>NC_090445.1:233652426-239410165 GCF_031143425.1 Pleurodeles waltl
TTTGGAAAGTGAATGATCCCCCCTTGCCAGAGAAAAGAGTGAATGGGGGGGGGGTTCAGAACATGGCGGCCAACATGGGGCACACACTTTAGGAGTGTCTGAGGACCCAGACCCCGAAATAAGATTTAAACACACACAGAATTTAACCAGAGATGTACTAAGGTATTTTTACAATCCTCCTCATAGCTAGGAAGGGTGTCCCATACTCCTGCTGGGGCTTGTAAGCAATTAACAGACAAAGGATTATCCCTTATCGTTTAGTACTGTCCTTGAATCTTTGCGATAAATCACTAGAGGACCAGAGAAGGTTGAGTTGGAAGTAATAGAAATGGCAATGAATATTGCTTTGCCCTTTATTGTACATCTCAAGACTAGGGAATTCCCATTAAGCGGGGCAACGTAGAGTTAGTGGTCGGAGCAGACCAAGTAAACACTATGGAGGTAATTACTTCTGGACTGAACTAGAAAATGCTGATGCTGACATTTATAGTATAGCAAACTGTGTCAAGGTTGGGTGAATAATTTCGATTAGAAGCTGTACAACAGCACATAGATATACTACATGAAAACATGACAGTGAATGCTTTAATAAAAGGTCCAAAACAACAAAAACAAATTATGTGATTACACTAATTGCTGTGACCTTAACACATACATATGGTGCAGGTGCTATTTAGAGGAGAAGAGAAATAGATTCAGAAAATATACAGGGAACATTTAAAATAATTGATAATGATTTTAGAATGATAATGTAGAAAATACACTCAATTTCAGAAATTACTTCTATCACTTAGATGTGGTGGAGAACATGCTAGAAAAATATAAATATGGGCAAAACAATTTAAATCTATAAATAACAGAGAGTTCCATGGAACCTGCTTAATGGGTTTGAAATATGTTATCTATATAATCTGAATGATAATCAGAAAATACTAAACAAGCAAGATTCTGCATACAATTTGGTTTAGGTCCAGTAGTTTGAATTATTACCTTACTCTTTATGAAAAATCAAGTGTTATAAGGTTAATACATGGGCTTACTGCAATAATTATTAATGTTTTGCAGTTTGAAGGGTGTCTTATAAATAAAAGCGCTGGTGGTACACACAATTAGGAAATTCATTCCTGACATATACTTGGAAAATCATGTGCGCAATGTAGCGATTGTTCAAAGAACAGTTTGTAGTCTTAAATACAAAAGACTGTTTAAACTCGTTAGAAACATCACTCATATGTAAACCACATAATGTTTGATAATGAATATAGCACCACAACTGCTAATGATGTTTGCCAGCTTAAGATGTCACTAAAAACAGATCGTATTAATGATGACAAATGTGTCATATTATAATATGCAAGGAAAACTGTTGTTCATATATCAAAGGTCTCACACAGTCGATATCTCAAGAAGCGGTAACTGCACTCTGTTGGCCAGATACTAGCACACTCGTGTATGTAAATCTTAATAAAGTGTCAAGCATGATCTCATTGTTGCTGAAAGAAGATGTAGTTTTAGAATCTTGGACTCAATAAATGATAATTATGAAACTCAGTATGCATATAGTGCTAGTAGAAAGCGCAAAAGGACTATAACCTAGGTTTCATGTATCTGAGAGCAAGGGTAATAATGCATATGAACACAACAGGAAGGAGTATGTTAGGGTTACTTACAGAAACAGGCACACCTTTGCAAACACTGAGGTATATATCGTCAAACTGTTTTACAGGATTGGTTGTGATGACATTGGTCAGGGCACCGACGAAGAATGAATAAAGTGAGTAGACCGAAGAAGTGGTTCAGTGTGGGTAAGTTGAAATTTAAGAAAGGGGTTCGCCTACAACCCGCAGTGCCAGTGTACCAAGCTAACAGAAGATCAAGCATTTCGGATCTGAGAGTTGTTCTTCCTGCCAAGAATAAAGGACATGTCAGGAATGGAATTCGGGACTCTCCTTGCCTACTGAAGGACAGCGCCATGGAACAAAGTGGCCTGACGCATTGATTGCTGATGTAAAACCCACTGAGCTCTTCTTGTGCTCATGAAGCCTTTCTTTGTTTTATTACTACACTACGTGCATTTAATCATAATTTCATATTTAAAACAGAATATTCCATTAACAGAACATTGCTTGACATTGAAAATAAGTAGAGTGCATGCAAGACTTGGGAAAACATGTTTTATCTGCTGATTGCCGCACACGACAGCAATGTGTGTGGCAGGGCTTTTTCCGATAACACATGCATGTTGCATACAAATCAGGCCTAATTGTAAAACAAACATGAGATGCATGAGCTCATAATAGAGTATGCTCTTTAGAGTGTATGTTGCAAGGCTCATGGCCTAGATAGCGAATATTACTGAATAACAATGATGACCGAGTGTGCAAATGAACATAGTATATTAGCAAAGGGTTGACATTAGTAAAACTGATTAAAATAACAGAAATGCAGGGAGGAGAATCTCCCATTCTGCTAAGAAGCTATGTGTAAGTGATTAACGTCGCAAGGCTATCTGGACGTGCACAGAGCAGATGTTGGTGGTATTCACTGTCAATTCTCATCCTCGTCCTGAAGACAGATTTACTCCTGGTTTTGACAGGAGTACATTTCCATTCGTATCCTGAACGGGAATGAGCCTTTCAAAAGTTTATGAATCCTTACTAACTCACACCTTTGTGGGCGTTCATCTATTTTGTGGTGAATTCTACCATAGAACCAGTGCTTAATTTGTGCTTGTTGTTTCTGGTGCAGAGCACCGGCACCTATTTTTCTGCCCCAAGCATTTACTGCGAGCGAAAGAGACATACGGGAAAGTCGGAGGAAGAGAAAAACGAAAAAGCGTCACAATGGGAAAATGCAAAAAGCTGCAAGAGTGAGCTGAGGGGCAGGGAGTGGCTTTAAACGGGTTGAAGAGGCCCGAGATGGCTTCAGGATTACGCTGCCTCAGTATTCCGTCCCATTTAATTGCAGCAGAGGGCTTTCGGCACCGACACCCTTTTATTTACAAAGTAAGCACTGCCTGCAACATCCACTCCTTGTTCCTGGAAGCAGATCTGCTTACACATATTACACGAGTAATTTGAATTTGATTTCATAAATATTGCCATTTGTTCCTTTAAGCTCAGCTTTGGTGCAAAAACGGCTTCTTGAATCGGCCTAGGGAGTCTATTAAGATGTAGCTTTTTTAAGCAATGTTGGCATTAAAATGATAATTGCTCATTTACATTTTCGATGTTGTTGCCACAGTTTTGCCTCTTGAATTTTAACTTTTGCCCTGTAGACATCTGAAAGCCTTTCCTCAGATTTTCACTTTTTTATGTGAACTGTTTCTAATTATATATAGACCTTTATCTAGAACTGGTCTTTCAGTGCAAGCAAGGTCCTCTCAGTAACCGATTGCTCGTTATAAGCCGTGCTCTTCCCCGCCGCATCTCTCCAGACTCCAGAGTTAATGCAGGTTAACTTCTGCATAACTGGTTATTTACTAGGAGTGATCTCCCCATGACTACAAAACCGGGGCTGATGTTTATAAAAGGCAGGACTCCTGCTCCAGGACGCCCTCTGTTTCAGCTTCCTCCTGCCCTCTCCGGTAGGTGAATGGTGCAATTGATCCTCATTGCATAACATAATCATAACGTACATAACATGATCCGTGTCATGACATAATAGATCATGTAATTCCGCACAATTCAGGGTCCATTGCAGCTCGGATGCAGGGTAACAGTTAAAACATGCTTTAGCAACATCAGGCAGTATGGCATAACGTAGCATACATAACATATCATAATATATAAATCAGCATTGCAAAATGTGAAATAGCGTAACATAGTATAATATAAAATAGATAACATAAAATAGAAGAACATAGCATAGAATGATGTAAAATAGCATAACAGAGCATAACAGCAATTCATAGCATAGCATCAATCAATCAATCAATCAATCATTGGATTTATAAAGCGCTCTTTGTACCCATGAGGGTTTCAAGGCGCTGGGGGTGGGGGGTGGGGGTACTGTTAACTGTTACTGATCGAAGAGCCAAGTCTTGAGGAGTCTTCTGAAGGTGAGTAGGTCTTGGGTCTGTCGTAGGTTGGTGGGGAGGGTGTTCCATGTAGCATGACATTACATAAAATATAAGAAAGATATCCGCAGCTGTCAGAAGGGCCAGTGATAGAGGGACTGAGCTGTGCAAGCTTACATAGGGCCAGTGATGTGTGGAACATGTACCTCGGTGATACTAGGGCCATTGATGTGTGAATCATGTACGAGTTGTTACCAGGGCTAGTGATGGGGAAAGAGGCATGCAGGCCTGGACAGGGCCAGTGATGTGTGGAGCATGTGCCTAGGTGTTACCAGGGCTAGTGATGGGGAAAGAGGCATGTGAGCATATACCCAGGTGTTACCAGGGCTAGTGATGGGGAAAGAGGCATGCAGACCTGGACAGGGCCAGTGATGTGTGGAGCATGTGCCTAGGTGTTACCAGGGCTAGTGATGGGGAAAGAGGCATGTGAGCATATACCCAGGTGTTACCAGGGCTAGTGATGAGGAAAGAGCCATGCAGGCCTAGACTGGGCCAGTAATGTGTGAAGCATGTATCCCAGGTGCTGCCAGGAATACTGATGAAGAAAGAGTTATGTAGGCCTATACAGGGCCAGTGATGTGTGGATTATGTACCCAGGTGTTACCAGGACTAGTGATGGGAAAGAGACGTGCAGGTCAGTACAGGGCCAGTGATGTGTGGAGCATGTACCCAGGTGTTACCAGGGCTAGTGATGGTGAAAGAGGCATGCATGCCTGTACAGGACCAGTGATGTGCAGAACATGTACCCTGGTGTTATCAGGGCTAGTGATGGGGAAGATGCATGCAGGCCCGTACAGAGCCAGTTACGTGTGGACAGTGATTTGTGGAACATGTATCCATGTGTTACGAGGGCTAGTGATGGGGAAAGAGGCATGCAGGCCCAGACAGGGCCAGTGATGTGTGGAACATGTACTGTGGTGTTACCAGGGCTAGTGATGGGGAAAGAGGCATGCATGCCTGTACAGGACCAGTGATGTGCAGAACATGTACCCTGGTGTTACCAGGGCTAGTGATGGGGAAGAGGCATGCAGGCCTGTACAGAGCCAGTTACGTGTGGCGAGTGATGTGTGGAACATGTACCCAAGTGTTACCAGGACTAGTAATGGGGAAAGTGGCATGCAGGCCCGGACAGGGCCAGTGATGTGTGAAGCATGAAACTAGGTGCTACCAGGTCTCCTGTCCGCCGTATTACGAGGCACATGCAGGAGACTGCCGAAATACTGCCACATTACAGCCACCGCCAGGCCGAGAGAGAGGCGGTCCCACCACCTGCACTGCCACAATGTGAAGATTACACCCGCCATATTACGTGTCACATTTCAGCACAGCATTCACTGCAGGGTGGTGAACCCTTGGTTGTTCACACCGCAGTGCACCATCCAATGGGAACGCGTTTCTGTCAATGGGAGACTGGGACCCATGGGCGGTGACGGTCAGGTATGCAGCGGCTGTCACCGTCGTCATCTCCCCTCTCCCAGATAATATCCTTGACGTGGGCTGAAGTGTGGCCCTGTCAGGTAGGTGGGTCGACTGTAATGGGGGGTAGGTGTGTGCCTGACATGCATGTGTGTGGTGTGTGCGTGCGTGCATGTGTGTGTGTCTGTATGAGTGTGTGGAGTTGTGGGGGAGTGAAAGATTATTCCTGTCGCCGGGTGCGTTACCGCCAAGGTTTTCGTGGCAGGGCGACCGCTGCAAAAACCCTGGCGGTAAGCACCCTCGTAATATGGCCGGCGGTGTGAGGCATGCTGCCGGACCGCAGGAGGCCTCCGCCTTGCTCCTGATATGGCAGTCTGCACCGCTGAGCCCGCGCCGGTGAGACCGCCACCTCCCACCATGGTTGTAATGAGGGCCTCAGTGTTGTTGATATTGAGCTACCCAGATTTCATAAAGGCCTTATTAATGGAGCTGTGCAGACATTGCCTGCTCAGTTGTTGAGATTGATGTCTGAATCCTTATTAAGGATCTTGGGTTTCAGCTGTGCAGCCGTTACGTTCCCAGTGTTGTTGTAGTTTTTATAATGTTGTTTTTGGAATTGCAATACTTGTCCATGGAGGCCGAGTTGCACAGATTTCATGAGGGTCTTGGTGTTGGGATTGAGCTGTGCAGACAAAACGCGCCCAGATGGGATTGAGCTGTGCAAGCATCAGAGGCCCGTGTTTTTGGGGTTGCCGCGACCCCATATCAGTCTATGGCCCTTCCACTTTACACTGGCCTCCTAATCCCACCGAGGCTCATTCATCGGAAGCGGGGCCGTCACTCGGCAGCTGCCAGGCGGATGCAGAGGCGAGAGACACCGGCCCTGGCGGAGACAATCCCTGCTTCAGGAGAGGAAAGTTTTAATAGCAGCAACAGCGAAAAAGGCAGCAGGCTGAAGAAAGGACTCCAGCTGAGCGAGTTACCAGGGAGACCACAGGGACGGGGCAACCAGCTGGGATCCTTTCTCAGCCCTCTCCAGCCATGAAGAGGAGAGGGGCTGCTAATGAGATCGGTGCCTGGACCACTGAGACTGTACTTTGTGCGGCGGAGGGAGAGGACGCCGAGGGAGGGGCAGCAGGGGACAAGGGCCCGCACTGGGAGAAGCGGGAGGGAAGGGTACAGAGGCAGTCCCGGGGCCCATGTCACAGGCCTCCGTCCCGGACTCGGAGCACCCCCTGTGCTTGGAATACTAGCTCTTTCTGTTGGATGTGGTGCTACTAGAAGACACTGACACACACTAGACAGGTTCACGTGAAGGCGCTGGTGTGTGCTGAGCCTCTTCCACTCGTTCATTAACCCTGCGATGCTTGCAGTCTTAAGATGGAGATGCAGAAGGGACGCTATTATCTCAACTTCACCCCCATGTGCCAGACCCCACATCCCAGCGGTTCCCCCTTCCTGCATATCTACCTCGTTACTCCTGTCCTCTTTATCTTTCGTGGCCTCACCTGTTTGTTTGCTTGATGTCCTCTGCTTCCTCTGCCCATCGTCCTGCATCCCTGTAAAGCCCACGCTAGAGTTGGGCTTTCAAGTCGCATCAGCTCATGGTACCAGATACCTCCAAAAACGGAATCAACTTTGACAGAGATCTGTACTAGACAGTGCTTCCAGTAGATTTCCATTGGACCCAGGTCACCTGGTTACTTGGGGTAGGACTTATAGTGGCCCGAGGTCACTTGGTTGCTGGGTCTAGAGCACACATTGGACCCCAGTGACCTTTTTGTTGGGGTAAGAGCTTCCTCTAGACCCAGGTCTCCTTATTATTGGGGCTAGGGCTTGCAATGGACCCAAGACATCTGGTTGCTGAGTCCAAGGATTCAATTGGACCAATGTTACCTGACTGATAAGAACTAGGGCTTACATTGGACCTAGGCCACCTGGTTGTTAGGGCTCCTATTGGACCTCAGTTACCTGACTGATTGGTTTGGAGTTCCGTTTAGGCCCCAAGTCACTTGACTGCTAGGGCTTCCCCTCTTATTTAAATATAATGTTTAGGTTGACTAGTCAGGATATCCGGGTTAAGGACGGCAGCGGAAAAGGGCCTAGAGCCAGAAACCCTGCCTCTCCTCCTGTAGACCATCAGGTAAGCAGCCACTCACCACTTCACCACTACAGGAGATAGCTTTTCTTGGCCTCTAGAGGGCTATCACTCTTGGTTACAACCACAGAGTGAGGATTACTGTGAATGGGCTACAGAGGATTAGCTCTCCTAAGTGCTAATCCTCTGCATGATGCATGATGATTGAATGTCATCCAAGAAGGAGTGTTGTTAGTGAATATAGTGTTCTCTATCTGATAGCCTTGTGGGTTGAGCTCATGTGACCAAATTCATTTCTTTGTCACTGCTTAACACGTACCCACTGAAAGCAGGCTAAAGGAAAAGGGATTTTATCAGAGCAGAGAACATGTTTAGTGAAAACATTGTTTTTAGGTCTGGCTAGACAGTGCACCTGTCACCGTACATGAGGAGATCAACAGAAAAAGAGCTTTCAAGAGTATACTGACAGAGGGCATTATGCTTCAACCATATGTTGGCTTCCTTGTGTACAATATATGACTAGGCAGAAGGTGTGTGGTTTGTACTTTTTTGGCTTGTGGGAAACCTTAGGCTCAACACAACAGGACAGAGTTGGTTATAGAGCAAATCAATGATCAGGGCAATGGGCCTAATCTGTTCTTTTTAAAGAGTTATAATAAAGGCAGTTGCCCTGACATGTTTATTGTGAAAGGCATATGGTAAAGTCAATAGGCATTTAATGGTGGATTGTTACCATGCTGTACAATGGCGTAACAAAACTTAAGGGGGGGGCTGCAAAGTATATGGAGGCCCCCCCTGACCCAGTCAGGAGCTCTCAGGCCAGGGAGCCAGGGAGCCCCCGTCCCTGCACAGCTTATTGTGCTGAAGGGTCTTCCAGGAGCTCTGCCCCCCCCTGCACCTCGGGGGCTTTGGGGGCTATTGTTACACCAATGATGCTGTATTAAAGCCTGTGAGAGATATTTTGTTACATGTAATCTCACAGATTATTCCAGTAGGCAAAGGCTTTGGTGTTGGTTACAGTTCTGACAAACCGTGGAATAGAGGATTTGCACTATGGTAATTCTTGTTAGGTTCTCTAGGGGAGATAGTGTTTTGCTTTGCAAACTACATTTATCTACACATTTCTGTATTTTGTGGGAAAGCTTACACTCAGTACAGTACACAAGCTGGCTATGGGTACAAGCAAGTGATAAAGGCTATAGACCCGATAGGCTCAATGGGAAATGTTATATCCGATGTCACAGGCCTAATTTGTTTATTATAAAAAGTTATGACAAAGACAGTAGAGCTGGCTTATTTATTGTGACAAGCATTTGTTAAAGCCAACAGTTCTTTAACAGTGGAGTTTTTTAATCACACTCTGTAGCAAGCTGTACATAGGTATTTTGTGAAATTTCACATGAAATCTCACATTTTACCCTGGTTGTACATCATTTTACCAAAAGTGCTTTTGTACATATTTTCCATTTTATAGCTGTATGCATGATGGTTGCTATTTTGTGTCTATCATACCTATGTTGTTTATGTTGTCAAGGGAATGGTTAATGCTTTGGGCTTTATTGGCTTATTGGGAAAATGTATGTCCGTTTACGTATGTTTGATGTTTTCATTATGAAAAGCAGTGACAAAGCCAGTAGGCCTGATTTACTTATTGTGAAAAACATATGTTAAAGGCAATAGGCTTCAGGGGTGAATTGGTATTACCCTGTGCTAAAACCTATAGGTAGGTATTTTGTTACATGGAGTCTCACAGATCACCCTAGTAATAAAGGGCATTGCTCATCCACTCAAACAAACCTTGAAATTAGAAGCTTGGCACTATGGTAATCCTATATGATTTTGGCAACTATAATTTTGTAAATATGTGTAATCATATTACATTGTTGCCAAGTTTGCCTTGTAGGAAACCTTCCTCTCAATACAGTAGCCCTGTTTTTTTGTTGTTGCAAGTATACGCCCACCATGTTTAAAAGGCAACATATTTGGGTGAATGTACGAATAATGGGCAGAATAATGAGTGCCTAAATCAATCAATTACAGAACAGACAGTTTAATTAATAAACCAGACCTATTACCATTGACAGTGTTTGTTTGATTGTCTGATCTGGCAATGCATGTGACTGAAACCATCACTGTTTTCACATGTTTATTTCTTCAAAAAAAGGAGGCTCCTCAGTGCAAAGTATGTATCAATAGAATCAATTTGTGCGTTGTACCTGCTATAACAGTACAGCTTGTTTCCTTTGTTTGTGTTGGGTATGTTGTATTAACTACTTTACCTGGAAACCAAAGCCTGGCTGCTTTGTGGATTAATTAGAGTGTGTCTGGTTGGTGGTCAACTGTTCTTTCCTAATGCCCCGCAAATTCCCCACTCTGTTGTCTTAGGGTTGGAGGCCCTTCATCCTGGAGGGGAAGTTGACCAACTAAAGACTGAGAAACATCTACTCAGCTACCTGTCATATGATATGCTCATAGGTCACATGACCAGAAACCAGAGCTCATCACTACCTTGCTAGTCAACACCCATCCCAAGTATCACACCCAGAATCGGAATTGAGTCAAACTGCGGAGGGGGCAAGGGCATCTTACCTGTTTGATCTGCTAGTGCCTGGAAAGCGTAATTGGCAAGAAACTCACCTCTCCAACCCGAGAACACCAGGTACGTTCCCTGCCTCCCAAAATGAGATGGTCACCACAGGACTCACACCCCGTTCTGACCTGCTGCTCTGTAAACACCAGGGGTTTTATAGCTGCTTGAAACCAAGACAGGTTACATGATAAACAAAAATCCAGTTTTATCACAGATAGACATGAAATGGAATGATTACAGAACGGCCCTCTGAGCCAGTGTCTATCTCAGGTCATTGTATCTAACCACCCTACAGCAACCGGGCAGGCAGGCTACACAGCAGGCACACCAAGCTGCCAAACAAGGCTGGAGCATGGAGGGCTCTAATTTAGCCCAACATTACAAGTCACATGAGCTATCTACTCTGACCTTCATGAATCTCTCTACCATGATGATCACTTAGGAGAATTGTATCACAGTCCATCGAAGCAGATCTTTGACAGTCTCTTCCCTTACACCTGTCCAGCCTCATAAGATTGCAGTGTGTTCGACAGAAACAGGGCCCTAGCTTCCCTTATAATGTCTACCAATACCAAAAGGTGATCTGACAAGCTAACTAATGTTTACAGCATATTTCAAAATGTGAAAATTGCACATCTATTCCACACATTCTTTCCACTCACTACTCTGCTGAGCACTGAGTGCCGCAGTATGAAAACCTCACCTCAGTGGTCATCACGAATGACATGGAAGCACTTCCCACATAGGCTCAGTAGTAGGGCAGCAGTCTCCCACCCGCAAACCCTACACATTGTAGCAGGCTACCTGTGTGGGCAAGGGCGTCAACAACCCGCCTAAGGGAAGTAAAGAATATAAATGCTGCTCAAAAACAATACAACATGTCTATAGTGACATCACATGTCCTAGTCCTCCATGGACCACCAAAAGCAATGGTTTACACCTGTTTTAATTGGTGGTGCAGCAGGGAAAGGAAAATAGTTTATAAAAGAGAAATCACACTATAAATCGTAGTTCTCCTCGAGGCCAGAAGAGGCCTATGCAGCCTTTTTTTCAGGGTGAGTTCATCCACGGTGTTTCCATGAAAGGGTGACACCCTGTACCGAAATTATCAAAGTGTGGCTGATGTACTTGGATATTTTAGCTGAATTTTAGAGTTTGGTGCAGTGATTAATTTGTAAATATAAACGTGCCTGTGCCCAAAACTCCCCTTTGAAACACCTGCTGCATTCAGATGTGGAAGCACAGAATACTGAGGCAGCATAATCCGAAAGCCATCCTGGGCTTCTCCAATCTATTTACAGCCACTCCCTGCCCCTTCAGATCACTCTTGCAGCTTTGTGCTTTCTCCCCTTGTGACACGTTTCTGTCTTTCTTTCCTCCGACTTTCCCATATGTGTCTTTTGCTCGCAGTAATTGCCTAAAGCATAAAAATAAGTGCCAGCCCTCATCAATAAATGTTGATGCCCCCACTGAGAACCACCGGCTCAAATTAAGCACTGGTTTGGTGGCTCAAGACATTATTCTTAATCAGACATATTTCCTTCCTACCAGTCTGCATACATTGCAACTTCTTCCTGAGGTTCCCTGGCCCCCTTCTCACTGGCCACCAGGGTGGCCGAGGACCATCCACTCTACTGAGAGAACCCCATCTACATGTTTGGGATATTTGTACTGTGAAGGGGCAGCCTCTGTCCTGCCTCTCTTCACAGAACTTAGGCCCATATTTGTACTTTTTTTGCTCTGCATTTGCATCATTTTTTGATGCAAAAGCACGCAAACGTACAACATATAATTGTATTTTGTAAGTTTGTGCCGCTTTTGCGTCACAAAATGATGCAAATGCAGAGCAAAAAAAGTATAAATATGGGCCTGAATGTCTGCAAAGAGGGTGCAATGTGTAAAACGCTCGCTTTGAAACCTTTTTTATTGAAAAATTAAACACCCAAACTGGGAAATTCTTTCCTTAAAACAAAAAATATAAACAGCCCTGACTCACAGTTAATTTCCTTCCCGCATATGGGGATCATTCCACATTTCCCCTGCCCGTGTTCTCCCACTATCGCAGGCAGAGAGAATGAGTGAAGGTCGCCCACCACCCCTCCCTTAAATAGGGATGGATGACAGTGACTGTAACCTGGTGGCCCATTGGCTGATGAGCCACCAGGTCATAGAAATAAACTAGCAGAATCAGCTGAGGCCCTGCTAGGGTTAAATCTGGTGTTTCCACCTGACTCAGAATTAAGTGGTGGAACCAAGAGTTTGACGAGGCAGGAAGACCAGTGATTTACTAAGACCCAGCCACTCGGCTAAACTCTGGATCAGTCCTTAAATAAGGTGGGCTGGTAGCAACTTGGCCGGCAGAAGTTGTGGCGTGCATTGCCCCAGCTATCTGATGTCTGTCCTGTCATTCTCTTCGGCCCAGATTTACTAACGCTTTGCGCATGGTTTGCATTACATATGCAATGCAAATCCTACAGAACCTTTTATGCTTGGATTTGCTATCCATCACAAATCAGGATTTATGTCGAATAGTCTCCCAAAGTAATGCAAAGTTGCACTATGAAATGTTTGTGTTATTTTGTGTCAAAGGGGCATTCCATGGGGTGTCACAACCCATGGGTTTTGATGCATATCTATATCTACAAAAAGTCATGACAAGGGCTTGCACCAAACTCTTATACTTCCTCAAGGCAGACATTCAGACATTATGAGGAGAAATGTTTTCATTTAACCTCAGTTGTTTTTCTCCACTTTGCATGTACGCTGCATTGTACAGCAGCTATACAAATTGGAAAAGTCTTAAAATACAGTTTTTGTACTGGAAGGGAGTCCTTTCAATACAAGAACTACTGCTTACAGAACGCACACAAAGAAGGGGCAAGGGTATGTGCTTTGATGCATTGAAGCCTAAGGTGTGCTAGTGCAGAGAGTTAGGAAAACAGCGTCATATCTTAGTAGATATGAAGTTGTTCTGCTCTCTACCTTTCATGCAACATAGCATAGCAACGTTAGTTGCTGTGCTGTATTGTGTGAATTTTTTGTAAATCTGGGATTAAATGAGACCGATACATTAGGGTCCAAAATCTCGGCTGGCTGTGGGAATACAGATGAATGTAAAATTTCCTAGCATACGTAAAGGAAAGTTTAAATACCATTAAGGACATGGAGACGAGGATTATGCTTATCTTTCTTAACCTTTAATACTTCCAGCAGAGTTCAACAAACTACCTTTCCCAAGAACCCCTGGGAAGGAATCAGGAAACAAAGAAAGCAATAACCAATCAGATGTCACATTATAGTCCATATAACCAAATGTGTCCCCGAGGCACTTCCTCTTTCTTGAGTACGACTGCAGGATCCTTGTAGATCAGCCTCTTCATGGATCATTCACCCTTGGTGGAATATGAACCTAAGAATAACCAAAAAAAGGAACCTTATTGAGGACACTACACTGTAATTCAAAAAAGTATACAACTTTCTAAAGAAACAATTGACATACCCATGTTTGGACAACAAAACTCACAATTGTTAGATGCATGATCACTATATGGTACCACAATTATTATTTATAGCAATTACAAGGTTTACTTTTACATTCTATGTCAGGACTGGAGACGAGGATTATGCTTGTTCAAAGCTTATCCACCACCAGAGATGCCATGTCCATCACCGGTTTGAAGTAGACCCATTTGAGCATAGAATCTAAAGACCAGCCCGCAGCGTTTATGATGCCCTCTAATCTGGCCCCTAGAGTAAAAGCTTTTGAGGCCATTGCCCTTCCCACAGAGTGGGTGCCAGACTGAGAGACATCAATGCCTGCTTGTAGCATGACCCAGCGGACCCAACGTGTAATGGTTGGGGATGAAACAGCTTTGAATGGTTTCACTAAAGATATTAGTAGTTGCTTCTCACCTGGAGGACGAAACGCTTGTTCCTATCCTCATATGCTTTGAGGCATGGAACCACACAAAGTTTAGGATACGAGTCGAAGTTTAGGTAAGAAATAGTACTTGAGTCTGTCTTTGTCCTCCTGGAAATCTTGAAGGTAACCCCAGAAGAGGTTAATACTCTGTTTGAAATGTCCAGGGTTCTGAGGTTGGACACTCTATGCTACAAGACCAGACATAAGAGCATTGCCAATTTTGCAGATACCTCCTTACGTGAAAGGTACGTATTTCTCTGCCAAGATTGGAAAAGATTGAGAACTATATTGACATCCCAAAGAGTGTAGTATTTGGGTTTCGGAGATAAAGAGAGACATAGTTCCCTCAGTAATTTGCAAACCAGTGGGTGTTCTCCTACAGGGATCCATTGTATTGGCCAGTGACCTGCAGAAATAGCTGAGTGATACGAATTGTCTGTCTGATATGCCATACCTTGTGATGCCAGAGCTACCAGGAAGTTTAGGATAGGGGCAATGCTGCACCCCATGGGATCCTCTTGGCTTTGAACACACCAACGCACCCATCTGGTCAATGCTGTCTTGTATCTCTTGGATGTCCCTTCTGCTCAAGCTTTGGATAGCATCTCATCAACCTCCTGTGAAAGGCCCAGGACCTTCCATCGTTCTCTGCAATTCACCAGGCCATAGGAGGTAGATGACCCTAGAGGATTAGCAGGTGATTCTGGCCTAGGGGATTCAGAAGAATATCTAGAGTGAGGGTAAGTCTCATTGGAAAATCCTATGAAAGTTCCAGAAGAACTGGAAAACATGCTTAAGACTTCCATATTGGTGTGATCAGCACCACCTCTGCTTGCTGTCTCCTTACTTGAGCAAGCAATCTCACAATCATGGCAAAGGGGGAAAATGCATACCCGTTCTCCTTTGACCAATCCTGCAAGAATGCATCTGTCGGCAGAGCTAGGGGATCCAGCTTCCAACTGAAATACCTCAGGAGTGGGTGGCCCAATCGGGACGCAAACAGGTCGATGGAAAAAGGACCCCAATGGTTTTGTAACTGGGCAAAAACCTGAGGACCTAACTGCTACAGGTTCATGTCCTGCCATTCCCGGGAGACCCAGTCTGCCATCTGGTTGGATCTCCTGGGAAGGTGTTCCGTCATGACTGTGGTAGAAGCAATATGTCCAGAACTCCCTGGCTAGATCCTCTAGGACTTTCGATCTGGGCCCCCGAGGTGATTTCTATATCGAACCACAGAGATGTTGTCCATCTTGAGAAGGATATTGCAGTTCGTCCTGTCCTTGGACCAGCATTGGACTGCAAAAGAGCCTGCCGTGAGCTCTAGGCTGTTGATTGTAGAGGGATTGCTTGTCCGGTGACCATTTTCCTCCTGTGAATGACTTGCCGCATCAGGCACCCAATCCGGATTTGCTAGCATCAGACTCCATAATGAAGACTGAATCAGAGCTGTGAATGGCCCTGCCATTCCATACCTCCATATGGGATAATCACCGTTCCATTTCCTTTATGACCTCAGCTATCAGAAGTACCCATTCTGAGCATTGGAGACCCTTGCGTAAGCAAAAGACTTTGGCCCATATTTATGCTTTTTGAGCACCGCATTTGCGCCGCTTTTTGACGCAAAAACGGCACAAACTTACAAAATGCAATAGTATTTGCAAGTTTGTGCCGTTTTTGCATCAAAAAGCAGCACAAATGCGGTGCTAAAAAAGTATAAATATGGGACTTTGAGTCTCCTAGGGCTCTGTAATGCAATGGCCCTGGGAAGATCGCTTGGATCGAGGAGGAGAGGAGTCCCACTATCCTCGCCAGCTGCCGTAGGGAAATCAAGGGACAAGTCAGAGTCCTCTTCAGTTCCCTGCGGATTTTTTGTCAGTTTCTGTAGTGGCAGACTGAGGGGGTCATTTTGAGTTTGGCAGGTGGAAAAGCCCGCACGCCAAACTCCCCCGGTCAGGTTGCTGCCAGTGCAGCCACCTTCCCGTGAGCCCATTGCAAGTTCCTCACTAGGTCCTTGAGATCCAGGCGCACCATCCAATCATCAGGGCGCAAAATATCTCTGACGACATGAATCCCTTCCATTTTAAAGTGAAAACATCCCAGCCAGCCGTTGAACTCCAGGAGACCGATTACTGGACGCTGTCCCCATCCCTCTTTTCCACCAGAAACAGATTGCTAAAAAAAAACCTTGGGTGGGTCGGGTGATGGCCTGTTTGCAAAGCAGATCTTCCACCTCCTGATCTATCAGTGACTTCTGATACTCGGAGAGGGTGAGGGTTACTGTGTTGGGTTGGAGACCCATAAAACTCTATCTGGAAACCCTGCACTGTTTGGAGCACCCAGGTGTCTGTGGTAATTATCTGCCAATTATGCAGAAATTGAGACAGCCTGCCTCCACCTGAATACATGAGTGGAATTTTACACTTACTGGATACCGTTCCTTGTGGAGGTCCTCTGGAAGAACCTCTGCTGCTTAGGCCCTGATAGCCTCTTCCTGTAGAGAACAAACCCCCAGAACAGGGCTGTTCCTGGTTTTTCTGGGAGGCCTGTCCCCTGGAGGAGGCTTGAGAGTAGAAGTGGCCGGATGCACGCCCCCTGCCACGACCGGCCCTGACAAAAAGGCATGGGTGGAAGATTTTTTTGCTAGAGGTCTGTGCTTTATCTAATGATGTAAAGGTTACAACAAATGTGCTAAGCTCCCGATCAAACGGGTCACCAAATAGGTTTCCGTGGGCCACTGGCCCTGTCTCAGAGAAGGCAAGGTCCCCCTGGAGGGAACGATGCCTCTCCATGGACTTCGCACAGTTAGTGTTGCCCAATAAAATGATGAAGCGCTGCTCCCATCCAGCTATCTCCTCAGGAGAAAGGGAGCCCTCAGTGGCCTTGCTTTCTGCCAACTCGAGAATTTTTGTCAAAGAGCCTATGACATTGAGAAGTTTATCTTGGCAGGCCTTCCATGACCTGTCTATTACTTTTTTAGGATCCTGATGAACGTCTGAACAAAGATGGCTATCCGGGAATCTATTTCTGGAGTGGCGGACACCTTACCAATGAGGGGGGCCGTGGGCATTCTGCCCAGAGTTTTGCGCACACCTCCTTCTCCACAGGCTTTCTCAGCATATTGGACATGCATTTGCCCACTTTATCAGATGGAAACCATTCTGTGGACCTAGTGTGAGCCAGATCGAGGATGTCTGAGGGATCCCCTTGGAGGTCTTGTTGGGCATTTGGAAGCGGGTGTCCAGGACACCAAGGTCTGGATGGGCCAGCCTTGTCTGCGGAATCTGCGATGCAATAATTGTCATCCCCATCCGCAGATGGAAAAGGAGCAAGCGTAGTATCAGGAGTGCTCAGGGTGTCCTGGTTATTCCTCCCCAGAGAGGAGGATTCCAAAAATGCTATTTTCAACCTCTCAAATGCTGGCAAATCTAGCCCTGCCTTTGATTTGCGTTTAGGGGGCTTTAAAGGGGGTTTCACTGATAGACTAGGAGGGACTGGACATGTCTAGGCTAAGTGTATGAAATGCCTCTCCAGAGGTTCTAAGGCCGAGGCTACTGCCTGGTGGATGGACGCATCACAGCCTGGCAAAACTCGTCATCTATAGGGAGCACTGAAATGGTTTCCTCCTCTGTGTAGTCCACATCCTCTTGAGAATGTAGGAGCCATACCTTCCACTATGTAACCTGCTGAGAGTTTATATTCTACGAGATCTGTAGATATTCAGAAAGTAGGGAGGGAGGCTCCCACAGATTTTATGGCTTTAGGCTAAAATTGAAGCGTGGTATGAACTACCAATTTGCGACATGCTGAAGCACTCAATTCATTGGGGGCGGGTCAGAAAAAAGGGTTTTTCACCCTATGTGTTCAGGAGGGTTAATTCTCTTACCACCTGGGCCTAGCCCCTGAAGCGGCCAGTAAGCACAGGCACAGTACAAAATGTACAGGAGGAAAACGGGACTGAAATGGTCCCAGTACAGACCCGCAGTGTGGGCTTCTGCCGCTTGTCTTTTATCCACAAGAATACCTACTCTGACTCAGCAGGACATCATGCTTCTAGGCGGTGGGCGGTTCTTGGTGACAGGGGGCTGCGGTGTCAGTTTCCGGCTGTTAGTTTCAGCGTGCCAGCCGATGGTGGTGCAATGAGTCGTCGGATGCGCGCCCTCTAGCGAGGGGATGTTGGCACCACAATAAGCGGTTTCCACTTAGCCACAGGTGGAGCATTGCCTGCCATGCTCTGCTGCGGTGTTCCCCACAAGTGCAAGATGATATTTACTTAGAACCAAAACGCTCTACACCAGAAACTCTTTACACACTGTATATGAGAACACGGTAAGCCGTACTAAATTAAACAATTAAAATAGTTAAACGTGAGAGGCTACTTATTTCTGCTGGAAGCAGGAATGAAAGAGAAAGTGCCTTGTGGACACATTTGGTTATATGGACTATAATGTGACATCTGATTGGTTATTGCTTTGTTTGTTTCCTGTTTCCTTCCCAGGAGTTCTTGGTAAAGGTAGTTTGTTGAACGCTGCTGGCAGTATTAAAGGTTAAGAAAAATAAACCTAATCCTCGCCTCCGGTCCTGACACAGAATTACAGTTTCCATTCAGAATGCCACTTAAAGTAATATTTGATGGCTTTTAAACTTGTGAGTCAAAGAAGGAAAGAAGGAAGTGTGTTGTTTTAGTGACTGTATTTAGAGTTATGCAGATGGAATCAAGATCGTTGTACAGCCCAATTGACAGAGCTAATTCAGCTCCCTGTGTTGACCTGTAGTTGCCATGTGTCCACTCTGGTACTGTACAGAAGGATTATACGTTAAATACATCTCAACACGTACCAGATAATGGTACATAGATTATACAGAGCTTGACTCCCACTTAAGAAAGTAAATGATAATCATAACTTTGCAAGTGTCATGGCTGTTGTGTCGGCAGCTGCTGCAAGGTATGGTGTACAGTGCACGCTGTAAACAAACAACACAGACACTAGCAATACAACTGTACACTGTCTGTCGGGCTGGCCCACTGCCACACCTTTATTATACACAAGTATCACATGTCATCACAAGGGCTTACTTTAGTCACAACATGAGGGATGTTTAAGGTGGTGGTGGTCCCTCTATCACACAGACCCACATGGTAGTGCCCGCGACCAGTTAAGTCACAGGCACAACATTACATTCCTCCCAAAAATAATAAAATCCACGTTTATAATAGCATAGAACAAGTCAGGCACAAAAACCACCCATTCCAGACACTTAGCTACATTAGATGATGTTTCAGTCTCAATGAAGGTGCAGGGTTGCTCCGTAGCCCATATCAGGTTCGAAGGGTGCGATCTGTCAGACTGTTGTTGTCTGGAATCACAGGCTCAGCAATAAGAGTCCCTTCAAACAGTCACAGGTGACAACTAGGAGGTGACGCAAAGTATCAACTGGAGTAAAATCACTATCTTCGGACAGCACATCAGGAGAATCTGTTGGGGAGTTACTGTCCCCCTCACACTTGGACTGGCAAGAATTAGGGTAGAATTTCTTGAACATGGATATTTTCCTGGTGAATTGGTCTACCCCGCACCTAGCAACTACCTTCATACTCTGACGGAGAACAATGGTCCAGGGGTGTCTGTCGAATAGCAGCCGAAACTTGCTCCAGGGACCTTGATCCTTGAGGAATACCAGATCTTCAACTTTCAAATCAGAGGGTTTTGCACATCTGTGTCGACTGGCCTTGGCATTTGCTCCTTTTCTCCTTTTCTCCTTTGGTACACTAACAGTTCATCCAATGGGGTGGGAGCCCATGAAGTATGGTGTGGGATTGAGCCTGCAACTACCCACCCCGTGGCAGATGTCTAGGTAGCTGTCCCATGGTAGAAAGTGGGGTCTGTCTGTACTCGCATAAGAATGAATAAATGGCTAGCTCCATGGACTGATGACAGGCCGAAGATATTTGAATCTCCTTGTTTAACATACGCATGAACCTTTCCACCTCCCTATTAGCTTGAGGCCAACAGTTCATGGCTCTGAAACGGAGGTCCTTTGTCAGTCTTCAAATCGGCTACCAGACCATGCATGGCCAGGATTTTCTCGAGTTTGAGGATTACCTCACTGGCGTTTATGGCAGATACAATCTCAATGTCCGGGTATTATGAAAAATCATCAAGCATCACCAAATTGTGTCGCCCATTGTGGCCCTTTTTCTGTCTCTATGGGTGCCCGTCAGGTAGGCTCCCCTGAAGCTTGACACCATTCACAGGTGCGAACCACTGCTTCAACTTTCTTGTCTATCAAGAGGCACCACACTTTGGTTCTTAGTCAGCTCTTGCTCTTCACCATTCCTAGTGGCCGTTGTGTGCCAGCTTAACTGCACGGTCTGTAAGGGCAGAGGGGATGACCATCCTGTGTCCTCTTAGCAAACATCCTTCAGGGTTGACTGTCAGCTCCTGACGGACATGATACCAACTCTCCATGACTCGCTTGGCTTCTGGAGTAAGTTGAGGCCACTATTTCTTCACAGCATGCCACCTGTTATTCATCACAGCCTCTAGGGTGTTTTGAAAACATGCATCTTGGTTGCTTGGCGCACCTCCCCAGCAGTGGGCGGACCGGTTAATGACATACCTCACATACTCTTCAGTCTCCTGAGCTTCATCCTCTTCCTCTTTGGTGGCCACTCTGGGGAGACGAGACAGGAAATCTGCTGGGTTGTGAGACCCTGGCCAGTATTCTACTTTGCAGTAGTATCCTTGCAACTGAAGCATCCACTTCTGAATCCATGGAGGAGGCTTTGATGCTGTGCCATTAAACAGTGGGATGAGGGAAGGGGGAGCCAGGCACCAAAGAAGATGGTGGTTCCTTTTTATTGCTGGAGCAACAGAGACAGGGAAATGTGCCAGAATACCTTTTCTCTAGACTCCAAGCAATAAATAAAAGAAGATAAAGATGTCAGAAGCAGTGAGGACACCATGGGATTTATTGCTTGAAGGCCAATCACTCTGTAACTGAAGGAAATGTTGATCTGAAAAGCTTAAAATGGCTACCTGCAGATGAAGACGAAGCATCCTTTTTAAATGAAGGTGAACTGCTCCCTTTTTTTCCTTTTTTTTCATTCTCTTTTACTGATCATAGACTTTTACTGGAAAGGGAAACAAATATTAGAAAATTATCTCCATATTTTCTAGTAAAATAGAAGGATTTTATCTGATCTTGAAGTCTGAATAATTACTTGTGGAATCGAGTAAAGAGCAAACAAATCATATTGCAGAGAAAATAGGTTAAGTTAACTGTACTTGCTACTATTTGAACAATTTTGGGGCACCTATAATTTTTTTCTCCATTTAATATAAACAAGAAAACGTTGATTTTGAGGAATCCCTTCTTTTTTTTCTTCTCTTATGAATAGCTCAAACTATATTAAAATACTTTGAGCATTGAAAACAAGTTGCACTATCTAATTAAGAGATCCCTCAAGTTAGCATGATTAATGAGGATTTTGGAAATTAAAAAGAGAAAAGAAAATTGGAAAAAAGTGTATGCTTACTATACAAAATGACTCCTATGTCTTCGGAACATAAACAAATTCTCCTGATACTGGATAAAGCCTGGAGAAACAATAAAAGATATGTCAGAATCTAAAGCGGTAAGACAATTATCATATAGTACAGCTCTGTTATCTAAATCTGGTACCAGGTGTAAAATAGTTGAATGCACCAAACTACCTTCCTCAGCTATGGACACAATACTGAAAGAACTACTAGATATAAAATCCTCAATTACGTCTGTAAATAATGCAGTCTCTGCAAATACCATGGAAGTTCAAGGATTAAGAAGTGAAGTTAATAAATTTAATTCCCGTATGCAGACAATGGATAGTTGCATTACGGATATTGAGTCTCGTCTCGATAAGGCTCCTGACACAAGTCATGATATCTGGTATTTGCTGCAAAAAACGATTGACGTAGAAGACTGCAGTAGGAGGAACAATCATAAAATCATAGGTTTTCTGGAAAAAAATAGAGAAAGACAACATGTTAGGGTTTTTGACCAATTTTATACCAACACTGACGAACCTCACCTTTACCGTTCCAATGGAATTTCAGAGGGCCCATCATGTCCGCTCCCGTATACCAGATCATTCTACAAATCCTTGACATATTTTAGCCTGCTGTTTGCGACATCAACAAGCTTGTCAAATGATTATGGTAGCAAGGAAACATGGTGCTTATGCATATGAAAAATCACAAGTTATTATGACTGCAGACTTTTCAGCACCCACCAATCTTAAAAAGAAACAATTTTTAAATATACTCACTAGACTTAAGAAGATAGACATAAAATATGGCCTTTTGGAACCGGCCACTATGATTGTGACTTTTCAAGGGAAATCCAAGGAGTTCTTTGATTGTCATGATTTGGATTCATCTTTGAATGACTTAGACAATGAGGATTCAGAGATGGAACACAGATATTCATCTCCACCACCCATAAAAGAATCTTCTACATTTACAACTCTGGAAGATGCTGATCAAGGAGAATGGGAGACTGTTCAACAGCGATGGTCTCATGGCGGTACACTTAAAGCATGGAAGAAAGATCAACCTAGAGATAAATCTAGACCTCCTTTGAAACCTTGATCATCATAGATTCATAATAATTTATGCAATAATGCTTTGCACTCTTCTTTCCTCTTTATATTCTGAGGTTTTCTGCATCATGTTTTCCTTCTGTTTAGATTTAGAGTATTTTAAAAGATGTCTTTCCATTGGTGTCCTCTTTTCCTTCTATACAACTATATCTACCCTGGTCTCTGTTTACCACTTCACGGTGTAATTTCTCTATCCTCTCAGATTAACGATTTAGTTGTTAAGTGTACATAATTGTTTCATCACTCAGCGTTGGACAATTTAATTTGTACTGATCGTTTTCTTAAATAATCATTTCTTATTTAAATGTATCCCTACTATTTAACTTGATTCTATACCCACATTTTTTGCCTCTCCTCATATTCATACTTATTTATCTGTATTGATATATTCTAATTTTTGTATTTCTTTTTCTCTTCCATTCATTTTTTCCCTCTCTTTTATATCAATTGTTTCTATACATTTGTAATCTTACTTTTCTATGTTCCTATAAACTCTATCACTCTTATCGATCTTTTTTCTTCTTTACTTTGAATATATCAGTTCATAAGATGAAACCTTTAAATATTGTTTCTTTAACTGTTAATGGTTTAACTAATTTTAGTTAGAGATATAAAATTCCAAAACAATATTTATTTCTCAGATTAGTAGGCTTTTGTCCTCTTTTGGATCTATACGACTAATAATTGGGGGAGATTGGAATGTCACTATAGATCCATTCTTTGACAGATCAGGTAAACCTGATACCCATCACACAATTGACAGATTGACAATTAAAAGGTCTTATGGAAGATTTTGCACTACAAGAACCATGGATATTATTACATCCAGATGACAGAGATTATACTTTTACATCTTGTTCTCATTTAATTTGTTCTAGAATAGATTACTTCTTGACGTCTTCTACAATACTACAGTCGATAACACATGCAGGAATTATTCCATGCAGCCTTTCAGATCATGATCTAATGGATATATATACATTAATGTTGGACTAGCACAGGCCCCCAAATCCAATTGGAGATTTAATGTTTCTTCATATAAAAAACCTCAAGCAAAACTAAGCTTATGTCAACATGTTGAACAATTTGAACAATTTCTTAGAGAAAATGACAAATGGTGGTACACTTTGGGGAGCTGGCAAAGCAGTAATTAGAGGTATGATTATGAGAAGCTCATCTGTTTTAAAAAAAAAACAATTAAATGCTGAGAGATTACCCTTGGAAAAAGAGGTTAAATCACTTACGAACAATTATAATAAAACCAAATCTCCCGAGATATTAAAGAAATTACTCTCAGTTCAATTTAAACTTAACAATCTACATGCATCTCATGCTGAAAAATGTCTCTTTTTAATATGTCAATGCAATTATGAAAGGGAGGAGAAAGCTGGAAGACTTTTAGCATATCAATTACTCCAAGAATACTCCAGAACAATATCTGCTATAAAAAATAATTCTGGCAACTTATTTACACTACCCTCTGATATACTAACACAATTCCAGATCTATTATGAAACACTCTATATAACATTACAGTGTACAGATACTAAAGAGGAAGACACATTTTTCATCAATTTAAGTATACCAAGAATATCTCAAAAACAGAAAAATAGTCTTGAAGGGGAAAATAACATTAGAAGAAATTACAAAAGCTATTGATTGTTTAGCTACAAGTAAAGTTCCAGGAGAAGATGACTTTCCTATTGAATTTGATAAGATTACTAAAACTCAAATACCCCACTGTAACAAACTTTCTTTAATGAAGCATTAAAAAAGGACACTTCTCTCCAGAATTTTTGCAAGCACGTATCACTATTATTCTTAAGCCTGGCAAAGATCCACTAGAATGTTCAAGCTACAGACCTAGTTCATTGATAACTTCTGACATTAAAATTTATAGATCAAATCTGTTTATTGGTATATAACATAGACAATCATGTACAATGCTCAATGCCTACGTCCGTGTCGGCCGGCAAACCAATTGTGCAGGAGATCCTGCTATATGTTTAACAAATGTGCCTGGGGTGACCTCCTACAGGCATAATGAAACACATTCCTACATCTCCAACGCCCACTGCTCAGGGGCCTCACCCCAATTCCAGATGGTAACGTTGCCAGGCTATGCGAAGAATACAAAACTCAAAAAGAAACCAAACAAATAATACACAATACAAGAACAAAACAGTGCTTCCCCTTGCGGTCCCAAGCAGTGTCTCACCTTCTGCCCACCTCCTACCTCCGGGCCCCCTGAACCATTGAGAGCACATCCCCCCTCTGCTGCACCAGCCAGCCTCCCCCATCAGGCATCCTCCATTACCCTCAACACCCTTAGATATGCAGGGCAAGTCAACTCGTTGAATTCCACAGAGAGAATCTGGATGAACGGCTTCCAAATGTCCCTCACCTCATCCACCCTCTGTGCCGCCGTTAATGATAGTTTCTCCATTGCCACAATGAACCAGAGCTTATGGAGCCAGGAGGTGTAAGTGGGGACCCTGTCCGAACCCCAAAGAGCCCAAATTGTCTGCAACGCTGCATTGAGGGCCAGCGCCATCTGCCATCCCCTCGAGAGCGAAGCGGAAAAGTAAGGGGGTTGGGTAAGCCTAGTATAACATATGACAGAAATCTAGGAATCTCTGTCTGAAATACTCTATCTACATCATCTAGAACGCTCTTCCAATATCTATTTAACTTGGGACAATGCCATAATAAGTGTATAAGTGTGCCTGTGTTGCCACAACCCCTCCAACAGAGATCAGATTTGGCGGAGTCCCATGCATGTACCCTAGCCGGGGTATAATACCAGTACGTGGCCGGCTTATAGGCAGTCTCTGACCCCGCCGTGTGGTAGGCTGTGTGGTGCGCTCTATAGTAAACACTCTCCCACTCCTCCTCTGTTAGCTCCCTCCCCAGCTCAGCCTCCCATCGCCGCTGCCCCCTGGTTTTAGCGAAGTGCGTCTCTGCCTGCAGGAGTCTATATAACTCAGAGATTATTCTTTTGTCATCTTTCTTTCCCATAAGCCACTTTTCAAACGGGGTAAGCGGTCTGGAAACCAATGGCCGTATCTCCGGCTGGAGGGCCCAATGTCGAACCTGGTAGTACGTCAGCCTGTCTGCTTTCATGAGCCCATAAGCCTCTCGCATCTGATCAAAGGCCATCATGCCATTCTCATCAAATAGGCAGCCAACCCTTTTGCAGCCCCCCTCGAACCAACGCTGGAAACGCTCCAATTGCCGCCCCGGGGCGAAGTCAGGATTCCCGCAAATCGGAGACATCGGGGAGGGAAAGGTCGTCAAACCCCGCTTTACCGCCACTGCATCCCACACCCAGAACGTCGCACCCGTAACCGGAGAGGAATAAAGTCCCGGAGCTCTATGTCTACGCCGAAGCCATGGCTTTCTCCAGATATGAGACCCTGCCACCGCCTGGTCCATAAAACACCAATGCTTTTCAGTAAGCAGTCGACTCCACTCCAGCAAAAATCGAAGTTGAGCCGCTTGAAAATACCGCAGCAGACAGGGAACCGCCAGGCCTCCCGTCTCCTTAGAATGGTATAGAACACTACGCTGCGTCCGAGCAGGCTTTCCCCCCAGATAAATTTCAATATCGCTGACTGAAGAGTCGCTATGGTACGTGGCGGTGGGGTTAAGGGAAGCGTCTGAAAGACATAAAGTATACGCGGTAAGATTGTCATCTTGATCGCGGAAACCCTCCCGAACCAGGAGAGACCGTGTTTCCCCCACTTCTCCAAATCATTCAAAATCTCTCTAGACAGGGACGCATAATTCAAACTACACGTTCGGGCCACGGATTCAGTTAGGACAATCCCCAGGTAAGGTACGTGGGACATAGACCATATAAAGGGGTAACGAGCCTGCAGGGCTTCTTCATGAGCCGGTGTAATTGATAAGCTTAAGACTTGGGATTTCTGTGTGTTAACTTTAAACCCCGATACCCGGCTAAACTCGCAAATGGCCGTCATGAGCGCAGGCAATGAAACCATGGGATCCCCCAGCGTGAGGATCACATCATCGGCGTAAAGACTGATAAGATGGTGGTCTCCCCCAAACCGAACGCCGGTAATTTGGGTATCGTCCCGGAGGCGCTGTGCAAGGGGCTCCATATACAGCGCAAATAATAGTGGGGAGAGCGGACACCCCTGCCTCGTCCCTCGCCCTATTGGAAACGGAAGCGACGAGGCTTCGTTCACACGGACTGCCGCCCTCAGAGCACTATAGATACACTGAATCCAAGTCTGAAACGCCGGGCCAAGTCCAAAGCGCTCCAACACCTGAAAAAGGTAGGGCCAGTGCACCCGATCGAAAGCTTTCTCCGCATCAATGGAGAGGAGGAGTGCCTCCCTATAGGATCTGGTAGTTTTATCTATTAAGTGAAGGAGCCACTTCGTGTTATCGCCACACTGTCTATGGGGGATAAAACCTGACTGATCCGGGTCAATCAGCCCCGTCATATAGGGATTAAGACGCTGCACTAGAATACCTGTGAATAACTTTGCATCAATATTTAAAAGCGAAGTGGGCCAATACGAACCACAGTCCTCGGATTCTTTCCAGGCTTATGGATGACCGTAATAGTAGCTTCTAGCATGCTAGGCGTAAGGGTCCCTGTTAGTAAGAAGGAGTTAAAGAGCCGCACCAGGAGCAGGGCCAACTCAGAGCAAAATGTCTTATAGAATAGTGCAGTAAAACCGTCGGGCCCGGCGACTTCTCAACAGAAAGATGCAAAATCGCCGTAATCACCTCCTCTATTCGTATAGGCTGGTCAAGAGAGGCAGCATCGTGCTCACGGAGTGGGACAATCTTACAATCTGCGAGATAAGAAGCCGGCTCCTCCCCGGTCCCCGCCTCCGCCGCGTATAAGTTTCTATAAAAATCTGCTAACACCTCCACTATCTGCTGATCCATCCGTACCTCCCCCTGAGAGGGGGAGCGCACCATCTTTACAGCATTGGCCGCTCGCTGGGCTCTCAATTTGTGGGCCAAGAGTTTCCCACATCGATCACCCCCTACGTAGTATTTATGTTTAAGCCGAGCAACGGCGTATTCTGACCGGTCCCAATCAAGCCACTTCAGCTGATGGTGCGTCTTCTCCAACTCCCTCCACACCCTGGGGGCCCCCGTATGCTTGAGAGAACGCTCTAGGGCTGACACTTTCTGCTCCAGGACCTCTCTAATTTCTCTCCTAGCTTTATTCCTTAGTCGAGAGAGATATCACCTCCCCTCGGATAACAGCCTTCAGCGCCTCCCAGAGCACCACCAAACTGGTACTCCCATCGTCATTGTGACTAAGGTAGTCAAGGATCGTTCGCCTCAGCGCCTCCTCCACCGTCTTAGACTGCAGCATAGTGTCCCTGAAACCCCAACTGGGAACCCGAGCCCGCCCACCATCAAGACGGACCTCCAGGGTAACCGGAGCGTGATCCGTCAAGGCCCTAGGTTCCATTGCACTCTCCCTGACTCGGGAACTTAACTCCGAGGAAGCCAGAAAAATGTCTATCCGCGTGTATGTTCTAGCGGACGCGGAATAGAATGAGTCGCCCCGCAGGGTCGGGTGCGCCCTCCTCCAGACGTCCTCCAAGTCACAGTCAGCCAACTACTGCTGGCCTGCTGGAGTCAATGCCCCGGTCTGCCCAAAATTATGCCCAGAGCGGTCCATATCATTGTCCATGACCAAATTGAAGTCCCCCTCAACCAGTATGGCCCTATCTGGTGAAGTCAGCATGGGGGATATCGCTTGTCTCATAAATGCTTCTTGCCGTTCATTGGGGGCATATAGAGTAGCTATTGTGAAATGAAATGACTCTACGCGGATTCCAAGGGCCAGGAGCCTACCCTTAACCTCATGTACCTTTGCAATTACCTCCCCCGGTAAGGCCTTCGAGATCAGAATCCCCACCCCAGCGTGCTTCGTGGGTGCAGAAGACCAGAACTGACGAGGGAACCACCTGGATCGCATACGAGGAGTGTCCGAAGACAGCAGATGCGTTTCTTGCAACAAACATATATGACTCTCAGAACACTCAAGAGCAGAGAGAATTGCCAACCTCTTGGCAGGGCTATTAAGCCCCCGTACATTAAGGCTCAAGCACTTAAAGGACATGAGTAGTTGAAGGGGTGAAGCTCATGAACCGGAGGTCGCCCCTAGGAGCCTCTCAGCGCACCACTTGAAGGAAGCCCCCCATAAAAGAACAGCAATCGTTTCCCGGGCACCCAAATTTCGAGGGGAAGCACAATAACATAGACCACAGCACACAACAGGTGTACATCAAACTCACACAAGTCCTCAACCATATGTCCAAAAGAGGCAAGATTCAGATAGGGGTCAACCACACCTCACAAGTCTCTCGCACCCAAAGACCCCACTGCCCGGACCCCACTCCAGCAGCCACAGCGTCACTCTCAAACAACCCCAGACCCTTACGACGACCCTCAAAAGATGTCTGCATCTAGGCACTCGGCCCCGGCCGCAATGCTGTTCAGTAAAGACTGTCTTTCCAGCGCCTGCTCAGCCGTAGACGGCCTCAGGTGCCTCCATTTCTTCTCCTTCCACCACCATCTCGGGCGGCCCTCGGAAGCAGCATCTTCACACGGCCCAGGACTCTGCTCTGTGTCCTCCAGGCCTAGGATCCGGCGAGCCTCCTGCAGCGACTTCACCTGGCGCAGCTGGTCACCCCAGGGGAACACAAGGCGGAAAGGATGACCCCCGGTGTAAGGCGTAGAATGTGCCCGAAGATGCTCCTTGACGGGCTTGAATTCTTGCCGCCTCTGCAATGTGCGCACCGAAAGATCTTGAAACAGCTGTAGCGTGTATCCTCTAAACCAGAGGTATTCAAACTTTTTGATGCCGGGACCCCCTCTTCAAAAAAATTAGGTGTAAGGACCCCCTCCTGATAAATATTTCTAGAACCTGGTACTCCTCATCATCAACAATAATAAACATCCCTGTTTCACACAGCAAATAATTTTTACTGTGAGGAAATAATATTAAACAGTGTTTAGCAAATCAAAGATCAGTGAGTGTGGGGGCGTGGTCAAGGGTGTGGCTAAAAACAAAGGTCCTCATTTATTAGGAATTGACACGGGGCAGAGCTGCAAGTCTTCTTGCTACACTGCCACACTCCAATACAAAAGGGCAGGAATGGACCGTATTTATGAAATACAGTACATTTCTGTCCTTTCCCCCTGCACTGGCGCACAATTGCTGCCTAGTGCCAACATAGGCAGGATTGTATTTGTGCAGGAAGGGGCACCTTCCTGCACAAAAACAATCCAGAAAGGCATTGTACCTCTTTCAACATGTGTGGCAGATAGCAGCACACATGGAAAGAGAAAAAAACAAGGAGAAATTAAAACATTTCTCCTCATTATGCGTGCTCTGGGGAGCCGTAAGGTTTTGGTACTGCTCCAGTTTACTTGATTTTGTAAATCTGGGGCAGCGTCAAAATCCATCTGTGTTGCATAGGAACACCCACCACTACGCCAGTGGAACACCTCCTTGACGCAAAGTAAGGCAATGCAGCGACTTGCACTGCCTTGACTTACTCCATGTCTACAAGGCCATTCAATCCACTCAGGGTGGCTTTGAGTCAGCTCATAGGTACGATTGAGAGGCCTGTGCCTCTGGAGCATCAAAAAAAGTGATGCTCCAGCAGCGCAAGCCTCTCATAAATAAACCCAAAATATTCTCTAAATTCTTTTAAGTCTTTCACCGCCAGGTAGCAACATATAAAATAATAGCCAGCTGGAATGAAAAATAAATAAAGTAAAGTTGTTACTCATTGGGAAATGCACTGTAGTGCATTATGAAACCTCTATTAGTTAATGCACTGCAGAGGTCTGTGTTTAACCGGAGAGCAACAGAACTAAATCTTTGTTAGTACAGTTGAGAATAGTGACTTGTGTATTTTTAGTGCCATGAGGTCACAGCCTGTGACAGAAAGCACAGTGAATATATAAAAAGGCATTATTTTATACTTGCATTGCACGCAGTATAATATAGGCCACTACAAAAAGGATTATTATATTACTGTGCTTCCAGAATGTGGATTTAAGTAATATCAGAGCATATGCAATACCTTTTTTTTAAATAGCTGTCCCTTCAACACCTCCAGGTGAAGTAAGCGCTGTGTAAATACAATCACAATTAAAAGCATGCACTTTACAGCTCAGTTGTTAACTCTTCGCACTGCCCCTCAAAAAAAAAAAATGTTTGCCCTCACAAAGCTTTGATTATTTAAAGCTGCTCCCAAGCACCCTTTACATTTGCAGATCAGCTCCTAGAGCACATTTGCTTTTCATTCAGGAAGCAGAAGCCCTGGGCTGAAAGTCTCCTTAGCTGTCTGTGCGGCTTTCACAGCACAGGAGACTCAAAGTTCAGCTGAGGTTTTTTAAGGATCAGCTGGGGGAATGTGCGACCCCGTTTCCAGGTCTCCACGGCCCCCATGGGGGTCCCGACCCCCAGATTGAAGACCTCTGCTCTAAACTGTACCTGAGGAAGGTTGCGCGTTTTCTGCAGGATGCTTTCTTTTATCATAAAATTGTGCAGACACGCCAGGATATCCTGAGAGCGCGTACTGTCTCCCCCCATCCGACCTACCCTGTGGACCCGGTGCAGTGTGATCTCCCGGGAGACGTCGGGCCCAGAATGGAGCAGAAATGCGCCATGACGAACTCTTTAATGTCACCGCACTCGGCCCCAGGCGGGGCTCCCCGGACCTGAATATTATGCCTTCTCGAGCGATTTTCTAAGTCCTCAGTCGCAATCTGCAGAAGCTCCTGCTGCTCCCAAAGACGCAAGACCTCCTGTTGCAAGTGCTCGACCTCTTCCCCCCGGGAGATCTCATTGTCCTCCATGTTCAACACCCTGTCCCCCAGCGACGTGATATCCGCTCACAGGTCCTTCATCTCTTGGGAAATGTCTCTACGGAGCTCCTGGAGATCCATCCTGAGAGAGTCAAATAAAGAGGTAAGGAAACCTTTCGTGACCGGCGCCCCTCCATCGTCCTCCGCCTCACTCCGGTCATCTGGCCCTCTCACCGCGGCAGTACCATCAGCTGGTTTGCCCTGTGGCAGGTGAGACCTTGTTAGCATCTCCCTCACCGACCGGTCTCTCTTTGGTTTAGAGGACGCCATCAGGGTCTTGCTCAACAGCCATCTTCGAGTGGAAGCAGTACCTGTCACCGTCCTCCGCACTGATCCACTATGGGTTTCTCCGCTGGATTACTCCCTTCACCAGGACCACTCAGCCCGGCCACAGACTCTCCGAAATGCCCGGACAAGGTAACCGTCTTCAACTCTCTTGCCCCGTCGTGACCTGCTCTCTACTATGTGTCTTAGCTGCTGGCCCACCTGGGGATGGCTGACCGCTCACGAGGCCCAGGAGAGCGCCCCTGGCCCGCTCACGTTGCGGCACGGGCCAATAGGCCTTGCCCAGTCGCCGGTCTGCCACTCTCACGGAGCCTCGTAGGGCCCCTACTCTGCCAGCTCCTAGGGGGCGTCAGGAGCTCCAGGCCCCGGTCGCTACCTCGTCTCTACTCCAGTCGGCCCTCTCAGGGACACACGATCTCCGCGGTGCCAGCCGCGCCGCGTGCAGCCGGCTTCCACGTGTGGCTCCATCCCCAGGCTCTGTACCTCTGCGTCCCGACCGCTGCCGCCGACTCCCTCTGGGTCCCAATTTGCACCCGAGCCCGGGATGGGCCTACGGGCACTTGCCTCCTGCTCAGCGTCCCTCGCGGCAGCAGCACCATTGCCCACGTCCGCGGCGCTCGGCCGCGGCGCCGGCCCCAACCACCTCACAGGCCTGTCATGTCGCCGGGCCGCAAGGCAGCCGGCCGAGCACCGAATTCGGCCCGCGGGGCCTCTCTATGTCCACAAGGCGTCGGGCCGTCCCCCCCTGAGTGTGCCCGGGGCCGTCCAGTTGCCGGAGAAGGCTCACGCCGCCATCTTGGCCACGCCCCTCTGACATTAAAATTTAGGCAAAAATACTTGCGATTTGCTTTAATACAGTTATAACATCACTTATTTACCTATCTCTGGTCGGTTTTGTCCCATCCCGTTCCTCTTCAAATCATCTTTGAACAATTGTACACTAGAAGAAAAAGTAATATTGTCCCTAGATGCAGAAAAAGTTTTCGATAGAGTGGAATGAGGATATTTATTCCAAACTATGGATAGATTGGGGTTTGGGACAGATTTTATTACTTTAACCAAAGGAATGTATCATTCCCTAACTGCTGCAATTACATGCAATGCCTTTACATCTTCCTGCTTTAGAATTTTTCGTGGTACCAGACAAAGATGTTCACTCTCTCCATTGTTGTTTTTTCTTGCTTTAGATCCATTGGCTATAGCAATCAGACAAAATATCTATAGAAAAGGTATTGTTATGCCTACAGGAGAGGTAAAAGCTTTTTATTATGCTAATGATATATTACTGACACGATCAAAACTGGATTCTTCGGCTAATACTTTGTTTTCCCTTCTGAATCACTTTTCGACGTTTTCCAGTTATAAAATTAATTGGTCTAAATGTGAAGCACTACAAATGAACACTAGTATTACACTAGATTTCCTAGGTAAGTTTCCTTTTAAGTATAGATCTTCTCAACTTAAATATCTTGGGATTTTACTTAGTCCTGGGCTGAGAAATGTGAGGATGGATAATCTGAATCCTATTGTAGATAAACTTAAATAGGATTTTATACGATGGTCTCAATTAAATCTTTCATTATGGGATAGAGTACAAATTATTAAAATTAATACAATTCCAAAATTCAATTATGTGAGCCGCATGCTATCTCTCCTGCTAACGTCTACTTTTTTCAAAAACACCTCATCTTTGATATATATTGTTTTTTGGGGGAGAAAATAAATCTTGTATAAGTAGCTCCAAATTACACTCATCCTCACTAAAAGGAGGCTTAAAACTCCCACATTTGGAAAGTTATTGGGTGGCCAGACAATTAGCACATTCAACATACATGTTATCTATGAATCGCAATACTTTATGGGTGAATTTTGAACAGTTTTTATTGAAAACTACTACCCCTATGGCCGTTTATTATACCAAAACTCCAAAATATTCACAATTTTCAAATCCAATGATTTATTCTTCTCAATTAGCATGGCAAAAAGCGCATAGAATAATAAAATGCAATGCTTATATTCATTTAGACGCTCCAATTTGTAATAATTCTGCTATTACCTACAAGGGTGAAGAGCTTAATTGGTACGTTTAAAGTAATCATAAAATAAACATCATATTGGATTATATACACCAAATAATCCCTGAAATCATTCTCGCAACTGCAGGAGACATATTGTCTTCCAGATTCACAGTTTCATGATTTGATTTTATTATGGTCCATTTTAAATTCCATAAAAGACTCCTGTGTGGGCCTTTTTATGCAATCATCTATCGCTCACTATATTCACACATGGAAAAATTTCAAAGGTACTGTATCTGGTTTATATTCCATATTAATTGATGGATCCTTCTCAGTCGATATATCCAATAACTTAAAAAGTTGGTGGTCTACAAGACTTAATACTACCTTTTCACACAAAGACTGGACTAAACTTGTAGAAAATTGTAATCAAGGTCTTCGAGACATGAGATTGATATTTAATTACTTCAAAATACTTCATCGCTGGCATTGGTCACCCACCAAACTTCACTCTGCCAAACTTAGCCGAAATTCCAGTTGTTGGAGATGTCAGCAAATCAATTGCGATATTGTGCATGTCTTATGGGAATGCCCTGAGATTCATCCTTTCTGGACCCAAATAGTAAGCTATTTAAGGACATTATTACCTGATGTTGTCTCTCTTTTATCCCGATTGTCCTTGTTACACGATACCTCTAATTTAAAAACGATCTCTCCACTGGTATTCAGATGGTTATCTACAGCTCTTAGTCTGGCTAAATTTAACATATTACGTTTTTGGAACTCTAATGTTTTACCAACTATTCAATCTTGATTGAAAGATATGTTTGAAGTCGTGCAATTTGAAAGAGTGATATACAAACTGAATGATAATTTAACTCAAATTGATGCAATAGTTGTATTTCTCTTTTTGTGAATCTCCTCGTGTAGTTGTGTTTTATGATGACCTATTGAATTTTTTATTTTTATAGAATATAGTGAACAAACTGATACATAGTTTTCTTAAAATTTGATTGAGTATTATTCTTTATCTCTGCAAAATTAATATTTGAACAGGTTTTCTCCCTCTTTTTCCTCAATAATTAGTTATTGTGTCCTCTTTTTTCCTTTCTATTATTCAGTATGGAATGATTATGGAAATTCATTATCGGTACACTTATGTTTTAACTACTTGGTGTGTGTTTTTATTTTAGTTATTATGATATTTTTGTATATCTGTTTACAAAAAGTGTAATAAAGAATTGAAACACATAAACAGTGGGATGAGCGGCATATGGTCAGTTGTCATGGTGAAAGCGTTACCATAGAAGTGGAAGTGTTTACATCCCCAATGGACCGCAGTTGCCTCTTCCTCAATCTGAGAATACCTCTGTTCTGTTTCCGTCAGAGACCGGCTGCATACGCAATTGGGATCCAGTCATCACTCTGGTGCTTCTGCAACAGCATCGCCCCTAGTCCATGGGGACCGGCGTCAACGGCAATGGTGGTATCTTTGCGGTAGTCATGATACCAGAGGATGTTATCTGCCGACAGGGCGTCCTTGGTGGCACAGAATGAAGCATCCTGCATAGGGCCCCATGCCCATGGAGTTGGCAGCTTGGTGAGAGGTCCTTGATGAATCGCCCACAGTAATTCACCATTCCCAGGAAACTGCGCACCTCAGACACTGAGGTTGGTGGGGGGGCTTCTTTAATGTCTCGCACCTTCCCGGGGTCGGGGGACACTCCTTCTGATGAGAACACATATCCAAAGAACTGGATTTTTTGTTTCAGAAAATGACACTTCTTGCGATGTAATGTCAGACCAGAGTCCTGGATTCTTTGGAGCACTCCTCGCAACCTTGTGTTGTGTTCCGGTATAGTCTTAGAACATACAAGGATATCGTTGCTGACATTGACAACTCCCGGGAGGCCAATTAGTAGTTATTGGATTACATTCTGAAACACCTCCGCTTCGCTGGATATCCCGAAACTCAATCTTTGGTATTGCCGGAAGCCTATATGCGTGGAGAAAGTAGTTATATATCGAGACTCCATAGCGAGGACTAACTGGTGATACCCTGACTGCAGATCAAGTTTGGAGAACCAGCTAGCCCCACTTAGCTCCCCAATAAGGTCTTCAATCGTGGGGGTCAAGTGCTGCTCCTTTTTCATTGCAGTATTTGGTAGCCGCATATTCACTCATATGTGTACCTCGCTGGATTGTTTTGGTTTCTGGGTTACTACTACTGGGGACACCCAGTGCGTGGGCCCAGTCACTTTTTTAATAATCCCAGCTTTTTCAAGTTTGTCCAGTTCTGCCTCCACCTGGGGTCTCAGATGAGAATGCGACGCACCTGTGTCAGAGAGCCACAGGTTGTATAGAACTATTGATGTGTAGCTTTACCCCTCTGTCTCACAGGCAGCCGATGCCGCTGAATACTTTGGAAAACTCCTCCAAAAGGTCTGTGACGGACCCGTTGTGTACTCCAAACGCAAACGAGATGATGCCAATCGCCTCTGCGGTCTGGCAGCCAGAGTCGGGTGCCAAATTGCCCCTGATCACCAAAATGTTGGGTCGGTGGACGCTGTAAGGTATGGTGTATAGCACATGCCGTAAACAAAAGACACAGCCACTAGCAATGCAGTTGGACACTGTCTGTCAGGCTGGCTCACTTCCCGCCATGCCTGCAGACAGCCTTTATTATACACTAGTATCACACGTCGTCAGGAGAGCTTACTGTAGTCACGACATAAGGGGTGTTTAAGGTGGTGCTGAAATAACCCCTCTATCACACAGACCCACATGGTAGTGCCCGTGACCAGTTAGGTCACTGGCGTGACACTACAATGGGGTATCAATAATAGATTAAGATGTTAATGTAATATTTTTTCTCTTTTCTCGAGTCCCCGTACCCTGCTTGTGGTAATTCGTCTGTGGTTTTAAATTAATGATGCAATACATATATGGTTTCAGCAGAAAAGATGCGAGGCCGAAAATGTGTCACAAAATTGGAAATTCGATGGGCTGCTTGTCCTATGGCACCTGCATGCAGAGGTTTAGCTATCACTAATTCCGGTGTGAGAGGGCCCACTGCACCCGAAGTACATATGTCACACTACTACCTAAGCATGGGAATCCAATAAGGGCGTCTATTTCGCTGCTTGCTTTTGCGCCTGTTTACACACAAAGGATTTCTATTTTTATTATTGATATATGCTCGGGCCGAACACCCTGAAGGAGTGACTTTGCACATCACGCTGTTTTCCTAGCCTCTGCCACGGATGTCAGCACTCTTAATTCCAGGAATAACCGCGCGTCGCCTGGAGCGAGGAGCGCATACCAGGCCGCATTTCAGCAGCTGCCCGTCAGGGACTGAGCTGGCGGGCGGCCTCTCGGCAGGCACTCTCCTCCGAGGTGGATCCCAGTAAGTACCGGGGGGGTGGGGACCGAGGAAGGCGCACCTCAGGGTGGTCCCCCGCTCCTCGGCGGCAGCAGCAGGCCTAGGGCCGGCTGCGCTGGTGTTCCCTCCTCAGGCGCCCACCGAACCCAGCCAGGGATTCCGCCTTGTTGTCCTATCCCTTTGAGTCGCGTTAATTAAGCGGAGCTGATGACGCTTGAGAGCTGGTGCTGGGAGGATGAAAAGAAAATACAGAGCAACACCGGCTTAGCCTCTACGCGCTGCCTGGCGTGCTACTCAAACACAACATCCACCTGCCACGCGCTATCCGAACACACCCAGACTCCAGCTTGTTTACTGGCAGTCTGGGTGCCACGTGCCAGCAGGGCAGGCCAGACTTCTATAAGTGTGTTCACAGGATACCTGCCACGTGCTACCAGAACAGGTCTCCGTTAATTTATTGTCAATGCGCCTGCCACGTGCTACCGTAACTGATCGAAATTCCCATTGCATAACTGTCGATATAGTAGCTCACCTCTCCTAGGGATGCCACCTTTCCAAGAGCAAAAATACCGGCCATTTTTTGTTGCTTTGGGTGATGCAAAGGCCCAGACATGATACTAAATAAGACTTAAAACAAAATTCTATATATTTATTTGTAATATGACATTTCTGCATTTGTTTTCTTTAAATATTTGGCAGGGACGATTAACACAGCTTTAAAGCACATTTGAAAGTGTTTTCTATTTATGCTGTTTGAAGTATGTACAGATAAAGGCTAAAAATTCTGGCTTTAGGTGATTTTGCCTATTTTTAGGCCGGCCAGGACATCAAAATAATGGTGGTGCTGGTAGAGAACCAGTCAAGTGGCAACTCTAATTGTGGTGCGATTCACCGGGTACAGATTGACTTGAAGTAAGCAATCCCACAGTACACATGTGGATCTTACAAAGCCCACTTCAGAATCCGGAGGGCAATTCTTTTCACAACCACATCATACCCAGGCCACACAACATTTCCAGGACTCTGGGTATCACATAAAAAACAGCCATCCCAAAATGACCCACTTCCTTCACTACAAGAGTGGGTCAGACACTACATTCCTCCCCAACTTTCAAAAACTTAAACTACAGTAGCAACATGCTCCTGCACTGTCAGCAAAAATAATTTTGCCACATTCATATAACGCCCACTGGGCTTCTAAACTCTCAGAAATGACTGGATGGTGCCAGATTCTGCCAGATATTCTACCTGGATACCTGTCCCAGGGGTAGGAGCTATTACCCTGCTGAGTAGAAACAGGGACTTTCAGCCCTTTCTGTGCTCTCCTGGGTGCTCAAAGACGATTCAAACACCACAGGCCTTCCTGACTCCCATTCATCACCTCTCCAAATCCCTTCAGGCTCTTTCGTTTCACGAGCTCGTTGTGTGCCACATCAAAATACTTTTTGAAGAAAAACATGTTCCAAGTGACCACTTTAGTCCCTCATTGAGCAGTGAACATGGTACCTTGGCGATTAAACACTTGCCACAATTCTGGCTTAAATGACATTCCAAACTTAATGCCAGGGTACCAGTCCTACACCATTACCATGCCCCACCCCCTCTTGGATACTGAAAGTGCACCAAATATCTCAGAATGCTGAACTGGGGTGATGGGGTAGGCTCTCTCGGACTGTCCATCCAAGGCAAATTTGGCACAGGTCACTCCAGTGGTGGTATGGAGGGAGGGGGTAGCAATACTGACTCAGAAAGAAATATATGCCTCTTTCAATATGCTGGTTCTGGTTGTTAGCAATCCTGATTACCTTAGTCATCGTTCTCATGAATCGCTCAAGTTCGCCATGCGCTTTGGGCCTGCTAGTGGGAATTTTCAGTCATGTGATGTGACGTGACAGGATTGTAGCTACTCTGCTACCTCCTGCCCTTGAACAGGGACCCATTGTCAGTCTGGAATTTTTCATTATCCCATTAGTGGTCATGATCTTTTCCATCTTGGGTATTGCCGCCATAGTGCTCATTAGCTCCACCTCTGAGTATTTTAAGTAGTCGTTGATGACAACCAAGATGCACCTTCTGTCTGGCAAGCCTCCTAAGTCCAAACTCACTCTCTCCCTAGAGCCTCGGGCCCTCCCTATGTGATAATGAGGGCCAGAGAGTCTGCCTGACCAATAGATTGGCAGGGGATATAGTGCTTGATGGCAGTCTTCTTAGGTCATCCATCCTGGGGAGCCATACCTTCTTTCTCAATCGGTTTCTAACTTTGACTATATCCTGATGACTGGTATGAGCCAACTATATCATTTATGGCACTAAACGGTTGGGGGTGAATCGTCTCTAGCCATGTGGAAGGCAGCCTTCTCCCCCTTCCACTATCTAATGGAAAACACTAAAGAGTTTCCAGTATCTTTTGGGTATCTGGTGTCCTCCTGTCCCAATAGGATTTTATGACCTCCTGCTGGCCAGTTTCCACAGCCGAGAGGGCCAGTTGCAAGCACTTGTCCTGTTGAGTATCAGCTCGAAGGACATCCAGGGTCAGAGGCCTGAGCTGGGAGCACTCTATCACATTACATACTTACGCTTCTGTCTCTTGGGGGCCCTGCTCTTCATGGGGAGTGGCTGCTCAGAGGTGCAGAGACAGTCTGCAAGGTTGTGAGACTGGCTTATTTTCCACCTCCAAAGAATAGTTCTGAGGCTTGAGAATCCATTACTCTATTCATGGTGGTGGCTTTGATGCGGATCCCTGAAACTAGGGAACGAGGGGTTGATGGTCGGTCTGCACTACAAAAGGGTGCCCATACACGTAGAGATGGAAATGTGGGCATTTCCACCCTCTCAATGTCGGCCTCCTGTAGCTTTTTCAACTCCACTTTCACTTTGGACTTCAGGTGCAGAGCAAGAGGTTGAAGCGATTCGTCTATTGGTAGTGCTACCTTTCACTTCTTCAGGTACCTTATCCCTTTGAAGATATCTTGGAATTCCTCCAGGAGGTCATCCAGCTGGCTAATGTGCACTCATAGCATGAAGTCCTCTGCCCTCTGGCAGCTCAGGAGCAGGCCTGTGACTACTTGGGTGTCATATACGGTGGTCTCTCTTATCTGACTGTCATGGTGGATGCGAGTCATGAATTTCCCCTTCAAGGACAGTAGGGACGCTTGCCCATATACATAGATTTTAACTTTGTGAGGCTGATCAGTGGTCATGGGTCTAGCCTCTCATATGTATCCTTTGCAATGATATTGATAGTAGCCCCTGTATCTATAATTGATGCAAGCTGGCTAGTCCCCACTAGGACTTTGCATTTCAGCATTAGACAGAGTCGATGTGTACTTGCGTCCCACTGCCAGTAGCATGTGAATTACTTCACTTAGTTCATCCATGTCCTTTGGGTCATCTGGTTCTGCATCACCAGGAGGGGTGGTGATGGTAGTCACTGTCTTCCATGGGGCCATCTCGGGGTGCAGACTGGATCGGCAGGCCTTTACACAGTGGTTTTGTTTCTTGTAGGCTGCGCATGTCTTACAGCATGCCAGACTCTCTCCCAGGAGATGAGTGGGACCACCACAATACTCCCGTTGTGGAGGTTTGAGCTTTTCCCTTGTGGGTGACTTGGTGGCTGTCACCCATTTCACAGGCTTTGTTTTGATGGGTTTCTGAAGTGCTGCTTCTATATGAAATGCCCTTGTCCTCAGTTCTTTTCAATAACCCAACATGAGGATGTAATTAACTGAAATGCCAGGCACTGGGAGGATATGGTCCTGACGTTTGAAGGATGCGCATCCCAGAATTATTTGAGATCATTTTTCCTCCATGTCATTGGTAAACATGCATGTGGTGGACAGTTCTTTGAGCCTGACATGAAATGGGTCAAGTAACTCCTCCAGCTCCTGGCGGGCCAAGTGAAAAATAAATTATTCATAATCTGTGTTTGCCATGGGTTTGAAGTAGACATTTAGGGCAGCAACCATTGTGGTATATGCATGAGGGGTCCTGGCTTCTGTAAGGGTGAGAGACAGTTTGTATATGTCCTTTTTTGCTAGGTGTGGCAGTAAGGCTCGTTTTATTTTCTCAGCAGTTCTGTGGCTGTAAAGTACAGGTCCAGCCTCTCCGCCAACAACTTCCACTTGGGGTACTGCATTGAGGGGTGGGGGGTCCCAGCATCATAAACACTTTATGGCTGCAATGCCCACCAGGGGGTCTGGAGTTGGGTTGGAGCCAGAGTTATCACTGTCCACTGGAACACCAGGAGCAGGGGCAGCTCCTCCAGCGACAGCTGCAAACCTTTGAAAGAAAAGCATAATAAGGATAATAAACTTTGTTTATTATCCTTTTCTTTCAAAGGGGTGGGGCCACGGGGGTGATGAGCAGCGAAAGAGCATGTATGTTTGTCCGGCCGTCTCGGGCCGGCCCAGCATACATGCACAGTAGGCTGTCTCCAGCCTCGCAACACAGTTGCTGGGCTGGAGAGAGCCTGCACAGGCTCCTAGTCTGCCTGGGAGCCCCCTGGCAGGGCACTCCCAGCCAATCCTGATGCTGCCTTAAGCAGCGTCAGGATTGGCTGCAGGCTGGGAGCCTGTGCCTGCAGCAAGATGGGAGAGGAGCAGTGCGGATGTGGCAACGAGCGAGGTAAGCGTTTTATTTTTTTTAATTTATTTAAATGTTTATTCCCTCCCTCTCCCCCTCACTGCCCCACCCCTTCCAAGCCCTGTGAGCCACTCCTGACCAGGAGGTTCAGTTATGGTGCAAATGCAGCTAGCACAGCAATGATGAGACTGCTGCCAAGTCTATGCGGGAGGGTGCACCTCTCTTCTCTCATGCACAAAGGCCAGTTGCTGTGGTACCTTTGAGCAGTGACTACAAACTCCCCCAGGACCAGAAGCCTCCTGTGTGCCACAGTCCACTTTGTGGACAAAAGGTTTGTGAACAGGCATGATGCGACAGAATGCTTGGGACTGGTGCTGTCTGGTGGGCCTGTGCAGCTTTTGTCACTCTCCCCCGAGGGGATAACTTGAGCTGTGTAGTCCTGGGGTCATGTGGTGCAGTGTGGCAGGGGAAACGCAGCCAGGACCAGACGTGCTTTGCAGGTCGTTGCAGGGCTCTGCAAGGGCCACAACAGCCCAGCACGGCGTTGTGGGTGCAGCAGGTCGTTGCTGCCTCAGTGTGGGTGTGTCAGAGGCAGACAGGGCTGGCAAGGTCAATGGTGATGTACCACCCTCGTTGCCAGAAATGTAGCGCTACAAGTCCTGCTGATCGGTTCGACGTAAGCAGCCACATAGTACTCATGTGGATATAAGTGACCCCGCTAAGGAATCCGGAGGGCCATTTTATTTAACAACCACGTCACATCCGTGCCACTCAGTATTTCCAGTACTCTGAGGGATAACAGGCAAAATACCCCACCGAAAATGACCCATTCCTTTCATTCTGAGAGTCGGTCAGCCATTACAGCCCCAAGGCTCTCATTACTGTGCTGACAACTGCACTGTTCACCTGCAGCCTGAACACATCTAGACTCCCATTGGCTTACTGGCAATACATGCGCCCAGATACACATTGCCCCTTGCAAGCCAAACACCTAAAGATTTACTGGCTAACTACCTGTCATGTGTTACGCAGACAACTGGATTGCTGAGGATACGTACACCGTGCTATTGGATACCCTCCAGACATCGACCTGCTTACTGATGACGTACATTCCCCATCATACTAGTCACTTCCAGACTTGCATTCAGTTACTGATGATATGAATGAACCATGTTGCCAGATCACATCGAGATTCTTCTTGGTTTTCTTATCACATAGCTCCATAAACACCTCTAGATTCCCATTGGTTGATTAATAATACACGTGACACGTGCTGCCTGGGATGTGGACCAATTCAATTTGACATCAGCACTCCTTACACTCCCCTGCAACTCAGGAAGGGACTGAAGACTGGGGGGGTATTTGAAAAGAAGTACTGTGAAGTCTTCAAATTAAATACTGTGAAATCTTTAAAAAGAAGTACTGTGTAGTCTTCGAAAGGGAGTACTATGGAGTCTTCAAAAGGAAGTACTGTGGAGTCTTTGAAAGAGCATACTGTTAAGTCTTTGAAATGAAGTACCGTGGAGTCTTCAAAAAGAAGTACTATGGAGTCTTCTAAAGGAAGTACTGCAGAGCCTTCAAAAGGAAATCCTGTGGATACTTCAAAAGGAAGTACTGAAGTGGAGTCTTCAGATGGAATTACTGTGGAGGTCTTGAGATAAAAATGTGTGGAGTCTTCCAAAGTAACCATTGTGGAGTCTTCAAAAGGGAGTACTTGAAAGAAAGTACTGTGGAGGCGTTGAAAGAGCATACTGTGAAGTGCTTACAGAACTACAGAGTCTTCAAATTGAAATACTTTGGAGTCTTTGAAAGGAAGTACTGTAGTGGAGTCTACAGAAGGAAGTGCTGTGGACTCTTTGAAATGAAGTACTGTGAAGTCTTCCAAATAAAATACTGTGGCATCTTTGAAAGTGAGTACAGTGGAGTCTTCTAAAGGAAGTACTGTAGAGTTTCATATAAAAATATTGTGGAGTCTAAAAAAGAAGTACTATAGTGGAGTCGTCAGGAGGTACTACTGTGGAGTCTTTGAAAAGAAGTACTGTTTACAGGTCGAAAGAAAGTATTGTGGAGTCTTCGAAAAAAGTAATGTGGAGTCTTCAAAAGGAAGAAGTATAGTGGAGTCTTTAGAAGGAAGCACTCCACAGTACTTCATTTGAAGACTCCTTGTACTGCAGAGTCTTCAGCGGAAATATTGTGGAGTCTTCAGAAGGAAGTACTGTGGAGTCTTTGATAAGAAGTGCTCTATAGACTTTGTGGCGTCTATGAAAATAGTACTATGGAGTATTTGAAAGGAAGTACTATGTTGTTTTTCGAAGGAAGGAAGCACTGGACAATCTTTAAAAAGAAGCACTCTAGTGGAGTATTTGAAAGGATGTACTGTAGATTCTTAGAAAGGAAGTACTATAGTGGAGTCTTCGGAAGGAAGTACTATGGAGTCTTTGAAAGGAAGTACTGTAGGGTCCTCGAAAGTAAGTACTGTGGAGTCTTAAAAATTAAGTACCGTAGTGGGGTCTTTGGATGGAAGTACTGTAGTGTTTTCGAGCAGAAGTACTGGGAGTCTTCGAAAGGACACAGATACGCTAATTACTCAATGTGTTATGGGGATGCAGATTTAATAAGCTCATGTTTTGTATTAAATACCAATGCGATTTACATAGCTTCAAAATAATTACTGTAACTTCAGGCAAGCAGCCAGTGTGTTGCAACCCAAATCATTATTGTTAACTAGCGGCAATATCCAGGAGTATTTCCAATTGGTGAGCAGAGACATGTGGGTGAAGGAGTAGAGATTTGGGGGTAGGGGAAGAAGAGTTTGATGGAGGATTAGTAAGGAGTGGCATGCAGATTCAGGATTTTCTGAATTCATTTCTTCGGAAATTGAGTCATAGGGATTTTAACACCCAAGGTTAGAGATGCACGACAGAAAATAATTCATATTACAGGGCACAAGTTAGGCCGAGGGTGGACGGAGTCCCCCCACGAATTTTACAGCAGGGACGCCGCCCTCCTTAGCCCGAGGAAGGCTCAGTGGTGTGCCTTTCATTGTGACTCATGGTATCACCTTGCTTGTGGGCTGCCAGCTATTCTGAATATTGCACATTGAGGCATCACAGGATGTCTCTAACACCCCAGGCAATAACCTGCTTAGCCACGAGAATGGCTTCAGAGGAGAGGAACTGCTCACCACTGACCCTTTCATTTTAAAAATGTTGTTCAAATGTGACTCGTTTGTGCTTTTTGTTGGTTAAACAGACCAGAAAGAAACAAAGGAATGGAGACCAAACAAATAATTATTTAAAAAATAGACAAAACACCTTAAATTTACTGCAGTTTTTTAAATTATTAAATATAACTAACAAGAAACACCAGCTTCTTTAAGCATACTATTACCTCAAGGTTTTCTAAACCAATTATACCTTCTGTATATCAAAAACACCTAAATGATTTACCAAACTTTTTTTTTTAAAGCGATCATGCTTGGGTGTTTTTTCCATAAAGCATTCATGCACTCAGGCCACTTGAGAGTGCTTTTAAAATAACACGATCACAATCCTGATTTTAGGGTGTCTCTTTTTTAATGTAGCCAAAATATTTGTTTCATACGTCATCCCAGATATGAATTTGATGAGTTCAAAATATAAATGACTACATAATGCAAAGTTTCCTAAGTAATAGCCAAATTCCTTAATTTCTGCTTAATGACATGGCAGGTATGTATATGTGTTCATTATTTTATAATATGCAAATTATTACATGTTTATAATTTCATGCAGTTTTAAGCACAGGTTTGTGTATTGGTAACAATGCTCACTTCTTTACATTAACAGTCAGTAAGTACATGTAAATGTACACGTATTGATTTGTCTAGCGTCTTCCTACCCTTGCAAGTTCCAAAGCATTTCCTGGGTGTCCCAGTTGTATTGTTAATATAGCTATTTCTTCTCCTGTTGAGGTCGTGAAGCTTTCCATTTTTACTGTGTGAATATTTCCATTTTACTGCGTGCAGCTTTCCATTTTACTTCGTGAAGCTTTCCATTTTACTGCGTGCAGTTTTCCATTTTACTGCGTGAAGTTTTCCATTTTACTGCGTGAAGCTTTCTATTTTACTGCGTGCAGTTTTCCATTTTACTGCGTGAAGTTTTCCATATTACTGCATGAAGCTTTCCATTTTACTGCGTGCAGTTTTCCATTTTACTCCGTGAAGCTTTCCATTTTACTTTGAGTTCCTTAGTCCCCTTCGTAGCACATACTTACGTTATGTAAAATGTCAATGATATTCGTGAGAGCACATACAGCAGAGCTTAATGGCGCTATAGCGAAAAATAATATTATCCAGAACTCAATGACTAAAACAATTACAGTCACTTTTTTAATTAGAGCAGAATTCCTAATCATTATGAGAAGCAGCTCCATTATTTTATCAGTTAAAAAGCAGGGTTTTTATTTTTTTATTTTGAAAGACTGCCAGGGTGGGCAGGAATCGGAGCACAAAAGGAAGTTTGTTCCATTGTTTGTCGGCCACATTTGAAAAGGCCCTGTCCTCAAAATAGGTTGTTTTCATCCTCAGGACTTCCAATAGCCTTTGGCCAGATGGCCAGATAGCCATGAGGACCCATGGGGAACAGGAAGCTGGAATGCAGTGACCAATAAGGATGGGGACGAGCTGTGAGTTGCCTTATGTACTACTACTGAGGCTTTGAAAAGTGCTCACCTTTTGACTGGAAGCCAGCAGAGACTTCTGACTACAGGGGTGAGATAGGCTCTACATCTGGTGCCACTTAGAGGGCGGACTGTGGCATTTTGGACTAACAGGAAGTGCGTGGTCAGTTTGTCGGGTAGACCAATACATATGGAGTTTCCATAGTCAGGTCAAGAGTGTCTCCAGGCCATGATTACTGAGGCACGTAATTCATGGCCAATATTTGGCAAGATTTTTCTCAATCATTTAATCTTCCAGAAAGTTTGGGAACCTGACATTCAAGAGTAAGATTTGAGTCTGTATAGATGTCTAGAATATAGAAAGTTTGAAGGACGCTCGGTAATCATAATCTCTTACTAGTTTATGTGATCTCATTTTATTAGTGTATGGTAATATGAAGCTTGGTTTTGATTGGGTTCAGGTTGTGAAACTTGTGTCACTCAAAGACATAAAGTGCGGCTAAAGCGTCTTGTGAATGGGCAGATGAACAGGCAGGGTCGTGTCAGTTGGGCTTGCTGAATTACACCTGAGTATCATCAGTGTACATATAGATTTTTTTATCCAAAGAGCGTAATAGTGAGGGATTCTACATGAATTTTATTGTAAGCGCTTCATGCTTTGGAGAACAGGAGTTCAGAAGACGTTCTGGCCACTACAATTTAAATTTCAAATCGCCTATTTGCAGATCAGAACACAAACTTTGAAGAAGAACTAGAGAAGGATGGTTTATTCAAAAGGTGTTTGAGGCAAAGCCTGATATTTATATGTTTATGGCCTGACATGGAGCCACAAAGGTGGTCCACATGAAGTCTGGGAGAACAGAATCAGGATTACATGTCAGGCAAAGATGCTGGAGCTCCTGCACCTAGAAGCCTTCTCCTAAGGGCAGATCTACTGAGACTCGAAGCCCAAGCGCCATTCTGCTTCCACTCAGACTTGTTAATCTAACCTGCAAAAAGATGCAAGTGAAGAGTTCAACGTTGCTGCACGATGTGTGAAACGTGACTGTGGACCTCCCATCGCATTATGAGATCCCAGAACACATGCACCAAGACTTCTGATTCCAGCTGCACTGACCAGCCACTAGGGTGATCTACACCAGTTGAAAGGACATTCTTGTTTGAGTAAGAGGTAACACTGCTGCGTTTAATCTTTATTGAATTACTGGAAATCATTTGTGTAGGGCTGTAATGTTAATGTTAATGGATTTGTAGAGAAGTCAAATGCCTGTGGCATCTTGGCCCTAGTGTCATTTGTGATACGAGCTCAAGGGGCATAATACTTATTATGACAGACTCAATAGTAAAGGGGAAAAGAGGGGAGGCCTAAACCAATACAAAGGAGAGCCAGGTGTTTAGTTGTGTCCTATAGGTAAGTAGATCGGACTGAACTCTAAGGTGATCAGGAAGAGTATTCCACAATTTAGTAGTTGCATGAGCGAAACTCCTTTCTCCCAATGTGTTTTAGTAATTCTGGTAACGACTACCTGTCTGGCAGTACTGGATCGTAAGGTACAATTAATGGTGTATTATTTGAAGATGTTACAGAGAAAGATGGGGGCTGTCTGATACAAACCTATATGGGCCCAGCAGAGGGCCTTAAATTTGATTCGGGCTCTGATAGGAAGCCAGTGCAGCTCTCTAATTCATTCAGACCCTGAGCAATATTTTGGAGGGTGCAGTAGAACCCGGGCTGCTGCATTCTAAAGGATCTGGAATTTATCTAGAATGTGGTTCTGAGAGCCAACATATAGGGCATTGCAATAGTCCAGTTTTGATATAACTAGTGTAGTGATTACAATTTTTCTCAAATGAAGCGGGATGAAAGGGAGAATTTTCTTTAAAATTCATAGGGTCAGGAAACAGGAGGAGGTTACGTTGTTGGTTTGATATGTGAAGGTAGGGTTGGAGTTAAGCATGACCCAAAGGTTCCTTGCTTTCTAGACAGGTGCTGGCAAAGGCCCTAAATCTGCCCGCCACCATAAAGTATTCCAATGGGTGGAGTCCCCGCCAAATAATATCACTTCGGTTTTCTCAGAATGTAACTTTAAGCAGTTCCTGTTCGTCCAATTTGCTCGGCTGCTCAGGGCTTTGTTGAATTGTTTAGCTACTTTTTCTGGGTCTGATGAGACGGGTACCACTATTTGGGTAACTTCAGTAGAAGAGCAGAGGTAAAACCCATGTAATCGAGTCAGTTCGATCAGAGGAGTGATGTAGGCATTGAATAATATGGGGGTAGTGAGGAACCCTGAGGGACCCCACAAGGAAGGTAGAAAGGGGCTGATATAAAATCCCCCAGAGCAACCACTTGTTCTCTATTGGCTAGGATAGATCTAATCAGTTTTAAGGCTGCCCCCTTTAATATGAATCTTCTCAAGTCGGTTGATCAATGGAACATGGTCTACAGTATCAAATGCAGTCGAAAGATCCTATAGGATCAAGACCTCGCTGTTTCCTTGATCTACGATGGCTCTGATTTCTTCCATTGCTGCTACTAGGGCCGATTCGGTACAATAGTTAGGTCTAAAGCCATATTGTTCCGTATCAAGGAAATTGTTGGCTTCCAGGAAGGATTCGATTTATTTCTTTGTTCATAGCTTTCACCAGGATTTCGGCTGATAGCAGAAGGCAGAATATTGGCCTGTTATTTTTCACTTCCAAAGGGTCTAAGGAGGATTTCTTTAAGACTCGTAAAATAGATGTCTTTAGTGATTTCTATCAAACAGGCAACTTTATCCTCAGTAAGTGGAGTGAAACTCGACAGAACGGGAAGACAGTATTTTAAAAGATCTTCCATGGATGTCTGGTCTATATCGTTTATTGGGGATGGGATTGGATTATCTGATGTTGTCATGAATTCTTGATAAAAGTTTATTTACTTTAGAAAAAAAGAAGTCAGCTATTGTACCACAGAGCTGCTGGCCAGGGATGACTTTAGTTTTATTACTAACACTGGACAATGACTTTGCTGTATTAAAAAGTTCCTTCGTGGATTTGCCTACTGACATGATTTTATCTGTAAAAAAATTGGTTTTGGCTACACGTATTTGCAGTTTATATTCTTTTATCATAGAATCGTATTTTATTTTCCCGTCTAGGCTGTAGTTCAGCCTCCAACGTGTTTCTTGATGCCTGCATTTTCTTTTGACTTCCCTAAGCTCCTGGGAATACCACAGAGAGGAGGAGGTAGACCCATGGTTAGGCCTGACTTTAAGGGGGGCAGATGAGTGACAGCTGCAACCACCCATTTGTAATAATTAGCTGCCGCTTGCTCAACTTCCTCAGCCATGGGAGGTACGCCGTTGTGTAACAATTGTAATTTAAAATTAAAGCACCAGTTCCATGCAGAGCTTTAAATGGGCCGGTACTGAGTACTGGCACTTTTTTTATTTTGAGAGGGAGAGTACCGGCATTTCTCAAGAAAAACGTAATACTTTTAATTAGAGAGTACTGGCACTTCTCATAAACAAGCAGGTACTCTGGGTCAGAGTACACTAGTTCCATGAGAACTATAGCAAACATTATATCTCATTATATCGCAGCTCTGATTATCTTTGTGAGGGATATGCAAGGACAATGATCTCACTTTCTTTGACATCACTTCCTGTGACATCATTGTGCTTTGTCAGTGATAATGATTTGCCTTGCTATATGTTGTTTAGACTTGTGGCCTGTTGTGACTCCAGGTGGTGTGCGTGCGGATCCTGGTGCCGTTGGTGACAAATAACTTCCTGGCATGAGGGAATGTGTTGCGGTTTGAAGCACGCGACTTGTAATATTCCCGGGATAATCCTGACCTCTAGCGACACTAATAGAGATTGCACGATTTTAAGTAATCTGAAAATGTACTTGTCTCTCGCAAATCCAAGCCCTTCATGGGTTCAACGAATTATTTTGTTTAGTACTGGGGTGAGTTCATTAAAATAACAGGGCACTGAACATCACATCACAAGCTAGGCCAGCCTTTGTTGCTACACCACATAACAATGGACCTTGCTGACTTCGCAAATTGTGAAATCCCACTGTTTTAAGTACTGCAAGAAGTTGAATTTATCCGACCTTTTGGTTTTAAACGAGCGCAAACGAGGCCACAGAGGGCGTTGGAGTATTTTGATACAATTAAAAAAAATGGCTTATCAAAGTAACGTCATCACGTGGCCAGATATCACTAACTTACGATCAACATGTTGCTGTAAATAAAACGTTGCAACTATTGTCGGTAAATATCGGCTGAAAGATCACGTAATGCAGACACTACTTTGGATGGCGCTGGTGCCAAGAGTAGCCGTTTGGCAGCTGTACATAAGTACCTCTAGTCTCAAGGTACACACAGATCGGCATGTACCAAAGTGCCAGGATCTTCTCCATTACAGGAGAATGTTGACATCTCTGATACCTAAGGTTTTGGTGCTGACAGTTTCACACAGTGTAGCAGTTTTATACTGACGCGAGCGATTTTTGGTTGCCTTGCTTGGATTCTTTGATCAGGGCTGAAGAGAAAAGCCTTTCTGATTTATGAAGGGATGCAAAAAAGGAAAACATTGAAACATTATTGATTCACTTCCAAACGAAAGAGTGTTTCTGGCTTAAAGAGGATTCTCAGCAGCACATAGTTCATCTTACTTTTGCGGGTGGCACCAAGCTGAAAGTGGGCAGCACTGCTGTGATACACAGCTCCCTCTGCTGCCTTCAGTGGCGTAGCACACAGGGGAGCAGGAGGTTCCTCGCATCCCCTCTACCCCCCCCCCCCCCGCACCCCGTGATTGCTCTTTATTCAAGGTTGTGTGTGCTGAAATTTCGAAAACAAGTCACTGTTCAAAAGCAGGACAAGTCTCTTGGTTTTTCAAATATAAATACTTGCATTTCAAAATATAAATGTATTGCAATTTATACTGTATATATCGACATCCAGGCAGAGTGTTAAACTCCGGAGCCCCAAGAATCAGGGGAAATAATGGTAAGGACACGGGAGCGTGCGATGCATACTACCCTTTGGCACCCAGCCGCCGTTCATCTTTATTACCTCGCCCCTTGCACCAGGGGATACCATTTCCCCTTCATTACCAAGAGAATCACACTTTCCAGAGAGGGTTCCACCCCTGCCTCAATGGGCTCGGCCCATACCATAACATTTCTCTTATACCCATAAAGAAAATGCATCCAAACTTAAAGTGGGGAGTCACCACACATGCTAAAACAAAAAATACCACAAGCCTTGATCTATCATAACTCGATACCAACTAATCTTGAATGACGCCCAGATAGGCGCCTCATGTTAATGCAAAATCACGCAGTCTTGTGGAGGACTTAGGATGAGGATATAGATGGTACTTCCCGGAGCCGTTCCTCTGAGGGCCGATTTCCTCAAGATAAGACACTACATCGGTTCCAGACAGGTCCTCTCTTCCCACATCCCTGAGTACCGGCGGCACACCAGTTCCTTGGTGGGGCTCCGCTCCCGGCAGAGCACTCAGTCGGGAGTCACCAGTACGTTCAGTGGGGGGACGAGAGACCACTGGATTTTCAGTCCTAAACATCAGATCTGGCACTGTATCCTCAAGAACCTCCAACTCTGGAGCTGGAGGGTGATATTGTTTTAAGAATGACATGTTCCTTGTTATGGACTTACTTCCCCTTTGCGCAGTGACCAGCGTCCCTTGAACCTTGGTGACAGTCCACAATGTGGGTCCAAAAGGCAGTTTAAACTTTTCTCCTGGATGCCGATTCTTCACCAGCACCAGGTCACCCACTCGGAGGTCTCTGTTGTGGGCATGTCTCTTCCTGAGCAAAGGAATGAGGGGCTTATGATTGGTGTGCATGGTAAAGGGCTGGCCATAAAGGTAGAGGTGGAAATGGTGATAACCCCATTGCACCACTATAGCCTCCTTTTCAATATATGAATACCATTGCTCGAAGTCTGCTACTGCCCCAACTGGCATAGGCCACTGGGGCCCACTCCCCATCATACCCGTTCTGTGACAAGATGGCCCGAGTCCTACTGGACTGGCATCCACCGACAGCTCTGATTCCTTGGAGGGGTCAAAGTACATTAGAGTGGTGTGTGCTGACAGGGCTTGTTTGGTCGCTTGAAAAGCTGTCTCTAGGGCAAGCCCCCATTCCAGTTCTCTTAGGGGGGCTGTGAGGGAGGTCAGATTTTGAATTAATCTCCTGCAGTACATGACCATGCCTAGAAAGCTGCAGACTCCCACGACAGAGGTGGAAGCTGGGATAGATTGAATGTCTCGGACCTTCTCTGGGTTGGGCATGACACCCTTTTCTGAGAAATGGTATTTGAAAAACGCAATGTCTTGCTGCAGAAACACACATTTCTCACGATGGAGTGTCAACCCATTGTCGTACATCCACATGAAAGTGGCACGTAATCTTTCAATGTGCTCCTCCATGGTGGGAGTGTGCGTCAAAATGTCATTGTTCACATTGTTGACTCCTTCTAGTCCAGCCAGCAGTCCTCTTATGGTGTCTTGGAATACCTCTGAAGTGCTCAACACACCAAAGCTGAGGCGTTTGTACATCCGAAGTCCGACATGTGTTGAGAATGTGGTTATAGCTCTCGATTCTGGCACTAGCAGTAGCTGATTATACCCTGCCCGGAGATCCATCTTCGAGAACCAGCGTGACCCGCTCACCTCTGCCACAATGTCATGTACAGTTGGGGTTAAGTGGCGTTCTCGACGGATGGCCAAGTTGGATAGGCGCATGTCTACACAAATTCTCACTTCGCCAGCCTGCTTCGGTTTGGGAGTGATGATGATGGGTGAGACCCAAGTTGTCGGTCCAGCCACTTGTTCAATAATACCCAATTCCAGTTTCCGCAGTTCTTCTTCAACCTTGTGGCTTTAAGGCCACTGATTGGATAGAAGTATTGATGTGTAGGTTCATGAGCCTTCCCTTAAGACATCCAGTGCTCTCGAATAGCGGTGAGTATTCGTTTTACCAGTTCATCAATGCCCCCTAGGTGCACGCTGAAAGCAAACAACACCATGATGAGTTTCTCAGCTGTGTGGCTGCTCAGCAGCATGCCTAAACCAGCTTTGGAGACACATATTTTGGCACAGGATGTCTTTGTATCATGTGTGATGTCCGTTGTAAAGACTCTGGCCAAAGGAAGTGGTGTCAGTGACTCAAACACATATACTTGAATGTCGATAGGGCGAAGCGTTGGACAGATAGGCAGGGATATTAGGATGGACTGTGCTAGGATGTTGATGGATGCCCCAGTGTCAATGAGTGTCTTCACACTCTGCACCCGACGCCTCTGGCTCGAGTCCAGGACAACAAACATCGCAGAGGGGACTCCCAGGTGACTCCAATGACGTGGACACCCTGAGTCGACCCCTCCCTGCACCCCTACAGCATCGCCTGCAGAGAGGATCCAGAGGCTCCCCCTGACCGTGACTGCCTGGTAACAAAGGAACCCGACACTTGGACCAAGCACTGCACCCGCAGCCCCCAGTACAGAGAGGAACCACCTACCAGTGCAGGAGTGACCAGCAGACGGTCCTCATCGTAGCCCAGTAGGTGGCTGGCCTGAGAAGCCCCCTTGTGCCCTGCCTGCATCGCCTAAGTGACCCGTAGGTCCCTCCATTGCTTTCTAAAGCAAACCCGATGCCTACTTTGCCTACTGCACCCGGCCGCCCCTGTTCTGCTGTGGGTGTGTTTTGTGGGCTTGTGTGTGTCCCCCACAGTGCTCTACTAAACCCCCCTGGTCTGCTTCCCGAGGACACAGGTATTTACCTGTAAGCAGACTAGGACCGGAGCACCCCCGTTCTTCATAGGCGCCTATGTGTTTTGGGCCCTCCTTTGACCTCTGCACCTGACCCTGTCTTGCTGGTGCTGCGGCTTTGGACCCCCAACGGTGGGCTGCCTATGCCAGGAGACTGACTGTGTAAGTGCTTTACTTACCTGAGAAACCTAACCAAACTTACCTCCCCCAGGAACTGTTGATTTTTGCACTGTGTCCACTTTTAAAATAGCTTATTGCCATTTTACCCAAAACTGTGTGTACTACTGTTTTCAATCAAAGTTCTATACTTACCTGTGTGAAGTACCTTGCATTTTATGTACTTTCCTCAAATCTTGAATCTTGTGGTTCTAAAATAAATTAAGAAAAGATATGTTTCTATGTAAAACCTATTGGCCAGGAGTTAAGTCTTTGAGTGTGTGTTCCTCATTTATTGCCTGTGTGTGTACAACAAATGCTTAACACTACCCTCTGATAAGCCTCCTGCTCGACCACACTACCACAAAATAGAGCATTAGTATTATCTAATTTTGCCACTATCAACCTCTAAGGGGAACTCTTGGACTCTGTGCACACTATCTCTCACTTTGAGATAGCATATACAGAGCCAACTTCCTACAGGAGGGGTGAAGCGAAAAAGGCTAAGTCAAGCAGGAGGATACTGGGCAGTTCTGTAGTGGAGAGTAGAATCAAAAGAATGATGAAGATAGAGAAAAGATGAAGAATGATAGGAGAGGATAATGGGAAGAGAAAAGCAAACATAATCAAGGGACGTTTATCAAATTGATATATAAACATCCATCTATCCATATATATATATCTATAGATCCCTCTCTCCTTTCTCTCTCTCTCTCTCTCTCTCTCTCTATATATATATATATATATATATATATATATATATATATATATATATATATATGTATATATATATTTTATTTATTTATTTTTTCACTGACAAAAACAAAGGGTATAGTTAGGTTGACTTTTTACCTACACAAAACCATAGAAATTCAACAATTAAAGATAATGCTTACTTATTCTTATGTTAAGAAACTATAACTCATGGACTAAGTTACTTAATGGCATACAAGCACGAGTTATCATTTCTTGAGATAAGTATAACTATAACTGCTGAATTTCTGTGGTTTTGTGTGACTAAAACGTCAACCTATCTATAACGTCCCTGTAACCTTTGTTTTTTTCAGTGAATTGCTATGTTTGTTTTAACGTAAGCCATGCGTGGTGGTGTTGGCCGCAGGATATGGCCTGCGGCAAGGCATTGTGGCCAACCCTCTCCATGCACTCAGTCCCAGGCTACACATGACCTTTGGCCATGCGCGCTGGGTTATGGCGTGTGAGTTTTTTTTTCTCCATTGGGCTTCGGATCCGTGGATTCATCACAGATACACACTGGTGATCGCGCTGTGTGCCGCTGTGGATGCACGGATCTGAGGATTGTACAAAAAATTGGGGGAGTCCCAAAATGCGTTATCCCCATGCAATTTCCGTAGGGATTTTAGACATGACTTCAGCCCGAACTGCTGAACAGAATTACACCAAATTTGGCAGAAATCTAGATCTCATACTACAAAGAGTGCTTTTTTTAAATTTGGTGTAAATCTGTTCAGTAGTTTTGGAGTTATTAAAGAAAAAAGATGTATGCATATCTAGAGACATGGATCTACCACTGATCCACAGCAGTGGATCCACGGATTCACATGCCAGCAGCAATGCTGTGATTGGCTGGCCGCAACCCAAGAGAAAAGTTGTGGCTGCTATTTTGTCCGTTGGGACACGGTCCCTAGAGGAGGAAACAAAGTCGAAATAGCATATAAGGGGCCAGGTTAGAGGTATCCTGGACCCATGGAACTGATTTAGGGTTCTGTAAGGGAAAAATGTTTTTTTCTTTTGCACGCATGAGGATCCATGCATCCACCTCAGTGCCCAGCGCAGCCCCTCTGTGGGAATCGGCAACACATTTGTGGATCTAGACCCCAATTAAAAAAATACATTCACTCACAAACTGATCCACACACTTTTTCACACATGCAGTTATACAGCCATTTACACACCCATGCAACCACTCATACATCCATACAGCCACTCACGCATCCACTCAGAGATGCAGAATATCACTCACACACCCACTCACACACTCACTTACACACCCACTCACACACCCATGTAGACACACATACAGCCACTCACACATACTCACAGACCCACAGAACCACTCACACACCCACTCACACACACAGCCAGTTACACATGCACTCACACACCCACCACACACACACACATACCCACTTATACACACAGTCACTCACACTCACAGACCCACATAGCCACTCACACACCCACTCACAGACCCACACAACCAGCTACACATACATTCACACACCCACCACACCCACTTACACACCAACACACACCGATGTACACACCTATACACTCATTCACACACTCACTCACAGATTAACACACCCACTCACACACCCACTCAAAGACCCACACAGCCACTCACACACACATTTACACAGTCATGTAAACACCTATAAATTCACTTACACACCCACTAACACACCCATGCAGCAAAACCACCGACACCCCACTCACACACCCATGCAGCCACTGACACACCACTGAGAGACCCATACAGCCACTTACACATCCGCTCATACACCCACCCATCACACACTCACACATCCACTGATACTCCTACACAACTACTCACACACACACACTGATAGACCCAGAAAACCATAGATTGGCTGCAAGCGGGGGTTGGCTGAATGTGATGGGTTGGCCGTAGGGCCTGGCTGCAGGCCAAACCATGCGGCCAACTATCCGCCATATACAACCAAAGGCTGTGCACAATGTGCGGTGCATGTGGGGGCTGGCCTCCAGCTGTGTGTGGAGGGGGTTGGATTAACGTATGGTAATTAAATATTACTTTACATTTAAAAAAAACCTAGAAATTCACTGAAAAAAACAAAGGTTACAGCGACTTTGTAGTTAGGAAATAGCATTAAAATAGCACCAAAGTCACTGAGAAAACAAAGGTTACAGGGACTGCTAATTAAACCACACATGACATCAGTTACAGCATCTTCTATGAAATCATTGATAATATCACTGCAGCATTTGATGAGAAAACTGTGCATGATGGGGGCGCGAGTTATAGTTACCTTAGGCCACGAGTTATAGTTTCTTGAGATAACTATAACTGCAGAATTTCTATGGTTTTATGTGCGTAAAATCTGAACCTAACTAATTTTTAAGGTGTTTTTAATTCTATTTCCTAACTATAACACCTCTGTAACCTCTGTTCTTTCAGTGAAAAAATATATCTATCTATCTCAGCATGCCAAATCTCTGCAGGCCTTGACAGATTTCAAAACCCAAAGCAGTTCATTCTTAGGGATTGGAGGAAATCCAATATTTAATAGATGATTTCAATTCCTTAATTTTGCAGGTGCAAGGCCTGACCACAAAGAGTGCTGCCTAATGTCATTGCTGGCTAATTTGCAGCAAAGTACCTTGCATTCTTTCCTTGCTGGTCTTGTTGAACAGGAGTTAGGTGGGAAACTGTAAAAATGGCAGGCAGTTTTAGATATATGCATGGAACATTTCACTTTCAAGCTACACATTTAAGCTTCCGGACAGATTAAGGTACTCATTACGACGTTGGCAGTCAGAATGATCCGACCTCCAAAGCCGTGAGGAGGAGGCTGCTATCATACCGTCACCCCTCCAGACGTATTACAATGTTTCCACTGGTCAGACCGGTGGAAACAGTGCCACAGTCCCTTAAGGGAGCTGAGGCCAATGTCATGGCACAACAGCACCCTCGGAATGTGCAATGGGGTGCAAAGGAGACACCCACTCTCTTGGGTGAGGAGGCATGACCAACTGTGTGGGGAGTAATAGAGAGGGTGGAGAAGGACCTGGGAGGTGTGGACTGACATGGTTGTGGGCAGTGCAGGGCTCCAGCCTTTTCACAGAGAGGGTGCAGATGGACCTCGGGGTGGCAGACAAGGATGGTACATATGCAGGTCCTGACCTTTCCGCCATCACAAGGGAGTGGCCACTGGAGGATGAATCCGAAGATGGAGAGGTAGATTCTGACTCCTCCTTGGCACACCCCTCACCCTCAGGGCCACTAGCTCCCTCCATGTTGATGTATCTTGACTGGAGGTACGGTGGCCAGCTGCTTCCCCACTGGTCTCTGCCCTGTCTCCTCTTACAGAGACAAATAGGGTCAGTCCATGTGTTTAATCACACTTGAACAACCGCTGTGATAAACAAACAGTACCATAATGTACAGTAGCTCCCAGCTACAAACTCCACCAAAGTGGCGACAACATTTTCAACACCAATTCATGCATGCTAAATGTACTATAAAGAGTTGCCCAGGGAAAATCAGAATCACAGACATCTCAAATTGCATGAATGTAGTTGTCCAATCACAGTATCCATGGATCAAGTAGGAGACCTTGTTACCTTGAATGGCTTGGCTATTGTTGCATCCCTCAGTAATCTGTTATCATCAAATAGTATAGCAATGCCAAGTTCATTCTCACACATCCCAGGCAAGGTCATGCATCCAACAGAACTTTGTATCCCTAAAACCACATCATGATGGGTTGATGGACAAATAACCCAGCCACGTTGCAGCAAAAAGTACAGTAGCTAGAAGAAGGTAGCATGGAAACATCCATTTTACACTGTCAAAACTTCACAATGGAAACTACTAAGCATGACCATTGACTAAATAGTCTCATAGAAGTTGTACAAAAGTTGCTTTGAAAGATAACACATATTGCACAGAAAAGTACATAGGAGACAAGTATTGCAAAATGTCTGGTAGACTTATCTACAAATATCTGTAGCACAATAAATCTGCCAGCCCCAGGGAAATCACCTGTCCTGATTGGTACTGCTGAGAACACCCTTCTAACATTGCATGAGTAAAAGCCAATAGTCCATTGAATGCTGTAGAGGCTCAGGCAATATCCTGTACCTGTAGAAGGCCTGAACATGTTGCCCAACTGGAAGGTACTTCACTGTCCCTTTTAGTTATGCAAACACAGATTCCCTTGGATGAATGGGTGTACACAATCACATATAATTCCAACATTCCTTCAACTCACTTCCTGATGCATGTCCACAGTCAGGTAATGAACCGTCCCTAAATGACATGTGCAAAGCACTTACAAAAATGATTCCACAGCAATGGTGTGGAAGTGCACAATGTGAGTGATTACTGTAGTCCTACCTTGAATGTCCTTATTGTTTCTGGAATTGTGTATGATAAATGACACAGCATGCCTGGTTGGGGTATGTGTGGCAATCAATGATGACACACTCCTGTCTGGTGGACCACATAAGCTGTATCCTCATCAGATATTTCTGAATCCAAACACATATTAGCATACACACATATGTGATGGAATCATACATCATCACATGGAAGACAGGTAGAGCATGTAGGAAACAGCAGTGTACATGATATGACAAAAGTGAAAGGGACACTTGCTAACATGTGGGCCAAAGGAATGAAGGCAACACTGTCTGTACCAAAATGAGGTCACTGACATTCCATACTTATCAAGGAAAAGTACTGCTCAGTAGATGCACCCAAAGGACAATGTATGCTATGTCACGTATGGTGGCCAACATCATAGTTAAGACATTATTGGGGCACCAGCACACTTGACACACTGAAGATAAATGGCTTATGGGGGACAGATGCCAACATACTCATGTGAGCAGACACATGGCTGAGGACAGTAGTCTTGTTAATTCATGTTGTTTGATGTTGTGGCTAACACACTGAAGACAATTGGATTGTTGGGAACAAATGACAACCACAATACCAAACAACATTAACTGATTGATTACTGTACTAAGCCATGTGTCTGCCCAGGGGAGTATATTGGTTGTGGACTGTAATCTGCTATGTCCCAAGTAACTGGTACACTAGTCAAGGTACAGCAGCATGCAGTAGCTTCCATACATACACAAGCAATAACTCAACCTGTGTGTCACACATTGCCCATCTCCAGTCTCCAGGGGGAGATGGCAGACTCTAACCCATCAATCTGGCAATGTAACGGCTAGGGATATGGCCAGGACTCACCCTCTTGTAGCTGCTGTGCTTCCCTCAAATGCCCATCAAGCTCAGGGTGGGCCACCGCCAGGATGCAGGCCATCAGGGGGATCAGGCTATGGGGTGCACCCTGCCCATGTGGGGAGGGCATCTACAGTTGGACCTGTGCGATCTTACGAGTCCAGTGTCTCAGGTCCTCCCACCTTTTGCGACAGTGAGTGCTCTGCGACGATGACCCCCAGGGTCCACACCATCTGGGCAATGGCTATTCAAATCCCTTGCTTCTGATGGGTGCTGACATGTATGGGTGCAAAAGACAAATGAAGAGGTCACAAATCCACTTGTCTGAACAAATGTCTGTACAAATGTCTGTGACGCTTGCTTTTTACAAACACCAACCACCACCATATTGTATTTGTCAACAGAACACAAGTGTAAAGCTTACATGGTCAGAGGCACAGGGACATAAATACCCTCTCTTGGATTTATCTTCAGACTAACTCACAATCCTGCTGCTGGCCAACACTGACTGAGCAAACCCACTGACATCAGGTAGTCCAGGCACAAGCAACATGTACTATGATGTGAGCCACAATGAAACACAACACACCATTGTGACCTTCTTCAGGCAAACTCCTTGACCATGACTGGACAGACACATTTACATCCAGACACTTTGACTCAATGCACACAGTCCCTTCAGGCAAATACCATAGTACACACCACCCTCTAAAAGTTAAATGACATGGAAAGGGCTGGCATGGGTGTCATGGAAAGTCTCTTCCCTGTGCATGTGTGGACAGGTGGGCTACCCAATGGAATAACAATACCACTCCTGAGTGGGTTTGTGTAGTATGGACTGGTATCCTCAAACACATATTTTACCATATGTTTTAGTGCTACAGAGATGACATCAAACATACCAATGTATGTTTTGTTACATGTAATAAAGCCAATGAGTCACATGTAATGCTCTCCCTCAAACTACCAAACTATGTAGGTTGGTCAGTTCTGAAATATGCTTGTACTACACAATTAAGACTCATGAAAAGGTGACAACAGAGCTGTATGAGTAAGGGGCCTGTCATAAGTCAATGACACACATTGACAATGGGGGTCAGTAGACATATGTAGTAGGTCGGGGGGTTGGTCTAACTCATATACTGGGAGAACACCTGACAATCCTTGTTCCCTGCAGGCTGAGTATACACAACCTATAGGGCACTCACATTTCCATCAATTCTATGCATTACAGTACATCCTGCGCCCATCCTCTGAAAGTACAGAGTTGAGTGGCACTCTGAAGGGCACAGTGATTTTAAAATGCTTCTCAGACAGCAGTTTGCCAAGGCCAGATGTGTCCTGAGTGTTCTGTGGGACTATACACATTGATGGCAAGGTCCTCATAAGCCTCAAACAGCAGACATACACAGCTCATGCTCTAATGCAAATACATGTTGGCCTTCATTTTCAAAAATCATATCCAAAGACTCATCATTGCATGCCTGAAAAGTCTGCTTGCATAGATATATGTCTGCAACAGAAGGGGGATTTATGACTTATCACACATCACAATAGTAATGTGTCTTACATAGGGTAGAGTACAGCTTTCCACTACCAGCACCATCTACATCCTATGTATAGACCCCAAAATGTGACAACAGGCACCCCATACAACTCACTGGCTCTCAGAGGCACATTGTAGCCCATGAGAAGGAAAGGATGAACAGAGTCAAATATGCCTATGAGGGCTTTACCTGCTCCTCCAGTGAGCCATAGAGCTGACCATATAGAGGAAGGACCTCCTCCTCGAGCTTCTCCAGCTCCTCTGAAGTGAAGGCTGGGGCACTGTCCGCTGCTTGGCCTGGCATTATTGCTCCCAGAGGTGGCACAGTGTAGCTGAAGTGGTAGAGGTGTTGATGGCAGCCCTCTCAGGAGCCATGCGAGGGATTTTGCCAAACCCGGCGTACATGTATGACACGTACATGGTCATCACAGCAGACGTACACAGCCATTGGGCCGCAACCATCACAGTCAACAATGTTAGCCTATGGCTGTGTCTGCCACAGTTGTAACCGCCCACCATGCAGTCGACTTCCGCTGGCGTCCTCGGGTAGTTCCTAACGTCCAATGTAGGGGGTCAGGCATCTGCCATTTTGGTAGTTGTAACTACAGTTTTAAGTGCATCACAACATCCAGAGAGGTGTCAGAACCTCTCAAGATATGTGTAGTAACCTTTTTATGTAGATTCACTGACACAATCATGAATGTAGTGTGTTGCTGGTCCCACATGGCTAAAAACTGAGATTCCCGGTTCACCGCCGGTGACAGTATTTTTGGCAGTTAGAATGGACCATCAAATTTAGAGGGGCACATGAGGAGCAGATAGTTGGGCGATGTTCAAATCCATGTTGTACACGCATGTGACAATAGCCATGGGGGTCACACTTGGGACTTGAGTAGTACACAGTTTGGATTTGTAAGGTGTAATGTTATCCTAGTCATTCCTGCATTGTCACATGGACTTTTGTTGTATACATCTTGTATGTTTGTGTGCACACATTTACTAATACTCCAACTCATCTGATGTCACAAATAGGTACCCTGGGAGATGGAGGAGGCGACAAGGTTCAGTCTACCGTCCACTGCCAGCCCTTCAAATCATGGAAGAATGTCACATAATAAAACTCTTCCGTCTGAATTGGCAAACTATTGTGGATTTATGTTGTCAGTTGTAGCCCGATATAATGCCTAAAAACAGTAATCTAACATGCATACCACCCATTGTGAGGCATATGGCAGTAATACACTTCCTGGCCACAGGATACTTCCATTATACAGTGGCCATATCTGTTGGCATGTCCCAACCTATGTTATGTGGTGTGTTAAGAGACGTGCTAGCAGAACCGCTGAAACACATTGACAGCTGTATCAGGTTCCCCATACGTGAGGATTTGTCCAATGTGAAGACTGACTTCTATGGTTTTGGTTGCCTCCCACATATGGTGGGAGCCATTAATGGGACACACGTTGCCAGTGAACAAGTCTTTCGAAACAGGAAGAACTTCAATTCTACCAATGTGCAAGTTGTCTACTTGTCAGACCTCTACATCTGAAAACGTTCTGCCCGGTTCCCTGGATCAGCCCATGATTTCTTTGTAATGCAGAGCAGCACCATATCCCACCATATCCCAGCTGATGCCACAACTGCAACCAGAGAGGGCCCGGCTGGTTGTTAAGTCACATCTGTCTTGATTTTGTGTGTGCAATGTCAGGTGCTACAATCATCAAGTGAGTGACTAATTGTGGCACCCATGCCCGTTCCAAAACAGGAGACTCAGCATACCCAAACCGCCCCATCACTGAGGAATCCAACTATGCCAGGGGAAGTCTGCTGTAATGCGGCCCCTGGAAGAACACAGCATGCAGTGGCGCCGGCTTTTGGGTACCTGAAGGCCAGATTTTGCTGTCTGGACAAAACTGGGGAGCCCTCTACTCACCCGGGAGGGAGTGCCAGATCACTGTGGCATGTTGCATGCTACAAAACATCACCCTGCATAGGAACATCCCTTACATCCCAGAGGAGGCGGAGCCTACAGTGCCACCAAGTGAGAATCCTCAAATGCCAAAGTAAGATGAGAGTGGTGAAGAAGACGGAGCTGACTTGCGACAAGATCTCATCAACAGCTTCTTCTCATGAGTGTAAGTATGTAATGTGATGTCATGTCTTTGAATGTACAATGAACTTTAGTTGTATTAATATGTGTAGTAATTTCTTGGAAATAGTTAGGGAGCTGATGCTCAGGAAAAATCAGCCAAAGGGTGTTTGATTAGTTAGATTTTGACACATTCACATCTTGATGATGTTGCTTTGTTTGTGCTAGATTTATCGTAATGCACTTTGTTCTCCACATGCTTGCTATGTGACTTGTGTCGTATGTATGGTGTCATACCTATACTACTTGTTTTGATCTTTGTTCAGGAACCTTCATCATGAAATCTTCATGTGGGCATTTCAAAGTTTTGGCATTGGCAGGCATGTGATACTGTTCAGACATATGAAGCGAACATGGATTGTTCCATGCAATGTAGATCACAGACTTTGGGTGTCGAAGACCTGTGCTAAGACAGCTTGCACAGTGATAGGATGGAAGTTTAGAAGACTCCAGTGGACTTGTTCTTTGCCATGTGGTGGCCCTGCTATATCATGTGTGTCATCATGTGGTCAGAAAATATGTAGTTCTAGGCCAAATTCATGTTAGTTTCCCGTCATGTTGGCTAAACACTATTTTTGGATGAACTGAATGTAGCTGTTCATGTGTTTCATCATTGTAGGTCAAAGTCCCTGTGGCACATCCTGACATTTGTTTGTGTCATACCACCAGAAGCCGAAGCACTGGATTGTAATGACCCTGTGGCCAGAAACTGTTGTACTGCCATCTGTCTGAGTCTTGCATTATATGATATTGGATTACTTTTGTGTGGTAGGCGATGTGGCTCCAGCAGATGACATCATCCACTTGAATGTCCTATTTTACAGACAATGTCTGATATATCCCTTCCTTCCATGGTCTGGAGGTCTGTATCTGTAAATCTGAACACTTACCCAGTCTGATTCATACTTGTATGATTTGCCATGTGTCTGACATATTGATAGCCTATGTGCTGAATAATGTAATAAAATGTCTTCTTTGACAAGACAGTGGAATGGTTGTAATCCTGAACCGGACACTGTGTACATGCAACATGTCCATGCTTGTGCAAGTACCTTGGATCATCATCCTATGGTTCACATGGTCTGACATATCTACATGGCTAAATGTGAAATTAAAGACAGCAGACAAAAATGAGTATGCGATGGGTGAACTTATTTCAGTGCACAAACATAAATTAAAATTGTGACATAAATGAAAAACATCCTCTGTCCATGCTCCACTGTTGATAAACAAATGTTTCATAACATGTTTCCTGAGAAACCTGGCCATAGTAAGGGAGGTGAGGTTAGAGATGTTTTTGTTTTTGTACAAAGCCTTAACTGGTTGCGGTGCCATTTGCTTTCTTATTATGTTTGCAATTGCACTTATTGGGGGGGTTTGGTCAGAGCAACCCCAGTCTCCTGCCTGGTTTCCAGCTGTTGCGGTGGCAAAGTCAGCTGCTTAACTCATATCTCTTGGCTGCTGTGGCAGGGTTCTCGGTTTTCTGTTGTTGGCATTCCAGTCCATGTTTTTGCCTTTTGTTAACTTTCTCTCTTCCTTTTTCTTTTCCAGGCCAAAGTTCAATCCATCATTGTGGATATTAGAAATATGGTTCAGACACAGAGGATGGCTCCTTGCGTCACATCTTTGTTGTAGTTGTTCGCTCAGAACCAGCTTTTGCTGTTTTCTACACTTCGCTCCAGTTTACCATCCTCCTCCGTCTGATGACATTTGTTTGCTGTCAGAGTTTTTTGTTTTGATTCAAGAAGGTACCACCAATTTAGCAGGCCCGATCCGCAGCCCTTGATATGGAGAATAATTAACTGCAGGGAAGGCATTCAGGCGTCCACTGGATGAAATCCACATATTACAGGAACTATGTAATATCTGCAAAAGATAGGCAATATTTTGCAAACACACCATCAAGGATGTAAAATATGGAGTTTAATACCACTGCCTTTTGTGCAATAATGCTGCCATACATCAACCATATATATTATTGCAATGGCGAAAATAAACGTGACCTAATATTTAGTGAAACTTTAATAATGAATGCACTTTCATGCATTTATTACTGCCGGGCAAAAAACAATTGCAGTTTCTTATCATAGTACAGCAAACATGATATTAAAAAGCACTGTTTACTGGATCACAGATTGTATATCAAAATTACTTACCTCATGGAAACACTCTTCCTAATGGTCAGAGGCCTCCACAATCTGATTTTTACCTTACTACACATTTTAACCCTTTTAATCTGGTTTTAGTTGAATATCTTTTACAAAAAGAAATATGACAAAATGGCAAGGCATGAACCATATATGCAGAAGCAAAGGGTCTTACTTGCTGTTTATTACCATTGTTGAGGGAGGATAGGAGAATCATTACCCGTTCGAAGCTTCGCTTCTCATGAGTCATGGCCCCTCCCCACACTCAACAATAGTAATAAATAGTATATTACGCCCTGTGCATCTGCATATGTACTATATACACATAAATTCACAGAAGAAGAGTTGACGTGATGTTCATAGCTCACTGAAACAAAATCATATATACATAAATGCATTCTAAGGTTGACCCTAACCCTAAACCAAACAAAAGCAAATTAAGTTGAAGTCAGATGTTTGGGTAGAACAGATAGTACGTCCCGGTAAAGGTAGTCAAAGTAATGGTGTAGTTGAAGTGATGTCAGAAAAATTATGAGCAAACAAAGTAATGACGTTGAAGTAATCGTAGGACATCTCTGGTTAACATACAATATTTTAGGGGTAAGGTTCCTGCAGACTTGAGGTTGTGTTATCTGGAGCTCTTTACCCTTGCCTCTTCTCCTTAGAAAGTATGTCCCATACTCCCTACTAAGAAAGAGACTAGAATCAGAAGAAGTATTCTCTCTGTGTTCTTCATCACTTCACCCATTCTCCTCTACAAAGCAACCATATGCTACTACAAGAGCTATGTAAAACATTAAATGAAATATAGTAAAAAAAATAACTTTACAAATAGATATTTGGTGGATTTATTGGTCTCAAAGACAATTCTGCACATCGAGATATAGCAAGAATGTATCTTTACGATGGCTGTCCTCAAAGAATGGTGGACATTGAGTAAAAGGCCCTCATGACGCAAAGTTGAAAATGCAGAGAAACATCTTCGCTAAATGTTTACCCATTACAAATATCAAACCTCTTTTTTCAAATTAAATAAACTTATCAGGTTATCAAAAGTACAATGGCCCAGATTTAGGAAAAATGACGCACAACTGTGCAGTTCTGCGTAAAAAAAATTAACGCTGGCTAACGACATTTCCATGCGTCATCTGTGCATTGTATTTTTTAAAACTGACGTTAACCTTTGCGATACGTAAGAACAAATGACACTAATGCTGCAAAAGTAGCGCTACCATGATTAGCGGCATGTTTTTGTCGCTAATCGTGAAAGAGCCATATTTTGCAGCATTAGCCTAAAAAAAAAGACAGGAGAGACCCCAGAGAGATCCCAATCAGCCTAATGCAAGCCAAGATGGACCAGCAAAATCCCTGGCAAAGGAGAAAAGGAAGCAGAAGTGTTGCTTCAGTGAGGAGGAGAATGACGTCTTGGTCAGAGAGGTGATGGAGCACCAGCAGCAGGTCTGTGTCACCTCCAAATTGCCATATGGCTAAATTGCCATTTGGCAAGAAGGACGCCATATGGCAGTCAATCGTCAATAAAGTCAACATTGTGGCAGAGGTGAAGAGGACTGTCATCGAATTGCAAGCACAGAACTAATGAGAAATTGGCCAGGGACCGAACTGCAGACTGGAGGTTGAAGTCCTGCACCCCAGGAGGACCTAGATAAGCTGGAAGAGATGGTGGCAGCGGTAATCCCAGAGGAACTGGTTACCGGAGTCGCAGAACAGGACACCGAAGACTTCCAAGACCTGGCACAACTGCAGGGTAAGTTGCAGTGGGGGGCAATCTTGACACTAACAAATGGCAGAAGGGGGAGGCACATAGAACATGCTGAGTCCATGCAAAAGGCTCGCATCGGGACACAATAATACCCAAATACCTCTAATGCGCTCACACCGTACCCCCTATATGCACAGACCATTACCCAACCCACACATCAATCCCTGCACTGTTGCAACTGAACCACCTGCCGATGTGTAACACTCATTGGGCAACTTGTACAACGCTTGTTGCACAGGGCGAGCCAACAAGAACTGCAAGATGCCTCCATGCACCATTGAGAAAGCCACAAAAGTGATCAAACACAACATATGGGGCATGTCTGTGATCATCATCTGTGCTGCTGTACAAGTAGCTGCCATGTCACCAAATAGCAAGGTTGCCCGTGTACTGGGAATGGGTGGTGTCGCCCACAAAGGGACACCTTCATGCATAACATCAGCAACAAGTGGTCTCACTGTCTCAATAGGGGAACATATTTAGAAGCCCTTGCTGCAACATTAGCATCATTTCGTATGATGCCAATGTGGACTCAAGCCACCCATTCCCCTTGTGCTACCTTAACAAAGTCACACAATGCATGCATAGATCCACTTTGTACATCCTCGCTCCACAATATGCCTGTGCCATATATGATGAATGTAAGGAAATATCTTTTACGAAGTGAGGGAAGAACAAATGTTGCAGATATTCCATAAAGATTGCACAATGCTATCTGTAAACTTAATTTGTGAGGCCTGCCAAAAGCATATGTGAAAGTGATGCAATCATTCTAAGCTATGGACCTCCCTGTGCTTTGCTGCACTGGTTAAATCATATATGGTGCCACTGCAGTAAAGCAGCACAACGGTGAAAAAATCATGAGGCTACTGGGGAAATGTCCACCATGGTGACCAATAATGTAAATATGGTGGTTCCATGGCGTTGTTGGCTGGGTCAAGGGTGCTGCTAGGAAAATGGTGGTCTGGGATCAATGTACCAAATACACAGAAAGTTTGCCCAAACCTGTAACACACCCACTTGTCACTCACACACCACCCTTGAGTTCCTGGACTACACTAACCAAATACAGATGTGCAATATTTATAAAGGCATCAGAAGGTGGGTGGGTCTCACATGTGTTGCATGGGAAGATCCCAAATATACACATGGAATGCCTACTGTATGCAGTGTCAGGTGTGAGAGGGTAAAAAGAGATTTAGGACAGGATAAGGTATGTAAGGTGCATTACCATGACATGATACTCACGAGCTACTACTATCCACAACTAAAGTGCACAGTAACAAAAAGATGCATTGGTAGAGCACTATGATGTCTGTGTCAGGATTCTGTGTCACATATGTACCCATTTATGAAGAAAGATGCAGTGCAGCAGCCCAGCTAGTTGTGTTGTGCTGCATCATGTCAAATGTGCAGGGATGTGTAGTTGTCACTGTTAGTCAAAGCATCCCTTTATTAACCTTGTTTATGTCACAACATATGACAGACAATACCAATTTTGCCACACAAACTGCATGGTGTAGAGGTGTCCCTCTTGCCGGTCCTAATGCAAATGTGCAGAAAGGTACACATCCTGCAAATTAAACTAACAGGAATGCTGTCTGCCACTTACAATAACTGATGATTTCAACACACATTTTAAGTAGGCCATAATAGGATTACAACAATGTCAGACACCAGTACTATGGCTACCATGCCACACCTGATGTGGTGTCCAAACACAATGCATCCACACATCAACAAGACTTAAAATGTGTAATGTCCTCATGCCACCTCACGTGTCTTGTCTGAGTGATTGACATGGGTGGGCTTTCCACATGCACCCCTTAGCCACTTTGAGTAATGCGTTCAGCATCCTGCACCACAGAACGTAATGATGGACCACCATGTGTGCATGTGTACAAACAAGAAGGTCTACCTTCCAGCAAAACAACACTAATTTCAGCGATGCAGGCGTCCTTGCAGCTCTGTAACAAGGAAACCTGCAATGCATGTTCTGCATGTGTTGTTCTGTGAGAAGGGAGAAATTCCTGTTTGCACACATACAGACGAGGTGGCTGAATCTCACAATAGGTGGTGCAGTATGCTGGACACCTGACTCAAAGTGGCTTAGAGGATGCATGTTGACAGCTCAGACCCTTCCATCACTCCAACAACACACTTAGGGTGGCAGAGGAGTCAGTGACTCACTCAAACATCTCTAAAAGCAAATGCTAAATATTCTATACATCTACATTTGTGGTGTGTGCACAAATCCTTAACAATGCCCATGGCATGCATATGGAACACAGTCAAACCAATGAAAGTGGAACATATGCAGAGGACCATGATAAGGCAATCAAGGTGGAGGTAACACACTGGGGAATGTGGACTGGCAGATTGTGCCAATGGTGACCCAATTGAAATGATGCTCAGGTGGCACACTGTGCCACTAGGGGTCCATAAATGTGTACCTTAATGTGTGTGTTTGTACCATGTCACAAAGCCACCGGTAGCAAGTAAATGATGATACATGTCAACGGCCACCACAGTCCAATTTTGACTTTTCATTATCTCATTGCACAGGATGAAAGCTTATCTCCTGCAGAGCTGCCTGTCCTGGATTTGTCTGATAATCTGGAGAACCAGCTGCGGAACATCAATGCTGACACTCTCCAGGATGTCCCGTGTTCCCTCCAGACACCATCTTCAGATACAGGGAGAACACACAGTGTTGCGGGGTCTCCACATGAACCACCCAGCAACCAACACACTGCACCGACCAGTCCAGCCACAGCCCTGGACTCTGAGGACCCGATATTACCTTTCAGAGGACAGCTGAAGGAAGTGGGAGCTGGCACAGCAGGTGCGAATGGGGTTGTAGACCATGGCGGCCAGCCTAGAGGGAGTGCAGATGTGCCTCAGTCCAAATAAGGACACCTCTGCTTCCATCAGAGGCACCCACTCTCCACTACGTGGACTCCAGCACTCCCTGGCCAATATAGTTGCTGTCCTGAGGCAGAGGTTGGAACAATTGCCCTCCCAAAGTGGCAGCAGCATGTTTGACAACAGGCTGGGGCCATCCAAAATGTCCTGGAGTCCATGCAGGGGGATCTGGCCCCCTCATTTAAAACATGTCTGTCTACCACTGTGATGTAGCTGCTGTTTTGCGAAAACCAGCAGTTCCTCCATGCTGCAGTGATGCCTTTTGCTTTCCCACAAATGGCAGCTGCCGGGACCTTTGCTTCCACATCTGTATCCTCTGATGTGTGTAGGCACCCCTGAACTTCAACACCACTCATAGCACAGGAGGTACCACACACATCAGAGGATGAAGATGTGGAAGGAACAACATTCAGCAGAAGAACTACCCAGTAGCTATAGCCACATGGACAGTATCTCTTTAGTTCTGTGATTAAGATCATGCCAGTGCTGTGGCAGTTGCCAACTTGTTGACCCATCATTCTTGGACTGCCATAATCTCAAGTCCTAATTATTGTCAAATTGGACACCTCCTCACTGATGCTCACTTCTCCTACACACATCTCATGACATGTCCCTCACCCCTGGACTCTGACTGGACATTCAATGGCTTGGGATCTCTCATGGGGTCAGTAAACTGTACATTGCACATCATCTAATACAAAACTTGCACATGTAAATAGATAACCATAATCACATATGTACTGTATTTTGCAGTGATCTATGAACTGTTTCAAATGTATGCATTGTGTGAAGCTAGGACAATGACCACAAAACAGAAGTACACATGTTGCTTTCTGTCTGACACAAAGTCGCACACATATACGATTAGGGTGACTGATAGCATTGTGGTCAATAATAAAATGTCAGAGTCTTCCAAGCATGTAATAAACAGGTACCATGTAAGTTCACATTGGCATGGGCAGTTCATGTCTGGCAACATCCATGATGATTGTACCAGTACAACATTGATGTGACCAACAAAATAGGCATATGTAAGACTGTGAAGGGCCAGGATCCATTCCCCAAATGAGGTGGAGTGCAATGTGCTAAACGTTTCAAGAATGAATGTTACAGAACTTATCACAAACAATAGATGTTGCATGATTGCCTGTCTTAGAAATAATATCCTTACACAATCTGAGTGCCAGGAACTGCACTGAAAAGTGTACAGAGTAGCTGATGTCATACCACTCCCAATCAGACAGGTTTTTGGCCATAGGGGATACACATAGTCACACATGTAAATCAATACAGTATGTATACCCCAAGGCATCTGTCTAACGTGGCCAGTGCAGACATGATAAAACCCAGACAGTCAATCATCCTGGACACCATATTGTAGAAAACTAACAAGATTTATTAGCACTAAGAAACACTACCTAGAAAAAACATAGACTACACACTAGCCTATACTGATCTAACCTCTACTAATTTATCTTAACTTATCCCTACAGTTATATCTACTATTCTAAATGTATCTTATACATGTAACACCATACAATAAACATCGGCCCCCACCCCTCTTAAGAGAGAATAGATGAGAAGGACAACATAAACTAAAGCTAAACATAGACTAGCTCAAACTGTTGCCTAAACAAATATATATTTTGTGTATTGTTTTTTTTTATTAAAAACATATACCCCTATACATAACACACCCAACACCCCCAAAACAATAAAAAGCCTAAATCCCACCCCCTAACTGTACTATTACCTAAAATTAACCTACTCTGTGCTACCTAACCTATGCATACCCACCTAAAACCTACGAAAACTATTTACAATGGACACTAGGGGAAGGGAAGGTACTGGGAAGAGGGCACTGTCCATACTTAGAGCTTCTTCAGTGTCTTCTTGATGTATTTTAACAGTTTACAGTTTCTTGCATTGTCCTGCTTCGGTTTGGCCAACCTTGCTTTCACCTCCATCATGTCCTTGCACAAATCTGCCTCAAAAGCAGAGACAGTGTCAGCTGGTGGTGCCTGTTGCTGGGATGCCAGTGTTGTATGGGCTGTGGATGTGGAGGGTGCGGGACCTTCTATGACACCCATGACCCTCTGCGTTGAGGTCACACTCTTCTTGGATGTTGTTGTAGACTATTTTGCTGGTTCCCCATGTGGAAATGCCTGCCATGACCCCGATGTCTTCTCCTTCTGTACCTTTTGCCCATCCTGCAGTAACCTCTCAGGACCTGGCAGATGTGCCTGAACCACTCTGCCCTCTTTTTAAAGGCACTCTTCTGTGCTGGAGTCATTGTGGCCGCTAAAACATGAGGAGGACATGTTATCAGAAACTGTGTTGGGTAGAGGAAGAACAAGCATGCAATGTAAACAGTTTCTTCATATGACACATGTTGTCACCCAGACATCCTAAAACAATGTCAAGAGCCAAGTCCATATCAATCTGCCTCCCAAGCATCTTCAATATATATTCATGTTGCAGGGATAACGGCTATCCAATGTTGCACCCTATCTATGCACAAGCTTCATGCATCTCCTAAGTACCAGGTTAACATTCACCATACTCATCTCATACACACATGATATGACCATGCTCACTCAAATTTATCATGATGATTAGATCATGTAGGTTCTTCTGTACACATCTTGTTTGCTACAATTTGTAGACCTGTCCCACATCCGTCTGGAGAAGAGCTGAAATCTCTGTGTGTACCCAACTGACTGCTGGTCTTCTTAAAAAGCTCCTTGCACGGCCGGTGCCTCACTTAATTTCTGAACACTAGTGAAGCACCAGTGGTGCAAGTGTCTCACTTGTAAGACCCTTGGAGACCTCAACACATGTACATAAACTGTACCATGTCCAGAGTAAATGTGTGCAATGTATGGCACACAGTGCAGTTACATGTGCTGTGACTAATATGTTGTCAACTTCCATACATTTCTAAAAGCCCACAACTCTGACACATATCTTGACTGACATCATTGTGTTTGTGGGCAAAATCATCTTTTCCAAAGACTCACTAATTCATTGCAGCACATGTCGATACCTTTGCATCATTCAACTCATTCCACATCCTCAACATACCATCAGACATAAAGTTGATAATCAAGGATAGGTGATAGTGTCTTAATTGACACACATGCCATTTGAACATGGTATTGCACACATCATACTCTCTCATATACAACCCTTATCCACACATGTGGCATACAAGGTGACACTTACTGGCTGCATCGGGTCTTCAAAACGGGAATCCTTGCCAATAGTGTAGGGTGGAGGCCCACCTGCAAGACATGACTGGAAGACATAGCTGTGTGAATGTTGAACAAAGAAAAGCATGGACAACTGTTACACATTTCACTTGTTTAGCTGAGTGACCTAGTCCGCTTAGTTTTTAGGAATGACCAAATGGCATCTATAACATGTTAGTCAGACAGACATAGTCAGCCCACACAAACATTTACAGATAAGGTATTCACCCATACATACATGCCTCAGATACAATGGGATTGTCATTTAACCAACTTGCCTTAGGCATGCATTTAGGTTCACTCCAAAAATGGCACAGTGGAAACTAGTAGATTTAAATGCTCATTTTTTGTGTGCCTCCTACCGCAGGAATACACACCTTGCATTCATCATGCCTGGTGCAGGCATCTTGTGCCACCAGGTTTTAAAACAGCCACAATGCTTGCATTGCACAACTTTTGACATATGGTGTGGCAATACAGGCCGCCCATCAGCCACATTACCTTAAAAAAAAAATGACACTGTTGTTGCGGTAGGAGCCAGTAAGTACTTCTCACATTTGTGTCCTTTTTCTGTCACTCTGCACATACATGACTCACAGAACACACACACCCATGACTACTAATACCCCTGCGTCATGTTTGTCATCACTTAAATATTACTTTACAAAGTTCCACAGTTATGCAGCCCATGGAGGACATGAACCCTTGCACTATTACACATGTGTGTTCCATTCTCAGCACTTCAATATGTATATGCAATACACATGGTACAGATAGAGGAATGTGCAAATTGGCTGCAACTGGTGCATTGCTGACCTCTAATGAATGCAGGCTGGCTGAGACACAAAACTTGCTGTCCTCACTTTTGTCATTACATGCTGCAGTAATCCTTATGTCCTACTGTCATGCACATGCAAATACGGATGTTGCTATGTAGAAGGGGAACTTACCAACAGGTCTGCTGACCCAAATCACCAGATGATTCAGTAGATTCCTTTCACGGACAATGAGGTCTGCCCACTGGTGCTTCAACTGGTGGTCTGTGCGCTCCATCGAGAAGATGCATAGAAGCTGGTAGAGCACCTAGCCCCAGTGCAGCTTCATCGCCTGCATGACATGGGCACCCATTGCCACCATGTTGGGGAGGTAGTGGCACACCAACCACATGAACCCTCCAAGTTCATTCCCACTCATCCTCCCCTTCCCTGGCATCTTGCAGTTTCCCTCCACTGCAACCTAATTACTCCCAAAATAAGAAACTATCCCCCAACAAACTTAACTACCCCAAGACAGACACCTAACAATACCTACAAAATAACAGGATAACAATGCACAATAAATTAAAAAATTCAGTGGATGGACAAGACACAGACAGGACACAGCACAAAACAATCTCAATCCAAAACTCCTCACACCAGCACAACCAACACACCACATCTCCCAAGCACAGACTACAAGACTGTAAAGTAAAACTGAAATAAATTCACTTTTCCATGTGTGCAGGAAGGAAGACCTATTACGTCACTTCCTGGGTGTATGTGTCACTTTTTCTGATATGCGTCATTTCTTTTGATGCATGACGGCCATGCGTGGATTTTTCTATGCAGGCTCACAAGGCCTGACGACTTAGACTAGAAGCGCAGATGAAAGGCATCATTTTTTGTAAATGTGATGTTTGAAGGACTATGGTATGTGTCTTTTTTTTTACGCATGACGGCCATGTGTGAATTTTTCCATAAAGCCTGACAAGGCATGAGGACGTAGATTAGACACCCAGGTTTGGGTGTCATTGTAGTGATTTGCAATGTATGGAGAAGTACCATATGTGTCATTTTTTTGACGCATGACGGGCATGCGTGGATTATGGAGGGAAGGTTGGCAGGGCACCCAGATTCATATTCCTAGTTACATTTGGCTATGCATCTTTGTTGTTTGTATGGTAGGGCAATATGTGCATGCTTGTGTATTACACTGTATACCGGTAATATACGAATGTGTTACCATATGTTTGTAGGTGTGTGTGATGCATGGGAAGATTGATACTGTTTGCAAATGTGCACGTGTATGAAGATTATTTCCACATACAGGTTTCCACATATATACTGTGAGTGTACATATGTGATGGAACTCATACTGTGGGTCTAATACATTGTCATGTCAGAATTCCCACTGTACGTTTCATAGCATAAGATAGGATGGGTAATGTGCAAAACATGTTCATGCATATGATACCCTTGACAAATCTTTAGCAAAGGATGCTGTTGATTAAGGCTGGGTTAAGTTACAATAACCCATGAAAATGAGAGTGCAAGTATGTCCACACTCGGGTGTGTTCTAAGGGCCAGACTTCATGATTTAAAGCAACATGTGTAACGTATAGCTCCCTATGCAAATTGTTGGAGATGGTATGCTGACGTGTCATTGTTGGCATGTATGTGACATGTTTGTGTGTGAAAAGATAGGTTTCATGTGTGATAAGTGATTCATACTCCCATGGTGTGTTTAGGGATATGACATATACCAATTCTCTATTTGAGCATGTATATACGTAGGCCATTGTCTCAGGGCTGTGTACTCATATCTGTGTTAACTATGTTTCCCTATGTGGAAACATTTATAGTACTCATATAGGTTTGTGAGTAAATATGTGACACATACACATTTTCATATGTGAATTGTTCCCTTTTGTCCATACCTAACTAGAGAACTCCAAACCTGGCCCACCTAAGTGCGACGTGTGCTAAGATTTAGGAAGTATATGTTTAGCACATACACTTGGAATGTACAATGACCCACACTTAACTTTTATTGCCAGATTTACATAATTGCATACAATCTGTATGGCAGGGCTGCCTTCAGGCAGTGATGGCACCCTGGTCATCAGTGCTCCAGTGGCACTTCGTACGCCCACACAGGGCCATTGTTGCATGTATTGACACAGGTTGTCTGTGGTCACCTCAGTTCACTGTGCACAGACAGCAGGCCCCTGACTGTGTCAAAAGTCAATGTAGCCTCCTCTGGGGACCAAAGGGGGGGGGGCATTGGTTGTGGATCTCCTCATGATCGATCATCGGCACAGCGATGCACAGTCACCTGCAGACCTACACCTGCACATTTGTGGTCCCATGGCCAAGTATGTTTTGTCACCTTTGGAGTTGTTGATGTCAGGCTTGCCCAGTTATGTATTGGGGACTGACAGCTTGTTTGTGTTGGACATGTCTCATCATTTGCTATGGTTTGACATGACTTGGCCTACATACGTGAGATTATTCCTATGATTCGTGGTTAGGTCATTGATAGATTGTGGAACTGGGTCATGTCTTTAGACCCATGGTACAGATACTGTCATTTGTCACTAGCTTCTGTCACACTTGTTTGTGCTGGATAAGCACATAGTTGTAGTCATTGCCAATGTGACTGGAATATGTACTGACCTACATATTCTCTGGGAATATGTGTCTGGTGTTAGATGGAAACCTTGTTGTGTTGTACAGTGAGCATTAGTCTGTGTGTCCCTTCACACACATTGACAGTATATTTTGCCATGTATGGTTTTAGTTCAACATTGCTGGCATAATTTCTGCTGATTACCCTCAATACCCATATTTGTCATCAACATTGACCCTTCATTTATGCACAGCATAGGAAGTCAGACTTGTGTACTTTGTAGATGGACACAGCTTCTTCTACAGGCTAAGCAACAGTATCCCTCCCATTTCCGGGCTTTGCTAGACAACTTGCCTACCCCCCACACATTACAGAACACCAGCACAGCACTTGTGTAGTGTCTGAGTGACCTTCACATATTGGATCTCAAAGTGACATAATGGAATCTCTCAGCTGTCCTTCCACATCATTTATTCAACAGGGGCACACATTCACATCTGCATTCCTCAACCTATGTCACATTCACCATGAGTGTATTCTGTAAGTGTGATTACTCATGACAGCTAGGAGATGTGACATTCAACCTATCTGTCTCCTTCATCACATGTACAATTTGGCAAGGGTATGTGGCTTGTTTGGACATTGCTTGACTTACATGCACATACCAAGCTGGACTGAGTGTGAGAGACCTAGACATTTAGGAGTTTTTGTCCTTGTATGTCACTCTCTGTTGGTCAAACATGTGAATGCTAATGGTTGATCCAGGCACACCACTAGTGTCCAAAAGGTACGTTTCTTAGTACAGTGTATCAGTCAAAGTCCCAAGTAAGCGTCTGTATAAAGTTGAAATTTTCTTCATCCAAGGCACCATGAATCCATTGAACAACAGCCTTATTCATCCAAGGCACCATGAATCCAGTAAACAACAGCAATCCAGTGGACAACAGCCGACACATGTTTTGTCATCAAGACTTCCTCAATGCATATGCTCGCAAACGATTTGATATTTCAGAAATTATGCAATGTTCCCGACTGCGGGGTGACCTAAAGTGTTAAGTTGTCTTGCTAAAGACTGCAGGATAATGAGTAAATCCAGTAAGTCCAGTGGACACGGCCATGATAAGCCGTCTAAGGTTGGTGCTGCGTACGAAATAGCGTCTAACTTACCTTTTGGACACTTGTGGTGTGCTTGGGTCAACCATTATCAATTTCTCCATGTTGATTGATTCTTCACTCGACATAACTACACCCGAGGTGGTTGGGTGTTGCACCAGTTTGGCACCCTCGTAGTACTATATGTGAACTTTTTATATTATTTTCCCAAGTATATTATATACATATATAGGAAGTGTGAACCTGTATGCATAGACACTTTTTCTGTAGTACAAGCATGTGAGTGCCACTGAGGAGTATGTTTTCAGTTATCACATGTGACAGTGTCAGTCAGACGTTGCCTGGTTACCTAGCAGACACAAACCTGCCACTGTGGGTAATTGCTACCATTTTCCTACCTAGGCCACACATCTGACCAGCTGTCTTCATGTGTATTTCCAGGATTGCTGAAGGCATATGGCAAGCCAACACACTTGTGTGATATGCGTGTGACAATGTCAAATGTAATGCCTACATTCCACCCACACATTAATGTGGTAGTGCATTCTTCTAAATAGTTTTTTGTTCCACACCATGGGGTGGATTTAAGAAAAGTGGCGCTGCGCCCAGTGCTGCAACACCATTCTTGCACCCCTTAGCGTCCACCTACTGCCAACATGTGTGCTCCGTATTTAAAATAAGGCGCACCATGGGGCAGGGTAGGGGTCAATAGTGTCTAAATATTTGACGCTGTTGATGTACTATTCAGGTTTAGCAGCCCAAATTTTGGCCCTAACCCTGAACATTACATAGGAGCCCATTGTAACCAATGGTGTACCCCCTTTTAATGCCTGCTCTGAGCAGGTGTTAAAATTAGCCAGAAAAGTGATGCAGTAGAATCTCTTTGATTCCACTGTGCTATTTTTGCAGCCCCCAAAATGGGGGTACGCCCCCTTTGCATACATTATGCCTGGCGCTGGCATAATGTGGTGCAAGGGGTTACAAAGTGCCGCAACGCATGCATTGCACCACTTTGTGAATCTGGTGCATCGGTTTTGGCCTTGTTGGGCCACATTAGCATAAAAAAATGATCTGTGTTCTAAAGTTATTTACAACTGTTGTGGTGTAGTCATGCTCTCAGAGATATGGGCAAGATAACAATGGTATGTGATGGTGATAATGAGTATGTCATGAGCCTTTATTGCTGTAGTTAAATGGTGAATCAGTGTCGACCAGTGTCTATGACTTAAAGTTGTTCACAATTTGTTCTTTTCTGCGTACTCCAGCAGCAGAGTTTGGTTGTTCCCCCTCCTCCTGTTGTGCATCACTGTTGTCATCCTTCTTATTGGGGACATCTACCTGTTCATCCCAGGGGACATTGGTGCGTACACAAATTTTATGCAAAACAGCACACCCAAGTATCACTTGCTGACAAGGGTTGGTGCATATGAAAGGCTTCCTCCTGTAAGGACTAGGCACCTACACCTGAATTTTAGGAGGCCAAATGTCCAATCCACCACATTCCTGGACCTTCTGTGGCCTTCATTGTAAGCCCATTCAGCATCAGTAGTTGGATTTTCAAAAGGGGTCATGACCAATGGCTGGATGCCATAACTGTGGTCCGCTGCAAAGGAATCTGAGAAAAAGTGTCAGACATGCATATTTGTTATTTGCTATGTGCCATGGAAGATATTTGTTTTAAGTGGAGTGGTGATTCAGATTTACATCTGGTATTTTGTGTCTTCCTCTGTGGATGGATGGTTGTATTGGTGTGTTCTGGTGCCATTTCCTATCATGGGTTATGCTTCAGGTGTTGTGTAGCCATTTTAGGTATAGCTCCATATCAGTTATTTTAGCAACCTAGGCCTGCAGCTGTGCACTTTAACCTAAATATATTTTATGCAGCTTTATTTATTATTTTAACAATAGCCACATTTGCAGTCTTGTTTATTTCTTTCTATCTAGCTGTTCTTTGCATAGGTCAGCACTGTATTCTTAAACAAGGCATTTATTTCACTCTGTGCTTTTCTCAAGGCTGCAGTAAGATAAGTTGCCGGTAAACATGGTAACACTTTGTCTCTAGGCTTCATAGAAACATACACAGCCTTATGTAGGGACAGTTTCTCAGAACACCAGCTGTTTTATTATATAAACACTTCTCTGTCCCATACACGTTAGAGGGAGATTCCAGCCAGATGACCACAACTGTATGCTGATTGCTGAATGTTTTGCTACAGCTGCTTATGTAGACTACAGGTCTCTTGCTCAGGTATGAGGGATGATGTCTTCCCAGGGGAACCTGAAAGGCAGAACTAGAGCTTAACATGCTGTGCTCTAACATAGCCTAGGTAGAAATTATTTTAATGATTTTAGTGACAATATGGTAGCGTTATATTTATGCTTTACTGTCCTCGTCACTATTTTAATCCTGTCATGTTTTATTGTCCTGGTTATTGCAGTACATGCTATATTATCAAAGATGCAGTTGCTTCATTAAAAACCTTATTGAAACAGATACTGCCTCTGATTGTCCTTGTATAGGTGAGACTAATGTAACTGAGAGAAACAGATGTGATCTGAGTGACCACGATTTCCCTCAGGAATCAATTGTGTCATGCGCTCGGCTGCCCAATCATCCCTGCTCTTGGGTAGAGATTAGGTTAGTGGGTTAGACTCAGTCCCCCATGGTGCAAGTGATTCTGCTGCTCAAATACAGTATTCTCATTAGAATAATGAGAGCCTAGCGACAAGGGACCTGGTGATTGTTAAATAATTTCTGGTCTGACAGTTCACCCATGCCGAATATGTGCGGTGTTGTCTATGTTTTACTCTGAGGCCCAAATTTAGGAGGACCTAGAGCCTCATTGTGCCACATTAGCACCATTTTGATTGACGCTAATGTGGCCAAAATGACGGCAAATCAAGGCCAAAATGACGGCACCATGTTTACAAAGTGGCACTACACATGCAGTGCAATTCTTTGTAACCCCTTGCGCCACATTATGCCTGTGCCAGGCATCATGTATGCAAGGGGGGGTGTTCGCCCGTTAGGGGACTGGAAAAATGGTGCACAGGAATGTAAGAGGTTCCAAAGCGTCATTTTTAGCGGTTACTTCTAATGCCTACACAGAGCTGGTGTTAAGAGAGGGCACACATTTGCTTGCAATGGGCTGCTATGTACTGAGCAGGATTTTCACCAAAATTTTAGCACTAATCCTACACAGTCAATCAATGGCATCAATTATCTTGACACTATTGCACCTACTCTGCATTGTGGTATATCGTATATTGATTATGGCGCACACATGTTGGCGGTAGGGGGGCGCTAAGGGGCGCAAAAAAAGTGGAGCTACTTTGGATGCTTTGTCACTTTCTAACATGTGGCCCTTAATCCCTTAACTTTAGACCTGAGGAAGAGTGGTTATGTAAATTTGTACCAATTTTGTGTGTTTTACCCCATGAAACAAATGTTGCGCCCTGTGTGTTGCATGTGAATCCCAACCCTTTGCCCTTGAAATGCCTCACTTGCACATAATGTTGTTGCCAATTGCTGACTGACATGCGTACATGCATGACGTTCACATGCACAGTGTGACACAGTTGTAGGGAATGTATTGTGATGTATGTAAGAGTTTGCAGACACCTGTGGGACAGGAGAGGGCATGATGTGTTTTTCTGCACTGCCCTGCATCACCAGTCTAGCCCGGCTAAATCCCATGTCTCCTCAATCATATGCATTTATGGCCTCTACAAGTACATTGGCAGTAGTTCAGCTGCAACAGTCCACTGTTGGTACCCTTGCATTATGGTAAGGAGATATGGGATTTACAGTTTTTATTGTTGGTGTGCTGTGAGGTGTCCTTTCCTACATATGATCTTTCAAAGATGCTGATGCTGTATTTCAATGTGTGGTGCACTATGCACCACACAAGGGAAAAGTGTATACAATGGCTAGATCAGGTATGTTTTGGTGATATGTAGGTGGTGATGGCACCACTCGGGTGGCATTATATATTGATCCTGCCTCCAGTTTCTACAGCATGATACATGTGGGCAATGCCAATATGTGAATTGTTTGACTGTGGCATGGCCAATGCAAGACACATAGCTGAGCTATTCCTTGGTAAGTGTTATGTGTGAAAGATCTGTATTTTGTTGTCAACCTCTGGACACGTAGTGATTTGACCCCAGCTTTTGTATGGAAAGGGGTCATAGCTCCACCTGTCATGTAAAGTGTCAGTCAGGTGGTGCAAAGAACTTGTACATATGGGCGTATGTGAGGGTGATGTGCATTGAATGCAGTGTAGTGTGGCATGTGACATATGTGTTGTTGTCAAAATATTGTGTTTTCCAGTCCATGTATGTTTGGTGTGCTGTACGTATTGTTTATCCCATAAATTTGGTGTGTTGTCTGTGTTAAGGATTGTATGCTGGCTTACCTATGATTAGGCCATTGCCATATTGTCCATCCTGGAATAGTTGGTTGATAGTTGAGTGTCTGAAGATGTAGGCTCCATGGACGCTGCCAGGATATTTTGCAAGGATGTTGGAGAATATTCCATGGTGGTCCACAATGGTCTGCACATTGATTGAGTGTGTATGTTTGTGGTTCCTCTAGACGTGTTCATTTGCAGCAGGAGGGACAAGTTGAACATGGGTGTAGTCCATTGCACTTAGCACATGCAGGAACCCAGCAATTTGATAGAATCTTTGCTTGGTCTCCTGCTGCAGTTGCTGGGTGTTGGGGAACTGAATGTGGTGGGGTATGAGGCAGATGATGGAGTCCAGGACCATAGGAAGGAAGGCAGAAAGGGATGGTTGGGAGAGACCACCCACTTGTGCAGCAGTTTGTCTGGAATGATCCCAAGGCCAATATGTGTGGGACAGCCAGGTCTTGGGTGGTATGGTTGTGTGGCTTTCCACTCTTGCGATGATGTCAGGAGCAATTGGTGGAGCAGCCGTAAAGTGGACTCCTGCTTCAGATGGTAGAGTCTGATGACCTCTTCTTCCCTGAGGCCAAGGATGTATGCAAGTTGGCAAAATATCCTCTCCCTCCTGCGCTGCCTTTGTGGTCGCAGTGGTGGTGTTTGAGGTTGCTGCAGTGGTGCTGGCGGTACTTGGTGTCATCGCTGTTGTCTTCTCCGGGTACCGAGCTGTAGGAGTAACAGGTCCATTGTGTCCAGTTGCTTGCCAGTGTTCCTTCTGTGTGTTTCCCTCATGTAGTTGTGGCTGGGGCTCTTTTTAATGCCTTTTCTGACCAGGCGTTAAAATTTTGATGCTAATGGGAATTAGCGTCATTTTTTTAACCCGCTCCTGTGCGTTGTTTTTCTGTCGGGTTGTAAATATGGCGCTAGCAAGCCAGCATAAGTTTTTGGGAGGGAGTGCCTACCATGCATATCATTGTCAATATATGACGCAAGGTGAGGTGGCGCTCCAAAAAAATGACGCTAAGTCAGAAATTTTGTCGCTAGACTGCTCTAACAATAAATTCTAAATATGGCGCTGAGTTAGCGCCGCTTATACGTCAAAAAAATGGTGCAAAGGCGGCGCTAACTTTTCTTAAATCTGGGCAAATGTGTCTTTACAAGGCATTATAGACAATCTCTAAATGATGGAATACACATATTAGAAATATTTATTTTAAGAAGCAACTTTCTCTGACATTTATCTGAACTTCATATTAAAAGCCTGCATCCAACTACAGAGGACGTCTTATGAGTCCAAGGCCTTTATTTCTGTCGCCGTTCCTACTAAAATGTATCTGTTGCCTAGATTGTAAATTGAGTTAAAAAAACACTGCGAAAATGTAAAAAAAAATTATGTCTATAAAAATTAGCAGTTCATTAAATATCAAAGGTTACACCATGTGATGGATATTATGTGTTCCAGAAGCATCTGACAATTTCTTTCTTCTCCATCCAGAGCTTTGCCTAAGTACGTCCTATTCTCCAATCCATCTTCACCCATCCATTAAAGTTAAAAACAACAACTATAATTTATAAAATTCAAGATTTCCTTGCTCTTCCAGACAGTCTTTCTTTTGTCACATACATAGGCATTTTGTACGTTTTTCTTTGCCTAGCCGGGGAACAAATTGTACTAATTGAAATTGCGGTCAGTTACCAAGGAAGAGTGCTCATTTTCAAGAGCCACTAATATAGCAAGTCACCCAAAATACCCCAGAGTAGAACTGAGCTCTAATGTTGTACATATATACTGTATGGTGACATAATAAGCACTCAACATCCACCTACCACTCATCACTTTGTACTATAGCCAGAATAAAAAAAAAACTAAAGTTTCTGCCTCCAATCATACCAGTCATAAAGTACTTTGTAATGGGCTTCCCGTAAACCAGTGGATCTATTGAACCTGGGTATGTCCGACCATAGTGTGTGCCATTGTTTACTAGTGATGGGAGATCCCAATAGTTGTTCCCAATAGGACATATAGTGTAAGATGTGCGTTTTAGTAGTGGAGGTCAAAAGGGAGTACAGAAATGAAATATGACCCTGGTGTTCCCAGGGCTCCGCACAAACACCTCAATAGGAAGCAAGGGCCACATGTACGGACCACTGCCTGCTCTGAAAAAATGAAACAAAAACGTTTCATTTTTTGTTTTTGAAATGCATCTCATTTTCCTTTAAGGAAAACGTGCTGCATTAAAAAAAAAAAAAAAAAAACTGCTTTATATAAAAGCAGTCACAGACGTGGTGGTCTGCTATCTCCAGCAGGCCACCATCCCTGTGAGGGCCGCCATTCCCCAGGGGGTCACAAATTGCGACCTACCTCATGAATAATCATGAGGTGGGCATTTGCGACCCCCTTGCGAATCGCTAATAGTGTCATTGAAACCATACAACATTCGGTTTTCCGTCTCTCAATTTGCGAGTCGCAAAACCAAACGCTGGTACATTCGATCCCAAGTCCCTAGTGGCAGCTGATCTCATATTCTCATAATACCCAATATGGGAGTTGATTATAATGGCAGTCATGCTTTGGTTTCCACAGGACATCCCATAGTGTGCGGCCAACTACAGCTCTATCCATGTGGATCCAGTGTTTATCCATCTCTCTAAAAGACCAGTCCGAAATAACCCACAGTTGTGCATACTGATAGTAAAGGGTGAGGTTAGGAAGGATGAGCCCGCTAGCTCCTCAGGGTGGTGTTAACATTTTACGTGATAGTTGTGCCCTTTGGTTCTGCCAGGCAATGTTTGTAATCGCAGATCTGGCCATACAGAAGAACTTCCTATCTACGTCTATTGGTAGTCCCTGAAAGAGATATAAAATGTGTGGGAGGATTGTCATTTTCACAGTGTTTATACGGCCCAGCCAAAATCTACCTTCAGTCGCCTAAGTGAAGGGGGGAAGTTAGCTTTATAAAGGTTAGCCACTCTAGGAGTAATTTTAATCCCCAAATACATGATTTCTTTCTTCACCCATTGAAAAGGAGAGGCCACCGCTATATCTTCCATAGCATGGGAGGAACGGTCAGTGTAAGTTGACCCGGAACCTTGCAACTGCATCAAAGCGCTTCACTTCTAGTTGAAGGGCTGGTAGCTAGGTCTGTGGGGAGGTGAGAGAGAGCAGGATGACATCTGCTAAAAGAGAAAGCTTATGTTCCTTTGAGCCGAAAGGCAGGCCTTGAATAGTAGGGGTCACCTGTATCTTGAGGGCTAAGGGTTCAGTGCTTAGGCAAATAGTAATGGGGATAGGGGACATTCCTGCCGTGTACTACATGCAGGGAAAAATAGTCAGATGCCATCCCATTCACTATCACCGTAGAGCGTGGGCAAAGGTAATTTGTTCGTATCATTGATATAAATCAGTCCCCAAAGCCAGATCTACGAAGGGTGTGAAACAGGAAAGGCCAATCCACCTGGTCGAAGCCCTTCTTGGCGTCTAATGCCAACAAGACTGCCTGTATATTCTTTTTGTTGCCTTTTCAAACAGGTGTATTACTCAGCATAAGTTATTGTGGGTTTGTCTACCTTTAATGAATCCTGATTGATCTGTGTGAATCAAGTCTGGCATAATGTCCTCCAGCCTGTTGGCCAGAATCTTAACATATAGGCCCATATTTATACTTTTTAAGTGCCGCATTTGTGTCATTTTTTTACGCAAAAGCGGCGCAAACTTACAAAATACAATTGCACTTTGTAAGTTTGCGCCTCTTTTGCGTTAAAAAGTGGCGCAAATGCGGCGCTAAAAAAGTATAAATATGGGCCATAATTTGGCGTTTAGATTAAGCAATCTATCAGCCTATAGGAAGCACATAAAAAGGGGTTCTTCACTGGTTTCGGTAGTACGGTGATCAGAGCATTCACCCATAGATGGGGTCACCGCTAGGCTGTCCCCGATAGGATTAAAGAGAGCAGTCAGGTGAGGGGTCAAGTCAGCACTAAACATCTTATATAATTGTGCTGTAAACCTATCAGGACCCGGTGGTTTGTGGGGCTTGAGAGACCCTATGGTGGTTTGTACCTCTTCTGTCATTATGGGGGATTCCAAGGAGTCTAAAAGGGATGCGGGGACCTGTGGAAGCGAGACCTTAAGCCAGCTGCTTGCTGTCAAGGGTTATGACTGAGCTATAGAGAATTTCATAAAATTCTCTGAATGCCTGGGCCTTCCCCTCTTCTGTGTTCTAGATCTCCCCGTTGGCCCCTTTAATTTTCAAAATGTATTCCTTTTCTTGTTTGGCCCGCAATTGTCTCGCAAGTGCTGCGCCTACTTTATTCCCCTGCTCATATTTAATTTTCCAGAGACCCAGTAGCTGCCCTTCTGCCCTGTTAGCATATATGGCTCTAATTTTCCCCCTGAGTGCTGTAACCTCCCTTTAAAGCGCTAAACTTGGAGCAGCCTTAGGCCAGTAGGAGTTCAGCTTCCAGGGCATGATGTTCCTGAGATTTTTGTTGGTTAAGGGTAGATATCAAAATAATACATTTTCCCTTTATTACTGCTTTGAAAGTGTCTCATGTATTCGTGGGATTAGTGTCTTGAGGTTTATTCAGTTGCAAATATTCTCTAATGGATTTATGTAGTTCATGGCGAGTGAGGGCTGTAGGAAAAAAACACCTTCTAAAGGATAGTTTAGGACTGTCTCACTCCAACACCTCTGTGGGCGCATAATCCAAGATGGTAATAGGGTGGATACTGGCTGCTGTAATGGCTTGATGTAGTGTTTGGCTAACAAAAATGTGATCCAGTCTAGAATAAGTATGGTGAGAGTGTGAAAAGAAGTATAGTCTTCAGCTCGAGGGTAAAAAGCCCTCCAAGCGTCTAATAAGCCTAGCTGGCGTAGTGCAGTCTTTGAATTCCTATGGAAGATACCTGCTTGTGATCTGTGAGTGCAAGTGCTATCTCTAAGGTGGGATCCCAAATAAGGTCAAAGTCTCCCATCAAAATGATATCCCCTTCTGCAAAGTCACCAAATGATTTGAGAGAGGCAGACACAAAATCAGATTGCTCTGTATTGGGGGCATATATATTTGCAATGGTACAGAGGCAACCCTTTCTATGTCCTCTGGCCATTAGCAGTCTCCCCTCCTTGTCTGATTTAGTACACTCCATTTGGAATTTTTGTGAGGAGTGAAAAAGGAGCGGGACCCCATTGTATTTGATGGCAGCTGATAAATCAGAGCCTATGATTTATGTTTCAACCTGTGATTCTCACTTCGCGTAAGATGTGTTTCCTATAAAGCTACTATGTCACAGCGCCTGTCAAGGATATATTTCCAAATGTATTGGTGTTTGTGGGGAGTTTAAGCCATTGGTAGTCCATGATATGGTGTTAATTACCATTCTGTGGAGTAATAACTACAATGCTTAAGGGTTTGTTCCTGTAGGTCCTTGAATAAATTCCCCCTGTCTCATTCTAATCTTCCCCTTCACCCCTGTTCACCCCCCCCGGTGATTTCCATCCTATAGTAACATTAGTATGACACCATTCATCTAGACAACAAAAAAACATTGAACAGTTAAAACTAGACATGAGAAACTCCCAACTCCAAAGAGATGGTGCAATCATCTTGGTAAGTGAGGTACAGTGGACTCAATTCTGCTAGGAAACCATACGGCATATTAACCTAAGGCAATGTTGTCTGGCTCGCCACAAGATAGCGCTCCCCCACCCAGGGAACCAGTGTACATGAAGAAATCGACTCCTGAGAATGAAGCTGGACCTATGGCTGACCTGCTATTAGGGCCCAAGAAAAACAGATTTACAGGGTGTGTGTTTCAGACTTAGGCCCTCATTCTGACCCTGGCGGTTTGAAACCGCCAGGGCAGAGGGCCGCGGAAGCACCGCCAACAGGCTGGCGGTACTTCATGGGCAATTCTGACTGCGGCGGTAAAGCCGCGGTCAGAAAAGGGCAACCGGCGGTTTCCCGCCGGTTTACCCCTGGCCCAGGGAATCCTCCGCCATGGGGATTCCGACCCCCTTCCCGCCAGCCTGTTCCTGGCGGTTTACACTGCCAGGAAGAGGCTGGCGGGAACGGGTGTCGTGGGGCCCCTGGGGGCCCCTGCACTGGCCATGCCACTGGCATGGGCAGTGCAGGGGCCCCCTAACAGGGCCCCATAATGATTTTCAGTGTTTGCTTTGCAGACACTGAAAATTGCGACGGGTGCAACTGCACCCGTCGCACCCCTGCAAATCCGCCGGCTCCATTCGGAGCCGGCTTCCTCTTTGCAGGGGCTTTCCCGCTGGGCCGGCGGGCGATCTTCTTGAGATCACCCGCCGGCCCAGCGGGAAAGTTGGAATCACCGCTGCGGTCATTTGACCGCGGTGCGGTGTTTGGGCGGTTTCCGCCCGGCGGGCGGTGCCCGCGGCCCGCCGGGGTCGGAATGACCCCCTTAGTCCTGTGAGTCATAACAGCCCTGGGAAACCCTTGACCCTTTTAACCTTTGACCCCCCCATAAACTTCAGTGAGACCTCGAAGAAGATATGGTGCCGATCAGGTGTCCAGTAGTGCCGCTACAGAATCTGGACGATGTCTGTAATTTGAGGACTGGCAGTCCAGGGGGTGGGGTCGAGCCCAATCCAAATTCAAGGAGCCCACTATGTAATCATAAGGAACCCTGCCACATAAATATGTAGCAGTAACCCTCAGCACTGCAGCCCTCCTCCACGCACAAGAGGGCTCTGGACGGACTCCTCATGTGTCCTCTCCAGTCTTACCGCCATTGGCTCAGCCAAGTCAATCTTCCGTCTATAGTGTCCCCTCTCCTGGGTAGCGGTAAGGCCTATGTTGTGGCCACACCCATAGAAATCTGCAGCAGGAGTCAACAGCGACTAAAATAGATTTGCATGCACTGTCCGGTGTTAGGGGACCACAATGGTCCAAGTACACACATTGCAATGATTTGTTGGAAATTAGGAGGGGTGTCTGCAGTGGGCGTTTGACAGTGGAACCAATAATTTGTTGGCAGATATCACAACAACAAAGGACATACTATTTGGCCTGTTTGTATAGAACTGGCCACCAATAACGTGCTTGCAACAATTATATTGTAGCCGCCACACCAGCATGGGCAGATGCTACCCCCTCATGCGCTGTTTTAATCAACTCTGATCTTATGTCTTTGTTGTGAATTACTCAAACCCCCACGCCTGGTATCTTTACTTCGGCATCTAGGCAGCCTCCCATTTGATAGGAAAATTTAGCAGGAAATACTTTTGGATAAGGCATGCCTTCGGCCGTAGCTTTCACGGCAGCCCATATGTCATCATCCGATTTCCCTCCTGAGCGGGTTACTGCAGCAACAGTAGCCGTTGCTACTGCTGATTTTGTGGCTTCATCAGCCAGTATATTTCCAGCAACGTATATTCCAACGCACTGGTGTGCAAGTGTATGTATAACATGGATATTTAGTAGCGTTTCCTTCAGATCCGCTATTTTCCCCCACAGAAGTCTCTGTTTAATGGTGTTGCCTTTAAAATCTCTGAACCCATTCTGGCGCCGGTAATACAGGTATTCATTGAAGGACTGAACACAGTAATATGAATCACAAACAATCAGTGTTAACTGTGCAGGATCCGTATGTTCCAGTGCCATCACCAGAGCCTTTAGCTCTGCTAACTATGCTGTGCAATCCCCTAGGGTTTGCATGAATGTATGCTGGGGACAAATTTTTTATAATCCTCCATGTAGCCACTTACGACTGCGCAAGCAGCGGAATATTGATGTTTTGTGCCTACTGCAGGTTGTGCTGAGCCATCAGTGTACATGACTCTTTGATATTGATCAATAGGCAGTGTATTTGCTGGAACTGGGTGTTCTAGTTCCTATTGCAAAAATTCTTGAGTTTGTAATTTTGGGTAAAAAATGTAGTCTACATCCGTGGCTGTCAAAGACGTTGCCCATTGAATTCAATGTGGATGTAATGCTTTAGCGTTTGGAATGCTGGCTTTGATAACAGCCTCAAGGGCTGGAATTGGAGAAAAAACAATAATGCATTTGCCCTTGGCTAGAGGTCTTTCTTTAATGACAGCCATCTGAACAGCAGTGAGAATTTTCCCAGTGGGAGCAAAGCATTGTTCTGCTGCTGAGTATAAATGTGATTTGTATGCTATCAGGACTGTCTCCCCCTCGTTGAAAGTTACATAGGTGAAACCAATGGCATCAGCAATTACTCTGATGACCAAATGTGTTTTGTTGTCCCTCGTGTGTAAGCGTTGTGCTGCAAGCATGTCTGGTTGCAAGGCTCTGAGAATGCATGTGTGTTCAATTGTCCAAAATTTACTTGAAAAGTCAGGACGTATTAAGTCATATAAAGGTTTTATGCGTGATGCATAATCAGGAATGTAGGTTCTTTCAAAATTTAGGAAACTCAATAGTGATTGGAGTTTTTTTTTATTGTATTTGGAGGTTGTAACTGTGCGCATTTTTCCAAGAATTGGGGTGCTAGGCTCTTTCCTTCACTTGATAGCTCAGATCCGAGAAACAGGACGCTAAGGAAGGCTTTTTTTGATTTGTAGCTGAACTCAGCAAATCCCACAACAATGCGGGCTACCCATCTTAGATGTTGCAGCAATTCATCATCTGTGAGATAGATATCTTCCACATAGGACAATGCTTAAGGGTCAATGTCGTGTAATATTGAAGTCACACGAGCTGCAAACAATCCTGGACTGTTCTTGTACCCCTGGGGTTAATTTTTTTCTGGGAGCCTAGTGCGCTGAAACTTGTTAAGTCTCTACTCTCAGGCGCTATATTTTGGCAGAAGAAACCATTGGAAATATCCAGTGTTGTTTTGTATTTTTTGCACACTATGTTGTTCATGAGTGCTGTGCTATGTGAGTTTTATAAAGCATGTGTGCAGATATGACTCTTTAAATGTCTGTAGAATAAGACTATTCTGTACGAATGGTCCTGTTTAGCTACTGGGAATAAGGGATTATTCACTGGTGAGACACAGGGTTCGATTACGCCCTTCTACTCCAGTTGTGTGAGGATTTCCCTCACGGGTGCTTTAGCATCATGTTTTATTGGATATTGGGACTGAGGTTGGGGTTGATTTTTAATAGGGATTACATGGTAGGGGGAATCTTTATCCCATCCTAGGTGGTTGCGATATAATGCAGGTGCCTGGCCAATGCCCAATCGATGGCATAGGATTCAATGAGCTCCTCTGGAACAAGGGGCGAGAAAGAAGGTTTAATAACAACTTCCTCATATGGGCAAGTACGGACAAATTCAGGTGGCCAATCCTGTTCGGCCAGCAAAATATCATATATATTTACGACACGATCCCAAAAGATTGCATCTGTTGTGTGCTCAGTGTCTCCTTCTAACTGTAACATTACTTTGCACACCCTATCAGGCATGGAGACACGCATGTCTGTGGCTTCTACTTGTAGGAAGTCATCAGTTGCTTTTACCTCAAGATGCTCTAGAAGATTCCGGCGAACTATTGTGACCTCTGCTGCGCTGTCTAAAAAAGTGCTGGTGCCCACTTCTTGTTCTTCAAGAGAGCCCTCTTCTTGAGTGGCATGTCGAACTGCAACTGCTGCCACCTTTTTCTTTTTGAAATGTGGTTTGTTTTTGTTGGGGAAGTTTCTCTTCTTTTTTAACAGAAACTTCTGCTGAGCGTTGTGATTTCTGTCTCGGTTTCACGTACTCAGTGCTCTGACCGCCCACCTTTCTCACTGCGTTTTTCCAACGAGTCCTGAAAGGAACGAGATTTGTGTGTATCAGTATATTGATATCTGTCAGACGTCTTTATATTATCTCTATTTCTGAGATTGTATCTATTCTGTGGGGTCTCCATGTGGGGCGATTCTCCCCACTGTTTTTTTAGGAGTTTGTTTCTTTTTATCCCAGCGTTTCTTAGTACCCTCAGGTGCTTGCTTGGTAGAATCTTAATTATATTTACCTTGAAATTGTGGTTTTGTGGTCTGGCCCCCAGACTATCTCAACCAATGCTAGAGTAGGTCTCTGTGATAATCTATGGCAGCTCGCGTTCTTGATCCTGTTGAGGAACGTCCCGGAACCGCATGCGAACTGCTAGTGTGACCGCTTCCCCTTTAAGGTTACTTAATATAATTGAGGATACTATGGTGAAATTGCCCATTAATTCCATCCCGAAGACCAGGGCTGGGGCAGCCCTGTATTCATCTTGAATTTGTTTTAACACTTCTGGCAAATTGGCAAGTGTGGGTGTACCGTTTGCGGTAGTATAGAGCGTGGCAAATACCGTGCCCCATGTATTACAATTATTTACAGTGGGAACCATCCCAAATGGCAAGCACATTGCTAATATTCTGTGTTTATCCTGAGGTCCTGTATGGGGAAATACTGCTTCCAGTGCGTTTATTTTTTGAGCTAACCAAAACGGAATTTCTTCTCATTTGGTGGGTACTTTACCCATGATCGAATGTACAATCGCAGGGTTAATGCCTGGCGTTACTGCATGTGGTTGCGCTGGTGCAGCATGTGCTGTGTTTGTGTTCAATGTTTGCATTACAAACTGTACTAATCGTCCATATATTTCCATCAGCCCAGCGTATAAGCGGCGGACCTCAGCCACCGTTAGGTTCGCTGCAGCAGGGTGAGGTGTATAAGTGGCCAATGACGGCCAGGTAGGACCATCATTATATAGAGGACCTAACCGAACGAGTAAAATTGTGTGGGGCAGGGAGCCATCAAGCCAATTATTATGTTCTTGATAAGATAAGGGTATTTCTAAATATGCATATGCTCTGTATTGTAAAGGCCTGTTTGCAGGTGTATAGTGATAAAAAGTATTTGTGTTCCCATCAACTGCTGGAAATGTGACCCAGGAATAAAAAAGTTCTGTTCTATAGGGTGCATGAGCCTCAACAACAAATGTGACCGGACCCCCCTGGGCCGTTAGGCCATGTGCCAGTAAATGGGCAGTAAGGGGTTGTCTCATATTGACTGCAATTGCTAACTGTTGTGGATTTGCCATAATGATTGTTAAATTTGTTCAGAGATACGCACACCAAATAGGGATTCTCCTTACAGAGTATAAACTTGAACGACCTACTGCATTAGTTATGTACTCCCTACTTAGCTGAGGAGGAAATCCTCAATACCACGGACCTCTCCGTATATAGTACTGAGGTGTCTTTGTATATAATGAGACATAGATACTCAGGAGGACCCGAAGATTAGAGCTTGACTAAACCTTAGCGGCGCCATGTCACGTAGGCTCACATTATTCTAATGAGACTTCTGGATTTGAGCGGTTTGGGAGACTGAGGGGGTCATTCCGACTTTGGCGGGCGGCGGAGGCCGCCCGCCAAAGTAACCCCGTCGGAAGACCGCTCCGCGGTCAACAGACCGCGACGGTCATTCCGACTTTCCCGCTGGGCCGGCGGGCGACCGCCAGAAGGCCGCCCGCCGGCCCAGCGGGAAAGCCCCTTCAACAATGAAGCCTGCTCCGAATGGAGCCGGCGGAGTTGAAGGGGTGCGACGGGTGCAGTGGCACCCGTCGCGATTTTCAGTGTCTGCAAGGCAGACACTGAAAATCTTAATGGGGCCCTGTTAGGGGGCCCCTGCACTGCCCATGCCAGTGGCATGGGCAGTGCAGGGGCCCCCAGGGGCCCCACGACACCCGTTCCCCGCCATCCTGTTCCTGGCGGTAACAACCGCCAGGAACAGGATGGCGGGAAGGGGGTCGGAATCCCCATGGCGGCGCTGCAAGCAGCGCCGCCATGGAGGATTCCCTTGGGCAGGGGTAAACCGGCGGGAAACCGCCGGTTGCCCTTTTCTGACCGCGGCTTTACCGCCGCGGTCAGAATTGCCCATGTAGCACCGCCAGCCTGTTGGCGGTGCTACCTCCGGCCTCCACCCTGGCGGTCTATGACCGCCAGGGTCGGAATGAGGCCCTGAGTCTAACCCACTACAGGTGACACCTGTTGACCCAATCCGGGTTTTGCTCTGGCTAACTAGCAGTGCCTCATCTCTACCCAAGAGCAGGGATGATTTGGCAGCCGAGCGCATGACACAATTGACTCCTCAGGGAAATCGTGGTCACTCAGATCTCATCCGATTCTGTCAGTTACATTAATCTCACATATACAATGACAAGTATATGTTTCAATAAGTTTTTAATTAAGCAACTGCATCTTAGATAATAAAGCATGTACTGCAATTAGCAGGACGATAAAGCATGACAGGATTAAAATTGTGACAAGGAGAGTAAAGCATAGAAATAACGCTACCATATTGTCACTAGAGACAATAGACTAATTCCTACTTAGGCTATCTTAGAGCACAGCATGTTAAGCTCTAGTTCTGCCCTTCAGGTTCCCCTGGGAAGACATCATCCCCCATACATGAGCAAAGGCCTGAAGTCTGCATAAGCAGCTGCAGCGAAGTGTTCAGCAATCAGCATCCATTCGTGGTCATCTGGCTAGAATCTCCCTCTAACGTGTATGGGACAGGGAAGTGTTTTTATAATAAAAATGTAAATATAAAATGTAAATTAGCACTTGTATAGCGCACTACTTACCCGTTAGGGTCTCAAGGCGCTGTACTCATACCGCTATGGAACCCCTCCTGGCTTTTCCCTGTGAGGTGCCCACTCCTGAGCACCCCCAGGGTGAAGCCAGGCATTCAAGCGCTGTTGGGGCCGTTGTGGAGATTAAGCAAGCTATTGCCCAGAGTTGCAGAGTGGGACCCATGAATTAGATTAGGCACCGAGGCGAGAATTATCTGGTCAAGGGGAATTGAGCCCAAGACCTGCCGAAGCGGGACTTGAACCCTGGTCTTGAGCCAGATCTCTGCTTCATGTAATTAAGCACCATTTGCGTTGAATAATTACAGCAAAACACATAATAATTCACTGAAAATATTGAAGGCAAATGCACGGAAATAACAGAACGAGAGCAGCTGTTGTTCACAGTACTTTTGTTTAAATGCATCCGTGTGCCAAAAATTGAAGCAAGAATGTATTTCATGCTTAAATATGGTGCAAAATGAGGGATTTGCATTTCATGTAATTACACATAATTTTGCTTAAATCTCATAAAGTTATGCAACAGCAAGTTACTCAAGTTTCACACACCCATATTTATATACATTTGTCTCCAGTTATGTCTTATAAAGCAGGGAGGGGCCACTCAGAACTGCTATAAAAATGTACAAACAGAGCACCTTCAAGGGACATGTGGATGCTGCAGAAACTAATTCTGCTTTCCCCTTCTTTCCTATGGTTTTTCACAAGCTAGTGTCTCTTTCAGCTTCAGTTAGAGCACACACACACCAGAACAGTAGAAAGCTTTCCTTTTCTGTACTGTTAGTTTGAACGGTGTTTGAAATATGGCCACTTGTTCGACTCTTATAGCTAGCTCATGCATTCCTTTTTATTACATGTAGTCATGTTTTTATGCAATCAGGCCCGTCTTGCAAGTAACATGTACCAGTATCATACAAAAGCTGTGCCACACTTGTGCCAAATGTTCTATTCACTTAGAAAATGGAATCATTTCAAACTGGTTTCAAAAGAAAAATGTCTGAGGTTGTTGGCCGATGAATTCAGCTTAAATGGTACCCATACACTACTGGAGTGTGGTGACCTATTAGAATGCAGGGAAAATGTGCACTACTGTGATGCTCTACTAGGGTAAGTCTATCTCTAATCTTTGGAGAATACCAGAACACTATAGGAAATGCAGTTTAAATTATAGCATGCTTATTTTGTACTGAAGCATGTTGGCTAGCATGAGGGGAATTAGTAGCTGCACTGAGTACGACAGGATTTTCTAAAACTGTAGTATAACCAGTGCCTCTGGAAAAGGATCAATGTGCATCTGCTGCATTTTTGGTGAACATATTATTTTGCAGCACTCACCATGTAATCGATCATCTGCCGCATAATTTGCTTATTTTCACAAAACAATGTTTGTTGCTCTACAATTATTAGAATTGCACACAGTATGCACTGCGATTCCAGATATTAAAGGTAACGGATCCCCTCCAATTGTTGATTAAATTAATCCAGTATTTAAAGAGGTGACAGTCTTTCACAGATTTTGTAAGCATCCCTCTTTGGAAGAATGACCTTTGTCTGCTGCAAGAAAATCCTGAAATAGTTCAAAGTAATCCAAACAGAATATATAAATTAATGTTAATCACTCGGTTTGCTGCAATAAATGTATTTCACACCACAACTTTCCTGATTTAGATCTTGGTGGTAATGGCCCCACCACCGTTTTTCAGTCAGAAAACCTGCCTGCCCTATTGGCAGTCCACCTGCCCGATTTAGATGTTGGCAGGACCATAGGCGAAACACAGTCCGAGTCCTGTTGACTCTGCCAGGAATCTCGAGTTGCCATGACAGCGGCATCAGGAAGAGGGGCTGATGGCAGGAACCAGCCATTTTTACTGCAGAGCTGATTTAGATGTGCCTTACCACCAAGCCAACAGTGGCGGCCCGACCTCTACACCTGATTTGCCAGATTGGAAAGGGAAGGTGCACAAAACCTACCTTTTTTCATGTTTCTGCTTTCGTTTCGGAGTGGACCTGACTGGACATCACCTGCTGTCACTGCTGCAACTGGACCACAGAGAAAACATGACCCCTCCGTCGATGGACTCAAAGGTATGGATACTGCATGTACTGTATACGTGGTGTGGGCACTGCACATGAGCTCAGGACCTCTGCAGGTATATATATGCCACATGTATTTTTTTTAAATACCTCTTGCATGCATATGTCAGGAACTCATTTGTATTTGTAAAGACAAGGGAACCCATGGGTACTCAGGGACCAGGGGTCATAGTATTTTGTAAAAGGAAAAACAGTCCCTCAAGTGAAACTATAAGAGTCAATGTAACATAGAAACACAATGGGGTCTATGCTTAATTTACAAATGTATAATGTTTACACATATAAAGCCCTGAATGTAAAAAAATAAAAACCCAAAACTGTATTACAACTAACGTGTTTCATACAGTGAGTCAGTACATGCATGTGTGTGTGAGATTGGATTGGCTGGTCAAGGTGGAGGGAGCTGGAGTGGGAGATGTGGTTGTGTCTGTCTGTGTGCCACATGCATGTGGATCAGATGTCTGTTGTGTGTTTTGGGTTGTGTGTTGTGTTGCTGTGTGCAACATTCAGGTGTGTGTTGTTGGTGTGTGATGGTCGTTGTTCTGATGTGTGCAACTGTGCTTTTGTGTACGTGTGTTTGTGTAGATGGGTGTGTCATTGTGTTGATTGTTGTGGTTGTGTTGTTTGTCTGTATGTGTGTGTAGTATCAAGGGTGTGTATATGTTGTGTCATTGATATATGGCAATGTGTGTTGTGTTGTGGTGGAATGGGAATAGACAATAGTGTGTATATACTGTGTTGTGTTGTGTAGGTGGACACATATGGCTAAAGGTCAGTGTGTGTTCTTTGTCACTCACTTCTATGCAATAGCCACTGCCATTGTACCATGGCCAATGGCTCCCGCTACAGTTTCCCTCCGTCAGAAATCCGCCGCCAGTACACCTCTTGCAGGACTGTAACATGTAAATAGAGTTGCCGGGGACCCGCCAGCCTGACAGATAGATAGAGCACTCTGTTGTGGCGGTCTGTGGCTCAGCCGCAGTACATCTAAATACGGTGGGCAGAACACGTCGACTTGACCGTGTTTTCGAGTCAGCTGTGGCGGCGGATTGGCGGTAATAACGCCGAGATCTAAATCAGGCCCTTAGTTTTTAATACTAACACAAATTCATGTTCACATCACATACACTGTTCTGGAAGCAGTAGTTATTTCAGGAGACTCTTAGATTTTAGAGAAATCACAAACATATTGTATCTGTTTGTAAGCCCCATGTCTTGAATGCTAAAGGACCTCCTAGTGAGATACTGACAATAAATGTGGAATATGTACGCTACCGTGCTGTTTTCAACGAGAGAGGTGCTGCGTTCTTCCAGCATATTTTGTATTTCCTTAACGCATGATTTAATCAACCCCGCCGCATAATTTGTTCTCTCTAGTTGCATAGTTGTGTTGGTGCTGGGTGTGGGCATTTATCTGAACAGGAGGACAATACAGGCCAAGCAGTAAATTTACGACTCTTTCCTCGGCGCATTTTACCCAGTGGTTTGTGGATGGATTTCACTATTGGAGTAGTTCGAGAGGTCTAGCTAATAAACATGTATGTATTAAGGACTTTTCGTCACCAAGACACCTGCTACCCAGAATAGGAAGACCAGTCGATGTTAATATTCTGGTTATTATGACGGTTAAAAAGTGGCTCAGAATAACAATGCTAATTAGGATTTTCCTAACAGATTTCTCGCGAAAACTTTCCACTTGCCTAGTGTTAAAACTGCGCGAACATTCCTTGTTCGTTACTTATATCATATCTAACTAATCATGTGCAGTACACACTAACGCCCACTAGATGACAGGCACAACACAGCGGTTTCCCACTTTAGACTCAAAAAAGCTCTTCAATGATACTTTATGCTATCGTTATCTCGTTTCCACAGTAATCTCTACTCCACTTTATACAATGAACTCATTTTTTCTTCCAGTCCAATTTCCTATTGGTATGAAGGTACCTTTGATGCCTCATATTTCTGGGAGACCTAGGCCAGCAGGTTGGCAAAGTGAGAATTCACGTTTACTTGACTACCCGTGCACGATAAACACGAGCGGCTGTGGAACAGTTTGCTACTCACGAAATTATATATATATATATTATGCATTAGTGCGATTCACTAAATTATATAATAAAGTGATGACGGGCTTGAATTGATTTCACTCACTTGTAATTACTCAGGGCGCATCCGAGTCCATCCCTCTTTTGCACGCAGCTTTAAGCCAATCAGTCTTGGCCGTTCTCCTATGGAAACAGTCCAGCCAGAACTGCTATGCAAGGTCCTCCCCGAACCCGAATACAAGGAACCCATAATAAAGGCTTTATAAAAATGTAGTGAATTTCTGTAACGTGAAAGTGTTTCACCTCAGTACATAAGATTATATCACTTCATTGAGTAGCATTTATTATAAGTGATAGTTTACAAAATGAAACATTCATGCTCTCTCCCCATCACTGATGACAATGCCATTAGTGTACCAGGGGGCACGTCTGGTGTCATGAGCTCCTTTAGGTGTTGCCCAGCGTGTTATTATACATGGAGCAATAATATAGTCTGTTAAATCAAATACAAGAGGAATTCTTGTGCAGCGAATGTCCTGCACTCATGTATGTCATGGTGCTGTCATGTTATACTTAAGAAGAAGGAGGCAAGATGAAATACATGAATTGTGCAGATCATGCAATTCGGTCATACAAGGAAGCTAGGACTGATCCCAGGTTTTCTGGTTTCACATTGAGCAAAGCAGCCAATAGACAGCTATCTTCTTCTCTCTCATTTTACATAAATAGCTATTTATTTGACTTTAATTCTTGGTGCACAAGTTTAGAGTGTGGGTAGCAGACAAAAGCCACCAAAAAAACTTGTCTTGTTTTGGGCTTGAGAATAAAAGAGAGCTTCAAGCCTGAGCCAAAGCCAGGGATCTGTCTCGAGCTTGGAGCGCATTTTTAGTGGCTTGCTCACCTCTATGACATAAGGGACAGAGGCATGGGAAGCACATTTGAAGCAGCAGTACCAACATAACAGTGCAGCACTTCTTAATTAAAGGTCTATAACTTCCTCAGTGCACTGCATTTGAGTGAGTGGACTATGAGGCTGGGTGTTCTCTTCCCCAAAATCAAGTGGTTGTTGGGTTACAGTCCTGCCCTGTTTACTTATATACTTACTGCCACTATCTAGTTTCATTTAAGCTCTTCTTATCACTACAAAAAAGGAGTACAAAATAAGTTCAAAAATTGATTGCCTAGTGTTAGACCTGACAGGCTTAGGGTGGTCATCCCCCAACTTTTTTATTCTGCCTCCCTCCCCTTTTCATACACTGTTTTTGCTGGTTTTATGACTCTGCACACTTTACCACTGCTAACCAGTGCTAAAGTGCATATGCTCTCTCCCTTAAACATGGTAACATTGGTTCATCCCCAATTGGCATATTTGATTTACTTATGAGTCCCTAGTAAAGTGCACTACATGTGCCCAGGGCCTGTAAATTAAATGCTACTAGAGGGCATGCAGCAATGATTGTGTCACCCACTTAAGTAGCCCCTTAACCATGTCTCAGGCCTGCCATTGTAAGACCTGTGTATGCAGTTTCACTGCCACTTCGACTTGGCATTTAAATGTGCTTGCCAAGCCTTAAACTCCGATTTTCTACATATAAGTCACCGCTAAGGGGGGCCCTAGGTAACCCATAGGGCAGGGTGCTATGAAGGTAAAAGACAGGACATGTACATATGTGTTTTATATGTCCTGGTAGTGAAAAACTCCAAAATTCGTTTTCCACTACAGTGTGGCCTGCTCTTTTCATACACTTGCATTTGGACTGCCCTCATATACTTTGAGTGGTAGATTCTGATCTGAAAGGAGTAACCAGGTAATATTTAGTATGGCCAGAAAAGTAATAGAAAATCCTGCTTTTTGGTGAGGTTGGATTTTATATTACTATTTTAGAAATGCCACTTTTAAAAAGTGAGCATTTCTCTGTACTTAAAACCATCTGTGCCTTACAGCCTGTCTCCAATCAACGTCTGGTCTGTACTGGTTGACAGCTCCCCTGATGCATTTCACCCAGACAACCATAAACACAGGACACTCAGTCGCATCTGCATTCATCTGCCTACTGAATGAGTCTTCCTGGGCTGGAAGGGTGGATGGTCTGACACATTTCAAAGGTCAGTGGCCCGCCCTCACACAAAGGACTGATAACCCCCCACTGGGACCCTAGCAGACAGGACTGGGCTAAAAGGGGAACTTGTGTACTTCAAAACCACTCTTTCAAGTCTCCCCCACTTCAAAGGCATTTTGGGGTACATAAACTGGGTTCTGACCCCACCAACTCAGGCACTTCTGGACCTGCACCTGAACTCTCTCAGAAGACCTGCCTGGCTGCCCAAAGGACTCTCTGGACTGCTTTGCTGCCCTGCTGTTGCTCTGCTGCCCTGCTGGCCTCTGACTGTGCTGGAAGGACTCTGCCTTCCACGAAAAGTGCTCTCCAATGGCTTGGATTGAGCTTGCCACCTGTTCTGAAGACTCAGGGACAGCAAAGACATTGGTTCCATCCAGATCATCCCCCCCTGCATCTGGACGGAACTGATACCTCACCTCCATCTGCTTTGCAGGGCGGAACCGACGCCTCTTTCCTCTGAAACTGTAAGGGATTGACGCGGCACCAACTTCAGCGACGCCTCTTTCTGACTCTGTGCGGTGTCTGTGTTCTTAGTTTTCAAAAGGTACCGTACCTGGGGGCCCATGTGACTCTGTGACCAGCACCGGTGGTGTCGGATTGTTGGGAACGACTCCGTCAACAACGCTGTGGTAGCCCCAGCTGGAGCTATTGTGATTCTAGGCACTTTAGTTGGATTTAATCTTTACAAATTCATAACTTTTCTTGTGTACATTGGATTTTGCTAGTTTCAACAGTATTTTATTCATATAAATATTCTATATTTTTTCTAAACATGTGTGGTGTCTTTTTGTGTTTTTTTCATTGTGAATTGGTATAAGTTTTGCACAAACACTTTACACATTGCCTTCTAAGTTAAGCCTGACTTCTCAGTGCCAAGCTACCGGATGGTGGGCACAGGATAATTTGGATTGTGTTGTGATTTACCCTGACTAGGATTATGGTCCCTACTTGACAAGGGTGTATACCTCTGCCAAATAGAGACCCCATTTCTTTTTTGATAAAGACTTTTTATTGGTTTTGCATGGGAATAAAAACAATGTTGCATACAATTAACACGATGCCAACGGGCATCTAACAACGGTCGAACCCATAATCCCAGGTAACACGTTATGAATGGAGGGTTTGCGTCGTCTATGAACCTGCTGCGGCCTCCCATTTCCCCCATATCTTATTGTGTTTATTCGGGCATCCTCTGGCCTCATATACAAGTTTTTCACTTTGCGCGCACCAGTCCACCCCCGTCTCCATTTAGTCAGTGTCGGGGCGCTCCTGGCTTTCCAGCTCGCCACTATATCCCTCTTGGCCACTAGGCACGCCAGCCCAAGGAAAATTCGATCTGGTCTCCTCAGCCCAATGCCGCCCATGACTCCCAGGAGGAGTGACAGAGGCTCCCTCTCTATATCTTCCTGCAGGACCTCAGAGACTTCCTGTAAAACTGCCTCCCAATACGTCTCTATGGCTGGGCAGGTCCATACCATGTGGAAGAAGTCGGCTGCGGGATTCCTGCAACGGGGGCACTCCGCTGTGGGGCGGAGGCCCGCTCTATGTAGTTTAGCGGGTGTGAGGTAAGCTGTGTGAAGGTAATAGGTTTGTATCAGTTAAAGGCGAGTGGCCATCGCCAGGGCACGCGGGGCCATCAGTGCTTCGTCCCAATCCATCTCTCCCATGGGGCCCACCCATCCCTCCCATCTCTGGCGGAGCCCCTCCAGGGAACCTGCAGTGCCGGTAGTTAGGGTGCGATATATCTGAGAAACACCTCCCTTGCCCAGGCCCGCCATCAGAGCCTTGGCCTCCATGGGACTATACTCGGGTATGACATCTCCCGCCCGGACGTGTACTAGTAGGGCGTGTCGGAGCTGGAGATACCTGTGGAACTGTGTCTTGTTTAATGAAAAGTGTTTCTGGAGGTCCTCAAAGGACCGAATGTGTGATCCTCTCCAGACGTCGCCCAGCGTGGAAATACCTATTCTATCCCAGCTCCGAAAACCCTCCAAGCCCGCCACCTCCATCAAGTGCCTCCCATGCCATAGCGGGGTCTGCTGGGTAAGACGTCCCCACCACCCTGTTGACCTTTGAGCTGTCCGCCATCCCTGTAAAACCACTTAAGTCACGTCTGGGACGTCCCGGGAAATCGGGCCCCCGTAAAGGGTGCCAAAAATCCGTGGGTAGCCCATCGTCTGAAGTTCCAGTCGGTATGCCGGGTCTGTCCACCCACCCCCCACCCAGTCATTAATCACAAGCAAATGCGTCACGAGATGGTAATAATGGATATTGGACATGCCCAAACCCCCATCGTATACATCCCTCTGGCAAGTTTTGAGCGCCAGTCGTGGACGGGCACCGCTCCATATAAATTGCCGTGCCAGTGAGTCCATTTCCCTGAACCATTTCCTGGGAATGGGGAGTGGAAAGTTTTGCAATAGATAGAGGAGCCTAGGGAGGATCATCATCTTGTAAAGTGCTATTCTACCAAGCAGGTTAAGGGGGAGGGTCTTCCAGCGCAGGAGATCGGTCCTGACTCTTCTAGTTAGCGGTGTAACATTAAGTTCGCATGCCAACTCGGGGAGAAGTGAGATATATACTCCCAAGTATTTAAAACAGTTTCTACGTACTGGGATGTTCCGTTGCCAGTCCACACAGTCTCTGGAGCGATGCAGGGGGACCAACAGGGACTTGGTGGGGTTGAGAGTCAGTCCCGAGGCCTCTGCGAAGAGGCCCAGGATTTCTAACACGCGGGGGGCGCTTTTGGCCGGGTTGGAAATATATAAGAGGACATCGTCTGCGTACAACGCCACGCGATCCTCTGAACAGGTGGGCCAGGACCAACCCTCAATCAGTGGGTCCTCTCGCAGCAATATCGCCAAGGGCTCTATTATCAATGCAAAGAGCAGGGGGGATAGTGGGCATCCCTGTCGAGTTCCATGGCCAATAGGGAACGGGTCGGAGACTACTCCGTTCACCTGGACTCGGGCTGTCGGCTTGGAGTATAGAAGTCTCACTAGGCCTCGGAATTTGGGACCGAGTCCGTTTCTTTGCAAAACTTGCTCAAGGTAGGACCAATCCACCGTGTCAAAGGCTTTTTCAAAATCAAGCAGGAGTAATGCCAAGGGTGTACGCGATAGAGTCTTGTGGTGTGCCAGGGCCAGATGCAGCCGCCTAATGCAGTGCCTGGTACTACGAGTGGGCATAAAGCCACATTGGTCAGGGTGTACCAGTGTGGGCATTACCTCTTTCAATCTGGAGGCAAGGATCGAGGAAAGCAATTTGATCTTAATATTTAGAAGTGAGATGGGCCGGTACGCCGAGCAGTGTCGCGACGGGGTTTGGGTTTTGGGGATCACCACAATTGTGGCCTGGTCGATCTCAGTGGGGAAGCGGCCCAGTCTCTCAGCCTCCTCATACATGGCAAGCAGGTGGGGAGCCAGAATGTCACTGCACTTACTGTACAACTCTGCTGGGAATCCATCGGGGCCTGGAGTCTTGCCCGGTGCCAGGCTGGAGATTGCATTGGTGATTTCAGCGAGGTTGATGGTTTCATCTAGTTTGTCCCTTGTCTCCGAGGAGACCCTGGGAAGAGTAATATCATTTAAGAGGGGAGTCTCTCTCTCAATAGCAGGACGAGGGTGCGTTGCATATAGACAGGCGTAGTAGGAGGCAAAGCTTTGTGCGATTTCAATAGGTGTTTTGGAGCGGGAGCCCGAGTGCTCTAGGATCTCCGGAATAATCCTATTGGCTAGAGGGCAGGTAGCCAGCCAATGTAAAAGCTTCCCATTTTTATCCCCCCAGCCATATATTCGGGCTACTGAGGCTCTCCAAATGTGTTTGGCCGAATCTAACATTATGTGTTTAATTTCCTCTCTAACTATAGTCAGCTGCCTCATGGTAGAGGCAGACGTTAAGGTCGTTTGTTGGCGCTCCAGTCTTAAGGCCTTGGCCTCGAGGTCAGAGACCTGAGAGTTCCTGTCTTGCTCGCGGGAGCGGAGGAGATGCTTGGCCTGCCCTCGGAGGGTAGCCTTACAGGCAGCCCATATTGTTCCCGGAGATCGGACCGATCCCAGGTTCAATTCAAAATATTGAGTGAGGTGATTCCTGACCTCATGGGTGTAGTCTTTGTCTTGTAAATACCAAGCGTTCAGGCGCCACACCGGGCGCTTGGAAGGATCTGTCCCGCCTAGTCGGACACGTACTGGTGCGTGGTCCGAGACTCCCCGAGGGAGTATCTCCGCCCCTGTGACGCTCGAGAGGTCCAAAGCGGGCATGAACACAAGATCTATTCTGGATTGTGTCTGGTGGGCAGCTGACGTTTGTGTGCATTGACGTTCCCTAGGATGCCAGGTTCTCCACACCTCACATAGGCCAAGGCTATCGGCCCAGCTGTTGAGGGCCGAGGCCCTGTTGGATCTAGTGGCGGTAGCTCCACCAGACACATCCAGGCTGGGGTCGAGGACAGCGTTGAAGTCTCCTCCCAGCATGGTGGTCCCCTGGGGAAGTCCCGTAGCCACTCGACGGAGCGAGAGTAAAAAGGCATCAAGCCCCGCCGGGGGGGGCGTACGCACAAATAAGATTTATCAGCGACCCATGAAGAGTCCCCGTGGCTACAACAAATCTGCCCTGTGGATCGGACTGCGTGGCTGTAATCACCATAGGTAGGGAACGGTGGAGTAGGATAGCCACCCCTCTAGAGCTTCTGGAGAAGCCCGCGTGATATACTCTATCATATCCTCCTCGCGCAAGCATGAGGCACCTAGACCCGAGGAGGTGGGTTTCTTGAAGGAGGACCACTGAGGGGGAATATCTGTGAAGTGTACTAAATACTGCTGACCTCTTGATCTTATCTAATAGACCATTTACGTTCCAGGAGAGGACCTGAGTCAATGAGTGCCAGGTGTGAGCTGCATAGGTGCCTTAGAAAGCTGAGTGTCTGGCTGTGGACCTAGGGACGACCGTTTCAAACATAACAATGCAATATTAAGACAACAAACGAGGCTAACCAACTCGTTACTATCTAAACTCGTTTCAAACTCCCCTCCCCCCAAACACCGCCCTCCCCATACTCCCACCCCGGCAGCATCTGTCACCCAAAAACCCAACCAGAACCGGACAGCCAGTTGGACTGTCACTGGGGTAGAGTGATGGACCCCTCCATTAAAACGGATCAATTGCAATTAGTGGTCATATGCCAAGTTCCAGACGCCGTGTAGTAGAGAGGCGCATCGCCGCCAATAGTGACTCCTGCGGGGCCCGTACGTGCAAGCCAGACAGCTCGGGCCCCCCGGTACCCATTGGCGGGGGCCAAGTGTATCATCTAAGCCGAGCGCCGGGGACTGGCTCAAGCGGTTGTCGTCTGTCGTTTGGGCTGAGGCCCGAGGCTCAGAAGGGTCTGCAGGGTTTCTCTCTGCCTGTGCGCCAGAGTCTCGATCCGTCTCATTGTCAGCAGGGGTGTCCGAGTCTTTTTGTCTCCCCCTCCGGGATCTGGTACGCCTCCGGCTCCTCCGTGGGCCTTCCAGAAGGAGGGTTCCGACACGGGGGTCCTCCCCGCAGGTCCCCGGGGTCCCCCCGGGCTACTACGCCCTCTTCCGTTAGCCAGTCCAATGCCTCTTCGGGTGTTTCAAAAAAGTATGTTTTCCCGGCCATGAGAACTTTGAGCCGTGCGGGGAAGAGGAGCATGTATGAGAGTTCCATTGCTCTAAGTTTTTGTTTAACGTGCTCGTACGACCGGCGACGAGTCTGGACCTCACGGGTGTAGTCTGGGAAAATTAGGATTTTATGGTTCTCCCATTGTAGATCCTCTGACCGCCTAGCTTCCCTGAGGATATTGTCTCTGTCTTTGAAGTTAAGGAAGCGTGCGATCATCGGGCGTTTTGGGCCGCCGGGGGGGGGGGGCACAGGGCAAGCACCCTGTGTGCTCGTTCAACCGCGAACCAGGGCGAAAGGGACTGGTTCGGCATCCAAGTTTTGATCCACTTCTCCAGAAACTCGGAGGCCCCGCCATCCTCTATGCCCTCCGGGAATCCGATGAAGCGCAGATTGTTACGCCTTGATCGGTTTTCAGCGTCCTCCGCGCTGGTACGAGTCTGCAGCTGGGCCACCCTGGCTCTGAGGTCGGCTAGGTCGTTTTCAGTCTGGGAGACCCGGGTTTCAACCTCGGTGATTCGGTTCACTGCGTTTCTGAGGTCTTGCCGAATAAGGCCTACATCTTCTCGTACTTCCCCGATTTTGGTCTCTACGGCCGACTGCGATGATTGAATGGCTTGAAGGATGGCACTCACTCCGTCCAGCATCGGGCCCCCACTAGCCGCCTCTCCCTCTCCCCGCTGGCTCGTCGGTGTCGTGAACTGGTCGATCTTTTGCTGGGAGGGTGGAGGGTGTTTGTTCGCCTTGTCCCTCCCCATCATGGTACAGGGAACGGGGATCAAGTAGGTTACTTCCCGCAATACTTCAGTCCGAGTCCGGGTCCCCAGCGTGCTTGTTGTTACCACGGATCCAAAGAGGGCCCCACGCTGCGGCAGGCAGGTCCAGGCGGCCTCAGTTTTACACAGGAAAGCCGGGAAGCCACAGACTCAGGGCCCCCCTCTAGGATCATCCATGTTTCCCTGGGCTCCACGGGGACGCCCTCCTCGCCGGCTTCACACGAGGGGCCTAGTTCGTTGGCCTACCCCCGACAGTCCCCTTGTCACACCCTCTGCGTAGGTGGGGGAAAGAGAAGGAGAGAGGCACCTCGGTCCGGGATCCGGCCTCTCCCACCCCCAGGACCCTGTGGCGCCACGTCAAATCTCACCTCGGCTAGGTCGCAGACTGCGCCGCAGTATCGTGGTTATAGGCAGTGCAGAGTAACCACTCCCCGTCAGCTCGGGTCACGGCTTGCTCCCAATCGTAGCTGTGGTCCGTGGCGAGCCCGACCAGGATATGGGCCAGGGAGGGCGGGTCCGAGCCATCGGCTCTCTTTTTAGGTCTTAAGGGGGGGGGATGCCCTCCCCACCAAAGCTCCTCATCATCTCGTCCCCTGCTCCTCCTGATGCCGCGTCTGCGCCTCCGGCACGGTCCGGGCACACAATGCGCCCTCACTGCACGCTCCTCGCAGCGATCAGGGCATCGGGGGGCGACCGCAAGTGAGCGCCCCCCTCACTGTCCAAATCATGGGGGTTGCGTCCCAATGTGGCAGGGCGCCGCGACTCCCCCCAGCCGGCACCTCCAAGTGGGCGTGCAGGGGCGGCCCCGTCCGCCCAAAGCCTTCTCTCTGCGCCAGAGCCGTGCTGCCTCTCCAATCCGCGAGGCTCCGTGCACCGAGCGCGGCCCCAGCTTCCCTCAAGATCCTCACCGCACCTCCGACCCAGAGAGGCCGCGCTAGGAGGGTCCGCCGTCCCGATGTCAGCTCGTCCGAGGGAGCCCAGCCCAGACCGCCATTTTGTTCTCCCGTCCGATCGGGTCGTGGCACGAGAACGGGACCCGTCTCCCTCAGTCACTCACCACAACGGCCCCCCCAGGGATCCAGGGGTCACAAGGACATCTAAAGCGGCATCTTTCGCTCCGCTAGACCGCGTAAACTACGGGCGGATGACGGAGGGGTCCAGAAAACTCTCAGAGTGCGACCGCCATCTTGACGCCTGAAGCCACGCCCCAGAGACCCCATTTATAACACCTAGGAACACACAATTTGTCACAAGGGAAAGCCAGGATTAATGAAAAATATGTCTTGAAATCCATAGTTTCCATCTCACTCATTACACAACAACTAAGGTGTGAGTGATTCTGATGGTGAGATTCAGAGACTATTCTCACCAATGTAATGCCACTGTGTTGTGCAACCTGGTCAGACTTTTAATGCAGAGTTCCCAGTCGGCATTTATGGGCAAAGTGATAATACCATGTTTGAAACTTTTCCCCTGTATTACATCTAGAGGCAAAGGTTGGGTGTTTGTGTCTGCCCAGCACAGTGAATTGCACCCCTTGTTGTGGGGTCTTGGTCGAGGATTGTTATGCAATTTGCTACCTTAACTGGGCCTGTTTCTAAGCACGCTAAACAAAGGGGGAGAAGGAGGGTTAAAGGGGAGTGTCTATCCTCTTTGAAGCTTCAGTAAACGTATTTAGAGACCCAACCCAGAAGGGGAAAACTTCCACAGAAAAAAAAGTTTTTTTGTTAGAAAAACCCTCACCCACCAGGGTTACCCCTTGGTGGCATGCTTCATCATTGGGTTTCTTCCCGTTCTGCTGCAGAACGAGGCGTGCTGCGACCGACAGAATACGTAGGAGCACTTTTGGTATCAGTGATGTGGATGTTAGAAAAGGATAGGAGTGGTGGGGTCTTGGTAAGTTAAAAATGCCCCCCTCTGGATGATATTACTAGTTTAATATGTCTCACAGGGGTGGTATGATTAAAAAGGGGTGTCAGGAGGGTGGGTATATTATGTACCTCTCCTCCTTAGTGGTCTACATGTTTCAGGGTTTACCCCTAAACTCCTCTTCAGGACCAAAGTGATCTCCCAGGTATCACTCCTCGTGCGCCTACCACTAGTGGAAGTACTCTTACTATTCAATCAATCAATCCAAAAAATTTGTACAGCGCGCTACTCACATGTGAGGGTCTCAAGGCGCTGGGGGGGGAGGGGCAGGGAGGGTCACTGGTCGAACAGCCAAGTCTTGAGGTTCTTTCTGAAGACCAGTAGGTCTTTGGTTTTGCGAAGGTCGATGAGGAGGGAGTTCCAGGTTTTGGGGGCGAGGTAGGAGAAAGACCTGCCTCCTGTGGTGGTGTGCTGGATGCGGGGGACTGTGGCTAGGGTGAGGTTGGCTGATTGGAGGTTGCGTGTAGGAGTGTGGAAGTTTACTCTTTCATTGAGGTAGGTTGGGCCGGTGTTGTTGAGGGATTTGTGTGCGTGGATGAGGATCTTGAATGTGATTCTCTTGTCTATGGGGAGCCAGTGTAGGGATTTGAGGTGTGGTGAGATTTGTTCATGTCGGGGGAGGCCAAGGACGAGGCGCGCGGCTGTGTTCTGGATTCTTTGGAGTTTGCGTTTGAGTTTGAGTGTGGTGCCGGCGTAGAGGGCATTGTCGTAGTCCAGTCTGCTGCTGATGAGTGCGTGGGTGACTGTCTTTCTGGTTTCTGGGGGGATACATTTGAAGGATTTTTTTAGGGTGCGGAGTGTGTGGAAGCAGGAGGAGGTTAGAGCATTGATTTGCTGTGTCATGGAGAGGGAGGGGTCGAGGATGATGCCGAGGTTGCGTGCGTGGGTTGCAGGGTTGGGTGCGGGGCCTCTGGCGGTGGGCCACCAGGAGTTGTCCCATGTGGTTTTGTTGGGGCCGAAGATGATGACTTCGGTTTTGTTTGAGTTGAGCTTGAGATGGTTAGTGGTCATCCAGTTGGTGGTGTCTAGGAGAGCGGCGTGTAGGTTGGTTTTGGCGGTGGTGGGGTTGCGGGTGAGGGAGAGGATGAGTTGGGTGTCATCTGCATTTGAGAGGATTGTGATTCCGTGTGCTCGGAGAATGTTGGCTAGGGCGATCATGTAGATGTTGAAGAGTGTGGGGCTTGGAGGACTCCGCAGGTGATCTTGGTAGTGTTGGAGTGGAAGGGCGGGAGGCGGACTCTCTGGGTCCGGTCGGTGAGGAAGGAGGAAAGCCAGTCTAAGGCTTTGTGGCGGATTCCTATGTTGTGGAGGCGTGTGCAGAGTGTGTGGTGGCAGACGGTGTCAAAAGCTGCGGAGAGGTCTAGGAGGATGAGTGCGACGGTCTCGCCTTTGTCGACTTTGGTCCTGATGTCGTCAGTGCATGCGATGAGGGCGGTTTCTGTGCTGTGGTTCTTGCGGAACCCAGATTGTGTGGGGTCCAGGGTGTTGGTTGCTTCGAGGAAGTGGGATAGGCGAGTGTTGACTAATTTCTCTGCAACCTTGGCGGGGAACGGGAGGAGGGAGATGGGGCGGTAGTTGGAGAGTATCTCTGGGTCGGCTTGTTTTTTTTTTAGGAGAGCGGTAATGTCCGCGTGCTTCCAGCGGTCTGGGTATGTGGCGGAGTCGAAAGAGGAGTTGATTATGTTGTAGAGTATGGGGGCGATGGTAGGGCTAGCTTTGTTGTAGATGCGGTGTGGACAGGGGTCGGAGGGGAACCGGAGTGGATGGAGTTCATGGTTTTTTCGGTTTCTTCGTGTGCGGTAGGGGTCCATGTGGATAGTGTGATGGGGGAGTCTTGAGTGGGGGTTGAGTTGGGTGGGAGAGGGGTATGTGTGGTGGGTGGGTGTGATATCAAGCTATTGTGGATGTCCAGGATTTTGTGGAGGAAGTGGTTGGAAAGGGCGTCACATAGGGGCTGTGTGTATGTGGGGTCTATGTTGCTGGCTTTGGGTTTGGCAAGTTCGTTGATGATGGTGAAGAGTTCTTTGCTGTTTTCGGAGTTGTTGTGAAGGCGTGTCTTGTAGTGATCTCTTTTGGCGGTGCGTATGAGTTGGTGATGGGTGCAAATGTTGGTTTTGAGTGTGGAGAAGTTGGTTGAGGAGGGTTCTAGTCTCCATATTTTCTCAGCTTGGCGGTATTTGTGCTTGGAGTCTTGGAGTTCAGGGGTGAACCATGGGACGTTCTTGGTGTTGCGGGTGGTGATGTGTTTTCTGAGGGGTGCTAGTGTGTCTGCGCAGGTAGTGATCCATTTGGAGAGGTTGTGTGCTCCTGTGTTGGGGTCGTTGATGTGGGGGGGTTATGGGCCAGTTGGGAGTTTAGTCGTTCTGTGGGGATCTTGTCCCACATGTGGTAGGGTGTGGTGGGTTGATGGTAGTGGGTGGGGGGTTTGGTGAAGGACTAGTAGACGCAGCGGTGGTCTGTCCAGAGGAGTTCGGTGGTGTGGGTGTAGGCTATGTGTTGGCTTGAGGTGAAGATTGCGTCCAGCGTGTGTCCTGCTGAGTGGGTGGGTGCGGTGACCAGTTGTTTGAGTCCGAGGTTGTTGAGATTGTCTATGAGGGAGGTGGTATTGTGGTCTTGTGGGTTTTCTAAGTGAAAGTTGAAATCACTGGGGATGATGTAGTCTGTGGAGGTGAGGGCGTACGGGCTGATGCTGTCGGCGATGGTGTCGCAGAAGGCGGGGCGTGGTCCGGGTGGTCTGTAGATTAGTGTACCTCTGTGGGTGGAGTTGTTGTTGATGTGGATGAGGAAGTGCATGTGTTCAGTGTTGCCGATAGTGTCTTGGGAGCTGGTGGTGACTTTGATGGTGTCTCTGTGTAGGATTGTAGGATAGCGATGCCCCGCCTGGCTTGTTTAGGCGGTCTTTGCGTTGGAGTTTGTATCCCTTGGGGGTGGCTCTGGCTATGTCGGTTTCTGAGGAGAGGTTGGTCCAGGTTTCCGTTAGGAAGGCGATGTCAGGTGAGTGTGTAGTGATGAGTTCCCAGAGTTCTATGGCATGTTTGTGAAGGGAGCGGATGTTGAGTAGCAGGCAGTTCAGGTGGTTGTGGTGGGTGGCGTTGGTGTGGTGCGTGAGGGTGTTGTTGCGGGGTGTGTTCTGGTTGTGGGCTGGTGTGTTGCTGGGTTGGCTGGTGGGGCAGGGTGGGTGAGTTTTGTGTTGGGGGTGTTGTGTTTGTTGAGGGTGGGGTCGCTATGGTTGGTGTGTGGTGTGAGGGATGATGAGCAGGAGAAGTGGCAGGTGTAGCAGGTGAAGGGGCCATGAGTGTGTGTGGGACTACATGTGGTGCATGTGGGGTGGGGGCCTGGGTTGAGGGAGTGGAGGGTGAGGGGGGAGTAGGTGTGTCTGGGAGGGCCAGGGGTTCTGGCGCTAGGCGCGGTCCAGGCGCTGACGGGCGCAGACAAGCTTGCATTTGGTGCGCCTTAGGCGCGCCAGCTGTGCGGCTGCGCCGCGGCTGCCATAAGAGGAGGGGAGGGTGGGAGTGGCAGTCCTATGAGAGGGGGGTGGGGCCGCAGTGGCGGGAAAGGGAAGAGGAAAAACGGTGGGAGAAGAAGGGGGAGGTGGATGGGGCCGCAGGGGACGCAGCGGCGGGAAAGGGAAGAGAAAAAACGGTGAGAGAAGGGGGGGGGGGGAGGGGCCGTATGGGACACAGCGGCGGGAAAGGGAAGAGAAAAAACGGTGAGAGAAGGAGGGGGGAGGCGGGTAGGGCCGCGGGGGATGCAGCGGCGGGAAAGGGAAGAGAAAAAATGGTGAGAAAAGGAGGGGAGAGGCGGGAGGGGCCGCAGGGGACGCAGCGGCGGGGAAAGAGGCAAAGTGAGGACGGGAGAAAGGAGGTGGCGCGGAAGGCAAAGCGGGGAGCGACCTACCTGCAAGCAGGGTCAAAGGTTTACTGTGGTATGGTGATATATACCAATTAAATTAATTTAAATACTACCCATCAGTGTCAATGCTCTGCTGGGCAAATCTGTGGAAGAAAAGAGAAGATAGAAGACATAAATGCATCTCTCAGAGGTGTGGTGTCGTTGTCACCATCACCCAGCCAAATGGCATCAGTAGTTCATACATAAAAACAAATACAAGACGTACTACATATAAGAAACACTACAAAACACTTAAAACACGTGAGGCACCTCTAAGAAAACACACGTGGTGCATGCGTGAACTACTTTCAGTGTTTATGCTAATTCCATCATAGGTCCTCTGGGAGGGGATTGTGCTTATAGTCACACGCTGTAAAATATACAGAAATGAAAATACGGTGAAGGTCAAGCTCAATGAGCGCATTCTGACCACTGCAGGTGGTCTAGGGCATACAGAGTACTTACTTCCTCAAAGCGACACTGCATCCAAAAACCTACTCCTCCCCTCAACGTGGCCCGAATAACACTGCGATCCCCGTAGGGATCCGGTATTTGTAATGGAGAACTGCTCACGTGTCCAGACTTGTTGGCACGTGAGAAGACTAGACTGACGACCTTCCAAGATGGCGGTCATCGGTGGCTCAATGAAGGACTACGAGGTTCCTGAATAGTGGATGCCCCTCGAGATGCCTGTATTGATATGGCATCACTGAAGTAGAAAAGAGGCACACAATGAAGTGTCATAGGGAGGAGGGGGGAACGGGAAAAAAGGGGTGAGGGGTATACCGGAGGGAGTATTAGAAAAAAGAAAAGGTGAAAGAAAAATTAGAAATTACAAAGAGAAAAATAGAACAAAAAAATAAAAAATAAAAAATAAAAGGGGAGAAAAAAGGGGAGAAGGAAAAAGGAGGGGGAAGGGAGATACAGAGAGAGGGAGGAAGAGAGAGGGTGTCCAATGGAAAAGGAAAAAGAAATTTGAAAGAAGAATCAAAATTATAGAAAGAAAAAGAGAGAAGAGGAAGAAAGGGAGGGGGAAGAGAAAGAGGGAGGGAGAGGGAGGTTTACGCAATACAAAAAAAATTGTCATTACTTAAGGCTGGAAAAAGGGGTTTGATGGTAATCGAGGAATCCAAAAGAGTTAAGTCTACATATGGTGTTGGACATCTAGGTGTCTTGCCCAAGAGGGGGGAACAGTAATTAATGTTGCATTAGTTGTCCCCATGGGATGTTTTCGTTGAGACCAAGTTGATGAGTGTGTAATTTGAAGACCCAGCGTTGTTCCCTTTCAAGAACAACCTCCTTGTGATGTTCGAGGATGACCCACTGGTAGTCATCTACTGGGTGGGCATTATCGATGAAATGAGAGGACATTTTTGTCGTAGCGTGGCCACACCTTAAGTTCCTGTGATGTTCCCGTATGCGGATCTTTGCTTTGCGATTAGTCATTCCAATGTAATGTAGGTTGCTTGGGCATGTAATCATGTAAACTACTCCATGGGTGTTACAGTTGGTAAAACCTCTGATTTCCCATGTGGAGTCATTATTGAAAGTGACCTTCTTGGTCGCACTTGTCAAATGGCATACACTACAGTTGCTGCATGGATAATGTCCTGTGGGTGGTGGTAGGAGGTTGGTGGGGTTCAGCCCTCTCTTGGGTTGACATGGTCGGTGTGTACCAGTATGCCCTTTATGCTTTTGCCATGTCTATGGGAAAACATAGGTTTCGGAAGGTCCAGGCGGCCTCTGTACAGAATGCACCAATGTTTATTGATAATCTTATGTTCCAGATTAGAGGCTACCTGTGGTGATGCATATGGACCTTTCTTCTTTCTCTTTCAAATCGGGGGGTGTCCAAAAGGGCCTCCCAGTTGTTGTGTGCTCGTTTCATGGCACGGCTGATGATTTTTGGTTGTAGTTCCTAGCCACCAATTTGGATGCTAGGTTCCGAGCTTGCTGTTTATAATCAGACACCTCGGAACAGTTTCTCCTGAGTCTGAGAAATTGGCCAAAGGGGACGTTCTCTCTCTCAGATGCCGAGGGTGTGCGCTGTCAAACAGTAGCAAACAGTTCTTGGCTGTTGGTTTCTCATGGGTAGTGATTTTTAGAGTGCCATTCATTGCTATGATGTTTAGGTCAAGGAAAACCAGTTGTTCTTTGCTCTGCATTAGAGTGAATTTCCGGAACTGACCCTGTACATTTAGCCACGCTAAAAAATGGGCTATCTGTTTTTCCTCCCCTTTCCAAATGGCTAGGATGTCGTTGATGTATCTCTTCCATAGAGTGATGTTTTCCCTATATGGGTTGGTGGCTTTGAGAATTATTTATTTCTCCAGATGGTGAACGTAAAGACCTGCTAGACTTGGAGCAAAGGTGCTTCCCATGCTGGTGCCATGTTTCTGTAGGTACAGGGTGTCTTCAAAACCAAATAAATGTTTGGTTAGTGCCCAGAAACAGCACTCCAGAACCAGGTTGCATGGTCATGACTTCTTCTATGATACGTAGAGTGTCAGAGTGGGGTAGACTGGTGTATAGGCTCTCTACATCTAAACCCAAGAGTGTTTCATGAATGGGGTCGAAAAGCCTGTCTTTAAGGAGACATAATACATCCTTTGTGTCCTTCAGATACGTGTCCGTGTTTTGGACTATAGGCCTTAGGAAAGGATCGGCAAAATGGGACAAAGGCTCCAAAACTGAGTTTATACCGGACACAATGGGTCTCCCTGGTGGTGATTCGAGGTTTTTGTGGATTTTGGGTATAGTGTAAAAGTATTGGGTCACTGGATTCTTGTTTATCAGGAAGTCACCCTCTTTCTGGGAAATTCAGTTGTGTGCCAGTGCTTGCTCAACCATACTGCTAATCTTTTTTTGCAGGAAACTCGTGGGATCCTCCTGTAGTTTTTCATAATTCCGTGCATCGCCCAGCAGTCTTAAGCATTCTTTCCTATAGTTGTCCGTGGTCTGGATGACCAGGGCGCCCCTTTTGTCTGCTGGCTTAATAACTATGCTTGTATTGTTGGCCAGGTCTTGAAGCGCTTTCTTTTCTTCCCTTGTGGTATTATGGAATTCCTTTAGACTGGTAGGATCAATGTCATTGATATCCTTCATAACTGCTTGTTTGAATGTCAAGATCTCTATTGGAATAGAAGTACTAGGTGGTGTATAGGAACATCTTGGAAGGTCGTTGGTCTAGTCTTCCCACGCGCCAACAAGTCTGGATGCGTGAGCAGTTCTCCATTACAAATACCGGATGCCTACGGGTATCACGGTGTTATTCGGGCCATGGCGAGGTGAGGAGTAGGTTTTTGGCAGGAGTGTCGCTTTGAGGAAGTAACTACTCTGTATGCCCTAGACCACCTGTAGTGGTCAGAACGCGCTCGTTGAGCTTGACCTTCACCGCATTTTCATTTGTGTATATTTTACAGTGTGTGACTTTAAGCACACATCCCACCCGCAGGACCCATGATGCAATTAGCATAAACACTGAATGTAGGTCACGCATGCACCACATGTGTTTTCTTAGAGGTGCCTCATGTGTTTTAAGTATTTTGTAGTGTTTCTTATATGTAGTATGTCTTGTATTCGTTTTTATGTATGAACTACTGATGCCATTTGGCTGGGTGATGGTGACAACGACACCACACACCTGAGAGATGCATTTACGTCTTCTATCTTCTCTTTTCTTTCACAGATTTGCCCAGCAGAGCATTGACACTGATGGGTAGTATTTAATTTAATTTAATTGGTATATACCACCTTACCACAGTACATAGTAAGAGTACTTCTCCTAGTGGTAGGCGCACAAGGATTGATACTAGGGAGATCACTTTGGTCCTGAAGAGGAGTTTAGGGGTAAACTCCGAAACATGTAGACCACTAAGGAGGACAGGTATATAATATACCCACCCTCCTGACACCCCTTTTAATCATGCCACCCCTGTGAGACATATTAAACTAGTAATATCATCCAGAGGGAGTATTTTTAACTTACCAAGACCCCACCACCCCTATCCTTTTCTAGCATCCACATCGCTGATACCAACAGTGCTCCCACGTATTCCGTTGGTCGCAGCACGCCTCGTTCTGCAGCAGAACGGGAAGAAACCCAATAATGAAGCATGCCACCAACGGGTAACCCTGGTAGGTGAGGGTTTTTCTAACAAAAAAACTTTTTTCTGTGGAAGTTTTCCCCTTCTGGGTTGGGGCTCTAAATACGTTTACTGTTTTACTGTTTCTAAGCATGCCTAATGTGTATACACACACACACACACACATACACACACACACACATACATATAGGTCTATATATATATATATATATATATATATATATATATATAGGGCACTGCATAACATAGGGCCTGTATACTTCAACAGCCACCTTCACTTCCATCAACTCATTAGACACCTGCACTCTGCCTCACTCGCACACATCCCCTGTATCCACAAAAGCAGAACAGGAGGCCTAGCCTTCTCCCATATCACACCCAAGCCATGGAATGCCCTTCCTCTACACATTATGGCCTCCTCCTCGCTTCCTGAATTCCGCTAGATGCTGACGACCTGGCTCTTCAACTAACTACACTCTGACCCCTAACTCACTCCCCCCACACACCCACACCTACACACCTTATCTAGCACTTGGATAACCCCTCAAGTTATAAGTTGCGCTCTACAAATCCAGATTAACATAACATGACATGACATAACATAACATAGGCTAATGGCTTAAGGAGATTGGGAGGCTTATGATTCTATTTCATTCCAGTTTAATAGGCTATTTACTTTGTTTGTACACTTGACTCATCAAAAGTAGCCACAGCAAGCAGAGACACTTGACTCCTCAAAAGTAGCCACAGCAAGTAGAGAAGGCTTGATCTTGTGCACAGTAGAAGGACAACAATTCAGATACAGCATAGCGCAATATTAATCTATGCCTCTCCTGGATAATAAAGACCTCACAAACTCCACAACTTACAGTCTACACCACATACATACCTCACTTTCCCTACACCCACCCTACCCTCCACATCCTGACTCCCACCCTGCTGGCATCAATGCAGCCCTCAGTCACCTTGTGTACCATGTTTGTGACCTCTGGGAAAATGTTTGTGAGTACCCATGCTCTAATCATTTCCAATTCTGTGGGCTATGAGGCATAATCTAAACTGTCTGAATTCTTCCCTATTTTCCAAAATCACCACTGCCCTGTCATCTTTTTATTCCTTCTGGGCAGGTACCAGTTGTCACTTTTCTCTTGATACCATAGACCACTGTGGCTCCCAGATGCAGCAAAATGGCATAAAAAATCAAAGGAGGGGCCTGGCAGAAACTCAGAAGCTGTGACACATGACTTTTAACCCTGATTACCATTGAACGAGAATGCTGTGAATCATGCAAAAGGTGATGCAAGTAATGCTTGTAAATAGGCTAACCACTTGCAATTGCTAAGGGTAGCATTCCAGCCCATCATTTTACACCCACATTGGCACTCTAAACAAAAGCTAACCTCATTGAGATCGGTACTGACCCTGCTCCTCTTGTCCAGAACTGCAGAGTAGGATCCAAAAATTAAAACTCCAGCTCCTAACTAAACTGGGGGAAGTGTCCCCACTCCGGACGTACTACATTGGAAAAGTGTTGGACTTTGGGTAGTTCAAATTTACTGTTCTAATTAGAAACGTAATCACATTGTGAAATCTATCGGGCCCGGGGAGAGCGAATGTTCCACTTTGCTATTGGAAAGTGTTGGACTTTGGGTATTTAATATTTACTATTCCTCCTGCAAAGTTAATCACATTGGGGAAAGTGTTCTTTGGGACTGTGAAAGGTGGTCAGATTTACTATTCCAGTTCCAAAGTTTACCACATTGTGAAAGGTATCCGAGTTTTGGGAGTGGTGAATTAAATTTGCAATTCATGTTATACGGTTTCTAGTAAAATAACAGGACTGTGTTTTAGGATTGCAGACCTTCAGAATTTGGGGACTGAGTGCGTCAACACCATTAGAAGCTGTCAGCCCAATTCCTTGATAGCTCACAGTGCCTCACCTCATGGTGGAAGGTGACTATGGCAACCTGAACATGACACTCTTATACCCAAGGGAATTATAGAAACAGATCTTACTCTTTTGTTGTCTTACTCATGCATGCAGAGAGAATGAGCTGCAATAGTTAGGCCGATGAATCAAAGCATTGTTACCAGCATTATGAACATGGTAAAAGAATAAAGAGTTCAACAATGGAAAATTATTTCTAGATATTCCTACCTATCACTAACCCTATACTTGAGAGCATAGTGAATGTACCCTCTGACTTCACCCGATCTAAGAGCTTAGCCCCATACCTGGAAAACTGAACCAGGAAATTGGCTTGTAGTGTAGATGGAAATCCTTCTGAGCAAACTGGAAGATCAGCTCCAGCAGAGCTGCATGTTGAACACAGCATTCGTCCCAAGACAGTCACAGATGCAGTGCTCCTCTGACCCCTATGGGTCAGCGCATCAGTTATATAATCAAAGTCACACTGTGTTAAAAGTACAACTTCGATGCAATAATATATCCAGATGTTAGAAGCTGTCTCTGAATGGGCAATACAAGCACTAGGATATCTTGTACTTTATTACTAACCTTGAACAGAGTGTTCAGATTACATGTAGAGAAAGGCTAGCTAAAAACAAGCAGCATGTAAGATGTATTCTTGGTATATTTTGCAAGGCTAGATGTGTAAAATGTCACTACTAAAAGTGATGTCAGCTAAAATGTGTGGAATGTAAATATAAAACTAAGCTAAAAATGGAGAACCAATGTGGGGCCGGGAAGGCCTAACGATACACACACTAAACGTAACCTGACTGGGAAACTGTTGCACTAAGTGGGGCCATGGATGGTGAGGTTTATTATTCCAACTCCAAACTTAACTATATTGGGGAACGTGTTGGACAGATTTACTATTTCCGTCCTAATCCAAACTTAATCACATTTGGGAAAAGTATTGAACTGTTATTTGAGGGGTTAGGTGGGTGGGAGTCAAATGTACTATTCCCAATACAGATTTAACCTCATTGGGGAAAGTGTGGGACTTCGGGGGTGTGGGGAAGTTACTATTCCCACTTCAGTCTTAACTACACTGGGAAAGTGCTGGACCTGGGGGATTAGGAGGTCTACTATTCCATATACATACTTAACCTCCTGGGGGAACGTGTTGGACTTTGGAGGGGGTCAGATTTACTATTCCAATCCATCAGAAAGTTAACGACATTTGGGAACATACTGTACTTTTAGGTTTCCAAATTAAGGTACTCCCACTAAATTATAGTTAACATTGCCCTAGGAATAATACATTACAGAGAGGGGGTGTGGCCGAATGAATACTTCCAAGCTCCCTCCCCGCAATCCCCCACCTGCCACCATCCTGTACTTATTTACAGCCAGGGGACCCCTCCCGATACCTATGGGTCTCCCTGGGACTGCTGCCTGCCGCAATCTGCATCAGGGGCCCACAGCGGTCAAGAACGAACAATATTGGATTTGTTATAGGCCGAGCATGCTGTATAGGCCGAGCATGCTGGTGCTGAGACGATGGCGACTGAGCACTGCTAGGCATTGCCTTGAGATCTGAATCCATACCGTGGTGCAGCCACGCTAGGATCCTGTGAGGCAGGTGCTGCCATGGTGCCCCTGGTGCCCCTGTGCTATGTGGCAATTGATGTTTCACCTGGTAGATTGCACATTGGACCAGTGAAGACAGAGGAGATCTCTGGCTGCGTAGGAGCAAGACGGCACACTGGGTGAGTGCCAGGGGGAGCCGGAGGGGAGGCCGCAGCTGTGGTTGAGGCATTTGCTTCCAGAGGTGCCTGTAAGCCCAAGGCCTAAACCTCAAAGTATCAATGAGCAGAGTCCTTCTGAGGCCTAACCAGGGTTTTTTGAGAGGGCTCTGCCTTAACCGCTGGAAACAATGTGCAGAGGAGGAGTGTGGCAGCCCTGCGCTGGGTCCTCAATCGACGGCCAAGGATCAGCACAGAAGGCCAGTGATTGACACACAGGTAAAGGCCCTGGTCTTTGCCTACAGCGCTATGAGGTGTTGATGGCTTGGAGGCCCTCTCCCCCAAAGCAGCACCAGAGCAGGAGGTGCTGACAGCTGATGACAACTTGAGGTGGATATAGGGGCAATCAGGACTTACAGGTCAACTGGGTGGGTGCAGCTTGCAGCCATACTGCTGTCGGCTGGCATTTGAGGGGCTTTATCTGTCTACTGGCCCTACTGACCCCCATAGGTTTCTCCAAAGGCAATAGGCCCTGCTACCCCAAACCCAGGGTGGTAAGAGGCCTTTGAATAGACACTGCTCAGTAGCCAAGGGAGAACCGGAGGCTGAAGACGCCATATTGACCCCAGAGACATTACGGGCTGCAGAGCCAATCGGAAACCCTAATAGCACATGGGTTTGGGGCTTTTTCCTGGACTGCCGGGTGTGCTCAGAGAGGGAGAAGATACATCTGATACATGTCTGTCACCACTAGCGACACCCCATTATACTGAGGTAGGCGCCTCTGTCAAGTGCTGGTTTCTTAGGGCACCAACTAGGCATACAACTTTGGCCTTATAACACTTGCAGTCAGAAGGAGGAGTGGGGTGACCGCACTGAAGTGGGTTCATCGTCGGGCCAGAGCTACATCCCAACGATACCTGTGGGTCACTGAATTGTAGATATGGGTAAAACTACTAGGAAAAAGGATCTAGGCTCAGAAAGTTGGGTCTCGAGTGTGCTGGCCGATGATGGACAGGAGGGCGCCCTGGAAAGGCCCCACAGGCCCTACAGGCCATTCCTGACTCTCAGGAGATGTTGGAAACAAAAATCGATACCCTTGGGGCGGACCTGAGCATTCTGAAGGATGAGGGTCAGGGTCACAGCAATGGAAAGACTGATTCTATCAGACATGACCATGCTGCACGAATGACTCACAACTATGGAAGCTAAAATCCAGACATTGGAGACCAAAGCAGAAGACAGTGAAAACAGGTTACGCAGGAACAATATTCTCATTGTAGGACTTCCAGAGAGCACTGAAGGGAGCAATATGCTACAGTTTCTTGAGAGATGGCTGTGGAAAGAAGTGGCACCAGATGGCCTATCTTCCTTTTATTCCCTAGAACAAGTGCAAAGGGTCCCATATTGCCCATTCTGCCGGGCTTGCCGCTGAGGCCAGTAGTTGTCCGCCTCCTTTATTACAGAGATCATGATCACATACATGCCCAGGCCCGGAGAAGCGGGGACCTTAAAGTTGCTAAAAGCAAAGTTATGATCTTCCTGGACTTCACAAAGGAAGTCCAGAAGCAACATTCCACGTTCCTCAATGCTCAGCGACAGCTCCGTCAAATGGGCCTGCAATCTGCCATGTTGTTCCTGGCCTGACTGCGAGTCGTGACCTCTGAGGGGGTGCTGTTCTTCCACACCTCCCAGGAGGTGTGGGACCGGCTAGGGGCACACCTGCAGTTCGGACATAGCCGGGGTTTCACAGGATGTACACCCAAATGAAGGAAACTGAGGTGGAGCAATGGTGGTGCCCAGGCCAGGGCCTCGTCTGATGCAGAGGTCCAAAAGGAGCAACAAAGAGAGGTGGAGGTGGTAGCTGTGATAAGAAGGCATGGACTAAGCCCAACCCCCTCTCTGGCTGTAGGTGAGGTCCAGGATTCAGACATAACTCAAGATGCCACCTTGGAGGACTGTAATGCTGACCTACCTTACTGTTACGCCTGGGACAGCTGATGAACGTATCTAATGAAGAAGGCAAACTGTGAGCTTTCTGTTGTGGTTGGTGGAGAGCCTTTGAGTCAAATTAGTTGTTTCTTTGTGAATGAGGTGTGGGGGCCCTTGCGGTCCTAATATGATTGTGTTCTATTTGTCGGGTGAGGGGGAGACTGGAGTGGAGCCCTAGATTGGTCATAGCCTCAACTCTTTGCATTTTCTGTGGGTGCACCCACAAATCTCTGTTTGTTGGATGGATGTTTGGATGGGTGGAGCTGAACTGCTTATTCTGAGATATGGGAGTTGGGACATTTGTTGTTTGTTAGAGGAGGGGAAACTAATACAGCGTGCCTCGACTAAGAGTTCCTTATTATTTTGGAGGGGGGAGTGGCCCCCTGTGCCTGGGAGGTAAAAACCTGGCAACGCCATCTGTACAGCCTTCACTATGCACAATGGTGACCCCTGTGAAGTACAAAATCCTCTCTTGGAATATTAGGGGGATGCATTCCATGGCTAAGAGACACAAAGTGCTGCCATATATCAATAGAAGGGGGGTTCGGATCGCGCTCCTCCAGGAAACACACCTTAGTGCCAAGGAAGGGATAGCATTGCAGCGCAGATGGAAAGGGCAGGCATATCACACTACATATTCAGTTTATGCGAGATGTCACAGTGCGAGTTCGATCTGAGGTTCCCTTCCAACATACTGGGCACTTGATAGACCCTATGGATCATATGTGGTGGCATCAGGCGGCTTGATGGTCTGGTCATCACCAAGGGGAGCATATATGTACCAAACACAGACCGGATAACTGCTTTTGCTGGCTTGTCAAGGGGATTGGGCCCTCACCTAGTGGGCTTGATTATTTTAGGAAGAAATTATAACTGTATTGCAGACCCTGTGCTTGACCGATCCCACCCCCATTGCGGGATTCTCTAGTGCTCTGGGTGGCCAGGGGATTTTCTGCCTGGCAGATGGACTAGGGGCTAATAGGTTCCTGGTGTTCCCATCATCCTGGGTAAAACTACTACTCATTCTTTTCTCCTTTACATGACCTCCACATGTGCCTAGATGTGCTTTTATGTTCGCCAGATGTCCATGGCTTGGTACACACAACTGAGTAACTCTCCAGGACCCGTTGATGGTGTGGTTGGACTGGGAGAGACCTAGGCTCTGCATTCTGGAATGGAGGTTGAGGCCAGAATTGTTGGAAGACCCGGTCTTTAGGGATACAATCAGGACTGCTATTGACAATTATTTTTGTGACAATACTGGTTCTGGGTCATGTCCCCAAGTGGAGTGGGATGGATTTAAGGCTGTGGTCAGAGTTCGATGCATCTCTGAATCTGCAGGGGTCCGGCAGACCTTGTTGACGGAAGTCTCGTCGACTGAGGGGGAGCCTCGAGCACTTGAACGGCAAGGGCCGGAACATCCAGAATTGCAGACTGAGCTCCTCAAGACCAAAGAGAAAGTGGCTGGATGGGTAGAGTGCCTAGGATGTTTTGATTATAAAAATTATATGATCCAGATACATGTGAAGAGAGAGTGCGCTGGATCATTGCTGGCATGGCTGACTCAGTGATTGTAGAACTAGACACTGGCCAGGGCTCTAAAATCTATCAACATGAAAAATTAACAAAGAATTCTACAAACAATACTCTGACCTTTACAGGAGTACTATCGGGTGCATGCCAGATGATGTGGAGGCATTTCTGGCACCAGTGACATTTCCTACCATCTCTCCTCATGAGGCAGAGGAAATGGGGAAAGATATGCTCCCAGTGATTCAGATAGCTATAAAAACATGGCCTGAAATAAAACACCAGGCACTGATGGCCTTCTGGTCGAGTTTTTCTCTGCTAATGTACGGGACCTGGCTCTTAAGATGGTTGACCTTTATAAGGCAGTTAGAAATAAGGGCTCATTACCACCTACAACACGGAAGTCCCTAATTGTTCCTCTACTGAAACCAGGGAAGCCGGCTCGTGATGTGGAGGCTTACCATCCGCTGTTGATGCTCAACATCGATTACAAAATACTTAGCTGGGTCTTGACCACTCAACTCCTTCACCACATGCCTAACCTTATTCTCTGAGATCAAGCAGGGTTTCTACCAGGTCACAATACAGCACTTAATATTCGGAGGCTCCTTATGCTGCTGGAGGCAAATACTCGGAGCCTCGGAGAAAATGTTGTTTCCCTGGACTAGGTTGTTATATGCCAGGGATACTCAAAGTACAGCCCGGGGGCCGCATGTGGCCCTCCTGACCCGTAGTTGCAGCCCCCTGGTAAACAGCACTATTGGGCTGCTGCTCACTTGACAAAGGAGGAACATTCAGAAAGTTATGAAATGGGCATATTTTATTTACATGTTAACTAAATAGCCTAGACAACTTATCATTAGGAACACCTTTAGTTTTAAAAACCTCTTGCACTAAACATTTAAAGACGTGATAAACTCTGTGCAAACTTCAAGAAAGTGTATTTTATTAACATGGATGAGCATTTTACCTTACTAGATCAGATTAAATCACTGCATTGAGAGGCATTAATTAGAAGTGATAGTTTTCAAACACGAACTTGTAAACATTCACACCACCCCTATTATAAAAACAATGCCATCAGTCAACTAAGAAGGTTTTGTACAGCACACAGCCCGCCCTCGTGTATTTCAAGGGGCTCTTACATGTGATGAAGGAAAAAGAAGGCAAAGTGAAATTAACCAATTGCTAGGATCACACAGTTTCCTCAAATGGGAAGCCAGGACTGATTTTGCAGTTCAGCCACCAGATGAGTATCGCTTTCCCTCTCATGTTTTGTTGTCCACACCGTGCATCTGCTTTGCGCCCCCTACACAGACCATTCATCACCCTGCTGGCATTGGTGCGGCCCTCAGGCATGCCACAGACAGTATTTTGTGGCCCCCAGGGAAATGTTTGCGAGTACCCATGTTATACTCAGACCCAAAGGCCAGAGTTTGCACAGGTTACCTTATATCGGAAGAGTATAGAGTGGAGTGAAGTATGAGGCAGGGATGCCCACTGTCACCTCTCCTTTTTGCTTTGGTCATGGAGCTCCTGGCTTGGCATGCCAGAGTGGGAGGTGCATATGGAGGTATAGTGGTGGGAACCTAGATGCACCATACTACGTTATATGCTGACAACCTCTTGCTTTTTCTTCACAATGTGGAGGGAGCGTTGGCAGGGGCACGTGATTTCCTGTGGCACTTTGGTTCCCTCTCTGGCCTACGGGTCAATTGGAAGACATCTTGCTTATTTCCTGCAATGGCCTCCAGGGTAGTGCCAGAGGGTCTGGAGAGGTTACAGTGGGAACCTAGTTGTCTGCCGTACTTGGGAGTGCAGATCTTTCATGACCCATTGGACTTACTGGAGGGGAATGTGGGAAAGGCCTTGAAGGCACTTCGCTCCAGCATGAAATTATGGAAAACGCTCCCCCTTTCGGTGGTGGGCTGAGGCCGTGTTGAAAATGGTAGCTCTTCCTCGGCTGCTGTATTTCTTTGTAGTGCTGCCGGTGTAGATCTCAAGGGCATTTTTTAGTGACCTAGATATGCTTGTTATGGCATTTTTGTGGGGCTCTGGCCGCAGAAGTATAGCACTGACTACATCTCAGAGACCAGTGGTGGAGGGCGGGTTAGCTATTACCGATTTGGCACCTATTATTTGGTGGGACAGCTCCAATGGCTAGTGCATGGATAGCGGGTCAGCTCTCACCTGGAGAGGAGGTTGGTCCTTTTGTCCCTGACATTCACAGACTATCTAAAATACTTCTTCAACTTCACTGTCCCAGAGGTGAGGACCCTACAGAGTTGAAAGTGGTGCGCCGTTTCTGCATCAGAAGCCTGCAGAAGACCAAGATGAAAATGTCATACTCCACTGACATGCCAATAGGATTTCTGGCAGAGCTTCTGCATGAGGGGGATTAGCGAGGGCTGTCAGATTGGGTTGCAGCAGGGGGACAAAGCTTGGAGCAGTTTTAGAGGCCGAGACACTCTTTGTGTTCAAGGAGTTCTGTTTGAAGGATGATCCATGCCAGGGCCACTTATCCTTTAATGGGGCGGTGATGACGGCCATCCGCAGTCCCTGGGGACAAGGTTTGCCAAGTGAAGCCACCTCAGGCCAAAGGCTGACAATACCTGGTTATCTCTTCAGGAACCTTCAAGGTGGTGACTTGCTTGTACAGATGATACAGGGGCATGCTTTCGCCCTTAGTTGCCTACGAAGCCCACTGGTAAGATGATTTGGGGATCCCTATTCCAGATGTAGACTGGAAACACATCCTGGAGCGCATACCCAAGATATCCAGAAACGTCTGATTTAAACTCCTTAATTGCTATATATTGCACAAAGAATTTCTTACTCCTGTAGACTCAATTAATAGTTTGTGGTGGAGAGTACCAAATGGCCAAGATATGGGGAGGTAGGCGCTGAGTTTTTCCACATATTTTGGAATTGTATGCAATTAACTGATTACTGGGGAAGCATCACAGGAGCATTGCCCGAGGTTACAAAGTGGGACATACCATGAACTACAGGGCACTCTCTGTTAAGTTTGTTCCTGCACACTGATAAAACTAAAATTACAAGCCAGTTCCAGAATCTGGCATTTATAATCTCTGTAGGAAGCTGTCTCTTTATATAGAGGAACAAAATGAGATACACTGTTCAAACAGTCCAAGCAATCCCCAGAGGTATCACAGAGGCACAAATGACATCTCAAATGCTCTCTTTTTGGGTAGTGTGGTGTGAGAAAATAGCCTCTTTCTAGCCTTGTTACCCCCACTTTTGGCCTGTTTGTGAGTATATGTCAGGGTGTTTTCACTGTCTCACTGGGATCCTGCTAGCCAGGGCCCAGTGCTCATAGTGAAAACCCTATGTTGTCAGTATGTTTGTTATGTGTCACTGGGACCCTGCTAGCCAGGACCCCAGGGCTCATACGTTTATGGCCTATATGTGTGTGTTCCCTGTGTGATGCCTAACTGTCTCACTGAGGCTCTGCTAACCAGAACCTCAGTGGTTATGCTCTCTCTGCTTTCCAAATTTGTCACTAACAGGCTAGTGACTAAATTTACCAATTCACATTGGCATACTGGTACACCCATATAATTCCCTAGTATATGGTACTGAGGTACCCAGGGTATTGGGGTTCCAGGAGATCCCTATGGGCTGCAGCATTTCTTTTGCCACCCATAGGGAGCTCTGACAATTCTTACACAGGCCTGCCAGTGCAGCCTGAGTGAAATAACGTCCAATTTATTTCACAGCCATTTACCATTGCACTTAAGTAACTTATAAGTCACCTATATGTCTAACCTTCACCTGATGAAGGTTGGGTGCAAAGTTACTTAGTGTATGGGCACCCTGGCACTAGCCAAGGTGCCCCCACATCATTCAGGGCAAATTCCTCGGACTTTGTGAGTGCGGGGACGCCATTACACGTGTGCACTGTACATAGGTCACTACCTATGTACAGCGTCACAATGGTAACTCCGAACATGGCCATGTAACATGTCTAAGATCATGGAATTGTCACCCCAATGCCATCCTGGCATTGGGGGGACAATTCCATGATCCCCCGGGTCTCTAGCACAGAACCCGGGTACTGCTAAACTGCCTTTTCAGGGTTTGCACTGCAGCTGCTGCTGCTGCCAACCCCTCAGACAGGTTTCTGCCCCCCTGGGGTCCAGGCAGCCCTAGCCCAGGAAGGCAGAACAAAGGATTTCCTCTGAGAGAGGGTGTTACACCCTCTCCCTTTGGAAATAGGTGTCAGGGCTGGGGAGGAGTAGCCTCCCCCAGCCTCTGGAAATGCTTTGATGGGCACAGATGGTGCCCATCTCTGCATAAGCCAGTCTACACCGGTTTAGGGATCCCCCAGCCCTGCTCTGGTGCGAAACTGGACAAAGGAAAGGGGAGTGACCACTCCCCTGACCTGCACCTCCCCTGGGAGGTGCCCAGAGCTCCTCCAGTGTGTCCCAGACCTCTGCCATCTTGGAAACAGAGGTGTTTGTGGCACACTGGACTGCTCTGAGTGGCCAGTGCCAGCAGGTGACGTCAGAGGCTCCTTCTGATAGGCTCTTACCTCTCTTGGTAGCCAATCCTCCTTCCTAGGTAGCCAAACCTCCTTTTCTGGCAATTTAGGGTCTCTGCTTTGGGGATCTCACCAGATAACGAATGCAAGAGCTCATCAGAGTTCCTCTGCATCTCCCTCTTCACCTTCTGCCAAAGGATCGACCGCTGACTGCTCAGGACGCCTGCAAAACCGCAACAAAGTAGCAAGACGACTACTAGCAACCTTGTATCGCTTCATCCTGCTGGCTTTCTCGACTGTTTCCAGGTGGTGCATGCTCTGGGGGTGGCCTGCCTCCTCTCTGCACCAGGAGCTCTGAAGAAATCTCCCGTGGGTCGACGGAATCTTCCCCCTGCAACCGCAGGCACCAAAAGACTGCATCACTGGTCCTCTGGGTACCCTCTCAGCACGACGAGCGTGGTCCCTGGAACTCAGCAACTCTGTCCAAGTGACTCCCACAGTCCAGTGACTCTTCAGTCCAAGTTTGGTGGAGGTAAGTCCTTGCCTCCCCACTGCATTGCTGGGTACCGCATGATTTGCAAGTGCTCCGGCTCCTGTACACTCTTCCAGGATTTCCTTTGTGCACAGCCAAGACTGGGTCCCCGACACTCCTTCCTGCAGTGCACAACCTTCTGAGTTGTCCTCCGGCGTCGTGGGACTCCCTTTTGTGACTTCGGGTGGACTCCGGTTCACTTTTCTTTCAAGTGCCTGCTCAGGTACTGCTGCGGGTGCTGCCTGCTTTTGTGAGGGCTCCCTGAGTTGCTGGGCGCCCCCTCTGTCTCCTCTTCCAAGTGGTGACATCCTGGTCCCTCCTGGGCCACAGCAGCACTCAAAAACCTCTACCGCGACCCTTGCAGCTAGCAAGGCTTGTTTGCAGTCTTTCTGCGTGGGAACACCTCTGCAAGCTTCATTGCGACGTGGGACATCCATCCTCCAAAGGAGAAGTTTCTAGCTCTCTTCTTTCTTGCAGAACTCCAAGCTTCTTCCAACAGGTGGCAGCTTCCTTGCACCCTCAGCTGGCATTTCCTGGGCTCCTGCCCACTCTTGACACTGTCGCGACTATTGGACTTGGTCCCCTTGTCTTACAGGTACTCAGGTCTGGAAATCCCCTGTTGTTGCATTGCTGGTGTTTGTTCTTCCTGCAGAATCCCCTATCACGACTTCCGTGCTCTCTGGGGGTAGTAGGTGCACTTTACACTTACCTTTCATGGTCTTGGGGTGGGCTATTTTTCTAACCCTCACTGTTTTTTTACAGTCCCAGTGACCCTCTACAAGCTCACATAGGTTTGGGGTCCATTCGTGATTCGCATTCCACTTTTGGAGTATATGGTTTGTGTTGCCCCTACACCTATGTGCTCCTATTGCAATCTACTGTAATTTTACACTGCCTGCATTACTTTTCCTGCTATTACCTGCATAATTTTGGTTTGTGTACATATATCTTGTGTATACATCTTATCCTCATACTGAGGGTACTCACTGATATACTTTTGGCATATTGTCATAAAAATAAAGTACCTTTATTTTTAGTAATTCTGTGTATTGTGTTTTCTTATGATATTGTGCATATGACACCAGTGGTATAGTAGGAGCTTTACATGTCTCCTAGTTCAGCCTAAGCTGCTTTGCCATAGCTACCTTCTATCAGCCTAAGCTGCTAGAAACACCTCTTCTACACTAATAAGGGATAACTGGACCTGGCACAAGGTGTAAGTACCTCTGGTACCCACTACAAGCCAGGCCAGCCTCCTACATGTGGTTGAGCAGTTAGGCATATCAGAGGGTAGTGCTAAGCATGTGAGGCACACACTCATGCAGTAAGTGAAACACACACTCAATAAAGAAATCCGACACTTATTTATAAAAATAACACGTACTTTTATATAAGATTTGATATCAAGATCACCGGAGTCAGGTGAGTTACTTTCAAGTTATCAAAAGTAAACACAGTGCATTTTTCAGAAAGCTGCAATGCAATACTATAGAGGAAAACAAAGACGGCAATCCAGATAGAGTACAACGACTTACGGGACCAATCTCCAGGACTTAAGGAGGTTTTGCTGCAAGGTCCAAGGCCACACCAACAGGTCACCTCGGCGAGCTGTGTTTCATCTGGGTGCGAAGGTCTGTTACGGTGTTGGATGTCCCATTCAAGTCTATGAGGATCAGTCCAGTTACAAAGTCACTGCAGGGATGGACTGGAAGGACAGTCCAGAGGAACCCACAGGGGAGGCTCGACTCTTAAGGTCCTTGGACACATGGGGCACCTTCAGTCCACTCCTCATCGGGCTATAGGGCATGGGTGCAGGGGTGTCTTCTGGTGTCGGGTCCAGCACTGGAGTTCCTCGCGGTTGCTGTGGGGCCCTCAGAAACACTCTGTAGGAGTGGACTGGGGATCCAGTCTGACAAAGCCAACAAGTGGGCTCAGATCTCATGAGGTGAGTGTGGGGATACTGCTGGTTCTCTACTCCTTGGCCCGGGTCGGACAGGTGCAGATGTGCCCTAGGGCATCAGGTCTTTGCCTCTTGGTCACTTGCGGTTGCAGGGGGTGTCTGAAAAAACAGTTTACAGACATTGTTGTGAAGTCTACAGTGGGCAAGCACAGGGTTGACTTGTTTTCTGGAGGGCTTGGAGACCAAGCTGACACTGTTGGCCCATTGCAACATGAACTAGGCAGCTCAGGAGCAGAGGTGATTTCTGGTGTTGGGTTTCTGGCAGTCCGGTCCTCTCAGGCCTTTCTTGGGTGACAGCGGATGTACAGGAGCAGCTCCTCTACTCCAAGGGAGTTCCTCCTGGCCATTGGTGAACCACCGGCAGCTCTCCCCATTTCTTGGAGGCTGCAGCAGCAGGACAGGTCAATTTCTCCTGAGGGTCGGGTGCAGCAGGCAGGCTGGCTAGGTTGGCACCAAGACAGTTGTGCTCCTCAGTTCTCTGGTTCAGCAGGCTTTTTGTACACTACTTCTTTCGTGCTCAGCGTTCGAGGATCTGGTATCAGGGTCCCCTAAATACTCAATTTAGGGGGCTAAAAGCGGAGTGAACGGTAGTAGCCAATAGGCTACTTACCCTTGGGTCACTACACCCCCTAGATGGCCATTTCATGTAGGGAGTGGGCTTTACCCAGTCTGGGATTACTAAATTCTACCACATGCAAGATGGCAGAATTTCCTAAGTCATGTCCACTTAAGGCTGGTCACCCTATGGGTGTTCCATGCTGGAAGTGTGATATGCTTCTTGCATGGCTAGTTTTCCTGCCTGTCCAGGTGCCGGATGGGCCCTGGGACAGAAGAGTTGGCACTTTCCCCTGAAGAAGGTCAGATCTGCATACTAAAGGCAGTGGGCTTCTTTGAAGCTCCTCCCATGGAATGCAGGTCATCCTGTGGGGAAGGGTCGGTCGGTGACAACCCAGCCCAGACAGGTTTTTGTTTCCGACCTCTCGAAAATGGAGAATTACCCCCTGGGAGATCAGATTCTTGTCTGTTGGTGGCAGGCTGGACAAAACCGGTCAGTGAGCTCACTAGGAGTTGGTAGCTTTTTAAGGAGGCACCTCTAAGGTGTTGCCTGGGTGCATGCATTAATAAATCCATCACTGGACTCAGTGAGGGTTTATTAATGTGAGATATTTGACACCAAACATCCCTACGTTCAGAGAAGCTATCTTGAAGCTGGGGAACTTGTAGTGACCAGTGTCCAGCACATGTATTTAAATGGCTTCCCTATACACTTACAATGTCTAAGAATCAACAAAGACATAGTAGGGACATATTTGTTCATGCATATATGCCCTCACTTCTAACATAATGCACCCTGCCTTAGGCTTGAAGACCTGCTGTAGGGGCGGCTTACATATATTAGAAGTAGTGTTTTTGGGGACATGGCACACAAGTGTGTGTCATGTCATGTTTTCAGTTTTGGGAGCACCTTGTCATGCAGCCTGCAATCATCTATGCATACGGTTAGTGCTGGGTCCCTCAGAGTGGCACAAGTTGTGCTGCAGCTCTCAGGGGTCCTCTTCAGTACCCATGTTCTAGGTACTAGGGGTACCATCTACTAGGGACTTACAGGGGGGCTGAAGTATCTAGTCACTTGGGCATCAAGTGACCAGGTGTCATGTTTTGGGGAAGGAACACTGGCACTGGGGACATGGTTAGCAGGAACCCAGTACACTTCAGTCAACGTTACATTGAAAAAACAGGCAAAAAGTGTGGGGGGGGGGGCAGGATACTGCAACCAGAACCAAGCTCCCTACAATCCCTTCAATGGCAAAGAGAGAAATTACTAGAAATTGGGAGGATCCAAAGGGTACCCAGGTTTCCATTGTGGAAGAGGGAGTTGTTATGGTGGGTGAGCTATGAGAGTGAGTTGGAACTTTAAAAAGCCAAACAAGGGTAAGGTTACCTAAAAGGGGCAAGAGCCTGGGAGACATTAGTAGATGCACTGCAGAGCCTGGGCCCTCACACCACTGAAAAGGAGCTGCTTACCCCCTAGATACAGTGTACACACTGTGGGCTGAAAATCCTTCACAAGGGTTGCAACTACGAGAACTGGAGAGGTGGAAATCCACAAGGGATGGGACTGGTACATAGGACCAACTGGGGTCGCTCCTTCATGCTGTTGCATATATTACTTATGACGTTCAGACCAATCAAGACATGTCGGTGGGAGGAAGGAGTTAAGGGGAGAAGTATGTTATCATGTTGTTATATTAACTTAATGAAGGGGATGGACTAAGTGCCCTCGCAAGGGATGGGATGACGTACTGATGTTATCAGATACATTTGAGCCATTATTTTACATTCTTCTATGCCATTATCCATTTTGAAGTACTATGGTGGCAATGTTTATTTACTACGTGAATGACATGTAGGTATATGTAAGCTGAAACTCCAATTAAATCTGTTTAACAATAAAAAAGGAATAATACAGTACAGAAAAGCATTAAAATTATCCGAAAAAATAAACCACATGCAAGAAATAAGGAAAATAGGAAGTACTACCAAACAATTAAAAAATATTTACTAATATTTACTATAATGCTTAAAAATAATGGTTCAACTTAAAATACATTAATTTAAAAAAAGTAACAATATTTTAAATGTAAAAAATAAATTAGATTCATGTTTATTTCTCTATGGGAAAAAAAGCATACGGATTACAAAGATGCCTTTAAAAACAAAATATATATTAGATTTAATGAAACTAATTAAAAAATTACCACAACATATAAAATACAACTTTTAACTTACTCCCTCAGCTACAGTATTGGCTTTTCTGTTAAATCCCTGATTTCTGCTGTCTCCTTGCTGTGAGTTTGTTGCACTTATACAGAGTACTGTCCCTTGAGCGAGCATAATAAATAAATACATTAAATAAAATGTATTAGAATTGGCTGAGTCTGCTTTGCTTGAAATAGTAATTGGATGATACGTTGCGTTGGGTTGATCTCTCCTTGGACATGCCTAAACCGTGTGTAGCAGATTCTCTCTCTGAGTCCCATATCTCAGACAATTCGGCCACGCTATTGACTCCATTCTCCATCCCTTCCTGCGTGTAGTAGACCTTGTGTAAATATTTCAATTGGATGAGTATAACCTGTGAAGTAATTGCTGCCTCGCGGACAGACGGCTCAAGCCTCCCTCCAATCATTACCTGATAGTGGTCCTCAACCCTCGCTGACTGTAGTTGGTCAAGTGCATCTTTCTAGTTAACCATCAGTGAATGGTACATGTGGGAAATGTTGTGGACAGTTAGTCCAACAAGTAGGACCTTAACCTCTATTGGTCTATAGTCCAGTAGGTATTCCAGACCTGCTATGTAGGGCAATAGAGCATGCTGGAGCTGCAGATACCTGAAGAGCAGCCGGTGCTGTTGCTCAAACTCCACCTGTAGTTCTGCAAAGGATTTTAACATCAACCCCGTTATAACATTTCCGACCTTAGAAACACCGATTATATCCCAAGATTTGAAATCCATGGCTCAGACACTTGTCTCAGTGTGGTCGCAAACCACAGGGGAGTCTCTCTAGTCAGACGTCCTGACCACCCGAGTGCTCTGTAGGTGTCTCTCTTGATACTTGCAGTGCCCCTGGTTTGGGAAGCGGAAGAAGCTCCACCATAAAGCAAGTGTAGGTGAGGTGGGTCATTCATTGCCCATCCGTCAGACGTGAATGCAGGGTCTTCTGTGTTATCAAACCACCATTGACTGATAATTACTAGGTGAGACACCCTCTAGAGGCACTATCCGGGGCAGCACTGCCCCCATCGTATGTGTATGTACAGCATTTGGATAGGGCTATTCTTGGAGATTTATAGTTCCACAGGAAGTTCCGCAGTTGTGAATCTACTTTGAGTCACTGTTGGTAGCCGTCAATATATGCTGGTACTGGAGTCCGCACTTGTGCAAGCCAGTTGCTGCCAACCCAAGTGAGGAACGCGGTCTGGGATGGGCCTTGCTGGCTTCAGCAGCGACAGTGTTAGAGGAAGAAGCCTTTAGGACAGGATCAACAGACCTTTAATTCGTCTTCCTTCATTCCCCACACTCCCTATCCATTACCATCATGGGGGAGGGCCACACACTGTCAAGGCTGGATCGACCTCAGCCTTCCTTCTCTCCCACCAAGGGGCCGGTGTTCTGGCAGAATCCGAGGACCAACACATCCCCGTGTCCAGGCAGCTCCCAAGCAGTTCATCCACAGTGGCCGCAGCAGGCAGAGAAGGTATAAGTCGCAGATTGTGGCTGTGAGTTCTTAGTGGGTGACTGCTGCACCGGCCTCATCTCAGAAAGGACGATGTGTTCTCCCCACTCACCGGGTAAGGCCGCACCATTGTCTGGGCTCTGCGTGGACGCATCTGGATAGGACTGGGAAAGAGGTGGGGAAGAAATAGGATGCTCACCTCCTGCTCTACATGTCTTCAGACAGCCCCCAGCTCTGAGGCCCGGCCCTGACTTCCTTGGTGGCACCACTGTGTCTCGCAAGCAGCAGTGAACTCACCCGGTCACCTTAGGGCAGCCACAGGCGAACCAGCAGTCCATGGTAATGCAGTGGGCCACTCGAGTCTCCCTCGTATCCCTCGAGTCCTTGGTGAAAACAGATTAATGGCTGAGCTCAGTAGAAATCAACAGTCATGTCTATCATCGTAGCCAACCCCATCCCTAGTGTCTATGATTCTTAACTGTTGTCTTTAGTTTTAACAATGAGGCTCAAAATAGAAACCCCATATTTGTCAAATTTAGTCTAGTGACAGTGTGTATGTGACCCATGTCTCGGCCTACCTGTCACACTTATAATGACATACTAAAGTGTACAAAAAAGTGATGGATGGACTGCTTGCATGAATCTCAGCCAGTGTTAATCACTCGGCTTGCATCCCAGTCCATCACTATTTTGCACCCCAGTGGGAAAGGTATGCCCAGATGTGGATGCCACGTACACTGTATCACTGGAAACAAGCTGTACCTGGCTGTTGAGCCCTAACTAGGCCGAAACCGGTCCTGGGTTGCTTGTCTTCCGGTTCAGGGACTACCTGGCTTGGCAGTCTGGGTTGGGCCATTTCCATTGGAGCAGAGTCAAGACTGAATTGGGTATAGCTGGGTCCAAACTGAGGTGGCATGGGATGCAAAATAAAGATGGACTGAGATGTGGTCCAGTGTGGTTGCCAGTGGCAGGAATTAATTCAAGCATTCCATCCATCATTTTGTTCCATATTTTAACATAGGGCTAGAACTCTGATAATGTATGTTCAGTTAACAGCATGATTTTCAAAAAGAATAGGTCTGAAGGGACATTTTGAACCTGATTCACAAACAGCATTTTGTAGTACATCAAGTAGTATTACAGTTGCACTATTTACCTACTAAACAATGCGGAAATCTCAGCCTTCACCTCTCCTATCTTTTCAATGGGGTGATCTCTGGTTTCAGGTGGTGGAGAAAAGTAAGGCTACATTTAGGTGTAAATCTACACTCGGAAAATGGTGAATAGCACAAATGTGTAGATTTACACCTTAGTTCAATAGTTTACATGTAACTAAATCTACAGCTGTACATGCACCTTTCTGAGTAGTTACAGATGAAATAACATAGGCCGCTCTGGAAAATATTATCCTGTGGGGCACTTTGGTTAGTCCTCAGCTAGCTAGGAAAGTCTGGGTTTCCATCCTTTTAATGTAGTTCTGTTTACAGTCTCAAGTCAATCGAACAAAGGCTCTACGTAATGCCACAATGTGTCAAGGATGCTATGGTATGTTTCCACTTATCCTATTTTTTAGTGCTGAGTATATATATAAAAAAATCCAAATACTATTCGTAGGTGTGCAAATTTGACAAATCTTTTCTTTGAGAAAGTGGTCAAAGTTTATGATTTCTCCCTAGGTGAAAGTTATACCACCCTAATCGCCGCCAGTCTATTCGGTCCATGGAAGTTTGAGTCTTTTTACTACAAGAAATAATTTATGCCATGGCTAGCCGTGCAACGTTGGGCATCAAAACAGGGACAATTTACCAGCAACTACTAGGATCTGCCCTTACCCCTGTATGGCATCAGACAGAGAGCTACCTCAGCAGCCATGTTGTGGCAATTCCCTTCCTCTGTGAATCCCCCCACTAAGAAGGTGGGGTGTCTAGCACTAGAGTATTGCAGTGTCTGACTGCTGAGAGGCAGTGGTTTAGCCATAAGGAGTATAGCGCAGAGTTGCAGCACGAATGTTTACTCACACAGTAACTGCATTACTGTGGTGGAATTTGTCTGTAAGTCTGCTAATATGGGCAAGGTTATGGTGATTTAGTGTGGTTCTACTGGATAAACTTGGTGAACACCTTCAAACTCACAAATGGTTGGTATTCGGGAACCATCTTGAGGTTGGTTCACACCTTGATAACTCTTCTAAACTAACTCCTGCCAAAGGGAGAAGACAATCAATATCTGGGTGTAAAACTGGAGCGAACTTTCCTAAAAACTGACTGACTGTAGTTGAAAAGGGTTTTCCCTGAAGTACAAATAAGTGTGTGAACAGTACAAATGAGAACTACTTCTGGTCGAATGTACATCCCTGCATATGTAAATGGTGACCGGTGTGAGGGTTCCTGGAATATGTATGGCTATGTGGAGTTTGCTAGTGGCCGGCATAACTGTCTTATTCACATTTAAACAACATGCCATCAAATTTTCAACCCCTCCCTCCATACAGGATGGAGTTATTTTTCTTTTTGCAAATTATTGTTTTTTCCATTTTGATTGTGAACGCTTTATATAAATTGATAATACGAATACTCCACCAGGTTTCTGTGTCCTTGCCCATTAGACGCTTTTCTCCCAGAATCAATTCACCTGCTATAACAATTTGCCATTTTAATTGTGTAATGTAAAGAAAACGTGGGCTCTATCACTGCCAACTGATTTATGCTGTAATTCAAGAACATAACTTTATATCCATATTCAAAGTCTAAAAGAGTTCACTGCACTAATATTAGAGGAACTATTACCTTCCAAGCAAAGCCAATGCTGCCTGGCATTGTTAGATAGGGTCGCCCACGGTATTTACATTGCATCTACCTCAAATATACTGGAAAGGAAAACGTGGTGTAGAGGAACAACTGCAACATAGAGACAAATTAGACAATTTGCCAAATATGAGAATGTGGTGGTCATTCCGACCTAGGCGGGCGGCGGTTGCCGCCCGCCCGTCGGAATCCGCCTGAATACCGCCCCGCGGTCAATTGACCGCGAGGGGTATTCTGACTTTCCCACTGGGCCGGCGGGCGATCTGATTCAGATCGCCCGCCGGCCCAGCGGGAAAGCGCCTTCCACAAGGAAGCCGGCTCGGAATCGAGCCGGCGGAGTGGAAGGCGTGCGACGGGTGCAGCAGCACCCGTCGCGCTTTTCAGTGTCTGCATCGCAGACACTGAAAAGCCTAGTTGGGCCCTGTTAGGGGGCCCCTGCCGTGCCCATGCCATGGGCATGGGCACGGCAGGGGCCCTCAGGGGCCCCGCGACCCCCCCTACCGCCATCCTGTTCATGGCGGCTTTCCCGCCATGAACAGGATGGCGGTAGGGGGGGTCAGAATCCCCTCGGCGGCGCAGCGAGCTGCGCCGCCTTGGAGGATTCTAAGGGTCAGTGGAAAACCGGCGGGAGACCGCCGGTTTTCCCGTTCTGACCGCGGCCAAAGCGCCGCGGTCAGAATGACCAAGGGAGCACCGCCGGCCTGTCGGCGGTGCTCCCGCCCCCGTTGGCCCTGGCGGTAGGGAACCGCCAGGGTCAGAATGAGGGCCTGTGTCTGTTATTCCTGGACAAAATTAATCAATTTATATTTTTTTGAAGGCAGTAATATTTATAACTGAATAAAGGACGTTTGTTGTGTTTTTCTATGATATTGTTTCCTTAATGTATAATCTGTATTGGGGAGGATCCCCCCTCTGGAACTGGTGTGATGCAATTAGACAGCCTGTAAATCACACCAATCAATATTCAGAGATTTCGAGGAAAAAACAGTCCTCACTTGCTGTCGAAAGACACTATCCCTTCTTTAAAACAGAAGCATGGGTGAGCTCACATATTCTGACAGGTAATACCAGGTCTTTCAAAAATCAAGAATTACAAACAGGAAAACGAAGGTAGGGCTTTAACCATAAAAAGGCATCTTGTGTTAACATAGATTTTGAAGAAATTGGAACATTTCATGGTTGGTGGAATCCATTTTGAAGACATATATTACTTGCTGGAGCAACCATGTGTTGGTGTCAATTTCAACCTAAGGGGTTCATTTATAGGATTATACATTGTAATCAGTTATTAATTGCTCAAAATCCACTCCTTAACTCTTTAAATCTATACTTACGGATCCACTAGTTGTCTACCAAGCATTAACACATATCCTGATAAAGTGGGGAATAATTTCCCTTTAATGTTCATTATCCAATTAATCTCTTCAGAATGTATTTTTTAGACCCATTTAAGGTAATTTGTTAATAATTACAGTTGTACCTTTTCCCAAGCATGCACTGTGTGATGGCTCTGAAAAATAAGTTGATTATCGATTAATATTTCATTATATTTCATCCACCCCACGTGGAGAAATTGGTAAAAGCGTGTAAGATGAGAACAAATCCAGAAGGTATGCCCAGTGATACTTATTATTCACCACGTGTGCGACAAAATGGTTTTGCAAACTTCTTAGAGACAACTAATTGGTGTGCAATGGTTTCTTTGCAGCAGGTGTGTCAGTGATGAAGCAGGCTTTCCACAGGCATGGCAAGGGACAACCCTTTCCGTGGGCCCTGAGGTGATGCAGACAGATGGAGTCCGAAGATGTCCTCAAGCAGTTGGATGGAGGGACCTCGTGCTCCAGAGCTTCCACAGGTCTCCTTGCCTCGGCTTGGCTCCAGCTCACTGACATACAAGCAAAACCCCGAGAAAGCACAGCAAAGCATCTTCTCGCATTAAGTAGTGGTCTGTTTCTTGCACAGGAGCTTCTCTTCTCATGTCTGGAGTCTAAGCTTCTGCCCAGCTTGGTGAGGAGGACAGCAGCTAGTAAAGTGTGTTCTCTAGATCGCAAGTCCCTCTGCTACTGCACTGGTGTGCAGCTTCACCTTGGACTGAAGAGAATCTTAGAACAACTTACTGGTCAAGAAACGACCCATCAGCTCTGTTGCAATGTTCCATCTCTGGGACCTGCAATGACTGCATTCCCCCTGCATGATCAACTAACCAGTGCTACTGATAGCAGAAGTTCAGGGCTTTTTCCAAATGACTCAGGAAAATGTGTATTAACTTCTGGACATCAGACAACCTCTTTGGCAGATGAAGATCAGTAGGAAGATGTAACCCCACTCAAAGAAAAAATGGTAATACTTACAGGGACAGGGTGGAATGGAATGATCAAGTTGGGAGGATCCTAGCTCAGCAGAGAACTGGATAGCCTCGCACAAAGCCCTCCACTACTGTAGGCTGCCACACGTATGGAATCCCAGGAGAAATTCTATAATACAGATATGCATAAAAGCTTCCCATTCAGTCAGTACATACATTCGGGCACATAACGTAGGGGAAAATGGCTGATCTTGTAAACTGAGCCGATCCATATCCCCCTACCCCCCCCAATAAGGACACAAGGAAAATGGCCTGCCCTCATGTATAATGTGTGCAGTCAGCACTGCCAGTCCCACAATGCCTGGATAGAGATAGCAGTAGCCTCTCCCTTATAGAGAGGGGCACTTAGGGCACCCAGCCAATATCAGAGTGCAGCTATGGAGTCTTGATCCAGTTAACGCAGAGAATCCCTAGTGAGCTTGCATGATTGTCACACTCACTGTACGGGAAACTATTGTAGGGGAGGGCAGCTGTCAGGACTGTGATTTTGAGCTTATTCAAAGAACAAGGATCTGTAGCCAGGCTATAGTTCACATGGTCTTATGTATCTTAAATCACGTTGCATCTAAAACCTTTTGAGTTATTTGATTTATTAGGCCTGGTTTCTAGCCGCAGATGCAGTTAGAGAGAGTTGTGGTGGTGGCTATCTCTTTACATTCCGGAAAGAGGGGCTTCTGTGAACCCACCTTCAAGAGTAATGAATACCGTGGTTTCCAGCAGCAGGGATGGGTTGTGACACTGTGTATGTGGTTGATGGAAAAAATAAGCGATCTGGCCATTCAATTTTCCTTGGTGCACATAGAAGCAAAGGAGGAGCAGATCAGAACTGACAACACCCTGACTCTGCCCATTGTCGGCTGCCAGTGTGTACAGTGTCCACGTCCTTGTAGAAGTTGAGTTACAGGCAGGTAAAATCGGCAGAGGATCGTGTGCTGAATCTCAAAGTGGTGAACATTCGGAGAAAGATAACTTGGCCAGCAGACAAGCTGTCTGTTTCCCACATCAAAGTTTCAGGAAATATGGTGCTGATTCAGAGCTTTGGTTGTAGATTTCCTTGCAACCCCTGCAATGCATTGCTGTCCTAATTTCGCATCAGGTTTCAGGTAGGTGGATATGGGGTACTGATGTTCAGTCAGTAAAATGGCCAGAAAATCTTCTCTATGCCTTCCCACTGGTATCACGTTAGCTGGGTGAAAATAAAATGAAGCAGCATATGCTATGCGCCTACATATCACTTCTTCCCTAAGTGCTATGGAGAGTCCCAGGTGTGAGGGCGAAGAAAATACCACCCAAGGATGATGAATGCCATCACTATTCCGACCAACCCCTAATCAGAGTGTAGTTGTATGTTGGGATCTCGCTGACTTTAGGGACACCACACTTTCTCTGTATGCTTAATGCGCCTGCTCCTTCATCACTCGTGCAGTGGTCTTATGTTGGGTTCAGGGAGATGGAATGTTCATGTTATGTCACTCTAAGCTGACAGCGTGTGTTTTACATGAGTAATTTGGGAGAAGGCCGGTATTATGGACACCAAGCTTTCTATGCAGCCTTAATAAAACAGTGGATGCATCACTGCTGTGGCGGTCCCCTTCACCACAATTCGGTAATGAGGATGGCACTCAGTAATAGACTTAAGACCAAATTTAAAGTTTGGCAGGAAGGGTACTCTATCCTGAGTGCAACAAAGTACACTTTCAGCCAAACTGCTCTCTCTGCCCTATTTAGGATCAGGTGGACAGCCAGAAACCTTTCCCCGAACTTCCTGACAGAGTACGGGCCATCAAAGGAAGGGCATTACACCCACCGCACTGTTTAGGGTGGATGCTTGCAATGTCCTTTTTCTTCTGTTTGACACCCCCAGGTAAAACCTGGTGGTGAGTGACTGAAAAAAACAATAATAGCCCCCACACCCATGAATAAATCTCCTTGGATGTGGTGGGGAGTCAGTAGGTTTTTGTTTTACAGTATCAAATTCCCACTTTGGCAGTTTGTTTTGGAAAATAAAAATGTTGTAAACGTTTGGTGGACAGCTGTCCTAACAGATGGTGGCTGTCCAGCAAACTTTTTGTGTCTTGAAAGGAACCGCCATGATGGCAGCTCCTATCAAGATACAAAGATTGCCTCCTCCGCCATCTTGACAGATGGAGTCCATCCGCCAAAGTATAAATCTGGCCCTTAATGTGAAGGTTTGAGTAACGGCATGGTCTAAGAGTATTGCACTACAGGTAATGGTGTGGAAAGCATAACACAATTTTTCCTCCTGAGGTTAAGAGAGGTGGAAGCAAAGTTAGTTCCAACATGGTTAAGGCTGTTGTGGTGGAGATGGGAGTGTGCATGAAACAAGGGAGTGTGTTGATGAGGTGGTAATATATTGCATAAGTGTTTGGTGGAGAGTAGAAGCAAAATGTGTCTATGGTTAGGTGAACTGGTGAAAATGAAGCACGAATGGTGTAGTACAGACTAAGGGGCATATTTATAAGCCCCTAGCGCCACCTTGTCCCACATTAGCATAATTTTTGTTTATGCTAATATGGCCCAATGAGGCTAAATTCATTGCGCCACATTTACAAAGAGATGCAATGCATCCATTGCTCTACTTGTTAACCCTTTGCGCACCATTATGCCTGTGCCACGCATAATGTGTGCAAAGGGGGCATTCCCCCGTTAGGGGGGGCTTAAAAAATGGCGCAGGGAAATCTAAGAGATTTCCTTGCTTCATTTTTTAAGGCAGTTTTAACGCCTGCTCAGAGCAGGCATTAAAAGGGGGTTTCCATTATTTATAATGGGCCCCTATGTACTCTGCAGGAGTAGCACCAATATTTTGCAGAGTACATCAATAGCGCCATGAAAAATGACACTATTGCCCCCTACCCTGCGCCATGTTGCGCCATATTTTAAATACGGCACACACATGGTGCCGGTAAGGTGAGGTAAAGGGCGCAAGAAAAGTGGAGCTGCACACAGTGCAGCGCCACAATGCAGCGCCACTTTTCTTAAATCTGCCCCTAAGTTTCGAGAGAAGTTCAGAATTAAGATGGTGAGTGGGAATCACATGTTGCTGAACAATGGTCAGAGGTGGAATGGGAGGAGCATAGAGATCTATCAGTGAGTGAATCATGAGAAAAGAAAAGTGCCCATGGCATTGAGGGGTACGTTGGTCTACTCTTAATGAAGGATGAGGAGACAGGTGTCGGACACTGGTCTGCGGTGGGAGGAAGGGGTGGCGGAGATGCTGATAGAGAGCATGGCAGGAGTGTGGTGAAGTTCTCCAGAAGACTGGGGAGAGGTGGGATGTATAGTGAACTGTAAAAATGGAAGACTTTGTGATGGGGTGTCTGTAGGAGGCTGGCCTGGCTTGTAGTGGGTACCAGAGGTACTTACACCTTGTGCCAGGTTCAGCTATCCCATATTAGTGTAGAAGAGGTGTTTCTAGCAGCTAAGGCTGATAGAAGGTAGCTATGGCAAAGCAGCTTAGGCTGAACTAGGAGACATGTAAAGCTCCTACTATACCACTGGTGTCATATGCACAATATCATAAGAAAACACAATACACAGATATACTAAAAATAAAGGTACTTTATTTTTATGACAATATGCCAAAAGTATCTCAGTGAGTACCCTCAGTATGAGGATGAGAAATATACACAAGATACATGTACACAATACCAAAAATATGTAGTAATAGCAAAAGGAAGTAATGCAAGCAGTGTAAAGTTACAATAGATTGCAATAGGAGCACATAGGTATGGGGCAACACAAACCATATACTCCAAAAGTGGAATGTGAACCACAAATGGACCCCAAACCTATGTGAGCTTGTAGAGGGTCGCTGGGACTGTAAGAAAACAGTGAGGGTTAGAAAAATAGCCCACCCCAAGACCCTGTAAGGTAGGTGTAAAGAGCACAGAAGTCGTGATAGGGGGATTCTGCAAGGAAAACCAACACCAGCAATGCAACAACAGTGGATTTCTGGACCTGAGTACCTGTAAGACAAGGGGACCAAGTCCAAGAGTCGCGACGTGTCAAGAGTGGGCAGGAGCCCAGGAAATGCCAGCTGAGGGTGCAAGGAGCTGCCACTGGATGGAAGAAGCTTGATGTTTTGCAAGAACGAAGAGGACTAGGAACTTCCCTTTTGGAGGATGGATCTCCCACGTCGTGAAGAAGCTTGCAGAGGTGTTCCCACACAGAAAGACTGCAAACAAGCCTTGCTAGTTCCAAGGGTCGCGGTTTTGGTTTTTGGATGCTGCTGTTGCCCAGGAGGGACCAGGATGTCGCCACTTAGATGAGGAGACAGAGGAGGCACCCAGCAAGTCAGGGAGCCCTCACAGAAGCAGGCAGCACCCGCAGAAGTACTGGAACAGGCACTTAGAAGAGGAGTGAACCGGAGTCCACCTGAAGTCACAAAAGGGAGTCCCACGACGCCAAAGGACAACTCAGAAGGTTGTGCACTGCAGGTTAGAGTGTCGGGGATCCAGGCTTGGCTGTGCACGAAGGAAATCCTGGAAGAGTGCACAGGAGCCGGAGCAGCTGCAAATCACTTGGTACCCAGCAATGCAGTCTAGCGTGGGGAGGCAAGGACTTACCTCCACCAAACTTGGACTAAAGAGTCACTGGACTGTGGGAGTCACTTGGACAGAGTTGCTGAGTTCAAGGGACCACGCTCGTCGTGCTGAGAGGGGACCCAGAGGACCGGTGATGCAGTCTTTTGTTGCCTGCAGTTGCAGGGGGAAGATTCCTTCAGAGCTCCTGGTGCAGAAAGGAGGCAGGCTACCCCCAGAGCATGCACCACCAGGAAACAGTCGGAAAGCCGGCAGGATGAAGCAATACAAGGTTGCAGTAGTCGTCTTTGCTACTTTGATGTGGTTTTGCAGGCATCCTGAGCAGTCAGCGGTCGATCCTTTGGCAGAAGGTGAAGAGGGAGATGCAGAGGAACTCTGGTGAACTCTTGCATTCGGTATCTGAAGAATTCCCCAAAGCAGAGACCCTAAATAGCCAGAAAAGGAGGTTTGGCTACCCAGGAAAGAGGATTGGCTACTAAGAGAGGTAAGAGCCTATCAGAAGGAGTCTCTGACGTCACCTGCTGGCACTGGCCACTCAGAGCAGTCCAGTGTGCCAGCACACCTCTGAATCCAAGATGGCAGAGGTCTGGGACACACTGGAGGAGCTCTGGGCACCTCCCCTGGGAGGTGCAGGTCAGGGGAGTGGTCACTCCCCTTTCCTTTGTCCAGTTTTGCGCCAGAGCAGGGCTGGGGGATCCCTGAACCGGTGTAGACTGGCTTATGCAGAGATGGGCACCATCTGTGCCCATCAAGGCATTTCCAGAGGCTGGGGGAGGCTACTCCTCCCCAGCCCTGACACCTATTTCCAAAGGGAGAGGGTGTAACACCCTCTCTCAGAGGAAGTCCTTTGTTCTGCCTTCCTGGGCCAGGCCTGCCTGGACCCCAGGAGGGCAGGAACCTGTCTGAGGGGTTGGCAGCAGCAGCAGCTGCAGTGAAAACTCTGGAAAGGCAGTTTGGCAGTACCCAGGTTCTGTGCTAGAGACCCGGGGGATCATGGAATTGTTCCCCCAATGCCAGGATGGCATTGGGGTGACCATTCCATGATCTTAGACATATTACATGGCCATGTTCGGAGTTACCATTGTGACGCTGTACATAGGTAGAGATGTACAGTGCACGTGTGTAATGGTGTCCCCACACTCACAAAGTCTGGGGAATTTGCCCTAAACGATGTGGGGGCACCTTGGCTAGTGCCAGGGTGCCCTCACACTAAGTAACTTTGCACCCAACCTTCACCAGGTGAAGGTTAGATATATAGGTGACTTATAAGTTACTTAAGTGCAGTGGTAAATGGCTGTGAAATAACGTGGACGTTATTTCACTCAGGCTGCACTGGCAGGCCTGTGTAAGAATTGTCAGATCTCCCTAAGGGTGGCAAAAGAAATGCTGCAGCCCAAGGGATCTCCTGGAACCCCAATACCCTGGGTACCTCAGTACCATATACTAGGGAATTATAAGGGTGTTCCAGTATACCAATGTAAATTGGTGAAATTGGTCACAAGCCTGTTAGTGACAATTTGGAAAGCAGAGAGAGCATAACCACTGAGGTTCTGGTTAGCAGAGCCTCCGTGGGACAGTTAGTCATCACACAGGGAACACATACAGGGCACATACTTATGAGCACTGGGGCCCTGCCTGGCAGGGTCCCAGTGACACATAGACTAAAACAACATATATACAGTGAAATATGGGGTTAACATGCCAGGCAAGATGGTACTTTCGTACACAACCCCCCATCGAAGGACAAAATGACTAGCCATGACCTGATGAGTCTTCATTGTCTAAGTGGAAATATCTGGAGAGTCCATCTGCATTGGAGTGGGTACTCCCAGGTCTATGTTCCACTGTATAGTCCATTCCCTGTAGAGATATGGACCACCATCACACAGGGAACACATACATATAGGCCACAAACTTATGAGCACTGGGGTCCTGGCTAGCAGGGTCCCAGTGACACATAACAAACACACCGACAACATAGGGTTTTCACTATGAGCACTGGGCCCTGGCTAGCAGGATCCCAGTGAGACAGTGAAAACACCCTGACATATACTCACAAACAGGCCAAAAGTGGGGGTAACAAGGCTAGAAAGAGGCTACTTTCTCCCCCCCCCCCAAAACGAAGGACAAGAAGGCTAACCTTGGCCAGTTGAGACTTTATTGTCTAAGTGGTGATACGTGGAGAGTAGCTCTGCAATAGAATGGTTACTCCCTTTATCATCCACTATATGGTTACCTCCCTTTGGGGATGTAAACCACCCTGTTTGAAGTTTTTTAGCTAACCAACAATGTGTAGATATATTTTCAGAGTTTCTATCAGCATGTTTTAGTTTAGAACAGTGGGAATTGTCCACTGGACCTATTTCTAGTGATGAGAATGCCAGACAGGGATGCTGTCTCAGTAAAGCCATAGCTGGGCAAAAATACCCTGGGTACCTCAGTACCATATCTGGTCACTAGTCTGTTAGTGACAATTTGGAAAGCAGAGAGAGCATAACCACTGAGGTTCTGGTTAGCAGAGCCTCAGTGAGACAGTTAGTCATCACACAGGGAACACATACAGGGCACATACTTATAAGCACTGGGCCCCTGCCTGGCAGGGTCCCAGTGACACATAGACTAAAACAACATATATACAGTGAAATATGGGGGTAACATGCCAGGCAAGATGGTACTTTCCTACAGTGTCTTTTAGCATTATTGTATGTTTTTCTTGCAGCAAAATACCATGGGAAGATGGGTGATTTTACATTGAGCTGAATACATTTTTCTTGCCGTATTGGATAGGGAAGGTGTGTAGTGTTCTTATTCTGGGAGTGGAGAGCTGGCAGGAGCTAGGAACACCAAACTTTCTAGTAGCTTCAAAAAGCCCGTTGCTTCCTTCACCACAGGGGTCTAAATGGAAGTGAGGCTCAGAAAGCTGGGTCTGCACTCCGGAAGGTGATACAGTGAGATGTTTGTAGAGGATGGAAGAGAAGTCAGTACAAGGCTGAGGCCCCCATCTGCCCCTTTGTTGTGCACGTGGGATGGACAGTATACGATGATGGAGTGTGCTTTTTGCTTTGTCTATAAATATTCCTCTGTTTACAGGAAAGCTCGTTTCAGGCTTCAAAAGGTGACGCAAAGCAGAGCATTTTGGCAATAGAAAAAAGATGTTGACGTGGCCTGGGTATGTGAGAAAGTGCCATTTTACCCTCTTTTTTATTACGGACGGTAATTAAGTACCGAAAACAACAAAAGGTGCCATCCTCTGTGGAAGGAGGGGAAATGCACAGGAGACAGTAGAGTGTGGGATAGAAGGGAGGTTGAAAGGGCACTGGAGGCAGAAGGGCGCGCTTAGTCTGCAATACTTCAATTCGCGGACACGGGAGGGCTATAATATGGCCGAATGTTTACGGTTCTCTAATTGGAAGGAAGACGTTGTCGGCATCCTCCACAGTCACAACATCGTAGATGGGGTCCGCTGTGCCAGAAATAGCCATGATGCATCAGATATTTCTGTCTGTCGGTGGGATCCACCGCTTGGCGCTTTGTTTGCAGGAATGCCGTTTTTTAGGGATGGGGTGATTGCCCCTGGGAGTCCACATGTGTGCGTGTGCTTGGGCTGTGGCTACACATTAAGACTGGACGTGCGATAGGATTTTGCAACCAGTCTCACTTTCACTCCCTTGACTAGAAATTGGGGCACATTTGCTGTTTGCAGGGACACGGGTGTAGCTTAGTTGGTGAGATTCAGTGGGTGTGAATTTCAAATTTCTCAGCTAACAAAGAAGTGGGCTTCAGGGTGAAGGGGTAAGAGGACCAAAGTTTGGAGGGACTGTTTCTAGGAGAGACAAGGTCAATACTGATTTACATTGGGTGAACCTCTGTCTAGAGTGGCACAGTAGGTAAAACTGATGGATTGGAATGCTACGCTGAGCATTTGCTAGTGTTTAGACTATTTACAAACATTTTCCTCAAAACCTTTTGGGCGTTTGATTTCCAGTAGTATGCAGTGCTTAATTTGTGCTTGTTGTTTCCGGTGGGGAGCACCGCCACTTATTTTTGAGGGCTGGCATTTATTTTCCTGCCTCAAGCATTTACTGCGAGCAAAAGACAAAAATGGGAAAGACGGAGGAAGGGAAAAACGTCACAATGGGAGAAAGCAGAAACCTGCGAGAGTGAGCTGAAGGGGCAGGGAGTGACTTTAAATGGATTGAAGAGGCCTCAGATGGCTTCAGGATTACGCTGCCTCAGTATTCCGTCTTTGCACATATAATTGCAGCAGCTGCATGTTTAAAAGGAGGGCTTTGGGCACAGCACGTTTTTATTTACAAATTAAGTACTGGTGGGATGCCTGGAAAACTGATACTGGTGCAGCTTTCTGAGCTTCTGCTGCCAATGTTTGTGTATTTTTAAAAAAAGTAAACTTTCACCCATTCAAGGAATACTTCTGTGGGTGCAGATTTACTATTTTTTTAGTTATACATACACACACACAAATTGGACAAATTGATGATAGGTTATCTGGTTTCACATTTTGAAATTCATCCACCAGGTGTTTATCTCTGCCTCTCTAAGGTCCAGCATTTCACATCAAAGGTCACTGTTTTGTATTTTATTCTTGGCCCAGGAGAGAAATAGACACAGTCCTTACAGACTCAACACAGAGTCCCAGACCCAACTAACAAATCAAGAATGCATTATGTGGTGGGTGTCACACCTCAAACACCTGAAGCTGCACCCGTATTAAGGGCCAAATCTAACTCCCCAGACAAGCGGCCCTGAACCTTTCCCGCGTTACAGCTTCAAAGCTGATTACGAAGCTCTGAAGAAGAGGTTATAATAGGTTCCTGTTACATTGTACTTTGGTGAAAAAGCTTCTAGTAACAGTTTTGAGTATTATACCTGTGGTCCAGGTTGTATTTAAGAATTAAATTCATCCACCTGTCACTCCATATATTCAAAAGTTTAACAGTGTAAACATCCTGTGTAGGACCCAGAACCCCTGGCTCCTAGTCAGACGGCTCCACCCCAAAAGCACCCATCTTCTCTTTCATGTATCAGAGTTCTAGGTGGGTCCATCTACATTTTAACATAGCTGGTGATAAAATCACAGCTGGGCATTGATGCTTTTCTTCAGTCAGTGATAACTGTATTCATATTTCTTCAGTACTTTTTACATCAACTACACTGACTGCACAGATCTGCAAATTCAATATATAACCAAATACACTTCAAATATTTAAAAAAAAAAATAGAAAAAAAAGCCCTGCAATTGAGCATAACACTAAACTTTTTACAGCTTGTTGTTCGCGGTAGCTGGGTAATTCCGACTTTTCCTCTCTTTTGCAGGCAGACTTGGCTAGAGGAGCTCCTGCACATCCTTTCTGTATCTGGGCCTTCAGAGCTGGACATCAATGGTATAGGAAAAAAAAATCATTCTCCACTGTTTGTGAGTTATGCATAAAATAAGGTATTTGATTTAGCAAATATGCCAATTTACCCTGGATCATCTTTTTATTTTGAGTTCTTAGATGGTGAACTGCTGAGCGTGAAACCTTTCAGTGGGCTAGGCCTCGTGAATGTCTGACCTGGCATTTGTATTATTTACATGCTTTTCAACAGTAGATTGGTATCCATGTTTTTAAATTATGAAGCATAGCCACATGTTGGACCACCTCCTTGATTCGTATGTTGAATCAACACCAGCCCCTTTGGGACACTTGGTAAGGACTGCGGGAGCTCGTCACCACGGCTGCTTGGTGCACCTTGATGTTGCCATCCAGGATTTGTGGCACCTTATTCAGCCTACCCTTTAAACTCGCTGTTAAGACAAGGAATCGTGCATGGCGCGCTAGAGGAAAAGGTACCTCCAAATAGTTACTACTGCCCTTCTCTGACCCAGCCAAGTGCTTTAAAATATTCCTGGAAGCAGTGCTTTAAATGGGCAGGTACTGTCCGGTACTGAGTACCTGCACTTCTCGTCATCGCTACAATACATGTAAGGTAAGGGTACCAGCAGTTCTCAGGAGCAGTCAGGTACTCTAAATGATGAGTACCTGCGCCTCTATATTTCGATGGAAAGCATTGCCTGTATCTATATAAGTTCTTCGAAAATAGTCTGGCCAGAAACGATGTAAACCGCTGCTCACAATTTTGCATGAATGCCCAGTCGCGTCTTTCTTGGCCTCTAGATTAGGGTAACTTTTTATACCACAGCTAGATGGCTGCTCTGTAATTGTTGTTGTAGGGCTTCAAAGTTGGGCATGGATCCTTCATCAAGTGACCCGCATTCTTTTACTTGGGTTTTTGTTTCATCACCACTGGATGTGGATTTGGTGGAGTTGGTCTTTAGTTCTCTGCAACAAAAATGTTTACCCACTGAGCTCCCTTATTTAGAATGCAAGCCTGTGAGGTAACATTGCAGTCAGTGCTCTGGAGCAGGCAAACCAAGCCTCCAAGGTCTTTTGTGAGTGTTCAAACCTGTGACCAGAGATCACACAGAACTCCGCCTCCAGTAAGTGTGTTAACACTAGTTACCGAGCACCAAAGAACCACCATTACTTATAGCACCCCAGAATAACACAGCACGAAATACCACTGCAAAAACTGATTCATGCTGTGGCTTCTGAATACAAGTGTACCTGCCTCTGGGTGAGATCAGTGCTGCACTTTATGCAGCTGACTGGCATTACCACACTGGCACTCTCACAAGCACGGACGTCTAAAGAACACCTAAGGGAAATCAGAGTATGGTGCTTATGAGGTGACTCAAGTTTCACTAAAAATCACCCGTGCGCACCCTGAGGCTCTGACGTCGACTTCTGGCTAGACACGTGACCTGGAAAGGAAAAGGTGGCGCTACTGCTGTGGAGAGAGAGTGTGAGACCTGACTTCAACTTCCGGAGCAAAGTTTCTCGCGCCCTGAATGCCATCACAGGATGGGTGCGGCCAGGTCACTGAGGTCATCCTGGCACTGGCTTATAGGACGAGTGACAGGCAAGGCCCTGTGGAGCTGGCAAGCAGTTTTAAATCAGACAGTGTCCGGCCACTGTGGAACCTCCCTGAGCGTCACATGCTAGGTACACTCACTTTCCCAGATGTAACATAGCACTAACAACTGGGCCACACTGTGACTGCCGGGCTCTCCTCCGACTAGGAAACGATTGTGGGGTGTCCCATACGCCTTCTATTGTGTTATGCACCCGAAAAATTACAAATTCCCCACGAATAACATACTTTGCTCTTGTTTGCAGATTTAACCCTTGGCATCCATGAACTCTAACTCTTGATTTCATGAACTCTAACGCTTGATTTTTTAGGATAGGTGAAATATGTATCTTGCCGGCGTCGTTAGAGAAATTTCAGTAATTTACAGTTAATCTTGTTACACGAAAATCCTGATATTACAGTATGACATTGCGTAATTAAGTGCCATTCGCAGTTGTTTTTTTACTGTGAATGTGCTGTTCACGGTAAAAATGTACAGCAAACGCATACAAGCAACGCTTTTGTTTATGTTTTTTGCACATTTTTTGCGCAAAATGCATCCACGTGTCGAGGGTGCAGGCAAGGAGGCATGTTGCTCTAAAATACAGCTCCAAGTGCCAATTTTGCATTTCATGTAATTTTGTGTAATTTTGCAAACTATTTCACATAATTAGGCAAAGGCACATTATGCGAAATTTGCACGGTGTAGGAAAGTACCATCTTGCCTGGCATGTTACCCCCATATTTCACTGTATATATGTTGTTTTAGTTGTATGTGTCACTGGGACCCTGCCAGCCAGGGTCTCAGTGCTCATAAGTGTGCCCTGTATGTGTTACCTGTGTTATGACTAACTGTCTCACTGAGGCTCTGCTAATCAGAACCTCAGTGGTTATGCTCTCTCATTTCTTTCCAAATTGTCACCAACAGGCTAGTGACCAATTTTACCAATTTACATTGGCATACTGGAACAACCTTATAATTCCCTAGTATATGGTACTGAGGTACCCAGGGTATTGGGGTTCCAGGAGATCCCTATGGGCTGCAGCATTTATTTTGCCACCCATAGGGAGCTCTGACAATTCTTACACAGGCCTGCCACTGCAGCCTGAGTGAAATAACGTCCACGTTATTTCACAGCCATTTACCACTGCACTTAAGTAACTTATAAGTCACCTATATGTCTAACCTTTACCTGGTAAAGGTTGGGTGCTAAGTTACTTAGTGTGTGGGCACCCTGGCACTAGCCAAGGTGCCCCCACATTGTTCAGGGCAAATTCCCCGGACTTTGTGAGTGCAGGGACACCATTACACACGTGCACTATACATAGGTCACTACCTATGTATAGCTTCACAATGGTAACTCCGAACATGGCCATGTAACATGTCTAAGATCATGGAATTGCCCCCCCATTGGTGAGACAATCCCATGATCCCCTGGGTCTCTAGCACAGACCCGGGTACTGACAAACTGCCTTTCCCGGGGTTTCACTGCAGCTGCTGCTGCTGCCAACCCCTCAGACAGGTTTCTGCCCTCCTGGGGTCCAGCCAGGCTTGGCCCAGGAAGGCAGAACAAAGGACTTCCTCAGAGAGAGGGTGTTACACCCTCTCCCTTTGGAAAAAGGTGTCAGGGCTGGGGAGGAGTAGCCTCCCCCAGCCTCTGGAAATGCTTTGATGGGCACAGATGGTGCCCATCTCTGCATAAGCCAGTCTACACCGGTTCAGGGATCCCCCAGCCATGCTCTGGCGCGAAACTGGACAAAGGAAAGGGGAGTGACCACTCCCCTGACCTGCACCTCCCCTGGGAGGTGCCCAGAGCTCCTCCAGTGTGCTCCAGACCTCTGCCATCTTGGAAACAGAGGTGCTGCTGGCACACTGGACTGCTCTGAGTGGCCAGGGCCAGCAGGTGACGTCAGAGACTCCTTCTGATAAGCTCCTCCAGGTGTTGCTAGCCTATCCTCTCTCCTAAGTAGCCAAACCTCCTTTTCTGGCTATTTAGGGTCTCTGCTTTGGGGAATTCTTTAGATAATGAATGCAAGAGCTCATCAGAGTTCCTCTGCATCTCTCTCTTCACCTTCTGCCAAGGAATTGACTGCTGACCGCGCTGGAAGCCTGCAAAACTGCAACAAAGTAGCAAAGACAACTACTGCGTCCTTGTAACGCTGGTCCTGCCGCCTTCTCGACTGTTTTCCTGGTGGTGCATGCTGTGGGGGTAGTCTGCCTCCTCTCTGCACTAGAAGCTCCGAAGAAATCTCCCGTGGGTCGACGGAATCTTCCCCCTGCAACCGCAGGCACCGAAGAACTGCATCACCGGTCCTCTGGGTCTCCTCTCAGCACGACGAGCGAGGTCCCTTGAACTCAGCAACTCTGTCCAAGTGGCTCCCACAGTCCAGTGACTCTTCAGTCCAAGTTTGGTGGAGGTAAGTCCTTGCCTCCCCACGCTAGACTGCATTGCTGGGTACCGCGTGATTTGCAGCTGCTCCGGCTCCTGTGCACTCTTCCAGGATTTCCTTTGTGCACAGCCAAGCCTGGGTCCCCGGCACTCTAACCTGCAGTGCACGACCTCCTGAGTTGTCCTCCGGCATCGTGGGACCTTCCTTTGTGACTTCGGGTGAGCTCTGGTTCACTCCAGTTCATAGTGCCTGTTCCGCACTTCTGCAGGTGCTGCCTGCTCCTGAGTGGGCTCCTTGTCTTGCTGGGCGCCCCCTCTGTCTCCTCACACAATTGGCGACATCCTGGTCCCTCCTGGGCCACAGCAGCATCCAAAAACTCTAACCACGACCCTTGCAGCTAGCAAAGGCTTGTTTGCGGTCTTTCTGCACAAAACCACCTCTGTAAGCTTCTTCACAGCGTGGGACATCCATCCTCCAAAGGGGATGTTTCTATCCCTCTTCGTTCTTGCAGAATCCACAGCTTCTAACATCCGGTGGCAGCTTCTTTGCACCCACAGCTGGCATTTCCTGGGCATCTGCCCACTCCCGACTTGATCGTGACTTTTGGACTTGGTCCCCTTGTTCCACAGGTACTCTCGTCTGGAAATCCATCGTCGTTGCATTGCTGGTGTTGGTCTTTCTTGCAGAATTCCCCTATCACGACTTCTGTGCTCTCTGGGGAACGTAGGTGCACTTTGCACCCACTTTTCAGGGTCTTGGGGTGGGCTATTTTTCTAACCCTCACTGTTTTCTTACAGTCCCAGCGACCCTCTACAAGCTCACATAGGTTTGGGGTCCATACGTTATTCGCATTCCACTTTTGGAGTATATGGTTTGTGTTGCCCCTATACCTATGTGCTCCCATTGCAATCTATTGTGACTATACATTGTTTGCACTGTTTTCTATTGCTATTACTGCATATTTTGGTATTGTGTACATATATCTTGTGTATATTTGCTATCCTCATACTGAGGGTACCCACTGAGATACTTTGGCATATTGTCATAAAAATAAAGTACCTTTATTTTTAGTGTATCTGTGTATTGTGTTTTCTTATGATATTGTGCATATGACACCAGTAGTATAGTAGGAGCTTCACTCGTCTCCTAGTTCAGCCTAAGCTGCTCTGCTAAGCTACCATTTTCTATCAGCCTAAGCTGCTAGACACCTCTTCTACACTAATAAGGGATAACTGGACCTGGTGCAGAGTGTAAGTACCCCTTGGTACCACTACAAACCAGGCCAGCCTCCTACACACGGCACCACTCATAATGAATTTGCTATGAACTCAGGAAAGAGAGGTCATCTTAAAATCCACCACGAGACCTTGATAAGTGTGTGTATCAGACACTGGGACTGTGAAGAGGTAGGTGTTAGACTCCTAGGTTCACTTTTAAATTGAAACCTCTTCAGGTGTCATAAACACGGTAAGCATACACGATTCATGATGTAAGGGCATCCGTTCTTATGCTGATCCGAAATCCAGGTGAAACACTGCACAAGTACACACACATGTTTAAAGGCCCCATTCCTACTTACTGCCACAACAATTTGTAATTTCTAAAGGTACACCACTCTTGGATCAGCTCGTTTAGTATGACATCCTGCTTAACTTTACTTGTGGGCACAAAGTTCAGCTATTAAACATAACTCTGGCAAACAAACACTTTTACACCTCATTTTTTGACCCACCACCAACCCCTGTTTCTAACTGCATGGGCCTAACTTCATACACATTGCTATTTCAGAACCCAGCCCAGGGTATCTGACTCCTCATCCCCAACATAAACACACCACATAAACCTTTTCCACAAGTACCTGACCCTTGATTTTCAACTCTGCAGTCATGCAATCTAACAGATTTCTGCAATTCTCCTATTTTTACATTCGATTACTGAGTGCTAGTCATGCCATTCAGCGTGGACTCTACCATGAATCTTATCCCTTGACTCGAAACTTTGCCAAGCAGTAGGATGACCACATGTTCTGTCTTCCTCCCCTGTAACAGTCAAAACAGGACTTTCCAACTCAGTCCTGTCGGTGGCTGCTGGCTGCTACCCATCATTAACGTTGATGTAATCATCTTGTTAAATGACCAACAGGGTCACGTCCCAGCAGCAGAACATGTCCGACTGTTGGCATGAACGTGAGGTCCGCTCTCATCCATAGCATCCTTCGTTCCTTTCACACTCCAGTGCCTCAACATCCATTGCTGCTATGTACTGATTAATGACGCTGAGCTCTTTCTTCATTTCTGGGGGAGTTTACGTGGACATTGTAAGATGCAATGCTTTATAGGTTCCACTGACAGTAATATGAATCCATCCAGTTTAATGTTATATGGCCTTCACATTGACTTACTGTTAAATAGTTGGATATGTTGGTTCCATTAAACGTGTCATTGATTACTTCGGTTTTCCTGTACTTCTGTTTTTTGTAATTTATGTATTTGATTTAGAATGTGTTTGTGTTATACCGTGTGGGTTCCGAAATGTTGGGAATGTTCGGCGCAGTTGGAAGGCAGAGTTGCTGAAGTGCAGTCGTAGGTCTTACTCATTGAATAAACTTTTGAATGTTTCTAATATTTTTTTGAATTCCTGGCATTTCTTGTGAACCTTCCACCTTTCATGAAAACAGATAAAGTTATTTTACTTAATGTTTTCTTGTTACAATTTTCTCAAATTATACGACAATAAAATATCTATTATCAACACACTTTTTACCTGAGATTACCTGTGTTTCATTTTTTTAATTAGCAGCTGTTGTGCTGGTTCATTTCTGCTACCCTCAGCACCTGTTCAGTTGGGTTAGCACTCCCACTGGTGACCCACAAGCATATTGATGTGTCTGTAGTCTGTAAACATCTAGGATAGGGTGACAGTGCACCTATTGTATGTTACACCTCTAGCAACCCTCACACCCATGCGATGGAAGTCAGTTTTTACATTGGGGCCAGTGGTAATTTCTTGGGAGAGCTCCGATTTCTCTTTCAAGTTCTGTTCAACTGTCTGAAAACGACTAAAGTTATTTTTTATCACCTTACTACAGACATCTGTGACTGTCTGCTTGCAGTGTTAATTAACTCCATAATAGCAGGGCCACACCATATCGGGATGGTTACATTATGCTGTAGAGCAGTGGTTCCCAACCTTTTGACTTCTGTGGACCCCCACTTTATCATTACTGGAACCCAGGGACCCCCATGGAATCATTTTTGGATTCCGGGGACCCCCCACTGAGTCATTACTGAAAGCTGAGGACCTAATCTGTTAATATTATTTCATTTTCTAAGCAGTCACGGATCCCTGAGGAGGCTTCGCGGACCCCCTGGAGCCCTCAGACCACAGGTTGGGAAGCACTGTCGTAGAGAACATTATGCTGTAGGGTAGGTCGCTCCCCCTGCCGCTGCAGCTCCTCCAAGTTCCCGAGTTCCTGTGTTCCTGAGACCCACCTAACTGTAAGTACCCCCCTCCTCCCAGCCCCTCGCCCTGCCCCGCGCCACTCACCTTCTCTCCTGCTCCTGCTTCTTTTCCTCCTCTCTGTCTCTTCCTCCTCGCTCCCCCTCTGCAATCTTCTTCTGTGTTCTTCTGTTCTTCTCTTCTGTTCTTCTGTTCTTCCCTTCTGTTCTTCTGTGTTCTTCCGGTCTTCTGTGTTCTTCTTCTCTGTTCTTCTCGGTGCTTCTGTGTTCTTCTTCTCGGTTCTTCTGTGTTCTTCTGTGTTCTTCTCTGTTCTTCTCTGTTCTTCTGCTCTTCCGATCTTCTGTTCTTCTGTTCTTCTGTCTTCTGTTCTTCTGTCTTCTGTTCTTCTGCTCTTCCGGTCTTCTGTTCTTCTGTCTTCTGTTCTTCTGTCTTCTGTTCTCCTGTCTTCGGCTCTTCTACCTCCTCCGTCTTCTTCCCCCGAGCCTGCCCTCCTGCTCCTTCCTCATCCCCCTCCCTCACTCGCCTCCCCCTCTCTCACCCCTAGCTAACCCGTTCGCTATCTACCTCCCTCACTCCTCCTATCTTCCTATCTCTCTAGCTCCCTATCTCACTAACTCCCCCACTCTCCACCTCCTCCTACCTACCTATCTGTCTATCTATCTATTTCCCTATCTATCGACTTCTCTATCTATTTTCTCTATCTATTTCTCTATCTCTCCCCCCCTCCCGCCACCCCCTCTACTACCTATCTCCCTATCCTCTCACTCTACCTCTCTCCCTCACCCACCTCTACAACCCCCCCTCCCCTATCTTCACAACCCTACTCCTATCTCTCTCCCTAATCTCCAAACCTCCTAACACTCACCCTCCTCCACCCTAAACCCCCTCCCCCAGCTCCTCTCACTCTACCTGTCCCCCCCCCTCCCTCGCGCTTTCCCGCCGCGACCTCCTGCACGCCCCCGCCCCCAGCTCCCATTCGCCCCCAGCTGACCCCTCCCCCCCCTCCTACCTCTTATGGCGGCCGCTGCGCGACAGTGGTAGCGACCCTTGACCCAAGGGTAGGTCGCTCCCCCTGCCGCTGCAGCTCCTCCAAGTTCCCGAGTTCCTGTGTTCCTGAGACCCACCTAACTGTAAGTACCCCCCTCCTCCCAGCCCCTCGCCCTGCCCCGCGCCACTCACCTTCTCTCCTGCTCCTGCTTCTTTTCCTCCTCTCTGTCTCTTCCTCCTCGCTCCCCCTCTGCAATCTTCTTCTGTGTTCTTCTGTTCTTCTCTTCTGTTCTTCTGTTCTTCCCTTCTGTTCTTCTGTGTTCTTCCGGTCTTCTGTGTTCTTCTTCTCTGTTCTTCTTGGTGCTTCTGTGTTCTTCTTCTCGGTTCTTCTGTGTTCTTCTGTGTTCTTCTCTGTTCTTCTGTGTTCTTCTCTGTTCTTCTGCTCTTCCGATCTTCTGTGCTTCTGTCTTCTGTTCTTCTGTCTTCTGTTCTTCTGTTCTTCTGTTCTTCTGTTCTTCCGGTCTTCTGCTCTTCCGGTCTTCTGTTCTTCTGTCTTCTGTTCTTCTGTCTTCTGTTCTCCTGTCTTCGGCTCTTCTACCTCCTCCGTCTTCTTCCCCCGAGCCTGCCCTCCTGCTCCTTCCTCATCCCCCTCCCTCACTCGCCTCCCCCTCTCTCACCCCTAGCTAACCCGTTCGCTATCTACCTCCCTCACTCCTCCTATCTTCCTATCTCTCTAGCTCCCTATCTCACTATCTAACTCCCCCACTCTCCACCTCCTCCTACCTACCTATCTGTCTATCTATCTATTTCCCTATCTATCGACTTCTCTATCTATTTTCTCTATCTATTTCTCTATCTCTCCCCCCCTCCCGCCACCCCCTCTACTACCTATCTCCCTATCTTCTCACTCTACCTCTCTCCCTCACCCACCTCTACAACCCCCCCTCCCCTATCTTCACAACCCTACTCCTATCTCTCTCCCTAATCTCCAAACCTCCTAACACTCACCCTCCTCCACCCTAAACCCCCTCCCCCAGCTCCTCTCACTCTACCTGTCCCCCCCCCCTCCCTCGCGCTTTCCCGCCGCGACCTCCTGCACGCCCCCGCCCCCCAGCTCCCATTCGCCCCCAGCTGACCCCTCCCCCCCCCTCCTACCTCTTATGGCGGCCGCTGCGCGACAGTGGTAGCAACCCTTGACCCAAGGGTAGGTCGCTCCCCCTGCCGCTGCAGCTCCTCCAAGTTCCCGAGTTCCTGTGTTCCTGAGACCCACCTAACTGTAAGTACCCCCCTCCTCCCAGCCCCTCGCCCTGCCCCGCGCCACTCACCTTCTCTCCTGCTCCTGCTTCTTTTCCTCCTCTCTGTCTCTTCCTCCTCGCTCCCCCTCTGCAATCTTCTTCTGTGTTCTTCTGTTCTTCTCTTCTGTTCTTCTGTTCTTCCCTTCTGTTCTTCTGTGTTCTTCCGGTCTTCTGTGTTCTTCTTCTCTGTTCTTCTTGGTGCTTCTGTGTTCTTCTTCTCGGTTCTTCTGTGTTCTTCTCTGTTCTTCTCTGTTCTTCTCTGTTCTTCTGCTCTTCCGATCTTCTGTGCTTCTGTCTTCTGTTCTTCTGTCTTCTGTTCTTCTGTTCTTCTGTTCTTCTGTTCTTCCGGTCTTCTGCTCTTCCGGTCTTCTGCTCTTCCGGTCTTCTGTTCTTCCGTCTTCTGTTCTTCTGTCTTCTGTTCTTCTGTCTTCTGTTCTCCTGTCTTCGGCTCTTCTACCTCCTCCGTCTTCTTCCCCCGAGACTGCCCTCCTGCTCCTTCCTCATCCCCCTCCCTCACTCGCCTCCCCCTCTCTCACCCCTAGCTAACCCGTTCGCTATCTACCTCCCTCACTCCTCCTATTTTCCTATCTCTCTAGCTCCCTATCTCACTATCTAACTCCCCCACTCTCCACCTCCTCCTACCTACCTATCTGTCTATCTATCTATTTCCCTATCTATCGACTTCTCTATCTATTTTCTCTATCTATTTCTCTATCTCTCCCCCCCTCCCGCCACCCCCTCTACTACCTATCTCCCTATCCTCTCACTCTACCTCTCTCCCTCACCCACCTCTACAACCCCCCCTCCCCTATCTTCACAACCCTACTCCTATCTCTCTCCCTAATCTCCAAACCTCCTAACACTCACCCTCCTCCACCCTAAACCCCCTCCCCAGCTCCTCTCACTCTACCTGTCCCCCCCCTCCCTCGCGCTTTCCCGCCGCGACCTCCTGCACGCCCCCGCCCCCCAGCTCCCATTCGCCCCCAGCTGACCCCTCCCCCCCCTCCTACCTCTTATGGCGGCCGCTGCGCAACTGCGCAGCGGGCGCGCGCAGCGGGCACGCCGCTGGCGCGCCGGAGGCGCGCCAGAGGCAAGCCCGTCTGCGCCCGTCCGCGCCTGGCCCGCGCCCAGCGCCACGACCCCTGGTCCCCAGCTCCCCCAAGCCCCGCTGATCCGCTACGACCCCACCACCCTCCACGCCCTCAACCCAGGGCGCTCCAAAACCTGCTTCCTAGCTCACCCCAAACGCACCCATGGACCCTTCGCCTGCAACTCCTGCAAACGCATCTTCCACCACGCAACTACCACGACCACAAGCCCACGCGCCATCAACCACCTCAAGTGCATCCTGATCAACGCTCGTTCCGTCCACAAGCACGCCGTTGAACTTTGGGACCTCCTGGACTCCACAGCCCCGGACGTCGCCTTCATCACGGAGACATGGATGAACGCCTCCTCTGCTCCAGACATCGCTACCCGCCATCCCCGAAGGCTACAAGATCTCCAGAAAAGACCGCACCAACCAAGTAGGAGGAGGTGTCGCCATCATCTTCAAAGACTCCATCAGCGTCACCACCTCCACCGAAGACCCCCCCCTCGCCGCTGAACACCTGCATTTTCAGATTCGCACCGACCCAAGGACCACCCTCAGAGGATCCCTCGTCTACCGTCCTCCCGGACCTCGCGCCTCTTTCAGCGACGCCATCGCCGACTTCATCTCCCCGCACGCCCTCGCCTCACCGGACTACATCCTCCTAGGCGACCTCAACTTCCATCTGGAACAAAACAACGACCCCAACACCACCACCCTGCTCGACAACCTCGCCAACCTCGGCCTCAAACAACTGGTGAACACCGCCACCCACATCGCCGGACACACGCTCGACCCTATCTTCTCCGCCAGCAAACACGTCTTCTTCAGCCACACCTCTGCCCTACACTGGACCGACCACAGCTGCGTCCACTTCACATTCCGACGCGAGACCTCCCACCTCCGCACTCAACCCATCCCTCATCGACAGTGGAACAAGATCCCTGAAGAGCAACTCTTCTCCGCTCTCGCCGCCAACCAACCCACCCTCACCACCGACCCCAACGACGCAGCTCTCAACCTCACAAACTGGATCTCCAACTGCGCTGACAACCTTGCTCCCCTCAAACGCACGCATCGACAGACCAACACCAAAAAACCTCTCTGGTTCTCTGACACCCTCAAAGAATCAAAGAAAACTTGTCGTGCCCTTGAGAAGGCCTGGCGCAAGGACCACACCGCTGACAACATGACCGCCCTCAAGAATGCTACACGCGAACACCACCACCTGATCCGCACTGCCAAAAGGAACTTTTTCACCGACAGACTAGACAAAAACAGCCACAACAGCAGAGAACTCTTCAGCATCGTCAAAGAGTTCTCCAACTCCAGCGCCAGCGCCAACGCCGTCACGCCCTCACAGGATTTGTGCGAATCCCTCGCCACTTTCTTCCATCGCAAGATCAGCGACCTCCACGACAGCTTCGGACACCAGACCCAACCATACACCACTGAACCCGCTTCCCCGGACATCACCCTCAACAACTGGACCCACATCAACACGGAAGAAACCAAATCCATCATGAACTCTATCCACTCCGGCGCCCCTTCGGACCCCTGCCCGCACTTCATCTTTAACAAAGCCGACGACATCATCGCCCCGCACCTCCAGACCGTCATCAACTCTTCTTTTTCTTCTGCTACCTTCCCCGAATGCTGGAAGCACGCTGAAGTCAACGCCCTACTAAAGAAACCTACGGCTGACCCAAGCGACCTGAAAAACTTCCGCCCCATCTCTCTTCTACCTTTCCCAGCCAAGGTAATAGAAAAGACCGTCAACAAACAGCTGACCACCTTCCTGGAAGACAACAACCTGCTCGACCCTTCACAAACCGGATTCCGAACCAACCACAGCACGGAAACCGCCCTCATCTCAGTCACAGACGACATCAGAACCCTGATGGACAACGGTGAAACAGTCGCCCTCATTCTCCTCGACCTCTCGGCTGCCTTTGACACCGTCTGTCACCGCACCCTAATCACCCGCCTACGCTCCACCGGGATCCAAGGCCAGGCCCTGGACTGGATCGCCTCCTTCCTCGCTAACCGCTCCCAAAGAGTTTACCTCCCTCCGTTTCGCTCAGAACCCACCAAGATCATCTGCGGCGTACCTCAAGGCTCATCGCTCAGCCCGACACTCTTCAATGTCTACATGAGCCCCCTCGCCGACATCGTACGCAAGCACGACATCATCATCACCTCCTACGCCGACGACACCCAACTTGTACTCTCCCTCACCAAGGACCCCGCCAGCGCCAAGACCAACCTACAAGAGGGTATGAAGGACGTCGCAGATTGGATGAGGCTCAGCCGCCTAAAACTGAACTCTGAAAAAACGGAAGTCCTCATCCTCGGCAACACCCCGTCCGCCTGGGACGACTCCTGGTGGCCCACGGCCCTCGGCACCGCACCGACCCCCGCAGACCACGCCCGCAACCTCGGCTTCATCTTGGACCCTCTTCTCACCATGACCAAGCAAGTCAACGCCGTGTCCTCCGCCTGCTTCCTCACTCTCCGCATGCTCCGCAAGATCTTCCGCTGGATCCCCGCCGACACCAGAAAAACCGTAACCCACGCCCTTGTCACGAGTCGCCTGGACTACGGCAACACCCTCTACGCCGGGACCACCGCCAAACTCCAAAACCGCCTGCAACGCATCCAAAACGCCTCGGCCCGCCTCATCCTCGACGTACCCCGCAACAGCCACATCTCCGCACACCTGAGACACCTGCATTGGCTCCCAGTCAGCAAAAGGATCACCTTCCGTCTTCTCACCCACGCACACAAAGCCCTCCACAACAAGGGACCGGAATACCTCATCAGACGCCTCAGCTTCTACGTCCCCACCCGCCCCCTCCGCTCCGCTGGCCTCGCACTTGCTGCCGTCCCTCGCACCCGCCGCTCCACGGCGGGTGGGAGATCTTTCTCCTTCCTGGCGGCCAAGACCTGGAACTCCCTCCCCACCAGCCTCAGGACCACCCAGGACCACTCCGCTTTCCGGAGACTCCTAAAGACTTGGCTGTTCGAGCAGCGATAACCCCCCCTTTCCCCCCTAGCGCCTTGAGACCCGCACGGGTGAGTAGCGCGCTTTATAAATGTTAATGATTTGATTTGATTTGAAGTGGCTATGGTCTGTTTCTGCCGCACAGTTTTAAATACACAGAGTAGTGCTGTTTCTCTGGGCCTATTCTGTGTGTTACGGGCAAGCCAGACACGTTGGATTTGCCAAATACTTGTTTAGAATGGAGATGGGTCTGTTCTCTTGTCGGGGTGACTCTCCTGGCTCTAAGAGAACTGTGCCACGATTGCCACAGATGGATAATCTGCCCTGCTAGCACATTTGTGGCCTTTAAAATTCTATGCATACATAGAGGACTGCAAGATCCAATGCTGAAATATTGAGTACCATTTGTTATATAAAGTAAAACTATATTATGGATTGTTCATTGGTATCAGCAGTTGCCAAATGCCAAGCCGTACATTTTTAATTTCAATACTAAACCTAAAATGAAAAGTTGAACCATTTTTTCAAGAAAGTGATAACTAAAATATCAGTGTTCACATTTTTTGCAGAATACTGTTTTTCAATGTCGGTTAGTTCGGTGAGTCACTATTGAATCTGATTTTGTGCTAGTTTCTTTTATTGTATGTTTCTAGTATGAATGTAGGTTTGGCATATGTGGTGTAGTGATTGAGTAGTGTTCTATTTGGGACCCGCAGTAGTTTTCTTGATTGTCTAAATTAATATATTTATTATTGTTTATTCATTTTCAAATATATATCTCTTTGTATAGGTGATATTTAGATGCGTATATAAAATAAAATAATGTATCTTGATTTATATAATATGTAGTTGTTTTTTATTCTGGCTTCAAGAATACAACATTTAGCATAATTAATAAGGTCTTTGTACCCACTCTAATATTTTAGGAGAGGTAATAATATTTTTTGCATTGTTATTACGTGTTTCCCTGGTTTTAGCTCTCCTTATCTTTTCAGGGGCCCTTTTGGAGCTTTGATGTGATCAAATTCACACTTCTCCACTTCTATGTCTACATCACAACTTTCGCTCTCTGTACTACAACCTCTCTCGCTCTTCCATGAGCCTCACTCACTTTCTCTTCTTCACCTATGTCTCTCTAGTTTTTCTCTTTATGCTGTGTATGTAATTTCTCCTTACACTTTTTATCCCTCTCTCCCTACCTTTCTGACTCTCCCCTGTTTGTCTGGCCCAGCTTCCTATACCTCATCTCATGCTGCCCCTCTCTCTACCTCACAGCTAACTTTCTAAGTGGTGTCTCTCTGTTCCTTTCCCTACCTCAAGATTTTCTAGCAATCTAACTCTACCACTCTCTGCCTTTACCTCTCTCTAATTTACATCTCTTTATACTTGAACTCTCTCTGTCTACTTCAGTCATCATTGACCCCTCTCTCTATTTCCTTCTTTCTTGCGCTCTCTCTTTCATCTCTGTATCTGTTGCTCTACCTCCCATTGCCTACACCGTCCTCTCTCAACCTCTGTATTTTTCCTTGTGACTACTTCACTTCCCACCATTTATCCGGCATCTCTCCCTATCTCTACCTTAACTCTCCCTCTCCTTTCTCACTTTTTCACCCACTTGCTATGATGCCCCTTGATTCTTCCCATCTATCATTCCCCCAATGTCTCTTACTTTGCAGAGTCAAAAGAGCAGAAACAGGAAGACGAGTAGGATGAGGAAGGGAAATGAAATAATGAGAGAATTGGAAGGTTTCACCAGCGGAATGGTGAAAATCCTCAGAGCAGTGCTTAGATACCCAATCTTGCAGCAAGAACGCTAGTAGTGAAGGGGGCTTCAATAGCAAGGGCTATATCAATATGTCTTATTTTGATATTATACATTTGCTCACTAAACGTACTTCTGTTCACCCATACAGTCTTTCCTACAATGATAGTAACAAAAAGGCTGGTTAGAATCCAAAACTCCATGTGCAACGTCATTGTGAAAGGTAAAAAAAAAACTCTATCCAGTTGCAAAAGAAAATGGCTTGATCGATTTTTGTTCAAGCTCTCATATGTTACTGTTTGGCTGGAACACAGCAGACCACCTGACAGTCGCCTGTTTGCCCATGCCTCCGTTTCTGAAAATTTTGCATATATTTCAATATTGTTTAGCATCAGAAGGACTTAAATTAGGTGAAACATTTTTGCATTATTATTACGTGTTTCCCTGTACAGCAGCAGTGGCCAACACATATGGGCTGAGGGGCCACGCCCCCCACCTTTTTCCCAGCAAGAAGAGTGTCTGTCAGGCTGAACACAGGTAAGCCTGACAGACACTCTTCTTGTTCAGGTCAGGCAGCCAGGAGCTAGACATGTGCTAAATGCGCATGCTCCTGACTGCCTGAGTTGAACTTTTCCAGGCTGAGGATTTTACAGCCCTGTGACCACTTCAGCCCGGCCAATCTCACTGACACCAACCTACTTTGTGACGAGTGAGCGACTGCTGCCTTCCCTCACTGGTCTGCAGTCGCAACCCTTATGCAACCTCCCTCCCGGCTTCCCTCTCTACAGTGGAGGTACGTTTTGTTGACTTTGTTTGGTATGTTTGGTGCCTGCATGCATGTTTGTATGTTTAAATGTATGTGTGTTTGTTAGTGCCCTGAATAGATGTGTGAGTGCATATAGTTACCGGCTGTCACTGATTCACATTCGTCCCTAACTGGGGACCACAGAATATATCTTGCCGAGGGACAAAAAAATCCTTAAGTTGCCACTAAGGAAAAGGTTCTGGACACATGGAGTGGGCAGGAGACTCTATTTTTTCACCTTTCAGTCTTGTGTTCCAGGAGGCAATGTTCAATGGGAGGCATTGTTTCTAATAGCTGAGAAAATGACAAAGGCCGAGTAGAGCACACTAACTCATCCTTAGTCAATTCTTCAATACCCTGCCTAATAAGTGTCATCTGAGTTCTTTAAAAGTTGTTTCTTTAAAAAATCCAGGTAGTTTTAGAGGCCACCTTACGAAAATGAGTCATATAGGAAAGAATGTCACCATTTTCTTTTTGTATTCCACATTAGTCTTCTCAGCTGATAATTCTCCTTCTGATCTCTCACCCATCTTCTTTAAAGAGCGCCAAAAAGTTGGATAACCATCCAGATATGGGTTTGAGCCTGCTATCAATGCAGTAGGCCAAGCCAGAGAAACTCCAGTTAGACCTTTGAGCGATAAGAGGTAAGATTAATGTGGTGAAAGGCATAATGAACTAGAAGTGAGTTCATATATTCTTTTAATGTGGTTAGCTCCCCATCAATTACTTCACCATCTGAGAGCATGAGAACAGGAGTCGCGGAGGAGGAGAGCGGCATTTTGAGGTGTAGTGAGTGACGGCGGTGAGTAGCTGAGTGGGCCCCTCAGTAAGAGAGAAGCTGGGGGTTGATTCTGGTCTCCAATTGCCAGCAGCAGGGAGAGAAAGAGCGGGAAAGGAGGAGCGAGGTGGTGCGACTGGGCTCCCGCTTGCTCAGTTTAGCATTCTCCGGAGGGGTCGGAACTCCAGCGGTCTCCAGTCTACGGGAATCCAGACACCATGCTCGGGGTACGCATGGTGGACTGCTGAGCCAGCTCTCCTTGACTGCCTCCTGGTCAGCTCTCAGGTGTAGGGTAAGAAGAGTGGGGGCTAGGGAATGCTAAGAAGAGGAGAGAGGGAGGCTAACAGCAAGTATCAGAGTAAGAAGTGAGTCAGCCGCCTTACGCGAGCTGACGCGCAGTTGAGGATAGGTGGTGTGAAAGCAGCCGGCTAAGAGGTCGATGCAGCTTGCGCCTCAGCTGCCCCCGCTCCATCTCTCTCTCAAGGCCCTAAGGTAGGTTAAGTGCAAATTAAGTTCAAATCACCTACAAAAATGCCCACATTTTTCAGCAACCTGCAGTTTTACAGCTCTTGTGTTCATCTGTATGTTTGGAGCTTGTTTGTAGTGGTAGGTTCTTAATTACTTGGCAGAATAACCCTGGATAAAAGCTTCTGCGCTCTCTAAAGGCTGCTTGGACATGCGCGCTCTCAGTTCCACAGTACTAAGTATCACTAAGGAAAAGGGCAAAAAAGCAAAAATAAAAACAAAAACAGTTACAAGGGGAGAAAAAATAATCTGCATTACGTTTTTTTAACTTGGCCGAGCACCACAGTCTGAATTTTCCCGCCCCAGATGCGCTGCAGCTGCAGAGTAGTGAGGCATAAATATTAATGAAATCTGGTGGGCAACATGAGGGCATGAAGAGATATTTTAAGCGCAAATACAATGATGAAGGAGTGCTAGGGGGTCTGATGTTCATATAACTCTCATAGACTTTGATTTCAGCGAATGCTCAGCCCATAACAAAAGCTTGCCGGCCCAAATGGGTCAGAACAAGAGTGAACAGAAAAGTTCATACAGGGGCTGACAAGGATGGCAAGAAGAAAGATGGTGAGAAATCTCAGGATAAGCATGGGGATAAGGGTAAAACCAAAGATCCTTCTTCAAATCCTAAACACTCTTCAGGGGGTGGGGATAAATCAAATTCTTCCTCTTCTTCACAACAGACACACATTAAAAAGCCTTGGTGCTTTGTGTGTAAAAATAAAGGCCATAGGCCAGGGGATAAGTCCTGTCCAGGTAAACCCCCTGAGCCTACCACCACTAATACATCAAGCTCTAGTGCCCCTAGCAGTAGTGGTACTAGTGGTGGGACTGCTGGCAACAGTCAAAGTAAGGGTGTAGTTAGGTTCACTTATGGGTCCATCATAGAAACTGGGGTAGTCAGTCCCAAGACAGTTTCTGTCACACCTAGTGGCATTGGCCTTGCCACACTGGCTGCTTGTCCCCTTACAATGGATAAGTACAGGCAGACAGTTTCAATAAATGGTGTTGAGGCACAGGCCTACAGGGACACAGGTGCCAGTGTCACTCTGGTGACTGAAAACCTAGTGGCCCCTGAACAACACATCATTAGACAACAGTACAAGATTATTGATGTCCATAACTCCACTAAGTTTCTTCCCTTAGCTATAGTTCGGCTTAGTTGGGGTGGAGTTACTGGCCCTAAGCAGGTGGTAGTATCACCTAGCTTACCTGTAGACTGTCTCTTAGGTAATGACCTAGAGACCTCAGGTTGGGCTGAGGTAGACTTTTATACCCATGCTGGGTATCCCTGAGGAATTGCTTCCTCTCATTTCAGCTGAAATGAAAAAGCAAAGGAGAGAAAAAGGCCTGAAAACTCAGGATCCTTCTCCAACAACAGGTAAAAAGGGTATCACAGTATCCCCTAACCGCCCTGCCATTCAGGATACCATTCCTGTGGTGGGAGAAACCTCTCCTGGGGTGGCACCTGTACCAAGGGAATCATCAGCTGGCACAGCTGTACTCCCTGAGGTGAAAGTACCTCTCTGTGGGATAACTAATATTGGTGAGAAAAACGGCACCATTTTAGTTAACATGGAGCATCCCTCCAACCCTCCCAGAGAAACTTTAGTGCAGAAACCCTGCACTGCCTCACAACACTTGGGACAGCAGCCCTGCCCTAGTGTGGAGCTCATAGGACAGCATCCCTGCCCTGCTCCAACTAAAGAGAAACAGCATCCCTGTTCTCTCTTACAGCCATATGGACAAAGTTTTTTCCCAGCTATGGCTTTACTGAGACTGCATCCCTGTCTGGCATTCTCATCACTAGAAATAGGTCCAGTGGACAATTCCCACTGTTCTAAACTAAAACTTACTGATAGGAACTCAGAAAAAATATATCTTCACATTGTTGGTTAGCTAAAAAAACAAAGCAGTAGAAAACAACTTCAGGACGACAGGATATCAAAGGTGGAGGCTTGTAAAGGAGCATTTGTGACACATCGTACTGATGATTCCATCTCCTTATTAGGGGAAAACAGGAAGTGAGGAAGAAGAAGTAGGAAGTGACGTGCAAGAATGTACTCAACCATAATGTATTGTGGAAAGGACTGTTGGCATTTATATTCCTGAAGATTATAAATCAGGTAAAGGGACCATCTTCTGCTGAATCCAAGTTGAGGAGATGATGTTAAAGAACGGTGGGAGATAAGTGATATAATACAAAGCACTGAGACAGATTTAGAGGGGAGAGTGTGTGTCAGTCTTTCTCCATACAGCACCTATGGAGAATGCAACAAACATGTGGGTCTGAGTTTGCTAAAGGCTAAACTTGCACTGTAACTTCCTCCTTCAGTGAGCTACACCACAAGGGCCCAAATCCACCTACAGCGTCAAAGGGTGGACTGGTAAAAAACGGTGCTGTCTGCGGCCTTGCTGACTGTGCGGTGGCATAATGCACCCTTGAGTTCAGACGTGTCATTATCAACTCTAGGGTGCGTTGGCACTGGGTTTGGACAGCGGAGCTACAATAAGGCATGCTTGGAGAGGGGTGGTGGGTGGTTCTGCAGCACCCAATAAAACCTGAAAGACTTTAATTGAAGAATGAACAATAAAGAGGCCCGTCAAAGTTTTTAAACATCTAGGATAGGGTGACAGTGCACCTATTGTATGTTACACCTCTAGCAACCCTCACACCCATGCGATGGAAGTCAGTTTTTACATTGGTGCCAGTGGTAATTTCTTGGGAGAGCTCCGATTTCTCTTTCAAGTTCTGTTCAACTGTCTGAAAACGACTAAAGTTATTTTTTATCACCTTACTACAGACATCTGTGACTGTCTGCTTGCAGTGTTAATTAACTCCATAATAGCAGGGCCACACCACATCGGGATGGTTACATTATGCTGTAGAGCAGTGGTTCCCAACCTTTTGACTTCTGTGGACCCCCACCTTATCATTACTGGAACCCAGGGACCCCCATGGAATCATTTTTGGATTCCGGGGACCCCCCACTGAGTCATTACTGAAAGATCCAATGCTGAAATGTCAAAGTTTTTACGTTTTTTTTCTTGGCAGATATTTTATATATTAAATAAAACGCTGTCAAATATATTCCTTGCTTTAAAGAGATGGTGTTATTGCACAGCACCCCCACTCAATTAATAATTCCAGCACCACTGGGTTTTGGATGTGTTTGATTTAGTATGTTTCACGGTTGCGGTTGGAATGCATCACCTTTGATTTGTAGGTGTATCCTTTTTGCTTGGATGGGGGTGTGAAAGGTGTGGGAAGTTGTTAAATTTGAGGTGTGTCACTATTTACCTGTTGCAGTTGAGCTATTGGTCTATCACTGTTAAATAAGGGAGGGGCTGCAGGTAGGTTTGGAATGTATCACAGCCGGGTTACTCCAACTAGGACAATCGTGTTTCAGTTTGGGCTGTGTCACTGGTGTGTGTTTGGGTGTCATAGTTGGGTCTGAATGGTTTCATGGCTGGGTTGCTGACGTCTCAAAGTTGTGTATGAACTGGAATACGCTTCACCATTGACGCGAAGTTCTACGATATTTGCAGAACATTAATTCGCAATTAAATTTTTAATTAACATACGGATTTATAATGCATCAAAATTACAACCTTGTGTCAGATGTGTAGCTTGTTTCTGTCACTGCTGTGTTTTTCACACATAAAGCTGGGTTCTATTGTTTTTTTTTAGTCTGGGGCTGTTTAAAGTTGGTTCGTGCGCAGAGTCACTTTAAGGATTTTGGGGGCCCCTGTCAAGAAATATTTTGAGTGTTCCTGTTTGGAAGAACTTTGAATTTCAGTACCCACTGTGTTCTAGTTGAAGCTCCATGATGCCAGTCCGAATTGAAGTATATGTTAATGGCCGAGATAGAAACACAGAGAGACGTGGGAAAGAAAAACTGTGAATTTTACTGGAGTCCCTGGAAGGTGGGTGCGATTGGGCAATTAAACAGCTTCCGCATGCCTTAAACTGCTCTGCTCGTGCGGAGTCTTGATGTTTTCACATACAAGAGTCTAAAATGCTTTTTGGCTGCAATGGTATATTTTCATAATATGTTTGAGGGGAGCGACGGCTGTGTGGACGGCTGTGTGGAGCTGCTCCTTTTACAGCCCAAAAGAATCACTGCCCGTGGACCAGAGCTCACCTGAGACCCAGACTCCTGTGTCTGCAGGTGAGCTGAGGCCCCGCCCTCGCAACCACACCCTCCTTCGGTGGGCTGGTCCCGGGAGCAGGCAGCCAATCGGAAAGACGGCTTGCCTAAGGCAGCCAATGGGCTGCGGGCTGGGTGTCGGCTGCGAGCGGGGCTGAGCCGGGTGGGGATGCAGGGCATGAGGAGATGAAGCGGCAGCTCAGAGGCCGGACACCGAGCGGCTGTGCGGCCGGAGCGGAGCGATGAAGAGCCGGCACCATGCGCTGCTGCCCCCCGGACACCTGCCTGCTGCTGCCTGCACTTCTGCTGCTACTGCTGGAGCCCGGGGCCGCATACTTTGGGTGAGCACCGGTCCACTGGGGCACCTGGGTGTAGGGGACACACACTTTGCTGCACATCGGACCCAGATACAGAAGCACATTAAAGACTGCACACTCGCCACAGGAACCTCAATGCGTGGGATACAGTTATATATACATGGCTGGAGGGGACACTCCAGTGTCTGTACACAAGGGACAGGGCCTGCTTTAGGGGATATATCAGTTTCTACGCATGGACATCGGATGTCGGGGCCACATCAAAGTCAGCACACATGTAACGAGGAAGAGGGGACACAATAGTTCTGCATGTATAAAGGAGAGACGGCCCCATCTGAGCACACGGAACATGCTTGCTGTGGGGCATGCATCAGTTTCTGCACGTGGGAACCTTATACAGAGGACACATCAAAGTCGAAATACAAGGACGGGAACTTTATGCTGGGTCATAGAAGGTGGTCATGGCTGTAAGGGGGCCGTTCATATCTGCACACAAGGGACCGGGCCCGATGTAAAGGGCGTATCAACATATAGATAGATGACCTGGATATAGGGGGCCCCTGCATATCTGCAAAAAGGGGAGAGGGGTCGCAGTGCAGGAGGCGCGTCGGTTTCTGGTCGTAGGACCTTCATGTAAGGATAGACCTATTTCCGCCGTACCGGAACACACCAGAATACAGGGGACACATCAGGTTGTGAACATGGGGGCAGGATCTGGCTATAGGGAACATCTAACTCTGCACACCTGAGCTCTGGGCCTGTAGCCTTTAGCTGCAGGAGATTTAGGAAGTTCTACACCAATGAGTATGGACCGTATCTCTGCATGAGAGGCCTCTCTAAAGGGAAAGAGAAGATTGGTAGGGCTGTCAGCATACAGGGGACACGTTCTGATTTGAACCAGGCTTGGGTGTAGGGGTCAAGGTCTACATGGAAAGTTATTTTGTATGTTATGTTGTGTTGGTTGTTTCTATAGCGCTCTATGGCACCTAAGCGCTGAGTGGCGACAGGAAAGATGGAAAGGGTGGACCAGGAAGGAGGACAGGTAGAGAGAGACAAGACATTATATGTGGTGAAGAAGTCTCCCAAGTGCTTAGACAGACCCCACCAGAGGCGTGTTTACGTAATGGGGCCCTTCGCTGTGTGGGGCCCACTGTTCCCTATACAACATTCCTTTTAGAAGGGACTCGCTTCATCTAGGGCCCATTGCCTGGTTTTGTCAGGCGTCATGCCCATATGATCATCTCTGCATATGCGGGGCCGGATTTCCGTATAGGGGATACTTAATGTGTACAGCTGCAGCTCTTTAGCACAGTGCGTGTGTGTGAGAGTAGCGGAGAGTGCACGGGGGCCTTCCAGCACACACAGGGTACTCCCTGCACGCAAGGGCACCGCCTTCTCGTCAGGGACCCTCTCCTGTGAAGTAGACGTGTACTGGAGCAAGCCACGACTCTTTCACTCACCACTCGAGCGGGAGAGTCCCATACTCACGCCGGGGGACCCGCTTGTCCTGAACACTCTCCTTTCAGGTGACGCGACCCCCCTCTGCCCTGGACACTGCATTCTTCATCGAGGGGGCTCTCTGAGACAGGGTCTCGCCTGGTAACGCTGTGCCCTCCCCGAGGTATAGGCGCCCTTGGCTTATGGCCTCCCCTCACGACCGAGGGTCACTCAGATGTCCCTCCTGTTTACCCGGCTGCCTCCATGTGTCACGCTTCCTTCCGGGCTACATCGCCCCGAGTGCGGCACTCTCGTCATACCTGGAGCATTCTGCCTGTCCGGACACCCTTCCATGGACACACTCGTCACCATGGGCCCATTCTACTCTACCCCTGGCATAGTTCCTGCCAGCCCAGATACGATTCCTTTCTACCACGGACACACCCTTGACCAAGGACCCTCTCACTGCCGCCATACCACGGACACTCTTCACCGCTGACCCCCTCACTCCGTCTCTACCACAGACCCACTCTTCACCTCTGGTCCTCTCACTCCGTCTCTACCACAGACCCACTCTTCACCTCTGGTCCTCTCACTCCGTCTCTGCCACAGACACACTCTCTCTGGCTACACGGACACACTTACCAGCCACCAAGGACCCGCACACCCTTTCTACCAGGACACTCTTCACCGCTGACCCTCTCACTGTCTACCACAGAAGCACTATCTGCCCGGAACTCTTTTCCATGGACACATGGACCACAGACCCCCTCACTCCTCCACCACGGAGCCTCTCATGCTCACTCTACCACAGATACTCTCCCCGTGTATCCCGTGCACGGTCCATCAAGGCCCCTCTCACTATCTCCCACAGACACACTATCTGCCCAGGACACTCTTCCACGGACACATTCTTTGTGTACCACGTGCACGCTCATGACGCCCCCTCTCACTCCCAGACACACGATGCCCCGGACATGCTTCCTCTCCAGCCTGCCCGCGACACTCTCCCTCCCTGCCTACCACGGGCACGCGCTGTGTCATGTGCCCCATCACTGGCATGCGCTGTGTCATGACTCCCCGTGCCACCCCGGTATAGCAGCCAAGTTACCCCATGACGCGTGTGGCACCGTTAGCCGGCCATGGGGTTTTAGCCCACATCGCTGAGCCCAATTTTACTCTGTCAAACACAAATCTACAAGTTCCTGAAAGCAACAGACGCGTGGTTGACGTTCCTAGCCTGGCTGAATGTCACCAATGACTCGGGGACACCTGGAAGATGTGCAAAACGCCCCCCCCCCTGAAATTCTCTCATGTCTTTCTCACCATTTCAAATCATTTCGGGTCACGCTGTTGTAATTTTTGCGTACGGCTTAAGCCACAATCATAGCGCGACCCTGAAAACCTTTCTGTTGCGCTACCTCCGAGCCCTTAATTTGTTTTGTCGTCTATGTTTTAATTTATTTCATGTTGCCACTCCCTCTTTGTGTCCCAGTTCCTTTTCCACCTTCCCCAGAGCACTGTGTTTTTTCTACTTTGCTATTTTCTTTTTTTAACTGTACTTGCTCCACTTTCTTATCTTGTCTTATTGTGAACACTTTTTCCCTTTGTCGTTAATTTGTTGCTCCTTTTTGATGCTTTTGTGCTTCTTACCTCTTTACGTTTTCGTTTATCATTTTTATAATTTCTTGACTTTCATCCGTTCCTCTCCATGCTATTTATTTTCCTCTCCATTTTCCCTTGTGTAATTTTTTTATGTTACGTATTTTTTTAAACCCGTTCACCCTACTTTACCCACTTTCTTTTGCTCATATTTTGGTATTTTGATCCCGTTCTTTCGTTCACATTTTGTTTTGTTCCCTTTTCTTTCTTTAGACTTGTTCACTTCTTTCTTCCTTCGTCCCTTATTTCCTTTCTTCTTCCGTACGTGCATGTCCCACCGTCTCTCGATCATTCATATTCTGTTTCGTTTTTCTCATTTTTTCACAATTTATTGCGTATTTTGGGAATTCCTCTTTTTTCGTTTTGTTGCTAATTTCAGGCACATCCGACCGTGTTATTTCAATTTTATCTTTCTCTTTTCGGGTGGTTCCTTAACTTCCCCACGCCCCCAGGTGCACAGCCCTGTCCTCGCTGTTTCGTGTTTTCACCTCTGGTGTTTTATAGTATTGGGACACTCTATTGTTTTATTCTAAATCGTGAACATTTCCCCTTCCCTCTTGTACAATTAATATTTTAGAGTTTGCGTTCCATTCTGTTTTTCGCGTGGTTCGTTCACAGCTTTGACAACCGCGATTTCAGAATTGAAACAAATCTGACAGGGCCGGCTGGGGTTATCGGTTCGATCTTCTTGTCAGCGTCTAATGAATATTGTGTTCGAATTTGTACAGCTCATGTAGGAGGTTCGCGGGGCGACCGTGAGGGCGTTTTAGACATTTTCTGTGGTTGGGAAGTATAGATCGGAGAGAGTAGGGTTGGTGCGGACGTTCGAGGGGGCTGACTTGGAGCAGAAATCCATAGGATGGGCCATTTCATAAGCGAAACACCAGGCAGCGCCAAGAAGAAATATGCACACGCGTGCGCACTCTAATTATTCTGTCTTGCAATGATCGACCATTTATCAGATAAAACAATGGTATACTGTGGAAAAAAGAGAGCTCAGTGGAGCAGGGCACCAGATATAGAGATCTGTTAAAAACCAGCATGCGAAACACGAGTGGGGTCTCGATGAATGTATCCTTTCAAATCTCCGAGGTTCTGAGGTTGTTAAAAAAAAACACAAAAAACAGAGTTGGGTAATACTGAGTGATGTTTCTCATAACAGCGCTTAGCTACCCGTTTTAGGCGCTATATAAAATCCCTTTATTGATGATTCTCACCCGATGCTTGTCAGTTTTTCCAATTAGTTTTTTAAATTGTATTACATTTTTTAATGCTAAAGTGTTGTTCTAACCTTTACAATAAGCGGTAACTCGTGACCTTAATAAAGAGGGCAGAAGTGCCGCTTTCTGTAGGCGCTAAGCACAGGGGAAAGTCCCAGAGAGGCGTGACCTGGGCCGAACCATTATTCCCCGATGGGAGTACTACGTTCTGCGCCCTACTCCATAGAAGGGTACCTTGAGCTGAACCCCTACTCTGAGCTGTATTCATATTCCCAGCCGGAGGCTCCAGGGAAAGGGGTAATCGGAGTTGCATTCACCGCGCCTGGCGGAGGTACTTTGCGCAGTACCTTTCGCCCGGTAGAGTTTTTTTGACCTGCACCCTCCCCAGAAGGCAGGAACACACACCCTAGAAGACAGAGGTACTATGCGCTGTACCCATTCTTCCCTTTAGAGGTACTTTGATCTGCGCAGACCTTTGAAGGCAGAGGTACTTTGAGCAGTATCCACTCTACCCGACAGAAGTACTTTTACTTGCACATACCCTAGAAGGCAGAGGCACCCACCCTAGAAGGCAGAGGTACTTTGAGCAGTACCCATTCTTCCCGATAGAGATGCTTCGATCTGCACATACCCTAGAAGGCAGAGATACTTTAAGTTACACTCAGAGCTGCACACATAATCCCAGGGAGAGTTAGTTAGAGTGCACCTCTACACCGAGCAGCATCCATACTCATAGGGTGGTACCTTGCGCTGCACTCACAGTCTCAGCGAGTGTTACTCTGAGAGCATCCATACTTCTAGCGTGGCACCCTGAGCTGCAATCTTACTCCCAGGGTGGTACCTTGAGATGCACCCATGATACTAGCGTGGCATCTTGAGCTGCACCTTACTCCTAGGGTGGTGCCTTGTGCTGCGCCCATACATCGAGAGAGAGTTACTTAGAGTGCACCATTACTTCGAGGTGTATCCATACTCTTAGGTTGGTACCTTGAGCTGCAACTTTACTCCCAGGTTGATATCTTGCGCTGCACCAATACTCATAGCTAGAGTTGTACCAATGCTCAGAGGGACAGTTACTCCAAATGCACCTTTATTCCTTGCTGTATCCGTATTCCTAGTGTAATTCAGCTGCACCTCTACTCCATGAAAGGGTTACTTCGAGTGCACCTCTACTCTGTGCTGCACCCATAATCCTACGTTGATACTTTGAGTTACACACATGCAGCTAGGGAGAGTTACTCAGCGCTACACCCATACTTCCAAGGAAAGTTACTCTGAGTGCGCCCATATATCGAGCAACATCCGTACTTCTACTGTGGTACTTTGAGCTGTACCCATACTCCAAGAGGAGGGCAACTTGAAGTTCCATCCACACAGAGCAAGGTGCTAGGAGCTGTACCCCTTCTTCTCGCTGGAGGCACTTGAAACTGCATCCATGCCTCAAGATGGGTTTTTTTGAACTGCAACCATACCTCAAGGCGGAAGTACACGGAGATGCGACCATTCTCTAAGATGGAGTTATTAGGCAGCTCACCCCTCCAAGAGGGAAGTGTTTTGGTTGCAAGTATACTCACTCACCCTTGATCCGTACACATACTCCTAGACAGACATACTCTGATTTCCACCGATGGGAGCTGTACCCATACTCCCAGACAGAAGACATGCGTGCCACGCCTATACTCCTAGGCTGAGGTACCTGGAGGCATACCCTTATTCCCATGTGGCACTATCATGCTCTGCACAAGTAGTCCTAAGTAGAGATACTCTGAATTGCAAACCTGCTCCCAGATAGAGAGAACAGGAGCTGTGCACATACTCACAAATGGAGATACCCGCAGCTGTACAGATACTCGCGCATGGAGGTACCTGGAGATATCTAGATACTCACACTTAGAGCTGTACACATGTTCACACATAGAGGTACCTGGAGCTATATATATATTCACATATGGAGGTGCCTGGAGCCGTACACATACACGCAGAGGTACGGGAGATGTACACATAGAGGTACAAACACATATATGAAGATAGCTGGAGTTGTACACATACTCACACATGGAGGTACTTGGAGCTGTACACATACTGACAAATGGAGGTGCCTGGAGCTGGCACATACACATAGAGGCGCCTGTGGCTGTACACATACACATGGAGGTGCCTGGAGCTGTACACATAGAGGTACATACACACATGAAGATAGCTGGATTTGTACATACTCACACATGGCGGTACATGAAGCTGTGCACATACTCACACATGGAGATAGCTAGAATTGTACATCTTCACTTGGAGGCATCTGAAGCTGTACACATACTCACACATGTAAGTGAACGAAGCTGTACATACTCACACATGGGGAGGTACCCAGTGCTGTACACATACACATGAAGGTACCTGGAGCTGTACACATACACACCCATGGAGATAGCTGGGGTTGTACATACTCACACTTGGAGGTATATGAAGTTGTACACATACACTTGGAGGTATCTGAAGCTGTACACATACACATGGGGGTACCTGGAGCTATACACGTACTCACACACGGAGGTATATGACGCTGTACACACCGAGGAACACTGAGCTGTACACATGCACGCACATGGACATAGCTGGAGTTGTACATACTCATACATGGAGGTACCTGAAGCTGTACACATACACACGGAGGTACATGGAGCTGTACACATACACACACCTGAAGGTACCTGGAGCTTCCGCCATACTTCCAGACAGAGGTACTTTGAGCTGCTCACCTACTCTTATGCCAAGGTACTTTCAGTAGTAACTTCTAGTCATGACTAGAAGCGAAGAAAATAACCGATTTTAGGCCCATATTTTTACTTTTTTAGCACCGCAGTTGCGTCGTTTTTTGACGCAAAATCGGCGCAAACTTACAAAATACAATTGTATTTTGTAAATTTGCACCGATTTTGCGTCAAAAAGCGGCACAAATGCGGCGCTAAAAAAGTATAAATATTGTTCTTTGCTTTCCAGTTGTTGCATGATCTTCTTGCGTGTTATTGGTATCTCCGCTACTGTTGCTCACCGTTATCTTACATACATCACGGTGCCGCTGTGCTGTGCGCAAGCAGAGTCCGACGCAGGAAACATTTCAGTGTCACGTATACATAGGCCTCATCACACGTGCAACTCGTGCACCTATCGTTACTGCAGCAGGTGCAGTGGCACCGGAGCACAAGGGTCCGTAAGCTCCACTACTCCACTATCATGGCTGTTTTTGAATACCTTACCGATGGCAGCGTTTTGGGTCGTTACAGTAGGGCCCGTTGCCCTCGCGCTGCACCACTGCACGCACGCAAACATGGATGACGCGATAGTAACCCGCGCGGGTATCGAGAAAACATCACGAAGTAATGCTTTTACGTCTTGCGTACGTAGTTCTGTCACTTCTATTCTACGCAGTGGTTGAGGTACATACAAGTATGAGAACTGTGATCCTGAGTGCAATAAGGGTGGGGGAGGGGGCTAGGACTGGTTAAAAAATAACGAAATAATCTGTAACTACATTGTTGGTCGTCCACTTTCAGGCAACAGCATATGAAGTAACGCACAAATCTAAAGTGAAAACGAATTTCGAGGGAAACTAATCATTGGGGAATATACTCTTTTATTTAATGAAATCACGGCTAATGAATGTAATCACTGTAGATGTCCGAGTGTGTAACCAGGGAGTCCCAGTATTGAATGGTTTGCGCAGTGGGGAATAGTGAATTGCATATGAACAGGGCTAAAGGGTCCCAGCTTGTGAGAGAAAGCAGTCTGATAATGTCACTTATTACTTACAAATTGTGTTCCTCACAGTATAAGATAGGGTGCCAAAAATTGCAAAAGATTTAACGTTTACAATAAATTACACACACTACATTTCTTTAAGGCACCCCGGTGAAAACATCTGTACTCTTTAGACCTTTATGCTTCCCTTATCTTCACAGTAAAGGTGAAAGGAGGACACAGACCTTGCCATCTGTACTGAACGTCTGTGAAAATTCCCATTCTAGCCCAATTTTAGATGTTTAGGAACCAACCAATTCACGTATCCGAAATGCCTATGTGAATAGGCCCCAGTTTTCCTGAATCTACTCACGTCTATTGTGTACATTTCATAATCAAATGATTCAGAATCACTGCATTTTGCACCTTTTCTGTTCTTACCATCTTTTTGGTGTTTTCTCTAAATATTATTACGTTGACTAAGCATTCCAAACAAAAAGTGGCACCAGTCTCCCAAACTCTCACATGCATAGGTTATGGTACCAGATGTTGTTGCAACTGCTCGACGATTCTTTGGAGTTTTAAGTAGGACACGCATCTATATTGAAAGGAAAAGTTTATATTTCAAATTTAACCCAATGCTTCTGGGTATCATTATGTCCCCTGATACAGTGTGCGACACAAGGGTCAATCCCACCCGTAACCACCCATGTAGCACATCCGGCCCTGTTAAAAAATATGTGTTTCTTTATAAATGCACAATGTTTCCTACCACCAGGCCAGGGAAAGCAAAGGCCTCATGTGCATGGCTAGAATTCAGTCTACAAGATTTGATGGGTCCACCCGTCTCTAATCACACAAAGCATGGCATGACAGTGTGCTCACCTATTGGATAACAATAGAATGATCGTGCAACAATCTGATTATAACTACCAATAGTAGGAGCAGAGAGGATTTCTTCCCAGGCTATTTTGTTCACATTGGAAAATTACACAGAAATAGTTTTTAAGTATGCAGTGTGTCACGTACCCACAAAAGGAGCGCAATGAGAATACCACTTACATGTGTGCAAATTGTCATGAGTTGTGTTTACCTATATCCACAGAAGTAGTTGTCTAGTAGCATCCAGGATCCGATTGAAGCATCACACCAAATGAATTGGTGATATAGAGTGACTGACTGCAGGGATTGTGTGCATGTATATCATGAATGAACAGAAGGATATTCTCATACCTATAGAGTAAGTCTCCCAATGCAACACGTTGCAAAGGTTAAGTTAAGTCCTGAAGACATCCAGATGACCTAAACAGCAGTTCCAAATATGGGTTGAAACATGTTGACCATCTGAGAGAGGAATCAATAATTATTCCTCAGGCATCCTGCTCGGTTTGTAAAGTGCCAAAGGTTCCCCAAGAATTAAAAAAAAATGGATATCACCTGAAGGCAATTTTAATTCTTCCGCTGATCCCGTTAGTTTACACCACACTTTCATCGAAGTGCTTTCTCCATTATTGAGGTTGAGTCCACCCAGTAATGTTAAATATACCGTGCATGCCACACGTTGCGGGCCTCAGTCCTTTTAGAAAATCTAAGTTTAGTTTACAAATTCAGTTTCGCTATAGGTGTGATGAGAAATATTTGTAGCAGACATCTCCTCAGGTATAGCGAGCTAAGCATCTTCATCAAGTGTCGTAGGCCCAGATTTGCAAAGGTGTCACGCTTTGCAGCGCAGCACCCAAAGGTACCGCGCTGCCTTGAGTGACAGGGAGAGAGGAGGCGAGATACCTATATAGACATGGCGCTCTCCTCCCTTCTCCCTTGCACCAGCGCAGAACTTTGCTGCCAAACGACATACACACACCTTTGCGCTATAATGCAAGGGTGGGTGCATGAGTCTACCATGGGTCTGTACCACCTATGTAATGCCCCACATGATGCCAAGTAATGCAAAGCTTTACTTGCATTACTTTTGCTTATAAGTCAATGCAGGTATCAATTTGCGTTGGGTTGTAAATCCCCAAGAAGGCTTTATGTTGAGTTTGCATTAAATAAATAATACAACCCGGATGCAAAACCTTTGTAAACCTTGGCCTAAGTTTGTCACCTTTGCCGAACTTTGGCTGTGGACGAAATTGCCAGCCAAAAAAGGTTTCTGTTGGAGATATTCACTGCAAAAACTTTTTTCCTTTTTCACAGAGAATTTGCCAGCAAAACAGTGGGGCTTCATAGGTTATTCACTCACAAAACCTATTGCATGCAGGAGTTTTCACGCCTTTTCTTAAAGAATTCACCAACTTCATGTGGTTGGAAAAGTGTACAAGATAACATTCACCAAGTTTACAAAAACACATTTTCGCGACTTTTGCACATTTCTAATTCTTTCCCTTTGGGTATTTTATTTTTTCCTACATCTACTATTTTTTTTATTTAATGGTGGTCTTTTCTGCACACTTCAGCCAATTTACATCATGTTTAGTAAACATTTAATTTTAGTGTTCCCAAAACTTGGAACTTCCTCTGAAGTCTATTTCCACAAGGGAATTCACAAAATTAGAATGGCTCGTTCTTGAGGGCCTGTGACTTCCACATTATCGAAGCGTGGCTCCCCACTATACCCCGCCAGAAGTTTATGGTCAGCAAGCTTGCACCTTCAGAAGACACACATATTGGGGAAGATCTTTGGTGGCCCACACTCTGGAGCTCATTGAACTCAGTATTGAGAGCAGAATAAAAGTCACGTTTGTTTCAGAAAAATTGAAAACTGAATTTTCAAAACAAAGTTTGGATAAAATCTTGGCATTAACTGGTGTTCGATATCATGGGGAAAGCAAGTAACAGTTAAAAGGGGCCACACTTGTATTTGGTTGGATTCCTGAGGCCATAATATCAGAAGTGTCCCAGATCGACATGTGCACCTGCTTTTTGGCGCCCTAGAAGCACTTTTGATTTACAAAAGAGACTGAAGACTGCTGCACAGGCTCTTTCTGTACTGCAGATTGGGATCATGTAAAACTAGTGCTATCTCAAGCAGGGATTGCCTCACTCTCATTGGGGCATGGCCCCATGCAAATGAGGAAACACTTTGCCTCTGCCCCTGCCATATTACAGACGCAGCAATGAAGCAGCCGGGAGGAACACGGACTATCTTCCACATAGAGGTGGCAGACAGAGCCTCTTCCAGAGCTCAGTTATTCACTGAATCCACCATCCGGTGGATATTAGCATCCATTTAAAATGCACAAAGGGTTTCCGAAAGGCAGACCAGTAGTTTCAAACATCGGTCTGCCTATCACTAATGTGGTGTCCCAAGGGCATGCATGAGTTTTTGGATGAGCCGGGGACAGTTAAGATGGCAGGCTCTGACTAGGGGTGGGCAGAAATTGCAGAGTTTTACTCCACATTATTCCGTCGAGTTACATACAAAGTGGTTGAGATTCTGTGGAGTTCCGCCAATGGAAAATATGCATTTCTCACTGTATGTGCTCAATTTTAGTGCCAGTAGCGCGAGCAGCACTGAAAAATCAGTATTTGGCACCATGTGGAGCACAAGAGCACGCAACCATTCGAGTAGAAAATCTTCTTGAGTGCAGCAAATATTCTTGAGAAGCAACTATCTGATCACTACTGCTTGCCATAGCCCAAATTAGAAAATGGCGCTAGGGAATGCAAATCTCGCTCGCATTGCTGGAGCCTTGTAGGAAAAAATTCAGCCATGCAGTGATTGGCAGAATTTGGCTGGAACTCTGCGTTATGAGTTGCCATGAGTTGTTAATTAAAATAGAAACTAGGTAAGAGTAAAATATTGACAGTCTGTTCTTCAATTACAAGCCCAGACACAACCTAAGGCCATCCTGCTTGTACAGGCATATCTAATTATAAGACCCTCGGAAACAGATCAATGCTGTGCTGGGAGGCCAGCACTGGAAGGCGCTGAGGGAGCAGTTAAACCTGTCAGCATTTAGGAAACAAAAATTGGCAAAGCCAAAATGTACAGTATTGGCCACCAGCATTTTGTCTTTGTCACTGCTGGTTTTGTTTTGTCATGGCTTTTGTAAAACATTATCATTGGGGAAGTTAGTTTGTCCTCATCAACCTAAAAAACATATTGACTAAAATAAAAATATTTTGGTGTTTCAGAAAGTACACATTGCCATAGTAGTCCCTGATACTTACGGGAACTACTTTGTGTGTGGAGAGGCTCCTTGTGAAAGAGAAGAATGCTGTTTCTCACTTTAAAGTTAACCAATGGCTGAAATGGGCTGACTATGAAAAATGTGAGTGGCACAATGACAGACCCATGGATGAAGAGGGCTGGCTGAAAGCCCCTATAGGTGTATTATACATATACCTTTGGTGAAATCAAAAGGTCTTGGCTAATGCCAGACCTAACAACTGAAGATAAGTTTCTGCAAAGAGGCCTTTCCATATCTTCAGTAATCCACAGGGTCGACCCACTCCTAAAAAGGAGCAGGGCCTTGCAGAAAGCAGCTGACACTTATCATTACAAGATTTGATAAAATGGATCATGCTTTATATATCAAAGGGACTGACTTTCCTAAGGTTGCCTTTGTTGATACCATCAGCGCCACAAAACCACTGTTGATCACAAGCCAGTGTTCTCCAAGAAAATTGGAATAAAGTCAATCTAAGAAATGGAAAATCTCCCATAAATTGTTGTTTCGTGTTTCCCTTCATTCCTCTGCTTGCCTGCAGCACAACTGACATAGAGGAGACAAAACACTACACACTATTAATATTTGATTTGAGTTTTTGAAATATGAAGTAAGTTTGAAGGAGTTATGACTTATCTTGACCTGCATAAAAACACAAACATCAAGTTTTTGGATTCAAGTAGGTAAATATAAAGATATTTGGCCACCGATATGAATATATCCACACTTCATCAATGTTCATGATCAAAGCCAACCTATTGTAAATCCGTTCATGGTAGTCTGTGGCCCCCAATGTGGGACAGCTGTGCTGATCCTCAGGCTCGTGCATTAGTCCTTTGCTTTACTCTTTCCGGATCAGTGGGCACACATTCTTTATGAACTGTACAGTCATGCCAGGCACTTGCCCTATTGAAAAACACTGATTGCCAGGGTATGGGAGAAACCTATCTGTGAGCTGCAGTTTCATGCCAGGGACTTGCCCTATGAAGACCATTCTTTGCCAGAGCATAGGACAAACCTCCCTGTGAGCTGCAGGATCATGCCTAGGACTTGCCCTATTGAAGAACACTGCTTGTCAGGACATTGGACAAACTTCCCTATAAGCTGCGGGCTCATGCCTGCGACTTACCCTATTGAAGAACACTGCTTGTCAGGGCATGGGGCAGACCTTCCTGTGAGCTGCAGGTTCATCCCTGGGAATTACCTTATTGAAAAACGTTGTTTGCCAGAGCATGGGCCAAATTTCCTTATAAGCTGTGGGTTCATGTCTGGGACTTGCCCTATGAAGACCATTCTTTGCCAGGGTGTGGGACAAACCTCCCCGTGAGCTGCAGGATCATGCCTAGGGCTTTCCCTATTGAAGACCATTCCTTGCCAGGGTGTGGGACAAACCTCCCCGCGAGCTGCAGGATCATGCCTAGGGCTTTCCCTATTGAAGACCATTCCTTGCCAGAGTGTGGGACAAACCTCCCCGTGAGCTGCAGGATCATGCACAGTACTTGCCGCACTAAAGACTGCTGCTTCTCCTACCAAGTGAAACACATCCGGTGGGCGGGGCTTGTTTTTTTAAATATTATTGAACAGGTATCAATGGATCTAAGGCTCTGCAAACTCTCCTCGGTTTTTATAAGAGGCCCCCCTTCCAGCGTACCACAATGCTGCCTTGTACCATCCATATCCTTATTTACATCTCGTGTTATAGTTTGCTGGTTCCTTGTAAAGCGTCTTGTGCATCACCAAGGCCACCGCAAAGCACTGGGATGGAAGGAGGGGGGATAAGAAGAGAGGTATGAGAGAAAACTTGTGAGTAGACGAACAGGAAAATTTCCAAAACGCTAAGACCACATCATGCTGGCAGAATAGGTGTTGTTTAGTCGGGGCTTTAAGTGGGATGAAAAAAGTTGGGGGGCCTCTCTATGTAATTGTAGGCGTGGCTTAAAGCGTAAATTACATTTTTGTGACTTTCATAGCGTGGCATCCAACCGGTATTTTGGTTCCTCTCTGATGTTTCTGTTATTGCATGGAGATATATAACACAACAACTGACATACACCTAAAACTAGCCAGGACTATTGGCTTTACTAATGTTTGTCTCGGAGCGCTGTGCAGAGAGGCCAGTGATTGGATGGCCATGTATTTTAAACACCCTTTTCACCCACAGGCACAGTGAGAAACCTCGTGGCCGATTATAAACACCTCGAGGCGACTTAGTTCAAATAATGCACTATACAGGTGCAATGTGCTGCACGAAATAACATATAGAAACACCACGTAATGGACATAGCTAACGGTCTTATGGAGCGCAAGATTAAGTAAAGCATGTGAAATATATATATAGGAACTAAATCCGAATTAATGCCGTGAACTACTTAAAATGTTTGGCATTCAATGTTCAGAATTCGATCAATATATTTTTCTTGTAAATTTAAGAACATGAATATAGGGCCCGATACGGACCCGTTTCGATGTCCGTTTTAAATTACTAGGTGGTCTAAGATGTGGATGGACCCGGCCCACTTAAAGCCTTGGTCGTATCGCTTAATATTGGTTTTCAGGACGGTTTCAAGAGCTGACATTGCTTGTAAGAGGAGGTAACCGAGGCAGGAGCAGATAAAGTGATTGACCCAAGATCACACAGTTTTGTAAAGTTATGGGCATGAGATTAACATCGAATTCCTCTTCTTTTCACAGGAGAAAACGATCTGGAATTAGTAGTGTGCTAAAATATGACAGAAGAAATAATAATAATTTTTATTATTGATAAAATACCGTCTACTGCAAGTCAACAAGGTGTTCTCTGATCAAGTCACGAAACTGCAAAGGACTATCCCTTTTAGCACATAGCAGGTCCTTTTATTCCGCATAATGCACGGCTGTTCCATCGAGGTCTTCCTGATCCACTATCAGATTATTGGTATTGTGGACATCTTCTGAAAATAGTATCTGGCTGCAGATACACAGAATAAGTTTGAATCCCTGGAGCCTGATCAGCTCCAGCACTGTCAAGTTTCTGAGGCCCATGCAATATTTGCTTCTCCAGTCCAGATTTTTCCTTTGAATTCTGGTACTTGTAATCGTGTTCATTCCAATATAAAACAGAACTATAAGTATCAGCATTCAAAGAAAAAACCTGGAATGGATCACGCATAGAACTGGGGTTCTTGGCAGCTTTGCATCTTCCAGATCCACTGGGGCACCTAAGCAGGAACCGCTGTATTGTTGTAGTGTTGCCATTTGGGTATGTAAGGTTGACAACACTGTCATGATTCCTGTCCAGGACTCTTCTGTAAAAATCATCGTTGTGAGATGTGTTAGTCCAGTCGGTTAAGTAGAAGCAAGCCAAGACTACAACGCCCAGAATTCCTTAGGATGCTAAATGAAGGCTCGTGACTGGATTCTTGCTGCCTTGAGGTCATGGCGCTAGTTGGAAATTCTGCCTAAAAAATAGGCCCTGGCACAGGTCTGGCGCCCTAGCTCGTAGCAGGCACGTCACCTTGGCCAACGATGTACAAAAGAGGTTTTAAAATCATATAGATGTAAATTTTAATTTCTATGTAGCGTTTAGTGCTGGATGACTGCATATGTGTGTGTTCTTGTGCTCCCCGTGTCGGTAGTTATGGAAATTGAGTAATATGGTGAGAACTGATTTGTCTAGGATCACACAGCTTGGCAAGGCAGAAAAGCTGTGCTTGCCACATTGCAATCTATATTGGAATTTCCCGAAAAGAGTTTTTCATTAAAATTGTAATTTGTTTTCATTAGCTGAAAGCATGCAAGATGGGGGAGGGGTAAATGTTTAGGCACGTCGACATTGTCCAGGAGCACAATGGGAGTTGATTGATGTTTGTGTATTTGCTGATGCATCGTTTTTGTAATGGACGTGCCATCTAGAGCTCAATGAGTGGTTATTGGACCAACTATATTAAGGTGATAAAGACGTCGATCGCAACCATTAAAGTAAAATTTCCTGTAGTTCTGGATTTAATGGATGCGATAAATACTATAAAACGAAATCTGCATGTTCCTATGGTAACTGGGCCTTTATCCTGTGAAAGTTTTAGCTGGTCGGAACTGTAATTACAGATTGTGGTGTTGATAAACGTGGTGTTGCTTGGTCAGTAAGATGAGGGGGGGGGGGAGGGGGCGTGATCTTCTGATTTCCCAACAATCACGCTGGCACATACTGTTAAAATATATGACAAGCAGGGCGCACGAGAGGGGCTTAAGGGGACGCGGAAACCGAGAGGAGTGAGGATCTGTAGGGGTACTAAGTGGGAGAAAGCACATTATTTTGTGAAATAGCTAACACTTTTTAAGTCTTCACAAACAGTGACGGGGAGAGAGTATGTGTGCGTTTTTGTCTGTGTTTTTACAAATTGCTGGTGGAACCCGACAAGCCGCATCATACCCGACTGAAGGCACCTGTACCCAACTATTTATCACAAAACACATTTATTAGGGGAGTGTAGCACCTCCAACACCCCGCCCCTGAAGCCTTGGTCATTTAGGGGTCAACAGGGGTTGCAGCTCCGACCCCTGGCTTGTCCTTTGCGGCCCCCTGGCACTGCCTTTGCGACCCCTGGCTTAAGGTGGCAAATTCAGTGCCAAGAACACAGGGGCAGCTCGTCCTTATGGACTTCAGTTGGGACTCCTCTCCCTTTGTTTTCTGTCACTTTTGTATAACACTAATAGTGAATGATAACAAATATTTCCCTATTAGTGTAATAAAAATGGGGTACAGTTGGCTTGAATATGCCCTTCCATGGCAGCTGAGGTAAGTAAAATGCTTTTAAATGATTGTTGTGTTCATGCTTGCGGCTGAGAGTGTTTATGTGAGAGAGTGTGTGTGTAAGTGTGAATTTGTTTGTATGTGTAAGTGTGTGTCTGTGAGTGGAAGTTGAGGGCAAAGGGCGCTTGTTGTCACTTCCAGTACCCCTGGCATTTTGATGAATTGACGTCAGTACCTAAAGCTGCGCCCACTTGCAATTGTGACCCGTGCACAACTGGATCATAATGTAACCAGGCGCTCATAATCAAAGTCCTATGTGATGGAGGGTAGGAGAGGGGGATATCAAGGGAAAGGTGAGTGTTGTACACAGTGACTGAACATGTAAGAGAGCAGAGCTTAAGTGGACAAACAAGCCTTGGCAAACACAACAAGTTTAGCTATGGAAAGTGATATGGTAGGTGAATGGTAATAGTTGGGCAACTTTGTGTGTGTTTCCTGTTGTCTTACAAAGTATTAATGAAGCATCATCTTCGGCTACAGTAACATGGAAAATGGGAGTAGGACCTTTTTGTTAAATAGACTGAAGAGTTAATTTATACCCCTCCCCCAAACGGGGTTTTCATGGAAAAGAGTTAGAAGACAATGTTTGCATTCTAAGTGGTGTACTTAAAAGTCATACAAAGCTAAATAATGCACAGCAGATCCTCTTGACAAGGTCCAGAAAATGAAATACATCAAACAATACACACTAGGTCTCAGTTACAAGGTACACCTAACAGTCTAACAAAAGGAATACTTGATACTTTTTACCAAAACCTATTGACACAGGGTAACCACCTTAGAAACATAGTGGTCTTCATCCACAGCCGATCCAAGCAATGCCAAATCAAAAAAGCACAAAGGGTAATGACTGACAGGGGCTTACCTAAAGCATTTTCCATCGTGGTACCTCTTATTATACCATTTTGAAGAATTGATAACATGAGGTTCAACAGCAAAGCTGTCCCTACCACCAAACCTAAAAAAGTGCAGGTACTTTATGTCTCAATGTAACCGGTCCAAACAGAAAAGTGCCTGAATTGCCACATTAGAAGCGATCCATCCCATTATCTTCACTGCCCCCAGTCCTTGAGAAGTTCATAACCTGAGTCAAACATACTATACTAGACATATACGCTTGCACTTTTTGACTAAAGTACTTCTTGTCCGCTAACAGGTGCCATCACAGTCTGACTGAAAGTGCTGTCGACATTTGTATTTGTGTTCTGCTATTCCTGGTAATACCACAGGACCACAAGTGTCAACGTTAAAAACATCACTGGATCAGCTACTCATACATGACCAAGGACAACTTGAGATCCCTTAGCAAACCCTAATTTGATGAATACCACGAGGGGCCAGGAAGTCGCAGAAGTAGTGTTTGGGTTTCATACAGGAATCCTCATTAGCCTTTGGTTCCTCCTTATCAGGGCCACAAGAATTGGGCGAATAGGTGGCCACCATGAACCCTGATTTTTGGTGAGACCCTGCCGTAAAAGGTGTGACGTTGGCTCTGAGGGGCACCATGCTCCCGCCATTTTCCTGTACACTCAGCAATAATGGCCCACGTACTGAAACATGCTTTAACTGCCGCACCAGCATGGCTGTCAACTGGCTCCATGTTAGGAGGGAGACTTTCAGCAAGTTCCAGTTCTTCATCCAACAGCACTAAGGGGCAGATTTATGGAAAGTGGCACTGCACTGAGTGCAGCATCACTTTCCCTGTGCCCCTTAGCGCCCCCCTACCGCCACCATGTGTGCACTGTATTTAAAATATGGCGCACCATGGCGCAGGGTAAGGGGCAAAAGCATAATTTTCATGACACTATATATGTACTCTGCAGGAGTAGCGCCAGCACATTGGTGCTACTCCTGCAGAGTACATAGGGGCCCATTATAAATAATGCAAGCCCCATTTTAACGCCTGCAAAAGTGCCGTACAAAATGATGCAAGGAAATCCCTTAGATTTCCTTGCTCCATTTTTTCACCCCCCCCAACGGGGATACGCCCCCTTTGCATACACTATGCCTGGTGCAGGCATAATGTAGCGCAGAGGGTTACAAAGTGGTGCAATGCATGCATTGCTGCACTTTGTAAATAAGGAGCTATGATTTTGGCCTCATTGGGCCACATTTGTGTAAAAAAAATGATGCTAATGTGGCGCAAAGGGTTTATAAATATGCTCCTAAGTATGCAGAGACTTTCTTTCCCATAATTACAATGAGTGTGAAACTGCAAGAACCAGTCTACACAGTGCTGTTGCTAGCTGGAAGTAAAACTCACAACATTGGCCCAGGACACAGCTATGTGCATGTATCCTGTGCTCTGTTTTTTCACTATGCAAAAAGAATAGATGATGGACGGAATGCTAAACAATGCAAACATTCACCCCCCCCCCCCCCCCCAAGTCACAAAGATCTGTGTTTAATCCATCGTTTTTTTGCTCCCCACACCACCCCAGTTTGGACCCAGCCATATGTAAATCAGTCTTTACCCTGTTTCCCATGGGGACAGTCCAGCCTGAACTGCCAAGCCAGGTCCTCCCTGGACCGGAAACAAGCAGCCTAGGACCAGTTTCAGGGTATCACCCTTCATCAGCCAGGCTAGCTTGAATCCAGTGGCGCAGTGAGCACGGGACCCACGTCTGGGCATACCCTTCCGAATTAGGTTGACAAATGCAAAAAGATGATGTCAAGACTGATTAGCATACGAATGGGTCCAAACTGGGAATGATTCAGTTCTGGGAAGGTAAATCCTAACTGCTTGCCACCACTAAAGGTGGTGGTGGTATCACCATCATCATCATCCCCATCCCGTCCCGGATATGCTGAGACAGTCCCGGTTTCTTCACAACATGTGCTGACCAAATTCACAAAATTTAGCCCATGTCCCAGTTTTTAGCGAGAGTTGATTGAACACATAGTGGTAAGTTATCCTGTGTTCCAGTAAAGAATTAATTAGCAACAGGGCCTAGCAGAAAGGAATTTAGTTAGTACAGATACTACTGTGTGTAAAAACTGCACTGAACTGCCCTTCGTGCCTTATTAGCTTCTCTACAATTGAATACTTCTTAATTACGTTTTACGCACAATGTTGGAAAGAAAATGAACTGAAAATAAAATACATTATCTTTAACGTTTATAAGTGCTGTGTGTAAAAAATGGCCCTAATAGGCACATTCTGAAGTAAATTCGTACTTAGGCTTGATTTCTGTGACAGGCCATTAAAATAATCATTATGTCGTATAATTATGGTTCACAATGGTAGAGAAGCTCATATAAGATGAACGAACAGTACTAATGAGTTAAGTTATTTGTAATATCAGTGACGCACTTTATATAATGTGTGGTGATGCGGCTTTTAATACTTACAGTGCTATATTTTATATTTCAAATCAATGTTGGATGTTGACAGTTAACCAGTAATAGAACTATAAATGTTCATTTCTAGGCGCTATAGTGCATAGAAGGCAAGTTCGAAATCTGTGATAGGCGAGAGTATTTTGTTTATGTTCATTGCTGTTTAGGTATTTAAACACTTATCAAAAATGGCTTCACGCAGTGTGACCCAGGCTAGTCTGCATCCGAAACGCGTCCTGTGTCTCTGTTTGCCGAAATAAAGCCTAAATGAAACATCTTCGAGTGCCGGAGCCTCCTGATTTCGAGTGTGAATTTTGTATGTATATCTTTGTGTGGATTTCGTATGAATACATATATATTTGTTTACCAGTGCCTGCCTGTGAGACCGAGGGATGTCTAAGACTAGGAAGTGTGATGCGAAGGTAATGTGCCCAAGAGCACACTGAGCATTTTGTGGCTGAGCGGCGAGTTGAACTGTTTGCTTTCAAAGGCAGCGCCCTAATCACTTCTTCAGATGTGGTGTTTGAACAAGCCTGTTTGTGCCTTGTATAATACAGCATGTAAAACCCACATTTCCACACCTTCCTGACCGGAGAGCTGTGTACTTACGTGTTAACTTGAATCAACACTGCAACCGCGGCTCACTCTAAGTTGTGCTCCGTTTCCTCCGCCTAAAGGGGTTTTGTGCCGATTCTGGTTCTGGTTGTTCTTTAGGTTCTTGTTAGAGGTAAAGGCTTTCAGGCAGGAGGCTTTTATTTTTTCCCTCCTTTCCATGAAGAGAGTAGATGGTGTTTGGAAGGGGAAGGAGGAGGGGGCTAGGTCTGTTCCTAGCTGGAATGAAACAAGTGATTGATGAACATAAGTCGAGAATGGTGCTTGGAGCTTTATTTCGAACTGATATGAAGTCGCTAGCTTACCATTGGTTGGCTTCATTGTCACTCTTATTTGGTCGCTTCTGATTTATGAATACTAGTGGGCTACAGTCTTCTTCTATTTGGCACTCATCTGAAGCATGGCCCAAGTACTTGTGTGGTTCCCCTGTTGACGTTTTGGGAGCTCCTTTCTACTTTTTGTTGAAGCTCTCCATGAGAGTGCATGTGTTTGCAAGTTTCTTTACCACGTGTGCCTATATTCTCCTGTCCCTCTCAATCACACATTTCCCCCACCCACTGTGTGGTGTTGCTTGAACCTCCCACATCTGTGTTTTTGCTCGTACACTCCCACTGTCTTTTGTTACATGTCCCTCCTGCCTTTGTCCCACTGCCCATGTTGTTGCTTGCCTCCTCCGGCTCTAAGTGTTGTTTCTTGCCCTCCTCCTGCTGTCTGTTGTTATTTGTTCCCACTCACTGTATGTGTTGTTGTTTTCCATGCCCACGATCTGTGTTCTTGTTTGCACCCCTATAATGTGCTGGCTCGTCTATAGCTGTTTAGGCATGAAAGATGTCAGTGCCATCCGCACCCATGACATCAAGACCCTCTCCTGCACAGGTGACATGCAACATACTGTCTCTCTCTGACAAATCCCCAACACGAAGAACAAGCTTGCTGCTTGTATATCTTAGGTTGCCACCGGGATGAAGTCCAACTGTCTTAAACTTAACAAGTCTAAAAACAGATGTGAGCGTCAGAAAAAACACCTCCCCATGGGACTCCACCTGGTGGCCAGCTAACTTCACACCGAATCCCACTCCTAGCTCACAAGCCAGAAACCTCAGGGGTGTCATTGACAAGATGGACATGTCCACTCAAGTCAACACCATCACCGCATTTTGTTTACTCACCCTGAAGATGCCAAGAAAGATGTTCAAAGGTCTCCTGGCAATTCCAGAAGAACTGTTACCCACGCCCCCATCACAAGCAAACTGGACTATGGTAACTCTCGCTACCCTGGGATCACCAAACATCTCACCAATAGACTACAAACCATCCAGAACGAAGCAGCCAGGCTCCTGCTCAGACCTCTCATGCAGGATTCTCCTCACATCACACTACACCTGAGGAACCTCCACTGGCTCCCGATCCACAAATGTTCACAGTTAAAGCTCCTCACGCACACTTTCAAACCATTCCTCGACACAGCCCGGTCTAGCTGAACAACTGCATCTCCTTACACTACCTGTCCAGGCATCTCCACTCAGCTGGACACCTTCTTGCACAGCTCCCAAGCATATACAGAAACAGAACCAGAGGGTGAACCTTCTCATACATCACTCCCAAAGCATGAACAACCTCCAGCTTCACACCAGAGCCTCCTCCTTGCTTCTTGAATTCCATGAGAGACTGAAAACCTGGCTCTTTAACTAGCTCCCATCTCCTACTCATGGGGCCAGACTCCTATGCCTGCAGAGTGCCAGGATTCCCGTGCAGGTGATAGTGTGCTCTACAAATGACAATAACATACTATGTGGTTGCTTGTCCTCTCCTGCCCTCGTCCTGCTGTTGCTTGTCCCCTTCCGCTGTCTGTGTTGTTGCTTGCCTCTTCCCAGCGACCATGTTGTTGCTTGCCCCTCATGCCGTCATCCTGCTATCTGTGTTCTTGTTTGTTCTATCTGGTTGTCTTTGTTGTTGACTGCCTCCTCCTGCTGTCCACGTTATTGCTTGCCCTCTGCTGCCCTCCTTCCTCTGTGTTGTTGCTTGCCACCTCCCACTCTCTGTGTTGCTTGCTACCCTCCCGTCCTCTGTATTTTTGCTTGCCCCTCCACCCTTCTGTTTACTGTGTTGTTGCTTGCCCTCTCTCACCATCTGTGTTGTTGCTTGCCCACTTGCTGTAAAGCGACCATTGCTAACCCCGTCATAGCTTTTCTTTTTTAAAAAAAGCTCCTGTCATGCAGCAATCCCTGACGTTTTACACATATGGGAATGTCTTTTACAATGAGAGTGGTGTCAGAACCCCACCACATAATCAGGATTTCAGGTAGAGTGAGGAGGGACTTGCAAGAGTGGATGAGATTTCTTGAACAGCACAATGGTGTGACTATATGACTGCAAGAAAATCCAGTGACCTAGATAATAGATTTTTTTTCTGATGTGTTGAGGGGAGGGGGGGCTGTGCTGTAAGGGACTGTGATCTGCAGAAAGGTGGCCAGAGGAATGGAAGAGGCCACACAGTATCGCCTTTCCAGGATGCTTCATGGAAACAGTTGTTTACACTGAAGTAGTATTTCATTCATTCATTCTTTCTGGTGAAACTGGCAGTGAGGTGAGGCTGCAGGGCAGAAAGCACCAGAAGAGGAGGATGATGTTCATGGTGGACAATAAGCAAGTGATGTAGGTTGTCTACGAGTTACTAGAATGTGGTGAGTTTGCTGAGGCAGCAGGCATTGCCCTGCTTGATCTGAAACATAAGGGTTCATGCACAGCACATCCCAGGACTTTACAATGAGGTGGGTGATGTGCTATATTGCTCACATGGCTGATGCTGTGTGGTTTTGCACTAGAAGTGGACTTGACAGACGTGGCAGTACCATTGAAATGTGGAGTGTCTGATAGTGAGGGCTTAGAAATCCTGAGCTACATCAGTGATGAAGAGGCACTGTCAAATATTGCGGCACACACAGGAGGGGTAGGTGTGAGAGCGGGATGGAGAGCAGCAAAGGAGACAAAGAGAAGTTTTTGATAAGACAAAGAAAAAAAGTGCTGGGCCAGTAACAATAGCAGTTAAGTTGGCAGGTATAGCACTGTGGTGGAAATGGTACTGGGAATATGAGCTAAGCCAATGTGAGGTGGAGATGGCTAGAAGGAAACGTGAAAGCAGGTCCAGAGCAATGGGAAAGTTGTGGGTTGTGTTTTGTAGCATTCATATATCAGAGTGTTGGGGGCAAAAGTGTACGAAGAGCTACAGCTGGAGAATATGTGGTTGATGATGGATGAGATGTGGATCTGAGTAAAGAAATCTAAGACAGACTAGAATGTCGTGGGCAGCAAAGTAAAGACAGGAACATCATACGTTCCCGAAAAAGAGAAGAGGGTTACAGCCAGAAAGGTGCTGGGGCTGCTAAGAATATGGGAGGATGGGTGTTTTGGTATTCATTCTTTCAGAGTGGTGGGTGCACTGAGGGGTTTGGACTGGGCATGCGAGAAAGCGATTTGAAGAAGCTGGGACGATACATGAGTGACAGCGTGTGGAATTGTGGAAGATGAAGGGGACAGGGAGCTGGAGGCCAGGACTGACATTCCAGTTTTATTACCAGGTCCAATATCGAGGAGAGGTAGAAAGAGAAATATGGGGACTATTCTGAGGCCACTTACCAACCCTGAAGGACAGACTTTACAAGGGGGGAGTCAGAGGTGAGGTCCTTTGGGGCGTCCACTGTGACCAGATCAAAGACCGCATTCAGTAGAAATCCCTCCCTATGAATCTGGTGTAAGGGAGGTCACTGTGGAGTCTCACAGAGCTCACCTAGTCCACGTTTGTATTACCCACAAGTCACCCACTGCATATCTCAGCGGAACAGTGGTTTTGAAGTCTACTTTTGTGTGGACAATAACTAAACCGTCCTCCTCTGCTGGATATACTGGGAATGAAGAATCTCGCAGATTGGGGTAAAACTTGACTTGTATGCTTTTAAATAGATGAAATAAACATATTTGTTCACCACCAATTCTCTGTAGTGATGGCTCACTCAAGAAGACTGTGACTTAATGTACTTAGAGGTTATCCAGAAGGATGACTTACCTTGGAAGGATGTACTGTATGGGGTCTCCATGTGAGGAGCTCTCCACCTCATGAGCAGTGGATGTGAAAAAAAGAGCCCTTCCCCGTTGTACTTTTGGGAGACCTGGACAATGTTGCCATGATCCAGAAATCTAAAGCCCCTGTGTTTACTTCCGGGAAGTCACCATAAGGTATTGCTCCATGTTATGATCAAGGCCAACTATTCCTCCCACTTCTCAGAACCCATCCTCACATGGCTGCTCAAAGTGATAATCTGTGCCACACCCTGCTGGGTAAACTGATTAAGACATATTCAGTACCAGATTGCTTAAAATTGGCTATGTCTCCCCATTGCTAAAATGAATATGGTGTACTGAGAGGACTTGGATAATTTCAGCCTGGTCTGAAACCAACCTTTCTTAGCAAAAGTCTCTGAGAGCTGTGTGGAGACCCAAAAATGCTCCGTACATGCAAACAACCTCCATGACAAGCTCCAGTCAGGATCCAAGTCACGATGCAGTACAGCGAACACAACTCTAGTTGACAAAGCTCATACCATCTGGACAAAGGTGGCTCCTGCTTGCCCCTCCTTCTCAACCTATCAGCGGCATTTAATACCCCGAGCCGCATAATTCTCATGCAGATTCTTAAGGAGAGAAAAGGCTGAACGTTGCAAACCTTAATTGGTTCACAGCATATCTGGATAACTGGCATCAATGCAAAAAAACAGCTGACTCCACCTGTAACCCAGAAATTCTACACCAACGGGTTTATCAAGACTCCTTCCCTCTCACCCACATAGTACACCTTGTATGCACTCTCAAACATCCTAACATTTTGTACAATGTCTACGTGCTGATGATAATCAAGAAAAAGTCCTGCTGAAAGATGTACACCTCATAGCCCAAATCTTGGAGGGCATTTAAACGTGGACAGTACACCATCAGATTAAAACTAACTCCACTGAAAATAGAGTTCCTTTTGATCTCTCCCCAGCTAATCCCACCTGCTCCAATCTTGGGTCAACACACTATCTGTTCTGAATTGCAGACTATTTGTTGTGGAGTGTGCAGAATATCTTGACGTCATCTTAAGTAAGAACCGCAACCTAGAAGTTGACATAAACGTAGTATCCAAAGGGGAACAATGTGAAATCAAAGACATTCAAGAAATTACACCTGTTGTACCTGATTTCAAACAAGTGATCCAATCCCTCATGCTACTGAGCGTGGACTCTGGTAACTGCTTGTAGGTATTGCTATACTGTATCTGTCCCCTCACAAAGCAACACTGCATGCAGCTGCCAGGTTGGGTAGCGTTTTGAGATATTTCATCACACCACACCCATCTTCACCCCACTGAATTGTCATCCCACAGAGGCAAGGAGCCTTTACAAAAAAAATAGCATACCTAACTCACTAGGAAATACACTCAGAGATCCCCAACTATCTCTCCAAGAAAGTGGTCATCTCAGGCAGCCAATGGCAGCTTCATAACTCTGACACACCTGTGCTTGAAATTCAGCTTTTAAAAAGGCTAAAGCTTTTAAGTAATTATTTGGGGAGAGTACCCTGTGTGGGGAACTCATTTTGCCATCCATCATGTCATCGTTGAGCTTTGAAGTGTTCAAAAGGGAGCTACAGAGCTTGTCATTTTAGCATCACTTCTCTGCATGAAAGGCCCACGAGGTATTTAAGTTCTGACGTAAACCATTTCCTTTCCATCTTTGCTGCTCCAGACATCTCTGTAAATAGTGGTTTTATTCATGTAGCCTTAGCTTCACTGCCCTCAAGCAAGCTATTTAACAAATGTAACTATATTTATTATTCAATTGCATTGTTTAAGGTGACTTTTTATGCAATAAATACTTATCGCTGACTCTTGGATTTTCTCACATTTGGATGTTGAAGAGGTTTTACTTTTGGACAGCCACTGCTGGCTCAAAGTCATTTAGTATGTGTGTTAAGCAGCTGTTTGCATTGGTTGGGCACGGTGGCTTGGTGGAGAGAAGATGGGGACTTTTGCTGCCTTTTTTCGAGGCTCTGATCCGTTTTTTAGTTGGCCAACATCTATGTCGAACAATCTGTTGATAGCTTTATACACTAACTGAATTTACAGATTAGTAGCTAAGATTCCCTGTATTTTAAAAAAATCACATTCACATCAGCATTAATGCAGTGTTACATTTTACAAAACCACTCCGAGCCCTGGCGCTGTCTGCAACCTAAAAGCTCTCAGCATTTGTCAAAAGGACACAGATGATGCTTACAAAAAAGTTGTTAAAAGGTTTTTTTCCTAGTATGGAAAGTTAACAGGTTGATGTGGAACAGTTTATCCAGAATTGGTGGTGTCACCTCCATTTCCCACCACCTAAGTAGTCGACCCAGAAGGAGTGTTTTACAACATGGATGTATTCATTGACTTGTTTTGAGAGCGTCACACTGTGCATGCTGGAGATTATAGCCACTGCTCGCTTGTTTATAATTTTGTCTGACTGCAGGTAACTTGGCATTGCATGGTGAATCAGGATCATAATGAGGAATTTATGTAGGAATTCAGAGTCCAAATTAGAGCATCTGGTTTTAATTCCAGTGGTAAATTAGCTGTTTTTCACTATTGTGCGTTTGATATACAAAAAGCTAGGCAACTATGGTACTATTGTTGCAGATCCCAACATGTAAGGTACAGTCCTCTGATCAACTGTTGGTGCTCATACAATATTAGATGTCCGTTGCCACAATGTCAATAAACAGGGTATCATACATCCATGGCATACCCTCCTATACCGAATTAAACATAATAATATTGGAGCACTCATACAGATATATTGAAACATGTAGTATTATGGCCAGTATAATATTTACGCCAGCAGTCAAATGCTATAGTCCTTATTTTCTCCTCCTCAAACAAATAATTCAGAACACCAAAGAAGTGGTGAATGTAGTGTCTTTTATTGTTTTCACGCTGTCATATTGCATACGGATGATTCAGCCGACATGTTTTGTCCAACAGTGGACTTTCTCAAGGCTAATTGAGAAATTTAGGACAGCAGTGAGGACGAGGAATACGACATGACCATGTCCCATTCAAACGGCAGACCCAGGTTATTTGCAAATCGAACGTAGTCAGTAACCTGTTGTTATTGTAAAGAGCTTCAAATTATAATGTTTCCTCTTCAATAGTCAATGCTTAATTGCATTGAAACCACTCTCCAATTCCTGGAGCCTATCACCTGTTGTGTGTCCATATACTTGGCCTTGGACATTATTAAGTCCTGCCTGTTCCTTGAACCTTCTTATGTCCCGTATGTGCCATATGGGCATGAAAATTCCTGCATGTATCTTACCCGTCAGTCTATTCTAAATGTTTCAATATGCGTATGAGTTCTCCAATAATATTATGTTTAATTGGGTTTGATGTTTGATGGTGGATGGATCGTCACAGTGATTTCAGATGATGTTAATGTGAGATTGTGAAACAGTGCTTCTCCATCTCAGTTTATCATCTAGCTGTGTCCTTTTTCTTAAGCATCGATTAGGAGTTTATCTATAATAGCGATAAGATGATTTCACAACCAGATCTGTCTAGGATTGAAATAAGGTCATTAGACAACCAGGTTTATCCAGTATAGCAAAATCATTAGACAACCAGGTGTCTCAAGGATAACTAAAGAAAAAATAGTACACCGTTCCAAGACAGAAGGCATGTGAGATAGAGGCGTACCAGTATTTTCAGGAGAGCCCTCAAGCATCTACTAGGATGCTGAGTATCATCATTGGGCAATCTCCTCGTCAGACCGGCACTGCAATGTCTGGCGGACCACCCCAATCAAGGTGGTGGTACTCAACCGAAGATCCTCCAGCAGGTGTAAATTAGTCTGCGGAAAATACTGACAAAAAGACACAAGTGTAGGAGAGACGAGTGATTAAAATGGTCTCTGAGCCTTAGACATCATATTTTAATAACTCAGAAGAGAAGGAACAGGCCAAGATTAAAACAGAACTAGAGGAGTAGACACAGGGAACAATGTCCCATTATACTCCTTGAGAGGAGATAAGGTAGAGTACCCAATCCTAACAAAAAGTGGTCAACATGTTTTGCGCCTCTATGGTCAAAAAATTGATCCCTTGGCGCTTCATCAGGACCTAGACAGCTACTTCTCCTAATAAAAAGAAAAATAAGTGCTAAAAGTCACTTACTGACCGAGGACTACTCGTCACCATCAATTGGTCGAATGGTCGCCCCTCCCATGGTAGAGAAAAGGCATCATAGGCACATGTCAGTCTCAAACCAAATAATTAATCACTCGTCTCTCCTACACTTGTGTCTTTTTGTCAGTATTTTCCGCAGACTAATTTACACCTGCTGGAGGATCTTCGGTTGAGTACCACCACCTTGATTGGGGTGGTCCGCCAGACATTGCAGTGCCGGTCTGACGAGGAGATTGCCCAATGATGATACTCAGCATCCTAGTAGATGCTTGAGGGCTCTCCTGAAAATACTGGTACGCCTCTATCTCACATGCCTTCTGTCTTGGAACAGTGTACTATTTTTTCTATAGGTTCTGGTTTTGGGAGACCGTACACTGGACCACAATTCTCCCAGTCCCTCTCTTTTTTTGATAAGTCTCAAGGATAGCAACAAGACCATTGGACAACCAGGTTTGTCAAGTATAGCAACAAGACCACTGGACAACCAGGTTTGTCTAGGAGAGTGCTTAGATCATTAGACAACTAGGTTGATTCACAAAAGTTATAGGATCAATAAATAAACAGGTCTCCATCACTGTTGTCTGAAATTATTATTGATAATGAGATCATGAATGATAGCTGCATTTTTTACTGGTGATCGAAGGTTCACGTGGCTGTCTGGCTGTGCTGTCCGAGTAGAAGGGGAAGGGAGCACACTGCCACTAGTGCCAAAGTAGTAGACTTCAGTATTATGATTAAATAAAGCCACGGAAAAGACTGAGCTATACTTCATGGGCACCACTGTTGATGTGAAACGCATCTTAAAAGTGATTTACTACTTACCCTCAAGGCTGACACTGCATCGAAAGCTTTGAGTGAGTTCAGGTTGTGGCACTAGACATGGGCTTGTAATTGATCTGGACATTCAATTAGTGCTGGGGGGTTGTGACCATCACAGTTCTGGAGGGCTGTGCCCTTCACACGAGGAAACTATACAAGCCACTCAGCTGGTAATTAAGACAGTAGGCAGACCAACCTACTCTGTTTTCAAGTGAGGGCACAAACTTAAGTAAAGTTCGTTTTTATTTGTATTTCCCATCTTCTTGATAATTTCTACCTAAGCATTCCTAAATCAGAGGCTAGAACTGAAATCCCACTAACCTTGCGGGAAACTGATGAGCCACCTACCTCGACTCAGTCATAAAAACTGAACATGATGATCACAGTGATATCCAATGCTGCATTTTCCTTTGAAGCACTTATACTAAGACCGCTAAGATTTTAACTGTTCCTACTATGTTTTTTGCCTTTAGACTGACGAGTAAAGAAACTCTGACACACTTCCCATTATTGGGGTCATCTACCAATCCCCCCCCTCGGCGGGAGCACCTGAAGCAGTGTGATCTTCTGAAACTCACCCGGAAGCAGAGGCGGCTCTGTCGCAAGGAGCCTGGACTGGCCACCACCTTGCGCGATGCCATCCGCCTGGGCCTTCTGGAGTGTCAGTACCAGTTCCGCAACGAACGTTGGAACTGCAGCTTGGAGGGGCGGGTCAGCCTCTTGAAGCGAGGTAAGTGCAGACATTTATACTGACTGTCTAGAGACCAGTCTCCCATGCTCAGTCCCATAGGTACAAGCTTGCTGATCAGCCACTGCCTGGAACAAAACCTGTCCCTTTATCAAAAGCTGCAAAAAAATGACCAACTCCTAATTAATTCTATAATTCTGCTTACACTTTTACTCGTCCATCTCGGACTAATAATCACCTTTTCCACTATCATACTCACTTCAGCCTCTTAAGACTGCCCACCAGTACTCACTCACAAAGGATCACCTTTTTGAGTGTATCCTCTCAACAATCTGTGTGTATTGGTTTCCTAGAAGTGTTCTCTTGCTTACCACAGTGCTCTGTGCTCTTCTTTATGTTTCCCGGGTGTGGCAGGCTGTTACATTAATGCCCCACACATGTTCATTCTTCTCTAGTGATCAGTCCGCCAATACAGCTGTACTCCTTCATGTTGAAAATCTGCAAATTCCCAAGGATATTCAGAAGTGAAAAGCTCCGCAATAAATTGTTCCAATTAAGTTTCCCAGTGGTGATTCACTGCTCATCACAGCATCACAGTAGTCTGTCTTCTATTTTCCTTCACCTCTGATGAGGTGGTGCCCTTGGCCATATTCACATAAAAGTATTTCCCAAGTCTCCTCTGTTTTTTTTGTAGGCTTTAAAGAGACTGCCTTTCTCTATGCAGTCTCAGCGGCAGCCCTCAGCCACTCCTTGGCAAAGGCGTGCAGCAGCGGGCGCATGGAGAGGTGCACGTGTGACGACTCTCCAGATCTGGAGTACCAGAAGGCCTGGCAGTGGGGTGTGTGTGGTGACAACCTCAAGTACAGTGCCCGCTTCCTAAAAAACTTTCTGGGGCAGAAGAAGACCAACAAAGACCTGCGTGCAAAAGTGGACATCCATAACACGCTTGTGGGCATCAAGGTAAGCAGAGCACAGGCTAGACATGGCACCTGGGGGGTCTGTTACTTCAATACTTTTTATGTAGAGGCAAAGCTATTAGTGTCCAGATTTTTGTGGGCATGTTCTTCTGGTTGTCAAGGAAATGGTTTAGTTGTCAGTGACATGTTGTTGAGTACTCTGTGCAGAGTTATATGATAAGAATTAGAACTTGTCTTATATACTGCTGTGTGCCACACTGCTGTCATTTCTAATTGCTGTAATTAACAGGTTTTAATGTTGTCTAGTTTAACCCCCTCACTTGACTAACCATGGAATGATTCAAGGCTCACCTGGCCTTTCTAGGATTTGAACTTGTGATCTGCAGATCCCATCAGACGTCATCAGCCAGCTCGCTGAGCATCTTTTCTGATATCTGTGGGACCACAAAACCCTTAAACTCTCTGAAAAATGTTGTCTGGTAATGCATTAAAGAGCTTACTGTATGCCCCATGCAAAAAAGCCAGTAGGAAAAAATGGAGCACAGAGCATATTCAAAGGTAACAAACAGCATCTTCCGTTTAAAAAAAGGTAGATTTAAGTACTGATGTACTGAAATGATGTGACTGACCTCAGAACAGGTACAGTTAGGCTGAAGGATTCATATTCCAGTCACTAAGGCATATTTTGGAAACATTTTACGGACACAGTAATTTTTTTATATTGTACTTCTAAATAACATTGACAGCACATTACATGGATTTTAACCAATTTTATCAGTAAACAGCGCTACAGTCAAGGAATGGGGGAATCACTACAACAGTTTATTGCTGTGATTGACACAGAGCTGCAGACTCTGACTGATGCGCTTATTTGATGTTGGTTGGAACGCTTGCCACTGGTAGTTACTCAAAGTTGCATTCCTGTGCATCTTTGACCTGCCTACCATGCCCCCTCATACAGGAACCAACCATAAACAAATCAGCCTTGGCCCTGGTCTGATAGGAACAATTCAGCCCGAAGTGACATACCAGTTCCCCGTTGACTGTGAAAAAAGGCCACTCCAAACCAATTTTAGACTATTTGGGCCCTATCAGTAGGGTGCAGCTTGAGTCTTATGACAGTCTGCACAGCACCCACATCTGGACATACCTTTTGCAAATAAGGTGTTGCAATGAAGAAAACATAAAAGTGATGGGTGGGATCCTTGAATTAATCTAAGCTACTAGGATTTACTCAGGTACTAGTATTTACTCAAGGGCGCATCCCAGTCCTTTGGTTCCATGTCACCTTCGACAGGGTCTGGGCTGATTTGCATATGGCTGGGTAATTTAGTGAGATAGATAGGAAAAGAGAAAGGGGTTGGGCAATGGCAGAAGCTCGCATTAGGAAATGACAGAAATTCCCAATGTCTCTTTCAACTGTGGTACACAGGAAAATCTCAATATTGTCAGTAGTCATCCTCATTTAACTAAAAAAAACAAAAAACTTTTTAGGTCTCGCTTGTAGACTGCTTTACCATATAATTTAGTATTTTTTGTTCTTACAATTTCTTTTGCGAAGGCCCGGTACCTAAATGCAGACTACTACCAGGCTAGGGCTTCTTTCATTATGTGCTCACACACATACTTTTTTTTTAAATTAATTTTTCTAAGATGGCTGTCAGACATCTTGGACATAAAAGAGCCAAAATCAACACTTGAGTGTCACAAAGCAGCGCACACTTGCATATGTTTCGACAGCAGTCTTGCAATGATTTTTGTCATAAAGAAAAAACATTTTTAGATGGCTGCACAGGCATCGTGATACACCGATGGCCATTTTTTTTTTTACTATGAAAATAAAAACAGTCTCGTTTTGACTGTGAGATCTACCGGTTCTGCTAATGCTTGTTCAGCCCTCCTTTTAAGAAGCCTTAATTCCTGTAAATACCCCTCTCCCGAGTCGAGAGCGCTTAAATATCACCAAGCTACAGAAGTTTTGGCTACAGAATTTTTGGCTTGAAGGCCATGTTTGAGAATATAAGGAAAATCAATCAATGAACAATCACTATTGAGTAAACAGTTGTTATCAGCGCCAGTAATCCACCTTGGCAGCGAACAAGCTGTCTAACAAATACAAGATTAGGCTAAGATATTATAGTCATTTATTGGTAGCATTGTAACTTATCTTATATGGTAGCTATATTCTCAAAAGAGTAAACTCAACTCCCATCCAACCCACACAGATTGAGGAAACTCCCAGCACTGGAGAAAAGAACAGGTTTCTCAGTCTGAACAGCAGCCTTGGGCTGGACATCACACTCTGACTAAACTGATTTGCCATACAGTGCTTGCTTAATACCACTTTTCAGCAGGCTCATTAGGACAAAGAGAGAACATTTCGATATCTCTCGTATGTTGTCTAGCTTGTATTGTTCCTAGGCATTTCAATAGTGGGGTTCGTTGGTAAACACACAGTGGTGAAGATCTCCACTTCACCATCAGATCCTGGATACCACATCAGATTATAAATGCTTCACACCAGGCAGGAGTGCCCATATCACACAACCAAACCCCCTTCATGCTAGGAATGTGCTTTCTCACACCTCCAACCTGCTCTTCAGATGCCACATAGGAGTGATAGGCACTGAGGTCTAGAAGAGGGCATGTGCATGGCTCATCTTTGATTCCTCCCTGGATGCAGAGCAGGGGATTGGCATCGCTGCACTTCGGTCCAGCTCTATAATGAAGCTACAGTGATGCCCACTCTCTGTCCTTTAAATCAGCAGGACAGTGGGGAGGGCTCGATGAGCAGTAAAATGCAAAGAACATGTGCTGAGGCCTTTTTTCACCTTCTTTTTCCTTCTTATCAGGAGAAGTGCTGAGTGGTGTTGCACGGAAGAGTGTCTGGTGACACAAACAGGACTGTCTGTCTCATTTTTACTAAATTAATTCTCAGTTGTTCAACACAGAAAAACACATTTTTTTGCTAGGGATGAAAATTTAATTCAGACTTTTATTTCTTCTCAATAAAATCGCCAAAAAGTTATCATGCAAAAAAGTTCGAAAAACGTTCCCAAAGATAAAATTCAAAAGTAGCTTTTCTTACCAGTTCCCCAATAAAATAAACACAAAAATAGGAGGGAAAAACATAAAACAGGGAACAAAATTAGAAACAACAATGGTACGGCAAGATATAACAAACTGAATGATAATTTGTCCCAAACTTCCATTTGAAAGGTTAACCCAACTAATATGAGGTAACATATCGTTAGAAATCCAATTTCAGTCCCATTCTAGAGAAAAACCAATCTAGGAACTCATTCTAACTGTACCCCATGATCAGTGTGACTTTATGCCAAGAGGATGTGGCAGCCGTATGTAGAACAATGGCGTAGGAGAACAATTTTTGGTGCAGAAAATAATCTTCAGTTGCTCTGAAGTTACTTCTTTGCCCTTATTGTGGAAAATATATGAGGTCATTTGTTATTGGATCCAAATAGTATACTCAGCACCAAAGGCAGAATTTAAGGTTGGTGATAATTTTGCAAATCTTTCTTTTCAGTATAGATTCTAGATAAGGATGTGCCTCTTGTCTCATGTGTGGATTAATCCCTACTTGAAGTTGTTTAGATGACTGGGAGGAGCTAATCTCCATACACACAAGAACACACTGTTCCAGAAAGCGCCAGAAAGCCACTAGGCACTTCTATATCTAGAAGGAAACGCCCTCACACATCCATTGGATGCCATGCTTCATCATAGGGCTTGCTCCTTGTCAGATTGGCCCTGCAATGTCTGACTGGTCCCCCCAAAAAGGGGGGCTCTTTGCAAGAGATCTTCACAGGTAATCCGTGCCATGGTTTAAAGTGTGTAGGGGTAAATTTTAACCTACAGGCAAAGTGAGAGCAGGAGAGAAAAAAGGGTAAAATTGGCTCATAACCCTATGAAGAACCTACACTTTATTGATCAAGGAAGGGTCTTGGTCGAACTTAAAAAATACTTGGGAGTGGAAAAGAGATAATGCTCATCCACTCTACCAGGAAGCAAAGAAATGGATGAAGGGACTACCTTCTACCACTTATAACAGGTCAACATGTTTTGCGCCTAGAAGGTCCATACAGATCAAATGGCGCTTCATCAGGACTGAACACAAAAAACAAAAAACACTTCTCCTAAACTACAGTCGAAGATCACAATGTGTCTAAAAATGTATACACAGAAATTCGAGTCACTTACTCAAAAAATCTAAACGTCAGATAGTCAAATCTAGAAGGAGACCATCCTCAATTAGGCAAGGCTCCATAGGAACAAGCGTACCATAGGACTGTCGTAGTATTTGTTTGAAGACAATCCCCCTCCTGGAGACCTACCCTGGGGACGCGTTCCCAAACAGCTAATCTCCTTCAGTGAAGATGACCTACCAGCCTATCATCCTTGTCGGACCCCAGTTCAATTAACTTCAAGAAGCCAATTCGACACATATGCATGCCTAGTCTATTAATTATACAAAAAAACGAACATTTTTTCCTCAGTGCGGGGCAAAATATTATCTAGCAGCACAGGTGATCTCTTTTCGCATTAGAACGTTTTTATGTACAATAGAATGCACATTTCAAGAGACGGAGAAAGATTCTTGATGTATAACATGTACAAAGTTTTGATAATTTTGTTAGAGACATTGGACCACTGCTAAACCCAACTATATCCAATTGATCTTTGTTGATGCTAGTTCTAGAACATTTCACACTTTGGAAACTTGTTCATATAGAATTCCCAAGTACAGTACTTTATTAAGACCATACAGGGTCTATCTGCCATATAGGTTATAATATGTATACATTCTCAATAAACATCCAACATGCATACTTGTACATATTTGTCCAACAACAAGGTACTGACATTTTCAAATTTCTGTCAATTGTCCATTTTCTGTCTGGCAATCTTAAAACTGACTATCATTTTTTGTCATTTTCTTCCTCAGGCGGTGACAAGTGGCTTAAAGACCACATGCAAATGTCACGGGGTGTCTGGTTCCTGTGCCGTGAGGACCTGCTGGAAGCAGCTTTCTCCCTTCCAAGAGACAGGCAAGCTGCTGAAGATTAAGTATGACAACGTTGTGAAGATTTTCAGTGCCACCAATGAGGCCATGGGGCACTCAGAACTCATGGTGTCCCCAAAGTCTGGACACTCACTTTCTGGCCGAGGCCCTCGGAACACTGACCTTGTGTCCATTGAGGACTCCCCAAGCTTCTGCCGGCCCAGTAAATACTCGCTGGGCACCGCTGGACGGTCGTGCTCCAAGGAGACCAATTGCGAGAGCATGTGCTGTGGGCGGGGTTACAACACACAGAGCCAAATGGTGACTTTCTCTTGCCACTGCCAGGTCCAATGGTGCTGCCACGTGGAGTGCCAGAATTGTATGCAGTTGGAGGAGGTGTACACATGCAAGCCATGAGCAATTCCAAGAAGACAAGAGTGGAATCACAGAGAAGATTAATGCAGGACTCCTACTCCCAAATTAAGGTGTATTTGAAAGTTAGGGATGGGCCAGCCCCTCTGGGAAAAGTGTTCATGAATTCCCGGAATCAAGAGTTCCCTTCAAGAACATAAGCCACGCTCAAGTTGACAATTCTGTAATGGAGGTGAGGAAACATGCATGAGAAAGAGAATAAGAAAAAATCCTACTCAGCACGTACTAATGCCTCTTCCTACCCAGTTAGCGTATTCATTGTATATTGGATGGCAATAGACGCTAAAGGAACCTGCAAGAGTCGCCCGCTGCTGGACAGTGTCCTGGAATAAAGGAGTTTCCTTCAACAACTTCCACCACTAGAAAGTTTGACCACCGTGGAGGGTGTAAGGAAAAGTGTTTGAAAAGGACATCATGAAAATACATTTATATAATACATTTTAAGCACTCCTTTTTCTGTAGCTTATTAACAGCACATGCACAGAGTCCAAGGCTCCTGCCACCTCTGCAGACTAGCGTGCACTTGTCATAGGGCGAGTGGATGTTTTGGACCAGCGCCCTTTGCCCTCCCCAGGAAGAAGTGACCAGAGCTGCAGAAAGCGGCCTCGCCACGAGGCTGTCACGTGGGAGATCAAACAGAATGTTGGACGCTGAGGTCAGAGCAGGAAGCGGTGCGAATATTTGCCCTACACACGGTATACGAACACGTGCATCCTGATGAGAAGGGCGAGGGATGTTTTTGCTGTCTCTCCAGGAAGAGCGGGAACGCCTGTCATGTACTGAATGGGGTGTGACTTGATGCCAGGCTGCCCCCAGATGCTGAACCGACTGACACTAGCCACACACTGCCTGGGATTCAGGTCAGGTGGAAAAGAGGTAGAAACCACACTTGTGCAGTGTCTGACTTGCGTTGGGCATGATTTGGTTTGGTGCTTAAACGAATAGTTGTGGAAAGGTAGAGACCGGAATCGCAATCTCTGGTTTACCACTTTAAAAAATTATGCGACTCTGGCTTTATCTGCCTACAAAAGATCTAGAAATTTGCAAGCGCTTAGAAATAGGTTAAAGCCCAGTATAAAGCACTACATGAGAACTGGACCCACAAATCATAATGTACTCCACTCCCCCTACACTGTGATAGTAATGGATGCCCTTCTGTCCAGTCTATCACAATGCACTGTTTAGGGACAGATACTGAGTCTTGCATGTGAAGTGTTGGTGTGAATTGCACTCGATGGACCTGCTGGAGCTGTCAATTCATGTATAAAAACAAATGGAGCGCGAGTGCATTCCCATTGGTCTTGGGTTAAGTTTGCTTTGGAATGCATGGGTAAGTCGAACTTAGGTGAATCTTGGTTGGTTGAGGTGTTTTGAGCAGACGGACAATGACAAGAAATGGAAGAAGTAGAGTACAGAATCATAGTTACATAAGTAATGACAGTCTATGGCTAGGTCCCTTACAGAGATTTGCGCAAGTGTGATGCACCAACAAAGAGTTTGTATAGTAGTTAAAACATATATAGCATTTACTGCCATTCAAGACGTATTTCTCTCACTGACAACATATGTAATCATGGCACAGCAGTGCGTGGGTACATGAGTTTGCAGATGTGATCTTTTACTTCTGGATTGACATTACCACAAGGATCTATGTCCCCCCAAAATCCAGTGACAGCTTCCACTTGCCTTTCAGGCACTAGATGGGCTGTCTGCTGCTTTTTCTTAGTCCTACAGGACCAGTTGAGGGGGTGGCCGGGGAGGCCTGTTCCATATCACCTTAGTAAGCAATTCATTCACTCTGCAGTGTGTTCAAAGATGCGTAAACAGAGGCCTCTAGATCGCAGTCGCACGGCGGAGCCATAAGTCTCGCACCACGAGGATGTGGGTCTGGGATTGTATCCTTCTTGGAAGCTCCTTATCATGTGGGCAAACACTACCATTAAACATGCAGGTCTGGGAGAGCAGATAACCCACTGGGCTGGGGACAGGTTGGCGACATGTATTTTGCAGTGCTCCCACAGTGCAGGCCTCTGTTCCCACCACCATGCACCTAACAAGGCCCCGCAACTGGTATCACACATGCAGAATTGTTGTGCACACGGCACAATAGCACATGGTGCGCTTATCATTGGGCGTTGCCTATGTCATGTGTCTTTGATTCAGAATCTACAATCTTGAGTAAAGGAATGCCACTGAGGCAAAATGATGTCGCCTTTGAAGTACTCTGGTGAGTGACAAGCACAATCTCCATTCGGTGAGCCCTTTGTGCTTGTAAACAGTGCAGGAAAGCATATGGTGACGTCAAAAACCCTGAGAGTGGGCGTGATTTCCAGAAGCTTGACCTGCCAGGTGGCTCTTATCTGTTGTCTCCTCACAGCGAGCCCTGCATTTCCAAGCCCCCACGTGGCTCTGCCTGACATTCATTTTCAGTGAGCCCAGCCCTTAATTCCTGTCAGTGCTGGAGGGCCCTAGCACTCAATTTTGGAGACCAGGATTTTGCCTCATCAGATTTTACCTCAGAGGAAGTAAATTAAGTCAGAAATGGGTGAAAGATGGAGGAAGAGAAACATAGTAAAACAGTGACGAGGAGAGAATGAAGGGGTGAAAAAGAACCGGCAAGAGTGATATAAAGATACAGTAAGTTTACAGTGGTGGTAGAAAGAGACATGAGCTGCAATCCAAGCTAGACAAGTTTGGTACGCAACCTCCACATTCTGCAGCACAGGTTGCCGGTTGCCGGTTCGTAAGAAAAACTATAGGCAAGTGCACTTACTTTTTTCTTTTTTTACAAATGAAGCGCTGACTGTCTCTCTGATGAAGGACCTCATTTTATTGTTCTAGTGTCTCTCTAAGCACTTATTGCACACACAGGCTTTGTGGTGGTCTATAGCGCTGCCATACATGAGGCTACTGCAGCCAACATGGCACAATCGCTTTCCACTTACACCGAGTAACAACAATCAGGCCCTCTTAGTGGGCCACTGAGGCATGCAACTCACAGCCTTCAAACCTGAACTATAATTTTAGATTTAACAAAAGAACAAAAGAACAAATTGAACTTGGAGCTGTGGCTTGTGTGACAGCTGCGTAGCCTTCTAGGGCTCTATCAACATTCTTGGTTTAAGTTCTTACACTCTTTTTGGAGTTCCCAGAAGTTGGATTTGTTCTTCCTTTCTCCAGTGTGATATGCAGAACCTAGATATTTTATTTTGTTGCCCCAATTCATAGAGCTTTTTTGCTTCCTAGGGATGGCCTACTCTTAAGAGGTACAACAGCCTTTGCAATATATATGCAATCCTGCTATGGTGCATTGAAGTCAATGGAGATTTTTTTAGGTTTTGCTTGATTTACTGTTTTTAATCAGTTATGCAAATTTTACCTTTCTACTAAAACTACATTTTGGTTTCAAAGGTACCATTGTGTCCTGAACTGTGGCTACAAATCCAATGTTGTGTTTATGGAGAATGAACCTCAAGCATTTATAAGAAGAGTTGTTTGTCTCCATTAGGGTTCCGCTTAGAATTTGAGTGAGAAGGGACTTAGGGGGTCATTCTGACCCTGGCGGTAATTACCGCCATGGCGGAGGTCGGCGGTAGCACCGCCAATAGGCTGGCGGTGCACCGCTGGGCATTCTGACCGCGGCGGTTCCGCCGCGGCCAGAAACGGAAAGTCGGCAGTGTACCGCCGACTTCCCGCTGCCCTTGAGAATCCTCCATGGCGGCGGAGCGCGCTCCGCCGCCATGGGGATTCTGACACCCCCTACCGCCATCCTGTTCCTGGTGGGTCTCCCGCCAGGAACAGGATGGCAGTAGGGGGTGCCGCGGGGCCCCTGGGGGCCCCTGCAGTGCCCATGCCAATGGCATGGGCACTGCAGGGGCCCCCGTAAGAGGGCCCCACAAAGAATTTCAGTGTCTGCTTTGCAGACAGTGAAATTCGCGACGGGTGCAACTGCACCCGTCGCACCTTCCCACTCCGCCGGCTCCATTCTGAGCCGGCGTCCTCGTGGGAAGGGTGTTTCCCGCTGGGCTGGCGGGCGGACTTTCGGCGGTCGCCCGCCAGCCCAGTGGGAAAGCCAGAATGACCGCCGCGGTCTTTTGACCGCGGAGCGGTCTTTCGGCGGGAACCGCTTGGCGGGCGGCGACCGCCGTCCGCCGCGGTCAGAATCACCCCCTTATTTTGCTAAACAAGTCATTTTTTTAAATTGTCTTTGATTGCTCATTCTTTTGTGTAGACTTTGACACACAGGCACTCTACTACGTTGAGATTAATCTCTTGACGGCTCTCCAAAGACAAAATGCTTCCACTTCTTACATAAAGGTAAGTTAGGTGAAACAAATTGGCCCAGATTCACAATGCCATTCATACCTACGTCCACCTGATGAGCGGAAATGGCATGATTTTAAGAATGCAAATTCACATTTCCCATTCACTAAATTTGGATTGACTTGTAAATCAGTTAACTTCCTATATGAGATTACCCCAAAGCAGGAACCTCCTGCCGAAAAGGTGAACACTCACAACCTTGTGACTTTGTGGGTACACACAACTTTTTTTCAATGCACCTTTCCACCCTGAATGCGATCTGAGATTTACTACTGCCAACATTAGATATACATTAATATCCAAGGAGTGGAAAGAGAGAGCGCACTCACAATCTGCCATAGGTGTGTAGGGAAAGCTTTTTCCCAACTGGGAACATATTGTCCTGTGGAGATAAAAGTCAGCATTCACAAATGCCCTTCGCTAAACCTTTCCACTTGTTTGACAGTAGGTATTATATGGGCCAGTAATGTAAACATATGTTGGCAGCTTCAAAAATTGTAACAAGGGATCAGGAGAGGGGCTAAGCTTTTGTGGGATTAAAAAAAATACGATTTTCAGATATCAGATACAAATGGACTGCCAGAGCCCCATTTGTGTGCGTGGGAATGGAGTTTCCTGCCTATGACATTAGCACATCAGTTTGTTAACACCTAGGAGGACTTGTTGATGCCCTGATAATACCAGGCAAAGTGTTTCACAAGGGAGCAATCTAAAAAGAGATAAGACAACTATTGCCCTGATAGAGACACAGAGGTTGGGTTTAATTGTTGAATTGATGCATGAGTACAGTTACTTTCTTACTCCCCATGTCCTCATATGTTACTTCAGGCTGCTGACCAATCGTTAACAAGAGATGAAAAACAAGACATCGCAGATGCGGTGCTGGGCTGCAGAGTGCAAGTGAAGTACAGACATTCTTGAAGGGAACAATTTTGAAACCTATGAAAAGGGGTAGGTGGTGATATCTGGTCCTCAACCCCGAGCAGAGTGACAGCTGATGCTAGACCTAGGGCAAAAGATGCTCCTCGCCGTTTGTCTGCCTTTGCAAAATTCTGGAAATGATGAGGTTCTGAATTGACTGTTTGCAAAAGCGTATACAAGACTGGTAACCAGAACATATCATAGGCTGTTGCATGCCAAAAAGGACACATGATTGTTTGACCACTGGCACCAAAGTATGTGGCACAGACTTAACGGACATTCATGTAAGTTTATGATTGTTTGCTATTCACAAAGGGATTTACGAGTAGGATCTTTACGAGTGCAAGGTCTCCACACATAAAAAATACCTATCTTCAGGCCCTTGGTTATGAAGAGGACAGAAAGTAGTAAGTATGTTAGAGACATCTGTGGACATTTTATTTGGTTACTTTCCACATTAGTAGAACCATCATAACTGTTGAAAACATATTTAGGCCTTTAGCAGTCTCAACAGAAAAGCCACATTGGAACGTGCATAGAACTGGATCCATCAAATCCAGTCACAAAATCTTTTCTGTTGCTAGTAAGTCCTTAAAAAACTGACTTAAATTAACGTTTTATTTTCTTTATCGTTCCTTTTGATAACTGCTTTCCAGGTAATCTTACAACTATCTTCACCTTGCGTGCCCTGGGTCGTACCCAATCCTGCACCACCTTAAAAACCTCTTTCGCAGATAGCCATAGTAAATCACCACAATACACAATTTATGTTAAAAATGTTTGTTGTCTGAATTCACAGTTTGGATGATTATTTGGTGACAAGAATCTACCAGTGTAGATTTCTATGCTGACATTCTATGTTGATTTTTTTTGCAAATGTTGTTTTCCCTATCTCAGTCCTGTGAACAGTACTTCCTGTGTTCTTTGTGTATGCTTGGTATACCTTATTTCCCATGGCAGGGACTTTGCACCGGCAATCAACACAATATATATTGTTAGTCTCCATTTCCTACATCTAACCAGTTCTAAAGGAAATACAACAATGAACAATACAAGGTAGAAAAGTTGAGCAACAGTCATCGAGAAACCCTTGTAAATTATTTTTTTGTTACAAAAAAACAAAAAAAAAAGTGCACAGGCCCAAAGTGTCTCAATGTAAGGCCGCCATGTGTGCTGCTAAATGCTGGGGTTGCCAAATACCAAGGCTGCTAAGTCTTTATTCCAAAGTATGCTGCACTGTTCCATCATCCTACACTTCCAGTCTCTAACCACAGTCTTGCATCTTCTTCACATCTCCTTTCTACGTTCATCACAGTTTTCCTATATTTTTCTTCCTTCTTCTTTGTCTCTTTTCTGTCCTTCTCTTTTTTGTCCCCAAAAATGAGTACTGGTGCTCTTCAGTGGCAACCAATTGTGCAAAGTAACCACTGGTTTCAAGAATCTTCTTGATTAGTGGATAAAATAATTTAGTATCTATCATCACTTAACTCATTTCTCAAACTTAGTTCATTCTTCAGATTAGCAATCAGCGAATGACTAAAGATAATTGTCAAGGGTAGGTAGGAGAGTATCTGTTAATAGGACAGTAAATCATGAGCATTATTATCTCCAGTCCTACATATTTTCTCTGGAGAAAGAGCAGGCTTTATGCCATGAGGTATCTACTAAATGCTCTGCAGTGAAAGGAGTTGTTAACTGACAATTTTCTTTTATATATTTTCCATGTATTGTGCTTTTGTATATCTTTTTTATGCTTTACTGGATACAGAAATAATATTTTTCTACCTCAGATGTACAGCTTTTAGGATAAAAAGTATATATTTATGTTATTTATAGCTTTTATATGCCAAAAAAATAAAATAATTAATTTTTTACAGTTTCTGGTTGTACATGTCACTGAGTTGTACATAAGGTAACCTTCACTCTGTATACTGTTTGATATTTATATTGTGTTGGCGGCAGTCATATATTCGTTGCTTTGCGCATCTGCCAATCTGCTTTGTGCTTCTTCTAAATAAAAAATATTTTAAATATTTGATCTTGTTTCATTGCATCTGTATTACATTTGGTTCTCAGCAATTTATCACTGGGCCTCACCACCATTTGGACTGGCTTTTTACTTTTTCACTTGGGCGATCTTTGCTGGGTCATTGAAATGTCCTGTAATGGTGACTTGGTAGGAGAAAATATTGAACTTTTTGATATATGAATGAGCAGATGAAGGAGAGAAGAGGGCTTATTTGGGATAATTAACCAACTGGATACCAAAACCTGGTTATGTAAACAGGTTGATGATCAAATAGTTGAACACTTAGATGGATTAGTGCTCAAGTTAATGGCTAGGTGGATGCTCAGTGGCCACTGGTGACTTCTGAAGTGGTGGTAAAGCACACAAAATCATTTGCATACAAATATTTCAGCGATATTAAATACTATTAAGTTGTAATTAACCATAAATCAGATTCCATAAATAAATAAATCTTCAAACTGCGTGTAATTAGTTTCTGGAAAAATTAAGATTTTTTGTATATTCACTAATAATATATTCATCAATGTAGCAAAACAACTAAGAGAATTGTTATTGTTTTTATACAAATGCACTGGTGACCACTCCAGTCCACAATCCCTTTACATCTGAAAGACAGAAGGAGAGCACCAACACCCCTGACTCTCCACGACAAAAGTTTTGAGTCCCATATGCAGTCTTTCAAACAATCAGAAATCACTCCTAATGGACTTCAGCTGCTCATACGATGAATTGAGTCATGGAGAGTATAAGGCCAATGTTTCGGTCTCCCAAGGCTCAAACCGTCCATGAGACCATCCTCAGGACAATGTATCAAGAAACAGAGGGTCGTCAACATCCCGTTTGTCAGCCAGCGACAGAGGGTCGTCCAGCTTCGAACACCGCTTGGCCGCGACCTGGGGCAGGGGCAAGTCAGCAAGAAATACATCAACAGCATTCAGGGGAGGGTGGGAGACAGCACTATATAGGGACTCATAATGAGCGTGAAATGCTGCATAAATTGAATCCTGCGTGTACAACAAGTCACCCGTCTGGGTCCGAATAGACATTACCGAGCTAGGGGAAGTCTCTTGACGTATCAACCGGGCAAGTAGAGTTTCGTCTCTACCCGTCTTTGCATGCGTGTTGGACGGCAGCTCTGTCTTAATGCTACATTCTGACTTCTCCTCAGTATGCAAATATGATTGAATATTAAAAAAAGTATTCCTGACCAAAGACGAGGATGAGCACAAGCTGTTGAGCAACTGATGTAAACAAACGGGTTATTCTCTCCCAATATTTATTTTTTGATTATGAGCCGGGTCTAGGAGGGTTTGGCTACTGTTGCTGCTACAAGCAGCATATATTACAGATGATGCGCCTCTGAAATTATTAAACCTGCCCAGTTATGATTCCTTGGTACTCGCATATGAAGACTCATTGTGTTTATAATAAACTTGCACCTTGACCCTCGCTTTGTGCAGAAACAGTAGATGAAAGGTGATATTCTGTTGGAATTATTAACACATTTTCTGTGTTCTATCAGAGGCTCACGCTGGGGTGATTCAGGGAACCTCCATGATGTGGAACACAAGGCCAAACAAGCCCACGTGCCAGAGTTAGTTTAAGGCCAGTGATCTGCCACGCTAACATTCAGCGGCCTATAAGTAAGGAATCCACACAATGCTGGGATTTTACTGTGAAACAGAGAAACACAAACCACATTTCAGGCCTAGGATACTTTGGAATGGATTAAGAGTTTAATAACCACCTCACTTTATACTTTGGATCCAATCAGATGCCCATCGAGAACTGGCCATGACGGTGCCTACTTTAAGCAGGCCTAGACAGACAGGGCCACAACCATCACTGGCCTGGTTACATGTGCTCAGAGTGTGGGCCTAAGACGCGCGAGATGGTGACTGCTATCTCTACTCTCTGCTGTCACTGGCAGGTGGGGAAAACAGTGCCATCATGCCAACATTAAATAAATGTGACCAATCACTGTGTGACTTTAAAATAAAGCCACACAGTGATTGGTCATGTCTTTAATGATTCCCTCCCCAGTGCTGACTTGAAAGTGCGGCCTGCTGGGACAGGCTTGTCTGCCCAAACAAATCCAGGCTTTGTTCTCATACTTAAATCTGCATTAGAGCAAAGCATGGATTGGTTTGGACAGGTGAAATCAGTGCTCACAAAGTGACTAAAGGGGCTCTGCTGTGTACCCCCGGCTCCTAAACAGATTGAGCGCTGGAATGAGACCTGAGTGCGCATGTCTTTGTTGGCTACAGTGAGAGACCTGTCCAATCTGACACATGCACTGGACTTCACCTTGCTGGTGTTGCCAATCACCCGGATTGACCATCCGGCAGCATTACACCGCCCTGCACCCACAGGCCACACTACTTAACACATGGAGCAGCCACGGGCCCAGTAGTCCTTGAATAGGACTTTATTGAATTATGCCACTGGCGCCCCAGATGGAGGGGCGATGCTCTTACGTCTCAGAGGAGTAACCTGGGTATGCTTGGGTGAGTTTGTGTGCAGTGAATTGAAGATGGGTGGGACAAGGTCATGCATGAGAGGCTGGCTGGATGAAAATGGCTTTTGGGTGCATCCCACATTCCCATGGTAAGGTGTTAGGCAATATGTTCTGCCTTGTGACCTTTACCAGAACTGAGCAGAAAAGCACTACCAATACCAATGTTGAAGGGGCGGCCATCTTGGGATAAACTTGTGATACTAACTCTCTGCTCTGGAAAAAGGATCACTAAATATAGGTTAGATTTTCTGCTTTCCTGGCTAATACGTTTTAGCCACTGATACATACGCTTTTATTGTATTATGCTAAAAAGTCTATGATCCCATAAAAACATACAAAATCACTGAACCTGCCTAATTAAGGTGATCCGCCACCCTATAGAAATAGTACAGATACCACCAGGGATATAAATGCTATGAACCCATCTGACAGTCCATAGCCAGTGTCCACAGAGTGGCCTCATATTTCTGGAGAGAATCCCTAGGCAGATTATGTGAAAGACAAGAACTCAGTTTCCGAGATTTTCATAATAATTATAGGAGCCACGCAGCATGAAGCACGCAACAAGCAGAGCAAAGCTGAATCTTAAGTGAGGGGATACACTGCATTCAAGCCATGCACCACAATAGACACAAAGTGCAATGAGACCAACACTAAAACAGTAAAGCAAACAAAATCCATATGGTCAGAACCCATTCCGGGCCACAGGCCTAGTAGCAGTTACTGACCCACAACCACTGGGCTTAGCGTCTTTTACCACTGATGCCGAAGGGCCTGACCTACTATGGCATTGCGAACTGGTTACCAGGTACACCCTCTCCACACTTAACTCTCAGGATAGTGTGGCTAGCAGCCCAAGGCTTCTCAGGGAGGATGTGTGGGGACAAAGACCCTGAACTCGAAAAGCCAACCAATGGCCACATTCAGTACTGTCCAGCTCAGTGCTTTACTTTGTGAAACACGTACTTTAATTGCACATCAGAAACTACTACTACACATAGAAAATGTTAATTAGCTACACTGTTCTAATACCAGCGCTAGAGGGTTCTAAAAACACGCAAATATTCAGTCGTAAATCTTGCACAGGTGCAAGCACACTGTAATATTGTACAAGTAGCTTCATTGGTTCTGTGACTTGTAGGTCAATCCGTATATGTCTGACTACTAAAGCTCTTTAGAACGATTCAATCCTCTTGAGTTTTGGCAGAGAGAAAATGTCAATATTCACTTTCACGCGGCTGAAGTTACCTGGCATATTGGGCACTTGGAACACAAGCGTGCAGTGGTTGGTAACCGAAGCATGGGCAAGCAGCCTTCCTTGCAGCTCTCAGTAGTGCCAACTCTTGGTATTGATGCGTGAACATGGTGGCTCCTGATGAGAGCAGCACAGGTCACACTGCACTCCAGGTAATCTTGATGACAGGATCTTCTCATTGGGGCGGCCTAAGTTCTTCGAACTCAATGCTTGAAGTTGCAACCTAGGCAGCATCAGTTCTCCTGACTCTGGTAGACAACAGGCCGGTAACAATGGTGCTGGTTGACATGTACCGGGGTTGATTTGGCCAATTTAGCTTGTGGAATCTCGTAGGAAGGCTGGGAGAACCCATCTAGGGTCCCATTGGATCCCAAATTTCCATGACATACCAAATTCAAATTGCTGATTTCTCCAAACTCGTGGTGGAGAAATCTGCAGTAGCAATTGCATTTACGCCTGCTAGAAATCTCTATGTGAATTCATGGCATGGGTAAATGAGGTATTTTAAGATGTTAATCTAGGCTAGACCTTTGTGAATACCAATTTATTATCTACCATTCTATGTCTAATTATTTACTATAATCGAATACCAATTTCGGCTCTCATTGCAAGCATCCCATGGCAGTATTCCTATAGTGGGCGATACCACTCCTGGCGGTGCTGAGTAGCTCATTATTTCTGGGTAGTGGACTATGTGGCATGGTAACCCTGGGCACAGAAAGACCAACCAGAAGCCTTGGGCAGGAGCCGCAGAGAGCCTGTTCTCTTCCTGTACAAGATAAGGAGCAGCACATGCTCTACTAGCTTCCCCATCATCTAATCTACCCCCCCCTCTCCCCAGCCACCAACCCCTGCCATTCACAACACGGCCATCAAAATAGCCCTGCGCCAATTTAACACCTGCTCGAAGCAGATGGTAAATGTATGTGGATTTGGGCCCATTTCTTTCAAGGGAAGAGGAAAACATGCTGAATGTGTCTCAGTATCCTCACATTGGATGTTATCCTCCTTCAGAAGGAAATATCTCAAAATCCCTGGATTTAGGTGTGGAATATCAAGGTGAATATTATATTAGTCCTTAATCCAGCCACGTGTATGGATGGAGGAATATCTGTAAAAGCCTTCAACTTTTCCAATTGCGCTGAAATACGAGAAAAAGTGAGGATTTTTAAATATAAACCCATACATGATTCACAAAAGGCACTTACGTGAGCAGATATGTATCATACCCTTTGCTGTTCTTTTGCAAGGCTAAAATGGAAACAGGCACGTTCAGATTTGTATACATACTTTAGATATTGTCTTTTCTACATATTCTTGAGCAGCCAATGGTTACTGAGCGGTCCTCTGGCGTGTTTGAATACTAGTGATGCACCAGAGCCCTCTTTCTTAGTGCCCTGCAGAACATGTCAAATGTTCCTATTTCTGCCTGAACTCTCTTGCAGTAGTGAGCTCTCACACTTAAGGTTTATTTTAATAGCTGGATATGCATTAGAAGGCTGGCATTATCAAATAGCAAAGAAACAAGAATTGCCAAAGATAATATTTCTGGGTTTAATATGTTAACATACGCAGTGCCATTAGAAAAACACAGAATGCATCCGCGAGAGGCTATAAATGTGCCTCATGCAGTTCAATTCAAGTATTTCAGTGGTGACGAAAGGATACATCCAAACAGTCAATAGCGTTAGGTAAGAGATGAATCCTGCACTTGACCAAGTCAAGATGTGGTTGACAAAGTCTCCAGCCAGTAGCTGAAAGGGGATGATCGAAGAAAATAAAAGCTTGAGAGGGGAGGACCCAAAGCCCACTTTATGAATATTAGTAAAAATACGTCTGTTTGACAGCTGTATTTCAACGCCCAGACAATGAAGGTTGCTGCCCAGTCATATATATAGTTTTGGAGACAATGCACATATTGATTGCCATTATAAATGGTACAACAGTATAAGTAGGAATCACCAAAGATTCTAATTACTTCTTTGCCTTAGATATGCCCCAACCATTATACTAGAAGTTGGATGTGTAGTCGATACAGATTCGGTAATTCTATATCTACGCCAACTTTTAAGTATATGAAAAGGCTGCACATGGCCAGAGATCTCTATACTGTGCTCCAGGGGCAACAGAATGTACTCAGATTTCCAGAAATGTGAATCACAACAGATAACTTGGGACCACAAAGACTCACAAATCTTTCTCTAGCACACCTTCACACATCCTAGCTTGTAACAATGTTAATATGTGTATCTCTGATGTGAGGGACATGGCACGATTCAGGTTCCTCGGTGAGTGTGCTTACACAGGAAGCTTGTTTCAATAGTTTCTCAGCATTTGGATATACAAATCTTAGCTAGGGAACTCAGCAGTCAGGGCCAATGTTGCAGAGGCCGACATCTGCAGACATATAAATCCAACCACCAAATCCATCACTAAAATGGAATGACAAACTTCTAGCACCTCTGTTTTGATGTGCCAGACGCAAGTAGGGGATTGGCCACTCTGCCGCTTCAGTATTTTCCCGCTGGCTGCAGGCGGGGGGGGGGGGAGGGGGGGGGCTGCTTCCAGCGCTGGCTGGGCTGCCATGGCCACATTTTAATTATTGCCTCCTGCAAACACACACACCATTGACACTGCACCCACACATGGCACAACCACAACAACCAACACAACTACACACTCCGCTACACAAACTCACACACAAGCAGAACTACACACATCACAACAACGTCTGCCACACAACAACACTCACCTGAATGTGTCACACAGCAACAAAAGATACACAACATCGGTCTCACATGCAAGTGACACAACCACATCACCCACTCCAGCTCCCTCCACCTCAACTAGCCAGTCCACACACAGACACATTCATATACTGACTGCTGCCTTTTGGCTATGTTCACACTATAGAAATATCATACCACAAACATACACATCTCCACAAACCAATACTCACTGCATTGACAACCAGAAAACTGTGGGAAAGTCATCCAAGGCTTCAGAGAGAATGGCAGTGCTATAGTAATGGCCAATACCCATCAATAGAATGGTGAGCTATGCTTTCTTGGATCTCAAGTCACAATTAGCTGCTATTCTCATGCACACCCACTCCACACGTCTGGAACGCACCACACTGCTTTAAATTCTTCTAGGAAATGGGAGATGCAACCTCACTCTAAAAATTGTGGTCGTTAACCAACTATGACCTGACCGCCTGTCATTGTTTGTAAGGACTTGTGGCGTACCAAATGGCTTGAACTAAGAAACATTGATGCTTGCTTGCACAATACAATCCAACACTCAGTTGTGAAGAATGTTATGTTGTACTACAGCAGGCTGAAACATATTATGATGCAGCTTAGTGGCCATGTTTAATTGTAAGACGGGTACAGTATTGTGTTATGGCCTGGAAAAGTAATCAGTTTTTTTACTTAGTACAGCAACCGAATAAAATGTGCATTGTTGGCACTTTTTAGGTCGAGCGTGAGCGTACAACACCGTGTATACTTTTAAGTATACTTCTTCTGTGGGCTTCCAGCTATTACATTTCTTAGTTTCAGTGTCATTTAAACATCCTTGCTTACTAGTGCTCAGTCATGCCTCTTTGTGTCTACTTCTGTGTGGAAGCAGGGACCAACTGCTGTAGAATTACGCTTTGTCCTGTTTATCTGGTCAGTAGGGGACTTTTTTTTTACTTTGTCTCCTGCTCCTGTCCAGGGAAGCTTCACTTTTCATTTGCAGAACATTCTTGCCTTGAACTTACCTGTAAACAAGGCAATAAATCAGGATGTTATCTTGGTCAAAATTGTTTTTTGTGGGCTCTCTCCACCCTCTCTCAGCTGCCTGGCTCACACCCTTCCCTTTCTTGGCTTGGATTTTCTTTACCAAGTGTGGCTGTCTGTTGCTTATAGCCTAGGCACCCAGCTCTATCAGGGCTCCGTGATCCTTAGAGACAGTGCCCACTTCTGCTCCATACTGGGATCCTACTCGCGGCTCCATCAGTGCCACCTCAATTCACACACTCCAAGCCCCTAAGCCTTGCCCGAGCCAGAACCCCACACACGCTCTCTGCCACAGCACCTCAGTTCTTCCAGTCAGTACACTCTGCTGCTCCAGTACTGGGACCTCTGGCGCAGCTCCATCATTGCACCTCAGTTCACACACTCCGTGCCCTCCGCTGTGCCAGTGCCAGGAACTGCACACGTGCTGTCTGCTAGAGCACCTCAGTTCTTCCAGTCAGTACACTCTGCTGCTCCAGTACTGGGACCTCGAGTGCAACTCCGTCAGTGCACCTTAGTTCACACACTCCAAGACCCTCAGCCATGCCTGAACCCCACACACTGTGTCTGCCAGAGGACCTCAGTTTTTTCAGTCAGTACATTCTCCTGCTCCAGTACTGGGACCTAGGGCACAGCTCCATCGGTGCCACCTCAGTTCACACACTCCAAGCCCCTCAGCCGTGCCAGAACCCTACAGAAGCTCACTGCCAGAGCACCTCAGTTCCTACAGTCAGTACACTCTGCTTTACCAGTACTGGGACCTCAGGTGCAGCTCCATCAGTGCACCTCAGTTCTACCCCGGCAAGGTCACTTCCTTTCCTATTCTGGGACCCCGCTCACATACAGTTCCATTACAGCATCTCAATTCTAATATTTAGTCCCTCTGCCAAGCCAATACTAGACCAAAAAGAGCAAAACACATCTCAGCCAGTGCACCTCAAGTCTAACATCCACCGCCACTGTTGATGGGAACCAACACAGCTCCGCCAGAATCCATCAATTTTAACATTCAGTGGAAATTTCTTCTCAGTACTAAGGCTCACACACACACACACACCCTTCAGGATTCCTCACTTCTGTGTTTCAGAGGCAATGCCATTCCCATGCTGGGCCCCATTTGCAGCTTCACCAGGGCCAACAGGCTAACACTCAGCAACACTAGCATGCCAATACTAGGTACATTACATACCTCACTTCTGACCTTGTGTGCCTGTTAATATTTCAGTACTGCAGCCCACATTCAACTCTTTCAGTGTACCTCAACCCTAACTTGCAGCGCCTGATTATCCAAATACCAGGAATTACATGGCATGCGGTTTCTAATTCCTCACCCGCTGCCTTTCTATGATTCTACCACTGGGCTGGGACACAGCTCTGTCTACATCCCCAATCCTGATCTGAAGCGCCCAATTATTGCTGTATTGGGGTTCACATACAACTCTGCTAATGCTCCTCCTGCTGTTCAGCAGTGCCCCCTACTGTTTCACACTCTGACTTCTGTTTGAGGACGTGGGCGAGCCAATTAAATCTATTGTTAGCTGCCATCTTTAATTGAGAGGGTCTGCTCCACCTATCTCACTCTGTTCTTTCCTTTGCTCTATTTACTCTCAATGTTTTCTTTCTCCCCCACGGTTCCCTCTCCAGCTCTTAAGTTCCACATTTGCTCTTTTTTTCAAGTGTTTATTTCTACTCCTCTCCCTTTTTTTAATTTCCCTCTTTCTCTTGCTACCTCCTCCTTCAAACTCACAAAAACGTGTCTATTTATTTCCTTGTTTCGTTCCTCTCTTTTTTTTCATCAGACATTCATTCTTTCACTATTTTTTCTGTTCCCTTCATTCTTTCTTTTTCTTTTTTATTTGCTGTTTCCTTTGACTCGGTATGCGTCCTATCACTTTTTTTTAGATCTTTTTTCCTTCCTTTCGTTTGTGTTTTTCATATCTTTATCTGTCAACACACGTTTTACTATAAATCGCTCTTTTTCCCATCTGTATTTGGAAGCCACAAGTTACTTGTTGTTACCCAAAGTGTAAAATTGGTTTTCCCATTCTGTGTCTGTGGGAAATGTGTCTGTATATACATGCCCAGGTTCTTTTGCTTCTTGTTTCTTTTACCATCTCTCTTTTTTCTCTAGTGTTCATTTTTCTCTTTCTTTTCACACTTCTTTCATTATTTTTTCCTCTTTATCTTTCGTTCGCTAGCTACCTTCCCTTTTTAATTTTGTCTCACACGTTTGCTCTAGTTCTTCCTAGTTGTGTTTTCATATTCGGATTCTTTCCTTCCCTTCTTTCTTTTATTTCTTTGCGACCCCTTCTCTTTCTTCGTTTTGTCTGTTGTATTCCTTTCGCTTCTCTTTTCTGCCCCATCTGCTTTCTCTCCTGAGGCCTATTTATCACTGGAGTAACAGGTGCAATGGCACCGGGGCCCAGAGACCTACGGACTTCACTCAACTCTAATTACTGCTGTATTTTCCTACCAAAATTCCAGTCAACCATTTTCATTTCTTATTCCAGGGCCCATGTCACTGTTACTACGCCACTTGTCCTCTCCATCTTTACTTCCGACTCCCTCTTTCCTTTCACCCTCCAATCTATCCAAAATTATATGTTTGTTATAGTGTTTTGAGCATTACACTCTGATGAAAAAATTTGTATTTCTGATAAATGCTTATATGGTAACTGTATATGTTTTATGATAGAGGAGGAATGTAAATGGAAGTGCTTTAGTTAAATCCTGGGCCACTGGAAATACATGGCAGGAAAAGACAAAATTATGAGGCAGGGTTGACCAATTTATGTGTCAAGAAAAGTCTGATTATGAATTTACAATGCCAATAGCTCTAACTCAAGAAAATGCGAGACCTGTTGGATTGCAAATGCTTGTTACAATTGCAGGTCGCCCAATATCCAAAACAGCACATTAGACAGAACATATCACAGACACCCAGAGATGTCTGTGATCGCAGAGATCAGATATGCCATGAAATCAGCTGAGAAGGGGCTCCCACCAGAATTTGCCAACAAGACTTGCTGCACATAAACATCCCATGATACAAGGAGTACATGTCACACATCCAACATAGCAAAGATACACCGGGCCATATTTATACTCCGTTTGCGCCGAAATTGCGTCGTTTTTTTTTACGCAATTTCGACGCAAAACTAACGCCAACTAACGCCATATTTATACTATGGCGTTAGAGGCGAATAGCGCCAAAGTTCCCAGAATGTGCGTCATTTTTTAGCGTGAACCCCTTCCTTGCGTTAATGATATGCAAGGGAGGCGTTCCCGTCTAAAAAATGACTCCCAGGCCTTTACGTGGTATTTATACTCCCGGGCAAAAGAGACGCCCGGGAGTTGGCGTGGCTAAAAACGGCGCATTTGCGCCACTTTTTAACGCCTGCTCAGGGCAGGCGTTAAGGGGCCTGTGGGCTCAAAATGAGCCCACAGGTGCCCTCCCCTGCCCCCAGGGACCCCCCCTGCCACCCTTGCCCACCCCAGGAGGACCCCCAAGGATGGAGGGACCCACCCCAGGGACATTCAGGTAAGTTCAGGTAAGTATAATTTTTTATTTTTTATATTTTTTTATGGTGGCATAGGGGGGCCTTATTTGTGCCCCCCTACATGCCACTATGCCCAATGACCATGCCCAGGGGACAGAAGTCCCCTGGGCATGGCCATTGGGCAAGGGGGCATGACTCCTATCTTTACAATGATAGGAGTCATGTTGATGGGGGATGGGCGTCGTTAAAAAATGGCGCAAGTCGGGTTAAGACGATTTTTTCGACGTAACCTGACTTGCCCCATTTTAAGACGCCCATGCGCCATTTTCCCCCTACGCCGGCGCTGTCTGGTCTACGTGGTTTTTTCCCACGCAAACCAGGCAGCGCCGGTCTGATTGCGCCGTCTAACGCCATTCCATAAATACGGCGCCCGCATGGCGCTTCAGAATGGCGTTAGACGGCGCAAAACTTTTTGACGCTAAACTGCGTTAGCGCAGTTTAGCGTCAAAAAGTATAAATATGGGCCACCATGTGGTTAGTTATCATGGTACTCACATCTTCATATGCCATAAAAACGAGCAGCACAATAAGATCCAGAGCCTTAGACCCTATCACATACATCAAACACAACTCAGATATGCGTTGTAGTCAACTATCAAGGGGGTCCCAACAGCATTAGCCACCAAGATATGCCACATAAATACCTAGAGCATAACACATTAACAAAACAGTCTCATACATCCAGTCATCATTTACATTGGAAGCATCACGAACCACAACAAATATACCTACATTACAAATGTAAGAAAACATTACACTGAACTTTACACACGTCACATACACCTAGAATACATTTCCCCTAACACAGTACATGTATATAACAAACTGTAAACATGCAACATATGCAACATAACCATGCGTAGATTATTTCTAACTGCCAGGGAAGCGTGTGTTAATAACCCAATATACAGATAAGCAACTGCTAAAGCCATTCACCGACACCAAAAACAAACCTTTAGTTCATGGAAGAAGATGGCGCTGAACACAATACCCAAGACATGTTTATCACAGGACAAACCAAACTCTGGTCTGCAGAAGAAACCAAAGAAATCTGTGGAAGGCACCCGGACAACAAACAGGATTATATGGCCACGTTAATATGTTACTAACATAACAAAACATGCTACCAAAAACCATCATCAAACACTTACCCCATTTATGCAAAAGCTTGAGTTATAGTAGTGTTTAAACACATATCCACAGGGATTTAGATTGAGATGCAAGGGCGTTCATCTAATGCATATTTTGTACGTGGAACTCATTGTGTGGCCGAAATCTTTGAAGTCATCATTTTTATTCTATGTTAATGTATTCAATATTTTGAAAACTAAATATTCACATACAACTGACTATTTCAACTGTGGAAGTGAGGTGGGGAAGGTTAGTGTGACATTAACAGTGAGGAGGCTCCTTTGATGCACCAGGCTGTGTGATACGTATGTGAGTTACATTCACACGTTACGTTTTCTTGTACGACAGGATGCTTCGTGGACACATGGAACGCTATAAATGATGCACCTGGATATCAGGTTCATTCCCCAGCCTCAACTCACCTGAAGCCATGCTTTTGGGTTGGTGGGGGTCTTCTGTATAACGCATGCAGAAGGTTCACATACAATGCATCTCAATAGGCATACCGGATATGCTGCTGAGCACATCCTGTCTGCTTTTGGAAAGATGCTGGACCAGTCATGTAGAATTTCCACTCCCACTCCTTTCCACCTCCCTGCAACCTCTCTCCCATCCACAGCTCAGCCACTCTACTCGCTTCATTAACTTCTCCGTAAGCCCCACCCGGGTACCATTTCCCTCTATTCAGTAAATCCACAACTTTTTTTCTTTATTATCCCTCCCACCTCCCTTCCCCACTTTGTCTGCACTACCCAGTGTAAAACCTTCAGGTAAACCATTCATGTAAAGAGTTTTGGGCTAGGTCTGTGTTATATAAGTGACACACTTATACACATACATATGCCATGTGGTCATCTGACCTGTTTTATCCATCGAATTCAAAATGTAAAGGGGTATATGCCCTAATGTACCCTCAATTACTCATCATATTTCTATATGGCCTACAATCTAAATAGGACTTAAGATCTGCACAGAGTAGGAATACATTAACCGAACAAGCCATTCTTTGATGCCTTTATAAAAGGGCAAATCTGAGTCAACAAGTCTCAAATTCTTATTTAATGCCTTCCACTAGAGGAATGCGATACTGGGAAAAGATTTCCAGCTTGCCTTCTTTGTGACATTCTGTGGGGGCTAAATACGGTCTTCCCAGAAGAGCGTAACAGTTTTGGGGTTCAAATCATCCTTGAAAGAATGAAGGGCAGTTCCTTAAAGGAATTGTGCATGATGGCCAAGTTTTTGAGTTCCATCTTGGGAGCTATCAAGAAACAGTTTGTTCGGTCAGAAAGGATCCCTGCATGCTCTGGGGAGTACACACTCACACCTCGAGTTCCTTATAGGAAGTTCTGTAGGTACGTTTACATTTCACCTCATGCAAGTGTTGTGAGGTTTTGTTATGACATAGAATGTGACCAAGAGCAGGGCTCGGTGATCAAGAGGGCATACCATGTGCAACCTCCTTTACCAACCATGAGTACCATGAGCTCTGCGGGCTGTAAAGGATTGACGGCAACAGATTACAGTGGCAGGAAAGGGCTTTTCACCCGCCACCAGCCAGGATGTTAGCGACTGGCCTCTTCTATGTTTTGTTTTTAATTGGTCTGCCAACCCCCAACAACAAGGTCCTTCTCTCTATCTATGTGGGACATGGATGACACATGTATGTGATCTATGTGTCTATTAGGCTAGATGTTGAGTGTGTCTATTACATGTGGTGACTACACAGGAATCCATATAGGTTTCCTTCCCTGGATTGGACGGTTAGAGATAGCTCCAGGCAGCAATGTGAATTGCAGCGCTTCTCATCGATACATCTGAGGTCCTTGCAAAATGGGCTAGACATCAGGGTTTGGAGGGTAGAAGGCAGAGGGTACTTTTGTAGTGTAGGACACACTCCTTCAGCATTCCAGCTTCATTCTTGATCAGAAGTGCCACCCACACTGGATTAAGTGGTGGTTAAGCAAGCAAGCCTCTCCCTTTTCGTGACTTTCTTTTGGGTCTCCCTGACAAGAGATTTCCAATTCTGCCCCACCATCCTGCTAGCACTCACTGCAAGACAAAGCCTCTGACTAGACTAGTGTTGGAGGCATGCACAGAGTGCAAGATCCATCTTCTTTTGACTAGGCTGAGGAGAGAGGCTGAAATTCCCACTTGGGTGCTGTGACAAGAGCACCCTCTTCTGGAGTGACACTGCCACCATCGATGACCAAATACCGCAGGCCCTGCCTGTTCTGTCAAGAATGAAATGGACAAGAGGGACTGTGCAAAAATTAAAGGTACTGAGCAGGAGAACCCAATTCTGGGATGGAGAATTTGCCAGCACTGGCCAGGCCATGGTCAGCCACCCCAAAGGACCCCAGCCATCCTAGAAGCCCAAAGAAAGTCCAAGAGATTGTTTTTGCCTTATACCAAGGGCACTATTAAGAAATATTCCACAGGAACTAAGAGTACCAAGTAATAATTGGGTTCACTTTGATAATTATGTACCACATGGTGTTGGGCATGATTACTAAAATACTTTCTCGTTTAAGACAAAGCAGCATGTGGACATTACGTTATTAATTTTCTTAGATGCTTTATTGAGTTCCGAGTTACTACCCCACACCAGCAATCTGAGTAAGTCTTGGACTGCTTGACTCTGCTACCCTGGAGGTCAAGTGCTGAAGATGCTCAGCTTGGGTATAATAGTAAAGTTAATCCATGGTACAGACGTGTTAACTGGCTATTATTATCACAATCTCTGCTCAGTAGCCTCTGTCTGCCAAAGGACATGGAGTCCTGAGTCTCCATGAGAATACTGTTAAGTTCTTTTACAGCCGTGGTGCAGATCACTGTGCTCTACAGGATGTACAACTGGACTCTACTCTTCTGGTGGCTAGTGGGACCAGACTGTAGCCATTTGTACATTACAGGCTGCCTTGAACCGATTCCATGTTATTAGAGGCAACCATTGGGAAGTGGGGATTCCGTCATATGGAATTCACTCAGGTCTTCCTATCAATTTCTCTAGTAGGTCAAAGGTAAGGCACTCGATAGTCCAATCGAGATCCGATAATTGCTCAAAAGATTGCCTGCCTCACTTTCGTCTCCAGAAGGGCTTGATGGCGTTGTGGGAGTTTGAGTAGTTTACAAGTTCATGGGTTTACCTGCCTCACGGGGTGACCACCAAGAGCTTTAATGTGGCCTGACACAGGTCAACTGACTGAGCTGCCCTTTCAGGACGCAAGTGATTGGTCGGTTGCCAGTCAAGAAAGGAAATGATGAGCTCCCTTTGAAAGAAAGCAGTGTTTTCTGGATCAACAAGTGGGCCTCGAGGGAACAGACGGTATCATCCTTGCCATGGGAAGCGGGAAGGAGTTGTGGCAGGAGGATTAGTGGCCTGAGCAGCCGATGAGCAGACAGACGGACACACCGTCCGCCTCATTTGCCAGAAGCTCTTTCTCATGACAAGTTAATCTGGGCCCAGGCTCAAAGAGGCAGCGCGGGGGCTCATCCCCGCGCCTCCACCTACGCACACAGGCCGCTTCCCGACCTCGTCTCACACGCCCTCCCAGGCCAATAGCGCCCCAGAGCCCTTCATTAAACGGAAAGGCGAGACCTCGCCGGAGTCCGTCTGTCGGATGGAATGTGACTCACGGTGGATTAGGGCGGCTAAGTACGCAGGGTATGCGCATCCTCTGACAAAACTCCCAAGTTAACCACCTGGGGGCTAGAAACCTGCAAGTTCGGGCCGCCCCTCTGCTTCAGAATCTAGCATCCTCATTTCTGTCTTTGTCTCTCCTTGTCCCTTCCTTGTTTATATTTATTCTTACTGTCTTTAGTCTTCCTTCTTACCTTTCAGTTTCATTCACGCCTCCTTTCTTAATATTCCTAGTTATTTTCACTTTAATATGCTACTATGTAATTATTTTCATTGTTTTTTAAATGTTCAGTTCTAAGATACATTCCAATATTTGTCACTCTTTTTCCTTTCTTCTTTCTTTCCTCCTTTGTTTCTTGTTGTAATCTATTTACCTTTCTTTTTGCCACACGTCGTACTTTCTTTCACCTTTCTTTTATATCTTTCTTTCCAACTAGTTTCCATTGTTTCCATTTCTTTTCGTTTATCCTTTATTTCGTTTGCTACATTTTCCGTTTTCTCCCGCTTTCCTTTCTTCCGTCCTAGTTGTTTCTTTCGTTCCCTTTCATTGTGTATGCAATCACATCGAGTTTCAGATGAAAGTTAGCATTCTGATATAATACAAAACCAATATTTACATAGCGAGTGAGAGTTGGATAAAAAAAGCTCCCACAATCTTGATACTCTTGTGTTTTTAAGCACTCTGCAGCTGCTGAGAAATAATCTGCTTGAGGCAGAAGATGTATCCAGATGTACTCATTTCACAATCCTCTTGTAAAGCCCTTACCAAAGGCTTGTGGTTGCACCCCATAGCCGTGGTCAGTATTTGGTACAAAATGAAGTGCGGTTTAATATCTAGACCAACAGCTGTGATTTATTTACTTTTTGCTGAGTTCCGTTCCCATTTAAACAAACGGTACGCAGTGTGATCTTGGGCAAAAGATTTATATCCACCCGCATGCAATTGGGCATAATAATTACACATTCAGTTGTAGGGCTAGAAGCAGTGCAGCAAGGATGCCATGGGCCTTGACGCAAGCAAAGAAAATGACCCCACTGACTGCTACTGGTGTAGAAAATACGGCAATTACCAGGGTTCAATGGGCCCCTCAGGGCTCTGTACCGCGGAGCCGCTTCAGCCGCTGCACCAATGGCGACTATGCCCCGGATGGTGTGGTATCACATCAACCTTATATGGGTCTGAACTCTGAGCAGCAGGCTGCGATACCTACTTCCCTTATAGAACTCAACCGCAGAGAAAACTCTCCACTCCACGCCAGGCCCACTTACCTGGGCCAGAGTTTCTCTACAGGCAGCCCCTGCTGAAGATAGCCCATGGGAAAACCTAAGATCCCAACCTCTGCATCTAGACTGAAAAGCACCAAGTAATTGGTAATTATAAAGTGCTTAAAAAATGGTTAGCATGACATATGTCCATTTTACTGCGCTGAGTGACCAGTGAGAGCTACTTTCAGCATCTCGTATGTTAACACTAGACCAGAGCAGAGGATTAACGCTTCATGGTAAGTTCTGCGTGTGCAACATTTGTTTCCATGATTAATACATGTAAACTTTTCAAAAGTTACAGGTTACTATACGAAACAGGCTTTGGTGGTTGTCCACATGAAAATTGTACAAAAGTCATGCGAGATACCTGCTCTGTGTATTTTCCTTACAGCTTCTAATGTAACACGGGGGCCATTGCACGTTCAAATGTCTAATACCACAGTTCCCTCAAAACAATTTCTGCTCGTACCTTTACGGTAGGTGAAAAATATATGAAAAAGTGTGATTGGGAGAAAATACAAATTATGCAAAACCAAATAATCGTGGCTCGACACAAGATTATGCCTGCGTAATCAAAATTTCCTCTGGACCTAACATTAAGACGATCTTACATTTTGTTTTGACTTAACCACATTTATAAATTGGGAATTGCAAACAATAGCTCAATGAGTCTAATCTTTGTTTTGCTGCTCATAACATTAGGCCGAACCTCCATAATAAGGTAGAAGAGGATTTTGTGAGATTGACTTTGTGACATTTAACGGCCTTTGAACATTATAGTAACAGTCAGATTGTGTTAAATAGGCTCATAATGAGCTACCAAAGGACGCTCTCTCACCACAGACTGTTTCCTATTCACTATCACTCTATGGGCTTGGACCACCCATGCATGCACCAACCTCAAATCATTATTATCATTTGTAAGGTAATGATAGGCAAATGTACAACTAATTGTAATATAATAATCAGGCAATAACAATATTGGTAAATCAAACGCTGCACAAAGGTCTATAAAAGCCACAAACAAATCCCCCCCACCAATATCCACACTCTTCCATTTGAATAACAATAATTTCAGAACTTGGTCTAGACTCTAGAGCACTAGCTGCTGGTCTGAATCCAGCCTGCAAACTTGTAATGGCACCACTCTCCTCAATCCAAATCCTCGGTTGATCTAAAATCTGCTTGTCAAAAATCTTTTGCAGTTTGTCTAGCATACTGATTGGGCAGAAATTGGACGGTTTGCTTGGATTGCCCTTTTTAAGAATGGGCACTATCTCTGCCCCCTTCCATGTTGGTGAATTGGTGCACTAGCTGCTAAAGCGTTACACACAGTGTTATTAAAAGGTATCCAATAATCTAGTTTTGATTTATATGTCACCCAGTATTTTATCAAGACCAGTGGCCTTGCACCAGCTGAGTGAATTTTCAGCCGATAAAGTTTCAGTTAGAGTGAACTCAAGTGAGGGTAATACCTCAGTCCCAATGTCATCAACCTCTTCATACCCAGAGTCACCTGGGGCAGAATAGAGTGAGCTGAAGTGTGAAACCCATTCTCCTGGCAAAACTGACGGCCCCATCGGAGACTAGGAGTTCCCGTAACCATGAGACACCAGCTTCCAGAAACGCCTCTGATGGTTACTCATAGCTGCTTCAAGTAGGTCTTCCCATCATTTCTCCTCCCACTGCCTCCAAGCCTGCATTAACTCCTGTCTATATTGCACCCCAGTTTGCCTTATCACACATCTGTCCCCTCGTTTAAGTGCCTTAAGTAAGGTGTTTTCAGCATCTCTGCATTTTTCGATAAACCACCCACTGGTAGATCTGGGCCCAGATTTACCTGCTACTTCTTTAACAAATAATGTTTTGAGGGAATCATAAAGTCTCAGATGCTCTTCAACTATCTTCCTATGGTCACGCCCATATAGGGTCATAGTTTGCATATGGTTAGCCAACAACTGCTACGAGATGGCAATAGTGCAGGGAGAGGTTTCAAGAGCATCCCATTTGACATACCACCTACTGTTAGACACATTGAGTTGTTGAACAAAGTCACCAGAGGTGGGATCAGCCAACCAGGGGAAAAGTTTTGTAATGGAGAGTAGTAGAGGATCATGATCACTCTCTTCGTGCTCCATAACTTCCATGTCAGCCATATGGGTCCACAAACAGATGTCTAAAAGTATATAATCTATGCAGCTCTTATACATCCCCTGTCTAAACATTGGAGCTAAATTGGCATCTGAGGGTGCCCAGAACCCATATGGCAATGTAATGTTTACAGCCTGTAGCGCACCTCTAGTTAGCCTACACCTACTGGGCGCTGACAACTGTGGAATGCCCCACAGTAGGTCTTCTTCCCAAGAAAGCTCCTGTGCCACTGTATAGGGCTCAAAAGTGGTGGTGAAATCCCCTGCTATCAACACGTGGTAGGCTCCCTTGCAGCCTGCAAGAAGGTTGTCTAACACGTGAAGAGTTTCAAATTCACTATTTTTATATATGTTTATCAACAAGAGGGGAATCTCTTTATTGGTTGACAGGACAAGGCCTGCCATGTCACCAGGACCTAAATCCACCTCCCACACACTACACTTAAGGTTGCTGCTAATCCAAATTAGTAAGCCTCCTGTAGGCCTCCCAACTACTGGCCCACGAGCAGAAATCCAGAAACCTTTGAAACCAGATCTATATTTGGGCTCCAAGTCCCATGTTTCCTGGAAAATACAGATTCAGTAGTGATCAATGAAGTCCCCTCAGACCGGGTTAGTGAGCTTCGCTACTATTCCTGCTATATTCCAATTTATGATTCTTACTAGATCTTCACAGGTGCCTGTGGAGGTTGTATGACATATATTCACAAGAGCAAAATTGACATACAAAAATATAGGGGGTCATTCTGACCCCGGCGGTCAGAGACCGCCGGGGCCAGGGTCGGCGGGAGCACCGCCGACAGGCCGGCGGTGCCCCGCAGGGCATTCTGACCGCGGCGGTTCGGCCGCGGTCAGATGCGGAAAACCGGCGGTCTCCCGCCGGTTTTCCGCTGCCCTTGTGAATCCTCCATGGCGGCGGAGCGCGCTCCGCCGCCATGGGGATTCTGACACCCCCTACCGCCATCCTGTTCCTGGCGGGTCTCCCGCCAGGAACAGGATGACGGTAGGGGGTGCCGTGGGGCCCCTGGGGGCCCCTGCAGTGCCCATGCCAATGGCATGGGCACTGCAGGGGCCCCCGTAAGAGGGCCCCACTTTGTATTTCAGTGTCTGCTATGCAGACACTGAAATACGCGACGGGTGCCACTGCACCCGTCGCACCTTCCCACTCCGCCGGCTCAATTCTGAGCCGGCGTCCTCGTGGGAAGGATGATTTGCCCTGGGCTGGCGGGCGCCTTTTGGCGGTCGCCCGCCAGCCCAGGGCAAATCCCAAAATACCCTCAGCGGTCTATCGACCGCGGAGCGGTATTTTGGTGGGGGAAGTCTGGAGGGCGGCCTCCGCCGCCCGCCAGACTCAGAATCACCCCCATAGTGTTAAAAATATTGTCTAGAACATACTGAGTTCACATACTTTGTGTGTAAATTACCAAAATATTGTTTCAAAATATGAGGAACAGAATTTTGTCAAAAAAGTTAACTATATGAAATGTTAATATATAGCATCATAAGAAACTGATTTAGAAATAAATTAGAACATTACAATATAATTGAAAATAGCTCCAATAAGAAGTGTAAATGTATGTATATACAGAAATATGTACTACTTGATACAAAACAATAAATATACAAGCTTAAAAATACATTAAATACAGATTCCGACCTCGAGTACCTCCGGACCATGTTCCAGCGAACTCATATTGCAAGTCTATTGTCTAAGTTTGCTACTGTGATTATAATTTACTGTTTGAGCATCTGCTTTGCAAACATCAGAACCTTCTCAAAGGTTGTTACCATTTTGGTCTAGAAATTCCAGCCAAAGTTAAACTGTTCACAGTGTTCTCACATCAGCCATCCTCAGAGTTTGATGGTTTTGTCACTGTCAACTATAAAAGGAACCTCAAGCATATTAGCCAAACTCTACTTTCTTTCTTACTTAGTCTATTCTAGAGCTCGTCTCAATCCACCCCTCTCAGTAGTACACCGACACTTGTACAATTAAAGGAGCCAGCTGAGAAATGATGTCAAAATAGGTCTCAAAGCCCAAAGGACATCATCAAACAAACATTCTGGAATACATATTGTTGGTGATTGTTAGCAATGTGGTAATGGGAAAAGAGAGCTGTTTTCCCCTCTACGCTTGATGACCCATTTAAAGGCTTACTCAACTTTTAAGATACCGATCTCCCGAACGTTATGCTCTGTACATCTGAAGTCATTAGCTAATAAGAAGGTATGTATTTATTACACTGCCAGTGTTAAGGACAGGAGGACAAGCAGTTCTCTTGTCTGCATGTAACTATCACATATTGACCCGGAGATACCAGGACCCGAGGAAGAGGGAGATCATAAGAAGGAAGTATAATCTGATTGCATTTTGTACTACATTAATGCCAAAATTAGAAGAGCTGTAAACTATAAAATGGAAGTATGACAATTTTATACAATTCCTTTTCCCAACGTCTTCAAGAACGTCCACCAGGAATAAATAACATCTCCAGCAAGAAATCCTTTTTTCCTGAAATTTTCACTCACATGCAATTTTTTTCCAAAGTGACAAACCATATAACTTCATTAACTAATGGACGTCAATTAGTGGTAAGCAAGGGGAACGCCAATGCCCTCTGGTTTACCCACTGTTGCCCATAGCACGTCTGACCAATGGAGTCAGAGAGCAAAAGTCAGCTGTAGGAACAAAACATAAACAGGGAGCTAAGAGCCCTCTTCACTCTCTGTAGTGTTCAGTGATGGAGGGGTGATGGTTGGGACATGAGGTCAAGCTTGTGATGTCATCAGGGATCATACAGTGTATACTTTCCCTTCCGTTTTTCCTGAAACTTTGATGAATTGTATCCATCTATGAAGCTGTTAATCACGCTTGTCAGATTCAGAGAGATCTGTGAGACAAATTATACTTGTCTACATCCCTTCTGTAAAAAGTAATCTTCCAGCCAATCTGAGGAAAGCCCTTAGGCATCTCACTAAATCTGGCCGCAGAAAAGCCAATAGAAACAACTCTCCCACCCACATTCACAAATGGTCCAGGATCACACATCCATGTAGCCAATGAAAACTACTATGGAGTATCACAAACCAATCTGGACTGCATCTGCAGAGCTGGGTTTGCTTTGTAAAGTTTGAAAGGCAAGGGGATTTGCTTTTGCAAAGTGGAAAGGTTCGCTATTTATTCAGCAAGCTTCTGCTAGTTACCCAGCGTTCAACTTCTGGACATTTTAACATTGCTCCCTAGCTCTCAAATTACACGAGGAGTTCTCGAATCTAAGGACTCTGGCCTTCATTACAACCCTGCCAGTTGGTGATAAAGTGGCAGTAATACTGCCAACAGGCTGACAGTAACTATCGCCAAATTATGACCATGGCGATGTGAACTCAGATAGACAGCCAATTTACCACACCGACCGTCAGGGCAGAAACAACAGCCACCACGGCGGTAGCCGCCTACAGCCAGGCGGAAGACAATGTTCCGCCCACCATATTAAGAAACACAAATCCACCACCTTTTCTGGCGTGGTACCAACAACATCAAAAGCCTGGCGGAAACAGAACACAGAAGGGAAAGGATTCACCTTGGGAGACACAGGGAACAACCACACCGCCATGGAGCCTGAACTTCAGATCTTCCCAATGATTTTCTACGTCCTGCTCCACCACGAACACCAATGACGGCGAAGATAACCACGGTGAAGACACCCACCTAGCACACAGGGGAGGGAGGGAGGAAAAAGAGAGTGTCACACACACACGCACAACACCCCCCCACCCCAGTAATAAAACATATTTACCCCATACCCCCCAGGAATAATGCAAGGACAACAGGAATTGATGAAAGTGAGTGTAATAATATAAATACAGTAGAAATACGAAAAATCAGTCTAATGGTATATACATATGTACAGTTCAAGGGACACTGCCCAGTCCTCAATGTGCGTGGGCCACAGGCCAAGGTCCAAGGCCCCACTTGTCACCTGCACCAACTCGGAGAGAACACTGCAGGGGCATCAGTTGGAAAATAGGCCGGCACCTCAGGGTTACGGGGAACGGGGGGGGGCACCTCAGCCGGCAGATGGAACAACACCACTGGTCCTGGAGGGGGCAACAAGCCCTGTGCTTGGTCCTGGTGAGTGCAAGGCCACAGTCTCTCAAGCGGGTGAGTTGCCCACTGGCTCTGGAGGGGGCAACATGCCCTGTGCTTGATCCAGGGGAGTGCAAGGCCACAGTCTATCAAGTGGGTGACTTGCCCACATGCTGTGGAGGGGGCAACATGCCCTGTGCTTGGTCCCGGGGAGTGCAAGGCCACAGTCTCTCAAGTGGGTGACTTGCCCACGGGCTCTGGAGGGGGCAACATGCCCTGTGCTTGGTCCTGGGGAGTGTAAAGCCACAGTCTCTCAAGTGGGTGACCAGCCCACTGGTTCTGGAGGGGGCATCGTGCCCTGTGCTTCTGATCCTGGGGATGATGGGGTGAGTGTGTGGCTTACCCACTGGTTCTGGAGGGGGCATCGTGCCCTGTGCTTCTGATCCTGGGGAGGATAGGGTGAATGGGTGTCATACCCACTGGTTCTGGAAGGGGCATCGTGCCCTGTGCTTGTGATCCTGGGGAGGATGGAGTGAGTGGGTGGATTACCCACTGGTTCTGGAGGGGGCATCGTGCCCTGTGTTTCTGATCCTGGGGAGGATGGGGTGAGTGGGTGTCATACCCACGGGTTCTGGAAGGGGCATTGTGCCCTGCGCTTCTGGTCCAGGGGAGTGCAAGATCACAGTTTGTCAGCTGGGTGTCATTCCCACAGGATTTGCAGGGGGCAGGCCGCACAGCAGCCCATGGAGGCAGGACTACAGACCGTCCGCCGGCGGTGATGACTGCTCAGTGGTGGTAGTGGTGCTGCTGCAGCCACTGGTGGGGGGAGGCTCCAGCCCATCCCCGCAGCCTCGGATGGCTGCTCACTGGTGTTGGTGGTGCTGCTGCTGGTGGCGGGAAGCTCCAGCCCATCCTCTGCAGCCTCAGACGGCTGCCCGCTGCTGGTGGTGGCAGTGCTGCTGCTGCTGGTGGTGGTGGTGGGGGGAAGCTCCAGCCCATTCCCTACAGCCTCGGATGGCTGCCCACTGGTGGTGGCAGTGCTGTTGGTGCTGCTGCTGCTGGTGGTAGTGCTGCTGCTGGTGGGGGAGGCTCCAGCCCATCCCCTGCAGATTTGGGTGGCTGCCCACTGGTGGTGGCGGTGCTGCTGCTGGTGGTGGTGGGGGGAGTCGCCAGCCCATCCCTTGCAGCCTCGGATGGCTGCACACTGGTGGTGGCAGTGCTGTTGGTGCTGCTGCTGCTGCTGGTGGGGGGAGGTTCCAGCCCATCCCCTGCAGCCTCGGACGGCTGCACAACCATGGTTGGTGGTGGGGCTCCGACTTAGTCCCTGCACCAGGTCCCTTGTCCTTCCTGCCTGCTGGTGCAGGTCCCTTGCCCTTCCTGGCAGAACTTGGGGGAGGCTCCTTGCCCGTCGTGGATGCCCGAGGGGCAGGCTCCTTGCCTTTCCGGGCAGCAGCTGGGGGAGGCTCCTTGCCCTTCCGGGCAGCAGCTTGGGAAGGCACACTTTCTTTGAGGCTGGCTGGTGCCCTGGATACTTTCCCACCACAAGTGGGTGTGGAGACTACTGGTCCTGTGGACTGGGTGGCTGAGGTGCTTACCTGGGTTTTTGGCACCCTCGCCAGACATGAAGGACGGGGGGAGGGGGAGGGAAGATGTCAATGGTGGAGAGGAAAAGCTTCTTAGGGACACTGGGGCGGGAAGAGGGGGAAGGTTTGGGAGTGGAGGAAGAGGGAGTGGTTGTAGGAGGTGTCTGCTGTGTTTGGGTGCAGGTGCATGGGCTGGATGCTGTTGTGAGGTGGATCGCTGTTGGGTGTCTGAATGCTTGCGTTTGTGTTCCTTGGGAGGGGGGGAACAGACACAGTGAGAGAGGACACAGGGGACGTGTGTATGGCTCTTGTAGTGGTGTCTGCAAGTGAGGTGTGTGTTCTGCAAGGTGTGATGGTGATGCTGGTAGTGGATGATGGTGTAGTGCATGCAGGTGTGAGTGTAGACGGAACTGGGAGGGAGGTGGAGAGGGAGGAGGAGGGGGACACAGTGGAGGCAGTGGATGTTGGTATGTCTGCATCTGGATGGTGTTTGTGTGAGTGCCTGTGGGATGATGTGTGGTGCTTGTGTTTGCCTGTGCCACTCTTGTGTGTTGTCTTGTGTGCATGCTCGTCTGCCTGTGTGCTTGGGATAGGTTGGGGTTGAGGGGAATGGGATTGAGAAGAGGAAGTTGGAGGGGGAGGGTGGAACCAGGGACACTGGCTGCCATCAGAGAGGAGGCCAGAGCCTGGATTGATCTCTGTTGGGCCGCCAAGCCAGTGTGAATGCCCTCCAGGAATGCATTAGTCTGTTGAATTTGGGCTGCCAGCCCATGGATGGCATTCGCAATGGTTGACTGCACTATAGAGATGGATCGCAGGAGGTCAATAGCCTCCTCACTCAGGGCAGCAGGGTTAACTGGGGCAGGGCCTGAGGTGCCTAGGGCGAAGGAGATGCCCACCCTCCTGGGTGAGCGGGCATGGGCAACTCACTGAGGGGCTGCTGGGAGGGAGGTGCTGGTACAGGGGGTGGCGGCTGTACCTGTAGCTGGGGTGATCACAGAAGTGTCCGCCACCACCAGGGAGCTTCCATCGGGGAGGTATCTGTGTCAGAACTGTCCCCTCCTATCTCCGCCATGGTGGTCCCCTTGCCCTCCGTCCCAACGTGGACTCTGCCTCCTGGGTCCTGTGGGATGCAGCTCCCCTCACCGCCTGTGCCTCTGCTCCTCCGCTCCTCCACCAGATGATGCTAATGCACATAAGGACAGGGTGCCAAAACAAAAAAGGGGGGGGGACAAAGGATACACTTGGTCAATGGCTGCACCAATACCACCGTTGGCGTACACACCACCGTCACACACATGGAACAGCCCTACGTACAAAGCAATGTACTACCAGTAATAATGCTAGCCACCAGGGCATGGGGAGGGGCACATACCGCCAACTGCAGCACACCTGGGACCCACACAGCCCTGACCAGTAGAGGATGCCTACAAGCTAGGTAGCAGGATTATCACTTCAGAACCCTGCCCAACATGGGACCTACTCTGCAAAGTCAGGCCTGGCCTAAGGCACCCAGTGACACACATCCCCCACCCGGGTACCCCCCTACCATGTGTAAGTTGTAATGATGGGAACTGTACTCACCCCCTTGTGGCTGCTGTGATGCCCTCAAGCGCCCATCCAGCTCCGGATAGGCCACCGCCAGTATGAGGGACATCAGGGGGGCCAGGGTTTGACGGGCACCCCTTCCTCATTGGAAGGCCATCCCCAGCTGAGCCTCCGTGGTCTTCCGTGCCCAGCAATCTCAGGTCCTCCCACTGTTTCAGACATTGGGTGCTCTGCCTGCAGGTGGGTTTCCAGAATGCAATTAAGTGGGAGTTCTGAAACAATGGCGTCTGATATATCAGCTTTTGCTAATTGCTAGGATGACCATTGCCAAATTTTGGAAACAGACGATGACTACCAGATGGCACACATGATGTTGGCATATTTAGGACACAATGCCAACTGAGAACATGACAGAATGCATAGATAAGGGCAGGAGCAACCTTATTACCACTTGGCAGCAGGTAATTTGATATATGGATGCCGCACGAGGTGTGCTAATGTCCTCCAAGACTACGAGCGCTAAATTTATTTGGCTAGGTCTCCAGAGAGGACTACACCTCATACCATGATAAAGTAAGTTGTGGGCCATTGCACTACTATGATACTGTGGTCCCTTGATGTTCTTCATACGTGATCCTACTTGGGCACTCGGAAAATGATTGCTGTATACTGTGGGGGAGAGACATTGCGATAGGGATGTTTTTCTTTCTGTTGGTTAGTCTGTTTGTTTTGATCCATACATAAGTAAGTACTAAATTGAAAGCTGTACCTTACTGTCAGAAAATCAATGAATTACATTTGGAAAAAAAATTCAATTGTTACTTTTTTTTTTAAGAACACATAAATATTAATATTTAATATTAACCCCTTTGGTGCTGAAGACAGCTTGTAGTGGTCCTCAGCACCTGTGGCCATGTGCTGAGGACGGCTCAGAGCTGTCCGAGCATCCATCCATGGAGGAAGAGACGCTGCTACCACCAAGGATGGCTCACCCCTCACCCGGTGATCTGATGATGTCGGCGCGCACGCCATGCTGACGTCATCAGAGCAGGCCGGGGATGCACTGGAAGCCATTTGCTCAATGCGTGGCCCAAAGAAGGAGATGAGTTTTTCTCCTAGGAAGGATTGGAGAGGGCAAAGAGGCCCTGCGGGGAAAGGAAAGTATTTTTCCTTTCCTCTAGTGTCTCTTTGCAGTCCATTCCTGCTGCGCAATCATGTGTGGGACCACAATTGCACAGCAGGAATGCACCCACTAGCCCCAGCGATTTTATTTTTTGTGTATTTGGTGTTAGTGAGCGCCCCTTGGGCAACGGTTGCTCCCCAATAATTTGGGCATTCAAAAAATATTTTGGCATACCTATGGTCATTTTCTCTCCCCCCTCACCCCCAGCAGCAGAGCAGCTATATTTTTAGGCCACATGCCCCCAAGGGGGGCAGAAAGCCACTAGGCACCAGAGATTTTCTTTATTTATTTGTCAGGAAGAGGCCCCTAGGGCAAGGGTCATAGTGGTTCATAATGGTAACTGTTTTATTTCTTGTCATAATTTGCAATTGTGATTTTAATGCTATATTTTTCCTTTTTACTCTAGTGCAAAGCTTTTGATTTCCTTTGTGGTGACTCCTGATTGCGGTCTCAGCACTGGTAGATCTGCAGTTTGTGTAGCTGCGTGTGTTAGGTAAGAAAACTTTTTCGTACTGTTTACTCCAAGTGAGTATCATTGCCCTGCATGAAAGTGTTTTCTGTAAATGGTGTAATAATAGCAGCATATGTAACTTCTGTTTTATTGCGCGTCAAAATATCCTTGGATTTGTGCAAGTTGTGTATTGTGGTGTGTTGTATGAAACTTTCTTTTGTTTTTCCTTTCTAGTGTGGCATTGTTTGTACTTTCCGTGTCTGTGCAGAGTAGGTGCAGATGATCCTCAGTCTAGCTTTTTCTGGCATGTGAGAGACATTGTTTTTGAGTACATAGGTCTTTGTGTGCTTTGAGTTGATTGACTTTTCCTTCCAGGTTACTATATTCCAGTAATTTTACTTTCTGGTTGAGAAAGCCACACTTTGTTTATTACTTTACACAGTGTTGGTTAGTGTTGATTTTTGTTGTGTTACATTTATTAGCAAGTCAGTGAGGAGTTGCTGATGATGAAGCCACTGTAAGTGCAGATGAAATGCCTCTTTTAGAGGAGGACACTGATATGCCGATAGTGCAGCAAAAGGAATCTGAATTGCAGCTTGGGACTGAAAGGATTTTCAATGGAAGTGTGTAAGTCTGGGTTGCCCTAAATATGGTGCAGCCTGTGTTACCTGCCTTTAGTGTTGTTGCAGGATGTAGAGTCAATACTTACAATTTTTGCCTGTAAATTTCTTTCAGTTGTTTATGGACAATATATTTCTGGATGAGGTTGATGACCAGTCCAAGTTGTATGCTGAACAGTATTTGAGGGACATCAGAGCCAGACTTAAGCCCCACTCTAGAGCTAGCAGGCCCACGCCCACAAATATGGATGAAATGAATAAGTTCTTGGGTTTAACTTTTTTGATGGGCTTGATAAGCAAGCTGTTGCTGTCTTCATATTGGTCTAGTAGTTCCTTGATGGCAATGGCTATATTTCCTGCAACCATGAGTTATGATCAGTATGCGGACAATGCATTTTATTGATAATGCTTCAGCATTGCCACAAGAGCACACTGATTGTGACCATCTCTTCAAGATTCGGCCTGTCCTTGATCATTTTGTAGATTGCTTTTTAGAGACCTATGTTCCAGAGAAAGAAATAGCTGTGGGTGAGTCTTTGATCCTGGTCAAGGGCCGTTTGTTTTTAAGACAGTACATTCCTAGCAAGAGACCATTTTATGGTATTAAGATGTATATGCTGTCTAAGAGTAGTACTGGATATGTCTATAATTTCAGGGTGTAGACCAGTAGGGATTGTTCCATTGACCCCACTCGTTGCCTGTCCACTTTTGGAGTCAGTGAGAAAATTGTGTTGGAACTTGGTAGAGGACTTTTTACAAACGTCAACATTTATACATAGATAACTTCTAAACTGGTAGGCAATTGTTTAAAGAATTGTTCAAAGTGGACACTGTTGCTTGTGGCACAATCCACCCTAACCGTAAAGGTTACCCTAAAGAGCTTGTATGTAAAAGGTTTCAGGGGGACTGTATAGTGATCTGCATACTTATAAACTTCTAGCTCTGATATGTTCAGACAGGAGAGATGTCCACATGCTAACAACCATTCATGATGAAAGTACTTCACCTGTGATCGTTTGGGGTCAGGTTGCTGAAGCACGCAAACCTGTGTGCATTTTAGACTACAATATGCACATACGTGGTGTAGATAGAGTAGATCAGAGGTTGGAGCCTTACACTGCTCTTCGTAAGTCTTACATTTGGTATGAGAAGTTGGCTATCCATTTGTTCCATTTACCAAACTTCAGTGCTTTAGTTGGAATCAAGGATTGTTCTCCACATTCAAAGATGACTTTTGTTCAGTTTCAGCAGTCTGTGATAGGCAGCCTTGTTGTAGTGGAGCAGTCAAGTGTTCCTAGAGTTGCAGTGGTGGAGGATATGGCTAGATTGAAAGGTCCCCTCTTTCCAGATTACATCCCTCCCACACCTCAAAAAACCTTACCCTCTAGGAGATGTAGAGTGAGTTCAAAGAGGCTTGTGGGAGGAGAGTCGTATGTACTGCCCCAAGTGTCCTTCTTATCCTGGACTATATGTACCCACATGTTTTAAATTGTACCACACACAACTGAACTATTGGGAGCAATCACAAGCGTAAAAGTGAACTGACAGGTCCGCATCGTTTTATAATTTTCGTTCAGTTTCATGGTTGGCAGTAGTTTGATGTATTTAGTTAGAACTGTTGTGTTTGTAGTCATCGTTGGTTTTTCATCTCCCTCAAATTGTTTTGTGCTGTTTTTTGCTTAAAATAAACTATGATGGCGGTGTGTGTGGACTAGTGCTTGCTGGTTATGTGTGTGGACTGGTGCTTGGCTGCCATTGTGTGCAGACTAGCGCTTGTCTGGCGGTGCTTGGTTGGCAGTGTGCTTAGACTGGCGCTTTGCAGGCAGTGTATGTGGACTGATATTTGGCTGGCGGTGTACGAGGACTGACACTTGGCTGGCAGTGTGGTTGGACTGGTGCTTGCCTGATAGTGTGTGTGTGCTGGCTTTTGGCTGGTGGTGTGTGTGCAGTCAATAAACACAAAAAGGGTATGTGGTTCACTTGTGATAGGGAGCTATGTCCACGGGGAATTATCCGGGGGCTCCTAGACCTCAATGGGAAAAAATGGAGTGTGAGTGCTGTGAGGTGGTGATGGGTAGGGGAGGGGGTATTTCCTTTACAGACTAGGTGGTCTCACACACTATATAGTGTAATTCTTCATCATTTGACCACCTAGCCCCACCCAGGTAGGACAGTGCCACCTTGGCGGACTCAACCTCACCGTTAAAGGAACGGGAGGGAGTGCGTAAATTATTATTTATCTGGAGTAAGTGGGATCCAGCTAAGCTAGGGGAAGCTATAAAAACACCTAAGCAGTTACCGGTGTGCAATCTACACTTTTAATAGTGGTGTCTGCTGGTGTATTAAAAACAAGGGTGGGACACCAGAGTGAGAGCAAGGACTCACTGGGTCACCTATCTAAAAAATGGCCGACATGTTTCTGCCCTCTACAATGAGCCAAGGAAGGTCTGGGGGCATTCTTCAGGGCCTAGGATCCCTCAACGTCATGAAATGCTAAGACAAACATCCAACACTCAATAAGAGAGTGGGAAAGGAGATATAAGAAATGATGGGGCCTACCTGTGGCGAGGAACTACCTAGCGGAGGCCCCACATCTAAAGGCTACTGACCCCAGATTCCAGGAGGGGGAGTGTCCCCTTATAGTCACACTTACGTCAAAGGAGGCGCTCGCTATGTGCCTAGTCTGACCCTTCGCTGGACCTCTTGAGGTATGCAGTGACTTGTTGCTGATCTCTACTCACACGCTGCCAACCAAATGCCAGTCCACACACTCCATCTGCTATAACCCAGTGTGATTGCTGTGTCAGTCATGTGAGCATATGAAAGTGAAGGGCCCTTGAATGGTGCTGTCTATTGATGTGAGTGTAGTGAATGTTTTTGTGTGTGTGACACACTAAAGTCATGTGAATGGCCTGTAAAGTTGTTGGTGCCTTGCCACAGCTTTACAGCTCATGAGCTGTGAGCCATTGGTTCAGTTATTTGCACTTTCAATTATTAACAGTGTATTTCATTTTTGTGAAATCTCTTGTTAATAAAATGTACATTTTGAACCTTTCCTCATCCTCGTGCCACAAATTCAACCAGTTTGACAGTATATTTGAGGTATAGATGGTTGTGAAGTAATATTTGTCCTTTCTGTCTTTCTCTGCCAGGGTGCACATTGTCTCTAGGGACAATCTACCAACTCTAGATATTTTCATAAACTATACACCCAGGGGAGCACAGGGTGTGCCTCTGGTGGATCCCATTAAGTATTCTTACCTACAATGCTCTGCAAACCTCACAATTTGACTAAAATCGCACATTTTCCTTGCATTTCTGTGTCATATTCTTTCAGAATCAGAATGAAACCACAAAATTCCAACCAAACTACGTTTACCAACTTGTCCCAAAAAGAAAATGCTGCACCACTTGTCTGGCTAATGCCTAATACCTATGATAGGAATGGATCAAACCAACATCAGTGGGAGTCCTTGCAAAGGGATCCTCATTGATCTTGGTTGGCCACTAGGCCCAGCCACAGAAGTGAGGTACCATTTTTATCAGAAATGCTGGGTGGAAAGAAGTTTGTGGCTTCCCACAGATTTCAGAACTTTTCATCACAGAAATGTGAAGAAAATGTGTTTTTTAGTCAAAATTAGAGGTTTGCAAGGGATTATGGGTAACACAACCTGGTGAGAGCCACACAAGTCACCCCATCCTGGATTCCCCTAGGTGCTTAGTTTTCAAACATGTACAGGTTTGCTAGGTTTCCCTTGCTGCTGGCTGAGCTAGGGCCCAAAATCCACAGCTCGGAACAATGCAAAAGAAAACAAAAATCATTTTTCAGTGGAAAAATAAGATGTGTTCCTGTTGCATTTTTGGCTGTTTCCTTTCTCTGGCACTAAGTCTACCCACACAAGCGAGGTACCATTTTCATCAGAAGACTTGGGGGAATGCACGGGTGGAAGGAAGTTTGTGGCTTCCCACAGATTCGATAACTTTCCATAACAGAAATGTGAGGAACATGTGTTTTTTAGTCAAAGTTTGAGGTTTGCAAGGGATTCTGGGTAACACAACCTGGTGAGAGAGACACAAGTCACCCCATCCTGTATTCCACTAGGTGTTTAGTTTAAAAAAATGTACAGGTGTGCTAGGTTTCCCTGGATTCCGGCTGACCTAGGGCCCAAAATCCACAGCTAGCACATTGCAAAAAAAGTGTCTGTTTTCAGTGGAAAAAAGGGATGTGTCCATGTTGCGTTTTCAGCTGTTTGCTGTCATGGGCATTATGCCTACCCACACAAGTGAGATACCATTTTTATAGAGAGCACAGAGTAGTAGAACAAGTGTTTTCACCAATTGTATTTTTGTGCATTTGCGCCTTCCGAAGGTAAGACAGTGACTAAGAAAGAAGTTTTTTTGAGACATGCACTCTAATTCACATGCTAGTAGGAGTACCGACAAATTCAGAGATGTGGAAATGACCACTGCTTCTAAGCTCCATATCTTGTGCCCATTTTAAAAAAACATAGGTTTCCTTAATATCTATTTTTCACTATTTATATTTTACCATTGCTCTATACCCGGTACACAATGAAATAACATAGCAAGGTTTGCTGCACTAAAGTCACCATCTTTGAAGCATTCAGGAACGTGCAGAACTGAGTCAAAAAAACAAATCTGGTACCACAGTTTTGGCATTCTTCTAACAAGTAGCCTATTTCTTTGTGCTTTCAAGTTCCTTCCCGTTTGTGGTGGAAACGGGTATGGTTGATCCCAGAAAGCTATACGTTTCTGAAAACTAGACAACATTCTTAATTCAGCAAGAGGTCATTTGTGTAGATCCTTAAAGGTTTTCCCAAAGAAACATAGGGCTGAATTATGAGTTTGGCAATCCACGGACCGACAAACTTGTGGTGGCGGTAAGACCACCGCAGTCCTTGCGGTCAGACTGCCATGAGACTGCCGCCTCTGCCAGCATCAGGGATCCTGACGGGTTCGCGGTAATCAAAGTCGTGGTCAGCCACAGCCGTGCCAAGTTTGGCACCGCCGTGCTGATCATGACTTTGCTTTCCGCCAGCCAGCCAGCGGGGTCCCAACCATGAAAAGGCTGGCAGCAAGGCAGTGCTGCGGCTACAGGGGAGCCCCTGCACTGCCCATGGCAGTGTTGTGGGCAGTGCAAGGGCACCCCTGACAGCACCCTGCTATTGCAAACAGTGCACATTCCAAAGGTGCTGTGCGCAACAGCATTGGCCTCGGCTCCCTAAGGGAGTCTAGGCCAATGCCGCCGCACTATTTCCACCGGGATGACCAGCAGAAACGTTGTAATGCGAGGTTTCCACCAGCCAGCCTGGTGGAAACATTGTAATACGGTGATGGTGAGGACGCCGGTTTGACAGCCGCCTCACCACCGCTGTATTGGAGTTGTAGCTGTTCAACCACCCAACTCCTAATCAGACCTAATTGTTGAAATAAAAACATATTGAAAATTAGAAGGACAAAAATGGGCATTTGTGACAACATTTTCATTTGTAACTTCTCATCACAATGGCCATTTTACCAAAGCAATATACCACTACATCTGCTAGACTCTTCTGGTTGTGGGGATATATAGGGTTTGCAGGTTCTCTAAGAACCCAAGGTACCCAGAGCAATACTGAGCTGCACCATACAATGGTTTTTCACTGAATACCAAGTTTAGACAAATTCTTATAGCAAAATAGGCAGAGTGAAAAATGGTAAGAAAACTTGTGTATTTCTGAAATGGGTACAAGATATAGAGTCAAGGAGCTGGGGTTATTTCTATATCTCCGACTTTGTGGGTACCCGCACTAATGTATGATTTGAAGGGTATTTTACAATATGTAAATTTTCTTATATAATGGCTTACTTTTGAAAGGAACAATTGCAGCGAAATCCAATGGGTAATAGCAGATGTTCTACTATTCTACGGTCCCACATGTCTCCTGATAGAAATAGTACCTCACTTTTGTGGAAAGTCCTAGTGCCCGTGACATGAAACGGGCCAAAACGCACAATTGATGCATTGCATTTAAAAAAAAAAAAAAAAACTGACCCTCTTTTTCCAATGTGGTTAGCTCTAGATTTTGGACCCTAGCTCAGCTAGCATCTAGGGAAACCTAGCCAACCTATACATGTTTGAAAACCAGACACCTAGGGAAATCCACAATTGCATGACTTGAATGGATCCCATTAGGTATTTTTTTTACCCACAATGCCCTGCAAACCTCAACTTTGCCTGAAGTCTTGCATTTTCTTTACATTTCTGTGATGGAAACTTCCGGAATCTGCAGGAATCCACAAAATGTCTACCACTCAGCATTTCCCCACCTGTACCAATAAACCCGCTGCCCCACTTTTGTGGCCGGGCACAGTGCTGTGACAGGAATGGATCAAACTAAGGATCATGGGAGCTCTTTGATGAAGACTCCCATTGATCTCGGTTGGATCCGTTGTTGTCACTAGTGCTATCGGCACAAAGGGGGCAATGTGAGGTGGTAGGAATTTTGTGGATTCCTGCAGATTCAGTAAGTTTTTATCACAAAAAACATAGGAAAAATGCATGACTTCAGGCTACGTTGGACGCTTGAAGGGCATTGTGGGTAAGAAAATGGTGTGGGGTGCATGTGAAGCATACCACCCTGGACTCCCCCAGATGTCTAATTTTCAGAAGTGTCTGGGTCTGGTGTGTTTTGCAGTTGCCAGCTTCCCAAGCCCAGAAAGTGCAACTGTTCACCATTGTAAGTGGGACAAGATTGGGAGTTAGCCAAGCTCTCATAGCCCATATATAAAAACAACACCCAAAAGAGTCAAATCCCTGTTGCCTAGTAGGCTTTCTGCCCCCTCCCCCCGGTGGGGGGCAGAAAGACTGAATTTCCCAATGAAAGTTGGGGGGGGAGTGAAAGCCCTTGCCCAAGGGGCCGCTCCGCCCCCCCCTGGTGTCCAGTGGAGTGGATCCCTGCTTGAGGATTGCCTTCCTTCAGTGATTCCTAAGCAGTTATCCGCTAGGTAAGGGTACCTTTGAAAAGGCGAGATTCTCCACTTTCCAATGATACCTCTCCTGTCTCCTTATGTGCTCGCGGAGCTCAGACAGTCTCACGAGCACCTAGGCAGTGAAAATGAAATGAGCCGATCAGCTCATTTCAATTTCGTTTTCAGTGAAATTACATCAGCGCGTCATGCATGCTGATTGTCATTTTACTGAAAACAAAAAAAGCCTCTGGAGACGGGGAAGCTCTTCCCCAGCTCCAGAATCTGTTTCTTTGAGCCTGCACCAGAGGGATTTGCAAGGGGTTAAGGATCTCATGCAAAATCTCAAATTTGGATGCAATTTTTTTAAATAATATTCATATAAGATGCCTGAAGCAGCCTTTAATTTTAACTGACTGAGGTAGAAAGTTAATGTCTACAATTCTCCCAGTGAGCTCTAGCACATTGTCCAAAATATATGGAGTAATGTGCTTCCAATCTACCAAAGCACTATTGTACTGATGATGCTCGGGCCCAAATTCTTGCTTCTCTTTTTCTGACAGATCTTTATAGGAGTCTCGAGGGGCAAGGGGGAGTTAAAATCAACACTTCAAATCAATTAACTGTGTAGCCCAGTTGGTCATACTTTAAATTCTGGAGACGTAGAGTAAAGTTCAAAACTTTATTACAAATTAAGGGCCAAACTTATGTAAATATATCTCAGAAACATGCTATATAAAAACAGAATCACCAAAGGTGAAGTAAAGCGTTGAATTAAATTAAATTGTATGAGCATAAGGCATGCAAGCTTTTCAGTTGCAGCAATACAAAAGATGAGAAACCAGATCTGGTGGTTTGTATGTACGTTGCAGTCCTCATGTCTAATCATTGGAGAAACTAAACTAATTTAAGTACCCTAAACTATAGGAAATCCTAATTATCTCTCAGGAAATATACAAAATAATGGAAATATAGGAAAGTGTCAGCACAGCAGAAAGCTCAGTAGACGTTTTGATAGAAAGGTGGTGTATGGCATAAACCCATACAAAGGAATAAAGAATAGAGAGGTCTGTACACCTCCAATGCTCAGGGGAATCTGCCATCGTCATAGACTAAAGAGCATCTGCTCTTGTCTAGCTAGGTGAATACCAACTAAGCCTACAGAACCTTGGAGAAACCCACGTCATCAACACCGGTCATTTTTCACCTTCGTGCACAGTTGAAATTGCCAACACCCATCAAGTTCTCATCCCAAGAACCAAACATCAGGATAACCTTGAGTGTCTCTCGGAGCCTAGTACACAAACAGGAGTCTTTTCTTCTCAGTTCCTTAGCGTCTTTGTGATTGCCAAAGTATCCTACCATACCCCACTATATATGCTTTTCATTAATTGTAGACCCAGATGTACGCACCTGCAAATAAAGAATATTGGAACTCAAGCAAAACTCCACATTGAAAGTTAATGATATGAAATCAACATTCCAGACCTTTAGTTGTGCTAATATGGCATTGAATGCACATTACAAAAACATGATTATAAGTGCACCTTGCTATTATACATAGAACAAGAATCAAAATAAACAGGATTATATGCAATTTCAGCATAAAACCATAATCAGAGTACATAAGTATTTAAAAAGTATGGGTGAACTACATTACAGCATGTTAAAAGCAACATTTGAACACACATATATGTGAACTTATAGTTTCTACTGTGACCACACCTCTAATAATGGAGTATAACTCTTCCCTCCTGTTAGTGTGCTCACCAAAGCCCCAGAAGCACTTTACAGCTTGGCAACTGGAACAGAGAAAGGGACAGTGGAGTCCTCATGCTCCTCGAGAGAATAGATGAAATGGTGGATCAGGCAGTCTCCTGGTAGGGCATTTCGTTTTATATGGCACTCCAGCAGACATGCTGCCGAAAACCTGCAGGATTAGGGAGCGAGCCTCAACTCCTCATAGAGCCAAGAAATCTTTCTCCTCCACATGTGCAGGCTTTAATGATGCAAGGCCAAAATGTATTAACAAAAGCACTCTGGAGTGAGGTAGCCACAGTATCTCTCACACACTTCACTGAGCGATTGGATACGCGGTTTCTGAATGCTTTCTGATACAGCTGCAATCACATATCTTACCTTCTGGTTACCTAACTGTCAACGAGTTCTAAGGACAACCCAGAAAAACATTAAATGTGGCTGCCGCTGGAGGTGGAGAGAGAGGATGTCGCAGAGGTTTGATTCTCAGCGTCGGCTCAATATCCTGTGATTCTGGGTAAATCACTTAGGTGGTCATTACAACCCTGGCGGTCGGTGTTAAAGCGGCGGTAAGACCGCCAACAGGCCGGCGGTAAAAAATTTGCAATTACGACCGTGGCGGAAACCGCCAACAAAGACAGCCACTTTAACACTCCGACCGCCACAGCGGTACAAACAAACAGCGCAGCAGTCACCGCCAACAGACAGGCGGGAGACAATGTACCGCCCACACTAGTATGACAGGCCAATCCGCCACCTTTTCCGGGGCGGATTCACCACGGATAAAAACATGGTGGAAACAGGAATCTCAAAGGAAAAACGCTCACCTCTACACACCCCACGAGGAACTAGGACGCCATGGATCCGGAACTCCAAATTCTACCTGCAATAGTTGCCCACTGTTCAATCCTGGGGAGTGCAAAGCCACAGTCTCACAAGTCTCTACAGTGGATGGTTTGCCCACTGTTCAATCCTGGGGAGTGCAAAGCCACAGTCTCTAAAGTGGATGACAGTCTCCACTGGTTCTGGAGGGGGCTTTGTGCCCAGAGTGCTTCATCCTGCTAAGGAAAGAGGTAGTGGATGACAGTCTCCACTGGTTCTGGAGGGGGCCTTGTGCCCAGAGTGCTTCATCCTGCCAAGGACAGAGGTAGTGGATGTGATACTCCACTGGTTCTGGAGGGGGCTTTGTGCCCAGAGTGCTTCATCCTGCTAAGGACAAAGGTAGTGGATGACAGTCTCCACTGGTTCTGGAGGGGGCTTTGTGCCCAGAGTGCTTCATCCTGCTAAGGACAGAGGTAGTGGATGACAGTCTCCACTGGTTCTGGAGAGGGCCTTGTGCCCAGAGTGCATCATCCTGCCAAGGACAGAGATAGTGGATGTGATACTCCACTGGTTCTGGAGGGGGCTTTGTGCCCAGAGTGCTTCATCCTGCTAAGGACAGAGGTAGTGGATGACAGTCTCCACTGGTTCTGGAGGGGGCCTTGTGCCCAGAGTGCTTCATCCTGCCAAGGACAGAGGTAGTGGATGACAGTCTCCACTGGTTCTGGAGGGGGCTTTGTGCCCAGAGTGCTTCATCCTGCCAAGGACAGAGGTAGTGGATGACAGTCTCCACTGGTTCTGGAGGGGGCATGGTGCCCAGAGTGCATCATTCACCCCGTGAGGGACTCAGTTGCGTCAGTGCCCTTGCCGCTTATGGGCCAGCAGTGCTTGAGACGGCGGTGCCCTGTGCAGCGGTGCTTGAGACGGGGGTGCCCTGTTCAGCGGTGCTTGAGATGGCGGTGCCCTGTTCAGCGGTGCTTGAGACGGCGGTGCCCTGTTCAGCGGTGCTTGAGACGGCGGTGCCCTGTTCAGCGGTGCTTGAGACGGCGGTGCCCTGTTCAGCGGTGCTTGAGACGGCGGTGCCCTGTTCAGCGGTGCTTGAGATGGCGGTGCCCTGTGCAGCGGTGCTTGCTTGAGGCGGCGGTCTCCCTTGCAGGGACTCAGCTGCTAGCGGTCCTTCATGGCCCAGCGGGGCTTGTGCTGGCGGTCCTGTCCAGGGCAGCTGGGCTTGTGCTGGCGGTCCTGTCCTGGGCAGCTGGGCTTGTGCTGGCGGTCATGTCCTGGGCAGCTGGGCTGGTGCTGGAGGTGGCCTCCTGGGCAGCGCGGATGATGGCGGTCTTCTCCGCTGTACTGCTCTTCCCAGACTTTCCTGGTTTCTTGTGGCCCTTCCCCACCTTGGAGGGTGTCACAGCTGAGTCCACACTCCTACCGGGACCCCTGGGAGCGGCTTTGGTGGCTGGAGTCTTCCCCCTCTCCCGCCGGGCACTGGCCAACTTCTGATGCTTCACAGGTGGGGGACTGTCTGTGTTGTGGCTCCATGCCACACTGGCTGCCCTGGTGGCCGGTGCACTCAAGATTCCGGTGACTACAGGCACCACTGGTCCCGGAGATGTTGTGGCTGAGGCGCTAGTTCGGGACCTAGGAGACGGACGGGAGGGGGAGGTGTGGGAAAGAGGTCAAGGTTGGACAGGAAAAGTTTTTTTGACACACTGGGACGGGTAGCTGGAGGGGGTTTGGGAGTGGAGGAAGAGGTGGCGGTTGTAGGAGGTGTTCTTTTGCTGACTTTGGGTGAAGGTGCATGGTCTGGAGGCTGTCTTGAGGTGGGTGGCTGTTGGGTGGGTGTGTGCCTGCGTTTGTGTATCTTGGGAGGGGGCGTCACAGACACACTGGGAGAGGACACAGGGGACGTGTGAATGGTAGTGGGGGTGGTGACTGCACATGAGCTGGGTGTGTTGGTGGGTGTGCTGGAGAGGGACGTAGTGGCTGTAGAGGTAGTGCATGCAGGTGTGAGTGTAGACGAGACTGTGAGGGAGGAGGGAGACGAGGAGGAGGGGGACACAGTGGAGGCAGTGGATGTTGGTGTGTCTGCATGTGTGTGATGCTTGCGTGAGTGCCTGTGGGATGTGTGGTGCTTATGCTTGCCTGAGCTTCCCTTGTGTGTTGAGGTGTGTGCATGCTGGTCTGTAGGTGTGCTTGGGATAGGCTGAGGTACAGGGGATTGGGTCGGGTGGAGGAAGTTGGAGGGGGGAGGCTAGAGACAGGGACAATGGCTGCAATCAGTGCTGAGGCCAGAGTCTGAAAAGCTCGCTGAAGGGCTGCCTGACCAGAATGAATGCCCTCCAGGAATGCATTTGTTTGTTGCAACTGCCTTTCTACACCCTGGATGGCATTCAAAATGGTAGACTGCCCAACAGTGAGGGACCTGAGGAGGTCAATGGCCTCCTCACTGAGGGCAGCAGGGGTGACTGGGGCAGGGCCTGAGGTGCCTGGGGCGAAGGTGATGCCCACCCTCCCGGGTGAGCGGGAACAGGGCGAAGGCTGAGGGGCTGCTGGGAGGGCGGTGCTGGAAGGGGGGGTGGCGGCTGTACCTGTAGATGGGGAGGGGCACAGATGTTGCCGCCACCACAAGGGAGCTCCCATCAGAGGACGAGTCCGTGTCACTGGTCTCAGCTCCTGTCCCCGCCGTGGAGCTCCCCTTGCCCTCCGTCCCACTGGTGAAGTCTGAGTCCGTAGTGTGGCTCTTCATGGCCATGTGGGATGCAACCCCCTGGTGCTCCGGTGCCACTGCTCCTCCGCCTGATGATGCTAATGCACACAAGAACAGGGAAACCACAAAAGGGGGTAGACGACAGAAGAAAGACATGTTGAGTGCATGCATTACCGCTACCATTGGCGGACACGACAGACACAGAAGCCCCCTGCACTACGCCACGCTCTTGGGCTCCACTGTTCAATTCCTGGGAAATGCACTACAAGGCTATGGACGACATATGCACACATAGATGACACAGGGGCATGACTAGGTGTACTTGGCACTCTACAGAGGTGGGGTGGGGTGCCACATGGCCTGCCTTACGGAGGGACCTTGCCTACGGAACTCGCCCTGGCCTAGGGAAACCCACAGCCCACCTCCCCCACCCAGACCCCTCCACTGCACGCAAAGTCAGCAGAATGAGAGTGTACTCACCCCCTTGTGTCTGCTGTGATGCCCTCAAGCGCCCATCCAACTCCGGGTAGGCCACCGCCAGGATCCTGAACATCAGGGGGGTCATGGTGCGACGGGCACCCCTCCCACGTTGGGAGGCCATCCCCAGCTGAGCCTCCGCCGTCTTCTTGCTCCAGCGGCGAATGTCCTCCCATCTTTTCTGGCAGTGGGTGCTCCGTCTGTGGTAAACCCCCAGGGTCCGGACGTCCTTGGCGATGGCACGCCAAATATGTTTTTTCTGGTAGGCGCTGACCTACATGATTTGAACAGGGGAAAGAGAAAGTTATTACCAACTGCACCGTCAAAGTGATTGGCCCCCATCCCTACCCTTGCCATGTGGCATATGCATTCACCGTCGTTTCATGCACGCCGCACTCTCCCCCCTTCCTTCTGACATCCAGCCATCTCCACACAGGCATAGCCTATACAGCATGCTCCCAGTGTACTTACCTGTTTGTCTGGAGGACCGTAGAGTAGCATGTACTGGGGGAGGACCCCATCCACGAGTTTCTCCAAATCCTCCGATGTGAAGGCAGGGGCCATTTCCCCAGACACTCGAGCCATTGTCTCTTCCAGACCGAGGTCACAGCAGCACTTGCAGTGTAGGTCCTCTCCTGTCGAAGATCAGGTATCGAGTGATAGAACAGATAGAAAGTGGCCGTCACATCTGCGGCGGTGCGTACCGTCACCGCCATTGGCTCCTGGGACCCATAGGGTCCAATGTTAACCAATGCAGCATTGTGCCGTGGTCTTCGACCGCCTTCCGCAACGGTGTACAACGCCAGCGCAGTTACCTCACATCCCATTGTCCCACTTTAGAGGTCAGGCATGGATTAATTTTCAACTGCGTCACACATACCTAGGCCTAGACTCAACACACATACAGGCCACCTTTTGTGTATGAATGGTGTTCTGTGTAAACTGTGGGTACGTACCTCTGAGTTCTTTGACTCTGTGCTCGCTGTTGTCCTTAATAGGCACCGTCCGCTGGGACATGTGAGGAGATGGCAGCATCCTCCGGTGTACCGACCGTTGGTGGACCTGTCGACAATGGAGGAGCGACATGTGATTATCACATACAGGCTTGACCGTGCCACAATCCAGGAACTGTGTACCCAGTTGGAGCCAGACCTGATGTCAGCAATCCGCCATCCCACAGGAATCCCCCCTCAAGTGCAGGTGCTGTTAGTGCTCCATTTCCTTGCAAGTGGGTAATTTCAAACAACAGTGGCCATAGCATCAGGGATGTCCCAGCCTGTTTTCCAATGTGTTGTCCAGAGAGTTGTCTGCCCTTCTGAAACACATGCGGAGCTACATCGTTTTCCCTCAGGTGGAGGATTTGCCTACAGTGAAAGGTGATTTCTATGCCCTGGGACATATTCCCAACATCATAGGTGCCATTGATGGGACCCATGTGGCTTTGGTCCCCCCCCCCCCACACAGGAGTGAACAGGTGTACAGAAACAGGAAGAGTTATCATTCAATGAATGTACAGATGGTATGTTTGGCCGACCAGTTCATCTCCCATGTGAATGCCATGTTCCCTGGCTCAGTGCATGACACCTACATCCTGCGGAATAGCAGCATCCCTTATGTGATGGGGCAACTCCAGAGGCATCGTGTGTGGCTATTAGGTGAGCACCTGGGAGCAAGACAGTGGGAATGGTTGTCTGGGTCTGGGGATATCCCTACAGGTTAGTGCGTGTCTAACAGTTGTCCCTCGCCATTTGCAGGTGACTCTGGTTACCCCAACCTGTCATGGCTACTGACCCCAGTGAGGAATCCCAGGGCAAGGGCAGAGGAATGCTACAATGAGGCCCATGGGCGAACTAGGAGGGTGTAGGAGGCTGGCCTGGCTTGTAGTGGGTACCAAGGGGTACTTACACTCTGTACCAGGTCCAGTTATCCCTTATTAGTGTAGAAGAGGTGTTTCTAGCAGCTTAGGCTGATAGAAGGTAGCTATAGCAGAGCAGCTTAGGCTGAACTATGAGACATGCAAAGCTCCTACTATACCACTGGTGTCATATGCACAATATCATAAGAAAACACAATACACAGATATACTAAAAATAAAGGTACTTTATTTTTATGACAATATGCCAAAAGTATCTCAGTGAGTACCCTCAGTATGAGGATGCCACATATACACAAGATATATGTACACAATACCAAAAATATGCAGTAATAGCAAAAGGAAGTAATGCAAGCAATGTAAAGTCACAGTAGATTGCAATAGGAGCACATAGGTATAGGGGCAACACAAACCATATACTTCAAAAGTGGAATGCAAACAACAAATGGACCCCAAACCTATGTGAGCTTGTAGAGGGTCGCTGGGACTGTAAGAAAACAGTGAGGGTTAGAAAAATAGCCCACCCCAAGACCCTGTAAGGTAGGTGTAAAGTGCACCTACAGCCCCCAGAGAGCACAGAAGTCGTGATAGGGGGATTCTGCAAGGAAGACCAACACCAGCAAAGCAACAACAGTGGATTTCCGGACCTGAGTACCTGTGAAACAAGGGGACCAAGTCCAAGAGTCGCGACAGTGTCGAGAGTGGGCAGATGCCCAGGAAATGCCAGCTGAGGGTGCAAAGGAGCTGCTACCGGATGGAAGAAGCTTGGGGGGTTATTCTAACTTTGGAGGAGTGTTAATCCGTCCCAAAAGTGACGGTAAAGTGACGGATATACCACCAGCCGTATTACGAGTTCCATAGGATATAATGGACTCGTAATACGGCTGGTGGTAAATCCGTCACTTTTCCGTCACTTTTGGGATGGATTAACACCTCCTCCAAAGTTAGAATAACCCCCTTGGTGTTTTGCAAGAACGAAGAGGACTAGGAACTTCTCCTATGGAGGATGGATGTCCCACGTCGTGAAGAAGCTTGCAGAGGTGTTCCCACGCAGAAAGACCGCAAACAAGCCTTGCTAGCTGCAAGGGTCACGGTTAGGGTTTTTGGATGCTGCTGTGGCCCAGGAAGGAACAGGATGTCGCCACTTGGATGAGGAGACAGAGGGGGCACCCAGCAAGTCAAGGAGCCCTCACAGAAGCAGGCAGCACCCGCAGGAGTACCGGAACAGGCACTTGGAAGAGGAGTGAACCGGAGTCCACTCGAAGTCAGAAAAGGGAGTCCCACGACGCCAGAGGACAACTCAGTAGGTTGTGCACTGCAGGTTAGAGTGTCGGGACCCAGGCTTGGCTGTGCACAAAGGAAATCCTGGAAGAGTACACAGGAGCCGGAGCAGCTGCAAATCACGCGGTACCCAGCAATGCAGTCTAGCGTGGGGAGGCAAGGACTTACCTCCACCAAACTTGGACTGAAGAGTCACTGGACTGTGGGAGTCACTTGGACAGAGTTGCTGTGTTCCAGGGACCACGCTCATCGTGCTGAGAGGGGACCCAGAGGACCAATGATGCAGTCTTTTGTTGCCTGCGGTTGCAGGGGGAAGATTCCGTCGACCCACAGGAGATTTCTTCAGAGCTCCTGGTGCAAGAAGGAGGCAGGCTACCCCCAGAGCATGCACCACCTGGAAACAGTCGAGAAAGCCGGCAGGATGAAGCAATACAAGGTTGCTAGTAGTCGTCTTGCTACTTTGTTGCGGTTTTGCAGGCGTCCTGAGCAGTCAGCGGTCGATCCTTTGGCAGAAGGTGAAGAGGGAGATGCAGAGGAACTCTGGTGAGCTCTTGCATTCGTTATCTGAAGAATTCCCCAAAGCAGAGACCCTAAATAGCCAGAAAAGGAGGTTTGGCTACTTAGGAAGGAGGATAGGCTAGTAACACAGGTAAGAGCCTATCAGAAGGAGTCTCTGACGTCACCTGCTGGCCCTGGCCACTCAGAGCAGTCCAGTGTGCCAGCACACCTCTGAATCCAAGATGGCAGAGGTCTGGGGCACGCTGGAGGAGCTCAGGGCACCTCCCCTGGGAGGTGCAGGTCAGGGGAGTGGTCACTCCCCTTTCCTTTGTCCAGTTTCACGCCAGAGCAGGGCTGGGGGATCCCTGAACTGGTGCAGACTGGCTTATGCAGAGATGGGCACCATCTGTGCCCATCAAAGCATTTCCAGAGGCTGGGGGAGGCTACTCCTCCCCAGCCCTGACACCTATTTCCAAAGGAAGAGGGTGTAACACCCTCTCTCTGAGGAAGTCCTTTGTTCTGCTTCCCTGGGCCAGGCCTGGCTGGACCCCAGGAGGGCAGAAACCTGTCTGAGGGGTTGGCAGCAGCAGCAGCTGCAGTGAAACCCCGAGAAAGGCAGTTTTGCAGTACCCGGGTTCTGTGCTAGAGACCCGGGGGATCATGGAATTGTCCCCCCAATGCCAGAATGGCATTGGGGGGACAATTCCATGATCCTAGACATATTACATGGCCATGTTCAGAGTTACCATTGTGACGCTGTACATAGGTAGAGACCTATGTACAGTGCACGCGTGTAATGGTGTCCCCGCACTCAAAAAGTCCGGGGAATTTGCCCTGAACGATGTGGGGGCACCTTGGCTAGTGCCAGGGTGCCCACACACTAAGTAACTTTGCACCCAATCTTCACCAGGTGAAGGTTAGACATATAGGTGACTTATAAGTTACTTAGGTGAATTGGTAAATGGCTGTGAAATAACATGGATGTTATTTCACTCAGGCTGCACTGGCAGGCCTGTGTAAGAATTGTCAGATCTCCCTATAGGTGGCAAAATAAATGCTGCAGCCCATAGGGATCTCCTGGAACCCCAATACCCTGGGTACCTCAGTACCATATACTAGGGAATTATATGGGTGTTCCAGTATGCCAATGTGAATTGGTGAAATTGGTCACTAGCCTGTTAGTGACAATTTGGAAAGCAGAGAGAGCATAACCACTGAGGTTCTGGTTAGCAGAGCCTCAGTGAGACAGTTAGGCATCACACAGGGAACACATACATATAGGCCACAAACTTATGAGCACTGGGGTCCTGGCTAGCAGGGTCCCAGTGACACATAACAAACACACTGACAACATAGGGTTTTCACTATGAGCACTGGGCCCTGGCTAGCAGGATCCCAGTGAGACAGTGAAAACACCCTGACATACTCACAAACAGGCCACAAGTGGGGGTAACAAGGCTAGAAAGAGGCTACTATCTCACACAACCCCCCCCCCCCCCAAACGAAGGACAAGAAGGCTAACCTTGGCCAGTTGAGACTTTATTGTCTAAGTGGTGATAAGTGGAGAGTAGCTCTGCAATAGAATGGTTACTCCCTTTATCATCCACTATATGGTTACCTCCCTGTGGGGATGTAAACCACCCTGTTTGAAGTTTTTTAGCTAACCAACAATGTGTAGATATATTTTCAGAGTTTCTATCAGCATGTTTTAGTTTAGAACAGTGGGAATTGTCCACTGGACCTATTTCTAGTGATGAGAATGCCAAACAGGGATGCTGTCTCAGTAAAGCCATAGCTGGGCAAAAACTTTGTCCATATGGCTGTGAGAGAGAACAGGGATGCTGTTTCTCTTGAGTTGGAGCAGGGCAGGGATGCTGTCCTATGAGCTCCATACTAGGGCAGGGCTGCTGTCCTAAGTGTTGTGAGGCAGTGCAGGGTTTCTGCACTAAAGTTTCTCTGGGAGGGTTGGAGGGATGCTCCATGTTAACTAAAATGGTGCTCTTTTTCTCACCAATATTAGTTATCCCACAGAGGAGGTACTTCCACCTCAGGGAGTACAGCTATGCCAGCTGATGATTCCCTTGGTACAGGTGCCACCCCAGGAGAGGTTTCTCCCACCACAGGAATGGTATCCTGAATGGCAGGGTGGTTAGGGGATGCTGTGATACCCTTTTTACCTGTTGTTGGAGAGGGATCCTGAGTTTTCAGGCCTTTTTCTCTCCTTTGCTTTTTCATTTCAGTAGAAATGAGAGGGAACAATTCCTCAGGGATACCCAGCATGGCTGCATGGGTATAAAACTCTACCTCAGCCCAACCAGAGGCCTCTAGGTCATTACCTAAGAGACAGTCTACAGGTAAGCTAGGTGAAACTACCACCTGCTTAGGGCCAGTAACTCCACCCCAACTAAGCTGAACTATAGCTAAGGGAAGAAACTTAGTGGAGTTATGGACATCAATAATCTTGTACCGTTGTCCAATGATGTGTTGTTCAGGTGGCACTAGGTTTTCAGTCACCAAAGTGATACTGGCACCTGTGTCCCTGTAGGCCCGGGCCTCAACACCATTTATTGAAACTGTCTACCTGTACTTATCCATTGTATGGGGACAAGCAGCCAGTGTGGCAAGGCCAATGCCACTAGGTGTGACAGAAACTGTCTTGGGATTGACTACCCCAGTTTCTATGATGGACCCATAAGTGAACCCAACTACACCCTTACTTTGACTGTTGCCAGCAGTCCCACCACTATTACCACTACTGCTAGGGGCACTAGAGTTTGATGTATTAGTGGTGGTTGGCTCAGGGGGTTTACCTGGACAGGACTTATCCCCTTGCCAATGGCCTTTATTTTTACACACAGAGCACCAAGGCTTTTTAATGTGTGTATGTTGTGAAGAAGAGGAAGAATTTGATTTATCCCCACCCCCTGAAGAGTGTTTAGGATGTGAAAAAGGATCTTTGGTTTTACCCTTATCCCCATGCTTATCCTGAGATTTCTCACCATCTTTCTTCTTGCCATCCTTGTCACCCCCTGTATGAATTTTTCTGTTCACTCTTGTTCTGACCCATTTGTCTGCCTTCTTTCCCAATTCTTGGGGAGAGGTCAGATCTGAGTCCACTAGATATTGGTGTAACAATTCAGACACACAGTTATTCAAAATATGCTCTCTCAGAATTAGATTGCACAGGCTTTCATAGTCAGAAACGTTACTGCCATGTAACTACCCCTCCAAGGCCTTCACTGTATAGTCAACAAAGTCTACCCAGTCTTGTGAGGACTCTTATCTGGTTTCTCTGAACTTAATCCTGTATTGTTCAGTGGTTAAGCCAAATCCATCCAAGAGTGCATCCTTCAAAACTGCAAAATTATTGGCATCACTTTCTCTAACAGTAAGGAGCCTATCCCTACCCCTTCCATTGAAAGATAGCCATAGGATAGCAGCCCACTGCCTTTGAGGGACCCCCTGTACCATACAGGCCCTCTCAAGTGCAGCAAACCACTTGTTGATGTCATCCCCCTCCTTGTAAGGGGGAACTATCTTGTGCAGATTCCTGGAATCATGCTCTTTAACAGGATTACTATCAGGAATACTCCTGCTGCCACCATGGGGTCCTAACCCCAATCTTTGTCTCTCCTTCTCCAGGTCTAGCGATTCCCTGTCTAGAGCCAGCTGTTGCTGTTTAAGCTTCAGCCTGGTCTCTTCCACTCTCAACTTATTGAGTTCCCTTTCTAACAATTTGTCTTGAAGGTCTGTGGGTTGGGAATGCTTTGACACAGAAGAAAGATTTGATTCAACAGAGGGAGACCTGCCTCTAACAGCTTGCTCTCTAACAACCTGACCTTCAGGAACAAAACCATCCCTACTATGATGGGAGCTTCTATTACTACCAGTAATGCTAGGTGGTCTGCTAAGGGGCAGGTTAGGAAGTGAACCCTGTACCACTCTCTCAAGGGGCTCCCCTGAGTCAGAGTGTGAGCTATCTATTAACTTTTCAGATGAGGTGCCACCCTGGGCCTTATCATTCTCAATAAGCATTTTAGACAGAAATTCTCTAGTAGGGTTCTTTCCTACCACTAAACCTCTATCAATGCAGAGACTCCTTAGGCTCTTAAAGTTAAGGTGGTCATAAGTTATATTGACCAAATTAAGAGGAGTTCCTAGACCAGACATGATAGAAGAAGGTTTGGAGACAGATAAAAGAGAGAAAACGTTTCAGGACTTTTTAGAGAACAGAAAAAAAACTTTTTCAACTTTTTGAAACTTTTAGAAAGTTTTGAAGTACTTTTCAGCACTTAACAGATAGTGTAAGAGAAGAAAAGCAAAAACTTTTTGGTTAGGTGTACATACACTGAACTTGTTTTGTATATTATTCTCTTATGAAAAGTACACAATGACAAAGTGGTAAGTAGTTACAAGTACTTATCCCACCGCTGCACAACCAATGTAGGAGGCTGGCCTGGCTTGTAGTGGGTACCAAGGGGTACTTACACTCTGTACCAGGTCCAGTTATCCCTTATTAGTGTAGAAGAGGTGTTTCTAGCAGCTTAGGCTGATAGAAGGTAGCTATAGCAGAGCAGCTTAGGCTGAACTAGGAGACATGCAAAGCTCCTACGATACCACTGGTGTCGTATGCACAATATCATAAGAAAACACAATACACAGATATACTAAAAATAAAGGTACTTTATTTTTATGACAATATGCCAAAAGTATCTCAGTGAGTACCCTCAGTATGAGGATGCCAAATATGCACAAAATATATGTACACAATACCAAAAATATGCAGTAATAGCAAAAGGAAGTAATGCAAGCAATGTAAAGTCACAGTAGATTGCAATAGGAGCACATAGGTATAGGGGCAACACAAACCATATACTCCAAAAGTGGAATGCGAACCACGAATGGACTCCAAACCTATGTGAGCATGTAGAGGGTCGCTGGGACTGTAAGAAAACAGTGAGGGTTAGAAAAATAGCCCACCCCAAGACCCTGTAAGGTAGGTGTAAAGTGCACTTACACCCCCCAGAGAGCACAGAAGTCGTGATAGGGGGATTCTGCAAGGAAGACCAACACCAGCAAAGCAACAACAGTGGAATTCTGGACCTGAGTACCTGTGAAACAAGGGGACCAAGTCCAAGAGTGGTGACAGTGTCAAGAGTGGGCAGATGCCCAGGAAATGCCAGCTGAGGGTGCAAAGGAGCAGCTACCGGATGGAAGAAGCTTGGTGTTTTGCAAGAACGAAGAGGACTAGGAACTTCCCCTTTGGAGGATGGATGTCCCACGTCGTGAAGAAGCTTGCAGAGGTGTTCCCATGCAGAAAGACCGCAAACAAGCCTTGCTAGCTGCAAGGGTCATGGTTAGAGTTTTTGGATGCTGCTGTGGCCCAGGAGGGACCAGGATGTCGCCACTTGGATGAGGAGACAGAGGGGGTGCCCAGCAATTCAGGAAGCCCTCACAGAAGCAGGCAGCACCCGCAGAAGTACCAGAACAGGCACTTGGAAGAGGAGTGAACCGGAGTCCACCCGAAGTCAGAAAAGGGAGTCCCACGACGCCGGAGGACAACTCAGAAGGTTGTGCACTGCAGGTTAGAGTGTCAGGGACCCAGGCTTGGCTGTACACAAAGGAAATCCTGGAAGAGTGCACAGGAGCCGGAGCAGCTGCAAATCACACGGTACCCAGCAATGCAGTCTAGCGTGGGGAGGCAAGGACTTACCTCCACCAAACTTGGACTGAAGAGTCACTGGACTGTGGGAGTCACTTGGACAGAGTTGCTGTGTTCCAGGGACCACGCTCGTCGTGCTGAGAGGGGACCCAGAGGACCTGTGATGCAGTCTTTTGTTGTCTGCGGTTGCAGGGGGAAGATTCCGTCGACCCACTGGAGATTTCTTCAGAGCTCCTGGTGCAAGAAGGAGGCAGGCTACCCCCAGAGCATGCACCACCTGGTAACAGTTGAGAAAGCCGGCAGGATGAAGCAATACAAGGTTGCTAGTAGTCGTCTTGCTACTTTGTTGCGGTTTTGCAGGCGTCCTGAGCAGTCAGCGGTCGATCCTTTGGCAGAAGGTGAAGAGGGAGATGCAGAGGAACTCTGGTGAGCTCTTGCATTCGTTATCTGAAGAATTCCCCAAAGCAGAGACCCTAAATAGCCAGAAAAGGAGGTTTGGCTACTTAGGAAGGAGGATAGGCTAGTAACACAGGTAAGAGCCTATCAGAATGAGTCTCTGATGTCACCTGCTGGCCCTGGCCACTCAGAGCAGTCCAGTGTGCCAGCACACCTCTGAATCCAAGATGGCAGAGGTCTGGGGCATGCTGGAGGAGCTCTGGGCACCTCCCCTCGGAGGTGCAGGTCAGGGGAGTGGTCACTCCCCTTTCCTTTGTCCAGTTTCGCGCCAGAGCAGGGCTGGGGGATCCCTGAACCAGTGTAGACTGGCTTATGCAGAGATGGGCACCATCTGTGCCCATCAAAGCATTTCCAGAGGCTGGGGGAGGCTACTCCTCCCCAGCCCTGACACCTATTTCCAAAGGGAGAGGGTGTAACACCCTCTCTCTGAGGAAATCCTTTGTTCTGCCTTCCTGGGCCAGGCCTGGCTGGACCCCAGGAGGGCAGAAACCTGTCTAAGGGTTGGCAGCAGCAGCAGCTGCAGTGAAACCCCGGGAAAGGCAGTTTGGCAGTACCCGGGTTCTGTGCTAGAGACCCGGGGGATCATGGAATTGTCCCCCCAATGCCAGAATGGCATTGGGGGGACAATTCTATGATCCTAGACATATTACATGGCCATGTTCGGAGTTACCATTGTGACGCTGTACATAGGTAGAGACCTATGTACAGTGCACGTGTGAAATGGTGTCCCCGCACTCACAAAGTCCGGGGAATTTTCCCTGAACGATATGGGGGCACCTTGGCTAGTGCCAGGGTGCCCACACACTAAGTCACTTTGCACCCAAACTTCACCAGGTGAAGGTTAGACATATAGGTGACTTATAAGTTACTTAAGTGCAGTGGTAAATGGCTGTGAAATAACGTGGACGTTATTTCACTCAGGCTGCACTGGCAGGCCTGTGTAAGAATTGTCAGATCTCCCTATGGGTGGCAAAATAAATGCTGCAGCCCATAGGGATCTCCTGGAACCCCAATACACTGGGTACCTCAGTACCATATACTAGGGAATTATAAGGGTGTTCCAGTATGCCAATGTGAATTGGTGAAATTGGTCACTAGCCTGTTAGTGACAATTTGGAAAGCAGAGAGAGCATAACCACTGAGGTTCTGGTTAGCAGAGCCTCAGTGAGACAGTTAGGCATCACACAGGGAACACATACATATAGGCCACAAACTTATGAGCACTGGGGTCCTGGCTAGCAGGGTCCCAGTGACACATAACAAACACACTGACAACATAGGGTTTTCACTATGAGCACTGGGCCCTGGCTAGCAGGATCCCAGTAAGACAGTGAAAACACCCTGACATATACTCACAAACAGGCCAAAAGTGGGGGTAACAAGGCTAGAAAGAGGCTACTTTCTCACAGAGGGTGATCGAGCGGACCTTCGGCCTCCTGAAGGCCAGGTTACGGTGCCTCCATATCACAGGTTGATCCCTATTCTACTCACCAAAGAAGGTGTGCCAGATCATCTTGGCCTGCTGTATGCTTCACAACTTGGCTTTGCGACGACAGGTGCCTTTTCTACAGGAGGATGATCCAGATGACGGTGTTGTGGCAGCTGTGGAGCCTGTGGACAGTGAAGACGAGGAAGCAGAGGAAGAAGACATTAACAACAGGGACTCAGTGATCCAGCAATATTTCCAGTGAGACACAGGTAAGAGTACAGACCTGCCTACTACATGTACTTTAACACTACTACCTCTCTACTGTCTGTCCTTTTCACCCAGTGTGTTGGCACTGAGTTGTCACTTTCCCTTACGATTTCACAGATGTGGGTCCCACTGTGTGACATCTGCTTAGATTCCTCATGGACTAGAGCTGTGTGACATAGGTATGTTGACATTACAATTGTAAGAGCATTTTGTCACTGTAATTGCTAATACACTATTTCGAAATCACAGTCAGACTCCAGATTGTTTTGTGCTTTAAGTGTGTTTATTTAAGTGCTCAATATTGGAGGGGGTAGTAAAATGGTGAGGGGTGATGGCAGCGTAATGTCCATGGCAGAGTCCAGTCTATTATTCTCACAGGTGCATTGCCCATATGGGCATAGGAAGTGGAGCTGGGGCAGTTTAAGTATGGACAGGGTGACAAAGTGGGACAGTGGGATGACAATCAGCGTGGTCTCATTTCTTGGCGGGGGTCTTGGCATCGTGCTCTGTCTTTGTCCTGGATCTCAGGGACAGTTTGCGGGGTGGTTCTCCCTCTGCAGGGGGGGGGTGCTGGTGTAGTGGTCCTGTGGCGGGGCGTCCTGTCCACTAGCGCCGGCGGAGGTGGTGGGCAGTTCATCGTTCATGCTAGTGTCAGAGGCCCCTTGTAGTGCCACAGTGTCCCTCCTGGTATTCACAAGTTCCTTCAGCACCTCTACGATGGTGCCCAGGGTGGAGCTGATGGTTCTGAGTTCCTCCCTGAAGCCCATATACTGTTCCTTCTGCAGGCGCTGGGTCTCCTGAAACTTGGCCAGTACTGTTGTCATCGTCTCCTGGGAGTGGTGGTCGGCTCCCATGATGGAGGAGAGGGCCTCGTGGAGAGTGGGTTCCCTTGGCCTGTCCGCCCCCTGTCGCACAGCAGCCCTCCCAGTTGCCCTGTGTTCCTGGGCCTCCGTCCCCTGGACCGTGTGCCCACTGCCACTGCCCCCATGTCCCTGTTGTTGTTGGGGTGGTGGGTTAGCCTGGGTTCCCTGTAGTGGTGGACACACTGCTGGTTGACGTGTCCTGGGGACAGAGGTATGGGCCTGCTGGGTGGGTGCTGTGCTGGTGTTTCCAGAGGGGGGAAGGTCTGTAGTGGCCTGTGACTGTGTCAGGGGAACCGACTGTCCCGAGGTCCCCGATGGGCCGGGCTGGTCATCTAGATCCAGTTGGACAGAGGTGCTGTCATCACTGTGGGCCTCTTCTGTTGGTGGTGTGGACTTGTGTGGACCCTCCTGTCCGGTGACGTTGGGTAGGGGTCCTGCAGGGGTATAAAAGGACGGTTATTGCATCTGTGTGTGCCATGGTGTGCAATGAGTGGGTGACTGTGTACCCCAGTGCTTTCATTCCTGTGTGGGACCTTGTGTGATGATGGTTTAGGGGGTTCTATGGGTATGTGCAGTGGGCATGCTTTGGTGATGGGTGTCCATGCTTTGTTGTTGCATGCAGGGCTTGGTGTTAGGATGTGTGGTTTGTGATGTAGGGACATTTGTGAGGAGTTAGAGTGATGGGGGTGAGGGTGAGGGTGGGGGTATGTGCTGGCATGCAGCTAGGGTGGGGGATGTAATAGTTAAGATTTGACTTACCAGAGTCCATTCCTCCACCTACTCCTGGGAGGCCCACAGGATGCAGAATCGCCAAGACCTGCTCCTCTCATGTTGTTAGTTGTGGGGGAGGAGGAGGGGGTCCGCCGCCAGTCCGCTGAACCGCAAGGTGGTGTCTTGAGACCACGGAACGCACCTTCCCCCGTAGGTCGTTCCACCTCTTCCTGATGTCCTCCCGATTTCTTGGGTGCTGTCCCACTGCATTTACCCTGTCCACGATTCTTCGCCATAGCTCCATCTTCCTTGCAATGGAGGTGTGCTGCACCTGTGATCCGAATAGCTGTGGCTCTACCCGGACGATTTCCTCCACCATGACCCTGAGCTCCTCCTCCGAGAACCTGGGGTGTCTTTGCCGTGCCATGGGGTGGTGTAGGTGATGTGTGGGGTGGAGTGTGTGGTGAGAAGTGTGCTGATATGTAGTGGTGTGTTGTGTGAGGTGCGTGGAAGTTCTGTGGGTGATGGTGTTGTGTGCCTGTGGATGCTGTTGTTCTTGCTGGTGCTGTCTCTCTCTGGCCTTCTTTCGGAATTTTTGGTAGTAGGGGTTTGTGGGTGATGTGGGTGTGTGTTTTATATTGTATTGGGTGTGTGGGAGTGGTGTGTGTATGTGTATCAGGTGTGTGTATTTCGAATTGTCCAATGTGGCTGTGTTTTGTAAATGTGTGTGTATTATGAGCGCGGCGGTGTGTACCGCCAATGGAATACTGCAGTTGAAAGACCGCCGCGTGGATTCATGGGTCGTGATAGTGTGGGCGTATTTCTGTTGGCGTGACAGTGTCGGTTTTGTTATCGCCAGTTTATCACTGACCTTTGGTGTGGCCGACTTGTGTGGGTGTCTGAATATTGGCGGATTCCGAACTATGGGTCATAATAGCTGTGGTGGAATTCTGCGGCCGCGGCGGTGTGTTGGCGGTCTTCTGCACGGCGGTAAGCGGCTTTTACCGCCAATGTTGTAATGAGGGCCAATATCTTCCCGTGCCTAAAATTTTTAAAAAAGTGACCTTGTGTAATGTAACATCTGGTGCTCATGTGAAGCATTCTAATACCTTTGGGTCAAGTTTGCGCTATAGAAAACTGCAAGAAAAAAAGGTAACTGAAGTTTAATCCATAACTGGAGCCTGTCCTGGCAGCAGTTCATCTACATTGCACCCAGCATATACTGCTCACCCAACTGACCGACAATGCATCCCATTAAGCTGAGTTCCAACACAGACCCTCAGAATACTCCCAATATGAGGCAAAACAATATGTTTGAAGATAATCAATATAAAATCTGAACTTTGTTATTGAAAGCACAATATGCCAAATGAATATCTAAGCCAAAGATATGACATGTCCCCTCAACCACATTTAGAGCTGATTTATAGTTTGGCAGACAGTGTTGAGATGAAATACCCATGTAAGCCTAATAGTTTGCCAGCCCTATTTCTGAAGATGGACCCCTCCCCCACCCACAGTGTACAGTCTCCTTAGAGGAAGGGAATGACACCACGTGACCTGATTAGGGTGAATGGTGGGGTGTTCCCTTTTTAGGTCAAGCTAGGCAGCGCGCTAGTGCTGTCTTCGACATGTTACAATCTACATCAGTGGGCTTTAACCACGCCCATCTCAAGCCCATCACTTTCATTCATTCTCTACCTGCCTTTCAAAATTCCCTTGATATGACAGGAAAATGTTTGTCCCACCTTGAGGCTGCTTTGTTACCTTCCAGACTGACTCTGTTACATGGGTGATTGCATGATCGGCCATATAGCTTAGTGTGGCGCACTATTTTTTTCTTTGTCTTTGCTGCTTCGAGCAACGTGGCTGTATATTGTTTCTTTTCCCTTGGCTTCATGTTGAGGATTGCTGTGTTTATTGATGGCCTCACCCCTGGAGCCTATGCACCATTTTTAATGCTTTCCCATGTCGCTACGTGATAGGCGCTTCAGTCTTCATTCAATTTTAATGCACTTCCTTTGCGGACTTCCACATGCCTACACTACCTATCTGTCTTTTGATTGCCATTGTTTTTTTAACTTTATTTGTTACGAGTTTATTTTTAGATCGCATTTTTTTTAATAGAGCCGACTTCAGAACCTGGGGCCAGATGTAGCAAAGGGTTTTTGCCATTCTGTGTCAATGGGAAAATGTGTTCGTACATATGGCCCCTGGTTCCCTAGTCCCAAAGTCGGCGGCTCTGTATGTTACACCACATCGCTGTTGTCATGAGTATTCTTGCGCTGCACTGCATCGCCCTGCGGCCCCCTTAAAGTCACACAAATGCAGCAATAAACAGCAGGCTTTCGCCATTGTTTTCCTTCTATGATATGGTTTATGTGCTTTGCGCCTAACGTAGTTGACTGGATAAAACTTCATCTTTTTTTTTTTTGCTGCATAAAAAAGAAAAGAAAAAAAAGTTTTTCTCGACGCCAATATGTTTATTTTCCGTAAATGCGAGACCTAATGCATTTCAAATGCTTACGTCTGTAACCACCACGTAAAACAGGGGCAGGAAAAAAATATGTGCGAACACGCAAGGAAAAAAAAACTCCCTAGGTGTAGGAGTCATTCGTTTTTTGTTTTTCAGTAACCAACTCCTACTTTGGGAGTTTTGTTTTTGAAAAACAAAAACTTAAAGTTTGCTGGACACCAAACTTTTTGTTCCTTGACAGTAACTGCCATGATGGCTGTTTGTATCAAGGTAAAGAGATCACTGCTGGGCCCGCAGAGAGCTCTACATTTGGTGATCAGTAGTCCGTAAGGGTAGTAGGTGTAAGGTCAGATGGAGTACCATCCATCAAACTATAGATCAGGCCTTGGTCTTTGTTCTAAGTTTAATGAGTTCCCTGCAATGAGCCTTAGAAGGCTGCTAAGATAGGCCACTTCTGGCCACTGTAGCTAATTGATGGATATAGCTGCAGCGTCCTGCACTACATATGATAGTTAGGACTAAGGGGGCTATGGGATTCCAAAATGTACATTTCATTATTTCAATAAAAGCACAGGGTCTGTGCCCATTTACGATTTTATACATCATTAGAGTCATCCTAGGGCACACAGAGATTCAGGTAAATGTCTATTCACAGCTGTATTGTCTCTGCAGCACTACATTGTCACTAATATATCCTTAACATACACAAACTGTGCCTCTGTCATGTGTGGACATGCATGGGCATGCACTACATGTGCACCCATAAAAAAGCCTTTCCTTTGGCACACATAATATGGGCTCCAGATGCACACGGGTGCAAATGCTAAATCTGAAATCTTGCTGGTATGGGTATATGAATTTTCTCTGCTGAGATTTTTGGGAACAGCTTGACCACATACCCCATATTCCAAGGCTGCACGTACTCCAGATATCAGTTTACTTGGAGAAAGTTTGATGACCCACGAGAAGGGAGAAAAGTAGGAAGATGGTTTTAAGAATGTGCTTTGTTAAAGACACATGGATAGCTCAGCGCTCATTCACCAGTAACCGTGCATGTGGAGTTGGCTGATCTTGGCCAACCAAGCCTCGATGTAGTCCAGTACATAACTCATCATAATACTTTTCTGCAGATCAAACAGAATAACTGCTCCTTGCAACACAGAGCAGATACTTCCATAGAAGACTGGACCCCAATCCAGGATACGGATGGACACATCCCTAGGATTCTTTACAAGTAATGCATCACAATTATTCCAACAGAAGGCACTACAGAGAGTGATGAAAAGAAATTGGGTTTAATTCACAAGAACCAACAGTCACACCCCCAACACCGTTCCTGTACCAATAAATTCTCTCTGAATTTCAGAAGGAAATCCTAATATCATATTACACAACCCTAACATCATATTCCAGACCCCTACCATCAAATTCTGGGACACTACAGCAACATGCAATAGTACAGGGTGTTCCTAAGATAAATGCTGTGCATAATGGATTTCTTTGAACTTCACAATGAGATACCGTTAGGGTCCTTCCTCCATATTTTCCCATAGCAATAAAGGAGGCCACAAATGATCAAGAGATTGGCTGAGGCCTACAGTTCTAGCATCTGTGAGCCAGGCCAACTTCTGCCTCCTGCAACAGACCAGACTGAGAAGGAGAAACACAAGCTCTGAAGTCAAGTCACTGCTGAAAGGCCTCAACATCAAATACTGGCTTTGACACTCCGAATTGACATTGTTCTTCTCTTGGCTGAGGTGCAGGCTGACCGATACAATGATGGACATTGGGCTGGTAAGATGGTGACAAAAGCCTTTACCCCGATTTTGTTCAGCCAGCAACACCTGGACTTTTAGTTCCCACTGATCTCCTAGAATCAAGCTGCGTACTACTGAAAAGACCGAAATATGCCCTGTTGGCTTGATGGTGATCTTGCCTGGCAGTTGGTGCTGAACAGTTCTTACTGGAGCAAGACCATGACTGCTTTGCATATGGATGATCCCTCTCAGAGGCAGCATGGTGGGCAAAAAACACAATGGGCTGTGATGTGGCCCGCATCATTACCAGTAGCCGGGATTAATTCAAACATTCCACAAATTACTTTTTTTAAACTTCTCAGTGTGATTTCTTTCAGCATCTGACTGAAGGTCAAGAAGAATATTTTGCATTAAATAAATAAAAGAATACAAGTGCTTAATGTTTTGATTATTTTACACATTTACCATAAACCATGTTTAGAGACGTAATATAGAAAACAGTAGAGTTACTGGCACAGTGGATGCATTCAGTACAAGATCCTAATCTTGCAGTATTTTCAAGAAGCCCCAATGACACTCTGAAGCAATAACTACTAGAGGCTATCTCGTGTCATGTTAATTAGTAAAGCACACTATCACCAGCGACGGTATCCTGGGGCTGGGCAGACATGTGCCCCTAAACATGCCTATGCTAGGTTGGTTAATTGAAAAGCGAGTCTTCAGCTTCAAGAAGGGAGAAGGAATTCTGAAGTTAAGGGAGGCTGTGTAAGACAGTGCCAGTCCTCCTGCTCTGGTTCTGTGTGTGAGTATGGGTCTTGTAGAGCAGCAGTGTCTGGGTGGTTGGCAGAAAGATGTGATTGTTCAGGTAGATGGTGCCTAAGTTGTGTAGTGTATTGAAATGAGCACATTTGTATATCAGGAGCCAGTGGAGCTCCCTAAGGTGTAGTGTGATGTAACTTTTGTGTGGGAGGTTATGGAGGAGTCTGGCTGTAGAGTTTTGAATATTTTGTAGTCTTCTGGTGAGTTGCTTTGTGATTTTTATAGTTTTTATAGTGTTATTTGGGAGCCAATTGAAGACCTTCCTCAGCATATTTAGAGTGTGGAAGGAATGATGGGCTGACTTGTGCAGACACTTCTGGTTTGCTTATTCAAGATTTCTAGTGTGGGGGGTGGCGCCAGGTTTCGTCCTTCTCCAGTTGGAGTCTCATGGTCTTTCCAAAGATGGTGTCCACATTGATTTGATACAGTTGGCTTTCATCTAGTTAGTTACTTTGGTCATGCAGGTGGTGAACTTGTTTTTGTTGGTGGGAATCTTATCTGAGAGGGAGAGTATGAATTGTGTGCCATCTGAGTAGAAGAGGATGTTGATGTATGTGTGAATGACCCTGGCCAGAGGGCTTATGTATGCATTGAAGAGGGTGGAGCTGAGTGATGAATGTTAAGGCACTTGGCATATGAGTTTGCGGGCTTCCACATAGTAAAATGCCAGGCTGACAGCTTGTGTTCTATCTGTTAAGAAGGAGCAGATTCATTAGCGAGCAGGTCTTTAGATGCTAATTTCATGCAGACGGCTTAGAAGGATGGGATGTGAGACCATGTAAAATGCTGCAGAGAGGTCCAGGAGAGCGAGAGGTGCTGTGTCTTCTCTGTCAAAGATCATGTGGATGTCATCTGTGGGGGAAATGAGTGCTGTGCTGTACTGTGGTTGGGCCCAAATCTGGACTGCATGGAATCGAGGAGCTAGTATGTGCTGAAGTGGTCAGTGAGGTGTTTCTCTAAGACTTTTGCCGGGTATGGTAGTGAGGTTGGAAAGCATTGCTGGGTCAGCGGATGGTTTCTTGCACAGAGGTGTGACAATGGCATCTTCCCAGGTGTCCAGGAATGTGGCTGAGTTGATGGAGGCATTGAGGATAGGTGTTAGTGCTGAGGGGTAGGAGTCTTTAGGTAAAAGCGTGGTCGGGGCAAGGGTAGATGAAGCTCCTGAATGTATGGTCTTCATGGTACGAGCAAATAAGGTGGTGGTGATGCCTGGCCATGGGGTCAGTGTTCGTTCTTCAGCAGTGATGGGAAGTTGAGTTGCGTTTTGGTCACAGACTCCAGCTGAGGGTCAAAGTTGCTGTACATTGAGGTGATTCTATTATGGAAGAATTCTGAGTCTTGACCACGACTCATCTGCCCCCAAGTGTTCAGTGAGAAACTAAGCAGTGGTTCATTGGTGGTCTTGTAGAAGCCCACATACGGGGTGCACATGCAAACCTGAACATAGTCCACACGAAGTCCCCTTGATGAGACGTCTAAGTAGCCTCTAAATGTGAGGGATAGGCTTGGCTCTGCTCTTCTAGAGGATAACAGATTTCAGTGATGGCCCATTGGAAAGCTTCAGAGATCATAACCAAGTATTAATGTCCCCCTAACAATGTATTTGAAGAGTCAAGCAACTCAACAAAAGCAAGCTTCACAGTGTACTCCACATGCCTCCAGCATGCTCCTGATGCATTAACCACGAACTAGTCAGAGCATTAGCAAGAGAGACAAAATGTGTGCTCTCCAGACTTTTCCTGGTGAAGTCATGGGCGAAAAAGATGTATATGGAATGTCCAACAGGCATTTCCATAGGAGACAGCCACCCTAATAATTGTATTTATTTGGGGGTTACTATCCCTAACAAGGTGTTGAAGCGCTCTCTGATGAGTAGCATGGTACCCCGGAACCCAAACATTTTAGTGGTGGATTAGAATAGGGATATGAGTTCATTTGAGGGGTAGACATGTGAGTCTGTTAGTTGGATTGAATAGGATAATGGAGCAATAGAAGAGGAGAGAGTTTAGAAAGTGTAATTTGGAAGATCATAGTAGTAAGATGAGGTTTGGGATGAGTAAAAACAAGAGATGGAGGAGGGAAGAGTCCGTAGAAAGGGATCAGGGAAATAATAGTAGTATAATGTGGTTTGGAATGAGCCCACGGTGGCATAAATAAGGTAAGACTTTAGAGAAGATTGTTTGGGAGATCATAGTCGTAAAAAATAGATTTGGGGTGAGCCAGGAGGGAAGAGTCTATAAAGGGTTATTTTGGAGATCTCAGTGGTAGAATGAGATTTGGGATGAGTCGGAGAGTGGAGGTAGAAGATATATTAAGAGAGGTATAGGATGAGACAGAGTAGTGCACTGGAGAGAGTGAGAGTTATTATTTTTCTTTTCTCCGGTAGTAGTAAAATAATAAATATATAGATATATGACTAAATAGAAGGAGTCTATAGGTATAAGTAAAATAATATATTGAGATTTAAAATTGTATTGTATGAACTCAGACTTTCAAGTGTTGCTGTAATTTAAGCTAATTTATTTGTGTATCTTTATAACTTTTTTATTTGTATGTTTTCCTCAATATTTCAATAATGAAGCACTTATAGATAAAATAGTTATGATAACAGTTACATATTGTGATTGATAATAAAACAAAGACCCATAAGCATCTAGTCAGACAATCTACATAAAAACTATGCAAAGGCCTATAAACCTGTTAAGCATATCATTATATTACATTTATATATATAAATACATAACCGTAAGCAATATGTACATTTATTATGCAGACCTAAAGAGTATCTATATATGTTTTTAAACTTAGTAATTATACATATTTGTACAAAGAGATACATATATCTAGATACACACATATAATCACATGATAAATGTTTACATACACAGTGATATGCTGTACATTAGTGTTTGAGTATGGTGGTTATTTAGGAAAGAGACAACTCTTGAATAGTCTTCTGAAAATAAGATACTTATCCATGGATATTATATTTGAGGGCGATGAATTCCATAGTTGGCTACTTAAACACGGTCTTTTCCTTGTATGGTGGGGTTTTGAGGTGAGGTGCCAATCTTGAACATAGATTATTTTGTTGATGAAAAGTGTCCCTGCCCCATGTATTGCTTTGTGGATGATACAACACAGCTTGAAGGTGGATCTTCTGGAAATTGGTAACCAATTGAGGGCTCTCAGGGCAGGGGAGATGTGTGCTAGTGGCTTTACATGTAGGAGTAGTCTGGCAGCAGAGTTCTAAATCCATTGCAGTCTTTTCATAGTTGATTGAGAGGATCTGTGGTAGAGGCCATTGGCGTAATCAAGTTTAGGCAGTACAAGATAGGTAGTAACTTGGAACTTGTGTGGAAATTCCAGGTGAGGGAAGACGCTTTGCAGAGTTTTCATGGTGATGAAGCTTGACCTAAATGAAGACATTAACTGTGCTTCAAGAAAAAAACATGAATGCTGTGGTAACAATGTGTACCAAAGTATTGTACTTGCATTTGTATGGAGCTTCATATGCCTGACGTGATGTGCAATGGATTTAGCATATTGTTCTTTGAAATAAAAATCTGCTTTCTTGATATAGGTGTCTAAGATACACATTGAACTCAGCACACTGTAATGGGGCTATTGGTAGCACCACAGATACCCAAACAAAATACAGAAGTAACTAAGAAGGCCACGTTATGGAAATGAGAAATGACAACACAATGTAGCCAGTCACACACACGGGGGTGGGGGGCATGGCAGGGAAGGTCTACCGTGAGACTGAAAACCAATCTCCACAAACCAGACGAAGGTCGATAAAGATAAATGCGAGCAAACCATGATTGGCAGGGCAGAGGTAAGCATTAGACAAACCGTGAAACCGAGTGTCATGAAAAACCCGGAATATATACATTAACACCTATCACACCAAATGATTCCATTTTTGGCTTGTCAGACACTGCTGTCTTCTCACATCACCCTCCTTTACACAAGCTGGTGCCTGCCAGATGTGGAGAGGGTTCACAGCACCCCTAAGCTTATGGCAATCACCCCTGCACCTCTGCCCATGTTTTGCCCCTGGTCATAATGTGCCTGTCAATTCGGATTAAAACCTGCAGCCCCCTTCATCTCAGCTTAAAATACTTGCGGTTTCATGCTCAGAATGGTTGCATAAGTGAGGGGAGGGCAGGGATGATTTTGTTGGCAAGGACAGGAATGTGGATCTGAAAATTCCCGAGGCGCTCTTATTGGATTCCGCCTGGATTATTGAAAAGGTTAATGGGGGAAGGCTGGGAGGCTGGGGCGGCGGGGGCAGGGAAAGACGGCAGGGGGGTGAGAAAATACTCCTGTTTCACATGATGGCAGGATGAGGCGCCTTATCGGGCCCAGTAGAGTGAAGAACTTTCTCGTAACGCCTGCGCTATTCTGTTCAGTTCTCACCACAAGTGACCTGTGGCCATCATATCACCACAATCACTTCCGTTTCCATGCTATGCACCTTCTAACCCTTGCAGATATGGGCGCCCACCGGCACCGCCCTCTCCTAACGCGTTCATCCACGCTACGTATTTTCTACTCCCTGTCTACGTATCTTTTTCTGAACGTTAGTCTAGTTCATCTATGCCCATTCATCTAACAATACATTCATTCAAAACAGGCAGACCAAATATTCCCTTTCAATACGCTACATAGCTAGCCATGCACAGAGTCAAACTACCCTGTATCCATCAAATCACACCGCCACGGACACATACCGTCCTCCACCCACCCATCCATGAAACCACGAATCTATACATGCACAAGTGAACAATGTCATCTTCTACCCATCTAATAACTATCTCATCCATAAATGTATGCCGCCCTTCCGTGCATCCCTCCACAACCCATGCACAGATGCCTTCTCTATCCATCTAATCGCTCATGCATCCATGAACACAGGCCACCATCCATCCACCCATCCTTTCTTCGGCATGCACACATGAACAAACGTCTTCCGCGATCCATTCAACTCCACACCCATCGAGGAACACATGCCACTTTCCATGCATCCAATCACCAAGTCGCCCATACATCCACATATGAACAAATGCCTTCTCGGGTCCATCTAACCACCCAAGCGCCAATGATGACATGCCACTCACTATTCATCCATGTACCCACCCATTCATCCATCCACGATCCCCTTACAAATCCATCATCTAAGTGCAAAGAAAATTCCGCCATACATTTAACATGTGTGTATCTGTCAATTGACTTTATCGATTTAGCAGCACAATACTCTTGATAATTTAGAGATCTGCAGAAACATCCAGACACTAATTCCTTCATCTCTGCTTCCCACCACCTGTTCAACAACACATCCATCAATATCTTCATTTACGCGCAGGTCACGTGTCCCGGAAGAACGACGCATCTGACTCGATCGTGGTTGGTTTCAACTAGAATCCACACCTTATGAACAAAACGTTGCGTCAGAGAAGGTCTTACAATATCCGCACCTCACAGCCCGAATAGGGTCATTCATACCTTGTGGACATCCCACTGGCTCGACAGATCCGTGGAGGCAATGGCCTCCTCCTCCTGGCAGAGATCTGCCTGCCAAATTTAGAGCCTGGCAGATGGGGATCTCTGTGCCTTCAGTTGAACCACTGGTGTGGCGGCTCCACTGAAGGGCACAGGATTTGCTAATAGGGTGTCATGTTTGTTGCACTCGCTCTGCAAAAAGCTTTTAGTTTAAAAAAACAAATGCCAACATTTCATTGAAAACCAAAAAACTCATTGCTCTGATATGAATAGAGTTTTATCCAAGCACACTGGAATCACTGTTTGAGGACCATCATCCCTCACTATCACCTCCAGTATTAATTGTTAAATTCTAATCCTTTTATTGATTTTGAGTTTTTGGAGGACAAATTCTACATCGTTCACTTTACCGTACCAATAGCTGCCTGAGGATATTTTTTGGTGTGTTGAGTCCCAGCTGCAGTGTCACTGCTTTCATGCAGCTGGGGGCCGAATTTGTACTACTATTTGAGCAGGACAAGGTGCACATTGTCATCATGCAGGATTCTGAGCGCGTGGATACGAATCAGACTCATCAATACACACTGATTTACTAATCTTTACCTATAGTCTAATCTTAAATGACTCACGTGGCCTAATTTTGAGGAAAGCGGTGAAGGACAATTCACCCAAAAATACAAATCCTCTGTACGCACCCTGGAGAGTACCCGAGATGTCGGACATGATACTAGAGCAGACTCCTCAAGCTGCACAGAGGTTTGGCGATACCCCACTATAAAAGATGGCGATCAGCCGGCTGAACCGAAGTAGCCGATACTACACTGTTACCTCTGGCAGAGGGATTTTTTAGAAGAAAGCCATAGAAATGGAGTCCGAGTCTCATGAAAGGTTTGTAAAGTGTCCCTTTCTTGGAAAAACCAAAGCGTGTTAAGGAGGCTAGATAAATGGGCACTCACAATGAACCCTCACTTTGGGGTTAGATTTGGTGGTGGAAATTTTGCCCATAACAATGGGCATTAATAGGCTTTTCACCGAGGTTTTCTTTCCACAGTGGCTCCTCTCATGTAGGATAAAGCTACTTTTTTGGGAGAAACCTCTGTTGCTATAGCGAAAAAAAGCTCTAAACATGCAGATGAACTCTAACACACTGAGAGATGGAGAGTTTCTCATCCAACTTCAAATCAGTCCTATATACTTGAGTAGCTTAATTCAACAAAACGCAAATTCATGCATGACCAGAAACCTATGGCTATATGGCTTACAGTTATTTCTCACACATTGCACCCACGCCACATTTATTAGGAATTTTAAGTTCTTTTCCACAGTGAGTCCCAAGAAGGTCAGACAAGTGGGTTGGGAGAGGGTTCTATTTTTTATCTACTTAGAGTTTAAACATTAGGTCATAATCATTTCAACACAAATGAACATAATGCCAGATGTAACAGCCTACAATGGATTCAAGTAAGACTCAGTGATTCAAAGCCAATCTTGCAAATAGTCGATCAATATGCTGTCACTGCTGTCTCTGGTTTCAGTGGTTTAATGCTCACATCTCAAAAATAATTGGACATACATAGCATGGAACAAACGCCGGCGGGGCATCCGGACAATTCATGCGTCTGCATGAGATGAAAAAGTTGAAGAGGTTTTAAATTTCTTTACTGAAAGGCCAGAAAATCTCGACTTCTCTTGCAGAAACGGAGAGAAAGTTCCATAAATTGGCATTAAAGACAGGACAGGTAGATCTAGCGACTCAGATCCTATTTGGGTCTCACTAACAGGCAGCTTTAGCTATTGTAAAGCCCTATAGTAAATATTTGTAGGAAGTTGGCTCTGTATGTGCTATTTCAAAGTAAGGAATAGCATGCACAGAGTCCAAGGGTTCCCCTTAGAGGTAAAATAGTGGTAAAAATAGATAATACTAATGCTCTATTTTGTGGTAGTGTGGTCGAGCAGTAGGCTTATCCAAGGAGTAGTGTTAAGCATTTGTTGTACATACACACAGACAATAAATGAGGTACACACACTCAGAGACAAATCCAGCCAATAGGTTTTGTTATAGAAAAATATATTTTCTTAGTTTATTTTAAGAACCACAGGTTCAAATTTAACATGTAATATCTTGTTTGAAAGGTATTGCAGGTAAGTACATTAGGAACTTTGAATCATTTCAATTGCATGTATACTTTTCAAGTTATTCACAAATAGCTATTTAAAAAGTGGACACAGTGCAATTTTCACAGTTCCTGGTGGAGGTAAGTATTTGTTAGTTTTACCGGGTAAGTAAGACACTTACAGGGTTCAGTTCTTGGTCCAAGGTAGCCCACCGTTGGGGGTTCAGAGCAACCCCAAAGTTACCACACCAGCAGCTCAGGGCCGGTCAGGTGCAGAGTTCAAAGTGGTGCCCAAAACGCATAGGCTAGAATGGAGAGAAGGGGGTGCCCCGGTTCCGGTCTGCTTGCAGGTAAGTACCCGCGTCTTCGGAGGGCAGACCAGGGGGGTTTTGTAGGGCACCGGGGGGGACACAAGCCCACACAGAAATTTCACCCTCAGCAGCGCGGGGGCGGCCGGGTGCAGTGTAGAAACAAGCGTCGGGTTTTCAATGTTAGTCTATGAGAGATCAAGGGATCTCTTCAGCGCTGCAGGCAGGCAAGGGGGGGCTTCCTCGGGGAAACCTCCACTTGGGCAAGGGAGAGGGACTCCTGGGGGTCACTTCTACAGTGAAAGTCCGGTCCTTCAGGTCCTGGGGGCTGCGGGTGCAGAGTCTTTTCCAGGCGTCGGGACTTAGGTTTCAGAGAGTCGCGGTCAGGGGAAGCCTCGGGATTCCCTCTGCAGGCGGCGCTGTGGGGGCTCAGGGGGGACAGGTTTTGGTACTCACAGTCGTAGAGTAGTCCGGGGGTCCTCCCTGAGGTGTTGGTTCTCCACCAGCCGAGTCGGGGTCGCCGGGTGCAGTGTTGCAAGTCTCACGCTTCTTGCGGGGAGTTGCAGGGTTCTTTAAAGCTGCTTCTTGAAACAAAGTTGCAGTCTTTTTGGAGCAGGTCCGCTGTCCTCGGGAGTTTCTTGTCGTCGTCGAAGCAGGGCAGTCCTCAGAGGATTCAGAGGTCGCTGGTCCCTTTGGAAGGCGTCGCTGGAGCAGAGTTCTTTGGAAGGCAGGAGACAGGCCGGTGAGTTTCTGGAGCCAAGGCAGTTGTTGTCTTCTGGTCTTCCTCTGCAGGGGTTTTCAGCTAGGCAGTCCTTCTTCTTGTAGTTGCAGGAATCTAATTTTCTAGGGTTCAGGGTAGCCCTTAAATACTAAATTTAAGGGCGTGTTTAGGTCTGGGGGGTTAGTAGCCAATGGCTACTAGCCCTGAGGGTGGGTACACCCTCTTTGTGCCTCCTCCCAAGGGGAGGGGGTCACAATCCTAACCCTATTGGGGGAATCCTCCATCTGCAAGATGGAGGATTTCTAAAAGTTAGAGTCACCTCAGCTCAGGACACCTTAGGGGCTGTCCTGACTGGCCAGTGACTCCTCCTTGTTATTCTCATTATTTTCTCCGGCCTTGCCGCCAAAAGTGGGGGCCGGGGCCGGAGGGGGCGGGCAACTCCACTAGCTGGAGTGTCCTGCGGTGCTGTGACAAAGGGGTGAGCCTTTGAGGCTCACCGCCAGGTGTTACAGCTCCTGCCTGGGGGAGGTGTTAGCATCTCCACCCAGTGCAGGCTTTGTTACTGGCCTCAGAGTGACAAAGGCACTCTCCCCATGGGGCCAGCAACATGTCTCTAGTGTGGCAGGCTGCTGGAACTAGTCAGCCTACACAGATAGTCGGTTAAGTTTCAGGGGGCACCTCTAAGGTGCCCTCTGGGGTGTATTTTGCAATAAAATGTACACTGGCATCAGTGTGCATTTATTGTGCTGAGAAGTTTGATACCAAACTTCCCAGTTTTCAGTGTAGCCATTATGGTGCTGTGGAGTTCGTGTTTGACAAACTCCCAGACCATATACTCTTATGGCTACCCTGCACTTACAATGTCTAAGGTTTTGTTTAGACACTGTAGGGGTACCATGCTCATGCACTGGTACCCTCACCTATGGTATAGTGCACCCTGCCTTAGGGCTGTAAGGCCTGCTAGAGGGGTGTCTTACCTATACTGCATAGGCAGTGAGAGGCTGGCATGGCACCCTGAGGGGAGTGCCATGTCGACTTACTCGTTTTGTCCTCCCTAGCACACACAAGCTGGCAAGCAGTGTGTCTGTGCTGAGTGAGAGGTCTCCAGGGTGGCATAAGACATGCTGCAGCCCTTAGAGACCTTTCTTGGCATCAGGGCCCTTGGTACTAGAAGTACCAGTTACAAGGGACTTATCTGGATGCCAGGGTCTGCCAATTGTGGATACAAAAGTACAGGTTAGGGAAAGAACACTGGTGCTGGGGCCTGGTTAGCAGGCCTCAGCACACTTTCAATTGTAAACATAGCATCAGCAAAGGCAAAAAGTCAGGGGGCAACCATGCCAAGGAGGCATTTCCTTACAATATTGCAATACCTAGAGTGGTCTTTGGTCAGCTCCTTATTTATGACTGGATAGTTTTCTTGTTTATTTCACTCCCCTGCTCCTGAGTCAATGGCTTTCCTTCCTAATCTTGTGTTTGTCCCACCCAGAAAGATTTCAATTTCACTATGTTTTGCTTTTGATTGGATGGCATGTATCCTTCCACTACTGATGTGAGGCCTAGCATTGCAGCTGAAAGACTGTTTTGTCTCCCTTTCTTTATTTCCTTATTCCTTCCTTCATATTTCCACCCCCTTACTTTTAATGAAAATAGCCAACCCTCCCCAGCGCCTGTACGCCCCCCAAGTCTCTTTGTGTTGTGAGCGCTGCGTGCCAGGCAGCAATCTTAAAATATTTTTATAACTATTCCAAATGGCAACCTGTGCATACACATGCCTGCACAATGGTATCTTCGAAAACATTTTGTTATATTTTAACAAGATCAGTTCAAAGATGGCCACTGTGGGTACACTTGCATCGGAGCAGCCATCTTTGAATGGGTTTTCTTAATGCTTAGGAAAATACATTTAAAGTTGGCCACAGCAGAGGTACAAGCATAAGTGCTGATCAACTAGGGAAAAAAATGGCAAAGCCAATGGATTTCATGGGCAAAGCTTATTGGCTTTGCTAATGCTTGGCATTTTTGGAAAATCAAGTAGTAGTTTAATTCCCAAGTGTTAGGTCGTATTGGGATTATATAGTTTTATCCTGTGCTTTAAATATAATTGTCACTGCTTTGTGGAACTTTATAAGCCAGGATCAAGAGTAAAATGAATATGGGATTGCACCGGCAGCCTATGAATTAGTTTCAAATGAGGTAAATATGTTCTCTCTTTTAAAAGTTATCTACTGCTCTGGCGACTGCATTATGGATCACATGGAGTCGGTCAATGGTCCTTTTCATGGTTCACATCAGCAGAAACACACAGAAACCTAACTTAGACCCCAAGCATGCCCTAATGGTAACCACACTCTGTAGTTTTTACATGGACAGAGTGTGAGGAGCTTGGAGCATATGGACAGACAATGTGAAGCGGTTGGGCCAAACGGACAAAATGTAAGGCACTTTAAGCACATGGATAGATCATGAGATGAAACTAAGCAAGCGGTCAATGTGAATAGCTTAGGGCACAAACAATGCAACATGATATCAGTACATGGGTAGAGAGTGAGGGGCTTAAAGTACATGTGTTAACACTGTGAAGTTCTTGGGACACATGAACAGTTTTAGAAGTTTGTGTGACAGTATTCTCTGTGAGGAACCTGTGATACACGCAGCAGGCATGGTGAGGATCTGGGTTCAGAGGACCAGACAGTGTGGAGAACGTGTGAGTGCATGGATCTGATGGCACATGAACAGACAGTAGGAGGAGCGGTCACGTGTGAGGAGCTTGAAGCACATGGACAGTGTCAACAGTTTAGGGTGCATGACAGAGCGCGAGATGCTTGAAGCACTGAAGAGACAGTGGGAAGAACTTGGGGTGCAGGGACCACGTGAGGAGCTTGAAGAACATGAGCACTGAAGAGCTTGGGCCACATAGACAAGGTATGGGGGTTTGAAGTGCATGAATAATGGGAAAAGCCTGAGCAACTAGTGCATATGAGCAACTTAGAAAATAGACAGTGTGAGGTGCTATCTATACGCAGACAAACTCATAAAGAGAGTGTGTGAGGCGCTTTTGTCACAAGGGTATAGTACAAGAAGCTTGGCGCATATGATCAGACCGTGTGATGACCTTGAGGCACAAGGGCCGGTCGAGCAGGAATCTAAGGGTATATGAGCAGACTATGTCTAAATCTAGGGGTACAAATACACGAGTCCAAAACACATGACAGACCTACACTGAGCTTAGGGCATAATGACGGCGCGGGTGACACATGAACTTACAGTGTGGGGTGCTAGGCTCAGACACAGAGGGGAAGTCACACTGCCAAAGAGGACTTTAGTGTCCTCTATCCAAGATCGTTCACCGGCTATAAGGCCAAAGAACATAGTGCCTGTACAGAGATGTGTATGTGAAGTTTGCAGTGTAACCTATGCATGGGTGCGATCAGTGCTCTACCATGGAGTAACATTACCAGTTGGCACAAGAAGGATATATGAATAAGAGTGTGAGTATCAAATAAAGCAGTACCTACATACGATTCACTGCTATGTTTCAGAACTTGTTTATAAAATTATGTTGCTCTTTTGGCTTTGCAAATAACATATTGGGAAGTCAGTAGTGTTGGATATAAGCTTTCCTTATTACACTGGACACAACAGATTGTGGGGCTCTGGTGAGGAGGAATTCAAGCTGCTCACAGAAAGTCAACTAAGTAGTATTCGAGAGGTAGGCTATTTCGAGGCATTTAGAAAGCAGGACTGGGAATGTTATATGCTTATCCAGCTTCTTTTTTTAAAAGATGAGGGGTTTCCTCCGTTTGATCCAACTACATGCATCTGTTGTTTGCATTATAAACGCGGTGTAGAAATTTGGCCTATTCTCGACAGCAATAACAGAGCTTAGTGCACAAACATCAGAGATAGCAAAAATGGAGGCCAAGCAGCCCACATCATGGAGTCCTAAAAAGGCAATTCCTATGGGTCTGGTTCATTGAAATTTGTAACTGGTCACAATGATAACAACAGATCACCAGTTCTATTTCGTGAGGCATCACTGACGTAGCAAACTTGCATGCTGTCTGGAAGGCTTCACAGAAACACACGTCGTAACTGGCCTCAGGATGTATTCGGCTGCAGACAGAGGGGATGGGTGCCTCAGAAGGAAAGAATGAAAGTTCCCATTACGATGTTGGAGGTGGGCTTAGCAGTTGGATCCAGCAAGTATCAGCAGGTTTGATCTGCCATGCAACATGTACGTTGGCGTCATGCGCCCCTGAGCTTGAGAACCAACTATTAGGCACGCGCACCTGCAGTATATCACCATAGGGACCTTTGTCGGAATCACATAGGTGGTGGCCAAGGATAGACTTTTCCATGCAGTAACCAATGAAATGGCAGCAATTTGTGCACACACCCACACAGGGAAGTTAATTATCACTTCTATCAGGTCTTCGTCAGCTGATTCACCTGGCCCAAGGCAGTTGGAGTCATATTAAAAATTAAACCTCTGCTGAGGGAGGCGTGGTCAGAGGTATAATTTGGGTCAGGGTTGAGAGACGGGAAGAACAAGAGGAAGAAATTAACCAAAGTTGGCTGAAAAATGGGAAGGCAGCGGAGCCCAAGCCTTAGATCTTTCAATAGGGCGTGCTGCGACGCTCACAGACAGCTAAAGGCCTACAGCCAAATTCCAGGATTTGACCTCAAATTGCTTTGTTGTTTTCCACCACCAGCGTTGCTAAAGTCGAGAGTGCTGCAAAGAACACTGGAGGTCAGGCAGAAGGGAAGGTAGGAACAAGCAAGGAAGATGAACCAGTCAGAGGCGGCCATTGAGAAACTCACCGCACCAACAGAGGTTGCACGCATCTTGCGAAGCCGCGCAACATACTATGCTACTGGGCCCCATCCCAAGCATCTAATTATCCTATTGGACTGTACAGCACAGGTGTGTGATCCTGAAAACAAGAGATTTAAAGAATTTGTAGGGCAGGCACCGATTCTGCCTCGGGGCTCCTGAACTCATCTGCCGCACACCCTGCAATTATAATGATATAAAACTCCCTTAACTCTTGAATGCATTTCGATCGTGACCTGCTGTTCACCCTTCGAATGGCATCACTGAGCCATAGCCACCTGCCTCTACAGTCAGTCCCAGGACTAGTCAATATAACACATGCAATTCAGTGCTGAACTGCAGAGCCATCCTGTTATTCTCTGCTAATACCAATGTAACCAATGGACCGAATCGTAGTCTTAAGAACTATTTATGATCTAATTTATTCACGTTTTTATTTTCCAATGTCAAAGAGAACGCGTACAACTTTCCATAAAATGTATTTCATTGAATTGACTTATAAAAACTGCGCTGTAACACAAACAAAATATTTTAAACCCCTAATTGCCCAATAGTGGAGCAACAAGGATAGCTCCCTTCAGATACGTAAGAATACATACAAAAATAGCTAAATAGAAAAATATTATTGTAGATAAAAAATCATGCCAAAAGTTTTTTTAATACGAATGTTATTAACTCATGATCACTTGGGCTTTGGCAATTCACTTCAGTTGTGACCCGCAGCACCTGGGCGGTCTTAGAATTTCCACCGACCATTAACTCCCTCTACAGTGCATTTGTGTCCATATAAAATTCTACAATCCTGCAATGCTACAGCGTTATGGTCATCGGAACTCTCCTCCACACGCACCCTGCAGCTCTACCTGTGCTCCTCGGACCTTGCCTTCGACGCCTATTAGATTGCGGCGCTGCCAGATCATATCAGTCTTAAATGTCAGTCTCAGTAATTCCAACGCTGGCCTCACACGGAGCAGCTAATACTCACCGGGGTAGCCCGCAGCACCACTTGGTATTCAGCAGTACAATAACCTGTACCTTCCCCTTCGGGGGCTCGGGGTGCCCAGGTTGTCCTCAGCACGGAATGATGTCACACCATTTCATAATATTTCCAAGCACCGTTTTGTTTGTCTCTGACCCGGAAGTGGACATCTCTCCCATTTCGTCTCTGGTTAAGCTGAGCGAGACACGCGATTTCCACTAATCACTGAAATAAAGGTGAGATGGGAGATCTCACAAAGAAGGGAAATTGAACAGTTTAAGAACAAAGGCAGAGTGCGTGACCCGGCGTGCACCCTCCCCCACCTGACATGGTCGCCCTGGGGCAGGAGAGGTCATGACCCTAATGGCTAGTTTCTCAATTAAGACGAGGGTAGGGCCTGGGGTGGCAGCAGCACCTTTGAACACATTGGTAGATCTTTAACCTTCGCGGGCAGGAGGCACGCACTCCCACTGGCTATCACCTGCCTCTGCTCCTGGGTGAACCCGGCTTCCACTCTCTGCAAGCCACGGGGAATGTTCGGCTCCCCCTGTTTCCTTTCTCAGGTGTGCGTGGCTTGTCCAGTACAGTTTTTTTTAAATTTGTATTCAGATACTAGTAGTGATGGTTGTTTCATGGTTGTTACCTGTGGACAAGTGCTACATTGTACAATCTTTATATCTGTTTGGCTGTCGATGGTGTTGGAACTTCGTACCTTGAAAAAAAATACGGAAAAATGGGTTGACGTGTTCATCATACACCCTCAGGTCAATGCTACTTTGATGATGGGTGCATTATGAAAATGCACATTTTCTTGGTTCTTTCAAGTAGTGGTTTCGCCACCCTCTTGAAGCAGCCATGCAGTTTACTTCTTGCCTAACAAGGGGTACACACCCTGTGTGATGCCTTCATCGTGTCCTTGCTTTGTGCCACACAAGGGTCGAAGTCTGTCAAGCATTAACCTGCTCCTCCTGGGACTGGGGTTCACATCAAACCTTCTCTTTTGCACCACCCAGTGGCGTAACAACCCCCCCCCCCCCTCTTCCCCCCCAGCTCCAGGGGGTATCCTCGGCGCAGTACTCTGGCTTGAGAGGTCCTGAGTGAGTCCAGAGGGGGTTCCCCCATAAAGCTTGCAGGGTGCCCCCCACAAGTTTCGTTACGCCAGTGGCACCACTAACCAGTTTACTAAGGCAGTGGAGGCCACGTGGCTCTTACCACCTCACCGCCCCTTCAGTGATGCACTGGTGGAAGGCAGATGCCCACATTCACTTCTGTCCGACGCTCTGATGGGCAATAGCGGTTAAAAAGTACTCACAGCTTTGCCCATTTCTATGTGACGTATACCGGGGGTGACTTGGCCAGCGATTGGCTGCTGCAGTCAGAGCTGCTAAGCATAAAAGCAACAGCTTCGCAAGACAGACATAATTCAAGTAACAATTATCCTCACACTTAACTATCTGCCTAAACCCAAGATGGTGCATTCCCAAATCACTTCATGTTATGTTGTCAGAGTCAAGAGTCGTCTGACATCACTTCCTGTCAAGGCCAACGGTACAGTTTAATGGGATTATATATCATATATAAGAAGTGCCGGTGACCTCATTTTCAGTAGATTGTTTTCACGAAAGACAGCGGCGCTGGAAGTAGTGTTAAGGTAGTTGCTGCAGCACCTCCAGATAAAATGCAACTTGGTACTAGAATGGGCAATAAAAAAGCTGTTTATTGTGTCTCTTTCAGCGAGTGGCATACATTTGAAGGCAATCACATGCCGGATTTCATTCAACCATGCTGCCACAAAGTACAGTTAAATTATCAGCAATGTCAAAAACAACAGAAGACATATTCAATAAAGGAAAACACCACAGACATTTATTATTCCTGTTTTGTAAATGTCTCGTTTGAGATGCAATTGATGTAACTGCAAATGCACAGTGCAAAGCTTTGTGTGACATCGTGTGCATTGCTGGCATATACTGCACATTTTCGTCACATATGCATGCATTGTCTTCAGAAATTTCACCCTGAAACATCTACATTATTTTTAGTGCATATCCCTTTATGCTTTAGTTATTCTTTTTAGGTATTTGATCCTGCACACGCTAAGTTCCAAAGAGGATTGGTGTACGGTATAGTGAACATTTTTAATGTAGCAGGAACATATCAAACATGGGCTGCAAAACATAAAATAGGAGGGTTGTAGAAATCACAAGGCACAACCGTGCCACATACCTGTCGTTTTACCCATTTATTTCGGAAAACATGCTTCAAAATGCACCACAGGAACTGTCTTTGGGGAACCATCAACATTCAAGGGAGGGGTAATGTGGGCCCTTTGCTGCACTCACTTGCTTATGAATGTGCAGTTCTGTTCTCAAAATCCATGCTATTAGTGAGCTGTCTTCAAAGGTCTGAAAAATACTCCAGCACCATTGACAAAAGTATCTCTTGTGAACATTGCATGGCCCTTGGCTACTCCGGCTTTTCTTTTTTTTTTAAACCTGCTCTTGTAATGTGAAATGCTCAGCAGCCTAGTACTTGACTGCGAGCAGCAAGAAAAGAGGGCTGTTCGCAGTCAAGTGACATCATAATACATGTATGCATTGGTGATTGGTTACTTTTATGGAACTCCCTTTTTCTTCCCATTGGCTTTTTTCTCTTGCCTCTTGGGAATTGTAGTTGTTTACTTGACCACTGCTGTTGAATTAAAACAAGGAAAGATAAGCATAATAGGAGCCTCCGGTCTTGACATAAAATTAGTTTCATGCTATAGGGTTATTTTGTGTGCGATTGGTCAAGGGAAATATGTTGTTGTTCCTTCTATTGTTATGCTTTTGGTAAAATGAGCCCAGAGGTGCATGTTTCTTCACACGACTGCCTTGCATCTCCTCAGAGGTCAGATGCATCGTCATCTGAATCCACACTGACCAAATCATTGTCTGTATCCGAAATCGAGGAGACCAGAATAGGAGAAGAAATGTGTTTAGATTTTGAAGAAAATTTGGCGGAATTTTTTTGTTTTTCATGAGTATTATCCGCCTTAGAAGGAGGCTTGTGAGGAACCGCGTCCTCTGCCTTGCGCGAAGAAACGTCACCAACTAATAGTGCCACCTTATGTTTTTTAGGTTGGACATTTGTTCCCAGGCGCTTTCTGCTTTCCCCTGCAGAATGGGCCAACATTGGTTTGGACATAATGTTAATGACCGAATTTTCAAAATTCTTTGTAATTTTATTGAGAGAGGCAGACACTGCCTGTTGTACAGAGACTTGAATAAAAGTATTCAACTCATCTTTAATACTGGCCTCCTCCTCCATAGTCTCTTGAATTGAAGGAGAGCTGTCAATCTCCATTGTAAGAGAGTAAAATGAAATATTACATTAATATGTACATTCCTGGTTACACAGAAGCTGATAAAAGGTAGTCAGTTTGTTTTCAAGGAGTAGCATAGGGGTCCCAGCTGTTAACCCATGTCACACCTAAATATTGTCCCTCCCATCATGCATGTATTGTCACATAATTCTGGGTCATCACCTCCTGAGGAGTGGAAATGCGCAAAAGTGCCCACGTATCCGCTTGCTAGACTCAGAGGACCAGCAGAGTCGATAGGAAAATCAAAGGTACCGGATCTGCGATTCCTGGAGACAGGCGACTCCGAAATGGCAAACATGAAATATTGTATTGTATTATAATCGTATTTATATAGCACTTACTACCCCTGACGAGGCGTCAAAGCGCTTTTCGATGAGTAGCACGCTACTCTGGAACCCAACAAGAATTAGTGATGGATTAGTATCGTTAAATAATGAGTACAGTTTTAGTATTATTATGAGTTAATTTGAGCCGCGGATATGAGAGTTTGTTAGTTAGATTGACTGGAGTAATGGAGGGGTGGAGGAGGAAAGAAATCCAGAAGTGTTAATTGGGAGTATATCCCTCATTTACTCATCCCAAAGGCTTGGGATGACTAAAGGGGGGCGGAGGAGGAAGAGTATGTGGAAGGGTTAGGGAGAGCATAGTAGCAGAGTGAGATAAATGCAGGAGAATTTAGTAGGGTTGTGTGGGAGGTCACAGTAGTAGAGTGAGGTTTGGTGAGTTAGATGTGGAAGCGGAGGGAAGAGCTTAGGCAGAGATATTTAGGAGATGAAAGTGGTAGAAGGGATTTGGGATGAGTCAGAGTGAGAATGGAGGATAGTTTGATAGAGACATGACATAAGAGTGATGAGTAGATAAGTGTGATAAGATGAGAGCAGGAATTCATAGATATCTAGTATAACAACCCACCCAGGAGCCATGCAATGATCCACGAACATGCCAAGCACAGAAACTACATATACACATTCATTCATATATATACACACACACATGAATACACACACATATGCACATCCAATACATAATTAGAATCATGGGTAAAAAATACTTAGTCCGACAGGTTTAAAGAGTGTGTGTGTGTATTTTATTGTTATGACATAGTAGCAATACATATTTTCTAAAGAAACTATAAATAAATAGAAATATACATATAGGGGGTTATTCTAACTTTGGAGGAGTGTTAATCCGTCCCAAAAGTGACGGTAAAGTGACGGATATACCACCAGCCGTATTACGAGTTCCATAGGATATAATGGACTCGTAATACGGCTGGTGGTAAATCCGTCACTTTTCCGTCACTTTTGGGACGGATTAACACCTCCTCCAAAGTTAGAATAACCCCCATAATCTGAAAAAAGATATTTATCCACATTGGCATATGCAGTTCATAGTTGTTTGAAAAAGGTGGTTATGAAGGAAAGAGCCAACTCTTGAGTAGTTTTCTGAAGACAAGAAAGTTATCTGTGGCTCTTATAGTTGGGGGTAATGAATTCCATAGTTTGGCTGCTTGGACGGAGAAGGATGTACCACCTATAGTCTTTTTCTTGTATGGTGGTGTTCTAAGGCGGGATGCCAATCTTGAGCGGAGGGTTCTTTGTTGGAAGTATTTGGTAATTTTCTTTCTGATAAAAAGCAGTCCTGTTCCATGTATTGTATTGTATTGTAATCGTATTTATATAGCGCTTACTACCCCTGACGAGGCGTCGAAGCGCTTTTCGATGAGTAGCACGCTACTCCGGTACCCAACAAGAATTAGTGATGGATTAGTATAATTTAATAAGGAGTACAGTTTTAGTATTATTATGAGTTAATTTGAGTTGCAGATATGAGAGTTTGTTAGTTAGATTGACTGGAGTAATGGAGGGGTGGAGGAGGAAAGAAATCCAGAAGTGGGAGTTTATCCTTCATTTACTCAATCCAAAGGCTTGAGATGAATAATAGGGGAGCGGAGGGGAAAGAGGATGTGGAAGGGTTAGGGAGAGCATAGAAGTAGGGTGAGATGAATGCAGGAGAATTTAGTAGGGTTGTGTGGGAGGTCACAGAGGTAGAGTGAGGTTACTTGTATAGCTTTGTGGGTGATACAAAGCAGCTTGAAAGTGCATCTTCTGGCAACGGGTAACCAGTGTAGTGCTCTCAAGGCAGGGGAGATGTGGGCTTGCGGCTTTATATGTAATAGTAGCCTGGCTGCGGAATTCTGGATACGTTGTAGTTTTTTCATAACAGATAGAGATGATCCATGGTAGAGGCTATTGGCATAATCCAGTTTGGATAGTACAAGCGAGATAGTAGCTTGCACCTTGTGTGGAAATCCGAGGTGGGGGAAGATGCGTCTTAAAGTCTTTAAGGTGATGAAGCTTGTGCGTGCTAATTTGTCTACTTGGGCATTCATAGTTAACTTGGAATCCATGGTGATTCCTAGGTTTTTAACTTCCTTGGATAATTGAGGAGGTGGTCCAAGATCGTCAGGCCAGACGCACAGAGGGTCATAATTTTTCCAGTCACCACATATGAGTATTTCTGTTTTGGAGGTATTTAGGTTGAGATGGCTCCAGGTCATCCACTGATCAACGGCTCTGAGGCAACTGAAGATTTGTGAGTTTTCAATGTTTTTGGGGTATTCTAATTTAAGTAGTATTTGTGTGTCATCTGCATAGTTGTAGCATGTGAGATGGAAATCATTGATCAGTTCTGGTAAAGATATCATGTAGATGTTGAAAAGCAAAGGTGAGATGATTGACCCTTGGGGGACCCCTGCTTTTGTGAGGTAGGGTTCGGATGAGAAGGGGGGCGAGTGGATGATATTAGATCTTTTTTGAAGATAGGAAGTAATCCAGTCGAGAGCAATCCCTTGTATGCCGGCTTCGTGGAGTATTTGAGTTAGGGTGTCATGGTCAACCGTATCAAAGGCAGCTGAGAGGTCCAAGAGAAGTAGTGCAGCAACTCCATTTCGGTCGACTGTGTTTTTAAGATCGTCCCAGATTGCCATGAGTGCTGATTCAGTGCTTCTTCCTGGGCGGAATCCAGTTTGGAAGTCTGAAAGTATAGAATTGTCTTCAATGAATTGTGACATCTGGGCGAATGCTGCTCTTTCTATCAATTTGCCCAGGACAGGTCCATTTGTGATTGGTCTGTAGTTGTTGGGGTGTTGCGGGTCTAGGTTTGTTTTCTTTAATAAAGGTCGTATGCATGCCTTTTTCAGGTCTGCAGGAAAAGTTCCTGAAGTTAAAGAGTTGTTGATGATTCTTCTTACAGGTGTGGCAGCAGAAGTAGATAGCAGGATGTTCTTGAAGATTTGTGGTGGGCAAGGGTCAGAAGGGCAACCAGAAGGTCTGCTTGCTTTGACCAAATCCATAAATTCATCCTGAGATATTTGTTTGAAGGACTGTAGAGGTTGGGATGGTTTATTCTTAAAGGGTATTTTAGGAAAGGGGTTGGTGCTGATGGTTTTCTTCTGTTTTAAATAGGAGTCCAATGTGTCTGCCTTGGTTGTGTAGTGAGTTGCCAATTTGTTTGTGAAATCTTGAGTAGTGGGATGACTTCCTTCCATGCATGTAGGTTTTCGAAATTCATTGAGAATTTTATAAAATTCCTTGGTTGTAGATTGAGCATTTTGAATTCTGTCTGAGTAGTATCTTTTTTTAGCTTTTTTGATTGATGATTTGTATATCCTGTTAAGTTTGTGTAGCTGCAGTTTGTGTTGACTGTTGTTTGTTTTGAGCCAGGTCCGCTGCAACTTTCGGATTTGTTGCTTTATCTTTTTAAGTTTTGTGTTTCTCCAAGGTGTTGGTTTTCTTTTGTTGTGTTTAGTTTTTCTGAGTGGTATTAGGACATTAAATGCATCAAATATGCATGTTGGGTATGATTTCCCTCTGCTGTTCAGAGCATTATCCAAGTTCTGCAAATGAAAACGAGTACAGTCCGGGGCAAGTGTACCTTTAATTGAGGCTAATTGAACTAGAAACACCCTTGGTAAGAACTAACTAGAATATTCATTGTTATTGTGCATGCAGCTGCACATGCACTCAGTACTTTACAGTGGAACACACAACAGGCTAACAGTATGACGAAAAAAAAAAAAAAACCTGATCTTCAGTTACTGTATGTGATCAGTGATGTGTACTGCCTGATATTTGTACGTTCTAACTTTTTACGTTTACAAAACTTTAAAGAATTTAGAACAATTCTTAAATAACTCGCACATCCAATCTCGGTTAAAATAGAAAAGGGAAAGTGCAGAGACATATGCCATACAATGCAGGCACAAATACCACCTCTTCCTTACACGTTATCACTCATAGTGAAATGTTTTCAGACAGTCCCCTTTCATGTTTGTAGGCAGAATGGTAGGGTCCCAAAATATGATGAAGAGATCCTTAAAGAGAAACAATGAAATGTCGCCAAACCAGTTCAATTTTGAAAAGTCTGTCTACCCATTTGGACATACAATTGGTAATTTCAACCAGGCTATCTATCTACAGCCATATCCGTACCCCTCTAATCAAAATCCATCCCAATGTTTTACAAAAGAAGCAGCCGATATTGTCCTTCTTCACTTTCCAAAATCAATTTATGTGTTGTCATCAGGTTCGATGGTCATCTAACCTCACTTCCTGTCACATCATTTGGATGTTAAAGGCCATGCAAGGTATATTGCTGTTATCAAATGAGGCGTGTAGGGACGTTCAAAATACCGCACTGCACCCAACAGGTAACGTGGTAGCCTCACCCTGAATCCAAAGCGGAAGAAGGGATGGAGTCTGTCTGCACCGCCTCCTTCCCTCCCCTCATGGCCACCGAACAGAGCTCATAAATGCTCACTTTCCACTCCAAGGAAGGCTTCTTAAAGATAGCCCATGATCTGCTTAGCCGGGCGGTAATTGCACCCAAACACACAGCACCCTGCTTGAAACCCATACCCAGAGGGCGCGCGACTAGTGACAGGTTGGAGAGGTCGGGGAAGCACTGAGCGCCGGTGTCAGGTAGAGCGGCTCTCACCACATCCATTAAACAGCGAACCATAATCTCATAATGAGGAGCCGGAGCTGCCGGGGCATTCACGGGGCTCGCGCTCACCGAAAGCCAGCAGCAAGTGAAGTGCAGGCACTGATTAAAGGCCACTTGCGGTGGTCACCTGTAGCATTACTAAAGGCCAAAGGTCACGCAAAACATGGAGCATCTCTAAAAGGCTATTGGCTGTTCTTTCCTGGCTGTCAAGGCCAAAATCTGTACAAGTCTCCGCCTCAGCTTCAAAAGACTTTCTCGGAATATCCCCTGGAAATGTCTGTCTCATGAAAATGAGCATCTGTCTGAAGATCTGCACATTTCAGTTCATCCTGCCACGACTTGCAAGGGATGCTGTGGGCCCTGACTACCATTATCAGGCCGCGGACCGCAAGCTATATAACACTGAACAATATGAGTTTTGTGAACCACATCCCCTCTCTCCATTGCAGTGCTGCTCGCAGCATTTACTCTGCCCTCAGCCCAGTGACATTTTGCTGGGGCTGCACGTCGTGGGGGTATATTTTCTGTTTGTCGGACAGTGTGGCAGCATGGATCGTGGCACTCTAGACGGTGATCTAGCATTGCCTTGCCCTGCTGTCTATTTGCCTGCCCTGCCCTACTTTCCCTGTCTCTTCGACGTGTGTTCTCCTCCTGAAGAGAAAATGTAGAGTAAAATAAGGCCTCTGCACACAGTTTTTGACTTCTTCAAATCGCCAGCGGTGGGGTGCTCAATTATTTCAGTTTAGGTTATGTTAGCAAGCATGCTGGATGGGTGCAGCGCCCAAAGACAGGAGGTGAAGCCATGGGTTGCTGAATGTGCTCAAGTGCGGCAAGGCGACATGAGGATGGATTTGCAGAAAGCATGTACAATTAGTGTGGGCAAAATAAAACAAGCATTTGCAAAGCAATGGGTCTCGCGTTTGCTCATGTTAGAGCTGATAGCTTTGTAAACTCCTAACCCGACTTTTCACCTGTCGGCAAAAGTGCATTTATGTACGTAACCCGAAAAAGTGCAATTAAACTATGTAAAGCGCTCGACTTCTGCCAAGCGAAATCGCTCTAGTAAATTAGAGAAAAAGTAGTCCACGAGCCGGACAGAAAACAGCGAGCCTCGCATGTTTTCTGTACTTGGTCGATGCGCTGGAGGAGGGCTAGCCACCGGAAAAGGCATGACATATGCATGCCTTCGACTAAGGAAAGCAAGCAGATTTTATTAGGCAAGCCCACGAACCAATCAAAAACACTGACGTGATGTGGACAGGGCTCTGAGCCCTTTTCTAAACACTAAAGCGTCTCGCTGCGATACGCATGCGCGAGCGCATGCAATGCAGGCTCGACCCTAAAAATCACTTGTAAAATTATGCAAATTTTCTCAACAGAATTTGCAAAACATCACCTGCAGATGAAAATGTGAACACTTTTTGTAAATATGTTTTTGTGAATTGCATCGCAATCAGGGGTTACTGGGCTTCAGCTGTAACTATTAGAGCCTTTTATCTCTGGTGCTCAAAACTTGGCACCGAGTACACCCCACCCCCTAAGCACTTGACTCTCAGGGTAGAGAACTAGAGCTGTCCCAGGGTTATCATTGGAGTTGTTTTGAGGCAGAAACACAGAGCCAAATAAAACAGGTAATAAACTCAATATTGTTCACCCAGTACATAAAAACGAAGTACTTACTTGCAACATATAAGTCAGTACTCTACATAAAAAGTGAGTGGACAACAATAATGCCCACAGTTGTACATGGGGAGTAATCACTTCTTAGTGAATCATTCCTTACGGTCTAGGCCGTAGTTCTTAACCTTTTAATTTCAGTGGACCACCCACTGAATCAGTGCTGACATCCAGGAACCCCCACTGAGCCCTTATTGGAAGCTGAGGACCCCTGGCCTAAGCAATTTCTATGATTTGCACTTCAAAACAATATACAAAAATACAAAACAAGCATACTCCAATGAAATGCTCAAGTATTAAAATATTTTGTTTAATTTACAATCAAACATAGAAAAAGTTTTAACATTACCAATTTTGCTTCGTTATTTACATATATTTTATTCATTTTAATGTATTAATTTTAATAGTATTTAATTTGGTAGCATAGTCACAGACCCCCTGAGTAATCCTCGCAGATCTCCAGAGGTCCTTGGACCACAGGTTAAGAACCACTGGTCTAGGCTGCTCCCGTATACAATGGTAATGTAGTGATACAGTTAATGCCGGTGAGGACAAATTGTTTCTGAAGGGAAGAGGAAGTGGTTTTTTCCTGGTTGCCTCATGGCTCACAGTCAACCCACTATAAAGTAAGATATGAACTAGCTGTTTGGAAAAGTGATGCATGTCGCAAAGTTAAGTATTCTCTATGCAATACTTTCACATTTGCATAATTCCATTTTTACTATGTTCCAGGCAGGCTGGACATGCTTCTACTGCAGGGGGCTACCCCAATCAGGGGAACCCCGCTTATGGTGACAGTGCCAAGCTGGCTGTGGTTGGGGTCGGGGAGCGACAGCCACTCTCGCCCCCACCCCGGTACAATGGCACAGCGGATTGGCTGTTTGGGCTGCCACAACCCTGAATGCACTTTTGTGCTTCTAGGGTCAAGCACAACAATGACGGCACGAAACCTGCCTTTAAACGGCAGCGCGTCTCTTGCTCTTGCTCACTGATTGGACCCAGGGATCCAACGACCTCGTAAAAGAAATACCCACACGCCTCCCCTATTTTTTGGCACCAGTCTATGCTGGAACTACAGTGTGATCGTTTTCATAAGGGGTCTCCTAACGTGCTATTTGATGTATTCTGTTTTGCTAACACTTTCTCTCTCACAGGTGTCTTGATTCGTCGTGAAAGTGGTCAGTGTGGATTGTCGTATTTTTTATGTGTAAAGGGTGGACGGGGTGAGATTATGACTGGGAATACAAATCGGCACCCTTTTTTACAGGTGCAGGATGGCAAGCTTATTGGACCCTCCAAGGGGTGCTGGCTGGGAAGTGAGGATGACATCCAGGGCCGCGGGGTTGCGAGCAGTCGGTGTCCTCTGGCCCTTAGGGCCAACCACCGGCACGTGCACCGAAGACCTGAAGCGAGCACTGGTTCTTGGGGGGGAGGGTAGAGCAGGGGGGGAGGAGCCTGAGGGTGGCGGGGGTGCCCGAGGTGGATATTCTGGTGGGCCAGTTGGTCCCCTCAACGGTAATACGGTTTGGGAAGGGATACAAATCCCCTTATGGAGATTCTGCCTCTGGAATTCATAGCGTAAGGAGGGGCAGAGACTGGGGGTACTAGCCAAAACAGTCATGATCTCATTCACAACCACCAACATTGGGGTATGCAGGAATGAATTGTTTTAGTCAGTGTTAGGAATTTGGATGCATTAGCATACTCTGTTAAGGCTAGGCATCGATTGGAAACCCCGTAAATACTTTGTAAATATGATTGTGACTACTGTGTACAATTTTAATGACTGTGATCAAATAATGTGTTGTGGACAATAAAAATACAGCCAGGGGTTCACGACCCCTAAACCCAAAAGAAGTGTGGCTGAATTATAAAGCAGGCTTGGCGGGGGATAGGAGGTGAGCGGTTGTTGGTGGGAGAACGCCTCAGCTATACCCCGCCATATGGTTGGGGGTGGGGCTGTGCAACACCTGTTGGTGTGAGTCAACATATGTAACATAGGGAGACACCACCTTGGATTGTGGATGCAGTACACAGGCACACGCCTCCAGTCAGAGAAACCAGACTGTCCAGGCATGAGTGAGGGATGCTCCAGTCCGCTTGCTTTGGTTGGTGATGGGGAAACAGTTCTCATGGATGTTACCAGGGTCCAAACTAGTGATTAATTTATAAAACAGTATGTGTCAGGGCACTTTTTCAGGATGCCACTGCATCTTGAACCACCCATTGCCACTGCGAGCATTGCCCATGACAGTACCAACAAAACTACCAACCATCGTTCTCCTACAAATGTCACAGTTCAGATTATTCCAGGAAATCTAAATCTATAAAAATGGCCTGAGAGGCAGATTTACTTTATTTTAATGTACACTGAGTTATTAAACGTTGTTATGCTCATCTCAAAATTGGACAGACATTGCCACCATGTGGTGGAGTGTCATAAGTGCTGGTTTTGAGAATTAAGTGCCGGTGCTGAACAATGGAAACCACTGTCTCAAATTAAGCACTGGCTCAAACACAAGCCCTCCACCCACCCAAACAAAGTAAAGAGCCCACCCAAAGTCACATTGGTGATCAAAATCAGAGGTGGAAGTAACCTCTGATTGTGGTTACAAACTTGATGTAGTACCAAACTTTCTTAGGTTCTTTGGGATGCAGCTGCTGACCTCAGTTGTGATGCTTCTTAGCACCAAGTCATCTCAGGTGCTCTTAGTTCTGTGTTTCCTTTGTAGTTTATGGGTCATCTAACAGCTGCTATGCAAAACTTATCTGTGGATCAGTCAGTGGAAGAAGCCCCAGGTGCTTAATCACTAATTCATCTTCAGGAAGCAAGCGATCTCGCTCCTGAGCACACTGCAGGGGAATCCAGGGCCACAGGGCCTCACTACAGGGCCTGGTGGTCCCAATCTTTCCCTGAAATACAGTGAGCTGAATTCAGCTCTTCCTATACAGCTCCCCTTGCCCGCTTTTTCTATGCAGCCTATCTCTGGTGCAAGAGTACCTTTGGCCCCATCAGTGGGCTATGTTTTTCCACCCTTTACATTCTTTGTCTTGTAGTGTCAGCAGGAATATGTAGTGGGACTGTGAGCTCACAGTAAGGGGAATCCAAAACAAAGGCACAAAAGAAGGAAAGATTTATCAATTCAGTTACCTTTCCTGATAGGCATAACCCTTCTTGTTGTCGAAAGGCCTGCCCTAAACTGGGAGGGTCTTTTGACACGATGCCCGGCAAAGAGGTTTGCTGATTTTCACTAGCAGAAGGAAAAAAGGCATTCCCAGATCTTTAAATGAGACAGTGGCTGTGAAAGATTGGATGTGAGTGACTGAAGAACAGGACAGCTGCCAATTTCTGGTGGCTGTCCAATTATGACTGGGTTCTACATCATCAATGAAGTCTTTGTGCTCAATAAACAAAACTACCATTCAACAATAATGCCTCCACGTGGAGCCCTCTTGATTAGGGATATATCAGTAAACAAACTAGCAGCTTAAACTGAATCAGGGGCCATATCTAGATTCTAAAGAGTAGACAGTCAACTCCCCTGAGAAAGGCTTTTACTCACTGGGCCTTCCTAGTCCACTGAATCCTAATTTCCATGGTGGAAATCAGAGTAATTAAACTAATGGCCATTGGCAAAAAATGATCAGAGGGCCTCAGGCACTAAATACAACCAGAAAACCTCAAACAGCCCTGTCAGAGAGCTTCCATATGTTTATTGCTCTATAACAGGGATTGTCAACTTTTTTTTATCATAATAGCTACTTATGTCAAATAAAAAATTCTTCCAAGCTATTAACACAAATTAAAAGTGTTATGACAGTGACCATTTCAGACAAGCTATTCAATATAGGATTGCTAGCAGTGACAATCTCGGTGCATTAGGTAAGGTTGCATTTAAAAAATGCAGCCAGTTTTCCTTTACAGAAGGAAGAAGGATTGCAGCCAATTGTAGTGGGTCGCAGTTTGCTACCTACCTCATGAATATTGACAAGGTAGGTCGAATTGCAACCCACTGCGATTCTGTATTTTGTGAACCGACCTATTAGTACATGAGTTGGTTTGTAAAATCTGATGCATTCAATGGAACTGGTGCACTTATTGCAACCACTTTTACTGAATCTATTTTGGGACACTCCATATAAGCAATTGCATGTTTTTATTAGTCGTAATTTACAATTTATAATTTGGAATGTTGGTACATGAGACCGTAGTTCCCAATGAAGTCATTTTCTGGTCCATCCAGACTGCTTGCAAATTGGAGAGACAAATATGTATCGAAATATCTATAGGAACATCCAGATGTAGTCCACTTAAGAGTGTTGAGGACTATTCAGTTTCCAAGAAAGCGCTTGTTGAGTGAATCCAGAAGTGATTCATATGGAATTTAAACAAGTGTTCTGTCCCTAAGGACATTTTTTGTGAAAGAAATGTGGTATGGTTCACTTCTCTGTTAGGAATATCAACAATAAAAATTAATTTGGAGGGGTTTAATGTAGAAGGTGGTTGAAATTTTGTGGCTACATTCGGTTTGTATGCAGTATTTCACACTTAGGGCCAGATGTATGAAGAATGTTTCTAGTAGCAAACGGGCCCATTCGCAGAATCGGCCCGTTTGCGACTAGAAAAATGCTTTTTGGGATTTACAAAGCCCAAACTGCGATTCGGTAACTTGTTACCGAATCGCAGTTAGATTTTGCGATTCCGTATTAGGAAGGGGCGTGTCAAGGGCGTCTCTTCCTAATACCAAATCGAAATGGTATGTATGATTGTTGCAAAACAATTGCAGTTAGCACCAATTTCAAATTGGTGCTAACCCATTTGCAAAAGGGAAGGGGTCCCCATGGGACCCCTTCCCCTTTGTGAATGCATGCAAAAACATTTTGTCAGAGCAGGCAGTGGTCCCACGGACCTTCTAAAGTTCACTGGTTCTTTTTAGGTCCCACCTCCTAGACAGCACAAGCGAAGTCTGTTGTGAGACGTGTTGTTGATTTATAGTGGTCTTAGAGCCCGCTTCATTGTCATTCTTCTTTGCTTGCATTAGCACGTATTGGGCTTTCCTTCCTTGTCTTGTGTCTGCCATTCCCCTGGGGCTGGACGCTTTCCATGTGACCTTCCACTGCTCCCGTATCATGCACTACTTTTTTTCTTTTTGTTTAAGCACGCTAAAGCAGTGTGTGTGTTTCCAGCTGTCTACACTAGGTACTTCTCCCACTCCACCCTGCTCAATCCTTTTGTTCTTTCACTGCCCTCCAAGCCCTTCTCCTTCATGCCCTTTTTAGCTTAAACCCCCCACGTTGCTTTTGCCCATGTGCTGTTCAGCTGCAGCTTCATGCCTATTTGCTCCCCCATGTCCCTCTCTCTCAGTTTGCTTCCACCACTCAAACCTCCATGCTGCTTCACCCTCCGCTCCCTGCTGCTTCCTTAGCTCTGTGATTCTGCAGACTTCCACCACATTGCTTCCCCCTACCCATGTTATTTTTTTCTTTTTGTTTACTGATACAACGTTATTTTGTAGATGCGAGCATGCTTGGTGCACATGCTTGCAAAACAACATGGCTAGCCATGTTGGCTTTTCTTCACTTGTTTTGGAAAGCCATGCTGCATAGCATCAGGGATGCTGTGCAGGATGACTAAAACCATTGGCAAAGTCCAATATGCCGGAAAGGCGAGACCTATTGGCTTTGATAGTGCTTGCTCTTCTTGTAAGAGGTGCAGTGAATCACTGGGAGAAGTGTGGCTCAATGGTTATAGCGGCAGACCCTGATGCAGAAATCTGGCCTGGGGCCAGGGTTCAATTCCCGCCTCGGCGGGTCTTGGGCTCAATTTCCTCAGACCTGATAATTCTCGCATCAGTGCCTAATCTAATTCATGGGTCCCACTCTGTAACTCTGGGCAATAGCTTGCTTAATCTCCACAACGGCCCCAACAGCGCTGGGATGCCTGGCTTCACCTTGGAGGTTGCCCAGGAGTGGGCACCTCACAGGGAAAAGCCAGGAGGGGTTCCACAGCGGTATGCGTACAGCACCTTGAGACCCTAACGGGTGAGTAGTGCGCTACACAAGTACAAAGTTTACAGTTTACTGGAAGAGCAGATGTTTTGTTCAAAGGCACAAAAAGCTGTCATAAAGATCCCCCCTAGATTGCAGATGCTCTCCATTGTAGGACACCTAGGTGGCAGGATATCTGAGAGATATTTCTCGAATCAGAAGGTAAATAAGTGCAGATTTGGGACTGTTATAGTCCACGAAAGGGAAAACATACAGAACTGGACCCAATATTTCCTTGTCTGTGCTACTGTACATTCGGGTGAAAGTAACTTGCAGTCCTTATTTTCCAGGTAGGGAATCTCGTAATAATCTATGTTTCTGGCCTCTGGTAGTCTCCGAAAAATATTCGGGAAATGTATAAAAAGGTCCTAAGAACTGCCATGTCGTATAGAAAACTCTGTTGAAATACCTTTTTTGTGATGTGGTGTAAACAATGATACATTTGGCCCCATTTCTCCTTGACCAAGTAGTTTTGTAGAGCAGCCAGACAGAGCCGTGGATGAATGCTTAAACCGTTCCCCCCGTCTCCTCCACTGCAAAAGACGACTAAGCGAAGAACCATGACCCATCCACGGACCCACTAGCACACTTTATACAGCGTTCACATCATGGCCTAGAAGTCAATGAGAAGTGCTAATGATTAAAAGGATAGCAGAGTGTGGCTTGGGTATGATATAACATGGACCATCTTAGGGTAGCCATATATTATCATGAGGCCTGGGCAATGGAGAGCCTCTCACTTGGACTATGCTGCGAGAAGAACACTATAGACTAGAGAGCTTGTTGACCCCTGATTCGCCTGGGAAAACAAATGTCCCCCTCCGCCTACAGTGGAAGAGCAGGATGGTGGGGTGGCCAGTGAGTCTAATGTCGGTTTGAGCGAATCACGGCTTTGAAAGTTCTTCAGTTCTACAGAACTTGACCACTGGGGTTTGCAGAACGAGAAAGGAGCACACTGATGGAAGTGACAGTTACAATCAACAGCAGGGAGATAGTTACAGAGGCATGCCCGCTCCAAAACGACCTGGGGGACAGGAACGACTGTGGGAATGAAGGGACTGCAACTGTGCTCTGGAGGTATTATTTAATTGAGAAAGATGTTTGCAAGCGCCCAGAAAGAGCCAGGAGGAACTACTGCACTCCCTTTTCTTAGCAGGAGGCACCATAAGTCTTGAGAGTGGTCTGACGGCCCACACAAGGGTGGGTGGGGCCATGGACGTCAATTAGCGGAAGTGACATCACACGTCCTTTGATCCCCACTTTCACTTTCATTCACACACACATACACAAACATACAATTTAACATTTACATACACTCTCATATAAACACACTCTCATCCACAAGCACGCACACAACATACACTTAAAAACATTTTTTTACTTACCTGATCTGCCCTAGAAGGGCATATTCCAGCTAATTGGACTCCATTTTCATTACGCTTATAGTGAATGATATGTTATGATTCACTATTAGTGTAATAAAATATTGACAGAAAACAGAGAGTGGAGCACCAACTAATGTGTCACTCTGTTCCTGGCACAAAATCTACCACCTCTGGGGCCAGGTGTTGCAAAGGGCAAGCCAGGGGTCGCAGCTGCGATCCATGGCGACCCCTAAATGACGTCCATATGTGGGTCCATGAATGTTAGTCTTGTTGCAGGTGCTTCCCAGCCTAATTTTGGAGGGTGGCGAGAGACTCACCACACTGAGTGCAGTCTGTGGAAGAATCCACTATTTGGCGTCCCTTGGGCCTTCTCTGCTCCCTCCAAAGGGGCATCTTTAGGGTGTACAATGACTGTACACCTCCACAAGTGTGTTACACAGTCAGCACATCCCCAGAGGGATTTGTGCACGTGCATCCGCACTGGAAATATTGTATGGGAAAGTGGACAAGGCGCTCACTCTTTTGCATCCGGCCACGCAAATGAGGTACATTTCACCACACACTGGACACATGCAATGCATATTACAGCAGGGGCTGTACAAGAGTATTTGGCCATCTCTGTAATACGAAAGTGAGCTTGCTTAAGGAGTCTGTCTTTCGTAATTGTGTCCAGAGTTCCTCCAAGTGGGGTGGAAAGTACCTGTATTTTGGCTAGGTTCGCGCTATACAAATATCACATGAATCTACACAAAACTGTGAGCCTTACATTCTAAAGTTCCAGAAATTTAAGACAAATTCTTCGAACTTCTGAAATTATGAAAGATTCATTCGAATGTTTGGTGACTCAACTTTTTACTGTAATTTTTTCAATATGTTTAACAGTTAGGAAATTGGTGCTTTAATTGCATATCACCTCGCACCTGCTCAAATTCAATAACATAATTTCCATTGTACAATGTTATTGTTAAGACTAAGAATGAAAAAGCTCTCAAACTGGCCAGTTAAAGTTATTGTCACTGCTCCAACCAATATATATAAGGTAATTCAACAGCACAACGAAGATTACATTTCAGGTTCATTATGGTACGGGCGGCGAGGACTCCATCAAGCATGAAGAATATTCTAACATCCTGAGAAAGTCTGCAGTTTGTAATGCTGAACAAAAACTAGATGTGTTGTAAAAGTTGCTATGAATTGAAGAGAGAGAACTAAAGCTATTTAGTTAGTTCTGTGTTATACAAACATCAGCAATTCTTTTACTATTCTCCCCACTAAGCTCCAAGAAAGATTAAAAAATGTTCTTTTTTGCAATACACTAAACATTGCGATAGCACAATACTGGTGTATGAGTGAGAAATTCTCAACGTTCACTTTTGTCAGCTTCCTGCAAATGCTTTTCAAAAACTTTGACAACTTTACCAAGTGGGCTGATTAAAAAAAAAAAAAATCGCGGCCGAAAAGATCTAGGAAGAAGTTGATTTGTCAGAGAAAAAAACTGTTTTGAAGAAAAAAATGCTCATGAACATCTTGCCCCAAAATATTTTTTGCAGGAAATTTCACGTATAGGCAAGGTTTTACGAAGGAGACAAATTTGCCAGCTTTGTGAACCTTAGACCTTTGTCATCCTTACATACCTCTAAAATGCTAACAGTCGAAATAATGTGCTACCAGATGATGTATAGCAAATATTTCTGTGAATTAATGACGTTTTGGGATGTTAGATTGCATCTACCCAATTGTAACCTTCTGCAGGAATGCACCAATAATCCTGCAGTCGACTGCATGTCAAGTGATCATCAGTCAGGAAATCACACATCTCATGAGAGTAAATCTCGAGCTGTCTAACTCACTGTATTATCTCGGTGGAAAATACCCTACTTTGGGAGGTAAATTGTTCTTTGTAGCCAATATTTATTTATTCATTTATTTATTTTACGAACTAATTTATTTTGGGCATGTCAGGCAGGGAGGTGCTTTCTAGAGAAACACAACAGTGTTGCATGTAATCCAGTACTCAGAGGGCATTGTTGTAGGTCAAGCAACTCAGCACGAGTTAAGAAATGCATATATGAGTCAGTCGGCCAAAAGGCGCCAGTGTCTTCCCCAAACCACTGCCTGTGACCTTGTTCAAGTATTATGTTTTTCTTGAAAAGCAGACATCACTTAAAACATTCCTCCATGGTTGCTATCACAACCATAAAAATCAACTTGAAAAAGTCACCCATCATCAATCCAAATCCCTAACTCTGAGATATGTATCTTCTTGAAGGAAGAAAATCAGCCCTCAGGCCTACACCTAACACTTCAACAAAGCCTGTTGTTGTGTCTTCCTCGGAGAAAAAGACATTGTTTAAGATCCACACTGCTGCTTTGCCTGGATTGTGCTCCGTGGAGTGTCCACCTCTGCCAAATACCCTGAAAGAATGTCAATGCAAGAAAATAACAATAAGGCCACCTCTCTTGGAGGTCTATGCTGTGAAACGGGATCGCTGTGGGATGGCGCCCACGGAGACAAGTCATCCCCTGAGGAGGTAGGTGCTCATCTGGATTGACAGGGACAATCACTTGATCAGTTTGTGGCGCTTTTCTTTCTGTTTTTTTGCAGGTCCTGTTTTCATCAGGAAGTTTTTGTTTTTGTTAGGAATCAAACAACAAACAAGCAGCAGGCTGGTGAGGGGCTGGTGTAGTGTTGAATAGACAAAAAGGCCCAGCCAGTGCCCACTCTAGCGTGTAAAAGGTAAACAGGAGCTGGCTCTGCTGAAGGAGCTGGGGTGTGTGGCAGGACCTGCACCAGGTGCCATCTCAGTACGCAGACCTCCCATGGTAGTTTTGGAGGTGGTGAATGGGGTGCTTGGGGACAACAAATATGAAAAAATACCCTAAAATTGGCCGTGGAGATTGCTACAGGACAACTGGAAGCTATATTTAGCACAGTGATCTCAACACCTCCTTGTGCAAGCTGTTGAGGTGGGCTGACCTTAAACACCAGGGAATAATTTTGAAGGCTGTACACCAGTGCATAGAATATCCCTTATCATGCTGGCAGTGCTCACTCGAATGAAAATATGAAAATTGTGGCTTCTTCATGTTCACTATACATCAAGGGAGGGGTTCTGGCTAGTGCTACTTTTTTGCCATCCTGCCTGGAAATAGGGTCCAGGCATCCATGAGGCGAGTTCTGTGGCTGAATCACAAAAAGTGTGCTATATCAGGGATGCCACGTACAAGTGGCAGTGTGCGGCTGCCCTTATTTCTGTTATTGCATAAACTATAACTCTGGCATACTTCTACAAGTTGTGCTTTCCCACCTAGGGTGACACCGGTGAACGTGGTTCAAAGCACCAACGATGAGTGTGAAGAAGGTTATTGTAGCCCTGCAACACACTACTCAATGTGTTATTAAAATAGAAGTATTGCTTTTGGGTTACTAACAATCCCTATGAAGGGATCAGGGGCATCGTGGTAACAGTAACAAACCTATTTCATCATTCACAATATCACACACACACTGCACTAAGAAGAGTTAACACTTTTAAGTAAACTATTTATGATTACAGGCACAACCTGTTTCTCAGTACATCTAAAACAACTACACAGATTTGTATAAGAACAACAGGGAAGCACATTATAAACAACAAGAATTAAGTGAACATTTCTAACATGGTTAAAATGTCATCTAGAACCTAACATCCTAATGTCTACTTCTATGCACTGCACTAAGAGAGCATGGAAGGCAGAGAAACATGCAGTCTAGAGTTTCTTAAAGAGAAGAGAAGTACTGCATATCTTGTTGACAGTAAAGGTTGTCTTTATCAGCGGAGGCGTGAAGACAATGTTCCCCATGGGGGGCAAACACACAGTGCAGTCTTCCTCCGGGACTTGGCTTTACGGCTTCAGGCGAGATGTATAATCTGCGACGTGTACTGGAGTAGGTGAGACCATCTCTGGCAGAATCTCGTGCACTAATAATCTAGGCGAAGGCCCTCTCCTGACAAGTGGTCAAGTGGCTATCCTCATATACTAAATCTTATCAGTAAGTGGAAATTCTGACATAAGTTCAGGAACGTCTGACATAGATTATGTTCATCAAAATGTGTGTCCCAGACGTTTCCGTATGAACATATAAGATTAAAGGACATCAATTCAGACTACCCTATTTTGGCTATATGTCTGCATTTATTTTTATTTAACCCTGCCTTTGTGAAAAGTAGACATTTGACCTAGATGAATGTTGCACCAGGTGTTATATCTGTCATTAGTTGAATGACTTGATGCTTTCATAGTTCTTAGAAAGATACGGTCAAACAAGATCTGCATCAAATAGCAGACATGGCAGTTATTCTGCATAGATCAGGAAAGATGACAATTTCAGTAGTCTAAGATTGAGAAGATGGCTACCTCTATTATCTAAGATGGACTCAGGGCCTACATAAAATGGAGTCAGACCTTAGGGGCTTTTCGTCACCGTGGATGAATAAAGGATTATATTGCCTGGCTGCATTGGGATGCCACTCTTTAAGGCCCTCAAAATATTTGTAACTAACATCTCCTTTAGAACACTTTTCATGACTGGTACACAGACCTCTCTTCTTGGATTGGACCTTATAAAGGTCAGAGTACGAAAACGGTATTGATATTTTAATTAACAAGCTTGGATTAATTCACCCCTCTTGTTATATATCCCATATCTATGTTAGCCCTGAAGAAGTCAAGGGGTTATATACACAAATGACGAAACTTGCATTGGCTGGAATCAAGCGAGAACAAATCAAACAAGATTGGCTATGACCTGGTTTCTGGAGAGAATTGGAACATTTAATGATTGTGACCACTCTGACGTATATTACTGATGGATAATTTATTGTGACAGTGCATTGGTGTGCGGTCTTTCTATATATGTGTCCTGGGATCTTTAATGTTCCATTTTGAAGACCCAGTAGGGTGTTGTCCAGCATCCAGTTTAATTAACACTGCATTCTTTTGTTTCAAAACCGGTTGTGTGTATGCTGGTGTACCCTTTTGCTACTGAACTGTGGGTATTCCATAAACTTTGACCACTTAGGAAAATTGGAGATGCCCCCTACTTTGAAACACACACAAGCCTACCCTTCAAGTTGATTTGCTGCTCACAATGATAGTACACTATGCTGCCTGCTTTTGTGCAAAAGAGAATCCATTTAGAAGTGCAATAGCACATTACGCGAGTAAGAACTGTGGATTTGCACTTACAAATGAAGATACTTGCCTACTACGTAAAACTTGGGTGTGTGAAATGGGCACATGGTTTCTAAAAGGCAACTGCGATGTTAGGAAGAAAGAGTGTGAAACGTGTATGGCCAGATGTATGAAGCCTTTTTACCAGTCGCAAACGGCCCTTTGGGCCATTTGCGAACAGTAAAATGCATTTTGGCATGTACCAACCCTAATTTGTGAGGCGGTGCCAAGGGCATCTCTTTGTAATAGTGAGTCCCACTCGCATGTAGGAATGTTTTGTGACCTGGAATGCGGTCGCAAAACATTAGCAGTTACCACCAACTTCAAGTTGGTGGTAAGTCATTCGCAAACTTGAAGGGGCCCTCAAGGGACCCGTTCCCCTTTTCGAATGGGGGCGCAAACGTTTTTTAGGAACAGGCAGTGGCCCCACGTACCACTGCCAAATCTTTAAAAAATGAAAAGAAAAGTTTTTATTTTTATTTTTATAATGCAGTCCGTTTTCCTTGAAAAAGCAATCACAGACATGGTGGTCTGCTGATCCCAGCAGGCAACCATCCCAGTGACTGTGGCCATTTCCAAATGGATCGCAAATTGCAACCTGCCTCGTGAATAATAATGAGGCAGGTCTCTTGCGACCCATTTGGGAATTGCAAACAGTGTTAAACACACTGTTGTACATAGCTGTTTGCGATTTCCTAACAGTGAATCACAAAAAATTCGATATTAGGAAATCGCCAATGTCAAGCTACGCACAACTGCCCAAGGGTGCAATTACTGTTCTCTGTGACTTATAAACTCAGTGACAGTACAGACTTCAAGGAGCCGATTCACAAAGGGAATAAGCATGCATTTTGTAAGCATCACATGTCGTTTCCTCCGTTTTCATGAACTCGTTGGTGCCCATCTAAAATATAGTTGCTAAATTCTGGGCTATATGGTACTCATGTTATTGCGTTTAGATGGTGCAGTAATTCCCAGGATTTAGGGCCAGATGTACAAAACATTTTGCACGTCGCAAACAGCGAATTTTGCTGTTTGCGATGTGCAAAAAGCACATCGCGATGCCCAATCTCTGTTTTGCAATTCGGTAACCTGGTTACCGATTCGCAAAACAGGACTGCGTGTCGCAATTAGAAAGGGGTGTTCTCCTTCCTAATTACGAGTCACAGCGCAATGTTGTATTGTTTTGTGACTGCGGTCGCAAAACAATCGCAGTTAGCACCATTTCAATTGGGTGCTAACCCATTCGCAAAAGGGAAGGGGTCCCCACAGGACCCCTTCCCCCTTGTGAATAGCATTAAGAACATTTTGCCAGAGCAGGCAGTGGTCCTATGGACCACTGCCTGCTCTGAAAAAATGAAACGAAAATGTTTCATTTTTTCGTTTTGTAATGCATCTCGTTTTCCTTTAAGGAAAACGGGCTGCATTACAAAAAAAAACAAAAAATTCTTTATTTAAAAGCAGTCACAGACATGGTGGTCTGCTGTCTCCAGCAGGCCACCATACCTGTGAGTGCTGCGATTCTCAAGGGGGTCGCAAATTGCGACCCACCTCATGAATATTCATGAGGTGGACCTTTGTGACCCCCCCTACGAATCGCAGATGGTGTCAGGGACACTATCCAACATTCTGAATTGCGACTCGCAAATTGCGAGTCGGTCTGACTCGCAATTTGCAGCTCACAACTCAGAATTTCGCTACATGTGGCCCCTAGTGGCTACAGATCAAATAAGAAATTGCTAAAACACGCAGTAGAGTGAATGCTTATGTGGTATCTAAAATTCTGCATTTTCGCCACATTTTCAACCTAGTTAGTAATTAGTATTTTTGAACACTTCTGTCGTATTGGTGCATTGAGAGGAGCGTTATGTACAAAGCCCTTTACTGGTTGCAAAACCTGAAATTCAGAAAATCAGAGTCTGCCATTGCAAGAGAGTTTATTTATTAGTTGCTAGATCCTTTTTGGGGATTCAGTAATGCCTTACTGAACTGCAAAAGAGGTTGTGTGACTGATTCTGAATTGCAATCAGGGGGCGGCGTGAAAGGGTCATCCCTTCCTATTTACGATTCACAATGCGATATAGCAGTGTTTTGTGACCGCAATTTCGCAATTGTTCCTGGTGGCCTTGTTTTGGGGGCTGGGGAATCGGGGGGGTGAAGTCAGTGGTACAGGGTCCATTGCTTCTTCCCAAACTGGATTTTTGTTAAAAAGCAGCCCCTCTCCCTTTATTGGCGAAGGTGTACAGGTCTTGCAGGCTCCTATTCCTGTGTTCTGAGCCAATCACAGGGGTCAAATGGTGACCTACATAGCTAATATTTAATAGACATGCCATTACCTCAATCACGTGGCTTGACATTTTGTGACTGGAATTATTGTTCATAGGTTGCCTCACAAAATGAAAGGCAGGTCGCAAAACATTGTTGTTCAGTTTACACTCACTATTTGTGATTTGTCTTTATGTACATCAGGTCCAAAACTCCAACAGAAAATGTGGATGTTTTGCAAGCTCATTTTCAGAGTTTCATACGTTTCTTTAGGGGTGAGACTTCTAGTGCCCAAACAGCTATTCCAGTGCTCACATAGCCATGGATATGTGCCTACAGGTCAACTACCGCCCACACCGCTTTGTAGGTGCCCAGCTCAGCCTCATTAGTGCTCATACATGACGACTAATGCTCAAACATCTCTGTAAATGCCCACACAGTGAGTATGTGAGTTCTGCTAGTGTCCACACTGCTCTGCTAGTGCCATCACAACACTGTAAGACTTAATGGGGCTCTGCTGGTGCTCAATCATCTCTGTAAATTCCTACGTAATGCCGTAGAGCCCCTACTCCTCTGTAAGGCTCTGTATAGATTTCCTAAAACATTACTGCTAGACCTATATAGATATGCAAGAGCTCTTAGAGCTTTGTAAATGTCCGTATATCTCTTCTAAGACCTGGTAGCCTCTGTTGGATTCCTTAAAGCTAGGTTAGAACACACGTGTCATAAAGCTCTGCTAGAACTAGTGGAATGTAAATTAGTGAAATCCATCAACTGGCAAATTAACTCCATGATCTTTGCAAAGTGCAAGATATGCAAAGTTTGATAAAAATTGTGTCTGCTTCATCGGGTATGCCCCCTGAATATTGAAGCTAGGTATAGAAACATTGAGGACGAACTATTAAATCCAAATTTTGATAGGTAAGTAAGTTTAGATTTTCTATATTTAAATCTGTATATATGTCCCTTGACTACAAAGGTTACAGGCACGTTATGGTTAGGAAATAGAATTTTAAAAAACATAGTAATTCACTTAAAAAAACAAAGGTTACAGGGTCATATTAGTTAGGTTCTGATTTTACTCACACAAAACCAAAGAAATTCAGCAGTTGTAGTTAGAGTTATTTCACGTAACTATAACTCGCGGCCTAAGGTAAATAAAACTCGCACCTGCGCCATGCAAGGTGTTTCTTAATTAATTTGACTGCTAATGCTTCTTTGATTTTTTTATTGACATTATAAAAGTTGTCATGAGTGCTTTAATATCTGGAGTAATTTGCAGTGCATGGCAAGGGCGTGACTTATAGTTAACTTAGGCAGCAAGTTATCGTTTCTTGAAATTACTCTAACTGCTGAATTTCTGTGGTTTTGTGCGACTAAATTCAAAACCTAACTATAAAATCCCTGTAACCTTTGTTTTTTTAAGTGAATTTTTATGTTTTTAATTCTATTTCCTAACTATAACGTCTATGTAACCTTTGTTTTTTTTCAGTGAATTTCAGTGTTTTTTTAACATAAAGTAATTTTCATTACTATACGTTAACCGATGCCCCGCCAAGCACGCCTTTGGCTGTGCACAGCAGGGGTTGGCCACAGGGACATCCAACTGGAAGCATGCAGAGATCAACCCGCTCCTAAATAAATCCTCTGCCAACCCAAGGGAGTTGAAGAACTACAGACCCATCTCTCTGCTTCCCTTCTCAGCCGAGATATCGGAAAAGGCTATTAACCTGCAAATCACAGAATTCCTCGAGGCAAACCAGATCCTAGACTCTACCCTGTCAGATTCAGGAGCAACCACAGCACCGAAAGAGCCCTCCTGGCAGCCACCTATGACATCTGCACCATACTGGAGCACGGAGTCACAGCTGCTCTCATCCTCCTCGTCCTCTCTGCTGCGTTCGACACAGTCTCCCACTCCACCCTCTATACTAGACTCCACAACGCTGACATCCACAGTAAAGCACTTGAATGGATCCTATCCTTCCTCACCGGAAGAACCCAGTGTCAGGCTCCCGCCGTTCACCTTGTCACCCAAAGAAACATGCCATGGAGTACCCTAGGGATCCTCTCTAAGCCCGATGCTCTTTAACATCTACATGGCCCTGCTTGCTAAAATCATCAGACAACACAGCCTAAACATTGTCTCCTACACCAACGATACCCAATTGATCCTCTCCTTGACCAACAATCCATCAACAGTCAAGAGAAATTTCCACAACGGAATGAGAACAGTCCCCACTTGGATAGAAACCAGCTGCCTCAAACTCAACTTGGACAAGACAGAGATCCACGTACTCGGCTACACCCCTTCTGCCTGGAATGAGTGCTGGTGACCAACTGCCCTAGGAAATGGCCCCACCAACCTGCACGCATTCTGGGCATCATCAACTTGTCTCTACCTATTCTTTTCTTTACTTATAGCTCTGAGGTTTTTCATTTTTCTTTCAACTGAATCTATGCTAGTGCCTTGTGGCTGATAGACGGTGGCATGTGGCATAGTTAAGTAATTCCTTGGATGGGACATACAGTGGAAAGACCTTCTCAGGAACAATTGGGAGGGAAAGTCAAGCAAGTATCTGGTTCTTTAGAAAGCTCTTACTAATGCGACCTGACGGCATGCCAGAAAACTGAGCTGGAACCCATGCAGCGTTGATGGAGGCCATCACACAACTCTTGAATGCCACATTTCTTGCTACTGCCCACAGTTTTGAGTGGTCTGGTAATACTAATACAGCTCTATTATAACTGATACAGCTTTACAATGGCATTTACAGCCCACAAGGGACTGTCTGTCACTGATCGTGGCTACACAACCCTTATAGCAGCAATACCGTTCTGTCATGGTTTCCACACGGCTCTGTGAGTGCCCAAGCTTTCCTGTCAGTACCCACACAAGTCTGATAGTGTCTACACAGCCTTATTAGTTCATATAAAGCACAGTGGGTGTCTATCAATCAGTGTTTTGGCCCAGAAGCTCGATAAACGCTCACACGGCTCTTCTAATGCCCACATAGATTTACGTTCACTGAACAAAACATTGTAGTTGACTACCATTCTTTCCAAAGATTCAGGAGATTCTTGTGGCAATTTGTTATTTTTTTTAAGTCAATAGTTTTAAAAATGGCATATCACCAGAAAGCCTGGTAAGCTGATTCACAGATTCTAACAAAATCTGTGACACCATATGGAGCTTATAAGTACTTGAGACGGGCTTTATGTTTACCTTCTACAGCTACATTTTTTCAAATCTGATAGACTGATTATTTAAAGATGTGCCTCGGTTTCAAGCCTTTCTGGATGGTATCTTAATGTTCACCAAAAGTAATAAGGAGTACAGCCATATCTTGGAAAACATGGGACGTGGTATAACTGTGAGCAAAAGCAAATTCACATTTTAATAGATTCAGTGGACTATTTAGGATGTTGCAGAACGCCTGTGGGCAATAGACCGACAAAATCCTTTATCAGAGCTATTACAGATGCCCCTAAACCCTAGGAAAAAGAAGAACAAAAGTACTTTATAGGACTATAGTGCTCATTACGAGTCGACTAGGATTTGGTGCAAGGATACAAGGGTGTGGGGAAAGAATATGTGATTCCAGCCAGTATCCCTGCACCAAATTCCAGAGATTATGAGTTTCCCCTAAAAATGTAGACTAACTACATGACCCAGCGATACCATAATCTCCCCTTTGTGGTTTTCCCCGATTCCGGTAGAAAAAAAAACACTGACATTTTCTGAGCTAGGGGAAAATGTCAGCAGAAGGGTAAGTTAGGGGTGCAAGGTAGACTTGAGCCTGTCCAGAGTGAGCATTGTTTGTTTCCCCTCTGACTGCTGCAGGGAAAAGTGGGAGTCAGCCCTTGCCACTGTAGAATCTAAAGGGCTCCTGTGTCTCTGGGACCAAAATGATCAGGTCTGGAGTTTGCAGACCCAGAGACACTTGGAATTGCGAGCTGTGCAATATTATGATGAATCATGGCTCTGGGTGAAATATCCAAACTTGTAATGAAGGCCCAAGTGATTATTATAATAGGTATGTGGAGAGTTATAGCATTGTAATGGAACTGCTAAAGAAAGACGTTATGGAAAAATTAAATAAATGTGGTCAAGGTGGGGAACGTTAACATTTAATTGCAAAAGTGCCAGGCATGAAAACATTTGTGTCTGGGTTGTGGGTGTATTAATATGGTGGACACCAGTGCAGTGGAACTTGGAGCTGAGCTGCGTTTTGAGAGTGAAAGTTGAACATAATACCATAACATTCATTTCACAGATGCTTAGGGATGCTGAGAGAAGGTATAGTACCATAGAATGGGCAGCACTGGTGTATTCACGTCGGGTGGGAGGTACTGAAGCTTAAAACATATGTATGGGAAACACATTTCACCTGTTTACTGGAAAATATTCCTTATAGTACCTGCTAGGCAAAGAAGCACAGGCAAGACCTCAGCAAGATTAAACTACTATAGAAATTGCAAGAATTTTGTATTTTGTAAGTTTGCGCCGCTTTTGCGTAAAAAAGTGATGCAAATGCGGCGCAAAAAAAAGTATAAATATGAGACTTATTTTTTTATGTGTACCTGCACTGGTTTCTTGTCCAGACTTCTAATTCATGATGATATGAACACAGCTGAGGAATTTAAAAAAACAAATGTGTTGTTGCTGCTATTGGCGTATTGATGTGCTGCAACAGTGTGCTTAGTGAGAAGGAATGGGTTGAAGGATTTAAGAATGACAGTGTTTTAAATGAGGTGTGGAAGTAAATGTTAGAGGGGTGGCCAAATATGAGAGATCCTAAAGGTCATGTGTATAGTGTTGCTAAAGTAGCAGCTGATTTAAGAGTGGAATATTGTATACTGCAAAAAACTAGTAAATGTGTACATTCCATGGGAGAGCATGTGATAACCTTATCCCAAGAAGGACAATTACGCCGCATCCACAAATAAAGAAGTTCCAGACAAAATTCTGTTGGCCAGGTATGAATAAACAAATTGAAAGGTTTGTTGACAAATGCAAGGAATGTATGGTCTCCAACAAACTCTGGAAATTAAAAACACTCCTGTCTTCCCTGTACCTTTTCCGGGAAGTCAATGGCAATTGATTTTGCAGGATCTTTAATGGTAGAATCAAATTTTCGGATTGTCTGTGTATGCTGCTACTCAAAATGAATACGTTGTTCATTAGTTTGTTCAGCAGCCATGGATGTGGCTATTCAGTTTTCTAGTCACATCTTCTCTTTGGAAGGGACACCAAAGGAATGTATTTCTAACAATCGTGTGAAATTAATCTCATAAAAAATAGAAATTTTTTAAAGATGGTGTCAACACCAGGAAAGTGCGCGCTTTACGGGCGACGTAAATGCAAAAACCCAGTCCTTATGCAAAGGCATATTTCATGCATTATGTTTCTATGCAGTATGTCAACCTTTTGCATTGCAGAGCTTTTACCTTGAAAAGTCATTAATGCTGTTTGTAATTCATTGTTCATTTGCAAGGCTTGTTTGCAGGACTACAGAGTGTGGTCCTTTCTTCTAAGACTTTCTAGAAGCCTTTCTTGCAGCATGGTTGGGTGTGGCTCGTGGGCGGGGCTTGGCTCTATATAAGGGAGCCAGCCCAGCTCCACCTGCTTACTATTCAGAGGTCCCGGTGCAGAGCTGCAGCATTTTTCAGAGCTCCTGTTCCGGAGGCCTATCCAGTCATTTCCAGGCCTGCCCTCGTTTATTTGGTGATCTTTACGCAGGGCGATAAGGCGGAGGTCTGGTTAGGACCCCGACTCCGTTTTCCAGTGACACTCGAGTTTTGGGCCTAAGCTTGAAATCGCTTGTGCGATTGTTTTCATGGCATTTGTATCGTGAATTCCAAATCGGCAACAGTGTGCACGCTTCATTCCAGGCATTTACTTCTTGCCATTCAGATTGGCAGTGTGCACGATCATTTCATGGCATTTGTATCGTGAATTCAGAATCGCAACAATGTGCGCAATTCTTTCCCGGCATTTAACTCTTGAATCATAGATCGGCAGTGTGCGCGATCGTTTCTTTGCATGTGAATCTAGATATTCGAATCGGAAACAGAGTGAGCGATTCATTCCTGGTGTTTAACTTTTGAAATACAAATCGGCGGAGTGTCCGATCATTTCTAGACATTGAAACCTAGATTTGCAGCTTGATTGAGGTGCATAATATTTCCTGAACATTTGAGTCTTGGAACTCTTAATCAGAGTGTGACATAGCAGTGTTATTCATGATTCTAGCACAGTTCATTCATGCAGAGAAAACCAGGTGTTCTTTAACCTTTGTTATAATACAGTGACTATTCCAAGAACTATTTGGAGAGTATTAGTCAATGTTCATAGTATTCTTGAAACACAGATTCAATAGAGTGTTATTCAATATTCATAGTATTCTTGAAACACAGATTCAATAGAGTGTTATTCAAAGTTCATTGTATTCTTGAAACACAGATTCAATAGACAGTTATTCAAGGTCCATAGTATTCTTGAAACACAGATTCAATAGAGTATAATTCAATGCTCATAGTATTCTTGAAACCCAGATCCAACAGAGTGTTATTTATTGTTCAAAAATATAATATGTTAATTCTAGGAAAACCTTGCATAACCTTTCTTGATTTCCAGGTACCTAGATTCTTGAGGCCTAGTTATAGTGAAGCCTTAGGCCATTCATGTTTTCAGCATTAGTGTTTATTTGCAACAAAACTTATTGAAAGTCATCGTGATTAATCTAGCAATTGTGTTATTTAACTCTTGTTTTCACAGGTCTCCTTCCCCGCTGTTCCCAACCCAAAACCCACTCCCCCACTTGGCCATTCTTTAACTCTGTGATATATTACTAGTGGAGTTTGGAGCTGCCAAGAGGTGGCATGTTGGGAACATGCGCAAGCCCCGAGGATATGGTCTCCTTGACAGATGGTGGATTTGAGAAGTACACCATATCCTTAAATAGTCCTCAGTCCAATAGACTAGATGAGTGTGCAAATGCATTAATAAAGGAAGGGATGTGGTTTCTTTTGTGAGAGAGGAACTATGGATTTACCAGATCAGTACCAATTCCACTACCTGGGAGGTACCTGTTAATGTTGTGAAGTAACTTGGTGGGACAACTGGTCATGTCTATGACTGGTTGTCTGAGAAAATATGCACTGCTCTTGGGGTGGTCGATGTGGGTGGAGTTCATAAAAAGTTTTGGGAAAACAACTAAGAATTAAGAGATACTACAGCAACAGGTTTTGTGCTGATGAGAAGTGTATTAAAGCAGGAACACACCTGTTACCAATGAAAAACATGAAAGGCTATAGAACTGACTTTCAAATTTAATGTCTTATTTTGGTAAAAAAGTGGGCCATACGTCTGTTCAATTGGATGATGGAAAGTGGTGGTCAATACACAACCTTGTGCAAGTCAAGGTTAATTAGGTTGCATTTTTAGAGAAGGCAACCTAGGTCAATTGTGAACATGGGTCTGCCTTTGATGTTCTTAAACATGATATGGTGATGCTGCTAGTGCATTGTAAGGACGTGAGACTGTAGCGAATTGAGCATCTGGATGTGAGACACAGGGATATACCTAATGTGATGGATGATGGTGTGAACTGATAAATAGTGAGGATGACACATGTAATACAGGTAGTGAGCACAAAGATATCATGAGTAATGCAAAAGACAACTTAATCGTTGCCAGATGTGGTAGGTTATCTAGATAACCTCTGCACATGCAGAATTATGAAGTTTATTAATTTTGTGTTGTGAAAAAGGGGAGATGTGTTGAATCTTTATGTTGCGATATTCAAACGAAGTTACATTGTTTTGTTGCCTGTTTATTTTGCTTGCCTTTCTCTCATTCTTTACTTGTGCTGTGTCAGGAGACTTCACTTTTTTACTCTTGTTCCTCATGCCAGTGTGTGTCTTTGACTATTATTTGCATTGAAAGATTCTCACTTACAAATGTTGGTGTCTGCCTCCAGAGTGCATGGTGGAGAATCAGGCTCTGTGCTTTAAACAGATAAATATGTTCCTGGAGTAACTTCTTTGATTTTCAGCTCCTTAATTCAACATTGACATTTGAACACACACCCCTGCTAGGCCATATGCAGCTCTGTGAATGCCCATATGTCTCAGCGAGCTCCCAAGTCAAACCTTAATACCTAGTAACCCAGTATAGGAAATGGGGCATAATGCATTTTTGGAAATACACTTCAATTCCACCATATTGAGAGGAACATGTACTGAGCGTATTTGCAGTCCTAAAGCCTGGGATTTGCAAAATTCCAGGGTTTGCAAGCACACAAACGTTTTTTCATGTGTGGTAACCCATTTTTGTGACTCGGAAAAGTTTTTATTAATTCTAAAATGGAGTATCTGACCCATTCCAAATCCCAATTTGGAAGCGATGTGCATGGGCATTCCTTCCAAATTGCGAGATAATATAGCATGCATCAGTGATGTGCGACCTCAATTCTGGTTGAAAACCATTGATCAGGTACTGACTCCCAAGATGAGGTGATAACTGATGCAACTGGGGTGGCAGCTTTGGGGAGAGTGAGTGGTGGTCCAGGGGTCTATTGACTGCTCCCACTAAAGTTTTCCAAAAAGGATCTACTTTTTTAAGCAGGCCAGTTCGGGATGATAGCTGGAGGAGTCTACTCCTTCATTAGAGTTTCTTTCCAGAACTTGAGGATTTTCTCCGAAGACGGTCCCTCCTGTGACTTCATCCACTGATGGCTTCTTTAGAAGATGGACGCACCACTGTACCATTCTCTGTGGAAATAAAATGGTAGGCCTGAAATCAGATTGTAGATGGGGGGTCAGTGACTTGAAGTCAGGGCTCCCACAGACCTCTTGCTGCAGGCCGCGCCAACTGCCACATGCCAACAATGCCCGGGCAGGCCCGCGTTCACACATTGGCCAGTGTTTGAAAGATGGAGATGGATGAAGCGCTTACCCCCTGTCATGTCCTCGCCGGCCGCACCCCTGCAATGCGCCTCGAGCCATGGAAGACGCGCTGTGAGGTCTGAGTGGCGCAGCCGAGCTTGTGAAAGATTGAACGTGTCACCCCGTGGCCTCCAGCTGAATTCAGGTATGAGGCGCATCAGCCACAAGAGATCACCCCACCCGCCCCCAATCTGCCCCCAGGTACGACTCTGATTCACTTTCAAAGCCGTAAACCGTTTGATATTAGGGCGGGTGGCTCACCCCAGCAGACATGTTAAGGCAAAGGGGCAATGGAGACACGGGCAATCTTTGCAGGGAGGGATGGAACATCAGAGGAAGGAAGAGATGAGGGTGGAAGGAAGGGATAAGGAAAGAAGGAGGTAGAGAGAAAGCAAGGACAGACTAGTAGAAGGAGGGGAAGAGACGGAAAGTCAGAAATAGAAGAAGGGCAATGGATGTCAGGAGGGATGACAAGGAGGAGGGGATGGGAGAGAAGAAAGTGAGAATAGGCGGGGAGAGAGGAGAGATAGAAAAGTACTGAGAACAGAAAAAGGAATGGATTCTACAAGGGAAAGAAGACTGGCGAGAGGAAAACCAGTGAGAAAGAGAGGGAGGAACAAAGGAAGAGACCAAAAAAGGAAAGAAGGCTGGGGGAGAAAGGAGTGATTGAGGAAGGATAAGCGAGAGGTCACACGGCTTCTCTTCTCCGCAAGAAAAGCCCACAAGGCTGATATCAATGGTACGAATCATGGCAAGGCCAACTCAGCCACTCAGCCTTCTGAGCTCGATACTATGACTCCCCCTTTAGATTAGTTTATACTAACACGTTATTTAAAATGCTTAGAAAATACAAATCGTACTGTACTGCGATCTGTACAAAACAAATTATTGTTATCAAGAACAGAGGAAAAGTAAAAGGAAGGAATAAAGGAACTATAGATAAAAGGAATGAGGAAAAGGAGAGAACACGAATGGAAGGAACGAGGTAAGTGAAGAAGGAAGAATGGAAAGAAGGAGTAGAGGGTAATTAGGGTGATCAACTAGTGAGACGAGATGAGAATGAGAGACTAAAAAAGGAATGTTTGGCCTGTGCACGCCCATATTATTTTAAAATAAACATCTTTGGAAAAAAAATGCAAGAACGTGATACCGAGCCCAGAGCAGTTATTTATTTATTTGGGTGTTCTATCACCTGCCGACATGCGGCCTTTCACTGTGGGCAGCTCTATGTTGCCAGGAGCTCTGACAAAGCGTTCCCACCTGCCACGGTCTCACGGGGACGTGACGGATGGCGCAGGCGTGCCCTGTGTGCGTTGTCACCTGGCTGTCAGGGACCTGTCCGGCCTTATCAGCTATTGTCAGCTCGCGCCAGCCTTTTCCCCTGCGGCCTGCCCCAGTACCTCACTGCGCAGAGATGGGAGTAACTCAATCCAAGCGCATCGCCATATAGGACTTCGGCTTCACAGTGCGTCCTATCAGAGTGGCATATGAGACCAATTTGTTTATTCATCTTTGTAACCTATGTTGCGCCAACACGCGAAGGGTCAGCTGTTTACGGCGCCGCCATGCCAATGGCGTAACTAAAGTTTAGAGGGCCTCCTGCAGAGAACACGGAGGAGACCCCGGACTCACTCAGGCCAGGTGTTGTGCTGGGAAGCACCCCCGTCTTTGTTACTCCACTTCGCCATGCAATATACAGTAATGCACACAGGCGCCTGCCTATGGCCTGCTTGCTCATGGAAAGATGGCTTAGGTAAATCTAAATCTGGGAAGGATTCCATATTCCAAATACTCTAAAATATTATTGAAAGGTGTGCAGACAGTCCGCAAACTTCATACGCTCTGCATTATCCACTATCACACATCTATCTCTCCCTCTTTCATACACACACAGCACACGCAGACGAGAAAAAAAACTGCTAAAAGAAAACAGCTAGAAAACATTCTGTTAAATGCAACAAATCATCAGTATTCTACAAACCCCGAGGGAGAGGGTTTGAAAAAACATGCCGATTTTTAATATTGGTGACGGTCTGTAAAAAACTTCCCAAGTTGCGATGTTTGTTAAGGTTTTTTGCTTTGCCACACTCGCAAAAAAGTTGTGACTTTTGCAACAGTTGTCACGTATACCTCTTTATTTCTACTAACAAAACGGCTCTGCAGGAGATATAATTGAGAGAAATAGTGCTCCTTTCCTGTGCAATATAACTGTGTAAAGAAAATGTACAAAAAAGACAAACTTTCAAAGAATACTTTTGCATACATTTTACAGCTCAGCTGGGTTGGGTCAAAGTGAAAATATCTTGCTGCGTGGTAATACGGAGTAAGGCAAAACGGGAAACCAACCAAATGAAATTCACCGAAGTATAAATCCGTAGGATATTTAAGCTCTATTTCTATTGCAAAAAGGTGTTCCTTTCCACCTTTCTTCTACTAATCGTTAGTGAAACTGATATCTGGATTATTACATAGGCCCTGAGGACGAACCTGTGCACAACCAATATGGCGTGATAGCACACTCACAACGACAGTACCCACTTGGGAGAGACACTTACCTATATGCATTAGACTCACTGCCTGGGCATATTTGATGAGCTTGTAGAAAAAAAGGAACAGAGGAATACAGCGGATTCATATAACCCCGGATGAGGTCTGTCTTGAATGAAACATGTCAGCTGGGCTGCGTTGTTTTGTATGAAGATTTAAAAATAAAGGAATTTGAACATTAGACTAAGGCTCCCGTCTTGTAATGGATCTTAAAAGGAACACTGAATTAATCACAACCTGCGGATATATGAAAAATTAACTTTGGGACTACCGTGTGGGTTCCCTCCACGTGGGTTTATCTATTTGGAAAAGGGCGGTTTTGTGAGCAGTGGAGCCAAAGGGGGTCGAACGCACTTCAGCTAATTGCGATTACTACACACACGTAGGGCTATCTAGGGCCTACACTGCTTAAATCTGTGGATTTGGACTATACAATACAATACAATTTAGAAGGTCTTCTTTATTTGGCTGAAAATTCAGTGATTTTGTCTTTGGTTGAAGTACAACAAAGGCACGGCCCACAATTAAAAAAACTACTGGTAATTTATTTAACCTTGTTATTTCAATTGTGTAAGTTACTTCAACTTACTATATGCAGTAATCAAACTGCGTTGCAACAACACCAAGCGGTTACCTGACAAAGTACTGTGCCCAAAAATACTGTGACACACAAATATAGTGTAAAAAATATAATTTACCATAGTTTTTGTTCCTTTACTTATAATGGGGACAACCAAAATATCATGTCAAAAATTATTATGGAAGAGAATATTGACCGAAAACAGGCAAGAATATCTTTTTTTTATAACTGTCGTCTTTAAAGTAATTTATTTAAAATATTTAATTAATATGGTGTCTAATAAATAGTTTAGATCATTTATTTAATATTTTATACATGTATATTTATATGTATACATTTATACTTTTCAAAGAACATATTTATACATATATATATATAATATTTATATAAAACAATACACATTTTTTAAAACAAATTTGATTTAAAATATTAACACTAAAATAAAGACACAATTAGCAACAAAATAGGCAACCAACAAAAGTATGTAACATAATTTAACTGTTAAAATAAACATGTAAAATAATTTTTTTCAATACTGTACAATAACTATAGAAATAATGTATACATGTTTTAAAAAAAAATATATATAACAATATCTTAACAATTTAAAACATTTACAAACATAATACTTCCAGAAACAAAACATAAATTAAAAAGTATATATTTAAATTATACACAGGGTTTTACATTCTGCACCACTGCAATGCCTTTCATTTTCATTACTTTTTTAGGTCGAGCGTAAGCATAGGACCTCTTGTATACTTTTAAGTATATCTTTTCTGTGGGCTTCCAGCTATTTCATTTGTTAGTTTCAATGTCATTTAAAAATCCTTGCTTGCTAGTGGTCAGTCATGCCTCTTTGTCCCTCCTTCTTCTGTGTGGTAACAGTAACCAACTACTGTATATTTATGCTTTGTCCTGTTTATCTAGTCTGTAGGGGACCTTTTTTTCAAATTTCAAGTCTCCCTTTTAATTTACAGAGCATTCTTCCTCTGAGCTTAGCGGTAAACTAGGCTAGAAATCAGGCTGTTATCTTGGTCTCATTTGGTCTTTGTGGGTTCTCTGCATCCTCTCTCAGCTGCCTGGCTCCCGCTCTTCCTTGGCTTGGATTTTCTTTACCAAGTGTGCCTGCATGTATGCTGAGAGCAAGGACAGAGGATCGCTTGTAATTGCTTATAGCCTAGGCACCAAACTCTACCAGGGCACCGCAATCCTTAGAGACAGTGCCCACTTCTGCTCTATACTGGGATCCCACTCGCAGCTCCATGAGTGCACCTCAGTTCATACACTCCAAGTCCTCAGTCATGTCAGTGCCAGGAACCCCACACACGCTGTCTGCCAGAACACCTCAGTTCTTGCAGTCAGTACACTCTGCTGCTCCAGTACTGGGACCTCAGGCGCAGCTCCATCAGTGCACCTCAGGTGACATGCTCCAAGCCCTCAGCCGTGCCAGTGCCAGGAACCCCACACATTCTGCCTGCCAGAGCACCTCAGTTCTTGCAGTCAGTACAATCTGCTGCTCCAGTACTGGGACCTCGGGTGCAGCTCCATCAGTGCACCGCAGTTCACACACTCCAAGCTTTCAGCTGTGCCAGTGCCAAGACCCCCACACACGCTATCTGCCAGAACACCTCAGTTCTTGCAGTCAGTACACTCTGCTGCTTCAGTACTGGGACCTCAGGCAAAGCTTCATCAGTGCACCTCAGTTCACACGCTCCAAGCCCTCAGCTGTGCCAGTGCCAGTAACCCAACACATGCTGTCTGCCAGAGCACACCATTTCTTGCCCTCAGTACACTCTGCTGCTCCAGTACTGGGGCCTTGGGCGCAGCTCCACAGTGCACCTCAGTTCACACACACCAAGCCCTCAGCCGTGCCAGTGCCATGAACCCCACACACGCTGTCTGCTAGAGCACCTCAGTTTTTGCAGTCAGTACACTCTGCTGCTCCAGTACTGGGACCTCAGGTGCAGCTCCATCAGTGCAACTCAGTTCACACACAAGCCCTCAGCCGTGCCAGAACCCTACACACAGGGTCTGCCAGAGCACCTCAGTTCTTACAGTCAGTACACTTTGCTGTTCCAGTACTAGGACCTCAGGTGCAACTAAACCAGTGCACCTCAGTTCTACCCCACGAGGTCACTTCCTTTCCTATACTGGGACCCCGCTCCCATTACAGCAGCTCAATTCAAATATTCCATCCCACTGCCAAGCCAATACTGGACCCAAGAGAGCAATACACATCTCAGCCAGTGCACCTCAAGTCTAACATCCAACGCTACTGTTGATGGGAACCACCACAGCTCTACCAGAATCCATCACTTTTATCATTCTGTACACATTTCTTCTCAGTAGTAAGGCTCACACACACGACCTTCAGGACTCCTCTCTTCTGTGGTTCAGAGGCAATGCCACTCCCATACTGGGCCCCACTCGCTGCTTCACCAGGGAACCTCTCGGCTAACACTTGGCAACACTGGCACTCCTTTACAAGTTCCACACATAGCTCCATTAACATTATAGAGACCTGATCAAAAACCTTCAAATACAGAGGTGTTTACTTGTCCTTTGCCAACCCAGCCATTTTCTTATAACATCCCTACTCAAAATCGTTTTATCCCTTTATGTGATTTATCAGAAAGTGACTGATTTGGGGCCTCATTACGGGTCTAGCAGTCAGACAAGCCAACTGGCATACTGGCAGTGAGGAGACTGCCACAGAGCTGACTGTCTTCCCCACCAGCCCCATTACAAGGATTCCACTGGGCCTATTTGTGGAAACCAAGGTTTCCGCCAGTCACCCCAGTGGAAACTGCCTGAGTACAACTCATACCACCGTTGGACCATCAGGAACCATGTTACCAGTGGCATTCCACCACCAGGGTTGTAATTTGGTGGTCGTACTGTCACAGTTGCGGTGGTCCGCCTGTCACTGCGAGGCTGGCGGTCCTTGGACCAGGGACCATGCTCTCTTTCAATGTATTAAAACGTTTGAGCTTACCAACATCAACACATTTTGTGACATTTCCTATTTTGCTAAGGCTACCTTTGAAAGGTAGAATGCTGCTCCATCATTGACTATATTTTTGCCACCTGTGACCTGTTGGCCTGGGTTTCTAGGGCAGATATGGATGGATACCCACATAGTGACCATAACCCTTTAAACCTCAGTTTATGTATTTCCTGGAGGGGGCTCGGCAAAAGTGTGCAAACTCTTGTTCCTTAACACTTGACACCCAAGGCCTACACCTGGGTTGGAGAAATGATAATCTGAAAATTCTTTTGTCAAAACGTTGTTTGAACGACCCCTTCCTGGTGCCTAATTGCCTCACCCTCACCGATAATCACCGGGTTGTGGATGATCAGTTTGCCCGGCTGAGTTTACTAGTGAACAGTCTGCTCATGAAACCTAGCAGATCAGAGGTTCAGGAAGCTACATGTTTTGACCAACCTTGTCAGAAGGCCTTGGTACATTTACATGAGGGACTGAAGGAAATACCCAGGGATATCTGCAAAATCCAATGATGCAGAACCGAGTATAAGGCAGCCCAATGGTTTATGAGTGAAGAGCTACAAAATGAATCCTCAGGCAAGTTGTTCATGGCTTGTAGAATGAAAGATACTAGGGCCTCTTGGGCGGTGGCAAACAATATCAAAACAGTGAGTGTAAAATCTAAATTGCTATCATTACCATCATTCCAGAGCCTTGGGTCAATCATTGCAAAGAAACATATGGGACTAACATCCTCATCAAGCATGTTGAAGAGGACAACCAGCATGTTGAAGAGGACAACGCTTTCAGCTGAAAAGTGTTGTTTTCAAACTTTTACTGGGTGCCATGGTTACAGCAGTGTGCACACAGTCAAGATGCATGAGAGACTAGTGCAACACTCAGGGCGCAGGTCTGTCTTTAGTTTAGAGCACAGTTTGTGGCACAGGCAGCCTCCAGTTCTAGGCTCTGGTTGAACTCTAGCTCTTTAATCTACTTACCTAGGTTTAAAGTGCTTGTCACATGGAAATACCTACCTTTATCCCAGTAATCTCGGGTCTGTAAAGACCATTATTTAATTTTGAATGCACTTGACATTTCATCACTAGGGTGTGGAGCTACTGGGATGCCTGGGTTGTCTTTTCTATAAATCAGAATGAAAAAACTTTTGTTACTGTTTCTTTTATTTACCTATCCCATTCCAAGCTGTTCCCCCATTGGAGCACACAGGTTTCTGGCCAGAACAAAAAAAAAACACACACACACACACACACACACACACTATTGAACTCTGCTGCAGCAGTAGGAAACATGATGGCCGTCACTGCTTTGGAACACATAATGGGAATACATTATAATTGTGTGTTTCACAGGCGTGGGAGCCATCAAGGGCAGAGGATATAGCATAAGGGCTACAGCGGCAAACCTTGCAGCTAGGGCAGTTCAAGTCTCGTCGGGAGGCTCAGCATCCTGTGTTTCTGGGTAAATCACATAATCTCTGTGTGTGTGTTAATTCTCCATGCTTGTGATTGTTTCCATGTGTTTAATGCAACTGGTGCTCACGTAAGGCTCTCCAATACCTTCAAGTGGAGTTAGGGCTATATGAAATAGCAAAAAAAAGCACATACATTACAAAAACACCGTCAAGAGGAAAAAGGCTTGCTAAACAAATAAAGCACACTTAATAAAAAAGAGCTCAGAATGCATCTCCCACAAGCTTTAGCAACAACACAACATAAATAAACGGAACCTTCCTAAAACACGGGCACCCTGCAAGGAAAATATAGTGCACATACACAAAGCTAAATACACTAAAGTGAAAAGATACAAGTAATAGGCTAATTCTCCATGGGAGGGAGCAATACACAAGAATGAGGGACATATAACAAAGGTTAACTAGCTGGAAGCAAGCCTTTGCGAACCACAGTCTAATTAACATATCAAAAACGATGAGTGGGCAGTAAGCCCACAGAATGAATACAGCATGGATCGAAGAGACAGGTCATGCGCTGCCTATGCCAGACCTAAAAAAGAGACAATTATACTAACAATATTAACAGTTACAATAAATAACTATTATGTATTAAATTAATAAAAACAATATTTCTTACAACTATATTAAAGTAAACAATATTAAATACAACATTATTCATAGAAACAATACTTTGTACCAAAAAAACGATCTTCTCACCTTAGATATTCTGTTCCACAATATTTTGAGAGTCACAATATTTGGGACATGGTATTCATGCCACACGATATTGTTAATCCAATAATTTGGTCATTCAGCGACCAAGCAGAGTCCATTTTAAATAAAACTGGCATGGGCATGCACAACTGCTGCAAATGTAAATGTGCCACAAAACTGAGTTTAGTTTAGTTTAATTTAATGAATTTATAGAGCGCATGGCACCCAGAGGCTTCCCGGCGCTAAGGTAGAGGAACCAGACTCCTAAAAAGGTCTATGCTGTACACAAGAATGTCTTCAACTTCTTCCGAAAGGTAGAATCCAATTGTTCCTGACGGAGATCTAGAGGGAGAGAATTCCAAAGGTACGCAGCTTTAACTAAAAAAGAACTACCTCCCCAAGTTACTTTCTTGAAACAAGGTATGGTCACCAGTGAGGCAGATGAAGACCTAAGTACCCTCTGAGGGATATAGGGTATTATACAGTTCCTAAGGAACAGCGGACCTTTGTGATGGAGGGCTTTGTGTGTCATGCAGATAGCCTTAAAGTTGATCCGTTGTTTAATTGGGAGCCAGTGAAGCAAGGCCAATGCTGGTTTAGCCGACATATGTCTGGGTGTATTCATAAGCAGGCGTGCGGCGGCGTTTTGCACGACCTGCAATATTTTTATTACATAGCTTGGGGAGCTGAGGAAAAGAGAGTTGCCATAGTCTAGGCGACACAGTATCAAAGCTTGGATGATAAGCCTTCTGGCCAGAAAAGGCAGAATATTAAGAATTTTTCTCAGGGATCTCAGTACGCCCAAATAAGAAGCAGCCAGTTTTTTAGAATGACACTCCATTCTGAGGCGGGAGACAGTGCATCACTCAACACATGTTGAACACTAAGTAGTTATGTACTGCACACAATCTGCTTACAGCTGCTCTCTTTGCTTCACCATAGAACACATTTCAAATGCTCCTTTGGCGGCACCTCCTGGTGTGGTGTGCACCATAGCGTGCAAAGTATGCCCACAATGCCCCTTCTGGGCAGTGAAAATTCTGCAGGAGCAAAACTTCTGACAGTTGCTACCACCTTTCAGTAAAGAATACAGCACGGCACAGTAATTCGTTAATGTTCTTCTCCATCGTGTGTAAACCATGACCTTCACTGTCCCAGACAGATGATAGGAACAATTCACTCCCCTGCATCAAATGATAAATGTGCCTGCCTGACTAAGTTGGTATTGCTACTCTGGGCATTGTGACTAAACATGCTTTTGCTTCACATGATACAAGATTCACCCTGGACATGCTGATTAACAGCAACCTGGCACACTGCCACAGTTCTACTGGACAAGATAATATTTAAGTCACATGACCCACTATAGAGCAAAGAGTGCATTTCTGACGATAGGTCTGCTGGGCAGCCTCCAGTCAGTGATCTCCTGGTCACTTTGTACATTGGTCACATTCTTCCAGCCAGCCAGTAGGCTGATCACTGACAACTTATTTGCTCCCCCTTCCCATCATCATCTTACATGCTGGACTCTGTCTCTTACCCAGTCTTTTACAGCTAAATTTCATCACAACTCTGTTTTTGTTTTGAATTCTGGATTTCTCAGTTTCTCAGCTTCTACATGCTGTCTTCTTCTGTAAGAGATAGACCCAGCCTCTTTTACTTTGAAGTCTGTTCTTCCAATTGCTAGATGACACAAAGTGGTGGGTTGTGACTTCTTTATGTCCAGACTTTCATCAGTTTAAATTGCTTATTTTAACTTCACCTTAGCCGCTACCACTGTTACATTGAAAGAAGTCTATGCATTAAAATGAAAACATGTAAGCACTTTATTCTGCAAGATATAAGTACATCTTATACGACATAATCAACCTGGAGCTCCATATGTCATTAGACCAGCCCTTCAAAGAAGACATCTGACCAATATCTACAGGAACACAGATTCCTTATTTTTGATTCTATGTTGTCCCAGAGAGGTCTATTGGCTGCATTGTTGTTACTTTATAAAGTGTTTTTCAGACCCCTATCAGTGCCAGGGAAGGGATTCCCTGGCACTGATGGTGCCTACCGCCATGGTTTTCGTGGCGGTAAGTTTGGCACGAAAACCACGGCGGTAGGCAGGGTCGTAATCCTGAGGGTGGGATTGCGACGGCCGCCGGGCTGGAGACCGAAGTCTCCAGCCCAGTGGCCGTTACCATACTGGTGGTCGGTGTGTTAAAGTGGCGGTGTTGGATGGCGGTAACCGCCAGGGTCCAAATCAATTTTTTTTTCCGCTGGCCTGTTGTCGGTATTACCGCCGCTTTAACACTGACCGCCAGAGTTGTAATGAGGGCCAATGTGTGCAGGTCACAATAGTATGTTGAAGAAGAAAGATTGGTGTAGTTTCCCCTGTCTTTTTGGCTTCTGACCTCCTGTTTTAATCCTGTGATTTCGTTTTTGCTGGCTTTTAGGACTGTGGGCATTTTACCACTGCTGACCAGTGCTAAAGTGCAAGTGCTCTCTGTGTGGGCAGTTTAGAACTACCGGCTAGACATGGCAAGTGTACCCACTTGCCTAGCCCAAACCTTCCTTTTTACTACATATAAGTCACCCATAAATTAGGCCAACTGCAGCCCATTGGGAAGGGTGCAATGTATTTAAAAGGTAGGACATGTAGTGTGATTTGTTTTTCATGTCCTGAAATACTGCTGAATTTAGTTTTCACTATTGTAAGGCCTATCTCTCCTATAGATTAATATGGGGATTGCCTTGAAATCTTTTTTAAGTGTAATTTCCCATTGGGAGAAGATAGAGATTTGGGGTTTGGGGTCTCTGAACCCACAATTTAAAAATAGAACATTTGGTGAAGTTGTTTTTTAAATTGTAAGTTTGAAATGCATTTTCTTGCTTAACCATTCTGTGCCTCTGCCTGGCTGAGGAATACCCGTCTGTGTTGGGATGACAGTTGGAAAGGTTGTGAATTTACTCTAGACAGTTACAGAAAGGGATCTGGGGTGTGCTCTGCATATCCTGATAGGCTTCCTGGGCTAGAGTGGAGGGGCGAGCTGACACTTGCACCTGAATAGGGCTGTGCCTGTACTTACACAAACCAGTCTCCAACCCCCTGGAGTGTATCTGGGCCAGGACAGGGAGAGGCTGGGTCTTGTGCACTACAATGACTTTCCTTTGAAGTTTGCCCACTTCAAAGGCAGAAATAAGTATAAGTATTGGGCCTTTGAGCCCACAACTTCAGAACACTTCTGGTCTGAGGACATTCTGCCGGAAAGAAGAGCTAGATACCGTAGGAGGGACTGCTACTCTGCCTGTTGCTTTGATGTGCTGGCCTGCTGCATTCTGCTTCTGTCCTCGGAGTGAAAGGACTGGACTTTGGTTTCTACATCCTGCTTTCCAAGGTTCTCCAAGGGCTTGAACTGAGCTTGATTCCTGTAAACAAGTCTCAGGGACATCATAGACATCTCCTGCCAGTGCCTGGGCTCTCTTGCTAAGAGTTCTGACTTGCCAAGTGGTGCCAAATCCAGTTCCTGGGGCCCTGGTAGTGAGCTCTGGTGCAAACAAGAAGAAACTAAGCACATCAACTTCAGAGCGACTTCAGAACCGGTGCCACTGTCCGACTCCGCACCACCACCTGCAAAGGAGCTGTAGTCCCTGCTGAGTGCAACAACCGCGACCTGCAACACAGGCCCAATGCTACCACAGCTCCTCTGAAGTCCCACCACAGTGTGAGTCACGAGCGCAGTGTCACCAACATCTGTGACACCAGACTCCAGTGCAGCACCTGTGGCCCCCGCAAAGTGGACACCTCACGTCTTGACCTGCTGGATTCACCAAACCCACCTTGTCGTAAGGAACCAACACCTTGACACCGATGCTGCATCACCTACTCCTCGCAACCGTAATGAAATGACGCCTCACCTCTCCTGCCTAGCAGTAAGGAACCAACGACTCACCTCCCCGGTAGCAGTAAGTAACTAATGCTGCACTGGCTCCAGAGACGCCTCACCTCCCCGACTCCGTACAATCAGTTTTCCAAGGTACTGTACCAGGGGTGCGTGCTACTCCGTAACTGATCAACACTCCCAAGTGGCATCGGACTGTTGGGAATTACTTTGTCAAGACGCCATGATAGCCCCTGTTGGAGCTATTGTGTTTCTAACTGCTTTACTAAGATTTAATCTATAAAAATGTGTATTTTTGCTTGTGTATGTTGGAATTTTAATGGAGAGGTTGCTGCCACACAGGCTACCTCCCCACCGGCCTCATTAAAAGTTTCCCGCTGGCTGGCGGGCGGAAACATTGGTTTCCACCCATCAGCCTATACAGCATTGTCACCGGCTTGAGCCGGAGGCAATGCTGTAGCCCAAAGGGTGCACCAGCACCCTCGCAATGTTCACTGTCTGCAACGCAACGCAGACAGTGAACATTGCGAGGGTGCTGGTCAGGTGGGGGGGGCCTGAAGTGCCAATGCCTTGGGCTCCCTGCACTCGTTCTCCACCAGCATTTTCATGGTGGTACCTGCTGGCAGAGAAGGGGGTCGTAAACCCCAGGGCTGCGCTGCTTGCAGTGCTGCCCTTGCGGATTAGGACCGCCACCAACTCCAGCCCATAGGATCTCTTATCCTGGCGGAGCTGGCAGTTCCACGGTGGCACAACCACCAGGGTTGTAATGTGGTGCTCCATTCGCCACATTGGCGGCAGTCCGACCGCCATCCGTGAGTCTGGCGGTCTAATGACTGTCAGACTTGTAATGACCCATAGTGTGTTTTTTTAGAGTAAACAATGTCAAAACCAATAAGTCTCACCTATTCTCTTTGCCAGTCTATTTAGTCATACTGTACAGTATCGTGGCTGCTGTGCAACATGGCTAAAAAAAGTGGGATGACGCAGAAGCCACATCATTTTGCACACCCACACATCCGTTCAACAAAATGACATGAATGCTTTTTTCTTGATAATCTAAGATGAATTGTAATTTTTTTAAACAGGCAGTGGAAGAGCTATTTTGAAATGCAGCACGAAGAAAAATTAAAAAAGGGTAGGGAGAGGTGGCGGAAAAGCAACACCATGGGCGAGGGTAGAAGCAACACAGCAGGCTAGTGGAGAAGCAACATGAGCGAAAGAGAGCAACATGTACCACAGGAGTGGGAAGAAGCACACAGAGGCTAGACAGCGCAACACAACAGCGTATGGGGGTAGAGAAGCACATGGGCAATAGACAGCAATGTGGGTAGGGAAGGTAACTGGGAAACACATGAACTTTCATGATGTGCTTGAACAAAAACTTGTTATCTAAAAGCAAGCAGTGGAAGCATAGAAGCCAGCTAATCAAAGAGAAGGTAAAGTGTCTATGCTTCTTGGGATGGATAAACACAAGGCTGACAATCTAGAACACAAAAAAGAAATAGGCAAATACGAGTGGCAAAAAGAGCCCCACTCACACTATATATTTTACTGTGAGTCACTTTACCACACCAATACAATAGAGAAGTGGTTCCCAACCTGTGGTACAGGGACCCCCGGCGGTCCACAAAGCCTTCTCAAGGGGACCGTGACTGCTTAGAAAATGTAATCATTTTAACAAATTAGCCCCCCAGCTTTCAGTAATGACTCAGTGGGGGGTCCCCAGATTCCAATGATGATTCAGTGGGGGTACCTGGGTTCCAGTATTTATAAGGTGGGGGTCCACAGAAGTCAAAAGGTTGGGAACCACTGCAATAGTGTCTAACTTCGAGCTCTGTTGGAGTCACTATTAGTGGTAGATAAAAAGAAAAAAAGGCTTAATTTTTAAGGATACCTCCTCGCATGGGAAGGGGCAGAGGAAAGGAACTGAGGACACCCCAGATTGTTGAGTTGACTAATGGTGAAATCACTTTGCTACATTTGATCAACAACCTCCATGTAGAACTCATTTAAATAGCTACCAGAATGAAAGAGGTAGCATGGAGAAAATGGAGAGGTTTGGTTGCCGAATGCTCTTTATTCATCAGATTTCACAATCCTAAGCTACCAGACTACAGTAATTAGAAGACCAGGGACAGGTGACCATGGCAGCATTGGAAGATTTGGTGGTATTAAAAAAATATGTGATTGAGAGTCTCATGAAAATGGATCACAGATATGAGCTGCGGGACAACTGGAATAGAGAATGCTGTCCCTGCGTCACTTTTGTGGAATTGCTTTATACAGTAATGGACAAAATACTGAGGCTTCTGATGGGGTCTGAGGGTGTAGAACAGAGGGTGATGCAAGAACTACACACTTCCTTTGAAAATGGAGAGAGATGATGCTGACTAATGGAAACATGATAATTTTTTTAGGCTTTGCTTAAAGTCGTATGACAATGTTGAAGACAGTAATGTGTGCTAAAATGGTAATTTGTGAGAGTATTCTCCTCACACACAGATTTGTGCTTCAAACCCTTATCCAGGAAAAGGGAGCTGGCAGTAGGTGAAAAGAAATGAATGCCCTCAGCGACGATGGTTCAACTGAACAGCCAGTAATGTAGAAAGTGAGTTTCAAATGGGATCAGTATCTTTGACAGGTTGATGCTGCCAGGTCTTTTCCTTATGGGATGGATAAGAGGGCGAGAGTATATTGTTATAATGTGACCATTCCCCCGAGAGGGCATACTGGTGGAGTCACATACTGGTTTGTAACAGAGTACAATCTCTTTTGGGGAATGGCATGCAAGAGTTGCACTTTATTTGGGGAAATTGTTGCACTATTTCTATGTTGAGTTGTGTTGCTCTTCTGTCCCCTTTTCCTTCCCTTAGGTTTGTGAGCGGCAGGCTATTCTCTTGTGCAGATGTCTCATTCTTAAAGGAGATATAAATGCTGTGCTCTTCCTAGGTCCAACAAATGTACATCCTTTGTGTTAGACCTGACAGCATTGGGGGTAGTCTTCTCCCAACTTTTTTGCCTTCTCCCCTCCTATTTGCTGAAATTACTTTTTGTTGGCTTTAGGAGACTGTGCACTGGTAACCAGTGCTAAAGTGTTCATTTTCACTCCTTAACACATGGTAAAATTGACTTGCACCCAATTGGCACATTTAATTTACTTACAAGTCCCCAGTAAAGTGGTATTGCATGTACCTAGCACCTGTAAATTAAAAGTTAGTGGTATGCCTGCAGAACTTATCCTGCCATCCTCTTAAGTAGCCTTTAAGGTATGTCTCTGGCCCACCATTGCAGCCTTCGTGCAGTTTTAAACTGCCAATTAGACTTGGCAAAATAAACCTTTTGCAAAGCCTTCATCTTCTTTTTTAATGCATAATCAACACCCCAAAGGTAGGCCATAAACAGCCTACAGGCCAGTGTGCAGTGTATTTAAAAGTTTACAATTGTACGTGTCGTTGTAGTGAAAAACTCTTAAATTCTCCCAAAGGATAAGATTGGGTTACCTTTCTTGCATTTAATAAGTGCTAAAGTGTGATTGGGAGCAGATGAAAAAGTCATGTTCGGTCTCAAATGAATTGCAATATAAAATCCTCTTTAATGGTAAAGTTGGATTTTAAGTCACAATTCTGAAAATGCTACTTTTAGAAAGTTGGCATTTACTTGATCTAACCACTTTTTGTGCCGCCAGCCAGTGTCATGGGCCACATGACTGTGATGGAGAGGCAATTGGTCTTTGTGTATTCCTCCCAGATGGTGAAACAGAGGGGGACTTGCTGTTGGCAGGATGAGCCATGTTGCCAGGATGAGAGGGGCAGAGCTCTTCCCTGCTCCACTTACATTTCAAAGGGCTGCTGCCAGCACACCCACAAGGAACTTGACACCAGCCTTTTGTCACCCTAGACCTGGACAGGAGAAAGAAGAACATTTCCAGAACCAGATGTTGGGGTAGGAGGGAAGTCTAGAAGTTATAAATGTTAGACCTTCAGACCAACTCTTCATTTCACTCCTGGACCTGGGGAGGACACTCAGTAGGACTGCCTTGTATTCCAGATGATTGCCCTGCTGCCTGAGGCCTGCTTTGTACTTCAGAGGACTGCCCTGCTGCTACCAGAGGACCGCCTTGCTGTGTAAAGCCTGCCTTGTACCCTCAGAGGATTGCCCTACTTCTTGAGAACCACTTTGCTGCTTGCCTCCTGTTCTGAGTAGAGCGATGCAACAAGCTCCAAAAACCTTGAACCCTGCACTTGGACCCTGCCTGAAGTGAATTCAAGTAGTGTCAACCAGTTATGGACCCTTGGAAGTGGTGGTAAATTTAGTTTACCAGCCTAACTATAAAAGTTGGGACTTAAAAACTTTTCCACCAAAATGTGGCCTGAGAATCAACAGAAGACCGGAAACTACCTATTTGCCAAAACCCCCGAGGTGCATCGCCAGTCAGCGTGACTTTGCGGTAGCTTCCGCTATGTTCTTGTCTGCAGCGGCAAATCATATTCAGCAGCTCCTCTCGAAAGGGGTAGCTGGCCCCGTGGAGCCCTCTTTAGCTACATCATGCAGCTTCATCCTGCTGGAGATTTTAGACTTCATAAAAATAAACGTAAAAATCTTCCCTGCCACTCCATCCAGTAGCTCCCCAAAGATGACACCTCCTCCTTGGACAGCGCTGGCAGCCTTTCCCTACTGAACTTTAACTATGCCACCAAAGAAAGAGGTCAACCTTATTAAAACCAGTACTGACCCTGCTTACCATGAGAACAGCCCATCCTCATGAGGCCTTTGTCCAGAAGGGAACAGAAACAACTCCTGAACAGTTTTGGCCCTTTTAGGCCTCATTAGTGAGGTATAGCTTGAATCCCGTGGCACAGCAAGCAAGGGGCCGACATCTGAGCATAACATACACTAACACTGGCTTTTTACCAAACCCAGAAAAGGTGATGGGAGTAATACTTGCAAATAGTTTATACCACTGGCAATCACGCAAGGTAGCATTCCAACTCATTTTTCTTCCACTGCACCACCCTAGATGCTAAAACTGCAAATAATATTTTAAACAGAATTTAATTTATGGATGTATTTGTCTTCCTGACTCCTGATTAAGAGACTTACATGCTTTTTTTGGTTGTAAAAGTGTCACAAGAGGGCTTAACTGAAGTGGTACTGCTCTAATGGCCACATAGGGACGGTTATGTGTGGTAAAGTCACTGTAGGGAATACAGCGAGGCACAGCACATACCCCAACCAAATGCTCCCTGTTGCTGATTCCAGAAGCCCTCACTTACTTCTGGGAGAAATCCACACACAACTACAAAATGGTAAAAACAGTACCACATATTGGCTAAATATTTACATACTTCCATCTTGACCATGGTAAAATATATAGTGAAACTAGGTAGGGAGATGCTAATGCTACATCTGTTCTATTCACACCTTAAGCTCTTCAACAGCGCTCACGTTTTATATCAACGGATGGCCTAAAAGTACACAAATGCTGAAAGTTTTCGGCTTTTGTGTGTGAAGAATTTACCACTAAACCTTTGCTGGTGGTGCATTGTAATAAGTTATGCATAATAAGTTATTTCTGCATTTCAGTAGTGCACATGCTGTAAAATAGCAGTATTTCGAAATTCATAACTAGGCCGTAGTATGCGGTAAAAATGTACCAAGGGCGTTGATAATACCATAATTGTTTTACTGCATGTTGTGGTAGTACCATGGTGGTTCACAGCAGTCACCGAGGACCAAAAATTAAACACTGAAAGTTTATCTCATTTATGTGTGGATTTACTAACTGGTAATTTCAAGTTTTTTAAGCAGTTTATATGTGGGTGTTTTTCTGCATGCAAAATTGTGGCGCACGATTTTACAACATGCAGAACTTGAGTGTTTTTTTAATTCCCCAGATGCAGTAGAAAAGTGTGGCATTTTAAAAAACGCACATACGTCCTTTTACTGCCTACTCAAAATGAGGATTTCAATCTTAGCAGGACAGAGCTGGTAGTTGACGCAGATATTCATAGGGCCTAGTATAAGGAAGGGAATGGGCATCCTAGCAGGTGTTTCAATTACAAAATAAAGCAATAATCAACCCCTCTGGTCTCTGTGGCCCATTGCGCCACAGCACCTGCTGCACCAATGGAAGCTACACCCGTGAATTTTCAGCGAAAAATATAGGACATTTTGGGCCAGATGTACGACGCTATTTTGCAGTCGCAAAAGGCAAAAATCGAAGTGTGCGACCCCAAAATGGCCTTGTACAATGTACCATCCCTATTTTGCACATCGGTATCCAGTTACCGACTTGCAAAATAGGGATTGCGACTCGCAATTAGAAAGGGGCGTTCCGAGGGCATCCCTTCCTAATTGATACTCGCAGGAGGATGAATGATTGTTTTGTGACCGTGGAAGTAGTTGCAAAACAATCGCAGTTAATCTCCAATTTCAAATTGGTTTTAACCCATCCGCAAACTGGAAGGGGTCCCCACAAAGCCCCTTCCCCTTTGTGAATGGTAGCGAAAATATTTTTTCAAAACAGGCAATGGTCGCACGGACCACTGCCTACTCTGAAATATGAAAGGAAAACTGTTCATTTTTATTTTTTAAATACAGCCCGTTTTCCTTTAAGGAAAACGGGCTGCATTTAATAATACAAAATGCTTTATTGAAAAGCAGTCACAGACATGGTCGTCTGGTGACCCCAGCAGGCCACCATCCCTGTGAGTGTGGCCATACCCAAATGGCTCGCAAATTGCTACCTGCCTCATGAATATTCATGAGACAGGTCTCTTGCCACCCATTTGGGAATTGCAACCAGTGTTTTTAACACTGTTGTACATTTTGTTTTGCGACTCGCACTTTGCGATTCGTAAATGGATTGCAAATTGCGAGTCGCAAAATAAAATGTCATACATTGGGGGCCCTTTGCATCTTATCAACAGCTTTCTCCACAAATAAGAGGAATTTCGGTTATTACTACGCTCTAAAGGGAGCATTGGCAAGCTTTAGTCAACGACGCCATTTTGCGGGGCCATGACGGAGTGGTCTCTCAGAAACAGAGGTGGTGATATTTCCAATGAGGGTCAGCATTTCACACAGCAGGGCCTGGCTGCAGCGACAGCCTGAAGCCTGACGTGAAGGAGGGTGGAATTCTTGCAGTGGGACCGGCTGGCATGGGCCCAGCACAGGAATAACCCCGGGACACATCAGCCAGCATTGCTGACTCTTTCTATCCCCTTTTATCCTGTTTACAATACAGCAGCTTTCCCAGCACGGAAAGCCTCCTTTTCCCTATTCGCTTCTGGCTGTTGTGGCTACCAGAGTCAATTTGCTGATGGAGTCTGACTGCCAGCCGTCAGATCAGCCCCCTGCAGTTTTTACTAGTTGTTTTATGTTTGCGTCCCCAGTGTTGTGCGTTACACCTGCCTATCAGCAGGAATAAGTGACAGTTCGCAGTTTCTTCACCTGAAGTGTTGCATTTTTGTCCTCTTACGCTGCCTCGTGCCTGACCCGATAGCTGAAGCTTTGGCAGGCGGGATAAAGCGCCGAGGAGCCCCGGAACGAGCTGACTTCTCCGCATTGGAACGCAGTGCGGCGGGAACGCCTCTGGAAGTCCTTTCATCCGGGACGTTCGTGTGTGTTTAGCGTTTACACTACAATTTGATGCAGGAAGACGTTTTGATGATTTTCCTGCAAAACAGCTGGCGGCTATGTATTCACTTCTCTCGGATGTCCATCTTGCCTCCCGCCCACTGCATACCGACGCAAGAATTATACCACCTGCCTCTCAGACAGAATATGATAGCTTAACAAAGGCGGCATACGGATTTTCTGCCACAAAATGGCAGCCCTTAGCGAAATACTATTGAGTAGGTGGTATAACAGCCCACTTTCTCCTTGGCCTATTGTGCACCATCAGTGCCATCAACCAGACGATCCTGCTAGAGTTAGAGAACAGAATTGCCTCATAGGGAAGAGCTAGAATGGGTCCAATTAGGGTCACCAACTCTCTCCATTGGCACTCTTTCCAGTCCTTGGACTTTCACCCACAAATCATTGCGATCAGGCGTGTCCATTATGTTGACAAACAATGGCAGGTCGCTGAAATTGTGTTCGTGATGACATGGAGTATCCTTGAGTATTAGATATAAAAACATTTAGAATGTGGATGGGTATGCCTGTGGACTCAGTCACCTGGCCAAAGAGGGTTATGAAAGGGGTGAAACTAGATCATAAAGTCAAAGCGGTCTCACACTAGGGGTCTTAAAATACATTTGGCCCAGGGACCCCAAAATGCTCAAGATGTCCCTGCTAGGAAGAACCCATACACTGCTAATTGGATAGGGTTGTTATCTTGTTTGTTCTGTGGTGTCACCAAGGGCCGCTTTGATACCTCCAGGGTGGCAGTCAGGAGGTGACTGGAGGGAGGAGGGCTTTGAGGGAACTGAACCATGTACATCTAGTGGATGAATTGCACAATGTGAAACTAGAAACCTGGGATCAATCCCGGTTTTTCCACTTTATCAAATAGCATGATCCTAGGCAATTGTTTTATTTCACTTTCCCTCCTTTTTCTTCATTATCACATATAAAAGGACCTTGAAAGACATGACTTCAAGATGTGTGCTGTACGAAACCTCATCATTTGTTAGATTTATTAAACTATGATGTTATCCATGTATAATAACAACACAGGCCACCCAGAGGGTGCACATAATTGACTGGCCTCTCAGGCCACTATTGCCATTGTTGTCAGAGTGGAGGGAAGCATGAATGTTTCTAAATTCAGGTTTGAAAATTATCACTTAAAGAAATATTTCTCAATACACTGATACAGTTGGATGTGCTAACGGCTGAAATGGTTCTAGATGTTCATGAAATACACTTTTTGAATTTTGAAGAGAATTTATCATATTATCACACATTTTCTGCAAGATGTCTTCAAATATGTTTAAAGTTAAGCAGAGCAGAACACGCTGGTTAATGCTTACTCATTTATTTAAAATCATTTTAATGTCAGTGAGTTAGCAGAAGCCCTTCGCTGCAACTGACCAGGAGGTGCATGTAAAGGTCAGGAGGGCCGCATGCGGCCGTACTTTGAGTATCACTGCATTTGACTGTCACATGTAAGCCTAGGGCTGGAAACATGGTGTTCTGCTGCCCGAAAGAAAGGAAGCATCCCTATTTGGTTTAAAAAGTTGCCCGTTGCTCATTTATTGCTGAAAGGATCGGTCGTCCCCTTTATATTTTCTTCTGGGCAATATGTCAACGCCTCCTCTGCACTTTAGTGGAAATGTCATTGGCCCTCATAGTCCAATATTTAGATGACACAACTTTTAATGCAAATAAAAGTGACAGAACTTACGCAAGTGATAGCCATGTACCTCAAAGCCGGAGTAACAATCCAAAGGCATCCAAAAAAAAAACAGATGCAATCCATACAGAATGCATGTCACTCCTGGGATATTAGGTAAAGGTCAAACCCCTGCTGTGGACAGCCAAAGATTGTGTGTAGCAGGTGATAGCCGCTCCACATGGGTTTGAACGCAGATTGCTTGAGAGGTCTGGGTGTATGCTCAATTTAGAATATGATAAACAAACACATACATTCACTAAAAAATAAAGTTTAAATTGACATTAAAGTTAGGTATGGTAATAAAATCTTAGCTTACATAAAAAACAAAGTTGTTGAAATGATATCAGTACTAAAAACCAAAACACCTGAAATTCGCCAGTTATAGTTTAGTGAATTAACTACAATTTGTGCACCCGTCATGCACTGCTTATAACCTTACATTTTACATCACACGACATGTTAAATGACATCACCAATGACATTGTACAATAATTGTAAAAGTGTCATATAGGCTTTCTGGACTTCAAGTATTTCAACAAGCTACACCTGAGCCCAATTTTGGAACACCAATCAAGTGTTAATGAACATAATCTTTGCCTACACGCTGGACACATAGCATATATACCAACTCACTCACACTTGGTGGATGTTACTCTCTTTTTACTGGTATTCACCTACTTAACAAACAAAATCTCCCATATACTTTATGGGGATAACCCACTTTTTAGACCTTTAACACTCTCCAAAAAAGAGTTTGCTCTTTATTCACCTTAGAGGGATCACTGTTTAAAGAATTCAAATGACCAGCAATTTAAGTCAAGAGACTGACAGGTATGCAATAGCCACTGAAAAAACACCTGCGGTCAGGCACTATGGAGAACCGACTGTGGTTTGGTAAAATAAATAAAAAGAGTGGTAGAGGAGGGAAGAGCATAGGCAGGGTTATTTTGGAGATCATCGTAGTAGAATGGGTTTGGGATAAATCAGAGAGTGGGGATGGAGGATAAATTGTTAGAGGCATAGGGTGATGGGGAGACAGAGTAAAGTTTACAAGAGATACTTTTTTCTTTATTTTTAGTATTTTTTTTCCTCTTGTACAATAGAACTAAAGTAATAGAAAGGAGCGTAGAGGGCAACATGGCGTCGGCGTCAGCGTAACTGCGTTCTCGCAGTTCCGCCCACCAGGGGAGCCGAAGGAACGGCGGCCGAGGCGGCCGCGGCGGAGCAGCCGGACAGGCGGCGAGTTTGCCCTGGGAGCAGCCCGTTTTTCCTCTCCCGCGGTCGTGCTCGTCGAGGGAGCTAAAAACGTAACGGTCGCGGCGGCCGTGGCGGAGCGGCCAAGTAGACAGCCAAAACGGACGGCGATTGGGGCCGAACTCGGCCCGCTTTCTTCTCTCTCTCTCCCCCGCGGTTCAGCTGCCGGGGGGAGCGGAGGGCAGCAGCCGAGGCGGTCGTGGCAGAAACGAGCAGTGGAACCGGGCTGATTTTGGCTTGTCGGTCTTTGGTTTTTGTTTTTCCTTTTCCCCGCACGGAGGAAGTGAGGAGCTACATAGAGCCAGTGGCGCTCGGGCAAGGCTGCACGGGCAAGGCTGCACAAGCGTTGGACAGTCCTCTGTAAGGAAGGCATATGGGGTTGAGAGGTCTTTTCTCTGGAGAACTATGCTTGCAGCTGCAAGGATTAAGGAGTAAAGACTATCAGGATTAAAAACTCTGCTTTTACCCGGAGGAGCAGAGGGGCGAATCACTAGGAGGAAACCAAGAAGAAAAGCAGACAGGACAAGAGCTCGGGTGGAAAACAGGAAAACAGGAGAAAACAGACAGGTGGAGAGCCAGGTGTACTCTATTTCTGCAGTAAGGGGGGAAAGGATAAAAATATTAAATAGAGGGGAGTGGTTTAAAAAAAAAAAAAAGGGAGAACGAATATCTGAGACCTCTGATGTTGGTATTAGGCGCGCAAAATAATCCAGGTCTGCATTTATATACCCCCTTATGGCTCTGGAAAAACCTGACAAAACAAATAACCGCGGATACAGCCTTAGTGTCGTCTGGGGTAAAAGGACTATTTAGGCTGTTGGCACATGCATTAAAGATCAAGATGCCTCCCAAACCCTTCCGGAATCTTGGAGAAAAGATTGAAGGTGTGAAAGTGACACGGGCTGGTCGAGGCAAAGGAGAGCTAACGGGAGCAAACAAACGCCTGACGACAATTGTAGCTAAACCAGCCGTGGAAAATATGTTGAGAGGCGTTAAGACAAGTGAGAATATTACTACTACTCCCCCGACTGAAATCAAGGTCAAGGGCAAAAGTCAATCTACTATCATAACGTTTCTTGCAGGGGGAGCACAGGATATGCGGCCTGCACATTTAACCCTCCCCCCTGAAAGTAAGGTGGTAGGGATAGAATCCCTTCCGAGCAGTAGCAATATAAGCGGGTGTACTATGAACAACGATCCTCCTGTGAACTTTAAGCAAGGCATAGAGAGTATGCCAGAGTCAGAAGACAATCAGAGGGAGGCAAGAGAAAAGAAGTCTGGCTCTTCTACCGAAATTAAGCAACCTCAAGCACAACAATATGACTGGTCTGAGCGATTGGAACATCAAGATGGGGAAGGAGGTGCGTCTATATTAAGACCTGCAACAGAAGGAGAGAACTTACATAAGATTCTCTCATATACTAAAACCTTGGGCAAAATAGCAGGAAAAGACCCTCAATCGGTGGAATGGGGGAAGGACAATAGTGCTAAATTTTATTCTCTGACAGAAGAGTCTGATCTCAGCAGTGGCGATCACAGTCTTGGTGGGTCTGAGGATAGTGAAACATCGGAGACGGAAGACAAAACTTCAAGCAATGAACCTACAGTGCGACAGCTGCGTAAATCGGTCAAAACACGGCCTTGCGCCCAGGGGTCCCCAGAAAATCCGTCATCCACGGGCAGTAGGACTTTAAAATGGGACTATTCAGGTATTGGACTCACGGATTCTTCATCTATTACTAACCAGGGCTCAGCTAATGGCAATAAGGAATCAGATATAGGCCCCCCCACTTATAGCCCATCCGCAATGGGGGCTGAGGCAGGAATGCTGCAGTCAATTTATAACTCAATCAAAGAGTTGCAAACAGAAACTAGGATCGAAAGTCGACGTGCAAGGGTTGCTACGAAGAGATTACAGGGAACAGTTTGCAAAGTAGCAAAATCATGTACAGAAATTGAGACTAAGCTATCCTTAATGGAAGAAAGGATCGTAGCGGTCGAGGAGGATGTTGTTAATCTTAAGGAACAGAATACTATGAGGGACGAACAATTGACGGATGTAATGTGGAAATTGGAAGATTTAGAAAATAGACAAAGAAGGAATAATCTCAGAATTTTGGGTATACCGGAAGGGCTAGAAGGAAACAATATACGGACATATATGATAAATTTTTTGCGTGGTGCTTTCCCGGAATTGGGGAACTGGAGTTGGGAGAATGAACTGCAGCGTGTACATAGGTTTCCGCTAAACCGGCGGGAGGGGGGCCAACGCGCAGACTCTAAATATCCTAGAGCAGTTTTAGCTTATTTTGGGAATTATTTACTGCGACAGGAGATCTTGGATAAAACCCGTCCAAATGCCCCTCGCACTGTGGATGGGGTGACTTTTTTTACCCGCCCTGATTTCTGTCATGCCACTGTTGAACGGAGATGGCGGCTCCGACAACTTATTAAACCAGTCTTAGAGAAAGGCGGGGAAGCGTATTTGCTGGCCCCGGCTCGCCTTAAAATAATATTGAATGGGAAAACAGAAGTATTCACGTCGGAAATTAAAGCAAAAGAATATGTGATGGGGGTCAGATAGCGAAATAGAGTCACTTGGTCAGCAAAAGTGCTCCGGTAACTGGTGGGTGGGTTCGCACTTACACGACGCCAACATTCAGGCCAGGAGTGGTCTGATTGCTCTACAGAATGGTGGGCCAGTCTCGGGGAGGAAGGTAACACGGGAGGGGGGTGGAAGGGACTGGTCCGGGGAGGGGAGGGGAGGGAGGAGGGGCGGAGGTTGGGGAGGGGGAAAGGAGGGAGGAGCTGTGGATGAGGAGAAGAAGGAGAGGAAAGGGGGGGAAAGGATAGAAAACGAGGGAGTAAAATGGAAAGGAATGGGAGTAGGAATGCAACAAGGGAAGCAACAGAAAGCAGGGGCAGGAGAGACAGAAGGAGGGGAACAAATCGAGTGGAAAATTCAAGAGAAAACGCAGTCAGATATAAAAATTTGGGAGAACAAAAAGAGAGAAAGGGAGCCTAAAATAGAAAATGGCTAGACTTCGAATCGCTTCAATTAATATTTGTGGGTTCAATGACCCTCGTAAAAGAAGTAGAGTAGCGGAGGAACTTAAAACTTTTAAAGCAGACATCTATTGTCTACAGGAGACACATGTGGAATATAAGAATGCCGGAATTCTGGGTACACTTGGTATGAAAGTAATTGCTCGAACAGAACAAGAGGTTAGAACTAAAGGGGTGGCGATATTAGATCGGACTAATAAATAAAATTTTACTAGGCAGAAGGCGGATAGGGGAGGGAGATGGGTAATTGTAGAATGTAGTTATGGACATGGTAGCTTTACACTCTGTTCTGTATATGGCACTGTCATGGATGACCCAATAGTTTTATATACCCTGGCTATAGAATTAATAGGATGGGCTCCCCCGTATATTCTATGTGGTGATTGTAATCTTAACGGATCCTGGGAGGGATTACAGGATGTTTTAGCGCCTACAAAGAAGTACCAAGGGCGGAAACCTCGAGTATATAATGCAATGGTTGCTATTCAGAAAGAACTAGGATTAGTGGACGCATGGGTGAGATTATGCAAGCCAGATCCTGGATATACCTATTACTCGGCCCGCATGTGAAAGTAGCACGACTTGACTATTTTCTGATCTCTCCTGTATTATTAAACCAGGGTAAGATGGAGTTATATCCGCAGGTTGTATCAGATCATAATCCCTTAGTACTAGAATTGGAATTGGATGGGTTAGAACCAAAGGAGAGGAGATGGACATTTGAAAGAGGGCTTCTTAAGGACCCGGAATATTGTACGCATATGAGCAAGTGGATAGGCGAATTCTTGGGGTTTAACCAAGGGACAGCTCCGGTAGAGATAGTCTGGGATACTTTAAAAGCCGGAATACGTGGTGAAACGCTGAGTTTTAGCATGAAAAAGCAAAAAAGCACCCAAAACAGAGTTAAAGATCTTCAAATGAAACTAAGGTTGTTGGAAAGACAGTTGGTTATGGCGATAGAAACGGGGGGTGATGTTAAAAAGGTCCAGGAGGAAGTTGTAATAGCTAAAGCCGCAATTAATGAAACTATGACCCAAAGAATAGCAGAGAAATATCTAGCGCAGCGTTCATTAGGATACGAGTACGGAGAAAAATCCGGGCGTTTATTAGCAATACGGGCAAGCCAGGAAATAGCATCCGGGATTATTAGAGAGATTAAAGATTGGCAAGGACAAATGGTTGTAGAAGTGGATCAAATTAGGAAGGTTTTCCACAGATATTATACAGAATTATATGATGACACATCTATATACTCAGAGGAAGAAATGTTAAGATTTTTAAGCCCCATTAAAGTCAATAAATTATCGGAGAGTGATATTTTATATCTAGGGGAACAGATAGATATCTCGGAAATTGATAAAGCATTGGGTGATTTAGCCACTGGTAAAGCCACAGGCCCCGATTCAATTCCTTTAGAGTTTTATAAAACATTCAAAGCCATACTGCTTCCGGTAATGATAGAACTGTTTATTCAGGTACAGAATGGAGGGGCAATTCCGCCATCGTGGGATATGGCTAATATAGTAATGTTTTTGAAGAAAGGGAAACCCGCATCAAACCCGCCGTCATACAGGCCAATTACACTAATCAATAGCGACACTAAAATATATTCAAAGATATTAGCCGCTCGACTATCTCTTGTGATCAGGAAGATAGTTTTTCCTAGACAGCATGGGTTTGTGCCAGGAAGGGATACCACCGATCATATTCGAAACGTTATTGCACTTTTAGACGCTACAGAAGTGGCTGAGGAGCCGATGGCAGTCGCATTATTAGATGCGGAAAAGGCATTTGATCGGGTGAGCTGGAAGTATTTATGGCATGTAATGGAGCATTATGGGCTAGGGAAGAAATGTATTGCAGCAATAAGGGCCCTATATAGATCACCGGCAGTAAAAATACAACTAATGGGGGGACAATCGGAGAGTGTCCAGGTTAAGAGAGGTACTAGACAGGGATGTCCATGTTCTCCGCTCCTGTTTGCTGTATATATAGATCCCTTGCTTAAACAGATCGAAGATAACAACAAGATTCCACCAATTCATAGGCAGGGATGGGATATAAACGTTTTAGCTTATGCAGATGATATTGCTATATTAACTCCCACCCCTGACCCGGCATTGAGAGAGGTTGAAAAGGTGTCAATGAAGTTCGGAAGATTTTCTGGATATCTTCTAAACAGAGATAAAACGCAGATATTGATTAATCAATACACCAGCACTCAGGATACTCGAAGGGTGGATCATGCAGTATATCTGGGCATAGATATTACGCCACAAGTAGGAGAAATTGTTAAGTTAAATCTGGATCCCATAATTGCTAAAGCAAGACAAGATATGTGCAGATGGAACAATCTACATTTAACTATTATGGGGAGGTGTAATATGGTAAAAATGATTTTCCTCTCTAAGCTGCTGTATTTGTTTCGGGCTGTACCGTTGAGCTTCACTAATTCCAAACTTAAAGAGATAGATAGAGTGGTTATGAGATTCATCTGGGCATATGGTAAATGTAGAAGAGCAAGTAAATTCATGTCTCTTTCCCGAGAAAGGGGGGGTTGGTCTCTACCGAATATAAAATTATACCAAATGGCAGCAGCCTTTCAGTACATGCGCCCTTTATGGGGTTGTAAGAAAGGAGGGATTCCAGAAGAGGATTGTCCTAACATATACGAGCTGCAGATAGGAGCAACAGCTAATGGGTGTCTGGTAACATTTCACGAGCCCGGGTATTACAAGAAAACTCGATATAAGGTATTGGAGGCGGCCTATAAGTGCTGGCGGTCATGGTATAAAAAGGAAGGATTTGGCAGATATAATTGTTATACCATGATTGAAAAGAATCCATTGCTCCCCAACATATTTAAGGATAAATGTATGGCAAGCTGGGTCTCTGTAGGTATAGTAGGAATCTCTTTGATAATTTTGGGGTTAAGGCATTTGTTGATCTACAGAAGTGCTATGGTTTAGAGCGTAGGGATTTTTTTAAATACCTACAGATACGAGATTTCCTTTTAAGGAAAACAGGGGGGGGTGCAGGGATTTAGGAGTGTTCAATTGCTGGATGATATAGTGGCTAATCCTAATATATCAATTAGGTCAATCTATCGATTACTAATGCTAGAAGAGCCCGATGACCTAGAGAAGAATTGTGAAAAGTGGAGTAAGAAACTGGAAGACGGGAGTAAAATCTTTCTAAGGTCATTAGAATTGGGACACACTATTCTACTTTCTTCCTCCCTCCAAACGCAACATTATAAAACCGTGTTTGATCTGTATCATACCCCAGCTCATCTTGTCAAATGGGGCAGCTTATTGGGAACAAGCTGTCCAAGATGTGGGATGTATGGAATAGATATTGTACACATGATGGCTACATGCGGGGAATTGAAGGATTTGAAGGAGGGCATTCAATCTGTATTGAAAGAAGTTCTGGGATTTGATTTAATCTTTACCCCTGAGGTAATGGTTCTAGGGGTTATTGGCGAAACGGACAATGTGTATGAAGCATTTATTTTAGTGGCCATGGCAGTATTTCGATTGTGTATATCATCCGCCTGGCTTAATGTCCGACCTCCGTCCTGGCAGCAATGGTTGGCCAGATTATTGTCTGTATATTATCTGGAGATAGCATTGTATGAACGTAAAGGGAAACATGCGAGGAGTAAAAGGAAGGCAATATGGGGGGCATTTCAGGATTGGATTTTGGCTCATAATGATTAAATGTTTAAACCAAAATGGTATGTCACCATTTAAGAGATGAAAAAAAAAAGAACTAAAGTAATAAATAAATAGATGCATAAATACATAGCACGAGAATATATGTGTAAAGAATATATTAATGGATACAATATTTTGAGATTTAAAGTTGTGTTTTACAGAGTTTCAAGGTTAGCAATATTTGAGGTTAATGTATTTGTGTACTTTTCTAACATTATATTATCTTTCCTCAGTTTCCATAGCAAAATGCTTGATGATAAAATAGTTAGGATAACATTTGCTCATTGTGATAGTTAAAATGAAAGCAGGGATTCATAAGAATCTAATCTAACAATTTATCTAGGAACTATGCAATGACATATGAACATGTTAAGTATAGAATAATATACACATATATATGTCTACATACACATTCACACATACATTGTATACATACTTGTATGTACATATATGCACACATCTATGTATACACACACACACAAATACATTTAACCGTGAGTAAATATACATTTATGAAACAAGCTTAAAGAGTATGTAGTAATTATACATAGTTCCTAAAGAAATACACATATCTAAATATATACACATAATCAGATTATAAATGTTTACCAACACAGGCATATGAAGTCCATTGCTATTTGGATATGGTGGTTATGAAGGAAAGAGCCAACTCTTGAGTAGCCTTCTGAGGACAAGATAGTTATCCGTGGATCTTATATTTGGGAGTAATGAATTCAATAGTTTGGCTGCTTGAACAGAGAAGGATGTACTACCTATAGTCTTTTTCTTGTATGGTGGTGTTTTAAGGCAGGGTGCCAATCTTGAGCTGAGGTTACCTTTTTTTAAATGTATTTGATGATTTCAATCCTGATGAAAAGTGGTCCTGTTGCATGTATTGCTTTGTGGGTGATATAAGACAACTTAAAAGTGGGTCGTCTGGCAACCAGTGATAAATGTAGTGCCTTCAAGGCAGGGGAGATGTGGGCTTGTGGGTTTATATGTAGTAGTAGTCCAGTAGGTGAGTTCTGAATGTATTGTAGTTTTTCATAGTAGATAGAGATGATCCATGGTAGAGGCCATTGGCGTAATCTAGTTTAGATAGTACAAGGGAAATAGTACCCTGGACCTTGTGTGGAAATCCGAGGTGGGGGAAGATGCATCACAGAGTTTTCAAGGTGAAGAAGCTTGATTATGCTAATTTGTCCACTTGGGCATTCACTGTTAACTTGGAGTCCATGGTAATTCCAAGGTTTTTAACTTCCTGAGATACTTGAGGAGGTGGTCCCAGATTGTCAGGCCAAGCACACAGTGGATCATAATTTTGCCAGTCGCCACATGTGAGTATTTCTGTTTTGGAAGCATTCAGTTTGAGCTCCAAGTCATCCACTGAACAACAACTCTGAGGCGAGTGAAGATGTGTGAGTTTCCCATGTTTTTGGGGCATTGCAATTTAAGGAGTATATGTGTGTCATCTGCATGGTTGTAGCATGTGAGTTGAAATCCATTGGTCAATTCTGGTAATGACATCATGTAGATGTTAAAAAGCATAGGTGAGATGACTGATCCTCGAGGGACCCCTACTTTTGTAAAGTAGGGTTTGGACAAGAAAGGGGGAGAATAGATGACATTTGCTCTGTTTTGAAGGTATGATGTGATCCAGTTGAGAGCAGTTCCGTCTATGCCGGTTTTGTGGAGTCTTTGAATTAGAGTGTCATGGTCAACAGTGTCAAAGGCAGCTGAGAGGTCCAAGAGAAGTAGTGCAGCAACTCCATTGCAGTCAACTGTGTTTTTAAGATCATCCCAGATTGCGATGAGTGCAGATTCAGTGCCTCTTCTTGGGTGGAATCCAGTTTGGTAGTCTGAAAGTATAGAGTTATCTTCAATGAATAGTGACATCTGGGTGAATGCTGCTCTTTCTTTCAGTATGCCCAGGAAAGGTCCATTTGTAATCAGCCTATAGTTGTTGAGGCTCTGTGGGTCCAGGTTTGTTTTCTTTGATAACAGGCATGTGTATGCCTTTTTAAGGCCTTCAGGAAAGGTTCCCGTAGTTAAAGAATTATTGATGATTCTTCTTACTGGTGTGGCAGCAGAAGCAGATAAAAGAATGTTCTTGAAGATGTATGCTGGATAAGGGTCGGAAGGGTTGCCGGAAGGCCTGCTTGCCTTGACCAAACTCATAAATTCCCTTTGTGATATTATTTTGAAGGTGTGCAGATGATGGGTTGGCTTACTCTTGGAGGGGATTTTAGGAAACAAGTTGGTGCTGGTGGTTTTCCTTTGTTTTAAATAGGAGTCCAATGTGTCTGCCTAAGTTGTGTAATGGCTTGCCAGTTTGTTTGTAAATTCTTGAGTAATGGGATGAGTTCCTTCCATACATTTCGGTTTTAAAAATTTGTTGAGAATTTTAGAAATTCTTTATTTAGCAATTTGAATTCTGTCTGAGTAGTACCCTTTTTTAGCTTTTTGGATTGATGATTTGTATATTCTGTTAAGTTTGTGTAGGTAAAGTCTGTCTTAAATGTTGTTTGTTTTGAGCCAGGTTTGTTGCAGATTTCTGATCTGTTGTTCTGTATTTCTCCAAGGTGTTGGACTTCTTTTGTCCTGTTTAGTTTTTTTGAGTGGTATTAGGATACCAAAAGCTTCCTGTAGCCACTCATTAAGCTTTGGAACAGACTTTATTTTGTCTAGATCTGTGTTGGCTGTAAGTCCTCAAAACTGAGTTTGTTCCTTGGTTGATAGATGGATGGATGTAAGGTGGTCTTGGGTGTGTTGGTATGTGGTGTCTTATGTTGGAAAGTTACCAAATGGTGGTCTGACCACGTAACTGGCGAGATGCTTTGAACAGTAATTAGTTCGGGGTTTGCAAAAATGACATCTAAAATGTGTGCAGCGATGTGTGTGGGATTGTGTACAATTTGATGTAGGGTCAATGTGGCTAGGCCAGTGGTGATAGTTTTTGGATGTGGCATATTGGGTTTGTAAAAACAAATGTTTAAGTCTCCAAGAATGCAGAGGTTGGAGTATAACATTGTAAAGTTTGAAACTGTGTCTAGAAATGTGTCTGGGAATGTTGAATTGTTAGGGGAAGCTCTGTAAAGGAGGAGAAAGTTACTGGATGGAGTTGGTGTTGGGTTGCATCTGGTGGTGAGGGCCTCACAACCTTGTATGGAAATGTTTTCTGTTCTGCTATGATTTATTGCTTGTTTGAATATAATAGCTAGTCCACCTCCTCTTTTTGCCTATACGGTTCTGTGTGATGGTTTGATAGACTGGAGAAATTACTTCATACAACCCTGAGGCCATGTCATCTCCCAACTATGATTGTGTTATGAATAGTAAGTCAGGTTGTGTGTCAGTGACCAGGTTGTAGATGTGGTGCTTGTTTTTTCAGAGTTACCGAGCATTTATGAGAAAGCAGTTTTACACGATGTGTTTTGGTGGTGGTGTCATTTTATTTTGAAGAAGGATGAGCAATATATTTTGAGTTTGTAGCAGCTGTGTTATTAGTTGTGATAACTATATGAGGGTCACAATAGTGTTATTTTTCTGAATTGTGTTCTTTTTCTATATTGTGTTCCTCATCCAGGACGCTTAGGAGGCATTTTGTTGGGTCTGTGTGTGTTGGTGGTGGGCTTGATGGCTGAGAGTGACATGATGAGCATGATGAGTATAGTTTTTTTGTAGAGTAGCCTTGTTGGGTAATAGACAGGGGGATGCAAAGTTATTAAGTTTGGTATGTTGTTTATTTCGTTTGCGTCTCTTTTGGGTGGAAGGAGTATGGGCTAGGGGTGGTGGAGGAGCATTTGGATCATAATCTAAGCCTCTAAATTGTGCAATGGATGAGAGGGGGGTGAATGATTGTTGCTGTTTAAGGGTGTATGTGGTAGATGTTTTTGAAGAGTGAGCAATTTGGAGTAAAGATTAGTCAGGATTTATATTATTTGTGTAGTCATGAGGGTGGAAGTGGGTGTGACAGAAAGTATTAAGAAAGTTTGTGTTATTTTGATGTGGTGATGTGTGTGGTTTGTTTACTTTTTGTCGAGTAGTGAGAGGAGAAATTGATGTAGTGGTTTCCTTTGAAGGATTTGTATGTGAGTTACTTCTGGTGTTTGAATAGTATGTTGCTGATGACGTGGTTTTGACAAGAGTGTATGAGGTGTGTTGGAGGGAATGGACAAAAGTTAAGAGTGTTTGTGTTAGATCTGCTTGCTGGAATAGGTAATATGTGTGGTGGAGCGGAATGTAAGGTTTGTATGGTTGGTGTGATTGGTAAAAAGTTGAGGAGGGTGTTGGTAGATGTTGTGATGGAAGGCTGAGTATAGGTGTTGTTATGATAAAAAGGGGTCTGGTAGGAGCAAATAGAGGATAGTGTTGGTGTTTTGTATGGACAGGGAGTTTGTGTCTGAATGGATGCAAGTTATGTAGAATGTGGCTTTGTGTTGTGTGGGCGATGTGTGGATGTGTTAGCGGTAACTGACAGACTTTAGTTTGGTATGAGAATGAAGGTGTCTTAATGTTGTAGTTGTGATGGGTATGTGTATAGGTGTGGTATGTGGGGTTTGGTGGTTGTTGATGAGACATTGAAATCTGCACGATGTTTGTTTGTGGTGCATAAGTTGGATGCCTTTGCTGATATTGTATTTGGAGGTTGGAGGATGTGGAGGGATTAAGGTAGTTTTTGAAAAATGGAAAATTGGGCAGCATTTCTGGCCCTAGGCCCGGCACCTCCTGAACAGGCCCAAACAGGCAACTGCCCTTGTCCTTTCCGCCCTTAGCCTCGACGCCCAGGCTGAGATGCCTGAGCCCTTGGCTTCAATTGCCCTATTGGCCAATGGAACCCTACCCCTAACAATTCAGATTCCTAACCCTAAACCCTGGAGGCAATGAGAAACCTGACCCTATTAACCAATCACAACCCTAGCCCTGACAGCCAATCACTGCAAGAACCCTAGACACTTTAGACCAATAGGAACCTTAGCCCAAGCACCAAGCACAACCCCTGCCCTGACAGCCAAACACAACAGGAAGCCTAGAAACCTTAGGCCAATAGGAACCCCACCCCTTACACCAATCAGAACACAAACCCTATCCCTTAAGCCAATAGAAATACTAACCCAAGCAACCTATCACAACAATATATGCAGCAAACTATAGAACCTTATATAAGGGCCTAGTTACCCAAAGCCCTAGCCCCTGTGGAAGGGAGGTGCTCCTCTATTCATAATCTGCTGGGATACAAACAGGCAGAATTCACACTTCTAAGCTACCAGAGTCTATTTTCCAGGGAAGGGACAAATCAGAAAGCACTGAAATACTGCTCGTCGCGCACTCCAAAATATGGCTTTTTCCAGGCAAAAACAAGTGGTGCATACACTTTCCAAACACAGTTTGAATCACAGAGCAGATTAAGCAGTCTCCTAAACACACTCTAGTTAGTTACTGAGGTGGATGTAGCCTTATGTAAAAAGGGGGCGGAGAGAAGCTCGAGGCAGTCTTTGTGAAAAAATTAGGAGGGAAATTTCAAACAGTCACGGGTGAAAAAAACAGAAGCTTAAAGGCACCAAGTTTGCTGAAACACAGGGAGTTTAATACACACAGGCATGAGTAGGAAAAATACACTTTTTAACAAATAACAAGAATACACAGAAAGTCTGGGCTCTTACCAGACTCCTAAGATTCTGGTTCACTGGGCTGTATTAGGGTGCAGGTAAAGCTTTAAACATGTCCTCTGTACATAGACGTTGTCTATAGGACCCTCTAACTATTTCACATGACCACATGCCCAGACATCAGCTGATTGATAACATATTGTGAACATAATCTTTGGCTTTCCTCAGTTTTTTTTGCGACACGCCTTGTGTTTAGCTAAAGTATACAAAAAAGTGATGGGTGGAATGCTTGAATTACTTTCAGCCACAGGTAATCACTCAGGCCTTATCACAATTTATCATTATTTTGCACACCATGCCCCCTCAGTTTAGACTCAGCTATATGCAGCGAACTGCCAGGCCAGGCCTGTCCGAATCAGAACACAATGAACCCAGGACCAGTTTCACTATAGTTATGGGTGAACGGAACCCACATCTTGGCATACCCATCCCACTTAGGGCAACACACTAAATTATACAAAAAAGTAATGGATGGAATGCTAGAATTAATCTCAGCCACAAGGCTTGCTAGGTCTCATCTTTGGGTTTAAGCTTCAACCTATTTTGAAACAGGCCTATGCAATGCACATCATGTGCACCCAGCCCTTACCTTATTTAATATGGAAGACTGCTTACAGAACTTTATTGGTTGGTAAACTATGCATCATATAACTTTCACTGTGCAAAACCAGTTGCCTTCAGGTGTTACACTATTTCCATTATATATACCGGCACAAGCACACACAGTACTACCATAATGTATACGACTAAATCCCTTTACTACCAAAAAAAAAAAAAAAATGGATATGAAGGTTTATGAAGTAATGTGAATAGCAGTATCATAAATGATACTGTACTTTACCTTTTACCCATGTTAACAAAGGGCAAGAGAAAATTGTTACATTTTCTTCAACATCGCTATTAGGGACTGAAGTAACTATTCAGTAAGATATATTAATAGTCTGATGGGGCATTTGAACTCTAGACTGAAGCGGACTTGCAGCATGGTAAAGTCTTCCAGGCCCCAACAGAGATAAAAGAAGGTCCACTTCAGCACAGTCAATTGTAGACGATGTTTTTCTACAGAATACAGGAAGATGGTTTCTTACCAGCTTCTTCCAAGAACGGGCAATGACAAACCCCATGTGATACTAAGAAAAAGACCCAGAATATAAAACAGCTGAATAAGAGCTGCTGGAAGGACACCACAAAGTCATGCCAGAGGGTGTAGGATTTTAATCAATCAGCAGGGATCACAGAACAAACAATCGGAAGTCCCAAGTGAAAAAGATTTGGAAAACATAACAAAGATAGGGGAAATGTAGCTAGGTGAGACATGAAGCTAAGCAACGGAGTAGCCACAACAGCACATTGTGTCACCAGTCACATGTGCTTTGGGTGAAGTGTGCTCTTGAACTAACTCAATCCTTGGAACCCCAGAAGTGCCTGCATGCCGAGGCTCCTGTAGTAGTTATCACAGAGCGAAGAACAACACCTCTGGGCTTCCCCTTCCTCCATCCTTTCATACACACTGATGTAAGCTCTAAAACTCTAAGTGGTGCTCAATGTGTGCCTCATGTCCCAAACTGAGTGTGTCTATTACATAAGAGTGTTTCTTGTGAATTTCAGCCAATATGTTTAGGAATCTGAATTTGTAGTAAGATGTGACCACAAGCTCTTAGTTAAGTTTTTGACAACTAGGTTTGAGGCAGGCAGCTCTCTGTGTAGCCAAGTTGTTGAGGAGGACAAGAAGATTTGTTTCATGTAGTATATATTTTAGGATTTCAAAATGTCATGACTGATTGCTTGTTTACCTTGTTAGAGAAGAGCACATAGCAGGTTGATGAAGATGAATTAACTGTGCTGCGGGTTATGTAAGCTAACCCGGAATTTGACCATGGAGTAATTGTTACATTTCATGGAAGAGGATTAGGTCCTATAGAAAGTTATGGGACTTTTCATGGACAGTTGACCTGGAAAGTAACAGCTAGAAAGATCTGTTGGTGGAGGTGGTGGAGAAATAGGGTATTGCTGTGGATGCACATAAGCCATAATGGAATTAAGGCATTGAAGATCAGGGTAGTGTTTGAATTCTGGGAGCAGGTGTTTGACAAGTCTGTTGACCATTTAGGCCCTCATTATGAACATGGCGGTCCGTTCCGCTCTGCCGGCGGTGGCGGTAGAAACCGCCAACAGAGGAGCGGGCCGGACTGCCAAATAATGAAGCAAACGAAAAACACGCATCCCACGCACCACCCATAGCCAGCAAAGGAGTCCCGCTGACGACGACAGAGTCCGCTCATGGGCTGTCGGAAAGGCCCAACCCGCCCATCAGATTATGAACCACCATTCCGCCGCCAGTTCCGGGGCTGGAACCACTGCCACACAAAGCCAGGAGGAAAAGAAACAAATAGAAGGAGACACTCACCGGAGTTCCACAAAACGTGCAGCGGCAGCCATGGACAGAGAGCTGCAGATCATGCCAGCCTTGCTCCTTGCCATATATCTACATGACCGAGACCGCCGACGAAGACAACGACAGTAAGTACCGCAACCCTCGACACAAGGGATGAAAGGGCAAAGTTACATACCCACCCACTCCACCCACTCTGCAACGCCCCCCCAACCCTTCCCAGCAGCACAAGTCAGACACCCCACACCAAGAGGGACGTACCCGACCGAAGGCCACTGCAACTTGACCATAGTACATAAAATTGCCCCATACCATAAATAATTAAAACAAACACCAGGGTGGAACTGCGTGCAGCCCAAACAGAGGCCACACAGAAACTTTAATATGTAGCTCACTGAGCAAAACAGTGCCAACAGGGCCAATGGCCAGTCCATAAAAAGTAATTTGTCCTTGGCCACAACTTGCCACACCTGACTCCCACAAGTGCTGGGTACTCCACTGAACGGGTCACCATATGGGGATCCAGGTACCTCATGGAAGGGGAGTTGGGGGGTGGGGGTGGGGATTGCTGACGGGGTGGACTCTGACTTACGTGAGGAGGAGGGGGGGTGGGCTTCTCCTTTGAAGGGGGTGGGGGCTGTTTGGCTCGGGTGGAGCTGAATGCCTTAGGCTCTGAGCGGGCCTTCTTCTTCACTGGAGAAGGGGCACAGGAATGGGAAGGCTGGACCGGGGTGGGCTGTGATGTGAAAGGAGCGGAAAGGGCAAGGAGGTGGGCACGTTTCGGGTCAAGACGGGGTTGGCCAGTGGGTTGGAACAGGTCTGCACGGGAGAGGAAACGTTTTTGGGGAGCAATTGGGGTGGTTGTGGATGAGGGCGTGGGAGTGGAGGCAGAGGGAGTTGATGTATGGGGTGTAGGTGTGCGTGTAGTGGGTGCAGGTGACTGCTCAGTATGCTGTGGTGTGGTGGATGTCTGATGGGTGGGTGTCTTGGTGCTTTTGAGTGTTTTGGGAGGTGGGGGGGTGGACACAGTGGGAGAAGACAGACAGCTAGCGTGGATGTATGTTGGGTGGGTGTCTCCAAGTCTGGTGAGGGTGCTGCATGTGTCAACTACAGTGGAGGTGGTGAGTGCAGGTGTGGTGTATGGGGTGCATGTATGGATGTCTGCTATTGTGGTGAGTGCAGGAAGAGGAGCAGTAACAGTGAGTGAAGGTGCAGTGCATGAGCGTGTGGATGTAGAGGTGACAGACAGGGAGGTGGAAGAGGCGGGAACACTGGGGGAAGTGGACATTGTTGTGTGTGCAGGTGTCTGTTGGCTGTGTAAATGCTTGTAGTGGGAGGTGTGGTGCCTGTGTTTGGAAGTGTGCTTCTTGTGTGTTGATGTGCCTGTAAGCGGGTCTGATTGTGTGCTTTGGACGGGTGAAGGGAGTGGAGTGCTGGAAGGGATAGAGGAGGTTGGAGGGGGGATGGAATGGCCAGGGAAACTGGCTGCCGTCCAAGAGGAGGCCAGAGCCTGAAAAGATCTCTGTAGGGCAGACACTGCACCGTTAATGCCATCCAGATAGGCATTGGTCTGCTGCACCTCAGAAGCCAGACCCTGGATGGCACTGACAATGGTTGTCTGCCCTACAGAGCTGGTTCTCAGGAGGTCAATAGCCTCCTCTGTGAGGGCAGCAGGGCTGACTGGGGCAGGGGAGGAGGTGCCTGGGACGAACAAGATGCCCACATTTCTGGGTGGGCGGGCACGGGCAACTCAGTGGGGAGCAGAAGGGAGGGGTGGTGGAAGATCCCACAGTAGTGGTTTGTCCACTAGGGTCTGCCACGGCCGGAGGACCCCCATCGGAGGAGATCTCAGAATCACTACCTCCTGTGGTAGTAGCCTCCCCAGTGGAAGTCCCCTCGCCCTCCCACCCACTGGTCCCCAGGGCGTTCGTTGTCTCTGCCTTGGAGGATCTGTGGGCCACTGCCTCCCCACTTGCCGGTGCCTCAGCTCCCTCGCCTGATGTTGATGCTGAACCAAACAAACACAAGAGAACAGGGATGGGGAGACAAAACAGGAGAAACACTTGTAAGTAGCTGAATGCTGATACACAATGGCCAAACATACACCTACCCAGCAGACACACCTAACAGGCAGCACCGTGCACTATGGCCATGGACATGGCCCTGACTACTGAGCAGTATACTGACCTACACCCATCCCCTGAAATTGTATTGGAGCTGAGGTAGGTGAAACCTGACAGGGACACCCCTACACCCCTTCGGGAGCAGACAGTAGCTGGACACCAGTCAAATTCCCTGCTCTAAGCATCATGATCCCTATCGCACGCACACACATCCTTCCAGGCTGAAGTATGGGCTGTGAGTACTCACCCCCTTGTGACTGCTGTGCAGCCTTCAAGCGTCCATCCAGGTCTGGGTGTGCCACCGCCAAGATCCGTCGCATGAGGGGGGTCGGTGCCCGACGGGCACCCCTTCCACGTTGGGAGGACTTCCCCAGCTGGGACTCAGTGATATTCCGCGCACAGCGCCGCAGGTCCTCCCACCTCATTCGACAGTGGGTGCTCCGCCGGTTGTAGACCCCCAGGGTCTGTACCTCCTTGAAGATGGCATGCCAATGTGTCATCTTCTGGTGGGCGCTGACCTAGTAGGGTGACACAGAAATGGAACACAGAGGTCAGGCACCTGCACGATGGCAACAGCTGGCAGATTGTCAGACATATGACAGACAGTACTCCCAGACATGCAGGACAGTGGCACACAGCATTCCATGCTCCAAGGCCCATCCTGGCTCACAGGAGCACACATCTGTGCAATCCACTCCATCCATTACTCACACAGTGCCCCCCAAACCCGGACTCACCTGTACCTCTGGCCGGCCGTAGAGTTTGCCGTACAGGGGCAGGACCCCTTCCACAAGTTTCTCCAGTTCTTCCTGGGTGAAGGCCGGGGCCCTTTCCCCTGCACCACGTGGAACATCCACAGCCAGAGGCAGGCCACAGCAGTACACAGAATGGAGTACCTGTCCACACAAGATCAGGGAGTCAAGTGATCAAACGATGACGAATGTGTGTACGTTCCGCGGTGGTATAAACCGTCACCGCCGGCGGCGATCATGATACGCCAGGATTCCCCATTGGCATCCATGTTAGCCAATGAGGGTGCGAACAGCGGTCAACAACGCTGTACGCTGTGACGTCAACCGCTAGCGGTATTAGGTCACTTCCACAACGAAGGGGCAGAACTATAGTGGGCAGACATTTTGCCATCACCTACGCATCTTGAAATTCATAATACTCACAATGCTGGGCCTACTAGCCATATGAAGCACCTAGGCCTCTTTCCACTGAGTATATAATCACACATGATTTACTCCGTTCCCTCCTAATGATGTACATGTACATCTGTCAGGTTGCAGTTACTGTACAGACACTACTATGAAGAATGGACTGCATGTATGTAGCAAATCGGTCAGTATATGTGTGCACATCACTCCTTTTTCGTACCCCTCATAGGTACCGATCCTTGTGGCGAGGAAGGGCACCATTGGTGTACAGACCATTTGTGGATATGGGGACCATGGTGGAGCGTCAGATCATAATCACCTACAGACTCACACGTGCAACTATTCAGGATCTATGTGCATTACTGGATCCTGCACTGACTCCCGGAAATCGTAATCAGCATGCCATTCCAACTGAGGTGCAGGTGCTCTCCGCACTCCATTTCCTGGCCACAGGCTCATTTCAAGTGACAGTGGGCATGGGTGCTGGTTTCTCACAGCCAATGTTCAGCCAGGTACTGACAAGATTTCTGAATGCATTTGTACAACATCTGCAATCCTATGTACGATTCCCCCAAAGTGCTGACCTCCCAGCCATCAAGTCTGACTTCTATGCCATTGCAAACATTCCTCATGTCATAGGTCCCATCGATGGCACCCACATAGCTATCATCCCCCCAAGAGTGAGTGAACAGGTGTTCAGAAACAGGAAGAACTTTCACTCCATGAACATCCAATTGGTATGTACTGCAGACCAGTACATTTCCCATGTGAATGCCATGTGTCCGGGTTCTGTCCATGATTCATTTGTTTTTTGAGGAACAGTAGTGTGCCACAGAAGATGGAACAACTACAAGAGGACAGAGGGTGGATCATAGGTAAGTGTGCCTGTCACTAACTGAAACATTACAGAAAACCAGCCTGTCTGACTAAGGGACATTACAATAACGACCCTGTATTGACCATTTCTCTAGGTGATTCTGGCTATCCAAACTTGCGTTGGCTCCTGACACCAGTGAGGAATCCCAGGACGGATGCAGAGAGGCAATACAATGAGGCCCATGGACGTACTAGGAGGGTGATAGAGCGTACTATAGGTCTCCGGCAGGCTAGATTACGGTGCCTACATATCTCTGGAGGTTCCCTGGCCTATGGCCTGATAAGGTGTGTAGAATAGTGGTGGCCTGCTGCATGCTGCACAACGTGGCTGTGAGACATTCTATCCCCCTTTTGGAGGTGGAGGGTGCTATAGGTCCTGATCAGTTACCTCAGAGAGGTGAGGAGAGTGATGGTGAGGATGAGGAAGGGGAAGATGTCAATTCCAGGAACCAACTGATACAATTCTAATTCCAATAACTGTGTGGGACTTAAGCCTGTAATTGTGGTTAGTGACTGATACTGTAAGTGTGCCATGTCAGATAGGGGGGATTGGTCATGATAGGTGAGACATGGACCTCTTCAGTATGGTACTGACAGACAATATATGCATTGCCTCCTTGCCTAATTTGAAACACACATTACCATCGCCAAGCACAAATTGACAATAAAGTTGTTCCCTGCCAGTTGCATCCATACTCCACTTTGTTCAACATTGAAGACAGGGGACAGTGTTACAGGTGAGAAATGTTGTTTATTGGTCGAATACAGTGAAAAGTGCTATGTACAGTGATGGAAGTCGTAAGGGTTGGGCGTCCTCAAAACCGACTTGGTGGCAGCCCTGTTGGTTGTCATAGGTGGGTCCTACTTGTAGTATAGTACTTTATTTAGCCCTCGGCTAAGTGTAGTTGGTGAATGGGTGGGATGGTTGCTTTGCAGTAGTAGCAGTGTCAATTGTTGGAGTGGGGCTTGTTCTTAGCTGGGTTTTAAGTGCCATATCTTGGCCTAAGACTAAGTTTGGGAGCCTGCTGTGGAGCTTCTTGAGGTGGCATAGCTGGCCCTTGTGATTCCTGGGAGGGTATTTCCTGTGCTGTTTCTGCTGATTGGGTCATCTGTTGCTGGTTGTCCAGGGCTGTTGTGGGGGCCTCTTGTCCGGTGTGGGTGGCTGACTGTTTGTTGACCAACTGCAGCAGTGTTCCAGCAATGGTGGCCATTGTGGCATTGTGTTCTTTCCACTGCTTCATGGCCTGTTGGTGTTGTTCCAGCTGCATCTTCTGACTTTGCTCCAAGGTGGATACAATCTGTGCCAACCTGTCTTGGGTATGTTGGTAGGCCCCAAATACCTCTGCAGTGACGTCCTAGGCTGCTGCATCCATCCGGTGCCCTACCCCCTGACCCACTGGGGCACTTGACCTTGGCCTGTCCCCCTGTGCCTGTGTCCCCTGCGCAGGTCTTGACGTGCCACTTGTACTGGGGCCCTCGCCTTCCTGCATGTTGGGAGTGGGAGACTGTGGCCTCTGTAGCTGTGTTCCACCTGTCTGTACCCTGGGTCCACTTGTGTGGGTACGCCTCCCCTGGCCTGCTGGTCTTGAATGGGTGTTAGGGGTGACAGTGTTTTCCTGGGTGGGGCTGCTGCATGGTGAGCATCCAGGGCTGTGTGAGGGGCCTGTCTGCTCATCAGTGTCCAGGGGTCCTTCACCCAGGTCTTGTGATGTGCCTCTGTCTCCCTGGAGTGCTGTGGCACTCCTTGTCCCCTCCATTAGGGTTGCATGGATGGTGGTGCCTGTTGGGGGACATAGACATGTCTGTTACATATGCATGAGGGTTTGAGGTGTACTGAACTGTGCAAGTTTGTGCTGGTGTGCCTTTCAGTGGCCTTCCAGGGTGCCTTTGTGATGTGGTCATTGCGTTTAGTGGCAGTGGTGGGGTTACATTGTGTTGGGGGCTATTATTCCATTGTGGGTACGTGCAGGGGTGGGTGGCTGTGCACAGCGGGAGTGATGTGGGCCTGGTAGTGAGTTGTGGGTGATGCAGGGTGGTGGATGTGGTGGGTAATGGCTGGGTGGGGTGTGGGTCTAGGTGGGTGTGGTGGGGTGGTGCATGCATTACAGGTATGGTGTATATGGGGTAATTGTAGATGACTTACCCGAGTCCATTCCTCCAGTGAGTCCCTCTGGGTGCAGGATGGCGAGTGCCTTCTCCCAGTCGGTGTAGTCGGGTGGTGGCGGTGGCGGTCCTCCCCCAGTCTTCTGCACTGCGATGTGGTGCCTGGATGCCATGGCCCTGACCTTCCCCCGCAGGTCATTCCATCTCTTGCGGATGTCGTCCCTGGTGCGTGGATGGTGTCCCACTGCATTTACCCTGTTGACAATGGTCTGCCATAGCTCCATTTTCCGCGCAATGGGTGTGTGCTGCACCTCGGACCCGAATATTTGTTGCTCCACCTTTAGGATCTCGTCCATCATGGTCCTTAGCTCCCTTTCGGTGAAGCGTGGATTTTTTGGGGGGACATGGTGAGGGTGGTGGATGGCATCGGGACTGGGGACGGGGTTTGGGTGCTCCTGTGTGGGTCGCTATGCGTGTCCTGTCTGCTGGCGTTCTCTGTCTGGCTCTGGTGCTCTCCATTTTCTGGTCCTGGTTTCGTTGCAAGGGATTGTGGGGTGTGTCTGGGGGTGTTTTATGGTGTTCTGGATGTGTGTCAGGTGTGTGGGTGCTAGGCCTAGCCAATGATTGCTGTTGGGCCCACTTGCCGCCCGTGGCGGTCGCAGCCGCCAATGGTCATCCAGCCTCCACTGTCTGCCGAGGTGATTTGTGCATCATTATTTGGAGGGCGGGATATGGGTGTGCTTGGCGGTGACGGGGTGGGGTGGGCCGGGATTCCCGCTGACAGGGTCTTTGCGGGGAGTGGTGGTCTGAGATTTTTTGGGAGGGTTGGGTTTTTCTATCATTATATGGTGGGTTTCCATTCGCCGCCGCCGGTGGGATTCTGCTCACCGCCGCCACAGCGGTCGGCGGTCTTTCCAGCCATGTTCATAATGACCACCTTAGTAAGGAATTGTTTTCAGTGCACATTGAGCAACATGTTGCAGAGGGGAAGTGAGGTACCATTTGCACTTAAAATTACTAGATGTGCTAAGAGACAAGATCGTGCGGTGTATATCTGGCTCATTCGCCACATTGGAGTCTGGGGTATTTTGCACTTGGTCCATTATGATTGCTGTACAGGTTGGCCAGAAATAAAGTTTGAGGAGCAAATGATTACAAGGACTGTGTTAGCTTTAAGGATGACGGTTTCCTAAGAGAGGGGTACCTCGGTTCACCAGTTACTGACAATGGTGCGCCAATTGTTTCCAAAAAGATAAGTCATATCTATAAAAGAAGGGGATACCTCATCAGAGGACATCTGTAGACTTTCCTTTAAGGAAGGGGTTGGTGGAGAAATAGAACAGAGCATTGAAAAAGGGATTGTGGTTGGCTTTATGGCATGAGGAAAGTTGGAGAGAGGGTGTGAGGACATTGCCAACAGTATACTGCACTATGTCCAATAACTGCTCAGGAAAGGTTCCTTTTGAAGAGATGAATGGAAAGTGTGCTGAATCAGATAAGTAAGACGATCTGAAAAAAAAGGGATTCATTTGTGGAGAAACACATGGTGGGCACCGTTGAACAGCATGTGACTGGAAGGAGATTTATGGTAGGAGAATGGGTACATGTGAAGTCATCAAAATTAAATAAGAGTCGTGCATCAGGATTTTCCTTTACATGCAGTAAAAGTGGGAGTGGAATCTGGAATTGAGTGACGAGAAAGTGTGGAATAATTCCAAGATTTTCTAGCTGCCTGAGTGTGTGCTCAGTCAGTTTGTTGAAAAACAAAAAGGTGTAGCAGGATGATGTCTCTAGGTAACTACTTGGTCCTTCAGTAGTGGAGTTACAGGCAACAATAAGGGACACAAAAGGGTGAGTCAGAGACTGGCATAGTTTCAGTAGTCCTTCAAGGAGTAATTGGGCTGGGAACGTTCCCTTGTGGTGTCAGGGTAATTGTGAATGTTAGACGGAATATATGTAAGTATGCACAAGTGGATGTGGTATGTGTATGTGTGCGCATGGAGGTTTGTGTGGTTTCGAGGGAAATGTTTTCTGCTGCAACTTTATTAAAAAAAGTATTGTCTTGTGGTGTTCAGCCCGGATGGTGGAACCTCTAATCACTATTGGTTGAGGCAATTGCACGTGTTCTGCTTTCTTTTCTGATGTTACTACTTCCAGGATGCCCAACAGAAGTAATGGAAGACAAATCAATGCCAAATTTTGCAAAACAATTCCATTTAGATAAATTCTATGTATAACTGTATCTTGCACAGATATAAAGCGTAGCCATGAATGTGGACCTCCTAGACCTAAGATGTACATCCTTGTATTACTTTATCACTTCAATAAAAGGACTTCTTTTTGTGTTTCTCCTGCTTCTTTTTTGCGGGCCATGTCTCTTTGCATTTGTAAGCCTCATCTGTTGTCCTCTAATTTGGTAGCTATTTAGAAATGGCTCCTTCTTCTTAGACATGCTTTACTTTTGTTATTGATAACATTCTTTTTAGGTTTTTCCTCCACCCACGCCTACGCGCATGCTTGCGAAATCTTTTGTTAGTAAAAACAAATCTTAAAAGGGGCTTGGAACCAGCCCCTTACTTACCTTACTTACCATTGGCTTACTCCAATGTCACTCTGAATTACCTGCTTTGGATTGGCGGCAAGTTGCCTATGGACGAAGTACTCCTTCTGGTCACTTCCTATTGTACACTGGCCAGTATCTGGCTGCAATGTTTAAGGTACTTATTTTTTCTTCTTGCATGTTGTCTTCTTTCTTCGTTGCGGTCTTCTCTGTCTTTTTTCTGCATTGATGTCTTCTTTTTTCTCCAGCATGCTGTCTTCTTATTTCGCTGACATCTTCTTTCTTCGATGCCTTCTTCTCTGTCTTCTTTCTTCATTGCGGTTGTCTTCTTTTTTCTTTCTGCATACAGTCGTCTGTCTTCGCTGTCTTCTTTACCGCATGCCATCTTCTTTCTTCTCACGTCCGCACTCTTCTCATGTCTTCTGTCTTCTCACGCCTTCTGTCTTCTGTTGTCTTCTGTCTTCTTCTTTCTTCTGTCTGCCCACGCCTTTCGTCTTCTTCTGTCTTCTTCCGCCTGCGGTCTTCTTCTGTCTTGTTCCATCTTCTGTCTTCACACAACTTCTGTATTCACCCACCTACTGTCTTCTGCCGTCTTCTGTCTTCTTCCCTCTTCTTCTGCCTTCTGTCTTCTCCCATCTTTTGTCTTCTGCCGTCTTCTGTTGTCTTCTGATTCCTTCTGTCTTCTTTCCTCTAACATGCATGCCAATTCATTTCGCCTTTGTCTTTTTTTCTATGTAACTGGCTTACAAATATTAGAAAAATGTTATAATAATGTTTGTTTTTAATTTAATAAAACAAGCATTATTATAACATTTCTCTAATATTTGCAAGCCAGTTACATAGAAGGAAAAAAGGCATAGGCGAAAACTATTGCCTTTGCCAATACTTGTTTTGTTGTTACTTTACAACTCTTTTGATTTTTTTTTTAGAAATAGGATCTTCATGATTTTGACTTTTGAAGTCAAGTGACCACCAGACTTGTAATGACCCCCAAAGTCTGAGTGTCACGACCTCTCAGACAACAGCGACAAAGCTGGGTTATCAGCAATGGATATTTCCTGAGAGTAAACTGCTCTCTTGCCAGCACTTTTGGCAATCAACCACATCGCTGAATGTGTACACCGTGCCTTCTCTATGAACCTGCCTGGCTTGGGTAGCTTAATGGCAAAGACAGTAATCAATGTCCCTGACTCATTCTGGTCTCTCTCTGTGGCAAGCGTGGAGCAGTACTCTGCAAGCGAATTCAGCAGAAAGCAAAGTGTGATCAAGCAGCAAGGAAGTATCTCGCTAAATCAAACACCATAAAACTGCTCAACACAGGAGCAGCTGAACCCAATTTTCCACCTGAGCGGTCAGTTTATTAATTGCCATGCAATAGTTGTCTTGGAGGGTCAGCTACACATTTCTATTTAAACAGATGCTGAGGTAGCAGATAGAATCCTCCCTCCAGGCAAACCGGTATAAAGTGCAGGATTATTAATGTTATCAGTAAGAGGAATACCTCAGACTTTCTCCAGTTGATCTGAAATCCAGAGAAGTCCCCATATCAAACAATAACTCAGATTAAAAGCTCAACATTTTCTCTAGGGTTTTTAACAAACAATAAGATATCATCAGCATACAACAATATTAGAAATGTCCATAAGGGGCATATGATGCCCCTCTTGCTATTTCTTTATGTTAAATGATGAGGCGACCAGCTCTATGGCAATGGCAAAAAGTAGAAATGATGGGGGCACCAATGTTGCATGTCTTCGCCTTTCCTGAGGTGTAACAATGAGTACTCTTGCAGTGGGGTCCTCATATAACAGACAAAGGAAATAGCAGCCAAGTCTCTTTCTGCAAATCACTTTTTGCATAAGAAGCAAATCCAATACCTTCTCAGCATCCAGTGTGTAGCTGAGGAGAGATTTGATGGATGAGCGGAAAAAGCAGATGCAGATTATTAAACATGATAGTGCCATTTATAAAACCAGCCTAGTCTGGCAAAATAAACATATTCAGCAATGGGTTCAACCTGGTAGTAAAGACACAGGCTAGAAATGTTTTGTCTACCTTCAACAAGCATATCGGTGTAGCGGTCTTAGTACCTGATTACGAGCGTGGCGTAACACTGCCATGAAAAGGCTGCCGGAGAATAGATGCAGGGGGCCACAGGGGGGCCCTGCACTGCCCATGCACTTGGCATGGGCAGTTCTGGGGCCCCCCTGACCAGCACCATCACAGTGTTCACTGTGTGCTTTGCAGTGAACATTGCAAGGGTGCGGGTGCACCCTGCTGGCTACAGCATTGCCGCCAGCTCAATTACGACCCGGAGACAATGCTGTAGCTTGTTTCCTGCAAGGCCAGCGGGAGGAAACTTAGGTTTCTGTCCCCCGACCTAGCAGGAAACTCTTAATAACTCAGGCGGCGAGGTCGCTGCATAGGCAGCGGCCACCGTCAGGAATTTGTCTGACGAGGTTTCCGTTCGCCAAACTCAAAATGCCCTCCTAAGTGTCTTTCAAGTTTTTGCCAAGCTTTAGGATAACAGAAATTAAGGCTTCTCTGGCAGTAAGGGGAAGTATATAGGGGTATCTAAGGATTCCCAGTAGCTGAGGAGCCAGGCTACCCTTGAATGCTTTAAATAATTCAGTCCTTAACGTGTCAGATCCAGGAGATCTATCAATGGCAAATCTGTCTACTTCATATATAATATCAGATAAGGATATTGGCTGAAGCATATAATCATGCATCCCACCCAGAAACCAGGCCAGCGCAATGTCCTCTTAGTAAGGCTTAATCTGCTATAGAGGTGGGGTTGTGCATGTTTACCTAGGTAAGCTATCTCCCGCTCAGCAGCCTGCCTAAACCGACCATGCAAATCATTGAATTCTCTAATGGAAGTCGCACTGCGTGAGATTTCATAACGCAGCTCTGCAGAGGCGTTCCCAGCCAATTTAGCTGGGCACAAATGGATTAAGGAAAGCCTGTTTGCTTAGCCATCCATATGCCCCTGATGTAAACCTTAAAGATTTCCATCAAGAAGGAGGGAAATGAGCCAGTGTTTATGTCAAAGAGTCAAAGAATTCTTCTATTGCATTAGCAATATCAGCACAATAACACGGGTCACTGAGAGACGCACGCTGATGTTGCAAGGGGTCAAGGAGTTTTATAATCAGAGGCATCGTGTGTGATCTGATAAGACACCGGGCAAGTATTTGGTGGTCTGTACCCATGGCAGTACCTTGCTAGATAACAACCAGAAGACTGTGCAAGAGTATGTGCCATGTGCCAATGAGTAAATAGAACAGGCTCTTTTGTCTTCTCTGGTCTTTCTCCAGCCACCTCTTGGCCTGCCAGTGTCCGTCGGTCGTTTAGTAAAAGGGCTGTCAGCTGCCAGGTTACTAAAGTGAGACTAAAATCACCCCTAAACGAACTGTAGCACGAGACACAATATTCTCAAAAGCTTTGGGGAGTCAGTGTTTCAGGAGTATGAGGCAATAGCTGTAAGGAGGCAGTCTTGCTGGGTCCCTGACACAGAGATATTTCGTGCCAGATGTATGACCATTTCCTTTTTCGACTAGCAAATTGCGAATTTTTGCAACTCGCAAAAGGAAATGTACTAATGTGTCACAGACACATTTAGCGATTCCCAATGGGGTCGCAATTGACCTGTCTCATCAGTGTTCATGAGGCAGGTCGCAATTTGGGCCCCATTGGGAATGGGCAACAACACAGGGTTGGTGGCCTGCTGGGGACAGCAGACCACCATGTCTGTGTTTGCTTTTAAATAAAGCAACCTTTTTTTCAAATGCTCCCCGTTTTCCTTAAAGGACGTTTACGTTTTATTTGTTTAAGGGTAGCAGTGGTCGGAACATTTTCGCTACCATTCATAAAGGTGAAGGGGTCCCCTGGGACACCTTCCCATTGGCTTACCACCTACTTGAAGTAGGCGGTAAACTGTGATTGTTTTGCGATTCGCTATTAGGAAGGGACACCCTTGGCACTCCCCTTGCTAATAGCGACTCGAAAACCCTATTTTGAGAGTCTGTAATAGGCTACCGACTCACAAAATAGGGTTTGTACATGCCAGAGACCGTCTTGGCAGTCACAAATTGGCCAAATCTCCGTTTGCGACCGCCAAAAACAGTTGTACATCTGGCCCTTCATCCCTAGGAGGCCACATGGACATATTCTGGTTTAAAACATAATATTTTGCATATTAAGAGCCCCATTCTGTGAGTGTATGAGTTGAATTGCCACAGTGGCCTGCAAAGTTGCGGGATTTTGAGGGAGCAATGTGGTTCTCCTGCAACAAAGCGACTTCGATGTTGTGCAGTTCGAGATACACCATGACCAACTGCCAATTCTTGGGCTGCTACGACCTCAGATCTTCGTGGGTATCATTTTAATGACTCCTGTCATGGGCATAAGGTAGAGATATGCAAAGCAGATGCCACTATTGTAGAACTGCAGATTGTGATATGGAAGTGTGCATTGCCTGTTTAAGGATGCACCAAATGGGCACACCCACAGCACATTAAAAGCATGTGACTTAGAAACACCCACCAACTTTGAATTCCCAATCTCTGAGAGAAAACCCCCTTGTTCACCCAAAAATCCACTTAGTGAATAATCCAAGATGAAAGGACTTTCATAAGCCACCCCAACCCTGCAATAAACAAGTGAAACATGCATCAACATAATAGTGTCAGAATTGTGTAAGGATGGGTATCACTGTCATGTTTGTGAACCGCTTATCTTACCAAATGTGCAAGATATGAGTCGGTGGACAGCATAGCAGAAATGAAGCACTAACTAAGGATCAGCATATACAAACAACAGTAGCAAAAAAGTAATCACAAAAGCCTCCTTGATGGGAGAATGGAAGGAATTTCCATTTTACTTTTATGTTCTCCGCCACAGTGACGAAGTCATCAGGCTCTGGGCAGGCCCACGTGGGTGTTGTTGTGCCTCTTAAGATTAGATTTGATGAATTTCATGTCCTTATTGGCCCAGGTAAAAGAAATGTGCGGCTGTTGAACTGAAGGCTCAACTTGGCAGGAGAGAACACGGCATAGCTGATGTCCTTGAACGCAATAGTTTTTTACTTTAGTAGATGCATGCCTTGTCTCTTGTAGAGCAATAGTGAAGTCTGGTTAAATGGAAAATGCAGTTCCTTGATACTCCAAGTGCCCCTTTACTCTGGAAAGCTGCAAGACCACATCCCGGTCTCTACAGTTGACAGGGCATGCCACAATGGGGTGTGGTGGGACACCAGGTGAGGGCCTGGGACTAAAGATCTATGCATCCTCTTTACGATGAATAGGTTTGAAAATGTATGCCTGACCAGCACATTTCTGAGAAGCAGCTCCACCAAGGTCTCCATTTTGCCAGTTTTTGTAGATTCTGCCAGGCCAATTACACGTAAGATGCTGCACCAAGAGTGAATCTATGTCCTCATTGTTCCCTGCGGCCCTAGTCATGTCGGCCACGAGCTGGTGTTCACTGTCCTTCACTTCATCTGCCCCATCTTCTATAGAGGAGATTCTGTGCTTTGATCTAAATGGTCTCCTTGTTTGCCTACCATCTCCTTCATTTGGTTGAGGAGAATAGCTGAATGTTAGAGCGTGCCATTGATCAGTTCAAGGCTGTATTGCGAAGTAATCCTTGAATCTCGCCTCAGGGATGAACCCCTCCATAACTGGCCATTGAGAAGCAGCCCCACTCTCTGAGAGGGTGTTGTGAAGAGCACCGGTAGTCAAAAGTGATTTTGAGCCGCCTAGGATCTGTTCTGAACAGGATGCAGGCAGGTGAGGCACGGATGCCCAGAGCAGGCCTGTAGCAGTCAGCCAGAAGCAGAGTCCACATTGTGTGCTCTAGTGATCAGGAGCGGGGGTCAGCAGGCGCTTTGGGCTGAGAGGTTTCAAGTGCAATCCCCCTCCTGAATGCTTGTTGGAGTGGAGGGAGACAAAGATGAGGCCACAGTCTGTTGCGAGCACACACAAGCCTGGCTCGTAGTGCTGACAGAGCCAGAAAGCAACCGCTCACAAAGGTCATGCTATACCAGTGCTGGAAGACAGGCAGACACCAACACTAAGGGCGGTGAAGCAGCATGCAACAGGATCACAGGTTGCATGCAAGAGGACCACGGCCAGACCGTAGAGCCCAGGACCAGCATTGTGGCTGCCTTCCAACAAGGGAGGACAGCAAATGGGGAAATTGCTGCAAGTCAAGTGGGTAGTATCCCCGGCCTCTGCAACCCTGGCGGATAGGCCACAACACACCAGTCCAGGTGAAACGCCCAGCAAAGGAAAGCCTTCCAATAGAGGAAAACGTGTTGCGGGGTTGGTCGGCTCAAGGTCCTCATGTGATCCTCCATGAAGTGGGGTCCAATGATGAAGGTAACTACCAGATTTTGATGACTCTTTAGGGTCAAGACGTGGAGCTCCAGAGTTAGCACCCTTTTTAGTTGGAAGTTGGCCATGTCCCACCTCATCTGTATGTATTTAAACCATGCCTTTAGATTACAGTAATTCAAAGTTAATAGTACTTTTTTTGCACCAATACGGATCTATGTTGTTCCATTAAAATATATGCAATTGTTACTTGTTGTTTAATTTATGACAGTTATTCTATGCATATGGCCACCCTTTTAAGTAGCAGCGTTGTTTTTTTCTTTTTGTTTTTGAATCATATGTTTTCAGTAGGAAAAAAGCATTGGCAAAAACAAAGATTCTGGGCATGCTACCACCTAAACGTGGCCACCATATACCTGCAATAATAAATGTACATATGTGGCAGTTTCAATGGTGATGGTTTTAACTACCAAGGCTTTCAACTGTGCTGTGTATTTTATCGTTATTATTTATGAAGGAGACCATAATATATCAACAAATAATGAAACACTCAAATCACAGGTTGCCAACTTTTTACAATACTATCAAAGACTTTATAACGATAACTTTAACAAGAATTGGCAAAGCCAATAGGTCTGGCCTTGGCAAGTACACGCCATATACATTAACAGTGAAATAGCATCATAAAAGTAATTAAAGCTGAAGAAGTATCTGGAGACAACATTCATATATTTAGAAAAAAAGTAAATAAAACATAACACACAAAAAGTATCCCTCAGGAAAATAAAATTAAAATTAAGCAGAAATGAAATCAGAGATTATCTTTCCAGCTCTAGCACTGAAGTGGATTGATTTCTAGATTGACATGCATAGCAGTGGAGGTGCGTAAAAAAGTATAGGAAATGTATTCCTATTTCTGACTTCTATAACTATTTTGTCGGCCTTTCACTTTTAGATAAATTCATATAAAAAAATGACGCAGCCACCCTAGATGAAAAATAAATGCAAATTAATTTGTGGGAAATGCAGCTGTAGGTTATGAAAGCTTAGTTGGTTAATGTGCTCACTGCAGATATATGTATGTGTGTAAAGAGTCACAGAACAGAATACTGCTTGGCACAGTGGTGGATAATTAACTAGTATTTAAAATTAAAAAATGTCTCAGCCCAGCAAATGAAAGAGACTGTACATAGTGCAAATCTTTTTAAGTTTTTACTAGAATAATGCAAACCAGAATTCAGCTGGTAACAACACCTTTACATTGCCTCTCATAAAGAATGTCGCCATGAAGCCTTAAATTACTCCATCAATTAGAGTCACATAATGTCTACCAAGAACCCTTAAGAGATGCTGATTAATAAATTCCACATGTTTATATTTTTTTCAGGCAGCAGGCATCCTAGCGAAAAAGCTTGTTTCTTCGTTCAATGTCTACTACTCCCTTGGCTTTACAGACCCCACATTTCCTTTCGGCCAGAGGCACCTCAAGATCAACATGAACTGTTTAAGAACATTTTTTTTTATCAAAAAGAATGGAGATTGTTTTTATAAAATGAGAAAAGATAGGGAACGCAATTTCTGATTGTTTTGCTATACTTCAGACTGAGAGAAGACAAAATGAACAATGCAGCACTCTTAGTCTGAGTAATTAATTTATTAAGGCACTTCTCAAGGTTCGTACAAGATAAACATTTAGTTCAAATGTAGCAACAAAAATTCACTTCTGAAAATAATCACAGTAGTAGAATAGTAATGATCACAGAAACAAACAAAGAAAATACACTACTTCAACCATGGATAATATATCTATATATAGTGATTATATATTCATGCACAACGCAAAGATAAAAATAAGAATAAAAAATGCTTCACCACGGGGCGTGACATAGACATCATGTCTTTGCCAGCTGCAAGCAGGGCACCCAAACGACAATGAAAAGACAGAACTATCCATAATGGGAATCCGGGCAAAGGCGTCCCCCTACCAGAAATTAGTTCTGTCTAGCCCTGGTGGTCAAGCTACCTGTTATATACTTTAAACAAGCTGGAGAGGAGAATTCTAGAAACTCCCCCCTCCCATACAGTAAGTTGTTGTTCAAACGCTGGCTGTACCAGGTCTTTGTTGAAAGAGCACGTTTAGAGATTGGCCACATCGCAAGGTGCGCTCCCAAGACCAAACTGTTCCCTGCATACCATAAACATTATTTGGTACATCCTTAGCTCTCCCTCACTCCTCCATGTTATGTCCCTGTTGCATAAGTTGTGCGCAGAAAAATATCCGCACCACCAATATGATGGTGTTTGAAGCTAAGCTAAACACAAAACGGAGTCAGTGGTCAAGATGGAGCTGGGGGTAAAATACAGATATCATTACATTGGTAAATCCTGCTCACTTCAACCACTGGATGTGCCCACGTGCAAGAACAAAATGCTGTCACTCACAGAGAACCAAGCTAATGTCTGAAGTGGGCTGACCGCTGTAAGCTGTAGTGGCAGGAGCAAAATGTGAATGACACATAAATTGACCAACAGAAGAAGGAGGCTAAACAAAATCATCTCTGTAATTATATTATAGACATGGTAACATTTTAAAACATAAAAGTGAGAGATTTTGAAAAAGAATCAGGAAAATGTATTTTTCCCAATAATTTGCATTTAAGCAGTGGCAATTTCAGGTGCGTGACAGGCAAAATAAATCATTTTTTAGGTTCAAAATTCGGGAGTGTGAGAGGGCATGGCTTGAGCATCAAGATGGCGGCCGCACTATCGTAGTGCTCCGGGCCCCTCCGTCATCCGCTCAAAATGCACCCATCGTTGGCCATCCCTCGGATGGCTGTGAGCGGCTCCTGGGGCGTTTTGGTTCGAGTCCCGGAGCCCGTGGCTCCAGGAGGAGCGAAGATCTAACGAAGCGTCCCGCGTTCAAAATGGCGGGTGCTTCGACTGCATAGGAGGCTGTTGGTGGAGGCTGTCGGCGGAGGCTGTTGGCGGCCCTCCCCGAGAAAGAAGGGAGACCTTGGGTGCTGTGAGTGAGACCGGCGGCGTCCGGTCCACGCTCCGGGCCCGCTGAGCCCGGTGGGGAGAAAACCACATGGAGCATCCCACGCACAAAATGACGGGCGCTCCAGCTGAATGAAGCGACGGTTGGTGGCCGCTTTGGTTGCGCGACACGGCCCCCCCTCCCTCGCTGGCCTGAAAGAAGAGGAAAAGGAGCCAGACCTGTGAGGAGCGCGGGCGGCATTGCGGCTGAGGCGGGGCCGGCGGCACAAACACAACACAGAGCGCCCCGGCGGGCGGAAACAAAGCAAAGAGACTGCGTGTGGCTCCCCCCCCCTCGAGATCAGGGGGGCACTGGTGAGTGATAGCTGCTTTGAGGGGGGTTCTACCCCTTTTCCTCGACCCCCCTCCGCCCTGGGTGTGGTCCGGGGCCTACTGGAGGACGTGGGTGAGGCGAGGTCAGTGCGAAGATTCATCCCTCGGGGATGAGTTCCTAGGTTGTGGACGGGGTGCCTTCCCACCTGCCGCCCCATAACTTGCCGGACGCTGAGAGCCCCGGGAGTTGGACTGTATGGATGACGAACGGTGGCGCAGGCCCCAGGGGGTAAGGGAGCCCCAGTGGCTAAAAGTGGGCGCCGGACATAGGCCCAGGGACGTCAGAGTCAGAAACTGGCGATCTGCGCCTCAGAAGAGGAGGTGGAGGTAGTGAAGACCAAAGGCACGCCAGCAAAGGTGGGAACCCCCCTCCTGGGGCATTAGTGGACACAGAGTAACGGCGTCTGGGGGTGAACCGGTGAGGACCGAGCCCCGAGGCCCAAGGAAAGGTGGTGCAAGAAGTGCTGCACTGAAGCAAACTCACAGGCAGACTCGGGCGAGGCAGACGTAATGGGCAAGGACAGGCAGACCCGCCTGGCCGCGGTGCAGACGCGCATAGACCAATTTGCCATGGGTCCCAGTGGAGCGCGAAAAGAAGATCGAACGGCGGAGGGTGGTGATGGGAAACAGGCTGGGAACAGTGATCTGGCGGTCATCCTTCAGGCTATCCAATCATCCCAGGAAGCGGTGGAGGCTAAGATCAGAGAGGTGAGGGTGGATGTGGCCCTAGTACGCCAGGATCTCCGCAAAGCTACAGCTACGATTACAGAAGAGGAGTCCAGAATCTCTACAGCGGAAGACGACCTGGCTGCCCTCAAAACACAGGTGTCAGCGCTAACAGCCCGCACAACAGAGCTATACCGCAGGGCTGAAGACGCCGAAAACAGATCCCGCCGCAATAACCTCAGAATTGTGGGACTACTGGAGAACACCGCGGCCTCCTCCCTGGCCACATTCCTGGAGGAGTGGTTCTGATCCTGGATGCCCGGGATCGTCTAACACCCTGGTTTGCGATTGAACGTGCCCATAGGGCCCTGCAGGTCAGACCCACGCCGGGCTCTCTGCCGCGGCCGGTGATTCTCCGACTTTTCAATTTCAGAGATAGAGCTGCAATACTTCAGGCGGCACGCTCAAAAGGAGACTGCACTGTGATGGAACCAAAGTCATGGTGTTCCCAGACTACACAAGAGACGTACAAGTGCAGCGCCGCTCGTTCATAGAGGTAAAACAAAAGCTAAGAGCGATGGATGTGCCTTACCACCTCCTCTTCCCGGCTAAACTACGGGTGGTCCATAATAACAGGACCTATTTCTTCGAGTCCCCCGGGGAGGCCTGGACATGGTTAACTGAGGGGTCCCCGCTGGGCCCTATTGGGGGAGAACAGCGGCAGGCCTTCACTGGACAGCAGAGGGTCGGCCAGACGCAGCGGAGGAAGGGGTCCCGCCGGAGGACTGGTTCCAGGAGGCGCAGGAAGGGAGGTGGCTCGTCTTCGGGCTCCCCCTGGGGACCCTGCCTCTGTGGCCGGCAGCGGCGGAGGTGCTGGGGGGCGCAGGAGGTGACTCGCAGATCAGGGACTCTGGGGAGCTGCGCCCTACAGCAGCAGACGATACTGATCTCTCCCGGAGCCCGGTGTTGTGACTCCCCTCCGGAGAGGGGAGGGCGTGCCCAGGAGGGCCTGTGGCCAGGATGGGGTCACATTGCATATGTTCATAACGTAACACTTTTTAATCCGCAAGAATGGAGGGGTCCACCACAGCTCAGACAATAGGAGTTATCAGCTCCCTATGTTTGGGAGTGAGCTGTTTGTATTGGGCGACAGATGCTTCTAGGGGGAAGTATGGGGCAGGGGGATTTGGGGGGGTATGTTTGGTTCTATTCAGCCAGCAGGCTGCTGTTAATGTTATCTGAAGTTATTGTTGGTTTGTGGCCTCACATACCGGCTGGAAATAGCAGTGGTAAGATACCAAAGCAGGGAACACACACAGAACAGGACGAATTACATCAACTCCGGGTCGCACAGGGGGAGCCGAGGTAAGGAAGAATGAGGTCTGTCCATAAGCAAACAAATGAAATAAATGGGGACGACTCACATTATATCTTGGAATGTCAACGGACTCCTCGATAAGATTAAACGGTCAGCAGTGCTTGCTCACGTCCACAGACACACACCCAATATGATCCTGATGCAGGAGACACATCTCATTGGAAATCACTGCCCCTTTTTAGGCCGTTAAGGATTTGACAGGGTGTTTCACGCAGGGTTCATGAGAGGCTCACGGGGTGGCATTAGTGCTGCATCACTCACTACCAATGGTGGTGAGACAAGAATGGAGAGACTCGCAAGGGAGATATGTGGCGATCTCAGGGACAATAGAGGGTCGAACACTGAACGTCGTGAGTGTATATGCCCCCCGAATATGGTGCGTAGGACCCTAGGAGACCTGACACGACTATTGACAGAGTTACCCCCCGGGGTCGTGGTAATAGGGGGCGACTTTAATGCAGTCCTGAATCCAGGGCTGGACATGAGTGGGGGGCATTGGCCCATAGACAGGCCTTGGCCACTAGCCTATCCGGATGGATGTCGTCGGCGGGGCTCTATGACGCCTGGAGAGCTTGGCATCCGGGGCGCAAGCAATTCACGCACATCTCCGCAGCTCACAATACACAATCCAGGATAGACCTGGTGTTCATGCTGGCCACTGAATGCTGTCACCTTTCCCACATCGAGATTCTACCACGTGGGATCTCCGACCACGCGCCGGTCCAGTTCAGGGTGGGCCACGCAAACCTGTTGATCCGCCCCATGTGGCGACTAAACGCTTGGTATCTACAAGACGAGGAATACGTCGATAGCCTAAGAGAGTCGTTATGAGAATACTTCAGTATTAACGAGGGTTCAGTGAGGTCGTCTGGGACTCTGTGGGTGGCGAGCAAGGTGGTGTTGAGAGGGACAGCCAAAGGCCCGATCCGTGCACGGGAGCGCTCCCGGGCCTCTCGAATCGCCCAGCTGGAGGCCCGTGCCATCCACTTAGAAGCAGAGCAGGAGGCACACCCGAACGAACGAATAACCAGACAACTCCTGCTAATTCAGGAGATTCATAGTCAATCCTTAGAAGCGGCTAAACACATGTGGCACGCTTCCACGGCTCGGGTTTATGGATGGGGGAATAAGACAGGGAAACTACTATATTGGTTGATTTCCCAACATAGGCTTCCCGAATCGTCCCTGAAATTTGCAATGAGCATGGGGAAGGTCTATATAAGCTCCAGGAAGTGGCCGAGACGTTCGCTGACTACTATAGGGTCTTGTATCGAGTGGCTAATCCAGAGAGATCGGACACCTCCGACCACTTCTTGGCGGACATTCCGCTCCCAGAACTGTCCGCCGTGGAGGCCCGGACACTGGAGGAACCTTTCTCTGAAACGGAAATTGGTGAAGCCATTGCAGCGATGGGAGTGAGAAAGACTCCCGGACCGGATGGGTTCCCTCCAGCATATTATAAGATGTTTAGGGAAGACCTGGTCCCGCACCTAGTGAATCTCTATGCAGAAGTGGACCAGAAGGGCTCTTTTCCGGAAGGGCTGGATGTTGCCACCGTTGTCGTATTACCTAAGACCCAACCCCGTTCCCTTTACTGCGCGGATTATAGACCCATATCTCTGATTAACAGTGAAGTAAAGATTTATGCTACGATACTTGCCTCCCGTCTCAAGAGGGTGATGCCCCTGCTGATACACTCGGATCAATGTGGATTCATGGCTAGACGTAGCACGCGTCACTGTATACGAAGGCTCCAAGTGGCCCTCGAAGGGCGACACCGATCGCCCCAGAATCTAGCACTCCTATTCATCGACTTCGAGAAGGCGTTTGACTCCATTGACTGGGGGTTCCTCCTTGCGGTGCTCCAGCGGGCCGGTTTTGGACCAAGGTTTTGTCGAATGGTCCAGGCCCTGTATACAAAACCCACAGCGCGGGTACAGGTTAATGGAGTCTTATCTTTGGCCTTTCTGATTCATCGGGGAACACGACAAGGCTGCCCCCTCTCTCCTCTCCTTTTTGCTCTGGCCATTGAGCCCTTGGCAAGAATGATAAGGGAAGACCCAGTATATCGAGGATGGAAGTGGGGCCCCTCGTGTGAGGACCGAGTGGCCTTATATGCGGACGATGTCCTGCTATACATGGAAAATCCGGGAGTGACCGGTCCCCGAAGTTTCCGCCTCCTCCGGCGTTTTTAGGAAGCCTCCGGGCTCAAGATGAACCCGGCCAAATCGATGCTGGTCCCTCTGGCACGATCGCGAGACTGCTTTGACTGGCAAGAGGTGGTGCCTATGCGCAGGTTAAGTTTTAAATACCTTGGGATATGGGTTGCGCTGCTCCCGGAACTATCCTGGTCCCTGAACCTGACCCCACTGGCGTCTCGCGTGCGAGACGATCTTCGGCGGTGGCAATCATTGCCGCTGAATGTATTGGGCCGCGTAGCTTTGTATAAGATGATGGTCCTGCCGCGCCTCTTATATGTGATCCAGAATCTGCCATTCGCGATCCCTCGCTCGTGGTTTAGAAAGTTAAGACGGTATCACTATCTCCTTCCCATGGGGAGGAACACGACACCGAGTAGCATCCCGGAGTTGTTGCAGAAGGGTGTATGACGGGGGGCTGGGCATGGCAGATCCGTTCCTGTATTACCTCGCGACGCAGCTCCTGGTGGTTCACGATTGGTTCAATGGGGGTTGGTCGGACCCAGCATATCAGGTAGAATTGGACACTTTAGGGTACCCCCGCATCCTAGATATTCTCTATGGGGCGCCGATCCCCAGAGAGCTAGAGCCTATCACCAAGGCGTTTTTTTTAGCATGGCGAGCGCCTCGAAGACATACTGGATGGAACAAAGTGATCACTCTGCAAACTCCATTGTGGCATGTAACTGGTTGAGATAAACAGCCAAGCTGGGCGGATTCGGGAGGTGGGACACGCTGGGCATATCTCTGGTGGGAGACGTGTGGAAGGGTAGCATGATGAAGTCCTTCCAGGAAGTACAACAAGAGTTCCAATTGTCCCCGAATCAATTCTTTAGGTATCTCCAGCTCCGGCATGCCCTTGGTATACACCTGAAAGAGGAGGCCCCCTTGCCGGAATTCAATCCAATCGAGGCTAAAACACTCATGGGAAGTTTGGGGAAGAAAGGCATCTCCCAAATCTATAGAATGTTAGAAAATAATGCGCCCAGGGATCTAAGCCACCTTAGGAATGGATGGGAGAAGTGGGTAGGACCGCTTGAAGAGACAGAATGGGCGGAGGCACTGATGGCTCCCTGAGTGCTGGTGGTGTCGGCAAGGTTGAGGGCGATACAATTCTACTTCCTACACAAAGCATACTTGGATCCAGATAGGCTGCACAAGATGGGTGTCCGATGCTCTGCCCAGTGCCCAAGGTGCGTCGGGGGCCCGGCCGACTTCTTCCATATGATATGGTCCTGCCCCGTGATTCGAGTATACTGGGAGGGAGTAAACCAAGAGCTGAACAGTGCTTTGGGAACATCGCAACTACTGACCCCAAAAATGGTTCTATTGGGCGTTATGGAGGACATAGAGGGGGCCAGAGTGGACAAGACTTTGGTCGGAGCAGCCACACTGGTGGCCAAGAGAGACATTGCTGCCGCTTGGAATACCGCCATAGGCCCCTCCCTTCAGAAATAGAGACGGGAGGTGGTGTGCAGCCTAAGAAAAAGTGGTGTACGATTCAAGGGGATGCCCCCATAAATATGAGAAGATTTGGGGGAAGTGGATGGGACTACTAGGTTAAATCGGCCAAAGAGACCGTGTGTGCCTGCTCTTTCCTCTTTCTCTGTATTATTTGGATATGTAACTTTGGAAATCCCAGTGTACTCCTGGTACAGAAGAGACAGATTAGAATTGACCATCCAGTCGGTATCAAACAGGCCAAGACATGTGTGTTATTTGTGTACCTTACCTGGTGTTCTCTTTAAAAACAATAAAAACTTGTTTATAAAAAATAAAAAAAAATCGGGAGTGTTCCACCTGAATCTGGTCTATCGGCATGTATGATATCATTCATGATTTTTTTAATGGTTTGGCAAAACAGCTAAAGATGCTTCAAAGGCCAGACCTAAAAATAACCATTGCACCAGACTCCAATGCCGACCTGTGTCTTTGCAAATGCTTGTAAACCGGACCAATATTTATTAGAACACCTAATTAGTTTCATGTATTAATAATGAAGACACAGCAAAAAATACTTTCATCTAACAAAATAAACTCCATGAACTGTAGGATGCAAACCTGCCAAGTCCCATGCATCAGTGATTAGACTAACGTGTTTTAGTACTGGTGTCCACATCCACTGCACTAAAATGCATAAGTCATGCATACTGAGCACCCTAAGACACTGTGGACATCATGGGGCACTTCAAGAACTGCAGTCCGAGCGGGGAAATATTTTTTCTTCAATTCTTTTATTAACTTTATCAAAAGCAAACAAAAACAATATCATACATGAAAATTGTAAACCAGCTACATAAATCAAAAGTGTAAAGATAAGAAATGACAATCTTTTCTAAATATGCAAATAATGACAAATAAAGAAACAGGTAAAAAAACCAAGAAAAATTATTTGCGCACAAATATAACATAACAGTCAGAAGAGACTTATAATTAGTCATCAAATTTGTTTACATCATCAATAGAAAAAAGTAGCTGTCAAAATATTCAATTTGAATTCCAAAAGACTCATATAATAAGATAAATGGAGAACATAAATCTTACACTTTAAAAAACAAACCCTAATAGCATAACATTGATATAAGTTATCATTCAGTTTATAAATCATCTTCTCAAAGTGCACTACTTCGAACATATCTTTTATCCAAGATTGAATCATTGGTGTATTATTGGACTTCCAGTAACATAAAATATTAATTTTAGCCAGACCAAGTGCTGTGGACAACCATCTATATACATAAGTAGAGATATGCAATAAAGATAAGTGGGGTGTAAGAGAAACAAAAACAGATGAAGACTGTGTTAAACAATTTTCGAATTGTAACCAGAACACACGAATTTTGGAACATTCCCATAAAAATATGAACAATATCACAATCTGATTCATGACATCTCCAACAGTCACAATTAGGACTTAAACTAGCAGAATTACATTTTGCAGGCGACCAATGCCATAGATGTAGTATTTTTAAGTAATTAAATTTCAAACAAGAGTCTCGAAGGCCTTTATTATAAGTTTCTAGAAGGTCAGGCCATTCTTCATCTGAAAAGGTAATATTAAGTCGCGAAGACCACCACACTCTTAAATTATTGGATGTATCAATAGAAAATGATCTATCAGTTAATACAGAATATATACCAGAGACTTTTGGTTTAAAGTTCTGCCATGTATGAATATAATAATGAGCAAGAGGTGAGTGTTTAATTCAGTCTGGTGAAGCATCTATTAAGGAGTTTAATATAGAGGATAACAGAATAACATTTTTGATCTGTGAGTGTGGGAGGTTGTCTTGTTCTCGTATTTGTGCAAATGATTTTTAAGTATTATGTTGTGTAAACAAATCTGATAGAATATTTATTTAATGATTACTCCTTACATCCCAGTTACGTTCTTTATCCATATGAGTAATTGAGGTATTATTCCAAATTGGGGCCTGAAAGTGTAAATATGTATGGGATTTTGTAATTTTAGGAGCTTTAAGCCAGGCTAATTGGGAGAATACAATTGGATTAGAAGATTGCGTGTATTTTGGATTCTTGGTGTAGTAAATAGCCAAGGGAGTAGCCGTGTTTAATAAAATTGCTCAATATTAACCCACAATGGGGTGTTTCGATATGTAGGAAGCATATATATGGCGTGCACCAATTGTAGAGCAATCTAATACTTTTCCAAATGGGAAGGAGTAAGCCTCCTTTCAAAGAGGATAGATGTAATTTTGAACTATTTATACGTGGTCTACTTTCTCCACATATAAAGCGAGATATCATGGATGACATCTCTTTTTTTTAAAGCGGTTGCTGCAGATAACGACAACATACTAAATACATAGTTGAATCTACGGATTGTATTCATTTTGATAATCTGAACTCTACCCCATAATGACAAACTTAACTGGGACCAACGTTGAAAATTCTGTTTTAGCTTTTCAATGATGGGGTTCAAGTTGTCCATCATCATATTCTTTAATCCTGGATTAAGTGAAATCACAAGCTATCTAAGGTTAGAAGATTTCCATGTAAACAGTAAATTGCCCAGAGAAGCTATAGTGGTAGTAAAGTTCACTGGTAAAGCTTTGCATTTAGACCAATTAATCCTATATTCTGAAAAAAGTTGAAAAAGGTATTCAAACGAGAATTTAAAGTGGTAGCCAAAGACTCAGGATTAGAAAGAGTCAATAAAATATCATCAGCATAATAAAATCCTTTCACTTCACCAGTAGGACATACTATACCCCTAATGCTAGCATTTTGTCTAATGGCAATAGCCAATGGTTCCAAAGCAAAGAGAAATAAGGGAGAAAGGGGGCATCCTTGTCTTGTGCCACGATGAACCTTAGAATAGGAACAGGTAAATCTGTTACACGTAATTGCTGCTGTTGAGAAGTGGTACATTCCTCTAGTTAGGGTAATACAATCTTTCCCAAATCCCATTCTTTCCATTGTTCTAAACAAATGTCCTCATTCCACTCTAGCATAAGCATTTTCTGCATCCAAAGATAACAAAACACTTTCTTCTTGTTTTTTATTCTGCTGAAGCCACAATAAATGTAAAATTTTGTGAAGATGGTTTGAAGAAGAATGGGATGGGACAAAACCAACTTGAGACGGGTGAATAGGCGACCTAATAACTGAAGTAAGTCCATTGGCTAAGACCTTAGCCAGGATTTTAACATCAGAGTTTATTAATGAAATGGGTCTATAACTGGAGCATTCAAGTGGATCTTTACTCGGTTTAGGAATAACAGTAATACGGGCATGTAGAAAATCAGTGGGAAGATGCCCTAATTTTAGAAAGAAAGATTGCAACTGTGGAGTGTGTGAGTCTTGGTCGTGTTATAAAATTCAATAAGAAAACCATCATTCCCTGGGGCTTTTCCGGTAGTGGAACAATCAATAGTTTTCATATTTTCACCTGCTGTAATTTCCTCTTCCAAGCGGTCTCTTTGCTCTCAAGAAAGTTTTGGGGCAGCTATATTTGCAACGAAAGCATCTTCCTCTTTAGTATCTAAGCAATTTAGTGAGAAGTAGCATGTTTTATAATAATTTTGAAATTGTGACAATATTTCAGAAGGAAGTGTAAGTAAATTACCATTAGAATTTCTAATGGCAGGAATGGTTCTGGAGGACTCTTGCTGACATAACTGATATGCTAAAAGTCATCCGGCTTTCTCCCCTCCAGGGTTATCATATCAATGTTTAATTGTTTTTTAGAAAAGCGAAATCTTTCATAATCATACCTCTAATTACAGCTTTGCCAGCACCCTATTACTTACTTGCTGCAGTTACCGAATTCTTGTTTTCTTTAAGAAATTGTTCAACGTGATGGCATAGCTTCTGTTTCTCCTGAGGTGTTTTATATGAAGAGATATTAAATCTCCAAATGGGTTTTGGGGTATGCGATAGTCCTACATTTACATGAACATCTATGAAATCATGATCAGAAAGGCGTAATTTCAGGTTCCGATATTATTTGTAAAAGTGAAGGAGAGATCAAAAAGTAATCTATTCTTGAGCAAATTAAATGTGAGCATAATGTAAAGGTGCATTCCCTTTTTATCTGAATGTAATAATCTCAACAGCTCTTGTAATGCAAAGTCTTTAATGAGATATTTTAAAATATGTCTATCACTGGTATGATGACTGTCTGGTTTACCTGATCTGTCTATAAATGGACCATTTATCACATTCCAGTCTCCCCCCATTTCCAATTGAGTAGGACCCAAAGAAGACAACAATCTACTAATCTTAGAAGTAAGTTTTGTTTTGGAGTCAGTGGATGCATAAATAGAACCAACACTCAAAAAAGAGTTTTGTATATGAATTTTGGCAAAGATATATCTACCATTGGTGTCCACCCATGTCTGAATAATTGTATATGCTAAACTCCTATTAGAAAAAAATAGTGACACCGCATTTACAGATAGGGTTAGTATCATTAGACATTTTGTTGGAAGTTACACTTGCATGTATGACATGACCAATTCAATATATTTTCAATATTTCACTTTCTAGTGCAATAAGATGAGTTTCCTGCAACAGTGTAATATCAGGCTTATGCTGGCCAAGAACATTAAGTATTTTATTTCTCTTGATAAAATGTGTTAAACCATTAACATTCAATAAAACAATCTTGAGAGGTTTCATCATAGAGGATTGCATAAGGAAGAGAGTAAAAAGAAGAAAAAAACAAGAAAGAAATTAAAAGAAATTAATAAAAGGTCAAAGGAGTAAGAAAAGAAGAAATAAAGTACCAGAAAGAAAAAGCCCTGCACACCAAGACACAAAAAGGGGTAAAAAGACAGATAACAAGAAAGGTAAATGTTGTAAACTAAAGAAAAGAGGGAAGTAGGAAGTGAGTTGGGGTAAAAATGAAAGAACAGTATAAAAAGGATATGAAAATTAGTCCCCTCTTCCCTTTATCTACCCTCCTCTCAAATATAAGTGGGTAGAAGGTTAAAGTTTATTCGAAAAAAATGTTACAAAACTGCGGAATAGAAAAAAAGGGAGAAGAGAAACCAAATGAAAAAAGTAAAGATCAATGAGAGAAGTAAATAAGAAATGATTATAAGTTATGACAAACAATACCATGTAAGTTGTCCAACACAAAGCGATAAGGCAACGATGTGCATTTAACAAACGTAATCTTTAGACTGAGGGAGTAGACAACAGGCACCACAGAGTGAGGGACAGAGACAAGGACAGCTGCGCCAATTCTAAACAACAAATCTTAAATAGAATACCCGACATTTCAGAAAAATAAAAGCACATGAGGTAAAAAAAGGTTACATAGGAATGATTATAAATATGAAACAGTCTGAGTCAAAGTGTAAGGAAAAAAGATATACAAGAAAGAAAGAAGGGGGGAGGAGAGACAAAGATAACCCAACAAATCCACCTCCCCACTAGATATTTAGCAAATTGTATGTTTTTACAAGAGGAAAAAACAGGTGTCAATGAGATTTCAAAAAACAGCTATCAATCATAATCAAAATTTCAAGGGTGATTTAGATTTGTCCCTAGGTTGATATTTCTTCCATGCTTTTAATTTATGATGAGACCAGGTCCGTTGAACTGTCTCCCATTCTGCACGATCAGCATCTGAAGGAGAAGTAGTTGAAGGACCCCGTACTGGCAGCGGACAAGGAGATTTATGTTACATTTCTGAGTCCTTTTCATCTAAATTGTTCAAAAATTATTCAAAGCCATGAAGATCAGAGTGCTCTTTGGTTTTCCCCTGAAAAGTCACAATTATGGTTGCCGGTTCCAGAAGACCATATTTAGGGGGGCATTTTGAGTTTGGAGGGCGGAAAAGGCCACCCGCCAAACTGGCGCTGTCAGATTGCACACGCCAGTGCGGCTGCCTTCCTGTGGGCCCCATTACGAGTTCCCTGCTGGGTCAGCGGGCAGAAATTGTGTTTCTGCCTGCTGACCCCCTTTGGGGAGAAGCCCACAACATTGACTTCGGCTCATAATTGAGCTGGCGGCAAAGTTGCGGTGCATAGGGTGCAACAGCACCTGTCGCACTTTTCACTGTCTGCAATGCCCAAGTGCATGGGCAGTGCAGGGGCCCCGTGCACCCCGTTTCAGCCAGCTTTTACATGGTGGTGCAACCGCCATGTAAAAGCTGGCAGGGGAGGGGTCGTAATCCCCAGGGCGGTGCTGCATAAACCGCTACCCTGACGGATTAGGACCGCCAGTAGAGGAAAACTGGCAGTGCTGGTGGTCCGACGGTGGTGCAACCGCCACGGCCATAATGTGGCTGTCAAACTGCCACTGCGACCCTGGCGGTCGTAACGAGGCCCTTAATGTCTCTCTTGTATCAGGAGCCTTAACAAGATGACTTACTTTCAATTTCAGTAATACGACTACAACGCGTGTTGGGTAGCTTCATGGCCCTGGGCCAATTATAGCACTACCAGCTCCGTTACAAACTACGCATGCCATCTTTGACAAACTGCTTACACAAAGCAGTTTGAAAAATAACCAAAATAATGAACATACATGTGTTCTTATCTCTGTAAAAGACCAGCAAACACAAACAGTATAACTGCATAAATGTTAGCATTTTTAAAACTGTATTAAAACAGTGTAGAAAAGGAAGCATGAGCGATAATGCGGATATAAATAACCATTAGGTTGTTTTTGAAAGATGTTTTGAACCTGCTGCAGTCTCTTCTGATGCCCACTCAAGTTTTAAATTGCATTTATATAGCGTTTACATTTTAGTAACAAATTCATATTATGTAGGCCAGCAGACCATCTTAGAAATGTAAAACTGCAAGTTCCAGAATGCAATCTGACTTTGGAGATACTATACATAATAAGAAATGATTTCTTTTGGCAGTTATGCATGACAGCTACTCACGACGATCCCGATTTGTGATAACATAATTATGCTACAAAGGCAGCAGTCAATAATTTCAACTGTGCAGTGGTAGAAGCAGATCGTGATTGCTCCAGCAATCTGAATCTAAAACTAGACTCATTGAAGAATTATAATCCTTTTTTGTTTGTGGGCCCAAATGTTCGTTTTTTAATTCTAATGTAAGTAAATGAATCCATTTGCATATTTAAAATGGATATGTCTGATCATGGGAACGTTATTCAAACTAAGGCCCTCCTTACAACTCTGGCGGTCAATTTCATTGACTGACAAAGCCAAACCTGCCAGACGACCGCCAGTGCTGGCAGTCAGTAGAGTGACATATTACGAGTGGTGGCTGCTCACCCCCATTTTTGAGGCGGAAAGCAGCCATCATTCGATCTGGCAGTCAGCGGTGCAGAGGCTGTTCCCTCACGGGCACCGCCCGCTGTATTACGAGCCATAATACGGCTCGGTTGTGTCCTGCTGGCGGCAGTGAGGGAAGACCGCCAGGATCCATCCCCTCCCGGACATGCTCCTCGTCTCAGAAGGTAAGCAGCGTCTGAAAGGGGAGGGGAGGGCGTCTGTTTGTTTGGGTGCATGTCTGCAGAGGGGGGTGGTGGTGAATGCGTGCAGTATGCAAATGAATGTGAATGGGTGTGTGCGTGCGTGTACGTGCGTCCGTATTGGGGTGTCTGAATGGATGCATGCGAGAGAGTGGGGGTGTCTGAGTGGATGCATGTGAGTGATTGGGGGTGTCTGAGTGGATGCATGCGAGTGAGTTGGGGTGTCTGAGTGGATGTATGCGTGTGCTGCATGTGTGTGCTTGTGCATGCATGCGTGAATGAAAGGGGGGTTCGTGAGTGTGTGGGTGGGCGGGGGGATGTCTGCATTGTGGGGACGTGTGTAGGTGTGTGCTGGCAACAGGAATGGAGGTGGCCGCCATAGAAAGCCTGGCGGTTTGCAACCTCGTAATTCGGACGGCAGCCTGAGGCCTGCCGCCGGATTGGAGGAGGTCACTGCCAGCCACGGTGGTGCAACCGCACCGGCGAGCCAGGTGGAGTTTTGGCTTCAGCTCACAACTCGCAATACGGCGGTCTTCACCGCCAGCTCTGCAGTGGTGAGGCCGTCATGGCAAGTCTGGCGGTCTCAAGACCGCCAGACTCGTAATGAAGGCCCAAATCTTTCTTTATAATGCAGCGTTCGTATGGTTACGAGATAGCTATCAGGTGACCATAGTGTTTTATATTCCCCAGCTGAAAATTGCACTTTTCCCATAGGCAGAGTGGCTCCTAACCATCTCACAGTAAGACCGATTTAGAACAGCTATGCGCATGCAATCACAATCCTTCAATACAAATAAATGTTTCTAAAGCACCATTATATCGTCTGTGTTTCAGCTCTTAACGCCCATGTAAATGAATACCGGCGATTAATACAGACACGTACACACAGCTCACGTTAGGTGTGTGTGCACGTCGGTACAAGAGTCAACTTCTTGCATCTGCTTGTCACACCGTGTGTCGCAGATAAGGCAATTAAATGTCAAATGCAAGCACACTAAGAACACAGAACTTTCACTTATAAGCAATCTGAAAACTTAGCAGCTACGAGGCGCTAACGAAGTCCCAAGAGAATTCCAGTTCCACAGAGCCTGCAATGAAAAGTCATAAAAACAGAAAAGGGACGCGACATTACTGATCATTGCTGCAAGCATCGCAGAAAGACTGCGCCTCTTCAAATGCAGCCAATGGAGTAATGACCCCGTGAGTGACCCCTTCTCCTGCAATAGTTAGCAATACAAAGCACGGTTAATTCGTGGGCTCCCGCCGGTCTTTGACCCTCCGGCTTGCTTCGTCGCAACGCCCTTTGCACCGGAACTGGCTCCGACGCCGGCCCGGAAATGCTCTGGCTTATGGTGACGTGTGCTGTCAGAGTTGGAGTCTGAGCTGCCGCCACGAAGTGGAAAGGAGGAGGTGGAGCGGAGAAGTTCAGCACCGGGAGAGCAGCATGGAGGCGCTGTACCACCAGACCAACAAGTGAGGGCGGGGCGAGATTGTACCTGTAACTGCCCCTGACGTAGATGTGCTGCAGGACATGGGGGGACGGGGCGGGGGTGTAGGAAAGGCCAGGGGTGCCGAGAGAGTGGCAGTGCTTAGAGGCATCTTTACCATGAGTGAAAGGGGGTGATGAAAGTCAACGGGGATAACGAGAAAATGGGGTTCTGTTATGGGGGTGATAGAATCGGTGGGCTTTAAATCTAGTGAGCCTGAAGTGATGTGTTTAAATGGCTGGGTTCTGTATGCGATGTGGTTGTATGGCAGCTCTCTGTATCCAACAGAGGATACTGTCAGCCTATTGATATTTTTGTTTCTTTGCCGCCTAGGCAGCCTGTTGATATTTTTCTTTGTTTGCTGTCTCCTGTGCCCCTTTCATGTTAAAGCAAGTTACTGGGTACATTTTCTTTCCTGTTGCCTTAAACCTCGTCTTGTGAAGTCTCAACAGTTGGTTCAAACTGTATGGGAGTTTAGAAGTGATGTCAATATATAGTTAGGTTGCTGGAGATCCGCAGCAGATGAGTTCAAAGGCAAGTTATGAGGATGCTTATTATATCTACATAGATTTGGGTTTAGCGGAGGGTGGCTAACTTTCCATTATCACTTTTCAGGGCACGTTGAACACCTGCTGTGACACGTTTGCAGAGACATCGGAAGATGTTTGGGAACGTGGGGAACTATGTAATAAGTTATATAGTGCATGTTGGGGTTTCACTCTATATCACTTCTTCATATAAATCAGACAGATTAAGATAAAACACAGCCAGTTTGTGAGGTTATCAAATGTTACTACTATTCATAGTGTGTTCCGCTCACTTTAAAGCCACCCGAGGCAAACATTGCCTGCTCGTTACTGTCACTTTTGAGAAACACGTTTACAAAATTAACAATTCTGTTATTCAAATGTAACAAAATAGTCTTAAGCCTTAAAACAGTAATCGTAGATAGCAGCATCCACCTTGGATGGTGCCCAGCCACCACTTAATGCCCACAAAACCCAAAGAAAAGGTCCCATAATCTACTCCTGCCTTTTTCTCATAATATGAAAATATTGTGTTGCTAAAGGTGCCCTAAGTGGGAAGGGTATGCCCAGACGCGGGTCCCTTGCTCACTGTGCCACTGGATTCAAGCTAGCCTGGCTGATGAAGGGTGATACCCTGAAACCAGTCCCAGGATGCTAATTTCCGGTCCAGGGTGGACCTGGCTTGGCAGTTCGGGCTGGACTGTTCCCAAGTGGAACAGGGTCAAGACTGATTTGCATATGGTTGGGTCCAACCTAGGGTGGCATGGTGAGCAAAAGAACGATGGATTAAACCCAGATCTGTGTCTGGGGGTGAGTGGTTGAAAAGTTTCAACACTCTGTCCATCATCCTTTTGTGTTGCTAAAGTTGCCCTAAGTGGGAAGAGTATGCCCAGACGTAGGTCCCTTGCTCACTGTGCCACTGGATTCAAGCTAGCCTGGCGGATGAAGGGTGATACCCTGAAACTGGTCCCAGGATGCTTATTTCCGGTCCAGGGAGGACCTGGCTTGGCAGTTTGGGCTGCACTGTTCCCAAGTGGAACAGGGTCAAGACTGATTTGCATATGGTTGGGTCCAACCTAGGGTGGCATGGTGAGCAAAAGAACATGGATTAAACCCAGATCTGTGACTGGGGGTTTCAACACTCCGTCCATCATCCTTTAGTTTCATATCGGTTGTGAGTGCTATTAAAAAAAAAAAAAAAACCCAAAAAACTTGCTAAGATCCCCTAACTGGGTGGGCAAGTAATTGGGTGGACAACCAGCAACACTAGATATGTTATAATGGGGATATTTTATCCCTGGAACTGGGATTTTTAACATCTAATCTGAACTTTACACTTCACCTAATTATGCTGGAAATAAACACTGTATTCTAGAACTGAGCAGGCTCAATCATGGTGGCATTTCACTGGGAAGGGTAGTCTTTTTGCCTTGCTATTGGAGTCACTGCCAGCCCAGTCGTGGCATGGCGCACCAGCTGGAAACTGTGGAACCAGGACACGTTTTTTCATTCAGGCCTTCCAATGTGGTCACATTTTGTGCTTGTGGTCACATTCCTATTGACTTTATTTCTCTGCTCGGTTATTGGCAAGATTGGTTGTACTTATAATGAATGTAAAAGCTCCTACTAAGGGTTTGATTAAAATATTATGGGCTGGATATTATCTGGGGGAGTGAGGACAGTGCTGATTATGGCCATAAATGTATAACCTGTGGAGCAAGTGGAAGTGTGCTGCAGCCTCGGGCTCCTAGTTTGACAGTCTGTTTAATCCTGAGTGAAACCTAGTTTCTCTGGCCCTCTTGTCACTAACATGCAACATCTGAGCACTTTGAAATAGGCTTATTGAATTAATCCTAAAGCCACATTCCCAGTATAGGACCCAGCATGATTTTCATTCATACATTCTGGGCTGTTTAACAGCGGGTGTGGTGGGATTTGTACTCCTGTAGCTGAACCTGTGCCTGAAGCTGCGTTGTGCAGGATTTCTCCTGTGCTGCATCTCCTCCCTCCCACTCACCAATAGGCACCTCTTTTACAGTTCATAAAGGACTAAAAGAGTGAGAGTTGGACACCCTACCAGGCCACTCATGGTGTCTTGCCTTACAGCTCTATTCCTCTTGCATGTCGTGTAAGGGGGTCAGGAGTGTTGGAAACCAAAATTAGAGAGCATTAGCATCCTCAGTGCCTTTGGTCAGGCAGTTTGACAAATATGCAAAATGCAGGACAGTTAGCCACCTGCAATGTAGTGTGAGGGAGGAGTAAAAAAGCCAAGTGTGTTGAAGCTGGTGTTTAATGAAATTGAGCATAAGAGGTCCATTAGTGTGCTGTTCTGGAGAAAATCTACCCATGTGGGGTGCAGTTAGATTCTGGTGTATTTAGATTTGGCTCCAGGTAAGAGAGTGCGACTGGAGTCCAAGTTGGAGGGATTCCTGTTATGAGTGTGCTTAACTGCGGTTTAAGGACTGGTGGGTAGTGTAGGTGCGCTAAGTGTTTAGATCTAGAATTGGAGGAGCATAGGTGTTGGCTGTGCTGGGGCCCCATTGGTGTAGATGTATGAAAGTAGTGAAGTGCTGCGTGTTTTAAAGTTCAGTTGGCTCTAGGATCGAGTTTGCACTGAGGAACTAGAAGTTGTGCAGTGAAGCCCTTGTATAGCACAGCGTTACTATCTTTTAGGACATCGCAGGATGTTGGCAGCCTTACAACTGGGAGGAGAGCACTAACAGTCTGTATTTGTTGACTTTTCCAAGGGTTTCAATAGCTTAGACCATGAATTACTTTGGAGAAATCTTCCTAACTGGGTTTGGCATGCATTCTTATTCATATTCTATCTAGGCTTCATCTAAACACTTGGGCCTATACACAAGAGCAGCTTGCGGGGCTTTGAAGGGGCGGTGCTTGTGGGGGGAATTAATTTAATTAAAAAACACACTTACCTTCACTCACTGCTGCTGCCACCACCACATGCTCCACTGCTGCACACTGCAGGCACAGGCTCCCAGCCTGCCCTGTGGCCAATCCTGACTCTGCTCAGAGCAGCGTTAGGATTGTCTGGGAGTGTCCAGCCAGGGCGCTCCCAGGCAGACTGGAAGCCTGTGTCTGCTCTCTCCAGCCCGGTAAAACAGTGCCGGCCAAGATGGCCGGCCAAACATACATGTGCACTGAGGGGAGTGCTCTATGCACTCCCCTCCATTGCGGTCATCCCCAATGCCCGACCCATTTCCTACAAAATAAATATAAACATAGTTTATTATCATTTTGTAGTAAAAGGTTTGCAGCTGCTGCCGCTGGTCGGTGGGTGGGCGGGGGTGACGCTTCTCCACCATAGCGGAGGAGCCACCACTGCCTATACACCAGATGTACAGAGGGTTGAATCTGTTTGCTGGGTTCTAGTGTTTCCCTGTGTTTATGCATATAAGACCTCAGTGTACTAATTTACACCTCTAAGTGCATTGATTTATGGTTCTTTTTTTAAAATTAAAACTCACTTAATGTATTTCGGACTTGCAACAGTGTTGCTTTACGATAGTTAAATAGCTGTTCAGAAGTACCTCTTGTTACATTTATTGCCTCTATGATATACATTGTTGTACTGGGTAAATGGTCTAGTCATTCAAGGAGCCTCTGTTGCTATCAATACATGTGTGGTGTGCTGCATGCGCTCTGGCTATGATCTTGTTGTTTTACTGCTGTTGAAGATGTTCTTTTTGAACCATTCCATTTTGTTATGAACTGTTGGAGGGGCAATTATTTGCGAAGCACAGGCATGAAGCTTTTCCTGCTGGAGACTGCTGATGGTGCATCAAGATCTGAAGTGCTGTCTGAAGCTTGCATTCAAATGGTAATAGCAGTGACATTTCACCTGCTTCATCTTCTTCCTGGATGTCCCCAGAGTACAAGGAGGGTTCCAGTGCCTCTCTCCTGCTTGATCTCATGGGTCGATTTATGGATAAGAAGGGTTGGCACTTGTCTTGATCTATCTGAGACATTATATTAGATGTCATGCATCCAATGCTTCAGGGGAAGGTCTGAAGTCAAGCTTCAAAATCTGCTTTTGACGCTCCTAAAAGTTTTTTATTACTTCTCTCTAGCCAGTTCTTTGAGTGATTACGTCACGAGTTGGCCTTGGATGGTTTGGTGCTTTTGATTTCTCAAAAAGGGTACCATATTGAATTATCTTCTCTTATACCAGATTCTGGGCTCTTAGTGATTCCATGGCTGCAGTCTGTAGGCATGCAGGAGGCTCTCTACAAACAGGAGTCTAGTTGTTTTGGGGCAAAAAGCCCATCTCGCCTATTTTCCCTGGTTGAAGAGGATCTGGGGGATTTAATTTAGCATGTTTTTAATGATCATTGGAAGGGTCAGCATTAAATTGGAAGGTATGAACGAGTTTGTCCGGATGATCCATTTAAAAATGGTCACCCTGTAGGGGCATTTCCTTTGTCGTGCCTGGAGACTTTTATATTGGCACAAAACTTGGAAAATGCTTATCTCCCCATTCTGGTTTGTCATATTGGCGATTCATGAGGTTTGCTAACCTGCCCTTGCACTTCCAGCACAGTGATATCACCTTTGTTATGAAGTCTGCCCAAGGCAGTTTATCAAGGTGCTTGACCTGTGGTAAAAGTTTTGCGCAACCATGGGTGATATATTCACTATCAGGACCCAGGAGGTTTCTGATGTGGAGATGGTGTGACACTTACGGGGTTCCTTTGTATTGCTGAGACATTTGGCCAAGTCCAGTTGGAACCAACTTTGCATCTACTTGTTTATGGTGTACTTGTTCATGGGCCTGGCTAATGCCTTGCGTCCAGGGTTCAGCTTCAAGTTCCTGTCGGAGTAAGATGAAGGGGGTTTGAAGGCTATTGACTCCTTCTCTTTTTCTTTCTCAGAGGGCCTGCCTCGGCTCGGACTTTGGTTAAAGGAGCAGCTTCTATGTAAAATCTTCCTCTGGTTCCCTCTGTTGTTCAGACTGCTTCTTTTGAGCCTTTGGAGGAGGTGTCTCTGATTTTATTTTTTGTCTCATGAGACACTTTTCTGGGGTTGCCATCACCTCTTCCAAGAGTCTTGGCGAATTGGTTTCCTGCCATGCCAGGTTCTCCAGCACGTCTTCTTTTTCTAGACTGAGTGGTTCTTCTGTTGAGTGGGTAGGTTGATGTGTGTTTTCGTAAGGCCTCTGAGCGTTTGGTCCCAGTGCTGCCCTAGCGGATTACGATCTCCACCCGCCGTCAACCCGTCAGGGTCACTGATCCCGGCAGAGACGTCGGAGCCCTGGCGATCTGACCGCCAGGGTCTTAATGTGGCAGTCGGACCGCCCCAGCAGGGCTGGCGGTCCTAAGACGGCCAGCCTCGTAATGAGGCCCCAAGTAAGACCAGACATGAGGAGGGGAGAGCTGGAGTAACAGGATTACCGCTAAATAATCTGGGTATATGCTGCCTTCTCTTCTGAGACAAGGACAACACCTACTCTACACTTCTTAACTTGCTCACCTTTGGTGGGTAGCATTTTCCCTTTGGTGGGTCTTAAACCTGTACACTTGCCTGGCAGCCTACCTAACCCGCCTTGAACAGTGCTTCATGCGCTTTAAACAAACGATGTTAACAATTACCCAGTTCATGGTACTCAGTTAACTAGTATTCGGGAGGATGGAAGGCTGAGAAGGATTCCAACTTGTTACCAACTGATTACTACTTTGTTTGTTTGGTGAAAGTGTCTCATTCAGCTATCCTTCCGCAACCTGAAGGACAGATTCACAGCTAAGAGAAGATTGCACGACTGAATCAGTGTAAAAAAAAAAAAAAAAAATTGTGACTACGTAGAAGCCGCAGCTGTCACCACTTAAACAGACAGAAATGGCAGTGTGGGCATGCGGGCCGCAATAGAGCTTTCTCTATGATCGGGTACTAGGCGAGAGAGGTAGTGAGCATCCCGCCTTGAAAAAAGACCTGGCACAGTAAAGAGGACCGTTTGTCCTGAAACACTTTGGACTCTGTCCCCTTCTGGATGCGGTCACTGATCACAGCCTCACAAAACTGACAGTAGAGGAGAGAGGGTTTGTCTTCTGCCATCGAATCCCACCCGTTTACCTCTCTCCATCCTGGTGGCAGCGTTGGAGACAGTGGGCCCTCTTGCTATGGAAATGGAGCGTAACTCTTTGCTTCGAACCTGAATCCATTCAGTCCTACACGGAAGGTAGGAGTGGTGCTGGTAGCTGCATTGAAGACTGTGCATTTGGTATGGTGATGGAATGTAACGCTTAACGGAAAACATTACTCCTTTGTTCCTACGCTGAAGGTAGGAGTGGTGCTTACTTAGCCCCCAGCATAGGGAGTCAAAATACGTTGTGTTGCAATGGAAGACAAACTGTTTACTGAATTGCCTGGAACACAGGGTAGGCAACCGCTCCCCAACCTCCTCCTAGTGCACCGGGCACACCTAACTGCCAGCCGCTGTACCATGAAGAGTCCAGTTGGTAACCTTAAGAATTTCTTTGGACACAGATGGGCACGGACTGTGTTTGGGAAGCGTGAAGTTAGAGCATCAGCTCAAACAGCACACAGCGTAGCATTGTAGCGGGATAGCTGTCCTGAGTACCTCATTCATTGAATCCAAGTACACAAAGGACTGAGAGATGAGCCATGTAAACAGCGAATCCTGTTGAAACTGATGCTCTCGATGTTCATACACTGGCACAAAATACATTAGATCCCAAAAGTGAACTGTTTGTCACCATTATGTCTGCAATGTGTGAAACCCATGGCTTTGTAAACAAAGATAGACCCTGTGGCTTTCTACCTTGCCTTACTAAGAGGTGATCAACAAAAGATGTCTAACAGGGTGGTGGAAAGTGCTGGCACTGGCGTTGGTGTAACCCTCTGTTAAAGAACTGCAAACGCACATGACAGAACACACAGTGCTTGGACTCCCGAGCTAAGAAGGCTGAGAGATGCTCTCGAAGAAATAATGTTAGAGTAGTAAACTTACCTGAGAAAATAGAGGCACCCAGCATGGAATTGTTCCTATAAGAATGGCTTTGCTCTGCAGTGGCACTCGACGTCTGCCAAACTGCTTCTCAGTGGAGACAGTACACAGAGTTTCTCCAGCCCTCCCAAAAATGTGGAGTCCACATGACCTGTGTTGGCTAGGCTACTTTTCACGGAGACGGGGAGTGTTCACTACAGTCGACATAAAAGTCAATTTATACTACAGGAGGGCAAAATATTCTTTGATTTCACCGCTGTGGTGCAACAACAGCAAAATACCTTTCTAGAAGTAAAGCTTATACTCGAGGCCCTAGACTAGAAGTAAATGCTCATGTTCTCTGCAAAATTGTAAATATAGAAGGAAACGAGGTGCACTCTTTATTTTACAGAGGCCTGGCGGCTGCAATGCAATGTGCAACAAATGGACAGAAACTCATCATAAATCTATCCTGCTAACCAGGAATAACAGCAAAAGAAAATCGAGAAACCTTGCATGCCTTAATTTCACAACCCATCAAGGGATTAGGCAAAGGTGGAGAGACAAGAAACAACAGCAAATATTGGATTGCTGTGTCAAACTTGAGTGCCTAGAGGGGGAGTTTTGTCGTTGAATACAGAAGTTTTGCCACAAGAGTCAAAGGCAGTAATGGACAGTGAATAATCAGACAGGGACAGCGCTCAACTACTGAAGGCTTCCCTTTTAGTGGATAATTTAATATAGTCTGCAATGTAGTCTCAGTGTTCATAATGAGTGTCTGCTAAAGTATAGAAGAATGCGGCTGGCTCGCTGAAATGTAGGCAGGGAGCCCACTGACATTTAACCACAAATTGCTCTCACCCCCACCCCACTGTCCCCCAAGTTTGAGTGGTTATACCCCACCCCACTGTCCCCCAAGTTTGAGTGGTTATAAGGGAGTGATGCTTGGGTTAGTTACAAGGCATTGGTTTGGGAATAGGTATGATCAAGTTCCATGGCATTCCATGGGTTGGAAGTGTTGTTGTTTAGTGGAGATTGAACAGATTGGCACAGTTTACCCACCAAACATCTAAAACAATGGTTCAAGCTGGTCTCACAGAATATCCTGGGTTGCCTTAATGTGAGATGCCCACCACCCAACAGTCAATGTAGCACGACGTGTAGTGAAGTCCATATGTACACCATCAGTAACTATGGTGTGCAAAAATGCAAGGTTTATAACATGGAATGTAGTGGATCTGGTAACACAGAGAAAATATACAAAATCCACACTTATTTGTGCAGGAGACGGGTGGAAGTCACTTAACCTGGAGGGAACTCGCCCAACAAAATCAGAAGCTGCAAGACTGAACAAGAGGTGGGGAGGCCAGTAATCAATTCGTTCAGGCTTATTTCTGAGGCATGCATCCAGACAACGTTTTATAGAATAAAAGCACAGAGTAACTGTAGGAAAGTACCATCTTGCCTGGCATGTTACCCCCATATTTCACTGTATATATGTAGTTTTATTCTATGTGTCATGGGACCCTGCCAGGCAGGGCCCCAGTGCTCATAAGTATGTGCCCTATATGTGTTCCCTGTGTGATTCCTAACTGTCTCACTGAGGCTCTGCTAACCAGAACCTCAGTGGTTATGCTCTCTCTGCTTTCCAAATTTGTCACTAACAGGCTAGTGACTAAATTTACCAATTCACATTGGCATACTGGTACACCCATAAAATTCCCTTGTATATGGTACTGAGGTACCCAGGGTATTGGGGTTCCAGGAGATCCCTATGGGCTGCAGCATTTCTTTTGCCACCCATAGGGAGCTCTGACAATTCTTACACAGGCCTGCCAGTGCAGCCTGCGTGAAATAATGTCCACGTTATCTCACAGCCATTTACCACTGCACTTAAGTAACTTATAAGTCACCTATATGTCTAACCTTCACCTGGTGAAGGTTGGGTGCAAAGTTACTTAGTGTGTGGGCACCCTGGCACTAGCCAAGGTGCCCCCACATCGTTCAGGGCATATTCCCCGGACTTTGTGAGTGCGGGGACACCATTACACGCGTGCACTATACATAGGTCACTACCTATGTATAGCGTCACAATGGTAACTCCGAACATGGCCATGTAACATGTCTAAGATCATGGAATTGTCTCCCCAATACCATTCTGGTATTGGGGAGACAATTCCATGATCCCCTGGGTCTCTAGCACAGTACCTGGGTATTTCCAAACTGCCTTTCCGGGGTCTCCACTGCAGCTGCTGCTGCTGCCAACCCCTCAGACAGGTTTCTGCCCTCCTCGGGTCCAGGCAGCCCTGGCCCAGGAAGGCAGATCAAAGGATTTCCTCTGAGAGAGGGTGTTACACCCTCTCCCTTTGGAAATAGGTGTGAAGGCTGGGGAGGAGTAGCCTCCCCCAGCCTCTGGAAATGCTTTGATGGGCACAGATGGTGCCCATCTCTGCATAAGTCAGTCTACACCGGTTCAAGGATCCCCTCCCCTGACCTGCACCTCCTAGGGGAGGGGCCCAGAGCTCCTCCAGTGTGTCCCAGACATCTGCCATCTTGGAAAAAGAGGTGTTGGGGGCACACTGGACTGCTCTGAGTGGCCAGTGCCAGCAGGTTACGTCAGAGGCTCCTTCTGATAGGCTCTTACCTCTCTTGGTAGCCAATCCTCCTTCCTTGGTAGCCAAACCTCCTTTTCTGGCTATTTAGGGTCTCTGCTTTGGGAATTCTTCAGATAACGAATGCAAGAGCTCACCAGAGTTCCTCTGCATCTCCCTCTTCACCTTCTACCAAAGGATCGACCGCTGACTGCTCAGGACTCCTGCAAAACGGCAACAAAGTAGCCATATGACTACTAGCAACATTGTAGCGCCTCATCCTGCCGGCTTTCTCGACTGTTTCCAGGTGGTGCATGCTCTGGGGTAGCCTGCCTTCACCCTGCACCAGAAGCTCCGAAGAAATCTCCTGTGGGTCGACGGAATCTTCCCCCTGCTAATGCAGGCATCAAAAGACTGCAACACTGGTCCTCTGGGTCCCCTCTCATCCTGATTAGCATGGTCCCTGGAACTCAGTAACCCTGTCCAAGTGACTCCCGCAGTCCAGTGACTCTTCAGTCCAAGTTTGGTGAAGGTAAGTCCTTGCCTCCCCACGCTAGACTGCATTGCTGGGTACCGCGTGATTTGCAGCTGCTCCGGCTCTTGTGCACTCTTCCAGGATTTCCTTCGTGCACAGCCACGCCTGGGTCCCCGGCACTCCTTCCTGCAGTGCACAACATTCTGAGTTGTCCTCCGGTGTCGTGGGACTCCCTTTTGTGACTTCGCGTGGACTCCGGTTCACTTTCCTTCCAAGTGCCTGTTCAGGTACTTTTGCGTGTGCTGCCTGCTTCTGTGAGGGCTCCCTGAGTTGCTGGGCACCCCCTCTGTCTCCTCCTCCAAGTGGCGACATCCTGGTCCCTCCTGGGCCACAGCAGCACCCAAAAACCTTTACCGCGACCCTTGCAGCTAGCAAGGCTTGTTTGCGGTCTTTCTGCGTGGGATCACCTCTGCAAGCTTCATCGCGGCGTGGGACATCCGTCTTCCAAAGGAGAAGTCCCTAGTCCTCTTCTTTCTTGCAGAACTCCAAGCTTCTTCCACCCGGTGGCAGCTTCCTTGCACCCTCAGCTGGCATTTCCTGGGCTCCTGCCCACTCTCGACACTGTCACGACTATTGGACTTGGTCCCCTTATCTTACAGGTACTCGGGTCCGGAAATCCACTGTTGTTGCATTGCTGGTGTTTGTTCTTCCTGCAGAATCCCCCTATCACGACTTGTGTGCTCTCTTGGGGTAGTAGGTGCACTTTACACCTACCTTTCAGGGTCTTGGGGTGGGTTATTTTCTAACCCTCACTGTTTTCTTACAGTCCCAGTGACCCTCTACAAGTTCACATAGGTTTGGGGTCCATTTGTGGTTCGTATTCCACTTTTGGAATATGTGGTTTGTGTTGCTCCTATACCTATGTGCTCCTATTGCAATCTATTGTAATTCTACACTGTTTACATTACTTTTCTTGCTATTACTTACCTAATTTTGGTTTGTGTACATACAGGGAGTGCAGAATTATTAGGCAAATTAGTATTTTGACCACATCATCCTCTTTATGCATGTTGTCTTACTCCAAGCTGTATAGGCTCGAAAGCCTACTACCAATTAAGCATATTAGGTGACGTGCATCTCTGTAATGAGAAGGGGTGTGGTCTTATGACATCAACACCCTATATCAGGTGTGCATAATTATTAGGCAACTTCCTTTCCTTTGGCAAAATGGGTCAAAAGAAGGACTTGACAGACTCAGAAAAGTCAAAAATAGTGAGATATCTTGCAGAGGGATGCAGCACTCTTAAAATTGCAAAGCTTCTGAAGCGTGATCATCGAACAATCAAGCGTTTCATTCAAAATAGTCAACAAGGTCGCAAGAAGCGTGTGGAAAAACCAAGGCGCAAAATAACTGCCCATGAACTGAGAAAAGTCAAGCGTGCAGCTGCCACGATGCCACTTGCCACCAGTTTGGCCATATTTCAGAGCTGCAACATCACTGGAGTGCCCAAAAGCACAAGGTGTGCAATACTCAGAGACATGGCCAAGGTAAGAAAGGCTGAAAGACGACCACCACTGAACAAGACACACAAGCTGAAACGTCAAGACTGGGCCAAGAAATATCTCAAGACTGATTTTCTAAGGTTTTATGGACTGATGAAATGAGAGTGAGTCTTGATGGGCCAGATGGATGGGCCCGTGGCTGGATTGGTAAAGGGCAGAGAGCTCCAGTCCGACTCAGACGCCAGCAAGGTGGAGGTGGAGTACTGGTTTGGGCTGGTATCATCAAAGATGAGCTTGTGGGGCCTTTTCGGGTTGAGGATGGAGTCAAGCTCAACTCCCAGTCCTACTGCCAGTTCCTGGTAGACACCTTCTTCAAGCAGTGGTACAGGAAGAAGTCTGCATCCTTCAAGAAAAACATGATTTTCATGCAGGACAATGCTCCATCACACGCGTCCAAGTACTCCACAGCGTGGCTGGCAAGAAAGGGTATAAAAGAAGGAAATCTAATGACATGGCCTCCTTGTTCACCTGATCTGAACCCCATTGAGAACCTGTGGTCCATCATCAAATGTGAGATTTACAAGGAGGGAAAACAGTACACCTCTCTGAACAGTGTCTGGGAGGCTGTGGTTGCTGCTGCACGCAATGTTGATGGTGAACAGATCAAAACACTGACAGAATCCATGGATGGCAGGCTTTTGAGTGTCCTTGCAAAGAAAGGTGGCTATATTGGTCACTGATTTGTTTTTGTTTTGTTTTTGAATGTCAGAAATGTATATTTGTGAATGTTGAGATGTTATATTGGTTTCACTGGTAATAATAAATAATTGAAATGGGTATATATTTGTTTTTTGTTAAGTTGCCTAATAATTATGCACAGTAATAGTCACCTGCACACACAGATATCCCCCTAACATAGCTAAAACTAAAAACAAACTAAAAACTACTTCCAAAAATATTCAGCTTTGATATTAATGAGTTTTTTGGGTTCATTGAGAACATGGTTGTTGTTCAATAATAAAATTAATCCTAAAAAATACAACTTGCCTAATAATTCTGCACTCCCTGTATATCTTGTGTATATAACTTATCCTCATACTGAGTGTACTCACTGAGATACTTTTGGCATATTGTCATAAAAATAAAGTACCTTTTTATTTTTAGTAACTCTGTGTATTGTGTTTTCTTATGATATTGTGCATATGACACCAGTGGTATAGTAGGAGCTTTACATGTCTCCTAGTTCAGCCTAAGCTGCTTTGCCATAGCTACCTTCTATCAGTCTAAGCTGCTAGAAACACCTCTTCTACACTAATAAGGGATAACTGGACCTGGCACAAGGTGTAAGTACCTCTGGTACCCACTACAAGCCAGGCCAGCCTCCTACAGTAACAAATAAATAACAACATTGAAGTTAAATTATTTCATCAAAATAACAGCAGTTATATTAAAGTAGGACAAAAATATAAAATCTCCAAAGAGAGCAAAATAATAAAATTATTAAATTGATATGATCAATAAATTGCAATTCATTAAGCTATTGAAAGATAGTGTAATCTAATATTGCATGCAGAAAGTTAAAAGCGAGTTATAGCATAGAACAGACGAATGATGTTGTAATGTTGAACTTAAGAGTTCAGAAGTCAGTAAAATATCTAATGATGCCTAAATTCCGTAAATAAAGGAAGAAACACTTGAATTTGGGTCTGTGATAAAATGGACAAATCAACAATAAGTGTATCTCAGGTTCCTCCATATCAGGACAAACTACACAGCGAGTTCTTTGCAAATTTTTTGCAGTTCATTTTAGGGTAAACACAGCCAAAGGCAAAATTCACAATCTACATTTTTATAAACTAAGTCTTTGAACCCCAGGGGGTAATCTCATTTAAAAATCCTTCAAATGTAGGTATATTTTAATGGAATGGAAGGCATCAATAAAACCAGCATTTGAAGCTGGTTTCTCAAACGTATAGGTAAATAAAAGAAAGTTGTTATCACCCGTAATATTCAAACGTTTGCTGAGTGCTTGCTTATAGGAAGAAAGTGCGAGTTAACGCCATACTGGAAACCAAAAACAAAGGGATCTCAGCTTCACAATCTGATCTGCACATCTGATCCCTGGATCCAAATGAAAAGGTCGATGGTGAACTGGGAGGTAACTGTAGTAGTAATTTGCTAAAATAATTTTCAGAAACTTTCAGTTTACTCAAATTACAAGGACCCCAAGTTCAGAGCCATACAATGCCGAAGATTAAGCCTTATACATTTCAGATCCAGGGAATAGGGTCAGTAGAAGCACGCAACTCATACAGCATATGCCATGGGGCATTAATGTGGAAAAACAGGGGGCCCTTCATCACCGAATGGATCCAGGAGGGAGGTGTGTTATGCAGTTAAAGTATCCAAATGTGCTGAACTTGCACACGACTAAACAGATATGTTACATTTGTTTGGAAGGGTGGATGATTATAACTGGGTGATGGACATGTGCCTAGACACCCCTTCCAGGCACGCTAGTGTGAGAAATACTGACGATATTAAAGCATGGATGGGCCATTGGAACCTGTTGTATGCTTGGCATTCAGTTCACCTTCGACGTACACTCTTGGGGATCTGGTCCTTTGTGCAGAACACCTGAGAGAAGCACATATTTAGGACATATACTCTCTGATCACAACTTGGTCCGTGTGACACATATGGGCGCAGACACCCACCTGTATTTAATACTTAGAGGCTACAATCGGCATTCCTATATGACACATTATACAGAAATACTAACAAAACACACATTAAACAATTCTATGCCGACAGTGAGGTATCATTGGATGTTGTCCTTATGGAGCTAAGACCATGAAGTATGCTGAGGGGAATATGCAAGCAGGTGACAGTATGGGCGAGGGACATCCTGAAGAGGGTGGTGAGAAGACAGGTTCTGACATCTGGAGAAAAGTTAGGTGGTAGACGTGGGAACTGGGGTGGTAAAAGTGCATGCATGGCAGAGATATAGAGACAATAGACAGTCTTGGTAAATTTGACTACAGGACTTGAGTTGTTGCAAAGCATAGTGAGTGAGACACTTCCGATCATCGCTATGTGGAAGGTAGAAAGTAGGGTGGCTGGAACACGGCTAGAAATATAGAGAGAGATGCTAGCATATGAATCTACGCTGTCACTGCAGAGGAGGCAAGGTGAAACTGAGATTGGCGTCGGAAGGCAATAATTGACAGATGCAGGGGTCGTAACTGTTGGAGACCGCTACTCCCTATCTCGGGTCAGTTCCAGACATATGCTGCAGTCACAGGTGGTAGTAGAAGCCATGCTGGAGCTGGGACCGGGCAGAAGAGTTGTAAATTTTTAGACACGGCTACTAGTCATATGACTGGTCTGACCCTTCTGCCCTCCCTTGAAGCGTGTACCAAGGGTTCCGAGACTTATGGCCAAGGTGTTTCAGATTTAATGCAATGTTCTGGCAATGCACAGAAATACTGGCATGAGGTTACTTGGGCCATAAATCAGCTACCTAAGAGAGTGTCTAGTGGGATTCATTGACTGCATTTACATTAACACCCCCTGCTTTTGTGATAAGAAGATTGGCAATTGCATGGAAATCATCCAGCGCACCATTAATCGCCAGCTGAAAGTGGGATTTGCTCAGGTGGGCAGAGATGGGAAGTGCTTTGTATAAGGGTAACTGGTTAGAGGAGGGGCAGCCTCCAGATTAACGAGATAGGACATGATACTGCCTCCACTCACAAGGGACAGTGATGATAGACCACCCTGGACTGCGGTCTAGACAGATCGCATTGTCCCCAGTGTACTTCACTAGTCTTGACAGCAACCAGGTCATGCTGAACTTCACAAACATGAAACGCCCATGAAACCTACACTAAACTTATTTACTTGTACATCTGTGAAAAACATGGGTACCTTGGTGGATGAAAATGAAACACGATATTGGGAGTAACTAAAATTGGCTGTCTGGAAAAGTGTGTTTATGGGTGGTTGGTAATACACTGAAATGTGCTCGATCACTGTCTCGCAAGTTTATACAAGTTCTAAGTTAAAGGGGAAAATTACAATGTGGATATGTTGCAAAATGTAAGTGCTCCGACAGTGCCTTTTTCTTATTCTCTGCAAAAAAATAATAAATAAAAAATGCATCACACAAAAGTAACAAATGTTTTCATAAATCCATTTATGTAGAAAAATAGTTTCAAAATTAATAAGCCTGTTATGTATCAAAATAAGTCCTGTTGATCAGAAAGAATATGCATAAAGACGTCCATTTTCCTATTAATGCTTTTATGCATTTTCTTGGCCAAAGGGCAGTTTTGACATGGACTGGGGCCAAGTTGAGCAACATCTTACATTTCAGACAATTGGACTTTTGTCCGTCTAATACGTTCCTAATATCAGACAATGCTGAATTCAAATCAGAAAGGATGCTAGGGTATATTGCATTGATATAGTCAAGTTTTGATTAAAAAAAATTATAAACTCGAACTCTTCTTTCCTTGTGAAAAGACAAGGTAAAATTATTTTCTGCGGATAGAGCTCGAGGAACGCTCCTTTCATTACCAACCCTGGCTTGAAGTTCACAATTAAATCTACGTTGCAAACAGTCCCCAGGTTCTTGTTTTTATTCTAAAACACTTGCTGGTGTCTTAACTGTGAGGGGGTCTAATCTTGTCAAAGGAGACTGGACAACAGGAAATTAACCCGGCAGCATTTCTGATCTCAGACCGAGTGATTTGAGTTCTAGCCAGGATTTTAAGAAGGACTTTTCTTTTAAACCTAGTTAGCTCGACTGACGTTTTTTGTCAAGCAAATGTCTAATTTTTATGAGCAAACTATACAGCGTGCGAGGTTAACGGTAGGGTTCTCTGTAGATCATTATTGAATACGTAAGCCTGGGTGCAGATTTTCTACTTTTAGGACTTCATAGTGCGCCTGGAAAGCTGTGCCAACTTTACGTTTCCAGGCGTGCCACACGGAATGCCATGAGCCATGTTCCCGAGACTCCCATTTCCCCATTCTATATTTTTACTTTGTGTACAATTGTACTTTAAGCAGAGACAGCCATGCAGTGCACATTTTCTCATTTTTTTTTCTCCACGGAGGAAAAGGTTTTCTTCCAAGGTAGAATCCCTTCTAGTGATCTCTTCCCCTATCCATTAAGTAAGGACATTTCTTTAGCCCTTAGTTGGAGTAAAACTCTGACCATTTCTTTTGTGAAAGTGGGTGCGATCAAAGCTTGTGAAGGCATTCCACACCTTGATCAGCCCACTCCCCATTCAAGTGTCAGGTTTACGAATGAAGATTTCTTCATACTTGTGGAAAAAAAATTACTCCGTAGTAAAACCATTGTGACGTATGCCACAGACCCTTCTGTGAATTCCTGACAGGCGTAAATGAAGCTAATTTCGACCACAGACCTGTGTTTATAACCGAAAATGACTTTGTGAACCAGTCCCTTATGTTTAGATCTCGTATTGACTGCTGAGTGAGGGACATCGACTGCTGAGTGGAGGTTGGTGGTATCCGGAGAGGCAGGATTCCTAGAGAATTCCTGGTTTGTACTTAGAATGTGGCTTGGGGGAGTGTATCCGCTTTAGTCTGCTTCCAGCCACGGCTCTGAGGCCATTGTCTCCCTCTGTTCCACAAGAACTATGCTTCTTGTTTGAGGAATGGAATTTCTCCTGCTACATGATGACAGTCTCTTCCTGCAGGTCTCGTATGTTCCTACTGAGTTACTGAGCACGCACAGCCGGTGGCTAGACTCCAGGATTCAATCTAACTATAAGGTAGAGGCTTCATCCCCCTCACCCCAACTAGCTGGAATAGCAAACACGTTCTTCAGCCCTGTGTTACACACCTAAATATTGTGGTCACCGTAGAATCATTTGTGACCTTAAATTAATGTTTTGAGTTGTGTAGAATTTTGTAATCGTTCTGCTTGACAAATAACCCCTTTTGAAATTATTAGCTGTGGCACACGTTTGTGGAATTCTGCATTTGAAGGATGACCCATTTGCAGATGATTTACTTAATCTAATTGTCAAACACAATAAAAAACCATAACCGAAATGGGAAGGACTACTCGTTATTTCATCTTCTCTCATGAAGATTATTCATGGCCATTGCTTGCCGAGGTGGAAAGTGGTTGGCATCTTAGCACACTCCCTATCGCAGTCTGTTCGGCAGCACTGAAGCTGGAGTTGGCACCAGTTCCACGTTTCCTATCAGCATGTTTACTAGTTATAGCCTGTACACGGCTTGAATAACAAGATCTCTCAGCGAGGGGTTCCATTACTCCCTTTTCTTCCAGTGAGTGTGCATCACTGTGAGAACAGTTTCGACCAACAGGTGTGCCCTGCACTTCAGGTCATTTGAACATTGATCTTTTAAAGTCCGCATTTCTCCACGCACACTTTCCAACCTGTTTATCTCCGGAGTTCTCAAGGTCCGTGTCCAACAATTCCTAAACTATTTTTCCACTTTTCTCCTGTAGCACTTCCTATGCCTTCTGTGCACCCTACCTACTGTGCTTGTCCAAGGTCAATAAAACACTTCATATCTTATAGAAAGGTATCACGATTAGCATGGGTCTACATTCGGGGGTGTTCATGTCTGTCCATGACGGGCAAATTTGTGTCACATTTTCAGGAGAACTACTGTCTGTGTAATTGATTTTTACTTAATATACGTTTGTATACAACAAGTTTATGTGGATGTCCTGAAATGTGGCCTGGGTGTGGCCCTCCAGGAAATACATTAGTTACCCATGATTTTGATGAGTGATAGAAAGGCACTATTTCCACTGTTCTCACATTCATTTTTTAGTACGAGCGCACAAACTTTTTGACCTTTCGTAAATATTGTGGGCTTTTAACCAAGCCCACAGCACGCCTTCACTTTCACTCGTTCCTGGGCTTGCCTTTCAATTTTTTTTTTAATCATCAATGATTAATGCTTTGCGTTTGTCCCTCCTTGGGGTGGTTTTGTTACCGCCTTGCAGATTACCATGTTACATGGATAATGCAACAATTGCCGATAAGTTTGACTGCGAGCAAACTTCTTTTTGTTTTTGTCTCTCTCCTTCACGCTCGTGCTCCTGGCGGCCATGGCGCTTTGAATGGGCTCGCTCATGTCAACTGTTTTACTTTTCATTTTCAATTTAAGTGGCAAGAAAAGTCCAGTTAGGAATTTACAACGTTAATAGCTCTAATTCGAGCAAATGTGAAACCCATTGCATTGCAAATGGTTGTTTATCCAGTTCCTAGCCTTGCATGTAAAATATGTTCAAAGTATTCCCTCATTTGGTGGCTCATCTGGGTCTCTAATGCCAGGGTGCGGCAGCATAGGCATCCGTAGGTCCAAAGCTGAAGGACTAAAACACAAGTGAGGGATGATACGCTGTGATATGAAAATACATCTGTTTTAATTCACGCAGATTTTTTAAATCTACTTTTTATAGGTTTTCTCCTCGAATGTAGGTATATTTACAACTACTCTAGATTTTGCAGAACTACAAAAGCGTACACTTCTGAATTGATAAAAAACTGTAGATTTATGTGCGCATGTTGACTTCAAAATGATGGATATTCTGCTGCTGGAAAATCTGCATGTATATGTTATACTTCATGTTCGAAGCAATTTCCATTAATAAAATACATCTGATCCTCATTTTGTGAATAAATAAAAAAAGTAACATTTGGTTGAGACAGAAAAGTCCCCTGCATGATTATGACATGCACTCCTACCTTGAGTGCCCCAACTGCAAATTCCTTCCAGAGTGAATAAAGGAAGAGATAACCTTTAAGCTTACACGAGAATGCATGAGAAGGGATTATGCCCTGGAACAAAATGTTTTCTTGATCGCTGATACTGATTTTTTTTGTTCCCCCTCATTGTTGGTGAACATGGATCATTCGTGTGCACCATGACTTAAGCCTGCGTCACAGATTGTGGTCTTGTTAGTCTGGGATAGACACACAAAGCGTTACCCTGGTAATGTTGAAAGTCTACTTCCCTTACCCAGAGTTAAGTAACACGATTGTGGTGGTTGAAACATACTGTGTTTTGTGACAGCGATCAACAATGTGAACAGACTTTTTTACCCATGTCACTGAAGTGGGCACTACTGACCTATTCATTTAAAGTTCCACTGCTGTGTACCTAACTTGCCCTTGGCCTACAACATGTTGGTATGTATCACTTACCAGCCCACGTGTGATTGCGTGCTGTGATGGGTGCCTGTGTAAGGTACAGTACATGGAGGCCTGTGGGCTCCATATTGGAATCCCAGGGCCTCAGAGAGGCATTTGGAGGCAGAGGAGCTATCCCAAACAGGTTGTGGATTGCTTGCATTCCTGGGAGCTCGTTGGGGTACACACATTTTATGAAGGAAGACTCGGGCTCTCTTGTGCACTTAAAAAGGGCTCTTTGATTTTATAAAGGTCATTAGTCAGTGGTGCCTAGGCACATCTTAGGAAAGATATGGGGCTGATAAGGGAATCATAAAGAATATAGCTGCGGCCCTTGATTACCTTTTGATAGGCATGTATTATGGAAGGTGATACCCAGGTGTGATCCTTTAGGCACTCTCATTGCCTGCAAGTGGGGCTATCAAGTTTGGAGTCACTCCTACTGTGACAGAAGGCTTTCTGAACAAAGGCTTCCATTTCCCCTTCAAAGACTCGGGCACTAAATCTCATCTGTTTTTGAAAATTGTTTGTAAAAAGGAGAGCTTGAGCCTCACCAAACTGTGAAACTGGAGCTGTAGATCTGAGTGGGGAAGCTCAGCACAACTTCTGCGTGTTGTGCCCATGAGTGGGTACTGAGGTCTGCCAGTGTCGCAGCTGGGTGAGGGGACATCACCCAGGAGACTCAAGATCACTCGCCCTGGAGTCCCAGCATCAGCCTGCCTGCCAATACCAGAGGACCCTGTAAGGCGGTAGAAAGTTCCTGGAAGGAGCAAGATCCAGTGGGAATTCTTTTGGGTAGATACCTGAAGCAGCAAGTAAGATTCTGGGTCCACATTGAGGACCGTTGGTCCGATTGGGTCATCTGCCGGACTGCTGCTGTTTGCGACCTCCCTGTACCCAGGTGGGGGCCATAGTGAAGGTAAGGTCTGTTGCCATGGTACAGCCTGTGGCAAGAAGTGGGCCATCATCCATGAAGTGTTGTGACCCAAAGGGTGGGCCCTCCGCCTTATGTGTAGTGTTGCAACCCCATTGCCTGGTGGGTGCTGCAGTGAAGGTAAGGGCCATAACCCTGTACAGCTCGGTGGCATGAAGCAGGCCGCCCCCTGTGCAGGATTGTGACCTGAAGGGGCTGCTGCCTTATGTGTGCTGTTGTGACCTGCAAACCCTGTTGCCAGGTGGAGGCCACGATGGAGCTAAGGGCCATTGCCCTAATACAGCATTGTGCAAGAAGGGGGCCATTGCCTGTGCATTTTGTTGACCTAAAGGTGCTGTCACCCTGAGTTTGCTGTTTGAAACCCCTAATGCCAGGAGGGGGCTGCGGTGAAGAAGAGTGCGGTCGCACTGGAGCAGCATAGCACCTTTTAATCTGCAGGTGTAGAGCTCTGATTCCATCTCACAAACCTTATGTCACCCGAGACTGGCCGCCAGACTCGGGAAGACTTCCCACATGATTGAAGGAGAGCTGTGGATGCCTGCCGCCTTGCTGAAGCATCCACACTGATGCTTACCAACGGGCCGCTTACACGTGCCCAGGCCTGCGAAACTGCAGATCCCAACAAGAGCGGGGGAGACTGATTGCTGGGCTATCGAGCCTCTAGGGAAACTTGCTCTGACTAAAAGTGCTACTGCGCTGAAACACTTTGACTTTTAAAAAGCCATCAGGGAACTTCTAACACTTGTACTTTCTAGCAGTGCCTAAGCTGAATGATCGCATCACGTGGATGGGGAATAACCACTGTCCTCAGGTAAGGGATTGGGACGCTGGACACACCTGGACAGCGCTAGAGTGCCGGCCTTATGAAGACTGTATATTACTTGTTGTATACCTTATTTAACTTTGTGTTCATATACAATACTACTTTTTTCATAAAAGCAAGTATCTGTCTGGCAGTACGTTCATTTATTGGTGTTTCTGTTTTGAGTTTCTCTGTGTGCTCCTCCATCCCCTCTGCCTGAGTAGCCTAGAATTGCTTGACCTTCGCTGCCAGAGAGTCAAGCACTGAAGGGGTTGTACTTGGGGTTCCAACACATTTTTGCAAGCTCTTAGTAGCATGTTTTATGAATCTTCCCATAGGTCCTCTTTTCAGGTGAAGTGAATCAAGGCAAAACTCTGAGTATTGAAATAAGTAAGATTTTCTTATAATTCAAATAAAAATATTTTAGAGCTGTTTATGTGGTTCAAGACAGTTTCTTTCTTTCCTCCCTTCCAGGCAAGTGCACGATGTGCAAAGTCACATGAGTAGATTGGAAACATCCGACAAGCAGTCAATTCACTGTGAGTAATTTTAACAGAAGATGGCAAATGTTGTCTGTTGTTTACAAAGCTTGACTTAGAACCTGGAGACCTGTCTTCTAACCATGGTTTTATGCTATTCTTGACAAACAAATGCTAATTCCTTTGCCTTAAAATGTAAATCTGAGTAATGCTGAAAATGTTCCGTTCAGTAGATATAATGTAGCTTACATGTCCTGTACCGTCAGGGTATCTGGAGAGGATGTGGCGAAGGTGTGGAGTGGATGTGGCATAAGCGCAACGTGCAAGGTTCAGTAACACTACATGGACGAAACTGCTTTGATTAGATTGCAGAGAGAGAGAGGCGCTCTGACGGCACCACGGCGGGTGAGGTTGTATGAGGAAAATCTGGGAAGCAGTAGTGAGTGGTTTACTGGAAAAAGTAGCTTGAATGAGATTGTGCTGGAAGAGGTTGTGCATGTAGTGTTTGCAAGAGAATAGAAAGGGTAGGTGTAAGAAACATTCAGCTATTTCCTACACTCCCATTCAACTTGCACTGGAAATCTGATGTTTTGCCCCCTTCATTGGTGGTAATTCCCTGAACATACGTATGCCACACATGGTGTGAAATTCAAAATCATTCTCCTCTAAAGCAATGTACTATAATTGTCGCACTTGTCACTATCAGGAGTCCTACCATGCACAGAATACTGATTTGGGGTGTGTGACTGACTAAAGGATGTATTTGGCATGCACTTGGCCCACCATTTCATAACAATTAGAATGCAACTTTAGATTCAATTTTGTTCTCTTGCAGCTCTTACTGCTTGGCGTAGTCTTACTATGAAAAACCTACACACATCTTACATCGGCAACATTTGATGGAAAGTGGCATCTAGACTTCCCATGTCTTCAGAATCACTGTATTCTAATAATATAGTGAGACTGGTTGAAGGCGGTAGTTATAGGGCCCTAGTACGGTCAGCACATACTTCTGTTCTTCTGAGGTTCATAAGGGTCATAATAGTTTGGAACGGTTGTCTGTACATCTCTTACGTATGTGCAAATATAATTTGGTTTATGTATATAGTACATATACTCTGTATTACTCTTAATAAAATATATAATAATAAATAAGATCAATCTGACAAGTTACTTTATTTACCACTCTGAAGAATCTGGCATTTAGTGTATGCTTACCAGTACATAGTGTTATGCAGTGTTTCTTGCACATGCCAATGAGTTGTACCGTTTTTTACATGTTTATTGGAGCATTACTGTTTGCTGGCAGGTGTCGTTAAAGACTCCCTGGCTAAGGTGTAGGCCCATAGAAGTAAAGCCGTAGACAGCTAGGTCTGGGGGAGGCAGCAAGTAGAAGGATAACCCAAAATCCTCCTGGTATTCCAGGTTCTTCCAGATGAAAGGTCTCCATTGTTAGTCTGCTAGGGCCGAACCCATGCAGACTTTCAGAATAATCTCAGATATAGAAATGTGTGTGGCTATCCTGAAAATATTGCCTATATCCTGCTTTTCTGGATGTACGCTGGACAAAGTTCTAGATGCTGCAAAGCAAAAATGTGAACAGTGAGTTTGTATCTTTATTTCATACATTTGCCCCATCCCGCAGAGAGCGACCTTACCTTTTTGTCCCTCTTGGCTGCTATGGATGCATGCGTGTGCCTCGGTTTAACTATATTTGAGTTTGATTTTTCAATGAGTAGAAATAAGCGTATTGCTGATTAAAGCTGTGAAGAACGGCAAATGTAGGCGTGTTGTTGGAACAAATGTATCGTGTTGCACTTGTGATTGATTTCCATGCGTAACCCAAAGCCTCTGTGGTCTTTCAGTGGTTGAAAATGAAATCCAAGCGAGGATAGACCAGATCTTCAGTAACTTGGAGCGCCTTGAAATATTGTCCAGTAAAGAGCCACCGAACAAACGCCAGCACGCCAAACTGTAAGTTAATAAAATGGTACGATTCACAAACGAGCTCTGGCAGATAGGACTTCCAGGGCCCCTTAAGCACAAGTGATTTGCTACAGGATAACACACACTACTTGTGGGTACACCAGGCTTAGAATCTGCACCTGACCTTGCTCCCCAGGTGACCGTGTAGCCAGTGTTCAACGTGCCCTGTAGCTCAGCGGTTCCCAACCTTTTGACTTCTGTGGACCCCCACTTTATCATTACTGGAACCCAGGGATGCCCCACTGAATCGTTATTGGACACCCCCCCCCCCCCCCCCCAGGGGCCCCCGGACCACAGGTTGGGAACCACTGCTCTAGCTAGTAGCTGTTGCGAAACGAGGGCTTGAATCTCTTAATGTACACATGGGTCGGTATCACCTTCTTTACAACTTCTGTATGAGTTCTGACGGTTTTACTTCGTTGTGCTCAAAGGTGTGATCCGAAGACAGTTTGCATCCTGACACTACAACCACAGCCTTTACATTTACTTTGAAGCTTAGGATTTGAACTTATGAAAAAAGCCCCCACTTCCCACCCCCCCTTGTGGCAGCCCTGCAATGGATGCTTCTTGCTCAGACAGAAATGGAGGGGCCAGATTGGAGCTGTGAAGATGGCTCAGTAGGGTAGGTGCTGGCCCATAGACCGGCACGTCAAACTCCAACTTTAGCCCTTCTGTGGTTGATAAAAGGGGTACCGTCGAGCTGGGTAAGGACACCAACGGTTTAAGCGTCAGGAGTCCACTCAGTTTATTGTCCACTGTATAAATCCTTGTTATTGTTTGTGTTGTTATTACTGAAAGGGTCTAGCTAAAAGCTGCCTCTAGAGCCATGCGCTGTTGGAATGTAGCAGAACTCGAGGAAGGAAATAATTTACTCCCACACTGCTCCAGCAAATACCTGTTCTCATCTGACGACTGGTTTTGAGGTTTGCCGCAGTTGTTAAAGATCTATTTGATCCTGCCTTCAAACCTTCAGTGCTAGATGTTATCACCTGCGCAGGGTTCATTTCTTGATGGAATTCCGACCTCAGAGCAATAAAAATATAATTGGAAAATAAAAGTGGCTCAAAATATTTTCTTATTTCCGCCACTGTCCTGGGGCCTTACTGGAAGTTTAAAAGCAAAGGTGGCTTGAAGTTCATGGAACAGGCTTCCCATGACGAACGCAGAAAGGGTTCTACATGGGTGGTCAGCAGGGTTTCTCCAAGGTGCAGTACCCACCTTCTTCGTTGAATGGCTCGAGTATTGTTGCATGGGAAGCCTGTCTTTCAGGTGTGACCGCGTTTTGGGGTTTGGTACACAGTACTGAAGCGATTATGAGATTTACCTACGGGACTTTTCCACCAGTGGAAGCACAAATAGTATCAGATGATACTAGTACACGATGTTCTCAAAGCTGTGCCTTCCCCCGAGTCTCCGGAGGAGAATAAGGTCTAGTTTGTGACCTTGAGACCTGGTTTCTAATCCTCAATCTGACATTTGACCAAAGGTCACGCGATTCTGGACAGATTAATTGATATCACTGTGTCTCAAATGATGCATTCGCACAATGTGATTTAAATGTGTAACCGAAAAGCCCAGCAGACAGTGTGATGTGAGGTACAGTTTAAATCTAATGTTTTCATTTCTTGCCCCCACCCCACTCCTCATGACAGCCTGGTTTCTGTAATCTGGTCATAACAAGACTCCAAACATCATCATTTTTAATATACGTGATCTTAAATTTGCATTGCATCTGCTACAAAACAATGTGACCTGCAAGCGAACGCCTTTGCTTCTGAAAGCTAGATCTGCTCTGTTATCACATTATGCCAGATAATTGAAATGAGATGGGTCTCTGTTGAGCAGAGAATTGGATTGCCTGAGTTTTTAGTAGTCCTACAGAATCAGCGAGTTGAAGGTTTAAAAAAATAACACATGCTTTCTTTGTGGTCTGGCTAGATTCAGGAAAGTGTCACTGGCATGCACATACTAAGCTCAGAAGAAAGTGGTAGCTTACTGTAATGACACTGAGTATATATTGTCTATATATTGTCTGCTGCATGTAGGAATTAGTGGCTCATCTTTGGTAGCAGGAGATTGTTAAATTTATAGTGCAGTGATCTGCAGCTGGAGTAGAAGACTGAGATAGGAAAAAGATCAAAAACTGATTGACGGGGTTGGGACAGGGATGTATGGCCACATAACACTTGTAAACTAGTATCTAGACAAATTTTTTTTTTTTGTTGTTTTTTTGTTTTTATATATCTTTCTTGGAATGTGGTAATGCATTCTGGTGCTATGTTGCGATTAGGGTGGAATGAGGTATTTTTAATTTTTCCCAGTGTTATATAGTGTTATCATATTTAAAAAAACTTTAGAACACTATACAGTCAGAAACACAATTTTCTCATATGTAGTAATAAACACATCACAGAGATACTTGTGAAAACGACAGACATTGAGTATTTGCATTGCTTATCCACAAGATTATATACAGTATTGCAAATTAGGATACATTGACTGGCCTAGATTTTTAGTTTGTGTTTGTGTTTTTGGTTGCTGGGAGCATTGATTTGTTCATGGTTGCTGGCATCCATGTGCATCAGTAGCCCTAGTTCTCAGTGGCTTTTTCCTCCTTTATGATCCGCAGTAGCCATAAGACAGGCAAGTATCTTAGCTGTTAGATCGAGGTAGGGCGAGCAGAGACGTAACATAAAAACGCTAGAGTACTGGTTTCCAAAATGTTCCTTTCTTTTATCATTCAGCGTTGGTAGGATACTCTTTATATTGACTCTCATATCCATGCATTCTTAGGAGAAGGGAACCCTAAGAGATAAATGCAGAAACAATGTTAAGCACAGGATTGACTCACAAGATTGGCATGCAGGATTGACATGGGTATAGTGGACCGTCTCCCTCTGAAGCATACTTAATATTTGCGTAGTATCTTTAGGGTGCAACCAGCGATAGAACTGCCCCATGTATATAGTGATAGAGCAGGCCATTGGCACAGAGATGGAGCTTTGTGTCCATCATAATCCTGGCATTGTTTTTAACCTCCTATAAGTTGATTGTATTTGGTGCAGGTGAACATGGTCTGGCTAGTGTATAATCTGTCTGTTTGCATGGATGATGGCAAAGATGTTTAGATTTCTGGCAGTTCACAATGAACCTTTGCCCACTGAAAAACCTTTTAAGGTGAGGTGAACTACTGCACAACTCAATTGGTGTGTACCATGACATCTATAAAGCACATAATATATTTGAGTGGACACTGTCATGGCAGAGCTTGGGTTTCGGTGGAGATGCTATCTCTGCAAGACACTGTGCCGGTCACGCTGTAGGGAATGTATCATGTAACTGGCACTGTTTAGGTCTCATTGGAAGTGGAGCTTGAGCTGATAAAGTGCAGGGCAGTGCTGGGATCGTAGTACGTTTGTATTTGACACTACTTTGGCATCAGAGTTGACACTGAATATGTGAAGGACATTTTTGGGTTCCACAGTGGATGATGGCAACTGGGCGTTCTTTGATTATCATTGTCTGCATATTGATCATGCTTTTACGTGGCACTTGTTGGACACCGCAGTGAGGAAGAGCATTGTCTAAGGTAATTGGAATAGGCACCAAAGAGTACTGCAGGGACCTCTTTGGCCTTCTCTATGGTGGAATTGTACCTGTTGTTGATTAAGTCTCATACTGGAGATGGGACACTGTAGGGAATTGTTTGATTCTTTTTGTAGGGCTAGGACTATGGTGACTAGTGAGTATCCAGTTCTACAGAGTGTAGCTTTCACATTATTGTGTGACTTGAGATTTGTAGGCAGTTGTTTAGTCCTCTTGTTCGGGGGTTGACTTTCTGTGAGTTAGTACTTTGACAGCCTAATGAGAAATGGTTCAGACATTGTTTGAAGCGCTTTATACTTAGCTGGTCTGTGCAGAACGCCTTTTCCATGGTATACTTGGCATCAATTTATGTGGGTGTTTGAGTTTCACAGCGTAAAGCAAGACTGGAGGCTGTTGGGATCACTTAGATTTGATGGCTGTTGCAAGGTATAGTTTGAGCACTCTAGTGGATATCAGACTATGTAGCATGCTTTAGCTTCAAAGTAGGTATTGGTTTATGTAGAGTGTTCCAATTTCGTAATGTGGAGAAGTGGTATACGGGGTGACGTTTCTTAGTGTTATAGTAGGGAGACTGCAGCACATGATATTGTTAGTGTCTTGTAGTTTTGAGTTTGGCTTTGCTGGGTGTTACTGTGGCAAGTTTCTTTTGTCAAGATGATTGTGCAGGGCATTCTTTTGTTCTCCATGGAAAAGTGACTCTGTTTTATATTTGGGGATCCGCATGAAGATGTCGGCCTTGCAAGCTGTTATTTCTTCATAGATTAGACTTCGAAAGATGTGGGTTGAACTTTGAAAAGAAAGTGACCATGAGGTCACTGTTGTGATCGACATGTGAATGCCCCTAAAACCAGACTTGGGCAGTGTACTGCAGGGCATTAGGTTATTGTGTTTCAAGTATTTGCGTCTTTCATCTCCAGCCGAGCTATCATTCGTAATTTGTGGGATTTAATAGCTGAAGAAATATGCTTAATCGTATGGGGATCTTTCGTGACTGTAAGAGTGGGACTCCACGGATCTCCATTTCACTCGAATGTGTGGCTTTTAAAATAAAATAGTATGCCCGGTGGTGAGACTTGGACTTAAAATTAATTGCCCATAATATATTTCTCTATTTGCCCCCTCTTTTTATTTTCTACAGTCGAGTTGACCAGTTGAAATATGATGTTCAACACCTGCAGACGGGGCTTCGGAATTTCCAACACCGGCGGTATGCACATGAGCAGCAAGAAAGAGAGCGAGAGGAGCTGATGACGCGGACATACACTACTAATGTAAGCATCTAAGTTTGAGCAGAAGCACCTCAAAACCCCAGGGAGCTTCCAAGTGAACTGGTGTTTTGGTAAACAAAAGGATGAGTGAGAAAAGGGAAAGAGTCCAACAAGGTATTTGTTTGGAAGAAAACAGATGTGCTTTGTAACAACAAACACCGAGGAAGGAGTGGGAAGATTTGTTACTTTAGATTTTTCTTTTTTTTTTTAAGCTTTGTTTAGTGTAGCAGTTAGGGGGATCTTTTTAATGTCTAAGCAGATGTACTCTTTTTCTCTGCTGCGACACAGGGTTATTTTGGCCTACAGTAAAAAAAACTTCCCTTTGAATTGTTACTTAAACTAACTGTAGTTATTGAGGTGCAGTCATGGGATCTCATGATCACTCTTGGATTGACCTGCAGAGGTCACTTGAGCAAGGAGGACAGTTGACGAGGGGATTGTTTTATAACTACTCACTTGTAGGTGATGGGGTTGATTGCAAGTGACACAGAAGATTAAAGGATGGAATGAAGGCCACAAGACACCCGAATTGAATCTTAATATTGGGGTTTATGCAGAGAATTCATGGTTGTTTTTTCCTCTGGCAATACGGTTGTGTGTCCAGGAGGCACCCATGACTAGTACCTGGTTGTCAGTAACATAGACAAGGGGTATCTGCAATGTCTGTACTGTTATACCTGACAGTAACCAAGGATAATGGATCAGTTAATCAGTGTCTTGTCTTAGGAGGAGACCATTGTCGCATACAGAGAGAACATACAAGATATGTTTACAGATGTTATTGTGTTATTTGTGCAGTTCTGACACCAAATGTTAGAGGATATTATTTAACCGAACGGTTATTGCTTAGTAATCACTATGTATGGCTTCATGTTTGTTAGTCACCCTCGACGATATGGATATAACAACGTCTCCTTAATAAATTTGACTAACCTGTGTATGTGTTGGAATTGTACAAGGCACACCTCAGCCTCACAACTTTGAAGAACAAGATCTTAAACTAGAGCTGTATGTCTGGGGCTGAGTGTTTGAAGTTTCTTCTCAGGGAGTGATGGGTGACACTGGTGGCTGGGAAGGGAGAGGTCAGATGGTGCACACTTACCTAAAAGGGTAATCAACCAGGACTGTTCTACTGGTACTTCACGGCTAAATTAGGACTAATAGGAAGTACAGTTTATTATATTGTGTTGTGCACAAACGCAAATCTAGGAGTATAGATTGAAGAAATTCTTGTTCTGACACTCTTCACCAGAGTGAGATGAACTGCACTAATTAATACTGCAGCACGATAACCACAACACTACATTTTTCACACAGGATTCGGCGACCACCATCCCGATCGACGAGACATTACAGTTTAATTCTTCACTGCATAATGCCCACCGGGGCATGGATGAACTGCTGGGCAGTGGGACCAGCATCCTGGAAGGGCTGAGGGACCAGAGAAAAACCTTGAAGGTGGGGGCATTTGTTGAATATGCAGATCTGCTAAGGGGATCAATAAGGATTGATCATTGTTCAGCCAGGGGAAAGGGCATGGATGGCCACGGACACAGCTATGCCCCGTAGCATCGCTCTTTTGTCAGTATTTCAGTTTTCTTGTTGGCCATTGACTGGAAGTAGTCTGTGCCTTTTTTTTGGGCAAAACACAACGATGTTTTTAGCCAAGTGCATTACCTATTTCAGGTGTTGGCTAAATAAGTTAACCTTTTTCATGATGGCATCATGCAGCATCATTATCTCTTCTGTATCGTACATGAATGAAGAACCAATATCAATGTCGCTTGTACACAAATCATCCTCTTTTATTTGTGGTTTTATGAAATGTGTACTAGACCCAAGTGGGTATCAACCCTTTACAGAAGACACCCATAAGAACACACAATTACAAGGTATCGGAATTAAAGAAGTGCCAGATTAAAGATAAGCCATGGTAATTTAAATGCCAGGCAAATAAATAAGAAATTTTAAAGGAAAAGTAATTGTGAGTAGGGGATGTGAGGTGGGGGACTGAGTGCAAAATAGAACAGAGGATAAAAATATACATATGCACAAGCTTGTAACCGATTAGCTATATGTAACTCCTAGCCAAATACAACTATAATTGGTGTGAAGACAGAAATGAAGCGATATAGAGGTAAGCAAGCATAACTTTTAAGAGGAAACAGAGTTTCATATTTAATAGAAAAGTTATGTTGAAACAGTTGACCTTTCATCTCTCTTTTAAAGGGTTTGCTGTGATTACAGGTAAGATGGAGTTCCATACTGTGTGTGCACTCCCTAGGAAGGTTTGCTAAACAAGTCTTTCATTTTTACAGTGTCAGAGAGTCAAGCAAGATAATACCTGAACTCTAGTTTATGCTAGATAGTTTGATGGCCAAAGTGGATATATTTGTGGATAATACAGGCCAGTCTGACTATCCCCTTAAGCTTTAGTTGGAAGTCACCTCAATGAGAACAAGATTGGAATAATGTGATTGTACTTCATGGAGCTTGTGGCTAGTAGTTAACTTCTGCAGGCAGTACTTTCTAGAGAGTACCTGGAATTCCATTGAGCAAGAAACTGGCATAGTCTAATCTAGGTAGGACTATTGATTGAACTTTTTAAAAATGTTCATCCGTCTGATTTGAAACAGCATACCTTCTGATATGGAACTGAGGTGAGCTTGAGATTTTTGTCTAGCATGCAGCCAAGGGATTTGGCAGATTCAGTGATGGACAAGCATTTTCCAGTATTCTTCGTGCATGCAACTAAATCTCCTTAGGTGTAGAGCGTTTAAGAGAAAAAAATCTCCTGGAATGCAGCTATCAAGAAGTTTAGTTTTAGTTATTGATGGCTCGCCCAGGATGATGATTTTTTTTTTTTTTTTTTTTTGCGAATGTAAGACAGGGGTCTGGGGCAGAGCACTTGTTTATAGCTGGTATCACCAGCGAAGATGTTTGAGTGTTTTTAAACTTAGGCAAGGCGTTCCACATATATATTTGAAGAGAGTCCGAGATATCCTTGAGGTACTCCTTGTTGCGAGAGAGCTTAGACAGGAAATCAGAGATTTGTATGAATTGCTATTTATTGTTGAGGTACAAGGGCAACCTGTTTACGATTGCTCAATTCATTGCTATTATGTCGTTAAAGAATTGTAATACAGTGGGATGATTAATGGTTCAAATTTACTTCATTTAAGAGGCTCAGAGCTAAACGTCTTCATGAGTGGGAGGAAATTTGAATAAGGAACAACTCCGCAGAAAAGATGCCAATTGAAAGGCAAAATGTCTTTCTGGTGTCCACAATGTAAATTGAAGTCCTCCGGGAAGATGTGGTTATATGAAGTGGGCTGTATTTTCGTTATGATTTCCATAAACTGCTCAGCAAAAGCTTTGTGTCCTGTCGCTGGTAAATCGGATGAAATTTATGGCGACTGAGTCTGCTATTTAAATTTCTACCAAGTTGTATTTTGAGAAAGGAAACTGCTTATTCTTTAGACTCTTGGATTGAGGCTTGTAAATAATCTGAGGTAGTTGAAAAAGGATTGCCCTTGGTTGCTCAGGGGGTCGATACTTTCTTGATTGCAAACAAGTTGCTCAGATTTGAGCTTTTTTTCACTTGAAATTCTGGAATCTAATCAGTTGGATGTTTTGAAGCCCCTTTGTAGTGGAATACTAGAACGTTTAGTGATGTAGCCTTGTCATAGAACCTCTATCGTTATAAGTACAGGGAGTGCAGAATTATTAGGCAAATGAGTATTTTGACCACATCATCCTCTTTATGCATGTTGTCTTACTCCAAGCTGTATAGGCTCGAAAGCCTACTACCAATTAAGCATATTAGGTGATGTGCATCTCTGTAATGAGAAGGGGTGTGGTCTAATGACATCAACACCCTATATCAGGTGTGCATAATTATTAGGCAACTTACTTTCCTTTGGCAAAATGGGTCAAAAGAAGGACTTGACAGGCTCCGAAAAGTCAAAAATAGTGAGAGATCTTGCAGAGGGATGCAGCACTCTTAAAATTGCAAAGCTTCTGAAGCGTGATCATCGAACAATCAAGCGTTTCATTCAAAATAGTCAACAGGGTCGCAAGAAGCGTGTGGAAAAACCAAGGCGCAAAATAACTGCCCATGAACTGAGAAAAGTCAAGCGTGCAGCTGCCACGATGCCACTTGCCACCAGTTTGGCCATATTTCAGAGCTGCAACATCACTGGAGTGCCCAAAAGCACAAGGTGTGCAATACTCAGAGACATGGCCAAGGTAAGAAAGGCTGAAAGACGACCACCACTGAACAAGACACACAAGCTGAAACGTCAAGACTGGGCCAATAAATATCTCAAGACTGATGTTTCTAAGGTTTTATGGACTGATGAAATGAGAGTGAGTCTTGATGGGCCAGATGGATGGGCCCGTGGCTGGATTGGTAAAGGGCAGAGAGCTCCAGTCTGACTCAGACGCCAGCAAGGTGGAGGTGGAGTACTGGTTTGGGCTGGTATCATCAAAGATGAGCTTGTGGGGCCTTTTCGGGTTGAGGATGGAGTCAAGCTCAACTCCCAGTCCTACTGCCAGTTCCTGGAAGACACCTTCTTCAAGCAGTGGTACAGGAAGAAGTCTGCATCCTTCAAGAAAAACATGATTTTCATGCAGGACAATGCTCCATCACACGCGTCCAAGTACTCCACAGCGTGGCTGGCAAGAAAGGGTATAAAAGAAGGAAATCTAATGACATGGCCTCCTTGTTCACCTGATCTGAACCCCATTGAGAACCTGTGGTCCATCATCAAATGTGAGATTTACAAGGAGGGAAAACAGTACACCTCTCTGAACAGTGTCTGGGAGGCTGTGGTTGCTGCTGCACGCAATGTTGATGGTGAACAGATCAAAACACTGACAGAATCCATGGATGGCAGGCTTTTGAGTGTCCTTGCAAAGAAAGGTGGCTATATTGGTCACTGATTTGTTTTTGTTTTGTTTTTGAATGTCAGAAATGTATATTTGTGAATGTTGAGATGTTATATTGGTTTCACTGGTAATAATAAATAATTGAAATGGATATATATTTTTTTTTTGTTAAGTTGCCTAATAATTATGCACAGTAATAGTCACCTGCACACACAGATATCCCCCTAACATAGCTAAAACTAAAAACAAACTAAAAACTACTTCCAAAAATATTCAGCTTTGATATTAATGAGTTTTTTGGGTTCATTGAGAACATGGTTGATGTTCAATAATAAAATTAATCCTCAAAAATACAACTTGCCTAATAATTCTGCACTCCCTGTATGAGCTCTGCTTAAACAGACCTTTCTGTAGCTTAGTTTAATAGATTTATAGCTTCTGGAGAATGGAGAGTTGGGCTGAAGGGGTGGCTCGCGAGATTTAACACTGCATTTAAGCAAGGTTTACAGTTGTTAAATACATGTGACGTGGAGATGGTGCCTTCCCAAACATAAGATGTACATAAAGGGGGGCGGCAACTGATGAAATGCATCAAGATTGACCTGCAGTACTCTGCTACTTTGTCCTTAGGCACCGATTTGAGTCTCAGGATAACCTTTGCTCACTGACTACCACCACTGCCACACAGTCATGACCGTGCATGTTACTCGTGACCATGGCCAGCACTGCAATGCCCCTGTCATTCAAGTTTTCATGACATTTTCATAGCTCTCCCAGCACACCTGAATGTATCTTAGAATCTCTACTATGCTGATGAACAGTAAACCGATGCCAATGCATATTGTTCTTACCTGCAGAACCCATGCCTGCCATTGTCTACATGCACAGGCGGATCAGCCGCTGCACTCCAGTCTTTGCCAGCCTAGTATGAACACTCAGGTACAGATTGCCCAGCGCACCACAGCGCTAGCCTGCGGGACATCTGTCATTCCACGCCTAACAAATCGATTTTCCAGTGCCCCTTAATCCAAATTTACACTACTTTCTGCCATTCCAAGCCTGATGCTCACAAGCACAGCTTTACCAGTTGACCTTAGTGCAGAACCGCCTATACTGGAGGTGCACAGGGCAGGCGCTTCTCTAGTACTGAGAACTGTACATGGACCTACTGGTGTGCAGCAAATCGAATCTTCAAATTATATGGTACAGAAGTGCCCAAACACCTACATAAACCTTCTGGTGCCCTAAGTAATGGCTGCAGTACTTCTGAAACTTTTGTACTGAAATCTATAAACTGATTTACTGTTGTGCTAATTCACCACCCCTTCTATTCCAATAAGGAGAGACTCGCATCATTGGCAGTGCACATAGGTTTTTGCCAGAGGCCCTGGTATCCATTTGATATAAACAGAAACAATTACGCCTGACCCTAATCTGGAAAAAAGGCTGCTACAGAATGGGACGACTTTGAGGACCAGGCAATGGACCAAACTCCACAGCCATGTGGCCCTGATCTTTAGCATACTCTTGTGTATTGGCCAGATTCCTGAGTTTTCGGCATTTTTAACGACCAAGGGCCAGATGTATCAAGTATTTTTCCAGTTGCAAATGGGCCGATTCACAGAACTCGCTGTTTGCGACTGAAAAAATGCATTCTCGTATGTATTGATTCCAAATTATGGTTCGGTCGCATGTTACCGAATTGCCGTTTGGAATTGTGAATACATACTGATTCGGTATTAGGAAGGGGCATGTTTGAGGTGTCCCTTTCTAATACTGAATCGCAGTGGTATGTAAGAATGTTTTGCGACAGAAATGCGGTTGCAAAACCTACTTCAGGTAGGTGGTAACCCATTTGCAAATAGGAAGGGGTCCCTAAGGAACCCCTTCCCCATTATGAATGTTTGTAAAAACATTTTTTAAGAGCAGGCAGTGGTCCCACAGGCCACTTCCTACTATAAAAAAACAAGCATTTGCAATGCAATAGGCCTCAAATCTCTTGCTTATACCAAAAAATGCTGTCACCAAAATACATCATTATCTTTAAACTAAAGTGGTCACCGCGGCCCTCGTGCATTTTTCTTTAGGTTTAAAAATATATATATATATATATATATATATATATATATATATATATATATATATATATATATATATAATATATATTTTACTAATAATTGTTCTCTTTCAATCCCCAAACACTTGGTGTTAAGCATCTAGTGGACTACACCGAAAAGAAGGCAAACTCGTTTGGAATTGTGATTGTTGTGTTTAGATTATTTGCATAAATTGTTGCATTCTTTATTGTCCCCTTCTAACCTTTTTCTGAAAGTTTGCGGTTGTGCATCCTCCTCCTTTTTTTTTTTTTTTTTTTTTTTTTCTTTTCTTTCAATTACCCATTCGGTGGCAAGCAGTCTCCCAGCCATAATGGAAGAAGGGGTCATTTAGGTGCCAACGCGACTTAAAACGTAGCTACAGGTTATGTAATTAGTATAAAAAAATGAAATGTTCTGAATGTGGCTTGTTAACTATTCTTTTCACTCATTATCAAACAATCATGCAAAGTAAGTTTCGAGTGGCAATGCATTTAAGACGAAAAAAGGATGTCAGATACAAGCCTGGACTGGTGGCGGTGAAATATATGCTCCTAACCAAATGTTGAACTATTGTGCAAAATATGGCAACAGTATGGAATCAGAGCTAATATATAAATACAGTAGTCAGTGTCAGTTCGATTGGAAAATAGTTTTTAGAATGTGATATCGATGAGATTTAGCAGCAATTTAGAATGGAAAAAACAATTGGCCCCAAAAAGTTTTAAAACAAGCAAATTGCAGTTCTACAAGGCGTTTTGCTGCCATTATTTTGGTTTACCTTCTATTACTTGTGATTTCAGCACGGGGGTGTACTACTAATGATTACATCAAAGGAGAACTTTGTGCTAGCCATGGTCACTGGAGCCAGGCCTGCAATTACGTCATTTACACAGGTCTTCCAGCCGAGCCATGTACTAAATTAGAAAGAGCCCAGAACCATGCTGCTTGCTCCACTTTTGAGTTCAAATGGAGGGACAATAGTACCCCGCTCTTGAATTTTCTGCAGCAGTTGTCCTTATATATGTGCTATTTCTGTACTGCGAAACTAGAGAAAAGGCAGTGGAGCTCTGATGGACTGAATGTGTCCAGGTTTTATCACCTGGTAAGTGGTGCATAGTTACATTTTGCTTACATGAGGCAGATATCTAAACCCTAACAGCCAGCCAGGCTCCTGAGGTCAGGAGTCTAAACCCTAGTCGCTGTACGTCCAGTGAAGGACGAAAGGATGAGGGGGAGATGGTTTCACTTTCCAGACTCATCCCACTTGAACCTCCCCTCCAACCCTGCAGGTGAAAGGAACTTCATTCGGTTCCACCTGTGCTGAAAATGTGCCTCCTTTTTCAAGTTCTCGCTAGAGACAGCGCATGTGTTGTGAGACACTGCTTGGCTTCATTGTCACCTTCGTTTGCATGGTTGGCGTGTGCAGCATTCACTTACACTTCTTCTGTCTGTCCCTCCTCTGAAGCATGGCCAAAGTACTTGTGGCCTTCTATTGCTTCCTTGACCGGGTGATACTTTTTTTTCTTTTTGTCTAAGCACTCGACTAGAGTGAGGGCCTTTTTCCAGTAGTTTCTCTTGTGTACTTGCCCCCACCCCCTGCCTTCCATGTCGCTTCGCCCTTCATGTTACTTGCCCTCCCTCTGTTCTTGTTGTTTGCACCCTCCTGCTGAGTTGTTGCTCCTGCTCCTGTCTGTTCTTGTCCCTTTCTGCTGTCCGTTTTTAGGGTCGAGCCTGCGTTGCATGCGCTCGCGCATGCGTATCGCAGGGAGACTCTTTTGTATTTAGCAAAGGGCTCGGAGCCCTGTCAACTTCACGTCAGTGCTTTTTATTGGTTCGTGGGCTTCCCTGATAAAATCTGCTTGCTTTCATTAGTCGAAGGCACCCATAGGTCATGCCTTTTCCGGTGGCAAGCCCTCCTCGAGCGCAGCGACCAAGTACAGAAAACATGCGAGGCTCGCTGTTTTCCATCGGGCTCGTGGACTTTTTTTCCTCTAATTTAGAGCGCAATCTCGCTTGGCAGAAGTCTAGCGCTTTACATACTTGATTTCACTCTTTCGGGTTATGTACATAAATGTACTTTTGCCCGATAGGTGAAAAGTCGGGTTAAGAGTTTACAACGCGATCAGCTCTAACATGAGCAAACGCGAGACCCGTCGCATTGTAAATGCTTGTTGTTGTTTGCCCCCACCCGCTGTCCATGTTGTTACTCTCCCTCGCGTCCCCTCCCCATCCACTGTCAGTGTTGTTGCTCTCCCTCCCACCCCTTCCACCTCACCCGCTGTCTGTGTTCTTGCTCTCCCTCCAGCCTCACCTGCTGTTGTTGCTCTGCCCCCCTCCTCTACTTCCTCTTTCTGTATTGCCTCCTGCCACGTTATTGCACTTTTTTCTTTCCACATGCTCTGTCCCTGTTGCCACCCCATACGCCCTCCCTATGTGTTGCCTCCCACCATCTTTCTTTGTAGCTGCAACCCCTGTGCAATAAGAAAAACATGTATGATACGGCCAGCACTGGTCAAAGCGCTTTGTGTTTTTTTCAGCCTTGCTGCACAGCAGCTACGCTTTTCTACAATATGGCTGAAATATTAACAAAGTCAATTATACTTTTAGATGAGATCTATTGGCTTTGCCAATTTATTTTTAAAGCCATGTTTCATGACAAACACGCTACCATACAACATGACTTAACATTGACTAGCAAAGAGCTCTCGTTTCATATGTGAGACATATTGACTTTGCCTATGCTTGTTCTGGTCTGCGACTAAGGAGTTGTGCACCAACAGTAATACATCACCAATGAAACAATGCCTGACGAAGCACCCACCACCCCCTTTCCTCTAAAGCAGTTGTGAAGTGACATGAGCACTGTAAGAGAACCCCAAATAAAATGTCCGCACACTGACTTGCCGTAGTCCTAGTGTTCCGTTTCTCACCTGCGACATGTATGGATGTGCAAGTTCTGTTTTGTCCCAGTTATTTTCAGTCTGAAGACCAACAGCTCTCCCTAGTTTATTGAGTGTTAAAGAGCATACACAATTGCATGGGAACACGAATACATAATATGGCTGTAAAGCGGTATCAGTTGTGAGTTGTACAACACAACGGAAGTGAGCCTGTACCTGGTGCTATTAGGCTGACAGTTTCCAAAATAGACAGTTATGATCAACAGTTCAAAGTTATAAAAAAAGTGCTGCAATTATCACTCATCTAAACTCCACTGCTATGAACCTTAATTAACTACAGGAAGTGATAATGCCCATCAGGGGCTTGAAATATATCGTTTAGTGTTTGTGAAAACGACCTGGCATCTCGCACAAGGGAGATAATATGTCCCCCGGCCTCGTTGACTCTGTGTGTGGGCCTCCCAGGTTCTGTGCAGAGATGATAGCGATAGATTCTTGGGCTCTTAACAGGGGTTGTGGGGGAGAGCGTGCATGTCTGACCCAGTATATTATAACACGCACCTTATTTATCTGTGGTGAAGATGAAAACTCCTCTGAGACTCGGTGCCCATAGTTGGGGCACTCAGGGGCTCTAATAGTGGTCCGTCATCTGTCTTAGCTTCTAGTCTCTCCAGATATGCCTCCCCTGTCAGATTGCCAACAAGTGCCAGATCGTGACCTATGTGGCAGCCCACTTAGAAAGATCATATAGCCAGAGCGGTATTGAGGGGGCAACCAAGAGTTTCCAGGTCATTTCCATACAATGTTAGCAGAACATAAGCTAGGTCTATGAATTCGGTGGCATACTTATTCTTGTGTGTGTATGGTAAAATCTCCAGGAGGCAAAGTAGGTTGAGTCCTGCCTGTAGACCTCCTGTGATTTCAGTCAATAATGTCACTGTCTCTGACCAGGTACAGGCATCGTGGGCATTTGGGGCCAACCCTAGGAACATGCAATGGATACAGGCGGGAGTTGGAGATGTCTGATGTAAATAATTAAATTAAGTATATATTTCAGGCAGGTGTTTCTGGATACTTTCCTGATATATTTCAATGTGAATGATAATTGTCCATAAGATCTTGGCCAAGGAAGGGCCCTTTTGTCCTTCAGGTTAGGGAACCTTGTGATGTGGGAGTCTAGGAGTGCCCTGTAGGTCACTGATTGTCCTTCAGTCGTCCACATGGCTAATCAAAATTTGGAGGGGTGGAGACAAAGCATGTTCGAATTGGTCTGGCTCCCACAGAGACCTGATCATGGACACCAATCCATTATGGGTTAGGAACTGCCTCTCTTCTAGTTCATAACGCTCCCTGAGCTCATGAAATGTCATCTGGGCTTTGTGTGCATACTAAGCACTAAGGGCCTCATTCTGAGGCCGGCGGGCGGCGGTCGCCGGCCGCCTGAGGCCATTCTGGCTTTCCCGCTGGGCTGGCGGGTGACCGCCAGAAGGCCGCCCGCCAGCCCAGCGGGAAACCCCTTCCCACGAAGAAGCCGGCTCCGAATGGAGCCGGCGGAGTGGGAAGGGTGCGACTGGTGCAGTAGCACCCGTCGCGAATTTCAGTGTCTGCTAAGCAGACACTGAAATTCAAAGCGGGGCCCTCTTACGGGGGCCCCTGCAGTGCCCATGCCATTGGCATGGGCACTGCAGGGGCCCCCAGGGGCCCCACGACCCCCCTCACCGCCATCCTGTTCCTGGCGGTCGGAACCGCCAGGAACAGGATGGCGGTGAGGGGGTCGGAATCCCCCATGGCGGCGCAGCAAGCTGCGCCACCATGGGGGATTCCTCAGGGCAGCGGAAAACCGGTGGGACACCGCCGGTTTTCCTGTTCTGACCGCGGCCATACCGCCGCGGTCAGAATGCCCTGCGGAGCACCGCCAGCCTGTTGGCGGTGCTCCCGCCGACCCCGGCCCTTGAGACCCTGCCTCTGTCCATAGTCTAGTCTGGTGTTGATTTGGTACCCTGCGAAAGTCCGGGAGCTCCACAGTGAAAGGTTCTGTGAGTACAGCGGGGATTATGTTTGGGCTGTACATATACATGCAAGCAGTGTTTTTCTGCCTTGGCCAACGACCCATGGGTAGCACATTCCGACAAGCACCCTGCAGCCAGACCAATGTCCTACGACCCCCTGTTTCCCTTATAATGTTTGTCCATTCAGTCTTAGGGGTACCTTATAGCCATTGCATGGGCCACTCTTGTTCTACTGCTGCATAGTAGAGCTCTTAGTTGGTTGCCCCCAACCCATTATATTCTAATGGGGCATATAATTTGTGGAGCACCACTCTTTGTCCCCACACCCCATATCAAATCAGGAAGGATAGGCCTTTGAGTAGGTAGATTGCTATATCATTTCTCAGTGATCCCAATCTGTGCAGCTCCCGCAGTTTGGCTATTCCCCCTATGCCCATTGGTGACTGCGGAAGGGACTTCCAGAAGGTGAGGGAACTGCGCACGCCAGCTACCGCTGCTCCCAGATTTCCTTGCACTAGATCTTCCTTGGAATGATAGACATTCACCCCCAAGTATCTCAAGGTGTTAGGCCACCACACCAGATCTGTTTGAGGAATAGTCTTGCGCTTTTGGTCAGAGTCTCGAAAGGGGGCACAGACAAGACTTTGCCCAATTTAATTTCAGACCAGATTCAGTTCCAAAGTCCTCTAGTCTCCCAATCACTTGGGGTAGAGCCCTGTGAACATCTCACAGCTATATACTAGTGGATCATCCTTGTAAAGTGAGATCGCCTCTGAGGAGTTCCCACTTTATATCCCCATCAGGTCTCTGCATCCGAAAGAGGCCCATCAGGGCAAATATGATCAGTGATATTGGGCAGCTCTGCCTGGTGCCCCTGTACACTTTGAAGGCATCAGAGATCTTCCTTCCCGTGCGTACCTGGGCCATTATAGTAGGCTTACCCATTGCAATTTCTCGGGTCCCAATCCCATTCCCATCTCCATAAGACAGGGCCACCCCAGGGTGTCAAAGGCTTTTCCGATGTCCAAAGATAAACCTGTATGGTGTGTTCGCCTGTGGATTTTCCTTTTAAGTCTAAAAAGGCATTTCAAGTTAAGTGTTCCTCCCCAGAATGAAACTCTTTTAGTAGTGATAGACCAGCCTGATAAGGCATGAGAGTAGCTTATTCGCAATGACCTTCCAGATTATGTTACAGTCAGTATTGAGGAGGGACAGTGGTCTATATGAGCACATCTCCAGTGAATATCTGCCTGGTGTGATGAGGACCGTAATCAGTGCCTACTGCATAGATACTGAGAAAGTGCCCTTGTGGCTGGCAAGCTGAAACACCCGAAGGAGCTTCGGAGCCAGTATTGTCTGTCTTGTCAGGAGTCCATCCATTTGAGGGTTCTTATTGTGTGCCATTCGGTCAATCACAAAACATACCTATTCTAGCGTCAGTGGTTCATCAAGAGTTTGTCTTTGGAGGGGGTTGTGTCTTGGGATTGACACACAGGATTTGTGCATAGTAGGGCACCATCCTTGTATATCCATCCCTTCATATAGGAAGCTGTATTAGTCGATGAAGAGTCTATTCATGTCAACCTGTGCATTAAGTATCTCCCTGTTATAGGATCTAATAGCATTCATATGGGACCTGAACTTCTGATCTGAGAAGCCCCACTGTGTCCCCTTTTGCGTGTTTTGTTGCCACATAGTCCATGTAGTCCAGTTCCCCAACCTATCCACTAGCGCCCTTTGACCTTTCCTACAGGGCGTGATGCCACATTCATTCCCCACATCTCCTCCACCTGCATTTCAGCATCCCTTATGGCACGTTCTATATTTAAATCTGCATGCCTAATATGCATTTGACACCAAATGTTTTACTAGATGAGTGTCTTAAATGCATCCCACTCTATCCCCCTGACAAAAGTGGTCTCATCCTTGTCCATGCAATAATGGCTCTGATGTGTGCTGACAGTTTTGCGAAGAGATATACAGCGTCATGTGTGGGTTGCAGAGAAAGAGATCTATCCTGGTATGCAGTTGGCAGACTGCTGAGAAGAAAGAGTATCCTTTTGTGTCAGGGTGCAGGGTACCCCACATATTGTGGAAGTGTCTTTACCAGACCCATTCCTCGAAGGACTGAGCAGTCCTAGCCACTGCCCTTCCCTGCCACGGGGGTATGACATGTCTAGTGTGGTGTCATGAACACTGTTATATGCTCAGCAGCCGGGTTTGCTTGGAATTGTTGTTGGTTACTGTTGGATGCGTAGAGTGCCACCAGACTAATTGGTGCCTCATCCAATAGTCAGCTACTACATTGCACCCTCCCGGGTCCAATTTTTAATGGTTTATCATCAGCGGCACCTGGGGTGCCACCTAAATGAGCATCCCATTGGCATATGCTGAGTAGGAGGTCCTTATAGTTAGGCCTCCACACTTAGTTTTGGTAGTTGTGCTGCAGTCATATGCATTACCTGCAGGTATGCAATCTGTGTCTAAAACAATATTTGAAATGGCAGTAGTGGTATGACAATCGCACATCCTTATTCATTTGGCATGCCAAGTCATGGGCAAATCAGTATACAACAAATAGTAAATCCTGGGTGCATTTTGGGATTTAGGCCCTACTGCCAAAGGGCTGGTAGTCGGTGTTGCCCGAAGAGTCCACTGCACAGTATAAATCCAGAAAATACCAAATGCACACAAAATAAAGTCCAATAGTTTGTCTAAGCTCTCCGTGGTAGGAGAATGTAGAAGCCAAAGAAGTTTCTTTTGGTAGTTTCTGGATTTATGCAATCTGTGTTTGTCTGCTTCTCAGGTAGGGGTATATCTGATGGAGCAGCCTAGGGGTGGCCGTGCCTCAGACATTCTACATCTAGATGTTCTACACAGGTGAAGTATCTCAGTGAGGTGAAATGACACTGTTCCCCCAGCCACCCCCAATACATTGGCCCTCAGAGCCCAATTGCACGTCTGGCCCCCACCCTATGACTGTGCTGTGGTGTTTTAGTTTCCCAAAAGAAAGTTTAAAAGTTTTTACCCCAAATCCCATCCCCTGGTCAGGCAAGCCCATGACCAAATGTAAACCTTGACAAATGACGAGAGTCTGTTCCATGTGGAATCAATTGGGTATAGCAGCCGAGGGTAGTGAAAAGGCAGGTACAATCCACTCTCGTGACACATACCTGGTGAGTTCCCTCTGCCCCTGTTCATACGGAAAAAAAAACCCTTGCTCCCCATTGTGTGTGCGGTGGCCCTCCTTAAAAGAATATGGTGCCAGTTTTCAGATCACTTGGTCTGCCATCATTGGAGTTCAGGTCCTGTGTGTAGTTCCACTGAGATGTTCTCCAAGGCAAGGGCCAACTCGCGGTTGGTGGAGCCGGTAATGTGATCAGGAGATCCTGTGTCTTGGCTGTGGCAGGATTCCAGTTTCGCCTGTGCCTGTCCTCTTGCCACCTGCTCCCTCGTGGGTGTGCCTCTGGGAGCTCTGCATTGTTGAGATCTCTGGCTGTACGAATTTGTTTCTGACTGAGAGTCACGAGCGCCAGAGACACCCCCTTTGATTTCCCCCAGTGCTATAAAGAAGAGCATTGCCCCAGAGTCTGACAAGTAATTTGACCGACCCTAAGAGAATATTGCAATCCCTCCTAGCAAAGTTTCTGTTTGATCTGCATAACTGAGCCGCTTCGTCCTAGCACTTCTGCAGTGTAGTCCAGAAAAATGGTCACTGAAACCGAAGTGGAGTTCATAAGTTATGTTTAGCACTTCACTGACTAGTGTGATGATATCTATAGCACAATGAGCAAACCGAGATCAGTCTTTTGTGTGTGCCTCATCATACCATATCATACCAATTCATATTCTTGTTGTCTTGCTCTGTTGACCATTGTGTAAACATTCATGGTCCAGTGTGTTTACCTTGGTAACTAAAGAATAATCCTGCATCACATTCCTTCTATGGACAGTGTGGAGAGTTGCAGAGTTGTTTAAGGAATATCAGTTCTTTTTTCGCAGGTTATGGTTTTGGGAGGCATCACATCACGGTCATTACAATAGGAGTAACATTACATCACAGTACTTTCATCGAGTACTTCAAATTGCAGGGTTAGGTTGGTAAATATTGTTTCTTGCTCTCTCTCTCTCTCTCTCTATATATATATATATATATATATATATATATATATATATATATATATTTATGGAGTTAGCAAGGAAATACTTATTTTCTGCGTGTGCACAGTACACTGGAGGATTTATATTTATAAAGATTGGACTTCCAAAAGCGCCTGGTGCTGCTCCAAGGCACTACCTCGTCGGAACATGGTGAGCAGATGCCTATTAAAGTTTCTTATGTTGCTGATGCGGCCCGAAATATAGGGTCCGGAGACTACATGCTTTATCTTAGTTCATATCATCGGATGTATACTAAACAGGGAATGGATTGTTTATTTAACCTGAAACTGAGAGACACTTGGAACAATGGCTTGGACGGCACGTGCTGTTAACGACGTGCTTTTTGTGAAAGGCGAACTCTTTTGCTAATTTCAATATGAAAGTGAAAGACGTGCTCTAAATACTGAGAAATGTGTCTACAGAGGAAAGGAATAGGGATGATAGTTAGGAAGCACAGTTTTTCACGAAAATGTTATTAATGGAAATGCCTGTTATTTTGTCATGCTTTAAGAGACGTTCGTGCTGAAAGGAGTAAAAATGCCGCAATTGCTTTCAGGTGTTGTGAATAATTGAACTAACAATCCCAGAATGCAGTATATAAATCAGGATGGAAGTAGCAAAGTGGAATGAACAGATGAAACCACCGGAAGAAGACATTTTGTCGAAACGCGTCGTGGGGTCTGTTTGAAAGCTTGTAACATCGTGAATAAAGGATTTAACATGAATACAGCCTCCGGGAGTGCAGCGCTGTTTTTCTTTGAAGGTTTATGTGAGGGTTTTGGTCTTAACCCTAACGCTGCACCAGCAGGAAGGCACGTCGCTAACTAGGACCAAGTGCTTGTGTGTATATATATATATATATATATATATGTCCTGTTGAAGGCTTTGGCCGAAACGCGTAGACATTTGGTTGGGACAGCGTGTGTGTCTTTTTGAATGGTGGGCACATTGTCGATTTTCTTTTTGTGCTTTTTGTACCAACTTTTGCTGGTTTTGATTTACCTGCAATCTAATCTTTTTTCAATAAAATAGCAGCCGATGAATTTATCGATAAAAGTGGTTTTTTGAGTATTTTACCAGCTGGTATTGGATGATGTGCAGCCCTTGGTGTGCGATTTAAATGTACCATTTGTTCTAAATATATATATATATATATAGTGAAAAAATAAAGGTTAAAGCTTAGTTATAGTTAGGAAAACTTAACTTCCCTGTACACACCAAGTTTAAAATACACAAACGTAAAGAATTCTGAAGTTTTATAGTTAAAACTTTCAATTTATCCAGGTCCTTCAAATTATTACAAGTAGGTGACCACTGTAAACCCTCTTTTCAGCTTGCTAACCATACAACACTATCTATAACTAGCTTCTCAACCTTGCACTGTGTTGTGACAAATAATGTAAATTGGAGAAGTTATAAGTGTTGTTATCAATGCTTTGATTTCACATGCTGTAAGTGATGTGGTATGCAAAGGTCTAAACAGTGCATGGAAAATTAGTTATAGTTAATGTAGTGTGGCGAATGAGGTGACAAGATTGTGTTCAGAGGTGTGTAACTTATAGTAATTTGAAGGTGGTGCATAAATGATAAATTATTAAAGTTATAATTATAACTTAAAATACACAAACATAAAAAAAGTTAAGTTGGGTTTGTGTAGAAAGAATACATACAATATTTCTAACTATAAATTGTCTAACCTTTTTTTCCCATTGTATGTTAATGGTTTTTATTTTTGAATAAAAATGTGTTTCAAATCGCAGTGTAGAGTGTTGTTTATCGGAGTGTCATAAAGTGGACTGTAGTACAGTAAAGGAGAGTGTCTTAGAGTCTAGTGTCGTAGAGTGGAGTCGAGTGACGTGTTATACAGAGCAGTGGTGTTTCATAGTGTAGTATCCTAGATTGGAGGGGCGTGTTGTACAGTGTAGTGGCGTATCGAACAGTAGAGCTGAGAGTTGTGGAAAGTCATAAAATGAAGTGTGGTGGCGTAAAGTAGAGTGGCATAGAGTGTAGCAGAGTGTTGTAGAGTATAGTGGAGTTCAGTGGAGTAGAGTGTCATTTAGTACAGTGCTGAGTGTAGTATTGTGCATCAGAGTGGTGCAGTGTCTCGTACAGTGCAGTGTTGTACAGTGGAGTATCTTTATTTGTGAGAACACAGTAAATGGTAGAGTGGGGAGTTACAGTTAGTGTTGTCTGGTTAGTGAGCTGAAAATAGTGTTGAATGAGGTCTGCTACTTATAATAATTTGAAAGTGGTGGATAAATTACATGAAAGTTATAGTTCTAACTTTAGAATTTTTAACATTTGTGTAGTCTAAACTTGGTTTGTATAGGGAAAATAAGATTTCCTAATTATAAATAAGCTTTAACCTTTTTTTTTTTTTCATTGAATTTTATTTTTAAAAAATGTCTATTAAAAATGTGTTTCATATCGTAGAGAGCAGTGTCGCAAGTTTAGAGTTATGTGAAGTGTTGTACAGTGCAGTGGGGGAGAGTGTTGTAAAGTCTATTGCCATTGAGGGGACTATTGTAAATTGGAATAGAGTGGAGTAAGGTGTAGGAGCATATTGTACGATGTAGTAACGTGTTACAAAGTGTACTGGCATGGTGTCTCATATAGTGGAGTCAAGTATCGTAGACTGGGGCAACGAGTTGTACAGTGGAAAGGAATGTCGAACAGTAGAGTAGAGTTTTGTAGGATGTCATAGAGTGGAGTAGAGGTTAGTAGAGTGGTGAAGGGCAGTGGTGGCTGCCGCAAATCTTGAGGGGAGGGGAGGGGAGGGGAGGGGCTGGGGGCACGGAGACAGAGGGGGTGAAAATAAAAAAAATTACCTTCACGGAAGTTGTCTCCTGGTGGCTTCCGCTCCACTTCCCTCGATGTGGTGTCCCAGCATTCACTGGGACACCAGCACAGGCTCCCCAGCAATTCTGGCGCTGCATTCATGCTAAAACTAGCATGAAAGCAGCGTCAGGATTGGTCTGTGCGGCTTGGGCTGCTGCTCAGACACAACCCTGGGGCACTTAGATGCACTCTCTCCTCCTCTCCTTCCCCTCCGGTGACCCAGCCCCTCCCTTTACATGCTGCTGGCTGAGCCAGCAGCAGAAAAATAAAACAACAGTGAACTATTGTTTTATTTTTCTGCTGCTAGATCAGCCAGGGGGGCAACACTCCTTTGCCATTACGAAGGAGCCGCCCTTCGAGTAGGGTGAAGTAGTGTCATAGAGTACAGTGGATGAGAGTGTTGTCATATTGTGGAGTGGTGTATCGTAGAGAGAAGTTGAGTGGCATGTTGTTGAGTATCATACAGTGTAGTACGGTGGCATAGTGTGGATGGACATAGAGTGGAGTAGAATGTCGGCCAGTGGAACGACGTAGAGTGGAATATAGTACAGTGACGCAGAGTGGGATAAAGTCTAGTAGAGTGGCGTGGAGGACACTGGAGCTGGGGTAGTCTAGAGTGGAGTAAATTGTCAAGAGTGCAGTAGCATGTCGTAGACTGTAGTGGTGTGGAGTGCAGAACAATGGAGTGGTGTAGCATACAATTGAGTAAAGTATTATAAATTGGCATACCGTGTTGTACAGTAGAGAGGGGTGTCGTACTGTATTGGAAATTGATGTAGAGTGGCGTACAGTGTTAATTTTAGTAGAGTGGTGTACAGTGTTGTGGATTGGCTTTCAGTGTTATACACAACAATGGCATAGACTGGAATGGAGTAGAGTGAAGTACTGTGTCAGAGTACAGTGGAGTAAAGTGGGGTGCAGTGGCATACAAAGAGTTGTGTACAGTAGACTAAAGTATAGTAGTGTTGTACAGTGACATACAGTGTACTACAGTGTTGTACAGTGGAGTGAAGGGATATAGACAGGAGTAAACTGTTAGTGGCATACAGGGTTGTAGAGTGGTGTTGCATAGAGGACAGTAGGAGGTGAAACAGTGGAGGTGTGTAAGGTGGATTGTTGTATAGTAGCATATAGTGAGGTAAAATCTCTTACAGTGGAGAAGAGTCAAGTGGAATGGTGTAACAGTGTGGATTAAAGAATAATAGAGTGTATTGGTGTGTCGTAAAGTGGGATAGAGTGGAGTGTACTGGCGTAGCATAGGTAGTAAACTGTTATAAATTGGAGTTGGTTCTTGTACAGTAGAGTGGAGTGCTATGTTGTACAAAAAAGTATTGTACCATAGAAAAGTATTGTACATTGGAGTGTATAGGCACAGAGTAGAGTTTAGAGTTGGACAGTGGAATGTACGGTGATAGAGTGGAGTAGAATGTCATAAAGTGCCATGAAGTGTGGTAGACATTTAAAAAGTGGAGTTATATAGAGTGTAGAGAGTGTCATAAAGTGGAGAGGTGTAGAGTGGAGTGGTGTACACTAGTGGTGTAGAGAACAGCAGAGTATAGAGTAGGACAGTGGAGTGTAGGGTGATAAAGTAGAATAGAATGTTGTAAAGTGCTATGAAGTGTGGCAGATATTTATAGAGTGTAGAGAGTGTCATACAGTGGAGCAGTGTAGAGTGGAGTGGTGTACACTGTAGTGGAGTAGAGTGGAGTAGCATACTGTGGAATACTGTACAGTGGAGTCTAGAATAAAGGAGTGGAATAGCATGGAGTGAAATGGTGTACAGTGGGATAGCATAAAGTGGAGTAGGGTACAGTGGATTAGCGTATAGTGGTGTAGCATAGATTGAAGTGGTGTAGAAATGCGGAAACTTGTAAATTGGAGCGGCTTCTCTTACAGTAGAGTGCTGTGCGGTACAGTGTTGAAAAACTGTTACAGACATAGTCAAGTGCAAATTTGGACAGTGTATGGGGATAGAATGACATGGAGTGTAGTACAGTGGCATAGAGTGTACTAGAGTTTTGTAGAGTGGAGTTGTATAGAGCGGAGGAGAGTACACTGGAGTGGCGTAGAGTGGGGTAACGTACAATGGAGCACTATAAAGTAAAATAGTGTGGAGTAGTATAGACTGGAGTGGCATACAGTGGAGTGGTGTAAAGTGTAGTAGCGTACCGTACAGTGGAGTGGTGTAAATGTAATAGCGTACAGTAGAGTGGTGTATTGTGGCATAGGGCAGAGTGTAATAGCGTACGGTGGAGTGGAACGCCATACAGTAGAAGGCACAAAGATTGAAGTTGCATACAGTGTAATAGTATAGAGTGGAGTGGCATTCAGTGAAATAGCATAGAGTGGAGTACAATGGAGTGGTGTAGAGTGGTGTTCAGTGGAGTGTGGTAGAGTTAAAAAGCATATAACAGAGTGGCATCCAATGGACGAACTTAGAATGGAGTGGCAAAGAGTGGAGTGCAAATAGTGTAGAGTGGTGTACAGTAGAGTGTCTGGAATAGAATATAGTGCAGTGGCATACACTGAAATGGGGTAGAGTGTAATAGCATGCAGTGGCATGGTATCCAATGGAATAGCGTAGACTGGAGTGGCATACAGTGGAGTGGTGTAAAGTGTAGTAGCGTACCGTACAGTGGAGTGGTGTAAGTGTAATAGCGTACAGTAGAGTGGTGTATTGTGGCATAGGGCAGAGTGTAATAGCGTACAGTGGAGTGGGGTGGAGTGGAACGCCATACAGTAGAAGGCACAAAGATTGAAGTTGCATACAGTGTAATAGTATAGATTGGAGTGGCATTCAGTGAAATAGCATAGAGTGGAGTACAATGGAGTGGTGTAGAGTGGTGTTCAGTGGAGTGTGGTAGAGTTAAAAAGCATATAACAGAGTGACATCCAATGGACGAACTTAGAATGGAGTGGCATAGAGTGGAGTGCAAATAGTGTAGAGTGGTGTACAGTAGAGTGTCTGGAATAGAATATAGTGCAGTGGCATACACTGAAATGGGGTAGAGTGTAATAGCATGCAGTGGCATGGTATCCAATGGAATAGCGTAGACTGGAGTGGCATACACTGGAGTAACATACAGTGGAGTGGCATAAAGTGGAATAGCATATACTGGAGTAGCTTATTGCGGAGTGGCATTCAGTGAAATGGCATACACTGAAGAGGCGTAGAGTTGAGTTGGATACAGGGTAAGAGTGTAGAGTGGACTGGCTTAGAGTGGAGTTATGTACAGTGTATTAGCGTAGAGTGGAGTGGTGTAGAGCAGAGTGTTGTGGAGTGGTCAAGAGTGTAGTAGTGTATAGTTGAGAAGCGTACAGTGGACTGGCGCTTAATTGAGTGGTGTAGACTGGACTGGCGTGCAGTTGAGTGTAATAGCAAACACTGAAGTGCGGTATATTGGAGTAGGGTCCACTCAAATAGCATAGAATGAAGTTGTGTAGAGTGGGGTACCATACACTGTAATGGTATACACTGGAATGGTGTGGAGTGGCATACAGTGGAGTGACGTAGAGTGCAGGTGCTTAAGAGTCTAGTGGCCTACAGTGGCGTTGCGTACAGTGTAAGAGCGTAGAAAGGAGTGGCGAAGGGTGGAGTCTCATACAGTAGAGAGGTGTAGCGTGGAGGGGCGCAGCATGCAATAGCGTATAGTGGAGTGGCTAGAGTGGCCTGGCATATGGATGTATAGTGGCCTTGTGTTGCTTTGTAAATCTGCGCCCATGAGACACCATGCGTGGCACAAGGGTACCGCAATCCAGTAATACAGCTAGGCCTTACTTATATTTTGGGTCATGGTATACCCTGATTCTTTGCAGTATACCGTGGTACATGGCAATGACAAGCCAGTATAGAATTGGGTAATTGCCTTTTCATTCTCTAAAAACAGCCACCATATTGTTTTTTAGCTGTGTTCAGTGTTGGGGCCTTAGAGGTAGGTAAGTAGTAGGTCTCTACCTATTACCACTTTAATAAAGTGGTAATAGGAAGGGAAAAATATTTTTTTAAATATATTTTTAAATACGTTTATGGGCATATACTGCCATAGTTTCTCAAAAAGCTTGTGAAATTCTGCGAAAGTACCACAGTGTATCACTTTCTTTAAATGCCTTATAACTTAAAAAATACTTACCCTACTTAACTGTCGTACCCAAAGCATAATCTCTGCACCATAAGGTATAATCCTGCTGAATTTCATGTAAATACATTCAACCATTTTCGCGCTATGGCAGATACTATAGTCTATGGAAAATGCATTGGTGGAAAAATGCATTTTGAAACCCCTTTTATCTTTGTACCCTGTTAAGAGTCGCTACAAAAATTAACATCATCTCAAAATATAGAAAATGTTATAGTTCTGTAAAGGTTTGTGGTGATTTGTCAAATGGATGGAACTAATATTGGAGGAATTCCAATATTTAGGAATACTAGCTATAACTAAATGGCGGCAAACCTATTTATTGTGATTTCTTTCTTTTTATCTATTGTATTTTTTTATTGGTTTACATATTCAAGTGACCATAAATGTGTCGTTCATGTAGTAATTTTGAAACTTTATATATGCAGTCTAGTGTTATTTTTTGGACCTCCTTGCTACTTTTTGTAGTATTGTGCTACATATGAAGCCAAAGTCAATGGAAGACAATCACTGTTGTTATGAAAAGTAAGATTATTATTTTTTTCGTAATGGCCAATTATCATGTCCTCCAAATAGTAGTTTGTATGGCTCACTACTAGGTCAGTTTTCCATTTTGTTGTACAGGGGTGCATAAGAAAGATGTTTTTTTGTTTGGCTTGTTGGGCCATTTTTATTTTGTGAGCCAGAGAGCTTGCAAAGAACACATATGTTGCTTAAGATGTTCTTTGTTCTCTATGTACTTTTTTATAGGTTTCCATTAGCATGTCACCATACATCGGCCTTTCAGTTCTATTTATAGTAAAACTGAATCTTTACATATGCAGGCTGGTTTATTTTGTGAGCTTCCTTTCTACTTTTAGTAGTATTGTGCTACAAGATATCACTAAGTTGTCGGCCTTTATAACTTCATAACCTCTTCATACCATCACTTTCTATAGCAAAAAGTATAATCTACAAAGTCTAATGCACATTACTGTGAAGTTTCATTACAATCCATTCAGTTATTTTGCCGCTACGTGAAATACAAATATCTGTGTAAAATGCATTAGATTTCAAGCATGTTTTGGGACTCCCCCTTTTTTTGTTTGACCAAACGCCGCAAACATTCAATCCTTTGACCATGTAACAAGTGAAACAGGTCTGCAAAGTTTTGCAGAAATCCGTCAAACGGGTGTGAAGTTATTAATGGACAAAAATCCAAGAAATCCTTGTGTCTTGTAACCCTAACTAGAGCGTGGCTACAGCCACTCTGTAAAATACCCATACATACATATATATGTGATGTAATTAAGTGCAACATTCAATCAAATATATTTAATAATTGTAATGTAATCACTTTATAGTGTCACAAAAATGAGAAAGTATAAAGGGCGATAACAAATTTAGTTACAATATAAATCATTTGTGGGTACCATACTAATTTTAGGAATTGTGGTGTGTTCTAAGGTGATTTTACCCAACTGGGATTTCACCATGTTTGAGAGAGAACCTTTTTCTCAAGATTTTCTGTAAATTTACACCATTTCTAAAGAACAAGAGCGCTAACAGTCTTACATATGACAAACGTTTGGCACACGTGAAACCATTGAAGTAAAACTTTAAATGTTTAATTGAAAAAATAACAAAATTAAGGGATTCATTTTGTCATCGAAATTATGATTAGCCTGTAGGCGAAATAGCCTTTACAACGAAGACTGAACCCTGCATACCCTTACCACGCAGCTTAACCATGCATGTGACATTACCACACATGACATTACAACAAATTTCGTTGTGAAAGAATGAATGGTAAAGGCATATTTGTTGTAAAGATATATACATGGTGAAAAGTAATGTTTAGGGTGGGCATGTGTTTTTGCATAGTAGATAGTTTTTTTTTTTTTTTTAGGGTTTAGGGTGGGTATGGGTTTTTGGGTGGCAAGGGTAATTTTATGGTTTAGGGTAGACATGCATTTTTTGGAAGGGAATTTTTAGGCTGAGCATAGCAGCGTGCAAGGTCTGCTTTTCCGATGTGTTGGTATCTATGTGGGCTTTTAACCATGCCCACCTCACGCTCATCACTTTCACTCGTTCGTGGATTACCTTTCAAAAATCCTTTGACATTGGCAAATGCTTCACGTTTGTCCCGCCTTGGGGCGGTTTTGTTACCACCTTGGGGACAGACCCCGTTGCATGGATAATTGCATGTTTGCTGATATGTTTGAGTGTGAGCGAACTTCTTTTTCCTTTTGTGTCTCTCCTTCACTCATGGCGGATGTGGCGCTTTGAATTGACTTGTTTTTTGTGCAATGCTAATAAAGACGAGCAAGCAGTTTACTGGTTTACTGCATGAGAATTGTACACAAGGGACACTACAGATCTCTGCATGTGAACAATTGTCACTGGGTAAATCATGTAGTATGTGTAATTTCTCGGTAAAGAAAACATTTTGCACATGAGGTGATCCCACACATTTTCTTTCGGCCATTGTTTACGACAGCTTGCGAATGGGATTTCCTGCAAAGTCAGGTTGTTCTAAAATAGTAAATCTTGGTAAATGCCTACCGGTATTTGAGCTTGTCCAACATCGATTCTCCCCGTTTGCATATATTTATGGGGGGGTTGGCGCTAAGCAGTGTAAAGCCATTTGCACATAACATCTGATCCAGCCTGCAGTGCAAAGCTTTGTGGCATGCGAGCGCAGACGCAGAAGACTAGTAAAACTGGGCAAATATTGCTGCAAAATGGCCATTCCATACAACACGATTTTCAATGCTCAGCGCATCTGCAGTACTTGTTAGCAAATTAAATCTAGTACATGGCAATAATCAATGATAACTTCTGAAACTATTATGTTATTTAAATAGCCCCTGACTGACATTTCATTGTTTTTATTTTTTTTATTTTTGCTACTGAGCTCTGCATAAATCCTCATTATGCACTGACTACCTCTCCTTATATCGTTAATAATTATTTAAGGCAAATGCCACCTTCGTAATGTGATAATCCCCTGGCTTGCAATGGGGGAACTATTTTTGATTAGTCTGCGTGCAAGTTGGCATGTCATCATTATTAAAATGTACTTCGTATCCTAGTACATTGAAGGCGGGGGTTGAGGCGGCAGTAGAAAAAGAATAATACTGAGCAAATTATGAACAAGGGGAACTCTTTTAATGCCTGTATTCAGTGGCGACTGGGACAGAAAGTCAAAGTACCCCTATTAGCGAATCACATGGGTTTAAACTGTCCCACATTTGCAAATTGGATCAGTTTTGAACTTGTGAAGAAGTTATTTGTTTGAAAGGTATGGAAGATTGTATTAATTTGTGCAGTCAGTGTGTGTGGTAATAATATCAGGGAAATCAACAGTAAAATCCGGCCCACCAGACCTTAAACAGGCCAATAAACAGCCAAAACACCACCCCACACACTGACATGTCACATCAGCCCTTCTGGCACTGTGAGTTTGCCCTGTAGGCGAGTCCAACCCTGCTTGTATTTTTAGGGTGATCACAAGTGCTTTGACCTGTTGTAATCTATCTATGGGCTTTTAACCACACCCACCACATGCCCATCACTATCACTCGTACATGGGCTTGCCTTTCAAAAATCCTTTATTTTTGGTAAATGCCTTACATTTGTCCCTCCTAGGGGCGATTTTGTTACCCCCTTGGACTCCAACCCTGTTACATGGATAATTGCACTTTTGCCAATATGTTTGACTGCGATCAAACTTTTTTCCTTAAGTGTCACTCCTTGGCACTCGTGCTCATGGCGGCCATGCTCTTTGAATCAGCTCACTTATGTCATCTGTTTTACTTTTCACTTTCAATTTATGTGGCAAGAAAAGTCCAGTTACGAATTTACAACATTAACAGCTCTAGCAAATGCAAGATCCATTGCATTGCAAATGCTTGTTAGGGCTTAGGATGGGTATGGGTTTTTAGGTGGGAAGGGTAATTTTAGGGTTTAGGGTGGGTGTGGGTTGTTTGAGTGCAAGGGGTTTTCTAGGGCTTAGGGTGGGTGTGAGTTTTTGGGTGGCAAGGGTAATTTTAGGTTTTAAGGTGGGTATAGGTTTTGGGGTGGCAAGGGTAATTTTATGGCTTAGGGTGGGTACGAGTTTTTGTGTGGTAAGGGTAATTTTAGGGCTTAGGGTGGGAATGTTTTTTTTGAGTGGCAAGGGCAACTTTAGGGTTTAGGGTGGGTTTAGGTCAGTGGTCTCCAAACTTTTTAATGCTGTGCCCCCCCGCCCCCCCAGTTGAAAAATAGAAATCATTGGGGCTCCCCCTCTGAATTTTTCACAAATATTTTATAAATATGCCAATGTTCAAATATGTCTAGACACATTTAAACATTGCAGTTAAGACCTGTTACCCTTTTAAAAATGCAATAACATGTTTCTGCTTAAAACAAAACACTGTTATCTGTGTAATGCTTCTTTTGGCCAGAGCCTGGCGCCCCCCCCCTTCCCCCCTTCAGGATCACTTGTGGCCCCCCAGTTTGAAGACCCCTGGTTTAGGTTTTTGGGTATAAAGAACAAATTTAGGTTTTAGGGTGGGTATATGTTTTTGGGTGGCCAGGGACTTTTTAGGGTTTAGGGCGGGTATGGGTTTTGGGGTGGCAAGGATAACTTTATGGCTTAGGGAGGGTATGGGTTTTTGAGTGGCAAGGGCAATTCTAGAGTTTAGGATGGGTATGAATTTTTGGGTGGCAAAGGAGTTTTTAGGTTTTAGGGTGGGGTGTGGGTTTTTGGGTGGCAAGGAAAATGTTAGAGTTTAAGGTGGGTATGGTTCTTTAAGAAGCAAGGGTGGTTTTAGGGTTTTGGGTGGGTATGGGTTTTTAGCTGGCACTGGTAATTATAGGGTTTAGGGTGGGGATGGGTTTCTGAGTGACAAGTGTAATATAAGGGTTTAGGTTGGGTATGGGTTTTTGGGTGACCAGGGTAATTTAAGGGTTTAGGGTGAGTATGGGTTTTGGGGTGGTAAGGCCTAAATTAGGTTTTGGGGTGCGGTGGAATTTTTAGGGTGGGGTATGGTTTTTTTGGTAAGCAAGGGCAATTTTAGGGCAGGTATGTGTTTTTGGGTGGCAAGGGAATATTTAGGGTGGGCATGGGTATTTGGGTGGCGAGGGTATTTTTAGGATTTAGGGACGGTATGGGTATTTGGGAGGCAAGGGAATTTTTTGGGTTTAAGGTGGGTCTGTTTTTTTGATAAGCAAGGTCAATTTTAGGGTGGGTATGTGTTTTGGGTATCAAGGGAATTTTTAGGGTGGGCATGGGTATTTGGGTGGCAGGGAATTTTTAGGATTTAGGGACGTATGGGTTTTTGCTTGGCAAGGGAATTTTTAGGGTTGGCATGGGTATTTGGGCGTCAAGGGAATTTTTAGGGTTTAAGGTGGGTGTAGTTTTTTGGTAAGGAAAGGCAGTTTTAGGATGGGTATGTGTTTTTGGGTGGCAAGGGAATCTTTTGTGTGGGCATGGGTATTTGGGTGGTAAGGGTATTTTTAGGATTCAGGGATGGTATGGATTGTTTGGTGGCAAGTGAATTTTTTTGGGTTGGCATGGGTTTTGGGGTACAAGGGAATTTTTAGGGTTTGTATAGTTTTTTGGTAATCAAGGGCAATTTTAGGATGGGTATGTGTTTTTGGGTGGCAAGGGAATTTTTATGGTGGGCATGGGTATATGGGTGACAAGGGAATTTTTGGGATTTAGGGATGGTATGGGTTTTTGGGTGGTACGGAGTTTTAAGGTGAGTATGAAAGGTGGTTGGATTAACGTATAGTAATTAAAATTACTTTACATTAAAGAAAAACATAAAAATTCACTGAAAAAAATAAAGGTTACAGGGACGTTATAGTTAGGTTCACAATTTAAATGTACAAAACCACAGAAATTCAGCTATTATAGTCAGCTATTTCAAGTAACTATAACTTGTACCCTAAGGTAACTATAATTTGCGCCATCAGCATGCACTGCTAATTACCCTAGATATCGCAGCACTCATGACAACTTTTAGAACACCATTGATAATGTTACTGTAACACTTGCAGTAAAATTATTGCTGAGATAACTGTGCATGGGCGCGAGTTAGGATTACCTTAGGGCACGAGTCATAGTTACTTATTAATGTCCACACTCCTCATGCGACAAGGAAAACATGCACTCCATCATGTTAGCCCCATAAACATAAATTTAGTCTGCTAAAGGTATGCCAAGGAAGTGAAACGCGGAAGGGGTGTGCCTATATATCCTATTGGTGGTCACCAGTAGGTAGTTATTGTTAGGACCTAGTTTCAATAGGAAAATAATTTTCTCTTTTGCCAGTAACTTTGTGCCATTTGACAAATCTTCATGAAATTTTCAAAACTAGTACAACAGTCAGTTTAGCAGCAGTGTTGAAAGTTTTAATTTGATTCATCAAGCGAGGCTGAGGAAAAAGGGGGGGAGGGTCCCAAAACACTTTTTCCCCGTGCACTTTCCCATAAGGAGTTTGAACAGGACATGTCCTGGTGAGATCTGATTGGCTCCCAGCCCTTCCATAAGGAAGTGCTAGCAGCCAACTTGAGATCAGTATACACGATAGCACCTTCTCAATGATCTACAAAGCTGAAAACGAGAACTAAAGCTTAAATGTAGGGAAAAAATGCACTTTAAGGAATATATACAACTTTACGTTTGTGTGTGTGTATATATTTTGCCTAGTAGGGGGCGCCACTAGGTAGTTATATTTAGGACCTAGTTTCTGTAGAAAGTGTATGCATATATCTTTGGCGCCCGTTGACGAATCTTCACAAAATTTTCCCAAAAACTTTACTCTCACTTCAGCTGATGTCTGGAAAGTTTTGGGGTGATCCGTCAAGTGGGTGGATCCCAAAGTGCATTTTCACCCATTCATTTTTCCATAGGTGTGTGGAACAGCGATCGCGCCAAAACCACTGGACGGAATTACACCAAATTTGGCAGAAAGGTAGCTATTGGTCTAGAAAGAGGCCTTTTTGTTAATTGGTGTAAATCCATTCAGTATTTTGAGAGAAACGAACCGAAATCCAAATTTGGATATCTAGGGATGAAGAGAGTTGCAGCCACCATCTTAGTTGATTGGAACAGTCCCCGGGGCTCAAATTAGATAACAGAAAGTCGCATAAGGGGTCAGGTTGGTTGTAACCTGACCCCATGTCTGTAAAATAGGGTTTTTTGAGGGACTTCATATGGAGAGAATATGTCGAAAGTCCCCCCCCCCACCCCCCAGGTGTGATATTCACGAAATGGTTGCGACTGTCAGCACGGCCCCCCCTGTGTAATGTTGCAACAAATTTGTGAATAATGTCAAAATTACAAAAAAATAGATATATATATATATTTTCACAGACTCATTCAGACACCAATTCATTCACTCTTAAATACACTCGAAGACTCATCCACCCACTCACACACTGATGCACCCACTCACATCCCCATTCAGAGATTTTAGGGGGTTGGCCGCAGGACCTGGCCATGCGGCCAAACCCCACCTGCGCACAACAATCAGGCCATGTATGATGCAAGGTTGGATGGTTATAGGGGGTTGGCCTCAGGCCCTACGACTGACCCTTGCTGCAGACAGCCAAAGTCTGTGCGTGGCACAGGGTTAGGTAGTTGTAGCTAGTTTGGTGCAAGGTCACCCCAGCCATGCACAGTTTTTTTTTTCCTTCATTAATTTGACAGCTAATGCTTCATTTATATTTTAATAACATTCTAGAAGTTGTCATTAGTTCTGTAATATCTGAGGAATTTAGCAGTACATGGTGAGGGCCGAGTTATAGTTACCTTAGGGCGCGAGTTATAGTTACTTGAAATAACTCTATAACTGCTGAATTTCTAAGGTTTTGTACGAGTAAATTCAGAACCAAACTATGATGACCTTGTAACCTTTGTTTCAGTTAATATCTATATATATATATAACTAAGGTATACATGCAGAGTACTTGTGTAAAGAATGTTCGGTTTTAACATTCATAGTTGTCCAAATCTGAGTGTTCGCAGAGGAGTATCAGAAGGAAATATAAGGAATGGGAGGCAGTCATCCACACAATCAGCCATAAGCTTCTGTTTAGTCACAATCCTGTGTAATGCATTTCTGAAATGTACCTGCTCTTATAATTACTGTTATTGTAGATTATTTGGTGGTGTCATCTTAGTTTGCCAGCCTTTATTGCTCCATTTATAACTTTCTTTAATTCCTATTCTCTAGGGTGCTCAGAAAAAGATCCTGGATGTCGCAAACATGCTGGGACTCTCTAACACCGTTATGCGTCTCATCGAGAAGCGTGCCTTCCAGGACAAGGCCATTATGATTGGAGGAATGGTAGTCACCTGTGTCATTATGTTTCTCGTCGTCAAGTACTTGACCTGAGCACATGGCGCTGACTGTGGCTAGAGAGATGATGTCTCATCCATAAACAATAACTTGGAATCTAACCTGTGAAATGGACCCAGTCTATAGAAACGTGCCACAATCTACATGTGATTTAGAAGATAAACGTTAAAATGAGTACAGGAGCTACCTTTTCATATCGAAAGGAGGACACTGAATCATTGTCCTGGTGTGCAGGCATCTCAATGCTCATCTCAAAAATATCAACTTGGGTGTGAGTGGCTATCTGACTGTTGCCAAAAGTTCCTGGTTCGGAATGGTTTTGCACTCATGTCGTGCATCAGGAGAATCGCATTTCGGTAATAGTCATCTTAACCGCACGTGTAAGGTGTCAATGCCTCAATGTCTCTTCTGCCGTCACCTGGACAAGTTACTGAACTAATTCTTGGTGACTAGTGAAAAACCCGGGATTGTCTTATTCTTCACTTGGACTTCTCGATTGGATGGACATTTTAAAAAGACGTTCTGTTTCAGTGTCATTTAAGTGAGCATTCGCATTTTCAAATCACCCTAGAAATTCTATAAATGATACCAGAAAAACTAATTTCCCTATTTTACAGATTGTTTTTCCAGTCAGTGAAAAAAGCTGTTCCTTTCTTATTTTTTGTTTGAAAGTAATGTAAATTGCACCTTAAGGTCTCCTACATTTTAAACTCAAACTGGGTTCGTAATGGGGGGCACTGTGGTGGTCCTTTCAAAAACAGTATTGGCCTTAAAACTACAGTAGTGTATTGCCATTTCCTCTTTTTAATTGAGTAAAATAGAGGAGAATCTAAGAAGTGTGTCCTTGAGAATTGTTTGTGTATGAACTTGCCTTCAAAACAGAATCCTCTTAACAGAGTAGTGTATACATACATGTATATGTATGTATATAGATCTGTCACACTTGTGGAGTGCAGCATTACCCAATTGGACCCTCAGGCACATGACACCATACCAAATTGGTCTCTTTAGATTATCAAAGGAAAAAGGCCTTGGCATAGTGTCTTCAGGGAGGTAAGGTGATCTATAATGCACCTGGAGAACTGAGTTCCAAGGACAAGAAGATAAGCGCCCACCCTAGCAAGATCTCTTAATATTTGGATGTTAGATGATGTTCAGAGGAACGCAGGAGGTATTGAAATCTTGTTCTGATGAAAGTTGGGAGGTGAGGAAGATTACATTTTGAGGTTGAAAGCCCCCATCAGGGCAATGTTTAAAAAGTCAAAATGAAAAGAAATAACGTGCAGTTTAACAACTTCTCTGCAGATGCAGACTGAATTTTCAGTGGAGCGTATTTGGGAAGACTAGTTAGACCCCATTGTCATCATCACGTTTAGTGCTCTTTGGGACTAGGGTGACAGTGTGTGCCGGGGAATATGCAGATATGTAAAAAAAAGTGCAGTAAGGAGCACTCGTGGAACAAGCAGCTAACTAGCATTCCGTTGATTCACACAATAAATACGTGCTCTTTGTGCAGTATTATCCTGGATCATTTACTGTCATGAGACACTGATGACTCCCAAGTAACCTGTGAAGTTCTGCAAGGACCTTGTAGACGCTGCGTGAGCTACGTGTCTTCAGCCTAATTTAAAAGGCTCAATCAAGTTTATGTGCATTACTTGAGTTAGAGCTGGATATAAATCTGAAGGAACATCTGTGAAGATGCTGATGAACTCTTCATGTCAGAGGCTGAGACACCGACAATTGGACAAGTTATGCAGCTGGGCCACTGACTGCAATCAAACTAGAGCAAGTTTGATCTATCTATTTTATTCCAGCCTCTGCTAGGTGGGATAACAAACTTCAAAAAGCTGACGCTGTTTGAGGATTTTGAGAGAGCCAATAGCATTGGGGACTTGACACAGGTTATCAAGTTTTGTATGGATATTATGAACTATGACCGTAAGGACTAATTCCATCCCACAACAGAATCCTGGTTGCCTAGTGTTTCATTGGCTTGATTTAAAGGCTGTAGGTATCCTTGTACTATTTTGCCTTTTATGGAATTTTCGAAATAAGAAAGTAGGTTTTGAGTAAACGGAGCAATGCTGCATTTTTCGTTCCCTCGATCGCCCTCAGTGGTTTATTAACTAGTTCAAGAAACGTGGGCAACAATATTTGGGTGACCTACGATGTGCTTACTGAGGGATCATTCCCATTGGCAAGCCTGAATATTTAGTTGTTTAACTGCAGCTAAAAACCTGGTGATAGTTGCTTGAAACTACGGACGCTAATTTCTGAAGCTGAGACCAATGACTGGAGGATGACAGCAACGTTGGTGGAAAATGCGTTTTTCCCTCTTTCTGCTAAGCGGTGGGAAATAGGTTGAATTGTTCTGCAAAGAGAGAACTACGACTATGGTAAAACTGTGCTGGAAGCGTTGTTCGTACCTGTGAATTGCAAAATGAATCAATAAGCCTTGAAGTTAATTTTAGGAAACCGGGGCCTCAGTTTTTCTCTGTGTATAACGTTTCATTTCAGTCGTTGTTATTGCTCGTTTATATTGTTTATTGAGTCAAATATATTACGTATTTAAGTCTGGGGTGTGGTCCCGCCTTCATTTTATTTCCAGTCTTTTTAGTTGAAGCTCACAGTTATATTTTGTGACTACTAGAATCCACCTGACGAAGTGAAAAATATGATCCCAAAGGTTTGTGAAGCCAATGAACTACAAAGTGTTTACATCACAAATAAAGTGTGCTATCCTGCTACCACCACTCCCAGAACACGTTTCACATCCTTAGCTTGTCCTAACATAGCTTCCAACTCATTAGCGTTGACATCCATTGTCAATATCATTTTCAAATGGCTTTTAGAGCTTCCCAAGGACACAGCTGAACAACCTTTTTCTTTTTTTTCAATTCCCGCCTTCTTCATATGCCGTTGTACACTCCTTGTTCTTTTGAATGCCTCTCCCTTCTTCCCTTTGTTTCTCTCATTGGCACCACATTCTTTGCAAATATTCTTCACGAATTTGGCATAGAAAGAGCACATCTGCTCTTTGTCTACCTGCAATTGGTCTCTCCTTACAACATCCACCATGCTTAGGCTTCACACCATGCTTAGACATGAACCAGATCTGTGTTGGATCTGTCCCTTTTTCTCATATTCCATGTTCTAATGTGTCATATGGAACTATAATGACCATCGGTAACTTATCTAGATTCTTTCTCCTTACAGTTTGAAACATACTGAGTGTAAGGCCCGATGTGGCTCTTGTGAGATGCAGTTTTTCATCCGCTTTGTTTTGTGCAGTGGTGTACAACGACCAGTAAGAGTGGACTGACACGGGCCTTAGGCAGGGCGTGTAGCAACCATTGAGAAAGAGCATTAAACAGCCGGTCAATATGTTCTGAAGGGTCCACTTAAGAGGAACAAGGGAGAAACCAACCATAGAATATATAACTTGGGGCTCTCCTAGATGGAGCAAGAGCAATCCATATTAATGGACATTATACAAACAACAAATGTATATGGTTCGTGAAATCTACCCAGGGCCAGAAAACGGAAGGAGGAGTCACTTTGCAGCTTGCCTTTGTATATGCTCTCAGGAGCGCACCTAAGAATACAGAACCCACGAGAAATTGCAGCATGCAGCCCCCATGTTATATGTTCTGAGTATTGTGTCCAGGAGCTGTAAGGAACAACCCATGTAAAGGATCATTTCAAAACTAGCCATAATATATACTTGCGACTGAGGCGCAACCCAAGAAAATCAGTAGACACCACACATACATGGGACTCTGGTCTCCAATCAGTGGCGATGGTGCAAGTAAAATATTATGTAGGCATAAGGAATTTGGTGTCATATCAGGCGAATTTCCATAATTTTTAGGTTTGGTATTTTTTTTTTTTAACTAAAATTGGTTACAGTTATTATCAAACAACCAAACACGTTAATGAAAGCTGCTTGCAGGTACCATTGCCACTCCATTAAATGATTGTAGTGCAGGAGTCTACGCAGGGCCAGCTTTAGCGCTCGTGACGCCTGGTGCTGCAATGTTTTTTTGGCAGCCCCCACCCCATGACATTCTCCTCGGATTCCCTCTCTACAACCCAGCAAAAGTGCCCCTCATCTCTCCATAGTCCCTCTCACGTGCATTTCATTTGTTTTAAAGCGCTGGTAAAGGCTGACTTTACTAATCCACATGAAATACAGATCTTTTCTTTGCAGCCGGCATATTAACCCTCTGCACTACTTTATGGTGAGTCAAAACTGACACTAGACAAAACTCCATCTCTGCTCTTTAGGAGCATTAATCATAAGAGTTATCATGACATTTTTATTGCTGTTTGAAAGTGGGAAGACAAGGAACTCTGGAGCAGGTGCTTTTAAATCTTAAGTTATAGCTAAACACACACCCACCCCACCTCCCCTTGAGGTCAGTACCCCCCTCTAGGCCAGTGCGTAGTGAGCACCAGGCCCTAAAGCCGGCCGGAGCCTGCGTCATATAGTGTCAACACGTATTGTCATCTGTACACTGTTAAGTAGTAAAGGAACCACAGACCACAGATATTATGTATAACACAAAGTTAAAGTAGGCCCGGAGGAGCCGATTGTAGAGGGAGGGGACTCCAAGTGTCGAGTTTAGTAAAAGCTGTAGCCTTCTTGCCGCTCGTGTGTAACTTAAGCAGATGTTGTGTTAGTGGTCCCTTAAAGCTTCTAAATTTGTTTACTAGACTTTTTTCTTTGAGTCGATTGGAAGGGGTTTTCCCTTGCCACATTTGGAGATCTTCCGCCAAATTTGGACAGATTTTATTTTGTGATCAACTTTTTTGATTAGAACGAGCGAAGTGGTATAACCTGTATGTTGGAAAGGAATCGATCGAACAGGCATTTTGGAGCTTCCCATTGATTGCTTTTCAAACCAAACCAATCAAGGGTGTACCAGAAAATTTAAATCGCCCCCACTTTGGAGAAAAAGCGCTGATGGCACCAAGCAATCCACGTAAGTGAGCTGAACCCTCCCTAGAACAGCTTCTTTGTCTTTTACATCCATGCATCTATCCATTCTTTTACCCTTCCATTCACCTGCTTCACTTTTACATTGTCATCCATTAATTATTCAATCCACCATTCAAACTTTTTCCATTCCATCTATTCATCCATCCAATCTGCCATCTGTCCGTCAATTTTCCATCCATCCAACCACTCTGCCATCCATCCACTCTGCCACCAATCGATCAACCCGCTCTGCCAACCACCCACTTTTCCATCCATCCACCCACTCTGCCCTCAAACCATCCATCCACTCTGTAATCCATCCATCTAGACACTCTGCCATCCATCCATCCATCCATTCATCTATCCATCTACTTTGCCATCCTGTATCCACTGTGCTATCTATCCACCTATTCACTCTTCCGTCCATCCACTCTGCTAATCGTCAGTGCATCCACTCTGCCATTCATCCACTCTGCCATCCTTTAACTGTCATCCATCCATCCACTCTGCCATCCATTACTCCTGACATTCATCCATCTAGCCACTCTGTCATCCATCCACTCTGCCATACTCATCTTTTCACCCACTCATCCATTCATCCCTTTACTCTGCATCGTTTCACCTATCTATCCATCCCTTTACTCTGCCATCATTCCATCCATCGCTTTACTTTTACAGAAGTAGTTTACTTTAGAATGTGTTATGCTCTGGATTATGCTTTAGTTCAGCTGGCTACATACAATGTTCCCTTAAGAAGCTTGATAATTAGGTCGAGCAAGCGCTTTGACCTGTTGTGGGCTTTTAACCAAGCCCACCTCACGCCCAGCACTTTTACTCGCTCGTGGGCTGGCCTTTACAAAATCCTTTATCATTGGTAAATGCTTTATGTTTGTCCCTCCTTGGGCGGTTTTGTTACCGCTTTGTAGACTGCCCCTTTTACATGGCACGTTTGCCAATACCTCTGACTGCGAGTGAACTTCTTTTTCTTTTTGTGTCTCTCCTTCGAGCTCATGCGCATGGCGGCCATGACGTTTTGAATCAGCTCGCTTGTGTCAACTGTTTTACTTTCCAATTTCAATTTAAGAGGCAAGAAAAGTCCAGTTAGGAATTTACAACGCTAATAGCTCTAACTTGAGCAAACGCAAGACCCATTGCATTGCAGATGCTTGTTTTTACAATGTAATTTGGTGCTTCACCGTTATTTAGTTGCTTCCTTTTAATCTGCGTACATATAGGAAGCTGGTACTCCAGTAACTGGGTTAAGAATCCTTAACCACAAATGTCAACAGCATTCCCAGAAAGCCGGGTTTGAGCTTAAAAATCTGAATGGACAATCGTGTCTGGTACTAGAGCCTGAGACTTTTAGACTGATTTCACTGAATTCTCAATTTCCCAATCAGTTTGAGATTTACTAAATAATTCCAGCTATACAGATTCCTTTTACTGACATACCAGCCTGGAAGATTGATATTTACGTATGGGGAAGTAGAATAGTTACTGGTCCCTTATGCCACCAATAGCCAGAAACATTAGCCATACTTTTGTTTGTAATATTGTGTATAACGAGCTGATTACCAATATATAGGTCTCCTGATGCATAAATACCTTGCAGCACAAATGTACTCATGATTTTCATGCAAATATAATTTCACATGCTTCTAAAAGCGAACTCATAAAATAGAGTTTCAATATAAAAATATTCCACTTACAGCTATTCCGTGTTATTGATAAATTCTACAAATTAATAAAACCGAAACTACAACAAAACCTTTAACCCACTGTTTTAAATTACTCTGACACAAGATGAAGAAAACGGGTGGTCCAACAAAAATAATGCATATTAGTATTCTAATGTCCAACCTCTCACCACTAATAACCACCATTTATACATCAAGCATTTGCAAAGCCCGTTGTCATCCCCGTGGCAATGCCTATACAATTACAGCACAAGCTTTGACAAAGCGAATAATGTCAGGTGAACATCTTGGAATTGTAAATGGTTGGTTTTCTCTATTATAGTTGTACTGTTCCAAGATGGTCGTCATGTTTCATGTAGATGAAGCAAGACGGCCATCTTGAAATTCTGTTTGGGTTACATGTTTATTGCTGTTATGTTATTCCAAGAAGGCTGTCAAGTTGCACCTAGACAGAATGTGAGCCAATGTAATGCCCATCTTGTAAAAGGTATACTATAATAAAGAATATCGTACACAGAGAATTACATGATTTAGTTCAAACACGTTTGGCTTTGACAGTGCTTGTGTTCAAGCTCCCAAAGCAGAAGAGCAGTGGTGTCTGGCGAGGCAGAGGGGAAGAACCAGGTTGGAGGACAGAGTGCAGGGTTGGAAAATTACTCAAACTGAGAAAGAAGGAGGGAAGACCCAAGATCTGCTTTTCCCTACTCTTTTAATTCATGTTTTCTTCTTGTTTCTCTGCTCCGGGCTGTGCTTTCGCCCCTTATTCAATTTCCGTCTTGGCTGCCCTCCGTGTAGTGCTGTATTAAGCTTCTGCCTTCATGCCGAATAAGTAAGCGCTGCATGTACCGCTGGAAATTCACTGGTGGCGAAAAGTTTAGAATTTATTAATTTACCAGTGTACCTTAGCATCATGTATCTTTCCTAAATCACCAGACAATTCCTTACCTTTTATATATTCTTATATCCTAGAGGAAAAGGTAGTGCTTTGAAGCTGGTGGTGGTCTGCTTCCGATCAGTACCATAAATGTTCCTCACCACTGGTACCTTTCTGCATTTGAAGATGGGCCTTTTCTATTTTATGGTGCAGCAGCTTACTCGGTTATGTTAAAAGTGAGTGAGGAGAATGGAGGCGGGGCCAGGAAGCATCTACACAACATCCTCTTGAACTGGCGTTTGCTGCAGAGTAGTGTCAGTGTTGTAGATGGGCATTCTTCCTGAATATGCAAACGAACCAGTGATCAGGAGGAGGTTAATGCGACAGTTAAAGGTGTTTGTCCTTACCTAAATCAAAAAAGTAAAAAAAAAAAAATTCTAGAGATTTTGAGTAGATTGTAACACTCGTTGTACAGGAAAATATCCCACTTAATTGTCCCAAGCCGAAACAATTCCAACGTCAGGAGGGCTAACCACCTCCAGCAAGGTCTCTGCCACAGAACCTTTTTCCCTTCAAAATGCAAAGAGAAAAAAATATAGTTTAATATTGACTCAAACAGACAATTGACTCCGCTGTGACCTCTCCTAACCCAAACACACCAAGCTCTGCTGCTCACACATCGCTGTAACTTTAACCAAACTTCAATACTTGCCTGGCTCCTGCCAGACATACATCATCATCAACCAGGACTAACAACAGAAAACAAGGCGATGATGAATGTGCGGCGACCAGACCTGTGGATTCCTGAGAGACAGATGTAGGTAGCAGAGCTGGGAGTATGAAGGATGACACTAAAGCCACTATTTACTCTCAAGTGCACACTGAAAGAGCATCAGTTGGCTACGTGTCTAAATAAAAGATAAATTAAAGTGCATGCAGGTCAGCTGCCTTTGTGTGGTGCAAAGATCAGTAGGATACATGACGGCATTAGTCAATCACCTAAATAAACAACACTGAATCCTGATGTCAGTAATTCCGCCTTATGTGCCTATAACAATTATACGAACTATGTCTATGGAGCACACTGTAGAGTTTATTAGATATTGACAGTGTCACTAGAATCTTCAATGGGAAGCAGTGTATCAAAATTATAACACGTTTATTACTATTGAACATTTTATCTGATAGAGAAATTCCTTACCTTAGAATTATTCCCAGGCTTCAGACTGGGTCTGGAAATTTTTCATGAGCAGTTCCCCTGCACACCGGTAGATGGCATCATTTGACGCTGCATGGATTCGTCCGTGTGGGATATGACGTGCACTGCCTATATAGGTGCCACTCCAGCACGCTTATGTCAGTTCTTGTCTTTCCATGCCAGTCAGTACAAATCTGTGAACAGCTACCCCTTAGTTATTTTTTGAAGAAACTTTTTTTTTGACTTTTGAGTAAGTCTTTGAGGTTTTTCCTCTTGCTGTGGCAGGATGTCATCAAGGAAAGAAGGCTTCAAGTCCTGCGGCGCCTGTCACCGATCGATGTCAGTGTCTGACCCGCATTTTGTGAGCTTCTGGTGCCTTGAGTGCAACTACAACCCAAAGGCCTCTGCAGATTGCTTTGTCATTAACCCAAAGGCCTATAGGAAGAGATCCCTCAAGCTCCTGGTGGCTCAACATGCGACGGCGCCATGATCGAGGCCCCGGTCGAGAGGAAGGACCCCGGAGCAGTTGCGGAGTCCAAGATCCTTGCCACAATCTAAGTCATCTGGTGACTTTGGTATGTCGTACCACCACAAGAAGAAGAAGTCAAAGAGATCTTCCACTTCACCCCATCCGTTGGGTGATGAGACGAGGGAGCGTCCACATTCGAGGCACATTCTGCTGTAGAGCCAATGCCTGGGCTGCTTCCGCACCTCCCAGAGTTTCCGGGAGCCAGAGTGAGCCTTCCCAGTTAAGAGATCTATGAGGCCATGCGCCTCATATTTGGTCGACTAGTTCTCTCGGGGATGTGAGGGGCCTCATTTGGTTCTGTGCTGTGGCTCTGGCCTGAGCACCAGTCGGGCCCCTGGAATCCATTTCTGGATCCGGGCCAACTCCATTCGTGCCAACTCAACCTTCCCCGGTGTTGGTCCAGATGTTGATGCTCCCTGCACCCACTGGCGCCGCTGTCACCATTGTAATCCCTGGCTGTGACACAGAGCAGGAGGGTCGTCATACGATGCCGACTGGAGCCACGCCTTCCAGGCCGTATCCAGAGTCCTATTCTTATGGGTTAGGACTTGGGAAGGATACCAGCTTTATGATACTATGGACTGGTGTGAAGATCTGGGTGAGGCCAGTGGACTGGACACTTCTCCAGCTACTGGCATGATTTCTTACCCTACTGTGACTACAGAAGGGGATGTGCCCTTTGCAATGGTGGCCGAGGTCTTGGACCTCAGCCTCCCCTTTGTGGCAGTAAAGATGAATGTCTTTACAGAAATGCTTTAGCAGGGAGTGTCTCCATCAGAACTGCTTCTCCCTTTTAATGAGGCACTTACTGATGTCCTAGCTGGGGCCTGGTCCATGCCCACCAAAGGGGCTCCTGTGAACAGGACGATTGCCCACTGCCCCGCTTCTAGGAACCCAAACTTCCTCTCACAGCACTCCACCTCAGACAGCTTTGTGGTCCAAGCCTTCACCTCCAACATAAATAGTGGCACATTCCCTTCCGCACCACTGGATTGGGAATCCAAGAAGCTTTACACTTTAGGGAAGAAGATGTTTTCTTCAACCAGCCTGGCACTGCGGCCCCTGAACACTGCTATTCCCACGCTGTGTGGGATACAGTTGCGCAGGAGGAGGCCTTTGCTGTACATTTCCAGGCTGTTGCAGACGGGAGGGACTCAGTTAAGATCACAATTTGATGTGGACTAGACACAACTGAATCACTAGGCAGAGCAGTTTCATAGTCAGTGGCCTTATGACGCCAGGCCTGGTTGAGATGACTGGCTTCTCTGGGGATGTCCAAGTGTCGCTCATGGACATGCTCTTCGATGGCTCCTGTCCCTTCGGCGACAAGGTGGATTCAGTGCAAGAGGGCTTTAAGGACACCAGGTCTACGGCCAGGTCTTTAGGCCTTTCCATGGCCCTTTGCCACCCACAATCTCATCTCACTCCTTTCGTGGCCACAGAAAGTGCTTCCAGGCATGTGTATACCCCCCCAAGCCACTGCGTTGTGCATGCTTCCCAGCCTCTGCGTTGCCAAGGACAGGGTACCCACAGACCCCGTGGGTCAGGCAGCCAGCAAGCAGTTGGGTCAGTCAACCACCCTTCCCCGCAGCTGCAGCCTCCGGACCCTACTAACCTGTCCTCCTACCATCATGAGCACCCACTAGGTGGCAGTCTTCACCATCACCTGCCCTAAAAGCGATCCATTACATTGGACCAGTGGGTTTTGCAGATCGTCTGAAGGGGATACTCCCTTCCCAACTCCTCTGTCCCCCATGTCACCAACCTGCAACAGGCTGATGGAGAATCACCTGTCCCTTCTCTGCCAGGAAGTGACAGCTCTCTTGGCCAAGGGAGTCATACAGGGTGCCAATGACATAAGTATGTTGTGGTTGCTAATCCTGCTACTTTCTGGTGCTCAAAAAGGACAGAGGCCTTTGTCTTATCCTAGACCTGTGCCCTCTCAATTCTTTTCTTTAGAAGTTTTTTTAAAATACTCACACTAGCTCAGGTCTTGTTTGTCCTCGACCCGGGAGACTGGATAGTAGCGTTGCACTTGCAGGACACATTCTTTCATATTCACGTCCTGCCTGCCTACAGGTGTTATCTGCGGTTCACAGTGGGCCACAAGCACTTTCACGTCGCCATGCTCCCCTTTAGCCCTATGTGCACCCCTTGGCTGTTCACCACGGTGACGGCAGTGGTTGTTGCTCATTTGCAGACCTCAGTTGTACCATTCTTCCCCTATTTTGATGACTGGCTGTTGAAGGCGGGCACACCCCTGGCTGTCGTCTCCCATCTCCAGACTATGGCAGACCTCCTGCATTTGCTGGGGTTCACTATCAACGCTCCTTTTCGTCATAGTTGTTCTGGGCATGTTGCAACTCCCGAATGGCAAGTCCAGGACATTCAGGATATGATACTGATGTTTCAGCCTCGCCCTCACTCTATCCTGGATTTCAGTGAGACTGACTCTGAGGCTGCTGGGACTCATGGCCTCCTGCATCCTGCTTGTGACACATGCTCCCTGGTACATGAGGGCTCTGGAGTGGGATCTGAAGTTCCTGTGGGTGCAGCATCAGGGAAACCTCTCAGATATGGTCCAGATCTCAGAGGGAACTGCAAAAGGTCTGCATTGAAGGCTGATGAACCACCCTTGGGTTGTCACAGGCCCTTCTCTGTTCCCCAGCCAGATCTGACAGTAGTGACAGATGTGTCACTCCTGGGATGGGGTAACCATCTGGGAGAGGTGAAGATCAGAGGGCTCTATTCTCCAGCAGAATCAAGGCTCCACATCAACCAGCTGAAGCCTTTCTTCCCTCCATCAAGGAAAGGCTAGTGCAGGTGTTCACGGACAACACCACCACCATGTGGTACTGCAACAAACACAGCAGGGGAGGATCGTGGACCCTTTGTCAAGGGGCCCTGCGTCTCTTGACATCACTGGAACGTTACGGCATATCCCTGGTGGTTCAACATCAGGCGGGCTCTCTGAAAACCATAGCAGACAAGCTCAGCCGAAGATGGCTCGTCAAACACAAATGGGGTTTCCATCTGGAGGTGGAGCAAGATCTCTTTCAGCAGTGGTTAGAGCCTTGATTAGATCTGTTTTCCACTGCTGAGAACGCACAATGCAATCAGTTTTGCACACTGGAATTTTCAAGGTGTCTGTCGCTTGGAGATGCTTTTTGTCTTATGTGTTGTTCAGGTCTCCTGTATGCCTTAACGACCATACCACTCCTGCACAGAGTTCTCAAGAAGTTCTGGAACAACAGGTCCCAAGTCATCTTTGTGGGCACAGAGAATTTGGTATCCTGAGATGTTGAGCATGGCCATCAGTCCTCTGATCAGGCTGCCCCTTTGGGAGGATCTTCTCTTGCAGCAGTGGTGGAGGGTCCTCCACCTGAACCTGTTAACTCTCCATCTGCTTGCATGGAGATTGAGCGGCAACAGTTGACAGCTTTTGACCTTCCTCCCGTAGTCTGTAATTTTATCTTTGCAGACAGGCGTCCATCCACCAAGATGGTATACACCTACTGTTGGGGAAAATTTGTGGGATGGTGTACAGAAAGACAACTGGAACCCCTTTCTGCCCCCCCCCCTTCTCATATTCTGCTTTTCATCCTTTCTGTTGCACAGACCAGACACCCCTCTTCCAATCCCCTACAGTAAATAGGTCCTTGAAAGGTTTGCAGCATTTGTTTCCATCTTCCCATTTCATTGTGCCCCAGTGGAGCTTTAATCTCCCCCTCACTTTTCTTAAGTGTGCTCCCTATGGGCCCTAGCACAATCGTCCACTCAAGTTCCTTCCCATCAAGACGGCCTTTCTCGTGAACAGAGGGTCAGTGAGCTTCAAGCTTTGTCATGCAAGCCTCCCTACTTGAACATCTACCTAGAAAAACTGATGCTTCATACGAGAGCTTTCTTTCTACTGAAAGTGATCACTCCCTTTCACGTAGGCTAATACATCACTCTGTCTACACTCCACCACATGCCTCCAAGGAAGAGCAGTGACTTCATTGTCTGGACCCAAAAAGAGCATTGTTCTTTTACCTTGACAGCACACGAAAGTTCCAGGTGGACGACCAACTCTTTGTGAGGTATGTAGGAGCGAAGAAAGGACAGGCCATGCAGAAGCCATCTAAAGATCGATCATGCTCTGTATGAAGATCAGCTAAGCACTGGTTAAGAAGCAACCCCAAGGGCTTCCTGTGAACTCCACCAGAGCGAAAGCAGTGACCACTGCATTAGACCGCGGAATTCCGGGCCTAGACATCTGCCAGGCAGCAACATGGGCTTTCTTTCACATGTCCACAAAGCACTACTGCCTGGATAGTCATGTTTTTTTAAATGGGTATTCCGTTTTGCAGGACTTCCTCATGTGAATTTGGTCTGCAGATCCACCTCTAGGGATGGTGTTGCTTGGGTATCTATTCTAAGGTAAGGAATCTGCGGCTAGAAGTCTTTAACAGTTTAACAAGTCACTTACCTACGGTAACATCGGGTACAGACTCTATCTAGCCGCAGATTCCTTACCGACTCACCCATCCTCTTTGCTCTGTGAAAAAACTTTTAAGGACAGGACTGTTACCTTTTCAGGGCCCTAATTTTCCACACCAGTGGTCACTGTTCTTCGTGGCCCTGCACTCCTGGTGTGGAAAGTTGCAAAAAGAAACTGACAGACCGCTGGGGTAGCTTGTATCGGGACTGTGCACGTCACTTCAATGAAGAGGGTACCACGTAGAGCCGAAGGATACCACCTAGAGGCATGCAGTGGTACTGCTCAGAGAAATATCCAGATCGTCTGACGCCTGGGATTATTCTAAGGGAAGTAATCTGCGGCGTGAGTCTCTATGAGATAAGGTGTTATCAAAGGTAAGTTACTCGTACAGCAATAACATGAGAGCACCCATCTTAACACTGGCATCTTGTAAGCCTAGCCCATGGATAAATTATATTTTCATTAATGTACTTTGTTTAATCTCACACAGTACAGATGTGTGGGATTTAACTGAGGGGCATATATTGTATGTGCTACTAATGACTAAGAGATAGGTAAGCTAAGTCTCAAGCTTGGTCTCTCCCTGTCATTATCTGGTAATGGTTCCACCCTGAATTTGAAGAGGCTGTGTGGGGTGGCAGCGAAGTCATTTACAGGTTTGCTCAGTTGGTGCTTGTGTACCTTACTATATGCTCCATTGAACAAACTTACAGTCAGCTCAGTGTAACAGTGACTTGTGGAGATGTACGATCCTTCAGATGGGTTGCCATCTTTTGAATTCAACAGGTAATTTGTCACTCGTACTCATGTTCCTGGTGAGTTAAATAAATTTCACAGGATACGCTAATTTGTGATTTGATGATCTAGCAGAATTCTTATAGGCAACATTGAGTAACTTGTCTTACTGCAGCTCTCATTAATGCCCACTTGGCACCCAGCAGGCACTTTACCATCAATTGCCTTACAGACAGACACAAACATACACAAATACGTACACATGCATATCTGCATCCATCTGTCAGAATATGGTCACACGTTCTAAGCTAAAGGATATATAAATAGTTTGGTACTGACCTCCGGTCTCATCCATCTGATCACAAAAACTTTGACTCCCAACTTCATGATGTTGATATATTCACCTACACTACTTGTAAAGTCATTTTCGCATCAAGGAAGTAGTGTTACCAAAAGCAGAAGAAAGGATATGGATTTCTACAAAAACTCTACAACACTATTCTAGTGCTATAATTATTAACTAAGACCCACCAAAGATTGAACTGATGATATTAGACCTGGTGAATTCAGAGGCCTTTAATCTGAAACTTCACTTCTTGCATAGACCATAGTAGTAAAGTTTGATAATTGAAAACGTGGAGTTACTTATACACCTCCATCACACACAAGGAAGGGATAGAGAGTGCTGAACGGATTCTGATGAAACACAAACCTCCGAGTACCGTAGAGGTAAAGAGTTAGTGTTACAATATCTTATTTATGTTTGTACTATACTAATTTTGGCTATGGACTCAAATGTTGCACTCACATGCAAACCTATTTGTGTACTATTTCAAAAGTGATCACTTTCCAAGAAATGAAATGGGTAAAGACAAAGTGCTATATAGATGGAAGTTCCATTCAGATTACATCATTGGCTTAGAAATTGATGGATTATGATAAAGTGGTTACATGAAATTGAGGAAAGAATGCAGTTCACCTTCAACATTAACAATCCATCAACTCATTATTCGCAGTGTACTATACAGCTTGTGGATTACAAATTCCTCACCACCTTACACGAACAGAAATGCCTATTTACATCCTTCTGCTTTCAACTTTAAAAAAAGTTATCAATACAGTCAAATTTTGAGATAAAAACACTTTCTGATAGTAACGAGTTTTAAGAAACCTAGCCCAGCACCCCTCACTGGTAATCCCACTGAGATCTAAACCACAATAACACACATTGTATCTTCACAATACATAGATACCGCCTTGTACACATACTACTAAACTCCACATGCCCTCAACCTACACAGCACGCTACAAATCATGCTCATTAACTTATACTCTGCAGTACTCTAGGGTTGATGCACTCTTGATCACAGAAACTTGGCTCACCCTGACATCATCACGTCCTGGATGTCTTTGTCCTCACCGGGTACCACATCCAGCATGCAGTCCTAACACATATGAAGGACGGAACTAGACTATAGCCTGGCATGTTGAGCAATCAAACAGCCATCAGTTCAGAGAACCGCCTCACAAGCCACTACACACTCTCTGCAACTCAGTCCTCCACCTTTCATTTCCCAGACAGAACAAGGACGTACTAGAGGAATTCAATCTCTCAGGTAACTCAAGCTTGAAAAAAAATCAAGCGACATACAGAATGTCACCAAACCAACACACCTCTTAGGTCAAATACTCCATCTCATCAACCTTGCCAACATTCAATGCAAAGCTCTCTAACCCTAGGACTGGGGTCTGCCATGCAAATAAGTCATTAGTGTAGTGTCTCTGCTCAAGGAGTCAATAGTCTGAAGGAGGTCACATGGTGGCCAGCCCTGGAGGCTTTGATATAGCAACATAAACCGTAACATCATAGGCCAGAATTTGTTTCCGACAGTTCTTGTTCTTAGACAATCCTTCCTCTAACTCGCTTTTTGAAGTACTCTAAATTCTCCTACTTCCGGTTATTGCTGTGTTGGTTACATTAACCATTCCGCCAAGTCATGAATGTCATTATTGACTTTGCTATCTGAATCAGCACCAAACATTGCTTCGCATTTCTGATATTTGAACGTCCAAGACCCGAATATCGCAAGCTGCTATCAAAGTGCACTATTATTCCAGGACCTTTACTGTTTGCACAGCAATAATACTCTCCTATCTGCCACTCTGCAAGCCGATAGCCCACATTTAGAAGATACTTTGTTGACATAGGCATTTTAAAAGCTTACAAAATCTTGAGCACTTTCTCAGTTGATAGTGTTGTTGTTTCATCTATTGTTAACATGGTGTGTTTATTTATTTTAACATATGCGCACAATTTAATTTCCACCTTTTAGGCCAACACTAATCGAGACGAAAGGTTTTTTATTTTTCTCACAGAAACATGTATTGTGTGTTGTGGATTTGTATAGTGCAATCTTTTCATGAGCGTAAATTAGCTCTAAACAATGTTGTGAACATATGGACACAATTCATGATTGTTTGCAAGAGGTAAATATGTCCTGACCGTGTTTCCTTTTCTTTGAGCTGTAGTGTTCCTTGAAGAGGTGGGTCTTCTTTATGAAAGGAGGTTGGGTGTAAGGCCAGTCCGACGTTGTTCCAGATCCTAGGAGCTTAGATGGAGAAGACCTCTCTTCTTTGCACACAAGCATTGCTTGCAGCTGCTTTTTACTAAGCTCTGGCCTCACAATGGTTAACTGACCAGCAATTACAGAGCAAAATGGAATAGTACTTCCTTACAGCCACACGTACACGAGACAACGCAAATATCCCCTATGATCTAAGCCAGCAGTTCCCAACATTTTTACTTCTGTGGACCCCCACTATATTATTACTGGAGCCCGGACCCCCACTTAATAATTATTGGAATCTGCCCCCCCCCCCCCTCCTCCCCACTGAGCCATTAATAAAAGCTGGGGATCTAATGTGTCCCCAGACCACAGGTTGGGAACCACTGAACCACTGATCTAAGCAACTTTACTTTCATGATAATGTGCACAAACCAAGTGTTGTTTTGAAAAACACATGTAATGCAGCCTTAAACTTGAAGAAGGGATGTTTATTCTTATTTGGTCAGCACCAGTGCCCTCAATAGCCGCTCCAGGCTAAGACAGTCAAGCCAACTGTCTCTCATGGACCGTGTACTGACCACCAGCTCGCAGATGGAACAAACACATGATAACATTGCTCAGATTTCAATAGTACAATTTAACATTAAATAACAAATCTTCCCCCTTAACACTAAAACAAAGCTAATCACAAAATCAATAGCTTAAAACATTTATACGTGTTACATGTTTGGGATCCAAGATAAAATAAAAATACTAACACATTTCTCCTCAACCCTACACATAAAGTTAAAACGTTTCATACTCCTTTAAATATTTGTCTATTAACATATCTTCTAGGTCTGTGAACCATTTCATATTGAGCTTTACCCCAAAGTGGGGGCAGCAACTACAATCTTGTCAGCATATACCCCTTATACATCTATACTTACATGTTGATGCAGACCACTTTGTACACCAGCTTCTTCACCTAGTCCAATATTCTGAGTACCAACTTCACCACTGATCATCAGATTTCCTTGTTCACCACAATCATCCTCCCTCCTCCTTATATATACATCAAAACTGAATCCTTGCCCATCAACAACTGCTGCATGCAGATTCTTAAAATCAGTCTCATATCCATAGGTAACTTTAGCAACATCTCTTTCATTGCACCAATTCCCGTTTTCCACCTTAACAGAGTGCCTGAAAACTCTCTCCACCTTAGTATCAGGGTAAAATGTTGACACCCCCCCCACCCCCAATTTCCTTTTCCATGGGGCTTCCGCACTCTGACTCTCTCCTACACAAAATTGTACACCCTTCACTCTTTTGAGATCGTCATATATTGTTTTTCTTGCGGCTTGAAATCTCTCCACTCTCTCCCTCACTTTTCTGATATCCGGAGTTGACTCGTTCCCCTTAGTTTCCTGCACCACCTATTTAGGAGACAGCTTGTTAAAGGAATGTCTCCCTTTCAACAAAACAAATGGAGTGATTCCAGTGGTAGAATGCAGCGTGTTATAACACCAAATCCTGTCCGCCGCAACATCTTGTACACGTCTCCCAAAACAGTTGGCTATTTCCTTGAACATCCTATTCACTCGCTCAACTAAACCGTTTCCTTGCGGACTGTATAAAGCAGTAGTTAAATGTTTCACATTCAAACTCCTCAAGAACTCAACCATACGATGCAACACAAATTGAACACCATTATCAGTGACTAAAAACACAGGAATTCCTTCATTATGGAATATTTCTTTCAAAAATCCATTCACATTATCTGTGTTTAGTTCTCTGAAGAATTTTTTATATGATCCATTTGGAATGATAATCCACATCAATCAGGATATATCTCTTCCCTTCACACTGACCCCCAATAGGTCCAATAAAATACATTCCTAGCTCCTCCCATGGTCTCTCAGTAAATTGTACAGGACATAACTGCACATTCCAAGTACACACACCTTTGTCAGCACATTTACATTCACTACAATTACTCACCATCATCTCTACCTCACTATCCATTCCTGGCCACCAGTAATACAGACTCAAACGCTTCCTAGTGCCAGTAATCCCTACCAGACCTTTGTGGGCTTGTTTCACTTACCTGCTTCTCAGTTCACTAGGCGGAGCCACATTTTCTGCTCATCACCAGGTCATATCCACACTCGACTCCTCTTTTACTTTGAAATATGGTCTTATTTCTTCTGCTAGCCAGTTTTCTACAGGCCAACCTTCACAGACCTATTTTTTAAGAAGAATTTGACAGTAATCCTTGCACACTATCTCTTTCCAACATGTCTTGAAATGACTTCATCCAGCACAGACAACCCATCAATCATCCCAATCACGACATCCTCATCATCACATCTCACTTCCTCTGGGGCACAGGATACAGCACACCTGGAAAGAAAATCCACCCTACAATTTTTATCCCCAGCTGCATCTCATCCTGATGTTAAATTCATACAATTTTGATAATAATCGTGTTTTCCTTGCCTTAAATCATCGGGCTGAGAATGGCCCCCATACCTATTCCTCTAGCATCAACAGTAACTATAAATGGCACATCTTTCCTGAAAGGTTGTAAAGCCGGAGCTTTCAATATGAGAGATTTAAGTGTTATGAACGGGAAACATCTGGAACAACGGTTATGTTGTTAACACAAGCGGAGCCAAACTAGCTTTAACAACGACTGCCTTTTTATGTGCTTATGTGGGAGGTTGTTTGATTTTAGGAGGGTGGGGGCGGACGGGAAAGTTTTATGGTTCAGAGTGGGTGGGAGGTATCGGGGTAGTTTTGTTTTAGAGGTGGGGGGGTCAGGGTAGTTTTAGTATTAGGGGTGGGGTACTTCTGGGTCTTAGGGCAGGTGGGAGGGGTCCCATGCTAGAACCACACATGCTGCTCCCACACATGCCTTTACTCGGAATGGTTTTACAACGAAAAATTGTTGTAAAAGCCAGCGTAGTAAAGGCATTTGTGGTATCAACGCGGTCGTTGTTCCAGCTGCGTTGTTCAGGCATGCGTGGTTCCAGCATTTGTTGTTCCATCATACATTCATTTTGAATGCTTGTTTTTCCTTCTACTCAAACCTTGCTCCACTCAATAGCTTCCTCATTGGTTTAGTCAGCATTGCAAAAATTTGTACAAACCGTGAATAATATTCACTGAGACCCAGAAATTACCTTGGGTCTTGGGTGACGAACATTTGTCAATCGCCATTAAGAGATCTTCCTTTTGTAAAATCCCCAGTGCTGAAATTTTGTGCCCCAGATAATTTACTGTTTCAGCCACAAATTTGCACTTTTCCTTCTTTACTGTGATGCCATGATCCTCAAGAATGACTAACACCTTATCTAATTTGTACAGATGCTCTTAAACTGAATCAGAACAAATCAGTATATCGACCCGCTATGCCAACACACCACTTTTGACCCCTAAAAGTTGGTACATGAGCTTTTCAAAAACCAACTCCGCCAAAGCCAGTTAAAAGGGCATCCATAAAAAATAGAATGCACCAAATGGTGTAATAAAGGTTGTAAGGGAATGAGATTCTTCACTGAGTTCAGCCTGATGACAGGCTGCTTTGAGGTCAACTGCGGAAAATACTTTTATTCCCCCTAACTGTGCCAGCATATCCTGAATTCTAGGCAATGGGAAACAGTTCACTTGAATGTTCTTGTTCAGAGATCTCAATTCCACACAAAGTCTAAGATTCCCAGTCTTCTTAAGTGTCACCACTGTAGGTGATACCCATTGGGACGAGTCTACTGGTTCGATAAGTGATTATGCAAATGTTCTTTAAGTCTCCATCTCATGCTCAGTAGAACACTGCGTACTTCATGTACAACAGGAACAGCATCTGGTTTAAGTATGATTTTATGTTCGTACCCCTTTACCATTCCTAGTTTGTCACTGAAAATAGCTTCATGCTTATCAAGAACATCCTGCAGCAAATCTAACATCACCTAAACTTTATCTGCCAATGTGATAGGGGGATCTGTGCCCGGTCTAAGTACCATTCCAAATTTGCCTTGGTCTCCCTATCTCAAAATATTGTAACCTCTCTTAGCTACTTGTGCTTTTGTTATGGTTTTGTGCTGATACATGATTTTTCCCTCAAAATAACCCATCATATCTATGTCTTGACCCCCAAATGCAGTAGTTTTAAAATCAGTTGGTAACAATGTAACTTTTTACCAATTCAAATAAAAGATGTCATGATGTAATAGTAATAGGCAAACCAGAATCCACTGCAACTCTCATTCAGATAACGTGTTGACTAACAATACAAATTTCTTTCTGAAATCCAAATTATATGGTCATGCAATAAAGGTTCATGTGATTCTACTAACATGACCTTTTGCAAATCTTTACACACCTGTGCAAAATGACCTGTTTTTTTTTACATTTCATACATATCTTCCCAACCGCTGGACAATTACTAGCATTAGCTACATGCAACCCGGACCTGCACATAAAGCAATTTATAGCCTTGTTTGTGTTCCTGATTTAAGTTGAACCAGTATAGGTTCTTTAGCTTTGGACACCACTGAGTTTACATTTTCCACCTGTATAATTTTCATTGTGCTTAATTCTTTTGATGCTATTAGGGAACGTTCAATGCCCCTCGCTATCTTCAGATGTGGGATTTCTGAAACATAGCATTTTCTCTTGAACTCTACTGTCATAACAATTCACTTCTAATTGGTCTCTGAGATATTGACCTAATGGGCCTACAAATTCTCAGGTGGAAACTAGTAATCTTAACTCTGCTATGAAGCTGGCAATTGACTCAGTTTGCAACAGTTTCCTTCTGAAACATCTGTGCCTTTCTACAATAATACTAAGGTCATCCTTAAAATGGTTTTCTAGTCTCTTCACCGCCTCTGTAAATACATCTCACTGGTCTGATGATGGAGGTTGTGCCTGTTGATGATTGAAAATTCCTTGTCCTTCTGTCCCAAGACAATTGTATAAAATTGCCTTTTTTCTACTGGCCGGCAAACTAACCCCATCAATACTTATTAATTAACTTTCAAAGGATTTATACCAATGGTGCCATTTAAGTGCGGTAATCCTTGGTTCAGGAAGAAAGACCGGTAAGTTTGCAGTTTGCATGACAGCAGAAATATACTGTCCTAACGAGAAAACACTGAAAATATATCTTGACTTGAGAGTAAAAGCAATAACGTTTATTTGTTAAAGTAGTTTTTTAAAACAAAAATAACCAATGCATCTATATACTACAATTATTCACTGAATAGCATATTCTATAATATTGTCCTTTAAGCTTTGACAAAATTAACCACCAATAAAAACTGAAGTTACATTCAGATAACTTTACCCAATCAGCTGTTATTTCATCACACACAATATCCAATGAAAATCAATGTATCATGCCCCACCATAGACCTACATGGAAAAATGCAACAGTCATGTTAAATGCTATGGGTTGACATCGCAGTAGCTGGAAGGGAGGATAAAGTATTCTTCTTTTCTTTTGTGTAACTTCATGTCACTGAAGGGAAACTCACTATGAGGCAAAAGTTAATTTTACAGTGTACAAGTCACTTGTAGAGTCCGGCTGGACTTGTTCTAGTGTTTCACCAGCCACTGGGCTGAGGGCTGGTTTTACACACACAGCCCACACCCATCCAACACAGGCGTCACCAGTCGGGTGACCCTGCCAATAAAAAGGGCCGGGCGCCGTGCCCGAGGCCAGTTACCAGAACAGTAACCATGTGTCCGCATCACCTCATTTTAGTAGCATGAGGGCCTAGGGCCCCCCATCTTTACATCACTGACGATTGGACTCATAATGAAATATTTCGTGTGCGAGTCTCTGCACTTGATTGAATAACAGCATGCGCGTCAGTGAAACAAAACTCCCCATGAGGCAAAAGTGGGTTTTAAATTTAAAGTGTGCGAGCCACTGCGATTGGACTCACAATGAAACATCAAGTGTGCGAGTCACTGTAACGTTACTCGCTGAAAATACGTAAGCTGACTTAGTTTCACTCAGCCAGTCTTTTCGCGCGCTAGCTTGAAAATAACTTACCTCACTCAATCAGATCAAGGCATGACATGAGTGAGTGTCCGTGCGCACAGTTCGAATGCCTTGTTAGTAAAGATCCACGCACCTTCGCGATCCTCGCGTTAAAATACTTACAAGTCTCCATGCGCACTAACTTACTCTCACAGTGCAAGCGCTGTCAGCTTCCTTTGATTATGTGATTCGAACCATGTTGAACGTCTAATAAAAACATCTCATAGCTGACAAAAGCGTTCTGGCGTGAATGAATTAAAGTAAAAATATCACGCTATAGTACTATATAAATAGGAAGTTCAGCAGTAAGTGTTGTGCTGTTCCTGTAGAATCCCTTAAGCCAAAGGGGGCTATAATTATCCAATAAACGTCACCTTACCGCATGTGAAGGGACACTCTGTCAAGCAAGTATCTGGTTGGCCTGCGAGGACGCATTTTATTTGTAGCAAGATACACGTAGGTTCATCGTATGTCGCTGACAGCCGCTCTCGCTAGTCGCCAATGTTATGTTGTGTCGAAAAACCCACGTAATGGAGCCTTAAACTTGAAGAGGAGATGTTGATTCTTATTTGGTCAGCACTAGTGTCCTCAACAGCAGCTCCAGGTTGAGACAACTAAGTCAACTGTCTCTCATTGAACGTCCACTGTCCACCAGCTCACAGATGGAACAAACACATGATAACACTCTACAGATTTCAATAGTACAACTAAACATTACATAACCCCATGTCTACACTAAACACGTGCACATTTTCTACCAACAAAAAGACACAATCAAATGTTGAACTTTCCAGATATGGGCAAAAGAGCATTCAGACAGAGAACACAACATATTGCCCTTGTAATGGTTCTTACTGCAATAAAAATGTCAAAAACATGACATATGCGTCTTCTACTTTATCTATATATTCAAAAAAACACCTGGCCCCACTGCTTCTTAACGTAGTGCGAGGAACCCGATCTGCAGTGTTGCTAAAATCCACAGAGCACAAATTAAATATACACCATCAACACCTTCTCATGGCCTATCTTTTGAATATTAGCAACTAAACACTCGTCTAATTTTTCATCCTCATGGTTAATATAAAATATTTACTGAAGCTCTGATTGACTATACATTTAAAATACTACTGCAATCCAACAAACATTTGCCAGCCCTATTGGGTTTGAGTGATTATTGATGTGCATGTTTTTGTCGACTGGTAGTCCTATGTATCCGGTTGAGCAGGAATGAGGGTAAGACAGCCCATGAGAGGATTGGGTAGCCGTGTGGTTTGCTCAAAGATGAGGAAAATGCATAGGACTGGATGGGACTGATGGTGGCCAGTAGTCACCACAGATCTTGTAGAAAGGGCTCTGAAGACCCCGGGGTAATGGTGTGTTGAATCCTGGCCATTTGGCGTTTCTACTGCGTCTCTAATAAACCTTTGAACCTCAAGTTCAAAACTCCACTTTTCGGTCTTTTACTTTTTGACTGCCCACATCACTCCAGGTTTTATGAAAAAGCACTTAATAAACCCTCCTACTTTTCTCTTTGTTTTGGTCACAACATCAAAAAACAAATTAGTGCTTCAAACCTGCCATTGCTTGTAATGCTGTCAGGGCCTGGCGCCTCAATGCTTGTCATGGCTTCAGTTTATGCTCCTTGCCACCTGTGATTTTTACAAGCTCTGGGTGACTACAGGTATCCTTTCCTTCAGTACCGTCTTCTTCTAACCTTCACCAGCATGACGAAGACTATGGCCCTCATTATGACATTGGCGGTAAATCCCACTTACCGCCATGGTGACGGCTGCCAATTTACTGCTGCGGTGGCGGATATCCGTTCGCCATATTATGACACACACACACCAATCCGATAGAATTCATGCACAAATCCACCAGACCAAAGGTTAGTGCTAAAGTGGCAGTATCAAAACCCACACTGTTACGCCAACAGAACAACGCCCACCACATTATGACCCACAAATCACCATGGCGGACATTTAACGGCGGTAAACCATTGGCGGTGCATACCGCAGCGCTCCCAATGGCCACCCACATACAAAACACCACCACATTGGACAATTCAAACAACACACACCTGACACCCATACACACACCACACCAATATATAAAACACACACCACATTACCCACAACCCACAACCCTTTATGATTACAAAGCATTGCCAACAAAGAGGCACCAAGACCACTGACACAACTAGAGCCACACACTACTCACATCTATACACCACTCACGCACTCTACATCACACACCCCAGCACATTACCCCACACACCCTCACCAACACACATCACATAACACTCATGGCACCACACAGACACCCCCATTTCACAGAGGAGGAGCTAAGGGTCATGGAGGAGGAAATTGTCAGGGTAGAGCCACAGCCATTTGTAACACAGGTGCAGCAGATATCAATAGCCAGGAAGATGGAGCTATGGCGGAGAATCGTGGACAGGGTCAACGCCATGGGACAGCACCCCAGAACTAGGGATGACAACAGGAAGAGGTGGAGCGACCTACGGGGGAAGGCACATTCCATAGCAGCAAGACACCAGCTTGTTATACAGAGGACTAGCGATGGACCCCCACCTCTTCCCCCACAACTCACAGCATGTGAGGAGCAAGTCTTGGTAATACTGCATCCAGAGGGCCTGGCCGGAGTCGGAGGAGGACTGGACTCTGGTAAGTCAGCTCTCTACTATGATCACCCCCTACCTGCATGCCATCACATACCCTCACCCTCACCCTCACCCTCACTCCCATCACTCCATTACATCCCACACACTCCACCATCACATCCCACTCATCCCAAAGGCAAGCCCTGCATGCTTTACCAATGCATGGACACCCCTCACAGCCCTGCATGGACACACATCACCAAAGCATGCACACCATAGAGAACTAACAATCCCACCATACACTAACATACACAAGTGAAAGGTTGCAGGGCAAATCCAACCATAAGGGGAAGCCATGGATGTACAATATGCCAGACACATTAACCATAACACATCATTTACATCCCCACAGGTACCCCAGCCAATGTCAGCGGCGAGGAGGTACCAGCAATATCCAGTCCCCAACAGAAGAGGCCCACAGTGATGACAGTAACTCTGGATTTCAGGATCTGGACGACCTACCTGGCCCATCAGGGACCACTGGACAGCCAGTTACCCAAGCCCTGTCACACACCACCACAGAGCCTCCCCCATCAGGATCCAACACCAAAGAACCCACCCAGCGTACCCACACCTCTGTCCCCAGGACACGTCAATCAGCAGTGTGTCCGCCTCTACAGTGACCCCAGGCCACACCTCTCCCCCAAGACAATTAGGGACCTGGGGTCAGTGGCAGTGGGCACACGGTTCAGGGGACAGAGGCACAGGCCAACAGGAAAACTGGGAGGAGTGCTGTGTGCCAGGGGGAGATCAGGCCAGGGAACCGACTCTCCAGGAGGCACTCTCCGAGATCCTGGGAGCCTACCAACATTCTCAGGACACGATGGGCCAGATACTGGACAACATGCAGGAGACCAGGCGGCTGCAGGAGGGACAGTACCAGGGGATCAGGGAGGACTTGCAGGCCATCAACAACACCCTGATCTCCATAACAGGGGTGCTGGCAGACATGGCCAACATTATAAGGGAGGCACTCTCACACCAGCGGGCCCCTGCCACTAGCCAGACATCTGAACAGCCTTCCACTTCCGCTGCCACTAGTGGCCAGGAGGCCCCGCCACAGGACTCACAGGACACCAGCACCCCTCCCCCTGCAGAAGGGGAACCACCCCGCAAATGTTCCCTGCGATTCAGATAGAAGCCAGAGACACTTGCCTAGACCCCCTCCAGGAAATGAGACTCTCCTGATTGACCCCCTTGTGTCCCACTCAGTCACCCTGTCCACCTGGAACTGCCATTGCTCCCCTTCCTATGTCCCCTTGGACAATGTACCTGTGCTACAAACAGACTGGAACAATACCCTGGACTTTCCTCCATCATCACCCCATCCCATTGCACTTTCCCCCATATGTTAGCACTTCAATAAACACCCATTGTAAAAAATCCATTTGGAGTATGTCATGTATATCAAATATGTACTATTTGAAACAGGTACAAACATTGCAAATTAACTGTACATAGAATGAGCAGGGATTAATGACCTGTAGCTGGCTGTAGTGATCACGCCAGGAGTATATGTCAAGTCACCAACATCTGCAAAATGAATTGCCAGAGGTAACAGTAGGTGGGCATAGAAGTGGGGAATATCAGCACGCCATTGCCACACAGATTACAACCAAAGTCATTGAAATCTAAAGTTACACTGTCCTACCTGTGTGTCATTGGAAGTATTGGCGTATAACTGATGTTCTATTGTCCTCATCCTCTGCCTCCTCATCCTCACTGTCTACAGGGTCTACTGCTGCCACACGGGCATCTCCAGTCTCCTTCTCCTACAGAAAAGGGATATGGCGTCTGTGGGCCAGGTGGTGCAACATGTAGCATGCCACTACTATCTGGCAGACCTTCTCGAATGAGTAGCACAGTTAGATGTTAGATGGAGGCACCAGAACCTAGCCTTCAGGAGGCCAAAGGTATGTTCGATAATCCTTCTTGTTCGCCCATGTGCCTCATTATAACGTTCTTCTGCCCTTGTCCTGGGATTCCTCACAGGGGTCAGTAGCCATGATAGGTTTGGGTAACCAGAGTCACCTGCAAATATCGAGGGACAACATTTAGCCACACACTATCCCATATGGCCCACACCATACTCATACCCCAACATATACTGGGTGGGAACCAGGGCTCACCTATTAGCCTCACCCTGTGCCTCTGTAGTTGGGCCATCACATTTGGGATGCTGCTGTTCCTCAGGATAAAGGCATCATGCACTGACCCTGGATACTTAGCATTGACATGGGAGATGTACTGGTCTGCCAAGCACACCATCTGGACATTCATTGAGTGAAAACTCTTTCGACAAATGCAATATGTGTACCATCAATTGCCCCAATAATGTTGGGGATATGTCCCATTGCATAGAAGTCAGCTTTCACTGTGGCCTAATCCTCCACCTGGGGGAAAACAATGTAGCTCCACATGTGTTTAATCAGGGAAGACAACACTCTTGTGAGCACTATTGAGAACACTGGCTGTGACATTCCTGCTGCCAAGCCCACTGTCACTTGGAAATAACCAGTTGCCAGGAAATGGAGTACAGATAGCACTTGCACAAGAGGGGGGATCCCAGCCAGGTGACGGATAGCAGATATCAGGTCAAGCTCCAATTGGGCACACAGCTCTGTGATTGTGGCCCTGTCAAGTCTATAGGTGAGGCCTGTCCTCCAGTGTTGCCAAGTCCACCAGGGGTCTGTACACGGGGGTATGTCTCCATCTCCTATTCATCCGCAGTGGTAGGTATCTAAGGGACACAAGAGTGAGGAGGCTGTCACAAACTGAATAGTGGAGCCATAACAGGAGTTTGCAATCTGTAAACTTGTAATGGGTCAGTGTGATTTGTCCAGTATGTGTCTATTTCTCCTGTGACGCAGCATGAATCCATAGGGCTGCCCCCCCCTCCCCCCCAAAGTCACATCCGCCTGTCCTGTGTCGAGGGACAGGTGGAAGTGAGGTAATTCCGCTGACGTTGTGCGCCGTGGCGGGAGGTGGTCGGCAACCGCCGTGCAACTCCTCATTGGTTAATATTGGGCCCTATGGGGTTACAGTGGCCAATGGTGATCTACACCGGCGGTGACGGTATGGACCGCCGCGGACGTGATTGCCATTTTCTATCATATTCCTCACTTGTTACCTGACCTTCTATAGGAGTGGACCTACACTGTATGTGCTGCTGTAACCTGTGTCTGGAACCTACCACGGCCCGTGTGACTGGGGAAAGGGCTCCAGCCTTCACTTCTGAGGAGCTGGAGAGACTAGTGGGTGGTGTCCTACCCCAGTACCGACTGCTGTTTGGGCCTCCAGACCAACAGATGAGTACACTGTGGGCACCATGCATGTGGCATGAATGCATGGAGTTGTGTGGGTGAAGGCCTTGTGTAAGGGGGGTGGATGTCTTCTTTGTGGTGTACACGCTGTGTGCTGGGCTGTGTGTGTGCCAATGGTGATGGAAACGAGTATGGTGGGCCATATGTGTAACAGGCTGGGCTGTTAGTCTAATGGTGTTTTCCTGTGTGTATTGCCTCTCCAGGTCAGCGCCCATCAAAAGAAGGGTTTATGGCGTGCCATCGCCAAGGAGGTGTGGACCCTGGGGGTCTATGGCAGGTGGAGCACCACCTGTCACAAACGGTGGGAGGACCTGAGTCACTGTGCACAGAAGATGGTGGAGGCCCAGCTGCAGATGGCCTCCCAACAAGGAAGGGGTGCAGTCGAACCCCAACCCCCCCCCTGATGGCCTGCATACTGGCGGTGGCCTATCCAGAGCTGGATGGGCACTTGAGGGCATCACAGCAGCCACAAGAGGGTGAGTACAGTGGCTATCATTACAGCTTACGGCTGGTGGGGTGGTATCCGATTGGTCGATGTGTGTCAGTGGGTGCCCCTAGTCCAGGCCTGATATAGCAGCATAGGTCCTCTGGTGGCTAGCGTTCTGAAAGGAAAATCCTGCCTACCTAGCTTGTAAGCATCCACTACTGGTTAGGGCTGCATGGGTCCCAGGTGTGCTGCAGTTGGCGGTGTGTGTCCCTCCTCATGGTTTGGTGGCTAGCAATATCACTGATAGTGCAATGCATAGTAAGTAGGCCTGTTCCCTGTGTGTGAGGGTGCTGTGTACGCCATCACTGGTGTTGGTGAAGCCATTGACCCAGTGTATCATTTGTCTCTCTCCCCCCTTTCTTGTTTTGTCATCCTCTGCTTACATGCATTAGCATCATCTGGCGGAGGAGCAGAGGCACCAGCGACGGAGGGAGCTGCATCCCACAGGGCCCAGGAGGAAGAGTCCACTGACATTGAAGGCACCAGTGGAATGGAGGGTGAGGGGAGCACTACCACGGAGACTGGAGGTGACAATTCAGACACAGATACCTCCTCGGATGTAAAGCCCCCTGGTTGTGGCAGACATTTCTGTGACCACCCCAGCTACAGCCGCTGCCCCCATACCAGCACCACCCTCCCAGCAGCCCGTCATCGAGTTGCCTGTGCCTGCTCACCCAGGAGGGTGGGCATCTCTTTCGCCCCAGGCACCTCAGGCCCTGCCCCAGTGAGCCCTGCTGCCTTGAATGAGGAGGCTATTGGCCTCCTGAGATCTATCTCTGTAGGGCAGTCAACCATTGTGAATGCCATCCAGGGGCTGGCAGCCCAGGTGCAACAATCTAATGCATTCCTAGAGGGCATTCACACTGGATTGGCGGCCCAACAGAGATTGATCCAGGCTCTGGCTTCCTCTCTGATGGCAGCCATTGTCCCGGTTTCTGCTGTCCCCCCTCCAACTACCACTTCCCAGTCCCATTATTCTCTATCCCAACCCATCCCAAGCACACTACCAGACGAGCATGCACACAGGACAACACACAAGAGTGTCACAGGCAAACACAAGCACCACACTTCATCCCACAAGTGCTCACGCAAACACCATACAGTTGCAGACACTACAACATCCACTGCCTCCACTGTCTCCCCCTCCTCCACCTCCAACATATCCCTCCCAGTTACGTCCACACTCACACCTGCATGCACTACATCAGCATCCACTACCAGCATCACCACACTAAGTAGAACACACACCTCACTGGCAGACACTTCAACAACATCCATGCACACGTCCTCTGTGTCCTCTCCAACTGTGTCTGTTCCCCCCCTCCTAAAGTACACAAATGCAAGCACTCAGACACCCAACAGCCATCCACCTCACAACAGCATACAGCCCATGCACCTGCACCCAAATCCAGCAGACAAACACCTCCAACTACCACTCCCTCTTCCTCCACTCCCATTCCTTCTCCCTCTTCCCGCCCCAATGTCCCTAAGAAACCTTTCCTATCCACCATTGACCTCTTCCCTAGCCCTCTCCCCCGTCCTGCACATATGGCCAGGCTATCACAAACCCAGCCAAGCACCTCAGCCACACAGTCCACGGGCCCAGTTCCATCCGCACCTACTCATGGTGGAAAGGATGCCAGGCCACATATACTGAAAGGGAAGGAGCCTGCACCAGCAGGCAAGAAAGGCAAGGAGCCTGCACCTGCCACCTGAAAGGACACAGGGCCTCCACCAGCAGGCAAGAAGGGCAAGGAGCCTGCACCTGCCACCCAAAAGGGCAAGGAGCCTGCACGAGCAGGCAAGAAGGGCCAGGAGCCTGCACCAGCAGCTGTCACGGAGCCCCCACCACCAACCATGGTTGTGCATCCATCCGAGGGTGCTGGGCCTGTGCAGGAGCCTCCCACCACCACAGTGCATCCATCCGAGGGTGCAGGGGATGTGCAGGAGACTCCCACCACCACAGTGCAGCAGTCACCCCCGGCAGACACAATGTGATCCTGCCTCCATGGGCTGCTGTGCGGCCTGTCCCCTCCTGAACCAGTGGGGAAGACACCCACTCGAGAGACCTTGACCTTGCACTCTCCAGGACCAAGCACAGGACATGTTGCCCCCTCCAGAACCAGTGGGCATGACACCCATGCAAGAGACTGTAGCCTTGCACACCCCAAGATCAAGCACAGGGCATGTTGCCCCCTCCAAAACCAGTGGGCAAGACACCCACTCGAGAGACTGTGACCTTGCACTCCCCAGGACCAAGCACAGGGCATGTTGCTCCCTCCAGAACCAGTGGGGAAGACACCCACTCGAGAGACTGTGGCCTTGCACTCCCCAGGACAAAGCACAGGGCATGTTGCCCCCTCCAGAACCAGTGGTCTTGTTTTCGCTTCCAGCTGAGGTGCCTCCCCCTCCCCTGAGGTGCCTGCCTATTTGGCAACTGATGCCACTGCAGTGTTCTCTCCGTATTGGTGCAGGTGATAAGTGGGGCCTTGGACTTTGCCCTGTGGCCATGTGGCCCACGCGAACTGAGGACTGGGCAGTGTGCCTTTTTCTGTACATCTGTAGATATCTGTAACATTAGCTAAGTTATTTTTATACTGTGTTGATATTATTACACTCACTTTAGTAAATTGGTTTTGTCCTTCCATTATTCAGCCAAATTAGGGGGATTAACTTGTTTTCTTGTGCATCTGGTTGTGTGTATGGGGTGTGTGTGTCACTGTCATTTTCCTCCCACCCTCCCTTGTGTGCTAGGCGCCTGTACTCACCGTCGTCGTCTTGGCCGGCGTTGGTGTTCGTGGTGGAGCAGAACGTAGAATATCATTGGAAAAACATGCAGTTCGGGTTCCATGGCGGCGTGGTTCTTCCCTTTGCCTCCAATGGTGAGTCCTTTGACTTCAGAGCTCTGTTTCCGCCAGGCTTTTGATAACGTTGGTACCGCCCCGGAAAAGGTGGTGGTTTGCAGGGTGTTAATATGGTGTGCGAAACTTTGAATTCCGCCTGGCTGTAGGCCGCTAACGCCATGGTGGCTGTTGTTTCCGCCCTGGCGGTCGGTGTGGTACATTGGTTGTCTTTCGAAGATCTTTCCGCCATGGTCATAATTTGGCGGTAATTACTGGTGGCCTGTTGGCGGTATTACTGTCACTTTTTCACCGTCCGCCAGGGACGTAATGAGGGCCTATGTTCTCGGCAGACACAGTTGTGTTGTTGGGTGCCGCCCAGTGACATCAACTGTACTATAGAGTTTTACTCTTGAAGACTCCAACTCTTCAGTACAGTAAGAAACCCCGGGGTTGGGCCTTACCTCTGTTATTATTTTTAGCACTTCCAGTTACCTGGCCATCCACAATGCATACCCTCTTATTGTGCAGCCATTTTAGTTATAGCTCCGTGTATGTTATTTTAGCACACTAGTCCTGCCGCTGTGCACTTTAACCTAGCTATATTTTATTCAGCTTTGTTTATTATTTTTGCAATAGCCACATTTGCAGTCTTGTTTTATTTCTCTCTGTCTAGCTATTCTTTGCTTAGGCTAGCACTGTGTTCTTTAACAAGCACCCTGTGCTTCTCTCAAGGCTATGGTAAGATAGGTTGCCGGTGAACGTGGTAAAAATGTTGTCTCTGGTGTTCATAGAAACACACACTTCCTTACGTAGGGACATTTTCTCAGAACATCAGTTATTTTATTATAAAAACACTTCCTTGTCCCATGCACGTTAGAGGGAAATTCCAGCCAGAGGACCACGACTGTATGCTGATTGCTGAACGCTTTGCTACAGCTGCTTATGCAGACTTCAGGCTTTTGCTCAGGTATGGGGGAGCATGTCTTCCCAGGGGAACCTGATGGGCAGAACTAGAGCTTAACATGCTGTGCTCTAACATAGCCTAGGTAGGAATTAGTCTATTGGCTTTAGTGACAATATGGTAGCGTTATTTCTATGCTTTACTCTCCTTGTCACAATTTTAATCTTGTCAAGCTTTATCGTCCTGGTTATTGCAGTGCATGCTTTATTGTCTAAGATGCAGTCGCTTCATTAAAACCTTACTAAAACATATACTGCCTCTACCTGCCATTGTATATGTGAGACAAATGTAACTGAGAGAAATGGATGAGACCCGATAAACCACAATTTCCTTGAGGAATCAATTGTGTCATGCGCTCAGCTTCTCAATCATCCCTGCTCTTGGGTAGAGATGAGGCCCTGATAGTTAACCGGAGCAAAACCCCGGATTGGAGAGACAGGTGTCACCTGTAGTGGGTTAAGACTGTCTCCCACTCAAATAAAGCACTGCATCTCAGTGAATAGATGAGCTCTAATTGCTAAACAGTCCCCTTGGAATTTGTTTGGGTTCTAATCCTATAAATTCAATCCAGTCAAATCCCTTATAGTGACTGTGCCTAAAATTGTAAGTAAGTAAACAATGTGATGCGGTTGTATATATTTGACATGTAAAGTCACAGTAAAGTGCAAGTGTGTAAATCTCCAATCAATTTAAAGCACTTGCGTTGCTATTACTGCAAATTTATACATTCAAAGGACCTGGAAAACTGGCCCAACGCTATACAGGTAACTCTTGGCGCCTTCAGTCCAACAGCCAGCCTTCCCTGCCAGGGACCAAACGGATCGCATAGCAGCTATGATTTCACAGGGCACTCGCATACAGAAAAAACAATTAAGATCATCCCCCTCGCTCTACCAGGATGTTTACTCACTGATTGAGATTATTTGTTTTCTATTGTTTTTTATTTGCATTCAAATCAGAAAATAATATAGCAACTGTAACAGCACAGGGAAAACACTAGGGGAATTAGGGAGGGGATGAGGGGAGGAAAGGGGAGGTGGAGGGAAGGATGCACAGTAGCTAACAATTGCATGACAGGAAAATAATCTTACTTAACATTCCCTTTATATTATCTCAAAGAAAGAAAAGGGCAGGTGCCACACGATCCGCCCAGCAGTGAAACAGCCACTTGTTGCGACAAGATACAAGGAAACAAATAACATCAGAGGACCAGGTTTGTAGACAAAAAATCACAAGCTACATCGGTGCGAGAGCCCTCCCTGCTCTGACGAATAAGCATTTAAGTACCAACATATACCAAGTTGTCTCTGGGCTGTGCCTCTACCAGTATAGGTGAGGAGGAGTCCCTTTGACACTGGAATGAAAGGTTCCCATGTGTACTTGGGGTGAGAATGCAGGGGCATCAGTTCCCTGAAGGTGGATAGCTACTCCTGACAATATGTTGCATCCCATAGCCAGGCATTAACATTGGGAGCAGGTCTCTGGCCCCAATTCATGGCCACCCTTCGTTTGGCCAGGAGGAGGAGCATAGCAGTGAGCCGGCGGTCGCCAGCAGGCGTGTCCTTCACATAGCCCAGTAGGCCCTCCAGAGGACTGCAGAGAGATAGGGGTCCTGTGATGGTGTGTATGACTGAAAGCACTCCCTCCCAAAATGCTACCACCCTTGGGTATTGCCACGCAAGGGGAATGAAGGAGGCCCGAGGTGAAGTTTACCTAAGGGAGCGTGGATCCGTAACGAGTCTCATTTTAAAGAGCTGCATTAGGGTGCGATATAGGCGGTGTAAAAACTTAAAGTATACTAAGCCCAGTCTGTAATTGCATGAGAGTATCTCCAATGGACCACAGCAGAAGGACCATTCTTTGTCGGTAATGGGGTGGGGGGTGTCTGTGTCCACCTCCTATACAGTGCGTGCCACCGGCACCGTGAGTGGCGCATCGGACTGCATTATAGTGTAAAGGCGAGTAATAAGTCTGTGTGGTGATGGGGTAGTGAGCAGGTGTTTCAGGACCTGAAGTGTCACAGGGGGCCTGGGAATGTGTTGGTAATGCATAGAAGGTGGCCCTGAAGGGGTGGTAACTGAGGGTTGTGCCCAAGAGGTATAGAGAGAGCGTAGAGGCAGGGTAGTTCAGCATGCTTTCTCAAGCCATTCCATGCCCAGCGCATGCACTCCGACGTGTCTATCTCTACCGTCGGCACCTTGTAAGGTGAGTAAAGTAGTGTGGTCAGGGGCCATGGCCGTGTGGGGCTGAAATGGTGTCAGGTGTATCCAGAAGTGTAAATACTATGCCTGAGCACATAATGCATATAACATCATGTCAGGCGCTCCCAGACCTCCCTCAGCAAGTGGCAAAGTGAGGAGTTACCATGAGACATGCTGTTATTTGCCAGCCCAGATCAATGCTACAAGGTCAGACCTCAGAAACCACAGAAAATGAGCTGTAAGGGATTCCTTGTGGTGTTATGGGAAAAATATAGGAATTTAGGTAGGATGACCATTTTCTCTATCGCTATCCACCCCGAGAGAGACAGCGGCAGTTTAGACCATATTTGTATTCTGTCTTCCAGCAACGGGACAGCACGGCCATAGTTGACTTTCCAGAGTTCACATGGATCTCAGCTGGCCCAGATGTCCAAATAACAGACCAGGTCAGATGCTCATTTCTGCGGGTGCTCTGTATGGTAGGGCTGTGTGGCATCTGTGAGGGGAAATAGTGTGGACTTTGACCAGTTGACCTGTATGCCCAAAAAAACTCCAAACCGTACAACAACACAAGTCATTAGGACAAGTTTTTCCTGGGGCTTGCAAACATAGAGTGTGATATCGTCCACATACATTGAGACCACTAACCCCCTGGTTGTGAAACCAAGGCCCCAGTGGGCACGATGACGCCCAAGTCTCGCTGTTCGAGGCTCCATTGCTAAAGCACAAAGAATCAGGAACAGTGGGAGGCCGGTTTATCAGGTTTGAGAAGAGTTACAATCACAGCCTCTCTAAGCGAAGGAGGTAAGGAACAAATATTGTGAGATTCTTTGTGCATTGCTAACACATGGGGCGCTAGCGTGGATGCGAATTCTTTGTAAAAGGCGGTAGTTAGGCCATTCATGCCATGCGCTTTGTCACCTGGTAGACTTTGGATGACCTGTACTATTTCTTCCACTGTAATGGGTGAATCTAGGTAAGTTCTATGGGCCCTGTCCAGCCATAGCAGCTGGACAGTGTCCAGGTACATGATCTGGTCACACTCGTGCACTGGGGTGGCAGCAAAGAGTTTAGAGTCGAAGGCGGACATTGTACCTAAAAGCCCGAGGGGGTGGACCGGAGGTTTAAATTGTCGTCGAGCCATGCCACCATGTGGGTGGACGCTCATGGTTTGTATAGCATTCCCGCAAGTGTCTTGCCCAGATGGTCTTCCTTCCCGTAGCAGCGGGCTTGTGCATCGATGTTTAAATAGTCTCCCGGACAGCCTCTTCAGAGAACACTTACAGCTCATCCCGAATAGCGGCCAGCGTGGCCGCATCATAGAAGCGGAACTGCTCCAACTCCAGAGTATGAATGTTGCACTTGAGTTGTGTGTGCCTCCCCCCTATGGTTAATTGTTTTGCAATACATGAACCGCGTATAACCACCTTGAAGGCTTTCCACAACCCTCATTATGTGTGAAGTATTCCACTAGCTCCTTGCAAACCTTCTCATGGAATGCCGCATCCCGTAATGCCCCTAGGGGGCAATCACCAAGAGGAGGCATGGGGGGCCGTCTGGGGCATCAGTAATTCCAACATAACAGGGGCGTGGTCCGAGAGAGTGCGAGGTGTCTGGTGAGATATATGTGAACTTTCTGTAGTCATTGAGCCCGCAAATATTCCAAGTGAGGCATTTAGTTGATGTCATGTCGCAGGGTATATGGTGGATGTGAAGGTGTGCTGTGCAAAGGACTTTATGCAGAGGGATGAGAGTGAAGCAGTATACCATGACAGGGACCAGGAAGGGAAACAAAACAACAGCAAACAACAACCAAATTGAGCAGCCCCAGGCCACCCCCTCCCACTCCAACCCTCAAACACAGTTGAGGAAAACAATGCTGCCCCCCCCATCCTAGCATCCTACTATGAATACAGAAGCAAGTCCGGGAAACATCACTGTCGGCGGAGAAGAGCCGGAAGAACAACCCTGCCAAGGTGTGGCTGGGTGGCCAAATGGGAGTCAAGCACCCAAGGGATATAGAGTGGGTCCTCCATATCTGGTTAAGAAGTTTGTGAGTGCGACGGCTCACATGGGGGAACCTGACCTCAGAACTTACTCCCAGGTTAGAGGTAAAAGGCATGCTTATCTGTCCGCATAGATTTTTGTTAAAGGAGCAGGCCCCCAAGTACCGCTGGGAAGACAATCTATTAGTCATTGTCACTGAGGGTATTCTCCTCTGAGTTGCGCGGCGAGACTCTAGGTGTCTGTTTTTTTTGCGGTGACATGCTTGGCAAATTTGAGGGCTAATTTTGCATCCATGAAGAAATTAGGCTAACTTTCAAAATAGGCATGTAGTGTGGCCAGGTATAGCAGGGCATATGGAATTTTTGCCTTTTGGAGTATCACTTGGCAGATAAGAACACCTGTCGGGCAGCCTGGACTGACAGGGTGAAGTCTGGGTAGAATGAGAGTTTGTTCTTCTAGTACTGAATTAACTGGCGCTCATGGGCAAGCCGTAAAACAACGTGTCAATCTCTACAATTTGAAAGTCGTACGACAATGAGGTGGGGGGTCTAAGCGAGCAATGTGCGGGCTCCACAATAAATACTGGGAACAGGGCCTCCCCAAATAAGTCGCGGAGCATGGCCTCCACAAAGTTCATTTTATTAACTGCAGTGGATTCCAGGTTCCCAGTGATCATGAGGTTGTTGCGTTGATGTCTTGATTCCAAGTCTTCATTTTTAGCCTTAATAAGATCAAGGATTTTGTCCATTCGCAAAAGATGTTCTTTGGAGTCTGCCTGGGTGTTGTCTGCATCAGATACTCGATTCTCCAGGTGGCCCAGTCTAGTTTCATGCTTGCCTACTTGCTGCTTCATATGATCCAGGCGCATGTTAACTATGTCTAGTTTCGCATCAGTAGCTTTCAGGTTCGTCTTTACATTGACTAGAAGTTCTCTGAAGTCAATATCTTGTTGGGCATCCCACCCTAGAGCAGTCCGGCGAGACCTCTGGCTGTGGCTCCTGCTCCGCCTGACAGGTAAGTTTCATTTGTCGAGCATCATGCTTGTCCATGGTTGTAGTGCAGGGGGGAGTGGGTCTAGAAGCAATGAGATGTGCAGAAAGTCAGTAAGCAATGTTTATGGGCGGAGCAGCAGGGGTCAAAACCCACAGTAATGCCAAGGCTGATAGAGAGGGGCAAGTCCAAACAGGTGGTGTAAAATGGACACGGGTCCCCCCCAGAGCCTCGCCATCCCAGGATGGTTGTCCTCCTCTGGGCACGAGCAGATTTGAGGTCCTGGGGTGGTTATTGAGGAGAGAGGGGATGACCAGGTCAGCAGCGCAACAGTGGGTGTCTGCAGGTTAGTGCATGCAATACCGTGTGCAGCCTCTCTTGCCTAGAGTGGCCCTTAATGAATGCCTGCGCAGGGGATAGAAATCTTGTTATGCAGCACCAGGAGTGATGATGACCATTCCACACAGTGGGTTAAAATGTGGTCACCAGGACAAACAAGTCCAGGGCACGCACTGTAGCCCATGGGGTATTGTCCAATGTAAGAAAAAAGAATGTGCACTCACTGGGCTTGCGAGAAGAAAATGCAGCGGTCAACGTACCCCTCGGGGTAATTGATGTGGATCGTGTAGTGCCAATGGCTCCTAGATCTTCATGAAGGCCTCTGTGATGCCTGTGTGGCCCAGGCCATGCCCTAATGCCAGCAGGCCGCAGCTTGATCACCTGTGCCGCCGGCTCCAGACGTGGGCCGCAGAACTTCACAGGTGGGTGCGCAGAGGGATCAGGAAGCTGCTGCAGCAGGATATTCTGATGGTGGGCTCGCTGGGGCCATGATCCATGCAGGATGGTGATTTCAGCCTGCAGAGCTTCTCTAGAGAGCAGCCATCTTGTGGCCTGGCTAGGCTCCACCCCTCTAATTGAGATTATTAATGTCATGAGTTTATCTAGAGGACTCTTGTGGAAGCTTCCATCATCAGCTAGTCCACACTAAATATTGGTTCTAAAAATATACAACTATTTAACATATGTGGAAGATGCCTGTCTACCTGCCTGTCTTGCATCTCACCTCCAGTATTTTGTAATTGTCCTCGGGAGGCATTTCCCAATATCACATAAATGTATGAAGCTATGCTGGTTTTGGGAAATAACACATTTTTCTCGTACTACTCTCATTACTGGAAACACACATAGCACCCTGCAATCCATGCACTATAAACCGATCTTACCAAGTGCATCCAACACACTTCCAAAAACCCATATTTGGACTTTCAGTGGACATATAACAGCACTCTGTGCCAAACAATAACATAACACGCCATCATTCTAATCTCACCTACAGATTCAGACACCACACACGAGGCAAAAACTGTCTCGCCATCATTTCACAACATGGCACCAAAGCCATATATTGGGCAAAGCACTGTCAATTCAACTGCAAATGCATCAACACATCCACTAGAAAAAGGGCAGATAAAAGTAAGCATAAACCCTTGTGCATACAGCATTGCACTGTAAGATGCCAACATAAGTTATGACATATATATCTAGAAAGGACTGCTCGAGCTACACATTCGACAATGATTTGAGGGAAAGATGGAAAGTCCTTTGTCACACAAACCCAACCTCACCAACCACCACAAAGATCCTCCTTACTTACCACACAAACCAATTCGAAAATACACAGTGGATAAACCCTCAACACACATAACCAAAGACGAACAGACAACATACCACCAAGCGAGGGCTCCTTATTTCCACACCAAAGGGCACCCAAAATAAAAAACAAACAACCTTATGGTGCTGCGTACTGAGTGCAGTTTAGTCCAAGAGCAATTTAACAGTTGAGCACTGGTCGAATATAGTGTGTGCGGAAATCCAGCGTATGGAATCCAGAGTGTGCCGCAGGCGGTGAATGAGGTAAACTGCCCGAGCTGCGCCTATAAAGACTGCATCCGTGGAAGCCGCAATGAGGTTGATTTAGGCCAGTGTTGTGTTGCAAGTCAGAATAAGATGCGCTGGAGAGGTGTGCGAAACAGTATTCCAGTGATACAAAGACAAGGGGCAGTCCGTGCCGTAACGAAACTTGAGCCCCCCCTTGGAAAGTACCTGGAGGAGTGCCCTCCTCCTTGGACCAGTCACGGGCCTGCCGCCCGTGCACAGTGTACTGTGCTCAGGGGGCGCCCTGGAGCCGGGCTGCGGTGGCCTGTGTTACACCACTGAGGGCAGTGGAGATCCGGACTGAGGGGCATTGATCGAGTTTTGAGTGTGGCGAGTAATAGGATGTCAGGGTGCTGCCCTTGATAGGCCAAGATCGAGGGGCTTTACTAGAGCTATTCTGAGGCATCCACGTCTAAAAGCTTGACAATTTTAGGTTTAATTGTTGTTTTTCCGTTCCCGAGCCACGATGAGACTTTGCTAAATTCCTCATGTCATGCGAAGAAAATATGTAGAAAGGCCATGGTGAAAAGGGAGATAATGTCTGGGACACTGCACAATATTTATTCAGTCTGTATTGTCAGGTGCACAGAGGCCTCCTCCCCGGCCAGTAACCAGCCTGTATTTATCAACAAGGGCGAGTGCAGCGGCTGGGAAAACACGAGCCTCATACGTTCCCTGGGAGGCTGGTATGCTCTCACATTTATCTATCAGTACTGCTCTCCCCTCAAGGACGGGAGAGTTAGAAAGAGCCCACAGGAAGCACCTGCGGCCCTGGGCACATAGGAGGAGCTGATGGATACAGCGAAAACGGCCCCTTTCCATCATAGCTAGGGGCAGGCCGCGAGGCATGAGGAGAGCTGTGAACACCGGACACGGTTGTGCAGCCTACAGCGCGAGGCATGCTGGGAATTATTGTTTCGCCCTTGCAGGGATCAGCCTACAGAACATTGTCACACAAGTAGCTATTTTGGAATGTAGAAGCTGGTTTATTATGTTATGTGGTTATTTGCTTGGACACTTTGGTGACAAGATGTGACTAAGCTTGTTTCACTTAAATGAGGAGTGAGAAAACGTTTTGTGAATCATTATCAAACTCCAAATTTCATTAGCCTCACCCTAACCATTAGTGCTTAACTGTCAACTGGTGATAGATGATGAAAAGAGAGTCTGCAAAGTGACCTGTCCTATTGCCCTTCCACAGAGTGGTTTAGATAGGCCCAGAGGCTAGTGAAATGTAATATCGTGCAGAGCTCAGCGGACTTTGTGCGTCTCAGGAAGCAAAACAAAAATCAGAAGTTATCAGCACACTATTCCGTCAATCAACGTGAAACTATGAACGATGCACAAATTGGGCAACTGGTAAATACGTTTGTCGCACTCGGTTTCTCCAGGGCCAGCACACTCTAAGAATTCCAGCTTTGGACAACACCAAGTCTGCTTGCTTTGATACTGAGAGGTTGGGAGTGTGGCTAATTCAGGGGAAGGGAAAGTAGGAACGATGTTGCTAAGGTGGAGAACTGGAAAAACAGATTGAGACTAAGGAGTCTTGTCTGAGGATGAAACAGCAAATCTAACTTTTACTTTGTAAAAGTAGCATTTACTAGGGAACAGCATGTCTTTCTTGCACATATAACTTCCTGAGCCTGTGAACAACTGCAAGAAAGGTCACAGGATTACAGACATAAACCAAAATCAATTTTAGAGTAGTGTGCAACTTATCTAAATTTGTGGCTCACGTACCAGGTAATACAAAGAATGCACAGCCTTGGCAATTGATCCAGAGGTATGTCTCTGTGCGCTTTCTGTTTGTGATCCAGAGTAAACAAAGAATAAACAAATGTGTAATTCGTTCCCTACAATTAGAAAATCCATGGGACCCTGATGAAGCGTATTTTTCCTTTCAACTCAGAAATAACGAAGGAAAAAAAGTGCATGCACAGGGACAGCCCTGCCCCAACTAGCCGTTGAAGTTTGTTTCTTCCAAAAGATGCTGTCCAGGACTCATGGATGATTGCTAGATGATATGCAGCTCTCAGTCCAGGAAGCACACAGGGTCACACCTAGGCCATGCTGAAAAAGCATGCGAGTAGAAGCACAGCTCCCTGATGTCTGTTAGTCTGAAGAATTCTGATCAAAGCTGTTAGTGTGTGACTTCCTCTTATATTATGCCAACAACACGGCTGCAGAGATTTCAGTGGACCCCATCCCCACCGAGAAATGAAGCACCTTCTTCGAGAGGAGTGGTAACACCCACAGTGACTTAACTCCAGGGGTGAAGAGACAGAGGATATGGGTCACTAGGAGTCAACCATGACAACTTCACCCCTTGTTTCTCTCTATCAACTCTTGCATCTTTCTATTCTGTCCTATAGCTCTCTATTTACACCTGCATCTCCCATCCTTCTGTAAAGCTACCCCTCTTCTTTTCTCCGTTATCTTTGCACTCCTTAATGCTTTGTCCACTGAATATGGGGGGTCATGTAAGGCCCTGGTGAGCTGTACTCTGTTCTGACAGGGCAGCAGAGAAATGTACTCAGCTAGCCAAGCGGACATACAGCCAACTATATTTAGAGATCTTTGCATCCTGGCTTCTCTGAAGGCACAGAAAGTTTACTGAACAACCACCATGTTTCTTGAGGCTCCGCCACAATCTTTTTTGCTTACAAAAACAAATTCTCAAAGTGGGAGTTTGTTTCTATAATTCAAAAAACTAATGAATGGCACCCTAAGAGATTTTGTCCAAGGAATATGGATATTTTTTCTATTTTTATGGGACCACCAGGCTTTTCCTGATATTCCCACTAAAAACTGTCCATCAGAACATCCACCATGAATATGGTGGGAGATCCCTGGTATTTATACTGAAAGCCTCAAGTTGGTTGGGCTGTCTGTGTAAGGTTTCTGCCAGTGGGTGCACCGTCAGCAGAATCATGAAGGTCGGTCTGACTCTATTAGTAGAGGCAGACTGTTGGTTTGCTGGACAGACAGTGGCACCCCTGCCAACCTGCACACAAAATCGGCTGCGTGAGAAGGGGCGTGCCCTTGGGGGAGAGGTCTTTATGCTGAGAATGTTCCGAGAGGACCTTCTTCTCCCGTCCCATGCCCCAAGTGACCTCCTCCTTCCACCAAAAAACGAGAACAAAAGGTTCTTGAGGCTGCTGGTGATGCCCTGGGGTCTTTTTACACACCTTAATGGACATCACCTGATTGCAGCCTCAAAAAACGAGCTGGAAATTCACTCTCAGCAGTGGTTTCCAGCTCACTTTGCCTGCTACCGTGTGATTTCGGCTCCTCACTGGGTGAATGGGTAAGGAAAAAGAAATCATGTGACACATGGTGGCACTGTGTCAGTTGGCAGGTCTGCAGTGGAGTATGTGGTGTTTAGGTTACTGACCCCATGGTAACACCAGGTTCGAGAATGTGAACAGCGAGAGAGCTGTTGGAGAGGAGTGAAGATGAGACAGTTGTAGGTTTGCTCTCCCAAATAAATACTTAAGTTGGACTTACCTACTTCCCAGTTGTTCCTACATAATGGCGACATAGGCGGGACTTGATCATACTTCATGACGGGAAAGCAAACCAGGGACGAGGCAGTGATCTACACAGTAGCGGTGGCAAAAATGATAAAGGGAAGCAAAGACCTCAGCTGATTCCCAATCGGCTGTGACGGTACAGACCGCTTTGATTACATTTAAAAAAAAAAAGAGATTTCGCCGGTTGCTGAACTAATTTTGGAACAGTTAACAAGCGTAAAGCTTGCACCACGCTGCATGAGACACCTGCTTGGTCACTGCTTACCTTAACGTATTACGCATGCAACGCGGTCCTTCAATGGATTACGTGGGCGACATGCGTACGTTCCGGCCATCTTGGTTTGGGAAGACGTCGTCCACATTTGTTTATGCTGACTACGGCAACATGTACCACAAAGGGTAAAAAGGATAAAAAAGCACAAAAATAAAAAGGAGGACTTCAAGTGCGTAGGCAGTTACAAATTACACTGTGATACGCACACAATTTAATTACACTGTGATTCGCACACAATTGAATCTGCAAGGAAGTGAAGAAGATCTATAATTTAAATAAAGATGTGTGCCCAAAGCTGTAGTTTAACTCCTCTGGTACCATTCTTTCCTAGACCAGGAGAGTCTTTACTTAAATGATCAGATTGGAAGGAGTATTTTCTAAATTATCTTTCTGCATTAGAAGAAGAAAATGATGAACAGTTTACTCCTTCCAAGAAAAAAAAAGATTTTATTGGACAGCCTGGGACTTGAAGGCTTACACATTTATAATCAAATGGAGAAAAATGAAAGAGAAACTGATGATACAAATACATTCAAAGATGCATTTGAAGATTTAGACACGTAGTATCAACCTTCAGTCTGTGTTGCCATTGACAGATATGCATTCTTTCACAGGAAACAATTATCTAAAAGACTGTTGAAGACTACGTTTCAGCGTTGAAGAAACTTGCTGTCAACTGTACATTTAGTGTATTACATGACGATCTAATCAGAGATCAAGTGGTCATGCGTTCCAACAACATTAGTATACAGGAAAAATTGTGAGTGTGTGGTGAATCATCTCTAAATGAAGTGGTTGCAATTGTTAAAAAAGCAGAAATGTCCAAAAGATGCGCTAATGTGGTTCTGAAAAACCAAAGTGGAGAAGAAGCAGTATTCAAAATTAGTCATCCCATGGATCAGGGAAAAAGAAAGGACAATTACTCCGTAAAGAAGAAAATGACTAATAGCAATTATAAACAACTAGACAGAGGCCCTGAGTTTTTTAGGTGTGGCAACAAGGGACACTTTGCGCAAGATAAAAGCTGTCCTGCAATTAAAATTAAATGAACATTTTGTGGAATTGTGGGACATTATGAAAGAGTGTGTAGGAAAGAGAAAAATACAAACAATTGTAGGGTAAAATGTGTATTGAATAGAGAGGAGACAGACTAATATCAGTCCATGAGTGATAAAAGTGTATTACGTATTAGTGAAGACGATACAATTTTAGATGTTAATTGTAATACTAGGAAGAAACCTAAGTGTGACATAAGCATAGATGGAGTTAACATACAAATGGTGGCAGACACTGTGGGGGTGATTCTGATTCTGGCGGGCGGCGGAGGCCGCCCGCCAGAATTCCGCCCTCCATTATACCGCTCCGCGGTCAGAAGACCGCGGAGGGTATTATGAGTTTTTCCCTGGGCTGGCGGGCGGTCTCCAAAAGACCGCCCGCCAGCCCAGGGAAAAACTCCCTTCCCACGAGGATGCCAGCTCGTAATCGAGCCGGCGGAGTGGGAAGGTGCGACGGGTGCAGTGGCACCCGTCGCGTATTTCAGTGTCTGCAAGGCAGACACTGAAATACTTTGCTGGGCCCTCTTACGGGGGCCCCTGCCGTGCCCATGCCATTGGCATGGGCACGGCAGGGGCCCGGCGACCCCCCCTACCGCCATCCTGTTCATGGCGGCTTTCCCGCCATGAACAGGATGGCGGTAGGGGTGGTCAGAATCCCCTCGGCGGCGCAGCGAGCTGCGCCGCCTTGGAGGATTCTTAGGGGCAGCGGAAAACCGGCGGGAGACCGCCGGTTTTCCTGCACTGACCGCAGCCAAAGCGCCGCGGTCAGAATGCACTGCGGGGCACCGCCGGCCTGTCGGCGGTGCTCCCACCGACCCTGGCCCCGGCGGTCTAAGACCGCCGGGGTCAGAATCACCCCCAGAGTCCCCTTACTCCATTATTCAGCGTTCTGTATGGGAGGAGAAATTCACAAGGTTAACAAGGTTAGGAATATACCCCTTAGAATAAGAGGAGATGTTTTGAAAGAATTGGAAGGGTTGGAATCTAAGGGAATAATTGAACCAATAGAAAGTGTAGAATGGTTGGCTCAGTTGGTGGTAGCTCGTAAATCTGATGGATGGTTGTGCCTTTGCATTGACTTGAGAGAATTGAACAAAAATATTGTTATTGACAAATTTCCCTTACCTAAAATTGATGAGCTACTGTCTCAAGCCAAAGGCGCAAAATGGTTCTCCACGATAGATCTAACTTCGGCATACCATCTGGTCCAGCTACATTAATCTAGCAGGGACCTAACAGCATTCATTAGTCCATTTGGCTGTTACAGGTTGGTTAGAATGCCATTTGGGTTGTCATCAGGGGTAGCTGTATTCCAGCAGCTAATGTTTCAGCTATTCAAAGGAATGGGTAAAGTCATTTACTTCCAAGATGACATATTGATTATGGGCCACAGCAGAGAAGAACATGACCACAAACTCAAGCTAGTTGTGAAGAAACTAAATGATGTAGGTTTAACTGAAGAACCGAAGAAGTGTAAATTTGTGGTGCAATCAGTAACGTATCTAGGACATGAAGTGAGCAGTGAAGGAATCACACTTAAGAAGGATATCATCAGGGCAATTAGTGAAACACTGGCACCTACATTGAAGGATGAAGTAAGATCCTTTTTAGGACTTGCAGAGTTCTATGCTAAGTTTGTAGACAACTTCACCATGAAAACACACAAATTGAGACAGTTACTAAAAGTAAGGCAAGATTTCAATTGGGATGGGCAATTACACATGGATTTTGAAAAATATTAAACAGGATATTTGCAGAGCTGGTAAAGGATTTAAAATTGGTGCACATTGCATAGTTACAACAGATGCTAGTGGGAAGGGTCTAGGTGCAGTACCCACCCAAATATTTGAAAATAGCAGTGAGTGCATAGTGGCATTTGCTTCCCACTCACTGTCACCTGCAGAAGAGACATTTTCTGTGATTGAAAGAGAGATCTTAGCTGCTGCATAGGCCATGGAAATATTTAGACAGTATATATGGGGAACAAGATTTACACTAAGGACAGATCACAAACCACTGGTGAAAGTTCTTTAAGTGGGAATTTCAAAGCAACACCACGTATTGCAAGAATGACTTTGAAGCTATCAGATTACATATATGATGTGGTATATCTACCTGGGAAGTTGAATACATTTGCAGACTATTTAAGTCGATCTCCATTACCCATAGAAGAGATTGGGACCAAGTGGGATGATTATAGTGTAGCAGTGGTGAATGATGAATATAGTGCCATTTTAGAGGAAGAATGGGATTCGGAATACAGAAAGGATGAGAATATGAGTGTAATAAAGCAACTTGTTGTCAAAGGGTGGGCAACGAAAGACAAACTACAAGATGAGTGCAGGAAGCGTTGGGAAATTAAAGACGAACTATCTGTAAGTGAAGCAGGGTATATTTTTAGAGGAGAGAGATTGGTACCTCCAGATGAGCTGAGATTGAGGATTTTAGAATTGAACAATGAAGGACATCTGGAAATAGTGAAATTGAAGAAAATAATGAAATTGTTGTACTGGTGGCCTGATATGGACGTTCCAATTGAGAATTTTGTGAAGAAATTTATTATTTGTACCAATGCTGATAAGTCCCACCCTGTGTTTAGGCCTTCCATGGATGAACGCATAGTTCCAGAACACCCGTGGGAAGAAGTGAGAATAGACTTATTGGGACCCATTATGAACAATTTAGGAATTGCTAAACACATAATAGTTGCTGTGGACAAGTACTCTAAGTGGCCTGAGATTATGATAATGGAGGACATTGAGGCGAAAGATGTAGTTAACTTCCTAGAGAGTTTTTATTTAAGGGAAAGTATTCCAAAATATGTGCTAAGCAGCAATGGTCCACAATTTATCTCGGAGAAATTTATTAGGTTCATAAGGAGGAATCATTGCTAAAAAACCCAGTTTATCATCCAGCTGGGAATAGAATAGTAGAACAGTTTAACAGAGTAATTATGGGCAGTATACAGGGTGCCATTGCAGGGGGGGAAGGATTGGGAGAAAGAACTGGCTAGTACTATTTGGGCGTACAGGATAACCGCAACTGGAATTGGATATAATCCCTTTAGGGTTTTAAGAGGTAGAGAACCCTTCACGAAAGACATATAATTTGGCAAAATAAACAAAAAATATGCAGTAAGTGGTCATCCTCTGAGGTTAAGAGCAACTTGAGGAAAATGCAAGAAGAGTATTAAAAGCAGTATGACAAAAAATATAGGGTTAAAAAGGTGTGTTTGTCTCGTGCTGATTGGGTTAAAGTGAAACTCAGTCACATGACAAGAAAGGGCGGTAGAAAATTTTCAGTTACACTATGAGTATGTGAATTTTACAACAGGTCAGTTTTGTTGAGTGATAAAAGACTTTGGCATTTCAACAGAATATTTAAATGTGATGAATTGATGGTTCAGGAATTCCACAATAAGGAAAAACTACATAATGATAACACGGAATGGCTGTGGGATGATATTATGAACAAAACTACACAGTGTAGATGCACATCTTAGTCCAGGGGTACAGCTTCAAGTCTTCAGGTGGATACCACTTGTCATTTACAACAATCCGCTAATGAACCAGGTACTCATTCATATAAGACAGCTTGTAGGGGAAAAGAAGTTATGTTACCAAAGAAATTCAAAGATTTTGTTATGTGAATAATATGAGTCTATTTAGATTCCACGTATTGTAAATAGGGAAGGAATCTTGGGAAGATAGGAATGGGTTTGGGGTTGATTATGTTTTAATGTTACCACTATAGGTTTTATGAATACGTTCTCTATAATGTATATTTTGTGTTTTATCTATAATGGCAATTTTCAGTTAAAACTTCTCTGCGTAAATAGGTTTGCATGATAATGTTAATGTTATCAAAGAAGGGAGATGTGGTGTCTAGGTTACTGACTCCATGGTAACCGGACACCAGGTTCGAGAATGTGAACAGTGAGAGAGCTGTGTAGAGCAGTGAAGATGAGATGGTTGTGGGTTTGCTCTCCCGAATAAATACTTAAGATGGACTTACCTGCTTCCCGATTGTTTCTACAGAGTACCCCATCTGTCGAACTTTAAATGGGGCCCAGATACCCTCCACTGTATTTATTCTTTCCTCCATCTTTTCCTCTTTATTTCCCCGGTCTCTCCTCTTTCCTTATCCCTGTAACTCTCCATCTCATTTAAATTCCTCTCTCCTTTGTATCTCTCATCTCTCCATTGTAATAGCACTGTTCACCCTGCATCTGCCCATTCTTTCCTGGGCCGCTCCAATATCCCTCCTTTCCAATCTCCTCTCTTTGGCTTTTGTTTCTGGCACTCATTCTGAAGCTCAGGGCTCCTGGGGGTATAATTTGCAGATGTGGCATGGCACAAGTGCCTTTTTTCTCCAGTAACTCAAAGTGGTACATATGGTCTTCCGGAGGACATAGCAAAACCAGAATCAAATCAGTGTTTCTGACCTTCTCTGTCCCTTATGTCAAGAGTACGGTGTGTCTAATCTGTTGTTACATTACTAGAAGCACTGAGCTTCCAGTCTGCCCTGAAAAACCCTCTGTCGGGGAGTTGAGATTTTTGTTGAGCCAACTACGGGACTGTGAATTGCTAGACACAGCTATGAGGTATGTTTTAACAATATAGAAGTGTTGCTCTAAGGCACAAGTTTTAAGCCCATGAAGATAACAGAGTTTTTATTTTCTTCTGCTACTTGAAAACACCCACTGAAAATAGGGTGTGGGTCTAAAAGTTGACGTTGGAGGAGGGATTATCCTGTATACAAAGGATTTGATTTAGAAACAGTATTTATACTGAACTAGGCATCATAATTGTGGATATCCCCATTGTATATATATATATCATATTGCATTGTTCACATCACCACACCTACAAGCACTGCGCCGTCTGCACTTTTTAAATGTATGAAGCACCTATTGGAAGAATAAATATTATAACCATTGTTGATATCAAATGCTTGAGTGGACCCTTGTATGTTAACTTCATGGGAGTTTACGAATGAGACACAAGGAACCATTGTACTTCATTTTATGCTATGCCCCATTTCCGAATATGTGTCCCTACTGAGATTGAGTCTTGTTCCACCCCTAAAGTCATATGCGTGGCGTTCTGAGATGGAATTCGCCCGGGTTTCTTTGGGTCGAGTTTGTAACGACCTAAACACTTTGCACAAGCTTAGAAGAGTCCCACCTACGTTTCATCAGATCTCAGCTTGAGAGGCCGCCTCTAAATAGTAAACCCCATTGTTAGGTTGCATATTTACAAGAGGACCCTTCAAGATCAGAGAATAATGTTCATACTCCTCCAATTGTCCTGAGGAAGCCACAAAGGGTAGGCCAAAATGATACCAACACTTACCTGCAAGGAGTCCATTGATAAACAAGGAAGAATATTTATAAAAAACACAAACCAGCCTAATTTCAGCAAATATACTTGGGCTGTGTAGGGATCTGGTTTATGGGGCTACCTGGAGCCGGATCTACATATAGAAAAGGAATGGAATATAGTAAATGTGATTTTGAAATGTTATGAGGAGTGTGTATTTTTTAATTTGGAAGGGAGTGGATCTTGAATATTATATTTTGATTTTTGTGAATTTTGGTTTGTTCTACACTGTATAGATAAGGACTGTCTGATGTGATTGAAAAAAACTTGATTTCCCTGCCTTGAAGATTTCTGTGTTTCACAAGTATGAAATATGAAGATAACATAGTATGTATAGTTCAATAATAACTAAAGTATTATTAGTGACTGATTTACACGTGTATTCAACCCTCACAAGTCAATCCTAGTTTGTGTTACCCTTTCCCGAATATGGGTAGCTTTTTTGTTGACAGCATGCATATTTCATGTATTGCAGTTCAGCTTGTTTCAGAAGCTAATAAGGGGCTTTCTGGTTTGCTTGCAGACGTTGGAGCAAACATGACAGAAGCAACTATGGGGGGTTATAGATTGGGTTGGTCATATTTGAGGATGATATCCATAACTACAAAAGAAGAGAGATCTTCCCAGAGAGGCACATAGAGAGTTATTGCATATCTGTCCATAATGATGATTTCTGGTAATCCATGTGAGTGAAAAATATTGATTTAAAAATCCTGCTAATTCCACTACTATACGTAGTTGTTTTCAACAGAATGAAATAGCCCTCTGAAAGGTTGGCGAGAGCAAATATCTGTCCATAAAAGTAATAATGCTCTAGGACACTTAAATCTGCTTTTCAGGTGGAGTAGGTTTATTGGTATAAAATGGGACCCACGACAGCAAGAGCACAACCATCCATGTCGAGAAGAAATCACCAACTGAAAGCCAAGGTGGAACACTCGACACGGACTGTTAAGCTTCGCCACAGTAGTTCCAGAACACAGAATCAAAAGAAAAGAGTACACACGATAATAACAAGGAGAATGGGGAATAGAATAAAAGAAAGGACATTTGAAAGCACAGCATATTACATTACCTCCCTTTCCTAATAAAACAAATAAAAAACGAAAAAGTTAATTTAACAAGTAATCACTAAATCTTGAAGGCATCTTGATAGTACGTTTGTATCTTGTATTATGTTTTGTTTTGGAAGGAATGCTTTCAGTATGTGTAGAAGCATTTGACGCAGTTTCTAAAGAAAACTGTGCCGAAGTAGATGATGTAGGGTCTGCCGTTGTCAGGGAAGCACTAGACAAATCATGTACATCACTTTCACTGAAATACAAATCTGAGGCATCCGAACTATCTAAAAATGCAGAAGTACATGACTCAGGCTCTGAGTAAACTTTACTAAATATCTCGGATTGTTGTTTAGATACCGGAACAATGCTGTTCCTATTCCACCATCCCATCCCCTCTCATAAAAGAGAGTTTTTATGAGCTTTAATGACTTTAACAGGTAAAGAGAACTTGGACTCCCCCTTCATTACTTTATTGGGTTTTTTGATTAGAACAAAGTCCTGAACGTCTATGTTGATTTCCTTGACTTTGATCCTGAGGTCATAGTTTTCTTTCTGTACTAATTGCTTCTTTTCCACTGTAGATCTTAATTTATCCAAGTTTATCAAACCTTCTTTTTTAAATTTCCTGTTCTGTAGAAGCCATGCGGGAGTCAAGTTGGTGGTGGCTTCCCTTCCTCTAAGAAAGGAGTTAATTCTGTGGTAGAATGAGGCGTAGTATGGTATGCCCAAATCTTTTCCTGGAGAAAATGAGCAACATCAATTTTCATGGCAATAGCTGTCTGAATACCCTCTTTCAAAATGCGGTTGGCCCTCTCTACCAAGCCATTCGAAGAGGGACTATAGAGTGCTTCTTGTGAGTGCTTAACAAAAAACTTCTTGAAAAAGGATTCCATTCTGTGAGATGAAAAATGCACCCCATTGTCAGAAACTATAGTAGAAGGAGCACCCTCTAAATGAAAAAGTCTCTCCAGAAATTTTATTACAGACTCAGCAATTTCAACAAAGGAATAATAAATCCATTTTGAGTAATAGTCCACAAGTACAATAAGAAACTTCATTTCTCTTGGTAAAACATGAAAAGGACTGGAAAAGTCAATGGCTAAGCTATCCCATGCTTTTGTTGGAAAAGGTACAGGATGCATGGGTTTAGTATAACTCTTCCAGTGTTTGTCTGAAACAACACAATGATCACAATTATCAATAAAATGTGTAACTTGTTCATGTAAGCCAGGCCACCAATATGATGTTTTCAATTTTTTTTCCGTAGCAGAGATTCCTAAGTGACCTAGATGGGCGATTTTAATAATCTTATGGCGGAGATCATTTGGCGGGATAAAAAGGTTTCCCCTCATGCAAACTTCATTATTAAACGACAATTCCCCCGATACCTGTTTGAATGTTATCATGACTCTATCAAGGGATTTCTCTGTAGGCCAACCATATTTGATGAAATGAGCCACGCGAGACAATACATTGTCTGTGGACATGGCTGTTTTCCACTCATCTATTGTAATATTGCCATCACAAGCTGAGACAGCTTCGACCAAGCCAACCACACATTCATCCTCCTGACAATCCGTTTCATTACCAGAGGCTTTCAGTGGCATACGAGACAGACAGTCAGCACGAACATTCATACCTCCTTGAATATATTTGACAATCAAGTTATATTCTTGCATTTGGATAGAATACGTACTAGGCGAGCAGAAGCCTTTCCCAAGCCATTACCACTAAGAAGATAAACTAAAGGTTTATGATCAGTAAATACGTCACATTTCCTGCCCCATATGTATGTTTTAAACTTTTCTACTGACCAGGCACAAGCAAGTGCCTCCCTTTCTATTGTGCTATACTTTTTCTCTGCTTCAGAAAGGGACCGAGAAGCGAACGCTACTGTATTCTCTCTTCCGTTAACAATTTGCCCCAAAACAGCTCCTAGACCTTTAAACTGGCATCTACCGCTATAAAAGATTCACCCTCAGGTACGAAAGATTTAAGAGAGGGTGCAGACAACACCAGTTCCTTAATCTTTTGGAAAGTAGTATTCATAAATGTGTCCCAGATGAACTTTTGACCTTTCTTGAGTAAAGACCTCAATGGTTGAACAATCAGAGCATACTCAGGAACGAAACTGGCGTTGTATTCACACAGCCCCAAGAAAGAACACAAAGTATCCTTGTCAGAAGGAGCAGGGGCATTTTTGATGGCTTCTAAATTACAGAGTTTTGGTTTAATTCCTTACACAGAAATAGTATGACCAAGATACTCTACTTGTTCAGTTAGAATCTTACACTTATTTGCCTTAATAGTCATGCCATGTGACTGTAGTATGTCAAAAACTTTGTCCAAAAGGACAATATGCTCCTCTGTGGTAACACTGTGAACCAAAATGTAATCTTGGTAAGCTACCACATTGTTTATCTCTTTGAACAAAAAATCCATCATTTTTTGAAAAACAGAGGTTGCAGACGCCAAGCCGAATGGAAGCCTACAATATTTGTACGCCCCAAAAGGGGTTACAAAAGTGGTGAGAGATTAAGATTCTTCGCTCAAGGGTATCTGATGGTATGCTGAGTGTAGATCAATGGTGGAGAAATACTTAGAGTTCACAATGCTAGTAATTAGTTCCTGTATGTGGGGCAGAGGATGACGATCAACTAGTATGTTTTTATTGAGAGACCTCAAGTCCACGCATAATCTCAAGTCACCAGATCTTTTTTTTGTAAGAACAATGGGTGAAACCCACTCAGAGGAATCTGTAGGGGTAATTATACCTTCTTGGATCAATTTGTCCAGTAGTTCTTTCAAATTTTCCCTGATACTTAAAGGTACTGGTCTAACTTTGTGAATTACAGGCGATGCTCCCTGCTTTAGTTTAATATTGTGTTAGAAACCTCTTACGTTTCAAACTCTGTCCTGAAATACTTTAGGAAACTTAAGTTTGAGATCGCAGAACTGACTCGGAAGACAGCACTGATAAGATAGGAGTACTACCTACCGGCAAATCAGCTAAGATAATGGGTGTGCAATGCCCAGGACGTAGAATCATACCGAGTTTGGCAAAATCTCTCCAACCCACAATATCTCTACCATTGACAGCCACATAGACTTTGGTATGTACTATTCTTCCCAAAATAGACAAATCTGACCAAAAATACCCTAACAAATCTATATCTTGATCACCAAAAGCTTTAGGATTGATGTCAGGACGCTGCAACTTAGATGAATCTGGCCATAGCGTAAAATATGTCCTATCGGCAATTATAGTCACTGGGACTCCAGAATCTGCTATGACCATTAAATGTTTCCCACCTATGCTCGCTTCACATAGAGGTCCTTTGATTTTTGCCTCATCAAGGCTCAAATCTTTGTGCGTGCCCACAGTCACTGCAACATTCGAAAGTCTACTCGTGTATTCAGAAACGTCATTCTCACGGTCTGCTGTGTATACATTACTAATACGCATTTTGGATACATTGGTACCTGAACTTGGCTTAAGTCTATCCATTCTGCAAACTTTCTGGAAATGACCAATTTTGTGACATTTCAAACATTTCTTGTTTAAAGCAGGACAAGATGGGGAATTTCCTAAGTGACTATAAGAGCCACACCTAAAACAAACAGACATGCCGACATTCTGACTGAGATTTCTCTTACTTTTTTGGGATTTGTTGATGACAGCACAAACAGAATCAGAATCTTCCTCTACCACAGAGCTAACTCCCATGTGATGATTAAGACTGGATAAAGCTTTGGAAGATACAATGGACCTTTCAATGCTTTTTGCAATGTCAATGGTCTCCGCTAAGGTCGGGTTGCGACAGGCTAAAAGACGCTCCTGATTTTTTTTAGAAAAACAGTAAAACACAAATTGATCTCTAATATGTAGATCAACATTGGCACCAAAATCACATTTGGCTGCAAGCACACGCAACGTGGCCACATACTCTTCTACCGACTCATCAGCAGCCTGTTTATACATTGCGAAATTGAATCTTTCAAACAAAACACTGGATTCATCCGCATACTGTCTCATCATTCTAGCTTTCGCTTCTTCATACTCATTCCAAAATATATTCTCGGAAAGGGTATCAGGCACTGGTGGCAAATTGTCAAAAACACGTTGCCCTGCTACACCCAAGTGATTCAACAGCAAAGCCATTTTCCTATCAGGCGAAAACGCATGGGCATCAATGGCTACAAGATAATTTTCAAATATCCTCAACCATTCAGACCATTTTAAATCAGGCTTCCCATTCTTTGGTAAGAAAGATGGAGGTTGAACAACATTTTGATATGAGGCCATGATATGACAGTGCTTAACCCAAAATACTAAGGAATAAAATCTACATGTCACGCAGTTAAGCAACCGGTCAACGAACAGTAAATAGAATATTGCGGGAATTTCCCCCAAAGTTAAAAGTCAGACTTAAGAATTAACTGCTGATGCCAAAAGACCCCTTCCTTTATGAGTTCAAGCAATAAAATTACAGTCTAGTCTTGAAGTTGAATAATAAATAGCCTTCTGTATGCCAGCAGTTATAGCACACTTCGTAATAATCGTTGTGCCTAGACAAGAAAATTTGTGACAACAAGTGAAAGAAACTCCTTATTTTACGCAACACAACAGTAACACGCGTTCTCTCTTTGCGCCCAGATCGCGAAGCGTTTGAATCAAACGTCGCTGTTACGACGCGTCCTGTTCCTGCCGTCCTGTAGTTGCTATACACGCAGTTGCGTGCGTCATTGCCAATCGTCACGTTGCTGCAGTCCTATTGCGCGCACAGCCTTGCGCTGCGCAAACAGCCTCGCGCACTACCTGGTTTTCACGTGCTCATGCTGGCTTCCTCGTTGCCATGGCGCGTGTCCTTTTAAATGGAGGCCGTAACATGCCGAGGTGAAGTACCTCAACACGGGCTTGTCGAAGGTGAAGAGAAGTTCACCTCTAGGCTCTGGACCCAGGCTTGCCGAAGATGACGTGAAGTTCATCTGTACACTCCGGTTCGTGCAGCAGGTAGGTGTTAGGGCACGTGGCTCGTGAAGCAGGTAAGCGTTAGGGCACGCAGATCTTCTCCCAACAGTCTGCACAAAACAGTGGAAAGGCGCAAAAAAAAACACTCAAAAGAAAATGTCTATGATCTTGCAATTTGTCTTACGTATGTTTGCTTCGGTTCTCCTTCGTCCTGCGCTGAAATGGGCTTCTCGCATCTAACCTCTGGATTGACGGTTAGCTGGGTCGGTGGGTCCCAGATGTGGTGAAGTTAAAAAATTTACCCCACTCCTGGTACCAAAAGATGTAAGGTTGGCGAGAGCAAATATCTGTCCATAAAAGTAATAATGCTCCAGGACACTTAAATCCACTTTTCAGGTGGAGTAGGTTTATTGGTATAAAATGGGAACCACGACAGTGAGAGCACAACCATCCGTGTCGAGAAGAAATCACCAACTGAAAGCCCAGGTGGAATACTCGACACGGACTGTTAAGCTTCGCCACAGTAATTCCAGAACACAGAATCAAAAGAAAAGAGTACACGCGATAATAACAAGGAGAATGGGGAATACAATAAAAGAAAGGACATTTGAAAGCACAGCATATTACACCCTCTTTGGTGAAATACTCCAATACCACCAGCAAGCTGGTGTAGCCATTTGAAGAGGGTATATCTACCATGAAGTCCATAGATATCGTATTGCAGGTTATGAGGTGTACGGAAGGGCTGAAGCAGACAAGAATGAGAACTATGAAAAGCTTGGCTTGAGCACATATAGAACATTGCTGGACAAAATGGTGCACAGTTTGCTTTAGTGTGGAAGACCAAAATTATTGACTGAAAATGTCTTTTGTGGTTCTCTGTCCAGGGTGCCCTGCCACAGGAGAGTCATTGCACCACCTCATCAGCCGTTGCTGAGTTGTCAAATTAGAGATGTGGAATGTTTCATCACAATGCAAACATGTCCCATTAATCTTCCGGTGCTCAGGTTCCCGGTAAAACCACTGCTATGTATTGATGTTAAACTGAGTTTGTTGTATGGTGTCTTAAGAGTATTGTCATTTCCTTCTTCAGATCAGAGTGTGGTGGAAAGAACGTTAGGAGGATCTGATGAATGTTCAATATCTTCCAGAAATCCTCATTCTTTTCTGGAAATCATAATCCATAAAGCACCTCAAAGCACCTGAACCTACTAACACAAGAATTGACTGATGTCCTTGACGTGCTGTAATCAAGACTTATAAGTTGAAATGAGCTTTACTAGTAACAGAAGCTTCAGTAATGACTCGGCTTAGTCCTCGTCCATTCTTCAGGAAAAAGCCAGTTCTTTTCCTGACAAGTGAGTACAAGATCATACAAAATTCTCTTTCTGTCCACAATACAGGCATACTCCTGGCTTGCTTCTCTTTTGTTCTCTTCCACAGTAAGGACTTTCTTAAATCCTTCTACTTGTATCTGTTCCCCCGTTGATTTTTCAGCTAGTATCTGCACATGTGTTTCCAAGGATCTTTTCTTTCTCCAGAGAGGTAAATCAATCAATACCATGGAGGTAGGATTATGATTTACTACCGACCACAAGGTATCTTCAAGGTCTTCCAAGAAGCCTTGATGGAATGCGGCTGCTTCCTCTGATCAGGCCGCTTTGGGCAGCAGTTGTTGGAAATGGTGCTTATCTTATTGGATAGAATTGTATTGGTACTGCCTAACAGCACTTTTTCTGATTATTCCTCATGTGGCAAAAGGTAAACGGGAATCAACTGTAGCGGATAGTGCCATGATGAGCCTTTTACAGACTAAGTACAAGGCAAAGACCCCTGAATGCCAGATCAAATTAAGGTAATCGCTGTGAAGCAAGCACAATTAGAGGCGCAACAAGGGACAGGAAACACAAGAAGTAGGGGTAAAAACGACTCAACAATTATACTGAGAGAAACTGAGCCAGAAGGAAAACAACAAAGGTGTGGGAACAACTATGGATATGAACTCAGGTGAAAGCAGGGGAACCTCAGAAACACACATACGTATTCGGTCTAGTTTTATGGACATGCGGCTTCTAACCCCCACACTCTCAAAACTTTTCACCCTTTTCCCAATTTATGGTGCACTCGCTGTCTGAAAAGTCAGTCTAATCCAGACATAAAGGCTCACTGAATGGTGCCTCACATTAGCTATGTGATTGGCAGAGGGGAGAGTTCCCCACCTAAAAATGTGCACTAAAATATGCAGCTCCCCCACTACAGTGCATGCTAAAGATGGTTGGATCTAGGTCCTCCATTTTGAAATCGGAAGGGAACATTTATTATTTTACCATTATTTGAGATATAATATTTTTTTCTTTTTCGGTAAAGAATTAGTAGACATTTACTTATTTTATTAGATTTGTTATATGTGATATTTTTGTTACGACAAATGATATGTTATTTCACTTTTCTTGCTCACTTCCTACAGAAACATGATTCACCTCTGAATTTGCGGCATTATTATTAAACCAAGCAAATAGTCAATCTTTTGTGATGTAGAAATTAAAATATCCATTCAGACCAGCAAACTTCTTCCTTTTACATGGATACATCGATTAAGCGTGTTTATTGTTATGTTTTGGATGTAGGGCTGCAAAAAAAAAGCTCTGATTTGTGACAACTAAACCACTACTTTTAGTAGTCCAGTATATGCCCTTATATGCTTGACAAGTTCTCGGTTTAATTATGGTTCATACACAAGTACCAATACACCAATTATGCCTTGTTCTTCTGAACTTCGGGTGTTATACCACCTATTGCTATGCGGTTGTCATTGTTCTGAGTACATGTTGGACATAGGGGCATACAGCCCTGCGTTACATAGATGTGAAGAATGCTTAGACAATGGCTGCTTTTTCTTTTCCACAGCTCTCTACTCAACCTATTTTACATTAGCACATTGCTTAATTTGAGCTCGTGGTTTCTGGTGCTTTGCACCTGCACTTAAATGTCAACACCGTCACTTGTGACAGCTGCCACATGGTGGCACTGTTTGTCTCATTTAAAGATGCACAAAACAACTGTGATTTATTAATCAAATAAACATTGAAACAGCTAGTACCTGCCTCCCAAGCGATTCTTATGGCTTTGGGGGTCCTCGAACATTCTGAATTGTCACACCTGTAGCAGTGTGATTGCTAATAGTTGTGTATGTACTGTCATTGGCATCGCTGGCAGTGGCAAAGGGTGGTGCAAGCTGGGGTGGCCTCGGATGAGGGCACTCGCACTTTTTTTTTTTTTTTACAAATTAAGCAATGCATTAGCTCTACCCTTTTATTCATGACACAACCACATGCCCAAAGTCTCACCTGCCAAATACCAAATGACAAAAAATAGTGTAGGAAACTGGCACTTGTTGCAGTTACCCCCTCTTTTGCCTGATATTGATGCTAAGTTGACTGAGAGTGAGCTGGGATCCTGCTAACTAGGCCCCAGCACCAGTGTTCTTTCCCTAAAAATGCACCGTTGTTTCCAGAATTGGCACACCTCTAGCACACAGATAAGTCCCTTGTAAAAGGTCCCAGTGGTACCAAAGGCCCTGTGACCAGCGAGGGTCCCTAAGAGCTGCAGCATGCGTTATGCCACCCTAAGGGACCCCTCACCAAACACATGCACACTGCCATAGCAGATTGTGTGTGTTTGTGGGGAGAAAAATGCAAAGTCAACATGGCATCCCCCTCAGGGTGCCATGCCAACAAAACACTGCCTGTGGCATAGGTATGTCACCCCTCTAGCAGGCCTTACAGCCCTAAGACAAGGTGCACTATACCAAAGGTGAGGGCATAGCTGCATGAGCAATATGCTCCTACACTGTCTACATCCATTCTTAGACATTGTAAGTGCAGTGTGGCAATATTACGTATATGGTCTGGGAGTTTGACATTTTGAACTCCACAGCTCCATAATGGATTCACTGAGTACTGGGAAGGTTGGTATCAAACTTCTCAGCACAATAAACCCCCACTGATGCCAGTGTGGGATTTATTAAAAAATGCTCACAGAGGGCTTCTTAAAGATGCACCCTGTATTTTACCCAATCCTCTAGTGTAGGACTGACTGTTCTGTACCAGCCTGCCACTAGCAGATGAGTTTCTGATCCCATGGGGTTAGGGCCTGTGTGCTCTCTGAGGCCAGAAACAAAGCCTGCTCTGGGTGGAGGTACCTTACACCTCCCCCCTGCAGGAACTGTAACACCTGGCGGTGAGCCTCAAAGGCTCAGGCCTCGTGTTGCAGTGCCCAGGGCACTCCAGCTAGTGGAAATGTCCCCCCCCACCGGACAAATCCCCACTTTTGGAGGCCAGTTCGGCGGGAAACTTAAGAAAAACAAGGAGGAGTGACCACTTCAGCTGGGACCACCCCTAAGGTGTCCAGAGCTCAAGTGATCCCCTCCCTGCAGAATCCTCCATCTTGGTTTGGAGGACAGGGACCAATAGGGATAGGAATGTGCCCCCTCCCCAAAGGGAGTGGACACAAGGAGGGGGTAGCCACCCTTGAGGAACAGTAGCCATTGGCTATTGCCCTCTGACCCCTGTAACGCCCCTAAATCTTGCATTTAAGGGCTTCCCCGACCCCAGCTCACCAGATTCCTGGCAACCTACAAGAAGAAAAAGGACTGCTTATCTGAAACCCCCAGCAGAGAAGAAGGAAGACGATAACTGCTTTTGTCCCAGCCCTACCGGCCTGTCTCCTGCTTCAAAGAACCTGACAAAGGCCAGCGATGCATCCAGCAGGACCAGCGACCTCTGCCCAACTCCAGAGGACTGCCCCTCATCCAAAAGGACCAAGAACTCCAGAGGACAGCGGCTCTGTCTAAGAAAGACCTACAACCAAGGACTCCCACCTCACTCCGGATGCGTGAGTCCTGACCCCTGTGCACCCGACGCCCACGGCCTGTGTCCAGGTAGTCCACCCAGCAAAAGAGGGTCCCCAGGCGATTGTGAGCAAGTGCTCACCCTGGGTTGACCTCTCCACCCCTCCACAATAATGCCTGCAGAGGAAATCCTGAGGACCCCCCTGACCGTGAAGCTCCGGATGAAGATATCCGACGCCTAAAGACACACTGTACCTGCAGCCCCTAGACCTTGGAGAAACCAACACCCAGTGCATCTACATTCAGAAGACGGCCCTCCTCCCTGTCCAACTGGTGGTGTGCCCAAGACACCCCCCTTGACCTCGCCCGCAGCCTCTGAGTGACCCCTCGGGTCTCCTCATTGACCAGCATTGAAAATCCAACATCCTGTTCGCACCCTGCAGCCGGCCGCCTCTGTGCCGCTGAGGGTGTGTGTTTGGTGCCTACTTGTGGCCCCTCCAGTGCTCCTTCAAACTCCCCTGGTCTGCCCTCCGAGCCGTGGATACTTTCCTGCAGTCAGGCGGGATTTCCGACTACCCCGTCTCCATAGGAGCCCATGTTAAAATTGCTAATCTTTGACCGCTGCACCCGGCCAGCCCCGAGTTGCTGGTGGTAGGTGTTTGGGGATAACTTGAACCCCAACCGGTGGACTTCCTAAAACCCAGAGACTGAAACTGTAAGTGTTGTACTTACCTGTTAAATGATCTAACATTTCTTCCCCCCAGGAACTGTTTCTGAAAATTGCACAGTGTCCATTTTTCAAACAGATTATTATTCAAAAACTGTATAAACGTATTGATTCCAAACAACGTACTGTTGATATATGTGTGAAATACGAATCTATTGAAGTACTTACCTGCAACTTGAATCTTGTGGTTCTAAAAATAAATTAAGAAAATATATTTTTGCTATATAAAAACCATTGGTCTGGAGTAAAGTCATTTTGTGTGTGCTTCTTCTATTGTTTATGTGTGTACAACAAATGCTTTGCACTGCCCTCTGATAAGCCTAACACTACCACAAAAGAGAGCATTAGTATGTAGGGAACTCCTGGACTCTGTGCACACTATATCTCACTTTGATATAGCATATACGGAGCCAGCTTCCTACAAATAGGTTAAAAAGTATTGTGAGAAAGAAGAAAACTCCCAGTGACAAAGATTACCAGTGGGTAGTTGTAAAACTACCACTCCTTTCACCTTCTATCCAGTCCTCATGTGAGCGAGGCTAGCCCAGCAGCTCGACTCCAGGCACCGAATGACAACAGGACACCGGAATGCTGCATAAACAGTGAGATAAACAAATATGCAAGTGAACCAGCTGCTAAAACCCAAGATGAACCTACTCCAAACCCTGGACATCAAGTAGAATCCCAAATCGAAGGAAGCAGCTCAAGATTCGACCAGAGACCCAGAATGAAAACTTTTACTACCACACATGAATCCACAGAGGAGTTTCTCCCACCATCTCTGTCACTCGCTTTGGTTCCCACAAAACAATTTCCATGATTAGTGTTAGAAATTGGGTTTCTGGTTGGCTAGGGTAGGCACCTAAGCCAGGCAGAACCCACCCACTCTAGTCAGGGCAAAGGAGTTACACGTCCAAGATAACCCCTGCTCACCCCCTTGGTAGCTTGGCACGAGCAGTCAGGCCTAACCCAGAGGCAATGTGTAGAGCCCTTGCACAACACACACAACACGTGATGCACGATCCCCACCACAAAGGAAACACAATACCAAGTATTATGAAAACATACTGTATTGTACACAGCGCAATCATTAGACCAAACGTCACATATCAGTAATATCCTGTTACCTTAGCAGTTGTCAGAATGTTACACATTAGTTACTCTGCAAAACTAGCAGTAGACACATATAACACCTAGGTTACTCAGTATTCTGCAACATAAGCAGTATTCAGGAAACACGTTATTACACCAAAGCACTTGTCATAAGAATATCGTAAACGCCCATATTAGGAACATTATAAAACGAATGGCAAGTCAGAAAAACATATTAGCATGTTATGCCCATAAAAGGAACATTTGCACACATATATGAAAACATCTTCAAACAGGTAAGCAACATATAAATTAAGAAAGTCTTTAAAAAGAACTTCTGTTGTATATATATTCTCATTGGGTAGTACCTGCTTTGATGTAGGCCCCTCTAGTGCCCAAAGAACAAAAAATGGGGCCCCTGGCACTCTGTGCCAAACGGGGGCCTCCTGTGAGCTCTGAGGCAGAGAGGGCAGAACGCACCCCCTCTGTACTTCTGACGGGCCTCTCTGGGGGCCAGCGATCATTGGGGGGCCCTCCTGGGCCTCCACCGGCCCACAAGAGAGGGGGGCTTAGGTCGGTGATTAATTTTTAATAAAGGAGGGGGGCGCTGCGCACCCCCTCTGTTTTCAGGGCAGAACCCCCCTGGCCAAAGCCAGGGAGAAGTGTCAGGAGGAAGGGGCGCCACGCACCCCCTCTGTTTCTGGGGTGGGCCCCTCCTGGGGCTCACGATCGTTGAGGGGCCCCCCGGGCCTCCACCAGCCCTCCAACGAGGGGGGGGGGGGCGAGGATCAGGCGCTGGCCCACAAGGGGCCAGACAAGGGACTGGCGGTGCGGGGGAGCCTCCATTGAGGCTTCTGCCCCGCCCACGGTCCAACAGAGACTTCTCCTGGGCTTGGTGGGGCAGGGAGAGGCTCCCTTCTCTCCTGCACCCTATCCCAGTAAGGGCCTTCTGGTGCCCGGGGGTGCTCTTAGGAGTGCTCCTTGGCCTGGGGGCACCGCTAGGAGCATGCTTGCTCCAAAACCAATTTTGCAGTTTGTGTTGCGCCCCTGGGGCACAGAAATCAGCATGACCCCGGCGCTACACACTATACAGCCCGGGTCGCAGCAGATACGGGCTCTTCCTGCAAGTCAGCGCTTTGTTAGCGCTAGGAGGGCAAAAGAGGCAGCACTTTTCTACCTCAATGTAGGAAAGTAGCCTCTTTCTAGCATGGTTACCCCCACTTTTGGCCTGTTTGTGAGTGTGTGTCAGTGTGTTTTTACCGTGTCCCTTGGATCCTGCTAGCCAGGACCCCAGTGCTCATAGATAAAAACCTATATGTCAGTGTGTTTTGCCTGTCTCACTGGGATCCTGCTAGCCAGGACCCCAGTGCTCATAGTTTATGGCCTAGTGTGTATGCCTGTGTAGTGCCTAACTGTGTCACTGAGGATCTGCTAATCAGAACCTCAGTGCTTATGGTCTCTCTGATTTTAAATTTGTCACTGTAGGCCAGTGACTTCATTTACCAAATTCAAATGGCACACTGGACTCAACTTATAAGTCCCTAGTATATGGTACCTAGGTACCCAGGGCATTGGGGTTCCAGGAGATCCATATGGGCTGCAGTATTTCTTTTGCCATCCATAGGGAGCTCAGACAAACCCTTACACAGGACTGCCACTGCAGCCTGCGTGAAATAGTGCACACACTATTTCACAGCCATTTTCATTGTACTTAAGTAACTTAAAAGTCACCTATATGTCTATCCTTCAGTTGCTGAAGGTTGGGTGCAAAGTTACTAAGTGTGAGGGCACCCTGGCACTAGCAAAGCTTCCCCCACATAGTTCAGAGCCATTTCCCCGGACTTTGTGAGTACGGGACGCCATTACACGTGTGCACTACATATAGGTCAATACCTATATGTAGCTTCACAATGGTAACTCCGAATATGGCCATGTAACATGTATAAGATCATTGAATTGTCCCCCATTCCAAATCTGGTATTGGGGAGCTAATTCCATGCATCCTGGGGGCTCCACCATGGACCCCCAGTACTGCCAAACCAGCACTCTGAGGGTTGCACTGCAGCTACAGCTGCTGCCACCTCACAGACAGGGTTCTGCTCTCTTGGGGTCTGGGCAACCCAGTCCCAGGAAGGCAGAACAAAGAATTTCCTCTGAGAGCAGGGTGTTACACCCTCTCCCTTTGGAAATAACTGCCTCCCCCTGCCTCTGGAAATGATTTGAAGGGCACAAGCGGTGCCCTCCTTGCATAACCCAGTCTACACCAGTTCAGGGACCCCTTCTCCCCTGCTCTAGCGGAAAACTCCCCTGTCCATCGCCACCCCAGGGGTTGTGCCCAGAGCTCCTACAGTGTGTCCCAGACTTCAGCCATCCTGTTTTGCAAGGTGTAGGGACACTCTGGAGGCCTCGGAGTGGCCAGTGCCAGCAGGTGACGTCAGAGACCCCTTCTGATAGGTCCATACCTGATAAGGTAGCCAATCCCTCACTCAGGGCTATTTAGGGTCTCTCCTGTGGGTCCTCTTCAGATTCTGCTTGCAAGTTTCCTTCAGGGATCCTCTGCAACAACTTCAGACTCTTCTGATCTCGGATCAACTGCAGCCTGCTCCAAGAAACGCTGTAACTGCAACAAAGTGTCTACAAGAGACACTTTTCTTCAGCAACCTCATCTCCAAATCAGCAACTGCAACAGTTCCCATGGTGTGCACGCTCCTGGGACTCCCTGTCTTCATCCTGCACCAGAATAACCAAAGAAATCTCGCTTGGAGTGACAGATTCACTCCCCTGCTCCAAGCAGGCACCTTCCAAGACGATGACCGCTACCCTGGGACTCCTCTCACAATGACGAGCATGCTCCTAAGGACACAGAGGGTGGACATCATCGACATAGACTGTCCTGAGGTCCTGCTGACGCAAGGAGGTAAGACCTTGCCTTCCAGAGAACGATGGTACCCCTGTGTACTGTGTCTTCTTCACCTCCTGAGGCCTCTGTGCACTCTTTGCAAAATTCCTTCATGCACAACCTGGCCCAAGTCCCCAGCACTCCACCCTGCGACGCTCAACTCGCTGAGTTGTTCTCCGGCGGCATGGGACCTTCTTTTGTTGTGCTGCATCAACCGCGTTTCGTACCTCCTTTGAACCCGGATCCTGCAGCTTCTGGGGGTGCTGGCTGGCATCCTGAGGGCTCTCTAAAGTGCTGGGAGCCCCCCTCTTCCTCCTCACACAGAGTTGAGGACCCCATGTCCCTCCTGGGTCCATCTAGTGCCATTTTGATGAACAACACACTTCTGTTGTAGCCAAGGCTTGTTGGTGACTTCCAACACAAAATCTCATCTACAACGATCTTCACGCCGTGGGGCATCTTTTGCATCATGCAGTAACCCGCTGGCATCTTCCTAGGGTGCATTTCTGAAGTTTTTGACTAACCAGGGACTCTTCTTTTGCACCCTCTTCTGGGTTGGCAGGGGCTCCTGTCCTTCCTGGAACTTCTTTTGACTTCTGGACTTGGTCCCCTTCCTTTGCTGGTCTTCAGGTCCAATAATACAGCAGTTGTTCTTTGCAGACTTGGTTGGCTGCTGCAAAATCACAAAAACAAGGTGTAGTGTGTCCTAAGGAAACTTGGAGTACTTTACTCCTGCTTTTCTGGGCTCTGGGGTGGGGTAATTTACTTACCTCTACTGTATTCTTACTCTCCCAGCGATGCGATTCTGCACACACTACACTTGTCTAGGGGGGAATTTGTGATTCACATTCCACTTTTTAGTATATGGATTGTGTTGCCCCTACACCTAATTTCTCCCATTGCATTCTCTAGGATTTCCTACTGTTTACATTGTTCTATGACTATTTACCTGTCTAATTTTTGTGCCTAGTGTATATATAGTGTTTAATACTTACCTCCAGAAGGAATATTGTCTCTATGAATACTTTTTATGCTGTGCCACCCAAATAAATACCTTTATTTTTGGTAACACTGAGTATTGTCTTTACTTGTGTATAAGTACTATGTAACTATAAGTGGTATTGCATGAGCTTTGCATGTCTCCTAGTTCAGCCTAAGCTGCTCTGCTATACCTACCTCTATCAGCCTAAGCTGCTAGAACACTACTACATTTCACTAATAAGAGATAACTGGACCTGGTATAAGGTGTAAGTACCCAAGTTACCCACTACAAACCAGGTCAGCCTCCCACACTCAAGCGCTAGGCCTCGAAAATATAAAGTGCTTTCCAAAGCGCTTAGTCTTGAAAAAATTCTTGCAACACTCCTCGTGCTTTTGGATCGTTACATGGGTCAGGGGCCACAGCACCCTGCCCCTTGGGGACAAGAGTCCGGGGAAAGGCCCACAGGTGGAGGGCCCCAGCAACAGGCCAGCACATTGAGGGTGCAAGCAGATGGCAAGTCCTTTCAGTGACCAAGCAGGTCACAGGTCAGTACAGCAGCAGCAATCCATGGCGGTTCCTGGTGAGTCCTTCCAGCCTTTTGTGTCCAGTTCCAAGAGTCTCCAAATTGTAGGGAAGATTCCCCTCTACTTATACTCAGTCCTTACAGTGTTTTACAATGGTGGGGGAGAGGAGGTTCCAACCAGTTACAACTGGTTCTGGGAGTGCCCCCTCTCTCCTCCAGCACAGGCTCCAAACATCAGTTGGGGTAAATGACCCTATTGTGTGAGGCCAGGGCACAGCCTTTACAAATGTAGGTGTGCCCCGCCTCTCCCTTCTCTCAGCCCAGGAAGACTATTCTGTATGCAGATGCACCTCTGTGACACCTCCACCCTCCCTGTGTACCGGCTGTCTAAAAAGTATGCACAAAGCCCCAGCTGTCACTCTGCCCAGACGTGGGTTGGAGTGAAGCTGCAAAACACCAGAGTCATAAGCACAGAGAAATGCGCACTTTCTAGAAGTGGCATTTCTGTAATAGTAATAAAAAGTACACCCACACCAGTAAGTAGCATTTATTATCACCATCACAACCATACTAAACATGCCTACGCTACCCCTCATAAATCAGACAATACCCCTTACACATAAGGCAGGACTTTTCCAATGCAATCCTATGAGAAGGCAGCACTCACAGCAGTGAGACACAAAGTTAGGCTGTTTGGCACTACCAGGACAGGCCACACAACCTGGCACATGTCCTGCCTTCTGCATACATGGCACCCTGCCCATAGGGCTAGCTAGGGCATACCTTAGGGGTGACTTACATGTAGTAAAAGGGGAGTACTGGGCATGGCAAGTAAATTTAGATGCCAGGTCCCTGTGGCAGAAAACTGTGCACACAGGCCCTGCGCTAGCAGGCCTGAGACAGATTTGAGAGTCTACTTCAGTGGGTGGTGCAAGTAGCGCTGCGGGCCCACTAGTAGTATTTAATTTACAGGTCCTGGGTATAGAGATACCACTGTACAAGGGACTTATAGTTAAATTAAATATGCCAATTAGGTATAAGCCAATCATACCAACTTTAGATGGGAGAGCGCCTGCACTTTAGCACTGGTCAGCATTGATAAAGTGCTCAGAGTCCTAGAGCCAACAGCGACAGGTCAGAAAAAATAGGAGGCAGGAGGCAAAAAGATTGGGGGTGACCCTGCATAAGGAAAAAAGTCCAACAGTTAGCCTGCAAACATTGCTGCTATAATCAGCTGAAAAGACACAAAATACTCAGAAGGCACTCGTATGACAACAGCTCCATCTCACAACCTTCCTTTGGAGTGCTTCCAACAGCCAGTCGTAGGAGACCTGAAACCTCTAACTGGAACTCGAATTGGTCTGTTCTCCCCACGTCACGGTTGGTCTGGTTACATTGGTTCCTTTTCAGTACTCAGTAAACATTTAACAACATTATGTGTGGCCTCAAAGTGTGATTTTAATTATTTCTTCAGTGAAGCTCTGGGTACTGGTTTGTACTTTTTACCTGTTTTTGTGCGTGCGTGGGAGAACAATGGCTATATTTAAACCTCTCCGAACCTAGGCATGTGCTCCTAGGTCCTACTTGAAAAATTAGCTCTAGGAGCAATGCAGATAAAGTGTATAATTCTGAATTTCGACCCACAGCATCCTTTGCAATCAAGTCTTGTTGCCATTTTATTTTACTAATGAGCGAAATGTAGGTTCTATTTGATTATGTTACCTTATGCCCACTTTATATTAGGAATTGTACAGTGATAAGTCACCCCCACGTAGGATTTTGGCGCTATGGAGTGGAAAGAAATATATTTGGTTCCAGATCAAGAATGCGCGAGCACAGAGCTTAAATCAAGCACCAGACAGAGAAGAAAGTACCAGAGTGACGTGATCATGAAAGAGTACAACGTGAAAACACTGACTGCATTAACACTGCTTATGAAAAGTCGACCTTATGTGCAAGTTTTTTGCAAAACGTTCAACCGACATCCAATCTCTCTGTCAAGCACTTACTCTCCTGATAAACTGGGACTCGAGTCAGAATAGGAAGTTATCAAAGTCCTAAAATATGTGGAAAGTGAGTTTGAGTGTGTTTATGAAATAAGCAAAGGTCGATTTTTTGGGATAGGTATTTATATAAGGTCGAGATTTTGCCTGTCTATATTCTTGAGACAATTATTTCACACAAGAAGTTTTCGAACATGTATTTCTTCACATAGAACAAGAAAAGCTGATCGAGGAGAAGAGAATAAATATAGAACTGGAAAGAGTGGGACAATGAAAGAAGAATGCAGCTATGGATAACCACACAGCGAGAAGGGAGATGGAATGGAGGGGCGCTGGATAAAAGTTGTAGACAGTTTGCTGGCCACTGAACCAGAGGTAAAGGATACACAACGAAACAGGGAAAGTGGAGTAAAACATTGCTTGTGTGTAGTGACATTATGTGTTTTCGTAACTTGCAAGAAACAAAAGCGTAGCACCCATGGGAAGTATTCCGCTTGAACAATTATCGGTTTATTTCTAACAGGGGCATTTCTAGAATACGGGTTTTTAGTTCAACTGGCTACATAAGACCAGCCAAAACAAGTGAAAATATATCGGTTCGTTAACAGTAATGATTAAAAACAACATCTATCAATAAAGTACAATTAATACCTGTATGACTATATTTTCCAAACAAAAATATCCCACAGGATAAAACAAAGTGGGTTGTCTTTAAGTTGAAACTCGGTGGCCGGAATACTGCAATGAACAGAATTGTATTTCTCTTCTGTAAAAGATTTACAAGACTTACCACTTGAGGGCACTACATCCCTAGGATTGTCTCTTCTAATTCCAGTTTTCACATTGCTACTTATTTGGCTCTTGTAAAAAACATCGGGCCAATCAATCAATCAGTCAAAAAATATATTACGCGCGCTACTCACCCACATTTACAAGGAGCTGTCGCAGCGCAGTGCTGTGCCAAAATTTGCGGCGCCGTGCCACTTTTGAAGCGCAGGGATGTGCCGTATTTAGACGAATATGCCGCTCCCCTGCGTTTTCCCTTGCTCCGGCGCTAAATTAAGCCGCCTGCGCCAATGCAGGGATCCTTGCACCATAGGGCAAGGGTATCTGCGTTGAAGGGTGTGATTGTGTATGTGCAGGAAGGTATTCCTTCCTGCACATAATGGGCCAGATTTACAAGAAAGTCTTGCATCGGCTTTGATGCGCCACTTTTCTTGCGTCCCCCCGCCGCACCCCCCTAACAATAGCATGTGTGCGCCATATTTACAATACGGCACACCATGGTGCTCGATTCCACAATAGTGTCATAATTTATCACACTATTGTGGTGTTTTGCCTGATTGGCGCTAGTGCAACAAAGCACAAGGGAGGCCCATAGGGTTCTATGGGGCCATCATTTTAATGCCTGCCCAGAGCAGGCGTGAAAAATGACTGAAAAAATGTTGTAGTGAAATCTTGTAGATTTCACTGGGCTATTTTTGTGGCCTCCCTGCGTGGGAACGCCCCTCTTGCATATATTATACCTGGTGCAGGTGTAATGTGGCGCAATGGGTTACAAAGTGGCACAATGCTAGCATTGTGCCACTTTGTAAATGTGGCGAAGGAGAATGGCCCCCTTCACGCCACATTAGTGTAAAAAATATGACGCTGGTGTGGCGCTAGGGCATTGTAAATCTGGCCCAAATAATCATCCATGGCATTTTGCTTCTTCTGTATGTGCTGCAGAATGCAGTACACATAGAAAAAGCAAACAAGGGGGAGGAATAAAAGGATTCCTCCTCGTTGTGCCATGGTAACGCCACCCCTATCGTGGCGTTATACTTGCGCACTGCCTCAGATTTACATTTTCTTGTAAATCTGGGGCAGCATCAAAAGCAATGGGTGTTGTGGTGGAACACCCACTGCAACACCCATTGTACGCCCCTCTGACGCAGAAAACTGCATCAGTGTGCCCCATATTTACAAGGAGGGGTAAAGCGACATCAAGTGGCGTTACACCTCCTTGTAAATATGGAGAAGTAATTGGCCCCACCGGAGCTTTGCAAAAAGTGATGCTTCAGTGGCACTAGGACCTTGTAAATCTGGCCCATTGTGTTTTTCCTCTTAGCATTCCTACCAAACCAAATTCCTCTTTCCCTTTCTACTGCCCCTTAGGCCCCACTCACGCACCCTGCTTGTCGTATTACGTATTTAAACATTATTATATGTCAGTCTGATTGTTGGAAAATCTGAAGCTCACACCCACCAAGCCTGCTGACCAAACCACACCCCTGCGCTTCATGTTCAGTCTTTATAATAAGCAGACCAATGGACTGTTAACGCGTCCTTCTATGTTAATTTATACACATTAGGACTCGTTTTAGGTGAGACACCGTAAGACGAGGTAACTGATCAATATATCAAGCAATATATCAATAATATTGTCAACATATGTCACCACAATGTATTTCACTTTAGACATTAGTTAAACCTTCGGCGCAACCATGACCTTTCAGTCATGAATAACCACACCTTATTAAGTTTTGTGAATTTTATTCCCTATTGATTACAATCTAATAGCAGATGTATTAATCTCAAACCAAGAAGCAATGCGCAACAATGCAAAGATCACAAACATAAGATATTAATATGAAGGGAAAACAAATCAAAATGCATAGAACCTCATATATGTCTTAGTTCAGCATAGCACCACGTCAGTCACGTCAGTTACGTCAGTCAAGGTGAATGCCTCATCTAGCCACTAATTAGCATCAGCATGTTGGACTTCATGCAAAACAATTTAGAACATCAATTTGGAAAAACATCTAACTAAGGTCTCTAATCAAAAATACACAGCAGTTGGTACCTAGAAAGGAAAGGCAAATAAACGAATTTCAATAACAGCAGCATAATTACCCTCCTTGGGATAGGTCAGCATACAGGATCAGTCTTCGTCTTCAGGACATCAGTTAGATCGCCGTCAGTCTATCTAGTCTAAGGGCAGGGGACACTTCCCTCATAAGGAAGAAAGTGCAATGGGGCGACTAAGGGTGAGGATGGTTTTATTAACTCTCAAGTCACCAAACAAAGTGACAGAGTTTCTGGATGCAATCAATATCATTCCCTACCTAGTGCCCCCGAGTCTCCTGTGTCATGGGTTTTTATCCCTTTTTCATAATACATTCCCCCAAAATTCTATTGGATAGTCACTACACCCCACTATCTGTAACCTATCAAATTATACATTAAGTAATGCACTTGTCATTTTACGATAACTTATAACATTTTGATTGGTTTTCATAATTGACGTTTTTTGTAGGTGGCACATCCGGGGTTACTTCATTCTCTGGCACGTTCTTCGGGTCAAGAGTTCTCTTTTCCGTGGTTCAATGTCCTTGAAAGTGTCCATATTTTGTTGCAAAGCGTATAACTTTTATACTAAAGCAGCTAGCATGCGGATGGGAATATAACTGTCAATGATACAATAAGCGGAGAAAAGAACAAATGCTGGGTCATGGCCTTTTGTGAGTCAGCACACTGAAGAAACAGAAAAATATGCTTTAATATGAGAGCTACACAGCTAGTTCTCGACTCACGCTAACTTAAGGCTTATGGATTCTAATAAATGCAATCTTCGTACGTGTTAACATATTCAATTAATTCAAATACAAGTAATCATTTCTTATAGTTGATATTAGTATATGCATACGATAATTTTCCACGTTTAAGTTACGTTTCAATGAAAAATATTATTAATGCAGCATTGTTAAATATAAGCATTTCACATCTAAATATATAATATTTAAACTACGCTCTCTCAGGACCATGTCAGAAAAACACAGGTTCCTGCAGCCATTTGTTATCAACATAGCATGCCATAGGGTGTTTCGCCAAATTCTACGTACTTATGCCAGACTAACACAATTATATAAAATATATGGCCAAACATACGTCATTTATTTTGTGTTCTCTACGGGGGAACTCAGAGAGAATTCATTATTTATATCTGTTAGAGCAGAGTAGATGAGGTAAAGCAGAACGTGGCATCCGTAGTAAAGAGAGCTCTGTTAGACTGATATTTCCAGTGCATGGGATAAAGTTCTGAAGGACGCTCGGGTGCTTTACAAAACTCGGGAGAAGTTTGTGCATTGTCACCTGGCTACAAGCATACGTAGAAGGAAAGTGTCAGGTCAGTAATCCAGGGCCTATGTGAGTCAATGGCAGACGGACAATTATTGCTGTGGTGCTTGGAGGCACAGTAACCAGGTACTACTGCAAACTCACAACAGTGTCAAGTGTCCTCTGCAGACAAAGGCGAAGAGCCAAGAGGATGCAAAACACATCCTCTTTTATAATACATGGGAGACCGCAATCCCTGTATAAAAGTCAATTTCTTATTTCCTGATTACAGGTGACTTGTGACGTCTCTAGTCTGGTGCAATAAATAAATGCTGTTTCTGCTCAGGTGTAATAACTTATTAGAGTAGGGTTAGCAGCGTCACAAGGCATACTGCCAGTGCCAGCAGCTAGGGCATAAAGAAGGCCACAGAGTATTATTAAGGCTGCTGTTTACTTGAACAAAGATATTGGGTACTAGTGTTTCCTTCTTCTGGTCTGCTTTTCTTAATGCACAGTGATCAGAAAGGAAATATTTATGGCAACATACTTAGTTTTTGCACTTGCAATTATATGAAAGATAGACGCTCTCTGCACGTTGCATAACATTCTGAGCTACAGCGTATTTTTTAATCTGAGTTGTGTTAAACTGATTCTAACATGTTTTCTAATTGCATTTTGTTGTGTTTAATTCTGCACTACACTTATTCTTTATGTCTGCCGTCCTCATGTCTCTTTCATGTGAAACAAACGCACTAAGGATTTAAGCAGTTTGTGGGAAGGGTGATGAAGTGACCATGTTTTATAAGGAATAAAGTACTGCCTGACATATAAGAATGTTGCAAGTTACATCAGAGTTCCATGACCTTATGAAGGTACTCTGCCTCTGGTCTCATTCCTTTATATCATCACAGAATTCTTCGGTGACTTGCAGTACCTTATAATGAACAGCAGGGAGCAGTTTATCCCATACATAAAAGGACATAAGACCTTTACCATCATTAAGGTAATATACTCAGAAATTGTTAGATGTGTGGCATCTGGGTTAATTTAATTGATATTGGGCCTTTAGCCAAGCACAGTGGGGTTTCTGTGTACAAGTACGTTACTGTTTCAAGCTCTCGCTTTAAGGGGTTGCAGTGTTGCCTTATATGCTACTTACTTAGTGGCAAGAAGCGGGGGGCATGGTCATCATTCACAGTTAAGTAGTGACTATGTAAGCGCCTCTAGATGTTGGGAGGACTTTGCTAGTGGTACAAGGTCTTGTCCTTTTCTGGTGCTCCTTATCAATTGGTGCGACTGTATATTGGTGCAGGATTCCGTTCACTATGGCAGGGCCGCATGCTAAGGTGACTGTGGAAGCTTCGAGGGAGTATCATCTTCTCTGGTATTTGACTTTCATCAGGACAGGCTGTTGGGTCACCGTCCAAGGCGGCAGTGGGTGCAGGAGCTCCCAACGGACAAAGGGCCACCCAAGAAGAGGTGCCAGGATGGGGTCACACATTATTACCTTAAAGCCTGTGGATGGTCAGTAGAGAAGAGCTTCAAGCCCCACACGCAGGCATTCACAGCAGTGACAGGCCACCAAAGACAAGGTGCCACAGGGCAAGTCCTCTGGCCAGCCTCATGCCTGCAAAGATATTCTTGCACTGGGTTAGGGCTTTGCGCAGGTGCCGTAGACAACATGCCATAATAGAGTCACACATAGGGCCGGGTGTAGGGCGGGCTGAGCGGTATGGCCGCAACAGGTGCTGACCTGGATTGGGGGAGCGCTGACCTCAGGGGGACGCTGTATGGGGCAATAACTTATGAAACTTGTGATTTAAAAGCACCTACTGAAAAGTTCCTTGTGCGTTCAGCATTCAGGCAGCAATTAAAATATCAAAATACCTCTTGTGATTAATGTTCCTGCTGGGGAGAGAGAGATCAGAGTTTGGTCTAGGGGCAGCTTTAATTCACCATAAAGTAGACTAGCAGGTTAATATGCCAGATGTAAAGAACCGAACTGTATTTTAAGTGGATAGCAGAATGCATTAGTAAAGCCAGACTTTACAAGCGCTTTAAAACAAATGAAATATATGTGAGAGGGACTATGGAGAGTTGAGGGGCACTTTTGCGGGGTGGTAGTGAGTGAATCCGAGGAGGTGGTCATGAGGTGGGAGGGCGCCAAAATAGACTGTCGCACAGAGCGCCATCAATGCTAAAGAGGGCCCTGGTCACACATGCCTACTTCAGGCCTGTAGGTCTCATTCTTCAGCAACACTCAATATGATCAGTTTCTTCAAGTCAGGCTGGTTAGCAGTACAGTGTCTCTGGTCTTCAATTGACTTAGCGGTGCTAAGTATCTCACAGAAGAACAGCAGCACAGGCCCGACTGATGTTGCAAAGCAGGTTCCCTGCATTCCAGACAGTGTACCTCCTTCTGAGCAGGGCTCTGAAGCATAGATAGGTCCTCAGGACAAGAGGTATGGTACTTACTTGAACACTGTATAAGTGCTGGTTGGGGGCGCAGCGCATCTTCTTTGAATAAGATACACAACCTGGTCCCTGCCTTTCCAACATGTCAGTCTTCAGTTGTTGCTTATATCAGGGCGCAGGCTGACCTGGTGGATCTGGCTTGGCCCAGGTCCAGTGCAACAGTGAATTCTGGATGAACCAGAGGAGTAGTTCAGGGGACGTCAAGAGAAGGGGAGACAGAAGCGCTGACCAGTAATGAACTTTATGGAGCAGCATTTCACCTTAAGGGCTACATACAATCCCACTTCTTATGTACACAGTCATTGTCATTCAAGCTTCACATACAACCAGAAGGAACCAGGTGCCCAGTCAGGACACACTACACAGATTTACCTGGGAGAGGCCACAGGTAGTCTGCTCCCTGGTGTTCAAGTAAAAAGTCCTGTACCCTGCCAATATTATCAGCGGCCCCCAAACTTTAGAAAATTATGACAGCCTTGTCTTGGGAGTGATATCCATTTTCAAAGGAAGGGACCCTTCCATCCAACAGAGTCTAGCAATCTCTTGTAGAGTAACATACAAAATCAATGTGGAGAGCTGGTCAAGAGACTTCTCACACCAAAGTGTTGAACGAAGAGCAGGCTTTCACATGCAGACAATGCCAGGGAGTTTTCACTTACAGGTGGCTAAAGGTTTACTTGCATTTGTTTTTCTAAGGTGAAGGAGTAGAGGATGCATTAGTATGGTAATAGATGTAATTTGTAAAGTAAGAAAGAGTCCTGTAGTATTACATACACATGGGTAAACAAAACAAAATACCACACCATGCGATCCATCGGAGAGTGATTCCTGGTGGGGAGAGAGTGAGATAGTAAGGCACGTCCTACATGGTCAATGGTAAAAGAATAGAAAGCAACGAGGAGTATTATTGAGTTTACAACATTCACAAACATAGCATAAAGGGAGATATTTCGTTGGAGAAAATTCCAGGGCGAAGTGTGTATTTTACACATATAGGTTTATTCTTGCACTTTTTAGTAACTTTACTACTTTTGTCTATTTACAAAATTTGGGTAAAAAGTTACTGAAAAGTGTAGACTTACGTGTCCATCCCCTGAAAAAGGGGGTGAGGCCAAATTTATGAGGGTAAGTTAATACTGCAGAGAAACAAACGTAGTAAGTCCAGCACCATCCATGGCCAGCCACTTTTAGTGCAGCACCCTTCAATAGAAAAGAAGCATTGGCAAAGCAAAGAGGTCTGGCACTGGCAACAGCCTTTTTTGCTTTGACAATTCTTGTTTTTTTCCTGTTGTGGGTTTTGTAAAATGTTTTGTTGGGTAAGCTGATGGGCCCTCATCAATCTAAAAAATAGTTGAAGACAAAAATGTTTTTGGTCTGCAAAAAGCACACATTATTATAGTAGTCCCTGTCACTGAATGGAACTACTTTGTGGACAGATAGATAGACAGACAAGTAGCTGGAAACACAGGCAGCTAGACTCACAGGTAGTTAGACAGGCAGGTTTCTAAACCTACAGATAGCTAGACACACCGACAGACTGACTCACAGACAGGCCAACAGACAGATAGACCGACAGACCTACTGATTGGTCAATCATTAGATAGATAGATAGATAGATAGATAGATAGACAGGCAGACGACAGGTAGAAAGGCAGGGGGCTAGATGGGTAGATAGATAGACAGATACAGATAGAAAGGTAAACAGACAGTTATGGTTGCAAAGATAGATAGATAGATAGATAGATAGATAGATAGATAGATAGATAGATAGATAGAAAGGAAGGACAGGAAATTGAAATAAAAACAGAGCTAAAATTGGTAATATAAAAGTTGAATATCTATATAGCAATGACATACAAGAGCACTGAAAGCAATCTAAAAAGTTATGCAAGCATGTCACAGAGGCTGAACTGGTTTACAAATAGAACTCTAGTTTTCAATTAATATAGATACTAACATGACATAAGGAGTGTAGTGAGAAAACCACTTTTTTGGCACACATATTAAAAAATAAATTACAACTTCATGAAGAACAGAGTCAAATAGACACAATTTGGTATGTTGGTCAATAGCAGCAGTCAGGTAATACAAAGGCCACTTAAAAAGGAATTTACAACACAATCACAGGGAGTAAGGAACTCATACAGCTGGAATGTACCCTGTGATCAACATGGACATCTGGTAGAAAGCATTGTGTTTTTTCATCATTCTAAACACAAAAGTACCACCAAAGTAATAAAGTAAAAATAAAAACACAGTCACTGAATTTAATTATCATGTTTGTAGATGCGCTCCCTGTGAAAAAGCAAAACGCAGTAATTCAAAGTGAAGTTATCAAGTGGCTGAAGTGGGCTGACCCCATGTAGTATGTTGCACTGGGTGGAAGCAAAATGCGATTGCCGCACCAACATAATGAAGAATGAAGACAGACGTCTGAAAGCCCTTTTAAACACGTATGTTGTACATAGATTTTTTTTTTTTAATCAAAAAGTCTTGGCTAGTGCGAGACCTCATAATGAATGTAGGGACCCAATAGGAAATAATTTTAAATTCAATTAAATAATGTAAACTAGTTAAAAATATAAATTGCACATGTATTGTTAAATTATTAAATATTTTATTACCTTTTTTATTTAAAAGCAAATGTAACATTTATTCTTAAAATAGAATTAAATCACTTAAAAAAAATCTAATACCACTTTAAATAATTATAAATCCATACTAAAAAATATGTATGTTACTCTAAGTGGGAATTTATTTTGTATTTAAACTTCAAAAAATAGTTTTAATTTGTTTAAAATAATTACATTAATTCAAATTGAATTCAAATTTAAGTTACTAGTACTGTGGCATGTTTTCTCTTCTTATACATATAAAATAAATGTATAGGAATATTATACTTTAAAAGTTAACATAAACAAATTGTTATTACCTTTTTCTAAGTGTAATCTCACTGCTGGGAATAATACTATCCACTGTGTTCATCTTATCTTTCACATACCAAAATGGCAGCAAATTTGCGGAAATATTTATTTTGTTTGGACAGCTATTCAGTATCCACTCCTTTGCCTTGTTGTGTTAATTTTCGGAGGTCAAACCGGCCACCCATTGTTCCTCCCTAATTCCATTTTGGATAAGTGATGGTACAATTTCCTCACATTTTTCTTCCTCGCTCTCGTATGTCTTGATGTGCATGCATGACAGGCACTGAGCTGCTAAATTAGACAGTGCTGGTAAATATTCTACTCTAAAATGGTAAGCATCTAAACATAGCAGCCATCTCAGCACATGAGGTTTTGCATTCTTCTTCAGCAGTAAGAGCAAACTCTAGAGGGTTTAGGTCCTAAATACCATAAAAGGTATGCCCCATAGACAATATTTGACGAAGTGTATGGTCCAGAAAATACTAGCACATCGAGTTCTGCCACCGAGTACTTCAGTTCTACGCCCCCAATAGCTTGGGAGGTGAAAGTGATAATCTTTTCCTTCCCTTCTACAATTCGGGTTGACATAGCATCTGAGCCCTTATTGGCATCTGTGTTAGAGATGGTGTGCTTAGTGGTATCAAATCTGCCTATTATGAGTGCTTCACTGACCTCTTGTTTGATTTCCTCAAGCAAGTATGTTAAAAAAAACTTAGCACTGTGCTTCCAGGGAATATTGGCTCTCCAATACCATTCCGAAATGGTAAGGACTGGGCCATAAAACACACCACTATTTCGGGGATGTTGGACCAACACAGGGTTACGCACTGCAAACAAATGTATTTGTTGCCACCCTCTTAACTGAGTTTAAATTAACATTTTACAGGAATAATGCAGGGTATGTTAATAAAGAAACAAGCATACATTAAAATAAGAAGCTAAAATAACAACTTAAAACAATAGGCTAATTTAGCACAATGAAAAGTAAGGTATGAATATAAATCCAGCCATAGCACATGAGCCTCAATGCAGTGAGTAGAAGCAGAGTTCAATCTTTATTTTAGATCCAAATCAGTTCCTGGTTCCTGAAGCAGCTGATGAGAATAGAGGGCAGTCTTCTGTCTACTGACAGTAGGGGTGGAGTTGAGTTACACTTGCGGGGTCCTGTGAAGGGAAATTAACTGTGTGATATTTCCCTATAGCTGTAGAAAGCTGAGAAAGCATCATTGGGGGCGTAGCCTCAACAGTGACCCAGAAAGAAATGCCCCATTTGTAGGTGATTGAATTAGCGATTCCTCTCACAAGTGTAGATAAGGAGAAGTGACTTGGTCCACTTGAGTATTCTTAAGTGCATCTCCTCTATCTTGGCGGGAGTGCGCAGCTCCTGGGCAGGCCTCATTAAGAGTCTCAGCAGCTTATTTCCAAGTTCCTTGCACTGCCGGTGCATCACTTTTTCGATGGGAAAAAATGACGCACCAGTGGCACAAGGGGCTTGTAAATAAGCCCCTGAGGGGCATATTTACAAGAAAATGGTGCATCAGCTCTGATGTGCCACTTTTCTTGGGTCTCCATGCCCCCTAACATCACCATGGTATCACTGTGTTTACTATACAGTGCACCATGGAGCACATTAGCACAATAGTGTCATCATTTATGACGCTGTTGTGGCGCTTTGCTGGATTACCGCCATTAATTATGATGCTAGTCCAGCAAAGCACAGGTGGGTGTAGGAGGCTGGCTTGGCTTATAGTGGGTACCTGATGGTACTTACACCTTGTGCCAGGTCCAGTTATCCCTTATTAGTAGATTAGTAGTGTTCTAGCAGATTAGGCTGATAGAGGTAGCTATAGCAGAGCAGCTTAGGATGAACTAGGAGACATGCAAAGCTTCTACTATACCACTTATATCATATAGCACTATATCATAGGAATCACAATACTCAGGGTTACTAAAAATAAAGGTACTTTATTTTAGTGACAATGTACCAAAAATATCTCAGAGGATATACTCCCTTAGGAGGTAAGTAAAATACACAAAATATACACACAAACCAAAATCAGGTAAGTAAACAGTTAGAAAAGTAGTGCAAACACTGTAGAATACAATAGGATGCAATAGGCCTAGGGGCAACACAAACCTTATACTAAGAAAGTGGAATGCAAACCACTTAGGGACCCCAGGCCTAGTGTACTGTGTAGAGGGTCGCTGGGAGTGTCAGAAAACACTAAGAGTGTCCAAGATACCCCACCTCAAGACCCTGAAAAGTAGGAATAAAGTGACCCCACTTCCCCAGAAACACACTAAAGTTGTGATAGGAGATTCTGCAAAGACCACAACTGACTGCAAAGCACTGAAGACGGATTCTTGGACCTGAGGAACAGTAAAGGAAGGGGACCAAGTCCAAAAGTCACTAAAGTGCCCGGGGGGGGGGCAGGAGCCCACTTAACCCCGGATGAAGGTTCAAAATGGCTGCCTCTGGGTGGAAGAAGCTGAAGAATCTGTAACAACGGAAGATGCCAGGAACTTCTCCGTTGCACAGAAGATGTCCCACGGAGTGCTGGAGGATGCAGTTTCTTTGGAGAAAGACCACAAACAAGCCTTGCTAGCTGCAAAGGTCACGGTTGAAGAAAATGGGTGCTGCCATAGCCCAGAGAGGACCAGGAGGTCGCCACTTGGAAGAGGAGACAGAGGGGGCCCTCAGCAAAAAAGAGAGCCCACACAGAAGAAGGCAGCAACCGCAGAAGTACTTGAACACGGGTTCAAGAAAACTGAGCATGGCGGTCGTCTCAACACTACAAAGGAGGGTCCCACGAAGCCGGTGGTCAACTCAGCGAGTTGAGCGATGCAGGACGGAGTGCTGGGGACCTGGGCTGTGCTGTGCACGAAGGATTCCTTGCAAAAGTGCACAGAAGCCCTAGCAGCTGCAGTTCACGCAGTACACAGGATTACTGTCTGGCGAGGGGAGGCAAAGACTTACCTCTGCCAAATTTGGACAGACGGACCACTGGACTGTCGGGGTCACTTGGATCCAGCTCCTGTGTTCCAGGGACCATGCTTGTCACGATGAGAGGGGACCCAGAGGACCGGTGAAGCAGAAGTTTGGGGCCTGCGTTAGCAGGGGAAGATTCCGTCAACCCACAGGAGATTTCTTCTTGGCTTCCAGTGCAAGGTGAAGGCAGACAGCCCCCAGAGCATGCACCACCAGGAAACAGTTGAGCAAGCTAGCAGGATTAGGCGCTACAATGTCGCTGGTAGTCTTCTTGCTACTTTGTTGCATTTTGCAGGTGTCCTCGAGCAGTTAGCGGTCGATCCTTGGCAGAAGTTGAAGAGGGAGATGCAGAGGAACTCTGGTGAGCTCTTGCATTTGTTAGCCGATGAGAAGCCCACAGGAGAGACCTTAAATAGCCCTCAGAGGAGGATTGGCCATCTAGTCAGGTAAGCACCTATCAGGAGGGGTCTCTGATGTCACCTGCTGGCACTGGCCACTCAGAGGCCTCCATTGTGCCCTCACACATCTGGATTCAAGATGGCAGAGGTCTGGGACACACTGGAGGAGCTCTAGGCACCACCCCTGGGTGGTGATGGACAGGGGAGTGGTCACTCCCCTTTCCTTTGTCCAGTTTCATGCCAGAGCAGGGTTGGGGGTTCCCTGAACTGGTGTGAACTGGTTTATGTAAGGAGGACACCATCTGTGCCCTTCAAAGCATTTCCAGAGGCCAGGAGAGGCTACACCTCTAAGGCCCTTAACACCTATTTCCAAAGGGAGAAGGTGTAACACCCTCTTTCAGAAGAAATCCTTGGTTCTGCCTTCCTGGAACTGGGCTGCTCAGACCCCAGATGGCAGAAGCCTGTCTGTGGGTTGGCAGAAGTGGTAGCTGTAGTGAAAACCCCAGAGAGCTGGTTTGGCAGTACCCGGGGTCCATGCTGGAGCCCTGGGGATGCATGGGATTGGCACCCCAATACCAGATTTGGCATGGGGGGACAATTCCATGATCTTAGACATGTTACATGTTACATATTCGGAGTTACCATTGTGAAACTACTTATAGTTTTTTACCTATATGTAGTGCATGCATGTAATGGTGTTCCCGCACTCACAAAGTCCGGGGAAATTGCCCTGAACAATGTGGGAGCACCTTGGCTAGTGCCAGAGTGCCCTCACACTTAGTAACTTTGCACCTAACCTTCACTTAGTGAGTGTTAGACATAGAGGTGACTTATAAGTTACTTAAGTGCAGTGTAAAATGGCTGTGGAATAACGTGGACATTATTTCACTCAGGCTGCAGTGGCAGTCCTGTGGAAGGTTTATCTGAGCTCCCTATGGGTGGCAAAAGAAATGCTGCAGCCCATAGGGATCTCCTGGAACTCCAATACCCTGGGTACCTAGGTACCATATACTAGAGAATTATAAGGGTGTTCTAGGGTGCCAATTAGAATTGGTGAAAATGGTCACTAGCTTGCAGTGACAATTTCAAAGGCAGAGAGAGCATAAGCACTGAGGTTCTGATTAGCAGAGCCTCAGTAACACAGTGAGGCACTACACAGGGAACACACATTAAGGCCACAACTATGAGCACTGGGGTCCTGGCTAGCAGGATCCCAGTGAGACAGGCAAAAACAAACTGACACACAAGTAAAAAATGAGGGTAACATGCCAGGCAAGATGGTACTTTCCTACAGTGGGCCCATAGGTTATTATGGGAGAGCTACTTTAATGCCTGCCCTGAGCAGGCATTAAAAATTATGGCAAAAATGGCACAGTGAAATCTTGTAAATTTCACTGCACCTTTTTTTTGGGCCTTCCTGCGTGGGAACGCCCCCTTGCATACATTATATCTGGCGCAGGTATAATGTGCGGCAAGGGTTTACAAAGTGGCGCAATGCATGCATTGGGACACGCTGTAAATCTGGCGCACATCTACTTACACGTCTTTGGGATGACAACTCACTAAGGAATGTCATAAGGAAGATGAACGAGGTGGTAATGTCAGCTGTAATCAGTTTATGTCTGCGGATCAAACTCAAGGTGGAAAAGTGGACAAAGAGGATGCAAAGAATGGGCTTTTCAGATGCCTAAGTGGGACGCTGAAAAACCAATGCGAAGCATACTCTAGTGTGCAACCCCTCTACCTTTATATTTAGGAAAATATGCTTGCTGGGCTTAGACAACACAGTATTTAGAGACATCTAGGGGTGTTGCCAACTAAGCTGCATTAGAGAAACACGGGTTAGGCCTGATATTTGATTTTTTTAATTCCTTTTTCTAAATTAAATTAGGCGAAGAGTACCAGCTACCCACCTTTTGAGATGGCCTTGGTAAAGAAGGTCACTGAACACCATTAATGGAAAGTGACAATTCTTTCCAAAGCTCATTCATAAATTAGTTCTCTCCATTCTAAGTAAATCATAAAACTATCTTGATATAAAGATAGGAACAGTATAGAAACGCTTCCATGGCAAGTCTCTCTCTCTGACTTTAAAGCGGAAAATGCTCTCGACAAATCCCAGCCACGGCACAGATTCACATTATAAAAACTCAGTTCTCTTCAGCATAAAGGACTAGTGCAATGTGTGTAGTTCCAATGGTTCACTCTACATGTCCACTTTTCTTAGGGGTGTATTTGTAGTGCTTAACACCGACGTTCCTTTATGCTCTCTATTGTTTTCCATTTGATCAATGCATTATCTGTTGGATGTTCATTGCAGCGACACTTTTCTTGTGCCCTTTAGCACCCCCCTAATACCACCACGTGTGCTCTGTATTTAAGATACGGCACACCATGGCAGTGGTTAGGGAACTCGCATCAAAAATGTTTATGTTAGTTCGGAGCTTTGCAGGATTAGCGTAAAATATGTGAATGCTAACCCTGCCCAGCCCATTGTAAACAATGGTGTGCCTCCTTTTAACGCCTGCTCCGAGTAGGCGTTAAAAGTGCCAAAAAGAATGATGCAAAACAATCTCTTTGATTTTCTTGCTCCATTTTTTTTGTCCTTCTAATGGGGCAATGCCCCCTTTGCATACATTATGCATGGCGCAGAGATAATGTAGCACAAACGGTTGCAAAGTGGAGCAATGCATGCATTGCACCACTTTGTAAATTAGGCCCAGCGATTTTGGCCTCATTGGACCACATTTGCGTAAAACAAATTATGATAATGTGGTGCAAGGAGGCACTAGGGGATCTTAAATCTGCCCCTATATTTGTAGTATGTGCACAGGCACGTAGCGGGCCATGCTTACGCAGTTAGTGAGGCTGGAGAGGGCCTGACTGCAAAGTTGACCCCTGGCGATATGTGGCACTCCAAACCTACTTCCTCAGCTACCACGCCACAACATATTGTTTGGTCATCTTCAGTGAGGATCAGTCTTCCATAGTTCTCCACTGTGGTCAGGGCCTCACAATGTCTCGCACCATGGAGGCGCCATATTGTTTCCTCTTGACCCATAGGTAAGTGTGACTCTCTGCCTTCTTTGCCGCTGCCCTCAGTCATACCATCTTCCTTTTCGAGGATTAGTGTATCTTTGAATGCCCACAATTTGATTCATAAGTTACGTCCTGGCAAGGGTATTTCCATGGACATGCCACGTAGTAGCCCCTTCATTGGTGATGTGCGCCGGAGCATATGCAGGTCCTGTTGTGCTCAAGTCCCCACTGTCTCCGCCCCTCAAGAGTTATTTTTTAAATGGAAAAATAATTAGGCATCTTGAAATGTGTTTTTTGATGCTGTCAACTGTTTCTATGCAAAATCTGTGGTAGCAGTTACTCACAGTTCGATGTAATAAGGGTATCCCTTACCAGTGTTCTGCCCTGGGCCTAAATGGTCTCTGCCACACACGCCTTCTCCCCCTAAACTACTTTCTAGCGTGCTCTGGTTGGGACTACTCAACCAATCCAGAACACGAATTTTGTTACTCGGCTAGGAACCACATTGCAAAGTCTTTTGGTAAGCACCAGGTGGTGGCAGATAGCATACTGTTTATTGCAAAATTGTGTTTCATTTCATGAAAATGAGGATGAGTAGGAGGTACTGTGAGACAAGAGTGTCTGTGCATATTTACGTAGCACAATACCAAAAAATCCCTATGCATCACCTCACCACGTTACACTACCTCAACAGCACAATAACACAAAAATAATATAATGCTGCACAACAGAGCCATATAGCATACCGACATAACAAGACACGGAAACACAAAAAATAATACAATGAGAAACACAGCAATACACCAACATAATAAGATAACAGAAAACTACAGGAACAAAATACAACACAAGAAAGCCTCAATACAACTAAAAACACAAATAAGTCAACACACAGACTTAAGGACAGCGCAACATACATAAAAGCCTTTGTTCAAAATACATGAACAAGACAACAGCATAACAAGCAATGTACTACATTACATAACACAATACAAAACTTAGCACATAACACCTGTGCACATCAACACACCAACACAACGATGCACCCGCACAAAATAGCTACACAACAAAAAACACCAGCACAACACATATCAACCTATTACAACAACTCTGTATAAGAAAACAATACAACACCGCAGCACAACAATAGAACACAACATATCTCAAAATATAAGCACAGGAATGCATCAATACACCAACACACTGACATAATAACAAAATATAACACACCAACACAACAGCACAACACAGCCAAGAAACCAACGCAACACATCAACTACACAGCACCGCACAGCACTACAACAGCACAGCATCAAACAATAGTACAACGATAAAATCATGCTACTGCGGTAGGTTGCGCATCAGTGGTATTTTATTCAGCTATTGTTTTTGTGTTGTGTTTTTATGTAGTGTTGTTCTTTTATACACATTTTTATTAGTGTATAGGTGCAAGTATTACATACAGCGTCAAATGTCACACATAGTGTGGCAGGAATTAAGGGCGATACAAAGGACCAGCCAGGTCGTGCTCGACGTAGTCAGCACCTACACAGTTTGGGTATAAGGAACTTCAAACTATCCTGCCCCTCCTCCCACCTGTCAAAACCCTGCCCCGTAGCCCTGTGGTGCCAACAAATCCCAACCTGTAGTACTGAATCCACCCTGCAGAAAAGGAAAAAGGGGAGGAAGAACGAGAAAAGAGGAAAAAAGGGGGAGGGGCAGGAGGGGTCACACCGCAGTATATTCCCCAAAGAGCTTGGGAACAAGCATGCTGTTGACATGCCCAAACCCAGCCCAGGGGTCGTCTATACAAGTGAATATCCCTGACAACCAGTGGGCAACTCGCAAACTACAAAATCCCCAAAGAGCCTTAATGGTGGGCAAGAAGCATCCCAAATAATTAACCTGAATTATAATTTTACACTGTTCTAGGCTTGTGATATGTGATACTTCCGGACAACAGCCCGTTCCTCCTTGTGCAACAGAGTATTCTCCGCGCGGTCCCAGAGGTTCAATGTCTGGTACCAAGCAGTAAAGAGGGTGCGGAGATCTGCTTCCATCTCACAGTGACCGCACACTTGGCTAAAAGGAGAGCTAGAGCAAAGAATCTAGTAGCGGGACGATCAAGAGATGGGCTAGAGAATAGGCCAAGAAGCAGGTTCGTTGGGAAGTTGGGAAAGGAAAGGCCAGTCATGGTCACCAGAACACTGAGAATCTGGGTGCAGTATTCTCACAGGGAGGGGCAATTCCATAGCATGGGAACGAGGTCCTCCCCAGCAGGACATAATGGGGGCAGGTTGGGGCTGAGTTTGGAAAATCCAATCCCAGTCTAGCCAGAGTAAGGTAGGCCCTATTCAGGATATAAAACTGTATATAGTGGAACTGGGCCCTGCAGGCATAGGCAAGGTCTCCCTCCCAGGATGACCGGAGCACTAGACGTGGCTGGTCCCGGTGCTGCAGGAAGGCTCTGTGGGATCAACAAATGAGCTTGCCCCACATACCTGCTGTGTGGAGGCTTTGGAAAACGTCATGTGTGGGTGGATCCCGGACATGATACAGCTGCAATAAAGGATACTTAATGCATTCATATGTCATAAATTGCCCAGGTGGGATGCTACACTCAATTACTAATGTAGAGAAGGTCATCAGCTCCCTTTTCTGGAAGAGGTTCCCCACAATGGAGATGGCCACCACATGCCAAGACCGGCTTACCCGACCCATGACGGTCGGGAGGCCTATGAAAGGGGCAGCCAGGGCAAAAAGGGAGTGTACGGCCGTCAGTTTACCCATCCTAGCCAAGCACACAGCACACTGGGGGCCACTTGAAACAGGCCCAAAGACAGAACTGTACCTCTTGTGGAGGAGTAGAAAGCATAATGCAACAGGCCATTCTGGAAGTCCCTATTGGACAGTCCGATCTCCTGGAGGGAGCTGCTCACCAGCCACAAGGCCACCCATTGCAGCTGAGCCACCAAATAATACCATTCGAAGTTTAGAAGAGCAAACCCTCTCCAGCCACCTCCAGTAGTCTCAACATGGTGAGCTCAACACAGCGGTGACCAGCCCCCCACAGCAAACTCATCTGAGACGAATCAAGTTGTCGAAAAAAAGAGCGAAGAACTAAAGAAGAGGGTTAACAAAATGATAGTGAAGGTGCAGCAGTACCACAATCTTCGCCAAGGCCACCCTCCTAATCACCGAGAGACAAATAGACCCACAGAATGCTTTCCCCAGGTTATCGTCTAGCAGATTTGCTAGTGAGTGATAGAGCTGAATCCCAAGGCAGTGGAACATCGTATATATTTGAACAATTGACTGGGATCGAGGCTGTGGGGATGTAAAGGATGCAGGCACAATGACTGGAGTGAGAAAATACAGGATTTAGCCCAGTTGACCTGGAGGCCGGAAACACCTTCAAACTTAGTAAATAGATGCGCGATAGAAGACATGTCAGCAGAGACATCCACACTTATAACAGTAAATCGTTGGCATACAACAAGGTTGCATGTGTCAGGCCACGGATCTGGATACCCCACTCCACCCCACGTTGGTGCATAAACACTACCAATGGTTCCATGGCGATGGCAAGTGGCAGGGGGTTCAACGGACAGCCCTGTCTAGTGCCCCTGAAGACAGACCATGCTGCCGGGATACATTTTCCCATTTAACCGGGCCTTAACGGCAGCATAGAGGATACAAATCCACTGACACAGTTTATGGTCTATAACACAACGGCACAATACACAATGCACGTAGTCCCAGCAAAGGGAATCAAAAGCCTTTTCCAAGCCCAGGGCGATACACGCTACAGCTGGGAAAAAAGAGACAGATTCCTCTTTAACCTGCCATAACTGACGAAGATGATACAAGGTATTATCACCTGGAATTAAGCCAGTCTGGTCCTCATGCACAAGCAAATGCAGAAGCAACTGGATAGCCAGAATCTTGGCCAAGATCTTATAAGTGGTATTCAGAATGGAAAGTGGATGATAGGAGCCAAGGTCCATTGGGTCCTTACGTGGTTTCAACAAGGTGGTAATAAGGGTGACATTAAGGGACAGCTGGAGAGCGCCAGCATCGTAATAGGCCTGGAACAAGGGCTGCAACCTGGGTGGTAGTGCCACAGTAAAGTGAATACAAATGTCAGCAGGCAAGCTGACAGAGTCTGGCACACTGTCACGTGGCAAGTCCTTCAAACAAGAGTCAATCTCCTGGCCAGAGATGGGAGTGTCCAAGGCTAACCGCTCCGCTGGAGAAAGCCGAGCCACTGGTGTATCAGCAAAGAAGGCCTGGAAGGAGGTGGGAGAGACTGGGGTGGGGACGCGTAGAGCGACTAATAATAACCAAAAGAAAGCAACATTATTAGAATACTGAGTGTGTGCAACTTTGCTGCATTGTAGACAAATAAGTAGTGGTGTAGGTTCAAGATAACGGCTTGAGACCAGTTGCACCAGTAGGCGACTGGATTTGTCACCTTTGTTATGTGTTCTCACAACATGCACTGCATGATCATGACAGCAAAGTATTTCTAGTTCATCAAAGAGGGTGGCCCACGCCCATTTCAGGGCATCCAATGTTCTTGTGTTAGTGACTACCACCGGTTAAGCCACCTCTAGTGCTGCCTCCTCCTCTCAAACCTCGTAAGTCAAAACTGTACGCACCTGACCATAGTTTTGAGACAAATTCCCATGGTAACCACCTCACAGGCATCCCATCTGACCAATGGCGAGGAAGACGTCCCGGTATTATCCCTGAAAAAGGCATTCTTGTGGTCAAGCAGAGTCTGCCGGAAGACTGTGCCTCAAGCATCACGGGTGACAAACATCAAATGGGAATTGGAGTGAGATGGCCCCCCAAGCATCATGGGTGACAGTCGTCAAATGGGAATTGGAGAGAGATGGGACCCCCAAGCCACCTTCATCAGTAACAAGTTAAGGTCAGAGAGCAGCCGGGGACAGTAACTGATGAAGGGCACAGCTGTATGGACAGACAAACTAAATAGGTGAGGCGAGAGTGTAGTTTATGAACTGGGGAATAAAAAGAAAAATCGAGGTGCATTGGGTATTTTATGCACCAAGTGTCATTTAGGGACCATTGGGTGAGTCAACTACGGAAATGTACAGCACTTAACAACATGGTAGATAGAGGCAGTGGTGGCATAGACCAATCCAAGGAGACACGGAGGATTGTATTAAAATCTCCACCAACGAACCAAGGAGCAGCCGGCCCGTCCACTGTGGCATAGGTAACTAGGGCTCAAAAGGATAAATGGTCCATATGTGGGGGTCATACAGGTCCCCCAACCAGCATGGACTTGTTTTTTGCGATCACAAATGCCCTGCCCACCCTGAAGGGAATCCTCGTCTGAATCCAGATCGCTAGTCCCCGGGAGTAGGCTGAATATCCGGTACCGAGCACTAGACTCTTCCATTTGGATTGTAATTTAGACACCTCCGAATCCAATAATTGTGTCTCCTGGAGAAGTGCCACATGTAGTAACTGCCACAGTGAGGGGGGAGAGTAAAGGTGGTGTCCAACAGGCACTCTAGGCACGATGGGTGGATCCAGGGGAGAAGAATCAACGGAAGTGCGGAAAGGGAAATGTGCAGAAGGGCACCACTGAAATCCCAACTGGATGCTAGGAACATCCTCAGGACAGATAATCTTGTAACCGTCCAAAAGCAACAAACAAACAACCCAAAGAAAGAAAGAAAAATAAAATGCCCTAACGGGGAGGGAAGAGGGACAATAACCATCATGGCTTACAAGCAAAACTACTATCTGAACAGGTGGAAGGACATGGTGGTGGAGCAATAAGGAGGAAACCTTGGATCAAGAGATCCACAAGAGGTATATCCTTGACTAAACTTATAAAATCAACAGTACCAAAGACAGATCAATGCAGCAAAGGAAAGGCCGTAGTGGCGCCTACCCAGTTGGTGCATCGCAGAGCACAAGTTTATGCCAAATCTTCTATAGATTAAGCTGGGAGTTCTAGATGGCCTGTCATCACCATAGGCAGCCAAATCAGATGTTAGGAGGTGTGGAGTGAAGGAAAGCCTACGGAGAGAGGCCTCAGCTGCTACAGCACTGTGTTGCTCCCTTCGGGACTGTGCAGGAGTAGGTTTCCCTCCTTTGAAGTGCCACAATTGGCGGACAGTGTTTGTGATGCGTGTCATTTTTGGCCATGCCGAGGGAGACGTAGGCGAGCGGCTTTGGGGGGGCGGCCCTTGAAATACTCCATCCAGTCCCAGGCCTACTCTAGCTGTGAAAAAAAGTGCAAATGTTGACCATCGGAGATCCTCATCTTCGTGGAGAAGAGGACAGCATACCTGAGGACCATCTCACGCAGCTTCTGCTTGACATGAAGAAAGTAAGTCCTCTGGCATGAGACCGCCAGCATTAACTCTGAAAAAAACATTACTTTAGCATTTTCATATCGTATCGGAGAGTCAACACAGTGTTCTGGTCACAATAATTCAAAAGTCTCATCACCATAGGCCGAGGGGGTGCCTCAGGAGGAGGACGCTGGGCGGATGCTCTGTGTGCACGTTCGATCACAAACCAAGGCGCAAACCAAGTGGGAGCCACTTCCTGCTTAATCCATTGTTCCAGGAACCGCACCGGGTCCATTCCCACTACAGAGTCCGGGAGGCCAGTAAGGCGAGCAATGTTGCGGCGAGTGATCCTCTGCATCATCAAGCTTCTGTTCAGCGATTTGTTGTCTCTCCTCAATGCCCCGAGTATGCTCAGCAACAGCCCCGGCAGCTGGCCACAGCTCACCCAGCCCCTGTGTACTCCTTGCCACCTAAAGCTGGAAGATGTAGGTCCCCAATTGAGATCTCTAGACGATGGCCAGTATCATGTCCGCATGGCCACTACCATCCTCCTGTATGCCTCCAAGGCCCAGCATCGGTCAAAACGAGGCCAAAGGCGTTAGAGACCTGCCACACCTAGAGCCAACTCGTTGCAGGGCAACTGGAGCATGAGCAGTCTCGGGATGTAACAGTAGCCTGGATGACAGCTAACCTCAGAGCAGATGAAGAACCAGGGCACACACAAAAGCACGGTCCAGCTGGAGCACAGAACCGAAGTGGAGCGCACAAGGGCCAGGAAACACTCAGTGGATGGCACTTGCAGACCACTGTGGAGACAGGACAAGAAGCCTAGCCGGTCCCAAGCACAGCGTCACTAGGGGCAAAGTTATGGGCCCCCTCACCAAACAGCAGGGGTCACAGGTGCTCCCTAGGGGTGTTCACTTATGGGCTGATCAAATCCCCTGGGTCTGCCTCGCCAACTCCCTCTAGTGCCCCACTCACTCAGCCAATGGGCCCTGCAGGCCATGCCAACCGCCTAAGTACTGGTCCGGCTGAGCTGCATGTAGGGCCTGCAGCCCAATCCCAGCTATGAGCTGATGGGCAGGCTCACCCCACAGGCCCTGGTCCTCCAGTGGCTGAGAAACCGAGAATCATCTGGCCAATAGGTGTGGCAACTGCTGTGGGCTGGCCCAGGCCTGAGTGGGGATGACATACCACAAGGTGGCACTGCTCTGGAGCTCCAGGATGAACAAAATGCTCCCCTGGGGCTTCAGGTACTGCCACGGATGTCCAGAGGGTCCAGGTGCTGCGATACTGTTATAGACCTTAGAAGGATCCACCAAGCCCCGGCGGATGCGTTGGGAAAGTCGCAGGGCTTGGGAACTTCCCTACTACAGTTATGCCATGTTCGGCAGACAGGCCCATACCCCATGTTGTGTAGTTGTATGTTTGTTTTATGTTGTTTTGCGGAGGGTTGTGATTGTGTGTTATGTAGTTGTTTTTATTTTTGTTTTGTGTAAGTGAGTTTTGGTTGGGTAATATTTTATAGTTGTTGGTTTGTTGATTTTGAGCCTATTCACATTGGTACTACATGATGCTACCTTTTTGTTTCCGCTGTTGCTGGTGTGGGGACACCCAGCCAATCAGGTATACTTAGTCTTACATTATGAGCGGACTGTTAATTTTGATGGGCCCACTCACACCATTTACACCTGCACGAGTTACACCTGCACTATAAAGAGGGCACAGAGATCCCTCTTCAGGCGGGAGCAGTGAGTGACTGCATCCACCTGCAGGAGGATGTCTGGGGGGATCCATAGCACCCCCTTATCTCCATATAGAAGGCTGCCCTCAAAGTGCGTACTAATAGTGCACCAGCATTGTGTGGCTCACTGTCAGTGCGCCTCATAAGGGCATGTTCATCTTTCCGCCTGCGTCTGTATTACAGCAAAATAAGTCCCTTATTTGCATTTGGCCATGCCACATGGAAATGAGGGAACACTCTTTCATGATAGCGCTGGTGCTACATGTGCACTGGTAAAATCAGTATTACAGCAAGGTCCTCACAAGCGTCTGCGGTCCCTTCTGTAATACCAAAGTTCTCTGCAGGTGTACATGCTTCTGGGATACTTTGTGTAATACAGCCCCTGGTAGTCTCCTGTGCGGGCACCACCTTTATTTAGAGCTGTAGCTCCAAACTCCTGTGTTATAAAGGCCAATCATAGTAATACAACTGCCAGTACAGCAAGCTGTGTGGCATGCCTGGATAATCAATAGATAATTCAATGAAGGAGATACTAAAAGTCCCTGTGGGTGAAAGCTTCATTTTATTACTGCTGTCAAAATGAGATCCCACTCCTGTCCAGAAATATGTACAGTATAATGAATGAAACATAAATATTTCAACAGCCAGACAATAAACGCTAGGCTCTGCCTCCCTTTTCCTGGGAAGAACAAAGGAAGTCTGCCATGGTTGTGGTACTGTGGTTTGTCCTTGTTGAGGGCAGACAGCTGCCTTTTTGCAGGTGGTTCTTGTGTGATGTTTGGTTTCAGGTCCTGCAAGGCCAGAATCAAAGACCTGGAATACATCAGCACTCCGGTCACAATAAAGAAAGGAAGCTTGAGAGCAAGTGTAGAATTATTGATGACAAGTTATGGATGGTAAACCACGAGTCACTGGCCTGTTTTGCTCCAGGGTTTTGCCAGTTAGTTCCTAGAGATAAAAAGCACGACTGTGGAGAGGCTGGGAAACACTATGTTCAAAGCAGCCTGAGGTCGGTGCATCTTCCATTAAAATTAATATGACCTTTAACTTGATTTCCCAATCTTCATCCAAAAGAGACAATCTTTGAGTATAGGCCAAAGTGTGCCGGTGAATGCTAGCACTATCTAATTTGGAAAACGACCCAGAAAATACCAGTAAAGAAAGTGATTTTCTTTTACTGTGCACATCTGCATAGGACTTTCAGGGAGCTTTTGTATGTTTAAACTAAATTAATATTAGTTGTTCTGCACCTTGATTCATATGTGCAAACTGACATAAAGCTACTGCTATTGCAACAAAATTGTTACGATGTGTTAAAGTATGTTTTTCTGGCTATGGCCAACTAGGCCGCAGGTAAACCTTGACGCCATCTTGTTCAGTATGGGTGCCATATCACAATTTTCCTTCTGTGTTTGTATTTCTTGTTTGACACTAAGTAGAGCATCCTAATCTGTGGTCTGTGGACCCCTAGGGGTCCGTGAAGCCTCCTCAGGGGGTCCGTGACTGCTTAGAAAATTAACTAATATTAACAGATTAATAAAGTGTATATAAATAAAGTGGGTAAATGTACAATAGAACATTTTGTTACGTACTGTAAATGTCAAGGAATTTTAAATTGGAGGATAAAAATAAAATTAATATCCTCAAATTGATTCTGGGAGTAGTGCAAGTGCATCAAACAGGAAATAGTATGGATATAGTATGGACAATGTGGGGCTTCAATTTAATTTAGAAAAGCTTCAACCTTCCTATTAAATGTATTTTTTTATTTTATTTGATTTGTTTTCAAATTAAATAAAATGTGTTATTTCTGAATGTGTTTGATGAATGCTTGCTTCTGTATTTTTTGCATACGTTGACGATGTATCCTGGGTCCTGGCTTCCACTAATGACTCAGTTGGGGGTCCCCGGATTCCAATAATGATCCATTGGGGGTCCCTGGGTTCCAGTGATGATAACGTGGGGGACCACAGAAGTCAAAAGATTGTGAACCACCGTGCTAGAGGAAAGCCTTTTCCAACAAAATTTCAGGTCTTTCCACTTATACTCTGTATTGCATTCATTCACAATGTTACACTGTTGCTTATTTAACCAGTTTCTTCAAACACCTTTTGATAATATGAGGTCAGAAGGGGTGAATCAATATTCGTGTAATAGATATTTTGATAGTGCACCACTTGAAATAGAACAATAAAGTCCAATTAGTCGATATCATCACAAGAACATCTTCTCTTTATTTAGTTTTCCTTCAACATAAAAACAAAACAGCCAACACGTTTTGTCCTTAACAAAGGATTTCTTCAGGGCTGAAATATAATAAAGAAAAAATACATAACCTAAATATATATAAAAAGATACATAAAAAATACATACAAAAAATATATGAAAACTACATACAAATATAAAAAGCACATTAAAAACATGACTAACACATTAAGTTAATATGCAGGCAAGGGACAAACACAACAGAATATACTGAGTTGCTACATCCATCCATACAGCTCTTGTTTGTAACTATGGATGTGACCAGCCTTTATACCTGCATACACAACCAACTTGGGACTAGAGCTGTCAAATCTTTTCTCTGTACAACAACTGCTGACCACTGGCAGCATAACAAAATGTTGATGGAGATGATTGACATTATTCTCTACAAAAACTTTTTTCTGCATGATGGGCAGTGGTTCCAGCAGATACAAGGGAATGTGATGGGTTCCAGGTTTGATCCCTCATATGCCTGCCTATTTATGGGTTGGTATGAGAGAGAGCATGCCACGCAATGGAAAGACCTATTAGTCTTCTGGGGCAGATACATTGAAGATATTATTCTCCTGTGGAAAGGGTCTGTGGAACAACTACTGGCATATCATCTGTTCCTTAATGACAATCTATACAATGTCAAACTGAGCTTACAGTACAGTAGAGAACAGATATATTTCCTTGATATAAGATTTTATGTTGAAAATAATAAGATACAAAGTACTCTCTTCAGGAAGCCCACTTCGTGTAATAGTGTTCTTCATGCCAGCAGTTCTCATTCTAAATCAGTCATTAATAATATCCCACTTGGTCAAATGATTTGCATAAGGCGCAATTGCAGTACCAGCAACACTTTCACCGTCCACATTGATGAAGCTAAACAGAGATTTAAAAATCGAGGATATAGTGAAGACATTCTCACTAATGCACATAAATGCATTGGTAGAGTAAAAAGACAAACAACACTTATAACCGACCCCAAAAAAAGAAAATACAGGTCTAGTTGTTTGACGTTTATCACTCAATTTTCTACATTGAGTAGTGAAATATACAAGACTCTGCGTAGGCACTGGCACCTACTATTAGAAGTACCTGGTATCAGTGGTTCTATTCCCAGGAAACCACAGGTGACCTATTGTAGGGGTCGGACTTTGAGGGACTATCTTTGTCCTAGCTACATCACCACCAATAAGGCACACATGTGGCTACCCATAGGCCCTAAAGGTTTTTTCACTTGCCATGAATGCAATATGTGTAGTTTAGGTGTTGATAAGATCAGGAGTTTCAGCTATAATACTGGCAAAAGGTATGAAATCAGACATTTCATTAATTGTAAAACAAAATATGTGATAAAATCTATGTAGGCAGTATCATCAGACCTCTTAAACTTTGTATACAGGAACACATCCGTGCAATAAAAAACAAAGATATGAAATATCCCCTGGCACTCTATATGATGGAACAACATCCCAATGACAGTAAAATCTGGTTCCATGGGGTTGATCAGGTATTACCTAATCGCAGAGGCGGTAACAGAGAACTGGCCCTACGACGCAAGGAGGCAGCATGGATCTGCCGCTTATCTGCTGTTGAAATGGGCCACAATTCTGATGAGGAATTTCATTATTTCCTCTAGGTACCATATATAGTCACTCTCACTGGTGTGACTACTCTGACATCACATATGCTCTAATAGGCATATTACTTATTACATGGAATCTTTATACACTCATTGTTGCTCCTTTTTTCCTCCTCTAGTGTCATGTATTTCGTTACTTAATATTATACTTTTATTAATTTCTGAATTTCATGTTTTTTATTTATTTCCCTAGTTTTTGGTTTCAACTTTGTTCTTGCGTTTCTTTTGTTTATATTTCTTTTTACATCATCTTTTTTTACATGCAGTGGGCCATTTCAAGATGGCCGCCTTCTATTCCCCCTTTTTTTCAATCAGCATTGCCTTGGCCGATCTGTTGCCTTAGCAATGTTTTCTCCCAAGTGTCCTTTGAAAATGGCTCCTTCGGCTGGCCTTAAATACGAGCAACTTTACATGCTCGTCTTTCACACATTTCGTATGGGGCCGGCAGTTCTTTCAGCCACATTGGGCGCTCTTTCGCCGCGTTACATTCCTGGTAAGCGTCTTTATTGCCCTGACGCTCACTTTCTGATTTCTTTCCACACATGCGGGCTATGTCGGTTTTGAGGCACTACCATGTCTTTTCTTGTAACCTCTATTTCTTTGGTGAGGGTGGGTATTTAAACTCACCAAAATACTTTGGTTTTTCAGTAAGGCTGTTTAACGCGTTCTGGCACCTACCTTGGCAATTTTATCATACTCCTATTTTTCTACACTTTTCGGTTTCCATCTGCCTTTTCCATTGGCCCATACGGTGTTATTGTTATGGTTTCATTTCTAAAATCACTCTACCCTATTTTAATAGAACAAGCTGAATACTTCACTGTTTTAGGGGCACTATATTTGACCATTGCCTTAGTATTACAAGGCGCTTTTATTTTATTTTCTGTGCTCTATCTATTTGCCTTTTCTTAATACTTACTACCTTTTTTCTGTGACGCATTTGGTTTGATCTTTTTTTTGCTCTTATTTTCATTTAGTTTACTTCTTTGGCATTAAGTTCTTGTTGACATCTATGACCTAAATTACCAGCATGTGAGGAGATATTAATTATCACTTATACATAAGGTAGGTCTTTCTTGATTTATATTCTTGCTGGATAATTCAGATATAGGATCATATTTAAACTTTTTCACTATATCAAGTCTGTAGGAAGTTGGCTCTGTCTGTGCTATTTCAAAGTAAGGAATAGCATGCACAGAGTCCAAGGGTTCCTTAGAGGTAAGATAGTGGCAAAAAGAGATAATACTAATGCTCTATTTTGTGGTAGTGTGGTCGAGCAGTAGGCTTATCAAAGGAGTAGTGTTAAGCATTTGTTGTACATACACACAGGCAATAAATGAGGAACACACACTCAGAGACAATTCCAGGCCAATAGGTTTTTGTATAGAAAAATATATTTTCTTAGTTTATTTTAAGAACCACAGGTTCAAATTCTACATGTAATATCTCATTTGAAAGGTATTGCAGGTAAGTACTTTAGGAACTTTGAATAATCACAATAGCATATATACTTTTTACATAAAACACATATAGCTATTTTAAAAGTGGACACAGTGCAATTTTCAACAGTTCCTGGGGGAGGTAAGTTATTGTTAGTTCTTGCAGGTAAGTAAACCACCTACGGGGTTCAAATTGGGGTCCAAGGTAGCCCACCGTTGGGGGTTCAGAGCAACTCCAAAGTCACCACACCAGCAGCTCAGGGCCGGTCAGGTGCAGAGTTCAAAGTGGTGCCCAAAACACATAGGCTTCACTGGAGAAGGGGGTGCCCCGGTTCCAGTCTGCCAGCAGGTAAGTACCCGCGTCTTCGGAGGGCATACCAGGGGGGTTTTGTAGGGCACCGGGGGGGGGGGGGGCACAAGTCAGCACAGAAAGTACACCCTCAGCAGCACTGGGGCGGCCGGGTGCAGTGTGCAAACACGAGTCGGGTTTTCAATAGGTTTCAATGAGAGACCAAGGGGTCTCTTCAGCGATGAAGGCAGGCAAGGGGGGGGCTCCTCGGGGTAGCCACCACCTGGGCAAGGGAGAGGGCCTCCTGGGGGTCACTCCTGCACTGGAGTTCCGATCCTTCAGGTCCTGGGGGCTGCGGGTGCAGGGTCTTTTCCAGGCATCTGGATTTTAGAGTCAGGCAGTCGCAGTCAGGGGGAGCCTCGGGATTCCCTCTGCAGGCGTCGCTGTGGGGGCTCAGGGGGGACAACTTTGGTTACTCACAGTCTCGGAGTCGCCGGAGGGTCCTCCCTGTAGCGTTGTTTCTCCACCAGTCGAGTCGGGGTCGCCGGGTGCAGTGTTGCAAGTCTCACGCTTCTTGCGGGGATTGCAGGGGTCTTTAAATCTGCTCCTCTGGGAACAAAGTTGCAGTCTTTGTTGAACAGGGCTGCTGTTCTCGGGAGTTTCTTGGTCTTTTGGAAGCAGGGCAGTCCTCTGAGGATTCAGAGGTCGCTGGTCCTGGGGAAAGCGTCGCTGGAGCAGTTTTCTCTTGAAGGAGGGAGACAGGCCGGTAGGGCTGGGGCCAAAGCAGTTGGTGTCTCCGTCTTCTCTGCAGGGTTTTTCAGCTCAGCAGTCCTCTTCTTCTTGAGTTGCAGGAATCTGATTTCTTAGGTTCAGGGGAGCCCCTAAATACAGGATTTAGGGGTGTGTTTAGGTCAGGGAGGGCAGTAGCCAATGGCTACTAGCCCTGAGGGTGGCTACACCCTCTTTGTGCCTCCTCCCAAGGGGAGGGGGTCACATTCCTATCCCTATTGGGGGGATCCTCCATCTGCAAGATGGAGGATTCCTAAAAGTCAGAGTCACTTCAGCTCAGGTTGCCTTAGGGGCTGTCCTGACTGGTCAGTGACTCCTTGTTTTTCTCATTATCTCCTCCGGCCTTGCCGCCAAAAGTGGGGCCGTGGCCGGAGGGGACGGGCAACTCCACTAGCTGGAATGCCCTGTGGTGCTGGAACAAAGGGGGTGAGCCTTTGAGGCTCACCGCCAGGTGTTCCAGCTCCTGCCTGGGGGAGGTGATAGCATCTCCACCCAGTGCAGGCTTTATTACTAGCCACAGAGTGACAAAGGCACTCTCCCCATGTGGCCAGCAACATGTCTCGGGGTTGGCAGGCTGCTAAAACCAGTCAGCCTACACAGGTAGTTGGTTAAGGTTTCAGGGGGCACCTCTAAGGTACCCTCTGGGGTTTATTTTACAATAAAATGTACACTGGCATCAGTGTGCATTTATTGTGCTGAGAAGTTCGATACCAAACTTCCCAGTTTTCAGTGTAGCCATTATGGTGCTGTGGAGTTCGTGTTTGACAGACTCCCAGACCATATACTCTTATGGCTACCCAGCACTTACAATGTCTAAGGTTTTGCTTAGACACTGTAGGGGCACAGTGCTCATGCACTGGTGCCCTCACCTATGGTATAGTGCATCCTGCCTTAGGGCTGTAAGGCCTGCTAGAGGGGTGACTTATCTATACTGCATGGGCAGTGAGAGGCTGGCATGGCACCCTGAGGGGAGTGCCATGTCGACTTACTCGTTTTGTCCTCACCAGCACACACAAGCTGGCAAGCAGTGTGTCTGTGCTGAGTGAGGGGTCCCCAGGGTGGCATAAGACATGCTGCATCCCTTAGAGACCTTCCCTGGCATCAGGGCCCTTGGTACCAGAGGTACCAGTTACAAGGGACTTACCTGGATGCCAGGGTGTGCCAATTGTGAAAACAAAAGTACAGGTTAGGGAAAGAACACTGGTGCTGGGGCCTGGTTAGCAGGCCTCAGCACACTTTCAATTCAAAACATAGCATCAGCAAGGGCAAAAAGTCAGGGGGTAACCATGCCAAGGAGGCATTTCCTTACAAAGTCTCAATAGCATTTGCCTCCAGCAATGTTCTTTTTCATATTTGGTGCTATCCCCCCCTTTTTGGTATCGTTTAGGATTATCAACACTGGTGTAAATATCTAGCATTCATTTTTTCCGTTATACCCTTTCTTTTAAGTGCACTGCTTTTTGGTAAGTGCTGCCGGCTTTGTTTGCTTTGATATTTCTGTCTGTATTCCCCCTTCTTTCTCTAATGTGGAGTTTATATATGCGTGTAGCAACTCAGTATATTCTGTTGTGTTTGTCCCTTGCCTGCATATTAACTTAATGTGTTAGTCATGTTTTTAATGTGCTTTTTATATTTGTATGTAGTTTTCATATTTTTTTTAATGTATTTTTTATGTATCTTTGTATATATATTTAGGTTATATATTTTTTCTTTATCATATTTCAGCCCTGAAGAAGTCCTTTGTTAAGGACGAAACGCGTTGGCTGTTTTGTTTTTATGTGCAAGGAAAACTAAATAAAGAGAAGATGTTCTTGTGATGATATGGGCTAATTGGACTTTATTGTTTTATTTCAAGTGGTGCAATATCTATTATTGTATCTCTCTCGAGTTAGTACCTTGGCGGCAGGTACTGTGATTTGTGCACACATTGAACCATAAATACCTCCTTCTTGTTTCTTTACAAGGATTATATACAAGTTTGTGATAGGGATAGGTGCATTTTCATTTTGAACCCGCTGCCAAACCTTCCAATAGTTTCAATATGCGTGTAGTTGGTTTGTGCTAAGATGATAGGGTTATGTGTCATTTTACAATTTGCAAATTTTTATTTTTTAGGAGCATTGATCGTGCCATTCTGACTTTGCAGCTTCTATTATTGTCTATGCAAGAAAACTGCACTTAAACTCTTGAATTTGGTGGGGGGGGGGCAATGTTCTTGTGCTGCTACTTGGTATGCTGTCCAATTCCTTACTGGTTTTGCTCCCCACTTGAGTCTTGGCATTCCTCTGATTTTTCTCATTGTTATGTTACTCTGTATGTGATAGCCTATATGGCAATTGACTTTCATGTAATTTGAAGAGCTTACTGCTGTATTTGCATTTTACTATTTCTGTATTGCACTTTAAGTTTTGTAACAAACCTTTATAGTTTTTCTAAAATGTAATCTTGATTTTTTTTTTGAGTCAGTCCTTTCTTTTTTAAAAATGCTGTTTTAAAATGTATCTTTTAGGATACAGTGCCCCATGAGACTTAAAGTTAACACAGTCATTAACATGTTTGTGTGTACCACTATAATGCAGATTTCCTAGGGCCTTGTGTGCCCACGCCTTCAACAGAAAATCCATTTAAGGGGTAACTATGTGTGACCAAGTGTTGACAATTCTTTAACATGGAGAGCTATGTTTACTATTCCTTTCTCTGACTTCATATTTAGGATGTTATGTAATTTTAACTAGTGGCAATTTTGCTAGAGTATGGTTGAAAGGAGAAGGCTACCCTATTCAATAGGTTTTCTAACACATACATATGTAATGACTGTTTACTTTTGTTAGAGGACAGTTCTGACGATCTGGTCTGCCCTGATTTTTCACTTTTTGACTACCTGGTTTTTGACCTTTTACATTGAGGGAGCCTCCTAGTCAGTGACTCCCCCACAGTAAACCCATGGTAAAATGGGCTGCGCGTGTGACCACCGGTGCCACCTGGCTAAGGAAAGGCTGCTGTGGTGTAGTAAGAGTAGGAGCCCGTGGTTCCACAAGATCATGTGTGCACACGCGTGTGCCCACATGTAAGGGCTGCATGGGGAGGATTCCTAGCATGCGCAGCCCAAGAACTGCACTTAGGGAACCTGGCGAAGAAGGAACTATGCAGAATGGGTGGTGACCTGGAGTAGGCCTCATGAGATGGGTGTACACAGAGGAGGGGTAGTAAGTGTGCTTACTGTATTTGTACTGTAGGGACATTCTAGGACATGCCAACATCAGTGTGCTTACTGTCTTTTCACTGTAGGGACACTCCATTCAATGTCAATGGGAAAGAGTGGCCTAGGGCTTAACTGAGGTCCCCCAGGGGCCCACAGAGACCAGAATCACACCAATGTACACTGTAACCTGTATGAAAAGAATGATGCAGTAGGTTACAAAAACATAGTTGTACAAATTATGGCTCATCCAGGAATGCCCTCTTTCTCTGGCTCAGCTCAGCTCAGGATTAGGGTCAATTACTGCTCTATCCAGCTGCCTGAGCAGAGCCTTTCATCAATCAGCCAGCTGTCAGCCCCTGTCAGGAACTGGGCAGAGAAGCCCTGAAAGGAATGTTAGGAAGGAAGGGCTGAGTTTCAGAGCACATGTGGACCAAACTCCTGGACGATGCCATTGTGAGCTATCCCAGAAGACTTTTCGGGAAGGAGGGGACGGGGCAAGGAAGTGATGTGGCATGTCTGGATTGGCCAGAGGTGCAGGCCTGCTGGATACTTCCGTCCCCACTGAAAAGGTCCTGCACAGGGGAGTGCTCTCTCTCTTAACTGTGCTTAACTTTTGGATACTTGGACTGAAGACAGGTGTCATGGATAACTGAAAAGAAGAACTCCCTGACTACCCCCTGGGCAGGGACTCTGTCCCTGAAGGACATCAGGCCCAGTGAGGCGCAGGCCAGGGCCAGGTAAGCTGGCCCTCTTTCTTCCCCTGAGGACTAGTTGGGGGAATAAGATCAATAATTTGTTGAGAACATGGCACCAACAATGTTTACTAGATGATGATGAATATTTTTATCTGAGGGTTGACTGTCTGAGGTTCCCCTGTCTCTATGCTCTTCCTAAGATTCATAAATATCTCCCTTTTCCTCCGGGGAGACCAATTGTTTCCAGAATTTCAGGACCGACAGAGAGATTATTAGAATTTGTAGATGTCTTTTTACATACCTTGGTAGCTAATCGTCCATCTTATATTAAGGATACCAAACACATCTTAAGCCTGTTAAGTGATGTTCAGTGGGAAGCAGGCACGATGATGGTGACACTAAATGTAGTTTCATAATATACTAGTATAGGACATGAGGTCGGACTATGAGCACTACGTCATACTTTAAAAAAATATCTGCTAGTTTATGGGAACATACGGAAATGTTGTTAGATATTATCAATCTGATTTTGAATCATTTTTTTTTCTGTTTAGCAAGGAATGGTTTAGACAGAAACAGGGAGTGGCTATGGGCTCCAGATTTTCTCCTTCTTACACCAACCTCTTTATGGGGTGGTTTGAAGAGGAGTGGGTCAGGGGACCGGGATCTATACAATGGCAGGGACATATTCTATATTGGGGTCAATATATTGACAATTGTTTTAGCTGGACAGGTAGTGCTGATCAGTTAATGGATTTTTATAACTACCTAAATAATAATCATGCTAACATTAGATTTACTTATCAATACAGTCAGAAGAACATCACGTTTTTGGGCGTTGAACTGTATATCGAGGATGATAAAATACAAAGTATACTTTTTCGTAAACCGACATCCTGTAACTCTATCTTACATGCTTCAAAGGCACATCCTAGACACCAAATCCAGGCAATACCTTTTGGTGAAATGATCCGGGCCAGACAAAATTGAAGCAAGGAAGAGGAATTTCAACAATGCATACAAGACACAGGTCAGCATTCTAAACAAAGGGGTTATCAAGTACATGATATTGAGAAAGCGCAACAGAGGGCTATTAAAACCTCTAGACAAAATACATTGAGGTACCTTCCCATTACAGTTGTCAATGATAAGAAAGATAAGGTCAGGATGGTGACTGACGATACAGGGACCTCTGTTATTCTGAGGAAAGTTATGAGTAGTCATTGGAAAATGTGACCTTGAAAGGCTGTGTGTCAAATAGACCTGAGATTACATATCAGAGGTGTAGATCTTTGAGGAGCCTCCTTAGCCCCAGTTACCCATTATATTGGTCACAGGGTCTTTGGTTGTCCGAATACAAAAACGTTTTTTTCAAATGTGGCCAATGTGGGGTCTGCAGGCGGGCATGTCATGGAAAGAAAAACTTTGGAATTATTGGTAACTGGATTTTCAGAACTGAATCCAATATCAATCATAGTACGACCTTTGTGGTGTATATTATATTATGTAATTGCAAACGTATATATATTGGGTGCACAATTCTCCCCCTTAGATTAAGGATTAGTGAACATTTGAGGGCACTGAAACAGGACGTTATCCAATTGCACAATATATGAGGATATGTGATAAACAAGGAGCAAGTAAGGTTTTCAGATTCTTTGGGATTGAGCATGTACTCAAAGATCCTCGGGTGGTAATCGGGAACTGCATCTCAGAAGGAGAGAATCGCTTGGTCTCAGGGCAGTGAGTATGGATTAAATATGGACCCGGAACTGGAGTATTTTTGGGGAAAATAGCATTGCTTATTTAAATTGTTTTTGGACAATGGAGTAGTGTTATAAAGCTAACAAAACTTTTGTAACAACGGCAATTTAATGTCTGAGTTTTTAGACATATGTATCAATATGAACCATGAACTTGAACGTATGTTCACAAAGCGAAAATGCAAACACATGGAGTCAAATGATTACAGTAGTTGGCAATTAAATACATAGGGGGTCATTCTGGCCGCTCGCCGCGGAGGCCATTCTGGCTTTCCCGCTGGGCTGGCGGCCGACCGCCAGAAGGCCGCCCGCCAGCCCAGCGGGAAACCCCTCCCCACGAGGAAGCCGGCTCCGAATGGAGCCGGCGGAGTGGGTATGTGCGACGGGTGCAGTGGCACCCGTCGTGTATTTCAGTGTCTGCAAAGCAGACACTGAAATACAAAGTGGGGCCCTCTTACGGGGGCATGGGCACTGCAGGGGCCCCCAGGGGCCCCACGACACCCCTCACCGCCATCCTGTTCCTGGTGGTCGGAGCCGCCAGGAACAGGATGGCGGTGAGGAGGTCGGAATCCCCCATGGCGGCGCAGCAAGCTGCGCCGCCATGGGGGATTCCCAGGGCAGCGGAAAACCGGCGGGAGACCGCCGGTTTTCCTCTTCTGACCGCGGCCAAACCGCCGCGGTCAGAATGCCCTGCGGGGCACCGCCCGCCTGTTAGCGGTGCTCCCGCATCCCCGGCCCCGGCGGTCCTTGACCGCCGGGGTCGGAATGACCCCCATAATCTGTATAGGATAACATACCCTATATCCAATAGGTTACTGTAAAGATGAATCTCTCAATTAGTTTCATTTCACTTCTTTATTTCATAAGTAATATACAGCATCTCCAGCACAGCTCCTTCCGTCTCCTTTTTCCTTCCCTTCTCTTCAACCCCTCACACATTCCATTTCAGAACCCATCTCCCTCATCACACCTCATCACATTCCAGTACAGGCTCTCCTACAGTACATAAAGTACCAAGCCATCTTCACACTTCTCCCCCTTATATATTATATAACAAAATAACAAAACAAAGAACAAGAGTAGGTACGATAAAACATGAAAGATCAGACAAAACTATTAGTCCTAGATCACATACGAGTTCAATAAATTAATTCATAAATTCAATATTTTAACGCTGAATTTTGCACACACTTCCCATACTCCAGGATGAACCATCCTCTAAAATTATTACATTTCTTTTGACTTCCCTCACCAATTGAGGAGCTGAGTACTTGCTGTCTCCCTTCACAATTGTTCCACCTCTCCTTCTCACTACCCAATCCCCTTTATTTATGTGAAAATACTTCACACCCATTCTTTTGTTGTACTGTTGGGTATTTTTCCTCTGCATCTCCTCTACTCTTTCTTTCATTGCCTCCCTGTCTACTCTTACATTCCTTTCAGTCTTTAACCACACTGGGCATTCTTTCACTCCAGGCATTCTCCCCTTAAGAGCTACAAATGGTGCCACCCCAGTAACTGAATGTGGAGTTGTGCGATACGTCCACATCATCTTACATAATTCTTTTCTCCAAGAGAGATGATTGGCTAAAGACAACTGAATATTGTCCATTATCACGCGATTCACCCTCTCAACCAAGCCGTTGGCCTGTGGTCGAAAGAGGGCAACTCTTTCATGATTTATACTCATCTTCTTCAAATATTCCACCATTTCATGTGACACCAATTGTACACCATTGTCAGATACAATAGTTTTTGGTATCCCTTCCTCTAAGAAAACTTCTTCAAAGAATTCTATGACCCTAGCAGTATTCACTTGGTCAACAATTTTGACCACAAACCATTTTGAGTGGTAGTCTACTAGCACAATAATGAACCTGTTCCTAGTACCCAACCTGGATACAGGACCAATGAAATCCACAGCTAGCTTTTCCCAAGGTCTTTCTGGAAATCTTACAGGGGCTAAAGGAGTTTGCCTTAGGACTTTTGTCTTATCACTATTCCCACAAGGCACACAATTCTTCACTGTCTCTTCCACCTGTTTATCTACTCCAGGCCACCAGAACAATTGTCTTATTTTCCTTTTCATTACACCTCGTCCTAAATGGCCCTGGTGAGTTATATCAATAATGTGCTTCCTTACACCCTCAGGGGGAACAATTTGATTTTTCCTATACAACCTTCCCTCCAGTACACTCAGTTGATCCTTAATCCTAAAGTAACATGACACATCGCTACCACGTTCGTCCTCATGCGCCCATCCATTAATTATTTTACTTTCCACCTTACACATGACAGAATCGTTCACTTTAGCCTCATCCCACTCGCTCTCGCTTAAGGCCAGTTCACCTAAAATAGTTCCCACAAAATTCTCAACTCCTTCTCCTACAATTTCATCCACAATCACAGGCATTCTTGACAAATAATCTGCCACGACATTCCTATCACCTCTTACAAACTCCACCTCAAAATTATACTCCATCACAGATAATAGCCACCTCGAAATTCGAGGTGTTACATTCCCTTCCAAACCACGCCCGCCCTTGAAAATATAGATCAAAGGCTTATGGTCAGTTTTTAGTTTAAAAGGCACTCCCCATAAGTAAAACCTAAAATTATTAATTCCCCAGCAACAAGCTAAGGCCTCTCTTTCAATTACTGAATATGATAATTCCGCACCCTGCAATCGTCTTGAAGCAAAACCTACAACGTACTCATTACCATCCTTTACTTGAGTTAAAACTGCTCCCACTCCCACATTGCTCGCATCCGAAGTTACATACGTTTTTGCTGTTATATCAAAAACACCTAAAGTGGGAGCACTCAATATACTCCTCTTCACATATTCAAAGGCACATTTGCAATCCTCATTCCACTCATATGTTACTCCCTTTTTCATCAATCCCCTTAAAGGTTCTACAATCTCTGTAAAATTTCTTATGAACTTGGCGCAGTATTCCGCAAGACCCAAGAAAGATCTTAATTCATCTTTGTTAGTTGGCTCAGGCGCTTTCTCGATTGCAGTCACTATGCTCTTCTTAGGCCTAATACCATTCCTATCAACAGTATGTCCCAAATAAGTCACTTCAGATTTTCCAATCTGACATTTTTCCTCTTTAATGGTCAGACCTCTCTTCTCCAGTCTGGACATTACTTCTTCAAATAAGAGGTTATGCTCTCTTTCATTATCACCTACAATTAAAATGTCATCTTGAAAGCATAACACTTTGTTCATGTCTCCAAAAATCACTTCCATTAGCCTCTGAAAAACAGCTGAGGCAGAAGCTAATCCAAAAGGCATCCTCTTGTAGCGAAATGCCCCCAAAGGCGTCACAAAGGACGTCAAATGCCTAGACTCTTCATGTAGATTAATCTGATGATATGCTGAGGACATATCCAACACACTAAAAATACACCCTTTGCCTTTTATGGATAACATCTGTGAAATATTTGGCAAAGGTTGCCTATCCACCCAGATACTCTTATTTAAATCTCTAAGATCGATGCATAGACGAATCCTCCCTCCCTCCTTGGGCGCTACAACGATCGGAGCCAGCCATTCTGAAGACTCTATTGGCTCAATGATACCGTCTTGCAACAACCTATCCAACTCATTTCTCAAAGGTTCCTTCATCAAATTAGGTATCCCTCGAACCTTGTGGACTACAGGTTTAGCATCTCTTTTTAGCACAATCTTGTGAGAAAAGTCTTTCAAGATACCTAATCTTGGAGAAAAGACCTGTGGATGCTTTTGGATCAAGGGATGAGGAGAGTCTTTTACTTCACCAATTCTTTCTTTTTCCAAAATCATTACAGGTTCTTTAGCATTAGGGTTCAGAATTATTCCCAAATCTTTCTGATGACGCCAGCCCAATAAATTAGTTCCAAAGTCCGTAATATATATCCTTCCTTTAACTGCTCTCCCTTTAAAAACAATTGTCATCCAAATCATGCCTATCATTTCTATTCTCTTCCCTGCATATCCCACAGCCTTTATATCCGGTTCCAACAAATTCTCATTTCCAGTGTTAACACACAATTTCTCATAAGTGTTTTTTGAAACAAGGGTAAATAAACTCCCAGAATCTACCAACAGATTAACTGGCAGGTTGTTCAATAACACCTGAGCATGAGGTTTCTTCAAGACACTTGTACTTTCAAGATTAATCCTGAGTGTTGAATCTTCTACTCCCATGTTTTCCTCATTAGAAGCTAGATCAAGGGGGTTTCCTTCCACAGTTAGAATTATTTCTTCCAAGTTTCCACACACATCCTGAACATCTTGAATCGTGTGACCACTACCTTCATTGTTTTTGAATTTACAGACTTTGGCAAAATGCCCTCTTTTCCCGCAATTGCGACATATTGCATTTCTTGCAGCACACATTTTGCTCGATGCAATGTGTCCGGGCGCTCCGCACCGATAGCATTTTACTTCCCTTGAATCAAACTTTCCCCGACTTGGGTCTTCCCAATTCCTTGTTGATTTTTTCTTCTCTTCACTAATTGTGAATTTGCTCCTATTCTTTATCTCACTGATAACATTTTGTTTTCCTTCCTTATTTGAATCATCCATTTCCAGTAGCCATACAGCTGTGTGCTCCATTCTTTTAGCAACTTGAATCGCTTCTTCCAGATTCGGATCTTTCATTAATAACTTCTCCCTTATTTTTTTTATTATAAGCACACCTTACTATCTGATCTCTTATTAGGGAATCCGATAACTGTTCGAAACGGCAAGATAGGGCAAGTCCACGTAAGGTTGCTACATACGATGCTATATCTTCATCAGCATTCTGTATCCTCGAGAAAAATTTATGACGCTCTAGAACCAAATTAGTCTTAGGTGTAAATTGTAAATCTAGCATTTGCAAAGACATCTCAAATAGATTGGAGGGTTGTCCATCCCCCATACCTAATGAAACCTCAGGTAGGTCCTCATATATTCTTCTTCCTTCTATACCCAAATGATGAAGAAGAATTGCCTGTCTTCTGATAGGACTGTAGCGATCTCCTCCAATTGCCAGTAAATAGGTAGAGAACATCTTTTTCCACTGTTTCCACGGAATGGGTGGTTCCCCAGGAGTTGCTAAAAAGGGTGGTGGCGAGGACATACTTTGATCACCCATAGCTTAATTTTTTTTTTTTTTTTTTTTTTTTTTTTTTTAGCTGTGTCCTTCTCCTCAATTTTCCACTTTAAAATGTGTTATATAGTATGTATTTTAATACTTGTACTTCTTCACTCTTTTTCCATTCACATTGCTTTTTCCTGCTCCTTTTTAAAGTCTTTTTTTTCCTTTCACTACTTAACCTTTACCCAGTCCTTCTTCGCTTTTGCTGGACAGGAGCAGAGTACGTCGTGAATTGCCAATGCAGGTTCTTGTTTTCCTTTTATTATTATTATTTATATTTTAGATGCCGCGTTAATTCCCAGCTAACGGCAGTAAGCTGGTTTATGTTCCCCCCACGGCATGATCTGCCGTAATGCAGTGTTTATAAATAGATTCTGCTCGCGCATACACCTCGCGCGTTCAGCTCGCAGCAGCGTCTGTTCAAAGAACTAAGTGAATCACGCGCATACACCTCGCGCGTTCTGCTCGAGGCAGAGTCTCTTCCAAGGGCAGAGTATAACGCGCATACACCTCGCGCGTCTACTCGTTTTCTTTTAAAATTAAACACAGTTCGTTACTACAGGCAGTCTGTTTTGCGCCAAGATAAACTAAAGATTATTGTTGTTTTCTTGAGGAATGTTAACACGCGATAGAGCTTGGACAATAATTATAATTGTGCTCACCAAAAGAACTTTGTAGGTTTTTCTTTTCTCTTTTTGTATCTTTTCCTCTCTGTCGAATATATGATTTTTCGAGCTGTAGTTGCTTCCAAGAGTGGAGATGTTCAATTCAATCCGTCTCCTGCACGGCTCCTCGTCGCCAATGTAAAGATGAATCTCTCAATTAGTTTCATTTCACTTCTTTATTTCATAAGTAATATACAGCATCTCCAGCACAGCTCCTTCCGTCTCCTTTTTCCTTCCCTTCTCTTCAACCCCTCACACATTCCATTTCAGAACCCATCTCCCTCATCACACCTCATCACATTCCAGTACAGGCTCTCCTACAGTACATAAAGTACCAAGCCATCTTCACACTTACAGAGAGGGTGGTTGGCTCTCAAATAGTTTTGATGAATTATATCATTTTGGGGGTTAGATATTAAATTTTCTTTATTTTTCCTCAATATGCCATTGGGTTAAGATATTATATTCTGTTATGAGGAGATTGGGTGATTAGGTTAGGTTTGTAGCTAGTTAGACGATAGTGTCATTACATTTATGGCATGTGGTGGAGTTGGGGTGGCTATTATTGTTATGTTTGGTTCATTTAAAATGTGGGGACCTTGCGAGGCAATGATTTTGTCAAGAGTACTTATGTGTGTAATTTTGGAAAATTCTGGCATCGGGTTAATAAGTGACTATTCTTTTTTCTAAAAAAAAATCAGGATTTGAACAGGTATTTGTTCACTTTCTTATGGTGTGTGTAATTTGTCCAAAATGTATTGGCTGTTACAATTATTAGGCTAATATGGCGGCAATGCTTCATTTCATGATATTAGTGTCAGTAGAAGTTGGTCCTATGTTTATTTTTACTATTCTTATATGTGGGTCTAGTCGAAGATGGACTTTTCTCTTTAATGGCATAATGGAAGTGTACTCGCAGCGCGTTTTCTAATGGATATGAGCTTACTGGTAGGCAAATTTGTAAAGAAAATACTATGAGTTAGTTTGATATAGTATGGGGCGTTTTTTGTTTTTGTTCTTACGGAAGCTTATTTGCAATTTTTTTCATGGATTTGAGCTTACGGGTAGGCACATATTTTAAGACAATACTGTGAGTGAGTTTGATATGGCATGTGGAGTTTTGTTTTTTTGATTTGGTGCAGAGCAATATTTAGTTAATGACGCTTGACAAGACACAATATTATTTTATAACGTGATCATCGTGATTACTAATGTTTAGCCATATGAATATTTGAAGGAGGGGAATGGCAGCTAGGTGATCTGCTGTTTAGCTAGTGACACTTCTTAATGAGTGGCATTAGGAAGCATGTTGTCTAATATGTGTTACACAAATAAGTAATGTTGTATATGCATCTAGGATAATTGGAATTTAATGGATTCATTTGCAGATACAGTTTCCTAACTAACAGAAACATTTTCATTATAATAAAGATTTATACGGTGGATTGTGGCAGCCATTACATCTAGGGTAGGTTTTCATATCTGTTGGTCAACCCCTGTTTATTTATTTAAGCCCTAATTAACAAGAGACTGAGATCATTTTCTTATTTTGGCAATAATTATGTGTAATTCGGAGATCTGAGGTACAAAGGCTTTTGTACTGTTCTGGGACTTCGAAATAAAAAGGTATTGCCCATTAAATATGAGGATGTATTTGTTCTTTCACAAGCACTTATGATTTACACCTACATTGGTGGCTTTGGGTTTATAGAGGTCTCACATGTGTGTTAATGAGTAATTTCTAATTACACTCAGTTTAATTTGAATAATGTGACAAATTTGTTTTTGATGCATGGGATTTCACAATTACAAGGTCTGTTCTATGTAGAAGTCTATGTATTTATGTGTTCACCACAATGGTGTTCACACTGATGACTTACTATGGACTTGTGATTTTATACGAATGTCGATGTACACTGATGCATGAATATTTCTTGACAACAAACTATGTTTTTGTTTCCACGTACATTGGGATTGGAAACTCGATGATATATGCATATGACTACATAAGTAATGTAGGATATTACAAGGTTGTCTGTATAACATTTACAGCCCTGATGAAGTCAATGGGATACATCCCAAGAGACGAAACATGTGTTGGCTGAATTGAGATGAAGGACTAGAGTTTGAATTGGAATCTGGCTGTTACAAGATGATGGAACTGGATATTTAATGTGAAATAAACATCGTTTTACATATGGACTACATATAAAGAGAAAATAATGTCTCATATTTATGTCAAGGCATGTGCCTTAACGTAATTTTGCTTTTTATTGACAGTCATTGATTGTTAATGTTTGGGGGTTGTGGGTGGGCACAGCGGGAGAGCTTCTAATTTATTATGCATATGTCCCATAAGGCCTTGCGAGGCCCAAGTCTTCCTGTACACTGTACTCAGTTCGTGGTGGCCCCAGGGAGATGGGGTCACCACCGACCAAGTGTCCATTGCCAGGGGGAGCTGCAGTAACAGCGCAGCATCCCCCCAATGGAAGGTTTATGTCCCCACCCTAGGTTGGGTGGGACAAAGGAAATATAACCCCCCAAGTGTTACACCCAAATGTAAAGCACCTGCATCTTGGAACTTTAGTTGTGGCTTGTGTGATTGCACCCTTTAGGGGTGTAGGATGGTATTGCACCAGGTTAATCCAGGGTAACAAAAAGTAATCTAATAATATAAAAGTAATTTTTGCTTTTTCAAGTATTTAAACCTGTCTCTGTATGTTTCTTGTTAATGCTGATTTGCGTAATGAGACTAAAAACCACTTTCTCTGACAGAATATGTACTTATTTGCCCAGATTTTGGTGCTTTTACTCTACATTAGTCAAATGTTACAATGGGATACCAGGGATTGGGTTGCCATGGGGGTTGTTGGATTATATTTCCCATTGGAGGAGCCATGAAAGATTACACAATGTTATCCAAGAGTAATTCCATCAATTTGTGTATATTTGTAAATTGGACCATAGAATTGAGTAGTGTGTGTGTGTGTAATAAATGTACTTTTACTTTATCAAAAGAAAAAGCACAGACTGGACAATCATTTATTGAATTTCACGCTTGTGTGCTCGTGAATGGGGATTACTAGCCCACACCACCTCCCTTGAGTAAGCCTTGGACTGCCCTGCAACGCTTCTCTATGAGAGTCAAGCACTACAATGGGGTGTTTGGTTCCCAGTGGTGGTCGTGTGCGGACCCATTACTTGTGCAGGACACACAACTAATGGCCCACTTCCAACAACTTTACAAAGTAAAGTGCAAATACTTCAACATATATACACTATTTGCGGCATGGAAATCATAATCAATGGAATTAAGTAAGGTGATGGCTCTAGCCAGCGCAACTTCAGTATCATGAAGTTTCCCAAAAATTGTGCAAAAATACATAAAATTCATTGACGCCGTATCTTTGCCACCAGTAAGAAGTCTCCTGCAAGACATTTTCCACTCAAGCCAGTCCGTTGCAGAAAACAATTGTGAAAAATGTGTGGTTGCTAAATCCACAAATGTATCAAATTCCACAGACTATGCAAGCATAATCATTTTTTTTACACAGGCCTTATTGTCAAATCTCAAAGGTCAATACGCCTTTACCCAGAAAACCACACAAGAACTCTTATCTACTAAAAATCTTGCACAAACACTGGGTGAACAATTAAAATTCTTCCTCACCTATATGAGCCCTTTCCACCTAGTGATGACTTGGGGCCTCATTACGAGTGTGGTGGTCCTCTGACTGCCATGAGGCTAGCGGAGAAGACCACCAAATTATGAGATTGGCAGTGGTGCACACAGAAGACCTCCAAAGCACCGCAGGCACTGCCAGGCAGGACAGACCACCACGGATGAATGGAGGCACAAGCAGTCCGGCGGAGACAATGTTTCTGCCGGACCCATAATGAGGTTCCACACCGCCAATGTGACCGCTGCGGTCAAACCACCACGGAGCGCCAGGCAAAAGCAAACAGTATGAAAGGAGACACTCACCTCCAGGAAGCCATACACGTCAGGAGCTGCCATGGAACCACAACTAGACCTCATCCCGCTGCTCCTGCTCGCTGAAAGACAAATAAGGCATCACTGACAAGGACGACCACAAGCGTAAGAACACATATTCACCTGTTACATATGTGAAATGTTCAAATTTATACAGTTACATAACATACCATCGGGAGGGGGGTGCGAAGGGCTCCACTCACATGTAACAGCATAGTGACACACACACCCACATACTGCATCAAGGACACCAACACATACACATCACACACACTGACATCACACATCATTAACACACATTTACGCATGACAACAAAGCACAGGCCCAGCCTCACGGATCCCCATTCAACGTATAAACTCAAAACAACAAACCAACTGCACATATACAAACACATGTCACCCACTCACAACCAACACTAGCCAGGGACTCAACACACCTACAACACAATGTACAACCATGTGTAATGGAACACACACAACAACACCATCATACAACCTGGCAATCGACACATCACACACACACACACAGTACATCGAACCTATCATGCCATGTACAACACACGCAAACTCAAACAGTCAAACATTCAAAGTGACGCTACACAACAACAAACAAATATCACGACAAACACAACCCAATACTGAGACACCAACATTTCAGCTACATAGACATACCTATCACACAACACACATCCTAACCCTGGGGGAATAACAGCACTGCACACAACCTCACATACTGGTCAAACAATACATGAAGCAGGAAGCAGCACATTCCACAAAATATTGGCACACAACTAATGTCAGCCAGGAACAACTCACACCTAGGAAAGCAAATGCAGGACAAAGATGTAACAGAAAAAACAACAACAACTGGTTGACTTTAATGAGTGAAAAAAATATGAATGTCTAAGGCCATAGGCGCGTCCATATTCTCCAATAATCACACCAAAGGCACAAAATGGTGCCCCCACTTGACTCCTGACTTCCATGTAACCTCCACAGGCAGGGGCATCGAGGGGGCAGGCAGGCACCTCAGGGATTCTTGGAGGACTCATGGGGGTTATTTTGAGGGTGGGGTTTACACTTTGGTTTGGGAGGGGGTGGACCTTTTTGGGAGGGGTGAACTTCTTTTTTGGCGGGGGAGGGGCATGGGTGCTGGTGGGCGGTAGGGGAGGACTTGGAGGTGGAAGGGATGGCTTTGGAGAGGGAATCAGTTCTTTTGGTGGTGTCACGGGGAAGATAAGGGAAAAGGTCAATGTTACAAAGGAAACTTTTCTTAGGCACAATGGGATAGTTATCAGAAGGGGGTTTGGGTGTGGAGGGTGAGGGAGTGCTTGTGGGTGTCTGTTGGGTGGGTGAGTGAGGGTGGTTATGTGTCTTGGATTGAGTGGGTGGAGATGCTTAGGTTGCCGTGGTGAGTGGGTGGCTGTCTGTTGGGGTGGTGACTGCAGGTACGGTGGATGTGCGGCATGTAGGCGTGTCAGAGGTTATGGTGGTGACTGCGGGTGTGGTGACTGGGATGGATGTCTGCGGGTCTGCTGGGGTGGTGTCTATGTGTGGGAGAGGTGTGGTAGAGTGGTGTCTGCAGGTGTGTCAGATGTTGTGTCTGTGATGCTGGGGGTGTCAGGGCATGTCGTGACTGTTGCTGTGTCTGCAGGTGGGTGTTGTTTGTGTGCGTGCCGCTAGTGTGTCTTGTGGTGCTTATGTTTGTGTGGACTTCTCTTGTCCGGTGAGGTGGATGCATGCAAGTCTGTTTGTGTGCTATGGCTGAATCAGGGAAGAGGGTATTCGGTCTGACAAGAGGAAGGTGGTGGGGGGATGGCAGATAAGCGGTTACTGGCTGCCATCAGTGTGGAGGCCAGAGCCTGAAAAGATCTCTATAAGACAGCCAGTGCACTGTTAATGCCCTTCAGGAACGCATAGTTCTGTTGGACCTGCATTGCCAGTCCCTGGATTGGTAAACTGACCCACAGAGATGGTTCTCAAGAAGTCACATACCATCCTGTCTACTGACCCCCCAGGAAGTGCCAATATCATATTACAACACAATACAATGTATGTCCCTCAAATTCAGATTTCTAACACACCAGCAAAGCTAGATGACAGAAACCTACAATATCATGAGTTAAGCTGACCGATCACACTGACCATACCATGACTAGGTGACTATGCCACTTGATAAAGGTTCCCTATTCAGAACAGCCTGGTCAAGCAGTAGTCAAGCAATAGATCACAAATGTAAGATAGCTTACCACATATCCAGACCAAACACTTACCACACAAATACATTACCCTGATGTCATGTACCAGGCAATGACATATGTTGGAAAGTAAAGGCAGGCAACCCTTGTGCAAACAAGCCATACCATCATCATGTTTCATAAATACTGCCATATCACTATGGACACATACCAACATGTGACACATCAACTTGTCACACATACCAAATGTTAATCAAGGAGTTGGAACACGTCACAGACACTTGCGCCAATTGTGACATACCATGGAGTGACAGTACAATCAGGATCAAGCCATCTATGATATTTGTCTCCAGAAGACAAACTATATCAGTCATATAAGGACCCAGCAAGCTCACAACAATGTCCCACACACAATTAGAAGTTATTAATATTGTGTATTTATCAAATGGACTACTGTACTGTGCAGGAAGGAGGGAAACAGAACTAGCAAACTCTAAAATGAGTCTATCAATATGCCACTGAATGACTAACAACATCACTACCCACCATTGCCTATGTGTCGTACCTACAACAGTGTGCCTATGGCCCAAACTATGGCCCAAACTATTTCCGAACATCAGCATGGTAGTTACATTCCACAGATGATACCTATATATGTGCTCCTGTAAAAATGTTGCTATATCTCACTGGTATTCAACATGCATATTGTCAATTCTGATGGGACATCACAAATGTCTATGTACATCCCTCACTTACCAAGGGGGATTATCTTGCAACAGGTGTGAAGATGGTAACTGTGTATGTCATGTGACATGTCTGATGGACATCACAGCATCACATGATGCTGTCACTCATCAGAAACCAACAAATATTAGAGATGACTTGCATCTGGCTGGCTTAATGCCACACATGGACATGATTCTTGAAACATAGCAGAGGACAGAGAGCAAGGACCTACACACCACTCTACTTTGACATTGGGTGGATTGATCTGTCAGTGGGAAATAATACCCAACAGGCTCGAAAAAGCAGTATATTGGAACACATATTACACAGTCATATGTGCTCCATTATGTGCCAGAGGACTGAGGGATTCCCATAGTTGAGTACCATGTCTCAAAATACCTTTGTATGTGTATATCTGTTTGCTATAGATGGCTAGTGTACATCAATGTGATCACAGGATATCTGTGACACATTGTACTTAGTACACTGTCAGAGCTAACCTTATTCCCTCACTCAATCACCTGGTAAAGGGGAAAACATGGGTTAGGTCTGTACTTACCCCTTTGTGGCTGCTGTGCTGCCTTCAAATGCCCATTCCACTCAGGGTAGGCCACCACCAAAATGTGGACCATTTAGGGGGGTCATGGTCCCACAGGCACCCCATCCTTGTTGGGAGGACATCCCCAGCTGGGCCTCTGTGGTCTTTCGGGCCCAAAATCTCAGGTTCTTCCACCTCTTCCGACAGTGAGCACTCTGCCAGCTGTGGACCCCAGGGTCTGTACCTTCTTGGCAATGGCACACCAAATCCCCTTCTTCTGATGGGCGTTGACCTGCATGGATGACATAGACAAGAAAGGAAATCATATCCACAAGTACCACACAAAAACTTGCAGAGTTTATTACCAGTCAGTTCAGCAAGCCAAACAAGGAGGGCCTGATTACAACTTTGGAGGAGGTGTTAATCCGTCCCAAATGTGACGGATATACCACCAGCCGTATTACGAGTTCCATAGGATATAATGGACTCGTAATACGGCTGGTGGTATATCTGTCACTTTACTGTCGCTTTTGGGATGGATTAACACCTCCTCCAAAGTTGTAATCAGGCCCAGAATGTCTTGACCATCCTCTCCAATGATAGATGTACAAATACAGTGAGGGCATATATAAGCTCAGAAGCAGGCAGACAACATGCAACTAAAGCACCAGCTGTCGTGTTAGCACATATGACCATACACCAAGCACATATGATGATGGGATTTTTCAGGTGGAGTCTGGCATAACACGTCTATTAACCATGTGCAACAGTCACAAGGTGGGTCAGGGAAAATACATGACACACTCTCCACAATGTCTCAGGACTCTAAACCTGTCACCAAACATAGGTATATGCCCCGGAACTCACCCATTTTAGCACAATGTCAGCACCTTATTGACTTTAAGGACACATTCTGATACATTGCCCATCAGCCTATGCTCACCATATCAAAGAATAGCCGAGCTACAGAAACATATGTGTACATGGTGCACTTACCTGCTCCTCTGGTGCACCATAGAGCTGTCCATACAGGGGTAGGACCTCCTCCACCCACTTCTCCAGATCCTAGGGTGAGAAGGCAGGGGCCCTATCACCTATAAGACGTGGCATGATTGCTCCCTGAGGCAGTACACAGCAGCTCAGGTTGTGGAGGTCTTGCTGGCAGCAGTGTCAGGAGTCAAGAGAAAGATGAAGTATGAGATGGCGGCCACGTCCACCACGTAAGAGACCATCACCGCCGGCGGACACTGCTATTGGACCTAGCATGTCAAAGGCTGCAATGTGTTCCAATGGCAATGTCCAGCGTGGTAGTATCTGCCTACCGCCATGATGACTTCCACCAGTGGTCGCTGTCGTTTCCTACTGTCCAGTATAGTAGATTATGCAGTTGCCATTTTAAAGCCCTTAGATGGTTGGAAAAGTTAATTTCATGACGTGTCACAAGGTGGGAAACATATCTACTGCATAATCTTCAGCCCTGGCATTGACCAAACATCTATGATTGCCCAGGTTGAAGGGTCATGTTTTAATGTGGACAGGTTACAATTAAGGTATCTTTTGAGGCACAGTCAGCACCCTCTTGGCAATAACACAGAGACTCGCTGAGGCATACGTTTACATTTCCAGGTCATTACTGCGGGGAGGGGATGAGATTTCAATGATATGAACTTATTTCCATTGGTATGTGCTGTGTACCATGTTTCTACTGTTTCATATGGCATGTCAGATCATTATAAGAGACATATGTATTGCCACTTACAAGGGACACAATGAGTGATAGGCATACTGTTACAGTGGGTTAGGTGATAAGAAGGACTCTAAGGCTCGAGTGAGTGAAAGTGGTAATTTATTTATAGTCTCTGATATTATCAACAGTGCAAGTTGGGGTGTCCTTTATCTCATAAAGTGTCTCTCCTTTCTTTTCTTCTCAGCTCCCCTCTTGACCGGCGAAGATCCTCTGTCACACTCCCAGACACACCGGAAAAGGAACGAAAGGAAAGGTAAGTCAGGGTCATGTAGTTAAACAGACCTTAATAGAGTTAGTCAAGAAGGAGAGAGAGAGAGAGATCTCGGGTGAGTGTGTGGTAAGATAAGAGAGAGATAGAGTATATACAATCACCCTTTTTGTGTCTTGCCATGAAGAATAACTTTGATTTTAAGGGCTCTTTAGGGTACTTCCACAACCAATATTAAAGTTGGTTTTACAGTCCCTTTCTTTGTCTCTTCCCGTCACTTCCCTGACCCCTCCCAGCTGCTCCCCTCTCCAACCCCCTCCGCACTGTCCCTACCCTCTCCCCTCCTGCCGCAGTTCTCCCGTTTTATTCATATGTTGTCCTTTAAAAAGGACCGTACCTTGGTCAGCCACGCCCCTCCTGGGACGTGGCGGTCTCTGAGCATCTCTTGAGTCCTTTCCCTTTTCCCAGGATCCGCTGCTTCTCCGGGAACGCCGGGGTTCCCGGTTCTTCGATCGTCATCCTTCGCTTCGCCGCTCGCTGTATCCCCAGGCTCCTCCGCGTCCTTCTCCTCAGCCCCCGCATGTAGTCCGTCCTCTCTTTTTGTGGTGGCCGGAACCCGGAAATCCGGGTTCACGGGGCAGGTGTCGGCCTCCTTGTTGCCACCGCAACAGGGCACGCTGTCTTCGCAATCCTGGATGCCGCGTGAACAGCGCCAATCGGAGGTGTCCTGAGCCGGGTTGGAAGACAACCCGCTACACATACCTACTCATTTTCTCTCACATAGTTATCCTGGATTGAGAATGGTCAGACAATCTCAAGTGTACAGTCCATTAGCAGACTATGGAGGATCGACATGTCATTCAGATCTACTGCCTGGATAGGCAGAGAATCATGGATCTCTGTCGTCAGCTGGAGCCAGATCTGATACCGGCCATTTATCATCCTAATATCATACCATCCATTGTACAATGTCATGACAGTTCAGCACTTCTTAGCCACAGGGTCCTTTCAAAATACCACGGCCCTAACTGCAGGGATGTCCCAGCCTGTGTTCAGTCTGGTCTTGAAGGCCGTACTGTCTGCATTGTTGAAACACCTGGACAGCTACATCCGAGTTCCACAACATGAGGATTTGGCTCATGTGAAGGCTGATTTTTTATGGTTTGGCACACATTCCACATGTGGTGGGAGCCATTGATGGTACCCATGTAGCCTTAGTTCCCCCACATGGCAATGAACAGGCCTATCGGAACAGGAAGAACTTCCACTCCATAAATTCCAAGTAGTCTGTTTAGCGGACCTCTACTTCTCAAGTATGTGCACAGTACTCAGGTTCAGTCCATGATGCCTTCATCTTGCAGGACAGCGCTATCCCACAGCTGATGACACGAATGAACCCAGATAGGGCCTGGCTGGTTGGTATGTCACATATGTCTTGTGTGTTAGTATGCTACGTCTGCTGCCAAATATAATGATGCCCTAGACTAATGTTTGCACACATGTGTCAATTACTTACAGGGGACTCTGGCTACCCAAATCATCCCTGGTTGTTGACACCAGTGAGGTACCCAACCACGCCGGGGGAAGTCCGCTTCAACGAGACCCATGGAAGGACACAGCGTGTCGTGGAGTGTACTTTTTTGCTCCTGAAGTCAAGATTCCATAGCATTGATAAGTCTGGTGAAGCCCTCCTCTACTCACCCGCCAAAGTGTGTAAGATCATTGTGGCCTGTTGCATGCTTCATAGCCTCGCTCTGAGGCATCAGATCCCATACATCCCAGATGAAGGGGAGCCAGCAAATGCCAAGTGAGTAAGACAGTGATGAGGATGAAAGTGCGGGCAGATCTCATTAATCAGTACTTGACATGAGTTTAAGTATGTGATGGTCAGCCAGTGATTGACTCAGTGGGTAGTAGGGGGGTCAGGGATGTTTGTGAAGGGTCTTTGTGTGACCATCAGACAGGTTATTGGTTGTTTTGCAGTACACAGCTCAGTTTTTCATGCAAATTAGGACATGGAGTTGTGACTCTCATGATAATCTCCTTTGTTAGGGGGAGTCAAATTGCCCAATCTGAGTAACCATTGTATTTGGGATATGTATTTCTAGGTCAGGTTTGACTTTACCTGCCTGAACTCTTTGTCCAACATTTTAACTTTCCAGGTCTCTTCACAATGCCATCCTCTTGTGGACATTTCTGTATTGTGTCACTGCAAGTGGGTTTAGCTGGTCTGAATTGTGAAGTGGACATGGAGTGATCCCGGTACTGTATGACATAATTTTTGCGGTGTATGGCTTCCATGCCCAGGCTGTCAGGAAAGTGTTATGGCAGTGCTGTGTTCTACACAACGGATCTGTTTGCCATGTTATCTGGGTCCACTGGTGTCATGTGTGTGATCATGTGTCTTTGAAACATATTTACCTGTGCGATCCATTCACTCAACCTTCTTCTTATTTTGATAATGGTACTTTTTTACTTGTATGTAGTTGTCTCCGTGTTTCCTCATTGCAGGCCACTGTGCAGGTGTGTCAAGAATGACATAGGTGAGTAGCATGCCTACAGACACCTGACCATGTTAAGTGGAAGGTTCACTTACTGGGGATAGTTGTACTGACCTCTGCCTGTATTATGGGGTGTGTTCATTTGGTAGGCCCGGTATAGGTATGTGATAAAGGCTTACCTGATGACAAATCTGTATACATGTGACACATCCCACATCTGTATACATCTGTATACATCCCACATCCCGTACATTTTAGTTTATCATGTGCATTCAAGATATTTCACAGTTAACTGTTCAACAAAGATGACAAATGACAATCATACATTGATTGTGTTCTAGTTGTATTAATTTACATGTGCACAGGACAGACAATAAGATGATTGTGAGCAAAGCAATAAAGTGCAAACAGTGAAGGTGCCAGTCATGGTGGATGTTATCATTAGGGTAGCTGCTACACCATTTGAAGTCTCACATCTAGTGTCCTACTATCTTGGAAAAAGTGGATAGTGGTTTTAGAAGAGTCAACAGAGTGCATCAGTGGCACACAAAGGGAACCACTCATTTAAGAAATCACTTCCTGGCAGTGGGTGTTTTCTTGGCATCTGCACCTCCTGGTTGTTTAGGTAGATGTCCACACTTGCAGGGGTGGGGGGGTTATTCAGCTACAGAGGCAGTGGTGTCTGAGGCATGTCCTTCCCCTGGCAGAGCTTCTATTCCACTGGTGGCCACAAATGTAGAAGGGGCTGGTCTCACATGGCCAATGGAAGGGGTCTGGTGTTTTGGACATACCCTTCTCAGCGTGGTGTTGATATTTCTCAGCACCCCTGTTAGGAAGACCATGTTAGCATTGAGGGCCTCTCACTGTTCCATGACTTCACGGTGGATGTCCCTCTGCAGCTGCTTGATCTCCCCCATTCTGGCAAGTACCTGGCCCATCACACCTTGGGACTGTTGGTAGACTCCCAAGACTTGGGAGATGGTGCCCTGGCCAGATTTATCCCTAGCAGCCTTCAACCGCTGGCCCACACCATACCTCCCATGCACCCTACCCCCACATGCCTGTGCCCTTGGCACAGTTTGCTCACTGCCACTGGTGCCAGGTCCTTCATTGTCAGGGTTTCAAGTTGTGACTCTGGTACTTGTACTGGAGGGCACATGATGGTTGTAATTGTTCTTGAGACACAGGATTGGGGAAGACTTTTTGCTGGGATGTAGATACAACAGGGCTGGGAGGAGACGATGTAGGCAGGGTGAGGCTGACTGTTTTAGTCTGATCAGGTAGCCAAAGTGGGCCAGAGTCGTCCTCATTCTTCACACATCCAGGAGTGCTCTCCTCACTGAGGGCTTCATCCAGGGGAGAAGTGGCTGTCTCAGGTGTGCTCCCCATGGTCCCAGTGGGAAGTAGACCTGCTGAAGATGTGGAACAGCAATAACACTTTGTCATGTGACATGTGGTACCAAATTTGACAGGAAGATATGCTTTGAGCCATGTACAGATTGGCTTTAATTGATCCTTTCATACGACCGTGACACCTGCTTTCAATTATGGAAACCTGTTATATGGGGTACAGACGAATCCTATTTTATTTGTTCATTTGTTCCATGGTTCCTCCCATGGAACAAATGAACAACCCATGGTTCCTCCCAGTTAGCAGTACTTCATAATTGATTCAAAAGACAGCAGCCCAATGCAATGTGGACACTGACCTGGCCATCAGGTTAGGAGTAACCATTCTACCTGGCCATATATGTCAGGTTACCCCAAGTACAGCACACTGCATATATGTTAGATCCTCTCAGGTGAGTACATTTCAATAGGTGATGGGAGGTAGAAGGGACAGTTTAGCAGTGGACACAATGATGACTGTGTGTTAGTGATATTCTACTGCCAGATGTCCATAGCATTGCTGTCATTGCTATGGACTGTACACTTCTGGAGCATTCAGGTGGGTTTACTCAATTTTTTACTTTACATGCAAGGCAACTTTTCTTGTGGTACACTGGTGTGGTTCTCCTAATGGTGGAATAGTGCCTGCTGGGAGTTGTAGTGCTGTTAATACCTATACTACCAACGCCATACACAGATGTACCAGCTGAGTTTAGTTTACATGTGGGATGCCCGACAGAGGTATTCGGACAGTTGGTCTCATGGGTGGTGAGTGTGATCATTGAGCATGTATGACAAAACATTTTGGGGGCAATATTTTTGTGTTGTGACTTACCCGACTCTACTGCCCCAGGTATTCCTGTCAAGCCCTCAGGATGCAGGCTAGCCAAGATCTTATCCTCCCATGATGTGAAGTTTGGGGGAGGAGGTTGGGGCCCACCGCTAGTCTTGATGACCATGTGCTGGTGCCTGGCGGCCATGAAACTCACCTTCCCCCTGAGGTCATTCCATCTCTTCTTGATATCCTCCCTTGTGCACGGATAGGTGCCAACAGAATTCACCCTGTCGACTGTCGACTATTCTTTGCCACATTTCTATTTCCTAGCAATAGTAGTTTGCTAGACTTAGGCTCCAAATATGTGTGGCTCTACTCTGATTATTTTTATCCACCATGACCCCTAACTTGTCATCAGTGAAACAGGAATGTTTTTGTGGTGACATGGTGGTGGTCAATTACATGGAAAAGTAATGAAAATGGATGATGCAGTATGGGTTCTGTGTTGTCCGGGAGTGACGGTTGGTATCTGATGTGTAGAGGTACTATTATGTGTGTTGGGTGTGTTGTGCGGCTGTGGAATGAGTGCTATGGGAAGTGTGAAGGGGTGCCTAATCTATGATACTGTGTGCCTCTTTTTTCGGCTCTGGCTTCAATGTGTGGTGTTTTTGTTGCAAAGGATTTTGGAGTGTGGAAGGTTGTGTTTTATAGTGCAGCTTGCAGGTGTTTCGGGGGTGTGGATGTGTGCTTGCTGTGTGGATTTAAAATTTCCAATGTGGTAGTGTTTATTACTCTGTTGACTGCTGACTGCCGCGGTTCACATCGCCATTGTTTGACCGCCATTAAAGTACTGCTATTGTGATTTTTGGGTCATAATAGGTTCGTTGGTTGTTTGATGGGTTGGTGGTGCTGGGGGTGGGAGTGCCTCCCTTCCCCCCCACCACCCCCCCCCCCCCGAGTCCTGGCGGTGTCGTTTTTTTTGGCTGAGTTTTGGCGATCCAGTCTGTGTGACTCATAATAAGGTGGTCTGTATGTCAGCCAACATGGTTGTCTTTTGGCGATGGCCACCATGGCAGTCTGGCTGTCAGACCGCCAAACTCATAATGAGGCCCTTAGTCTCTTCTCATCTGAAGCATCGACCAAACGAGGTTTTACATTTCACCCTATGACATTGTGACTAACTTACTTTGCTGATTGTGTATTCATCTTCAACCTACCTTGATTGAGAATTAATGGTGTCTAAAAATTGAGGCCCATATTTATGTGCTTTTGACGCAGGGCAGAGTAACAAGTCACCTTGCTTCCCTGCGTCAAAGGGGGAAAGGCAATAATGGCCTGTATTTAAGCAATACGGTGCATTCCTGTTCTTTCCACTGCACTGGCACTGTTTTGGCAGCCTACCGCCAAGGCAGAAACCTTCTGCATTGTAGGCCAGTGGCATTAAAAAAGCCTGTGCAGCCTTTGCGTGAGGGGAGGAGGGCCGAGCTCCAGAGGGCCCCTCAGCACAGTACCCTGGTCTGAGACCACCCGAGTTCGGACGGGCGCCCCTCAATATACTTTGCAGGGGGCTGGGCCCTCTAGTTTCATAACGCCACTATTTTAGGCAAGAAGGGGCACCTTCCTGCACAAAAACAACCCTGGGAGACTTTTCTCTCCTTCTATGTGTGCTGCATAATGCAGCACACATAGTAAGAGGAAAACAACTAGGAAAAAGATATTTCTCCTTGTTGCGCCTCCCCAGGGGAGGTGCAAGGTTTTGGCGCATCCCTATGTTTACAAGCTATTGTACATCAGGGGATGAGTTGAAGTGCATGGGTGTTGCATGGGAACACCCACGCAACGCCCATGGATTGCCTCTCTTGCGCAGAGTAAGACTTGCCTTACTCCATATCTATGAGGCCATTCAAAGCCAGGCAAAGTGGCTTTGCGTGGCCTCATAGATATGAAAGCAAGGTTTGCGCCGCTGCTGCATCACAAAAAATGACTCAACGATGGTCATAAATATGCCCCTGTGTAAGTACTTTTATCTGCGCAACTAGGATACAGAATATGTTCATGCATAAACCTCCAAGTGGCCTCCAGGTTCCAAGTGACCTCAATTATACTTATATCCTATCAGTGTCCTGATTTCATTTCCACAACTGCTTTCAACAACTACAAATGTATGTTTGTCCTGCTCCTGCCTTACTGATACAGGTAACACAAATCCTTGTTTTACACCACGATGCTACCGTTCAAGTTTTAATAGCGAAATAACCCCTTTCCACCCACCTTCTTTTCGTGGGCTCTCCAAAGGGCTATGGGTTACAACGCCACTTAGCAGTTTTGCTGTAGAAATCTGAAGTCTGTGGTGCAGCACTGCCACCCAGTGGAAAAGTTCATGGATACAGTTCCATCCCGTCTATTCAGCACCCCCTACATTTTTATTAAAGCAACATGCCACGACTAATTTTAGCAAGCTAAATATTGTAATGTCGCTAAGGAGCGTTTCGTCCAGGAAATGTAGGCAAACTCAGTTATTTTCAAAATATATACAAGTAAGCAGAATAAAACATTGCAAGGAAGCTTTTTGAGTGAGAATGTGAAGATGGATGGATGTGCATATTAAAAGAATACTAAAAAAAACACCATGTATGAATGGTCATTGTCTTTTTCTCACAATAAATTAACTGTGTACAATGGTAAAATATATAATAAGTGAAGGAGTCAAAACATCCAAGAAACTGTATTGTTAAAAATGTTGACAAAAAACGTTCGTTGTTAGCATTTGTTTTCTAAAATGAGCTTCTTTAAGATTTCAAAGACGCTCAGCATACCCTTTTGAAAATCACGTTACCAAATACGTTGGCAAAATACTTTAGGATGTCAGGGATGCTTTTGAAGTGAAATGTGAAGCTTCTTACCACAGTTTCGAGTCCCATGAATTGCCCTTTATGGCACCCTTGGTGACCCCGGCCAGCAGGCTGAAGACCACTGCATTAAGGTCAGAGCAGCAATGGATTGACAATACTAATGATTATTATGGCTGCCATACCATTAAGAAGATAACACTGGCACTTCTCAACAGAACTGCTCTCCTGACCTCCCCTTGAGCCTGCGTAAACTTCTCCCCCACCCCCCACTTTAGACCTGTCTGTCGATCACTGTGGCAGGACCACCTCAGATGGAAGTATCCTGCCCTACCCCTGTAGTGGCTAAAACATCCCGCTCCCCCATTCCCAAAACACAGAATGCATTGTCTAAAGCTCCATGAATTAGAATGTGCTTTCTATAGAAGAAGGGTGTGCCCACACTTGCCTTAGTAGTCACAGCCTAAAGCATTATGGCGTTATGAGAGTGGATCTCAGTCAGAGTTGAGGGCACAGCCAAAAAATGAGACTAAACCCTGGGGCGGCTCCTTCGCAGTGGCAAAGGAGTGTCGCCCCAGTGGCTGAGCCAGCAGCTGAAAAATGTTTAATATTATTAATACTGTTTAATTTTTCAGCTGCTGGCTCAGCCAGCATATGCAGGGAGGGGCGGGGCTGGTCCTTGCGAGAGGGGGGGGGAGAAGTGGAGTCAGTGCACTTGGGGGCATATTTATAATCTGTTTGTGCCGGGTTTGCGTCATTTTTTTTTACACAAATCCGGCGCAAACTTAACTCCATATTTATACTTTGGCGCTAGACCAGCCTAGCGTCAAAGTTATGGAGTTTGCGTAATTTTTGGGACGTGGAAACCTACCTTGCGCTAATGAGATGCAAGGTAGGCGTTCCCGTGCAAAAAATGATTCTAAGGCATTTGGGCCTTATTTATCCTCCCGCGCAAAAATGATGCACGGGAGGAGGCGGGCCTTAAAAAATGGCGCTAAGCCTGTTTAGCTCCATTTTTTAACACCCGGGTCAGAGCAGGCCTTAGGGGACCTGTGGGCTCATTTCGATGGTCTCTGACCATGGAAGCAGTCCACAGGTGCCCTTCCCTGCATCCAGGGACACCACTGCCATTCTCACCCACCCCTGGAGTACACCCATGGATGGGTGGACCCATCCAAGGTAAGTCCAGGTAAGTTTTTTCATTTTTTTTTTTTAAAGTGGCATAGGGGTGGCCTAACTTGGGCCCCCCTACATGCCACTTTGCTCAATGACCATGCAGTCCCCTGGGCATGGCCACTGGGCCGGGGGGCATGACTCCTGTCTTTCCTAAGACAGGAGTCATTTCCATAGGGGTTGTGCACCAAAAAATGACGCTAGTCAGGTTAGACTTAATATTTTGTACGCTAACCTGACTTGCACCATTCTTTGACGCACAACCCCCAGTCTTCCCAACGCCTCAGTTTTCCGTCTTAGCGTCATTTATTTTGACGCTAGTGTCATTCCTTAAATATGAAGCCCAGCTGGCGCTTTGGAATGGCGGTAGCCGGCGTTAATCTTTTTGTGCAGGTTTGCGTCAAAAAGTATAAATATGGGCCTTAGTGCGCACTCCAGTTTGACTGGCCTTCTTAGGCTGGCCAAACCGATGTGCACACTTAGGTTTCTCCAAGCTGGCTGTGAAACACAGCTGGGTTGCAGAAACTGCACAGACCCCAGTGCACTATTTGAGCGGCAGACCAAGCTGCTCAGACCAATCCTGACGCTGCTGTCATGCTAAGTATAGCATGCGAGCAGCGCCAGGATTGCGTGGGGCGCCTGTGCTTGTGTCCCATGGACTGCTGGGACACCAACATTATCAAGGGAAGAGGATCGAGGAGGCTGGTGGCGGCAGCAGAAACAGGTATGCTTTTTTATAAATTAGATTATTCCCCCCCTTACCCCTTTTCCCCAACTACACCCACCCCTCCCCTTGAGATTTGCGGCAGCCACCACTGACTAACCCACTTTTGTGCCAGGTTTTCAATTTGCTCCCATTATGCTGTTATGAGATGAATGCAAAGACTGGTTGTATTTCACTATTTCGACCTCTCCAACAATAATTTGGATAATTTATTTTCACTTACCATAATTTCAGGCTGGTAGTCACCTATACAATCATTTTGTATATTTTTATTTCTTTTTAAATGATATTTTTGTAATCTTTTAAGTATTATTTAAATCTCTTTTTTAATGTTTAGTGGTCAACCACTTTTTAATCCTTGAACACCATCCAAAAACGAATTTGTACGCTCTTCACCTGAACAGGATCACCCTTTTAAAGACTGGACATGACCTACAATTTTAAGATATGATAAGGGGTTGGTGGTTATGTATTTGCCAATGATAAGACACTTACTGGCACAACTTACTGGACAACCCTTTGTAATTTTGTAAAAAGCACCACATGAAAGAAGAGTTATGTTTGCTTTTGCTTGGCAGGAGCTGCCAGCTCCCACCAAGCAAAAGCAAACAGCTACCTCTAAGGGCAGGCACCTTGGGAGGCAGCAGGAGCCATCCCAAGGGGGTGGTGGTCCCCAGGGCCATATATAGCTCCACGAGGTGGGCCGCGTGATCCCCATCCTTCATTCAGTTTTGCCCCAGGGAGGTGGTGGTCCCCAGGGATCTGCTACAGACCCCCTCTCCTTTAAGTTATTTGAGCCCCGGTTGGGGGGGTCCACAGGGGATGGGGGCTTTGTAGGCCCCCCCTGCACACATTAAAGACCATTTGCCCCAGGGAGGTGGCAGTCCCCAGGGTGTGAAGGGGGGGGGGCATATGGCCCCCTGGCATACATTTAACAGCATTTGCCCCAGAGGGTGGCGGTCTCCAGGGCACAGGTGTGCCGAGCAGGCCTGCCCACATACATAAAATATGATTGCCCTGGGGAGGTGACATCCCCTGGGTGCAGGGGTGCTGAGCGGGTCACTCCACATACATAATATGCAATGCCCTAGGGAAGTGGCAGTTCCCGGGGCTTTGATAAGACCTAGGAGGGAGGCCCCTGTGCCCCCTCCTATATTTTGGCAATGCCCCCGGAACCTGGCCCACCCAGGGCAAAATGAAAAGCAAGCGCTGGAGACTGTGTCTGCTTTTTGTTTAAATCACAGTGAAATTTGTGGATCTGAAACAATTTTATGTATTTTGCCGTGATTTTAAGCCTTTGGAGGATCCCAGGGGAACCCCTGCACCAAGGCTAGGGGAGTTGGATAAACGTACCTTGCCCCCTTTACTTTTTTTTTAACATTTCTTTTTGGGACTCGGCTGAAGCTGAGCCTCAAAATGGCTGCCAACACATTCTGGTTGAACTGTTGGCAGCCAATCAGATCTGTGCATAAGATCTGGAGTATTTGCAAAGCCTTCACACCTCCAAATATACAAATTTGGTTTTCTTTTAATATTTCAAAATCTACTGAATGGATTTACACTAAATACTAGAAAGGCTTCTTCCTTGACCAAAAGCTGCCTTTCTGCAAAATTTGGTGTAATTCCGTCCAGCAGTTTGGACTGTAGTTGTGTTCAAAATCCCTATGTGAATTGAAATGGGAAATGCACTTTTTTACGCTTTTTCAATGGAAACTAGGTTCTAACTATAAGTACTGAATGACGACATCCAGTATGTAATATATGTATATAATTTTGTTTATCTTGCATAGTTTGCTATTCATCTATTTGAAATTGATAAGTGTATTTTGTTATTCCACTCTGCATGATTCCAAAACGTAATACAATTGTTATACTTAAAAAAAGTTTGACTATAAAGTTAGGACTTATTCAGTGTAGCAAAAATACTTGCCCTGTCTCATCACTGCCTGACGACCAGTTTACACGTACTAACACTGCCTGAATTTTTATAATAAAATGTACTTCCTTATTTGCTGTTTCCTGAAGGCTGCTGTTACTGACAGCCTGAAGCACTATGAATGAACAATGCTGAAACTTTACACCCTCCACGCTTACTCAGGCACATCTGTGGGCAACACAACCCATGCTTTGCTTGCACCCGAATGATCATGGTGACCAACTGTGTATAACAGTTAGGGGTAGACTGCCAACAATAGCCTTGCCTGAAATATTGTTGGTACCAGCCATAGATTTTATTGAGTGACCAAGTGTAGTGGAGCCAGCCTGAACCCACCCCCGGAAGGAGGAAGTGCGTGCCCGGAAAAGCACGTTAAAAAATGGTGTCAAATGGTGCATTTTAAAGCAAAAACTTTAAAATATTGAGTAACATAATTTTGCAAGTTGTTCTGATTAACTGCGCCCCACTGGTAAAAAGCATAAGTTATATCTCACAAGGAGTAACTCTAGTACTACGGAAGGAGTTAATGTACTTAATCTTAAAACGTCATTTATAAGCCCATGACAAGACAGAAGCTAAAATACCATGAGAAATAAAGCTGCCGAATGCCCGAATTCAGCATAGTTCGAATGTGAATGTTGCTCACAAATTTCAAGTTGTGGCTAGTATTATTATTATTTTTTTTTAATATGTTTTTATTGGTTTTTCAGCCAAGTGGCAACATTCAAGTGAAGTACAGGTAGTTACATTACGTTTCAGCGTATATTATACATAATAATTGTTTTGTTTGCCCATTTTACCAGTCCTATACAAGCACTCTGCCTCCCAACTGGGGCACTACAGAGTATACCTTTACAGTACGCATTTGGTTCGTCATGTGCAATTTTATTGAAGAAACGAAGAAATATAGGGAGAAGAACTAAAGATAAGAGATAGAGAGATTCCGAGCGCAGGCAGGGGGGGAAGGGGGGGGCGGAGAGGGGGCAGGGAGAGCCAGGCGTCAGGGGGGAGCACAGCCACCACAACCACCCTCACGGCAAGCCCGCATTTCCAGCCGAATGTCGCTGCAGCTCCCGCGCTCAACAGGATTACCTGGGAAAAGCAGGGATCCATTCCTCCTGCGGGATGAGGGAAACGGAGCAGGGAGAGCGGGTTAAAGGGGGGAGATCAACGGCACCTCGTATCCGGAAGTTGTGGCTATTATTATGATGCTTAATATGCCATCTTGCCTGGGGTGCTGCTTACACCTGCCAGAGAACTGCTCAATATGTCAGCCATTTAGGGGTGATCAGTGATTATCAGGTGTGGGTCCTCAAAGTGCTGTGACAGATGCAGATAATGTATTTTATTATTCTATGGTTAATGAAAGTAAATCTGTCCACACGCATTGCTACTGACCATAGAGAGGGGAATTCGAAACCTGGCCTGACCATATGGAAAAGCATAAACCATGTGATGTTCTCCTAAAAGAATTTGCATTTCCAAAATATTAATTGAACTCTCCCTCACACAACTATATGCACAGTCTTAGTTCTACTATGTTTAAGCAACCACAATTATAGGGTTTGTGAGACATTCAGGACATCATTATGAGTTTGACGGAGGGGATACTCCTTCACAAATGTGACGGATATCCTGTTCACCATATTACAAGTTCCATTATACCCTATGGAACTTGAAATAGGGCGGACAGGATATTCATCACATTTATGACGGAGTACTCCCCTCCCTCAAACTCGTAATGAGGCCCTCAATGTGTACATATAGGAGTCCGACCTTCACACTTCACCCTCTTTCCCCTGGACATTAATATATCCATGATTTAAGACGTTTAATCATTTTGCTTGACTGAGTTTTGAGTTCATCCTTAGCTGCCCCCGAACAGCCCAGTACTGCACAATTAATGCCTTAGCCAGCACCATAATGGTTCAGAGCTTTGTCTATGCCACCAATGTGATGCAGAGGCACAATTATCATGGGCCGCAGAAGATGGCCGAAGTCATTGACACTTCTGACCAGCACTGCAATGCCAGGCTTACTCTTTAAAGACTGACAAAATGTTGTGTAAGTCTGCACTGCATTGTGCTGCCATGTTACCTTTACAGTGTTTCACTTACATAGTCTTACATTCCTATCATATTTTTTTGCAATGATTTTCATATACATAGACTTACACTTCGCTGACACGCCTTTTCCCCCTCCTGTGTCAGGCCTTTTTTTGCCTATTTGGAATAGTTCTCGCTTAGGCCCTCATAACTTTTTGTCCACATAAGCTACCCATGCCAAATTTGCGTCCTTTTTTTCCAACATCCTAGGGATTCTACAGGTACCCAGACTTTGTGGGTTCCCCTGAAGGAGGCCAAGAAATTAGCCAAAATACAGTGAAAATTTCGTTTTTTTTAAAAAAATGGGAAAAATGGGCTGCAGAAGAAGGCTTGTGGTTTTCCCCCTGAAAATGGCATCAACAAAGGGTTTGCGGTGCTAAAAGCACTAGCTTCCCAGCTTTCAGGAACAGGCAGACATGAATCAGAAAACCCAATTTTTCAACCCAATTGTAGTATTTTACTGGGCCATACCCCAATTTTTCCGATTTTTTGTGCTTTCAGCCTCCTTCCAGTCAGTGACAAAAATGGGCATGAAACCAATGCTGGATCCCAGAAACCTAAACATTTCTGAAAAGTAGAAAGAATTCTGAATTCAGCAAGGGGTAATTTGTGTAGATCCTATAAGGGTTTCCTACAGACAAAAAAGATATTGAAATTGAGGTGAAAAAAACAGCACTTTTTCTCTACGTTTTACTCTGTAACTTTTTCCTGCAATGTCAGATTTTTGAAAGCAATATACCGTTACGTCTGCTGGACTCTTCTGGTTGCGAGGATATATAGGGCTTGTAGGTTCATAAAGAACTCTAGGTACCCAGAGCCAATAAATGAGCTGCAGCCTGCAGTGGATTTTCATTCTATACCAGGTATACAGCAATTCATTTGCTGAAATATAAAGAGTGAAAAATAGCTATCAAGAAAACCTTTGTATTTCCAAAATGGGCTCAAGATAAGGTGTTGAGGAGCAGTGGTTATTTGCACATCTCTGAATTCCGGGGTGCCCATACTAGCATGTGAATTACAGGGCATTTCTCAAATAGATGTCTTTTTTACACACTCTCTTATATTTGGAAGGAAAAAATGTAGAGAAATCAAGGGGCAATAACACTTGTTTTGCTATTCTATGTTTCCCCCAAGTCTCCCGATAAACATTATACCTCAATTGTGTAGGTAGGCCTAGCGCCCACGAAAGGAAATGGCCCAAAACACAACGTGGACACATCACATTTTTTCACAGAAAACAGAGGTGTTTTTTACAAAGTGCCTACCTGTGGATTTTGGCCTCTAGCTCAGCCGGCACCTGGGGAAACCTAGCAAACCAGCGCATTTTTGAAAACTAGACACCTAGGGAATCCAAGATGGGGTGACTTGTGGGGCTCTGACCAGGTTCTGTTACCCAGAATCCTTTGCAAACCTCAAAATTTGACCAAAAAAACACTTTTTCCTCTCATTTCGGTGACAGAAAGTTCTGGAATCTGGGAGGAGCCACAAATTTCCTTCCACCCAGTGTTCCCCCAAGTTTCCTGATATAAATTGTACCTCACCTGTGTGGGTAGGCCTAGCGCCCACGAAAGGAAATGGCCCAAAACACAACGTGGACACATCACATTTTTTCACAGAAAACAGTGCCTACCTGTGGATTTTGGCCTAGAGCTCAGCCGGCACCTGGGGAAACCTAGCAAACCAGCACATTTTTGAAAACTAGAAACCTAGGGGAATCCAAGATGGGGTGACTTGTGGGGCTCTGACCAGGTTCTGTTACCCAGAATCCTTTGCAAACCTCAAAATTTGGCCCAGAAAATACTTTTTCCTCTCATTTCGGTGACAGAAAGTTCTGGAATCTGAGAGGAGCCACAAATGTCCTTCCACCCAGCGTTCCCCCAAGTCTCCCGATACAAATGGTACCTCACTTGTGTGAGTAGGCCTAGCGCCCACGAATGGAAATGGCCCAAAACACAATGTGGACACATCACATTTTTTCCCAGAAAACAGAGGTGTTTTTTGCAAAGTGCCTACCTGTGGATTTTGGCCTCTAGCTCAGCCGGCCCCAGGGGGGGCAGAAAAGGCCTAAAATAAATTTGCCCCCCAACCCCCCAGGGAGTGACCCTTGCCTACCGGGTCGCTCCCCCTGCGTGACATTGGTGCAAAAAAAAGATCCCGGTGCCTAGTTGTTTCTGCCCCCCTTGGGGACAGATTGACCTAAAATCCACTGATCTGCCCCCAAGGGGGGCAGAAATGGTCTAAATACAATTTGCCCCTGTACTGCCATTTGATAAGTTTTGTTTTGACCAATGACTTTGTGTTTCACCACTGCGCATATTAGTTGCTCAATGTTCACCAGTAGCACATGGTATGTTTTGTTCAGTTGAGCCGCCTATGGGCTTTGACATGGCATTAGCCATTACTTTCTGTATTCAGTTTAGCCGCCTATGGGCTTTGACATTGCATTAGCCATTACATTCTGTATTCTGCCTATTGGCTTTGACATGCTGTATCCAGTCTAGCCGCCTATTGGCTTTGACATTGCATGCCTATTGACTTTGACATGATGTATTCAGTTTAGCTGCCTATTGACTTTGACATGCTATTAGATATTCTGCCTATTGGCTTTGACATGATATCATATATTACATTTTGTATTCAGCTCCGCTGCCTATTGGCTTTGACATGATATCACATATTGCATTTTGTATTCAGCTCAGCTGCCTATTGGCTTTGACATGATATTAGACATTGCATTTTGTATTCAGCTCAGCTGCCTATGGGCTTTGACATGATATTATACATTGCATTTCATATTCAGCTCAGCTGCCTATTGGCTTTGACATGACACTAGACATTGCATTTGATATTTAGGTTAGCTGCCTATTGCCTTTAACATGACATTGCATTTGATATTTAGGTTAGCTGCCCATTGCCTTTAACGTGGAGTTAGACATTGCAGTTGAGAATCCAAGCTGTATTTTTCCAAGCTGTGTTTTTGCACAAGATGAACCAAGATGTTTTTCTCACAGTAGACTAGACATGATAAGAGAGAGTACATGGGTGTTGTTTTTTCTTCGCTTGAGCTTGGGAACAGGAGTAGTCTTGGAGACCTGGCCAGTCTCCAAAAGGCTTGCTCAGTTTCCCAGGTCTGAGAGGAGGGGGCACACCTTTGTAACGAATGTAACAGGCTGCAGAGGATCAGATTCGAATCTGCCGGACCTCGTGCTGGAGCTTGGCGCAGGCTGCCAGCAATCCCGTGTGGGTAGATGAATCTCTCTTTCTCGCGGCTGACAGGGGTCATCAGCTTGCAGACCTTAGAAAGATGAAGCTGTGAATAGTTCCCACACGGTGAAGTATTTGTTTTGCTTTGCATTCAATATCTTATAAATATAACCTGCTGTGTATATTGCAAACTGATATATTTTGTTTGATTAACGCGGACTTGAAAGCTACTAATTCGTCATACATAAAATATTGTGGTTGGGGAAGAATTAACAACAATAAAAGTCTTCTTTGACCTCAGAAGTGCATTTCTGTTGTGTTATGTTAGTGCTTAGAAACTAAATAAGAGGAAAGCACTACAATTGGTACCAGAAGTGGGGTGTCGGTCATTAAGAGGTGATTAAGAGGGTGTTGACGAGTTAGTAGATTTCTAAGTGCACACTTTAAAAGTGTAATTGTTTTTTGTTGTTTGGAGAATTACAGAAATTGTTTTCTGTTTGGAGAATCACAGTAGCACGGCAGACCATGTCTGAGAATACATGTGTTGATGAACTGCCTGATGGTGCTAAGAAAAACTGTGAATTGTTTTCTGTTTGGGGAATTACAGAAGAAAATGCATGTGTAGCTAAAATGCCTGATAATGCTTTGAGAAATAATTCCCGTTGTATATATGTAGAAAAAGTGTGTTTTGGAAGTAATGATGACAGAAAGGTCTGGATACCTTTATCTGCTTACAGAGAAATGCAGGAGAAATGTAGGAAGTTGGAACATGAAAATAGGAATTTACGTGAGCAAATTAGCCAGGATACAATAATTCAAAATAATGCTGAAAGTTATAAAAATGAAGAATCTTTCTTGTCCCATTCCAGTAATGAGGGGGTTAAGACAGCTCCGAGCTGCTTTGAGTTTTTGTGTGAGCCAGGGTTTTTGGCAGACAAAATGCATTCCTTAACTGATAACACGGACGAGAGAGACCAGAATGTGAAGGATTTTAGAGCAAGAGACACCGAGTTTCATTAGCTTGTTTGATTTTTGGAAAAAGAATAGCCCTCATTTGAGAGAAATCCTAACACTTTTGTATATGGTCACTGTGAAAAATTATATGCAGTTGCGCGCTTGTGATTTGGCAAATGAAATAATGCAGACTTTAGGTTTCTGCGCAGTGCAAGAAGGAAAAACTGATGTACATTTAAATCATGAACAAGGAAAGAAAATAGTGCCCCTAGCTAGAATCATACAATGGATCTGGTACTTGCAAGACAGGGCTAGAGTACCACAGATAAAAGAGTTACCAATGAAATTGTGTGCACCATTTGAATTCGTGTCCACTGAAGATAAAAAGCATGTTTGTTTTACTAATGATTCATTGACTGAAATGTTGCTTTCTGGCACAGTAGAAGGAACAGCGTTGTATAATGTGTGTCAGATTTTAAAGCAAGAGCTACGTGAGATGTGTCATTTTTATGCTGATTTTTGGTTCATTGCTAATGTTTTAGCACCTAACTGGTTCAATTACCTTGCAGATGTTAATGAGAAAAATTCAGAGAGAGAAGTGTACACCCAGAATTCTGCCTTAGTGGGGATGGCTAAGTGGGTGCCCCAGAAATGTGAACAGCTGAGAGAAAAAGCCACTTACAGGTGGGCAGAGATGAGAGAGATGCACATTCCCCTAGATTTGATAAAAACTGTGCAGCACGCACAAAAGCAATCTGTCATGCAAGCAGTCACAGAGCAGTTGGGGAGAGGAAAGTTACCAGGACAGAAATGGCAAATTGATCAGGTTTTAGGGAGAGTGATTGCTGCAGATTACCAAGGAAAAATCGAAATTATGCTGATACCTAGAAAGGAATCTGATTCATTCATACAAATTGGAGACAGAATGGCCCAACTTGACAAAAATGCAGTGAATGGAGGTTTGGTAAAGAAGGAGTCTGCCCCAGCCCTTCTGACAGTGCAAGAAAAGGGAAGCTGTGGCGCAGCAGATAAAAACCTCAGTGCTGATGTGTGGGCTGAAGCCCCAAGTGATCCTCCAGAACCTGCAGTGAATATAACAAAGGGCCCCAAAAACGTCCTGCTGATTATAAAACAGGGAAAGAAAGAGGAAGGGTGCAGTTTAAATGAAAAATGTTATTTGCAAGAAAAGTCATACTTGTTTCTTTTGCAGATCCTACCACGTTTCGCCACTGTCCCTGAGTGTGCTGTGTGGTCCCCCTTCCGGTGTGTGCGTGTGGGGTCGGGGGAGGGTCCGAATCCCCAACCTGAACCTGGCTGAGTAAAGTGCCAGCACCATGGATCCATTTTGCGCAAACTGCGCCTTCAGTTCAAGTTCAACTTGTTTGATTGCATTCTTCCACCGGAACTAAGCTGTGTTTTTTTTTTTTTTCCCCCTCTCGTATGGAACTCTGACTTTTGCTTATCTTCCAGAAAACCTTTCAGGTGGACCGTGCACCTTTACATGAGCAGAACTCATGCCACATCAAATTGCTAACACTGTTGAATTAGAGACTCATTCAGAGAAAAAAAAATGCTCAGTCTTTTCTATGTAGATGTATCTGATGTGAAAGGTTATGAAATCAATGTGTTAATCCACTTCTATTGCTTTACAGGGATTGCTTTGATCATTCAAATCTGATTGGCTGATAATGTTTTTTTTTTTTTTGTGCTGATGTTTTTTGTTTTTGTTTGAAACAAGAGATATGTGAAACAAAAATTCATTGGTCAAAGGGCGGAATGTACTGCCATTTGATAAGTTTTGTTTTGACCAATGACTTTGTGTTTCACCACTGCGCATATTAGTTGCTCAATGTTCACCAGTAGCACATGGTATGTTTTGTTCAGTTGAGCCGCCTATGGGCTTTGACATGGCATTAGCCATTACTTTCTGTATTCAGTTTAGCCGCCTATGGGCTTTGACATTGCATTAGCCATTACATTCTGTATTCTGCCTATTGGCTTTGACATGCTGTATCCAGTCTAGCCGCCTATTGGCTTTGACATTGCATGCCTATTGACTTTGACATGATGTATTCAGTTTAGCTGCCTATTGACTTTGACATGCTATTAGATATTCTGCCTATTGGCTTTGACATGATATCATATATTACATTTTGTATTCAGCTCCGCTGCCTATTGGCTTTGACATGATATCACATATTGCATTTTGTATTCAGCTCAGCTGCCTATTGGCTTTGACATGATATTAGACATTGCATTTTGTATTCAGCTCAGCTGCCTATGGGCTTTGACATGATATTATACATTGCATTTTATATTCAGCTCAGCTGCCTATTGGCTTTGACATGACACTAGACATTGCATTTGATATTTAGGTTAGCTGCCTATTGCCTTTAACATGACATTGCATTTGATATTTAGGTTAGCTGCCCATTGCCTTTAACGTGGAGTTAGACATTGCAGTTGAGAATCCAAGCTGTATTTTTCCAAGCTGTGTTTTTGCACAAGATGAACCAAGATGTTTTTCTCACAGTAGACTAGACATGATAAGAGAGAGTACATGGGTGTTGTTTTTTCTTCGCTTGAGCTTGGGAACAGGAGTAGTCTTGGAGACCTGGCCAGTCTCCAAAAGGCTTGCTCAGTTTCCCAGGTCTGAGAGGAGGGGGCACACCTTTGTAACGAATGTAACAGGCTGCAGAGGGTCAGATTCGAATCTGCCGGACCTCGTGCTGGAGCTTGGCGCAGGCTGCCAGCAATCCCGTGTGGGTAGATGAATCTCTCTTTCTCGCGGCTGACAGGGGTCATCAGCTTGCAGACCTTAGAAAGATGAAGCTGTGAATAGTTCCCACACGGTGAAGTATTTGTTTTGCTTTGCATTCAATATCTTATAAATATAACCTGCTGTGTATATTGCAAACTGATATATTTTGTTTGATTAACGCGGACTTGAAAGCTACTAATTCGTCATACATAAAATATTGTGGTTGGGGAAGAATTAACAACAATAAAAGTCTTCTTTGACCTCAGAAGTGCATTTCTGTTGTGTTATGTTAGTGCTTAGAAACTAAATAAGAGGAAAGCACTACAGCCCCCCAGGGGAGTGACCCTTGCCTATTGGGTCGCTCCCCATCTCTAAAAAAAAAAAAAAAAAAAAAACACCCTCAAAACATTTGCCCTGGGGGCAGATTGGCGTAATAACAATAGGCAAGGGGGCAGAAATGGTCTAAATACAATTTGCCCCCCAGGGGAGCGACCCTTGCCTAATGGGTCACTCCCCATCTCTAAAAAAACAAACAAACAACAACAAAAAAACACACAAAAAAAATAGCCCTGGTGCCTAGAGGATTCTGCCCCCCGGGGGCAGATCGGCCTAATAAAAATAGGCCAATCTGCTCCCAAGGGGGGCAGAAATGGCCTAAACATAATTTGCCCCCTAGGGGAGCACCCTTGCCTAAGTGGTCACTCCCCACCTCTAAAAACAAAACAAAAAAAAAAATTGATCCCTGGTGCCTAGAGGTTTCTGCCCCCCTTGGGGGCAGATCGGCCTAATAATAGGCCGATCTGCCGCCGGGGGGGCAGAAAAGGCCTTAAAAAAAATGTTTCCCCTGGGAGCGACCCTTGCTCAAGGGGTCGCTCCCCTCATGCCAGTTTCCTTTTCTAAAATAAATCCCTGGTGTCTAGTGGGCATTTCAAATGCCGGATTGCTTTACAATCTGGCTTTTGAAACGCTCAGAGAGACTTCAAAGGGAAGGAAAGGAGATTCCCCTTCCATCCACGACTGGCGTGTGTGGGTGGGGGGACAAAGGGGGGGCGCCAGCGCTCCCCCCCGGTACCCGGGTGCACGACGAGATCACCTCGTCCAAGGCACCGTAGTGGTTAAGGGAGGAATGTGTCCTATTTAACTCATTTTTATCTAATGTAAGAACTTATTTATTAAAGAATATTGTTCATTTTAGAATCGGGTTAAAAAAGTGAAAAGGGGCAAAGGAGGGGCATGGGCGTCAATTCACTAAAATGCCAGGGGTAGTAGAAGTGACATCAAATAACTTCCCTATGAACTGATGACATCTCAGGAAGTGACATCATATGACTTGCCTTCAGGAACGTAATTTTACATGACCTTAATCAAGATGACATCACAATAATTGCAACTGCTGAAGATGAGAGACTCTTAAATGAACAATTATATAATACAATATGTTGCTAACATAGATTTTATAAACCACCCACATACTAAATATGAAACTGACATGATGGGAACATTATACATTTCTATTTTTTATTGCATGAAACATGATGTTTGTTGGAAGAAGAAAATATAGTGCCCCTAAACCACAAAATAACAGTGGGAATCCAAATTATTTATACCTGAACTCTTCATTTAATAGTTTATGTAGAATATTCTTTAAACAGAAAAAAGATGTAAAAAGCAATATTAGTTGTGTCCTCCTGTATTTCTTTATGTACACCAATGTAAACAATGTTAATTATATAAATTGTTCCTTAGCATTGCTAATGCATTTTGATTAGAATCACAAGTAAGGCATTAGCACTCACTATAGCACATAGGTGAGGTTTTATTCAAACACCTACTTTTCAGTATGTTCACAAGAATAACACTGTGGAACATCTTGTTTAAATATGTTTAGTTTTTATTTCATTTTTAAAATTTTTATTCAGCAGGGCACATATTGCACTGCTGTATATTTAGATGCTTTGTCGAGCTAAGAGTTGAATGCTTCAGTTCAGGGGCACTGGAATAATTTTCATTGTGGAGGTGCTGACCAGTACATCGACTCTCCAAAACCATGGAAGGTTTGAAAAATATCCATGTTATTGAACAAGTTAGTATAGTAGTAGTATACACATGTTAACCTTCCAGTAAGCTAGAATTAGGGTCTCCTACACAGAGTAGCTTCCTTCTAGTTTAAATTGATACCAGTGTATGTAAGAGTGGGTCTATAGACAAATGGCTTGCCCCGTCCTGAGAGGAAGAGTAATTGTAATTTTGTATGTGACACATACCCCTGAACCTGTGAAACCATTTATGTATTTTTGATAATTGTCAATTTGATGTGTGAACAAGCTTTATTTAAGCCAGCCAGGTAGGATAAGAGGATGAAGTGGACTCTGGAACTGCAGGTGAACGCCATATATGATCCCACTGTGTAAACTACAATGGCCTTCTTAACAAAGAAATGACACATCTCTGCAAGAGAAGCCTTGCGTCTACTCATACTTTTATTTACAAATCCACACCTGATTCACAAATACCTTATGCATTCTGCAGTTAACGTGAGGGTTTTCTTAACTTTATTCATGTATGTCTGTGTTGCCAAACCCTGTGACAGCAGATTGTCTGCAGTATGTACAATTTACATTTGATGAGTTTGTGTATTTCCAAAAAGCACTATTCATTTTTTATTTTTTCCTATACATAGAGATCATTTTCCATGTAAAGATTTCTTTTCCACTCAAATTCCATGAAATGTGCACCAGGTACAACATGACACTCTACTGTTGTGTAGCCATTTTAGTTATAGCTCCATGCACATTATTTTAGCAAACCAGGCCTGCCACTGTGCACTTTACCCTAGATATATTTTATTCAGCTTTGTTTATTATTTTAACAATAGCCACATTTGGGGTCTTGTTTTATTTCTCTCTATCTAGCTGTTCTTTGCCTAGGTCAGCACAGTGTTCTTAAACAAGACATTTCTTTCACTCTGTGCTTTTTCAAGGCTGCAGTAAGCTAGGTTGCCGGTAAACGTGGTAACACTTTGGGGGTTATTACAACTTTGGAGGAGGTGTTAATCCGTCCCAAAAGTGACGGTAAAGTGACGGATATACCACCAGCCGTATTATGAGTTCCATAGGATATAATGGACTCGTAATACGGCTGGTGGTATATCCGTCACTTTACCGTCACTTTTGGGACGGATTAACACCTCCTCCAAAGTTGTAATAACCCCCTTTGTCTTTAGTGTTCATAGAAACATACTGTAGGCGGGCGTCGCTCGCCTCGCCTACGAACATTCAGACTTGGCGTTCACCCGACGCCTTCCCCGACTTCCGCCCACGTCGTCATGGAGACGCGTGGGGGCGGAGACGGCAATCGGCCCCCGACTTCCGGGTTGCCGGAACTTTAAAAACTGAAAACGCCGCGACCAACGAGAAGAAGGAGAAACCGGAGCGGAGGATTTCCCTAGACAATGCGAACGAGGAGAACAGGGGCGGAGAGCAGATTCCGACGGAGAGAAGAAGCCGGAGCAGAGATACCAGGAGGACGCGAAGCAGCCTGCCACGGCCCAGGAGGGTCGTGGCTATACAAGGTACGGACCCTTTTTAAGGGCAACAACAGTAAGGGAAAAGAAGGGGAGGGGGAGAGGGAAGGTGGGAAAAAGACAGGAGGTGAAAGCCGGGAAAGACACCCAGGGCACCCTCCCACTCAACTTCTAGAGAGAGAGAAAAACCCCTCCTCCTCACAAAATCCTAACTATCCCCCTAAAGAAAAAACTCCACAAAATTATTAGAGTTTGTATAGTTAACCCCTCACTACTTCCCTCACAGCCCCACCTCTCCCCTCACTAATCAAAGAAATCAGTAGACCAAGAAAATATCGTCCCACTTACCTGCTGTATCCTCTGTTGTTCTTCCGAGGGAAACCGTGGACCAAGGGGAGGACCTCTGAAACTCGCCACCTGGAAGAGAGAAATTTAAGGAAACCATTAAAGACCTTGGAAGTCCCACAGATTGGAAGAAGAGGAACAAAAGGGAGGAAAGAAAGGCTACTATCCTATCACTGTGTTCACCCTCTCATAGAACTTAAAATAAAGCAAGAAAACCCCTGCTAAGGGTTAAAAATCTGCGTCTGTGTTCTCTGTATCCCAGATCACAGCCCCAATCCCCCACAGTGGTGTCAGAAGTGGGATCTGAAGGTCCGGACGGGTTACAGAGACAGTGTTACCATGGTGGACAAACCAGGTCTCGAGGACATGATTAAACAACTGGCGGAAGGACAGCGCCACCTCCAGTTAGTGTGGGAAGCACAACAAAGAGAGGCCAAGGAGGACAGAGAGGCCCTGCAATCCGCTCTAAAAAGTCAGGCGACAATCATGGCCAGTAACCAATTGGTCCATGAGACAGCTTTAAAAAAACTGACAGACACCATCGCTGCCAGCAAGGTGCATCCAAATGTGCCAAGTTCGGTATTACAAAAGTATCAGGAGGGGGAAGACCCTGATTCTTTTTTCACGAACTTCGAAAGAGTCGCTTCCTCCGCCCAATGGCCTGAAGATAGGTGGGGCCAATACATTGCCCCCCTCCTAACGGGCACGCTTCAATCTGCTTATCAGGCTGCCAATCTGGGTGGTATCACCCCATACGCTGAGATAAAGAAAAGTATTTTGGAACGTGTGGGACATGACACTGAGTATTACAGGGCAAAATTCAGAAAAGTAAAATGGGGGCCCAATGAAGACCCACGGACCTATTATTACCGGGTGAAGGGCCTGGGATTAAAATGGCTGGGACCCATAGGGACTGACCGTGAGGACGTTATCAAAGTGATAATCCTAGAATAGTACTTGGATTCCCTGCCGATCAGCACCCGAAACTGGATAAGGCAACACCCCAGAATAGACACTGAGATGGCCGTCGAACTAGCATGCGCCTACCACAGTTCAGGGGAGGTTAAACATCAGCCCACCCGACCCTTGGGGAAATTGCTTATAGCTACTCCTCAATTTCCTCCCAGACGAATAACTGAAGAACCAGGACCCTCACGAAGTACGGAAAGAAGTCCCATGCATCAACCTCAGTGCTTTAGTTGTGGGGAGTGGGGTCATATCGCCCGCGGATGTCCAAAAAAACATGAGGGGGTAGAACCGATGGAAATAGGCGTTACTCGGGGAAGGGTTCTATGCCTGGGGAAAAGTGATGTGTCCTTTAAGCACCCCCTTAGAATAAATGGGACTCCGGTCCTGGCCTTGATTGACTCCGGATGCAGTCAGTCAGTGATTCGTCATAGTATAATACACCCGGTACCAGAAACTGATGATCAGTGGGTAACCATATGTTGTATTCATGGAGACCGTGCTCAGTATCCACTTGCAAGGGTAGAAGTTGGATGGAACACTCACCTGGACCTTCTCTCCGTGGGAATCATGGACAACTTAATAGAGGAGTGCGTTATTGGGACTGATTATCAGAGATTCTACGAGATTCTAGATCAAACCCGGAAACATAATCCAGTAGATGAGTGGTGGGGTACGGCCCCTTTCTGGAAGGACTCCATATGTAGCCCACCCACAAGGAAAAAATTGACCCGGAGAGAAAGGAGAGCAGAGAAACATAAATTTGCAACCAAACAAGAACGGGAAAAAAAGGAGAGATTGGTGGCCAATATAGACACTGCCCCCATGTCTTTTAGAATGAGTCAACACGAAGATCCCACACTAGTGAATGCCTGGAAAACTGCCAAAAATGCCCCTACTGGGGAGGTAGGTCCCTACTTCTTGGTACACAAGGACTTGCTGTGTAGAGTACTCACCAGCGCAAATAAGGAAAAGAGACAACTCGTAGTCCCCGAACCCTATAGAACACAGGTCCTCTTCCTAGCCCATAATCAACTGGGGGGAGGTCATTGTGGCCGGGAGAAAACCGAGGAATATTTACTAAGACGGTTTTACTGGCCCAGGGTATATGCACATATCCGGCGATATTGTGCCCATTGTCCGAAATGTCAGCTGGTAGAACCAGGAGCCATTAGGAGAGCCCCGTTACGGCCATTACCAATTATTGATACTCCCTTCAAACGTGTCGGTATGGACCTAGTAGGGCCCCTTCTGCCATCCAGTAAAGGACACACTCATATTCTCGTTTTAGTAGATTATGCGAGTAGATATCCTGAAGCTATTCCACTCACTAGTATCACCACTAAAGCAGTAGCACAAGCAATGATAGCATTCTTTGCCCGAGTGGGATTTCCTGAAGAACTTCTTACCGACCAGGGAACACCATTTGTATCTGGACTGATGAAACAAATATGTAAGTCCCTAGGTGTTCTCCAAATCAAGACATCAGTATATCACCCACAAACGGATGGTTTAGTGGAACGATACAATCGTACGATCAAAACCCTTTTGAGGAAAATAGTGAGCGAAACTGGGAAAGACTGGGATCAAAAACTTCCCCTAGTATTATATGCAATAAGAACACACAAGCAATCCTCTACCGGGCATAGCCCGTTTGAACTTGTATTTGGGAGGCAACCTAGGAATCTATTAGATATGGCAGCGGAATTATGGGAAGAGGAAAATAACGAGGAGCGACCCATCCTAGACTATATTCACAAATTAAAAATCTATCTCCAGACAGTGTGGGAGGATGTGAGACAACATTTAGAAAAGGCACAAGACACTCAAAAAAATTACTATGATCAGGGTACTAAACTGCGGGTTCTACAACCCGACGATAAGGTATTAATCCTCCGTCCCACCTCAGAGCATAAGCTGATAGCCAAATGGCAAGGGCCGTATCGGGTAATAAAAGCGGTCACACCGGTTACCTACTTGGTAGAATTAAACACCCAACCCAGACGAACCCAAATTTATCACATCAATCTATTAAAGAAATGGGAAGACCCGGAAAATGGAAGCCCTACACCAGCAAGGGCATACCTGATCACCCCGAATCAACCACTATCTTTAGAACTATGTCCTATCTCCCATTTAGAACCACAAAAACTTCCCAGGGTCAACGAGTCCCTTTCTGAGATGGAGACACGGCAAATAATGAAGCTAATCCAAAGTCATGCCCGTTTCTTCTCTGAACTGCCAGGGAAAACTTCTTGGGTCCAACATCAAATACGAACACCAGAGGGTAAAATTGTACGCCAACGTCCATATCGTATCCCCGAAGCGAGAAAAAAATTCTTATAGAGGACGAAATAACAAAAATGTTATCTCTTGGGGTTATTGAGACGTCCACCAGCCCATGGTGCTCTCCTATAGTACTGGTGCCGAAAACGGATGGGTCGGTCCGTTTCTGCATCGACTTTCGGAAACTCAATGAGGTATCACTTTTTGATACCTATCCCATTCCCCGGGTGGATGAGGTGTTAGAAAAAATCGGACAAGCCCGCTTTATGACCACTATTGACTTGACGAAGGGATATTGGCAGATTCCCTTAGCTCCCTCAGACAAAGAGAAAACGGCGTTCGTTGCCCCTTCGGGGTTATATCAATTTACCGTCCTCCCTTCATGGTGCCCCGGCCACGTTCCAACGATTGATGGATCGTCTTCTGAGACCCTTCCATGACTTTATGGCTGCCTATCTCGATGACATTGTCATTTTTAGCTCTACCTGGTCAGACCATCTCCTACACCTAGGAAAAGTATTCTCAGCCTTAGCAGAAGCAGGCCTTACCGCCAACACAAAAAAATGTGTCATAGGACAGACCCAGATTTCCTATCTTGGTTATGTCATCGGTAAAGGAGTACTGAGTCCACAAAAAGATAAGGTAGCAACCATTAGACAAAAACCCCTTCCAAAGACTAAGAAAGAACTCCGTTCATTTCTGGGGCTGGTAGGTTATTACCGACGGTTCATACCTCAATACTCGACCATTACAGCCCCCTTGACTGATCTCTTAAAAAAACAGTACTCGAACACCCTTCCCTCTTTTTCCCCCGCGCAACTCCAGGGATTTCACTGGCTAAAAGTAGCCCTATCTACTGAACCCATATTACGATGTCCCGATTTTTCCAGACCTTTCCATCTTTTTGCCGACGCCTCGAATGTCAGTTTGGGGGCCGTATTAGCTCAGCCAGACGAACAGGGGTATGATCACCCCATTGTATATATCAGTAGGAAGTTGTTACCTAGAGAACTAAACTACCCTACTATCGAGAAGGAATGCCTGGTCATAAAGTGGGCGATAGAGTGTTTGCAATATTACCTCCTGGGGCGTCCTTTCATCCTTTACACTGATCATGCCCCCTTAACATGGTTGTCTTCCCATAAGGATACCAATTCACGAGTATTACGCTGGTTCCTTGAATTGCAACCCTTTACATTTCAGGTCTGGCACATACCTGGGGCACGACAGTGTCCCGCTGACTTTCTCTCCCGCTGTCCGGACTCCACAGTACTCAACCAGTCCCGTTCATGGGAAGGGGTGTGTAGGCGGGCGTCGCTCGCCTCGCCTACGAACATTCAGACTTGGCGTTCGCCCAACGCCTTCCCCGACTTCCGTCCATGCCGTCATGGAGACGCGTGGGGGCGGAGACGGCAATCGGCCCCCGACTTCTGGGTTGCCGGAACTTTAAAAACTGAAAACGCCGCGACCAACGAGGAGAAGGAGAAACCGGAGCCGGAGGATTTCCCTAGACAACGTGAACGAGGAGAGCAGGGGCGGAGACCAGATTCCGACGGAGAGAAGACGGCCGGAGCAGAGATACCAGAAGGATGCGAAGCAGCCTGCCACGGCCCAGGAGGGTCGTGGCTATACAAGGTACGGGCCCTTTTTAAGGGCAACAACAGTAAGGGAAAAGAAGGGGAGGGGGAGAGGGAAGGTGGGAAAAAGACAGGAGGTGAAAGCCGGGAAAGACACCCAGGGCACCCTCCCACTCAACTTCTAGAGGGAGAGAAAACCCCCTCCTCCTCACAAAATCCTAACTATCCCCCTAAAGAAAAAACTCCACAAAATTATTAGAGTTTGTATAGTTAACCCCTCACTACTTCCCTCACAGCCCCACCTCTCCCCTCACTAATCACAGAAATCAGTAGACCAAGAAAATATCGTCCCACTTACCTGCTGTATCCTCTGTTGTTCTTCCGAGGGAAACCGTGGACCAAGGGGAGGACCTCTGAAACTCGCCACCTGGAAGAGAGAAATTTAAGGAAACCATTAAAGACCTTGGAAGTCCCACAGATTGGAAGAAGAGGAACAAAAGGGAGGAAAGAAAGGCTACTACGTTCATGAGGGGGAAAGTAGTTTATTTAATTATTTCTAATTCATATGAATATGAATGTTATTCTATTTATTATGGGATATCTAAAGTGTGTGTGGGAGTGCCTTCTCCTACATCAACCCTAAAGTCTAGAATGACTTGCCTCTGCACATCAGAAACCCCCTGTCAGTTTGAGAATTCCACAAGAAACTAAAGACCTGGCTCCTCACCTAGCCCCGACACTGGCTCAGTCCATACAGATCCTGAATCAGTGCAAGGATGTTCTCTGCGTGAGTGTGCGCTATACAAATACACATAACAACTGCAACCCCCCACACAAAAAGAAAATAAGTGCCTAGCGCTACAGTGAATTGTAGTGGTGAATCTCCTCAGCCTGGTCTTGACTTTCCCCTGACATGTTGAGGACCTCATTACGACTTTGGCGGTCTTTTCACAACACTGCAAAAGTCACAAACGCCAGAAGACTGCCAGTGTTGGCAGTCCGAAGACCGCCACATTACGCGTTAGTCAGATTTCCGCCCGTTTATGGGCAGAAATCTGACACCGTCAGCCTGGCTGACAGCGGAAGTGAGGACAGCGCCAGCCATATTACGATACGTAATGTGATGCAGTGGTTTCCTGAACAGCGGTGCGGTGCCGGTGGTGGAAATGCCGAGACCCATCCCCTCCGGGACGACCGCTTCTCCGAGACAGGTAGGTGGACCGTCTGAAAGAGGGTAGGGAGGGAGGTGGGGTGTTGTGTGCATGTGTGTGATGTGTGCATTTATGTGCATGGGTAGCGAGATGGGTGTGCGTTAGTGTGTGTGTTTGTATGTGTGTGTGGAGGGTGTGTGTGTCCGAATGGAAGCTGACAGGAGGGAGGGGTGTTGGGGTGCAAATTAGTAGGTGTGTGTATTGGGATCCATGTGAGTGGGGGTGCATGTGGGCAAGTCTGCAAGTGAGTGGGGGTGTCTGTGTGTAAGCGGGTGAGTGAGTAGGGATGTCTGTGTGTATGTGTGTGAGAGGGGGTGTCTGTGTTTATGCGTCCGAGTGAGTTGGGGTGTCTGTGCGTATACGTGCGAGTGAGTGGGATTGTCTGTGTTTATGCATGCAAGTGAGTGGGGGTGTCTGTGAGTATGCGTTCAAGTGAGTTGGGGTGTCTGTGTGTATGAGTGCGGTTGGGTGGGGTGTTTGTATGGAAGTGTGCAGATAGTGTGAATGTATGCGTGCGTGGAGGGGTGGAGGTGTGCATGAATGCAGAGGGGGTGTAAGTGGGGGTGTGTGTATGTCAGTGTGAGAACATGTGGGGGTGTTAGTATGGATGTGTGTGGTGTCTGCATGTTTGTATGACTGCAGGGGAAAGGGGGTTGTCTGTGTGTGCGTTTGTGAGTGCATGTATGCCGAGGTGGGGAGGGAAGTGTTGTGTGTGTGTGTGTGTGAGTGCATGTAGGTATGTGTGAATGCGGAGGGGGGTGTCTGTTTGAGTGCATGTGAATGTGTCTCTTTGCGTGTGTGCGAGTGAATGGGAATATTTTAGTGCATATTTTGGTGCGAGTGTGTGTATGTAAGCGAACGCGTGGGAGAGTGGGGGGTGCATGAATGTAGGTGTGTGGTCATGTGGTGGGGTGTCTGCCGGCGACAGGAATGGAGATTCCAGTCGCCGGGTGCATGAACGCCAGCATTTTCGTGGCGGTGCAACCACCACAAATATGCTAGCTTTCTGTCGAGTCATAATACTAATGGTGATATTATGGCTACTGCTGGGCCGGAGGTGCTGACTTCCGTCCCGGCAGTCCGACCGCCCTAGTGGTACGGGCGGCGTTTCGGCAGTTTGACTTCAGCCAAACAGCCGAAGTCATAATATGGCGGTCTATACCGCTGGCCCGGTGGCAGTAAGACTGCCCACACAAGTCTGACGGACCAAGGACCGCACGCTAAGGATACCAAAATTTGCCTTCAAGGCATATATTGACAAGAAAAATGACTCACTGCGCCTGGTGCTCTGCCCGAGTGACAGAACAACACAGTTTTGAAGAAGACAAACTCCGAGGTGGCTTGCCTTCAGCAAAGTTGATGTCAGTGGACACATAACAGCATGGAATGGCTGCTCCACTCGTCGCCAATGTGAAGTACGTAGCTGGACGCCATTATTGATTGATCAAATGGTATTTAGCCGTAATACGTGCCCACAACACCTGAATGCATCCTCCAAACCTAATGTCCTGGCTGCAGCTGACATACCGGTCACTGCCAGAACCCTAAGAATGATGTAACCCCTCACATTTCACGTCTACATTCTAGGTGTACATTCTAATCAAGTATACATTTTAATCAACTCTATCACACTCTTACCAATGGAACTTGCTCCCATTGCATTCAAGGACACCCTCAATCATAGGCTCCAGGTGGCTACTGACGTGTCTGGGCCTGAAGCCTCACGCTTTGTATCTTGTTGTGGGTTACTCCCTGTGTCACAGTAGTGTTGTCAGCTTGCCACGCCTTAGCCCCTTGCATTCCTTTCTAATTTTCAGTGGTATTTTCTTTGTGGAATGGCACCTCCAACTCCCTTCCTGAGCAGTCAGTAAGCTCTCTACCTTGAAGATTGATGCAGGCAGCTTCTTGTGACAGGCTAGCTGGATCTTCATGAGTTCTTGTCCTGAACCTGGCATGGGGAGATGGTGATACTTTCCTCAGCCATGTAGTTTAGAGGATTCTTCCACTCTCCACTGGTGTGGATTTGCTGGTCTTCTGGTAGGAAATTATTGGCACATCAACTGGAAATGTATGTCTGTATGTATGTATGTATGTCCCACCTTTATACTGAAGTTGCACAGAGACTCTGGGCCTGATTACGCGTGTGGCGGTCAAACCACTACATTAGGAGGTTGGCGGCCAGTCCTGCCAACCTACTGCCATCTCCACTGGGATCTTCGTCTCGACGGGCTGATGGTGGCGGGGGTCAGAATCAGCCAGGGTGGTGCTGAAGTCAGCGCCATCCTGCTGATTATTACCTGGTTCTTCGCCAGGCTTTTCATGGCGGTTTCACTGTCATGAAAAGGCTGGCGGAGAACAGGTTCAGGGGGCCACATGTGGGACCCTGCACTGCCCATGCGCTTGGCATGGGCAGTGCAGGGGTCTCCCTGCCCAGCACCGTCTGCTGTGAAGACAGTGAGCATTGCAAGGGTGCTAGGGCACCGTAGGGGCTCAATTACGAGCCAGTGACAATTCTGCCACCACTTTCTCGCTGGGCTGACAGGTTTCTGCCTGTCAGCCCAGCGGGAAAGTCATAATGGACCTGGAGGGGAGGTAGCCAGTATGGTGGCAGGCTCCCTGTCGGACGTTCGGAGGACTGGTCATCCTGTCTGCCGATCTTGTAATCAGGCCCTTTCTGTACTCAATTAGTTTTGTTCTGTGACTGGTTTTGACTCACTACAGAGAACCCTGGAGTGTCTGAAAGGACCCTCAAATCCTCATTGGTTGTCTGGGCACTGTCTCACCCCATTCAATCTTAGGTATCAGAGGATTTGACTGCTTTGAAAATGGAAGCTAGTGTGGCCATGGCCTTCACCACACATACTTTATACACATGTCACTCACATATACATGCACACATGCGCTGCTCATCTCACATATGGATGGGTGATGGCCCTGGTTGTAAGGACTGGCAGACAAGTGAAAAAAGTGAAAGATGATGGTAGGCCCTACTCCCAGCAGACAGCAGGTAAAAAGACTGTTCGGCTTTCTAAAATCATTATTGGTGCCACCACTATCAGAACTCTACAGCAAAGGTAGCAGAAAATATGTATACTTGTGCAAGTAGGGTGCACATGCTGTGCCCCTTTCGCCTAAGAGCACCAGTCTGGGTCTCAATCCTTGTCAAAGTAGGCCTCGCCACACATGTATGATTGCTATGTGTACTGAGGTGGGGGGTCAAAACCCTACACCTTGGTACTATGAACTCAGAACATGCTGTCACACTCTTCAGGGCCAAGCAGCAGAACCTATCTTCATCTCAATATTCAATGTCAAGAGGGTAGGTCGCTCCCCCTGCCGCTGCAGCTCCACCAGCCCAGGCTCCTGACACCTCCCAGCAAGACCTGCTAAAAAACAGTAAGTACTCCCCCGCCCAGCCCCTCGCCCAGCCCCGCGCTACTCACCTCTCTTCTCCTGTACCTCTCTTCTGCCTTCCGCTCTCTCCTCCTACCTCTCTCCGCACCTCTGCTGTCCTTCTTCCCTTCGCTCTCTGCTCCTCTTCTGCAGCCCTCTTGCTGTGTGTTCTCTCTTCTTCTTTGTCCTTCTTCTGTGTTCTTCATCTGTGTTCTTCTTTCTTCCCTGCACCCCATCCTGCATGTTCTCTCTTCTTCTTTGTCCTTCTTCTGTGTTCTTCATCTGTGTTCTTCATCTGTGTTCTTCTTTCTTCCCTGCACCCCGCCCTGCGTGTTCTCTCTTCTTTCTTCATCTGTGTTTCTTCTGTGTTCTTCTTTCTCCTCTGCACCCCGACCTGCGTGTCCTTTCTTCTTTCTTCATTTGTGTTCTTCATCTGTGTTCTTTCTTTCCCTTCTGCTTCTCAGGTCTCTCCTCTTTTGCCTGACTCCTCTTCCTCAACTCTTCTCTCCTCTTCTTCTTTACCCTTCTTCTTGGCTCTCCTCTCTTCTGTTCTTGACTCTTCTCTCTTCTGTTCTTGATTCATCTCTCTGTTCTTCCTTACTCCCCTCCACCTCTGTAACCCCCCCCTATCTCTCTCCCTTACTCCCCTCCACCTTTAACCACCCCTCCCTGAGCCCCCCACCCTCCGCTCTCCCGCCGCCACCTCCTGCTCGGCCCCGCCCCCCCTGCTCCCATTCGTCGCTCCCCTCCCGCCCCCGCCCCCAGCTGACTCCTCCTCCTCCCCTCCTCCCTCTTATGACGGCCGCTGCGCAACAGAGTTAGCGACCCTTGACCCGAGGGTAGGTCGCTCCCCCTGCCGCTGCAGCTCCACCATCCCAGGCTCCTGACACTTCCCAGCAAGACCTGCTAAAAAACAGTAAGTACCCCCCCTACCCAGCCCCTCGCTACTCACCTCTCTTCTCCTGTACCTCTGTCTTCTGCCTTCCGCTCTCTCCTCCTACCTCTCTCCGCACCTCTGCTGTCCTTCTTCCCTTCGCTCTCTGCTCCTCTTCTGCAGCCCTCTTGCTGCGTGTTCTCTCTTCTTCTTTGTCCTTCTTCTGTGTTCTTCATCTGTGTTCTTCTTTCTTCCCTGCACCCCGTCCTGCGTGTTCTCTCTTCTTCATTGTCCTTCTTCTGTGTTCTTCATCTGTGTTCTTCATCTGTGTTCTTCTTTCTTCCCTGCACCCCGTCCTGCGTGTTCTCTCTTCTTTCTTCATCTGTGTTCTTCTTTCTCCTCTGCACCCCGACCTGCGTATCCTTTCTTCTTTCTTCATCTGTGTTCTTCATCTGTGTTCTTTCTTTCCCCTCTGCTTCTCAGGTCTCTCCTCTTCTGCCTGACTACTCTTCCTCGACTCTTCTCTCCTCTTCTTCTTTACCCTTCTTCTTGGCTCTCCTCTCTTCTGTTCTTGACTCTTCTTCTTTACCCTTCTTCTTGGCTCTCCTCTCCTCTGTTCTTCTGTTCTTGACTCTTCTCTCTTCTGTTCTTGACTCTTCTCTCTGTTCTTCCTTACTCCCCTCCACCTCTGCAACCCCCCTCCCCTATCTCTCTCCCTTACTCCCCTCCACCTTTAACTCCCCCTCCCCTATCTTTTCTCCCCTCCCCTCTACCTGACCCCCCCACCCTCCGCTTTCCCGCCGCCACCTCCTGCTCGGCCCCGCCCCCCCTGCTCCCATTCGTCGCCCCCCTCCTGTCCCCCGCCCCAGCTGACCCCTCCTCCCCCCCTCCTCCCTCTTATGGCGGCCGCTGCGCGGCCGAAGGCATGCCAAAGGCAAGCCCGTCTGCGCCCGTCCGCGCCTGGACCGCACCCAGCGCCACGACCCCAGGCCCCAGCCCTCCCAAACCCCGCAGCACCGCTACGACCCCATCACCCTCCACGCCCTCAACCTGGGGCGCTCCAGCACCTGCTTCCAAGCCAACCCGAAACGTACCCACGGACCCTTCGCATGTCACACCTGCAAACTCACCTTCCACCACGCGCCAACAACCACCTCAAATGCATCCTGATCAACGCATGCTCCGTCCACAAGCACGCCGTTGAACTATGGGACCTCCTGGACTCCACCGCACCGGACATCGCCTTCATCACTGAGACCTGGATGAACGCCTCTTCGGCCCCCGACATCGCCATAGCCATCCCCGACGGCTACAAGATCTCCAGGAGAGACCGCACCAACCAAGTAGGTGGAGGAATCGCCATCGTCTTCAAGGACTCCATCAACGTCACCACCTACACCGAAGACACCCCGCTCGCGGCCAAACACCTCCACTTCCAGATCCACACCGACCCCAGGACCACCCTCAGAGGAACTCTCATCTACAGACCCCCTGGACCACACGCCCTCTTCAGCGACTCTATCACTGACTTCATCTCCCCGCACGCCCTTGCCTTGCCGGACTACATCCTCCTCGGCGACCTCAACTTCCACCTGGAACAGAACAACGACCCCAACACCACCACCCTGCTCGACAACCTCGCCAACCTCGGTCTCAAGCAACTGGTGAACACCCCCACCCACATCGCCGGACACACGCTCGACCCCATCTTCTCCGCCAGCAACCACGTATCCTTCAGCCACTCCTCCGTAACACACTGGACCGACCACAGATGTGTCCACTTCACCTTCCGACGCGAGACTCGCCACCTCCGCACACAACCCATCCTACGCCGACACTGGAACAAAATCCCCGCGGAACAGCTTCTCTCCACCCTCAGCGACAACCAACCCACCTTCTCCACTGACCCCAACGACGCAGCCCTCAGCCTCACGCATTGGATCACCAACTGCGCAGACAACCTTGCTCCCCTCAGACGCCTCCCGAGACAGACCAACACCAAAAAACCTCTCTGGTTCACAGACACCCTCAAGGAATCTAAAAAAAACTGCCGCACCCTCGAGAAAACCTGGCACAAGGACCACACCGCAGATAACATGGCTGCCCTCAAGAACGCTACCCGCGAACACCACCAACTGATCCGCGCCACCAAAAGAAACTCCTTCACTGACAGACTGGACAAGAACACTCACAACAGCAAAGAACTCTTCAATATTGTCAAAGAGCTCTCCAACCCTAACGCCAACGCCATCACGCCCTCACAAGACCTCTGCAACTCCCTCGCCACCTTCTTCCATCGTAAGATCACCGACCTACACGACTGCTTCGTCACCAGACCCAGCCAACCACCACAGAACCTACAACCCCAGCCATCACCCTCAACGCCTGGACTCACATCAACACGGAAGAGACCAAAGCCACCATGAACTCCATCCACTCCGGTGCCCCCTCGGACTCCTGCCCACACTTCTTCTTCAACAAAGCCAATGACATCATCGCCCTGCATCTCCAGACCATCATCAACAGCTCGTTTGCTTCTGCCACCTTCCCCGAGAGCTGGAAACACGCAGAAGTCAACGCCCTACTGAAGAACCTACGGCGGACCCCAGCGACCTGAAGAACTTCCGCCCCATCTCGCTCCTCCCCTTCCCTGACAAAGTCATAGAGAAGACCGTCAACAAGCAACTTACCAACTTCCTTGAAGACAACAACCTACTCGACCCCTCTCAGTCCGGATTCCGAGCCAATCACAGCACAGAAACCGCCCTCATCGCAGTCACGGACGACATCAGAACTCTGATGGACAACGGAGAAACAGTCGCCCTCATCCTCCTCGACCTCTCGGCTGCCTTCGACACCGTCTGCCACCGAACCCTAATATCCTGCCTCCGCTCCACTGGAATCCAAGGACAGGCCCTGGACTGGATCACCTCCTTCCTCTCCAACCGCTCCCAAAGAGTCTACCTCCCACCTTTCCGCTCAGACCCCACCGAGATCATCTGCGGCGTCCCACAAGGCTCCTCGCTCAGCCCGACTCTCTTCAATGTCTACATGAGCCCCCTCGCCGACATCGTATGCAAACACAACATCAACATCACCTCCTACGCCGACGACACTCAGCTGATACTTTCACTCACCAAGGACCCCACCAGCGCCAAGACCAACCTGCAAGATGGAATGAAAGACTTCGCAGAATGGATGAAACTCAGCCGTCTGAAACTGAACTCAGACAAAACGGAAGTCCTCATCCTCGGAAACACCCTGTCTGCCTGGGACGACTCCTGGTGGCCCACGACCCTTGGCACTGCACCAACCCCCTCAGACCACGCACGCAACCTCAGATTCATCCTGGACCCACTTCTCACCATGACCAAACAAGTCAACGCCGTATCATCCTCCTGCTTCCTCACCCTCCGCATGCTCCGAAAGATCTTCTGTTGGATCCCCGCCGACACCAGAAAGACCGTGACCCACGCCCTCGTCACGAGCCGCCTGGACTACGGTAACACCTTATACGCAGGAACCACCGCTAAACTCCAGAAACGTCTGCAGCGAATTCAAAACGCCTCCGCCCGCCTCGTCCTCGACATACCCCGCAATAGCCACATCTCCGCCCACCTGAGACAACTGCACTGGCTTCCCGTCAACAAAAGGATCACCTTCCAACTCCTCACCCACGCACACAAAGCCCTCCACAACAAGGGACCCGAATACCTCAACCGCTGCCTCAGTTTCTACACACCCACCCGTCAACTTCGCTCCGCCAACCTCGCTCTCGCCGCCGTCCCTCGCATCCGCCGCACCATGGCAGGTGGGAAATACTTCTCCTACCTGGCGGCCAAGACATGGAATTCCCTCCCCACCAGCCTCAGGACCACCCAGGACCACCTCGCATTCCGGAGGCAACTCAAGACCTGGCTCTTCGAGCAGCAGTAACCCCATCCCCTTAGCGCCTTGAGACCCTCATGGGTGAGTAGCGCGCTTTATAAATGTTTATGATTTGATTTGATTTGATTTGAATGTTGCAGGGGGGCAGGGCCCAGAGAGAAGGCTCTCTCTCTCTGTAACTGAGCATGACAGCAGAGAGAAAGACAGAAATACATCAGAAAGGCAAGACAAGGTTTCCTAACCTTTTAAAATAGTAATTGAATTACAAGCTTAATTATACACAGGAGATCAGATACACCAACTGTAATTGAGAAACAATTACATGTGGTTCCTTTGATGGCGCATTCTTGAAAATCTCCAGCAAACACCTATAGAAAGGGATTTCCCAAGAGATCAACAAAACTATTTTTGCGTTTGAGTCTGTATTAAATGAGACTCGGAACTGTCTAGCTCCGCTGGAATTGAAAATGATAAAACTTAAGTATTTTTCTACTCTTTAATTTACAGGTCCTCTTAACTTGGTAAAAAAATCACTAAAGAAAAAATGGGTATAACCCCAAAAACAAACTCCTTTAGTTCTGATAGATGCATAAGTATAATCATCTAGTCAGGAAAGTAAAGGACTGTGGGGGCTAATGTTATGTCACTGCCTGAGATTACCTAAATACAAGCTCCCTTAATATATTTCCAAGTGCTGAACCTTCACGCTGAGGAACAACAGACGGTGAGGACCTCATACAATTTCTAACTTTTTGAGAAGAAGAGTGTATTTCCTTCATAATCCCAAGTAAGCCATCAAGCTCCCCACTCTATAGCTTTTTTAAAACTTTGATAAAACCATTGCTCCGGTGGTTAGACAAATAATCAATGCCTCCTTTAATTAAACCATTATTCCTCTCTCATTAAAAAAGCTACAGTAATACCTATCTTAAAACAAGCATTTGTAATGCAATGAGTCTCACGTTTGCTCGAGTTACAGCTATTAGCATTGTAAATTTCTAACTGGACTTTCTTGCCACATATATTGAAAATGAAAAGTAAAACAGTTGACATAAGCAAGCCAATTCAAAGCACCATGGCCGCTCTGAGATGTGAGCGAAGGAGAGTCACAAAAGGAAAAAAAAAATTGCTCACAATCAAACGTATTGGCAAATATGCAATTATCCATGTAACATGGTTGATAGCCAAGGCAGTAACAAACCTGCCCCAAGGAGAGACAAACGTAAAGCATTTACCAATAATAACTAAGGACGTTTGAAAGGAAAGCCCATGAACGAGTGATAGTGATGGGCGTGCGATGGGCATGGTTAAAAGCTCACAGATAGATTACAACACGTCAGAACTCTTGTGCGCTTGACCTAAAAATATGATCTGAGCCCTTCTGATGCTGTGAGGTATAGCCCTCTCTCTTTTACCTTATGTGGCCAAACAAAGAGAAAAACTGTATCTAGGCAATTGCGGGCCTTCGTGTAACAAAACAACTTTCTAGAAATGGCCCATGCTGGTTTCAGACTAGATTTTTGAACTGAACATGTTATCATGTCAGACATTGATGACATAAGATGGTTAGTCAACAGTGTGGACTTAACCAACTGCTTTTGATACCATCAATCACCCTTTTCTGCCAAACTTCATACAGCTTTGCATATCAAAGGCAAAGCACTTGAGTGGGTTAAATCTTTCTTGTCAGAAACATACCAACAATTTAAAGTGGCACATTTTGAGGCTGATTACATCACACTTTATTGGGGTGTTCCCCAGGGCTTTGCCCTCTCCCTCTGCTGTTTACCCATATGTTCAACCACATGCAACTATACTCAATCAATTCTAGACCAGAACCTACCTCCCCATGGAAAACACACAAATAGTCATGAATCTGAACAACAGCCCCTATCCAGGCAATGTTGACGTCCATTGTTTCCTGGATGGACTACAGATTCCTCAAACTCAATCCCCCAAAGACTGAGATTCTCCCAGTTTTAAACATCAGTCTCTGAAAACTTTCTATTTGGCCTGCAACTCTAGGCGATTGCCCAGTTGAGGCATTTTCAGTCAGCAACTTTGGCATTATGCCCCTTTGTAACATAAAGTTATGACAGCCAATGCTATTGTCTAAGAACTCCTGAATTACAGCAACGCTGTATATTGAGGCTGCCCTCTACAGCCTTTGAACAGATTAGAAAAAATCCACAATTGCACAGCTAGAGATATTTTTAACCTAAAAAAATTTAATTAATCACTGACTACTTGCGACAACTATTCTTGCTTCTCGTGAGGAAACACATTCTCTTTAAATCAGATCTCTCATGGCATGGACCTCCTATTCCTATCCTGTAACTTTCAGAATCATATTCCTTTTATAAATCTCTGCTCCCTTTACAAAATCAACTTTGAGGTTCCCTGCTTCAAATACCAAAAATGGGATGGTAGGGCTTTCAAACTCCAAGGAGTCAAACTATATAACCAAATTTATCTGGGATATATAACCCAGACAACAGTCTTAAAGTTCAGAGAAGCCTTAAAAAACATAACTATGCATACCACAACAGCCAAAAGCTAAGCTATAATATAAGAGACTCCTTTTTGGAGTGATAGTTGTACTGTATAAGCTAACGTAGCAGGGCTGGCTCTGGGGTGGGGTGACCGGTGCCACCACACCGGGTGCTGACTTCGGGTGGGTGCACCTGTTTGAGGGTATATTATGGTTTTCAAAGCACCTGTGTTTCTTGCCTCCAGCAATTTTCAGGCAACAATAAAAATGTCAAGGTAACACCAGTTATTAATGTTCTTTCTGGTGAGATCAGAGGTTTATCTAGTGGAATTTTTGACTCATGGTAAGGTAGCGCAGAGGGTTAATATGCCTGCTGCAAAGAACATGTACAATGCAGATCAAAAAGTGCATATAATGTAAAGAGGTCAGTGGCTTACTGCTTTTGTGAGAGCTATCCTGTTGTTACATGCAGTTCATAATTTAAAACCCACCTATAGAACAGCGCGCTATTAATTGTCATCAAAGAGCTACAAGCAAACTGCTAGGTGTAGATTAGAGCATTATGATTTTTTCCCTAGACGTTCATTTTCCTAAGGTTGCATAAAGGGTTCATTTGGGTAGAAACCAATTCTTATTATTAAGGAGAACCCCCAAGAATGGTGATACGTTATAAATTTTAAGTTTGTGCTTCTCCAGACCAAGCATTCCTAAACTATACTGCCTACCAGTATGGACGACAAGTGACTCCTACCCCTTTTAGTCCTGTCTTGTGTAACATTTCCCATACACTGATTTACACACGTATGATTGATTGTCTTTGTGTAATGAGTGTAATGTAAAGTGCTCTGACACCCTACACTGGGAGGAGTGGTGCTATAAAACCAATTAAATGTATCTGAGAGAGATTGGTTATGGCACTTGAGGGTCACTGTTAAAGGGTGGCAGCAAGGAAATCCGTGGCGGAGATGCTCACAAGGGTGGGGGTTGTGTCAACAAACATTGTATCAGGCGCCACCAGCACTAAAGCCAGCCTTGTAACGTAAATAAATAAATACATACATAAATAACTGAGCAGAATGGGCAGGAGAGAAGAAAGAAAGCTGAAGTTATAGTCAGATGAGAATGTGGGAAGAGAGAGAGAGAGGAGGGCGGAGAGGAGGAAGATGAGAAAGACCATGAGATGAAAGAGATAGGGTAGGAAGGGGCAAAGGACACGACAGAGAGATCGATTTGTCTGCGAGAAGGAATGAAAAACAGGAAATGAGGGAGGGAGGGAGTAAACAGAGAGAGGAGGGGGAGGGAAATGGATATGGACACAGAGAGAGAGAAAATGAAAGAATATACAATGCGGAGGAGAGTAGGAGTACACTGTTGAGAAAGGTGCGCAAGAGAGGTGGTGAAGGGAAACCTTAGGAAAGACAAAGGACTGTGAAGAAGATATTACAGAGACAAGTGAAAGTGTTAGCGAAAGGAAGGACGAGAGTTAAAGAGAGACTGAGAGCGAGAGTGACTAGAAAGAGAACTGACAAAGAGACAGGTGAGCGAGAGGGAAAGGCCGTTAAAGAGGCAGGTGCAGGTTTTAGAAGAGGTTAAAAGCGATCCAAGGTGAGTGATATGATTGTGAATAATGTATTGTTGCCAAATATATATGTGATTTACTCGGTTTACATGTTTTGCATTCTCAAGGCCAAAACTCAAGAGAGCGCAATTTCCTCTCAGCTCGAAATATATGTAGTTGCAAAAACCATTGCGTCCATATATACAGTATTGTAGTGTAGGCCCTCACCTGTCCCACCAGTATTGCACGGCTACACACAAAGATGGCTGCACATGGGACTGCCGGGTCAGCAGCCCCTCCTTTTTTTATTACCTCGGGCAGACGCACGCCCTCTTGCCCTCGGAGGGCAATAAAGTATGGGAGAGTCCAGGTGGCTCTCTACATCCCTCCAAGGGTTTAATAACAAACAGAAATAAATAAAAAATAGGAGGCAAACAGAAAACATAATAGTAAAGCATTTACGTAAATACGGGTGCCTCCTTCGAAGCAAATGCTTCCCACAACAGTTTGTTTCACCAACGTGTGCTCAAGGTCTGGGTGTCCCCACCCACTCTCAGGTTGCAGAGTTCCCTAGATCTAAGCCGCTGACTCAGAAAGCAAAATCTTTCAGTCTCAAAGATGATACCTTCTCACTCTGACCAACTCATCAGCTTCACCTGATTGACCCGCTCTTACAGGGGGCAAAACCTCTCGAGTGTTCATCCTTTATTCTGCTCCGTATTCACCTTCCCCGATGGCACCATCTTCCTCTTCTTCCTAGGTCATCCCTGACACACCAGCTCTTTTGAAGTGTGACGCGCTTCTCGTTACTCACCTCTCTCCTCGACAGGCTGTCACCATGGACCCTTGAACTTTTACCACCTCCCACACCTCCGGCTCAAATGGTGTCTGAAACTTTCCTACAGGACGCCGGCTGTTCATCACCACACGGTCGCCCACCTGGAAGTCGCAGGGACGTGTTCTCCTGCTATCATTCACCTTTTGGTTGGTCCGCATCCGGCGCTGTTGGGTGGCTTCTACGTCCAACTCAGGAGACTCCCACCGAGAGTCAGCCGGGATGCAATCCCACTGAGCCACTTTGAACAACAAGGCAGCCGGAACACAGCCAGTGATACTTGTGGGGCGTTTGTATATATGCTCTCAGGAATTGGTGCAAGCAGTGTTCAGCATCTTCGCTCCTTTCTACGCCGATCCTCAAAGCACGGTTAAGGGTCCTCATGAATCTTTGTACATCACCATTGGCCTGTGGTCAGTAGTGCATAATCTTGCAGTGGTGTATTGCAAACCTTTCAAGATAGTTTTTGAAATCTTGTCCCTGAAAAAGCGGACCATTGTCTGTTCGGATTTCATTTGGGAGGCCAAAGACTGCAAAAGTTTTGTCTAGTACTGGTCTCACGTTTTCAAAGGAAGTGGAAGCCACCACCTCCACTACAGAAAACTTTGTGTACGAATCAATCATGACTGCCATCAGCCTCCCGTTGGGAAATCTTCCAAAGTCCATGCTTAGTTTGCACCATGGCTTCTGACTGGGAGGTTCGGTGACTATGGGGCAAACAGGCTGTTCAATGGAGGTAATGATGCATGAGTGACAGCTTCCGACGAGAGCATCCACCTTTGCGTCCAAGCCTGGGAACCACAACTTGGCTCTAAGCTTTTGTCTTGGTGACTATTCTCTGCCCACATAGGACGAGACCATCACCCCCCATAGACAACTCATCTTTTACTTTCTACATCCCTTGCATGATGGCTGTCTCTTCTGGATCACATGTTCTCACCCTGCCAAGGAAGTATTTCCACTGTCTTCTACTAAGCGCTTCTCTGAAGCAGGTAAGGACTTGGTCCGTTTCAGCAGCCTCTGTAATGTCCGTTACCGTTAGAGCCACAGGAGGGGCCGACTGGATGACCATGCTCACGAAGTTCTCTGTGTTCTCTTCGTCCCCCTCTTGGGAAGCATCAAGTGTATTCGTTGAGGGGTGCCTGGAAAGGTAGTCCGCTGGGTTATTTGCACCCGGCCTCTAGATGACTGTGAATTGGTAGGGTTGGAGCAGGACAGCCCAGCATTTAATCCGTGGGGGAGCCAGATGCATGGTCCCAGCAAACAGTGAGACCAAAGGCTTATGGTCTGTCACTACTTGGAATTCATGCCCGTAGAGGTACAGGTGGAAGTGCTTACACGCCCACCGAATCACCAGCGCCTCCCTCTATACCTGGGCGTTCCGGGTCTCCACATCTGACAGTGCCCTGCTCGCATATGCCACTGGGGCCCACTCCTGGTGACGCTGTTCTTGCAGTAGGACGGCTCCCAGTCCTTTGGGTGAAAATACACCATGGTCACTTTGTCAAGTAGTGCCTTCTTCACATCGTTGAATGCTTTGTCATCCTCGCTCGGGGCTCCATTCCCACTTGTGACTTGCCTTTGTGAGCTGCCGAAGTGGTTCCACCATCGTGGCCAGGTGGGGTATGAACCGGCCATAGTATGTCAACATCCCCAGGAAACTCCTGACTTCTGTTGCATTCCATGGGATCGGAGCTTGGCGAATGGCGTCTGCTTTTCACTGGTCTACCTGAAGCCCCTCCCTCAAGAAGATGTACCCAAAGAAGTCAACGGATGTTTGGTAGAACGCACATTTTCTTCTGTGAAGGGTGAGGCCCGTGTCAGCGAGTCTCTGCAGGGTGGCCCTCAGGCGGCGCTGATGCTCCTCATGTGTCTCGGAAAAGATCAGGATGTCATCGCTCAGGTTGATTACTCCTGCCAACCCTGAAAGTGTCTCCATGATGCCATTTTGAAACACTTCCGCTGCCAATGACACCCCAAAGCTCAACCTCTTGTACCGTCTCAACCCCACATGGGTCGAGAATGTGGTGATGTTCCTAATATCAGGGTCCAGCTCTAACTGGTGATAGCCAAAGTTTAGGTCTAGCTTCAAGAACCACGGGGCTCCGTTCAGGTCTGCAATTATGTTGTCTATTGTTGATGTAATGTGACGCTCTCTCCTGATGGCACAATTGGGTAGACACATACCTACGCAGAGGCGAATGGCTCCTGGCTGTTTGGACTTGGGTGCGATCGCTAATGGCAAAACCCAGGGGGTGGGCCCATCAACCTTTTCGATCACCCCTTGGTCTTCCAGCATCTGTATTTCTCTCTTGACTGCGGCCTGAGATGAAAGGGCACCCTCCAGTGTCTCAGCACCACTGGTGTCACATCCGGGTCAATGTGCAGTTTAACATGCTTGCTCTTGAGCTTCCCCAGTCCTGTGAATAGCGGCGGGAACTCACTGAGGAGAGATTCGGAATGTGATTCATATACCTGGCGCACGGAGAACACTAGTTCCAGGTCTTCCGCAGTGTGGCACCCCAGCAGAGTGCCTCGGTCTCCTTTGAAGACATAAAATCTTGCATTGGTAGGGTGTTGTTCGTTAGTTGTGTACACCTCTATGGTACCTTGCAGGGGAAGAGAGTCACGTCCTCCATACGTGTAGATCTTTGTGTTGCTAGGGGTTAGGCTTGGTTTGGACCAGAGCTGTTGGTGCATGGCATTGTCCAGGACATTGACCGAAGCCCCTGTGTCAATGAGCACCGTTGCCAAAGTGTTGTTTATCGTCACTGTGCTTATGGGGGGTTGCTGCCTCTTGCGCTGCCTCCATCCTGTGAACGAGATGACAAAAATGTCTTCTTCGTGATCCTCCTCGTATGTCGGCATGTTTGTATCCTTGTGCCAACGAGGTGTATTGTCTCCTGAACTTATGTTCCTGACCGTGGCCGCCTTCGCTCTGAGCTCCCACTGTCTTCCTTTCCCCATCCTGCACATCTTGCCAAAATGGTTACCCTTGCCGCACTTGTTGCATGATTTCCCTTTTGCCGAGCAACCTCCCTGCGTCTTGTGCTCGTAGCTACAGCTGCCACATGTTCCCTCTCCCTGTCTCGGGTTACTCTGACGATGCACAGGAGCTTGGCGGGTCTTGATGGCGTCAACCTGTTCCTCCTTCACAGGCGAAGGGCAAGGCACCATTATAGCCACTCTGGATTGTCCTCTCACTGCGACCGCGGCATCTGCTCGGAGGGCGGAGAGTGCGTGGGAGCGTGCCAGGATCGAAATCTCATACAGGGAGATACCTGGTTGTCGCAGGATCAGTTTCCACAACATGTTGGACCGGCACCCCTGGATGATTTTTGCCCGAATTTCCTTGTGTGGTTTAGGCCCACACATGTGCTGGCAAGCTACCGACTCGACGTCTGGTCCTGGCGCAGTTTGAAATGTTCATAGTCAGGGTTTAGTTGGGGGTCGAAATGCCGGTTTAGCGACGCCACCGCAGCGTCGTAGTCCGCCGCGTCTCCTGTGTCGAAGAGTTTGTGAAGTTCGTTGCCTCCCATGTGTAGCATCAACAATCTGCGCACCGTCCCGTCTGTTTCCCTGGTTGCGCAGAAGTATTTATCTAAGCAGCCGAGCGAGAGACGACAGTGCAGTGCCGCAGTGGCAGAGTCTATTAGCTGGCTGAATGGGGGCAGTGCGGCCACCGATGAGTGGATGTTTGGGGGGAGCAGGTACAGGTTTCTGCTCACAGCTCTGCTGTGGCGCACTCATCCTTCTGTGTGTGTGTTTTTTTTTCTCACAGTCACTTCACTCTGGCTCACCTTTCAGGGAGTGTGTCGTACGTCTGTTTTGAAGACTCGCTGCCTTTTGAGGTTTTTCTCTGGACCTATATATGTATCCGCACCACGATATCCCCCCCCCCCCCTCCCTCCACCCCTCGACACCAGGGTGAGGGAGGGTCGGAAAGGAACGTTTTCAGTGTGCACGAGCGGCGCGCGACGTCATGAAGACACGGACGGTCTTCAATGGCATGTTTTCTTTCCCTGACACCAGCCGTCCCCATTATCTGACTAATGAAGGAACTTTGATAAGATCCGAGATCAATGGACATTAGGAATTACCCTGTCACATCCCAAGTTCCCGGAGATCGAAGTAAATGAGCGAGACGGGAGGTTGTACGCGCTGCTCATTACTTCCAATTAGCTTACTGTCCAATTTTCTGCCTCCCTTTCATGCACGAAGCCTTTGATAGGCCTGGTGTGCCGAATGCAAGAGGCAGAGGAGATATGAGGCAGGCAGATTCCCTGCTCCCATTCACGGGCATCATATGCAAAGAAGAACCTGACCCTGACACGTGCCTGAAGTTCAAAGACACGTCCAGGAAACGAGCAGTTTATCTGTTCGGATACAAACAGTAGGGAAGGGTCGGACACCAGCTGCCTTGCGAGAACGGCATGACCAGGACAGGTCCATTCAATACGCCTTTATTCGACGCAGTATTAATGGATGTTCTAGCGGCATGAAGTAATTGCCCGCCAATCGTTCGTATCCATACCTAAAGGCGAGAGTGTACAATTAGAAGGACAATTATCTGATGAAGGCGTCCTCAAATTTATCAAGATGGTTTAGAGAGTTAAATGCTCACAACTAACACCCGCAGTGATCAGCAGACAGGGCCGGTTTTAGCGCTGGTGGTGCCCTGTGTCACACTCTCTGTTGGCACTCCACACTGGCCTCCTCCTCCAAATATTCCCTTACTACCACCCTTCCACAGTGCCCGTCATCTCCCCATAGCACCTCTCTCGCTTAAAATTAATTTCTTGTATAGCGCCACTCGTACCACTGTAGGGTGTCTGAGCACTCCCCATCACAAACGCACATTATACAGAGCAGTGCTTATAATTGAAAAATAGAAGCGCAGGTACTCAGTACCTGTTTGCTTCTGAGAACTGCCGGTACTCTCCCAGCAAATGTGTTGCAGCAGTGCTGAGAAGTGCAGGTACTCTCCCTTTCTAATTAAAGTGCTGGTATTCAGCACAGGACAGTACCTGCCCATTTAAAGCACTGAAACAGAGACAATGAATCCAGTGTGTAAATTCATTGTATAGGAAATGTCACATGAGACAATAAGGAGCACAACGTGTCAGAGTCACGTGTCCTCCATACAGCTAGGCATTATGTTTTATAAGTGTTTCGTCTAGAGAAGCAGTAACTCAGGATATAAAATGTAACAGAGTGGTTGGGTAGGCTTTACTACTAAGAATTTATTTTTGCCCAAACAAGCCTTTTTAAGCAAACTTAGGATAATTACAACGGCTCCCCGGTTTATGGCGGGAAGTACTGCTTAATTTGTAAATAAAAATGCACTGGTGCCCAAAGCTCTCCTTGACACACGCGGCTGATGCAATTAAATGTACGAGCACAGAATACTGAGGCAGCGTAATCCTGAAGCCATCCCAGGTCTCTTTAATCCATTTACAGGCACTCCCTGCTCCTTCAGCTCACTCTTGAAGCTTTTTGCTTTCTCCCTTTGTGGCATGTTTGTTTTTCTCTTCCTCCATCTTTCCCTCATGTGTTTTGCTCGCAGTAAATGCTTGAGGCAGAAAAATAAGTGCTGGTGCCCCACACCGGAAACTACCAGTGCAGGGCAGTGGTGTGAGGAAACTTGAGGGGGCCTCCTGCAAAGTGCATGGATGGGCCTACCTCTGAACTCACTCAGGAGCTCTCAGGCCAGTCTGCTGTGTCACGGGGCTCCCTGCACGTGTCGGCTGCAGGGGCCTTTGTTACGCCGCTTGGCCGGAGTGACATTGGTTGGCCAGGGCACAGCACCTGGAAGCACCAAGGTCGTCCCAGGAATGCGGTTGGCCCGGCCCCTTAAAAGGTGCTGTGAGGTGGCGAATGAGTCTCTTGCCCACTCCTCACCTCAGACGATGCACCACCAACCACAGAGTCATCCCGCTGCTATACCCCACCACTTTTCGGCAAAGACATGCTCCCATGCAGCGACTCTGCAGCCATAGCCCTCCTCGCAGCAAGATAACTTTACCAGAAAAAACTGAGTTTATTATAATTTTCTGGTAAAGGGGCAGGGCCATGGGGGTGACGAGCAGTGAGGGGGAGTGCACATCACTCGCCCTCACTGCACATGTATGTTTGGCCAGCCAAACACACATGCGTATAGGGTCTCTCCAGCCCTGCAAGACAGACTGGGACCCTGTGCCTGGCTGCAGCGACGGAGGAGAGGAGCAGCGTGGGGGTGAGGGAAGGTAAGTTAAAAAAAAAAATATATATATATATTTATTCCCCCCTCCCCTGCGCTGCCCCACGCCTTCCACATCGCGCGAGCCGCTACTGGTACTCACCGACCCAAGTTGCTTCTAGGTCTTCCTGAACTCGGTGGCAGCTCCGGTGGGCGTGCAAGGGATGTGGAGGTGAGGGGCACCGTGGGGAGGGGTTGCAAGGGTTAAAACGTTTGTGGATTTCTGGTATTGCTTAGGCTTCTTTAGTTGCTGGGACTCAATTCGTCCAGCCTGAGTAGCACATCTAAGGTGTTTGCTTGTGTATTTGTAGTCCTTTAGTGGCATTTTAGGCTCGTTGTGGGTAGTGCATGTGTTGTTTACCTGAATTTTGGTTGGCAACTGGTTTCTGGTTTGGGGGACTGTAGTTTTGGGTGATTTTGCAGAGTACATTTAACCTAGTGGTGCATTGTTGGTACTGAGTGGGTGGATTCAAAGGAATGCAGCACAGGTTATTTTCTACTAATTTTGGCTTTGTTCAGAGGACTGTTTGAGGCTCAAGCTTGTGTTCTGGTCACTGGTAGTTTACAGATTTAGCATCCAGCCTCGATGGCCAGGATTGCAGTGTGCAGGGTATATTGGTGGTTGTAACTTAGGTCTAGAAGAAGTTTGCCAGGTCGCACAAAGAGGGGCTCCTAGCACACATAGGCGGAGGCTGATAAGAAGGCTTTAATGCGCAGGCTGGATGCGATGGATGAGATCTTAGCCCTGTTGTGCCCGCAGGCCCAGCAAGGGTGGCAGCCTGGAGAACCGGTAGCTCTAGCGTAGAGGCAGAGGAGGCCAGGGATTGCACCCAGAGCAGCATTCCCCCTGTTAAGAAGGAGGGTAGATGTCAGGACCCACATAGGGAAGCAAGTGCGAGAAACAGGAGTTGTGATCAGCATGGTGTCACTGAGTTCAGCGCTGCTGTGGCTGACCACAAGTCCGACCACTGTCATCACATCGGGAACCTTGTTACTGGCGGTGAAGGCAGTCCCCTGGCAGTCCAACCGTCAGGGTCGTAATGTGGTTGTCAGACTGCCTGGAGTGCGGTGGACCCCCAGAATTGTAATGAGGCCCTGTGTGTCTGCCTGCAAAGGACCCACAACAAATCATTTGAATGAAGTTGAAACATCACACTCGCTCTCCGAGCGGCAATCATTCACAACTCATCCCACTTCATCATTAGTGTGAAGAAATGTGACCAGGTCAATACCCTTGTTCCAATCAATCTCTCTGGCTGTGCAAATGAAATTCAAGCTATGATGCATCACCTACATAGCACTGCACCTCAATTAACCTTCTGAATCTGCTGACAAAATAACTAAGCATTATTGGTGTCCCTTAATAAAAAACATGCTCATCACAAGAACAAACAACTCTAAAGTCAAAAAGGCAAACACACTTAATCATTCCTTGTTTAGGCTAAAGGTCAAAGATTAGACACTACTTGTTGGTTGAGGGAGGTGAAACCCTCCTCAAGCAACAGCCACTATCAGTTGTTGAGGTAGACCAGAGAAAGTCACTAAATTAACCTGTGCTTAACCTTCTGTTAGCTTTGTCCAAACAGTCAGGCAAAATGTAAAATATTTATGCAGTACACAAACAGTAATAAAGTGAAAACACAACATAAGATAAATCCCACACCATTTTACAAAAATAGAGTAAAATCTAATAAATTATTTGAAACTAAAATGACAAAAATCCAACCAGTAGAACCAGAGATATGCAGTTTCAAGGACGTCAGGTAAGTATAGCACATAAAAGCACAAAGCCTCACTTGTGGTAATCTGGTCGTACGAGACCGGGTAAAAGTCACACGTTAAGGCTAACTGTAATAGAGCATAGGCCAGATACAGGGACCAGTTAGCCCCACTGAAAATATAACTGCAAAAATCCAGCAGAGGATTTTAAATTACAATTCCTCAAACACCAAGCATGACTTTCCTATTTGCTCTCAATCAAAAAATATCAGTTATTAAATGTAATAGGGCAACCACATGTAATTCAATGGAAGAGGTAGGCCTTGCAGTAGGGAAAAACAAATTTAGGAGTTGTTGACTACCAGGACACGTAAAACTTAAAACTATATGTCCATCTTGTAAAACACAACACACTCAGCCCCATATATTGCTTAGAACCTGCTGTAGGGATGACTTACATGTATTAAAAAGGATGTTTTATGCCTGGCAAAAGGTTTATTTTGCCAGGTCGAAGTGGCAGGTCTGGGGCATGTTTGAAAGGCTACTTAAGTGGGTGGCACAAGAGCTGCAGGCCCACTAGTAGCATTTAATTTATAGGTCCTAGGTACATGTAGTACCCCTTTACTAGGGACTTACAAGTAAATTAAATGTGTGACTCAAGTGTAAGCCAATGTAACCATGTTTAAAGGAGAGAGCAGAACCACTTTAGCAAGATTAGCAGTCATAAAAGCCAACAAAAACGGTTTCAGAAAACAGGCGGGATGAAGGCAAAAGGTTTGGGGTGACCCTGCACAGAGGGCCAAGTCCAACACTACTCATCAGGAATTCTACCACAATATCATGTTTAAATAGGGTCCTACATAAATATCATAGCCAGAATATCGACTGTCATGTTATTGTGAAGATAATTGTATGTAGGCACGTATGCATTCACAATTCTTAACTCCACACATATGTACATTGACAATATGCATATTTTCAAGGTGTGTAATGATGATGGGTCACAGGTAGTGATTAACGAATTTAAAACATGAGTTTCTGTTAAAAAGAAATCAGAACATGGTATTATGCATTTGTGCTCAGCTAAGATAAAGATGCTGTGTTTTGGATTCTTTCTTATTTTGTCAGATGTAGAAGCAAATCTCACTGATGGTTCCAAGGATAGAAATATTTTGGATACTAAGCAATGATTCTGAGTGAGTGGTAGACGTAGGATGGGATTGGCCTGTGTGGGGTAAACGTATTGATGTTGGGTTATGTTTTTACATTTATTTCTTTATTTTCTTTAGTTGTCTGATGGATAGTGATCTGGAAGGCTCAATATTTCATGTCACAGCATTGTTGAGGTTAGGCTCAGAGTTAACTATGGATGGGGAAAGACACACTAGGAAAGCAGCGTAGAGTATAGAGGGGAAAGGGAAGATGTAGAAAGTTTGGTGAGGGAAGCAGTGCATATAGGCCAAATCTTTGAAAATTTTGGAAAGGAGATTAATGATTCCATATGCACTTCTGTTTGTTTTGTAACATAAAAACTCTGCAAGATTCCTCGGAGTTCTGCCAAAAGGTGAAAATAGGGACATTGAGCTGCTCTTGTTGCGATTTATTGATGGAAGTGAGTTCTTCACTGAAAAGTCAGTGCGAATTGAGCCACGCATGATTTTGCTGCCACTCAAGTACATTTTCTACTCGAGCAGCATTCTTCTGACGGCAAACGGTCGTGCCTGTGTGTGGCCACCTGCATTAGAAACATCTCACCAAATGTCGTCCGTAGAAACCGGATATTGCGCTAGGGGGTGCCAAATCTTGCTTACGCCTACCAACTTACCATCCGGGAGCTAAGCAGGAAAAAGGTTCCACAGCGCGGTGATTGGCAGTATTTGCCCAAAACTCTGCGTTACAAGAATAACGCAGAGTCGCCAAAAATTCTGCCAGTTCCACTGGAGGAATGGAATATTTCACCCAGTCCTAATTGTAACTTTGATTTTGGATTGGTGGCAGAGAAGACACCTCTAGTGGTTAGATTTAACATATATAGATTTAAAAATATTGCTTTTGGCCTTGGCACCACATTGTTCAAAATGGGTGCTACATCATGTTCATACTTTGTTTATAATTCTGTTCCACCTAGGTCAGCAAGACATGTTTTGCCTATTTTTGAATAACACTGTTGTCAAAGAAGGCTTTCTTGCGCAGGCTAGCTACTGTAATATGTTTCACAGTTTTCTGCTTGCACACAGTATTGCACTCATTTACAATGGTTCACTGTTGTTTATGTAGTAGTTTGTTCTGACTTCCCTGGATGGCATTAGATCAGAAGAGCTGAATCAATAGTAATGTAGTGGTTTAGTGCTTAGGTGGTATGGTTCATACTCTTCTAAGGAGAAATTTACTTTATAAACCCTCAAATTTGAGGATGTTTTTGCTCCTGCTAGGGATGCTGACCAATTTCTTGCCGATTTTTTTTTTTTTGCGCGGTTGAGACCTAGCCTATTTTTCATTGTTCCTTTTATTCTGCATTGTACCAATTATAGAGAGCCTTCATGGCAATGACTTTACACATTTAAGTGAGGCTATTGCTGCATTTCTGCACTTTACCTTTTTGAATATTGTAATAAGCCTTATAGGTTTTTCTAAGTTCCACTCTAGAACTCACTGAGTCAAACCGTATTTTGAGATGCAGATTAGTACCTTGTCTCTGGAACACATTGCTTAATTAAAATGAGGTTAACACTGCTTCCGTTCCACCCAACTGTTGGGTGTACATTTTTTAGGGGTCTTTTAGAAATGGGGTCTCTAGTTGGCAGAGGTATACACCCTTGTCTATGTAAGGACCACAATCCTAGTCGGAGTCACACACAATCCAAATGATCCTGTGCCCACCCCCTGGTAGCTTGGCACTGATCAGTCAGGCTTAACTTAGAAGGCAACGTGTAAAGTATTTGTGCAATAAATCATACAGTAACGCAGTTAAAACATCACAAAAATACACCACACAGCTTTAGAAAAATAGATAATATTTATCTGAATGAAATAAGGTCATTACAACAAAGACCCAATAAACACAAGTTGAAATATCACTTTTACAATGTTTAAAAGAGTCCTAATCCTTGGAAATAAACAGTTGTCCTCTGTTACACACAGTACCTGGTGTGGGTCAAAAATAACAATGCACTGAGACTGCAGAGACGGAGATGCGTGAAAAAATAAGGATGCAAATTGATTTCTCCGACGCTGCACAGATGACTCGTAGTTTCTTTCCACGCTGCAAGGGGTTTATGTCATTTTTCAGCACATAGTCTTGGTTCCTCACTGCCATGCGGGCTTTTTTGATGCCCAGGACAATGTGGGGAAAGATCCTGAGGCGCTAGAAGAAGGCACGGGCGCTGCATCGATCTAGTAGGAGATGCGTAAAATTTTCCGTCACAAGGAAGGCGCTGCGTCGAATTTCCACTCGGCAAGTTAGGCTGTGTCGTTCCGGTTGGCTGTGTGACGATTTCTCGGTCGCAATGTAGGCTTTGCGCCGATTCGGGCAGGCTAGGCATCTATTTTCAACACACAAGGAGTTTCCTGAAGAGATGAAATCTTTTTAGCCCTGAGTCTTCAGAAAATAGGAGGCAAGCTCAGTCTAAGCCCTTGGAGATCACTTTTGGGGAAGGCAGAGTCCTTCTGAGCTAAGTCATAAGCCAGCAGGACAGTAGGGCAACAGCAGTGCAGCAGTCCTTCTCAGCAAAGCAGTCCAGATGAGTCCTTTCAGCAGCCAGGCAATTCCTCTTGACAGAGTGCAGGTGTAGATCGAGAAGTGTCTGAGCTGATGGGGTCAGAGACCCAGTTTATATACCCCAAAATGCGTTTGAAGTGAGGGAGACTTCAAAGAGTGGTTTTGAAGTACACAAGTTCCCCTTTCAGTGCAGTCCTGTCTGCCAGGGTCCCAGTGAGGGGTTTGGCAGTCCATTGTGGGAGGGCAGGCCACTAACCTTTGAAATGTAAGTGTCAGGCCCTCCACCCTTCCAGCCCAGGAAGACCAATTCAATATGCAGATGAGTGCAGGTGTGGCTGAGTGTCCTGTGTTTGGGTGAAATGCACAGGGGAGCTGTCAACCAGCCCAGCCCAGATGTTGATTGGAGACAGGCTGTAAGGCACAAATGTTTTTTAAGTGCAGAGAAAGGCTCACTTTCTAATAGTAATATAAAATCCAACCACACCAATAAGCAGGATTTTCTGTTACCATTCTGGCTGTACTAAATATATTTTCCAGTGTAGTTTTCCGTGTGTTTTGATCAAAATGATTTGTTTGGATTTTTCTAGGGCGACCATTAAAGGTTTCTGACAATTAGTGAACTTCAATGTAAGTGACTATGGCGGTCGGCGGTCGCCGCCCGCCAAGCGGTTCCCGCCGAAAGACCGCGGCGGCCATTCCGGCTTTCCCGCTGGGCTGGCGGGCAACCGCCAGAAGACCGCCGGCCGGCCCAGCGGGAAAGCCCCTTCAACAATGATGCCGGCTCCGAATGGAGCCGGCGGAGTTGAAGGGGTGCGACGGGTGCAGTGGCACCCGTCGCGATTTTTAGTGTCTGCAAAGCAGACACTGAAAATCTTTATGGGGCCCTGTTAGGGGGCCCCACGGCACCCGTTCCCGCCATCCAAACAGGCTGGCGGGAAGGGGGTCGGAATCCCCATGGCGGTGCTGCAAGCAGCGCCGCCATGGCAGATTCCCTGGGCAAGGGGAAAACCGGCGGGAAACCGGCGGTTCCCCTTTTCTGACTGCGGCGGTAGAATCGCCCAGGAAGCACCGCCAGCCTGTTGGCGGTGCTTCCGCCACCCTCCGCCATGGCGGTCATGGACCGCCAGGGTCAGAATGACCCCCTATATGATTTGTTTGACATTTTTGCAAACTTTCGGTAATATAGACAGGAGAAGTCTTATTATGTATTGGTCCTAAAGAATCGTCATAGGATCTTGTTAGACCACTGTACGCGAAACATGTTGACCATGTCCTAGGAGCCCGACGATAATCTCCTTAAGCTCCAGCACCATGCAGAAAGTGGTTGAGCATTATTCCTCATTTTACACTTTCCTTCTGTTTTTAATCTTGGTCCCGGTCTTACTCCATTGATTAATTAAATTGACTTGCTCCTATTAAGACTGGGAACCATTTTTAGCTTTCACTCTCCTGCCAGGATTAGCGCCTGACCGCAACACCAGGTCTTGTAGTGTCCGCTACCACGGCTGCTACCTAAAAGATCTCCGGCAAATAGCCCCCTTACGGGGAGCCCGTCAGACATTGCAGCGCCGGTCTGATGAGGAGCTACCCGATGATAGAGCATGACATCCTCTCGGATGTGTGAGGGCTCTTGCTCCTGAACTTTAATGTTCCCCTAGTTATTATATTTTTTCATTTGGAACAGTGTACACCTTTTTTGTATGTACTAAATATGACCTGGTTACCACTTTCAGATCAGAATCTACAACTCAAAGTATATGAGGGCTGTCCTAATTCTAGACTATGAAAGGAGCAGGCCTCACAGTAGTGGGAAACAAATTTAGGGGTTTTTCACTACCAGGACATATAAAACACATATGTACATGTCCTGCCTTTTACCTACACTGCACCCTGCCCTATGGGTTACCTAGGGCCTACCCTAGGGGTGACTTATATGTAGGAAAAGGGGAGTTTAAGGCTTGGCAAGTACTTTTGAATGCCAAGTCAAAGTGGCAGTGAAACTATGCACACAGGCCTTGCAATGACAGGCCTGAGACATGGTTAAGGGGCTACTTATGTGGGTGGCACAATCAATGCTGCAGGCCCACTAGCAGCATTTAATTTACAGGCCCTGGCACATGTAGTGCACTTTACTAGGGACTTATAGTAAATCAGATATGCCAATTGGGGATGAACCAATGTTACTATGTTTAAGGGAGAGAGCATACGCACTTTAGCACTAGTTAGCAGTAGTAAAGTGTGCAGACTCCTAAAACCAGCAAAAACAGTGTCAGAAAAGTGTAGGGAGGCAGGCAAAAAGTTGAGGGATGACCACCATAAGGCGGTAAGGTCTAATAGGGCCCAACTTGCACACAGACGCATAACAAAACTGTTAAGGCATGAAAATTTAAATATAATTGACACTAAGAGTGCTTTCTTTGCTCCACCTAACGGGGTTATCAGAACAGTTAGAATATTACGATCAGTTCTGAACATCAAGGCACCAATGGCGATAGGGTTTCAATGTTTGGAAAATCTGGTGGCCACCAATTCATATTTTTTTTAATTTTATGGCCCCAACCAAGTTGACTCTGCTCCGATTTATGCATCATCTAAAATAATAAAAATTGTAAGTGTTGTATGAAAAGAGATGCAGATTTAAATTAATTATTCTCTCCGGGCAAGTTATGGACACAGCTATTCCAAGATACTAGAGACTGAAGTGTGAGGTGGAGCTGTCCAATTTAGACTCCATCCTTCACATGTCATCATTGCGCAAATGTGCATTTACATTTGACATTGTGGGACTCATTACGAGTGTTGTGGTCTGACTGCCACATTACAACTCTGACGGTTGGAATGTCGGGGAACCGCCAGCTCTGCCAGAATCTTGGATCCCTGTGGCCTGGCGGTAGCAGAGGTTCTAATCTTCCAGGCAGCCAGAGGCGTAGGAGACACTCAATTTCTGCGGGTGACAGGGACAACTTTGTGGACTTTCCAGTGACCCTATACATATCACCCATTGTGTGAGAACCGCACGCTTCGTTAAATGAAAATCGCATAGCTAAAAGTGAAATATTGAGGCAAGCAGGTAGATTGCAAGTATGCTTTATTGTTATTTACATTCCCAAAGTAATAAGACCAAATGTGAAAAAACATGTTTATGAATCTTGCATCTTAGTGCACCAAGCAAACAAAGGTAGGACTAAAAAAAAAAAAAAAGGATACACAAAATACTCTTAGCGCTATTCCTAAACCTCAAAATGCAATTGGAGCAATTAGAAATTATTTTTTCTTGCTGCAGGCAGCTTTAATAAAATTATGAACTTCAATTTGAAAAGTGAAATTATTTCTTGCTTTATTCAGTGGAAAGGACACATTCGTTCTCTATTGTCTGCAGGTGAACTGAGTCCACCATCTCTTTATATATGTTGCGCATGGCAACATGATTCAGTTTTTTGTAGGGCACAGTTGATCTTAGCCAAGTTTTCAGTCTGTGGAAACCACTGAAACGTTTCTCAGCCTCACAAGAAGATAATAGAATAATAACCGAAATAATCTGGAGTAGCTTCTTAACCTGTGAAAAGAAAGCTCTCTCTTGGAAGCATTTTTCGGAGTATGTCTGCTAGTTCCGGAACTGAAGAGTACTTGAACATACTTGACAATGTAGTTAATAGAACTGAGATCAGCAAACGGTCAATTTATTTGTACTAAGTAATAAGAGTCAATGCCATTGCCTGTTAAAAGCACCTGTTCAAGTTTGTCATAGGTTTGGATACTTTCTGGCTGAGAAAGATGAAGAGAAAGTTGTCTTAAAATCACCTTAATGTGTCTGAAGTTAATTGGGCTCCCTCAGCAGTTGGTTATGTGTTTCCTTCATTGCAGCCTGATTTGCATGAAGATATTTTGAGCTCTGGCACTAGGTCTCCTTAATCCAGAATAAAATGTATTTCTAGGAAGGTATCGCTTAGAGCTAATTAGAAACTCCATGTTGGAGTGTACCCCTGCCACCACGGCTCCTCCCTTTCATGCTTCCTGCACTTAGCTTGTTTGAAGTTGGAACATAAAGAAACATCAAGCATCATTGGGAGCCAGATATGTCACCATTGTTGATTCACCTCAGTAGATCTAATGAAGAAAACACTTCGTTTTCTGGAACAGGTGCTCCATAGGTGCAGTGTAGGGGCAGAAACATCCATCCAAACCAAAATGAAAAACATGGACAATGGAATTTATGTATTGCATAGTTATACAAGATTACATAAAAAAGCCCCTTTTTAACTTATATTAAGAAAAGTAAATGGTTCCCCTTAGGATTGCAACATTGGATGCTTGAATTAAAGCAGTGAGCTCAGAGGCTGAAGTGGGGGTACCTGACTTCCATTTCCCAATAGCAGACCCCTAGGAGAAGGAGCCTCAGGGCTGAGCCCTACCACTTATGGTTCAGGGGTGGGGGATCGTCACAGGGGCAAGCATACCTGTGATTCATAGTTCATCATTAATCCAGACATCAAGAATAGGTTTGTAAATTTCTCCCCTCTATTCACTACCTCCTACAGTTGGTGTGTGCAGCTCGGTTGAACTGGGAAGGACATGGGCAGAGCCCACTTAGCCTATTTCACCAACTCACCCATACTATATTGTTGGGCCAAGCCTAATCCATTGAACTTCCATACATTCATAAAGTCATTTCTGCTTTTAATGCATCAATGAAGTTAGACCAGTGGTTCCCAACCTGTGGTCCAGGGACCCCTGGGGGTCCACGAAGCCTCTTCAGGGGGTCCGTGACTGCTTAGCAAATTAAATAATATTAACAGATTAGGTCCCCAACTTTTAGTAATGACTCAGGAGGGGGTCCCCAGATTCCAATAATGATTCAGTGGGGGACCCGGGTTCCAGTAATGATAAAGTGGGAGTCTACAGATGTCAAAAGGTTGGGAACCACTGAGTTAGACAATTCAATATTTTTTTGATAGTTCTACACTGTATTTGAATGACAAAGTAAGAACAGACAGATATTATTGTACCTGTCTGATCATAGGATGCTTTGTCAGGCTCATTTCCAGGCAGGAATCTCAATAAACCAAGACAAATATTTGTTACATGGAATGTCACATATGTCAGAAGCAATCCCTGAGTTTAAAGTCTTGTACAGCTAGATGTTAAAAGAACTCCTCTAAGGTCCGGAATACACATAATCAAGAAGACGGTGATGTGTGTACCACACATGGAAAGTAACGACACCCTAGGGTGTGATATTTACAAAGTGAATTTCCTCCTAAAAAGGAGGAGTTACAAGCTGAATGGGTCCGTTCCACACAATTTCCACATCTTACAATTTAATGTGTATATTTCACCCAGTAAACAGAGTCTGGTTTGAGTTCATGAAATTTACCTGGGAAAACTTGGGGTGGGGTGTGATGATTATCACACACTCCATAGCTCTCATACCCGCTTAAACAGTGGGCCGCACAGAGGTCGATAATCATTTTAAACGCCCGCTCATAACCACTGCCTTAGGACAGCTTCTAAATTAGCCAAGGGGAAAATAATGGTAAGAAATAATGAAGGTATTGGCATTTCATCATTGTAACCACTGCAGGACATTTGTTTATTGAATGTATATTGGTGGTTGTATTGATGTTATTGGCATTTCTCATTAATGGTGGCTTCTAAAGCAATAAATGAATCTGATTATATTTTTCCAAATAAATATGAACTCACGTTAAGTGAAATTTTTGATAATATGAATTATTTCAGGTTTGCTTTGGCTATAGCTTAAGTGAATGGCCACAGTTTACTGAACTGCAAATTAACTCATATTAGAAATAGCATACAGAGTTGTGGCTATGTTAGAAAGAAAATCCAGAGGCTTTATCTGAAACTCTGTGCATAACGATGCTTACTGTGTGTCGTTCAGTTTATAAATGTAACACTTAATAACTGATTTGGTTGGGCTTGAACTCTTGTTTATGCCTTTTCAAAACTGTTATAGTAAAATTGTTAGTTTCGTTCCTTGACAAATGAGCACTGCTATGGCTGAATACCCTGCTTGGTAATTGACATGACCAACATTATTTTTTGTGTTGATGCACATTTTGGGTATAATAAAAACTTTGCATTTCAACAATTGGTCAAGCGAAATATATCACTTTCGGCCACAGGCCTTTTTACAAATGAAAAACCAAAAGAGATCTAGTTACTCAACAATGACAGATGATTACACTCCTGTGTTAATTGATCTATTCTATAGCTACATTTTTAGGAACAGGGAAAAGAGTAAAATACCAGGATGTCCAACCGGGATGATAATTGGGGGAATTTCCAACAAATTCAGGAGTCATAAGCTGAAAGACCAGAGGAGCCAAATGGAGCACATGTGGTAGTAGGAAAAGAAAGAGTTAATGAGAAGCAACATTGAAGTCCCCAGACTTTGAACCTCATTACGGGTTTCGACAGGAACAGGGAAAATAGTAAAATACCAGGATGTCCAACCAGGATGATAATTGGGGGAATTTCCAGCAAATTCAGGAGTCATAAGCTGAAACACCAGAGGAGCCAAATGGAACACATGTGGTAGTAGGAAAAGAAAGAGTTAATGAGAAGTAACATTGAAGTCCCCAGACTTTGAACCTCATTACGGGTTTCGCAGGTGGAAAAGTCCGCCTGCGTGCCCCATTACAAGTTCCCCACTGGGTCAGTGGGTGGAAACACCAGTGGGGAACAGCCCACAACATTGATGCTGGTTCATAATTGGGCCAGCGGCAATGCTGCGGTGAGTAGGTTGCAACAGGGCTGTCCCTGGGGGCCCCTGCACTGCCCATGGCAAGCGCATGGCAGTGCAGGGGCCCCCTGCTCCCCATCTCTGCCAGCTTTTGCATGGCAGTGCTACTGCCATGCAAAAGCTGGCAGAGAGGGGACTCGTAATCCCCAGGGCAGCGCTGCATGCAGTGCTGCCCTGGCGGATTACGACTGCGGGCACAGCCAGCCCCTCCTGTGGAGGGAAACTGGAGGTGCAGGTGGTCCGACTGTGGCGCTTTCACCATGGTCATAATGTGGCGGTCTGACCGCCGCCAAAGCTCCAATGGTGATGTGGTTACTGTCATTTTGAAACGTCATTGGACCAGTTGCTATATGTCGGGCACCGAGGCATCCAAACCTAATCAAATGGCTGCAGTACTTTCTGAATCTTCTTAAGCTTTCACTAAGCCACTTCTGGATAGGAAGGAGGACAGTCTGTATGCTACTGGGAGCCTACTCATGAGTTCTGATTTAGGAAAGGGCTGTGTGGGTCTGCAGTCGAGCATACACAAGCACCAACAACCTTGAATCTGATCCTTATGCAAACGTTTGGGCCTCGACATGTGCTGAGAAGACATCACAGACCATTCTTTAGCAATCATATGTTCACGCATCACCATTGCCCCACCGTCCTGAAGTGAGTTCTGCCCGGACCAAAACTGGAAGTGCCAACACAAGCAAGTTCCACTCTTTCGTCCACCTTGGCCAACCACCACTTGCCTTAACTATTCATGGTGGTTTATTTTGGGAGGGACCATTTTCCTTAAGAAAGGTATGTACAACTTGAGACTATGAAATACAGACGTGTGTTTCATTGTGAATGCACTGTTGGTGCAGCATGGAATGAAATGCAAGAAATGTGCCTGATTTAGTCAGAGTTAGAATTTTGAGCTGCAACAATATAAAACTACCACTAAATGATCATTATAAGTATAAATAGTTACATATTTAATATTCCACATCTATGTACCTGAACAATACATATCATCAAGATGGAAATAAGAATAGCAATCTGCACTTAGCTAGATATACTAACCTTCACAATATTGAGTGGTAGTCAATATTGTGCAGTCAATATTTTTACAACTCAATATTAAAAACTTGATTTTGTTGTATATTAGCTCCAGGGAAGGCTGGACTGGCCTATTGGCCAATATGAAGGCTGGTCTGACAGGTCAGTTCCTGGCCTATTATTTTGGCTGCTTCTCTGCCCATTTTAGATTTGTGGTCTCTGTTGCTAAAATCTAATCTTTTAGGTGAGAAAACCTGTTATGCTTGAGTAACCCATGCAGTAGTCCAGTGTGATGGAATACTTGCTTGTTCAAGTCTGCTAGTTCTTCGCTATAAGACTATTTCAGGCAAAAGGAAGGCTGTAGAAGGTAATTGTGTTCTACATGACCTGCTCAATGTGATTGTTTGGGCCGGACAAAAATATGCTTAAGAAGAAAATATAGACAAGAGATTTTATTCCACAGGTGGAAACATACAATGCCTGTAAATTTGTGGTGATCTGATGTAGGGCATGATGGTTCTGCTCAGGCATTTCTTGTGCTTCTGAAGAGCAAGCCACTGTGAGCTAAAATACTGGACACCCAGAGCTGGCTGTCTTCTAAAACCTATGCAAGGTACAATATAGTTGGCACAGTTCTGTAAATATATAAAGTTTTTAAAAACTTTGGTGGATTTCAATGCTTTATTTCAACTCAGAGCAGTTAAGTTAGTCCACACCTGTAGTGAACGTCTTTTCCAGTCCTGGTTTTAGGGCTTAAATTCTGGAAGGTGTAGTTTTGTGGAATACAAATAAAAACAAAACTGGATGAGTTACTTCTGGAACAACTTGAGATCTTGTGGGCACTTTGATGGTATGGAAGTTGCTTTCTATGAAGGTAAGGAACATCTAAGTGCACTGGTAAACTATGGTCAGTCAGAAACCGGGTCTGCCAGAGTAGGACTTAACCATTGCATAACCTTTGTCCTAAGTACGTTTTCCCTTCTCTCTACACCCCTCTTCGGTGTCTCCACTATGTTCCACTGGTTGTGAAATGGCTGACTTTGGCTCCTGGAAATTTACTTCTGGCTCACAGGCAATTTTTGTGGTCTCAATTCTGTTGTAAATATATTCTGTGTGAACATTCATCTCTTTCTTATTCTCAGTGCTTAATTTGTAAAAAGAAAAATGTGCAGGGACAGAAGATTCTGTAAGGAGTTTGCAGCCAGCGCTGACAAATATTGGGGTTGCAGAAATAACAAGACTTCCCAGTCCTAATTCCACATCAGCCATCTATCTTGCACCACTCTACAATTCTGGTCGCTTAATCTCATTCCTGCAGGTTTTTTCTTGTCTTGTCTTCTCCCATTGTCACAGTAACATTCTCTTCCTGTTTCTCCCTTTTCTGCCTTTCTTGCTTTTGATCCGGGTTCCAGTACCCACTCCTGGCAACCACTACACCTTTACATATTAAAGATGGCAACAGCATAAAGAAGCATCAGCTGTCCTGCTCAGCTTCTTTTATTATTTTCTTTTTTTCGTCTTGATGTCCTTGTTTTTTCCTGATAAGTGATGTTACGTGAATGAAAAACCTGCGGCACATGAACACGACGTTTCAATAGTTCAACATATTTAAGCTAAATGCCCACTTGTGTTGTTTTCCCCTCTCCCAACATACAAAATGTGAGGGATTACGAGTGAGGCAAATAAGATGGCTGTCCATTCTATGATCTTCATAAACACTGGAAAACTTCTGCTAGTCAGAGGGCTTAATTTAACTTTTACAGTGATCCCAAAGTTTGCCAACATTAGTAGAAATATACCAACCTAGGGCATAGACAATCAGTACTTTTTTATAACTAAAAACCAGCAGAACAAAAAACACCACACCAAAGAAAAGACAGCAAACAGAGTCAAAAATCCTGTGCCCGACAAATCTGGTGTACTTTCATTCACCATTTATTTTTGTTAAAATTGGCTTGACTATGAAATGTTATTTACAGTTTTTCAACAGCATGTGAAGTACATCTGTAATACCTTTATGTGTATGAGATTTGAGATGGAATCATGATTGTCATCTCAACCAGGGAGTAGCAGTTGTTTTTCCTCCTTACACACTAATCCCCACTTAAACATGTGGAGGGGGGTAGGGGTTTGAAGTGGGGCTGATGACACTCCAGCAGGTAGGATAGGGCTGAGGAGGGGCAGTATGCAGACTGTAATCAACAAAGGACTTCTCTTCTTTTTTCCTTAAAAGTGGAGACTACAGGCAGCTGTGGTGGCACAGTGTTAAATAATTCCTGGAGGGCTGGAGCATTGTTATGCAGAGGATATACCCCTGCCCCCCCACACTTCCTATGCCCGCGAGGGAGGTTATGACCTCATTCTCCACCAGCGGTTTTATGACAGTAGCACTGCCATGAAAAGGCTGGTAGAGAACATGTGCAAGGGGACACAGGGGTCCATCCATTGTCCATGCACTTGGCATGGGCAGTGTGGTGGTCCCCCTGGCCAGCACCATGACAATGTTCACTGTCTGCTGGTGCACCTTGCTAGCGACACCATTGCTGCCGGCTTGATTACGAGCCGGAGACACCCATAGTAGCTTCAGCGGGGAGGTCATCGCATTGGTCGTGGACACCTGTCAGGAATTTGGCAGAGTCCGTCCACCAAACTCGTAGTCAACCACTATATTTCCTGTGTGCCTTAAATAATATTAACGTGTGTGTGAACACTTGAATGCACTAACGAAATGTAACCACTGAAGACTGAAGCTTTATAATGTGTGCAATAATGTTCATCTGAAAATGCTTACATGTATTCATTATTTTTATATTTACACCTCATAAGTAAACATGCATTCTTTACTCGTGTTTTGCATTTTTTTTGAGAGATATATGTGTGCATGTGTGATCATATATTCGAAATGCACATTAATAGACTCATTAGTAGTTCGGCGGTTGGTTTGCACCACCCGCCGAGCTTCCGATGGGGAAGTTGCCGCCACTCCTGCTATCTCCCCGCCACACCCAGTAAGAGCTTCCCACTATGCTGGAGGGCAGAATCCTCAGTTTCTGTCCGCCAGCCTTGGGGGAAACGGGCTATAGCATTGTCTCTGGATCCTAATTGAGCCAGCGGCAATGCTGTAGCCAGCAGGGTGCACCAGCAACCTTGCAATGTTCACTGTCTGCATTGCAGACAGTGAACATTGTGACAGTCCTACACCTGTTCTCCACCAGCCTTTTCATGGCGGTACTACTGCCATGAAAAGGCTGGCGGAGATGAGGTCGTAAACCGCAGCACAGCACTGCATGCAGCGCTACCCTGGCAGATTAGGATGCCTGCCACCGCCAGACCACCAGTATCCAAGATCCTGGCGGTTCCTTGGCGGTTGGACCGCCAGGGTTGTTATGAGGCGGTCGGACCACTGCATAGATGGCGGTCCAGACTGCCACTGTTAGTGTGGCGGTCATAAGACCTCCACATTTGTAAAGAGGCCTTAAATGTTTACTTAAGGTAGCCTGACTAGAGGCCTTAAGTTTAAAAAGTATTTTGTCTGGTTAGTGTGTTCTTTCTTTTGCAGGTGTGTTTCAAGGTTTCATTAGCTAGAGAAAAGGAGTATTGTTATATGTATTAGTTTTGCTGATAGTAAGGCCTGAGAAAAAATATCTTGTCAAGAGACATGAAGACCTAATGAGCAGATGAAGTCTCCTATTTATTGTCAATCAGGCACAGGTAATGTTCAAGGTTTCAGTAACTACCCAAAGTTTTGTGGGTTGGGAAATTCAGGTGATGTTGCAAATGCACACCACAGATAAAGATACTACTGGTTCCTGGTGGGGAGGTAAGAGATAAGATTAATGTTGAAGGTTCTGTTTGATTTAATTAATGCTTAGGCTGTTACAAGTTAAGGCAGATTCCCTTAGACTTCGAGGGGTACAGACCTCTCGGCTTCCCTTATTCTTGCGAGTGTGAAGTTTTATGCTAAACACTTGGCCTGATTTAAGGAAAGTGATGCTGCACCAACTGCAGCTACACTCTCCTTGCACCCCTTAGTGCCTCCCTAACGCCACCATGTGTGCACAGTATCTAAGATACGGCGCAACATGGCAGTAGTGAGGTGAACTAGGGTCAAAATATTTGACGCTAGTTCGGAGCTTTGCAGGAGTAGCGTCAACATTTTTTACGCTAATCCTGCAAAGCCCATTGAGGCCCATTGAAAACAATGGTGTGCCTCCTATTTACGCCTGCTCTGAGCAGGCATTAAAAGTGCCGAAAGAAATATCGCAAAGAAACCTTTTAGATTTCTTTGCGCCATTTTTTCGCCCCCCCAGCAGCAGCAAATATATATTTGTATATATTATGTCTTTTTACTTTCTAAATCTGGCGCAGCGATTTTGGCCTCGTTGGGCCACATTAGTGTCATAGCGTCATAAAAATGACGCTAATTTGGCGCAAGAAGGTGCTAGGGACTCTTAAATCAGCCCCTTATTCCCTTTGTTCTTTACACTAAAACTGTACCTTTGTCTCCACAATTGGCACAGCCCTGGCACACAGTTAAATCCCTTGTAAAAGGTACCCCTGGTACCAAGGGCCCTGTGGTCAGGGAAGGTCTCTAAGGGCTGCAGCATGTATTATACCACCATGGGGATGCCTCACTCAGTATATGCACACTGCCACACAGCTTGTGTGTGCTGCTGGGGAGAAAAAGACTAAGGTGATCATTCCGACCTCGGCGGTCTTTTTTCCAGACCGCCGAGGCCGGGGGAGACAGAATACCGCCATTGCCGGCAGTATTCATGCCTCCCTATTCCGACATTTCCGCTGGCCCAGCAGAAATGGCACATCAACATTGCCGCCGGCTCGTAATAGAGCCGGCGGCAATGTTGATGTGCAGCGGGTGCAGTAGCACCCGTCGCGCATTTCACTGCCCGAAATTCAGGCAGTGAAATGCGCGACAGGGCTACGCCTGGGGGCCCCTGCACTGCCCATGCCAAGTGCAGGGGCCCCCAGGGGCCCCGTGCGTCCCCTTACAGCCAGCCTTTCCATGGCGGTGTCTACCGCCACGGACAGGCTGGCGGTCGGGGACTCATAATCCCCAGGGCAGCGGTGCCTGCACCGCTGCCCTGGGGATTATGACCGCCAGGCAGAAACCTGGCGGGAAAATGGAGGGGCCGGCGGTATGGCAGTGGCTTTTGCGCCACGGTCATACTTGCTGGTGGGACACCCCCAGCCTGTTGGCGGTGTTCCCGCCAGCAAACCGCCGGCCGCCAGGGTCGGAATGACCCCCTAAGTCCTCATGGCACTCCCCTCAGAGTGCCATGCCCACAACCCACTGCCTGTGGCATAGGTAAGTCATTGCTCTAGCAGGCCTTACAGCCCTAATGCAGGATGCACTATACCACAGGATGCACTATGCCCTTACAGTGTCTTAGTCAATTTTTAGATATTGTAAGTGCAGGGTAGCCATACTGAGTACATGATCTGGGAGTTTGTCAAAAACAAACTCCACAGTTCCATAATGGCTACACTGAATACTGAGAAGTTTGGTGTCAAACGTCTCAGCACAAAAAACCCACACTGATGCCAGTGTGGGATTTATTGAGAAATGCACACAGAGGGCATCTTAGAGATGCCCCCTGTATGCCAGCCCTACTGTTAGTGTGTGACTGACCGGTCTGTGCCAGCCTGCCACTTCCAGACGAGTTTCTGACCAAATAGGGTGAGTGTCTTTGTGCACTCTGTAGTCAGAAACAAAGCCTGTCCTGGGTGGAGGTGCTTCACACCTCCCACTGAAGGAGCTGTAACACCTGGCGTGAGCCTCAAAGGCTCAAGCCGGGTGTTACAATGCCCCAGGGCACTCCAGCTAGTGGAGATGCCCACCCCCTGGAAACAGCCCCCATTTTTGGCAGCAACTCCGGGTAGATAATGAGGAAAACAAGGAGGAGTCACCCCCTCAGCCAGGTCCACCCCAATAGGTGACCAGAGCTGAAGTGCCTCCCTCCTTGTAAAATCCTCCATCTTGTTTTGGAGGATTTAGCCGAATATGGATACGGTTATGCTCCCCTCCCCAAAGGTCACCCTCAAGGACAGTAGCCATTAGCTAATGCCCTGTGACCCTAACACACCCCTAAATTCAGTATTCAGGGGCGACCCTGACCCAGGATTTTAGATTCCTGACGACCTACACAGAAGAAGGACTGCTTAGCTGAAAAACCCCACAGAGAAGAAGGAAGCCAACAACTGCTTTGGCCCCAGCCCTACCAGCCTGTCTCCTGCTTCAGAGAACCTGCAAAACCAACGCATCCTGTGGGCCCAGCGACCTCTGCCAACTCAGAGGACTGCCCTGCAACTAAAAAGGATCAAGAACTCCTGTGGACAATGGACCTGCCCCACCAAGAAAGAAGAAACCATCTTTAAAAGGACTTTCACCTCACTCCAGAAGCGTGAGTCCCCACCACACTGGCCCGTGTCCAGAGAAATCAACGAGCCAGAGAGGATCTCCAGGCGACTCTATTGACGTGTCCACCCTGGGCTGATCTCTCTGCAACCACACGACGACTCCTGCAGAGGGAATCCCGAGCACCCCACTGACCGCAACAGCCCGGGACGAAGATATCCAATGCCTGGAGAAGCACTGTACCCGCAGCCCCAACGCCCGTGAGAAACCAACCACCTGTGCAGCAGTGACCAGCAGGTAGCCCTCATCAGTGCCCAGTCAGTGGCTGGCCTGAGAAGTCCCCTTGTGCCCTGCCTGCAGCGTCTGAGTGACCCCCGGGTCCCTCCATTGAAACCTATTGAACACCTGATGCCCTGTTTGCCCACTGCACCCGGCTGCCCCTACCCCTGTGCCACTGAGAGTGTGTTTTGTGTGCTTAGTTGGGGCCCCCCCAGGGCTCTATAAACCCCCCTGGTCTGCCCTCGAGGACGCGGGTACTTACCTGCCAGAAGACCGGAACCGGAGCACCCCCTGTCTCCTTAGGCGCTCATGTTATTTTGGCTCCTCTTTGAACTTTGCACCTGACTGGCCCTGTGTTGCTGGTGCTGGGTGTTTGGGGTTCACTTGAACCCCCAATGGTGGGCTACCTATGCCCCAGAGACTGAACTCGTAAGTGCTTTACTTACCATAATAACTAAACTGTACTTACCTCCCCCAGGAACTGTTGAAAATGGCAGCTTATTGCCATTTTATGAAAAACTGTGTATATTGTTTTGGTTCAAAGTTCTAAGTATTACTATGCAAAGTACCTTACATTTAATGTACTTATCTGCAATCTGAATCTTGTGGTTCTAAAAATGAATTAACAAAAGAAAATGTTTCTATATAAAAACCTACTCGGTTGGAGTTAAGTCACTGAGTGTGTGTTCTCACTTATTGCTTGTGTGTGTAAAACAAATGCTTAACACTACCCTCTGATAAGCCTATCTGCTCAACCACACTACCACAAATAGAGCATTAGTATTAACTAACATTGCCTCTGTCAAGCCTCTTGGGGAACCCCCGGACTCTGTGCACACTAAATCTCATTTTGATATAGTAAATACAGAGCCAGCTTCCTACAGCACACTATTCTAAAAAAAATATAAACCTGTATCAAAAATTGATTATTTTCTGATTTCTTTTAGTATTTCATGTTCCCAGTTTGAGACTGAGATTGCTTACTTTTTGGATCTCACAAAGTGATACTGACTTTATCGGGGACAACATTACAGGGTAGTAGCCTTTAAGCATCTGTTCACATTTTGGCAGTGCTCAATTTGTAAAAACAATTGTAAGTGCAGGAGCCCAGAGTTTTGCCGGGGTTGCTGAACACTAAGGCCCTCATTCTGACCCTGGCGGTCAGTGATAAAGCGGCGGCCAACCCGCCAACAGGCCGGCGGTCCAAAATATGCAATTCTGACCCTGGCGGGAACCGCCAACACAGCCCGCCGCATTAACACTCCGCCCGCCACGGCGGAACAAACAAACAGCGCGGCGGTCCCCGCCAACAGCCAGGCGGCAGACAATGTACCGCCCACCCTATCACGACCCACCAATCCGCCACCTTTTCCGGGGCGGGAGCACCGCCGATAAAAACACGGCGGAAACAGACTACGAACGGGAAAACGCTCACCTCCACATACTCCACGCGAGATTCCGGCAGTATGGATCCCGAGTTACAGGTCATCCCCGCACTCCTATACCTGCTCCTGTACCAGGAGCACGCCCGGCGGCGCGGAAGACATCGGTGAGTACTGCACCTACGACACAGGGGAGGGAAAAGATTACCGGCACACACCCACCCACCCACACCCACTACAACACACACATCAATGCATTCCCACAGATCACTGTCACAACCCACAAACCCCCCCCTCCGAAATAATGCAAAGACCAAAAGAAGAGATCTTAAACGGGCAGATATATTGAAAAATGGACAGCAGTAATCCAAATAAATAAATAAACTATGTACAAAATATATACATCTACTATATGTAGTCCAACCACTGTCCGTGGACCACAGGGGTCCTGAGCAAAGGGGCAAGGCCCAGTCCCACGACAAGAACTCCACGGAGAGAACACTGCAGGGGCATCAGAAAGAAAAAAGGACAGGCACCTCAGGGGGAAGGGAAGGGGGGGCACCTCAGCCACTTGAGTACACGACGCCAGATCCACGAGGGGACTCCATGACCACTGGCCCATCCTGGGGAGAGCAAAGCCACAGCCCATACAGTCCATACAGTGGGTGGCCTGCCCACTGGGCCATCCTGGGGAGAGCAAAGCCACAGTCCATACAGTCCATACAGTGGGTGGCATGCCCACTGGGCCATCCTGGGGAGAGCAAAGCCACAGTCCATACAGTCCATGCAGTGGGTGGCCTGCCCACTGGGCCATCCTGGGGAGAGCAAAGCCACAGTCCATACAGTGGGTGGCCTGCCCACTGGGCCATCCTGGGGAGAGCAAAGCCACAGTCCATACAGTCCATACAGTGGGTGGCCTGCCCACTTGGCCATCCTGGGGAGAGCAAAGCCACAGTCCATACAGTCCATACAGTGGGTGGCCTGCCCACTGGGCCATCCTGGGGAGAGCAAAGCCACAGTCCATACAGTCCATACAGTGGTTGGCCTGCCCACTGGGCCATCCTGGGGAGTGCAAAGCCACAGTCCATACAGTCCATACAGTGGTTGGCCTGCCCACTGGGCCATCCTGGGGAGTGCAAAGCCACAGTCCAAACAGTCCATAACAGACTCCACTGCCACTGGAGGAGGCATGTTGGCCAGAGGACATCCTGCAGCCCTGCCCGAGACAGATCCTGCCCTGCCACGTCTGCCAAAGGGCCATCGGTTCTTGCCTGGAAGGGCCCAGTTCAGCGGTTCTTGAGACGGCGGTCCCCAGCGGAGCGGTGCTGGAGACGGCGGGGCCCAGTTCAGCGGTTCTTGCCTTGAAGGGCCCAGTTCAGCGGTTCTTGCCTTGAAGGGCCCAGTTCAGCGGTTCTTGCCTTGAAGGGCCCAGTTCAGCGGTTCTTGAGACGGCGGTCCCCAGCGGAGCGGTGCTGGAGACGGCGGGGCCCAGTTCAGCGGTTCTTGCCTTGAAGGGCCCAGTTCAGCGTTCCTGAGACGGCGGTCCCCAGCGGAGCGGTGCTGGAGACGGCGGGGCCCAGTTCAGCGGTTCTTGAGACGGCGGTCCCCAGCGGAGTGGTGCTGGAGACGGCGGGGCCCAGTTCAGCGGTTCTTGAGACGGCGGTCCCCAGCGGAGCGGTGCTGGAGACGGCGGCCATTCTATGGCCAACTGCTCATTGCCTGGTGGTGCCCTCCTGGGCAGCGGGGATGGTGCTCCTTCAATGCCCACCTGGGCTGTGGGTGGTGGGGCCCTCCTGGCCAGCTGGGCTGGGTCCTCCCTGGGCAGCGGCTATGGGGGTGGTGGGCTCTCCCGGGGCAGCTGTGCCGGTTCCTCCCTGGGCAGCGGCTATGGGGGTTGCGGGCTCCTCCTGGGCAGCTGTGACGGGTCCTCCATGGGCAGCAGGCCTGCTGCCTGACTTCTCCGCCTTGCTGCCCTTGCGCTCCTTAGTCGGGAGTCTGTGGCCCTTTCCTCCCTTTGGAGCTGTGGCTGGTGACGGTGGCTGGCTAGTGTCCTGGGGGGATATAGAACCCGGGCTCCTGCGGCGCCCCTTCTGCCTTCTGCTCCTCTTCCCAGGGGGTGGGCTGGCTGTCCCCTTGCTGCTGGGCGAAGATCCAGACCTGCGGGCTGGTGGGCTCCAATACCCCTGCACCCTTGTCAAGGGGGCTGCAGGGCTGGTGGTGGCTGAGGTGCTCTTCTTACCCCGACGAGAAGGAGGGGGGGGCTCAGGGTCAGGAAAGAAGGTAGCAGTAGAGAGATAGATTTTCTTGGGACAATGGAGAGTGGTAGGTGCAGTGGGTATGGGAGTGGAGGGAGAGGATGTGGTTGTAGGCGAAACAAGTTTGCTGTCTTTGGGTGCAGGTGCAGGAGCGGGAGGCTGTCGTGAGGTGGATGGCTGTTGGGTGGGTGGGTGGCTGCGTTTGTGTGGTGTGGAAGAGGGGGTGACAGACACAGTGGGAGAGGACACAGGGGACGTGTAAATGGCAGTGGGGGTGGTGACTGCACGTGTGCGGACTGTACTGGAGGGTGTGCTGGTGATGGAAACACTGGCTGATGGTGAGGTGAATGAAGGTGTGAGTGTAGACGTCACAGGGAGGGAGGAGGGAGACGAGGAGGTGGGGGTCACAGAGGTGGTAGTGACTGTTGGCATGTCTGCATCGGAATGTTGCTTGTGTGAATGTCTGCGTGATCTGTGGTGCTTATGTTTGGATGAGCTGCTCTTGGGTGTTGAGGTGTGTGCAGGCTGGTCTGATGGTGTGGGTGGGACAGGCAGAGGAACAGGAGACTGGGAGGAGGGAGTTAGTAGAGGGAGGCAGGAGACAGGGACAATGGCTGCCGTCAGTGCTGAGGCCAGAGCCTGGAACGATCGCTGATGGGCAGCCTGACCCGAATGAATGCCCTCCAGGTACGCATTGCTGCGATGAACCTCCCTCTCCACCCCCTGGATGGCATTCAAAAGGGTAGTCTGCCCAACAATGAGCGTTCGGAGGAGGTCAATGACCTCTTCACTGAGGGCAGCGGGGATAACTGGGGCAGGGCCTGAGGTGCCTGGGGCGAAGGAGATGCCCGGCTTCCTGGCAGAGCGGGCACGGGGCGAACGCTGAGGGGCTGCTGGGAGGGCGGAGATGGTGCACTGGGTGGCGGCTGTACCTGTAATGGCGGGGGCACGGATGTTGCCCCCCGCAAGGGAGCTCCCTTCCGAGGACGTGTCCGTGTCGCTGCAGGGTCCAGTCGTCCCCGTTGTGGAGCTCCCCTCGCCCTCCGTCTCACTGGTCCAGTCAGACTCTGTGGCATGGCCCTCCTGGGCCATGTGAGATGCAGCTCCCTCCTGCCCCGATGCCACTTCTCCTCCGCCTGATGATGGTGATGCACACAAGCACAGAAAGACAAACAAAAAGGGGGGGGAGAGAGAAATAAAGAGATTTTGAGTACATGGATCACCGGTACAGTTAGCGGACATGACAGACACAGATGCCCCCTGCACTAAGTTGCGCACTTGGGGTCCGCTACGCATTCCGTGGAACATGCCCTACACGCCTAGAGTTGACAACTGCACCCATGGATGACACGGCCCAGGGATGGCTGTACTGGTACACTACTGAGGGTGGTGGCTGGGGACACAGGGGCTTACGGGGGTGCCCAGACTACAGATATCGCCCTGGCCTAGGGGGACCCACAGCCCTCCTCCCCCACCCAGACACCTCCACTGCGCGACAACAGAGTAGATTATGCTTGTACTCACCCCCTTGTGTCTGCTGTGCTGCCCTCACGCGCCCATCCAAATCAGGGTAGGCCACCGCCAGGATCCGGAACATCAGGGGGGTCAGTTGACGGCAGGCACCCCGCCTACGTTGGGAGGCCATCCCCAGCAGAGACTCGGCGGTCTTCTTGGTCCCGCGGCGGATGTCCTCCCACCTCTTGCGGCAGTGGGTGCCCCGTCGATGGTGGACCCCCAGGGTCCGGACTTCCTTGGCGATGGCACGCCAAATCCCGATCTTCTCATGGGCGCGGACCTATGTGACACGTACAGGGAGGGAGAAATACCACGTTCAAGTTTGTCTGCATTTTCGTTGCCAGTGGCCCAACGCCCCCCATCCCCGCCAGGCCCCCCGCCATGCCCCCCGCCAGGCCCAACATGCCCCCCATCCCCGCCAGGCCCCCCGCCATGCCCCCCGCCAGGCCCAACATGCCCCCCATCCCCGCCATGCCCCCCGCCAGGCCCCCCGCCATGCCCCCGCCAGGCCCAACATGCCCCCCATCCCCACCAGGCCCCCCGCCAGGCCCAACATGCCCCCCATCCCCGCCATGCCCCCCGCCAGGCCCCCCGCCATGCCCCCCGCCAGGCCCAACATGCCCCCCATCCCCGCCAGGCCCCCCGCCAGGCCCCCCGCCAGGCCCAACATGCCCCCCATCCCCACCAGGCCCCCCGCCAGGCCCCCCGCCAGGCCCCCCGCCAGGCCCAACATGCCCCCCATCCCCGCCAGGCCCCCCGCCATGCCCCCCGCCAGGCCCAACATGCCCCCCATCCCCGCCAGGCCCCCCGCCAGGCCCCCCGCCAGGCCCCCCGCCAGGCCCAACATGCCCCCCATCCCCGCCAGGCCCCCCGCCAGGCCCCCAAGCCAGCCAGCGGCCCCAAATCCATATTGAATTAAACTCACTTGTTGGTCTGGAGGACCGTAGAGTAGCGCATACTGGGGGAGGACCCCATCCACAAGTTTCTCCAACTCTTCTCCAGTGAAGGCAGGGGCCCTTTCCCCAGGCGCAGCAGCCATTGTCCCTTCCAGACCGAGGTCACAGCAACACTTGCAGTATAGGTCCTCTCCTGTGAAAGTTCAAGTCGCAAGTGAATAAGTAGATAGAAAATGGCGGTCACGTCCGCGGCGGTGCGTACCGCGGCGGTGCGTACCGCCACCGCCGGCGCCCTTCGCCATTGGCTCCTGAAACCCATAGGCTTCAATGTTAACCAATGCGGCTTTGCGCCGCGGTCTTCGACCGCCTACCGCCACTTTGTGCCACGCCAGCGCATTGACCTCACATCCCATTGTCACACTTCACAGGTCAGGCAGCCGCCATTTCGAGGGTCCACATGGCTCAATTTCAACTGCGTCACACAGGCCTAGGCCTTGCATAGCCACTCAGACACGCCATTCACTGCATAGAGAATCGTTTACTGTGCAAGCTGTGAGTACGTACCTGTGGGTTGCTTGACTGTGTGCTCCATGTTGTCCTTCCTAGGCACCATCCGCTGGGTTTGGCGAGGAGACGGATGAATCCTCCCGTGTACAGGCCGCTGGTGGACCTGTCGACAATGGAAGCACGCCACATTATCCTGACCTACCGGCTTGACCGTGCCACTATACATGAACTGTGTGCCCAGCTGGAGCCCGACCTGATGTCCCCCATCCGCCAACCCACAGGGATTCCCCCTCTGGTGCAGGTCCTGTCAGTACTCCACTTCTTGGCAAGTGGGTCATTTCAGACAACAGTGGGAATTGCTTCTGGGATGTCTCAGCCCATGTTTTCGAAGGTGTTATCCAGAGTGTTGTCGGCCCTGATGAAATACATGAGGAGCTACATCCTTTTCCCTGAGGTGGGCGAATTGGCTGCAGTGAAGGGTGATTTCTATGCCCTTGGACATATTCCCAACGTCATTGGTGCCATTGATGGGACCCATGTGGCTTTGGTTCCCCCAAGAGACAGGGAGCAGGTGTACAGGAACAGAAAAAGTTACCATTCCATGAACATCCAGGTGGTGTGTTTGGCTGACCAGTACATCTCGCATGTAAATGCCAAATTCCCTGGGTCAGTGCATGACGCCTACATCCTAAGGAATAGCAGCATCCCTTACGTGATGGAACAGCTAGAGAGACACCGTGTATGGCTATTGGGGGACTCTGGGTACCCCAACCTGTCGTGGCTACTGACCCCAGTAAGGAATCCCCGGACCAGGGCAGAGGAACGGTACAATGAGGCCCATGGGCGTACTAGGAGGGTGATCGAACGCACCTTCTGCCTCCTAAAGGCCAGGTTTCGGTGCCTGCATATGACAGGTGGATCCCTAATGTACTCACCTAAGAAGGTGTGTCACATCATCGTGGCCTGCTGCATGCTTCACAACCTGGCTTTGCGCCGCCAGGTGCCTTTCCTGCAGGAGGATGGTCCAGATGGTGGTGTTGTGGCAGCTGTGGAACCTGTGGAGAGTGAAGAGGAGGAAGACGACGGGGATGAAACAGACAACAGGGACAGAATCATTGCACAGTACTTCCAATAGGACACAGGTAACAATTCAAACATAATTATGTTAATGTAAACTACTCTCCTGCATCTCTGCTGCCTGTCTATTTGCCCCAGTGTATGATGACTGAGTTGTGGCTTTTCCCTCCCTATTTCAGATCTGGGGTCCCCACTACGAGTCCTGTGCTTCGTTTCCCCATGGACTACAGCTTTGTGGCAGCTGTTTGTTGACTTCACTATGTACAAGGACATATTTGCACTGTCATGTCAATTACAATATTTTGAATTCACAGCCAGACTCCAGATAGTTTTGTGCAAAATAGGTGTTTATTTCAGTGCTCAAAACGGGATGGGTGGTTTCAAGTGGGTGGGGGCTATGGTGAAGGAATGTCCATGGCAGAGTCCAGAGTAACAGTCACACAGGTGCATTGTCCATAGGCCTGTGGAGAGATGGAGCATGGGCAGTTCAAGGATGGACAGGGTGACAATGTGGGACAGTGGGATGACATCAGGTGGTATCCTTTGCTGGCAGGGGTCTTGACATCCTACTCTGTCTTCTTGCGAGATCTCAGGGCCCTCTTGCGGGGTGGTTCTTCTCCTGCAGGAGGTGGGGGTCTGGTGGGCTGCTGTTGTGCGGGGGCTGTTCTTGGTCCAGGCTAGTGGCAGGGGCCCTTTGTTGTTGTTGAGTGTCCGTCCTGGTGTTGATGAGTTCCTGCAGCAGCCCTACCATGGTAACCAGGGTGGAGGTGAGGGCTCTGATGTCCTCCCTGTACCCCCGATAGTGTTCCTCCTGCAGTACCTGGATCTCCTGGAACCGGGCCAGTACCGTCGCCATCGTCTCCTGGGAGCGGTTGTATGCTCCCATGATGGTGGTGAGGGCCTCGTGGAGAGTGGGTTCCCTGGGCCCGTCCCCCCCCTGTCGCACAGCTGCCCTCCGAGTTGCCCTGTTTCCCTGGGCCTCTGCCCCCTGGCCGGTGTGCCCACTACCACTGCCCCCAGGTCCCTGTTGTTGTTGGGGTGGTGGGTTATCCTGGGTGCCCTGTAGTGGTAGACACACCGCAGATTGACGCGCCCTGGAGACAGAGGCATGGGCCCGCTGGGTGGGAGCTGTGCTGGTTTTCCCAGAGGGGTTTGGGTCTGTAGTGGCCTGTGCCTGTGTGAGGGGAACCGACTGTCCAGAGGTCCCCGATGGTCCGGGCTGGTCATCAGTGTCCAGGTCGACAGAGCTGCTGTCATCGCTGACGGCCTCTTGGGTGGGGGGTGTGGGGAATTCTGGGCCCTCCGTGGCGGTGTGTTGGCGGTCGGGTCCTGCAGGGGTATAGAGGTATGGTTATAGTTTCAATGTGTGCCATATGGGTGTATCTGTGGGTTCCAGTGTCCCCAAGTGCTGGCCTTCGTGTGTGGGGGCTTTGGTGAGGGTGGCTTGTGGGGGGGATGTGTATATGCATTGGGCATGCTTTGGTGATGGGTGTCCATGCTTAGTGGACGCATGCAGGCCTAGGTTTTGGGATGTGTGGGTTGTGATGGTGAGACATTGGCAGGGAATAGGTGTGCTGGGGGTGGGGGTGAGGATGGTGGTGGGGGTGAGGATGGTGGTGGGGGTGAGGGTGGGGGTGAGGATGGGGGTGGGGGTGAGGGTGGGGTTCGAGGATGGGGGTGAGGGTTGGGGTATGATTTGGCATGCAGGTGGGGGGGAAGCAGTATTGAAGCTTCAACTTACCAGAATCCATTCCTCCGCCGACTCCTGCGAGGCCGTCAGGATGCAGGATGTTCAAGACTTCCTCCTCCCATGTTGTAAATTGTGGGGGTTGAGGTGGGGGTCCTCCGCCAGTCTTCTGCACGGCGATGTTGTGCCTGGATACCATGGAACGCACCTTCCCCCGTAGGTCGTTCCATCGCTTCCTGATGTCTTCCCGATTTCTGGGGTGCTGTCCCACAGCGTTGACCCTGTCGACAATCCTCTGCCATAGCTCCGTCCTCCGGGCAATGCTGGTGTATTGGATCTGTGTGCCGAAGAGCTGGGGCTCTACCCGAACGATTTCCTCCACCATGACCCTGAGTTCTTCGTCTGAGAAGCGGGGGTGTCTTTGGGGTGCCATGGAGTGGTGTGTATGATGTGTGGGGTGGAGTATGTGTAGTTAAGTGTGTTGAGTGTGGTGGTGTGTGTTGTTTTGTGTGTGGATATTGTGTGGGTGATGGTGTAGTGTGCCTCTGTGTGATGGTGTTCTGTGATCGCTGCTGTGTCTCTCAGTGCTTCTTTTTGGATTTTGGTCGAAGGGGTTTGTGGGTGATGTGGGTGTGTGTTTTATGTTGTATTGTGTGTGTGGGAGTGGTGTGTGTATGTGTATCAGGTGTGTGGAATTCAAATCGGCCAATGTGGCTGAGTTTTGTTCGTTTGTGTGTATTCTGACCGCAGCGGTGTGTACCGCCAATGGAAAACCGCGTTTGAAAGACCGCCGCGTGGATTCGTGGGTCGTAATGGCATGGGCGTATTTCTGTTGGCGTGACGGTGGAGGTTTTGTCACCTCCACTTTTCCGCCGACCGCTGGTCTGGCGGTCTGTTGTGGCTGTTGGATTTTCGGAGGTTTGGCTGCTGCGGGTCAGAATGACCGTGGCGGGTTACCGCGACCGCGGCGGAATTATGGAGGATTTCTGACCGGCGGTAGGCGCCTTTTACCGCCGAGGTCAGAATGACCACCTAAGAGTGGCTAGGGGCCTATCAGCATATGGCTAGTCAGCCACAGCATTATCCCGAGAGTAAAACTCTGGCTAATCACAACTGGTGCGTTTTTCCAGGTGCTGGGAAACTGGCCCTGATTTTACCAATCAAAACACTGACAGATACAATCCAGTGCCTGTCCGGGCATGGGTTGTGGGCATAGGCTCAGTCCAACCCCACTGATCCACTTCCACAGGATATGGGAAGCGTGCAAAAATCTCCCAGTTGACCCACAATGCTGCCAATGCCGCCTGCCTCATCCCCACCCAACCCTTCCTCGGAAGCCTCTACTAGCTATTTTGGCTTTGTTCAGAGGACTGTTTGAGGCTCAAGCTTGTGTTCTGGTCACTGGTAGTTTACAGATTTAGCATCCAGCCTCGATGGCCAGGATTGCAGTGTGCAGGGTACATTGGTGGTTGTAACTTAGGTCTAGAAGAAGTTTGCCAGGTCGCACAAAGAGGGGCTCCTAGCACACATAGGCGGAGGCTGATAAGAAGGCTTTAATGCGCAGGCTGGATGCGATGGATGAGATCTTAGCCCTGTTGTGCCCGCAGGCCCAGCAAGGGTGGCAGCCTGGAGAACCGGTAGCTCTAGCGTAGAGGCAGAGGAGGCCAGGGGTTGCACCCAGAGCAGCATTCCCCCTGTTAAGAAGGAGGGTAGATGTCAGGACCCACATAGGGAAGCAAGTGCGAGAAACAGGAGTTGTGATCAGCATGGTGTCACTGAGTTCAGCGCTGCCATCACACTGTCATCACATCAGGAACCTTGTTACTGGCGGTGAAGGCAGTCCCCTGGCAGTCCAACCGTCAGGGTCGTAATGTGGTTGTCAGACTGCCTGGAGTGCGGTGGACCCCCAGAATTGTAATGAGGCCCTGTGTGTCTGCCTGCAAAGGACCCACAACAAATCATTTGAATGAAGTTGAAACATCACACTCGCTCTCCCAGCGGCAATCATTCACAACTCATCCCACTTCATCATTAGTGTGAAGAAATGTGACCATGTCAATACCCTTGTTACAATCAATCTCTCTGGCTGTGCAAATGAAATTCAAGCTATGATGCATCACCTACATAGCACTGCACCTCAATTAACCTTCTGAATCTGCTGACAAAATAACTAAGCATTATTGGTGTCCCTTAATAAAAAACATGCTCATCACAAGAACAAACAACTCTAAAGTCAAAAAGGCAAACACAATTAATCATTCCTTGTTTAGGCTAAAGGTCAAAGATTAGACGCTACTTGTTGGTTGAGGGAGGTGAAACCCTCCTCAAGCAACAGCCACTATCAGTTGTTGAGGTAGACCAGAGAAAGTCACTAAATTAACCTGTGCTTAACCTTCTGTTAGCTTTGTCCAAACAGGCAAAATGTAAAATATTTATGCAGTACACAAACAGTAATAAAGTGAAAACACAACGTAAGATAAATCCCACACCATTTTACAAAAATAGAGTAAAATCTAATAAATTATTTGAAACTAAAATGACAAAAATCCAACCAGTAGAACCAGAGATATGCAGTTTCAAGGACGTCAGGTAAGTATAGCACATAAAAGCACAAAGCCTCACTTGTGGTAATCTGGTCGTACGAGACCGGGTAAAAGTCACACGTTAAGGCTAACTGTAATAGAGCATAGGCCAGATACAGGGACCAGTTAGCCCCACTGAAAATATAACTGCAAAAATCCAGCAGAGGATTTTAAATTACAATTCCTCAAACACCAAGCATGACTTTCCTACTTGCTCTCAATCAAAAAATATCAGTTATTAAATGTAATAGGGCAACCACATGTAATTCAATGGAAGAGGTAGGCCTTGCAGTAGGGAAAAACAAATTTAGGAGTTGTTGACTACCAGAACACGTAAAACTTAAAACTATGGGCCTCATTATGACCCTGGCGGTAGAGAACCGCCAGGGCCAACGGGGGCGGGAGCACCGCCGACAGGCCGGCGGTGCTCCCTTGGGCATTCTGACCGCGGCGCTTTGGCCGCGGTCAGAACGGGAAAACCGGCGGTCTCCCGCCGGTTTTCCACTGCCCCTAAGAATCCTCCAAGGCGGCGCAGCTTGCTGCGCCGCCGAGGGGATTCTGACAATCCTTACCGCCATCCTGTTCCTGGCGGCTCGCCCGCCAGGAACAGGATGGCGGTAAGGATTGTCGTGGGGCCCCTGGGGGCCCCTGCAGTGCCCATGCCAATGGCATGGGCACTGCAGGGGCCCCCATAAGAGGGCCCGCTAGTATTTCACTGTCTGCGTAGCAGACAGTGAAATACGCGACGGGTGCAGTAGCACCCGTCGCACCTTCCCACTCCACCGGCTCGATTACGAGCCGGCATCCTCGTGGGAAGGGAGTTTTTCCCTGGGCTGGCGGGCGGTCTTTTGGAGACCGCCCGCCAGCCCAGGGAAAAACTCATAATACCCTCCGCGGTCTTCTGACCGCGGAGCGGTATTATGGAGGGCGGCATCCTGGCGGGCGGCCTCCGCCGCCCGCCAGGGTCATAATGAGGCCCTATATGTCCATCTTGTAAAACACAACACACTCAGCCCCATATATTGCTTAGAACCTGCTGTAGGGATGACTTACATGTATTAAAAAGGATGTTTTATGCCTGGCAAAAGGTTTATTTTGCCTGGTCGAAGTGGCAGGTCTGGGGCATGTTTGAAAGGCTACTTAAGTGGGTGGCACAACAAGAGCTGCAGGCCCACTAGTAGCATTTAATTTATAGGTCCTAGGTACATGTAGTACCCCTTTACTAGGGACTTACAAGTAAATTAAATGTGCGACTCAAGTGTAAGCCAATGTAACCATGTTTAAAGGAGAGAGCACAACCACTTTAGCAAGATTAGCAGTCATAAAAGCCAACAAAAACGGTTTCAGAAAACAGGCGGGATGAAGGCAAAAGGTTTGGGGGTGACCCTGCACAGAGGGCCAAGTCCAACACTACTCATCAGGAATTCTACCACAATATCATGTTTAAATAGGGTCCTACATAAATATCATAGCCAGAATATCGACTGTCATGTTATTGTGAAGATAATTGTATGTAGGCACGTATGCATTCACAATTCTTAACTCCACACATATGTACATTGACAATATGCATATTTTCAAGGTGTGTAATGATGATGGGTCACAGGTAGTGATTAAGGAATTTAAAACATGAGTTTCTGTTAAAAAGAAATCAGAACATGGTATTATGCATTTGTGCTCAGCTAAGATAAAGATGCTGTGTTTTGGATTATTTCTTATTTTGTCAGATGTAGAAGCAAATCTCACTGATGGTTCCAAGGATAGAAATATTTTGGATACTAAGCAATGATTCTGAGTGAGTGGTAGACGTAGGATGGGATTGGCCTGTGTGGGGTAAACGTATTGATGTTGGGTTATGTTTTTACATTTATTTCTTTATTTTCTTTAGTTGTCTGATGGATAGTGATCTGTAAGGCTCAATATTTCATGTCACAGCATTGTTGAGGTTAGGCTCAGAGTTAACTATGGATGGGGAAAGACACACTAGGAAAGCAGCGTAGAGTATAGAGGGGAAAGGGAAGATGTAGAAAGTTTGGTGAGGGAAGCAGTGCATATAGGCCAAATCTTTGAAAATTTTGGAAAGGAGATTAATGATTCCATATGCACTTCTGTTTGTTTTGTAACATTAAAAACTCTGCGAGATTCCTCGGAGTTCTGCCAAAAGGTGAAAATAGGGACATTGAGCTGCTCTTGTTGCGATTTATTGATGGAAGTGAGTTCTTCACTGAAAAGTCAGTGCGAATTGAGCCACGCATGATTTTGCTGCCACTCAAGTACATTTTCTACTCGAGCAGCATTCTTCTGACGGCAAACGGTCGTGCCTGTGTGTGGCCACCTGCATTAGAAACATCTCACCAAATGTCGTCCGTAGAAACCGGATATTGCGCTAGGGGGTGCCAAATCTTGCTTACGCTTACCAACTTACCATCCTGGAGCTAAGCAGGAAAAAGGTTCCACAGCGCGGTGATTGGCAGTATTTGCCCAAAACTCTGCGTTACAAGAATAACGCAGAGTCGCCAAAAATTCTGCCAGTTCCACTGGAGGAATGGAATATTTCACCCAGTCCTAATTGTAACTTTGATTTTGGATTGGTGGCAGAGAAGACACCTCTAGTGGTTAGATTTAACATATATAGATTTAAAAATATTGCTTTTGGCCTTGGCACCACATTGTTCAAAATGGGTGCTACATCATGTTCATACTTTGTTTATAATTCTGTTCCACCTAGGTCAGCAAGACATGTTTTGCCTATTTTTGAATAACACTGTTGTCAAAGAAGGCTTTCTTGCGCAGGCTAGCTACTGTAATATGTTTCACAGCTTTTCTGCTTGCACACAGTATTGCATTAATTTACAATGGTTCACTGTTGTTTATGTAGTAGTTTGTTCTGACTTCCCTGGATGGCATTAGATCAGAAGAGCTGAATCAATAGTAATGTAGTGGTTTAGTGCTTAGGTGGCATGGTTCATACTCTTCTAAGGAGAAATTTACTTTATAAACCCTCAAATTTGAGGATGTTTTTGCTCCTGCTAGGGATGCTGACCAATTTCTTGGCGATTTTTTTTTTTTGCGCGGTTGAGACCTAGCATATTTTTCATTGTTCCTTTTATTCTGCATTGTACCAATTATAGAGAGCCTTCATGGCAATGACTTTACACATTTAAGTGAGACTATTGCTGCATTTCTGCACTTTACCTTTTTGAATATTGTAATAAACCTTATAGGTTTTTCTAAGTTCCACTCTAGAACTCACTGAGTCAAACCGTATTTTGAGATGCAGATTAGTACCTTGTCTCTGGAACACATTGCTTAATTAAAATGAGGTTAACACTGCTTCCGTTCCACCCAACTGTTGGGTGTAAATTTTTTAGGGGTCTTTTAGAAATGGGGTCTCTAGTTGGCAGAGGTATACACCCTTGTCTATGTAAGGACCACAATCCTAGTCGGGGTCACACATAATCCAAATTATCCTGTGCCCACCCTCTGGTAGCTTGGCACTGATCAGTCAGGCTTAACTTAGAAGGCAATGTGTAAAGTATTTGTTCAATAAATCATACAGTAACGCAGTTAAAACATCACAAAAATACACCACACAGCTTTAGAAAAATAGATAATATTTATCTGAATGAAATAAGGTCAAAACAACAAAGACCCAATAAACACAAGTTGAAATATCACTTTTACAATGTTTAAAAGAGTCCTAATCCTTGGAAATAAACAGTTGTCCTCTGTTACACACAGTGCCTGGTATGGGTCAAAAATAACAATGCACGGAGACTGCAGAGGCGGAGATGCGTGAAAAAATAAGGATGCAAATTGATTTCTCCGACGCGGCACAGATGACTCGTAGTTTCTTTCCTCGCTGCAAGGGGTTTATGTCATTTTTCAACACATAGGCCCTCATTCTGACCTTGGCGGTCTTTTCGCAAGACCGCCGAGTTACCGCCGCGGTAAAGACCGCCGACCGCGGCGGTATGCCGCTGCGCGTATTCCGACCGCTGGGAGCGTTCCGCCGGAATACCGCCAGCAGCCACACTGGCGGTCGGCGGGAAAGTGGAGACTGGTCAACCTCCACCGCCACGCCAGCAGAACACCGCCCCCAGAATTACGACCCACATTTCTGTGTGGCGGTCTTCTGTTGGCGGTCTTCTGTTGGCGGTCACGTCCCTATGGCTCCCGTCGCCTCCCGGAGGACCAACGCACAAGGTAAGTAGATCGTCCGTGAGGGGAGGGGGTGGGGGGGTGTTGTGTGATGTGTGCGTGCATGGGGGTGTGCGTGTGAGTGTGTAGAGGGGGTGTGTGAGTGCGTGCATGCGGGCGGGGAGTGCTGCTGTGCCTATGGGCGATGTGTGTAGTTCGGCGGGTGCGCATGTCGGCATGTATGTGTGCGGGTATGTGTCCCCGTTGTGTATGTGTGTGTGTAGGGGGTGTGTATATGTGCATGTTGGGGGTGTGTGCATGTCGGGGTGCGTGTATGTGCATGTCGGGGTGGGGGTGGGGAGGGGGTTCGTACCACCTCTGGGGGGTGACAGGGGGGTGGAGGGTGTGGGGGGAGGACTCGGGGGGCAGTGGGGGGTGGGGGAGACCCCTATCAGTGCCAGGGAAGGAATTCCCTGGCCCCGATAGTGCCTACCGCCATGGTTCGCATGGCGGTTCCCGAACGCCAGAAACCGCGGCGGTAAGCAGGGTCATGATACCGTTGGCGGTCTTGGGTCGACCGCCGGACCGGAGTGCGCAGACTCCAGCCCGTCGGTCATGACCGCCGTGGCTGTCGGAGTGGGGAAGTGGCGGTCGGTCGCGGCGGTGACCGCCGCGGTCAGAATGCCATTTTTAATACCGCCGGTCTGTTCGCGGTCCGACCGCCGCCTCTCCGCCGACCGCCAAGGTCAGAATGAGGGCCATAGTCTTGGTTCCTCACTGCTATGCGGGCTTTTTTGATGCCCAGGACAATGTGGGGAAAGATCCTGAGGCGCTAGAAGAAGGCACGGGCGCTGCATCGATCTGGTAGGAGATGCGTAAAATTTCCGTCACAAGGAAGGCGCTGCGTCGAATTTCCACTCAGCAAGTTAGGCTGTGTCGTTCCGGTTGGCTGTGTGACGATTTCTCGGTCGCAATGTAGGCTTTGCGTCGATTCGGGCAGGCTAGGCGTCTATTTTCAACACACAAGGAGTTTCCTGAAGAGATGAAATCTTTTTAGCCCTGAGTCTTCAGAAAACAGGAGGCAAGCTCAGTCTAAGCCCTTGGAGATCACTTTTGGGAAAGGCAGAGTCCTTCTCAGCTAAGTCAGAAGCCAGCAGGACAGTAGGGCAACAGCAGGGCAGCAGTCCTTCTCAGCAAAGCAGTCCAGATGAGTCCTTTCAGCAGCCAGGCAATTCCTCTTGACAGAGTGCAGGTGTAGATCGAGAAGTGTCTGAGCTGATGGGGTCAGAGACCCAGTTTATATACCCAAAAATGCGTTTGAAGTGAGGGAGACTTCAAAGAGTGGTTTTGAAGTACACAAGTTCCCCTTTCAGTGCAGTCCTGTCTGCCAGGGTCCCAGTGAGGGGTTTGGCAGTCCATTGTGGGAGGGCAGGCCACTAACCTTTGAAATGTAAGTGTCAGGCCCTCCACCCTTCCAGCCCAGGAAGACCAATTCAATATGCAGATGAGTGCAGGTGTGGCTGAGTGTCCTGTGTTTGGGTGAAATGCACAGGGGAGCTGTCAACCAGCCCAGCCCAGATGTTTATTGGAGACAGGCTGTAAGGCACAGATGTTTTTTAAGTGCAGAGAAAGACTCACTTTCTAATAGTAATATAAAATCCAACCACACCAATAAGCAGGATTTTCTGTTACCATTCTGGCTGTACTAAATATATTTTCCAGTGTATTTTTCCGTGTGTTTTGATCAAAATGATTTGTTTGTATTTTTCTAGGGCGACCATTAAAGGTTTCTGACAATTAGTGAACTTCAATGTAAGTGACTATATGATTTGTTTGACATTTTTGCAAACTTTCGGTAATATAGACTGGAGAAGTCTTATTATGTATTGGTCCTGAAGAATCGTCATAGGATCTTGTTAGACCACTGTACGCGAAAAATGTTGACCATGTCCTAGGAGCCCGACGATAATCTCCTTAAGCTCCAGCACCATGCAGAAAGTGGTTGAGCATTATTCCTCATTTTACACTTTCCTTCTGTTTTTAATCTTGGTCCCGGTCTTATTCCATTGATGAATTAAATTGACTCGCTCCTATTAAGACTGGGAACCATTTTTAGCTTTCACTCTCCTGCCAGGATTAGCGCCTGACCGCAACACCAGGTCTTGTAGTGTCCGCTACCACGGCTGCGACCTAAAAGATCTCCGGCAAAGAGCCCCCTTACGGGGAGCCCGTCAGACATTGCAGCGCCGGTCTGACGAGGAGCTACCCGATGATAGAGCATGACATCCTCTCGGATGTGTGAGGGCTCTTGCTCCTGAAATTTAATGTTCCCCTAGTTATTATATTTTTTCATTTGGAACAGTGTACACCTTTTTTGTATGTACTAAATATGACCTGGTTACCACTTTCAGATCAGAATCTACAACTCAAAGTATATGAGGGCAGTCCTAATTCTAGACTATGAAAGGAGCAGGCCTCACAGTAGTGGGAAACAAATTTAGGGGTTTTTCACTACCAGGACATATAAAACACATATGTACATGTCCTGCCTTTTACCTACACTGCACCCTGCCCTATGGGTTACCTAGGGCCTACCCTAGGGGTGACTTATATGTAGGAAAAGGGCAGTTTAAGGCTTGGCAAGTACTTTTGAATGCCAAGTCAAAGTGGCAGTGAAACTATGCACACAGGCCTTGCAATGACAGGCCTGAGACATGGTTAAGGGGCTACTTATGTGGGTGGCACAATCAATGCTGCAGGCCCACTAGCAGCATTTAATTTACAGGCCCTGGTACATGTAGTGCACTTTACTAGGGACTTATAGTAAATCAGATATGCCAATTGGGGATGAACCAATGTTACTATGTTTAAGGGAGAGAGCATACGCACTTTCGCACTAGTTAGCAGTAGTAAAGTGTGCAGACTCCTAAAACCAGCAAAAACAGTGTCAGAAAAGTGTAGGGAGGCAGGCAAAAAGTTGAGGGATGACCACCATAAGGCGGTAAGGTCTAATAGGGCCCAACTTGCACACAGACGCATATCAAAACTGTTAAGGCATGAAAATTTAAATATAATTGACACTAAGGGGGTGATTCTGATTCTGGCGGGCGGCGGAGGCCGCCCGCCAGAATTCCGCCCCCAAAATACCGCGCCGCGGTCAAAAGACCGCAGCGGGTATTTCAAGTTTTCCCTTGGGCTGGCGGGCGGCCGCCAAAAGGCCGCCCGCCAGCCCAGGGGAAAACGACCTTCCCACGAGGATGCCGGCTCGTAATCGAGCCGGCGGAGTGGGAAGGTGCGACGGGTGCATTTGCACCTGTCGCGTATTTCACTGTCTGCCAAGCAGACAGTGAAATACTTGTAGGGGCCCTCTTACGGGGGCCCCTGCTGTGCCCATGCCATTGGCATGGGCACAGCAGGGGCCCCCAGGGGCCCCGCGGCACCCCCTACCGCCATCCTCCGCCGCGGTCAGAATGCTCGTGGGAGCACCGCCAGCCTGTTGGCGGTGCTCCCGTGGTCGGTGGCGGTCAGAATGACCCCCTAAGAGTGCTTTCTTTGCTCCACCTAACGGGGTTATCAGAACAGTTAGAATATTACGATCATTTCTGAACATCAAGGCACCAATGGCGATAGAGTTTCAATGTTTGGAAAATCTGGTGGCCACCAATTCATATTTTTTTTAATTTTATGGCCCCAACCAAGATGACTCTGCTCCGATTTATGCCTCATCTAAAATAATAAAAATTGTAAGTGTTGTATGAAAAGAGATGCAGATTTAAATTAATTATTCTCTCCGGGCAAGTTATGGACACAGCTATTCCAAGATACTAGAGACTGAAGTGTGAGGTGGAGCTGTCCAATTTAGACTCCATCCTTCACATGTCATCATTGCGCAAATGTGCATTTACATTTGACATTGTGGGACTCATTACGAGTGTGGTGGTCCGACTGCCACATTGCAACTCTGACGGTTGGACTGTCGGGGAACCGCCAGCTCTGCCAGAATCTTGGATCCCTGTGGCCTGGCGGTAGCAGAGGTCCTAATCTTCCAGGCAGCCAGAGGCGTAGGAGACACTCAATTTCTGCGGGTGACAGGGACAACTTTGTGGACTTTCCAGTGACCCTATACATATCACCCATTGTGTGAGAACCGCACGCTTCGTTAAATGAAAATCGCATAGCTAAAAGTGAAATATTGAGGCAAGCAGATAGATTGCAAGTATGCTTTATTGTTATTTAAATTCCCAAAGTAATAAGACCAAATGTGAAAAAACATGTTTATGAATCTTGCATCTTAGTGCACCAAGCAAACAAAGGTAGGACTAAAAAAAAAAAAAGGATACACAAAATACTCTTAGCGCTATTCCTAAACCTCAAAATGCAATTGGAGCAATTAGGAATTATTTTTTCTTGCTGCAGGCAGCTTTAATAAAATTATGAACTTCAATTTGAAAAGTGAAATTATTTCTTGCTTTATTCAGTGGAAAGGACACATTCGTTCTCTATTGTCTGCTGGTGAACTGAGTCCACCATCTCTTTATATATGTTGCGCATGGCAACATGATTCAGTTTTTTGTAGGGCACAGTTGATCTTAGCCAAGTTTTCAGTCTGTGGAAACCACTGAAACGTTTCTCAGCCTCACAAGAAGATAATAGAATAATAACCGAAAGAATCTGGAGTAGCTTCTTAACCTGTGAAAAGAAAGCTCTCTCTTGGAAGCATTTTTCGGAGTATGTCTGCTAGTTCCGGAACTGAAGAGTACTTGAACATACTTGACAATGTAGTTAATAGAACTGAGATCAGCAAAGGGTCAATTTATTTGTACTAAGTAATAAGAGTCAATGCCATTGCCTGTTAAAAGCACCTGTTCAAGTTTGTCATAGGTTTGGATACTTTCTGGCTGAGAAAGATGAAGAGAAAGTTGTCTTAAAATCACCTTAATGTGTCTGAAGTTAATTGGGCTCCCTCAGCAGTTGGTTATGTGTTTCCTTCATTGCAGCCTGATTTGCATGAAGATATTTTGAGCTCTGGCACTAGGTCTCCTTAATCCATAATAAAATGTATTTCTAGGAAGGTATCGCTTAGAGCTAATTAGAAATTCCATGTTGGAGTGTACCCCTGCCACCACGGCTCCTCCCTTTCATGCTTCCTGCACTTAGCTTGTTTGAAGTTGGGACATAAAGAAACATCAAGCATCATTGGGAGCCAGATATGTCACCATTGTTGATTCACCTCAGTAGATCTAATGAAAGTTGGAACATAAAGAAACATCAAGCATCATTGGGAGCCAGATATGTCACCATTGTTGATTCACCTCAGTAGATCTAATGAAGAAAACACTTAGTTTTCTGGAACAGGTGCTCCATAGGTGCAGTGTAGGGGCAGAAACATCCATCCAAACCAAAATGAAAAACATGGACAATGGAATTTATGTATTGCATAGTTATACAAGATTACATAAAAAAGCCCCTTTTTAACTTATATTAAGAAAAGTAAATGGGTTCCCCTTAGGATTGCAACATTGGATGCTTGAATTAAAGCAGTGAGCTCAGAGGCTGAAGTGGGGGTACCTGACTTCCATTTCCCACAAATTCAGATCCAAACAATAGCAGACCCCTAGGAGAAGGAGCCTCAGGGCTGAGCCCTACCACTTATGGTTCAGGGGTGGGGGATCCTCACAGGGGCAAGCATACCTGTGATTCATAGTTCATCATTAATCCAGACATCAAGAATAGGTTTGTAAATTTCTCCCCTCTATTCACTACCTCCTACAGTTGGTGTGTGCAGCTCGGTTGAACTGGGAAGGACATGGGCAGAGCCCACTTAGCCTATTTCACCAACTCACCCATACTATATTGTTGGGCCAAGCCTAATCCATTGAACTTCCATACATTCATAAGTCATTTCTGCTTTTAATGCATCAATGAAGTTAGACCAGTGGTTCCCAACCTGTGGTCCAGGGACCCCTGGGAGTCCACGAAGCCTCTTCAGGGGGTCCGTGACTGCTTAGCAAATTAAATAATATTAACAGATTAGGTCCCCAACTTTTAGTAATGACTCAGGAGGGGGTCCCCAGATTCTAATAATGATTCAGTGGGGGACCCGGGTTCCAGTAATGATAAAGTGGGAGTCCACAGATGTCAAAAGGTTGGGAACCACTGAGTTAGACAATTCAATATTTTTTTGATATTTCTACACTGCATTTGAATGACAAAGTAAGAACAGACAGATATTATTGTACCTGTCTGATCATAGGATGCTTTGTCAGGCTCATTTCCAGGCAGTAATCTCAATAAACCAAGACAAATATTTGTTACATGGAATGTCACATATGTCAGAAGCAATCCCTGAGTTTAAAGTCTTGTACAGCTACATGTTAAAAGAACTCCTCTTAGGTCCGGATTACACATAATCAAGAAGACGGTGATGTGTGTACCACACATGGAAAGTAACGGCACCCTAGGGTGTGATATTTACAAAGTGAATTTCCTCTTAAAAAGGAGGAATTACAAGCTGAATGGGTCTGTTCCACATAATTTCCACGTCTTACAATTTAATGTGTATATTTCACCCAGTAAACAGAGTCTGGTTTGAGTTAATGAAATTTACCTGGGAAAACTTGGGGTGGGGTGTGATGATTATCACACACTCCATAGCTCTCATACCCGCTTAAACAGTGGCCCGCACAGAGGTCGATAATCATTTTAAACGCCCGCTCATAACCACTGCCTTAGGACAGCTTCTAAATTAGCCAAGGGGATAATAATGGTAAGAAATAATGAAGGTATTGGCATTTCATCATTGTAACCACTGCAGGACATTTGTTTATTGAATGTATATTGGTGGTTGTATTGATGTTATTGGCATTTCTCATTAATGGTGGCTTCTAAAGCAATAAATGAATCTGATTATATTTTGCCAAATAAATATGAACTCACGTTAAGTGAAATTTTTGATAATATGAATTATTTCAGGTTTGCTTTGGCTATAGCTTAAGTGAATGGCCACAGTTTACTGAACTGCAAATTAACTCATATTAGAAATAGCATACAGAGTTGTGGCTATGTTAGAAAGAAAATCCAGAGGCTTTATCTGAAACTCTTTGCATAACGATGCTTACTGTGTGTCGTTCAGTTTATAAATGTAACACTTAATAGCGGATTTGGTTGGGCTTGAACTCTTGTTTATGCCTTTTCAAAACTGTTATGGTAAAATTGTTAGTTTCGTTCCATGACAAATGAGCACTGCTATGGCTGAATACCCTGCTTGGTAATTGACATGACCAACATTATTTTTTGTGTTGATGCACATTTTGGGTATAATAAAAACTTTGCATTTTAACAGTTGGTCAAGCGAAATATATCACTTTCGGCCACAGGCCTTTTTACAAATGAAAAACCAAAAGAGATCTAGTTACTCAACAGGGCTGTCCCTGGGGGCCCCTGCACAGCCCATGGCAAGCGCATGGCAGTGCAGGGGCCCCCTGCTCCCCATCTCTGCCAGCTTTTGCATGGCAGTGCTACTGCCATGCAAAAGCTGGCAGAGAGGGGACTCGTAATCCCCAGGGCAGCGCTGCATGCAGTGCCGCCCTGGCGGATTACGACCGCAGGCACAGCCAGCCCCTCGTGTGGAGGGAAACTGGAGGTGCAGGTGGTCCGACTGTGGCGCTTTCGCCATGGTCATAATGTGGCAGTCTGACCGCCGCCAAAGCTCCAATGGTGATGTGGTTACTGTCATTTTGAAACGTCATTGGACCAGTTGCTATATGTCGGGCACCGAGGCATCCAAACCTAATCAAATGGCTGCAGTACTTTCTGAATCTTCTTAAGCTTTCACTAAGCCACTTCTGGATAGGAAGGAGGACAGTCTGTATGCTACTGGGAGCCTACTCATGAGTTCTGATTTAGGAAAGGGCTGTGTGGGTCTGCAGTCGAGCATACACAAGCACCAACAACCTTGAATCTGATCCTTATGCAAACGTTTGGGCCTCGACATGTGCTGAGAAGACATCACAGACCATTCTTTAGCAATCATATGTTCACGCATCACCATTGCCCCACCGTCCTGAAGTGAGTTCTGCCCGGACCAAAACTGGAAGTGCCAACACAAGCAAGTTCCACTCTTTCGTCCACCTTGGCCAACCACCACTTGCCTTAACTATTCATGGTGGTTTATTTTGGGAGGGACCATTTTCCTTAAGAAAGGTATGTACAACTTGAGACTATGAAATACAGACGTGTGTTTCATTGTGAATGCACTGTTGGTGCAGCATGGAATGAAATGCAAGAAATGTGCCTGATTTAGTCAGAGTTAGAATATTGAGCTGCAACAATATAAAACTACCACTAAATGATCATTATAAGTATAAATAGTTACAGATTTACTATTCCACATCTATGTACCTGAACAATACATATCATCAAGATGGAAATAAGAATAGCAATCTGCACTTAGCTAGATATACTAACCTTCACAATATTGAGTGGTAATCAATATTGTGCAGTCAATATTTTTACAACTCAATATTAAAAACTTGATTTTGTTGTATATTAGCTCCAGGGAAGGCTGGACTGGCCTATCGGCCAATATGACAGTGCCAGAAAGGCTGGTCTGACAGGTCAGTTCCTGGCCTATTATTTTGGCTGCTTCTCTGCCCATTTTAGATTTGTGGTCTCTGTTGCTAAAATCTAATCTTTTAGGTGAGAAAACCTGTTATGCTTGAGTAACCCATGCAGTAGTCCAGCGTGATGGAATACTTGCTTGTTCAAGTCTGCTAGTTCTTCGCTATAAGACTATTTCAGGCAAAAGGAAGGCTGTAGAAGGTAATTGTGTTCTACATGACCTGCTCAATGTGATTGTTTGGGCCGGACAAAAATATGCTTAAGAAGAAAATATAGACAAGAGAGTTATTCCACAGGTGGAAACATACAATGCCTGTAAATTTGTGGTGATCTGATGTAGGGCATGATGGTTCTGCTCAGGCATTTCTTGTGCTTCTGAAGAGCAAGCCACTGTGAGCTAAAATACTGGACACCCAGAGCTGGCTGTCTTCTAAAACCTAAGCATGGTACAATATAGTTGGCACAGTTCGGTAAATATATAAAGTTTTGAAAAACTTTGGTGGATTTCAATGCTTTATTTCAACTCAGAGCAGTTAAGTTAGTCCACACCTGTAGTGAACGTCTTTTCCAGTCCTGGTTTTAGGGCTTAAATTCTGGAAGGTGTAGTTTTGTGGAATACAAATAAAAACAAAACTGGATGAGTTACTTCTGAAACAACTTGAGATCTTGTGGGTACTTTGATGGTATGGAAGTTGCTTTCTATGAAGGTAAGGAACATCTAAGTGCACTGGTAAACTATGGTCAGTCAGAAACCGGGTCTGCCAGAGTAGGACTTAACCATTGCATAACCTTTGTCCTAAGTACGTTTTCTCTTCTCTCTACACCCCTCTTCGGTGTCTCCACTATGTTCCACTGGTTGTGAAATGGCTGACTTTGGCTCCTGGAAATTTACTTCTCGCTCACAGGCAATTTTTGTGCTCTCAATTCTATTGTAAATATATTCTGTGTGAACATTCATCTCTGTCTTATTCTCAGTGCTTAATTTGTAAAAAGAAAAATGTGCAGGGACAGAAGATTCTGTAAGGAGTTTACAGCCAGAGCTGACAAATGCTGGGGTTGCAGAAATAGCAAGACTTCCCACTCCTAATTCCACATCAGCCATCTATCTTGCACCACTCTACAATTCCGGTCGCTTAATCTCATTCCTGCAGGTTTTTTCTTGTCTTGTCTTCTCCCATTGTCACAGTAACATTCTCTTCCTGTTTCTCCCTTTTCTGCCTTTCTTGCTTTTGATCCGGGTTCCAGTACCCACTCCTGGCAACCACTACACCATCACAAATTAAAGATGGCAACAGCATAAAGAAGCATCAGCTGTCCTGCTCAGCTTCTTTTATTATTTTCTTTTTTTCGTCTTGATGTCCTTGTTTTTTCCTGATAAGTGATGTTACGTGAATGAAAAACCTGCGGCACATGAACACGACGTTTCAATAGTTCAACATATTTAAGCTAAATGCCCACTTGTGTTGTTTTCCCCTCTCCCAACATACAAAATGTGAGGGATTACGAGTGAGGCAAATAAGATGGCTGTCCATTCTATGATCTTCATAAACACTGGAAAACTTCTGCTAGTCAGAGGGCTTAATTTAACTTTTACAGTGATCCCAAAGTTTGCCAACATTAGTAGAAATATACCAACCTAGGGCATAGACAATCAGTACTTTTTTATAACTAAAAACCAGCAGAACAAAAAACACCACACCAAAGAAAAGACAGCAAACAGAGTCAAAAATCCTGTGCCCGACAAATCTGGTGTACTTTCATTCACCATTTATTTTTGTTAAAATCGGCTTGACTATGAAATGTTATTTACAATTTTTCAACAGCATGTGAAGTACATCTGTAATACCTTTATGTGTATGAGATTTGAGATGGAATCATGATTGTCATCTCAACCAGGGAGTAGCAGTTGTTTTTCCTCCTTACACACTAATCCCCACTTAAACATGTGGAGGGGGGTAGGGGTTTGAAGTGGGGCTGATGACACTCCAGCAGGTAGGATAGGGCTTAGGAGGGGCAGTATGCAGACTGTAATCAACAAAGGACTTCTCTTCTTTTTTCCTTAAAAGTGGAGACTACAGGCAGCTGTGGCGGCACAGTGTTAAATAATTCCTGGAGGGCTGGAGCATTGTTATGCAGAGGATATACCCCTGCCCCCCCACACTTCCTATGCCCGCGAGGGAGGTTATGACCTCATTCTCCACCAGCGGTTTTATGACAGTAGCACTGCCATGAAAAGGCTGGTAGAGAACATGTGCAAGGGGACACAGGGGGCCATCCATTGTCCATGCACTTGGCATGGGCAGTGTGGTGGTCCCCCTGGCCAGCACCATGACAATGTTCACTGTCTGCTGGTGCACCTTGCTAGCGACACCATTGCTGCCGGCTTGATTACGAGCCGGAGACACCCATAGTAGCTTCAGCGGGGAGGTCATCGCATTGGTGGTGGACACCTGTCAGGAATTTGGCAGAGTCCGTCCACCAAACTCGTAGTCAACCACTATATTTCCTGTGTGCCTTAAATAATATTAACGTGTGTGTGAACACTTGAATGCACTAACGAAATGTAACCACTGAAGACTGAAGCTTTATAATTTGTGCAACAATGTTCATCTGAAAATGCTTACATGTATTCATTATTTTTATATTTACATGCATTGTTTACTCGTGTTTTGCATTTATTTTGAGAGATATATGTGTGCATGTGTGATCATATATTCAAAATGCACATTAATAGACTCATTAGGACTTCGGCGGTTGGTTTGCACCACCCACCGAGCTTCCGATGGGTAGGTTGCCGCCACTCCTGCTATCTCCCCGCCACACCCAGTAAGAGCTTCCCGCTATGCTGGAGGGCAGAATCCTCCGTTTCTGTCCGCCAGCCTAGGGGGAAACGGGCTATAGCATTGTCTCTGGATCCTAATCGAGCCAGCGGCAATGCTGTAGCCAGCAGGGTGCACCAGCAACCTTGCAATGTTCACTGTCTGCAACGCAGACAGTGAACATTGTGACAGTCCTACACCTGTTCTCCACCAGCCTTTTCATGGCGGTACTACTGCCATGAAAAGGCTGGCGGAGATGAGGTCGTAAACCGCAGGACAGCACTGCATGCAGCGCTACCCTGGCAGATTAGGATGCCTGCCACCGCCAGACCACCAGTATCCAAGATCCTGGCGGTTCCTTGGCGGTTGGACCTGTTAGTGTGGCGGTCATAAGACCTCCACATTTGTAAAGAGGCCTTAAATGTTTACTTAAGGTAGCCTGACTAGAGGCCTTAAGTTTAAAAAGTATTTTGTCTGGTTAGTGTGTTCTTTCTTTTGCAGGTGTGTTTCAAGGTTTCATTAGCTAGAGAAAAGGAGTATTGTTATATGTATTAGTTTTGCTGATAGTAAGGCCTGAGAAGAAATATCTTGTCAAGAGACATGAAGACCTAATGAGCAGATGAAGTCTCCTATTTATCGTCAATCAGGCACAGGTAATGTTCAAGGTTTCAGTAACTACCCAAAGTTTTGTGGGTTGGGAAATTCAGGTGATGTTGCAAATGCACACCACAGATAAAGATACTACTGGTTCCTGGTGGGGAGGTAAGAGATAAGATTAATGTTGAAGGTTCTGTTTGATTTAATTAATGCTTAGGCTGTTACAAGTTAAGGCAGATTCCCTTAGACTTCGAGGGGTACAGACCTCTCGGCTTCCCTTATTCTTGCGAGTGTGAAGTTTTATGCTAAACACTTGGCCTGATTTAAGGAAAGTGATGCTGCACCAACTGCAGTTACATTCTCCTTGCACCCCTTAGTGCCTCCCTAACGCCACCATGTGTGCACAGTATCTAAGATACGGCGCACCATGGCAGTAGTGAGGTGAACTAGGGTCAAAATATTTGACGCTAGTTCAGAGCTTTGCAGGAGTAGCGTCAACATTTTTTACGCTAATTCTGCAAAGCCCATTGAGGCCCATTGAAAACAATGGTGTGCCTCCTATTTACGCCTGCTCTGAGCAGGCATTAAAAGTGCCGAAAGAAATATCGCAAAGAAACCTTTTAGATTTCTTTGCGCCATTTTTTCGCCCCCCCCCAGCAGCAGCAAATATATATTTGTATATATTATGTCTTTTTACTTTCTAAATCTGGCGCAGCGATTTTGGCCTCGTTGGGCCACATTAGTGTCATAGCGTCATAAAAATGACGCTAATTTGGCGCAAGGAGGTGCTAGGGACTCTTAAATCAGCCCCTTATTCCCTTTGTTCTTACACTAAAACTGTACCTTTGTCTCCACAATTGGCACAGCCCTGGCACACAGTTAAGTCCCTTGTAAAAGGTACCCCTGGTACCAAGGGCCCAGTGGTCAGGGAAGGTCTCTAAGGGCTGCAGCATGTATTATGCCACCATGGGGATGCCTCACTCAGTATATGCACACTGCCGCACAGCTTGTGTGTGCTGGTGGGGAGAGAAAGACTAAGGTGATCATTCCGACCTCGGCGGTCTTTTTTCCAGACCGCCGAGGCCGGGGGAGACAGAATACCGCCATTGCCGGCAGTATTCATGCCTCCCTATTCCGACATTTCCGCTGGGCCAGCGGACGGTAACAGCGTTACCGTCCGCTGGCCCAGTGGAAATGGCACATCAACATTGCCGCCGGCTCGTAATAGAGCCGGCGGCAATGTTGATGTGCAGCGGGTGCAGTAGCACCCGTCGCGCATTTCACTGCCCGAAATTCGGGCAGTGAAATGCGCGACGGGGCTACGTCTGGGGGCCCCTGTACTGCCCATGCCAAGTGCATGGGCACTGCATTGGCCCCCAGGGGCCCCGTGCGTCCCCTTACTGCCAGCCTTTCCATGGCGGTGTCTACCGCCACGGACAGGCTGGCGGTCGGAGACTCATAATCCCCAGGGCAGCGGTGCTTGCACCGCTGCCCTAGGGATTATGACCGTGAGGCGGAAACCTGGTGGGAAAATGGAGGGGCCGGCGGTATGGCCGTGGCTTTTGCACCACGGTCATACTTGCTGGCGGGACACCGCCAGCCTGTTGGCGGTGTTCCCGCCAGCAAACCGCCGGCCGCCAGGGTCGGAATGACCCCCTAAGTCCTCATGGCACTCCCCTCAGAGTGCCATGCCCACAACCCACTTCCTGTGGCATAGGTAAGTCATTGCTCTAGCAGGCCTTACAGCCCTAATGCAGGATGCACTATACCACAGGATGCACTATGCCCTTACAGTGTCTAAGTCAATTTTTAGATATTGTAATTGCAGGGTAGCCATACTGAGTACATGATCTGGGAGTTTGTCAAAAACAAACTCCACAGTTCCATAATGGCTACACTGAATCCTGAGAAGTTTGGTGTCAAACGTCTCAGCACAAAAAACCCACACTGATGCCAGTGTGGGATTTATTGAGAACTGCACACAGAGGGCATCTTAGAGATGCCCCCTGTATGCCAGCCCTACTGTTAGTGTGTGACTGACCGGTCTGTGCCAGCCTGCCACTTCCAGACGAGTTTCTGACCAAATAGGGTGAGTGTCTTTGTGCACTCTGTAGTCAGAAACAAAGCCTGTCCTGGGTGGAGGTGCTTCACACCTCCCACTGAAGGAGCTGTAACACCTGGCGTGAGCCTCAAAGGCTCAAGCCGGGTGTTACAATGCCCCAGGGCACTCCAGCTAGTGGAGATGCCCACCCCCCGGACACAGCCCCCATTTTTGGCAGCAACTCTGGGTAGATAATGAGGAAAACAAGGAGGAGTCACCCCCTCAGCCAGGTCCACCCCAATAGGTGACCAGAGCTGAAGTGCCTCCCTCCTTGTAAAATCCTCCATCTTGTTTTGGAGGATTTAGCCCAATATGGATACGGATGTGCTCCCCTCCCCAAAGGTCACCCTCAAGAACAGTAGCCATTAGCTAATGCCCTGTGACCCTAACACCCCCCTAAATTCAGTATTCAGGGGCGACCCTGACCCAGGATTTTAGATTCCTGACGACCTACACAGAAGAAGGACTGCTTAGCTGAAAAACCCCACAGAGAAGAAGGAAGCCAACAACTGCTTTGGCCCCAGCCCTACCGGCCTCTCTCCTGCCTCAGAGAACCTGCACCACCAATGCATCCTGTGGGCCCAGCGACCTCTGCCAACTCAGAGGCCTGCCCTGCAACTAAAAAGGATCAAGAACTCCTGTGGACAAAGGACCTGTCCAACCAAGAAAGATGAAACCATCTTTAAAGGGACTTTCACCTCACTCCAGAAGCGTGAGTCCCCACCACACTGGCCCGTGTCCAGAGAAATCAACAAGCCAGAGAGGATCTCCAGACGACTCCATTGACGTGTCCACCTTGGGCTGACCTCTCTGCAACCACACGACGACTCCTGCAGAGGGAATCCCGAGCACCCCACTGACCGCAACAGCCCGGGATGAAGATATCCAATGCCTGGAGAAGCACTGTACCCGCAGCCCCAAGTGTGTTTTGTGTGCTTAGTTGGGGCCCCCCCAGGGCTCTATAAACCCCCCTGGTCTGCCCTCGAGGACGCGGGTACTTACCTGCCAGAAGACCGGAACCGGAGCACCCCCTGTCTCCTTAGGCGCTCATGTTATTTTGGCTCCTCTTTGACCTTTGCACCTGACTGGCCCTGTGTTGCTGGTGCTGGGTGTTTGGGGTTCACTTGAACCCCCAATGGTGGGCTACCTATGCCCCAGAGACTGAACTCGTAAGTGCTTTACTTACCATAATAACTAAACTGTACTTACCTCCCCCAGGAACTGTTGAAAATGGCAGCTTATTGCCATTTTATGAAAAACTGTGTATATTGTTTTGGTTCAAAGTTCTAATTATTACTATGCAAAGTACCTTACATTTAATGTACTCATCTGCAATCTGAATCTTGTGGTTCTAAAAATGAATTAACAAAAGAAAATGTTTCTATATAAAAACCTACTCGGTTGGAGTTAAGTCATTGAGTGTGTGTTCTCAGTTATTGCTTGTGTGTGTACAACAAATGCTTAACACTACCCTCTGATAAGCCTATCTGCTCAACCACACTACCACAAATAGAGCATTAGTATTAACTAATATTGCCTCTGTCAAGCCTCTTGGGGAACCCCCGGACTCTGTGCACACTAAATCTCATTTTGATATAGTAAATACAGAGCCAGCTTCCTACAGCACACTATTCTAAAAAAATATAAACCTGTATCAAAAATTGATTATTTTCTGATTTCTTTTAGTATTTCATGTTCCCAGTTTGAGACTGAGATTGCTTACTTTTTGGATCTCACAGAGTGATACTGACTTTATCGGGGACAACATTACAGGGTAGTAGCCTGTAAGCATCTGTTCACATTTTGGCAGTGCTCAATTTGTAAAAACAAATGTAAGTGCAGGAGCCCAGAGTTTTGCCGGGGTTGCTGAACACTAAGAGTGGCTAGGGGCCTATCAGCATATGGCTAGTCAGCCACAGCATTATCCCGAGAGTAAAGCTCTGGCTAATCACAACTGGTGCTGGGAAACTGGCCCTGATTTTACCAATCAAAACACTGACAGATACAATCCAGTGCCTGTCCGGGCATGGGTTGTGGGCATAGGCTCAGTCCAACCCCACTGATCCACTTCCACAGGATATGGGAAGCGTGCAAAAATCTCCCAGTTGACCCACAACGCTGCCAATGCCGCCTGCCTCATCCCCACCCAACCCTTCCTCGGAAGCCTCTCCTAGCCTAACACTCCCAACGGATGGTCAATGACCCCTACCTCTCATCTGAGGCTGGAACATGACATTTCCCTTCTGCTGCAGCATCTGCTGCACAAGATTTCATTGCGCTCCTGTTTGAGCTGCCTTAATCTTACCATTGCCTTCTCTTTCAACTTTTTCGGCTTCAAGTCCATCTCATCACTACAGTATTTCCCATACTGCAACACCTCATCAATCGGCTTCGCTTGCCAGCAAATCAAATGACTCTTAATTATCTGACCTATCTCAGGTCTCAGTCCTTCTACAAATCTGAACACGAAATCTAGCATGTCTTTCGGCTCAATCGTTTCTTTGCCACGGTACTCCTTGAAAGCCTTTAACAATCTCTCATAGTACGCATGTATCAACTCTTTTACCTCCTGCACTGTCCTATCAATCCTCTGCCAATGAATGTTTTGGGGCGAAATCCTCGTCTTCAGGAACTCAATTACCTTATAGTAATTTTTCATTACCTCAGCAGATGGTGCACCTCTACTTTTATCTCTCTCTGGTTCACTTGTTGGTCAGTCTACAGCTCTCTTGCACTTAACCCATAAGTCAGCTGGAACCACTATCTCCAGTAATGTGTTCAAGTCTTTCCACAAAAATTTCGCAAGCTTCACGAACCTGTCTGCCTGCTGATACCACTCTACTGGCTTCTCTCTCAATTTTGGATAATCATTCGTAAATGACAGAATATCGTAAATGACAGAATATCACTCCTACTCCAAGGAACATGAACAAAATTTCCCCCTGGAATTTCTCTCATTGGCAAAATCTTTACCGGATCCTTGTCTTGTTGTACGATTTCGGTCACTTCTAGAGAATCTCTTTTCCTTTTGTCTCTTTTCTTCACCCATCTGCTTTCCCACTTCCCTAATGCTCCCTAAACTTGAGCACTCTGCAGCAATTCTTTAAGGTGTGCCTTCATTCCGGCTGACCTCATGTGTTCAAAATCTTTTGCTTCAAAATCTCTTCTGTGACTTTTCTTCAAATGCTTCATTTTCTCGATTTCTATGCCATGCTTTTTTGTTACGTCTGCCAATCTCTGATGTACCTTGCACACCTCTCTCGTGATTCTCTGGCATAAGTATCTCAACTCTGCTTCTGTGCAGGGCTCTAATCTTTTCACCCCGTTGTTCCCTCAACTAGTTCACCTGCTTCCTTGCTCAATCTGACACAATTGATCTGCTCTTCTCCCTTGGAAGTATTCTGTGGGGTATTCAGCTTGTCTAACCATTCAGTCAGCTGCTAGGCTGTCAATCACTGTAGCAAAATGTTACTCGCTTGAACCGGTGCCACCTGCTGTACCACTGCATTTGAGGTCTGTGGTGTCAATAGCTTCAAGCTCTGACCTGCACTAGGTCCATTCACAGCATCTAGAAGTGCAACGAGTGGACTAAGATCTAACAATGATCTCGACCCATCAAAGGTCTGACCCATAGAAGAGACTACCTGCACTTGTTTAACTGGTCTCCTCCTCATTAGACTCTGAGACATCATTCCTTGTTCATTCATAATTGGTTTCTTCTGCACAAATAATGGTACTGCTGGACCAACAGTAATCGGCATCGATATTGCATCTGGGGCTGCTCTGGCACCTGTAGACTGTGGGAGAGTGACTTGCATACTCTGATTCATTACTGGAGTCAAGTCTGACTGAGTCCCTGTCATTGGCGTAAATCTCGGCATCCCCTGCGGCTGTACCTGGGGCAACAAAATCGGAGTCGGCTCAGTCTGACCCAATAGTGGTCTAAGAACCACTTGTTCCGTAGGCACCACTAAGTTCAAAGTCGTCTCTAAGATAGGCACATCAGGATAAATTCTCTGTATGTTGCGCCGCGCAGCGCGTTCTCAAGACGCGGTGCGCCCCGAGTCTTCTTTGTACAGCGCGAGGCCCCAGATATTATTTTGGGCCTCGCTCTGCCTTCTGTTGTGTCCCTGTTCTCCCCTGACCCCTCCTTACCTGTTTCTTTTTATTTCTTCTTCTTCTTTTTCTTCTTTACTTTTTCGAGGCATTTTTCTGTCCTTTCTTTATGTCTTTCCCCCTTCCCATGTTACCTTTTTCTTCCCAGCATTCCTTGGTCCCTATTTTCTATGGTTCCTGTTCTATTCTATCCTATGTACTTTTTCCCTATCTAAAATGGTGTCTTTTTACTTCCTGTTGGTCACTTCCTGTTTCTTGGTATATAAGGGCTCTGTTTTCTCCCTTTCCTTGCGCTGCATCACTTTCTGCTCAGATTGTGTCTTCGCTCCTGATTCTTAGCCTTCGGTTCTGAATCTTTTCAATTTTGCATTTACCTGCATTTTGTTCCTGTTTGATTCCTGGTTTTGTTTTCGTTTCAGGAATCCATTTTTTGGAGGTTTTTTCCCCTTTATTGGGGTTTTTTCCCTCTGGCACTAATTCTAAAGGGCACGGTCTGTTCTTGGCGTTTCCACTGCCTGCAGCACCGTGGCTACTAGAAAGAGTCGCCCTTTTCTGGGCCAAAGCCGAACCCTCAAGACCTACGCCACTAGATCTGCGGTTTCCAGGCGCCAGCAGCACGTGAGTCGTGACAGAATGCAGCGCCAAACCATTCCGACATCTTCTGACACTATGGATGACACAGTGGCGGCGGCTGCAGATCCTGATTCATCTTTTTTGACTACTATGCAACAACAAGCTCAGGAATTGCAACAATTGCGCAACGAGAATGCGGTCTTACGACAGGCTTTGGCCCTCCGCAGTGGCGATGTTCCGACTATCTCCGCCTCAACGCCTCGCTTCTCTGGTGAACCAACTAAACTGCGTGAATTCCTGGATGCATTAACGGTTTACTTCGCCTTCAGACCTACCCAATTCTCTCATGACAGGACAAAGGTGGGATATCTTATTAGTGCATTATCCGGTCCTGCCTTGGCCTGGGCAACCCCGATGGTGTCATCCAACGATCCAGTATTATCGGACTATTCTGCCTTCGTGACCCGCTTCAAACAAATGTTTAGTCGCCCAGGATTGGAAGCCTCGGCAGAGGAAGCATTATGTGATATCCAGCAAGGTTCCCAGGATGTCCTCCGATATATTACACGTTTCCGTCAATTAGCGGCAGAGACCACTTGGGTGGAGCGTACCCTGGTAACTTTGTTTCGCAGAGGACTTAAGGAAGAAATTAAGGATGAATTAGTACATTCCACCAGAGTTGAAGATCTTCGTGGCCTCATGGATCAAGCACTTTCCATCGAGTATCGTCTTCAAGAACGACGAATGGAGAAGAGAAGGAGTAGAGGATCGTCTCAGCCAAGCTCTTCACGGATGTATCCACCTCATCCTGAGGAATCTCGTCCTCCTGCTAAAGATATAGAAGGGGAACCCATGCAAGTGGATACTACTCGAGGGCCACTCTCTGCTAGTGAGAAGGAAGACAGACGGAAGAAGGGATTGTGCCTCTACTGTGGTTCTGCTGGTCACATGCTTCGTACATGTCCTGTACGTCCACCTAGACCCTTGGGAAACGCCACCTCCCGTCCTCTGTAAGAAGGGAGGGGACGGGATCATCGGCTATATCTTCTATCAGCTCATTCAACGACAATACAACTTACTTGTTCGTGTTACCAGTCATATTACAACTACCTGATGGCCGCCAAGAAAGAACTATGGCATTATTGGATTGTGGTGCTAGTGGTATATACATGGATAAGACATGGGCCACTAATCTGCAAATTCCCACTCAACCCAAAGACATTCCTGAACAAGTACACACCGTGGATGGATCTTTAATATCCTCAGGTCCAGTCGATACTACGACCTTGATGTTAAATTTACAGTTTGGTAATCATCAAGAACACCTCTCTTTTGATCTCATTTCATCTCCCAACCATACCATTATTCTCGGAATTCCATGGTTTACTAGACATAACCCATATGTGAACTGGGTAACCCGGACAATTTCTTTATCCTCACAGTTTTGTCAAGAAAATTGCTTTGCTTCCGATAAATATTGGTCACCAAACAGATTAACACCTATGAAGAGTACTACGGAGTATTCCATCAACACGGTCCAAGGGGTTCCTGAACATTATTTAGAGTTCCAAGACGTGTTTCAAAAACCATCCAGACCTGTATTACCTCCACATCGAGAGTACGATTGTGCTATTCCTTTGGAACCTGGAACAGTCGTTCCCTTTGGGAGGATGTATTCCCTCACGGAACCTGAAAAGGAAGTTCTTAAGGAGTATCTGGAGGAAAATGTACAGGGTGGTCTCATTGTTCCATCATCTTCTCCAGCAGGGGCTCCTCTCTTTTTTGTACCTAAGAAGACCAAAGATCTTCGTCCTTGCATAGACTTTCGAGGCCTAAACAAGATAACTATTAAGGATCGTTATCCCTTGCCCCTCATTAAGGATATTTTAGAGGCAGTCAGAGGGGCTCAACGTTTTACCAAGTTGGATCTTCGGGGAGCTTACCACCTTTACGTATAAAAGAAGGAGACGAGTGGAAAACAGCATTCAGGACACCGTTCGGTCATTTTGAATATAAAGTCATGCCCTTTGGTCTTACGAACGCTCCTGCTATATTTCAAAGGTTTATGGACTCCATATTTTCCGATCTCTTGAACCAGACACTCGTAATCTACTTGGACGACATCCTTATTTTTTCCAGACACCCCGAACTCCATTCTTCTCATGTGAAACAAGTCCTTCACAGACTCCGAGCACATCAACTATTCTGTAAACCTGAAAAGTGTGAGTTCGATAAGACGGAAGTCAAATATCTGGGTTATCATTTAAGTTCCACCGGCATAGCTATGGACCTAGAAAAGGTACAAGCAATTCTAGAGTGGCCTTCTCCCTCTTCTATCAAAGAAACACAATGTTTCCTAGGATTAGCAAATTTTTACCGACAGTTCATTCAAGACTTTGCTAAACAGACCAGCCATATAACCCATACCTTAAAGAAGGAAAATCTAAAACAGGGGTTTGTCTGGACCAAGGCGGCTGAAACAGCTTTTCAAGAATTAAAGAAGGCATTCACTCAAGCTCCCATCTTGAGACATCCAGATACCAATAAACAGTTTATCGTAGTTACCGATGCTTCCGAAAAAGCTATTGGAGCAGTCTTGCTTCAACTTCAAGAAGATGATGGTCTTGAACATCCTGTTTTCTATTTGTCCCATATTCTCTCTTCAGCTGAACAACATTACTCAGTACTAGAAAGAGAGTTGTTAGCTCTGAAGAAAGCCTGCATCGAATGGAGACAGTTTCTGATGGGATCCAAGGAGCCTTTCGAGGCAAGAACAGATCACCGTAATCTGCAATGTCTACGTAATTTTGTATGCCAAAATAGTCGCCAGGCGCGTTGGGCCTTTTTCTTTAGTCAGTATGACTTTTACATCACCTATATTCCTGGATCTCAAAACATTCTGGCTGATGCTCTGTCTCGACGCTATCCAGATTGTACTCCTTCCCCATCTCAGTTTCTACTGGAGCCTAGTAAGATCATTGGAGTTGCTCAATCTTTTCTGGATGAGGTACAACTGGAGTATTCCAGCCTGTCTAATAGCGAAATAGAGAAATTAAGAACCTTTTTATGCAAGAAAGAAGGATTCTTTTTTCATCAGAAGCTGTTATTCCTCCCTACTAACAGAGTGCGAGACAAAGCATTACAGATGTGCCATGATTCCCCGGTTGCTGGACATAGAGGTATTAAGGCCACACAAGAACTTCTTTCGCGATCTTTCTGGTGGCCTACCTGGAAATCAGATGTCGAAAGATATGTTCAGGCTTGTCCCATATGTGCCCAAGTCAAGATTCCCCGTAGCAGACCTGCAGGATTACTACAGCCTTTACCAGTTCCACCAACGCCATGGCATACTATTTCCACTGACTTTATGTGTTCACTTCCGCCATCAGCAGGAAACCAGGTTATCATGGTCACTGTTGATTCTTTCACTAAGATGGCCCACTTTACTGCTCTAAAGAAATTACCAACATCCCAAGAATTGAGCCAGATATTTATCGACCATATTTTCCGTCTCCATGGACTTCCACATACCATTGTGTCTGACAGGGGTCCCCAGTATATTTCCCGGTTTTGGAAAATTTTTTGCAAGACACTAAATATCAATATAGCACTATCATCCGGTTTCCATCCTCAGACCAATGGACAAACTGAGCATTTGAATCAAGGACTAGAACAATACCTTCGTTGTTTTTGTAATTCCACCCAAAGCAACTGGAACACTTATCTTCCTATTGCTGAATATTCCTACAACAATTCTGTCCATAGTGCCTCCAAGGTCACTCCCTTTTTCTGTTCCTATGGCTATCATCCGACCTCTTTTCCTACTGCTCCTCAATCTACCTCTCCTCTGCCTGCCATTACATCTTTTTCCAAACGTCTCCTGCAACTCCATAAGCTAATTAGATCTAATTTATTGCACACTAAGAGATATATGAAGAAGATCGCTGATAAGAAACGTGGACCCACTCCTGATTATCACCCTCAGGATAAAGTCTGGCTTTCTTCCAAATTCTTGCCCTCTCGCCTTTCTCTGAATAAGTTCACGCCTCGCTATTATGGGCCTTTTCGTATTCTTCAGTTGCTCAATCCTGTCACTGTTCGTCTTCGCTTGCCTCATACTTGGAAAATTCATCCGGTCTTTCATGTATCCCAACTCAAACCTTATGTCCCTGATCCTTTCTCTCGTCAGTTTCCTTGTCCTCCTCCTGTGTTGGTGAATGATGTCCCTGAATATGAGGTTCAAGAAATTTGTGACTCTCGCCTTTTTCACCGGCGTCTTCAGTATTTGATTCACTGGAAGGGTTATCCTCTTAGTGAATGCTCTTGGGAAGATGCTTCTTCTGTTCACGCCCCTCTTTTGATTTCTCGTTTTCATCGTTTGTTTCCCTTCAAACCTAGACCTTCGGGGGGGGACCTACTGTTGCGCCGCGTGGTGCGGCGCGAGCCGAGCATTCGGCTCGCGCCGCGCAGCGCGTTCTCAAGACGCGGCGCGCCCCGAGGCTTCTTTGTACAGCGCGAGGCCCCAGATATAATTTTGGGCCTCGCTCTGCCTTCTGTTGTGTCCCTGTTCTCCCCTGACCCCTCCTTACCTGTTTCTTTTTCTTTCTTCTTCTTCTTTTTCTTCTTTACTTTTTCAAGGCATTTTTCTGTCCTTTCTTTATGTCTTTCCCCCTTCCCATGTTACCTTTTTCTTCCCAGCATTCCTTGGTCCCTATTTTCTATGGTTCCTGTTCTATTCTATCCTATGTACTTTTTCCCTATCTAAAATGGTGTCTTTTTACTTCCTGTTGGTCACTTCCTGTTTCTTGGTATATAAGGGCTCTGTTTTCTCCCTTTCCTTGCGCTGCATCACTTTCTGCTCAGATTGTGTCTTCGCTCCTGATTCTTAGCCTTCGGTTCTGAATCTTTTCAATTTTGCATTTACCTGCATTTTGTTCCTGTTTGATTCCCGTTTTTGTTTTCGTTTCAGGAATCCATTTTTTGGAGGTTTTTTCCCCTTTATTGGGGTTTTTTCCCTCTGGCACTAATTCTAAAGGGCACGGTCTGTTCTTGGCGTTTCCACTGCCTGCAGCACCGTGGCTACTAGAAAGAGTCGCCCTTTTCTGGGCCAAAGCCGAACCCTCAAGACCTACGCCACTAGATCTGCGGTTTCCAGGCGCCAGCAGCACGTGAGTCGTGACACTGTATGGGTGGCGGATGCATCTGTGCCTGAACTACTGGAGTAGTCAGCACATTAGGACTACCTTGGACCACGCCCTGGATCTGGCTATTATTAACCTGTACCGAATTCACTGTCCCTACTGCCTGTGCTGGGGCAGTTGGATCAGCACTAGTACTCTGACCATTTTCATGCAAGATCTTCAGCATCTGATTCCTCCTCTACCATGGAAGACTTTCTTGCTTCCGTACTCTCAGATGGACTTTTAATTAGTCTTTCCAGTTGCTTTCTTTTCTTTTGTCCCATCTTCCTGCGTAATTGCTGGAAACAACTTAACATCCTGCAATGTCACTGATCTTCACCTTTTATGCTCCCAAGCCCATTTAGCTTCCGCTAAATATTTTCCTACCTTTCTTACTCTTCTCTAGAATTTCTTTTGCTGTTGCTGCCTAGCTACCAGCTCCCAAACTGCCAATTCCTCAAACTGTGCTGGTCTCGGAAAGGGCTTTGACTCATACAGCGCCATCCTCAATTGCTCCAAAATTCTCAAATTGAACGTCCCATTCTCCCCCCCCTATCTTTTCAACCCTACTCCTATCTATCTCCCTATTCTCCTAAAACTCTAACACTCACCCCCCTCCACCCTTAAACCCCCCTCTCCCAGCTCTTCGCACTCTACCTGTCCCCCCTCCCTCGCGCTTTCCCGCCGCGACCTCCTGCACACCCCCGCCCCCCAGCTCTCATTCGCCCCCAGCTGACCCCTCCCTCTTATGACGGCCGCTGCGCGACAGTGTTAGCAACACTTGACCCAAGGGTAGGTCGCTCCCCCTGCCGCTGCAGCTCCTCCAGCTCCTCCAGGTTCCTGAGTTCCTGAGACCCACCTCACAGTAAGTACCCCCACCTCCCTGCCCCGCGCTACTCACCCTCTCTCCTGCTCCTGCTTCTTTTCCTCCTCTCTGTCTCTTCCTCCTCGCTCCTCCTCTGCAATCTTCTTCTGTACTCTTCTTCTCCCCGTCTTCTCTCTTCTTCTGTGTGCTCCTCAGCCTCTGCTGTCGCCTCTCTTCTTCCTCATCTTGCTCTGTGGTCTTCTGCCTTCTGCTCTTCGTCTTCTGTATCTTCTTTGCTGATCTTCTGTTCGTCTGCTCTTCTGCTTCTTCGTCCCCTGCATCTTCCTCTGTGTTCTTCTGTGTTCTTCTCTTCTGTTCCTCTGTGTTCTTCGGTTCTTCTGTGTTCTTCTCTTCTCTTCCTCTGTGTTCTTCGGTTCTTCTGTGTTCCTCTCTTCTGTTCTTCTGTGTTCTTCTGTTCTTCTGTGTTCTTCCGGTCTTCTGTGTTCTTCTCTTCTGTTCTTCTGTGTTCTTCCGGTCTTCTGTGTTCTTCGGTTCTTCTGTGTTCTTCTCTTCTGTTCCTCTGTGTTCTTCGGTTCTTCTGTGTTCTTCGCTTTTTCTGTTCTTCGGTCCTCTCCGACTCCTGTCTCCTCCCGCCCCTGTCTCTGCCCTCCTGCTCCTGCCTCACCCCCCTCTATCTCTACACCTATCTCTCACTATCACCCACATCTACCCTTTCGCTACCTGCCTCCCTCACTCCTCGACCTATCTCTCCACCTAACTCCCTCACTCACCCCTCCTCCTATCTACCTATTTTTCTATCTCTCCACCTATCTCTCCATCTATCTATTTCCCTATCTCTCCCCCGTCCCAACACCCCCTCTGTTACCTATCTCCCTATCCTCTCACTCTACCCCTCACCCTCACCCACCTCTACCACCCCCCCTCCCCTATCTTTTCAACCCTACTCCTATCTATCTCCCTATTCTCCTAAAACTCTAACACTCACCCCCCTCCACCCTTAAACCCCCCTACCCCAGCTCTTCGCACTCTACCTGTCCCCCCCTCGCGCTTTCCCGCCGCGGCCTCCTGCACGCCCCAGCTCCCATTCGCCCCCAGCTGACCCCTCCCCCCCTCCTCCCTCTTATGGCGGCTGCTGTGCGACCGTGCAGCGCGCGCGCCGCTGGCGCGCCAGAGGCAAGCCCGTCTGCGCCCGTCCGCGCCTGGCCCGCGCCCAGCGCCACAACCCCTGGTCCCCACCCCTTCCTACCCCGCTGACCCGCTACGACCCCACCACCCTCCACGCCCTCAACCCCGGGCTCTCCAACACCTGCTTCCAAGCCCACCCCAAGCGCACCCATGGACCCTTCGCCTGTAACTCCTGCAAACGCATCTTCCACCACGCAACTACCACGACCACCAGCCCACGCGCCATCAACCACCTCAAGTGCATCCTGGTCAACGCTCGCTCTGTCCACAAGCACGCCGTTGAACTCTAGGACCTCCTGGACTCCACAGCTCCGGACGTCGCCTTCATCACGGAAACCTGGATGAACGCCTCATCAGCTCCAGACATCGCCACTGCCATCCCCGAAGGCTACAAGATCTCCAGAAAAGACCGCACCAACCACGTAGGAGGAGGCATCGCCATCGTCTTCAAAGACTCCATCAGCGTCACCACCTCCACCGAAGACACCCCTCTCGCCGCTGAACATCTGCATTTTCAAATTCGCACCGACCCCAGGACCACCCTCAGAGGATCCCTCGTCTACCGTCCCCCCAGACCGCGCGCCCCTTTTAGCGACGCCATCGCCGACTTCATCTCCCCGCACGCCCTCGCCTCGCCGGACTACATCCTCCTAGGCGACCTCAACTTCCATCTGGAACAGAACAACGACCCCAACACCACCGCCCTGCTCGACAACCTCGCCAACCTCGGCCTCAAGCAACTGGTGAACACCGCCACCCACATCGCCCGACACACGCTCGACCCTATCTTCTCTGCCAGCAAACACATCTTCTTCAGCCACACCTCCGCTCTACACTGGACCGACCACAGCTGTGTCCACTTCACATTCCTTCGTGAGACCCGCCACCTCCGCACTCAACCCATCCCTCGTCGATAATGGAACAAGATCCCCGAAGAGCTACTCCTCTCCACAATCGCCGCCAACCAACCCACCCTCACCACCGACCCCAACGACGCAGCCCTCAGCCTCACAAACTGGATCTCCAACTGCGCAGACAACCTTGCTCCCCTCAAACGCACGCACCGACAGACCAACACCAAAAAACCTCTCTGGTTCTCTGACACCCTCAAAGAATCAAAGAAAACTTGTCGCACCCTCGAGAAGGCCTGGCGCAAGGACCACACCGCTGACAAAATGATCGCCCTCAAGAACGCTACCCGCGAACACCACCACCTGATCCGCGCTGCCAAAAGGAACTTTTTCACCGACAGACTGGACAAAAACAGCCACAACAGCAGAGAACTTTTCAGCATCGTCAAGGAGTTCTCCGACCCCAACGCAAACGCCGTCACGCCCTCACAGGATTTGTGCGAATCCCTCGCCACCTTCTTCCATCGCAAGATCAGCGACCTCCATGACAGCTTCGGACACCAGACCCAACCTAACATCACCGAACCCGCACCCCCGGCCTTCACCCTCAACAACTGGACCCACATCAACACTGAAGAAACCAAATCCATCATGAACTCTATCCACTCCGGCGCCCCTTCGGACCCCTGCCCTCACTTCATCTTTAATAAAGCCGACGACATCATCGCCCCGCACCTCCAGGCCGTCATCAACTCTTCTTTTTCTTCTGCTACCTTCCCTGAATGCTGGAAACACGCCGAAGTCAACTCCCTCCTAAAGAAACCTACGGCTGACCCGAGCGACCTGAAAAACTTCCGCCCCATCTCTCTCCTGCCTTTCCCAGCCAAGGTAATAGAGAAGACCGTCAACAAACAGCTGACCACCTTCCTGCAAAACAACAACCTGCTTGACCCTTCACAAACCGGATTCCGAACCAACCACAGCACAGAAACCGCCCTCATCTCAGTCACAGACGACATCAGAACCCTGATGGACAACGGTGAAACAGTCGCCCTCATCCTCCTCGACCTCTCGGCGGCCTTCGATACCGTCTGTCACCGCACCCTAATCACCCGCCTCCGCTCCACCGGGATCCAAGGCCAGGCCCTGGACTGGATCGCCTCCTTCCTCTCAAACCGTTCCCAAAGAGTTTACCTCCCACCGTTTCGCTCAGACCCCACCGAGATCATCTGCGACGTACCTCAAGGCTCATCGCTCAGCCCGACACTCTTCAATGTCTACATGAGCCCCCTCGCCAACATCGTACGCAAGCACGACATCATCATCACCTCCTACGCCGACGACACCCAACTTATACTCTCCCTCACTAAGGACCCCGCCAGCACCAAGACCAACCTACAAGAGGGCATGAAGGACGTCGCAGATTGGATGAGGCTCAGCCGCCTAAAGCTGAACTCTGACAAAACGGAAGTCCTCATCCTCGGCAACACCCCGTCCGCCTGGGACGACTCTTGGTGGCCCACGGCCCTCGGCACTGCACCGACCCCCACAGACCACGCCCGCAACCTCGGCTTCATCCTGGACCTACTTCTCACCATGACCAAGCAAGTCAACGCCGTGTCCTCCGCCTGCTTCCTCACCCTCCGCATGCTCCGCAAGATCTTCCGCTGGATCCCCGCTGACACTAGAAAAACCGTGACCCACGCCCTCGTCACGAGCCGCCTGGACTACGGCAACACCCTCTACGCTGGGACCACCGCCAAACTCCAAAATCGCCTGCAACGCATTAAAAACGCCTCGGCCCGCCTCATCCTCGACGTATCCCGCAACAGCCACATCTCCGCACACCTGAGACACCTGCATTGGCTCCCAGTCGGCAAAAGGATCACCTTCCGACTTCTCACCCACGCACACAAAGCCCTCCACAACAAGGGACCGGAATACCTCAACCGATGCCTCAGCTTCTACGTCCCCACCCGCCTCCTCCGTTCCTCTGGCCTCGCGCTCGCTGCCGTCCCTCGCATCCGCCGCTCCACGGCGGGTGGGAGGTCTTTCTCCTTCCTGGCAGCCAAGACCTGGAACTCCCTCCCCACCAGCCTCAGGACCACCCAGGACCAGTCTGCATTCCGGAGACTCCTAAAAACCTGGCTTTTCGAGCAGCAGTAACCCCCCCTTTCCCCTAGCGCCTTGAGACCTGCACGGGTGAGTAGCGCGCTTTATAAATGTTAATGATTTGATTTGATTTGATTCTCAGGAAATGCTAAGCTCCCATTTTTCTCTGTCAACTTGCAACATTGTTTTAACTAAAGATATGGCATGGCATGACACCTCTCTCCTCCATTACAATGTAAGCCGGTGTATTTTTTGGCGGGGTAGGCTCTCCTACACTTGCTCTAATGTAAGTATCTCCCCTTAAGGCACTTTTCAATGCCTTGAAAAACGTCATCTTTTCTGCTTTTTGTTTATTCAAAATCAAATCAGCAAATTACTTTTACTCCCAAGATTCCTTTCACCCACGTTCTCAACCAATTGCCTCTCACGGACAGCTGCCAATCCGTGTGCGACCCTTCTCACTAACTGACCTATCCCAGCGCGGCTCCAATGACATCACACTCACACATACTGCAGCTGACAAAGTCTTGCGGCTCATCCTCCAAAACTTCAATTCATTCAAAACTAATGCAAAGTATTGCGAGCACTAATCAAAAAACAAAAAAACAAACCTGCTGGTTTACTACAGGAAGGTAACACAATCGCTTCAGAAACCTTACGTATTTTCACTGATGGCACTTTCGCTCATACAACTATTCCTTTTTCTCGGTCTCCCAGATTCGCAAGCAAAATTAGGCCCGCAAATTATACTCTCAACTGATCAATGGGTCTGTCCTGGTGCACATAGGACTCCCCAAATCTCAGTCGAAATTTCTCTTGCCCACTTAGCTCACACACTGACCCGTTGACCACGCCCAATCAACCTACTAAACCAGACAGAATGCAACATATAACCAAGTGTCTCATACATTTTTCAATATACTCCGGAGTCTTAGACCACGCAGGACCCGTACATCAACAACCACGTGGACAATATTTTAGCACAAAGCGCCACACACGTGTGAAGTTCGATGACTTCCCTACTCTCATACTGTGTACGCAAAGTCCCTAAATTCTCCCATATGTCACAATTCACCTGCGTTTTGCATAAGCTGTGCAAGCGCGACCTATCTCTCTCACTCTATCACTAGAACGCCTAGAACATACCCAAAACTACTAGCAGGATCCAGGATCTTGGAAAGTCATTTCTGGGTTTAAGGGAACATCATTTTCTGTACAAAAGCCATCATTGAAAAACAAATCCAAATCTCAATAATACTGGACTCCTAATGGATGAATCTCAAACTATTACCATAACTAGGACGGGCGTCCATTCTTCTTATCACAACTATTAACACCTGTCACTCCGTTCCGGACACCTATGGCAAGCCCCCAAAGAGACTAACCATCCTCTGCTACCACATCTGTTAGTGCATCAGACCTTAAGAAGTAAACTTGCAAGGGGACGCGTATAGGTCGATTAACCTTTTGACTCGTTTAGGATGTTCTTACCATAGCTCCAGAACAGAAACAATAATCAATACGTAATAATCAGTATTCATTAGTCAAATCAATAATCAATGGAGCCAGTAATTTTCACACACCATGACCTTTCAGCCATGAATAACCACACCTTTAGTAAAAGTTTAGTAATTTTATTTCCCTTATATTAACAATGCAAAAGTCATGTAGTTTAGTCTCCAAATCAAACGCAATTAATAATATTTATTAACCAAGAAGACACAAGAAACATGATCTAATCAAAGCTTTAATCACAGTGTATTCTAAAGCATTTGGCACAAATCATTAGTAAAGTCAGTTTCAGTAATACTGCATGAACCATAGAGTTCAGCAACTTAATTCGTCAACCATTTGTCCCTGCAATTTGTCAGTCATCATGTAGATACCCTCAACTAACCCAAATTGTCATTGGCATGTGGGGCTTTATGCAAAACAATTTAGAACGCAAATTTAGAAAACATCTACCTAGGAAAACTATTAAGACAGCACAGTTGTTACCTAGAAACAAAAGGCATTGTCATAGCTACCTATCCACAGTATGGATCAGCAAGCAGAATCAGTCTTTGTCCTAAGGTCATCAATCGATCAGGAAAACATCAGGCTCTCTCAGGCCAGTGACATAATCTCGAATCTCTTCTCCTCCCAATGTCGCATCACAAATCAGAATAAGGTCTGAGGTCTTTTCCCTCTGTCACGTTGTTATATCAAAGTCACCCAAACTATCCCCTAAGTCCCAATTGGTCAAATAATCGTACATTATTACTCTGTCCAGTTACATTTCTATACCAAATCTATGAATTCTAATATTTCACACTTTACACGTCGTTGATTGGTCTGCTTTATGATGTTCTCATCATCCGGCTCGTCAGGTATCGAATTTGTGGCATCTTCTTGTCCAGTCAGGGTCATCATTGTTCGCGTCCTTGGAAAGAACCTCTTGCACACATTACACACATCTCGATACTTTTTAAGGACACTGTCGCCTGTTAGACGGTTCTCATGGAAAGCTTCTGCTAAGCATTTTAACAAGACAATGAGCATTTCACAGTTAGTTCACTCTGTCAGCATTTTTATTAAACGCTAAGAAATACAGCTTCTGCATGAGGCCTGGCAAAACTAGGCCAAGACACTCGCTAAGTTAAGGCCTACAATTAATAAGCTAGAACATACTTCATAACCCTTAATATGACATATTACTACATTAATCTAATACATTTTCAATATTTCCTAAGTATTAATAATTATTTAGTACATTTCGTGAACACTGGTGGCCATTCTTCGAGGTCACAATTTCAAACGTGCACATTATTTTTCTCTACGTTATTCATTTTCTACATAAGTCATTATTCAAAATACGTAAACACTCATTAATAATTTCTAATTAAGACATCTGCTTCAGCAGGCGTGAACTTCTCCCCAGAAGTGAGGATAGCACACACATTTTGCCAAGTAATTCTGTATTTGCATGGTTATTCCCCAGTCCAAGGAGAAACAAAATTTCCCATTAGAAGGATGCAGTTAGTCGTGTTTTTGGGCCTGGCAATTTTGCTCCCCCCCACCGCACTGTGCAACTTGTCATTGGGGTCTTAATCTTGATTCCACTTTGTACTTCTTGTCGCTTTATCTTACTCTTAAGGGTTCTTTTCCATCTCTGCTTTCTCATTTGTCATTGTCTTCCTTTCTATTGTTGCCTCCTTCTTTCTCACTTTCTCTCTTTTCTACCTTATTCTCTCTTGCTCTGAGTCAAGGCCTGAAGTTGAAAAAAAGTTGTGGTGCCCAAAACTTGGAAATGTAGGCTCTGTTTTGGAACACTTTGTTGACAGTTATTATTATTTGGAGTCACGCTGTATTAGAGGACAGCCGATAAAGCCCTTTCTTTGGTTGATTAAAACCCTACACTGGGGAAATCTGCATTTATAGAAAATAAGAAAGGGCCAAAAGAAAATGTCAGAACACTACAGGCAATGTTGTAAAATGTGGAACAACTTATCCAAAATGCTACGTCTGCTGAAGCTATAACAATGGTAAATGGTGAATGAGCACTTAAAGCGCTGGTTCCTTCAGCTAGAGTCAGTTAGTGCTAGAAGGTAGAAAATATGCCAACACGTTTATGGGAAACCTGCCTTTTATTTTACCATGATGGCAAAAATATGTCAGCTCAGAAAAATATTGATGCAATAACAAACGTTCAAATGGAACTTTGTATCTCATATGATTAATGAATTAAGCAGGTATTTTTGCATTACTAGCCACAATAATTACAGCACTGCCATGACTGTATTTACAGGACTGCAATAAAAACTACAGCGTGTTCATACAAGCATGTCAGAACCCAGACCCCAGTCAGCACACTGAAGTTGGGCCCCTCAAAGTAGGTTGGTCTATTTCAAAGTGTAATAAAAATACCCTGTAGAGAATGAGAACAGACTGGTGCAGTCTTATGGTATTAACGATGTTCACTGACCCAGCATTATTAAGTACGGCAGCTCTGCTGTAAAATCAATAAATAAATGTTGCGGCATGGGAGCAGGCTCCTCAAAAAGTATTACTTCCTCGTCCTTGTTCTGGAGGCGACACGCCCCTAAAAAAGGCACCTACCACGCTAATACTTTAAAAAAAATCTGTGACCCTTATGAGTGAAGAGGGCTTCCCCCTTACTGTTGCTCTTGGAGAACAGTGTTTTCTGTGCCCTCCCCGTAGCCATGTTCCCCACTCGTGTGAGGCTGGGTTGGAGGATGGCTCTCCGCGTACCGCTGTAAGCCCACTAAAGAGCTGCTGTTGTGATCATAATTAGTAACATCATAAACCATGATGTCAATAGGTTCTAGTTAGAATCTTGCTGGGAACAAAAGAGGCAGTTGGGCAGAAGTTAGAAGGATTAGGACAAAGGAACTTTGCACTGTCAGGGTTTTGAATATACTGCAATAAACTTACCTTGAAGATTAAGGGGGTCATTACAACCTCGGCGGTCTTGCAAAAAGACCGCCGAGGCTGCGGGAGACAGAATACCGCCATTGCCAGCGGTATTCCTGGCTCCCTATTATGACATTTCCGCTGGGCCACCGGACGGTAACAGTGTTACCGTCCGCTGGCCCAGAGGAAATATCACATCAACATTGCTGCCGGCTCATAATAGAGCCAGCAGCAATGCTGATGTGCAGCGGGTGCAGTAGCACCCGTCGCACATTTCACTGCCCGAAATTCGGGCAGTGAAATGCGTGACAGGGCTATGCCTGGGGGCTCCTGCACTTCCCATGCCAAGTGCATGGGCAGTGCAGGGGCCCCCAGGGGCACCCCAAGTCCCCGTACCGCCAGCCGTTCCATGGCGGTGTTTACCGCCATGGACAGGCTGGCGGTCGGGGACTCATGATCCCCAGGCAGCGGTGCTTGCACCGCTGCCCTGGGGATTATGACCGCCAGGTAGAAGCCTGGCGGTATGTTGGCGGGGCCGGCGGTATGGCCGTGGCTATTGCGCCACGGTCATAATTGGTGACGGAACACCGCCAGCCTGTTGGCGGTGTTACCGCCACCTTACCGCCGGCCGCCAGGGTCGTAATGACCCCCTAAATCTTAAGAACTTTATTAACAAAGTTGGCAACAAGGTTCTTCGACCCTGACACTTACCGTCAAGAACCCACAGGTCGTCATATTTCTGCTTCAGCTTGTTCATGTCCTGTTCCTCTATCGTGGACAAAGACTTCACTCCGTCCAACTGCTGCCATGTACAAAGTCGTCCCCTCGTGTCATTGAAAATTTTGGACTGTTTTATTTCTCTTTCGGCTCGCTCACTTCACATTTTCTCTGCTGTGATGAGTTCACTCCGGTTCCTCTGCCATGTACAAGTCTTCATTCATAGCATCTTTTGAGGAAGAACTGTGAGTAATAGTTATATTTTTTAAATTTATTGGTGCGACCCTTCGGGTACGCCATATTGTGTCACTGGAACGCAGAACCGACATTGACACGCTTAACTGCTCATTGCGTCAATGGAACGCAGTCCCAATGGTGACACACTTGACGGTTGCCAATGCGTCATTGGAACGCAACGCACACTGGAACGCATTGAGTATTAATGAGCGCATCAGAGGAACGCATACACAGGAATGCATCATCTATAGTTGAGCACGTCAGAGACAGAGCACGTACAATCTACAACTAGCTCAATAACGTGTGTTTAATTTAAATGACATTGCTTCACTAAAACATAAATACAGTGGAATATCATTTGCTACTTTAAAAAATAAAATAATAATAATAATGAAGACTGGTTGATCGCCGTGATATTTTTTTTTTAACTGTTCAATGTGACTGTTTTTTCAGCTAATTGAAGAACATTACATTGTTTGGGGGCACTTGTGTTATTTTTAGAATTCATGTACTTGTAAAAGTTTAATATACAAATAATTATTATACGTAGCGGAAGCATGGCATCGGTAAATGTTTGAAATCTTTTGCCACCACAGCTGTTTGTGCCCCCAACTGGAGAACCACAATTGAAGTGGGAAGAGTGGCAAGAATATTTTGAAAATTATATCTCCACTTTTGAATTATGAAGAACTTACAGCTGCAAAAAAAGATAGTTCTACATTGTTTAGGAACTAAAGGACTAAAAGTTTAGATCAGAATAAATAAAGAACCTAGACTGGCTGCTCAAGGAAATGTGTATACACCTGATCTTGAGGATTTAACTAATGATTTAAAACCTCCTTTATGCGTTGCTGTGGATCGTTACAAATGTTTCCATAGAAAGCAAGAACAAGAGGAATCAATTGAAGATTACGTTGCTGCAATTAAAAATTTGCCTCTTTCATGTAAATTCGGCAATCTTCACGATGAACTTATTAGGGACCAAATTGTAATGCATATTGTGAATCCTCATATTCAAGATAAACTTTGGGCAAGAGGAGAATCACCTTTACAAGAAGTCATTGAAATAGCTAAGAGTGCTGAACTAACAGCAAAATGTGCAAAGGCCATTTTGTCAGGTGGCAAAATGACTATTACCAATGCAGAAGATAATTCCTAAATAGCTAAAGTAAAGAAATCCAACACAATGTCAAATAAAAGAAATGGCTTGGTATGAAAAGATGGATCAATAGCAATTGGAAGTAAAATGTGTTTCAGATGTGGAAGCAAATATCACTTAGCTAATGAAAGAAATTGTCCAGCTTACAATCAGAAGTGCTCAAACTGTGGGATAATTGGACATTTCTTTAAGGTGTGTCAGAAGAAAAAGAAAGCTAAAGAAGAGACTAAAGTGAAATGTGTAGAAGATGGGGAAGATACACACGTTATTTCTTTAGAAGATTCAGACTCCAATTTATATATTTTGAATGTCATTGATGGTTTATTGAATGTAAAAAAAAAGTGCAACAATAGACCATTGTGTGAGGTATCTATAGGTGGAGTGGAAATTTCAGTGGTTGCAGATTCCGGATCACCGTACACTATTGAATCAAAATGTTTGGCAGCAGAAGTTTGTACCAGTCATGGGAAATCGTCATGAAAAACTTGATATTTCACCTAAAATGTTTACAGGAGAACCAATAAATATGATTGGATACAGGAATTTATTAGTTAAATTCAAGCATAAGCAGGCTCATTGTAAGGTCTATGTATCTGAAACATGTTCATCTGTTCTTGGATGGAAGGATCAAGGTGAACTGGGTATCAGATTAGACCTCAATAGTCCAGTACCTGTTTCAGTAGCGCAACTGGATGTATCGTTCAAATTTGATATTGCAAGAATATTTCCTAAGGTATTTTCAGAGAAAATAGGAAAACTTAAGGGGTTCCAACACAAAATACAACTGAAACCTAATTCTTCTCTAATCATACATAAAGTTAGGAGTATTCCTTTTTTTAATAAAGGAGGAGGTTGTGAAGGAACTTCAATAATTGCAACCAGAAGGTATAATTGAACCTGTTAAGTGTGCAGAATGGGTTGCACCTTTAGTGGTCACTAAGAAAAAAAAATGGAAAACTTAGACTATGTGTGATCTCAACAAAAACATTTAGGTCAATCAGTTTCCCTTACCAAAAATCAGTGAGATGCTTTCACACACCAGAGGCATCAGGTGGTTCTACAGTATTGATCTCAAAGCTGCCTATCATCAAGTACCATTTCACGATGAAAGTAAAAGCCTTACCTCTTTTATAACACCTTTTGAGCTTTAGATTTAAGAGGATACCTTTCGATTTGGCTTCAGCTGCAGAAATGTTTCAAAGGTTGATGCATAATTGTTTTTCGGATATGAAGGACTTGCTAATATTCCAAGATGATATACTGTTAATAGGGAAAAATAGTCAGGAGCTTGATTGTAAGCTCATTAAAGTTTTGCAAAGATTGGAAGAACAAGGATTAACATCAGAATTGAGCAAGTGCTAAATCGCAGAAAAAAAAAAATATTTGGGGCATGCAATTTCAGAAGCAGAGGTCAAACCTAAAAGAGAGTTAATTGAAGCCATAAAATATGCACCTAGACCTCAGACCTCAGAATAAAGATGATCTATCAGCATTTTTAGGCTTAGCAGAATTTTATGCAAAATTTGTACAGAACCTTTCTACAAAAACGTACATCATAAGGCAGCTACTTAAATCCAGTAATGAATTTGTATGGAATGAACATTGTGAAAAAACATTGGAAAAGATAAAAAATGAAATTGCCAAAGCTCCACCATTTTATAGTTTTGACCCAACCTTGCAAAGTATAATCAGCACTGATGCTACTGCGAAAGGCAATGGAGCAACATTATCTCAAATTGATAACAAGGGCGCTGAAAGAAGCATAGTGTTTGTTTCACGTTCAATTACTTCTACTGAGGAAAGGTACCCAGTAATTGAATGAGAAGCATTAGCTTGCGTTTGGGGTTTGGAATACTTCAGACATTACATTTGGGGGGGGTACCATGTTATATTGAGAAGTGTCCATGAGCCACTCACTAAGGTTCTCACTACTAAGGAAATATATTCTGCTTCACCTCGATTAGCACAGATGTCAGTAAGGTGTATGGATTATAACCATAGTATTCAATACATGCCAGGAGTGCATGTGGTGGCTGATTTTAGATTGTAGAATGCCATTACCTTTAAAGTGTGGTGAAGAGACAGATTTAGAAACGTGTTCTGTAGCTAATGTTCTTGAGGACATTCCTGGTATTTCTAGAGAGGAATGGGAACAGGCACAAGCGTCTGACAATACATTAAGTATCATAAGTGAGTTAATTAAGTATGATTGGCCAAGGAACAGCTTGTAGATCATAGTATTCGTGTATATTGGGAATTGAGACATAAATTATTTTCAGGAGATGGTTTGGTTAAGAGAAGTTGCAAGATGATTCCCCCGTCATGCTTAAGTACCAAAAATCTCAGATATTTGTCATGAAGGATATTTGGGCTTAGGAAAAACCAAAAGTAAGGTAAAGTTTACATATTGGTGGCCAGGGTTGGATTTAGACATTGAAAGGAAGGTAAGGGATTGTCAGGCTTGTAACAATTCAGATAAAACTCAAGTCACTTTAAAACCACCACTTCATCCTATTATATGTCCCAATATGACATGGGAAAGAATTGGTGTTGATGTAGTTGGACCCATTGGGGAAGAGGAAAAACAAAAGTACTTACTGGATTTGGTAGATCATTTTTCGAAGTAGCCAGAAGTGAAAATCGTTCACAGAGCAGATGTGAATACTATTATAAATTTCTTGGACAAAGTATTTTTGAAGGAAGGTTTAGCAAAATATATTGGTAGTGATAATGGACCCCAATTCAGATCTGATGTTTTCAATAAGTTCCTATTAAGAAAAGGTATTACACACAAAACCACTTCACTGTATCATATGGCTGGGAATAGTGCAGTGGAAATGTTCAATCGGGTATTAAAAGGTATTATACAACTTGCTAATAAGAACAAGCTAGATTGGAGAAAATAATTAATACATAACATTTAGGCATATAGGACAAGTCCTTGTGAAACCACAGGTTTTTCACCTTTTGTGTTAATGAGAGGAATAATTCCTATCTCTAAGGACAATGTGGGTTGGATGAAAACAACCACTAAAGCCGATTGGTTACTCGATGAGGTAAAACGTAATGTAAAACATACCCAAGAACAGAGCAAAAAGTATTTTGATGCAAAACACAAATGCAAAAAACAACATATCAAAGTAGGAGATTATGTTAGAATCAAGAAACCTGGGTTCAAGAGGAAAGGTCAAAGCTGTTTTTCTGAACCCTGGATTGTAAAAGAAACATATTGTAACTCAGCATTATTGAGTGATGGAAAAGTATGGCATCTTTTGTCTTTATCTTTGTGCAAAAATATAGAATCTACTCAATCTGGAATGGAAGAAGAAAGTTCATCATTCTGTGTGTCACAAAGATCTGACAAAAGTAAGTTTGACTGGTGAGTGGACTGGAAAAATGAACAGACACCTAATGAACAAACATCTTTCAAGCAATGATATAATAGATATGGATAGGTTTATTGCCAAGGAGGGTAAGGATATTCTTGAAGGGGCAATGCAAACTGTCAGGAAAACAAATACATTTTGATGTATTGTTAAGAAACCTAATAAGCTACAAGATTTTGTATGTAATTACTTTTAATTTATTCCTTATCTAGGTCTGTCTTGCACAGTTTACAGTTTATGTATTTAAAGGAAAAATCCATTGTTATTATTTATTTTAGACTAGTATATGTATTGTTATGCATGTAAATATTTTCTGTTTATTCCTTATCTAAGTCCGTCATGCACTAATGTTTATGGGTAGTTAATGTATTAAAAAGAAAGATCAATAGTTAATATACATTTTGGAGTGATGTTAATATGTAACTATCATAGGCTCTAGTCCTACAAGTTTTGTGAAATTTGTTAATAACTGAAAGAGGGGGATGTGTTGTGATAGTATTTAGTGACATCATAAACCATGATGTCAATAGGTTCTAGTTAGATTCTTGCTGGGAAGGAAAGAGGCAGTTGGGCAGAGATGTAAAAAGGATTAGTATGGAGAAACTTTGCACTGTGTCAGGGTTTTGAATATACTGCAATAAACTTACCTTGAATGATGAAATCTTCTGAACTTTCTTAACAGCTGCTTTACCTGGAATCCTGAGCATGATGGAGTGGGCATCAGTAGTTGCCATGAGCAGGGTGAGATAAGCCCTGTCATAGTAGGGTTTTAGGCGGTTGACATGAATCACCCTAAGGGGACTCCTGGCAGTGCCCAGGTCTACCAAATAGGTAACCTCACCCTTCTTTTCAACAATTAAATGGGGTCCACTCCATTTGACCTGGAGTGCTCTTGGGGCGACAGGCTCCAATACCCACACCTTCTGCTCTAGGTGGTACTGAGTCAGGACAGCCTTCTGGTCATGCCATTACTTTTGCAGCTCCTGGCTGGCCTGAAGGTTTTTACTGGCCTTTTTCATATACTCAGCCATTCTGGATCTTAGGCCAAGTACATAGTCCACTATGTCCTGCTTAGGAGCTTTTAAAGGTTGTTCCCAACCCTCCTTAAAAAGAGCAAGAGGACCTCCCACAGGGTGCCCAAAGAGGAGTTCAAAGGGGCCGAAGCCCACTCCTTTTTGAGGTACGTCCCTGTAAGCAAAAAGGAGGCAAGGTAACAGGACATCCCATCTCCTTCTGAGTTTTTCAGGGAGTCCCATTATCATACCTTTGAGATATTTATTAAACCTCTCAACCAGACCATTTGTTTATGGATGGTAAGGGGTGGCAAACTTGTAGGTTACCCCACACTCCTTCCACATTGCTTTGAGGTATGCAGACATGAAGTTACTACCTCTGTCTGACACCACTTCCTTAGAGGAACCCACCCTAGAAAGGATTCCCAGGAGGGCCTTTGCCACTGCAGGAGCTGTAGTGGTCCTTAAGGGGATGGCTTCAGGATCCCTACTGGCATGGTCCACTACCACAAGGAAGAATCTATTGCCTGAAGCTGTTGGAGGGTCAAGGGGGCCAACTATGTCAACCCCTACGCTTTCAAAGGGCACCCCAACTACTGGAAGTGGAATTAAGGGGGCCTTTGGAGTGCCACCAGTCTTGCCACTGGCTTGGCAGGTCACACAAGAGTGACAAAACTTGTTTCTGTCCTCTGACATGTGAGGCCAGTGAAACAAGGAGACAAGTCTTTCCCAAGTTTCCGTCTGGCCCAAATGCCCAGCCAAAGGAATGTGATGTGCCAGGGTAAGAAGAAACTCTCTGTACTACAAGGGAATGACCAATCTCCTTGCAGCTCCAGGTTTAGGATCCCTTGACTCTGTGTACAAGAGGTTGTCTTCCCAATACACCCTATGGCTATCACTGACAACCCCATTCTGCTGTTTGACAGCTTGCTGTCTTATACCCTCTAATGTGGGACAGGTTTGCTGTGCCACACACAGCTCTTCCCTGACAGGCTCCCCTGCACCCAAAAGCTCAGCAGTGTCTGCTGCCAGCTCCTCTGGTGTAGGTTCTGCACAGGGAGAGGATTCCTCTTCCTCAAAAGGGGAATCATCTGTAGAGGGAGGAATAGTGGGCAGGGATTTACCCTTTCTACCCCTAGTTTTTGGGAGCACTTGGTCCATTGTTCCAGGATCCAAGTTTCCCTGTCCTTTTTGCTTTTTGGCCTGAGCCCTTGTCAAAGCAAAAATATGCCTGGAAATGCCCAGCATTGCTGCATGAGCCTCCAACTCCACTTCTGCCCAAGCTGATGTTTCCAAATCATTGCCCAGTAAGCAATCTACAGGTAATTCAGTGGCTACCACAACTTTCTTTGGACCAGGAAGCCGCCCAGTTGAGATTCACAACAGCCATGGGGTGGCTAAGAGTGTTGTTATGAACATCAGTCACTTAGTACTGCTGACCAAGTAGGTGTTGATCAGGGTGGACCAGTTTTTCTATCACCATAGTTACACTGGCTCCTGTGTCCCTGTAGGCCTCAACCTCAACACCATTGATTAGGGGTAGTTGCTTGTACTTACCCATATTAAGGGGACAAGCAACCAAGGTGGCAAAGTCAATGCCCCCATCAGAGACTAAAACAGCCTTTGTGGTCTCCCTAACAAGACCAACCCCAACTACACTGATACTAGTGAGCCCAGCTACACCCTTGGATTGGCTATTTGTAGTAGACTTCCCACCACCACTGCTATTACTAGGGGCACTAGAGGTTGCAGTTGGGGTTGTGGTGGTGGGAGGTTTGGTGTTTTTCTTTGGACAAGTGGAATCACTTGCCCAATGGCCTTTTACTTTACATAAATAATATCAAGGCTTTTTCTGATTGTTAAAAGAGGATTTGGACCCACCACCACAAGAGGATTTTTGTGGGCCTAATGAAGACTCAGAATGTTTACTTTTGTCCCCACCCTTGTCAGAAGACTTACCACCCTTCTTCTTGCCATCCTTGTCATCCCCTGTATGAACTTTCCTGTTCACTCTTGTTCTGACCCATTTGTCTGCCTTCTTTCCCAATTCTTGGGGAGAGGTCAGATCTGAGTCTACCAAGTACTGGTGCAACAAATCAGACACACAATTGTTAAGAATATGCGCTCTCAGGATAAGATTATACAGGCTTTCATAGTCAGAAACTTTACTGCCATGTAACCAACCCTCCAAGGCCTTCACAGAACAGTCAACAAAATCTGTCCAGTCTTGAGAGGACTCTTTTCTGGTTTCTCTGAACTTGTGCTGTATTGTTCAGTGGTTAAGCCAAATCCACCCAAGAGTGCATCCTTCAAAACTTTGTAATTATTGGCATCACTTTCTCTGACAGTAAGGAGCCTATCCCTACCCTTTCCAGTGAAAGATAGCCACAAGATAGCAGCCCACTGCCTTTGAGGGACCAACTGTACCATACAGGGCCTCTCAAGTGCAGCAAACCACTTATTAATGTCATCCTCCTCCTTGTAAGGGGGGACTATCTTATGCAGGTTTCTGGAATCTTGCTCTCTAACAGGATTACTATCTGAAACACTGCTGTTGCCACCATGGGGACCTAACCCCATTCTCTGTCTTTCCCTCTCTATATGTAGGGATTCCCTGTTGCTGTTTTAGCTTCAGTCTGGTCTCTTCCAAGCTCAGCTTTCTGAGTTCCCTTTCCATTAAGTTATCCTCAGGGTGGGAGGGTTGGGAATGTTTGGATACAGAGGAGATTTGGGAATAGGCAGAGAGAGACCTGTCCCTAGCTGGCTGGATCCTAGTAACCTGGCCTTTAGGAGTGAAAGATGCTCTACTAATGTGTGAACCTCTCCCACTACCAGTGGTGTCACTAGGGGGCCTGCTAGAGGGCAGGACTTTGTAAGAACCCTCCCCAGCATCTTCAGGGACCTCCTCTGAGTCTGACTGGGAAGCCTCCCCATTTTCCTCTCTTTCCTGAGATCAGCCAGACTGGTTCTGGTCATCCTGTAAGAGCAGGTTAAAGAGAAACTCTTTTGTTGGATTCTTAGCTATGCTTAAACCTCTATCCAGGCAGAGACCCCTCAAACTTTTGTAGTTTAAACTCTCATAAGTTGCCTGAACAACTTTGGGAGTGACCTCTACTGAAGACATGATAGAAAAGGTTTAAGACAGAGCGAGAAAAAGTTTCAGAACTTTTGAAAGTACAGAGAAAAAACTTTTTCAAACTTTTAGAAAACTTTTAGAACTTTTCAGAAACTTAGTAAAAGGTTTTAGAGCAGAAAAGTAAACTGTTTTCGTTAAATGTACATATACTGAACTATTTGGTATAAGATTTCCTTATGATAAGCACCAAATGACAAAGTGGTAAAGCAGTTACAAGTACTTATCCTACCGCTGCACCACCAATGTAGGAGGCTGGCCCGGCTTATAGTGGGTACCTTGTAGTACTTACACCTTGTGCCAGGTCCAGTTTTCCCTTATTAATAGAATAGAGGTGTTTCTAGCAGCTTAGGCTGATAGAGGTAGTTATGGCAAAGCAGCTTAGGCTGAACTAGGAGACATGCAAAGCTCCTACTATACCACTTGTATCATATAGCACAATATCATAAGAAAACACAATACTCAGAGTTACTAAAAATAAAGGTACTTTATTTTAGTGATAATATGCCAAAAGTATCCCAGAGGATACCCTCACTTAGGAGGTAAGTAATATACACAAATTATATGTACACAAACCCAAAACAGGTAACTAACAGTAACAAATGTATGCAAACAATGTAGAATCACAATAGGATGCAATAGGTAGACATGGGCCTAGGGGCAACACAAACCATATACTTCAAAAGTGGAGTGCGAATCACGAATGGACCCCAGGCCTATGGGAGGTTGTAGAGGGTCGCTGGGACTGTGAGAAAACAGTAAGGGTGTCCAAAATATCTCACCCCAAGACCCTGAAAAGTAGGAGTAAAGTTACCCTACTACCCCAGAAAGACAGTATTGTCGAGATAGGGGATTCTGCAAGAACCACAACTGCTACCAAAACACTGAAGACGGATTCCTGGACCTGAGGACCTGTAAAAGAAGGGGACCAAGTCCAAGAGTCATGCAAGTGTCCAGGGGTGGCAGGAGCTCACTAAACCCCGGATGAAGGTGCAAAAGGGCTGCCTCTGGGTGGAAGAAGCTGAAGTTCTGCAACAACGGAAGGTGCCAGGAACTTCTCCTGTGGTCAGAAGATGTCCCACGGCGTGCTGGAGGATGCAGGAGTGTTTCCACACAGAAATACCCCAAACAAGCCTTGCTAGCTGCAAGAGTCGCAGTTGAGGATTTTGGGTGCTGCTGGGGCCCAGAAAGGACCAGGATGTCGCCCCTTAAAGGAGGAGACAGAGGGGCGCTCAGCAACTCAGAGAGCCCCCACAGAAGCAGGCAGCACCCGCAGAAGTTTTGGAACAGGCACTTAGAAGATCTGAGGACAGCAGTCGACTCAGAGCCACAAAGGAGGGTCCCACGACGTCGGAGTCAAACTCAGCAAGTTGGGCAATGCAGGACAGAGTGCTGGGGACCCAGGCTAGGCTGTGCACAAAGGAAGTCCTGGAAAAGTGCACAGAAGCCGGAGCAGCTGCAAAGCACGCAGTACACAGGTTTGCTGTCTGGCGTGGGGAGGCAAGGACTTACCTCCACCAAATTTGGACTGTGGGAGACAATTGGGCCCAGCTCCTGTGTTCCAGGGACCATGCTCGTCAGGATGAGATGGGACCCACAGGACCGGTGATGCAGAAGTTTGGTGCCTGCGTTGGCAGGGGGAAGATTCCGTCGACCCATAGGAGATTTCTTCTTGGCTTCCAGTGCAGGGTGAAGGCAGACAGCCCTCAGAGCATGCACCACCAGGAAACAGTCGAGAAAGCTGGCAGGATGAGGCGCTACAATGTTGCTGGTAGTCGTCTTGCTACTTTGTTGCGGTTTTGCAGGCGTCTTGGAGCAGTCAGCGGTCGATCCTTGGCAGAAGTCAAAGAGGGAAGTGCAGAGGAACTCTGGTGAGCTCTTGCATTCGTTATCTGAGGAATATCCCAGAGGAGAGACCCTAAATAGCCAGAAAAGGAGGTTTGGCTACTGAGAAAGGAGGCTTGGATACTGAAAGAGGTAAGCATCTATCAGGAGGGGTCTCTGACGTCACCTGCTGGCACTGGCCACTCAGAGCTGTCCATTGTGCCCCAACACCTCTGAATCCAAGATGGCAGAGGTCTGGGACACACTGGAGGAACTCTGGGCACCTCCCCTGGGAGGTGCAGGCCAGGGGAGTGGTCACTCCCCTTTTCTTTGTCCAGTTTCGTGCCAGAGCAGGGCTGGGGGATCACTGAACCGGTGTAGACTGGCCTATACAGAGATGGGCACCATCTGTGCCCATCAAAGCATTTCCAGAGGCTGGGGGAGGCTACTCCTCCCCAGCCCTTCACACCTATTTCCAAAGGGAGAGGGTGTAACACCCTCTCTCAGAGGAAATCCTTTGTTCTGCCTTCCTGGGACTGGGCTGCCCAGACGGGAAACATCCTTTTTTACGACTTTTTTATTACGAAAGTCGTGGTTAACGAAAGCGCAACAACGCTTTCTTTAACCACGACTTCGTTTTTTTGTGCCTTAACTACGTATGTTCTGAACAACGAACATCCGTGGTTAAGGTACAAAGAAGGGAGTTGGCGAAGGAGGACGATGCAGGTGACAAGGGGTTGACTAAGGTAAGTAGTGGGTTTAGGTTTTGGGGAGGGGGTGGGGGGTCAGGGGGTTTTAGGTTTTGGGGTGGGGTTGGGGAGTTTTTGGTTTTGGGGAGGGGTGGGGGATCAGGGGGTTTTAGGTTTTGGGGTGGGGTTGGGGGGGTGGGGCGTTTTTGGTTTTGGGGAGGGGGTGGGGGGTCAGGGGGTTTTAGGTTTTGGGGTGGGGTTGGGGGGTGTTGCGCTTTTGGTTTTGGGAGGGGGTGGGGGGTCAGGGGGTTTTAGGTTTTGGGGTGGGGTTGGGGGGGTGGGGCGTTTTTGGGAGGGGGTGGGGGGTCAGGGGGTTTTAGGTTTTGGGGTGAGGTTGGGGGGGTGGTGCGTTTTTGGTTTTGGAGAGGGGGTGGGGGGTCAGGGGGTTTTAGGTTTTGGGGTGGGGTTGGGGAGGTGGGGTGTTTTTGGTTTTGGGGAGGGGGTGGGGGGTCAGGGGGTTTTAGGTTTTGGGGTGGGGTTGGGGGGGTGGGGAGTTTTTGGTTTTGGGGAGGGGGTGGGGGCTCAGGGGGTTTTAGGTTTTGGGGTGGGGTTGGGGGGGTGGGGCGTTTTTGGTTTTGGGGAGGGGGGTGGGGGGTCAGGGGGTTTTAGGTTTTGGGGTGGGGTGAGGGATGTAGGGTGAATGGTGCCTATTAGTAATGGTTTTATCAGGAATGCCTTTACAACGAAATATCGTTGTTAAGGCATTCGTGGTAAAATCATTAGTAGTAAGGACGAGGTCGGTGTTCCGACCTCGTTGTTAATGTTAGTAGTTGTATTTAATTCGGTGTTCCGTCGTATAATCTGCCCAGGCCCCAGGGGGGCAGCGGCAGCAGCTGCAGTGGAGACCACGGAAAGGCAGACTGGCAGTACCCGGGTTCTGTGCTAGAGACCCGGGGATGCATGGAATTGTCCCTCCAATACCAGAATGGTATCGGGGTGACAATTCCATGATCCTAGACATGTTAAATGGCCATGTTCGGAGTTATCATTGTAACGCTACATATAGGTAGTGACCTATATGTAGTGAACACGTGTAATGGTGTCCCCGCTCTCACAAAGTCCGGGGAATTTGCCTTGAACAATGTGGGGGCCCCTTGGCTAGTGCCAGGGTGCCCACATACTAAGTAACTTGCCACCTAACCTTCACCAAGTGAGGGTTAGACACATAGGGGACTTATAAGTTACTTATGTGCAGTAAAAAATGGCTGTGAAATAACATGGGCGTTATTTCACTCAGGCTGCAGTGGCAGTCCTGTGTAAGAATTGTCTGAGCTCCCTATGGGTGGCAAAAGAAATGCTGCAGCCCATAGGGATCTCCTGGAACCCCAATACCCTGGGTACCTAGGTACCATATACAAGGTAATTATAAGGGTGTTCCAGCGTGCCAATGAGAAGTAATAAAATTAGTCACTAGCCTGCAGTGACAATTTTAAAGCAAAGAGAGAGCATAAACACTGAGGTTCTGGTTAGCAGAGCCTCAGTGATACAGTTAGACACCACACAGGGAACACATACAGGGCATACATTATGAGCACTGGGGTCCTGCCTGGCAGGATCCCAGTGACACATAGGCAAAAACAAACATACATATAGTGGAAATGGGGGTAACATGCCATGTCAAGATGGCATTCGAAGTGACCTAAGTTTGCTTGCGGAGGTTGTCATGGCAGTAGGCGGTCGCAACTGCGGTGCAACTTGTCATTGGTTAACATTGCTTCCTGTGGAGGCCAATGGCGGTGATGAGCAGCGGTGACGGTCCTCTACGTGGCTGCTGTGACCTCCATTTTCTGCAGCTATGCTCACTTGATTCCTGACACTGTTGTTAGCAAGACCTCCATGTTTTGAGCTGCTGTGTACTGCCTCTGGGAGCCGTCCTGCAGATGATAGGGCCCCTGCCTTTACCGTGGAAGAACTGGAGAAGCTGGTGGAGGAGGTCCTACCCCTGTATGGGGCACCAAAGGAGTGGGTGAGTCCAATGGACCAGGCATGTTTGATAGGGGCTGCGTATGACGTTGAATCAGGCATGTGAACTGGTGAGGGAGCATATTCATTCAGAGGCCATATAGTGAAGGCGTGTGAGCAGAGAGGCTGTGACAGATGTGTGGTATCCACTCCTATGGTGCACGTGTACACAACTTTCTCCTTTTGTCTGTGTCATCCATGCAGGTGAACGCCCATCAGAAGAATGGGATCTGGCATGCCATCTCCAAGCAAGTGCGGATCCTGGGAGTCCAAACCTGCGGAGCACCCATTGTTGCAAGCAGTGGGAGGACCAGAGACGCTGAGCCTGGAAGACCGCAGAGGCCCAGCTGGGGATGTCCTCCCAATAAGGGAGGGGTGCCTGTGAAACCCTGACCCCCGTAATGGCCCGCATTGTGGCAGAGGTCTACCCTGAGGTGGATGGGCATTTGAGGGCAGCACAGCAGCCACAAGGGGGTGAGTGCTGACTGTATCAAAGTACTTGGCTGGTTGTATGATGTTTGCTGCCCCCACTGTAGCCTCTGTGACAATGTAGTAAGTGCAACATGTATGTAGACTAGTGGAGATATTTCGATTCCACCTTGCCTGAGCAATAGATGTTGCTTCATGGTTTGCTATCAGTAAATGTACATCTCCTGTATCAAGACATCTCCATGTCTGCCTGTGGAGATGCTCAAATGACAGGGCCACATGTGTGACTCCATTTCGTCTGCCTGTGGAGATGCTCAAATGACAGTGCCACATGTGTGACTCCATTTGGCCATTTCTATGGCTGTGAGCCTGTCTATCACCTTACCCATTAAGTAAGGCCTATCAGCATATGAGCATTAGTGGCTCTAAGGCATCTGTCCACTCCCATATGTATTTATCACATGTATTTGGAACTGGCTGACTCTCAATTTTGGTACAGGGACTATTGACATCTAGTACTGGTACAGCTACAGACTCCATGTGAGGCAGCCATCTCATTTACACCACAGATATGGCCTGTATAGGACTGTACTTAGTAGTTGTATCCTCACTGTCTGTTCATCTTCAATCTATGGGGCATGTGAAGGTAGCAACAGTAGTCGAATATATCTTGGGTGTCCGATTTGGTATAATTAGACTCATCATGCATTTCCATGTGCTGGACTTGTGGGGATATGTCCTTCAACCCAATGGGTTTGTTCTAGAGGAGGTAAGTGCCTAGGCAGATCTTGCATTTGACAATATGCTATGTCAATGCCATGTGTGCCAATGGCCTACAAATTACAGTGCAACATAGCTCAGCCTACATCCTCTCTTAATGGTTACTTGGGGGACCATTGAAAGAAGTGGGACAATGCCTGCCAACCTTGGCCTAGCTGATGTGGGCAATATTTACAGGATAAGGTTATCTTTGACTTATGAAATGGTGATATGATCTTTATGTTATATCATCATTCCCGTAGCTGCCCTATGTAGGAGGTGGGATATGCTGTCAGTGCAATGGCAGTCGTGTAGGATCCATGTGTCCATAATGCGGACATGTCATTTCCATCTGACGTGTGTTGTCTTGACTTAGGTACAGGTAATCACATTTCAGAATTGGTGTGAGTGATGCAGGTTTGCTCATGTTGTCAAGTCGAACTACTGTAACTATATGCCAGGTGGAATGGTAGGTGTTCTATGATGTAAATTGTGGCTTCCTGAGGTCCATTAGTTGTGACACTGCACTTAGTGATTATCTATGGATGTATCATATGTGCAATGAAGGCCACTGTAGATGCACATGAATAGTTGTGGTGTATATGTTTTTGCTGTATGTAGCTCTTCCTCTGTGATTAGGTCAAACTAATCACATGGCTGTACCCCAGACTTGTGTTCTACACATCTGCTGTGACCTGAATAAGAGTCCAATTTGTAGTGGCTACATCAGTTTATGGATCCATATTGGCATTTTTGTACAGAGTGTTAGGTAACCCATGTTAGGTAACTGGCAGGTGCTGTGTGGTCTGTAAGTGGAGTAGTCTTCACTATCAGGGACATTAAAAATGGACATGAACTGATCATGTGTAGTTCCAATACCAGCATGATGTGTTTTGTTCAGTCAGTTCTAATAGGTGGTAGGAGTATGGAGAGGTATGTTCAGGAATCAGGTAGTTATTTGTACTTCAGCCCGAGCGTTGATGTGCATGCAGACATGACTTTGCTGATGATCATGTGGATTACTCCAGTCGTGCTAACTTACTTTGATTTGATGTGGGTGTGGGGCTTGACATGCAGACATACAGGGGTGGCATGTTGTGGCATGATAAAGGATATGTGTAGTGCCAACAGAGATAGCCTAGCCAGGAAATGTTTACCTACAGATGTGCATGTTTAAATGTGTGTATGTGAGGAATATTTCAACCCTTTCTCTCCCTTTCACTGTGTCTCCCTCCCTCTCTCTCTCTATTTGTGTGCATCAGTGTCGACAGGCGATGCTGCTGGACACGGGATCCAGAGTGCTGCTATCAGCGACAGCAAGGGACCCAATGGCATGGAGGGCGAGGGGAGTGCCACAGGGGAGACTGGATCTTTTACTTTATCTTTGGAATCCTCCTAGAGTGGACACTCCCTGGCTGTGGCAGACCCTTTTGGGACCAGCCCTGCACCATCTTTGTCCGCCTCCCCACTTACTACCACCGCCCTCCCTGTAGCTCCCCACTCATTTGTCCGTGCCCGTTCATCCGGGAGGGTGGACGTTTTCTTCACCGCAGGCACCTTTGCCCCTCCCCCATCAGCCTTGATGCCCTCAGTGAGAAGGCTATTGACCTCCTGAGGTCGACCTATTAGGGTCAGTCGACCTTTGCGAATGCCACCCAGGGACTAGCAACTCAAGTGCAACAGAGCAATGCGTTCCTGGAGGGCATTCACGGTGCACTAGATGGCCTACAGAGATCCTTTCAGGCTCTGGCCTTCACACTGATGGCAGCCAGTCACCCTTTGACCTCTGCCCCCCCACCTACCTTTTCCCAATCCCACACCCCTCTTCTCCGTCCCAGCCAAAGCACACAGACAGACAAGCATGCACCCACCTCAACATCCAAGACTACAGCTGACAGACACAAGTATGACAAGACCCACCACTGGCATGCAATCAACACCCACCTGCAGACACACTGTTAGAATTTTCATCCTTGGCGTGGTCTCCCTTAACTTGTTGCCTCTGTTCCCCAGGTTGTTGATGTGTGCTGGACTCTGATTTTATTGTTTTTGTTACTCTGGGCACTTTACCACTGCTAACCAGTGCTAAAGTGCAAGTGCTCCTGTTTAAAATGTGTACGTAATTGGTTCTCCATGATTGGCATATTTGTTTTACTGTTAAGTCCCTAGTAAAGTGCACTAGAGGTGCCCAGGGCCTGTAAATCAAATGCTACTATTGGGCCTGCAGCACTGGTTGTGCCACCCACATAAGTAGCTCTGTAATCATGTCTCAGACCTGCCACTGCAGTGTCTTTGTGTGTATTTTTACACTGTAAATTCGACTTGGCAAGTGTACCCACTTGCCAGGCCTAAACCTTCCCTTTTCTTACATGTAATGCACCCCTAAGGTAGGCCCTAGGTAGCCCCAAGGGCAGGGTGCAGTGTATGGATAAGGTAGGACATATAGTAATGTGGTTTATATGTCCTGACAGTGAAATACTGCCAATTTCGTTTTTCACTGTTGCAAAGCCTGTCTCTCTCATAGGATAACATGGGTGCTACCTTTAAATATGATTAAAGTGTAGATTCCCCTAGAGAGTAGATGGACATGTGGAGTTTGGGGTCCCTGAACTCACAATTTAAAAATACATATTTTAGTAAAGTTGATTTTAAGATTGTGCGTTTGAAAATGCCACTTTTAGAAAGTGAGCATTTTCTTGCTTAAACCATTCTGTGACTCTGCCGTGTTTGTGGATTCCCTGTCTGGGTCAGTTTGACAGTTGGGTTGTTTTTCACCTCACACCAGACAGTGACACAAAGGGGGCTGGGGTGTAACCTGCATTTCCTGATTAGCCATTTCTGCTAGGAGGGAGGGGTGGAGTGGTCACTCTCATCTGAAAGGACAGTGCCTGCCTCTGACAATGCCGGCTCCAACCCCCTGCTGTGTGTCTGATGACTTGCCTGGGCAAGGCAGGATTTCACAAGTAGGTGTGAGTCCCCTTTGAAGAAAGGTGACTTCAAAGACTAAAATGGGTATAAGAAGGGCACCCAAATCTACAGACTTTAGAAACACTTCTGGAACCAAGAGGAACCTCTGCCTGGAGAAGAGATGATAGCTGAGGAAGACGTGCTGCCCTCCCTGTGACTGTGCTTTGTGGAGCTTTCCTGCAGTGCTGCTTCTGCCAGAGTAAGAGGGCAAAGACTGGACTTTGTGTGCCTTCCATCTTGTGAAGAAATCTCCAAGGGCTTGATTTAGAGCTTGCCTCCTGTTGTTTGAAGTCTCAGGGACAGCAAAGACTTCTCTCTGCCAGCACCTGGAGTCTCTGGAGAGACTCCTGCTCTGACAAGTGGTGCCCTGTCCAGTCCCTGGGCCCTTGAAAGGAAAGCTGGTGGAAATCCAAGGAAATCGACTTCGGACGACTCCGGACCGACGCCGCTGCTGAATCCGGTAACGCCGCCTGCACCTGACGCCGTGACCTTCGCTGGAACGCGACACTCTTCGCAGGCCCGTCGCTGCAGCAGCCCCGCTGAAGTCCGTGACTCCGTGGAAGTCGCCGCACCACGTCGTGACTGACGCCGCTTGAAGTGCACGGATTCAACGTTTTGCACAGACGCCGCGATTCCTGACTTCGCGCCTCGGCTTGTTTTCACTCTACACCAAAGGTACTGTACTTGGGGGTCTACACGACTCCGTGTCCAGCGCCGCTGGTGTCGGCTTGTTGGGAACGACTCCGTCACGACGCCGTGTTAACATCTCATTGAAGCATTTTTGTTTCTAAGCGCTATTTTTGAGTTTAATCTTTAAAAATTCATATCTTGACTTGTGTATGTCGGACTTTTGTAGTTTTGGTCTTGTTTTGTTTAGATAAATATTTCCTATTTTTCTAAACCGGTGTTGTGTCATTTTGTAGTGTTTTCATTAAGTTGCTGTGTGTGTTGGTACAAATACTTTACACCTAGCACTCTGAGGTTAAGCCTACTGCTCTGCCAAGCTACCAAGGGGGTAAGCAGGGGTTAGCTGAGGGTGATTCTCTTTTACCCTGACTAGAGTGAGGGTCCTTGCTTGAACAGGGGGTAACCTGACTGTCAACCAAAGACCCCATTTCTAACATTGGTGATCAGCGGTTGGGATTTGGACTTGTAGTTGTACTTGACATACAGTGATTAAGTGTACACTACTGTTTTGAGTTCAGACCACTACGTGACCACATACTACTAGTCTTGTGATTTTTGTTTTTCTCTATTTGGACTGTTTTTGCTCTGTATTCAGTTTCCTTTTTCGCTGATCCGGTGATTGACTTTTCTGGAACTTCATTTGAGAACTTGCTTTTCTGCATTTGGAACTTTGCACTCTTTTAACCATTTATCATGTCTCTACTTGGAGATGCACCAGTTGAAGCTGTTTTTGACCTGAAGCAATTGGATAGTTATAACAAGGCTCTGCTAAAGCAGTTTTGTAAAAATTTTGGTTGTCCCATTAAGAGCTCTTCCAAGAAGGATGAGCTGAAAAAGGCGCTGAGGGCCTGGGTGACAACCAGAAGCACTGGAGGTCACACTGAGGATGAGGAGGAGGGTGAGGATGAGGAGGGAGAGCAATCAGTACATAATGGTATAGTGGGGGGGCCTGTTATTCCCAGGGAAAGAGTCTCTAGGGCAAGTAGCAGTGTATCCTCCAGGGGTCTGACACCTGAAGAGTTACAGGACAGACAGGCAGAAAGGGAGTACCAATTGGAGCAGAGGAGGCTAGCCCTTGAGGAGAGGAAGTTAGCAATGGCTCATGAGCTTAGCTTGAAAGAGATGGATCATAGGAGCCAGTCCAGTAGAGATGGTGGCAGCAATCCTACAGTGCAGCCTGAGAGAAGGGTACACATCCCAAAAGACCTTGTGAGGGATTATAAGAGGGAGGATGATATCTACTTGTGGTTCAAGGGTTATGAGTCAGCTCTCCACATGAACCTGGTCCCTGAAGCTCATTGGGGGGCAGCCCTGTGGAAGCATTTTGAGGCAGAGGGGAGGGACACACTGACGGCCTTAGGGGATGCTCAGAGTCTCACCTACCCTGTCATGAAGGAGGCCTTACTCACCAGGTATGGTCTCACCCCTGAGCAGTACAAGGAGAAGTTTAGATCCTACAAGAGAAAGGAATCCCAAACATGGTTGGAATGTGTTGATTCTTTTTGCAGGTCACTGGATGGTTGGGTGAAGGGCAGTAAGGTAAACACGTATGAGGGGCTTTACAATTTAATTGCTTGGGAGCACTTGTACAGTTTATGTTTTCCAGAGCTGCGCCAGCACCTCATTGACAGCAAGCTGACTGACCCCAGGAAGCTTGCGCAGGAAGCGGACCGCTGGGAGAGCACCAGGGTCCAAAAGAGGTATGGGGGAGACCACGCCAAGGGTGGGCAGGGTCCCTCTCAGAAGAAAGGGGGGGGTAAGGGCAAACAGGGGGAGTTCTCTAAAGGGCCCCAAACTGATTCCCAGGGTAAGGATTCCCAACCCCCCAGTGAAAAGAAGCCGTGGTTGTCCAAAGGGAAGCCAGTGGCAGGTGGTCCCCCACGTAAGTGCTATGCATGTGACCAGGTGGGTCATGTGAGGGGGGACCCCAAATGCCCCAAAGGTACACCGGCACCCACTGGTGCACCGTCCCAGGGTTTGGCCAGTGTAGCGCTTGGGGAGGAGTTGGTTTCAGGTGGGTGGGAACCAGCAGAAATGACCCTTGTCTCACTAGGGGACAGTGAGATGGTCCAGAGAAACCTAGTGCCTGATAACACTAAGAAGTACAGGCAATGGGTGACCATCAATGGACAGAGGGTGGAGGCTCTGAGAGACACAGGAGCCAGTGTGACTACAGTGAGGAGAGCAGATTGATCCCCGGGTACTTCACCAAGTAGTTGCGGTAGACAACTCTGAGCGCCTCTGCAGAGTGGCGCAGGTTCCCTTTGAATGGGGGGGGGTCTCAGGTTCCTGGAAAGTAGCTGTGAGTCCAACCATGCCTGTTGATTGTTTGCTAGGTAACGACCTGGAGGATTCCCCTGGAAGGAGGTGGAACACAGGTCTCACTTGGAGATGTTGGGTCTGCCTGGGTGGGTATGTGTATCCACCCGGTCTATGGCAGCCAATCAGGGTAGTCAAGAGCCCCTGGAGCCTGAAACAGTGGCCCACGGGACCGCCAAGAAGAGGAAGGGCAGGGGGCGCGGGAAACCGGCCCCCGAGGTTCCCACGGTCCGGGAGGAGGCGGAGCCTGAGGGTGACGCCCCGGAACCTACAGGGGAGCAGGTGGCTGAACTGGGGGAGGTCCCTGAGCTGTCGCAGTGGCAGCAGGAAGGGGGACCCACCAGGGAAGCATTCTGCACAGCGCAGAAGGAGTGCCCTACTCTTGAGGGGCTGCGGCAGCAGGCTGCAGCCCAGGCGGCTGGCGAGGCGCCAGGTACTCACCTGATTTATTGGGAGGATGGCCTCCTGTACAGTGAGCCTAAGGTTCCTGAGCCTGGGTCAGCTCGTATGCTGGTGGTACCCCAGTGCTTCAGGGCCTTCCTACTGGGTTTGGCTCATGATGTGCCTTTGGCAGGACATCTAGGGCAGGACAAGACCTATAAGAAGCTTGTCTCCCACTTTTACTGGCCCTTGATGCACAAGCAGTCAGCTGCTTATTGTAGGTCTTGTCAGACTTGTCAGGCAAGTGGCAAGAGTGGGGGGAAATGCAAAGCTCCCCTCCAACCTTTACCTGTAGTCAGTACTCCCTTTGAAAGGGTAGGAATTGACATTGTGGGGCCTCTGGATCCCAAGACAGCCATGGGCAACAGGTTCATCCTGGTCTTGGTGGACCATGCCACGCGGTACCCAGAAGCCATTCCTCTAAGGACGGTCACTGCCCCCGTGGTGGGATGTGCCTTGATGGGGGTTTTTACCCGCATGGGGTTCCCCAAGGAGGTGGTATCTGATAGAGGTACAAACTTCATATCCACTTATATGAAGTCTCTGTGGAAGGTGTGTGGGGTAACCTACAAGTTCACCACCCCTTACCACCCCCAAAGTAATGGTCTGGTTGAGAGATTCAACCGCACCTTGAAAGGCATGATTCAGGGCCTGTCAGAGCCCTTGAGGCGTAAGTAGGACGTCCTCTTGCCATGCCTTCTGTTCGCTTACAGGGAGGTGCCTCAAAAGGGACTTGGCTTTAGCCCCTTTGAGCTCATCTATGGCCACCCTGTGAGGGGACCGCTCAGTCTGGTGAAGGAGGCTTTGGAGAAAGCTCCTAGTAAACCACCCCAGGATGTATTTAGCTACATGCTGGCACGAAGAAACCAGACTGCCCGCTTCAGGAGTCTCGCTCAGGAGAACCTGGAAGCAAGCCAGGAGGATATGAAACGGTGGTATGACCAGAATGCCACTCTGGTTGAGTTTCAGCCTGGACAAAAAGTGTGGGTCATGGCACCAGTGGAGCCTAGGGCTCTCCAAGATAAGTGGACTGGGCCTTTTGAGGTGGTGGAAAGAAAGAGCGAGGTCACCTATCTGGTAGACTTGCAATCCCCCAGGAACCCTTTGAGGGTCCTACATGTCAACCGCCTCAAACCACACTTTGAGCGAACTGAGCTATCCATGCTCCTAGCGAAAGATGACGGGGTGGAGGAAGAGAGTGAGCCTCTTCCTGACCTCCTGTCTGCAGGAGAGAAAGATGGGTCTGTGGAGGGAGTGATCCTCTCCCCCTCCCTGACTGAGGAACAGCAGAGGGACTGTCGCCATGTGCTGGGACAGTTCGCCTCGTTGTTTTCCCTGATCCCAGGAGTCACACACCTGTGCACACATGATGTGGACACTGGGGACAGTACACCTGTTAAACATAAGGTTTACAGGGTGACTGACAGGGTCAGGGCTTGCATTAAGGAGGAAGTCTCCAAAATGTTAACCCTAGGGGTTATTGAGCACTCCAGCAGTCCTTGGGCCAGCCCAGTGGTCTTGGTCCCAAAGGCTGCTGCTCCTGGTGCCACTCCAGAACTTAGGTTCTGTGTGGACTACCGGGGTCTCAATGCGGTCAGCAAGACTGACGCACACCCCATCCCCCGAGCTGATGAGCTCATTGATCGGTTAGGAGCTGCCAAGTACCTCAGTACGTTTGATTTAACATCTGGGTACTGGCAGATTGCCTTAACTGAGGGGGCAAAGGAGAGGTCAGCATTCTCTACCCCAGATGGGCACTTCCACTTCAATGTGATGCCCTTTGGGATGAAGAACGCCCCTGCCACCTTTCAGAGGATGGTCAACCAGGTGTTGGCAGGACTGGATGAGTTCAGTGCTGCCTACCTGGATGACATTGCTGTGTTTAGTTCCACATGGGAGGAACACCTGCAACACCTCTGGAGAGTGTTAGAGGCCCTGCAGAAGGCAGGCCTCACTATTAAGGCGAGCAAGTGCCAAATAGGGCAGGGTTCTGTGGTGTACTTAGGACACCAGGTGCGGAGTGGCCAGGTGGCACCCCTACAGCCTAAGATTGATACGATTCTGGCTTGGGAGCCTCCCAAGACCCAGACTGAAGTGAGAGCCTTTTTAGGTCTCACAGGATATTACCGGAGGTTTGTTAAGGGATATGGTACCATTGTTACCCCCTTAACTGAGTTGACTTCTAAGAAGCAACCCAAGAAAGTGATCTGGACAGAGGCTTGCCAGAACGCTTTTGATGCCCTGAAGTCTGCCATGTGCACAGCACTTGTGCTACAGGCACCTGACTACTCCAAGGAGTTTGTTGTGCAAACAGACGCCTCAGAGCATGGTATTGGAGCAGTACTCTCACAGCTTAATGAAGAGGGCCTAGATCAACCCGTAGCCTTCATTAGCAGGAGGTTACTACCCAGGGAACGTAGGTGGAGTGCCATAGAACGCAAAGCGTTTGCTGTGGTCTGGGCACTGAAGAAGCTAAGACCCTACTTGTTTGGGACTCACTTCCGAGTTCAGACCGACCACAGGCCCCTCAGATGGTTAATGCAGATGAGGGGTGAGAATCCAAAACTGTTGAGGTGGTCCATTTCCCTACAGGGGATGGACTTTATGGTGGAACATCGTCCTGGTACAGAGCACGCCAATGCTGATGGTCTGTCCAGGTTCTTCCGCCTTAGTGATGAGAACTCCCATGAGGTTGGGTAGTTGCTCCCCACTTTTAGCTGGGTGGGACACGTGTTAGACTTTTCATCCTTGGCGTGGTCTCCCTTAACTTGTTGCCTCTGTTCCCCAGGTTGTTGATGTGTGCTGGACTCTGATGTTATTGTTTTTGTTACTCTGGGCACTTTACCACTGCTAACCAGTGCTAAAGTGCAAGTGCTCCTGTTTAAAATGTGTACGTAATTGGTTCTCCATGATTGGCATATTTGTTTTACTGTTAAGTCCCTAGTAAAGTGCACTAGAGGTGCCCAGGGCCTGTAAATCAAATGCTACTATTGGGCCTGCAGCACTGGTTGTGCCACCCACATAAGTAGCTCTGTAATCATGTCTCAGACCTGCCACTGCAGTGTCTGTGTGTGTATTTTTACACTGTAAATTCGACTTGGCAAGTGTACCCACTTGCCAGGCCTAAACCTTCCCTTTTCTTACATGTAAGGCACCCCTAAGGTAGGCCCTAGGTAGCCCCAAGGGCAGGGTGCAGTGTATGGATAAGGTAGGACATATAGTAATGTGGTTTATATGTCCTGACAGTGAAATACTGCCAATTTCGTTTTTCACTGTTGCAAAGCCTGTCTCTCTCATAGGATAACATGGGTGCTACCTTTAAATATGATTAAAGTGTAGATTCCCCTAGAGAGTAGATGGACATGTGGAGTTTGGGGTCCCTGAACTCACAATTTAAAAATACATCTTTTAGTAAAGTTGATTTTAAGATTGTGCGTTTGAAAATGCCACTTTTAGAAAGTGAGCATTTTCTTGCTTAAACCATTCTGTAACTCTGCCGTGTTTGTGGATTCCCTGTCTGGGTCAGTTTGACAGTTGGGTTGTTTTTCACCTCACACCAGACAGTGACACAAAGGGGGCTGGGGTGTAACCTGCATTTCCTGATTAGCCATCTCTGCTAGGAGGGAGGGGTGGAGTGGTCACTCTCATCTGAAAGGACTGTGCCTGCCTCTGACAATGCCGGCTCCAACCCCCTGCTGTGTGTCTGATGACTTGCCTGGGCAAGGCAGGATTTCACAAGTAGGTGTGAGTCCCCTTTGAAGAAAGGTGACTTCAAAGACTTAAATGGGTATAAGAAGGGCACCCAAATCTACAGACTTTAGAAACACTTCTGGAACCAAGAGGAACCTCTGCCTGGAGAAGAGCTGATAGCTGAGGAAGACGTGCTGCCCTGCCTGTGACTGTGCTTTGTGGAGCTTTCCTGCAGTGCTGCTTCTGCCAGAGTAAGAGGGCAAAGACTGGACTTTGTGTGCCTTCCATCTTGTGAAGAAATCTCCAAGGGCTTGATTTAGAGCTTGCCTCCTGTTGTTTGAAGTCTCAGGGACAGCAAAGACTTCTCTCTGCCAGCACCTGGAGTCTCTGGAGAGACTCCTGCTCTGACAAGTGGTGCCCTGTCCAGTCCCTGGGCCCTTGAAAGGAAAGCTGGTGGAAATCCAAGGAAATCGACTTCGGACGACTCCGGACCGACGCCGCTGCTGAATCCGGTAACGCCGCCTGCACCTGACGCCGTGACCTTCGCTGGAACGCGACACTCTTTGCAGGCCCGTCGCTGCAGCAGCCCCGCTGAAGTCCGCGACTCCGTGGAAGTCGCCGCACCACTTCGTGACTGACGCCGCTTAAAGTGCACGGATTCAACGTTTTGCACAGACGCCGCGATTCCTGACTTCGCGCCTCAGCTTGTTTTCACTCTACACCAAAGGTACTGTACTTGGGGGTCTACACGACTCCGTGTCCGGCGCCGCTGGTGTCGGCTTGTTGGGAACGACTCCGTCACGACGCCGTGTTAACATCTCATTGAAGCATTTTTGTTTCTAAGCGCTATTTTTGAGTTTAATCTTTAAAAATTCATAACTTGACTTGTGTATGTCGGATTTTTGAAGTTTTGGTCTTGTTTTGTTTAGATAAATATTTCCTATTTTTCTAAACCGGTGTTGTGTCATTTTGTAGTGTTTTCATTAAGTTGCTGTGTGTGTTGGTACAAATACTTTACACCTAGCACTCTGAGGTTAAACCTACTGCTCTGCCAAGCTACCAAGGGGGTAAGCAGGGGTTAGCTGAGGGTGATTCTCTTTTACCCTGACTAGAGTGAGGGTCCTTGCTTGAACAGGGGGTAACCTGACTGTCAACCAAAGACCCCATTTGTAACACACACCAACATCCACTACCTGCACAGACTCCCCCACCACTCCCACCTTCACAGGCACCACACCGGACACCTGCAGACCACACCAACATTCTCCGATCCAGCCACCCCTCAAATCCTACACACAGTCAGCACAATAGCAGACCCACAGACATCAACACCAGTTACCATATCCGCAGACACCACAACCAGCGATACACCCACATGCAGCACATCATCCATACCTGTAGATACCACCCCAACAGACAGTCACCTATTCACCGTGGCATCTCCCAACATCTCCTCCCCCTCCTCCAAAGACACATAAATGCCCACACTCACTCACCCAACAGACACCCAGCACTCACAAGCATTCCTCGCACAAACATGCACCCAAGACATCCACCAAGACACCTCCTACAACCACTCCCTCTCCCTCCAATCCCGAACCCTTTTGCCATGACCATCCCGTGTGTTTAAAAAGGTATTCATCTCAGAGTTTTCCCTCATCCCCACTCCTCTCTACACCGTGATACCCCCAAATTCTCTGTGTCCCTCCCCAAGTCCAGTCCTTCTACCACCAAGTCCTCCCCAAGTCCAGTCCTTCCACCGCCAAGTCCTCCCCTGCCCCCTGCTAGTACCCATGCCCCTCACCCTGCCCAGAAGTCGTCCCCTCCCAAGTGTTCCCAGCCCTCCCCTAAACCTCACCCTAAGCCCCCCTCCCAAGCCCAAAGAACCCCCTCTCAAATCAAAGTCCAACCCGCCCTTAAACCTCCGTAATCCGTGAGGTCCCTGCCTGTCCCTTTGATGCCTCTACCCTGTGGAGGTCATATAGGGGCACACTAATGTGCCATATGTGCATTGTTTGAACTGGCCTATGGTCTTTTATTTTGTACATAGTTCCTTTTTTTTTTGCATATTTATAATATATCTAGGCAAACCAGTTGTTGGTCCCATGGTCATATATGTGTCCTGCATTTTTTTCATAATGGCTGTTTCGATCTTGCCTGCTTTGGTTTGTGTGTGAGTAACATTTGTGTGCGTGTTGGTTCGGCATACCAGTTGTGTCTGGGCAGCATGTGTGGGTGTGATCTTAGCATTTGTCCCACAGTAATGGCTGTGTATTGTTTGTAGGACATGCATGTGTTTGGAACATGCCTGGATGTTGATATTGTGTGTATTGTTTGTTTTGACATCTGTTATTCGTAGTGTTGTGTGCCCTTGTGTGGCTGTACTGGGTGCTTACGTGTGTGTGATGATTGGTATATGTTAGACTTGGCATCCTTGGTGTTATCTTCCCTAACTTTTTGTCTCTGCTTCCCAAGTTGTTGATGTGTGCTAGACTCTGTTTTTGATACTCTGGGCACTTTACCACTGCTAACCATGATTGACATATTTGATTTGCTAGTAAGTACCTAGTAAAGTGCAGTAGAAGTGCCCTGGGCTTGTAAATCAAATGCTACTAGTGGGCCTGCAGCACTGGCTCTGCGATCCACATGAGTAGCCCTGTAAACATGGCTCAGACCTGTCACTGCATGTCTGTGTGTGCAGTTTTAAACTGCCAATTCGACTTGGCAAGTGTATCTACTTGCCTGGCCTAAACCTTTGCTTTTTATACATGTAAGTCACCCCTAAGGTAGGCCCTAGGTAACCCATGGGCAGGCTGCAGTGTATGTATGTACTGATGTGTGTTACATGTCCTACCAGTAAAATACTGCTAAATTCAGTCTTCACTGTTGCAAGGCCTATCTCTCTCATAGTTTAACATGGGGGCTGCCTTTAAATATTATTAAAGTTTAGATTCTCTTTGAGAGCAGATAGAAATGTAGAGTTTAGGGTACCGAAATTCACAATTTAAAAATACATATTTTAGTGAAGTTGGTTTTTAGGAAATATTCTGTGACTCTGCCTGTTTGCGGTTTGCCTGTCTGGGTCAGTTTGACAGTTGGGCTGTTAGTGAATCCTCTCTAGACGTTGAGAGAAAGGGAGCGGGAATGTAGCTTGCATATCCTGATGAGTCATCTGTGCCAGAGTGGAGGGAGGAGTGGTCACTTGCACCTGAATGGGCTGTGTCTGCCCTCTCACAATGCAGTCTCTAACCCTCTGTTGTGTGTATGCGGCCTGGCCTGGGCAAGGCAGGATCTTGTGAACAACAGAGACTTTCCTTTGAAGTATGCTTACTTCAAAGGCAGAAAAGGGTATAAGTATTGGACCCAAGCTCCCTGAAAATCAGATGACTTCAGGAAACAAGAGGAACCTCTACCAAGGAGTAGTGATGAAGAGCTGAGGAGGAGTGCTGCCCCTTCCTGTGACTGTGCTTTGGTGGGCTATCCTGCAGTTGCTGCTTCTGCCTGTGCAAGTGGACAAAGACTGGACTTTGTGGTATATTCCTGCTTGTGAAAACTCTCCAAGGGCGTACCTGTTTTGAAGTCTCAGAGCCATTGAAGACTTCCTCTGCCAGCACCTGGACTCTCTTCTGAGACTCCTGCCCTGCCAAGTGGTGCCCTATCCAGTCCCTGGGCCCATGAAAGGTGAAGTTGGCAGAACAAGAGCTGGAAATTTTCAATGCACCATCTGCAACATGGCTGATAAACGATGCGCCGCTGGCTTTGCAGCTGAAATCAACGCTGCACCTGCATCATGCCTGGGAGATTGACGCATTGTGGCTGGAGAAATGACATGCAACACCCGCTTGTGGATGCTGATAATGGTTTTGCGAGTCGCAATTTGCGATTCGCAAAATCCACATCACAAGGATATGCTGCAAAAAATCGCAAATTGCGATTTTTCGCAGAATGGCATTTTGCACATGCAAAATACCATGAAAAGAAACCAGGTGGTAACCTGGTGCAAAATTTAAAAATGCATTTAAAATGCATTTTTAAATTGAACATGTAAAGCACACATACCCTTTTGGCATGTGTGCACCTTACATGACCCCCAAAACATTTTTGGGGTGCAGCAGAGGGGGCCTTAGGCCCCCAGCACCCTGGGCTTTTGCATTTCCAAAATTGCGATTTCTGGTTGAGAAATCGCAATTTTGGAAATGCGAATAATTCGCAGATATGGGTCAACAGGCCCATAGCTGCGAATGGGTCCGGTATCGCAATTTGCGATTCGGTAATAGCATTTGTGATTTTTAAGAAATCGCTATTACTGAATTGCAAATGTGATACATGGCACTTTGCGAGTCATAAATAGCGATATCTTAAAAATCGCTATTTCCGACTCGCAAAGGGCCGTGATGATACATCTGGCCCTAGATGACCAGCCTGGCCCATCTGGGACCTTGGGACAGTCGGTTCCCCTGACACAGTCACAGGCCACCACAGAGCTTCCCCCCTCTGGAAACACCAGCACAGCAGCCACCCAGGGGGCCCATACCTCTGTCCCCAGGACACGTCAATCAGCAGTGTGTCCACCACTACAGGGAACCCAGGCTAACCCACCACCCCAACAACAACAGGGACCTGGGGGCAGTAGCAGTGGGAACACGGTCCAGGGGACAGAGGCCCAGGAACACAGGGGAACTGGGAGGGCTGCTGTGCGACAGGGGGAGGACAGGCCCAGGGAACCCACTCTCCACGAGGCCCTCTCCAACATCATGGGAGCCTACCATCATTCCCAGGAGACGATGGCAACGGTACTGGCCAAGTTTCCGGAGACCCAGTGGCTGCAGGAGAAACAGTATTTGGTCTTCAGGGAGGAACTCAGATCCATCAGTTCCACCCTGGGCACCATTGTAGGGATGCTGAAGGAAGTCCTCAACACCAGGAGGCACGCTGTGGCACTACAAGGGGCCCCTGACACTAGCCTGGACGATGAACTGCCCACCTCCTCCGCCGGCGCTAGTGGACAGGAGGCACCGCCATAGGACCACCACACCAGCACCCTACCCCCTGCAGAGGGAGAACCACCCCGCAAAAGGTCCCTGAGATCCAGGACAAAGACAGAGAACGATGCCAAGACCCCCGCCAAGAAATGAGACCACCCTGATTTTCATCCTTCTGTCCCACATTGTCACCCTGTCCAGCCTCAAACTGCCCCAGCTCCACTTCTTTCATTTGGGCAATGCACCTGTGAGACTAATAGAATGGACTCTGCCATGGACATTCCTCCACCATCACCCCTCCCCATTTTACAGCACCCTCCAATACTGAGCACTTAAATAAACATCCTTAAATCACAAAACAATCCGGAGTCTGTGATTTCGAAAAAGTGTATTAGCAATTAGTGTCAAAATGCTCTTTCAATTGTAATGTCAACATACCTATGTCACACAGCTCTAGTCCATGAGGAAATAAAGCAGATGTCACACAGTGGGACCCACATCTATGAAATCGTAATGGAAAGTGACAACTCAGTGGCCATACACTGGGTGAAAACGACAGACAGTAGAGAGGTAGTAGTGTTAAAGTACATGTAGTAGGCAGGTTTGTATTCTCACCTGTGTCTCACTGGAAGTATTGCAGGATCACCGAGTTCCTGTTGTCGATGTCCTCTTCTTCTCTTCCTCGTCTTCACTGTCCACAAGCTCCACAGCTGCCACAACACCTCCATCTGGACCATCCTCCCGCAGAAAAGGCACCTATTGTCGCAAAGCTAAGTTGTGAAGCATAGAGCAGGCCACGATGATCTGGCACACCTCCTTTGGTGAGTAAAATAGGGATCCACCTGTCATATGGAGGCACCTGACCCTGGCCTTCAGGAGGCCGAAGGTCCTCTCTATAACCCTCCTAGTTCGCCCATGGGCCTCATTGTAGCATTCCTCTGCCCTTGTCCTGGGATTCCTCACAGGGGTCAGTAGCCATGACAGGTTGGGGTAACCAGAGTCACCTGCAAATGGCAAGGGACAACTGTTAGAGACACACTAACTCTTAGGAATAACCCCAGACCCAGACAACCATTCCCACTGACTAGCTTCCAGGTGCTCACCTAATAGCCACACACAGTGCCTCCGGAGTTGACCCATCACATAAGGGATGCTGCTATTCCGCAAGATTTAAGCATCATGCACTGAGCCAGGGAATTTGGCATTCACATGGGAGATGTACTGGTCTGCCAAACACACCATCTGCACGTTCATCGAATGATAACTCTTCCGGTTTCTGTACACCTGTTTACTCCTGCGGGGGGTACCAAAGCCACATGCGTCCCATCAATGGCACCTATGATGTTGGGGATATGTCCCAGGGCATAGAAATCACCTTTCACTGTAGGCAAATCCTCCACCTGAGGGAAAACGATGTAGCTCCGCATGTGTTTCAGCAGGGCAGACAACACTCTGGACAACACGTTGGAAAACATAGGCTGGGATATCCCTAATGCTATGGCCACTGTTGTTTGAAATGACCCACTTGCAAGGAAATGGAGTACTGACAGCACCTGCACTAGAGGGGGGATTCCTGTGGGATGGCGGATAGCTGACATCAGGTCTGGCTCCAACTGGGCACACAGTTCCAGGATTGTGCCACGATCAAGCCTGTAGGTGATGATCACATGTCTTTCCTCCATTGTCGACAGGTCCACCAGCGGTCTGTACACTGGAGGATACCGCCATTTCCTCACATGTCCCAGCGGACAGTGCCTATGAAGGACAACAGCGAGCACAGAGTCAACCAACTCAGAGGTACGTACCCACATCTTACACAGAACACGATTCATAATCCGAAATTTGAATGTATGAGTGTTGAGGCAAGGCCTAGGTATGTGTGACACAGTTAAAAATTAAGCCATGTGGGCCCCTGAAATGGCGGCTGCCTGACCTGTAAAGTGGGACAACGGGATGCGAGGTAACTGTGCTGGTGTTGTACACTATCGCGGTAGGCGGCCGAAGACCGCAGCGCAATTCTGCATTGATTAACATTGGACCCTATGGGTCCCAGGAGCCAATGACGATGTACGCCGGCGGTGACGGTATGCACCGCCGCGGACGTGACTGCCATTTTCTATCTGTTCAATCACTCGATACCTGATCTTCGACAGGAGAGGACATACGCTGCAAGTGCTGCTGTGACCTCAGTCTGGAAGAGACAATGGCTCGTGCGTCTGGGGAAAGGGCTCCTGCCTTCACCACGGAGGAGTTGGAGAAACCCGTTGATGGGGTCCTCCCCCAGTACACGCTAGTCTACGGTCCTCCAGACAAACAGGTAAGTACCCTGAGAGCATGATGTATGGGCTATGCATGTGTGGAGTGGGGTGGATGAAAGATGAGGGGGGAGAGATTGTGGCGTGCATGAAACGACGGTGAGTGCATGTGCCACATGGCAAGGGTAGGGATGGGGGCCAATGACTGTGACGGTGCAGTTGGTAATAACTTTTCTTTTTCCCCTGTACATTTCATGTAGGTCAGCGCCCACCAGAAGAAGGACATCTGGCGTGCCATCGCCAAGGACGTCCGGACCCTGGGGGTCTATCACAGATGGAGCACCCACTGCCGTAAGAGATGGAAGAACATTCGCCGCTGGAGCAAGAAGACGGCGGAGGCCCAGCTGGGGATGGCCTCCCAACGTGGGAGGGTTGCCCGTCGCACCATGACCACCCTGATGTTTAGGATCCTGGCGGTGGTGTACCCGGAGTTGGATGGGCGCTTGAGGGCATCACAGCAGCCACAAGGGGGTGAGTACACTCTCATTCAGCTGATTCAGCGCGCAGTGGATGTGTCTGGGTTGGGGAGGTGGGCTGTGGGTTTCCCTAGGCCAGGGCGAGTGTGCTAGTTAGGTCCCCTTCTTCTGGCAGACCCTAAGGCACCCCACCCCACCTGTGTACAGTGCCAACTACACCTAGTCAGGCTCCTGTGACATCCATATGTGCAGATGTCGGCCATAGCTTTGTAGGCCATGTCCCAAGGATTGAACAGTGGACCCCAAGTGTGCGGCATAGTGCAGCGGGCTTCTGTGTCTGTCGTGTCCGCCAACGGTAGCGGTAATGCATGCACTCAACATGTCTTTCTTCTGTCGTCCCCCCCTTTTTGTGGTCTCCCTGTTCTTGTGTGCATTAGCATCATCAGGCGGAGGAGCAGTGGCACCGGAGCAGGAGGGAGTTGCATCCCACATGGCCCTGGAGGGCGAGACAATGGATTCGGAATTCACCAGTGGGACAGAGGGCGAGGGGAGCTCCACGGTGGGGACAGGAGCTGACACCAGTGATACGGACTCGTCCTCTGATGGGAGCTCCCTTGTGGTGGTGGCCACATCTGTGCCCCCCGCATCTACAGGTACAGCCGCCACTCCCCTTACCAGCACCACCCTCCCAGCAGCCCCTCAGCCTTTGCCCCATGCCCGTTCACCCAGGAGGGTGGGCATCACCTTCGCCCCAGGCACCTCAGGCCCTGCCTCAGCCACCCCTGCTGCCCTCAGTGAGGAGGCCATTGACCTCCTCAGGTCCCTCACTGTTGGGCAGTCTACCATTTTGAATGCCATCCAGGGTGTAAAGAGGCAGTTACAACAAACAAATGCATGCCTGGAGGGCATTCATTCTGGTCAGGCAGCGCTTCAGCAAGCTTTTCAGACTCTGGCCTCAGCACTGATGGCAGCTATTGTCCCTGTCTCTAGCCTCCCCCTCCAACTTCCTCCACCCTGACCCACACCCCTGTACCACATCCTACCACAAGCACACCATCAGACCAGCTTGCACACACCTCAACACACAAAGGAAGCTCAGGCAAACATAAGTACCACACATCCCACAGGTATTCACACAAGCATCACACACATGCAGACACACCAACATCCACTGCCTCCACTGTGTCCCCCTCCTCCTCGTCTCCCTCCTCCCTCCCAGTCTCGTCTCCACTCACACCTGCATGCACTACATCTACAGCCACTACTTCCATCACAAGCACACACACCACCGCACCCCGCTCACGTGCAGTCACCACCCCCACTACCATTCACACATCCCCTGTGTCCTCTCCCAGTGTGTCTGTGATGCCACCTCCCAAGATACACAAATGCAGGCACACACCCACCCAACACCCATCCACCTCACAACAGCCTCCAGCGCATGCACCTTCACCCAAAGTCACCAAACGTACACCTCCTACAACCACAACCTCTTCCTCCACTCCCAAACCCCCTCCAGCTACCCGTCCCAGTGTTCCCAAGAAACTTTTCCTGTCCACCCTTGACCTCTTTCCCTCACCTCCCCCACCCCGTCAGTCTCCTAGGGCCCGACTCTCCAGGTCCCAACCTAGCACCTCAGCCACAAAATCTCTGGGACCAGTGGTGCCAGTAGTCACCGGATTCTGGAGTGAACCAGGCAGCAGGGCAGCCAGTGTGGCAAGGAGCCACAGCAAGGACAGTCCCCCACCTGTCAAGCATCAAAAGTTGTCCAGTGCCCGGCGGGAGAGGGGGAAGACTCCAGCCACCAAAGCCACTCCCGGGTTACAGGTGGGAGTGTGGAGTCAGCTGCGACACCTTCCAAGGTGAGGAAGGGGCACAAGAAACCCAGCAAGTCTGGGAAGAGCAGCACGGCGGAGAAGACCGCCATCATCCCCGCTGCCCAGGAGGCCACCGCCATCATCCCCGCTGCCCAGGAGGCCACCGCCATCATCCCCGCTGCCCAGGAGGCCACCGCCATCAGCCCCGCTGGCCAGGAGGCCACCGCCATCAGCCCCGCTGGGCCATACAGGACCGCCAGCATCAGCCCCGCTGGGCCAGACAGGACCGCCAGCAGCTGAGTCGCTGCCAAGGACCCCGCCGCAACAAGCACTGCTGAACAGGACACCGTCGCCACAAGCACCGCTGAACAGGACACCTCCGCCACAGGCACAGCTGCCAAGGACACCGCCGCCACAAGCACCACTGAACAGGACACCTCCGCCACAAGCACCGCTGGCCCATGAGCGCCAAGGGCATGGACGCTACTGAGTCCGCCATGAGCAGGATGAAGCACTCTGGGCACAAAGCCCCCTCCAGAACCTGTGGACAAAGGCATCCACTCACACAGTCCTTGGCAGGATGAAGCACTCTGGGCACAAAGCCCCCTCCAGAACCAGTGGAGTATCACATCCACTACCTCTCTCCTTGGCAGGATGAAGCATTCTGGGCACAAAGCCCCCTCCAGAACCAGTGGAGTATCACATCCACTCACACAGTCCTTGTCAGGATCAAGCACTCTGGGCACCAAGCCCCCTCTAGAACCAGTGGAGAAAGGCATCCACTCACACAGTCCTTGGCAGGATGAAGCACTCTGGGCACAAAGCCCCCTCCAGAACCAGTGGAGTATTGCATCCACTCACAGAGTCCTTGGCAGGATGAAGCACTCTGGGCACAAAGCCCCCTCCAGAGCCAGTGGAGTCTCACATCTACTACCTCTGTCCTTGGTAGGATGAATCACACTGGGCACAAAGGCCCCTCCAGAACCAGTGGAGAAAGGCATCCACTCACACAGTCCTTGGAAGAATGAAGCACTCTGGGCACAAAGCCCCCTCCAGAACCAGTGGAGAAAGGCATCCACTCACACAGTCCTTGGCAGGATGAAGCACTCTGGGCACAAAGCCCACTCCAGAACCAGTGGAGACTGTTACCCACTTGTGAGAATGTGGCTTTGCACTCACCAGGATTGAACAGTGGGCAAACCACCCACTGTAGAGACTTGAGAGACTGTGGCTTTGCACTCCCCAGGATTGAACAGTGGGCATGTGGCCCCCTCGTGGATTTGGCGTCGTGCACTCAACCGGCTGAGGTGCCCCCCCCTTTCCCTTCCCCCTGAGGTGCCTGTTTTATGGCTATCTGATGCCCCTGCAGTGCTCTCTCCGTCATGTTCGGGTATTGAGTGTGGGCCTCGCCCATGCAGTGTGGGCCCAGTGTTCCACGGACTTCAATGGAGCAATACCTGGACTACTATTCTTGGTGTATATATTTGTTAATGGTGTATATATATTTTAGCGTACTGGATTTTAATATATTACAATGGTTACACTCATTTCCTTTTGTCTTTGCATTCTTCTGGGGGTTTGGAGGATGTAACTGTAATGTATCATGTTGTATTAGTGTGTGTGTTGTCATGGGTGAGGGTGGGGGTGTTGCGTCTGGGGTGTCACTCTGTTTTCCCTCCCCCCTCCCCTGTGTCGTAGGTGCAGTACTCACTGTGGTCTGCGCCACCGGCGTTCGTGCTCCTGGTAGAGGAGCAAGAAGATAAGGGCAGGGAAAATGTGAAGCTCTGGTTCCATGGCGTCCTGGTTCCTCATGGGCTATATAGAGGTGAGCATTTTCCCTTCAAAGTCCTGTTTCCGCCGTGTTTTTGTTCACGGTGGATCTGCCCCGGAAAAGGTGGCGGAATGGTAGGTTGTAATAGTGTGGGCGGTACATTGTCTTCCGCCTGTCTGTTGGCAGTGACCGCCGCGCTGTTTGTTTGTACCCCCTTGGCAGTCGGAGTGCTAAAGTGGCTGTTTTGTTGGCTGTTTCCGCCACGGTTGTGATTCCATTTTCTTTTTTGCCGGCCTGTTGGCGGTCTTACAGCCACTTTAACACCGACCGCCAGGGTTGTAATGACCACCAGAGTGTCTATGCATTAGGATGTCCATGTCAAAAGTATTATATTGGTAGTACAATTCATAAAGCCAAAAAACAAGTACTTGAGCACATGAGAGCAATAGTGAATGATGATAAATAATATCCAATTGCAAGACACTTTGGACTATACCATCATAAGAACACTAACCTATTAAGGTTTTGTGTTTTAGAGAATATTCCTAATTGGTTGAGAGGAGGAAATAGAGTGCATGAATTAAGGAGATTAGAGTCTGAACTCATTATTAAGTACAGAACTTTACAACCAAGAGGATTGAATTTGGATGAGGAATTATCAGTGCACTTAGGATAAGTTACAAATAGCAGTATTTTATGTACATATACATTTTTTTATATTTTTTCTTTTGCCTTTTCCCTCCCTTATTCTCTTTTAGATGTGTAGAGTGGGTTTTAGAGGATAATACATGTGTGATGGGGAATGTGCATTTTTTAAGGATTTTTCAAAGTTTGATTTCACGCTTTTCATTGTGTTTCATTGTATATTTATAGGGAGAAGATATAGCTGAGGAAAAGAAGTAATTGAATGCAAGAGAGCTACTATATCTAGTCCCTTTGTTGGCCTCAGAAAATAGAAAACATCATTATAAAACGCAACAGCTTTGACATAAGTATTTTTAAGTGCCCACTTGGGCGGAATTTCTGAGCAATTGTGTCATTTAGCTGGTGAATTAGGGAAATATTTGTTTTTGGTCTTTTGAGTGATTATGGAAATTAGAACTTTTCATTAACTAAAGGGAACATTGTGACTGATATTGTGAATTTCTAAAAACAAATTAATTTCTAATGTAATTCACGTTAGATTACAATGAAAACTGTAGAAACATTGAAATGTATTTGGGAAAGTACAAAATGGCCGACTTACATCACAGAAGAAAGAGGGATTGATTGTCTGTTTTTTATGTTTTAGCAGCATAGTATTTTATATGGAAGCAATGTAAAAAGTAATGATTGCAATAGAGTTATTCACAAGTAATAGTCTTTCAACTTTGCCTCTAAACATATTTTCAAGATTGATACGATAAAATATAAGGGATGCTGTATATAGTTTCACGAGTGGTGACAAGGTTATAAAAGTACACTAGATGTTATAAAATGGCCGGCATGTTTTTGAAAAGTATGTTAATGTTTGCTAGTCTGGAGCGAGGGCTCTGAAACGCGTTGGGTTGATATTGCTGCTGTAAATACTATTAAATTCATTTTTTTGATTGTGACACCAGTGGCTGTAACATTGCCTTCTTTTTGAAGAAGTAATTTGTTGAATTTACAAGGGCTCGCAACCCTGTTACAGCCTGCCGCGTTAGGGGCTGACTGACTCGCGTTCTTTTTCAGTTTTCATATATATATATATATATATATATATATATATATAGAGAGAGAGAGAGAGAGAGAGACTTTTTCCCCCCTGGATGTGTGGTTTCCCTGGGGTCCGGTTGCAGCCCCCAGGAAAAGCAAATATCTATAAAAGAAAAAATTAGCCCCCAAAGGAGGTGAGACCATGTACCGACCCCCTGACAATTTCAAATTAAAAAATATATATATATTATCTCCTTGGGGGGAACCGGGGGGGGGGGTGGGTGGGTGCAATCACGCCCCCAGGGGAAAAAAACGTTTAAAAAAATGTTATGCCCCGTGTGGGGGGCCGGCCTGTTACAACATGGGCTGACCCCTCCCCCCCTTGCCAACTCCCAGGTGGACTACTGGCATTGCTGGAAAGGGAGAGACTCTTCCCTTTCCAGCAATGCCTCCCACAAACAAAAGGGGGCTTTGCACAGGAGGATTTTTCAGATCCCTCCCTGGTGACAGCCATTGGTTGTGATACGCACCAGGGCGGGTGTGCGCGTGATGGCCATTGGCCGTCACACGCACTTAACGAGTTCAGTATCTCATAAGCTACACTAACTGTGAGACTTCAAATGCTCCCATTATTTGGGGTTTGCGAACCACTCACATTCCTTGTCCCCAATAAAATTGCACCTTCTGCACTAATGATAGCTGCAGCCCTGAGTAGCAGGGTATCCCCTCTTCCTCTTTCCCACTTTCCCCACCAAGCTTAGCCATCTCCCCAATTTTGAAATAGACTCTGTCCCTTTCGGAAAAAATTAGCTCCCATAAGTTTCCTGCCTCTCTGGAGCAAGGGTGCCCTCAGCCCTAATGCTAACCAGCATGGCTCTATTCAAAATGTAAGGCTGTCATAATTGTGATCAAGGGCGGGCCCTTTACACTACTGGGCCTAAGTGCCACTGCACCTGCCTCACCAATGAGAGTTAATACCTTGTGAAGCAGGGAGTCTCCTCTGCCCCTTGTTTACCCCCCCCCCAATCACCTTTCTGCTATCTCTCTGAGGCCTTAGCTAAGTAAGGTATGTCTTCTGTTTCAATGTTCTCCTCTCTGGTGCCATTGGTTCAATGCATAAAGCAACACTGGCACAACAAGGGTGCATTGACCCCTAATATAAGAGAGAAATGATGGTAACACCGCCATAATAGCGGTTTATTGGGCCTCTCACACTCATGGGCAATGGTGAAAGTGCACCTGCAGCACCAATGATGCCTACTGGTCTGCCCTCACTACTGGGTCATTACTGCTTGACCTGAAGCCCAAAGCAAGCTGCTTGCTCCTTTCTGCTACAAAAACAAGAAACGTCCCACATCTCACCCCTGTACAGCAAGGGGGACTTGAGCCCCAATACTAAAAAGCAAAATGTCCCCCTCCTTTTGCTAGTGACATATCCTTAATTGGGGTGCAATGATGACTCACACTATTGCCCTAGTGCCAAATCACCGGCTGCAATAATGGTAGTGATGGTTCAAAAAAATAAGCTTGCATTTCTTGAAACCTTCTTCAGGGCATATCATTCAGGAAGCGGGGAAGCTGTCTCTGTCCTTTTGTGAATTAAAAATGTAGACCTTACATAGTACCTGGGCCATCTCTTCAATGCTATCCGTTCATTTTGGTCCGTTCCACTTTTTCCTGAGACATTTTTGTGAGGCTCCAGAGGTCAGGGTGATCAGGGCTCTGAATATGATCTTCCAAACCCCTCTACTCACTTTACAAGGACATCTGCATGTAAACAGAGGTTGAAGTTGGCCAGGTGTATGGGGGCCATGGTGTTCTTAATTTTACAAAACAGTTCCCATATGTTGGGTTAAAAACAACAATCCTTGAACGGTTAGTGGGACCTAGAGTACTTGGAGGATGCTGGCAGTGGGGGTTGGGTGAGGGGGCTCTAAAGTGCTTTGATTTAAGGAGTTCCTTGAAGTTTCACGATGGCAAACATTTATAACTTTTTTTGAAACATAATATAAGGATGCTGAGTTTTGGAAAGTGTCCTTTAATAGACTCATTAAAAATGTCTATACTAGGTTAGCTATTATGAATATTTATTCTTGGAAAGTAGTTGTTTTCATCATGTACATTAAATGTATGAAATACTATTCTAATGTTTGTCATGGCAGAGGAGCTACAACCAAAAATTATGTTTTTATTGACATGAGAAAAAACAACCACTCCCTAATGTAACCGAAACAGAAGTAATATATGGTTTTCAAGATTTAAAAGTGGCAAGCACCAGTTCCCAAGAGCCAACTACTAAAATATTAAAAGATATGCAACCTAAACTACCTGAAGACATCAAAGGCCAGCTACCATCAGTACCTACTTTAAAACACCTACTAAAGCACATGCTAAAAGAGCTGCAGGTGAAACGCCTGTTGCCAGTGGTAGATACCAAGACGTGCCTCATTACGAACCCGGTAGTCTCATGACCGCCAGGTTTGCAGTGGCGGTCGGACTGCCACCAATGCAGTGGTCCGAGCACCATATTACGAATCCAGCAGTTGCACTGCGGTAGGACTGGCAGCACTGCCAGGATTAGTCGTCCCGGCAGTCTGGCGGTCGTGCTGGTCCTAATCCCCCAGGTCAGTACCCCCCTTGGGATTACAACTTCGTTCTCCTCCAGCAATTTCATTGCAGTAATACCACCATGAAAAGGCTGGCAGAGAACGGGTGCAGGAGGCCCCAGGGGGGCCCCTGCAGTGCCCATGCACTTGGCAGGGGCAGTGGAGGGGCCCCCCCTGGCCAGCACCCTCACAATTTTCACTGCCTGTTCTCCCTGCGCACTACAGCATTGCTGCCGGCTCTATTATGAGCCGAAGACAATGCAGTAGGCCATTTCCTGCTGGGCCAGCGGGCAGAAACTGAGGTTTCCGCCCGCTGACCGAGCGGTAAACTCATAATGCGCCTGGTGTGGAGGCTACCACAATGGCGGCAACCTCCCTGTCGGGTTTTTGACAGACGGGCTTTTCCGTCCACCAAAACCGTAAAAGGCCCATCGACATTCCTGAAAACGTAACCACTACACATAACGATGAACTCTTCCCTCTACCACAATAATGACATAAGAATAATTATATTTGCTACTGCAAATAATCTATTAAGATTAACCCAGAGAGAAACATGGATGATGGACAGAAGTTTCAAAATGCAACCTAGACCTTTGTTTCCCAAACTATGAGACGATGGGTCACCAAAGTCCAAGCAATAAATAAAGATGCCTTTAAATTCTGTATTTTTTGTCTCATATTTGCTGTGCTTCGAAAAGAGAGGTCAAATGACAGGCTATGACTTTTGCTGTTTATTTTTGTAACACAGGATTGGTTTTTAAAAACTCCTCTCACTTTGCAATCAGAGAAAGAAAAGCAAAGTGAATTATGTGACATTCCGACAGGGGTAACTGAAGTGAAATGAAAGGTTGTAGGATGTCATTTTTTCCTAACACACAACAAAATGTAAATAATTGTGAAGGAACTGTAACTACTCAGTAGTTGTAATTCTGAAGTGTGATGAAAACAAAGATTTTATTAGGATCAGAGCAAATCAAGACACTTTACTTGGTAGTGCACAAATAATAAATATTAACTGCAACCCGATCTCCATTCATCATCATTTGTGTGCAATATAGTTTTTTCTATAAAACTGTATGCCTGAGCAAATTTAGTGCCCATTTGAATGGAAAATGTGCTGTCTGCAACTAACAACACGCTACCACATGACGCTTTAGTTACATTAAATAATCACCAGCCTTGTGTCCATTAAAGCTAGGTGGTTAGCAAACGTTTGTCATACTAAAAAGTGTCTTGGTTCTAGAAAGTTTGCGAAGTAATTCCTTAGATCATTAACTCGGATATACACCATACATGGGGGCTGACTGCCAGACTTACGGTGGTGGTTGGACCACCATGGCTGTGGTGGTCTGACAGCAACATTACAAGGTTGGCGGGCAAACTCGCCAACCTACCGCCATCCCCTCCAGGATCCAGAATCCCAATGGGCTGACGGCTTTCCTGATTATAATCTGCCAGGGTGACGCTGAACTCAGCGCTGCCCTGATGATTACAACCTTGTTCTCCTCTGGCTTTTTTATGGCAGTCTCACCGCTATGAAAATGCTGGCAGAGAACAAGTGCAGGGGGCCAGAGGGGGGCCCCTGCACTGCCCATGCCCAGCACCCTTGAAATGCGCACTATCTGCTGCGATGTGATCGGGCAGCAGAAATGCCACTAGACACCAGGGATTTTTTTCTTTCTTTTATGGCATAAGGGGAGCGGCCCTTGCCAAGGGCCGCTCCCCAGGGGACAATTTATTTATAGGCCGTTTCTGGGGGCAGATCGGCCTATTTTTATTAGGCCAATCTGCTCCCAAGGGGGGCAGAAACCACTAAACACCAGTTTTTGTTAAATTTTTTATACTTCCACATAAGGGGAGCGGCCCCTTCGGCAAGGGCCTGTCCCCAGGGGGGCAATTTCTTTATAGGCCATTTCTGCCCCCCCGGGGGCTGATCGTCCTATTATAATTAGGCCAATCTACCCCTGGGGGCAGAAACTGCTAGATACCAGGGATTTTTTTTTTATGTATGTGGGAAGTGACACCTTAGGCAAGGATCATTCCCCTGGGGGGCAAATTTAATTTCAGACATTTCTGTCCCCCAGGGCAGAAACCACTAGGCACCAGGGATTTTTTTTTTTTTTTGCGCCAGTTTCACACAAAGGGAGGGACGCTCTCCTGGGGGGGACACATTTATTTTAGGCCATTTCTGCTCCCCTTGGGGGCCGATCAGCCTATTTCTATTAGGTCGATCTGCCCCGGGGGGGGGGGGCAGAAACCACTTAGGCACCAAGGATTAGTGTGTGTGTATGTGTGTGTTTTGTTTGGGGGGCAGTCCCTTGTACAAGGGTCACTCCCCATGGGGGTCACATTACTGTTGGCCATATCTGTCCCCCTAGGGGCAGATCAGCCTATTTTTGGAAGGCCCATCTGCCCCCAAGGGGGCAGCAAGCCCACCAGACACCAGGGAAGATTTTGTTTTCAAAATAAGAGGGTAGGAGTAATGCCATACCCCCACCCCAAATAAAAAAAAGTTTTTATGCCCACCGGTGGCCAGATGGGGAAATTACCCCGGATCCACTATCGGGGGGGGGGGGCACAGAAAGCATACTAGATGCCAAAGAATAAAAAAAAATATATAGTAGGGTGGTGGCTACCAATCAGTATGGGCCCAGTTATGCCCCCACCTCAACTGAAGGGGGTAACAGTCTTTCAGCTCTCCCTCCGCACACTAAAACATCTTATCCCACGGTAAGCAAGAGGACATTTGATTATTTTGGGTTTTGGTTTTACATTTGGGCCATAAGAGCTTGGCTAACTCTCTGAATTGTCCCACTTGGAATGGTGAGGGCTGCACTTCTTGGACTTTGGGACGCTGACATGTAGAAAAATCCACAAGACCTAGACACATCTGAAAACTAAACATCTGGATGATTCCAGGGCGGTGTGCTTCACATGCACCCCACACCATTTTCTTACCCACAATGCCCTACAAACCTCCAACTTTGCTGGAAATCATACACTTTCCCACATTTTTATGATGGAACCTTCCGGAATCTGTAAGAATCCACAAAATTCCTACCACCCAGCATTGTCTCATCTACACCGATAAATGATTTTTTCCAAACTGCCCTTTTGGACCCACTTTGGTTCGCCCTCAATGTCGACATGTTTTTGGCTCTTCCCTGTCACAGGCACTTGGCCCACCTACACAAGTGAGGTATCATTTTTACCCTGTGACTGAGGGGATCGTTGGGTGGTAGGAAATTTGTCCCGGTGCGGTAATCCCACATGAAAATGTAGGAAAAATGTTATATTTTTAGCTAAATTTGAGGTTTGCTGAGGATTCTGGGCAAGAGAACATTGGGGGATCCATGCAAGGCACACCTCCCTAGACTCCCTCGGTGTCTAGTTTTCAGAAATATCTGGGTTTGGTAGGTTTCCCTAGATGGCTGCTGAGCCAGGACCAAAAACGCAGGTGCCCCCGCAAAAACAGGTAGTTTTGTATTTGATAATCCTGATGTGTCCCCATAGTGTTTTGGGGCACTAGGTCTACCCTCACAAGTGAGGTACCATTTTTATTGGGAGACTTTGGCTGGGTGGAAGGAAATTCGTGGCTCCTCTCAGATTCCAGAACGTTGTGTCACCGAAATGTGAGGAAAAAGTGTTTTTTTAGCCACATTTTGTGGTTTGCAAAGGATTCTGAGTAACAGAACCTGGTGAGAGCCCCACAAGTCACCCCATCCTGGATTCCCCTAGGTGTCTAGTTTTAAAAATGCGCAGGTTTGCTAGGTTTCCATAGGTGCCGGCTGAGCTAGAGCACAAAATCCACAGCTAGGCACTTTGCAAAAAAGAGGTCTTTTTTCTTTGGGAGAATGTGATGTGTCCACGTTGTGTTGTGGGGCATTTCCATTCATGGGCGCTAGGCCTACCCACACAAGTGGGTATTTTTATTAGGAGACTTGGGGGAATGCTGGGTGGAAGGAAATTTGTGGCCTCTCTCAGATTCCATAACTTTGTGTCACCGAAATGTGAGGAAAAAGTGTTTCTTTGGCCAAATTTTGAGGTTTGCAAAAGATTCTGGGTAACAGAACCTGGTCAGATCCCCGACAAGTCACCCCATCTTGGATTCCCCTTGGTGTGTAGTTTTAAAAAATGCGCAGGTTTGGTAGGCTTCCCTAGGTGCCGGCTGAGCTAGAGGCCAAAATCCACAGCTAGGCACTTTGCAAAGAACAGGTCTGTTTTCTTTTGGAGAATGTGATGTTTCCACGTTGTGTTTTGGGGTATTTCCTTTCGCGGGCGCTAGGCCTACCCACACAAGTGAGGTACCATTTTTATTGGGAAACTTGGGGAAATGGTGGGTGGAAGGAAATTTGTGGCTCCTTTCAGATTCCAGAACTTTGTGTCACCGAAATGTGAGAAAAAAGTGTTTTTTTAGCCAAATTTTGAGGTTTCCAAAGGATTCTGGGTAACAGTACCTGGTGAGAGCCCCACCAGTCACCCCATCTTGGATTCCCCTAGGTGTCTAGTTTTCCACTATGCACAGGTTTGGTTGGTTTCCCTAGGTGCCGGCTGAGCTAGGGGCCAAAATCCACAGATAGGCACTTTGCAAATAACAGGTCTGTTGTCTTTGGGAGAATGTGATGTGTCCACGTTGTGTTTTGGGGCATTTCCTTTCACGAGCGCTAGGCCTTCCCACACAAGTGAGGTACCATTTTTAACGGGAGACTTGGGGAAATGCTGGGTGGAAGGAAATTTGTGGCTCCTCTCAGATTCCAGAACATTGTGTCACCGAAGTATGAGAAAAAAGTGTTTTTGGGCCAAATTTTGAGGTTTGCAAAGGATTCTGGGTAAGAGAACCTTGTGAGAGCCCCACCAGTCATCCCATCTTGGACTCCCCTAGGTGTCTAGTTTTCCATTATGCACAGGTTTGGTAGGTTTCCCTATGTGCCGGCTGACCTAGAGGCCCAAATCCACAGCTAGGCACTTTGCAAACAACAGGTCTGTTTTCTTTGGGAGAATGTGATGTGTCCACGTTGTGTTTTGGGGTATTTCCTTTCACGGGCGCTAGGCCTACCCACACAAGTGAGGTACCATTTTTATTGGGAGACTTGGGTAAATGGTGGGTGGAAGGAAATTTGTGGCTCCTTTCAGATTCCAGAACTTTGTGTCACCGAAATGTGAGAAAAAAGTGTTTTTTTAGCCAAATTTTGAGGTTTGCAAAGGATTCTGGGTAACAGAACCAGGTGAGAGCCCCACCAGTCACCCCCTCTTGGATTCCCCTAGGTGTCTAGTTTTCCACTATGCACAGGTTTGGTAGGTTTCCCTAGGTGCCGGCTGAGCTAGGGGCCAAAATCCACAGCTAGGCACTTTGCAAACAACAGGTCTGTTTTCTTTGAGAGAATGTGATGTGTCCACGTTGTGTTTTGGGGCATTTCCTTTCACGAGCGCTAGGCCTACCCACACAAGTGAGGTACCATTTTTAACAGGAGACTTGGGGAAATGCTGGGTGGAAGGAAATTTGTGGCTCCTCTCAGATTCCAGAACTTTGTGTCACCGAAATGTGGGGAAAAGTGTTTTTTTAGCCAAATTTTGAGGTTTGCAAAGGATTCTGGGTAACAGAACCTAGTGAGAGCCGCACAAGTCACCCCATCTTTGATTTGCCCTAGGTGTCTAGTTTTCAAATATGGACTGGTTTGGTAGGTTTCCCTAGGTGCTGGCTGAACTAGAGGCCAAAATAAACAGCTAAGCACTTTGCAAAAAACATGTCAGATTTCAATGTAAAAATGTGAGCATTAGGCATACCCACGCAAGTGAGGTACCACTTTTATCCGGAGACTTGGGGGAACACAGAATAGCAAAACAATTGTTATTGCCCCTTGTCTTGCTCTACATTTTTTCCTTCCAAATGTAAGACTGTGTGTAAAAAAGACTTCTATTTGAGAAATTCCCTGTAATTCACATGCCAGTATGGGCACTCTGGAATTCAGAGATGTGCAAATAACCACTGCTTCTCAACACCTTATCGTGTGCCCATTTTGGAAATACAAAGATTTTCTTGATGCCTATTGTTCAATCTTTAAATTTCTGCAAATGAATTACTGTACACGCTGTAGAGAATGAAAACCCATTGCAAGGTGCAGCTCATTTATTGGCTCTGGGTACCTAGAGTTCTTGATGAACCTACAAGCCCATATATCCCCGCAACCAGAAGAGTCCATCAGATGTAACGGTGTATTGTTTTCCAACATCTGACACTGCAGGAAAAAGTTAGAGTAAAATGTGGAGAAAAATTGCTGTTTTTGTTTTACCTCAATTTCAATATTTTTTTATTTCAGCTGTTATTTTCTGTAGGAAACCCTTGTAGGATCTACACAAATTACCCCTTGCTGAATTCAGAATGTTGTCTTCTTTTCAGAAATGTTTAGCTGTCTGGGATCCAGCATTGGGTTCACACCCATTTCTGTCACTAACTGGAAGGAGGCTGAAAGCACAAAAAGTTTTAAAAATGGGGTATGTCCCAGTAAAATGACAAAATTGTGTTAAAACATTGGGTTTTCTGATTTAAGTCTGCCTGTTCCTGGAAGCTGGTGATTATAGCATGACAAACCCTTTGTTGATGCCATTTTCAGGGGAAAAAACACAAGTCTTCTTCTGCAGCCCTATTTTCCAATTCTTAAAAACAAATTAAAATGTTCACTGTATTTTGGCTAATTTCTTGATCTCCTTCAGGGGAAACAAAGTCTGGGTACCTCTAGAATCCCAAGGATGTTGGAAAAAAAGGATGCAAATTTAGCGTGGGTAGCTTATGTGGACAAGAAATTATGAGGGCCTAAGTGCGAACTGCCCCAAATAGCCAAAAAAAGGCCTGGCACCTGAGGGTTAGAGGCCTGGCAGCGAAGGGGTTAAGGGAGCCGAGGCCTGTACCATAGCACTACAACAGCATTGGAATACGCACTGTCTGCAAAGCATACATTGCGCATTCCGAGGGTATGGGAAAGGGGGGCCCCTCCATTGCCCACATGTGGCCCCCAGCACTGTGGTTCCGATTGACTTTCCATGGCGGGGTTCCCGCCATGGAAAGGCTGGTGGAAACAGGAGTTTTGATTGTGGCTGACTATGAGTCTGAATGCCATTATCCCGTCCTGAACCATGTTCCCGGCGATGACGGTGGTCCCCTGGCTGTCTGACCACCAGGGTCGTAATAGGGTGGTCGGACCGCCTGGAGTGCAGTGGTCCAACTGCCACCATGAGTCTGGCGGTCCTTGGTCTGCCAGTCTCGTAATAAGGTCCTTTATTTTTAGCCTCCAATTTGAGATGCCTTACCATTTATAGAATGTTTTAAAATTTTCAGTTGTACATTTTGCTTCTTTGTTTGTATACACTTTATTTATCTGCTTATAGTTTTTAATTTTCTAAACACTCTTGGACCCCTTGAGAAGGATTCATGGACCCCAGTAGTCCTTGGACCTCAGGTTAGGAACTACTGTTCTATAGTTTAGCATAACTAAAAACACTTTTGTTTAACTTTTCCTGATCCATTTCGCCGGTTCTACCCCTGCAGCTTTGTAAGCTAAGGGCTCTATTACGAGTGTGGCAGTCCAAGGACTGCCACACTTGTGTTAGCGGTCGGAAGGCCCAGTTACAACTTTGGCTGATGGACCTGCCTGGAGACTGCCGTACTTGCTAAGATCGTAGATTACGAGGGGGGCGACGGCAGGCGGACTTGTATCCAGCCATGGCAGCACTGAACTCGGCACTGCCTGGCAGATCACAGTCCTACATTCACCAGCCCTTTCATGGTGGGGACCCCGCCAAGAAAAGGCTGTGGAAAAGGTAGTGCCGGAGGCCACAGGATTGGGCAGGATTGAATGGGCAGTGCGCCCCTTAGCCCCCCCGTCCAGCACAGTCAGTATGTGCACTGTTTGCTTTGCAGACAGTGCACATTCTGAGGGCGCTGGAGTGCTAATGTATTGGCCCCGGCTTCCTTACCGGAGCCGAAACCAATATCCTAGCACTACGTGTATTGCAATGTTTACGCCGCCGGTCAGCCCGGCGGGAACATTGTAATAAGCTTGGGGGAGGGACATCATTGCCCTGGCGGTGGTGTCCTCCCTGAGGCTTTGGCGGTCCCATGCTGGAACTGCCAAAGTCATAATAATTCCCCAAGTCTTTCTTTTCTTTCTGCTAGAATGCAGTCATCAGCAGGTTTTAGGAAGGACCAAGACCACCTCAGCAGTAGGGTTTCATAGCTTGAAGGCTTGCCATTATTGAAACCACCTTTTATCAACTGCCTAATAACTTCTTAACCCGTTTACCTTGATTGTCCTAGGCATGCCACATACTAATTTTCATAGTGCCAGAAACCCAGAAGCATGGAAAGGAAATTGCGCTCTAATGGGTTTTCCCCACTGGCACTGAGTGATTATAGGCATACACAATCCTCAGCAGCCTGATGTCCAGTCTACGTGGGACAGGACATCCGTCTACAATCAATGTGGATGGTTGGATGAAGTGAAGCTATGCCTTAGGGAAAGTCAGCCAACTCCACACATTTTGTAAACTGTGAAATGTCTTGACTATGTCCGACTTCCCACATGTAGGCATTCTTTTCACCCACTTCTAGTAGTACACATTATTAATCATTGATATGCAGCTTCAGGGCCTTTACCTTGCCAGTACATGGAAATTATATCTCACCTGGATGCTTGTGTGAAGGTACTCAGCTCAGATTTGAAAGTGGGGGTGCTCCTTAGAACAAAAAATACTAACCTCTTGAGGAAGTCCTACTAACCTCCGCCACGTTAATACTGTCCATGTTGTTTTACAACATCTGCTTTGTAATGCACAATGTGGCGTATGGGGCTTATGTATTAGGGTACAGAATGGATTGCTTACATCCACACTGCACAACTTCAGTAATGTGCAGTTCATGTAGTAGTACTGTGCGGGGTGCATCAGCCTTTTAGGCAAGCACCCCTCCATCTGCAGGATAAGGAAGACGGACAAGGTGTGATTGATTCCTTGAGAAAGGTGGCAGCTTATTCCATTGCAGTGCCAGGAATAGTTATTATACTCCAGTCCCTTTTCCCCCTGCAGGCATTTTGCTTTTGCTACGCGGAAACAAGCTGGCAGGTTAACGTGACAGGTCTCATTTCTTAGTGAATGATGGTAATTTAAACCTTTCCACTGCGCCAAGTTTCTACAGAAGCCCCCAGATGACGTGCAGTGATGGAAAGTGTGCGCGAGGAGTTGGAAGGGCGATATTTTGGGTCAGCTTTATAGAAGAGTCTTTAATTTCAATGCTGCTGCTTCTCACCTTGAATTCTTATACTTTTCAAACTAAAAGTCATCCCTTTTAATTCAAGAATTCTCAAAGTAAAGGTGGCAGGGAGTTTGAGTAAGATCACCATTCCCCTCAACGACTTCAGCGACTCCATGTTCAAGGCCTTGGATTTACTTCTACAGCTCTTTGCTTTCGGGTGTGTTAGTCGAAATGCTAGTTGAAATGAAATAAAACCACAACTCCCAGAATGCATTAGTTGTTAAAGGAAAGTTGAGAACTAGACCTTTCTGCCCTTGGTAGGCATAACGCATCTGGAGACTATGGCCCATATTTATACCTTTTTAGCGCCGCATTTGCGCTGCTTTTTGACGCAAAAATGGCGCAAACTTGCAAAATACAATTTCGGCGCTAAAAAAGTATAAATATGGGCCTATACCTTTTATTTGGGTGTTGTCAATAATGTCTTGTAAATTTAGGGCCTTATTACAAGTCTGGCAGTCCAAGGACCGCCAGACTCTCAGTGGCAGTAGGACCTCTGCACTCCAGGCCTTGTGGTCAGCCACGGTGGTTCTAAACTCAGCACCACCATGCTGATCACAACTCCTGTTTCCACCAGCTTTGTTTCCATAGGGAGGACCCCACCAGGGAAAGTCTGGTGTAAATACAGTGCTGGGAGCCACAGGGGTTTCCTGCACTGCCCATGCCCATGACATGGGCAGTGCAGTGCATGGGCCCCCCCTGCCCAGCACCCTCGGAATGCACACTGTATGCTTTGCAGACAGTGTGCATTCCAAGGGAGCTGTAGTGCTATTGTATTGGCCTCGGCTCCCTTAACTTCACTGACCTGTGGTCAGCGTGCATGAGCCTTGCTCCACGAGCACCACTTGTTGCTGCTGCTGCCCGATGTCGTCTTAGCCTGCCTGGCTCTAAGGTATTCAAGGTCCTCCTCCAATCACAGGCACCCGCCTGTGTCTCATCCCTGGTGGCCAGTTGTGGCCTGTTTATCTCTCACAGTTGCCTTCTGCCTTTTTTTTGCTAATTTTGCCTTTCTTTTCCTTTCTTTTCACTCTTTTTTGCCTCTTTCTATCTTTTTGCCTTATGTTGCACTTTTTCAGCTCCTTTGGCAATCCCCACGCTCCCACTGCTGCTGCTGCTCTCCCAGCGCCATGTTTCCCACCCTCCCGCATCCCCTAATTAATGGCGCCCGCTGCGCAATGAAGGGGCAACTTCACTGACCTCTGGTCAGCGTGAGCCTCGCTCCCCCTGCTCAGCACCACCTGTTGCTGCTGCTGCTGCCTTGCATCCTCTGAGCCTGTCTGGCTCTGAGGTGTTCGAGGTCCTCCTCCACCTACAGGCACCTGCCTGTGCCTTATTCCTGGTAGCCAGTGGTGGCCTTCTGTCTCTCTTACTGCTGCCTTCTGCCTTTTATTTGCTCTTTTTGCCTTTCTTTTTACTCTTTTTTTGCCTCTTTCTGTCGTGTTGCCCTTTTTCTCCTCCTTTGGTGATTCTCATGCTCCCCCTGCCGCTGCTGCCCCTGCAGAGCTGTCCCCTCCCAGTACCATGTTTCCCACCCTCCCGCCTCCCAGCTGAGCCACCCCTCCCTCCTTCTTCCCCTTCTTAATGGCAGCAGCTATGCTGGCACGCCAAAAGTGCACCAAAGGCAAGCCTGTTTGCTCCTGTCCATGCCCGAACCGTGCCCAGCTGCACTGGCCCTCCATCAATATGATGCAAGCATCCTGCACACCCTCAGCACCGGAGGTTCCACCACCTGCCACCGCGCCTCGGCCAAGGACAATTATGGCCCATCCACCTGTCGCAACTGTACCTTTACCTGTCCACGCACATTAAACTCCCCCCGCTGCTGGACCACTCAGACACCTCAGATGTATACTACTCAACACTCGCTCCCACATCAAGCACGGCGATAGAAGATTGGGACCTCCTCGACTCCATGGCCCCCGACGTCGCCTTCTTCACAGAAACCTGGATCACCACTTCCTCAGCACCAGACATTGCCACTGCCATCCGCGATGGCTACAAAATCATACATCAAGACCGCGTCAACCGACCAGGAAGAAGCGCAACCATCGTTCACAAAAACTCACTCTGCCTCACCACTCTCTGGGGCACCCTCATCTACAGATCCCCCAGCCCCCCCCACCCTTCAGCGAAGCCCTGGCTGACTTTATCGCTCTCCATGCCCTCACCTAACATACTCCTCAGTGGTCACAACTTCCACCTCAAAAACCACAGCAACCCGAACACCTCAACTCTCATAGACAACCTTGCCACCCTCAGGCTCAAGCAAATGGTCAACCGTTCCTTGCACTCACCATGACACACCCTCAACCCTGTCTTCTCCGCTGGAAACCACATCTCCTTCTCACACACCTCCGAACTCCACTGGACTGATCACCACTGCATCCACTTTTCTATCACCAGGACAATCTGACAGCACCACGTCCACCGCCCCCCTTTGCAGGAAGTGGACCAAGGTCACGGAAGCTCTGCTCACCTCTGCTCTCCACCACTCTCCACCACTGGACACCACGGATGCCAACGTCTCTGCCCACGACCTCACCAATGGATTACCAACTGTGCCAACACCCTAGCCACCCTAAGGAAACCTGCCAGCAATCAACTCCATCAGGACCCAGCTGGTTCTCCACCGACCTCCAAGAATCCAAGAGCACAAGCAGATGACTTGAGAGAAAGTGGAGAAGTAGTAAAAGCCAGACAGACCACAAAGCCTTCAAAGACGCTGTCACATCACACCACTGACTCATCAGATCAGCTAGAAAATCAGCCATTTAGGAGCAAATCAACACCAACTTTTCACCATAGTCAAGGTATTAACAAAACCCGGCACAGGCACCACAGGCATGCCGCCCTCCCACGACCTCTGCGACAACCTCACCACCTTCTCCCACCGAAAAATACAGGACATCTACAAAGGATTCACAAGCAATTGGTGGCCCCCCACCCACCAGCACCACCACAGACTCCAACCACCAACCGATTGTGAACCACTGGACCCTCCTCACCCCTGAAGGCACCCTGAAGCTCATGAATACCATCCAGTCTGGGGAACATTCGGACTGATGCTCCCACCACATCTTCAATCAAGGTAGCGCCACCATCGCACCCAAACTATGCAGCACCATCAACCGCTGCATAGAGAGCACCTCCGTTCCGGACGCCTGTAAACATGCTGAGATAAACCCCTTGCTGAAGAAGCCCTGCACAGACCCAATGGAACAGGAAAACTACAGACTCACTGCTCCCTTTTCCAGCCAAGGTAATTGAAAAAGCAATCAACGAGTACCTCACCGACTTCATCAAGGCCAACCACATCCTTGAACCCGCCCAAAACGGATTCAGGAGCAACCACAGCACCAAAACCGTGCTCCTAGCAGCCACGGATGAGATTCTCACTCTACTGGACTGCAGAGAAACAGCAGCCCTCATCCTCCTCGACCTCTCCGCCGCCTTCGACACCGTCTCCCACACCATCTTGTGCACCAGACTACATGACGCCAGCATCCGCGGCAATGCCCTGGAGTAGATCCACTCCTTCCTCACTGGCCGAACCCAGAGAGTCAGGCTCCTACCTTTCACCTCGAAGCAGATGGAAACCAGATGCAGAGTTCCCCAGGGCTCTTCCCTGATCCCCACTCTCTTCAAAGTCTACATGACCCCGCCTCGCTGAGATCCTCAGGCACCACAGGCTCAAAATCGTCTCATACACTGACGACACACAGCTCATTCTCTCCCTCATCGCCGAACCATCAACAGCCAAAAAGTACTTTCACAACAGAATGAAGGCAGTCGTCGACTGGATGAGAGACAGCTGCCTCAAATTCATCTTGGGTAAGACGGAGATCCTCATACTGGGCCCCACCACTACTGCCTGGGGGGAAACATGACTACCAACACAGTCAATGCAATGCTAAGCATTGACCACACTGCCATTACCACGCATATGCTTTCACTACGCATGCGGTTAGCACGCATGCCTTTACCACACATATGCATGGTAAAGGAAAAGAGAGCGGTCCGGGCAGAACAGGAAGGAGCAGTGACCAGAAGAGAGAGAGGTAAGCGGGGCAGAGTGGGGGGAGGGTAGTTTTTGGGACAGGGTAGGTTTAAGGGTTTAGTGCAGGGGGTCGGGTAGTTTTTAGGACAGGGTGGGGTAGGTTTTAGAACAGGGCAGGGTAGCTTTTAGGGTTTAGGGTGGGGTCGTTTTTAGGACAGGGCAGGGTATGTTTTAGGGTTTAGGGTGGGGGGCTCAGGCTAGTTTTTAGGACATGGTGGGGTAGTTTTAAGGACAGGGTAGGTTTTAGGGTTTAGGGCGGGGTGGGAGGGTAGGGTTAGTTTTTAGGACAGGGTGAGGTAGGTTTTAGGACAGGGTAGGATTTTGGTTTAGGGCAGGGGCGGGTGGTCGGGTAGTTTTTAGGACAGGGTGGGTTTTAGGGTTCAGGGTGCGGGTTGGGGTCGTTTTTAGGACAGGGAAGGTTTTAGGGTTTAGGGCAGGGGTTGGGGTAGTTTTTAGGACAGGTCAGGGTAGGTTTTAGGACAGGGCAGGGTAGCTTTTAGGATTTAGGGCGGGTCATTTTTAGGATAGGGCAGGGTAGGTTTTAGGGAATAGGACAGGTCGGGGTAGTTTTTAGGACAGGAAGGGGTTTTAAGACAGGGTAGGTTTTAGGGTTTAGGGTCAGGGGGTCGGGTAGTTTTTAGGACATGGCGGGATAGGTTTTAAGTAAGGGTAGCTTTTAGGGTTTAGGGGAATGCAGGGGGTCAGGTAGTTTTTAAGACAGGGTGGGTTAGTTTTTGGGACAGGGTAGGTTTTAGGGTTTAGGGCAGGGGGTCGGGGTAGTTTTTAGGACAGTACAGGGTAGGTTTTAGGACAGGGCAGGGTAGCTTTCAGGGTTTAGGGTGGGGCGAGGTAGTTTTTAAGACTAGGTGAGGTAGTTTTAAGGACAGGGCAGGGTATGTTTTTGGGTTTAGGGGGAGGTCGGGGTAGTTTTTAGGACAGGGTAGTTTTTAGGACAGGGTAGGTTTAAGGGTTTAGGGCGGGGTGGGGGGCCAGGGTAGATTTTTTGGTATAGGGCAGGTGGCAGGGGGAACGGGGTAGTTTTTAGGACAGGGTGGGGTAGGTTTTAGGACAGGGCAGCTTTTAGGATTCAGAGCGAAGGCAGGGAGTCAGGGTAGTTTTTAGGACAGGGTGGAGAGGTTCCAGTGTTCAGGGTGGGGTTGGGGATCGGGTAGTTTTTAAGACAGGGTGGGGTAGCTTTTAGGACATGGTAGGTTTTAGGGTTTAGGGCAGGGGGTCAGTAGTTTTTAGGACAGGGCGTGGTAGATTTCAGGAAAGGGCAGGGTAGCTTTTAGGGTGCAGGAATCAGGGTAGTTTTTAGGACAGGGCAGGGTATGTTTTAGGGTTTTGGGGGGTTCGAGTAGTTTTTAGGACAGGGTAGGTTTTAGGGATTAGGGCGGGGTGGGGGGTCAGGTTATTTTCAGGACAGGGCGGGGTAGGTTTTAGGACAGGCAGGGTAGGTTTTAGGGTGGGGGTCAGGTCCTTTTTAGGACAGGGGGGGTAGGTTTTAGTCTTCAAGGTGGGGGGCAGGGGTTGGGGTAGTTTGCAGAACAGGGTGGGGTAGTTTTTAGGACAAGGTAGGTTTTAGAGCATGGGTGGGGGTCGGGTAGTTTTTTAGGAGAGGGCGGGGTAGGTTTTAGGACAGGCCAGGTAGTTTTTATGGATAAGGGTAGGGTGGGGGTCGGGTTAGTTTTTAGAACAGGGTAGGTTTTAGGGCGGGCAGGATGTCGGGGTAGTTTTTAGGACAGGATGGGGTAGTTTTTAGAACAGGGTAGGTTTTAGTGTTTAGGGCGGGGTGGGGGTCTGGGTAGTTTTTAGGACTGCACAAAAGGATGATGGACGGAGTGCTGAACAATGCAAACACTCACCCCCAGTCACAGATCTGGGTTTAATCCACTGTTCTTTTGCTCACCATGCCAACCCAGTTTGGACCCAGCCATATGCAAATCAGTCTTGACCCTGTTTCTCATGGGAACAGTCCAGCCCGAACTACCAGGCTGGGTCCTCCCTGGACCGGAAACAAGCATCCTGGGACCTGTTTCAGGGTATCACCCTTCATCAGCCAGGCTAGCTTGAATCCAGTGGCACAGTGAGCAAGGGACCCACATCTGGGCATACCCTTCCCCACTTAGGGCAACTTTAGCAACACAAAAGGATGATGGACGGAGTGCTGAACAATGCAAACACTCACCCCAGTCACAGATCTGGGTTTAATCCATCGTTGTTTTGCTCACCATGTCACCCCAGTTTGGACCCAGCCATATGCAAAGCAGTCTTGACACTGTTCCTCATGGGAACAGTCCAGCCCGAACTGCCAGGCCGGGTCCTCCCTGGACTGGAAACAAGCATCCTGGGACTGGTTTCAGGGTATCACCCTTCATCAGTCAGGCTAGCTTGAATCCAATGGCACAGTGAGCAAGAGACCCATGTCTGGGCATACCATTCCCAACTTAGGGCAACTTTAGCAACACAAAAGGATGATGGACGGAGTGCTGAACAATGCAAACACTCACCCCCAGTCACAGATCTGGGTTTCATCCATCGTTCTTTTGCTCACCATGCCACCCCAGTTTGGACCCAGCCACTTGCAAATCAGTCTTGACCCAGTTCCTCATGGGAACAGTCCAGCCCGAACTGCCAGGCTGGGTCTTCCCTAGACCGGAAACAAGCATCCTGGGACCGGTTTCAGGGTATCACCCTACATCAGCCAGGCTAGCTTGTACCCAGAGGCACAGTGAGCAAGGGACCCACGTCTGGGCATACCCTTCCCACTTAGGGCAAGTTTAGCAACACAAAAGGATGATGGACGGAGTGCTGAACAATGCAAACACTCACCCCCAGTCACAGATCTGGGTTTAATCCATTGTTCCTTTGCTCACCATGGCACCCCATTTTGGACCCAGCCATATGCAAATCAGTCTTGACCCTGTTCCTCATGGGAACAGTCCAGCCCGAACTGCCAGGCTGGGTCATCCCTGGACTGGAAACAAGCATCCTGGGACCGGTTTCAGGGTATCACCCTTCATCAGCCAGACTAGCTTGAATCCAGTGGCACAGTGAGCAAGGGACCCACGTCTGGGCATACCCTTCCCACTTAGGACAACTTTAGCAACACAAAAGGATGATGGACGGAGTGCTGAACAATGCAAACACTCACCCCCAGTCACAGATCTGGGTTGAATCCATTGTTATTTCGCTCACCATGCCACCTCAGTTTGGCCCCAGCCATATGCAAATCAGTCTTGACAGGACAGGTCAGGGTAGGTTTTAGGGTGGGGGTATGGGTAGTTTTTAGGATAGGGCGGGGCAGATTTTAGGACAGGTCAGGGTAGCTTTAAGGGTTTAGGCTGGGGTAGTTTTTACGACCGTGTGGCGTAGGTCTTAGGTTTCAGGGCGGGGGGGGGGTTAGGGTAGTTTGTAGGACGGGGTGTTTTTTTGGACAGGGTGGGTTTTACAGTTTAGGGCAGAGTTCTGGGTAGGTTTTAGGACAGTGCATGTAGCGTTTAGGGTTTAGGGGGTGGAGGGGGCAAGTAGTTTTTAGGGCAGGGTAGGTTTTAGGGTTTAGCGAAGGGGGCTTGGGGTCGTTTTTAGGACAGGGTAGGTTTTAGGGTTTAGGGTGGGGTGGGGAAGTCGGGGTAGTTTTTAGGACAAGGCCGGGTATTTTTTACGAGGAGGAAGCCTGCAAAGGAGTCGATGATGCTGTTAGGGAGGGAGAAGAAACAATTGATCAGTAACTGTTGAGGTGAGATAGTACTCACCTCTGTGTCTTTAATAAAATTAAGACTTTCCTTCATAATTTACTAGTAAAATCTACATTTCATGGCAAGACCAGAGGCTCATATTATGCTTGTTTAAAGCAAATTAATCACAGTTAAAGAGGCATGTTGTACTGGTTTACAATAAAACACTTTAAAAACATAATCATTAGACCAGTCAGCAGATTTGAGAATGTCCTCGAGCCGAGAACCAGCCCAAAAGCTTTCGAAGCCATAGCTCCCCTGGAAGAATAGGCCCCAAAAGAGGAGATGTCAATGCCCGCCCAGGACATAACCCGCTTAACCCAACGAGCAAAGGTTGGGGAGGAAACAGGCTTAAAAGGCTTCTTGAAGGAAATAAGGAGTTAGGATGCTGAGGAAGATCTCAAATCAGCTGTCTTTTTTCATAAATATTCAGATATTAGCCTACACATAGTTTAGGATGGTCAGGAAAATAGGGATAAAACACTGATGACTGATTAGTATTAGTACGTCTATGAATATTGAATAAGAAACCTGTTGGGATAAAATGGCAAGCAGTGACATCAAGAGCTCTAACATCTGAAAGACGTTTGAAAGAAACAAGGCAAAGTAACATGGAAAGTTTAGCAGATAACCTTTTCAAAGGAAGCATTGTATTATCTGGCCAAGATAAGAAAAGATTGAAAACAACATTGACATCCCACAAAGAACTGTATTTTGGTAGAGGAGGATTGGAAAACTTTACTCCCTTTAACAGGTGGGAGACCAGAGGATGTTCGTCAATCGGTTTTCCATTGATGTAAGGGTGAGATGAGGAAATGGCTCATCTTTACAAATTGATAGTGCGATAAGTCTTACCTTTGCTAGCTTTTGACGCAAGGAAATTAATGATAAAACTTACATCCGCTGAAAGGGAATCAATATGTTTTCCCATGCACCAGCTATGCCATAAGGACCATGCTGATCTGTATGCCTTCTTTGTACCTGTAGCCCAAGAATGTTCAATGAAGTTTAAAGCTTCTGCTGAAGTAGAAGGGATTGGCTGGGAATCCCTAATATTTTCCATGCTGAGAGGGTAAGAAGATTCTCTAGAATTAAGATGTGAGGAAGGCCGAGGGGACTGGAAAGGAGGTCTGAAATGATTGAAGAAGAAAAGGGAACTCTATTTACAACTCCAGAAGGGTAGGGAACCACACTTGTGATTGCCAAAAGGGGGCTCTGAGAACCACCACTGCACGTTGACGTCTGACCTGAGGAAAAATCTGTTTATGATGATAAACAGAGGGAAAGCGTAATTGAGAGAGATTGACCAATCCTGAGAGAAGGCATCGAAGGCTCATGCTAAGGGATTTGGTCGGCAACTGAAGAACTAGGGCAGTTGAGCGTTGGGACGAGACGCAAATAGATCTATCTGGAAAACGCCCCATTTCTGATGAATAGTCTTGAATATCTTGGGATGAAGTCTCCAATCGTTTTAATCTTGAAGATATCGAGAATGCCAATCTGCCACTGTGTTTAGATTGCCCGGCAGGTACTCTTCATGAACCAAAATCCTGTTTAGGAAGGAAAACTCCCCAAACCCTTTTGCTAATTCCGCTAAAGGTTTGGCTTTTGTGCCTCCTAAATGATTGATATAACAGACTGCTGACATGTTGTCCAACCTGAGAAGAACCGAGCAACAAATTCTGGGGGTCATTATGACCCCAGCAGACAGCTGTAAAATGGAGAAAAGTACTGCCAACAGGCTGGCAGTACTTTCCCCATAGTAAGACATTGACGGTTTGGCTCAAGCCAAACCGCCAATGTACCACACCGTCCACCACGGTGGTAACGGCCCGCGGGGCCGTCACTAGCCCACCTGCGGGATTATGACCCTGCCAACCCCCATGGTTTTCGTGGCAACCTTACTGCCATGAAAACCATGGCTGCAGGCACTATCAGTGATGGTAAATTCCTTCCCTTTCACTGATAGGGGTCTTCCCCGCAACCCTACCCCGCCCCTGGTTCCCCCCCTCCATATCCCCGTTCATTCATGCACCTTCATGCATACACGCACACATGCATTCACACGCTCATTCTCACATTCAAGCACGCATGCAGACATCCATTCACACACACATCCACACACATACATACAGGCACATGCGCATACACACAACACAACATACACGCACTCACACATCCATACACGCACATGCATACACACACAAAAAACACGCAACAGACACCCGCATTCACGCACGCACAGACATACACACACCCCCACACACCCCCACACACAAAACACCCCCCAACCCCCTCCCTTTTTGGAGCACCCGACTTACCTTTTGTGAGGGGGTCCTCCGGCAAGAGACCGGGTGGGGCGCTGCTGCTGGCAGCAGCGCCACCTTACCACCATCCGCCGGCATGGCCACAGCCGGATTTCCGCCATCCTTCTGGCAGAAATCCGGCTGTGGTCATAATCTAGCTGACGGCTGATAGCCGTGGCAACGGTATTTTGGCGGCCATCGCCACGGCGGTAGGCGGTATATACCGCCAATGTTATAATGAGGTCCTCTGTCTTTTGCTAGGCTTTTTATCGCAAAGAAGCTGGCAAGCATCTCTAAACAGTTGATGTGCAATTTCGAATCCTCTAGAAGACCATGTACCCCCAGTTGAGATTGGACCACACCGGGCTCCCCAGCCGGAACAGCTTGCATTTGATTGTAATATAAGATCTGGGGCTGATGCAAAGATAGTCCTGCTGTTCCAGACATGTAAATGATCTATCCACCATTGTAACTCTCCGCAAGATTCTTGATCTAGGGAGATGTTGTCTGAGTAAGTGAGACTCTTTTGAAGATGAGGTATCTTTAGTGTTGAAGGGCTCTGTAATGAAGCGTGCCTGGAAAAATGGCCTGGATTGAAGAAGAAAGAAGGCCTACTATCCTTGCTAAGGACCTGATGGATATAAGTGATTTGAGTAAAGTTAGAAGAATCTTGGATTTTATGGATTTTACATTTGCTGAAGGAAGACGTAGAGTAGCGGAGACGGAATCCACTAGGAAATCTAGAAACTCTATTTGCTGAACCGGAACCAGAGAAGACTTTTCGTTGTTGGTGATAAAGCCAAGATCCGACAGAAGAGAACAAGCTAACTGGACATGAGATTGAAGAGAAGAAAGGTTCTAGTTCATGATGAGGATATTGTCCAAGTAAGTGATTAAACTGACTCCTTGAGCTCTGAGAAAAGCTGCAACTGGCTTCATGAGCTTTGTGAAACAACAGCGAGTGGAAGAGAGCCCGGAAGGAAGGGAGGAGAACTGAAACGTCTGTTTTAGCCATTGGAAGTGTAAATACTTTCTGGAATCCGGATGCATAGGGATGGATAGATATGCATCCTGTAGGTCCAAACTAACCATCTAGTCGCACTGAAGGAGAGAATCTCTGAGATGTAATATGATCTCCATTTTGAAAGGGCAATAAACAACAAAATGATTGAGGTTGATGACTGGGAGCATCTTTTTGTTCTTCTTTTGAACTAGAAAAAACTGAACTGATGAGACCTAAAAGATCGAGATGACACGATACAATTGGGTGTTTTTGAAGAAGATTCTAGATTTCTGCCGAAATTAGGTTTGTCATTTCCATAGAGAACTGGGGAGGGTGAGGAAGCATCGACTGAACAGGCTTTGAGTAAAGCTCCATAGCATAACCTTGCACAGTGTTTAAAACCCATGGGTCCGCAGTAATTGACTGCCATTTTGGTAGAAACAGTAAAAGTCGACCTCCTACAGTAGGAAGGCCAGAAAGGTGACTTACCAGGTTGAAAGGAATATCTGGAACCCTTGTTGCCTTTCTTGCGGAAACCACGCCCTCTCTGTGGGAAGAACTGTGGTCTATATTCCTGGTAAGAGGTGTTGTATGCATCAAGGGAACTCTGGATGTTGTATGAACAGCTAGCAAAGTGGTTCCTACCGCTGCCGGCCCTGGCAAAAACCTGACTGGTGAACATTTTCTTAAGAGATTGCTGGGCTTTAGCCAAAGAAGCAAAAGTTGCCACATATTTACAAAGTTCCTTTATGAAGGAATGCCCAAAAAGGAGACCTCCCGCCTTGATGCCGGGATCAGAGACAGCCAGATTTACAAATTTGGGGTCAAGCTTTAGAAGGAGACCTTTTCTGCGCTTGTGCGTGATTGCTATGTTGGCATTCCCCAAAAGACATACGGTACCGGGTTTATGGGAGAATTATCCAATCGAGCTTTGGCCCAGTCAAAAATGCAAGTCATTGGACCCACAATGTCCAAGAGTTTATCTTGGCATGTGGACCATGCCTTATCCACACCTTTGTGGGGATCCTTTTCAAACTTAGTAAAAAACGGTAAGTAGGGAAGGATCAATGGAGGGTGTACAGTTATTTATGATTGCAGGGAAGGACAAGGGCACTCTGATCATGGTTTTGCTCTGTTTTGTTTGTCCAGGGGAGTCTTGAAACCACATACTCTCCGACATGGTCCACAGGAAACCATTCGGTGGAGTGTGGATGATGTATATCATTTGGGTCAAACACAGGGACCTCTTCCACATCAGTAATTGTTAGAGATTTTGACGCCTCTTGAGCTGAAAGTTCTGCTTTCTTAGGAGAAGGGGGGGAATAAATCCCCATTATCGTTATCGGATTTACCTGTGTCTGAATCAGCGCCTTGTATATCATCATCAGTATGCAAAATTTTAAAAATAACCATAGGAGATGAAATTTGCTTGGATTCTGACGTGCATTTGAGAGACAATTTATTCTTTAAAATCCACTCCCTTAAGGGAGGCCTTTGAGGAGCCACGTCCTCTGTCTTTTGTGAGGAACCCTCACCAACCAATAACGCCACCTTGGGAATTTTTTTTAGACAAAGGGCGTTTTTTGTGTCCCCCACAGACTGGGCCAAAATCATCTTAGACACCAAGCTTAAAACTGAATTTTTCAAATGTGCTGATAGTTCGTCTATCGAGGCAGAGACTGCCTGCTCCACAGAACTTTGAATAAAGTCACTCAGATTCTCTTTCATAACCTCTTCCTACTCATTAATGGCACGTAAAATAGGAAAACTATCAATTTCCATGATAATTGTATTGTAAAACTGTATGCTAAATAATGGTTGGTTGTGAAAGGGTTACATTTCCTCACCAGAGGAAAAAACTAGCTTAGCTCCACCTATGGGCGGAGAAAAGGGAGAGCCCAGCGAGGGGAAGGCAAAAGAAACGGTAGGAAACCTACAGCAGTTGTTAGCGACGATACAGCAGGCTAAGAAGCAACGAAAGCTGAGGCACAGGAGCTTGACATTTCTCTCAATCATTGCTGAAAATGGCGACCCGGTGAGAGGAACATCGAAGCTTCAAAAGGCAATGAAGCGCACGCGCGAGGCAGGTGCGTTATGCAGTGTGGCTACAAGCCGTCTGGAAAGACGCTAGGAGCAGGAAGTGCGGCAAGAGCAACGCTCATAAGCCCAATAAACCGTGAAATACACATTTACAGAGTATTAAATAAAACAAATTCCCCAAATATACTCATCTTTACTGCAAGCAGCAAGAAAAGAGGGCTATTCACAGTATAGATGAGCATTATGGGGTCTTCTGACCTGTGATTGGTGCCTGACTTTGGACTACGTGTTTGTTCCCATTGGCCACGTTCATTTACCTCTCGGGATTTGTAGTTTTTTCTGTGTTGGCTGCTGCTATTTAAATTAAACAAGAAAAGAAAGGCATTATATGAGCCTCAGGTCTTGCCATAAAATTAAAAATACCTAAGGGATATCCTAAACTTATTTAATATACAGAAACCCTTGTTAAGATTAAAATGATACTGGTCAGAAATGGATACAATTATCCTAACTGGCTCAACAAGTGAATTAAAAAAAGATCAACATGTGTCTTGCATATTTAATATCAGTAATGATCAGGGCAATTCGTCACTACCAAAACCCTAATCTACTCAAGAATGGGGTATCGAACTGTGAGGGATGTTTGTGTGACCATACCCAAAACGTGAAAATACTGGTCTCAAAGTGTACCTACCCTGTAAAAAATTGACCTGAAAAGTAAACATAACAGCAGAGGATAGTATTATTCTCTTCTGAGGTACTGAAAAAGACACCTCTGTAATGATTCTTAGCCCTATAACAGGGCTCCAATTATCTATGATGCGGACAAGATGACAACACATACAAACACATATAAAAATGTATAATGCACACATATCAGCATACAGTGCTCAACAGGGAAACATCCTTTTTTCCGACTTTTTTTTTCCGAAAGTCGTGGTTAACAAAAGCGCAACAACGCTTTTTTTAACCACAACTCCAGTTTTTTGTGCCTTAACTACGTATGTTCTGAACAACGAACATGCGTGGTTAAGGTACAAAGAAGGGAGTTGGTGAAGGTAAGTGGTGGGTTTAGGTTTTGGGGAGGGGGTGGGGGGTCAGGGTGTTTTAGGTTTTGGGGTGGTGTTGGGGGGTGGGGCGTTTTTGGTTTTGGGGAGTGGGTGGGGGGTCAGGGGTTTTAGGTTTTAGGGTGAGGTTGGGGGGTGTGGCGTTTTTGGTTTTGGGGAGTGGGTGGGGGGTCAGGGGGTTTTAGGTTTTAGGGTGGGGTTGGGGCGTTTTTGGTTTTGGGGAGTGGGTGGGGGGTCAGGGGGTTTTAGGTTTTAGGGTGGGTTTGGGGGGGTGGGGCGTTTTTGGTTTTGGGGAGTGGGTGGGGGGGTCAGGGGGTTTTAGGTTTTAGGGTGGGGTTGGGGGGTGGGGCGCTTTTGGTTTTGGGGAGTGGGTGGGGGGGTCAGGGGGTTTTAGGTTTTAGGGTGGGGTTGGGGGTGGGGCGTTTTTGGTTTTGGGGAGTGGGGGGGTCAGGGGGTTTTAGGTTTTGGGGTGGGGTGGGGGTGGGGCATTTTTGGTTTTGGGGAGCAGGTGGGGGGTTGGGGGCTTTAGGTTTTGGGGTGGGGTTGGGGGGGTGGGGTGAGGGATGTAGGGTGAATGGTGCCTATTGCTAATGATTTTATCAGGAATGCCTTTACAACGAAATATCGTTGTTAAGGCATTCGTGGTAAAATCATTAGTAGTAGGAACGAGGTCGGTGTTCCGACCTCGTTGTTAAGGCAGTAGTTGTTTTTGAAGTCGCTGTTTCGTCGTAAAATCTGCTCAACAGAGTAAGTGCTCCTGTCCACATCGCATCTACAACAAAGCCAGTCCAACCATCGCCCCCATACTCCGCGACATAATCAACTCCTCCTTCAATGCCGCCACCTACCCAGACCCCTGGAAGCACGCGGAAATCACCGCTCTCCTGAAAAAAACAAAGCTGACCCAGAGATCCTCTCCAACTATTGCCCCATCTCCCTCCTCCCCGCCAAGGTCGCCGAGAAACTAGTCAACACCCGCCTATCCCACTACCTCGAAGAAAACAACACTCTTGACCCCTCACAATCCGGGTTCCGCAAGAACCACATCACGGAAACCACCCTCATCGCATGCACTGACATTAGGACCAAAGTCGAGAAAGGCGAGACCGTCGCACTCATCCTTCTAGACCTCTCCGCAGCCTTTGACACTGTCTGCCACCACACATTCCACACACGCCTCCTTCCTCACTAACCGGACCCAGAGAGTCCGCCTCCCACCTTTCCACTTCACCACCACCAAGATCATCTGCGGAGTCCCCCAAGGGTCCTCTCTCAGCCCCACACTCTTCAACATTTACATGATCCCCCAAGCCAACATCCTCCAATCACACGGAATCACTATCCTCTCCTACGCAGATGACACCCAACTCATCCTCTCCCTCACCCGCAACCCCACCACCGCCAAAACCAACCTACACGCAGCTCTCCTCGACACCGCCAACTGGATGACAACTAAACACCTCAAGCTCAACTCCAACAAAACCGAGATCATCATCTTCGGCCCCAACAAAACTATATGGGACGACTCCTGGTGGCCCACCGCCCTAGGACCCACACCCACCCCCGCAAAAAACGCACGCAACCTCGGCATCATCCTCGACTCCTCCCTCTCCATGACACAGCAGCTCAATGCTCTTACCTCCTCCTGCTTCCTCACACTCCGCACTCTAAAAAAATCCTTCAAATGGATTCCCCCAGAGACCAGGAAGACAGTCACCCATGCACTCATCAGCAGCAGACTAGACTACGGTAACGCCCTCTACCCCGGTACCACACTCAAACTCACACGCAAACTTCAGAGAATCCAGAACACAGCCGCGTGCCCCTTCCTTGGCCTCCCCCGCCACGAACGAATCTCACCACACCTCAAAACCCTTCACTGGCTCCCATTACACAAGAGAATCACATTCAAGATCCTCATCCATGCACACAAATCCCTTCACAACACCGGCCAGACATACCTCAACGAAAGAGTGAACTTTCACACTCCCACCCGCAACCTCCGATCAGCCAACCTCGCCCTAGCCACAGTCCCCTGCATCCAACGCACCACCACCGGAGGCAGGGCCTTCTCCTACATCACTCCCAAAACCTGGAACTCCCTCCCCACCCACCTCCGCAAAACCAAAGACCTCCTGCTCTTCAGAAATAACCTCAAAACATGGCTGTTCGAACAGTGACCCTCCTGCCCCCCCCCCACCAAGCACCTTGAGACCCTCACGGGTGAGTAGCGCGCTATATAAATTTTTTTGATTGATTGATTGATTGCCCATGTCTGGGTAATAATGAGGCGTCCATAATAGGCTACCACTAATGACCCAACATGAGTGGCAAAGGAAGCGCTCATTGACGTCTTAAAAGATTGAAAGTGAAAGAGAAGAAGGCAACAATCACTCGGAAAATCAAGTAAGTTAGTTGGCATATCAACTTAGCTGTATGTTAAATACTTACAGATTACCAGAGCGCACTTTGTCCGTAACCTACCTCGTCCTTTGCCCCCACCGAGGTGTCTGCCAGACTCGGCAGGCAGCTATATAAAGACAGCAGATTAGTATAATGCGGGCCAGGTGTGACACAACACTGCTCCAAAGACTGGAGCGCAGCGTCAGGGATGCCTTGGTGGTGGTGGCCATCTTAGAGGAGGCATTTTAATGTAAACATGTGGTCCAGGTCTAGAATGAATCGTCATCTCATCTTTACTAGTGGTGGCCATATCGAATGGGGCCATCTCCATGAAATTAAACTAAAAACACAAAAAGGACAGAAATATGCCCTCAAACTGGTGGTATGGGGAAACCCAACTGTAGACCTCGCTAATGAAGGCTCCCCTAAGCCCTCCATCATAGAGGCGCCTGAAAGAAATAGGCAGGATAATGCCTAGAGCACCCTCATGGTGGCCTCCCTGTGACAGGGAGGGAAAGGTGTGTTGTGCTGCCAATCCATTTTGTCCACAAAGCATGAGGTCCACTGTTGTCTGGGCGACAAATACCAAAATGGCACTTCAGCGTCTAGGAAAAATCATGAAGTATAAAAGGTTTATAGCATATAGCGATATAAGTCTAAGAATAAAGGGTGTGTGAACCTGTCATGAAAATCAAATGTGTAGGGATGCACTCAATGTAAAGCAGTTAACAGAAGGAGGTCAAAGTAAACACATACATCAATAGCTAGAGGTTTAAAATAATGCCCAGGCACTCATTCTGGAACACCTGGTGGACACTGCACCTAAACACACCCAGTGTTGTCCCTCCACAGTATGGTGCATTGTTCAACATTGTCTAAAAAAGGCTGAGAAGAACGTTGTCTCATTGCAAATCTCTAGCCACCGGGACTCATTCATCGAAAGCTGTGTACGTGTGTTGGATCGGAATTAGGTGGCAAGCTCTCCCCAAGGGATGTTATCATTCAGCCCTGTTCTATGTGTGGAAAGATGAAAAATCCATTGCTGTTCCTTTCTGAACACAGTGCCTCTACTCATCCAGGGATGTGCCTACAAAATTGTCCAATGTATGTCATCGGGCGTATGTTGTTACTCAAGAAAGTGGGTGCTCATTCTTGTAGTGGTCTTCTTGCAGCAGACTTCCATGATCCTGAACTTAACTGCACATTTGGTCATGCCAATGTTGTGTTTTCTACAGGGATAGGTAATCATATAGATGCAATTTTAAGAATTGCAATTAGCGTGTGACTTTTGGATCTAGGTCTGAGTCTGCTCAAGTTGGATAACCTTTGAAGTTTCCCTAAGGAAACAAATCCCACAGGACCCACATGGGAATTAGCCTGTGACAGGCTCCACAGTGGATGTTGTGTCTGTCTGATGGCCATATGTGATCTGGTGTGCACAATCATGTCCCTTATGTCAGTAGTCCATTTAAATGCAAAGCGTGGGATTGGTATAGACAGGCACTCTGTTCCCAAAATTGCCCAGTGTCTCCTAATAATCTACCTTATCTTGCTGGACAAGAGTATGTATGATGTGACACAAGTCAAAACATCCTCAAAGGTGTGGATGTGTGGTTTAAGCAGTGCTCCCCTGCTATTCCTAGCCCTCTTTTGTGCTGATTGAATGCAATTTGGTGGGCATTTGCGTGTTAACAGATTATTTTTCAGATGTTGTGTCTGCTCTTCATAATCCCTGATAGAACTACAGTTGCGGCGGAGTTGTAAACACTATCCCAAGGGTAAGTTGTCTCTCAAATGTTGGGAATGATGACTGTCATACCGTAGTAAACTGTTACAGTCCATAGGTTTACTGTATGTAGTGGTATGCACCTGTCCGCCTTCTAGGGAAAGCAGCAGATCAAGGACGGGGAGAATCTCTGAAGAAATGTTTTAGTGAAGAAAAGGGTTAAGAGTATTCTCACAGTCACAGAAATCACTGCAGGTGTCAGTGTTCCCTTCCCACAACACAAGTTTATCATCTATTTAGTGGTGTCAAACCTTGATATGGATCAAAAACAGGTTGTCAACACAGAAGATACTCTCTTTCTCAAAGTGGGCCATATATAGGTAGACCTGACACAGAGCTTAGGTACTGCCCATAGAGGTACCCTGCATCTGGTGGGTCAGCTGGTCTTTGAATTGAAAGAAATTTTCTTTGAGGCCTAGAGTGGCGCATTATAAACTCAAGTCCACTGGGGTGGGTGAAGATCACACCTCTGATGGAAGAGTGCTCTCCATCCCCTCCAAGGTCACATCCTGAGGGATATTGGCATAGAGAGCTTCCACGTCCAGGGTTACTAGGAGATTGATCTGGCCAGTGTCATTGACTTCCCTCAATCAGTTTGAGTATGTCTCTTGTGTCTTTGAGAAAAGATGGAATTTTAGTGACTAGTGGCTCTGGAGAGTTTTCACAGAATTTGGGCAGAGGCTCCAGCAGAGATCCCATCCCTGACACAATTGGTCTTCCAGGGATGGGGGAATGTTCTCTTGTGGATCTTGAGGAGAACATAAAAATATGGAATCCTGGGGATAGTGTTCACCAGGAACACAGCTTCATTTTTACCAATCCTGTGCCTCGGTTGATGTCATTAATGATTTTATTTTAGTGCTGAGTCATCTGGTGGGATTTCGTATGATTGGAGTGTAGTATTTTCTGTAAGAGAGCTGCAGTTCGCATTCAAAATCAAAATCAGCCATAGACATGATGACAATTGCCCCTCCCTTGTCTGCAGGTTTGTGATCCGTGAGTCATTAGCCAGGGATTGTAACACGTTCCATGACTGACCTTATTCACCTCCTTAAGTACAGCCTGCTCAAATGTAAAAATGTCAATGGGAGTCATACCTCTGCTGGGGTGAAGGTAGATGGATTCCTGAGACCTCTATCCGACGTCCCAGTAGTTGGTCTTTCCTGGAAAAATGCTTTAAGGCAGACTTTTTGGCAAACGGTTTGTAGTTCACAGTTAGTGCAGAATTTGCCATAATTTGGGATTTCTCCTTGCAGTGGTGCACTGTCTTCTGCCTAGCGCCAATGCAGTGCCTGCATAATGGGCAGGTGTAGAATAGTACCATCTTGCCTGGCATGTTACCCCCATTTTTACTTATATGTATGTTTTGTTTTGCCTGTGTCACTGGGATCCTGCTAACCAGGACCCCACTGCTCATAAAGTGTGCCCTGTATGTGTTCCCTGTGTGGTGTCTAACTGTATCACTGAGGCTCTGCTAACCAGAACCTCAGTGTTTATGCTCTCTCTGCTTTTAAAATTGTCACTGCAGGCTAGTGACTAATTTTACCAATTCTGATTGGCACACTGAAACACCCTTATAATTCCCTAGTATAGGGTACCTAGGTACCCAGGGCATTGGGGTTCCAGGAGAACCCTATGGGCTGCAGCATTTCTTTTGCCACCCATAGGGAGCGCAGACAGTTCTTACACAGGAATGCCACTGCAGCCTGAGTAAAATAACATCTACCTTATTTCAAAGCCATTTTACACTGCACTTAAGTAACTTATAAGTCACCTATATGTCTCACCCTCACTTAGTGAAGGTTAGGTGCAAAGTTACTAAGTGTGAGGGTACCCTGGCACTAGCCAAGGCACCCCCACATTGTTCAGGGCAATTTCCCCAGACTTTGTGATTGCTGGGACACCATTGCACGTGTGAACTACATATAGGTCAATACCTATGTGTAGCTTCACAATGGTAACTCCGAACATGGCCATGTAACATGTCTAGGATCCCGGAATTGTCATCTCAATACCATTCTGGTATTGGGTGGACAATTCCATGCATCCCTGGGGCTCCAGCATAGAGCCCGGATACTGCCAAACAAACTCTCTGGGGTTTTCTCTGCAGCTACCACTGCTGCCAACCCTCAGACAGGATTCTGCCCCCCTGGGTCCTGGGTAGCCCAGTCCCAGGAAGGCAGAACACAGGATTTCCTCTGAGAGAAGGTGTTACACCCTCTCCCTTTGGAAATAGGTGTTAAGGGCCTGAGAGGAGTAGCCTCTCCTGGCCACTGGAAATGCTTTGAAGGGCACAGATGGTGCCTTCCTTGCATAAGCCAGTCTACACCATTTCAGGGACCCCCCCTAGCCCTGCTCTGGCGTGAAACTGGACAAAGGAAAGGGGAGTGACCACTCCCCTGACCAGCACCTCCCCAGGGGAGGTGCCCAGAGCTCCTCCAGTGTGTCCCAGACCTCTGCCATCTTGAATGCAGAGGTGTGAGAGCACAATGGAGACCTCTAAGTGGCCAGTGCCAGCAGGTGAGGTCAGAGACCCCTCCTGATAGGTGCTTATCTCTCTCTGTAGCCAATCCTCCTCTGAGGGCTATTTAGGGTCTCTCCTGTGGGTTTCTCGTCAGATAACGAATGCAAGAGCTCACCAGAGTACCTTAACACTTATCTCTCTGGCTTCTGCCAAGGATCGACTGCTGACTGCTCCAGGACGCCTGCAAAACTGCAACAAAGTAGCAAGAAGACTACCAGCAACATTGTAGCACCTCATCCAGCCGGCTTTCTCGACTGTTTCCTGGTGGTGCATGCTCTGAGGGCTGTCTGCCTTCACCCTGCACTGGAAGCCAAGAAGAAATCTCCTGTGGGTCAACTGAATCTTCCTCCTGCTAATGCAGGCACCAAACTTCTGCATCACCGGTCCTCTGGGTCCCCTCCCATCTTAACGAGCGTGGTCCCTGGAACACAGGAGCTGGATCCAAGTGCCCCCGACAGTCCAGTGGCCCTTCTGTCCAAATTTGGTGGAGGTAAGTCCTTGCCTCCCCACGCCAGATAGTAATCCTGTGTACTGCATGAACTGCAGGTGCTAGGGCTTCTGTGCACTTTTGCAAGACTTCCTTTGTGCACAGCATAGCCCAGGTCCCCAGCACTCCGTCCTGCATTGCCCAACTCACTGAGTTGGACTCTGACTTCGTGGGACCCTCTTTTGTTGTGCTGAGATGACCGCCATGCTCAGATCTTCTGAACGCCTGTTCAGGTGCTTCTGCGGGTGGTGCCTACTTCTGCGTGGGCTGTCTGTGTTGCTGAGAACCCCCTCTGTCTCCTCCTCCAAGGGGCAACCTCCTGGTCCTTTCTATGCCCTGGCAGCACCTACAATCCTCAACCATGACTCTTGCAGCTAGCAAGGTTTGTTTGTGGTATTTCTGCATGGAAACAACTCTGTATCCTCCAGCACGCCGTGGGACATCTTCTGACCAAAGGAGAAGTTCCTGGCACCTTCTGTTCTTGCAGAATCTTTGGCTTCTTCCACCTGGAGGCAGCCCTTTTGCACCTTCATTCGGGGTTTAGTGGGCTCCTGCCCCCCTGGACACTTGCATGACTCTTGGACTTGGTCCACTTCCTTTGCAGGCCCTCAGGTCCAGGAATCCGTCTTCAGTGCTTTGCAGTCAGTTGTTGTCTTTGCAGAATCCCCTATCTCAACTTTACTGTCATTCTGGCGTAGTAGGGTAACTTTACTCCTACTTTTCAGGGTCTTGGGGTGGGTTATCTTGGACACCCTTAGTGTTTTCTTACACTCCCAGCAACCCTCTACACACTACACTAGGCCTGGGGTCCATTTGTGGTTCGCAGTCCACTTTTGGAGCTTATGGTTTGTGTTGCTCCTAGGCCTATTGTCTCCTATTGCATTCTATTGTGTTCTATAGTGTTTGCACTACTTTCCTAACTGTTTACTTACCTGATTTTGGTGTGTGTGTATATGTTTTGTACTTTACTTACCTCCTAAGGGAGTATATCCTCTTAGATACTTTTGGCATATTGTCACGAAAATAAAGTACCATTACTTTTAGTAACTCTGAGTTTTGTGTTTCTTATGATATAGTGCTATATGATATAGGTGGTATAGTAGGATAGTTGCATGTCTCCTAGTTTAGCCTAAGCTGCTCTGCTATAGCTACCTCTATCAGTCTAAGCTGCTAGAACACTACTAATCTACTAATAAGGGGTAACTGGACCTGGCACAAGGTGTAAGTACCACACGGTACCCACTATAAGCCAGGCCAGCCTCCTTCAGCAGCACTGTTCTTTTTTTTAGCAGGAAGGGACACCTTCCTGCACAAAAACACTACTTAGAGGCATTTCTCTTCTTCTTTGTGTGCTGCAGAATGCATCACACTTGGAAAGAGAAATAAAGAGGAGAAATAAAGCCATTTCTCCTTGTTATGCCTTACTGGGGAAGGCATAGCATTTTGATGTTTTCTCAGGTTTAGTAGCTTTAGTAAATTTGGAAACGCACCAAAATTCATGGGTGGATACATGGGAAAGCCATGCAAGGCAGCAGAAATCACCCCATGTGTGGCTTTGTAAATATTACTGAAGCCTTCGTGTTGTCTTTTGAGTCACCTTGTGTGATGCAAGGACAAGGCAAAAGCTTCATAAATCTGGGCCTAAAAGACTTGCTACATTTCTTTACAAAGCCACACAAGGCGGTGCAAATATCCCTTTGTGTGGCTTTGTAAATATTATGAAAGCCTTTGCATTGTCCTTGCATCACACTGAGTAACACAAGGACAACACAACAACTTTGAAAATCTGGGTGTAAATGACTTGCTAAGATCACATGCCAAGATTACATGATACGTCAGTAGAAATTATAATAAACAGTAAATTTAAATTCTATTCTGTCCTATTTTATTCTATTCATTATGGCTAATAGTAAAAATTCGTTTGTAAATTAAATTAGCAGCTTGAATCTGAATATGCATCTACTTCCATTACCAAGTGGTATTCCCCCTAAAGGTACTTAACTGCATCACAACTGACCTGGAAGTAGAGAGGGCAATTTTATAGCCCGTGATTTTAGTGCATGCGGCTGAGGACTCATTGTTAACACTAAGGCCCTCATTACAACGCCTGCGGTTGGTGTTAAAGTGGCGGTAATACCACCAACAGGTTGGCGGTAACTACCGCCAAATTATGACTATAGCTGAAAGATCTCTGACAGTCAATGTAGCACAGTGACCGCCAGGGCGGAAACAACAGCCACCACGACGGTAGCCGCCTATAGCCAGGCGGAAGTCAATGTTCTGCCCACCATATTAAGGGGGTCATTCTGACCCTGGCGGTCCATGACCGCCAGGGCCGAGGACCGCGGAAGCACCACCAACAGGCTGGCGGTGCTTCCTGGGCCATTCTGACCGCGGCGGTAAAGCTGCGGTCAGAAAAGGGCAACCAGCGGTTTCCCGCCGGTTTACCCCTGGCCCAAGGAATCCGCCATGGCGGCGCTGCTTGCAGCACCGCCATGGGGATTCCGACCCCCTTCCCGCCATCCTGGTCCGGAACAGGATGGCGGGAACAGGTGTCGTGGGGCCCCTGGGGGCCCCATAATGATTTTCAGTGTCTGCAAAGCAGACACTGAAAATCGCGACGGTGCCATTGCACCCGTCGCACACCAGCAACTCCGCCGGCTCCATTCGGAGCCGGCTTCATCATTGCTGGGCCTTTCCCGCTGGGCTGGCGGGCGGCCTTTTGGCGGTCGCCCGCCGGCCCAGCGGGAAAGTCAGAATGACCGCCGCGGTCATTTGACCGCGGTGCGCTCTTTTGGCGGTCTCCGCCCGGCAGGCGGTGCCCGCCGCCCACCGGGGTCGGAATGACCCCCTAAGACACTGCAATCCGCCACCTTTTCCAGGGTGGTACCAATGACATCAAAAGCCTGGCAGAAACTGAGCTCAGAAGGGAAAGGACTCACCATTGGAGGCACAGGGAACAACCACACCCCCATGGAGCCCGAACTGCATGTCTTCGCCATGATCTTCTATGTTCTCCTCCACCACGAACACCAACTCTGGCGAAAACGACGATGGTGAGTACAGACGCCTAGCACACAAGGGAGTGTGGGAGGAAAAAGAGAGTGACACACACACGCACCACACACACACCCTCCAACACCATACACACAAGCAGCTGTATTACTAAAACATTTTTACCCTGTAACTCAGATGAATAATGCAAGGACAAAACTATTGCAAAAAAGTGAGTGTAATGAAAGCAACACATCAAGAAAAATACGTTAGGCAAGATAATAGATATATACATATGTACAGAAAAAGGGGCACAGCCCAATCCACAATATTCGTAGCCCACATGGCCACCAGCCAAAGTCCAAGGCAACACATGTCACCTGCATCAACACAGAGAGAACACTGCAGGGGCATCAGTTGGTAACTAGGCAGGCACCTCAAGAAGACAGGGGACGGGGGGCACCTCAGCCGAGAGATGGAACAAGACCACTGGTTTTGGAGGGGGCAACATGCCTCTACTCTTGGTCCTGGGGAGTGCAAGACCACAGTCTCTCGAGTGGGTGACTTGCCCACTAGCTCTGGAGGGGGCAACATGCCCTGTTCCTGGTCGTGTGGAGTGCAAGGCCACAGTCTCTCGAGTGGATGACTTGCCCACTTGCTCTAGAGGGGGCAACATGCCATGTGCTTGGTCCTAGGAAGTGCAAGGCCACAGTCTCTCGAGTGGGTGACTTTCCCACTTGCTCTGGAGGGGGCAACATGCCCTGTGCTTGTTCCTAGGGCGTGCAAGGCCACAGTCTCTTGAGTGGGTGACTTGTCCACTTGCTCTGGAGGGGGCAACATGCCCCGTGCTTGGCCCTGGGGAGTGCAAGGCCACAGTCTCTCATGTGGGTGGCTTACCCACTGGTTCTGGAAGGGGCATTGTGCCCTGTGCTCTTGATCCTGGGGAGTCTTGGGTATGTGGGTGTCTTACCCACTGGTTCTGGAGGTGGCATTGTGCCCTGTGATCTTGATTCTGGTGAGTCTAGGTTATGTGGGTGTCTTACCCACTGGTTCTGGAGGGGGCATCGTGCCCTGTGCTCTTGATCCTGGGGAGTGCAAGTTCACAGTCTCTCAGGTGGGTGTCATACCCACTGGATTTGCAGGGGGCAGGCCACACAGCAGCCCATGGAGGCAGGATTACATACCGTCCACTGGTGGTGACGGCTGCTCAGTGGAGGTGGTGGTGCTGCTGGTGGGGGGAGGCTCCTGCCCATCCCCTGCAACCTCGGACGGCTGCTCACTGAAGGTGGTGGTGCTGCTGGGGGGGGGAGGCTCCTGCCCATCCCCCGCATCCTCGGACAGCTGCTCACTGGAGGTAGTGGTGCTGCTAGGGGGGGGGGGCTCCGCCCATCCCCTGCAACATCGGATGGCTGCTCACTGGAGGTGATGCTGCTGCTGGGGGGGAGGCTCCTGCCCATCCCCTGCAACCTTGGATGGCTGCACAACCATGGTTGGTGGTGGGGGCTCTGTCACAGTTCCTGCCCCAGGCCTCTTGCTCTTCCTGCCTGCTGGTGCAGGCTCCTTGCTCTTCCTGGCAGCTGGGGCAGGCTCTTTTCCCTTCTTAGCAGCTGCTGCAGGCTTCTTTGTCTTCCTGGTAGCTGGGGCAGGCTCCTTTCCCTTCTTAGCAGCTGCAGGCTCCCTTGTCTTCCTGGCAGCTAGGGCAGGCTCCTTTCCCTTCAGGCTTCCTGGTGCAGGCCCCTTCACCTTCAGGACATGTGGCCTGGCTCCTTTTCCACCACGAGTGGGTGTGGTGACCACTGGGTCTGTGGACTGGGTGGCTGAGGTGCTTGGCTGGGTTCTTCCTACCCTGCCCATATGTGCAGGACGGGGGGTAGGGGTAGGGAAAAGGTCAATGGTGGATAGGAAAAGTTTTTTACAGACATTGGGGTGGGACGAGGGAGAAGGAATGGGAGTGGAGGAAGAGGGAGTGGTTGTTGGAGGTGTCTGTCTGCTGATCTTGGGTGCAGGTGCATGTGCTGGATGCTGTTGTGAGGTGGATGGCTGTTGGGTATCTCTGTGCTTGCGTTTGTGCAACTTATGGGGGGCAGACACAGTGGGAGAGGACACAGGAGACATGTGCATGGCAGTTGTGGAGGTGTCTGCCAGTGAGGTGTGTGTTCTGCTTGGTGTGGTGATGCTGCTGGTAGTGGATAAAGATATAGTGCATGCAGGTGTGAGTCTAGATGGAACTGGGAGGAAGGTGGAGGAGGAGGAGGAGGGGGGGAGACAGTGAAAATAGTGGACGTTGGTGTGTCTGCATCTGGATGGTGTTTGTGTGAGTGCCTGTGGGATGAATGTGGTGCTTGTGTTTGCCTGTACCACTCTTGTGTGTTGTCTTGTGTGCATGCTTGTCTGCCTGTGTGCTTGGGATAGGTTGGGGTTGAGGAGAATGGAACTGGGAAGAGGAAGTTGGAGGGTGGAAACAGGGACAATGGCTGCCATCAGAGAGGAGGCCCGAGCCTGGATCGATCTCTGTTGGGCCGCCAAGCCGGTGAGAATGTCCTCCAGGAATGCATTAGTCTGTTGCATCTGGACTGCCAGCCCCTTGATGGCATTCACAATGGTTGACTGCCCTACAGAGATGGATCTCAGGAGGTCAATAGCCTCCTCATTTAGGGCAGCAGGGCTCACTGGGGCAGGGCCTGAGGTGCCTGGGGCGAAGGAGATGCCCACCCTCCTGTGTGAGCGGGCACAGGCAACACAATGAGGGGCTGCTGGGAGGGCGATGCTGGTATGGGGGGTGGCGTCTGTACCTGTAGCTGGGGTGGTCACCAGGGAGCTTCCATCAGAGGAGGTATCTGTGCCAGAACTGTCCCCTCCGGTCTCTGCCTTGGTGCTCCCTTGCCCTCCATCCCACTGGTGCCTCAGCGTCGGTGGCCTCCTGGACCCTGTGGTATGCAGCTGCCTAAGTCGCCGGTGCCTCTGCCCCTCCGCCAAATGATGCTAATTTACATAAGGACAGGGTGACAAAACAAAAAGGGAGGGGGAGAGACAAAGAATACACTTGGTCAATGGCTGCACCAACGCCACCGTTGGCATACAAAGCACCCTCACACACATGGAACAGCCCTACGCAATATGCCATAGCACTACCAGAGAAATGTTTAGCAGGCAAGGCATCGGGAGGGGCATACATCGCCAAATGCAGCACACCTGGGACCCACGCAGCCGTGACCAGTAGTGTATGCCTGCGAGCTAGGTTGCAAGATTTTCCCTTCAGAACCCTAGCCACCAGGGGACCCATGCTGCAATGTCAGACCTGGCCTAGGGGCACCGACTGACACACATCCCCCACCCAGATGCCACCCTACCATGTGTAAGTTGTAATGATGGGCACTGTACTCACCCCCTTGTGGCTGCTGTGATGCCCTCAAGCGCCCATCCAGCTCAGGATAGGCCACCACCAGTATGCGGGCCATCAGGGGGGGTCAGGGTTCGACGGGCACCCCTTCCTCATTGGGAGCTCATCCCCAGCTGGGCCTCCGTCTTCCGTGCCCAGCGTCTCAGGTCCTCCCACTGTTTCCGACAGTGGGTGCTCCGCCTGCTGTAGACACCCAGGGTCCGCACGTCCTTGGCGATGGCACGCCATATACCCTTCTTTTGCTGGGCGCTGACCTGCAGAGGCAATACACACAGGAAAACGGAATTAGTCAAACAGTCCTGCATGTTACACTTATGGCCCACCATACCCCTTCACTGCACCATTTACACACACACATAGCCCTGCTCACAACCAATACGCCGCCCAGAGGACATCCACCCTCCCCCCTTATACGAGACCTTCACACACACCACTCCATGCATTCATGCCACATTCATCATGCCCACAGTGTACTCACCTGTTGGTCTGGAGGCCCATACAGCAGTCTGTACTGGGGTAGGACCCCATCCACCAGTCCCTTCAGCTCCTCTGAAGTGAAGGCTCAGGCCCTTTCCCCAGTCACACGGGCCATGGTAGGTTCCAGACACAGGTCACAGCAGCACATGCAGTGTAGGTCCTCTCCTGTTGAAGATCAGGTAGCAAGTGAAGATGAGAAAGAAAATGGCGGTCACGTCTTTGACGATGCATATTCTCTCCACCGGCGTAGATCACCATTGGCCACTGTGACCTGTAGGCCCCAATGTTAACCAATGAGGAGTTGCACGGCGGTTCCTGACCGCCTCCCGCAATGGCGCACAACGTCAGCGGAATTACCTCACTTCCACCTGCCCCTCCGCAAGGGCAGGCAAACACCATTTCAAGGAGGGGGGGTTAGGCCCTGGAAACTTGCTGCGTCACTGGGGAAATTAGGACATACTGGACAAATCACACATACTCATTACAAGTTAACAGCACGAAAAGTTCTGTTGTATCTCCATTGTTCACTCTTTTGCCCCATAGATTGCTACTGCTGCGGATGAATAGGAGATGGAGACATACCCCTGTGTACAGACCCCTGGTGGACTTGGCAGCAATGGAGGGCAGGCACATTATCCTCACCTATAGACTTCACAGGGCCACAATCACAGAGCTGTGTGCCCAATTGGAGCCTGACCTGATATCTGCTATCCCTCACCCCACTGGGATACCACCTCTTGTGCAAGTTCTATCAGTGCTCCGTTTTCTGCCAACTGCTTCTTTCCAAGTGACAGTGGGCTTGGCAGCAGGAATGTCACAGCCAATGTTCTCAATAGTACTAACAAGAGTGTTGTCTGCCCTGATTAAACACATGTGCAGCTACATTATATTTCCCCAGGTTGAAGATTTGGCCGCAGTGGAGGCTGACTTCTATGCAATGGGACATATCTCCCAACATAATTGGGGCGATTGATGGAAAACATATTGCATTTGTCCCTCCCACGTCAGAATGAACAGGTGTTCAGAGATCGTAAGAGCTTCCACTCTATGAATGTACAGATGGTGTGCTTGGTGTACATCTCCCACATCAATGCTAAGTATCCTGGGTCAGTGCATGATGTCTTTGTCCCGAGGAATAGCAGCACCCCAAATGTGATGTCCCAACTACAGAGGCACAGGGTGTGGCTCATAGGTGAGCCCTGGTTCCCACCCAGTATATGTTGGTGTATGGGTAAGGTGTGGGCCCTATGGGATAGTGTGTGGCTAAATGTTGTCCCTCAAAATTTGCAGGTGACTCTGTTTACCCCAACCTATCATGGCTGCTGACCCCTGCGAGGACTGCCAGGACAAGGGCAGAAGAACGTTATAATGAGGCCCATGGGCGAACCAGAAGGATAATAGAAAGGACATTTGGCCTCCTGAAGGCCAGGTTTCGGTGCCTCCATCTAACAGGTGGATCCCTGTGCTACTCACCCAAGAAGGTCTGCCAGATAGTAGTGGCATGCTGCATGTTGCACAACCTTGCCCTGAGACGCCATGTGCCTTTTCTGCAGTAGGAGGAGGCTGGAGATGCCCGTGTGCCAGCAGTGGACCCTGTAGACAGTGAGGATGAGGAGGCAGAGGATGAGGACAACAGAACATCAGTGATCAGACAATACTTCCAATGAAACACAGGTAAGACTGTGTTACTTCACATTTCATTTACATTTGTTTGCATTTCTATGGCACTGGCATGCTGTTATTTCCCACTTCTATGCCCACTTACTGTACCCTCTGGTAATTCATTTTGCAGATGTTGGTGACCTGACATACACTCCTGGTGTGATCACTGCAGCCAGTTACAGGCCATTAATCTATGCTCATTTTCTGTACAGTTGAATTGCAATGTGTGTACCTGTTTCAATGAATACATAATTGAAAATATGACATACTCCAGACTTCTTTTTTTTCCAAGGGTGTTTATTGAAGTGCTAAAATATAGAGGGGCAAGTGCATGGGCTGGGGTGATGATGGAGGAAAGTCCAGGGTATTGTCCCAGTCTATTTGTAGCACAGGTGCATTGTCCAAGGGGGCATAGGAAGGGGAGCAATGCAGTTCAAGGTGGACAGGGTGACTGAGTGGGACACAAGGGTGACAATCAGGAGAGTCTCATTTCCTGGCAGGGCCTTGGTAAGTGTCTCTGGCTTCTGCCTGGATCGCAGGGAATGTTTGTGCGGTGGTTCTCCTTCTGCAGGGGGAGGGGTGCTGGTGGCCTGTGAGTCCTGTGGTGGGGCCTCCTGGCCACTAGCAGTAGCAGAGGTGGAAGGCTGTTCAGATGTCTGGCTAGTGGCAGTGGCCCGATGTTGTGTGACTGCCTCCCTCATTATATTGGCCATGTCTGCCAGCACACCTGCTGTGGAGATCAGGGTGTTGTTGATGGCCTGCAAGTCCTCCCTGATTCCCTGGTACTGTCCCTCCTGCAGCCACCTGTTCTCCTGCATGTTGTCCAGGATCTGGCCCATTGTGTCCTGGGAATGTTGATATGCTCCCAGGATCTCTACAAGTGTCTCCTGGAGAGTCGGTTCCCTGGGCCTGTCCTCTTCCTGCTGCACAGCAGTCCTCCCAGTGTCCCTGGTGGCCTGTGCCTCTGTCCCCTGAACTGTGTGCCCACTGCCACTGACCCCAGGTCCCTGATTGTCCTGGGTATGAAGTGTGGCCTGGGGTCCCTGTAGAGGTGGACACACTGCTGATTGATGTGTCCTGGGGACAGAGGTATGGGTACGCTGGATGGGTGCTGTGGTGGTGTTTCCTGATGGGGGAGGCTATTTGGTGGTGGTGTGTGACTGAGCCTGGGTAACTGGCTGTCCAGAGGTCCCTGATGGGCCAGGTTGGTCATCCAGATCCTGAAGACCAGAGTTACTGTCATCACTGTGGGCCTCTTCAGTTGTGGGAGTGGATATTGCTGGCACCTCCTCTCCGGTGACGTTGGCTGGGATACCTGTGTGGATGTAAATTATGTGTTATGGTTTCTGTGTCAGACATATTGTGCATTTGTGGCTTGCCCTCTTTCGTAGGATTTGCCCTGGCAGCTTTCACTTGTGTGTGTTGGTGTATGGTAGGATTATTAGTTCACAATGGTGTGCATGCTTTAGTGATAAGTGTCCATGCAGGGCTGTGAGTGGTCTCCATGCATTGGTAGAGCATGCAGGGCATGGTATTATGATGGGTGAGATGTGATGGTGGGGTGTGTGGGAAGTGGTGGAGTGATGGGAGTGAGGGTGAGGGTGGGGGTATGTGATGGCATGCAGGGAGGGGAGTAGTAGTAGTAGCAGAGAGTTGATTTACCAGAGTCCAGCCCTCCTAATCTGGCCAGGCCCTTGGGATGCAGGATTGCCAAGACTTGCTCTTCACATGCTGTTAGTTGTGGGGGAGGAGGTGGGGGTCCACCGCCAGTCCTCTGTACAGAAAGTTGGTGTCTTGCTGTAATAGAATGTACCTTCCCCCGTAGGTCGTTCCACCTCTTCCTGATGTCATCCCTAGTTCCTGCTGTGCAGACAGTGCACATTTCAAGGGTGCTAGTGCACCCTGTGTGCGCAGCATTGCCGCCAGCTCAATTATGAGCTGTGAACAATGCTGCCGCACCTTTCTCACTGGGTCAGCCCAGTGGGAAAGTTGTAATGGGGCCGGTGGGGAGAGAACCAGCACTGTGGCGGTCTCCTCATCGGGAGTTTGAAGGACGGATGTTTCCGTCCGCCAAACTTCTAATGACCCTATTATGTTTGAAAAATAGTTCACCATACTATTTACAGGTTCAGGAGTTTCACTTATATGAATCAGCACTGTATGAATATATCTATATGTATATCTATACCTATATCTATCTGTATATATATATATATATATATATATATATATATATATATATATATAGTTGTTGTCACCTGGGACATATTAATTTAGCGGAAAGACAGAACTCTCCATTACCTCTGGGATTTGGTCAAGGAGACTGGCTTGGCTAGTCCTGCAGTGGTGTTCATTCAAGCGCTGCCTGAAGACTGTTCTTCAGCCTGGCATTGAGACAAGAACTTCAAATGTCACAAATAGATGGTCAATTTAAATGGAAATTCAGCCCTATAATTTCAAATGTTTGTAAGCTCAATGAATCAATGAAGCTGAAAAAAGATGTAACATTTCAACATTTACTTAAACGTGGTTATTAAAACAAATTTAAAAGTGCAGTATAAAATCTTCAGTTTTATTATGATATCCACTTGTGCTCAACATTTGGTGAAAGTAAAGAAAGCCGCCATTGTTATAATTTGGTGAAATTGTAAGTGAAGCAAAACATGGTCTACACGACCAAAAGACCTTCATGTGACCTACAGGCTGTGGACACAAAGCCCAGACTGCATAATTAGAATAAATGATACTATAGTTTTAGTTTACCTGGAGCATTATTAGTAGGTTTCTAAGCACATGATTATTGGACAAAATTACATTGTCTTATGACAGAAGTGGAGGTAAACAAAATGATACAGACTTTCGACGTAAACTTGGGGACCACCTGGGGACACTGATTACCCTGTCAAAATAAATTCTGTGGCCGTCATTAAACAGCAATGGCCTAATTACAACTACACAACATAACAATTGACAACTTACATGCCCCTTTTCCTTCTGTGTGGCAGATAACTCCCCTAACAATGAGGAAATAGATATACTGCACAGACTTAATATTATTAAAACAACTCAGCGTCCTGTTCAAATCTCTATACACCTCTTCCCTTCAAACCCAAAGCCAGACCTAGTGGCTTTGACAACCTGTTTTTTCTCACAGGCAAAGGGCGACCTTCCCACTGCCCCACCTCTTACTACGACGTCCTTCCTCTCCTCTTAAAGCATCATCCATTAGCAGTAATAGAAACATGGGACAATGTTTCTGGCCTCAGGTCACCGGCTTCCTCGGGCAGTCATTAATGCCCTGCGCGTGGCCCAGGGCTACATCGTACTCACTAAATTCTGTGTCAGCTGCGGCACCAGCTCAGCAGCGGACCTCAGATTCTAGGCAGAGCAGCAGGCAGCAATAATTACCCATCTCCGGAAATAGCCGGAGACCAGCAACCAACACCCTAACCTCAGTTACTTTGTAGACATGTACTAGTAAAGCGATCTGCAAATATCGAATACCATAATGCCATGAGGAGCAGAAGGCACATGGCCTTGTTTAATGAAGCTCTTGAGCCTGAAATGTCTGCAGAAAATTGTAGGGGACATTTTTTTCCAATTAATTCTCTTCTCAGGCTAACTTTAACTTGGTCGCCACTGTGAAATTTTGCATCCAAGCCACAGATATCTCTTCAGTTAACTACGATCAGAAAGACTTGTGTCGAAAACTGGTCACAGAGTGTGTTCATGGATGGACATTACACCGAGCCAGGGCTATTTGCTAAGACCGAGCCAGGGCTAGTTGCAGTTTCAGGGGTCATGGAAAAAACGCAGCAACAGAAAGTAAACAGAGTCCTGCGATGGGTTTATTTACATATGGTATTTAATTCCACTTGTGTACACCAAAAGGATCATGGCATTGAAAAGGTACTTCGGCTAAGATAGAAGCATAAAGGAGCTCATTAATCACCAACCTTTTCTGTTACATTTATTTGTTGGATTTTGCAATAACCTGCATCCAAGGTCAAAACGGCAGGGCAGGAACAACAAGATCCTGTGGGCACAGTCATCAGTATGATTGTAGCAATTGTAGAGATATGCAACAATACAATCGATGCATACACAGTAAAGGGTAAAAGGAGAAATATAAAGGGGAGAGGAGAAGGAGTGTGAAGGGATAGAGAAGGGCGGGGGGGTCGGAGAAGGGAGGATAAGGACAAGGGGAACACTCACTGTATATACTGCAGTATCAGATAAACAGGATTACATAGGTCAAGCACCATCAGAACATATATACCAGTATTGCATATCCAGCGCCAGCAACACAGTTTTGACGAGTCGACTGCTATCTCGGTTATATAAAATGTCAATGGAGAACAGATATCCTGACGGCGGGAGCTCGCTGGCATAATGCCCCATTGAGCCTGTAGTTGTTCTTGGCACTATGCTGTATCTCGCAGCCAGTCTGACTTGAGCGGCAATCAGCGTCTCCCCCCGCACATGGCCAAAAGTCATTTTACCAGAAAGAGCAACACTGCCATCAGTGTGCGTCTATCAGATTAATCACCATCCTTGCACGACAGAAAAAAGTCACATTTTTTTCAGGTTTTCCTCTAAATCAAAAGAGGAAGGTGAGAAATCGAAAGGCTTTTCGGTGCTTTGTAGTGGCACAAAGCCCTACAACTGATGGTCAAACATTTAAAATTGGGGAAAACAACTTGAAAGGAAGTAGAACATAAATTGGATTTATAAAATTGGAAATGTTGAGACTGGAGGGAAGGTCGTGCAACAAGCAAGTCCTTATGGACAGGACAAATACATTTCAAAAGAATCCTTTGCTGAACTGGTAGCCAACGAAACTGTAAACTTTGCACATGTATAGTACACTACTCACCCGTTAAGGTCTCAAGGTGCTGTACACATACCACTGTGGAACCCCTCCTGGCTTTTCCCTGTGAGGCATCCACTCCTGGACAGCCACAGGGTGAAGCCAGGCATCCAAGAGCTGTGAGGGCCATTGTGGAGATTAAGCAAGCTATTGTCCAGAGTGGGACCCATTAATTAGATTAGGCACCTAGGTGACAATTATCTGGTCCACACAGGTGAAGCCAGGCATCCAAGAGCTGTGATGGCCATTGTGGAGATTAAGCAAGCTATTGTCCAGAGTGGGACCCATTAATTAGATTAGGCACCTAGGTGACAATTATCTGGTCCAAGGGAATTGAGCCCAAGACCCACCGAGGTGGGAATTGAACCCAGGTCCCAGGCCAGATCTCTGCATCAGAGGTCTGCTGCTCTAACCACTGGGCCACACTTCTCCACTGAAGAGATGCAGTACAGGATATAGGATCATACTCTTGTAGTTTCAACGCAGGTCTTGCAGATTCCAACAGGATAGAAGTCCTCATCTTCGGCTCCACCCCCTCTGCATGGGATGACTCCTGGTGGCCTGCCAGTCTCAGAACCTCTCCGACTCCCACCAACCATGCTCGCAACCTTTGATTCATCTTGGACCCCTCACTATCCATGACCCAGCAAGTCAACGCCATCTCCTCCTCCTGCTTCAACACCCTCCGCATGCTCCGAAAGATCTACAAATTGATACCTACTGAAACCAGAAGAACAGTCACTCAAGCCCTCGTAAGCAGCAAGCTGGACTACGGCAATGCCCTCTATGCAGGAACCACAGTCAAACTCCAGAAGAGGCTGCAACGCATCCAGAACGCCTCCGCAGCCTCATCCTGGACATCCCCCACCACTGCCACATCACAGACCACCTGGAAAACCTGCGCTGGCTCCCAGTCAACAAGAGATTCACCTTCAGACTCCTGACCCACGCTCACAAAGCACTGCACAACACGGGACCAGAATACCTCAACAGACGACTCTCCTTCTACACCCCGACCCGGCATGTCTGCCGACCTCCCCCTCGCAATCGTCCCACGCGTCCGCAGAACTACAACTGGCAGTAGATCATTCTTGTACCTCTCCGCCAAAACGTGGAGCACTCTTCCCACCCACCTGCGCCATTCCAAAGACCTCCTTACCTACAGGAAACTTCTCAAGACCTGGCTGTTCGAGCATTAGCAGCACCTCCCCCCCCTTCTCCGCATTCCCCTCCTCAGCGCCTTTAGACCCTCATGGGTGAGTAGTGCGCTTTACAAATTCCTGATTGATGAGTTCAAACTTATTGCATTTTATGTGCTGCTTTACCTGGTTGATAAGACTGCCTTGTAATAATCCAGTTTTGCATTTGTATGACAGAACCACGCATGCATGAGCCATGCATGGCTTAACAACGCGGTCGGAGCCATGACCGCGTCTTTACCACCCATGCCTTTCCAATAAATTTCATTATAAAGGCATGCTTAGTAAAAGTATATGTGGTAAACACTTTTGTGGTTCTGTCATACAACCGGCATTAACATAAAAAACTATCCCGACCACCCCCACCCACCCTGAGGCCTAAATCTATCCCCTTCCCTAAAAACCTTCAATGCAAAACCTAAGCCCAAGACCCTCCCCACCCTAAGCCCTAAAACCCTTGCAAAAAAAAAAAACTGCCCCAAATACCCCCCCTCCCCCCAAAACCCTGGCCCTTGTTATAAATAAATCAATCAATACTTCTGTAGCGCAGCTTATCACCCGTAGGGTCTCAAGGCGCTGTGGTGGGTGTGCTGCTCTCTCGACTAGCCAGGTCTTGAGGACCTTCCTGAACTGCTTCAGTGATGCGGTCTATCTGAGGTTGAGTAGAAGCATGTTCCATGTCCGAGCTGTGAGGACATTTAAAAAAAAAAAAACTAACCACCCGCTCTAAGGCCTAAAACCTGTCCCCACACTAAAACCTTACCCGCCATCCCCGTCCTGACACCTAACACATTTCCCCACCGTGAAGCACTTAACCCCCCAAAACCAGGACCCAGACCAAACCCACCCTGAGCCCTAAAACCTCCCCCGCCCCTAAAAACTAAATTACCCCGACACGCACCACCCGCTCTGAGCCCTAAACTGCCCCTTCTTCCCCCACCATCAGCCCTCCAACCCCACCCTGTCCTAAAAACTATCCCGGCCTCCCCCTACCCTGACCCCTAACACCCACCCCCTGAAAATAAAACAACCCCAACCCCCACCAAATTGCTCCTTCCCCCCGAGCCCTTTGATCCCACTCTGTCCTTAAAAATATCCCCTTTACCCCTAACCCGCCCAGCCCCACTAACCCGGCTGTGTGCCCACCCACCCTAAAACTGCCCCTGAAAACTGCCCATCACCCGCCCTCAGCCTTCCAACCCTACTCTGTCCTAAAAACTACCCCACTCTTCTCCCACCAGAAGCCCTAACACTGCCCCCCCTGAAAATAAAGCAACCCGAACCCTCACAAAACTGCCCCTTACCACCCTGAGCCCTCCGACCCACCTTGTCCTTAAAAATACCACCCGAACCCACCCCAGTCCCACTTACCCAGCCGCCAGGGTCCTCTCATCCCTGTTCCTGCTATGTGCCTAAACCACGAATATGCATGGTACCTTAACCACGCATTTGTGTGGTTCAGGCAAGCGTGGTAACGCTTGTGTGGTTATGCTATGCGTGGCTCCACCCTTGTAGTAAAGGCCGTTCCCCCAGTCTTGCTGCTATAAATGCATCTTAAATGTGTGAGAAAAGGGGTACACATCAATGATGGGCCATCAATGATGGCGCTATAAATTATAAGAGCTGAAATCTGCATTTATCTGATGAGATCAAGGGATTAATAAATCAAGTTTTACACCCAGCTTCTTTGTGCGGGGCATCAGTCCAGGCTTTTCACCTAGTCACGTTGGCCAGAATTGAATGTCCCACATATTACATGCTCTGAATGGAAGCAACATTATTCAGCAACTCTGGGAAAATAGAAGGTTACTTAAGGAATGGTATAACCTGAGATATTCTGAACTCAGGAGGGATAATGCTTGTCATTAAAGAGGCATCTAAGATAGCTTGTGTCCCTTCCTGGTTAGTTTGTAACAGGTCCTTGTGTAGTTTAGCTCTTACAATATTGGATTGTGAGCCAGTAGATTTACTCTATTTCATAAGTGCTGTCAGTTTTTCGTCATCTCATAATGAGAACGAGGAAAGAGATGATGTTGTTTCAGGAAATCGGATCATCTTAATTCCCCATGCTAAAATTGAAACTGTGTGATTACCCAGATTAGCCCTGGTTTTATCAATTGTGCCTTCAAAATGGTCAGCAAAGTGGTTACACCTTAATAAAGTTGTAAAAACCAGAGCTTCTAGTGGTAACTTTTAACTCTCTGATGTTAGCAAAAGCGGGCAGTAAAACATCGGAAGCCGTAAAGGTTTTTCAGCATAATAAGCAAATTTAGCTTTTTTAATTGTTGTTTTATAAATATGGTATTCATCTGCCATTTACATTTAGTTTCATGCTAAGTCCATTTTAATTTGCAAAAAGTAAGACACATTTGATAAACAGATTGATTCAACCAGTCATTTTTGTGGCAGGACTTTCTTTGGGATCTGATTCGCACAGGGGCTAAATCATTTACTGCTGCAGTTAATCGATGATTACACTGACCGTTCTTTGTACAAACAGTATCTAACGTATGGCCTCCCTCATGTGTTGGGCCGCTAGACATTTTCTGAAGGTTAAACAAAGATAGCATTTCTCTAAAGTTAATTTGATTAGTACCAGTAACATTATAATATTGGTTTTGTTGGAAACCACCTGGTGAAATGTGAAGGTGAAAAATCAGGGGCTCTGTTGACAAGTTTGAGTAGGGAGATAAACCAGGTTCCAGCCCTGCTTGCCTGAGTCTGTGATCCTTACAATGTGTGTTTCCAGACTGGACAGTATTTAAAAAAAACACCTCTCGGCCATTCCAGTGAGTCTCTAAAAATCACTGCAAGTCTGCCCCCGTTTTTTCTTTCCCAGTTGGCTGTGATAACTCTCCAAAAACACTGAAAGTCTGCCCCCATTTTCACTTTCTCGGTCGACTGGTATAATAGAGTAGCCCATTGGTACTAGGCCCTTGATAATTGTGCGGCATCCCTCCTTGAGGCTTGTCTTAGTGAGACAATGCATCCCTCCTTTAGGCTTGTCTTAGTGAGACAAAGTAATCCCAGATTAAGGCCCTCATTAAGAGTCTGGCGATCCCAGGACCGCCAGACTTGCGGTGGCGGTTAGACCACTGCAGTCCAGGTGGTCCAACCACCATATTACGACCCTGGCGTTTGGACCGCCAGGAGACCGCTGTCCCCACCAGGAACATGATTCATGACAGGCTGATGGCATTCGGACTCGTGCCCAGCCACAGCGAAGCTGAGTTCAGCACCGCAGAGCTGAGCACAAATCCCCTTTCTGCTAGCTTTTTCATGGCGGTTCAACCACCATGAAAGAGGCTGTCGTAAAGGCTATGAAGGGGGCCATCCTGCCCAGCACCTCCGGAATGCAGACAGTGCGCATTCCGAGGGTGCTGTTGTGCTACGGTATTGGCCTTGAAGAGAACAATACTGTAGCACTGTTCCCGCTGGTCTGACTGGCGATAACCTTGTAATACTATGTTCTCGGCAGGAACACTGTAATACGACAGGGGGGAAGCAGCTGGTATGATGGCTGCCTCCTCCCTGCTGCTTTGGCGGTCAGAGTAACCGAGCGCCAAAGTCATTATGAGGCCCTAAATACTAAGGTAACGTCACAGATGTTATGGAGGTTCACTACAGCTGGGCAGGCATTACTTATAGGGTGAGGAAGCAACAGCCATTATCTGTGGCAGCTAGCCACAGTCGGGTCGTGTGTAGACAGACTTGCCTTTCACTCAGAGTTGATACACTGCTGACACCCCCATGCCTGATTTAACTTAACAGTAACATACTTAAAGCTAGACTGCTAACCAAAATAGCAGCCTTAGGTTTCTCAACAGTGGCATTTACCTTAATGCACGGGGAAGGACTGGGACAGACTGGTGACCAATGTGCAACTCAACCCCCACCAGCAGGACTTATAAATGTTGCCAAGATAGGAATCACAGGATATTAATGTATGCTAACTACACTAGTCAAGAAGAAACTACAACTCATCTTCTTCAGAGAGTGCGTAGTGGCGAAGCGTGCAGTAGTTATCCTACTCACAGAGAAAAGTATTGATGAACATATATTTAGGGTACCCATCTCTTGTATGTTTAGCTCAGGAATAACAGGTTCTACATAAACGTACAGAGAGGTGGCTGCACATAGATATCACTAACATATATCAATTCACCATGACAGTTAAATGCAGGATGTTCATGACCAGTTACTAAAGATATCTCTTATTGCCTTTAGGCAGCGCACTATGTCCTACAGACGTCATTGCTCAGGAGAAGTGATAGTTCAGCGTGGTCGAGTCCACTGTCTGCTTTCTCTCATCTTATTCCCCTTCCCTCAGTCTACCACTTGCCATCATATTCTTGTGTATATGGTCTTTGGTGAAGGTGGTGAGAGATGGAAGAGTGCTTCACTCCTGTGGGATCCTCAGTACAGGGTTAGTGCTCTCTGACAGTTTCCTTGGCCCATTTTATCATCCAACTTGGGCGACAGATCCTGACACTATGAGCTTGGCGGTCTGATGGTAAGACCGCCGCAGCGGCGGCCGCAAGTGGCCGCCATGTCAGTGGTAATCCGGCCACCCTATTACAACTCACACTGTGAAGAATGCCAAAAAAACAGCCAAAAATCCAAAACCATCAGGACACTGGAGGACAGAAAAGAGGCAGTCCCACCACCAGCACAACAAAATACAACCCACCAAATTAGAAGCTACAAATCACCACAGCGGTTCTTTCATGGCAGAAAACCAGTGGCGGTCCTACCTGCCGCGGTCAGAACCCACATCAGTCAGAACACCACATCACATTGGATAGTTTGAATAACCCACACCTGACACACACACACACACCAGACACACCTACTCACTGCCCTATATAAAACACCACTACACAACCCACAATTCTTTGCAAACAGAACACCACACAAATACTCAGAGAAGCCAATAAGATAGCTATAGCACTTTTACACCATATGCACACATACACACCCTACATCAGCACAACTAACACAATACACACAGCACTAGTACACACAATCCGCGACCACCGTTACCCCCTCACAATGCAGCACCCACACCATACCAATTACTCAACACTGCACTCTTACACTCACAACACAGCCACACACCATCTACACAACCACAACCATGTCCCCACAAAAACACCCACGTTTCACTGGTGACTAGTTAAGGGTCATGGTGAATGAAATTCTCAGGGTAGAGCTACAACAGTTTGGAGCACAGGTCCAACAAACATTGATTGCCCAGAAAATGGAACTGTGGCAAAGGATAGTCAACGGGGTCAACTCTGTAGGCAGTCATATACGCACTACGGGGGAAGGTGCGTTCCATGGCATCCAGGCACCAGAGAGCCATGCAGCAGACTATCGGTGGGCCCCTATGTCTTTCCCCACCATACACATCATGGGAGGAGAAGGTCTTGGACTGCATTCAGAGGGCCTGACTGGAATACCTGGGGGACTGGAGTCTGGTAAGTACCCACAACAGTCATGTCACACAATCAACTAGTTATGCATGCTGCCTCACCACCCAAATCCTTCCTAATTAAAAAAATGTGCACCTACACCTCTCACCTAAACACCTAATGCCCCTCTCTTTCATGTCACCACCCCACTCAGCCCAACTGCCCTCACAGCCCTTGGAAATGGCAGGTTAACCACAGGCTGATCAGATCACTACTACTTCCAGAATGCACTAATCCATCACAGTGAAAACCTGGACTGTGCACATCACATAACATTTCATGCATGTATGAGTAATGTACTACTAGATTGCTCCACTGAGGAACAGTACACAGCAGTGACAGAAATACAATGGCATAAACACAACACCAACCCAAGCAAAACACTATTACAGCCCAGTGACCGTTCCCAATGGCCACAGATCAAAGATCTTAAACCAGAAAAAGACAGACCTGGTTTGGAAAGTAAGATGGCAGACTCCAAGCACAACATCTAGTTACAGTACAATTTCCCTTGCATATTCACATACTGTGTACCCACTAGGACCGCATGGTGCTTTGTGCAGCTCCGATGTGAGACATCTAGCAAGCCTGACCATTCACTAGGTGACAGAGATGAACAGTCATGTCAATCATCAGACAATATCAGATCCCAACAGTACAAAAACCTGTATCCAATTAGCATGACAGTACACAACATGGAGTAAGGAAAATAAGTAACTGAGTTGTACGTGCAACTAAGGTATGCTATGCAGCATCTGTCATTGTCATTGCAGGGAATTATGTAAAGCCAGTGTCTGTATCCCAAAAAGATTTAACCAAACACACATTCTAACCTGAACTCTGTGTCTCACTCCCTCCAGAGGTAACCCTGCCACTGCGACCATGGAGAGGATACTGGAGACTGCCAGTCCCCCTCAGGATGAAGGCCCCCGTGAGGACAACACACCTGGATGTCTGAACACTGAAGAACAAACTGGTTCATCTGGGACACCTGCTCAGTCAACGACTCCCAGCCTCACCCTGCCCACATCAACCCCTCCCACCTCTGGTGTATCCACATCACAGGCACCCATTCAGCCCCAAACCTGTGTACCAAGGACTGTTCAATTAGTAGTGTGCCCCACAGTACAGAGACCTCAATTGAACCTTGACACCACTGACAATGATGGACCTGCAACCACTGGCAATGGGCACACCATGCCAGGGTCACAGGCATGTGGAGGTAGGGTGCATGGGAGGGATCCTGTGGGCCAGAGGATGGGGCCTCAAAGGGACTCCACTGACCAGGAAACTATCTCCCAAGTCTTGGGAGCATACCAAAGTTCCCAGGTTAGGATGGGCCACAATAATCACCATGTTGGGGAAAAATCAAAGGCTGAAGAGGGAATACCACCAGGAAGTCATGCAGCGGTGCCAGGAACAAAATTCCCACATGGCCACCATTGGAGGGGTGCTGAGGGACATCAATAACACCCTAGTGACCTTGTCCTCACAACATCAGGCCCCTTCCATTAGAAACTTTACATTTGCCCCATCTTCATCTGCAGCAGCTAGTGGAATGGAGGCCCTGCCAGGGGAACCACATGCCTCAGACACCTCTTCTTTTGTAGCTGAAGAACCCCCTGCAAACGTGGACGTCCACCCAGACATCCAGCTGGAGCAGATGCCAAGATCAAACCCACTGCCAGGAAGTGAACCTCTCCTGATTTGTCACCCTTGTGTGCCACTGAGACACCCTGTTGACTGTACTGAAACATAACTCCATTTTCCCATGGTACAAGGACACTGGAGCTGTGTAATCAACTGGTGTAGCAGCTACTCTGATGAACTCATCTACCATGACTTCACTCATCAACTTTATTTTTGTTTATGCAATTTTGAATTTCAGTATTTTGGAATGCACAATAAATCACATTCAAACATAGCTACTGTCTATGTGTCTTTTATAATACATCAACAATAGTCATGCTAGCCACCTGTGGTCTGGTCATGCCCCCCTGAATCGAACATCCAGTGTTATGGTCATCAGATGGAGGTTTCCTCAGCAGGAGACACATTACAACAGAAATATCACAGGACAGATGTAATTGAGGTAGAAATCCAGGTCTACACAATAGTATAGTCAGTATTCCAATCTGCAAATAAAGCATGACAGAGAGTACCATCAGGATGTCAGCCATGGTGTCATACAATGCACAAATACAGCTATTAGACGTCAGGCTCATGGTATGCTATCTACAAAGCAGGGGCACCCAGATTAGACCTGTATATCACCATGTACAGGTTCTTCACATACCCATACCAAACCTACATATTCGCATATTGCATGGAACAAACAAAGAATATCAAAGAGTAACCCAGTGCTTCAACCATACCAGTGCTTCAAACATACAATAACAAGGCCCCATACCTGTAGGATTGTCACTCACCTATGTCAATATACAGTTACCTCCACCTTTGACAGTAAAGTCAGAACACAAACACAGCCAGGTCCCATTGCCATCACAAAGTACTCCACTCATTGTGAAGCCAGAGGCCATGATCCAATCATCACACATGGCCCACAAACATTGCCAGACACATAATACACCATTTTACATCCCCCAACTCCACTGGTAATAGGAAAGGACTAAGCAGTTACAATCCCACCTGTATGAAGTGTGTACTAACAAGGTAACATCCCACTGAAACTAAATCCGTATAACCAGGTATCTGTCAGGTACACTTCTCATGTCTGACAGCAATTGTCATATGCAACTGACAATGAATGACTCAAGCCTAGGTTGCATAGCAAATTCAGTGAGTGGAAGGAAAAGAAGATATGAGATTACAGGAAACATACCTCAATTCTGAGAAGTCCATAACAGAAGTGTATGTAAGTATCTGAAACAACAATACATGAAATGGCAGAAGATACTGTACTGTACACATTACAATCTATCAGTCTGCAAACACAACTCACAAATAGGTATTGGAGCTCATGACATGCCCACTGATGAAGCAAGTAAGGAGGTGCAATGGCAGCCATCTACTTCAAGTTGCTCACATTAATCACATCAGAAGGTCCACTTCACATACCTGTATGTCAGTTGAAGCACTGATTGATGAGATCTGCCCTAGAGTCACTTGCTCCTTAATCCTCTGGCTCTTCATCACTTGGCATTTCAGCATTTCCAGCCACAGGTCCAGCTGCCTCCCCCTCATCTGCTATCAATGGTATCTGATGGTTCAGGACTAGATTGTGGAGCATGCAGCAGGCAATGATTATTTGGCATATCTTGTGGGGCGCGTAGGGGAGGGCTTCACCAGATAGGTCCAGGCACCTGATTCTTGCCTTCAGGACCCCAAATGTTGGCTCAATTACATGCCTTGTCCTCCTGTGGGCCTCATTGTAACAGAGGTCCCCTACCGTGGCTGGGTACCTCACAGGTGTCAACAGCCAAGGATGATTAGGATAGCCTGGTCACCTGTGAACACAATGGTTGAATATCTCAAATTTTGTATCTGGGTCTGGCTAGATTGTAATGACAGGAGACATAACACACAAAAAAGCACTACACTGAAAACTTACCAACCAGCCAGGCCCACTCCCTATGTAGTCATGCCATTAGATGTGGGACATTGCTGTTCCGCATGATGTAAGAATGATGCACAGATCCTGGATACTTGGCTGTGACTTGTGAGATATACTGGTCTGCCAGACACAGTACCTATACATTGATTGAGTGGTAGTTATTCCTGTTCCCATACACCTGTTCATTGGCACTGGGGGGAACCAGGGCTACATGGTTGCTATCAATGGCTCCTACCACATGAGGAATGTGTCCCATCTCATAAAACTTTGCCTTAACATTGGCCAAATCCGCACGTTGGGGAAACCTGATGTAGCTGTCCAGGTGTTTCAACAATGCACACAGTACATCCTTCAAAACTAGACTGAACATGAGCTGAGACATCTCTGCTGTTAAGGCGACTGTATTCTGAAAGGAGCTTGTGGCCAGGAAGTTTAGCACTGACAAGACTTGAACAATGGGAGGTATGCTATAGGGGTTGCGAACTGCATGCATCAGCTCTGGCTCCAACTGAGTACAAAGATCCATGATGGTCTGACGATTCAGACGATATGTCTGGATGACATGCATTTCCTCCCCGGTGCCCAGGTTTACTAGTGGACGGTACACTGGTGGTTGTGTCTCACTCTCCTCATGGCAGGATAACTATGTTGAGAGACATGAAAAACCAATGAGGTTTGCAGTATGCACACATCATGAACACTTTGTATGTTACCTCACACCTAACATCTGTGGAGGATGCCTAGCACTTCAGACATATACAGTACCGCCTATAGATGTGCTCCAAATTCACCCTCATTGCTGCACATTGGACACCATGTAAATGGGATTTTACATCTTAAATTAATGCTAGTGTATATGTGTGTAAGACTAAGCTGCCCTGCACCATTCACACATATGTTTTAGAATCAAACAATATCTACCTGTGGGCTATGAACCTCTGAGTAGCATTACATAGTTTTCACCATATATACTCCCGCAACGTGTCACTTTGTAATGTTTTGTACAATATGTTGCATAAACATTATGGTACGACATACGGATTTACAGCATTTTGGTGGAGAAAGTGAATGACACAGATTGTGCCCAAAATGGCAGACGCCTGACCTACTGTAGTGGACAGTTAGAAGTGACCTAAGTCAGCCGGTGGAAATCATCATGGCCGTTGCAATTGCTGTGCAACTTGCCATTGGTTACCATTGCTGCCTTTGGCAGACTTGGGCCAATGGCGATGACCGCCGGCAGTAACGCCATTTTCAGAAGTATTTCTCACTTGACTCCTGACACTGTTGCCAGCAAGACCTCCACAGCATGAGCTGCTGTGTACTGCCTCTGGGAGCCATCATGCCACGTCCTGCAGGTGATAGGGCCCCTGCCTTCACCCCGGAAGAACTTGAAAGGCTGGTAGAGGAGGTCGTACCTCTGTATGGACAGCTATATGGGGCACCAGAAGAGAAGCTGAGTCCAATGCCCTAGCCATGTGTGATAGGTGTTGTGTGGGACGTTGCCTCAGACATTTGAACTTGTGAGGGTGTAGATGCATGCAGATAGCTTATTGTGAAGGTGTGTGTGCAGAGAGGATGGGTATGTGTGCCTTCTTGCTGTGGCTGATGTTCACTGATCACTCCTATTGATATGGTGCATGTGTACATGACCTTCTCCTTTTGTCTGTGTCATCCATGCAGGTCAACATCCATCAGAAGAAGGGGATTTGGAGTGCCATCGCCAAGCAAGAGCGAACTCTGTGGGTCCACAGCCGGCGGAGCACCCATTACAGAAAGCAGTGAGAGGACCTGAGACTCTGGGCTCCGAAGACCGCTGAGACCCAGCTGGGGATGTCCTCCCAACGAGGGAGGGATGCCCGTCTGACCCTGGCCACCCTAATGGCCCGCATTTTGGCAGTGGCCTACCCTGAGGAGGATGGGCGTTTGAGGGCAGCACAGCAGCCACAAGGGGGTAAATACTGACTGTATCCTTGTACTTGGCTCTGGTAGTTTTGTGCTTGCAGTCACACTTTAGCAGCTGTAACAATGTAGTAGATGCTACATGTATGTTGACTACTGGACATACATAGTACTTATTTTGCCTGACTAAGAGATGGCAATCTGGCCTTAGGCCTGCACATGTGTAGGTTTGGATCACCTGTGCCAAGGTACATCTATGACTGCATGTGGAGACATGTGGCACAATTGATAGTGCCACATGTGTGACTCCACCCAGCCATAAATATGAATGTAAGCTGCTGTAACATCCTACCCATCTAGTATTTCCAGGTCCAAAATTCAGAATTTTTTATTATGTAGCTTTAAGGTGTCAGACCTCTTCCATCTGTATAGATCAGCTATATTTGCTACAGAGTGCCTGACGTATATGGTACAGGGCCTAATTAGTTTTTGCCCTGGTACAGCTATTGAATCCATGTGGGTATAGCATCTCAATCAGTAAATTGATATGGGCAGTATTGAACTGTTCATATGGGTTTGAGGAGGTGTCCCCATTGTCCCTTCATATGCATACTATTGGGAATGTGAAGGTTGAACCGGAAGAACATCCAACTATGGGTATCTGACTGTCTATTTGGCCTTATTATGCACTGAAATGTAGTCGATTCACTATTATCCTAATGACTTTGTTTTAGAGGTGGTAAGTGATTAGGCTGTCCTACTCTTTGACAATGTGCAATGTCCATGCAATATGTCCCAATCGCCTACCAATACTAGTGCAAACTATGTTATTAGCTGCCTATATCATGCCACAATGATTACTTGGGGGCAGATCTTGTTGAGTGGAACAATCATTGATTCCCTTATCCTAGCTGATGTGGACAGGTTGGACAGCCATTGGTTTTGGGTCACTTCATACTTCGAGATGTCATGGTTTGGCTGTACTACTATTTTTCATACAGGTGTTGTTGTGGAATATGTTGTAAGTGAAACGGGAGTCGTGTAGGTCCATGTGAGCATGTAGTTTCAGTGGGATATTTGTGTTGTCTGGACTTAGGTCCAGGTAATCACATGTCAGGATTGGTGTGAGGGATGTTGGTTTACTCATGTTGTCATTTTGGGGCTCTGTATCTGCATGTCCGGTGGAAATTGTCATGTGCCCTATTAGGAATTGTTTGGTTGTCCTTTGTTTAGTAGTAGTTACACTGATTGTCAGTGGATGTCTCATGAGTGCTAGGATGGCAACTGTTTATGTACATGCATGTATGGTGTGATGTTGAGTATCTGTGTTTTGCAACTGCAGCTATTCCTGTAGGATCTGGTACATGTAGTGACATAGCTGTTCTCCAGACATGGATTCTAAGAATCAGATAGCACCTCTATGGGACTGCCACATGTTGTGTCTTTATCAGGGATTGTGTTCATTGTGTAAGATATGTACAGAGGGTTAAGCTAGGCATGTGATTGAACTGACAGGTGCTGTTTCGTTTGTGAATAGAGTTGTCTTTACTTGCATGAAACATTACTTATGGGCATGGACTGGTCAGGTGTTGAATCGGACATGCATTATATGGTGTTATCAGTCAACTGATGTTCCTAAAGCTGAGAAGAGTATGGAGAGGTATGACCAAGATTAAGACAGAATATCAGCTTTAGCCAGGGCATGATGAGCATGCTGACATAGGTTTACAATTAAATTGATGGAAAGCTCCAGTAGTGCTACCTTACATGTATTATGATGCCGGTGAGAGAGATGACATGAAGGGGTGGATAGAAAAAACATGTTGTGAATTGATGTAGGATATGTAGCATTCTATATGGGATTTCCTAGCCAGGAGATGTATACCTACAGTTGTGCATGTTGTAATGTGTGTATGTGAAGAATGTGATGACCCTCTCTTTCCCTCTCTATCTCTTCCTCCCCCTCCCTCTGTTTGTGTGCATCAGCATCGGTAGGAAAAGGAGATGGGGCACAGGTGAGTGGGGATGCTGCTGGCCATGGGACCCAGAGTGCTTGGACAAACAACAGCAAGGAACCCAGTGGCACAGAGGGTGAGGGGAGTGCCACGTGGGAGACTGGATCTTCTGCTTCATCATCTTCAGAATCCTCCTCCAGTGGATAGTCCCTGGTGGTGGTGGACCCTTCTGGGACCACAGCAGCACCATCTTTGTCCTCCACCCCCTTATTACCACTGCCTTCCCTGTAGCTCCCCACCCAGTTGTCTGTGCCTGCTCACCCAAGAAGCTGGGCGTCTCCTTTACCGCAGGCACCTCTGCCCTTTCCCCAGTCAGTCCTGCTACCCTCAGTGAGGAGGCTATTCACCTGCTGAGGTCAATCTCTGTGGGTCAGTCGACCATCATGAATGCCATCCAGGGACTAGCAACTCAAGTCCAGCAGAGTAATGCGTTCCTAGAGGGCATTCACGGTGCACTGACTGGCCTACAAAGATCCTTGCAGGCTCTAGCCTCCAAACTGACGGCAGCCAGTCCCCCTTTTGTCTTCTGTCATCCCTCCACCCTACTGTTCCCAATCCCAAACTTCTCTTCCCCGACCCAGCCAAAGCACACAAACAGACAAGCATGCATCCACCTCAACATCCAATGGCAGTGCTGACAAACACAAGCACCCCACAGTCACTGCCTGCACTGACACCACCACCACCCTCAGCATCACATATGCAACACCTGACACACCTGCAGTCAGTACACCAACATTCATCAATACAGCCACACTGCTCATCCTACCCACAATCAGCACAATAGCAGATCCTTAGACATCCACTCCAGTCACCACATCTGCAGCCACCACAACCACAGACATGCCTACATGCAGCACATCTACCATGCCTGCAGTCACCACCCCAACAGTCACCCATCCACCACATCTCCCAGCACCTCCACCCTCCTACTTCCAAGACACATAAATGCCCAGACTCACTCACCCAACAGATATCAGCACCCACAAGCATACCTCACACACACATGCACCCAAGAAATCCACCAAACCACCTCATACAACCACTCCCTCTCCCTCCACACCCAAACCCTTTTGCCATGACAGTCCCAGTGTGTCTAAGAAATTTTTCCTCTCGGAGTTGAACCTTTTCCCTACTCCTCTTCCACCCTGTGTGACCCCCCCAAACTCTCTGTGTCCGTCCCCAAGTTCAGCCCTTCCACCTCAATGACCTCCCCTGCATGTATCCATGCCCCTCTCCTGCCAAGACGTCAACCCCTCCGAAGAGTTTCCAGCCCTCCCCTAAGCCTCGGCCAAAGCTTCCCCTCCCAAACCCAGGCCCAAAGATCCACTCCCAAACTTGAGCCCCGCCCCTCCAATCCCTGAGGTGTCTGCCTGCCCCTTTGATGCCCCTACATGTGGAGGTTACATAGCGGTCAGTAGTCACGTTGGGGCACTTACATGTGCCATATGTGCATGTTGCACATATCTGTTTAAACTGGCCTATGGTCTTTATTTTTGTACTTATTTATGAATGTATTTTTATTTAATAATTTTCATTTATCTGGGCCAACCAGTTTTTGATTTGAAAATTACATATTTGTACTGACTTTATTTTCTTAGGGCTGTTTTGGTAGTGGCTGCTTTTGTTTGTGTGTGAGTAAGTTTTGTGTGAGTGGTGGTTGTGCTACCAATTGTGTCTGGACAGCATGTGTGGTTGTGTGCTTGCCTTTTGTCCCGCAGTGATGGGTGTGTATTGTGTGATGGGCATGTGTATGTTGGGGACATGTAATTGTCTTGAAATTTTGTGGTGTTAATGTTGACATGGGTTATTTGCAGTGTTGTGTGCTTTTGTGTGGTTGTACTGTGTGTGTGTGAGTGTGGGGATTGGTATGTCAGATTTGTTGTGATGTGTGTTTTCGGGTTATGAGGTATGCCTCGTTGTTAGGATGTGTGATTGGGTGTGTTTGTCTTCTGGTGTTGTTACGTTGTGTTGTATGTATGATTTGTCAAGTGGAGGTGTGTATTGTGGGTGCTTAACAGTGCTTTTGTGGTGTTAAGGTTGTGGTGTATTTGTGTCGTTTGGTGGTGTTGTTGTGTGTGAATGTGCTGGTGCTGTGTACCTGGGGGTATTCTATGGAGATCGCAATACGGAAGACGGGATATCCATTGCGTTTGTGACGGAGAATACAAGCGGTCAGGATCTAAATTATGCCTTAAGGCTTTTTTCCAACTACGCTGGTCTGCCTGATAAACACTCTCCAGGGATGTCTGAGCCACGTGTGGGTGGGTTTACTGCACCACAAAAGAGAACTACGAATTAAACGTTAAGTAATCCAAGATAAAAATTACAATAGTGGTAATCTCTGTTTAAGGATACTGTGTGCAGATATCACTGTGTAAAACGACTGTGTTATTCATGACAGGAAATGATCATATTGGAAAATCTCATTGGAAGGAGCCTTCATAAACTCGATGTAGCCAACGGATTAATTCTCAGATGGGCAATGAACTTGAACAGGATCTAATCGTCTGGAACTGAGTGGTTGGAAAATTAAAAACATAACTCCCATCAGGAGCGGTGACACTGTCATGGCGCCCCCAGCACTGCAGCCTCTTATTGCAGAGGCTACGTGGGCTTGCTGAACAGAATCGGAGGTTCCCCTTCAAGATAACCTTTTCCCAGGGAGAGCCATGCAGGTGATGATCGGAAGGGAAGGGAACAGTGGGTGGTAAGGAGGTCCCGTGGTGGGGGACTGTGTGTGTGCTGGCTCAACAGCTGCCATGCCACAGCACATATTTATGCAGATAAACACATATGTGTAGCTACTGTAATGAGTAGGGAAATTCCAAGTGCAATGTTTACATTTTGATCGCTCCAGGGCCGTTTATCGAACACTTTTATTTATTCACTGTCTATGTAGAAATGTGTTAATGCATAAGAGCCTATATGACCCTATAAAATGCTGGGGGATGGGAGCGGATGAAACCAGAATATCGTTTTCAGAATATCATCTGATGTAAGTATTGTATTCTAAATATTGCTTACAAAATATCACATCGTTGGATTTTTTGGCAACAATATTTAAGACATGCTAAACGTGTCAGACAACATTTCTGACTACTTTATTCCATGTATCACTTGTATTTTTTGTGTAACTTTTGCAGCTAAATACCTCCATGCATAAAAACTTCATGTGAGTAGGACTTTGTTTCTAAAACATAAGGCTAATTGATGCATTTGCATTTCACATAATTACAAGTAATTTCGCATCCCTTTTTTTAAATTTCATTTAATTATGCAAAAGCAAATTACATTAATTTAAAACACCCCTATTTATTCTTTGACTTTACTAAACTGATGTCCTGCTGTAAGTTAGTTATAACCTCTTAAACATGAAACATAGGGGGTCATTATGTTGGCGGTGGCGGTCATACTGCCAAAAGTCTGGCGGAGCCTGCCAAATTATTACCATGGTGGTATTCCCAACAGAATACAGCAAAACCACTGCCGGCACCACCAGTGTGGTCAGGCCGCCATGGTCGACGGTAGCCACGTGCAGATCGGCGGACACCATGTTTCCGTCGGACATATTACGAGGCTGCACATTGCCAAGGTTTCCGCCGTGGTCGCCCCACCATGGAAACCGTGGCGGAAACCAACAGTATAAACGGAGACACTCACCTTCAGGAAGCCATACCTGTCCGGAGACACCACAGGACCAGAACTACGTCTTCCTGCTGCTCGCCCATTGGCTCAGGAACCAGCAATGGCGACGATGACAGCAACCGTGAATACACACACTACCTGTCACTGTTGCAATAAGCCAAAGTACCTATGCACACACAACATACACATTGGGAACAGCTGCTGATGGCGAAACACCCACGTAACGTCACATTGACACGAGCACACAGACACACACACACGCACACACACACACATAGTACACACATTATGGCCATCACACACACACACACACATAGCCTGAATATGAGTTTGGCGGCCTGAACTTCAACATGGAGGTGGGGAGGCGGCCGTCAAGCTGGCATCCTCATCATCATTGCATTGTGATGTTTCTGCCAGGCTGACTGGCGGAAACAGCGCAGTAGCATTGGCCTCAGCGCCCTCAGGGAGCTGAAGCCAATGCTGTCCCACACAGCACCCTCAGAATGCGCACTGTCTGCTATGGCTATGGGTGCTGACAGGGGGGCCCTTTGCACTGCCCAAGACATAGTCGTGGGCAGTGCAGGGGTCCCCCTGTGGCCCCAACTCTGCTTTTCTGTCAGCCTTTTCATAGCAGGGACTCCACAATAAAAAGGCTGGAAGTGAGAAAAGTCTTGATCAGCATGGCAGTGCTGAACTCAGCACCTCTGTGGCTGACAACGACTTTCACCACCGCCAACCCATGGGGATCCCTGATCCTGGTGTGGGCGCCAGTCCCAGGATCGTAATCTAGTGGTCAGACGACCAGGATTGTGGCAGTCGGACCGCCACTGCATGTTTGGCGGTCGTGGACCGCCAAACTCGTAATGAGGCCCTGAGTCTTCTCCATCTAACCATATATTCTGGATTAAAATAACACACAGTTTATTAGATTTCAGTAAAAAAAGAAAGGTGCTTAACAGATGGGAAATGGAGAAAAAGAGTCACCCAGAGAGAAAGGGATAGGAAAACATTGTTCCTAGAACCAGTATTCTTGTGAATTGAAACAAGTCTCCGAATATAATTGCATGTTTCCATGCAGAAAGCAGTGGCTCTGCGCAGTATTCAAAATGGCCTCTTCTTCATGAGGCCTCCACATGCCTTTCATGATTGGTGGCCTTTGTCAGGACTGTCAATCACATTTTGAGGTTAGGTGCTACTGGAAGTCTGACAGCCTCTGATTACATTGTTTAGCTATAATTGGTGAAGAAAGAAGCCATTTCGTGACTACCACGTGCACTGCACGTATTCAGCAAAGTTCTCTGCATGTGGGATTTCATGTGAAAATCGAGTCTTTTCTGCCACATATACGACGTTTTGAAAAAATAGATGGCCATTACCTTTCCAGTTTAAAAGTCGAAAGGAAAAAGCTATTTTGTGAAAAATAGCTCATCCTATTTCTGAGCCGAATAACACTCACAAGGAAATTCTGCCAGGTTAGGAAAAAGCTGAATCCAAGTTTTCGTTGAATCGGACCATGTATTCATTAGAATAAAAAAATCAGTGAGTCATAGAGTGAAGGAGTGAGAGATTCCCCCTCACATCTGCTATGTGGACCAGTTCCCCGAGGTGAGGCAGAATGCAGATATGTGCCCCATCACAAAGCTTCTGCTATGGGTCACCTCCTTGAGATCTCACTGAGATACACACACTTGCATCGATTAAATCATGTGTGTGGTCTCAAATGGCCAGCAGAGAGTAATAACATTATTCTGTGATCGGGTCTCAAGAGAATACAATATTAAATGCTAAGGGACACATGTACAAACGTCAGGTTATGCGACTTGCAATTTGCAAGTCACAAAACCTGATGTACAACAGTGTCTTAGCGATTCCGAAATCGGTCGCAAGGGACCTGCCCCATTAATATTCATCAGGCAGGTCGCAATTTGTGACCCATTAGGAATGCCTGGCACTCTCAGGGTTGGTGGCCTGCTGGAGTCAGCAGACCACCATGTCTGTGACTGCTTTTTAAATAAAGCAGTTTTTTTTTATTCAAAAAATATAAATGAAAGGTTTTCTTTTCATTTTGTTAGAGTAAACAGTGGTCCCAATGCCTGCTCTGAAAAAATGTTGCTGCCCCATTCACAAAGGGGAAGGGTCCCATGGGGACCACTTCCCAGTTGTGAAAGGGTTACCACCTCCTTCAAGGAGTCGGTTAAGTATGAATGTTTTGCGACCGTTTTCCTGGTTGCAAAACATTCATACATACCAGTGCGACTCGCTATTAGGAAGGGACACCCTTTACACGTCCCTTCCTAATAGCGACTCGCAAACCCTATTTTGCGAGTCAGTAATAGGTTACCGACTCACAAAATAGGGTTGGTACATGGCAGAAGACCATTTAGTGGTTGTAAACTGCCAAATTCACTGTTTGCGATCGCTAAATAGTTTTCTATATGGGGCCCTAAGACCTCATTTCGAGTGCTGTGTAATTCCCAATAAGCAAGTAGAAGTTTGCACCCAGATCAGGATTGTGAGTTTTGCAAGAATAAACGGTGTTGCTTTGAGAAAGTAAGTATCCATCGCCAAAATTATAAACCTGAGAAAGTCAGCTAAAGTTCTCTGCAAGAGAGAGGATGGCAGCCTACATAACACAGAAGCACGACTTGACATAGGAGGAAAACACAGAGTCCAGGTGAAGATGCATTACTCCAGAAGTCTCTGTCAGACACCTGTGCCCACATTCACCAGCAGCAAGGACAGCCAAGAGTATTGCAGGATCTTCATGAGCCAAGGAACTGTGATCCCAGGAGACACCAGATCCTGTTCAGCCAAGAGATCCTTTACATTCCATCCTCTAGAAGCCAGCAGAAGACAAATCATGTCAAAAAGACAGGTTTGCACAGCTTACAGAGATTGAACTAGGTGAAGTGAATCCTACTAGCAAGAGTGTTAATTGTGAAATAGACAGGACCCATAGTCTTTGTTTGTTGGGTACACCTAGTGGACAAAGAACAACTATAATCCTGCCACATGAGTGTATGCTACTAAGGGCAGGCAGAAAGAATCACTTGCTTGCAGACCTTTCACACTCAGACAGCAGAGTTTATCTACCTTTCTTCAGAACACTCATCACCTGTAGAGGGAATAAGAAATATTAGTTGTGAAGAGAAAGCAGAGATCTTGGTACAGGGTTAAAAGAATATGGTGCTGCTAGACAAGGCCAATAACTGACAGACACTTGGCACCAGCGAGAAAATATGGAAAACAATGAGTTTTGTGGAGAAGGTCCAAAGATGAAAGGTGACTGAGGTGTTGGGGATGCGTTGAATTGGGTGTATTTTAATGCATTGGCTGGCCCTCCACTGCTTAATTTGTAAAGGATTAAAAGCCGGGCCCAATGATTTACTCAGAAGCCCACAGGAGGTCAGTGTGTCCAATACCAAGGCTGCATAATCTTGATTCTACCTCATGTCTCTTTAATCCACCAACAGATAATCCCAGTCCCTTTATATTACTCTTGCTTGTTCTTTTTCATACCTTCTTTCTCAGTTTATTATTACTGTTCTGTCTTTTCAATCCTCCTTCTTCACCCCTTTTGTGTTTTTTTCTGGATGATAGCCTGTCGAGGGAAAACAAGTGCTGGTCCCCAAAAGTGAGTGCTAGTGGGCCCCCGGCTGTAAATTGGGGCACCTGGTCAAATTAAGCACTGTGGCCATCATGCCCCATGATGGGCTCTACTGCTACAGGTAATGCTTCCAGTGTTTTAGCTTCCTTGAGCCTGGTTGATGGATCTTAGCAGGGGTTTCCATGTAATCCTTCGATGGTAGCAGGTTTTCTCAGTGAATGGTAGTCTATAGGGGAAATGCAGTATGATGCCTGCATGACCTGCTTGCATTGTAGATGAGTGGGTACTCACGTTTCAAGAGCGCAAGTGTGTTCACAAAAATAATTGCTCATAAAGTACTGCTACAACGGCAAGAATATTTTTCGATCACTTGTCAACCCGGTAGCAGAAGTTCGAGGCCTTAACCCTGTACAGTTGCTCCCCATTACTGCTAGTCCACTTGTGTGAGCAGAAGCCTGCTTAATTTGTGCTTGTGGTTTCCGGTGCGGGGCATCGGCACTTATTTTTGAGGGCCGGCACTTATTTTTCTGCCTCAAGCATTTACTGCGAGCAAAATTCACATATGGTAAAGACGGAGGAAAAGAATCACAAAAAAGCGTCACAATGGAACAGTGAGCTGAAGGGGCAGAGAGTGGCTGTAAATTGATTGTAGAGGCCTGAGACGGCTTCAGGATTATGCTGACTCAGTATTCCGAGTTCGCACATTTAATAGCAGCAGCCTCATATTTAAGAGGACTTTAGGCATGGCACGTTTTTATTCACAAATTAAGCAATGAAGCAGAGTTACCTTGTTAGAGAGTATGCCGTTATGACTACAATACAAAATACCTAGGTGGGCCTTGTACATGTAAGACATCAATGTCCTGTGAACAAATGATGACCCACAGAAAGTAAAGGCGTAAATATGCAGTCATCAGCACGCACCTTCATGATCACTGAAAGCCTCCGCTGCCAAGCATCTGTTATCCATTGTGATTGAGTTTGCAAAGTGACTAAAATCATAAAATCATTAGCTATTACAGCAACTTCCTACTAAGATTGAAAGTCAAATATTACTTGTGTGTCTTCTTCACCCCAGTACTACTGCTATGAGGCATTCCACAATGAGACAGACACGCCATCCAATAACATTGAAACAATATTCTATCTATGCCAAAGGATGGAATTCTGCCATCGTTTTTCATTTCTTTATGCTTTTAAGCCTCTCCAAGCCATGACTATGGACACTTAAATTATGAGGCAGGCTTGGACCAAATTATTTAGCAGGTTTTACTAAATTAAGTAGTAAAACAAGGTAAGTTATGTGGCTTAATATGTAATAATACCACCTCATTATTTTGTCATGTTTACATATTTTACTCTATTCGGGAAAATGATTCTCCTCACTAGTACCAGACTGACACCAAAATACAGAACTAAGCAACGGAACGATGACCAGTCAGTCTTTGTGACGGGTCCCTCACTGTGCAGCATCACGTTACCGGATTTTTTAGTAACTTTTTGATATGTTTAAACAAGGACATTGTTTTGTTAAAATCTGCAAATTATGCGGCAGATGAAGGATTACGAGGCAACTGAGGCAAAGCCATAATCATACGGAAAAATCTACAGATTGCAGATTAAAATATTTCAGTGGCTCTGGCAGCGTCAAATCCTGTTACAGCTCACAAAATAAAAATCAAGCGAAGGGAAAGAAGGGTAGGGCAAGAGAGACCTGGACTTGAATTTATTGGTAAACAGGCCATTTTAATCAGCCATTTGTCACAGACAAATGTTGAACTCAACCCTAAGGGGTATTTGTCATGAGACTCATCGGGGAGAGAGAGAGAAAGATTGGCACACAGAGTGCCACAGTCACAGCTGGTGGAGCCTTGGATGTAAGTGGTGATAGCGGTGAAGATGATCATTTGTTCTCATACTGTCGTCACAGCACATTAAGCAATTAACAATTTAGCGGCAATGGAGGGGCCCGCGGAGAGAGAGACTCGCTCTAGTCTCTCCTCGGGCACATTCGGGAGAACAGGAAGTGGCTCCTGAGGGACAGGATAGGCTGCAGGTAAGTGGGGGAGGGACTAGGGGTGGGTGTATAAAAGGGGTGTGGGGGGAGGGATTGGCCTCTTTCCGCGCTGACTGGTGATCGGGACGGAATTTGGCCACAGCAGGGGTTTTATTGTAGAGGCAAGTGTAGTTTGTACCGGCGAGGCTTTCGGCCTTGCCGGATACCATAACCGCTCATTTCGCCTCTATTTGCTCCAGCTCCACAGCAACCAGCCATGACTCTGAAGCATTGAGGGCCGCGCTTCGCACCATCAGTGAAGCCGGCCTAGCCGACTTACTCAGGCCTGGCGTCTTAGACTAGGCCTGGGTCGGAATGATGCGGCCAACGTGGGCCGCGTCGAGCCGGGTAGCGTCAGTTATAGCCGCATGCTCTTCACCGGAGCGGGATGGGGGCGGGGAGGGTGAGGGGCCCCAACATTTTTAAAAGGCACCAGGGGGGTGGACGCGAGGTGCATCCAGACCCCCCCCCCAAGATCTGGTGGTACTGGGCCAATACCAGCCATCGAAGGAGACGGGTGGGCAGGCCCTGAGCTTTCAGGGTTTGAGCCCCCAGGGGACCACCAGGACCTGCTAATTTGGGTAGGGCCTGCAATGGGCACAGCACTAGGGGAACAACCCTTGCCAGGGCCCAGCACTGAATGGGCCCCTTTGGATTTGTGTTGCCCCAGGGGAGACCCAGCACACCTTATGGGCCCTGGGCCCTCAATAAAGAAAAGAGGCAAGTGTGCGGCAAAGGGGAAAGGCGGGCCTGCCAAGGCTAAGATAGTGAGCGGGCAGGGAAAAAAGTCCAAGGTAGGGGCCGGGGTGGGGCCAGCAGGATCTGAAACCGGGAGGGGGGGCGGGCAGGTTGGCTTGGACCTCTCTGAGGCTTGGGAATTGGAGGCCAGGATCAAAGAACAACGCCGCATTGTAGCAGAGACTGAAGCAAGGTGGGCCCAGCTGTGCAGAGACAGGGAGGAGACGGGGCACGTGGCAGGCAGTTTAAGAGGACGGCTGAAGGCACTGACGGGATGGGGCCCCAGCCTACTTGTTTGGGGGCTGGCAGTTGGGTCTGGGTGCCACAGGTAGAGGAAGGGAGGGGCTGTAGGAGGCTGGACTGGCATGTAGTGGGTACCAAGGTGTACTTACACTCTGTACCAGGTCCAGTTATCCCTTATTAGTGTAGAAGAGGTGTTTCTAGCAGCTTAGGCTGATAGAAGGTAGCTATAGCAGAGCAGCTTAGGCTGAACAAGGAGTCATGCAAAGCTCCTACTATACCACTGGTGTCATATGCACAATAGCATAAGAAAACACAATACACAGATATACTAAAAATAAAAGTACTTTATTTTTATGACAATATGCCAAAAGTATCTCAGTGAGTACCCTCAGTATGAGGATGCCAAATATACACAAGATATATGTACACAATACCAAAATTATGCAGTGATAGCAAAAGGAAGTAATGCAAGCAGTGTAAAGTTACAATAGATTGCAATAGGAGCATATAGGTATAGGGGCAACACAAACCATATACTCCAAAAGTGGAATGCGAACCACTAAATGGACCCCAAACCTATGTGAGCTTGTAAAGGGTCGCTGGGGCTGTAAGAAAACAGTGAGGGTTAGAAAAATAGCCCACCCCAAGACCCTGTAAGGTAGGTGTAAAGTGCACCTATAACCCCCTGAGAGCACAGAAGTCGTGATAGGGGGATTCTGCAAGGAAAACCAACACCAGCAATGCAACAAAAGTGGATTTCCAGACCTGAGTACCTGTAAGACAAGGGGACCAAGTCCAAGAGTTGTGACACTGTCGAGAGTGGGCAGGAGCCCAGGAAATGCCAGCTGAGGGTGCAAGGAAGCTACCCCCGGATGGAAGAAGCTTGGTGTTTTGCAAGAACGAAGAGGACTAGGAACTTCCCCTTTGGAGGATGGATGTCCCATGTCGTGAAGAAGCTTGCAGAGGTGTTACCACGCAGAAAGACCGCAAACAAGCCTTGCTAGCTGCAAAGGTCGCGTTTAGGGTTTTTGGATGCTGCTGTGGCGCAGGAGGGACCAGGATGTCGCCACTTGGATGAGGAGACAGAGGGGGCACCCAGCAAGTCAGGGAGCCCTCACAGAAGCAGGCAGCACCTGCAGAAGTACTGGAACAGGCACTTAGAAGAAGAGTGAACCGGAGTCCACCCAAAGTCACAAAAGGGAGTCCCACGACACCTGAGGACAACTCAAAAGGTTGTGCACTGCAGGTTAGAGTGTCGGGGACCCAGGCTTGCCTGTGCATGAAGGAAATCCTGGAAGAGTGCACAGGAGCCGGAGCAGCTGCAAATCACGCGGTACCCAGCAATGCAGTCTAGCATAGGGCGGCAAGGACTTACCTCCACCAAACTTGGACTGAAGAGTCACTGGACTGTGGGAGTCACTTGGACAGAGTTGCTGAGTTCCAGGGACCACGCTCGTCGTGCTGAGAGGGGACCCAGAGGACCGGTGATGCAGTCTTTTGTTGCCTGTGGTTGCAGGGGGAAGATTCCGTCGACCCACGGGAGATTTCTTCAGAGCTCCTGGTGCAAGAAGGAGGCAGGCTACCCCCAGAGCATGCACCACCAGGAAACAGGCGAGAAAGCCGGCAGGATGAAGCGATACAAGGTTGCAGTAGTCATCTTTGCTACTTTGTTGCGGTTTTGCAGGCGTCCTGATGAGTCAGCGGTCAATCCTTTGGCAGAAGGTGAAGAGGGAGATGCAGAGGAACTCTGGTGAGCTCTTGCATTCGGTATCTGAAGAATTCCCCAAAGCAGAGACCCTAAATAGCCAGAAAAGGACGTTTTGCTACCTAGGAAGGAGGATAGGCTAGTAAGAAAGGTAAGAGCCTATCAGAAGGAGTCTCTGACGTCACCTGATGACACTGGCCACTCAGAGCAGTCCAGTGTGCCAGCAACACCTCTGTTTCCAAGATGGCAGAGGTCTGGGGCACACTGGAGGAGCTCTGGGCACCTCCCCTGGGTGGTGCAGGTCAGGGGAGTGGTCACTCCCCTTTCCTTTGTCCAGTTTCGCGCCAGAGCAGGGCTGGGGGATCCCTAAACCAGTGTAGACTGGCTTATGCAGAGATGGGCAGCATCTGTGCCCATCAAAGCATTTCCAGAGGCTGGGGGAGGCTACTCCTCCCCAGTCATCACACCTATTTAAAAAGGGAGAGGGTGTCACACCCTCTCTCAGAGGAAATGCTTTGTTCTGCCTTCCTGGGCCAGGGCTGCCTGGACCCCAGGAGGGCAGAAACCTTTGTGAGGGATTGGCAGCAGCAGCAGCTGCAGTGGAGACCCGGAAAGGCAGTTTGGTAGAACCCGGGTTCTGTGCTAGAGACCCGGGGGATCATGGAATTGTCTTCCCAATGCCAGAATGGCATTTGGGTGACAATTCCATGATCTTAGACATGTTACATGGCCATGTTCGGAGTTACCAATGTGACGCTATACATAGGTAGTGACCTATGTATAGTGCATGTGTGAAATGGTGTCCCCGCACTCACAAAGTCCGGGGAATTTGCCCTGAACAATGTGGGGGCACCTTGGCTAGTGCCAGGGTGCCCACACACTAAGTAACTTGGCACCCAACCTTCACCAGGTGAAGGTTAGACATATAGGTGACTTATAAGTTACTTAAGTGCAGTGGTAAATGGTTGTGAAATAACGTGGACGTTATTTCACTCAGGCTGCACTGGCAGGCCTGTGTAAGAACAGTCAGATCTCCCTATGGATGGCAAAAGAAATTCTGCAGCCCATAGGGATCTCCTGGAACCCCAATACCCTGGGTACCTCAGTACCAATTACTAGGGAATTATAAGGGTGTTCCAGTATGCCAATGTGAATTGGTGAAATTAGTCACTAGCCTGTTGGTGACAATTTGGAAAGCAGAGAGAGCATAACCACTGAGGTTCTGGTTAGCAGAGCCTTAGTGAGACAGTCATCACACAGGGAACACATACAGGGCACACTTATGAGCACTGGGGCCCTGCCTGGCAGGGTCCCAGTGACACATAGACTAAAACAACATATATACAGTGAAATATGGGGGTAACATGCCAGGCAAGATGGTACTCTCCTACACAACCCCCTCCCAAACGAAGGACAATAAGACTAGCCATGACCTGATGAGTCTTCATTGTCTAAGTGGAAATATCTGGAGAGTCCATCTGCATTGGAATGGGTACTCCCAGGTGTATGTTCCACTGTATAGTCCATTCCCTGTAGCGATATGGACCACCTCAACAATTTAGGGTTTTCACCTTTCATTTGTTTTAGCCAAAGTAGAGGTTTGTGGTCTGTCTGAACAATGAATTGAGTGCCAAACAGGTATGGCCTCAACTTCTTCAGTGCCCAGACCACAGCAAAGGTCTCCCTCTCTATGGTAGACCAACGCTTTTCTCTAGGGGTCAACCTCCTGCTGAGAAAAGTAACAGGTTGATCCTGGCCCTCAGAATTGAGTTGTGATAAGACTGCCCCTACCTCTAATTCAGATGCATCAGTTTGAACAATGAATTTCTTGGAGTAACATGGGCTTTTTAGGACAGGTGCGGTGCACATGGCCTGTTTGAGCTCCTCAAAAGCTTTCTGACAGTTGGCTGTCCACAATACCGTTTTAGGCATCTTCTTGCTAGTGAGATCATTAAGTAGGGCTGCAATGGAGCCATAGTTTTTAATGAATCTCCTGTAATACCCAGTGAGGCCGAGGAAGGCTCTCGCTTTGGTCTGAGTTGTAGGGGGAACTCAATCCATGATTGTCTGGATTTTCCCCTGAAGTGGTGCAATCTGTTCTCCACCTACCAGGTGTCCCAGATAAACCACTTTCCCCTGCCCTATCTGGCACTTTGAAGCCTTGATAGTGAGGCCTGCCTTTTGCAGGGCCTCCAAAACTTTCCACAGGTGGACCAGGTGATCATCCCATGTGGAGCTAAAGACAGCTATATCGTCTAGATATGCTGCACTAAAAGCTTCCAACCCTTGCAGGACTGTATTCACCAACCTCTGAAAAGTGGCAGGTGCATTTTTCAAACCAAAGGGCATTACTGTGAATTGGTAGTGCCCTACAATAGTCGAAAATGCTGTTTTTGCTTTAGCATCCTCTGATAATTTGAAGGTAGCTATAGCAGAGCCCATATGATGACCCACAGAAAGTAAAGGCGTAAATATGCAGTCATCAGCACGCACCTTCATGATCACTGAAAGCCTCCGCTGCCAAGCATCTGTTATCCATTGTGATTGAGTTTGCAAAGTGACTAAAATCATAAAATCATTAGCCATTACAGCAACTTCCTACTAAGATTGAAAGTCAAATATTACTTGTGTGTCTTCTTCACCCCAGTACTACTGCTATGAGGCATTCCACAATGAGACAGACATGCCATTCAATAACATTGAAACAATATTCTATCTATGCCAAAGGATGGAATTCTGCCTTCATTTTTCATTTCTTTATGCTTTTAAGCCTCTCCAAGCCATGACCATGGCCACTTAAATTATGAGGCAGGCTTGGACCAAATTATTTAGCAGGTTTTACTAAATTTAGTAGTAAGACAAGGTAAGTTATGTGGCTTAATATGTAATAATACCACCTCACTATTTTGTCATGTTTACATATTTTACTCTATTCGGGAAAATGATTCACCTCACTAGTACCAGACTGACACCAAAATACAGAACTAAGCAACAGAACGATGACCAGTCAGTCTTTGTGAAGGGTCCCTCACTGTGCAGCATCATGTTACCGGATTTTTTAGTAACTTTTAATATGTTTAAACAAGGACATTTTTTTGTTAAAACTGCAAATTATGCGGCAGATGAAGGATTACGAGGCAAATGAGGCAAAGCCATAATCATACGGAAAAAGCTACGGATTGCAGATTAAAATATTTCAGTGGCTCTGGCAGCGTCAAATCCTGTCACAGCTCACAAAATAAAGATCAAGCGAAGGGAAAGAACGGTAGGGCAAGAAAGACCTGGACTTGAATTTATTGGTAAAAAGGGCATTTTAATCAGCCATTTGTCACAGACAAATGTTGAACTCAACCCTAAGGGGTATTTGTCATGAGACTCATTGGGAAGAGAGAGAGAAAGATTGGCACACAGAGTGCCACAGTCACAGCTGGTGGAGCCTTGGATGTAAGCGGTGATAGCGGTGAAGATGATCATTTGTTCTCATACTGTCATCACGGCACATTAAGCAATTAACAATTTAGCGGCAATGGAGAGGCCCGCAGAGAGAGAGACTCGCTCTAGTCTCTCCTCGGGCACATTCGGGAGAACAGGAAGTGGCACCTGAGGGACAGGATAGGCTGCAGGTAAGTGGGGGAGGGACTAGGGGTGGGTGTATAAAAGGGGTGTGGGGGAGGGATTGGCCTCTTTCCGTGCTGACTGGTGAATGGGATGGAATTTGGCCACGGCAGGGGTTTTATTGTAGAGGTAAGTGTAGTTTGTACCGGCGAGGCTTTCGGCCTTGCCGGATACCATAACCGCGGCATTTCGCCGCTATTTGCTCCAGCTCCACAGCAACCAGCCATGACTCTGAAGCATTGAGGGCCGCGCATCGCACCATCGGTGAAGCCGGCCGAGCCGACTTACTCAGGCCTGGCGTCTTAGACTAGGCCTGGGTTGGCATGATGCGGCCAACGCGGGCCGCGTCGAGCCGGGTAGCGTCAGTTATAGCCGCATGCTCTTCACCGGAGCGGGATGGGGGCGGGGAGGGTGAGGGGCCCCAAAAATTTTAAAAGGCACCAGGGGGGCGGACGCGAGGTGCATCCAGACCCCCCCCCCTCCAAGATCTGGTGGTACTGGGCCAATACCAGCCATCGAAGGAGACGGGTGGGCAGGCCCTGAGCTTTCAGGGTTTGAGCCCCCAGGGGACCACCAGGACCTGCTAATTTGGTTAGGGCCTGCAATGGGAACAGCACTAGGGGAACAACCCTTGCCAGGGCCCAGCACTGAATGGGCCCCTTTGGATTTGTGTTGCCCCAGGGGAGACCCAGCACACCTTATGGGCCCTGGGCCCTCAATAAAGAAGAGAGGCAAGTGTGCGGCAAAGGGGAAAGGCGGGCCTGCCAAGGCTAAGATAGTGAGCGGGCAGGGCAAAAAGTCCAAGGTAGGGGCCGGGGTGGGGCCAGCAGGATCTGAAACCGGGAGGGGGTCGGGCAGGTTGGTTTGGACCTCTCTGAGGCTTGGGAATTGGAGGCCAGGATCAAAGAACAACGCCGCATTATACAGAGACTGAAGCAAGGTGGGCCCAGCTGTGCATAGACAGGGAGGAGACGGGGGCACGTGGCAGGCAGTTTAAGAGGACGGCTGAAGGTACTGACGGGATGGGGCTCCAGCCTACTGGTTTGGGGGCTGGCAGTTGGGTCTGGGTGCCACAGGTAGAGGAAGGGAGGGGCTGTAGGAGGCTGGACTGGCTTGTAGTGGGTACCAAGGTGTACTTACACTCTGTACCAGGTCCAGTTATCCCTTATTAGTGTAGAAGAGGTGTTTCTAGCAGCTTAGGCTGATAGAAGGTAGCTATAGCAGAGCAGCTTAGGCTGAACTAGGAGTCACGCAAAGCTACTACTATACCACTGGTGTCATATGCACAATATCATAAGAAAACACATTACACAGATATATACTAAAAATAAAGGTACTTTCTTTTTATGACAATATGCCAAAAGTATCTCAGTGAGTACCCTCAGTATGAGGATGCCAAATATACACAAGAAATATGTACACAATACCAAAATTATGCAGTAATAGCAAAAGGAAGTAATGCAAGGAGTGTAAAGTTGCAATAGATTGCAATAGGAGCACATAGGTATAGGGGCAACACAAACCATTTACTCCAAAAGTGGAATGCGAACCACGAATGGACCCCAAACCTATGTGAGCTTGTAGAGGGTCGCTGGGGCTGTAAGAAAACAGTGAGGGTTAGAAAAATAGCCCACCCCAAGACCCTGTAAGGTAGGAGTAAAGTGCACCTATAACCCCCAGAGAGCACAGAAGTCGTGATAGGGGGATTCTGCAAGGAAAACCAACACCAGCAATGCAACAACAGTGGATTTCCGAACCTGAGTACCTATAAGACAAAGGGACCAAGTCCAAGAGTCACGACAGTGTCGAGAGTGGGCAGGAGCCCAGGAAATGCCAGCTGAGGGTGCAAGGAAGCTGCCACTGGATGGAAGAAGCTTGGTGTTTTGCAAGAATGAAGAGGACTAGGAACTTTCCCTTTGGAGGATGGATGTCCCACGTCGTGAAGAAGCTTGCAGAGGTGTGCCCACGCAGAAAGACCGCAAACAAGCCTTGCTAGCTGCAAGGGTCGCAGTTAGGGTTTTTGGATGCTGCTGTGGCCCAGGAGAGACCAGGATGTCGCCACTTGGATGAGGAGACAGAGGGGGCGCCCAGCAAGTCAGGGAGCCCTCACAGAAGCAGGCAGCACCCGCAGAAGTACCGGAACAGGCACTTAGAAGAGGAGTGAACCGGAGTCCACCCGAAGTCACAAAAGGGAGTCCCATGACGCCGGAGGACAACTCAGAAGGTTGTGCACTGCAGGGTAGAGTGTCGGGGACCCAGGCTTGGCTGTGCATGAAGGAAATCCTGGAAGAGTGCACAGGAGCCGGAGCAGCTGCAAATCATGCGGTACACAGCAATGCAGTCTAGCGTAGGGAGGCAAGGACTTATCTCCACCAAACTTGGACTGAAGAGTCACTGGACTGTGGAAGTCACTTGGACAGAGTTGCTGAGTTCCAGGGACCACGCTCGTCGTGCTGAGAGGGGACCCAGAGGACCGGTGATGTAGTCTTTTGTTGCCTGCGGTTGCAGGAGGAAGATTCCGTCAACCCACGGGAGATTTCTTCAGAGCTCCTGGTGCAAGAAGGAGGCAGGCTACCCCCAGAGCATGCACAACCAGGAAACAGGCGAGAAAGCTCGCAGGATGAAGCGATACAAGGTTGCAGTAGTCGTCTTTGCTACTTTGTTGCGGTTTTGTAGGCGTCCTGATGAGTGAGCGGTCGATCCTTTGGCAGAAGGTGAAGAGGGAGATGCAGAGGAACTCTGGTGAGCTCTGGTATTCGGTATCTGAAGAATTCCCCAAAGCAGAGACCCTAAATAGCCAGAAAAGGAGGTTTTGCTACGTAGGAAGGAGGATAGACTAGTAAGAAAGGTAAGAGCCTATGAGAAGGAATCTCTGACGTCACCTGATGGCACTGGCCACTCAGAGCAGCCCAGTGTGCCAGCAACACCTCTGTTTCCAAGATGGCAGAGGTCTGGGGCACACTGGAGGAGCTCTGGGCACCTCCCCTGGGAGGTGCAGGTCAGGGGAGTGGTCACTCCCGTTTCCTTTGTCGAGTTTCACGCCAGAGCAGGGCTGGGGGATCCCTAAACCGGTGTAGACTGGCTTATGCAGAGATGGGCAGCATCTGTGCCCATCAAAGCATTTCCAGAGGCTGGGGGAGGCTACTCCTCCACAGCCATCACACCTATTTCCAAAGGGAGAGGGTGTCACACCCTCTCTCAGAGGAAATGCTTTATTCTGTCTTCCTGGGCCAGGGCTGCCTGGACCCCAGGAGGGCAGAAACCTGTCTGAGGGGTTGGCAGCAGCTGCAGTGGAGACCCCTGGAAAGGCAGTTTGGCAGTGCCCGGGTTCTGTGATAGAGACACGGGGGATCATGGAATTGTCTCCCCAATGCCAGAATGGCATTAAAATTAATTCCATGATCTTAGACATGTTACATGGCCATGTTCGGAGTTACCATTGTGACGCTATACATAGGTAGTGAACTATGTATAGTGCACGCGTGAAATGGTGTCCCCGCACTCACAAGGTCCGGGGAATTTGCCCTGAACAATGTGGGGGCACCTTGGCTAGTGCCAGGGTGCCCACACACTAAGTAACTTTGCACCCAACCTTCACCAGGTGAAGGTTAGACATATAGGTGACTTATAAGTTACTTAAGTGCAGTGGTAAATGGCTGTGAAATAACGTGGACGTTATTTCACTCAGGCTGCACTGGTAGGCCTGTGTAAGAATAGTCAGATCTCCCTATGGGTGGAAAAAGAAATGCTGCAGCCCATAGGGATCTCCTGGAACCCCAATACCCTGGGTACCTCAGTACCAATTACTAGGGAATTATAAGGGTGTTCCAGTATGCCAATGTGAATTGGTGAAATTGGTCACTAGCCTGTTAGTGACAATTTGGAAAGCAGAGAGAGCATAACCACTGAGGTTCTGGTTAGCAGAGCCTCAGTGAGACAGTTAGTCATCACACAGGGAGCACATACAGGGCACACGTATGAGCACTGGGGCCCTGCCTGGCATGGTCCCAGTGACACATAGACTAAAACAACATATATACAGTGAAATATGGGGGTAACATGCCAGGCAAGATGGTACTTTCCTACAGGGGCCAGGAGGCTTGTGCAGCCGGAGGGCTGATTGGCACGGGAAGTCCCAGTGGTACACACGGCCACATTGGGAAAGGTCGGACAATGTCAGCATCTGAGGTTGGCAGAAAGAAGGCGACACCAACGGGGCGCAACACAGCCTCTGCACGTTGGTCTGAAGCACTTGAGGGGTCTTCAGCGGCCTTCTCTACACCGCTGGATCGTGGGTCTCGCAGGGATGGTATGCGCAATGAGGGCCTACAGGAAATCTCGGCGACTACTTCCAGAATGAAGGGTGGTGTCGCCAACAGGTGTGAGATGGATGATGAAGAGGTGTTTGACCTCGATTATGATGAGGATGTGGATGAGTGGGAGGAAGGAGAGATTTGTGAGGCGGTGAGCGGAGTCAAGGGGAGGGGGCGAGGGTGCAAGTGCGGCGCAACCCCTTCTTCTGCTTCTATTTTACACGATCCTATGTCTGTTGACGGGCCGATGGAGGTGCGCCAAACAAAAGCGAGAATTTGGAAGCACGAATATGGGGACGTTTTTAAGCTCCTACATAGGGACATACAGGCCAAAGAGGGGTCCAAGGAGGAGGAGTGGGACCTAGCGGGTAGGCCTAGAGTTCCAATCACGATGGATAATTGGATGTCAGCCTTTGTGATTTTTGCCAGTATGTACTGTGAGAAATTTCCAGATAGAGCCATAGCACTTTTCAAGTATATGGATATTACACGGAAGGCCCAGATGCATTTTGGAGGTTTCGCATGGCTGAGCTATGACGAAGAATTCAGGGCTAGGGTGAACGTCAATCCGGATAAGCCATGTGGTGACATACACCCCGAATTGTGGATGCAGTGGATGGCTTCTGCTCAATCCTCTGCATCTACGCATACTGCAAGTGGTTTGTCCGTAGTTTCCAAGCCTTTTCAGGCCCGTCCCGCCCAGGGAGGGGTGGGCATGGGTCAACGGACCCCGGTGTCCACTACAGGAGCATGCTGAAATTTCAATAAAGGTTTCTGTTCCCGGCAGCCCTGCAGGTTTAAACAACACTGCTCCAAGTGCGGGGATGTCATCCAGTCACTCAATGCTTTTCCCTCAAAAGCCCAGCAGAGCCATGGAGGGCGTCCAAAGGACGAGGCATGCAGGGTGCTCCTGCGCCAAAAGAGTCCTACGCCAATTAGGCTGAAAGCCCTGCTGCCCTGGTTACACATTTATCCAGATTCTGACAAGGCTTGTAAGTTAGAGTGGGGTTTTTGAGAAGGTTTCCGGGTGGGCTATCAGGGTCCCCGGCTGAGGAGATGGGCTGACAATTTACGGTCTGCCAAGGAGATGCCACAGGTGGTGCGGGCAAAATTGGCAAAAGAAGTGTCGTTAGGCAGAATCGCAGGGCCCTATTACGATTGGCCAAGTGCAGATTTAATGATATCCCCTTTGGGGGTGATGCCCAAAAAGGTCCCAGGCGAGTTTCGCCTGATTCATCATTTGTCCTCTGTTAATTACTTTATCGCAGCCGGGGACACTAAGGTGGTTTACACATCAGTGGATGATGCCATCAAGCTGATCAGGGGGTGTGGGCAAGGTGCTGAATTGTCAAAATGCGATATTCAGTCCGCCTTCAGGCTGCTGCCAATACACCCAGAGGATTTTGATCTGCTGGGTATGCAGCTGGACGGGGCCATTTATGTCGACAGGGTGCTTCCTATGGGTTGCGCTATTTCATGCACACTTTTTGAAACCTTCAGTACCTTTCTGCAGTGGGTTTTTGTCAGACAGAGTGGGCATCGGACGGTGACTCACTATTTGGATGATTTTCTGTTTGTAGAGACAGCCACTTCTGGGGCCTGTGGGCAGGCGCTAACGGCCTTTCAAGAACTAACTCAGCAGGTGGGGGTGGCCTTGACTCCAGAGAAGACAGAAGGCCCGCAATCAGTCCTAACCTTCTTGGGCATGGAGTTGGATGCGAATATCTTGGTGGCCAGATTGCCAGTGCCTAAGGTGAAGGAGATGTTGGAATTTCTGGGTACTGTGCGAGTGCTCTGCAAGATTGATCTGCAGACTGCTCAGAAGCTGCTTGGCTACCTTAATTTTGCTTGCAGGGTAATGAGGGAATTTCTGTAGGCGGTTGGTGTTAGCCATGTCAGGAGCGGTGCTGCTACACCATAGAATACAAGTCTCAGTAGGCTTGAGAGAGGACATGAAGGTGTGGGAAACCTTTTTAGCAGATTTCAACGTGTATCCATGTTTTTCTGCAACATCGATCCGGTGTGGTAAGTACAGATTTTTTCTGATGCGGCCGGAGCCTCTGGCTTTGTTTTTTTTGGGGATGGGAGATGGTGCACAGAAACATGGCCTACACAATGGCTGCAGCAAGGGCGGAGCATTAGTTTCCTCAAATGTTTTCGACTCTTGGTGGCCTTGGCTGTATGGGGGCATGAACTAGCCAACAGGACGGTGGTCTTTCGGGTGGACACTATGACAGTCGTTGAACTAGTCAACAGACAGCGAGCGAGGGACCTCAGAGTTTTGCGCTTGTTACACCAGTTTATGCTTCGTTGTTTATCATTAAATGTTATCTCCAAAGCTGCGCACATACCAAGGGTATACAACAAGATTGCAGATTCCCTGTCTCGTTCACAGTGGTAACGTTTTCGCACATTGGCACCAGGGGCGGAGCGGAGCAAGACTGCGGTCCCGGCAGACATTTGGAAGTGGGGGGGCGTGATGATCACTGGGCTGGTGGAGATGTCCTTAGCGGAATCCACTCGGCGAAGTTACAGGCTGGCATGGTTGGAGTTTCAATTTTTCGAGTTGTGTCCAGGCAATTTTTGGTTACAGGGACATGAGGAGCTAGAGTCATGCGCATTGCGTTTTGTGCTTTTTTTGATTGGAGAAGGTTTGTCCCCCGCCACCATTGGTGGCAAGTTGGCCGGGGTCTCTTTTTACAGGAAACTCTTTTTGGTTCGGATCCAGCGCGTAATAATTTGCTGGGCAAGATGCTGAAAGGCTGGGGTAGGGTTAGGGCAAGTTCGGGTAGGACAGCTAGAGAGCCCATCACTTTTGAGTTATTATTGGAGCTCTTGCATGTATTGCCGGTATGCTGCACTGCCGAATATGAGTTGGCGTTGTTCCGTTTATGTATGGTGTGGATGTTTTTTGGGGCTTTTCGAGTATCTGAATTGTTGGGGGTGGGAAGGGGAGTAGGTGTGAAGATCAAAGAGGTTTGGCTGCATAGGGACCATTTGGGGATTTGGCTCTGGCACGCTAAGACTGATCATTTGGGGAAAGGAAAATGGGTATGGCTGGACAGAGGTGGTAATGTGGCCGCGTGCCGGCGTGGGAATGGTTGAGTTTTAGGGGTGTGCAGCGCCTGACAGGAGAAAGTGGGGTTTTTGTGCATAGGACCGGGGCAAAGCTTACTAACTTCCAGCTGTTACAGGTGTTAAGGATGGCTCTGAAGCAGACAGGTCGTCACCCACTTGGGTTTGGCACTCATTCTTTCAGGATCGGGGCACCTACTGCGGCGGCCCATTTGGGTTGGGACTGGGCAAGGATTAGGGCCATAGGTAGATGGAAGTCTAGATGCTGTGAGCGCTACGTGAGGCTGTAGTAAGGTTTTTGTGCTGGAGCCATGCTGGCTAGTTAGTTGACTCAGTTTTTTGGGGTGAGGGTGTTAGCTCCTGTGGTAACCTTTACAGTTCTTTTTCTTTGCAGGGTGTGTGTCTGTCCCACAGAAGGACAAGATGGTAACATGGCTGGTCAGCCATTCCTTTATCCACTGGGCGGTGAATTTTGCAGAAAAACAGATTTATGGACGGGAGCTGGGACTCCCTAGCAGACATCATGAAGTTTTCTGGTGGGGTAAAAGTTGCATGAAGTGGGGAAGTCTGCTTCCGTTTATTACTGCTAGTTTGCCGAACTTGGGATGTCCTGACTTGCTGCTGATTCATCTGGGGGAAAATGACCTTGTGAAGCTATCAGGGCTCACACTACTGCAACATATGCAGAGAGATCTGGAACTCCTCAAACAGAGGTTGCATGGTACCTATTTGGTATCGACCAGGGCTATGAGGGTATTTTGTTGGTCACATGGGTTAAAGTCCTAAAGAATGAAGACATCAAAGAACAAGATGAGGTACCTTTCAGGACAGACGGAGTGCATTTGTCACAGTTGGGGAATGCATATTATCTAACAGAATTGAGGTTACTGATGGGGGAGTTGTGGCTCAGAGAGCAAGCGTAGGACGTTAAGGTTGCAGTAGTGTGTCCATTTTTTCCCTGGCTGGGGCAGCAGAATGCCAAGTGGGTTTATGCTGGTTGGCAGTAGATGGGGGAGGGTGGAGAGCCAGATGAGGGCTTGGCCACCCATCCAAGGGAAAAAACAAGCAGGTGAAGGATCAAAGTGTGGGGGATGCACAGAACAAGTAGGGCATAAAAGGAAAAAGGGAGTGTCTAGGGGAGTGGAAGCGAAATGCGGGTTTGGATGTTAAAAAGATGAGCAAGGAAATCTTAAAGGGTTGGGGCTCTGTTAAAGTTGGGATGTATACGTTGAAAGTTAAATGATGTAATCTGGTTTAAATCCTGTGCTAAATAAATGACCTTTTACACTAACGATTGGTGTCACTGAATTGTGTCCTGATGGAGGGGCCCACGGAGAGAGACTCGCTCTAGTCTCTCCACAGGCACATTCGTGAGAACAGGAAGTGGCGCCTGCGGGACAGGATAGGCTGCAGGTAAATGGGGGAGGGACTAGGAGTGGGTGTATAAAAAGGGTGTAGGGGGAGGGATTGGCCTCTTTCCGCACCGACTGGTGATCGGGACGGAATTTGGCCACCCACCCACCCGGCAATTGGCTAAGGTAGAAGGGGGAGATAGCGGCACGGGGTGCTATGACAGGAGGGCTAGTGGGGGCTGGTGAGTGTCAGTTAGGGCAGGTGGTGACGAAGGGGTGATACAGTAGATGGGGGAGGGTGGAGAGCCAGATGCGGGCTTGGCCAACCTTCCAAGGGAAAAAAACAAGCTGGTGAAGGATCAGAGTGTGGGGGATGCACGAAGCAAGTAGGGCATGAAAGGAAAAGGGGAGTGTCTAGGGGAGTGGAAACGAAATGCGGGTTTGAAAGTGAAAAAGATGAGCGAGGAAATCTTAAAGGGTTGGGGCTCTGTTAATGTTGGGGTGTATACGTTGAAAGTTAAATGATGTAATCTGGTTTAAATCCTATCCTAAATAAATGACCTTTTACACTAACGTTTGGTGTCACTGAAGTGTGTCCCCAACTCCGCACTCCTGATACATTTCAACAGGTCAAACGTAACAAAATTTATTACGGCAAGAATGGCCAATAATTACGTGAATGTGCAGATTTTGGTGCATTGGTGTTAAAATAATACATCTGAAACAGGAAGTGTTTCAGTTAAAAGTTGCAAATCATTAAGCGATATGTGGAGCCAGAGCAATTGAATTCCATTGTCTTATAGTGGTGCCAGAAAATAGTGCTCTTTTTTTAAGGCGGAGACATAAAGAGAACATAATTAACCCCAAGTAGGCACATATAGCCACCAGCAATCAGCAGACCCGCAAGATATTTAAGAGCAGCTGAATGCTGAATAGGCCTTGTAATGTTTTAGGATGCGCAGGAGTGTTCGTATGTACACCTGGCGCCTACTGCATGCAGTTGATTTAGCCTGCAGTCATGTGACCGCGGTGTTAAATAAATGGGCGGGGCTGCGGTCAGGCAGACTCTTCACCAGACAGCATCCAGAGTCTCCATGCCTCACTGTACGCACCCGCGCTGCTCAAGCCTCTGTCACCCGCCAGGGCCTAAGTGGTGAGGTGTGGCCCCTGACATAACAAATAGAGATGTCGGATGGGATGTACCGGACGCCATGAGATCCCAGAACACAGGAAAGCCGGCAACAAGGCAGACAGGGTCACCACATGGCCGGCGCAGCTCCACCCACCAACCCTAGTAAGTGTGGGGACCACAAAGAGAGTACAATGGCATACACTCTACCACCCATAGGACACCCCAAGCACAGCAAGTGCTAGGAAAGTACCATTTTTGGGCACCCGGGAAACCGGATGTAGCAGGCCTCCTACACACCACCACTTTACCCAAAAGGGGACCACGTGGCAGCACACACCCCAAAATGCGAGGCAGACAAGGTGCCAGTAAAAAAGCACAACAGCGAAGCTTGGGTGTGTAAAAGCAAGGGAAAAGCCAGCACGGCGGCCTCACCCCGCTTTGTAGACAGTCCACATCAGAGAGCAGCAGCAACCCCGACAGCACATTGATCTCCAAACACTCACAACTATGACATCAATACATACCCTAAAACCGTTTGTCATAATGGGTGCACCATCATCCCATGCGAAAAAATGGCCTATGTGGTTGGACTGCCCAGAGATTTACTTGGCAGCGGTCATAATAGCAGAGGACAGAAGGCGATCTATGCTTCTATACCTAGGCAGCGTGGATGTGCACAAACTATCAAAGAAGCCGCAAGAAGCGGGACCACCCCACACCTACAACACGCTCAAGACAGCAATGACAGCTCATCTCGCACCCATAAAGAACCCAGACTATGAATGATTCCTATTCCAGCAAGACAGACAAATTTCCCGCCGGCTTCCCGCTGCCCCAGGGAATCCTCCACAGCGGCGCTGCAAGCAGCGCCGCCATGGGGATTCCGACCCCCTTCCCGCCAGCCTGGTTCTGGTGGTTCTCACCGCCAGAACCTGGCTGGCGGGAACGGGTGTCGTGGGGCCCCTGGGGGCCCCTGCAGTGCCCATGCCACTGCATGGCACGGGCACTGCAGGGGCGCCCTAACAGGGCCCCACATTGATTTTCAGTGTCTGCGTGGCAGACACTGAAAATTGCGACGGGTGCCACTGCACCCGTCGCACACCAGCAACTCCGCTGGCTCCATTTGGAGCCGGCCTCCTCGTTGCTGGTGCTTTCCCGCTGGGCGGGCGGGCGGGGGGCCTTTTGGCGGTCGCCCGCCAGCCCAGCGGGAAAATCAGATTGACCGCTGCGGTCTTTTGACCGCGGTACGGTCTTCTGGCGGTTCCCGCCAGGCCGGCGGCTTCCGCCGCCGGCGGAGGTCAGAATGACCCCCTAAATCTGCGCCTAATTCATACTGTGTCAAAAATTCATAAGGTGTCAAAAAGCTATGAGAACACATCCTACAAGTTCCACGGATGTCAATGGACAACATCATCATGAAGGGCAGGACAAAAGAGCTGTCAAAATCACAAGACTCCCATATGGAGGCCGCACTTCAACGGACTATCAAATCTGAGCCCGTCAATCAAGTGAGGGGTCACTACCTCACAGCAGAGGGCAAAGAAGTGCTGGAAGGCACAGCAGACCACAAGACCATGCAGGTGGAGTGGCGGCCCCACCCCACGTGAAGGAGTGCCCAGCAAAAGGACAGAAGTGTTTGACCTGCAGGACAATGATTCATTATGCAAAAATCTGCAAGTCGACTCCAGCCACAAAAACACAAAGAAGAAGACCACCAACGAAGTGGACACTGAAGTGGACACTAAGGCCCTCATTACAACCCTGGCGGTTCAAGACCGCCAGGGCTGTTTTGGCTGAAGCACTGCCACCAGGCTGGTGGTGCTTCAGAGGGGATTACGACCGCAGCGCTACGTCGCACCGCCAGGGCTGGCGGTTTCCAGCCACAATGGCCCTGGCGGTAGTAATCCGCGCCCAGGGGATTACGAGTCCCCGTACCACCAGCCTTTTCCTGGCGGTTTGAACGTGGGGAGTCACGTGCCACTGGCATGGGCAGTGCATGGGCCCCCTGACAGGGCCCCGTGCAGCTTTTCACTGTCTGCATAGTCAGTGAAAAGCACGACGGGTGCAACTGCACCCGTCGCACGGCCGCAACACCGCCGGCTCCATTTGGCTCCACTAGGTTTCCGCCCGCTGGCCCAGCGGGGATCTCCAAATGGCCATGCCGTGGGTGCGGCCGCCCGGCGGTCCAATCTTGGCGGTTCGTAATGAGGGCCTAAATCTTTGATGACCAAAGACGATGTCTGAGAGAACCCTCCATGTCATCCACATGGTAGAGCCGGAGCCGGCTGTCTTTGCAGAGCCCCATGCTGTCAAGTTATGCTTGAAGGACAGCTGATAGTAGCACTCATTGGCTCCGGAGTATTGATCAATATTCTACCTCTAAAACTGCATTAAACCATGACATCACCCCCTGATCCTGCGCCCTATCGTTACCAGGGTGTACGCTTATGACACCACCACATGCCTTCCACCGGCAAGAGTGTTCACCACTACTATCAGCCATGACGATCAAGCCACAAAAACAAAAGTGAACGTCACCAAAGGAGGAGCAGGCATGCTGCTCAGCTGCCATACCATGGAGCGGCTGCAACTGGTTCAGTTCACCTTTGGAGTACATGTCAGTGCCCTAGACTCCCTCGTTGGCAAGTTTGGACAATTTTACCAAGGCTGCCTGAAGAACTGGATGGTCTACCACCACAATGACTAGTCCAGCAGCCGGTCGCTTTGAGACATCACCGGGTAGCCTTCCACCTCAGACCCAAAGTTGAGGCTGAGTTGGCGAAGTTGGAGCAAGCCGACATAATCAAGCAGGTGGAGGGGCACACACCATGGGTGTCCCCCATCGTCATCGAGCGCATGCCCAAGCAACCAGGAGAGTTGCGCATTTGCGTCGGTATGAGGGTCCCAAATACCATCATCAAACGGGAACGGCACCTGATGCCCATGGTGGACGACGTAGTGGGAACACTGACAGGCCCTCAATGGCTCTCGAGGATGGACCTTCGCTCAGGGTACCACCAAATCCTCCTTGAGCCGGAGTCAAGGCACATAACCACCTTCCCCACCCGTTTGGGACTTCACCAGTACAGGCACCTAAATTTTGGTATATCCAATGCAACAGAGATATTCCAAGACATCATCCGAGGGGTACTGGTGGAGCTCCCAGGAGTCCTGAATGTCAGCGACAACATCATGGTCCATGCCCCCTCTCTGGAAGAGCACCTCCAAAGTTTGCAATAGTAAAAATCACCTCTGCTGAGGAAACCATACCCAAGTTGGAAAAAATTATGGCAACTCATGTTCTGATTAAGGAGCTATGCACAGACAATGGGCCCCCTTTCAATAGCCAGGACCTATCCAGATACCTGAAGTCCCGAGGAATCAAGCATCAGTAGATTATCCCCCGCTAGCCTCAAGCTAACGGAAACGTCAAGTGGTTCATGAGGACAATCACTAAGACTGGCAGAATAGCCCAGGCTGAACAGCAGGGTATAGAGAGTGCGATATACACTTTCCTGAAGGACTACCATCTTCCACACCATCTGACATGGGAAAAAAAAACCAGTGCCAACAAACTGTGACCAAGACTATTGGGAAGCTAAGAAGTGCCTGGTGTCCCAACGATGGTAAGCAAAAGGGGCAAAACTATCGATGGGAGACTGGGTTCTCATAAAAGATAGGAAACTGGGGAGCAAGTTTAACTACGAACCAAGGAGCAACATATCCCACTTCAAGCTGTCCAAAGGAAACCCACATGATATGCCCGACTCATCAAATCAGACTACAACTGACGTGACGAGGGACCCGACCCTGATAAAATGTCACTTACCCCACCGTCTCCCATACGGTTGGCGTCTCAGGCAAACCCCTAAATTGGGATTGGACTCCTCTAGCCCCCTGGCGCCGGGGACAGACCACGGACAATACCAGCCTGCTGAGCTGAGTACTGGTCAGGGCCTCCCAAGATATCATCTCTGGAGAAACCCAATGCCCTCCCAACAATCCCAAGACTATGTGATGAGTTAGAAGAAGGAAGACCCGGGGAGGAGAGACAGTGTCACCTGTTTATCAGTGTCCTTTTTAGTCAGTTCACAGTAGTCTCTCACAGTGTGCATTGCCTAAAATCATTTGACATATTATGTGGCACGCTGCCAGCCTGTATTTGTGTGTTCATTTTATAATAAAGGAGGAATGTAGCGTTGTGGGATACACAGGGGTGTTCTCATGTACACCCCGGCGCCCGAGGCATGCAGTTGGTTTAGCTTGCGGTCATGTGACTGTGATGTTAAATAAATAAATGGATAGGGCTGCGCGCAGGCAGTCTCTACACCAGACGGCATCCAGAGTCCCCCTGCCTCTCTGTACACACCAGCGCTGCACAATTCTCCTTCACTTGACAGGGCCCAAGTGGTGAGGTGTGGCTCTTGACTTAACATGCCTGGACTGGAGGTGGGCCCCACACCACTCACCGAGTGCAGCCTCCTGATACAAGGTGGGTAGGGGAGGCCATGACCCAGTGCAGGGCTCGCTACTGGCTGGTGTGGGCGACAGGGGGGGAGAGTTCCAGGGTCAAGCAAACTATACCTCATTAAGGGAAATGCATGAGAGAAGGCCACCATGATTAATGGACTCTCATGGCCCTGTTCCTTCTCCCTCAGGGGTGTCCTGTCCCTGCATGTGCCCCCTCTCCTCTTTTTTGGGAGAGGGCACAATAGGCCAACTGGTATAGCAGTGAAATGTGACGGCGTGCCTTGGATGATGTCTGGGGGACTGGGAGTCGCCTATAGATGCTTACTGACGCTTCAGTAATCTGGTGGAGACCAAGCACGTGTGAGGGAGTGAGCCAAGACCAGACACCGGGCAGGAGTACCTACTCCCCCAGTGCCTGGGAGTTAAGGGGGCTGCTCGTGGCTGGGCGACCTGGCCTGCACCTGGCTCATGGCCTGGAGCCAGGTTTATGAAAGTGGCGTCAGGTGAGCAGGGGGGAGACACTCCTCAACACAAAAGCGAACTATCCACAGCAGCCATACTCCAGGCAATAAAGGACTCCTGAGAGGTTCTAGAGGGTAGGATTGACAGAGTGGGGTCAGAAGTATCCCTCATTCATCACAATCTGTGTAAAGTAACGGAACGGATGATGGAGCTGAAAACTAGGTCTCCTTGGCAGAAGATGAGCTCCGAGCCCTGAAATCTGGCTTTCTAAAACTCTGTGCGGTGGCCCTCTATGTGGAAAAATGAGCTGAAGATGTGGAGAGGCAGTTTATGGCAAAAAACACCCACCTGGTGGGAGCTCCAGAGGGGGGGGAAGGTACTTATCTGTAGCAATTCTTTCCGACTTGGTTGTGCTCCTGGGTCCAGAGTGACAAACTGTCTTCTTGTTTCATCATCGAGCAGGCACAAAGGTCACTTGTTCCACAGCCCTCCACAGCCATTGATTCTCTGGTTTCCTAATTACGCCGACAGAGATGCCATTTTAGCGGCAGCCTGAGCCCTTCAAACTGTGACACTGAACTCTGCCAAAGTGATGTTCTTCCTTGATTACACACATAGGGGCATATTTACAAGAAACATGTGCATCGGCACAGATGCACCAGTTTTCTTGCATTGCCCCTGCCCCACCTAATGACACTATGGGTGTGCCATGGTGGTTGTTAGGCCAATAGCGTCAACATTTTTGACACTATTGTGGCGCTTTGATGCACTAGCATCAAGAATGTTGATGCTAGTGCAGCAAAGTGCAGAGTGGCCCATTGATTCATTGGGGGCTTCACTTTAACGCCTACTTTGAGCAGGCGTAGAAAATAAAAGGACAAAATGACACAATTAAATCTTGTAGATTTCACTGCGCCTTTTTTCCGGGCCTCCCATCGCCAGAACACCCCCATGCATACATTATGCCTGGCTCAGACATAATGTAGCAAAAGCTGTTGCAAAGTGGCACAATGCATGCATTGCGCCACTTTGTAAATATGGCGTGACTAAAATGCCTCCTAATGCCACATTAGCGTAAAAATAAATGATGCTAATGTGACACAAGGAGGTGCTAGGGACTTGTAAATTTGCCCCTTAGAGTGCAACAACACCTACATACTTTTACAGCTATGAACGTCAAAATCAGAGCAATGTAACGCTTATGTATCCTGCGAAATTGACGGTTATCTTCCAGACCCAAAAGCGGCTTAGTGTTGAGTGTAGGGGTGGGCGGTGAACTCTGCTCCACTGATGGAGTTTGCAGAGTTTTTCTCAGTCCACTTAGAGTGCATAGTTCCGAAAAACTCCATGTAGCAGAGTTTATTTGTCATTCGCATTCGCCAGCATTAAGTTATCGAGCCCGATTGAGCAAAATCTTGCTCAAACCACCTCCCAGTGCGATTTGTCAATGCGGGCGGTTGTGGATGGTCACGGATTGTCTCTACTGCTTGTGGTGAGAAACCTTCCGTTCACGTTGAGGAAGGTGCTGCTCGAGCAGAAAATCGACTTGAGTGGCAGAAAAGAAGTGGTGCCTTTTTGTGCTCCGCATGGTGCCATCCACACAATTTTTCAGCATGGGACAAACATCCGGTGCTAAAAATCTGCACGAGCGGCGTGGCTGACACACTCCGATGCTTGTGGAACTCTGGTTATCACAGCAGAGTTTTTTGGTCACTTTGGGGAGTTCTACGTAGCGGAACTCCACAAACTCTGCCCAGACCTAGTTGAGTGGAGACAAAGTCCTCCCTTCCCAGAAAACCAGGATATCGCTGATACAACAATGTAGACGCTTGTAGAATATTGCTGCCACCTTGGACCCAGAGGAGAGGGAAACGCAGATGGGCCCATTTGCTGACCCACAGACCAGACAGAGATGGAAAGTCCTCCCCATCAGAGGGAGACTCTACAGAAGCCACAAACAGTGAGAGGGCCCCAACGTTCAAGACTGCATTCTGAGCCTGGGACCCGATGATGCACTCGTCCCCGGGACATTGACCCACTAGACACGAACCTTGCCATTTAGTGGATACAGCCCAATATAGGTGTGTTCTATGTCTGGAGCACCTCACTGCAGGGTGCTCCTGCGGCGTGCCTCACAGAGACACAATACAATGAGAAAGGGATGGCCAGTTACCTGGCCCACCTCTAAGTTGTTATATTGAGAGGAGTTTTCAGTTTGGGCAAAAGATGCTTCCTTTACAGAGGTTTGGGGAGGATGGAGGTACTCTGGAGATACTGTTTATGTTGCGGCTGTTGGGAACGTTTACTGTTTTATGTTACTAACACCACTGTGACTGTATTAATCCTGCCACATAACAGAGAGGGGAGGGCAAGGTCCCCGAATTGGAAACCCTGCTTTGGAAGAGACCTGTTGGGGTGATGGACACTACTGGGGTGGATGGAGATCAAGCTAGGGCACAGACTGGATGCCTCCTCCTGGCTAGAAGGGCACCACCTATTCCCCAAACATAATATAGCAGGAGCCTCACAAGGTGACAAGAACTGACTGACAATATTATCCTTGAACCTTAATGGGTTATTATATAAGATCAAAAGAAGGGTTGTTGCACAATAGTTCCAGAGACATACTCTGGATATAGTGCACCTTCAGGAGACACACTTCACTAGACACTACTGTCCCTTCATCTACAGGGGCCAATACACCATATTAGCGCACGTGGGCTATGTCAGAAAGTGAAGTGGGGTAGCAGTCCTGGCCATAAAGAACCCCCCATTCAAGCGTGAGGGGACCCATTCAAGTAGTCCTACAGATCCACCCCCATGAACTGGGGGGTAGATCTGTAGGGCTACTGGGCGTCAGAGATAGGAAATCCCTGTTGATACTCAATTTCTATGCCCCTCTGGTCTTAATCAACTTGTGGTTGAAACACTGGGCAAACCTTACTGGAGGCACCAGCCGATGTACATATGTTGGGGAGGGGGACTTCAACATGGTCATGGATGGCTGTCCACCACAGGAAGCCCCAGACGGGCCACCCAACCACCTCTTCCCCTCTGTCATGCTTCACAATAGCTATGGGTTTTACAGATGTGTGGAGGGCAAAACACCCCTAGGCCAGAGGAGATTATTCCTTCCTCTCCGGGGCCCACAAATAATTTTCCCCTACAGATTATGACCCTCGTTATGAACTTGGCAGGAAAACCTGCTGAGTTCAGTGCTGGCGGTCAACAAAAGACCACCAGGGCACTGAGGACCCCGCCGGCCACATTATGTACATTCCGCTGGGTCGGGGGGCGGAAGCAGCAGAATGCAGAGCCTGTACATTGATGCCGGCTCCACATGGAGCCGGTGGCAATGTAGCAGTGCGGCGGGTAAATCGGGCAGTAACATGCGCAACGGGGCTGTGCACGGGGGCCCCTGCACTGCCCATGTCAAGTGCATGGGCAGTGAAGGGGCCCCCAGGGGGACCTCGAGGCACCCATTCTGCCAGCCTTTCCCTGGCGGGGGAAACCACCAGGGAAAGGCTGGTAGAATCGGGTACATTGTCCGGCAGGCAGTGCTTCTTGCAGCACTGCCCTGTCGGATATGTAACCGCCATCGCCAGGCTGCCTGGTGGCGGAAGCCTGGCAGTTACGGAGTTATTCCAGTGGCGGTTCTGCCATGTTTATTATATGGCAGTCTGGGCCGCCATGCCGGTAGCGGTAATTACTGTGTGGCGCTCCCTGCACCTTGCGTACTGTCTGTCTGCCACCAGTTCCTGTCACAAGTTGGCAGATGGCCTGGGTGAGATCTCCCATATGTTCATTCATTCTAGTGAACTGCGTGTTCACTTCAGCCAGCCCAGTGATCATGTTGCTCTGCATCCTGTGTAATGTTCTTGAGATTGATGAGGGAAGCCTCCATTCCTGCAAAGCCTGATTCCCCTATCTCCTCCTGGGGCACCGCCAGAACTCTGCATCTGCGTCTGCGCCTTTGTCCTGCTGCTGGTTCAGAAAGACTTGCTGTGGGGTTGGGGCCAGGGGTCGTATCAGCTGCCCCCATTTCCTGCTCTTGTACCTGATAGGACTCTGGTGGTGTCCTGCTGGGCCCAGGAATTTCTGCAGCAGCCTCCTGCACTGTCTCTGGCCCATGGTCTCCTTCCTGTCTGTTGTCACTGCTGGGGGTGTCTTGTGGGAGACCTGTGGGACATAGGGAATACACTGTCAGTCTCTCACATCTGTTTTATGCCTCATAATAAACATTTGCCTATATGCTGACTACTGTACTACATTGCCCATAATACACTATTCTAGAGGTTGCTAGACTGGAATGGAGCTAATCTTGTGGGGGCTGCTGCTGTGTACTGGGAGGGTGTGTATACTGCATTTGTAGGTGTGATTGTGTATCTCATGGTACTCACTTTTGGATGTCCCTGCAGCAGAACTGTCCACTTCTCCCATTCCGAGTACGGCCTCAGGCTCCAGGGTCTGCTCCACCATTGCTTCCATGGCTGTTGGTGGTGGGACAGTGGATGGGCCTCCTCCGGTGCCTCTCATTTCTCTCAGCCGCTCTGCTACCCTCTCCTGCGTCCTGGAGTGCAGGTCATACCACCTTTTCTTGATTTCCTCCAGGCTGCGGTGGCTCACCCCTATGGCATTAAACCGTTCCTGAATTTGCTGCCAAATCTTCTTCTTTTCTGTGTCTGGGACACTCAGGGCTGCCTTCCCAAACAGTTTGTCATGGTGCTGGCAGCATTCCTCTGTGAGCACCTCCAGTTCTTTGTCTGAAAATTTCAGCTTTCTTCTTCTCCTAGCCCTGCCTGTTTCTTCCATTGTACCAGCAGGTCCTCTCTCCTGGGTGTTGCAGTTTGGAAAGGGTGTGGTCCTCCCTCCTCCAGGAGTATTTGATGACTTCCTGGTTCTGATGTCATTACCAAGAGCCAAGAAGTGAATTTCCAAACTGTTGTGCAGCACCTGCAGGTAATTTGCGGGCCAGTCGCAATTTGCGACAGCCTTCTCGCAAGTTGAGACCTTGCTTATAGTGAGGTCGCAAAATGCAACCTCGCTAGAAGCGAACTTGCAAAATGCGGTGCAACACATCTACGAGTCGCAAATTGGTGTCGCACTTTTTTCTTGGATTCCATCTTGCGAGTCGGAAATTGCATTTCGCATTGAATCGCAATTTCCAACTCGCAATTTATTTGCTACCTACATCTGGCCCCAAGTTCCACAATCCGGCACGGAATATAGTTCTTTCACACATGCGAGGTTGGGTTTTGGCACTGTCTCACAAGCACCATTGATACTCTAGGGCCCCTGGCAAGAGTGCACAAGACTTTGTTTGCTCACACTATTGGCCGCCTTTCGCACAAGACTTTGAGTTTACCTGTGCTGCTTCCGGCTGCGATGGTGGCAAAAACAGTTCTACTTGTGAGTGCAAATGCACTTGGAGTCAATTTTGAACTTGAGATACATCTGAATCTAGTCAAAAAATGTTTTTTGAGTGGATTGTCTTCTCCAATGGACCCTTCAAGTTGTTTTTTAGATTGAGAAGCCTTTTTTCTTTTTTTTTCAAACAGGAAAGAAGTGCCCTCGAGACTGCAACTTCCTGTTCCTATCCAGCAGGCTCCTCCCAGTGCTTTGTCCATCTCCTGGTCACTTTTCACTTGGATTTCAAGGTGGAAGAATCACTCTCTTTTTCTCCTGGATATTCCTTTGGATTTAAGGACTTTGTTTATATGAAATCACAGATGTAAGTGCCAAAACTATTGAATAAGGGTGTTGTTTGTTGGCATGAACCAGTATGTCTTTGTACTTTAATTTGATTGAAAAAAATGTATGGTGGTAGGTGGCCTGGAATTTAAGTATGGGCCTAGTTACTTATTTTGCATTTCATTGATTTTCAATTGTTTTAAATGAAAATTATTGCACAGCTCAGTACCTGCCTTTTTCTACAAGTCTGTAAGATTACCAATATTATTTTACTATGTGGCCTAGATTTCCAAAGGGCCATACACACAGTATGCCCAGTACTAGTAGTCATCAGTGCATGAAATAAATATTTCAGTGATACATGTTTTTAAATTTTAATTTTGGACAGGGATGGCATTGAATTAAATAAAAATGTTGGCTACTGTTTGCATTTATTTTTTTTCTTCTAAAAGTGCATATGTTGTGTAGTAATATTTGATGGCATAGGAGGATGTGTGTACTGCTGTTGTGAAATGTTCATACCTCAGGTAATTTTCGTGTTTTGCATTGCTGAATCAATGTTAATGTTTTCTTCAGTGTTACCACTATGCTGCTTCATGGACAATGTGTGAGTTTGTCACTATCCACCATGTGTCTTTGTTCTCTATGCCGGGTTGCCAGGGGCCTTTTTCTTCAGTCTATGTCCATAGGCTTACATGGGTTCCTCTTTGTTCCCATTGCCTCCTTACTCATTGTTGTTGTTTGACCAAGTGGGTGGTGGCCATTTTCTTCATCTAGCCAGTGTCCCTTTGTCATAGGCTTAGAAGTGTTCTTTGTTTGCCATCCTCCAACCATCTATCCATCCTCCATAAGCACACAGCCGCACTACAGCATTCAGTTTGTTTAGGTGCATAATAATTCAATTTTCTGTGCTCTGCAGACAAATCAGCAGCATAATTACATTTTTTAATGGTTATTCCATTTTCCCTGGAACACCTTTCCCCCATAGGTTTTAAGGATTATTCCATTTAACTGTGTACCTCCCTCTGACTACCACAGGTGTCTTTTTTAAAACAGATGGCGATAAAGCAAAGAGCTATATCTGCATGTTGTGCTGCCTGATTTGAAATGAAATTTTATGGTGTGGTTTCTCTTTACAATGTTTGATTAAAGTAATATTTTTTACATAAGTAACCAACCGCACTAGGTGTTCATTTGTCTGTACTTTTTTAGCCTGCAACATTGCCACGTTTCACTAACTAAATGTTTTTCTTATTTGATTACTTTTAGGTGCACAAGAGAAGAGACGTCACATCATCCGCTGTACTGCCAAAGTGAAGGCCTGTACAGTTGAGTCATCAAATCTCTTTTGCTTGTGCAGCTTAGTGCCACTTCCAACTGAGAGCTTTAAGATAGTCGCTAACAAAGGTGCTCCCAAGAAAGTGGTCAATGAAAAGAAGCAGCTTTCTGCCAGTGAGGTGCTGACTGCAACTTTTTCGGGAGACGTGTGCCTGCCATACCGGCCTCTGGGGAGGAACCTGGGAGCAGCACTAAGCCTAAGACCATGTCTGTCAGTGAGGCATCCACTGCAATCATGGTGATGCCAAAAAGCAAAGAGCTATATCTGCATGTTGTGCTGCCTGATTTGAAATGAAATTTTATGGTGTGGTTTCTCTTTACAATGTTTGATTAAAGTAATATTTTTTACATAAGTAACCAACCGCACTAGGTGTTCATTTGTCTGTACTTTTTTAGCCTGCAACATTGCCACGTTTCACTAACTAAATGTTTTTCTTATTTGATTACTTTTAGGTGCACAAGAGAAGAGACGTCACATCATCCGCTGTACTGCCAAAGAGAAGGCCTGTACAGTTGAGTCATCAAATCTCTTTTGCTTGTGCAGCTTAGTGCCACTTCCAACTGAGAGCTTTAAGATAGTCCCTAACAAAGGTGCTCCCAAGAAAGTGGTCAATGAAAAGAAGCAGCTTTCTGCCAGTGAGGTGCTGACTGCAACCTTTTCGGGAGACGTGTGCCTGCCATACCGGCCTCTGGGGAGGAACCTGGGAGCAGCACTAAGCCTAAGACCATGTCTGTCAGTGAGGCATCCACTGCAATCATGGTGATGCCAAAAAGCAGTGACATTGAATCAAATTCGTCCCTTTCGCAAAATAGTACTCAATCATTTCAGGAAACAGAGCAAAGTGGACAGCAGCCAGCAATAGTAAATCTTCCCAAAGTTGGAATAGAGCAGAATGTCGAGCTTCCTGCCAAACAAGAACCTTCTCTTTTAGAATCTGTGGCTCCCAGATTTCCAGCAAGAAAAAGGAACGGTATTACTCTACCATATTCTCCAAGCACCACATCTGATGATAATGACAGATACATGGAGTGAACTCCAGCAGAGTCTGAGAGATGCCAGGAAAGGGAAGGGAAAAGAAAAGTTCCAGAAAGCCTTAGAATCATGGAAGGGGATGATGACAACGAACCAGTCATTGTGGAAGTTGGCACTAAGGAGTCTGACATTACTGTCTCCAAGGGATGTGGCACAGGCAGCACCACTAACTCTCATATTTGTAAGGCCCCTGCAGAGACCTGCACCAAACCGTACCTCAGTAGAAGTATGCACTGCAGAGGCAGTCGGCACACCCACCTACCTCAAGTTCTTTTTCAGGCATTGTCAGCGGTCCAGTAAGAAAGTACTTCTCCCCAGATTGGGACTTTTTTACGATTAGCAAACAGCTGGAGAACATTGCGATATCCTCCATTTGCCACAGGAGTGTTTGTTGAGGTAAGCCTGGTTCAAATTATGTTACTGAAGGCCAGACAACACTAATGAAAAAATATCACGCAATCCGGTGGGAGGAGCACCTTAAAATAATTGCTGAGCATGGTTGCGGTTCTGAAGGTGAGGCAAGCCAGGAAACATCAACTACAACTTTTCAAATCACGGTGGAAGGTAAAGAAGAAAAGGGTGACATCTTCACGCAAAGCAGCTCTGTCCCCAGCAGTGCACCAGACTCACCTGCCTCAGCGACCTCACAATGGCATAGGAAGACTCAGAGTCAGCTTGCGACACCATAGCATATAGTGACTGCACCACGACACACATTGATTCTACCTCAAACTACATCTAAAAAGTTGCCTGCGCCAGTGGCCCCAGAAAAGAAGAAAATTCAGGCTGCAATTACAGGCATGTTTAGGCAGAAAGTTACCTACGACTACAACCACTCAATGGCAAGTTTTTACAATGGGAAGCTGGAAAAAATGTTAGCTCTGGACCTCTGACCTTTTCCTTTTTGTTGAAGGAGTGGGATTCTTACTGTTTGTGGCAGCCATCTGCCCAAAATGGAAGGTTCCAAGTCAGACTAATTTTGCCTGAGTTGCTGTTCCAGCGCTGTATCACAATGTGCTGCAACTGGTTGGACAAGCTTTGCAGCAAGGTGTTGTCCACACTATTCACCTCATGACGGACATGTGGACCAGTTGTCAGGCTACTGATTACATGTTAATCACTGCACATTGGATCTCTTTTGTGGGGCAAAGGAAAAGCTATCTACAGGTCTTGCTCCAGAAGAAATTTTTAAGAGCATTCAGCAGCATGCAACAGTAGCCACGTTGTCCATGGACAAACCGCATAAAGCTGCAAACATCTTGTATGAATTTAATAGCAAGGTGTCTGAATGGCTGTGACCCAGAGGTCTCCAAATTGGATTTGTTGCCACAGACAATGGCAGTAACATAGTTAAGGCCATGGTAGACGTTGGCTATTTCAGGGTCCTGTGTTTGGCGCACTGCGTCAACCTGGTTGTGCATGACATTCTAAAAAAATAAGACATAGCAACATGCCAAACACCTGCAGATGAGTCTCATTGTAGCCATTCTTTTAAAACACAAAAGCAGTTGTGGATTATTCAGCCTGGTAACAGAGTACCAGTTAAAGCCCGGATACAGGAGGTGCCAACATACTGGAACTCAACCTATTATATGCTGCAACGTCTGTTTGAGCAGTACACACAGATCAATGACTGCCATTCTAAGAGAGGATGCAATTGGGAAAGCTATGACCATGAATGTGGACAAATGGGACCTGTAGCAGATGCTGCTCTCTTTTGAGGTTTTCACATGGTAAGTTAGCAAGGAGGACAGTACGATGGGCCAAGCTATCCCATTGTTGCATCTGCTACAGAAGCAGCTAAAGAAGGTGTCTGAAAGGTTTGTACTCAGAGGTGTGAACGAAAACCCAGAAGCGCATGCCTTAGTTGAGAGCCTTATCCTTCACTTGGCTTGTAATGTAAGGCTGCAAAATGATATTGGTTTCAAGAGGCAGGTCTTAAGTTCAGTGCAGTGGCAAAGGCAAAAGAGTTCAAGCAAGTTGAAGCACCAGTGATACTTTAGAGCATGTTCCAGGAGTATCTGGATGACCCAATAAAGGTGTATCTGGATCAAAAACCCATTGGTGCATTGGTATGGGAAGCTGCCCCAATGGCCAGAGCTCAGCCGGCTGGCAATAAAGTATCTGGCTTCTCCTGTAGTCACTGTGCCTGCTGAACATGCATTCAGTGAAGCTGGTGCAGTTGTAACAGTGAGAAGGACCAGTCTCTCACCTCAAATTGTGGAGAGAATAACCATGATCAAAATGAACCAGCATTTTGTGCCACCTGATTATACAATTTCCAAAACACTACAGGAGGAGGAGGATGAATGATCAGAATCAAGTGTGTTAGCTGACCAACTTCTGGGTGAACCACCAGAGTTTGAGGACAACTCTACTTCCCAGACTGAGGTGCTCATTCCGGGTTTGGCTGTAGCAGAACCGCCATGCCGATGGCGGTCTTGTGACCGCCGGCAGGGTGGTGGTGCAAACCGCCAAATAACAAGTAAGGTGGGGAATCCAATGCAATACAGACAACTCACCGCCAGCCCCACCACTGCTGACGAGCAGCATCTGCCGGCGGAAGACAACTTCAGGCAGGAGGCAGCCAACATCCTACCCTTCATATTCCGAGTAACCACTCCGCCAGGATATTCAGTGGAGTCATACGGCCATGAAAAACCTGGCAGAAACAGAAAGTATAAATGGAAACACCCACCTCAAGGCACAGCCGCCATGGGAAATGAACTGCTAGTCTTCCCAGCATTGTATCTCGTCATACACCTTCAGGACCACCGACGATGAAGACGACAACCGTAAGTATAACTAGCATAGAGGGGAGGGAAATGGCAGTGATACACTCCCACACAGAACACACATACCCACACACACAGTGAAGGCCACACACACGCAAACACAACATACGCCAATGCCAAATACCCAGTACACACTCAAAGCCATGCAGATACGTGCCAAACATACAGCACAACTTACAACAACACCACCAACACACCCCATAACCACACAATGACAACTACCCCACAAACACCTCAACGATGGCATAGACGGGCATGTTGTGCGGCACCACACATACACACACACCATGAACCCCATGTAGCAAATACACACAATCAATAGCTGGGAACACACATCCCAACAATCATACAGGTGACACAACACTTACAACCAACAATTGAGGAAATACACACATCCAGCACTAGACACACAAACGCACACAACACCCCATACAAACACACAAGCAAGCAGACACACACATCACAACATCCCTATGGCCCAAACCATCTATCAAGTGCATGCAACAACACAGACACAATCCACACACAGACAACACACACCTTTGTATAGAGATGTCACACCACAATGTAGAAGGAAAGCAGGACAAACATCTAATCTTGCCAACCACAGCAATGTGGGCAGTTGTATTGAAACAATAAACTATGTACAAAAGTGCCAATGGCAAGTTCAAATTTCCAATTTTGCAGGACACATTGTCCATCGCGAAAGGCCCAACCTTACTCCTGACTGAAGATAGGCCTCTACTTATAGGGGCAGCAATGGGACAGACAGGCACCTTAGGGGCGTGGGGATGGTGGGGGGGGCTTGGAAGTGGAAGGGGAACATTTTGGCTTGGGCTTGGGAGGGGTGCCCTTGCCACTGGGAGAGGTGGATTCTTCGCTGGGTGGAGGAGCAGGGAAAACACTGGACGGGGTAGGCAAGGAATGGGAGGTGGAAGGGCCTGAGAGGGGCAGGGGGACATGCTGTTTACGGGGAAGACGGGGTGGGAGAGAAGTAGGGAAGAGGTCAAGGGTGGCACGGAAAACGCTCTTAGGTACACGGGGCTGTCACATGATTGAGGGAGAGGAGTGGAGGTAGAGGGAGTGGTTGTCTGACATGTCTCTGTGCTGTACGTGGATGCAGTGTCTGGATGTGTGTAGTGGCTGAATGTTGGGTGGGTGAGTGGGTGCGTATGCATTTCTTGGGAGGGGGAAGAGATGCAGGGAGAGTGAATGGGTGATGTGTGAGTGAATGTTGAGGTGGTGTATGCAAGTGAGGTGGATGTGCTGCAGGTGGTGGATACAGTAGTTGTGGTGAGTGCAGATGTGGTGTGTGGGGTGTGTGACTGTGAGTCTGCTGTTGTGGTGATTGTGGGGATGACAGGAATGACAGCAGGACCAGCGTGTGATGATGATGTGCTGGCAGGTATGAGTGGAGATGTGATTGTACAGGAGGAGGTGGTGGGAGAAGTGTCTGTTGTTATATCTTCAGATGTGTGTTGTGTTTGTACATGCCTTTGTGAACGTTTGTGATGCCCATGTCTGTCTTTGCGCACCTTGTCTGTTGTACTGGGTGTATGCGTGTGTATTGGGGTGCCATGAACCGGTGTAGGGAAAGGACTTGTGGATTGGGAACAGGTAGCTGGAGGGAGGACAGAAGATGAAGGGACACTGGCTGCCGTCAACGAGGAGCCCAGAGCCTGAAACGATCTCTGGAGGCCAGACAAGGCACCGTGAATACCTTCCAGGAACCCATTGGTCTGCTGCATCTGGGATGCCAGTCTTTGGATGGCATTCACAATCGTTGTCTGCCCCACAGAGATGGACATCAGGAGGTCAATAGCCTCCTCATTGACGGCAGCACGGCTGACTGGGGCAGGGGCAGAGGTGCCTTCAGCGAAGGAGACGCCCACTGTAGGAAGTTGGCTCTGTATGTACTATTTCAAAGTAAGAAATAGCATGCACAGAGTCCAAGGGTTCCCCTTAGAGCTAAGATAGTGGCAAAAAGAGATAATTCTAATGCTCTATTTTGTGGTAGTGTGGTCGAGCAGTAGGCTTGTCAGAGGGTAGTGTTAAGCATTTGGTGTACACACACAGGCAATAAATGAGGAATACACACTCAAAGACAATTCCAGGCCAATAGGTTTTTATACAGAAAACTATATTTTCTTAGTTTATTTTAAGAACCACAGGTTCAAGATTTACAAACAATACTTTAAATGAAAGGTATTTCACTCAGGTATCCTAGGAACTTTGAATCATCACAATAGCATGTACAGTTTTGGCAAAAATGGCAATAAGCTATTTTGAAAATGGACACAGTGCAAAAATCAACAGGTCCTGGGGGAGGTAAGTAAATGTTAGTTTCACAGGTAAGTACAACACTTACAGGGTTCAAAGTTGGGTCCAAGGTAGCCCACCGTTGGGGGTTCAAGGCAACCCCAAAGTTACCACACCAGCAGCTCAGGACCGGCCAGGTGCAGAGGTCAACGTGGTGCCCAAAACGCACAGGCTTCAATGGAAATTGGGGTGACCCGGTTCCAGTGTGCCAGCAGGTAAGTACCTGCGACTTCGGAGGGCAGACCAGGGGTGTTTTGTAGGGCACCGGGAGGGAACACAAGCAGGCACAGAAAGTACACCCTCAGCGGCACAGGGGCGGCCGGGTGCAGAGTGCCAACAGGCGTCGGGTTTGTAATAGGATTCAATGGGGAGACCCAGGGGTCTCTTCAACGATGCAGGCAGGCAAGGGGGGGGCTCCTCGGGGTAGCCACCACCTGGGCTAGGAAGAGGGCCACCTGGGGGGTCGCTCCTGCACTGGAGTTCGGTTCCTTCAGGTCCTGGGGGCTGCGGGTGCAGTGTGTTTTCCAGGCGTCGAGTTCCTTGAAGCAGGCAGTCGCGGTCAGGGGGAGCTTCTGGATTCCCTCTGCAGGCATCGCTGTGGGGGCTCAGGGGGGTCAACTCTGGCTACTCACGGGCTTGCAGTCTCCGGGGAGTCCTACCTGTAAAGTTATTTTTCCGCATGTCGAGCCGGGGGCGTTGGGTGCAGAGTGGAAAGTCTCACGCTTCCGCCGGGAAACGTGTGGTCTTTAAAAGTTGTTTCTTTGTTGCAAAGTTGCAAGTTGGTTGAATAGGGGCGCTGTCCTCAGGAGTTTCTTGGTCCTTTTAGATGCAGGGTAGTCCTCTGAGGCTTCAGAGGTCGCTGGACCCTGGGGACGCGTCGCTGTTGCAGTTTTTTCTCGAAGTGGGGAGACAGGCCGGTAGGGCTGGGGCCAAAGCAGTTGGTGTCTCTGTCTTCTCTGCAGGGCTTCAGGTCAGCAGTCCTTCTTCATCTTCAGGTTGCAGGAATCTATCTTCCTAGGTTCTGGGGGCCCCTAAATACTCAATTTAGGGGTGTGTGTTTAGGTCTGGGAGGTTAGTAGCCAATGGCTACTGGCCCTGAGGGTGGCTACACCCTCTTTGTGCCTCCTCCCGGTGGGGAGGGGGTCACATCCCTAATCCTATTGGGGGAATCCTCCATCTGATAGATGGAGGATTTCTAAAAGTCAGAGTCACCTCAGCTCAGGACACCTTAGGGGTTGTCCTGTCTGGCCAGTGACTCCTCCTTGTTTTTCTCATTATCTCCTCCAGCCTTGCCGCCAAAAGTGGGGGCAGTGGTCGGAGGGGCGAGCATCTCCACTAGCTGGGTTGCCCTGTGGCGCTGTAACAAAGGGGGTGAGCCTTTGAGGCTCACCGCCAGTGTTACAGTTCCTGCAGGGGGAGGTGAGAAGCACCTCCACCCAGTAAAGGCTTTGTTCCTGGCCACAAAGTGACAAAGGCACTCTCCCCATCTGGTGTGTGGCGGGCTGGCAAAACTAGTCAGCCCACACTGGAAGTTGGGTATGTTTTCAGGGGGCATCTCTAAGATGCCCTCTTGGTGTATTTCACAATATAATGTACACTAGCATCAGTGTGCATTTATTGTGCTGAGAAGTTTGATACCAAACTTCACAGTTTTCAGTGTAGCCATTATGGTGCTGTGGAGTTCGTGTTTGACAGACTCCCAGACCACATACTCTTATGGCTACCCTGCACTTACAATGTCTAAGGTTTTGCTTACACACTGTAGGGGCATAGTGCTCATGCACCTATGCCCTCACCTGTGGCATAGTGCACCCTGCCTTAGGGCTGTAAGGCCTGCTAGAGGTGTGACTTATCTATGCCATAAGCAGTGTGAGGTTGGCATGGCATCCTGAGGGGAGTGCCATGTCGACTTAGTCATTTTCTCCCCACCAGCGCACACAAGCTGGCAAGCAGTGTGCATGTGCTGAGTGAGGGGTTCCCAGGGTGGCATAAGACATGCTGCAACCCTTAGAGACCTTCCCTGGCATCAGGGCCCTTGGTACCAGGGGTACCAGTTACAAGGGACGTATCTGGGTGCCAGGGTTGTGCCAATTGTGGAGGCAAAGGTAAGGTTTAGGGAAAGAGCACTGGTGCTGGGGCCTGGTTAGCAGGCCTCAGCATACTTTCAAATCATAACTTGGCATCAGCAAAGGCAAAAAGTCAGGGGGTAACCATGCCAAGGAGGCATTTCCTTACACCCACCCTCCTGGGTGAGCGGGCACGGGCAACTGGGTGGGGTGCTACAGGGAGGGCAGTGCTGGAAAGGGGGGTGGCGGCGGACAACGATGATGTTGGTGTGGTACCAGAAGGGTCCGCCACTGCCAGGGAGCCACCATCGGAGGAGGATTCTGAGTCAGATGTTGTGGTCTCTGCCTTGGTGCTCTCCTCGCCCTCCGTCCTACTGGTCCCCTCGGCTTCACTGCTGGTTGCCTCCTGGGTTCCATGGGCTGCAATATCCCCACTCGCCTGTGCCCCTCCTCCTTCGCCAGATGATGCTAATGCACACATAGACAGAGGAGGAGAGAGAAAAGGAGGGTAGTAGAAACAGAAAGGGAGGAAAATATTAGAAGCCACACATCCACTTCACATAAAAACAATGTAGATAACAGTCCCTGCCTGCCAAGCATTGGACAATTTAGCAGTCTTTACCAAAAAGAGTCATGCAAGCTATGTCCAAACCCATTACAACCCTGCAGACCAAACTCCTGCATGAAGACATCTACATGTCCATCAATGCCAAAATGACTACTCCTAGAATCAAGCCCTGGACTATAACCAATCACATGTCATCCACTTCAGGATGATATAAATCTAAGCAGAGAGGGACTCAGGACACTAACTAACTGATAGGAATGTGAGGAGTACATGTGGTACAGAGGATCCATTGATGTAGGAAGTGATGCAACTGCAGCCCTCATAACATGACTGTCATTACCCATATACATCTATCATGACCACTTCAAACTACTACAGTACACAGGATGATACAGCCATTGTCATGAGAGCAGACTTGAGAGACCCATAACTACAGCTGAACATGTGTCACTGTACTACCACTACTCATCCTACATGGCTCAACATAGAGTCCATCACACACTCCTACCTGATGGGTGTGGCAACCGGGACTGTACTTTCCCAGTATCACATCTGACTACATTCATTCCAAGTCTAAGGTGGGTGACAGTGCACAACCATGCAGTAGTGACCTGACAGTCAACACTTACCCTCTTGTGGCTGCTGTGCTGCATTCAAGTGCCCATCCAAATCAGGGTACGCCACCGCCAGTATGGGGCCATTAGAGGGGTCAGGGTCCAACGTGCACCCCTCCTACGTTAGGAGGCCACCCCCAGCTGGACCCCTGCATTCTTCCGGGACCAGCGACGCAGGTTGCCCCACCGCTTCCTGCAGTTGGTGCTCCGCCGGCAATGGACCCCCAGGGTCTGTACTTCCTTGGCGATGGCTCGCCACAACCCTTCTGGTGGGTGTTGACCTGATTGGGAAACAATGAGAAAAAGGGGGACATGATGTAAATGATAACAATCCAGCAGTGAGCTATTCATGCACACTGGCAATGTCCCACACATATCATGTGCATGCTACATACCTGGTCAGTCATGACATGTGAATGAGCACACACATACATCGTCAAACAACACACAACTTGTGGGACCATGGATGTTGTACTAACCTGTTGTCCTGGAGCTTCATACAACCTCCCATACAGGGGTAGGACCCCTTCCACCAGTTTTTCCAGCTCCTCTGCTGAGAAGGCTGGGGCCATTTCCCCTGCAGTGCATGACATCGTTGCTCCAAGAGACAGGACACAGCAGCACACAAAGTGGACGTCTGTATCACCCAAATGCCAGGAGTCTAATGAGCTATCTCACCCAAAATGGCAGTTACGACCGCAGCAGTCATGACTGTCACCGTCGCCGGTGATCGTCATTGGTTCCATTCTTCCATTGACATCAATGTTAACCAATGAGGAGTTGCACAGCAGTTCTGACCGCACTCCGCCATGACGACCACCGCCGGCGGAACGAGGTCACTTCCAGCAGTCCAATGCATGCCCGACACGTGGATGCCATTTTAGTTTGTCTCATTACTGTCCTGATTTTACAAGCTTCACTACCTGTCTGTGCACACAAATACATACTTCAGGTCTGACATGGTGAATATGGACACATGTAGTGCATGACTAGTGAAATGCACAGACTTGGCACAACATTGTCAGCATATTTGACCTGTAAGGTAAAAAACAGGAACGGTGTAGGTGTACATGTCCTGTATACGCCCATCCACACAGAAGTCATGTGCCATTGTCTGGTTAGGTATGGAGGGTAGAGTAATGTGGACTGACACATTATGGGCAACTTGCATGACTATTGCATTATGACTGTTGCATGTCATACTGTATAGCCTACATTGTGACAGACATCCTGATTGTTGTTTATATCCCTGCACAGATTTGTCTAGAATGGAGTTAGGAGGAATGCACCAATTTTCCGGCCACTCGTTGATCTGGAAACCATGGAAAAGCGCCACATCACCCTGACCTATTGACTGAACCGTTTGTGCATCAGGGAACTGGTCGCCCAATTGAAGACAGACCTCCTGCCGGGTTTGAGGAATCCCCATGCCATCGCTCCAACAGTCCAGGTGTTGTCAGTCCTGCATTTCCTGGCGAATGGCTCATTTCAGAGCACAGTGGGACTGGTTGCAGGCTTTTCGCAGCCCCAGTTCTGTAAGGTGTTGCAGGATGTGCTGGGTGCCATACTCAAGCATGTGCACAGGTACATTAGGTTCCCACTACCTCCAGATTTTTCCACTGTGAAAGCAGCCTTCTACAACATCTCAAATGTCCCACATGTAATTGGGGCCACTGATGGGACTCTCATTGCCCTGGTACGTCTGAGGATCAATGAACAGGTTTATAGGAACAGGAAGAGTACATATTCACTCAATGTACAAGTGGTGTGTCTTGCAGACCAATGCATTACACATATGAACGCTAAATTCCCTGGATCAGTACATGATTCCTACATCCTGAGGAACAGTAGTGTCTCTGCAATAATGTCACAGCTACAGGGTGAAAGGGCCTGGCTCATTGGTATGTGTACTGCTCTCCATGTCAGACGTCTATACCCCTCATGACCCAGTCAGCACTCCGCCTAGCAATGTTACCCATGGCCATGTTTCCTTTCCCACACAGGTGACTCCGGATACCCCGACCTGCCCTGGCTCCTGACATCTGTGAGACATCCAACTACATTAGGGGAAAACAGTTACAATGAGGCACATGGACAGACGAGGCGTGTGATTGAACGTACTTTCGGTCTCTTGAAAGCTAGATTTCGTTGTCCCCATGTGTCTGGTGGTGCACTACAGTACAATCAAGGGAAAGTCTGCAAGATCATTGTTGCATGCTGCATGCTCCAGAACCTGGCCCTCAGAAGGCACATCCCACTGTTGGAGGAGGGGGACGTTAATGCTGGAGCTGTGTTTGTGGCCGATGACTCTGATGCTGAGGGGGAGGCAGATGAGGATGAGGCACATGACAACAGGACAGAGATGATTCCTCACTACTTTCCTTGATGTACAGGTATGTCTGCATTACATATCATCTGTGCACAGGAGATGTATTGTTGAAGGCAGTCTGTAGGCAGCATTTGCATGCATCAACGTATGTGTGGGGACTGGAGCCTCACATATTGGTTAATGACCTTGAAGGGTAGGTGACTCACCATGAGAGGTAGTGGAAATGCAAAGCTGCTAAGTTCATTTGTGGTATGCTGGTGCTATTTCGGTACAGCCTTCAAGTTGTTGTGAAGGTTTAGGGTCCTCAGACTGCCTATTTGGGGTTATGTTTGGGGGACTTCTCACTCTTGTCCTGCTGCATAGGCATATCATGCTTTGATATCTGTGGGGTGTCAGGTACCCGTTCATGACTACTCAGAGAGTTGTGCAATTGAGGATGTTACCTATGTACCATCTTTCTTTACCACATGTGTGTGAATGCGAATGCAGTCCCTTACATATGGTGCAACATAGCTGCTGGGACAGTCATCCTGTGTGTGTATGGTCAACTGCTATTGATGTATGACTGTAGATTACATTCCTTACCACCTTATACCTCATTCCATTTATTTATCCCTCTTCAGGTGACATCTCTGTTTGCAGTCTGCTTTCTGATTAGCCTGTTGGTGTAGTTGACAGTGTTTGTTAAAACATAATGGATATACTTGCACACCTGCTGGAGTATCACAATACATTTGTAACTTGGACATCTGTGTTTTGTAGAGCTGTGTATTATTTTGTTGTTCTTCAACATATTTTGCAATACTAACAATAAAGAGACATGCACCATGACTTGTGATTATAAGTGTTTATTTAGTGTAGCATTTCACAGTCCAGAGGAGTGGGGTAGTGGTTTAGATGATGAACAGAGTGGATGGTCCAGCTGTTAGGTTCATAGGTCCTGTGACCATTAGCCTTGGAATTATGTGACTTTGGTGTCGGACAGCCAACAGGGTGTTACAGTGGCACACAAGGGTGACATTTCAGAAGAGGGTTCACTTCCTGGTAGGGGGATCGGTCTTGGCCTGGGGTCCTCTAGGATGTCCGGATGGGCGACCTCTTTTACGAGGGTGTTCCTCAGCTGCAGGGGTAGGAGTGTTGTTGTCCTGTGGGTCCTCCTGCTGTGCCTCTATTCCAGTAGCAGGTGCTGATGTTGAGGGCAGTGGTGTTGACTGACTACTGGAGGTGGCCTGCTGTTGAGTAGAGAATGTCCGCAAGATGCAGTTGAGTTCCTTGAACTCCCCTAATATGGAGGCCATGGTGGCATTGTGTGCCTGCCCCTGCTGCCTCGCCTCCTGGTGGTATTCCTCCTGCAGCCTTTTTGTGTCTTGCAAGGTGGTGAGTATCTGGCCCAACTGGTCCTGGGTTTGCTGGTAGGCTCCCAGGACCCTGGAAATGGCCTCCTGGCCAGTCATGTTCTGTACCTGCCTCATCCCTTGTCCCACAATTGTCCTTCCAGTGGCCCTTGCCCCCCGTGCCTGTGTCCCTGGTGTAGTGTGCCCCCTCCGACTGACACCAGGACCGTCATTGTCTTGGGTTTGCACCGTTGACTCCTGTCCTGTGGGGCACACTGATGATTGATGTGACCTTGGGACACAGGTATGGGAAGGTGGGCTCTGCTGTGCACTGGCTGCCACAGGGGAGGTGGTTTGAGTTGTGGACAGGGTGAGGCTGGTGGTGGTAGACTGACCACTCATGCCTGATGGGCCAGGTTCATTGTCTGAATCCAGTCTTGCATGTGGATCCTCCCCTATTGGTGCTGCATCCAGGCCTGGGCTTCCTGTCACTGGGCTCCTCTGTTGTGTGTCAGTACTTGGGAGACCTGTGAGATGAGAGGTATTGTATCAGATGATGTTATTTAGACGGTGGAACACATGGTTGTATGTCTTCATTTACTGTATTTGCAGGGCAGTAATGGTATTGACAGTTTCCAGTCCACTGCGTGTGTTACCATCAAAGGAAGGTTGCAATGGCCCTAATTTGAAGTACAGTTTACATTTGACTTGCTACTGTCATTGTCATGTACTGATGTGCATTTCTATCACATATTGGTGATGGGGAGTGACATGGTTTAACGTGAAATTGCAGAGATGTGATATGGACGTAGCAGTCAGGCAAGGGCAGGGAGTGTTGCATTGTGGTAGTTGTACTTTCTGCTGTGTGAGGCATACATGTACTAGGTTGGGCTGTGAGGAAATGGCGTCAGTGGGGAGGTGTGACATGCAAGAGTGGGTATAGGGCCAATGATGGGATTGTGCACGTTCAGGTGGTTTGAGGGGGTGAGAAGGTGGTGGGGGTACATGGTGTGCACAGGGACATGGTGGCCAGTGAGTGCAGTGGACTTACCAGTGTCCAGTCCAGTAGCAATTCCAATCAGGCCTTAAGGATGTAGTCAACTGCGGGTGGTACGCTGTGCCTGGCTAATGTGCTACACACACCGGCGTAACCTCCGCCAATGCAGCTGATGTTCCCACAGGGGGTAACCATTGTCAGGCCTGCCGCCTGCTGCCAGCATGGAGGAAATGTGGCACTGCATAAAAAACTAGTGCTGACACCTCCTCCTCAGAAAAAATGGGCCGGGGCTGCACCCCTTTGGGGCGCTGCTGTTCACAAGGTAGGTGGCTGCTATCGCTGACTGCTTGAGAGGGCCTGACGTGCCCACTCCCCTGCCCCCTGCCCTGCTCTGCCATGGTGCTGGCCTGGGTGGGGTAAAGAAAATGAAAAGAAACAGGGGAAGGAAGGATGAAAATGATTTGAGGAAGTAAAGGGAAAAATAATGAACAAAAAAACAAAAAGGCATGAAAACTCAAAAAAATTCCAAAAACCTTAAAATACACAGACATTTAAACACACACTAGTACAATAAATAAAAATAAGATGTAGATTAATTAAGGGGATGGAGGACTGAAAAGATAATAGAAGGATTCAAACTAGGCCCTGCACAGTGAACATAAAAACAAGATGGCCCGTGCCCATGCAAACCGCATGGTGCCGTTCACACGCAATTCTGAATGCAAAAACGTACTTCATGTTGCGTTTGATGTATAATACAATCTGAACAGTGCAATGAGGAAACTCTGCCTGCCTGTGTAACTCTGCATAGTGAGGTGGAGTTTTTTTACCACTTTGCAGAGCTCTAATCCGCGAGCTCTGCCGTGCCTTAGCCTTTATTGCAGCCTGCTTGACCTGCAAGGAAGTCGGGAATTTTCGTTGTGCCCATTTTACTCCTGTGAACACTGCTCCATCTCAAGGCTCTTACTAGCTAATATCATTCCCTCACTGACAACTTAGCAAAACAACACTTCTTGGTGACCCAACATCAGCTATATGAAGTGGCAGATAAAGCCAGTCGTCTCTTGGCATGGCTCAGTATAATCGAGGTGGCAAACAGATGGGTGGGGAAACTGACAACCCCAGAAGGGACTCGCCTCTCCACAGATAGCAAGAGTTTACAACACTTTACCCAATACTGTGACAGGTTTTCCTGGTAGAGCCTCCACCCCATCTTCCGAGCCTGTGCTCAGAGGAGCGGACAATCTTGGAATGAGAATTCTCTATCACGGAACTGGAGGATGCAGTGTGTCTTTTGCAATCAAGTAAAACCCAGACCTGGACGTCATACCAATAGAGTTTTAAAAGTGAACTCTGTCAGTGGTGGGGCCCTATTTCCTAGCGATGTTGGAGGATGTGGGCTGGAGGGGGGAAGCTTCCACCCAACGTATGAGGGTGACCAACATTGTTATACTGAAACAAGGCATGTGATTCTTATAGGCAGATTTCCCTCCTTTATGCAGAGGTCAAGATCTTTTCCAAGCTTCTAACACTCCATCTAGTACATGCAATTACAACCCCGGTGCACAGGGATCAAACGGGATTTATGCTAGACAGATCAACCCAGCAGAATCTGTATTGTCTATACAATTGGCTGGACCAGAGCCTTGTTTCCAACAGGCCAGATGCCCTCTTTGTGCTGAACACTGAGAAAGCCTTTGATTCTATGAGCTGGTAGTACCTGTTCCAGGTGTGAGAGAAATTGGGGTTTGGCCCGAAGTACTGTAGATGGATACATCTACTCTTTAGCAAGCCACGAGTGACTATGAAAGTCAATGGAACACTCTCAAGAGAGTTTTACCTTGGAAGGGGGGCACATCAGGGCTGCCCCCTCTTGCCCTTGTTATTTGCTTTGTGCCTGGAGTCCGTGGTATGCTGGCTGAGGCTCAATAGTTGTGTGAAGCTTCCCAGAGGTGAAGGGCATACCCAAGAACGTTTCACTCTATGCAATGACATTTTACTGTATTTAACAGAATCAGTGACTGCCTTGCCTGTGGTGTTATTGGTATTCCGTGCATTTGAACGATATGCTGGCTACAAGATAAACTGGAACACGTCTGTGTTGTACAAGATGGGTGACTGGTCTGCAGCATGAGTGCTTCCCCCAGATATCAGGAAATACATAAATGGTGTCTTGTATCTTAACATAGACATGACACAATGTCCAACCAGCTTCCTGGAAAAAAACCTTGAGGTGGTCTATCAGCTTTTTCGGGATGATGCTGATCGTTGGGAACACCCTGTCACTTATGGGCATCCCAGCATTATTCAAAATGATTACTCTGCCAAAAATGTTATACATCCTCCAGAACTCTTCCTGCCAGTGCCCAAGGCTTTCTTTGACAAGGTTGAAGGGACCCTGCATTCCCTACTCTGGGATGGTAGGACCCATCTGAATTGCACTCCGTACCTTGTATAGATCGCTGTACAACAGTGGTCTTGCACTGCCAGACCTTAGAGCATACTACTGGGCTGCCCTGTTACAGGCCATATTGAATGGGGGTATGCAGAGAGAGACGACCTGGCACCAAGGGTAGAGAGGTACTTGTTGGAGAAGAAATCACACATACATTACAGTTATGGCATATCCTCCTGTACCTCTGTGCTGGGACCAACGAAGAATTCCCTCACAAAGGCAACTACACATAAACAATCACTGAAAATTAATACTTTACTTATTTAAATTATCAACTTACTTAACTAATTAATTAATTACTAAACAAGTAATGAAATATACCTTTAACTATTTTGACATTTAAAACAATTGTATGCTATTAATTGTGTTTGACCAATGACTGTGTTTCACCACTGCGCATATTAGTTGCTCAATGTTCACCAGTAGCACATTATTCAGGTTAGCTGCCTATTGGCTTTAACGTGGAGTTAGACATTACATTTGGTAATTAGGTTAGCTGCCTATTGGCTTTAACGTGGAGTTAGACATTACATTTGGTATTTAGGTTAGCTGCCTATTGCCTTTAACGTGGAGTTAGACATTGCAGTTGAAACATTGCAGATGAGCTGTGTTTTTTCCAAGCTGTGTTTTTCCACATGATAGACCAAGCTGTGTTTTTCACACCAAACCCTAGCTGATAAGAGAGCGTAGATTTTGTGTTTACCTCTCAATCCAGTCTGGGAACGAGTGAAGTTTGGAGGATTGGCCACTCTCCAAGTTTATTCGGTTCTCACACTGAGTTTGCTTTTACGGATGGCCCTGGGCAACAGCGAGGGGGAGAAAGATCTTGACTTCAGACAGGAACGGATGTCAGTTACCTGTCTCTCATTTGGGTAGAAAATCTCTTTCTCGCAGTTGAACCGGAGTCATCAACTCGCAGACCTCAGAAAGATGAAGCGGCGTGAAAGGCCCTACGGTGATGCAATTTTGACTTTTATGCCTTGCTTTGAAGTTATGCTATAATATAATCACACGTATTTGCTGTGTACATTGCAACTGAGAAGTACTTTGATATATTTTGCTTTCATTGCTGCAACTACTTTTAAACGTGTGGCTCCAACCTAATAATTTCATCTTTCAGGAACCTCGTGGTGAAGTAATAATAACTTTAAGGTGGTCATTACAACCCTGGCGGATGGTGTTAAAGCGGCGGTAAGACCGCAAACAGGCTGGTGGAAAGAAAAAGGGAATTATGACCGTGGCGGAAACCGCCAAGAAAGACAGCCACTTTAATACTCCGACCGCCACAGGGGAAAAGACAAACAGCGCGGCGGTCACGCCAACAGACAGGAGGGAGACAAAGTACCGCCCACAGTATCACAACCTACCAATCCGCCACCTTTTCCGGGGCGGATTCACAGTGGATAAAAACACGGCAGAAACAGCCATTTCAATGGGAAAACTCTCACCTCTACACACTCCACGAGGAAGGAGGACACCATGGAGCCGGAACTCCAAATACTCCCTGTGATAGTCTTCCAGCTCCTGTACGAACATCATCAACGCCGGCGCCGAAGACAACGGTGAGTACTGCACCTACGACATAGGGGAGGCAAAAGTCAGGGGCACACACACGCAACACCCCCAGCCCCACCCCGACCCTCACCCACTACAACACACACACCAATGCATATCCAAACATTACAGTAACAACCCCCAAACACCCCGGAAGAATGCAAAGACAAAAGGAAATGAGTGAAACCATTGTAATATATCCAAATACAGTAACCAAATATATACAGATATATATACACATTCAACGAAATATACATCACGATTAGTAGTGCAGGTAATGCACCATTCAATGTCCGTGGACCACTGGGCCCAAAATGCATGGGTGAGGCCCACACACGATACCTGAGCAAAACGGAGAGAACACTGCTGGGGCATCAGATAGAAATACAACAGGCACCTCAGGGGGAAGGGAAAAGGGGGACACCTCAGCCGGATGACAGCACCACGCCAGATCCACAAGGGGGCTCCATGCCCATTGATGTATCCTGGGGAGTGCAAAGCCACAGTCTCTCAAGTCTCTACACTGGGTGGATTGCCCACTGTGCAATCCTGGGGAGTGCAAAGGCACAGTCTCTCAAGTCTCTACAGTGGGTGGTTTGCCCACTGTTCAATCCTGGGGAGTGCAAAGCCACAGTCTCTCAAGTCTCTACAGTGGGTGGATTGCCCACTGTTCAATCCTGGGGAGTGCAAAGCCACAGTCTCTCAAGTCTCTACAGTGGGTGGGTTGCCCACTGTTCAATCCTGGGGAGTGCAAAGCCACAGTCTCTCAAGTCTCTACAGTGGGTGGGTTGCCCACTGTTCAATCCTGGGGAGTGCAAAGCCACAGTCTCTCAAGTCTCTACAGTGGGTGGATTGCCCACTGTTCAATCCTGGGGAGTGCAAAGCCACAGTCTCTCACGTCTCTACAGTTGGTGGGTTGCCCACTGTTCAATCCTGGGGAGTGCAAAGCCACAGTCTCTCAAGTCTCTACAGTGGGTGGATTGCCCACTGTTCAATCCTAGGGAGTGCAAAGCCACAATCTCTCAAGTCGATAACAGTCTCCACTGGTTCTGGAGGGGGACCGGTGCCCAGAGTACTTCATCCTGTTAAGGACAGACTGAGTGGATGCTGTTCTCTACTGGTTCTGGAGGGGGACTGGTGCCCAGAGTTCTTCATCCTGTTAAGGACAGACGGAGTGGATGCTGTTCTCCACTGGTTCTGGAGGGGGACTGGTGCCCAGAGTGCTTCATCCTGTTAAGGACAGACGGAGTGGATGGATGTCTCCACTGGTTCTGGAGGGGGACTGGTGCCCAGAGTGCATCACTCTCCCCGTAACGGTCCCAGTTGCGTCACTGCCCCTGCCGCTCATCGGCTAGACGTGCTTGAGTTGGCGGTGCTTGCCCTGTTCAGCGGTGCTTGCCCTGTTCAGTGGTGCTTGACTTTGCTGTCTCTGACCTGTTCAGCGGTGCTTACCATGGCGGTCTTTGCCCTGTTCAGCGGTGCTTGCCCTGTTCAGCGGTGCTTGACTTTGCTGTCTCTGACCTGTTCAGCGGTGCTTGCCATGGCGGTCTTTGCCCTGTTCAGCGGTGCTTGCCCTGTTCAGCGGTGCTTGACTTTGCTGTCTCTGACCTGTTCAGCGGTGCATGCCATGGCGGTCTTTGCCCTGTTCAGCGGTGCTTGCCCTGTTCAGCGGTGCTTTACTCTGCTGTCTCTGACCTGTTCAGCGGTGCATGCCATGGCGGTCTTTGCCCTGTTCAGCGGTGCTTGCCCTGTTCAGCGGTGCTTTACTCTGCTGTCTCTGACCTGTTCAGCGGTGCATGCCATGGCGGTCTTTGCCCTGTTCAGCGGTGCTTGCTCTGTTCAGCGGTGCTTGACTTTGCTGTCTCTGACCTGTTCAGCGGTGCTTGCCATGGCAGTCTTTGCCCTGTTCAGCGGTGCTTGACTTTGCTGTCTCTGACCTGTGCAGCGGTGTTTGCCATGGCGGTCCCTCATTGCCCAGCGGGGCTTTGGCTGCCGGGGCCCTCCTGGGCACTGACTCTGGCGGTGGCCTCCTGGCCACTGACGATGGGACTGCCCTCCTGGGCACTGACTCTGGCGGTGGCCTCCTGGCCAGTGATGATGGGGCTGGCGGTGGCCTCCTGAGCAGCGGGGATGATGGCGGGCTTCTCCGCCGTGCTGCTCTTCCCAGACTTTTGGCGCTTTCTTCTGCCCCTTCCCCAGCTTGGGAGGAGTCACAGCTGAGTGGACAGTCCCCCCGGGACCCTTGTGAGCGGCTTTGCCGGCTGGAGTCTTCCTCCTATCCCGTCGGGCACTGTCCAACTTCTGGTGCTCCACAGGGGGGGCTGGCTGTGCTGTGGCTCCGTGTCACACTGGCTGTCCTGGTGCCTGGTGCACTCCATATACCTCTAACAGGCACTACTGGTACCAGACATTTTTTGGCTGAGGTGCTAGTACGGGACCTATGAATTGGAGGGGTGGGGTGGTGGGAAAGAGGTCAAGGTTGCTCAGGAAAAGTTTCTGACGAACACTGGGATGGGTAGCTGGAGGGGGTCTGGGAGTGGAGGAAGAGGAGGTGGTTGTAGGAGGTGTAACTTTTGTTGATTTGGGTGCAGGTGCATGCGCTGGAGGCTGTCGTGAGGTGGATGGATGTTGGGTGGGTGTGTGCCCGCGTTTGTGTACTTTGGGAGGGGGAGTCACAGACACACTGGGAGAGGACACAGGGGACGTGTAAATGGTAGTGGGGGTGGTGAGTGCAGGTGAGCGGGGTGTGGTGGTGGGTGTGCTGGTGCGGGACGTAGTGGCTGTAGTGGTAGTGCATGCAGGTGAGAGTGTAGACGACACTGGGAGGGAGGAGGGAGACGAGGAGGAGGGGGACACAGTGGAGGCAGTGGATGTTGCTGTGTCTGTATGTGTGTGATGCTTGCGTGAGTGCCTGTGGGATGTGTGGTGCTTATGTTTGCCTGAGCTTCCCTTGTGTGTTGACGTGTGTGCAGGCTGGTCTGATGGTGTGCTTGGGATAGGCTGGGTACAGGGAATTGGGTCGGGGTGGAGGAAGTTGGAGGGGGGAGGCTAGACACAGGGACAATGGCTGCCATCAGTGCTGACGCCAGAGATTGCAGGGTTCGATGAAGGGCAGCCTGACCAGAATGAATGCCGTCCAGGAATGCATTACTGTGTTGCAACTCCCTTTCTACACCCGGGATGGCATTCACAATGGTAGACTGCCCAACAGTGAGTGACCTGAGGAGGTCAATGGCCTCCTCACTGAGGGCAGCAGAGGTGACAGGGGCAGGGGCTGAGGTGCCTGGGGCGAAGTTGATGCCCACCCTCCTGGGTGAGCGGGCACGGGGCGAAGGCTGAGGGGCTGCTGGGAGGGCGGTGCTGGTAGGAGCGTGGCAGCTGTACCTGTTGAAGTGGGGGCACAGATTTTGCCGCCACCACAAGGGAGCTCCCATCGGAAGACGAGTCTGTGTCGCTGGTTGCTGATCCTGTCCCCGCCGTGAAGCTCCCCTCGCCCTCCGTCCCACTGGTGTATTCAGAGTCCGTGGTGTGGCCCTGCAGGGCCATGTGGGATGCAGCCCCCTCGTGCTTCGGTGCCACTGTACCTCCGCCTGATGATGCTGATGCACAAAAGAACAGGGAGAGCAAAAAAAGGGGGGGGGGGGACGACAGAAGAAAGACAGGTTGAGTGCATGGCTTACCGCTACCGTTGGCGGACAATACAGACACAGCAGCCTCCTGCACTACGCCGCGCTGTTGGGCTCTACTGATGCAGTCCCTGGGAAATGGCCTACATGGCAATGGTGGACATCAGCACACATAGGTGACACAGGGGCATGTATACCTGTACTTGGCACTCTACAGAGGTGGGGTGGAGTGCCACATGGCCTGCATTACGGAGGGGCCTAGCCTACGGAACTCGCCCTGGCCTAGGGAAACCCACAGCCCTCCTCCCCCACCCAGACACCTTCACTGCACGCAAAATCCGCTGAATGAGAGTGTACTCACCCCCTTGTGTCTGCTGTGATGCCCCAAACGCCCATCCAACTCATGGTAGGCCACCGCCAGGATCTGGAACATCAGGGGGGTCATGGTGCGACGGGCACCCTCCCACGTTGGGAGGCCATCCCCAGCTGAGCCTCCTCCGTCTTCTTGCTCCAGCAGCGAATGTCCTCCCATCTTTTACAGCAGTGGGTGCTCCGTCTCTGGTGGACCCCCAGGGTCCGGACGTCCTTTGCGATGGCACGCCAAATGTCCTTCTTCTGGTGGGCGCTGACCTACATGACATGTACAGGGGAAGAAGAGAAGTCATTACCAACTGCACCGTCGAAGTGAGTGGCCCACATCCCTACCCTTGCCATGTGGCACATGCATTCACAGTCCTTCATGCTCGCAGAACTCTGCCCCCTTCCTTCTTACAACCAGCCCTCTCCACCCAGGCATAGCCCATACAATATGCTCCCTGTGTACTCACCTGTTGGTCTAGAGGACCGTAGAGTAGCGTGTACTGGGGGAGGACCCCATCCACGAGCTTCTCCAACTCCTGTGCAGTGAAGGCAGGGGCCCTTTCCCCAGACACGCAAGCCATTATCTCTTCCAGACCGAGGTCACAGCAGCACTTGCAGTATAGGTCCTCTCCTGTCGAAGATCAGGTATCGAGTGATTCAACAGATAGAAAATGGTGGTCACGTCCGTGGCAGTGACGTCCGCGGCAGTGCGTATCATCACCACCGGTGCACTTCGTCATTGGCTCCTGGGACCCATAGGGTCCAATGTTAACCAATGCAGCATTGTGCAGCGGTCTTCGACATCCTACCGCGACGGTGAACAACGCCAGCGCAGTTACCTCACATCCCATTGTCCCACTTTAGAGGTCAGGCAGCCACCATTTCAGGGGCCCACATGGCTTCTTTTTCAACTGTGTCACACATACCTAGGCCTGGACTCAACACACATACAGACAACTTTTTGGATTATGTTTCGTGTTCTGTGTAGCTGTGGGTACATACCTCTGAGTTGCTTGACTCTGTGGTCGCTGTTGTCCTTCCTAGGCACCGTCAGCTGGGACATGTGAGGAGATGGCGGTATCCTCCGGTGTACCGACCGCTGGTGGACCTGTTGACAATGGAGGAGCGACATTTAATCATCACCCACAGGTTTGACCATGCCACAATCCAGGAACTGTGTACCCAGTTGGAGCCTGACCTGTTGTCAGCTATCCGCCATCCCACAGGGATCCCCCCTCAAGTGCAGGTGCTATCAGTGCTCCATTTCCTTGCAAGTGGGTCTTTTCAAACAACAGTGGCCATGGCATCAGGGATGTCCCAGCCTATGTTTTCCAACGTGTTGTCCAGAGTGTTGTCTGCCCTGCTGAAACACATGAGGAGCTACATCGTTTTCCCTCAGGTGGAGGATTTGCCAACAGTGAAAGGTGACTTCTATGCCCTGGGACATATCCCCAACATCATAGGTGCCATTGATGGGACCCATGTGGCTTTGGTCCCCCCCCACAGGAGTGAACAGGTGTACAGGAACCGGAAGAGTTATCATTCCATGAATGTACAGATGGTATGTTTGGCAGACCAGTACATCTCCCAGGTAAATGCTATGTTCCCTGGCTCAGTGGATGACGCCTACATCCTGCAGAATAGCAGCATCCCTTATGTGATGGGTCAACTCCAGAGGCACCGTGTGTGGCTATTAGGGGACTCTGGTTACCCCAACCTGTCATGGCTACTGACCCCAGTGAGGAATCCCAGGACAAGGGCAGAGGAACGCTACAATGAGGCCCATGGGCGGACTAGGCAGGTGATCGAACGCACCTTCGGCCTCCTGAAGGCCAGGTTCAGGTGCCTCCATATGACAGGTGGGTCCCTATTCTACTCACCAAGGAAGGTGTGCCAGATCATCATCGCCTGCTGTATGCTTCACAATCTTGCTTTGCGACGCCAGGTGCCTTTTCTGCAGGAGGATGGTCCAGATGACGGTGTTGTTGCAGCTGTGGAGCCTGTGGACAGTGATGAGGAGGAAGCAGAGGATAAAGACATTGACAACAGGGACTCAGTCATCCAGCAATATTTCCAGTGACCCACAGGTGAGAACACTTTCTTGCCTGCTACAAGTATTTTCACACTTCTACCTCTATCCTGTCTGTCAATTTCAAGCAGTATTTGGTAACTGAGTTGTACATTTCCATTACTGTTTCACAGGTGTGGTTACCAACGTGTGTCATCTGCTTGCATTCTTCATGGACTTGTGATGTGTGACATAGGTATGTTGACATTACATTTGAGAACGGATTTTGTCACTGTCATAGCTAATACACATTTTCAAAATCACAGACTGACTCCAGATTGTTTTGTGCTTCCAGGGTGTTTATTGAATTGCTAAATATTGGAGGGGGTGGTAAAATGGTGAGGGGTGATGGTGGAGCAATGTCCATGGCAGAGTCCAGTCTATTAGTCTCACAGTTGCACTGCCCATATGGGCATAGGAAGTGGAGCTGGGGCAGTTCCAATATGTACAGGGTTACAAAGTGGGACAGTGGGATGACAATCAGGGTGGTCTCATTTCTTGGCTGGGGTCTTGCCATCGTGCTCTGTCCTGTTCCTGGATCTCAGGGACCGCTTGCGGGGTGGTTCTCTGTCTGCAGGGGGTGGGGTGCTGGTTTGGTGGTCCTATGGCGGGGCGTCCTGTCCACTAGCGCCGGCGGAGGTGGTGGGCAGTTCATCGTCCATGCTAGTGTCAGGGGCCCCTTGGAGAGCCACGGTGTCCCTCATGGTGTTCAGTATGTCCTTCAGCACCCCTACGATGGTGCCCAGGGCGGAGCTGATGGTTCTGAGTTCCTCCCTGAACCCCAAATACTGGTCCTCCTGCATGTGCTGGGTCTCCTGAAACTTGGCCAGGACCGTAGCCATCGTCTCCTGGGAGTGGTGGTATGCTCCCATGATGGAGGAGAGGGCCTCGTGGAGAGTGGGTTCCCTTGGCCTGTCCGCCCCCTGTCGCACAGCAGCCCTCCCAGTTCCTCTGTGTTCCTGTGCCTCCGTCACCTGGACCGTGTGCTCACTACCACTGCCCCCAGGTCCCTGTTGTTGTTGGGGTGGTGGGTTATCCTGGGTTCCCTGGTGGACACACAGCTGATTGACGTGTCCTGGGTACGGAGGTATGGGCCCGCTGGGTGGGTGCTGTGCTGGTGTTTTCAGAGGGTGGAAGGTCTGTGTTGGGCTGTGACTGGGTGTGGGGAACCGACTGTCCCGAGGCCCACGATGGTCCGGGCTGGTCATCTGGATCCAGTTGGCCAGAGCTGCTGTCATCACTATGGGCCTCTTCTGTGGGTGGGGTAGAGATGTCTGGACCCTCCTGTCTGGTCACGTTGGGTAGTGGTCCTGCAGGGGTGTTAAAGCATGATTATTGCATCTGTGTGTGTCATGGTGTGCAATGGGTGGGTGACCGTGTACCCCAGTGCTAACAATCCTGTGTGGGGGCTTGTGTGATGATAGTTGAGGGGGGTGTTATGGGTATGTGCAGTGGGCATGCTTTAGTGAGGGGTGTCCATGCTTTGTTGTGTCATGCAGGGCTTGGTGTTGGGATGGGTGGTTTGTGTTATTAGTACATTAGTGACGAGTTGGAGTGATAGGGGAGGGAGTGAGGTTGGGGGGCTGTGATAGCATGCAGGTAGGGTGGGGGATATGATTGTTAAGATTTGACTTACCAGAGTCCATTACTCCACCGATTCCTCCGAGGCCCTCAGGATGCATAATGGTCAAGACCACCTCCTCCCATGTTGTTAGTTGTGGGGGAGGAGGTGGGGGTCCGCCGCCAGTCCGCTGTACCACGATGTTGTGTCTTGGGACCACAGAACGCACCTTCCCCCGTAGGTCATTCCACCTCTTCCTGATGTCGTCCCAATTTCTTGGGTGCTGTCCCACTGCGTTGACCCTGTCGACTATTCTTCGCCATAGCTCCATCTTCCTAGCTATGGAGGTGTGCTGCACCTGTGATCCAAATATCTGTGGCTCTACCCGTACGATTTCCTCCACCATGACCCTGAGCTCCACCTCAGAGAACCTGGGGTGTCTTTGCCGTGCCATGGGGTGGTGTAGGTGATGTGTGGGGTGGTGTATGTGGTGATGAGTGTGGTGATGTGTAGTGGTGTGTGGTGTTTTCTGCGTGGATGTTGTGTGGGTGATGGTGTTGTGTGCCTCTGTGTGGTGGGGTTGTCTATGCTGTGCAGTCTCTCTGGCCTTCGTCAATAATTTTTGGTCGTAGGGGTTTGTGGGTGCTGTAGGTGTGTGTTTTATATTGTGTTGGGTGTGTGGGAGTGGTGTTTGTATGTGTATCAGGTGTGTGTATTTGGAATTGTCCAATGTGGCGGTGTTTTGGAGATGTGTGTGTATTTTGAGGGCGGCGGTGTGTACCGCCAATGGAATACCGCAGTTGAAAGACTGCCGCGTGGATTCGTGGGTCATGATAGCATGGGCGTGTTTCTGTTGGCATGACGGTGGAGGATTTTTTTCGCCAGTTTATCACTGACCTTTGGTGTGGCGGACTTGTGAGGGTGTCTGAATTTCGTGGGATTCCGAGATGTGGGTCATAATAGCTGTGGCGGATTTCCGCAGCCGCCGCAGTGTATTGGCGGTCTTCTGCACGGCGGTAAGCGGCTTTTACCGCCAATCTTGTAATGACCAACTAAATGTCTTCTTTAAACTAAGAAGTGCATTCCAGAGAAGTTTTGTAAGCTCGGTCATAAGATAAGAGAAGGAAAGCAAAACATTTTGCCATTTATCAGCAGCCTGGGAGTCAGAGTTAGAGATTGGAAGTGCACTATTTAAAAGTGTAATTGTTTTTTTGTTGTTTAGAGAATTAAAGAAGCACGGCAGACCATGTTTAAAAATGCATGTGAAGTTAAACTGCCTTATGGTGCTGTGAGAAACATGTTTTCTTGTTTATCAGGACTTTGTGAGTCTTGGGATGAGTGCTTTGACAAAGCATATTTAGAAAATGTGCCTTTTGAAAGAAATGATGTTCCTTTTGTTCTTGACAGAAGGGTTTGGATACTTTTGTCTGCTTACAGAAAAATGCAGGAGTGATGTAGGCAGTTAGAACATGAAAATAAGACTTTACGTGAGCAAATTAGCCAGAACACATTATTGCAAGATAATGCTGAAATCTATAAAACTATTGTAGTAGAATCTGGGTTTTCCCATTCCAGTACTGAGAAGGTTACCAGTGGGGGCCAGTGTGAGCAGAGCGTAGATGTGCAGAACAGCCCACGGTTGGTGGCAGGTGAAGTGCATTCCTTAACAGATTACACTGTTAACACAGTTGAGAATGTTATTTTCAAACCGCTTTTGCAAAGTACGATGTTTAAAATTAATTCAGACAAGGCAGAAGTACTGTCGCAAAATGTGCAATTTGTGGGAATTCAGTAGAACCCAGAAAATAGACAGATGTTGTCACAAGTAAAACAAAAGATTTTATAGTTTCTTACTATTTGCACTAAGCAAGAGACACCGAGTTTCATGAGCTTGTTTGATTTTTGGAAACAGTATAGCCCTCATCTGAGTGAAATCTTAACACTTTGGTACAAAGTAACTAGGAAAAAACATGAGCAGCTGTGCGCTTTTGATTTGGCAAATGAAATAATTCAGACTTTAGGTTTCTGCGAAGTGCAAGAGGGAAACACTGATTCACATGTAAATCAGAATAAGGGGAAGACAAGAGTGCCCCTGGAGCTCTGGATTAAGCTTTTGACTTGTTATTGGGCTCTAGTGAATACTGAGCAAATGCCATTAAATGATAATGTAATTCTGAAACCTGAAATATCAAGCATGCAGTGGGTGATGAGTTCACCTAAATCTCACAATATAGGACAGGCACAGGAGGCTAGTATCATACACTGGATCTGGGACATGCAAGACAGGGCTAAAGTCACTGCAGCCCTACATGAACAGGTGTCACAAGCACCTTTTCAGGATGAGGAGAGGGTGCAGGGAGTACCACAGGTAAAAGAGTCACCAGTGAAATTGAGTGCACCATTTGAATTTGTGTCCCCTGTGGATAAAAAGCATGTTTGTTTGACTAATGATTCATTGACTGAAAAGTTGTTGTCTACAACAGGAGAAGGAACACAGTTGTACAATGTGAGTCAGACTTTAAAACAAGAGCTGCTTGAGATGTGTCATTTTTACACTGATTCTTGGTTCACTGCCAATGGTTTCGCCGTTTGGTTTTCCACATGGCTTGTACATAACTGATTCAATTCCCGTTGCAGATGTTAAAGAGAAAAATTCAGAAACAGAAGTGTCCACACAGAATTCTGACTTAATGGGGATGGCTAAGTGGGTGCACCAGAAATGTGGACATCTGGGAGAAAAAGCCACTTACAGGTGGGCAGAGATTAGAGAGATGAACATTCCCCTAGATTTGATAAAAACTGTGATTTTGCAATATCCTATTTGTCAGCACGCACAACAGCAATCTGTCCCACAAACAGTCAAAGATCAGTTGGAGAGAGGAAAGTTACCAGGACAGATATGGCAAATTGATCAGGTTTTAGGGGGAGTGATTGCTGCAGATTACCAAGGAGAAATCAAAATGATGCTGATAACTAGAAGAGAATCTGATTCATCCATACAGATTGGAGACAGAATTGCCCAACTTGTCAAAAGTGCAGTGAACAGAGGTTTGGTAAAGAAGGAGTCTGCCCCAGCCCTTCTGACAGTGCAAGTTAAGGGAAGCTGTGGTGCAGCAGATAAAAACCTCAGTGCTAAAGTGTGGGTTGACGCCCTAGGTGACCCTCCAGAACATGCAGCAATCATAACAAAGGGCCCCAAAAACGTCCTGCTGATTATAAAACAAGGAAAGAAAGAGGAAGGGCACATTCCAAATGACAAATGTTATTTGCAAGAAAAGTCATACTTTTTTCTTTTGCAGATCCTACCACATCTCGCCACTGACCATGAGTGTCCTATGTGGTCTCCCTTCGGGTGTATGTGTGGGGTCGTGGGAGGGACCGAACCTCCAACCTGAACCTGATTGATTAAAGTACAAACCACATGGATCCATTTTGCGCAACTGGCGCCTTCAGTTCAAGTTCTGCATGGGATCAATATAAAGTTTGTCAACTTGTTTGATTACATTCTTTCACTGGAACCAAGCAACCTTATCAGTTAACTGTCTGTGTTTTTTCGTGTGGAACTCTGACTTTCGCTTACCTTTCAGCAAACCTTTCAGGTAGACCGTGTACCTTTACATGAGTAAAACTCATACTACATCAACTTGCTGTTTTAGAGACACTATTATCCCACTCAGAGTATATAAGCTTCAGTCTTTTCATTGTAGATGTATCTGATTTGAAAGGTTATGAGATCAATATGTTAATCCACTTCCATTGCTTTACAGTGATTGCTTTTATAATTCAAATCTGATTTGCTTATAATGTTTTTTTTGTTGATGTTTTTGTTTTTTTGCTTTTGTTTGAAATAAGAGGTATGTAAACAAAAATTCATTGGTCATAGGGTGGAGTGTTATGCTATTAATTGTGTTTCACCAATGACTTTGTGTTTCACCACTGCACATATTAGTTGCTCAATGTTCACCAGTAGCACATTATTCAGGTTAGCTTAGCTGCCTGTTGGCTTTAACCTGGAGTTAGACATTGCAGTTGAGACATTGCAGATGAGCTGTGTTTTTTTCCAAGCTGCGTTTTTCCACATGATAGACCAAGCTGTGTTTTTCACACCAAACCCTAGCTGATAAGAGAGCATAGATTTTGTGTTTACCTCTCAATCCAGTCTGGGAACGAGTGAAGTTTGGAGAATTGGCCACTCTCCAAGTTTATTTGGTTCTCACACTGAGTTTGCTTTTAACAATGGCCCTGGGCAACAGCGAGGGGGAGAAAGATCTTGACTTCAGACAGGAACGGACGTCAGTTGCCTGTTTCCCATTTGGGTAGAAAATCTCTTTCTCTCAGTTGAACCGGAGTCATCAACTTGCAGGCCTCAGACAGATGAAGCGGAGTGATAGGCCTTACGGGGATGCAATTTTGACTTTTATGCTTTGCTTTGAAGTTATGCTATAATATAATCACATGTATTTGCTGTGTACATTGCAACTGAAAAGTACTTTGATATATTTTGCTTTCATTGCTGCGACTACTTTTAAACGTGTGCTTCCAACCTACTAATTTCTTCTTTCAGGAACCTCGTGGTGAAGTAATAATAATAAATGTCTTCTTTAAACTAAGAAGTGCATTCCAGAGAAGTTTTGTAAGCTCGGTCATAAGATAAGAGAAGGAAAGCAAAACAAACAAACATCTCACCTATTCTTTAACAAACCAAAGAACCCTTATTAAATCATAAAAATTAAATAAAAATAATTTACCAAATTAATTCACCAATTAATTAATGAAAAATAATTAATTAATTGTACAAAACATATTAAAATACAGGGCCACTGCTGGCTTAGGGATGACAGCACTTTTGGTTGTAGGTGACTAGGCTAATCCTACAACAAGTCGCAACTGTCGACCTAACCATCCCGGCTCACAAGCAGTACATCACCAAAACTCAATAGTAAAAGGTGATTTGTGGCAGCCTTTACGCATGGACTCAAGAGTGCGACATCTCAGAGGAGTTGCGGTTAAACGGAGATTACCCTTTTTTCACATGAGCCACAAGTCTCAGTCATACACAGGCAACGAAGGAGATGCAGTAAAGTTTTCAATAGGTTTTATTAACAAGACTGCAATCTACTGTAAATTGTAAGGGCTGCAATGATTAGGATAATGAACAATGCAAGAAACAGTACTGTAAAAACGAGAGTCATGCATACAATGACCCCCACCATCTTGTAATAACACGAAATGTGAAATAGATGTGAAACGAACCCTAATACCCTAGCATGATGAACCTAATCTCTTACCAAAAGAGACCTAGATGTGTTAAACCTAATCTGCCAGTACCATGTCCATGAGAAGAGCCCTCCAACCCTTGTTACCTTGGAATGAGGTCTCTAGATCAGGCTTCGTGGTGACACGAAGGCTGGGTCTCCATCAAGGCGACTAGTAGCATAGTTAGCATTGATGGCTTTTAATAGGAATTCCTCTGATAATCTTGTCTGTGTGAGATGTATTTTTACAGATCTTGTAGGATCCCTGATGCAGGTATGTTCCCAAACAATAGATAAGAAGGCATGCTTGATGAGGCAATTATATTAACAATTACCTGAAAATGTACATTATGTTACTGTCTCACGTAAGTAGGAAAGTACATGATGTAAATACCTACATATATCACTTATCTTTGACACTGATAGTGACGCCTTCACAGAGTGGCACTGATAACGTTATAACAGCTTCCTAAGTATAGACATAGCAGCCATTTTAGAAGAAATAATTAAATAAATGTACTAAAAGAGAGCAAGCTAAGTATATTAAAAGTCACTAGGTGACGGGGACACAGACCTGCACACCAGAAGGCTAAGCAAAACTCCTGATACCCATTAAAACTAAATAGGATTCACGACACCCTCCCCATTGCCGGAGCAAGTATGTCGCTATAACGATGACGTCAGAGAAAGTGAAAGAACCCAAGCTAAAAATTCTCTGGACTAAAATAAGCTAAAGTCAGATTAAAACATAACTAAAAATCTAATTTAAAAACTTGTTTAAAAATAGCTAAAACATACAAAGAGACAAAATGTTGACCATGACCAGCACAGCAGGCCAAAGTGAAAGGCAATATTGGTAAACTTTAAAACTTTAGAATAAGCCAATGTTTAAATTCATTTAACAGTAGTCATGATCTTGAAGAATGTCTTCGAAGCCATCGAAAAGAAGAGCATTCAGGAAAGAAACCACATCGTCAGATCCATGGCAGGATTGGCCGACGGATCTACAGAGCAGTAGTGTGCAGCAGCCTCAGGCGCAGGATCACCCATGAAGGCAGCACCATCCAAAGTGCCTAACGTAGCTAGATAGTCCACCAAGGGCGGCTCGCAAGTGGCCTCGTTAATCAGCCTCAGTCTCATGGGGCACGACCGTGAATGAACCCTCATCAGGAACATGAGCAGTTCCTTGTCCACAGGAGGCACTGGCGTAACAGCAAGGTACCCCAAAGGTAGATGTTTGAAGATGCATCAGGTGCATGATTGGTCAGAATGACAGTCACCAATCATGCTCCAATTCATCCAGCATTGGAGCACCAAAGAACTGTACCTTGTGATCACAGCACAGCTGGGCTGTTGGTAGTACCTCCATTACTCCATTTAGCTCAGAAGGCACAACCACTGCATATCAGGAACAGCAGCAGCAGTATCCCACCAATCTTTGCCAAAGTCACAGGAAAGCTCCCAAATACACTTGAAAAGAGTGAATGGATGGCTGAAAGAATGAGTCAGAAGACAGTCTGGAAAATAGACATGAATCCAGACCTGACGGCCCTAAAGAAGTGCAAAATCCCTGTAGTGCTTGAATATTCTGGATACCAGCTCTCCAAAGTGCTTGGGGAAGTTGGCATTTAATAGGGATAGTATCTTGGTTGATGATCTTGCTTTCTGGAGAGCATAGATCAACGCAACTTGTTTCTGGAACAGTAGTGCCTTTAGGGGCATATTTATACTCCATATGCGCTGAATTTGCGATATTGTTTCACACAAATTCTATGTAAAATGAACTCCATATTTATATTTATCGTATGACCTGTCTAACTTTAAAATATTGGAGTTTGCACCATTTCTTAGATGTGTGAACCTACCGTGCATCAATGAGATGCAAGGTAGGCGTTCCCACCCAAAAATATAGTGGTAACCCCGTAGCCCCAAATTTACCCCCATGCTAAAATGACGGATGGGTGGAGAAGGGGCTAAATAATGGTGCAAAGCAATCTTTGCACCATTATTTAACGGCTGGGTCAAACCAGGTGTTAGGGGACCTGTGGACCCATTTCCATGGTTAAACACCATAGAATGGGCCCATAGGTGCCCTCCTCAAGCCCCAGGAACAACCCCACCCACACCAGAGGAACACTGGAGGATGGGGGACCCCATCCCAGGTACGTAGGGTATGTAGAGATCAGTATTTTCTGTTTTTAAAATAAAGTGCCATCAGGGGGCCAACTTGGGACCCCCTGCATGGCACAGGGTGCAATGGCCATCCCAAGAGGACACTGGTCCCCTGTGCTGGCCACTGGGGTGGTGGGCATGACTCCTGTCTTTTCTAAGACAGGAGTCATGTGGTATGGATAGTTTTGCGTCAACAAATGACAATAGGCTGGTGAGAGGCATTTTTTGCCTCTAACCAGCTTAGCGTCATTTTTTGGTGCAAAACCCCATTCTCCCATACCGCCACCCCCAACCGGCTAATGTCATTTTGTTTTTATGCTAGCCCACCATTTGCACCATCTTGCGGCATTAAATAATGCGTTTCTGCAGTTTTGCATCAACAAATATCAATTTGGGCCCTAGTCTGCTCAGCTTGTCATAATTTACATTAGTAGTATCAATGTATGGCCACAATGCTGCTACTCTTATCTCTTGAGTGGAGGGGTGGGAATAAAACGTGTCCGCAACACATTACAGTATTAGAGACTGAAATTGCGTAAATAATTCCTGGTCTCATACCGCAACAGTTCTGTTAGTTCAGGACTACATAACTTCCATTTGAAAGTATATGAACTGCTGGACGAATCAAAGGGGGGGGAGTACCCATTAGAAAATAGTCCATGTTTGCGACCCCCGCATTGCAAAGGCCATAAAGGGACACCTGTTTGCAAGTCATTGAATCACTAACAGTAGTCTCACATTTGCTCCTGCTAAAAAAAGACCTCTGTTTCGCCATTCAGACATTTATATTTAAAGGACAACTCCCACTCTTCTTCAATAAAACTATTGCCTAGCCGCTCGTATCTGCCCATGGCAAGATGTTTTGAGCATTTCAAAAAACAAAAGGTGGAAATGGGCAGATTTATAATGCCATGTACGAGCCATAATGTTGATGGACTTTCTGCAACCGTGAAAGACAACTTTTCTATGTGAAGCATGATGAAACTCGCTTCCCTTTTAGCCATTGCCTGTTGTTCCCTGGATAAATTAAAAGCAGCAAACAGGTGACGCCTGTTGATGTATTTCCATGGAATGCAGCAATTTTTCAAAATCTGTAGTGCCCAACCTAACTGCATGATGGAACGCAGTTGACTTTGTCCATGGTGGAAAACGGACATGTCATTCTGAATGATGTCTATCGCAGATGACACTATGGCCCTCATTACAACCCTGGCGGTCTGTGATAAAGTGGTGGTAATACCGCCAACAGGCTGGCGGTAGATACGGCCAAATTATGACCATGGCGGAAACAGTTCAGACAGACAGCCACTTTACCACACTGACCGCCAGGGAGGAAACAACAGGCACCAAGGCGGTAGCCTTCTACAGCCAGGCGGAAGTCAATGTTCCGCTCACCACATTAAGACCCTGGAAACCGCCATCTTTTCCAGGGCGGCACCAATGACATCAAAACCCTGGAGGAAACACTGCACAGAAGGGAAACAACTCACCTGTGGAGACTCAGGGAAGAACCACGCCGCCATGGAGCCTGAACTACATATATTCCAAATGCTGTTCTACGTCCTGCTCCACCACGAACACCAACGACGGCGAAGACAACCACAGTGAGTACAGCTGCCTAGCACACAAGGGAGGGAGGGAGGAAAAAGAGAGTGACACACACACGCACAACACACACACACCATACACACAAGCAGATGCAGTAATAAAACATATACACCCCTTCTCCTTCTGGAAAAATGCAAAGACAACATAAATAGATAAAAGTGAGTGTAATATGATAAATAAAGTAGTAATACGTGCATCCAATCTAAAAGTGTATATATATTTACAAATCAAGGGACACTGCCCAGTCCTCAATATTCGTGGGTCACAGGCCACATCACAAAGTTAAAGGCTCCACTTGACTCCTGCAACAACACGGAGAGAACACTGCCGGGGCATCAGTTGGAAAATAGGCAGGCACCTCAGGGGGATGGGGAAACGGGGGCACCTCGGCTGGCAGATGGAGCAACACCACTGGTGTTGGAGGGGGCAACTTGCCCTGTGCGCTGTTCTGGGGAGTGCAAGGCACAGACTCTCAAGTAGGTGACTTGCCCATTGGCTCTGGAGGGGGCAACATGCCCTGTGCTTGGTCCTGGTGAGTGCAAGGCCACAGTCTTTTGAGTGGGTGACTTGCCCACATGCTCTGGAGGGGGCAACATGCCCTGTGCTTGGTCCTGGGATGTCTAAGGCTACAGTCTCTCGAGTGGGTGACTTGCCCACATGCTCTGGAGGGGGCAACATGCCCCGTGCTTGGTCCTGGGGAGTTCAAGGCCACAGTCTCTCGGGTGGATGGCTTCTCCACTGGTTCTGGAGGAGGCATCATGCCCTGTGCTCTTCATCCTGGGGAGGATGGGGTGAGTGGATGGCTTCTCCACTGGTTCTGGAGGGGGCATCATGCCCTGTGCTCTTCATCCTGGGGAGGAAGGGGTGAGTGGATGGATTCTCCACTGGCTCTGGAGGGGGCATTGTGCCCTGTGCTCTTCATCCTGGGGAGGATGGGGTGAGTGGATGGCTTCTCTACTGGTTCTGGAGGGGGCATCAGGCCCTGTGATGCAGGTCTTGGGGAGTGTAAGGTCACAGTCTCTCAGCTGGGTGTCAATCCCAAAGGATTTGCAGGTGCAGCACACACAACAGTCCATGGATGCAGGACTACACGCTGTCCGCTGGCGGTGATGGCTGCTCAGTGGTGGTGCTGGTGCTGCTGCTGCTGGTGGTGGTTGTGGGGGGAAGCTCCTGCCCATCCCCTGGGTGGCTGCCCACTGCTGGTGGTGGTGGTGGTGGTGCTGCTGCTGGTGGTGGTGGTTGTGGGGGGAGGCTCCTGCCCATCCCCTGCAGCCTCAGATGGCTTCACTACCATGGTTGGTGGTGGGGGCTCCGACTGAGTTCCAGCACTAGGCCCTTCCTGGCAGCAGCTGGTGATGTATCCTTGCTCTTCTAGGCAGCAGCTGGGGATGGCTCCTTGCTCTTCTTGGCAGCAGCTGGGGATGGCTCCTTGCTCCTCTTGGCAGCAGCTTGGGGTGGCACCTTCACCTTCACGGTAGCAGCTGGGGGTGGCACCTTGACCTTCCTGGCAGCACTTGGGGTAGGCACTCTTTTCGTGTGGCTGCTTGGTGCCCGGGATCCCTTCCCACCACAAGTTGCTGGTGACACTACTGGGCCCGTGGACTGGATGGCTGAGGTGCTTGCCTGGGTTTTACATACCCTGGCCAGACGTGAAGGACGGGGGGGTAGGGAAGAGGTCAATGGTGGAGAGGAAAAGCTGCTTAGGGACATTGGGGTGGGAATAGGGAGAAGGTTTGGGAGTGGAGGAAGAGAGAGTGGTTGTAGGAGGTGTCTGGGTACTGTTGTGAGGTGGATGGCTGTTGGGTGTCTGAGTGCTTGCGTTTGTGTACTTTGGGAGGAGGGGGCACAGACACAGTGGGAGAGGACACAGGGGACGTGTGCATGGCTGTTGGGGTAGTGACTGCTAGTGAGGTGTGTGTTCTGATAGGTGTGCTGGTGATGGAGGTAGTGGATGAGGATATAGTGCGCGCAGGTGTGAGTGTTCACGCAACTGGGAGGAGGAGGAGGGGGCCATCGTGGAGGCAGTGGATGTTGTTATGTCTGCATCTGAATGGTGTTTGTGTGAGTACCTGTGGGATGATGTGTGGTGCCTGTGTTTGCTTGTGCCACTCATGTGTGTTGTCTTGTGTTCATGCTCATCTGCCTGTGTGTTTGGGATAGGTTGGGTTTGAGGAGAATGGGATTGGGTAGAGGAGGTTGGAGGGGGGACGGTGGAAAAAGGGACAATGGCTGCCATCAGAGAGGAGGCCAGAGCCTGGATTAATCTCTGTTGGGCCGCCAAGCCAGTGTGAATGCCCTCCAGAAATGCACTGGACTGTTGCATTTGGGCTGCCAGACCCTGGCTTCCTCACTCAGGGCAGCAGGCCTAACTGGGGCAGGGCCTGAGGTGCCTGGGGCAAAGGAGATGCCCACCCTCCTTGGTGAGTGGGCATGGGCAACTCAATGAGGAGCTCCTGGGAGGGCGGTGCTGGTACGGGGGTGGTGGCGGTACCTGGTGCTGGGGTGGGCACAGAGGTGTCAGCTACCACCAGGGAGCTTCCATTGGAGGAGGTATCCATGTCCGAACTGTCCCCTCCAGTCTCTGCTGTGGTGCTCCCCTCACCCTCCGTCCCACTGGTGCCCTCAGCGTCGGTGGACTCTACCTCCTGGGTCCTGTGGGATGCCGCTCCCTCTGTCACTGGTGCCTCTGCTCCTCTGCCAGATGATGCTAATGCACATAGGTACAGGATGACAAAACAAAACGGGGGGAAGAGACAAAGGATACACTTGGTCAATGACTGCACCAACACCACCGTTGGCGTACACAGCACCCTCACACACAGGGAACAGCCCTACGCACTATGCAATACACTACACATAACAATGCTAGTCACCAGGGCATGGGGAGAGACACATACCGCCCAGTGCAGCATACCTGGAACCCACACCCCCCTGCCTAGTAGTGGATGCCTACTAGCTAGGTTGGAGGAATATCACATCAGAACCCTGCCCAATATGGGACCTACACTGCAATGTCAGCCCTTGCCTAGGGGCACCCGCAGGCACACACTTCCCCCACCAGGATACCACCCCACCAGGTGTAAGTAATAATGATGGGCACTGTACTCACCCCCTTGTTGCTGCTGTGATGCCCCCAAACACCCATTCAGCTCCAGATAGGCCACCGCCAGTATGCGAGCCATCAGGGGGGGTCAGGGTTCGACGGGCACCCCTTCCTCGTTAGGAGGCCATCCCCAGCTGGGCCTCTGCCATCTTCTGCACCCAGTGTCTCAGGTCCTCCGACCATTTCTGACAGTGGGTTCTCCACCTGCCGTAGACCCCCAGAGTCCGCACGTCCTTGGCGATGGCACGCCATATGCCCTTCTTTTGATGGGCACTGACCTGCAGAGGAAATATACACTGGGAAAGGTATTATTTAGACCGTCCTGCCTGTTACACTCATGGCCCACCATAGCCCTCCTATCCCTTTATGCACAGACATGGCCCAGCATACATGCTGCATGCTGCCCAGGGCCCATTCACCAACCCCCCTACACAAGGCCTTCACACACACCCCTCCATGCATTCATGCATCGTTCTCACAGTGTACTCACCTGTTGGTCTGGAGGCCCATACAGCAGTCTGTACTGGGGTAGGACCCCATCGACTAGTCTCTCCAACTCCACAGAGGTGAAGGCAGGGGCCCTTTCCCCAGTCACACGGGCCATGTTAGGTTCCAGACACAGGTCACAGCAGCACATGCAGTGTAGGTCCTCTCCTGTTGAAGGTCAGGTAGCAAGTGAATGAACAGATAGAAAATGTCGGTGACATCCGCGGCGGTGCATACCGTCACCACCTGCGTACATCACCATTGGCCACTGTATCCCATAGGGCCCAATAATAACCAATGAGGAGTTGCACGGTGGTTCCCGACCGCCTGTCGCAACAGCGCAGAACGTCAGCGGAATTATCTCACTTCCACCTGTCCCTCCATACAGGACAGGCGGACACCATTTTAGGGGGGTAGACCATGGATCATAACAGCGTCACAGATCACAATTGTACATTCAAGACATATGCCACTAATACATAAAAAAAATCACATCATGCATTAAACTGTAGTGGCTACAATGTACAGATTATGACCGGCTCATCACTCTTTTTGCCCCCTAGATTGCAACCACTGCGGATGAATAGGAGATGGAGACAGCCCCCCGTGTACAGACCCCTGGTGGACTTGGCAACAATAGAGGACAGGCACATTATCCTCACCTACAGACTTGACAGGGCCACAGTCACGGAGCTGTGAGACGAACTGGAGTCTGACCTGATATCTGCTATCCATCATCCTACTGGGATCCCCCTCTTGTGCAAGTGCTATCAGTGCTCCATTTCTTGGCAACTAGTTCTTTCAAAGTGACAGTGGGCTTGTCAGCAGGAATGCCACAGCCAATGTTCTCAATAGTGCTGATAAGAGTGTTGTCTGCTCTGATTAAAAACATGTGCAGCTACATTGTTTTCCCCAAGTGGAGGATTTGGCCACAGTGAAGGCTGACTTCTATGCAATGGGAAATATCCCCAACATAATTGGGGCGACTGATGGAACACATATTGCTTCCCTCCCCCCCTGGCAAAATGAACAGGTCTTCAGAAATCAAAAAAGTTTTCACTTGATGAATGTGCAGATGGTGTGTTTTGCGGACCAGTACACCTCCCATGTCAGTGCTAAGTATCCAGGCTCGGTGCATGATGCTTTTATCCTTAGGAATAGCATCATCCCAAATGTGATGCCCAACTACAGAGGCACAGGGTGTGGCTAATCGGTGAGCTCTGGTTCCCTCCCAGTGTATGTTGGTGTATGGTGTGGACTATATGGCATAGTGTGTGGCTAACAATTGTCCCTTTATATTTGCAGGTGACTCTGGTTACCCCAACCTCTCATGGCTACTGACCCCTGTGAGGAATGCCAGGACAAGGGCAGAGGAACGTTACAATGAGGCACATGGGTGAACAAGAAGGATAATAGAACGTACCTTCGGCCTCTTCAAGGACAGGTTTCGGTGCCTCCATCTAACAGGTGGATCCCTGTGCTACTCACCCAAGAAGGTCTGCCAGATAATCGTGGCATGCTGCATGTTGTACAACCTTGCCTTGCGAGGCCATGTGCCTTTTCTGCAGGAGGAGGAGGCTGGAGATGGCTGTGTGGCAGCTGTGGACCCTGTGGACAGTGAAGATGAGGAGGCAGAGGATGAGGATGAGGGCAACAGAACTGCAGTGATTAGACATACTTCCAGTGACACACGTAAGGCAGTGTAACTTCACATTTCATTGACAGTTTTGTGTTTGACATTGTCACTGGCAGGTTGTGAATGCACACTTCTATGCACATCACTGTACCCGTTGGCAACTCTTTTTTCAGATGTTGGTGCCCCACTTTCGTTCCTGGTGTGTTCACTGCAGCCAACTACAGGTCTTTCCTATGTATACATTACTGTACAGTTGGATTGCAATGTTTAAACCTTGTTAAACTAATACATACTTAAATCATTTGACATACTCCATACTTTTGTTTCAAAGTGTGTTTATTGCAGTGCTCTGAGGAAAAGTGGGAAGTGCAATGGGCTGGGATGATGATGGAGGAAAGTCCAGGGTAGAGTCCAGTCTATTGGTAGTACAGGTGCATAGTCCAAGGGGGCATAGGAAGGGGAGCAATGGCAGTTCAAGGTGGACAGGGTGACAGAGTGGGACACAAGGGTGACAATCAGGAGAGTCTTATTTCCTGGCGGGGGTCTTGGCAATAGTCTCTGGCTTCTGCCTGAAACGCGGGGTGGTTCTCCTTCTGCAGGGGGAGGGGTGCTGGTGGCCTGTTGGTTCTGTGGCTGGGCCTCCTGTCCACTAGCGGCAGCGGAGGTGGAGAGCTGTTCAGTAGTCTGGCTGGTGGCAGGAGCCCGCTGGTGTGGCCCTGCCTTCCTCATAACGTTGGCCATGTCTGCCAGCACCCCTGCAATGGAGACCAGGGTGGTGTTAATGGACTTCAAGTCCTCCCTGATCCCCAGGTACTGTCCCTCCTGCAGCCGCATGTTCTCCTGCAACTTGTCCAGGATCTGGCCCAGCATATCCTGGGAATGTTGGTATGCTCTCAGGATCGCGGTGATTGCTTCCTGTAGAGTCGTTTCCCTGGGCCTGTCCTCCCCCTGGTGCACAGCAGTCCTCTCAGCTTCCCTGTTGTCCTGTGCCTCTGCCCCCTGAACCGTGTGCCTGCTGCCACTGGCCCCAGGTCCCTGATTGTCTTGAGTTTGTGGTGTGCCCTGGGGTCCCTGTAGTGGTGGACACACTGCTGATTGATGTGTCCTGGGGACAGAGATATGGGCACGCTGGGTGGGTGCTGTGGTGGTGTTTCCTGAGGGGGGAGGCTCTGTGGTGGTGTGGGACTGTGCCTGGGTAACCGACTGTCCGGTGATCCCTGATGGGGACAGTCGCTGTCATCACTGTGGGCCTCTTCTGTGGGGGGACTGGATTTTGCTGGCACCTCTTCTCCTGTGACATTGGCTGGGGTACCTTTCGGGATATATATGCAGTGTTATTATTTCTGTGTGTGACATATTATGGATGGGTGGATTGCCCTCTATGGTTGTTATTGACCTGGCAGCTTTTCCTTGTGTGAGTTGTTATGTGGTGGGCTAGGTGATTCTCTAGTGAGCATGCTTTAGTGATAGATGTCCATGCAGGTCTGTGAGTGGTGTCCATGCACTGGTGATGCATGCTGGACTTGGCACTGGGATGAGTGGGTTGTGATGGTGGGGTGTGTGGGAGGTGGTGGAGTAATGGGAGTGAGGGTGGGGTCGGGGTATGTGATGGCATGCAGGTAGGATGGTGATAGTATTAGAGAGTTGACTTACAAGAGTCCAGTTCTCATGCTAGTCCTGCCAGGCCCTCAGGATGCATGATTGCCAAGACTTGCTCCTCCCATGCTGTTAGTTGTCAGGGAGGAGGTGGGGATTAACCGCCAGTCCTCTGAATCGCAAGATGGTTCAATGGAATGCACCTTCCCCCGTAGGTCGTTCCACCTCTTCCTGATGTCATCCCTAGTTCTGGGGTGCTGTCCCACGCATTGACCCTTTACACGATCCTCCACCATAGCTCCATCTTCCTAGCAATGGATATCTGCTGCACCTGTGATCCAATTAACTGTGGCTCTACCTGGATGATTTCCTCCACCATGACCCTTAGCTCCTCCTCAGAGAATCTGGGGTGTCATTGTGGTGCCATGGGTGTAATATGAGTGGTGTGGGTGAGGGTGTGTAGGGTGATGTGTTGGGGTGTGTGATAGTAAGGTGTGTGGGTGGTATATAGGTGATGGTGATATGTGGCTCTGGTTGTGTGAGTGCTCTTGCTGTCTCTCTCTGTTGGCAATGGTTTGTAGTCATAAAGGGTTGTGGGTACTGTGGGTGTGTGTTTTATAGTGGTGTGGGTGTGTGTATGGGTGTCAGGTGTGTGTAGTTTGAATTGTCCAATGTGGTGTTGTTTTGTATGTGTGTGTGTATTTTGAGCGCGTCGGTATGTACTGCCAATGATTTACCACCATTGAGTGTCCGCCGTGGTGATTTGTGGGTCATAATGTGGTGGGCATAGTTCTATTAGTGTAACGGTGTGGGTTTTGATATTGGCAGTTTATCACTGACCTTGGTGTGGCGGACTTGTGTGTGTGGCTGTATTGTGACGGATTGGTGTGTGTGTGTCATTACATGGTCAATGGATATCCGCGGCGGTGGTATGTTGGGGGCATTCAGCATTGCGGTAAGTGGGATTTACCGCCAATGTCATAATGAGGGCCTAAGTTATTAAGGGAATATATCCTGTTGGACAGAGTGTTAATGCAAATATCGACCACAACTAAAGCCTTTTCCAAATTTTCCTTATCTATCTGCCTTAAACGCGCAGCTGCTTCTATTTGAGAAAGCCTCCAGATTTCATTGTATATGGCATAGATGAATCTTTTAGAGCATGGCTTTTTTGGACCTAACAAGTCTATATCTTCAGGTAGAGTATTAAGATGTTTTTTAACTGCTGCTAAGGTGTTAGTCTGCAACCATTGTTGGCACAGATTACTCACACTGTATGTAGTAACTATACATAAATGTTGACCTGAGGCAAAGCGAGGGTCCGGCTGGCTAATCTTGAAACATCCTGAGGAATTCACAAAACGTGCCTGACACCCATTTGTGTCTATTGGCCACAATAACCACCCGCCGGGATGGTAACGTGAAAAATTATAGGTACCAGTCCGAATCTTTGCATCTAATTCTTCCTCCGTTACGTTTAGGTAGGACTGCCAATTGGTGAATTGTGCTGGTGTGGGGATACTGGGCGCATTCATTTCATTCATGTTTGCTAACCCTAGACAGGATATCTGTTGAACTGTGTCATTCAAAAAGATCATTTGAACAGGAATAAGGCATGCTCTAAATACCTAATTTTAGAAGGTGGTAACTTGAAATAGTATGATTCTGCGTTCTTATTGTCATGCCCAGAAAAATATGTGAATTTATCTGAATAATGCTTTGGGCTCCCCACAGGCGAAGTTGAACAGTGTTGCCACTGTGTATAGTTAAATACTGATCTGTGTGTAGTTGCTCGGGGCAGGTAGTAATGTCCCCAATTGTTATAACAGAACATTTCCCCATAATTCTTTGTGTTAGTGTACACATCATTTCTCTTAAATACAATGTAATCCTGCAATTTAGCTAACATGAAATCAACTGTTTGAACATCCCAGTCATCAGAAACAACACCAGGTGTAATTACATCAGTCATTGAAATTTTGAAAACATATGGAATTTGAATGACCTCAGTAGCCCCGTATTTATCAAATGGAACTTAATCCCTCACAATCCCATCAGGAATTGGTACTGACGAAATGTTAACAAGGGACAAGTCTCTTCGGCCCTCAAGTGAGGAAATATATGAAGTTGGGACTTCAACAGAGGAGCGTACAGGAAGATAGTGACCATTTATGAGGAGAAAGAAAACAAACACAAAACCAATCCACAATAGAAAGGCAAGCAATATCAGAAATATCCACAGATAATTCAATGGATAAATTAAATATCTATCTTTAAGCCATATGTGCAGCTTATGTATCTTTCAAACAGTTTCACTTGTAGGTGTGGATGAAGTCAAGGAAAAGTCATCAATGTCAATGAAATAATCAGGAGCAGTCTCTGCAAACACAGGAGCCGGTGCATTACTGGTGGATGGATCCACTTCGCATGCAGGTTCATAGTAGATATTGTCATCAGTTTGTGTTGAGTTGGAGTAGAAGAGAGCTACATTTTGGACAGGTGTTGTTGTTGAAGTGGTGACAGGAATCAGCAAAAGCTGATCTTCCACCCTCCCCATGCTCGAGGAGGCATTCATAGCATTGCTGAACATGCTGTTGAAGTCAGAAGAGTGTTGTTGTTTCTTCTTTGTAGGGGACCAGGAACTACCCAAGGGACCTCTGGGTCTACTGTGCAGGATTGGCCACATGGTGTAGTTTGTCAATTGAGATGAATCTGTTTGCTTTGGAACTGGGCAGTGGTAGTAAGACAGTTCGGGTACCTTGTGTTCCCAGGACTTGGACTGGTGCTCTGTAGGATGTGCTAAATTCCTTCTTCACAGCCATCTTCTCATGAACCAGATCCCCGATTTTAGCAATCCAGCCACTAGAAGTTGTTGCCAAATCCCTTATTCCTAAACTGGCAGCACTGGCAACTGAATTATCATCACAAAATTGCTGAAGCTCCTGTAAGACAGTGAGACATTTATTTATGTCAAAAGGTTTATCTGCTGCCACCAATCCAGGGACATCTAGATCTGGGACATATATAGGTATCCCAAATAGAACCTCCTAAGGAGTGCTTTCTCCCAAGGACAGTCTTGGCAGATTATTCAGTGCTCTGTGGACCCCATATAGATGATGAAGCCAGCTGCGGCCAGAACCTAATACTCTAGCTGTTAAAAACTGCTTTAGATCCCGATTCTTCCTCTCCACAAATGAATTTCCCTCGGGATGGTAGGGTGTGGAGTAATGGAGTGCAACACCTATCATCCTCAAGGTGTCCCTGAATGCCTTAGAGGCAAAGGCAGGGTCCTGGTCTGAATAAAATGCTGCAACCGCATATGTACCGATAAAGATCAGCACGTCTTTTATAACAGTTCGAGAGTCAGCCGACCACTGATGCCATACCCACAGGAATCTAGAACAAGAATCTACAGAGACTAAGATGTATTTGTATGCACCATCAGGTTGTAGAGGACCACAATGGTCCAGGTACACACATTGTAGTGGCCTATTGGACACTAAGAGGGATGTCTGCAGTGGGCATTTGATGTTTGAGCCCTTTATCTACTGGCACTTCACAACAAAGGACATATTGCTTGGTCTGTTTGTATAGGCCTGGCCACCAGAAGAGTTTCTGTAAGAGTGTTGTTGTGGCCGCAACACCAGTATGTGCAGAGGCAACACCCTCATGCGCTGCTTTTATTAGATCTAATCTCTGGTCTTGGTTGGGGATCACTTGATCTCCCACCCCGGAAAGTGTTGTATAGGCAACATTCTGTGCACTGATGTGGTATGAATATTTTGTAGGGTATGTTTTTGGGAGAGGCTTGCCTTCAGCGAAAGCTTTCATGGCAGCTAGAATTTCACTAACCAATCTCGCCTGGGAACGAGTCACTGCAGCAACAGAAGCCGTAGCTACTGCAGATTTGGCTGCTTCATCAGCCAAAGTGTTTCCAATAACGTGTACACCTACACGTTGGTGGCCCAATGTATGGACTACATTAGCATTTGATAGCTTATCATTCAGATCAGCTACCCTCCCCCACAGAGTTATGTGTTTTATAGTGTTCCCCTTTGAGTCTCTGAACCCATTCAGTTGCCAGTGATAATTATTGTAGGACTGGACACAGTAGTAGGAATCACAGACAATCAAAGTGAACTGTCCTGCATCAGTATGTTCTAGCGCTACAATAAGGGCTTTAAGTTCAGCCAGCTGAGATGTACAGTCCCCCATGGTCTCTGTGTAGGTATTGTGAGGGTGGAATATACCATCCTTCATCACTCAACCCACAGCTGCCCAAACGGCTGAGTATTGATGTTTAGTACCTACAGCTGGTTGTGTGAAACAATCAGTGCAAATTACAGTATGGTATCTGTCAAGCGGCAAGATGTCTAGAGGTGTGGGGTACTCCTGTTTGTATTGGAGAAATGTTTGTGTTTGAAGTTTCGGATCAAATATGTAATCAACGTTAGTGGCAGTTAGGGCGGTTGCCCATTGAATCCAGCGTGGATGTAATGCTTTGGTTTTAGGAATGCTTGTTTTGGTGACAGCCTCTAAGGCTGGCACAAAAGTAACAACAATAATGTGTTTCCCTTGGGCAAATGGTCTCTCCTTGATGACAGTCATCTGTACTGCAGTTAGAATTTATTTCTATAGGTGCAAAGCGTTGTTCTGCATTGGAATATAAATGTGATTTATATGCTAAGTGAAAGAAATACCGCACACATTTCCTTGTTTTCCTTGTGTTTTTTCCAAGATAAGGGAAAGCGACCAACCCACCGAAGATCTCTTTATCCACTGCCTTTTTCCATTTACATTTTACATTCCAATTCTCCTCCTAGCAACACATTGCTAGGATACATTACATCCATATGACTATGCACAATACAACATATCTCCCTTTTTACAAAATTTTATTAAAAACGAATTTCCATAAAATAGTTCTCCTAAATACATTTGTTTATAACAGTAATTCCTATACAATATTTTCCTAGGTTCCTATACAATAACACTTAATGTAATAATCCCTTAACCACCTCGGTAATCCAATTTTCCTTCTGGGATTTTCCCTGATATCCCTTCCATTCCTCTCTGTACATGTTCAATACTTTTTCTTTTTACCTCCATGGCAACCCTTCTTATCATTCACACTCAATCTGTCATCTCCATGACTTCCCTTCTCACCATTCGCACTCGATTTGTTCCACTTCTCTAACTCAGTTATATTACACCTCACCACATTCCTAACAGTTCACCTCTTTCCATCATCTAACTCTTTACTACATTTGTACACCTTCGCAATACGTTTGAGTATTGACTATTTCGACACACCTTTCCTCACACCCCCATAATACTAGTCCGAACAAAATCACTGCACTCATAACTACAACCCTTCACATCACTTTCCACCTTCCCACAATATTCATTTTGTCTTTTCTGCACTCTGCGAACAGGTTCTTTCACATCTACCTCCCTGTTTCCCATTCTTCCCATCCCACCAGGTACAGCTCTAGTACAAGGTTTTATACCTTTCAAAAGCACATAAGGTAATTCTAATGTAGTCGAATGCGGAGTTATGCGGTAACTCCATAACAGATTTTTTTTATTTCTTTCTTCCAATTTAGCCCATTCTGCCCCCAATAACTGTATATTTTCATTTAGAACTCTATTAAATCATTCCACTAAACCATTCTCATGAGGATGCCCAATTGCTGTTTTTATATGCTTCACCCCACAACTTAATCAATAATTTTCAAATTCATCTGAATTAAATTGTGTACCATTATCTGTCACCAGTTCTTCAGGATATCCTTCCCTTCTCCAAACCTCTTCACAAAAATCTACAATCATAGGTGACCTAATGTCACTCACCACACTGACCTCAGGCCACTTGGAATCATAATCAATCATTACCATGACATATTTTCTCCCCCATCCTCAATTTCGTATGGCCCGCACAAATCCATCCCAACTTTCTTTCACGGTTTATTTGGAAATGGTACAGGACCAATAGGCGTATCTCTCACAGTATGTGAGTTGTCACTACATGCACACTCCTGACACCCTCTCCCATACCTTTCCAGATCGCGGTCCACCCCAGGCCACCACAAATCTTCTCTAGTTTTTATTTTTATGCCTTCCATTCCATCATGCCCCTCATGCAAAATCTCTAACACCCTTTTCTTTCATTCTTGTGACACAACAAACTTGTATCCTCTTTTTATAATTCCATCCTGTTCTGACAACTCATTCCAAACGTTTTTGTAGTTCATAAGAATTTTCTCACCACTCACCTTTGACCATCCTTCTTGTAAATATCATTTGTTCATCTGCATATCTTTCCATTCAACTTCTGGAAAAGATTTAACTCTTGCATCACTAATATCAGCTACCACCCACTCATCATCCTCTTCATCATTATCTGTATCTAAAGGTAGTATTGATAGACAATCCACATTTACTTTTGATACACCAGGTACATATTTCACAGTAAACATATACTCCTGTAAGCTATAAATCCATTTAGCAATTCTAGGAGATGCTTGCCCTGCCTTCTTTGTAGTAAATGCATCTATTAATGTCTTATGATCAGTTTGTAACTCGAACTTCATTCCCCAAACATAATTCCAAAAATGCTGCACTCTCCACCAGCATGCAAGTGCTTCCTTCTCTATAGTAGAATTACTCTAAGTGTTCTTGACGCAAATGTTATTACCCTTTCTTTTCCATTGCTTACTTGCATCAACACTGCTCCCAAAACCACACACACTAGCATCCGTAGATATTATAGTGTGTTTTTGGACATCAAATGATTTCAATTCCACAGCATTTACAATCTTCATTTTCAATTCATCAAATGGTTTTTGACATTTTTCCTTCCATTCAAACCTTTGTCCTTTTTTCATCAATTCACGTAATGGTTGAGCAATATTTGCAATTTCTTTTACAAATTTAGCATAATATTCAGCTAACCCTAGGAAAGATCTTAATTGATCCTTTTTGCCAGGACATGGTGCTTTCTCAATAGCCTCCATTAACTTCATTTTGGGTTTTATTCCATCATACGATAAGGTGTGACCTAAATATTCCACACTTTGCTGGGCAAATTTACATTTACTAATTTCCACAGTGAGACCAGCATTTTCTAATCTTTTACACACATTTCTCAAAAGATCATCATGACTTTCATTGTTTTCTGCCCACACCAGAATATCATCCTGGTAATTTTTTTAATTTTCCATGTCACCTAGGAACTTCTGCATTACTCGTTGGAAAACAGCTGAAGAGGATGCAAGTCCAAATGGCATGCACATGTATCTAAATGCACCTTGGGGAGTTACAAAAGAGGTTAAATGTCTTGAATCATGGTGTAACATTATCTGATGATAAGCATTTTACAAATCAAGTGTGAAAGACACCTTGCCACCCTTGATGGCTTGCCAACAATTGATTTTATTTTGGGGATAGGATGACGATCTACCCAAATGTTATCATTCAGATCACTCAAATCAACACACATCCTAATTTTTCCATTTGGTTTCCGAGCTATAATCAATGGACTTCACCACTCTGCTGATTCAATATTCTCAATTACCCCAAGTTCTAAAAGTCTGTTTAGCTCTGCTTTCAACACCTCCTTCAATACAGCAGGTACACTCCTGACTTTATGAACTTTTGAACTTTTGCTATTTTGTGCAAGAATTTATTCAAACACCCTAAGTTGCTTCCAAAAAGATTTGGAAATTCGACTTTCCACTTCACCTTGTCTTCGTCCTTCACCACCATGACCTGCTCTTCAGCATTTGGATTCAACGTTATACTCAACATTCTTTTTTCCTTCACCCTAATAAACACCTACCGCTTTCCATAACATACACCCAACATGTGGTTCTGATTTGCTTAAAACACAATTCTGTTTGGAAATGCCCATCATCTGTAACCTATTTACACCATGCCATTGGACAGAGCCATATGCAAATCAGTCTTGACCCTGTCCCTCATGGGAACAGTCCAGCCTGAACTGCCAGGCCAGGTCCTCCCTGGACCGGACACAAGCAACCTGGGACCGGTTTCAGGGTATCACTCTTCATCAGCCAGGCTAGCTTGAATTCAGTGGCACAGTGAGCACGGGACCCAAGTCTGGGCAAACCCTTCCCCTTTGGGGCAACTTTAGCAACACAAAAGGATGATGGACGGAGTGCTGAACAATTCAAACACTCACCTCCAGTCAGGGAGGACCTGGCCTGGCAGTTCGGGCTGGACTGTTCCCATGAAGAACAGGGTCAAGAATAATTTGTATATGGCTGGGTCCAAACTGGGGTGGCATGGTGAGCAAAAGAACAATCCATTAAACCCAGATCTGTGACTGGGGGTTTAGGGAAGGGGGTCGGGGTAGTTTTTAGGACAGAGCGGGGTAGGTTTAAGAACAGGGCAGGGTCATTTTTAGGGTGGGGCAGGAGCCGGGGGACCGGGGTAGTCTTTAAGACAAGACAGAGTAGGATTTAGAGTGGGGATCGGGGATTTTAGGACAGGGTGGGATAGTTTATAGGACAGGGTAGTTTTTAGGGTTTAAGGTGGGGGCTTGGGGTCGGGGTAGTTTTTAGGACAGTGCAAGATAGGATTTAGGACAGGGCAGGGTAGCTTTAAGGGCTTAGGGTAGGGGAGGGGTAGTTTTAGGACAGGACAGGGTAGGTTTTAGGGTTTAGGGTGGGGTCGTTTTTAGGGCAGGGCAGGGCAGGGTAGGTTTTAGGATAGGGTAATTGTTAGGGTGATGGGTAAGGGGAGTTTTTAGGACAGAGCGGGGTAGGTTTTAGGACAGGGCAGAGTAGCTTTTAGGGTTTAGGGCGAAGGCAGGGGGTCAGGATCGTTTTTATGACAGGGCGGGGTAGGTTTTAGGTTTCAGGATAGGCGTTGGGGGTTCGGGTTAGGTTTTAGGAAAGGGTTGGTTATTTTTTAGGACATGTTAAGTTTTAGGGTAGGGGATTGGAGTAGTTTTAGGGAAGGGCAGGGTAGGTTTTAGGGCAGAGTAGCTTTTAGGGTTTACAGTGGGGTGGGAGGCGGGGTCGTTTTTAGGGCAGGGTACATTTTAGGGTTTAGGGCATGGGATCGGGGTTGTTTTTAGGACAGGGTATGGTTTAGGGTTGAGGTGGTGGAGAGGGGTAGGTTTTAGGACAGGGCGGCGTTGCTTTTAGGGTTTAGGGTGCGGGAGGGGTAGTTTGAGGACAGGTTAGAGTTTAGGGTTTAGGTCAGGGGCTCAGGGTAGTTATTAGGACAGGAAGGTCTAGGTTTTAGGACAGGGTAGATGTTATGGTTGAGGGCGGGGAGTCGGGTAGTTTTTATGAAAGGGTGGAGTAGTTTTTAGGACAGGGTACATTTTAGTGTTGAGGATGGGGGTCTGGGTAGTTTTTAGGGCAGGGCGTGGTAGGATTCAGGACAGGGCAGGATAGCTTTTAGGGTTCGGGTGAGGGGTCGGGTAGTTCATAGTACAGGGCGGGGTAGGTTTTACGACAGTGCAGGGTCGCTTTTAGAGTTCAGGACGGGGGGTTGGGCTATTTTTGCGAGGTAAGGTATAGGTTTCAGGGCAGCGGGTCGGGGTACGTATTAGGACAGGGAGGGGTAGTTTTTAGGACAGGGTGAGGGAGTTTTTAGGACAGGGCGGGGTAGTTTTTAGGGTTTAGGGTGGGGGGTGAGGGTTTGGGGTAGTTTTTAGTACAGAACAGGGTAGGTTTTAGGGTGGGAGTTGGAGTAGTTTTTAGGACTGGGTGGGGTAGTTTTAGGACATGGTACCTTTTAGGGTTTAGGGCGGGGTAGTTTTTAGGACAGGACAGGGTAGGTTTTAGGGTTTAGAGCAGGGGGCAGGGTATTTTTTAGGACAAGATGGGGTAGGTTTTCAAGACAGGGTAGGTTTTAGGGTTTAGGGTTTAGGGCAGAGGGTTGGGGGCAGGGTAGTTTTTAGGACAGGTTGGGACTTTTTGGGCACGTATGCTTGATAAGATAACATGTCACCCTCAGTAGAGATATATAAGTCAAATATAAATAGGTGATCTACAGTTAACTAGCACGTTGATTTATGTAAAGTATTATATAATTTCTTTATCAGATCCCTCGACTACAATATCAAAAAGTACATCACAAACCTATAATTAATTTGACCAGATGACTTGGCTGCTAAGACTAGAGCATCATTGAACAGTACCACTGGGAACGGCCCTGAGGAAGGTTGCCCACAATATTCTAAAATACCGAAACGCGCGTAGGCCCTCGGTCCCTACGGTACCACTTGGACAGTACTATGTTAGCATTGTTTCCTCTCTTGTGTGTATCAGACTATTAATGTCAACACATTAGAATAATTGTTATATTCTTATTATCTAAAATTGTTTTAGCTCTATTATGTTATTTGGATTAGCTTCTCGATGTGTTGTTTCACTTGTAAATAAGACACGTGTATTCATTTGTATAAGTTTAGTGTGCATGTGGTATGCTTGATTTAGGTGCTTCGTATGTCTTCCTTCTCTTTTCGATTTAATGTATATATATTTTTTATTGATTGTATTATTATTGAACAATAAAATATTTGTATTCATAAAATACGTTTATATCAAATTATGTAATAGGATCACTCTATCTGTGACTAAGCACCTAAGTATAGTAGCTTGATATTATGAGCATATATCTGGTCATTAATATATAGTTAGTATCATTAGAAACCATATTGTTGGTACGTGAAGATGATGGTATCTTCATGCCTATTTCAGTAGCTCCTATAGTAGTTTTTCCCTACTTTGGTCATTTCCCTGCTTGAGCTACGCTTATTAGTCCAGGGAATCCCCTTACAACTATTTTCCTATAGGTTTTAGGACAGGGTAGGGTAGCTTTTAGGGTTTAGGGCGAAGGCAGAGATCAGGATAGTTTTTAGGACAGGGCAGGTTATGTTTCAGGGTCTATGGTGGGGGTGAGGGTAGTTTTTAGGACAGGGTGGGGTAGGTTTTAGGGCAGAGTAGCTTTTAAGGTTTAGGGTGGGGCGGGAGGCAGGGTTGTTTTATGACAGGGTAGGTTTTAGGGTTTAGGGTGGGGTGGGGTGGGGAGAGTCAGGGTAGTTTTTAGGGCAGGGCGTGATAGGTTAAAGGTTTAACTACCCCGCCCTGACGTAACTTTTAGGGTTTAGGGTGGGGTGGTTTTTAGGACAGGGCACAGTAGGTTTTAGGGTTTAGGGCAGGGTAGTTTTTGGGAGAGGATGGGGTAGCTTTTAAGACAGGGTAGGTTTTAGGGTTCAAACCAGAGGGTTGGGGTAGTTTTTAGGACAGGGCAGGGTAGGTTTTAGGACAGGGCAGAGTAGTTTTTAGGGTTTAGAGCCGGGGTCAGGGTAGTTTTTAGGATGGGGTAATTTTTAGGATACAGTAGGCTTTAGGGTTTTAGGTGGTGGTGAGATCGGGGTAGTCTTTAGGACAGGGCATGATAGGTTTAAGGACAGGGTAGGGTTTAGGGTGGGGGTGGGGGATCGGGGTAGTTTCTAGGACAGGGCAGAGTAGGTTTTAGGGTTTAGGCTGGGGCCGGGGTAGTATTTAGGACAGGTTAGGGTAGTTTTTAGGACAGGGTAGCTTTTAGGGCGGGAGGTCGGGTAGCTTTTAGGAGAGGGCAGGGTAGGTTTTAGGTTTCAGAGTGAGGGTCAGTGTAGTTTTTAGGACAGGGAGAGGTAGCTTTTAGGATTGGTAGGTTTTACAATTTAGGGCTTGGGTCGGGTAGTTTTTAGGACAGGGGGTAAGTTTTAGGACAGGGAAGCATAGGTTTTAGGGTGGGGTGGGGGGTCGGATAGTTTTTTAGGAGATGGTGGGGAAGGTTTTAGGACAGGGCAGGATAGCTTGGGGTGTTAGGGCTCAGGGCAGGGGGTGGAAGGGGCAGTTTTAAGGGCTTGGGTGAGTGAAGTATGGTGTCAGGTGTAGGGTGCGGGACAGGTTAGAATTTACCACACATGTTCCTTTACCAAAAATGCTTTTACAACAAATCTTTTTGTCAATGCATGTATGTTAAAGGCATGCGTGGTAAAGATGCATTTGTTGTAGAGACCGCAATGTAAAAGCATGAGTGATATACGCATGCGTAGTTCCATCATACATCCGTCCTCAATAGATGTTGGAGGTGTCTGGTTCCGAGTCAGCCACCTGTTCTCTGGCCCTTTTTCGTCTGGTTGGCACCTTTTCTTTGGTATGTGACCACAGATTTTACCAGAGCTTTCTAATTTCTTTTCTCTTGGATGTCTTTCCAGATTTTTTCTTTCTGCGTATCTAGTGCCTGGATTGAGATTTTGTCAAATAACTTATCCTGATGTGCCACACACTGTTTTGTGAGCACCACAAGCTCCTTGCCGCTGAACTTCAGCTTTCTTTTTTTCCATCCTGCAGCCTTCTCATTATCCTCATGGGACATGCTGAATCAAAAAATAGCAAAATGCCTCCAAACACTAAGTTACAGAATTTACATAGTCTGCCTTTGTCTGTGAATTTGTAAGGTCAAGAGAGCATGTGTGAACTCACTTCCTCATTGTGAGGTCATCAAGCTACTACTGAATATGACTTTAAAAATTATGATCATCAGCAGTGATTCTCTGTTTACAGAATCGCTATTTGGTAATCGCAAAATAGTGATTTCTAGCAATTTGCTGAATGAGGCATGGTGATTATTATTATACATTAAGAATAGTGATTCCCTAATTGTGATCCGGATAAAATCGCAGTTTGGAAGTCCCTACTTTTAAACTTTAGTACATCTGGCCCCCTAGTTTATTTTTTAGAAAAATATTATGAGTAAGAAATTTAAAAAACGAAGAAAACAATCTAAATAAATAAACTAACAGGAAATATACGTAACACGGAACCATATTACAGAAAAAAAATATACAAATATAACTACTAAAACAAAGCAAACATGATATTACTTTTAACAAGATTTGAGTAAGTTACATTTGAAACAGCAATAATTTAATTTTAAATTATATTCTTTGATGCGATGTACTATGAAGGTCTGAATAACTCCATGTTTTGCAAATTCTATGAGTTTTCCCAACAATATCTTGAGTGGAAGCATTGATCTTGCATTGTCAGCTATGGTCAATTTGGGGTTCGCAGTGCTCAAGGTAGAATTTCTTGCACACGATTAACAGAAACTCTGTTTTTTGAAGGCTGGGTTTTGAATAAAAATTAGACTTCCACTTTTATAGGGTTTCTTAAGGCCATTTAAATAAAAAAAATACAAAATAACATTCCAACTTTAACAAAAAATGTTTTTAAAAAGTCTTAAAATTTGGAGAACTGTCATTTACTATTCCCACTTCATCCTAGGGGACAGTAAGGAAAGAGGTGGACTTTGCAAGGATCACATTTATTACTCCTACTGCAACGTAAGCAACAGTGGGGAAAGGGTTGAACTTTGGAGAGGTGACATTAACTACCCCAGTCCAACCCATGTGATAGTGGGGAAAGCATTGGACTTTGGAGGGGTCACATTGTCCGCTCCAACTTAATCAACAGTAGGGAAAGTGTTAGAGTTTGGACAGGTTAAATTTAGTATTACCATTCCAACCTAAGCAAAAGTAGGGAAAATGTTGGACTTTGGAGGGGTCACATTAACTATTTCCACTCCAACTTAAGCAAATGAAGGGACAAATTGCACTTTGGTGGGGTCAGATTTACTATTTCCACTTCAACATAAGCGACAGTATGGACAGAGTTGGAATTTAGAGGGGTCACATTAACTATTCCCACTGCAACCAAAGCAACAGTAGGGAAAATGTTGGAATTTGGTTAGGTTGGGTTTACCATCCCCACTCCTCCCTAAACAAGTAGGCAAATTTTGGACTTTGGAGGGATCAGATGTATGATTCTTCCTCCAACCTAAGCAACAGTATAGAGAGTTTTGGACTTTGGAAGGGTAAAATGTACTATTGCTACTCAAATGGCCTCTCAAACTAAATATATATAAAAAATAAAACAAACATTTAAAAATACTACATATTTTAAAATAACATGTATATATGTCTACATAACAAATTGTTAACAAATAACCAATTATTAAAACTAAATATAAAATATAGAAATTCATATTATTTAAACAATTAACAAATAATAAATTCAAAATTGAAAAAGTATATGAAAACATATCTCTATGCTTCCCTGCAAAACCAAGAGCCCAATAAAAACATAATGACATGTATCAAAAGTATCAAAAACAATATAATTAAACTGCTCTTTTTTGTAAACAATTAAATTCATAACATGTATTAAACAATTTAAAATATACTTTTTGAACAATACACTAATCTCTATCTTATATATATATATAACTGCTGAATTTCTGTGGTTTTGTGCAGGAAATTCAGAACCTAACCGTAATGTCTCTGTAACCTTTGTTTTTTTTAAAGTAAGTTTCTAAGGTTTTATAATTCTATTCCTAAACTATAACGTACATGTAATCTTTATTATTTTCAGTGACTTTCTATGTTTTTTTTACATAAAGTAATTCTCATTACTATAAGTTTATCCAACCACCGCAGCAAACAGCCTTCAGCCCTGCATGGCGGGGTTGGCCAGGCCCGGCCCTGTAGCCAACTCCCTATAATCACCTATCCCCACACCTTCAATTGTGCGTGATGCTGGTCAGCCGCAGGTCCTGGCTTCCGCCCAGTCTCTGCGGCCAACCTCCCTAACCACCCAACCCCAGGCTGTGCACGGCACTTGGCCATATTGCGTCGGGAGTTGGTTGCACCGCCTGTCTCTCTGAGTGTGAGAAAAGGTATGAGAGGGTGTCTCTGGATATGACAATGGCTGTGAGAGTGTCTGAGTGTGAAAGTGGGTGTAAGAGGGAGCACTTTGTACTGGTTAGTTAGTAAGTGCTACCTCTTTGGGTGAATGGCCAGTGTGGGGGAGGTGGGCCCACATAGCCCCCCTCCCCCGGTGGATTTTGGCCATGGGGGCCCCATCCCCCAGTGGATTTTGGCCCTGGGGGCCCCATCCCCCAGGGACCACTATATTTCAATGGAGGGGCCACATGCCCCCCCCCAGGATGGTCTTGGCCCTGGGTTCCCCATCCCCCGGGGCATGGGTTTCATTAAATGGAGGAGGGGGGCCACGTGCCCCCCTACTTCGCCCGATCTCTGCCTCAGGGACCCCACCCCCTGGAGCCCAGCCTTAATATTTTTTGGGGAGAGGGGGCTGAATAGATGCACACCAAATAACAAAAAGGGTGCTTCCTGGACCAAGAGCTCATTTTCTACTAAATCCGTCCAGTGGTTTGGGCACTATTTCTGTTCAAAATCCCTAATTAAGATGGAGAAAACACATTTTGAGACCCTCTTTTTCTCAGCCCCCGCTTCACGGATCACCCCAAGACTTTCCATACAGCAGCTGACGTGAGCAGCAAATTTTTGGGCAAAATTTCGTGAAGATTCATCAACAGGCACTAAAGATATAGGAAAGTAACAAAATGCCTTTTCTATAGAAACTAGGTCCTAACTATAACTAACTAGTGGCAACAACCACTAGGTGATGCATACATATGTGTGTGTGTGTGTGCGTGTATATATATATATATAGATAGATAATTATATTTATATTCATTGAAAAAAACAAAGGTTACAGGGACTTAATAGTTCAATTGAATCATAGAAATTCAGCAGTTATTGTTATTCTTATAGTTCTACTTATGTTAATGAATTTCTATGTTTTTGCGTGGGTAAAAAGTAAATCTAACTATAACGTCCCTGTAACCTTTGTTTTTTCAGTGAATTTCGATGCGTTTTTTAACCTAAAGTAATATATAATTATCGTCCGTTAGTAAAACCACAGCCAGGAAGGGCTGCAGGCCGCGTGTGTTGGCCACAGACCCGGGCCTGCAGCCAGGGCCTGCAACCAACCCTCCTGTATGCGCCCAACCCAACGCTGCACACGGCCTTTGTATGTGTATGAGGATTTTTTGCCCATTGGGCTTCAGATGCGCAGACCCATGACAGATTTGCACTGGGGGTCATGCTGTACGATGCAGTGGATCGCGGATTGCCCCAAAAAATTGGCCAATTTCTTGCCCATGAGGAGTTCCTTAGAGACCCCTCCATGTGTCCTATGGGGCAGGATATCTCTATCTTGACTTCTTATTTTTTTGCTTAAATTTCTCTATTGGCATTGTATCAACAATCTCCACAGGATGTATAAGATACAGTATTAGATCTGTTCATTAAGTGGATGGTCAGGCACATCCCAGCCTGTTTACATTGACAATATTCAAGAGCAGATCATACAAAAATGTGGAGGAAGCAGTAGAGTGTAGGTAGCAAATTATATGATGATGACCCAGAACAGCACAGTGCACCCATTTCCTAGAAGAGTGGCCAATGTGTGTAACATGAAAAAACGCAAAACAGTTTCTCTTGAAACCCTCTGGCTGGTACTGCTATGTGCAGCTAACCGGGCTTGCGAAAACGTAAGTGGTGGGAGCATACCACGCACACATGCACACAAAGTATATGTATGTATTTAAGTGGACATTCTGGAGGGAGGAACAATGGAGGGGCTAACCTTTAAGGAGTTCACTCTGGAGGGTGCAAGGTCTCTTGTTGATGTGTGGGGATAGAATGAGCATGAATAAGTGGGTCGGCAATGATCTAAGCTGGTCAGCCTAGGGGGGTAGTAGATTTAAGCTGTCAAACAATATGAGAACATATGTATCCCACATTGTAACGGCTCCATTCCCCCATGCAATCTACAATACTGTATTATGGTGTCTGCCTCCACAAGGCGAGAAGGGACGCTCGCACCAACACCAAAAGCCATAGGTCAGACAGTTATAATAATGGCTACAGACACAACTGGAGACAGCTATAGGTATGCAATGTTCTCCTGGAATTTAAATGGTCTAGGCAATAAGGTGAAACAGGGCCTGGTGGCAACTTATATAAAATGCAATAAACCCAACATCGTATTGCTCCAAGAAACACACCTGAGGGGCACACAGTGCAGTTTCCTCGGTAGTGGGGCATACATACTGCTAGCACATGCGGGGTTTACCTCGGGCTCCTGAGGGGTGGCAATATTGATAAGGAAATCACCCACATTTAAGAAAGAGAAACTCTGGAGAGATCCCAACTGTACATACGTAGCAGTCAGGTGAAGGTGGGGGAGCCGGGAGGTAACCCTAGCAAGTGTTTATGCACGTCCTCGTCTCCAACAGCCAGCATACACAAAAACTGCAGAAATCCTCTTAGAATCTGAGATAACCCTGCACCTCATAGAGGTGTATTTACTAACGTGATCAACCCAGCCATGGATCACTCGAGTCCCCCACAGTCACACTTGAGAGATACCCTCTTTATGGAATGGGCAGGGGACACTGGGGCTGACAGACCTATGGCGGCGTTGCCACCCAGGCACCAGAAGATACTCAAACTTCTCAGTGGCACATCAAGTTTTTTTGTCTTTATTATATACTAGCACCCGTGGGTGAAGTGGGGGAGATCATAGAGGCGAAATACCTAGCATGGAGGCTGTTGGACCACTCCCCTTTTGGTTAGCAATTGGACCTTGTGGTGAATCCAATTTGTTTTTATTGGGACTCAGGAGTTTAGCTTAGCCTTTGGCTTGCAGGCCTGTGCCCCAGTCACCCAGTGACATTTAACCTACTTAGCTTGCTCTGTTCTAGTTTATTTATTTTACTATTTTTTTAAGATGGCTGCTATTGTTTATAGTTATAGAAAGGTTTTGATATGCATTATCAGTGCCACTCTGTGAAGGCGTCATTATCAGCGTTGTGCTCAGTGATGCACATAATGTGCACTTGTTGGGGATTGCTTATATAATTTTCACTACAAGTCTGCATCCTTATCAGTTGTTTGGGAACATACCTGTGTCAGGGGCCCTACACGATCTGTATAAATACATCTCACACAGACAAGGTAATTAGAGTGATTCCTTCCAGATACCCACTACACTGCACATCACCTTGCTGCATAACTCAGCCTTTAAGTGACCACAGAGTCTGACCTAGAGATCTCTTTCCAAGGTAACGAGGGTTGGGGGCCACTTCTCATGGACATAGTACTGGCAGATTAGATTTATCATACCTAGCTCTAATTAGATTAGAGGTAAGGTTTTCTTTGCTGGGAATTTTACATCTCCTGTTTATTTGTATTCACAACTCTCATCTTTATAATTATGTTTCTTTTACTGTTCATTATCCTAATCATTGCAGCTCATGCATTTTACAGTAGATTGTAGTCTTTTCAATAAACCTATTGAAAACATTCATGCATCTCCTTCAGTGACTGTGTGTGACTGGGACTTATTGCTAACAAAAGAAAAGGGTACTTTACGTTCCACCACGGCTTCCCTGAGAGGTCTTATCTAGAGTCAATGCGTAAGGCTGCCAGAAATAACCTTTTACTGTTTAGGTTTTTGGTGAGGTATTGCTTGTGAGACAGGAGGGTTGGGCCGACAGTTGCAACTTGTTGTAGGAGTGACTCAGTCACCTACAAACAAAAGTGCTGTCATCCCTAAACCAGCATTCTTGCTTAGGAGCGAAAGTCCAACTACGACAACTTAGGCCAAGGCTGAAGAGGGACTGCTGGAGATTGAGCGCATAGGAACTGAAGGACAACAGGTAGCCCGGGAATTCAGGGCAGATACCGAGCTATACCTTAAGGAAAATAAAGACTCAGTGACATCCACAGTCACAGTTTGGGAAGCCTACAAAACACTACTCAGAGATAGAGCCCAGAACATAACCACACACAAAAAGAAAAGGGAGAAACAGGAAATAGAGTCTCTGAAATTCCAGCTACTTGAGCTGGAGGAGAGATTGCTGACAGACGAAGAATCCACTATCCTCTGTAGAATAACAATCCTACGTAAGGAATATCAGCCATTAGCTCAGGGCGAAGCGAGAGCCTTGGCACTGGCTACACAGCACCGTCTATAGAAGGCAGTGGACAGAGCAGAGAAACGTCTGGCGTGGCTAAGCAGTAGGGAGAGAGAGTCACATTGGGTAGCCAAAATAAGGGGGTCAAGCACCGAAGTTCACACCACTGACCAAGAAATGGACACAGAATTTGCTCGATTTTATGAGGATTTATATTGGCAATGCACGCTGGATGACACCGACCAAATTAGGCACTACCTAAATGAAGTACAACTCCCACACTTGTCCCAAGAGGGGCGAGATCTGCTGGAGAGACAGTTGGAGTTATCAGAAATCAGAGAGGCAAAAGGGTAACTAAACTCTGGGAAAATGCCCTGGCGCAATGGGCTTCCCATAGAACTCATAGAGACATCATGGTTGCAGGGATATTTAGGCCTTGTAGGTTCATCAAGAACCCTAGGTACCCAGAGCCAATAAATGAGCTGCACCTTGCAATGGGTTTTCATTGTATACCGGGTATACAGCAATTCATTTGGTGAAATATAAAGAGTGAAAAATAGGTATCAAGGAAACCTTTCTATTTACGAAATGGGCACAAGATAAGGTGTTGAGAAGCAGGGATTATTTGCAGATCTTTGAATTCCTGAGCCCCATACTAGCATGTGAATTACAGCGCATTTCTCAAATAGATGTCTTTTTTACACACTGTCTTACATTGGAAGGTAAAAATTTAGAGAAAGACAAGGGGCAATAACACTTATTCTTCTAGTTCCCTCAAGTCTCCGGATAAAAATGGTAGCTCACTTGTGTGGGTAAGCCTAGCACCCACAACAGGAAATGCAACATGGACACATCACACTTTTACATTGAAATCTGATGTGTTTTTTGGGAAGTGCCTAGCTGTGGATTTGGGCCTCTAGCTCAGTCGGCACCTAGGGAAACCTACCAAACCTGTGCATTTCTGAAAACTAGACACCTAGAGGTATCTAGGATGGGGTGATTTGTGGGGCTCTCACCAGGTTCTGTTACCCAGAATCCTTCGCAAAGTTCTGGAATCTGAGAGGAGCCACAAACTTCCTTCCACCCAGCATTCCCCCAAGTCCCCCAATAAAAATGGTCCCACACTTGTGTGGCTAGGCCTCGTGCCTGCGACAGGAAATGTCCCAAAACACAACATGGACATATCACATTTTCCCAAAGAAAACAGACCTGTTTTTCGTAAAGGGCCTACCTGTAGATTTTGGCCTCTAGCTCAGCCGGCACCTAGGGAAACCTAGCAAACCTATACATATTGTAAAACTAAACCCCTATGGGAATTCAGAATGGGGTGACTTTTGGTGCTCTCAACAGATTCTGTTACCCAGAATCCTTTGCAAACCTCAAAATTTGGCAAAGAAAACACTTCTTCCTCACATTTCAGTGACAGAAAGTTCTTGAATCTGAGAGGAGCCTCGAATTTCCTTCCACCCAGCATTTCCCCAGGTCTCCCAATAAAAATGGTACCTCACTTGTATTGGTAGGCCTAGTGCCCGCAACAGGAAAACCTCCAAAACGCAACATAGACGCATCAAATTTTTACATTGAAAATTGACGTCCTTTTTTTTGGAAAGTGCTTAGCTGTTGGTTTTGGTCTCTACTCAGCCAGCACCTACGAAAACCAACCGAACCTGCACATTTTTAAAAGCTAGACACATAGGGGAACCCAGGATGGGGTGATATGTGGCATTCTCACCAGGTTCTGTTACCCTGAATCCTTTGCAAACCTCAAAATTTGGCAAAACAAACCCCCTTTTCCTCACATTTCGGTGCTACAAAGTTCTGGAATCTGAGAGGAGCCACAAATTTCCTTCCACCCACTATTCCCCCAAAGCTCCCGATAAACATGGTACCTCACTTGTGTGCGTAGGCCTAGTGCCCGCGACAGGAAATGCCCCAAAACACTACATGGACATATCAAAATTATCAATTACAAACCCGTTTTTGCAGGGGGGGGCACCTGCGTTTTTGGTCCAGGGCTCAGCAGCAATCAAGGGAAACCTACCAAACCCAGACATTTCTGAAAAATAGACACCTGAGGGAGTCCAGGGAGGTGTGACGTGCGTGGATCCCCCACTCTTTTCTTACCCAGAATCATCAGCAAACCTCAAATTTAGCTAAAAGAAAAATCACATTTTCCCCACATTTCTGTGTGGGATCACCACACTGGCACAAATTTCCTAACACCCAACGTTCCCCTCAGTCTCCCGATTAAAATGATACCTCACTTGTGTAGGTAGGCAAAGTGCCTGTGACAGGAAGAGCCAAAAACATGTCAAAATTAAGGGGGAACAAAAGGGCAGTTTAAAAAAAAACGTTTTTAGGCTGACAAGTGGGGCAGACTTTTTAGTGGTATAGATGCAACAATGATGGGTGGTAGGAATTTTGTGGATTCCTGCAGATTCTGGAAGGTTCCATCACAAAAATGTGGGAAAAATATGTGATTTTAAGCAAAGTTGGAGGTTTGCATTGCATTGTGGGTAAGGAAATAGTGTGGGTGCATGTGAAGCACACCACCCTGGACTCACACAGATGTTTAGTTTTCAGATGTGTCTAGGTCTCGTAGATTTGTCTACATGTAAGCGTCCCAAAGTCCAAAAAGTGCAGCCCTCACCATTCCAACTGGGACGATTTTGAGAGTTAGCCAAGCTCTCATGGCCCAAATGGAAAACCAAAATCCAAAATCATCAAATGCTTGCCATTGGGATAAGATCTTTTTGTGTGTGGGGGAGAGCTGAAAGACTGTTACCCCTTCAGTTGGGGCGGGGGCATAACTGTGCCTATACTGGCTAGTAGCCACCACCCCACTATTTTTTATTTATTTTTATTCCCTGGTATCTAGTAGGCCCCCGTGGGGAGTGGATCGGGGGTAATTGCCCACCGGTGGGCAGAACAACTTTGTCCCCATTTATTTGGGGTGGGGGTATGGCCATACGCCAGCCCTCCTTTTTTTGCCTTGGTGGCAGATGGGCCTTACAAAAATAGGCCGATCTTCCCCGAATGGGAGCAGAAGTGGTCAACAGTAGTTTGCCCCAGTGGGTCTTTGGTTGACAGTCAGGTTACCCTCTGTTCAAGCAAGGACCCTCACTCTAGTCAGAGTAAAAGAGAATCACCCTCAGCTAACCCCTGCTTACCCCCTTGGTAGCTTGGCAGAGCAGTAGGCTTAACTTCAGAGTGCTAGGTGTAAAGTATTTGTACCAATACACACAGTAACTGAATGAAAACACTACAAAATAACACAACACCCATTTAGAAAAATAGAAAATATTTATCTAAACAAAACAAGACCAAAACAACAAAAATCCACAATACACAGGTCAAGTTATCAATTACAAATCAAAAAGAGTCTTTAAGTGGTTTCAAACACACACTAACACTGTTAGCATGAAAATGTACCTTGGGTGCGTCAAAAATAACCCTGCACGGGTGAGTGTGTGTCAAAAAGGGCTTGGAATGCGTTGATTCCACTGCTAGAAAGTTCTGGAATCTGAGAGGAGCCACAAACTTCCTTCCACCCAGCATTCCCCCAAGTCCCCCAATAAAAATGGTCCCACACTTGTGTGGCTAGGCCTCGTGCCTGCGACAGGAAATGTCCCAAAACACAACATGGACACATCCCATTTTCCCAAAGAAAACACAGACTAAGGGCCTCATTATGACCCTGGCGGTAGAGAACCGCCAGGGCCAACGGGGGCGGGAGCACCGCCGACAGGCCGGCGGTGCTCCCTTGGGCATTCTGACCGCGGCGCTTTGGCCGCGGTCAGAAAGGGAAAACCGGCGGTCTCCCGCCGGTTTTCCACTGCCCCTAAGAATCCTCCAAGGCGGCGCAGCTCGCTGCGCCACCGAGGGGATTCTGACAATCCTTACCGCCATCCTGTTCCTGGCGGCTCGCCCGCCAGGAACAGGATGGCGGTAAGGATTGTCGTGGGGCCCCTGGGGGCCCCTGCAGTGCCCATGCCAATGGCATGGGCACTGCAGGGGCCCCCGTAAGAGGGCCCCGCTAGTATTTCACTGTCTGCGTAGCAGACAGTGAAATACGCGACGGGTGCAGTAGCACCCGTCGCACCTTCCCACTCCGCCGGCTCGATTACGAGCCGGCATCCTCGTGGGAAGGGAGTTTTTCCCTGGGCTGGCGGGCGGTCTTTTGGAGACCGCCCGCCAGCCCAGGGAAAAACTCATAATACCCTCCGCGGTCTTTTGACCGCGGAGCGGTATTATGGAGGGCTGAATTCTGGCGGGCGGCCTCCGCCGCCCACCAGAATCAGAATGAGGGCCTAACACTGTTAGCATGAAAATGTACCTTGGTGCGTCAAAAATAACCCTGCACGGGTGAGTGTGTGTCAAAAAGGGCTTGGAATGCGTTGATTCCACTCACGAGCAGGACCTTGCGTTGTTTCTCCTTTCGCCGGGTTGGGGCGCGTTGTTTGTTCTCTCTGCAGGAGAGTGATGCGTCGATCCGGTCAACACTCTCGGGTCCGGGCAGGTCTAGCGTTGTTTTTACATGCCCAGCTGTACTTGCATCGGAAATCCAGCCGCATGATGATCCGAAAAACACGCAGCTCGGGTTGCGATCTCCCAGCCTCCATCAGTCATGCTGCGGGTTGTTTCTCCTGCTCCGTGCATCCATTCTTCGGTTGCGTTTCTGGCGAGTGTCGATTTTCAGCTGCAGAGTCAGTGGCGCAGCGTTTCTTCAGCTGCAGATCGGAGTCGCGTTGATCTTTGCCCCCACGGTGCTCTGTGCGTGGATTTCCTTTTCTTTTTGCTTTTTTTGCTGCCAGCTTCACCTTTCAGGGTCCCAGGAACTGGAGGGGCACAACAGGGCAGAGTAGGAGTCTCTCCAGAGACTCCAGGTGCTGGCAGAGGAAGTCTTTGCTGTCCCTGAGACTCCAAACAACAGGAGGCAAGCTCTAAATCAAGCACTTGGAGAGTTCTTATCAAGATGGAAGGTACACAAAGTCCAGTCTTTGCCCTCTTACTCTGGCAGTCACAGGCAGGGCAGCTCTTCTTCCTCTGCTCTTCAGCTCTTCTCCAGGCAGAGGTTCCTCTTGTTTCCAGAAGTGTTTCTAAAGTTTGTGGTTTGGGTGCCTTCTTATGCCCAATTTCTCCTTTAAAGTATGCCTACTTCAAAGTAAAGTCTCTTTTGAATGTGACATCCTGCCTTTCCCAGGCCAGGCCCCAGACACTCACCAAGGGGTTGGAGACTGAATTGTGTGAGGGCAGGCACAGCCCTTTCATGTGTGTGAGTGACCACTCCTCCTCTCCCTCCTAGCACAGATGGCTCATCAGGATATGCAGGCTACACCCCAGCTCCCTTTGTGTTACTGTCTAGTGTGAGGTGCAACCAGCCCAACTGTCAAACTGACCCAGACAGGGAATCCACAAACAGGCAGAGTCACAGAAATGGTATAAGCAAGGAAATGCTTACTTTCTAAAAGTGGCATTTTCAAACACACAATCTTTACTAGAAGATGTATTTTTAAATTGTGAGCTCAGAGACCCAAAACTCCACATGTCCATCCGCTCACAAAGGGAATCTACATTTTAATCAGATTTAAAGGTAGCCCCATGTTAACCTATGAGAGGGACAGGCCTTGCAACAGTGAAAAACGAATTTAGCAATATTTCACTGTCAGGATATTTAAAACACATTACTATGGGGGTCATTCTGACCCCGGTTGGCGGGAGCACCGCCAACAGGCTGGCGGTGCCCCGCAGGGCATTCTGACCGCAGCGGTTTGGCCGCGGTCAGATGCGGAAAACCGGCGGTCTCCCGCCGGTTTTCCGCTGCCCAAATGAATCCTCAATGGCCGCCATGGAGGATTCTGACACCCCATACCGCCATCCTGTTCCTGGCGGTTCGCCCGCCAGGAACAGGATGGCGGTATGGGGTGTCGTGGGGCCCCTGGGGGCCCCTGCAGTGCCCCTGCCAATGGCATGGGCACTGCAGGGGCCCCCATAAGAGGGCCCCACTTTGTATTTCAGTGTCTGCTTTGCAGACACTGAAATACGCGACGGGTGCCACTGCACCCGTCGCACCTTCCCACTCCGCCGGCTCAATTCTGAGCCGGCGTCCTCGTGGGAAGGGTGTTTTACACTGGGCTGGCGGGCGGCCTTTTGGCGGTCGCCCGCCAGCCCAGTGCAAAACCCAAAATACCCTCAGCGGTCTTTCGACCGCGGAGCGGTATTTTGGAGGGGGAAGTCTGGCAGGCGGCCTCCGCCGCCCGCCAGACTTAGAATCACCCCCTATATGTCCTACCTTAACCATACACTGCACCCTGCCCTTGGGGCTACCTAGGGCCTACCTTAGGGGTGTCTCACATGTAAGAAAAGGGAAGGTTTAGGCCTGGCAAGTGGGTACACTTGCCAAGTCGAATTTACAGTTAAAACTGCACACACAGACACTGCAGTGGCAGGTCTGAGACATGATTACAGAGCTACTTATGTGGGTGGCACAACCAGTGCTGCAGGCCCACTAGTAGCATTTGATTTACAGGCCCTGGCACCGCTAGTGCACTTTACTAGGGACTTACTAGTAAACCAAATATGTCAATCATGGATAAACCAATTACATACACATTTTGTAAAGGAGCACTTGCACGTTAGCACTGGTTAGCAGTGGTAAAGTGCCCAGAGTAACAAAAACAGCAAAATCAGAGTCCAGTACACATCAACAACCTGGGGAACAGAGGCAGAAAGTTAAGGGTGACCATGCCAAGGATGAAAAGTTTAACACATATGAAGCCAGAGGATACCCAATTATTTTTTCCAAGATCGGGTGGTTGTGTAGGGATTATTATGACATTCTGGATGGGGAAGATATGGGGAGTCGAACAGGCCCAGCAGGCGGAAGAGACATATACTGGTGGTGAATGTTATGCGCTCTTCCTGGGGCGGGAAAAGCTCATTGGTACCGAACTTTAAAAATGTTGTTTTGTCAAGCCCCAGCTGAACACGCACCATTCATTCTGTGTCATTTTCATGTTTGTGCCCGAGTGGGTGTTTTGCTATGTTTGAATAAAATGTTGAATAAAAAATGTAAAAAAATAAATTATCAAAAAAGGACCAACACTAGATTCACCAGCTTTATCTGTGTTTAGTGAGTTTTGTAATCCCTAAGAGACAAAGGAGTGGGTCCTGGGGTAACTGGACCTCAATCACCATCGATATAGGTTCCATTACCTGAATCCATTTGCACATCAGTGGTGGGCAGTCCTATACGATAAGCAAAAATGGGGCCACATCTCAGGCATTCCGGAGATACTGCTGGAAACATTTTGTGTAGGGGTGTGGTGTGAGTTAAGTTTGATGCAAGCAATTAAATTGTGTGAACTTTAGAAGGCATTGCAGGAAACTCACTTCACCTGCTCCAAGGCCATGCTCCATTGATAAGTGGTCAATTCTGTGCCTAGGCAGTCCTCTCATTAGGAGCTACTCTGAGTTAAAAAGTCTTTGCCCCCCGTAAAGCTGCATATAGCGCCAAGATTGCCTGTGCATGTGTTAAGAGGCACTACAAGCATAGGTGCAGTGGCGGGTCAGTTTGTGTCCAAAGGACCCTGATCGCCGCCACAATTGCATTGTATGCAAGAAAAAGGCTCTCTTAGAACTTGTAGAGTTCCTGAAGCCTGTGAAAAGGGAGCAGAGCACCCTCACTGTATAGGTCACCCAGTTGGGTGAGCCCGGCTTCTCGCCATGGTAAAGGATCATGGACTCTCCATAGATTTTTCATGGCTGGTATGCTCGAGAAAGGCAGCTGCGGTGCATGTCTGGGTTGCATGTAACAAACCCAAACAATTTTCGCCATGCATGTGAGTCTGCACAGTCTCTTGGTTGGCCCTCCCCGTAAAAGCAGCCATTCCAGCACGTGTGCCCTTCAGGTCTACCCTCCTCCATCCCATTTCCCGCTAGCTAACTCATAGGCCACTGCAATTGAGCCACTACAAGATACAGCTCCAGGACTGGGACTCCGAACACATGAGGCATTGAAGCATGGAGAAGGAAACCGCTTTCCGTTCAGGACCTCAAATAAGCTCGGACTCTAGGCTTCTCAGTGTTCTAAAAAAAGATAGGGTTGGTATCACTGGCAGAGCAGCAAAGAAATATAATAGCCTCAGAAGAACCAGCATCTTTGCTACTGCTGCCCTACCCATGGGCGAGAGGAGTAGTCAAGTCCAGAAGTGCATGGATTGGCGAATTGAGGCCAGGGCCTTACCAGATTACCATCTAAAAAGTCCCCGTCTTTTTGATAAATGTTCACACCGAAGTAGCAAAACGTTTCAAAGCGTCAGAGAAGGTGCCCATTGTCCGGCACTTCCTGACATTCTGGCTCAATCCAGTGCAAAGGGAAGATACAGGACTTATCCCAATTTACTTTGAGGCCAGTTATCTCACCAAATCAATTGAGTAGACCATAGAGGGCCAGAAGAGAGCAGGTGTGGTCTCTCAGGTATACCATCACATCATCTGCACATTAAGATACAGTGTGCCAGTCCATACCTCCTTTGACACCCCAGATTGGGCCCTTGGTTTGCAGCATGGTGGCAAGAGGTTTAATAGCTAACACAAAAAGCACTGGAGACAAAGAGCACTCTTGATGAGTCTCTACTTACTGGAAAAGAACGTGAGATCCGACAGACAGTGTAGTATAGAAGCTTAACCCAGCCAAGGATGTTAGGACCCACCCCAAGGGCCTCCAACACTTGTAACAAATAGGAGCAACTCAGCTTGTCAACTGCTTTTTCAAACTCTAAGGAGACCGCCACCGGAAGGCTGGCCTCTCCTGACATTGCGTCCATAACATTACATAGACACAAAGGCCCTCATTACGATGCCGCCCGCCAAGATTTTACCGCTGAGCGGCCGCCAATGCTGGCGCAATCCCGCCGGCCGCATTATGAGATCCCTCGGAACTCTGTTTCCGCCCGCCGGCCCAGCGGGGATGTCGGCCGTAACATGGGAGCTGGCTCCTAATGGAACCGGCGGTGTTGCGGGCGTGCGACGGGTGCAGCTGCACCCGTCACGCTTTTCACTGTCTGCTGCGCAGACAGTGAAAAGCAGGGTGGGGCTGTGCCTGGGGGGCCCTGCACTGCCCATGCCAAGTGCATGGGCAGTACAGGGGCCCCCAGGGGCCCTGCGACTCCCCTTCCCACCAGCCTTTCCATGGCGGTCTCTACCGCCATGGACAGGTTGGCGGGAAGGGGATTCGTATTCCCCTGGGCAGCGGTGCCCTGGAGGATTAAAACCACCGGGACAACCATGACGGGAAACCGCCGACCCTGGCGGTGCGAAATAAGGCAGATTGTACCGTCAGCCTGTTGGCGGTACAATCGCTAAAACAGCCCTGGCGGTCTTTGACCGCCAGGGTTGTAATGAGGCCCAGAATGTCGGAATGTGTTGCCTTTGAGGCACAAACCCACATTTGTCTGAATGGACAAGGGAGCTAAGTATCAGCAGCCGCTGGTTATCAAGGACCTTACTTAAGATTTTGCAGTCAATGTTTAACACTGACAGTGCTCATTTCAAAGGGGTTCCTTGCCCTGTTTCAGAAGCACCACTATGAGGGCCTCACATAGAGACCTCGGCAGAATGCCCTGGTGATAAGCTTGTCTGTAGACCTCCAACAAGCAGTAGAAGAAGGGGAGAAAGGGTGGCCCAGAAAGCTGCATAATACTCCATGGGAAACTCGTCCGTGCCCAGAATGTTACCATGCACCATCTGGCGAATTGCTAGGTTGATCTCCTCTATCTGAAGAGGTTGCCTCAGGTCTAACAATTTTAGGGGGGTCAAGTTGGGGAGTGTTACTAGTCGTATGTAGTCCTGTACTTGTGCTAAGGAGGGTCAATGGGGCAAAAGTATAACTGTTCATAATACTACACAATAATTAATTAATATCCACCTGAACATTCCTTACGTGGCTGATGCTATCACGTATGGTGCCTGTTACAGTTCTAGGGATCTCTGTCTGCAGCAACCACACCAATGTTTGCCCCGTCTTATCACCATCCGGATGCTAGGGGCTAGATAGGAATTAAAATCGAGATCACAGAGGCACTTCACTTTCTCTTGATATTGGTGGTGCAGGGCCATTACAAGAGGGTGAGTGTCGGGTATTAACACTGCCTCCAGCTCTGTGGTCCACAGATGGGTTTCTAAAGTTATCATACTACGGGTAAGAGTTGACTACCCTTGACGACCCTTGACCCAAGGGTAGGTCGCTCCCCCTGCCGCTGCAGCTCCTCCAGGTTCCTGAGTTCCTGAGACCCACCCCACAGTAAGTACCCCCCACCTCCCAGCCCCTCGTTCTGCCCCGCGCTACTCACCCTCTCTCCTGCTCCTGCTTCTTTTCCTCTTTTCTTCTTCTCTGTTCTTCCTCCTCGCTCCTCGTCTGTATTCTTCTTCTGTACTCCTCTTCTCCCCGTCTTCTCTCCTCTTCTCTTCTTCCTCATCTTCTGCTGTGGTCTTCTGCACTCTGTTTCTTCGTTTTTTGTATCTTCCTCCGTGTTCTTCTGTGTTCCTCTGTCTTCTTCTGTCTTCCTCTGTCTTCTTCTGTCTTCCTCTGTGTTCTTCTGTCTTCCTCGGTGTTCTTCTGTCTCCCTCTGTGTTCTTCTGTATTCTTCTCTGTTCTTCTGTCTTCCTCTGTGTTCTTCTGTCTTCCTCTGTGTTCTTCCGTCTTCCCCTCTTCTTCTGTCTTCCTCTGTGTTCTTCTTTCTTCCTCTGTGTTCTTCTGTCTTCCTCTGTGTTCTTCTGTTTTCTTCTCTGTTCTTCTGTCTTCCTCGGTGTTCTTCTGTATTCCTCTCTGTTCTTCTGTGTTCTTCTGTGTGTCTTCTGTTCTTCCGGTCTTCTGCTCTTCCGGTCTTCTGCTCTTCCGGTCTTCAGTCCTTCCGGTCTTCTGCTCTTCTGTTCTTCTTTTCTTCTGTTCTTCTTTTCTTCTTGTCTTCTTGTCTTCTGCCTTCGGCTCTTCTGCCTCCTACGTCCTCTTCTCCCCGCGCCTGCCCTCCTGCTCCTGCCTCATCCCCCTCCCCCACTCGCATCCCCCCCTCTATCTCCCCTATCTAACCCGTTCACTTTCTACCTCCCTCACTCCTCCTATCTACCTATCTCTCCATCTCTCTATCCCACTATCCAACTCCCTCACTCTCCACCTCCTCCTATCTTCCTATCTCTCTATCTTTTTCCCTATCTATCGATTTCTCTATCTACCTTTTCTCTCTAACTATTTCTCTATCTCTCCCCCCCTCCCGCCACCCCCTCTATTACCTATCTTCCTATCCCCTCACTCTACCTCTCACCCTCACCCACCTCTACAACCCCCCCTCCCCTATCTTCACAACCCTACACCTATCTTTCTCCCTAATCTCCTAAACCTCCTAACACTCTCCCCCCTCCACCCTTAAACCCCCCTCCCCCAGCTCTTCTCACTCTACCTGTCCCCCCCCTCCCTCGCGCTTTCCCGCCGCGACCTCCTGCACGCCCCCGCCCCCCAGCTCCCATTCGCCCCCAGCTGACCCCTCCCCCCCTCCTACCTCATATGGCAGCCGCTGCGCGACCGCGCCGGAGGCGCGCCCAGCGCCACGACCCCTGGTCCCCAGCGCTCCCAAGCCCCGATGATCCGCTACGACCCCACCACCCTCCATGCCCTCAACCCAGGACGCTCCAACACCTGCTTCCAAGCTCACCCCAAACGCACCCATGGACCCTTCGCCTGCAACTCCTGCAAACGCATCTTCCACCACGCAACAACTACGACCACAAGCCCACGCGCCATCAACCACCTCAAGTGCATCCTAGTCAACGCTCGCTCCGTTCACAAACACGCCGTTGAACTCTGGGACCTCCTAGACTCCACAGCACCGGACGTCGCCTTCATCACGGAGACCTGGATGAACACCTCCTCTGCTCCAGACATCGCCACCGCCATCCCCGAAGGCTACAAGATCTCCAGGAAAGACCGCACCAACCAAGTAGGAGGAGGTATCGCCATCGTCTTCAAAGACTCCATCAGCGTCACCACCTCCACTGAAGACTCCCCTCTCGCCGCTGAACACCTGCATTTTTAGATTCGCACCGACCCGAGGACCACCCTCAGAGGATCCCTCGTCTACCGTCCTCCCGGACCTCGCGCCCCTTTCAGCGACGCCATCGCCGACTTCATCTCCCCGCACGCCCTCGCCTCACCGGACTACACCCTCCTAGGCGACCTCAACTTCCATCTGGAACAAAACAACGACCCCAACACCACCACCCTGCTCGCCAACCTCGCCAACCTCGGCCTCAAACAACTGGTGAACACTGCCACCCACATCGCCGGACACACACTCGACCCTATCTTCTCCGCCAGCAAACACATCTTCTTCAGCCACGCCTCCGCCCTTCATTGGACCGACCACAGCTGCGTCCACTTCACATTCCGACGCGAGACCCGCCACCTCCGCACTCAACCCATCCCTCGCTGACAGTGGAACAAGATCCCTGAAGAGCAACTCTTCGCCGCACTCGCAGCCAACCAACCCACCCTCACCACCGACCCCAACGTCGCAGCCCTCAACCTCACAAACTGGATCTCCAACTGCGCAGACAACCTTGCTCCCCTCAAACGCTTGCAGCGACAGAACAACACCAAGAAACCCCTCTGGTTCTCTGACACCCTCAAAGAATCAAAGAAAACTTGTCGCGCACTTGAGAAAGCCTGGCGCAAGGACCTCACCGCTGACAACATGACCGCCCTCAAGAACGCTACCCGCAAACACCACCACCTGATCCGCACTGCCAAAAGGAATTTTTTCACCGACAGACTGGACAAAAACAGCCACAACAGCAGAGAACTCTTCAGCATCGTCAAGGAGTTCTCCAACCCCAGCGCCAACGCCAACGCCGTCACGCCCTCACAGGATCTATGCAAATCCCTCGCCACTTTCTTCCATCGTAAGATCAGCGACCTCCACGACAGCTTCGGACACCAGACCCAACCAAACACCACAGAACCCACCTCCCCGACCATCACCCTCAACAACTGGACCCACATCAGCACGGAAGAAACCAAATCCATCATGAACTCTATCCACTCCGGCGCCCCTTCGGACCCCTGCCCGCACTTCATCTTTAACAAAGCCGACGACATCATCGCCCCGCACCTCCAGACCGTCATCAACTCTTCTTTTTTTTCTGCTACCTTCCCCGAATGCTGGAAACACGCCGAAGTCAACGCCCTACTAAAGAAACCTACGGCTGACCCGAGCGACCTGAAAAACTTCCGCCCCATCTCCCTTCTGCCTTTCCCAGCCAAAGTAATAGAGAAGACCGTCAACAAACAGCTGACCACCTTCCTGGAAGACAACAACCTGCTCAACCCCTCACAGACCGGATTCCGAACCAACCACAGCACTGAAACCACCCTCATCTCAGTCACAGACGACATCAGAACCCTGATGGACAACGGTGAAACAGTCGCCCTCATTCTTCTCGACCTCTCGGCTGCTTTTGACACCGTCTGTCACCGCACCCTAATCACCCGCCTCCGCTCCACCGGGATCCAAGACCAGGCCCTGGACTGGATCGCCTCCTTCCTCGCAAACCGCTCCCAAAGAGTCTACCTCCCTCCGTTTCGCTCAGAACCCACTGAGATCATCTGCGGCGTACCTCAAGGCTCATCACTCAGCCCGACACTCTTCAATGTCTACATGAGCCCCCTCGCTAACATCGTACGCAAGCACGACATCATCATCACCTCCTACGCCGACGACACCCAACTTATACTCTCCCTCACCAAGGACCCCGCCAGCGCCAAGACCAACCTACAAGAGGTTATGAAGGACGTCGCAGATTGGATGAGGCTCAACCGCCTAAAGCTGAACTCTGAAAAAACGGAAGTCCTCATCCTCGGCAACACCCCGTCCGCCTGGGACGACTCCTGGTGGCCCACGGCCCTCGGCACCGCACCGACCCCCGCAGACCACGCCCGCAACCTCGGCTTCATCTTGGACCCCCTTCTCACCATGACCAAGCAAGTCAACGCCGTGTCCTCCGCCTGCTTCCTCACCCTCCGCATGCTCCGCAAGATCTTCCGCTGGATCCCCGCCGACACCAGAAAAACCGTGACCCACGCCCTCGTCACGAGCCGCCTGGACTACGGCAACACCCTCTACGCCGGGACCACAGCCAAACTCCAAAATCGCCTACAACGCATTCAAAACGCCTCGGCCCGCCTCATCCTCGACGTACCCCGCAGCAGCCACATCTCCGCACACCTGAGACACCTGCATTGGCTCCCAGTCAGCAAAAGGATCACCTTCCGACTTCTCACCCACGCACACAAAGCCCTCCACGACAAGGGACCGGAATACCTCAACAGACGCCTCAACTTCTACGTCCCCACCCGCCCCCTCCGCTCCTCTGGCCTCGCACTCGCCGCCGTCCCTCGAATCCGACGCTCCATGGCAGGTGGGAGATCTTTCTCCTTCCTGGCGGCCAAGACCTGGAACTCCCTCCCCACCAGCCTCAGGACCACCCAGGACCACTCCGCTTTCCGGAGACTCCTAAAGACCTGGCTGTTCGAGCAGCGATAACCACCCCCTTTGTCCCTAGCGCCTTGAGACCCGCACGGGTGAGTAGCGCGCTTTATAAATGCTAATGATTTGATTTGATTTGATTTGACTTAACACCTCATGGTGTGACAATTCAGTGTCCCCTCATGACCACCTTCAGGGCATCCCACTCACGTCCACTGACCCCAGCATTCTCCTCAAAATAGCCGGAGATATGTGTGACTACATTGTCTCTGTATGCCGTGTCTTGCAAGATCTCTAACCGAAGCCGCCATGTTGGTATAGAGGTCCTTGTCCTTACCCATTGAAACGTGACTCTGAGTGGATTGTGATGTGAGAGGGTTCTGCCTAGGTCCTTGGAACTATGCACAAGAGGCCAACAATCCGAGGTGTAGAAAAAGTAATCTAACCGGGTGTGAACCTGATGTCCAGGTGCGTAATAAGAGTACTCAGCCTCCCCAGGGTGCCCCAAGCACCCAGACATCTTGCAAATTGGTCAACCTTGACCATCGCTGGAAATGTTTCATTGCTTGAAGTCCCTGAGAGCCTGGGAGCGGAGGTATCGATGGGTCTAAGACAGTATTGTGTATGCAAATAAAGTCCCCTACCCATGATTCCGGACCTTGGGGATAAAGCAACATGGATAGGGATAGAGGGGGTCATTCTGACCTCGGCGGTAAAAGGCCCTTACCGCCGGTCAGAAGACCGCCATAACACCGACGCGGCCACGGTTAACCGCCACGGTCATTCTGACCCACAACGGCCAAACCTCCAAAATTCCGTCCACCACTGCAGCCCGCCACATCAGCGGGCAGCGATAAACTGGAGATGACCAAACCTCCACCGTCACGCCAACAGAAATACGCCCATGCCATTACGACCCACGAATCCACACGGCGGTCATTCAAACGCGGTATTCCATTGGCGCTACACACCGCCGCGGTCAGAATACACACACATCACCAAAACACAGCCACATTGGACAATTTGAAATACACACACCTGATACACATACACACACCACTCCCACACAATCAACCAACTATAAAACACACACCCACATCACCCACAAACCCCTGCGACCATAATTACTGAGAGAAGGAGAGAGAGACACAGCAGACAATCCAAAGCAAGTCACACTGAGGCACACTACACCATCACACACACCACATAGTAGCACAAAGCACCACTCACCAACATACTCATCATCACATACACCACCCCACACCTCACCCACACCACCCCATGGCACCCCAAAGGCACCCACGCTTTTCGGACCAAGAACTCCGGGTCATGGTGGAGGAAATCCTAAGAGTGGAACCCCAGCTCTTCGGCTCGCAGGTGCAGCACACCAGTATAGCTAGGAAGGCGGAGCTATGGCAGCGGATCGTGGACAGGGTCAACGCGGTGGGACAGCATCCCAGGAATAGGGAGGACATACGCAAAAGATGGAACGACCTACGGGGGAAGGTCCGATCGATGGGCTCCAGGCACAACATCGCGGTCCAGAAGACTGGCGGCGGACCCCCACCCACCCCTCCCGAATTCACATCGTGGGAGCAAGACGTCTTGAACATCCTGCATCCTCAGGGCCTCGCAGGAGTAGCCGGAGGAATGGACTCTGGTAAGTCCAATCTCAACTACTATATCCCCCCCACCCCACCAGCATGCCAACCCACACCCCCACCCTCACCCCCAACCCCCCAGCACACATCCTCCCTGACAATGTCTCACCAGCACAACCCACCCATCCCAACACCAACTCCTGCATGCCAACACAAATCATGGGCACCCATCACCTAAGCATGACCACTGCACTAACCCCCCCCCCACTAACTACCCTCACAACACCTCCCTCAAGGGAATGCCTGCACTGGGGGACAAGGGCACCCATAACACGCACGCTATTGTACACACAGAAACAATAACCAAACTCTCTTACCCCAGGCAGGACCCGAACGACAACACACCAGCCAGGAGGGTCCAGAAATGTCCATCCCACCACCGGAACAGGCCCACACTGAGGATAGCAGCTCTGTCGACAGTGAACCTGATGACCAGCCCGGACCATCGGGGACCTCTGGGCAGTCGGTTCCCCTCAGGCAGCCACAGGCCACACCAGACCCGACCACCTCTGCCAACACCAGCACAGCTCCCACCCAGCGGGCCCATGCCTCTGTCTCTAGGACAGCTCAATCAGCGGTGTGTCTGCCACTACAGGGCACCCAGGCTAACCCAACACCCCAACAACAACAGGGACCTGGGGGCAGTGGTAGCGGGCACACCGTCCAGGGGACAGAGGCCGGGGGAAACCGGGCAGCTCAGAGGTCTGCTGTGCGACAGGGGGGGGAGGAGAGGCCCAGGGAACCCACTCTCCAAGAGGCCCTCACCACCATCATGGGGGCATACCACCACTCCCAAGAAACGATGGCGACGGTACTGGCCAGGTTCACTGAGATCCAGGCACAGCAGGAGGAACGCTACATGGGGTTCAGGGAGGAGCTGAGAATCATCGGGACCGCAATGGGGACCATCGTCCTGGCCCTCCACAGGATAGAGGACGCGTTGCGGGACCATGGTGCACCACACAGGGCCCCTGTCACTAGCCCGGACCAGGAACAGCCTACCACCTCCGCCGGCACTAGTGGACAGGAGGTCCCAACACCTCGACAGCCCCCCAGAACCCCACCTCATGCTGAAGAACAACCACCCCGTAAGAGGAGCCTGAGACCAAAAAATAAGACAGAGTAGGATGTCAAGACCCCCGCCAGCAGGACATACCCCCTCAAGTCTTCCCACTGTCCCACATTGCCACCCTGTCCAACCATGAACTGCCTATGCTCCATCCTTCCACAGGCAAAAGGACAATGCACCTGTGAGACTGAGAACTGGACTCTGCCATGGATATTCCTCCACCCCCACCCATCACCCTTAGAATCACATGTACCGATATCTAGCACTGTAAATAAATCACATTTTGCACACAAATCTGTTTTGAGTCATGCTGTATTATTGACAAATGTATTACATATTACTGTTCGATTTCTGTTCTGTCAATTAGTCATGACAACATACCAATGTCAATACGCTGTATTTCATGGGCGAACCAAGCAGAAGTCAGGTACTGAGTCAGACAGCACTGAGAAGGGAAGGGAAAGGCAAAAATTAATGAAAAACATCTGTGGGGAACTACAGAAAGTACAGATGCAGGAGGCTATAAGCAATTGTGAAATGGCGTGGGTGATTCTTACCTGTGTGTTACTGGAAATACTGTTGTATCACTCTGTCCCTATTGTCTGTGTCGTCCTCAGAGTCTTCCTCCTCTTCACTCTCCACAGGCTCCACGGCTTCTACAACACCACCATCTGGACCATCCTCCTGCAGGAAAGGCACCTGGCGTCGCAAAGCCAGGTTGTGGAGCATACAGCACGCCACGATGATATGGCACACCTTCTTTGGTGAGTACATTAGGGATCCACCTGTCATATGCAGGCACCTAAACCTGGCCTTCAGGAGCCCAAAGGTTCGCTCAATCACCCTCCTAGTACGCCCATGGGCCTCATTGTACCGTTCCTCTGCCCTGGTCCTGGGATTCCTCACTGGGGTCAATAGCCACGGCAGGTTGGGGTAACCAGAGTCACCTATTAGCCACACACGCTGTCTCTGTAGCTGTTCCATCACATAGGGAATGCTGCTATTTCGCATAACATACGCGTCATGCACTGACCCTGGGAACTTGGCATTTACATGGGAGATGTACCGGTCAGCCAAACAGACCACCTGGATATTCATTGAATGGTAATTCTTCCTGTTCCTGTACACCTGTTCATCGTCATTTGGGGGGACTAAAGCCACATGGGTCCCATCAATTGCACCAATGATGTTGGGGATGTGTCCAAGGGCATAGAAATCAGCTTTCACTGTAGGCAAATCACCCTCCTCTGGGAAAATGATGTAGCTCCGCATGAGTTTCATCAGGGCAGACAACACTCTGGATAAGATCTTGGAAAACATAGGCTGAGACATCCCAGATGACATGGCCACTGTTGTCTGGAATGAGCCAGTTGCAAAGAAATGGAGGACAGACAGAACCTGCACTAGAGGGGGAATTCCTGTGGGTTGGCGGATGGGGGACATCAGGGCTGGCTCCAGCTGGGCACACAGTTCATGGATGGAGGCTCGGTCAAGTCGGTATCGTAGTATTATGTTGCGTTCTTCCATTGTGGACAGGTCCACCAGCGGCCGGTACACGCGAGGATTCCTCCTTCTCATCGCTAGTCCCAGCGGACGGTGCCTAGGAAGGAGAATATGGAGTACAGAGTCAATCGACTCACAGGTACGTACAACACAGCTTGCACAGTACAGGTAAATGTATGGTTTGATATTTTTGTATGTGTGCCATTGCAAGGCCTAGGCCTGTGTGACGCATTAGAAATTAAGCCATGTGGGCCCTTGAAATGGCCGATGCCTGACCTGTGAAGTGGGACAATGGGATGTGAGGTCACTGCGCTGGCGGGGCGCACCGTGGCGGTAGGCGGTCGAAGACCGCTGTGCGAAAACGCATTGGTTAACATTGAAGCCTATGGGTTTCAGGAGCCAATGACGATGTGCGCCGGCGGTCGCGGGACGCACCGCCGTGGTACGCACTGCCGCGGGCGTGACCGCCATTTTCTATCTGCTCAATCATTCGAGACCTGATCATCCACAGGAGAGGACCTATACTGCAAGTGCTGCTGTGAACTCGGTCTGGAAGTGACAATGGCTGCTGCTACTGGTGAAAGGGCCCCCGCCTTCAGTTCAGAAGAGTTGGAGAAGCTCGTGGACGGGGTCCTCCCCCAGTATGCGCAACTCTACGGTCCTCCAGACCAACAGGTGAGTACACTCAGTGCACATTGAATGGGTTATGCCTGTGTGGAGGGGGGGGATGTAAGTTGGTGGGGTGTGGAGGGAATGGGGAGTGCAACGCACGACAGATGAGAGAATGGGAACCATGACAAGGTTGGGGAGGGGGGGGCATGTATTCCAAACATGCAGATATGTGACGGTTTCTCTTTCCCACCCTGTACATGTCAAACAGGTGAGCGCCCACCAGAAAATCGATATTTGGCGTGCCATCGCCGAGGAAGTCCGGAACTTGGGGGTCCACAACAGACGGGGCACCCACTGCCGCAAGAGGTGGGAGGACATCCGCCGCGGAACGAGGAAGACCGCAGAAACACTGCTGGGGATGGCCTCCCAACCTAGGAGGGGTGCCAGTCGCACCATGACCCCCCTGATGTCCCGGATCCTGGCGGTGGCCTACCCTAATTTGGATGGGCGCTTGAGGACAGCACAGCAGACACAAGGGGGTGAGTATCCGCACATTCTCCTATCTGTATGCGCATTGGAGGCGTCTGGGTGGGGGAGGAGGGCTGTGGGTGACATTAGGCCCGGGCGCTCTCTGTAGTGTAGTCCGCTCCCTTAGGCATGGCCCTGTGCCCCCGCCCCCCACCTCTGTAGGGTGCCAAGTGCAGCTACCCATGCTCCAGCATCACACATGTGGGCGTGTGTTGTCCCTAGACCTGTTTGCCTAGTCAGAAGTACTGAGTAGTGTACCCCAAGTTCGCGACTTAGTGCACGAGGCACCTGTGTCTGTCCTCTCCGCAAAGGGTATTGCTAAGGCATGCACTCAACTTTGTTTAATTTCTCCCCCCACCCTAAATCTTTGTCTTCTTGTGTTTTAGCATCATCAGGCGGAGGAGATTTGGCGTCGGAGCAGGAGGGAGCTGCAGGTCACCAGGCCCCGGTGGGCACTGACACAGACACCGAGGGCACCAGTGATCCGGAGGGCGAGGGGAGCACCACAACGGGGGCCGGTGGAGACACCAGCGACACGGACACGTCCTCGTTTGGGAGCTCCCTAGCGGGGGCGGCACCATCTGTGCCCCCGCAACAACAGGTACAGCCGCCACCCAGCGCACCAGCACCGCCCTCCCAGCAGCCCCTCAGTCTTCGCTCCGTGGCCGCTCGGCCAGGAAGGCGCGCGTCTCCTTCGCCCCAGGCACCTCAGCCCCTGCCTCTGTTACCCCTGCTGCCCTCAGTGCGGAGCTCATTGACCTGGTGAGGACGCTCATTGTTGGGCAGACTACCCTTCTGAATGCCATCCAGGGGGTGGAAAGGGAGGTGCATCGGAGCAATGCCTACCTGGAGGGCATTCATTCGGGTCAGGCTGCCCATCAACGAGCGTTCACTGCTCTGGCCTCAGCACTGACGGCAGCCATTGTCCCTGTCTCCAGTCTCCCTCTTCTATCTGCCTCCACCCTTTCTCTGTCTCCTGTACCTCAACCTATCCCATCCACACCATCAGACCAGCCGGCACACACCTCAACACCCAAGGCCAGCTCATCCAAACATAAGCACCACAGAAAACACAAGCATTCACCCAAGCAACACACAGATGCAGACATATCAACAGTCACTACCACCTCTGTGTCCCCGTCCTCCTCGTCTCCCTCCTCCCTCACTGTGACGTCTACACTCACACCTGCATGCACCCCAACATCAGCCAGTTCTTCCACCACCAGCAAACCCTCCACTACAGTCCGCACACCTGCAGTCACCACCCCCACTGGCATTTACACATCCCCTGTGTCCTCTCCCACTGTGTCTGTCACCCCCTCTTCCAAGACACATAAACGCAGGCAGACACCCAAACAACAGCCAACCACCTCACCACAGCCTACGTCCCAGTCACCTGCACCCAAGGACAGCACACCTGGCTCTCATACAACCACATCCTCTTCCTCCACTTCTCTCACCACTACTCCTACCCCTTACCTTGGTCCCAAGAAAAATTACCTCTCCAGTTTTGACCTCTTTCCCTCCCCCGACCCACCCCCTCCAACTGGGAAAAGTCCCAAGGGCACCTCAGCCACCACCAGCCCAACTACTACAGTGCAAGTGGTGCATGGCATGTGGAGTCCACCCTTTGGCGGCAGTAACACTTCGGTGAGCAGCAAGGGGACAGCCAGCCCCCCCCCCAGGCAAGAGGACCCGGAAATTGAAGGGCCGCCGTGAGCGGACAGAGACGGCTGCCCCCAAGGAGGTGACTCCGGCCACTTCACCGGCCACAGCAGCCAGGGGAGGCAAGGGCCCGAGAGCCCCATCTAAGGAGCGGAAGGACAGCAGGGCGGAGAGGACAACCACCAGGAGCGCGGAGCAGGAGGGCCCCACAAGCCCCATCCCGGATGCAAGGGACGACACCAAAGGGCCCAGGACTCACTCCCCGAAGGGGCCTGACACAGCACGGTCGGAGGGCGACTGAGCAGGGTGTCCAGGCCAGGTATGACTCCCTTGACATACTGCAAGAGCACCGCTGAACAGGGCCCCGCCGTGAAGACAGGTACCGCTGAACAGGGCCCTGCCATGCAGAGGAGCACCGCTGAACAGGGCCCCGCCGTGAAGACAGGTACCGCTGAACAGGGCCCCGCCGTGCAGAAAAGCACCGCTGAACAGGGCCCCGCCGTGAAGACAGGTACCGCTGAACAGGGCCCCGCCGTGAAGACAGGTACCGCTGAACAGGGCCCCGCCGTCTCAAGCACCGCTCCGCTGGGCCCTTCCTGCCAAGCACCGCTCCGCTGGGCCCTTCCTGTCAAGCACCGCTCTGCTGGGCCCTTCCTGTCAAGCACCGCTCCGCTGGGCCCCGCCGTCTCAAGCACCGCTCCGCTGGGCCCTTCCTGTCAAGCACCGCTCCGCTGGGCCCCGCCGTCTCAAGCACCGCTCCGCTGGGCCCTTCCTGTCAAGCACCGCTCCGCTGGGCCCTTCCTGTCAAGCACCGCTCCGCTGGGCCCCGCCGTCTCGAGCACCGCTCCCCTGAGCCCTTCCTGTCAAGCACCGCTCCGCTGGGCCCCGCCGTCTCAAGCACCGCTCCGCTGGACCCTTCCTGTCAAGCACCGCTCCGCTGGGCCCTTCCTGTCAAGCACCGCTCCGCTGGGCCCCGCCGTCTCAAGCACCGCTCCGCTGGGCCCCGCCGTCTCAAGCACCGCTCCGCTGGTCCCTTCCTATCAAGCACCGCTCCGCTGGGCCCCGCCGTCTCAAGCACCGCTCCGCTGGGCCCCGCTGTCTCAAGCACCGCTCCGCTGGGCCCTTCCTGTCAAGCACCGCTCCGCTGGGCCCTTCCTGTCAAGCACCGCTCCGCTGGGCCCCGCCGTCTCAAGCACCGCTCCGCTGGGCCCTTCCTGTCAAGCACCGCTCCGCTGGGCCCTTCCTGTCAAGCACCGCTCCGCTGGGCCCCGCCGTCTCAAGCACCGCTCCGCTGGGCCCTTCCTGTCAAGCACCGCTCCGCTGGGCCCGCCGTCTCAAGCACAGCTCCGCTGGGCCCTTCCTGTCAAGCACCGCTCCGCTGGGCCCCGCCGTCTCAAGCACCGCTCCGCTGGGCCCCGCCGTCTCAAGCACCGCTCCGCTGGGCCCCGCCGTCTCAAGCACCGCTCCGCTGGGCCCCGCCATCTCAAGCACCGCTACGCTGGAGATCGCCATGTCATGAACCGCTGCGCTGGGTCCCGCCGTCTCAGGCACCGCTCCGCTGGGTCCCGCCGTCTCAAGCACCGCTCCGCTGGGCCCCGCCGTCTCAAACACCGCTCCGCTGGACATCGCCATGTCATGCACCGCTGCGCTGGGTCCCGCCGTCTCAGGCACTGTTTATGGTTCACTGTGCCCACCATGCCTCCTCCTTGACCAGTGGACTCTGTAATCCAACTGAGAGACTGTGGCTTTGCACTCCCCAGGATGGTCCAGTGGGCAATCCACCCACTGTAGAGACTTGAGAGACTGTGGCTTTGCACTCCCCAGGATGGTCCAGTGGGCAATCCACCCACTGTAGAGACTTGAGAGACTGTGGCTTTGCACTCCCCAGGATGGTCCAGTGGGCAACCCACCCACTGCAGAGACTTGAGAGACTGTGGCTTTGCACTCCCCAGGATGGCACAGTGGGCAACCCACCCACTGCAGAGACTTGAGAGACTGTGGCTTTGCACTCCCCAGGATGGTACAGTGGGCATGGTGGCTCCTCGTGGATCTGGCGTCGTGGACTCATGTGGCTGTGGTGGCCCCCCCTTCCCTTCCCCCTGAGGTGCCTGTAGTTTTGACATCGGATGCCCCTGCAGTGTTCTCTCCAAAGGACTCAGGTCTCGTGTGTGGGCTTTGCCCTTGTTTCGCAGAACCTTGGCCCACGGACATGTTAGATTCGTAGGATGTGCAGGACTTGTTACTTCAGTGATACACTGATGTGTATATCTTTTTGGTTTTTGTAAATATTTTTCACGGTTGCTCAATTATTTCCAGGTGCTTTTTTTGTACATGAAAATGTATTCCAAATTTGGTTGTGTCATTGTATTTTTAAAGGGTGTTTGTGTGGTGTCACTGTGACTTCCTGCTCTGCATTGGTGTGTACATATTGGGGGGGGGGGGGGGTCGCATATGTGTATGCCCATAACCTTTCTTCCTCCCCCCTCCCGTGTGTCGTAGGTGCAGTACTCACCGTTGACGTCTGCGCCGAAGTTCGTACTCGTGGTAGATGAGCAGGTAGACGAGAGCAGGTATGATGTTCAATTCGGGTTCCATGCTGTCCGGATTCCGCGTGGAGTGTGTCGAGGTGAGCGTTTTCCATTGAAAATGTCTGTTTCCGCCGTGTTTTTATCGGCGGGGCTCCCGCCCCGGAAAAGGTGGCAGATTGGTGGGTCGTGATAGGGTGGGCGGTACATTGTCTGCCGCCTGGCTGTTGGCGGTGACCGCCGCGCTGTTTGTTTGTTCCGCCGTGGCGGTCGGAGTGTTAATGCGGCGGGCTGTGTTGGCGGTTCCCGCCAGGGTCAGAATTGCATTTTTTTGACCGCCGGCCTGTTGGCGGGTTGGCCGCCGCTTTATCACCGACCGCCAGGGTCAGAATGACCCCCAGAGTGTCCAAGAACGTGCCATGTAAGGTGTTAGGTGCAGAGAGAGACACAATGGAAAATGGGTGTCCATCAAAGGTACCTTCCAGTACCACATAGTGTCCCTCCCTCTCTATCAGGACTCTAGCCTTGACAAATGGTACCTCTCGAGTGACCCAGATAAGGAATCCCCTTGCATAGGCCAAATATCCGGTACCGAAGACCCGTCCACGCCACCGCCTAGCAACTTTATTAAGCTCTCCTGTGGTCAAGTGGGTCTCCTGTAGACAGGTGAAATGTATATGCCTCTGCCCAAGGTAGGTATATTTCCTGGGTTTTCTGGCAGGGGTATCCATACCATGGATGTTCCAAGTTAAAGCATTAAAGTTAACAGCCATAATACAAATCATGCATCTCGAGATAACCAGGATCTATGCCCTCCTACAACTCCCCACAGTCCTCCTATCACCTCGGCCACCTGTCCAACCCGCCAGGAAACTATTCCCCTAACCCAGGCCTGAGGGCCTTCTGGCTCCATGCCACAATCCCTTAAACATTGTGAGTAGCACATAACAGATGTCTACAACAAAAACATTTCCATGTAGAATACTCAGTCAGGGGCGGGCCCAGTGAGGCTGCATGAAGTGTGAAAGTGTCAACATTCAATGTGTCTGTAGTTGAGCCCATATTGGATGATGTGCCATCCAGCCCCCCCAGTTCATGGTACTTACCTTCGGCCGATAATTAACCCAAGAAAGAACCAACTTCACAAGGAAATCCACCTCGTAGTTAGGAGGATCCACTTCACAAGTCATCCACTGGTCGTGGGTGACTTTCAGGCCCCAATGAACCCCAGCAGTAGATGAGAGCGAGCCACACGAAATCGATTCTGACTCCCACATGAACTCAGAGCGAAGAAGAGTGAAGGAATTAATGCTGCGGAGGGAGGCCTCTGGCACCGCTCGGGCCTGCTCTGCTGCCACTTGATCATTGATTGGCTTTGCTCTGGGGGATCTGCATTTGTGTTGCCTTGAGGTGGGTGTCAGCCAGTTTCCGGCACTCGAGTCCTCAGGTAGTGGGAGTATCAGATCTTCAGCAGGAAGCCAGGTCCATACATCTTCAAGTGAGTGGAATATTTGGGTTGTGTCACCCTCGATCACTCTGAGTTTCGCCGGATACTGAAGAGCATGGTTGAATAAAATTTCAGTTCACAAAGACACTGCTTAACTTTAGAGTAAGAACCAAGGTGGTGATGTACCTCCATGGGAAAAATCAGGATACGTCATGATCGTTGAATTTTCATAGTGCTAAGGGCCCTTTTTTCAGAACCATTGCAGCAACAAGTTGCCATACCGATAATTGAGGAGACAAGCTATAATGGGCCTTGGCGGGGCACTGGGCAGGGGGGCTGGTCCAGAGTCTGATGCACATGCTCAATGGAAAATAATTTTGGCACCTTATTTGCGAGAACCTTTGTGAGCCATTCTTTGAGGAACAATTCCAAACTAGGTCCCTCCGAGCGCTCAGTGAAGCCCAACAAGCAAATGTTATTTTGCCTAGATAGGCCCTGTGCATCAACTGTTTGGCGATGTAGGTTAGTAGCCTACCCTTCCATCTGAGTCAGCCACTCCTGGAGGTTCTGCACCAATGGCCTTATGGTAGCCGGGATGGACTCTGCTTCTTCTGCTCCATCTGATAACTTGCCATCATCAGAATCACGTCTGGTGAGCCAGTATCAATGTGGGCCTCCAGGGAGGTGTTGGTGTCCATGATGGCATGAAGTACTTTGTCAAAAAGAGTAGAGTAAGTTTGCAGGGTCGCTTCAAGGCATTCGTGGTTCGCTTTGCTCATACGGAGCGGGCAGGGGCTGCGCGCGGAGGGATCGGTCTGAAAATTAATGAAACAAAAATAATAATTACAAAATAAAAACTTGCCTCGCTCCACGCCGCTCCTCTCCTCCATCTTGCTGCAGGTACTGGCTCTCAGCCTGCCCTACGACCAGTCCTAACGTCTCTCAAAGCAGCATCAGAATTGGCTGGTAGCGCTTAGCCAGGGTGCTGCCAGGCAGACTGGAAGCCTGTGAAGGCTCTCTCCAGTCCGGCAACACAGTGCCGGGCTGGAGAGAGCAAAGTGTGCATGTATGTTTCCCTGGCCCGAGACGACCGGCCAAACACATATGCGCACTCAGGGGAATGCACAGTGCCCTCCAATCACTGCTTGTCACCTCCATGGCCCGCCCCTTTCACAACCAAGGGATTTGTTATCCCTTGGTTGTTAAAGGATTTGCAGCTTCTGCTGCTGGCGGGGGTGTCTCTCCTCTACCCTAATGGAGAAGTCGTCCCTGCTTCAAGGTGTTGGAGACTGTCTAGGGTCTTGTCGGCAGGTGTGGAGAGTGTCATTGCTACCCCAGTGCCAGAGGATAGTGATTTAGTGGCTTTGGGCTTCCCCATCATTATAAGCTAGTCTGGGTGCTTCCAAGGGTGGTCAGGTGGCAGCAATTGCAGTAGACATTGGGCAGGCGTGCCAAGGACCCCCAGGCTCAAACTCACACCACAATAAAAAGTGGGCATATCTCTACAGAATTGATTGTGGTCCAAATCCTCTCAGGGCATGCAGTCCACCTCCAAGAGAGGATTCTATTGGTCTCAGGTAAGTGATGTAGGGCACAAGGCAGGAGGTAGGTCACCCGGTGGTAGAGCTGGATTACGTTAGAGGGGGGCCGCACAAGTGAAGTCAGCCATGGCCCTGGGAACCGCCACTTCCTAGGGCCAGTTAATGCTATGTCCCAGGGTGCCCACCCCCGGGGACATAGCTGTTTGCTTTTGCTTGGTGGAAGCTGGTAGCTTCTGCCAAGCAAAAGCAAACAAGTCTTCTTTCTGACAGCCAGAGCTGTCAAACAGCTCCTACTGGCAGAAAGTGGAGTTTTAATCTGTTTTCCTGTATGCTAATATGCATGCAGGGAAACAGATGAAAACTTTGATCCGGCAAGCAGGGGGCTGCTACTTAAAGAAGCTCCCTGCGTTTGAGAGCAATGCTGGCTCCCACAGGGTGTGGGGAGCCCACTAGTATCACAGGGGCCTTGAGTCTTCTCCTGTGGTCCTTTCTCTCCCTCTCTCTTTCATTCCATAATGGGATGGAAGAGAGAAAGAGAGAGACACTGTCATTGGAATGGTCTCTCATGACACAGAGTCAGACTAGCAAGATGTTTGGTAAAATTTTTATAGTTACATTTGGATGCAGAGCAGAATATAGTAAATTCTGGCCTAATGGACAAGGTCTTGTGCTGTTACTCAGTAGGCTAAATGTTAAAATCCTAGTATCGCTTGCCAATGTGTTTGTTTATTTGCTAGTGTTTTGACTGTTAAACCTTCCTAGTGATGCAACATTCATGTTTCTTTCCAATCACATGCGTGGGTTGACTGTCATAGGTTTGTTTGGAAGCATCACAGTAAGGAGTCACCTGTTGCCTAAAGGTTAAAGTCACCGACCCTCACACTGAAAGGTGAGGGTTCTAGTCCAGTTGTGCCTCAATCAGGAATTTGTAAAGCACACTGCTCACCAGTAAGGGTCTCAAGGTGCTGAAAACTTCAAAAGCTTAAGGTTCTTACTGAAAGGTGATCTCTCTTTTTAATTGACAAATACATTTTTCTTTTCAATTTGCCCAGGAATATCTCATTCTAGTATATCATTCATCAAAGCCTAAAAACTCTCTATTTCTCGCCCTCTCACTCTCTGTCTTTCTCTCTCTCTCTTTCAAGCTCTTCCACTCACACACCCAGTCTTTCTTTCTCCCGCTCTCTCTCTCATTCAATCTCTTTCTCCCACTCACACACCCACTCAGACCCTAACGCACCCACTCACAGACCCACTCAGACATTCACACACCTACTCACAGACCCACTCAGACCCTTGCTCACCAACTCACAGCCATACTTAGACCCTCACGCACCCACTCACAGAGCCACTCAGACACACATGCACCCACTCACAGACCCACACTGACACTGACGCACTCTCCCACAGACCCACAAAGACACTAAAGCACCCACTCTCATTTCCAGGCACACACTCTCAGAGCCACTCTCATACCCAGATACACCCTGTCACACCTATTCTCACATCCAGAGAGACAGGCCATGGCCAACTCCTGCTGCACACGTCCAACGGCCGTATGCAACATGGGGTTGGGTGATTAGGGTATTGACTGCAGTGTCTGGCCGCAGGCCCCTTTTGATTGTGTGCGGTTTTGGGTGGGTATAGGGGTTGGCTGCAGGGCCTCGCCGCAGTAATGAAAATTACTTTACAATATAAAAGCCATTGAAATTCACTGAAAAAAACAAAGGTTACAGGGCTATTATAGTTAGACTCACATTTTAAAAGTACAAAACCAGGAAATTAACCTGTTATAGTTAGAGTTATCTCAAGTAACTATAACTCGTGCCCTAAGGTAACTATAACTCACACCCTTGCCATGCACTGCTAATTACCCCACAAAATGTGGCACTCATGATATCTTTGATAACATCATTGATAACAATGTAATACTTGCAGTAACATTTTTGATGAAAAAAAATACGCATGGCAGGGGTGTCAGTTATAGTTACCTTAGGGTATGAGTTATAGTAACTTGAGGATATTGAAATAGCACTGCCACAAAGGTATCGCATTGCCAGATGTGATCAGGCTGACAAAGTGGGTGGTGGGGTTGCCGTGATTTTCAAAGTTTCAAAAGGCATCTCAGAGCTAACTTCACTCCTAAATTGATCTTGAGGTGCGAAAGCCTTACCGTTAATATTGAATTCTCCTCTACCTTCTTTTGCTGACTACTTTTCTATCTCCCATACCCCACAAACTGGTTTGCCACTGACTTTTTACATGTCCTGCCTGACATTCTAGCTTCAAAACGTCTAACCTCACACTGCTAGGCAACCTCAATCTCCACCTAGAGGACAGCGAATGCGAACAGGCAGTAAACTTTATACATTATCTTTTGGCTACATGGCTTTCACAGTTGGTCAAATTCCCCACTGTTTTGAAAGATCATTTAATTGATCCAATCTTTACTAATATTTCCTGAATGTCAGTAAAAGTCCCCCTCTCTGTGTGCTGGTCGGACCATTTTATTATTCCTTTCTCCCGGCCAACAATGGGAAATAAATCTCCTTGAGGTGGGCAGCCGAAGGCCACTAGACAATGGTCTAAACTAGATTCAATCAGCTGGGAAAAGGCCCTATCTAAATCCATACCCGAGATGCATGGGGACATCTCTACATCTTATACCGAATTCAGTGACTGGGTAAAAAACTCATTATACAAGCTGATCTGCCTAAGACTGAGTAAAAATCCCGGACCTCAAATAAAAACCTCATGGTTCTCAGCAGAATTAGTGAAGCTAAAAAAAGACTCTAAAAGAAAGGAAATGAATGATAGGCTAGGATGAGATATATAAACTGACTTAATAAACAGTGTTAAAAAGTACAACTATGCCATGAGCAAAGCCCGTATGGAGGACGTGGAGAATTGACAGTTCCTCTAATTCCTCAAACGAACTTCATAAAACTGTCATCTCATTTGTGAAAGCCCAGAGCCAGAGCTTGGACGCAGGCCCTTCCCCCTCAGAGTCTTGTTGTAACTCATTGGCTACCCTCTCTCTCAAAAAAGCTAATCTTATTTACGATCAGCTCACTGTGGCTTCTGACCTTAGAGATAAGATTAATAACAAGATCTCTGGAGTCAGGACCAAGGGAGAACTTACGTAAATTCCTCAGGTGGGGAAGCCATAGTCTCAGCTCTGACAGATTTATACAACACCTCTGAATGGGTGCAGGGTACCTGACGAGTGAAAGCACCCGATTATTAGACGCCTGTTAAAAAGAAACATCACTGAATCTAGAGTTATCTGAGAGTTACAGACCTATCTCCCTTCTCTCTGGAGTTAGCAGTGGACGAATACATAAACACTCATCTCTCTGCATTCTTCGAAGCTCATAACATTTTACATACTCCTCAGACTGGATTCAGTCTGAGAGGCAGGACACAAACAATGCTACTCGCCGACGGAGGAGCTAAAAATGGTCCTTGACAGTGGAGACTCAGCTGCTGTGATTCTTCTCAATCTAAGTGCTGCTTTCGATACTGTCTCATCTCCAGTACTATTAGAGAGGTTGGAAGGGGCAGGGGTTGCAGGGTCAGCACATAAGTGGTTCTTCTCTTTTTTAAACAACCATAGATTTCAAGTTAGCGAAGGTCCATTCTTCTGAGCCACACATCATCTGAAATGCTGTATTCCACAAGGCTCCTCCTTGAGTTCAACTCCGTTTAATCTGAATGTCCGTACTTTGTCAAATATAATCTGCTCTTTAGGTTTTTCCATGGTGTCCTATGCGGACAACATGCAGATTATTGTTTCCTGGACCCCAAATGCAGCAATGGTTACACAGCAACTTAATGTAAGTTGCTGACTGGATGGCTGTGAGATGTTTGAAGCTAAATGGTGACAAAACAGAGGTTGTGGTGGTTGGCAACAACCCATTGCTCTGAGACCAGTTTAGCTGGCCTTCCTCTCTGGGTGATCGCCCCCTTTCTGTGCAGAAGTAAAGAGCCTGGGTGTCACACTTGACACTAAGCATACTATGACTGCCCAGGCTAGGAAGACACTTAGAGGGCTGCCTGTTGACATTCGGAGAGCGGTGGTTCAGGACTCGATTCTATCTTGCCTTGACTACAGTAACTCCCTTTATTTGTGGATCCCACTTCCAGTCATCAAAAGACTTCAAGTAATTGAAAACGCTGCAGCCTGGATACTCTTGGCATCCCCTAGTTTCAATCTGCCTCTTTAGCACTCACCACTCCTCACTGGCTACCCATCACCAAAAGGATTCAGTTCAAAGCATTGTGCTTGGCTCACTGTGAAAACCATAAGACAGGCCCTTCCTTCCTCCATCAACTGATTGGTCCTTATCAGCCAAACAAAGCACTCAGATCGACCAGCCTGCACCAGCTCTGCATCCCTAGGGTGAAAAGGGCTAGATGTGGGAGCGTTCCTTTGCTTTCATTGGCCTCAGGCTCTTAGAACGCCTTGCCTCATACTCTGAGATCAAATAACAACATACTCAATTACAGAAAGCAACTTAAAACCTACTTATTTGATTAAGACTTCATATTTAGAGCCTAACCTACGCAGCATAATGAAGCATGTGGGTTAGCAATTCACTTAATACATCTCCCTCAATCAAATTGTTCATCAATTGCAATACCTCGTATTCGTTATATACTTTCTTTATGTTTTACATTTAATATAACAAGTTGTGATGCTCTGATTAACTTAATTCTATGTCCACCGAAATAATTTGTTTATTATAATGATTTTACACTTTTTAACTCATTTTTGAAACTTTGTAATGCACTGATATTGTTTTGAGGAGGTGTATCCATGTGTTGTAATTTTGTAGTTGTTTATCTCAACAGGGGTCTAAATCAACTAAATTGATTGGTTGGTTGAAGAAAAATAGAACCCCTAACCACCTCATGCTCTTGAAGTCCCAGATGTAACACACCACAATTTCTCACATCAGCCAAAGCCAAGTAGTACACCGGCACTATCAATGAAGCTACCAACAGAAGCAGAACTCTACAAGACAATCAACCACTACAACAACCCCCTGTCTGTTTTTTACTATCCCACATTTTATGGACAAGCGCAATGCTCTCAACTTCTTTAATGTCAAGTCAAATCATCTTTATTCGGCATTTGCCATAAAAGCTTTATAAACAAAACAATACATGATAAAAATGTGCTAAATACAGTAAATTAAAAATATAGATTCCTTATCCAAGAAGCGAAATATTACACATTCAAAAGTTGTTGAAGAATACTGCAGGACATTCTCATAAATACAATCAGGCACAAAAACCACCAGATATAGAATATCAATAAAAATTTAAAGCCTAAACCTCATTTTATCATTCATTTAAAAACAGTAATTTATGACGTTTTCTATTAGCATGAGCACTTTTAAATAAAGTTAAGAACTTCATGGCATATCTCTAGTGAAGATAACTTTGTAAGTATTCTATTACTAACAGAAATTGCCTGATATTAACCTTATGAAGAATAGGAAATATAAACCTGGATCTTGGGTCATAGTATAAGGGGAAAAACAGCATAAAGTGGTGTGTGTTCTGTTTCACTACATTATTAAAATAGCAAGGAGGTTTTTTGTGCTGCCATGTACATTGTGTCGGAAAAGCAACCTTAAAATTAATTAGACTCAATCTAAAGAGCGTAAAATAGGAGCGATTAATGGGATTTTCAATCCGTAATAAATATGGTTCTCTGTTTTTAACAGTAGAAATATTCAAATATCTCTCAATAGACTGGATTTTGGAGCTCGCTGTAATCTTGGATCCGAAAAGTGCCCACGATAGCACTGTTTCACAGTATCTTTCTCTCTAGGATTTACCCCTAGATCTTGTGGATTAAAATACATTTCACTTAGACATCATTTATGAAAAGTTGTTTTTAGGTTTGCCAGCCAGGGTATCTTATTTACATCATCAAGGGCAAGGCAATCAGACAAGCAGGACCTTACTAACCCTGTCTGAGGGTTCTGCCAGCATTTAATCCACAGGAGAAGGGGTGCCACTCCTATCTTACCTTCCCGAAAGGGTAGGCCTATCTTTTCATGGCAGGTACATTTTGCTGAATTCTTTTGAACAACAAGCAACCTGCATGTGAAGCCGTTTTCCAGATGTTGGAGAGGGTCTGCTTTACAGTACCTCCACACTCCTGCTCCATAAAGAGCAACTGAAATACATTTTGCTTTATATATAGCTATTATTTCAGCCATTGGTTTTTGTTTCAATTTACAAGTAAAGCGAAACATGGCCTTACTATTTCTGCCAAGTTGTTGGGTTTTAATAAAAAGCGGGATTTCCACAAGAGGAATGAGCTAAATGTTATCCCTAAGTAATTACAATTTTAAGACTTTTTCCAATAGTTCTCTCCCATTTTAAAAAGCTGTGACTTGGCATCAGATGGCCCACATGTCATGATGTACGACTTTGAAAAATTCACTTTATAATCCAAGTCCTGCATAAAATCAACAAAAATATCCAGTAGCCCCTGAAAACTATTTGCTGTGCAGGCGACCAGTATCATGTTATCTGCATAAAGCAGGATTTGTATCAAAAGATCTCCCATATTTGGCTTATCCCTACACAAACTTGTCAGATAATTTCTTGTTCCTTTGATGTAAAGCAAAAAAGGAATCAGGGCTAGGATACATCCCTCCCTTAATCCTCTTAGTAAATCTATATATGGCGTTTCTTTTTCACCATGTGGGCCATAACCAACCCTAACTTTCAAATCATAGTATAGGCGCATTATCAGGATGAGAAGTTTTGGATCCACCCCATATTCTGCATAACTTCCCAAAGCTTTTCACAGTTAACCATATCAGATACACTTGACAAATCAATAAACACCATGTGTAGTGCCCCCTTCTTTGCCTTCACATTTTTGCTTATAATAAGGTGAAAATTCAAAGCTTATTCTACGGTATCTATTCCTGTCCTAAAGCCGAATTGACTGTTGATAAGGTATTGTTGGATTTTTCCCAAGCCTCTAATCGGGTCAGAATTACCTGTCCCAGGATTTTTACAGTTGCGTCAATTAGGGAGATTGGTCTATAGCAAGACAGAGAAAAACTTTTTAGGGTTGAGCCTGCAAGTGCACGCGCTAGCACATGCTTCTCATGTGTGACAGTCTATTGTGTACAGTAAATGGCTTGGAGCCTGTCTGTCCCTTACCATTTGTTGGCTTGTGTGGCACTCTTCTTTACAGCCTCATAATTTGTCACTGCAGGCCTGGCATCTTTTCCGTTACTTTGTGCGGAGCAGGGATCAAGCACTGATGGATTTAACTTAATCAGTGTTCATCAGATGCTCCTGATGTGATTGAGGTACTATTTTGTTCTCTTTAACTTCTAGTGCCCTGCAAACAGAAGGCTTGAACTGGCAAAAACATTCCAAGCAGGACGAACCAAATTGCAAAGTTTTATTTTTGATAGTTAACTTTCTTTTATTTTTCCAAGTCATCTTTTCTCACTGTGCACTCACGTTTTCTTTAGTTTTTTTGCTTGTGGGCGCTGTTCTCAAAAGAGAAAATTATCTTGTTCTACATATTGCAAAGTGACATTGGTTTTTATTATTTGTTATTTCTGAAATGATACTTTAATACATCACTGTGCAGTGCACCCCAATCCACCCCAGTACAATCCACCCCTCCTCACCACACAAATCCATACAGTACACTCCAACCCACACAACTGTAATCCGCCCTGTCCAATCCAAAACAATCTGCCCTACTCTAATCCAAATCAATCTGCCCCACTCTAATATGTTCCAATCCAATCCAAAACAATATGCCACACTCCAATCCAAAACAATATGTGCCAGTCCCATCTACCCCTCTCCAATCTCTTCCATTCCAATCCAAAACATTCTTCCCCTCTCCAACCCAAAACAGTCTGCTCACTCATCTGCCCACTCCAAAACAATCTGTCCTTCTGCAATCTGCTGTACTCTAACCCAAAACAGTCTGCCCCACTCCAATCTGCCCTAGTTCAATCCAAAACAATCTGCCCCACTCCAATCTGCCTCACTCCAATCTGCCCCACTTTAATCCAAAACAATCTGCCCCACTCCAATCTGCCCCATTCCAATCCAAAACAATCTGCCCCACTCAAATCCTCCCACCCCAATCTGCCTCACTCCAATAAAAAACAATCTGCCATACTCAACAGACCCCACTCTAGTCTGCCCCACTTTAAACCCACTCAAGTGAACTGTCCCATTCCAATCTGCCCCACTCCAATTCAATCCAACCCACTTCACCCCAATCCAATCCACCCCACTTCATTCCAATTCAACCCACTCCAATCCAATCAACCCCACTCCAATCCACCCTAATACAATCTACCCCACTGCAACCTGTCCCACTCAAATCCATCTCAATCTGCTCTGCTCCAATCTGCCCCACCCCAAAACCATCTGCCCCAGTCCAACCTACGCCATCCAACCTGCCCCACTCCAACCTGCCCCATTCACATCCCAATCAACCCACTCCAATCCAAAACAATCTGCCCCACTCCAATTCGGCCCGCTCCAATCCAATCCACCCGACTCCATCCCAATTCACCCCAATCCAATCCACACCAATCCACCCCACTACAATCTAGTCCACCCCACACCAATCCACCCCACATCAGTCCAGTGTACCTCACTCCAATCCAATACACCTCACCCCAATCCACCCCCTCAATCCATTCCAGTCCAATTCACCCTACTGCAGTTCAATCCATCCCACTTCAAACCAACCCAATCCACTCCAATCCAGCCCATCCCACTCCAGTACAACCTACCCCACTCCAATCCATCTCACCCCACTCCTATAGAACCCACCCACCTCCAATCCAATCCATCCATTCAACCCACTGCAATCCACCCCATTTAAATCAAGTCCACTACTACCCAATCAATTTTACTACAATCCAATCCACCCACACCACCCCAATCCACCCCACTACAATCCCCCCTCCTCACCACACAAATCCATACAGTACACTCCAACCCACACAACTCTAATCCGCCCTGTCCAATCCAAAACAATCTATACCACTCCAAAACAATCTGCCCTACTCCAATCCAAATCAATCTGCCCCACTCTAATCTGTTCCAATCCAATCCAATCCAAAACAATATGTGCCACTCCCATCTACCCCTCTCCAATCTCTTCCATTCCAATCCAAAACATTCTGCCCCACTCCAATCCAAAACAGTCCCCTCACTAGACTGCCCACTCCAAAACAATCTGTCCTACTGCAATCTGCTGTACTTTAACCTAAAACAGTCTGCCCCACTCCAATCTGCCCTAGTTCAATCCAAAACAATCTGCCCCACTCCAATCTGCCCCACTTTAATCCAAAACAATCTGCCCCACTCCAATCTGCCCCATTCCAATCCAAAACAATCTGCCCCACTCCTATCTGCCCACCCCAATCTGCCTCACTCCAGTAAAAAACAATCTGCCATTACTCAACACACCCCACTCGAGTCTGCCCCACTTTAAACCAACTCAAGTGAACTGTCCCATTCCAATCTGCCCCACTCCAATTCAATCCAACCCACTTCACCCCAATCCAATCCACCCCACTTCATTCCAATTCAACCCACTCCAATCCACCCCACTCCCATCCAATCCACCCCACTCCAATCCAATCAACCCCACTCCAATCCACCCTAATACAATCTACCCCACTGCAACCTGTCCCACTCAAATCCATTTCAATCTGCTCTGCTCCATTCTGCCCCACCCCAAAACCATCTGCCCCAGTCCAACCTACGCCATCCAACCTGCCCCATTCAAATCCCAATCAACCCACTCTAATCCAAAACAATCTTCCCCACTCCAATTCGTCCCGCTCCAATCCAATCCATCCAACTCCATCCCAATTCACCCCAATCCAATCCACCACAATCCACCCCACTACAATCTAGTCCACCCCACACCAATCCACCCCACATCAGTCCAGTGTACCTCACTCCAATCCAATACACCTCACCCCAATCCACCCCCTCAATCCATTCCAGTCCAATCCACCCTACTGCAGTCCAATCCATCCCACTTCAAACCAACCCAATCCACTCCAATCCAGCCCATCCCACTCCAGTACAACCCACTCCAATCCATCTCACCCCACTCCAATAGAACCCACCCACCTCCAATCCAATCCATCCATTCAACCCACTGCAATCCACCCCATTTAAATCAAGTCCACTACTACCCAATCAATTTTACTACAATCCAATCCACCCACACCACCCCAATCCACCCCACTACAATCCCCCCTCCTCACCACACAAATCCATACAGTACACTCCAACCCACACAACTCTAATCCGCCCTGTCCAATCCAAAACAATCTATACCACTCCAAAACAATCTGCCCTACTCCAATCCAAATCAATCTGCCCCACTCTAATCTGTTCCAATCCAATCCAATCCAAAACAATATGCCACACTCCAATCCAAAACAATATGTGCCACTCCCATCTACCCCTCTCCAATCTCTTCCATTCCAATCCAAAACATTCTGCCCCACTCCAATCCAAAACAGCCCCCTCACTAGACTGCCCACTCCAAAACAATCTGTCCTACTGCAATCTGCTGTACTTTAACCTAAAACAGTCTGCCCCACTCCAATCTGCCCTAGTTCAATCCAAAACAATCTGCCCCACTCCAATCTGCCCCACTTTAATCCAAAACAATCTGCCCCACTCCAATCTGCCCCATTCCAATCCAAAACAATCTGCCCCACTCCTATCCGCCCACCCCAATCTGCCTCACTCCAGTAAAAAACAATCTGCCATTACTCAACACACCCCACTCGAGTCTGCCCCACTTTAAACCCACTCAAGTGAACTGTCCCATTCCAATCTGCCCCACTCCAATTCAATCCAACCCACTTCACCCCAATCCAATCCACCCCACTTCATTCCAATTCAACCCACTCCAATCCACCCCACTCCCATCCAATCCACCCCACTCCAATCCAATCAACCCCACTCCAATCCACCCTAATACAATCTACCCCACTGCAACCTATCCCACTCAAATCCATTTCAATCTGCTCTGCTCCATTCTGCCCCACCCCAAAACCATCTGCCCCAGTACAACCTACGCCATCCAACCTGCCCCATTCAAATCCCAATCAACCCACTCTAATCCAAAACAATCTTCCCCACTCCAATTCGTCCCGCTCCAATCCAATCCACCCAACTCCATCCCAATTCACCCCAATCCAATCCACCACTATCCACCCCACTACAATCTAGTCCACCCCACACCAATCCACCCCACATCAGTCCAGTGTACCTCACTCCAATCCAATACACCTCACCCCAATCCACCCCCTCAATCCATTCCAGTCCAATCCACCCTACTGCAGTCCAATCCATCCCACTTCAAACCAACCCAATCCACTCCAATCCAGCCCATCCCACTCCAGTACAACCCACCCCACTCCAATCCATCTCACCCCACTCCAATAGAACCCACCCACCTCCAATCCAATCCATCCATTCAACCCACTGCAATCCACCCCACTTAAATCAAGTCCACTACTACCCAATCAATCTTACTACAATCCAATCCACCCACACCACCCCAATCCACCCCACTACAATCCACCCCTCCTCACCACACAAATCCATACAGTACACTCCAACCCACACAACTCTAATCCGCCCTGTCCAATCCAAAACAATCTATACCACTCCAAAACAATCTGCCCTACTCCAATCCAAATCAATCTGCCCCACTCTAATCTGTTCCAATCCAATCCAATCCAAAACAATATGCCACACTCCAATCCAAAACAATATGTGCCACTCCCATCTACCCCTCTCCAATCTCTTCCATTCCAATCCAAAACACTCTGCCCCTCTCCAATCCAAAACAGTCTGCTCACTAGACTGCCCACTCCAAAACAATCTGTCCTACTGCAATCTGCTGTACTTTAACCCAAAACAGTCTGCCCCACTCCAATCTGCCCTAGTTCAATCCAAAACAATTTGCCCCACTCCAATCTGCCTCACTCCAATCTGCCCCACTTTAATCCAAAACAATCTGCCCCACTCCAATCTGCCCCATTCCAATCCAAAACAATCTGCCCCACTCAAATCCGCCCACCCCAATCTGCCTCACTCAAGTAAAAAACAATCTGCCATTACTCAACACACCCCACTCGAGTCTGCCCCACTTTAAACCCACTTATGTGAACTGTCCCATTCCAATCTCCCCCACTCCAATTCAATCCAACCCATTTCACCCCAATCCAATCCACCCCACTTCATTCCAATTCAACCTACTCCAATCCACCCCACTCCCATCCAATCCACCCCACTCCAATCCAATCAACCCCACTCCAACCCACCCTAATACAATCTACCCCACTGCAACCTGTCCCACTCAAATCCATTTCAATCTGCTCTGCTCCATTCTGCCTCACCCCAAAACCATCTGCCCCAGTCCAACCTACGCCATCCAACCTGCCTCACTCCAACCTGCCCCATTCAAATCCCAATCAACCCACTCTAATCCAAAACAATCTTCCCCACTCCAATTCGTCCCGCTCCAATCCAATCCACCTGACTCCATCCCAATTCACCCCAATCCAATCCACCACAATCCACCCCACTACAATCTAGTCCACCCCACACCAATCCACCCCACATCAATCCAGTGTACCTCACTCCAATCCAATACACCTCACCCCAATCCATTCCAGTCCAATCCACCCTACTGCAGTCCAATCCACCCCACTTCAAACTAAGCCAATCCACTCCAATCTAACCCATCCCACTCCAGTACAACCCACCCCACTCCAATCCATCTAATCCCCACTCCAATAGAACCGAACCCACCTCCAATCCAATCCATCCATTCAACCCACTGAAATCCACCCCACTTAAATCAAGTCCACTACTACCCAATCAATTTTACTACAATCCAATCCACCCACACCACCCCAATCCACCCCACTTCAATCCAATCCACTTCACCCAACCCCACTTCGATCCAATCCAACCCACTCCAATCCACCCTATTTAAGTCCAATCCACCCCACTCCAATCCACCCAACTGCACCCCAATCTACCCCACCCCACTCCAATCTACCCCACCCCAATCCAATTCGCTCCACTCCACCCCTATCCAATCCAATCAACCCCAATCCAATCCACCACACGTAATCCAATTCACCTCACCCCAATCCACCCATCCCACCCTAATCCACTCCACTCAATCAAATCCACCTGATTCAATCCAATCCAACCCACTCAATCTAATCCAATTCACTCCAATCCACTCTACTCCAATCGGATCCACCCCAATCTGATCCACCCTAATCCAACCCACCCCACACCAGTCCCCCACTCCATTCCACCCCAGCTCAGTCCACCCCACTCCAATCCAGTTAACCCCACACCACCCCAGTGCAATCTAATCCACCCCACCCACTCTAATCCAATCCACCACCTCCACGCTACACCACCCCATTTTAATCCACTCCACTCCACTCCACCCCACTCCAATCAACCCCACTCTACTCCAATCCACCCCACTCTACCCTAATCCAATCCACCCCATGCCAGTCCAGTACACTCAACTCCAATTCAATCCACCCCCCTCCAATCCAGTCCACCCCACTCCAATTCAATACACCCCACTCCAATCTAATCCACCCCACTCCAGTCCAATCCATCCCACTCCAATCCAGTGAATTCAGTCCACCCCAATCCATTCCAATCTACCCCACTCCAGTCCAATCTAATCCACCCCACCCCCACTCAAATGAAATCCACCACAGGCCAATCACTCTATCCAATATAATCCATGCCACTCGAATCCACTCCAATCCAACTCACCCCATTTCAAACCACCCCACTCCAATCCAGGCCCCCCCCCACTCAATCTACCCCACTCTACTCCAATTCAATTCACACCACTACCTCAATCCACTCCAACCCACTCCACCTTATTCCACGCCACTCCACTCTACATTTTCTGCCACTGAAGTCTACCCCCCTCTACTCAACTCTATGACACCCTACTCCTCCTACTCTACTCTATGAAACTCCAACAATCCACTCTACACACTCTACTCCCCCACTACACTCTGACACTCCATGTCACTAACTTTTAGCCATGCTGGACAGCAGCCACACGGGTTTACAACACATCAAATCTCATTGCTAAAGCCAATAGCTCTTCTATGAGCGAGACCTATTGGCTTTACCAATGCATTTAAACAATGGGGTTTTAATTTGGATGTAATGGTACTTTAATAAAAGGCCCTTACAGTGGGAGATTCCCCTTGGGGAACTTCAAATCACTAAAACGCAATGTCACCCAACAGTCAGAAGAGGAGCCTTTCCCCACACCAGCAGGAGGTAGCACCCCAGGGCATACTGATGAAGGAGTGACAATCTCCCCACCATTTACCAATACAACACCTCTCTAGCCCCCTTGCGATGCCCCCTGCAGGTGTCTACATCATGAAGGTGACCCCCCACCTCTTTCCTTTTCCCCCCTAACCCCTCTCCCAATTCCCCCCGAAGAGACAACCCCCATGTTACTCCCCTTCACGAGCTCACTGTCACCTGGTGCTTCATACTATTGTGAGGCTCCAAGGCCAAGTGACAATCACCCAGTGTTTCCCCTTTCGCTCCCAACTCCTCAGTTCATCCACTCTCCTTAAAGTAGTTCTTCCAGTTTATTCCCTGACGCAGTTATTTTTACATACAAAATGTGGAGTGCTCTCCAGTTCTTTGAGGAGTGGCTTCCTGCCACAGTTCGATGCCCATAAATGGCAAATAACACTAGGTGCTCCCGACACCCACCCCCCGGATAGCCCTTATCTACACAGTGTACATGACTCGGGTATAATGTCTACTGTTGCGTGCTGAATCACGTCTGTTAACACGGCGGCCGATATTTGAAACGTATACTGAAAAATGTCAACCATGAACCCATCAGGGCCTGGGGCTTTCCATGAGGCAGATTGATTAATAGACAAAAAAAAACTTGTTTAATTGATTGGGAACAGTAAATGTCTGTGTAGCTGAGTCTAAGGTGGAAGACCTGCTTTTATCATTACTAAGTTCTGGACGTCTTCCCACTGGCTGGAAGATTCCCTAAAAATGTTTCACCCAGACATCTTCTAGAATCAAAGATTCCTCCTTGGATCTATCGTGGTCTGAGAAGAAAGGGTAGTTTATTACCTCCCAGAACTTTGCTCTGTCCCTTAGTGTTGCTGCAGACAATAGATCATCCCAAACCTTGTTCCTAATGTTCCTGTTCTTCGAATGTAAGCTTGTAATGGAGTCTAGCATTGCGCACATCTACTAAACATCTGGGGGTAACTTTATGCGTGGCTTTCAAGTGCTTATGGGCAGTGGTGCAAGCCACACTAAACCAACGATGTAGAGGAGTCTCACGTTCTACCCTGTTTATAGTTAAGTCATCTACAACAGCACTACCTATGTTGCCAAACTCCATCAATACTGACTGGTGGTCTAGGTTTTCATTCAAGCAGGCTAAGATGGAATTCCTGTTTTTCTTAATTATTTTTGGGTAAATTTCTCAGAGTCAACTTTATCCCATCTAACTCTCACCCCTTTATTCTTTGTATTCTTTGTATTTGTTATCCTGCAACGTTTATCTTCAGAAGTTAGCTTTGGTTTACCTTTCAATGTAATGGTCAGTGGGTTGTGGTCGCTAACACAATTTTGGACATTTTTGAAATCCAAAACAAGAGAAGCAGTTTCTGCGGATATCAATATAAAATTGATGGTGCTACCAAATGAGCTTCCTCTATGAGTAGGAGGTGATTGAAGCTTTGATTTGGATATCTCAGAGGTAAATAATAGATCATATTTTAAAATTAGGGTGTTCAATGCTTCACCATGAAAAAAGTGTTTAAAATGTGACCTGTTGGGCGTGGCCAAGATGGCCAAGCGATAGGAAGCAACTCCGGACCTCTCCACTGTGCCCGCCTGTAAAACGTCATCCCCCCATTTGATTTATACACAGGGCTCTGAGGGCCACCACAGAGTTGGTGCCTCCTTGGGGCTCATTTTGAGCTGTTTGATTGGCTCTGATGGCATCGGCAAGCAGGCCTAGGGGAGGCCGAGGGCAGAAGATGGTGGTAGGCAAGTGAGTTTGGCGAGGCCTCGCTGGCTCCCTGCACTACTGGACCCAGCCACCAGAGAGAGAGAGAGAGACACCTTGGGAGAAGGCCCTACAGACAAATGTGCGCTGACTGCGGGCCGCCGAGGGAGACTTCTGCGGCCCTTCTGAGCCAAAGACCAGCCCTATCTCACAACCTAGATGCACCCATATGCATAGAAGAGGTCATATCAGCCATCACTAGAATGAAGGCCTACAAGTCACCTGGCTCGGATGGGTACCTGGCTTCATTTTACAAGACCTTTTGCACGACTTTAGCTCCCATACTCATCAGACTTTTTAACTCCTTAACAGGTTGGACACCATCCCCCCATCCATGATGGAGGCTTCAATCAGTGCCATCCCTAAGCTAGGGAAGGGTAGGCATCTATGTGGATCATACTGCCCTATTTCTCTTTTAAACAACAATGCAAAACTTTTTACAATTATCTTGGCGGAGCTTCTTAACCCATTAATGCCTGTTCTCATCGGCTCTGCTAAGGCAGGTTTCATACCATGCACACAATGCAGCGATAATACCAAATGGCTGCTCCATATATTTGACAAAGCCATCCGCTCAATGAGGCAGGTCATGCTCTTATCGGTCGATGCTGAAAAGACATTTGACCGAGTATATTGCCAGAACCTTCAACGGGCATTGGTGGTTTGGGGAACATTTTCGCTCCTGGATCCTAAACAGTTACTACCTACCCAGGGTGATGGTTCGCATTAAAGGCATAACATCTGCCCCATTTACCATATGTAGAGGCACTAGACAGGGCTGCCCTCTCTCACCTATACTGTTTGCGTTAAATATAGAGCCCTTTGTGCAATTAGTTCATCACAACCCCAATACCATTGGGGTTTGCTTTGGTGGGGTGGAACACTTATTTAGATTATATGCAGATGATGTAATAGTGGCCTTATTTAACCCACTGTCTGCCCTACCTGTGTTTCCCACCAAAATAGAGAACTTTGGAGAAGCATCAGGCTTTTCAGTGAACGTTAGCAAGTCACAGGCCCACACCTTTATGCTTCCGTTAACTACAGAAATGTGCATAACCAAGAGTTTTCCCATACAATGGGTGAAGGAGTCTACTGGGTATTTTGGCATTCAATTAACCACCACACTGTGATCTTTAATTATAGCAGAGTGTCTAACCCGATCTCCAGGGAAATGGCCGCTTGGCGACTGTATCATCTCTTCTGGTTGGCTAGAATTGCTGCTGTCAAGATGACAATACTTCTAAAGATACTCTTCTTGTTCCAGTCGCTCCTACTCGATCCCCCACCAGGGACCCTAAAGTCACTGCAGTCTGCCATTCTTAGCTTCATAAGGACCGGAAACCACCCTCGAATGAGCAGGGATAGATGAATTTGCCCCCTTGAAGAGGGGAGACAGGGAATACCTCATCTGCTGAGTCACTTCCAAGTGGGCCAACTCTGCTATTTGTGCTATTGGATAGAGTGGTCCCAACCTGAGTCACAGAAAACCTGTGTCTTCATGGACCGGGCGATAGCGGGAGAAAACATATGAAAAATCCAATTTTTTTAAGCGATCCCAGTGTGCATGGGGATTATGCTCCTCCCCAATCACGAGAGTGACATTGATGGTATGGGACTCTGCCAATGTCCATAAACAACTGCCATCCTTTCCCTTGCCCTTGACACCACTTCTAGGCAACTCTAATTTTACGCCAGGTCTTGATCAGGAGGCATTCCGCCACTGGAAGAAGGCTGACTGATGCTCTATTGGGCTCCTCTTCAATGAAGATGGTCCCATCCCATTTAATCAGTTGAAACGTCTCTACGGGCTTCCAGAGACGGAGTGAATTCGTTACATCCAAGTTAGATACTTCCTTTCTGACTGCCCCACTTGCAATGGTGTCAGCCATCCATTGACGGTGATGAAAACCACTGACCGATGTGTAATATCTGAACTCTATCATCTCCTCCAACTGGTCCCCCCCACTGGTAAGGCCCCAAGCCAGCTGCAATGGGAGTGGGAACTAGATAGACAACTTTCATCGAACAAATGAGGGGACATTTATTATAGAGCTAAACATGTAGCCAGTAACACGGCAGGCATCGAATTGGCAATGAAGCTGGTCACATATTGGTATCTGATACCACCTATAGTACACAGGGGCAATCCAGCACGCAGTCCACTACAACAGTGTGGTCAGCAAGGGACGCTACTCCATATACTCTGGGACTGCCCTAAAGTAGCTACGTTCTGGACAGCATTCCTGAATGACACTGACGAATGTCTTGACACAAATCTTCTCAGATTCCCCGCATATACACTCTTAGGCCTCGCTAACCAACTCACCTACCCACTCAAATCTCGCAAGGGCCGGCAGATAAACCTGGCGCTGGGGGTGGCCCATCTGACTATCCTCACACATTAGGGCATGGACAAACTCCCAACACTCCACGCATGGTTTCACAAGCTATGGCACATTCTAGGTATGGAGAAACTCACTTTGGTACTGAGGGCACAGAGAGGTTCAGGGAACTCTGGACACCATTCATAGCCTTACTTTCCAAGGACTTTTGGGAATTAACCAGCCCTAAATATTTGCGCTCACTTTGCCTCATAGACTCACCGTCAACCACCTAAATAGACTCGTTACTCCACAGGATATCTTTGCCTAGCTCGAGCTGAGTGATACATAGGATCACTGCCAGAGTACTCCGAAGGGAAGGGGGAGCGGTGAGAGAAGGGTAAGTTAAGGTCCTTGTTTATAGTTTATGGGCAACATCTCAGATCTACAGTTACTGCTTCTTAATTTCCCATCGGCCACAAGATGTAGGTGGGTGTAGGTGTTAACCGAAACTAATAACTACAGAAGAATTATAAAATGAGACCTGTTAGTACTGTTCTCTTCTGGAGGACCACACAAAATGTTTTCATCCACAGGGCATACGGTAGTATTAAAATACCCTACCGAGAGCAAAACAACCTCCTTTAAATCCAAATAAAAATTTCTAAAATGGTAGCCAAAGCATCGATTATATCACACGAACTTTGATTAAAAACATTGTTACAAAAATGTATCAATAAAATATCGGGCGCCCCAACCATAGATATTAGGGAAACCAAGTAAAACGGTGAGGACCCTTTAAGGACAACTTGCATAGTGGGTATTTGAATGGACACAAAGGCCACCCCTTGCTCTCCCTGCCGAAGATGAAAGTGCTTGCTGGCACAAAGTATAATAACCATCTCGATAAAAAGGTTCAGTCAGCCAAGTTTCTTGGACGCAATTAATATTAAAACTAGATACAAAACTTAACCAATCAGGATTTTCCAGTTTTGTACGGGCACCATCACTGTTACAGGAGATTAAAGACAAGCCTTTTAGGCGCTCGTTAAGGACCACTGGAAGGTCAGAGGATGTATTGCACATTTCATGACGTGGTTGATAGTGCTGCCCAGACGATGTTACAGACGACGCAGTTTTCAAGCCCCCTTCCATCAGTTTATAATCAGTAGTAGACAGTCAATCATAGCCAAATCCCTTAAAGGTTCAAATGGATTTAAAATCGGAATGGTTGGGTGGCGTTGAGAATATATTGGGGGAATTTGTGGGTTTGAATCTTTTGAGGCATCCGACGAATGATCGGTGGTGGCTTGTAAAAGTACCCAAGTGAGAGAGCTCGGATTTCCTCTTGCTTTTCTGCCAAGTAATTTATTTGCTGCAAAATATATTAAACAACACCAGGGCCTTCAAAGTTCAAAACAATGCAGTCACCTTTTACACTTTTTCTTGACCACCCTACCCAACTCACCCTTCTAGCATGTGCAATTGTATTGTTCAAATCACCCTGAAATTCAGATTTTGCTCGTAGACAATGTGCAGATTTACGTATTATTGCCTCTGTATCTTCACCACTCCCCCAGGTAAAGACGGAACATTTTCAAGTATCACCATGTACAGCGTGCTCTCTGGTGGCAACTGGAGAGAGCCTTCATATGTTCCAACTGAATGATGTCTCCTGATCTTATTCTCTTTAATATCCAAAAGCTTTTCCCCTGGTTTTATTTAGTTAACAGGATTAACCTGTCTCCCAGACAACGCCAAACCAAACTTGGAATAGGTTCATTTGTTTGAGGGGGCCTGAGATGACTCCTCTCTCTTAGCTCCCTGATCAATGGTTAATACAGTTTGCGACATCTGGGCACAGTTGCTGATAGCTTGGACCATTTTGTCTTTGATCAAAGTTATAATCCTATCCCCCATTTTCTTAGAAAAGCCATTTAACAAGCAGTTCATTTTAAAAAGAAAGTCTTCCAATAAATCTTTTCCCAAGGCGCAATTGCTATTTTTTTTAGGGGGGGGGGGGTACTTTACTTGATTTTGCTTGGGCCCTCCAAGATGATTAATTTTAATCTTTTCCTGCCTTGTAGTTGTTTTTATTCAACTTTTTACTTCCCTTCTTTTTCAGTGGGGGGGGGGGGGGAATTTAATGGCAGGAAAGACTCTCTGATTGGATTGGTTAATTTGCCCAAGTGACAGTAACTCAGCACTATAGGGGCTTGAAGTAGTTGGTAATGTTAGTGGAATTGGAGGAGTTGAATAATATTTCTTATTACTTTCAATTATCACATTGGGCTCTAAAGGCAGTTGTTGTGCTCGTTTCTGGACTGCATCGATTCTCTCTTCTACTTGTTCCAATTCAGATGTTATTACTTCCATAACTGTGGACAAATAGTTTGTGATTGTGGGCTGTGAGGCAGGTTGGGTGCTCCCATTGCCTGCAGTTAGGCCAATTTTCCTCTTACCCATAATTACAAGTAGTTCCTAATGAATCTTACCTCTTTGGGGTTGGCACTCTTTCCCTGAATATTTCTCGAAGTTCTAGCCAAGAGGCTTGGCCTGGCCTGGCTTCTTCTGGGCAACGACGGGTGAAAGGCGTGCCCGCTCTTGGCCTGGTCTTCACCTGGGAACACATCAGGGTGCATTGCACGCTGCAACAGCCCAGTGGCGCTTCTATAGCACGTTGTTGTGTGCCTTGTCAATTAGTGGAATTAAGGCTGCTGTGAGATGTAGTCCCACCCTAGCAAATTGGGGACACAGTAGATCTCCTTCATGTGCGTCCCGCGCTGCTGTGGCACGAGGTACTTTTTAGTGCCTTGTTGTTTGCCTTGACAATTAGTAGAGAGCAGGTGGATGGTTGATGTAGGCTTGCCCCAGAAAATTGAGGACAAGGTACAGCTTGTCAAAATCTCCTTCCAGCACATCCCCTTCTTCAATGGAAAAATAGAGCCACTCCCAACAGCACATCAACAAAAATAAGCATGCCTCTCCTTTGACATATATGCCTTCTTTAGCGTACCGCAATGGTCAAGTTTCAGACCCTTGTGCTTAGCAGTTTCCGCTGGCATCCTCAGTTCTCTCAAAGTGACCAAATATACTGATGACGTCTTCCCTCATTCTTCATCAAATAACTCGTGAAAGAAGTTGCCTCTCTCCTACATTGTAAATGCCTTCCTTACTCAAGGCATCTTCTGTGAAGCTGTCAAGTCAGGCCCAATCCTCCTTTTCCTGAAGGCACCCACACTAGACCTTTACAACACAGCCAATGAAAGACCCATCACTCATTTACCCTTCATCAAAAAAATCAGTCCACACATAACTTCAAGTTTACATCTCAACAAACCATCTACTGCACGACTACCAATTTGGCTTCAAACATGTTGCAGCATGAAGGCAGCTCACTTGCAAATCAAAGACGACACCCTCCTGAACACAGATAATGGTGAGCCCGGCTGAATCTCTTGAAAGTTCTGTAACCGCTAACCATGCAGCCTCATCCATACTCTAAACTCTTGAATGGGATTCATCAAAATTCACCAATACAACAATGATAGACCAACAACACCCAGCTTTGTTTGAAATTCTTTTCTTTTTCAGATATCTAATTCCTCAAAAACTGCCTGCAATTGATACAGATGTGTAGGCCCAGCACCTGCTTGAAAAATAACAAAAACAAGACAGCCTGGTACTAACTCTCCTTAAGAAAGCTAAACACCTCCTCCCAGAAGGTGACTTCAGGACTGCTGTTCAAGCCCTTGCATCTGAATTATGGCCATTTGTGCTACAGACATCAAACTGCCACACAAAGGGGATACTACATACCACAGTATACATCATCAAGGGCCTGAAGAAATAACTTGATGACCACTATGATCGAACTCGTCTGAAGTGCAAAAAAGAAAAAAAAAACAAAGCAAATGCCCATCTCTGCCTACGCTTCCAGGATCTGAAATTAAATTTTCATATCCATCAGGACTGCACCAACCCCACACTAATTTAGGAAAGAGCTGAAAACACATCTCTTTAAGGAACACTTCATCATGAGACATACACTATTAAAAAACAGCTACCCTCCAATCAGGGGAACACTATATAGCACTCCATTGAATTTCGGCTAGATTGGTGCTATATAAATACCACACACATAGATACATGTGTGTTCTTTTTTGGGACACTAATGGCCTCATGTACAAAGGGTGTCAGAATTTACAATCCCTCTGATTTGGTAAATAAGCTTTGTGAATGCTAGAACCCTTTTATGAATGTACCAAATCCAACAGAAAAGGCTTTCTGAATCATTAAATGGTTTAGGAAACCATTATGAATCTCCATTTGGATGGAGCATGTTAAATACTTCTCTTCCACGTGCTGCTACCTTATGGTATGCATTAGTGATTTGCAATCGTAATCTGGACACAAAACATCAAGATTTTATCACCGACTCAAAGGAGGTGGTAACCCATTTGTAAATGGGAGAGGGGGGAGGGGATGGGTTCCCCAAAGGATTCCGTCCTATTTGTGAAGTTTACTAAAACATTGTTTTTGAGTAGGCAGTGGTCCGTGAGGATCACTGCTTATTAATGAAAAATGTTTGTGACACTGCTATTTTTTTTAACACCTCGCATTTTTTTAAACAAAGATTGCTATTTTGAAAAGCAATCACAGAGATGGTGGTCTGCTGACCACAGCTTTCTCTCATCCCTGTGACTGTAGGCAATTGTAGTGGGTTTCAATTTAGGATCTACCATAGGTAGGTCGAATTGTGACCCTCTACGATTCTGTGTTTTGTGAACTAACCTATTAGTACGAAGATCGGTTGGGAAAATACAAATGCAGTTGGTAAAAGTTGGTGCACAAATTGTGACTTCTTTCACTAAATGTATTCTTTGTACATGAGGTCTTGTGCTCCTAAATAGCAAATGCTAAGAAATAGCTATTAAAAACACTCAATAGTGAATGGGTATTATTTGCTATTTAGGAATTCGAAAATTTACTTTTTTTACACGAGTCTCAAACTTCTGCATTCCAGTGGCAAATTCTGAAGCTCCAGAAAACACAACCTTGATGCTGATGCAAGAGGTAGTGCAGGTTCCAGTAGCACCAAACACACCTTCCATCAAAGCCCACCTATCTCATGGGTTGTGAGAGCCCATCTCGACTGTCCAGGAAGAACCCAAATCCTCCCTAAGTGCAAGGCTAACAAAGGGATCATACACAGGCAATACTAGCTGCAATTTCCAAAAGTCCATGTGGAGGCACTCGCTGACCGACGACCTAGCAAAGACCTAGAGAAATTTCCACAACGGAATGAGAGCAGTCACCAACTGGATGGAAGCCAGGTCCCTCAAACTCAACTCAGACAAGATGGAGATCCTTGTAATCGGGTCCACCCCCTCCACCTGGAACGGCTCCTGGTGGCCTACCGCACTGGGAACCCCCCCCCCCACCGCTCCCACCCACCATGCACGCAATCCGGGCATCATCCTGGACTCCTCTCTGTCCATGACCAGCCAAGTCAATGCTGTCTCATCGTCATGCTTCCACACCCTTTGACTTCTTCTAAATATCTTCAGGTGGATCCCCACCGAGGGAGGACAGTCACCCACGCACTCGTCAGTAGTAAACTGGACTATGGCAACGCACTCTATGCCAGCATCACCAAGATACTGCAATGAAGACTACAAAAAATCCAGAATGCAGCAGCTAGGCTCATCCTGGGCATCCCGTGACACAGCCACATCTCCTCCCACCTCAGAGACCTACATAGGCTCCCAGTCAACAAGCGCATCACCTACAAACTTCTGATACACACCTACAAGGCACTGTACAACATGGGACCGTCCTACCTCAATCACTGCCTCACCTTCATGCTCCCAACAGACAACTCCATTCTTCGAGCTTGCCCTTGCAGCCCTTCCCAAGATCTGGAAAAGCACAGCAGGAGGAAGATCCTTCTTCTACCCCTCAGCCCTGACATGGAATACGCTAACTCTCAAACTCAGACAGACCGCATCACTGAAGTAGTTCAGGAAGGACCTCAAGACCTGCCAATCTGATTGAGCAGCACGCCAGCATATAGCGCCTTGAGATTTATATGCGCAATAGAAGCATTGATTCAATGATTGATAGAGGCACCCTGCGGACCAACACTTTTCTCCCTGCAGAAGATCTGTCTAACTGGGCTGCAAGCACTCACTGCTCCAGGCTTGTGTCCCACTGATGTGGCGTTTCAAGTGTATTGCTGCTTTATCTCACATCTAGAGGTCCTCGTCTGTTCTTGCACCAGCATGTGTAATCCAAGCTGGTACATGAGTTATCTCCGATATGCAGGAGACTTAGATACTGCTGACTCTCTGAAAATTTAGCGCACATTTGCCTCAAAGTATAATACTGAAGCTCATGGGCCCCAACTGTTCAGGGGTCCTGCAACCCTTCCAGGGAGCCCTATTGTCCCCAGGTTCATTGAATATCTCAGATAACTCTGGGACCTCTCAGCAGTTTCAGCAGGGGGAAGTCCATCATTTTACATTACTCCACTGTTTAGGTCGATGATGGCTTATGCTGCAGGGTGGGAGGAACCTTGTGACTGGGTCAGTCTTTCTTCAGGCCCCAAAAGCGAAACCTGCTTTCTAGGTTGCAGGGTCCATCCAATAAGAAGCAACATTATTATGGTTTGAAAAGGAGCACCGAGGAAACACGCCATGCACTTTTTTGATGATTTAAAAATAATATATTTTTATAAATAATATATTATAATATATTTTTGAAGCAGTTACTCATGACTGTAAAAGAATTAGGATGAAAAGAGATCTTTTCTGAAAGGCTTCTAGTGATTTGCATGAAAGGACGCTGAATGTCGACAGTAGAGTTTGAGCTGCTCCTTCAACAGCATTCTTTTGCACATGGACGAATAAGACACCATGGCCCTCATTCTGACCCTGGCGGTCGGCGGAGAGGCGGCGGTCGGACCGCGAACAGACCGGCGGTATTAAAAATGGCATTCTGACCCTGGCGGGAACCGCCAACACAGCCCGCCAACTTAACACTCCGACCGCCACAGCGGTACAAACAAACAGCGCGGCGGTTCCCGCCAACAGCCCGGCGGCAGACAAAGTACCGCCCACCCTATTACGACCCACCAATCTGCCACCTTTTCCGGGGCGGGAGCACCGCCGATAAGAACACGGCGGAAACAGACTACGAACGGGAAAACGCTCACCTCTACGCACTCCACGGGAGATTCCGGCAGTATGGAGCCAGAGTTGCAGGTCATCCCCGCACTCCTATTCCTCCTCATATACCAGGAGCACGCCCGGCGGCGCGGAAGACATCGGTGAGTACTGCACCTACGACACAGGGGAGGGAAAAGATTACCGGCACACACCCACCCACCCACACCCACTACAACACACACATCAATGCATTCCCACAGATCACTGTCACAACCCACAAACACCCCCCTCCGAAATAATGCAAAGACCAAAAGAAGAGATCAGAAACGGGCAGATATATTGAAATAAACTATGTACAAAATATATACAGCTACTAAATGTAGTCCAACCACTGTCCGTGGATCACAGGGGTCCTGTGCAAAGGGGCAAGGCCCAGTCCCACGACAAGAACTCCACGGAGAGAACACTGCAGGGGCATCAGAAAGAAAATAGGACAGGCACCTCAGGGGGAAGGGAAGGGGGGGCACCTCAGCCACTTGAGTACACGACGCCAGATCCACGAGGGGACTCCATGACCACTGGCCCATCCTGGGGAGAGCAAAGCCACAGTCCATACAGTCCATACAGTGGGTGGCCTGCCCACTGGGCCATCCTGTGGAGAGCAAAGCCACAGTCCAAACAGTCCATACAGTGGGTGGCCTGCCCACTGGGCCATCCTGGGGAGAGCAAAGCCACAGTCCATACAGTCCATACAGTGGGTGGCCTGCCCACTGGGCCATCCTGGGGAGAGCAAAGCCACAGTCCAAACAGTCCATACAGTGGGTGGCCTGCCCACTGGGCCATCCTGGGGAGAGCAAAGCCACAGTCCATACAGTCCATACAGTGGGTGGCCTGCCCACTGGGCCATCCTGGGGAGAGCAAAGCCACAGTCCAAACAGTCCATACAGTGGGTGGCCTGCCCACTGGGCCATCCTGGGGAGAGCAAAGCCACAGTCCATACAGTCCATACAGTGGGTGGCCTGCCCACTGGGCCATCCTGGGGAGAGCAAAGCCACAGTCCAAACAGTCCATACAGTGGGTGGCCTGCCCACTGGGCCATCCTGGGGAGAGCAAAGCCACAGTCCATACAGTCCATACAGTGGGTGGCCTGCCCACTGGGCCATCCTGGGGAGAGCAAAGCCACAGTCCAAACAGTCCATAACAGACCCCACTGCCACTGGAGGAGGCAAGTTGGCCAGAGGACATCCTGCAGCCCTGCGCAAGATAGATCCTGCCCTGCCACGTCTGCCAAAGGGCCAGCGGTTCTTGCCTTGAAGGGCCCAGTTCAGCGGTTCTTGCCTTGAAGGGCCCAGGTCAGCGGTTCTTGCCTTGAAGGGCCCAGTTCAGCGGTTCTTGAGACGGCGGGGCCCAGTTCAGCGGTTCTTGCCTTGAAGGGCCCAGTTCAGCGGTTCTTGCCTTGAAGGGCCCAGGTCAGCGGTTCTTGCCTTGAAGGGCCCAGGTCAGCGGTTCTTGAGACGGCGGGGCCCAGTTCAGCGGTTCTTGCCTTGAAGGGCCCAGGTCAGCGGTTCTTGAGACGGCGGGGCCCAGTTCAGCGGTTCTTGCCTTGAAGGGCCCAGTTCAGCGGTTCTTGAGACGGCGGGGCCCAGTTCAGCGGTTCTTGCCTTGAAGGGCCCAGTTCAGCGGTTCTTGAGACGGCGGGGCCCAGTTCAGCGGTTCTTGCCTTGAAGGGCCCAGTTCAGCGGTTCTTGAGACGGCGGGGCCCAGTTCAGCGGTTCTTGCCTTGAAGGGCCCAGTTCAGCGGTTCTTGCCTTGAAGGGCCCAGGTCAGCGGTTCTTGCCTTGAAGGGCCCAGGTCAGCGGTTCTTGCCTTGAAGGGCCCAGGTCAGCGGTTCTTGAGACGGCGGGGCCCAGTTCAGCGGTTCTTGCCTTGAAGGGCCCAGTTCAGCGGTTCTTGAGACGGCGGGGCCCAGTTCAGCGGTTCTTGCCTTGAAGGGCCCAGTTCAGCGGTTCTTGCCTTGAAGGGCCCAGTTCAGCGGTTCTTGCCTTGAAGGGCCCACGTCAGCGGTTCTTGCCTTGAAGGGCCCAGGTCAGCGGTTCTTGAGACGGCGGGGCCCAGTTCAGCGGTTCTTGCCTTGAAGGGCCCAGTTCAGCGGTTCTTGAGACGGCGGGGCCCAGTTCAGCGGTTCTTGCCTTGAAGGGCCCAGTTCAGCGGTTCTTGCCTTGAAGGGCCCAGGTCAGCGGTTCTTGCCTTGAAGGGCCCAGGTCAGCGGTTCTTGCCTTGAAGGGCCCAGGTCAGCGGTTCTTGAGACGGCGGGGCCCAGTTCAGCGGTTCTTGCCTTGAAGGGCCCAGTTCAGCGGTTCTTGAGACGGCGGGGCCCAGTTCAGCGGTTCTTGCCTTGAAGGGCCCAGTTCAGCGGTTCTTGCCTTGAAGGGCCCAGGTCAGCGGTTCTTGCCTTGAAGGGCCCAGGTCAGCGGTTCTTGAGACGGCGGGGCCCAGTTCAGCGGTTCTTGCCTTGAAGGGCCCAGGTCAGCGGTTCTTGAGACGGCGGACGGTCTATGGCCAACTGCTAAATGCCTGGTGGTGCCCTCCTGGGCAGCGGGGATGGTGCTCCTTCACTGCCCACCTGGGCTGTGGGTGGTGGGGCCCTCCTGGCCAGCTGGGCTGGGTCCTCCCTGGGCAGCGGCTATGGGGGTGGTGGGCTCTCCCGGGGCAGCGGCTATGGGGGTTGTGGGCTCCTCCTGGGCAGCAGGCCTGCTGCCTGACCTCTCCAACTTGCTGCCCTTGCCCTCCTTAGTCGTCGGCCTGTGGCCCTTGCCTCCCTTTGGAGCTGTGGCTGGTGACTGTCTCTGGGTGGTGTCCGGGGGGGATGTAGAAGGCGGGCTCCTGCGGCGCCCCTTCCGCCTTCTGCTCCTCTTCCCAGGGGGTGGGCTGGCTGTCCCCTTGCTGCTGGGTGAAGATCCAGACATGCGGGCTGGCGGGCTCCAATACCCCTGCACCCTTGTCAAGGGGGCTGCAGGGCTGGTGGTGGCTGAGGTGCTCTTCTTACCCCGACGAGAAGGAGGGGGGGGCTCAGGGTCAGGAAAGAAGTTAGTAGTGGCGAGGAAGAGCTTCTTGGGACAATGGAGAGTGGTAGGTACAGTGGGAATGGGAGTGGAGGGAGAGGATGTGGTTGTAGGTGAGTCACGTTTGCTGTCTTTGGGTGCAGGTGCAGGAGGGATAGGCTGTCGTGAGGTGGATGGCTGTTGGGTGGGTGGGTGGCTGCGTTTGTGTGGTGTGGAAGAGGGGGTGACAGACACAGTGGGAGAGGACACAGGGGACGTGTAAATGGCAGTGGGGGTGGTGACTGCACGTGTGCGGACTGGAGTGGAGGGTGTGCTGGTGATGGAAACACTGGCTGATGGTGAGGTGAATGGAGGTGTGAGTGTAGACGTCACAGGGAGGGAGGAGGGAGACGAGGAGGTGGGGGTCACAGAGGTGGTAGTGACTGTTGGCATGTCTGCATCGGAATGTTGCGTGTGTGAATGTCTGGGTGATCTGTGGTGCTTATGTTTGGATGAGCTTCTCTTGGGTGTTGAGGTGTGTGCAGGCTGGTCTGATGGTGTGGGTGGGACAGGCAGAGGAACAGGAGACTGGGAGGAGGGAGTTAGTAGAGGCAGGCAGGAGACAGGGACAATGGCTGCCGTCAGTGCTGAGGCCAGAGCCTGGAACGATCGCTGATGGGCAGCCTGACCCGAATGAATGCCCTCCAGGTACGCATTGCTGCGATGAACCTCCCTCTCCACCCCCTGGATGGCATTCAAAAGGGTAGTCTGCCCAACAATGAGCGTTCGGAGGAGGTCAATGACCTCCTCACTGAGGGCAGCGGGGGTAACAGGGGCAGGGCCTGAGGTGCCTGGGGCGAAGGAGATGCCCGGCTTCCTGGCAGAGCGGGCACAGGGCGAACGCGGAGGGGCTGCTGGGAGGGCGGAGATGGTGCGCTGGGTGGCGGCTGTACCTGTAATGGCGGGGGGCACGGATGGTGCCACCCCCGCAAGGGAGCCCCCTTCCGAGGACGTGTCCGTGTCGCTGCAGGCTCCAGTCGTCCCCGTCGTGGAGCTCCCCTCGCCCTCCGTCTCACTGGTCCAGTCTGACTCTGTGGCATGGCCCTCCTGGGCCATGTGAGATGCAGCTCCCTCCTGCCCCGATGCCACTTCTCCTCCGCCTGATGATGCTGATGCACACAAGCACAGAAAGACAAACAAAAAGGGGGGGGGAGAGAGAAATAAAGGGATATTGAGTACATGGATCTCCGGTACAGTTAGCGGACATGACAGACACAGATGCCCCCTGCACTAAGTTGCGCACTTGTGGTCCGCTACGCATTCCGTGGAACATGCCCTACACGCCTAGAGTTGTCAACTGCACCCATGGATGACACGGCCCAGGGATGGCTGTACTGACACACTACTGAGGGTGGTGGCTGGGGACACAGGGGCTTACGGGGGTGCCCAGCCTACAGATATCGCCCTGGCCTAGGGGGACCCACAGCCCTCCTCCCCCACCCAGACACCTCCACTGCACGACAACAGAGTAGATGATGCTTCTACTCACCCCCTTGTGTCTGCTGTGCTGCCCTCACGCGCCCATCCAAATCAGGGTAGGCCACCGCCAGGATCCGGAACATCAGGGGGCTCAGTTGACGGCAGGCACCCCGCCTACGTTGGGAGGCCATCCCCAGCAGAGACTCGGCGGTCTTCTTTGTCCCGCGGCGGATGTCCTCCCACCTCTTGCGGCAGTGGGTGCCCCGTCGATGGTGGACCCCCAGGCCCCGGACTTCCTTGGCGATGGCACGCCAAATCCCAATCTTCTCATGGGCGCGGACCTATGTGACACGTACAGGGAGGGAGAAATACCACGTTCAAGTTACTCAGCATTTTCCTTTCCAGTGGCCCAACGCCCCCCATCCCCGCCAGGCCCCCCGCCAGGCCCAACATGCACCCCATCCCCGCCAGGCCCCCCGCCAGGCCCCCGCCATGCCCAACATGCCCCCCATCCCCGCCAGGCCCCCCGCCAGGCCCCCCGCCATGCCCAACATGCCCCCCATCCCCGCCAGGCCCCCCGCCATGCCCAACATGCCCCCCATCCCCGCCAGGCCCCCCGCCATGCCCAACATGCCCCCCATCCCCGCCAGGCCCCCGCCAGGCCCCCCGCCATGCCCAACATGCACCCCATCCCCGCCAGGCCCCCCGCCAGGCCCCCCGCCATGCCCAACATGCACCCCATCCCCGCCAGGCCCCCCGCCAGGCCCCCCGCCATGCCCAACATGCCCCCCATCCCCGCCAGGCCCCCCGCCATGCCCAACATGCACCCCATCCCCGCCAGGCCCCCCGCCAGGCCCCCCGCCATGCCCAACATGCCCCCCATCCCCGCCAGGCCCCCCGCCAGCCCCAACATGCCCCCCATCCCCGCCAGGCCCCCGCCAGGCCCCCCGCCATGCCCAACATGCACCCCATCCCCGCCAGGCCCCCCGCCAGGCCCCCCGCCATGCCCAACATGCCCCCCATCCCCGCCAGGCCCCCCGCCAGGCCCCCCGCCATGCCCAACATGCCCCCCATCCCCGCCAGGCCCCCAAGCCAGCCAGTGGCCCCAAATCCAGATAGAATTACACTCACTTGTTGGTCTGGAGGACCGTAGAGTAGCGCATACTGGGGGAGGACCCCATCCACAAGTTTCTCCAACTCCTCGCCAGTGAAGGCAGGGGCCCTTTCCCCAGTCGCAGCAGCCATTGTCCCTTCCAGACCGAGGTCACAGCAACACTTGCAGTATAGGTCCTCTCCTGTGAAAGTTCAAGTCGCAAGTGGATAAGTAGATAGAAAATGGCGGTCACGTCCGCGGCGGTGCGTACCGCGGCGGTGCGTCCCGCCACCGCCGGCGCCCTTCGCCATTGGCTCCTGAAACCCATAGGCTTCAATGTTAACCAATGCGGCTTCGCGCCGCGGTCTTGGCCCGCCGCCCGCCGCGGTGTGCCACGCCAGCGCATTGACCTCACATCCCATTGTCACACTTCACAGGTCAGGCAGCCGCCATTTCCAGGGCCCACATGGCTCAATTTCAACTGCGTCACACAGGCCTAGGCCTTGCATAGCCACTCATACACGCCATTCACTGCATAGAGAATCGTATACTGTGCTAGCTGTGAGTACGTACCTGTGGGTTGCCTGACTGTGTGCTCCATGTTGTCCTTCCTAGGCACCGTCCGCCGGGTTGGGCGAGGAGACGGATGAATCCTCCCGTGTACCGACCGCTGGTGGACCTGTCGACAATGGAAGAACGCCACATTATCCTGACCTACCGTCTTAACCGTGCCACTATCCATGAACTGTGTGCCCGGCTGGAGCCCGACCTGATGTCCCCCATCCGCCAACCCACAGGGATTCCCCCTCTGGTGCAGGTCATGTCAGTACTCCATTTCTTGGCAAGTGGGTCATTTCAGACAACAGTGGGAATTGCTTCTGGGATGTCTCAGCCCATGTTTTCAAAGGTGTTATCCAGAGTGTTGTCTGCCCTGATGAAATCCGTGAGGAACTACATCATTTTCCCTGAGGTGGGCGAACTGGCTACAGTGAAGGGTGATTTCTACGCCCTTGGACATATTCCCAACGTAATTGGTGCCATTGATGGGACCCATGTGGCTTTGGTTCCCCCAAGAGACAGGGAGCAGGTGTACAGGAACAGAAAAAGTTACCATTCAATGAACATCCAGGTGGTGTGTTTGGCTGACCAGTACATCTCACATGTAAATGCCAAATTCCCAGGGTCAGTGCATGACGCCTACATCATGCGGAATAGCAGCATCCCTTACGTGATGGAACAGCTACAGAGACACCGTGTATGGCTAGTGGGGGACTCTGGGTACCCCAACCTGTCGTGGCTACTGACCCCAGTAAGGAATCCCCGGACCAGGGCAGAGGAACGGTACAATGAGGCCCATGGGCGTACTAGGAGGGTGATCGAACGCACCTTTGGCCTCCTAAAGGCCAGGTTTCGCTGCCTGCATATGACCGGGGGATCCCTAATGTACTCACCTAAGAAGGTGTGTCACATCATCGTGGCCTGCTGCATGCTTCACAACCTGGCTTTGCGCCGCCAGGTGCCTTTCCTGCAGGAGGATGGTCGAGACGGTGGTGTTGTGGCAGCGGTGGAACCTGAGGAGAGTGACGAGGAGGAAGACGACGGGGCTGAAACAGACAACAGGGACAGAATCATTGAACAGTACTTCCAATAGGACACAGGTAACATTTCTAAGATAATTTAGTAAAAGTTAACTACTCTGCAGCATCTCTGCTGCCTGTCTATTTGCCCCAGTGTATGATGACTGAGTTTTGGCTTTTCCCTCCCTATTTCAGATCTGGGGTCCCCACTACGAGTCCTGTGCTTCGTTTCCCCATGGACTACAGCTTTGTGGCAGCTGTTTGTTGACTTCACCATGTACAAGGACATATTTGCACTGTCATGTCAATTACAATCTATTGAAATCACAGCCAGACTCCTGATATTTTGGTGCAAAATAGGTGTTTATTGAAGTGCTCAAAATGGGATGGGTGGTTTCAAGTGGGTGGGGGCTATGGTGAAGGAATGTCCATGGCAGAGTCCAGAGTAACAGTCACACAGGTGCATTGTCCAGAGGCCTGTGGAGAGATGGAGCATGGGCAGTTCGAGGATGGACAGGGTGACAATGTGGGACAGTGGGATGACATCAGGTGGTATCCATTGCTGGCGGGGGTCTTGACATCCTACTCTGTCTTGCGAGATCTCAGGGCCCTCTTGCGGGGTGGTTCTTCTCCTGCAGGAGGTGGGGGTCTGGTGGGCTGCTGCTGTGCGGGGGCCTCCTGTCCACTAGCGCCGGCGGAGGTGGATGGCTGTTCTTGGTCCCGGCTAGTGGCAGGGGCCCTTGGGTGTTGTTCAGTGTCCGCCCTGCTGTTTACGAGGTCCTGCAGCAGCCCTACCATGGTAACCAGGGTGGTGTTGATGGCTCGGATGTCCTCCCTGTACCCCCGATAGTGTTCCTCCTGCAGCACCTGGATCTCCTGGAACCGGGCCAGTACCGTCGCCATCGTCTCCTGGGAGCGGTTGTATGCTCCCATGATGGTGGTGAGGACCTCGTGGAGAGTGGGTTCCCTGGGCCTCTCCTCCCCCCCCTGTCGCACAGCTGCCCGCCGAGTTGCCCTGTTTCCCTGGGCCTCTGCCCCCTGGCCGGTGTGCCCACTACCACTGCCCCCAGGTCCCTGTTGTTGTTGGGGTGGTGGGTTATCCTGGGTGCCCTGTAGTGGTAGACACACCGCAGATTGACGCGCCCTGGAGACAGAGGCATGGGCCCGCTGGGTGGGAGCTGTGCTGGTGTTCCCAGAGGGGTTAGGGTCTATAGTGGCCTGTGCCTGTGTGAGGGGAACCGACTGTCCAGAGGTCCCCGATGGTCCGGGCTGGTCATCGGTGTCCAGATCGACAGAGCTGCTGTCATCGCTGACGGCCTCTTGGGTGGGGGGTGTGGATAATTCTGGCCCCTCCGCCGCGGTGTGTTGACGGTCGGGTCCTGCAGGGGTATAGAGGTATGGTTATAGTTTCAATGTGTGGCATATGGGTGTATCTGTGGGTTCCCGTGTCCCCAAGTGCTGGCATTCGTGTGTGGGGGCTTTGGTGAGGGTGGCTTGTGGGGGGGATGTGTATATGCATTGGGCATGCTTTGGTGATGGGTGTCCATGCTTAGTGGACGCATGCAGGCCTAGGTTTTGGGATGTGTGGGTTGTGATGGTGAGACATTGGCGGGGAATAGGTGTGCTGGGGGTGGGGGTGAGGATGGTGGTGGGGGTGAGGATGGTGGTGGGGGTGAGGGTGGGGGTGAGGGTGGGGGTGAGGATGGGGGTGGGGGTGAGGGTGGGGTTCGAGGATGGGGGTGAGGGTTGGGGTCTGATTTGGCATGCAGGTGGGGGGGAAGCAGTATTGAAGCTTCAACTTACCAGTATCCATTCCTCCGCCGACTCCTGCGAGGCCGTCAGGATGCAGGATGTTCAAGACTTCCTCCTCCCATGATGTGAATTGTGGGGGTTGAGGTGGGGGTCCTCCGCCAGTCTTCTGCACGGCGATGTTGTGCCTGGATACCATGGAACGCACCTTCCCCCGTAGGTCGTTCCATCGCTTCCTGATGTCTTCCCGATTTCTGGGGTGCTGTCCCACTGCGTTCACCCTGTCGACAATCCTCTGCCATAGCTCCGTCCTCCGGGCAATGCTGGTGTATTGGACCTGTGTGCCGAACAGCTGGGGCTCTACACGAACGATTTCCTCCACCATAACCCTGAGTTCTTCGTCTGTGAAGCGGGGTTGTCTTTGGGGTGCCATGGGGTGGTGTGTATGATGTGTGGGGTGGAGTATGTGTATTTAAGTGAGTTGAGTGTGGTGGTGTGTGTTGTTTTGTGTGTGGATAGTGTGTGGGTGATGGTGTTGAGTGGCTGTGGCTGTTATGTTTTGGATCCTGGTGTCTCTCTCTTGCCTTCTTTACGATTTTGTAAGCGTAGGGGTTTGTGGGTGATGTGGGTGTGTGTTTTATATTGTATTGTGTGTGTGGGAGTGGTGTGTGTATGTGTATCAGGTGTGTGGGATTCAAATCGTCCAATGTGGGTGAGTTTTGTTCGTTGGTGGGTATTCTGACCGCGCCGGTGTGTCCCGCCAATGGAATACCGCGTTTGAATGACCGCCGCGTGGATTCGTGGGTCGTAATGGGATGGGCGTATTTCTGTTGGCGTGGCGGTGGAGGTTTGGTCACCTCCACCTTTCCGCCGACCGCTGGTCTGGCGGTCTGTTGTGGCGGTCGGATTTTCGGAGGTTTGCCTTCTGCGGGTCAGAATGACCGTGGCGGGTTTCCGCGACCGCGGCGGGATTATGGAGGATTTCTGACCGGCGGTAGGCGCCTTTTACCGCCGAGGTCAGAATGACCACCCATGTTCTGGAACTGAAATCTAGTTTTTTGTATGTCATTGTTTAACTTTGTATAGTTATGCTGCTTAGATATTATCCCAGTGACTGTCATGGACTGCGGTACTCTCTAGAGCAGTGGTTCTTAACCTGTTGTCCGAAGCCCACTTTGGTGGTCCGTGAAAATGAAATCATATTAACATATTAATAAATGTATATGAATAAAGAAGCTAAATGTAAAATTGAAATGTTTTAAACATTCTGTAAATGTGAAATAATTTAAAATAGGGGGCAGAAAATTGAGTTAGTATACTTAGATTGATTGCTGGAAGCAGCGCAAGAGCATCAAACAAATTACAGTATGACATTTAGGAGCTGATTTAAGAGCCCTTAGCGCTTCCTTGTGCCACATTAGCGTCATTTTTTTTACACTAATGTGGCCCAACAAGGCCAAAATTGCTGCACCAAATTTACTATTTATAAAGTGCTCAGAGCAGGCATTAAAAGGAGGCATGCCATTGTTTTCAATGGGCCTTACTGGGCTTTGAAGGATTAGTGTCAAAATTTTTACACTAATCCTGCAAAGCTGCAAACTAGCATAAAAAATGATGACGCTAGTTGGCCTAACTACGGCCATGGTGTGCCGTATCTTAGACATGGCGCACACATGGTGGTGCTAAGGGGCACAAGAAAAGTGTCGCTGCACTGGGTGTAGTGCCACTTTTCTTAAATCAGGGCCTTTAATATCCTCCAATGAATTTAGAAAAGCTTAAACCTTTCCATTAAAATTTAGATTTTTTTTTTTTATTTGTTTGTGAAGTAAAAAAAAATTCATCATTTGTGTGTTTGTTTGATAAATGTTTGTATTTTTGTGGATTGTTTTGTGGTTTAAATCATCGAAAATGCATAGGCCGGTGTCCCCAGCTTCCAGTAATGACTCAATGAGGGTCACTGGATTCCATTGATTCCATGTCGTTCTGTAAAGCTGAAGGAGGCGTCCACAGAAATCAAAAGGTTAAGAACCATTCCTCTAAAGGTTGGTAAGCCTCAAAAAGGTCAAGCCAAATGCTTGTTTCTGGCTAAGTTCAAAGACCACTTGGAACCCTGATCCCAAAACAACCAGAGCTTTCTCAGTGGGCCATGTTGCTCGGTGGCTACAAATGCTAAACATGTAACATCGGGAATCCCCACCTTGGGTAAATCCGGCAAATCTCTCAATGCCATAAAACCGTGTAAGGTCGTCTGTGTCTGCTGTGAAGCGCCATATTTTTGTAGAAAGGTTCAACTGATGTAACAATTAAAAAAATAGAATGTGGATTCTGCCTATTACCCACCCGCTAATCTTTACTTCCAAGAATTAAGGACCAAGTGTTAATACTTGATGTCAGAAAGAGATACCCAATTAGTACATTAATTAAATAGTGGTAAACTAAACAATCTTGGATCATTCTGTTCCCTGCTTGACCAAATTGGGTGATCCTAGGCAAATACTTTGTCACAGTGCGTCCTTTTTTATCATTACAACATAAGAGATCACCTTCAAATGATTGAGTACACAATCTGCTTCTGTGTATAATAAGACTCTACGTAACATAAAAGGTATATGTGACAATTAACTTGCCTCCTAGTTCACTCGTTGTCATCACCTGAGTTGGGGGCAGGAATGTTTCTCAGTTTCTTTTTTAAAACTGTCATTTTTAATAGATAATTCTCACGGCAGAGATACAGTCTAATGTACTGTTAAAGAAATATATATGTTTTAATTATGACGACACCTTCCCATATTCAAACATAATGCCTGTTGCACGATTTACATGCCAAATACTTTCAGAGGTCGGCTCGTGCACGGGCTCTTACCAACAGAGTTGACCTTTGGCTCGGCTGCAGCTCTTCTCTCCCTATTCACTTATTGGCTCCCCGTCCCCCAGTACTCACCTGCATAACAAAGCAGAACGAACAGCTTTGTTGCATGTGAGAGGAGGTGGCTAGTTTACAGGCTGCAGACAAAGTATGTATTATGAATTTTCAAACTTACGGTCTTTTATAAATGTAAACTTTTTATGTTTAAAAACATTTTACAGTTCTCAGGTGGCCTTAGCGCAAGGGTATTATTAGGCTCAGGATATTTCTCACTTCTACCATAACTCGCCAATTTTAGGTAAGATTCATTCAGGTTGTTTTTAAAATTGTTCTTTATTTAGGTTTATTCACCAAGCCGAGTACACTGCTGTAAATAACAGATGTTACTATGTCCACTTCATGAGATTCAAATTATGAACCCCGAAAAGACAAAAGACTGACACTGCATTGCCGGGAAACAAACTAGTTGCCTGGGCAAGGTTAATGTAATTGCGCAATCTCCTATTGTTTCCTGATGTTCGGAACGGCAGCCTCGCAGGCAGGCATTGTTGCCCCTATTGAAAAACAAAAGACCAGGATTCCTCAGTCCGAATGATGTCCCCAAACAAGTTCTGAAAATGGCGTAAATTCAGACAGAAAAACAATCTCAGATAGAATAAACCTAGGGGCATATTTATACTCTGTTTGCGCCGGAATTGCGTCGTTTTTTTTGACGCAATTCCGAAGCAAAACTAACTCCATATTTATACTTTGGCGTTAGACGCGTCTAGCGCCAAAGTCCATGGAGTTTGCGTCATTTTTTAGCATGGACACCTACTTTGCGTTATTGATATGCAAGGTAGGCGTTCCCGTCTAAAAAATTGACTCCGAGGCATGTGCGCCGTATTTACACTCCCGGGCAAAATTCACGCCCGGGAGTGGGCGGGTCAAAAAAAATGACGTACGGCCGCCTTTGCGCCGTTTTTTAGCGCCTGGACAAGGCAGGCGTTAAGGGACCTGTGGGCTCGGAAGGAGCCCAGAGGTGCCCTCCCATGCCCCCAGGGACACCCCCTGTCACCCTTACCCACCCCAGGAGGACACCCAAGGCTGGAGGGACCCATCCCAGGGACATTAAGGTAAGTTCCGGTAAGTATTTTTTTTTTTTTGTGGCATAGGGGGGCCTGATTTGTGCCCCCCTACATGCCACTATGCCCAATGACCATGCCCAGGGGACAGAAGTCCCCTGGGCATGGCCATTGGGCAAGGGGGCATGCCTCCTGTCTTTGCTAAGAAAAATTTGCCTCAGCCTGACTTGCCCCATTTTTTGGCACCCAAGCTCCATATCCCCCTACGCCGGCGCTGCCTGGTGTACGATGTTTTTTTCCACGCACACCAGGCAGCGCCGGCGGCTAATGGCGCTTCAGAATGGCGTTAGCCGGCGCTAATTTTTTTGACGCAAAACTGCGTTAGCGCAGTTTTGCATCAAAAAGTATAAATATGGCCCCTAATTTGTAAAAGAATATGCCCAGGGGACCAAATTTTTACTTGGGTACCCGCAGGAAGGTGCTATTTAATATCAATCCACTGACTTCCAAGATTGTTTCGTTTTTACTCCACAATATGCTTATTTAATTCACCACCAGACATTCCCTTCTCTTTTATGTCACTCTTGCAGGTGCCTGATTTCTCTCTTTATCAATTGTTTTCATATTTTTCCTCCCCTTTCTTTCCCCCATCTATGTTTTCTCTCTCTTTCTTTGAGGTAAAGTCTGATGAGGAAATATAAGTGCCAGTCCTCAAAAATAAGTACCAGTGGACCCACCAGTAACAGCTGGCTCAAATTAAGCACTGTCCTACACAAAGACAAAGGAGTTAAGAAGCAAAAATGTCTCATGAAAGTGAGAAAGTCCTTCCCCCAAAACAGATATTTCTTCAGAGCCAGTGGTCGAAGTGCATCAAAACAATGTATGGGAACGGTGAAGCTGCATGCAGTGGGGGCAGGCCAGTGAGTTTGGGTGTCGGTGTCAAAGGTGTGGCTATAAAACAAAATATTATGTACTTTTTTTGGTCTTTTATCATCAAGTAGCTACACATAAAATAATGCGCAGCTTAAATGAAAAATAAATAAAACGAGTTGTTACTCAGTGAGAAATGCACTGTAGTACATTACGAAACCTGTATTCATGAATGCACTGCAGAGGTCTGTGTATAACCAGAGCGCCACAGAATTACATCTTGGATGGTGCAATGGAGAGTAGTGACGTGTATTTTTAGTGATACGAGGTCACAGCATGTGACAGAAAATACTGTGAATATGAAAGTCATTATTTTAAACTTGTGTTACACATAGTCTAAGATAGACTGCTACAAAACGAGCAAAAAGGTTCAAGATAAAATGGTGTTTCCAAAATATAGATTTTAGTAACACCCAAACAGTACGTAATGCATTTTTTTTACATTATGTCCCTTAAACACCTTCAGGGGTACTAACCCTACATAAATACAATTAAAAGCACACACTTCACAGCTCAGTTGTTAATTCTTTGCACTAAAAAACAATACATCTTTGTCATCACCAGACTTTGAGTCACACAATAAAGCCAATACCAACTCCCAAGCATCCTTTACATTTACAGATTACCCATTACATTTGCAGAGTAATTCATAGCACACATTTTCATTTCTTTCAGGCAAGCAGGCACCCTGGCAGGAAGGCCTGTTTAGCTGTCTGTCTGGCTTCAGTTTCACAGGAGACTCACTGAATGACATTTCAGCTGAAGCCTTTAATCTATTGGAATTAACCGTCTGGGAGGGATGTCTTTTTACAAAACACAGGGGAATGTTTTTTAATAAATCAAAAAACTCTGGTCATGTCGTGCCCCTCAGGTTCCACCCACTTCGTCTCTGCACAGAGCTCATAAAAGTCTATGGGCCAGATGTAGCAACATTTAGAATTGCGACCCGCAAGGGGGTCGCAAAAGCCCACCTCATGAATAATCATGAGGTGGGTCGCAATTTGTGACCCCCTTGCGAATGGCGGCCCTCACAGGGATGGTGGCCTGTTGCAGACAGCAGACCACCATGTCTGTGACTGCTTTTTAATAAAGCAGTTTTTTTTTGTAATGCAGCCCGTTTTCCTTACAGGAAAACGAGATGCATTACAAAAACGAAAAATGAAACGTTTTTGTTTCATTTTTTCAGAGCAGGCAGTGGTCCATAGGACCACTGCCTGCTCTGAAAAAATGTTTACATTGCCATTCACAATGGGGAAAGGGACCCCTTCCTTTTTGCAAATGGGTTACCACCCATTTGAAAAGGGTGCAAATTGCAATTGGTTTGCGATTGCGTTCGCGGTCATAAAACAATCCTGCATTGCACTGTGACTCACAATTAGGAAGGGAACACCCCTTCCTAATTGTGACTCGCAAACCCGTTTTGCGATTCGGTAACCAGGTTACCGAATCGCAAAACGAGGTTTGTGCATTCCAATGTGTTTTTTGAATGTCGCAAACAGCTAAATTCACTGTTTGTGACATGCAAACTGCTTGCTACATCTGGCCCTATGTCCCTACCCATTTATTCATGCTCCAACTGCCGAGCCTCATGCCAAGGAAATTGCAATCATAGGCCATAGAAAAGAACTGATTATCTGCATGGCATTAGAATTGTTTTGGTAAGAGAACTCTAGTACGAGGAACCAAAGTCGAGCATGGAACATTGGGTGTCCTTTAATAATCTTTCCAGGCAGTCTCTATTCCCTCTGGACAGAAAACACATCTCTCTGTACTCACTTACACAGGTAACAAAAGGCGAGGTCCAGTCTAGTGTAGACACACATCTGCTGACACACAGAGTAAGTAAGTAAGTAAAAAGCTCATGATGCACGTTTAATGCCCAGGGGAGTCTTGGCACTGGCGATCCAAAGGAAAGACTAAGAACAAGAGAAGCATTATTTAAACACATGTAAAAAGAGGCAGGTATTTAATATTTTTCTGAACGGAAGTAGGTTAGATTGAGATCTCAAATTCAAAGGCAAGGAGTTCCAAAGTTTGCAAGCACACAAGGAGAAACTCCTGCCACACAATCTCGCTTGGCTGTTCATGGGGATGGCCACTAGTTTGGCTGAACTAGATCTAAGTGTAAGGCCAGGCATATGCCAGAAAAAGTTTTTTTTAAATACTCTGGACCAGCCAGATGACGGGGTTTATGCACCAGACAGAGTGGTTTAAAATTGATCCTTTCACTGACTGATAGCCACTGCAGACTCCAAATGGATTTTAAAAAACAATGTAAATTTGGGAATTTTTCAAGAGCAGCCTGGCTGTTGCATTTTGAAGAGATTAAAGTATTGGCAGCAAACGCTTCTGATGATCTGTATACAAGGTGTTACAATAGTCAATATTTAAGATGACAAGTTCCACAGGATGAGGTAATTTGATTAATCTGATATGAAAAACATAGTTTTCTATCAAATATGAGTCTTAGATTCCTAGCTTTTTCAACTGGGAAGGGAGAGGTCCCAAGTTGGATGGCCACCAGGAGGTGGTGTCATTTTCAAAAAGTAATACCTCAGTCTTGCCTGAGTTCAATTTCAGACAACTTTCCTGTATACTGCTCACCATGCAGTTCTTAAATTGTCTAGTCCCCTCCTTGACCTTAGATGATTGACACCACAATTTGTGTGTCATCCGCATAGGAGATAACTGAGAAACCATAGTTGCAGATTAGATTGGGCAGACGGGTGACATACATATTAAAAGTGTAGGCCTAACAGAAGATACTTGGGGCACCCACATGGGAGGGAGAAGAATTTGGAGACAAAGTCACCGAGAGCAACCACTTGGTCTCTGTCATGCAGGAATGATCTTAGAAGGGCAAGTGCAGAGTCTTTAAAACCAATAGTCTCAAGCCGGCTAATAAGAAATTAATGGTTGACCGTATTGAAAGCGGCGGATAGGTCAAGAAGAATCAACACCACTTTCCCTTTCTTGTCAACCATCATTCTTATTTCCTCAGTAGCTACCACTAAGGCCAACTCGGCACAATGGTTAAATCTTAAACTATATTTTGAGGTATCCAGGAGATGTGTGAGTCCAGAAAGGACAGCATTTCCTCATTTATTGCCTTTACCAATATCTTTACCGGCAAAGGGAGATGTGAAATGGGCAGATAGCCTTTGACACCCTGAGGGTCAAGAGATGGCTTCTTTATCAGTGGAAGTAATGAGGCTTTTTTCCACGATGCCGGAAACTGCCATGCTATCAGATTTGTGTTCAGCAGTTCAGTAAGATTAACTGACACTGTATTGGAAATCACATGGGAAGGAGAGGGTTCAGAAGGTGCCCCAGATTTCATGGAGTCGATGAGTTTGGCTACTTTCTCCAAGGAAAGAGGGGTACACTTAGCAAAAATATTTTGAGCCATGCCTGTATTAGCTTCTGTAGGAAAGTACCATCTTGTCTGGCATGTTACCCCCATATTTCACTGTATATATGTTGTTTTAGTTGTATGTGTCACTGGGACCCTGCCAGCCAGGGCCCCAGTGCTCATAAGTGTGCCCTGTATGTGTTACCTGTGTGATGACTAACTGTCTCACTGAGGCTCTGCTAACCAGAACCTCAGTGGTTATGCTCTCTCATTTCTTTCCAAATTGTCACTAACAGGCTAGTGACCAATTTCACCAATTCACATTGGCATACTGGAACACCCTTATAATTCCCTAGTATATGGTACTGAGGTACCCAGGGTATTGGGGTTCCAGGAGATCCCTATGGGCTGCAGCATTTCTTTTGCCACCCATAGAGAGCTCTGGCAATTCTTACACAGGCCTGCCACTGCAGCCTGAGTGAAATAACGTCCACGTTATTTCACAGCCATTTACCACTGCACTTAAGTAACTTATAAGTCACCTATATGTCTAACCTTTACCTGGTAAAGGTTGGGTGCTAAGTTACTTAGTGTGTGGGCACCTTGGCACTAGCCAAGGTGCCCCCACATTGTTCAGGGCAAATTCCCCGGACTTTGTGAGTGCGGGGACACCATTACACGCGTGCACTATACATATGTCACTACATATGTATAGCGTCACAATGGTAACTCCGAACATGGCCATGTAACATGTCTAAGATCATGGAATTGTCACCCCAATGCCATTCTGGCATTGGGGAGACAATTCCATGATCCCCCGAGTCTCTAGCACAGACCCGGGTACTGCCAAACTACCTTTCCCGGGGTTTCACTGCAGCTGCTGCTGCTGCCAACCCCTCAGACAGGTTTTTGCCCTCCTGGGGTCCAGCCAGGCTTGGCCCAGGAAGGCAGAACAAAGGACTTCCTCAGAGAGAGGGTGTTACATCCTCTCCCTTTGGAAAAGGGTGTCAGGGCTGGGGAGGAGTAGCCTCCCCCAGCCTCTGGAAATGCTTTGATGGGCACAGATGATGCCCATCTCTGCATAAGCCAGTCTACACCGGTTCAGGGATCCCCCAGCCCTGCTCTGGCGCGAAACTGGACAAAGGAAAGGGGAGTGACCACTCCCCTGACCTGCACCTCCCCTGGGAGGTGCCCAGAGCTCCTCCAGTGTGCTCCAGACCTCTGCCATTTTGGAAACAGAGGTCCTGCTGGCACACTGGACTGCTCTGAGTGGCCAGGGCCAGCAGGTGACGTCAGAGACTCCTTCTGATAGGCTCTTACCTGTGTTGCTAGCCTATCCTCCTTCCTAAGTAGCCAAACCTCCTTTTCTGGCTATTTAGGGTCTCTGCTTTGGGGAATTCTTTAGATAACGAATGCAAGAGCTCATCAGCGTTCCTCTGCATCTCTCTCTTCACCTTCTGCCAAGGAATCGACTGCTGACCGCGCTGGAAGCCTGCAAAACCGCAACAAAGTAGCAAAGACGACTACTGCAACCTTGTATCGCTGATCCTGCCGCCTTCTCGACTGTTTTCCTGGTGGTGCATGCTGTGGGGGTAGTCTGCCTCCTCTCTGCACTAGAAGCTCCGAAGAAATCTCCCGTGGGTCGACGGAATCTTCCCCATGCAACCGCAGGCACCAAAAGACTGCATCACCGGTCCTCTGGGTCCCCTCTCAGCACGACGAGCGTGGTCCCTGGAACTCAGCAACTCTGTCTAAGTGACTCCCACAGTCCAGTGAGACTTCAGTCCAAGTTTGGTGGAGGTAAGTCCTTGCCTCCCCACGCCAGACTGCATTGCTGGGTACCGCGTGATTTGCAGCTGCTCCGGCTCCTGTGCCCTCTTCCAGGATTTCCTTTGTGCACAGCCAAGCCTGGGTCCCCGACACTCTAACCTGCAGTGCACGACCTCCTGAGTTGTCCTCCGGCGTCGTGGGACCTTCCTTTGTGACTTCGGGTGGGCTCCGGTTCACTCTTCTTCGTAGTGCCTGTTCTGGCACTTCTGCGGGTGCTGCTTGCTTCTGAGTGGGCTCCTTGTCTTGCTGGGCGCCCCCTCTGTCTCCTCACGCAACTGGCGACATCCTGGTCCCTCCTGGGCCACAGCAGCATCCAAAAACCCTAAGCGCGACCCTTGCAGCTAGCAAGGCTTGTTTGCGGTCTTTCTGCACGGAAGCACCTCTGCAAGCTTCTTCACGACGTGGGACATCCATCCTCCAAAGGGGAAGTTCCTAGTCTTCTTCGTTCTTGCAGAATCCACAGCTTCTACCATCCGGTGGTAAGTTCTTTGCACCCACAGCTGGCATTTCCTGGGCATCTGCCCACTCCTGACTTGAGTGTGACTCTTGGACTTGGTCCCCTTGTTCCACAGATACTCTCGTCTGGAAATCCATTGTTGTTGCATTGCTGGTGTTGGTCTTCCTTGCAGAATTCCCCTATCACGACTTCTGTGCTCTCTGGGGAACTTAGGTGCACTTTGCACCCACTTTTCAGGGTCTTGGGGTGGGCTATTTTTCTAACCCTCACTGTTTTCTAACAGTCCCAGCGACCCTCTACAAGCTCACATAGGTTTGGGGTCCATTCGTGGTTCGCATTCCACTTCTAGAGTATATGGTTTGTGTTGCCCCTATCCCTATGTGCCCCCATTGCAATCTATTGTGACTATACATTGCTTGCACTGTTTTCTATTGCTATTACTGCATAATTTTGGTATTGTGTACATATATCTTGTGTATATTTGCTATCCTAATACTGAGGGTACTCTCTGAGATACTTTTGGCATATTGTCATAAAAATAAAGTACCTTTATTATTAGTATATCTGTGTATTGTGTTTTCTTATGATATTGTGCATATGACACCAGTGGTATAGTGGGAGCTTTGCATGTCTCCTAGTTCAGCCTAAGCTGCTCTGCTAAGCTACCATTTTCTATCAGCCTAAGCTGCTAGACACCTCTTCTACACTAATAAGGGATACCTGGACCTGGTGCAGAGTGTAAGTACCCCTTGGTACCCACTACAAACCAGGCCAGCCTCCTACAGCTTCCTGAAGTCCTGTGGGAGACGTTATGGGAAAGTGAGCATCAGTGGAGGCAACACTGTCATTGGAGGTAAGGTCCTGAAAGATAAGATTCACCTTAGCCTGAAAAAATCAGCCAATTTATTACAAAAGGATTGATCAGGGTTGAAAGCACTGTCATTACTGAAGTTGGACAGGGATTTTACTGTTTTAAATAGCTCCCTATTGGAATCTTTTGCAGAGCTAATTTTGTCAGTGAAGTGTCTCGATTTTAAAGAGATGATTAAAGCCTTATACTCATTAAGGAGATTTGATTTTTTCTTGAGGGCAATAATCCTTCCTCCTGGTAGCTACATTTCTGCTTGAGATCTTTTACTTCCTGGGAGTACCTGAGGACGGAATGCCCCTTCCTATGATCCATCACTGTTTTTTCAGGAGCCAAAAGGGTGACTGTGGAGTCAGTCCAATTTACAACATTGGCGGAAACCGCTTCAACATTACTTGCTAATATTATTGAGTTTCGTGGAATCAATGTTCTTCCAAGGGCGGAAGTTGAGCATAGTAGAGTTATTGGAACTGGAGGAATTATTTGTTGGAGACCTTAAGTGTGAGAAAGATAGCCTTATGGTCTGTCCACGCTAGAGGCAGAACTTTTTTGCTGACTCAAATCAGGGTCATTGGTAAATATTTCATCTAAGATGTGATTGCTCTGGTGGCTAGGTGCATTTACAATCTGCGTGAGATTGAAACTACAAAGGCTATCTACAAGATGTTCAGTATCGCTATTGCCAAGTAGCTCTACATGAAAATTAAAGTCACCCTTGGTAGTAAAGTTGGGGAACTCCCTACAGGATTCAGTAAAATCTGACAAAGTTTGAATAAATGTGTCTCTGATGCCAGGTGGACGATATATGAGGACGCCATTAAAGGAATTACTATTGTTAAGTTTTAAATTAAGCATGATGACTTTGCAGTCAAGCTGGGTAATGGGCTGAAAAATAGCCTTTAAATGGTCGAGATAAACAATTGCATTTCCACCACCCCTCTTAAACTGTTGGTTGACTCTGACAATATTAAAGCCATCAGGGATGGCGATTATGAGGTCAGGGTGCGACGAAGCATCGGCCCAGGTCTCTGTGACAAATATGATATCTAATCCATAGTCATCAACAAAATCAGTGAATTCATATTTCTTCTTAATTAAGGACCAGTTATTTAAAAGTGTGCATGAAACCACTTGCGGTGAACTCTTCCGCTCCACTTTTAAGGTGGGAAGAGGCTGAAGAGTGTTTTGTTGTAGCAGAAGAGTAGTATCAAGGTAAAAAACAAAGATACATTTTGAGCAGCGGTGGTGACAAGGATTACTGTTAAAATCATGAATATCACAAGAAGCATGCCTACCATCATTGCAAAATTAAGGGAGAGCTTCCCTTTGATATGCCAAGATAGAAAAATGGACAGGGGTCTTGGCGCAGGGTGCAGTCTGGCTGTGGTCAGACGCAGACGGGCTTGCCTTTGGCACTCCATTGGCATGCCTGCAGCGTGTGCCTGCTGCATGGATGTGCTACACAGTCCTTTACAAGGTCCAGAATCAAGAGGGTGTGGCTGGAGGCATGGCCAAGCTTCCGAGATGCAATGAGATGCTTCAGAGGTTTTCTAAGAACAGAGAGGGGAAGCAAACAGGCCGAACTGAAGTCCAGCAACCCACTTCCCACCAAACAGGTTCCTCTGCAGGTTAGCAATACTGGTTGCTAACATGCAAATTAGCATAAAAGGGAGAAACAGAAAAAAACATAAAATCATTAAAACAAGGCGATAAAGCCTTTCCACGTGACGCAAATACGTAGGAGCCAGGAACCTCCTAATGTGGCCTCTGTAAGAACCTACATAGAAAATAACTTGCTGTGGATGAGGGTCGAGACACATATAAAGTTCAATCATGCAAATCTGTTTGTTCAGGCCAGTTTTAAGGAAATTCCTATCACAGGAAGTCAATATCCCTGCCTGGAGCCCAACTCTTGAACGTTCTGTGCTGTAGCCCCTAAGATCTCCCTTCTTTACAAAAAAAAGAGGTGCACACTCCTGCAGCCAAATAGACTCATCTGAAATCCAGTGATGCAAATATGTTTGCTCAAGCAACATATAATGGAAAGAACCATGGTGGGAAATCAATATTCCTGCTAGGTACCCAACTCTGGAATGATCTGTGGCCTAAACTAAAAAATCTACCCAAGCCAATATACCCCTTTACCCAAAAACAAAGAAGTGATAGGTACCCATTGTTTGTAGTTCGAACCTCGCTGAAGCTAGGATTTGAATTCTTTCCTTTCTGAAGCGATGGCCTACAAAACATGGGTCGCTGTTTCTTCCAAGCAAGGGGTTGAACAATTTTTGAGAATTGTCACTTGATATCACCAACCCTTAAGTCGCAATCTATCACAAGTCAGTGTTTTACTAAATAAATGCATTACATCGAATAAAGTACCCCTGCCATACATTATAAGGATACTGCAGGTCACCGAGGAGTTCCATGACCATATTGAGGAAGAAGGCAGAATACCAGGTTCCTTTATAGGGTCATGGAACTCCAAGGTGACTTGTAATATCCTTAAAATGCATGGGGTATTTAATTTCTAATGATGCATGTTTACAGTATGACCCTTCCCACAAATCACTTAAATACTTGGTGGTGTGTGCTTTCATATGAAAGAGCTAGGATCTTGTAAACATGAAAAAAAAAAACAGAATCTTTGGTGCAAATTTTGCACAATCATCTTGTAAGCAGTTTAAAACAAGCCACATTCAAGAAACACTGTAGCTTACAATCTGTAGAAACATATAGAAAGATTCCATCTTAAATGTTTTGCCCTATACATATTGCTTATCACTGTTTATAAAAAAAAGAGCAGAAGATGGCAAGCCACATTTCATTTTTGCTTTTTGAAGTGCAGCTTTAATTGTGTTCTGTGGCTTGCTGTTCCCCTAGGCTGCTCGCTCTGGCAGCAGGCATCGTTGTTACGTCAGAACTCAACTATAATGGCCTGCTACTCTAATCCTGTGTCTTAAATAAGTCTTTAGAGGCCACCCTTCGTTCACCTCTGACCGCTCTGCACTTCTCCCACTCACGCCACTAGAGCGAGGCCCTCTTCTGGGTGCATCTGTAATTAGAGCGGTATTTTTTGTGCCCATAAAGGGCAAATTAATGTGCCAGGTGTGTGTGTATGTGGGTCAGCAAGGATGCATGCTCTGTTGTAATTGCCCAGTACTTGTGTTTAATGTTATTTTATAATAAATGGGGACCTTCGATCCCTGTATAAAAAACCTTTCTCTAATTTCTTTATTACAGGCAACCTGTGACTGTCCCTAGTCAGTTGTAAGAAAGAAATTACATAGCCGTTCGACTGTAATACCCTATAAGGTTCAAATACTCATGAAATCCTGGTGTTTTCTGGGCGCCCATTCCTTATCTGTAAATGAGAAGCACACGAACCCGACAGCGCCGATGCGTGACGCTATCAACTGCGCGTGTGTCCATCCGCCTTCGAAGTACCACGCCTGCCTGATATCTGAGAGGATCCGAGAGGACCTGTGCTGCTCGGGCGACTGAGCCATTGATCAGATCCACCCATGCACAGCACGCGTGACCAAGTCTCAGAGGCATGCAATTAGCGAGACTGTGGGTCCTGGCCTGACTCCATTATCCCACTGGTTCCAGTGCATGACACTCAGCCAATTAGGATAACTGACTTCGGTGCAGTCAGCTTGTGTGACCCGGATGGATTTTAGCACCTGGGCAGCTCCATATGCAGGTAGCTTACTTCTGTTAACTTCACATTTTATTTTTAGGTTCGCGTTCCAAAAGAGCAGTGAAGGGATTCTGTGTTAATGTTTTTATATATACTTGCGTTTGCTTCTTTCAGAAATATTTCAGGCACGCCAATGATCCATCCCTTGTCTTTCGGCAGACTAGAGGACTGCAGTACAATCCAGAGGTCAGGCAGACAATCAGCGCTATCCCTCCTAATACTTTTGGTGACTGTCCTGATGACCTCCTACAGATCTGTCCTTGTGTGGGGCCTTCTGATGTGGATTGATGACAGCACAAGTGGGTGATTTTCTACCCGAGACAGAATAAAAAATGACAAGGATTTCCTGCTCTTGACTCCGCCCCCACAAAGGTTTAGGTATCATTAGTGATTTATTTCAGTCCCACCGACACTCATTTTTAGGAAGAGGCAGTTAGAGTGTTTCTCAACAGGTTTTGATCCAGAGCATGAGAGAGAAAAACTCAGAGAGGGAAAGAGGGAGGAAGAGAAACACAAAAAACAATGCCAAATGGAGAAAGATGTTACCTGTCTGAGTGAGATAAAGGGAGAGAGTGTCTGGCGATAGATTAAAAAGGAATGAGGTGGCATCAAGACTACACAGCCTTGGTATTCAGCACGCTGACTTACATAGCTCCGGCCATGGGCTCCTGAACAACACTCTTGACCACAGCACGCATTCTTTCACAAATTAAGCACTGGGGACGATGAAGTCATTGTGTAGTCCAGTTGCACTACAGCCGCTAGTTTCCTGATGCTTTATGAAAAAGTAGTTTGCTTCACACCAGCTGGACCACAACCAGTTCATGCACAGTGAATTGTCATTACTGCCTGCTGGAGAAGAGCTCCTCTGAAGAAATGAAAGAGGTGAACCCACAATTGCAATCCTTTCCATCTGCAGAGTCTGCATTAAAGTTCTCATAATGCTGGTAGGCTGGACTTTTTTTCAAACTCAACCTTCTTCAGTAAAACAGCACTATGTTATTGAGTTACCAGTCACCATGGCATCACTTAGAGCTAATCCAAGCAGAGATTCACAAAAGTACCCCTGCGTTCAATGTCATCACCACTGGTGCCAGAATAATTATGAAAAACAGAACAGTTGATCGACGAAATGTAGACCAAATCAGACATTCCCCCCCCCAGTCACAGATCTGGGTTTAATCCATCAGTTTCCTTGCTCACCATGCCGTTCCAGTTTAGACCCAATAATATGCAAATCAGTCTTGACCCTGTTACCCAGGGGAACAGTCCAGCCCGAACTGCCGGGCCAGGTCCTCCCTGGACCAGAAACAAGCATCCTGGGACTGGTTACGGGGTATCACCCCTCTTCAGCCAAGCTAGCTTGAATCTGGTGGCATAGTAAGCATGGGACCCACGTTTGGGCATACCCTTCCCACATGGGGCGACAACTGCAAAAAGAACAGTTGATGGATGGAATGTAGACCAAATCAAACATTCAACCCCAGTCACAGATCTGGGTTTAATCCATAATTTGTTTGCTCACAATACCATTCCAGTTTGGACCCAACCATATGCAAATCAGTCTTGACCCTGCTCCCCATGGGAACAGTCCAGCCCGAACTGCCAGGCCAGGTCCTCCCTGAACCAGAAACAAGCATCCTGGGACCGGTTTCGGGGTATCACCCCTCTCCATTGATGCTCGCTTGAATCTGGTGGCATAGCAAGCATGGGACCCACGTCTGGGCATACCCTTATGAAGACAAAGAAAGTGGACTCCAGCATAAGCAGAAGGGTTGTTTGTTAACTGAAAGGGTAAACCTAGGACACAGAGATGTAGAAATGACTAATGAACGAGTTTAATCAAAGGTACGCGTCTATCACCATAGAGGTGTGGACGTCAACATGTTGCTCATCAGTAGAATACTCAGGAGGATCTCCATTCTGTGTATTCACACACAGAACCTGCGTTGACGTGGAACAACAGCATCCTTTTGAATGATCTCCCATGTCCACTCATGTGGGTTGTCTCTTTTGGCCATGTTCAGGGGTCCACATAAATATATGAGGCTATATGAGTGCAGTGATGATGACACTAACATGGGTTTCGACAAATGCTGGGCTGCACCTTGTCTGCTGGCAGGCCCCAGGATCATGCAGAGGTAACTGAGAGGAGCTCAATTCACTCAAGGCTTTCTACCTCACCAGACTCAGAGGAAGAATACGGTATCTCCCAAAAATGATTGCATTAATTTTCTTGTTAGCTATAAAAATGGGTAAAGTCCTTAGTTTATGAGCAGTGCTGATTTTTACGCCTATTTTCTGTTACAGCTGTGCTATTCACAGGCACTTATTAACTCACAGAATTTAATGCCGAATGTCCTTGACTATTAATTCAAAATTTATTATTGCAAAATCTTCAAACTGGAGTCAATTTTAAGAAGTAGGGATTCGTCATAATATTTACACAATCACACTCCTTCTCGTCATGATGTTTTTCTGTCAGTCCGTGTAGAGATCTGGTATCCTCCCTGCATGTAAGGTGATATCACACAGCTCAGACCGCCAAAAAACAGCTAATTTCCCCAAACCACCAGGACACTTGGGGCGGAAAAATGTTGGTTATACCTCCAGCAGCGCCAGCCTGACAAAAATAAACCAATCTAATTATGATCGACAAATCATGAGAGCGGTTCTTCCTTTGCGGAAAACCATTGGCGGTGTGAACCGCAGAGGTCTGAACTCACATCAGTCAGAGATCTACACAACATCGGATAGTTAGAATACGCCACACCTGACATACATTCACACACCTGACACACCTACACTCTGCACTATAAAACACACCCCTACATAACCCACAGTCCTTCCAACCAGAACACCACTCACAGCCAGACACTAGCAAAAAAATTATAACTAGCTAACCAAACAATAGGCACCCCTACACATTACATTCAGCACACATCCCACACTTGCACAACATACACAACACACAATTTACAAAACTACACAATACACAATAACCGTCGCCCACTCATATCACAGCACCCACACCTCATCACAAACATTTTCAACCTTTTTTCACTACCCCACCATCTTTACCACCACTACCGTGTCCCCACGAAAACATCCATGTTTCACTGATGATGAGTTGAGGGTCATGGTGGACGAAATTGTCAGGGTAGAGCCATATCTTTTCGGAGCACAGGTCTAGCAAACATTAATAGCCAGGAAAATTGAGTTGTGGCAAAGGATAATCAACACAGTGAATGTAGTAGGCAGTTACCCATGCACAATGGAGGACATCAGGAAGAGGTGGAACGACCTCAGGGGGAAGGTTTGTTCCATGTCATCCAGGCACCAGCGGGCGGTTCTCAAGACTGGCGGTGCCCCCTCCCGAAGTTCACATCATGGGAGGAGAAGGTTTTGGACATCCTGCATCCTGACAGGAATACCTGGGGGAGTGGAGTCGGGTCAGTAACAACATTAGTCATGTCACCAAACAGTTTTGTCTTGAATGCTCACTCATCACCTTGCTCCACCCCAATGAGCAAACCACCCACAACCCATCACCCCCTGTCCAAATCTCCAAATGCCCCTCACTGCCATGCCACATGTCAAGTAAACTTACCATGGGCCACAGTTTTTGGGGAGGGCAAGTTGAGTCCTGGGAACTGACAGCACTACAACTCCCAGAAGGCACTGTTCCACCATTAGCAAAACCAGAACAGTGCACTAAACTTGAAATGTCTTGCATGTGGAACTAACAATCATTCTGAACAGTCCACCATTTAACAGTTCATGGCAATGGCAGCTATGCAATGGCCCACTACCAGCACTATTACAATCACATCACAGCTATAGCTGTGTCCTATTCCAAACTGGACTCAGAAAAACATCCCTAATAATGTCATGTACTCAGGGCCAGCTTTAGCACTTGTTGCACCCTGTGCGACAGTCTTTTTTGGCACCCCCCCATGACCACCTCCTCTGATTCCATCACTTTCACCCAGCAAATGTGCCCCTCATCTCTCCATAGCCCCAGTTCACATATATTCATTCAGCGCGTGTAAAGGCTGGCTTTACTAATCCACTTAGATATCCACATAAAATAAAGTTCTGTTCTTTGCAGCAGGCATGTTAGCCTTCTGTGCTACTTTATGGCGAGTCAAAGCTGCCGCTAGACAAAACTCACATCTCTCTCTCTAGCAGGAACATTAATCACAAGAGATATCTTGACATTTTAATTGCTTCTTGAAGGCTGGACGCAAAAGGAACTTTTCAGCAGGTGCTTTTAAATCGCTACTTTCATAAGTTATTGCTAAGCATAGCGCCCTCCCTGAGGTCAGCACCCCCCAATCCAGGCCAGCACCCGGTGCAGCCACAACGCTCGCATGACCCTAAAGCCGGCAACTGCATATACTCACCTGGGGGACACCTAAATGGCAAACTGGACACACTTGCAGTACATCCACACAGAGGCCCAGGTCAAATTGTAACACATATTTTGTGTACCAGCTCTGACACTATGGTGTATTGTTCAGCTTCTATTTGTCTCAGTGATGCCATACACCTTACCAGGAGAGAAATGTACATTGTCAACAAGATATGAGGGTATTTGCAGCCATTTAAACACCAACATACTCCAATAGCATGGAGTATGTTGTATGCAATTGCAAATCTCTGTGTCCAACATTGCACCAACCCAGATTAAGTAGCAGCTGTCATTGTCATTTCAGGGGATCATATAAAGGCAGTGTGTGCATCTCACATACCATGTTTAGTTGTCTAATTTATACATCACTTGTTGCATCACTTACACCAACTATGTGTTCTACTTCTCCTACAGGTAACCTTGCCATCCCAACATGGGGAGGACACCAGAGACTGACACTACCCCTCTTGATAAAGGCCCCAGTGAGGAAAACCCCCCTGGATGTCTAGACACTGAGGACGAAGCTGGCCCATCAGGGGCACCTGGTCAGTCAACAGCTGTGAGCCTCACCCTGCCCACATTGACTCCTCCTAGCCCTGTTGCAACTACATCACAGGCAACCATTCACCCCCACACTTGTGCCTCAAGGACAGCCTCTTCCATCGTGGGCCCCTTAATATAGGTATCTGAATCTCCTGATATCACCCCTGGCAATGATGGTCCTTGCACCAGTGGGAGTGGGCACACTGTGCCAGGGACACAGGTATGTGGGGGTAGGGTGTGTGGGAGGAATGGTGTGGGCCAGAGAATGGGGGCTCCAAGAGACACAACTGACTAGGAGACCAACTCCCAAGTCTTGGGACCCTACCAAAATTTCCAAGGCATGATGGGCCAGGTACTGACCATGCAGTGGGAGATCAGGCAGCTGCAGAGGGACAACCACCAGGAAGCCAGGTAGCAGTGGCAGGCCCAAAATGCCATCCTGGCTTCCATTGCTGGGGTGCTGAGGGATATGTACACTACCCTGAGTAGGTTTGGCACCCATCCTCAGGCCTCTTCCACTAGCCATGAGACATCAAGCCCCTCGCCACCTTGGCTGCTAGTCGATTTGAGGTCCTGCCAGGGGAAGGGAATGACTCACACACCTCACCCTTGAGAGCAGAAGACTCCCCCCGCAAACATGGACGTCCACCCAGACATCCAGGAGGAGCAGATGCCAAGACTAAACCCACTGCCAGGAAGTGAACCTCTCCTGATTGGTTCCCTTGTGTGTCACTGATACACCCTGTTGACTATTCTGATGCCTAACTCCATTTTCCTATGGTGCAAGGACAATGGACTTGTGTTTCCAAATGGTGTAGCAGCTACCCTGATGATTTCATCCACCATGTCCAAACCCTTCACTGTTAACTTTACTTCACTTCTGTTTCAGTTTACTCATTTTGTTGTGCACTCCCTTATACATACCACTTAACCACATATCCTGTGTAAGTGTGATGTATCAACCATATACAACTGTCATGTATGACAACTATTGTACCAAAATGTTCCTCTCAATGTTGTACCTTTGTCATGGTCATCACACATGTACTGGGCAACTAGGATACCTATTGCATTGGGATTGTAACATAGACATGACACAAGTCACCTGTATTGTACATCTCCACATATTTATTTGGATAATGGCAATCAGCATATTGTGAAGTCATGCTGTGGACTTCAGTGTTTCAGCTTAGGTGTCATACACTAGCAACTCACATAATACAGAAGGTAGGGACCTGCAAATCTATCACAATTGGTTCAATGTATCATCAGTGTTGGAAAATGGGTTTTTGGTAAGGGAAGGTAAGTACCTACACTTAGAAAAATGCCACTAACCTCCACTTAGGTCCAGTTAGGTCTCAGTAAATTAAACCTAGCTCAACCCTTGGTAGCTTGGCAATGAGCGACAAGGCTTTACTTAGGAGACAAAGCGTAAAGCATTCAAATATCACAAAACAGTATTTGAATAAAACACAGGAAACAGTTTAAAAATCTAAAATCAATTTATAAAAATAGATTATATTTTTATCTTCAAAATTACACTAAAACGACTAAAATCGGATAAGGGGAACTGGAGATATGAATTTTTAAAGAATTAAAGCCTTCTAGCGCATAGAAGCAACTAGCGCTCAAAGGGTTAAAAAAGGTCACACCGGAAAGGAACAAAGTCCAGAGTTCAGGCCATCCACGAGGTAACACTGTCACACTTACTTTCAGAAGTGTTTGATTCAGGAAAGTGGCCACAACACCAGCCAAGAGTTCAGAGGCTCTGGGGTGCCTCTTGGGGTCCGGGACTACAACTCCGACAATGCACCTCTTCAACTTATGGAGTTGCTCCAAACGTATCCAGCCTTCAGGATCTTCTTCCAGAGGTCCTTTTTGTTCTTGAAGTGTCCACAACTTGATCCAAGGTTCCAGAAGCTCTGAGTTGCTCCTTGGGAGTTGGGACTACAACTCCCAAAATGCACCTGGTCGGAATCCTCAAATGGCCACTGGATGCTAGTCAGCTGGGCTCTGCTTGCAGGACTTGATGCAGGGGACTCTGGGCAGCTCCTTTGTACCTGTAGCAAACAGGGAGTCCCTTCTTGAAGCATTAGAAGACAGGTAAAGTCTTTTTAGTGGTGAAGCCCAAGTGTACAGCTGGTGCAGTCCTCCAGAGTGGAGTGTCCAGGTGCAGGCCAGGGTTCCAGCAGGGCAGTCCTTCTTCTCCTGTAGTTCTTTCTTGTTGGAATCTGATAGGGATCTGAGGTGTGGGTGCAGGTCTGCCAGTTTTACCCCTGCTCCTGGGTGAAAAACAGGGGGGTCCTGGTTCTCCAATCAGGTGCAGGGTCCTTCTCCCTGTGATGACCACTTCCTGTGAAGTGCGGCAAAAATCAATCCCAGGGAGCAATATTCCTCAAAAATCCATCATGGCTGAAAGTGATTTTTGGAGGTTACATCTGGCTGAGCCCACCCACTGGTGTGGCTAAAAATCCTATACACACCCCTCTCCTGCCCTGTCCTAATCTAATCAAGGGGCCACCTAATTGTCTGGGTTTGCAGGATGTGAGGGTGTTGCTGGGTTGCTCCAATGTCCTTCTCTGCCTTTGAAGACCAGTTTGGCAGCCCTCTCCCTTCCTGCTTCACCATCTGCTGAGGGGAGATCTCCTCCCCCAGGTACATCTCTTTGTGTGGAGCCAGGCCACTTCACACCTCATCAAGGCAGCCTGGTCAGGCTGCCAGAGGCTGGCCAATCGGAGCACAGCAGCAAAAACACTGCAGGGCTGAAGTTGGCAACTTTTCAGGTAAAGTTTAAAACTCTTTACCTGAACAAGTTATATTAAATCCCACAACTGGAAGTTGTGGGATTTATTATAACAATTAATTTGATACCAAACTTCTGGTATCTGTTACTTAAGGGGACTTCTAAAATTAAAATAAAGTCTCCCCATTCTAGCCTATGGAGGCCATTCACTACAATGAGGGAAAACACATTTGGCTGTTTTACCTCACCAGGGCTTATACAACTATTTTTATAATGTCCCTGCTTATAGTTACATGGCACCCAGCCCTAGGGGCACATAGGGCACATCTTAGGGGTGACTTATATGTAGAAATAAGGTAGTTTAAGACTTTGGAACTACTTTTAATTCCAAAGTCAAATTTGCATGTAACTTTAATTTAAAAGCAGCCAGCAAGACAGGCCTGCCTTTAAAATGAGACTGGGCACCTCAGCAATGCACTGTGCTGGGGTCCCCAAACCTGCATGCCCTACCATATACTAGGGACTTATAGGTAGGTTGACTTAGCCAATTATAATTAGCCTAATTTGCATACTGATTTTACACAGAGCACAGGCCCTGGGACTGGTTAGCAGTACCCAGGGCACCATCAGAGTCAGGAAAATACCAGAAAAAAGTGGAAAATGAGGGCAACAAGTTAGGGGGCCTCTACAATCAGCCCTGTTCTCTCACACAAGCCCCCCCCCCCAGCCCACACACCCAGGAGACTCAGCCCAACCCATGGAGAGTCTTCCTGGCTTGTCAGGTGAGGAAAACAGTGAAGAGAACAGGCTGTCCCTTTGCAAGGCCTACTCTGCCTTACATCCTCCTGCCATGGTCACTCCCTCTGGGTTGTGAATCCATCCCAACAGTGAAAGGACCCATCTCAAACTGAAGCTTCTATCTAGGGTGGTCTTCCTTCTCTCTCTCTGCCAACTTGGGTAATGAGGTGCCCACCTCCCCTACCCCTAAATTTGCTAGGGCAACACCTAGCTTACCCAAAGAGGTCACCCAACACTTGATCAACCCCACCATGACCAACAGGGTCAGGGTGCCTACTTTGCTTTTGGCCCTGGGGTCTGCCTCCCAGGCCAAGTGCAGTGCTGCCAGGAAGGCTAGCACCCAGCAGAGGCTACTGACAGCTGTCAGTACCCAGAACCACACCCTGAGCTCTCCACTGACAGGTGGCTGAGCTGCTTTAGGGGCAACTGTGGGGTCCTGGCACCCCTCTTGCTCTCTAGAGTTGGGGGCTACCAACTCCTGTTGCAGACACCCTCCTTCCACTCTCCCTTCTGTCAGTGCAGGGGCAACACCCTGCATCTGGACAGCTGCCTGACTACTCAGGACTTCCTTGAGGTCAGGTGAGGCCTCACCAGTGCCAACTCTGGGCTCCCCCCCTACTGGGGCAGAAGGCCTTTGGCTCCCTGGAACTCTCTTTCAGAGTGGCCCACCCTTCCTTTTCTTCTTTCCTTTTTTTGGGGACCCCTGTCTCCTAACTGTAGGGACTGACTCCCCAGGACTTTGGGTTGGTGGGGCGACCTGGGCGACTGCCCCATCTGGGACCGGACTCACCTCTGGGAGGTCATTGCCCATGATACAATATAGGGGGAGGTCAGCACTGACTACCACCCTAAACAAGCCAAGGATACCCTCCCTTTCTAGGGTCACTATGGCTACAGGTTTGGAGGTGACCTTGCCTGTGGCTATCCTGACTTTCCTGGTCTCTCCTGGGACATACATGTCTGGGGTCACTAACCAGTCACTCACTATAGTATGACTGGCACAGGTGTCTCTCAGACCAGGGGTAGGGGTCCCATTCACCTGAATGGGGTGAAAGTGCCTACTCCCACCCTCAGGGATCACCAGCTTACCATCTGGTCCTGTCTCCCACCCCTATGCTAGGAGGACTTCGTCATCTGGGGAGTCCTCCTCCATGGCTACACTGGACAGCCCAGTGCTAACCACCTTCTTTGGACAGGCTGCATCTCCTCTGAAGTGACCTGTCTGCTGACAGTCAAAGCAAGCCTTACTGTCCAAGAGCTTTATTAACCCTGGGTCTCCCTGTCTATGCTTGTTAGAGTGGCAGTGGGATTTACTCCCCTCCTTGTTAGGGTTCTGGGATACAGAGGGAGTCTCTGTGGTGGGTTTCCCACCTCCCTCCTTAGGTTTTTGGGGACCTGACCCCCCCTTCTTGGAGTATCCCCCGTGGGACTTGACAACCACCCTGGTTCTCAACCACTAATCAGCTGCCTCCCCCAGCTCTCTAGGGTTGGTCAGCTTAGAGTCGACTAGATGCTGGCGTAACCTTTCTTGGATACAATTGGTCAAGATGTGCTCTCTCATGATCAGATTGAATGACCCCTCACAAGTATTTACTTTGTTACCATGAATCCAGCCCTCCAGTGCCTTAAGTGAGGTGTCTACAAAGTCAACCCAACACTGGGTATTGACCTTCTGGGTGTCCCTGAACTTCATCCTATACTGCTCTGGGGTCAGACCAAACTTTTTAGTGAAGCATCTCTTCATACTGGGGTATGAATCTGCCTCCTCCCCCATCAAGGTTAGGAGCCTATCCCTCCCAGAGTTGGGGACCAACTCCCAAAGAAGTGAACCCCAGTACTGAGGCTTAACTCTCCTCATCTGGAGGGCCCTCTCAGAGGCCCCCAGCCACTTATCTATGTCATCCCCCTGTACATAGGCAGGAACCACCCCCTTGGGTAATCTGGGGCAAAAATAAAACACCCATGGACACCTCAGCTTTTCTGTCGCTGCCACCATCTCTTTTCTCTTCCCTTGCCCACTTTTTCTTTTCTAGGGCCAGCGTCTCTGCCTCCAAAGCTATAAATGCTAGCTGGGCCTCTAGCTCTCTTTCCCTGAGGGACAGGTTCTCTCCTCCTGAAGGGACCCCCTCCCCCCAACTAGCTTGGGGCATGACCTAAGTGACTGTGTGTAGTGAGAACCGGTCTTCCTCATCCTCACTTAGGCTCAGATGCCCTCCCTCCCCTGAGTGGTTGGAGCTAGCATCCTTCCCTGCTTCTTCCTCCTCTGGAGCTTCCTCTGGGCCTACTTCTTGGGCCTCAGCCCATGCTGTCAGGGATTTAATCAGGACATGCTTCCTGAGGTCAGTGGTTGCAGGCAACCCCCTTGCAGTACACAACCCCCTAAGCTGGACTACTGTCAGTGTGGGTAGGCTAGCCAGATCAAGCTCCATGGTTCCCTAGTTTTGTGTCAACAAAAACTTTTTGCAAAAATTGGAAACAAGAATTTAGAAAAATCACAAAAATTCAATAATTGAAATGAATCCAAATTAAACATTTTAAATAATTTTTGTACTAGGACAATTTAAAGGATTTTTTATTAGTTTTACTTAAAACTGTAACATGATACTGAACACAAGTACAGGATCCCACCACTGCGCACCAAACATGTTGGGAAATAGGTTATTGGTAAGGGCAGGTAAGTACCTACACTTAGCAATAGACCACTAACCTCCACTTAGGTCCGGTTAGGTCTCAGTAAATTAAACCTAGCTCAACCCTTGGTAGCTTGGCAACGAGCGACAAGGCTTTACTTAGGAGACAAAGCGTAAAGCATTCAAATATCACAAAACAGTAATTAAATAAAACACAGGAAACAGTTTCAAAATCCGAAATAACATTGATTATATTTTTATCTTTAAAATGACACCAAAACGAATAAATCGGATAAGGGGAACCGGAGATATGAATTTTTAAAGAATTAAAGCTTTCTAGCGCATAGAAGCAACTAGCACTCAAAGGGTTAAAAAAGGTCACACCAGAAAGGAACAAAGTCCAGAGTTCAGGCCACCCACGAGGTAACACTGTCACACTCACTTTCAGAAATGTTTGATTCAGGAAAGTGGTCCACAGCACCAGCCAAGGGTTCAGAGGCTTTGGGGTGCCGCTTGGGATCCAGGACTACAACTACCACAATGCACCTCTTCAACTTATGGAGTTGCTCGAAACATCTCCAAACTTCTGGATCTTCTTCCAGGGGTCCTTTTTGTGTCCTTGAAGTGTCCACAACTTGATCCAAGGTTCCAGAAGCTCTGAGTTGCTCCTTGGGAGTTGGGACTACAATTCCCAGAATGCACCTGGACAGAATCCTCAAATGGCCACTGGACTGTGGTCAGCTGGGCTCTGCTTGCAGGACTTGATGCAGGGGACTCTGGGCAGTTCCTTTGTACCTGTAGCAAACAGGGAGTCCCTTCTTGAAACAGTAGAAGACAGGTAAAGTCTTTTTAGTGGTGAAGCCCAAGTGTGCAGCTGGTGCAGTCCTCTAGAGTGGAGTGTCCAGGTGCAGGTCAGGGGTCCAGCAGGGCAGTCCTTCTTCTCCTGTAGTTCTTCCTTGTTGGAATCTGATAGGGATCTGAGGTGTGGGTGCAGGTCTGCCAGTTTTATCCCTGCTCCTGGGTGAAAAACAGGGGGGTCCTGGTTCTCCAATCAGATGCAGGGTCCTTCCCCCTGTGATGACCACTTCCTGTGAAGTGTGGCAAAAATCAATCCCAGGGAGCAACATTCGTCAAAAGTCCATCATGGCTGAAAGTGATTTTTGGAGGTTACATCTGGCTGCGCCCACCCACTGGTGTGGCTAAAAATCCTAACCACACCCCTCTCCTGCCTTGTCCTAATCTAATCAAGGGGGCACCTAATTGTCTAGGTTTGCAGGATGTGAGGGTGTTGCTGGGTTGCTCCAAATGTCCTTCGCTGCCTTTGAAGACCAGTTTGGCAGCCCTCTCCCTTCCTGCTTCACCATCTGCTGAGGGGAGATCTCCTTCCCCAGGCACATCTCTTTGTGTGGAGCCAGGCCACTTCACATCTCATCAAAGCAGCCTGGCCTGGCTGCCAGAGGCTGGCCAATCAGAGCACAGCCGCAAAAACACTGCAGGGCTGAAGTTGGCAACTTTTCAGGTAAAGTTTAAAACACTTTACCTGAACAAGTTATATTAAATCCCACAACTGGAAGTTGTGGGATTTATTATAACAATTAATTTGATACCAAACTTCTGGTATCTGTTACTTAAGGGGACTTCTAAAATTAAAATAAAGTCCCCCATTCTAGCCTATGGAGGCTCACCAGGGCTTATAAAACTCTTTTTATAAGGTCCCTGATTATAGTTATATGGCACCCAGCCCTAGGGGCACATAGGGCACACCTTAGGGGTGACTTATATGTAAAAATAAGATAGTTTAAGACCTTGGAACTACTTTTAATTCCAAAGTCGAATTTGCATGTAACTGTAATTTAAAAGCAGCCAGCAAGACAGGCCTGCCTTTAAAATGATACTGGGCCCCTCAGCAGTGCACCTATGGGTGAACTACCTATGCTGAGGTCCCCAAACCTACATGCCCTACCATATCCTAGGGACTTATAGGTAGGTTGACTTAGCCAATTATAATTAGCCTAATTTGCGTACTGATTTTACACAGAGCACAGGCCCTGGGACTGTTTAGCAGTACCCAGGGCACCATCAGAGTCAGGAAAATACCAGCAAAAAGTGGAAAATGGGGGCAAAAAGTTAGGGGGCCTCTGCAATCAGCCCTGTTCTCTCACAATCAGCTAAAGCCTTGTCACATACCCATACCTTATTCTCCCAAATGACCATAGCCCATGAAACAGACTGAAGTCAGTACTAATCTCCTCAGTCATGGAACCTCCCACTTACCATAGTCAGGTATTTGTAGGCTTGCCACTCACCTATGTCAGTCTTCAGACACATTGCTCTGCAATGATGAAACACACTGACAGCTATGCACAAGTTAGGTCATATACACCACAAACCATAATGAAAGTAGAGTGTCTTTATAGCACATTATGACGTGTGTTAGACACAATTGGACACACACATGGCACCATTTGAGCCACCTCCAATACCAATCAGGTCTTTTTTGAGGGAAAGGACACTTCCAAACCACTGTCCTGGCAGTCTGGGCATAGAGCTGACACACCACAGATCTCATGCTAAACAGTACCTGGTTTAATCCATGTCCACTTCTCATGTCAGTCTGCAAATCCCATCTGCCTGTGACACTGTCTGAGAATGCCAAATGAGGATGGGCCAAACAGCCAATCTACAAATCTGTGATTGACAAAGATAAGATATAGGACAGAGTGTAACACAAACATCACCTTGTCTATTCATTACTACAAATGTGACTTTTTGCATTTTCTAAACAATAGGCTATGTACATAACAGTTCTGTACACAACGCAAAGTAAATTCAGCATGCATATCTGAGTCATTGAGTTTGGAGCCACTTAAGACCACACTGATGGTAGTAAAAAGAACATTACATGGCATGCATAACCTCAACAATACCCCATGGAATATCTATTGTAACATCACATCAGATACCTTGACTCAATTGAAGTACTGATTCATGACATCTGCCCTGCTGTCTCCAGCTCCATCCTCATCATGCTCATCCTCACTTGACAAATCTGCATTGCTACCCACAGGACCTGCTGACTCCCCCTCATCTGGTATGAATGGTATCTGACATCTCAGGGCAAGGTTGCGGAGCATGCAGCAGGCAACAATTATTTGACATATCCTGCAGGCTGAGTAGAGGAGGGCTTCTCCAGATTTGTCTAGGCTGCAAAATTTTGCCTTCAGGAGCCCAAAAGTCCGCCCCATGACACGCCTTGTCCTTCCATGGACCTCATTGAAGCGGACTTCCCCATGCGTGGCTGGGTACCTCACTGCTGGCAATAACCAAGGACGGTTTGGGTAGCCAGAGTCCCCCATAAGGTATAGTGACACCAATCATAACTTTAATCTTGGACATTCACATATATGGTAGCAGGGAAAGAAATTACAGACACACATGACATGTATGACTTACCAACCAGCCAGGCCCTCTCTGTGTATAGTCGTGTTATCAACAGTGGGATATTGCTGTTCCGCATGATGAAGGAATCATGGACTGATTCTTGATACCTCTGACAAACTTGTGAAATGTAGAGGTCAGCCAAACAGACCACTTGGACGTTTATGGAGTGAAACTTTTTCCTGATCTTCTATACACCTGTTTATTTGCATAGGGAGGATAGCTTGAGGTTCCGTAAATATCCCTTGGCCATTAACTGGGATGTGATGCTTGATAAACTACCGGAGGTGGAGCAGCCGGTGAGCCCGGGTGTCGGTGCGGCCATTGATGCGCTGCCGACCGCTGGCTGTCATGCCAACACATAGGGGCCAACTATCACACCTGCTGACCCGCCTGTGCACAGCCTTCGTTTCAGCTTGTGGGGACCATCCTGGTTTGGGAGGATATGGGGGAGTTGAGCCTCACGTAGTATGGTGGAGTCGCTATTGGACGCGTGAGATGCTCTGGGGCTGTGGGGGTGACTGGGGCGGGAATGTTCAAAACGGACTCCAAGTTGTTGTTGCTGTAAGTGCATTGTTATTGCACTCTCATCATGCTGAATTCACAACCTGAAATGCGGTGATACGATGAGGATGCTATAATGTGTATGTCCTTTAGGTCATTTAAAGCTGAAACAATAAAAAGAACTAAGGCTACATGGGTGCCATCTATGGCTCTAACCACAGGTGGAATGTGTCCCAAAGCATAGAAATCTGCCTTCATATGTGCCAAATCCTCACGCTGGGGAAATCTGATGTAGCTGTCCAGATGTTTTAACAATGCAGACAGTACAGCCTACAAAACTAAAATGAACATGGGTCTAAGAAATCCCTGCAGTTATGGACACTGTATTCTGAAAGGACCCAGTGGCCAGGAAGTACAGCACTGACATGACTTGAACGATGGGAGGTATGCTATTGGGATTGCGAATGGCAGGCATCAAATCTGGCTCCAATTGATGGCATAGATCCATAATTCTATGCCTTTCGAGCCCATATATTTGGATTACATGTTGCGCCACCATGGTTTGTAGGTCGGCTAGTGGATGGTACACTGGAGGTTGCCTTGCTCTCCTCAGGCCAGGGTAACTATGTGGGACAACACCAGAATGTATTTGAACGACTCAATCTATACATCATAAGTATGATCATAACAGTGTCACACATATGTTTAAATCATGTCACATGAAACAGTGAATTTGTGGTATTTGGCACATAGCGAGGCAAAATATGAAAGTGTACTAGTTTCAAATCCCCTAAACTCTTGCATGCACTCTACATGGAGATACATGTCACTGACAGTGAAAGTTAAATGAACTCGTTGACATGTAACACATAGTTGTTGTACCCATACCATCTTCAGATTGTCATTTGTATGGTGACAACACTGTTTCATGTACATAACGCAAAATACCTCATTTAATTTCTACTAATGACATCCACATTTATACTTGTTAACAGTAAGCCTGCACTTTACACATTGTCATAGATATGAGTTTTCAATAAATGACGCAACTTTCATAACTTCCTCATACATATTTGAGCCCTAAAATGGCAGCTGCCTGACCTACTTTACTGGACATCAGAAAGTGACCTGACTCCACCGGCGGACATCGTCATTGCAGTAGGTGGTTACAACTGCGGTGGACAATGGTATTGGAACACACTGCTGCCTTTGACGGCCTTGGGCCAATGGTGATGTCCGCCAGCAGTGCCGGTCCTGTACGTCGCGGAAGTGACCGCCATCTTCTGCACAATCCCTCACTTGACTCCTTACACTGCTCCAAGCAAGACCTCCACGACCTGACCTGCTGTGTACTGCCTCTGAGAGCAATTATGCCACGTCCTGCAGGTAACAGGGTCCCTGCCTTCTCTCTGGAGGAGCTGGACAAGCTTATGGACAGCTATATAGTGAGTCCAATTCAATACCAATAGGTGAAAGGTAGAGTGTATGATGATGTAGATGACATGTGCAGGAATGAAAGATTGAGCTATCATGTGTGGGTAGATGGTGTGAGTGAGTCTGTTCTTATTTGGTCTTTTATAGTTTAATTTATAAGGGAGCGTGTTAGAGGTTCGATGGACCTTTTGACTACGCTTGGAATGATTCCACTATGAGCTTCCCCTTTAAAGAACTATCATTTCACCATAATCAATAAACAAACATTTCATCTGGAGTCAATAATCTTTATGTACCATGACCCAGTTGGCCACGAATAACCACACCTTTAGTAAAAGTTAGAAAGTTTATTTTCCTATATTAACAATACTAAAGTTACATAAATTAGGGCCTGATTCCGAGGCCGGCGGGCGGCGGTCGCCGCCCGCCTGGCGGGAACCGCCATATGGCCGCTCCGCGGTCGAAAGACCGCGGAGGCCATTCAGGCTTTCCCGCTGGGCTGGCGGGCGACCGCCAGGAGGCCGTCCGCCAGCCCAGCGGGAAACCCCTCCCCACGAGGAAGCCGGCTCCGAATGGAGCCGGCGGAGTGGGTATGTGCGACGGGTGCAGTTTGCACCCGTCGCGTATTTCAGTGTCTGCATTGCAGACACTGAAATACACAGTGGGGCCCTCTTACGGGGGCCCCCGCGGCACCCCCTACCGCCATCCTGTTCCTGGCGGGAGACCCGCCAGGAACAGGATGGCGGTAGGGGGTGTCAGAATCCCCATGGCGGCGGATCGCGCTCCGCCGCCATGGAGGATTCTCCCGAGCAGCGGAAAGTCGGCGGGAGACCGCCATATGGCCGCTCTGCGGTCGAAAGACCGCGGAGGCCATTCAGGCTTTCCCGCTGGGCTGGCGGGCGACCGCCAGGAGGCCGCCCGCCAGCCCAGCGGGAAACCCCTCCCCACGAGGAAGCCGGCTCCGAATGGAGCCGGCGGAGTGGGTATGTGCGACGGGTGCAGTTTGCACCCGTCACGTATTTCAGTGTCTGCATTGCAGACACTGAAATACACAGTGGGGCCCTCTTACGGGGGCCCCTGCAGTGCCCATACCATGGGCATGGGCACTGCAGGGGCCCCCAGGGGCCCCGCGGCACCCCCTACCACCATCCTGTTCCTGGCGGGAGACCCGCCAGGAACAGGATGGCGGTAGGGGGTGTCAGAATCCCCATGGCGGCGGAGCGCGCTCCGCCGCCATGGAGGATTCTCCCGAGCAGCGGAAAGTCGGCGGGAGACCGCCGACTTTCCGTTTCTGACCGCGGCTGAACCGCTGCGGTCAGAATGCTCGACGGTGCACCGGCAGCCTGTTGGCGGTGCTCCCGTGGTCGGTGACCCTGGCGGTCACCGACCGCCAGGGTCAGAATGACCCCCTTAGTCTCAATACCAAATGATAAACATACATGAATAACACTGGCTAACTGAATCTTCTGAAGAATCTCAATTTAACTAAAGAATTTGCAACTTAGCATTCAAGAGTCAAAGTACAAATTAATAGCAAGAATAACTGTGCAATAAAAATAACATACATCTAGATTCAACAAGTGAACAATATCAACTCTTTGTTAATTTCAATTTGTTAACATTGCCAGGGCTCCCTAACTAACTTTCTGATTAGAATAGCATGTTTGGGCTTCATGCAAAACAATTCAGTCAAAGTTAATTTGGAAAAACATCCAAACTATGGCTCTATAAAAATAGCGGTTGGTACCTAGAAACAAAGAACACATCTACAACAAGGACAATAGCATTTTGTTATACCTCTCCTCGAATGGATCAGCCTGCTGTGATTCTCTTCATCAGTTGGACATCCGTCTGGTCAGCTTCAGCAACAGGGCAGTAAAAAGGAATGGCTCAGACACTGGGGACTCTAAGCTACCTGAACCATTTAAGAAGCAACCTCTAAAGAATCTCTATCCACCATTAGCAATGTAAGCAATAAAGTCAAAGTTAGTAATAAAGTCATCATTGTCAACAAGATAAGAGGGTATTTGCAAGCCATTTAAACACCAACATACTCCAACAGTATGGAGTATGTTGTATGCAAATAGAACCACTACCGGGAAAATCAGAATAGAAAAGAGCTCCCTCTCCTCTGTGCAGTCAGGCTAAATTAGAATGTCCTAAAGAATCTTCCCACATTGTCATTGGTCAGAAATCGTTTACAGTTAATCCACTAAAATTAGAACCCAAATCTAAAATATAACTAAACTGTCTTTCCCACATCGATGATTGGCTCTTCTTCTCCTGTTCCCATCTTCAGACTCGTCAGGTAACCTTTTTGTTGTAATCCGTAGTCCAGTCAGTGCATCCATTGTTGGTTCCTGGGAAAATCGCTGTCTCACGCATCAAACTTTACAAAGTTACATTTCCTAGTGCAAGACATTCTAGCAGGCAGCTATCATGAGAAAGCTAAAGACATCTGCAAAAGGTTTGATCAGCACAGTGTGAACAATGAAATCATGAATTATCTGGTCATACAGTTTTCACTATTTTATTGAACATTGCAGCTTGACATGAGGTTGTGCTGACTAGGCCCAAACCTCGCTAACTTTAAGGCCTAAAGTTAATAAAACAAAAGCATAGCATGAAATCATTAATATGACATCCTACTACAAATTTCTCTACACATGCACTTCAATTAATAATAATATTAGGCATTCACTAAAAGCATTATGTATTTAATGACGGCCACTCAAGTGGGCACATTTTCCAAGTCACACATTATTTGTATGTTAGCTAATTCCATGCAAATTCATAACCCAAAACAAATGAAAATCATTAGTAATTAATTCAGCTTTCACAATCCGTCCCATGATGACTAAATATATCACCACACATTACATCATGCCATACAAATTTTTGTTCAACTAAAATTTGGATTCTCTGTAACTTTTATTTCTTCCTTCCTGTTTCGAATTTTCTCTAAAGTACTTCTCCATTTTAATTTCTTCCTTCCTCTGATCATTTTTCAACTTCTTCATTTTAATCGCAGGATACAATTTATAAATTCCCCATGCTCCAATTATACAAGTCACAATCATCAATATTAACTGTATTAGCTTCACAGTTATATCTTTCCCTAGGTTGCCCAGCCAACTTCCCACAAAAGCAAAACTTTTGCCAACCTTTTCCCAAATTCCATGTTCTTTCAACTCTTTCAAATCAGCACCATCATTAGTCAGATTGTTAATAAGGGCTCTAATTTCTTTACTATTGTTAGGTATAAATGTGCTACAATGTTACGAGTTCAGCATGTTACAAATTCCGCCCTTCTTTGCTAAAAGGATGTCTAACGCAAAGCGGTTCTGAAGAGTCATAGATGGTACCGCAGCCATTTCTGTATCCATTAGGATCATGGCTCCTGAAAAATTAGTCCGCATGTTATCCACAATAGTAGACAACTATCGAATTTTCAAAGAATTCAGAATAACTCCCACTGAAGGAATTATTGCTCCAAATATATCTCCAACTATGCCAGAATAAGATTCTCGCTTTTGTCTATCATGATGTAATTCAGTCATTTTAGGTACTTTCTTCATGTTCTGAAGTACATAAATCTTTGGGAAATCTATCCCCAAGTAATGTGCCATACCATTCTCTTGGAAGATGGTAATACGCATTTGGTCCACAGATGTAATAAACTCCTGGAATTGCTGGGTCTTGTTCATTTAACATGAACATTCATTTATTCTGGAAAAAAACACATGTCTACATTCACTCATTCCCACAAACAATGTGTCAGTTCTAGACTTAGGCCTATATATACAGCTTCCCTACATGATGTGCATCTAAAGCTAATTTCCCTTGTGTCTTTATTCCCTAAATGCATGATCATTTCTAAATGTCCTTTTCTCTAAAACCTTTTCTAATTTCTCCTTTAATGCCTTTCTCCTGTCATCAGTCTGATCTAAGAAACTCTTTTCTATAGGTGTAAATAAACATGTGAGGTTGTTTCTGTGAGCATAAGCTGTGCCAAAAGTCAATGTAGGTTCATAGAATCCTCTCACTAATTCTATGGTATTTTCCTTAGCTACTCTACTCATATACTTAATTATAGGAACAAATGAAAACACTACATCATGATTTGAGTAAAAATACTGGCTGTATTCTTGTTTATAGAATGGTGTTAGTAAAAGACTACAACTTATTCCATAAGTAAGAGGCAAACTATGGTAAGTAATTCCTTCCTCCACTGATGAAAGAACTGCCTGCACACGTGAAATTCTCTCGCATTCATCGTCTTGACATACTCATTTAAAAGGGGATATAAAAAATTAGAAGAAAGATCTCCTTGGGAACTGTCTAGGTGCAAATATTTCTCATCTATCCTAAACTTGTCTAGTTCTGTAAGTGTAGTATTCGTCTCTCAAGGTATGGTTGGCTACAACCCTGTCAATAAGAGTCATACTCACAATCAGTACCAAGCACAATAACATGCACACAATCGCCAAACCAATACCTATGTATTTACAGCACCTATTGTTTCTAACCTGCTTGTTGTGGTTACTCATGATCTGTAAAGAATCAGAAAGTAGAAGAGGAAAAATATATAACTATGCAGCAAAAAGCAATACAAAAATCTTCAATCTTCCTAGCAGTTATTTACAACTTTCAGTCTCTCCCAGGAGCTTGTCCAAATAGGTAACTCGTCAAAATTAGCAATTGGTCAGAATCAGTTTAACAACTTGTCAAATCAGGTTGTTTTTTAAAAGTCTCTTCTGGTTACTTTCAAATATAACTTTTTCATTTTTCTTAGTTTCACAACCTTACAAAGTTCAGTTCATTGACCTCCTTCACGTGCCAAAATATTGACCTGTGATCTCTCAATCAAATAGACTAAAATTCACTCTGCCATTCACTTGTCATCGCATACGCCCATTCAGGACCTGCGTACCTACGATTTGCAATTCCCTTTCTTTTCAATCTTTGATCTCCATTTAATTCTCCATCATTCAAGTCTTATCTTCTTGTTGTGTCTATTTCTTCTTCAATTGTAGTCACTGTAATTGCTTGTTTCCTCTTTGTTTGTGATTTTGGCCACTTATCTCTTTCCAGTAGACCTTTTGTCAATGCTCTTTTCAGTGTTGGACTTGTAACTCCTCTTTGTGTTGCAGGATTTCCTCTTGATGTACCTGTGACTGGTTCAGGAGGAGCCAGATCGTTTTGGCTATGATCCCCCTCAACTCCTTCCTCTGGGTCGGTAGTTTGCATTGTTTGTCTTTCAAGACCGTCTGCTTCTGGGAGAGCCCTCCTCTGACTAGACTCTCCTGCTACCTCAGTTGAGGTGGGTTCACTGTCACTCTCTTGTATGTCTTCCACTTCGTCTCTCACAGGAGTGTTTACACTATCTTCGGTCTGCTCAGATTCAGTCTATGATTCTCCAACTTCTTTCTCTGATTCTGGAATTTGTTGGTACTGTTAACAACTCTTCTTCATTGTCCAAAGGACAGGGTACTTTCAGAGTCTGACTGCATGAATCCAGTTCGGAACACCAGCGCACTTCACAGCTGTAGTAGTAACCAGTAATACTTGATACTGCTCTTTCCTCCTCGGCTCCAAGCAAGGCTTCCTCACGTGTTTCGGATCAAAACCCAATCTCCCACTCTCAGGTTGTGGCTTTGATTTTGAGATGGTTGCAGTGTAGAGGCTTCCACCTGATGAGAGAAAGAGCGAACTACATCAGCTAGACCCTTGCAGTAATCCAACACCATATCATCTGTTATGTTCACAAGCGCATTGGCAGGAACCGCTGGCAATCTTATTGCTGTGCCCATGAGGATTTCATGAGGCGACAGTCTAGTTTTTCTGTCCGGTGTGTTTCTCATACTCATCAGAACTAATGGCAGTGTGTCTGGCCATTTCAGATTCGTGGACGCACACATCTTTGAAATTCATGACTTCAAGATACCATTCTGTGCTCAATAAGTGCTGAGGCTTCAGGGTGGTAGCTACAATGCAACTTCTGCTCAACGTTTAAAGCTGAACATTTAATTACCTCATTGTTGAAGTGATTTCCTCTATCTGATTCTAAAGAGACCGGAAAACCAAAACGAGGTATCAGTTCCCAAAGCAACAATTTTGCTACTGTAAGTCTGTCATTTCTTTGTGTCGGGTAAGCTTCAATCCAATGACTAAAGATACAATCACCAGCGCATATTTCAATCCTCCACACACAGGCATCTCAATAAAATCCATCTGCATTCTGCTAAATGGACCTCTCACTCTGACAATGTGGCTCATATTGACCACAGTCCCTTTCCCCACATTCATCTGTTGGCAGATAATGCAACAATGGCAAATTGCTTCAGCAACCTGTCTAAACTTTGGATTAAACCAAAATTGTTTAAATGTTCAAATCACTACATCCCTTTTAACATGTGCTTGACCATGATAATATATAGCCATTTGAGTCAACAAATTGTTTGGTAAAATCACTTGTCCCTCCCCGGGCACCCAAACATCATCCTCACGCTGAACACATTTAAATTTTAGCCACGTTTTCTTTTCCTCCTTGTCAACATTATCCTGGAGCACTTTCAATTCTTCCCAGGTGTCAATCACATTTAGTGCATAACTTGTACATATTTCTTCCTCAGGAAACAATTCCCATTTGTCTTTGAACAATATACAGTTCAATGCGGAAAACCTTGTGACTTCATCCACATATCCATTTCCCATTGATACAAAATCTTGTGATTTCAGGTGAGCACTGCATTTCACCACAGCAATCTTTTCGGGTATTTGTAAAGCTTGTATCAGTTCATGGATTCTCTCACCATTTCTAACTGGTGAACCAGAAGAGGTCAATAAACCTCTCTGTGACCAAAGCTGGCCAAATTTGTGGACTATTCCAAATCAGTACTGTATGTCTGTATATATGGTGACTTTAAGATATGCAGAGACATGGCATGCTCTCGTAAGGGCTACCAACTCAGCCACTTGTGCAGAATACACTCCTCGAAGCCATGGCGCTTCTACTATACCAGAAATTGTGCACACAGCATATCCTGTTCTCAATGTTCCCATGTTGTCTCTTAAACAGGAACCATCAACAAAAATAATTTGGTAATTTTCTTCCAATCGAGTATCTAGAATGTCAGGTCTAGGTTTTGTGCCCAAATCAGTAACCTCCAGACAGTCATGTTCAACTTCCTTCAATTTGTCATCTTCAATATTTTCTTTTGGAAGCAACGTTGCTGGTTAAGCACTGTACACCTTTTTAGAGTTACACTGGGCGAACCTAGAATTACAGTCTCATAGCGGGTGAACCTAGCGTTGGTCAGATATTGGGTCTTGGTTCGGGTAAGCAAAACGTCAATGGAGTAAGGGACCATAACAGTTAAAGGATGTCCCATCACAATGTTCTCACTCTGAGTGAGGTTTAATCCAACTGCTGCTACTGTGCGCAAACAGCCAGATAGTGCTGCTACAACTCGGTCCAAAGTAGCTGAAAAATATGCTACTTGGCGGTTTACACCCCATGGACTTCAGTCAGAACAGATAAAGAACATGCATTACGCTCATGACAAAATAACATGAAGGGTTTTGTGTAGTCAGGCATACCCAACAGCGGGGATTTGCACAGGCTCTCTCTCAATTCAGTAGAGGCTTTCATACAAGCGTGATCTAAAACTAAGGGATCAGTAACTTCTTTGTGTGTAAGCTTCTGCAATGGCTTTGAAATGATTGAAAAGTTGGGAATCCACTGGCGACAATAGCTCACCATTCCGAGAAACATTCTGACATTTCACGCCAACAGGAATACGCCCACACTATCACGACCCACGAATCCACGCGGCGGTCTTTCAACTGCGGTATTCCATTAGCGGTACACACCGCAGCGCTCAAAATACACACACATTTACAAAACACAACCACATTGGACAATTCGAAATACACACACCTGATACACATACACACACCACTCCCACAAACCCAATGCAATATAAAACACACACCCACATCACCCATAAACCCTTACGACCAAAATTGAGAAAGAAGCCCAGAGAGGCACCACCAGAAACAACACGAGCATCCACAGGCACACAACACCATCACACACACAACATCCACGTACCTCAGACAACACACACAAACACATCCCCTCACACTTCACAACCGACACCACCTCACACATCACCCACACCACATCATGGCACCTCAATGACACCCCAGGTTTTCTGAGGAGGAGCTCAGGGTCATGGTGGAGGAAATCATCCGGGTAGAGCCACAACTATTCGGATCACAGGTGCAGCACACCACCATACCTAGGAAGATGGAGCTATGGCGCAGAATCGTGAACAGGGTCAGCGCAGTGGGACAGCACCCAAGAACACGGAATGACATCAGGAAGAGGTGGAACGACCTACGGGGGAAAGTGCGTTCCGTGGTCTCAAGACACCACATTGCGGTTCAGAGGACTGGCGGCGGACCCCCACAACTAACAACATGGGATGAGCAGGTCTTGGCTATACTGCATCCTGAGGGCCTCGCAGGAGTAGCTGGAGGAATGGACTCTGGTAAGTCAAAGCTTTAACTACTTCATCCCCCACCCCACCTTCATGCTATCACATACCCCCACCCTCACCCTCACCCCCATCACTCCAACTCCTCACATATGTCCCACTATCACAAACCACACATCCCAACACCAAGCCCTGCATACAACAACAAAGCATGGACACCCATCATCAATGCATGTCCACTACACATACCCACACAGACCCCTAAACAATTATCACACAAGGTCCTACACAGGAATGGAAGCACTGGGGTACAGGGTCACCCACCCATTGCACACCATGGCACACACAGATGCAATAATCATGCCTTTACACCCCTACCCAATGTCACCGGACAGGAGGTTCCAGACATGTCCACCCCCCCACAGAAGAGGCCCACAGTGATGACAGCAGCTCTGTCCAACTGGATCTAGATGACCAGCCCAGCCCATCTGGGACCTCAGGACAGTTGGTTCCCCTGACACAGTCACAGGCCACCACAGAGCCCCCCCCCTCAGTAAACACCAGCACAGCACCCACCCAGCGGACCCATACCTCTGCCCCCAGGACACGTCAAGCAGCAGTGTGTCCACCACTACAGGGAACCCAGGCTAACCCGCCACGCCAAGAACAGCAGGGAACTGGGGGCAGTGATAGTGGGCACACGGTTCAGGGGACAGAGGCCCAGGAAAACCGGGGAACTGGGAGGGCTGCTGTGCGACAGAGGGAGGACAGGCCCAGGGAACCCACTCTCCACTTGGCCCTCTCCAACATCATGGGAGCCTACCATCATTCCCAGGAGACGATGGCAGCGGTACTGGCCAACGTTCAGGAGACCCAGCGGCTGCAGGAGGAACAGTATTTGGGGTTCAGGGAGGAACTCAAATCCATCAATACCACCCTGGGCACCATTGTAGGGGTGCTGAAGGACCTTGTGAGCACCAGGAGGGACACTGTGGCACAACAAGGGGCCCCTGACACTAGCCTGGACGATGAATTGCCCACCACCTCCGCCGGCACTAGTGGCAGGAGGCACTGCCACAGGACCATGACACCAGCACCCCACCCCCTGCAGATGGAGAACCACCCCGCAAGCGGTCCCTGAGATCCAGGACAAAGACAGAGAACAATGCCGAGACCCCCGCCAAGAAATGAGACCACCCTGAATGTCATCCTTCTGTCCCACTTTGTCACCCTGTCCATCCTTAAACTGCCCTAGCTCCACTTCCTATGCCCCTTTGGACAGTGCACCTGTGAGACTAATATACTGGACTCTGCCATGGACATTCCTCCACCATCACAGCTGACCCTTTTACAACCCCCTCCACTATTTAGCACTTAAATAAACACCCTCATATCACAAAACAATCTGGAGTCAGTCTGTGCTTTCACAATTGTGTATTTGCAATAACTGAGGGAAATAGCAATGTCCATTGTATTGTCAACATACCTATGTCACACAGCTCTAGTCCATGAGGTAACATAGCAGAGGTCACACAGTGGGACCCACATCTGTGAAATCGAAAGGGAAAGTGACAAATCAGGGTCCATACAGTGGGTGAAAGTGACAGACAGATGAGAGGTCGAACAATTTTATCAGATGTAGGAGGCAGTGATGTCTTCTTACCTGTGTCTCACTGGAAGTATTGATGGATCACAGTGTTTCTGTTGTCTATGTCCTCTTCTTCTGCCTCCTCTTCTTCACTGTCCACAGGCTCCACAGCTGCCACAACACCTCCTTCAGGACCATCCTCCTTCAGAAAAGGCACCTGTCGTTGCAAAGCCAAGTTGTGCAGCATACAGCAGGCCACGATGATCTGGCACATCTTCTTTGGTGAGTAGTATAGGGAACCACCTGTCATATGGAGGCACCTGAACCTGGCCTTCAGGAGGCCAAAGGTCCTCTCTATAACCCTCCTAGTTCGCCCATGTGCCTCATTGTAGCGTTCCTCTGCCCTTGTCCTGGGATTCCTCACTGGAGTCAGTAGCCATGACAGGTTGGGGTAGCCAGAGTCACCTGCAAATGTCGAAGGTCAATTGTTAGACACACATTAACCCTTAGGGACAACCCCAGACCCAGACAACTATTCACACTGTAGGGTCCATGTCCTCACCTAATAGCCACACACGGTGCCTCTGGAGTTGCCCCATCACATAAGGGATGCTGCTATTCCTCAGAATGTAAGCGTCATGCACTGAGCCAGGAAACTTGGCGTTCACATGGGAGATGTACTGGTCAGCTGAACACACCATCTGCACATTCATAGAATGGTAACTCTTCCGGTTTCTGTACACCTGTTCACTCCTGCGAGGGGGGGACCAAGGCCACATGTGTCCCATCAATGGCACCTATGATGTTGGGGATATGTCCCAGGGCATAGAAGTCACCTTTCACTGTAGGCAAATCCTCCACCTGAGGGAAAACGATGTAGCTGCGCATGTGTTTCAGCAGGGCAGACAACACTATGGACAACACGTTAGAGAACATTGGCTGGGACATGCATGATGCAATGGCCACTGTTGTTTGAAAGGACCCACTTGCCAGGAAATGGAGTACTGACAAGACCTGCACTACAGGGGGGATTCCTGTTGGATGGCGGATAGCTGACATCAGGTCTGGCTCTAACTGGGCACACAGTTCCTGGATTGTGGCACGATCAAGTCTGTAGGTGACTATTACATGTGGCTCTTCCATTGTCGACAGGTCCACCAGCTGTCTGTATACCGGAGGATGCCGCCATCTCCTCACCTGCCCCAGCGGACGTGCTCTATGGATGAGAACAGTGATCAGACGGTCAGCCAACACTGGGTTACGAAATAAACAACTTTATTGCACACATTTGTCAATCCGCTATGTGCCTGTCTTAGTGTGTATGCAAGGCCTATATATGTGTGACACATTTAAAATTAATGCCATGTGGCCCCCTGAAATGGCTGCTGCCTGACCTGTAAAGTGGGACAAGGGGATATGAGGTAACTGCGCTGGCGTTGTACACCATCGCGGTAGGCGGTCGAAGACCGCGGCGCAATCCTGCATTCGTTAACATTGGACCCTGTGGACGCAATTTTCTGTGTGTTCACTTACTTGATACCTGATCTTCGACAGGAGAGGACCTACACTACAAGTGCTGCTGTGACCTCAGTCAGGAAGCGACAATGGCTCAAGTGTCTGGGGAAAGGGCCCCTGCCTTCACATTGGAGGAGTTGGAGAAACTAGTGGATGGGGTCCTCACCCAGTACACGCTACTCTACGGTCCTCTAGACAAACAGGTGAGTACACTGTGAGCATGCTGTATGGGCAATGCCTGTTTGGAGTGGTGTGGATGGGAGATGGGGGGAGGAATGAGGCATGCATGAAACGACAGTGAGTGGATGTGCGTCAGGGCAAGGGTGGGAACGTGGGCTAATTTCTGTGACGGTCCGGACGGTTATTGTTTTTCCTTTTCCCTTGTACTATTCCTGTAGGTCAGCGCCCACCAGAGGAAGGATATTTGGCGTGCCATCGCCAAGGACGTCCGGGCCCTGGGGGTCCACCACAGATGGAGCACCCACTGCTGGAAAAGATGGGAGGACATTCGCCGCTGGAGCAATGGCTGATGGCAGCCATTGTCCATGTGTTGAACCTCCACCCCCCAACTTCCTCCACCCAGACCCAATCCCCAGTACCTCAGCCTATCCCAAGCACACCATCAGACCAGCATGCACACACCTCAACACACAAGGGTAGCTCTGGCAAACATAAGCACCACACATCCCACATGCACTCACACAAGCATCATACCCATGCACACATACCAACATCCACTGCCTCCACTGTGTCCCCCTCCTCCACGTCTCCCTCCTCCCTCCCTGTCACATCTCCACTCACACCTGAATGCACTACATCTTCAGCCACTACTTCCATCACCAGCACGCCCATCACCACACACCGCTCACGTGCACTCACCACCCCCACTACCATTCATACATCCACTGTGTCCTCTCCCAGTGTGTCTGTGAGCCCTCCTCCCAAACTACACAAACACAGTCACACACCCACCCAACAGCCATCCACTTCACCACAGCCTCCAGCCCATGCACCTTCACCCAAAGTCAGCAAACAAACACCTCCTACAACCACTACCTCTTCCTCCACTCCCAAACCCCCTCCATCTACCCATCCCAGTATGTCTAAAAAACATTTCCTGTCAAACCTTGACCTCTTCCCTTCACCTCCCCCACCCCTTCCATCCTCTAAGGCCCGCCTTTCCAGGTCCCAACCCAGCACCTCAGCCACCACATCACCAGGAACAGTGGTGCCAGCAGTAACCGGCTTCTGGAGTGCGCCAAGCAGCAGGACAGCCAGTGTCCCAAGGAGCGAGGCCAAGGACATTCCCCTACCTTCAAAACAAAAGAAGTTGCCCACAGCCCGGAGGGAGAAGGCCAAAACACCTGCCACCAAGGGCTCAGCCAGGACAACAGTTGGGAGTGGCAAGACAGCTGCGCCACCATCCAAGGTGGGGAAGGGCTAGAGAAAGAAAGGGAAGTCGCCGCCAACCTGCACAGCGGACAAGACCGCCACCGGCACTGCCACATGCACCGCCACCATGGGCACCGCCGCCAGAATCCAGGATACTGTGCCCTTCACCTGCACCGCAGACACTGTGCCCTTCAGCAGCAGCAAGCTCAGTGAGGCCGCCACCAGCACCGCCGCTCAGGACACTGCCGCCACCAACAAGCTCAGTGAGCCCCCCACCAGCACCGCCGCTCAGGACACCGCCGCTAGCAGCAAGCTCAGTGAGCCCCCCACCAGCACCATCGCTCAGGACACCGCCGCCAGCAGCACGCTCAGTGAGCCCCCACCAGCACCGGTGCCCAATGAGCGCCGCAAGCACCGCCGCTACTGAGCCCTCCGCCAGCACCGCCAGCGGCCACGCCACATCCTGTGCCAGTGGCACCACCGCAGACATGGCTGCCATCCCCAGTGGTTATTCGTACGAGGCTGGTGGTCAGTTCCAGGGGCCTGGACAGCTTCCATGTTGCCCCACCGTCAGTGGAGTGTCAGATCCACTACCTCAGTCCTTGGCAGGATGAAGCACTCTGGACACAAAGCCCCCTCCAGAACCAGTGGAGTATCACATCCATTACCTCTGTCCTTGGCAGGATGAAGCACTCTGGGCACAAAGCCCCCTCCAGAACCAGTGGAGACTGTTATCCACTTGAGAGACTGTGGCTTTGCACTCCCCAGGATAAAGCAGTGGGCAAAGCACCCACTGGAGAGACTTGTGAGACTGTGGCTTTGCACTCCCCAGGATAAAGCAGTGGGCAAAGCACCCACTGGAGAGACTTGTGAGACTGTGGCTTTGCACTCCCCAGGATAAAGCAGTGGGCAAACCACCCACTGGAAAGACTTGAGAGACTGTGGCTTTGCACTCCCCAGGATACAGCAGTGGGCAAACCACCCACTGGAGAGACTTGTGAGACTGTGGCTTTGCACTCCCCAGGATAAAGCAGTGGGCAAAGCACCCACTGGTGAGACTTGAGAGACTGTGGCTTTGCACTCCCCAGGATACATCAATGGGCATGGAGCCCCCTCGTGGAGCTGGCATCGTGCACTCATCCGGCTGAGGTGCCCCCCTTCCCTTCCCCCTGAGGTGCCTGTTTTATTTCGATCTGATGCCCCTGCAGTGTTTTCTCCATTTGGATCGGGTATCTTGTGTGGGCCTCGCCCATGCATTTTGGGCCCAGTGGTCCACGGACTATGTAGATGCAGTACATGGACTTGAATTCTTGGTGTACATATGTGTTAATAGTGTATATATATTTTTGAGTAACGGATTTTTCATGATTACAATCGTTCAACTCATTTCCTTTTGTCCTTGGGTTCTTACGGAGGGGCCCGGGGGGGAAATATAATGTTTCAGCATGTATTGGTGTGTGTGTTGTTGTGTGTGAGGGTGGGGGTGTTGCATGTTGCATGTGTATGTCACTCTCTTTTCCCTCCCCCCTCCCCTGTGTCGTAGGGGCAGTACTCACCGTGGTTGTCGCCGCTGTCGGTCGTGCTCCTGGTAGAGGAGCAGGAAGACTATCGCAGGGAGAATTTGGAGTTCTGGCTCCATGGCATCCTGGTTCCTCGTGGGGTGTGTAGAGGTGAGAGTTTTTCTTTCCAAGTCCTGTTTCCGCCGTGTTTTTGTTCGCGTTGAATCCGCCCCGGAAAAGGTGGCGGATTGGCCTCTCATAATGGTGTGGGCGGTACATTGTCTTCCGCTTGTCTGTTGGCGGTGACCGCCATGCTGTTTGTTTGTACTGCCGTGACGGTCGGAGTGTTAAAGTGGCTGTCTATGTTGGCGGTTTCCGTCGCAGTCATAATTCCATTTTTTTTACCGCCGGCATGTTGGCGGTCTTACCGCCGCTTTAACACCTACCGCCAGGGTTGTAATGAGGGCATTTATGTCCATTCTTTCCCAAGTGATTCAACAAAGAAATAGTGTCATACCTGCATGCTTCTCTTGTCTTTGAAGCAACCAACAAATCATCAGTTTACTGGACTAACGTCGATTGGAAAGGCATTTCCAATGACTCTAGGTTCTTTTTCAGGATCTGGCTGAAAATGGACGGTGACTCTGAAAACCTTTGAGGAATTCTGCACTAACAATAGACTCAATCCAAAAATGTAAAACAGAAGAGAAATTGGCTATCCTCATGAAGAGGTACAGAAAAGAATGCTTGCGACAGGTCCACCACGGTGAACCAGTCAGCATTGCATGGGATCTGAAACAATATCACTGCTGGATTTGGTACCACGGGGCAACATTTAATCACAATATAATTTACTTTTCTCAAGTCCTGAACTATCTGAAATTTCCCACAGTCGCAGTCCCATTATTGGCGAATTACATGGGCTGCCCAGTACTTCTTTCAAAACACCCTGGTTTACAAATTCTGCAATTATGGGTGCAATTCCTTCAATTGTGTCCTGTCTCATGTGGTATTGGGGAATCTGGGGAAAAATCGCATTTGGCTTAACTGGGAACTTAACTGACTCAACTCCTTTGATTAGACCAATGTATTTTCCTGTAAAATCCCCCACTTTCATTTTCACTGTTCCCTGTAAGTCAGAAGGAAGATCACGTGTTGTAAAAACTAGAAAGAAACTGATCATTCACTGTGTCACAATCTGGTCCTGTGGATGGGTCATCTTTATCATCACTGATAGTCTGAATGGCAATTCCATTATTTAAAGAAGTAAATGAACATCTTGTTTTGCATAGCAACTCTCCCTAGTAAGGATACCGAACTTGATTCACAAGCTAAGAATTTATGTAATCCTCTAAGGTTACCAATTTTAACCTAACTGGTTCTGTAATTGGGTTTGTCAAATACTGGTCTGCAACTCCTAGAATCTGTACTGTTTTCCCTGAAAGGGGCAGGTTCGGAACTTCTTCAGTTCTCACTGTAGAGCGTATAGGCCCTGTCTCAACTAAAAATAAGACTTTGTGACCCATCACTTTTCCCTTCTCATATGGACCTTTTTCATCTACTTCTAACGAAGCTGCTAATGCGCATTCCTCCTCATCTGAACTCTTGCTCATCTATTCATCATTTGCTTCATCCCCACTGTGTAATGGGTATTGGTGTATTGTGTTATTACTCTGGTTAAGCCTTTGACCTGTGACCAGCTCAGTAAGCATCAACTGCTGCTGCTCCATTGGGGCTTTAGGTATTTGAATTTGCTGCCTAGGAACCATTTGAGCTTGGATTTGCATTTGCTGCGACTGGGGCATCTGTAAACTTGGCATTTGCATTTGTTGGATAGGCTGAAAACCTTGCCCCTGATTCACATTATTCTGGAAATTTGGATTTTGACCTCTCATTCTTGGTTCTCTCATATTTGGAAAATAATTGATTTCATTTGTCTGCTGAACAAGACCTTCCTGACTTAACATCAGACACTCCCATTTCCAAAGTCCGGGGCCTCCGCGATCGTGACATGGTAACATTCTTTTCATTACTTCCACATCATTTTGAATAACTACAGTATTCAAATCAGGGCCACAGTTCACATTTCCAATTCTACCACAACCTCTACCTTTTGCCTGGTTCTGCAACCACACATTTCCCTGCTGTTGGTGTGGAAAATGTCCCTGCATTCCTGATTGTGCCGCTTTAATCTGCATCACCATTGCCTTTTCTTTCAACTTTCTCTGTTTCAACTCAACTCAATCTTGTCACTACAGTACTTTGCATACTGCAATACCTCATCAATGGGCTTCGCTTGCCAACAAATCAAATGACTCTTAACCATCTGGCTAATCTTGGGTCTCAATCCTTCAACAAATCTGAACACAAAATGAATCATGTCTTTCGGCTCAATTGTTTCTGTGCCACTGTGATGTTTAAATGCATGCAACAATCTTTCATAGTATGCATGTATTGACTCTTGTCCTTCTTGAGCTGTCCTGTCTATTCTCTTCCAGTCGATATTCTTAGGTGAAATTCTCGTTTTCAAAAATGTAATCACCTTCCAGTAATATTTAATTATGTCAGGAGATGGTGCACCTGTAGCTGGATCTCCCTAAGGTTCTCTTGTTGGCCAATCTACACTCCTTTTGCACTTGACCCACAAGTCTGCTGGAACTACTATTTCTAACAGGGTGTTCAGATCCTGCAAGTTTTTGCGAGTTTCACAAACCTATCTGTTTGCTGGTACTATTCCACTGGCTTCTCTCTCAACCTGGGATAATCATTTGTAAATGACCAAATGTCACTTCTGCTCTAAGGGACATGAACAAAATTCCCTCTGGGAATCTCTCTCATCAGTAATATTTTCACTGGATCCTCAACCTGCTGCACATTCACAGTAAGATTCACAGAATCCCTTTTCTTCTTGTCTCTTTTCTTCACCCATCTGCCTTCCCACTTATCTAATGCTCCCCATGTTTGAATGCTCTGAACTAATTCCCTAATGTGAATTTTTATTCCCAGTATTCTCATGTTCTCAAAGTTCTTTGCGTCAAACTCTAATCTGTAACTCCTCTTTAAATGCTTTGTTTTCTCAATTTCTACGTCATATTTTTCTGCCAGGTCTGCTAATTTCTGATTCACTATTCCTGCTTTGTTGGTAATCAGTCTCCACAAATAACCAATTCTGTCTAACCACTTAGTTCCCTCAAGTAAATCTTCTGTTTCTAGTCTAAGCCTGTTGAATTCAGTGCACTTCCTCCACTTGAATCTCCTTGGGTGCTACTCAAGTTCTCCAACCACTGAGTTAACTGCTGAGCTGTCAAACCTTGTAATGAAACAAGTTGTTATTACTTACACCGGGCACTTTCTGTAATGTTAGGCTTGGGGTTTCTGGTGTCATAAATAGTTTAGGACTTATTTTTGGTCTTCCCAAATCAATTGGTGGGGTCCTAGGGTAATTCAAATGAATTAACGGGCCTGTTCCAACAAATGTTGGTCTCATGGGAGTCATCATTCCTGCGATTTCATTGAATCTCTCCTTTTCTATGCCTGGATTCAGGATTTTCTGTTCACTGCTCTTATTACTTCCCTGGACAAACAATGGTATGACTGAACCTATGGTAACCGGTACTGACACTGCATCTGGGCTTGTTCGGGCATTTGGATCTCTTGGGTACATTACTCCTGTATTCTGACTTGTTAATGCAGACATCTCTGTCTATGGCCCTCTTATGGGGGTGTATCTCGGGATCGTCTGTGTTTGCATTGGGGACACTAAATTCAGGGTAGGCTTTATCTGAATCAGCGTCGGCTTCTGACAAACCTGTCTCATGTGGGCAGCCTGTCCTGTCGGCACTACCAAGTTTGTTGCAGTGTCTATAATAGGTAGATCTGGATAAATTCTGGGTATGTCAATCTGCAGCATAGGTATTTGAATGGCAGTAGTGGTAGGAACACTATGGCTAACCTGTATCTGTCTCTGTGTAGGTTCAATTGATATCAGACATGTATGGTCTACACTAGTACTTGAACCTGACTCATGTGCTGCATACGGTGGTGGGAGGGGCAGGGATTTCTCAGTAACTGCAAGATAAACTCGTCATCATCTGAGCCTTCATCGTAAGTTAAAGACTGTGGATTTCTGCTCTCTGTCATCTGAAGGATAGAAAGCCCTCTTTTTGGTACTTTTCTTAGCCTCGCTCCTGTTCTCTTGTGTAATTGCAGGAAACAACTTAATTTCCCGCAGAGTCTCAGTTCTCCAAAATTTCTTCTCACTATCCCATCTTGCCTCAGCTAAAGTCTTCTCAGCTTTTCTCACCCTTCTTTCAAATTTCAGTTGCTGTGTAGCCACTAATTCCCAAACAGCTAATGCTTCAAACTGGGCAGGTCTCGGAGGAAGTTTCAAATCATATAGTACTCTCCTCAAATTCTCTAAAATCCTCACATTAAATGTTCCATGGGCAGGAAATGCTAAGCTCCTGTCTCTTTCTGTTTCTTTGTACCATTGTTTCAGCCAAAGACATGGCAGAGCACTGTGTTCTTGAATACGATAAAGGCGGGTGTACCTTCTGGTGGTATAATGTCTCCTATTCTAGTTGGAATGAACGTATCTCCCCTTAGGGCAATCTTTAAAGCTTTGAAAAATTTAATTTTTATAATTTACGCTACTTTCAATCAAACCAGGAAGTGAATTTCAATCCCAAAATCCTTTTTGGTTACCTTCTCAACCAATTACGCTTTACAGTTGTCCACAAATCCGTCCGCGGCATTTCACACTAATCGACCTATCCCAGCGCGGCTCCAGTGACGTCACTCTCCTACGTACAGTGGCTGACAAAGCCCTTCAGCTTGCACTCCTAAACTAAAATCCGTGCAAGACTAAATGCAAATATTGTGAGTACTAAATAAAATCAATACCCAGCTTGCCTGTTTACTACAGGTATGTAAAAAAATCGCTTCAGAAACCTAACTGAATTTTCAACTACAGCATTTCGCTCCGATAGATATTCCTTTATCGTAGTTACCCTGACTCGCAAGAGAAAATTCGACCAGCAAATTTTACTCTTAAATGATCAATGGATCCTCCTTGTGCACATAGGACTCACCAAATCTCTGTCAAAATAACTATCACTCTCTTTAACAGGCACTCTTGAGTTTGTCAACCACAACCGATTGACCTATTAAACAGACAAATTACAGCATAAACCAAGTGTCTCATGCACTTATTCAATACTCCGGAATCTTAGACCAAGCAGAGTCCGTATACCAACAACCACGTGGGCAATTTTTGAGGCACAGAACAACACACACATGTGAAGTTCGACGACTTCCCTACTCTCACACTTTTCCTACTCTCAAACTTTGGAGTACGCAAACTCTCTAAACAACTTCATCTGGAGTACACAAACTCCATAAACACTCTCAAACATCACAATTCACCTGCGATTTGCTTAAGCTATGCTAGCACACACCTATTTCATTCACACTGTCTCTAAAAATGCTGAGAACATCCTCAAACAAGCATTGGCAAACTCCAAGGTTTTGGGAAAAGTCATGGTAGGTTCTTAGGGAGACAATGGCCCTCATTACAACCCTGGCGGTCGGTGGTAAAGCGGCGGTAATACCGCCAACAGACCGGCGGGGAAAAAAAATGGAATCAGGGCCATGGCGGAAACCGCCAACATAGACAGCCACTTTAACACTCCGACCGCCACGGCGGTACAAACAAACAGCTCGGCGGTCACCGCCAACAGACAGGTGGAAGACAAAGTACCACCCACCCTATCACAGCCCGGCAATCGCCACCTTTTCCGGGGCGGAACCAATGCGAACAAAAACACGGCGAAAACAGGACTTGGAAGGGAAAACACTCACCTCTCCACACTCCTCGAGGAACCAGGACGCCATGGAGCCAGAACTCCAGATACTCCCTGCGATGGTATTCCTGCTCCTCTATCAGGAGCACCAAAGACGTCGGTGATGACCACGGTGAGTACTGCACCTACAACACAGGGGAGGGGGGAGGGAAAAGAGAGTGACACACACATGCAACATGCAACACCCCCACCCCCACCCTCATCAACAACACCATTCTCACAAATACATGCAGCAACATTACATATACCCCCGCTTCAATAACGCAAGGACAAAAGGAATTGATGTGAACAAATGTAATCAATAAAAATCAGATAGTGAACTTTCAAAATTCAGTAAATACAAATATGTACACCAACTACACAAGTCCGGATATTAATCAAACATCGTCCGTGGATCAGAGTCCCAAAAGGCATGGGCCAGGCCCACACATGACACCAGACTTCAAACGGAGAGAACACTGCAGGGGCATCAGATCGAAATGAAACAGGCACCTCACGGGGAGGGGGGCACCTCAGCCTGATGAATGCACACCGCCACTGCTGCATCAGGGGGCTCCATGCCCATTGATGTATCCTGGGGAGCGCAAAGCCACAGTCTCTCAAGTCTCTCCAGTGGGTGGGTTGCCCACTGCTTTATCCTGGGGAGTGCAAAGCCACAGTCTCTCAAGTCTCTCCAGTGGGTGGGTTGCCCACTGCTTTATCCTGGGGAGTGCAAAGCCACAGTCTCTCAAGTGGATAACAGTCTCCACTGGTTCTGGAGGGGGCTTTGTGCCCAGAGTGCTTCATCCTGCCAAGGACTGAGGTAGTGGATGCCTTTCTCCACTGGTTCTGGAGAGGGCTTGGTGCCCAGAGTGCTTCATCCTGCCAAGGACTGAGGTAGTGGATGCCTTTCTCCACTGGTTCTGGAGGGGGCTTTGTGCCCAGAGTGCTACATCCTGCCAAGGACTGAGGTAGTGGATGCCTTTCTCCACTGGTTCTGGAGGGGGCTTGGTGCCCAGAGTGCTTCATCCTGCCAAGGACTGAGGTAGTGGATGCCTTTCTCCACTGGTTCTGGTGGGGGCTTGGTGCCCAGAGTGCTTCCTCTTGCCAAGGACTGAGGTAGTGGATGCCTTTCTCCACTGGTTCTGGAGGGGGCTTTGTGCCCAGAGTGCTTCATCCTGCCAAGGACTGAGGTAGTGGATGCCTTTCTCCACTGAAAGTCGTGCATCATGAAAGCTGGGCAGGCTCCTGGAACTGAACACCAGCCTCAGATGACTGACCACTAGGGATGGCAGCCATGTCTGCGGCGGTGCTGGCAGCGGCCTCTGTGGCATCGGTGCTGGCGGCGGGCTCTGTGGTGGCGGTGCTGGCGGCGGCCTCTGTGGCATCGGTGATGGCGGCGGGCTCTGTGGCGGCAGTGCTTGCAGCGGACTCTGGCATCGTGGCTGGCGGCGGGTTCTGTGGCGGCGGTGCTTGCGGTGGCCTCTGTGGCATCGTGGCTGGTGGCGGCCTCTGTGACTGCGGTGCTGGTGGCGGGCTCAGTGACTGCAGTGCTGGTGGCGGGCTCAATGACAGCGGTGCTAGTGGCGGGCTCAATGACAGTGCTGCTGGTGGCAGTGTAGGTGGCGGTCTTCTCCGCCGTACAGGTTGGCGTCGGCATGGACTGAAGGTGTGACACTGGTCCAATTGTCGGTGCCACCATGCCCTCTCATGACCTGCCCTTTATTTTCTGGCCCTTCCCCACCTTGGATGGTGGCGCTGCTGTCTTGCCACTATTCCCTTTCGTTTTGCCTGAGCCCTTGGTGGCAGGTGTTTTCTGCTTCTCCCTCCAGGATGTGGGCATCTTTTTAACTTTTGCAGGTGGCGGAATGTCCTTGCCCTCACTCCGTGGCACACTGGCAGCCCTGTTGATTGGCGCACTCCAATAGCCCGCAGTTGCTGGCACCACAGTAACCCCCATTTTCCCCCTCCCCAATCCCCCCAGCGCCTTGAGACCCTCACGGGTGAGTAGCGCACTCAATTTCTTTTTTGATTGATTGATTGATTGACTGTGCCTGGTGATATGGTGGCTGAGGTGCTGGGTTGGGGCCTGGAAAGCCTGGCCCTACGGGAAGGACGGGGGGAGGTGTAGGGAAGAGGTCAATATTAGCCAGGAAAAGTTTTTTAGACACACTGGGGCGGGTAGATGGAGGGGGTTTGGGAGTGGAGGAAGAGGTAGTGGTTGTAGGAGGTGTACATTTGCTGAATTTGGGTGAAAGTGCATGGGCTGGAGGCTGTTGTGAGGTGGATGGCTGTTGGGTGGGTGTGTGCCTGCGTTTGTGTACTTTGGGAGGAGGGCTCACAGACACACTGATAGAGGACACAGTGGATGTGTGAATGGTAGTGGGGGTGGTGAGTGCACGTGAGCGGTGTGTAGTGATGGGCGTGCTGGTGATGGAGGTAGTGGCTGAAGATGTAGTGCATGCAGGTGTGAGTGGAGACTAGACAGGGAGGGAGGAGGAGGACGTGGAAGAGGGGGACACAGTGGAGGCAGTGGATGTTGGTATGTGTGCATGGGTACGATGCTTGTGTGAGTGCCTGTGGGATGTGTTGTGCTTATGTTTGCCTGAGCCACCCTTGTGTGTTGAGGTTTGTGCATGCTGGTCTGATGCTGTGCTTGAGATAGGCTGATGTATAGGGGATTGGGTCTGGGTGGAGGAGGTTGGAGGGGGGAGGCTGCACACAGGGACAATGGCTGCCATCAGTGCTGAGGCCAGAGCCTGAAATGCTCTCTGTTGGGCTGCCATGCAAGAATGAATGCCCTCCAGGTATGCATTTGGTTCTTGCAAATGCCTCTCAACACCCTGGATGGCATTCAGAATGGTTGATTGCCCAACAGTGAGGGATCTCAGGAGGTCAATAGCCTCCTCACTGAGGGCAGCAGGGCTGACTGCGGCAGGGCCTGAGGTGCCAGGAGCAAAGGAGATGCCCACCCTCCTGGGTGAGCGGCCACGGGACATGCGCTGAGGGGCTGCTGGGAGGGCGGTGCTGGTGGGGGGGTGGCGGCTGTACCTGTTGATGCGGGGGCACAGAGGGGCCCGCCACAGCAAGGGAGCTCCCATCAGAGGAGGAGTCTCTGTCGTTGGTCTCTGCTCCTGTCCCTGCCGTGGAGCTCCCCTCGCCCTCTGTCCCACTGGTGGCTTCAGACTCCGTTGTCTTGCCCTCCAGGGCCAAGTGGGATGCAGCTCCCTCCTGCTCCGGTGCCACTGCTCCTCCGCCTGATGATGCTATTTCACACAAGAACAGGGAGATCACAAAAAGAGGGGAGACAGAAGAAAGACATGTTCAGTGCATGCAATACCACTACCGTTGGTGGACACTACAGACACAGCAGACTTCTGCACTACGCCATGCACTTATAGTTCCTAGATTATTCACAGGGCCATGGGGTACAAGGCCTATGCCCGATTGCTGCACACATGGAAGTCACAGGAACCTGACTAGGTGTAGATGGCTCTTACCACTGGTGGGGTTGGGGTGCCACATAGCCTGCCTCACAAAGCGACTTTGCCTACAAAGCTCGCACTGCCCACCTCCCCCACCCAGACACCTCGCAATGTGCGCAGAGTCAGATGGATGTGACTGTACTCACCCCCTTGTGGCTGCTGTGATGCCCTCAAGCGCCCATCTAACTCCGGATACGCCACCACCAGGATCCGGAACATCAGGGGGGTCATGGTGCGACGGGCACCCCTCCCACGTTGGGAGGCCATCCCCAGCTGGGCCTCCACCGTCTTCTTGCTCCAGCAGCGAATGTCCTCCCATCTTTTCCGGCAGTGGGTGCTCCGTCTGTGGTGGACTCCCAGGGTCTGGATGTCCTTGCCGATGGCACGCCAAATATCCTTCTTCTGGTGGGCGCTGACCTAGAGGAATAGTAGAGGGGAAAAGGTAAAGCTTTAACTGCCAGGACCGTCACAGTCATTGGCCCACGTTCCCACCCTTGCCCTGACACACATACACTCACTGTCTGCTCATGCATGGCTCAGTCCCCCCCCCATGTATCTTTCATCCACAACACTCCAAACAGGCATTGCCCATGCAGCATGCTCCAAGTGTACTTACCTGTTTGTCTGGAGGACCGTAGAATAGCTGTGTACTGGGGGAGGACCCCATCCACTAACTTCTCCAACTCCTCCGAAGTGAAGGCAGGGGCCGTTTCCCCAGACACATGAGCCATCGTCGCTTCCAGACTGAGGTCACAGCAGCACTTGCAGTGTAGGTCCTCTCCTGTCGAATGTCAGGTATCAAGTGAGTGAACAGACAGAAAATGGCGGTCACGTCCGCGGCGGTGCGTACCGTCACCGCCGGCGTACATCGTCATTGGCTCCTCAGACCAATAGGATCCAATGTTAACCAATGCAGGATTGCGCTGCGGTCTTCGACCGCCTACCACAATGGTGTCGAACGCCAGCGCAGTTACATCATATCCCCTTGTCCCACCTTACAGGTCAGGCAGCCGCCATTTCAGGGGGCCACATGGCATTAATAATAACTGCGTCACACCTATCTAGGCCTTGCATACACACAGTAACAGGCACATTGCGGATTGACAAATGTGTGCTAATGACTTTTTGTAATACCTCAATTTTGGCTGACTCTCTGCTCGCTGTTCTCGTCCATAGGGCACGTCCGCTGGGGCAGGTGATGAGATTGAGGCATCCTCCGGTGTACAGACCGCTGGTGGACCTGTCGACAATGGAAGAGAGACATGTAATAGTCACCTACAGACTTGATCGTGCAACAGTCCTGGAACTGTGTGCCCAGTTGGAGCCAGACCTGATGTCAGCAATCCGCCACCCCACAGGGATCCCCCCTCTAGTGCAGGTCCTGTCAGTACTCCATTTCCTGGCAAGTGGGTCTTTTCAAACTACAGTGGCCATTGCATCAGGGATGTCCCAGCCTATGTTCTCAAACGTGTTGTCCAGAGTGTTGTCTGCCCTGCTGAAACACATGCGCAGCTACATCGTGTTCCCTCAGGTGGAGGATTTGCCTACAGTGAAAGGTGACTTCTATGCCCTGGGACATATCCCCAACATCATAGGTGCCATTGATGGGACACATGTGGCCTTGGTACCCCCCCCCCCGCAGGAGTGAACAGGTGTACAGAAACCGGAAGAGCTACCATTCTATGAATGTGAAGATGGTGTGTTTGGCCGACCAGTACATCTCCCATGTGAATTCCAAGTTTCCTGGATCAGTGCATGACGCTTACATTCTGAGGAATAGCAGCATCCCTTATGTGATGGGGCAATTCCAGAGGCACCGTGTGTGGCTAATAGGTGAGGACAAGGACCCTATACCCTGTGAATAGTTGTCTGGGTCTGGGGTTGTCCCTACGGGTTAGTGTGTCTAACAGTTGTCCCTCAACATTTGCAGGTGACTCTGGGTACCCCAACCTCTCATGGCTACTGACCCCAGTGAGAAATCCCAGGACAAGGGCAGAGGAACGCTACAATGAGGCACATGGGCGATCTAGGAGAGTGATTGAAAGGACCTTCGGCCTCCTGAAGGACAGGTTCCTGTGCCTCCATACGACAGGTGGTTCTCTCTACTACTCACCAAAGAAGGTGTGCCAGATCATCGTGGCCTGCTGTATGCTGCACAACCTGGCTTTGCGACAACAGGTGCCTTTTCTGCAGGAGGATGGTCCAGAAGGTTGTCTTGTGGCAGCTGTGGAGCCTGTGGACAGTGAAGAAGAGGAGGCAGAAGAAGAGGATATCGACAACAGAAACAACGCTATCCAGCAATACTTCCAGTGAGACACAGGTAAGAAGATGTCACTGCCTCACACATCTCATACTATTGTTTGAGCTAGCATAAGTCTGTCACTTTCACCCAGTGTATGGACCCTGACTTGTCACTTTGCCTTTCCATTTAACAGATGTGGGTTGTCTGTGGTTAAATCCTGTGGGCTACATTGTCCCCTATAAGTGTACATGACTTTATTTATAGGTGGAAAATGACTAAGATGAGTAGCTCCACAAAGTATGTATCGTCCTTTCCTACATAACCATTTGCGACATGTGCTGATGACGAGTTTAGACTCTAGCATACTCCAATTAATGAAAAGACAGGTATAGTTGTTAGATGTTTTTAAATGTCAATTGTGAAGGTTGTGGACTCTGTGACATGAAATGGTTTTGGCATGTATGTGTATGCAACATGCTGTATCATGTTTGGCAGATGATCTGGTTCTTTTCCTGGTACATTATATCAGCAAATGATGTAGGTATGTGTGTATTTTGTGTATGTGATATGTTGAAATGAATGTTAACAGTATTTCCCATTGCTTGGTTGTTGGTTGACTATGTTGCTGTGGGTAGGGACTCAGATTCATGTTGGCAAGTCAGATTGTCATGGAATGGTTATTGTGATAGCTCTACTGATATGAATGTATAGTAGGTGTGTGATAGGTGGCTTAGCTGGTGTATGACATTGTTGTAATGTAGGGGTGTAGATGGTATCTAGTTGTGACATGATTTTGGCACTATCCTGGCTCTACCTGGGAGTGTAGTACGAGTGGTTGTACTGTGATTGATGTGTACAGTGTGATGTTAGTGTTTGAAACGAATATTATGACCCTGTCTCTCTGTTTTCCAGATTTCAGCATCAGCAGGTGAAGGAGATGGGGCACAGCCGAATGAGGAAGCTGCTGGCCACGGGATCTCAAGTCATGATACCACCAACATCGAGGGATCCGGTGGCCTGGAGGGCGAGGGGAGTGCCACAGGGGAGGCAGGATCCAGTTCATCATCTTCGGAATCCTCCTCCAGTGGACACCCCCTGGAAGTGGCGGACCCACCTGGGACCACCCCAGCACCATCTCTGTCCGCCACCCCCTTTCTACTACCGCCCTACTTGTAGCTCCCCTGCGCCCACTCACCCAAGAGGCTGGGTGTCGCCTTTGCCGCAGGCACCACTGCCCCAGCCCCTGTTAGCCCTGCTGCCCTCATTGAGGAGGCTATTGACCTCCTGAGGTCCATCTCTGTGAGTCAGTCGACCATCGTGAATGGCAACCAGGGACTTGCAATGCAAATCCAACAGAGTGAGGCGTTCCTGGAGGGCATTCATGGTGCACTGGCTAGCCTACAGAGATCCTTACAGGGTCAGGCCCCCACACTGACAGCAGTCAGTTACCTTTTGTCTCCGTCCCACCTCCACCTTCCTCTTCCCAATCCCAAACCCCTCCTCCCAGACCCAAACAAAGCACACAGACAGGCATGCATCCACCTCGACATCCAAGGGTAGCTCAGACAGACATAAGCACCACAAGACATACCACCAGCATACACACAAGCAACATTCAGATGCACACACAGCAACAGTCACAACCTGCCCTGACACTCCACCACCCCTAGCATCATAGACAGCACACCCGACACACCTGCAGACACCACACCAACATTCACAAATCCAGCCACTACACCTATCCTACCCTTAGACAGCACCACAGCAGACCCTCAGACATCCACCCCAGTCACCACACCCACAAACATCACAACCACTGACACTCCTATATGCAGCACATCCACCATACCTGCAGTCACTACCCCAACAGACAGTCACCCAACCACCACGGTGTCCCACATTAGCACCACCACCCCATTACCCCAAGACACATGAATACCCTCACTCACCCACCCAACAGACACCCAGCACCCACAAGCATACCTCGCACAAACATGCACCCAAGACTCTACAACACCTCTTACAACTACTCCATCTCCCTCCACAACCAAACATTTTTGCTATGACTGTCCCTGTGTGTCCAAAAAAGCCTTCCTTTCAGAGTTTTCCCTTTTCCCTACTCCTCTCTCCCCATGAGACCGCAAAACATTCTATTTCCCTCCCCAAGTCTATCCCATCCACCTCCAAGGCCTCCCCTAACCGCCGGCTAGTACCCAAGAATTCTACGCCTCCCAAAAAAAGACAACCCTCCCCTAAGCCTAAACCTAAAATCCCTCCTCCCAAGTCACATCCCAAAGGTCCCCGTCCCAAACCTAAGCCCAAACCCCCCTCCACCCCTGAGGTGCCTGCCTGCCCCCTTGATGCCCCTACCTGTGGAGGTTACATGGCAGTCAGGAGTCAAGTTCGGGGCACACAGATGTGCACTGTGTGCATACAGACTGTTGTAAGAGGACTGGCCTATGGCCTTTGATTTTCAAAATAAACAATGTTTTATATATTTTAAACCAACCTGTTGTTGCTTTAGTGGTTACATCTTTTCCATGCATTTATTTTCCTAGTATGGAGTTGTTCCTGGCTGAAGTTGGTTGTGTGTCAGTATTTGTGTGTGTGTGGTGCTTGTGCTATCTGTATTGTGTGTGCAGTATGTGAGGTTGTGTGCTGTGCTTTTGTCCCACAGTGATAGGGTGTGCGTTGTGTGATGGGCATGTGTGTGTTCGAACATTTTGTTGTGTTGAAGTGTTTGTTGCTGTGTTGTGTGGTTTGGTGTGTTTTGACAGTGTGCATGTGCATGTTGAGAGCATGGTATGATAGATACGATGTGCTGTGTGTGATGTGTATGCCAATTGGTAAGTTGTATGGTTGTGTGATTGTGTGTGTTTGTTGCCTGTTGGTTGTAGGTTGTGTTCTATGTGTGATGTGACCCTAGATACTGTCTATTGTGAGTGATTGCCCACGAATTGATGATGGTGTGGTTGTGATGTTGTTGTGTCATGTTGTGGTGTTGTGTGTTATTGTGTGTTACTGTGCCTGTGCTGTGTTTCCGTGCATAAGTGTGTGTTTTTTATGTGTGTGTATTGGCCTTAGTGTGTGTACTCTATATATGTGTGTGTGTGTGTGGTTGCATGTGAGTGTGTAGAAGCATGTGGTTGTCGCCCTTGCACCCCCTTCCTGATGGTATATTGTGTGAGTGTATATACATTGACAATATACAACAGTAACAGGTAAGTATGTGTACTTACGGTTGCTGTCGTCAGCGAAGTTTCCATAGTCTTTCTGCGAGCAGGAGCAGCGGGATGACGTCTAGTTCTTGTTCCACGGTGGCTCCGGACAAGTATGGCTTCCTGAAGGTGAGTGTCTTTTTTTTATGCAGTTCAATTCCGCCTGGTTTCCATGGTGGTGCAACTGCGGTGGAAACCTTTGTGGTGTGCTGCCTCGTAATCTGTCTGGCGGTAACAGGGTATCCATGGCATGCAGGTGACTTCCATTGCAGTCTGAACGTAGTGGTGGTGCTGGTGGTGTTTTGGCTGTATTCTCTTTTGAATACCGACATTGTCGTAATTTGGTGGTCTTCTCTGCCGGCCTGCTGGCAGTACGACTGCCACCGGCAACATGGCGGTCCTAAGCCTGCCAAACTCGCAATGAGGCCCCTTGTGTTCATGTCACAGGCATTCTTCAGAATGGATTATTGCAAATAAATTTCCCCTGTGTAAATTTTCCAACAGGATGCATTAAAGCCTACACCGCTTTAATTAGCATTCACAGTAGTATGAGAAGACACCAACCTTGCCTGATTGAGAAATTCTGATTGTCATATAGTTAGACCTACTCTGGTTCTTTGAATTTTTTTATGCATATTCTTTCTTACGGCCTAATTTCGAGGCTGGTGGTCTCGAGACCGCCAGCCTCATGGTGGCAATCGGACCGCCACACTCCAGGTGGTCTGACTACCACATTATGACCCTGGTGGTCGAGCCACCACAGGACCGCCATCCCTGCAGGAACATGGTTCCCAACCGGCTGATGGCAGTCAGACTCGTGCTTAGCCATGGTGGCTGATCACAAGTCCAGCACAGCCTTATTATGAGTCTGGCTATTCACCTTCCCAGATCTGTGGAGAGGAAGCAGCCGCAGATCTGGCGGTCTCCCCCTGGCCCTATCACAAGGTTTACACTTGGCTGCCCGGTGGAAACCTCTGAAATCCGAGGTTTCTGCTGGTCAGCCCAGTGGAAACCGTGCAGCGGCATTGGCCTTGGCTCCTCATGGAGCTGAGGCCAAAGTCGTTGCGCAGAGGGTGCTCCCAGCACCCCCAGAATGCGCACCGTCTGCTGTTGCAGACAGTGCACATTCCAAGGATGCTGGGCAGGGGGGCCCCTGCACTGGGTTTCTGCTGGCGGTAAGACTGCCTGCAGTGCGGGGGTCTGACTGCCACAACACGGCTGGCAGTCTCAAGACCACCAGCCTCGTAATGAGGCCCTTAGTCTATTTTTTACTGTCCTTCAAGATCCCTTTGATACATCTGTATCTCAATCATGCTGAATTGTTACAATATGAAGAGGCAGGAACAAACATGTGTTTCTTCTATTTGTTCCATAAAAAATACTTTCTCAGAGATGGAAAAAGCATAATGTGTCTCCAATGTAAGACTGTGATATTTGTCACTGATTGAGGTTTTCTTGTTGGCCATAAGGGATTGGTTTTTGTGTTATGTGAATGCGGTTTTGGAAAGGCCAGTGATTAATATGATGCTTGAAGGGTTGTACCATTTATCCTGGAGTGATAATAAGATTAGACAGAAGATGGGTTTAACACTGATCTTGAGAATTATATTTAATATGGGACAGCTGTGATATGCAGCCATGGGATATCACTCTGGGTCACCAGCATACGTGTGAAGAATGTTTAAGAACACAAATCCCATTTCTGTGGAAAATCAAAATCAGAGTTCAAAATCACTATTGGTGGAAAGAAATGAGGACTGTGGCATCGCATTTAGGAGGAAAATCACATTTGGGTGCAAAATAATATATGGGTAGAAAATCCCCAATAATGAAACATAGGCTCTATGACAAAATACTGTTTACCTAAATATCATGATACAAGATTATTGTGTCAAAAATATAGTCAACAAAAATATCACATTTACTTACTTTGTATGTAAACTTTCAAAATGCTTGTCATAAAGGTATTTATATTGAAATATTCATATGTATATAAAATGATATGTAATTTATTTAAAAGTATACATGAACAAATTAAAAAATATTTAAAATAAACAAACGTTCCTACCTACTAAGCAAACAAAACACAACAAAAAAATAAATCAAATAATAAATTAACATTATTAATATTAACCCATTCACTGCCAGGCCTTTTCCCCCTCAGGTGCCAGGCCTTTTTTTGGCTATTTGGGGCAAGTCGTGATTAGGCCTTCATAACGTTTTGTCCACATAAGCTACACACGCAAAATTTGCATCCTTTTTTTCCAACATCCTACGGAGTGTAGAGGTACCCAGAGTTTGTGGATTGCCCTGAGGGGACAGGAAATTAGCCAAAATACAGTGAAAAATTAAATTTAAAAAAATTTGTAAAAAAAGGCTGCAGAAGAAAGCTTGTGGCTTTTTCCCTGAAAATGGCATCGTCAAATGGTTTGCGGTGCTAAAATCACCATGTTCCCAGCTTTCAGGAACAGGTAGACCTGAATAAAAAAAAAACAGTTTTCAACACAATTTTGGCATTTTACTTGGACATACCCCATTTTTACTATTTTTTGTGCTTCCAGCCTCCTTCCAGTTAGTGACAGAAATGGGTGTGAAACCAATGCTGTATCCCAGACATCTAAACATTTCTGAAAAGTAGACAAAATTTAGAAATCAGCAAGGGGTCATTTGTGTAGATCCTTCAAGGTTTTTTAACAGCTAAAATAAAAAAAACTATTGAAATTGAGGTAAAAAAAAGCAATATCTGTCCACATTTTCTTCTATAACTTTTTCCACCTATGACAGATTTTTCAAAGAAATATACAGTTACGACTGCTGGACACTTCTGATTGTAGGGATATATAGGGTTTGTAGGTTCATCAAGAACCCTAGGTGCCCAGAGCCAATTAAGGAGCTGCACCTTGCAATGGGTTTTCACCGTATACCGGGTATACAGCAATTCCCTTGGTGAAATATAAAGAATGAAAAATAGGTATCAAGGAAACCTTTGTATTTCCAAAATGGGTGCAAGATAAGGTGTTGAGAAGCAGTGGTTATTTGCACATCTTTGAATTCTGGGGTCCCCATACTAGCATCTGAATTACAGGCATTTCTCAAATAGTTGTCTTTTTTACACACTGTCTTACATTTGGAAGGAAAAAATGTAGATAAAGACAAGGGGCAATAACACTTGTTCTTCTATTCTGTGTTCCCCCAAGCCTCCCGATAGAAATTGTACCTCACTTGTGTGGGTAGGCCTAATGCCCGCGACAGGAAGCGCAACATGGACACATCACATTTTTACATTGGCCTCTAGCTCAGCCGGCACCTGGGGAAACCTAGCAAACCTGTCCATTTTTAAAAATTAGACACCTAGGGGAATTAAGAATGGGGTGACTTGAGGGGATCTCACCAGGTTCTGTTACCCAGAATCCTTTGCAAACCGCAATATTTGCCAAAAAATAATACTTTTTCCTCACATTTTGGTGACAGAAGGTTTTGGAATCTGAGAGGAGCCACAAATGTCCTTCCTTCCAGCATTCCACCAAGTCTCCCGATAAAAATGGTACCTCACTTGTGTGGGTAGGCCTGGTGCCCGCGACAGGAAATGCCCCAAAACACAACATGGGCACATCACATTTTCCCAAAGAAAACAGACGTGTTTTTTGCAAAGTGCCTAGCTGTGGATTGTGGCCTCTAGCTCAGCCGGCACCTAGGGAAACCTACCAAACCTGCGCATATTTGAAAACTAGATACCTGGGGGAATCCAAGATGGCGTGACTGGTGGGGCTCTCACCAGGTTCTGTTACCTAGAATCCTTTGCAAACCTCAAAATTTGACACAATAACACGTTTTCCTTATATTTCGGTGACAGAAAGTTCCGGAATCTAAGAGGAGCCACAAATTTCCTTCCACCCAGCGTTTCCCGGAGTCTCCTGATAAAAATTGTACCTCACTTGTATGGGTAGGCCTAGTGCCTGCGACAGGAAATGCCCCAAAACACAACATGGACACATAACATTTTCTCAAAGAAAACTGACCTGGTTTTTGCAAAGTGCCTAGCTGTGGATTTTGGCCTCTAGCTCACCCGGCACCTAGGGAAACCTATCAAACCTGTGTATTTAGTAAAACTAGACGGGGAGACTTTTGGGGCTCTCACCAGGTTCTGTTACCCAGAATCCTTTGCAAATCAAAAAATTTGGCCAAAAAAAACTTTTTTACCTCACATTTCAGTGATAGAAAGTTCTGGAATCTGAGAGGAGCCACACATTTCCTTCCACCCAGCATTTCCCCAAGTCTCCTGATAAAAATGGTACCACATTTGTGTGGGTAGGCCTAGTGCCCGGGACAGGAAATGCTCCAAAACACAACATGGACACATCTAATTTTCCCAAAGAAAACTGACCTGTTTTTTGCAAAGTGCCTAGCTGCAGATTTTGGCCTCTAGCTCATCCGGCACCTAGGAAAACCTAGCACACCTGGACATTTCTCAAAACTAGACACCTAGGAGAACTCAGAATGGGGTAACTTGTGGCGCTCCTACCAGGTTCTGTTACCCAGAATTCTTAGCAACCCTCAAAATGTGGCAAAAAAACCCTTTTACCTCACATTTCGGTTCTGCAAAGTTCTGTAATCTGAGGGGAGCCACAAACTTCCTTCCACCCAGCATTCCCCCAAGGTCACCTGATAAAAATGGTACCTCACTTGTGCATGTAGGCCTGGTGCCCGCAACAGGAAATGCCCCAAAACACTACGTGGATACATCAAAATTATCAGAAACAAAACTACCTGTTTTTGCGGGGGACACCTGTGTTTTTGGTCCTGGGTTCAGCAGCAATCTAGGGAAACTTACCAAACCCAGACATTTCTGAAAACTAGACACCCGAGGGAGTCCAGGGAGGTGTGACTTGCGTGGATCCCCCAGTGTTTTTCTTTACTGAGAATCCTCAGCAAACCTCAAAGTTAGCTAAAAAAAATAAAATTTTTCCCCACATTCTGTTCTCCTTAGTCTCCTGATAAAAATGACACCTCACTTGTGTAGGTGGGCCAAGTGCCTGTGAGAGGGAAGAGCCAAAAACACGTTGAAATTGAGGGGGAACCAAAGTGGGTCCAAAAGGGTAGTTTGAAGAAAAGCGTTTTTAGGCTGACAGGTGGGGCAGACTTTTTATCGGTACAGATGAGACAATGCTGGGTGGTAGGAATTTTGTGGATTCCTGCAGATACCGGAAGGTTCCATCACACAAATTTGGGGAAAATGTATGATTTCAAGCAAGGTTGGAAGTTTGCAGGGCATTGTGGGTAAGAAAATGGTGTGGGGTGCATGTAAAGCACACTACCCTGGACTCACTCAGATGTTTAGTTTTCAGATGTGTCTAGGTCTCATAGATTTTTCTACTTGACAGCGTCCTAAAGTCCAAAAAGTGCAACCCTCACCATTCCAAGTGGGACGATTTTGAGAGTTAGACAAGCTCTCATGGTGTCAGAGTCACCAGATCGTTGGGGTCTGTGCACGTTCCCAACACGTCCACCACTGAACAGCTCCAAGACTCTGATAGATAAATCACAGAGAGTGAGAGAGTTCAAGAGGGGAAGAGGGGATTAGGAAGGGAACAGCTGGGAAGGAGACCTGTAGTAAGAAAAAGGTTAGAACACACAATATGAAAATTATGGGGGTCATTCTGACCCTGGCGGTCGGTGATAAAGCGGCGGCCAACCCGCCAACAGGCTGGCGGTTAAAAAAATGGAATTCTGACCCTGGCGGGAACCGCCAACACAGCCCGCCACTTTACCACTCCGACCGCCACGGCGGGACAGACAAACAGTGCGGCGGTCACCGCCAACAGGCAGGCGGCAGACAAAGTACCGCCCACCCTATCACAACTCACCAATCCGCCACCTCATCCGGGGCGGGAGCCCCGCCGATAAAAACACGGCGGAAACAGACTACGAATGGGAAAATGCTCACCTCTATACACTCCACGAGGACGGAGGACAGCATGGAGCCCGAATTACACATCCTACCCGCTCTCGTCTACCTGCTCATCTACCACGAGTACGAACTCCGGCGCAGACGACAACGGTGAGTACCGCACCTACGACACAGGGGAGGGGAGGAGGAGGAAGGGTTACGGGCACACACATACGCATCACACCCACCCCCCAATTATCTACACACCAATGCAGAGCACCAAGTCAAAGTTACCCCACCCAAACCCCCCGGAATAACGAAAAGATATGATTCAAGTGAGAAACAACATTTATGTACAAAATAGGTTCATTGAAGACATGGCAAAATAGGAAAATTATGGAAATATTATCTAATGTAAACATTGCGTGACCGAGAAATAGAGGCAGAAAGTCCAGCACAGTCACAGAAATTGCAAATGTCCGTGGGCCGAAGTGAATCAACACATGGGCAAAGCCCACAAAGGAGACCTGAGTCCGTTGGAGAGAATACTGCAGGGGCATCACATGACAAAACTACAGGCACCTCAGGGGGAAGGCAAGGGGGGGCACCACAGCCACATGAGTCCATGACGCCAGATCCAAGAAGGGGCCACCATGCCCACCGTCCAATCCTGGGGAGTGCAAAGCCACAGTCTCTCAAGTCTCTACAGTGGGTGGCTTGCCCACTGTCATATCCTGGGGAGTGCAAAGCCACAGTCTCTCAAGTCTCTACAGTGGGTGGCTTGCCCACTGTCATATCCTGGGGAGTGCAAAGTCACAGTCCATCAAGTGGATAACAGTCTCCACAGGCAATGGAGAAGGCAGGGTGGGCCGAGTGCAGCGTGAACATTAGCACGACACAGAACCGGCACAGTCATTGGCCCAGCGGTGCATGAGACGGCGGGGCCCAGCGGAGCGGTGCCTGAGATGAAGGGCCCAGCGGAGCGGTGCATGAGACGGCGGGGCCCAGCGGAGTGGTGCCTGAGATGAAGGGCCCAGCGGAGCGGTGCTTGACAGGAAGGGCCCAGCGGAGCGGTGCTTGACAGGAAGGGCCCAGCGGAGCGGTGCTTGAGACGGCGGGGCCCAGCGGAGCGGTGCCTGAGATGAAGGGCCCAGCGGAGCGGTGCATGAGACGGCGGGGCCCAGCGGAGCGGTGCCTGAGATGAAGGGCCCAGCGGAGCGGTGCTTGACAGGAAGGGCCCAGCGGAACGGTGCTTGAGACGGCGGGGCGCAGCGGAGCGGTGCCTGAGATGAAGGGCCCAGCGGAGCGGTGCTTGACAGGAAGGGCCCAGCGGAGCGGTGCATGAGACGGCGGGGCCCAGCGGAGCGGTGCCTGAGATGAAGGGCCCAGCGGAGCGGTGCTTGACAGGAAGCGCCCCGCGGAGCGGTGCATGAGACGGCGGGGCTCAGCGGAGCGGTGCCTGAGATGAAGGGCCCAGCGGAGCGGTGCTTGACAGGAAGGGCCCAGCGGAGCGGTGCATGAGACGGCGGGGCCCAGCGGAGCGGTGCCTGAGATGAAGGGCCCAGCGGAGCGGTGCTTGAGACGGCGGGGCCCTCTTCAGCGGTGCCTTTCAGGACGGCGGGGCCCTCTTCAGCGGTGCCTTCCTGCACGGCGGGGCCCTCTTCAGCGGTGCCTTTCAGGACGGCGGGGCCCTCTTCAGCGGTGCCTTTCAGGATGGCGGGGCACTCTTCAGCGGTGCCTTCCTGCACGGCGGGGCACTCTTCAGCGGTGTTTGTCCTGTAATTCCAGGGAGTCTGACCTGGGCAGGACTCCCTGCTCAGTCGTCCTCCGACCGTGCAGTTGCTGGACCCTTCGGTGACGGTGTCCTGAGCCCTTGGGTGTCCTCCCTCACACCCGGGATGGGGCTTGTGGGCCCTCCTGGTCCGCGCTCCTGCTGCCTGACTTCTCCGCCCTGCTGCCCTTGCCCTCCTTCGCTGTGGCTCTCTGGGCCTTGCCTCACCTGGAAGTTGTGGCAGGTGAAGTGTCCGAACTTTGGTCCTTGGGGGCAGCCGTGGCACTCCTCCCGCGGCGGCCCCTCACTTTCCGGGTCCTCTTTCCAGGGGGGGGGGCTGGCTGTCCCCTTGTTGCTGACCGATGTCTCACTGCTGGCAAAGGGGGGACTCCAAAATCCATGGACTACGCTGACACGTGAACCCGGGCTGGTGGTGGCTGAGGTGCTCTTGGGACTCTTAGCAGATGGAGGGGGTGGGTCAGGTGAGGGAAAGAGGTCAAGATTGGAGAGGTAACACTTTTTAGGACCAAGGTAAAAGGTAGGTGCAGTGGTTATGGGAGTGGAGGAAGAGGAGGTGGTTGTAGGAGAGTCAGGTGTGCTGTCCTTGGGTGAAGGTGCATGGACTGGAGGCTGTCGTGAGGTGGTTGGCTGTTGGGTGGGTGGCTGCCTGCGTTTGTGTGTCTTGGAAGAGGGGGTGACAGACACAGTGGGAGAGGACACAGGGGACGTGTAAACGGCAGTGGGGGTGGTGACTGCATGTGTGCGGACTGTACTGGAGGGTGTGCTGGTGATGGGTGTACTGGCTGTTGGTGGTGTGCATGCAGGTGTGAGTGGCGACGTCACAGGGAGGGAGGAGGGAGACGAGGAGGTGGGGGACACAGAGGTGGTAGTGGCTGTTGGCATGTCTGCATCTGGGTGTTGCTTGGGTGAATGTTTGTGTAATCTGTGGTGCTTATGTCTGGAAGAGCTGCCCTTGGGTGTTGAGGTGTGTGCAGGCTGGTCTGATGGTGTGGATGGGATAGGCAGATGAACAGGAGACTGAGACAGGGTGGAGGCAGTTAGAAGAGGGAGGCTGGAAACAGGGACAATGGCTGCCGTCAGTGCTGAGGCCAGAGAATTGAACGATCGTTGATGGGCAGACTGACCCGAATGAATGCCCTCCAGGTATGCATTGCTACGATGCACCTCCCTCTCTACCCCCTGGATGGCATTCAAAAGGGTAGTCTGCCCAACAATGATGGTCCTCAGGAGGTCAATGACCTCCTCACTGAGGGCAGCAGGGGTAACAGTGGCAGGGCCTGAGGTGCCTGGGGCGAAGGAGACGCCCGCCTTCTTGGGCGAGTGGGCACGGAGCGTAGCCTGAGGGGCTGCTGGGAGGGCGGAGCTGGTGCGCTGGGTGGCAGCTGTACCTGTAGAGGCGGGGGGCACGGATGTTGCCACCACCGCTAGGGAGCTCCCTTCCGAGGACGTGTCGGTGTCGCTGGTTTCACCACAGCTCCCCGTTGTGAAGCTCCCCTTGCCCTCCGTATCACTGGTGGCCTCGGTGTCTGTGCCATGGCCCACCGGGGCCTTGTGAGTCGCAGCTCCCTCGTGCTCCGGTGCCAAGTCTCCTCTGCCTGATGATGCTGAAGCACACATGCACAAGAAGATAAAGAAAAAGGGTGGAGGGAGACATAATAAAAGGTTGAGTACATGCATTGTCAACACCGTTGGCGGAGAGGACAGACACAGGAGCCTCATGCACTAAGCCGCGCAATCAGGGTACACTACTGAGTACTTGTGACTGGGCCAACAGGTCTAGGGACAACAAACGCGCACATGGGTGATGCAGGACCATGGCTAGCTGTACCTGGCATCGTACAGAGGTTGGGGGTGGGGGCACAGGGCCATGCCTAAAGGAGGGGACTACACTACAGAAGGCGCCCTGGCCTAATGTCACCCACAGCCCTCCTCCCCCACCCAGACGCCTCCACTACGCGCAAAGATAGCTGAATGTGCTGGTACTCACCCCCTTGTGTCTGCTGTGATGTCGTCACGCGCCCATCCAAATCGGGGTAGGCCACCGCCAGGATCCGGGACATCAGGGGGGTCAGGGTACGACTGGCACCCCTCCTAAGTTGGGAGGCCATCCCCGGTAGTGACTCGGCGGTCTTCCTGGTCCCGCGGCAGATGTCCTCCCACCTCTTGCGGCAGTGGGTGCCCCGTCTGTTGTGGACCCCCAGGTTCCGGACTTCCTTGGCGATGGCACGCCAAATGTCGATCTTCTGATGGGCGCTGACCTATTTGACATGTACAGGGTGGAAATTGAAATATCATAAATTTTCCGCATGATAGATGCGATTGGCCCCCCCTCCCCAACCTTGCCATGTGGCACATGCTCTCATCTATCGTGCCTTGCACTCCTCATTCGCTCCCCACCCCACCATCTTACATCCACCATACACAACCCAGGCATAGCCCATGCAACGTGCACACAGTGTACTTACCTGTTGGTCTGGAGGACCGTAGAGTCGCGCATACTGGGGCAGGACCCCATCCACAAGTTTCTCCAACTCTTCTGTCGTGAAGGCAGGGGCCCTTTCCCCAGTCGCAGCAGCCATTGTATCTCCCAGACCGAGGTCACAGCAGCACTTGCAGTATAGGTCCTCTCCTGTGGATGATCAGGTCTCGAGTGATTAATCAGATAGAAAATGGCGGTCACGCCCGCGGCGGCGCGTACCGCCGCGGTGCGTTCCGCGACCGCCGGCGCAGCTAGTCATTGGCCCGTGAAACCCATAGGGTTCGATGTTAACCAATGCGGCTTTGCGCTGCGGTCTTCGACCGCCTACCGCCACGGTGTGTCACGCCAGCGCATTGACCTCACATCCCATTGTCACACTTCTCAGGTCAGGCAGCCGCCATTACAAGGGACCACAGGGCTTAATTACTACTGCGTCACACAGGCCTAGGCCTTGCATTGCCACTCATACAAGCCATTCAATGCATTGACAATCGTGTACTGTGCAAGCTGTAGTTACGTACCTGTGGGTTGTTTGACTCTGTGCTCCATGTTGTCCTTCCTAGGCACCGTCCGCTGGGACTTGCGAGGAGAAGGATGAATCCTCCCGTGTACCGACCGCTGGTGGACCTGTCGACAATGGAGGAACGTCATATAATACTTCGATACCGACTTGACCGTGCCACTATACAAGAACTGTGTGCCCAGCTGGAGCCAGCACTGATGTCCCCCATCCGCCAACCCACAGGAATTCCCCCTCTGGTGCAGGTTCTGTCAGTCCTCCATTTCTTGGCAAGTGGGTCTTTTCAGACAACAGTGGCCATGTCATCAGGGATGTCTCAGCCAATGTTTTCTAAGATTTTGTCCAGAGTGTTGTCTGCCCTGACGAAATACATGCGGAGCTACATAATTTTCCCTGAGGAGGGTGATTTGGCCACTGTGAAGGCTGACTTCTATGCCCTTGGACATATCCCCAACATCATTGGTGCCATTGATGGGACCCATGTGGCCTTAGTACCCCCAAAAGACGATGAGCAGGTGAACAGAAACAGGAAAAGTTACCATTCTATGAATGTCCAGGTGGTCTGTTTGGCTGACCAGTACATCTCCCATGTAAATGCCAAGTTCCCTGGGTCAGTTCATGACGCGTATGTTATGCGAAATAGCAGCATCCCTTATGTGATGGAACAGCTACAGAGACACCGTGTGTGGCTAATTGGTGACTCTGGTTACCCCAACCTGCCGTGGCTACTGACCCCAGTGAGGAATCCCCAGACCAGGGCAGAGGAACGGTACAATGAGGCCCATGGGCGATCTAGGAGGATCATAGAAAGGACCTTCGGCCTCCTGAAGGCCAGGTTTAGGTGCCTGCATATGACAGGGGGATCCCTCATGTACTCACCAAAGAAGGTGTGCCAGATCATCGTGGCCTGCTGTATGCTTCACAATCTTGCATTGCGACGCCAGGTGCCTTTTCTGCAGGAGGATGGTCCAGATGGTGGTGTCGTAGCAGCTGTGGAGCCTGTGGAGAGTGAAGAGGAGGAAGACGACGGGGACGACACGGACAACAGGGACACGGTCATACAACAGTATTTTCAGTAGCACCCAGGTAAGAATCCCCCACGTCATTTTACATTTCCTTCTGGCCTCCTGCATCTCTACTTTCTGTGTTTCCCCCCAGTTCCTTTCAACTGAATTGTGACTTTCCCTTGGCTTTTCAGAGCTGTATGACCCACTGCGTGACTTCTGGTTTTTTCGGCAATGGAGTAAAGCAAATTGACATTGGTATGTTGTCATCACAAAGTAACTGCACATTTTTGACCCGTTATGCATAATACATTTGTTAAGAATACAAGCAGACTCCTGTTTTCTTAAGTGCAATTGGTGATTTATTTAAAGTGCTACATATAGGGACATGATAGTAAAACGGTGATGGGTGGGGGTGGAGTGATGTCCATGGCAGAGTCCAGTTCTCGGTCGCACAGGTGCATTGTCCATATGCCTGTGGAAGGATGGAGCAGGGGCAGTTCAAGGTTGGACAGGGTGACGATGTGGGACAGTGGAATGACATCTGGGGGGATCTTAGGCTGGCGGGGGTCTTGGCATCCTACTCTGTCTTCCTTTGTGATCTCAGGCTCCTCTTGCAGGGTGGTTGATCTTCAGCAGGAGGTGGGGTTCTGGTGGCCCGTCGTTGTGTGGGGGCCTCCTGTCCACTAGCGCCGGCGGAGGTGGTAGGCTGTTCCTGGTCCGGGCTGGGGACAGGGGCCCTTTGGGGTGCCACATGGTCCCTCAATGTGGTGACTATTAGGTTCAGGGCCTGGACGATGTTCCTGAGCTCCTCTCTGTACCCCATGTACCGTTCCTCCTGCTGTGCCTGGATCTCCTGGAACCTGGCCATTACCGTCGCCATCGTCTCCTGGGAGCGGTGGTATGCTCCCATGATGGTGGTGAGGGCCTCTTGGAGAGTCGGTTCCCTGGGCCTGTCCTCCCCCCCCTGTCGCACTGCAGCCCTCCCAGTTGCCCTGTTTCCCCGGGCCTCTGTCCCCTGGACGGTGTGCCCGCTACCACTGCCCCCAGGTCCCTGTTGTTGTTGGGGTGATGGGTCAGCCTGGGTGCCCTGTAGTGGCGGACACACCGCTGATTGACCTGTCCTGGAGACAGAGGCATGGGCCCGCTGGGTGGGAGCGGTGCTGATATTCCCAGAGGGGGTTAGGTCTGCTGTGGCCTGTGTCTGTGTGTGGGGAACCGACTGTCCAGAGGTCCCCGATGGTCCGGGCTGGTCATCAGGTTCCAGGTCGACAGAGCTGCTGTCCTCACTGCGGGCCTGTTCTGGGGGTGGGATGGACATATCTGGACCCTCCTGGCCGGTGTGTTGGCGTTCGGGCCCTGCAGGGGTGAAAGAGTATGGTTATTGCTTCTGTGTGTTCCATGGTGTGCGATTTGTGGGTGCCCTTGTCCCCCAGTGCTGGCATCCCCTTGTGGCAGGAGTTGTGAGGGTGGTTTGTGGGGGGGATGGGTATGACATTGGCAGGGAGGCTGTGTGCTGGGGGGTTGGGGGTGAGGGTAGGGGTGTGGGTTGGCATGCTGGTGGTTGGGGGGGGGGAGTAGTTGAGACTAGACTTACCAGAGTCCATTCCTCCGCCTACTCCAGCGAGGCCCGCAGGATGCAGGATGTTAAGGACCTCTTGCTCCCATGCTGTGAATTCGCGAGGGGTGGGTGGGGGTCCGCCGCCAGTCCTCTGCACAGCGATGTTGTGTCTGGAGACCATCGACCGTACCTTCCCCCGTAGGTCGTTCCAGCGCTTTCTGATGTCTTCCCGGTTTCTGGGATGCTGTCCCACAGCGTTGACCCTGTCGACAATCCTCTGCCATAGCTCCGCCTTCCTGGCTATTGTGGTGTGTTGCACCTGTGTGCCGAAGAGCTGGGGCTCTACCCTCATGATTTCCTCCACCATGACTCAGAGTTCTTGGTCAGAAAACCTGGGGTGTCTTTGGGGTGCCATGGGGTGGTGTGGATGAGGTGTGGGGTGGTGTTTGCGGTGATGTGAGTGGTGGTGTGTGGTGATGTGTACGTAGATGTGGTGTGGTTGATGATGTTGGGCTCCTGTGTGTGTTGGGGTTTTCGATTGATGTTCTCTCTCTCTCTCTCTCTCTCTCTCTCTCTCGCCTTCTCTCCGATTTCCAACTAGTGGGGGTTTGTGGGTGATGTGGGTGTGTGTTTTATAGTTGCTTGGATGTGTGGGGGTGGTGTTTGTATGTGTATCAGGTGTGTGTATTTCAAATTGTCCAATGTGGCTGGGTTTTGGAGCCTGGGTGTGTATTTTGACCGCGGCGGTGTGTACCGCCAATGGAATACCGCGGTTGAAAGACCGCCGCGTGGATTGGTGGGTCGTAATGGCATGGGCGTGTTTGTGTTGGCGTGGCGGTGGAGGTTTGGTCATCTCCAGTTTATCGCTGCCCGCTGATGAGGCGGCCTTCCGTGGATGTCGGGTTTTTGGCGGCTTGGCAGATGTTGGTCAGAATGACCGTGGCGGCTTTCCGCGGCCGCGGCGGTAGAATGGCAGTCTTTTGACCGGCGGTAGGAGCCTTTTACCGCCGAGGTCAGAATGACCCCCTATATCTCCTGAAATCAATACTAGACTATGATTCTAAGCCTAGTCACTCTGAAAACATGAACAATCTAAGAGTTAAGTTTAAAATGGCTACGTTTCAAGATGGCCGGATACCTGTAGGGGAATCAAGACGAATTAAATGAAAACTTTCTTATTCAAGTACTTTCCTTTACATGAGAATCAGAAAAAACATTCTGACTAAATTTTAAACCAGTCATATAAATCCTGTTTTGATAATGTATACTAGGACCATACAATATTGCATCTAGAAACTCTGGCCTTCTGTGTACTCTTAAAATGTTTCAACACAAATTGCGCATATGTGCACATAACTTGTCAACTCGAATATTACATAATAAATATCTTAAAATAGTGGCATACAATAAACAACATGAAATAAACTCGAGGAGAGAATCGTGCGTCTTGCCGATTCGAGTGTCACCATGTGAAATACCAAGAAATGGTAGCACGCAATGAATATCAAAGTCAAATCATCATTAATTGAATCGTGCGTCTTACAGATTCGTAAAACACGATGTAAATGTCAAGAAATAACAGCTCACAATAAATAACAAGATCAAAGTAGAATTAAACGAATCGCGCTTCTTTTGCCGATTCTTAAGCCACCATGTAAATGTCAAGAAATGGTAGCGCGCAATGAACAACAAAGTTAAATCCTCATGAAACAAGTTGTGCCTCTTGCCAATTCGTAAACCATCAAGTAAATGTCAAGAAATAGTAGCGCGCAATGGACAACAATGTTTAAACACCATAAAACGAATCGCGCGTGTTGCCAATTCTTAAGCCACCATGCCAATGTCAAAAAATGGTAGCACGCAATGAATAACAAAGTCAAACCTTTATGAAACAAATTGCGCGTCTTGCCTATTTGTAAACTACCATATAAATGTCAAGAAATGGTAGCGCGCAAGTAATCTGTTACTCATTTAAGAATTAAAATTAAACCAAGAATATGAAAATTCTCAATAACGGTGTCGGAACAGTCCAACCACCGTCTTACCACCTGGAACAATGATCACCAATGAAGGATGAAGGGCAGAAGACTGGAAGCTCCAAATAGGCCGCCGGGACAGGAGCTCAGGAAGAAGCTGCTGCTCTGCACCGGGACCTCTGAATAGTGAGCACTGGGAGTTGGGCTGGCTCTCTTTTATAGAGTCTTGGCCCAGCCCAGAACCACGCCCAGGCATGTTGCAGGGAAAGTCTCTGGAAGACCCTGGAAAGGGGCCCTACCTTAGCACACTCTGAAAACCTGCAGCAATACATTGCAAAGGAACAGTATTTGTAAGCATATTAAAAATAAGTTTTCAGGATTGAACTCTGCAATGCAAAAGGTTAAACCACAACATATCGTCACAATGCATAAATTACGTTGTTTTGAGAGTGCTGGGTTTTTGCATTTTTGTCGCCAATAGAGCGCGTACTGCTCTGGTGTTGACACATGGCCCAAATGTAAAACCAAAACCCAAAATACTCTAATGTCCTCTTGCTTGCCATTGGGATAAGATCTTTTAGTGTGCAGGGTGAGAGCTGAAAGACTGTTACCCCCTTCAGTTGGGGTGGGGGCAGAACCATTCCCATACTAGTTGGTAGCCACCACCCCACGATTTTATTTTAATTCCCAGGCATCTAGTAGGCTTTCTGCCCCCCCAGGGAGTGTATCGGTGGTAATTAGCCCATCTGCCCAATGGTGGGCAGAACAACTTTGTCCACATTTATTTGGGGGTGGGAATATGGCCATACTCCCACCCTCTTTTTTTGAAAAAAAATCCTCCCTGGTCTCTTGTGGGCTTTCTGCCCCCCTTGGGGGCAGATGGGCCTTACAAAAATAGGCCGATCTGCGCCCAAAGGGGGCAGAAATGACCAAAAGTAATGTGCCCCATGGGGAGCGACCCTTGCCCAAGGGGCTTCCCCCCATACAAAACCCACACACACAAACACCAATCATTGGTGCCTAAGTGGTTTCTGCCCCCTTTGGGGGCAGATAGGCTTAATAGAAATAGGCCGATCTGCCCCCAAGGGGGGCAGGGATGGCCTAAAATAAATTTGTCCCCCAGTGGAGTGACACTTGCCTAAGGGGTCACTCCCCATCTGTAAAAAATAAAAAAAATAAAATCCATGGTGCCTAGTGGTTTCTGCCTCACTTGGGGGAAGATTTGCCTAATTAAAATGGGCGAATCTGCCTCCAAGGGAGGCAGAAGTGGCTTAAAATAAATTTGCCCTGCAGGGGTGCGACCTTCGCCTAAGGGGTCACTTCCCTTGTGTGAAACTGGCGGAAAAAAATCCCTGGTGTCTAGTGGTTTCTGCCCCCTTTGGGGGCAGATTGGCCTAAGAAAAAATAGGTCAATCTGCTCCCAAGGGGGGCAGAAATGGCCTAAAAAGAATTTGCCCCCCAGGGGAGCAACCCTTTCCTAAGGGGTCGCTCCCTGTCTGTAAAAAATAAAAAATAAAAAATCCCTGGTGCCTAGTGGCCCTGGGGGCAGAACGGCCTAATGAAAATAGGCAGAAAAGGCCTCATAAATAATTGCCCCCTAGGGGAACAACCCTTGCTCAAGGGGTCGCTCACCTTTATAGGTTATGTAACAAAAAAATTTCCCTGGTGTCTAATTAAAATAGGCCGATCTGCCCCTAAGGGAGGCAGAAAAGGCCTAGTAAAAATAATTGCCCCCTCAGGGGTGCGACCCTTGCTGAAGGGGTCGCTCACCTTTATTGATTAGGTAAAAAAAACAACTCCCTGGTGTCTAGTGGCTTTTGCCTCCCCTGGGGGTAGATCAGCCCAATTGAAATAGGCCGATCTGACCCCGGGGGGGCAGAAAAGGCCTTATAAAAAATGCCCCCCCTAGGGAACGACCCTTGCTCAAGGGGTCGCTCCCCTAATGCGAATTACACACACAAAACTAAAACAAAGTCCCCGGTGTCTAGTGGGCATTTCTGCAGCCCGATCGCTTCACGACCGGGCTGCAGAAATGCTGAAAGAGATATGAAAGGAAAGGCCTTTCATCCCTCTCTGCCTGCCCCCACCCCGGTTGGGAAGAGAAATGCTTTGCATTTCTCTTCCGATAGCACTGGAAGCTCTGCTGGGGTTGGCGTCTGATGAGGTCAGCACGCAATCACGGGCTGACGTTATCAGACGTCTCTAAGGGGAGATACGGAGGCAGGGGTGAAAGGGGAAGTGATTTCCCTTCCATCTCTGCCCAGGGGTGGGGGTGGGTGGCCCTCGGATGGAACACTAGTGTTTTCCCCAAGGTCCGGGTGCAGGACAAGGTGGTTACGTCCCTGGCGCCTGAGCGCTCGGCCGAGGACGTAAACCAGGTCATCCAGGGCACCTGGGGGATTGAAAAACTCATTGTAAATAAGAACAATTATAATTGTTTTCAGTCACTTCCAACTGAATTCCCTAAAACAAAAACACTTATTTAAAAATACAAAACAATAATTTATGTTGAAAATGAATTTCCAACCTAATAGTCTACAAACCCAACAACCTGCTTCTAAATTTAAAAAATACTAATTAAACATACATGAAATTATTTACACATTATAAATTACATAGGCCCTCATTATGACATTGGCGGTAAATCCCACTTACTGCCATGCTGACTGCCGCCAACATACCGCCGCAGCGGCAGATATTCGTTCACCATATTATGTCACACACACACACCCCAATCCGTCACTATTCAGCCACAGACACAAGTCCGCCACACCAAAGGTCAGTGATAAACTGGCAGTATCAAAATGCACACGTTACGCCAACAGAACAATGCCCATCACATTATGACCCACGGATCACCACAGCGAACATTCAATGGCGGTAAACCATTGGCGGTACATACCGCCACACTCAAAATACACACACATACAAAACAACATCACATTGGTCAATTCAAACAACACACACCTGACACCCATACACCCACCACACACACCACTATAAAACACACACCCACAGTACCCACAACTCTTTACGACTACAAACCATTGGCACGACACAGACACCACAACTACAGACAGAACCAGAGACACACACCACCTACACCTATACACCACACATGCACCCCACATCACACACACCAACACATCACCCTACACACTCTCACCTACACAACTCACACAACACCCATGGCACCACAAAGACCCCCCAGATTCTCAGAGGAGGAGCTAAGGGTCATGGTGGAGAAAATCATCTGGGTAGAGCCTCAGCTATTTGGAGCACAGGTGCAGCAGATATCAATAGCTAGGAAGATGGAGCTATGGCAGAGGATCGTGGACAGGGTCAACGCTGTGGAACAGCACCCAGGAACAAGGGACAACATCAGGAAGAGGTGGAACGACCTACGGGGGAAGGTACACTCTATTGCAGCAAGACACCAAATCGCTGTACAGAGGACTGGCTGTGGACTCTCACCTCCTCCCCCACAACTCACAGCATAGGAGGAGCAAGTCTTGGCAATCATGCATCCTGAGGGCCTGGCCGGAGTAGCAGGAGGACTGTACTCTGGTAAGCCAACTTAATACTACTATCACCCCCCTACCTGCATGCCATCACATTCCCCCACCCTCACCCTCACTCCCATCACTCCACCACCTCCCACAACCCCTACCATCATATCTCACTTATCCCAATGCCAAGCCCTGCATGCCATACCAACGCATGGACACCACTCACAGAACTGCATGGACACCTATCACTAAAGCATGCACACTAGAGAGAACTAATCATCCCACCATACACCAACGTACACAAGTGAAAGCTGCCAGGGCAAATACAAACAAATAGGGCAACACACTGATGCACAATATGTCAAACACAGAAACAATAACACTGCATTTACATCCCCACAGGTATCCCAGCCAATATCAGCGGCAAAGAGGTGCCAGAAATATCCAGTCCCCCAACTGAAGAGGCCCACAGTGATGACAGCAATTCTAGTCGCCTGGATCTGGATGACCAACCTGGCCCATCAGGGACCTCTGGACAGTCAGTTACCCAGGCACAGTCCCAGACAACCACAGAGCATCCTCCATGTGGAAACACCACCACAGCACCCACCCAGCCTACCCATACCTCTGTCCCCAGGACACGTCAATCAGGAGTGTGTCCACCACTACAGGGACCCCAGGCCAGAACCTCAGACAAGACAATCAGGGACCTGGGGTCAGTGGCAGTGGCACACGTTCAGGGGACAGAGGCACAGGACAACAGGGAAACTGTGAGGACTGCTGTGGCCAGGGGGAGGACAGGCCCAGGAAACCGACTCTCCAGAGCGCACTTGTCGAGATCCTGGGAGCCTACCAACATTCCCAGGATATGCTGGGCCAGATCCTGGACAATGTGCAGGGGATCAGGGAGGACTTGCAGGCCATCAACACCACCCTGGTCTCCATAGCAGTGGTGCTGGCAGACATGGCCAACATTATGAGGGAGGCAGACTCACAACAGTGGGCCCCTGCCACTAGCCAGACATCTGAACTGCCTTCCACCTCCGCTGCCACTAGTGGACAGGCCACCAGCACCCCTTCCCATGCAGAAGGAGAACTACCCCGCAAACGTTCCCTGCGATCCAGGCAGAAGCCAGAGATTATTGCCAAGACTTCCAACAGGAAATTACACTCTCCTGATTGACACCCTTGTGTCCCACTCTGTCACCCTGTCCACCTTGAACTGCCATTGCTCCCCTTCTTATGTCCCCATGGACAATGCACCTGAGCTACAAATAGACTGGAAAAATACCCTGGACTTTCCTCCATCATCACCCCATCCCAATGCACTTGCCCCTCTACTTCAAGTATGGAGTATGTCAAACTTATTTTAGTATGTATTTGTTTAACCAGATTCAAACATTGCAATTCAAATGTACAGTAATGTTCAAATAGGAGAGACCTAAAGTTGGCTGCAGTGATCACACCAGGAGCGATAGTGGGGCACCAACATCTGTAAAATGAGTTGCCGAAGGGTACAGTGAGCGAGCATAGAAGTGGGAAATGACAGCATGCCAGTGCCAAAGATAATCTAAATAATGACAAGGTAATGTGAAGTAACACTGTCTTACCTGTGTGTCATTGGAAGTATTGTTGAATCACTGCAGTTCTGTTGCATCCTCATCCTCTGCCTCCTCACTGTCCACAGGGTCCATTGCTGCCACACAGCCATCTCCAGCCTCCTCCTCCTGCAGAAAAGGCACATGGCGTCTCAAGGCAAGGTTGTGCAACATGCAGTATGCCACGATTACCTGGCAGACCTTCTTGGGTGAGTAGCACAGGTATCCCCCAGTTAGATAGAGGCACCTGAACCTGGCCTTCAGGAGGCCAAAGGTCAGTTTGATTATACTTCTTGTTCGCCCATGTGCCTCATTGTAACGTTCTTCTGCCCTTGTCCTGGCATTCCTTACAGGGGTCAGTAGCCATGATAGGTTGGTGTAGCCTGAATCACCTGCAAATATCGAGGGATAACATTTAGCCACACACTATCCTATATGGCCCACACCATACCCATACACCAACATCTACTGGGTGGGAACCATGGCTCACCTATTAGCCACACACGGTTCCTGTGTAGTTGGGCTATCACATTTGGGATGCTGCTGTTCCTCAGGATAAAGGCATCATGCACCGATGCTGGATCCTTAGCATTGATGTGGGAGATGTACTGGTCTGCCAAGCACACCACCTGGACATTCATGGAGTGGAAACTCTTTCGATTTCTGTACACCTGTTCATTTTGCCGGGGGGCGGGAACAAATGTAATATGTGTTCCATCAATTGCCCCAATTATGTTGGGGATATGTCCCATTGCATAGAAGTCAGCCTTCATTGTGACCAAATCCTCCTCCTGGGGGAATACAGTGTAACTGCACATGTGTTTAATCAAGGCAGACAACACTCTGGTCAGCACTATTTTGAACATTGGCTGTGACATTCCTGCTGCCAAGCCCACTGTCACTTGGAAAGAACCAGTTACCAAGTGTTGGAAAATGGGTTATTGGTAGGGCAGGTAGGTACCTACACCTAGCAACAAGCCACAAACCTCCACGTAAGTACAGTTAGGTCTCAGTAAATTAATCCCAGCTCTACCCTTGGTAGCTTGGCATCGAGCGTCAAGGCTTAACTTAGGAGACAAAGTGTAAAGCATTCAAATATCACAAAACAGTAATTAAATAAAACACAGGAAACAGTTTAAAAATCCAAAACCAATTTATAAAAATAGCTTATATTTTTATCTTTAAAATGACACAAAAACGATTAAAATCGGTTCAGGGGAACCGGAGATATGAATTTTTAAAGTATTATTATTTTCTAGCGTTTAGAAACAAAAAGCGCCAATCGGGTCATCTGGTTGCACCAGGACCGGGGCAAAGTCAAACTTTCAGGCCGACCGCGATGGAGCCCTGCTCGGCTACAAGTCGCGGGAGGCCTCGGTTAAAAAGTTACCTTCTGACTTAGTCTCTTTTTCGATGTTTTTCTTCCCCGGGACGAACCTGCCAGTTGGATCCGACCTCCTGGAGCCCTTGTCCGGATACGCGAAGTCGGTTTCCTCGGTGGTGATTTTTACCTTCGGACTTAGTCGTTTTTTCGAGATGAAAATCCTTCGACCGGGGTAAACCTGGATCTTGATCCGAGGTCCGTGGAGCCCTTCTCGGATACGATGGCTGGAAGGTCCCGGTCAACTTTTTACGTTCGGACTTAGTCTCTTTTTTGGATGTTTTTCTTTACCGGGACGAACCACGAAGTCAGGCCGGGTCGCGGTTGAGGCAAGCCGGCTAGAATTTCCGCGTCGGGTCGGTCACTTTATGGAGCTTTTTTCCAAAATTTCTCCAATCTTTTCCAAACTTCTGGGGCTTCACCCAGATGTTCTTTTAAGGTTCTTTTGGGGTCCACAGCTCACTCCAAGGGTCCAGAAGTTCTGTGATGGTCCTTGGGAAGTGCGGACTTCAACTCCCAGAATGCACCTGGCGCAAACTCCTTTTTGGCCACTGGACCGTGGTCAGCTGGTCACTTTTTCAGGAGTTGGTGCAGGGGACTCTGGTTAGCAATTTTTCACCTGTAGCAAACAGGGAGTCCCTCCTTGAACCAGTGGAAGCCAGGCAAAGTCCTTCTTGTGGTGAAGCCCAAGTGTGCAGCTGGTGCAGTCTTTCTGAGTGCAGGGTCCAGGTGCAGGCCAGGGGTCCAGCAGGGCAGTCCTTCTTCTCCTTGTAGTTCTTTCTTCTTGAAATTTGGTGGGGATCTGAGGCGTGGGTGCAGGTCTGCCAGTTTTATCCTTGCTCCTGGGTGAAAAGCAGGGGGGCCCTGGTCCTCCAATCAGGGACAGGGTCGTCCCCCTGTGATGACCACTTCCTGGGAAGTGTGGCAAAAATCCATCCCAGAAGGCAACAGTCTCTAAAAATCCAAAATGGATGAATCTGATTTTTAGAGGAGAGATCTGGCTGAGCCCACCCACTGGTGTGGCTAAAAATCATAAACACACCCCTCTCCTGCCCTCTCCTAATCTAATCAAGGGGGCACCTAGCTGTCTGGGGTTGCAGGATGTGGGGGTGTTGCTGGATGCTCCAGATGTCCTTCTCTGCCTTTGAAGACCAGTTTGGCAGCCCTCCCCCTTCCTGCTTCCCCATCTGCTGAGGGGAGATTCTCTCCCCCAAGCACATTCCTTTGTGTGAAGTCAGGCCACTTCACACCTCATTAAAGTAGCCTGGCAGAAGCTGCTGCAGGCTGGCCAATCAGAGCACAGCAGCAAAAACAATGCAGAGCTGAAATTGGCAACTTTTTAGGTAAAGTCTAAACTTTTTACCTGCACTAGTTATATTAAATCCAACAACTGGAAGTTGTGGGATTTATTATAACAATCAATTTGATACCAAATTCTTGGTATGTAACATTTAAGGAGACTTTAAAATTTAAAATAAAGTCTGCCCATTCTAGCCTATGAAGGCCATTTACTTCAATGAGGGAAAAACGAATTTGGCTGTTTTTACCTCACCAGGGCTTATAAATCTATTTTTATAAAGTCCCTGCTTATAGTTACATGGCACCCAGCCCTAGGGGCACATAGGGCACACCTTAGGGGTGACTTATATGTAAAAATAAGGTAGTTTAAAACTTTGGAAGTACCTTTAATTCCAAAGTCGAATTTGCATATAACTTTAATTTAAAAGCAGCCAGCAAGGCAGGCTTGCTTTTAAAATGACACTGGGCACCTCAGCAATGCACCTAGGTGTGCACCACCTATGCTGTGGTCCCTAAACCTACATGCCCTACCATATACTAGGGACTTATAGGTAGGTTAACTTAGCCAATTATAATTAGCCTAATTTGCATATCCATTTTACACAGAGCACTGGCCCTGGGACTGGTAAGCAGTACCCAGGGCACAGCCAAGAGTCAGTAACCACCAGTACCTATCCAGAAAGAGTGGGGGTGATCAGGCAAAAAAAAAGGACTTTCCTACACCAAGAAACGGAGCACAGCTAGGACTTGCACAAGAGGGGGGATCCCATTGGGGTGACGGATAGCAGATATCTGGTCAGGCTCCAATTGGGCACACAGCTCTGTGATTGTGGCCCTGTCCAGTCTATGGGTGAGAATAATGTGCCTGTCCTCCATTGTTGCCAAGTCCACCAGGGGCTGTACAGGGGGTATGTCTCCATCTCCTATTCATCCGCAGCGGTTGCAGCCTAAGATAAAAGAGTGAGGAGACAGTCGCAAACTGAACATCGGAGCCACAACAGTACAATGCATGATGTTAATTTGTAATGGGTAAGTGGTATTTGTCCTGTATGTCCAATTTTTAACTGTGATGCAGTTATTATCCAGGCCCTGCCCCCCCTGAAATGGCGTCCGCCTGTCCTGTGTGAAGGGACAGGTGGAAGTGAGGTAATTCCGCTGCTGTTGTGCACCGTTGGGGTAGGCGGTCGGCAACCACCGCGCAACTCCTCATTGGTTAACATTGGGCCCTATGGGGTACAGTGGCCAATGGTGATGTATACCGGCGGTGTCGGTATGCACCGCTGCGGACGTGACTGCCATTTTCTATCTGATCACCCACTTGCTACCTGACCTTCCATAGAAGAGGACCTACACTGCATGTGCTGCTGTGACCTGTGTCTAGAACCTACCATGACTTGTGTGACTGGGGAAACGGACCCTGCCTTCACTTCGGTGGAGTTGGAGCAATGGGTGGATGGTGTCCTACCCTAGTATGGTCTACTGTAAGGGCCTCCAGACCAACAGGTGAGTACACTGTGAGCACGATGCATGTGACATGAATGCCTGGAGTGGTGTGTCTGAAGGGCTTGTGTAGGGGGGTGGGTGGATGTCCCCTGGGCGGCCTGCAGCTTGTGTGCTGGGCCATGTGTGTACAAATGGCAATGTGAAGGGGTATGATGGGCCATAAGTGTAACAGGCAGGACGGTCTGACGGATAACATTTCCTGTGTGCACTTCTCTGCAGGTCAGCACCCATCAAAAGAAGGGTATATGGCGTGCCATCGGCAAAGACGTGCGTACCCTGGGGGTCTACGGCAGGCGGAGCACCCACTGTCGGAAACGGTGGAAGGACCTGAGATGCTGGTCACGGAAGACGGTGGAGGCCCAGCTGGGGATGGCCTCCCAATGAGGAAGGGGTGCCCGTTGAACCCTGACACCCCTGATGGCCCGCATACTGGCGGTGGCCTATCCGAAGCTGGATGGGCGCTTAAGGGCATCACAGCAGCCACAAGGAAGGGGGTGAGTACAGTGCCCATCATTACAACTTACGCATGGTAGGGTGGTACCCGGGTGGTGAATGTATGTCAGTGGGTGGGCCTAGGCCAGGCCTAACATTGCAGAGTAGGTCCCATGTTGGCCAGGGTTCTGAAGTGATAATCCTGCTACCTAGCTCGTAGGCATCCACAACTGGTCATGGCTGTGTGGGTCCCAGGTGTACTGCATTTGGCGGTATGTGCCCCTCCCCATGCCTTGGTGGCTAGCATTATAACTGGTAGTGCAATGCATAGTGCGTAGGGCTGTTCCCTGTGTATGACGGTGGTATGTACGACACGGTGGTGTTGGTTCAGCCATTGACATCCTTTGTCTCTCCCCCCCTTTTTTGTTTTGTCACCCTGTCCTTATGTACATTAGCATCATCTAGCAGAGGAGCAGAGGCACCGGCGACGGACGGAGCTGCATCCCACAGGACCCAGGAGGCAGAGTCCACTGACACAGAGAGCACCAGTGGGACGGAGGGCGAGAGGAGCACCACGGCGGGGACAGGATGGGACAGTTCGGACACCGATACCTCCTCTAATGGAAGCTCTTTGGTGGTGGCGGACAGCTCTGTGACCACCCCAGCTACAGGTAAAACCGCCACCCCGTACCAGCACCGCCCTCCCAGCAGCCCTTTAGCGAGTTGCCTGTGCCGGCTCACCCAGGAGGGTGGGCATCTCCTTCGCCCCAGGCACGTCAGGCCCTACCCCAGTGAGCCCTGCTGCCCTGAGTGAGGAGGCTATTGACTTCCTGAGATCCATCTCTGTAGGGCAGTCAACCATTGCGGAAACCCATCCAGGGGCTGGCAGCCCAGATACAACAGACTAATGCATTCCTGGAGGACATTCACACTGGCTTGGCGGCCCAACAGCGATCAATCCAGGCTCTGGCCTCCTCTCTGATGGCAGCCATTGTCCCTGTTTCATCCCTCCCCCCCTCCAAATTGCTCTTCCCAGTCCCATTCCCCTCAACCCCAACCTATCCCAAGCGCACAGGCAGACAAGCATGCACACAAGACAACACACAAGATTGGCACAGGCAAACACAAGCACCACACTTCATCCCACAGGCACTCACACAAACACCATCCAAATGCAGACATACCAACATCCACAATTTCCACTGTGTCCCCCTCCTCCTCCTACACCACCCTCCCAGTTGCGTCTACACTCACACCTGCATGCACTACATCCTCATCCACTACCAGCATCACCACCACACAAAGCAGAACACACACCTCACTGGCAGACACCTCCACAACAGCCATGTACACGTCCCCTGTGTCCTCTCCTACTGTGTCTGCCAACCCCCCTCCTAAGGTACACAAACACAAGCACTCAGACACCCAACAGCACAACAGTCACAACAGCATCCAGCCCATGCACCTGCACCCAAACACAGCAGACAGACACCTCCTACAACCACTCCCTCTTCCTCCACTCCCAAACCTTCTCCCTCTTCCCGCCCCAATGTCCCTAAGAAGTTTTTTCTCTCCACCATTTACCTCTTCTCTAGCCCTCCCTCCCGTCGTTCACGTCTGGCCAGGGTGGCAAAAACTCAGGCAAGCACCTCAGCCACCCAGTCCACGGGCCCAGTAGTCTCCACACCCACTCGTGGTGGGAAAGGATCCAGGGCACCAGGCAGCCTCAAGGAAAGGGTGCCTGCCTCAGCTGCTGCCAGGAAGAGCAAGGAGCCAGCACCAGCAGGCAGGAAGGACAAGGGTCCTGGTGCAGGGACTCAGATGGAGTACCCACCACCAACCATGGTTGTGCAGCTGTCCGAGGCTGCAGGGGGTGGGCTGGAGCTTCCCCCCACCACCACCAGCAGCAGCACCACCACCACCACCAGTGGGCAGCCGTCCGAGGCTGCAGGGGATGGGCTGGAGCTTCCCCCCACCACTACCAGAAGCAGCAGCATCACCAGCACCATTGGGCAGCCATCTGAGGCTGCAGGGGGTGGTCTGTAGCCTCGCCCCACCAGTGGCTGCAGCAGCAGCACCACCACCACTGTGCAGCCGTCCCCACCGGCAAACGGTATGTAGTCCTGCCTCCATGGGCTGCTGTGCGGTCTGCCCCCTGCAAATCCAGTGGGTATGTTACCCAGCTGTGATACTGTGACCTTGAACTCCTCAGGATCAGAAGCACAGGGCACGATGCCCCCTCTAGAAGCAGTGGGTAAGACACCACTGGCCCAGCCTCCCCAGGATCAGAAGCACAGGGCAAGAAGCCCCCTACAGAACCAGTGGGTAAGACACCCACCAACCCCAGCCTACCAGGGATCAGAAGCACAGGGCACGATGCCCCCTCCAGAACCAGTGGGTAAGACACCCACCAACCCCAGCCTCCCCAGGATCAGAAGCACAGGGCATTTGCCCCCTCCAGAGCCAGTAGGCAAGTCACCCACTTGAAAGACTGTGGCCTTGCACTCCCCAGGACCAAGCACAGGGCATGTTACCACTTCCAGAGCCAGAGGGCAAGTCACCCACTTGAGAGACTGTGGCCTTGCACTCCCCAGGACCAAGCACAGGGCTGTTGCCCCCTCCAGAGCCAGTGGGCAAGTCACCCACTTGAAAGACTGTGGCCTTGCACTCCCCAGGACCAAGCACAGGGCATGTTGCCACCTCCAGAACCAGTGGTGTTGTTCCATCTGCCGGCTGAGGTGCCCCCTGTTCTCCGTCCCCCAGAGGTGCCTGTCTATTTTTCCAACTGATGCCTCTGCAGTGTTCTCTCTGTGTTGGTGCAGGTGACAAGTGGGGCCTTGGACATTAGCCTGTGGTGCTGTGGCCCACGCACAATATGGACTGGGCAGTGTCCCTTGTACTGTACATATGTATATACCATTACATTGCATTTTCATATTTCTACTGTGTTGTTATTATTACACTCACTTTTGCACAATCCTGTTGTCCTTACATTATTCCTCAGGGGTACGGGGTAAATATGTTTTATTACTGCAGCTGATTGTGTGTATGGTGTTGGGGGAGTGTGTGTGTCACTCTCTTTTTCCTCCCCGCCCTCCCCTGTATGCTAGGCGGCTGTACTCACCGTGGTCGTCTTCACCGTTGTTGGTGTTCGTGGTGGAGCAGAACATAGAAAATCATTGGGAATATTTGAAGTTCAGGCTCCATGGCGGCGTGGTTCTTCCCTGTGTCTCCAAAGGTGAGTCCTTTTCCTTCTGTGCAGTGTTTCCGCCAAGCTTTTGATGTCATTGGTACCGCCCCAGAAATGGTGGCAGTTTCCAGGGTCTTAATATGGGTGGCGGAACATTGACTTCCGCCTGGCTGTAGGTGGCTACCGCCGTGGTGGCTGTTGTATCCGCCCTGGCGGTCGGTGCGGTAAAGTAGCTGTCTATCTGAGTTCTCACCGCCATGGTCATAATTTGGCGGTAGTTACCGCCAACCTGTTGGTGGTATAACCGCCACTTTATCAAAAACCGCGAGGGTTGTAATGAGGGCCATAGTATCATACGTTATACTTAAAAAAATAAATTACAATCATTATAATAATACTAACATCTAAAAATAATATAATACCTAATATGTCAATCTGCATACAAAGTTACAGCGCTCACGCAGAAAGGTGCGTATGAAGCCAAAATCCTTTCTTCACAAAACATTTGATGCGTTTCGATGCAGAGGCCTTCATCTAGGCCGAAAGTGTTGAGGCGGGCCACTTGCCTGAAAAGCAGGATGTCTGCAGGGGCGATGGTATGCCCCCTGACCTTCTGGAACACCTCTCAGCACTGGCGGACACAGAAACCCCAGCAGGTGTCCCAAAAGGAAAGGGGGAGTGGAAGAGAAAGAGACAAAACACTGCCATGTCTTGCCAGTCCAGCCAGGCACCCTGTATCTTCGGGGGGCATGTCGTTGTTGACAGAGTGATAGTAGAGTTAGTGCACTCAACTTCCTTGAAACTGAATCTCTCTTTCTGATATGGGCACGGGAGCGGTAGAAGAACACCGGGATGCTCCAGCACTTTTCTTGGATAATAATGACTGTTGCCACAATTACTAACACTACATCACCAAAAAACCCAAACTGAGTACCATAACAATAAGTACTGCGACACTTGGGCTGGCTTCACAGGTATTCACTGTGGTACACTACAATTAGAACTGTGGTTGCACTTATCGAGCACAAGAAAGACAAACAAGGGCATTCATTATATCACATCTAACTTTCCTGCATGGGTAGGGTTAAACTAAAAGGAACAAAAACAATCCAAGAAATACAAATGTCCACTCTGGGTTCAAACAGTTAGGGTGGCACAGTTTGGTTTGGTTTCACTGTGTGTCTGAAAAACCCTTCAAAAACGCAAATTCCTCAAACCTGAAACACAGGCATGAATGACACAATTTAAATCCAAGAGTTATGCTATTAGAGAAAGAAAAGTCACGTAAATGCTTTTTTTAAATTACACTGTCACTTTTTGTAGTACTTGAGCTCAAACAGATTTCCTGAAGCACATTTAGACAAGTAACTACAATAATAATGTAGAATGTTCAGAAATGCATTTGTCTCTTTAAGATAATCACTCTTCCAAAATACAAGTCTGAAATACATCAGCTATTCTAGGAACAGCGCTCAAAGAACAAACTCCCTGGAGAATACTAGTCACTTAGCTGCAGTCTTTTCCAAAGTGCTGGAGGAATGCCTGGTGTCAGCTGGTACAGGAACGAAGAAAAGCCTTAGCCATGCCTTATTCCCACCTTTATGAGTGATATCAGAGATGTTGTTATTTTTTTCAAACAGTACCAGCTTGAATCATGTTATGCCTTTGAAACCTTGTGTAACTTGGGATCTCAGTTATTAACATAATGGCAATGTCTAAAGCAGACCTAGACCAATGCTTGTTGTCAGGATAACTTCTGAACACCTGGGCTTCACCCAGGGAATCCAGGAAGCACATGTCAACTGTTGACAATTGTCGGTTCTTCAATTGATCCTCCTAATGGAAAAAAGACAGTTAAGAAACATGTGGAATTACAATAATGACTAACAAGTTCTTAATTGATCCTCCTAATGGAAAAGTGTGGTTTCAGTACAGGTAAATCAGAGTATCTTATAACTGAATAATCCTGATTGTCAGTATCCTGAATCCCGAACCAGAATCCAGATATCCTTGAGCCCAGCAGTGCATGGAGTAGAGAAATCCAAATATGCAGAAGCCCTGGTATTTCTCTCTTTCTTTCTCATCCCAACACCTTTTCCTCTTGGATACTCCTAGGATTGCAGTGTATCCTTCATTGCTGCCCTGTCAGTTCTCATTGGGAACCACCTGGAGTTCAGGTGAGTGGCTCGCAACACCTGATTCCAATCCAGGTCTGGGGCAGAATGACACATCTACTTGGTGCATACTTTCCAGACAGCCATCACTCAGGAGTGGCCAGATTTGACAGAAGAGATATCTGCATACTGATAGTCATCCTGGGCTGGGGAGAGGGAAGGTCATTCACACCTTACATATGAATAGGCTGTGTCCTGTACTCGCACAATGGACTGATTACCCCCAACTGATGTCTGGAGACACGGCTGAGTTGAAAGGTTGTTGTGCTTCACTTGAAAGGGCTCTTTTGAAGTTACCCCCTAAACAAAGGCATTTTTGGAGTATAAGTACGGGGCTCTGACCCAATGATTATTAGAGCACTTTTTAAACTGGGACAGAATCTCTGTCAGGACTGCACACTGGACTCATCAGAACAGCTTTTCTGTTGTTGCCCTGCAACCTGCTGTTGCTCGGTGGCATAAAGGACTCACCTGTATTGCTTTTCTGCTTTTTGCCCTGTGACCAGCTGCTCCCTGACTTTGGGTTCACTCCACACTGCTGGGCTGTCAGGAGGAACCACCATATAGCTTACTTGCTGCACTGTGCAGGCATATCTGCCCGTTTGTGCCCTCAAGTGTTCTCCTAAAGCTGGGCTGCCCCAAAAGTGGCTGTGGGACCTTGAGTCCGGCCCCCGCAGTCCCCTTAAGCAGCACGTGTGGTGTGCTGCCTTTTTATCTCTCTGAGCAACCCTAGTGCATAGTGAGCTCCTCATTCTTGACTTTCTAGTGATTGGTGAGTGCTTTATTCTTGACTGCCTAGATCGTGGGAAACACTTGGATGCTGTACGGAGAGATGCCTGGCTGCCCAGCAGTTTTGTTCCCCGACTTTTGTAGCACCACACCTGCTTCAGGTGATGCAGAATTTAAAGACGACAGCACCGTTTCCCGACTCCTACTGCCCCATAGAATGCTGTGTGAGTGTGCTACATTGCCTGGCAAGAAGTGGGTAGCTGTAGGAAACCATACTCCTCATTTGGGAGACGTGACGGCCGGCCCAGGAATCCTGAACCTCACTGGAGGTCCGTCACAATATACGTGGCCTAGCCCAGCCTGTTACTCTGAGCTGCACCTTGTTCCAATGCTGTGTACCCCGCAGTTTGAGGCCATCATCATCATTGAGGGCACTGGAGCTGCCTCGCTGTATAGGCCCAAAGATGCAGGTAGCTGGCAAGAGACCAAGGGAGGCCCCCTGGCAAATAGCATTCTGCCACCAGACCTGCAACCTTGACAACTACCTTGAGTGCTCGCGGGCAGCTCCCCTCAGGGAGCCCCAGTGAGGTCTCCCTGCTGAAATTCACTGTGTGTGTATGTGCCCCGCTTCTAAGGAACCATACCTGGGGACCTTTGATCCTAGGACTGGGTTAAGCATCAGCGGAGGTCCCTGGCCACCAATAGGGATAAGCCTGAGTCAGAGACCTTGTCGGTAGTACCAAATAAAGCCTAATGTAGGCAGAGAGCTTTCTGCGACCTGTGCAAACTCATATGAATACAGCCACACAACAGGGTTCCATATCTGACCTAATAGAAGCAGAGGTGCCCTAGCACCTTATAATTGTATGTGATGATCCATGTGGTTCTCCATGTGCAATCTACTGCATTTCATATAATAAGAATCACTAATGTTAGAAGGCATGTCTATTTGGGTCCTTACATTCTTAGAATACAGGGGCTTATTACAGTAAGTGCGGGTGGTGTGCACTAGTTATGATTTATGTCAGTGCTGGTATGATATTCACAGTATTCCTAATATATGTTATTTTAGGTCGTCAAGCAATAGGGCAGTCCTCTGAGAAAGAAATCAGGCCTCAAGCAGCAGCGCAGTCCTCTGGAGTGCAAGTCAGCCCTTCTGTAGTCTTCTGCAGGTCAATGAGTTTTCTACCCACAGATATTTCTGGAATTTCCTTCCTCCCTGCCTAGGTCCCAATATGTATGGAGTGATAGAAGCCTAATGTCAAGTTCTTTGTGAGTGTGCTGAGACAGCTTCTTTGGGCAGAGAACACCTCAACCCCTCCCATGCTTGCAGGATGGCCTTCTCTCAGCAACACCCAGGTCCTATTGTTCCCTGTCTGGGCCCAATATGCATTCCTGATGGGGAGCAATTTACAGGGCCAGGCAGCTGGAAACTCCTAGAAGATCTCAGAACTCAGGTCAGAAAAATGGCGACTTTCCAAAAGTTTGAAAAGGGAGGGGGTTGTCTTCATAACCAAGCAAGGACTGACCACTTATGATAAACAAAAAAGACAAGAAACCTCACCTGAGCTACTTACAAATAATGACTTCATACATAGATCAAGACATTTGGGGGGCCATTATGACTTTGGCGGATGGAAAAGGCTGTCTGCCGAAGTCCCGTGGTCAGGTTGCCACCAGTACGGCCCGTGTTTCTGCCTGCTGGCTCAGCGGGAAACAGCCTACAACATTGATTCCAGCTCATAATTGAGCCAGTGACAATGCTGCAGTGCGAGGTGCAAAGCAGACAGTGAACAGCACAAGGGGGCAGGCCATGGGGGGCTCCTGCCCTTCCCATGCCAAGCGCATGGGCAGTGCAGGGGCCCCTATGGGGCAACCTGCACCCCCTCTCCACCTGCTTATACATGGTGGTGCTAACACCTTGTAAAGGCTGGAGGAGGGAAGGGTCGTAATCCCCGGGGCGGCGCTGTTTACAGCACTGCCCTGGTGGATTATGACCCCCAGCACAGCCAGACCCTCCTGTGGAGGAAGACTGGTGGTGCTGGCTGTCCGACCATGGCACGCCCGCTGCAGTCTTTGTGGCAGTCAGACCGTCACGGCGATGTAGTGAATCCTAGTTTGTTTTAATGGGAAACATGAGTTAGCTTAGCCTTTGGCTTGCAGACTTGTGCCCCCATCACCTAATGACTTTTAACCTACTTAGCTTGCTCTGTTTTAGCGCATTTATTTAATTAAATCTTTTAAGATGGCTGACTTGTTTTTAATTAGGCCCATGTTTTAATTTTGCATTATCAGTGCCACCGCGCTAAGGCGTCAATTTCAAGCGACAAAGATAAACAAACTGTAGGTGTTCACATTAGGTACTTTCCCTCTTCACGCCCTAGAGGGAATTGTTTATATAAATTGCAGTCCCAAGCATGTCTTGTTATCTATTGTTTGGGAACAGACCTACGTCAGGGGTCCAAGCAGATCTGTATAAATACGCCTCACTTAAACAGATAGTCAGAGGGATTCCGACCAGATGCCATTGCTGCTATTGATGCGGCACGTCGCCTTGACGCTGACCCAGTCTTTGTGTCCCTACGGAGTCTGAGCTAGAGACCTCATTCCAAGGTAACGAGGGTTGGGGGCTCTTCTCAGGGACATGGCATTGGCAGATTAGGTTTCATACACCTAGCTCTCTCCTAGGTTAGAGATTAGGTTCACATTATTAGGGTATTAGGACATGTTCCATATCTAATGTCATTGCAAGATGGTGGGGGTCTTTGTATTAATGACTCTTGTGTTTACCATTCAGTTTCTTGCATTATTCCTTATTATAATCATTGCAGCCCATGCAACATATCGAAGATTGCAGTTCTGTTGAAATTAAATCTATTGAAACTTTACTGCATCTTCTTCATTTGCCTGTGTTTGAGTGAGACATGTTGTTCATGTAAAAAAGGGGTAATCTCCTTTTAACCATGACACTCCCTGAGATGTCACATTCTTGAGTCCATGCGTTAAGGCTGCCACAAATCATCTTTTACTGTTTGGGTTTTTGGTGAGGTGCTGCTTGTGAGCCGGGAGGGTTGGGACAACAGTTGCGACTTGTTGTAGGACTGACATAGTTGCCTACAAACATAAGTACTGTCATACATAAACCAGCAGTCTTGCCCAGAGCAAGAGTCCAACCACAACATGGTGCCACCAAAGATGGTGTTTAGGCACTAATTTACGGATACCCAGACTATCACTGTCTCACATACAGCAGGTACCCTAAGTACCATTATACGGAGACATCCGTGGTCTTGGGGAAAATCCTCCTTAGCTGAACACAGAGTACCTAATTAGGCTGTAGGTTCTTTGAGCTCAAACTTATAAAAGGACTTTTCTCCCTATTTGGTGTTACATCTCTTTTACCCATTTTACAATATGGCTAATGCCATAGACATTCCTGAGAATGCTAGACAAGCATTAACTTTACACCTAGTAGCGCATGGCTTAACAGATGAGGGCGGGGATGTCACATTCATAGTAGAAGCTAGTGAAGCCTACCAAACAGAAACATTCTACTCTTGGGTAACCTTTCCTAAGGAAGACCAAACATCATTCACATTCCACACATACAGAATTGCAAACGTACCTCAATGGCACCGAGCATACCAGTATCTTGAGATTCCGATTACTTATCAAGAACTTCAGAACTGGTTTAATGGCGCCGTACCACATGTAATACAACCCGTGTGATTAGGTCCCTTAGTTAATGAAGGACCAATGTGGCCTATGTTTGCCACATACACACCTGACCCAGGTATACAAAATATGCAGGCAGCAGACGTGTGAAACTTATACATTGAGCAAGTAACACTTTACAGATGACTTGTTCAGTTCGTAATGCGAACTTTGAACACTACACCAGCGCGACCAGCACCACCAGCACCTGCTGGTTATCAATTGGCTAATGGGATTAATCCACAAACAGTACATACTATCATAGGTAAGGTACCCCGCTGAATGGGAGAAAATATTCTGGATAGCCTAGAAAACTAATCAGCTGGAAGCCGTGTTTCCCCATAAGGGACCACAGGAGAAACATAGAATTCTTACAATATGCTTGCCCTTTGGGATGGTTTCCTCGGTGAATGACTGTGCCACATGTAGTACAATCTTCACTGCAATTCATACTACCACACATTGTACCCCGACACTTGCCAATTTACTGGAAGTGTTAAAACAAATTCAGAATGAGCACTGGGCTGCTCCAGCCCTAGATTTGGAGATGAAATGCGTAACTTTGACGCAGTCTCCTCAATTACACTCAATAACATTAAAGGGGAAGTGGTAGCACTGGCTATACGACAGTGCCTCAGAGAGATTCCACATTTGAACAGGGAGAAAGAGCTACTGAAAATTATTTCCAACACCTATAGCAGTATAGGACCGGATAGTTTGGAGCCAAGCCGAAGAAGCTTGAATTACAAAGTACCACCCCTAAGGAAGGTACTAAACAAGCACAAGAGGGTTCTAAGAAGCACTGGGATAAACAAAAACAATTTAAAGATAGACAAAACCAGAAAGCAGATTTTCCACATCCAGAGAACTGCGATAGGAGATACACTCTCAAAAATAGAGAAAATATAAAAACTCCTGAAAGATATACTGGTTCATGTCCCTCTCGTTTCTTTCATGACGCACCGGATAGACGTAGCGAGAGACAGGGCTGTCCTGATCGACGTCCTGAATACGTGAAACAGAAGAAAGACTCACCACAGTCTTCAGACAAAAAAGAAGATAAGTCCCCACAACAAAAGCCACAGTTTAAAAAGAAAACGTTGGCAGCACTGTCAATTAAAAATGCCAGTACATTTGAGAACATTGCTGAAGAACAAGATGTGGGCAGTGACACTGTTAGACAGCAGAGCAGAGGTCACAATATGTCACCAGAGTCTGAAAGATCTTCTGGATGTGACAGCAACTAGCGATTTCATTGCAGTTGAGACTGCAGACGGGCACGTACTCCCACCCGAGAGGGTTTATGATTTAAATATCCAAATTGAGGGAGACGTAGAGCGCACCATTGGTGTGATATTCTGGGATGAATTTAGTTGTGACATCCTGTTGGCCGAAAAGGACTGGCCACACGAGCACGTCCGTAAGCTCCCACGTGGGGAAGATGTAATTTTGGCTTCTTTCTCTGGTCTTGTTCCAGAGGCGGTAAAAGAAGCATACGCTGTCAATTGGGCTTTAGCGCAGGCACCTGCGTTATACGCCAATCATGTGGGTTGGGGCAAGGATTCTCCTTGCCATGTAATACCTATCAGGTCTACACCCCAACCTCAGACACAATATCCTGTTAAACACAAAGCAAAAGCTCCAGTGAGGCAGATCCTCACTCAGCTCGAGTACCAGGGAGTAATTGAGCCCTGCAACTCTGCAACGAATAACCCATTATTCCCAGTTGCAAAACCCCACCATTCTTATAGAATAGTCTTAGATTACAGATACTTAAACAGTCATACACGTATATTTGCTATACAAAATTCACGTAACACAGCACTAATTAACAATATAGTGTGTAAAAAATACAAAACAACGTTGGATATTTCCAACAGGTTTTTCTGCCAGAACTTAGCACATGAAAGTCGGGACCTGAGTGCATTCTCATTTGGCTCACAGAAACGCTTCTGCCATTTACCCCAAGGCTACAAGAACAGCCCAGTGCTGTTCACGGTCCGAGTAACATCAATATTGCATGATATTGATCTTGAGGCGTTGTCTTATGTGGATGATATTTATCTCACAGATGACGACCTCAACATTCATCTTGCCGGGGTTGATGGGATCGTTTTAGGATTCTCAGCCCTTGGCTACAAATTTAATTTTAGAAAAACTAAAATAGCCTTTCTCACCGTATTGTTCCTGGGATACGAGCTATCAAACGAGGGGAAGAGCTTGGCCCCGCACTGGAAAAATGTGCTCAACTCCACCCCCCTAACACTCTCAAGAAACTACAGTCTGTACTTGGTTTCTTCAATTTTGGTAGAACATGCATTCCAGACTATGCACAACTTATCAAGCCACTCTATGACTTAAGACACCCTGATTTTTCTAGCAGACATTGGACAGTTGAACACACACGCATGCTTGGGGAATTGCAACAGGACATGCTAGAAGCAAAATACTTGCTCACATGTGACAACAAAACACGTCACGTTACTTAACGAAGGCGACACAGTACCCATAGCATACAAATCTAATTTATATTCTAATGCAGAACAACGTTTTGCACCCACAGAAAATATTCTGACTGCAGTTTAGATGGCTTTCATTAAGGAGAGGCCACTTGCCCAAGGAAAATGCATCATTGTCGTTACCCGGTGCCAGCCTTAGAGGCTGTCACCAAAACAAGCGCTCCTAATGCTAAAGCATTACATCCACGCTGGATTCAGTGGGCAACCTCCCTGACTGCCACCGATGTTGATTGCATCTTTAATCCAAAACTTCAGATGCAAGAATTTCTCCAATACGAACAGGAGTACCCTGCTCCTCTAGATATTTTGCCACTTGACAGATACCATATTGTCACTTACACTGATGGTTCAGCACAACCAGCTGTCGGTACCAAACATCAATATTCAGCCACATGCCCAGCTGTGAGTGGAGTGATGAAAGATGGAGTTTTCCACCTTCACAATACCTACACGCAGGCCCTAGGGGACTGCAGAGCTCAGATGGCTGAACTGAAAGCCCTTATTTTAGCACTAGAACACACAGAGCCAAGATTGCTGACTCTAATTGTCTGCGACTCATACTATTGCATCCAGTCCTACAATGATTACCTCAATCATTGGAAGCTGAATGGGTTTAGAGACTCCAAAGGGAACACCATAAAACACATAACATTGTTGGGGAGAGTGGCTGATTTTAAGGATAAGCTACCGTGTGTCCTTGTAGTACATACATTGGGCCACCAACGTGTAGGAGTACATGTTATCTGCAACACTTTGGCTGATGAAGCAGCCGAATCTCCAGTAGCTATGGCTTCTTTGGCTGTTGTGACTCGTTCACAGACGAGATTGGAGAGTGAAATTATGACTGCCGAGAAAGCTTCGGCTGAAGGCAAGCGTCTTCCAAAAGGATACCCTATAAAATACTCTTACCACATCAGTGTACAGAATGTTGCCTACACAACACTTCCTGGGGTTGAAGATCGAGCGATCCCCAACCAAGACCAGAGATTAGATCTAATAAAAGCAGCACATGAGGGTGTTGCTTCTGCTGTTGCTAGTATTTCAGCCACAGTAACATTCTTACAGAAACACTTCTGGTGGCCAGGTCTATGCAAACAGAAAAAACAGTACATCCTTTGTTGTGACATTTGCCAGAAAATGAAGGACTCAAACATCAAACGCCCACTGCAGACATCCCTCTTAGTGTCCAGCAGGCCACTACAATGTGTGTACCTGGACCATGGCGGACCACTCCAACCTGACAGTGCATACAAATACATCTTAGTCGCTGTAGATTCTTGTTTTAGATTCCTGTGGGTATGGCCTCAGTGGTCGGCTGACGCTTGAGCTGTTATAAAATACTTGCTGATCTTTATCGGTACATATGTGGTTGCAGCATTCCATTCAGACCAGGGCCCTGCATTTGCCACTAGGGCATTCAGGGACAACATGGAGACAATGGGTGATGAACTCCATTACTCCTCTCCATACCATCCCGAAGGAAATTTGGTCATGGAGAGGTGGAACCGGGATCTAAAGCAGTCCTTAACAGCTAGAGTATTAGGTTCAGGCCGTAATTGGCTCCATCACCTATACAGGGTCCAGAGAGCACTGAATAATCTGCCAATATAGTCCTTTGGGGGACGCAATCCCTATGAAGGTTCTCTTTGGGTTACCTATGTATGCCTCAGATCTTGATGGCCCTGGTTTGGTGGCAGCAGACACACCTTTTGACATAAATGAATGTCTCACTGTTTTATAGGAGCTTCAGCAATTTTGTGATGATAAATCATCCACTAGTGCTGCCACCTTAGGAATAAGGGATTTACCAACAACTTCCACTGGCTGGATTCCTAAAGTCGGGGATCTGATTTGTGAGAAGATCGCTGTGAGGAAGGAATTCCGCCCATCTTACACAGCACCGGTCCCAGTCCTGGGAGTACAAGATTCCAGAACTGTCATCCTACCCCCGCTGCCTAGTCCCAAAGAAAACAGATTCATTTCTATTGAAGATGTCAAACTTCACCATGTGGCTGATCCTGTACAGTAGACCCAAAGTTCCCTTGGGTAGTTCCTGCTCCCTTCTCACTACCCAACAGGACATACCTCTTCAAGGTAGAAATAACAACACTACTTCGGACTACACAACTATGTCCAACTATGCTACAAGTACCTCCTTGATCGTGGGGAGGGCGGAAAATGAGCTCTTGCTGATTCCAGTTACCACTTCAACGACAACACCTGTCCAAGATTTGGCTGTTTTCTACACCAACACTACATAGATTGACGACACCATCTGTGAGCCTCCACGAGAAGTGGATCCATCCACCGGTAATGCACCTGCTCCTGCGTTTGCAGAGACTGCTTCTGGCTATTTCAGCGACATTGATGACTTTTCTTCAGACTCATCCACTCCAGTGATTAAAAATGTTTCAAAGACACATAAGCTGTACCTATGGCTTAAAAATAACTATTTAATTCACCCATGGAACTATGTATGGTTCTGCTTGGCATTTTTTGCATTGTTTCTATGGGTTGGTTTGGTGACTGATTTCTTTTTGCTCATAAATGGTCATTACTTTCCTGAACACTCCTCTGTTGCACCCGTGGATGAGATCTAAACTCCAAATCTATCCTCACATAAGGTCCGAAGAGACTTGTCCCTTGTGAACATTTCTGCTGTACCAATTCCTGATGGGATTGTATGGGACAACGTTCCATTTAATATATATGGGTCTACTGAAGTCATTCAAATTCCATATGTCTTCAAAATTTCTATGACTGATGTAATTACACCTGGTGTTGTATCTGATGATTGGTATGTCCAGACAGTTGAATCTATGTTAACTGAAATGAAGGACTATTCAGTATTTGAAAGTGATGATGTATATAGACATACAGTGAATTATGGGAAAATGTTCTGCTATAATAACTGGGGACATTACTACCTGCATCGTGCCACTAGACACAGACCAATACTTAACTACACACAGTGGGAACACTGCTCATCATCACCTGTGGGGAGCACAAAACGTTATTCATATAAATTTACTTATTTTTCCGGGCATGACACAAAACATTCAGACCCATATTTTTTAGCGCCGAATTTGCACCACTTTTTGACACAAAAACGGCGCAAACTTGCAAAATACAATTGTATTTTGTAAGTTTGCGCCGATTTTGCATCAAAAAGCGACGCAAACGCAGCGCTTAAAATGTATAAATATGGGCCTCAGAGTCATACTATTTCAAATAACCTACTTCAAAAATTAGGAAAATGTTGCTATCTGATACAAAGCTGATTTATTCAGATTCCTTTGTTTCCTGTCTTGCAGTTAAAGGTTACGAATACTGGAGGAACACTGTTGATTTAAAGAGTGTATGGGGAACACAAGATTGGCAAATACAGGGTAGGGAAGCTTTATTGAGAGCATGCCTGGTTTCTGTGCAAATGATCTTTTTAAATGACACAATTCAACAGACATCCTGTCTGGGGGTAGGAAAAATAAAAGAAATGAACACGCCCAGTATCCCCACGCCGGCAAAGTTTAATGATTGGCAATTCTTCCTGAATGTCACAGAGGAAGAGATAGATGCAGGGATTCAGGCTGGTACCTATATCTCTTCACTTTCCAGTCCCAGCGGGTGGTTGATTTGGCCAATAGGTACCAATGGATGTCAGCATATTTTTTAAATTCTTTAGGGGGTCTCAAGATTGGCTGGCCAGACCCTTGCTTCATCTCGGGTCAACACACTGGTATAATTACAACATACAGTGTGGGTAAACTGTGCCAACAATGGGTACAGTCTAACAAGTTACCCACTGTTAAAGAATATCTTAACACTCTTTCTGAGGATATAGATTTGCAGGACTTTTGCTAGGGCCTAAGAAGCCACACTCTAAAAGATTCATCTATGCTCTGTATAATGAGATCTGGAAGCTTTATCAGATAGAAGCTGCTGTGCGTTTAAGGCAAATAGATAAGAAAAACTTAGAAAAGGCTTTAGCTGTTGTCGATAACAACATAAACAGTCTGTGCAACAGTATTTACTCCCTGACAAACATAGTGCTATCTGTGATAGATATCATTCAGACAGACATGTCCCTTTTATATCATAGGCAAAGTCAGCTGCTTTCCATCATGCAGTTAGGTTGGACTTTACAGACTTTGAAAAATGGCTGAGTTCTGGAAGTACATTAACGGCAGTGAATTGTTCACCGCCTTTCATTTATCAAGAGAACAGCAGACAATGGCTGAAAGGGAAACGAGTTTCACCATGCTTCACATAGAAAAGTTAGAAAAGTTGCCTTTCGCAGTTGCAGAGAGTCCTTCAACAGTATGGCTCCTACATGGCATCATTGACCGGCCCATTTCCACTTTTTGCTTTTCGAAATGCCTGAGATATCTTGCCATGGGAGGTATGAGCGACTAGGCGATAGATATATTAAAGAAGAGTGGGAGTTGCCCTTTGAATACAAATGTCTGAATGGCGAAACAGAGGTCCTTCTTAGCGGAAGTGAATGTGAGACTACTGTTAGTCATTCAATGATCTGCAAGCAGTTGTCCCTTCACTGCCTTTGCAATGTGGCGTTCACAAACTTGGCCTGTTTTCTGAAGGGTACTCCCGTCCCTTTGATTTGAACAGCATTTCCACTACTTTCAAATGGAAGTTATGTGGTGCTGAGCGACGAAAGTGTTTGCAGTATGCGAACAGGAATTGCCAGCGCAATTTCAGTCTCTAAGGTCGTTACGTGTTGTGGACACGTTTTATTCCCCCCCACACAAGAGATAAAGGTATCAGACATGTGGCCTCACATTGATACTGCTAATGTAAATTATGAGAAGCTTAGCAGACTAAAGGCGCTACTGTTTCAAAAACAAGTTGCGTTGACATCAGCTAGAGAGACGTATGCTCTTCAGATTGCGAGATCATCAGCTAAGATACAATCCCTATTAAATACCAACTTCCCCAAGCACTTTTGAGATCTTGTATCCAGAATTTTCCACAGCTCGAGCACTACTGGGATTGTCCATTTCTTTAAGGCTGTTGGGTCTGGATTTGTGTCCTTCTTACAGACTGTCTTTGGAGTCATTCTATCGGCCATCCATTCACTCTTTTCAAGTGTGTTTGGCGGCTTTACTATAATTTTGGCATTGATTGGCGGAATACTGCTGCTATTTCTTCTGATTCGCAGTAGTTGTGTCTCTCCAGCTACACAAGGCAATGGAGCCACTGCCACCAACTCAGCTGTGCCGTGAATGCATGGTTCAGGTCTTTGATGCTTCGTTGCTGGAGGAATTGGAGAGTGATTGGTCATTGTCATTCCGACCACTCCTATTGTGCGTGCAACCAGTCTTTCGCTGTGTATGGTGCCTCTTCAAACACTTGCCTACAGTGTGTCTTGCTATTACGCCAGTGCCTCCTGTGGACCAAGCACTGCTGATGTCCCCGATGAGGGTTCATTCACGGTCGTGCCCCATGAGACTAAGGCTGATTCGCAAGGCAACTTATGAGCCACCCTTGGTGAATGATCCGGCTCTATTTGGCACTACGCAGTCCCGTTCCATGGATCCGTCTGTCTATCCTGTGATTGATCTAACATCTGACGATGTGACCTCTTTCCTGAGGTCCTTTCCATTCGATGGCTTCGAAGATCGCTCTTCAAGATCATGAATATTGTTAGAAAATGTGATGATTGGCTTATAATACCAAATTCAATATTTGTATCCCTTGCCCTTACTTTGGCCTGCTGTGCTTGTCATGGTTGACATTATGGCCCTCATTTTGACATTGGCAGTAAAAACTGCCTATCACCGCGGCGATGGCTGCCAAAAGAACGTCACTGTGGCTACCGCCGGATTTCCGCCAGAAGAATGGCAGAAATCTGGCTGTGGCCATGCCGGTTGATGGCGGTAAGGTTGCGCTGTTGCCAGCAGCAGCGCAACGCCAGTAGACCGCCGCTGGTCGTATTATGAGAAATAATACAGCCTGGCGGTGTTCTGCTGGCAGACGCTGCTGCTGGCAGCATGGCCCCGTCCTGTCTCCTGCCGGAGGAACCCCTGGACACAGGTAAGTGGGTACTCTGACAGGGGAGGGGGGTGTTGTGTTTGTGTGTGGGGGTGTGTGTGTATGTTTGTGCGTGCATGTATGCGGGTGTGTGTTCCTTGTTGTATGTGTGTGCATGTCTGGGGGTGTGATTGCATGTATGCTGAGTTGTGTGACTGTGTGTGTGTGTGTATGTATGAAGGTGTGTGCGGATGTGTGTGTGAAAGGAAGTATGCATGCATGGATGAATGTGGGAATGGGTGTATGCGTGTGTGTGGGTGTGAAGGGAGGTGGGTGTATGAAGGGGATCTGGAGAGGAAGAGGGGGTGGGGGGGCACCTGTGGAGGTGGGGTGGGGAAGACCCCTATCAGTGACAGGGAAGGAATTCCCTGCCACTGATAGTGCCTCCCGCCATGGTTTTCGTGGTGGTAAGGAAGCCAGGTTTTCGTGGTGGTAAGGAAGCCCCGAAAACCATGGCGGTAGACGGGGTCATAATCCCGCAGGCGGTCAGGTGACGGCTGCTGGGCTGGAGATTGATGTCTCCAGACCGGCAGCCATTACCGCTGTGGTGGTCGGTGTAGTACATTGGCGGTTTGGCTTCAACCAAACTGCCAAAGTCATAATATGGAGGAAAGTACCGCCAGCTTGTTGGCAGTACTTTCCTCCATATTACCGCCGACCCCTGGGGTCATAATGATCCCCTATGTCTTTTTGTATGTTTTTTAGCTATTTTGGGTTTTAACATGTTTTTAAATATGATTTTTACCTAGTTTTTATGCTTTTAGCTCTTAGTCCAGAGCGCTTATTAGCATTTGGGTTCATTCACCTTCAGTGGCGTCACAACTATGGCATCATACTTGTTACAGCAATGGGAAGGGTGTAGTGAATCCTAGTTTGTTTTAATGGGAAACAGGAGTAAGCTTAGCCTTTGGCTTGCAGACTTGTGCCCCCGTCACCTATTGACTTTTACCCTACTTAGCTTGTTCTGTTTTAGCTCATTTATTTAATTAAATCTTTTAAGATGGCTGACCTGTCTTTAGTTAGGCCCATGTTTTAGTTTTGCATTATCAGTGCCACCGCGCTAAGGCGTCAATATCAAGCAACAAAGATAAACAAACTGTAGGTGTTCACATTAGGTACTTTCCCTCTTCACGCCTTCGAGGGAATTGTTATATAAATTACTGTCCCAAGCATGTCTTGTTATCTATTGTTTGGAAATGGACCTATGTCAGGGGTCCAAGCAGATCTGTATAAATACTCCTCACTTAAACAGATAGTCAGAGGGATTCTGACCAGATGCTATCACTTCTATCGATGCTGCACGTTGCCTTGACACTGACCCAGTCTTCGTATCCCTGCAGAGTCTGAGCTAGAGGACTCATTCCAAGGTAAAAAGGGTTGGGGGCTCTTCCCATGGACATGGCACTGGCAGATTATGTTTAACATACCTAGCTCTCTCCTAGGTTAGAGATTAGGTTTACATTATTAGGGTATTAGGACATGTTCTATATCTAATGTCACTTCATGTCATTGCAAGATGGTAGGGGTCTTTGTATTAATGACTCGTGTCTTTACCATTCTGTTTCTTGCATTATTTCTTACCCTAATCATTGCAGCCCATGCAATTTATTGTAGATTGCAGTTCTGTTGAAATGAAACCTATTGAAACCTTACTGCATCTTCTTCATTTGCCTGTGTTTGATTGAGACATGTTATTCATGTGTTAAAGGGGTAATATCTGTTTAGCCATGACACTCCCTGAGATGTCACACTCTTGAGTCCATACGTAAAGGCTGCCACAAATCATCTTTTACTGTTTGGGTTTTTGGTGAGGAGCTGCTTGTGAGCCGGGAGGGTTGGGACGACAGTTGCAACTTGTTGTAGGACTGGCATAGTCACTGTTAGACTTGGCATCCTTGGCGTGGCCTCCCCTAACTGTTTGCCTCTGTTTCCCAGGTTGTTGATGTGTGCTGGACTCTGTTTTTGCTGTTTTTGTTACTCTGGGCACTTTACCACTGCTATCCAGTGCTAAAGTGCGAGGGCTCCTATATAAAATGTGTATGTAATTGGCTTTGCATGATTGGCATATTTGATTTACTGGTAAGTCCCTAATACAGTGCACTAGAGGTGCCCAGGGCCTGTAAATCAAATGCTACTAGTGGGCCTGCAGCACTGGTTGTGCCACTCACATAAGTAGCCCTGTAAACATGGTTCAGACCTGCCACTGCAGTGCCTGTGTGTGCAGGTTTAAACTGCTAATTCGACTTGGCAAGTGTACCCACTTGCCAGGCCTAAACCTTTCCTTTTCTTACATGTAAGACACCCCTAAGGTGGGCCCTAGGTAGTCCTGTGGGCAGGGTGCAGTGTATGTTTAAGGTAGGACATATACTAATGTGGTTTATATGTCCTGACAGTGAAATACTGCCAAATTCTGTTTTCACAGTTGCAAGGCCTATCTCTCTCATAGGTTAACATGGGGGCTACCTTTAAATGTGACCAGAGCATTGATTCCCTTTGGGGGCAGATAGCCATATGGAGTTTGGGGTCTCTGAACTCACAGTTTAGAAGTACATCTTTTAGAGAAGTTGGTTTTCCGATTGTGTGTTTGAAAATGCCACTTTTAGAAAGTGTAAATCAACAAATTAGGTCAATTCGGGGGAAGTATATGCATAAACTCCCATAGCATTTTACAATACTCTTTAATCAAAATTAATCTCAAATAAATGTATAATACTCTCAAACAATTTATATCATCATTTAATGATTACTGAAATGAAAAAATATATATATCTCCTTTGATCATAAATTTTTTTTTTATAAAGTAGGTGCTCCCATTATGCGGCGCAGTGAAAGTGCAAAGTGATGTACGTGCAAAAGTGTTATGTACAATATATACAAATGTGGTTAAAAAGCAATAAGGAAAAGAGCAAACTTCTCTAGACAGTGACACAAAGGGAGCTGGGGTGTAGCCTGCATCTCCTGATGAGCCATCTGTGCTAGGAAGGAGGGGAGGAGTGGTCACTTACACTTGATGGGGCAGTGCCTGCCCTCACACAGTGCAGTCTCCAACCCCCTGGTGTATGTCTGGGGCAGAAATGGGTATAAGAAGAGCACCCAAACCCCTGAAAATTAGATCACTTCTGGAAATCAAGAGGAACATCTGCCAAGGAGAAGGGCTGAAGATCTGAGGAGAAGTGCTGCCCTGCTTGTGACTGTGCTTTGTGGAGCCATCCTGCAGTTGCAGCTTCTGCCTGTGAAAGGGGACAAAGACTGGACTTTGTTGTGTATTCCTGCTTGTGAAGAAATCTCTAAGGGCTTGACCTGAGCTTGCCTCCTGTTGTTGAAGTCTCAGGGCCATCAAAGACTTCCCCTGGCACCACCTGGACTCTCTGCTGAGACTCCTGCCCTGCCAGGTGGTGCCCTATCCAGTTCCTGGGCCCTTGAAAGGTGAAGCTGGCAAACCAAGACTGAAAATCCACGCACAGACGCCGTGCGGGGAAATGTTCGACGCACCTTCAGAGACGCAGCTGAGAAATGACACGCCACCAGCTTCGCGGCTGAAATTTTGCTTCACCTGCATTGCGGCTGGAAGATCGACGCAACGCGGCTGGGGAAATTATGCATAACACCAGCTGACGGAGGCTGTTAACGTCGCAACCCCTCATAGCGCCATTTCCTGACACTGTGCGACTGGATTTTTGATGCAATATCACTGGGCACAGAAAAACTACGAAAAGCCTGCCCGGACCCAAGGTGCCTGTCCGGATCGATGCATCGTTCTTTTGCGGGGGAGAAGAAACGACGGACAGCGACCAGACCAGACACTGACTTCAAGCGGGTCAAAACGCATCAACAAGTATGACTAGAGTACTGGACTTGAGAGTTGGAGATGAGCAGACCCATAAATAAGTGAGCTTCTCCCAGACGAAAGAAACTGCCACACCGCTTGGTCTTGATAAAAATAATATAGTACAGATTTCAAGCTAATAGATTATGGACATTCTACGGTACTATGTTTTTGCATTGAAAAGAACTGGAACCAATGACCTTTTACTTTAATGATTATTTACATGTTTGACCAAATATTTTTCACACAGAAATGTGTTGGGTAACAAAAAAACAAAACATATATTGTAAATATTGTGAAAAAGTGCCACGCAGGTGAATCATGCAAAATTTTCGAATCATTTTGTATGATTTGTTTACACATGGCTCAAGACAGTAGTACCTTAATATACTTCACATAGACTCAAAGTTTGACTTGATTGTTTCACAAGAAGCCTAGCAAGAACGCTTTACTTTGCAATAAGGCTGGTGGGGACTGTAGTGTGCAGTATACTAAATAAAAAGATATCATGTATGACCATATCAGGTTGTCGTCAAATCTAACTTAGTCAAAAGGCAAAACTCTTATCCTCATGGCTTGTTTGAAAATTCCATCATAAGCCATTCTCCATGTTGCAGTTTCGATCGCTCGTCCGCAGCACCTCATGGATTGGGAGACAATAGATAGGGAGTTGTAGAATGGACTGCATTGGCAGCTGTTAGTTTATAACACAGTGAATATTTTTAAAAAGGCACAAGTTGGAGAAAGGAGCCTAAGTTCAGTCATTTATTTTAATCCTACAACAGTTGTTTTGTATGTATAATTAAGTTGTCCTTTCTTTGAACCAAAATTAATTCCAGGTCACCCATCTCTAGGATGAGGCTGGATAGCTGACAGGACTGCTCATGTGAGGTCATTTTCAGTATGGCCATGCAAAACAAAATGGTTGACAAGTGGGACCGATGTAACTTTATGGCAAATACGTGAATAATGCTCAACTATTCTCTGTCGCACTTCTTGATTTGCCTTTCCCACATACAATTTGCCACATGGACATACAGTCCCATAAACCCCATGTTTTGTTTTTCAGTTAGAAAACTGAATGCTGGTCCACTTGATGGAATCTAAGAGAAATTCAGATGCTTCAATGGTTTGGTCACAAGTCGCACATGTGCCACATTAATGGTGTCCTTGTAAGGGAGTTAGGTTCCAATGCAAGTAGTGTATCCTTTTAATTTGGCAGAGACAAACATGCTAATAATAACTGCTTGCCAATACTATGATTTTTCTTTAAAGTGGGTAAGGGGTGTTCTCGTTTACAGTCTATGTTAGATAAAACATGCCAGTTGTGATGTGTGATTCGCTTAAGCTGATTGATCTTTGGACAAAAATTAGACACACAGATCAATTTCTCCTGAATTTTCTTTTCTTTGTCCTCTAAGAGTGTCTGACGTGGAGTGAACCAAGCTCTCTTTAATGAATTTTTCACTAATTCCATGGGTAACCTTTTTCATTCAACTTTTCAGATAGTTTGGCAGCATGATGAAGATAATCTTCTTTGTTTGAACAGTTATGTCTTATTTTTAGAAATTAGCCTTATGGTAAGTTGTCCTTTAAACTATGTAGTTGGTAGCTATCATAGTTTAGTGCACTGCTTTTGTCTGTTGGCTTTCTGTACAAGTTAGTAGTCAGTCTTTTACAAATGGCTCTTACTTCAACCTCTAGAAATGTGATTAAACTAGTGTTCCTAATAATATTAAACCTGATATCTGGTGTTCAATTATTCAGCCATTCAAAGAATGTGTTTTTTATAAATGCTTTGTAATGAACGAAATGAACAGAATGAATTCGGAATTACCAGTGTGATCATGATACTAAGGCCCTCATTCTGACCCTGGCGGTCCTAAACCGCCAGGGTCACGGGCAACGGAAGCACTGCCAACAGGCTGGCAGTGCTTCAGTGCCCATTCTGACCGCGGCGGTAAAGCCGCGGTCAGAAAAGGGAATCCGGCGGTTTCCCACCGGATTTCCCCTGGGCCAGAGAATCCTCCATGGCGGCGCTGCTTGCAGCGCCGCCATGGGGATTCCGACCCCCTTCCCGCCATCCTGTTCCTGGCAGTAAAACCCGCCAGGAACAGGATGGCGGGAACGGGTGTCGTGGGGCCCCTGGGGGCCCCTGCACTGCCATGCCACTGGCATGGGCAGTGCAGGGGCCCCCTAACAGGGCCCCACAAAGATTTTCACTGTCTGTATGCAGACAGTGAAAACCGCGACGGGTGCTACTGCACCCGTCGCACCCCTGCAACTCCGCCGGCTCCATTCGGTGCCGACTTCCTCGTTGCCGGGGCTTTCCCGCTGGGCCGGCAGGCGATCTTCTGGCGATCGCCCGCCGGCCCAGCGGGAAAGTCAAAATGACCCCCGCGGTCTATTGACCGCGGTGCGGTCTTTCGGCGGTTTCCGGGCGCCGCCTGCCGGGCTCAGAATGAGCCCCTAAGTGTCTTGATCTATGCATGAAGTCATTATCTGTAAGTAGTTTGGGCGAGATGTCTTGTCTTGTTTAACTTTCTAAAAGTGGCATTTTCAAAACTGTAATCAAAAATCTGATATTACCATTGAAGAGGATTTTGAATTTCAATTCATTTGCAACCAAACAGGACAATTCTACCTACTTCCAAATAAAAGTTAGCACATATTAAATGTAATGAGGTAACCCAATGTTATCCCACCAGAGAGATAGGCCTTGCAGTACTGAAACACAGACTTAGGAGTTTTTCACTACCAGGACATTTAAAGTGTAAAAGTATGTGTCACACTTTTTAAATACAATGCCCCTTTCTCTATGGACTGTTTATGGTCTACCCTAAGGATGACTTATATGTATTAATAAGGGAGATTTAAGCAAGGCAAAAGATTTATGTTGCCAGGTCGAATTGGCAGTTTAAAACTGCACTACAGGCTGCAATGGCAAGCCAGAGATGTGTTTTAAAGGGCTACTTAAGTGGGTGGCCCACTAGCAGCATTTAATTTACAGGCCCCTGGTTGCAGGTAGTACCCCCTTTACTAGGGTCCTATAAGCAAATTAAGTGTGAGAGTTTGATGTAAGCCAAATTTACAATGTTTAGAGGGGTGATCAAAAGCAATTAAGCACTGGTTAGCAGTGGTAAAGTGCACTGAGTCCCAAGAGCTGACAAGAACGAGTTCAGAAAACAGGAGGGGTGAAGGCAAAACGTTTGTGTTGACCCTGCAGAGAGGGCCAAGTCCAACATAGGACAGTACCTTAAATCATCCTCCAGAGTAGTGGGAATACACCTGACTGACTCAGCTCTTTCTTGGAAGGTGGGGGCAGCAACCCAAGCCTTGCCAGACTGACATAAGCCAAGAGTAGGATGACTGTCCAGCCTTCAGGCAGAGGAGTACCCCATAGATGTCATATGTAGGGAAATCCAATAGTGGGTTAATAGGAATCATGTATAAGGGGTCCCTATTTCACCTTGCACATGTGACAAAGTGTCCACAAAGGTCCTTAGGCAGCCGTACAGCTTCTTATTTGTGCATGGCAGTTTCTGTTATGGTCTTGCAGAACGTGTAGGCTATTTGTCCTGCTTGCTTAAACAGTGGATTATATTAAAATCCTCTCCCCAAGGAAGAGCCTCATACTGCCAATCCCTTTACCTAGACTTCAAGCTCAAGTCTGTGGAGACTGCAGTAAACGTTTAAGAAGGAAACATACTTTAATTACACACATGCTACTAAATAGCATTAAATTACAGATATTTACATCAGGGTGATGCCCTCAAATCACATTTCACCCCTAGGGAGGCCTGCCCGCCATAATCACAATTACCCTCCATCAATACCAGGTGTAACATCACAATGTAAGGTGGTGTCATTTTAAATAAGGCAGGCCTACTGACTTTGCAAGGGTGTCACTACATTAGGAACATTAGTCATTTTTCAATCTTATAACACCATTAAAACCAGTACGCACAGTATTAATAATTAATAGCATTCATCATGATGATATTTATTGTTCAACATCAATATGCTCATCTGTAGCTTGTTTTGCTCCTGGTGGCCAGCCCTAGCCACCAGGAGCATTTTCTTTAGGCCCCTTGGCCTCTCAAATTGGGGCTTTTCATGCATATCTAGATTTTCTGTCTCCATGCTCCAGACCTGTCCTCTGTCTGCGCTCCTGAGGTTCTCGTCGTCTTGAGGGGATATCTTACAGAGTCCCCCCGCAGCCAGTAAGCAGAATACCCTCCCTGCCACACTCTCTAGGCTCCATGGCCTCCTGGCCATCTTGAAGACCACCTGTGTGTCAGTAGTAGAGTCAAGTCCACATACGTCCTAGGGGAACCAACCAGAGTCCCTCAGCAGGTCCTTTCCCCAGTTGATCCTCAGCGGGGATAAAGCGGGTCAGCATCACTAGTTCTGAGAGACCTACCCTAGTCCTGGGGGTCCACTGGAGTCAAAGTCCCTAATACATCCTTGCAGGGCATCTGGTGGCTTTTCCTTCCAGTTGGTCATCCTTTTGTCATCATCGCTCCCAAGTCTGGGGTCTTTTCATCAGTCTGCCCCTTGTGTAGGGTTTTTAAGCAGAGGTGGGAAATTTAGGGGCCAAGCACCCCCGGACAATCCTGTATTGACACATCATCCCTTGATCCTTGTCCCAACCTCCTAGACTCCATTCCGCGATAATCTAAAACAGCAATGTCAGGTTGTCTCCTTTAAAAGCTCCCTTGAGAGCCTTAGCTTCGCCCCTTTATGAAACAGCTGCCTCATCACTTTCCACCAAAACTTCAAAGGCGAGAACCTCCTGCGTTGGCTCCAGAGGTCTGGCCATCCTCTTTTGTTCCAGTGTGACAATATGCTTAGCAGTTGCAAAGCTCCTTCCTGCCCCTTTCCTCTCTCAGGAACTGAGTCAATCATTGTTAATTGCCCTTGTACATGGGTAGGCCTTTGTTCCCTCGGCTGGGAAGCAGAAAAGGGGGAAAAGGGCCTGTGGTCTGACTATTAGCTGCAACAAACCATGGAGTCCCATTATGTGTGGACGTTGGTTATGATGGACTGCAAATTCAGACTCAGTGTGAATGTTTTACCCCAGTTTGGTACCTTGCTGGAACCTACAGGCCTAAGTATAGCACAACTGCCAGCACTGTTAGAAATTGGGTCTCTAGTTGTCAGAGGTATGCACCCAGTCCAAGTAAGGACCACAATCTTAGTCCCTGTGCTCACCCTCTAGCAGTGTGGCACAGAGCAGGCAGGCTTAACTCAAAAGGCAATGTGTAAAGTATGTGTGCAACACAGCAACCAGAATTGCAGTGAAAAAGCCACAAATAGAAATTGAGATATGACTTTTTAAAGAATAAACGTATTCATAGTGTTTAGAAGTATAAAGCGCCAACCGGAGCTACCTGGTCACGCTAGACTGGGTCAAATCTGAAAAGTCAAACTGATCGTGATGGTGCACGGATTGAATACAGGCACCAGCCTTGGTCCACTGAAACAACACCTTGGTTCTGAGATGCCTTGAAGTTGAGAATAGGATGCGAAGAGCAAGGGAGGCAATGCCTTGGCGCTGATCCCGAAGACGTAGGCAATGCGCAGCTCTGAACCATGCAAAGTCAGAGATGTGTTGGGAATGGAGGCAATGCATCACATAGTCGGCAATGCGATGCTCCTAAACCTCGCAAAAGCAGCAGAGTGTAGGTGTAAAATCCTTGTTCCTCGCAGCAGCAGCCATGGTTCGGTGTCGATGGAGATGCGCCGTTCCCTATCCGGGCAATGGCGCTGAGGCGCAGGTTCTGACAGTTGCAGCACTCTAAACCCACGTCCAAGGGACCAGGACTAGACTGGCACAACATGGAGTGGCAAGACTTGCAGCAAGCAAAGTACAGTTGCTGTTGATGATGAGTGGTAAGTCTTTTGTGTCCCTAAGACTTCAGTTAAAGAGGAAGCAAGCCAGCAAGCCTTTGGAGTCACTCTGGGTTCAAGTGAGGTGGGTCCAGTTCTTCCTCAGCAGGGTAGAGGGCAGCATGGCAGCAGAGCAAAAAAGCAGTTCATCCAGAGCAGCAGTCTATAGTGGCAGTTCTTTTAACAGCACAGCAGTCCTTCTTCCTGGCACAGTTCTTCACAGGTCCAATAGTGTACTGATTTGGTAGGGTCAGAGGTCCAGTAGTTATGCCCAGTTGTGCCTTTGAAGTGGGAGGGTTGCTTCTAAAAAGGGTCTTTGAAGTGCACAGAGATCCTTGCTTCCTGCCTATGCTCCATACTCACTACAGGAGGTAATGTAGCCCTTTGTGTTGAAGCATGGCATTGCCTATTCAGGTGTGCCAGCTCCTTCTACCCATCCTGCCTAGGATGGGCCATCAGGATGTTGATGGCCTATGAATCACACCTGAGATCCCTTTGTGTGTGGCTGTCTGGAGGGACAAAGTCTAGATGTAACCCAGCCTAGACATGTATTAAAGACAGGCTGCAGGCACACTGGGCTAAGGGCAGGAAAATGCCAATTTTCTAAAAGTGACATTTTTAAAATTGTAATAGTAAATAAAACACTACCATTAAAGGGATTTCACATTACAATTCCATAGGTATTAAACATGACAGTTCTACTCCTTCTCAATCAGGAATTACACTTTATTAAATGCAATACAGAATCCATATTTGAAATGGCCCTTTCCGCAGGGTTACCCCCAAACTTTTTGCCTTTCTCCTCCCATTTTTCTGACCCTCTTTTTGTTGGCTTTATGACTCCAGGCACTTTACTACTGCTAATCAGTGCTAAAGTGCATGTGCTCTCGCCCCTAAAACTTGGTATAATTGGTTTACACCTGTGTGGATTATTTAATGTACATGTACGTCCCTTTTAAATTGGTATACTATATACCCAGGGCCTGTACATTAAATGCTACTAGTGGGCCTGCAGCACAGATTGCACCACCCATAGAAATAGCCTTTCAAACTTGTCTCAGGCCTGCCACTGCAGTGCCTGCGTACACAGTTTACTGCCACACTGACTTGGTGAGTTAAATTACTTGGCAAGTCCTGGACTCCCTTTATACTACACCCAGGTCACCCCTAAGTTAGGCCCTATATAGCCCTATGGGCAGGGTGCTATGTATGCAAAAGGTAGGACATATACTTTTATGTGCTACATGTCCTAGTACTGACAAATAGCCTACATCATTTTTCACTGCTGTAAGTGCTGCTCCTCTTATAGGTTTGCATTGGGAATTCCCTTCTATATGACTAAGTGATCATTTCTGATCCAGTAGAAGTAGAGTGGGCATATTTAGCATTTTTGGAATGGTAGTGAGAAACGCTGTTTATTGTATTTTACTTTGCTATTTTAGAAATGTCACTCATAACTCTGATTCATTGCAGTAGGACTCCAATCCACATGTAGGGCAGACTGACAGCTCCATTTTGTGCATACTCCCCAGACAGCCATCCATCAGGGAGAGTTAGGTGTGACAGGGTACCATCTGCATTAATTAAACAGAGTGCAGCAAGCTCATAAAGAGACGCATCAATCCCTAATAGTTTCCAAGTAATCACAATAAACACAAATAATATTAAAAAGTAGAATGTAGTGTGCACCTCCACAAAAATTCATGCTGCACTAAGGAACCACAGGGGTGAAAAAAACACCCCAATTGTTAAAGAAGAAAAGATTGGGTGGTGCACCACTTTAAGTTGTAGACATATTCTTTATATACTAATTGTAGAAGAGTCCCAGATAATTAAACAGGTGATGATACACGGTTTCTGTTCTTTTTCTTCCAAAAATTCTTTTTATTTGATCAAGAATACTTTTTATAACAGTAAGTTGATGAAAGCAAGCAGCCAACGCGTTTCGCCCTATACACTTGGGCTTCTTCAGGGCAAATGGTAAGTTCCAAACTGTACTGAAAAGTTGTTTGCAAAATATGACTGAGCACAACCAAGTTTCAGAGTGCTGAAAAGGTATGAATATATGCCGTTTGTCGATAGATAGGTGTAGCAGGCCGGTCAGCGGCAAACCGAAAGAGTAGAAAGACGGGCCCGGCCGTGTTGCCACCCGTCAAGTTAAACAAAGTGAATAGCGCGTGTTGCGGTAGACCGCAGTCATATTTTGCAAACAACTTTTCAGTACAGTTTGGAACTTACCATTTGCCCTGAAGAAGCCCAAGTGTATAGGGCGAAACGCGTTGGCTGCTTGCTTTCATCAACTTACTGTTATAAAAAGTATTCTTGATCAAATAAAAAGAATTTTTGGAAGAAAAAGAACAGAAACCGTGTATCATCACCTGTTTAATTATCTGGGACTCTTCTACAATTAGTATATAAAGAATATGTCTACAACTTAAAGTGGTGCACCACCCAATCTTTTCTTCTTTAACAATTAGGGTACCATCTGCATTCAGCTACATACTGATGGTTGTCCTGAGCTGGGAGGGAGAGAGGGTCATTCACACTTCATTCTTGAATAGGCTGTGTCCTGCCCTTGCACAAAGGGCTCATTTACCCCCTACTGATGTCTGGAACCAGAGTAGGGGAGAAGGGGAAGGGGAAAGTCCTTGGACTGGTCAGATCTGGCTCGAACCTTCTCCCACCTTCTAGCAGCTCGGCATTTTGAGTAGAAGTAGATGGGCTGTAACCCCATGTTGTTAGAGCACTTTTGGAAATGGGACTGAACTTCTGCCTGAAGGACTTCTGAGCTGCAAAAGGACTCATCTGGACTGCTCTTTTTTTGTTGCCCTACTACCTGCTGATGTTGGGTGGCATAAAGGACTCCCTGGACTGATTTTCTCCATGTGGCCCTGCTGCCAGCTGCTCCCTGACTTTGGAGGAATAAGGCCCCATAGGAACTACCAGGAGGAACCTCTATCCCTACTATCTGTTTTGGTGTGCTGACCTGCCTTCCCCCTTCTCTTCAAGTGTTCTCCCAGGAGTCCAGCGCAGGACCAGCACTAGAGTGTGCTCCTGGCCACCATAATCGTTTACAACCGGGGAGTACCTTGATTTCACAAGTCTGCGCAGGAAGAGCACTTTTTTCCTGCTCCTTGACTCTTGACTCGACCTAGGGTGGATGCATGTGGAATGTTCCCTCCTTCTCTCAATCTAGAGGAGTCTGCAAGGCACTCTAGTGGAAGGAGTACTGTGGGTCTGGAAGTGGTGCTGCACACCACAACTGCCAGTGGGGCTTGGGGCTAAGTTGGACACCGTTACTTGGACTGCTCCAGACACCTCTGCAGAGTGCCAACCAGGATGCCTTGTTCGCCTGTGCAGGAGGGTGATTGTGAGGGCCAGTACCCCTTCTCCCCACCTCCCAACACCACTGCTTCCGCAGCATGCCACTGAAGTCTGAAGCGCCACCTGATGGATCAGGCAGGTCAATCTTGCTGCACTTTTACCTACCCCGAGTGCCCCGTACCGCTGCAAGCCACGTCAACCAAGGAATCTGAAGTGGCTTGTCTCCTCCCCCTTCACCCCCTGCCCCACAGCAACCGAGACCCACAATTCTCCTGATAGGGGCAAAGGCACCTTGGAGTGCTCTGAACAACTGGCGCAGATGAAGCATGACTGTATAGGATCGAGTAGGAGTGCAGCCGCTCCTGAGACCCTTGATTACTTGATAAGGGACCAAGGGCCAGATGTAGGAAACTTTTTGCATGGCGCAAACAGCGAATTTTGCTGTTTGCGACATACAAAAAGCACATCGCGATGCCCATTCCCATTTTGCGAGTCGGTAACCTGGTTACCGACTCGCAAAATGGGAATGCGACTCGCAAATAGGAAGGGGTGTTCCCCTTCCTATTTGCGATTCGCATCGCGATGCAGAATTGCTTTGTGACCGCAAACGCGGTCGCAAGGCAATTCGCAGTTACCACCAGTGTCACACTGGTGGTAACCCATTCGCAAAAGGGAAGGGGTCCCCATGGGACCCCTTCCCCTTTGTGAATGGCCCTGAAAACATTTTTTCAGAACAGGCAGTGGTCCTATGGACCACTGCCTGCTCTGAAAAAATGAAACAAAAACATTTCATTTTTTCGTTTGTATTGCAACTCATTTTCCTTTAAGGAAAACGGGCTGCATTACAAAAAAAACTGCTTTATTGAAAAGCAGTCACAGACATGGTGGTCTGCTGTCTCCAGCAGGCCACCATCCCTGTGAGTGCTGTGACTCACCTCATTAATATTAATGAGGTGGGCCTTTGCGACCCCCTTGCAACTCGCAGATGGTGTCAGCGACACTATCCTGCATCCGGGTTTGGGACTCGCAAATTGCGAGTCGCAAAACCGGAATTTCGTACATCTGGCCCCAACTTTTTACTCTTTACCTCCTTGGCGCAAGTCTGCCTATGGGACCCTGGACAGTCTTGATGCATTAACCTCCAGTTTGCCTGGTCTACCCACTGTTTAGTGGGATATGTCATATCCGGGGGCATTCTCGTCAAAAATTCATCTGTATCGGTGGCCCGGACCGCCGAAGGAAGTGTTTCAGGAAACCGTACTTACCCTAACTCCTATAGTAGGCACGCAGATGCTCCTGCAGTCTACACGTGTGCACCAATGCCCACAATTAACCTGGTAGCAGCGTGAGTGCACTGTACCCTATGCTGACATACTATACGCTGTAACTTACGCATTACCTTCTATCTATCTGGCTGCACTGCTGGGCCTGGGTGCTTGTGGGTAGTGTGATATTGGTGATATTACCTCTTATGAGTAGCATATGGAGGCCTACAGCAGTGACTATGTCAGGCCTAGTATATACAATTCGTGCCTTTCTTGCTATAGAATTGTTCTATGGGTACAAATACCCACATGTAACATGCATAGGTGTCAATGAATATACAGTGGTAGTTACTACATGTAATGGGACCCTCCTACCCTACACGTGTTTCAGTTAGGCAGGAAGAATCACTATAACCCTATTAGTGAGGGTGCATGGGCCCTTGTGACCATGGTTTCCTACTGTCAGTGATGTGTTGTGCTGTCGCATTACAAGCCCTGCGTAATTATGGAGGTATGTTGTTATTTCCTTGCGTTGTCTTTAATAACAAACAGTATCTGAAGACTTCGCACTGAATGGGCTGTGGTGATGATTAATGACATTTTGTCTAAGTTCAGGTACAGTATACTTCATATTTTTGGCTAATATTGTGTGGACTCTTTTTCTGTGGCATAGCTATTGTGTCACAGGTGAGTGTGTTGTGCAAACCCTTTACACTTGACCTCTGGGGATAAGCCTGACTGCTCTGTGGCAGCTACCAGAGGGTGGGCACAGGTTATCTTTGGTGTGTACTCACTCGCCCTGACTCTAGTGATGGATTCTGCCTGAGGTGCATACCCTAGCCATCCAGAAACCCAATTTCTAATAATCCCCAATGTTATCCTATGAGAGGGGCAGGAATCACAGTAGCGAAAAATGAATTTGGGAGTTTTGCACTATCAGGACACATAAAACTTAAAGTATATGTCCTGCCTTTTAATTAATTAGCACCCTGCCCTAAGGCCTACCTTAGGTGTGACGTGAATAATAGGAGGGGAGTCTAGGGCTTGGCAAGGTGTTTTAAATGCCAAGTCGGCATGGCAATGAAACTGCACACATAGGCTCTGCAGTGGCAGTCCTGAGATGTTTAAAGGGCTACTTAAGTGGGTGGCACAATCAGTGCTTTAGGCCCACTAGTAGTATTAATTTGCACGCCCTGGGCACACATAGGGCACTTTACTAGAGACTAATGAGTACATTAAATATGCCAGCTGGGAATACACCAATGTTACTATATTTTAGGGGAGTGAGAACATACGCTTTAGCACTGGTTAACAATGGTAAAATGCCCAGAGTCCTAAGGCCAACAAAAACGAATTCAGCAAAAAGTGGCGAGAAAAAGGCAAAAGGTTTGGGGATGAAACTACAGAAAGGGCCAGGTCCAACAAGCATCAATCCTTGCAGAGTGTTTTCTGCAACAGGCAACCCATGTGCAGATGCTAGGCTGAAAAAAGCAGTAGTCTCACATACACAGCCCGCATATGTGGGAACACCTGTGTGCACACTAATTCATGTGCAACCGGCCCAGTGCCTCTTTATCAAGCTGCATAGCAGCGACCTCATCTTAAAAGGCAGACACTGGAGGCTAACAAAGTGAGTCCAATTAACGTGATTTTACACTGAGTGAGACTCAGTTAATAAGACTCACTCACAGTGAAAGACAAAAAGCTGATAATCATTTCCAAAAAAAACTTGTGGACTTAATGTGTGGAACCCCTTTCCTAAAGAGGCTTTTTGTAGCTCACAGATCATTGCGTGTAAAATGTAGGCCCGGGTGGAAAATTTCATTTGACTCATGGAATTGGTGGAATTTTGTCAACTCTGTATTACTCTTGTAACGTGGAGTTCCAGCAAAATTCCTCCAATCGCCATGTGGCAGAATTTGTTCTCATGTAAGGCTCCAGAAATGTGAGCTGGCGAGTGCAAGATCTTTTAACAAGAGCGGTCCCAAGGGGTCATAGGTGCGGTAAGAGGGCTGCTTCTAAAGTAAATTTTCTACCCAAGTAGCAGCAAAATCAACTGGAATGGCAGCAACCTCTTGTGAACCGCGTAGCGCCATTCTTGTTGACTTTTTAGAGCAGAGCACGCCACCGGCACTAAATCGGAGCACAACATGCATATTTCCACCCCTTGATGGAACTGAGCTAAATCTCACAAAGTTTTTTTGTGACTTCGTGAAATTACACAAAGCGAATTTCCGCAAGTTCCACCCGCCACTACTAAAATGCATAGTAAAATGCTGCTATCTGTTAGCAGATTGCTAATACCACCATCTTTAGGGCAGTGCGAGCGGTTCGGGCGCACTGGGTGCTGACTTGAATTTGGGGGCGCTGACCCCAGGGGGGCGCTGTGTTTAGCAATAACTTATGAAACATGCGATTTAAAAGCACCTGCTGGAAAGTTCCTGTGTGTCCAAGTTTCAGGAAGCAGTTAAAATGTCACGATACCTCTTGTAGTTAATGTTCCTGGTAGGGAGAGAGATGGGAGTTTTGACAGCTTTGACTCGTCATAAAGTAGCATAGAAGGTTCATATGCCTGCTGCAAAGAACAGAATTATATTTTATGTGGCTAGCTGATTGGATTGGTAAAGCCAGCCTTTACAAGCGCTTTAAGACAAATTAATGTATATGTGAAATGAGGGCTATGGGGAGATGAGAGGCACTTTTGACAGGTGGGAGTGAGGGAATCCGAGGAGGTGGTCATGGGGTGGGAGCACCAAAACAGACAGTCGCACAGGGCTCCACCAGCGCTAAAGCCAGCCCTGACTACCATGTCTCTATAGTTTGGAGAAAAAAAAACATAGAAAACGTCTGAACCGATTTTTAATGCAGCCGTGGTCACTGGAATTATGCAGTTCTGTGGTTGTGCTGTTTTCCACATGAATATGGGTTTACTACACTTTCCACATAATTTACCATCTGCTGCACAATTTGAAGATTCCAGCAAAATATAGTTTCCAGCTTAAACAGAGCCAAGACACTATAGAAAAGCCACATTTGGTGCTGTGCAGAGGTAGACTATTTGCAAAGGTTAAGTGTCCGCTCTTCAGATGCTGACTGCTTTATCCGGATTTTAAACAGGTACTAAGGAAGTGAAACATTTGGTCAGGCAGTATTAAGAGGTGTTACGATGACAAAATTATGAAAAAGTACTACCACAGAATGTGCCTCATTATGCTTTTCCTACTGCATAAATACATTGTACGTGCTTCATAATTTGGTCCTCCTTTGCTGCATAATTTCTGGGCCCTGCCTACAATAAACTCAATATTAGGGCTTACAGAAGCATGCAATCATACATTGTTCCCAACACAAGCTACAAGTTCATTGATAGGAGTTGTGCTTTCAAATGATTGGTTAATCAAACTATTATAAGCCGTCTTAACCACTACACTACAAAAAGTACATAATCGCGCAGTTAGTGCCACTGTGACACCTAAAAGTAAGGATCACATTATGTTGGGTCTTACATGCTTGCAATCGCTGCTATATTAGAATGCTTACAGTTCAACCTTTTAACCATGGCACAGAAATCCTTCTCCTTTATAATTAAGTTTTCACACATTATGATGCATTTCTCTAGTTTTCACGAAAATCTGGTAACAACTGTGATACTCTGTAATCAATGAGAGTCCCACTCTATCCCACCAAACCTGCCCATTATCAGCCAGTGGTTTTATCCTCCTTTCCTGCTGTTGCTCAGAGTCCCCTGTTTTCTCAACAGTCCCTCCCTCCTTTCCCCTTTCCCTCTCTTCTCACACCATCTACGAATCTTTCTAGAGCCTTTTTCTATTCCCACACTAACCACTGGAGAGGGACTTTCTTTTTGTGCAATCATTCTACATTGTTTCCTATGTTAAAAACCATGGAAGAGCTGTGAAAGTGTACAGTCCACCGACGATTTTCACCATTGTGACTGATAAAAGATGTGCAAGTACTATAGTTCAGAAACTATTGTAGTCTGGTGCTGCTGACTCCAAATTTCTAGATGCAGCGGCGTAAGGAAACTTGTGCCACCCCCCTGCAAAGTACCTGGAGAGGCCCTCCTCTGGACTCAGCAGCTCTCAGGCCAGGGAGGGGCCCCCTGGTCCTAACCCTCCCCCCTGACCCCACCGCGGGGGATGTGGGCCTTTGTTACACGACTGTCTAGATGTCTTAGCCTAAAGCATAATGGAGGACAACGTCTAGGAAGTTCCGACCTCCCAACTTACTTTGGGATAAATCTCACTGTGTGAGAGACGGGGAGGGGGAGGAGAGGGACAGGGACTGGGCAGGGGCAGTCCTTCTGTTTTTACTCTCACGAGCCAAGAGGGACGGGGCCATGGAGAGGGGCTGTGCTTTGTGACAAGCGCTGTCTCCGTAACCATCTAAAACAAGCATTGGCAACGCCAACAGATCTCACATATGAGGGCTACCGGCTTTGGCAATGATTTGTAGCTACATTGCACAGCCGCTTTGCAGCATGACTAAAAATATTTTTAAAACAGCACTATGATACCAATCCATTTTTTTAAAGAGCATTAGCGATGACCGAGTCATAACGCTTTAAAAAAAAAATTTTTTTATCCATGTGCTCCCCATCCTCTCTTATGTGTCCTTTCCCCTCACCCATTGTCCTTCTCTCCCACATTTCCTCCCACCTTGTTGCATCCTACCTAACCCATGGACAGTGGGGAGTTGACAGGAGGGGCTGGGACAAGTACACAGTGAACTGAGAGTGGGCAGCAGGGGCTGAGACAAGCACTCTGACAATGGAGAATGGGCAGGAGACTGGAGCAAGCACACAGACAATGGAGAGTGGGTGGGAGGACAAGACAGGGTGGGCAACAGGCACTGAGTGAAGCACACAGATAACTCAGGGAAAGCAGGAGGCACTGGGAGAAGCACACAGACAATGTATGGTGGATGGCAGGGGCTGGGGCAGCACGTGACAATGGAGGGTGGGCAGGAGGGGGCTGGGGAGATAAACAGAAGTGGAGTGAAATACACAAGGGAGACAACTGGAAAAAACACAGAGTCTCCTTGAGTGCTTCAACAGAAAAAAGTACTGACCGAAAAAACAAGCAGTAGAAGGACACAGTAACGAGTCCATGATCCAAGGGACGGACAAACACAAGGAGAGAAACAAAAGCCCATGGAAGCTGAGTAAGAAGCAAGGAAATGAGAGTGCCAACCAATGGTAACCAATGGGCAACCTTTAGGCTCACATAAGGTAACAAAAGGTCTGGCAAGAGAGAGCACATCTGCTTTCTTAGGCAAGACCTAAAAAAAGACTCAAGCAAAAGATTCTGAGGCTGCCGCTGATGTCCTGGGGAGACTGCAAAATCCCATTGACTTCAGCTGCGCCCAGTTACTGAGTACGAGCTGGAAACCAACTCTATGCTGGGGGTTCCAGCTCATGTGTGTGTTGGCAAACCTGGAAGCCTCTAAAATGATTTCCTAAAACTGGTATCAACTACGTATGACCTTGACGATGAGGGCTAAAATATGGAAATATTGTGAGCCCAACTCTGGTGTTCTTTAGACAGTTTTGTGTATAACAATCCTTATGGGCTGTGGTGTCGGAGCGTACCATGTTGGATGTAAGGCAGGCTCGGAGGAGGCATGTTATTGAAATCATTTCCTAACTTTCTATAACACCAATGAAGATCCTACCCTAATTTTCATTACTAGTTAAATGTCCATGCTGCTCACAGCAAAATACATCTAGCACATAAATATCACACCAAATGGCATCGTAAGTGGTATTTTACATTTATGTACCACTTCCCAAGGCGTGGGGGCAGCAGAGCTGTGTATAAAAAAACCTATAAAGCAGGGTTTTCTTGCTAGCACCGCCTCACCGCCCTCTGAATCTCTGCCCCCTGTACACTGGCTGTGACGGGACATCTTCTATGCTGTATTGTTCTCTAGTTATAACATAAAAATTACAGTTGCTGTGGCTTCTCTTCTGTCAGCCCATGACTTGCCTGCAGAAGCGTATTTTCCACCTCGCTCGTCTTGGTTTGTGCAGCATTCATCTATTTTTATCTGGGGTGGGGAGGAGAGCAGAAACCCGTGTCAGCGCTGGGAACAGAGTAGCTCAAATCTAATGGAAACTAAGAACAGCACAGAAGGCTCTAGAACTTAGGAGTAGTGTAGAACATCTCCCAGATCAGGCCATCCATTAAAGTCTGGTCTGCCCTGCGGCAGGCTAGGGCTACAACCATATGCTGCATCTTGATGGCTTTCAGAGGAATAGAGAGAGAATACCTTTCTCACATAGAGTGGTGAGATGGATGGATAGATAGATAGATGGATAAGAGCACGAGAGCAGAGGAAAGAGAAGAGGAGAGAGAAAGAAATAGAGGCTCCCCACCCCCCTCCACAGTGGCCTAATTTAGAGTCCTGTGGAAATGGAATAAATGTAGAGTATCGCAATTAAGGGGCACCATGTGGTCTGATCCCCTGCCGTAAGCAATGCCCTTCAGCAATATGTGGCCTTTAGCAATGTCTAAACCTCCAACAGGCAAGGCTTGTCTGTGCTGCTAGAACGGAAACAGGCATTGGCAAAGCCAATATGTTTAATTGTAATGTGTTAACGCATGCAAAGAAAGGCGTATGCAGATGTACAATCTATATGTATTGGGTTGCTGGCAATGTGCCTCTTTCTGTGCCTCTTATGTCTGGGCTCCATTTAATATTCCCCAGACTTGCAGTTCAGCTGCTCCGCACTATTCTGTGCATCTGAGGGAAGCTTGCAATGCTGCTGCCATGCAGCACCTTCACTATAGGAGAAAGAAGCTTGGTGTACTGGTGCCTGGCAGCATCTGTTTGCCATGTGCAAGAGGTTTGCGGTGTTGCTAACCAACAGCACGTGTTCTGTGTACCGGGGAAGCATGCAATATTAGAACCTATGTCACACCTGTGAGTGTGTGTGTGTGGGGGTATTTACTGCTGCTGCCAGTATGTTTGCAATAGAAGCTTCCACAGTACCTTATTTTCTGCAGAAAACGAGCTGTACTGTCAATCAAGCAATGCTCAGAATCCCTATCATTAACACAAGAGCATAGAGTACTGCACCCTCTGAAGGAGGGAATTATAAAGTTTCACCCAGTCATGAATATGGGTCCTACTCCTAAATGCGCTGCCTTCCTCTCCCATATCCCCACCAACTGATTCACAGTCTACACTGACCAGCAAAGATAATTATTTAAAAAAGAAAAAAGAAAACCAGGAGCTGGCACTGCTGTGGTTTGTTTATGTCCTGCTGTTGTGAGGGGCACAAGTGCAAAAACAGAATAATATGCCCCTCTTCCTGTGTTCCTCCACTTATGTTAAGTGTATACATATTTGTTTCAACCGCCATAGGAAGCAAGCATATTACCAAGTTTCTCATTATTTCTTCTGAGATGCCCCATACAGTAACATTGTGAACAAACCCGCTTGGGTTTTTATAAAAGACCCCTCACCCAGCAATCTAGTTAGTGGCATGATTCATCATTGGGGTCCCACCCAAGACACCTTCAACGTCTCACTACAAGGTAGTATGTTTTTTTGGAATTTTTTCCCAGATGAGAGAAGAAGTGAAATTAAAATTGTTTTATGGTTACGCACCAGTATTGTTTTCATAATCATGTCACAGATGGATGGTGGTAATGCCCTACTCCTTGGCCTCCCAGTCTCCACGCTGGCACCTCTCAAGGGCAGCCTACATGCTGCAGCTCTTCTCCTCCAGAGCCTCAAGAAATATGATCACATCACCCCCATAGTGGGGGAACTCAAATAGCTCCGCTTGGCGGCCAGCATCACCTTCAAAACCAGCTGCATCATTTACAAAGTCATCACGACCAAGGGGATACCCCCACTTATCTTGTTGACAAGCTCATCTTCTCTGGAGGATCTCAACATGCCGGAACATCCTCTCCATTTATGCACCCACGATCTGGAACAACATCCCCGTATCCATCAGAGCTACCTCAAGGCTGCTCCAATGTAGGAAAGAATTGAAAACTCACCTCTTTTAAGAGCACTATATGAATGCATCAATCATCAACAACCTAGGTTCCTCTTCTCTTACTTGTTGACTTTATGCTTGTCTTTAAATATGTACAACATTCTTTGCCTTTTGGCTAGGTTTGCGCTGCAGAAATACCAAATTCATACTCTCTCTTCTCACCCAGGCACAAAAGGGCCGACAGGAACACTCTGTTAAACTAAAGACACAGGCTGTGAGCTCCCATCACAAAGTCATTAACAGATAGAAAACCTATTTATCAAGCACTGTGAGAAAATAGACTATTTCCCAAGAAATTGCAGCTAATAAATGAGTGTGGTAGTGGAAAAAAAATGTTGAGTAAGTTTGTTTTAGTTCGGTTGTTTTCATAGCACTCTGAGGTTATTGATGACATTTGGTGCTATAAAAACAAAGTTAAGATCCTGTATTGTATGACACCTACCACTACGCTATGGCACCTGAGGACTCTTGCTCTAATGCAGTAGCCTTCATTGTCTTATGTCCATTGTGAACTCTCTAGTTGGTTTTGTTTCTTTGCAAAGCAAAACGCTACCTCCAGACCTCTTTCCTGCCACCTTATACCAATAGCCAGATCAATGGCTGGGGGTGGATCTTAGTGGAACGAAGGGATGAGTGCAAAGAAAATGAGTAAGCAAATTTTCTGACACAACAGAGGATGTTGAAAATGTTTAGCATGGTGAGCTGGCCAACACGTATAATAAATTATTATACTGTGTGTGCACATCAATAAAAATATGTGGGTGTGTGTATTATTGTGCTTGTAAAGAACTGAGTATTGTTTCACTGTTCAAGAAAAAGACAGCAGGTTACTTTAATGTAAGTAAGGTTACTTGATGGCTGCATGTCCCATGAAACACCATGGTGCAATTTAAAGCTTTCATTTAACCAATCCAGTAAACACTGTGGGGGAGTGAAATGGCAGTGAAGTGGGTGGCTGTGGTATTGACGCTGCTGCACTTCCCACAGGTACCAATTATTAGCTTCATTTATCAGGCAAGATGCTCAACTGATAGTGACACCGAGCCACCTTTACAGTGTCAATACATGTGTGGAAAATCCCCACATACAAAAGCAACAAGAGAATCTACCAGGAGCCAATATCAAATGTCCTCTAGACAGTCCATTGTCAGTGGCAGCTCCTCCTTATGGGCGGAGGAGCGTCACCCCCCCCGCAAGCAGCTGCAAAACCTTTTAAAGAAAATGATAATAAACAATGCCTATTATCATTTTCTTAAAAGGGGCGGGCCATGGGGGTGACGTGCAGTGAGGGGGAGTGCTCAGCACTCCCCCTTAGAGCACATGTGTGTTTGGCCGGCCGGCCGCCGTCTTGGGCCGGCCAAACACATATGGCTGTAGGCTGTCTCCAGCCCAGCAACTGTTTTGCCGGGCTGGAGAGAGCCTGCACAGGCTCCCAGTCTGCCTGGGAGCGCCCTGCCTGGGAACTCCCAGCCAATCCTGATGCTGCTTTGGGCAGCGTCAGGATTGGCCGCAAGGCAGGCTGGGAGCCTGTGCCTGCAGTAGCGATGAGGGACAGAGGAGCGCGGCGTGGGACCGCACCAAAGAGGTAAGTGGTTTTATTTTTTTTAATTTAATTTAATTTAATTTTTTGGCCGCTCGCCCCCCGAGCGCCTCCTCCCCGCCCCACCCCTTTTGCAGGCCGTGAGCCGGTACTGTCCATTGTCACCAAGTACAACTGTTGGGTGTATATTAGTCAAACAGGAAACTAGTTGATTCAATGCAATTTATTCCAGACAAGACATAAGCAGCCGAAAACATGTTTCATCAGAGATTACTTTTTCAAGGATGTCAGTAAGCATACAAAAGTAACGGCGAAATCCGAACTCCAGACAGAGTGGAAACTGTATCAGTGCTCATACAGAAAAGCGCATCTGAGCCAAAGGAGAGAGAGCTCTGCCACCGCCTTCTCTTGGGATCACATACGCCTGTGGTATTGTGGATGTACGAGGCTGGCCTGGCTTATAGTGGGTACCTGATGGTACTTACACCTTGTGCCAGGTCCAGTTATCCCTTATTAGTAGATTAGTAGTGTTCTAGCAGATTAGGCTGGCAGAGGTAGCTATAGCAGAGCAGTTTAGGCTGAACTAGGAGACATGCAAAGCTCCTGCTATACCACTTATATCATATAACACTATATCATAAGAATCACAATACTCAGAGTTACTCAAAATAAAGGTACTTTATTTTAGTGACAATGTGCCAAAAATATCTCAGAGGATATACTCCCTTAGGAGGTAAGTAAAATACACAAAATATACACACAAACCAAAATCAGGTAAGTAAACAGAAAAGTAGTGCAAACACTGTATAATACAATAGGATGCAATAGGCCTAGGGGCAACACAAACCATATACTAAGAAAGTGGAATGCGAACCACTTAGGGACCCCAGGCCTAGTGAGGTGTGTAGAGGGTCGCTGGGAGTGTAAGAAAACACTAGGGGTGTCCATGATACCCCACCCCAAGACCCTGAAAAGAAGGAGTAAAGTTACCCTACTTTCCCAGAAACACACTAAAGTCGTGATAGGAGAATCTGCAAAGACCACAACAGACTGCAAAGCACTGAAGACTGATTCCTGGACCTGAGGACCTGTAAAGGAAGGGGACCAAGTCCAAGAGTCACAAAAGTGTCCGGGTGTGAGAAGGTAGCCTCTTTCTAGCCTTGTTACCCCCACTTTTGGCCTGTTTGTGAGTGTATGTCAGGGTGTTTGTCACTGTTTTCACTGTCTCACTGGGATCCTGATAGCCAGGCCTCAGTGCTCATAGTGAAAACACTAGGTTTTCAGTATGTTTGTTATGTGTCACTGGGGTCCTGCTGGTCAGGACCCCAGTGCTCATAGGTTTGTGGCCTATATGTATGTGTCACTGGGACCCTGTCACACAGGGCCCCAGTGCTCATAGGTGTGCATGTATATGTTCCCTGTGTGGTGCCTAACTGTCTCACTGAGGCTCTGCTAACCAGAACCTCAGTGGTTATGCTCTCTCATTACTTTCAAATTGTCACTAACAGGCTAGTGACCATTTTTACCAATTTACATTGGCTTACTGGAACACCCTTATAATTCCCTAGTATATGGTACTGAGGTACCCAGGGTATTGGGGTTCCAGGAGATCCCTATGGGCTGCAGCATTTCTTTTGCCACCCATAGGGAGCTCTGACAATTCTTACACAGGCCTGCCACTGCAGCCTGAGTGAAATAACGTCCACGTTATTTCACAGCCATTTTACACTGCACTTAAGTAACTTATAAGTCACCTATATGTCTAACCTTTACCTGGTAAATGTTAGGTGCAAAGTTACTTAGTGTGAGGGCACCCTGGCACTAGCCAAGGTGCCCCCACATTGTTCAGAGCCAATTCCCTGAACTTTGTGAGTGCGGGGACACCATTACACGCGTGCACTACATATAGGTCACTACCTATATGTAGCTTCACAATGGTAACTCCGAATATGGCCATGTAACATGTCTATGATCATGGAATTGCCCCCTCTATGCCATCCTGGCATAGTTGGCACAATCCCATGATCCCAGTGGTCTGTAGCACAGACCCTGGTACTGCCAAACTGCCCTTCCTGGGGTTTCACTGCAGCTGCTGCTGCTGCCAACCCCTCAGACAGGCATCTGCCCTCCTGGGGTCCAGCCAGGCCTGGCCCAGGATGGCAGAACAAAGAACTTCCTCTGAGAGAGGGTGTGACACCCTCTCCCTTTGGAAAATGGTGTGAAGGCAGGGGAGGAGTAGCCTCCCCCAGCCTCTGGAAATGCTTTGTTGGGCACAGAGGTGCCCAATTCTGCATAAGCCAGTCTACACCGGTTCAGGGACCCCTTAGCCCCTGCTCTGGCGCGAAACTGGACAAAGGAAAGGGGAGTGACCACTCCCCTGACCTGCACCTCCCCTGGGAGGTGTCCAGAGCTCCTCCAGTGTGCTCCAGACCTCTGCCATCTTGGAAACAGAGGTGCTGCTGGCACACTGGACTGCTCTGAGTGGCCAGTGCCACCAGGTGACGTCAGAGACTCCTGCTGATAGGCTCCTTCAGGTGTTAGTAGCCTATCCTCTCTCCTAGGTAGCCAAACCCTCTTTTCTGGCTATTTAGGGTCTCTGTCTCTGGGGAAACTCTAGATAACGAATGCATGAGCTCAGCCGAGTTCCTCTGCATCTCCCTCTTCACCTTCTGATAAGGAATCGACCGCTGACCGCGCTGGAAGCCTGCAAACCTGCAACATAGTAGCAAAGACGACTACTGCAACTCTGTAACGCTGATCCTGCCGCCTTCTCGACTGTTTTCCTGCTTGTGCATGCTGTGGGGGTAGTCTGCCTCCTCTCTGCACCAGAAGCTCCGAAGAAATCTCCCGTGGGTCGACGGAATCTTCCCCCTGCAACCGCAGGCACCAAAAAGCTGCATCTCCGGTCCCTTGGGTCTCCTCTCAGCACGACGAGCGAGGTCCCTCGAATCCAGCGACACCGTCCAAGTGACCCCCACAGTCCAGTGACTCTTCAGCCCAAGTTTGGTGGAGGTAAGTCCTTGCCTCACCTCGCTGGGCTGCATTGCTGGGAACCGCGACTTTGCAAGCTTCTCCGGCCCCTGTGCACTTCCGGCGGAAATCCTGTGTGCACAGCCAAGCCTGGGTCCACGGCACTCTAACCTGCATTGCACGACTTTCTAAGTTGGTCTCCGGCGACGTGGGACTCCTTTGTGCAACTTCGGCGAGCACCGTTTCACGCATCCTCGTAGTGCCTGTTTCTGGCACTTCTCCGGGTGCTACCTGCTTCAGTGAGGGCTCTTTGTCTTGCTCGACGTCCCCTCTCTCTGCAGGTCCAATTTGCGACCTCCTGGTCTCTCCTGGGCCCCAGCAGCGTCCAAAAACGCCAAACGCACGATTTGCGTGTAGCAAGGCTTGTTGGCGTCCATCCGGCGGGAAAACACTTCTGCACGACTCTCCAAGGCGTGGGGGATCCATCCTCCAAAGGGGAAGTCTCTAGCCCTTGTCGTTCCTGCAGTATTCACAGTTCTTCAGCCTAGTAAGAGCTTCTTTGCACCAACCGCTGGCATTTCTTGGGCATCTGCCCATCTCCGAGCTGCTTGTGACTTTTGGACTTGGTCCCCTTGCTCCACAGGTACCTTCAGACAGGAATCCATCGTTGTTGCATTGCTGATTTGTGTTTTCCTTGCATTCTCCCTCTAACACGACTATTTTGTCCTTAGGGGAACTTTGGTGCACTTTGCACTCACTTTTCAGGGTCTTGGGGAGGGTTATTTTTCTAACTCTCACTATTTTCTAATAGTCCCAGCGACCCTCTACAAGGTCACATAGGTTTGGGGTCCATTCGTGGTTCGCATTCCACTTCTGGAGTATATGGTTTGTGTTGCCCCTATCCCTATGTTTCCCCATTGCATCCTATTGTAACTATACATTGTTTGCACTGTTTTCTAAGACTATACTGCATATTTTTGCTATTGTATATATATATCTTGTGTATATTTCCTATCCTCTCACTGAGGGTACACTCTAAGATACTTTGGCATATTGTCATAAAAATAAAGTACCTTTATTTTTAGTATAACTGTGTATTGTGTTTTCTTATGATATTGTGCATATGACACTAAGTGGTACTGTAGTAGCTTCACACGTCTCCTAGTTCAGCCTAAGCTGCTCTGCTAAGCTACCATTATCTATCAGCCTAAGCTGCTAGACACCCTATACACTAATAAGGGATAACTGGGCCTGGTGCAAGGTGCAAGTACCCCTTGGTACTCACTACAAGCCAGTCCAGCCTCCTACATTGGTTGTGCAGTGGTGGGATAAGTGCTTGAGACTACTTACCACTCTTGTCATTGTACTTTTCATAAGAGAAAAATATACAAAACAAGGTCAGTGTATATACACATAGCCAAAAAGTTTTGCATTTCCTCTTTTCACTCTTTTCTAAGTGCTGAAAAGTACTTCTAAACTTTCAAAAAGTTCTTAAAAGTTTAAAAAGTTTTTTTCTGTCTTTCCAAAAAGTTCTGAAAACTTTTTTCTCTTTGTCTATCACTGTAACTCTCTCTAAAAATGTCTGGCACAGGCCAAAAAGTTGAACTGTCCAAACTTGCATATGATCACCTTAGCTGGAAAGGAGCAAGGAGTCTCTGCATAGAGAGAGGTTTGAGTGTAGGGAAGAATCCTTCCTTAGAACTGTTAATTAATATGCTTAGAGTACAGGATAAGGCCATAAGTGCCCAATCTGTAGAAAAAGTAGCTAATGGTTCTCAATCTGATCCAGGGACTCCCCCAGGAAAAGGTTCAGGAAAGAAACTTCTCAGCCTGCCCATTACTAGACAGTCTAGCATAGTTGGTACAGAGGTTGAATCACATCATACTGATGATGTGCTCTCACATTATACTGGTAGCCAAGCTGTTAGGGTGCCCTCTGTAAGGGACAGGTCTCCTTCTGTTCATTCCCATCATACCTCTGTATCTAGAAATGTCCCTCCCACCCACCCTGATGACAGATTGTTGGAAAGGGAGCTCAATAGATTGAGAGTGGAGCAAACCAGACTGAAGCTCAAGAAGCAACAGCTGGATTTGGATAGACAGTCTTTAGAAATAGAGAGGGAAAGACAGAAAATGGGTTTAGATACCCATGGTGGCAGCAGCAGTATTCCCCATAGTCATCCTGCAAAAGAGCATGATTCCAGGAATCTGCATAAGATAGTTCCCCCTTACAAGGAGGGGGATGACATTAACAAGTGGTTTGCTGCACTTGAGAGGGCCTGTGCTGTACAGGATGTCCCTCAAAAGCAGTGGGCTGCTATCCTATGGCTATCATTTACTGGAAAAGGTAGGGATAGGCTCCTTACTGTAAAAGAAAATGATGCTAACAATTTCCAAGTTCTTAAGAATGCACTCCTGGATGGTTATGGCTTAACCACTGAACAGTACAGGATAAAGTTCAGAGATACCAAAAAGGAGTCTTCACAAGACTGGGTTGATTTCATTGACCAGGCAGTGAAGGCCTTGGAGGGGTGGTTACATGGCAGTAAAGTTACTGATTATGAAAGCCTGTATAACACAATCCTGAGAGAGCATATACTTAATAATTGTGTGTCTGATTTGTTGCACCAGTACCTGGTAGACTCTGATCTGACCTCTCCCCAAGAATTGGGAAAGAAGGCAGACAAATGGGTCAGAACAAGGGTGAACAGAAAAGTTCATACAGGGGGTGACAAAGATGGCAATAAGAAGAAAGATGGTGAAAAATCTCAAGATAAGCATGGGGATAAGGGTAAAACCAAAGATCCCACTTCAAATCTTAAACACTCTTCAGAGGGTGGGGATAAAACAAATTCTTCCTCTTCTTCCCAACCTGCACACATTAAAAAGCCTTGGTGCTTTGTGTGTAAAAATAGAGGCCATAGGCCAGGGGATAAGTCCTGTCCAGGTAAACCCCCTGAGCCTACCACCACTAATACATCAAGCTCTAGTGCCCCTAGCAGTAGTGGTACTAGTGGTGGGACTGCTGGCAACAGTCAAGCAAAGGGTGTAGTTGGGTTCACTTATGGGTCCATAGTGGAAACTGATGTAATCAGTCCCAAGACAGTTTCTGTCACACCTAGTGGCATTGGCCTTGCCACACTGGCTGCTTGTCCCCTTACAATGGATAAGTACAGGCAGACAGTTTCAATAAATGGTGTTGAGGCCTTGGCCTACAGGGACACAGGTGCCAGTTTCACTTTGGTGACTGAAAACCTAGTGCCTCCTGAACAACACATCATTGGACAACAGTATAAGATTATTGATGTCCATAACTCCACTAAGTTTCTTCCCTTAGCTATAATTCAGTTTAGTTGGGGTGGAGTTACTGGCCCTAAGCAGGTGGTGGTATCACCTAGCTTACCTGTAGACTGTCTCTTAGGTAATGACCTAGAGGCCTCAGGTTGGGCTGATGTAGAGTTTTATGCCCATGCAGCCATGCTGGGCATCCCTGAGGAATTGTTCCCTCTCATTTCAAGTGAAATGAAAAAGCAAAGGAGAGAAGGCCTGAAAACTCAGGATCCCTCTCCATCAACAGGTAAAAAGGGTATCACAGTATCCCCTAACCACCCTACCATTCAGGATACTATTCCTGTGGTGGGAGAAACCTCTCCTGGGGTGGCACCTGTTCCAAGGGAATCATCAGCTGGCAAAGCTGGACTCCCTGAGGTGGAAGTACCTCTCTGTGGGATAACTAACATTGGTGAGAAAAAGAGCACCATTTTAGTTAACATGGAGCATCCCTCCAACCCTCCCAGAGAAACTTTAGTGCAGAAACTCTGCACTGCCTCACAACACTTAGGACAGCATCCCTGCCCTAGTGTGGAGCTGATAGGACAGCATCCCTGCCCTGCTCCAACTCAAGAGAAACAGCATCCCTGTTCTCTCTTCCAGCCAGATGGACAAAGTTTTTGCCCAGCTATGGCTTTTCTGAGACAGCATCCCTGTCTGGCATTTCCATCACTACAAATAGGTTCAGTGGACAATTCCCACTGCTCTAAACTAAAACTTACTGATAGAAACTCTGAAAATACATCTTCACATTGTTGCTTAGCTAAAAAACTTCAAACAGGGTGGTTTACATCCCCACAGGGAAGTAACCATATAGTGGATGATAAAGGGAGTAACCAGTCTATTGCAGAGCTACTCTCTACTTATCACCACTTAGACAATAAAGTCTCAACTGGCCAAGGTTAGCCTTATTGTCCTTCGTTTGGGGGGGGGTTGTGTGAGAAGGTAGCCTCTTTCTAGCCTTGTTACCCCCACTTTTGGCCTGTTTGTGAGTGTATGTCAGGGTGTTTGTCACTGTTTTCACTGTCTCACTGGGATCCTGATAGCCAGGCCTCAGTGCTCATAGTGAAAACACTAGGTTTTCAGTATGTTTGTTATGTGTCACTGGGGTCCTGCTGGTCAGGACCCCAGTGCTCATAGGTTTGTGGCCTATATGTATGTGTCACTGGGACCCTGTCACACAGGGCCCCAGTGCTCATAGGTGTGCATGTATATGTTCCCTGTGTGGTGCCTAACTGTCTCACTGAGGCTCTGCTAACCAGAACCTCAGTGGTTATGCTCTCTCATTACTTTCAAATTGTCACTAACAGGCTAGTGACCATTTTTACCAATTTACATTGGCTTACTGGAACACCCTTATAATTCCCTAGTATATGGTACTGAGGTACCCAGGGTATTGGGGTTCCAGGAGATCCCTATGGGCTGCAGCATTTCTTTTGCCACCCATAGGGAGCTCTGACAATTCTTACACAGGCCTGCCACTGCAGCCTGAGTGAAATAACGTCCACGTTATTTCACAGCCATTTTACACTGCACTTAAGTAACTTATAAGTCACCTATATGTCTAACCTTTACCTGGTAAATGTTAGGTGCAAAGTTACTTAGTGTGAGGGCACCCTGGCACTAGCCAAGGTGCCCCCACATTGTTCAGAGCCAATTCCCTGAACTTTGTGAGTGCGGGGACACCATTACACGCGTGCACTACATATAGGTCACTACCTATATGTAGCTTCACAATGGTAACTCCGAATATGGCCATGTAACATGTCTATGATCATGGAATTGCCCCCTCTATGCCATCCTGGCATAGTTGGCACAATCCCATGATCCCAGTGGTCTGTAGCACAGACCCTGGTACTGCCAAACTGCCCTTCCTGGGGTTTCACTGCAGCTGCTGCTGCTGCCAACCCCTCAGACAGGCATCTGCCCTCCTGGGGTCCAGCCAGGCCTGGCCCAGGATGGCAGAACAAAGAACTTCCTCTGAGAGAGGGTGTGACACCCTCTCCCTTTGGAAAATGGTGTGAAGGCAGGGGAGGAGTAGCCTCCCCCAGCCTCTGGAAATGCTTTGTTGGGCACAGAGGTGCCCAATTCTGCATAAGCCAGTCTACACCGGTTCAGGGACCCCTTAGCCCCTGCTCTGGCGCGAAACTGGACAAAGGAAAGGGGAGTGACCACTCCCCTGACCTGCACCTCCCCTGGGAGGTGTCCAGAGCTCCTCCAGTGTGCTCCAGACCTCTGCCATCTTGGAAACAGAGGTGCTGCTGGCACACTGGACTGCTCTGAGTGGCCAGTGCCACCAGGTGACGTCAGAGACTCCTGCTGATAGGCTCCTTCAGGTGTTAGTAGCCTATCCTCTCTCCTAGGTAGCCAAACCCTCTTTTCTGGCTATTTAGGGTCTCTGTCTCTGGGGAAACTCTAGATAACGAATGCATGAGCTCAGCCGAGTTCCTCTGCATCTCCCTCTTCACCTTCTGATAAGGAATCGACCGCTGACCGCGCTGGAAGCCTGCAAACCTGCAACATAGTAGCAAAGACGACTACTGCAACTCTGTAACGCTGATCCTGCCGCCTTCTCGACTGTTTTCCTGCTTGTGCATGCTGTGGGGGTAGTCTGCCTCCTCTCTGCACCAGAAGCTCCGAAGAAATCTCCCGTGGGTCGACGGAATCTTCCCCCTGCAACCGCAGGCACCAAAAAGCTGCATCTCCGGTCCCTTGGGTCTCCTCTCAGCACGACGAGCGAGGTCCCTCGAATCCAGCGACACCGTCCAAGTGACCCCCACAGTCCAGTGACTCTTCAGCCCAAGTTTGGTGGAGGTAAGTCCTTGCCTCACCTCGCTGGGCTGCATTGCTGGGAACCGCGACTTTGCAAGCTTCTCCGGCCCCTGTGCACTTCCGGCGGAAATCCTGTGTGCACAGCCAAGCCTGGGTCCACGGCACTCTAACCTGCATTGCACGACTTTCTAAGTTGGTCTCCGGCGACGTGGGACTCCTTTGTGCAACTTCGGCGAGCACCGTTTCACGCATCCTCGTAGTGCCTGTTTCTGGCACTTCTCCGGGTGCTACCTGCTTCAGTGAGGGCTCTTTGTCTTGCTCGACGTCCCCTCTCTCTGCAGGTCCAATTTGCGACCTCCTGGTCTCTCCTGGGCCCCAGCAGCGTCCAAAAACGCCAAACGCACGATTTGCGTGTAGCAAGGCTTGTTGGCGTCCATCCGGCGGGAAAACACTTCTGCACGACTCTCCAAGGCGTGGGGGATCCATCCTCCAAAGGGGAAGTCTCTAGCCCTTGTCGTTCCTGCAGTATTCACAGTTCTTCAGCCTAGTAAGAGCTTCTTTGCACCAACCGCTGGCATTTCTTGGGCATCTGCCCATCTCCGAGCTGCTTGTGACTTTTGGACTTGGTCCCCTTGCTCCACAGGTACCTTCAGACAGGAATCCATCGTTGTTGCATTGCTGATTTGTGTTTTCCTTGCATTCTCCCTCTAACACGACTATTTTGTCCTTAGGGGAACTTTGGTGCACTTTGCACTCACTTTTCAGGGTCTTGGGGAGGGTTATTTTTCTAACTCTCACTATTTTCTAATAGTCCCAGCGACCCTCTACAAGGTCACATAGGTTTGGGGTCCATTCGTGGTTCGCATTCCACTTCTGGAGTATATGGTTTGTGTTGCCCCTATCCCTATGTTTCCCCATTGCATCCTATTGTAACTATACATTGTTTGCACTGTTTTCTAAGACTATACTGCATATTTTTGCTATTGTGTATATATATCTTGTGTATATTTCCTATCCTCTCACTGAGGGTACACTCTAAGATACTTTGGCATATTGTCATAAAAATAAAGTACCTTTATTTTTAGTATAACTGTGTATTGTGTTTTCTTATGATATTGTGCATATGACACTAAGTGGTACTGTAGTAGCTTCACACGTCTCCTAGTTCAGCCTAAGCTGCTCTGCTAAGCTACCATTATCTATCAGCCTAAGCTGCTAGACACCCTATACACTAATAAGGGATAACTGGGCCTGGTGCAAGGTGCAAGTACCCCTTGGTACTCACTACAAGCCAGTCCAGCCTCCTACACCGGGGGGGGCAGGAGCCCACTAAACCCCAGATGAAGGTGCAAAATGGCTGCCTCCGGGTGGAAGAAGCTGAAGATTCTGCAACAACGGAAGATGCCAGGAACTTCTCCTTGGCACAGAAGATGTCTCACGGCGTGCCGGAGGATGCAGAGTTGTTTCCACGCAGGAAGAGCACAAACAAGCCTTGCTAGCTGCAAAGGTTGCAGTTGAAGAAAATGGGTGCTGCCCGGGCCCAGGAAGGACCAGGAGATTGCCCCTTGGAGGAGGAGACAGAGGAGGCGCTCAACAGCACAAAGAGCCCTAGCAGAAGCAGGTAGCAACCACAGAAGCACTTGAACAGGCATTCAAGAAATCTGAGCACAGCGGTCACCTCAACACTACAAAGGAGGGTCCCACGAAGTCGGTGGTCAACTCAGTGAGTTGAGCAATGCAGGATGGAGTGCTGGGGACCTGGGCTATGCTGTGCATGAAGGATTCCTTGCAAAAGTGCACAGAAGCCCTGCAGCTGCAGTTCACGCAGTACACAGGATTACTGTCTGGCGTGGGAAGGCAAGGACTTACCTCCACCAAATTTGGACAGAAGGACCACTGGACTGTCGGGGTCACTTGGATCCAGCTCCTGTGTTCCAGGGACCACGCTCGTCGAGATGAGAGGGGACCCAGAGAACCGGTGATGCAGAAGTTTGGTGACTGCATTAGCAGGGGGAAGATTCCGTCGACCCACGAGAGATTTCTTCTTGGCTTCCAGTGCAGGGTGAAGGCAGAGAGCCCTCAGAGCATGTACCACCAGGAAGCAGTCGAGAAAGCTGGCAGGATTAGGCGCTACAATGTTGCTGGTAGTCATCTTGCTACTTTGTTGCAGTTTTGCAGGCGTCCTGGAGCAGTCAGTGGTCGATACTTGGCAGAATCTGACGAGAAACCCACAGGAGAGACCCTAAATAGCCCTCAGAGGAGGTTCGGCCACCTAACCAGGTAAGCACCTATCAGGAGGGGTCTCTGACGTCACCTGCTGGCACTGGCCACTCAGAGGCCTCCATTGTGCCCTCACACCTCTGCATTCAAGATGGCAGAGCTCTGGGCACCACCCCTGAGATGGTGATGGACAGGGGAGTGGTCACTCCCCTTTCCTTTGTCCAGTTTCACGCCAGAGCAGGGGCTGGGGGATCCCTGAACTGGTGTAGACTGAGTTATGCAAGGAGGGCACCATTTGTGCCCTTCAAAGCATTTCCCAAGGCTGGGGGAGGCTACTCCTCCCCAGCCCTTTAAACCTATTTCCAAAGGGAGAGGGTGTAACACCCTCTCTCAGAGGAAATCCTTTGTTATGCCTTGCTGGGACTGGGCTGCCCAGACCCCAGAAGGGCAGAAGCCTGTCTGTGGGTTGGCAACAGCGGTAGCTGCAGTGAAAACCCCAGAGATCTACATTGGCAGTACCCGGGGTCCATGCTGGAGCCCCGGGGATACATGGGATTGGCACCCCAATACCAGATTTGGCATGGGAGGACAATTCCATGATCTTAGACATGTTACATGACCATATTCAGAGTTACCATTGTGAAGCTACATATTGGTATTGACCTATATGTAGTGCACGTGTGTAATGGTGTCCCCGCACTCACAAAGTCCGGGGAAATTGCCTTGGACAATGTGGGTGTACCTTGGCTAGTGCCAGGGTGCCCTCACACTTAGTAACTTTGCACCTAACCTTCACTAAGTGAGGGTTAGACATAAAGGTGGCTTATAAGTTACTTAAGTGCAGTGTAAAATGGCTGTGAAATAACGTGGACGTTCTTTCACTCAGGCTGCAGTGGCAGTCCTTTGTAATATTGGTCTGAGCTCCCTGTGGGTGGCAAAAGAAATGCTGCAGCCCATAGTGATATCCTGGAACCCCAATACCCTGGGTAACTAGGTACCATATACTAGGGAATTATAAGGGTGTTCCAGTGTGTCAATCAGAATTGGTAAAAATGGTCACTAGCCTGCAGTGACAATTTTAAAAGCAGAGAGAGCATAAGCACTGAGGTTCTGGTTAGCAGAGCCTCAGTGCTAAAGTTAGGCTAGCAGGATCCCAACGAGACAGGCAAAAACAAACTGACACACAAGTAAAAATGGGGGTAACATGCCAGGCAAGATGGTACTTTCCTAAAGTGGACTTATCCTGGTCTTCCCCGTGTTTTTCCTAATACTACATTGTACATCTGAATTGGTCACTGCAGGTGCTCCGAATACGTTTCTGCCACTTGGAGCCTCTCTCGCCTTCTCCTCAGATGCGCTTTTCCATATGAGGACTGGCACTGTTTCCACTCTGTCTGGAGTTTGGATTTTTTTATGTTTACTGACAGCCTTGAAAAAGTCGTCTCTGACCTAAAAGTAACACAAAGCAGCATGAAGCACTGCTTTGCATTACTTAGCACCAAGGGGGCGTCACATGGGTGGGTCATGGGCGTTCCCATGCAACCACCCATGCCTTCTGACATGAAATTGCATCTACAAACAACAGCAGAGAGGGCTTTTCGCCAAAAGTTAACGCCATTTGAAAGCAGGTGTTAAAAGGAGAAATGTTTTTGTTTCTCCTTTCTTTTCAGACTTTGTATGCGTGCTGTACTCTGCAGCACACATACAAAGTAGGAAACTTTTTAAAGTGTGTCAAAACATAGTATTTTGTACTGAAAGGGTACCCTTCCACTACAAAACCTATGCTAGACTCACACACACACCCTTGCACTATGCGCAAAGGTGTGTGCGGGGTGCACAGCAGCTGAAATCAGTGTCAGCGATAGGGAGAGGGGAGGAGAGTGCCATATCTTTGTAGATATGGTGCTCTACTGCTCCCGCCCTGTCACGCAACGCAGCACAGCCTTTTTAGCTGCTGCGCTGCGTAGCCTGGCGGTTTTGTAAATCGGGGCCTGTGAGTTATACTCCAAGTCCGCTTCAGTTGCTGGACTATAATAAAGTACTTCCATTGACATGGAGTCATCTGGTATCCAGGGCTGTAGATGAATGATCACATGCTATAAAATAGTGGAAAAGCCAAACAAAAGAGGCAATTAAAAGTTATTTTTGCCTTTTTACATTACCACTTGGTTCACTGAGCAACAAATAGTCGAATCAGATCTAGCATTACTACCAAAAAGTGTCTGCACCTGTCATGAACAAGAAACCCCTTTGAATACATAGGCGTTGTGCAGTAATGGATAAACTCAGATGGGGAATTCAATAGCATTTTCTGCATCTTTGGGATAACAGGCCAATGGCACTTTGGTTGGAACGCCCTTGAGTCAAAGAATGCAGGAGGGGGATAGACTGTGATACTTAAGCAACCCAGGCACCCAATCAATACTCCTTAGCATCTAACTATTGATTCCTGGCCATCAGCAAAGTAGTCTCATCAGGCAAACGCTAGCGAAGGCAGCCTCAGAGAGGAGCGATAAAATTGGGAAGACAGCAGGAAGGACATCTGCAGATGATATCTCGATGGAGAGCCTCCTAAGCCATCGCTCAGCAGCAGCCATCTTTGTCCTGTTGTCAAGGAGCCATCTGGAGGAAAATCGACATTGGTCTAAACGGCTGTACATCCTGACAGGCAGAGCATTGCTTTCTCCAAACCAGACCAAGAAAGCAAATCTCTACATCGAAAGGGCAAAGCAATCAGTTGCTCCCTCCTGGTCCTATCCGATATTGACATAGAGAGAATTAGAACAGTATGTATTTAATACTAGAGTAATTGCCATGGCAAATCTAGGTTCACACTGCTGTGTTCATTGCTACAAATATCAGTGCTGGATGGAAGGGGCGAAGGACTGATGGAAGAAAGAATTGTTTTGACGAATGAACACATGCAATCAATTAAGACTTGGGTTTAGGAGAATTTACATATGTGACATAACAAGATGTAAAATGGATGACACTGATCATTGTGAGTTCTGCCACAGACCCAGAGGAAGTCGAGACTTGATGTATGGTGTCACGATTCAGAAAGTTGAAGACTTCCCCAAGTATAGCACAGGCATGAACACTCTTCACCCAAGAGTGATGAAGATCACAAATTAGGAAAATAAGATCCAAATATTGCCACTGAGGGGGTAAACAACTCCTGACTCACACAAACTGTTAGAGGAAGGATGACTCCTCTATTGAACAAAACCCTTTACAACAGTTTCTCGGAGGCAGATACAAAAGAAAGGGCTTTACAAAGTGAACAAAAATGTGAAGGTGAACAGACCTCAGTTGAGATTACATCCAATGTCGAGATAATAGAGCTGACCCTGACGGATGCGAGGGATCCACACTTAACCAAATTGTCATACCATAACTGTCCATCAAGCTACAGGCGGCCTTCAAGACAGTGCCTTACACTACTCTACTTATTCCCCTTACGTCTCTTGGCATTGCTGACTTCACCCTCTATTGGTCCTCATCCTCTCACTCCAGTCTTTCATTCTCTGTCTCGTGGTCCTTGTCTCGAGCCTCGATCACCATGCTTCCAGAGGACATCCTCTAAGACTCAGAGGATCATTTAGATGTTTGCAGATGTGGATTACCCATAAACAAACTGCAGATGCACTGACCACTAACCTCGGAGTTCCCTGCCCCATTTCGATGCGAGGTACTGCTGGTTTTCCACTGGTGGAGCGTCAGACAACCCTTCACATGGCAGTTAATTTTCTACAGGACCAGCGAGTCTAGTGGCAATAGCCCCAGTGCAGTATCCTGACATGCTAAGCCAGGTAGTCCTGGGCAGGCAAAAGAAACAATGCCTTAGATGTACCGGAGGTAAATCCCCTGTACATCAGAGCCATATTTTGTTTTTTCTTCTGAAAGAAACTCTCATTTCAGTATTTCCTTTTAAATAAAAGACCTAACTAGGCAGACTTGGATGTACTGTCTCCTTTACCACAGGTTTTCCCAGATTCTGCGGCCTTTAACACGTATATTTACCACCCAGATTGAGAAGGTGGCAAAAATCAGCCACAAATCTGGTGGTGGGCTGCTGCTGGTCAAGTGATGTTAGGCAGAGGACAGGAAGGCACTTAGGCACTGAGGAAGCCTGTTTATCTCTAAGGGTTGCACTGTCTGCTCCCCTGGTGGTCTTGGAAGTGCAGGCAGAGACTGGGCTGTCTCTTCGCCCACAGCCCCTGTCCCTCTAAACCAGGCATCTCCAACAGGTGGCTTGTGAGCTACTGGTAGCTCTCCAGCTACCTGTACATAGCTGGAAGGCTACCAGTAGTGCAGCAGCCAGAGATGCCGATTTGATAGCAGGGGATCTGGTTTGATTTGTGGCATTGGTTCAACATCCTGTGATTCTGGGCAAATCACTTAATCTCCTGTGCCCATGGACAGAGCCAGGATACCCTCAGGGGTGATTAACTGCATTATACAAGACCCAGTATTTATTTATTAATCCTGTGTGCAGCCCAGCATATTCAATTAGAAGCTTTGCCTTGTTGAATTAATATAAGTATCACAAGATTGAAAAGTGTGTATTCCAGACAAAAATTTGTGCATTTTCTGCACTCAGAAGCTGATGTTTGGACAAAGCTGGTTGAATTTTCAAGACCTGTGTAATGCTGATATTTGAGTGATAAATAATGCAGCATTGTAGAGACATATTACTAATAATATTACCTTGGTGCCAGGGGCATTGCAGCCATGATGGTTACATAATACTTACTTAGGGGCATTCCAAACTGGCAGTCTGTTTTATACATGACAGCTGGCATCTGTATGTAATGCCATGGGGGGATCCCTACCGGTAATATTGCATATAGAGTATGCAAATGTAATCTTCTCAGATGTGTTTACTGTAACAGCACAAATTAGTAGGTTGGGATGGTTTTCATAGAAGGTAAGTAGCTCTTATTACAGAAAACGTTGGAGACTCCTGCTCTAAGCCTACGGTTTCACCGGACCTGGTGTTTCCTGGCCCTATAATTTCAGGTCCTGATACAGCAGACAACATGTAGCTGCCCAGACCGATATCCTTACGGGATAGTTATAGGTAACCTATAATGATGGCCTGTGTGCATTAATATTGGTAATATATACCTGGCAGACACAGAAGGCAAAACAGTATCAGGCCTACTCACAGCATTTTTCCTGAGCTGAATTTTTAAACTAACCCGCCACTACCTCTGCTGTGTGGAAACTAATAAACCAGAAAGTGGACTCTGAGCGCTGCTCATTTATTGATTTCTAATCTGCTGCACATGGGAGAACGCTATTGCCTCTCGGTCCACGGGCGAGAAGGCAGAGCAGAAAAAAATGGACACACTCAAAGATAAACCGCGCTTGCAATGTGCAGAACTTGAGATTTCATTCCTCTTGGAGGGGTTTATTTCATTTCCTCTTGAGCTTATTGCAGCGCCAGCATTTAATTAAAGAAACTCCCTAAGCAGTGCTTAATTTGTACTTGTTGTTTCCGGTGCTGAACACCGGCACTTATTTTTGAGGGCCGGGGCTTATTCTTCTGCCTCAAGCATTTGCTGCGGCCAAAAGACACATATGGGAAAGACGGAGGAAGGAAAAACGAAAAAGCGTCATAAAGGGAGAAAGTAGAAAGTCGCGGGATGAGCTGAAGGGGCAGGGGTGGCCGTAAATGGGTTGAAGAGGCCCGAGATGGCTTCAGGATTACGCTGCCTCAGTATTCAGGGCTGGCAGATTTAATTACAGCAGCCGCGTGTTTAAGAGAAGGACTTTGAACACCGGCACCTCTTTATTTACAAATTAAGCACTGTCCCTAAAATACTACTAGTCGGCAAAGACAGGGCACTGTGGAGAGAAGAGCTGGGGAGGAGGAGGAGAAGAGGGGCAGGCATTTGTTTTAATTGGACAGTAAAACAATGGTCATTCATTTCTGCTGCTGCAGCTGAATGCTTGGATCACTGGTTTGGAATGCGGCTGACTGATTTTAAAGGGCTACACTGGATCTATCCGGTATGAAGGTGCACTCACCTCCTCCCAGCTTATTCCAAGAAGGCTCTCTCAACCTGCCTTCTAGCAGTTATGGGGGGGGGGGTGTCTTTGGGGCTTATTTTTAGAGTCTGTCCGACAGGGCACCTTTGCAATTGCGTCGATGTACTCTGTCCTCCAGTCTGCCTGAGCATATTTAGGGTCAGGACGACTGCTAGCTTTCTGTCGACAGATCACCCCCGCTTCCATCGACAGAACGCTTCCTCTGACAAACTGAAGGAGTAGAGGCTGTCAGAGGAAGGGTATTACACCGTCCACCCAAGTTAGGGCGAGATGTTTCAAGGGGGACAGAAAAGAACAAATAATGATGCCCACACCCAAAGACAAAACTCCATGGTTATGTGTGTGTGGGTGAGTGGGGTAATTACCAACCCCCCACTTTGGGAGGTGTTTTTCCTTTGATTAAAAAAAACTCAGTTAAAGTTAGTTGGACGACCGTCAAATTTGATGGCGGCTGCCCACAAAAGTCTTTGTACCTTACCAGGAACTGCCATGATGGTGGTGCTTGTCAAGGTACAGAGATCATTGCTGTGCCCACGGCAATCTCTACATTTGCTGGATGGTAGCCTGGCAGGGTTTCTTGAGTCATATCCTCCATCACCCTGCGTACCGTCCACCCAGCTCTGGATCCGGCTCTTTCTCATCAACCTACCGCTGGTGGGACCTTGTATCTATAACTCTAGTGCATCACCGTGCTCACGGACGTCAACTGAGGGTTTCCTGGGGCAGGAGCTGCTACACTTGCCCTTTGATTCCCCTGGTACAAAACTGTAACCTTTGGTGGGAAAGGAAGTGCCAGGGACAGAACACAGATATACTCTCAAAGAAATGCTTTACTTTCTGTAGTTCGCAATTCAAACTCGTGTACACTGGCAGTGTGCACCACGGGGAGAATGTGAAGAGTTTTAAATGTGTAGAAAAGCAGTGGCGGCTGCCACTGAACGGGGGGTGGCAGGGCGGGACGGGGCGCGACGGGACGGGGGGTGGGGGTTAAAAAAAATAGCACTTACCTTCTAGGGGAGATGCGGTCGTCTCCCCTCCTTCTTTGCTATTTTGAAAAAATGTGCCTCATTTGTACTTTCTTTGCTGCTTATATGTATTTTTTTTTTACATATTTGTAATCTTTTATTTGCAAGCTTTTAAAGGTTGTTGTCTCAGAAAACATTACATTTTACAGCCTTTCTATTCACACTCCCTGTACAATTGTTGCTTGGTTGATATTACAAAAATCCCTTACTTTGCAGCCGGAGAAAGGAAAAGTAAATGCCAATCTCCATGTAAAAAGAATAATCAGCTCAGAATAATGCTTGACATTTCGCTACTGGCTTTGATCAACCGATGAATATGACTAGGTGGGAACAAATTGTAAAAGCCTCTTTATTGCTTATTCTCGTTTGAGCTCCTTAAATGTTATTTTTGGGGTGCTGCAGTTCCTTCCCCACCCCTCCGTCTAGCGCCAAAGAATCAATGTCTTGTAGCCTTCCTTCACTCATGGCATCCTTCCCTTTGAAAAATAAAGATACCTTAGTTTTCCTTGTTGTGGGGAAAAGGTCCTCATCTCCCAACACACAGCAGCAGAATGCTTGATTCGCCCTTGCTTTGGGAAGTAGTGGAGTTTGAGACTTCATTGCCTGCTTCCTGCTGGAGAAGTAATGCCTTCCTTAATTTCAGAGGGCATATTGATGGATAACTGGAGAGGCCTGTTTCTCGCTTTGTTGTGGCATTTTATGGGGACGTGGTGGGGTAGTTCACATATTCTAAAGCATTTCAGGAAAGTTCAGTTCTTGTCTTCCGTTGCTTTTGGTAGTGGTGTGGCTTGAGTCCTTATCTCCTGCTTCTCTGGAGGTAAGTCTTCCTTTACTTGGCGAGGCTAAGCAGAGCTGAGCATTGTCAGAAGTACTTGTGGGGCCCGGGTCATAAATCTTGTGGGGCCCCACAAAAAATAAATAATGCTGGGGAAACATTTGGAGGCAACTCCATTATGCTACCACCATCTAGTGGCTGATACTAAAACTGCCTCATCTGAATATATCAATTTATATATGTAAATACCTCTTGCAGAGCAGAACTCTGCAAAGAGAAGGGCCTGGGGAAAATATTTTCCCTCGTGTGACGGCCATGGTGGAGTCCTACTTGCAGGTCTTCACCTGGACAATCCCTGTTCCACTGCCTTGGGGGACAGGGAAAGTTGGAAGTTTTTTTCTCCTGTTTTCCTTTTCAGAAGTCCGTGTCTTCCATTGTTTTGGGAATAAGCTAGAGTTCAAATCTGGATAGATACACACCCTGCTTTATTTAGGGGTACAAGTGGTCTCTTCTCCTGTCCCGCTCTGTGGAACCACTAATTTCAATTTTTTAGGGTAGGTAGAGTTTCTGTTTCTCTTTTACATGGTCTCTGTCTTCCTTTCTTTTACGTGGTAGGAGTGCTGACTTCCTGCCTCTGTTTAGTGAAGCCCCTCTCTTCCTTTATTTTGGGGTATTGTGGGATCCACTCTCCTAAATTCAACTGTAGACGCCCTGATTTTCGTTTGCTTGTATGGTTGATCGACAGTTGATGTCCTTTGTCCCACTGTGGGGGCCCTAGTTGTACTGCATTTTCAGAAGAGTGTACACCGTCACTACCTTATTTCTGAGCAAAGACAAAATGGAAAACAACAGCCTGATAACCCCAGGCTGTCGAAGGGCCATTTTGATGAATTTCTAAAATGAAAACGTTTTTCCTCGACAAAATTGACAACATTTGACAAAAAGGCCAGAAAAGGGGGACAATACACGATACAAGAAAGCAGGTAAGGTAAAAAGTTCAGGAGAAGCAGAGTGAGAATGAGAAGAGGTACTAGATGGTAGGTTCGGGTGGAGGTACTAATGTACAGTTAAAGGTCTATAGAATAGGTAAGGATAATTGTTTTAAGAGTCCAGGTAGGGGTAGAGTTACTATGGAAGAGCGATGGATACCAGGGTGGAGGCAGAAGTTGAGTTACTTGGTTATAGTCGGGGTAGAGGTACTATGATAGAATCCCAGGGTACAGGTCTGCTGAGAAGGGTAGAGGTCGATGTAGTATGGTATAGGAGGATTATTAGAATTAAAGCAGGAGTATAGTTACCAGATTACATGTAGGTGGAGCAGAAATAGAGTACAGGAGGACTAGAGGTTCTAGATTAGAGACATTACTGGAGGTGCTATAGGGTTGGGGCAGGAATAGAGGTACTATGGTAAAAGTAGGCGTAGAGGTACACGTGTATAGGTAGAGGTTCTAGGGTATAGGCATGGTATATATATTAGTGTATAGACATGAGAAGATGTATTGTGATTCAGATAGGCTCGTGGCACTAAGATGTAAGTTGGAGCAGAGACACTTCATCAAAGGAAGGGGAAGTGGTACAAGAGTTTAGATAGAGGTAGACGTATCTGGTATAGGTAGGGATAATGTAAAGAAAAAAGGCGTGTGAAAGGATAGAAAAGAAGAGGGGAGTGCAACAAATAGGAGGGTAAACAGATAAGCGGAAGAAGATGGTTCTGCCCTTTTAACAGGGGGGCAGGGGATCAGTGTGATCCAGGAAAAAATAACAGCAGGGATTGGTATTGACGTTATGGTTAGGCTGGATTCCACATGTTGGCAATGTGTTTTATTTGAGAAAAACGCAAAGAGACAGGCTCCAGGAGAAATACAAAACTTCTGAACAGTTTTCCACAAATAACTTACTTAGAATCATGTACAACCCCCTGAACTATCCTTTCTCTCTCTGTCTCCCTCTCTCTCTCAGTCTGTTAGATATAGGGGTCTCTAGTTGGCAGTCGGTTTACACCCTGTCCAAGTGCTAACACTAATAAGGATAAGGGAGATCCCCAGCTCATTAACCCCTGCTCACCACCTTGGTAGCTTGGTACACGCAGTCAGGCTTATCCTAGAAGCAATGTGTAAAGGTTTTGCGTATAGCACACAGCAATGCAGTGAAAACACCACAAAAGGACACCACCCCAGTTTTAGAAAAATAGCCAATATTTATCTGTGTAAAACAAGTCTAAAACGAGAAAAATCCAACATACAATAATAAAAATATGAATTTTACCAGAGTTAACTTAAAAATACAGTTCCTTGAAGTCGATAGCTCCGTCTGGGGATATCACGGCTTCGGGAACAATAAATCTGACAGTTCAGGTGTGCAGCGGTGTAGCGGGCTAGCTACGGTGTCAGGAAGATCCGCAAACAGTACCTTGGAAATGTAGGGTGTCGTGATCCTTGTGATGAGATCCGGAGTGCGGCATCGCTGGCGTCAGCAGATGTCGGCTGACATTGGTTTCGGAGGTTGATGCAGGGGTCGTCGGGCCCTTGAAATCACACGTGCTGCAGATCGAACTCCGGGCTGATAATGAAGTCAGGAGTGCTGGCGTTAATGGCATCGAGGCTGCAGTGCGAAGCATGACAATGCGATGTGCAGTGCCAACAGGTCACGGTGCAGGCAGCTGCTCGGTAACAGACTCCTGCGGCGTCAGTGAGACCAGGGCTGCGGTGTGAAGTAGGGCAGTGATATGTGCAGTGTCTCCAAGTAGCAGTGCAGGCAGCGTCATCGTTGTTGCTGAAGTGCGGTCGTCAGTAGGCCCAAGGTGGCGGTGTGGCACAGGGCTGGTTCTGTGCGGCACCCATGGGTCACGGTGCAGACCGGGGCATCTGTTGACGATGCTGGAGTCCATAGCACTGGAGTAGGTGGACTGGGGCTGCGGAGCAGGACAGGACAGTGCTTTGTGTACCTCACGAGCGGTGTCGTCAGGCCACTGTGCAGGCAGTGGTGTCGGTGTCAGCGTGAAGCGGCGACGTTGGGGATGCCAAGGCTGCAGTGTGAGCAAGGCAATGCAGCGTGCAGGGCCCATGGGTCACAGTGCTAACAGCAGCTCAGTGACGGCGTCCGGAGGCGGTGTCAGTGAAGCCAGGGTTGCAGTGCAAAGTGGGGCATGACTCTGTGCAGCATCGTCAGGTCAAGGTGCAGTCAGCGGCTTCATTGACGGCATTGCAGTGGTCTTTCTTCTGTTGCAGCACAAAACACACAGTTCCCAGTACTGTAGTCAGATGAAGCTAAAATCTTTGATATCCACGAGAATTCCAACAGGAGGCAAGCTCTAATCCGAACCCTTTGAGAAACTTCACAAGCATGATACACAGCAAAGTCTAGTCTTTGCCCTGTTTAAGGCAGAAGCAGCAACTGCAGGCTAACCCAGCAAAGCACACACAGTAAAGGGGCAGCACTCCTCCTCCAGCTCTTCAGTTCTTCTCCTTGGCAGAGGTTCCTCTTGATCCAGAAGTGTTCTAAAGATCTGGGGTTTTGAGTCCACTACTTATACTCAGTTCTACCTTTGAAGGAGGCAAATATCAAAGGAAAGTCTCTGTTGTTCACAAGATCCTGCCTTGCCCATGGCCTGCCCCCAGACACACTCCAGGGGGGCAGAGACTGCATGGTGTGAGGTCAGACACAGTCCTTTCAGGTGCAGGAGTCAGCTCCTCCCTCTCCACTCTAGCCCAGGAGACTGATCAGTATATGCAGGCTACACCCCAGCTCCCTTTGTGTCACAGTCTAGAGGGAATTCACAACCAGCCCAACTGTCAGTCTGACCCAGGCGTGGATTCCACAAGCAGGCAGAGGCACAGAATGGTTAAGCAAAAAAATGCCCACTCTCCAAAAATGGCATTTTCAAACTGACAATCTAAAAACCAAATTTACCAAAAGATGATTTTTTAAATTGTGAGTTCACAGACCCCAAACTGCATATCTTTATCTGTTCCCAATTGGAAACTGGCCTTAAAAGATATTTAAAGTCAGTCCCTGTTTTGTCCTATGGGACAGATAGAGCTTGCAATAGTGAAACCTGATTTTGGTAGTACTTCAGTATCAGGACATGTAAAACACACCAGCACATGTACTACCTTTTAAATACACTGCACCCTGCCCATCGGGCTATCTAGGGCCTACCCTTTTACATGTAGTAAAAGGGAAGGTTTGGGCCTGGCAAGTGGGTACCCTTGCCAGGTCGAATTGGCAGTATAAAACTGCACACACAGACACTGCAGTGGCAGGTTTGAGACATGTTTACAGGGCTACTCATGTGGGTGGTACAATCAGTGCTGCAGGCCCACTAGTAGCATTTGATTACAAGCCCTGGGCACCTCTAGTGCACTTTACTAGGGACTTACTCGTAAATCAAATATGCCAATCATGGATGGATACACCAATCTTCAATACAATTTACACGGAAAGCATAAGCACTTTAGCACTGGTTAGCAGTGGTAAAGTGCCCAGAGTCCTAAAGCCAACACAAACTGGTCAGAAAAAGTAGGAAGAAGGAGGATAACATTTTGGGGATGACCTTGCAAAAAGGGTCAGGTCCAACACTCTCACTCTCTTTCTTGCACTTTTTGTTTGTTTTGGGGAGAGTGCTTATCATCAGCCTTCCACCAGCATGTCCACGCCTTCCTTTATTATGTAGAGTGATAGAGCTCAAAGAATGTCAAGTGGGGTAGTCTGCCTCCTTCTCCTACAGTGAATCTTATGAGGAGCATTTAAAATACTTAGATGGCTGTCCAGAGTTGAAAACAGTTCTCTTTACACAGTCCAGCGTCTCTAGCAATCAGCATCCCATAATGTTGCTTTGTTTGGTGACAGCTACGGAGGAGGACTCTTCAAAGATCCCTAAGGGAGGTCTTAAAAATACAAAAACAGTGCCTCAATCAACCATTGATTAACAGTTAACTGAAAGACATATTACATGGACTCGAGTCTCCGCTGGTTAGTATTTATTTATAATTATTTTTTCTAGTTAATATTTATTTATGATTATTCCTTCTAATACCAAAATATATCACCCAGTTAATGGTTCCTACTTAAACCTTATTCATTTTTTGAAATTTGTAATTTTAACACAACTATTTGACCTCAGTCAATTGCTCAACAGCATTTATGTGACATACAATTTAATTTAAAATCACATACTGTGGTAAAATATACAATGCTGAGTTCCTGACATATTGGTATTCGCATGAGTCATTGAGCCATCTCCATTTCCTTTTTTAAAACTGTTACTTAGCAGGTAATACATATTGGGCCAGATGTAGAAAGCCTTTTGCGCCTCACAAACGGCGAAAAACGCAGTTTGCGAGGCGCAAAAGGCTGAACGCGATGCAGAATCACATTTTGTGAGTCGGTACCGACTCGCAAAATGTGATTCCGACTCGCAAATAGGAAGGGGAGTTCCCTTCCTATTTGCGACCGCATCGCGATGTAGAGTTGCTTTGTCACTGCGAAAGCGGTCGCAAACCAACTCGCAGTTACCATCCACTTGAAGTGGATGGTAACTCATTCGCAAAAGGGAAGGGGTTCCCATGGGACCCCTTCCCCTTTGTGAATGCCCACAAAAATATTTTTTCAGAGCAGGCAGTGGTCCTATGGACCACTGCCTACTCTGAAAAAACCGAAACCAAATGGTTTCGGAATTTTTTCTTTTTGCAGCTCGTTTTCCTTTGAGGAAAACGGGCTGCAAAGAGAAAAAAAAAATACTGCTTTATTAAAAAAGCAGTCACGGACATGGTGGTCTGCTGTCTCCAGCAGGCCACCATCCCCGTGACTGCCTAGACTCGCTATGGGGTCACAAACTGCGACCCACCTCATGAATATTCATGAGGTGGGTCTTTGCGACCCCATAGCGACTCGCAGAAGGTGTCTGAGACACCTTTCTGCATCTCGGATTGCGAGTTGCAATTTGCGAGTCGCTATGACTCGCAAATTGCAAGTCGCAATCACATACATACCTACATCTGGCCCATTGTCCCTGTGAGGTCTAGGAACCACAGCTCATTTACCAAATGTAAGAAAGCATGCTGTGGAAATATGGAGTGGTTCCTTCTTCTGACAAAAACTAATTTTTAGGTTTTGCCCACATAGTGCTCGCGTTGTGCTTGCAAAATCTCTTGCAAATAAAAAAAATATTAAAGGGAGCTTGGAGCTAGCCAATGACTTACCTTGACTTACCATTGTTTGTCTCCTACGTCAATCTTGTTTCCTTGTTTCTCATTGGTCAAAGCCTCCTCCTCACCTTGACTTTCTCCTGCAGCTTCGCCATCTGACCCTATAATTGAGCTTGGACCAGGTACTGCTTCCTGAGGCCAGTGTCCTTCCACTGGACACAGACTCCCCATGTACTTTTTGGACATGCACTCTTATAGCATGTGTGTCTCTGCAGTCCCTCTCCTCCACTCCTCCCACAGTCCGTTCTGTTCCCCCTCTCTCCAATCTGGTCCCTCTGTCATTTTGCACATGTTAATATTACCAAAACTAAGGGTACCCCCTTTACCCACTTCAGGAAAAACAGACCATTAGGTTGCTCTTGCAGACTGTAATGCCTCGAGGAGGTATTGCCAAACATCTATAGCCATTATGGACACGTATCATTTACATTAAATAAGGACATTAGGTTCATTAGGATTCACCTGAGACAGTGCTGTCTGTGAAATATTTGGTAAACAAACCATAAAAAAAACAAGCATTGGGAAAGTCGGTAAGTTTTGACTAAGCAAGATCTAGTGGCTTTGTCAATGTTTTTTAGACATATTGCACAGTAGGGTGGGCTGCTGAGCAACATGGCTTAAAGTTAACAAAAAAAGGCTATAATGCGGCCATCGCTGGCCACCTACCACATATCTATAAAACATAAACAAATTCCAATAGACCTTGCATAGACAAAACTATTGGCTTTGCCAATGCTTGTTTTAAAGGTATACTTTTCATATCTCTTGTCTGTGCAGTGGCGTAACAAAACCTTAAAGGCACCCTCTATAAGCTAAAGTGAGTGGACCTTCCACATATAGGCACTCTGTCACCCACTGGTAACCCAAATATCCCAGCTCTTGCAACCCAGACCTGAGATCCCATCAGGAGTGTTAGTACATATGTCTCTGGTGACAGCAGAGTATACCAGAATGTGATTTATAAAACAGGGTTAAGGGGCTTACTTTGTGTGTCTCAGGTCTCCCAAAACATAATTCAAAGCTCCCCTGTAGTAAAGGGTCTTCAGGAATTATTTTGTGAGGGATGTGCAGAGATGCACGAAATCCATTATAATAATTAAAGAGTGAAGTGTCATACTCACTGCCATAAACCCTGGATTAAAAATGTTGCTTCCTTTTTTCTCATTTGCAGTTGTGCATTGTACTTTTTCATAGACAGTTCACTTGGTGCAGTGCCACCCTTGTGCCACTGCTAAAGAAATACTATCCTAGGGAAAAGGCGCTGCCTAGTAGCTGAAAGGACCCAGGATGTCCCTGGTTGACTGGGCAGTCTTGTGCAGCTCTGTACCTTGGTTCCTATAAGGAAATGCCTCTTTTCGCATGTTCACGTCCACATTTTAGCACCGAATGCTACTGTTTTTTTCCACTCAGTGCACTAAAGCGTGCTAAGCAGACTTTAGTGCCAGTGTTCTAACCCCTTACAAAAGGTATTTTGAATTGGCTGTCTCCAATGGACAAGTACCGACTTATTTATGAGTCGCCAGTGTATAGTACCTAGGGTAACAAGTGCATGTAAGGCAGCACTGATTGTGTCACCCTTTGTGTGATAGAATACAAAATGGCTCTCAGCCTGCCACTACAGACTAGAAGAGCAGTGGCCACACTGCTAGTTCGACTTTGCCATTCAAACTAATGGCAAAGCCGCCACTTCCCTTAATAATAGATTTAAGTCTCTCCGAAGGAGCACCTATAGAGCTCTATTGCAGGGAGCAGTATATTATTAGATAGGACATGTAATTTGCATATATGTCTTAGCAGCAATAGCTCAAAATTGTTGTTTTGCTGTGGAAAAGTGAGAAGCTCCATTGGCTACTACAGAGTTACCAGTTGGCAACCCAGCCTGGCTAACTTCTGAATGGGACTACATAACTAGGTACTGTAAGGTATCAAATTAATCATGGCATTAAAAAAGACCTGATTCACAGGTTGGATTTAATGTGACTGTTAAAGTAATGCAACTTTTAGAAAGTTGCAACTCTATGACCCAGCTGGTTCCTTATCATCATAAGGACACTGGCAAACAGACAGCCTTCTGCCCACCTGAGGTGCTGTGTGAACAATTATCAGGCTTAGGAACAATAGCAGCCTGCTGCAGGGTGAGGTGTTACCTCCCCTTCGTGGGAAGCCACTTAGGGTGTTGGCCCCAAAGTCAAGCTTCAAAGATGAAGGTGCCTTTGCGGGGGGCAAATGGCAATCACACTCCAGAAGGGCTGCCCTTTGCCTTCAGGTAGACAGGCTTGTGACAGGGACAGAGAGGGCAAACCAATGCATTGTGATTTTCCATTGGGTGTGTAGCCCACAGGCAGCCATACCTCTAGGGTGAGCTACCTAGTTCATTCTGGGATTGTTAGGTGCCACACATTTCTGGAAAGATGTCACCAGAAAGGAGGGGTCCTGATAGCCCATTGGCTAGTAAGCACATGGCCCACTGAGGGCCCTTTATTGAGATAAATATGGCACCCCTGGCACCCTGAACCTCAAATTACATCAGAACTGGAACAAGGACCAAAGAAGGACTGCCCTGCTGGCACCCACAGCCACCCACGCAGAAGCTGGAACAAGGTCTCCGAAGACCAACTCACCACCACCATCTGCCAAACACCACCGCCGGCCACCACGGACACCAACTCATCAGCATGCAACCTCCACCAATGGATCTTCAACACACTGGGCCCCCTCCGGAAACCCTCCGAGAAACAACTCCCCAAGAAAGCCAGCTGGTTCTCCCCTGCCCTCCAAGAGTCCAAGCCTACCTGCAGACGGCTCAAGAGAAGATAGAGAAGCAGCAAGACCCTAGCCGACTACGCAACCTTCAAAGCACCGTCACCATACACCTCCACCACGGACTCTAAAGACATCTCCCCTCCCAAGACCTTTGCAACAACCTTGCCACGTTCTTCCACCGCAAGACTTCAAACATTTACCACAGTCTTGCTTCTCAAGATCTGCCCATCCCACTGCAAATACCACACCCAAATCTCCAGTTCCCAGCCGACCCAGCTCAACTTGACCACCCTCACCACTGACGAGACCCTAAAGATCATGAATACCATCCACACCAGAGCCCCCTTGGACCCATGTCCCCACCACATCTTCAACCAAGCCCGCAAACTATGCCAAACCATAAACTGCTCCATCGAGTGTGCCACCTTCCCGGAAGACTGGAAATATGCAGAAATCAACCCCCAGCTGAAAAAACCCTCTGACAACCCGACGGACCTCAAAAAGTACAGACCTATCTCACTTCTCCTCTTCCCAGCCAAAGTCATCAAGAAGGCCATTAATGCCCAACTCACTGAATGTATTGAGACCAACCCTACCCTGGACCCCTCCCAATCAGGCTTCAGAAGCAACCACAGCACTGAGACTGCACTCCTCGTAGCAAAGGATGACATCCGCACTCTCCTTGACAGAGGCGAAACCGCATCGCTCATCCTCCAGGACCTCTCTGCCACCTTCAACACCATCTCCCACCACACCCTCTGCACCAGACTACACAACACCGGCATCGGCGACAAAGCTTTAGAGTGGATCTGCTCCTTTCTCACAGGTCGAGCCCACAGAGCCAGGCTCCCACCGTTCTCCTCAAAACTGACAGAGAACAGCCACGGAGTTCCTCTCAGGGCTCCTCTCGAAGCCCCACCCTCTTCAAATTCTACATGGCTCCGCTTGCGAACATCATCAGAAACCACGGACTTAACATCATCTCCTATGCTGACGACACCCAGCTGACCCTCTCCCTCACCAACCAACCTACAACTTCCACAGTTGCTGCCTAGATAAAGGACAGCTACCAGAAATTAAACTCTGACAAAACCAAGGTCCTCATCCTAGGTCCCACGCCCTCCACCTGGGACCACTCCTGGCGGCCCTCAGAGCTCGGAACTCTTCCCCCCTCCGACCATGTATGCAACTCCTCGCTCTCAGTGAACCACCAAATCAACGCCGTCTCATCCTTAAATTGTAAATTTCGTACTTGTATAGCGCACTACTCACACGTTAGGGTCTCAAGGCGCTGTACGCATGCCGCTGTGGAACCCCTCCTGGCTTTTCCCTGTGAGGTGCCCACTCCTGGGCAACCTCCAAGGTGAAGCCAGGCATCCCAGCGCTGTTGGGGCCGTTGTGGAGATTAAGCAAGCTATTGCCCAGAGTTACAGAGTGGGACCCATGAATTAGATTAGGCACCGATGCGAGAATTATCAGGTCCGAGGAAATTGAGCCCAAGACCCGCCGAGGCGGGAATTGAACCCTGGTCCCGAGCCAGATTTCTGCATCAGGGTCTGCCGCTCTAACCATTGAGTCACACTGATCCTTCTGTTTCCACACGCTATGCCTGCTCCGAAAGATTTTCAAATGGATTCCTATTGAGTCCAGAAGATAAGTCCCTCAGGCGCGTGTTTGGACTACAGAAATGCACTCTATGCCAGAACCACCCAAAAGCTCCAAAATAAAATGCAGAGAATCCAGAACGACTCAGGCAGACTTATTCTGGACATACCTTGTGCAGCCACATCACTGCTCACCTGAAACCCCTTCACTGGCTCCTGATCAACAAAAGAATCACCTTCAAGCTCCTCATGCATGCCTACAAGGCCCTCCACAACATCGGACCTCCATACCTCAGCCACCGCTTGTCCTTCTACATGCCCAACAGACTCCTCCACTCTGCAAAATTGGCCATCATCACAACCCCGAGGATCCACAAGAACTCAGCTGGAGGAAGATCCTTCTCTTACCTTGCTGCTCAGACCTGGAACGCTCTTCCGCTACACCTCGCAATCACCCTCACTACCTCAATTCAAAAAGAACCTCAAGACCTGGCCCTTTGACTGAACTGCTACTACCCCCTTTAAGCGCCTCAAGACCCTAACTGTAATTAGCTGAGCTTTACAAGAACCTGATTGATTGATTGATTGATTGATTGACAAATATAGGCTGCACTGTCTGCTGGACTGCACCTGCAGCACCTTGGGCTAGCAAAGTTTGAACTGTGCCTTTGGCCCCTGGCTCGGAAAAAAGTGGTGGTCCAAACCAAAGCAATGACTCCAACGATCATTTGGGGCAAAAGAGCTGAAGAAGTCCAAACCGGCAAGTTGGTAGCCACTTCCAAGAACTTGCTTCTGACTGCTGATGGGTGCCTCAAGAGACCGATCCACAATGGCCAAAAGCTGCCCCTGAGTCAGCTAGACCCAGGAGTGTCATCAAAGTACAGATCAGTCACCCAAGAGGGACACTAGCCTTCACAAAAGGATTTCGCTCTGACTGCTGTGTCCAGAGACCCGTAGCTCAGCCACAACTAGCCTTCTAGTGTCTTGAAGAGGACTTTGTGAGACCCAACTTGTGTAGCCAAAGTCACCCCACATCACCTGTAGACCAAGGAGTCACCACAAAGGCACCCCCATCGACCCCACAGCAACTGGAGCATCTTTTCATCCTGTATCCCCAGAATGAGGACCACTCCATTAAATCTATGGCGGTCGTGCTGTAGAGTTTGGAACTGAACTGGAAAACACACTGGTGGCCAGATAACAGCCCAAATCTACTCCCGTACCCCCCCACCCCTGACATTCATCCTGTCTGATTTGGTCTCCCAAGTTGGGCCGGAGTAGCCAAACTAACTTTTACAAACTTTTCCAAATTATTGGTTGATCAATGCTTGTTTGCAGTTTAAATTAAAACTGATAAAACCTTTAAAAATTCATATGTTCAGAACATTCCGGTGGATTTTGCTCATCTTGGACTCTAAAAATTAATCAAAATGTTATCTGTTTTTTAAATTGGTGTGTTTGTTTTGTGTTGTTTGGCTTTCTTATTTCGTTGTTTGGTACTGTTAAATGCTTTACACTAAGCTTTGCTGCTCGAAAGCCACATCTGCCCAGGGTTGAGTTAAGATTGTTCAAGCGAGGCTGACTGGATTCAAGACAGTTTCTGTGAGTGTATTTCATTGAAAGACTGCACAGCAATACTGTTTAATACACCCAAATCCTCACTGTTCCCTCATCTGACAAATCTGTGAGTACCTAGAGGTGACTGAGTTTGCATTTGAGATAGGTGACATTGGCATACACTGTACCTTATTGCCACAGTGTGGCCAGCATGTAAGCAAAGCATATTTGAGTGGCTTACAGCTATAAACACAGAGCAGCTACAAAGAGTTAGCATATAAATACCCAACTGTTATTTTAATACACACTAAAAACAAGCACTGTCAAATCTAGTTGTGCTCACCTTTATATTGCGAGTGACAAGCTTTTGGCTTTCCAATTCCAGTCTGTAAATCATTCCAAAAATGTAAAACAAATTAAACATTCTGGAGGAATAGCAAACACATATCTTAAACGTCTTAAAACTGACCATTGAATTCAGTATGTTCAATCATTATAAATGACGTGGTGTCATTTTGAAATACCTTTCATGCTGAAACTCTGAACAGAATTTAAAAGGACTGTAGCACGTTATCCAGCTTAAAGAGAACACATTGGAATAACTGGTCATACTTAAAAGACCATAACAGCTGTCTGAGGCCGTGAATAAAGAAATGTCAGAGTTTAAAGGACAATGCTTCCTAAGCATAATTTACTTTCAAGATGCCTCTGAACCGCAACAAATTCTTATGCCAATTGGTGCTACGCAGCAGCCCACAGAGCTGGATTATGAGTCTCCCCAAGGGACATTCCTGCCCTCTTCCATTGCCATCAGTTCCGCTTTGTGTGTGAAAGACTGGGATTTGATGCAACTTGTTGAAAACACAAGAGATAAAACTAAACCAAACTGATAAAGCCTGCTTTTTAGTCAAACACTGCTAAAATTACAACTATTGTTGTGCCTTTACAGAGCAGCTGGGGTAGTAGTTGGGCTAACATAGAGAGCACTGGGTGAAAATGATATGTGGGGGAACCAGCACAAGGTGAGAAAGCACAAAAACACATCCACTCCTATGGAGTCCTCAGAGGAGAACAAAAACGTTGTTCCCTGGTGTGAAGCTGTGGAAGGATACAAGCCATTCAATGAAAAGGATGGAACATATGCTATGCTCCAGGGGAGGAACAAGCACAGGAAGAGAAAATAAATTTAGTGAATAAAAAGCAAGCACATTAGGTTGACAAGAAAGCTGACCAATGATAAGCAATAAGCTGGCCCAAAGCCCACAGTAAATTATGGTATTCTAAAAAATAGGTTTCTCAATAGGTTTTGTTGGCGAGTTCTAAAAACGTGCCATGTTTTCAGAATATATTTACTTTTCTAAGTTTCTTGTCTTACTTCTCAAAGTAAACCTAAATTATTTTAATATCTTTACCTTATGAGTGGCACTAGACAGTATGGGGGTCATTTTGACCCCGGCGGGAGGCGATAATGTGGTGGTTCTACTGTCAACAGGTTGGCGGTACTTACTGCCACATTATGACCGTGGCGGTCCTGCGACAGTAATACTGCCGATACTGCCATGCTCCCGCCAGCCTGCAGCCTGGCGGTCCGGGCGGTTGTAATCCCCCAGGGCAGCGCTGCAAGCAGCGTTGCCCTGGGGATTATGAGTCTCCATCCGCCGGCCTGTCCATGGCGGTAAACACCCATGGAAAGGCTGGCGGTATTGGTGACTCAGGGGGCCCCATGAACAGCCCCATCGCGCATTCCACTGCCCGAATTACGGGCAGTGGAATGCGCGACGGGTGCTGCTGCACCCAACGCACCTCAACATTGCCGCCGGCATGGAGCCGGCTTCAATGTTGTGGTGACTTTTCCGCTGGCTCAGCGGATGGAAATGCTGTTTCCATCTGCTGGCCCAGCAGAAATGTCATAATGTGGTGCCAAACATACCGTCAGCACTGGTGGTATGTTGGCACCCTTGGCTTCGACGAAGTCGTAATGAGAGCCTATATTATTGTGGTCCTGGAGAACATACTTATGTGTGTTCTAGAGACTTACTCTTTTGGTGAAATGTACAGATCCAAGGGTGCAAACATAGAGCAGTGAGTGAGAATAAGAGTGAATGAGAATGAGTGCGAGATATTGTGAAGGAGTGAGAGTAAGGAGGGTACCCATGGCAAAATGCTGGCCCTGCACAATATAGTTAATTCTTAGCATATGGGTAGGGTGACCAGCTTTTCAGAATCAAAAACCAGGAAGGGCACAGGCATTGAAATAGGACTAAGGCACACATTATGACATTGGCAGTATAAACCACCTACCACCGCGGTGATGGCCGCCAAAAGACTGTCACCGCAGCTACCATCCGTTCGCCAGATTATGACTACAGCCGAACTTCCGCCACAAGAAGTGGGGTGGGTGAGCCTCCTACCAGTGACAGGGAAGGAATTCCCTGTCACTGGTAGGGCCTGCCGCCATGGTTTTCATGGCGTTGCTAACACCACGAAAACCATGGCGGTAGGCTGGCTCAAAATGCCGCCGGCGGTACTATAGCGGCTGCCAGGCTGGAGATTATCTCCAGGACCACGGCTGCTACTGCCATGGCATTATGAATGGTAAATTGGCGGGTTGACTGCAGCCAACCCGCCAACGTCATAATGTGGCGGTATGTACTGCCAGCCTGTTGGCGGTACTACCACCACCTTACTACCTACAGATGGGGTCATAGTGACCCCCTAAATGTTGACACATCATATACATATATATGTATTATACAAACATTCACATTCGCGCCCCCGCCATGCACAGTTTTTTCATCAAAACGTTTACTGCCAATATCACATTGATATTATCAAAGATGTCATGGGTGCTGTAATTTGTGGGGTAATTAGCAGTGTATGGCAAGGGCGTGAGTTATAGTTACCTTAGGGCACAAGTTATAGTTACTTGAGATAACTCTCACTATAACAGGTGAATTTCTACATGAAACAAAATTTTGTATGATTGAAAGGTGAGCCTAACTATAACGTCCCTGTAACCTTTGGTGTTTTTAGTGAATTTTAGTATTTTTAAATTCTATTTCCCAACTATAACATCCTGCGGCCTACCCCCTATAACCACCCAACCTTGCGTTTCACACGGCCAAAGGCCATGCACGGTGTGGTTGCCAGCAGGGCCTGGCCTCCAGCCAGTCTCTGAGGCCAGCCCCCCAACCACCCAACCCCAGGCTGTGCATGGCCTTTGGCCATGTGCAGCAGGAGTTGGCCACAGGTCTGGGTGCCTCCCCTGGCTGATTTATTGGCCCCAGGGATCCATCATCAGAAACCACGGACTTAACATCATCTCCTATGCTGACGACACCCAGCTGACCCTCTCCCTCACCAACCAACCTACAACTTCCACAGTTGCTGCCTAGATAAAGGACAGCTACCAGAAATTAAACTCTGACAAAACCAAGGTCCTCATCCTAGGTCCCACGCCCTCCACCTGGGACCACTCCTGGCGGCCCTCAGAGCTCGGAACTCTTCCCCCCTCCGACCATGTATGCAACTCCTCGCTCTCAGTGAACCACCAAATCAACGCCGTCTCATCCTTAAATTGTAAATTTCGTACTTGTATAGCGCACTACTCACACGTTAGGGTCTCAAGGCGCTGTACGCATGCCGCTGTGGAACCCCTCCTGGCTTTTCCCTGTGAGGTGCCCACTCCTGGGCAACCTCCAAGGTGAAGCCAGGCATCCCAGCGCTGTTGGGGCCGTTGTGGAGATTAAGCAAGCTATTGCCCAGAGTTACAGAGTGGGACCCATGAATTAGATTAGGCACCGATGCGAGAATTATCAGGTCCGAGGAAATTGAGCCCAAGACCCGCCGAGGCGGGAATTGAACCCTGGTCCCGAGCCAGATTTCTGCATCAGGGTCTGCCGCTCTAACCATTGAGTCACACTTATCCTTCTGTTTCCACACGCTATGCCTGCTCCGAAAGATTTTCAAATGGATTCCTATTGAGTCCAGAAGATAAGTCCCTCAGGCGCGTGTTTGGACTACAGAAATGCACTCTATGCCAGAACCACCCAAAAGCTCCAAAATAAAATGCAGAGAATCCAGAACGACTCAGGCAGACTTATTCTGGACATACCTTGTGCAGCCACATCACTGCTCACCTGAAACCCCTTCACTGGCTCCTGATCAACAAAAGAATCACCTTCAAGCTCCTCATGCATGCCTACAAGGCCCTCCACAACATCGGACCTCCATACCTCAGCCACCGCTTGTCCTTCTACATGCCCAACAGACTCCTCCACTCTGCAAAATTGGCCATCATCACAACCCCGAGGATCCACAAGAACTCAGCTGGAGGAAGATCCTTCTCTTACCTTGCTGCTCAGACCTGGAACGCTCTTCCGCTACACCTCGCAATCACCCTCACTACCTCAATTCAAAAAGAACCTCAAGACCTGGCCCTTTGACTGAACTGCTACTACCCCCTTTAAGCGCCTCAAGACCCTAACTGTAATTAGCTGAGCTTTACAAGAACCTGATTGATTGATTGATTGATTGACAAATATAGGCTGCACTGTCTGCTGGACTGCACCTGCAGCACCTTGGGCTAGGAAAGTTGGAACTGTGCCTTTGGCCCCTGGCTCGGAAAAAAGTGGTGGTCCAAACCAAAGCAATGACTCCAACGATCATTTGGGGCAAAAGAGCTGAAGAAGTCCAAACCGGCAAGTTGGTAGCCACTTCCAAGAACTTGCTTCTGACTGCTGATGGGTGCCTCAAGAGACCGATCCACAATGGCCAAAAGCTGCCCCTGAGTCAGCTAGACCCAGGAGTGTCATCAAAGTACAGATCAGTCACCCAAGAGGGACACTAGCCTTCACAAAAGGATTTCGCTCTGACTGCTGTGTCCAGAGACCCGTAGCCCAGCCACAACTAGCCTTCTAGTGTCTTGAAGAGGACTTTGTGAGACCCAACTTGTGTAGCCAAAGTCACCCCACATCACCTGTAGACCAAGGAGTCACCACAAAGGCACCCCCATCGACCCCACAGCAACTGGAGCATCTTTTCATCCTGTATCCCCAGAATGAGGACCACTCCATTAAATCTATAGCGGTCGTGCTGTAGAGTTTGGAACTGAACTGGAAAACACACTGGTGGCCAGATAACAGCCCAAATCTACTCCCGTACCCCCCCACCCCTGACATTCATCCTGTCTGATTTGGTCTCCCAAGTTGGGCCGGAGTAGCCAAACTAACTTTTACAAACTTTTCCAAATTATTGGTTGATCAATGCTTGTTTGCAGTTTAAATTAAAACTGATAAAACCTTTAAAAATTCATATGTTCAGAACATTCCGGTGGATTTTGCTCATCTTGGACTCTAAAAATTAATCAAAATGTTATCTGTTTTTTAAATTGGTGTGTTTGTTTTGTGTTGTTTGGCTTTCTTATTTCGTTGTTTGGTACTGTTAAATGCTTTACACTAAGCTTTGCTGCTCGAAAGCCACATCTGCCCAGGGTTGAGTTAAGATTGTTCAAGCGAGGCTGACTGGATTCAAGACAGTTTCTGTGAGTGTATTTCATTGAAAGACTGCACAGCAATACTGTTTAATACACCCAAATCCTCACTGTTCCCTCATCTGACAAATCTGTGAGTACCTAGAGGTGACTGAGTTTGCATTTGAGATAGGTGACATTGGCATACACTGTACCTTATTGCCACAGTGTGGCCAGCATGTAAGCAAAGCATATTTGAGTGGCTTACAGCTATAAACACAGAGCAGCTACAAAGAGTTAGCATATAAATACCCAACTGTTATTTTAATACACACTAAAAACAAGCACTGTCAAATCTAGTTGTGCTCACCTTTATATTGCGAGTGACAAGCTTTTGGCTTTCCAATTCCAGTCTGTAAATCATTCCAAAAATGTAAAACAAATTAAACATTCTGGAGGAATAGCAAACACATATCTTAAACGTCTTAAAACTGACCATTGAATTCAGTATGTTCAATCATTATAAATGACGTGGTGTCATTTTGAAATACCTTTCATGCTGAAACTCTGAACAGAATTTAAAAGGACTGTAGCACGTTATCCAGCTTAAAGAGAACACATTGGAATAACTGGTCATACTTAAAAGACCATAACAGCTGTCTGAGGCCGTGAATAAAGAAATGTCAGAGTTTAAAGGACAATGCTTCCTAAGCATAATTTACTTTCAAGATGCCTCTGAACCGCAACAAATTCTTATGCCAATTGGTGCTACGCAGCAGCCCACAGAGCTGGATCATGAGTCTCCCCAAGGGACATTCCTGCCCTCTTCCATTGCCATCAGTTCCGCTTTGTGTGTGAAAGACTGGGATTTGATGCAACTTGTTGAAAACACAAGAGATAAAACTAAACCAAACTGATAAAGCCTGCTTTTTAGTCAAACACTGCTAAAATTACAACTATTGTTGTGCCTTTACAGAGCAGCTGGGGTAGTAGTTGGGCTAACATAGAGAGCACTGGGTGAAAATGATATGTGGGGGAACCAGCACAAGGTGAGAAAGCACAAAAACACATCCACTCCTATGGAGTCCTCAGAGGAGAACAAAAACGTTGTTCCCTGTTGTGAAGCTGTGGAAGGATACAAGCCATTCAATGAAAAGGATGGAACATATGCTATGCTCCAGGGGAGGAACAAGCACAGGAAGAGAAAATAAATTTAGTGAATAAAAAGCAAGCACATTAGGTTGACAAGAAAGCTGACCAATGATAAGCAATAAGCTGGCCCAATGCCCACAGTAAATTATGGTATTCTAAAAAATAGGTTTCTCAATAGGTTTTGTTGGCGAGTTCTAAAAACGTGCCAGGTTTTCAGAATATATTTACTTTTCTAAGTTTCTTGTCTTACTTCTCAAAGTAAACCTAAATTATTTTAATATCTTTACCTTATGAGTGGCACTAGACAGTATGGGGGTCATTTTGACCCCGGCGGGAGGCGATAATGTGGTGGTTCTACTGTCAACAGGTTGGCGGTACTTACTGCCACATTATGACCGTGGCGGTCCTGCGACAGTAATACTGCCGATACTGCCATGCTCCCGCCAGCCTGTAGCCTGGCGGTCCGGGCGTTTGTAATCCCCCAGGGCAGCGCTGCAAGCAGCGTTGCCCTGGGGATTATGAGTCTCCATCCGCCGGCCTGTCCATGGCGGTAAACACCCATGGAAAGGCTGGCGGTATTGGTGACTCAGGGGGCCCCATGAACAGCCCCATCGCGCATTCCACTGCCCGAATTACGGGCAGTGGAATGCGCGACGGGTGCTGCTGCACTCAACGCACCTCAACATTGCCGCCGGCATGGAGCCGGCTTCAATGTTGTGGTGACTTTTCCGCTGGCTCAGCGGATGGAAATGCTGTTTCCATCTGCTGGCGCAGCAGAAATGTCATAATGTGGTGCCAAACATACCGTCAGCACTGGTGGTATGTTGGCACCCTTGGCTTCGACGAAGTCGTAATGAGAGCCTATATTATTGTGGTCCTGGAGAACATACTTATGTGTGTTCTAGAGACTTACTCTTTTGGTGAAATGTACAGATCCAAGGGTGCAAACATAGAGCAGTGAGTGAGAATAAGAGTGAATGAGAATGAGTGCGAGATATTGTGAAGGAGTGAGAGTAAGGAGGGTACCCATGGCAAAATGCTGGCCCTGCACACTATAGTTAATTCTTAGCATATGGGTAGGGTGACCAGCTTTTCAGAATCAAAAACCAGGAAGGGCACAGGCATTGAAATAGGACTAAGGCACACATTATGACATTGGCAGTATAAACCACCTACCACTGCGGTGATGGCCGCCAAAAGACTGTCACCGCAGCTACCATCCGTTCGCCAGATTATGACTACAGCCGAACTTCCGCCACAAGAAGTGGGGTGGGTGAGCCTCCTACCAGTGACAGGGAAGGAATTCCCTGTCACTGGTAGGGCCTGCCGCCATGGTTTTCATGGCGTTGCTAACACCACGAAAACCATGGCGGTAGGCTGGCTCAAAATGCCGCCGGCGGTACTATAGCGGCTGCCGGGCTGGAGATTATCTCCAGGACCACGGCTGCTACTGCCATGGCATTATGAATGGTAAATTGGCGGGTTGACTGCAGCCAACCCGCCAACGTCATAATGTGGCGGTATGTACTGCCAGCCTGTTGGCGGTACTACCACCACCTTACTACCTACAGATGGGGTCATAGTGACCCCCTAAATGTTGACACATCATATACATATATATGTATTATACAAACATTCACATTCGCGCCCCCGCCATGCACAGTTTTTTCATCAAAACGTTTACTGCCAATATCACATTGATATTATCAAAGATGTCATGGGTGCTGTAATTTGTGGGGTAATTAGCAGTGTATGGCAAGGGCGTGAGTTATAGTTACCTTAGGGCACAAGTTATAGTTACTTGAGATAACTCTCACTATAACAGGTGAATTTCTACATGAAACAAAATTTTGTATGATTGAAAGGTGAGCCTAACTATAACGTCCCTGTAACCTTTGGTGTTTTTAGTGAATTTCAGTATTTTTAAATTCTATTTCCCAACTATAACATCCTGCGGCCTACCCCCTATAACCACCCAACCTTGCGTTTCACACGGCCAAAGGCCATGCACGGTGTGGTTGCCAGCAGGGCCTGGCCTCCAGCCAGTCTCTGAGGCCAGCCCCCCAACCACCCAACCCCAGGCTGTGCATGGCCTTTGGCCATGTGCAGCGGGAGTTGGCCACAGGTCTGGGTGCCTCCCCTGGCTGATTTATTGGCCCCAGGGATCCCATCCCCTGGGGCCTAGCCTTCTAAAATATATTTTTTTGGGAGGGGGCCGTGCAGCACCCCTTCCCTGGCTGATTTTGTCCCAGGGGACCCCAACCCACAGGGCCCGCATTAATGTATACATTTTTTGGGGGGAGAGGGGCCGCTTGACCCCCCCTCCCCAGGCCAATCTCAGTCCAGGGGACCCATCCCCCGTAGGCAGGGCTTCTAATTGTTTTGGGGGGGCACACGGCCCCCACTTCCAGGGTCGATCTCGGCCTCAGAGACCCCATCCCCTGGAGCCCGGCAATGTCACCTGGGCAGGCAAAATGGTTGGGGACTGCCAAGGGGGCCTCAAGACCCTCGCGGCCCCAGCTGTCTCCCCGCCTCCTGTGGGAGCCAGCATTGCTGAGAAGGAGCTGCTGAAGATGCAGCTCCATGTCTGTGAGAGCAATTGTTTCCTCTGCGTCCAGCAAGCGAGAACTGTTGACAACTCTCACTTGCTTGAACCAGTGTTTGTTCTGATCCGACTTGGTGGGAGCTGTCATAGCTCTCACCAAGTCAGAGCAAACAGCTGTGTTCCAGTGGTAGGCACCCTGGGACATAGCAGGAGCCGGCCTTAGGGAGTTGCATTCCCCAAGGCCATGATTGGCTCCTTGAGGGGGGTCACGCAGCCCCCATCCAATGTGAGCTAGTCCCGGGGAGTTGGTGACCCCGGGGCTGCGGGGCGTGCGACACCCCCTCATTCATTTTGTTCACAGCCTGGGAAGGTGGCAGTCCCTGGGGCTGCTGGGGGCTGAGCTGCCTCCCACATTAGTTTTAATTAAAGCCCTGGGGTGGTGGTGGTCCCTGGGACTGCAGGGGTCTGTACGCCCCCCCACACATTCATTTTGTCTAAAGCCCCAGGGAGCTAGTGATCCCTGGGGCTGCGGGGGGGCAGTGTGACCCCCCTGGCTTTCATTTTGTTTAAAGCCCTGGGGAAGTGGCAGTCCTGGGGCATCGGTGGGGCCGCGCGGCCCCCTGCATTTATTTTGTTTAAAGCTCTGGGGAGGTGCCGGATTCTGCGACTGTGTGGGAGCTTTGTGCCCTCACATTCATTTTCATTAAAGCCCTGCGAAGTTGGTGGTCCCTGGGGCCGCAGGAGGGCCGAGTGACCCCCGCATTCATTTTGTTAACATCCCCGAGGAGGTGGCAGTCTCCGGGGCTGTGGGAGGAAGTGCGCACCCCTGCATTCATTTTGTTTAAAGCCCCAGGGAAGGCGATGGTCCCTGGGGCTGTGGAGGCTTTTCTTTAAAACCCGGGTAAATGGCAGTCACCAGGCTGTGGGGTGGGGGGGCGCATGATGCTCTTCATTCATTTTCATTAAAGCCCCTGGAAGGTGGCGGTCACTGGGCTACGGGAGGGGGGGGGTGAGACACATGGCGCATTCATTTTCATTAAAGTCCTGCGGAGGTGGTGGTCCCTGGGGCTGCAGGAGGGCCGTGTGACCCCCGCATTCATTTTGTTCACAGCCGCAGGGAGGTGGCAGTCTCCAGGGCTGTGGGAGGATGTGCGCACCCCTGCATTCATTTCGTTTAAAGCCCTGGGGAAGGTGATAGTCCCTGGGGCTGTGCGCCCTCCTGCATTCATTTTCTTTAAAACCCGGGAAAGTGGCAGTCACCGGGCTGTGCGGGTGGCGCATGACGCCCTTCTTTCATTTTCCTTTAAGCCCCTGGAAGGTGGCGGTCACTGGGCTATGGGGGGAGACGCATGGTGCATTCATTTTCATTAAAGCCCCGGGAGGTGGTGGTCCCTGGGGCTGCAGGAGGGCCGTGTGACCCCCGCATTCATTTTGTTAACAGCCGTAGGGAGGTGGCAGTCTGCAGGGCTGTGGGAGGATGTGTGCACCCCTGCATTAATTTTGTTTAAAGCCCTGGGGAAGGTGATGGTCCCTGGTTGTGGGGAGGCTGTGCGCCACTGCATTCATTTTCTTTAAAGCCCCGGGGAAGTGGCGGTCACCGAGCTGCGGGGGAGACGTATGGCACATTAATTTGCATTAAAGCCCTGGGGAGGTGGTGGTCCCTGGAAGGTGGCGGTCACTGGGCTATGGGGGGAGACGCATGGTGCATTCATTTTCATTAAAGCCCCGGGAGGTGGTGGTCCCTGGGGCTGCAGGAGGGCCGTGTGACCCCCGCATTCATTTTGTTAACAGTCCCCGGGAGGTGGCAGTCTCTGGGGCTGTGGGAGGATGTGCGCACCCCTGCATTCATTTTGCTTAAAGCCCCGGGTAAGGTGATGGTCCCTGGGGCTGTGGTGGGGGGGCTGTGCACCCCCGCATTCATATTCTTTAAAACCCCGGGGAAGTGGCGGTCACCGGGCTGCGGTGGGGAAACGCATGACACCACGTGTTCATTTTCATTAAAGCCCCTGGTAGGTGGTGGTCCCCGGGGTTTTGAAAAGATCAGGAGGAGTGCCCCACATGCCCTCCTCCTTATTTTTTCGATGCCTCCGGGAACTGGCCCACCCAGGGGCTTAATTAAAAACAAGCGCAGTAGCCAATGTAATTTTTCATAAACAATTGCTGGTGATTCATGATCCCGCTATCAATTTGCTGCTAAATGTTTTTTTGACAAATGCCTTTTTGCTCTGGGGATCCTTCTGGGACCCCAATACCAGAACTAAGGGGTCAGAGTGTCCCTACCCTGGCCCCTTTTCTTATTTTCAATCAGTTTTTCTCGGACTCAACTGAAGCCGAGTCCCAAGATAGCTGCCAACACTTTTTTGTTGAAGTGTTGGCAGTCACTCAGATCTCTGCACGAGAGGCGTTCACGTCTGTATATGCACATTTTGATTTTCCTTACTTTCTCAAAAACTACCAATTAACTAAAATGTTGTTTTCTGAAAAAGGAGCTACATTTATGCTAACTTTGGTGTAATTCTATCCAGTGGTTCGGGCTCTATTCCTGTTCAAACACCCTACGGAAAATGCATGGGGGAGAAGTATTTTGGTACCACCCCCTTTTCTCAGCCCTTGCTTGACCGATCGCCCTGAAACTTTCCAGACAGATGCTGAAGTATTTTTTGGGAAAATTTCATGAAGATTCATCCAACAGCACCAAAGTTATTAGCAAAACAAAAAACACTTTTTCTATAGAAAGTAGGTCCAAACTATAACTACCTAATGCCAACAATTCACTCCTGCAACACCCAGTTACAAATATAGCCAGCGCAAGCAGCGGATGCAGGCCCAGAAGGGCATGGACTCAAAGGGCTAATGCTCAAAAAAGGTCAACACCTGTCGAGCACAGCATTTGGCCGTGCGATGATGTGGGGTTGGGTAATTATAGGAGGTTGGCCACAGGAACTGGCCACACAGCAGTGGTTGAACTAACGTATAGTACTTTACATTAAAAAACATAGAAATTCACTGAAAAAAACCAAAGGTTGAGGGAATGCATTGGGAAAAAGATGTTCTACTAATCACTCTGAATGTATGCAGTTTGTATACAAATGTCAAGCAAAATTTGGGCATAGCAGCAGTTAGCCATTTTCTAAGGGCACGATCTATCTCATTGCTATTCTATACGGAAATGGTTGTTGATAAGATGTCATATTTTCTAATAAACAATTTCTTCCTTTTTCACAAACAGGTGTATTGCCATTTGCAGGGAACTGCAATGGACACCTGCTTCGCTCCCAGCTATGCAAATCTCTTCATGGGCTTGTGGGAGGAGCAGGTGGTTATGCAGTTACCTGCATTTGATGAACATGTTATACTATGGCTATGCTTCATTTATGACATTTTTGTGATCTGGAAAGGAAGCTTACATCTGCTACAGATTTTGTAGCTGAATTGAACTCTAATCCCTAAAACATTCAATTAACTGAACAGATTAGTGAGACCAAAATTGGGTTCCTGGATGTTGGGATAGAAGTTGGTCAAGGGAAACCCAATACTAAATTATTAGTTCAGGAAACCGACCTCCGGGAACAGTGTACTAAGTGCTTCTAGCTCGCATCCTTACAAATTTATTCATAGCATCCATTATCTTGAGCTACTATGTGCAAGATGAAATTGTAGTACTCCTAGAGCTTTTCAGAATGAAGTTAAGATAATGACAGAAAGTTTTAAAGCAAGGGGCTATGAACAAAAGGTGATTTATCAGGCTTTAAAGAAGGTTGAGGCTTGTGAACGGGCCAAATTGCTTTAAACAATTAAGTTGGAGAGTAGTTAGGGTGATGAAAATATCAGATTTATTACTACTTTCTTTAGTCAAGCATCTGCAGTAAGGAAGATTCTGAGTACCAATTGGCCTATTTTGAAAATTGACAATGTTCTTGACAAATATATTCCTGGCGCTTCTCAAATAACTTTTAGGAGGAGTAGGTCCCATAAGGACAGCCTGTGTCATAACAGGATCACTACTGAATGTAAGGCAGAAGATCAGTGCAAGAGTTTATTTTGCTGTATGCAGTGTAAGGCTTGTGTCAGTAGCTAAAACTGTACCGTGATAAAGATTCCAGGAGTTGAAAGAACCTTCAGTATGAAGGGACTTTACAACTGCAATGCCACCTACTGTATATATGCTTTGATATGCCCACGCGATAAATGGTATATCGGGAGCACGAATCGTAGGACTAAGAAGTGCATCCTTAAGCATAAGCAAGCAATAAGGAATAATAATCAACAATATCCAGTGGCTAGACACTTATTTGAGTTACATTTTCAAAATAACAACTTTTGAAATTTTTGGTACTCATTGCTATTGCCCCGTATATTGGGGGATGACAGAGAATGAAAATTGAGAATCCTTGAGTCCAAATATATTTTGGTCTTTAACACTTTGTACATTCTATTAGTTAAATGTAGAAAGTTTATCCCCCTGCACTTTTTGATTCATGAGTATATTGGTGTCATGTTTTTAACAGTCACATTTTGCTTGTTTGTCTTTTAGGTCAACACTTGGTGATTGGCATGCATGGTTTGAAGAGCACTGCACTGGCAGTTGCACCTACATGTAAGAATTGGGCACGTTAGTCCCTCAGTGTGACACTCTCATCCATTTGAGTGTGCTATAAGAAGAGCCTGTTAATAATCTTGGGGGTATGAATGTTACCAGATTGCTGGAGCCTGGATTCTTCCCTGAGATCTAAATCACACACATATATGTGGGGTGTATTAAAGAATAGTTTCACAACTCACTGGAGCATAACAGAGTCTGCAGGAATATGGATCCAGGACAATAGCACACTATAAAATAATGTGTATATGTGCTATGTGGAATGATATACTAATTAATAAAGGGTTGACAACAAGGCCAGATGCACAGATGGGGGAAAGGCATATGTCTACATAATTACTGCCTGCCAGTCCACTCGGGCACCTTTGTAAATTACATCATGGATAGTGAAAATTCAACAAAACTGAAGACTGTTCTGCATATCATAAAGACCTGCACCCGATCTGTTAAAAAATAAATAAATAAAATAAAATTGTTGCAACATTGAACAATATAAAGTGTCGTATTAGGGAATTTTGAGTTGGAATTATGCTGACTTTAGAAAATTTGAGATATGTCTAATGATAATTAGGAGAAAAACACTTAGTCGACCGTTGTCAGCAATAATATAATAATTTTGGTTTAATGTACATATTTAATATTCTACTAAGTGAGATGCAATGTTGCACTGTGGATTTGTTTTTACTGCAAAGTATATTGTCGCGACTTGGCTAGAGTAGCTACTTCTATGGGTGGCATGCAAGTTACGAACGGGCTATGGCACACTTTCCCAATGTTTAGGACATGAAACAAATCTTTAGGATAAGAAATTGTATGGTGATGGTCATAATGAACACAATGCCTTTCGTATTTATGCATATCATGAATTCAATATGAATCCTGTTACTAACAAACGAACATGTAGATTAGTATATGCTTTAAACTTGCTCCAGTATGGCAACCTCTTTTTCATGTGTTCTGCATGGCTACTGATATTGTTCTTTTTTTGATGTTTAGATCACAATGTGTTGTGTTTTTTTTAAATGCACTGAATTTCGTATTCCCCCCATATCATCTGTAGTCAAGGTGTATGCTGTACAGTGTGCAATCATTTAAGGCGTCATGGTGTCATCCTGTGTGTGCTGCCAAAAGTGAGTAAGGATTGTGGCCCAGTGATTTGAGATTGGGTGTTTGCGAAGGCCCGGCAGTTCCTCACCATTCCTCTATTAGACAGGGCTCCTCTCCAGGCCTCTACAGGAGGTGGGTACGCTGAGCACCAATGAGTGAGAGGGTGCGCATGGCCAGCAGGAGCGCCAGGGCTGCAAAGCGGTGCGGACCTTGTGGCTCTTTTTGCGTCTAAAAATGCCCAGGGCGCTGGCTTCCCATGTTTGTAAATCCAGTAGGTAGGCACCTCCCGGAGTGTATCATGTTTTGAGGACCAGTGATGTTGCAATGATGGGCAGAACCACAGTACATGACAGAGATCCGCTCCTAAGAAGGGGGAAGGTAATATGCACAGAGGGATAATACCAGTTTAAGTGAGCTATTGTCAGATATGCTCTATGTAAAATATAGAATTTTACATTCTTGAAACAGGAGTTCCAGGAGACACATTTTGGGTGGGAAAACGGTATATCCCACTCCTTATCTCGAAGTGCTCTCCCTATGTCTGTCCCACCATTGTGGTAGTGTATCAAGAGGTGTGCCCATGAGTTTGCATATGGCCCTATAGAGCCAAGAAATAAGGTGTAGGCTTGTGCCCATTGTGAGTAGTGTACAGATGACTAGGTGTGGGGCAGTTCTGTGTCTGCTGCATCCCACAGTGTTCGGCTGTGTTGCACAATTGTTGGTATGTAAGGAACTGTCCTTCAGAGGGGACACCATCTGTAGTCAATTGGGCAAAGGGAAGGAGGCAGCACTCGACATATAGGTCTCCCATAGTGTGGAAGGAACTCAACGTCCATTTCTTGCTGCTGTGTAGTAACCTGGGAAATGGGGAAGGCCCGCCAAGGAGTTGTTAGGGGCATAGTATGGTTTTCCTAGTGAGATTCGGTGTACGCAGAGTATACATGTGTGTGCTATCGCCACCTGCACGGGCCGGGGGGGGCAGGAAGCACCTTAGGAAAAATATGGCCGGTGTAATATAATTTTGGGGTAGCTGGCCTCCCCCATGTAGCCTCCAGCTGTCCAGTGCAACAACCCCTAAAGCTGTACAGCCAAAAAGTAGGCCTCTAAAGAGAAAGCTTCCAGTGCTCTCCTCTTGATTGAGAGTTGCAACACAGCAAGAGCTACCTGGCGCTGCCATGCACCCCAGATCAGAGACCATTATAGTGTATCTAATTCTCTGGAGAATGGGCGGGGGAATAAGTGGAAGGTTTGCAAAGTTATATATTAAACTGGGCAGGGCAATCATTTTTATTAGGGTGATTATGCCAATGGGTGGGAATGGAAGTGACTGTCAGAATGTCATCTGCACATGGATACCAGCAAGGATTCTGCAAAGATTTCCCTCATATGAGTCTGACCTCCTGTGATAGAGGCAAACCCCTAAATATCAAAATGCCTTTGGGCACCACTGCAATGGGGTCTCTCCCAGTGTCATGGTGCACTGTGGATATCCAGAATGGGTGGACTGCCGACTTGGCCCAATTCGCCCTAAGGCCAGAGACCTCTGCAAATGATGAAAGGGTTGTGTGTAGTGGGGAGGGGCTGCCGTATATCTATGAGGTATATAAATAGCTCACCTGCATAAAGCGTCACCTCATGGAAGGGTCACCACCGGCTCCACCACCATTGCAAACAGCAAGGGACAGAGCGGGCAGCTCTGCCTAGTGCCGTTCCCTACCGGGAAAAAGTCAGACACCAAGGGGCCCAAGTGCACTCGAGATGATGGGTTTGTGTACAGCAGACAAGTATGGGCGAGTAGTTCCCTCCCCACCCCTATGGAAGCCAGCACCAGGAATACATAATCCAACTACAGGGTGTCAAATGCCTTTTCCACATCCAAATTAAGGAAGGCCTCATGAGGGAAACAGTTCTGTCCCTGGTCCTGTACATAAAAAAGGGGACAGATGCTTTGTGACAAAGCTGTTTTGGTCTTTGTGGATAAGTGATTGATGGGACGATCTGTGAATATTGATTTACAGAGGATTTTATATTCATCGCCCAGTATGGGTATGGGTCGGTATGACCCTAGCTGGGCTGGATCTCAGTCAGGTTTTAGGATTGACCTCAGTAAGAACCCACAAAGGGAGGAAGGGAGGCTTCCCAGTTGTAGGGCCTCTTTGAACATCTCAGTCAGCCCTGGGGCTAGCTTGAAAGCAAGCACAGAGTAATATTCTAAAGGGAGTCCATCTAGACAGGGGGTTTTGTTGTGGCCTAATTCTTTGATGGCTTGCAGGATCTCCTGTGATGTAATAAGGCAAGCCAAGCTAGCAACCGACCAGTCCTGTTGCTCTCTGTGTAGACTTTTACAGCATGTGCAGTAAAGTAAAAGCGTTGGAGTTGCTTGAGTAACGATGTGTAGAACTCTTTCGCCTCTATGCATGGGGAAAGAGTTAGAGTGTTGATGTCTGGTGCTTTGTTCAGGTCAGCCAGTCGAGACTCAGCCTCGCCAATCTTGCGCCCTGTGGTCAAACGCATTCCTTCTATCTCCCTCATACAAATGCCTAAGGTCACAATTTTGAATGCCTCCAATTCTATGGCATGAGCTGTGGTTGTGTTATCATTGGTAGCAATGTATTGCTGGCTATAAGTCCCCTGACTGTCTCGGAAGACAGGGTTTTCTAGTGTGTCTCGCTGGAGACCCAGAGCAGAATTGTAGTTTGTGGGGCAGACGAGCCAGATCTACTATGTGGGCGTTGTGATAAGCAATCAGTCTACCAAGGTAGTCAGAGAGCCACATTCATGGAAGGAGGGTCTACGAGCACAGGAAGCATTCTAGAATGAATGTAGAGTTGGTGAGGGACAGAATAGATGAGTAGAGTCTGGTGATGGGGTTTAGTGTGCGTCATATATCCGCGAGGGACTAGTGATGGAAACATGCACAGAGATTAGCTACTTGATGGGTGGGGGGAATGAGGGAGTGGTGGTGTGACCTATCTAGGATTGTATCCAGCACATAACTGTAGTCACCACCCAATAGCCAAGGAAGGTGGGTTTTATGTGCCAGGAGGGCTGAACCCTATTCCAAGTCGGGACACTGTTCAATGTTGGGTGCGTAAATGCTCCCCAGTAGAACTCATCTACCGTCCAAGCGGGTATAGCATCCCTCCCTGTCTACCATGACACTTGTCTCCTTGAAAGGGAGGCCAGGACTCAAAACCAGTGTCCCCTTGGCATAGGCAGAGTATGTGGTGGCATGCAGTGCTCTCTGCCATTGTTGGCACAACTGCCCTAAATCCCCAGATGTAGTATGTGTTTCTTGGAGGAACGTTATGTTCAGCTTCTGACGTTGCACATATGAATAAACAGTGTAATGCTTTCTGACAGCGTGCATTCGACGAACGTTAATTATGAGGAACTGAAAGTTTGTGAGAGGCATTACAAGGAGAATAGTTTTGGGGAGGCACTAGTCCAGGGTAAGGGGCGGAGCTGAAATATATAATCAATTCTATTGATGACACTGCCATGCATTTGCATGGAAAATGTGTCCTCAGGGACCACCATGTTAACCAGGGAAGAAATAATCCAAGGGAACAAGAACCATAATCAAACAAAGAACAACTGAAAGAGCACTTTGCAGCAGGCTGAGCACCCAAACTGACAGAGTTGAACGTCTTCTAACAGTAGGTGGGGGTGTGGGGCTACGTGTAGGATGGGCTATGCAGCTAAGAAGCCCTATGTGGAGAGTGGTATAGTGTTGATGGTTCACTGTGTTCGGTAAAGTTGGCAGCCCATAGAGGAGGCATTGTCTGGGAGAAGTACGGAATGTACCCTTGATATGATCCCTGTCAATAATTAACTGATGAGCAGTAGGCGTGCATGAAAATGTGAAAGCACCCCCTATCATAAACACATATTACAATATCTAACCATTTAGTGCAGTTCTCCACATATGAAGGATAAAGACATCAAAGAAGACAGTCTGCCATTTGCGGTGTGACAGTGGGAAGGGATTGCACATCTTGAGAGCTATTGTCCAAGACCACTGAGTCTTCATCTGATGTAAAGATATGCATCCCTGTGACCCCATCAGTGGCAGTGGCCTTCGGCGTCATCTGCCCTTGCCTCAAGCTGCTGCACTCTAGGCTGTAAGTCTCAGATTGCCGCATGGCCCTCCATTACTTGGGGTTGTATCTCAGGGAGTGTCTTTTCCCCCTCAGAAACCTTGTCTCCCAGTTTGCGATGGTCGTCTCATAGGAGACTGAGCTCAGTTGGGAGTGTCCCAAGTCATGCCTCCAACGATATCCTGGAGTGTATGTTAGCTGCCAGCACTTGATCTAGGTTTCTGGACATAGTGGATACCTCCGGGGTTGGGGTTTGTGGGATAGCAGGCGGCGTCGGAACGACCGCCATTGGGGGGTTGGCACTACGGACCTCAATTGACCCATTGCTGGGGATGATGGCACACACAAATGTTGTCTAACGGGGACTCGCTCAAGAGTTCACTTCCACAGGTAGTGTCCATTAAGATGAGAGGGACAGCAGAGAATGTCACCCCCAACCAGCTGCAGGTGGTCTGGTCTGCAACGTCTTGTAAAGTTGCGCTTGTCCTGAAGGAGAGCAGTGTGCAAGTGGAGCCCTCCACATCACTTACACACCTGTGGCCCTGACCTGCGTTTTGCTCCGGCGTGTACCATGTACCAGCAGCTAGGTGGGCAGGGTGCTGGGGCGATCCAAATAGTATCTCCTTATGACACACGTTCTTCGCCCAGCTGGAGTGATCAATTAGTCTTATCAGAATAGCCTGGCCTACGCAAAAGGTTCCACCTCGTTGCAAGCTAGTGTATGTTAGTGGCAACCAAGGGTATTGTAGGCATGAGGGAGGGTGGGGGTGTCAGCCATTCCGTCAGTGGTTCTGGGGGGGCAACCCTAGTCCTACATGATCCTATCCCGGGCACACAGTAGTGTCCAGAGTGCAAGTGGACAGGCCCAACTGGGTCCTGTCTGCAAGTGCACGTCTGCAAAGCCCAGCAGGTGGTCAGTTGGGAGCCCGTCCTCCTAGTTCTAGCTCATGGGCAGCACCATGTGCAGGGAAGTGAAATGCCACCAAGGGAGAAGACGTGAGGCGCATCACTCCCAAGTAGGCTTCAAGTGCCTGCAGTGTGACGTTGGTGAAGGGGGGAAAGGTGCACTCAAAGGTAGACAACCCTCATCCTGAGCTTTTCAGTTGTTATGTGTCCCTTTCAACTGAGTTCCCTATGGGACCCCAAGGCATTAGCACTCTCTCCAATGCCTGACGCAGCGCTCGCCAATTCACAGGCCCCAGATGAGGCCTACACTCACTGCATCAATACCTCATGGCGTGTCAGGACTTTGCACTAATTCTCCCATTTATCGGCCTCCACAAGTCTCTTAGGGGGTCATTCTGACCCCCGCGGGCGGCGGGAGGCGCCCGCCTGGAGGGAGCCGCCATATGGCCGCTCCGCGGTCGAAAGACCGCGGAGGCCATTCTGGCTTTCCCGCTGGGCTGGCGGGCGACCGCCAGAAGGCCACCCGCCAGCCCAGCGGGAAACCCCTCCCCGCGAGGAAGCCGCTCCGAATGGAGCCGGCGGAGTGGGTATGTGCGACGGGTGCAGTGGCACCCGTCGCGTATTTCAGTGTCTGCAAAGCAGACACTGAAATACAAAGTGGGGCCCTCTTACGGGGCACCCTGCAGTGCCCATGCCATTGGCATGGGCACTGCAGGGGCCCCCAGGGGCCCCACAACACCCCATACCGCCATCCTGTTCCTGGCGGGCGACCCGCCAGGAACAGGATGGCGGTATGGGGTGTCAGAATCCCCATGGCGGCGCAGCAAGCTGCGCCGCCATGGAGGATTCTGCAGGACAGCGGAAAACCGGCGGGAGACCGCCGGTTTTCCTGTTCTGACCGCGGCTGAACCGCCGCGGTCAGAATGTCCTGAGGAGCACCGCCAGCTTGTTGGCGGTGCTCCCGCATCCCCGGCCCCGGCGGTCCTTGACCGCCGGGGTCGGAATGACCCCCTTAGTTTCCATTCGTGGCCCATGGTGTGGGGAGAGTTTGACCGCTTACACAGAAAGGTGGTGACAGGTCATATTTAGTATAGCCAGAATGGTAATACAGAATCCTGCTGAGTGGTGAGGTTGGATTTCATATTACTATTTAAGAAATGCCACTTTTAGAAAGTGAGCATTTCTCTGCACTTAAAATCCTTCTGTGCCTTACAGCATGTCTCCAATGCACGTCTGGGCTGGGCTGGTTGACAGCTCCCTTGTGGATTTCACCCAGTCAACCACAAACACAGGATGCTCAGTCACACCTGCACACATCTGCATACTGAATGGGTCTTCCTGGGCTGGAAGGGTGGAGGGCCTGACACTTACATTTCAAAGGACAGTGGCCTGCCCTCACACAATGGACTACCAAACTCCCTACTGGGACCCTGGCAGACAGGGTTGTACTGAAAGGGGACCTTGTGCACTTCAAAACCACTTTTTGAAGTTTCCCTTACTTCAAAGGCACTTTTGGGTATATAAACTGGTTCCCTGACCCTACCAACTCAGACACTTCTTGGGAAAGACATTCTGCACCAGAATCTGCAATCTGCCAAGAGAAGCTGCCTGGCTTCCCAAAGGACTCACCTGGACTGCTTTGCTGTAAAGGACTGCTGCATTGCTGTTGCTCTGCTGCCTTGCTGGCCTCTGGCTCTGCTGAGAAGTGCTCTCCAAGGGCTTGGATTGAGCTTGCCTCCTGTTTCCTGAAGTCTCAGGGCCAAAAAGACTTCATCTCTGCAAAGAAACTCCTTGTGCGGTGAAAATCGACAGACAGCCTGCCGGAATCGATGCACATCCTGTCCAGCGGTGAGAAAATCACTGCATTGCCGAACCGGAACAATGCAGCTCAGCTCCCCGAGTGGAGATCAACGCAGCACCAATGTTACGACCAGAACTTTGACGCACAACCCACCTGATCGATGCAGCCCAACTTCCTGCAAGAGGAATCGACGCAGCGCCAGCCGTGCGGCAGAAACTCCGCTGCATCACCCACCAGATCAATGCAACCGCTGTGACTTCATCCGCACGCCCAGGATTTGCACACATCCTCCCTGGGCATCGAAAAACTCCACATCGCAAAGATGATTCAAGCCTGTGCACCGGAATTCAACGCAAAGCTCTTGCCGCGTGGAAAAGAATCAACACATCGTCTGTGTGCGCCCAGAAATCAATCATACGCACACCTACCTTTTTCCAAGCATCTCCTCCTCTGCAGTTTTCGTGTGTGTAATTTTGATGCAAACCAGGTACTTTTTGCTTGCAGAGACAATTGTTGCTTTTAAGAGCTAAAGACTCTTCTTATTATTACAAAAGTGATATCTTGATCGTTTTGACCTTAATTTAATAAGATAAATATCTTATCTTTTTCTAAACCTGTGTGGTGTCTTTTTGTAGTTTTCTCACTGTGTTATTGCATGATTTATTTCACAAATACTTTACACATTGCCTTCTAAGTTAAGCCTGATTCCTCAGTGCCAAGCTACCAGACGGTGGGCACTGGATAATTTGGATTGTATGTGACTTACCCTGACTAGGATTGTGATCCGTGTTTGGACAAGGGTGTATACCTCTCCCAACTAAAGACACAATTTCTAACACTCATCAACTCAAAAGATTCGAAATAAAAAAATTAAAGGGTCAATGATCAGAATATTTTCCTGTCATTTCTGTTCATTTACACCAGACTAACATGTCAATAATACAGGGAATCAAATAGCTCCAATAGGTGGCATAAACAGTGCCCATGTGACTGATTGTAGAAAGGACACATAGGGCCTGATTACAACTTTGGAGGAGGGTGTTAATCCGTGCCAAATGTGACGGATATCCTGCCCACCGTATTACGAGTTCCATAGGATAAAATGGACTCGTAATACGGCGGGTAGTATATCCGTCACATTTGGGATGGATTAACACCCTCCTCCAAAGTTGTAATCAGGCCCATAGTCACTGAGACATTAACTAATTTGCATGCACTGTATCGTAAAAGGGAAAAACTGCAGTTTTTTCTTTTTGTGCACTATGTTTTCACAGGTTTTCCACAGGATGTTGGGGCAAGCACTTTTTCTGTTCTTTATGTGCACTTTGACAGAGTATGATTGTAACGGCGATGTACACTACATAGAGCGCAGACAACTAGATTTGACATGTTTTACCTCATTGACTGGGTATTTTGAAAAGTATGATCCACATGGGCAAGATTTATATTATATGATTGCTTGACTTCATCTATTAACGTGTACAGCAACTAGGTATGTCTTGGTATCAACTATTGGGATGAGACCCCGGCCAATATTCATTATACCATGGTATTTGTTTAGTATGCTTCTTTAAGGGTTTTCCCGGGGTATACCGCTTCACTGCTCGGCACACAATAGCTGACATCTAACTTTGCGGTTTTTCTCTTTTATGATACCGTGTGCATGCAAATTAGTTAATGTCTCAGTGACTATGGCCCTCGTTATGAGTTTGGCGGGCAGTGGAGGCCGCCCGCCAAATTCGTACCGCCATCAGGCCGCCAGTGCAGCCAGAACACCGCAGGCTCTATTAGGAGTTCACTGCAGCGCCGGCGGGCGGAAACAGCATTTCCGGCCGCCAGCCCTGCGGTGAAGAGGGCCTTAACATTGACGTCAGCTCGGAATCGAGCCGGCGGCAATGTGGCGGTGTGGTGGGTGCAGCAGCACCTGTTGCGCTTTCCACTGCCCGTAATTCGGGCAGTGGAAAGCGCAATGGGGCTGTCCATGGGGGCCCATGCCAAGTGTGTGGGCAGTGCAGGGGCCCCCATGGAGCCCCCAGCTACCCCTTTCCACCAGCCATGCAAAGGCTGTGGGAAAAGGGACTCATAATCCCCAGGGCAGCACTGCTGGATTACAACCGCCAAGACTGCCAAGCTGTCGACTGGTGGCAACCTCGTGGTGTTGGCAGTTGCACCATGACAGCTCCACCAGGGTCGTTATGTGGCATTCAGACCACTACGACTGCAGCGCCCCTAACGTCACCATGAGTCTGGCGGTCTTAAGGCCGCCAGGCTCCTAATGAGGGGCCTATGTGTCCTGTTTTTACAATCATTCACCTGGGCACTGTTTATGCCACCTTTTGGATCTGTTTGATTCTCTGTATCATTGACATGTTATTCTGGTGTAAAGGAACAGAAATGACAGGGAAATATTATGGTCATATACCCTTTAATTTTCGAATTTCAAATCTTTTGAGTTGTTGAGTAAGTATAACTTGCAGTGTCAACTAGAGTGTCTTAATAACAATTCCAATTAAGGTATATAGCAAACCGTGTTACTCCAAGAATTACATTTCCAGGATAGATTCATGGATGGTTAAGTGTCAAGTATTGGTATTTATTTAGTTACATGAATGATGTATCTAATACCATGTATTGTTCGATCCACCACAAGAAAGCGCAATATGTCTCTCAGCAATGCAATAAGCCGTGCAACATTCTGGGTATAGAGTCAAGATTATTGAATTTTATTGTTCTTTATTTATATTTTATGTGTGCACTGATATTTCATCCACCGAAGTCAAGATTATTATTGTATGGTATGTGGGTTGATTAGTTTTTGAATCACACACTTAGGGGTGTAGTAATTATGTAGGGATATGTGTTAAGCTTTTGCATTCTCTCAACGCTATGAACAATGGATTAAGTCATTTGAAACTTATGATCTTGATGCGATAACAGAATAAGTACTTTAACAGTCTGGAGAGTCGCATAGTTATTCTGCAGTAGGTCTGTTTTTTATGTCTATGACTTTGGTGTGTTTGTCCTTGTCTATGTTCACAAATGTTTTTTAAGAGTCGGTGAATTTACGCCATGTTATCCGTGATCAAGGCCCTGCTGGGCCGAAATATGTTGGTGTGATGCACTGTTAAACACAATCAGCAGCCTCTGCTGTTTCTCAGCGTATCCTTTTGAGTTGGATACTGTGCACATAATATATATACATATACATGTATATGTATGTTTAAAAAGAGAACAACACGGAGCACTCACAGGGCATTCATTAAGCTTTTTATTGATCTATACAGACAAGTTTTGACCAGATGCCTTTATCAATGCCAGGAGATTATGAGAAGTTGAAGCCAAGAATCTTGCTGTATTTAAAACGTCATTCATGCTACCCCATTGAAGGTCTGGATCCGTGGTCAACTAAAGAGAACTATAACCATTCTATCCATACTGTTGAATTTGCGGTTGCCATGTTGAACGTGAACATTACCTTGTATCCATATGGCAGTACCTGCGCTCTGTGTGTTTTTCATATCCAATCAACATCGCTCCCTCATGGGCATAGGGCATGCAGGCACTGTAATGGAGCAAAAGCCAACATGACCACATATATACACAGTCCTGGTTAGTACACTGCCCCGCATGGGCATGCCATCTTTCCTCCTTTGGGGACCATGTCCCCTCACCACAGCCGCTGCAATGCAAATCACATTAGTATCTGCAGGTGCCAGCTTGCATTCCTGTGCATCCATGAATTAGAATAATTCACAACCAACCAGTCGATGGAATGTTCTTTGCCGCAGCAGTTCAGGCATATATATATATATATATATATATCCAAAACAACCTTCCACATATTTCAAGAAAGGAAAAGCTGGCACTCCAGACTCATTTATCCAATTGATTTATTCTTTATCCATCTTCGGCTGTATTATTTTGGCTGATGCGTTTCAACCATCGCAGTCTTACTCATAGCCCATTATTCTATAACAAAGCCCCACCCCCTTTAGAAACTATATCCTGCAATTCAATAGACATGAAGAAAATACTCTCCGCATTTCCTTTGTCAACAAATCAAATGAATTGATTTATCATACTATATCAATCAGAATATCACCCTTTTTCTAACAAAAGAAATTTAAAATGTTTAATTTCAAATTTGTTTAGTTTTGTTACATGTATGAAATGATACATTCTAAAGTAAACCACCATTCAATGCCCAGTGGCAGAGAATATACATTTATGTGTAGTAATATACCCATTTTGTTTTGTCTTGGAACAAATTAAGCATACCAATTATATTTTCCAGTGGCATCATTCTTTTCTTATTTCAAACACACATCACAGTAAATTGATATCATAACAATTTTTTATCAGCCTCATACATAAATAAAAAGATAATACTAGAGCGGTGCGAGCATAATAATACAGCAATGGCTATATCGCCAAACCAAAATATTAAACAAAGAAACCACATTGCAATGGCCATATATCAATGGTCAATATTCCACTATTAATAGCATCCAAACTCCAAATTGCATCATACTCATGCTCTTAGCCTACATGTACAGAAAGTTCTTCATCCTGGTTCAATCCCCACGGAAATCTGCTAATTAATCTGATTACATATTTGGATTCCATCTTTCGGAGAATACGTTCCATGTCTCCTCCTCTCGGTGACTGCCCCACCCTATCAATTCCTAAAAAAGACATGACATCAATTTTTCCATTATGTATCTGTCTGCAGTGTCGAGCTAAATGATAATTTGTGTCATTATTTGTAATGGCACCCCGATGCTCTAAAATACGCTTCTTTATAGGAAAAATTGTGCTGTCCACATACCAGAGTTCACATGGACAAAAAATTACATACACCGTGAAATCTGAGTCACAATTGATAAATTTATCAATCTTGACTTCTTCTCCTGTGGGTAAATAATATGTCTTAGGGTTAGTACTATATTGAAAATATTTTCTCAACAAAAGGATAAGCCTGGTGTGCTTATGAATAAAGAGGATATGAATGTGGATTTCATGGACATATCCAGATAACTATGTTTTGGGGATCATGAAGGTTTGGCTATTTTGAGAGAATTGGAAGTGGGGGAGAGATTGTGGGACACCCGAAAGTGAGTTATTAACAGATTTGGACCTAGAAATGTGTAGGCTGAGTGGTAGTAATTTTAAGCCAAATACTAGGTGTAATCCCACTACCCCCCACAATAACATTGATGCCTTTCATGAGGCTGTGGTGTTTGATCTGGTATAATTATGGAAGAGAAGCAAGAAAAGATTTGCTAACAATTTGACATGGGCCAACGTAGAGCACTTAACACGCTAAAAGATGCCACATCTTTTCTAATCAAACCAGCGGATAAAGGGGGGAATGTGGTACTATGGGATTTGGAAAAATATAAAAGGAAAGCAAGGAAACAATTGGAATTATCAAGGTGTTATGAAAAGTCAACGATGCAGCATATACATTTTCCATGGAGTCTTGCTATTCCTTGCTTTCAGATTGGTAGGATCAGGGCCTACTCAGTGATGATGAATTACATTTTCTGACAATTAAGAAACCAGTGGTACCTTGTTTCTACATGTTGCCGAAAATTCACAAGGACAGTACCAACCCACAGGGGAGGCCTATAGTGTCAGCAAGAGGCAGCCTCCTCAAGAATACTTCTATTTATCTGGATTATTTCCTGTGCCCCTATGTACTGAGTCTTGCCTCATGTTGCAGAGATAGTATGGATTTTATTACAAAAATTCAAAATATCCCTTGGAAATCTAGTTACCTTATGGTAATTATTGATGTGGTATCTTTATACACATGTATCATACATGAATTGGGTATTAAGGCTTGTGAGCATTTTTTTAGGGATAAGCCATTACGTTTATATGATCACTCTAAAATGCTTCTAAAAATGTTAAGATTCTGTTTGGAGAACAATTATTTCCCATATGAGGATCAATGGTTTAGACAGGTCATGGGGACGGCGATGGGAAGTTGTTAGCTCCAAGGTTTGCATGTTTGTTTATGGGTTGGTAGGAGACCCAACATGTGATGTCAGAAGAGAATGAGGGATGGATGAAACATGTGATTCTTTGGACGAGATATATTGATGATTTATTTATCATTTGGGATGGTCCTGAGAATACATTACACGATTTCCTAGATTGGTTACCAAAAAATGATCTCAATTTGAGTTTCACGTGCACGTGTGATAAATCGGTCATGTAATTTTTGGATGTTTTAGTGACTGTGGAAGGGGAGACTGTACATAGCAGTCTTTTCAGAAAAAGTACAGCTGGTAATAGCCTTTTGCACGTGAAAAGCCATCACCCGCCAAGATTAAAATGGAGTATTCCTTATGGTGAACTACTCAGAGCATAAAGCAACTGTAGTACAAGTCAGATGTTTAAAAAAGAACAGAGGAATATGGTGGAAAGATTTAGATCTAGGGGATATCCTATGAGAGTTATCAAAGAAGCCTGTAGCAAGGTTGCTAGGGTGCAACGAGATAGTCTCCTGATCCCAAAAAAACGGGAAAGAGAAATTGATACAGTGAGATGTATTATCACTCTTAACTCAGATTCAGGTAAAGTGATGAAGATTATGAAACAATACTGGCATTTGATAAAAGCAGATAAAGTGATAGGGCCATTGGTTATCCCTCATCCCAGGATTACATAAAGGAGGAGTAGCTCATTGCAGGATATATTGGTACATAGTTATACAATTAAGAAGGAGAATTCATTTTTTGGTAACCAGAAACGTTTTTATAGGTGTACCAAACTTAAGGCCTGCATAGATAGTACTAACCGTAAGACATATGATTTACCCACAGGAGAAGAAGTCAAGATTGATAAATTTATCAATTGTTACCAAGATTTTACAGTGTATGTAATTTCTTTTCCGTGCAAACTCTGGTATGTGGGCAGCACAATTTTTCCTGTAAAGAAACGTATTTTAGTGCATTGGCGTGCCATTCAAAATAATGACGCAAATGATCATGTAGCGCGACATTGCAGACAGGTACATAATGGAAAAATTGATGGCATGTCTTTTTTCGGAATTGACAGGGTGGTGCAGTCACCGAGAGGAGGAGACAGGGAACGTATTCTCAGGAAGATGGAATCCAAATATATATTCAGATGGAATAGCAGATTTCCGTGGGGATTGAACCAGGATGAAGAACTTTTAGTACATGTGGGTTAAGAGCGTGAATATGGATCCAATTTGGAGTTTAGATGCTATTAATGGCGGAATATTGACCATTGATATATGGCCATTGCAATGTGGGTTCTTTGTTTAATATATTTTGGTTTGTCGATATAGGCATTGCTGTATTATTATGCTCTCACCGCTCTAGTATTATCTTTTTATTTATGTATGAGGCTGATAAAAAATTTATATTATATCAATTTACTGTGATGTGTGTTTGAAACAGGGAAAAAATTATGCCACCAGAAAATATAATTGGTATGCTTAATTTGCTCCAATGTAAAACAAAACGGGTATATTAATAGACATAAATGTATATTCTCTGCCACTGGGCATTGAATGGTGGTTTACTTCAGAATGTACAATTTCATAAATGTAACAAAACAAAAAAAAAATGAAATTTAAAATTTCTTTTGTTAGAGAGAGGGTGATATTCTGATTGATATGGTATGATAAAACAATACATTTGATTTGTTGACAGAAGGAAATGCGGATAGTATTTTCTTCATCTCTATTGAATTGCAGGATATAGTTTCTAAAGTCGGTGGGGCTTTGTTATAGAATTTTGGGCTATGAGTAAGACCGCAACAGTAGAAACGCGTCAGCCGAAATAATACAGCTGATAATGGATAAAGAATAAATCAATTGGATAAATGAGTCTGGAGTGCCAGCTTTTCCTTTCTTGAAATATGTGGAAGGTTATTTTGGATATTAATGTGTCCTGCCTGTTAATGAGCCCGGCCTAGGCATATGAGCTCTGCAGACCTCATTCACCCTTCATTAAATCCTGCTGGGCTGCTTGAATGAGGTGAGGCAGTACAGTATGTAGCTCTGTAAAGTAAACTTGTCTCTCTGACATAATAAGAAGGCTGGATGAAACTTGAACGTGCAGAACTCTGTGATTAATGTACATGTTCATCCGACCCAGTCTCAAAAAATGACATGTCTTTGTTTTGCCAAAAAGTGTTGGGATGCCGAGACAGTCCTTAAAAAAACAGTACTGCCTGGGCAAAACCAGGATGTCTGGTCATCCTACATATAGGGAACCCTATGAAAAATGCTGCTGTTGCGTTACTGGAGGCAATTCTCGTCATAATGGGCACCCAAGGCAAAATGCTGGCATTCTAGAGATAATTCTTGGTATAACGGTTGTGTAAGGTATAAACCTAAGGCTGGCACAGTAGCAATAAATCTTGACATTTGGGACACCCATGGCAAAATGCTGTTGCTAACACCCTAGAAGTAATTATTGTCATATGTTACATCTGAGGCAAAATGCTGAAGCTAACACACTGTAGATAGTTCTTGGCATTAGGGAGGACAACAATGGCACATGGGGAATGCAGCCAGCAACTACAAAATGTTGCCATTGACATATTTGCATACTGTATGTCGTATGCTATTTTTGGCATTTCAGGCAACCCATGACATTTAAGGAACATCCATGACAAAATGGTGGCTGGTCCTGACATATTAGAAGTCATTTTTATCATATGGGTTACCCATGGTATATGGATATAGTCAATGGAAAAACTGTTTGCATTGGCTTAGTTCTAGGAAAACAGGCCACATCTGGCATATGAGGGTAATGCTGACAAAACCCTGGTCCGGGTTCAATGAGAGTAATTGTTGACATACAGGTACCCACCTTGCATTTTGAAAACAAGGAGTTCAACTCCTGGGGATTGCCTGGCTTCATTGGCTTGGTACCCAGTGGAAGCACTTCAATATATTTACCGGCATTTCAGAACCGGTTATTTTCTAGGAAATGTGTGTGTGCGTTTAAAATACACTACTTGACCTCATTTAAAAACATGTTGTGGAGAGGATCACCCTCTGAACCCTCTAGAAGCACTTGAACTCTCTACACTCCCTTGCTGGGATTCAGAGCCAGTATTGCACCCCACCATTGTGAGGCCCCATTCCAAGAGCACATGATCTTTAATACCAGCTGCTTCAATTTACAAAGCTACCAGAAAAAGCACCCTGAATACCTGGCTAGTAATGTAACTACCTCTGACACACAGCACAACACGAGAAGCCAGGCCATGAAGAGACAGGAAACTGAGAAAACCAGAAGGCACGCCTAGTAAATTAGCATAACACATACTGAGGAATTACACCCCCTTTTACCGCATCCATGCAGGTTTGCACTCTACAAATACCTTTGCGTGCACACATGGGTGAAAGCATATTGAGGTGGCAGTGAACAGCATTGCTGTTGAATTATACTTTTGCAATTCACCAAATCACACTGGGGCCTATTCACAAAGGTAAATAAATATGCTTACACCCAAATTTACCTTTTTATGCTGGGTAGGCATTCACGTGGCCTGGCAGTTGTTAGCCCATTGAAGGGAGTAACGATCTGTCACGAGTGCACAGATCTCCAAAGTCATAAATCCGACTGAAGGAGTAGGAAGGGGACGTTGCCTTGGAAATTTGATAATACTCACAAACATGTCCATTTCTGGCCATTCTTAGACTCTGATCTAACCTTTTCCACCCTGGAAATTACTTCTGCAGAGAGGCGGAGTAAATCCGCTTCCGGCTGTGCAAGCCTCACAAAACAGATGTAGCACAGGACGAAAGGAGCAGTGCAAGCCTCCCTCACAGAACTGATACTGCACAAAATGTATGGAGCAGCGCATGCCTTTCTCACAAAAAAGACATAGCTCAGGATGCACGTTTACAAAATGTGCTTCCGGGCAAAAAAGTAGCAGTGCAAAGCTCCTTGACAAGGAGTCAGGAATAGGAGTAGTGCTATCCAAATCGATGCAACACAGGAAGCAAGGAACAGTGGAACTGCCCATCACAAACACATGTAGTGTGGAACGCAGGACCAGTGCAAGCCTCCCTCTGAAAACACGGAGGGCATAAGCATCAACTGTATAAGCATCTCTCGTAAAATCATATATGAAACAAGTGTCAGTGTGAGCCTTCACATAACAAAAACCACATGGAGAACAGTTGTGCACACCTCTTATTCAGTGTGCAGGGCTGGTAAAAGACAGTCAGCCCAGAGCATATGAGGCACATTGAAGCCCAGACTGCTTGAGGCTTCCAGATCCATCCATGGCTGTTCAAGTTTCTCTCAGAAAAAGAGGTAGGGTGGTACACCAACGAAAATAAACCTTCCTAATAAAACATGTAGAGCACCGGCAGTGGTGAAGGATGGGTGCATACAGCTGCGATGTAACATCGAGTAACGTGAAACTTTTCCAGCTGGATGAGAATTTTTATTTTCATTTTTTGCCATTTGTGCATGTGTAGCCTACAATTTATCCAAAAGCACTGTGCAAACTGTGATTTCTAATCCCACTCCTACTTAGAAATAACACTGCAACCCCCAGAATGCACAGTTATGATGGCAAAAAAGCCAGCTCTAAGTCTGTCTTCAAGTGTCTCATATGGCATAGTGGTAACTTGACAGCTATGTTTGTACACATACCACATTTACTCTAATGATTTCTGCAGTTAGCATCGTAGTGCGAGCAGGCCGTGAGCTACCCCATGAAAACTGTAAAAATGTAAAGATGTTATTGTAGTGTCTTTTCAATCCCACCTCTGATATATCTCCGTAAAAAAATTATTGTCCAGAGAATTTCATTTTTGATTTGTGTTTTTGGATCATTAGAGAAGTGATTAGCTTGGGTAGACATTGCTGATCCAGGCATAATTTTTCTGGACAACATTTTCAAAAATGAAGGATGTGTTGCAGGGATTATGTAATATGTCAGGAACCATGAGAGCTCTATACTTCATTTTGGTGTCAAAACATAGGTTTTGGTAGTCAAGTAGTCTTATGGAGACAGAACATAACTCCTCAGAGCAAGCCTTTTGCCATTTTCCAAAATGGCAGCTATTATAGAAGAAGAAGAGACTTGTATAGAAATGAAACAAATAATAATGTTTGTTAATCCTTTTATGTATACACCCAACAATGTTTGTGATCTGAATATGAAAAAAGAATGTTTATCATTTTCATAGTTCACTTTATTTATTTGTTTCTGCAATCGCTTGTGGTACATTTGCAGAATGTTGAGCATTTGAGAAGAGCATATCGTCAGGGACATCTTTTTGTAGCACACGTTTTGCAAGTACCTGTATGTGTAAGTTCTGTGGGTAGAGGTTTTAGAAATTTCGTAGGTTTTAGCACCCCATCAATATCATCCCATCCAAATTCACACAGACCTTTCTATGCATATGCATGATTCAAACCATTTATACATCTTCTGATTAAGTAGAACGCACTTTTAATGTGTCCACTCACAGAATATGATGTCTGTGGAAGGTCATTTAGCCCGACTGATCTCTTAAACTCACTGTACCGAAGATCGTCAAATGTGTGACAGTCAAAACTTGTTTTCCACACATGCACAAGGTATTTTTCTACGTCTTTAAAGTCACATTCTTCTTCTGTCTCCTCAATTCGTTTTAGAAACTTCACAGGTTTTAGCAGTTAAAGGTCCAAGCTTTATTCCAATTTTGCTCATAGTATCATCACCCGTAAGAATATGTGCCTTCATAAGAACACTGGGCATCTTGGGTCAAGTTTCTTGTAGAGAATATGAAGCAGGATTAAGGCCCTCATTAAGACATTGGTGGTAAATCCCACTTACCGCCATGCTGACTTACCACCGTCTCAGGGGATATCCATTCACCATATTATGACACACACACCAATCTGTCAGTATTCAGCCACAGACACAAATCCGCCACACCAAAGGTCAGTGATAAACTGGCAGCATCAAAATCCACACAGTTATGCCAACAGAACAACGCCCACCACATTATGACCCACAAATCACCATGGCAGACATTCAACGGCGGTAAACCATTGGCGGTACATACCTCCGCGCTCAAAATGGACACACACATACAAAACAACACCATATTGGACAATTCAAACAACACACACCTGACAACCATACACACACCACACCCACACACCCACACCACTATAAAACACCCACCCACATTACCCACAACCCTTTACCATTACAAATCATCCCCAGCAGAGAGACACTAAGACCACAGACAAAACCAGAGCCACACACTATTCACACCTCTACACCACTCACGCACCCCACATCACACACCCCAACACATTACCCAACACACCCTCACCTACACACCTCACACAACACCCATGGCACCACAAAGACACCCCTGTTTCACAGAGGAAGAGCTAAGGGTCATGGTGGAGGAAATCATCAGGGTAGAGCCACAGCTCTTTGGAGCCCAGGTGCAGCAGATATCGATAGCTAGGAAGATGGAGCTATGGCGGAGAATCGTGAACAGGGTCAACGCCATGGGACAGCACCCAAGAACCAGCACCCAAGAACCAGGGATGACATCAGGAAGAGGTGGACCAACCTACAGGGAAGGTACGTTCCATTGCAGCAAGACACCAGCTTGCTGTACAGAGGACTGGCGGTGGACCCCCACTTCCTCCCCCACAATTTACAGCATGGGAGGAACAAGCCTTGGCAATCCTGCATCCTGAGGGCCTGGCCATAGTAGGAGGAGGACTGGAGTCTTGTAAGTTAACTCTCTACTACTATCACCCCCCTCCCTGCATGCCATCACATACCCCTACTCTCACCCTCACTTCTATCACTCCCCTACTTCCCACAAACCCCACCATCACATCTCACTTATCCCAATGCCAAGCCCTGCATGCTGTACCAATGCATGGACACCCCTCACAGCCCTGCATGGACACTCATCACTAAAGCAGGCACACCATAGAGAACTAACAATCTCACCATACACCAACATAAACAAGTGAAAGCTGCCAGGGCAAATACAACCAAAGAGGGGAAGCCACGGATGCACAATATGTCAGACACAGAAACCATAACAAATCATTTACATCCCCACAGGTATTCCAGCCAATGTCAGTGGAGAGGAGGTGCCAGCATTATCCAGTCCCCCAACAGAAGAGGCCCACAGTGATGACAGTAACTCTGGCCTTCAGGATCTGGATGACCATCCTGGCCCATCAGGGACCTCTGGACAGCCGGTTACCCAAGCCCAGTCACAGACCACCACAGAGCCTCCCCTATCAGAAAACAACACCAGAGCACCCACCCAGCATACCCAAACCTCTGTCACCAATACACGTCAATCAGCAGTATGCCTACCTGTACAGGGACCCCAGGCTACACCTCTACGACAATCAGGGACCTGGGGTCAATGGCAGTGGGCACACCGTTCAGGGGACAGAGGCACAGGCCAACAGGGAAAGTGGGAGGAGTGCTGTGTGCCAGGGGGAGGACAGGACCAGGGAACCGACTCTTCATAAAGGTGCTCTCAGAGATCCTGGGAGCCTATCAACATTCCCAAGAAACAATGGGCCAGATCCTAGACAACGTGCAGGAGAACAGGCGGCTGCTGTAGAGTTAGTATCAGGGGATCAGGGAGGATATGCAGGCCATCTACAACACCCTGATCTCCATAGCAGGGGTGCTGGCAGATATGGCCAACATTATGAGGGAGGCAGTGTCACACCAGTGGGCCCCTGCCACTAGCCAGTAATCTGAACAGGCTTCTGCTGCCGCTAGTGGCCAGGAGGCCCGGCCACAGGACCAACAGGCCACCAGCACCCCTCCCCCTGCAGAAGGTGAACCACCCCGCAAACGATCCCTGTGATCCAGACAGAAGCCGGAGACACTTGCCAAGACCATTGCCAGGAAATGAGACTATCCTGATTGTCCCCCTTGTGTCCTACTCAGTTACCCTGTTCCCCTTCCTATGTCCCCTTGGACAATGTACCTGTGCTACGAACAGACTGGAACAATACCCTGGACTTTCCTCCATCATCACCCCATCCCATTTCACTTTCTCCTCTATATATTAGCACTTCAATAAACACCCTTGGATATTAATCGATTTTGAGTATGTCATATTTTCCAGATATGTATTGATTGAAATAGGTACAACCATTGCAAATGAACTGTACATAGAATGAACATAGAATCAATGACCTGTAGCTGGCTGTTGTGATCATACCAGAAGTATTTGTCAAATCACCAACATCTGCAAAATGAATAGCCAGAGGTAACAGTAAGTGGGCATGGAAGTGGGAAATACCAGCATGCCAATTCCACGCAGAATACAACCAAAGTAATAGAAATGTAAAGTTGCAGTGTGTCACCTGTGTGTCATTGGAAGTACTGATGGATCACAGATGTTCTGTTATCCTCATCCTCTGCCTCCTCATCCTCACTGTCCACAGGGTCCACGTCTGCCACAGGGGCATCTCCACTCTCCTCCTCCTGAAGAAAAGGCACATGTCGTCTGATGGCCAGGTTGTGCAACATGCAGCATGCCACTACTATCTGGAAGACCTTCTTGGGTGAGTAGCACAGGGATCCACCTGTTAGATGGAGGCACCAGAACCTGACCTTCAGGAGGCCAAAGGTTATTTCAATGATCCATCTGGTTTGCCCATGTGCCTCATTATAATTTTCTTCTGCCCTTGTCCTGGCATTCCTCAGAGGGGTCAGCAGCCATGATAGGTTTGGGTAACCAAAGTCACCTACAAATATTGACGGACAACATTTAGCCACACACTATCCTATATGGCCAACACCATAGGCATACACCAACATATACTGGGTGGGAACCAGGGCTCACCTATTAGCCACACCATGTGCCTCTGTAGTTGGGACATCACATTTGGGATGCTGCTATTCCTCATGACAAAGGCATCATGCACCCAACCAGGATACTTAGCATTGACGTGGGAGATGTACTGGTCCGCTAAGCACACCATCTGCACATTCATGGAGTGGAAACTCTTACGATTCCTGAACACCTGTACATTCTGGTGGGGGGAAAAATTCTATATGTGTTCCGTCAATCACCCCAATTATATTGGGAATATGTCCCATTGCATAAAACTTGGCCTTCACTGTCACCAAATCCTCAACCTAGGGGAATGAAGTGTAGCTGCACATGTGTTTTATCAGGGCAGACAACACTCTTGTATGCACTATTGAGAACATTGGTGTGACATTCCTGCTGCCAAGCCCACTGTCACTTGGAATGAACCAGTTGCAAGGAAATGGAGAACTGATTGCACTTGCATGAGAGGGGGATCCCAGTGGGATGACGGATAGCAGATATCAGGTCAGGCTCCAGTTGGGCACACAGCTCTGTGATTGTGGCCCTGTCCAGTCCATAGGTGTGGATAATGTGCCTCTCCTCCAGTGTAGCCGGGTCCACAAGTGGTCTTTACACAGGGGTATGTCCCTATCTCCTATTCATCCGCAGCGATATTTATCTAAGGGACCAAAGAGTGAGGAGTCTTTCACAAACTGAACAATGGCGCCATAACAGTAATCCGCAATCTGTAAACATGTAATGGGACAGTGCAATTTGTAATGTACGCGCCTATTTATCCTGTGAGGCTGCATTATTCCATGGGCCTGTTTAACCCTCCTGAAATGGCGTCTGCCTGTCCTGTGTGGAGGGACAGGTGGAAGTGAGGTAATGCCGCTGACATTGTGCGCCGTGGCGGTAGGCGGTCGGGAACCGCTGGGCAACTCCTCATTGATTATTATTGGGGCCTATGGGATACAGTGGCCAATGGTGATCTACGCTGGCGGTGAGGCGTGGACGAGACCGCCATTTTCTATCTGATTCCTCACTTGTTTCCTTACCTTCCATAGGAGAGGACCTACACTGCATGTGCTGCTGTGACCTGTGTCTGGAACCTACCATGGCCGGTGTGACCAGGGAAAGGGCCCCAGCCTTTACTTCTGAGGAGTTGGAGTGACTGGTGGATGGGGTCCTACCCCAGTACGGACTGATGTATGGGCCTCAGACCAACAGGTGAGTACACTGTGGGCACGATGCATGTGGCATGAGTTCATGGAGTTGTGTGTGAAGGCATTGTGTAAGAGGGGAGGGTTGTCCTCTTGGCTAGGTACACGTGTGCTGGGCTATGTGTGTGCCAATGGTGATGGAAACGGGTATGATGGGCCATTCGTGTTACTAGCTGGACTGTTTGTCTAATGGTGTTCTCCTATCTGTATTGCCTCTGCAGGTCAGCACTCATCAAAAGAAGGGTATATGGTGTGCCATCGCCAAGGAGGTGCAGACCCTGGGGGTCTATGGCAGGTGGAGCACCCACTGTCGCAAATGGTGGGAGGACCTGAGACGCTGGGCACGGAAGACCGCGGAGGCTCCGCTGGGGATGGCCTCCCAATGAGGAAGGGGTGCACATCGGACCCAGACCTTCCTGATGGCCTGCATACTGGTGGTGGTCTATCCAGAGCTGAATGGGCGCTTGAGGGAATCACAGCAGCCACAAGGGGTGAGTACAGTGGCCATAATTAAAGCTCACGGCTGCAGGGGTGGTATCCGAGTGGTGGTTGTGTGTCTGTGGATGCCCCTAGGCCAGGCTAGACATAGCAGCAAGACACCCACTCCAGAGACTGTGGCTTTGCACTTCCCAGGACAAAGCACAGGGCATGTTTCTCCCTCCAGAACCAGTGGGCAAGACACCCACTCGAGAGACTGTGGCCGTGCACTCCCCAGGACAAAGCAATGGGCATGCTGCCCCCTCCAGAACCAGCGGGCAAGACACCCACTCGAGAGACTGTGACCTTGCACTCCCCAGGATAAAGCACAGGGCATGTTGCCCCCTCCAGGACCAGTGCGCAAGACACCCACTCGAGAAACTGTGGCCTTGCACTCCCCAGGATAAAGCACAGGGCATGTTGCCCCCTCCAGAACCAGTGGGCAAGACACCCAGTCGAGAAACTGTGGCCTTGCACTCCCCAGGACAAAGCACAGGGCATGTTGCCCCCTCCAGAACCAGTGGGCAAGACACCCAGTCGAGAGATTGTGGCCTTGCACTCCCCAGGACAAAGCACAGGGCATGTTGCCCCCTCCTGAACCAGTGAGCAAGTTACTCACTCCAGAGACTGTGGCCTTAGACTTCCCAGGACAAGAACAGGGCATGTTGTCCCCTCCAGAACCAGTGGGCAAGTCACCCACTCCAGAGACTGTGGCCTTGTACTCCCCAGGACAAAGCACAGGGCATGTTGCCCCCTCCAGAACAGTGGGCTTGTACCATCTCCTGGCGTAGGTGCCCCGTCCCTCTGAGGTGCCTGCCTATATACCAACTGATGCCCCTGCAGTGTTCTCTCCGTGTTGAAGCAGGTGACATGTGTGGCCTTGGAATTTGGCCTGTGGCCATGTGGCCTACGAACATTGTGGACAGGGCTGTGTCCCTTTTTCTGTACATATGTATATATCGATTATCTTGCCTAACTTATTTTTCATGCTGTGTTGATCTCATTACATTCACTTTTTCGAAATTGTTTTGTCCTTGCATTATTCATCCGAGTTACGGGGTGAAATTGTTTTTATAATGCAGCTAATTGTGTGTGTGGTGTGGGGGATGGTGGTGCGTGTGTGTGTCACTGTTGTTTTCCTCCCTCCCTCCCTTGTGTGCTAGGCGGCGGTACTCACTGTCATCGTCTTCGCTGGCGTTGGTGTTTGTGGCGGAACAGAACGTAGAAGTTCATGGGGAAGACATGCAGTTCAGGCTCCATGGCAGCATGGTTCTTCCCTGTGTCTCCAATGGTGAGTCCTTTCCCTTCTAAGGTCTGTTTTCGCCAGGATTTTGATGTTGTTGGTACCGCCCCGGAAAAGGTGGCGGTTTCCAGGGTCATAATATGGTGGGCGGAACATTGACTTCTGCCTGGCTGTAGGCGGCTACCGCCTTGGTGGCTGTTGTTTCCGCCCTGGCAGTCGGTGTGGTACATTGGCTGTCTTTCGGAGATCTTTCTGCCATGGTCATAATTTGGCCGTGCTTACCGCCAGCCTGTTGGTGGTATTACCGCCACTTTAACACCAACCGCCAGGGTTGTAATGAGGGCCTAAGTGTCTTTTCTCACCTGTTCCATAATATATCCATAACTTTGATAATCTTTAACTTATGAACATTGCAACAAATCTAAGTGGCACACTAAAAACACCTGTGTCATTTGACAGTACAATGACTCGATTGGAACCATTTACAACAGCCCACTGAAGATGTGGCACAACAGGAAGGCCAGCTTCCACCAATTTGCTGTTAAGTTCTTAAACAATATGGGGTCACGACCGGAACGCTTCTTACCGCTGTAATCTGCCAGTCTCTGGGCACCACCAGGTTTCTTGCTTGTTCTGGATTGACAAAAGTAGGGGCTACCCTCGCCAGTAGCCACGGTGCTGCTGATAATAGAACACCAAGCAAACTGTAACCTCCAAAAGGAGTCCCAGGGGAAAAAACCCTACTTGGGAAAAACTTCAGATCAAGGAACTCCTGAAAAGGATATAAAGAAAAGAAAAAAAATGAGGCAAAAAAGTCTGGAACAAAAACTGCAGACAGAGAAAAGGAGGTGAAGTCCAAAATCACAGGATACAGGAACGAGGAGCACAACCGAAACAGAAGTGTTTGCAGCGCAAGGAACAGAAGACCAACTGTGCTTATATACTGACAAACAGGAAGTGACATGCAGGAAGTGACATGCAGGAAGTAATGAAGACACCATCTTGGATTGGGAAAAGCCACATTAAATTAAATGGAAAAACAGCTGCAATATAAAAGGTAGGGAACAAGGCATGCAGGGAAGGGAACACAGACTCCTGAGAAGGAGAAAATATGGCCAAGAAGGAACAAAAAAGAAAAAAAGAAGAAAAACAGTAAGAAACAGGTAAGTAAAACTAGTAAAAGGTGGGCGCAGCGTGAAACAGAGCCCAAAGGGAAAGTTTGAGGTCATTCTGTGGCCCAAAAAACAGGTTGCGAACCGAAAAGAGGCCCGCAGCAGGAACGGCCGCCCGAAACGCGGACCGCGGATCCGACTGCGGTCCGCAAGTGGGACACCGCCGGTCTTCATGGAGTCACATATGGCCTGTACCTTTTAAATCTATCTCTGCAGGCACCAACTCCTCATTGATAATCATTCCACTTGAAATAATTTGAAAATCAGTGTTCACTGAAGCATCAACAATGTTTTGGTGAGTTAACATCTACAAGTTCATCTTGTTCGATGTTGATGACCAGAATTTATCAAGTTGCACTGGTATAGGTGTTGAATGTTTGATGCAGGCAAGATCATTTGTTCCACTTGTAGACATTCATATGATTCTCTCACATTCTTTGACAGATAGTTCAAGATAACTATCAAAGACAATGTGCAGTTCTTGCAAGGTGCACACTGAATTTGATATTTGTAGAACAGTTTGAACTACCTCCCCGAAGTTTTTCACGGATGAAATCTTGACCATTTGCAGCTGTGACATACAATCCACAACAGCAGCAGTTTTCAATCAGGACACCTTTCTGAATTGAAATACTTCTGGTGAAAGGTTTTTTTTCGAGCTCTTGTACAGGTTTGGGCTCCACTGCTTTGGTTGCAGCATCTCCATCAAATAATATGTTTGTTGTAAGAAGATCATGCAACAGAAGTCACCCCTTCCTTTTACTACATCCATCTCTCTATGTGCTTGCGTAAGTTGTTTTTTTGTTATCTGTTTTGTAGTGGCTGGTTGGACAAAACTCTTATGATGGCAATTAAAACGTGGACGTTTAGCTTTACTTATTATGTCAAACAGCTTTTTCTCTTTCAATACAAATCTCTCTTGCTTTAGTTCTGTGTACAGTTTTGATCCATGTTCCAGGACATCTAGTAGACATGTCATAATATCATTATCCACATACTGCTTGGTCACAAAGTTCTGGAATCGCACAGGCTCAGTCATTTCAGAGGGGTTTCCATGCTGCTGCATGAAATGAAGAAGGCTGTCAACATGTTTATTAAAAACATTCCCATCTCTTGTCCACAAGTTCGTGGTGAGAAACAGTTTCACTGTGGTCTATTAATTTTGAATTTGTCATCTCTCTGAAAACATTGCAAATAGAAGGAGCTTCATGGTAAACTAGCTGCCTTTGAGCAACATATTCACTTTTATGTGTCTGACCAACAATTCTCAGGATTTTCTAGGATTTCTGCATCATCTGTTACAGTTTCATATCTGAAGCAATAGCATTGAACCTTCCCTCTCTGTCTCTCACTAAATGGATTTTGATGGATTTTCTGTAGAGGTAAGATTTTTTCACCTCTAGTTTCTTCACTCTTTTCAAATACCAGGACCCATAGCTCAGGTAGTTTATGCAATCAAATAATTCACAAAACACAGTAATCAGTGACTCGACAGTCTTCATGTGCATCTCCCAATCACCTTCCTGATCAGCATGTAGCAAGTTTTTCACTAGAGTTATCATGTATAGAACATTTGCCCAGTTCTGATTTTTCTTCACATTCTTTCACAAATTCTACAAACTTGGTTTTTCAGGTTTTCTGATTTTGAATTGAGTGTATTGAACATTACCTGGCTGTGCATTATGTCTTTTGAATGAAATGCACCCTGTGCCTTATTCACTTCTGAAATAAGATATGCAAAACCTAATTTGTCATTCTTGTTCCAGAAAGCAATCCAACGGAATGATGCTATAGCCCTAGATATGATGATCATACCTTGCAACAAACTAACATAATGAGTTCCGTTCAATACTGACTGGACAGTTTTCTTTCCAAAGATTTCAGCTTCAATAAGTGCATTATCTATGCAACATCCACGAGGTAACTTCCTGCACACTGCAATGCAACTTTTTTCATGTGGAAAACACCCATCATTGACAGGAAGAGGTGAAATGACCTACGAGGGAAGGTACGTTCCATAGCAGCAAGACACCAGCTCACTATCCAGAGGACTGACGGTGGACCCCTACCTCCTCCCCCACAACTCACAGCATGGGAGAAGCAAGTCTTGGCAATACTGCATCCTGAGGGCCTGGCCGGAGTCGGAGGAGGACAGGACTCTGGTATGTCAAAGTCCATCAATTATCACCCCCCATACCTGCATTCCATCACATACCCTCACCCTCACTCCAATCACCCCACTCCATCCCACACACTCCACCATCACATCCTACTAATCCCAATGCCAAGCCCTGCATGCTGTACCAATGCATAGACACCCCTCACAGCCGTGCATAGACACTCATCACTAAAGCATGCACAGCATAGGGAAACTAACAATCCCACCATACACCAACATACACAAGTAAAAGCTGGCAGGGCAACACCAACCATAGAGGGGAAGCCAGGGATGTACAATATGTCATACACATTAACCAGAACACATCATTTACATCCCCACAGGTACCCCTGCCAATGTCACTGGAGAGGAGGTGCCAGCATTATCCAGTCCCCCTACAGAAGAGGCCCACAGTGATGACAGTAACTCTGGCCTTCAGAATCTGGATGATCTACCTGGCCCATCAGGGACCACTAGACAGCCGGTTACCCAAGCCCAGTCACAGACCACCACAGAGCCTCCCCTATCAGAAAACAACACCAGAGCACCCACCCAGCATACCCAAACCTCTGTCCCCAATACACGTCAATCAGCAGTGTGCCTACCTGTACAGGGACCCCAGGCTACACCTCTACGACAATCAGGGACCTGGGGTCAATGGCAGTGGGCACACCGTTCAGGGGACAGAGGCACAGGCCAACAGGAAAAGTGGGAGGAGTGCTGTGTGCCAGGGGGAGGACAGGACCAGGGAACTGACTCTTCATAAAGGTGCTCTCAGAGATCCTGGGAGCCTATCAACATTCCCAGGAAACAATGGGCCAGCGCCTAGACAACGTGCAGGAGAACAGGCGGCTGCTGTAGAGACAGTATCAGGGGATCAGGGAGGATATGCAAGCCATCTACAACACCCTGATCTCCATAGCAGGGGTGCTGGCAGATATGACCAACATTATGAGGGAGGCAGTGTCACACCAGTGGGTCCCTGCCACTAGCCAGTAATCTGAATAGGCTTCTGCTGCCGCTAGTGGCCAGGAGGCCCGGCCACAGGACCAACAGGCCACCAGCACCCCTCCCCCTGCAGAAGGTGAACCACCCCGCAAACGATCCCTGTGATCCAGACAGAAGCCGGAGACACTTGCCAAGACCATCGCCAGGAAATGAGACTATCCTGATTGTCCCCCTTGTGTCCTACTCAGTCACCCTGTTCCCCTTCCTATGTCCCCTTGGACAATGTACCTGTGCTACGAACAGACTGGAACAATACCCTGGACTTTCCTCCATCATCAACCCATCCCATTTCACTTTCTCCTCTATATATTAGCACTTCAATAAACACCCTTGGATATTAATCGATTTTGAGTATGTCATATTTTCCAGATATGTATTGATTGAAATAGGTACAACCATTGCAAATGAACTGTACATAGAATGAACATAGAATCAATGACCTGTAGCTGGCTGTTGTGATCATACCAGAAGTATTTGTCAAATCACCAACATCTGCAAAATGAATAGCCAGAGGTAACAGTAAGTGGGCATGGAAGTGGGAAATACCAGCATGCCAATTCCAAGCAGAATACAACCAAAGTCATAGAAATGTAAAGTTGCAGTGTGTCACCTGTGTGTCATTGGAAGTACTGATGGATCACAGATGTTCTGTTATCCTCATCCTCTGCCTCCTCATCCTCACTGTCCACAGGGTCCACGGCTGCCACAGGGGCATCTCCACTCTCCTCCTCCTGAAGAAAAGGCACATGTCGTCTGATGGCCAGGTTGTGCAACATGCAGCATGCCACTACTATCTGGAAGACCTTCTTGGGTGAGTAGCACGATGGAGGCACCAGAACCTGACCTTCAGGAGGCCAAAGGTTATTTCAATGATCCATCTGGTTTGCCCATGTGCCTCATTATAATGTTCTTCTGCCCTTGTCCTGGCATTCCTCAGAGGGGTCAGCAGCCATGATAGGTTTGGGTAACCAAAGTCACCTACAAATATTGACGGACAACATTTAGCCACACACTATCCTATATGGCCAACACCATAGGCATACACCAACATATACTGGGTGGGAACCAGGGCTCACCTATTAGCCACACCATGTGCCTCTGTAGTTGGGACATCACATTTGGGATGCTGCTATTCCTCATGACAAAGGCATCATGCACCCACCCAGGATACTTAGCATTGACGTGGGAGATGTACTGGTCCGCCAAGCACACCATCTGCACATTCATGGAGTGGAAACTCTTACGATTCCTGAACACCTGTACATTCTGGTGGGAGACAAATTCTATATGTGTTCCGTCAATCACCCTAATTATATTGGGGATATGTCCCATTGCATAAAACTTGACCTTCACTGTGACCAAATCCTCAACCTAGGGGAATGGAATGTAGCTGCACATGTGTTTTATCAGGGCAGACAACACTCTAGTATGCACTATTGAGAACATTGGTGTGACATTCCTGCTGCCAAGCCCACTGTCACTTGGAATGAACCAGTTGCAAGGAAATGGAGAACTGATTGCACTTGCATGAGAGGGGGATCCCAGTGGGATGACGGATAGCAGATATCAGGTCAGGCTCCAGTTGGGCACACAGCTCTGTGATTGTGGCCCTGTCCAGTCTATAGGTGTGGATAATGTGCCTCTCCTCCAGTGTAGCCGGGTCCACAAGTGGTCTTTACACAGGGGTATGTCTCTATCTCCTATTCATCCGCAGCAATATTTATCTAAGGGACCAAAGAGTGAGGAGTCTGTCACAAACTGAACAATGGCGCCATAACAGTAATCCGCAATCTGTAAACATGTAATGGGACAGTGCAATTTGTAATGTATGCGCCTATTTATCCTGTGAGGCTGCATTATTCCATGGGCCTGTTTAACCCTCCTGAAATGGCGTCTGCCTGTCCTGTGTGGAGGGACAGGTGGAAGTGAGGTAATGCCGCTGACATTGTGTGCCGTGGCGGTAGGCGGTCGGGAACCGCTGGGCAACTCCTCATTGATTATTATTGGGGCCTATGGGATACAGTGGCCAATGGTGATCTACGCTGGTGGAGAGGCGTGGACGAGACCGCATTTTTTATTTGATTCCTCACTTGTTTCCTTACCTTCCATAGGAGAGGACCTACACTGCATGTGCTGCTGTGACCTGTGTCTGGAACCTACCATGGCCGGTGTGACCAGGGAAAGGGCCCCAGCCTTTACTTCTGAGGAGTTGGAGTGACTGGTGGATGGGGTCCTATCCCAGTTCGGACTGATGTATGGGCCTCAGACCAATAGGTGAGTACACTGTGGGCACGAAGCATGTGGCATGAGTTCATGGAGTTGTGTGTGAAGGCATTGTGTAAGGGGAGGGTTGTCCTCTTGGCTAGGTACACGTGTGCTGGGCTATGTGTGTGCCAATGGTGATGGAAACGGGTATGATGGGCCATTCGTGTTACTAGCTGGACTGTTTGTCTAATGGTGTTCTCCTATCTGTATTGCCTCTGCAGGTCAGCACTCATCAAAAGAAGGGTATATGGTGTGCCGTCGCCAAGGAGGTGCAGACCCTGGGGGTCTATGGCAGGTGAGCACCCACTGTCGCAAATGGTGGGAGGACCTGAGACGCTGGGCACGGAAGACCACGGAGGCTCCGCTGGGGATGGCCTCCCAATGAGGAAGGGGTGCACATCGGACCCAGACCCTCCTGATGGCCTGCATATTGGTGGTGGTCTATCCAGAGCTGAATGGGCGCTTGAGGGAATCACAGCAGCCACAAGGGGTGAGTACAGTGGCCATAATTGAAGATCACGGCTGCAGGGGTGGTATCCGAGTGGTGGTTGTGTGTCTGTGGATGCCCTTAGGCCAGGCTAGACATAGCAGCAAGACACCCACTAAAAGAAAGACTGTGGCTTTGCACTCCCCAGGACAAAGCACAGGGCATGTTTCTCCCTCCAGAACCAGTGGGCAAGACACCCACTCTAGAGACTGTGGCCGTGCACTCCCCAGGACAAAGCAATGGGCATGCTGCCCCCTCCAGAACCAGCGGGCAAGACACCCACTTGAGAGACTGTGACCTTGCACTCCCCAGGATAAAGCACAGGGCATGTTGCCCCCTCCAGGACCAGTGCTCAAGACACCCACTCGAGAAACTGTGGCCTTGCACTCACCAGGATAAAGCACAGGGCATGTTGCCCACTCCAGAACCAGTGGGCAAGACACCCAGTCGAGAAACTGTGGCCTTGCGCTCCCCAGGACAAAGCACAGGGCATGTTACCCCCTCCAGAACCAGTGGGCAAGACACCCACTCGAGAGATTGTGGCCTTGCACTCCCCAGGACAAAGCACAGGGCATGTTGCCCCCTCCTGAACCAGTGAGCAAGTTACTCACTCCAGAGACTGTGGCCTTACACTTCCCAGGACAAGAACAGGGCATGTTGCCCCCTCCAGAACCAGTGGGCAAGTCACCCACTCCAGAGACTGTGGCCTTGTACTCCCCAGGACAAAGCACAGGGCATGTTGCCCCCTCCAGAACAGTGGGCTTGTACCATCTCCTGGCGTAGGTGCCCCGTCCCTCTGAGGTGCCTGCCTATATACCAACTGATGCCCCTGCAGTGTTCTCTCCGTGTTGAAGCAGGTGACGTGTGTGGCCTTGGACTTTGGCCTGTGGCCATGTGGCCTACGAACATTGTGGACAGGGCTGTGTCCCTTTTTCTGTACATATGTATATATCGATTATCTTGCCTAACTTATTTTTCATGCTGTGTTGATCTCATTACATTCACTTTTTCGAAATTGTTTTGTCCTTGCATTATTCATCCGAGTTACGGGGTGAAATTGTTTTTATAATGCAGCTAATTGTGTGTATGGTGTGGGGGATGGTGGTGCGTGTGTGTGTCACTGTTGTTTTCCTCCCTCCCTCCCTTGTGTGCTAGGCGGCGGTACTCACTGTCATCGTCTTCGCTGGCGTTGGTGTTTGTGGCGGAACAGAACGTAGAAGATCATGGGGAAGACATGCAGTTCAGGCTCCATGGCAGCATGGTTCTTCCCTGTGTCTCCAATGGTGAGTCCTTTCCCTTCTAAGGTCTGTTTTCACCAGGATTTTGATGTTGTTGGTACCGCCCCGGAAAAGGTGGCGGTTTCCAGGGTCATAATATGGTGGGCGGAACATTGACTTCTGCCTGGCTGTAGGCGGCTACCGCCTTGGTGGCTGTTGTTTCCGCCCTGGCAGTCGGTGTGGTACATTGGCTGTCTTTCGGAGATCTTTCTGCCATGGTCATAATTTGGCCGTGCTTACCGCCAGCCTGTTGGTGGTATTACCGCCACTTTAACACCAACCGCCAGGGTTGTAATGAGGGCCTAAGGGCCTGATTCTAACTTTGGAGGACGGTGTTAAACCGTCCCAAAAGTGGCGGATATACCACCTACCGTATTACGAGTTCCATAGGATATAATGGACTCGTAATACGGTCGGTGGTATATCCGCCACTTTTGGGACGGTTTAACACCGTCCTCCAAAGTTAGAATCAGGCCCTAAGTGTCTTTTCTCACCTGTTCCATAATATATCCATAACTTTGATAATCTTTAACTTATGAACATTGCAACAAATCTAAGTAGCACAATAAAAACACCTGTGTCATTTGACAGTACAATGACTCGATTGGAACCATTTCCAACAGCCCACTGAAGATGTGGCACAACAGGAAGGCCAGCTTCCTCCAATTTGCTGTTAAGTTCTTAAACAATATGGGGTTACGACCGGAACGCTTCTTACCGCTGTAATCTGCCAGTCTCTGGGCACCACCAGGTTTCTTGCTTGTTCTGGATTGACAAAAGTAGGGGCTACCCTCGCCAGTAGCCACGGTGCTGCTGATAATAGAACACCAAGCAAACTGTAACCTCCAAAAGGAGTCCCAGGGGAAAAAACCCTACTTGGGAAAAACATCAGATCAAGGAACTCCTGAAAAGGATATAAAGAAAAGAAAAAAAATGAGGCAAAAAAGTCTGGAACAAAAACTGCAGACAGAGAAAAGCAGGTGAAGTCCAAAATCACAGGATACAGGAACGAGGAGCACAACCGGAACAGAAGTGTTTGCAACGCAAGGAACAGAAGACCAACTGTGCTTATATACTGACAAACAGGAAGTGACATGCAGGAAGTGACATGCAGGAAGTAATGAAGACACCATCTTGGATTGGGAAAAGCCACATTAAATTAAATGGAAAAACAGCTGAAATATAAAAGGTAGGGAGCAAGGCATGCAGGGAAGGAAACACAGACTCCTGAGAAGGAGAAAATATGGCCAAGAAGAAACAAAAAAGAAAAAGAGAAAAAAGAAAAAAAGAAGAAAAACAGTAAGAAACAGGTAAGTAAAACTAGTAAAAGGTGGGCGCAGCGTGAAACAGAGCCCAAAGGGAAAGTTTGAGGTCATGCTGTGGCCCAAAAAACAGGTTGCGAACCAAAAAGAGGCCCGCAGCAGGAACGGCCGCCCGAAACGCGGACCGCGGATCCGACTGCGGTCCGTAAGTGGGACTCCGCCGGTCTTCACGGAGTCACATATGGCCTGTACCTTTTAAATCTATCTCTGCAGGCACCAACTCCTCATTGATAATCATTCCACTTGAAATAATTTGAAAATCAGTGTTCACTGAAGCATCAACAATGTTTTGGTGAGTTAACATCTACAAGTTCATCTTGTTCGATGTTGATGACCAGAATTTATCAAGTTGCACTGGTATAGGTGTTGAATGTTTGATGCAGGCAAGATCATTTGTTCCACTTGTAGACATTCATATGATTCTCTCACATTCTTTGACAGATAGTTCAAGATAACTATCAAAGACAATGCAGTTCTTGCAAGGTGCACACTGAATTTGATATTTGTAGAACAGTCTGAACTACCTCCCCGAAGTTTTTCATGGATGAAATCTTGACCATTTGCAGCTGTGACATACAATCCACAACAGCAGCAGTTTTCAATCAGGACACCTTTCTGAATTGAAATACTTCTGGTGAAAGGGTTTTTTTCGAGCTCTTGTACGGGTTTGGGCTCCACTGCTTTGGTTGCAGCATCTCCATCAAATAATATGTTTGTTGGAAGAAGATCATGCAACAGAAGTCACCCCTTCCTTTTACTACATCCATCTCTCTATGTGCTTGCGTAAGTTGTTTTGTTTGTTATCTGTTTTGTAGTGGCTGGTTGGACAAAACTCTTATGATGGCAATTAAAACGTGGAAGTTTAGCTTTACTTATTATGTCAAACAGCTTTTTCTCTTTCAATACAAATCTCTCTTGCTTTAGTTCTGTGTACAGTTTTGATCCATGTTCCAGGACATCTAGTAGACATGTCATAATAACATTATCCACATACTGCTTGGTAACAAAGTTCTGGAATCGCACAGGCTCAGTCATTTCAGAGGGGTTTCCATGCTGCTGCATGAAATGAAGAAGGCTGTCAACATGTTTATTAAAAACATTCCCATCTCTTATCCACAAGTTCGTGGTGAGAAACAGTTTCACTGTGGTCTATTAATTTTGAATTTGTCATCTCTCTGAAAACATTGCAAATAGAAGGAGCTTCATGGTAAACTAGCTGCCTTTGAGCAACATATTCACTTTTATGTGTCTGACCAACAATTCTCAGGATTTTCTAGGATTTCTGCATCATCTGTTACAGTTTCATATCTGAAGCAATAGCATTGAACCTTCCCTCTCTGTCTCTCACTAAATGGATTTTGATGGATTTTCTGTAGAGGTAAGATTTTTTCACCTCTAGTTTCTTCACTCTTTTCAAATACCAGGACCCATAGCTCAGGTAGTTTATGCAATCAAATAATTCACAAAACACAGTAATCAGTGACTCCACAGTCTTCATGTGCATCTCCCAATCACCTTCCTGATCAGCATGTAGCAAGTTTTTCACTAGAGTTATCATGTATAGAACATTTGCCCAGTTCAGATTTTTCTTCACATTCTTTCACAAATTCTACAAACTTGTTTTTTTCAGGTTTTCTGATTTTGAATTGAGTGTATTGAACATTACCTGGCTTTGCATTATGTCTTTTGAATGAAATGCACCCTGTGCCTTATTCACTTCTGAAATAAGATATGCAAAACCTAATTTGTCATTCTTGTTCCAGAAAGCAATCCAACGGAATGATGCTATAGCCCTAGATATGATGATCATACCTTGCAACAAACTAACATAATGAGTTCCGTTCAATACTGACTGGACAGTTTTCTTTCCAAAGATTTCAGCTTCAATAAGTGCATTATCTATGCAACATCCACGAGGTAACTTCCTGCACAATGCAATGCAACTTTTTTCATGTGGAAAACACCCATCATTGACAGGAAGAGGTGAAATGACCTACGAGGGAAGGTATGTTCCATAGCAGCAAGACACCAACTCACTATCCAGAGGACTGACGGTGGACCCCTACCTCCTCCCCCACAACTCACAGCATGGGAGAAGCAAGTCTTGGCAATACTGCATCCTGAGGGCCTGGCCGGAGTCGGAGGAGGACAGGACTCTGGTAAGTCAAAGTCCACCAATTATCACCCCCCATACCTGCATTCCATCACATACCCTCACCCTCACTCCAATCACCCCACTCCATCCCACACACTCCACCATCACATCCTACTAATCCCAATGCCAAGCCCTGCATGCTGTACCAATGCATAGACACCCCTCACAGCCGTGCATGGACACTCATCACTAAAGCATGCACAGCATAGGGAAACTAACAATCCCACCATACACCAACATACACAAGTAAAAGCTGGCAGGGCAACACCAACCATAGAGGGGAAGCCAGGGATGTACAATATGTCATACACATTTACCAGAACACATCATTTACATCCCCACAGGTACCCCTGCCAATGTCACTGGAGAGGAGGTGCCAGCATTATCCAGTCCCCCAACAGAAGAGGCCCACAGTGATGACAGTAACTCTGGCCTTCAGAATCTGGACGATCTACCTGGCCCATCAGGGACCACTGGACAGCCGGTTACCCAAGCCCAGTCACAGACCACCACAGAGCCTCCCCTATCAGAAAACTACACCAGAGCACCCACCCAGCATACCCAAACCTCTGTCCCCAATACACGTCAATCAGCAGTGTGCCTACCTGTACAGGGACCCCAGGCTACACCTCTACGACAATCAGGGACCTGGGGTCAATGGCAGTGGGCACACCATTCAGGGGACAGAGGCACAGGCCAACAGGGAAAGTGGGAGGAGTGCTGTGTGCCAGGGGGAGGACAGGACCAGGGAACCGACTCTTCATAAAGGTGCTCTCAGAGATCCTGGGAGCCTATCAACATTCCCAGGAAACAATGGGCCAGATCCTAGACAACGTGCAGGAGAACAGGCGGCTGCTGTAGAGACAGTATCAGGGGATCAGGGAGGATATGCAGGCCATCTACAACACCCTGATCTCCATAGCAGGGGTTCTGGCAGATATGGCCTTCATTATGAGGGAGGCAGTGTCACACCAGTGGGCCCCTGCCATTAGCCAGTAATCTGAACAGGCTTCTCCTGCCGCTAGTGGCCAGGAGGCCCGGCCACAGGACCAACAGGCCACCAGCACCCCTCCCCTGCAGAAGGTGAACTACCCTGCAAACGATCCCTGCGATCCAGACAGAAGCCGGAGACACTTGCCAAGACCATCGCCAGGAAATGAGACTATCCTGATTGTCCCCCTTGTGTCCTACTCAGTCACCCTGTTCACCTTCCCCTGTCCCCTTGGACAATGTACCTGTGCTACGAACAGACTGGAACAATACCCTGGACTTTCCTCCATCATCACCCCATCCCATTTCACTTTCTCCTCTATATATTAGCACTTCAATAAACACCCTTGGATATTAATCGATTTTGAGTATGTCATATTTTCCAGATATATATTGATTGAAATAGGTACAACCATTGCAAATGAACTGTTCATAGAATGAACATAGAATCAATGACCTGTAGCTGGCTGTTGTGATCATACCAGAAGTATTTGTCAAATCACCAACATCTGCAAAATGAATAGCCAGAGGTAACAGTAAGTGGGCATGGAAGTGGGAAATACCAGCATGCCAATTCCACGCAGAATACAACCAAAGTCATAGAAATGTAAAGTTGCAGTGTGTCACCTGTGTGTCATTGGAAGTACTGATGGATCACAGATGTTCTGTTATCCTCATCCTCTGCCTCCTCATCCTCACTGTCCACAGGGTCCACGGCTGCCAAAGGGGCATCTCCACTCTCCTCCTCCTGAAGAAAAGGCACATGTCGTCTGATGGCCAGGTTGTGCAACATGCAGCATGCCACTACTATCTGGAAGACCTTCTTGGGTGAGTAGCACAGGGATCCACCTGTTAGATGGAGGCACCAGAACCTGACCTTCAGGAGGCCAAAGGTTATTTCAATGATCCATCTGGTTTGCCCATGTGCCTCATTATAATGTTCTTCTGCCCTTGTCCTGGCATTCCTCAGAGAGGTCAGCAGCCATGATAGGTTTGGGTAACCAAAGTCACCTACAAATATTGACGGACAACATTTAGCCACACACTATCCTATATGGCCAACACCATAGGCATACACCAACATACACTGGGTGGGAACCAGGGCTCACCTATTAGCCACACCATGTGCCTCTGTAGTTGGGACATCACATTTGGGATGCTGCTATTCCTCATGACAAAGGCATCATGCACCCACCCAGGATACTTAGCATTGACGTGGGAGATGTACTGGTCCGCCAAGCACACCATCTGCACATTCATGGAGTGGAAACTCTTACGATTCCTGAACACCTGTACATTCTGGTGGGGGGACAAATTCTATATGTGTTCCGTCAATCACCCCAATTATATTGGGAATATGTCCCGTTGCATAAAACTTGGCCTTCACTGTGACCAAATCCTCAACCTAGGGGAATGGAATGTAGCTGCACATGTGTTTTATCAGGGCAGACAACACTCTTGTATGCACTATTGAGAACATTGGTGTGACATTCCTGCTGCCAAGCCCACTGTCACTTGGAATGAACCAGTTGCAAGGAAATGGAGAACTGATTGCACTTGCATGAGAGGGGGATCCCAGTGGGATGACGGATAGTAGATATCAGGTCAGGCTCCAGTTGGGCACACAGCTCTGTGATTGTGGCCCTGTCCAGTCTATAGGTGTGGATAATGTGCCTCTCCTCCAGTGTAGCCGGGTCCACAAGTGGTCTTTACACAGGGGTATGTCTCTATCTCCTATTCATCCACAGCGATATTTATCTAGGGGACCAAAGAGTGAGGAGTCTGTCACAAACTGAACAATGGCGCCATAACAGTAATCCGCAATCTGTAAACATGTAATGGGACAGTGCAATTTGTAATGTATGCGCCTATTTATCCTGTGAGGCTGCATTATTCCATGGGCCTGTTTAACCCTCCTGAAATGGCGTCTGCCTGTCCTGTGTGGAGGGACAGGTGGAAGTGAGGTAATGCCGCTGACATTGTGCGCCGTGGCGGTGGGCGGTCGGGAACCGCTGGGCAACTCCTCATTGATTATTATTGGGGCCTATGGGATACAGTGGCCAATGGTGATCTACGCTGGCGGTGAGGCGTGGACGAGACCGCCATTTTCTATCTGATTCCTCACTTGTTTCCTGACCTTCCATAGGAGAGGACCTACACTGCATGTGCTGCTGTGACCTGTGTCTGGAACCTACCATGGCCGGTGTGACCAGGGAAAGGGCCCCAGCCTTTACTTCTGAGGAGTTGGAGTGACTGGTGGATGGGGTCCTACCCCAGTACGGACTGATGTATGGGCCTCAGGCCAACAGGTGAGTACACTGTGGGCACGATGCATGTGGCATGAGTTCATGGAGTTGTGTGTGAAGGCATCGTGCAAGGGGGGAGGGTTGTCCTCTTGGCTAGGTACACGTGTGCTGGGCTATGTGTGTGCCAATGGTGATGGAAACGGGTATGATGGGCCATTCGTGTTACTAGCTGGACTGTTTGTCTAATGGTGTTCTCCTATCTGTATTGCCTCTGCAGGTCAGCACTCATCAAAAGAAGGGTATATGGTGTGCCATCGTCAAGGAGGTGCAGACCCTGGGGGTCTATGGCAGGTGGAGCACCCACTGTTGCAAATGGTGGGAGGACCTGAGACGCTGGGCACGGAAGACCGCAGAGGCTCCGCTGGGGATGGCCTCCCAATGAGGAAGGGGTGCACATCGGACCCAGACCCTCCTGATGGCCCGCATACTGGTGGTGGTCTAGCCAGAGCTGAATGGGCGCTTGAGGGAATCACAGCAGCCACAAGGGGTGAGTACAGTGGCCATAATTGAAGCTCACAGCTGCAGGGGTGGTATCCGAGTGGTGGTTGTGTGTCAGTGGATGCCCCTAGGCCAGGCTAGACATAGCAGCAAGACACCCACTCCAGAGACTGTGGCTTTGCACTCCCCAGGACAAAGCACAGGGCATGTTGCTCCCTCCAGAACCAGTGGGCAAGACACCCACTCGAGAGACTGTGGCCGTGCACTCCCCAGGACAAAGCAATGGGCATGCTGCCCCCTCCAGAACCAGCGGGCAAGACACCCACTCGAGAGACTGTGGCCTTGCACTCCCCAGGATAAAGCACAGGGCATGTTGCCCCCTCCAGGACCAGTGTGCAAGACACCCACTCGAGAAACTGTGGCCTTGCACTCCCCAGGATAAAGCACAGGGCATGTTGTCCCCTCCAGAACCAGTGGGCAAGACACCCAGTCGAGAAACTGTGGCCTTGCACTCCCCAGGACAAAGCACAGGGCATGTTGCCCCCTCCAGAACCAGTGGGCAAGACACCCGCTCGAGAGATTGTGGCCTTGCACTCCCCAGGACAAAGCACAGGGCATGTTGCCCCCTCCAGAACCAATGGGCAAGACATCCACTCAAGAGACTGTGGCCTTGCACTCCCCAGGACAAAGCAATGGGCATGTTGCCCCCTCCAGGACCAGTGGTCTTGTTCCCGCATCCGGCTTAGGTGCCCCCTCCCCCCGAGGTGCCTGCCTATTTGGCAACTGATGGCCTTGCAGTGTTCTCTCCGTATTGGTGCAGGAATCGAGTGTGGCCTTAGACTTTGACCTGTGGCCATGTGGCCCCTGTGTACTATGAACTGGGCAGTGTCCCTTTTTTGTACATTTGTACATTGCCACATTGACTTATGATTTTTGATGTTGATCTTCTTTCAACGGCTGTAGTCAATTTCTGTTGTCCTTGCATTATTTTGCCTATTATCATCGTGGACAAATTGATTATCTTATGCAGCTGGTTGTGTGTATGGTGTGTGTGTGTGTGTGGGGTGTGTGTTGTGCGTGTATGTGTCACTGCCGTTTTCCTCCCCCCTCCCTTGTGTGCTAGGCGACTGTACTCACTGTCGTCGTCTTTGCCAGCGTTGGTGTTCGTGGTGGAGCATGACGTAAAAGATCATCGGAAAGACATGCAGTTCTGGTTCCATGGTGGCGTGGTTCTTCCCTGTGTCTCCGATTGTGAGTCCTTTGACTTTTGTGTTCTGTTTTCAGCCAGGTGGTTTCCTATGTCATAATATGGTGGGCAGTACTTTGTCTTCCACCTGGCTGTAGGCGGCTACCGCCGTGGTGACTGTTGTTTCCGCCCTGGTGTTCGTTGTGGTACATTGGCTATCTATCAGAGATAACACTGCCATGGTCATAATTTGGCGGTAGTTACTGCCAGCCTGTTAGCTGTATTACTGCCACTTTATCATCCACCACCAGGGTAGTAATGAGGGCCTATGTCAAGAGGCATAGCCTGCTTTGCTCATGTTTATGAATTTTAATCAATGGAAAACCTGAAACAAAAACAATGCCAACATAAATTACCAGTATGATGGCTAAAACACATTATAGAGCCGCCATTTTGGAAAACATCAGAAGGGGTTCTCTGAGGAGTCATTTTCTGTCTCTATAAGACTACTTGACCCCAAAACCCATGTTTTGACACCAAAATGAAGTATATAGGTCTCATGGTTCCTGAAATATTACATCACCACAGCAAAACATCCACCATTTTTAAAAATGTCATCCAGAGAAAATTGGCCCAGATTAGCAATGTCTACTCAAGCTAAATTACTTCTCTAACGATACAAAAACAGAAATCAAAAATGAAAACCTCTGGACAACAATTTGTTTACAGCGGTATATCAAGGGTCCAGGACTATTTGAACTAGAGAGCAAAAAACATACAGTTTGCAGGAGTCTCTGCAAGGGATCAGCTAGGAGCATCTGCCCTGGACTCTGCCACACCCCCGCCATGAGCCCATGGCCTCAGTGAGCACTGTGGACCACTGGTTCTCAGTCTTACGCAGTCCTTAAGTCAGAGGCTTCACGTCCAATGAGAGAGAAGTGAAAGCAGCAGCAGGAGTGCGCAGTGCACCACCATGCATAAGGGGACGGTGCTATTGTGTCCAAACTCATCTCCCACAAGACCTCTGCTGTTCCAAGGAGGCTACAGGTAGCAAATAGTGCGGCAGGGGACTCCCATCATGCCTATGTTTGAAGGTTCAACAGAGCAGCTCGAATCCTGCTTCGAATCTGAGGTCACTCGGGACTATGACTCTTTTTGACTCCCTTTGCGTCAATCGTTTCCCCGCATGGCATTCTGTGCGCGGATTTCATCCTCTTAAGACTGCCAGCTTCTCCTTTCAGAGTCCCAGGAACTAGATGGGCAGCACAGGACAGAGTAGGAGTCTCTCCAGGGACTCTAGGTGCTGGCAGAGAGAAGTCTTTGCTGTCCCTGAGACTTCAAACAACAGGAGGCAAGCTCTAAATCAAGCCCTTGGAGATCTTCACAAGATGGAAGGCACACAAAGTCTAGTCTTTTCCCTCTTACTCTGGCAGAAGTAGCAACTGCAGGATAGCTCCACAAAGCACAGTCACAGGCAGGGCAGCTCTTCTTCCTCAGCTCTTCTCCAGGCAGAGGTTCCTCTTGGTTTCCAGAAGTGTTTTAAAGTCTGTTGTTTTGGGTGCCCTTCTTATACCCAATTTCTCCTTTGAAGTAGGCCTACTTCAAAGCAAGGTCTCTCTTGAATGTGAAATCCTGCCTTGCCCAGGCCAGGCCCCAGTCACTCACCAAGGGGTTGGAGACTGCATTGTGTGAGGGCAGGCACAGCCCTTTCAGGTGTGAGTGACCACTCCTCCCCTCCCTCCTAGCACAGATGGCTCATCAGGAAATGCAGACTACACCCCAGCTCCCATTTTGTCCCTGTCTAGTGTGAGGTGCAACCATCCTAACTGTCAAACTGACCCAGACAGGGAATCCACAAACAGGCAGAGTCACTGAAATGGTATAAGCAAGAAAAGGCTCACTTTCTGAAAGTGGCATTTTCAAACACACAATCTTAAAATCAACTTCACTAAAAGATGTACTTTTAATTTGTGAGCTCAGAGACCCCAAACTCCATGTCCATCCGTTCCCAAAGGGAATCTACACTTTAATCAGATTTAAACGTAGCCCCCATGTTAACCTATGAGCGGGACAGGCCTTGCAACAGTGAAAAACGAATTAGCAATATTTCACTGTCAGGACGTATATAAAACACATTACTATGGCCCTCATTATGAAACTGGCGGTAAGTGCCGCTTACCGCCATGCTGACTGCTGCCAACATACCACGACCGCTGCGGTATACGGCTACGGGTATTATGACCCACACTTAGAAATCCGCAACTATAGAGACACACACACAAGTCCGCCAGCCCAAAGTTCAGTGATAAACTGGCGGTACCAAAACGCACACCGTTACGCCAACAGAAATACACCCACAGCATCATGACCCATGAATCACCACAGCAGACATTCAACCACGGTAAACCATTGGCAGTACACACTGCTGCGCTCAAAATACACGCACACTAACAACCAACACCACATTGGCCAATTCAAGCTACACACACCTGACACACGTACACACACCACACCCACACACCCACAACAATATAAAACACACACCCACACTACCCACAACCCTTTACGACTCCAAAGAAATCTACAACCGAGAGAGGTAGCTATAGCAGAGCAGCTTAGGTTGAACTAGGAGACATGCAAAGCTCCTACTATGCCACCTATATCATATAGCACTATATCATAAGAATAACAATTCTCAGAGTTACTAAAAATAAAGATACTTTATTTTAGTGACAATGTGCCAAAAATATCTCAGAGGATATACTCCCTTAGGAGGTAAGTAAAATACACAAAATATACACACAAACCAAAATCAGATAAGTAAACAGTTAGAAAAGTAGTGCAAACACTGTAGAATACAATAGGATGCAATAGGCCTAGGGGCAACACAAACCATATACTAAGAAAGTGGAATGCGAACCACTTAGGGACCCCTGGCCTAGTGTAGTGTGTAGAGGGTCGCTGGGAGTGTAAGAAAACACTAAGGGTGTCCAAGATACCCCACCCCAAGATGCTGAAAAGTTGGAGTAAAGTGACCCTACTTCCCCAGAAACACTAAAGTCGTGATAGGAGATTCTGCAAAGACCACAACAGACTGCAAAGCACTGAAGACAGATTCCTGGACCTCCGGACCTGTATAGGAAGGGGACCAAGTCCAAGAGTCACGAAAGTGTCCGGGGGGGCAGAAGCCCACTAAACCCAAAATGAAGATGCAAAATGGCTGCCTCCGGGTGGAAGAAGCTGAAGATTCTGCAACAACAGAAGATGCCAGGAACTTTTCCTTTGCACAGAAGATGTCCTACTGAGTGCTGGAGGTGCAGAGTTGTTTCTTTGGAGAAAGACCACAAACAAGCCTTGCTAGCTGCAAAGGTCGCCGTTGAAGAAAATGGGTGCTGCCCGGGCCCAGGAAGGACCAGGAGGTCGCCACTTGGAAGAGGAGACAGAGGGGGCCCTCAGCAACACAGAGAGCCCATGCAGAAGAAGGCAGCACTCGCAGAAGTACTTGAACACGGGTTCAAGAAAACTGAGCATGGCGGTCATCTCAACACTACAAAAGAGGGTCCCACGAAGTCGGTGGTCAACTCAGCGAGTTGAGCAATGCAGGACAGAGTGCTGGGGACCTGGGCTATGCTGTGCATGAAGGATTTGTTGCAAAAGCACACAAAAGCCCTAGCAGCTGCAGTTCACGCAGTACACAGGATTACTGTCTGGAGAGGGGAGGCAAGGACTTACCTCCTCCAAATTTGGACAGTTGGACCACTGGACAGTCCAGGTCACTTGGGTCCACCACCTGTGTTCCAGGGGCCACGCTTGTCAGGATGAGAGGGGTCCCAGAGTACCGGTGACGCTGAAGTTTGGTGCCTGCTGGAGCAGGGGGAAGATTCTGTCAACCCACGGGAGATTTCTTCTTGGGTTCCAGTGCAGGGTGAAGGCAGACAGCCCCCAGAGCATGCACCACCAGGAAACAGTTGAGAAAGCTGGCAGGATTAGGCACTACAATGTCACTGGTGGTCTTCTTGCTATTTTGTTGCAGTTTTGCAGGCGTCCTGGAGCAGTCAGCGGTCGATCCTTGGCAGAAGTCGAAGAGGGAGATGCAGAGGAACTCTGGTGAGCTCTTGCAAATCGTTATCTGAGGAAAAGCCCACAGGAGAGACCCTAAATAGCCCTCAGAGGAGGATTGGCCACCTAGAGAAGTAAGCACCTATCAGGAGGGGTCTCTGACGTCACCTGCTGGCACTGGCCACTCAGAGGCCTCCATTATGCCCTCATACCTCTGGAATCAAGATGGAAGAGGTCTGGGACACACTAGAGGAGCTCTGGGCACCACCCCTGGGGTGGTGATGGACAGGGGAGAGGTCACTCCCCTTTCCTTTGTCCAGTTCTGTACCAGAGCAGAGGCTGGGGGTTTCCTTAACCGGTGTAGGCTGGTTTATGTAAGGAGGGCACCATCTGTGCCCTTCAAAGCATTTCCAGAGGCCCGGAGAGGCTACTCCTCTCAGGCCCTTAACACCTATTTCCAAAGGGTGAGGGTGTAACACCCTCTCTCCAAGGAAATCCTATGTTCTGCCTTCCTAGGACTGGGCTGCCCAGACCCCAGGAGGGCAGAAGCCTGTCTCTGGGTTGGCAGCAGCGGTAGCTGCAGTGAAAACCCCAGAGAGCTAGTTTGGCAGTACCCAGGGTCCATGCTGGAGCCCCGGGAATGCATGGGATTGGCACCCCAATACCAGATTTGGCATGGGGGGACAATTCCATGATCTTAGACATGTTACATGGCCATATTCGGAGTTACCATTGTGAAGCTACATATAGTTATTGACGTATATGTAGTGCACACGTTTAATGGTGTCCTCAAATTGCCTTGAACTATGTGGGGGCACCTTGGCTAGTGCCAGGGTGCCCTCACACTTAGTAACTTTGCACTTACCTTCACCAAGTGAGAGTTAGACATATAGGTGACTTATAAGTTACTTAAGTGCAGTGTAAAATGGCTGTGAAATAACATGGACGTTATCTCACTCAGACTGCAGTGGCAGTCCTGTGTAAGAATTGTCTGAGCTCCCTATGGGTGGCAAAAGAAATGCTGCAGCCCATAGGGCTCTCCTGGAACCCCAATACCCTGGGTACCTAGGTACCATATACTAGGGTTTTCCAGTGTGCCAATTAGAATTGGTGAAAATGGTCACTAGCCTATAGTGACAATTATAAAGGCAGAGAGAGCATAAGCACTGAGGTTCTGATTAGCAGAGCCTCAGTGACACAGTTAGTCACTACACAGGGACACACATTCAGGGCACAAATTAGGAGCACTGGGGTCCTGGCTAGCAGGATCCCAGTGAGACAGGCAAAAACAAACTGACATACAAGTAAAAATGGGGGTAACATGCCAGGCAAGATGGAACTTTCCTACAACACCATCGCCCACACACCATCCATGCACCTCAAAGCACACACCCCAACACATCACAGCACACACCCTCACACACACTACTCACACTACTCCCATGGCACCACAAGACAACCCAGGATCTCAGAGGAGGAGCTAAGGGTCATGGTGGAGGAAATCATCCGGGTAGAGCCACAGCTATTCGGATCACAGGTGCAGCAGAAGTCCATTGCTAGGAAGATGGAGCTATGGCGGAGAGTCGTGGACAGGGTCAACGCCGTGGGACAGCATCCAAGAACAAGGGATGACATCAGGAAGAGGTGGAACGACCTATGGGGGAAGGTGCGTTCTGTGGTATCAAGACACCAGATAGCTGTACAGAGGACTGGCGGTGGACCCTCACCTCCTCCCCCACAACTAACAACATGGGAGGAGCAAGTCTTGGCGATCAGGCATCCTGAGGGCCTGGCAGGAGTAGCAGGGGGACTGAACTCTGGTAACTCAAATCTTTACTACTTTATCCCCCCCCTACCTGCATGCCATCACAAACTCCTACCCTCACCCCCATCACTCCACCACCTCACATATACCCCACCATCACGATCCACCCATCCCAATACCAAGCCCTGCATGCAACACCAATGCATGGACCCCCATCACATACCTGCATGGACACCCATCACCACAGCATGCACACTAGTGACAATCACTTAGCCAACCAAATCACAACTCACACAGGCCAAAGCTGCCTCGGTAATAACAACCACACAATGTCACCGGAGAGGAGGTGCCAGCAACATCCAGCTCCCCCCCCCCAAAAGAGGCCCACAGTGATGACAGCAGCTCTACATGCCTGGATCAGGATGACCAACCTGGCCCATAAGGGACCTTTGAACAGTCTGTGACCTAGCCACAGTCCCAAACCGCAACAGAGCCTCCCCCCTCAGGAAACACCACCACAGCACCCACCCAGCGGGCCAAACCCTCTGTCCCCAGGGCACATCAATCAGCAGTGTGTCCACCATTACAGGGACCCCAGGCAACGCCACAAACACAGGATGATCAGGGACCTGGGGTCAGTGGCAGTGGGCACACGGTTCAGGGGACAGAGGCACAGGACAACATGGAAGCTGGAAGGACTGCTGTGCGACAGGGGGAGGACAGGCCCAGGGAACCGACTCTCCACGAGGCACTCACCAACATCCTGGGAGCATGCCACCATTCCCAGGAGACCATGGGCCAGATACTGGCCAAGCTGCAGGAGACCCAGCGGCTGCAGAAGGGACAGTACCTGGGGATCAGGGAGGACCTGAGAGACATCCACACCACCCTGGTCACCATTGCAAGGGTGCTGGCAGACATGGCCAACACCATGAGGGGGGCAGTGGCACACAAATGGGCCCCTGACGCTAGCCACACCGAAGAACAGCCTTCCACCTCCGCTGACGCTAGTGTACAGGAGGCCCCGCCACAGGAACAACAGGCCACCAGCACCCTACCCCCTGCAGAAGGAGAACCACCATGCAAAAGGTCCCTGCGATCCAGGCAGAAGCCAGAGAGCATTGCCAAGACCCCCGCCAGGAAATAGGACTCCCCTGATTGTCACCCTTGTGTCCCACCCTGTCACCCTGTCCACCTTTATCTGACATTGCTCCACTTCCTATGCCCACTTGGACAATGCATCTGTGATACCAATAGACTGGACTCTATCCTGGACAGTTCTCCATCATCAACCCAGCCCATTGCATATCTCCATTTACTTCTCAGCACTGAAATAAACATCCTTGGAACTAATACAAGTATGGAGTCTGTCAATTCATTGAAATATGTATTAGTTTAACACGATGTAAACATTGCAATTCAAATGTACTGTAATATTTACATAGGTATGACCTGTAGTGGGCAGAAGTAAACACACCAGGAGCCAGAGTGGGGCACAGACATCTGAAAACAGAGATGCCAAAGGGTACAGTAAGTGGCCACAGAAATAGGAAAATCAGGCTGCCATGTTCAATGTCCAACACAAAACTGCAATGGAAGGTGAAGTTACAGTGTCTTACCTGTGTGTCACTGGAAGTACTGTTGAATTATTGTAGTTCAGTTGTCCACATCCTCTTCCTCTGCCTCCTCTTCGTCACTGTCCACAGGCTCCACCGCTACCACACGAGCATACCCAGGCTCATCCTCCTGCAGAAAAGGTACATGGCGTCTCAAGGCCAGGTTGTGCAACATGCAACATGCAACGATGATCTGGCACACCTTCTTGGGTGAGTAGTCCAGGGATCCACCTGTCAGATGGAGGCACCGGAATCTGGCCTTCAGGAGGCTAAAGGTTCGCTCAATGATCCTCCTTGTTCGCCCATGTGCCTCATTGTAATGTTCCTCTGCCCTTGTCCTGGAATTCCTCACTGGGGTCAGTAGCCATGAGAGGTTGGGGTAACCAGAGTCACCTGTAAATATCGAGGGATACCTGTTAGCCACACACTCACCCTTAGGGCCAACACCACACCCATATACCTACATCAATTGGGTGGGGACCACTGGCTCACCTATTAGCCACACCCGGTGCCTCTGGAGTTGAGACATCACATATGGGATGTTGCTATTCCTCAAGATAAAGGCATCATGCACAGACCCAGGATACTTTGCATTGACATGGGAGATGTACTTGTCTGCCAAACACACCATCTGCACATTCAGAGAGTGAAAGCTTTTTCGATTTCTGAACAACTGTTCATTTCTCGGGGGGGTGGGACAAAGGCAATATGTGTACCATCAATGGCACCAATGATGTTGGGGTATGTCCCATTGCATAGAAGTCAGCCTTCACTGTGGCCAAATCCTCCACCTGGGGGAAAACGATGTAGCTGCGCACGTGTTTCATTAGGGAAGACAAAACTTTGGTCAGCACGTTGGAGAACATAGGCTGTGACATCCCTGATGCCATGGCCACTGTCGCTTGGAAGGAATCACTTGCCAAGAAATGGAGCACTGACAGGACCTGCACTAGAGGAGGGGATACCTGTGGGGTGGCGGATAGCTGAAATCAGGTCTGGCTCCAATTGGGCACAGTTCTTGGATTGTGGCCCTATCAAGTCTGTAGGTAGGGATAATGTGCCTGTCCTCCATTGTCGCCAGGTCCAGCAGGGGTCTGTACACGGGGGATGTCTCCATCTCATAATAATCCTCAGTGGTTGAACTCTAGGGTGAAAAAAAGTGAGCAGAAGATCATATTCAAACATATTCTCAGATTAATATGCAATTTTTGCTTTACAGAAACAGTATGTGAACTTGTAAGTCAGGTGATGTGCCTATGTCTGCTGTGACGCAGTTAGCAGTTAGGTGCCATGGCCTGTGCCCCCTGAAATGGCAGCTGCCTGACCTGTGAGGAGGGATAAGTGGAAAGAGATAATTCCGCTGGTGTTGTGAGCCGTTGTGGCCGGCGCTCGACGACCGCCTTGCAACACCGCATTGGTTAACATTGGGGCCTATGGGTTCCAGGAGCCAATGGCGATGTACGCTGGCAGAGACGGTACACACCGCCGCGGATATGACCGCCATTTTCTATCTGTTCACTCACTTGTTACCTGACCTTCAACAGGAGAGGACCTACACTACAAGTGCTGCTGTGACTTGTGTCTGAAAGCGACAATGGCTCGGGTGTCTGGGGAAAGGGCCCTTGCCTTCACTTCGGAGAAGTTGAAGAGACTGGTGGATGGAATCCTACCCCAGTACCCTTTACTTTATGGTCCTCCAGACAAACAGGTGAGTACACTGTGAGCATGATGCGTGGGGCATGAATGTATGGAGTGCTTTGTGTGTAAGCCTCATGTAGGCGGGGTCTGAGGGGTCCTGGGCAGAGTGCTGCATGTATGGTGGTCAATGTATGTGCGTAAGGGGATTGGAGGGAAATGGTGGGCCATGAGTATAACAGTACGGACGGTATGACTAATACCTTTTCTGCTGTATTCTTTCTGCAGGTCAGCGTCCATCAGAAAAAGGGTATTTGGCATGCCATCACCAAGGAGCTGCGGACCCTGGGGGTCTTTGACAGCCGGAGCACCCACTGCCGTAAACGGAGGGAGGACCTGTGCCGCTGGGAAAGGAATACGGCGGAGGCCCAGCTGGGGCTGGCCTTCCAACGAGGAAGGGGTGCCCATCGTACTCTGACCCCCCTGATGTTGCGCATCCTGGCGGTGGCCTATCCGGAGTTGGATGGGCGCTTGAAGGCATCACAGCAGCCACAAGAGGGTGAGTACAGATTCAGAATCATGACTTTGTGCGCATTAAGGTATTACCTGGGTGGGGGATGTGGGCTGTGGGTGCCCCGAGGCCAGGGCGAACATGGCAGGGTAGGTTCCATGATGGGCAAGCTCAGATGCTCTCCAACCCCAATTATGTTAGTGGGCATCTACTACTGGGCAGGGTCTTGTGGGTTTCAGGTGTGCAGCTAATGGCGTTAGGCATTGAACCCCATGGCCTGGTGACTAGCATTGTAACTGGTAGTGCATGGCCTAGTGCATAGGGCTGTTCCCTGTGAGTTGTGTACGCCAGCTGTAGTGCTGTTGCTCGCATTGACCAAGTGTATCCTCTGTCTCTTCCCTACCCTTTTTGTTTTGTCACCCTGTCCTTGTGTACATCAGCATCATCTGGCGGAGGAGCAGAAGCACCGGCAACGGAGGGAGCTGCATCCCACATGGGCCTGGAGGCCGAATCCACCGATGGTGAGGGCACCAGAGGGACAGAGGGCGAGGGGAGCACCACGACAAAGACAGGAGGGGACAGTGCCAACAGCGACTCCTTCTCCGATGGAAGTTCCCTGGGGGTGGCGGACACCTCTGTGCCCACCCCAACAACAGGTACAGCCACCGCCCCCCGTACCAGCACTGCCCTCCCAGCAACCCCTCAGCGTGTTTCCCGTGCCCGCTCACCCAGGAGGGTGGGCATCTCCTTCGCCCCAGGCACCTCAGGCCCTGCCCGGGTCAGCCCTGCTGCCCTCAGTGAGGAGGCTATTGACCTCCTGAGATCCCTCTCAGTTGGGCAGTCAACCATACTGAATGACATCCAGGGTCTAGCAGGGCATTTGCAACAAACAAATGCATACCTGGAGTGCATTCACTCTGGCGTGGCGGCCCAGCAGAGAGCATTCCAGGCTCTGGCCAACTTCCTGATGGCAGCCATTGTCCCTGTCTCCAGCCTCCCACTCCAACTTCCTCTACCCAGTCCCAATCCCCTGAAGCCCAGCTTATCCCAAGCACACCTTCAGACCTGCATGCACCCAAATCAACACACAGAAGTGGCTCGGGCAAACACAAGCACCACACTTCATCCCACAGGCACTCACACAAGCACCATCCAGATGCAGACACACCAACATCCACTGCCTCCACTGTGTCCCTCCTCCTCCTCGTCCACCTCCCTCCCAGTTGCATCTCCACTCACGCCTGCATGCACAACATCCGCATCCATTACCTCCATCACCAGCACGCCTATCACTACAAGCCCCGCACTGGCAGTCACCACCCCCATACCCATGCACACGTCCCCTGTGTCCTCTCCCACTGTGTCTGTGACCCCTCCTCCCAAAGTACACAAACGCAAGCACTCAGACACCCAACAGCCATCCACCTCACAACAGCATCCAGCCCATGCACCTGCACCCAAACAGAGCAGACAGACACTTCCTACAACCACTCCCTCTTCCTCCACTCCCAAACCTTCACCCTCTTCCCGGCCCAGTGTCCCTAAGAAGCTTTTCCTCGCCAACACTGACCTATTCCCTCCCCATCCACCCCCCCCGTCCTTCACTTCGGGCCAGGGTGGCCAGAACCCAGCCCAGTACCTCAGCCACCAAGTCCACAGCCACCGTGGTTTCTGCAGCTACTGCAGGTGTGAGAGGCTCCAAAGAGGCACCCGTCAGCACAGCAGTGTGCCAGCACCACCTGCTAAGGCCAAGAAGGGGCCCCCACCTGCCAAGGCCAAGAATGGGCCACCACCTAGCAAGGGGAAGGAGGCACCACCAGCTAGCAAGGGCAGGAAAGGAAAACCAGCTGGCAGAAGGAGGCACCACGATCTGCCAAGGGCAGGAAGGGGCACACAACACCAGCCATTGCACTGCAGCCGTCCGAGGCTGCAGGGGAGGGTCTGGAGCCTCCCCCACCACGGCCAGCACCGCCACCTGCCCCGCCGCCAGCAGCACCACTGCCATCAGCAGCAGCCCCAGTGGGCACCCGTCCGAAGCTGCAGGGGAAGGGCTGAAGCCTCACCCCACCACTGCCAGCACCGCCACCTGCACCACAGGCAGCACCGCCACCTGCACCACGGGCAGCACCGCCACCTGCCCCGCCACCAGCAGCACTGCCGCCAGCAGCAGCAGCCCCAGTGGGCAGCCGTCTGAGGCTGCAGGGGAAGGGCTGGAGCCTCCCCCCACCTCTGCCAGCACCGCCACCAGCACCACAGGCAGCACCACCACCTGCCCGCCGCCAGCACCGCCAGCGCCACCACCTGCCCCGCCGCCAGCAGCACCACTGCCAGCAGCAGTAGCCCCAGTGGGCAGCCGTCCGAGGCTGCAGAGGAAGGGCTGAAGCCTCCCACCAACACTGACCGCACCGCCACCTGCAGCGCAACTGCCATCAACTGAGCAGCCGTCACCGCCGGCGAGCAGTGTGTAGTCGTGAGCACTGAGCCCCCTCTTGAACCAGTGGAAGAAGGCATCCACTCACCCCCTCCTTAGCAGGATGAAGCACACTGGGCACAAAGCCCCCTCCAGAACAAGTGGAAGAAGGCACCCACTCACCTCCTCCTTGAGAGGATGAAGCACACTGGGCACAAAGCCCCCTCCAGAATCAGTGGAAGAAGGCATCCACTCACCCCCTCCTTGCCAGGATGAAGCACACTGGGCAAAAAGCCCCCTCCTGAACCAGTGGAGAAACCACCCACTTGAGAGACTGGGGCTTTGCACTCCCCCGGACCAAGCGGTGGGCAAACCACCCACTTGAGAGACTGTGGCTCTGCATTCACCAGGGCCAAGCAGTGGGAAAACCACCCCCTTGAGAGATTGTGGCCTTACACTTCCCAGGACCAAGCAGTGGGAAAACCACACCCTTGAGAGACTGTGGCCTTGCACTCCCCAGGACCAAGCAGTGGGCATGGAGCCCCCTCCAGGCCAGTGACATTGTACCATCTTCCGGCTGAGGTGCCCCTCCATTCCCCGCCCCCCTGAGGTGCCTGTTTTTTTTCAACTTGATGCCCCTGCAGTGTTCTCTCCGTATTGAGGCAGGAGTCAAGTGTGGCCTTGGGCTATGTGTTATGGCCCCGTGGGCCACGGACATTTTGGAGAGGGCATTGCCCCTCCTTTTGTATATTTTGTACATACTGTTTATTGATTTAAGTACGTATTTATCTAAAATGTTACTTTTAGACTCATTTTAATCCATTCCTTTTTTCCTTGCATTGTTACTGAGGGTTACGGGGTGTATATGTAATGTTGTTGCATCTGTTTGGGTGTATGGTATTGGAGGTGGGGGTGTTGCGTGTTGCGTGTGTGTGTCACTCTCTTTTCCTCCCCCCTCCCTTGTGTGCTAGGTGCAGTACTCACGGTGGTCGTCTTCGCCGGCGTTCGTGTTCCTGGTGTATGAGGAGGTACACCAGCAAGGGAAAAATATGCAGCTCGGGCTCCATGGCGTCCTGGTTCTTCCTTGAGTATCGAGAGGTGAGTCATTTCCCTTCAGAGTACTGTTTCCGCCGTGCCTTTAATGGCATTGGTACCGCCCCGGAAAAGCTGGTGGATAGGCCTGTTGTAATGCTGTGTGTGGAACATTGTCTTCCGCCTGGCTGTTGCCGATTACCGCTGCGGTGTTTGTTGCTCCCGCCATGGCGGTTGGAGTGTTAAAGTGGCTATATGTGTTGGCGGTTTCCGCCGTGGTCATAATTCCATTTTTGTTACCGCCGGCATGTTGGCGGTATTATCACCGCTTCATCAAAGACCGCCAGGGTTGTAATGAGGGCCTTTATGTCCTAACTTAACCATACACTGCACCCTGCCCTTGGGGCTACCTAGGGCCTACCTTAGGGGTGCCTTACATGTAAGAAAAGGGAATGTTTAGGCCTGGCAAGTGGGTGCACTTGCCAAGTAGAATTTACAGTTAAAACTGCACACACAGGCTCTGCAGTGGCAGGTCTGAGACATGATTATAGAGCTACTTATGAGTGTGGCACAACCAGTGCTGCAGGCCCACTAGTAGCATTTGATTTACAGGCCCTGGGCACCTCTAGTGCACTGTACTAAGGACTTACTAATAAATCTAATATGCCAATCATGGACAAGACAATTACATACACATTTTGTAAAAGGAGCACTTGCACTTTAGCACTGGTTAACAGTGGCAAAGTGCCCAGAGTAACAAAAACAGCAAAATCAGAGTCCAGCACACATCAACAACCTGGGAAACAGAGGCAAAAAGTTAAGGGAGACCACGCCAAGGATGAAAAGTCTAACACGTGCCCCCCCCAGCTGAAAGTGGGGAGCAACTACCCAACCTCATGGGAGTTCTCATCACTAAGGTGGAAGAACCTGGACAGACCATCAGCATTGGCGTGTTCTGTACCAGGACGGTGTTCCACCATAAAGTCCATCCCCTGTAGGGAAATGGACCACCTCAACAGTTTTGGATTCTCACCCCTCATCTGCATTAACCATCTGAGGGGCCTGTGGTCAGTCGTAACTCGGACGTGAGTCCCAAACAAGTAGGGTCTTAGCTTCTTCAGTGCCCAGACCACAGCAAACGCTTCACATTCTATGGCACTTCACCTACTTTCCCTGGGTAGTAACCTCCTGCTAATGAAGGCTACGGGTTGATCTAGGCCCTCTTCATTAAGCTGTGAGAGTACTGCTCCAATACCATGCTCTGAGGTGTCTGTTTGCACAACAAACTCCTTGGAGTAGTCAGGCGCCTTCAGCACAGGTGCTGTGCACATGGCAGCCTTCAGGGCATCAAAAGCTTTCTGGCAAGCCTCTGTCCAGATCACTTTCCTGGGTTACTTCTTCGAAGTCAACTCAGTTAAGGGGGTAACAATGGTACCATATCCCTTAACAAAACTCCTGTAGTATCCTGTGAGACCTAAAAAGGCTCTCACTTCAGTCTGGGTCTTGGGAGGCTCCCAAGCCAGAATTGTGTCAATTTTAGGCTGTAGGGGTTCCACCTGGCCACTCCCCACCTGGTGTCCTAAGTATACCACAGAACCCTGCCCTATTTGGCACTTGCTTGCCTTAATAGTGAGGCCTGCCTTCTGCATGGCCTCTAACACTCTCCAGAGGTGTTGCAGGTGTTCCTTCCATGTGAACTGAAAACAGCAATGTGATCCAGGTAGGCAGCACTGAACTCATCCAGCCCAGCCAACACCTGGTTGACCAACCTCTGAAAGGTGGCAGGGACATTCTTCATCCCAAATGGCATGACTTTAAATTGAAGGTGTTCATCTGGGGTAGAGAATTCTGACCTCTCCTTGGCCCCCTCAGTTAAGGCAATGTGCCAGTACCCAGATGATAAGTCAAACGTACTGAGGTACTTGGCAGCTCCTAACTGGTCAATGAGCTCATCAGCAAGGATGGGGTGTGCGTCAGTCTTGCTGACCGCATTGAGTCCCCGGTAGTCCACACAGAACCTAAGTTCTGGAGTGGCACCAGGTGCAGCAGCCTTTGGGACCAATACCACTGGGCTGGCCCAAGGACTGCTGGAGTGCTCAATAACCCCTAGGGTTAGCATTTTGGATACTTCATCCTTAATGCATGCCCTCACCCTATCAGTCACCCGGTAAACTTTCTGTTTAATAGGTGTACTGTCCCCAATGTCCACATCATGTGTGCACAAGTGTGTGACTCCTGGGATCAGGGAGAACAGTGAGGAAAACTGTTCCAACATGTGGCAAAAGTCACCTTGCTGCTCCTCAGTCAGGGAGGGGGAGAGGATCACCCCTTCCACTGACCAATCTTTTCCTCCTGCAGACAAGAGGTCAGGAAGAGGCTCACTCTCCTCCTCTACCCCATTATCTGTTGCAAGGAGCATGGACAGTTCAGTCCGCTCAAAGTGAGGTTTGAGGCGGTTGACATGCAGGACCCTTAAAGGGTTCCTTGGAGACCGCAAGTCTACAAGGTAAGTGACTTCACTCTTGCGCCCCACCACCTCAAATGGCCCAGTCCACTTATCCTGGAGCGCCCTATGCTCTACTGGTGCCATCACCCACACTTTTTGTCCAGGTTAAACTCGACCAGAGTGGCATTCTGGTCATACCAGCGTTTCATGTCCTCCTGGCTTGCTTCCAGGTTCTCCTGTGCGAGACTCCTGAAGCGGACAGTCTGGTTTCTCAAAGCCAGCATGTAAATGAATACATCCTGGGGGGTTTACTAGGAGCTTTTTCCAAAGCCTTCTTCACCAGACTCAAAGGTCCCCTCACAGAGTGACCATAAATCAGCTCAAAGGGACTAAACCCAAGTCCCTTTGAGGCACCTCCCTGTAGGCGAAGAGAAGGCATGGCAAGAGGACGCCCCACTACTGCCTCAAGGGCTCTGACAGGCCCATGATCATGCCTTTCAAGGTGCGGTTGAATCTCTCAAACAGACCATTACTTTGGGGGTGGTAAGGGGTGGTGAACTTGTAGGTTACCCCACACTCCTTCCACAGAGACTTCATATATGTGGATAGGAAGCTGGTACCATATCAGATACCACTTCCTTGGGGAACCCCATGCGGGAAAAAAAACCCATCAAAGCACGACCCACCACAGGGGAAGTGATTGATCTCAAATGAATGGCTTCTGGGTACCGGGTGGCATGGTCCACCAAGACCAGGATTAACCTGTTGCCCATGGCTGTCTTGGGATCCGGAGGCCCCAAAATGTCAATGCCTACCCTCTCAAAGGGAGTACTGACAACAGGTAAAGGTTGGAGGGGAGCCTTACATTTACCCCTACTCTTGCCACTTGCCTGGCAAGTCTGACAAGACCTGCAATGTGCATCTGAGTGCCTGCGCATTTAGGGCCAGTGAAAGTGGGTGACAAGCCTCTCAAAGGTCTTGTCCCGCCCCAAATGTCCAGCTAAAAGCACATCATGAACCAACCCCAGTAGGAAGGCCCTGAAGCACTGGGGTACCACCAGCACACTTGCTGACCCAGGCTCCGGAACCTTAGGCTCGCTATACAGGAGGTCATCCTCCCAATAAATCAGGTGTGATCCTGGCTCCTTGCCAGCCACCTGGTCTGCAACCTGCTGCCGCAAACCCTCCAGAGTAGGGCATGTCTTCTGTGCTGCACAGAATGCTTCCCTGGTGGGCCCCCCTTCCTGCTGCCACTGCGACAGCTCAGGGACCTCCCCCAGTTCAGCCACCTGTTCCCCTGTAGGCTCCGGGGCGTCACCCTCAGGCTCTGCCTCCTCTCGGACCGTGGGAACTTCTGGGGCCGGTTTCCCATGTCCCCTGCCCTTCTTCTTCTTGGTGGTCACCTGGGTCACTGTTTCAGGCTCCAGGGGCTCTTGACTACCCTGACGGGCTGCCATTGACCTGGTGGATAAGCATACCGACCCAGGCAGACCCAACATCTCCAAGTGAGACCTGTTTTCCACCTCCTTCCAAGGGGAATCCTCCAGGTCATTGCCTAGCAAACAATCAACAGGCATGGTTGGACTCACAGCTACCTTCAAGGAACCTGAGACCCCCCCCATTCAAAGGGAACCTGCGCCATTCTGCACAGGCGCTCTGAGTTGTCCACTGCAACTACTTGGTGAAGTAACTGGGGATCTATCTGCTCTTCAGACACCAGCTGAGTCCTCACTGTAGTCACACTGGCTCCTGTGTCTCTCAGAGCCTCCACCCTCTGTCCATTGATGGTCACCCACTGCCTGTACTTCTTAGTGTTTTCAGGCACAAGGGTTCTCCGATGCCGGTGTACTTTTGGGGCATTTGGGGTCCCCCCTCGCATGACCCACCTGGTCACATGCATAGCACTTACGTGGGGAACCACCTGCCACTGGCTTCCCTTTGGAGAACCATGGCATCTTCTCACTTGGGGGTTGGGAAATCTTGCCCTGGGATTCAGTTTGGGGCCCGTTAGAGAACTCCCCATCTTTACACTTATCCCCTCTTTCTTCTGAGAGGGACCCTGCCCACCCTTGGCATGGTCTCCCCCATACATCTTTTGGACCCTGATGCTCTCCCAGCGGTCCGCTTCCTGTGCAAGCTTCCTGGGATCAGTCAGCTTGCTGTCAATCAGGTGCTGGTGCAGCTCTGGAAAACATAAACTGTACTGTTCTCCCAAGCAATCAGACTGTAAAACCCCTCATACGTAGTTACCTTACTGCCCTTCACCCAACCATCCAGTGACCTGCAATAAGAATCAACACATTCAACCATGTTTGGGAGTCCCTTTTCTTAGAGGAACTAAACTTGTCCTTATACTGCTCATGGGTGAGACCATATCTTGTGAGTAGGGCATCCTTCATGATAGTGTAGGTGAGACTCTGAGCATCCCCTAAGGCTGTCAGTGTACCCCTCCCCTGTACCCCAAAGTGCTTCCACAGAGCTGCCCCCCAATGAGCTTCAGGGACCAGATTCATGTGGTGAGCAGACTCATACCCCTTGAACCACAAGTATATGTCATCCTCCCTCTTGTCATCCTTCACTAGGTCTTTTGGGATGTGTACCCTTCTTTCAGGCTGCACTGTGCTGTTGCTGCCACCATCTCTACCAGGTTGGCTCCTCTGATCTAACTCCTTCAAGCTAAGTTCATGAGCCAGTAGTATCTTCCTTTCTTCAATGGCCATCCTCCTGTCCTCCCCTTCCCTCTCCATCTTGAGCTTGAGCTTTTCCAGGTCCAATTAGTACTCTCTCTCTGCCTGTCTGTCTTGTAACTCTTCAGGTGTCAGACCCTTAGATGATACACTGCTACCTGCCCTGGAGACCTTCTCCCTGGACATAACAGGCCCACACACAATACCATTGTGCATGGAACACTCTTCCTCCTCCTCCTCATCTCCCTAATCCTCTGTGTGCCCTTCAGTGCTCTTGGCTGTCACTCAGGCCCTCAGCACCTTTTGCAGCTCCTACTTCTTGGATTAGCTCTTAATGGGACAGTCAAAGCTTTTACAGAACTGCTTCAACTGATCCTTGGTATAACTCTCCAATTTCTCTAGGTCAAAATCAGCTCCAGCTGATGCATCTCCAGCTTGGGACATGATGAAGATTCAAAAACAAGTGCAAAGTTCCAAAGGCAGAAAAATAGGTTCCCAAATGAAGTTTCAAAAAAGTCAGTCAAGGGATCAGCGAGAAATAGAACAAAAAGAAGTTCCAAAGAGAAAAGCAAAAATCACAAGACAAGTAGCATGTGGTCATGTAGTGGTCTGACCTCAAAACAGTAGTGTACACTTAATTACTCTGTGTCAAGTACAAATACAAGTCCAATCCCATCAGCTGATCACCAATGTTAGAAATGGGGTCTTTGGTTGGCAGTCAGGTTACCCCCTGTCCAAGCAAGGACCCTCACTCTAGTCAGGGTAAAAGAGAATCACCCTCAGCTAACCCCTGCTTACCCCCTTGGTAGCTTGGCACGAGCAGTATGCTTAACTTCAAAGTGCTAGGTGTAAAGTATTTATACCAACACACACAGTAACCTAATAAAAACACTACAAAAGGACACAACACAGGTTTAGAAAAATAGGAAATATGTATCTAAACAAAACAAGACCAAAACAACAAAAATCCACAATACACAAGTCAAGTTATCACTAAAAATGCAAAAAGCGTCTTCACGTAATTTTAAACACATACTAACACTGTTAGCGTTAAAATGTACCTTGGGTGTGTCAAAAATAACCCAGCACGGGTGAGTGTGCGTCAAAAAGGGCATGCGATGCGTTGATTTCACTCACGAGCGAGACCTTGCGTTGTTTCTCCTTTCGTCAGGTCGGGCGTGTTTTATTTCTTTTCTCTGCAGGAGAGTGATGCGTCGGTCCAGTCAGCACTCTCGGGTCCGGGCAGGCCTTGCGTTGTTTTTACACGTCCATCGGTGTTTGCGTCGGAAATCCAGCCGGACGATGATCCAAAAACCACGCAGCGCGGGTTGTGATCTCCCCGCCTCCGTCAGCAATGCTGGGCGTCGTTTCTCCAGCTCCGTGCGGCGATTCTTTGGTCACGTTACAGGCGAGCGTCGATTTTCAGCCCCGAAGCCTGCGGCACCTCGATTTCCCAGCCGCAGATCGGAGTTGCGTCGATCTTTTCCCCGCACGGTGTTCTGTGCATGGATTTCTTCCTCTTAGGCTGCCACCTTCTCCTTTCAGGGTCCCAGGAACTGGATGGGCACCACAGGGCAGAGTAGGAGTCTCTGCAGAGAATCCAGGTGCTGGCAGAGACAAGTCTTTGCTGTCCCTGAGACTTCAAACAACAGGAGGTAAGCTCTAAATCAAGCCCTTGGAGATCTTCACACGATGGAAAGCACACAAAGTCCAGTCTTTGCCCTCTTATTCTGGCAGAAGCAGCTACTGCAGGATAGCTCCACAAAGCACAGTCACAGGCAGGGCAGCTCTTCTTCCTCAGCTCTTCAGCTCTTCTCCAGGGAGAGGTTCCTCTTGGTTTCCAGAAGTGTTCTAAAGTCTGTGGTTTTGTGTGCCCTTCTTATACCCAATTTCTCCTTCGAAGTAGGCCTACTTCAAAGCAAACTCTCTTGAATGTGAAATCCTGCCTTGCCCAGGCCCGAGACACTCACCAGGGGGTTGGAGACTGCATTGTGTGAGGGCAGGCACAGCCCTTTCAGGTATGCGTGACCACTCCTCCCCTCCCTCCTAGCACAGATGGCTCATCAGTAAATGCAGACTATACCCCAGCTCCATTTCTGTCCCTGTCTAGTGTGAGGTGCAACCAGCCCAACTGTCAAACTGACCCAGACAGGGAATCCACAAACAGGCAGAGTCACTGAAATGGTATAAGCAAGAAAAGGCTCACTTTCTAAAAGTGGCATTTTCAAAAACACAATCTTAAAATCAACTTCACTAAAGGATGTATTTTTAAATTGTGAGCTCAGGGACCCCAAACTTCACATGTCCATCCGCTCCTAAGGGAATCTACACTTTAATCAGATTTAAAGGTAGCCCCCATGTTAACCTATAAGAGGGACAGGCCTTGCAAAAGTGAAAAACATTTTTTTTAATATTTCACTGTCAGGACATATAAAACACATTACTATGGGCCTCATTCCGACCCGGACGGGCGGCGGATGCCGCCCGCCGGGCGGAAACCGCCCAAACACCGCCCCGCGGTCAGAAGACCGCGGGGGGCATTTCAACTTTCCCGCTGGGCCGGCGGGCGATCTGCAAAAGATCGCCCGCCGGCCCAGCGGGAAAGCGCCTTCCACGAGGATGCCGGCTCCGAATGGAGCCGGCGGAGTGGAAGGTGTGCGACGGGTGCTGTGGCACCCGTCGCGCTTTTCAGTGTCTGCTAAGCAGACACTGAAAAGCAATGTGGGGCCCTGTTAGGGGGCCCCTGCAGTGCCCATGCCATTGGCATGGGCACTGCAGGGGCCCCCAGGGGCCCCACGACACCTGTTCCCGCCAGCCAGGTTCTGGCGGTGTAAACCGCCAGAACCAGGCTGGCGGGAAGGGGGTCGGAATCCCCATGGCGGCGCAGCTTGCTGCGCCGCCATGGAGGATTCCCATGGGCAGCGGGAAACCGGCGGGAGACCGCTGGTTTCCCGTTTCTGACCGCGGCGTTACCGCCGCGGTCAGAATACCCATGAATGCACCGCCAGCCTGTTGGCGGTGCATTCGCTGCCCTCGGCCCTGGCGGATTCAATCCGCCAGGGTCAGAATGAGGGCCTATATGTCCTACCTTAACCACACACTGCACCCTGCCCTTGGGGCTACCTAGGGCCACCTTAGGGGTGCCATACATGTAAGAAAAGGGAAGGTTTAGGCCTGGCAAGTGGGTACACTTGCCAAGTCGAATTTACAGTTAAAACTGCACACACACAATTCTGCAGTGGCAGGTTTGAGACATGATTACAGAGCTACTTATGTGGGTGGCACAACCAGTGATGCAGGCCCACTAGTGGCATTTGATTTACAGGCCCTGGGCACCTGTACTAGGGACTTACTAATAAATATGCCAATCATGGATAAGGCAATTACATACACATTTTGTAAAAGGAGCACTTGCTCTTTAGCACTGGTTAACAGTGGTAAAGTGCCCAGAGTAACAAAAACAGCAAAATTAGAGTCCAACACATATCAACAGCCTGGGAAACAGAGGCAAAAGGTTAAGGGAGACCACGCCAAGGATGAAAAGTCTAACACGTTGCAAGGCTTTTTTCTGTACATTTTCTTCCAATTAAAACAGGCTTCCACAAACAGTTCTGTTTCAGGGCATCACACACACAGAAAGGCCTGTGAGTGGCCCATACATGCTGAAGCTCGGCCCTCCTTCCCTGCATGACTGAGTGCTCTGTGCTGGCAGCTGGGCAGTGGTATGCAAGTTATTGGTGCCCAGTAGTACCCTTCTGCTTATCATCCTGTGGCTGCTGTGTACCACTGCCCAGCGTTGTAACGACAGGATATAACAGCGTTGTGAGACTTTTATGACAAAGTGCTGTATATAAACAAATTTGTCATATAGTAAATTGAGCCAAATGTATCGCTAGAGCGACAGTAAGTGCTGTTTGAACAGCATCTGCTTTGCGACCGGGCCACAGCTTTGTGCCATGACAAACCTATGAGAACCGCCCAGCGGAAAAAGAAGCTGAAAGCACGAACTTACAGAAATTCTACCTCAGTGATGCTCATGAGACAGAATTATTTCTACAATCCTTGAACCATGATGTCTTGTGGGACAGCTGAAGGCTTCCTGCACATTTTATTTCATACCGAAATCGTGAGTTCTGATATTTTAGCAAGACTGTTATTGAATATTGTCCCAATGAAAGAACTAGACAAGCCCAAGGTCGGTTTCTGTATTTTTTAGGCCAGGACGACATAAATTAGAATCGATTTCAAGATCTCCGAAAAATAATGAAACCATAGCTGTATTCTAAATACCTGACTTTTTTACTCCCATGCACACTTCAGCTGCCCCCAGGCACCGATGAAAGTCCATGCTACTCTCTCCACTTGTCAATCATTGTTCTCCTTGGGAGTCTCCAGTCCTCTCTCTGTGCCCAGAGCCGTTGTCAGTAGGTTTTCCCCAGGCCAGTCATTAGCTCCAGGCCACCACAAAAGCCACCGAGAAGGGAACGCCTCAAAGAAGCTCGTGCTCTGGCCTGCCTCATTACCAGCGTCGCGCGCCTGCGAGGCCGTGGCGCCTAATGAGATAGCAGCAGGCCCGGAAGCAAGCATTGATCTGCGAGAGGTGGCTTGAAAAGGAAATGCAGGAGTTGCTGGTTATATTCTCGCGACCCTTTTTTCTGTATTAGAAATACATCTTGTTGTGAGAAGCGGGAGATCACAGGGGCCCTGCTAAGATGAAAAAGATGCGCGAATGGCGGTGGGAGATGTAAGCATTGTCAGAGTTGTTCTGCTGCTCAGCAATTGCGTTTCGTCGCGTTTGAAGGAAGTAGAAGAAATGAGAACGCATAGCTCGAATCTGCAGGTATAAGGAATGACACACTGTTCCTTCACTCATCTGAAAGTGGGGTGGCTCAGAAAGTTTATTTTTGTCTCCTATTCAACAATCTTGGATTGATTCGGTTTGCGATCCTTAGAGTGCGTCAGAACGTGAAGGCCTTTCTCCAACAGTGCTGTTTGGGAGATAGGGTGACCACCTGTCAGGAAGGCAAATTCTGGACAGTGACAGTAAAAATTCAGAGGGAAAGGATCAACATTCAGGACAAAAGGTAATTTTTACAGAAACATCTGAGGAGGCTGCACAATTATAAAATAGACAGTTGACAGAGGTACAAGTCAAAATAGGTTTATGTTCTCTAGTATTACACTTCGGAGTATTGAGCAAACATTCACATATAGCTGGTCTTATTTACTAATAAAACAAGCAATTACAATGCAACGGGTCTCGCATTTGTTTGAGTTAGAGCTATTAGCGTTGTAAAGCAACAAAAAAAAGCAGTGCAATAGGGCTATGTAAAATGCAGCGCAATCGCACTGCGTGGAAAATAAACAGATAAAGTAGTCCAGACTCCAGGCTGAAAACATCGAGCCTCGTATGTTTTTGGTACTTTACCGGTGCTGTGTAGGTGGGCTGAACATCGGAAAAGGCATGACGTATGCATGCCTTTCACAAATGAAAGCAAGCGGATTTTAGAAGGCAAGCCCACGAACCAATGTAAGTGACTGACGTGCCTTGGGCGTGGTTTCAAGCCCAAAGAGAGATTACAGAATGGACGGAGCATTTCGTTCTCGCCCATAAAAACGAGCAAACATATACACCCCAAGCAGAATTTGACAGCTGATAGTGCCAGAAGCAGCACTGTGTTACTGAATGTAGCATCCTTCCCAGCCCGGGAGCATGCAAAGAACCAAGCCACACACGGAAACCTGTAGCAAACCTTTTTAATCCTCAGCATACAGTCATACCCTGTACTCTATGTCATAACTGTGAATAGCCACACTTTAACACCTCCCAGCAAGTTATGTAATTTCTCTGAGTTGGCCTAGAACACGCGAGCCCTAGCGCTCATAGGGGCATATTTAATAGCCCCTAACGCCACCTAAGCACCGCCATAGCATAATTTTTTTGACGCTGTGGCGGAGCTAAAGTGGCTTTTCTGCTGCACCATATTTACAAAGTGTGCACTTTGTAACTCCTAGTACCACATTATGCCTGCAACAGGCATAATGTTTGTAAGGGGGCATTCCGGCGCTAGGAGGCCCGCAAAAATGGTGCAGTGAAATGTAAAAGATTTTACTACGCTATTTTTGGCACAATTTTTAATGCCTGCTGAGAGCATAGTAACCTATGGGCCGCATTGCACTTGGCTACACTAGCGTCCAAATTTCAGACACTAGTGTAGCAAAGCACCACAATAGCATCAGAACTTCTAAAGCTATTGTGCTAACGACCTCCCTGGTGCGCCATTTAATAAAAACCAATGCGCAACCATGGTGTTGGTAGGGGGGGGTGCAAGAAAGTAGCGTATCATAGCTGATACACTATTTTTTCTTAAATACTTAAATATGGGCCAAAGGCTCACAACACTACATCTCCCCCCAAAAAGTACATACAACAGTTACATTATAGTACTTCAGTAAATCGTCGAGGCGCTCGCTTTAGTCGGCCAGATTGAGTGGTATGAGGTAGTTGAGATGCACTCTGGTTGTGCACTGAGGGCACCTGTTTTGATGTTTGCTCTATTAGGCGGGATCTCTTCATCCATAATTGCAAGAGCTGATGAACGTCAAGGTTTTTGCCTAAAATGTGATGAGTCCCGTGTGATAGGACAATATGCATCTGCAAAAATGTTTCAGAGGGGGCATTTTTTCAGGAGGTTGAGGGCATAATTTTAACAGGGACCACGGCCATACTATTGCAGGCAGCGTAACACTGCGGCGGCTGTATTGTTTTGCTGCACTATGAGCCTGCACACCAGGCTGAACCTAAGTCTGTTGGGTGGGGGGGAAGCCCCCCACAGATGCCCATGTGTGCTGTCACCATGTGCCCTTTGCTCATCGCAACCCTCAGAGGACTGACAGCAAAAGGAGTGTCTGTTTTCCACTTTCATTTCTGTTTGACGAGGACCTAGTCACCTTCATTGAAAACTGTTTCCTGATCTCACCGACTCCGGACTATCAGGAAGTGTCTGTGATGCTAACCTTATCAGCATGCAAAAGTTGGTCCACTGTCTACTACAGCTGATTGGTTCCAATGGCTCTCCCAAATATCAAGGTGATAGGACTCTGACCAGTCGTGGAGTGGGGAGCTGAACGATAAGTACGGAGGGCTTGACACAGGGACTGGTTTGGCTTGATTCCCTCTAGTGATGCTCATTGAACGACCCTTTTGAGGATACCCATAATAGTTCCACAACACCATTGGCTTGGAGCCACAGAGGTGTAGTCTTTTCATGACTGACATTTAGGCCCTCATTCTGACCTTGGCGGGCGGCGGAGGCCGCCCGCCAAAGTCCCGCCGGCAGAATACCGCTGCGCGGTCAAAAGACCGCCGCGGTTATTCTGAGTTTCCCGCTGGGCTGGCGGGCGACCGCCAGAATGCCGCCCGCCAGCCCAGCGGGAAACACCCTTCCACGAGGATGCCGGCTCCGAATGGAGCCGGCGGAGTGGAAGGGGTGCGACGGGTGCAGTTGCACCCGTCGCGATTTTCAGTGTCTGCATGGCAGACACTGAAAATCTTTGTGGGGCCCTGTTACGGGGGCCCCTGCAGTACCCATGCCATTGGCATGGGCACTGCAGGGGCCCCCAGGGGCCCCACGACACCCCATACCGCCATCCTCTTCCTGGCGGCCAAAACCGCCAGGAACAGGATGGCGGTATGGGGCTCGGAATCCCCATGGCGGCGCAGCAAGCTGCGCCGCCATGGAGGATTCCCCAGGGCAGCGGGAAACCGTCGGTGCACCGCCGGTTTTCCGTTTCTGACCGCGGCTGTACCGCCGCGGTCAGAATGCCCATGGGAGCACCGCCAGCCTGTTGGCGGTGCTCCCGCGGTCGTTGGCCCTGGTGGTTTTTACCGCCAGGGTCAGAATGACCCCCTTAGTCTGGCCAGAAACTCCTTGAATTGTTTGATGCTAGCTGCTCTACTAAAGTAATGCATGACTACTCATCAATGACTAACAATCAGATGATGTCCGTTTCTCAAAGAAGTCAACTGCAACTCTTTCCCAAACCTGTGCAGAAAGGTCAGACATTGTCAATGGATGCTACATCACCTTTGGGGAAAGGCAGAGGCAAAGAAGGCCCTCTTTTAGTTCCTCTCAACTCTTATCTAAGTGGGGGAACCACACTTGGTCTCTTAGGTCTCTTTTGGTGGCTACAAAGCCACGATTTCCTTCATGGGCTAGTTCAGTGACTTGCTGTCTTAGGCTCTGAGGTATGACGACTCTTGAGCTTCTCAATACAACTCCATCCTTGGTCACTGACAGTTCTCCCTGTACATATTTGAATTTTTGAAATTCGACATCATCAGCAATAGGTCAAGTACTCTTTTTCTACAATTGAGTTTAAATGATGTCTTTGAGGACAAGTATGTTCTTAACGGCATTAGTGGTAGCAATAATCTGTTCAATGGACAGGGCTGCTGGGGTCCTGGATCTCACAATGAAGCTAATGTACCTCTCATTTTGGATGTCTCACTGTGTGACGATCTAGTGATACTCATGAAAAGTAATCAGGAGGGTTCTGATCTTTACCCGGCTTGTGTACAATGGCATAGTCATATTCTTGCAGTCGCAACCCCCCACCTCTCAATGTGAGGGGCATCTCGGCTTTTGGGTTTCCAAAAATAGTGAGCAGCGCTTAGTGGTCTGTAATGATAGTGAAACGTTTCCCATATAGAAACACATGAAAATGGTCGCAGACCCACACTACAGCCAAACTCTCCTTCTCCAGCTGAGAATGGACATGTTCTCTATCAGACAGGCTTCAACTGGCATAGGCTACAATGTGTCTCTGAGCATCCAGAGGACCATTTTGTTGAGCAAGGATTGCCACCAGCAACCCCAGGCTAGTATTTACTGTGATCTCAGTATGTAACTTGAGGTAAAAATGGGCCATCTTGGTTGCATTCTCAATCACTTTTAATCTTTTGAAGCTTTGATCACATTCAGCAAACCACTGGAACGGTACATTTTGCTTTGCCAAACCTCTTAACTGGACACTCACTAAAGCACAGTTACGAATGTAAATTAAGCAATAACTGGCCATGTCTAATGATTGCAGCATGGTGACATCTTGTGGGGGATATGTATCTGACAGTGCTTGCACTTTATCGGGGTCAGGAATCATTCCCCCATCAAAGAATATGAGCCCAAAGAACTTAAGTTTGGTTTTGTGAAACTCACACTTTGCTGCGTTCAGAGTGAAAACTGCATCAGCAAGTAACTGACACACTTGTGTAAGAGCCTTGTCATGCTCATCTTGCGTTGCTCTAAATAGCAGTATGTCATTTCTATAATTAAAAGCATGTGTGACAGGCTGAATTATTAGACTCACTCCAAAACTCAACCTTTTGTATCTGAACAAACCAACATGAGTCAAAAAGGTAGTGATGTATCTGCAGTTCTCTTCCAACTCGAGTCAATGGTATCCCTTGTTCAGGTCAAGACAGGAGAGGACTTTGGCACCATTCAATTGCATAATCATGCCCGCTCTGTATCATACCAGGATGTCTTTCTCCCTCAATTGCTTTGTTGGCCTGACGCATATCAACACAGATGTTCACTGCACCTCCACTGTCCTTTTTTGGCACCACCACTATGAGTGAAACCTGTGGTGTAAGACAGGTGAAGCGCTCAATGATATCTTGCTTCATCACCGTTTATGGTTCTTTCTCAACAGCTTCTTACAAGTGAAAAGTGACACTGCGGTGCCCTTGGGCAACTGGGCGAATGTCCTCATTAATGTCAAGTCACATTTTCATTGTTTTGAGCCATTCTAGGCCATGAAACAATGACAGAAACTGACTTGCAATTTCAGGTTGAGTGTGAAAGTTGTAATTGAGAGGTGTCAGTTCCATTGCAGCAGCAGTAGCAAAACTGAGTAGGTATGCCCCGGACGAAGTTCATTGAAGAACATGAATTGGCGCTTGCACTGATACTGGTTTATGTCTCAGTGTTACTATGAACGACACGTGTATGCCTTTATGTTTGATGGGTTGAGTCGTGGCACAGAAGATAAGCTATGAAAATTCTTGACTGGCATGACGTTAATCAACACACCACTGACTATGGTAAAGGTTATGGAACAACTGTTGACTTTTATTGAAATTTTGGGTCAGTGTCCAAATTAATTAAATTGTTTAGTTTGATGGTTTGTCTTTGTCATTTGTTCTTCCTTGTATGCAGCCAAACCGACACGGAGCTGTTGTTCTTTGGTTGACATCATCATCGCACATCCATCTTCGTGATAATGCTGCTTGATAATGATGTTGAAGAACGAGCTGGGCGACGATCTACTTTGTCTGGTTTCTACTTGTCATAACTGGTGCTGCTTTTTGGCCTTGTGGGCGTGGTGAGACTGCTTCTGGAACCTTCTGGTGTATATTGTCTCTTCTACCTGTGACATATTTGGTTTCTCTTTCGCTTTGCAAACTGTTATAAAGTGGTTTTCTTTCCCGCAACCTTTGCACATCTGTCCTATGGCTGGATATTTACCTTCATGGGGAAATTAAAACCCACATCGGAAACATAACCTTTTCTTCCTTGAAGATGTCGACTGATGTGCATCTACCTTGTACTTGTGCTTGCTTTGCATGACCATTTTTCATTTTTCGCTGTCCCAGCTTCCATATTAGCAGCTTGTTGATATGCTCTTTCATCGGCTCTTGCAGCCATTAATATTTACTCTAGACTGAGCATCTCTCTCAACATGCATCTTCTGAAAGACAGCCATCGATGACTCTGAAGCAAATGGCTTCTTCATTAAATTTAATAAACTTGCAGTGTTTGAAGAGTACCTTGAGTCTTTCAATAAACTCATCCATTGTTTCACCAGCTTGCTGTCTCACTTGATTGAAAATGTACCTCTAATAGTCGACATGTGGCATTGGATTGAGCTTGGAACCCAATGCTTCTTTGATCTGACAGTACAATACTGAATCAGTCTGTGAGATTTTCTTCAACACTTCTTTTACTCGGTCACCGGCAAGATTATTGAACTACTTAATGATTTTCTTGTCATTAACTTCTTCTATGGCATCTGTGAAGTCATTGAACGTCTTGATCCAAGCGGTCCATCTGGCACCAATACTTAGCTTTTTGGCAGTGTTGAATGGCTGTGGTGGTTTCAGAAACACAGCTGCATCATACTTCACGCTCTTGTCTACTACCGTTGAAAGCATATGCTGTGCAGATGGCTGCTGCTGTTCACTTGTACCTGTACCTTCTGCAAACACCTTCTGTGTGTTCACACTTAGGTCATCACGCTCAAACAGAAATCTTTCTTGACGGTGAGTAATGGTTCTTATTGTCGCTTTTAGCTTTTTGCATCGTACCTGGTTCTCACTGCCTTTAGCGTTTTCCTTTGTATTGATGATGGCTCTGTGCTATGGCGCAACGCAGTGTTTCTTCTTTCAGCCTTCTCAATGGATTCTGGTGGGCATTCCGATGGCTCCCCTCTGCAGGGCCTGACAGTTCTTTGAAGGCCATATATGGGCTGGCCCAGAGCTTCAACTTCACACACATCAACTTTGAATTGCTTCTTCTGAATTTGGGAGCATGTGGCACGCACAAGCAGTTTGCTGTATTATTGCAAACTCTCAGGGAGAACAGTCTAGTTTCTTTGTGGCACAGAACCCTGTTCATCACCAGGTGTAGTATCCTCCTCAGCCCAGGAGCATGCAAAGAACCCCACTACACATGGAGCTCTGTAGCAGACATCTTTATTCCTTAGCGTACGATCACACCCTGTACTCTGATTACGTCATAACCCTTGATAACCACACCTGAACACCTCTCAGCAAGTGACGTCATTTCCCTATTGAGTCGGCCTAGAACCAGGAGGGTCCTAGCACACATAGGCCCTCATTATAACATTGGTGGTAAAAACCGCCTACCGCCGCGGCGACGGGCGCCAAATGACCGTTGCCGCGGCTACCAGCCGTCCACCATAATATGACCACAGCTGGATTTCCGCCACAAGAATGGCAGAAATCCGTCTGTGGCCATACTGGCGGATGGCGGTAAGGTGGCGCTGCTACCATCAGCAGCCCCACGCCAGTAGACCGCCACCAGCCATATTATGAGAAATAATACAGCCTGGCAGTGTACTGCTGGCTGGCGGTAGCAGCGCCCCACCCTGTCTCCTGCCGGAGGACCCCCTGGATCCAGGTATGTCGGGTCTCCGACAGGGGAGGGGGTGGGGGGTGTTGTGTGTGTGTGTTGGGGGGTGTGAATGTATGTGTGTGCGTGGATGCTGGTGTGTGTTGAGTGTTGAATGCATGTGTGCATGTACAGACGTGTGAGTGCGTTTACGTTGTGAAATGTGAATGCTTGTCTGCATGTATGTTTGGAAGTGTGTGCGGATGTGTCTGTGATTGGATGTATGCATGCGTGCATGTATGTGTGAATGAGTGTGTGTGTGCGTGTGTGTGTGAAGGGTGCGTAGAGGTGGGGGAGGGTTTGGAGAGGTAGGGGGTGGAGTGGGGGGGTATCTGAAGAGGTGGGGGGGAGACCCCTATCAGTGACAGGGAAGGAATTCCCTGTCACTGATATGGCCTACTGCCATGGTTTTCGTGGCGTTACGAACACCACGAAAACCATGGCGGTAGGCGGGGTCATAATCTTGCATGCGCCTTAATGGCGGCCGCCTGGCTGAAGATGGATATCTGCAGCCCGGCGGCTGTTACCGCCGTGGCGGTCAGAGTGGTACATTGGCGGGTTGGCTTCAGCAAACCTGCCAATGTCATAATGTGGAGGTAAGCACCGCCAGCCTGTTGGCAGTACTACCTCCACATTATCGCCGACCGCCGGGGTTGTAATGACCCCCATAGTCTCACAACACTACACTGAACGTAGACTTAGAGTTCACAGGCTGTTGCACTACTAGAGAGTGTGAAACTGAGAGAGAAATGATGATGAGAAAGGAGGCAAGAGGGATATACATAGAGATGGAGAGACAGAATGTTGGAACAGAGAAAGCAAACAGTGAGAGAATGGTAGAGCAAGCGAGGGTCAGCCAGCTGAGAGAGAGAAAGAAAAGATAGTGATAGAGAGACAGGAGTAAGATGGGGCACAGAAAGGAGTGAAAAAGAGATACAGAAATGTGACAATTCAAGAAAAAACAAGCCTTCTCTCCAGGCTGCCTGTTACCTGAAAAAATGTATCTGTATGCAATGAGTTAATCAGAAAGTCTAAATGCTACTGGGGAACCTGCCACACTGCACATTTGTACCTTCAGTTTACCAGACAGTTCAAGAACGTACAGGGGGTTACAACCCACAACTGTTTATCTGTGGTGGTCTTTAATGTCAGTCTTATTTGCTTGCTTCTCATTCAGTGGCTTTCCTTGTCACAGCTTGTCCACCTTGTGTCTGTCCCTCCCTTGAAGCATAGCCTGCTTACCATCTCTCTCATTAGCTGGCTTCTACTGATCAGTTTCAGGGAGCCTTTTTTCATTTTGGGTTAAGCACTCCATAGTATTGCCTGTGTTTTCAGCTCTTTTCTTTTCACCTCTGAATGATCGCCCAAAATGCCAAATGCCCACCTCTCTGCTGTGTTTTTCTCTTGTGTACATCTCACCCACCCTCCTCACACTCAGTGTTGTTCTCGCCCTTACATGGTTCTCCACCTCTGTTTGTGTTGTTATCACTTTTGGGAGCTTCTCGTTTTTTTGTTTGCTTCTCCCCCCTGTGTTACGTGCCCTTCTCTCTCCCATCCCACTCTTCTGTGTTGTTTACTCTGTCTGTTTCTCCACCAGCTCCCAGCACTGCTTACTCCTGTGTGTGATGGTTCCACTTCCTCATCTCTGTTTTCTCCTTCGTTTCCCAAACCACCTGCAATCCTTTTATAGGCACGCTAAAAAAAAGTGACCTACATTTGCAGATTGCAACCTTTCATGAAGCATAACTTGGTTAGCAAGAGGGGATTTATTTGGGAGAGCTTTGTGGTAAATAAAGTCTTGTATAACCTGTAGGCTAGTAGCACTGGATATGACTGAACACTCTATTTTCCACTGCATCTCACCTGCTGGGCTACTGACACTCATCTTCAAGTCCATGAATCTCACTTTGCACTTGCCTACCCTCAAATCCCTGTGTCTTCTCTCTATTCGTAGGTTCTGAAGCTCCTATTCATTCATGGGGATTCCTACAGTCCACTGACCTGCAGGTCCCCTGAGGGTGATGTTCATCTTTTGGTTGGAATACTATTCACTTTGAAGAACCTAACAAAGTGAGGCTCCTGACTCACAAGGGAGTGCGGGACGGGCACGGAGTCACACAGACCCCTGGTACAGTACCTTGGAAAACAGTGGAGAGACAAATACGTTGCACGGAGTAGGGAAGGTGAGGCATCACTGGAGCAGGTGAGGTGTTGTTTCCTTACTGCTAGGCAGTGGAGGAGAGGCGTCTCTTCCTTACGGTTGCAGGCAAAGTTATGTAGCATTGGTTGCGAGGTGTCAGTTCCTTACGATCCGGTGGGGTTAATGAATCCAGCAGGTGAAGATTCACGGCATCGACTTTGCAGTGTTGCGGTCACATCACAGGGCTACAGGTGCTGCAGTGGCTTTGAGTGTCACAGACATCGGTGGCATGCTAATCAGAACTCACGCTGTGGCGGGACTTCAGAGGCACTGCAGCTGCAACAGGTCTGTGTTGCAGGTTGCGGTCATTGCACTCAGCGGGGACCACGGTTCTGGTGCAGGCAGCGGCGCGTCATCAGAGTGTGGCGCTGGTTCCGAAGTCACTCTGGAATCGATGTGCTTACTTTCTTCTTGGTTGCACCAGAGCTTACTTCCAAGAGCCCAGGAACTGGATTTGACACCACTTGGCAAGTCAAGACTCTCTGCAGGAGAGCCCGGGTACTGGCAGGTGAAGTCTTTGATGGCCCTGAGACTTCTTAACAGGAGGCAAGCTCAGTTCAAGCACTTGGAGAACCTTGGAAAGAAGGATGTAGAAAGCAACATTAAAGTCCTTTCACTCCCAGGACAGAAGCAGCAAGCAGCAGGCCAGCACAATGAAGCAAAAGGCAGAGTGGCAGTCCCTCCTGTAGCATTCAGTTATTCTTCCTGACAGAATTTCCTCAGTCCAGAAGGAGTCTAACTTTGTGGTGTCAGTGGTCCAGAACATATACCCATTTCTGTTTATGAAACAGGCAAACTTCAGAGAGAAGTCTTTGTAGTGCACACGATCCTGCCTTTCCCTGCCCTGGCCCCAGACACATGCCAGGGGGTTGGAGACTGCTTTGTGTGAGGACAGTCATCCTGACTCAGTGTATTCCACAGGCAGGCAGAGGCACAGAATGGCTAAGCAAGAAACTGCCCACTTTCTAAAAGTAGCATTTTCAAACTTTCAATTAAAAAAACAACGTAATCAAAAGTTGTATTTTTAAATTGTGAGTTCAGAGACCCCAAACTTCACATCTCTATCTTGCGCCCAATGGGAAACTACACTAAAAAAGTATTTCAAGGTAATCCCCATGTTATCCTGTGGGAGAGATAGTCCTTGCAATAGTGAAAAACGATTTTAGCAGTATTTCACTATCAGGACATGTAAACCACACCAGTATATGCCCTACCCTTTAAATACACAGCACCCTTCCCATGGGGCTGCCTTGGGCCTACCTCAGGGATGCCTTACATGTAGTAAAAGGGAAGGTTTGGGCCTGGCAAGTGTGTGCCCTTGCCAGGTCGAAATCGCAGTTTAAAACAGCACACACAGACGCTGCAGTGGCACTGAGACATGTTTACAAGGCTGCTCATGTGGGTGGCAAAATCAGTGCTGCAGGCCCACTTGTAGCTTTTGATTTACAGGCCCTGGGCACACATAGTGCATTTTACTAGGGACATACTAGTAAATCATCTATGTCAATCATGGAGAAACCAATCACCAATACATTTTAGACCAAGAGCAAATGCACTTAAGCACTGGTTAACAGTAGTAAAGTGCCCAGAGTCCTAAAACCAACACAAACAGGTCAGAAAAAATAGGAGGAAGAAGGCAAAAAATTTGGGGATAAAGATGCAAAGCGGGCCAGGTCCAACAGCTACTCATCCCAATGTAGGGTGTCAAGAGCGCTTTACATCACACAGATTATTCAGAGACAATTACTCATACAAGTGTGTAAGTCAATGTATAGGAAATGTTACTTAAGACAATGAGGGCTGCAAGATGTAGTAGTTACATGCCATTCATACTGGTATGAATTATATGCAGGGCCGCTGGATTTACGTGGCAGGGGAGTGCCAAATTATGCAGCAGGGTTGACTAAATTATGTGCCAAAAGGCATATTATGGGGCATAATGCAGCACATTTTTCATAGTATTACTTCCTTATTTTTTAATTTCATATATGGTGATACTGTCTGGGCAAAGATTTCACCTCATTAGTACCAGCTTAACAACTAAATACAGAAATAAGCAACTGAAAGATGACCTTTCTGAAGGGCCTTCCATTGCGTGTGAACACAAGTCATCACTTTTTTAGTAACTTTTGATCAATTGTAGCTGGAAACAATATTTTTTGCTAAAATCTGCAGGTTATGCAACAAGTGATGGATTATGTGGCAAATGCAGCAAATCAATAATTATACAAAAAAAGTTGCATAATTACAGTTTCCCTGATTAAATGTTGAGTGCTTGGTCTGGAGAAATACAAACTCAGGGTTTAAAACAAAACATAGGGGTGGGGGTTGTCCTTACTAACAAATATGTATTATTATCCTAAGGAACCCACTAAACTATCTACATAAAAACACTTGTTCAATCTGCATGTTACACTTTGTGTTTTGTAAGAGCCACATTATCCCTCTGCTCTACTCTATGTTGAGTCAAAACTGGCATTAGGAAAAAACGCTCAGATATCTCTCCAAGAGATTTATTAATCACCAGAGTCCCCAGAGTTACCTTGACATCTGGCCAGAAAATTGCAGGCAGGCGGATGGAGGAGCAGATGCAGTACATGTTGTAACCGCAGCATGACCCATTGTCATTCTATATGTGAGAATCAGGCGCAGGCATAATGACAGTTCAAAAGGTCGGGCAGGGGCTGCTGAAGGCCCCCAACAGTGAGTGCTCTAAAACTCTTGAGGCTTCTCCCAGGGGGCAGCACAGTTTGCTGCAATCCCCAGAATTACAAACGAAAGGCGTCCATGAAAGGAGTTATGATGGGCAACAGATTTGACAACCAGAAGCGGTCCATGAAATGTAGGGATGGGTGGTCCCCCTATTGTGAGATCATCAAAGATGGAGCTGGCCCTGCTCTTGACAAGGAACCAGACACACAGGCAAGGTTTATGGTCGCCCCAGTGCTTTAAGTGGGATGAAAAAGGCAGGGGTCTGTCTAATCGGCGTGGCCAAAGAAGTGTAACTAGGAAGCCTTTATAGAGAGTTGTGGCTTATGTAAATAAGGGCGTTCCTTAAAACACGCAAACTAAAATACTGTGCTTCACAGAGCGTGCTACCTGGGTGCCTCTGTGTGAGTTTTGCTTTTAGACAGGTCACACAGCAACAAACACATATATGTAAAACAAGCCAGACCGTGAAGACGCATTTCTGCCATCTTCAAATTAACTTTATTCCAATAAGTAATTAACCCCAGCTGTGCAGTGCTGCGTACATGTTCAACAGAGCTCAAATACTGTCCTGCAGCACATCGTTGCCTTCTGTTGTTCTAATGGAATGGAATGGAATGACATTACTGCCAGTGACATAACATGCAAATACTACATATCTTCCTTCTTTAACAATACAATTATAGCAATGGTTGCCACAAGCATATGTAATGGCATAAAAGGATGAAAGTAAAAGAAAATACAGCTTATACATAACATACTAAAACTACATTGCAGCATTCTATTAGTGACTGATAAATGTGAGCAGCAGAGTTGGAACAGAAGGAACGTCAAGCTCCCACATTCTTGAGGAACAATTTTTCTACAGTATACTTCTTGGCAACATGTACATGTCTGCGTGGATGACACGTCTACAAGCATCTAGTCTGTTAGTCAAATCAGTATCAAAGGTAGAAGAAGATGTAAGTCTAACCCCAGCAGGGCCACCAGAACACAAATCCATAAACCACACCTTGGGTTTACAATTGTGGATGTCAGCACCACTGGATTCTAACTATTTCTTGCATTTTGCTAACTTTCCAAAATGCCAAACATTACCGTCACTTGGCTGAGTTGATGAATAATTCTAACACTTCAAAAGGGCCAACAAATTTACTGTTACCCGTTTATTTTTAGGGCTGAGCCTACGAGTGTATGTGCTAGCGCATATGTCTCGCTTGTGAGACACTGTTGTTTACAAAAAAGACTCGGAGCCCTCCAATTGCTTAACATTTGTTGACTGCAGCATTCCCTATTCTTTGCAGCCACCTTAATTGGCCAGTGGCGGCCAAATGTAATTTCCGATCCTGTCCTTGGAGCAAGGAGCATGTGCAGGTTAATCAAACTTAATCTGTGCAAGTCTGCTGCTCGTGATGTGATGGTACTATTTCTCCGCCAATTCCCCCCTCACTGGACCTGCTAATCAAGCTGAAACAATTTAATATCCCCTAATATTTATGTTTGCACTCCTCTAACTCATGATACTATCTATCCCCCACCCTTCCTCACTCCGCCCTACCCCAATCCACCCTAATCTACCCCAGTCACTCTATCCCAATCAACTCCACTTCTTTCTACCCCAATCTACCCCACTCCACTCTACCCCAATCTACCCCACACCTGTCTACCCCACTTCACTCTACCCCAATCTAACCCAGTCCACTCTTCCCAATCTACCCCACGCCAATCTACCTGAATCTACCCACTCCACTCTTCCCCAATCTACCCCACCCCACTCTGCCCCAAACTACCCCACCCCACTCTACACTACTCCACCACATTCCACTCTACCCCATCTAATCCACCCTACCCCAATCTACCCTAGTCTATGCCACTCCAGTCTACCCCACTTCAATCCACTACAATCCACTCCAATCTACACCCCTCTACCCCTTAATCCATCCCCTCTACCCACGTTATCCCACTTCCCTCCCCTCCAATCTACCCCACCTCACTCTATTTCACTCAGCTCTATCCCAATCTGCCCCACTCCACTATACCTCACTTCACTCCACTCCATTCTACCCCACTCCACCCCAATCTACCCCACTCTACTCTACCCCAATCGACCCCACCCAAAGCTACCACATTCTACCCCAAACCAGTCTACCCCACCTCACTCTACCCCACACAACCCCTCTCTACCCCACTCTACCAACTCCACTCTACTTTACCCCAATCTACCCCACTCTATCCAACTTCACCCAACCCCAGTCTATCCCACCTCAGTCTATACAACTCTACCCCCACTCTATCCTACTCCACCCTACCCAATCTACCCCACACCTGTCTACCCCACTTCACTCTACCCCAATCTACCCCAGTCCACTCTTCCCAATCTACCCCATGCCAATCTACCTGAATCTACCCACTCCACTCTTCCCCAATCTACCCCACCCCACTCTGCCCCAAACTACCCCACCCCACTCCACCCTACTCCACCACATTCCACTCTACCCCATCTAATCCACCCTACCCCAATCTACCCTAGTCTATGCCATTCCAGTCTACCCCACTTCATTCCACTACAATCCACTCCAATCTACGCCCCTCTACCCCTTAATCCATCCCCTCTACCCACGTTATCCCACTTCCCTCCCCTCCAATCTACCCCACCTCACTCTATTTCACTCAGCTCTATCCCAATCTGCCCCACTCCACTATACCTCACTTCACTCCACTCCATTCTACCCCACTCCACCCCAATCTACCCCACTCTACTCTACCCCAATCAACCCCACCCAAAGCTACCACATTCTACCCCAAACCAGTCTACCCCACCTCACTCTACCCCACACAACCCCTCTCTACCCCACTCCACAGCACTCTACTACAATCTACCCCACTCTACTTCATTGCCATCAACCCCACTCCAATCTACTCCTCTCCATTCCACTACAGTCTACAAAAGCCATCTCCGCTCTACCCTGCCCCAATCTACCCCACCCAATCACCTCTACTCTACCCCACCTCATGCTACTCCAATCTCCCTTATTCCACTCTACCCACTTCACTCTACCCCATGTTCCCCATTCCACTCGACTCCAATCTACCCCACTCCACCCTACTCCAATCTACCCCACTCCATCTCTACCCCAATCTTCCCCACACCATCTCTACCCCGTCTACCCCAATCTAACCCATTCCACACTACCCCAATCTACACCACCATCTAGCTCAGTCTACCCCATTCCACTCTACCCTAATCTACCCCAACCATTCTACACCAAGGTACTCCACTCTTCCCCAATCTGCCCTACTCCAATACAACCTGCCCCAATCTACCCCACTTCAAGTTACCTCACTGTACCCCACTCAACTCTACCCCAATCTTCTCCATTCCATTCTACCCCAATCTACCCACTCAATCTATCCCAATCTACCCAACACCGCTCTACCCCAATCTACCCGACTCCACTCTACCTCAATCTGCCCCACTCCAGTCTACTCCAGTTTACCCCACTCCATTACAACCTACCCTAATATACCCTACTCAAATCTACCTCAATGTACCTCACTCCACTCCAATGTACCCCAATCCAGTCTACCCCACTTTACCCACTCCACTCCACCCCATCTAACCCACCCCACCTCACTCTATCCCACTCCTCTCTGCCCCAATCTACCCCACTCAAATCTACCCCACTGTATCCAACTCCACTCTACCCAGACTACTCCTCCCCAATCTACCCAACTCTACCCCACTCCACCCTACCAAATCTACCACTCCACCCCACTCTACCCAAATTCTCACCATTCCACTGCACTCACTCCACTCCAATCTATCCACACAAATCTACCCCACTCAACTACAACCAACCCCACTTCCCTCTACCCCAGACTACCCCACTCCTTCTCTACCCCAATTTACACCAATCCATCTCTAACCCAGTGTAACTCACTCCACTGTACACCACCCCAATCTAGGCCAATTTACCCCACTCTACCTCACTCAACTCCACTCTACCCCAATCTACCCTACTATACCCCAGTCTACCCCACTCCATTCTTCTCCAATCACTCAAATATAACCTACCCCAATCTATCCCACTCCCAGCTTATACACTTTACCTCACACCACTCTACCCCACTCCAGTCTACCCCACTCTATGCTACCCCACTACATTCTAACCAAATCTACCCAGTCTTACCCACTCTACTCTTCCCAAATCTACCCAACTCGACTCCAATCTACCCTAATCTACCACACTCCAATCTACCCCACTCTACCAACTCCACTCTACTCCACTCTACTTTACCCCAATCTACCCCACTCTATCCAACTTCACCCAACCCCAGTCTATCCCACCTCAGTCTATACAACTCTACCCCCACTCTATCCTACTCCACCCTACCCAATCTACCCCACACCTGTGTACCCCACTTCACTCTACCCCAATCTACCCCAGTCCACTCTTCCCCAATCTACCCCACGCCAATCTACTTGAATCTACCCACTCCACTCTTCCCCAATCTACCCCACCCCACTCTGCCCCAAACTACCCCACCCCACTCTACCCTACTCCACCACATTCCACTCTACCCCATCTAATCCACTCTACCCCAATCTGCCCTAGTCTATGCCACTCCAGTCTACCCCACTTCAATCCACTACAATCCACTCCAATCTACACCCCTCTAACCCTTAATTCATCCCCTCTACCCACGTTATCCCACTTCCCTCCCCTCCAATCTACCCCACCTCACTCTATTTCACTCAGCTGTATCCCAATCTGCCCCACTCCACTATACCTCACTTCACTCCACTCCATTCTACCCCACTCCACCCCACTCTACTCTACCCCAATCGACCCCACCCAAAGCTACCACATTCTACCCCAAACCAGTCTACCCCACCTCACTCTACCCCACACAACCCCTCTCTACCCCACTCCACAGCACTCTACTACAATCTACCCCACTCTACTTCATTGCAATCAACCCCACTCCAATCTACTCCTCTCCATTCCACTACAGTCTACAAAAGCCATCTCCGCTCTACCCTGCCCCAATCTACCCCACCCAATCACCTCTACTTTACCCCACCTCATGCTACTCCAATCTTCCTTATTCCACTCTACCCACTTCACTCTACCCCATGTTCCCCATTCCACTTGACACCAATCTACCCCACTCCACACTACCCCAATCTACACCACCATCTAGCTCAGTCTACCCCATTCCACTCTACCCTAATCTACCCCAACCATTCTACACCAAGGTACTCCACTCTTCCCCAATCTGCCCTACTCCAATACAACCTGCCCCAATCTACCCCACTTCAAGTTACCACACTGTACCCAACTCAACTCTACCCAAATCTTCTCCATTCCATTCTACCCCAATCTACCCACTCAATCTATCCCAATCTACCCAACTCCACTCTACCTCAATCTGCCCCACTCCAGTCTACTCCAGTTTACCCCACTCCATTACAACCTACCCTAATATCCCCTACTCAAATCGACCTCAATGTACCTCACTCCACTCCAATGTACCCCAATCCAGTCCACCCCACTTTACCCACTCCACTCCACCCCATCTAACCCACCCCACCCCACTCTATCCCACTCCTCTCTGCCCCAATCTACCCCACTCAAATCTACCCCACTGTATCCAACTCCACTCTACCCAGACTACTCCTCCCCAATCTACCCAACTCTACCCCACTCCACCCTACCAAATCTACCACTCCACTCCACTCTACCCAAATTCTTACCATTCCACTGCACTCACTCCACTCCAATCTATCCACACAAATCTACCCTACTCAACTACAACCAACCCCACTTCCCTCTACCCCAGACTACCCCACTCCTTCTCTAACCCAATTTACACCAATCCATCTCTAACCCAGTGTAACTCACTCCACTGTACACCACCCCAATCTAGGCCAATTTACCCCACTCTACCTCACTCAACTCCACTCTACCCCAATCTACCCTACTATACCCCAGTTTACCCCACTCCATTCTTCTCCAATCACTCAAATATAACCTACCCTAATCTATCCCACTCCCAGCTTACACACTGTACCTCACACCACTCTACCCCAATCTGCCCCACTCCAATCTACCCCACTCTATTCTACCCCACTACATTCTAACCAAATCTACCCAGTCTTACCCACTCTACTCTTCCCAAATCTACCCAACTCGACTCCAATCTACCCTAATCTACCACACTCCAATCTACCCCACTCTACCAACTCCACTCTACTCCACTCTACTTTACCCCAATCTACCCCACTCTATCCAACTTCGCCCTACCCCAGTCTATCCCAGCTCAGTCTATACAACTCTACCCCCACTCTATCCCACTCCACCCTACCCAATCAACTCCTCCACTCTACCCAAATCTATCTCACGCCACACTACCTCAATCTACCCCACTCCATTCTACTCCAATCTACCCCACTTAAGTTCCCTCTACCCCATCTACCACACTGTACCCCAAGCTACCCAACTCTACCCCAATATACCCAACTTTACCCCAATCTACCACACAGCAATCTACCCCACTACACTCCAATCTACCCCACTACACTATACTTCAATCTACCCTACTCCACTGTAACCCAATCTACCCCACTACAATCTACTTCACACCAATCTACCCCACTCCACTACAGTCTATCCCATTTCACGCTACCCCAATCTACCCCACTTCACCACTCTCCACTCTACCCTAATATGCCCCACTCAACTCTACTCCAATCTTCACCACACACTACTTTCAACCCAATTTCTCTCTACCCCAATCTATCCCACCCCTCCTTATCCCAATCTACCCCACTTCATCACACTCCACTCTACTCCAGTCTACCCAACTCCAGTTCAGTCTATCCCATCTACCACACTCTACCCCAAACTATCCAAGTCGACCCCAATCGAGGCAACTCTAACCCAATCAAACACACATCAGTCTACCCCTACTCCAACCCACCCCACTAAAGTTTAGCCATGCTGAACTGCAGCCACATTTGTGTACAACATGGCTAACGCACATTGCCAAAGCCAATAGCTCTCACAAAGGCGAGGCCTATTGCCTTTGCCATTTCTTGTTTCCTTTGCACATTCACTGTGCCCCAGTCACCTAAGGACAACTTCACATCTTTTACTCCATGTCTGCAACCCTAAAATTCTTCATATTGCATCCAAACTTTGTTAATATTGTCCCTGACTGTTTGGAAAAACAACATTTCTTGCCTCATGATCTTCATCCATACTTGACTATCCTTGGTGAATGGTTCTCTAGCCTTTGGAACTCCAAAGGGGCTATACCTTGTCATGGTTAGTGTGTTTTGATAAGCACATATTCATTTTTTTTACTTCTGACTCCTACGTCTTACTCTTTTTTTATAGCCATCTGAGTGTTTCCCATTAAAGCCCTTTGAAAAGATCAACAGCACAATTACTGGAAAAGTGATAAAGAGATGTGGCCCTCTACAAAGTATTATTCAGCATAAAAACTTTGCCGCCCGTCCAATATAAATTGAAATCCATTATCACTAAGAAGTATTTTGAATGTTCTTGCATTGAAATGTTTCATCAAGAAATTTAAAAACAGCATTGGAATCAGTCTTATCCAGAATGCACAACTTGGCCACTCAGAAAACAGATCCAATAAAACTGTCACATACTGTGCAATCCCATTCTGGTCTATTATTCTGGAACCAAAATATATTTAGCCAATGCAGGACTTTCTACTGGAGACAAAGGTGATCTAAAGGTGATCTGGGTTTTGTCAGCATCAGAGCACTCCATGCAATTTCTCACAATTCCTTAATTTTCTATGTCTATGCAAGGGCCCCAATGTTGTGATTTAACAGTTTTTTTTACTTTGCCCAATGCCCTTCATGATTAATCTCTAAGATTCTCTCTCTTAGTTCTGGGGAGATCACTTTATTCCAGCACATCAAGAAGTCATTTTCTTCCTATGACAATAATCTTTCGCCTCCAAAACATGTTTCCTTCACCAACAAACTTTCTTTCTGTAGGCCAACTACTGGTTACATACTTTTAAACCTCACTAAATAGTGCGTCCTCATCATATCCTACTGTCCTACTGTTCTTTGGAAATAGCTTCAACTACATTGTTGTTCACTACAGCTACACTATTAGCGTGCCATGAATCAAGAATTTGCTCCTTAACTAGTAGGGGGACCCTGCTAAAAAATTCAGCCACTTTATTTTTTGTGCTAATTAAGTATTGTACTTGGTAGTTATATTGTATCAATCTCCAAAACATTCTTGTCAACTTTGGGGTACATTTATCCATTCCTGCACTTATCTTTATTTTTGTGAAAGGTTTGTGATCTGTGGGAATTACAAATTTGGATCCCAAAACAAATTGTCCGAAGATGTTGATTCCCCCCACACACCAACATCTCTCTTTCAGTGGTAGAACATTTTTCTTCAGCAGGAGAAAGAGAGCACAAAGCAAATTATGTGGTTGTTTCTTAGCTGTTACCATTTAATTGTGATATTACTACACCTAAACGTCTTCCGCAGGCTTCAGAGGCATCCGGATCAAAACCCTGAAGGGAATGGCTGTGCAAATATCACTCTTTACGAATTGAAAACAATTTTGGTGAGCCTTGTTCCATTCAAATTTGTTGTATTTTTAATGATTACTTAATCTTGAAAGTTTTCATTGCAAAATAGTTCACAAATTTAGCTTTAAACCTTTAAAGGTCAAGGAAGGATCCAACATCATCTTTCGAGGTCGGAGAAAGGGCATCTTTGATAGCTTTAAACAATTCCTTCTTAGCTTAAATCTCACAATCACTGATCTCATATCCTAAATTGGTGACTGAATTCTGGGCAAAATTGCATTTCTTGAACTCAGTGATGAGACCCTTGTCACTTAACATTCTCCTTCCAGCTCATGTGCATCATAAGCCTCAGCAGATGGCTACCTAAGTGACTTCCAAGTGAACTGAAAACACATGTGAGGTATTATAAAAGCAGTTAGGTGTCTGCTTTTTGCATGAAGTGATATCTGATGGTATACTGAAGTCAAGCGGTGAGAGGAAAACCCACTTAATCCTCTTTGTCATGACTAGCATTTCATTAATTCTGGGAAGCGGGATTCTGTCATTAAATATGGTTTGGATTAAATCATGTAAATTGATGCATAGCCTAACCTTCTCATTAGCACATCATGCAACCATTTAAGGGGTCAGGCACTCACTTGTCTAAATGTTTTTATAATACCGCTGTTCACTATTTTGTAGCAAATTCCCCTCACACTTCATCTCTTATGCTAAAAGGCATGTTCCTTACTTTGTGTATTACTAGCTTAGCGTTTAGTATTATCTTGTGTTGAAATACTTGCGATTCACCAACATCTTCTGAGAAAACTTTGCATGTCTGTCATTATTTAACAACAAATCCTGGTCTCGCCTATTGGGGTTCATTGTAATCCCTAGATTCTTTCAGTCTTTCTGTCCAAAGACAGACGGTCCTCTTTCCTCAACCCATCTTCAAATCTAATAAACTGGACAAGAAATTGCAATAAAATCACAAAGAGTGTTATAGGTGTGGGAACAAATATTATTTTGCCCATGATGAACTTTGCTCTGCATTAAAAAATATATTTTTTAGTTGTGGAATCGCAGGGCACATTGCTAGGATACACCAGAGAAAGAAGACGAACTCAATTGTACAATGTGTCAATAATTCTGATTCTTCACCAGAACAAGATGATAATGTGGAAGTACCATGTGTATTAAACATTGATTCAGATATCTTGGGGTTGAGCGCTATGTCCAGAAACAAACCCATATGTTCTATCAGTCTTAGTGATGTACTGGTAAATATAGTGGCTAATTCTGGGTTTCCCTATATGAATGAATCAATCAGTATGGGTTAATAGATTTCAAAGCAGCTTCAGGGAGGACTTAATGCCTTGTGACATACATCCAAAGAGCTTTACTAGTGAACACATACCTATAATTGGACATTAAGTTAAGTGTGACTTTATGAGAAGAAATTCAGAAGGGGCATTGTAATGGTAACCTACCTACAGTAGGAAAGTGTTGGTCATAGGAGGGGTCAGATTTACTATTTCGACTCCAGCTAAGAAACAGTAGATAAAGTGCTGGACTTCGAAACAGTCTGATTTACTATTCCCACTCCATCCAGAGCAACAGTAGAGGACGTTATGGACTTTTTACGGGTCAGATTTACTATTTGCACTCCACCTGAAGCAACAGTAGAGAAGGTTTGGGACTTTGGAAGGGTCAGATTTACTCTTCCTGCTTCTACCTAAGGAACAGTAGGGTAAGTGTTGGACTTTGGGGAGGGTCAGATTTACTGTTCCCACTCCACTCTAACCTACACTAGGGAAAATACGAAACTCAGGATATTAAAAATACAATACAGGATACTCAAAACATTGAAGATTGACAGTTAAAATAACCATTAACTCAAGACAAATACTATGTCGAAAGCAAACCAATATTAACAAAGAAATGGATTGAAATAGTTAGTAAAAATATGCAATATATATATATATATTATAAATATGAAAATATTATAATAATTATAATATTAATTTACACTACTTTCTTTTATGAAAATTATTTAACAAACCAAAATGTTAAAATGGAACTAAATGACTAATAATTTAATTTTAAAATTAAAACAATTTGTATATAACATATGTAAATATTCATATTTTATTATACTGCCCACCGAAAACCTCCATATTATCCAACAACCCTAAAAAAGACATTAACAATATGGGTATATTTTTAATAAAGTCAAAACTGTCATAAATAAATTATGCATTTGTATGTGTCAACAGTAATTGCTAAATTAATTTGAAGCACTCCCCACCCACAACCCCTGTGAAACCCAAAAACCTGAAAGAATACACTAAAAAAACATTATGGGGGTCATTATAACATTGGCGGTAAACGCCGCTTACCGCCGTGCAGAAGACCGCCAACACACCGTCGCGGCTGCGGAATTCCGCCGCGGTCATTATGACCCACAGCTCGGAATCCGCCAAAATCCAGACTCCCACACAAGTCCGCCACAGCAAAGGTCAGTGATAAACTGGAATACGCCCACACTATCACGACCCACGAATCCACGTGGCGGTCTTTCAACCGCAGTATTCCATTGGCGGTACACACCGCTGCGCTCAAAATACACACACATTTACATAACACAACCACATTGGACAAATCAAAATACACACACCTGATACACATACACACACCACTCCCACACATCCAATACAATATAAAACACACACCCACATCACCCACAAACCCTTACGACCACAATTGCGACTGAGGGCCAGAGAGAGACACCACCATCTACAAACTAGCATTCACAGGCACTCAACACCATCACTCACACAACATCCACGCACCTCACACAACACACCTCTAAATATCACCCCACACATCACAACACACACCACCCCACACATCACCCACACCACCCCATGGCACTGCAAAGACACCCCAGGTTCTCTGAGGAGGAGCTCAGGGTCATGGTGGAGGAAATCATCCGGGTAGAGCCACAGCTATTCGGATCACAGATGCAGCACACTACCATAGTTAGGAAGATGGAGCTACGGCGCAGAATCGTGGACAGGGTCAACGCAGTGGGACAGCACCCAAGAACTAGGGATGACATCAGGAAGAGGTCGAACGACCTACTGGGGAAGGTGCGTTCCGTGGTCTCAAGACACCACATCGCGGTTCAGAGGACTGGCGGCGGACCCCCACCTCCTCCCCCACAACTAACAACATGGGAGGAGCAGGTCTTGGCTATGCTGCATCCTGAGGGCCTCGCAGGAGTAGCTGGAGGAATGAACTCTGGTAAGTCACTCTTCACTACTTTCACCCCCCCTACCTGCATGCCATCACATACCCCCACCCTCACTCTCACCCCATAACTCCAACTCCTCACAGATGTCCCAATATCACAAACCACACATCCCAAACCCAAGCCCTGCATGTAACACCAAAGCATGGACACCCATCACCAAAGCATGTCCACTGCACATACCCATACACCCCCTTATACCATTATCACACAAGGTCCTACACAGGAATGCAAGCACTGGAGTACACAGTCACCCACCCATTGCACACCAAGGCACACACAGATGCAATAATCATGCCTTTACACCCCTGCAGGACCCCTACCCAACGTCACCGGACAGGAGGGTCCAGGCATGTCCACTCCACCCACAGAAGAGGCCCACAGTGATGACAGCAGCTCTGTCCAACTGGATCAAGATGACCAGCCCGGCACATCTGGGACCTCTGGACAGTCGGTTCCCCTCACACTGGCACAGGCCACTACAGAGCTTCCCCCCTCTGGAAACACCAGCGCAGCGCCCACCCAGCGGGCCCATACCTCTTTCCCCAGGACACGCCAATCAGCAGTGTGTCCACCACTACAGGGAACCCAGGCTAATCCACCACCCCAACAACACCAGGGACCTGGGGGCAGTGGTAGTGGGCACACGGTTCAGGGGACAGAGGCCCAGGAACACAGGGGAACTGAGAGGGCTGCTGTGTGACAGGGGGAGGACAGGCCCAGGGAACCCACTCTCCACGAGGCCCTCTCCAACATCATGGGAGCCTACCACCATTCCCAGGAGACAATGGCAACGGTACTGGCCAAGTTTCAGGAGACCCAGCGGCTGCATGAGGAACAGTATTTGGGGTTCAGGGAGGAACTCAAATCTATCAATTCCACCCTGGGCACCATTGTAGGGGTGCTGAAGGAACTCGTGAACACCAGGAGGGACACTGTGGCACAACAAGGGGCCCCTGACACTAGCCTGGACGATGAACTGCCCACCACCTCCGCCGGCGCTAGTGGACAGGAGGCACCGCCACAGGGCCACCACACCAGCACCCCACCCCCTGCAGATGGAGAACCAACCCGCAAACGGTCCCTGAGATCCAGGACAAAAACAGAGAACAATGCCAAGACCCCTGCCAAGAAATGAGACCACCCTGATTGTTATCCTTCTGTCCCACTTTGTCACCCTGTCCATACTTAAACTGCCCCAGCTCCACTTCCTGTGCCCCTTTGGACCATGCACCTGTGAGACTAATAGACTGGACTCTGCCATGGACATTCCTCTACCATCAGCACTGACCATTTTACAACCCGCTCCACTATTGAGCACTTAAATAAACACCTTTAAATCAAAAATCAATCTGGGGTCAGTCTGTGCTTTGAAAATGTGTATTTACAGTGGCAAAATGCTATATCAAATGTAATGTCAACATACCTATGTCACACAGCACTACTCCATGCGTAAACAAAGCAGATGTCACACAGTGGGACCCACATTTGTGAAATCGTAAGGGAAAGAGACAACTCAGTGACCATACACTGGGTGAAAATGACAGACAGATGAGAGGTAGAAGAATTAAATCAAATGTAGCAGGCTGTGTTGTCTTCTTACCTGTGTCTCACTGGAAGTATTGCAGGATCACCGTATTCCTGTTGTCTAGGTCCTCTTCTGCAGCTTCCTCGTCTTCACTGTCCACAGGCTCCACAGCTGCCACAACACCTCCATCTGGACCATCCTCCTGCAGAAAAGGCACCTGTCGTCACAAAGCCAAGTTGTGAAGCATACAGCAGGCCACGATGATCTGGCATACCTTCTTTGGTGAGTAGAATACGGAACCACCTGTCATATCGAGGCACCGGAACCTGGCCTTCAGGAGGACGAAGGTCCTCTCTATAACCCTCCTAGTTCGCCCATGGGCCTCATTGTAGCATTCCTCTGCCCTTGTCCTGGGATTCCTCACAGGGGTCAGTAGCCATGACAGGCTGGGGTAGCCAGAGTCACCTGCAAATGTTGAGGGACAACTATTAGACACACACTAACCCTTAGGGACAACCCCAGACCCAGACAACTATCCACACTTTATAGGGTCCATGTCCTCACCTAATAGCCACACACGGTGCCTCTGGAGTTGCCCCATCACATAAGGGATGCTGCTATTCCGCAGAATGTAAGCGTCATGCACTGAGCCAGAAACTTGGCATTCACATGGGAGATGTACTGGTCGGCCAAACACACCACCTGCACATTCATTGAATGGTAACTCTTCCGGTTTCTGTAAACCTGTTCACTCCTGCGGGGGGGGACCAAGGCCACATGTGTCCTATCAATAGCACCTGTGATGTTGGGGATATGTCCCAGGGCATAGAAATCACCTTTCACTGTAGGCAAATCCTCCACCTGAGGGAAAACGATGTAGCTCCGCATGTGTTTCAGCAGGGCAGACAACACTCTGGACAACACGTTGGAAAACATAGCCTGGGACATCCCTGATGCTATGGCCACTGTTGTTTGAAATGACCCACTTGCTAGGAAATAGAGTACTGACAGCACCTACACTTGAGGGGGGACTCCTGTGGGATGGCGGATAGCTGACATCAGGTCTGGCTCCAACTGGGCACACAGTTCCTGGATTGTGGCACGATCAAGTCTGTAGGTGATGATTACATGTCGCTCCGCCATTGTCGACGGGTTCACCAGCGGTCTGTACACCGGAGGATGCCGCCATCTCCTCACATGCCCCAGCAGACGTGCCCTATGGAGGAGAACAGCGAGCAGAGAGTCAGACAACTCTGAGGTACGTAAACACAGCAGACTCAGAAATATTAGCAAATTGACATATGCCCGTATGATTGTTTAGGCAAGTCCTAGATATGTGTGACGCAGTCCAAAATAAAGGCATGTGGGCCCATGAAATGGCGGCTGCCTGACCTGTAGAGTGGGACAATGGGATATGAGGTAACTGCTCTGGCGTTGTACACTGTCGCGGTAGGCAGTTCGAAGACCGCGGCGCAATCCTGCATTGGTTAACATTGGACCCTATGGGTCCCAGGAGCCAATGACGATGTACGCCGGTGGTGACGGTACACACCGCCGCGGACGTGACTGCCATTTTCTCTCTGTTCAATCACTTGATACCTGATCTTCGACAGGAGAGGACCTACACTGCAAGTGCTGCTGTGACCTCAGTCTCGAAGAGACAATGGCTCGTGTGTCTGGGGAAAGGGCCCCTGCCTTCAGCACGGAGGAGTTGGAGAAACTCGTGGATGGGGTCCTCCCCCAGTACACGCTAATCTACGGTCCACCAGACAAACAGGTAAGTACACTGTGAGCATGCTGTACGGGCAATGCCTGTGTGGAGTGGTGTGGATGAAAGATGGGGGGGAGAATGAGGCGTGCATGAAACGACGGTGAGTGCATGTGCGTCATGCCAAGGGTAGGGATGCGGGCCAATGACTGTGATGGTGCGGACGGTAATAACCTATCTTTTTCCCCTGTACTATTCCTGTAGGTCAGCGCCCACCAGAAGAAGGACATTTGGCGTCCCATCGCCAAGGAAGTCCGGACCCTGGGGGTCTACCACAGACGGAGCACCCACTGCCGGACAAGATGGGAGGACATTCGCCGCTGGAGCAAGAATATGGCGGAGGCCCTGCTAGGGATGGCCTCCCAATGTGGGAGGGATGCCCGTCACACCATGACCCCCCTGATGTTCAGGATCCTGGCGGTGGCGTATCCGGAGTTGCATGGGTGCTTGAGGACATCACAGCAGCCACAAGGGGGTGAGTACACTCTCATTCTGCTGATTCAGCGCGCATTGTAGGTGTCTGGGTGGGGGAGGTGGGCTGTGGGTTCCCCTAGGCCAGGGCGAGTTTAGTAGGCAAGGACCCTTCTTAAGGCAGGCCCTGTGGCACCCCACCCCACCTGTGTACAGTGCCAACTACACCTAGTCAGGCTCCTGTGACATCCATGTGTGCAGCAATCGGGCATAGCCTTGTAACCCATGTCCCTGGGATTGAATAGTGCGCGGCGTAGTGCAGGGGGCTTCTGTGTCTGTAGTGTCCGCCAACGGTAGCGGTATTGCATGCACTCAACATGTCTTTCTTCTGTCTCCCCCCCCTTTTTGTGGTCTCCCTGTTCTTTTGTGCAGGTGGAGGAGCAGTGGCACCGGAGCAGGGGGGAGCTGCACCCCACATGGCCCTGGAGGGTGACACTACGGAGTAGGAATTTACCAGTGGGACGGAGGGCGAGGGGAGCTCCACGGCGGGGACAGGAGCTGACACCAGCGATACGGACTCCTCTGGTGGGAGCTCCCTTGCGGTGGCGGGCCCATCTGTGCCCCCGCATCTACAGGTACAGCCACCACCCCCCCTACCAGCACCGCCCTCCCAGCAGCCCCTCAACGTTTGGCCCGTGCCCACTCATTCAGGAGGGTGGGCATCTCTTTTGCCCCAGGCACCTCAGCCCCTGCCCCTGTCAGCCCTGCGGCCCTCAGTGAGGAGGCCATTGACCTCCTCACGCCCCTCACTGTTGGGCAGTCTACCATTTTGAATGCCATCCAGGGTGTAGAGAGGCAGTTGCAACAAACCAATGCATACCTGGAGGGCATTCATTCTGGTCAGGCAGCCCATCAGCAAGCTTTTCAGACTCTGGCCTCACCACTGATGGCAGCCATTGTCCCTGTCTCTAGCCTCCCCCATCCAACTTCCTCCACCCAGACCCAAACCCCTGTACCTCAGCCTATCCCAAGCACACCATCAGTCCAGCATGCATGCCAGGAGACGAATCACGATAGGCTGGAAATCTCCCAGCTGCCCATCAGCGAGCGGATGGAGGCAGGATGTGTCCAGATGGGCCCGAGCAAAATTGCAAGTGTTGAAAAGTGAGGAGGCAACAGGTATGCGCCAAACCCCCATTGCCCTGCCGTGGGAAGAAATACTCCTGAGATGGGATAGTCACATTAAGGAAGGGGGGGTGGCAGTGGAAACCCAGAGTGACTAATAGGGCAGGACACGAGACAGTGGGGCAAGAAGGAGAAACCAAGAGAGAAGGAGTGGAAAGAGGGTGTCCAGGACCATCTGGAGCAGGCAGTGAAGGGGATGGGATGGCTGAACCCCAAGAGACAGGACATGCATGTTCTCAGCTCCCAAGCGCATCCATCCCAGTTTGAGGAAACAGAGACAATAAGCATAGGAGGGTACCGGCCCGGCCTCAATTGAATGAAAGAGGAAAATAGAAAAAAAAAAAATTAATAGAAGAACAAGGAAACAATGAGTAACGCCCACCACGGCTGTGAGTGTAGCCTGTTTGAAATAGCGCCATCAAGTTAAAATAATAAGTAGTTTTAGAGAAGTTTGCGATATGGACAAGCGGGCACTCAAGGTAAAATGCAACCACAAGACAGGAATGTACACCTAAGACACCGAAACAACCTAAGAACATTGCATCCCCAAGGAAACTGTACACCACTAGGAGAAAAAGAAATGCGGTGGGAGCATTAGAGAATGCAGGAATAAGTTGTATATTCAATGATCAATTACATGTACTAAATGGAAACCTGTTGATGCCATCAAGAATGTTGCTGATGTAATGCAGTAAAAGTTAATAAAGATATATTTAAAAACATCAGACCAGCATGCACACACCTCAACACACAAGGGAGGCTCTGGCAAACAAAGGCACCACACATCCCACAGGCACTCACGCAAGCATCACACACATGCAGACACACCAACATCCACTGCCTCCACTGTGTCCCCCTCCTCCTCGTCTCCCTCCTCCCTCCCTGTCTCATCTCCACTCACACCTGCCTGCACTAGATCCTCAGCCACTACGTCCATCACCAGCACACCCACCACCACACACCGCTCATGTGCAGTCACCACCCCCACTACCATTCACACGTCCCCTGTGTCCTCTCCCAGTGTGTCTGTGAGGCCACCTCCCAAGGTACACAAACACAGCCACACACCCACCCAACAGCCATCCACCTCACGACAGCCTCCAGCCCATGCACCTTCACCCAAAGTCACCAAACGTACACCTTCTACAAACACTACCTCTTCCTCCACTCCCAAACCCCCTCCATCTACCCGTCCCAGTGTTCCTAAGAAACTTTTCCTGTCCAACCTTGACCTCTTTCCCTCACCTGCCCCACCCCTTCAGCCTCCTAGGGCCCGACTCTCCAGGTCCCAACCCAGCACCCCAGCCACAACATCTGCGGGACCAGTGGTGCCAGTAGTAACCGGCTTCTGAAGTGCGCCAGGCAGCAGGGCAGCCAGTGTGGCAAGGAGCCAGAGCACGGACAGTCCCCCACCTGTAAAGCATAAAAAGTTGGCCAGTGCCCGGTGGGTGAGAGGAAAGAAATCAGCCACCAAAGCCGCTCCCAGGGGTACAGTTGGGGGTGTGGAGACAGCTGCGCCACCATCCAAGTTGGGGAAGGGGCACAGTAAAACCGGCAAGTCTGGGAAGATCTGCACTGCGGACAAGACTGCCACCATCCCCGCTGCCCAGGACACCGGCGCCACCATCCCCGCTGCCCAAGTCACCACTGCCAGCAGCACCGCTGCCCAGGACACTGCCGCCACCATCCCCGCTGCCCAAGACACTGACGCCAGCAGCACCGCTGCCCAGGACACTGCCGCCACCATCCCCGCTGCCCAAGATACCGCCGACAGCAGCACCGCTGCCCAAGACACCGCCGTCAGCAGCACCGCAGGCCAGTGAGCGCCAATGATTTCAACGCTATTGAGGCCGCCACGGGCAGGATGAAGCACTCTGGGCACAAAGCCCCCTCCAGAACCAGTGGAGTATCAAATCCACTACCTCTGTCCTTGGCAGGATGAAGTACTCTGGGCACAAAGCCCCCTCCAGAACCAGTGGAGTATCACATTCACTACCTCTGTCCTTGGCAGGATGAAGCACTCTGGGCACAAAGCCCCCTCCAGAACCAGTGGAGAAAGGCATCCACTACCTCTGTCCTGGGCAGGATGAAGCACTCTGGGCACAAAGCCTCCTCCAGAACCAGTGGAGAAAGGCATCCACTACCTCTGTCCTGGGCAGGATGAAGCACTCTGGGCACAAAGCCCCCTCCAGAAACCAGTGGAGAATGTTATCCACTTGAGAGACTGTGGCTTTGCACTCCCCAGGATGTAGCAGTGGGCAAACCACCCACTTGAGACACTTGAGAGACTGTGGCTTTGCACTCCCCAGGATTGAACAGTGGGCAAACCACCCACTGTAGAGACTTGAGAGACACTGTGGCTTTGCACTCCCCAGGATGTAGCAGTGGGCAAACCACCCACTGTAGAGACTTGAGAGACTGTGGCTTTGCACTCCCCAGGATAGAGCAGTGGGCAAACCACCCACTTGAGAGACTTGAGAGACTGTGGCTTTGCACTCCCCAGGATACATCAATGGGCATGGAGCCCCCTCATGGATCTGGCGTTGTGCACTCATCCGGCTGAGTTGCCGTCCTTCCCTTCCCCCTGAGGTGTCTGTTTTATTTCTATCTGATGCCCCTGCAGTGTTCTCTCCGTCTTGTTCGGGTATTGAGTGTGGGCCTCGCCCATGCCTTTTGGGGCCAGTGGTCCACGGACTATGATAGTGGAATACCTTGGTCTTGTATTCTTGGTGTATATATTTGTTTATAGTGTGAATATCTTAATATATGTATATATTTTTGATTACTGTCTTCGGATATATTACAATCATTCGACTCATTTCCTTTTGTCCTTGCATTCTTCCAGGGGGGGTGGAGGGGGGTAACTGTGATGTACCATGATGTTTTAGTGTGCGTGATGTTGTGGGTGAGGGTGGGGATGGGGGTTTTGCGTGTTGCGTGTGTGTGTCACTGTTTTTTCCCTCCGCCCTCCCCTGTGTCGTAGGTGCAGTACTCACTGAGGTCTTCGCTGCCGGCATTGGTGCTCCTGGTAGAGGAGCAGGAAAATAAGGGCTGGAAGAATCTGAAGTTCCGGTTCCATGGCGTGCTGGTTCCTCGTGAGATGTGTAGAGGTGAGCGTTTTCCCTTCCAAGTCCTGTTTTTGTTCGCGGTGAATCCACCCCGGAAAAGGTGGCGAATTGGTGGCTTGTAATAGTGTGGGCGGTACATTGTCCTGCACCTGTCTGTTGGCGGTTACTGCCGCGGTGTTTGTTTGTACCGCCGTGGCGGTCAGAGTGTTAAAGTAGCTGTCTATGTTGGTGGTTTCCGCCACAGTCGTAATTCCATATTTTTTTCCGCTGGCCTGTTGGCAGTTTTACCGCCGCTTTAACACCGACCGCCAGGGTTGTAATGACCACCTATATAAATTCTAAAAATGAAAATATTTCCCTAATGAACTAAAAATGTAAGCTAACTTACGAAATATATGAAAAAAGATTTGAAACACTACACTCACAAATCTCCAATAAAACACAGCAACTCAAATATTAAACCTATAAATTTTAACAAATAAAAATTCATTAACACTTCAACTAAAATTTGTGTAACAAGCAAACCAACAAAACACAACAAACCAATAAAATTGAAAAAAAGCCCAAACTAACAAAAAACTAAATTAACATAAAAACACTTGAAACAATATTAAAAAGCACAATATTAAAGTTAACATTATTTTAAACTTCAATATTAATGTTACGACAAAGCGTATATACTTACCATCAATATTCGCAACCTTGATATACTGGAATCCACAATATTTAGTACCAATTATATTTTGCCATGCATATTAAGGATCCACACCATGTTGAATGTGCGCATAATTTCACCAAATCCCCTATAGAGAATGCTGACTGTACACAGTTCCATAAAGTACTTTTCACTTGTGGCAGAGTTGTGCACTCAAAGACTGATACACACTCTAATCCATAATTAACTGTGGACAGGTCCTACTTTAGGTTTTATGTATCTTCCTCCTCCTTACCAGACTCAACATTCCCTTATCTCACTTCCCCCCACACAACAAATCAATAATCTACCATTGAACTGTTTATCCTTCCTGCCAGGCACATGTCTCAAGCATCTCCCAACAAGCAGTTTGCTCAGCAGTGTGTGCAAATTCAGTGGCTACATCCATCCACTCTTCTAGGAAATACCACCATGACGTCCTGTTAGGCACAATTACCATAATTTCCATGAAGCCCACAAACATCTGTTCCACCAGTGGCCTATCTACTATTTCTGCCATTAAAGTCAGCAATCCCCTCTCCCACTTACGCCTCTTTTGTCTCTTGATCATGAGGCCCAAGCTCAACAAACAAGCTAAAAACCTTTTGAATTTCATGTCATGTTCTGTAGTGTTACATTTTGTTACTTGATTTTCCATCTGACCACCCTCAACATCCATACCTCCCTGTCACACTCATGTTTACTAATTTCTCCAAACCTTAGCCCCATCTTCTCCTCAAACTTTAATGTGATCTTCGATATTAACCTGCAGATGATGATGCTGAGGACAGAAATATTGCAACAATGTTGACTCCGAAAAAACAACTACCACATCTACGTACACTGACAATATATACATCTTCAAGATACGAGGATGTGAATATATGCTCACCTTCACAATAAAGTCATAGCTGATATTCTGGAGTGAATATGTTTTCAGGATGACATTATAAACTCAATAATAAGGACAGCGCCTTGAGACCCTCACGGGTGAGTAGTGCGCTTTACAAATTCCTGATTGATTGATTGATTGACTATCCTGAGAAACAATATCTTGCAATTCGGTCACTGTGTGGAACGAACGAAAGCACTGATCCATGTACTGCTTGGACTGTGGTTTTTCCAATGGCAGTGGAAAACTAGAGCAAGCAGCAGCCTCCTACCTAGCCGTCAGGAAAACCATTGGATGTGGGAGGTGTCTATTGAAGTGGAATTAAAGGGGCCACTCTATTTAGGTACACCCTCTCCCATATGATTCACACCATGATTTTTCTACTTCAAGACAGGAAAAATGCCTCAGACAGGAAAAACTTCAGAGACATTTTTGTGTATTTCTGAAGGTCCACCATTAATCTGCTAGTCATACGTTAACTGAGTCCCTAAAGGTGGATACGAGACATAGCTGTTACAGGATTGATAACTGATAGAGTTAAGTCTCCCAGTCAGAGCTGCAGTGACTATGTCACAGATACCAAACAGGAGTTATTCTGCAGCTGGTTTTGAAGTGAAAAATGAGGAGCTGTGTTTTGAGGCTGTACAAAATTAGCACTATGTCAGGGTCTCTGAGAGAAGCCCAAGGCACAGGGCAAAGTTCAAGGTCAGAAAGTCAGAAATTATGGGGTCAAATTAAGTGCAGGAGTTTTGCTTCTCTACAAATTATGATCTCTGTAAAAGGAAAGATGGGACCACTTCTGTAAAAATCTGACTAGTTCGCTGGTCTTGAGGCACCACTGACACTCATGTGTTAGAATTTTGTAATTTAGAGAGGAGATTCAAAGAAGCCAGTTGTAGACACCTCTCCTCCTTGATGTATGTCTTTATCAATAAATCAAAATGTATTGGTTTATTGATAAAGAAGTGACATCGATATCATCTGTACTGGCATCCACCTAAATCTGGATAGCAAAACGTCATGGTTTACTAGATTAACAGCCACTGAGAGGTTTGGTAAACCATGAAACAAGTTTCACCATTATCCAAATGCAGAGGGTCTCATCTAGCATTCCGGATCTTCCTGTGTCTGCTGCCTTTAGCTAATTGTTGCCCGCTATGGATCATTTGGTCCTGAGTTATCTGTGTTTAGTGTTGCTGTAAAATTTCACTTCTTCACTACTTTTTAACATCTTAAATTGCTCTGTGTCTCTAGCTGAATTTCCAAGTGGGTTTACCAAAGAAGGCAAAAAAGAAAATCAGCCTTACATCCTGGATAGAGATGAGTTGCAATCGAGCAACATTCCACAAAGAACTCATGTCTAAGTGATGACCTTACAGAGGACCAACACTGCCATTTACCTGCTTCATGAATCATAACTCCCTTGTGCCAACCAACCTCCTACCTTCTGGACTAGCAGGTCATATGAGAATACACTGTCATGGGAAGAAAGTCTCTCTGTTGTAACTGCTCTCAGGGCTGCTCTGAGAGACCCTTTGGGTTTGTGTATTGTTGAGAATGTAAGTCAGGAATACTCGTAACTTCGTAGATTAAGTTTATTCGTGATAAAACACAACCTGGCGTTATGCTCCCGCTCCGACTCCTTCAACCGCCAACAATTCAATCCCCCCGCCTCCCACTTCGCGAACTAATGATGCATGGAACTCTTATGCATCATAACACATCCTCTCCCGTTAATCAACAAATTGCAAATAAGAAAGATAATCCACAATGAAAAAAACAATAAAACAAGGAACACTTTGACCCAATCTCCCATTTTTACTCGTAAACTAGTTGGTTCCTCACTTTTCTTGGGAAACTTAATCAAATCATTAATAGCTGTCTCATCACACAATAATTTTTGGAACCAATAAGGCACTAGTTTGGTGCCAGGTAAACGCCCCCTCATGTCCACAAAAGGAATCCTCTGAGTAACACTGTGTGGTGTGGTGCGAAAACCCCAGACCATGTTTGAAATGGTATTCTTAACATCACACCGGTTTGTCAAAGCCAAGTTCCTTTGAGCAGTCTGACAGCTCTTTCAGCCACACCATTTCCCCTAGGATTATACAAGGATGTGCAAGAATGTCTGACTCCCCAGGTTCTTAAAAACTCTGTCATATCATGTGAAGTGAGTTGTGTGCCATTGTCTGTAATGAGAACTACTGGAGCCCCCTCTTCTTTAAAGATTTTTAAAAAAACATTAATGGTGGTTTTTGTAGGGACATCTCTTAAAAATTCCACCACCAACCATCTCGAGTGAATATCCACCACCACCATTGCAAATTTCATGTCTGGAGACAACTCTCTCAGTGGTCGAATAAAATCCAAACATACAGTATGCCAAGACTTTCCAGGGTCCACTAAATGTCCACCTTCGCACTTCTCAAGAACCAAACTCTTCTCACTCTCTTTGTATAAGCAACAATTTCGCACCCATTCCTTGATCTGATTGTCCTTGCCTGGCTATTAAAAGTTAGTCCTCACCCTCCTAGTGGTTAGCCCTTGACCCAGGTGACCCTCATGCGCCAGCTGAAAGATATGAAAACTCAACCCCATGGGAGGAACAAAACAATCTCCCTTCATTATCACACCACCATCACAAACGGATAAATCCTCCAGCACCCTCAAACATGGTCTCACAGCCGGGGCTAAAACACTCTCCCTCACTCCTCCACTTTTAATCATTTTGATTACATCGTTCATCACCGGATCCTCTTTCATCTTCTGTTCCCACTGCGCTCCCGAAAATGAACCAGTACCACTATCCACTACATCATGCACAGTGGCAAAAGCACCCTCCTCATTTGTATCTCTCACACCAACATCATCCACTTCAAATGGCAAGCCCCACAAGTACACACGGAAATATTCAGCACCGCAAGCTGCTGCCAAAACTTCACGTTCTATGACCGAATAATTTCTCTCGGCCTTCGTCATGGTACGAGAAGCAAATGCCATAGTCTTTTCTTCACTTCCATGAAATTGAGAAAGCACTACACCCAAACCAGAAGCAGTGACATCAATAGTAAGCACAGATTTTAGACCTCTATCAAACACTGATAATATGCCTACTTGACATATTTCTTTCTTAATTGTGTCACAACAAAGCTGTTGTTCTTCCTGCCACTCAAACTTGCTCCCTTTGTGCAACAATTTCTTTAGAACTTCTGTTTTCTCAGCAAACCTTTCAACAAATTTAGCGCAGTATTCCACCAACCCCAGGAACAATCTTAATTGATCTCTATCCTTTGGGACAGATGCTCTACTTATGGCATCCAACAAGGAGCGCTTAGGTTTGATTGAACCCATAGCCACACTATAACCCAAATACTCCACCTCCTCGATTAGAAAGGTGCACTTCTCCTGATTAAGTGTGAGACCATGTTCCTCCAGTTTTCTTAACACTAGGTGCAAGGTGGCATTATGTTCGTCCTCCGATTCTCCCATCACCAGGATATCATCTTGAAAATAAATCACATCCCTTATCAACTCCAAAACCTTTGCCATAACACGTTGAAAAACACTGGTAGCGGATGCCAACCCAAACGGCAAGCGAGTGAATTGAAATGTACCCTCTGGACTAATGAACGTGGTAAGTGATTTGGAGCTCTCATGTAACCTTACTTGGTGATATGCGCTCCTTAGATCTAGTTTGGAAAAATATTTCTTATCTTTCACCAAAGTAAGTAACTCACTTATATTGGGAAGCGAAAAGACATCAACTACACCATTCTGGTTGACAGAGCGCAAGTCAACACAAAATCTTAGGCGACCATCAGCCTTCTTGGTGATAACCACAGGTGATACCCACTCTGACGCCGCAACAGGCTCAATGACTCCATCTTCTAAAATCTCTGCCAAAAGTTTCTTTAATCCCTCACGAACTGACAGTGGCACACGCCTTGGTTTATGCTGTACTGGAGTGGCATCAAATTTCATTTTAACTTTATGAACGTACCCTCTAAGACATCCCAATTTCTTGCTAAAAACATTTTCTGCTTCAGTTAACAGTTTTTTCAGAGTGAGTTCGTCTACAACGAGTTCCTGATTAGGAGCTCTGGGATTCAATATAATGTTCAGGTCAAACTGGTGCATCCAGCCCAGAATTGCGGGTCCCTCAACCGACACATACACTTTACCCTTGGTACACCTTGAGCCATATTGTATATTACCTTCCATGTAACCCAAAATGTCTATGGATTCACCTTGATAACCCCCCTGGTTTATGTCTTTGGACATAAGTTCAGCATCCTGCCACAACATTTTGAAAACACGTTTGGGTATGACAGTGAACATGGACCCAGAGTCCACCATAAGTTCAATGTTCTTCCCACACACATTCAAAATTGCTGTTGGCCTAGACAACCTCTCTCTCTTCTTAAGAAAGGCCACATTCCTAATTTGAGATTTCCATTCACTACAAGAACCCTGTTGGTACTCAAATTTGCCATTGTGTTCTCAACCACACCCACACTTGAACTCAAACTCCTGTTGGTTTTACACACTCTCGCACAATGACCTTTTCTTGCACACTTCCTGCAAACCCTGTTAATAGCAAAACATTTTTTTGAGTCAGAATCGTGAAAACTGCTACCACAACGGGTACAGTCCCCTTTGCTTCTGACACCAGAAATACTTTGTTCCCCCTTGTTTTTGTTCAGACTTTAGTCTTTCTTTTCTTTTTTCTTGTGTGCACAGACTTCACTCTCGACGTAGTCCTGTTGATCCGGACCAACCACAGATACATCGGTTGCCCTGTCCTTTTTGTTAAGTTCCTTCATGCACCGCTGCGATTCTTCAATAATCTTAGCCATTCCAATGGCCTTCATGAGTGAGGGGTCTTTCGCTGCCCAAGGCCTTTCTTGTATTTTCCTCTCCCTGCGCTGCACAATCAACTGATCACTGATCAGTTCCTCCGTCATGTTACCAAAACGGCATTTAATAGAGAGCTCTCTTAGGCGGTCATTCTGACCGCGGCGGGCGGCAGTCGCAGCCCGCCATGCGGTTACCGACGAATGACCGCCCCGCGGTCAAAAGACCGCGGCGGCCATTCCAACTTTCCCGCTGGGCCGGCGTGCGACCGCTAAAAGGCCGCCCGCCTGCCCAGCGGGAAAGCCCCTGCAACGAGGAAGCCGGCTCCGAATGGAGGCGGCGGAGTTGCAGGGATGCGACGGGTGCAGTGGCACCCGTCGCGATTTTCACTGTCTGCTAAGCAGACAGTGAAAATCTGTATGGGGCCCTGTGAGGGGGCCCCTGCACTGCCCATGCCAGTGGCATGGGCAGTGCAGGGGATCCCAGGGGCCCCACGACACCCGTTCCCGCCATCCTGGTTCTGGCGGTGAAGACCGCCAGAATCAGGCTGGCGGGAAGGGGGTCGTAATCCCAGTGGCACGGAGGATTCCCTGGGCCAGGGGAAAACCGGCGAGAAACCGCCGGTTCCCCTTTTCTGACCGCGGCTTTACCGCAGCGGTCAGAATAGCCCATGAAGCACCGCCAGCCTGTTGGCGGTGCTTCCGCTGCCCTCCGCCCTGGCGGTCATGGACCGCCAGGGTCGGAATGACCCCCTTAGTCTGGCCACAAACTCATCAATGGATTCATGTTCCCCCTGATGCTGTGTGTAAAATTTATATCTGGCCATGACCAAATTAAGTTATTTTGGAAATCGATTCTCCAGCCTTTTTACGGCCTCTTTATAAACGTCATCCATAGGCTGACCATTAGGCCTAATGCTACCGGCAGGTACTTAAAAATTTGCTGCTCCTCATTACCAAGAGCACTCAATAAAATCGCCTTTTTCCTGGCCGACGAAAAGTTTTGACCATCAAGTGCTTTAATGTAATTTTCCAAAATTTCAATCCAATCCTCCCAACAAATGTCGGGCTGTCCTGCTTGTTGAAGGCAAAAAGGTGATGTAATAATGTTCCCAACTGAAGCCATGACTAAATTATACCACAAGCTCTGCTCAAGCACCAAAACAACAAATGAGTGGTGTTTTTTGTTTTTTAGTCCAGATAAAGAGTTAAGCATAGGTTGGAGTTTCTTTTTTTTCCTTCTTAAACATGTAAGATGGCCGCCATAGAAGACTCTCAATCAAATGAGTGAGCAGCCTAGAATCGATATCAAGAGTGTGGAGTTTTATTTTCTCCTGTGTTAAACATGTAAAATGGCCGCCACAGGATACTCCCAATGAAATGAATGAGCAGCCTAGAATCAGTATCAAGAGTGTGCCCCCTGCTCTTCCTCTGGGTGAGCCACACTCATTAGCTTAAACGCATACACCACAGCAATCAGTGCTCACTGGGGCATCTAGTGAGGTCTAGTGTTTAGTTTTTTAATAAATAAACAAGAACACGCCCCTTATTCTTGTAAGAGCGAGCTCCGCCCACTTACAGCTCCAAAGCGAACAGCGGTTGTATCCACTTCCTGCCGTGCAGTTTAGTGTTTAGTTATTTTAATGAATAAACGAGAACACACCCCTTACTCTTCTAGAAGCGAGCTCTGCCCCCACACAGCCCCAAAGCATCAAAGAAAACGGGCGACGTGAGGAAAACAACCGTCCAGCATCTCGTCAAGGACGGCAGTTGGTGCGCTGTTGCAGGGCCCCTCTTCCGTGAAGGAAACAGCAGACGTGAAGGTAACAAGCCATCAGGCACCATGTCTAAGACGGCAGCCACCAATCGGTTCCCAGCGATCCACTCACAAGGTGGATAAATTAGGTAAGAAGCACTGATAACAACCTTCAGCCTTTAGCGAAGCCTGCAGCCAACCCAGGTTGTGCCTTAGGTTCAACTCGTCGCCTAAAATGTTGAGAATGGATGTCAGGAATACTGGTAACTTCATAGATTACGTTTATTCATGTTAAAACACAACCTGGCGTTATGCTCCCGCTCCGACTCCTTCAACCGCCAACAATCTAATCCCCCCACCTCCCTCTTCGCGACCTGATGATGCATGGAACTCTTATGCATCATAACATGTATCAGTCAGCAGGAGTAGTAGTCTTAGTAACAATCTTATAGAGCCTTTCAGTCCTTTAACCAGTCCTGGGCACTCCTAAATGTCCCAGAAGCAACGTGTCAGCATAAAACAAACCACTGAATGTATATTATTAATAAACTTCGAGCTAACAAGACAGTGACTCCTTGTTTCTTAAACATAGTGTGAGATGGTGGAGGCAAAATCAAACATTTGGTCAAGTTTGGAAGGGTCAACTACTAGACTTATATTGTTACTGCAGGAGGAGGCATCATTTTGTAGTAACTTCCACTTTAAGAAGCATTTTGCTCTCATGCTTTGCTCACACCTGAGTGGAAGCGTGACACATGGAGTCTGGTTGGGGGTATAAATGAACCTGTAGAGAATATTGGTCTAGGAACAAGACGATCTGGATGTGGAGGACCAACTTGATTTGGATGCACATTTACTAGTGAACCTATGTAAATAAATATATACACTTCATGGTTTTGGATCAGCAAATATTCATAACACTAGTAACAAGGACGGTATGATACCCATGTGATTATTAATGTGGGATGATGTATCTGTTATGCAGCTGACATCTTCTCATAGAAGACAGAAGAATGATGGATCATTCCTGAGGGAATGAAAAAGGGAAGCATCTCTCTTCATAATAAATAATTGAAATAAAACTTACCAGTACATCTGGCAAAGGCCGCCTCCGATAGGGGCCTCAATGGCCAGCGCCTTAACATCCACTGGGGACCCTCAAGGACCAGTTTAACCATTTTTGGGGACGCTCAGGTGGGCTCATTAAAGAAGGGTTGCTACCCCCAGAACAGGAGTATCAGTATCGAGCCTGCCAAGGTTGGTGTGAAAAGGAGGGCCAGTGGGGGCCCAGGTATCGTTTAGACTGCCAATGGGGAAATAGGAGGGCAACATGCCTGGGTAAGTTGGAGGGCATATAAGGCCACACACGCTGCCCCCCCTTGTTTTCCAGAATCACACACATTGAGGCAAGGGCAGCGCGGCGGTCTGAAAACCAACCTACCCACACCTAAGGTACACCATCTGTTGCAGTGCCGACAAAAAAAAAGGGGGGATGGAGACTGAGAAGGGCGGTTGAGATGGAGACATCTGCTTGGTTAAGGAGGTATACATAGAAGGTGATGTGCCAAGAAAGAAGCCCACTCACCTGCCCCCTTACAGTAGGGTGAGCCGGCCCGATAGGGGTGTGTAAGCGGAGCACGGCACTCGCAGGCTAGACCCGTCAGACAGATGGCTGGACACAAAACACACAGACAAGGTAGCGGGCTAAGCCTAAAAAACAAATGAAGCGACCCTGCACAAAAAATGGAAACAACCAACAAAGAACTGATAACCCCCAAACAGCTGCATGTATGATTGCCCGAACAACAGGCAGGCGCAATAAAAGGACCTATGACAACTATGATTTATGACCTGTTTGACATGTATGATTTGACCAGTCAATGATAGATGGTTTATGGTCCTGTCACAATGACTGATTTGTGATCTTACCTGATGATTTATGGTCCATTGTGTCATAGTAATTTATGACACCATTGATTGAATTATGACTTGCCATGATGATGATTTAAGAATCAGTATTTGAATTGCGATTGTGCATGCAAGAATAAAATGCAGCCATGTTGTTCCACAAGATAACAGAATTTCTTTATACATATTAAAAGCTATTCAAGGTCTGGAGTGGTCCAAGTGAGGGGGCTACTGCCTCTTCCGCAAATGTCACTGAACGTCACTGCACTATCACTTAGTGCAAGGATGGGTTTTCAGCAGTTATTTATTGTGGCATTGGCTGTTGTTGCTGCATGATCTTGTGATGTCAGAACCACTTTCTGGCAATTATATACTATGCAGAAGAATTCTGACAGTTCTTTACAAAAGAGCATTGCTGAGTTTTTCTTGTATGAAATTTCACGTATTTTCAGTCTGTGAAGTAAATTGCATGTAACTTAAATACCACACTATTGGATTATTAATTTTTTTACTTTGCCTGTATTTATGGAGTTAAACAATTACAGTTGTTCTTATTGGAAGTTTGATAAAACATTGTTTTCAAGTCTTGTGGAAACCCCACAGGAGATTTCTTCTTGGGAGTGTCTTTGAATGTGCATTCCCGAATATTCTAGCAGACATAAGTGGCTACTTTTGTTATTTTATGTGTATTTCATCAGCAAGTTTTGACATTGTTGGCTACTTTATTTATTTGATCTTATTGTGTTACAACCAACATTTCCAGCATACTACCACCACCATCTATTTTTTTTACTAATGCAAGGTGAACCACCTATGGATTAGGAAATACAGAAAGCAGTATTTTTTATGTATATTGAAGTGTTAGATGGTAGTGACAGCAAACCTGAAAAAATGCTATCATTATTGAGACATTGTCTAGGTGGTTTTCGGTTGAAAGAATTGAAGAACCTTCCCATATCAGAATGACCAGGTAAAATATATGCAGGGCCACTGGAATTATGCAATTGTGCAGCTGCTGCAGTTTTTGCCTAATTATGGTTTTGCCACATTTACTACGTAATCCATAATCACTTTACCATACGTAAACCCAAGTCAGGCTCACACTGAAATAGAAACCTAAGGATGGTCAAGAGAGTGGAACTGTTACTCACACCGCAATGAATACAAATGAATTTGATCGAGGGAGGGTGCTATAGGAAAGCAGGAGGTGAGGGGTAATTTTCTTGTTCATCATACAGTGTAAGTTTTTCCATTGGTAGCTACTTAAAGGCCCGTTGGCACCTTGTACGCTGGGTGATATTTATGGGACTGTGTGCTATTGTACTCTAATACCTTTGAAAGAAATAAAAAAAGATATATACCATACATTTCAAGCACTCTGGTGTCTCCATTTGAGCTTCTTAGAGGCAGGATAAAATCGAGTATATTTCTGGTCGGGTGAATGTACATGCAAATTGTACATCAAGGTTGCAAATGTCTGGTAAAGAGTGTGTAATGGATGAAGCTCAGCAATTTCAGGACTGCAAGGTAGCGAATACCTTGCTAATGTGAACTGGATGAATGAGGAATGTGGTGCGTTTGATTACAAAAAATCTAGGTTGAGAAAATGGGAAAAGATTTTTTAATGAGTGTGGTAATACAGTACATAAGAAAGAGGTGGCCTCAAGATCACAAGATACTATGGGAGCTTGAGAGCTATTTTAGAATACAAGAGGAGGCTTGCTAAAGAAATGGCATTGCATTGAGAGGTGATCTTCCTCATGGGTTGAGGAAAAAATAGACTGTTCCTATGAAGGGCATGTGGATATTTCTGGAACAAAAAGGCGTGTACATGAATACTTTTCCTGAACTGGAATAGATGTGATGGTTGATAAGCAGGTAGATTGTGCATGATCTGTACTTCTAGTGATGTGTCTGCTAAGCCATTCATAGCTGAATCGTACCCAGTTTAATTACCTACAGGACCTTGGAGAAAGTTGGGTATTGATATTATTGGCCCTTTTGCCAAGTACAAAGCATTGGCATTGTGGTTATAGACTATTTGTGAAATGCCCTCAAAAATAAGAATGATTTAATCATCATCACTTTACATTATTTCGGTAAAAACATACCATAAAAGTACAGTACAAAACAATCCAGAGGAGAGAATATAAAAAGAAGAACAGGTAAGATTAATAACAAGCTCTAAAAACAGAAAAGTTCAAAACAGAATAAAACAGTAGCAATTTTTTTTTTACCATGAATATAAAATTTAAAAAGACATGCAGCCTCAGCTGAGTAATAAATGCATTAAACTGATGACCATACACTTATATGCGGCAACTGTACACTATAATGCCTGCTTCTAATATCGACTACTAAGTCTTGTTCTTTAAAATCCCTAGTCTAAAACGCCAAATTGATTTGAAACATTTCGGCGCGGGCACACTATTTGTACAGATGAATCTGTCTTGAGAACTTTCAAAGCAGGTAAGCAGTTCCTAAAACCCATTTGTTTGCATGAAGGGATAATCCAAAGAGCCCTCTGTTTGCAATATGCAGGACATTGAAAAAGAACATGAAAATCAGTCTCTTCATTCTTACAGCCCATCGGGCATAACTTGGACCTATTGATTGAATTGGGCCATTTGTAAGTTAGAGAGCGCAGCGGAAGAGACCCTATTCTGAATCTAATGTAAAGGGCGCGCGCAAGTGGAGAGAGTGCTACATCCATGAAGAGCTCAAGCTCATAATGGCATTTAAATTGCAAGAAACTATCAGTCATGGAAGAGGGCGCAACTTCAGCCAATTGCGCAGTTTGGACTTTGAGCCAAAAAGCGTCCTTCAAGGTGTGGGCGGCATTTTTAGGAATAGAAGAGGGATCCTTCCAATAGGACCCCAAGCCTAAATGAAATAAACACCGTTCAACATAGGCGCACCACTTAATTCTAGTGTTAAAGTTGGTGCCCAACAGATTGGTCAACCAGCATCTAAATGGAATAAGAGTGTCTGATGACCACAGACGGATCCAGAACAGCAGTGGCCTTAAGGCGGCAATCTGGTTGATTGGAAAAAGGTTTAGGTCCATTCGGATAGGCAAGGAAGGGGTACTTGAAGGGACTCTTAGCAACGTCTTTAAAAACAGGTTTTCCGCCCTTGCCAAGTCCTCCAGATTGCAATGGCCCCATAGCTCGGCACCGTACAAAGCCCCTGCCCCTGGCTTGAGATTTATATATTTCAAGAGCAGGAGTCAAAGCAAATCTGGGGGATCTGGTTGCAAATCTCACAATGCCACCCGCCCTTTGTTTCAGACACATTAATGATTTCTGGAGGTGGGCATGCCAGTTGTGTGAATCTTCTAGTTTAACACCTAGATAATCAAAAGTGCTGTCAGAGTCACCAGCTCCTCAGGGTCAGTGCACGTTCCCAACATGTCCACCACTGAACAGCTCCAAGACTCTGATAGATAAATCACAGAGACTGAGAGAGTACAAGAGGGGAAGAGGGGATTAGGAAGGGAACAGCTGGGAAGGAGACCTGTAGTAAGAAAAAGGTTAGAACACACAATATGAAAATTATATCTCCTGAAATCAATACTAGATTATGATTCTAAGCCTAGTCACTCTGAAAACATGAACAATCTAAGAGTTAAGATTAAAATGACTAAGTTTCAAGATGGCCAGATACCTGTAGGGGAATCAAGATTAATTAAATGAAAACTTTCTTATTCAAGTACTTTCCTTTACATGAGAATCAGAAAAAACATTCTGACTAAATTTTAAACCAGTCATATAAATCCTGTTTTGAGAATGTATACTAGGACCATACAATATTGCATCTAGAAACTCTGGCCTTCTGTGTACTCTTAAAATGTTTCAACACAAATTGCGCATATTGCAGATATATATATATATATATATATATATATATATATATAGTAAACACCATAAAAGGATTGTGCACCATGAATAACACAATATGGATCCAGGAAACAAATCACATAACTTGTCAACTCGAATATTACATAATAAATATCTTAGAATAGTAGCATACAATAAACAACATGAATTAAACTCGAGGAGAGAATTGTGCGTCTTGCCAATTCGAGTGTTACCATGTAAAATACCAAGAAATGGTAGCACGCAATGAATATCAAAGTCAAATCATCATTAATCAAATCGAGCGTCTTGCCGATTCGTAAAACACAATGTAAATGTCAAGGAATAACAGCTCCCAATAAATAACAAGATCAAAGTACAATGAAACGAATCGCGCTTCTTTTGCCGATTCTTAAGCCACCATGTAAAATGTCAAGAAATGGTATCGCGCAATGAACAACAAAGTTAAATGCTCATGAAACGAGTTGTGCATCTTGCCAATTCGTAAAACATCATGTAAATGTCAAGAAATAGTAGCGGGCAATGGACAACAATGTTTAAACACCATAAAACGAATCGCGCGTCTTGCCGATTCTTAAGCCACCATGTAAATGTCAAGAAATGGTAGCGCGCAGTGAATAACAAAGTCAAACTTTTATTAAATAAATTGCGTGTCTTGCCTATTTGTAAACTACCATATAAATGTCAAGAAATGGTAGCGCGCAAGTAATCTGTTACTCATTTAAAATTTAAGAATTTAAACCAAGAATAAGAAAATTCTAAATAACGATGTCGGGACAGTCCAACCACCGTCTTACCACCTGGAACAATGATCACCAATGAAGGATTAGGGCAGAAGACTGGAAGATCCAAATAGGCCGCTGGGACAGGAGCTCAGGAAGAAGCTACTGCTCTGCACCGGGACCTCTGAATAGTGAGTACTGGGAGTTGGGCTGGCTCTCTTTTATAGAGTCTTGGCCCAGCCCAGAACCACGCCCAGTCATGTTGCAGGGAAAGTCTCTGGAAGGCCCCGGAAAGGGGCCACACCCTAACACACTCTGAAAACCTGCAGCAATACATTACAAAGGAACAGTATTTGTAAGCATATTAAAAATAAGTTTTCAGGATTGAACTCTGCAATGCAAAAGGTTAAACCACAACATATCAGCACAATGCATAAATTACTTTGTTTTGAGAGTCTTGGGTTTTTGCATTTTTGTCGGCAATAGAACACGTACTGCTCTGGTGTTGACAAGTGCCCACTCTTTCCAATAAGGCATCCTCTAAACTAACAGATCTTTTCATTTTATACTTTTTGTCTCCAAACACCATGTATTTTGTTTTTAATGAATTAATTTCCAGGCCATGGTCTTTACAAAACTCCATAAACCTTGCAAGCAAACTTGAAAGGCCCATGGCTGTTCGGGATAATAACAGAGTATCATCAGCAAATAGAAGACATGGAATCTTCTGCCCTCCCATAATAGGGGCATCACTAGAGCAATCCAGGAGGTAGGGAATACATGCGTTGATAAATAAAAGAAACAAAGTTGGCGCAAGTACACAACCCTGTCTCACACCACGATCAGTGGGAAACGCTGAAGTCAGTTCCCCTGCCAGTCCCCATCGTATTCTGGCACAATTGCCTGAATAGAGGTCTCTAATTATGTTAAGCACGGAGCAGGGGACTCCAGCTTTGCTCATAACTTCCCACAGTTTAGGACGCAGGACAAGGTCACAAGCGGATTTCAGGTCAACGAATGCCACAAAAAGATGGCCTGAGTCCACATTACAGTCTTCCACTTTATGGCAGTAAAGCGGAAAACCTGATCATAGTACTGACCTTATCTCTGAACCCTGCCTGGAGGTGGCTTAGTGCCTGCTCAAAAATAAGAATGATTTAGTAGGTTACATCAGAGGTTATAGTGAAGTTCTTGAATGACTTATATTGTAGACAAGAAATTCCTGAGTAAATTATTTCTGACAATGGTCTGTAATTTCTAAGTTGTGTTATTTCGGATTTCTTTGTTAAGTATGGTATTATAAATCGGAAAATGCTGGTTTTCCCTCTAGAATTGAATTATCAGGTGAGGAGATTTAAGAGGGTGGTGAAGGACTTCATTCAATTGGCAATCAAGAAAGGTATTAACTGGAGGAAGGCACTCATAGGCATGGTATTAATGCACAGAACCACACCTAATTCAGTGACTCTGGTGTCTCCATTTGAGCTTCTGAGCGGCAGCAAGCCTGGTGTGAAGCTTCTACAATGGTGGTTGCAGAGCAAATGTTAAAGGAGTACTGAATATGACTATTACAGCTTTAAGAGTATGATGGACAAACAAGCTGTTCACACTGCTACCCTTCTTAGAAGTGTTCAAGTATGAGGTAAGAATAATTGTGGTAATTGTGGTAGGGTTTCCCTATATAGAGGAGATGTGGAAGTGAGTAGTGAAGATAATTGATCGGATGACAATGTGTTTCTGGATTTACCTGAAACAATGGTAGAAGGCAGTGGTAAGATAATAGGAAGTGTGAGTAGTACTGATAGTAACTTTGTTGAATGTGTGGGGAGATGCACCAATGGTATAACTGTTGAAAGGAGGGCCAGTTGTTTATCCTCTTAAGCTGAATGGTTACGTTTTACACTTATGTTTTTTTCTTTCTTTATTAGAAGTATATTGTATTTTCATGTAGCATTTTGTGTTTTTGTTGTTGTTTGTTTTAGGGCAAAGATGTGTGGGAACTTCAATTTTAAGCAGCATTTTCCTCTTGTGCTTTGCTTACACTTAGAGTGGAAGAATAACGTGGAATCTGGTGGGAGTATAAATAGAGTGGACGAGAATGTTGTTAGTTAATGGTTGGAGGAACAAGACGACCTGGATGTACTTCTTACTATTAAACTTATATAAATAAATAAATATATTTTGTGATTTTGGATGGGCAGTGCTGTCCATGTTTGTAACACTTTTAATGCTTGAGTTTCTGCTACATCGTGGTTTGCTTGTTTTTCCCAGGGCCATGATTTATGCACAACAGAACAAGCACATTGACAATGCATTAGGAGCAGTGCTGGCCCTTGCACTGCACAGTATTGGCCCATCTTTACATTACTAGACCTTCCCTGTTAGCTACAGTCCTGGTGATTGACAGCAGTTATAAGCAACATCGACATCGACAGCGACGAAACAGGAATATTTTATCACCAAGCAAAAATAAACATGCAGACTTCCGATCCTCCCCTGATGTTTAATTATGGTGAAATTGTGTCACTGCAGCTATAGGATATGAGCTGATGGATAGTTCACTAAAACAGCACCAACCACAGAAGGTTTTAAGCCGAGATGAAGAGTGGACAGGAGGTCTCAGGCACAAGGACAGGGCACAGCCGAAGTTCCTGCACAGATCTGCTTGGCTCAGCCTGTCATGCACTTCAGCATTGCGAAGGCGAAAGAAACAATGTACTTTTACAACTATTAGGCATCACTTTGAAACAGTGGCAAATCTGGACCAGCCAAATTCTGCATACTGTACACATTTAGGCGTGGCCCCATACTTTGGCAACCACCTATCTCGAGTTCATTATGGACAATGTCTCGGAACTGCAGCCAGAATTCATTAGGCTACCAAATCAATTTCCAAGACTGAAAATGGTGTTCATGATGACATAGACGGAAGTGGCCACCATACCCTTGCACATATGACCCTCATCCTCTTCTGACCATCATTTATGTAAGTGACCTGGAGCAGGAATGCAACTTTTCCAGCATTGCTGCGTTGATACTGTATTGCATTCTAGTCCTGAGTCAGGTAAGTTACCACTAAAGCATTCGTGGCTCGCGGGGCCACAGGGGATGGGGCAGAGCGCGGGGGGATTAGTAAAATAAAATTAATTAATTACAAAAAAACTTATCTCCGCTCCCGCGCCGCTGCTCCTCCATCTCCGCAGGCACAGGCTCCCAGCCTGCCTTGCAGCCAATCCTGACGCTGCTCAGAGAAGCGTCAGGATTGGCTGAAAGTGCCCAGCCAGGGCAATCCCAGGCAAACTGGGAGCCTCTGCCTGCTCTATCCAGCCCGGCAACACAGTGCCGGGCTGGATAGAGCACACTGCACATGTGTGTTTGGCCGGCCCGGGACAGCTGGCCAAACACACATGCACTCTGAGGGGAGTTCACAGTGTACTCCACTCAGTGCTCATCAACCCCGTGGCCCCGCCAACTTTAACAATGCTGCTGGCAGGGGGGGTGCTCCTCCGCCATAGCAGAGGAGCCGCCAGTGCACTAAAGTACCATTTATACAGGATAGTGCTGGAGTTGCACTAAGATTCTGTGCTTCCTTTAAATGACCACTTATTATTCATACTGATCTGTCTGGTTCATTGTTTGCTATTATGTCACGTTCCACACAACTACCGGATGGCTCTGTTCTTAGTTTCTACCATCACTCTTGCTACCTCACAACACTAAACATATATGTTACTTACTTAACACCAGTTCTTATCATGCAACACTTCTAGTGCCAAACAACTCCCAGTAACAAACTGCTTACAATCCCACGTCCCTTTTCCTTTGTGCCACTTTCTGTCCTACTTCACTTACAGCCCTCCACTGCTCCTGCCCCCACTACTTGAGGTGCTAAAGAACTCCCTATCATTCACCACTCCCGTTCCTATGTTAATTTTTTCCTGAATGACGTCTGGTCTGTCACCACCTTACAAGTCCTGCACCATCATACAAGCAACAATTCATACTGATCTCTCTGGTTCTTTACTCTCTATTGTGTCTACAGTTGCAGCACTTTAAACAACATCATCCCTGAAGCCCAGACAGCTTTACATTTGTGCAAAACTGAAGGATACATTGGCAGGTAAGTTAGCTTCTCCCCAGTGCCTATCACTCATTCCATATTTTCTGCATCACTGTCATCCCTTTGCCAATTCTTGTCACTCATCACTTGATGTCACATACAACTCCTGTTTGGCCCCACTTCCAGTATCTATCATCCCGCTTAGTACCATGTGGCACTAATCCCATACCACACCTTGCCCTGATCCATTCCCTGTCCTGCAGCATTCGATGTTCCACACCAGTCTTGGCCATGAAACCCTCCTGGTGCCACACCACCCTGAATACCAAACCACTTATAATGTCACATCCCTCTTTCTGTGCAGTTCTTGCCCTGAAGCATTTCTGATCCTATAGTACTTCAGGCCTCACTACTTGAGGTGCTACAGAACTCCCTATCATGCACCACCCTTTTTCCTACATCACCTTTTTTTAATGACTTCAGGTCTGTCGCTACCGTTTGTATCCTCTATGACAAATTCCTGTATTATCACACAAGCAAAAATTCATAGCATTCCTGGTCATGCACTACTTCCTGATTTGCAACACCCTATTACTGTAGCATGACAGATTATGCAGCATCCATGTCCTGCTGTGTCTCTGGTCCAAAAACCAATGTAACACCACTCACACTCCCACAGAATCCCTAATTCCACACCACTTCCAGAGCCTTATTACTATAGCTAACCAAGGTCTGCTTGTTCTGCAGGACGCCTAATCCTTCACTGTAGTTAGGTCACACAGCCCTACCAGTATTGCCCCACTCCAGGTCCTACAAAACAGCTACAGCTATTTCTTTTGGTTTGGAACTGCACTGTTCTCCTTCGAGTTCCATTGCCTTTTTGGTCAGCACATGTGGCAAATACTTCCTTAGGTCAAACACCATCATTGCCTGACTCCCCCTCCATTTAAGAGTGGGATGGTCCACAAAGTGGAAAGATGGGGGTCCGCACACAACAACGCTCTAAGGCGGGGATGGAAGCCTGGGGAGGGTGATAAGCCCACGAAAAGGGTGCGTCTGGATTGGTGGGCAACTTTTGAACCGGCCAATCCGGTCATACCATTGAAAGCTAAAAGGGGGTTGCGGTAGGCACCCTACATCGCTTACGGAAGCTTTGGAGCTTTTGCCGTGAGGACATCACTGGACGACTTCTCTGGAGCCATGCCGAAGAGGAGAAGATTGTCACAGCAGGAACTCTAGAAGCATCACCTGCACCGCAGCCGGAGCAGAAGGAGGTCTGTTCCATCGTTGGAGCTCTGGAGGAGGAAGACCCACCTCAAACAGCTCAGGAACGCCATGAGGTGCTAAAAAATACTCAGGCAAGGTGAGCGGCGGCATGCTATTGCGGCCGAAGGGGAAGAGAGCGGAGGAGTACAAGCTTTGGCCTTCTTGATGGTTTGAGCAGCCCAAGGATATTGTGGCCAGCATACCCGAGCGGGGACGGATCTCTGCTCAAAAGCAGCATACCATTGCGGGTTTGATCCCGCGTGGTGGGGACAATTATTAATAAACACAGATTAACTATTTCAAGAGAACTCTTTACTAACACAAGCCAGTCTTCTGAAATCTCATAATTTTGGACTATAAAAGAGGTGGAAAAACAAAAAAAGAAAGTAACTGACTAGGATCGCACAATTTGGCCTTGTTTATGGTGTGGGTTCGGCACTGACTTTGAGCTTAGGCAAGTGGGGAAGGACCTCCGCTAGGATTCAGTGTTTTGTCGCGGATTCAGTACCACGTGGTGGGAATGATCAGGATTCACCTGACAATAGCGTCCCCTAATTAAAACACACGGAGGGTATACAGTGTACCACGTCACATCAAAAAACATTAAAATGCTGGTTAACGTGAACCAAAAAAACAAAGAAAAAGGAGCTTTGCACAATAAACTGGCTTGAGGGTCACCCCTTGGCTTAGTGGTTAAATCCTCAGACCCCTGCACTGAAGGGTGGGTTCCAGTCTAGTGTGTCAGTAATCACCTACTGCAATATAAGTAATTGAGGGCAATAACATGGAGCAAGAAAGCAGCTACAGAGGCAGAGGCAGGGAAAAGAAGCACTCTGCTCGTTTTAGTGGGGGTAATAGAATACACTCCACCCCAAAAAAGCAGACACTGGCAAGAAACAACATTGGGCCTGAGCTGGACGCGGACTTAGAGGAGCTAATAGCGAAGGCACGAGAATTACTGACCCAGCAGAAAAAGGTGCAAGTGGCCAAGAACATCAATGAGAGGGCTATGAACGAGGCCACGAAGAGGAAGCCAGATACCTTACCCAAGAGCCCTGGGCAAGGGACGCTTGTAGCCAGAACATCAGCACCCTCCAAAGGTGCAGGGAGTCAGGAAAAACACTTCGACTGCACAGAAGAACGTCAACAAACCATGTACCGACAGGGAGCAAGGCAGCCTGAGTCATCCGGTGTTTCTGGACAATGAAACCTAGTCTGAAGCCCCAGGCGAGGAGAGTGGGGGTGAGCACGAGGAGGAGCCTGAAGGCAGCATGGCGGTAACCTCTGGTCCCAGCCAACAACAGCAGTGGCACAAGAGGGTGAGATGCAAGCGCAGCGCGAGGGGTGGGGGCCCACCACAGGGGGCAACCAATGACAGTATTACCAACTTTGGGGTGGTCAATTTGATGCAACAAGAGGTGGCGGGGTTAATAAGCACCTCCAACCCGACGCAGCACCAACAGGTTCATCCATGGTTCAGGGGGGGGCATGATCCTGGTCACACCCTCCCACCTTGCCCCCATTCACAGCTAACACATGGTGGGCATGTCTGGGCTAGGTGACACACATCACCCCATGCTACCTGGCATTTCCATGGCCTAGCATGACACCCTGACATGTCCCCGGTGGTGGGGGAGCACAGGCTGACAAAACATCCACATGCTCCACTCAAATGGGCAAGACACAGAGTCTGCCTAGGACCCCAACAACAAAACACAGCCTTTAAGTAGGGTAGAGGCAGACAGTGGCAAAGAAGAGGTACAAGACAAGGCGAAAGACAAAGCTCCAGAGGTGGATTCCGGGGGGCAAGGGGCAGGCAGCAGAGAGCGGTAGTGCACCAGAGGGAGGGTCTGACCCCACAAAGGCATGGACAGCAGGAGTAGGCAAGCCAGCCGGTGAGTTAATCAGGCCATTGCTAGGTGATCCTCTCATTATGGCAAAGGAGACAGGCCCAACTAGCTTGATTCCACTTGTGATTAAAAAATAATCTGGCAAAAAGAATGAATCAACATATTTTCTTTGCTCGAAGTGCGACAGGCAGGTTTGAATTTGACTAGACAAGAAATATGAGGATAAAAGAGACAGACACTGGCCAAGGGTAGAAAGGCCCATAGGAAACTGTCTCAAAGCATTTCGCACCCTAGCCAGCATTTTCATAGGAAAGTTCAGAGAGAGCGCAGCAGCATTGTTTTTACACGATCAGAGAGTTCACGCTGCACAACAAAAATACCAGGGTGATGCTTGGCTGCATTATGATGAGAGTTTCAGGGAAAGGATGCAGACCTGCCATTCATTAAATGGGATCAACAGGATGTAGAAGGGTTCACCAATCACATGGTAGCCACCAGGGAGGGTGTGAGTGAACGCAATCTTTACTTTCATACATCAGGCGGGAGAGGAAGGGCCGAAGGGCTCCAGTGCAACTGCAAGTCAAAAGCGCAAGCAGGGAGCAGTCAGGGCAAGCCTAAACACCCTACATGCTGGAATATGACAACAGCAGGTGCAAGTGGGGGCAATCCTGCAAATTCAGGTGCAGCTGTGGCAACTGTCGGGCGGCCAACCCAGCAATGGACTGTGAGAAAGCTAAGGGGGTTTCCGAGGCGAAGGACACCAACAACAGGAAGTAAAATGGAGGTGAGCCAGGGCGGGACCCAGGTCAGCGACATTGCTCTACTCACTCCTGTTAAGTTAAATTGATTAATAAGCATCTTGGCGAGGTACCCAAGGGAGAAAAAAAACAGTTATTGATGAAGGGATTAAGTTACAGCTTCACCATCCCTTATGAAGGCCCCCGGGAATTCCATTGGTGCGATAATCTAAAGTCTGGGAAAGACCATCAGGCAATTGCGGACAAAAAAATAGCAAAGGAGCTCTCGCTAGGCAGGATGGTGGGCCCCTATCCCCAACCGCCAATAGACAAGTTTCTGATACCTCCTCTAGAGAAGGTTCCCAAAAAGGAAGAGGGCAAGTTCAGGCTGATACATCACCTAATATACCCTCCAGGCAAGTCAGTGAACGACGGCCTCGAGCAGGACAGCTGCTGATAGAATCTGCCGTTTGCTTATTACCAGTACATCAAGACAGTTACCATGCACTAGCAAAGAATCTGGGAGTGCTATTAGCAGGGGAGAAAACCGAGGGCCAACGACATGCCTGTCGTTCCTAAAGCTAGAGCTAGACACCATAGATGAGGTATGCAGGTTACCTCAAACCAAGGTCTCAGAGCTGAAGGTAGTCATGGGGCTCTGTTATTGAAAAAGAAGGCAAAGCTGGGCGAGCTGCAGAAACTCATTGGCAAGCTCAACTTCGCAGGCAGGGTAATAATGACAGGGAGGCCATTCACAAGGAGGTTGGCACGGCCATGCAGGGGCCTGTCTGAGAAACACCACAGGGTGAGAATCACACAAGGGGTCAGAGAAGACCTGAGACAGTGACTCAACTTCCTAACCAACTTCAATGGCACAATCACATGGCGGCACCCTTGGGTAACAGCAGGCCAACTGGAGCTATTTGCTGATGCAGCTGGTGGGGGGAATTTGGTGCAGTCTTGGGCACAGCTCGGACCACAGCCCGCTGGCCGGCATCTTGGTTGAAGATCGGGACAACCAAAAACATAACCCTTCTTGAAATTTTCCCAATAATAGTGGCGTTTTCCACAAGAACAGGCTCACAAATAAACAGATTACGTTGTAGTCAGATAATCATGGGGTGGACCAAGCCTCAAATTTGGGATTTGCATGCTGCTCGGCAGTAGTACGGCTACTACGACAACTTGTGGCGTGTCAACTTAAGAACAACATAGCAGTTAGGGTTAGGCACATCCCTGGATGCAAGAGCACAGTGGCTGATGCTCTGTCTCATTCACAGTATTGTTGTTTCAAGGAGCTGGCACCACACGCGGACCCCGTCATGACCCTGATACCTGAGATGCTATGGGAACTGGTTAACCCGATCTGACGATGCTAGTGTACAATGCCTTGGCCAGCAAAATGGCAACGCGCTATTGTAAGTGTTGGGAGGTCTTCCAAGGGTTCAATAGTCCTATTATACAAGGTTGGCAGCAGGGACAGACCCCACTAAATTTTTCTACTGCAAGGCGGCCATGAGGGGGTGGGGTAGGCTGAGGCCTGAGCAGCAGGATCAGTGCAGGCTTCTGGAATTCGCAACACTTCTAGAAGTGTAGGCTGTACTAACAGTTTGCAGCTCATGTCACAAACTCATCATGTTCAGGGCAGCCTTTACGAGGGCTTTTTTTGTAGCCTATCGCATAAGTGAAATTGTTTCACCTTCCAGAAATGACCCTGGGAACAGATGTCTGCAATGGGATGACCTTTACCTGGGCAGTGATTACATGACACTTTATTTGTGCCATTCCAAAACAGACCAAGTAGGGAAGGGCAGATACCCTAGGATGGATTTCATAGAGAATGTCATGTATTGCCCAGTGTGTTGCATTAAGGCTTATGTGTCCACAGGACTTAAAAAGGGGGGCCCCTGTTCTGCCACAGGGACGAGTGAATTTTCAGCCCATTCCAGTTCATAGTTGTACTCAAGATGGCCCTGGCTAGGGCAGGGCTTCCTCCAGATAAATTTGGGTTGCATTCCTTCCATAATGGGGTCGCCGCAACAGCATCGGCAGAAGGGCTATGGGGAAACCACATTAAGAAGATAGGGTCATGGTTGTCTGACGCTTACAAGTGCTACATCAGGCTCACAGGCTTTTAAGTAGGATTGTTTCTTTCACAGCAGGCCGAACCAACAACAGGTGCAGGGTTTTTGCTTGTTGGCCATTCATACATCATGACGGCTCAACAGTGGGCAGCAGCACGTAATAATTGCAGAGGGATCAGGTCCAAGAATACAGTTATGACGGGGTTAGAAAGGCCAGGCATAAGGTGCACTCACCTGTTCCAGACATAGAGCATGCCCTGCAACGGGAGGACAAGCCAGACATTGTAGTGATCCACCTTGGGGGCAACAACTTAGCCAAGCTGGGTAGGAAGGACCTTTTAGCAGCACTGGTGTCGGGCCCTTCAGCAATATCACAGCGGTTGTGCCCTGATGAAATACTGTGGTCAGAAATTATAGCTAGGGCTGATTGGAGGGGGGCAAAGGACCAGGGAGCACTTGAGAGGTCGAGAAGGAAGCTGAATATATCAATGTAAAAAATATGCAAGGCAAACTCTTGGGGTTTCGTGAGGCATGGATTTATCAACCTCAAAACTCTGGGCTATCATGGGGTGGACAGAGTTCACTTATCAGGGGTAGGCATGGACATGTTCTTGCTAAATATAGTAGGGGCCCTGGAGCTACTAGGTTTTCCTTAGAGTCAAACAAGGGGAAGTTCCATGCGGTCAGGAAACGCAAACATGATTGGCAAGAAGCACAAAGCCGAAAGGAGGCCTGCTCCAACATGGTCCTTGGGATGCCTTACAGCAGGGACAGGGGAGAACAGACAGGGGGGCCACAAACGGTCAGCAACGGCTGCAAATGTGTGCCTCCTTGCAAATCCACTACCATCAACATTTACATTTGAGGGCTAAATATCCAGGGCTGTTTCTCCTCCAAAGTGCAGTGCACCATTCAGCATGAACCAGGCACCACCATTGAAAACGATGGCTAAGTCCCATGCTAAGTTGATGGAGGGCGCACTGAACAGCAATTCCAGTGAAAGCCACTTGATGACAGCAGCTGTGCATTGATGGCCTGGTGTGAGCATCCAAGATTATACGCCCTACCAAAAAAATGTCTGATCTAATGTGCAATAATTCAGATGGAGAAAGCACTTGAGAGGAAGAATGCCTTGCAAAAGACCTCATGCATGAGGGCTGGTGAATATTACCTTGTGCTATTGCTTGTCGGCCCACAAGTTTTAAACTAGACTTGAGAGTGAATTCCAAAAGCTGTTGAATGGTGGTGTGCTTAGAGATCATCTAGTAGAGCATGTGGTGTAAGACCAACTTGGTGAAAGGTGATCACGGCATGTCTATAATCTTGAGAACACTCCCTGGAGTGACAAAAGCCAGATGCCAACTGGAGCCCATGGTGAATGTGATGTGTCCACACATTCAGACCTCATACACACAGGAACATGCCAGTGAATGTAATTTAATACCCACACCTCAGTTAGAAGAAGCAAAGCTGAGAATATTAGACTTCTGGGCACATTCAGCATTTCTGCTCACCAATGCACCAGCATCGAAACCACTTGAATGCAGAAACTGCTCAGCTGTGAAACGCCTGGATCACTGGTCTTGATCCATTGTGCATATTTTCACCATGAGATTGGGTGGCAGAATATGTGAAAGATTTTAAGTAAGAAAACCTCCATATTGACCAAACCACCTGACCTCACCCCAGAAACATCTCAAGATACCCTTCCACATCAGTGCAAAAGCTGAAAGGGAGCTAGAGAAACTGGTTTTTGTTCTCTAATCCAAACAGTCTGATGAAGTAAGAATATGCATACATATTTTCAAGACAAACAAGGTAATAAGTGCCAATGCCATGCTAAGCCTACACCTGATGACATCCTAGCTATTGGTACATCAGAACCTTCTCAAAACACTTCAGTCTGCACAGATACAATCACCAATGTTTTGTTGTATCTCCAGTTGCTGAAGGATTCCAAAATGCAATAAAAGTGTTCCCTTTGTCATGTGCCCATCCTTATTTCTAATATGTGATGCCTCTATGACCTCTGATCTCTATAACACATAACCCTATTTCTGACAGATGGTACTTCCTTTTCTACGTAAGGCTGTGTATAAGGCCTATATGATGCTAAATAATGCTTCTGTTCTTACAGACGCACGTACAGCTCCTTATCATGCACTTTCTTCATTTCTGTTAGAACTGATATAGATATCTACAGGCACAGAAGACCAGGTCATACAGAGAGCTGTGTCTACAAAGAGATCTGGCATATTCTCCTGCTAGAGTCCAATGTGGCCCTTGGACTGTGTGAGCCTAGGCTGTACCCATCCTTGAAACAAACCTGCTCGTTACAGCAGATTTTATTAGCTTTTAACATTCAGGATCTAGTATGTAAAGCAAATATATAAAACACTTATAATGTTTGTACGCACCATTATCAACACTTTATTTTTATTTGCTACTGCTAATTTGTTAGCACATTTTTGCTTCCATTTTGCTACAAGACAGTCTTTACTAAATTAGTCCATAATAAACACATAACATACTGATGCATAAGTCCTTCATGTGTGCTGACCTGGGGAAGTGGACTGAAGGGAATTCACTAAAAACCTGTAGAGTATTTGGCACTACTCATTGGTGATCCATAGATGGGCTCTTGCTCTGGTACAAGCTAAGTGAGTGCTCATGTCTGTTTCTCTGCTTTCCACACATGCTAGGTATATCTTCATGATCTAGGGGGCTGAGGAGGCAAGAGGAATCTAATGAGTGTGATAAAAATCATTGGCATGCCTCACTTTCAGAGTTACAGGTGATAATCAATATGACTGATGACGTTCTGGAACATAATGCCGGGACGAGGGCTGTTCATTCAAGGTTAAAAGCTCATACAATAATAATAATAATAATCATTATAATAATAGTAGTACCTACATTTCTAGTGTGCATGGCTACTCCAATGGAGTGTCCCAGGGCTAGTAAGTCAAAAAAGTAAGAAGTCTCCTCTCACCTGAGTCCAAAATGGATACATTACGATCGTTTAAAAAACCACGTCTTGACTTTTTTTCCGGGTCTCTGCCCTAGGATTATAGGGCGGGGTGTTCCAAAGCTTGGAGGCACAGTAGTTAAAAGAGCAACTCCCCCCCTCATGCAAACTCAAACTCTAAAAATTCTAGGGATGGCAGCACGAAGCACATTGGAGGATCTCAGGTCCCTATTTGGAGTATATATTTTCACCAACTTTTGAAGGTGCAGAGGACCTTTCTGGTTCAAATTTCGATGACAAAAACAGACAGTCTTAAAATAGACTCTCTCATTCATAGGGAGCCAATGTAACTGCTCCAATGCTGGCCCAATTTTCGACTACCTCTGAATATTCAGAAGCAGGTGAGCTGCCACATTCTGAACTCTCTGCAGTTGGGTATGCCAAGTTACAGAACATTGCAATAATCCAACCTTGACATTATCGTGGCTTGAATCACAGATTTCTTGCATTCCAAGGGAAGAATAAAAGCAAAATATCACTATCTCAGAACAATGCTAAAGTTCATTTTCCACAGCTTAAGGGCTGAACTGCAGAAAGTGAAGAATATCAAGGATTTTGTTGCTCCTGTTAGTGTTAACGAACTAAGGTGCTTCCTACCTATTGGAAATGTGGCCTATTGTAAATTGTGGCCTTTTCACCCTCAGCATGGCTACAATGGTGCGATCTCTGAAAAGCACAAGAGGCTTCCATGGAATGTACAGGGATAAACTACAACAGTGCACCTTTTGAGAGATCCAGGATGATATGTTTGCTGAAACTACAAAGATATACATTGTCCGTATCTGGTAGAATTTTTTCAGCGTGATCTGGGTAATGGGATCATACATCTCTATGACTGTATGATGGCCAGGCTAGCCTCAGAGACAGTGTCATGTTAAGGATTTTGGCGGCCCTGGATGTGAGATATTTTTGGGGTCCCCTTACAGATCAAATTTGAATTGTATTAACAATTTCCAGCGAATTCATGCAGGATGATGCCAAACAATACTGATTTATATCTTAAACTTAGGGTCCCCCCCAAAAAAACAGTTTAATTATGTCTTTCCTGGGACTCCAAAAATCCTTCAATGACACTGGGTAAAGAGAGAGGGTGAGCGGTACATGTAGGCAGAGAGGCTTAGAGGGAGAAATAGAATAGACAGAGGTTTATTTGAGAGAAAGTTAACTTTCTCAGGGGGACCCTTGGAAGGTGGGGGCCAGAGGAAATTGTCCACTTTCCTCATGCCTTAAAATGTCTCTGCCCAGAGCATGTGCTAGTAGAATGCTCACTATTGTGGGAGTAATGCATTCCCAAAAAGAGCTTGAATCCATTCCTGTTTTGTTTGCCTCTCACCTTTGATAGAGTGTCATCCAACAGGTTTCTTATTCTAGTGTTTACAAGCTCAGCTCCACATCCTTATCTGGTAAATGGAAACTTCAATTTTAAAACCTGAAACTTGGGACATGATGCCCAGGGGATGGAAACCCAGTGGACTTCTTGTCTCAATCTCAGCAACAACCACTGCACAGATAAGGTATATTGATGAGACTGATCTGCATTTATGATTGGTATTTGATCAGGCTCTAACATGTGCCTCTACTGTAACATAGCTGGAAGAGGCTACCACCAACAACTAGCAACAAATCCACCCAGATAATCAAAACCATTAAGAACAACTCCTGGAAACCATTGATGCTACAGCATTCCAATTGCAACCCTGATATCATTTCCACACTCCATGGTTTCACTAACACTGCATCAGGGCTCGTATCGATATCTGAAGAACAGCAGCTATTGAGAGGTATGAGAATAGTGATCATTTAGTCATTCTGTTCATCAGGTGACACTGTTCCCATCATGGGCTTCAGAAAACAGTGAAAACGAAGGTATGCCTTTGGGAGAAGCTGTGGTTTCCAGTGATTGAGGAAGTGGTAGAAGAAACTGTGACATCCTTTGTTCTATGTCAGGCCACTGTCCCAAACGAAAAGTGAAATCCCATATACTCACTCCATAAAGGGACAAACAAAGAGAGTGTCAGTTTGTGTCCACATCTGGAAAGGCAATACTAGCTGGGGGTGACTATTGACTTCAGAAAGTATGTGGAGATAGAATTTGTACATATAACAACACAAGAAGTCGTCATTCAGAAAACTGGAAAGATGATGGGCCCACATTGTATATCTGAAGTGTTGTAGTCATTCCTTGGTTCAGGTTTTTGGAGGTGTGATTTTGTAACTATCCAGCTCAACTAAGAATAAAAGCCTTTATGTAGAAATAGGGCATTTCATGAGAACAATAAACATCGTCCTTCAAGTTGCCCAAGATTAACAAGAGGACAAGGGAATTGTTTTGGGGGGTTTCAGAGAGGTTACTGCACTCATTCACCAAGTGGCAGCATGTGCGCCTCACACATTACACAATCCTTCATTCAAAGAAGAACACACAAAGCAAAATGAAAAAGTAAGGGGCAAGAAGAGGCACACACTGGCCACTGTGGCAACTGTCGATGTAGTGCTGATGAAATAATAGTCAAGACTGAATGGCGATGTCAGTGAAAAATGGAACCACAATCACTGCTTCAAAATTAACTATGTAGTAGAAATCCCTCATCAGAAAATTTGTACCCACTGCCACACTCAACTGGTTACAAAAGTGAAACTCATTTCCTAATCTCGCCAGCTTGACCATTTATTAAATCGACCCACTGATTAGCCTGTTTACTGGCTTTCTCAGTTTTTCCCCATTGGTCATGATAATCCTGAAGTTACTGGAAGCCTTCTACATGTTCTTATTGCTCCATCAGCAGAGTACTAAACTCTGAAGGACTGGGAGAATACATGAAATATAAGCCTAACCCATCATGGTTGATGACAAGGTGAAAGTTAAAGAAAATGCAGTACTTACAGGAGAGTGGGTATGTTATGTATTTGGGGCGGTGAAGTGAAGGAGATGCAAGGAAGTGTAGGCAGAAGCGACTGAAAAGGGGCTGCTGAAGAGAGAGAGGATGCTCCTACACAGTGGCGGAGGGGTGTCGCCCCCCAGGCTGAGCCAGCAGATGAAAAATAAAACAATAGTTTGCTATCATTTTATTTTTCATAATTTTTCATCTGCTGGCTCAGCCAGCAGAGTGTACAGGGAGGGGCGGGGCTGGACCACGGGAAGTGGGAGGGGGGGAAATGCACTAAGTGCGTATATGTGTGTTTGGCCAGCTGTCTAAGGTTTCTCCAACCCGGCTGCATACAAGACTGGGCTGGAGAAACAGCACAGACCCCAGTCTTGTGTATGGGTGGCAGTGACTGCCACTCAGACCAATCTTGACGCTGCTTACATGCTATGTTTAGCATTTAGGCAGTGTCAGGATTGCTGGGGAGCCTGTGCTGGTGGCCAAGCAAATGGTGGGACACCACAAGAGGAGCGAGGCAGCAGGAGACGGCGGCGAGAGAAGCGGGCGGTGCAAGGTGTTTTCTGTTTTCTTTTTATTTTTGTTTAAATGTTGTTTCCCCGTCGTCACCACACCCACCAACATATGCGGCAGCCGACGCTGATGAGGAGTGAACTATGCAGATAGCAGATTCAAGAAATATTTGTGGAGAAAAAGGGGTTAAGTGTATAACTTAGACTTCAGAGGAAAGTAGCGTGAAGGTGGGAACGGGAGTGATTGAGATGCTCTGAAGACCACTACCCCTTCCACAGTCCGTAATAATGTTTATTTTAGTCTCATATTTTCAGAAGTGAAATATTTTCAATATTATTTATATCAAAATTATTGTTATTATTCATTTATCCTAAACAGCTAACAACTATTGGTAAAGTCAATATTCCTGGGTTGTTTTAGGTGCATGCCAGTTTTTGTGTGAAATGTCTGGATTCAAAAAGCTCAGAGGAACCAAAATATGGTGGGTGGCACATTACGTAAAGCACAGAATGTTAGGTTACATGTTTAAGCCAAGCCTTTAAATAAATAGGCCAGTTCTGTTAGAAAAGATTCCTAGTTTCACATCTTAGGCCACACACCCACTTTTTTTAATCCACTTAGAGCCCTGGAAATGGGATTAAAAATAACATTTTCTGAGTAAGAATTTCAGTGAATTACACTATAATGGCCGGGAAAATGATACTGAAGCAAAACATTGGGCCAGATTTACAAGGCCCTTGCGCCACCAGAGCTTAATTTTTTGTGACGCTCCGGTGGCACTGTGCAGTGCGCCTCATTTACAAGGTGGCGCTAAGCCACTTTTTGTCACTTAACGCCACCTTGTAAATATGGCCCTCTCCAACACAGTTTTCTGTGTCAGAGGGGCGTGCAATGGGTGTTGCTATGGACGTTCCACCACAACACCCATTGCTTTTGACTCTGCCCCAGATTTACAACAGTCTGAAATCATTGGCAGTTCCAAAAACTAACTCCACCCCAAGGGTGGTGTTAGCATTGCACACTGAGGAGGAATACTTTTATTCCTCCTCATTTTTGCTTTTTCCATGTGTGCTGCATTCTGCAGCACACATAGAAAGAGCAAAAAGGCCATGAATGATTGTTTAGGTGCAGGAAGGGACACCTTCCTACACATAAACAATCAATCCCTCAACGCAGACACCCTTGCACTATGACGCAAGAATGCCTGCATTGGCAATGGCAGCTAAATTTAGCGTCAGCAAAGGGGGGGACACACAGGGGTATTTTAGTAAATATGGGGCATCCCTGCGTTTTTTAAAGTGATGCGGAGCTGCAAATTTTGGCACAGCACCGCGTTGCTGCACTTTTTTCTAGTAAATCTGTCCAATTGTCTTTTACAGACCTAGTAAAAATTAAAAATTAGAATGGTTTTTAAAAAAACGAAAAAAGCCGAACTCAGCTGTGGGGAAAAAAGTAGCTGGAAGACATAACCGCCGAGAAGAACCTCATGTCGATGAGATTGCATCCAGGTTCTACAGAATTCATGAAACTACTTTCTAAAGAATATTCTTGAAGTGAGCGTGGACAGGACTTAGTTGTTCGATTGGATCCTTCGCACAAATTAGTTGTCGCCTTTTCTTCTTTCTTTTTCTCCTTCGTGAGCACACCTTTCCATCTTGTAGGGAGCCTTAATTTCGGGTTTCCATAGTAACAGCGCGGAACATTCTCTCAAGCCCTCACCCTGTCCCTGTCCTTTCACAGATATTCATCTCAAGCAGATGAAATAGGATGTTTTCCATAGTCGTGAAGAGAAGGAACCGTCAGGTTGAAGGGTCCATTGTACTTAGGAGACAGGCGTGTGCAAGGCCTGCGATGGAAAGAGCGTTCTCGCCGCACCTCGTGCCTTCCCTCGCCTTCCATTTTAAAATGTCTCCCATTCTCTCCAGCCCAGTCCATTATAAGCTTTTGAGAGATGGGCATTTGTAGGCCTGCGTTCTCTCCCCTCCTTCTCCATTCCATCGCCTTCCATTTTAAAACTGCTTGCCTTCTATCCCGCGCAGTCCATTATATGCTATCTATTCACACTAGTCTATTGGTATAGGAGGTACAAATCGTAGCAAGTAAAAGCAAACTCGTTGCTAGCATACTACAGAATAACCTAACAAGGCAGATGTTCAGATTTCTCAGACAGTGTTATTAGGGCTACTTTAGAAAAATAAACTACCATTAAGGAAAGCAATGCAGCACAGACAAGAGTCCAACTGGGTCATAACAGGCCTGGGCACTAAGTACAAATACTGGCCCATGTTTGCAAATCGGGGCAGTTTTGAACCTGTAAAGACCTTAAAAAAAGGCTCACAAACAGCCAAAATGGGCACTGACTCATTGCCCTTTAGGCCAGTCTGACCCTGAACACAGACACTGTCCATGTCACTTGAATTAAAGTTACATTTAATGGCGAAAACCAGCTCAACACTCTTTCATGAAAGCTTACAGACCTCTTTCCAGTCAACAGACTTCAATGCCTCCATGCAGCCGGACCTCCTAGTTTTTAAATTACTCTATAAACACAACTTTTAAACTTAACCCAAGGACCATCTGACGACAGTCAACCAAACACACTGACCAGTCACAATGGCAGGATATACAAAGGTACAACTAACCCTAGGGAAGAAAAAAAAAAAAAAACAAAGCCGAAATGGTGGACCTTTTGCCAGAAGTGGACCGGAAGAAAGCAGGGGGCTTTCTGTGTGAACCTCTGCCACCAGACTGCACAGGTCTATCACTGTGCTAGGTACATCTGACCCAAGTCTGTACCTCAGCTGCATACCACAGCGGGCCAGGGAAAAGTGGAAAGCCCGCAAGGCCAACTTGGGGTGACATATGGTGACAGATTAACTCCTCGGACACAGTAGTATTATATTCCTAAAGTGGAAAGTGCCCATGAAGGCCATCTTCTAGTTGTGCGAATGAGGTCTCTGCATTGAAGGGCGAGCAGACAGAGGTGGTCATTCTGACCTCGGCGGTAAAAGGCGCCTACCGCCGGTCAGAAATCCTCCATAATCCCGCCGCGGTCGCGGAAACCCGCCACGGTCATTCTGACCCGCAGAAGGCAAACCTCCGAAAATCCGACCGCCACAACAGACCGCCAGACCAGCGGTCGGCGGAAAGGTGGAGGTGACAAAACCTCCACCGTCACGCCAACAGAAATACGGCCATGCCATTACGACCCACGAATCCACGCGGCGGTCATTCAAACGCGGTATTCCATTGGCGGGACACACCGGCGCGGTCAGAATACACACAAACGAACAAAACTCAGCCACATTGGACGATTTGAATCCCACACACCTGATACACATACACACACCACTCCCACACACACAATACAATATAAAACACACACCCACATCACCCACAAACCCCTACGCTAAAAAATTCGTAAAGAAGGCAAGAGCGAGACACCAGCATCCAAAAAATAACAGCCACAGCCACTCAACACCATCACCCACACACTATCCACACACAAAACAACACACACCACCACACTCAACTCACTTAAATACACATACTCCACCCCACACATCATACACACCACCCCATGGCACCCCAAAGACAACCCCGCTTCACAGACGAAGAACTCAGGGTCATGGTGGAGGAAATCGTTCGGGTAGAGCCCCAGCTGTTCGGCACACAGATACAATACACCAGCATTGCCCGGAGGACGGAGCTATGGCAGAGGATTGTCGACAGGGTGAAAGCAGTGGGACAGCACCCCAGAAATCGGGAAGACATCAGGAAGCGATGGAACGACCTACGGGGGAAGGTGCGTTCCATGGTATCCAGGCACAACATCGCCGTGCAGAAGACTGGCGGAGGACCCCCACCTCAACCCCCACAATTCACATCATGGGAGGAGGAAGTCTTGAACATCCTGCATCCTGACGGCCTCGCAGGAGTCGGCGGAGGAATGGATACTGGTAAGTTGAAGCTTCAATACTGCTTCCCCCCCACCTGCATGCCAAATCAGACCCCAACCCTCACCCCCATCCTCGAACCCCACCCTCACCCCACCCCCATCCTCACCCCCACCCTCACCCCCACCACCATCCTCACCCCCACCACCATCCTCGCCCCCACCCCCAGCACACCTATTCCCCGCCAATGTCTCACCATCACAACCCACACATCCCAAAACCTAGGCCTGCATGCGTCCACTAAGCATGGACACCCATCACCAAAGCATGCCCAATGCATATACACATCCCCCCCACAAGCCACCCTCACCAAAGCCCCCACACACGAATGCCAGCACTTGGGGACACGAGAACCCACAGATACACCCATATGCCACTCATTGAAACTATAACCATACCTCTATACCCCTGCAGGACCCGACCGTCAACACACCGCGGCGGAGGGGCCAGAATTCTCCACACTCCCCACCCAAGAGGCCGTCAGCGATGACAGCAGCTCTGTCGACCTGGACACCGATGACCAGCCCGGACCATCGGGGACCTCTGGACAGTCGGTTCCCCTCACACAGGCCCAGGCCACTACAGACCCTAACCCCTCTGGGAACACCAGCACAGCTCCCACCCAGCGGGCCCATGCCTCTGTCTCCAGGGCGCGTCAATCTGCGGTGTGTCTACCACTACAGGGCACCCAGGATAACCCACCACCCCAACAACAACAGGGACCTGGGGGCAGTGGTAGTGGGCACACCGGCCAGGGGGCAGAGGCCCAGGGAAACAGGGGAACTCGGAGGGCAGCTGTGCGACAGGGGGGGGAGGAGAGGCCCAGGGAACCCACTCTCCACGAGGTCCTCACCACCATCATGGGAGCATACAACCGCTCCCAGGAGACGATGGCGACGGTACTGGCCCGGTTCCAGGAGATCCAGGCACTGCAGGAGGAACACTATCGGGGGTACAGGGAGGACATCAGAGCCATCAACACCACCCTGGTTACCATGGTAGGGCTGCTGCAGGACCTCGTAAACACCAGGGCGGACACTCAACAACACCCAAGGGCCCCTGCCACTAGCCTGGACCAAGAACAGCCAACCACCTCCGCCGGCGCTAGTGGACAGGAGGCCCCCGCACAGCAGCAGCCCACCAGACCCCCACCTCCTGCAGGAGAAGAACCACCCCGCGAGAGGGCCCTGAGATCTCGCAAGAAGACAGAGTAGGATGTCAAGACCCCCGCCAGCAATGGATACCACCTGATGTCATCCCACTGTCCCACTTTGTCACCCTGTCCATCCTTGAACTGCCCATGCTCCATCTCTCCATAGGCCTCTGGACAATGCACCTGTGTGACTGTTACTCTGGACTCTGCCATGGACATTCCTTCACCATAGCCCCCACCCACTTGAAACCACCCATCCCATTTTGAGCACTTCAATAAACACCTATTTTGCACCAAAATATCTGGAGTCTGGCTGTGATTTCAATATATTGTAATTGACATGACAGTGCAAATATGTCCTTGTACATGGTGAAGTCAACAAACAGCTGCCACAAAGCTGTAGTCCATGGGGAAACGAAGCACAGGACTCGTAGTGGGGACCCCAGATCTGAAATAGGGAGGGAAAAGCCAAAACTCAGTCATCATACACTGGGGCAAATAGACAGGCAGCAGAGATGCAGGAGAGTAGTTAACATTTACTAAATTATCTTAGAAATGTTACCTGTGTCCTATTGGAAGTACTTTTCAATGATTCTGTCCCTGTTGTCTGTTTCAGCCCCGTCGTCTTCCTCCTCGTCACTCTCCTCAGGTTCCACCGCTGCCACAACACCACCGTCTCGACCATCCTCCTGCAGGAAAGGCACCTGGCGGCGCAAAGCCAGGTTGTGAAGCATGCAGCAGGCCACGATGATGTGACACACCTTCTTAGGTGAGTACATTAGGGATCCACCTGTCATATGCAGGCACCTAAACCTGGCCTTTAGGAGGCCAAAGGTGCGTTCGATCACCCTCCTAGTACGCCCATGGGCCTCATTGTACCGTTCCTCTGCCCTGGTCCGGGGATTCCTTACTGGGGTCAGTAGCCACGACAGGTTGGGGTACCCAGAGTCCCCCACTAGCCATACACGGTGTCTCTGTAGCTGTTCCATCACGTAAGGGATGCTGCTATTCCTGAGGATGTAGGCGTCATGCACTGACCCTGGGAATTTGGCATTTACATGCGAGATGTACTGGTCAGCCAAACACACCACCTGGATGTTCATTGAATGGTAATTTTTTCTGTTCCTGTACACCTGCTCCCTGTCTCTTGGGGGAACCAAAGCCACATGGGTCCCATCAATGGCACCAATTACGTTGGGAATATGTCCAAGGGCGTAGAAATCACCCTTCACTGTAGCCAATTCGCCCACCTCAGGGAAAATGATGTAGCTCCTCACGGATTTCATCAGGGCAGACAACACTCTGGATAACACCTTCGAAAACATGGGCTGAGACATCCCAGAAGCAATTCCCACGGTTGTCTGAAATGACCCACTTGCCAAGAAATGGAGTACTGACATGACCTGCACCAGAGGGGGAATCCCTGTGGGTTGGCGGATGGGGGACATCAGGTCGGGCTCCAGCTGGGCACACAGTTCATAGATAGTGGCACGGTTAAGACGGTAGGTCAGGATAATGTGGCGTTCTTCCATTGTCGATAGGTCCACCAGCGGTCGGTACACGGGAGGATTCATCCGTCTCCTCGCCCAACCCAGCGGACGGTGCCTAGGAAGGACAACATGGAGCACACAGTCAAGCAACCCACAGGTACGTACTCACAGCTAGCACAGTAAACGATTCTCTATGCAGTGAATGGCGTGTCTGAGTGGCTATGCAAGGCCTAGGCCTGTGTGACGCAGTTGAAATTGAGCCATGTGGGCCCTGGAAATGGCGGCTGCCTGACCTGTGAAGTGTGACAATGGGATGTGAGGTCAATGCGCTGGCGTGGCACACCGCGGCGGGCGGCGGGCCAAGACCGCGGCGCCAAGCCGCATTGGTTAACATTGAAGCCTATGGGTTTCAGGAGCCAATGGCGAAGGGCGCCGGCGGTGGCGGGACGCACCGCCGCGGTACGCACCGCCGCGGACGTGACCGCCATTTTCTATCTACTTATCCACTTGCGACTTGAACTTTCACAGGAGAGGACCTATACTGCAAGTGTTGCTGTGACCTCGGTCTGGAAGGGACAATGGCTGCTACGCCTGGGGAAAGGGCCCCTGCCTTCACTGGAGAGGAGTTGGAGAAACTTGTGGATGGGGTCCTCCCCCAGTATGCGCTACTCTACGGTCCTCCAGACCAACAAGTGAGTTTAATTCAATCTGGATTTGGGGCCACGGGCTGGCTTGGGGGCATGGCGGGGGGCCTGGCGGGGATGGGGGGCATGTTGGGCCTGGCGGGGGGCATGGCGGGGGGCCTGGCGGGGATGGGGGGCATGTTGGGTCTGGCGGGGGGCCTGGCGGGGATGGGGGGCATGTTGGGCCTGGCGGGGGGCCTGGCGGGGATGGGGGGCATGTTGGGCCTGGCGGGGGGCCTGGCGGGGATGGGGGGCATGTTGGGTCTGGCGGGGGGCATGGCGGGGGGCCTGGCGGGGATGGGGGGCATGTTGGGTCTGGCGGGGGGCATGGCGGGGGGCCTGGCGGGGATGGGGGGCATGTTGGGCCTGGCGGGGGTCCTGGCGGGGGGCCTGGCGGGGATGGGGGGCATGTTGGGCCTGGCGGGGGGCATGGCGGGGGGCCTGGCGGGGATGGGGGGCGTTGGGCCACTGGAAAGGAAAATGCTGACAAACTTGAACGTGGTATTTCTCCCTCCCTGTACGTGTCACATAGGTCCGCGCCCATGAGAAGATCGGGATTTGGCGTGCCATCGCCAAGGAAGTCCGGACCCTGGGGGTCCACCATCGACGGGGCACCCACTGCCGCAAGAGGTGGGAGGACATCCGCCGCGGGACCAAGAAGACCGCCGAGTCTCTGCTGGGGATGGCCTCCCAACGTAGGCGGGGTGCCTGCCGTCAACTGAGCCCCCTGATGTTCCGGATCCTGGCGGTGGCCTACCCTGAATTGGATGGGCGCGTGAGGGCAGCACAGCAGACACAAGGGGGTGAGTACAAGCATTATCTACTCTGTTGTCGCGCAGTGGAGGTGTCTGGTTGGGGGAGGAGGGCTGGGGGTCCCCCTAGGCCAGGGCGATATCTGTAGGCTGGGCACCCCCGTAAGCCCCTGTGTCCCCAGCCACCACCCTCAGTAGTTTGTCAGTACAGCCATCCCTGGGCCGTGTCATCCATGGGTGCAGTTGTCAACTCTAGGCGTGTAGGGCATGTTCCACGGAATGCGTAGCGGACCCCAAGTGCGCAACTTAGTGCAGGGGGCATCTGTGTCTGTCATGTCCGCTAACTGTACCGGAGATCCATGTACTCAATATCCCTTTATTTCTCTCTCCCCCCCCCTTTTTGTTTGTCTTTCTGTGCTTGTGTGCATCAGCATCATCAGGTGGAGGAGAAGTGGCATCGGGGCAGGAGGGAGCTGCATCTCACATGGCCCAGGAGGGCCATGCCACAGAGTCAGACTGGACCAGTGAGACGGAGGGCGAGGGGAGCTCCACGACGGGGACGACTGGACCCTGCAGCGACACGGACACGTCCTCGGAAGGGGGCTCCCTTGCGGGGGTGGCACCATCCGTGCCCCCCGCCATTACAGGTACAGCCGCCACCCAGCGCACCATCTCCGCCCTCCCAGGCACCTCAGGCCCTGCCCCTGTTACCCCCACTGGCCTCAGTGAGGAGGTCATTGACCTCCTCCGAACGCTCATTGTTGGGCAGACTACCCTTTTGAATGCCATCCAGGGGGTGGAGAGGGAGGTTCATCGCAGCAATGCGTACCTGGAGGGCATTCATTCGGGTCAGGCTGCCCATCAGCGATCGTTCCAGGCTCTGGCCTCAGCACTGACGGCAGCCATTGTCCCTGTCTCCTGCCTGCCTCTACTAACTCCCTCCTCCCAGTCTCCTGTTCCTCTGCCTGTCCCACCCACACCATCAGACCAGCCTGCACACACCTCAACACCCAAGAGAAGCTCATCCAAACATAAGCACCACAGATCACGCAGACATTCACACACGCAACATTCCGATGCAGACATGCCAACAGTCACTACCACCTCTGTGACCCCCACCTCCTCGTCTCCCTCCTCCCTCCCTGTGACGTCTACACTCACACCTCCATTCACCTCACCATCAGCCAGTGTTTCCATCACCAGCACACCCTCCACTCCAGTCCGCACACGTGCAGTCACCACCCCCACTGCCATTTACACGTCCCCTGTGTCCTCTCCCACTGTGTCTGTCACCCCCTCTTCCACACCACACAAATGCAGCCACCCACCCACCCAACAGCCATCCACCTCACGACAGCCTATCCCTCCTGCACCTGCACCCAAAGACAGCAAACGTGACTCACCTACAACCACATCCTCTCCCTCCACTCCCATTCCCACTGTACCTACCACTCTCCATTGTCCCAAGAAGCTCTTCCTCGCCACTACTAACTTCTTTCCTGACCCTGAGCCCCCCCTCCTTCTCGTCGGGGTAAGAAGAGCACCTCAGCCACCACCAGCCCTGCAGCCCCCTTGACAAGGGTGCAGGGGTATTGGAGCCCGCCAGCCCGCATGTCTGGATCTTCGCCCAGCAGCATGGGGACAGCCAGCCCACCCCCTGGGAAGAGGAGCAGAAGGCGGAAGGGGCGCCGCAGGAGCCCGCCTTCTACATCCCCCCCGGACACCACCCAGAGACAGTCACCAGCCACAGCTCCAAAGGGAGGAAAGGGACACAGGCCCACGACTAAGGAGGGCAAGGGCAGCAAGTCGGAGAGGTCAGGCAGCAGGCCTGCTGCCCAGGAGGAGCCCACAACCCCCATAGCCGCTGCCCCGGGAGGAACCGGCACAGCTGCCCCGGGAGAGCCCACCACCCCCATAGCCGCTGCCCAGGGAGGACCCAGGAGGGCCCCACCACCCACAGCCCAGGTGGGCAGTGAAGGAGCACCATCCCCGCTGCCCAGGAGGGCACCACCAGGCAATTAGCAGTTGGCCATAGACCGGCCGCCGTCTCAAGAACCGCTGAACTGGGCCCTTCAAGGCAAGGACCGCTGAACTGGGCCCCGCCGTCTCAAGAACCGCTGAACTGGGCCCTTCAAGGCAAGGAGCGCTGAACTGGGCCCCGCCGTCTCAAGAACCGCTGAACTGGGCCCTTCAGGGCAAGGACCGCTGAACTGGGCCCCGCCGTCTCAAGAACCGCTGAACTGGGCCCTTCAGGGCAAGGACCGCTGAACTGGGCCCCGCCGTCTCAAGAACCGCTGAACTGGGCCCTTCAAGGCAAGGAGCGCTGAACTGGGCCCCGCCGTCTCAAGAACCGCTGAACTGGGCCCTTCAGGGCAAGGACCGCTGAACTGGGCCCCGCCGTCTCAAGAACCGCTGAACTGGGCCCCGCCGTCTCAAGCACCGCTCCGCTGGGCCCCGCCGTCTCAAGAACCGCTTAACTGGACCCTTCAGGGCAAGGACCGCTGAACTGGGCCCCGCCGTCTCAAGCACCGCTCCGCTGGGCCCCGCCGTCTCAAGCACCGCTCCGCTGGGCCCCGCCGTCTCAAGAACCGCTCCGCTGGGCCCCGCCGTCTCACGCACCGCTCCGCTGGGCCCCGCCGTCTCAAGAACCGCTTAACTGGGCCCTTCAGGGCAAGGACCGCTGAACTGGGCCCCGCCGTCTCAAGCACCGCTCCGCTGGGCCCCGCCGTCTCAAGAACCGCTCCGCTGGGCCCCGCCGTCTCACGCACCGCTCCGCTGGGCCCCGCCGTCTCAAGAACCGCTGAACTGGGCCCCGCCGTCTCAGGAACCGCTGAACTGGGCCCTTCAAGGCAAGAACCGCTGGCCCTTTGGCAGACGTGGCAGGGCAGGATCTATCTCGGGCAGGGCTGCAGGATGTCCTCTGGCCAACTTGCCTCCTCCAGTGGCAGTGGGGTCTGTTATGGACTGTATGGACTGTGGCTTTGCTCTCCCCAGGATGGCCCAGTGGGCAGGCCACCCACTGTATGGACTGTTTGGACTGTGGCTTTGCTCTCCCCAGGATGGCCCAGTGGGCAGGCCACCCACTGTATGGACTGTATGGACTGTGGCTTTGCTCTCCCCAGTTTGGACTGTGGCTTTGCTCTCCCCAGGATGGCCCAGTGGGCAGGCCACCCACTGTATGGACTGTTTGGACTGTGGCTTTGCTCTCCCCAGGATGGCCCAGTGGGCAGGCCACCCACTGTATGGACTGTATGGACTGTGGCTTTGCTCTCCCCAGGATGGCCCAGTGGGCAGGCCACCCACTGTATGGACTGTTTGGACTGTGGCTTTGCTCTCCCCAGGATGGCCCAGTGGGCAGGCCACCCACTGTATGGACTGTTTGGACTGTGGCTTTGCTCTCCCCAGGATGGCCCAGTGGGCAGACCACCCACTGTATGGACTGTTTGGACTGTGGCTTTGCTCTCCCCAGGATGGCCCAGTGGGCAGGCCACCCACTGTATGGACTGTTTGGACTGTGGCTTTGCTCTCCCCAGGATGGGCCAGTGGTCATGGAGTCCCCTCGTGGATCTGGCGTCGTGTACTCAAGTGGCTGAGGTGCCCCCCCTTCCCTTCCCCCTGAGGTGCCTGTCCTATTTTCTTTCTGATGCCCCTGCAGTGTTCTCTCCGTGGAGTTCTTGTCGTGGGACTGAGCCTTGCCCCTTTGCACAGGACCCCTGTGATCCACGGACAGTGGTTGGACTACATTTAGTAGCTGTATATATTTTGTACATAGTTTATTTATTTATTGGGATTACTGGTGTACATATTTCAATATATCTGCCCGTTTATGATCTCTTCTTTTGGTCTTTGCATTATTTCGGAGGGGGGTGGTTTGTGGGTTGTGACAGTGATCTGTGGGAATGCATTGATGTGTGTGTTGTAGTGGGTGTGGGTGGGTGGGTGTGTGCCGGTAATCTTTTCCCTCCCCTGTGTCGTAGGTGCAGTACTCACCGATGTCTTCCGCGCCGCCGGGCGTGCTCCTGGTATATGAGCAGGAATAGGAGTGCGGGGATGACCTGCAACTCTGGTTCCATACTGCCGGAATCTCGCGTGGAGTGCGTAGAGGTGAGCGTTTTCCCGTTCGTAGTCTGTTTCCGCCGTGTTCTTATCGGCGGTGCTCCCGCCCCGGAAAAGGTGGCAGATTGGTGGGTCGTAATAGGGTGGGCGGTACATTGTCTGCCGCCTGGCTGTTGGCGGGAACCGCCGCGCTGTTTGTTTGTACCGCTGTGGCGGGCGGAGTGTTAAGTTGGCGGGCTGTGTTGGCGGTTCCCGCCAGGGTCAGAATTGCATATTTTAGACCGCCGGCCTGTTGGCGGCTTGGCCGCCGCTTTATCACCGACCGCCAGGGTCAGAATGAGGGCCAGAGTCTTAGGGGAAAGGTGCGTGCTCCCCCAATGCCCTTTACATTGACTCAGTTTTTATTATAGTTCTGAGTGCAGCTTGTCTGTGACTGAAAGTGCTCACAGTGTTTGCCCCAGTTTTGTCCCATAAACGTTTATGATTGTGGTTTTAAAGCCCACCAAGGGCTGGGTTTTCTAGCCTGAGATATGTTTCCAGGACTGTGGAGAGCAATGATTGGGTAGGCAGTGATCCATTTACACTGAATATATCACAGTGTCTGCACAACTTTCTCTCCACTTCACTTAGGTTTGTGGCAAAAGACTCCTTAATTACCTCTATGTTGCAGAAGTAAACCTTGCCCGAACCTCCAGACTCCGTGTGCCCCATCATGTTGTTTTCTGGCTTGTTTAGCATGAGGTTCTGTTTACGATGTTCCACCTGTGGTAGGTACTCTTATAGGAATTCATAAGCAATCTCAGATATGAAATACAAAGTGATTCATTGGCATGACACGTGTTGCCAAAGTAAATATGTAAAACATGTAAATATATAAAATATTGGTATGTGGCAGTCTATATTGTTTTCAGCATAACACAACTATACTAGATACAAAGTTAAGATAATATTTTTGAAAAAATAATTTACACTAATTGACACTTTTATGAATAAAGAACATATTTGGCAGAAAAATACATGTTTAAAAATTATTTGTAAAAAAAGACATCATTATACAATGCACAAGATTTCTCACAAAACTACAGCTGCAAAGTGCAAAAAAACAGATAACAACCACCTGCAGTGCACTGCGACTGATACAGTGCAAAAAAGTAAAAAGTGCAAAATGGTTTCTATACTCCCCAAATACAATCACAGAGCCCACTATTGTATTTTACCATATCCCATTTAGTTCAATAGGGTCTTTTGGGGAGAATGTCAAACCTAAATGTAAGATACATAGTACGACATGCTTCAGGTTGTATCCAATTTAAGTAAGTCTCAAAGCCAAAGATCCTCTTATGGAGCAGATAGTCAAAAAGCCATCTTTCACTTTGTACATTTCCTTTTTCTATCTGAAAAGCCACCACTCCTCCTTTATTAAATCAGTAATGTCTCCCTTGATAAAGAAGGGATTTCAAAAAGGTAATCAAAACCCATTTCTTTAAGGGTCCTTTTGACAAGGACCGTTCACCGATTGATAGCGGCTCCTTTGTATAATGCTATTGTTTGCATTGACTTAAGATAAAATCCCATCTGTCGACTCCTGAGTAACTGAGTCCAATAATATATTGTAGAAAGTGCAATGATTTTGGAGATAGGCTTAGGCGCGTCAAAAGGCAACCAGGTCCCAACCACAGGAATTAAATATTACAGTCGGTCCAACAGTGATTTTTCAGTTTCAAGGTTTTTTTTATATGCACAATTTATTTTTATGAGGTGCATTTTTGCATTTTGCTGTTCCTTCTACAGTTTTGGAGAGGCCTACAGTGGTAAAAGTGTGAAAAAGAGGTTTTAATAAATGTGGAAATGTACTGTCAATAAATGCAATAATCAGGGCATCCAACCTCATCTTTTTATCTTGCTTTAGATACCACCCAACAGCATCTTCTCATGATCTCTCTGAGCAGGCAGTCCACGAAAATGTGTTGGTGACGAAGCCTGACAGACATACAGTCATCTTTGAGATCGCCTGGCTCCTGCTCTGCTAATAGGCTGCTTGCAGTAAGTCTAACCACTGGGGTCAAACCAGTCCTGGATCTCTTGTGTTCCGGTTACAGGGAGGAGCTGCCCTGGCATTTCGACCTGGACTGTTCCCATGAAAAGCAGGGTTAAGACTAATTTGCATACGATTCGGGCCAAACTGAAGTGGCATAGTGGGCAAAAGAACAATGGGCTGGGATGCTACCCTGAGGAGTGGTTAGACTAATCGTAAGAATTCCTCCCATCACCTTTGGTGTGCTTCACGTTTTGGGTTCCGAGCCATCATTTTGTGTTAAGGTGAAACAATAGTTGGTAGCAAAGGCAGGGCCAGGTTTTTTGAGGCAGAGTGTGACAGTTTGATCAGCATGGGTAAATGAGAAGAGTGGAGGACATGCAGATCCTGAAAGCGCTACATCTCCTGGAAATGGTAGGGTGCAAAGATCTGATAGAAGTGATGCTGGCAGGGGCCAGATCCGGCTGCCCTGTGGAGCTTCAGAAGGCATTGTGGTGGTGGCTTTTGCATGATCACCACTGAGCCCCTAAGAACTTGAGAGAGGGTAAATGTCTGGTTCACATGTACCCTGACTGTGGGGATAAGCGGACCACCTGACATGGAGGCAAATTCTGGACAGGACTGTAAAAAATTCAGAACAAATGGTCAAAATTCAGGACAGTGTGTTGAAATTCAGGACAAAAACTCAGAACAAAATGTCAAGTTTATGGATATTCATCAGTCCATTTTTTTTTTACAAATATCTACATAGCACGATTTATTCACTATGGTCTTTATGTGATTGCCTCTAGGGATGCTACATCCATGTGGCACATTATGTCCTTGTTCAATAGTAAATTAAGGCCTTTGAGCACAGTGTTAAGGGCATCACCTCTATCCAGATTTACCCAAACTTTCCTAGACAGAACGCAACAGCAAAATTTTGATTATGTTTCTGAACATTTTAAAACATATGGCAAACAGTTTGGGAAACATTACGGTAAATGAAATCTGCTAGTTTAGACAAGCAGAACAAAAACATCTGGCTCCCTCAAGCTCCAGTCAATGTAAAACCTAAAATAATTTATGAGGCAAAGCAAATGGTGTGGATGACAGTATTCAACCTAATTTCAGGATGTGAGGTACCCACATCTTCTCTGTAGTCTCACAGGGCTAGAGTGTGCTTCCATAAATCTACAGTTAAGTCAGAATACCAGACAAAAAGAATTAAAGAGCAGTATGAAATTGAGATCAAATGGGAGATCCACATCAACTGATTCAAAGGGTTGCTGCTAAAAAACAGACAACTAAGGATGAGAAGAACAAGGTGAGACAGTTCCTAAAATTAGACACGATGGGCCCACCATGTGTGTCCGAAAGTATTGTGTACTTGGGGATTTGTCTCAGCAGAGAGGAGAGGAGAGAAACAACACAAGAGTCATTGTCAAGTGGTTGAACAAACAGCACCCACCCACCCTGGCAAACGTTGCTGGTACAAATATCCGCTGGTCATGCTTGTTAAGGGTAAGCAGGTGACAGACCCTTTGGAAGGTTGTGCTGGGCAATTGCCCCCTCTGTCCATGTTTTAAAATAGTTCCACAGCCGAGCCAAGGCCGAACCAGTGATCTGGCTCATCCCTAATGTCCAAAGTACATGCAGGTTGTCATGACCTACTCATTGTCTGTGTCTGCGGCCCACTGGAAATGTGGCGAGGTTCTTGTTCTTATAGGTTCTTCCTTGGCCCAAATAGGGGCAACCCTTTCTGGTAGCCACAGTGCTGATGACGGAGGGAACGCCAAAGGCAGTCCGTGCCCTCCAGAAGGAGTCCCTGAGGGAAAAAAACCCAAAAGGGGAAAAACTTCATAAAGGAACAAAAAACAAAAGATAAAAATAAATCTGAACAAAAAGGCAAAAATGACAAAGAAAAAGTTGGAACAGGCTCAGAAAATCAAATATCTGATGCAGAAGAACAGGAGGGAAGATCACCACCCAAAGGAAGTGTTGCAGCACAAAGAGGACAGGAATCACACACCTTATATACCCAAAGAACAGGAAGTGACCGGCAGGAAGTAAAAGACACCATATTGGATTGGGAACATATCATAAAATTCCATATTAAGTAATTCTCCAAGGCATGCATGGAAAAGGAAGGCATGCTGGGAAGGAGAAGGGAATCATGGGTAGGAAAGAAAGGCATAAAGTCAGGAAGAAACGAGGAAGACAGAAACGAAAGAAAAAGAAACAGAAGGTAAGTGGGGGAGATAAGGGAGTGTGTGGAGAGGCAGGAACTAACGGGGGCGCATCGCACCAATTCAGTAGCGAGGCCCCATGCCCAATTTGGGGCCTCGACAAAGATAAGAAAGTGTAGGGGCGCGGCGCGTCCTACTGCCGTGCCCCGCGTCCCAAGCCGAATGTTCGGCTTGCGCTGCGTGCTGTGGCACAACAGTAGGTTCCCCACCTGGAGCCCCTGGTTTGTGCTGAAACAGCCAAAAAAATTGACGAATCAGAAGAGGGGCGTGAACAGAAGAGGCATCTTCCCAAGAACATTCACTAAGAGGATAGCCTTTCCAATGAATAAGATACTGAAGATGGTTCCGGAACATATGAGAGTCACATATTTCCTATACTTCATATTCAGGTTCATCATCCACCAACAAAGGGGGAGGACATGTGTAATGTCGGAAAAAAGGATCAGGTGTATAGGGTTTCAACTGAAAGACATAAAAGACTGGATGGATTTTCCAGGTTCGAGGTAAACAGAGATGGAAAGTTACAGGATTAATTTTCTGAAAAATACAAAAGGGTCTGTAGTACCAAGGCTTAAACTTATTTTGGGAAAGACGTGGGGGCAAAAATGATGAAGACAGACAGACTTTGGCGGTCATTATGAACATGGCGGGAAAGACCGCCGACCGCTGTGTCGGCGGTGAACAGAATCACGCTGGCGGCGGGGAATGGAAACCCGCCATATAATGATAGAAAAACCCAACCCCGCCAAAAATTCCCAGACCACCACTCCTCGCCAGGACCCTGTCGGCGGGAATCCCGGCCCACCCCACCCCGCCACCGCCAAGCACACCCACATCTCGCCCTCCAAATAATGATGCACAAATCATCTTGGCGGACAGTGGAGGCCGTACGACCATTGGCGGCTGCGACCGCCACGGGCGGCAAGTGGGCCCAACAGCAACAAGTGCACACATTGGCTAGGCCTATCACCCACACACCTGACACACATCCAGAACACCATAAAACACCCACAGACACACCCCACAATCCCTTGCAATGAAACCAGGACCAGAAGACGGAGAGCACCAGAGCCAGACAGAGAATGCCAGCAGACAGGACACGCATATCGACCCACACAGGAGCACCCATACCCCGTCCCCAGTCCCGACGCCATCCACCACCCTCACCATGTCTCCCCCCAAAAATCCACGCTTCACCGAAAGGGAGCTAAGGACCATGGTGGACGAGATCCTAAAGGTGGAGCCACAAATATTCGGGTCTGAGGTGCAGCACACACCGATTGCGCGGAAATTGGAGATGTCGCAGACCATTGTCAACAGGGTGAATGCAGTGGGACACCATCCACGCACCAGGGACGACATCCGCAAGAGATGGAACGACCTGCGGGGGAAGGTCAGGGCCATGGCATCCAGGCACCACATCGCAGTGCAGAAGACTGGGGGAGGACCGCCACCAACACCACCCGACTACACAGACTGGGAGGAGAAGGTAATCGCCATCCTACACCCAGAGGGACTCACTGGACTCACTGTAGGAAAGGACTCGGGTAAGTCATCTACAATTACCCCATATACAAAACATCTGCAATGCATGCACCAACCCACCCCACCCACACCCACCTAGACCCACACCCCACCCAGTCATTACCCACCACATCCACCACCCTGCATTACCCACAACTCACTACCAGACCCAAATCACTCCCGCTGTGCACAGCCACCCACCCCTGCACATACCCACAATGGAGTAATAACCCCCACTACAATGTAACCCCACCTCTGCCACTAAATGCAATGTCCACCTCACAAAGGCTCCCTGGAAGGCCACTGAAAGTCACACCAGCACAAAATTGCACAGTTCTGTACACCTCAAACCCTCATGCATATGAAACAGACATGTCTATGTCCCCCAACAGGCACCACCACCCATGCAACCCTAATGGAGGGGACAAGGAGTGCCACAGCACTCCAGGGAGACAGAGGCACATCGCAAGACCTTGGCAAAGGACCCCTGGACACTGATGAGAAGGCAGGCCTCTCACACAGCCCTGGATGCTCACCATGCAGCAGCCCCTCCCAGGAAAACACTGTCACCCCTAACACCCAGTCAAGACCAGCAGTCCAGGGGAGGCGTACCTACACCAGTGGACCCAGGGCACAGACAGGTGGAACACAGCTACAGAGGCCACAGTCTCCCACTCCCAACATGCAGGAAGGTGAGGGCCCCAGTACAAGTGGCACATCAAGACCTGCGCAGGGGACACAGGCACAGGGGGCCAGGGTAAGGTCAAGTGCCCCAGTGGGTCAGGGGTAGGGCACCGGATGGATGCAATAGCCCAGGACGTCATTGCAGAGGTACTGGGGGCCTACGAACATACCCAAGACAGGTTGGCACAGATTGTGTCCACCCTGGAGCAAAGTCAGAGGATGCAGCTGGAACAACACCAACAGGCCATGGAGCAATGGAAAGAACACAATGCCACAATGGCCACCATTGGAGCACTGCTGCAGTTGGTCAACAAACAGTTAACCACCCACACTGGACAAGAGGCCCCCACAATAGCCCTGGACAACTAGCAACAGGTGACCCAAGCAGCAGAAACAGCACAGGAAATACCCTCCCAGGAATCACAAGGGCCAACCATGCCACCCCAAGAAGCTCCACAGCAGGCGCCCAAACGTAGTCTCAGGCCAAGATATGGCACTGGAAACCCAGCTAAGAACAAGCCCCACTCCAACAATTGACACTGCTACTACTGCAAAGCAACCATCCCACCCATTCACCAACTACACTTAGCTGAGGGCTAAATAAAGTACTATACTACAAATAGGACCCACCTATGACATCCAACAGGGCTGCCACCAAGTCGGTTTAGAGGACACCCAACCCATCACTGTACATAGCACATTTCACTGTATTGGACCAATAAACAACATTTCTCACCTGTAACACTGTCCCGTCTTCAGTGTTGAACAAAGTGGAGTATGGATGCAAATGGCATGGAACAACTTTATTGTCAATTTGTGCTTGGTGGTGGTAATGTGTGTTTTAAATTATGCAGGGAGGGAATTCATATATTGTCTGTCAGTACCATGCTGAAGAGGTCCATGTCTCGCCTCTCATGACCTGTCCCCCCTATATGACATAGCACACTTACAGTATCAGTCACTAACCACAATTACAGCTATAAGTCTCACACAGTTATTGGAAGTAGAGTTTTATCAGTTGGTTCCTGGAATTGACATCTTCCCCTTCCTCATCCTCACCATCACTCTCCTCACCTCTCTGAGGTAACTGATCAGGACCTATAGCACCTCCAAAAGGGGGATAGAATGTCTCACAGCCACATTGTGCAGCATGCAGCAGGCCACCACTATTCTACACACCTTATCAGGCCCATAGGCCAGGGAACCCCCAGAGATATGTAGACACCGGAATCTAGCCTTCAGGAGTCCTATAGTACGCTCTATCACCCTCCTAGTACGTCCATGGGCCTCATTATATTTCCTCTCTGCATCCATCCTGGGATTCCTCACTGGTGTCAAGAGCCAACGCAAGTTTGGATAGCCAGAATCACCTAGAGAAATGGTCAATACAGAGTCGTCATTGTAATGTCCCTTAGTCAGACAGGCTGGTTTTCTGCAATGTGTCAGTTAGTGACAGGCAAACTTACCTATGATCCACCCTCTGTCCTCTTGTAGTTGTTCCATCTTCTGCCGCACACTACTGTTCCTCAAAACAAATGAATCATGGACTGAACCCAGAAACATTGCATTCACATGGGAAATGTACTGGTCTGCAGTACATACTAATTGGATCTTCATGGAGTGAAAGTTCTTCCTGTTTCTGTACACCAGTGCACTCACTCTTGGAGGGATGATAGCTATGTGGGTGCCATCGATGGCACCTATGACATGGGGAATGTTTGCAAAGGCATAGAAGTCAGACTTGATGGCAGGGAGGTCAGCACTTTGGGGGAATAGCACATAGGACTGCAGATGTACAAATGCATTCAGAAACCTTGTCAGTACCTGGCTGAACATTGGCTGTGAGAAACCAGCACCTGTGCCCACAGTCACTTGAAATAAGCCTGTGGCCAGGAAATGGAGTGCGGAGAGCACCCGCACCTCAGTTGGAATGGCATGCTGATTACGATTTCCCAGAGTCAGTGCAGGATCCAGTAATGCACATAGGTCATGAATAGTTGCACGTGTGAGTCTGTAAGTGATAATGATCTGATGCTCCACCATGGTCCCCATATTCACAAGTGGTCTGTACACCTATGGTGCCCTTCCTCCCCACAAGGGTCGGTACCTATGAGGGGTAAGAAAAAGGAGTGATGTGCACATATACATTGGCATATTTGCTAAATACATGCAGTGCAGTGTTCATAGTAGTGTCTGTACAATAACTGCAACCTGGCAGATGTACATATACATCACTAGGAGGGAACAGAGTAAATCATGTGTGACTATATACTCACTGGATAGAGGCCTAGGTGCTTAATATGACTAGTAGGCCCAGCATTGTGAGTATAATGAATTTCAAGATGCGTAGGTGATGGCAAAATGTCTGCCCACTGTAGTTCTGCCCCTTCGTTGTGGAAGTGACCAAATACCGCTAGCAGTTGACATCACAGCGTACGGCGGTGTTGACCGCTGTTCGCACCCTCATTGGCTAACATGGATGCCAGTGGGGAATCCTGGCGTATCATCATCGCCGCCGGAGGTGACGGTGCATACCGCCGCAGAACATACGCGCGTTCGTCATCGTTTGATCGCTTGACTCCCTGATCTTGTGCGGACAGGTACTCCACTCTGTGTACTGCTGTGGCCTGCCTCTGGCTATGGATGTTCCACGTGGTGTAGGGGAAAGGGCCCCGGCCTTCACCAAGGAAGAACTGGAGAAACTAGTGGAAGGGTTCCTGCCCCTGTACGACAGACTCTACGGCCAGCCAGAGGTACAGGTGAGTCCGGGTTTGGGGGGCACTGTGTGAGTAATGGATGGAGTGGATTGCACAGATGTGTGCTCCTGTGAGCCAGGATGGGCCATAGTGCATGGCCCTGCATGTCTAGGAGTACTGTCTGTCCTATGTTTGACAATCTGCCAGCTGTTGCCATTGTGCAGGTGCCAGACCTCTGTGTTCCATTTCTGTGTCCCCCTACTAGGTCAGCGCCCACCAGAAGAGGGCACATTGGCATGCCATCGCCATGGAGGTACGGACCCTGGGGGTCTACAACCGGAGGAGCACCCACTGTCGAAAGAGGTGGGAGGACCTGCGGCGCTGGGCGCGGAAGATCACTGAGGCCCAGCTGGGGAAGTCCTCCCAATGTGGAAGGGGTGCCTGTCGGGCACTGACCCACCTCATGCGAAGGATCCTGGCGGTGGCGTACCCAGACCTGGATGGGCGCTTGAAGGCTGCACAGCAGTCACAAGGGGGTGAGTACTCACAGACCATACTTCAGCCTGGAAGGATGAGTGTGTGTGCGATAAGGCTCATGGTGCTTAGAGCAGGGAATTTGACTGGTGTCCATCTACTGTCTGTTCCCTAAAGGGTGTAGGGGTGTCCCTGTCAGGTTTCACCTACCTCAGCTCCAATACTATTTCAGGAGATGGGTGTAGGTCAGTATACTGCTCAGTAGTCAGAGGCATAGCCATGGGAATAGTGCACGTGCTGCCTGTTGGGTGTGTCTGCTGGGTAGGTGTATGTCTGGCCATTGTGTATCAGCATTCAGCTATTTACAAGTGTCTCTCCTGTTTTGTCTCCCCATTCCTGTTCTCTTGTGTTTGTTTGGTACAGCATCAACATCAAGCGAGGGAGCTGAGGCACCGGCAAGTGGGGAGGCAGCGGCCCACGGATCCTCTGAGGCAGAGACAACGGGCGCCCAGGGGACCAGTGGGTGGGAGGGCGAGGGGACTTCCACTGGGGAGGCTACTACTACAGGAGGTAGTGACTCTGAGACCTCCTCTGATGGGGGTCCTGCCGCGGTGACAGACCCTAGTGGACACACCACTACCGTGAGATCTTCCGCCACCACCCATACCATCAGCGCCCTCCCTTCTGCTCCCCAACGAGTGGCTAGAAAGGTGGGTGTCTCCTTTGCCCCAGGCACCTCCTCCTCTGCCCCAGTCAGCCCTGCTGCCCTCACAGAGGAGGCTATTGACCTCCTGAGAACCATCTCTGTAGGGCAGACAACCATTGTCATTGCCGTCCAGGGTCTGGCTTCTGAAGTGCAGCAGACCAATGCCTATCTGGATGGCATTCACGGTGCTATGTCTGCCCAACAGAGATCTTTTCAGGCTCTGGCCTCCTCTTGGACGGCAGCCAGTTTCCCTGGTCATTCCGTCCCCCCTCAAACCTCCTCTACCCCTCCCAGCACCCCACTCCCTTCACCCATCCAAAAAACAACAATCAGACCCGCTTACAGGCACATCAACACACAAGAAGCACACTTCCAAACACAAGCACCACACCTCCCACCACAAGCATTCACACAGCCAACAGACACCTGCACACACAACAACATCCACTTCCCCCAGTGTTCCTGCCTCTTCCGCCTCCCTGTCTGTCCCCTCTACATCCACACCCTCATGCACTGCACCTTCACTCACTGTTACTGCTCCTCTTCCTGCACTCACCACAATAGCATAACAGACAGCCATACATGCACCCCATACACCACACCTGCACTCAACACCTCTACTGTAGTTGACACATGCAGCACACTCACCAGACTTGCAGACACTTACCCAACATACATCCACACTAGCTGTCTATCTTCTCCTACTGTGTCCACCCCCCACCTCCCAAAACACACAAACGCACCAAGACACCCACCCATCAGACATCCACCACACCACAGCATACTGAGCAGTCACCTGCACCCACTACACGCACACCTACACCCCATACATCCACTCCCTCTGCCTCCACTCCCACGCCCTCATCCATGTCCACCCCAATTGCTCCCAAGAAACGTTTCCTCTCCCGTGCAGACCTGTTCCAACCCACTGGCCCACCCCGTCATGTCCCGAAACATGCCCCCCTACTTGCCCTTTCCGCTCCTTCCACATCACAGCCCACCCCGGTCCAGCCTTCCCATTCCTGTGCCCCTTCTCCGGTGAAGAAGAAGGCCTGCTCAGAGCCTAAGGCATCCAGCTCCACCCGAGCCAAACAGCCCCGACCCCCTTCAAAGGAGAAGCCCACCTGGCCTCCAACCTCCTCACGCAAGTCTAAGTCCCACCCCGTCAGAAATCCCCACCCCCACTCCCCCTACCCCCCATCCGTGAGGTGCCTGGATCCCCATATGGTGCCCCGTTCAGTGAAGTACCCAGCACTTGTGGGAGTCAGGTGTCGCCAGTTGTGGCCAAGGACAATTAGCTTTTTATGGACTGGCCATTGGCCCTGTTGGCACTGTTTTGCTCAGTGAGCTACAAATGAAAGTTTATGTGTGGCCTCTGTTTGGGCTGCACGCAGTTCCACCCTGGTGTTTGTTTTAATTTTTTATGGGTGTGGGGCTATTGTATGTACTATGGTCAAGTTGAAGTGGCATTCGGTCGGGTACGTCCCTCTTGGTGTGGGGTGTCTGACTTGTGCTTGTGGGAAGGGTTGGGGTGGAGTTGCAGAGTGGGTGGAGTGGGTGGGTATGTAACTTTGCCCTTTCCTCCCTTGTGTCGTAGGTTGCGGTACTTACCGTCGTCGTCTTCATCGGTGGTCTCGGTCGTGTAGATATATGACAAGGAGCAAGGCTGGCATGATCAGCAGCTCTCTGTCCATGGCTGCTGCTGCACGCTTTGTGGAACTCCGGTGAGTCTTTTCCTTCTATTTGTTTCTTTTCCGCCTGGCTTTGTGTGGCGGTGGTTCCCGCCCCGGAACTGGTGGCGGAATGGTGGTTCATAATTTGATGGGCGGGTTGGGCCTTTCCAACGGCCTGTGGGCGGACTCTGCCGTCGTCAGCGGGACTCCTTTCCTGGCGGTGGGTGGTGCGCGGGATGCTTGTGTTTAGTTTGGTTCATTATTTGGCAGTCCGGCCCGTTCCTCGGCTGAGCGGAACGGACCGCCATGTTCATAATGAGGGCCTTTATCTTGGATGTGATAGGCTGGAGCCTCACTGCGTTTCTTATCAGCTAGTCTTTTCATGTATCGTTTAGTGACTAATAGATTAGATCGAATCAGTCTTTGAATTCTATGTAGTCTTTTGGAAAGGGAGGTGAAAGCGGTAAGAGTAGAGGAGGACTCCGGAGTAGTAGGAAAATAAGTTGGATGGAATCCATATGAACAGAAAAAAGGAGTAACCTTGGAGGCACTATGGACGATATTATTGTAAGAAAACTCTGCAATGGGAAGATAAGTGCTCCAGTTACTCTGAGTGGAGTTACAGAAACAACAAAGATATTGCTCAAGTCCCTGGTTGAGACGTTCGGTCTGCCCATTGGTTTGGGGATGAAATCCAGATGATAGCGCTACATTGATGTTCAAGATCTTACAGAAGTGTTTCCAGAACCGTGATATGTATTGAGCTCCCCTGTCTGACACAATGATTTGGGGGAGACCATGGAGACGAAAAATGTGTTGAATAAAGATCTGCCTCAATTCTTGTGAGGTGGGTAATTTCTTCAAAGCGGTGAAATGAGCCATCTTAGTAAAGGAATCTACTGTCACTGTTGTAACTCGGTTTCCTGCTGATGGTGGTAATGAGCACATAAAGTCAGTTGATATTGTGTGCCAAGGAGCTGGTGGAACTGGTAAGGGTTGAAGTAGTCCTGCGGGCCTAGTACCAGGTACTTTCACTTGGGCACAAATAGGACAAGATTTCACGTATCTTTCGGTGTCTTGTTTCAACGTAGGCCACCAAAAGGAGCAGAGAAGTAATTCCTGCGTGGCTTTAATACCCCGATGACCAGCTACTTGGGAATCATGACACATATGAAGTGCCTTTTCTTGCACTTTTTTAGAAGGGAGAAATAAGATGTCCTTGTAATAGTAGTATCCTTTATGTTTGCGTATCTTGGGACGCAGATCCTTTAGATCTTGTTCTGAAAGGGTTGAGTATTCAGATTGAACTTCATCTAGGAATGACTGGACTACACTAATTATCTTGTCTGGTTCAAGTAGATATTGTGAGGGGGTATTATAACTGTCGGGATAACGGCGAGATAGGGCATCGGACAGAATGTTTTGAGATCCTGGAATATAGGTAACATAGAAATCGTACTGACCAAAGAAAAAGGCCCAACGAGCATGTCAACTGTTTCAACACTGAAAATTGCATAAGCATTGCAGATTACGATTGTCTGTTCTTACTTCAAAAGGCTCCTTAGAACCCATGAGGAATTGTCTCCACTCTTGGCAGGCAGTCTTTAGAGCCAACAGTTCCCTTTCCAGTACTGAATAATTTTGTTCACAATCAGGGAACACATGGGATAGATAAAAGATTGGATGTTCTAAACCATCGTCGTCTTATTGTTGTAGTAATACTGCCCCAATGGCTCTTTCGGAAGCGTCCGTGACAAAAATAAATTGTTTATTGGTATCTGGATGTCTCAGTATGGGTGCTTGGGTGAAGGCCTGTTTTAGGTTTTGAAAAGCAGTCTCAGCCATGTCTGTCCAGATGAACCCGTTTCGCAGACTCTCTTTTTTGAGAGTTTGTGTAATTTGACTGGTTTGTTTCGCAAAGTCCAGGATAAATTGACGGTAGAAGTTGGCCAGCCCTAAGAAACATTGAGTTTCCTTGATTGATGAAGGGGATGGCCAATCTAGAATGTCTTGAACCTTTTCCGGATCCACAGAGATACCAATTGGACTAATATGATAGCCTAAATACTTCACCTCAGTCTTATCAAATTCGCATTTCTCCGGTTTACAGTAAAGTTGATGTTGCCTGAGTCTATTTAATACTTGCTTAACGTGTGTAGAATGAAGTTCAGGGTGTCTGGAATATATGAGGATATTGTCCAAACAAATTACTACAGTGTGATTTAACAAGTCGGAGAATATGGAATCCATAAATCTTTGAAACACTGAGGGGGCGTTAGTTAAGCCAAAAGGCATTACCTTATATTCATAATGTCTAAAAGGAGTCCGGTAGGCAGTCTTCCACTCATCTCCCTCCTTAATGCGCAAGAGGTGATAGGCTCCGCAAGATTTAATTTTGTGAACCTTTGTGCCCCTCTGACAGCCTCCAGAATGTCTATGATGAGGGGTAGTAGATATCGATCTTTTATGGTGATTTTATTTAATCCACGGAAGTCTATACAGGGGCGAAGATCTTTCGTCTTTTTAGGTACGAAGAAGAGGGGAGCCCCCACCGGAGAAGAAGATGGTGTAATAAGACCAATGTATAGATTTTCTTGAAGATAATCCTTGGAAACTTTCTTTCTGGTTCAGTGAGAGAATACATTCTCCCAAAAGGAACAATTGCTCCAGGTTCCAGGGGAATAGTACAATCATAGTCTCTGTGTGGCAGTAGTACGGGCTTTGATGGTTTTTGAAATACGTCTAGAAATTCCAAATATTGGCTTGGTACCTCCTGGACTGAATTTATGGAAAGTCCTACATTTGGTTCTGAGGTTATTATCTTTCTGGGAGACCAATAGGTGTCCGAGGCATAACCATGATCGTGACAGAACTGAGAAGACAAAGAAATGGTTCTGGTTTCCCAGTTAATATACGGATTGTGTCTTATGAACCATGGAATTCCTAGGATTATAGAATGATTGGGAGGGGAAGTTAAATCAAATGGGACATGTTCCTGATGTTTCCCAAAGTGTAGACCTAAAATCGAAGTGGTATTAATAACCGGACCGGAGGATAATAAGGATCCATCTACAGTATGCACTTGTTCTGGAATATCTTTAGGCAGTATTGGAATTTGTAGTGTTTTAGCCCAGGTCATATCCATATAAATGCCACTAGCTCCACAATCTAATAATGCCAGGGTTCTTTCTTCACATCCATCAGGTAATTGCAGGATAACCGGTAACATAAATAGAATAGTGGCATTTTCCTTGGAAGAACTGATGGAAAGTATTGCAGAAGATCCCGTCCCCTTCCTTCTCACAGAGGATGGGAAGTAGCGTTTCCCGAGGTCATCATAGGACGAACTGGAAGAGTACAGAGCAGATGACCAGTGGCACCACAATAAAGGCACAATCCTCTTCTCCGTCTGTCTTCACGTTCGCTGGTTGAGAGTGGACCACGAGCAGTATCTACCTGCATAGGTTCTCCTTCTGTCTCTCTAGATATACTGTAGGTCGAGGTTCTTCACGACAATGTACAAAGACACGTGAGGTGCTTGACTGGGAAAGAATTACCAGAGTATGTTCTACAAAGATAAGAAAGTGTAGGGGTGCGGCGCGTCCTACTGCCATGCGCCGCATCCCGAGCCAAATGTATATCAAAATATTTGGGATGTAAATCACACAAGCAAAATGTTAAACCATGATGAAGGTTTTATAACGTAAGAAGTGTTTCTTTATTATATGGTAGTGTTTCCCACTTTATGTGTAATTAGAGCCCAAATTGAACCTTTCGATACCAAGGGATTAATATCCACCATTAACCCACTGATTTGCAGGATAGAAATCTGGGAAGAGCAACTTGATCCCTTCAAGCCAGTTTGCTTTTGGGTCACGTGTCACTAGTGTAGATGGTGGGGCTACGCCAGCTATTGCATTATATTGCAAACATTCACCTGCTCAGCCCTTGTTCATTCTTCAGATACCGCAACATGTTCAACGTCTGATTTGGGGGCTGGGACGCAGTTGGGTAACTTTTTCCACTCTAAAGCTGTCAGTGACTGTGGGTGTATTAGCCCCTCTGGACTTAGAATTCCATTATTTAGATGCACTGCTCCAATGGATGTTTCACAGGTTGTCTGGTCACCTCCTGCATAAGACTCGGTTTCCTACAGACCATTCTGCCCAATGCCACCCAGGGTTATTCCACTCGGCTTTTTCTTACCTTACTAGAAACTGTAAACTCACTAACATGTAGAAACCCTACACTTCTGCAATACCATTGCTAGGCCTCCCCACTCAAACAGGAGGGCTTCACTCAGGACAAGTTTGTCAGTGGCACGCTGAAGGACTCTCAATGTAATGAAGTTAAGGGAAGACAGGACACCATGTCCTGTATCACGGATGTTTTAGACATTATATAGATATTCTAGAGATGAACGAGCCACTGAAAGCTTGAGCCGAGCTTGAGCCTAAAGCTTGGCTCTGGCTCAGCTTGAGGTCCTGTTGGAATCTCAAGCCCATAACTAGCTGAGCTTTCATGTGGCTTCTGCCTGCCTCCTCCCCTCTACCCATGATGTGGCGTTAGGGCCAGGGCTACCAATTCTTTCATTATCCTGCGATTCTGGATAAAACACTTAGGGCCATATGTACGAACACATTTTCCCATTGACACAGAATGGGAAAAACCCTTTGCTACATCTGGCCCTTAATCTCTCTAAGCCTATAAACAATGAATGAGACTTGGTGTAAGATAAATGGTGCTCATGTAAAATTCTCCAATACCTTTGGGTCATGTGAAAAATGCACAAAGAAGTAAAAAGATAGCATTAATATAAGGAAAGACATATACCTGTTTACTGGCTGATTTGTACAAGGTAAATTAGAAAACTGAGATAAAATGCGGCTTCCCTGCTTAAATTTTGTGATCTTAGGCAAATATTTTACTTCATCATAACTATTTTTAATTCATTAATGCATTTGAAAGCACTTTCAAATCTGTGAGTTCCGAATACCAGTTGTACAAAAACAGATTGTATTAGATTTAATAGACTTAAATGTGACTTATTAGAGTCAATGCTTCACAAGTTAAAAAAATACACTTCTCTTGAATTTTATCATATTTTACATGATGTTCGCTGTATGATTTACATAGCAAACATATCAGGGCTTGACTTGTGCACTGGTTCTAAGATCGGAGACAAACCCTTGGCTTGGCTCTACTTGTTAATTTGCTAGATCGCCCAATTCAATGCAGCTGTTGAAGTGCATAAAAAAAAGTATAGATACTGTCATAGGGACCGTGTCAGTGAGCGTGGAGGGAGAATCAAAGGCGTGGCTAAAAGGGGGAAAAACACTCTGTTACTATTTTGTTGATCTCTCACTATCAGATAAAAACATATAAAATAATGCACACCTTAACTAAAAAATAAATAAAAGGTAAACTAGTCAGTAGGAAATGCACTATTTTATGCTATGAAACCTCTTTTGGGTGATGCAATCACTACATATGTATATGTGTGCAACCAGCAGCCCACAGAATTGAATCCTGTTTAGTGAAACTGGGAAAAGTGATTTGTGTATTTTTTCCTAGGAGGTCCCTGGAAGCTCTGTGAATGTTTAAGTTATTATTTTAAACATGCATTAGATACAGTATGATATAGGATGCTACTAAATGAACATGTCAATGTAGGTTACAGATAAAAATGCTTATAAAGTATAGATTTCAATAATATGCAGATTATATCCAGTGCAAACATTTTTTATAACTGTCCATTAAAAGCACTCACTATATAGTTCAGCTTGGAACACTCTTACAGTACCCTCTTAAAAAGAAAATATCTTGTCATCAGGAAGCTTTAAGTGACTCCACCAAATAACACCTCCCAAACAGCGTTTACATTTGCCATTTGCACACATTTGCATTTCTTTGGGGACACAGATACCCTGACAAGAAGGCTTATTTCTTTTTAGCTGCCTACCCCTCCCTCTGGAATGTAGCACAGGAGACTCCCTCCACTTCAGCTGGGGAATCTATTGCCTTTTGGCTTAGAGGCAAAAATTACGACAAATGCCGACCGTTAAAACTTAAATCACGAACAACGGGTGGCAGGGCTAATTTACGGCCCGTCTGTGAAAATTATGGATAGGATGTCACCCTAAGCGTGAGGCGGTCAGGGGCAGGTAGGCACACACAGGTTTTGGCAGCAGGCTCAAGGCTGAAAAGTGAAGCGTATTTGACTCAGACAGCAGCATAAGCGAGGGGAGGGGGTGGAACAAAGTGCAAAGACTGCTGTGCCTGGGTGTGAGGACCACGGCGGCAGGTCATGACCAGAACGGGGTACTCATGGCAGGTTTTCAAGAGGAAGGTTGGAGACAGATTGCAGGGACTGCATTGCATGTAGAATTCCAGGCAGAAGGGACATGGGTGGGGGGGAGGGATGATAAAAGGCATTGGGCAGCAGTGTCTGGCGAGCTCTTGGGGATGGGGACAGAAAAGTCTGTTTTAGGGACAGGGTTAGCTGCATCGGCAAACACTGTGAGGAAAGGCGCACAGAGTGCAGATAGCAACAGGAGCAAGGGCCACAGAGAGCATGTTAGAGGGTCTTTGTGGAGGGAAGGACCCATCAATCATAAGTCCCATGCTGGAATGTAGTGAAGGACAGGAGGAGGGACATGCTGCGGGTAGGGCACCCGGAGCAGAGAGAAGTGGTTGCAAGGATTTATTTAGCCCTAGAGAGAAAGCCTGAAAGCCAGGTAAGATGTACATCAGGAAGAGGGGAGGGAAGGGTACCATCCCTGCCTCCCGGTGGCCCATAACAACAGGGCAATGGGTATTGAGGAGCAAGTGGCTTGGTCTGGGGTTTCGGAGCAGGCGGCAGAGGGAGCACCAGTGGAAGGAAGTCAGTCAATGTGAAGAGGAGAATAGGTGGGTTATGAGGCCATCTTTTAGTGGACATGACAAGTGGGATTTGGTGTCAGATATAGTCGATGGTGCATGGAGGGATAGAATAGGCCACAGCACATCAGGCCTTTCACTTGCGGTTCTGTGCTGTAGGCGGCGATGAAAATAAATGGGACAGTTCCATGAAAAATCTGATTTACTCAAAGTTTATTTCAGGGAAAGGAACCAACGATCAGTCACCAAACAGTGGTATCAAAGAATGGTACAGATACAATCCTGCATTCCAGAACCCCAGAACTGTATTACATAAGATAATTTCATATTCTAATAACATGCTACTGTTCCTACAAATAACACTATTCACAATGTGACAGAAATATATATATTTGCATATAACATTAGTTTGCAGGGATAGACCTCAATTCAGACTCAGGAGAGTCATGTGTGGCTCAACCACCCTGAGAGGAAGAAAGGGGGCGCCTGAGAGCGTCGCTGGATGGCAATACGGTGGGCTGGGGAAGGTCTGGTGGGGCCTCCTCGGCGATGGCGAGCGGGAGGTCTGGTGTAGCCTCTCCGAGGACAGAGACACCACATAACTGGTGGAATTAAAGTACATTTGATGGCGAAATGGCGGATCCAAGTGGACTACAGAGTACGGGATAAGGCTAGTGAGTTGTTGGTGCTAGATTACAAGGATGATGAAGGCGAGATGGGGAGTTGATTGAACATGACATGGATGGAGCAGTGGCAGAGTGGCAATAGTGGTCACTGGACAATTGCAGGGGGCAGGGAGCCTATAGTAAAAAGACTCTGCTTGGTGTTTTTCAGAAAAAAGCCTGTGGGTAGAAGGTGGAGAAAGCACATGGTAAGGCAGTGGATGACAGGCTGCTAGCAAGGCAGCAAGCTTCAGTTCAAGCATCGTCCTTGAGGCCAAGTAAGCTGGGAGGAGAGTGGGCAACCTGTTACGGAAGTGGGCAGTACTCTGCCTGGAATGGAGGTACATTATGGAGAGGGACCTACCTAGCATACAGTGGTGTAGGAATGGTGGATTCAGATGGACAAAAAAAGAACAGATAAAGAAGGAAAGGTTGCGGAAGGGTACAAGAAGAAGGTAAGGGGGAAGGAGCCATAGGGGAAAGTAAGGTTAACAAGGGGACGAAACAATGAACAACAAAGAAAAGGAAGACGACAAGGCGAACGATAAGAAGGAATGTAAAGAAAGGTTAAAATGCTACCTACATGAGATTACGAAGAAGCCCAACAGGGCCCCCAAAGGAAAGGATATAGAAGGGTGAGTGCATGGAAGCTTTTAAGTTTTTGAATACGGAACTAAGAGCGAAGGAGGGCCCTAAAGAGCAGGAAAATAAGTTGGCTAAACGGCCAATCTCCATCAGAAGAGAATTGGACAACCTGTGTTTTTATCAATATATGCCAGTGGCTATTGTGAGAAATTGCCAGAGTGCTGCATCACCCTGTTTAAATATATAGACATAATAACAAAGGCCCATGTAATATTTGGTGCTTATGCGTGGGTAAGGTATGACAAGGACTTCAGGGCGTGACTAGCTGAGAAGGCAGAAGGCAAAGGGGGTAGATATTGACCCGTGGCTACACATGCTGGTGCCTGCCAGACTAGCTCCCAGGATTTTCAAAGCCAGTGGACTGCCAATAGTGTTACACCCAGGATGCAGTAGGAACCGTGGGTAAGAGACAGGCAGACAGGGAGGACCATGTTGGGCCTTCAACAGAGGTTTTTAAAGCAGGGAGTACTGCATGTTTAGGCACAAGTGTTCAGAGCATGCAGCAAGGCACCCACCTATACATTGTGTGGGAAATGCTTTAGGACCATATGGGATATGGGGGGGGGTTGCTTGGCAACAACAGGCACAGCGTGGAGCTGCGGGGAAAGGCTTGTATGGCAATCAAATTGTGTAGGTTGGCAGTCTGCCTGTAATGGTACAGAAAGATAGAGGATGCTAGGTTGTCAAAGAACACCCCCAGGTGCTGAAGGAGAAACTGGAGAAGAAGGTGCAGGAAGGCAGAATAGCAGGCCTATTTGATGAGTTGCGTTTGGACAGGTTAATAGTACTGAAAAAGGAGAAGGGTCGTTCAGGCAGATTTAGTATTTATTGTGGCTGAAGGGCAGTCCTCAGTCTCATACTTTTCAGTAGAAATACACATTGACCTGTTAAACCAAGTTGGGGATGGGGCAAACATGTCAAAGTGTGATATTAAATCAGCATTTCGCCTGTTGCTGGTGCACCCAACACATTTTGAGTTACTAGGCATACAGTTTGATGGGTTATGGTACATGGACAAACCTTTGCTGATGGTTTCTATATCACACATCCAGTTTGAGAGGTTTAAGTCATTTTTAGGTCTTGCCTGCAAGCGCTATCACTGGCAGGGGTGTTGGTTACATCAAATGGTTTGGACCCTGCCCATTACTTACCATTCATTGGCATCTTTGTCACTCTGCTTTGCTGTCTCCTAATTGTGCCAGGCATCACTTCCTTTTTTTCTGTGGTACATGGACCAAACACAGATTGATTCATCTAAATTAGTGTCCATCCGCTGCTAGTGCTGTGATTGAGGCACTATTTCTTTGTCTCTTTCCAACCCCCTTGGCTGTGGTGCTTCTTCCTCCTCCAACCCATGCCTTCTTTGTGTTGCTTCTTCATCCGCAATGTCTATGAGTGCCATCAAAAGGTTCCCCAATTTTCAAATGCAGAATATCTTTCTTTTAAACTACTGACAGTCTGTTCTGTTTGACTATTCTCACAAAAAAGTGATTGTTATTAGCACTCATTCTCTGTCATGACTGAGTACAGATCACGTCTGCTAGTTCTGTTCAGAGGCTTTTAACATTTATAGTTCCACAACATTGCTGCCATCTGTCTACTTCGCCCCGACCGGATGAAGTATATGTTGCTCCCTCATCCACTAAACACTCCCGGTCTAAAACACATTTATTCATAAACCAACCAGTTATCACAGAAGCATTGTACATAATAACAAGCTCAAGCATCGGATCAAAGGCATCAAATGTTTACATAGGTTGTCGGTTGAGATCATTGGTAATGTATTGTATTATAATTGTATTTAGATAGCATGCAGCTTTAAAGTGCTATACAGCAGTGGTGCTTAACGTTTTGTCTTCTGTGGACCCCTGCTGAATCATTACTGGAATCAGGAACCCCCAATGAGTCATTATTGGAAGCTGGGGACCCCTGGCCTAAGCAATTTCTATGATTTGAACTTCAAAATAATACTCAAAAATACGAAACAAACAACAAGTAGATACCAAACAAATACTCAAATATTGAAATATTTTGTTTAATAGAAAAAAATAATTTCCTATGTTGCTTATTTATTTATATTTATTCATTGTAATGTATTAATTTGAATAGTTTTTCATTTTGTAAGACAGTTGCGGATTCCCTGAGTCGGTTTTGTGGACCCCCTAGGGGTTCTCGGACACAGAGTAAGAACCACTGCTATAGGGCAATTCAGTGGCACATTTGGCAAAGTTCCATAGCACGCAATGCCACTCTACTCCACAATGGCACTCCACTTCACTTCATCCCACACAATGCTACTCCACTCAACACCATGCAGCGCCATTCTACTCCCATAGCGCACAATACCACTCCACTCTATGCCCCACAATTCCACTCAATGCCATACCACTCTAGTTCACACCACACAATGCCATTCCACTCCACACAGTGCCACTCCACTCCTCACTGCACAGTGAACCCAGGTATTTGAAGGTGCTCTCATATGTGATAATGAAGGAAAGGGAGGCTCTGTGAAATAAAGCATTTGCATCGAATTACACAATTTGCCTAGCAGAGAAGCAGGATTGATTCCACATTTTCCAGTTTCACATTAATATTCAGCCACTAGCAGGATATCACTTGACCTCAAAGGTTAATGCTTCGTCCTTAATATGTGGAGGATGAGATTAGAGTGTCGGTGACAGGGAACCCACATTTATTTTTTGCAGTTTTACAAAACAGAACTTTGCCCAAGGACATAAAAGTACTTCAGAAAAGACATAGACTATGTTAAATTTTTTTGGGCAGAGGGATATTTGCTAACAATGATAAGATGATGAGGCCAGAATTCGAACCTGGTTCCCTGTGTTAGCCACTAGACCATATCACCTCCATTAAAGCTCAGCTAGCTTTGAGCTCAAGGTTATTAGCAGGCTTCAAGCTGAGTTAGAGCCAAGCATCTGGCTTGAGCCTGGCTGAACCTTCAGTGTCTCACCCACCTCTAAGAACACATTAGGGGGAAAGAAGGAAGAAGAGAAAGATGAAAAAACTGTGACAGGGAGGGAAAGCAGGAAGGAAAAATAACATGCAAGAGTGAGCTAACGAGGTGGATTAAAAAGGCACAATGTGGAATCAAGAGTATGCAGCCTTTGGAATGGGGTACGGTGACCTTTGATAGAACAGGAAGAGGGCTTCTGAGAAAAACTTTGGGCACAGCAATTATTCTTGTATAGTTTAAGCGTTGCATCTTATGAGGCAGTTTTTAAGAACTGAACTAAAATTCTGGAGATTGTAGTGGAGGCAATGCACATGGAAGCATCTCTCTAACACACTATAATTAGTGGAATAAGCAAGGCGACTCCCCACCCCCTCGCCTCCCTTTGAGTTCATGCAGACTCCTGTGGCGCTCCCATGGAGCTGGAAGACTTAATTACATGGGTCTTCCCCAAGCTAGTGTTCCAGACGCCCTCACAGATGCAGAAACCTGGGACAGCTACATTAACTGTGTGGCATTCATGGAGCCTCCCTCTTTCCATGGGGCTTCTTGTTTGAGGGAAGGGTTGTTACAGGCTATATTTTTGTTTTGCAATTTTATGTAGGGCGAACTCGAACCAAAGGTATTGGAGCGCTTTATTTGAGCACCAGTTACATTTCAAAAGGAGACATTCATTTTTAGGTCAAAGCCTACCAGACACCACAGCTGTCAGGTTTGCTAACAAGATCTTAGGGACATTTGGAAAGTTTCCCTTGGAATGCATTCTGCCCATTGCTTACCATTGGCATTGCAGTTTGTAATTCACATGTTCTTGCTTTCTATTTACCGGCTCTATTTGTTTTAGGCTGTCCAATCTGAGTTTGTCCCTTTTGCTCAAAACCTATTACTCTATTCTTCCACCAGTACTGGATTTCTGTAAACAGGCCTTTAAATCTTGATCTTATCTTGACGCATTTGCTGTGCATTCAAAGACAAAGGTCAAAATGTCAGACTGTCTTCTGGGGAGATTGGTGTTTTTCTTTCTCTGACTTCAAAGTGAAACGATTTATGTGACTATCATGGTGGCTACAGGGGGTGGGCTTGAGGAGGGCTGTACAATGTTGTTTTTTCTAGCACACAACAAAATGTAAATGTCTGTAAATGAATTGTGCAGATATTTCAGAATATATCAAAATTAGAAAAGCACAAATGAAGCACATTTTTTGGTAAACATTGAACTGTGGTGGAAACAAGTATTTTAACATGACTAAAACGAATCAATGCACTAGGTGATCACATTTCCACACATTATTGTTTGTATACTTTTATTGGTGAAACCGTATGTCTGTGTAAATGTAATGGTCATTTCATTTGAAGGTGTGTTGTCTGTAATGGCAGTACAGTACCACACCATGCAAATTTCACTTTATCCCACTCCACTCTGCACCACTGTACACCATCACAGCCTGCTCTATACCACTCCACACTACTCCATTCCACGCTACTCCACACTAAGTCACGGCACTCTACTCTGTACTACTCCACTATATGATACTTTAATGCATGTCTCTCAACTCTACACCGTTCTACTCTATGACAATGCACTACTCTACTATGCATCAATTCACTCTTTGCCACTGCACACTACACCACTCCACTCTATGCCACTCTGCTCTGCAGCTCTGCACTCTATGCCACTGCACTCTATGACAATGCACTCTACTCTCTACCACTCCACTCTACACTCACTAGTGCACTCCTTGCCAATCTGCTCTATGCCACTCAAATCTACTCTGCTCTCTACCCCATTCTACTCTGAAACAATCTGTACTTTACTATGCATGATTCCACTCTACTCTTCGCCATTCCACGCTACTCTCCTCTACGCCTCTAACTTTTAGCCATGCTGAATAGCAGCCACACTGATGTACAACATGGTGAAAAAAACATTGGCAAAGCCAATGGCTTTTGGCTTTGCCAATGCTTGTTGTTTTTAAGGCACAGAGACATTAAGGCCCTCATTCTAACCCTGGCGGTGTAACACCGCCAGGGCAGAGGGCAGAGGAAGCACCGCCAACAGGCTGGCGGTGCTTCCTGGGCCATTCTGACCGCGGCGGTAACGCCGCGGTCAGAAAAGGGGAACCAGCGGTTTCCCGCCGGTTTTCCCCTGGCCCAGGGATTCCGACCCCCTTACCGCCAGCCTGTTCCTGGCGGTTTTCACCGCCAGGAATAGGCTGGCGGTAACGGGTGTCGTGGGGCCCCTGGGGGCCCCTGCACTGCCCATGCCACAGGCATGGGCAGTGCAGGGGCCCCCTAACAGGGCCCCACCATCATTTTCACTGTCTGCTGAGCAGACAGTGAAAATCGCGACGGGTGCCACTGCACCCGTCGCACCCCTGCAACTCTGCCGGCTCCATTCGGAGCCGGCATCCTCATTGCAGGGGCATTTCCGCTGGGCCGGCGGGCGCTCTTTTGGAGAGCGCCCGCCGGCCCAGCGGAAATGTGAGAATGGCCGCCGCGGTCTTTTGACCGCGGTGCGGTCATTTGTCGGCGGGACTTTGGCGGGCGGCCTCGGCCGCCCGCCAAAGTCTGAATTAGGCCCTAAGTTATTTGCCCAGAAACACAGGATATTGGGCCAACACTGAAACTGCCACTAACTTTTAGCCATGCTGAACAGCAGCTACACTGGTGTACAACATGACGAAAACACATTGGCAAAACCAATAGTTCTTGGCTTTGCCAATGCTTATTTTTTTTAGTCACAGAGAGATGAAGTAATTTGCCCAGAATCACAGGATGTTGAGCCGACACCAAAATTGGAACCTGGTTTCCCAGTTCCAAAGTTGCAAGCTCTGCCCATTACACCACATCCTTTCCCTGTTGTCTGCCCACATAATTCATGGGACAGTCTTTGACTATGTCTGGGGTTCTATACTTGTGCCTCACTGCATGGCTGCGTTTGAGCATCTGTGTTTGCTAGTGAAAGCATGAAAATGAATACTATGGCACTGTAGAGCAATTTGTAATGGGTGCTAGGAACTAGAACTGCCAAACCTAAGCAGCATTCATGGGTGGACTGGGGCCCATGTCTGTCCATTGAACAAGACCTTGCCAAACCAAAATGACTTGCTCAGGTTTGGGTCCTTCTGGCTTTAATAGACGTTTGCCAGATAGTATATCTATGTATATCTAGAAATATATTCCTAAAGCACGGTGTACATCATTCAGATTTTTAGGCACTATCAAAATTGCAGGACTGAAATGTAATAGTAATTGTAAATGTATTTATGTATCACTTATGACCCCTAATGAGCCATTGAAGTGCTTATTTTAGTGACTAGCATGCTACTCCAGAACCCAAGATTAGTAGTTATAGATGTTACATCCCTTATTAAAACAAGCACTGACAAAACGAATAGGTCTTGGCAATCGGAGAGCTCTAGGCATTGGCAATGCGTTCTTAATGCTAATGGCATATCAGCACAGCCATGCGCACTCGGTGCCAGATGAGGCCTGGCCTCCTTGCATTGTTACCAGCGGAGTGTGCAATGTACTCTTCTCCCCCAGGTCCTGGGGCCTAAAATATACGGTAAGATGGGTGACACTGGTGAATTCAGATAGGCAGAAATCAGGTGTTCGGGATCAAAATGAAATCTAAATATTAAATGTAATAAACAAATACATATATACACAGAACTGTGTCCACTGACAACATGCCACACAAAAAACACTAAAAAAACATTGCTATGCGCCGTTGGGGTGGGTTGATGAATTGTTAGAAAGAAAAATATCTTATGCTTCGAATGAAGCCAACAATGGCAAGCCATGGATGGCCTCTAAGTCTACTTCTAAAAAACAAAAGGTCTTGAAGAGACAGAGCATGCGTTGTCTAGGTGAGATATAAAAACAGACTGAGGTGTATAAATGAAGGCTTTGGACGGACACAGCCTTCACCAATTAATCCTCTAGGAGGGCCTGCAGTAGTTTTCTAGAAGCATGCTGCGCATCCTTAGAGGTAGCACGTCAGATGTTCAAAGAAGATATGGTCTATCACAAACTCCCTCATCCCTAGAGGCCGGCAGAAGGGTATGATGCTTCAGCATAAATGGAATGGGAGAGGCTTGCCTAGGCACTTTTTCACCACTGGCGACTGCAGTCCTAAGCTTACCTTTAACAAAAGTGCATTCTGGGATTTGTAGTGCTAGTTTGTCCCAATTATACTACAGTTCTAGATTGCAATTATTTGTCGAAATAAACACTGAACACTATGTCAGCCTATTATGGAAGGCTGCACCTCCTTCCATCTAAACATAGAGTTTCAGAAAAAAACACCAGCCTCCCATACCTGACAATATATCCGAACAAGTATTTGTAAAGGTAATATGTATGGCTCTGGCTGTCAGCCGTCTAGCTCTATTAATTTCGTTTTTTTTCTAATTTTTGTAATACTTTAGGGGTAGGGGAAGCCACCGGGCCCCAGCCATTATAAAATAATATTGGCTGAAAAAAGCAACAAGCATCAAAAAACCCAGTAGGTTTTACCCATAGAACATTTTAGTTTTGTCAGTGTTTGCCAGTGCAGTACAGCATCAGGTAAAAAATGCTTTGCAACATTTGAAAAAAAGAAAAAGAAAAAAAAGTGTGATGATGCGGCTGCTGGCCGCATCATTTTGTAGGCAGTTCTGCATCATCACACAAGTGTAATTGTGTTAGCGCACATCCACGCACTGACAAAATTACTTGTGTGCTATTCTGTTTTTTTATTTACAGATCCAACATCAATAAGTGGGTCATTATGACCCCGGCGGTTGGTGTTAATATGGAGGAAAGTACTGCCAACAGACTGGCGGTACTTTTCTCCATATTGTGACATTGGTGCTTTGGCTAAAGCCAAACGGCCAATGAACCACACCGACCGTCACGATGGTAACTGCCGCCGGGCTGGAGACTTCAATCTCCAGTCCAGCGGCCGACACTTGGCCGCCTGTGGGATTATGACCCCGCCTACCGCCATGGTTTTCGTGGCATCCTTAACGTCACGAAAACCATGGCGGTAGGCACTATCAGTGACAGGGTCTTCCCCACCCCCTCCTCAGGTTTCCCACCCCTCTTCCTCTCCAGACCCCCCATAGACACCCCTCCCTTCACACACGCATACACACACCAATTCCAACATTCATCCATGCATGCATACATCCATTCACACACACATCCACACACACTTACATACATACACGCACACACGCATTCACACAACTCAACATACATGCACTCACACATCCATACATGCACACACACAACACGCAACACACACCCGCATACACGCACGCACAGACCTACACACACACACACACACACACACACACACAACACCCCCCATCCTCCCCCCCTGTCGGAGTACCCACTTACCTGTGTTTAGGGGGTCCTCCGGCAGGAGACGGGACGGGGCGCTGCTGCCAGCAGCAGCGTCCGCCAGCAGAACACTGCCAGGACGTATTATTCTCATAATATGGCCAGCAGCATTCTACTGGTGTGGCGCTGCTGCTTGCAGCAGCGCCACCTTACCGCCATCCGCCGGCATTGCCACAGACGGATTTCCGCCATCCTTTTGGCGGATATCCGACTGTGGTCATAATCCGGTGGACCGCCAGTAGCTGCGGCGATGGTCTTTTGGCAGCCGTCACTGCGGCGGTAGGCGGTTTTTACTGCCGGGGTCTTTATGACCCCCTAAGTATGTAAAAGAAAATTAAGTCTGACTAACATAAGTGTTTTTTTAATGCAGAGGGGGTTGGCAGCACTTTGTTGTCTGGTTCTCCCCCACAAAAATAAATCAATAATGTTATATATTAAAAATGGATTGGAAGGAAGGTAGAAAAATTAAAGAAAGGTTGGGGAGCATGGGGGAGGAGAAAAGCACGAGAAAAACAGCACATGGGGAGAGGGCAACACGAGGGCACAATGAACGAGAGCAAAACTGGGAGCATGGGAGAAACACGTAAAAGAATAAGAAGGACACAAGGTTGAAAGAAACAGAGTACATGGGGATGGGCAGTTGATGAGGGGAAGCACAGAAGGGAGAGAGCAAGAAAACACCTACACTCTAATGGAGTGCTTACATAAAAAGAGAAAAGTTTTTTCATACAAGAGCAGTTCAAGTCTACAAGTCAGCCAATCAAAAGGATCACAAGGACACTCTGTTACATAAGCAGGACAAAACACAAGAGAAACGCAAGCCATTAAATAAGAAGCAAGCAAATAAGAGTAATAAAGCCAACCAATTAGTAGGCCCGCTGTAAGTTTTTGGGAAGCCCACAAAAGGTCTTTCACAAACCTGTCTGGAAGGCAAAACCTAAAAACATGTTAAGGTCTCATAAAGCACATATAGGGGGCTATTACAACTTTGGAGGAGGTGTTAATCCGTCCCAAAAGTGACGGTAAAGTGACGGATATACCACCAGCCGTATTACGAGTTCCATAGGATATAATGGACTCGTAATACGGCTGGTGGTATATCCATCACTTTACCGTCACTTTTGGGATGGATTAACACCTCCTCTAAAGTTGTAATAACCCCCATAGTGATAGTAGCCTTGCACTGAAGGGAACAACTTTTTTTGCTGTGTGTTTTTTTGTGTAAGAGCAGAATACCCTCACTTACAGTGATGTTAGCTAGTAGTGGAAGTGCATTGACCCTTTGCACCATGCTTTTGTTGTAGAGCCATTTTAGTGATGTCTCTGGGCACTATATGTTAGCGACTAGGCCTGCTGCTTGTGCCCTTCAGCCTAGTAACATTTTATTTTATTTTATTTTATTCTTTTAGAGTTGACAACATTCGTGGCTGTGTGTTTTCTTTATCTTCTTGTCTTTTTGCCTAGGAAAGCATTACATTTCTTAGCACTAAATTCTTTTACTCTGTGCTTTCCTCAAGGCTACAGCGAGATAAGATTGTCTGCACAAGTGGTACACTGCGTTTCTAACACTCACAGAAACGCACATATTTTTGCATGGGGACACTTTCTCAGAACATTGGTAGTATTATTATCAAACATTTCCCTTGTCCCATGCACGTTGAGGGAGGTTCCAGCCAGATGACAATGACCGCATGCTGTCTGACTTTGTTACAGCAGCTCGCTGAGGCTACCGGTTCCCTGGTCTATATGGGGATAGTGTCTCTATAGATAACAGACTTCTTCACTACTACCATACTCAGGAACGGGAGATGATTTATTTCCAGGGGGAATCCTGAGGGGCAGATTAGGGCTTATCCTACTGTGCTCTAACATAGCTGAGGTACGAATTGCATATATTGTGCGTAGTGATAGAATGGTGGGACTTTTCCTGTGTTTTACTTTTCTTGTCAACATTTTGCTTCTAGTATGTTTCACCATTGTAATTAGTGCATTTCATGTCAATTTATCTAAAACGCAGCTGATTCAATGAATCATATTGAACCATTTCCTGCCTCTGTTTGTCTTTGCATGAGTGTGACTTCTCAGGGAAATTGTGGTAGATCAGATCTCATCCTTTTCTCTCAGTTACATTAGTCTCAATGTCATGCACCCGGTAGCCACAAATCGTCCCAGCTCTTGGGCAGAGATGAGATGCTGCTAGCTAGCCGGAAACGGATTAGGCCGAAAGTTGTCACATGGTGTGGGATTAGACTCAGTTCCCCACAATTCAAGTGATGCTGCCGCCCAAATCCAGCAGTCTCATTGGTACAATGAGAGCCAACGCGACACTGTAGTGGATGAAAGAAAAATGTGAATGAAGCAGCAGCAGACCAATGGATGAAGAAGGCTGGCTGAAAGTCCTTAAAAGTAAGTATATTATACCTAGTATTTCATTATTATCACTGCAGCAAACACATTATCCCACTGAGATGACATACCAGGATTGGATTCTGTAACCTCTAGGATACACATGGATCAATACAGAAGGCACATTAAGGGCCTGATTCTGACCTTGGCGGTCTTTTCGCAAGACCGCCGAGTTACCGCCGCGGTAAAGACCGCCGACCGCGGCGGTATGCCGCTGCGCGTATTCCGACCGCTGGGAGCGTTCCGCCGGAATACCGCCAGCAGCCACACTGGCGGTCGGCGGGAAAGTGGAGACTGGTCAACCTCCACCGCCACGCCAGCAGAACACCGCCCCCAGAATTACGACCCACATTTCTGTGTGGCGGTCTTCTGTTGGCGGTCTCCTGTTGGCGGTCACGTCCCTATGGCTCCCGTCGCCTCCCGGAGGACCAACGCACAAGGTAAGTTGATCGTCCGTGAGGGGAGGGGGTGGGGGGGTGTTGTGTGATGTGTGCGTGCATGGGGGTGTGTAGAGGGGGTGTGTGAGTGCGTGCATGCGGGCGGGGGGTGCTGCTGTGCCTTTGGGCAATGTGTGTAGTTCGGCGGGTGCGCATGTCGGCATGTATGTGTGCGGGTATGTGCCCCCGTTGTGTATGTGTGTGTGTAGGGGGTGTGCATATGTGCATGTTGGGGGTGCGTGCATGTCGGGGTGCGTGTATGTGCATGTCGGGGTGGGGTGGCAGGGGGTTCGTACCACGTCTGGGGGGTGGCAGGGGGGTGGAGGGTGTGGGGGGAGGACTCGTGGGGGGCAGTGGGGGGTGGGGGAGACCCCTATCAGTGCCAGGGAAGGAATTCCCTGGCCCCGATAGTGCCTACCGCCATGGTTCGCATGGCGGTTCCCGACCGCCAAAAACCGCGGCGGTAAGCAGGGTCATGATACGGTTGGCGGTCTTGGGTCGACCGCCGGGCCGGAGTGTGCGAACTCCAGCCCGTCGGTCATGACCGCCGTGGCGGTCGGAGTGGGGAAGTGGCGGTCGATCGCGGCGGTGACCGCCGCGGTCAGAATGCCATTTTTTGGACCGCCGGTCTGTTCGCGGTCCGACCGCCGCCTCTCCGCCGACCGCCAAGGTAAGAATCAGGCCCTAAGTCACTTAACTGTTTTAGAAGAAAAGGCCCTGTGTAACAGATACACATCAGACTCCTCAATAAATGCATTAACGTGTTAAGTTACAGCTATGTGACCAAAATGCAATCTTGAGGCCTGCAGGTGACACAGACACTCATCTCAGCCCTTGTGAGTTGCCCTAGCCGCTGGTTAACAAGGGGCTTTAATACTTGTTTGGGTAAAGAGAAAGGAAAGATGAACGGGCCAGACTGGGAGGGTGCACAGGTCACTGTTCCCCAATAGTAATAGGGCCATGTTTGTCCCAGTCATGTGACTACAAAGAAGGAATAATGCTTCAGCCAGGGGTGAGCCATAAGCAGTAAAGCACAGGCTGCTAAGTGAGCAAAGGGAGGCCTGTAAGGCCACCACAGGATTCTGGGACAGGATTAATAAGGACTATAAGCGGAACTTAGCAGAGGACTTTGGTTATCACGGCAACCATTGATACGTTATCTTCTTGCAAACGCCTGAAAAGTAAGCCCCTTGTGACTAGGAAATCTATGTCCACTGATTGAACAGCATGCCCCTGGCAACCTATAATCCATTCCACAGCCTGCTGCAAGGGTCCTGGAGCTCCGTGCCCACAGAAAAGGAGCAACTTGTCCCTCCTGAAAGGCACCCAATAATTCTAAAACCAGACTGAAGCAGCCTGTCCTAGTCACCCAGAGTGATCCGTATCCAGAATACAGCACCCTGACCATAATGACCTGGAAATCCGAGGTTTCTTCTTTAAGGACAACTGGACTGGGGCCATAAATCTCTTGCTCCACCTACAGTTCTGAAAATACACTAATGCAATCTCCCCAAGTCGTGAGTCTCTCCCCCATGGCAATGCGTCAGACCTGGGCCTTTCTGCTGCAGACAGTTATCAAGCGCCAGACTACAGTACCCAAAATGCACTAGGACGGGAAAGGGCAGTGCAAGAATTGAAAAATCCATTGATTACATGGAGCAAGAGAAATCCTATTGAGATTACAGTTGTTTTGGCTGCGAAATCTCACCACCTCATTCCTTTTACACTAGACTCAGGAGCCCCCCTCGGAAGGCTCACTGAGCCGGTTTCACACCACAGTGAAACCACAAGTGTGATCAAACAGCAACCAACCAAGACTGTCAGAGTTTAACAGACTGCAGTTCCTTTTAGCTAATAAAATACACAAGCAGCAATGGGGGAAATGGGTGGGAGGACGAATTAAGCAGCTAGGCAGGAGGGGGTGGGAGATGACCAAGCAAAGAGGAGGGGGGAAGCAATAATGAGGATGCCATTCATGCCTTTGTGATGCCACTGACTTCCTTTCCAGTGTTCAGGGCTGTGTATACGTATGCACAGTGCTGAGTACATGCACCGGACTGAGTACACATTATTGCGCATTATATGAACACAGGAACAGTCCTGCTGAAAAGCAAATTGCGATAAATACATCACGTGGCAAGTCCTGCGTCCACGGAAAGCGCTGCTGGATGCACGCACGGTCACTCAAGTAGCCTCGAAGTAATAAACAATGGATGAAAATGGCTGCTGAGTAGGTTTAAAAGTAGTTGGGCGGTAGAGGCATGACATATGCATGCCCTTGACAAATGGGGAGAACAAAAAATGGAGTGACGATGGGAAGCCTATGAGTGGACTGTAAGCCCACAAAGTAGATACAGCATGTCTCAGTTTGAGACAGCACATGGGTGCCATCTAGAGTCGAGACCTAAACATGTCTTAATCTGCCTCCTCCCTTAGAGAAACTTCATGTTCACCTGAAGGATTTTTTCTGAGGATTCCAAAGAGCAAGTGGAAACCTAACAATGCAGTTTATTACTAGAAATGCGGGGTGCACAGTAAAGATGTCCCTATGAGGCACACACAACCAGCTGTACTTCACTCTTTACTGTGTGAGTAAGTGCAAGAGCATGTAGATGTTGATGCAAAGGGGTGAGCAAAAGAACCTTGCACAATGCTGCTTTTCACATTCGTCCTTTCATCCCATATATTCAACTGGACCAGATGGCACCTGCTGCCTGCTGTTGTTGAGGGGGCAGAGACTCCAATGTAGTGTGCAGAGTCCCTCATCTATTGATTGAGCTTGTTCAGTAGGACATTGTGGTCCACCGTTTCATTCACAGATAAGATATCTAGCAGCCTCTAAACATACTGCGTGCCTTCATCAAGGTTTAGTATGTGGACTTCCCTGATATTTACATGTGCAGTTTCTGTTCCTCAGGTTGGTCTGAATCCAAATTGTAGGTCGTCCAATAGCAGGTTGTGATAACTACAGCTTTTGGGTTGGCTTGTCACCATCTTTTCCAGGATTCTACATGGAATCATGGGTCAGATATAATAAATAATTGGAGTGGTTTTGTGGTTTTGCTATTATTTATCAGGAGGGATCATAGTGATACGTTTCGACTGGTCAGTGATAATTCCTTTGGTAAAGGAAACATTTAATACACTTGCCATGTTAGCACCTAGTATTGGGAGGATCTGCTTCTTATGGACTGAACGGAATGGCTCCGTATCCATGTTAGAGGTCTTCAATTTTTTAGCTTGAGGGCACAGGGATCGGAGATGGTGGCTTGTTTGTTAGGACAGATGAAAGTAAGTCATACAGTGGTAACAATGTACAATGGCGTTCTGGTGTGATGTTTTAGAGCTGTTAGCTTGATCGTTTCCTGATTGATGTTCAAGATTTTTTTTTTTTATTGGGACTTTGTTTATACGATTGGTGATAATGTGCCGTTTTGGAAGTTTTGTGTTAGTCCTGTCTGTGTATTTTGTACATCATGTCTTGCACTCATAAGTGAATGATATTTGCCACTGATATTCCAATTGATGGCATTCTTGTTTAAATATTGTCAGCTCTGCATTGAAAAATGTGTTAATAGATTTTGGTCCAGTTTTTGCCTTTTTCAATTTGATGGGGGTCAGATGATTCCAATATGAGTTGTCTTTTGGTGGAGAGTTGGCAGGACATGAGGTCTCCCTAAATATTGAATCAAAAATATGAATGACTATAATATCATTGTCAAATTATCGTGATTACAAAACTAACATGGACAAAAACATTGAAAGTAAGTGCATAGTTTGTTTTTACTTTTTACAATAATATTGAAGTTTAAAATTCAGTATAATATAACATGTTTTTTATTTTGTTGGTATATTGTCTTATATTATGTTTTTTATTTGTTATTTATGTTTTCGTGAAATGTATTTTTAATCATTTTAAATAGTCGTATAGTCATTTTTGGGGCTGTGGGTTCATTGAGGGATTGGTTAAGTGGAGTTTTTCTTTTAAAGTACATAATAATTCAATTTCAGTCATTAGATTTTTAATTTGGTATTTATTTGTTTAAGTGTTTATTGTATTTTGGTTTGCAGTTGTAGGGTTTACTGAGCTTTTGGAGCGTAATGTTTTTTTTATTATTTGTTATTTAATGTTAGTTTATTTTTCTATTAATTTTAATGCTTTTTAAACAAATGTTATTGCCATTTTCAATATAATAAGTAACTGTGCACGTGCATTGCGCAATGATTTTCTGACTTTCAGTGTATCAATGTAATATACTCCCATCTGGAGTAGCAAATATATGCAACAGTGCCATCCAGTATCATATTGTATACACATATTATTGCTCATTAGCACCATACCAAAACTGCCCGCCACACTCCCTTTCCTCCCCGCCCATCCCTCTGTTTCTGCATTAGGTCTTATGTTTGAAACTGTTATATATATATATATATATACTTTGTGACTCACATGGGAGTTCATCAAGACAACAAGTTGTGCCTGTTGCCACTCAGCACGTCTGTTATGGTGTTCCCTCCTCTCCCTCGGATGCAGGTGTAGCTGGCGGTGAGCTGACAAGGAGGATCACGCTTACAGTTCTTAGGCAATCTATCAGGTGGTCCCACACTTGGGCTCTGTCTATTGATCCCAGACCCCTTCTAACTTCCTGGAATAACACAGCACTTTCAATGCCTGCCCATAAGATCGGGTCCTCCTTCCATTTGGATATTCTAGGACCCCTAGTTGCCTTCGAATGTAGGGTAATTTCACGTTTAGCCAGGGCTAGTGCTAGGTCAACAAATCTGGTGGTACCCTTCTGTCTAGTACGGCATGTGAAGCCTCCCAATAGACCGACCAAAGAACTGCACTAGTTCAGCCTCTGGGTGACATCGCTGAGACACTGAACCATTCCACTCCAGAAGTCCAGCAAAGTAGGGAAAGCCCACACCATATGTAGCATCTCAGCCCCTGCTCCCCACACCTGGGACAGGAGGCGTCAGCAGTGTAAAACATCTTGATAATTTTACTGGGGGTTAGGTATGCACTATGGAGGAAGTGGAAGTTAATCAGTTTAAATCTGACATTACTGGATATTTTGTAGGAAGTGGCTAGGATTGCTCCCCATTCCGCCTCAGTGATAGGTAAACCCATATCTACCTCCCACTTCTCATGCAGGCTTACCAGGGGCCCCGTAAAGGTTGGTCACTGCTACTGAGAAGTCTTCAAATTCTAAGAACTCTCCGTCTCTGTAAAGGTCACTCACCCAGGTCACTCCATGAGCTGCTCATTCCCCGAGTCCCCATAGTGCCCCCTGCTAGCTAGCACCACCAATCCCACCAATAAGGTATCCTCAGAATAGGGTAGGCGGGTCCAGGTTTTCTGGAGGCAACACTGTCAGCAGCATCAGACAATCTGCAGCTCTGTAGCATTACCACAAATTGGCAGTAGGAGTTCAGAAGGACCTGAAACAGCATGCAGTAGTTTGGAGTAAATTCATTCCTGCTCCTCTTCCGACTCATACAGGCAAGGAGCCATTGGCTGAGCCATGGGAGCTAGTAATATTTTTCCAAGTCAGGTGCTGCAGGTTCACCCACTGGCGTGGGCCGCTACGGCTTAGCCATCACCACTCTTCATCTGACTGACCCCCAAATGAGATCGGCCATCAGTGTGTTCAGGTCCCAGAATATACGGTGGGGGATAAGAAGCAGCAAGGTGGACAAAAAATATAGTAGGTGAGGGAATGCCACCATTTTAGCTATTCCAATTCTCCCCGCCACCGATAACAGCAGCGTCTTCCAAACAAAGACACTCAATAAGGGTGCTTGGAGTGCGACTCTGATTTTGCCATCAAGAAGGTAATTCCCACTATGATATATTTTAGTACCAAGGTATTTCAGACAAGACCTCTTCCAGGCAAGGCCATGCAAATCTTGAGGCTGGGGCATGTCCTTACATAGCGGGAACAGGTGCATTTTTGCCAGTTGATATGGAGCCCCAAAATTATGCCAACCTGTTCCAAAAAAGAGATCCCTTTTGGCAAATCTACAGCTATGTCACGGCGGAATAGTAGCATATCGTCAAGGCATACGGCCACGTAGTGCAATGTCATCTGTTCCCCTGTAGTACGCCCCTGATCTTGCTCTGCTTGCAAAGGGTTCAACGGCGAAGGTAAATAATAATGGGGAGTGCGGGCACCCCTGTTTCATCCCCTGCCCCACCACATAGGAGTTCAAGATAATCCTTCCGGTCTGAGGAGCCTCATCCACTGAAGGAAGCCCTGTCCAAGACCCATGTTCAGCATTACCTGATAGAGAAAATCCCAGTGTCAGCTATCAAACGCCTTTTCTATATCAATTCTCCCACAGCAGCTCTATGTTTTCCCAAGAAATATGCTTCCATTAGCAAGATGAGGCTGGGGATGTTCAGCGCTGTGTTGCATCTGGGGATGAACCCAGTTTGTTTAGCATGGATCAATGTTGACATGTGAGGTAATAATCGAGAGGCTTGTATCCTACAGTCGATATTGAGCATGGACATGGGATGGTACTCTTGTACATCCTCAGAGGAGCGCCCGGTTTGAACAGTTGGACCACTAGCGCCTCACATTTTGAGGTCAGGAGATGACCCATTTCATGGGCCTTTGCATCTAGTGTGACCAATCTCAGCACCAGATCATCTGAATATGCAGCATTAAAACTCTACTGGCAGGCCGTCTGTCCCTTGTACCTTACCTCGATCCCATGGCTCAGATCACAGCCTTCACTTCCAGCTTTGTGATTTACTCGCCTAGGTCCTCCACCTCAGTGGCCTCCAGAATCAATAGGACTGCAGGCCCTAGAAAATCCTCCAGGGCCTGGGGAGATGCATATAGTGCATTATAATACTCTACAAACCTGTCGCTGATGTCTCCTTGGCAATATAGACATTCACCATTCTCCAACTGTAGCTCAAAGATCAAAAAGTTCCTGGTTGTGGGGTTGGCAAGCCATGCCAATAATGGTCCCTCCTTGTCACTCTCTGCCTGTGCCTGAATCATGTACTCATAGTAGTCAAAGCAGCGTAGCATTTCTCTGCAGAATGCCAATTGTTCTTTTACCTCAAAGAGTTGTTATTTCAACTCTGGCTTCCTGGGCCTGGCCAGATCCAACTCCTTCACCACTTTTTCCTGGGATTCGATCTCCTGTACAAGAGTGCACTGCACCCCTACTACTTCAGCAATGCATCACCCTCTAATGACCACATAAAAGGCATCCCATTCAAGCACTGGTGAGGCAGCATTTTCCACGTTATCTGAAAAGTATTCCTGAAAGGCCTTACCAATGGTGTGCTGGAAAATGGGTTCCTCCAGGGTTTCAATTTGCAGCCACCAGTCCAGTATACAAGGGCAATCTCTATGCCAGGCTAATGTGGGTAATACTAGATTGTGGTCAGAGACTGTTCTGCATATATAGTCAACATTGCAGACCTCTGCATGGGTCTTGGGGGCACCTAGGAAAGTGTCTAGGTGTACATGCAGTTCGTGCAACCAGGAAAAGAAAGAATAATTGCGTTCCCCAGGGTGCAGTCACAGCCAGGAGTCTGCCAGCCCCCATTGATGCTGCCAGTTCGAAAACACTGGCTAAAAGCCAGATCCGAGAATTACCCAACAGGGGATGTGAGTGATCCAGGTTAGGGTCAGCAAAACTAATTTAGTCCCCCCCTAGTTTATGATCTGTGTTAGATATGGTGCAAGTACTCTAGACAATTCCGTAAAGAAGCCGCTCTGTTCAGTGTTTGGTGCGTAAATCCCAACTAGTCCCAAGTGTCAGCCCTCAAAGTTGTCCGTCACTACCACATTCCTCCCATTGGGATCAGTAACCTTGCTAGGTTTCTAAAAGCGCATCCCTGGGCAGATCCACAACAAGACACCCCTGGCAAATGCTGAATATACAGTGCATAGAGCTGATCCCGCCACCTCTTTTTTACAGCATCTCTTTCAGTGATGGTACGGTGAGTTTCTTTCAATAAAGCTATGTGTGCACCCTGCCTTTTCAGGTAAGCGTGAACCTTGTATCTTTTAGCCATGCTATTAAGGCCCCTGACATTCCAGCTTATAAAGTTACATGTTGGTGTATATGTCATAGAATTGGGGCAGGGCGGTGATATATGCACCCAAGTGGGAACCCATTAGATTTGTATAGGCCATATCCCTGGGCCACAGGGAGGAGAATATAGTAGAACTGACAGAACTAACCCCAAAAATCAACCCCGCAACATAACATATGAGAACCCAACTCTCCTTACCCAGGACCTTAAGAAAACGACTACCGGTCCAAACCATATGCTACTCAATAAACATATGCGCAATCATCACATGCACAACTATCTGCAGGGTGGGGGTTTTGCCAGCTGGGTCGCTTTCCTGTCACATTTCACCCCATCCTAGCAACTAACTGAATACAAGGGTCCCCTTACAATAAGGCGATACCAGAGCTGTGGCTCCGCCACTGAGCATTCTTGCTGAAATACTCTCATCTAGGCAGGTTAGTCTGCAACAAGCAATCTTTTCATCAAATAATGTAATTGGATGTGCCAGGTGTGTCATGTGGTAGGGAGTCCTCTGAGGTATGGGTGGAGACAGAGGCCTGGTCTGAATTTGTGCCCCTTTCATCCTCCTTGTCCAGCACTGAAGGGGAGTGTGAGCTCGCTCCGCTAAGTGCTTCTACCTCCTTCACACTTTTTGTTGTTCCTGCCAAGCCTGCGAGCAGGAGGGGGCCACCATTGTCTACCCCTCACTCAGGCCTCACATCAGGCAGATGATTTATTATTCCCGATGGGGACTCTTGTGCTCTGATGGTGACAATCTTGCTTCGGCCCCTGAGCCAGAAGTTCAGTAGTACAGGGCAAAATAGGTGAGGGTGGTCGTTAGGGCATGTGTGGCCCACTACTGTCTGGTACTTGGATCTGGATCATAGGGCAGCAGTTGTGGCAGGCCACTCCCCTCGCCATTCAGGAGAGGCACCACTGCTCGTCTCCTCGTTACCTCATGTGTTCTCAAATGTCATTTCCGGGAACCCTTGGCCCCTCAACATTCCAGGAGTGCCCTCCCGTCCTGATTTTCCCCCCTCCACCTGCTCATCTAAGCAGACCCGACCTCAGCATGAGGTCTGGTCGGGCTGCTGGATCAGCTCAGGGGTATTTAATTCCCAATGTCAGGCCTCACTGCCATCTTGCCTTGTGGGTCCTCACCGGGGGAGAAGAAAAATCGGCAGCGCCAAAATCAGCGAGCCCTCAGCATTGGCGGCGGCCAATGCCCCTGTTTTATGGTAACACTTGTAAGCAGTTGCCATTGGGTCTGTGGGAAAATCAGAGGCAGAATGGCTACTGATGTTGGAGTTTGTTGGGGCACAATGCAGCTCCCATCTTACTCCATCGGTACCTAGCCACGCCCCCCCTTCTATTCATTGTAATGTGGTTGTTTACATGTTTAACACAGCATAAAATTATTTTATACATTTTAATTTTGGGTTGTGGTGTTTCTCGGGGAATCAGGTGTGTAATTTTGGAGTAAAATATATTTAAATTTATAATAATTGATTAGTGTAGTGATTATGCAAAAAAAAACATTAAGTGTGTTTACTTTAAAATATATAGTTAGGCTACCAAATAGAGCACTCTGTGGGTATAGCCTTAGCCTTTGCTGACTCTGCAAAACTCTCTGTGCAGCACATTCCTTACCAGAGGCAGACTTAGTTAAATCCATACTCAGAAGTTCTGGATGCAGTAAGTGAAATTCAGTTGGACAAGACTTCTGGCAAACTGAATTTCTAATTTAATCTTTTGAGAAATTTGATCCATCCTTAAGCCTCAGTTTTCAGAATAATTCAGAGAGGCAGAACACAAAGGCTTTCTCTGAATAGACCTCAGAGGCTGCGAACACAAAGACTTACTCTGAATAGACCTCAGAGGCTGCACTAGTGCAGCTCTGTTACAACCCGGCATGGCTCGCTCAACATAACACCACTTATCCCTATAAATTCAGAAGCTAAAATTCTGACAAAAATACTCACCAACAGGTTATCCAAAGTACTAGTAACCTCCTTAGTGCACCAGTGTTGGACTTTTCATCCTTGGCGTGGTCTCCCTTAACTTTTTGCCTCTGTTTCCCAGGTTGTTGATGGGTGCTGGAATCTGTTTTTGCTGTTTTTGTTACTCTGGGCACTTTACCACTGCTAACCATTACTAAAGTGCAAGTGCTCCTATACAAAATGTGTATGTAATTGGCTTATCCATGATTGGCATATTTGATTTACTAGTAAGTGCCTAGTAAAGTGCACCAGAGGTGCCCAGGGCCTGTAAACCAAGTGCGACTAGTGGGCCTGCAGCACTGGTTGTGCCACCCACCTAAGTAGCTCTGTAAGCATGACTCAGACCTGCCACTGCAGTGTCTGTGTGTGCAGTTTTAAGCTGTAAATTCGACTTGGCAAGTGTACCTACTTGCCAGGCCTAAGCCTTCCCTTTTCTTACATATAAGACACCCCTAAGGTAGGCCCTAGGTGGCCCCAAGGGCAGGGTGCAGTGTATGATTAAGGTAGGACATATAGTAATGTGTTTTATATGTCCTGACAGTGAAATACTGTACTGCTAAATTTGTTTTTCACTGTTGCATGTCCTGTCCCTCTCATAGGTTAACATGGGGGCTACCTTTGGGAGCAGATAGACATGTGGAGTCTGTGGTCTCTGAGCTCACAATTTAAAAATACATCTTTTAGTAAAGTTGATTTTAAGATTGTGTGTTTGAAAATGCTACTTTTAGAAAGTGGGCATTTTCTTACTTAAACTATTTCTGTGCCTCTGCCACCCGGTACCCAGAAACCATTCCTTTGAGATCAATCACTTCCCCTGTGGTGGGTCGTGCTTTGATGGGGGGGTTTTACCCGCATGGGGTTCCCCAAGGAAGTGGTATCTGATAGGGGTACCAACTTCATATCCACGTATATGAAGTCTCTGTGGAAGGAGTGTGGGGTAACCTACAAGTTCACCAACCCTTACCACCCCCAAAGTGACAGTCTGGGTGAGAGATTCAACCGTACCTTGAAAGGCATGATTATGGGCCTGTCAGAGCCCTTGAGGCGGAAGTGGGACTCCTCTTGCCATGCCTTCTGTTCGCCTACAGGAAGGTGCCTCATAAGGGACTTGGGTTTAGTCCCTTTGAGCTCATCTATGGCCACCCTGTGAGGGGACCTTTAAGTCTGGTCAAGGAGGCTTTGGGAAAAGCTCCTAGTAAACCCCCCCAGGATGTATTCAGTTTCATGTTGGCTTTGAGAAACCAGACTGCCCGCTTCAGGAGTCTCGCACAGGAGAACCTGGAAGCAAGCCAGGAGGACATGAAACGCTGGTATGACCAGAATGCCATTCTGGTCGATTTTCAACCTGGACAAAAAGTGTGGGTGTTGGCACCAGTGGAGCTTAGGGCGCTCCAGGACAAGTGTACTGGGCCATTTGAGGTGGTGGAGCGCAAGAGTGAAGTCACCTACCTGGTGGACTTGCAATCTCCAAGGAACCCCTTAAGGGTCCTGCATGTCAACTGCCTCAAGTCGCACTTTGAGTGGACTGAACTGTCCATGCTCCTTGCGACAGATGATGGGGTAGAGGAGGAGAGTGAGCCTCTTCCTGACCTCCTGTCTGCAGGAGAGAAAGATGGGCCTGTGGAGGGAGTGATCCTCTCCACCTCCCTGACTGAGGAGCAGCAGGGTGACTGTCGCCACGTGTTGGGACAGTTTGCCTCACTGTTTTTCCTGATCCCAGGAGTCACACACTTGTGCACACATGATGTGGACACTGGGGACAGTACACCCATTAAACAAAATGCTGATGGTTGGTCCAAATTCTTCCGCCGTAGTGATGAGAACTCCCATGAGGTTGATTAGTTGTTCCCCACTTTCAGCCGGGGGGACACATGCTAGAATTTCCATCCGTGGAGTGGTCTCCCTTAACTTTTTGCCTCTGTTTCCCAAGTTGTTGATGGCTGCTGGACTCTGTTTTTGCTGTTTTTGTTACTCTGGGCACTTTACCACTGCTAACCAGTGCTAAAGTGCAAGTGCTCCTATACAAAATGTGTATGTAATTGGTTTGTCCATGATTGGCATACTTGATTTACTAGTAAGTCCCTAGTAAAGTGCACTAGAGGTGCCCAGGGCCTGTAAACCAAATGCTACTAATGGGCCTGCAGCACTGGTTGTGCCACCCACCTAAGTAGCTCTGTAATCATGTCTCAGACCTGCCAATGCAGTGTCTGTGTGTGCAGTTTTAAACTGTAAATTCGACTTGGCAAATGTACCCACTTGCCAGGCCTAAACTTTCCTTTTCTTACATATAAGACACCCCTAAGGTAGGCCCTAGGTAGCCCCAAGGGCAGGGTGCAGTGTATGTTTAAGGTAGGACACATAGTAATGTGTTTTATATGTCCTGACAGTGAAATACTGCTAAATTCGTTTTCACTATTGCATGGCCTGTCCCTCTCATAGGTTAACATGGGGGCTACCTTTAAATATGATTAAAGTGTAGATTCCTATTAGGAGCGGATAGACATGTGGAGTCTGGGGTCTCTGAGTTCACAATTTAAAAATACATCTTTTAGTAAAGTTGATTTTAAAATTGTGTGCTTGAAAATGCTACTGTTAGAAAGTGGGCATTTTCTTGCTTAAACCATTTCTGTGACTGCCTGTTTGTGGATTCCCTGTCTGGGTCAGTTTGACTCTGCCTGTTTGTGGATTCCCTGTCTGGGTCAGTTTGACAGTTGGGCTGTTTGCACCTCTCTCTCGACAGTGACACAAAGGGAGCTGGGATGTAGTCTGCATTTCAAGATGAGCCATCTGTGATAAGAGGGAGGGGAAGTGTGGTCACTTACACCAGAAAGGGCTGTGCCTGCCCTCACACAATGCAGTCTCCAACCCCCTGGTGTATGTCTGGGGCCTGGCCTGGGCAAGGCAGGATTTCACAAACAAGAGACACAAAATGGGTATAAGAAGGGCACCCAAAACCACAGACTTTAGAACACTTCTGGAAACCAAGAGGAACCTCTGCCTGGAGAAGAGCTGAAGAGCTGAGGAAGAAGATCTGCCCTGCCTGTGATTGTGCTTTGTGGGGCTATCCTGCAGTTGCTGCTTCTGCCTGTCCTAGAGGTCAAGGACTGGAAGTTGTGTTGCCTTCCTTCTTGTGAAGAACTCTCCAAGGGCTTGATTTAGAGCTTGCCTCCTGTTGTTTGAAGTCTCAGGGACAGCAAAGATTTCTCTCTGCCAGAACCTGGAGCCTCTGTTGAGACTCCTACTCTGCCAAGTGGTGCCCATCCAGTTCTTGGGACCCTGAAAGGAGAAGCTGGCAGACCAAGAGTGAGAAATCGACGCACAGACTGCTGTGCGGGGAAAAGATCAACGCAACTCTGATTTGCTGCTGAAAAATCGACGCGCCACCGGCTTTGTGGCTGAAAATCGACGCTCATCTGCATCACGACCGAAACATCGACGCCTATGGCTGGGGAAACGACGCACAGCATCGCTGACGGAGGCTGGTGAGATTGCAACTAGTGCTGCGTGGTTTTCGAACCATAGTGCGGCTTGCGGCTGAATTTCTGACGCAAACACCGCTGGGCGTGTAAAAACGACGCAAGGCCTGCCCGGACCCGAGAGTGCTGACCGGATCGACGCATTGCTCTCATGCGGAGGGAAGAAATAACGCATGTCAACCCAACTAAAGGAGAAACGACGTAAGGTCTGGCTCGTGAGTGAAATCGACACATCGCAAGGTATTTTCGACGCACACTCGCCCGTGCGGGATCATTTTTGACACGCCCAAGGTACATTTTCATGCTAACAGCGTTAGTGTGTGTTTAAAATTACATGAAGACTCTTTTTGCATTTTTATTGATAACTTGACTTGTGTATTGTGGATTTTTGTTGTTTTGGTCTTGTTTTGTTTAGATAGATATTTTCTATTATTCTAAACCTGTGTTGTGTCATTTTGTAGTGTTTTCATCAAGTTACTGTGTGTGTTGGTACAAATACTTTACACCTAGTACTCTGAGGTTAAGCCTACTATTCGTGCCAAGCTACCAAGGGGGTAAGCAAGGGTTAGCTAAGGGTGATTCTCTTTTACCCTGAGTAGAGTGAGGGCGAGTGAGTGACTGCCAACCGAAGACCCCATTTCTACTCACCAACAGGTTAATCAAAGTAATAGTAACCTCCTTAGTGCACCAGGAACAAAATGGTTCTACATCAGCCTGCAGCACTAGCCACTGCTTCAGACAATTGTAACTCACCCTGTACAGCACACATGATTTCTTGGGCCCTAACGCTTTACTTTTGGAAGACTAGAAGAAGCGCTATTAGTTTGAAATGCCTCACACGGGTTTTTCAAAAGATTAACTTTGGCATAGATTCCTCTCATGTATACAAGACTTGTATCATACTCCCTGGGCTCAGGTAAGAATTAATAGCACACTCTCTGAACCCTTCTCCCATTTGAGATGGACGCCATACAGGGATGCCTCCTCTTGCGTTTGCTTGTTGCTCTGGTAATGGAGTTTCTAGTGCAATGGATGTGGGGTGACTGTCTGCTATAGGCCTTCCAGTGAGATCGGGATTAGAGGTGGGCAGAACTCACGAAATTTGACTCTGCCGAATTCTGCAGAGTTACTTAAAACTCTGCCAGATATTTGGAAATTCTGTCAATGGGTAGAAATAGGCATGTTGCGTTGCTTGCATTGTGATTTAGCCTCGGGAGCATGTTTCGTACTGGCAAATCAGAGCAAACAGCACCACAAGGCACGCCAGAAAAGCGCAACTACTCAAATTGATTTTGCTGCCACTTAAGTAGATTTTTTACTGGCTATTGACAATGCATTGCAATGACGTTCTGCTCAGAAGCCATTTATAATTGTGTCATGCAGTCCTTTCACTAGAGGGACAGAGTAATTTACTCAATCCCCCTGGCGAATGATGGGCCACCCACCAACTTATAAATGAAGCCCTTAGTTGCTCAAGCCCCAATCCACCACAGACATATACTTCTAAAGCCCCCCAGGACCTTGTGGAGCACATAGACATTCACCAGCTGTCAGACAGAGGCTAAAAGAATGTCCAGTCCAGTCCCAGTTGCTACTGGTCAGCTGGGTTGGTCCAGGAAAGGCCTCTTACAGCTTGTTTTCTCCCAGTAGCCACACAGGACGTCAGTCTTATGACTATTGGAGTTCACCTTTTTGTTTTGGGGACATGAGGGAGCAGGTCCAACACTTAATATCACAGCCAGCAGCTCCAATCCTCTTCAGATCTTCCACAGGTCCACAAACTGTTTGGTGCACATCTGCGTCAGCATGACACAGCCCCGCACCAAATAGTTTGCTTTTTATTTTCAAAAAGAACATTCCAAAACTGGATTTTCTTTATGAAAATAAAAAATGTAATACTTCCCTCACCATGGGATTCATGATAGCAATTTACTGCATCTGACCACCAGGGTTTGCCTGGTGGTGACGGACAGTAAAAAAAAATGGCTATATATCTGCTAATGCTGCATGAATTGGCGGACAAACAGCCATTTCTCCAACGGCCCTTAGTCCATCAGCCGTCAGAGAGGTTGGGCTATTGCTGTGACAGAGTAGTCACTGCTGCAGCCAAAGCTATTGTACGCCGCCATCTAAATGAGGTGGGTGGACCATTATGTTAGTGGTAAGGATACTCCACTGTTGTTGTGACGGAGTACCCTTACCCTCAACATATAAATTAGCCCATAAGTAAGAAGGTAAAATCTTTGACCAGAAAGAACCTGGTTGGTGTATCCGATCTGCGCTCCTTCACGACCAGCCTCAAATTGTGCCTAGGTCCCAGTCTACTACGACCATTGACTTTCACTGATGCTTTGTGCTTTTAGGTGCCATTTCTATTTAAAAAAAAAAAAAAACACATCTCTGGTTTGCCTTATTGAATTGTTGCTATTTTGGTGTTATTTTGTTTATTAAATGTAGTCTGTTTTTCTAATTCAGTTTGAGATGCTTATTGTTTTTTTGCACTTTGAATTTGTTACTATTTTGGTACTTCATAAGTACTTTAGACATTGCCAGTGTTTAATGTGTAAAAGAATAAGTGCCAGGGCACAGAGTTTTGCTCATAAGCCTGTGGCCAGCACTCTCGAAGTTTGTGGTCACGAATACCAAGGCTGTGTAGCCTTTATTCCACCTCTTGCTTCTTTTATCCATTACCAGACACTCCCTGTCCCTTTAGCACACACTTGCACGATTTTTTTCACACCACACTGACTTGTGATCGGTGTCACAGAAATTACTTATTTCTCTTAATGCACCGATTGCGTGTGCTGCTCGCCATAGAGGAGTAACTCTCCTTTGTTTCTCCGCAAGCTGTCAAGTACACTTGAGACAGCGTCTATCAAGCAAGGTGACACTGACATCCCTGTTCCGCATTTACTACTTTCTACACCCTGCGCTCGAGTTTCCAAGTCACATTTACTTATCTGGCGAACATTTGCATAATCTCGTTCTTGTTTAAGGCTTTAAAGAAGATTTGTCGTTTGCACAGGAGACAAAACCTATTTTCGACCTTACATTTTAATTCGTCTCCTTTGTTTCCCGCCTTTGTTTTCAGCCGCTTTCATAATGAGAATTCTGGCTGCGCCACCATGGCAACTGCGCGGGAAATCAAAGCGTATCTGGGCAGCGGGAAAAAGAAGAGACGAAGAATTGTTATCCGCTTCCCTAGTCCCCTGTAACCCCGCTAGCTGAACAGGCAACAATTAGTATATTCATCCGAAGGGTCTTTCAAGACTGGGCGTCCGCTGGGTCGGCGCAAATGCTTCCGCACAGCCCACGCAACGTATCTGAGGCAGAGCTACAGAATAGACTCTGTTCATGGTACTTTGCAAATGTTCTGCTACTTACACTGCCTAGTGACATCGCTGAAGAATGGCATCGCCTGTTTAACTTGCATTTTACGGTTCTTTTCTTAATGAGCAGCTCGCACGTCAGAGGACCAATTCCACCACAGCTTCTCCTCCAATGTCAAGTAGCACCGAGATGCTGCTGGAATAACTCTACTGGTGCCCGGGGGAGGGGTCTGCGTAAACGCCAATGTGGGCTAAATTCATGGCGCAGTTTGAGCATGGCCGCGGACGGCGACTGAGTCGCATCTAGAACCATTATATGCACATTGATTTTTTAAGGATCTCTCCTAAGTATGGCTCGTGGTGACCTATTGGAACTACACTGGGCAGTATTACACTAGCAAGAACAGCAAGTTACTTACCTTCGGTGATGTACTTTGAAAGGAATTTGCACAATCAGGTCCATTCCTCATATCAAACGTTTTCTAGGCGTCAAACTATTTCTGGAACCTTTTCATAATGATATGTTATGCTGTGTTATGCTAAAACATGTTATGGCATAATAGATTATGTCGTATTATATGTTATGATGTGACGCTATGACTTGTTATGAGCTGCCACGAGATGTCATGACTGGTATTGACCGGTTGTGACATGTCATGTCATGGTACGGGGCTTCATGCCATCATAATGTCAATTGAAAGTGCCCAGAAGTTGAATTGACGATAGCAATTCCTGTTTCTTCAAACTTATTTTTCCAGAATTGGGGTTTGGTCTCATTAAGGCCTCAAAGTCTCAAGGTTACGATCACACATTGTCTGTCCGATAGGGTTAGGGAATCCGCCTTGTGCGCGCAAAAGGGATGGGTACCAAAACGTTTACCACTCTGGGTCAAAATACCTGGAGACAGCCCAGTAAATGTGAAAAGGTTGCAGCACTCTTGTCTGCCTGAACAATAATCCCTCTGTCAGTTCAAAAGCATTGTGGGAAAAATTCTAACCGAAGGCTTCTTTGTCACGTGTTATAATAATAGAAAGTAACATTTGTTTTCAGGAGGTAAAGATTTTAAGATAATTTGACAGATTTAGCATCCACTGGTCGGTGAATTTATTTGAAAAAAAACGTGGTAAGTGGATGCAAAAGTTTGGACAATTCCATTTCTTTCCACTGATTTAATTACCACCTGTTAAAAAACTGGAGCACACCAGACTGATGGATAGTATGCTTGAATTAATCTCAGTCACTGCCAGTCGTTCGGGCCGCATTCCTGCTCATCGATTTTCACCCACCATACCACTATAGACAGAGGTCAGTAGGATGTAGCTTGACTCCCATTGCACAGTGAGCATGGGACACCATTTGTACCTCACTGATGAGGCCTAAGTAGGTCGAAACCAGTCGGGAGTTACTTGTGACCCCTTCTGGACTGGGGTGCTGCCCGAGCATCTGGCAGTGGCTGAGATTCAAGCATTCGATCCATCACCTTGTTGTTGTTGCAGATTTTTTACATTTTGGGGCAGGTGGATGTGAAACCAGCAGAAAGAAGTGGAATCGTACAAAGTTTTGCATCCACTTGCCCTGGATTGAAAAAAGAAAAAAAAACCACCCACCCTTGTGCTAAATCTAGCAAGTTATCTTTAAAAGAGGAATTTTACCTCCTGACTGTTTGAAACATACTTAGGCTGCAATTGATACCCAGACATGAGTCCATTCTCTTCCTGAATCGAACTGCTATTGTAAAAGAGGATGAAAGCGGGTGCTTTTAAGGAGACAAGCTCGGGCTGTTTTTGCATAGATGATTGTTTCCTGGTAAGAAAAGTAAACTGTAGATACCATTGAAGCGTGTTAGTAGTAGGTTTAGTTGTGAGCGTCGACTCCTTACGTGTGGGAAAGAGGTCTCTGCATTTGGAAATGTCCTATTAGCCTTTGCCTTGTCCTGTAAGTGGTGATTGAAGACTGTGTTCTATTTATTGTGCTGCATATTGATGTCCCCTTTGGTGACTAAGGCAAAAAATTCATTAAGTTACACATAAAGATGTTTATAAAAAAAGACGAAGGCGCCCAATCTGAGAGCAATTGTTCTATAAAGTGGTAAATTTGCTCCAAGGAACATCTGTTATCTTACTTTGTGGGTTTGCCCCTGCACGATTAGTGTCGTTTCTACGTTTTCTTGCTCAGAATGAGGAATAACGGCTGCAATCACACCTGCTTTGAACTAATGTGGCCATGCCTCTGTCCACCCAGGTAATCAGCCTCACTGACTGTTGGAAATGGCCCTTTTTGCAGGGTCATCCCCAGTCTTTTTGCCTCCTGCCTCCTATTTTTTCTGACCTGTTGCTGTTGGCTTTTTAACTATGAGCACTTTACCACAGCTAACCAGTGCTAAAGTGCATATGCTCTCTGTGTAAAATTATATGCAATTGGTTTATCCATGATTGGCATATTTGATTTACTAGTAAGTCCCTAGTAAAGTGCACTAGAGGTGCCAGGGCCTGTAAATCAAATGCTACTAGTGGGCCTGCAGCAACGGTTGTGCCACCCACATAAGTAGCACTGTAATCATGTCTCAGACCTGCCATTGCAGTGTCTGTGTGTGCAGTTTTAACTGTAAATTCGATTTGGCAAGTGAACCCACTTGCCAGGCCTAAACCTTCCCTTTTCTTACATGTCAGACACCCTTAAGGTAGGCCCTAGGTAGCCCCAAGGGCAGGGAGCAGTGTATAATTAAGGTAGGACATATAGTAATGTGTTTTATATGTCCTGACAGTGAAATATTGCTAAATTCGTTTTTCACTGTTGCAAGGTCTGTCCCTCTCATAGGTTAACATAGGGGCTACCTTTAAATGTGATTAAAGTGTAGATTCCCTTTGGGAGCGGATGGACATGTGGAGTTTGGTGTCTCTGAGCTCACAATTTAAAAATAAATCTTTTAGTAAAGTTAATTTTAAGATTGTGTGTTTGAAAATGCCACTTTTAGAAAGTGAGCATTTTCTTGCCTATACCATTGCTGTGACTCTGCCTGTTTGTGGATTCCCTGTCTGGGTCAGTTTGACAGTTGGGCTGGTTGCACCCCACACTAGACAGTGGCACAAAAGGAGCTGGGGTGTAGACTGCATATCCTGATGAGCCATCTGTGCTAGGACTGTGGGAAGGAGTGGTCACTTACACCTGAAAGGGCTGTGCCTGCCCTCACACAATGCAGTTTCCGACCCCCTGGTGAGTGTCTGGGGCCTGGCCTGGGCAAGGCAGGATTGCAAATTCAAAAGAGACTTTACTATGAAGTAGGCCTACTTCAAAGGAGAAATTTGGGTATGAGAAGGGCACCCAAAACCACAAACTTTGGAACACTTCTGGAAACAAGAGGACCCTCTGCCTGGAGAAGAGCTGAAGAGCTGAGGAAGAAGAGCTGCCCTGCATGTGACTGTGCTTTGTGGAGCTATCGTGCAGTTGCTGCTTCTGTCAGAGTAAGAAGGCAAAGACTGGACTTTGTGTGCCTTCCATCTTGTGACGAAATATCCAAGGGCTTGATTTAGAGCTTGCCTCCTGTTGTTTGAAGTCTCAGGGACAGCAAAGACTTCTCTCTACCAGCACCTGGAGTCTCTGGAGAGACTCCTGTTCTGACAAGTGGTGCCCTATCCAGTCCCTGGGCCCTTGAAAGGAAAGCTGGTGGAAATCCAAGGAAATCGACTTCAGACGACTTCGGACCGCCGCCGCTGCTGAATCTGGTGGCGCCGCCTGCAACCGACTCCGTGATCTTCGCTGGAACGCGACGACCTTCGCAGGCCTGACATCGCTGCAGCCCCGCCGAAGTCTATGACTCCGTGTAAGTCACAGCACCACGTCGTGACCGACGCCGCTCGAAGTGCGCGGATTCAACATTTTGCACAGATGCCGCGATCCCCGACTTCGCACATCGGCTTGTTTTCACTCTTCACCAAAGGTACTGTACCTGGGGGTCCATGCAACTCTGTGTCCGGCGCCACTGGTGTTGGATTGTTGGGAACGACTCAGTCATGATGCCGTGTTAACACCTCATCGAAGCATTTTGTGTTTCTAAGTGCTATTTTTGAATTTAATCTTTAAAAATTCACAACTTGACTTGTGTATGTCGGATTCTTGTCGTTTTGGTCTTGTTTTGTTTAGATAAATATTTCCTATTTTTGTTGTGTTGTGTCATTTTGTAGTGTTTTCATTAAGTTACTGTGTGTGTTGGTACAAAATACTTTACACCTAGCACTCTGAAGTTAAGCCTACTGCTCTGCCAAGCTACCAAGGGGTAAGCAGGTGTTAGGTGAGGGTGATTCTCTTTTACCCTGACTAGAGTGAGAGTCCTTGCTTAAACAGGGGGTAACCTGACTGTCAACCAAAGACCCCATTTCTAACACTGACCAAAATAGTTTCCTTTATTAAGGCAATGGAGATGAGATGAGAAGATTTGTTTCTGCCAATTCCTGATCGATCTACTTCCACTAGTAAAAGGTCTTGTACTCCAATACGTATCCACTGAGGCTTGCAAACACTTAAGACAATACAAAACTGGATGCTACGATGTATGAACGCATGGAAACCATGCTTTTGTAAAAAATGGACATAACATAATATATACCAATTCAGACTTGAAATAGCCATTCCAAAAAGAAGACCCCCAAATTGTGATTGCTCCAATTGCATTCACTAAACATTCACAAGTAGCAAGCAGGCGATTTGCACTTGCAGTTTACCACCAAGTGGAAGCAGGTGGTAGCCAGGTATAGATATAAAAGGACCGGTGAAAACATTTCCTGCTGGAAGTCAGTAGGACAAAACTTGAGTGGCATTTCCCAGCCAGTCCAGTGTGTTACTCCAAAACTCTCTAGCTGTCCTAGAAGATGTATCTGCCTACATTTGTGGGTCATAGATTCCTAATTCAGTGAGGCACATAATATTGTAACTGCCTATGCCAGCGGCTGCATCTATCTAGAGTCATAGCTTTCGAGTCTTTAGTCCCTTCTTTATGATTCTTTCTTCTTCCCTAGGACTGGTACTCTTCCCCATTGCCTGGAGTGACGTCACATGTCCGGGCTGGACCACTTGCATGGTACACTCACTGTTGGAAAGCGGCCCTATTCCTCTGCACCATTTCCTATCTTAGGTCTGGCGGATGTCCTACGTTGCATCATCTGTCTTGTGCTTTGCAAATGTGAGGTTATAGATGCAGGACATCTTGCAGGTGGAGAGTGATGTGCTTCAAGTGGTCCACAGGGCCGCCTGCTACTATTCTTGTTGGAGATGAGGAGGAGCACAGAGGTGTTGGTCACATGGGCTGGGGAGTGTTAGTATGAGCCATTACAGCTATTTTCCTCCAGGGACGGATGGTATCATCCTCTTCCTCCTGTGTGTAGCTCCCTATGTTGGAAACAACAGTACTTAGTCTGACTTCAGGGTCAAATTACCTCTTTTTTTGCCTTTGTTGTACATATAGCTACAATGGAGAGGTTAAGGCTTATGTCATTTTCTTAGAGTGCTCAGCCCCTGCACATTGGCTAGGCCTACTAGTGCAACTCATTCTACATATGTGAATTCATACTACAACTCGAGTAATGCATCCAATCATTCAACCAAGGCACTTCATAACACTGGCCCAGCATTCCCCAACATTTGCATATGATTTCACAAACTTTCTAGACACCTGCGCTTGTCCCAAATCCTACTTGCACAAATTCTATGCATAAGGAAAACCAGATCCAGCGGTCAAGCCTTCGCTACCTCACTCCTAAAGCGTGGGATGAACTGCTGCTACACATCAGACACTTCTTGAGTTTTTGCAAGAAGCAGTGCTTAATTTGTTAATAAATACATGCCGGAGTCCAAAGCTCTCCTCTTAAACATGTGGGTGCTGCAATTAAATGTGCGAACACGGAATACTGAGGCAGCGTAATGCTGAAGGCATCTCGGGCCCCTTCAATCCATTTACAGCCACTCCCTGTCCCTTCTGCTCACTCTTGGAGCTTTCTGCTTTTCCCCTTTGTGATACTTTTTCGTTTTTCTCTTCCTCCGTCTTTCCCATATGAGGCTTTTGCTCGCAGTAAATGCATAAGGCAGAAAAATAAGTGTCGGCCCTCAAAAATAAGGGCTGGTTCTCCACACTGAAAACAATTAAGCACTGGCAAGAATCTGAAGACCTGGCTTTTGGATAGCACAGTGGGTCACTTCTTTTGTCATAGAGATCCTTTTGTTACATGCATAAGTTGCAGTCCTAATATAGCATACTACTGAAGAACTGGCATCAAACAGCTGCATGCAAACTGCATGGTATAGGTTAGAATGTCATGTGTTTTTCCACGAGCCTTTCATTATCCTAATGTTGTTTCAAAGGATTTGTTGATGAAGAAATACATTCTTATTAGTAAATCCAGCCCCAACCATGGTGGCACATTTTAAATCCTGAGTTTGTGCTTATCCATACCAAACATTCTTAAAATATAATGCCTACTAGTATGGATGACATTGATTCCTACACCTTGTAACCCCCATTGTCTTATGTAACATTTTCTATTGACTAATTTACACATGAATGATTCTTTCTATGCATATGTGTGTGTGTGATGTGAAGTGCTGCTACATCCTACATTATTATGAGTTGTGCTATAAAACAAATAAAATGCATGTGAGAGCGGGGCTATGGAAAGATGAGGGGCGCTATTGTAGGATGGTAGTGAGTAAATCCATGAAGAAGGAGGTTGCTATGGGGTAGCCAGAAAATATTCTCGCACCGGGCTCCATCAGCGCTAATGCTGGCCCTGTCTCATATCATACCCTACTACTGCTTTCTAAGTTCTTCCATGCTGTTATGGGTTACTAAAACAGCATTTACTTTTTTCTAAATTCCCTGCTGTTGTGACAGAGAAAGGTCCTTCCATAGCTTGGGAAAGCATGCACCCCCTCTGTCAAGTGCATGCTATAGATTTTGGCTTCTATCGCAGTACATATGACAATCAAGCTCGTGCTCTGGAGGAATTTTTGTGACACAGATTGAGACCCAGAGCAAGGCTTTTTAACTGGGACGGTCACACCAGGTGCACTTTCCTTACTGACTACTGTAAGCTCACCAGGCTGCAGATGAATGACAGTAGAGGCAGTGATACACATTATAGTTGCATGCCAGGCTTTTGTATCTGACCTTTCCAAGAAGAGTCACCTATAGTCCTCTCCTACCTTTTTGAATTTGGTCTGCCAGTCCCTTGCAACTGGGTCTTTCACCCATTCATGTAGTTCATGGATGTGGGTTGAGTGCACCTTTCAGTGTGTATAGAAAATGCATGTATGGAGCATGTTTGACACATGTAGCTATAGCAATACCGGAATCCATTTTGTGTTTCCTACATTCAAGGGGAATCCAAGTTGGATGGTTGGAGAGAGGTCAAACAGCAGATGTGAATTGAAGGGCACCTCCAGGATGTTTCGGGTATCCCTTGAAACATACTTTTGTGTTTTAGGAGTGGAGAAAGAGGGGTCTTTAGAAGCATTGGGAATTTCTCCTACACTTTCCTGGTACATCATTCACTGGAAGCACTATCGTCCATATGTTAGAAGGTAGTTAAGTCGGACAGCATCTCTCTTTTTTTTCCTCTAGCTCTGGGTCTCTCTTGCTAGGAGACTCCCAGTTCTCTCCACCCATGGGATAACTCCATGTAACAAAGACCTTGGGTGGACCTATCTAAGTGAAATAAGCAAAAGGGACAGAACTGTCCTGAACCGGTCTCAGAGTTAACTAATGGAATACCTAGCTACTGTCTGCTATTTTGGTATAAAGATGTGTCAGAAATTGTCAGCCACTGTGGCGAGAAATCCCTACCAAAATCTAGGCTCTCCACACCAGTGGCGACTGAGAAACTCCTTATTCTCCAGGGTTGTGGCATTCACCACCAACTTTCCTTGCCATATTTGGACCAAAAACCAAGCCACATCAACAAAGACTTCCATAAGGAACTGCCTGGTCCCTGCTTTGAGGGAGAGAGCTGCCCTGCGACTCAGGAAGGGTGCTAGAGGTGCCCTTGCGTGAAGAAAACAGTCTTTAGAAGTAAATGGGCCATGAAAGAGCTGAGTCCACCAGGGAAGGGCCTACACCACTTTGCAAGGGTGAGGCCAAAGAGTCCACAAAGTGTTTCTGCTATATGAGCAAACTGTGTGCCTGTGTGAATGGAAGGAAACTGTCTGTGGTCTTTGTGAATGAGAAACAAGAGTGCCAGAGGAGAACAAAATTGGCGGAAAGGCCTGCATCAAGATCAAAGTATTCACCAGGGGTGTGCACCTAATATGTTTGCGTCGTTGGTGTTGTCTCTGTGCTCAAATAAGATCACAAGGCACGAGATACGACGAGCCACCAGCATTGTGATTCCACCGCAGCCTCTTCAATTGGTGCTGCCTCCACTTACCTATTACACTTTACCAGCATCATAGTTGCTGCGCAGTCACCAGTCGGTAGCCCTACGGCAAGATCAGCACTCATCATGCTCTGTGTACCATTTGGCAAACACCATATGCAGCGGTGCTGTGCCACCTAAATTGCAGGTGCTGCCTGCACCATGAATAACTAACAGTCAATGAAAAAGTACTAAGCAAACCTGGAGGGAAGGAACAGTGGAGGGAAGTATCATGAAGGACTGGCTGACAAACAGATTAGCCACCCCCAGACCCAATCTGGATCCCAGCCCTAACAGTTGCCCAAGGGATGCCAAAGAAGTTGCCCCATGGGAATAGCCCAATCCCCTTGTAATCACTGACAGTTATCAGTATCCCCAATCTCATTTGCTACCCATTTTGATAGCATGGATGGGATTGTGCTGTGTGTTATAAGTAGAGTATGTCTTTTCCAAGGATTAAGTACTGGCTGGACATGGGGGTATTGACTTATATTGAATGATTTATTGAGATGTGAGTCTCTAACCCCACACCACCATCTTCAGTAAGCCTGGAAGTGTTTGACATTTCTATCCTGGTGGTCAAGCACTAAAGAGATGTAGTTGGTGCTAGGTTTTGGGCTCAGTAATAAGGTTACTCATTCAGACACCAGTGACAGCTCATGGGAGGGAAAAAGGGCAGGACGGGGCGGCGTGTGTTGGTGGGTGAGAGACAAAAAAAGAAAATGTAATAATTAATTTTTTTTTTTTAAACTTACCCTTCTTGCCGCGCCTCACCGATCCTCGTTTCTCGACTGCAGGCACAGGCTCCCAGCTTGCCCTGTGTTCTATCCTAACAGCATGAAAGCAGCATTAGGATCGGACAGAGCACCCAGCCATGGCGCTTTGAGGCAGAGTGGAAGTCTCTGCCTGGTGTCTCCATCCCGGAAACGCAGGCCCTGTGTTGCCGGGTTGGAGAGAGCCTAGTGTGCATGTGTGTTTGGCTGGCCCAAGACGGCTGGCCAAAAATACATGCGCACTGAGGGGGAGTGCTCTGCACGCCCCCTCTGTGCTCATCACAGCCCGTGGCCCCACCCCTTTTACAAGAAACCAATAATAACAATAGATTATTATTGTTTTTTTGTAAAGGTTTTGCTGCTGCTTTAGGTGGGAGGGGGGAGGTGACGCTTCTCTGCCATAGCGGAGGAGCCTCCCCTTTCAGGCACCAGTGGTAAAAAGCTGTGATTGATACAGTCTGAGCTCAGTAGCCCTTGTCTACAGTGGTATCCATGTCAAGATGCTACACCTGTCATATTTTTGTTCTTGTTGATTCTGTCACAGATAGACATTTCAAAGATTGCTCTGTCATCATCTCCAGCTCGCCATTGGAAAAGTCATGGTTTTTCCCTTCTTCTTATTCTGTTTCCTATTTTGTTATTTTCATTTCTGCTCTTGCTGCTCTTGGGAACCTACCAGCCAGCTGCATGATTTCCTGATTGTGATGTCTTTGTCACTTTTGATGTGATATTTGCAATTTGTGACTACAGATTTGCATTTTTTCACTCTTGCAACTCACAATTTGGAAATCGTACATTTGGGAATATGACTTCTAAGGAAGCTGGTACTAAGGCGGTTTTGTACACACTATTTCTAACATTTTGAGGTTTGTAAATGGGGCATACTCAGTGGTTTACCTTTAGGAGTTTTGTACATCTGTGCAGAGAAAAACTGAGACCAAAGGCAGAAAACGTTGACTGCCTCCCCTGAAAGAGTAGGGAATGTACTCTAGGACAGAGAATGTAGAGTAGAGAATGTACTCTGCACGTGGCTGTTGCTACAACCTGAAGAAAAAAAGACAAAAGACTGCTTGGAATATAGAGAATCTGCTTTGTGTCAGTCCAGAGCCTCAGCCCAGATATCTAGTGGACTGTCACCAGGAGGTATGTGAGACAGAGACTGGCGAGACCAGAGACTGCAAGCGCTACCCAACACGTCCAGACCAACATTGTCAGAAGGAAGAAAGGGAGAAAGACAACCACAAATGAAGTGCAGTCTATTTGAGTTCTCGCTCCTTCCTTTGCTCCACCAGAAGTGTACTGCTTTCTCCATACTGGAACCATGAACTGCTTTGGACACCAACCCTTCAAGACTGCAATCGATGTAAAGCGCTAAAGTCATTAAGGGGCTATGGCTATATGGCCTATATGCAAGTTGTCTGAAAGTGAAGGTTCCAAGAGCGGACATGACTAGAGTCTAGTGAGACTCCTTTATCAGCATCTTAGTCAACCCGCCCCCAACCCCACAGCTTCTGGTTGCCTTCCAGCTCTGAAGAAGTGCTGTGCGAAGGGGCGGCACTTCTCATGCCTGTGCCTCTTGACTTGCCCCCCGGGATCTGTTGATTGGTGACTGAGCAGCATGTGAACTGCCTCGGAGTGATGTGACCATGCAACATGAAGAATCCGGCTGTGCAACCTACATCAGCTGATAATTGACTAAGGCTTCATACTGCTGAGACTTTGATAGCTCATTGAGCCCAGGCACTGTGCCTCCGCTGCTTTTGACGATGATATTCCTGCTTGAGGCAGAATGCAATTGCAAGAAGTCCAGTGGCACAGAAGATAACACAATCCCTCTGTTAACCTTGATTCAGAATCTGTTAGAAGTGGGTTAGGCACCTGCATTACTATGCAAATTAAATTTACTAGATAGCGATGTCTTATCACTTTCTCTTAAAAAAAGATAACAGTACACGTACATTGATTTAGTATAAAGGATTCACGGGCTCTTTGAGGTTAATGTTCGATACTGTCTTCTTTTAGAACTAAGCTATGTTTCTTCAACCTCTGAAATGTAACAGCATAAACGGGAGGAAGTTGGTAATTCAGTGATTTTGCAATATCTGACCTATGTGGTTCCCTTAATTTATTAAAGTTTGGGGTACCCAACGCACTGCGAGGGCTGTGGGGCTGTCCGTTCCAGGCACAGCAAGAGTACTTCTTACAAGCAATGCTAAGTTGCCAATGAGTGTCATAGTCCCCAGAGAACTAAATTAATAGACTGAAGCCTTAAAAGAGAAAATGCAAATAAAATCAAATGTAATCAAATGGTCTGCATAATCACTGAATTTCATTCCATGGTGAAGATGTAAGCAAAGAAAGTAGAAGTGCTAAATCTCATCGAAATAGTTAAGGGCAATACCTTATGCATAAGGCAGATGTTAGCAAGAAGCTGAAATAGACTAGAAACACTAGAATCTGCATAGATATTAGAGTCCACAACAAGGCCAAGAAGTAGGAGTGGCACAGTATGACTCACAATCACTACTGTGTGCCCTTGCTATCTCTGGATCATGCCTCCTGACCACAGTCTCATGGAGATGAAGTTGGATAGTTCATGCATTCTGAGGAAAATTCTTAGATTTCCAGGAAAGCAAAAATCAGGATATGGAATGAGCTCCCTTCTCAAGAAAGTACAGGAGATTTTTTTGCTCGGATAAAGTGTGGCCTAGAAACTAAGAAGAAAACCAGCCCATAACGGGAATAATAACCTGCCATCAAATGTTAGCCCCCGAGGTTCTCAAACGTTCAAAAGTGAAGAGGACAAACAGCAGCACAGAAAATTGGCTAAGCAGAGGACATAGCACTGGAAATCAAATTGGTGATCTGGTACTAGTCAAATACCAACAACCAGAAGACAAAACCAATAATCCGAATCTGGCATGCTGATCATGATAGTACAACCAAACACAAAGTTGGTGGCAGGCCAATATGTGTCTCTCCATGGATGTGTGTGATTTCTTCTCCAAACGTAAAATCAACGGTAGCACAACTCTTTGAGTTTCCTATACGAGTCGAGTATGAGAAAGTTGTGACAGTAAGTAAATGATAGATTATGAAGCCACAGAGAATGTAATGAGCTGTGATACATTGGGTATCTTATTTATATGAATAGGTTGTCATTAGTGTAGAGATTTGCATTAAGTAATAGGGGTGTGAGAGAGCAGAGAGAATTAATTAGTTATTGAGATATGGCTAGTGTTTGTACTTACCAGCCTCCACTCCACCTGCCTGTTCCACAATGCCTTCGGTGTGATGTATACACAACACCTTCTCTTTTCAGGGCATGAGGTTGAGTGGACTGGGAGACACACCACAAGTTGCCAGCTGATGCATGTGCTCCTTGAGCTTAATTGTTTACTTCACAGGCATCCTTTAGAAGTAACCCATCCCTCTTCAACCGACGTTCAACAACCTAGAAAGGAGCTACACATCATCAAAACTATAGCAAGTGGACTAAGATACCACCTATTAATACCGTTGGTTGGCTTTATTCTCATTCTCATTTGCTTGCTTCTTAATTAATGGCTTACCTTCCTCTTCTTGTGTTTTGTCCCTTTCCTGAAACATAGCTTCCTAATCCTCCTTGTCGTTGGCTGACTTGAACCCTTCCACTGCTCACATTCAAGAAACTACTTTTTTTCTTTTACTTTCAGAACTCCATTAGAGTGTTTTTGTTTTGCAGGTCTCTCCCTCATGAGCTACTTGAGGCCCCATGCCTGCAACCCGGGCTCTGTGTTTCTCCCTTCTGTTCCAGCTTGCTCTCTCCCTATATGTTGTTCTTCATGTTCATACCAGCCCCTCACGTGCTCTGTGTTTCTCCCTTTTCCCCATCCCAGCTTTTTTAATTGTTGTTTAATTAATACCTGCTAATGGCTTAAATCTTGTTGGCTACTCCCCTCACCCACTCCTTGTTCCTCCCGCTAACCTGCTCCTCCTTGCTTCCCCATCTTTTGCAGTCCTTAAATTATTATTATTTTACATATTTTTGGAGGGTCCAGCAGCTTACATTTTCTGCCAGGCAGGTCCTCTTTTAGGAATCCATTAAAGCACAAGTGTTTTTACCACTTTAAGTGGTGGCCACCATCTTGAACCAGTATTTAACAAAAATGAATAAAATGTTGCCCGCTTCTTTCAGTAGGACTGCACATGTGTAATGATGAATGTGCATGAATATGTCAGCATGCATGGGTGGTCCTCCTGTAGAAAGTGGCCTCATAATTTCATGACCCGTGCAAAGTCATGTGTGTGATGCGTTATTACAATGTTTCCCTTTCTTTTTTGCCAATACTTTACAGCATCCACAAAAAAACTTTAAAAAAAACAGATTTTCCTTTTTGCCATGTTGCCCATCATTAACAAAAAGCATTGGCAAAGCCTCTAAGGTGAAACCTATTTGCGTTGCCAATGCTTGTTGTGCGCTTTCTCTTCTTTGAACTGTGTCCCTGCCCGCCCGAGCGCAGCACATTAAAGGTTTGTCTACTTGGGACTACTTTCTTCGTGTGCAGGTCGGACTGCCCTGTGGGGGATGAACAGGGACAGAAACCAATTTCCACAATTAAAGTACATGCATCTTAGATAATGCACAGGGTGCCCCCGAGCTAAATAAAATAACAACTTTTCCTTGTTCGGTGACTAGGGCCGTACAAGCACCGTGGGAAATGAAAACTGGCGGAAGGGAATCAAACCACGCTCCTGCCCCAATGGCATTTGCAAACTTCTGCTTCAAATCCTATCCTGCAGTCAGTAGGCGCTTTAAATGGATATACTTGAGCTGCATTTAAAATAACAGGCAGCGACGAGAGTCTTTCTGAATTGAGAACTCGCGAAGGACGCAATGAAGTGCAGCGAAAGGAATAGTGGACAGTCTTTAAAGTCTAGGCAAGAGCGACCATCAAATATTGCAACAATCTTCAGGGGCAAAAAAGGTCATGTCAGGCACTCGGTTATCAATGGGGAATAACTTAGCGAGTGATGCTTGGAGAATTTAAAATTAAAGAGGCACCCACAAACATGAGATGTAATTTTAATCGGGTACAGTCGAAAATGCATAGTAAAAAAACGTGTCTGTCTAAGGCTGGGCAACTTGTGCCTGCCCCCTCTCTGAAGTTATCTGCTCCAGGATGATGCAGTGCCCTGCAGTGACCTTGTAACCCAGCATCAGCCAATGAAACCTGGCAATGGAGGGAAATAACAGCTGGGCACTAAGAGCAACCACCACCCTCAGCGAGAGGAGCGATGGAGGAGCGATTGCAGCATTTCCTAGTGCAGAGAAATAGCACACGGTGGCCTCGGGGAAGACAGTCTTAGAAACACATCGCATCATTAATAAAAACGAAAAGAGAATTGATAATGAACAAGAAAACCAAATGGTTAAGACAAGTAAAGCTTCCCAGAAAGCAGAAATCTCCACAGCGATCAACAACAGCAGTTAGAATAGAAAATGAACCATACATTCTAAAGAGAGTTTATGGAAATATCAGCCTTAAACAGGACCGACCTACATTCAGTCAATCCTATTAACAATGCCTGCAACACCTTTCTCCTCTAAGAGAGTGAAAAACCACTCTTTAGCTTTCTTGAAACCGTGGCATCAGTGAAACAACCGGTGTCAAATAAACTTTCCCAATGGTAATTGTTTTATCAGAGCAATCACTATCCTAGCCACTTTGCTTCACACAAACCAGAAAACACTACTGCTCCTACAAGGATGCCACTCAGCATACTCAAGCAAGACCACATTACCAGAGCCACCACATCTTTTAAGCCAGCGCCAACTCCCTTCTTGACTCACTCTGAAAAACTCTGTCAATCATTACAAACACAAAAGTAGAATCCCTTTCAAAGCAGAAAAAGACCTTTGGTGAGTTACATACGGGGACACCCCGTTAAACTGACACAGGAACAGTGCTTAATTGCCTATGTGTTGTCAAACTGGTCTGTTGTGGTGATTTTTGATAATCATCTTTGTGAAACCAGAACTAACTGTAGTGCTTTACATATTAGGTGGATACTGGTTTTACTAAAGTGTTGTACATACTGGGGCCCAGTCTAGTATGCTTTACATGCCATGCTGGTGCATTTTGAAAATTGGCATAGTCAAGATGCTTTATATAGTGGCCATTTTCAAAACTGTCCCAACTGATGCACTTCACATGATGGGGTAAATATGCCTGGCTATGGTGCTTCAGCAACTGGAATATTGGGATATTTGATTAATTGTCCTTAAAACTGTTTATAAAATATGATGCTTTATAGAACATATAGTTGATAAGCTCTGCTGTAAAATGCATAATTTAGTCCATTATTTTCCAAAATTATCTTGGTAAGCTAAACCTCCAAAACTCCCCTGCAGAGGGTCTGGCTCTCTCCTTACGTTTGCTAATATGAGGCTGGGATTCATTTCCAGGGCTGTTTTGTTTCCCATTTCATCCCTGCTAGCAGTCTGGTTTCAGACAATTCTGCAGCAATGAGCCAGCAAGCGGCTAACGCCCTTCTCAAATGAGACAAGACCGATTTTATTGGTCCTTCTTCATCTCTGCCATGTCTTGGATACTGCTGATCAACAAGTCAAGATCAGCGTCCTTTCATCACATATTGCCAATACCATATTATACGGGTTCTCCTCATATTTCTCCACTCGACACCAGTGCAGAGATGGGCACCTCCAGGTCTTGGTGGTTACTAGTGATATGTGGAGGATCCCAATAACCCACCTTCTCCTTCGTGGTCTTCAGGGCCCTCATGGCCATCCATGGGAAGAAAATTCACCAGTGCACTGATTACATACGTCTGAAAGATAGATTCCACAAGTGTGGACAACAGCTCAAAGACTGCCTTGTCCCCATGGAAGTCTGGATGTCAACTGCCCTCCTCAAGCTGAACCCGAAAAAATAAATGTAATCCTCATCAACAATATAACAAAAAAAAGCCCTGCTCTGCTCAAACACAAAGGGGGTCATTACGACCCTGGCGGCCGGCGGTATGTTGGCGGTAACACCACCAACAGGCTGGCGGTGTTCTGCCAGCAATTATGACCGTGGCGGAATTGCCACGGCCATACCGCCGGCACCTCCATTTTCCCGCCAGGATTCCGCCTGGCGGTCATAATCCCCAGGGCATCGGTGCAAGCACCGCTGCCCTGGGGATTATAAGTCCCCGACCGCCGGCCTGTCCATGGCGGTACACACTGCCATGGACAGGCCGGCGGTAAGGGGACTTGGGGTGCCCCTGGGGGCCCCTGCACTGCCCATTCACTTGGCATGGGCAGTGCAGGGGCCCCCAGGCATAGCCCCGTCGCGCATTTCACTGCCCGAATTTCAGGCAGTGAAATGCGCGACGGGTGCTACTGCACCCGCTGCACATCAGCATTGCCGCCAGCTCTATTACGAGCCGGCTGCAATGTTGATGTGACATTTCCGCTGGGCCAGCGGACGGTAACAATGTCATAATAGGGAGACAGGAATACCGCCGGCAATGGCGGTATTCTGTCTCCCGCGGCCTCGGCGGTCTTTACAAAAGACCGCAGAGGTCGTAATGACCCCCAAAATCAGTGCGCAGTAAAACCATACGTTTCCAAGTCAGACTTTAGATAAGGGCACCCAAACCCTGGTATTTTTTAAGTGGCTCGTGATTAAGCCCTAATCGCTGGCTTCATGAGTCCCTACTGAGTGCACTAAAAAGTAACCTGATTACCACCACCTGACTCATCTGAGAACTAAACAGGGACATTTCCATCACTCCCACTCTGATGGGCCAATACTGGTGTCACCATGGGCATGTATCTTTTTCATAACATACTAGATCATGCATGAGTCAGTGTCAAATAACATGCTACCCAATCTTGCCACACTTGTAAAACCGATGAGACTCAGTCTCACACCTCCACACAAGAAAGCATAAGAAAACCATTTTCTTCAAGGAACACTATACCTGCCACCAATAAAGGAACTTCCAGCTCTTTTTGGGGTCAAACTATTAAAGAATGCATCCGATAATTTCCCACCTGCACTTTGAACTTGCAACACAGCTTCCCAGAGTAGACCATTAGTCCACTCAGCTACTAGAGACTATAACTTGTTCTTCTGCATGTTTTCCAGGCTCTCCCACTCAGCCTGTAATGTATTCTGCAAAATGAAATATCACAAAGTGGGAGACTGGTGGCTAAGACCATTCATAGGAGTCATAGCAGGGAGGCTGTGCTACTCCAGTGAGGTGTCCTTTAATAATAAACAAGAAAACCCGAATAATGAGAATAAGTCATTTTCTACCAGAGTGTGTTTTTCTACTGTTTCTGCTAAGGAAAAAGTGAGGAATGGTTTAGTCCTAATGTGGATGGGGATTCTGAAGGATATGCCGCTGAAGTTTGTGTGGGAATAGACTGCCTCTGAAAATATCAGTTTGCATGACCCAAAGGCGTCCTTCTCTTGTTTAGATCTGGATATAGACAGCTGTAGCTGCCTGAAACCCTCATGTAACAATCCATCCTAAACATACAATGAGGAATACAGAAAGAGAGTGAGCGTTGGTTCAGCCCACTTAAACGAATGGCTTTTATGTTTTCATGGTTAGCCATTGTGTGGATAGTCTTACAACTACGGCATTTTGAGAATCGTTACTTTGCCCCATTTCAGTTCCTATTAGAGTGAGCAGACCATCAGTTAGTCCTTTTGTTAGATTGCAGATTCAAGATGTAGCCTGACACCCAGTGTGTGCCATTAGAGGACACATCGAGATTTGATTTGCTGATTTATGGCTTTTTAGGACGTACTTGATGTTTTGATTTCTCAGCTTCTCATTAAGGCATAGAGCAATTCTATTAATTACCCTTGTGTGCATTAATATCTCTCAGTTTCAGGTCATATTAACATTTGGATTGCTACTTTTTTAGCATGCAAAGTAAAGATGTGTACGCTGTAAAGCAGACTCCCGAAGTGGAGGACGTCTTTACTGTGTAGCCCTCCCTTGCAGGGGCAGCTTCTCCTCTATGGCGGAGGAGCGTCGCCCCCCACCTGCAGCAGTAGCTGAAAAACTTTTACAGTAAAAACATAATACACTATGGGGGTCATTCTGACCCCGGCGGTCTCAGACCGCCGGGGCCAGGGTCGGCGGGAGCACCGCCGACAGACCGGCGGTGCCCCGCAGGGCATTCTGACCGCGGCGGTTCGGCCGCGGTCAGACAAGGAAAACCGGCGGTCACCCGCCGGTTTTCCGCTGCCCTTGGAATCCCCCATGGCGGCGCAGCTTGCTGCGCCGCCATGGGGGATTCTGACACCCCCTACCGCCATCCTGTTCCTGGCGGTTCGCCCGCCAGAAACAGGATGGCGGTAGGGGGTGCCGCGGGGCCCATGCCAATGGCATGGGCACTGCAGGGGCCCCCGTAAGAGGGCCCCACTGTGTATTTCAGTGTCTGCAATGCAGACACTGAAATACGCGACGGGTGCAAACTGCACCCGTCGCACCCCTGCAACTACGCCGGCTCAGAATTGAGCTCGTTGCAGGGGCATTTCCTCTGGGCCGGCGGGTGCTCTTTTGGAGAGTGCCCGCCGGCCCAGAGGAAATGTCTGAATGGCCGCCGCGGTCTTTTGACCGCGGTGCGGTCATTTGGCGGCTCCCTCCAGGCGGGCGGCTCCCGCCGCCCGCCGGGCTCAGAATGAGCCCCTATGTTTACTATGTTTTCACTGCAAAAGGGTTGGGGCCACAGGCGTGATAGGGACAGAGGGGGAGTGCATAGCACTCCCCCTCAGTGCTCATGTATGTATGCATGCTCAGTAGGCTATGCCTAATCCGACAACGCAATGCTGGATTGAAGAGAGCAGGCAGAGGCTCCCACTCTGCCTCGGAAGGCCCAGTCAGGGTACTCCGTCCAATACTACCACTGCTTTCATGCTGCCAGCAGCATTAAAACAGCGGTAGGATGGGACGCAGGACAGGCTGGGAGCCTGAGCCTGAACCAGCAGATGAGGAGCGGTTAAGAGGTGGCGCGGCAAAACAGGCAAGTTTTTTTCATTTATTTTTGGTCGCACTACCCCCTCCCCCCAGGCAAAAGCTGCCTCGCCCCTTCTCCCTCCTGCGAGCCACTTCTGCTCCCTTGTGGTAGCTGGACACACAACCTGCAAGAGTGGTCCCCGTAGTCTGTGTTAGGAAGCACTAATCGACCAATGGAAAATAAATACAAGCAACGAGTGTCTCATAAAAATATTTTATTTTTGAAACCCAACACTAGTGATAGACACACATCAGTGAATATTAAAACTAGTAAGCATACATGGAGCACAAAGGCAATAAGTGTTTACATTTCCAACACAGGCAGTTCTACCTTGCAGATCACATGTAGAATCTGAGACAGCTAAGATCAGGCACCACGAGGAAGTGCAGACAACATAATTTCCTGTTGGGATGGAAAAGTCCCTCACATTATAGTAGAGGTATACCCCTGCCCTGAGTGTCTTAGCTCGGGTGATATTTGGATCTTTGGGAACAAATTTTGGTCATGGTTGAACACTAATCATGTGTGTGCACCATGACCCAGGCCTGTCTCATTGATTGTGGTTCGGTACCGCAATGAATGCAGTACTGGAATGGGAGAAGAGCACAATGCAGCCCTTACCAAGAGTTAAGTAGCTAGAGCAAGGTGGCGGCAACATACCATTTTTTGAATGAGTAATCAGTAGCATTGTTAGGATGGTTTACCTGCGCCATGAAAGTAGAGCCTACTGGCCCACTCAATAGAAGTTCCGTTGCTATCTGCTTAGCTCACCCTTGGCCTCCAACTGGATGGATAGGGGCCGTAAAAGCATATGCGTTATATGGCGCTGTTATTTATGTATGCCAGTGGCAGCAGTGCATAGAGACCTACATGCATGTCTGCCTGTGGCAGTAGTTCATGGAAAGCTGCAGGCCGGTATGCATGCAGTCCCATGGATGCACAAGAGTGCCTGAGAGTGGTACAGTGCATGAGTCCTGTGGGTCCAGATTGAGAACCCCGGGGTGGACTGGAGGAACCTGTGGAGAGGATTTCCCTCAGGCCAAATTTGTGGATTGCTGGATTTTTTTGAGTTGTGAGCGTCCTGTGTTCACCCTACACCTATGCTCCCTCCTACCAAGAGGCCTTGGACTGCTCAACCTCTGCTACCACTGACAGTCAAGTGCTGAAGAGGTACTTGGCCCAGCTGCTCAAAGCTCATAGTAAGCCATGACCCGGGACATCAAAAGTTAAAGGCCTCAACCACCATGGTAGGGTCCAGTAGCTCTGCTTGCCCTGAGGTCCTCTGTAAAGGGGTTATGACACTTTCTATCGAGATACTAGCCCAAAACCTAGAGAGCCTCACCTGCATTGCAGACTAAGTTATACCCCCTGGGAAACCTCTCACACCCCTCCCTGAGGGAGTTCCCACACTGCAACATCAGCACCATGGTGTCCCAAGGGAAAGGGCGCTGGAATAAGAGATGTGCTTTTGGTTCAGGGGATCTGAGAGGGTGACACCCACCTCTGTCGAGAGCCTTTGAGAATGCTCACTAAAGAGTTGACTCCTGGGCAGCTAGTTACCTTCCTAAGGCTAAGGAGGATGGGACAAGAAGTGCCTCCCCACTCTCCTCTTGTATGGCCTTTATTTTGTTATCTCAGTGACAAAAGGATTTTTGCAGATCCAAATGGAGACCTGGTCCAGAACACAGCACAGCCCTACCTAACCCCTTACACAGGACCAGACTAGGGACCTGTCTCCTTGAGCTATTTTTCTGTCTATACATCTGTTCTTTGTCTGTCTCTCTCTCCCCTCTTCTCTCTCTGCTCGATTTCTCTTCACATCCCTCCCCGCTTTTTCTCTCTTTGAATCCTCCCTGTGCGTGCTGCACTTGGAACTGGGAAAGCGACAGAAGCACCAGGAGTGACCCTTGGCTTTCAAAAGTAGCCTTCATGGGCTGCATCTTACCGGGGAGAAGCCTGGTAGAATAAAAGGCCTGTCTGGCCATGCCCGGACACCCAACCACTTATATTTAATTTCCCAAACCATTTTACTACTGAGTCTTGCACTGTATATACACACTCTCCCAAAAGACCAGTAATCCTTTCCCAATTCTCAATGCATTGCACACATTCCAAGGGAGAGACCTGGACATTCCAGAATGGGCAGCCCACATAGAATAAAGGACTTTCTGGATAGAGCTCAGATCTGCAACCACGCAGTATCTGACATGACAAGACTTTCTAAAAGATGCAACAAAAATAGTGGCCTTTTGTGAAAAATGTATGCTAGGCAATATTTGGCCAAATATGTATATCAAGTTAACCACTTAAAACTCTTCTTTAAAGGTACAACTGAAATCTTTTAATACACTATGTTCAGCATAGAGGCTCTACTCCCAACGTCCATATTGTTGTAGCCAAATACGGTGACTCCATATGGTCTTTTCTTTCTAGGACAGCTGAAGGTATGAAGTCATCCACCTGTGACCGAACAGTTTCACTAAAGATCTATATGCTGTGCCACTGCTTGTCCTGTACTGTTCTTTGTCAGAATGTAAAGAGACCAGAGAAACCTATGTGAATGTGGAAGAGCTGAAAGCTGGCTGTGGAATATGGAATGCAAACTGCCTTTTAGGGAAAATCCAGTGTTTAATGCTGGAGGGAGCAGTGTATTGTTGTGCTTAATAAGTGTGGCAGATTTTCTCTTTGGAGCAGTTACTCCAGCAACCACCTGAACGACGCTGAAGAAAAAATGCTGGAGGACCACAGCATTATGTGCTGTGCTGTACTGTACTGGACATTAGTGTTTTGTAGTACTCTAAGACATGATGCTCCATGTCACTGGAAGGGGCTGGGATATTTGTAGTGAGTGGAGTCTTGCCTTCCAGCATCACCTTCCTTTAACCAGGGTGCAAATGGTTTGATGGACTTGCATTGTCGCTTCCAGAACGAGGTCCAGAGACTGAGCTATTTGGAGTTTCATGAGTTTTGCCCAATGTTATTAAATTATGTTGGATACTATTGTGGGTCCTGTTGAGGTAAGCGGGAACTATATTGTGTTATGGCAATTTCTAATGTTGGTATATTTTTCTAATATTTATTTTTAAGCAGCTTGTTCTGGTAGCGTGGAGGACGTGTGGAATGTTTGAGTACGTTGTTGGGGGACTGGCAAGTTGTCATTGTTGGGACAAAAGTGCCCTTCTTGGTGCTGTGCAGCCTAGTGATGGGTCTGGAGGAGACTTTAGTGTCAACTGAGTTACTTGTGTGAGGGAACTATATTTGTGGGTGGCCGGGAGAGTGTAATTAACAACATTAAGAGGCACTTTATTATCCTGAGCCCTGGTTAGAAAGGGATCATGGGGAGTGGTTGAGTACTAGGTTGAGTGGTACTCAGCTGAATGTCTGCTATGTAAGATGCCCTGGCCTAAACATTTGAGCATTGGGCTGGAAGAGTCCTTTGTTGATGTTGTGCGAGATAACCAACTGTGAAGGAATTAAACACAGAGTTTAGGGGAAACAGGGATGTTATATCTGCTTGTGAAGGGGGAAGAATGCACTCTGTTCAATATATTAATTTTTTTTTAGTAACAATCAATATTTATTATTCATCACCAAGAAAAACATGGGAGAACATGCTCTTGACAATTACACATTCGATTATGTTTTTCGCTGTATGTGTGATTGTGTCCATGGGTGTGTTTGTGTCCACATGTGTGTGTGTGGTTGTGTGTAGGATCAATATGTCCTCCGTGTTGTGGAAAAAAGTACAGTCCTGGCTTAGTATTTTTGTCAGGGGCGGCTCCTCTGAATGGCGGAAAAGCATCGCCCTACTGGCTAAGAGCCAGCAGCAGAAAAATAAAATGTTATTTGAATATTGTTTTATTTTTCAGCTGCTGGCTCAGCCAGCAGGTGCAGGGAGGGGCAGGGCCTCGGGAGGTGAGATGAGGAATTGTGTGTACTAAGTGTGCATGTGTGTTTGGACAGCCTAAGATGGCCGTCCAAACACACATTCACACTTAGGCCCTCATTACGTCCCTGGCGGACCGCATTATTTTGGAGAAAGGTACTGCCCCAAAATATGACATTGGTGGTTTGGCTCAAGCCAAACCACCAATGTACCACTCCGTCTGCCAGGGTGGTAACAGCCGCCGGGCTGGGGACTTCGGTCTCAAGCCAGGCGGCCGTCACAGTCCCACCCTCGGGATTTTGACCCTGACTACCACCATGGTTTTCCTACCATGGTGGTAAGCACTATCAGTGCCAGGGAATTCCTTCCCTGGCACTGATAGGGGTCTTCCCTGCCCCCCTCACCCTCTCCAGAGTCCTCCCTCACCCTCCCCATCCCGACTCCCCCAACATACACACACCAACATGCACAGACATACACGCACATAGACACACGCATACCAACATTCACCCATGCATGCATGCATTCATACACACACACACCAACACACACTGACATACATCCTAGCACACACGCATTCACACAACACAACATACACGCACACTCACACCCATTCCTGCACACATGCATTCCACACACCTCACAACCGCATGCACTCACACAAAAACAGTCACACACACAATCCCCCATCCACCTCCATCCCCCATCCACCCCCATCCACCTCCCCCGTCGGAGCACCCAACTTACCTGCTTGCAGTGGGTCCTCCGACAGGAGACGGGACACGGGCTGCTGCCAGCCATAGGTCATGATACGGTCGGTGGCGCTCTACTGTCGTGGCGCTGCTGCTGATAGCAGCGCCGCCTTACCACCCTCCGCCACCATGACTGTAGCTGGAATTGTGCCAGCCTTCTGGTGGAATTCCGGCTACGGTCATAATATGGCAGACGGTAAGTAGCCACGGCGCTGGTCTTTTGAAGGCCGTCCTCGTGGCGGTAGGCGGCATTTACCGCCTAGGTCATAATGAGGACTTTAGTTTTCTCCAGCCCGGCTGTGTATACAGCCGGGCTGGAGAAACTGCACAGGCCTCAGGGTTGTGTCTGAGCGGCAGTCACTGCGGCTCAGACCAATCCTGACGCTGCTTACATGCTATGTTTCTGGGACACCAGAACAGGAAAGGAGGATGAGCGAGGCAGCAGGAGAGGACGGCGGTGGCAAAAAATGCTCTGTTTCTGTTTTTAAAAAATGTAATTTATTCTACCCCCCACATCCCCATCGTCCCTCTCATCCTCACCTCCCCTTGGAGGCCGCCACTGTTTTTTGTGAGGGCTGATGCTCAATACTGTGATTCAGTTGAACTGGACTGACTATTTTCAATGTGCACCTTTGGAAGTTTTTATAAGTGTGTACCCACACCTGAAACCTAAGAAGAATGGACTACAGGGCATCATCATAACCAAATGAAGGCTAGATTTTTAACTGCTATACCATGCAAAATTAGATAATTGCAATAGCTCAGGATCACAGACCTGGATGAAGGTACAGGTAGAAAGTGGTGGTTGGTATTCAGCTTTATTTATGGCTTGTGCTGGGGTAGAACACACTGAATATAAAGTAGGTTTATTGTTTTCTATGTTATATATTTTATTTACCTATTACGTAGTGCAGATGTCAAAATGCCTCTTGGCACTAGCACTAAAGTTACTACGGAGAGCCAGGAAAATGGAAAAAGGCAAATGGAGTAGTGCAATTTAGACTCCATTCTTTACACGTCACCATTGCGCAGTGAAGCATCTACATTTGACATTATATTCACCCTGTGCTTTAATCATATTAATGTGTGAATCATTTAAACACATTAGTGAAATGTAATCACAGTAAAGTTTAGAGATTTATATACATGTGCACTAATGCGCAGTTAAAAATGGCTACACGTATTGATTGTTCACGTTCTACATATACACCTCAAGTTATGTTTGCATATGTAAACATGCATTCTTTTATTCACATTCCACATTTATTTTGAAATTTACACGTGTGCATGTATAGCCATATATTTGAAAGGCACATTAAGAGCCAGCTGGATGAAACTTTTTTGCATTCACAAATGGCTTGATTTGTAAAATTGGTCCACTGGCGAACGCGAAAAGACATTTTTAAATGTACAAAGCCCAAATTGTGATTCAGTAACCTGTTACTAAACCACAATTTGGGATTGTGAATCTGTATTTGGAAAGGCTGTGTTTAGTGCGTCCGTTGCTAATACTGATTCGCATTGGTATGTACAAATGTTTTGCAGCAGAAATGCAGTCGCAAAGCTCGAAGTTGGAGGTAAGTCATTCACAAAAGGGAAGGGGTCCCTGTAAGATCCCTTCCTGTTTGAGAATTAAAGAAAATATGTTTTTAAGAATAGGCAGTGGTCCTAAGGACCACTGCCTACTCCCAAAAAATTAAACAGAAAACTTTTTCATGATGTAGCAACATTGAAGAGATTGAATCCATGTCATTATTGTAACAAGTTAGGGCGTTGGAAGAGGGCATGCCATCTTTAGCCCAACAAAATGATGAGTGAGAATGAGGTTCAAAATTCAGAGTTAACACAGCCCCAGGGTAATTAACACCTACAGCCACAGACTGTACCTAGATGAGAATGAAAAGTCCTAATGTGCAGCAAGCTCCAGTGATGCAGGTTCAACAAGTTGTGATGCCTCGGCAAAATGCAAATGTTCCTAGATTTAATTCAATCCAAGTCCCAAATTTTAAACAAAATTCCTTTCAAATTCAATACTCGTTTCAACAGTTTTCCATGTTTGACACATTTGATGGCTACGGCTCACATCTGTCACAATGATGATGTCTGAGGTCAGAGGAAGATTGAGTATTTGGTGCAGTCTTAGAGGTAGACCAGAGTGGCCCATTTGTTAAAGGTGAGGTGAATGGCCACCCCGTATCATTCTTAATTGATACTGGTACTACCCGTTCCAGTGTTAGAACAGCGGAAGTTGGAAACCTACCTTTCTCTTTAAAAAGAACCCAAGTTGTGGGAGTCGCAAATAAGTAAATTACAAAACTTGCAATGAAGGAAGTGCCTTTTAAAATAGGGTCCTTTGGGGAGAATCACCAGTTCATGGTGTGTGATTCTAGTCCTGTAAATTTACTAGGACGTGCCTTGTTGTGCAAGTTAAATTGCACCATTTATTGCACATCGAAGGGTGTGGAGTTTCAGACTCACAATGAAGACGTTGATTTCAAATTGATGAATCAAGGGCCAAATGTTGGATTAGATCCTATGATGACAACTGAGGATTTGCTGCTGTATCTTAAAGATACAATGAAGCCTGTGTGGGGCTTCTCAGGATAGGACATTGGTCTCATAATAAGAGTTGAGCCTATCCGCATAAAAGGAAAACCTTAAGTTGACTATCCAAGAACTCCACAGTACAAACTGACTCCCAAAATGATTGCTGGGATTACTCCAGTAAAAGAGTCAATGGTACAGCAAGGCATTTTGAAGGAGATGGTGGGGAGTCCATGCAATTCACCCGTTGGGGGCTTGCAGAAGCCCACCACAAAGTACCACATAGTGCAGGACCTGAGAGAGATTACTAATTTTGTTGTTCCCTGTTGTATCTTGGCACCGAATCCAGCTGTGATTTTGTTTCAGATTCCATTTGAGGCTGAGTGGTTCATGGTCATCGATTTATGCTTTTTTTCACTATTTCCTTGCATGAGGACAGTCAGTACCTTTTCGCCTTCCGGTTCCAGAACTGTGTTTTGGCATGTTGCAGAGCCCAGCAGGGATATATAGAAAGTCACTCAATCTTTAATCAGATCTTTAAAACCTTAAAAAGAACCTCAAGTCTCTAATCATGCCCTGTAACTCTGTCCTGGTTTAATACATTGATGATCTGTTAGTGGCATCGGATACCCAGGAAGCCTGTAAACAAGACACCACTGTATTGCTGAACCACTTGACCAAGAATGGACATAAAGGAGGTCATTATGACTTTGGCGGTCTTTTCTACAGACTGCCGAAGCCGCAGAAACCACAATACCGCCAGTGCTGGCGCTATGCGTGGCACCCTATTATGACTTTTCCGCTGGACCAGCGGACGGAAACAGCGGAAAAGTCACATCAACATTGAAGCCGGCTCATAATAGAGCCGGCGGCAATGTTGATGTGCAGTGGGTGCAGCAGCACTCGTTGTGCATTTCACTGCCTGTAATAAGCGCATGGGCAGTGCATGGGCCCCCAGGGGCACCCCGAGTCCGCCTTACCGCCGGCCTTTCCATGGCCGTGTTTACTTGCAGCGCTGCCCTGGTGGATTATGACCGCCTGGCGGTAGGCTGGTACTGGTGGTATGACCGTGGCGCCTGGTGGACACTGCCAGCCTGTTAGCGGTACTACAGCAACCGCCGGCGGGGCGGTCCGGGACCGCTGGGGTCGTAATGACCCCCAAAGTGTCCTGAGTAAGTTGCAGTATTGTCCTAGAGAAGGTCTGTATCTAGAAACATTAAATTGAAAAAGGAGTGAGGAAGGTGACACAAGACAGAATTTTGTTGATTCCTAAGACAAATCTGCCAACCACCCAGAGGGAAGTCAGGATGTTTTTGGGAATGGTGGGGTACTGTCACCAGTGGATTTCCAACTTTTCCCTAGTGGCCAAGCCTTTACAGAGGCTGACACCCAAGGATATGTCTGACCCGATCCCATGGGATAAGGACTACTTGAAAGCCTTTCTAGAGCTGAGATAAAGTCTCTGTCATGACCTGGAACTAGGAATGCCTGATTACAATAAAACATTTACTCTTTTCTACAGTGAGAGGCAGAACTGATCTCTCTCAGTGCTTACACAGATATATGGAAATGCTCAAAGGCCTGTGGCTTATTTTTCTGCTACTCTTGATCATGTAGCTGCAGAACTTCCCAGATGCCTTAAAGCAGTAGCAACAGTAGGTATCGGCACAGAACAGTGTGAAAGTAGTGTGATGGGACACCCCTAACTGTTCTTGTGCCCCACTCATTTGAGATCTTCTTGACACATACCTGCACTCAGCACTTTGCAAACAGTTGCATGAAAAAGTACGAACAGATCCTACTTGCGGCTGACAATGTTACTTTGAAACAATGTGCGTCTTTGAATCCTGCCACACTTTTTCCATTGCCTGAGAAATAAGTTAGTTATGGGGAGGTTAAGCATGGTTGTCTCAATGTCACTATTTTCTCAATGTCACTGAACTATGCACCAAACAGGGACCATGTATATGAGATGAGCCACCGGTAGAGTCTGAACACATGCTGTTTGTGGATAGGTCTTGTCTAAGAAACATTGAGGGAACTCTGAGAGCTGCCTATGCAGTCTGCACAGTCTCAGGAGTAGTTGAAGCCTCCTGGCTTTGAAGAGTGTTTTCTGCACAAGTTGCTGAACTGATTGCTCATACTAGAAGGTGCTGTGTCTCTAAACAGCTGAGAGTGACCTCCTGAATAGTCAGTACGGCATTGGTGTTGTTCACAATGTTGGGCAGTTATGGTTGCAACAAGAGTTTATGATGTCATCTGGATCCCTTATCCACAATAAGGGGAACATCGTGAGACTGCTTGAAGCATTACAGCAGCCCCCAAAGACTGCAGTTGTAAAATGTTCTGTTCATCGAAGTGGCGATGACTATGTGACAGTTGGTAACGGAGAAGCTGATGAGGTTGCTCATTACTGTGCTCATTGGCCCCAAACATTCACTGGTGAATATGAAAATGAATCTGAAGGTGAGGCCAACTATACCCTTTTGTTGTTAACAACTGATACTTTGGAGGAAGTGAAGAGATTGCAGGAAGATGCTCCAGGGGCAGAATGGCATGGTTGGATCAGAGCAGGTTGTGTAAAGAGAGATGATGATATATGGGTTTCTTTGGATGGAAGACCAGCGCTACCTGATAGCTTGCTGTTCCCAATGGCTAGACACTTTCATGGACCAACACACATTGGGAGGGATGTAATGGTCTGGTTGTTCAGAAAACATTGATTTTACCCACGATTTAGACTGGTGGCTGACGAATTATGTCACAGATGTGTTTTGTGTCAAAAGATGAATGTAGGGAAGAGAACTCAAGTGACACTAAGTCACATGGGGAGATCAGGAGGGCTGTTCAACAAGATGCAAATTAACTGCATAAAAATGCCTGTGTGCAACGGGCTGAGGTACATCCTGGTGATTGTGTGCATCTTCTCACGTTGGGTGGACGCCTAACCAACCAGAAGAAATGACAGTCTCACAGTAGCCAAACTGTTGTTGAGGGAGTTAATACTGAGGTTTGGTTTCCTGACTTCGCTGGAGCCAGACTAAGGGACTCATTTCAATAATGATGTCCTGAAAATGTTGTGTGCGGCATTACAAGTGGAGCAAATAATATATTTCAGTTATCGGCCAGAGACTTCTTGCATTGTCGAGCAGGCGAATGCTACGTTGAAATCCAGATTGGCCAAAAGTGTGTGCACCAACATCTCTGAAATGGCCTGATACTTTGCATTTTGTGCTGATGGGTTTTTTCAGTGTTCCTGATAAAAAAACAGGATTGTCCCCACATGAGATAATCATAGGGAGAGCAACAAGGCTGCCTGCTGTGCCTGCAAATTCGCTTGTGAACATTATGGATGACATGGTTCTTAACTATTGCAAGTGACTAGCTGATGTGGTCCATTCTGTGTCCCACCAGGTTGAAGCTGCTGCCGCCTCTCCACATTTGGAGCAGTGCCATGACCTCATTGTCGGTGACTGGCCCACGGTGAAGAAGCACGTCCAGAAGAAGTGTCTGGAGCCTAACTTGTGTGATCCATTTTAGGTCATCCTTGTGTCGAATACAATGGTTAAGAGTGTGGGTCTTTCCTAATTGGATCTATGCAGCCCACACTAGAGTGGAGTGTCTTCTTCATGATGTGACAGTACCTGTCCCTGAAATTCAACCTGCAACTGAGAGACAGCGAGAAGAGGATGCACAAAGCACTGAAACTTGTCAAGAGCCTATGACATTACATCCTCAGCCTGATGGGGCTCTTAATGAGCTGATGTTTGAAGAGTCTTGGCTTACAAGGCTACCTGCCAGACTCAAACCTTGACAAATGGTCTAGTGCTGTGTCAAGCCGATTAGAGACTGGAGACTGTTGGCCAAGAAGGCAAGAGAGGGAGAGGCTAAGATTACCTACAGAACGTGGACTGAGTACTGTCTTAAAGGACACTGAGGACTCTGGTCTGAGTGACAGTGAAGACAAGAGACCTGAACTCAGGAGATCAAAGGGAACTAAAGTACCATGTTGAAGGTACACACCCCCTGGATGGATATACTTTTCCGCAAATTAGAGTGAAAGGGGAACTTCTGTCTTGGTGGACAACAGTGAGATCCCATTTGGACCTCTGTGAAATTAAGCTTGCAACTGAGCTTTGCTTTGAACTTGCTTTCTCATTGAACAAACTGCTTTGAGTTGCCAGTGACATAATCATTCAAACTGAACTTTGACCTGTGACCTCATTACCGACAATTAAATATACTCTGCTTAAAAAGAATTAAGAAGAAGGTTCCCTGGTCCTGAGGCTGCATAAGGAGCGTAAGGATGTAATGTAGAAGAAGACGGGAATACTCAGGAAGATCTTGTAAGTAATTTTGTTGCACATTGCATGAACTTTATGTTGCCATTTGCACAGGTAGAAATGTACAGAAAATACCCTGTTTGCTGCTAATTTCTACTCAATGGTCTGAGTCTAGAAAAGACATGGAAACTAATAATACTAGTGGGCCTAGGTGTAGGTTAGTGGGAATATTATTAGTCATTTATGTAGTATTGGCTGTTTTTCATTTTAGAATTTTCTTCATCTACATTCTCCACATTAGCCGAGCTGAAGCCTAACATTACCCCTAAAATCCTGAGTTCTGCTGATGAGAGTTTGCATACACTAGATTACAAGGCTCTACATGTAGATTCATCGAGAGGAGATTACTCTTCAAATGCTTTTTTCAAACTGCGTAATTAATACACTTATATGACAGATGCTGAGGATTATGTCTGCAAGCAGTTGCTTGTGTCAGCTGAAGAAACGGTTTAACTATTACCATTTACCTCTTACATATGGTGTTATGCATAGTCTTTTGTTGAGTCTCATATGGAAAAGGATGTTTTCAATAATATTACTCAAGGTATGATTTGATACTTTCTGCAATTCCTATGTTTAAGCGTTTGAATCAACATCCCAATGCTAAAACGATGGAAACAGCTAATAGTTTCTTCAAACTGATTATGACACTAGACACAGCTTATGCCCACAGACCCAATTTGGCATATTCTTTAACTGAGGTCAAGAAAAAAGTTTTAGTTTTGACAGAAGACAGAAAGAGAGCAATAGATGTAGGGGAGAAAGCAGGATGGGATCAAAGATATAAGGGAAAGTGTGCTAAAGAATTAAAACACCAAGAGTTAGGAGTTATGCCTCCCCTTCTTTTAGATTGACATCACAAGGGAATCCTATGTGTGCGTAGTGTCAAATCTGTTTTTTCACGCTAAAATCTTGGGTAGTAGAGATTGTGATCACATTTTGAATATGGAGAGAATTGGCTTTGTTTTATGAAAGCACAAGAATCTGTTATTCCTGGAGTTTATTACATTTGTGGGGAGCATACATATTTGACTTTGCCCAAAGGATGGCATGGAACATATTATCTAGCTGTAGTTTTTCAAAAGATTTATCACGTAGACCATTTAAATTATCCTGTGTGGGAAACCAAAGGTAAGAATAAACAAAGTAGTAGTGGTGCTGAAATAGTGCAAGACAAATTTGGTGCAATGATTCAGTCTCTAGGGGACGTTTTAAATGATCAGATTAGAAAGTTGTCCACTATAGTGAATAAGTTGTCCACATACAGCAAGTTAATTATTAACTGTAGATACTAAAATGATAGCTATGAGATCTATGGTACTGCAGAACCATCTTGCATTAGACATCTTTCTGACAAAGGAGGGCAGAGTCTGTGAGATGTTGAAGGTCCAACAATAAGAACATCACTGGTCTAAAGGGAGATGTAAAGGAATTAGAAGCTGCAGGTGCCTGGGAAACAATTGGAAATGGATTTTCAAAAGTTGGCAAATGGTCAGACAACCTAGGAAGTGGAATAGTGGGTTCTATCTTGAGACCTCTTATAGTTATTGCCATTTGTGTGCTCTGCCGGTTCATCATCTTTAAAAGATACAAGTGTGTAAAGGCATGGAAGAAAGAAAAAAATATAATTCGACTGAAAATAACTAGAAGGGATATAGAAATAGAGTCAGTGTAGAGTTCATGATGATAAGAAACACCTGGAAAATACTAGATGGAACTTGTTGAAAGCCTCAAGGTTTTGACCTCATCTCACCTGATAAGATTCATATGCATGGTATTGTGATGGCTAACATCGCCATCAGAGGGGCGACTGGAGTAGCACAATTTAGACTCCATCCTTTGCATGTCACATTGCACAGTTGTGCACATATGTTTAACATTATATTCACTGGGTGCCTTGATCATATTAACTTGTGTGAAGCATTTAAACGCATTAAATGGAATCCCTGCAGAGAATAGATATATATATAAATATATATACGCGTGCACTAATGCTCATTTAAAAATGCCTACATGTATTCATTATTCACACTTTACATTTACACCTCAAGTTATGTTTGCATTTGTAAACATGCATTCTTTCATTCACATTCTACATTTATTTTGAAAGTTACACATGTGCATGCACTACCATATATTTGCAATGCTCATTAAATGCTTAATTAAAATTAGCCTGGGTACCGGCCTCATTTTTAAAATGTACTTTGTTTGGTCACCATGATCTTTCTTTGCAGGAGTGTTCTTATGATTTTCATTAGGTAGAGAAAGGAGTATTGTATGTATTAGATGACTAATAGTAAGGCTTGAGAAGAGAAAACTTGGAAAGGAGCGTGGAGACCTAACTAGCAGATGAAGTCTTCTATTCATCATGTATCAGGAACGAGAAATGTTCAAGGTTGCAGTAAATATCTATGTTTCGGTGGGATGGGAAACATAGGTGATGTTGCAAATGCACATCATGAAAAATGAATTGATTGGTTCTTGGTGGTGTGGGAAAAGATATGATTGTGCTGAAGCTTCTGTCATTTTAACCAATGTTCATACAGTTAGCAGTTAAGACAGATTCCCTTAGACCTCAAGGAGTTTAGACATCTCTGCTTTCCTTTATTCTGCAAGTATGAAGCTTTATATTAAACATTTATGACTTTTTCTTGAAGACCTCTACTGAAGTCTTCACTATACTGACACCTTCCCGCACTTCCAGCATTTACTGAACTTTGAGACCCTATTCAAAAACCATCCAGATTCCCTAACTAGAGCTATGATTATGTGAACTCACAAATATGCTATTTTTAGAAGAGAGAACCAGAGGTTCTTCATGGAATACCTATTTCTTATTTTTAGTTTCTGAATTACAGTGGCAGTTACTCCCCTGTATCTTATTTTGCCAAGATTTAACATATTGAGATAACTCAGCTTGCCAACTGTATTGCTATAGCCTATGAATATATTCCTGGAAGTCTATATAGTGCACTGAATCTGAAATTAAAATCTTTGAACTACATTCACTGATTCTTGATCCTTGTTGTGGGGTCACATTGGCTTCACAAGTCTGAAATGTATTATTGATGCTGACTCCCTTTCAATCCTTCATGCCAACTTATAAAAGTCCATATAACCAAAGGGGAAAGTATTTGATGACTTCACTAAGCAACTGTGGTTTACTTCCCTGCGTGCTCTCACATACTACATTGATGATACATTTGAGAAAGAGCCATGTCTTTAACCATTTGTAACACAGAAGTAGGGTTGGCCTGTAATACAATAGGGCTAATCAATAATTTGAAAAAGACCAGAAAATCCTCTACTCTGCCTAAAACCTGGAGACTGAGGAGAGCCTGAGTATGGCCTCCAAAGACAGTGACAGATGATACAGAGCAAGATTTGCTTCAGGAAAGTAGGGCTGACAACTTTAAACTGGCTTTCAACTGGACTCAGCATGGAACCACTGAAGTGAAGGAAGAACAGACTCAGGCCCATATTTATAGTTTTTTAGCGCCGCATTTGTTCCATTTTATGACGCAAAACCGGCGCAAATTTACAAAATATAATTGTATTTTGAAAGTTTGCACTGCTTTTGCATCAAAAAATGACGCAAATGCGGTGCTAAAAAGTATAAATATGGGCCTCATAGTCAAACTTATAGACACTGAAAATATATGGGCACCAGCATCAAGGATGACCTATAGTATATGCTTAACATAGTGAAATAGGCCAATACACTGAGCACTACTATAGTCCAGGATTACCCCTGTAACTGCAATCCAGAGTAAGACAAACTAGGATGCAACAAAGAGCTTCTAGACTAAAATGCAAGCATCAGTGGTCTATTTAACTTGAAGGGTCAATATAGATAAACATTTATCTTGAACGGGGGCATGTCCAAGATTGCAAATGAGTGGACCGCAAAGTTGCGAGCTCTGTTTGAATGCCCTGCATACATCATCCTGCCACAACAATGCCCACGTCAAGTTACTGGGGGATATGTGGGACATCCGTTTGACTTGATGGGGCCTGCCACGAGTTGAGTAGAAACAAGAAAAAAATTAGAAAGAATAGGATGGCCTACCACATCGCGCATAGCAGCGCTCTCTGCTGGCCGTGCCTGCTCAGGAGAGTCGATATTTTAAGCGGCCTGGGGCTGTGGTTGAGAGACTCTGTTGACACCAGGTGACAGGAGCGACTGTAGTGGGTTCACCCTCCTGCCTCACAAGCAATGCCTGTGACCTGTGCTGTGGCAGGAGTACCTGTTGGGACCACCAGTGGAGGGAGCAGCCACTTTATCCCAGCTGTCCTGAGCAAGACCTCTGAAGACCTGGAGAAATCTGCCCACTGAGTGGACTGCTGACAACCCTCGTCTGGGCATGAGGTACAGAGAAAGGGCACTTCCTCTGCCTTGCCCCATGCAGGAAACTCCCTGACTAACTAGTTTCCTGAATGACCACCCATGCCTTGCATGATACGCAGGGCACATGGCAGCCTGTGGACTCCATATTTCCTGGTCTGCATCCTCCATGAGCCCCATCATTGAGGGAAGTCCTAGTATAAAGAAGGACAAAACTGCAGCTGCTCCACAGGGCTAGTGAGCCCACGAAGAGAGCTGATGACCTGGAAAAACATGGAGCTCTCCCTGTCTGAGTTCCCCCATGGGGAGGGGAGCTACCTGTAGAGGACTAAGATTGTCACCACAGAGGCAGAACCAAACTGGTTCTTCCTGTATGTGTGGAGTACTCCTGATAATGTCCGCAACAAGGAGGATACAGAACTGCTCTCTCCCCCGTCTAAATAAATGATGGTCAAATGCACACCAACTTCCCCCGAATTCTTTTTTCAATTTTTTTTATGAGACGCTCAAAGGCGAGAATTTGGCATGCTGAACTCGGAAAGTGCTCTGCCCCATAGCACAATTATGCATAGCATGATGCGCACCAGTCCCAAGACGCACATCCTATCAACCTGAATTGAATTTCAACCAACTAATCCAGTGTAATCATATTCTTCATGTTTTTAATCCATTTTCACAACACAAAAGGATGATGGACGGAGTGCTGAACAATGCAAACACTCACCCCCAGTCACAGATCTGGGTTTAATCCATTGTTCTTTTGCTCACCATGCCCCCCCAATTTGGACCCAGCCATATGCAAATCAGTCTTGACCCTGTTCCTCATGGGAACAGTCCATCCCGAACTGCCAGACCAGTTCCTCCCTGGACCGGAAACAAGCATTCTGGGACCAGTTTCAGGGTATCACCCTTCATCAGCCAGGCTAGCTTGACTCCAGTGGCACAGTGAGCATGGGACCCACATCTGGGCATACCCTTCCCACTTAGGGCAACTTTAGCAACACAAAAGGATGATGGATGGAGTGCTGAACAATGCAAACACTCACCCCAAGTCACAGATCTGGGTTTAATCTATCGTTCTTTTGCTCACCATGTCACCCCGGTTTGGACTTAGCCATATGCAAACCAGTCTTGACTCTGTTCCTCATGACAGCAGTCTAGCCCGAACTGCCAAGCCAGGTTCTCCCTGGACCAGAAACAAGCTTCCTAGGTCTGGTTTCAGGGTATCACGCTTTATCAGTCAGGCTAGCTTGAATCCAGCGGCACAGTGTGCATGGGACCCACGTCTGGACATACCCTTCACACTCAGGGCAACTTTAGCAACACAAAAGGATGATGGACGGAGTGCTGAACAATGCAAACACTCACCCCCAGTCACAGATCTGGTTTTAATCCATTGTTCTTTTGCTCACCATGCCATCCCAGTTTGGACCCAGCCGTATGCAAATCAGTCTTGACCCTGTTCCTCATAGAAACGGTCTAGCTAGAACTGCCAGGCCAGGCCCTGCGTGCTTAACTTTGTTTTTGCTGGTGTTTGGTACTCTGGTCACTTTACCACTGACCAGTGCTAAAGTGCAAGTGCTCCCTGTGTAAATTGTGATTAAGACTGGTTATCCCTGATTGGTATATTTGACTTACTAGTAGGTCCCCAGTGCAGTTTTACACTGCCAGGACCAAACCTTCCCTTTTACTACATGTAAGTTACCCCTAAGGTAAGCCCTATATAGCCCCATGGGCAGGGTGCAGTGCAGTTAAAAATACAGGAAGCAGAGGCAAAAAGACAGGGGAAACCACGCCAAGGATGCCAGGTCTAAGAGGTATACTTGTTCATTGGCATGCGGTGGAACCAAGCCAACGTGTGTGCCATCAATGGCCCACACCACATGTGGGAGGTCTGCAAAACCATAAAAGTCAGTCTACACATCTGCTAAATCATGATGTAGATGCCACCGGATGTAGCTGTCTAGGTGTTTGAACATTGCTGAGCAGACATCCTTCAACACCAGACTGAATACAGGTTGCATATATTATTACAATTTCAAACTATAATAACTTTTAGGGCATTTGAAGAATCTGTATGAAACTTTCCATCCGCTTTCGGTTCTTCATAGGAACTTTTGTGGTGATCCATCAATCAGAGGACAAGAAATATGGAGAGGGTCTCATAAGTGTGATTTCTCAGGAGGGCGTGGCTAAGATGGCAGCCGGAGCAGACGCTTTCTAAAGAGCTCCACTCGCGGCCTGACAAATATTTGTTGTCTCCTGCTCTCCCGGCACCTGCTGTCTGGAACGTGACGGCCCCCCTGGGCAGGGAGTGGCGCGGCTGACCAGGAGCGAGTTCCCATTAGAGAGACCGCGGACCCTGTGGTCGGGTCTGCGGGAGCCGGGGCCTTGCCTGCTGAGGCGGGGCTTGGCCACGTGGTGGAGGCGTCCCCTGCAGGGCAGTAGCGGCGCCATCGGGCCTGATGAAGAAAGAGGAAGAGCACCCCAGCGGGCCGATCCAGATCCAGGTCCAGGCGTGTCGACAGTAGACTGCTGACCGCGTGTAGACCTGGTCACCCAGGCCCCCATTGAACGCTGAGGCCGAGCCTCTCTGGCTGGGCGCGCTGCGCTTCCTGCTGCGAGGGGGCCTGCCGCAGAGCGACCAAAGGGTGGCCGGAGTGTTGGGCTGACGCATCAATGGATAGTGGTGAGCCCAGGACGAACCTGGGATGGAGGAGCCTCCCCAATAGGAGTGGCAGACTGCCAGGCCTGGTGGATATCTGCCTGATCGATTGGTGCAGCGGCAAGGCCTATTACAGTAAGAGCTGAGTCCTGTGGGGTCCCGAGTGCGTACGCCCAGTGCGAGACGCAGGATAAGTGAGGATCAATGGGCAGCACAAGCACAAAGCCACATGGAGCTGGTTGGACTTAACAGTGACAGTTAGGGGTAGTGGCAGTGGCTGGGTCCCCCCTCCAATAGGATTGAGAGATTGAACCGGTCCTGCGCCCAAGGAGCAGTAAAAAATAACCACCAGTATCAATGCGACCACAGGAAAGATAGTGCTACTGGTACAGGCGCTCTTGATGTCACCTGACTCGGTGGCCGGCGTATGTGACGGCCTGCCCTGGGAGTCGGAGCAGTGGGCCTTGGGAACGCCCTAGCACAAACCCATGGAGCGACGTCCGGAGTGGACTGAGAATTAGTGCTAGTACATACTTCGCTGTGGTACGGGATAAGAGACTGTAGTTCGGTGTGAGGTCAGGGCGGCGCGAAGATTCACCATAGATTGGAGCCACAAACGATCATGGTCAAACCAAAACCAACCAGGGTGCAGCAAACTGCAGACGGGGAGACGCCACCCCCTGCAGGGGCTATTGAAGACCAAGCCACTGCCCTTCATCAGGTGAATGAAACATTACGCACTCACTCAGCACAGTTCGATAAGCTCCTACAAGCTGTGTTGGATACCAAAACGTCATTAGAGGGGAAAATCGATTCAGTGGCACTGGAGGTGGATCAACGTAAACTGGTGGACAAAGTTACCGTAAATGAGACAGCGCTCAGTACAGTTCAACCCGATATCAGAGAGCTGAAAGACCAACTACAGTGAATGGAAATGGAGGTCTTACACCTGCAACGCAGAGCAGAAGATGCAGAAGGCCGTTCATGCAGGAACAATGTCAGATGTCTGGGGTTCCCGGAACGGGCAGAGACACCAAACGCCGAAGTGTTCCTAGAACAGTGGTTGAAGGACATGGTGCTGTTACATAATGCGTCATCATCGCTTGTAGTGGAATCGGCCCACCGGATACCAGGCAGACCGCCACGCCCGGGGGCTCCCCCTCGACCCTTAATTACACATTTTCTCAACTACTGCGACAGGGACCAGATCCTGCAATGCTTCAGATCACAGGGCCCCATACGAATGGACAATAATGTTATCACGGCCTACCCTGACTACACTGTGGAAGTACAACGCAAACGGGCCTCTTTTATGAAAGTTAAGAAACTCCTGTGCGAAAGCAACATCACTTATTCACTAAAGTTCTCAGCATGCCTCCGGGTGATAGATGGGGAAAGGACCCACATCTTCCCATCCCCGGAGGACACCTGGACCTGGTTGCACGCCAAATGTTTGGTGGACCCAATCAAGGATGACAACAAGCAGGATAAATGTCTTACTCCCCGCAGGAGGAAGAGAACTGGTGCCAGAACGCGCCCATCTAGATCACAAGCGGCAGAAAGTCAAGCACAGGCCTTAAAAGATGCTAATTTGTTTGCGGCGGCACAGTATTCAAACCGTCGGGAGGACAAAACTATGGATTCAAGTTCACCGCACAGTTGCTTCAGCCCTCCTACCTCCCCGTCGATATTTGGTCCAGAGCTTACCCCGCGCACAGCAGATGACATTTAATGCCGCCTTTCGTTGCGGGTTGGGTACAATCTAACTAGATAATTTATGGGACAGAAGCGCACCACAGTGGTGCACACAGACAAGCACCCACCTGGCCCTGTGCAGGAGGGCGCGTCAAGCCAGTTCTTGTGTTCCTGCGCCACGGGCCTTGACTCTCAGCCTGCATAGCTGCACTGTCGGAAATGGACTCGGGCATCTTCACTAATATGGGCGTCGGGGTGCCCGGGACGGCGCAAGAGAGTAGACTATCCGGAGTGGGCTGTGGACTGCGGTCCTTACACCTTTTCTATTTACGCCTCCCCACACCCATATGGGTCACCGTAGAGAACTGGTTCGGACAGTTGTTTCTTGTGGCACCTGTTGTGCCAGCGTGTTCCAAGTTGGGTGTTGCTCCGTAAGTTCTCTTTTCTTTAACATTCTCTTCTTCTCTATAGTTTCCCTTTTACCTGGTGGATGGGGTGGGGGCGGGGTGTGTTGGGGAGGAGAGGGTGTGCCGTGATGTACCTAGCCCAGCGCCACACTCATTAGCACATGTCATGCAGCGCTCTCCTGCACTTAAAAAGACATGGACACATGTAACATCTTGACATGGAATGTGAGAGGCATGGCTAATACCGCCAAACGGTGCAGGATATACGCATATCTTAAGCAACATAAAATACACATAGCTATATTGCACGAAACGCATCTTACATCAGAAGACCTAAGCAGTCTCAATAGGAAATGGGCTCGGACTGGCTTATGGCACCAAGACATCGGCATTCGCTAAGGGGTACTAGTGTGGATTGCCCTAGGATTCCCTTACACTGCAGAATGTAATAAAATAGACGAAGAGGGTAGATATGTCCAATTAGAGGTGTCCCTGGATGGGAGACCACTAGTTATAGTAGGGCTATATGCCCCAAACTCAAAACAGGGAGACGTTCTACTGTCAGTCACCCCCAACTTCTTTGGGATCTTTCGCTACAAAGCATGTGGGGCGGTGATCTCAATTGCGTGCCAAACATAGATATAGACAGATCCCACCCCCCACTTGACGGCACCCCTAGTAGGAAAACTTCCTGGGTGCTGCAGATTTGGATGTTAGAAAGGAGAATAAGTGATGTGTGGTGATATCTACACCCATGAGATAGAGAATATTCATTTTTCTCCCCGGTTCATCACCTCTACATCTGAATAGACTTGCTGTTCAGCTCCTATGGGTTGATTCACACCTTTACCAAGGATTCATATCTGGCGAAAACCATATCAGATCACTGCCCTTTGATGGCCTCTGTTCAGTGGGGCAGAACGCACACATGCATCCCCTCCTTGCGCCTACAACCGAGCCTGCTACTAGATCCCCCGTTTCACCTAGAAATGGCAGACCACATCAACACTTATTTTACACTTAACGGGGGGACTGCGTCCTCACAGGCAATGGAATGGGACGCCCATGAAGTGGTGGTGAGAGGCCTGTGTATATCGACGGCGGGAGGGTTGCGACTCACGCTCATACGAGAGTTGCTGCAGACTGAGTCGGAGCTCTGGGAGGCGGAGCAAGGGATGGCGTCGGACACAGTGGCGTTGGAGGCTCTGGGTATGACACATGCAAAATGGACTGTGGTCGACTTGCGCCTGCTGCAGTTCGACTTCCGTCACTATGCCGTCCGGATGAATTCCGAGGGGGACCACTCTGGTAAGCTGCTAGCCTGGTTAATACGTGGTAAGCAATAGCACACTCCCATAGGCGCCATACGGCTAGATTCTGGTGTCATGGTCAACACACAATCAGAAATAAATGAAACATTCAGGCAATACTATGGTACTTTATATGCTGCACACACCCCCAACATCAGGGCAATTGGTGGACTTTTTCAATGCGCTCCACTTGGCTCGCCTCTCTGCATCCCAGGTGCTGGAATTGGTGAAGCCCATAGGTCTTGAAGAGATTCAGCAGGCTTTACGCCAACTGGCCCACAACAAAGCACCGGGCAGTGATGGTCTACCAGCAGAGAACTACTGTACATTCTCCGCGCAGATAACCAAACCGTATCTGGAAGTGCTAAAAGAGGCTTTTACAGAGGGTCGGCTCCCGTACTCACAAAGCAAAGCAATAATAGTGGTTCTCCCTAAGCTGGGCCGCGATCCACTAGATGTTCAGTCGTACTGTCCCCTGTCATTGTTAAACTTAGACTGTAAATTATTGGGGAAGATCTTGGGGAATCACCTTCTCCCGCTGCTGCTGACTCTGGTCCATGAAGACCAGTCAAGCTTTATCCCCGGTCGAAACACCTTAATTTATATACGATGCCTGTTAAGGCTCATGGCTGATGCCCCAGAATCGGAGTATGAACGCATAGCGGTATCCCTAGATATAGAAAAGGCATTCAATACAGTGGGCTGGCCCTTTTTAATGGAGGCATTGAGGCGCCTGGATTTCAGCAAAGCATTCATGTGATGGATCACCGTCAGCCAGGGTTAAAACGGGCGGGATTATATCGGATGGGTTTGACATCGGTAGAGGCACGAGACAGGGCTGCCCCCTCTCGCCGATATTGTTTGCATTGGCGATCGAACCACTAGCGCCACGGGATCCAGAATGGGGCATACTTAACGGTGATACGTACCGAATCATCTCCCTATATGCGGACGATGCGCTAATATACCTACGCAACTGCTCAGAGTCCTTCCCGGACTTACTGCGGTTGCTGGATTTATTTGGAGACCTCTATGGCCTGTACGTGAACTTGACAAAGTCCTGCCTGTTTCCGATGAGACTGGTTCCCGAGACTCAGTGGTCCACGGCCTTGACATATGCTTTACCATGGTCCTATACCACCTTCAAATACCTCAGGATTCACATATATCATAGTGCAACGGATCTCAGAGAAGGGAACCTGGGACGTACGGTCAGATCCATCAGAGGCTCATTACCTTTTTGGTGCTCACTCCCATTATCCCCACTGGGGAGAGTGGCGATTGCAAAGATGATCATACTTCCGTGACTGCTATATCATTTTTCTGCACTGCTGCTGTTACTTCCTTGTGTTTTCTTTGGGATGCTAAATAGTCTGTTGACTGACTTGGTGTGAGGCAATGGACACCGGCGGTTGGCTCTAGCCAACATACATTTACTGCTTATGCAGGGGGAGCTAGGCGCCCCGCACTACGAGCTGTACTATACCGAAGCACAGATACATTGGATTTCGCGCTGGATGGAGGACCCCCCCAAGCTCAGAAGCACAGATGGTACATGCCTCCTTGGTCACACTAATGTGTTGCGATGGCTGCTAGACCACAGTGGACCTTCGCACCTCACAACATCCTGTTGAACGCAGCTTGATGGAATTGGCGTTGCTACCTGCTAGATGGGAATCGGGCCACACTCTACTCACCTAGGATTCCCCTGATGTCCATCCCGAATGCCGGGAGGATGGCTGGACAGCATATACTGTCCTCTTGGCCCGCAAAGGGCATACAGACAATAGGGGACATTTTTTAGGAGGGTCAATTCCTGACCTACACTGCAATCACGAATGCCCATGACTTGGGTCAGGGCTGGTTTATAACATACTGCTCTTTACAACAGCTCGTACGTACTACATGGAAATGCGGGGAACATGACCCCCGACCACCCCTATCCTGCATGATTTACTAGCCAGTATGGGTACACAGCTCAGTACATCTCAGATCTACAGTACTCTGCTAGGGAGCCCGGAAGTGGCTCAGGCAAAAGCTAAGGCTAGGTGGGACATGGTTCTCCATACACCACTGATACAGCAGGCATGAAACACAGCACTTAATTTGACACACAAAGTATCACGTAACCCTAGATTCCGATACACACAATTCAATTACTTACATTAAACCTACCTATCTCCACATTGGCTAAGGCGTATGTTCCCTCAAGCTAGTCAGGAATGCCCAAGATGTGGTGACCCAGATGCTACCTTCTTTCATATGACGTGGGATTGCCCCCCAGTGCTGCGGTCCTGGCAAACCATAACCTCATTGACTGCTGAATGGTGTGGCCACCCATTGTCTCCCACGCCCGAATCCTGTTTACTAGGTATCCGCCCGAGACCCAAAGGAGGGAAGCAGGTGCCGAGGTGCTTTGACCTGGCATTCGTGCTATTTAAACGCCTCTTGGCAATGCAGTGGAAGGTACCGAATCTGCCGGACACGCACCGCTGGACAGGCGAGCTGTTGCACTGGGCAAAGGCGGAGGCGCAGGTACTGCATTCTCTCCCAGACAGGGGAGTGACAGTCAAGGAGGTAGATATGTGGGATTCCCTCGTTGTTTCAATTGAGAATAAAGATGACACTCGACCCCCTAGAGCTACAAGCAGCTTTATCTTCTACACATAATACACATATCCACCACATTGATGAAGCACAAGGACAAAGGAGAGTACACATGTGAAGCTGTCCCAACACAACATACGCACTGTTTTAAATCTCACATGATGGGATCCTGTGTAGCTGACCACATATATGAAACCCCCCCCCCCGATCCCATCCAAAGAGTGGCCTGCAACCCCATCATTCACATACACGGTGCGGTTGCCTCCCCGTCCCCTCGGCCTCCCTTGCCTCCCGCTGCCTCCCCCTTTGTCATCCCCTCCCTCCCGTACAAGGCTACACACAGACAGTTTCAACACTATGGGGGTCATTCCGACCCCGGCGGGCGGCGGGCACCGCCCGCCGGGCGGAAACCGCCCAAACACCGCCTCGCGGTCAAATGACCGCGGGGCGCATTTTGACTTTCCCGCTGGGACGGCGGCCGATCTTCAAAAGATCGCCCGCCGGCCCAGCGGGAAAGCCCCAGCAAAGATGAAGCCGGCTCCGAATGGAGCCGGCGGATTTGCTGGGGTGCGACGGGTGCAGTTGCACCTGTCGCGATTTTCAGTGTCTGCTGTGCAGACACTGAAAATCTTGTTGGGGCCCTGTTAGGAGGGCCCTGCAGTGCCCAGTGCAGTGGCATGGGCACTGCAGGGGCCCCCAGGGGCCCCACGACACCCGACAGAACCAGGCTGGCGGGAAGGGGGTCGGAATCCCTTCCCTGGGGCAGGGGAAAACCGGTGGGAAACCGCCGGTTCCCCTTTTCTGACCGCGGCTTTACCGCCGCGGTCAGAATGCCCCGGAAGCACTGCCAGCCTGTTGGCGGTGCTTCCTCTGCCCTGGCGGTGAGACACCGCCAGGGTCAGAATGAGGGCCTATTTCTCTATATGTTTGAATCTTTCTTTTCACTTTCTGATCTTTCATTACAGTTAATCTGCTATCTCCAAATTGAATTAATTCATGTCGGAACAATTATACAAGCAGTGATGTTGTGCCGGATAAATATCCGGACTGTTATGTACTATGAGCTAAAAAAAATGTTTTTAAAAAAAAGTGTGATTGTTCAATTTAATTCCCATTGGGTTCTTTGCTCTCTGAGACAGAAAAAAGGCAGAATGGAAATATACTAAACTGGCCACAGAGTTAGAACTTTGCTCAAGGATTGTGACTTTATTACTTTTTGAGAAATTAGTGTTTGAAGAGATGCTCTAGTTGGTGGGCATGAAGAGGTTTTATTTTAGGGAGAACTTGACAGTTGGAAATGCATATTTTTAATTTGCTAATAATTTTAGTACTGTTTGAAGATTTTTCATGAAATTTGACAGATGCTTAGCATGTTTATCTTACTCTTTATATGTTGAAACATTTTTCCAGATTTGTGAAGGGAACTTTTAAAAGAGGGATTAAAATGTGTTAATTTGCTAATTACTTTGTCACCGTCTGAAGGCTCCACAAGAACGTTGATAGATATTTAGAATGTTTCATCTTCTGTGGGTATGGAAAGTTTTGTACAGATCCACTAAGGAGGCCAAAGCTGAAAACAGAGAAAACATGATTTTCTATGCTAATAACATTGTGCTCTATAATTAATCTGCATTACATTTTTCAGGCTCTTGCACTTGACTCATGAAGCCTAGTGCAAGAACCTCAGGTTTTATGCAAATCTGAGTGGGGGGGGGGGACAAAATGAATTGATTGGAGGAGAATAAAAAAACCTTGACTTGCTAATAGCTTTGGCACAATTTTACAGATCTGCACAGTATTTGTCGGACACAAATTCTGTTTAGCTTAATTACTCACTTCTACTTCCCCTCCTGGGGTACAGGCCACCAACCAGGACTCTCCAGCCATACCTGTCCTTGGCTTTTCTTTCAATCTGGCTCCAGGTGTAACCCATCCCTTTGTAGTCAGTCTTGAGGTCTTGGCATCAGGTGTTCCTTGGCCTTTCTCTTTTCCTTTTCCCTTCAGGGTTCCATGTCAGGGTTTGCCTAGTGGTGTTTAGCTTACTTGCTGTATTTTGAGTTTCATGCACACTGATGGGGGATGAGGAGAGAGTACACTTCAAGGGGTGGTCAACAAGCATTAGTTCCCAGTTCAACTACCAAAGAAATCTGTGCTCTTGTGGCAGAAAACACTCTGAGGGGTATGAAACTAAAAGTTTATTTAGGGAACAGCCATTGTTTGGTTTGAAGTAAAGTAATGTTCAAGAAATAAGCATTACAATAATGTGTCAGTGGGCTTGAAGGGTTAAAAAATTGAAATAGCTGGACCGTTAGTGAGTGGACAGTCCTCAAATCCAGGTTTGCAGACTGTCCGTAGAACTAACTTTAGAAATAAAATCCTGTTAAAAGAAGGTCAACAAGTAAACTACCCATCCAGTCTACAGACAAGGCCAACCTGTGCTATGCATATTCAGAGTTGGCATCCTGCTACAGGTTAGTAAATAATTAGCAAATTAACTCTTTTTTGCTCCCTCTGTCCTAGAGCTGTGCCCACTGTTGATGATGTTTCATGAAAATCCATATAGGAAGTGCCAGGTAACCATGCTAAGGTTCTGCAAAATGCAATGCCGGTCCATGATACAGCACCAAAGATATTAGCAAAATAAATACTTTTTTTGTTAGATCTGCTTGAAACTTAATTCCTGGACTGAGCTCAGCATCCTAACAACATATCAAATAACATGCTGGTACATTAACCAGTGTCAAAGTTATTTACAAATGGACACTATATTGACTGTCCCCCCAAGATCTAACTCTACCCCTCCTTGATGGATTCTCATGAAGCTCAATACATCAAGAGTAGGCTCAACATGATAAGGGCCTGCCACATTTCAGGCAGATCTATGATAAGGCACCATATTAATTACATTTAAATTTGCTCTTCATGATTGATCTGCATAAGGCTTAGCATACTAAGAAAAAATAATCATGCTAAAGGTTTGTCAAATGTTATGCTGATTTGTGAAACACTATCACAGTTAATATTAAATGAACACTTTTTCGAGACAGGCACTTAACCCAATCACGTCTGTGCAAGGTCAAAAGTTGTGTGCCGAGAATGTTAGCTGTCCATGGTACATGGGCCTGCAGCCTGGCCTCTTAGGTCAGCCCTCACTGTGCACAGTCACATTAGCTTTTCCAGGTCTCCCAAGCCCTGCTATAAATCGAGGACTGTACACTCTCCGAATCCGAACAGACTACGGGGGAAAGGGGAATTTGAAGTTAGAAAACATACAAATCAAGACTAGGATCCACACGAATGTTCGCTAGGGACCTAACTGATTTTGCAACCACTGAAGCTTCATTGAGCCTGAAAATATAAAAGATTACAATTGTTACCTTTTCTAATTATCTGTGCTATCAACTGCAATAAATGTCTATAATACATTCATGGATTCTTACCCAAAACTTCCTTCCTTCCGACTGACAACCTGAACTCAAACTGTATTTTCAACGCTTAGAGGTTGTTATCCTAAAAGAGTAAATTAAACACAACCTTGTCATGTGTTCATAAATAATATAGGTTTGCTCTCTACAGACCCACCCATCCACTAATAATGATAGTTAGTCCTCAACTCAAAGAAGAATGTCATTCCATTACCTCACAAAAAAATGATTATCAAAACTGATTACCAAAAAAATCAGTCTTTTACATAGTCCATGAAAGAAACGAAAACAAGAGTTCTGTGTTTTGTTTTGAATTTGTTATAAGTTCATAATCCAAAGTCACTTTCTTTTCTTGTTTTTGTCTTTCTTAAATATGAACAGATCCTAAAAAATGTGGAGTGGAGGGTCCATTTCCAATTCCAGCATGAAACAAGGAAGAGGACAGTAAGGCCCTCATTACGACCCTGGCAGTCGGTGATAAAGTGGCGCTAAATTATGACCATGGCGGAAAGATCCCGAAAGACAGCCAATGTACCACACCGACCACCAGGACGGAAACAACAGCCACAACGGCAGGAGCCGCCTACAGCCAGGCGGAAGTCAATGTTCTGCCCACCATATTATGACCAGACATTCCGCCACCTTTTCCGGGGTGGTACCAATCACATCAAAAGCCTGGCGGAAACTGAGCTCAGAAGTGAAAGGACTCATCATTGGAGACACAGGGAAGAACCATGCCGCCATGGAACCAGAACTGCATGTGTTCCCGATGTTATTCTACGTACTGCTCCACCACGAACACCAATGCCGCCGAAGACAACGACGGTGAGTACAGCAGCCTAGCAGACAAGGGAGCGGGGGAGGAAAACGACAGTGACGCACACACGTACAACACACACACCACACACACAAACCATACACACAAGCAGATGCATAAAAAAAAAAATTGACCATTGTAACTCGCCTGAATAATGCAAGGACAAAACGATTTTGCAAACATGTTTGTAATAAGATCAACACAGTAGAAATAATAAGTTAGGCAAGATAATAGATATATACATATGCACAGAAAAAGGGACACAGCCCAGTCCTCAATTTTCGTAGGCCACATGGCCACAGGCCAAAGTCCAAGGCCACACATGTCACCTGCTTCAACATGGAGAGAACACTGCAGGGGCATCACTTTGTAAATAGGCAGGCACCTCAGGGGAACAGGGGATGGGGGGCACCTCAGCCAGGAGATGTAACAAGACCACTGGTTCTGGAGGGGGCAACGTGCCCTGTGCTTGCTTCTGGGGAGTGATGGGCCACAGTCTCTCAGGTGGGTGTCATACCCACTTGTTTCTGGAAGCGGCAACGTGCCCTGTGCTTGATCCTGGGGAGTGATGGGCCACAGTCTCTAAGGTGGGTGTCATACCCACTGGTTCTGGAGGGGGCAACGTGCCCTGTGCTTGATTCTGGGGAGTGATGGGCCACAGTCTCTAAGGCGGGTGTCATACCCACTGATTCTGGAGTGGACAGGCCACACACCAGCCCATGGACTCAGGATTACATACCATCCGCCGGCGGTGACGGCTGCACAGTGGTGGTGCTGCTGGTGGGAGGAGGCTCCTGCCTATCCCCTGCAAACCCGGACGGCTGCACAGTGGTGGTGCTGCTGTTGGTGGGAGGCTCCTTCACATCCCCTGCAACCTCGGACGGCTGCACGGTGGTGGTGCTGCTGGTGGGGGGAGGCTCCTGCCCATTCCCTGCAACATCAGACGGTTGCACAGTGGTGGTGCTGCTGGTGGGGGGAGGCTCCTGCCCATCCCCTGCAACCTCAGATGGCTGCACAACCATGGCTGTTGGTGGGGGCTCTGTCACAGTTCCTGGTCCAGGCTCCTTGCCCTTCCTGCCTGCTGGTGAAGGCTCCTTGATCTTCCTGCCTGCCCTGCTGGTGCAGGCTCCTTGATCTTCCTGCCTGCTGGGGCAGACTCCTTGGCCTTTCGTGTGGCAGGTGCAGGCTCCTTGTCCTTCTTGACGGCAGGGACTGTCTCCCTCCCTTTGAGGGTGGCTGGTACAGGCTCCTTCCCCTTCATTAGATGTGGCCTGGATCCCTTTCCACCACGAGGGGGTGCGGTTAGGACTGGGCAGTGGACTGTGTGGCTGAGGTACTTAGCTGGGTTTGTGATACCCTGCCCATACATGCAGGACAGCGGGGAGGGGTAGGGAAGAGGTCAATGGTGGATAGGAACAGTTTTTAGGGACACTGGGACGGGAAGAGGGAGAAGGAATGGGAGTGGAGGATGAGGGAGTGGTTGTTGGAGGTGTCTGTCTGCTGCTTTTGGGTGCAGGTGCATGGGCTGTATGCTGTTATGAGGTGGATGGCTGTTGGGTGTCTGAGTGCTTGCATTTGTGTACCTTAGGAGGGGGGACAGACACAGTGGGAGAGGACACAGGGGACGTGTGCATGGATGTTATGGAGGTGTCTGCCAGTGAGGTGTGTTTCTGCTTGCTGTGGTGATGTTGCTGGTACATGCATGCAGGTGTGTGTGTGGACGTGGCTGGGAGGGAGGTGGTGGAGGGGGAGGAGGGGAGACAGTGGAATGGTGTGTCTGCAACTGGATGGTGTTTGTGTGAGTGCCTGTGGGATGAGGTGTGGTGCTTGTGCTTGCCTGTGACTCTCTTGGGTGATGTCTTGTGTGCATGCTCATCTGTATGTGTGCTTGGGATCGGTTTGGGTTGAGGGGGTGAGACTGGGCAGTGGAAGTTGAAGGTGGGACGGTAGAAACAGGGACAATGGATGCCATGAGAGAGGAGGCCAGAGGCTGAATCGATCTCTGTTGGGCCGTCAATCCAGTGTGAATGCCCTCCAGGAGTGCATTAGATTGTTGCATCTGGGCTGTCATCCCCTGGATGGCATTCACAATGGTTGACTGGCCTACAGAGATTGATCTCAGGAGGTCAATAGCCTCCTCACTCAGGGCAGCAGGGCCAACTGGGGCAGGGCCTGAGGTGCCTGGGGTGAAGGAGATGCCCACCCTCCTGAGTGAGCAGGCACGGGCAACTCAATGAGAGGCTGCTGGGAGGGCAGTGCTGGTACCAGGGAGCTTCCATCAGAGGAGGTTTCTGTGTCTGAACTGTCCCCTCCAGTCTCCGCAGTGGTGCTCCCCTCACCCTCCGTCCCACTGGTGCCCTCAGCGTTGGTGGACTCTGCCTCCTGGGTCCTGTGGGATACAGCTCCCTCTGTCGCCGGTGCCTCTCCTCCTCCGACAGATGATGCTAATGCACATAAGGACAGGATGACCAAACAAAAAGAGGGGAGAAAGACAAAGGATACACTGGGTCAATGGCTGCACCAGCACCACTGTTGGAGTACACAGCACCCTCACACACAGGGAACAGGCCTATGCAATATGCATTTGTAAGAAGTTGGCTCTGTATATACTATTTCAAAGTAAAAAATAGAGTGCACAGAGTCCAAGGGTTCCCCTTAGAGGTAAGATAGTGGCAAAATTAGATAATTCTAATGCTCTATTTTGTGGTAGTGTGGTCGAGCAGTAGGCTTATCAGAGGGTAGTGGGAAGCATTTGTTGTATACACACAGGCAATAAATGAGGAACACACACTCAAAGACTTACTCAAGGCCAATAGGTTTTTATAATGCAAAGTATATTTTCTTAGTTTATTTTAAGAACCACAGGTTCAAGATTTACATAAAATACTTTAAATGTAAGGTACTTCACTTAGATACTTTAGGAACTTTGAATAAAAGCAATATCATATTCAGTCTTTGTAAAAATGGCAATAAGCTATTTTCAAAGTGGACACAGTGCAAAAATCAACAGTCCCTGGGGGAGGTAAGTAAAGTTTAGATTAGGAGGTAAGTAAAACACTTACAAGTCTCAGTCCTGGGGCATAGGCAGCCCACTGTTGGGGGTTCAAGGCAACCCCAAAGTTACCACACCAGCAGCTCAGGGCCGGTCAGGTGCAGAGGTCAAAGAGGTTCCCAAAACACATAGGCGCCTATGGAGAACAGGGGTGCTCCGGTTTCAGTCTGCCAGCAGGTAAGTACCTGCGTCCTCGGGGGGCAGACCAGGGGGGTTTTGTAGAGCACTGGGGGGGGGCATAAGTAGGCACACAAAACACACCCTCAGTGGCACAGGGACGGCCGGGTGCAGTGTGCAAAGCAGGCATCAGGTTTCAGGTAGGAAACAATGGAGAGACCCGGGGGTCACTCTAGCGGTGCAGGCAGACACAGGGGGGGCTGCTCGGGACAGCCACCACCTGGGCTAGGCAGAGGCTCGCCTGGGGGTCACTCCTGCACTGAGGTTCGGTTCCTTCAGGTCCTGGGGGCTGCGGGTGCAGTGCTGGTTCCAGGCGTCGGGTCCCTTGTTACAGGCAGTTGCGGTCAGGGGGAGCCTCTGGATTCTCTCTGCAGGCGTTGCTGTGGGAGCTCAGGGGGGTCATCTCTGGTTACTCACGGACTTGCAGTCACCGGGGAGTCTTCCCTGAGGTGTTGGCTCACGCTTCCGGCAGGAAATGTGCAGTCTTTGGAAGTTGCTTCTTTGTTGCAAAGAAGTAGCTGGTTTTGAACAGGGCCGCTGTTCATGGGTGTTTCTTGGTCCTTTAGTCCAGGGCAGTCCTCTGAGGCTTTAGAGGTCGCTGGTCCCTGTCGGATGCGTCGCTGGTTGCAGGCTTTCGAAGTTGGAGACAGGCCAGTAGGGCTGGGGCCAAAGCAGTTGTTGTCTTCCTCCTTTTCTGCAGGCTTGTAGGTCAGCAGTTCTTCTTGTTTCTTCAGGTTGCAGGAATCTAGTTTCCTAGGTTCTGGTGTGCCCCTAAATACTAAATTTCGGGGTGTGTCTAGGTCTGGGAGGGCAGTAGCCAATGGCTACTGTCCTTGAAGGTGGCTACACCCTCTTTGTGCCTCCTCCCTGAGGGGAGAGGGGCACATCCCTAATCCAATTGGGGGAATCCTCCAATATCAAGATGGAGGATTTCTAAAGGCAGGGGTCACCTCAGCTCAGGGCATCTTGGAGCTGTCCTGACTGGTGGGTGACTCCTCCTTGTTTTTCTCATTATCTCCCCTGGACTTGCCGCCAAAAGTGGTGGCTATGTCCAGGGGGCGGGCATATCCACTAGCTGGAGTGCCCTGGGGCATTGTAACACGAACCCTGAGCCTTTGAGGCTTACTGCTAGGTGTTACAGTTCCTGCAGGGGGGAGGTGTTAAGCACCTCCACCCTGTGCAGGCTTTGTTTCTGTCCTCAGAGAGCACAAAGGCTCTCACCCCAGGGGGGCAGGAAGTCGTCTCTCAGTAGCAGATGCCGAGATGCCCTCTGTGTGCATTTTTTTATAAATCCAACACTGGCATCAGTGTGGGTTTATTATTCTGAGAAGTTTGATACCAAACTTCCCAGTATTCAGTGTAGCCATTATGAAGCTGTGGAGTTCGTTTTTGACAAACTCCCCGACCATATACTTAATATGGCCACACTGTACTTACAATGTCTAAGAATAGACTTGGACACTGTAGGGGCATATTGCTCATGCAGATATGGCCTCACCTGTGGTAAAGTGCACCCTGCCTTAGGGCTGTAAGGCCTGCTAGAGGAGTGACTTACCTATGCCACAGGCCGTATTTTGTGTGCATGGCACCCTGAGGGGGGTGCCATGTCGACTTTGCCTTTTTCTCACCAACAACACACACAATCTGCAGTGGCAGTCTGCATGTGTTAGGTGAGGGGTCCCTAAGGGTGGCACAACACATGCTGCAGCCCTTAGAGACCTTCCCTGGTCACAGGGCCCTTGGTACCACTGGTACCTTTTACAGGGGACTTATCTGTGTGCCAGGGGTGTGCCAATTGTGGAAACAATGGTACATTTTTAGTGGAAGAACACTGGTGCTGTGGCCTGGTTATCAGTGTCCCAGCACACTTCTCAGTCAAGTCAGAATCAATATCAGGCAAAAAGTGGGGGGTAACTGCAACAGGGAGCCATTTTCCTACAGCATTGCACTACCAGAGAAATAGCATGCCTCCAAGGCATGGGGAGGGACACACACCGCCAAATGCAGCATACCTGGGACCCACACAGCCCTGACCAGTAGTGGATGCCTACGAGCTAGGTAGCTAAATTTGCCCTTTTGCACCATAGCCCCGTCTACAGACCCCTGGTGGACTTGGCTACCCTGGAGGATAGGCACACAATATGCACCTATAGACTTGACAGGGCCACAATCACTGAGCTGTGTGCCCAATTGGAGCCTGACCTGATATCTGCTATCTGTCACCCCACTGGGATTCCCCCTTCTTGTGCAAGTGCTCTCTGTCCTCCATTTCCTGGCAACTGGTTCTTTCCAAGTTACAGTGGGCTTGGCAGCAGGAATGTCACAGCCAGTGTTCTCAATAGTGCTGACAAGAGTGTTGTCTGCCCTGATAAAACACATGTGCAGCTACATTGTTTTCCCCCAGGTTGAGGATTTGGCCACTGTGAAGGCCGAGTTCTATGCAATGGGACATATCCCCAACATAATTAGGGTGACTGATGGAACACATATTGCATTTGTCCCCCCCCCCGGCAGAATGAGCAGGTGTTCAGGAATTGTAAGAGTTTCGACTCTATGAATGTTCAGATAGTGTTCTTGGCGGACCAGTACATCTCACATGTCAATGCTAAGTATCCTGGGTCGGTGCATGATGCCTTTGTCCTAAGGAATAGCAGCATCCCAAATATGATGGGCCTACTTCAGAGGCACAGGGTGTGGCTAATAAGTGAGCCCTGGTTCCCACCCAGTATATGTTGGTCTATGGGTATGGTGTGGGCCATATAGGATAGTGTGTGGCTAAATGTATCCCTCAATATTTGCAGGTGACTGGTTACCAAAACCTATCATGGCTGCTGACCTCTGTGAGGAATGTCAGGACAAGGGCAGAAGAACGTTATAATGAGACACATGGGCGAATCAGAAGGATAATTGAAATGGCCTTTGGCCTCCTGAAGCCCAGGTTCCGGTGCCTCCATCTAACAGGTGGATCCCTGTGCTACTCACCAAAGGAGGTCTGCCAGATAGTGGTGGCATGCTGCATGTTGCATAACCTGTCCCTCAGAAGTCATGTCCCATTCCTGCAGGAGGAGGCTGGAGATGCTTGTGTGGCAGTAGTAGACCCTGTGGACAGTGAGGATGAGGAGGCAGAGGATGAGGATGAGGACAACAAAACAAATGTTATCCGACAACACTTCCAATGACACACAGGCAGGACAGTGTTACTTCACATTTCAATGCCTTTTGTTTTCATTTGTGTGCCAATGGCATGCTGATATTTGCACTTACTGTTCTCTCTGGCAATTCATTTTGCAGATGTTGGTGACCTCATATTTACTCCTGGTGTGATCACTACAGCCAGCTACAGGTCATTAATCAATGCTCATTCTCTGAACAGTTGATGTGCAATGTTTGTACCTGTTTCAATGAATACATATTTGATATACATGATGTACAAATGTTTTTTTTTCAAAGGGTGTTTATTGGAGTGCTAATATATGGAGGGGCAAGTGCAATGGGATGGGGTGATGATGGAGGAAAGTCCAGGGTATTGTTCCAGTCTATTTGTAGCGCAGGTGCATTGTCCATGGAGACATAAGAAGGGGAGCAATGGCAGTTCAAGGTGGACAGAGTGACAGAGTGGGACACAAGGCTGACAATCAGGAGTCTTATTTCCTGGCGGGGGTCTTGACAAGTGTCTCTGGTTTCTGTCTGGACCTCAGGGAACATTTGCGGGGTGGTTCATCTTCTGCAGGGGGAGGGGTGCTGGTGGCATGTTCGTCCTGTGGCAGCGCTTCCTGGCCACTAGCGGCAGCGGAGGTGGAAGGCTGTTCAGATGTCTGGCTAGTGGCAGGGGCTCGCTGGTGTGAGACTGCCTCCCTCATAATGTTGGCCATGTTTGCCAACATCCCAGCAATGGAGATCAGGGTGTTGTTGATGCAAGTCCTCCCTGATCCTCCTGCAGCCACCTGCTCTCCTGCACATTGTCCAGGATCTGGCCCACAGTGTCCTGGGAATGTTGATAGGATCCTAGGATCTCTGCCAGAGACTCCTGAAGGGTCAGATCCCTGGGCCTGTCCTCCCCCTTGCGCACAACAGTCCTCCCAGTTTACCTGTTGGCCTGTGCCTTTGTCTCCTGAACCATGTGCCCACTGCCACTGACCCCAGGTCCCTGATTGTCTTGGGGGCAAGATATGCCCTGGGGTCCCTGTAGAGGTGGACACACTGCGGATTGACGTGTCCTGGGGACAGTGGTATAGGTACGCTGGGTGGGTGCTGTGGTGGTGTTTCCTGATGGGGGAGGCTCTGTGGTGGTGTGTGACTGGGCCTGGGTAACCGGCTGTCCAGTGGTCCATGATGGGCCAGGTAGGTCATCCAGATCCTGAAGACCAGAGTTACTGTCATCACTGTGGGCCTCTTCAGTTGGGGGACTAGATAGTGCTGGCACCTCCTCTCCGCTGACATTGGCTGGGGTACCTATGGGGATGTAAATGATGTGTTATAGTTTCTGTGTCTGACATATTGTATATCCGTGGCTTCCCCTCTTTGTTTGAATTTGTCCTGGCACCTTTCACTTGTGTGTGTTAATGTATGGTGGGATGTTAGTTCTCAATGGTGTGCATGCTTTAGTGATGAGTGTCCATGCAGGGCTGTGAGGGGTGTCCATGCATTGGTATGGCATGCAGGGCGTGGCATTGGGATGAGTGAGATGTGATGGTGGGGTGTGGGGGAAGTAGTGGAGTGATGGGAGTGAGGGTGAGGGTATGTGATGGCATTCAGGTAGGGGGGTGATAGTGGTAGAGAGTTGACTTACCAGAGTCCAGGTCCTCCTCTGACTCCAGACAGGTCCTCAGAATGCAGTATTGCCAAGACTTGCTCCTCCCATGTTGTGAGTTGTGGGTGAGGAGGTGAGGGTCCACCGCCAGTCCTCTGTACAGCAAGCTGGTGTCTTGCTGCAATGGAACGTACTTCGCCCTTAGGTCGTTCCACCTCTTCCTGATGTCATCCCTGGTTCTTGGGTGCGTCCCACGGCTTTGAACCTCTCCACGATTCTCCACCATAGCTCCATCTTCAAAGCTATTGATATCTGCTGCACCTGTGCTCCACATAGCTGTGGCTCTACCCTGACAAGTTCCTCCACCATGACCCTTAGCTCCTCCTCTGTGAAACGGGGGTGTCTTTGTGGTGCCATAGGTGTTCTGTGAGGTGTGTTGGTGAGGGTGTGTTGGGTGATGTGTCAGGGTGTGTGATGTGTAGTGCGTGAGTGGTGTATAGGTGTGAATAGTGTGTGGCTCTAGTTGTGTCAGTGGTCTTGGTGTCAATCTCCTGCCAGTAATTGTTGTTTATAAAGGGTTGTGGGTAATGTGTGTGTGTGTTTTATAGTGGTGTTGGCGTGGTGTGTGTATGGGTGTCAGGTGTGTGTTGTTTGAATTGTCCAATGTGGTGTTGTTTTGTATATGGGTGTCCATTGTGAGCACGGCGGTATGTACCACCAATGGTTTACCGCCGTTGAATGTCCGCCGTGGTGATTCGTGGGTCATAATGTGGTGGGTGTAGTTCTGGTGGCGTAATGATGTGGGTTTTGATACCGCCAGTTTATCACTGACCCTTGGTGTGGCAGATTTGTGTATGTGGATGAATACTGACAAATTGGTGTGTGTATGTATCATAATATGGTGAACGGATATCGCCACAGATGGCTGCTGTCAGCGTGGCAGTACGTGGGATTTACCCCCAATGCCATAATGAGGGCCTAAGTGTTTTTTGCTATGAAATGAAGCATGCATCTTACCATATAGCTAAAGGATGTATTGCTGTTGGTAATATCTCTATCTTATACTTGTTTTTACAGCAGGCTGCAGAAAACTGCAGGTAATACTAAGGTTGTTGCCATACACAAAGGCCCATATTTATACTTTTTTAGTGCCGCATTTGTGTCATTTTTTGATGCAAAAGCGGCGCAAACGTACAAAATACAATTGTAATTTGTACGTTTGCGCTGCTTTTGCGGCAAAAAATGACACAAATGTGGGGCAAAAAAAGTATAAATAAGGGGAAAAGTTTTCTGCTCATAAAAAGTTGTCAGAAGCAGATAAAGTAGCGTAGACAACAGGGAAATGCCAAGGTAAGTGTTTTTTGTATTTGCAACAAAGCTTGCTGAATTGCAGGCAAATGCAAGCTCCAGAGCATGCCTTTTATTTTTGTGCTCAGGAGCCCATAGCGCATCTTCCTAAAGGGAGAAAGGCCGACACAGAAAGCTGAGGAGCATTAGAACACGGTCTCTGCCTTGGCTGGTCCACCTCAGGTTCCATGTCGGCAGCGCGCCAGATATCTGGATGCATGGCAGCAGCCACCTCAGCAGGCCACCCACAAAGAGTTCAGTGCAGGGCCTGGCCAGTGAGGATTAACTGTCTGTGGCAGGAAGGGCAAGTCCTGCAACCAACCCCCAATGCGCAAGGCCACAAGCCTTGCGCTGTGTATAAGTCACCTGTAGAGAGTTTGGAAAAGAGACGTAATTTAATATGTACATTTGTTTGTAATGTTTGTAATTCTATATGTTGTGTTAAGAGTTAGAACCAGTGGCGGCCCGTCCTTTAGGGCGGAGGGGCCACCCCCCCCACCTTTTGCCCCCCATGAAGAGTGTCCGTCAGGCTGAACAAAGGTCAGCCTGACAGACACTCTTCATGTCCAGGTCAGGCAGCCAGGAGCAGACATGCGCGATTTGCGCAGACACCTGGCTGCCTGAGCTGAACTTTGCTGGGCTGAGGAGATCACAGCTCCTATGGGCGTGACCTCCTCGGCCCAGCAAAGGTTCCTCGAGGCCCTCCCCTGGGGTGACGAGGAAAGCGTCACCAATTGACACTCTCCCTGGGCGCTTCAGTTTAAGCCCTGATGTGCCCAGGGCTAGTGTCAATCAGTGACACTTCGTCACAGAGTGAGGTGGGGTCAGCAGTCTCACTGACCCCATCCCACTCTGTGACGAGGCTGGGACTGCTGCCTTCCCTCATTGGCTGACCCAAGGTCAGCCAATGAGGGAAATCAGCAGTCCCAACCCTCCTGGGACCTGGAGGCCAAAGGTAAGTGTGTATGTGTGTATGTGTGTGATGTTTCAAATTGAATGGTGCATGCGTGCATGTTTGAATGGTATGAATGTTGTTAATGGATGTGCGTGCGTGCGTGTGTGAAAGAATGAGTGTGTGTGATGTTTTAAAATGAATGTTTGGTGAGTGCGTGCATGTTTGAATGGTATGAGTGTTGTTAATGGATGTGCGTGCGTGCGTGTCTGTGTGTGAAAGAATGCATGTGTGTGTGGGTGCCCCACCCGCCCCCCTCCCTCCTAAAGCTGCCGGCCGCCACTGGTTAGAAGACAAACGGTACACTAGCATCCAAACTCACTAAGCCAGCATCCCTTACTTCAGGGTATGCAGGTATCACTTGCTCAAGGGTGTTTGTATGCAACCTGACAGTTCAGATAAGAAAAAGGAAATTGTTTTTTGGAAGAGTAAGCCTCACACACTTGTCAAGTCATGCTTCATCATCAGAAATCTCTCCCCACCCTGGTAGGGCAATGCCATCAGGGTGGACTCAACCTCCTGAAAGTTTTTTAACTAAGTGACACTGGATGGAGTTGTTATATAAGTTACTACTAGATAGTGGTGGGATCCAGAAAGACTAAAAATACCTTCTGGAACCCAGGCTGTCACCTCTAATTACTCGGGACCATCGGTATGGTTAAAAACAATGGGGATGGTTTTTAACCGTACCTATGTTCCAGAGAGGAAGCCTCATAGGTATGGTTAAAAGCAAAGGGGATGTTTTTTTTCATAACAGTGACTTAAACCATGATGGCTTGAGTCACTGTTCTAAAAAACATCTCCATTGGATGCTCATGTTCTCACTCTTAATGCACACTACCACAAATTGAGATTCAGATGTCGAACTACTATCTGGAAATAATAAGCAATCCGACTTGTGCAGTGGAGATATTGACATGTCGCTTAATCTATGTGAATTTGAGGATGGTGTAGAATTTATAACATTGGTCAGGGAGGCATTAACACCCCCACTTTCAAAAAACACTTCATGAAATAGAGAAAAAACAAAGACACAATCAGTTTGAAAACCTATTGAAAGAAAAAGCAAGCAAAAGCTAGTCTTAGCAATGACCATATTATTGTCATCAAACCCCCAGATGAGGGTGGTACTATTTTAATTTCGACTTAAGCAAATATAAACAGGAAGCACACAGAAACCTACATTACCCTAACTGTTATGAACCAACATCTGTCAACGCTATTATAACTTTGAGACTGATATATACAACATGTTGTGGGACTGGAAGAAAAACGGTCTTATATTTTGAGAAATATAAGAATTCAGAAATTGGTTGTGCATTGTTTTAACCAAAAATACATAAACCTGCAAGTGATTCCCCGAGCAGGCCCATTGTAACCTCTAATGGAAGTGTGTTAGAAAAATACCTAAATAAATTTCCTTCTACCTATGGTTTTTTAGCTGCATTCCTTTTGCAGATACACCACTAGTTTCCTTTGGGGGCAAGCTTACTTCATGATTACTGCGGAGGTAACTGCATTCTTTACCTGTGAACAATATGAATAGAGTATATTTGCTTGCAAACATTTAATGAGAAACAGACACATCAGTCAATATGATCACACTGAATTGTTGTTGACTATTATTCATTTTTGCTTTCATAACATGTTTTTATTTGATAAAGATTGGTACTAACAGTTGTCTGGTGCTGCCAAAGCTACTGGCTTCGCCTCTAGCTGTGCAAATATTTTCATGGGCTGGTGGAGGACCGAATAGTATGAACAAGTTAGAAGGAAATGTGGGACGGTCGCATGATGTTACGGATATGTTACATCGAGTACCTGTTCGTTATCTGTGACAACTGATTTTAAAAGATTGCTTGAAACTTTATAAGGTGCATGGCACGTTAGCGTTCGGAGCCATTTTCGTAAATATTTTTTGGGGATATTTTCATCAAAACAGATGTTATGGTGCGGGGTGCAATTACTGTAACATATTATCGTTCATATATGCTGTACAGTGAGCTCTGTGGTGGAGCAGTAGGTGTAATAAACAACATTGTACAACATCCCATACTCTGTGTTCAGAGTCAGCACACCAGCACCTTATCATACTTCCTCACCCACGAGCGCCCACCCACCCACTCCTACTTCTGCTTGTGTGATCCTGCAGTGTAAGTTGTTTTACGTGCATTCAGTGGCCATAAGGGTATCCGTCAGGACAACAAGTCTGGCATGTTACAGTCTACCTCATTAGTCAGGTTTTGACCTCAAAACCCTCAGAGGAGATTTCAGCGAACAGGGATCTAACAGTAGACTCTTCTTCGGGCTCACTAAAATAATCCACCAGCTGGTTCTACACTTGGGCCTTGTTTATCAAACTCCAACCCCTCCTCACCACATGGAACAATGTAGCACCCCCATAACCCACCCATCGGATGAGGTCTGCCCTCCACTTGGTTAGTCTAGGGCCCCTAGCAGCCTTCTAAAGCATGGTAATTTCTCACTTCTCAAGGATCAGGGCCGGGTCTACAAACCTGTTTGTAATCTTATATTTATTAGGATGCAGGAATCCTTCAACAAGCAGGCCAAAGGAGTGCACAGGATTGCTCTCTGAGTAACCTCATCAATACACACTACTACATCTTTCCAAAAATCGAACAGCGCAGGGAAAGACCAAACCATGTGATGCTCCAATGCCATGTTCACCACATCTGGGGCATTTTGCTTCAGTTGCTCGGAAAATCCCAATGATCCTGCCAGGGTAAGATATGACCTATGTAAGAAGTAAAAGTTAATGAACTTGAATCTGGCATTGCAGGACACTGTATACGTAGTAGCAAGTATTGTTTCCCATTCCGGCTTGGTGATTGGGATCACCAGGTCCTCCTCCCATTTCTTGCACAATTCTACTTAGGGTGTAATAATGTTTGCTGTCAAAACCCGATAGAGATTAGTCACCACTTTGGTACGGCCTGTCATGGTACAGAGTACCTGACTGCATTGATGAACTGGAGGTTCATGGGAGCTGGTCCTCCAAAGTCCATGCAATGTCATGACCACTGCTCTGTGCAATAAAAAGTGACCACTGGGCATTCCAAATGTCTCAGAGAAGTCCTCGAATTCCTACTGCTTGCTGTCTTTGTAGAGGTCACCAACTCAGGTTACCCCATATGTCGTCCCACTCCACTAGCCCCTGCAGTGCCTCCCTGTAGTCACAGTCTCTAATCCAGGCAATGGGATAGCTTGCAAGTATGGCAGCCGGGTCCGGGTTCTCTGAAGGCAACACTGCCAGCAGCGTCGTAAAACCTGTACGTCTATGGTGCTTCCACGATCTGCAGTCTGGAATTCAGTAGAATCTGAAACAGTTTTTGGAAGCTTGGAGTCAAGCCATCTATGCCTTCCCTCAACTCATTCAGGAAGTTGAACCATTGGAGCTGTGCAACTAAGTAATGTGCTTCCAAGACTAGAACCGCTAATCCCCCCTCAGGTGTCAGGTGCTGTAATTTGGACTTTGCAACTCTACGTCTACTACTCTCCCAATCTAGGTCGACCATCAGCAAGTTCAGTTCTCAGAATAGGTGACGGGGAATGAGAAGTGGCAGGGTAGAGAAGAAATATAACAAGAGGGGGAGTGCACTATTTTCGTTACTGTGATCCTCCCCGCCACAGAGAGCGGCAGTGCTTTTTAGAAGTCAACAATAGATTAGAGCACTCTGATTGTGGCACCAATATTGCCCGCAAGGAGATTGTTCCGATCATGGTAGATTTAATGATAAGGTAATTCAGGCAGACCCCTTCCTAGGTAAATCCCTGCAAGTCACAAGGCTGGGTGAGTCTCTACAGAGTGAGAATAGGTGAAACTTCTGACAATTGATGTGGAGGCCAGACGCTTCACCAAAGTGCTCTAGTAGTGCTATTGCTCTCAGTAGATCCATGCCTTTGTCCCGCAGGAACAAGATCATGTCATTTGCATACAGGGCGGTATGGTACAAAGCACCATGTATATCTATCTCTCTGTAGTACGCATCTGAATGTCTGCAGCTTGCGAAGGGTTGAACCGCAATGGCAAGCAGTAGCCTCATCCCACACCCCACGACATAGGACTCAGAGGTAGTTTTGCCTATCCGAACCCACGCTGTGAATGCTTAATAGAGGAGCTTCGTCCATTGGACGAAGCCTGGTCCCAGTCCCATCTGCAGCATCACTTGATACAGAAAAATCCAGCGTCTGGTATCAAATGCTTTCTCAATATCAATTGCACCTATGACCGCCTTGTGTTTCTCCAAGAAATCAGCATCTGGTACCCAAAAGAGCCTTTGTATGTTCTGTGCTGTATCTCATCCGGGATAAACTAATTTTGAGTGGCATGAAGCAGCATGGGCATATAATGTAAGAGGTAGGAGGCTAATATTTTGCGGATCCCTGTTATGCCCTCACATCCCATCCCTGGGGGGGGGGGGAGGTGACCATGTTTACGCAGTGGTATCACCAGTGCTTCGTTTGTTGAGGTTGGTAGGAGGCCAAGCCACCAAATGCATAGCTACTAATCTTGGGGCCAGATAATCAGCATATGTGGTGTAAAACTCCACTGGCAGGCAATCTGTCCCAGGAACTTTGCCTCACGTCATGGCCTTAGTCGCAGCCCAGGCCTCTACTTCAGTGACCTCCCTCCCGTGGTTTTCTGCCTCATCACCTCCCGGCCTCAGTAGAACCACAGGAAGTCTTCTACAGTCTGGAGGTGAGGCATCTAGCCTTGTATCATATTCTTCAAATCTATCATTAATGCTATCCTGATGGTAAAGGTGTTTTCCATTCTCTGATTCTATTTTTAAGATCAGGGAGCCCCTAGATGTAAGGTCGGCAAGCCAAGCTAACAACATTCCAGCTTTATCAAGTTCAGCATGGGTCCAGACCATGTAGTCACAATAGTCAAAACAGTTGAGTTTTTTGTTGCAAACCACCATTTGCTCCTTAGCATCCAGGATTCGTTGCTTTAACTCTGGTTTCCCAAGTCTGTCAAAGTCTAATTTTTGCACTGCCAGTTCCCCAGTTTCAATCCCCCCTACAAGGGGGCGCTGCACCTCCGCCACATCAGCAATGCATCGCCCTCCAATAACAGCCTTAAAGGCATCCAACTTAACCAGAGGTGTACCGGCTGTGGCTACGTTGTTCAAAAAATATTTCTGTATAGTCTTGTCAATGGGGTGCCAGAATGCAGGACCCTCTAGGGTTTCCACTCGCAGGTGCCAGTCCAGTATGCAAGGGCACTCCCTGGATTGTGGCAGAGGCTGTTCAACACAGCTATTCACTGTGGCGGATTGCCCCATGCATCCCTGGTGAGCAGAGGAAGGTATTGAGGGTTATGTGCAACTCATGTAACCCGGAGAAAAAAGAGTAATCCTTCTCACCAGGGTCCAAGCACCACCAGGAGTCTATCAACCCCTGTCTCCACTGCCAGTCCGAGAACGTTCGTGCAAGACGCCAGACAAAGGAATCTCCCACAGGTGGGTGGGATCAATCCAGGATGGGGTCAGGAATACTATTAAAATCGCCTCCTAGTAAAGTGTTCTGTGCCATGTATGGAGCAAGGACTCCAGGTAACTCTGCAAAGAAGCTACCCTGATTAGAGTTAGGGAAATGGATCCCAACTAATTTTAAGTCTCTGCCTACAAGATGGCCTGATACCATTACATATCTTCCATTGGGGTCAATCAGCTCACAGTTTTTTTTGAATGGCACCCGCTGTGTGGATCCACAGTAATACTCCTCTAGAGAAAGCCGATTGGGTTGTGGCGTAGATTTGGTCCCACCATCTATTTTTTAGCGTGTTCCTCTCTGTGAGTCTAAGGCGTTGTTTCTTGCAATAGAGCAATATGTACTTGTCACCTTTTCAGGTATGTGTGTATCTTATATCATTTAGCCATGTTGTTGAGACCCCTGAAATTCTAACTAATAAAGTTATAGGTTGAAGTTGTCGTCATAAGGTGGGATCGCGATAGCGCTATGGATACCTAATCAAGAACTCAGGGTCCCATTATGAGACAAACGGTGGCGGTCAAACCGCCGCGGTCGTGGCGGTTGGACCGCCACATTATAACCATGGCGGAGCTGTCACGGTCCAACCGCCGACAACGCCACACTGCCGCCAGCCTGCAGCCTGGCAGTCCTGACAGTTGTAATCTGCCAGGGCAGCACTGCAAGCAGCGCTGCCCTGGGAATTACGAGTCCCCATACCGCCAGCCTTTCCAGGGCGGTTACACTGACCTTTAAAGGCTGGCGGAATAGGGGCATCGGGGGGCCCCTGCATTGCCCATGCATTTGGCATGGGCAGTGCGGGCCCCCATGCACAGCCCTGTCACGCATTCCACTGCCTGAATTATGGGCAGTGGAATGCGTGACAGGTGCAGCTGCACCTGCCGCACCGCCACATTGGTGCTGGCGTCAATGTTAAGGCCCTGCTCACCTCAGAGCCAGAGGGTAGAAATGCTGTTCCCGCCTGCCAGCCTTGCTGTGAACTTTTAATGGGGTCGGCTGTGTTCAGGGGGCACAGGCCGCCTGATACAGGAACGAGTTTGTCGGGCCACCTCGTAATAAGGCCCTCAGTGCCCCAGGTAAGGCAGGTGCTGAGGGCCACTGAGAAATTAGTGCAACAGGAGCGGCAGAAGCAACCCAAGAAACAAACCGCTCAACATAACAATCAAGCACCCAACTCCCCAGCCCCAGGACAAGAAGAAAACGACTCCCCATCCAAACCAAAAGCAACTCAATCAACACATGTGCAATCATCTAATGCACAACTAGATAAGGGGGTGCACCAGCAGCATCGCCTCCCAGCTTCACTTCACACCATCCTTATGGCAGGCAGGATATAAGCACCCCCAGCAATGGACAGGCAGGGGTGTAGCTTCAGGGGTGGTGGTTTATACCCTCCCCTAATAAATGCATGTTGTGATAAATAGTTGGATGGAGGTGCTTTCAGTCAGGTGAGGTGTTGGATTTCACAGGGAGTTTTTACATACACAGACAAAAACGCAAACACACTCTCCTCTCTGAAAAGACTTCACAAATGTTGTCTATTTCACAAAATAATGTGCTTTCTCTCACTTAGCTTAATTTACCTACCAATCCACATTGCTCTCCCTTTCCATTGCCTCTTAAACCCCTCTTGTGTGCCCTGCTTTTCCTATAATGTATTTTATCATCATGTGTCAGCAAGATTGTCGGGAAATCTGAAGCTAACACCCCCCCAATCATACTGACCAAGTTACGCCTCTGTGGAGTGGTAAAAAAGCTAAAGTCCAGGTGCTGCATACAACCACAAGCATATTTCCAACAGGACACTTTGGGGGTCATTCCAACCCTGGCGGTCGGTGATAAAGCGGCGGCCAACCCGCCAACAGGCAGGCGGTCCAAAAAACGGAATTCTGACCCTGGCGGGAACCGCCAACACAGGCCGCCACTTTAACACTCCGACCGCCACGGCGGGACAGACAAACAGCGCGGCGGTCACCGCCAACAGGCAGGCGGCAGACAATGTACCGCCCACAGTATCACAACTCACCAATCCGCCACCTTTTCCGGGGCGGGAGCCCCGCCGATAAAAACACGGCGGAAACAGACTACAAACGGGAAAACGCTCACCTCTATACACTCCACGAGGACGGAGGACAGCATGGAACCCAAATTAAACATCCTACCAGCTCTTGTCTACCTGCTCATCTACCACGAGTACGAACTCCGGCGCAGAAGACAACGGTGAGTACTGCACCTACGACACAGGGGAGGGGGGAGGACGAAAGGTTACGGGCACACACATACACCCCCCCCCAACTATCAACATACCAATGCAGAGCAACAACTGAGTGACACCTCCCAAACCCCCCTGAAAAATGCAAAGACACAATAAAATTTCAATTTAAATTTATGTATAAATTAGGTTCATTGAAGTCATGGAAAATTTTCGTCATGAAATATCAAAGCAAAAATCATGATCAGTGCGAAAGCTATGTACATAGTCAATAAGTCCTGCTCAGTGTGTCAAATATCCACAGTCCGTGGGCCAATGTCTACCAAACACATGGGCAAAGCCCACACAGGAGACCTGAGTCCGTTGGAGAGAACACTGCTGGGGCATCAGATGACAAAACTACAGGCACCTCAGGGGGAAGGGAAAGGGGGGCACCTCAGCCACAGGAGTCCACGACGCCAGAACCACGAAGGGGCCACCATGCCCACTGTGCCATCCTGGGGAGTGCAAAGCCACAGTCCATCAGGTGGATTACAGACTCCACTGGTCATGGAGGAGGCAGGGTGCCCAGAGTGCAGCGTGAACACTAGCTCGACACAGAACCAGCACTGTCAATGGGCCAGCGGAGCGGTGCTTGAGACGGCGGGGCCCAGCGGAGCGGTGCTTGAGACGGCGGGGCCCAGCGGAGCGGTGCTTGACAGGAAGGGCCCAGCGGAGCGGTGCTTGACAGGAAGGGCCCAGCGAAGCGGTGCTTGAGATGGCGGGACCCAGCGGAGCGGTGCTTGACAGGAAGGGCCCAGCGGAGCGGTGCTTGACAGGAAGGGCCCAGCAAAGCGGTGCTTGAGACGGCGGGGCCCAGCGGAGCGGTGCTTGACAGGAAGGGCCCTGCGGAGCGGTGCTTGACAGGAAGGGCCCAGCGGAGCGGTGCTTGAGACGGCGGGGCCCAGCGGAGCGGTGCTTGACAGGAAGGGCCCAGCGGAGCGGTGCTTGACAGGAAGGGCCCAGCGGAGCGGTGCTTGAGACGGCGGGGCCCAGCGGAGCGGTGCTTGACAGGAAGGGCCCAGCGGAGCGGTGCTTGACAGGAAGGGCCCAGCGGAGCGGTGCTTGAGACGGCGGGGCCCAGCGGAGCGGTGCTTGAGATGGCGGGGCCCAGCGGAGCAGTGCTTGAGACGGCGGGGCCCTGTTCAGCGGTGCCTGTCTTCACAGCGGGGCCCTGTTCAGCGGTGCCTGTCTTCACGGCGGGGCCCTGTTCAGCGGTGCCTTTCTTCTCGGCGGGGCCCTGTTCAGCGGTGGCTGTCTTCACGGCGGGCCCTGTTCAGCGGTGCCTGTCTTCACGGCGGGGCCCTGTTCAGCGGTGCCTTTCTTCTCGGCGGGGCCCTGTTCAGCGGTGCCTGTCTTCACGGCAGGGCCCTGTTCAGCGGTGCCTTTCTTCTCGGCCCGGCCCTGTTCAGCGGTGCCTGTCTTCTCGGCGGGGCCCTGTTCAGCGGTGCCTTTCTTCTCGGCGGGGCCCTGTTCAGCGGTGCCTGTCTTCACGGCGGGGCCCTGTTCAGCGGTGCCTGTCTTCACGGCGGGGCCCTGTTCAGCAGTGCCTTTCTTCTCGGCGGGGCCCTGTTCAGCGGTGCCTGTCTTCACGGCGGGGCCCTGTTCAGCGGTGCCTTTCTTGTCTATCAAGGGAGCCATACCTGGCCAGGACTCCCTGCTTAGTCGCCCTCCGACCGTGCAGTTGCTGGACCCTCCTGTGACGGAGTCCTGGGCCCGTGGGTGTCCTCCGTCACACCCGGGATGGGGCTTGTGGGGCCCTCCTGGTCCGCGCCCCTGCTGGCTGACTTCTCCGCCCTGCTGCCCTTGCCCTCCTTTGATGAGGCTCTCTGGCCCTTGCCTGCCCTTGATGTTGTGGCAGGTGACGGGCCACGACTTTGCTCCTTGGGGGCAGCCGTGTCAGCCTTCTCACGGCGGGCCTTGGTTTTACGGGTTCTCTTTCCAGGGGGGGGCTGGCTGTTCCCTTGCTGCTGGCCGATGTATCTGTGCTGGGAAAGGGTGGACTCCAGAACCTGTGCACAATGGTCAGACTTGATGCAGGGCTGGTGGTGGCTGAGCTGCTCTTCGGACTCTTACCAGATGGAGGGGGTGGGTCAGGTGGTGCAAAGAGGTCAAGTTTGGAGAGGAAAAGTTTTTTAGGAGCAATGGGAAGGGTAGGTGCAGTGGGTATGGGAGTGGAGGGAGAGGATGTGGTTGTAGGAGAGTCAGGTGTGCTGTCTATGGGTGGAGGTGCTTGTGACGTAGGCTGTCATGTGGTGGTTGGCTGTTGTGTGGGTGGCTGCCTGCGTTTGTGTGTTTTGGAAGAGGGGGTGACAGACACAGTGGGAGAGGACACAGGGGACGTGTAAATGGCAGTGGGGGTGGTGACTGCACGTGTGCGGACTGTACTGGAGGGTGTGGAGGTGATGGAAGTACTGGCTGATGGTGGTGTGCATGCAGGTGTGAGTGGAGACGTCACAGGGAGGGGGGAGGGAGACGAGGAGGAGGGGGACACAGAGGTGGTAGTGACTGTTGGCATGTCTGCATGTGGATGTTGCTTGGGTGAATGCTTGTGGGATCTGTGGTGCTTATGTCTGGATGAGCTGCCCTGGGGTGTTGAGGTGTGTGCAGGCTGGTCTGATGGTGTGGATGGGATAGGCTGAGGAACAGGAGACTGGGAGACGGTGGAGGCAGTTAGAAGAGGGAGGCTGGAAACAGGGACAATGGCTGCCGTCAGTGCTGAGGCCAGAGCATTGAACGATCGTTGATGGGCAGCCTCACCCGAATGAATGCCCTCCAGGTATGCATTGCTCTGATGCACCTCCCTCTCTACCCCCTGGATGGCATTCAAAAGGGTAGACTGCCCAACAATGATGGTCTGTAGGAGGTCAATGACCTCCTCACTGAGGGCAGCAGGGGTAACTGGGGCAGGGCCTGAGGTGCCTGGGGCGAAGGAGATGCCCGCCTTCTTGGGCGAGCGGGCACGGAGCGCAGGCTGAGGGGCTGCTGGGAGGGCGGAGCTGGTGCGCTGGGTGGCGGCTGTACCTGTTGAGGCGGGGGGCACGGATGTTGCCGCCACCGCTAGGGAGCTCCCTTCCGAGGACGTGTCAGTGTCGCTGGTATCACCATGGGTCCCCGTTGTGGAGCTCCCCTCGCCCTCCGTATCACTGGTGACCTCGGTGTCTGTAGCATGGCCCACCGGGGCCTTGTGAGTTGCAGCTCCCTCGTGCTCCGATGTCAATTCTCCTCCGCCTGATGATGCTAATGCACACATGCACAAGAAGATAAAGAAAAAGGGTGGGGAGAGAAATAAAGACAGGTTGAGTGCATGCATTGTAAACACCGTTGTCGGAGAGGACAGACACAGGAGCCTCCAGCACTACGCCGGGCAATCGGGGTACACTACTCAGTACTTGTGACTAGGCCTACAGGTCTATGGACAACAAATGCACACATGGGTGATGCTGGACCATGGATTCCTGTACTTGGCACCCTACAGAGGTGGGGGGCGGGGGCACAGGGCCATGCCTAATGGAGGGGACTACACTACAGAAAGCGCCCTGGCCTAATGTCACCCACAGCCCTCCTCCCCCACCCAGGCACCTCCACTGCGCGTAAAGATAGCAGAATGTGCTGGTAGTCACCCCCTTGTGTCTGCTGTGATGTCCTCACGCGCCCATCCAAATCGGGGTAGGCCACCGCCAGGATCCGGGACATCAGGGGGGTCAATGTACGACTGGCACCCCTCCTACGTTGGGAGGCCATCCCCAGCAGTGACTCGGCGGTCTTCCTGGTCCCGCGGCGGATGTCCTCCCACCTCTTTCGGCAGTGGGTGCCCCGTCTGTTGTGGACCCCCAGGTCCCGGACTTCCTTGGCGATGGCACGCCAAATGTCGACTTTCTGATGGGCGCTGACCTATTTGACATGTACAGGGTGGGAAAGGAAATTTCAACATTTTTCTGCATGTTAGATGTGATTGCCCCCCCCTCCCCAACCCTGCCATGTGGCACATGCTCTCATCTGTCGTGCCTTGCACTCCTCATTCGCTCCCCACCCCACCATCTTACATCCACCATACACAACCCAGGCATAGCCCATTCAACGTGCACCCAGTGTACTTACCTGTTGGTCTGGAGGACCGTAGAGTAGCGCATACTGGGGCAGGACCCCATCCACAAGTTTCTCCAACTCTTCTGAAGTGAAGGCAGGGGCCCTTTCCCCAGTCGCAGCAGCCATTGTCTCTTCCAGACCGAGGTCACAGCAGCACTTGCAGTATAGGTCCTCTCCTGTGGATGATCAGGTCTCGAGTGATTAATCAGATAGAAAATGGCGGTCACGCCCGCTGCATGATTTCTACTGCGTCACACAGGCCTAGGCCTTGCATTGCCACTCATACAAGCCGTTCCATGCATAGCGATTCGTGTACTGTGCAAGCTGTGTGAACGAACCTGTGGGTTGCTTGACTCTGTGCTCCATGTTGTCCTTCCTAGGCACCGTCCGCTGGGACTTGCGAGGAGAAGTATGAATCCTCCTGTGTACCGACCGCTGGTGGACCTGTCGACAATGGAAGAACGACATATTATAATTCGATACCGACTTGACCGAGCCACTATACATGAACTGTGTGCCCAGCTGGAGCCAGACCTGATGTCCCCCATCCGCCAACCCACAGGGATTCCCCCTCTGGTGCAGGTTCTGTCAGTACTCCATTTTTTGGCAAGTGGGTCTTTTCAGACAACAGTGGCCATGTCATCAGGGATGTCTCAGCCTATGTTTTCTAAGGTTTTGTCCAGAGTGTTGTCTGCCCTGATGAAATACATGCGGAGGTACATTGTTTTCCCTGAGGAGGGTGATTTGGCCACTGTGAAGGGTGATTTCTATGCCCTTGGACATATCCCCAACATCATTGGTGCCATTGATGGGACCCATGTGGCTTTAGTACCCCCAAAAGACAATGAGCAGGTGTACAGAAATAGAAAAAATTACCATTCGATGAATGTCCAGGTGGTCTGTTTGGCTGACCAGTACATCTCCCATCTAAATGCCAAGTTCCCTGGGTCAGTGATTGACGCGTATGTCATGCGAAATAGCAGCATCCCTTATGTGATGGAACAGCTACAGAGACACCGTGTGTGGCTAATAGGTGACTCTGGTTACCCCAACCTGCCTTGGCTATTGACCCCAGTGAGGAATCCCCGGACCAGGGCAGAGGAACGGTACAATGAGGCACATGGGCGAACTAGGAGGATTATAGAACGGACCTTCGGGGTCCTGAAGGCCAGGTTTAGGTGCCTGCATATGACAGGTGGATCCCTAATGTACTCACCAAAGAAGGTGTGTCATATCATCGTGGCCTGCTGTATGCTTCACAATCTTGCATTGCGACGCCAGGTGCCTTTCCTGTAGGAGGATGGTCCAGATGGTGGTGTTGTAGCAGCTGTGGAGCCTGTGGAGAGTGAAGAGGAGGAAGACGACGGGGACGACGGGGACGACACGGACAACAGGGACACAGTTATACAACAGTATTTTCAGTAGCACACAGGTAAGAATCACCCACGCCATTTTACATTTACTTCTGGCCTCCTGCATCTCTACTTTCTGTGTTTCCCCCCCAGTTCCTTTTAACTGATTTTTGACTTTCCCTTCCCTTTTCAGAGCTGTATGACCCACAGCGTGACTTCTGCTTTGTTTGCCCATGGACTAATGCTTATTGTCATTGGTATGTTGTCATCACAATGTAACTGAACATTATTGCACCGTTATGTGTAATACATTTGTAAAGAATACAAGCAGACTCCTGAAATTTGAAGTGCAATTGGTGATTTATTTTAAGTGCTGCATATAGGTCCATGATAGTAAAACGGTGATGGGTGGGGGTGGAGTAATGTCCATGGCAGAGTCCAGTTCTCAGTCGCACAGGTGCATTGTCCATATGCCTGTGGAAGGATGGAGCAGGGGCCGTTCAAGGTTGGACAGGGTGACAATGTGGGACAGTGGGTTGACATCAGGGGGTATCTTATGCTGGCGGGGGTCTTGGCATCCTACTCTGTCTTCTTGTGTGATCTCAGGTTCCGCTTGCGGGGTGGTTGATCTTCAGCAGGAGGTGGGGTTCTGGTGGCCTGTCGTGGTGTGGGGGCCTCCTGTCCACTAGCGCCAGCGGAGGTGTAGGCTGTTCGTCGTCCTGGCTAGTGACAGGGGCCCTTTGGGGTGCCACATGGTCCCGCAATGTGGTGACTATCTGGTTGAGGGCCAGGACGATGGTCCCCATTGCGGTACCGATGTTCCTGAGTTTGTCTCTGAACCCCATGTACCGTTCCTCCTGCTGTGCCTGGATCTCCTGGAACCTGGCCAGTACCGTCGCCATCGTCTCCTGGGAGTGGTGGTATGCTCCCATGATGGTGGTGAGGGCCTCTTGGAGAGTGGGTTTCCTGGGCCGGTCAACCCCCTCTCGCACAGCAGCCCTCCCAGTTCCCCTGTTTCCCCGGGCCTCTGTCCCCTGGACGGTGTGCCCACTACCACTGCCCCCAGGTCCCTGTTGTTGTTGGGGTGGTGGGTCAGCCTGGGTGCCCTGTAGTGGCGGACACACCGCTGACTGACGCGTCCTGGAGACAGAGGCATGGGCCCGCTGGGTGGGAGCTGTGCTGGTATTCCCAGAGGGGGTTGGGTCTGCTGTGGCCTGTGTCTGTGTGTGGGGAACCGACTGTCCAGAGGTCCCCGATGGTCCGGGCTGGTCATCAGGTTCTAGGTCGACAGAGCTGCTGTCATCACTGGGGGCCTGTTCTGGGGGCGGGATGGACAAATCTGGACCCTCCTGGCCAGTGTGTTGGCGTTCGGGCCCTGCAGGGGTAAAAGAGTATGGTTATTGCTTCTGTGTGTGCCATGGCGTGCGATTTGTGGGTGCCCTTGTCCCCCAGTGCTGGCATTCCCTTGCGGGAGGAGTTGTGAGGGTGGTTTGTGGGGGGGGATGGGTATGTGCAGTGGTCATGCTTAGGTGATGGGTGTCCATGGTTTGTGTTGGCATTCAGGGATTGGTGTTGTGTTGGGTGGGTTGTGCTGGTGAGACATTGGCAGGGAGGATGTGTGCTGGGGGGTTGGGGGTGAGGGTGGGTGTGTGGGTTGGCATGCTGGTGGTTGGGGGGGTGAAGTAGTTGGGATTAGACTTACCAGAGTCCATTCCTCCGCCTACTCCAGCGAGGCCCTCAGGATGCAGGATGTTCAAGACCTCTTGCTCCCATGCTGTGAATTCGGGTGGAGTGGGTGGGGGTCCGCCGCCAGTCTTCTGCACAGCGATGTTGTGTCTTGACACCATCGATCGCACCTTCCCCCGTAGGTCGTTCCAGCGCTTTCGGATGTCTTCCCGGTTTCTGGGATGCTGTCCCACAGCGTTGACCCTGTTGACGATCCTTTGCCATAGCTCCGCCTTCCTGGCTATTGTGGTGTGCTGCACCTGTGTGCCGAATAGCTGGTGCTCTACCCTAATTATTTCCTCCACCATGACCCTGAGTTCTTGGTCCGAGAACCTGGGGTGTCTTTGGGGTGCCATGGGGTGGTGTGGGGTGGTGTTTGTGGTGATGAGTGTGGTGTGTGTGGTGGTGTGTGGTGTTTTGTGCGTGGATGTAATGTGGGTGATGATGTTGTGTTCCTCTGTGTGTTGGGGTTTTCGATAGCTGTGCTCTCTCTCTCTCTCTCTCGCCTTCTCTCTGAATTTCTAGTAGTGGGGGTTTGTGGGTGATGTGGGTGTGTGTTTTATAGTTGATTGGATGTGTGGGAGTGGTGTTTGTATGTGTATCAGGTGTGTGTATTTCTAATTGTCCAATGTGGCTGTGTTTTGGAGCTGGGTGTGTATTTTGACCGCGGCGGTGTGTACCGCCAATGGAATACTGCGGTTAAATGACCGCCGCGTGGATTCGTGGGTCGTAATGGCATGGGCGTGTTTGTGTTGGCGTGACGGTGGAGGTTTGGTCATCTCCAGTTTATCGCTGACCGCTGATGAGGCGGCCTTCCGTGGATGTCGGGTTTTTGGCGGTTTGGCAGTTGTGGGTCAGAATGACCGTGGCGGTTTACCGCGGCCGCTGCGGTAGAATGGCGGTCTTCTGACCGGCGGTAAGAGCCTTTTACCGCCGAGGTCAGAATGACCCCCTTTGTACCACAAATAACATCCTAATCAAATTATTTTGTTGGACGTGCCAGGTGTAACATGCTGTAGTGAGTCATCTGAGTTGTGGGTAGAGAATGAAGCCTGGTCTGAATCAGAGTCCCTTGCGTCATCTTCGTGGAGTACAGAAAGGGGACAAGATCCTGCTCCACTGAGGGCTGTCACCTCCTCCACTGCCCTTTGTTGTTCATGTTGCGCTTGCGAGAGAGAAGGGACTATACCAGTTCCCCCTCTCACGCCTTTCCTGGGAAGCCTTCGGGTTGGTGTTCCATCACCCCTGGCAGCACCCCACATATTCCGGGGGAGGCGATCTATCCTGTCCCATATTTATGGGGGGTAGGTAAAGAGCTGTACTTCTTCGCCACATGTGACTCAGAGTTTGGCCAGGAATACCAAGGCATAGGAGATTCCCAGTGATCAAAGACCCTTCTTAGGGTCTTTGAAGAAAGATCTCTGCTTCCCTCGACCATGATGTCTCCCTTGAGCTGTGTCTGGGTCAAGATATAGGGGGTGATTCTGACCGTGGCGGACGGCGGTCGCCGCCCGCCAAGCGGTTCCCGCCGAAAGACTGCTCCGCGGTCAAAAGACCGCGGCGGTCATTCTGGCTTTCCCACTGGGCTGGCGGGCGACCGCCGAAAGTCCGCCCGCCAGCCCAGCGGGAAACACCCTTCCCACGAGGAAGCCGGCTCAGAATGGAGCCGGCGGAGTGGGAAGGTGCGACGGGTGCAGTTGCACCCGTCGCGAATTTCAGTGTCTGCAAAGCAGACACTGAAATTCTTTGTGGGGCCCTCTTACGGGGGCCCCTGCAGTGCCCATGCCATTGGCATGGGCACTGCAGGGGCCCCCAGGGGCCCCTCGACACCCCATACCGCCATCCTGTTCCTGGCGGGTGAACCGCCAGGAACAGGATGGCGGTATGGGCTGTCAGAATCCCCATGGCGGCGCAGCAAGCTGCGCCACCATGGCGGATTCCCATGGGCAGCGGAAAGTCGGCGGTACACCACCGGCTTTCCGCTTCTGGCCGCGGCTGTACCGCCGCGGTCAGAATGCCCGGCGGAGCACCGCCAGCCTGTTGGCGGTGCTACCGCCGACCTCCGTCATGGCGGTAATTACCGCCAGGGTCAGAATGACCCCCATAGTCACAATCTAAATAATGCAAAAGCTTTGCTACCACCAGCCGGGTGGAGGCCCAGGCATTGGTGGCCTTGTCAGTACTTGACGAGCCCATTCAAGGGTGTAAAATGGGGAGAGACCTTCCTGGGACATTTCGTCTTTGAGATATTTTTCCCAAAACATGGTCATGTTCACATTAGAGCACTCTATGCGTTAATGCATCCCTGTAGTCTGGATGTTATTCCTCTGGGCTCTATTTTCTGCATCTTCCGCTCCGAGTTCTAGAGTCTTAACTCTGCCTTCCACATGTGCCAAGCCTTCCTGCATGGACAACATCTCAGGAGTGATGTCCTCAGTGGTGGTGACCCTTTCTCCCAACTTGCAGTGGTCATCGCTCAGGAACCTCCTGTCTATTACCACAGTATCTATTTTCAGTTCTAATGCCTCCCGCAAGGCAGTGAAGGCCTGTAATATTATGTTCAATGTGGCCTCTGGATGATTCCCCACTTCAGGTCCACAAGTAGAGTGCCCACCCCCATGCTAGTGGGGATCAACTCTTGGGGTTGGGGGGGCGAGTTCACAAATGTCTTTCTTCTTTGATTAGTATCCCATCTTCTCATTCAGGCACCCAGTCCAGGGAGGCAGCAATATGCAATGTAGACAATAAGATCACCTCATATGCGGGGGTTGCAGCAGTACAGTAGGGGCGCCGGTCCCTGGTGCACCAACATGATCACTCTCATCTCCCTTAGGACACCAGCAAGTTAAGGGTGCAAGTGAAAGACCCTAGCCCGCTGCCAGTACATTCTCCAGGGCCCATCGTCAGCTGGCCTCCTGGGATAGTAAGGACCTGTGTGACCCACTACCACAGTGTGCCAGGGAAGGTAAGCGCTTTTGTGTATGTGAGAGGAGGGGACACACAAAAGGCTTCTCTAGTTACCGGCGGCAGTCAACTACCAGGGGTGCTCTCTCAGCCCTGTTTTGCTCATTCAAGCTAGTGATCCATTTATTAGGCCCCCGGTCCCAGGCCAAAAGTGCTGTCAGGGGCCAGTCATGTTGCAGTGCAGGGGCCAGCAGCTAAGAATAGTGGTAAACGAGGGAAATGAGGCTCCGCTATGCGTCCATAGGTTTGCAACTGAGAGTCCCGGCAAGGGTTCAATATTTAGTGTGGTATGGCCAGGAAACGGGGGAACGCCCAGTCAGGTCATGTTGCAGAGGTCTATGCAGTAGGGCACTTTTATATCCCAGGGTCACACATTGCCCCTGCATGCTTCCCTCCAAGCCAGTCAATAGAGTTGGTCCCTCTCTTGCCCCCCCACTGGTACTTAAGCCTTGTCCATCACATTGATCACATTGTATCAGAGTAATGAGTTCATCAATCTCTAACTCAGGCCTTAAGAATGATTTATATAAATATCAATAAACATGTTCAATAAATAATCCTTTCTTTGTGAATGGATTGCTTTGATTGTGTTACTAACCAAAAACCACAACATGTTTATGTACACTGCAACACTTGATATTGTGCCTAGGGGTCAGCGGGGAGCTCTGCTCCACTGGCAGAACTAATGGAGTTTTTGACACTCTGGGCTCTGCTTGGAGCATGGAGAGGGCCCAAAAACTCCGCTAGCCCAGCCAGCGGAGCTGAGCTCACGCGGTGCCCTCTGCAGCCCAGTTACGGTGTGTAAAATCATATCAATCAAAACAAATATCAAAGCGAGTGAGAACCGGTTAGTGCAAAGCACAAAAAACAGACTTCAATCATTGCACTGTGTGGACACTTATGGTTGCTTCAGCGTCCGGGGAATGTACAGGGGACTCAACTAAGTGAGATATGGAAGTTTGGAAGTCCATCAGGATAGCATCCCAAATGGCAGGAAGGGGGTATTTGCGCAGTCCCATCATGTCTTCCCTGTTATGGGCAATACATTCCACCTGAGCCCACATGGCCGGGGACTTCTCCCAAGCAGCGACCACAGGGGGCAGAGATGATCTGCGAGTAATAAGGCACTTGGCCAGTAGGAGACCTAAGTTTTGATAGCAGACAGAGGTCCTATGGCCCTCCTTACAACCCTAGTGGTAAATACTGCCTACCGCCGTGCCGACGGCTGCCAAGATAACGTGATCGCGGCGGTTCTCTGCCACAGGTATTATGACCCACACAGAGAACCCCGCCACAATACAGACACCCGCACAAGTCCGCCACACCAAAGGTCAGCAATAAACTGTCTATAGCAAAACCCACACCGTTATGCCAACAGGAATATGCCCACAGTATCACGACCCACGAATCAACGCAGTGGTCATTCAACCGTGGTAATCCATTGGCGGTACACACCGCCGCGCTCAAAATACACATACACTTACAAAACCACACCACATTGGACAATTCAAAATACACACACCTGACACACATACACACACCACACCCTCACACTCATACCACTATAAAACACACACACACATTACCCACAACCCCTTACAACGAGAAAAAAAAACCAAGCAAAGAGCATCCACTCAGAGGCACAGAACCCCATCAGCCATACACCATCCACGCACATCACAGTATACACCCCAACACATCACCCCACACATCCTCACACATATCACTCACGCCACATCCATGGCTCCCCAAAGACACCCCAGGTTTTCAGAGGAGGAGCAAAGGGTAATGGTGGAGGAAATAATCTGGGTAGAGCCACAGCTATTCGGATCACAGGTGCAGCAGATGTCCATTGCAAGGAAGATGGAGTTATGACGGAGAATCGTGGACAGGGTCTACACCGTGGGACAGCACCCAAGAAAAAGGGATGACATCAGGAAGAGGTGGAACGCCCTACGGGGAAGGCACGTTCCGTTGTTTCAAGACACCAGATTGCTGTACAGGACTGGCGGTGGCCCCCGCCGCCTCCCCCACAACTAACAACATGGGAGGAGCAAGTCTTGTCAATAATGCATCCTGAGGGCCTCGCAGGAGTAGCAGGAGGACTGGTAAGTAATATCTTTACTACTACACCCCCCACCCTACCTGCATGCCATCACATACCCCCATCCTTTCCCTGACTCCCATCAATCCACCAACTCACATATATCCCACTATCACAACCCGCCCATCCCAAAACCACGCCCTGCATGCAACAACAATGCATGGACCCCCATCACAGACCTACATGGACACCCGTCACCCCAGCATGCCCGATAGAGAGACTCACCCAGCCCACAAAATCACCACTCACACAAGGCCAAGCCGACAGGGAAACCACAATCATACAGGGAAACACACCCATTGCACAAGATGGCACACACAGATACATTAACAATGCATTTGCATCACAACAGGACCCCTACCCAACGTCACCGGAGAGGATGTGCCAGCTACATCCAGCCCCCCCCCAGAAGAGGCCCACAGTGATGACAGCAGCTCTGCACGCCTGGATCACGATGACCAACATGGCCCATCAGGGACCTCTACACAGTTGGTTACCCTGCCACACTCAAAAACCACCACAGAGCCTCCCCCTCAGGAAACACCACCACAGCACCCACCCAGCGGGCCCATACCGCTGTTCCCAGGACACGTCAATCAGCAGTGTGTCCACCACTACAGGGACCCCAGGCAACCCCACAAACCCAGGACGATCAGGGACCTGGGGTCAGTGGCAGTGGGCACACGGTTCAGGGGACAGAGACACAGGACAACAGGAAAGCTGGGAGGACTGCTGTGCGACAGGGGGAGGACAGGCCCAGGGAACGGACCCTCCATAAGGCACTCTCAAACATCATGGGAGCATACCACCATTCCCAGGAGACCATGGACCAGGTACTGGACAAGTTACAGGAGACCCAGCGGCTGCAGGAGGGACAGTACCTGGGGATCAGGGAGCACCTAACTAAAATATACACCATTCTGGTCAACATTGCAGGGGTGCTGGCTGACATGGGCAAGACCATGAGGGACGCAGTGAGACAACAAAGGGCCCCTGACACTAGCCAAACCGAGGAACAGCCTTCCACCCCCGCCGGTGCTAGTGGACAGGAGGCACCGCCACAGGACCAACAGGCCACCAGCACCCCACCCCCTGCAGAAGGAGAACCACCCCGCAAACGGTCCCTGCGATCCAGGCAGAAGCCAGAGAACAGTGCCAAGACCCCCGCCAGGAAATAAGACTTTCCTGATTGTCACCCTCCTGTCCCACTATGTCACCCTGTCCACCTTGAACTGCCATTGCTCCCCTTCCAATGCCCCATTGGACAATACACATGTGATACCAATAGACTGGACTCTAACTGGACATTCCTCCATCATCACTCTAGCCCCTTGCACTTCCCCCATACTAATTTGCACAAAAAATAAACACCCTTGAAACAGAAACCATACTGGAGTCAGTGTAATTATTAGAAAGATATATTATTACAACATTATCAAAGCATTGCAACGTCTATGTTCAGTGAAATATACCACAGGATGACCTTTGGTTGGCAGCAGTACAGATAGCAGTAGCCAGAATGGGGTACCCAGATCTGAAAATAGGGAATCCAAAGGGATCAGTCAGTGTCCATAGACAGAGGGTAAGAGGCTGCCATGTACAGTGTCCAAAAGTTTACTGTAATGTAAATTTTAGTTACAGTCTCTTACCTGTGTGTCACTGGAAGTACTGCTGTATAATGTTTGTTCTGTTGTCCACATCTTCTTCATCTGCCTCCTCTTCCTCACTGTCCACAGGCTCCACCGCTGCCACAAGACCATCTCCAGGCTCACCCTCCTGCAGAAAAGTCACCTGGCGTCTCAAGGCCAGATTGTGCAACATACAGCATGCCACAATGATCTGGCACACCTTCTTGGGTGAGTAGTACAGGGATCCACCTGTCAGATGGAGGCACCGGAACCTGGCCTTCAGGAGGCCGAAGGTTCTCTCAATTATACACCCATGTGCCTCATTGTAATGTTCCTTTGCCCTGGTCCTGGTATTCCTCACTGGGGTCAGTAGCCATGAGAGGTTGGGGTAACCAGAGTCACCTGCAAATATCGAGGGACAACTGTTAGACATACACTACCCCTTAGGGACAACCCCATACTCAGACCCCAAATTATACTGTGTGGGGACCTTGGGCTCACCTATTAGACACACCCGGTGCCTCTGGAGTTGCCCCATCACATAAGGGATGCTGCTATTCCTCAAGATATAGGCGTCATGCACTGAGCCAGGATATTTGACATTCACATTGGAGATGTACTGGTCCACCAAACACACCATTTGCACATTCATTGAGTGATAGCTTTTTCTATTCCTGTAGACCTGTTCATTTCTGCGGGGGGGGGACAAATGCCACATGTGTACCATCCATGGCACCAATGATGTTGGGGATTTGTCCCAGGGCATAGAAGTCAGCTTTCACTGTGGCTAAATCATCCACCTGGGGGAAAATGATGTAGCTGCGTGTGTTTCAGCAGGGCAGACAACACTCTGGCCAACACGTTGGAGAACATTGGCTGAGACATCCCTGATGCCATGGCCACTGTAGTTTGAAAGGAACCACTTGCCAGAAAATGGAGCACTGACAGAACCTGCACTGGGTGGGGGGGGGGGGGTATTCCTGTGGGCTGACGGATAGCTGGCATCAGGTCTGGCTCCAATTGAGCGCACAGTTCTTGTTTTGTGGCACAATCAAGTCTGTATGTGATAATAATGTGTATGTCCTCCATTGTCAACAGGTCCACCAGGGGTCTGTACACCGGAGGATGCCGCCATCTCATCATCTGCCTCAGCGGTTGTAGCCTATGGAGGAGAACGGTGAGCAGAAGGTCATTTTCCACATAGATGGCACAACTGTTTTTGAAGTAATGTCACAGAAGCAGTGTGTGAATTCGAGAGTCAGTAGATATGCCAATATGTGCTGTGACACAGCTAGGTGCCATGCCATGTGCCCCCCTGAAATGGTGGCTGCCTGACCTGTGAGGAGGGACAAGGGGAAATGAGGTAAGTGCGCTGTCGTTGTGCTGCGTCGCGGTAGGCGGTCGATGGTTATCATTGGGCCCTATGGGTCCCAGGAGCCAATGGCGATGTATGCCGGCGGTGACGGTACGCACCACTGCGGACATCACCGCCATTTTCTAGCTATTCATTCACTTGCTACCTGACCATCAACAGGAGAAGAACTACACTGCAAGTGCTGCTGTGACCTGAGTCTTTAAGCGACAATGGCTAGAGTGTCTGGGGAAAGGGCCCCTGCCTTCACTGTGGAGGAGTTGGAGAAACTGGTGGATGGGGTCCTACCCCAGTACACGTTACTCTACGGTCCTCCAGACAAACAGGTGAGTACACTGTGAGCATGATGTGTGGGCAATGCCTGTTTGGAGTGGTGTGGATGTAAGCCACATGTTGGGGGTGCTAAGGCATCCTGGCCTGAGTGCTGCATGAGAGGTGGTCAGTGTATGTGCATCAGGGCATGGGTGGGAACTGGTGGGCAATGAGTATGACAGTCCGGGCGGGTGAGTAATTACATTATCCGCTGTCTTTTCCCTCTAGGTCAGTGCCCACCAGAAAAAGGGTATTTGGCGTGCCATCTCCAAGGAGGTGCGCACCCTGGGGGTCTATCACAGGTGGAGCACCCACTGCAGCACGAGATAGGAGGACCTGCACCGCTGGATGAAGAAAACCGCGGAGGCCCAGCTGGGGCTGGCCTCCCAACGTGGAAGGGGTGCCTGTCGCACCATGACCCTCCTGATGATCTGCATCCGAGCGGTGGCCTATCCGGAGTTGGATAGGCGCTTGAGGGCATCACAGCAGCCACAAGGGGGTGAGTACAGATTCAGAAAGCTGACTTTGCGCGCTTTCGGAGCTATTAGGGTGGGGGATGGGGCGGTGGGTGGCCCTAGGCCAGGGCGGGCAGTGGGTGGCCCTAGGCCAGGGCGATCATGGCAGGGTAGGTCCCTTGTGTGCAGGCTCTTAAGCACTCCTACCCCAATGGTACAAGAGGCCAACTACTACTGGACAAGGTCCTGTGGGTGCCAGGTGTGCAGATGCTGGCGTTAGGCATTGTACCCCATGGGCTGGTGACTACCTTAGTGACTGGTTGGGTATGGCCTAGTGCATAGGGCTGCTCCCTGTGTGTTGTATCCACTAACGGTAGTGTTGTTGCTGGCATTGACCAAGTATATCCTCTGTCTCTCCCCCCTTTTTTGTTTTGTCACCCTGTCCTTGTGTGCATTAGCATCATCTGGCGGAGGAGCAGAGGCACCGGCGATGGAGGGAGCTGCAACCCACATGGGCCTGGAGGCCGAATCCACCGAGGGTGAAGGCACCAGTTGGACAGAGGGCGAGGGGAGCTCCACGACGGCGACAGGAGGGGAGACCAGTGACAGCGATTCCTCCTCCAATGGTAGCTCCCTGGCGGTGACGGACACCTCTGTGCCCACCCCAACAACAGGTACAGCCACCACCCCCCCTACCAGCACCCTATCCCAAGCACACCTTCAGACCTGCATGCACACAAATCAACACAAAAAAGTGGCTCAGGAAAAGATAAGTACCACACATCATCTCACAGGCACTCACACAAGCACCATACCCATGCAAACATACCAACATCCACTTCCTCGACTGTGTCCCCCTCCTCCTCTTCATCAACTTCCCTCCCAGTAGCGTCTCCACTCACACCTGCATGCACTACATCATCAGCCACTACCTCCATCACCAGCACGCCCATCACTACACACCCCTCACGGCCAGTCACCACCCCCACAACCATGCACACGTCCCCTGTGTCCTCTCCCAGTGTGTTTGTGAGCCCTCCTCCCAAAGTACACAAACACAGGCACACACCCACTCAACAGCCATCCACCTCACAACAGCATCCAGCCCATGCACCTTCAACCAAACTCAGCAGACGTACACCTCCTACAACCACTCCCTCTTCCTCCATCGACAAACCCCCTCCATCTTTCTGTCCCAGTGTGTCTAAAAAACTTTTCCTGTCTAACAATGACCTCTTCCCTATGGCTGACCCCCCCTCCCCCCACCCGTCCTTCCCCTAGGGCCAGGGTGTCAAGATCCCAGGCCAGCACCTCAGCTACCAACTCAGTGTCCGCTGTGGTACCTGCAAGTCTCAGGGGATCAAAGGGGGCACCCATCAGGGCTGGCATTGTGCCACCGAACAATGCAAAGGACCAACCGATTCTGCCACCTGCCAAGGTGAATAAGGGGCCTGCATGTAGCACGGACAAGACGCACGACCCACCCAGCAAGGCCTCATCCAAAACTCAAGAGGACAGTGCCAAGGTCCCAGCAGTGTCTGCCCAGGTGTGTAAGAACAAAAAAAACAAAGGCAAGGCACTTCAGGGCTCGGAGCCTCCAGGTGAGGGACTGGTGACCAACATTAGTCCTGACCGCCCAGCAACCTGTACCGTGGACAGCACCACACCTGCACCGCCATCAGCACCACGGCTAGCACCGGCAGCATCTCTGCCGCAGACACCGGCGCAGGCACCGCCATATGCACCACCACCTGCCCAGCCGGTGCCACTACATCTGTCATCAGCAGCATCCCCAGTGGGCAGCTGCCCGAGGCTGCAGGAGACGGCCTGGACACTGCACCCACCACTTGAAGCACCACCACCATCATTGGCAGTACCAGCAGTTTGCAGCCTAAGTCGCCGCAGGATGGAGTCTGGCTCTGCCTCCATGGAGTATCATGCTTCCTGTTCCCTGCACATCTCTTGCCTCAGATACCCAGGTGAGGGAATGTGAACTGCCACACCCCAGGTGCAGCATCAATGGGCACAAGGCCCCCTCCAGAACCAGTAAAGATATGTATCCACTCCCCCTACCCTTGGCAGGATGAAGCAGACTGGGCACAAGGCCCCCTCCAGAACCAGTGGAACATGTCACCCACTTGAGAGACTGTGGCTTTGCACTCCCCAGGAGCAAGTAGTGGGCAAACCACCCACTTGAGAGACAGAGACTTTGCACTTCCCAGGAGCAAGCAGTGGGCAAACTATCCACTATAAAGACTGTGGCTTTGCACTCCCCAGGAGCAAGCAGTGGGCAAACCACCCACTTAAGAGACTGTGGCTTTGCACTCCCCAGGAGCAAGTAGTGGGCAAACCACCCACTTGAGAGACTGTGGCTTTGCACTCCCCAGGACATCGCTGTGGGCATGTTGCCCCCTCCAGGAGCAGTGGCATTGTACCATCTTCCAGCTGAGGTGCCCTCCCTTCCCCCTGAGGTGCCTGTGTGTTTTCGACCTGATGCCCCTGCAGTGTTCTCTTCGTTTTGAGGCAGGAGTCAAGTGTGGGCTTCGCCCATGTTTTTTTGGCCCACTGGTCACCGGACATTTGCAAAGGACAGTGTACGGCCCTCTGTACATATTGTAAATATTTGTATATACAGTACTGTTGTTTACAATCATTAACTTTATCTGCATTTTCTAAATATCACTTATTTCACTCAATTCCTTTTGTCCTTGCGTTCTTCCAGGGGGTTACGGGGTGTACATGTAATGTTGCTGCATCTGTTTGTGTGTATGGTGTTGTGGGTGGGGGTGGGAATGTTACGTGTGTATGTCACTCTCTTTTTCCTCCCCCCTCCCCTGTGTGCTAGGTGCAGTACTCACTGTGGTCATTGCCGCCGCCTTCTTTGATATTCCTGGTGTATTAGCAGATACACCAGCATTGGCATGACCTGTAGTTCGGGCTCCATGGCATCCTGGTTCTTTGTTGAGTGTCGAAAGGTGAGTGGTTCCCCTTCAGTGTAGTGTTTCCGCCGTGCTTTTGATGTCGTTGGTACCGCCCCGGAAAAGCTGGCGGATTGGTTTCTTGTAATAGTGTGGGCGGTACATTGTCTTCCGTCTGTCTGTTGGCGGTGACCGCAGCGGTGTTTATTGCTACCGCCGTGGCGGTCGGAGTGTTAAAGTGGCTATCTATGTTGGCGGTTTCCGCCGTGGTCGTGGTCCCATTTTGTTTACCGCTGGCCTGTTTTTACCACCGGCCTGTTGGCGGTATTACCGCCGCTTTATCACCGACCGCCAGGGTTGTAATGAGGGCCTATGGCGGTGATTCTAACCGCGGCGGGCGGCGGTCGCCGCCCGCCATGCGGTTACCGCCAAATGACCGCACCGCGGTCACAAGACCGCGGCGGCCATTCTGGCTTTCCCGCTGTGCTGGCGGGCGACCGCCAAAAGGCCGCCCGCCAGCACAGCGGGAAAGACCCAGCAACGATGAAGCCGGCTCCGAATGGAGCCGGCGGAGTTGCTGGAGTGCGACGGGTGCAGTAGCACCCGTCGCGAATTTCAGTGTCTGCTAGGCAGACACTGAAATTCCTTTTGGGGCCCTCTTACGGGAGCCCCTGCAGTGCCCATGCCATTGGCATGGGCACTGCAGGGGCGCCCAGGGGCCCCGCGGCACCCCCTACCGCCATCCTGTTCCTGGCGGGAGACCCGCCAGGAACAGGATGGCGGTAGGGGGTGTCAGAATCCCCATGGCGGCGGAGCGCGCTCCGCCGCCATGGAGGATTCTGTAGGGCAGCGGAAAACCGGCGGGAGACCGCCGGTTTTCCTAGTCTGACCGCGGCCGAACCGCCGCGGTCAGAATGCCCTGCGGGGCACCGCCGGTCTGTCGGCGGTGCTCCCGCTGACCCTGGCCCCGGCGGTCTGAGACCGCCGGGGTCAGAATGACCCCCTATGTGTCTTAAGACCTTGGCGCAAGCCCAGAAGACAAACACCCATGTGTGCAGTGAGGTGCACCTTGTACAGTTCAAAAACTGCGTAGTGACCCCTTGCCACTACAGGTGAAGAGAACGACAAGCCCACAGGATGTGTTAAAAATCTGCATCAGGCAAACAACAGCGGGCCAGTGGCATCTGTATGGTGAAAATAGCAGTTTATTTTGGGTGGGGGATGGCCCTATTGAGTACATTATACTGAATGAGACGAAAATGGGCATAGGGTAGTAAACAAACAAGACAGTTCAGTATGGATCTCCATTCCTTATCTGTGCAGGATTGTCCCAACTCTGTCTCCCAGTGGCAATGCAGGGGTGAAGTGGGAATGCCACATGTGCTGGAAAGAGTCATCCAACCAACGTGTCAAGTGTTTCTCTGGTCCAAAGACATGAATGGTGAGATGGATCTGTCATTTTTGCACCATGTCCCCCCAGTGGTCCCATAGGACACCAATCAGGAGGCCATGCAGGAGAAACTGACCAGGATGTAGACCATCTTCCTCAATTAGAGATTCCATAGGAAGGAGAGCACAGTCCCAATACAAATTGCCTAGCGTGTGTATACCTGCCTCGTGCCAGGGGGTTAGATCCACCAGGGAAGTGATCCAGACCTTCCTCGGGTTGCCAGTAAGGAGGAGTTGCAGACTCTACTTGTAGCAGCAGCACGCCACCTACAGGAGAGTGGGGCCAGACATCACTGCCCTAGTGCAAGGGTGAAACAAGTGCAGTAAGGAAGTTAGACTACAGGATGATGAGGTAGTGGTGGTATCTGCAGTGTGGAGGCCTGCTAACCGTCGGGCCACCCACTAAAGCTGGAAAACCACACAATAATGCTCAAAGTTGGGAACTGCCAGTCCCCCCCCCTTATCCATGGGCAGATAAAGCTTATCTAACCCCACCCTACAGCGTGTGTTGTGCCAGATGAAGTCTCTCAACAATTTCTCAGAGTAACAGAAAAATAGTTTTGTAAAAATAGAGGGGAAGGTTGGCAAAATAATATAGCAGGCATGCAACATTATGATGAGGGCTATACTACCCGCAACAGATAGTGAAAGCGATTTCTAAAACCCCATCTGTGCTTGCAACGAGGGCACTGACGAGTAAGATTGCTAATGAAGAGATTGGTAGGTGTGTGATATATACAAATGCCCGAATATCGAAACAGTAGGACACCAGGTCAGTCGAGTGCCATTAAGGTAAAATATAAGATCAGGTGTGGTACAAGTAAAGGGAAAAAGACACAATTTGCCCCAGGATACCCTGAGTCCTGAAAGAGCTGCAACCCTATCAAAGGTCAGAGCCACTTCAGTCTGGGTATCATATATATCCCGTGGATATAAGAGCGGGTCGTCGGCATATAGCGAGACTGAATGCAGACAAACTCCCAGTGGAATTCCCCAGTCCTGGCCATGTGCATAAACGGTAAGTGTCAGAGGTTCCATGGCCAGGGATGAAAGCAAGGGAGACAGTGGACAGCCTTCAAGAGTTCTCCTGCGAATTTGTATTTGGCCAGATATAAGGGCACCTGTTTTCATCGTACAGCTAGGGGCAGCCTATAGAGTCGTTTAACCAGCCTAAGAAATTGGTGTCCCAGGCCATAATGCGGTAGCACATCGAATAAAAAAGATCATTCCAGAGAATCAAAGGCTTTTTCTAAATCCAGCACCAGGCAGCCTACCCAGGGCCTGGAGCGAGGAGCATATTTCAGGATCCAAAAAACCCTATGCAAATTAAGTGAGGTGCTACGATCCAAGACAAACTCATTCTGATCTGGGTTTACAAAGGACTGTACTAAGGGCGCCAGATAATCAGCGAGCACCTTTGCTAATATCTTATCCGTATTAAGGAGTGCCAATGGCCTATCCAAATCTAGTGCTGGAGGGTCTCTGTCGGGTTTAGGGAAGAATATAAGCAGTGCCTCAAGGAGGGAAGCAGGTAAATATGCAGCCAGTAAAGCTTCATTATATAATGTCTGCATTCGAGGGGCCAGCCTTGGATTGTAAAATTTAGTTAGAAAACCATTTGGGCCAGAGGTCGTGCCAATGGCAAGGGAACGGATGGCTTCCTGTATGTCAAATAGTGTGATGGGGGAATCTAAGCTGGATCTCTGTTCTGATGTAACTCGAGGAAGGGATATTATAGAGAGGAACGAGTCAACCCCCTTTGTAGACGCAGACATCACTGACTGGTATAATGTTGTGTAATGGTGAATTAATTTGGCTTGTATGTCAGTTTTGTATATAGAGGAAGGTGCCCTTGGTGACCCGCAACTCGTTATGGGATGTCTCGGTTGCCCTTGGCGAATGAGCGATGCCAGTCGCGATCCCGATTTATCAAGCCCAGCATGTGTTCTGGCAGAATGAGCTGCAAAATTAAGGCCCCGCAGTCTCTCCAGCAAAGTGGGGTGTTCATTCTGCGTCTGCACAAGGCAATCCCTGAAGGCAGGAGCACTGAGAACCTGTGTTTCATGGCCCAATAATTCACTTTCAAGTTGAGTGATGTCTTTATTTAGTTGGCAACAATGTTCCAGGTAGTTCCCAGACAGTGTCCCTGAATGGTCACTTTGAACACATCCCACTCGAGCAGCCTGGATGCCACCTCATTAGCAGTCATGTCAAAATAGTCCGGGATGGAGGCTCCAAGGGAAGGGTGGAATAGGGGATCTTCCAGCGCCGCTGCTTGCAGCCTCCATATGGGGATGGAGGAAGGCCATGAGACCCAGTTCAATTGTGAATACTGGGGGTTGTGGTCAGAGTGAATGTGACCTAAGTAGGCAGTATATGAGTAATGCATGGGAGTACGTCAGGAGTACCAACAAAACAGTCTGAATAAAATTAATAAAACCTGGCTGTTGCATTGTGCATGCAACAAATATGGGACAACTGCCATTGCCCAAGCCAGGTAGTCAGGGTATGGGCATTGGATGTGGCAACTGTGAGGGGCGGAGGGGAGAAGGAATTATCCAGATCGGTCCTCAAAACACTTTTAAAGTCCACTCCCATAAGCCAAGAGATCCCACTCCAACTCCACAGGACCTCAGAGATTTTGGTTAGGAATACCGATTGGTCAGTGTTGGGGGTTAGATGCCCCTAGTAGAACGTGACAACCACCCAGACCGTCCTTAATGAAGACATATCGGCCTTCCTGGTCAACACTAGCAGTGTCTGCTTTAAAGGGAACGCTGGCTTTGACCTAAACCAGGAGGCCTAATGCATAAGTAGAGTGATTTGTAGAGTAAACCTGACCTCACCAGCGCAGCTGCAGGTTCTCTGCTTCTTTCTTAATTGAGACTTCTGTAAAAATGCCTTGTGTATGGAGCAGCGGCACAAATAGGAGTAAACAGCATACCTGTGGGTAGGAGTATGCATGCCCTGCACATGCCAGGTTGGGATACTGGTGCGAGACATAACATCAACCGTTGAGTGTGTAGTAATCAGTCTCTGCTAAGGAGGCAACAGTCCCCCAAGCAGGACTAGTATGTGGCAGGTGCGTGCAGAAGGATAGTAGCAAGCAATAAAATGCCAGTTGTTTGGTGCACTGGTCCAGACAACAACCAGGAGCTAGTGGCTGTGGTAAGGCGAATCTCCAACACAAGACATCCAAAAAAGGCCATTTGCAAGTGGTGGAGTAACCTTAGTGTAAGAGTATGTTTCCTCACTTCCAGGGCACACCAAGAGGACCAGGCAACTCATGGTGTCTTTCTTAGGCCCCTCAACCTCATGTCATGGGAGGAGAAGCTGTTGTCCATATTCCACACTGAAGGCATCATGGAAGGTTTAGGAGGAGTGGAGACTGCTAAGTACAAACAATAGCTCTACCACAATAACACATTCACCTTCTCTATGCTTCTCTGCACTCTTACACCACAAATTTCTCCCATAATGACAACCAAGTCACACAGGTTGGTTACCTGATGGCTCTCACAGCTTACCTCATTCTCTGTGTATTAATAATCTAATATTTACTCACTTTAGAACAACCTTCTCCTTAACACCACTCATATAGGAATCACAATAAAACATGTATTATCTTACATGTGGGCAAGAAATCACACCACCTTCCATGTATCAATAACACATATCAAGCTACTTATAACAATTAGATTCACATAACATACTATTTCTGTTGATCTGATACAATTTTAAATGAATAATTTATTTTGGTACAACTTAGAATAGATGAATCCATATGTTACAGTTCTGGTTTTCAAATTCACATATCACATTAAGGGACATTTTTATTCTTTATTTTGGAATTATTAAACAAACACACATGATTCAAATGATACCTAAAAGCCATGGAATGGAAAAGTACAGCAATAGCGATGTTGACACCTTGTGTCTACTAAGTACCACTTTACTTTGACACATATTACTATGCCACATAATACTTGAGCAGGGTGGTCCTGGAAAGGGTTATTTAAAAAAAAAGACATCCATGGGTTTATATACAATGCATTGAAAATACAGTTATCTCTATATGTCACTCAAAAGCACTGCAAAGTAGCCTGTGTCTGCTGACTAGAGTGCTTCAACTTTCTCACTTAATCTTGGCACAACATACCTCTGCTAACAAGAGATTGTCCATGTATAGGACGGGAAACAGCCTTTACTATGCGACCATAACCACACAGGCCATAACCACGCAAGCATTGCCACGCTTGCCTGAACCACGCATGTGCCTGAACCACGCAAATGTGTGGTCAAGGCACCATGCAAATGCATGTTTCAGGCACACAGCAGGAACAGCCGGAAGAGGAACATGGCGGTCGGGTAAGTGGGTTTGGGGTGGGTGGGGTGTGTTTTAAGGCAGGGTGGGGTTGGTTTTAGGGTTCAGGGTGGGGCAGGGGGTCAGGGTGGTTTTTAGGACAGGGCGCAGAAGGTTTTATGGTTCAGGGTGGGGGGTGGGGGATCGGGGTAGTTTTTAGAACAAGGTGGGGTAGGTTTTAGGGTTCAGGGCAGGGGGTTGGGGTAGTTTTTAGGACAGGGTGGGGTAGGTTTTAGGGTTCGGGGAGGGGTCAGGGTTTTGGGTAGTTTTTAGGATATGGAAGGGTAGGTTTTAGAGTTTGGGGCAGGGCAGAGGGTCCGGTTGTTTTTAGGACATGATGGGGTAGGTTTTAGGGTTCAGTAGGGGGCGTTGTTTTTTTTTTACGACAGGGTGTGGTAGATTATAGAGTTCAGGATAGGGGTCGGGTAGGTTTCAGGACAGGGTGGGTCAGGTTTGAGGGTTCAGGGTGGGGTTGGGGTCGTTTTTAGGGCAGGGTGGGGTAGGTTTTAGGATTCTGTGCAGGGGTCAGGGTAGTTTTTAAGGTTTAGGTTGGGGGCAGGTTCATTTTCAGGACAAGGCGGGTTAGGTTTTAGGGTTCAGGACAGGGTTGTGGGGTCGAGGTCGTTTTTAAGAGAGGGCAGGGTAGGTTGTAGGGTTCAGGGTGAGGGCTGGGGTTGGGGTAGTTCTTAGGACTGGGCTGGATAGGTTTTAGGGTTTAGGGCAGGGGTGGGGAGGTCAGGGCAGTTTTTAGGATAGAGCAGGGTAGGTTTTAGGGTTCAGCGTGGGGTTGAGGACGTTTTAAGGACATGGCAAGGCAGGTTTTAGGGTTCAGGGTGGGGCCGGGGGTCAGGGTAGTTTTCAGGACAGGGTGGGGTAAGTTTTAGGGTTCAGGCAGGGTGGGGGTCGGGTGGTTTTTAGGACAGGGCGTGGTTACTTTTGGGGCTCAGGGCGGGGGGGTGTATGGCTCAGGGCAGGGAGTGGAAGGAGCAGTTTTAAGGGCTGGGTGGATTGCAGAGTATGTTATCAGGTGTAACAGGGCAGGGCGGGGGATAATTTACCATGAATGCTCCTTTACCAAACATGCTTTTACAACAAAATTTGTTGTAAAGGCATGAGTGGTAAAGGCATGCGTGGTAAAGACGCAGTCGTTGTTGTGACCACATTCTTAAGGCATGCGTGGTTCAGGCATGCATGAATCTATTATTTATGGGACACCAACACATAAATTCATTCTATATCAATCTTTCTCAACCTGTTTTTCTATATAAAGTGAAAACAAATCTAAAATCCTAAATTTGCTTAGTAGTGCTAAAACACTGAAGACCACTTTGATTTTATAAACATACAATTGAAATCACCTATAATTCTTTTTTTTTTTAATTCAAGGTAATTCAGCTAGATCTCAGTCATAAGCCCCGACTTCATTGGCCTGGGGAAAGCAGATCACAAACCTCCAGTGGGAGCATCATTCCTGCCAATTAGAATGCTCTTGAAGAACCGCATGTTTCTTTGTGGTTGTGTAGCCAGCACCCTATGCCTTTCCCTTTCCCTGGGGACACATGGTCTAATACTTCCAGCTGATGCATGTACCCATCACACATTATTGCCCCCACAAGCCTCCTGTTGCTCCCACTCCACCATCTGTGTCCATTTTTGTCCTGGCTCCTGTGACAACCACAGCCATAATGTCTGCTATCTAGCCAGGACCCCCACCCCTCTTGCCACTGACTCAAGGTCACAGGGCAGTTTGGAAAGGTCTTGGGCAGGATTTGCTGTGGGAAGGGAGGCTCATGATGCAGTCACCTATGACAAAACCATAGTCTTGATGGGTTCAGCTACACAGCAGGAGGATCCACGAGATGATATTACTGAACTTTGAAGCACCTAGCATGATCTCATGAGGGCCCAGAAGGAAATCCAGATGGCCTAAACTTATCTCATAGAGCATTACTTGAGTATCCACAATTTGTATTCTGGGGTGGTGCATGGTGGCCTCTGAACACTGTCTGCAGCAGTGGCTTACTTAGCTGCCACTTTCAGTGGTCATGCACCATCTGCTACCAGCTCTGTCACAGAAACATCTGCAGCTGGTGGCTTCACAGAAAGATAGACACTTTCACAGTTGGAGCCCCCTGTCACCTCCCCACAGTTAACACTCAGGCTGCTTCAGTGGCTCTTTGGAGAGACCAGTCATCTGGTCCAGTTGAGGACAACACCCTAGAACTAACCACCAAAAAATGCAAAGTGATGAGGGGGTCACGGCTTGTGGGACAAAATGGCAGATGCTCTGTTAGAAATGGGGTCTGTAGTTGGCAGTGGTTTGCACCCTTTCCAAGCAGGGACTCTCATTGTAGTCAGAATAATGGACTCACACAGCTAAGATAACCCCTGCTCACCCCCTTGGTAGCTTGGCACGATAAGTCTGGCTTGTCTCAGAGGAAATGTGTAAAGTATTTGTAAACACACACACAAATACACTGTCACACAGTGAAAACACCACAAACGTAATCCACACCAGTTTAGAAAAATATTTAAAACAAGACCAAAACGACAAAAATCCAACATACACAAGTAAAGATATGAATTTTTAAAGAACAAATCCTAGTAAATTGCTTACAAACACAATTAATCCAACTGGGGCTATCACGGAGTCTTGACAGAGTCTTTCCTAACAGGCTGATGCCACTCGCGAGGGAGTACAGGTCAGTCACAGAGTCACACGGACCCCAGGTACAGTACATTGGAAAATGATGAGAAAACAAAAACGGTGCATGTAGTCGGGGAGGTAAGCTGTCTCTGTAGCCAGTGCGGTATCGATTCCTTACTGGTACCGGGGAGGTGAGGCATTGGTTCCTTACTGCTAGGCAGGGGAGGTGAGGCATCAGTTTCTTACGGTTGCAGGGAAGGTGATGCAGCATCAGTGGCAAAGCGTCAGTTCCTTACAACAAGGCAGGGTCGATGAATCCAGCAGGTGAAGATGCAAAGGGTCAACTTTGCAGTGTTGCGGCCACACCAGGTGTTGTGACAAAGTCGGAGTCGGATGTCACGGACATAAGTGACACCTCACTTAGGACTCATGCTTTGGCGGGACTTCAGAGGCGCTGTGGCAGGTCATGGTCTTTACACTCATCGTGGACCCTGGCTCTGGTGCAGGCAGCGACTTCGAGTTGGAGAGCAGCTGAAGTCACTCTGGAGTCACTGTGCTTAGTTTCTTCTTGGTTGCACTAGAGCTCACTTCCAAGGGTCAACTTGCTGGATTTGGCGCCACTTGGCAAGCCAGGACTCTCAGCAAGAGAGCCCAGGCACTGGCAGGTGAAATCTTTGATGGCCCTGAGACTTCTGAACAAGAGGCAAGCTCAGTTCAAGCACTTGGAGAACCTTGAAAAGCACGACGTAGAAAGCAAAGTCTAGTCCTTTCACTTCCAGGACAGAAGCAGCAAGCAACAGGCCAGCTCAACAAAGCAACAGGCAGTGTGGCAGTTCCTCCTTCCCATTCAGCTCTTCTTCCTCTGAGAATGTCCTAAGTCCACAAGTGGTCTATGTGGTGTCAGACGTCCAGTACTTATACCTATTTCTGTCTTTGAAGTAGGTAAACTTTAAAGAGAAGTCTTTGTAGTGCACAAGACCCTGCCTTTCCCTGCGCAGGTCCCAGACACACTCTAGGGGGTTGGAGACTGCTGTGTGTGAGGACAGGGGCAGCCCTGTTCAGATGCAAGTGTCTTCTCCTCCCACCACCTTAGCTGGTGATGGGCCATCAGGATATCCAGGGTACACCTCAGCTCCCTTTGTGCAACTGTTTAGAGTAAATACAAAAACAACCCAACTGTCATCCTGAACCAGATGTATATTCAGACAGGCAGAGGCAGAGAATGGTGAAGCAAGAACATGCCCACTTTCTAAAAGTGGCATTTTGAAACTTACAAATTACAATTCAGAAAACAACTTCACCAAAATATTGATTTTTAAATTGTGAGTTCAGAGACCCCAAACTCAACATCTCTGTCTGTCCCAATGGGAAATTACACTTAAAAGATATTTCAAGGCAATCCCCATAGTACCCTACAGGAGAGATAGGCCTTGCAATAGTGAAAAACACATTTAGCAGTATTTCACCATCAGGATATGTAAAACACACCAATACATGCCCTACCTTTCAAATACACTGCACTCTGCTCATGGGGCTTCCTTGGGCCTACTTTAGGGGTGACGTACATGTAGTAAAAGGGAAGGTTTGGACCTGGAAAGTGGGTGCACCTGCCAGGGCAAAATGGCAGTCTAAAACTGCACACCCAGGCACTGCGGTGGTGGGCCTGAGATATGTTTGTAGGGATACTCATGTAGGTGACACAATCAGTGGTGCAGGCCCACTAGTAGCATTTGATTTACAGACCCTGGGCACAGTTGGTGCACTATACTAGGGACTTACTAGTAAATCAAATAAGTCAATCATGGAGAAATCAATCACCAATATATTTTAGATAGAGAGCATAGGCACTTTAGCACTAGTTAGCAGTGGTAAAGTGCCCAGAGCCCTAAAGCCATCCAAAACAAGCCCGAAAAAAGGGGAAGAAGAAGAAGGCAAAAGTTTGAGGATAGCCCTGCATAAAGGGCCAGGTACAACACACTCCTTAACAGAGTGCCACATTGCCACCTGGTACACCTGATTTGTGGCATCCAGCATTGCTGAGGAGGCTGATATCCCACTGCTGAGCTGACCCCTTGAGCCAGCTGACGCTGAGGCCTGGGACCGGAGTTGGTGACTCCTATTGGCTGGCTCCCAAATGCTGAGGTAGGACTCCGATCACCCGACTGTGCCTCGCTACCGCCTGCTACCCTACTTCTGGCTGTGTGGTCATTGATTGCATGATAAGCGTAACCAGAGGAGCCCCAGACATTGTGCTGCATTTACTTGTGATTGTGGAGCCAGAGATTCTGGAGGCTGCATTGCAGGCACTGTGGCCCCATTGAGTCTGCTTGGCCTCTGCCTCCTTTTGAGGACCTGCCCTCCATGCCCTTACCACTTGGAGCCCTGCAGCAAGAACTAGTTGGTACTGACTATGCTCTCTGCTGCGGGACTCCGTGCTGCTGCCAGACCCGTGCAGCGGAGGGAGCTGGCCTCAGGTCTTCTTTGCCTAGAGGGCCAGGCAGTGGGCAGGGGGGGATTCTCTCCTCCTCCTTTTCATTGCTTCACAGTCAGCGTCCTGGAGAGAGCGCTACACAAGTCAAAACTGGACAAAGGTGTAGCTGTCTGGCACTCTTGGTCACATTGTTGTGGCCATTTCTGCTGTGCTGTGTGTTGGTACTGAAAGGCCCACATCTAACACAGTGGTTTGTCCAGCTAACTTGGCACTTCTTATAATTGGCCAAACACTCGTGCACACTGGCTGTGTGGCTGACCAGGGGTAACACTGTTGTAGTGCTCAGCTCTTAGGGCTGCACATGCTGCACTACATATATGGGGACTTTTACGAGTGCAAGCGAGCCCTGCCCTCTGCTGGCACTCAGGGGCAGCCCCTCCGCTAATGTGGAGAACCCTCACCCTGCTGCTTTGAGCTGAAAAATAAAATGATAATAACGGATCGTTATTATAATTTTATTTTTGGCTGAGGCAGCAGGATAGGGCCGGGTGGGGAGGAGATGGAGGGGGTTGGAGGGAGGAGTGGTTTGTGCACCTTAAGTGTGCACGTCTGTTTGGCAGTCTGTGTTGGGTCAGCCAAACAGACATGCACACTTTGTATTTCTTGACCCAGCTGTATTTCACAGCCTGGAAGAGAAAGTGCACAGGGTACAACTCCCTCTCTCAACGCTGATGCAGATCGCTCACACCAATCATGATGCTGCTGTCATGCTGGTGACAGCAGCCTTGTGATTGGCTGAGGGGAGTCTGGAAGCCTGTGTGCTTCCAGATGAGGAGGAGGACAACGGAGAAGAAGAACGCATCTTGGACCTCAACAGGTAAGTGTTTTTTTTTAATACTTTAATTTTTTTTCCATCCCTGCCCCGTCACACTGCACAATTTGTACAATACCCCTGATCGGGGTGGCCCGCATTTGGGGTCCTGGGATAGTGCCCTGGTTTTTTCACCACTTTGTGATTGTTGTACACCCTTCAAGAACACTGTTCCTCATGATACCACCTGACACATGGATTGGGCTGCTTGTGCTACGAGCTTGACATACGCAAGCAGGCCCACCAACTATGGAGACTTGAATCCACTCCTGTAACCCCCACTGTTTAATCCCAGAATGGGTCGCCTGCGCTCAGGAACCCAAGGAGTGCTTCACATCCGTCTACCCCCCCCCGCTAGCACCAATCACTGCAAATCCTTTAACAATGAAGGGATAATAAACTAAGTTTATTAACCCTTCATTGTTAAAGGGGTAGGGCATTGGGGGTGATGAGCAGTGAGGGGAGTGAACTGTGCGCTCCCCTCAGCGCGCATGTGTGGTTGGCTGTCCGGCTCAGGCCGGCCAACCACACATGTGCATTGTGCTCTCTCCAGCCCAGCACTGTGTTGCCGGGGTGGAGAGAGCAGGCACAGGCTCCCAGTCTGACTGGGAGCACCCTTGCTGGGCACTCCCAGCCAGTCCTGATGCTGCTCTGAGCAGTGTCAGGATTGGCTGCAGGGCAGGCTGGGAGTCTGTGCCTGACTGCTGCTGACGAAGGTGGAGGATCCATGGCGCGGCATGCAGGTAAGTTTTTATTTTTTAATGTTGTAATATTGTTGATATTCCTAAATTTACCCCTACCCCATACAACCCTCCCCCACCCCCAAACCATCCCGGTTCTGGTAACCACCACAAATCACGAACGTCTGCCATTGCTGCCCTCCATTGTCAGGTTCCTTCCAACCCATTCTGGGAACAAACAACGCTAAATCAAATGATGGAGGACTGAAGAACAACCGACTGACCATCCTCCACCAGGATGGTTGCTGTCTGTCAAGCCAAACCCTAAATGCAGAGGGTGGAACACTGCCATCCTTTCTGACAGATCCTTTTTGTAATAACAGAAGAACAACTGTCTGTCCAGAAACGTCTGTAACAGGCACATAGTTTTGATTAATCTTTCATGGACAAAGCAGCGAGTTGACACTTGCTGTCATTATGAAAGGCTCATAAATCCTGATCTGTGACAGAAGCCTGCAAAGTTACCGCAAAGTTCTCCAATGGAAACAATAGGGTGAATACGGAATTACCTGGGGAATTTGACCCAGGATTACAGAATCCCTCAGCAATTCATTCTTAGTCTGGGAATTTTCAGGCTCAACTTGGACCCTGTTAATTCCATACTCCCAAAGTTAGTGGGAGTGGGACCCAGGTATCATTAACTTCGGGCTGGAGAATTAACACCCCTGCGTCCGAAGACCTTGTAATGCGGCCCACTGTGGAGATGATCTGGTAGGGGCATCCACTGTGAGCCACAATATGGAACAGAAATAGTACTTATAGTTATCCCTTGATGAAATATTTGTTTCTATCAGCCATTTGTGACCTTTAACTGCTTAATCAGAGCAGTCATGTGGAATGTAATGAGCAAATCTACCCTGAGGCATGTCTTTTGACAGGTTTGTTGCTAGCTGCTACACAGTCAGTGTTGAGCTGTGCGCATGAAATCAATGTGTTTTATAAGTGATAAGAAACACTTGGAGCCTGATTTAGAAAAGTGGAGCTGCACACAATGGAGCGCCACTTTTCTTGCGCCCCTTAGTGCCCCCTAATGCCACCATGTGTGATTAGTATCTAAGATTAGGCACACCATGGTAGTATTTGGGGAACTAGCGTCAACATTTTTCACGCTAGTTCAGAGCTTTGCAGGATTAGCGGAAAAAATGTTAACGTTAATCCTGCAAAGCCCATTGAGGCCCATTGTAAACAATAGTGTGCCTCCTTTTAACGAATACGAACAAAGAAGGGCTAATATGTCGGGAGTGTTTAGAGAAAAGTTGGTCCTGTGTACGGTACTCCCATCATAATACCAAAAAAACAAAAGTACACAGTTCCAGCCAATAGACTAGTACAAATGTATACAGTAAGTAATAGAGTCTATCAGTCTGCTCTTATTAGAACAAGAGCCCTCACTCACCAAATGGTGACATGCTTCATCATCGGGCTTTTGCTCCTCGTCAGGCCTGCACTGCAATGCCTGACGGGCCCCTTGTATGGGCTCTTTGCCGGAGATCTTTTGAGTGTAAAGAATGCCGGTAGCTGAGTGTTAGTATGTGGGATTGGTATATGGGTATGTGAAAATAAAAATGGCTAGAGGTCTGGAAATATCATATTTAATCAACCCAGACCCCTGTCATGATTAAAAACAGAGTGTGGGTAAGGATTAGAAATAATGTCTAGTCCACCCTAAGAAACAAAAAAACTGTCAGTCCCTGAATTGGGGCAATGTGGAGAGTTAGAGTACAGAACTAACTATACTAACTATACTATCATCGGGGTCAACATGTTTCTCGCAAAAAATGTCTGTTAAGATCGGTGCGATTCGTCAGGACCAAACAACGTACCTAATCCACATGTTATAACCCAATACGGGATTTCTTCGTACCACAAAAACCCTCCTTGTATTAAAGGATGGGCCCCATCAGGATAGCGATAAGCATCAGTGGTCCAGGCTTGTATAGTCAACCCGCTCGTGTGGCCACCGGGTGGATAACCTACCCCTGCTCTGCGTCCCAGAAAAAAAAGAGCAGGCATTAAATGTGGCGATAAAAAGAGATTTCTTTGTGTCATTTTTTTTGCCCCCCTCTCCTCCCCTCCAACGGGAGCACAACACCTTTGCATAAATTATGCCTGGCGCAGGCAGGCAAAGGGTTACAAAGTGGTGCAATGCTTGCATTGCTCGACTTTGTAGGTTTGGCGCAGCGTCTTTGGTCTTGTTAGGCCACATTAGAGTAGAAGAAAATGAGGCTAAAGTGGTGCAAGGATGCTCTAGGGGCTCTTAAATCTTTCCCTTGGTTTTTAAGTCACATTATCACCCATGACATTGGACTGTGAGCCAGTGTAGGCATTGCTGTACTTACCTGAAGTGGCAGATGCGAGGTTGTTATTTTGCATGCCACGTTTGCCTTTGCTTTACCACAGTGTAGGTTTTACACAGAGGAATAATAAAAAATGATGCCCTCACCCATGCCCCCTGCAAAATGTTGGGAAGGGCCCCTGAGAGTCCTGTATCGTAATATATTCATAGGGCTTAGGCTAAATAGGAGGCCCCGGAAGAATACCCCCTCCTGTCGATAACAATACATTATTATTTACACTGAAATAAAGTAAACAATTTTGGCTCAAATAGGCATTCAATTTTGATATGACATTTTACTGCTGTGAACCAGAGTGGCAGTGATGATGGTAGCTGCAGTGCACATTGCACAAGGCAAAATTGTTCTAATGTCCAATACTGATACATGGTGGCGGTCTATTGAGCTTATCTACTGTGTTTGACCTTAAGGGCATGGAAGATCTGAGCAAATTCAAGAAACAGATACACTAACGATGAGTGCCAAAAAGCCCTTTTTACCCCTCACTGGCGAGAACTGCCCAAGAAAGCAGCTCCACATAGGTGTAGGTCAGTTGAATGCGACTTTGGCTGGTGAACAAACTCCCTCCCTATGCCTGCGTTAACCCTTATAGAGACTTTCTATTTTGCACTTCCAGTTATCCAGTAGTCACTACATGTCATAGTGTGAGTTCAGGCTCTCCATCAACATATAAGGGCCTGAGTACAAGCAGAAGTGTTCATCAGCCTGTTTGTGGCCCACCAACCCTGCTTTGAAATGTAGAGGTCAGCACCTGGTTGGCTGATGTGCTAACTAGATAGCTTGTAGATGGCTTGCCCGGTCCTAGGGCTATTACATTTGTGCTCATACTTCTATTGTATGTGTGGGGCAGACAACCATCTGCGCTACTTCAATACCTACATCTCTTCGCTCTTACTGCCATCACCTTAGAGTTGCTAAAATCACTTGGACATCAGATAATATTCACTTCTACAGAGTAAGATAGACCCTAACTCTAAAATGGGAGATAAGGATACTTTACTGCCAAAAAATAGATATTTGGTTGTACAGTGCTTGAATCGTGCACTATATTTTTCATACTCCGATGTTTTCTTTTGTTTGCAATTTGTTACTAAAAAACAGTGCTCATAGACCTAACATGTTTTTGCAGAAAGTTGCAATCCTCTCCTTGTACAACAAATATCTCAGTTCTCAGGATCACTGTTAGACCTGGCATTATTGGCATGGGTTCCCCTGTGTTTTTGTCTCTGCCTGCTGCATCTTTAACGGTGGGCTGGATTTCATTTTTGATTGTTTTGGTTCTCTGAGCTCTTTACCACTGCTGATCAGTGCTGAAGTGCAAGTGATCCCTGTGCAAATTGTAATTATGATTGGTTATCCATGATCTGCATATTTGATTCACTAATAAGTCCCTAGTATAGGGCATGCTGTGTGCCCAGGGCCTGTAAATCAAATGCTACTAGTGGGCCTGCAACACTGTTTGTGCCACCCACGAGTAGCCCTGTAAACGTGTCTCAGATCTGCCATTGCAGAGTCTGTGTGCAGTTTTAAACTGCCATGTCGACCTGCAACTGCACCCACTTGCCAGGCCCAAACCTTCCCTTTTAGTACATGTAAGGCACCCCTAAGGTAGGCCCAACGTAGCCCCATGGGCAGGGTGCAGTGTATGTACTGGTGGGTTTTACATGTCCTGATGGTGAAATACTGCAGAATTCGGTTTTCAACATTGCAAGGCTTGTCCCTCAAATAGGTTAATATGGGGATTGCCTTGAAATAACTTTCAAGTGTAATTTCCCATTGAGAGCAAATAGAGATTTGGAGTTTGGGGTCTCTGAACTCACAGTTTAAAAATACATCTTTTAGTTAAGGTGTTTTTTTAACTTGTGTTTCAAAATGCCACTTCTAGAAAGTGGGCATTTTCTTGGTTAACCATTCTGTGCATCTCTCTGGCTGTGGAATATACGTTTGGGCTGGTTGTGAATTCACACAAGACAGTCACACAAAGCGACCTGAGGTGTGCCCTGCAAATCGTGATGGGTCTTCCTGGGCTAGAGCGATGGGAGGTGCTGACAATTGCACCTGAATAGCGTTGTGCCTGTCCTTACAGAATGCAGTCTCTAACCTCATAGAGTATGTCTGGGACCATGGCAGGAAAGGCAGGGTCTTGTGCACTACAAACACTTTCCTTTGAAAGTTGCCTACTTCAAAGGCAGAAAGGAGTATAAGTATTGGACCCAAAACCCCATACTTTTAGAACACTTCTGGATCAAGAGGAGACTCTGCCAAGGAGAAGAGCTGAAGAGCTGTGAGGAGGAGTACTGCCCCTTTGCTGTGTGTACTTTGCTGGGTTGCTGCTTCTGATTTGGAAAGGACAAAGACTGGACTTTGTTGTGCATCCTGCTTGTGAAGTTTCTCCAAGGGCTTGGACTGAGCTTGCCTTCTGTTACGAAGTCTCAGGGACATCAAAGACTTCAACTGCCAGCCCCTGAACTCTCTTGCTGAAGACCCTTACTTGCCAAGAGGTGCCCACTCTGGTTCCTGAGCCCTCGGGGGGAAATCTGGCATAAAACAAGAATAACCAGGCACATCGACTCTGGACAACTCCAGATTCGGTGCTACTGCTCGACTTCGCAGCGCTGCCTGCATCTGAAGCTGTGATCCCTGCTGGAGTGCAACAACCACTACTGACACCGCCGCAGCGCCCCTAAAGTTCTGCAACATTGTGAGTCTCAAGTGCTGTGTCACCGGCGTCTGTGACACTCGACTCCGCTGCGGGGCCTGTGGCCCCGTAGTGTGACCACGACACCACAATGTCGCCCCATCGCGTTTTGAACCTCTGGACTCCTCTACCCCACTGGATTGAAAGGAACTGATGCCTCACCACCGATGCCGCCTCACCTCAATTATCTCCGTAAGTAACTGATGCCTCACCTCCCCTGAGTAGCAGTTAGTAACTGATGCCTAAACTCCTGTGCAGCAGTACAGAACTGACGCTGCAACAGCTCCAGCGAAGCTTCACTTCCCCGACTCCATGCCACATCTTTGAATCTGCCTCGTGTCAAATGTACTGTACCTGGGGTCTGTGCAACTCTGTGACCTTCGCTGCACTCCCCCACGAGTGACGTTGGTCTGTTGGGAATGACTCCATCACAATGATGTGTTAGCACCAGTTGGAGCTATTGTGTTCCTAAGTGATTTATTGAGATTTAATCTATAAAAATTCATATCTTTGATTGAATTTTTGTCATTTTGGTCTTGCTAAATATTGGTTATTTTTCTAAACTGGTGTGGTGCCTTTTGTAGTGTTTTCACTGTGTTACTTTGGGTGGGTGCTTAACACATTGGGGGTCATTCTGACCCTGGCGGTCTTTGACCGCCAGGGCGGAGGACCGCGGGAGCACCGCCGACAGGCCGGCGGTGCTCCAATGGGGATTCCGACCGCGGCGGTAAAGCCGCGGTCGGACCGGCACCACTGGCGGGGTCCCGCCAGTGTACCGCGGCCCCATTGAATCCTCCGCGGCGGCGCAGCTTGCTGCACCGCCGCGGGGATTCCGACCCCCCCTACCGCCATCCAGATCCCGGCGGTCGGACCGCCGAGATCCGGATGGCGGTAGGGGGGGTCGCGGGGCCCCTGGGGGCCCCTGCAGTGCCCATGCCACTGGCATGGGCATTGCAGGGGCCCCCGTAAGAGGGCCCCTACATGTATTTCACTGTCTGCTGCGCAGACAGTGAAATACGCGACGGGTGCAACTGCACCCGTCGCACGGCTTCCACTCCGCCGGCTCGATTCCGAGCCGGCTTCATCGTGGAAGCCTCTTTCCCGCTGGGCTGGCTGGCGGTCTGAAGGCGACCGCCCGCCAGCCCAGCGGGAAAGTCAGAATTACCGCCGCGGTCTTTCGACCGCGGAACGGTAACCTGACGGCGGGACTTTGGCGGGCGGCCTCCGCCGCCCGCCAAGGTCAGAATGAGGGCCATTGTCTCTGAGATAAGCCTGACTGCGTGGCAAGCTACCAAGGGGGTGAGCAGGGGTTATCTTAGGAGTGTGACTCCCTTACCCGGACGAGAATGAGGGTCCCTACTTAGACAGGGTGTAAACTGACTGCCAACTAGAGGCCCCATTTCCAACACTGATAATCAGCGGTGAGGATAGGACTTGTGCTTGTACTTGACATACAGTGATTGGTGTACACTACTCCACAGTGCACACCATTACACAATCACATACTGCTTTTTTGATTTTTTTTCTGTTTTTTGACAACCCTTGGAGTATTCCACACATCATGTCTCTGTCTGGTGAACCAGCAAGTGAAGTTGCAGAGGTTGTGTTTGAGATTGAGAAGTTGAAATCCTACACGTACCTCAACTGAAACAGTTCTGCAAAGATCTTAATTGCCCTGTGAAGAGTTCCTCTAGGAAAGAGGAGCTACACATGGCGCAGGGGACCTGGTGGGCAGCAAGAGATGCTGGGGAGGCTGAGAATGAGGATCTCGAGGTACAGAACAAACAGGGGACTTTGGAGCTCAGGATCTGCCTGTAGGGAGGGTACCCTCCAGGAGTGGCAGCAGTGTGTCATCCAAAGGTTTGTCTCCAGAGGAGCTGGAGGACAGGCCAGAGAGCATAAGCTGGGAATTAAGAAGCTTAGGCTGGAAGCAGAAAGCAAAAAGTTTGAAATGGAGCAAAAGCAACAAGAGAGGGAAAGGGTCCTTGCTGTGGAGGGAAATAATTTGCTTTTGGCCCACAAGTTGAGTATGAGGGAATTGGATCTCAAGGCCAAGCAGGCCAAACCCAGCACAAACGGTGTTAGCATACTTCTAGTGCAGTCTGAGAGGAGGGTGCACATTTCTAAAGATTTAGTGAATGACTATAAGAGGGAGGATGACATACACTTGTGGTTTAAGGGGTATGAGTCAGCTCTCCACATGAATGGGGCCCCTGAGGTACACTAAGGGGCAGGTCTGTGGAAACACTAAGAGGTAGGTGGTAGGGACACTTTAACATCCTTTGGGGATCCCCAGGGGCTCATCTACTCTACCTTGAAGGACGCCCTACTCATCAGGTATGGTCTCACCTCAAAACAGTACAAGGAAAAGTTTAGGTCCTACAAGAAGTTGGATTCCCAAACTTAGTGAGAATGTGGTGATTCTTTTTGCAGAGCACTGGATGGTTGGGTGAAGGGCAGCAAGGCAACAGGTTATGAGGGTCTGTACAATGTGATTCCATGGGAGAATTTGTATAGCCTTTGTTTTCCAGAGCTGCACCAACATCTGATTGACAGCAAGCTGACGGATCCCAGGAAGCTTGCCCAGGAAGCAGCCCGCTGGGGGAGAACCAGGGTGCACAAAGGGTATGGGGGAGACTCCACCAAGGAGGCACATGGTCCTCATCAGAAGAAGTGGGGGGGCAAGGGTAAACAGGGGGAGTTCTTTAAAGGGCCCCAACCTAGTTCCCAGGGTAAGGATTCCCGTCCCGTTGATGAGAAGAAACCTTGGATCTTTACAGGGAAACCTGCAGAGAAGGGTCCCCACAAGTGTTATGCATGTGATCAGGAGGGCCACATGAGGGGAGCCCAAGTGTCCCATCCCAAGTGGACACAGGCATCCACTGGTGCACAGTCACAGGGATGTGCCTAAGCTGACCCATTGGCAGCAAAATGGGGGTCCCACCAGGGAGGAGTTCTGTGAGGCACAGATTACATGCCCTTCTCCTGAGGGTCTGTGGCAGCAGGCTGCAGACTAGGCGGCTGGCAAGGAGTCTGGATTAGATTGGATCTACTGAAAGAATGGTCTCCTGTATAGTGAGCTAAAGGTTGCTGAGCCTGGGGAAGCCGAGTGGTGATGGTATCCGAGTGCTTTAGAACTTTCCTACTCAGTCTGGCTCTTTGCCCTTTGGCAGGACATTTTAGGCAGGACAAAACATTTGAGAGGATTGTCACCCACTTTTACTGGCCCCAAATTCGAAGGCACTATCATGGCCATTGTATGTCTTGCCAGACTTGACAGGCAAGTGGCAAGAGTGAGGGGAGATGCAAGGCTCCTCTCCAACCATTCTCCATCGTGGACACCTCTTTTGAGTGGGTGGGAATCGACATTGTGTGGCCTCTGGACCCCAAGACAGCCATGGGCAACAGGTACATCCTGGTCTTAGTGGACCATGCCACCTGGTACCAGGAGGCTATCCCCCTGAGGTCAGTGACGGCACCCGTGGTGGGCCGAGCATTGATGGGGATCTTTTCTCCAAGGAGGTGGTATCCGACCGGGGTACCGAATTCATATCCACATATATGAAGCCTCTTTTGAAGGAGTGTGGGGTGACCTACCAGTTCACCACTCCTTACCCTCCCTGAGGAAATGGGTTGATTGGAAGGCTCAACCGTACGCTAAAAGGCATGATCATGGGGCTGTCAGACTCCATAAGTCGTAAGTGGGACATCTTCTTGCTTTGCCTTCTCTTTGCATACACGGAGGTACCGCTGAAGGGGCTTGGCTTTAGCCCCTCTGAACAGCTGTATGGGCACCCTTAAAAGGACCTCTTAGTTTGGTGAAGGAAGGCTGGGAAAAAAACCTCCCAGTAGGCCCGCCAGGACATATTAACTACATTTTGGCCTTCAGAAACCAGACTGCGCGCTTTAGGAAACTCACTCAGGCGAGCCTGGAAGCAAGCGAGGAGGATATGAAGCGATGGTACGACCAGAATACCACTCTTGTTGAGATTCAGTCTGGCCAGAAAGGAAAGTGTGGGTCATGGCCCCAGTGGAACCTCGCGCTCTACAGGACAAGTGGACTGGGCCTTTTGAGATAGTGGAGAGCAAGAGTAATGTCACCTACCTGGTGAACTTGCAGACTCCAAGGAACCCTTTAAGGGTCCAACCACATTTTGAGAGGTCTGAACTGACCATGCGCTTGGCAACAGATGACAAAATGGAGGAGGAGAGTGAACCTCTTCCTGACCTCCTGTCGGTCAAAGATCAAGATGGGTCTGTGGAGGATGTGAACCTCTCCCCAACCCTGACCCCGGAACAGCAGAGGGACTACCCCCAATTGCTGAGAAAGTTTGCCTCTATGATTTCCTTGACCCCAGGAGTCATCCATTTGTGCACCCACAATGTGGACACTGGGGACAGTCCACCTGTGAAACATAAAATCTACAGGGTGACTGACCAGGTCAAAGCCAACATCAAGGAAGGGGTCTTCAAGATGCTAGCATTTGAGGTGATAAAGTTCTCCAGCAGTTCTTGGGCCAGTCAAGTGGTCTTGGTCCCAAAGGCTGCTTCCCCAGGTGCCACCCCTGAACTGAGATTCTGTGTGGAATAACATGGTTTTAAAACCATCACTAAGACTGGCGCGCACCCCTTAGTGGATGAGCTCATTGATCGGCTAAGAGCTGCCAAGTTCCTCAGTGTGTTTGACTTAACCCTCTGGGATCTGGCAGGTTTCCTTGACCATGGGGCCAAAGAGAGATCAACGTTATTAATGCCAGAGGGGCACTACTAGCCATCTTTCAGAGGTTGGTCATATAGGTTTTGGGTGGGCTAGAGGATTTCAGTGCCGCCTACCTGGATGACATTACAGTGTTCAGCTCCAGCAGGGAGGATAACTTATGTCACCTCTGGAAAGTATTGAAGGCCCTACAGAAGGCAGGCCTCATTACTAGGGCCAATAAGTGCAGATAGGGCAGGAGTTGGTAATATACTTGGGCCACCAGGTGGGTAGCAGCCAGGTGGCGCCCCTATAACCTAAGATTTACACCATTCTGGCTTGGGAAACCACCAAGACCCAGACAGAGGTGAGAACCTTTTTAGGTCTCACATGTTATTACAGGAGATTTGTCAAGGGCTAAGGCACCATTTTTGCCCCCTTGACAAAGCTGACTTCCAAGAGCAGCCCAAAAAAGTGATCTGGACTGAGGCTTGTAAGACTGCTTTTAATGTCCTAAAGGCAGCTATGTGCATTCTACCGGTGCTGAAGAACCTGACTTCTCCAAGGAATTTGGAGAGTAGACCAACGCTTCAGAGCATGGTGTAGGGGCAATTCTAGCACAGCTAAATGAAGAGTTCCTAGACCAGCCTGTAGCCTACATTAGCAGGAGGTTACTCCCCAGGGAACAGAAGTGGAGCGCAATTGAGAGAGAAGCTTTTGCTGTGGTCTGGGCACTGAAGAAGCTAAGACCCTACTTCTTTGGGAATCACTTCTGGGTTCAGACTGACTACAGGCCCCTCATGTGGTTGATGCAGATGAGGGATGAGAACCTAAAACTATTGAGGTGGTCCATCTTCCTACAGGGAATGGACTTTACGGTGGAACATCGCCCTGGTACAGAACACGTCAATGCTTATGGTCTGTCCAGACCATCCGTCCAGATTCTTCCGCCTTAGTGATGAGAACTTCCAGGTGGTTGGGTAATTCCCCCACCCTCAGATGGGGGGGACATGTGTTAGACCTGGCATCATTGTCACGGTTTCTCCTGTCTTTTTGCCTCTGCCTCCTGTATCTAACTGTGTGCTGGATTTCGTTTTTGCTGGTTTTGGTACTCTGGGCACTTTAACACTGCTGATTAGTGCTAAAGTGCAATTGCTCCCTTTGTAAATTGTGATTATGATTCGTTATCCATGATTGGCATATTCACTAGTAAGTCCCTAGTATATTGCACCCTGTGTGCCCAGGGCCTGTAAATCAAATGCTACTAGTGGACCTGCAGCACTTATTGCGTCACCCACATGAGTAGCCCTGTAAACATGCCTTAGACCTACTTTTGCAGTGTCTGTGTGTGCAGTGTTAAACTGCTGTGTCAATCTGGCAAAAACAAAAAGAAACAGGCCCATTGACTCTGGATGACTCCAGAACCATTGTTGATGCTCGACTCCGTGCCGCTTCCTGCACTCGATGCTGTGGTCCCTGCTGAAGTGCGATGGCCGAGACCGATACCACAGGCTCAATGCCTTTGCAGAGCCTCTGAAGTCCTGCAACATCGTGAGTCCCAAGTTCTGTGTCACTGACTCCGCTAAGGTGCCTGTGGTACCGTGGAATGACTGTGACACCGCAAAGTCACCCGATTGCATCTTGATCCACTGGACTCATTGACCCCGCCGGATCATAAGGAACCGATGCCTTACTGCTGCCACTGCCTCACCCCCGCTGCCTCCCTAAGGAACCAACGCCTTGCCTCCCCTGCGTAGCAGTAAGGAACTGACACCTCACCTCTTGCATAGCAGTAGGGAACCAATGCCACACCAGCTGCAGCGATGCATCACCTCCCTGACTCTGCCTCGTTTCTAAGGTACTATAACTGGGGTCTGTGGGCCTCGACAGGCATTGCACTCACCCCCTGAGTGGTGCTGGACTGTGAGGAATGACTTTGTCACAACACAGTGATAGCACCAGTTGGAGCTATTGTGTTTCTAAGAGCTTTATTGGGATTTAATTTTAAAAAAATCATATCTTTGTTTGTGTATGTTGGGTTCTTGTTGTTTTGGTCTTGTTTTACTTAGATAAATGTTGGGTATTTTTCTAAACTGGTGTCGGGTCCATTTGTAGTGTTTTCACTGTGTTAGTGTGTGTGAGTACAAATACTTAACATATTGCCTTTAAAATAAGTCTGACTGCCCATGCCAAGCTGCCAGGCAGGAGTTATTTTAGGAGTGTTAATCCCTTACCCTGACTAGAGTGGGTGGGGGTCCCTACCTGGACAGGGTGTAAATTGACTTCCAGCTAGAGAACCCATTTCTAACAATCACCACAAATGATCATTGGTCATCACAAAGCCATATACCTAAACTCTCCCAAAACCTTGGCTGACATCCCCCTCATCTATAGAGGCCTTCAGGCGCAGCAAAGAGGTGCTCTGTCTGGAAAGTTCAACATTTTAAAAATCCCTCAACATCCACAAGAAAGAACAGAAAATCCACCTATGAAAAAAAAGGTTACCAGAGATGTGCACACCACCAAATGTGAAAATAGCAACCAAATATTGAAGAGGGAACCCACACTCCCTGTAGTTTGTATTCAGAGACAAGACCATCTGTTTTCCTGCTAGTTAATAACTCACTCAGAGCATGTACCGTCATAGATAGGCACTTGTATAGGCATACATACAGGTGTTCCTGCAAAAGTATGTACCATCACCCTTAACTTTACTTTGAACTACTTTTATTCTCCCACCAGACACATGTTTGTAATACAATCTATGTACAGGACTGTAACATCACTAGCCCTTAGGGTTGTCTACATACACTTAGAATGATTTAACAGAATCTACTGCCTGTAGTACGAATTGACTTGGGTCTAACTTTCAGAGCCTACCATCACAAATGCAGGCACTTTCATACACAATGATGCACGAATTGTTCCTACACCTTGAGCTAGGTCATGCTCCCTTCCTTCCTCTCTTAGAGAGCCCATCACCTGCTGATGCACAAAAATAGCAATCCTTGAATAACCTTTAACATAGCTAAAATATTATCTGCCCGTCACAGAGATTTGAAAAGAGGGCAAATATCGAAATGTCACCCACGACCAGCTTCATCTCCCAATGCGAATAAATGACCAATAACTATGTTGACGTACCGCAGCTCCATAACGATGTCTGTTCAACCATGCATGCACACTTAGAAAGTTGTAAATGTAATAAAGCGAGGCTTTGGCTTGTACAGAACTCTGGCACAACTTAGGGGGTTATTCTAACTTTGGAGGAGTGTTAATCCGTCCCAAAAGTGACGGTAAAGTGACGGATATACCACCAGCCGTATTACGAGTTCCATAGGATATAATGGACTCGTAATACGGCTGGTGGTAAATCCGTCACTTTTCCGTCACTTTTGGGACGGATTAACACCTCCTCCAAAGTTAGAATAACCCCCTTAGTGTCTTCGTTTCTGGTATAAAACTACAAAAATAGACCATCATAAATAGTACAAAATGATAGGCCATTTTCCAATTGCAAATTATGCATAGTTTATCGGACCCCATGGGGGGTGTTTAGACTTCTGTGAGGGATGGCAACTCCTCCATAAACCTTTAACATTGCGGAATCATTTTCTGTACTCCTCAACTCTATAAGAACTGTGCACAGGGTCTGTCTTATTATCTCTTGCCATGCCTTGAGTTCTGAAGAGCTATAAGTTGCAGTCCATTGCCCTGTGCATGAATAATAATATTTCAAAATACGGTGACCTAGGACCTTTTTCTAGTCTATCTTCCCGTGTTACTTTTGTGTCCCTGGGTTGCATAGAGAGATACCCTAATTCCTTCTAATTTCCAGCATCTGCTGTTTGACTTGCCTTTGACATTGATGGTCTTTCTTAATTGCATAACACAACTATGTTGATGTAAGTATTCGCAACTATGTAGGCTACTCCAAGTGCCTTCACCATGCCATACACTTAAAATTAAGGCATTCATTAGGCCTCTAACAGATGGAGGCTGCATGGAATCCTGGCTCGATGCAAACTTAAAGGCCGTGCATTGGCAGCCATCAAAGGGGCTGGATTTGGGCAGAATCCACCTGAATCCCTTCCGCCTCCGCGAACAGATGCCACGCTGCATCCCTTCCCAAGCTAGAGTATATATTTAGCCAATGTAATTGTTGAAATAAAAAATAGTTTCTCTGGCAGTTGAACCTCTTCTTTTTGTAAGTGGTTACTATAGCGACACCGTTTCAGCTAAAGTAGCTTGGAATTTGATTTTACTGCGGCTGTTATCCATCTCACTTTCTCCATCTGTTTACTGCAGTGAGGTTTGACCCCCCGCCCCGGCTGTCTCTGTCTCTACTTTCCTATCGTAGGCTTTCGCTAATTGTCCGTCAACCCCCCTTTCCTTCTCTTCGCTCAGTTCTGCCTGTTTAATTGTCTCCTTCAGAGAAAAGCTCTAATTGGTTCACATGCGCCTGTTTCTATTTTTTGCTTTGATTTCTTTTTCTGCTGACTGGTCTTGCGTTTAATCATCTAATTGAGATGACACTCTTTGACATTTCATTTTCAGGTGCTCTGTGGAGACGCGGGTCTCTGGCGCGAGCCCGCGTGCCGCCCATTGTTGTCCATTCAGTCACTCTTGTAAAGTGTTAGCGCTACCAAGAGATCTCTAAGGGTCCTTATAATGCCCTCCCCGGTGCCCAGCTCTTGCACAGAAAGGTCAGAGACTGATTGAGCTTGAAGGCCGACTGTTCCCCTCAGTGTTAGAGGAAATCCCACCCTGGAACCTGTGGAGAATGTAATTGTCTGCTTTGACCACGCACCAGGTGATCTTGCGCATAGCACATGAACTCCTATTGCTTAGCTGGATATCATTTCTGGTGGTTATGGAATATTATTTCCTCTTGCAGTATTTAGGGTCGAGCGCAAAGCGCTCTGTCCCTGGTGTAAACCATTATGGCAGTCATTCTGACTCTGGCGGGCGGCGGTTGCCGCCCGCCAGGCGGGAAGCGCCATTTGGCCGCCATGCGGCCAAAATACCGCTTCCCCTATTCAGACATTCCCGCTGGGCCGGCGGGCGCTAAGCAAGTTAGCGCCCGCCGGCCCAGCGGGAATGAGGGCCGCAACACAGGAGTCGGCTCCGAATGGAGCCGGCGGTGTTGCGGCGGTGCGACGGGTGCAGGTGCACCCGTCGCGCTTTTCACTGTCTGCTAAGCAGAAGGTGAAAAGCTTCATGGGGCCCTGTTAGGGGGCCCCTACACTCGCCATGCCAGTGGCATGGGCAGTGCAGGGGCCCCTAGGGGCCCCAAGACACCCGTTCCCGCCAGCCTCTTCCTGGCGGTGACAACCACCAGAAACAGGCTGGCGGGAAGGGGGTCAGAATCCCCATGGCAGCGCTGCTTGCAGCGCTGCCCTGGCGGATTCGCTCAGCCGGGGGAAAAACGTCGGGAAACCGCCGGCCCCGGTTTTCTGACCGCAGCTTTACTGCCGCGGTCAGAATGGGCTTGGAAGCACCGCCAGCCTGTTGGCGGTGCTTCCGTCATTCGCGACCCTGACGGTCAAAGACCGCCAGGGTCAGAATGACCCCCTATGTGTTTTTGACCACACCCATGTCACCCTCATCAGTTTGGTTGGTTCATGGGCTTGCCTTTTAAAATTCACTTGATTTAATAAGTGAAAGGCATGTGTACGTCATGCCTTTTCCGGTGTTTAGCCCTCCTCCAGCGCACCGGCAAACTACTGAAATCATATGCAGCACAATGATTGCCATATGGTTTCTGGACTACTTTTTTTTAAAATTTCATAGGCAGTGCGATCTCACTGGGCAGTAATTGAGCGCTTTGCATGACATCAACCCTGTTAGATGGATAATTGCAGTTTCGCCGGTTACATGGATAATTGCATTTTTGCCAAAACTTTTCACTGCAAGCAAACTCTGTTTCCTTCTGTGTGTCTCCTTCACTCATGGCTGCCGTCGGCTCGCTTATGTGAAACTCTTTTACTTTTCAGTTTATGTGGCAAGAAAAGTCCGGTTAGGAGTTTAAAACGCTAATAGCTCTAACTCGAGCAAACGGGAGACCCATTGCATTGCAAATGCTTGTTATTTTTTGTGATTGAGGAATATTTCATTTCAACATCATTGTGATCCACCGAAAGGGCCTGGGATAACCAGGAGACAGAGGTGAGCTACTCAGTCTCTCGTTCAAGTGCATCCTTTAAGGAAGAATGGCAAGGAGCTCAAACTCAATTTTTATTCCAAGGAACGGTCGCTTGTGCATTTTCAGTGATGGGTTGGGCACATAGGGGGTTATTCTAACTTTGGAGGAGGTGTTAATCCGTCCCAAAAGTGACGGAAAAGTGACGGATTTACCACCAGCCGTATTACGAGTCCATTATATCCTATGGAACTCGTAATACCGCTGGTGGTATATCCGTCACTTTACCGTCACTTTTGGGACGGATTAACACTCCTCCAAAGTTAGAATAACCCCCATAGTGAGTTGGTGAACAAGGTTCTATTAGGCATCAGGACCAGGTACCACCTTCACATCTGCTGTGTTCTATCTCACTAAGGGGGTCATTATGACCCCGGTGGTGAGTGTAAATGTGGTGGTAGTACCGCCAACAGGCTGGCGATACAGGCTGACACATTATGAGAAGGGTGGGTTGGCTACCGCCAACCTGCAACTTCTCCACTCAGACCACCATGGCGGTATGAGGCACCGGGCCGGAGATATCAATCTCCAGCCCGGTGACAGGCACAGTACTGCAGGCCGCATTATGAGCCTGCCTACCACCATGGTTTTTGTGGCAAAACCATGGTGGTGGGTGCTACTGGTGACAGGGAATTCCTTTCCTGTCATCGGTAGGTAGGTGGCTCACCCACCCCTGACACACACCTGACACCCCCCAACCCACTCCATCCAAAGCCCCACCCCCATACACACCCTAACCCCCCACCCCTGACATTCAAATACACCCCCCACCCCGATCCATGCACACACCCCCACCCCCTCTAATCCAAACACACCCTCCCACCCCTTCCAATCCTCTCACTCACCCCCTCACACCATACATGCACACACCTGCAGATACGCACCACACATACACCCAATCACTCATACTGGCATACACGCATTCATACACGCATACTTCCAGACATGCTCACACACCTTCTTATACACAATCACACTGACATGCAGACACGCACTCACTTCAACATTCTTACACGCATTCACTCAAATGCATACAACCACACAAACAAAACAACACACACAGACGCATTCACACAAGCATACACACACAACACCCCCCAACCTCCCACCCCCCTCCCCTGTCGGAAGCCCGACTTACCTTTGTCGAGGAGGCCTTCTGGCAGGGAACGGGAAGGGGCGCTGCTACCGCCAGAAGCACCCCACCAGCAGAACACAGCCAGGCTGTATCATAGGTCATGACACGGCTGGCGGTGTTTAACTGGAGTGGCGGTGCTGGTGGTAGCAGCACCAGCTTACCACCATCCGCCAACATAAACACTGCCGGATTTCTGCCCTTCTTCGTAGAAGTCCGGCAGTGCTCATAATATGGCAGATGGATGGTAGCCGCGGTGGCGGTATTTTGGCAGCTGTCACCGAGGTGGTAGGCGGTTTTTACCGCCAAAGTCAAAATGACCACCTAAGTGTTTTGACTTCTTTGAGTGATGCTGATGTGTTCTTCCATGAGTGACCACATATAGGCCCAGATTTATGAAAAGTTTGCGCCGCCTTTGCGTAATTTTTTTGGAGCAAAAGTGGCGCAAACCTAATGCCATATTTATATTTTGATGGTAGACCTGTCTAGTGTCAAAATAACCAAGTTAGAGTCATATTTTGGAAGTGCCAACCCACCTTGCATTATATTGATATGCATGGTAGGCATTCCCTTCCAAAAAATGACGCTAGCCATCCAGTGCTATATTTACCCCAATGCAAAAAGGACGCACACTAAGGAAGTGGACCCAAAAAATGACGCAAAGGCCGATTTTCGTCAAACTTTACCGGCTGGTCAGACCAGACTTTAAAAAGAGGCCCACACACCACCACTTAAGGAAAACACACAGAAGGAGCATTGGCAACCTCCTGGACAACAAGGAAGTTTTACTGCTCCAGCTTGGCACAAACTGCAGACATCAGCAACAACAACAGGTCCCTCCACCACCACAGCAGCCACAAAGGCAGCGCAGAAGACGGGAGAGGATCTTTCGACAGCATACAACCATCCTTGGGCTCAGGGAACAAGATGTCATCAGGAATTATCGTCTGAACCGGGAGTCAATTGTACACCTGCTGCACCACATTGAGCCAGCCAGCACTGCAAGGGTGGCAACTCCAATAAACATACTACCCTTGGCCAAACTCCTCGCTGTCCTACATATGCTGGTGTCAGGATCTTTTCAGACAACGGGCGCACAAGTGGCTGGTATCTCCCAGCCATCCTTCTAGGTCTTCCTTCCAAAGGTTCTGAACGCAATCATATGCCTCACATCCCACAACATCTGCTTCCCAAACACCCAGCAACTGTGGCAAGAGACTAAACAAGGTTTCTATCTATTTGCTGGGTTCCCCCATGTGCTGGGTGCAATGGACCACACCCATGTCCAACTGGTGCCACCTGCACCGATGGAACACCTATATAGGAACCACAAGCACTGCCATTCCATAAATGTGCAGGCCATTGTGGACCACCATTGGCTCTTCTCAAACATCCTTGCCAAATACCCTGGCAGCATCCACTATTCCTACATATTCCAGCATTGCACCATCAACAAACAGTTCCAGGATGGCCAAAATGGCAATGGCCTACTCAAAGTTAAGCCACCATACCAATCAATACACAGACCATACACCTACCATGTAAGACAAACAAGACATGCACCACACTAAACTTTCAAAGGCAGTGGAACACAGATATACAGGAAACAACACATATGACACATGCCACACTACACCACAATCATTGCACATCACAAACATATACACAACCACATATGCATAAAACAGCCACAACCTGACTGGCACTCCCCTTTGCATACAGAAGCTGGGCACAAACCACTACAAGTGTCCACTGGTTGACACCAAAATATAGATCCCACACACATTGCAGTGAATAATGCATAGCTCAGCAATGTAAATGGCATGGGTCATGTCAATGTAAAGAAAGTCATACATAGGCACAGTCCCACAACAGTCATGGGGTTCAAGCATCTGGCGGCAACAATATCAAATGCCACCCAAGTGTAGCTATGACCAGCTAAATATCACCTACACATATCTGGCATACCTTTAGTGTGCACATTCACCAGTCTGCTTCATTGTGTCGCACACATAGGAATATAACATTACCTGCATGAAAAACCATGAGGCAGAATGACGAGAAGTCGTGCAGCACCTAGTCAAGTGCCACCTCACGTGCGCCTGTTAGCACCCCCTAGCCCCACCATGTGTGTGCTGTATACAATAAATGGTCCACCGTGGTGCAGAGTTTGTGTAATACTGTAAAGATCATGGATGCCATTGTAGGACTCTGTAGGAGTATAGAGGACATACCTGACCTTTCATGCAATGTGCATAGGGACCCATGTAAAAAAATGGTGTGCCCTCTCCCAACGCCAGCACTGTGCATGTGTTGTAAGTGTCTGTGATAAATCATGTATAGGAACTTTGGAGATCCCACTGTGCCAACTTTAGATCATCCTACAAATGTGTGATTCACACCCTAGTATACTTGATGGTTGGCACAGCCATCACCTGCCACAAAGCATCACTATGTGTTAGGCTGCATTCGTAGTGCCACATGGTAACATGGAGGCTAGAGTTTGGCTTTGTAGGGCTACCATGGTGTCTCCACATATGACACCACTGTGGTGCAAAGAGGTGGAAGCTTCCACCAATACTAGGACACTGGCACAAACATGGACAGCACAACACATATTTGCAAGGGCTGAGCCATCTGTTTGGATTGAATATTATAACCCCTAGGTCCCTGAGCCACAACCGAAGATTGTCACGTCCATCAACACAGATCTATGAAACAATTTCACGAAACAGGAACATACACTATACCAGTAGGACGTCTGAGTCACAACTCCACCTAAAAATAACAACTGCCAAGGTACATACCAAACCACTATCAAGCATTACCAACACATCTTCTCTCATTCCTTTGCAGCCGACTAAGATCACGGCATGCAGTCATGGGTCATGACTCCATTTGGCAATCCCACAATGGTGGAAGAACGTGCATAGAATGAAAAGCACAGAAGAGCACAAAAGGTGGTGGTGTGGACATTTGGGCTTCTGAAGTCAAGGTTCAGGTGCCTGGCCCTGACAGAAGGAAGCCTGTTGTATGCTCTACCACTGGTATGTAAGAAGATACTGGTATGTGCAATCCTGCATGATGTATGTGACAGACCAATGTTATCTGGGATGAACAGGTAGATGTCCTCAATGAGGAGGAGGATGACAATGTTGCAGCACATTTGGAGGGGGAACTACAAAACACTGCTCCAGGAGTTCTCAAGGAGACTACAAATTGTGCAGCACTTCTACAGATAGTCACTGTACAAATATAATCACTTTGTAAATATCACCAATAAATTACTTCACACCTGAATCTCCACGGTCTACTCATTCTCCACTACATACATCATTAGAATGTAACTCATACCTCAGAGAGCAGGAAAGAAGCACAACAGTCACAAGTAAGGTAGCAACATAGTTTGTGATATAAAAGGGTCTAGTGCCTCCATGTCCCACATCAGTGTCACATAACTCACGGGCATGTGGCTCTTGAAGGCCTAGATCCAAGCACCACAACATATAACGTGCCGTTTAGTGGGCAATGTGCAAATTTCTAGGCCTTTCCCCACATTATCACCACGCTTGGCAGGATGTATGCAAGGGGGGCATACATAAGGTAGGGGCTGTTATCAAATGGTGTTTGCCTTCAGGAGAATTCTCAAGACTTGGCTATTTGAGCAGTAGCAGCACCCCCTTCAGTGCCTTGAGACCCTCAGGGGTGAGTAGTGTGCTTTACAAATTCCTTGTTTGATTGATTGATTTAAGTAGGAATTGAACAGTGTCACATCTTAGGCGGATTGCTGCTTCACCAGCACTGTGCATGTATGACAAGGGGGGACATCATTGGTAACTATAGACTTTCAGTTACTGTACAGAGTACACCAATGTTAGAGGCACAGCCTGTAATGTATATCCATGGGCTTATGTCCTTGCACTGCCATTGGGCACAACCCTGACACATGGTGCGGTGTACCTCACTTATGGTACAAAACGTTGGCTGTGGAGTGCGCTATGGGGTGCCAGACAAATAAAGCAGCAATGGGTGCTGAACCACTATCCAAACATATGGCCCATTGTCAGGATATAAGAATAAAATGGGACAATGCACCACCAAATTATTGTCTGGGCGGAATGAAGGCAGAGTGTGTTCCACTCCCTATGTTCATTCTACACACACTTGCCACACAAATCTGCTGTCTTGACACATGCCTTCAGCAAATCCAGATATACATGTGAAGGCTGATATACAGGTGTATGGCCTAGGTAGCAAAGGGTTTGCAAGTACCAACAATGGTTGACATGTGTCAACAAGGTAATCTAGTACAGTCTGTATTACATCATCACACAGCACATAGCAATACACACCACTCATTGTCACTCACATGCCAGACAAAGAGCAAGGTACCAACAGTGACAAAATTGCCTAATATGTTTAGGTCTACAACATGCCAATCAGGTATAGGATGTGCAAGTATGTCCAGCAATGTCCAAACATGTCACAGCCACATTAAAAAATGAATGAGAGTAGAAGTGGACAGATATGTTGGACATGTCTAATGAAACCAGCAGCACTTATATGATTTCACACTTTAAAATCATACAGTCATGGTAAGAGTGACATAGGTTGAGGAATGCAGGAATAAATGCATACTCATGTTCAGCGAAGGATGTGGATTGACAGCTGAGAGATACCCACAGATACCTGGAAATACAACATGGGAGGTCATTTGGAGAGGACACAAGTACTGTGGCAGGTATAATGTCATGTGTGTGTGGTACTCATTAAATCTCAAAAAAGCCAGGCGATGGGATGGCAACTATCATGTAGCCAGTAGTAGAAGATGTGTACATCTACAATTTACACAAGTCACACATTGCCTCCTGTCCATGTATGACCGGACAATGTTGCTGTAGAAGATGTGTACAAAGTGTAAGCAGCCTAAAGATTGGCAGCAATGTAGGACACAAAATATTCCTAACAAGTAAGGTGGTAAAATATGGAGAAGGAACACACATAGACCAATACTGACTGTGCAACACATCAATGTCTACATGTGATCACCCAACATAAGTACAGAGAGGGTGGCTAGGTCAGTACATAACGCACTCATGTTTGTCACTACTATAACCTAGTAGGTGCCCATCGCATACCAACATGACAGGAGACAGTGACAGATAACACCATCTGTCCCCTAGCACGTTCCCAAAATAGAAGACAAAACAGAGATACAACCCCTAGCCAAGCTGCCCATGGAAATTACTAAGGACATCAAATCATGTCTGTCAGACCATGCCAAATGATGAGACACGTCCTACACATGCAAGTAGCTAGACATCAGTATATGATAGGGGAAGGCTGGCATCAAGTACCCCAGAGGGAAAATTGATATCCTAGTCCGTTTGATCACAATTGTGCATGTGTCTGTCTGCAGGCACTGTGCATTGCTCTGCTGAATAGAAATCATGAAGAGGCTAAATCCCTGCCCAAAACACCCTAACACCACTGCTCTGGCGACATAGATTATTGACATTGTCAGGGGCCTGATGCATGTGCACAGTGGACTGAGTAGTCTGGAGCTTCGTAAACCTGCGCCTTCACATGCAACCATGGGTCTGTGTTGGCATAAAAACTCCCACAGTAGTGATGAAGAGTAGGCTGCCATCTTTGCCAGACTGCAACACTGCTACACAGTGGGTGAGCCATTGTATGTGACAGTCATTACAAAAATGATGTGATCGATTGTGAGTACCTAGGTGGTGGCATGCACACATATGCCAGTTATCTCTGCACACATGTACCACTCAAATGGCACAGGCCTGGTAATGTGTATTGGAGTCTGAACAAAAGGCAACCTACCACAAATGTAAGTGCATATGTCTCAGAAGGTCATTGACAGAAATAAATGACCTTCACATGTGTTGCGACATACAGACACATAGGTGGCACTGATATGACTACACAGGCATTATTCAAGTCCAACATGTGTCCATTCAGGAAGATAGATATGTGAGGTTTTATATCCCGTGAACATACCGCTGTGGTCATATATACATTGACACATGTGTGTTCAGCATCTCCGGAAACTAAGATGCATGGGGAAGTATTTGTCATACGTGTAGCAGAGCATCATGAAGGATAAACCAACAACACACCACAGAGTAGACACACATGCACAGACATTGCCTGGGGTAATGTGATTTCAACCCAGCCGTAGTCCGCTGCATCTTCTGAGTACAATTTGTCAAGGCTGTCACATGCCTTACCATGTATTGGACATAGCACATCATATCTATTGTGGTGTTGGTATGAGTACATTTGTATATCAGACATAACAATGTGGTACACCCACAAATATGTGTTAGAGAACATATATCCACTCAAAGTACACATGTGCTAACATGAATGTGGACACAGTCTAGCAACACATGCACATATGCACACAGTATAAGTCATTGCATGCATCACAAACATAAACAAACATATAGGTTAAACATATCAATGTCACTGTCAAGATATAAACGGACATGCACACACATGTAGCCATAGCATACCGACAACATAATTGCATAGCCCCTGTGAGATGGTATGTGAATCTGGGTGCACTGTAAGCCTTTTTAAATAATTTCCATGCATTCTTGCCATGCATCAACATTTTTTGACGGAAATAGCTAAATTCCGTATTCCACAAGCCCAGGAAAATGACGCCTGGCCCCTTCGCGTCAATCGCAAGGCCACAGGCCTTGTCAGCCTGTATGGGAAGTAATACCATGCATGACCGTCATGCGTCAAAAATGTAGAGACAAGTGCCTAAACTTCATACTTTCCTATGCAGAAAAAGATGTCTGCTCCCTGAGCGTCAATCACAAGTCCACAGGTCTTGTCATGCACAATGGGGAAAAATGACGCATGACCGCCTTGCGTAAAAAAACCGCTGCATAACTGAAAATGTGACGCACAGGCCCAGGAAGTGATGAAACAGGACATCCTGCCTGCATACATGGTACAGTGAGTTCACTTTCACTTCACAGTCTTATTGTCTGTGACAGTGTCAGGGGTGTGTGGAGCTGGTGTTGGTGGATTGGAGTTTTGGTGAGTTTTTGTGCTGTGTCCTGTTGCTGCTGTGTCTTATTTGTCTTTTAATCAGTCTTTTGTAGTGTGTTTGTACTGTAACTGTCACTGTATTGTGGGGTGTTTGTCTAGGGGTATGATAGTTTGTTGAGTATTTGGGGTAGTTGTATCTTTACTTTTTTTCCTGCAATTACATTTGCAGTATACAGACATTGCATGATGTCTGGGAAAGGGAGGATGTCGAAGATGATGGCTGATGAGGAGGGCTTTATATGGCTTGTGCAACATTACCCGCAAATGATGCTGGTATTGGGTGGCCGCGTTGTCCAGGGCTACCCTAGAGAGGCCAGGAAGCTGCGGTGGGGAAAGGTGCTCCACCACCTAACAAGAATATTCAGAGCCGGACGCAATGACCAGCAACTTAAACACCGTTGGGCTGACCTGACCTTTGATGCAGCATGTTTTGTCAAAGGATCTGGACATGTAGTATTGTGCCTGTATTAAGAGCCCCAGCACCACCTTAGGGCTGCCATTCTAATTAACAAAGCAGAGCAAGGGCAGAAGTACCACCTTACCTAAGCGCACTCATAACAAAGTGGTGCGATGCATGCATAGCACCACTCAGTATAGACTAGCACAACATGAGGCCTGTGCCAGGCATCATGTATGAGAGGGGGGGCCCTACACCTTTTTGGGGAATTAAAGTACTTGGCTATGGGAAATATGAGACATTTCCTATTGCCATATTTCCTTCACTTTGAATGGCTGGTCGGAGCAGGTATTATAAGGGGGCATATAATTGTATGTGATGGGCCTCTATGTACTCAGCACAAGTCGTGCTGATCTTTTTGTTGCTGTTCCTGCTGAGTACATCATTTGCGTCCATAAATTGATGCAGTTGCCCCATACCTGCACCATGCTGTGCCATATTTCTCATAAGGCACACACATGGTGGGGGAAAGGGGTGCACTAAGGGCCACAAGGACTGTAGTGATGCACTTGGTGCAGCACCACTTTCCTTAAATCTGCCTCTTTGTGTCATTTACCAATGCCATTCAAGGGAGCTTGACTATGCATAGGGTCCAGACTACTATTGCTTTCTTCTTCCTGTACATTGTGTATCACATACAGCCCAAAATGTGTCTATTACCCCACACACATGTGCTGAATTTGTACCACAGGCCTGCCGTGTCTAACTGACAGTATGGGGCAAGCCTCCATCTGCACCAGCACTAGCACATTACTCAGAAATCTGCACCAACACTGGTATCCTTGGACCACAGAACAAGTGTGTCTGTATTGAGGCATATGTCTATGCGCATGTTTATATCCCTTCCTGGAGAATTAATGGAATACCAGTGTAACAATGGCTGGCCACACAGTATTGGAAAGGCATCCGTAATTTCAATCAGTTAATGTGCAGGTAGGAACAACTAAATAAACATAAGTAAACTGCCATGGCATTATAGCTCAAGTGTGTGTGCTTTGTAATTACAAGGTACACACATATTAGTAACTTCAAACAAGGATGTATCAAAGCATTCCCCAACACTTTGGAGTACTCACACAACCCCTGGACAGTTGTCCATCTGTTTGTGATGACAATGAGTTAGATGTCTTCAACATCTGGGGCAGGCTCAAAAGCTATGGGTGTCACAATGGGATGGCTAGTGCAACAACCACTGCATGCCCCTCAGATGCAGAATACTGTGTCATGCAGCCCCTATGGTCATGGAGGTGTAAAGCAACAAAACACCTGCATGACAATTCCATGTACATATGGTGCAGTTAAATGCACCTCAGGAGTGTCAGGAAAAGTGATGGTTTGTAGATGCCAGAGTCTCCATTATCTGACATTGGGGGTCATTCTGACCTCAGCGGTAAAAGCCGCTTACCGCCGGTCAGAAGGCCGCCACAATACCGCCGCGGCCGCGGTCAGCCGCCACGGACATTCTGACCCACAACTGCAAAACCTTCGAAAATCCGCCCTCCACTGCAGTCCGCCACATCAGCGGCCAGCGGTAAACTGGAGAAGACCAAACCTCCACCGCCACGCCAACAGAAATACGCCCATCCCATTATGACCCGCAAATCGACGCGGCGGTCATTCAACCGCGGTACACACCGCCGCGGTCAAAATACACACACCTTTACAAACCCCTACCACATTGGACAATTTGAGAGGCACACACCTGAAACACATACACACACCACTCCCACACATCCAATACCATATAAAACACACACCCACATCACCCACAAACCCCTACCAACAAAAACCAGAGACGAAGGAGAGAGAGACACATCAGAGAATAGAGAGCCAGACACACAGAGGCACACCGCAACATCACACACACCACATAGAAGCACAAAGCACCACACACCAACACACACATCATCACATACACCACCCCACACCTCATACACACCACCCCATGGCACCACAAAGGCACCCACGCTTTTCGGACCAAGAACTCCGGGTCATGGTGGAGGAGATCATAAGAGTGGAACCCCAGCTCTTCGGCTCACAGGTCCAGCACACCACCATAGCAAGGAAGGCGGAGCTCTGGCAGCGGATCGTGGACAGGGTCAACGCGGTGGGACAGCATCCCAGAAATCGAGAGGACATCCGCAAACGATGGAACGACCTACGGGGGAAGGTGCGCTCGATGGTCTCGCGACACAACATCGCAGTGCAGAAGACTGGCGGGGGACCCCCACCCACTCCACCCGAATTCACAACATGGGAGCAAGAGGTACTCAACATCCTGCATCCTGATGGCCTCGCTGGAGTACACGGAGGAATGGACTCTGGTAAGTACAAGGCCAACCACTTCACCCCCCCCCCAGCATGCTAACCCCCACCCTCACCCCCAACCCCCCAGCACACATCCTCCCTGAGAATGTCTCCCCAGCACAACCCACCCAACACCAACCCCTGCATGCCACCCCCAAACTATGGACACCCATCACCGAAGCATGACCACTGCACATACCCATCCCCCCCCCCACAAAACACCCTCACAACACCTCCCCCAAGGGAATGCCAGCACTGGGGGACAAGGGCACCCATAAAACGCAAGCTAATGCACACACAGAAACAATAACCATACCCTCCTACCCCATGCAGGACCCGAACGACAACACACCGGTCAGGAGGGACCAGAAATGTCCATCCCACCCCCGGAACAGGCTCCTAGTGATGACAGCAGCTCTGTCGACCTGGAACCTGACGACCAGCCCGGACCATCGGGGACCTCTGGGCAGTCGGTTCCCCTCACCCAGACACAGGCCACTGCAGACCCAACCCCCTCTGGGAACAACAGCACAGCTCCCACCCAGCGGGCCCATGCCTCTGTCTCTAGGACAGGTCAAGCAGCGGTGTGTCTACCACTACAGGGCCCCCAGGGTAACCCACCAACCCAACAACAACAGGGACCTGGGGGCAGTGGGAGTGGGCACACCGTCCAGGGGACAGAGGCCCAGGGAAACAGGGCAACTCGGAGGGCTGCTGTGCGACAGGGGGGGAGGAGAGGCCCAGGGAACCCACTCTCCAAGAGGCCCTCACCACCATCATGGCAGCCTACCACCACTCACAAGAGACGATGGCAACGGTACTGGCCAGGTTCCAGGAGATCCAGGCACAGCAGGAGCAACGCTACATGGGGTTCAGCGACCAACTCAGCAACATCTCAACCGCTATGGGGAGCATAGTCCAGGCCCTGAACCGTATAGAGGACACGTTTCGGGACCATGTGGCATCACACAGGGCCCCTGTCACTAGCCAGGAACAGGAACAGCCTACCACCTCCGCCGGCGCTAGTGGACAGGAGGCCCCACCACAACGACAGCCCACCAGAACCCCACCTCCGGCTGAACAACAACCGCCCGCAAAAGGAGCCTGAGATAAAAAAAAACGACAGAGTAGGATGTCAAGTCCCCCACCAGCATCACATACCCCCTGAAGTCCTCCCACTGTTCCACATTGCCACCCTGTCAAACCTTGAACTGCCCCTGCTCCATCCTGCCACAGGCATATGGACAATGCACCTGTGAGACTGAGAACTGGACTCCGCCATGGACATTACTCCACCCCCACCCATCACTGTTTCACTATCATGTACCAATATCTATGCACTAATAATAAATCACACATTGCACTGAAATCAATCAGGACTCAGCCTGTCTTATTTACAAATGTATGACACATTACATATCAATTACGTATTATTAACATTGTGAATTACACATACCGAGGTAACTTAGCATTAGTCCATGGGCCAACCAAGCCGAGGTCATGCAGTGGCTCATACAGCACAGAAAAGGGAAGGGAAAATCAAACATCATGTTTATAGGTCTGGGGGGAAATCGACAAAGTTGAGATGCAGGAGGCTTTCAGGAAATGTAAAATGGCATGGGTGATTATTACCTGTGTGCTACTGGAAATACTGTTCTATTACTCTGTCCCTGTTGTCTGTGTCGTCCTCTGAGTCTTCCTCCTCTTCACTCTCCGCAGGCTCCACAGCTGCTTCAACACCACCATCTGCACCATCCTCCTGCAGGAAAGGAACCTGACGTCGCAATGCCAGATTGTGAAGCATACAGCAGGCCACGATGATGTGGCACACCTTCTTTGGTGAGTACATCAGGGATCCCCCAGTCATATGCAGGCACCTAAACCTGGCCTTCAGGAGGCCAAAGGTCCTTTCGATGATCCTCCTAGTTTGCCCATGGGCCTCATTGTACCGTTCCTCTGCCCTGGTCCGGCGATTCCTCACTGGGGTCAGTAGCCAAGGCAGGTTGGGGTAACCAGAGTCACCTATTAGCCACACACGTTGTCTCTGTAGCTGCTCCATCACATAGGGGATGCTGCTATTTCGCATCACATACGCGTCATCCACTGACCCTGGGAACTTGGCATTTACATGGGAGATGTACTGGTCAGCCAAACAGACCACCTGGACATTCATCGAATGATAACTTTTTCTGTTTCTGTACACCTGCTCATCGTCTTTTGGGGGTACCAAAGCCACATGGGTCCCATCAATGGCACCAATGATGTTGGGGATATGTCCAAGGGCATAGAAATCACCCTTCACTGTAGGCAAGTCACCCTCCTCTGGGAAAATGATGTAGCTCCGCATGAGTTTCATCAGGGCAGACAACACTCTGCTCAAAATCTTTAAAAACATAGGCTGAGACATTCCAGATGACATGGCCACTGTGGTCTGGAATGACCCAGTTGCCAAAAAATGGAGGACTGACAAAACCTGCACCAGAGGGGGAATCCCTGTGGGTTGGCGGATGGGGGACATCAGGGCTGGCTCCAGCTGGGCACACAGTTCATGGATAGTGGCACGGTCAAGTCTGTATCGAAGTATTATATGGCGTTCTTCCATTGTCGACAGGTCCACCAGCGGTTGGTACACGCGAGGATTCGTCCTTCTCCTCGCAAGTCCCAGCGGACGGTGCCTAGGAAGGACAACATGGAGCACAGAGTCAGGCAAACCAGAGGTACGTACAGACAGCTTGCACAGTTAAAGAATGGCAATGGGTTGAAAGGCGTGTATGTGTGGCAATGCAAGGCCTAGGCCTGTGTGTCGCAGTCAAAATTAAGCCATGTAGGCCCTTGAAATGGCGGCTGCCTGACCTGTGAAGTGGGACAATGGGATGTGAGGTCAATGCGCTGGCAGGGCACACCGTGGCAGTAGGCGGTCGAAGACCGCGGCGCAAAGCCGCATTGGTTAACATTGAACCCTATGGGTTTCAGGAGCCAATGACGATGTGCGCCGGCGGTCGCGGTACGCACCGCCGCGGTACGCACCGCCGCGGGCGTGACCGCCATTTTCTATCTGATTAATCACTCGAGACCTGATCATCCACAGGAGAGGACCTATACTGCAAGTGCTGCTGTGACCTCGGTCTGGAAGATACAATGGCTGCTGCGACTGGGGAAAGGGCCCCTGCCTTCACGTCTGAAGAGTTGGAGAAGCTCGTGGATGGGGTCCTCCCCCAGTATGCGCTACTCTACGGTCCTCCAGACCAACAAGTGAGTACACCGGGTGCACATGGAATGGGCTATGCCTGTGTGGATTGGGGTGGATGTAAGTTGGTGGGGTGGGGGGCGAATGAGGAGTGCAACGCCCGACAGATGAGAGCATGTGCCATATGGCAAAGTTGGTAGGGGGGGCCAATCACATCTAACATGCAGGTCATTGATGATTTCCTCCTTTCCACCCTGTACATGTCAAATAGGTCAGCGCCCATCAGAAGATCGAGATTTGGCGTGCCATCGCCAAGGAAGTCCGGAACTTGGGGGTCCACAACAGACGGGGCACCCACTGCCGCAAGAGGTGGGAGGACATCCGCCGCGGAACAAGGAAGACCGCAGAAACACTGCTGGGGATGGCCTCCCAACCTAGGAGGGGTGCCAGTCGCACCATGACCCCCCTGATGTCCCGGATCCTGGCGGTGGCCTACCCTGAATTGGATGGGCGCTTTAAGACATCACAGCAGACACAAGGGGGTGAGTATCAGCACATTCTCCTATCTTTCTGCGCAGTGGAGGCGTCTGGGTGGGGGAGGAGGGCTGTGGGTGACATTAGGCCAGGGCGCTTTCTGTAGTGTAGTCCTCTCCCTTAGGCATGGCCCTGTGCCCCCGGCCCCCACCTCTGTAGGGTGACAAGTACAGCCATTGAAGGTCCAGCATCTCCCATGTGCGCGTTTGACGTCTCTTGGCCTGTTGTCCTAGTCAGTAGTACTGAGTAGTGTACCCCGAATGCGCGGCTTAGTGCATGAGGCTCCTGTGTCTGTCCTCTCCGCCAACGGTGTTGACATTGCATGCACTCAACCTGGTCTTCTTTTTTCTCCCCCCACCCTTTCTCTTCATCTTCTTGTGCATGTGTGCATTAGCATCATCAGGCGGAGGAGATTTGGCATCGGAGCACGAGGGAGCTGCAGGACACAAGGGCCCGGTGGGCCCAGGAACAGACACCGAGGGCACCAGTGATCCGGAGGGCGAGGGGAGCACCACGACGGGGACTGGTGGTGAGAGCAGCGACAGCGACACGTCCTCGGATGGGAGCTCCCTAGCGGTGGCGGCAACATCCGTGCCCCCGCCTCTACAGGTACAGCCGCCACCCAGCGCACCAGCCCCGCCCTCCCAGCAGCCCCTCAGTCTTCGCTCCGTGCCCGTTCGCCCAGGAAGGCGCGCGTCTCCTTCGCCCCAGGCACCTCAGCCCCTGCCCCTGTTGCCCCTGCTGCCCCTGCTGCCCCTGCTGCCCTCAGTGCGGAGCTCATTGACCTGGTAAGGACGCTCATTGTTGGGCAGACAACCCTTTTGAATGCCATCCAGGGTGTGCAAAGGGAGGTGCAACAGAGCAATGCGTACCTGGAGGGCATTCATTCGGGTCAGGCTGCCCATCAACGAGCGTTCACTGCTCTGGCCTCAGCACTGACGGCAGCCATTGTCCCTGTTTCCAGCCTCCCTCTTCTTACTGCCTCCAGCCTTTCTCTGTCTCCTGTTCCTCAGCCTATCCCATCCACACCATCAGACCAGCCTGCACACACCTCAACACCCAAGAGCAGCTCATCCAAACACAAGCACCACAGATCCCACAAACACTCACCCAAGCAACACCCAGATGCAGACATTTCAACAGTCACAACCACCTCTGTGTCCCCCTCCTCCTCGTCTCCCTCCTCCCTCCCTGTGACGTCTACACTCACACCTGCATGCACCCCAACATCAGCCAGTGCTTCCATCACCACCTCACCCTCCAGTACAGTCCACACTCGTGCAGTCACCACCCCCACTGCCATTTACACGTCCCCTGTGTCCTCTCCCACTGTGTCTGTCACCCCCTCTTCCAAGACACACAAACGCAGGCAGCCACCCACCCAACAGCCATCCACCTCACGACAGCCTACAGCACCAGCACCTTCACCCAATGACAGCACACCTGACTCTCCTACAACCACCTCCTCTTCCTCCACTTCCATCTCCACTTCTCCTACCCTTTACCTTGGCCCTAAAAAACGTTTCATGGCTAATCTTGACCTCTTTCCCTCCGATGAGCTCCCCCCTCCATCTGCAAAGAGTCCCAAGAGCACCGCAGCCACCACCAGCCCAGCTTCGGGTGTCACTGTTGTGCATGGGTTCTGGAGCCCACCCTTTGCCAGCAGTGACACATCGATCAGCAGCAAGGACACGTCCAGCCCCCCCCCCGGCAAGAGGACCCGCAAAAACAAGGGCCGCCGTGCGAGGACCGACAGGGCTGCCCCCAAGGAGCAATGTGCGGCCACTTCACCACCCACACCATCTAGGGGAGGCAAGGGCCCGAGAGCCCCATCAAAGGAGCGGAAGGGCAGCAGGAGCGCGGAGAAGGTGGACCCCACATGTCACATCCCAGCTGGGAAGGAGGACACTAAGGAGGCCAGGAGTCCGTCCCCGAAGGGTCCAGAAACTTCACGGTCCGAGGGCGACTGAGCAGGGAGTCCAGGCCAGGTCTGGCTCCCTTGACCTGCTGGATGAGCACTGCTGAACAGGGCCCGCCGTGGAGAAGAGCACCGCTGAACAGGGCCCGCCATGGAGAGGAGCACCGCTGAACAGGGCCCGCGGTGCAGAAGAGCACCGCTGAACAGGGCCCGCCGTGGAGAAGAGCACCGCTGAAAAGGGCCCGCCGTGGAGAGGAGCACCGCTGAACAGGGCCCGCGGTGCAGAAGAGCACCGCTGAACAGGGCCCGCCGTGGAGAGGAGCACCGCTGAACAGGGCCCGCCGTGGAGAAGAGCACCGCTGAACAGGGCCCGCCGTGGAGAAGAGCACCGCTGAACAGGGCCCGCCGTGGAGAAGAGCACCGCTGAACAGGGCCCGCCGTGGAGAAGAGCACCGCTGAACAGGGCCCACCGTGAAGATAGGCACTGCTGAACAGGGCCCGCCGTGAAGATAGGCACCGCTGAACAGGGCCCGCCATGCAGAAGAGCAACGCTGAACAGGGCCCGCCGTGGAGAAGAGCACCGCTGAACGGGGCCCGCGGTGCAGAAGAGCACCGCTGAACAGGGCCCGCCGTGCAGAAGAGCACCGCTGAACAGGGCCCCGCCGTGAAGATAGGCACCGCTGAACAGGGCCCGCCGTGGAGAAGAGCACCGCTGAACAGGGCCCGCCGTGGAGAGGAGCACCGCTGAACAGGGCCCCGCCGTGAGGATAGGCACCGCTGAAGAGGGCCCCGCCGTCTCAAGCACCGCTCCGCTGGGCCCCGCCGTCTCAAGCACCGCTCCGCTGGGCCCCGCCGTCTCAAGCACCGCTCCGCTGGGCCCTTCTTCTCAAGCACCGCTCCGCTGGGCCCCGCCGTCTCAAGCACCGCTCCGCTGGGCCCTTCTTCTCAAGCACCGCTCCGCTGGGCCCTTCTTCTCAAAGACCGCTCCGCTGGGCACCGCCGTCTCAATCACTGTTTATGGTTCACTGTGCCCACCATGCCTCCTCCTTGACCAGTGGAGACTGTCATCCACCTGATGGACTGTGGCTTTGCACTCCCCAGGATGGTACAGTGGGCAGCCCACCCACTGTAGAGACATTGAGAGACTGTGGCTTTGCACTCCCCAGGATGGTACAGTGGGCAGCCCACCCACTGTAGAGACATTGAGAGACTGTGGCTTTGCACTCCCCAGGATGGTACAGTGGGCATGGTGGCTCCTCGTGGATCTGGCGTCGTGGACTCATGTGGCTGTGGTGCCCCCCCTTCCCTTCCCCCTGAGGTGCCTGTAGTTTTTACATCTGATGCCCCTGCAGTGTTCTCTCCAAAGGACTCAGGTATCCTGTGTAGGCTTTGCCCTTGTTTCTCAAAACTTTGGCCCACGGACATGATGAATTCGTAGGATGTGCAGGACTCGTTACTTCAGTTATACACTGATGTGTATGTCATTTGTTTTCTTGTGAATATCTTTCATGGTTGTACGATAATTTTCAGGAGCTTTTTGGTACATAAATATTTATTCCAAATTTGATTATGTCCTAGCATTTTTTAGGGGTGTTTGGGTGGTGTCACTGTGACTTGTTGCTCTGCATTGGTGTGTACATAGTTCGGGGGGGGGGTCGCATATGTGTGTGCCCGTAACCTTTCGTCCTCCCCCCTCCCGTGTGTCGTAGGTGCAGTACTCACCGTTGTCGTCTGCGTCGGACTTCGTACTCGTGGTAGATGAGAAGGTAGACGAGAGCAGGTAGGATGTTTAATTTGGGTTCCATGCTGTCCTCCTTCCTCCTGGAGTGCGTAGTGGTGAGCGTTTTCCCGTTCGTAGTCTGTTTCCGCCGTGTTTTTATCGGCGGTGCTCCCGCCCCGGAAAAGGTGGCGGATTGGTGAGTTGTGATAGTGTGGTCGGTACATTGTCTGCCGCCTGGCTGTTGGCGGTGACCGCCGCGCTGTTTGTTTGTACCGCCGTGGCGGGCGGAGTGTTAAAGTGGCTGTCTGTGTTGGCGGTTCCCGCCAGGGTCAGAATTCCATATTTTTTACCGCCAGCCTGTTGGCGGGTTGGCCGCCGCTTTAACACCGACCGCCAGGGTTAGAATCACCCCCATTATGTCTGACTGATTGATAATAGATGTTTGAAAGTTGGTCTGATCTACCACTAGGTTGACTTGCTAACTCAGCTTAACTAGTTGATTTAAAACTGTTGTCCGTACACAGATATGTACAAATATCACATAGCTGTGTTTTCCTTTCATGTATTGCAGGTGGGCCTCCATCCTACACCAGTGGAGAGGTGTCCAGATTTGAAGACCCCAATGCTGCCAGTAAGTGTCACCTTATGCATCATATGTGGCAATCCAGGGTTTTGTGTGAAACAGTCTGATGTGTGCAGTGCAATGAATAAAAGTTTTGTGTGACCAATGCTATTATATCATCGGAGTTAGGATGGTGACATCATGTCTGATGCAATGTTGAGCATTGAGAATAGCTTGATTGTTGCACAAGTGGCAACATGTGCTACTATGGAATCTTGGATGTTAGGGAATGGAAAGCATGGTCACATATACATTGAGCAGCTGTTTATGTGATTAGCATGCCTTTTGACAACAACTTTGTCACAGCACTTTTGACAGCACTGCGTGACACACGTAGCTTACAGTTACAAAACGGTACAGATGAAGAAAATGTATGGAGGTCTCTAGGGGGTTTAAGTAGGAGACACGAGCACCACTGGTACCTATGTACCCTTCAGATATAAATTGAGGCCACAGTTGTGCAAGGAGCCATACTGTGCTGGGCAACAGTCAGTAGAGTACACAATTAGTATACAACTCAGCTCCAGATGGTTGTGGGAAATGTCTATGGATTGTCGCAAGCTAGATGTCAGCAGATTTACGAACATGGTATTCCCATCATGATATTTGTGAATGATCTTGATCACATAACATGTGTATATTATGTGAATGGTACTTAGGTGATGTCTGACATGCATGTACACATGCATGTACACCCCTGTCAGGAGTTCAAGGCCCTCCTCCACCCGCAAGCTTCTGTCTGCGCCTTCTCCCTGGTGTCTAGTGGGAGAGCTCTGCTTTCCTACTAGGCTACCTTCTGCCTCTCTCCTCCTTTTCTCCTCCTATCTCTGCTTTGCTTCGCGCTACACTCCTCCTTGTTTTTCTCTCACTCCGCTCTCTCTCACTTTTGCTTTCTCTCCCTCTCTTTCTCTCCCCGCCGCTTCTGTCCCTGTGGCTCCGACCCCTCTTCTCTCTCTCGTGCTACACTCCCGCCGCTGCTGCCCCCACGGCCTGCCCCCTTTTTTGCAGCCTACCCCCTTTTTCATGCCATTCTTTACCCCCGCTCCCACCTCCTAGCTGTCCTCTCCTCCCCCCACCTCCCTACGTAATGGCAGCAGCGCCGCTGGCATGCCAAAGGTGCACCAAAGGCAAGCCCGTCTGTGCCCGTCCGCGCCTAGACCGCGCCCAGTGCCAGAACATCTGGCTCCCGTCCCCCCCACAGCCACCATGCACATCTTCACTATGATGCCACCACTCTCTGTGCACTCAACACCAGCCGCTCTCCCGCCTGCCTTTAAGCCTCCCGTAGACCACCCACGGGCCCTTCTCCTGCCGGAACTGCACCTTCATCAGCCTCCACGCCAACGACCCACCCACCAAGGCAGGACGCAACCATCTCAGATGTATCCTCCTCAACATCCGCTCCGTCCACAAGCATGCAGTAGAGCTATGGTATCTACTCGACTCAGCCACCCCAGACATCGCCTTCCTGACTGAGACCTGGAAGAACCCCTCCTCAGCGCCTGACATCGCCATAGCCATCCCGGACGGCTACAAGATCACCCGCAGGGACTGCTTCAACAAACCAGGAGGAGGCATCGCCATCATCCACAAGAACACCCTCAGGATCACGACCAACACCGAAGACACCCTCAGCACCGCCGAACACCTGCACTTCCAGATCCACACTGAACCAAACACCACCCTCCGAGGGAACCATGTCTACAGGCACCCCGGCACCCGACAGCAGTTCAGTGACTCCATCACCGACATCATCAGCATGCAAGCTCTCGCATCCACTGACTACATAATCCTCGGGGACTTAAACTTCCGCCACACCGCTTGACAACCTCTCCAACCTCGGCCTCAAACAGCTCGTCACGACACCGACCCACTGCGCAGAACACACACTTGACCCTATTTTCTCCGCCAGCAATCACGTCTCCTTCAGCAACACCACCGAACTCCACTGGACAGATCACCGCTGCATCCACTTCTCCTTCAAGAAACCCACAATACACTACCACCCACAACGGATCTCCCACCGCAGTTGGAACAAGGTCACCGAAGATCAACTTATCGTGACCCTCTCCCGGAACTCACCAATCGACACCACCGACACTGATGTAGCTGCCCGCAACTTTACACAATAGGTCGACACCTGTGCCAATACTCTCGCCCCAATCAAGAATCCCTCCAACAGACGCATCAACAGAAAGGCCTTCTGGTTTACTGCCAACCTCCACAAATCTAAGCAAACCTGTCAAAGACTTGAAAGAAAGTGGCGCCAAGATCAAACTCTGTACAACCACACAGCCTTCAAAAACGCCATCCACAGACACCACCAACTCATCCGAGCCTCCAAGAGAACTGCCTTCAAAGACCGAATCAACAACAACGTATACAGCCACAAGGTGCTCTTCAATGCTGTGAAGGAACTCTCCAACCCCAACGCCAACGCCATCCCGCCATCCCAAGACCTCTGCCATTCCCTAGTCTCCTAATTCCACTGCAAAATTGCAGAACTCCACAACAGCTTCAGCACCCAGATCCCCCCGGACCAACACCACAGATTCACTTCCAACCAACCTCCTGCTCTTCTGGACCCCCGTCAACGACAATGACTCCATCCAAATCATGAACACCATCCACTCCGGCTCTCCATCTGACCCCTACCCTCACCACATCCTCAACAAAGCGAGCTCCGTCATTGCACCCAACTACGGAAGATCAACAACAGCTCCTTCCAAAAAACCCAAGGCTGACCCAAAGCAGCAAACTGGACTAAGGCAATGCCCTCTCGGCAGGAACCAAAGCAAAACTCCAGAAGACAAACACCTCACCCACGCTCACAAAGCACTGCACAACACCGGACCAGAATACCTCAACAGACGGCTCTCCTTCTACACCCCGACACAGCATCTCCGCTCCGCCGACCCACGCGTCTGCAGAACTACAACCGGCAGTAGATCATTCTCGCACCTCACCGCCAAAATATGGAACACTCTTCCCACTCACCTGTGCCAGACCAAAGACCTCCTTACCTTCAGGAAACTTCTCAAGACCTGGCTGTTCGAGCAGTAGCAGCACCCCTCCCCCCTTCTTCCCTCCTCCTCCTCAGCACCTTCAGACCCTCACGGGTAAGTAGTGCGCTTTACAAATTCCTGATTGATTGACACATGTTGTTCAATAGAAACGAATACTGTAGCAGCACCCAGTGCAGTGCCAATCTTACTGTGGCCCTAAGGGCATCCATACAGCCACCATGTGTGTGCCACATTACACATTTTGCACAAAATAGCACAGGGTAGGGGCAATAGTTCCATAATCTGTAGACAATTTTGATGTGCTTTTCAGGCTTTGGCCAAACTCTATGGGGACTTTGCATTATGTGTACATGAGGGCACATCATGAGCATAATGTATGCTCAGACCAGGTCTTCAACCAAGACACATGAATGAAGCTTTAACAAACCTTAGAATAGCTGGTGAGAAGTTCCCAGCCCCCCTATCAGATGGCCCCCACCTTGCATCCATGTTGCCTGGGCAAGGCTTGATGTAGCACCAGGGGCGTCAAAGTGGTGGATTGCATACAAAGCACCCCATATTGACAATGGCACAGGGAGTCTAGACTTGTTGGCCCATGTGATGTTCACTAGTTTGTTAACACAAATGTTGAGCAAAGATGCAGTAGTCTATTCACCTCCCAGTGACATGTACATGATACCGTAGATGGCTGGTAGGAAATAGTCATCGATTTGGGTAAGTCATTGTTGTGGAATGTGTGGAATGTGTGGTGGACTGCATGTGTCATCTGCGGATGATGTGTACATTGCACGTCTGTTCTACCTCCACCCAATGCTGTATTTAATGCTTTATTCTCCTCAGTTTTCAGCTGCCAATATGACACCAGCAGAACAAAATGCATTCCACAAAAGGGCAAACAGATGCTGCATATATTGGATGTGAATGCCGGTTCCCAAATGGAGGGGAGTTTCTGGAAGGAAAAGGCCTCAGGGGCATGGGGCGCTTTCCCACAATGGCGACCTCCACAGCAGCCACAAAAAAGGAAGCCACATTGAGGAAAAAATCAGTGGTCCATGAGGCCTCTGTGGATCAGACCCCCTCCACATCAGCTGTACCTGTCACAAGCCAGGCACCAGTACAGCCACCTGCTGCAGCCGTCACATCTAACTGTGAAAGAGACATGAGATGGGACACGGCCACCATTATGGCCAGATTAGAACGTTTAGAGAAGGAGAGTGCTACAAACCATAAGTTGTTAAAGTACATTAAGAGGAAATTGAAAAAAATGTGAAGTGGCAGTGCCACAACCCCCCAGTTCCTTCCCTTTCTACCTTTTACAGTTGATAGATATTTAGATTGGGTTTTAGATGGGTAGTGTTAGGTTAGTGAAATAGTGTAGGGTAGGCATAGGTTAGAGTAAGTATAATGGGGGGGTGGGTGTTAGTACTTTTTTGGGGGGGTTTATGTTGGGGTATATATGTATTAAAAAAAAGTATAACGTTTTTAAAAAAAACTTACAAAACATATATATATTTGTTTAGGACATAGGTTTAGTAAGTACATGTGTACACTTAGTTTATGCTGTCCTACTTGTATCTTGTCTCTTAAGGGGCTGGGGAACAATGTTTAGAGTGCGGCGAATATGTAAGATCAGTTTAGAATAGGTTAGATAGGTATAGTTGTAAGTTACATTAAGTTAGTTTAGGTTAGTTTAGTGTAAGGTCGTTTTTAGGATAGGTTTAGATAGGAAGTTTTAATTAATTGTAAATAAATCCTGCTTGTATTGGACTATTTTGTCTCCATGTTGGTTGACTGTCTGGGTGTTCTCATGTGTGCACTGGCCAAGTAGGAGGAATGGCTTAGGGTATGCTTACTGTCTTCATTTCCATGGTTTACCATGTGCATCCCCCATTACCAAGGAGCTGTCAGATTGGCTTCTAAATTACATCAACTAGTCCATACATTTGTCATCCACTGTTTCAGCCATTCACATTGTGTATGTATACGGTATCTACGACAGGGAATTATTGAACCTCAACTGTCATTGGTGGGGTCTTGCAGTATCATTGTTGGCAAGCGTGGCACATATGACAACAGGTAAATGTGGGACTGTATCATGCAACACTGACAGGTGCCCATCACTGATTAGGTTAGCCTCTTCTGTACCACACATATTAATTGTACTGGTACTCCTATCTGGGTAAATTACCATTGACTTTGTTTTGAGCCATATATGCCATATGTCAACTTTCAAGGATTTCTGTTCAATACATGTATTGAATACTCTGTGAGTTGGTTGCAGCCCACAACACCATCATTCACCTTTCTCATGTTAGGAACCTAGGGGGTGATTCTGACCTCGGCGGTAAAATGCCCTTACCGCCGGTCAGAAGACCGCCATAACACCGCCGCGGCCGCGGTCAACCGCCACGGTCATTCTGACCCATAACGGCCAAACCTCCAAAAATCCGTCCTCCACTGCAGCCCGCCACATCGGCGGGCAGCGATAAACTGGAGATGACCAAACCTCCACCGTCACGCCAACAGAAATACGCCCATGCCATTACGACCCACGAATCCACACGGCGGTCATTCAAACGCGGTATTCCATTGGCGGTACACACCGCCGCGGTCAGAATACACACACATCACCAAAACACAGCCACATTGGACAATTTGAAAAACACACACCTGATACACATACACACACCACTCCCACACAATCAACCAACTATAAAACACACACCCACATCACCCACAAACCCCTGCGACCCCAAATACTGAGAGAAGGAGAGAGAGACACAGCAGACAATCCAAAGCAAGACACACTGAGGCACACTACACCATCACACACACCACATAGTAGCACAAAGCACCACTCACCAACACACTCCTCATCACATACACCACCCCACACCTCACCCACACCACCCCATGGCACCCCAAAGGCATCCACGCTTTTCGGACCAAGAACTCCGGGTCATGGTGGAGGAAATCCTAAGAGTGGAACCCCAGCTCTTCGGCTCGCAGGTGCAGCACACCAGTATAGCCAGGAAGGCGGAGCTATGGCAGCGGATCGTGGACAGGGTCAACGCGGTGGGACAGCATCCCAGGAATAGGGAGGACATCCGCAAAAGATGGAACGACCTACGGGGGAAGGTCCGGTCGATGGTCTCGAGGCACAACATCGCGGTCCAGAAGACTGGCGGCGGACCCCCACCCACCCCTCCCGAATTTACATCGTGGGAACAAGAGGTCTTGACCATCCTGCATCCTCAGGGCCTCGCAGGAGTAGCCGGAGGAATGGACTCTGGTAAGTCCCATCTCAACTACTATATCCCCCACACCCCACCAGCATGCCAACCTACACCCCCACCCTCACCCCCAACCCCCCAGCACACATCCTTCCTGACAATGTCTCACCAGCACAACCCACCCATCCCAACACCAACTCCTGCATGCCAACACAAACCATGGGCACCCATCACCTAAGCATGACCACTGCACTAACCCCTCTCCCCCACTAAATACCCTCACAACACCTCCCTCCAGGGAATGCCTGCACTGGGGGACAAGGGCACCCACAACACGCATGCTATTGCACACACAGAAACAATAACCAAACTCTCTTACCCCATGCAGGACCCGAACGACAACACACCAGCCAGGAGGGTCCAGAAGTGTCCATCCCACCACCGGAACAGGCCCACACTGAGGATAGCAGCTCTGTCGACAGTGAACCTGATGACCAGCCCGGACCATCGGGGACCTCTGGGCAGTCGGTTCCCCTCACCCAGACACAGGCCACACAAGACCCGACCCCCACTGCCGACACCAGCACAGCTCCCACCCAGCGGGCCCATGCCTCTGTCTCTAGGACAGCTCAATCAGCGGTGTGTCTGCCACTACAGGGCACCCAGGCTAACCCGACACCCCAACAACAACAGGGACCTGGGGGCAGTGGGAGCGGGCACACCGGCCAGGGGACAGAGGCCGGGGGAAACCGGGCAGCTCGGAGGGCTGCTGTGCGACAGGGGGGGGAGGAGAGGCCCAGGGAACCCACTCTCCAAGAGGCCCTCACCACCCTCATGGGGGCCTACCACCACTCCCAAGAAACGATGGCGACGGTACTGGCCAGGTTCACTGAGATCCAGGCACAGCAGGAGGAACGCTACATGGGCTTCAGGGAGGAGCTGAGAATCATCGGGACCGCAATGGGGACCATCGTCCTGGCCCTCCACAGGATAGAGGACGCGTTGCGGGACCATGGTGCACCACACAGGGCCCCTGTCACTAGGCCGGACCAGGAACAGCCTACAACCTCCGCCGGCGCTAGTGGACAGGAGGTCCCAACACCTCGACAGCCCCCCAGAACCCCACCTCCTGCTGAAGAACAACCACCCCGTAAGAGGAGCCTGAGACCAAAGAAAAAGACAGAGTAGGATGTCAAGACCCCCGCCAGCAGGACATACCCCCTCAAGTCTTCCCACTGTCCCACATTGCCACCCTGTCCAACCATGAACTGCCTATGCTCCATCCTTCCACAGGCAAAAGGACAATGCACCTGTGAGACTGAGAACTGGACTCTGCCATGGATATTCCTCCACCCCCACCCATCACCCTTAGAATCACATGTACCGGTATCTAGCACTGTAAATAAATCACATTTTGCACACAAACCTGTTTTGAGTCATGCTGTATTATTAACAAAGGGATAACATATTACTGTTCAATTTCTGTTCTGTCAATTAGTCATGACAACATACCAATGTCAATACGCTGTATTTCATGGGCGAACCAAGCAGAAGTCAGGTACTGAGTCAGACAGCACTGAGAAGGGAAGGGAAAGGCATAAATTAATAAAAAACATCTGTGGGGAACTACAGAAAGTATAGATGCAGGAGGCTAGAAGCAATTGTGAAATGGCGTGGGTGATTCTTACCTGGGTGTTACTGGAAATACTGCTGTATCACTCTGTCCCTATTGTCTGTGTCGTCCTCAGAGTCTTCCTCCTCTTCACTCTCCACAGGCTCCACAGCTTCTACAACACCACCATCTGGACCATCCTCCTGCAGGAAAGGCACCTGGCGTCGCAAAGCCAGGTTGTGAAGCATACAGCACGCCACGATGATATGGCACACCTTCTTTGGTGAGTACATTAGGGATCCACCAGTCATATGCAGGCACCTAAACCTGGCCTTCAGGAGGCCAAAGGTTCGCTCAATCACCCTCCTTGTACGCCCATGGGCCTCATTGTAGCGTTCCTCTGCCCTTGACCGGGGATTCCTTACTGGGGTCAGTAGCCACGGCAGGTTGGGGTAACCAGAGTCACCTATTAGCCACACACGTTGTCTCTGTAGCTGCTCCATCACATAGGGGATGCTGCTATTTCGCATCACATACGCGTCATGCACTGACCCTGGGAACTTGGCATTTACATGGGAGATGTACTGGTCAGCCAAACAGACCACCTGGACATTCATCGAATGATAATTCTTTCTGTTTCGGTACACCTGCTCATCGTCTTTTGGGGGTACCAAAGCCACATGGGTCCCATCAATGGCACCAATGATGTTGGGGATATGTCCAAGGGCATAGAAATCACCCTTCACTGTGGGCAAGTCACCCTCCTCGGGGAAAATGATGTAGCTCCGCATGAGTTTCATCAGGGCAGACAACACTCTGCTCAAAATCTTTGAAAACATAGGCTGAGACATTCCAGATGACATGGCCACTGTGGTCTGGAATGACCCACTGGCCAAAAAATGGAGGACTGACAAAACCTGCACCAGAGGGGGAATCCCTGTGGGTTGGCGGATGGGGGACATCAGGGCTGGCTCCAGCTGGGCACACAGTTCATGGATAGTGGCACGGTCAAGTCGGTATCGAAGGATTATATGGCGTTCTTCCATTGTCGACAGGTCCACCAGCGGTCGGTACACGCGAGGATTCCTCCTTCTCATCCCAAGTCCCAGCGGACGGTGCCTAGGAAGGACAACATGGAGCACAGAGTCAGCCAAACCACAGGTACGTACAGACAGCTTGCACAGTTAAAGAATGGCAATGGGTTGAAAGGCGTGTATGTGTGGCAATGCAAGGCCTAGGCCTGTGTGTTGCAGTCAAAATTAAGCCATGTGGGCCCTTGAAATGGCGGCTGCCTGACCTGTGAAGTGGGACAATGGGATGTGAGGTCACTGCGCTGGCGGGGCACACCGTGGCGGTAGGCGGTCGAAGACCGCGGCGCAAAGCCGCATTGGTTAACATTGAAGCCTATGGGTTTCAGGAGCCAATAACGAAGTGCGCCGGCGGTCGCGGTACGCACCGCCGCGGTACGCACCGCCGCGGACGTGACCGCCATTTTCTATCTGCTTAATCACTCGAGACCTGATCATCCACAGGAGAGGACCTATACTGCAAGTGCTGCTGTGACCTCGGTCTGGAAGATACAATGGCTGCTGTGACTGGGGAAAGGGCCCCTGCCTTCACGTCTGAAGAATTGGACAAGCTCGTGGATGGGGTCCTCCCCCAGTATGCGCTACTCTACGGTCCTCCAGACCAACAAGTGAGTACCCCGGGTGCTAATGGAATGGGCTATGCCTGTGTGGATTGGGGTGGATGTAAGTTGGTGGGGTGGGGTGGGGGGCGAATGAGGAGTGCAACGCCCGACAGATGAGAGCATGTGCCATATGGCAAAGTGGGTGGGGGGGGGCCAATTACATCTAACATGCAGGCCATGGATGATTTCCTCCTTTCCACCCTGTACATGTCTAATAGGTCAGCGCCCATCAGAAGATCGATATTTGGCGTGCCATCGCCAAGGAAGTCCGGACCTTGGGGGTCCACAACAGACGGGGCACCCACTGCCGCAAGAGGTGGGAGGACATCCGCCGCGGAACAAGGAAGACCGCAGAAACACTGCTGGGGATGGCCTCCCAACCTAGGAGGGGTGCCAGTCGCACCATGACCCCCCTGATGTCCCGGATCCTGGCGGTGGCGTACCCTGAATTGGATGGGCGCTTTAAGACATCACAGCAGACACAAGGGGGTGAGTATCAGCACATTCTCCTATCTTTCTGCGCAGTGGAGGCGTCTGGGTGGGGGAGGAGGGCTGTGGGTGACATTAGGCCAGGGCGCTTTCTGTAGTGTAGTCCTCTCCCTTAGGCATGGCCCTGTGCCCCCGGCCCCCACCTCTGTAGGGTGACAAGTACAGCCATTGAAGGTCCAGCATCTCCCATGTGCGCGTTTGACGTCTCTTGGCCTGTTGTCTTAGTCAGTAGTACTGAGTAGTGTACCCCGAATGCGCGGCTTAGTGCATTAGGCACCTGTGTCTGTCCTCTCCGCCAACGGTGTTGACATTGCATGCACTCAACCTGGTCTTCTTTTTTCTCCCCCCACCCTTTCTCTTCATCTTCTTGTGCATGTGTGCATTAGCATCATCAGGCGGAGGAGATATGGCATCGGAGCACGAGGGAGCTGCAGGACACAAGGCCCCGGTGGGCCCAGGAACAGACACCAAGGGCACCAGTGATCCGGAGGGCGAGGGGAGCACCACGACGGGGACCGCTGGTGAGAGCAGCGAAAGCGACACGTCCTCGGATGGGAGCTCCCTAGGGGTGGCGGCAACATCCGTGCCCCCCGCCTCTACAGGTACAGCCGCCACCCAGCGCACCAGCCCCGCCCTCCCAGCAGCCCCTCAGTCTTCGCTCCGTGCCGCTTCGCCCAGGAAGGCGCGCATCTCCTTCGCCCCAGGCACCTCAGCCCCTGCCCCTGTTGCCCCTGCTGCCCTCAGTGCGGAGCTCATTGACCTGGTAAGGACGCTCATTGTTGGGCAGACGACCCTTCTGAATGCCATCCAGGGTGTGCAAAGGGAGGTGCAACAGAGCAATGCGTACCTGGAGGGCATTCATTCGGGTCAGGCTGCCCATCAACGAGCGTTCACTGCTCTGGCCTCAGCACTGACGGCAGCCATTGTCCCTGTTTCCAGCCTCCCTCTTCTGACTGCCTCCAGCCTGTCTCTGTCTCCTGTTCCTCAGCCTATCCCATCCACACCATCAGACCAGCCTGCACACACCTCAACACCCAAGAGCAGCTCATCCAAACACAAGCACCACAGATCCCGCAAACACTCACCCGAGCAACACCCAGATGCAGACATGCCAACAGCCACTGCCACCCCTGTGTCCCCCTCCTCCTCGTCTCCCTCCTCCCTCCCTGTGACGTCTACACTCACACCCCAACATCAGCCAGTGCTTCCATCACCACCTCACCCTCCAGTACAGTCCACACTCGTGCAGTCACCACCCCCACTGCCATGTACACGTCCCGTGTGTCCTCTCCCACTGTGTCTGTCACCCCCTCTTCCAAGACACACAAACGCAGGCAGCCACCCACCCAACAGCCATCCACCTCACGACAGCCTACAGCACCAGCACCTTCACCCAATGACAGCACACCTGACTCTCCTACAACCACCTCCTCTACCTCCACTTCCATCTCCACTACTCCTACCCTTTACCTTGGCCCTAAAAAACTTTTCCTGGCTAACCTTAACCTCTTTCCCCCCGATGACCTCCCCCATCCATCTTCAAAGAGTCCCAAGAGCACCGCAGCCACCACCAGCCCAGCTTCGGGTGTCACTGTTGTGCCTGGGTTCTGGAGCCCACCCTTTGCCAGCAGTGACACATCGAGCTGCAGCAAGGACACGTCCAGCCCCCCCCCCGGCAAGAGGACCCGCAAAACCAAGGACCGCCGTGCGAGGACCGACAGGGCTGCCCCCAAGGAGCAATGTGCGGCCACTTCACCACCCACACCATCTGGGGGAGGCAAGGGCCCGAGAGCCCCATCAAAGGAGCGGAAGGGCAGCAGGAGCGCGGAGAAGGTGGACCCCACATGCCACATCCCAGCTGGGAAGGAGGATACTGAGGAGGCCAGGAGTCCGTCCCCGAAGGGTCCAGATACGTCACGGTCCGAGGGCGACTGAACAGGGAGTCCAGGCCAGGTCTGGCTCCCTTGACCTGCTGGATGGGCACCGCTGAACAGGGCCCGCGGTGCAGACGAGCACCGCTGAACAGGGCCCCGCCGTGGAGATAGGCACCGCTGAACAGGGCCCGCGGTGCAGACGAGCACCGCTGAACAGGGCCCCGCCGTGGAGATAGGCACCGCTGAACAGGGCCCGCGGTGCAGAAGAGCACCGCTGAACAGGGCCCCGCCGTGGAGAAAGGCACCGCTGAACAGGGCCCGCGGTGCAGAAGAGTACCGCTGAACAGGGCCCCGCCGTGGAGATAGGCACCGCTGAACAGGGCCCGCGGTGCAGAAGAGCACCGCTGAACAGGGCCCCGCCGTGGAGATAGGCACCGCTGAACAGGGCCCGCGGTGCAGAAGAGTACCGCTGAACAGGGCCCCGCCGTCTCAAGCACCGCTCCGCTGGGCCCCGCCGTCTCAAGCACCGCTCCGCTGGGCCCTTCCTCTCAAGCACCGCTCCGCTGGGCCCCGCCGTCTCAAGCACCGCTCCGCTGGGCCCCGCCGTCTCAAGCACCGCTCCGCTGGGCCCTTCCTCTCAAGCACCGCTCCGCTGGGCCCTTCCTCTCAAGCACCGCTCCGCTGGGCCCCGCCGTCTCAAGCACCGCTCCGCTGGGCCCCGCCGTCTCAAGCACCGCTCCGCTGGGCCCTTCCTCTCAAGCACCGCTCCGCTGGGCCCCGCCGTCTCAAGCACCGCTCCGCTGGGCCCTTCCTCTCAAGCACCGCTCCGCTGGGCCCCGCCGTCTCAAGCACCGCTCCGCTGGGCCCCGCCGTCTCAAGCACCGCTCCGCTGGGCCCCGCCGTCTCAAGCACCGCTCCGCTGGGCCCCGCCGTCTCAAGCACCGCTCCGCTGGGCCCTTCCTCTCAAGCACCGCTCCGCTGGGCCCCGCCGTCTCAAGCACCGCTCCGCTGGGCCCTTCCTCTCAAGCACCGCTCCGCTGGGCCCTTCCTCTCAAGCACCGCTCCGCTGGGCCCCGCCGTCTCAAGCACCGCTCCGCTGGGCCCTTCCTCTCAAGCACCGTTCCGCTGGGCCCCGCCGTCTCAAGCACTGCTCCGCTGGGCCCTTCCTCTCAAGCACCGCTCCGCTGGGCCCTTCCTCTCAAGCACCGCTCCGCTGGGCCCCGCCGTCTCAAGCACCGTTGATGGTTCATTGTGCCCACCATGCCTCCTCCTTGACCAGTGGACACTGTCATCCACATGATGGACTGTGGCTTTGCACTCCCCAGGATGGTCCAGTGGGCAATCCACCCACTGCAGAGACTTGAGAGACTGTGGCTTTGCACTCCCCAGGATGGCACAGTGGGCAGCCCACCCACTGTAGAGACATTGAGAGACTGTGGCTTTGCACTCCCCAGGTTGGTCCAGTGGGCAGCCCACCCACTGTAGAGACATTGAGAGACTGTGGCTTTGCACTCCCCAGGTTGGTCCAGTGGGCAGCCCACCCACTGTAGAGACATTGAGAGACTGTGGCTTTGCACTCCCCAGGATGGAACAGTGGGCAGCCCACCCACTGTAGAGAAATTGAGAGACTGTGGCTTTGCACTCCCCAGGTTGGTCCAGTGGGCAGCCCACCCACTGTAGAGACATTGAGAGACTGTGGCTTTGCACTCCCCAGGATTGAACAGTGGGCATGGTGGCTCCTCGTGGATCTGGCGTCGTGGACTCATGTGGCTGTGGTGCCCCCCCTTCCCTTCCCCCTGAGGTGCCTGTAGTTTTTACATCTGATGCCCCTGCAGTGTTCTCTCCAAAGGACTCAGGTCTCCTGTGTGGGCTTTGCCCTTGTTTGACTTTGGCCCACGGACATGCTGAATTCGTATGATGTGCAGGACTTGGTACTTCAGTTATACACTGATGTGTATGTCATTTGTTTTGTTGTGGATATCTTTCATGGTTGTACGCTAATTTTCTGGAGCTTTTTGGTACATAAATATTTATTCCAAATATGATTATGTCCTAGCATTTTTCAGGGGTGTTTGGGTGGTGTCACTGTGACTTGGTGCTCTGCATTGGTGAGTACATGATTGGGGGGGGGGGGGAGCGCATATGTGTGTGCCCGTAACCTTTCGTCCTCCCCCTCCCGTGTGTCGTAGGTGCAGTACTCACCGTTGTCGTCTGCGCCGGACTTCGTACTCGTGGTAGATGAGAAGGTAGACGAGAGCAGGTATGATGTTCAATTCGGGTTCCATGCTGTCCTCCGTCCTCGTGGAGTGCGTAGAGGTGAGCGTTTTCCCGTTCGTAGTCTGTTTCCGCCGTGTTTTTATCGGCGGTGCTCCCGCCCCGGAAAAGGTGGCGGATTGGTGAGTTATGATAGTGTGGGCGGTACATTGTCTGCCGCCTGCCTGTTGGCGGTGACCGCCGCGCTGTTTGTCTGTACCGCCGCGGCGGTCGGAGTGTTAAGTTGGCGGGCTGTGTTGGCGGTTCCCGCCAGGGTCAGAATTCCATTTTTTGGACCGCCAGCCTGTTGGCGGGTTGGCCGCCACTTTAACACCGACCGCCAGGGTTAGAATCACCCCCCTAGTGTGTGGCTTTGTGTCTGACAGTAATGCACTCATGTAATGATGTTCTGTACTCATTGGCATGGATTCACTCAGTGCAATAATTTTGCTGAGTTGATGGACACAGTAAACATAGAAATATTACATGTGAACAAGGTGCTTTGTTTACAGGTGCAAGTGTAATTTCAAATGTTATACAATGTCAAGTTTACAGACCCCACAAGAGAACCTTAGCCATTTGTAGTCCAATCAGAATCCAGGGGTGAGGGACACGTATTTAGACATGGTTAGGAGAAGTGTGTATTAGTGAGAAGGTGTCAAAATTGCCAATAGGTAAGATTTGAGACAATGACAGTACATAGCAGACAAGTCAATAGTGGTTGGGTGAAGAGGGCACATTTCCTGCAGTCACAACACTGGCATGATCTTGAGCCCAGAACTAAGAATATACTGTCCAAGTGGCATAGACTGGTGCTACCGGGTGGTTTTCCTTGTGAATGTTGTTTCTTCCACATCTTCATCCTCAGATGTGTGTGCTGCCTCCTGTGCCATAAGTGGTGCTATTGTTGAGTTTGAGGGGACCACACACACATTAGGGGATAGAGATGTGGAGTCAAAGGTCCTGGCAGCTGCCATTTGCGGGAACACATAAGGAATCTCTGCAGCAAGGAGGAACTGCTGATTTCTCAACACCCCAGCAACATCACAATAGTAGGCAGCCATGTTTTCCCTGAGGGAGGCCACTTCCCGCTGTATGGACTCCAGGGTATTCTGTAGTGCCCCCAGCCTGTTGTCTATCATAGTGCTGCCACTTTGTGACGGCAATTGTTGAAGCCTCTACCACCTGACAGCAGTTTTGTCGATCAGGGCCTGCTGGAGTCCATTTTTTACAGGGAGTGGGTGCCACTGATGGCAGTCCTTAATTGGACTGAGGCACCGCTGCACTCCCTCTAGGCTGCCTGCTATGGTCTCCCTCCCCACCCGCACTTGCTTGGCCAGCTCCTACTGAACACCTACCACTGTCCTCTGGAAGGTGATGTCTGAGTCCTCGAAGTCCAGGGCTGTGTCAGTACTGGCTGGTGCTGTGTGTTGGTAGCTGGGTGGATAATGTGGAGACCCCGCAATGCTGTGTGTCCTCCCTGCGACTGGAGGTGGTGTCTGGAGGGAACATAGGACATCCTAGAGAGTCTCTTCATTGATGGTTGGCAGCTGGTCATTCATGTCATCTGTAAAATCCAGGACAGGCAGGTTGGCAGGAGGCAAGGCATCATCCTCTGCAATGAGATAGTGAAATGTCAATCTTGGATTGTGGTGGCTGTTGACATGGCACATCATTTACTTGCTACTGGAGGCTCAGTGACATGTTACAGACCCAAGGTTGTAGTTGTATATTATGTGTAGCATTGTGCATCACACATGGGTCAAACTCACAGGGTATTTTGGTGCATATTTAGGTGCCCCTAGTGCCACCTGAGCGTTACTTTTTGTGACGCTTGGGTGGCGCAATGCCCTGTGGCGGTTTTACAAGGTGGCGTAAGCGACTTATTGTGGCTTAGGGCCATCTTGTAAAAAGAGCCCGTTCACACGCAGCACTTTGCGTGGTAGGAGCATGCAATCGGTGTTGCTGTGGGTGTGCCACAGCAACACCCATTGCATTTTGACAGTGCCTCAGATTTATGGGTTTTCGTAAACCAGAGTCCTTGCCAAAATATAATGCCATTCCAGAGGTGGCATTGGCATGGTGCAATTAAGTTATATTCCATCTTTTCTCCTCATTTTTAACTCGTTCAATGTGTGCTGCATTTTGCAACACACATAGACAGAGCTAATCACCTTTTAAGAATGTCTTTGTGCAGAAAGGTGCAAAAACTCTGCGAAATTCTGCATGCTGCGTAGTGCTGCCTGGCTACCACCCTGGCTTATATGGCCCGACCCTGCTTAGCTCTTGTGAGATCGGGTGCAAGTCTCCACCTGCACACTTCCTTTAACCAACTCCGCTCTGTCACAAACTTGCTACAGAGGGTCAAGCACACCCCCCTGTCTTGCACCAGTCTTGCAATCGCTTTCTCTGCACTTACACACAGCCTCAGACCACCCTTTCCTAAGGGCCCAGCACTAGTCAGTAGCAGACCAGCTCACCACCAGTAGCCTGGTTTTTCACAAAGTGTCTAGCTTTGCTTGCCACTGGGCTGTAAAGCACTCTTTCAGGCCACACACATCTGGTGGGGGCTGCCAGACTACCACTCAGCAGCTGATGCTCCACCAGTCTCCAACTCTCCCTGCTGGGTTCTGCACTGTACCTCATTACTCTGGGGATACAGGTTATTTTCAAGTAGCGCTCTGACTGCACATTTCCTGTTTTCCAAGCACAGACCCTCCACCCCTCATATGTAAATACTGTCCATGCCCAATGCCAGCCTCCAGGTGCACACAGAAGAGAAAGTGAAATGAAATCGGTCTTACCTGCCTTAAGTCAAATGCTGTCTGGGTACGAGGTCCCCGTTGCTAGCGGTCGGGCTCTCTGCCTCCCTTTGCCACTGAGCTGCTGAGAACAGTGAAAGAAGGGGGGCCTGGATTCAGAGCTAGCACAGGAGCCGCCCCTCAGGAGCAGCTCCATGCTGACATGGCAGCCGGGCAGAATAACGTGCAGCCCAGTTATGGGCCACATGGTGCAAGTGCAGATTGTTTTTGCTTGCGCTGTTTGGCCCATAACTGGGCTGCAGACTAGTTATGGGCCACACTTCGCAAGCACAGACAATCTACCTCTATGTGGCCCATAACACAAGTGCGGTAAGCTCTGCTCAGCTCCAGGGCTAGCCAAATGTTTGACCAAAGTCCGCACTCCAAGTGGAGTGACAAAAACTCCTTTGGCTCTGCCAGTGGAGCGGAGCTCACCACCCACCCTTACTCTAGAATTCTCATAACCTTTTGTAATATTTCATCATAAATGGTATTGCTCTCACCAAACACTAAAATGTCATCTTAAATGAATATTACTCCATGCTCCCTTCCAAAAATAACTCAGACTCTGGAAGTCAGCAGCTGCCAATGCTTATCCAAACCACAACTGCTGGAATTCTGCTGGAGTTAAGAATAATTATGTGCTCAAAACTTTTCAGCTTACAAAAGGAAAGGTCAAAAACCTTTGGAAATACTTTTATTTTGACGTAACAACTCTCACCGCCTTATCTACAATTATCACCTTTTCATGGAAAATGTGAAGATGCCCTTGGTCAAACCAACACAAACAGGAAGATCATTTTTTCCTATGCAGAGTTTCCCTCTATTTTTATTTCGAAATGTTAGCTACTTGAACCCCTACATGTTTATTTTTTCTCAACTGTACACTTCCAGATGTATGTCTGGTTCCAAAAGATGGGCGAAAATGTTATCATCAATTTTTCCTTCCAGATTCCCTCATTAACCAGAACTGGAGTCAGCTTAAATCTTTATTGGAACTCTATCAATAGTCAGATGGCACTCTGGTTTATTTTTACTTTGAGTCATCCTTGAGATTCAAAACAAAATTGCCACGTAAACTCATAATGTTTTTCGTTTTCCCAGTTTCAATCTCTGATCCATTTTCCTCAGAACTTTTTGTTTCCTCATATACACATTTAACAAGACTCTTCTTTTTCCTATGAATCTTTGCGAAATGTCGGTAATACTACAGTTACTACATTTTTGTTTTATATGCTGGACAATTTTTGTTATTTGCCAAGAGATCTTTATTATCACAATGGAAGCACTTCCTTTCCATCATAGTAGTTTTCTCCTTGGAATAACCATTGTACCCTTTGTCTAACATGTGATTTGTCACTTTGTAAATGGAATAATTTTCTTTATCATCTTGCTTCAGTACCATTGCACACCTGCCAGAATTTTCAGCTTTGCGTGCAATGGCTAAGATGGCATCATGCAAGGAGTCACTATTAACTTATAAGAGGTGGGGTTGCTCACATACATGACCAACTGATATCTGCCAAATCATCATTTATTGCACCAAACATGCAATCTATTGACATCTTTTTCAAGTTTAGCTTTATAGTCATCAGCAGATTCACCTTTCTCCTGCTTGCGTTGATAGAAATTGTACCTTGTAATGCCTATACAGACTTTTAGTGCAAAAATGTGTCAAGGTCATGTAAAGCAGCCCTCAAAAACATCCCATCACCCATGATGCGACTATAAATTTTCAATCCATATGGACCCAAAGAATGAAGAAGAATTTTCCGAATGAACGGGAGCAACACAGTTTACAAAATATCTATCCATTCAATCAACCTCAAGGACGATTCTTGCCCCGAAGACCAAAAGGCATGAAGTGGACTAATCGAAAAGTTCTATTGTGCCATGACAGGTACAAAAAAACTGAGTAGAAGCTCTGTCCAGTTAACTTATCAAGGCTGGCTGCAGTAAAACAACAGTACACTCTCACACACACACACACACACACTTGTTTGGAAATGTTTCTTTAAAAATGTTCAAATTACGGATTATGACTGCTGGAGCACCCGCAGAGGTCTTCTTCCCACCTAGAGTTCAGAAACCACAAGCGCTCTGGTGAGACACAATATCTTATCCACAAATTGAAGTCGACTGCATCTTTGGACTCAGTGAGGAGTGTGGTAGTCAGAATCATTTAACACAAATCAATAACATAAAAACCATAAACACTATAACCAGTTTTTAACACTAAGGGGGTCATTTTGACCCTGGCGGTATGAGACCGCCAGGGCTAAAATGACGGAAGCACCGCCAACAGGCTGGTGGTGCCTCCAGGCGTATTATGACCACGGCGGAACTGCCGCGGTCGCACCGCCAGGGCCGGCGGTATTCCGCCACTTTTGCCCCGGCGGTTGTAATCCGCCAGGGCAGCGCTGCCCAGGGGATTACGAGTCCCCGACCGCCAGCCTTTTTCTGGCGGTTTGCACTGCCAGGAAAAGGCTGGCGGAATGGGGAGTCGTGGGGCCCCTGGGGGCCCCTGCACTGCCCATGCCACTGGCATGGGCAGTGCAGGGGCCCACTGACAGGGCCCCATGCAGCTTTTCACTGTCTGCTATGCAGACAGTGAAAAACGCGACGGGTGCAACTGCACCCGTCGCACGGCCACAACACCGCCGGCTCCATTTGGAGCCTGCTCCTATGTTGCGGCCGTGATCTCCAAATGGCCGCGGCGGGGGTGCAGCCACATTGGCGGCCGCACGGCGGTCAGATCTTGGCAGGCGGCTGATGCCGCCCGCCAAGGTCGTAATGACCCCCTAAGTCCCTCATTATAACCCTGGCGGTTGGTGTTAAAGTGGCGGTAATACCGCCAACAGGCCGGCGGTAATTACTGCCAAATTATGACCATGGTGGAAAGATCTCCGGTAGACAGCCAATGTACCACACCAACCGCCAGGGGGGAAACAACAGCCACCATGGCGGTAGCCACCTACAGCCATGCAGAAGTCAATGTTCCGCCTACCATATTAAGAGACATCAATCTGCCACCTTTTCGGGGCGGTGCCAATGACATCAAAGGCCTGGTGGAAACTGAGCTCAGAAGGGAAAGGACTCACCACTGGAGACACAGGGAACAACCACGCTGCCATGGAGCCCGAGCTGCATGTCTTCCCCATGATCTTCTACGTGATGCTCCACCACGAACAACAAACACCGGCGAAGATGACGGCGGTGAGTACAGCCACCTAACACACAAGGGAGGGGGAGGAAAACGACAGTGACACACACACGCAACACACACACACACACCCAATACCATATACACAATCAGCAGCATTACTAAAACATTTTACCCCGCAACTCCAATGAATAATGCAAGGACAAAACGATTTTGAAAAAGTGAATGTAATGAGAGCAACATATCTTTACAAATAATTTAGGCAAGAGATTAGATATATACATATGTACATAAAAAGGGACACAGCCCAGTCCACAATGTTCATAGGCCAAATGGCCACAGGCCAAAGTCCAAGGCCACACATGTCACCTGCATCAACACAGAGAGAACACTGCATGGCATCAGTTGATAATAGGCAGGCACCACAGGGGAATGGGGGATGGAGGGCACCTCAGCCGGGAGATGGAACAACACCACTTGCTGTGGAGGGGGCAACATGCCCTGTACTTTGTCCTGGGGAGTGCAAGGCCACAGTCTCTTGAGTGAGTGACTTGCCCACTTGCTCTGGAGGGGGCAGCATGCCCTGTGCTTGGTCGTGTGGAATGCAAGGCCACAGTCTCTTGAGTGGGTGACATGCCCACTTGCTCTGGAGGGGGCAACATGCCCTGTGCTTAGTCCTGTGGAGTGCAAGGCCACAGTCTCTTGAGTGGGTGACACGCCCACTTGCTCTGGAGGGGGCAACATGCCCTGTGCTTGGTCCTGGGGAGTGCAAGGCCAGAGTCTCTTCAGTGGGTGACTTTCCCACTGGTTCTGGAGGGAGCCTCATGCTCTGTGCAATTGATCCTGGGGTATCTTGGCAATGTGGGTATCTGACCCACTGGTTCTGGAGGGGGCCTTGTGCCCTGTGCTCTTTATCTTGGGGTATCTTGGCTATGTGGGTGTCTTACCTACTGGTTCTGGAGGGGGCCTTGTGCCCTGTACTCTTTATCCTGGGGAGTGAAAGGTCACAGTCTTTCAGGTGGGTGTCATACCCACTGTATTTACAGGGGGCAAGCCACACAGCAGTCCATGGAAGAAGGATTACATACCGTCCATCGGCGGTGACAGCTGCTCAGTGGTGGTGCTGCTGCTGGTGAGGGGAGGCTCCAGCCCATCCCCTGCAGCCTCTGACGGCTGCCCACTGGAGGAGGTGATGCTGCTGGTGGGGGGATGCTCCTGCCCATCCCCTGCAGCCTCGGACAGCTGCCCACTGGAGGTGGTGGTGCTGCTGGTGGGGGGAGGCTCCTGCCCATCCCCTACAGCCTCGGACGGCTGCACAACCATGGGTGGTGGTAGGGGCTCTGTCACAGTTCCTGCCACAGGCCCCTTGCTCTTCCTGCCTGCTGGTGCAGGCTCCGTGCTCTTTCTGGCAGCTGGGGCAGACTCCTTTACCTTCTTAGCAGCTGCTGGGACAGGCTCCTTGCTCTTTCTGGCAGATGGGGCAGGCTCATTTACCTTCTTACCTGCTGGGGCAGGCTCCCAGGTCTTTCTGACAGTTGGGACAGGTTTCTTTCCCTTGAGGCTGCCTGGTGCAGGCTCTTTCACCTTCAGGACATGTGGCCTGGATCCTTTTCCACCACAAGTGGGTGAGGTGATGACTGGGCCCATGGACTTGGTGGCTGAGGTGCTTGGCTGGGTTCTTCCCACCCTAGCCATATGTGCAGGACGGGGGGCGAGGGGTAGGGAAGAGGTCAATGGTGGATAGGAACAGTTTTTAGGGACATTGGGACGGGAAAAGGGAGAAGGAATGGGAGTGGAGGAAGAGGGAGTAGTTGTTTGAGGTGTCCTGCCTGTCTGCTGATTTTGGGTGTAGGTGCATGGCCTGAATGCTGTAGTGAGGTGAATGGCTGTTGGGTGTATGAGTGCTTGCATTTGTGTAACTTGGGGGGGCAGACACAGTGGGAGAGGACACAGGGGACGTGTGCATGGCTGTTGTGAAGGTGTTGTGCCAGTGTGGTGTGTGTTCTGCTTGGTGTAGTGATGATGGTGGTAGTGGATGATGATGTAGTGCATGCAGGTGTGAGTGTAGACGGAACTGGGAGGGAGGTGGAGGAGGAGGGGGAGACAGTGGAAATAGTGGATGTTGGTGTATCTGCATCTGGATGGTGTTTGTGTGAGTTCCTGTGAGATGACGTGTGGTGCTTGTGTTTGCCTGTACCACTCTTGTGTGTTGTATTGTGTGCATGCTTGTCTGCCTGTATGCTTGAGGTGGGTTGGGGTTGAGGAGACTGGGACTGGGAAGAGGAAGTTGGAGCGGGGAGGGTAGAACCAGTGACAATGGCTGCCATCAAAGAGGAGGCCAGAGCCTGGATTGATCTCTGTTGGGCCGCCAATCCAGTGTGAATGCCCTCCAGAAATGTATTAGTCTGTTGCATCTGGGCTGCCAGCCCCTGGATGGCATTCACAATGGTTGACTGCCCTACAGAGATGGATCTCAGGAGGTCAATAGCCTCCTCACTCAGGGCAGCAGGGCTCACTGGGGCAGGGCCTGAGATGCCTGGGGCGAAGGAGATGCCCACCCTCCTGCGTGAGCGGGCACGGGCAACTAGCTGAGGGGCTGCTGGGAGGGCGGTGCTGGTACGGGGGTTGGTGGCTGTACCTGTAGCTGGAGGGGTCACAGAGATGTCCGCCACTACCAGTGAGCTTCCATCACAGGAGGTACCTGGGTCAGAACTCTCCCCTCCAGTCTCTGCCGTGGTGCTCCCCCTCGCCCTCCGTCCCACTGGTGCCCTCAGTGTCGGTGGACTCTGCTTCCTGGGTCCTGTGGGATACAGCTCCCTCCATCGGCAGTGACTCTGCTCCTCCGCCAGATGATGCTAATGCACATAAGGACAGGATGACAAAACAAAAAAGGGGGGAGATATAAAGGATACACTTGGTCAATGGCTGCACCAACACCACAGTTGGCGTACGCAGCACCCTCACACACAGGAACAGCCCTACGCAATATGCCATAGCACTACCAGAGAAACAGTTAGCAGCCAAGGCATGGGGAAGGGCACACACCGCCAAATGTAGCACACCTGGGACCCACCCAGCCCTGACCAGTAGTGGATGCCTACGGGCTAGGTAGCAAGATTTTCCTTTCTGATCATCCCTAGCCACCAAGGGACGTATGCTGCAATGTCAGGCCTGGCCTGGGTGCAACCACTGACACACATCCCCCACCCGGATACAACCCTACCATGCTTAAGTAGTAATGATGGGCATTGTACCCACCCCCTTGTGGCTGCTGTGATGCCCTCAAGCACCCATCCAGCTCAGGATAGGACACCACCAGTGTGCGGGCCATCAGGTGGGTCAGGGTTCGACGCCCACCCCTTCCTCGTTGGCAGACCATCCCCAGCTGGGCCTCGCCCGTCTTCCGTGCCCAGCATCTCAGGTCCTCCCACCATTTGCAACAGTGGGTGCTCCGCCAGCCATAGACCCCCAGGGTCCGCACGTCATTGGCGATGGCACGCCATATACCCTTCTTTTGATGGGTGCTGACCTGCAGAGGAAATACACACAGGAAAATAGAATTAGTCAAACAGTCCTGCCTGTTACACTTATGGCCCACCATACCCCTTCACATCACAATATGCACACACATGGCCCAGCACACAACCAATACCCCGCCCAGAGGACATCCACCCACACCCATAACACGAGGCCTCCACTCACATCACTCCATGCATTCATGCCACATGCATCGTGCCCACATTGTACTCACCTGTAGGTCTGGAGGCCTGTTAGAAATGGGGTTTCTGGTTGGCTAGGGTATGCACCTAAGCCAGGCAGAACCCACCCACTCTAGTCAGGGCAAGGGAGTTATACGTTCAAGATAACACCTGCTTAGCCCCTTGGAAGCTTGGCACGAGTAGTCAGGCCTAACCCGGAGGCCATGTGTAAAGCGTTTGAACAACACACACAACACACGACGCAATACGTACACTACAAAGTAAACACAACACTGAGCTATGTAAAAATTAACTGTATTGCACAAAACATAATTAGTCCAAACATTATACGTCAGTAATACCCTGCTACCTTAGCAGTTGTCAGAATGTTACACAAGTTACTAATACTCTGCAAGAATAAGCAGTTGTCACATTAGAACACGTAAGTACTCAGGATTCTGCAACATAAGCAGTAGTCAGGAATCACAGTAAATAAATGAAGTTGTCATAGAAAATCTCATACAGGCCTATATCAGGAACATTATAAAATTATATGGCAAGCCGTATCAAAGAAAACATACATCAGCCTATCATGCCCATAATAGGAACATGTAGCAAATATATATCCTTAGAAAAAGGAGCCTGGAGCGTACCACCCTCCCAGTGTCCCCAAAAGTACCTTGTTCTGTAGAAAAAGTCACTCCTAGTGCCTGGGAGGATAAGGTGGGGCCCCTGGTGCACCTGTGCACTCAATGGGGGCCACGTTCGGCTCCAGGGGGATAGGGCCGGTCGGCACCCTCTCTGATTTCCTAACTGGCCCCTCTGGGCCCTGCGAACTCTGGGGGGGGGCCAGGCCTCCACTGGCCCTACCTCTAAGGGGGGGGGGGCAACCAAAAATGTCCAAAGTTAAGTTACTGGGGCGTTTGCGCCCCTAAGGCGGTGGCTGGGGGGAAAGGAACTCCCTTTCCACTCCCCGTGTCCTGCGTTTTGGAGGCAATCGCCCGCGTCCTCGGGGCAGCTGCCCAAACAAAGTTAAGTTGAAGCAGTGGCCTCTGATGAGGCTTTTCTCCTGCACCGGGGGGCGGTTGCACCCGACCCGGTGCGCAAGCCGCTCCTCTGCCCCTTTCCCGGTGTTTCTGGTGAGCAGGCACCAAGGATGGTGCCTGCTGGTGCCCCGGGGGTGCTTCTGAAAGTGTGATTTGTCCCAGGGGCACAGTTGGAGCGCACTCGCTCCTATCTTTACTGCTTTTGGTGGCCTGGGGGCACTGGATGGAGCACGACGCCCTCCGACAATTTAAAAATATACTTGGGCTGCGGCTGTAAACTCAGGCAGCCTGTGGAGCGCTTTTAAAAGCGCTTGAGGCACATCTTGGACCCCGGGTTGTGACAGTGATCTCCTCACCACACTGCACTCATTGGAAGCGCCTCCGTCCTTTTACAAGTGCTAAAAGGCGCTTTTGTGGAAAATTGCAGCACTCCTCTGGCTTAGAAGAACAGGGGTCAGGGGCCACAGCACCCTGCTCCTGGGGACCAGCAAGAGCGGGGAGGAGCACAGGGCTGGCAGGCCTAACAATAGGTCAGCAAAAGAGGTGCAGGTGATGGCAGTTCCTCCTAGTGACCAGGCAGGTCACAGGGCAGCATAGCAGTCCGAGGTGGTCCTGGTGAGTCCTTTCAACAGCGTCCGGTGTCCAGTTTCTAGTAAGTTTTCTGGAGAACCAAGAATGTCCAAGATGTGGGTAAAATTCCCCTGTACTTATACTCAGTTTGCAGTGTCTCTTACAATGAGGAGGAGAGGGGGTTCCAACCAGTTACAACTGGTTCCTGGAGTGCCCCTTCCCTCCTCCAGCACAGGCTCCAAACATCAGTGGGGGGTAAACGACCCTATTGTGCGAGGCTAGGGCACAGCCTTTACAAATGCAGGTGTGCCCCGTCTCTCCCTTTTCTCAGTCCAGGAAGACCATACAATATGTAGATGTACCTCTGTGACACCTCCACCCTCCCTGTGTACAGGCTAGTTGAAAAGTATGCACAAAACCCCAACTGTCAGTCTGCCCAGATGTGGATTGGAGTCAAGCTGCAAAACACCAAAGACATAAGCACAGAGAAATGCTCACTTTCTAGAAGTGGCATTTCTGTAATAGTAATAAGAAATACACCTACACCAGTAAGCAGCATTTCTTACCACCATCACAACCATACCAAAAATGCCTATACTACCTCTTGTTAATCAGACAATACCCCTTTACACATAAGGCAGGATATTTCTGATGCAATCCTATGAGAAGGCAGCACTCACAGCATTGAGACACCAAGTTGTGCTGTTTGTCACTACCAGGACAGGCCACGCAACCTGGCCTTCTACATAGATGGCACCCTGCCCATAGGGTAGCTAGGGCGTACCTTAGGGGTGACCTAAATGTAGTAAAAGGGGAGTTCTAGGCCTGGCGAGGAAATTTAGATGCCAGGTCCCTGTGGCAGAAAACTGTGCACACAGGCCCTGCGCTAGCAGGCCTGAGATAGGTTTGAAAGGCTACTTCAGTGGGTGGCACAAGCAGCGCTGCAGGCCCACTAGTAGCATTTAATTTACAGGCCCTGGGTATAGGGATACCACTTTACAAGGGACTTATAGGTAAATTAAATATGCCAATTAAGCTTAAGCCTATCATACCGATTTTACAAGGGAGAGCACATGCACTTTAGCACTGGTTAGCAGTGAAAAAGTGCTCAGAGTCAGAACGTAGGCAAACAAAGGTCAGAAAAATAAGGAGGCAAAAGGCAAAAAGTCTGAGGAATGACCCTGTAAAAGGGCCAGGTCCAACAAGACCCATACAGCAGTCCATACTGGGGTAGGACCCCACCCACCAGTCTCTCCAACTCTGCCGAAGTGAAGGCTGGGGCCCTTTCCCCAGTCACACGAGCCATGGTAGGTTCAAGACACAGGTCACAGCAGCACATGCAGTGTAGGTCCTCTCCTGTTGAAGATCAGGCAGCAAGTGAGGAATCAGATAGAAAATGGCAGTCACGTCTGCGGCGGTCCATACCGTCACCTCTGGCGTAGATCACCATTGGCCACTGTAACCCATATGGTCCAATGTTATCCAATGAGGAGTTGCACTGCAGTTCCCGACCGCCTCCCGCAACGGCGCACAACCTCAGTGGAATTACTTTACTTCCACATGTCCCTCCACACAGGACAGGCAGACGCCATTTCTGGGGGGGGGGGGCAGGCCCTGGATATTTGCTGCATCACTGGTGATTTGGGCATACTGTACAAATCACACTTACCCATTACAAGTTAACAGCATGCAAAATTCTGTTGTAGCCCCATTGTTCAGTTTGTGACCGGCTCCTCACTCTTTTGCCCCATAGATTGCTACCGCTAAGGATGAATAGGAGATGGAGACATACCCCAGTGTACAGACCCCTGGTGGACTTAGCAACAATGGAGGACAGGCACATTATCCTCAACTATAGACTTGACAGGGCCACAATCACAGAGCTGTGTGCCCAATTGGAGCCTGACCTGATGTCTGCTATCCATCTCCCCACTGGGATCCCCCCTCTTGTGCAAGTTCTATCAATGCTCCATTTCCTGGCAACTGGTTATTTCCAAGTGACAGTGGGCTTGGCAGCAGGACTGTCACAGCCAATGTTCTCGCTAGTGCTAACAAGAGTGTTGTCTGCCCTGATTAAACACATGTGCAGCTACATTGTATTTCCCCAGGTTGAAGATTTGGCCACAGTGAAGGCCGAGTTCTATGCAATGGGACACACCCCCAACATAATTGGGGCGATTGATGGAACACATATTGCATTTGTCCCCCCCTGTCAGAATGAACAGGTTTTCAGAAATTGGAAGAGTTTCGACTCTATGAATGTGCAGTTGGTGTGCTTGGCGGACCAGTACATCTCCCACGTCAATGCTAAGCATCCTTGGTCGGTGCATGATGCCTTTGTCCTGAGGAATAGCAGCATCCCAAATGTGATGGGCCAACTACAGAGGCACAGGGTTTGGCTAATAGGTGTACCCTGGTTCTCACCCAGTATATGTTGGTGTATGGGTATGGTGTTGGCCATATGGGATAGTGTGTGGCTAAATGTTGTCCCTCAATATTTGCAGGTGACTCTGTTTACCCTAACCTATCATGGCTGCTGACCCCTGTGAGGAATGCCAGGATAAGGGCAGAAGAACATTATCATGAGGCTCATGGATGAAACAGAAGGATAATAGAAAGGACCTTCGGCCTCCTGAAGGCCAGGTTCCGATGCCTCCATCTGACAGGTGGATCCCTGTGCTACTCACCCAAGAAGGTCTGCCAGATAGTAGTGGCATGCTGCACGTTGCACAACCTTGCCCTGAGACACCATGTGCCTTTTCAGCAGGAATAGGAGACTGGGGATGCCCATGTGGCAGCAGTGGACCATGTGGACAGTGAGGATGAGGAGGCCGAGGATGAGGATGAGGACAACAGAACATCAGTGATCAGACAATACTTCCAATGACATGCAGGTAAGACAGTGTTACTTCACATTTCTATTGTATTTGTTGAAATTTCTGTGGCACTGGCATGCTGCTATTTCCCACTTCTATGCCCATCTACTGTACCCTTTGGAAATTAATTTTGCAGATGTTGGTGACCTCACATATGTTCCTGGTGTGATCACTGCAGCCAGCTATAGGTCATTAATCTATGCCCATTTTCTGTACAGTTGAATTGCAATGTTTGTACCTGTTTAAATGAAAACATACTTGAAAAATGTGACATACTCCAAAATTCTTTTTTTTTGCAAGGGTGTTTCTTGAAGTGCTAAACTTTTGAGGGGCAAGTGCAATGGGATGAGATGATTTTGGAGGAAAGTCCAGGGTATTGTTCCAGTCTATTTGTAGCACAGATGCATTGTCCAAGGGGACATAGGAAGGGGAGCAATGGCAGTTCAAGGTGGACAGGGTGGGACACAAGGGTGACAATCAGGAGAGTCTAATTTCCTGGCGGGGTCTTGGCAATAGTCTCTGGCTTCTGTCTGGATTGAAGGGAATGTTTGCGGGGTGGTTCTCCTTCAGCAGGGGGAGGGGTCCTGGTGACCTGTGAGTCCTGTGGCGGGCCTCCTGTCCACTAGCAGCAGCGGAGTCGGAAGTCTGTTCAGATGTCTGGCTAGTGGCAGGGGCCCGTTGTTGTGTGACTGCCTCCCTCATACTATTGGCCATGTCTGCCAGCACCCCTGCTATGGAGATCAGGGTGTTGTTAATGGACTGGAAGTCCTCACTGATCCCCTGGTACTGTCCCTCCTGCAGCCGCCTGTTCTCCTGCACATTGTCCAGGATCTGGCCCATCATGTCCTGGGAATGTTGATAGGCTCTCAGAATCTCTGCAAGTGCCTCCTGAAGAGTTGGTTCCCTGGGCTTGTCCTCCCCCTGGCGCACAGCAGTCCTCTCAGTGTCCCTGTTGGCCTGTGCCTCTGTCCCCTAAACCGTGTGCCCACTGCCACTGACCCCAGGTCCCTGATTGTCATGGGTTTGAGGTGTGCCCTGGTCCCTGTAGAGGTGGACACACTGCTGATTGACGTGTCCTGGGGACAGAGGTATGGGTATGCTTGGTGGGTGCTGTGGTGGTGTTTCCTGATGTGGGAGGCTCTGTGGTGGTGTGTGACTGGGCCTGGGTAACCAACTGTCCAGAGGTCCCTGATGGGCCAGGTTGGTCATCCAGATCCTCAAGACCAGAGTTGCTGTCATCACTGTGGGCCTCTTGATTTGGGGGACTGGATAGTGCTGGCACCTCCTCTCCAGTGACATTGGCTGGGGTACCTGTGGGGATGTAAATGATGTGTTATGGTTTCTGTGTCAGACATGTTGTGCATCTGTGACTTGCCGTCTTTGATTGTATTAGCCCTGGCAGCTTTCACTTGTGTACGTTGGTGTATGGTGGGATGATTAGTTCTCTATAGTGTGCATGCTTTAGTGATAAGTGTCCATGCAGGGTTGTGAGGGGTGTCCATGCATTGGTGAAGCATGCAGGGCTTGGCATTGGGATGAGTGTGATGTGCTGGTGGGGTGTGTGGGGAGTGGTGGAGTGATGGGAGGGGGTATGTGATGGAATGCAGGTAGGGGGTTGATAATAGTGGAGAGTTGACCTACCAGAGTGCAGTCCTCCTCCTACTCCGGCCAGGCCCTCAGGATGCAGGATTTCCAAGACTTGCTCCTTCCATGCTGTGAGTTGTGGGGGAGGAGGTGGGGGTCCACCGCCAGCCCTCTGGATCGCGAGTTGGTGTCTTGCTGCTATGGAACGTACCTTCCCGCGTAGGTCGTTCCACCTCTTCCTGATGTCATCCCTAGTTCTTGGGTGATGTCCCACGGCGTTGACCCTGTCCATGATTCTTTGCCATAGCTCCATCTTCCTAGCTATCGATATCTGCTGCACCTGTGCTCCAAATAGCTAAGGCTCTACCCTGATGATTTCCTCCACCATGACCTATAGCTCCTCCTCTGTGAATCAGGGGTGTCTTTGTGGTGCTATGGGTGTTGTGTGAGGTGCGTAGGTGAGGGTGTGTTGGGTAATGTGTTGGGGTGTGTGATGTGGGGGACGTGAGTGGTGTATAGGTGTGAGTAGTGTGTAGCTCTGGTTGTGTCTGTGGTCTTGCTGTCTCTCTCTGGTGGCAATTGTTTGTAATGGTAAAGGGTTGTGGGTACTGTCGGTGTGTGTTTTATAGTGGTGTGAGTGTGTGTGTGTGGTGTGTGTATAGGTGTCAGGTGGGTGTTGTTTGAATTGTCCACTGTGGTGTTGTTTTGTTTGTGTTTGTGTATTTTGAGCGCAGTGGTATGTACTGCCAATGGTTTACCGCCGTTGAATGTCTGCCGTGGTGATTTGTGGGTCATAATGTGGTGGGCGTAGTTCTGTTGGCGAAACAGTGTGGGTTTTGATACTGCCAGTTTATCACTGACCTTTGGTGTGTGGCGGATTTGTGTATGTGGCTGAATACTGACGGATTGGTGTATGTGTGTCATAATATGGTGAACGGATATCCGCTGCGGCAGCGGTATTTTGGAGGCAGTCAGCATGGCGGTAAGTGGGATTTACTGCCAATGTCATAATGAGGGCCTAAATCACACTCCAAATGAAATAAAGTTTCAGAGCTTTATTACAATCCCAAAATCAAAGTAACTTATATGGTGCGCAAAACTAAGGTGTAGACATACATGAAAAACATAGGCTGACCAAAACGTCTAAAGAGATTTAGCTTACTAAACATCAATACTGTTAAACACTCCACAATAATGACATGAATGTGCAAAACCACAATATGCACATTAATTTCAGATTTCAAAGCAGATGATGGTGACATCAGAAAATCATCGAAATTCAATTTGACAATCAATTTTCAGGGCTGGGCCATGCTTATCTCTAACACGAATTTGGACTTGTATGTGTGGTAACGGGCTAACACATGCGGGCAAAACAAAAGGAAAAGACAAAAATAATTTGGAAAAATCATCTAACTAGGGTAACTCACTTAAAAAATGTGTTGTTGGTGTAATTATCTAGGCTGTATAGAAAACAAAAAAACAGATTTAGTTTATACCTCTCCTCATGAGAGAGCAGACAGGAAAGTTTTGTCAAGTAGAGCATTCATCTTCTCGCGGCATCCGTCAACAGCAGCATGAGGACAGTGCAGAACACGGGCTGCACATTGAACAGGTCAGCAGTTCAGAATTGGTTTGGGCATATTAGTACTGGACAGCATATCAATGAGACAATTAGAACTAACAGGAAACTCATAACATACAGACTAAAGATGGCAGAAGACTTGGAGAGGGACAGGAGGTGACAGCATGAACACCCAAGGAGAACTCTCAGGCTTCGGCAGACCGCAGCAGACTGTAACAGGAGTCACTAATTAGAAATGTCCAGGAATCTCTTGATTGGTCCTCCAGGTGGGCTCATCTTATGCACAAGATTCAGTATCCAATGGTAGCTGATGACACCATCAAGTTTGCAGCTATTCCAGATTCTCTCAGACAAAGCGCCTGGTCATTTCGATGATTTCATACAGTTTGGCCAAAATATTACATTTTCTAGTTGATTGTTACTGCAGGATCCTTTCTCACGGTACACAGGAAGAGCTTAACAATTCTCACATGAAAATTAATAAGGTTTCCTGTCTTGTTCCACAGCTGGAACAAATATTGTTACTTAGCATAGAAGCATATTCTCCGTCTTCAATACAGTAGGACATTCAACATCACGTCAGAAACTCATGTTTATAAATTCCATTAAAAACAATATAAGTACAATTAATTCATATTCATTTAGTACTTTTAATATACTCCATTTCTACTGTTTCTGTTAAAGATAATATTTTCAAAGTAAATTCTTATCATCATTCTCTCAATTATGAATGCACAATATCATCATGTTAAAACATGATGTCAAATATGAATGGAGGCCACATTGTGCACCATATTTCAAGTGTGCACATTTTACCTTTCCATGTTTATTTCTCTGCTAGACTCTTAAATGAAGGTTTGTAAGTCACTATGGGCCTCATTCCGACCCTGGCCGGCGGCGGTAGCCGCTGGCCTGGCGGGGCCCGCCAGAATACCGCTGCGCGGTCAAAAGACCGCCGCGGTTATTCTGGGTTTCCCGCTGGGCTGGCGGGCGACCGCCAGAAGGCCGCCCGCCAGCCCAGCGGGAAACACCCTTCCATGAGGATGCCGGCTCCGAATGGAGCCGGCGGAGTGGAAGGGGTGCGACGGGTGCAGTTGCACCCGTCGCGATTTTCAGTGTCTGCATAGCAGACACTGAAAATCTTTGTGGGGCCCAGATACGGGGGCCCCTGCAGTGCCCATGCCATTGTCATGGGCACTGCAGGGGCCCCCAGGGGCCCCACAACACCCCATACCGCCATCCTCTTCCTGGCGGCCAAAACCGCCAGGAACAGGATGGCGGTATGGGGCTCGGAATCCCCATGGGGGCGCAGCAAGCTGCGCTGCCATGGAGGATTCCCCAGGGCAACGGGAAACCGGCGGTACACCGCCGGTTTTCCGTTTCTGACCGCGGCTGTACCGCCGCGGTCAGAATGCCCATGGGAGCACCGCCAGCCTGTTGGCGGTGCTCCCGCGGTCGTTGGCCCTGGCGGTTTTTACCGCCAGGGTCAGAATGACCCCCTATGTGCTAACTTCTATACCACTAATGTATTAGTAAAATTTGATCTCTATCATGATCCTCACCTGCTTTCCATGTCAAAAATGAACACATACTTCCACTTCCACAAATATGCTAATAATTCTCCCATCAATCTGCGCTGTCAGCGCGATAGTTGCTGATTCAAAATGGCACCCCTGTAAGATCATGTTGCGTAACCCGTCTTGCGTGCAAAATGACGCAAATGCATTCAAACACTTCAGCATGTGACAGAGAAGAAATTTGGAATGCAAGGAGGATGCAGTGAGAATTTCAAAAGATGCAGTCATTTTACACAAACGATAAGGGTGATTGTGTATTTGAGTATCCATTTACAGTATTCACAGCAATTCTTTCTTCTTTGCCATACCATTTAAATTCAAATGTAGTTTGAATACCTTCACTTCATATCTTGATGGAAACTGTTGAAAACAAAGTAGTTGCTATTAGAATCCAAGTCGGGATGTGCAGGCCAAAAGAACTGTAGCTTGCCACCAAATTGTTATGGACAGATCACTCTACCCTAATGAGAAATCTTCTTTATATTTAAGTTGCAGCAAACATGGAAAGCAGGTCCTAACATCTTCTCTGCCCACAGTCATCTGTGCTTCCACAGAACATCCCACGCATCATTGGAGACTGCACTCTAGAACTTAAACAGCAATATCAAACCCATGACACAAAGCCATGGCTTTCACTTGGGAGGCCCGGTCCCCACAGGCTGTTAATGCCAGCCAGAAGGCAGAGGCTCCTGGCCTGACTATGGAAGGGTGGTGCCTCACCTGTATGGGTTTGCTAGGTTTCAAGATGTCCACCAGTTTGCTTGTTGGTTCCGCCTGTTGGCAAAAATGGCACCAGTGACATTTCATTCTCAAGGTTGACCCAGCCAATGGACAAGTATTGGTGTGCCAAGTTAGCGAACCATGTTAGCAGCAAAGCATGCCTAATTTGAATTATGCCCAGATCTACTAATTGTATGTTTTGTGTAAAAGTATTTATGGTCTGGAAGCTAGAACACATACATTTTGATCACTGATAGGGATGGTCTCAGGCACACCAGCTTTTTCTATCTTTACAGACAAATTGTGGCACAGAATGGATTGGCGTCACATTACACTCATGGAATGAGATGAAATCTCATGCTTTGTCGCCTAGGCGTACTACAGTGTTTTCATGTTGATAAACTTCAGGAGGCTCACCGTGCAGTGTGCAGAAGTAGTACAGCAGTATTGTTGTTATGCTTGGGCTTTGTAAGTGGCTAATGTGATTTGCTCAAGAGACTGAGAAACACCAGTGGTGAGGAGGATGACTGTCAGATCAACGGCACGTGGGGAATGACACTATTGCAAGAAGAATGACTATGTCGAAATAATGGGCAAAATGATTGCAAGCACCACGCCGAATGAAAGGAAATTAGCTCCACTCTGACTACAATAACTTGAAAAATATATTATTAAGAGAGTTGTTAGCGCTAGTGAGAGCAGATCAGTTTTGAAACACTGAGTAATGTTAAGCAATTATTATGTTCAGCAGCTGCCGCTGCAAATCTCAGACATGTAGACGTTCTTCTAAAAGCAATGCTGACAATTATTTTTTCATGTTATGCAAATGCTTTTGCAAGACGTACTGTTTTTTTTATCCAATGGCATTATCATTAAATAGATGTATATTGTTGGCAACATGTTAGTACATTGCATAATACGTTATAGTATAGTCAAACTTTTTTACTGCTCTAGTTGATTGCTAGTCATTTGAATTTATATTTTTATTTAATCAAAATTTTATTGTTTTTACTTAAGAGACCAAGTAGAGAGAACGAAACAGTGCAGTCGGTCTGGAACATCAGTAATAAAAGGTAGACAATTCATGTTAATATGTCAATTACTCCAGTCCATAGTGTGTCCACCACGTACCTCAGACATTCTTGTGCTTGTGGGGGCATCATCTGGCAGCATACAACAATTCTTCAAGTTTAGGCCTTGCTAATATCAGTGATGGGTTGGCCCCGTTCCTGGCTCAGCCAGTGTCCCGCTTGTCAATGAGGGTCCCAAACCTACCCACGACATCTCCACTCTGCCACCCGCACACATCCTCAAGCAGACACAAGTGCTCCACTCTGAGGGAGATATCTGTAGGCCGCTCCAAGACCCGTGTCAAAGTGCAGAACACAGCAATATCAGTCAATCACAGGTCAGGACCAGACCAAATAAAAGAAGTCCTCTGCACACCTGGTGCGTGCAGAGGATGGGCTCAGTCAGGATCGTCACAGCCGTAACAACAGCAGGTAAGTGATGTGAAGATATTTCAGTTGAATCAAGCAGAGTCTGCATGATATCGCAATTTCAAGTGAAGCCAATAAAGCCTCGTTCCATTCACAGTCTTCAAGCCTTCCCACCCGCTCTTCCTATTTGACCTTCAAGGAGATAAAGATGTAAGTAAATCCATTGAATTACAAATGTGCTATATTCCCCCTTTCTTCAGGACTCCCATCAGTGTTTGGGCCTCCAAAGAGTTAAATTAGGGGATTTTCTCAAGGGATTCCCTGTAGGGGCCAAGGGCATGCCGGAGTTGAAGGAATCTATGATACTGCAAATGGTGAAGCTTAAATTCTGCCTGCAGCTATTGAAAGGACTTCATGTGGAACCCCCTGCAGACGTTCCCCTGCTTAGAGATACCCATTAAGACCCGGTTACCAAAACCCTCCAGGCCATATACCTGTCCCAACCAGTGGCCCCTCCCATCCCATCCCGCACAGCACAGTGCCGATCTCCACACCAGCAAGATCACCTGGGAAGGGGCGGGGAATCGGAGCCCCATACACCATATCCAAAATGGAGTCCCACCCCATTGCGATTATTTCATCCAAGGCTGCCAGATACGCCCAATCTCTGTGCATTCAATTATTGAGGACTACTGGTTAGGATGCCCAGCAGTACAGGCCCTCATCAGCTGTAGTGATTCCCCCATCATATGTAGACGAAGTACATCTGGCAAAGGTTATACGTGGTGCTTTACCTACCACAAAGCACCTTAAAGTGGCCTGTATGTCTGTGAACTATTGTTGTGGAATCACATTAGGGAAGGTTTGGAGAGTGTAAAGGAATTTTGACAAGACCAGCATTTTAAATAACACTAACCTCTCTCCAGAATGCTGAGACATAGATGAGCCCACCTATTCAAGTCTTTCTTCACAGTAGTGACAAGGGGCGTTAAGTTCAAAGACCAGGTAAGATCTGGGAGCAGGGAGACATGGATTTCCAAATATTAAAAACATAACTGGCATCTGGTTCTGCCAAACCCCACAACAACATCACTGGATCAGAAACAGCAGGGACTTTGACCAGTTAACTAGAGGACCTGGTGCCCGTCCATATATATCATCCACCTGGAATAGCCTAGGTGAAATTGGGTCGAGACAAAAAGAGTAGACCATCGCCCTTATATGTAGAGAAAGATGTTCTTTCAGTCCGTCTTCCCCAACCTGCGCATCTCATCTGACCTACATTGCCAGAGGCTCCATTGCAAAAGCAAAGAGCAGGAGTGACAATGGACACCCTTGCCTGATTCCCTGCTGGATCTGGAAATCCTGAGACAGCACTCCATTCATGCAAACCCGAGCCCTGGGGAAGGTATACAACACCTGCACAAATGTTATAAATCAAGGTTCAAAGCCTATTCACTGAACACGTCCCTTATGAAGCCCCAACCTAGAGAATCAAAGGCCCTCTCAAAATAAATAAGGAGAATGGCACTGGACCCAGCCATTTGGTGACGTTATGCCAAGGCTGAGTGTACCATACGTATACAGTGTCTGGTGCTATGTTGGGGTAATAACCTGCATTGGTCTGGGTGGATTAGGGATGGCAGTACTTTAAGAAGCCTGTTGGCCAGCACCTCTAGGTAAATTTAACTCGCTCTTACTCAGTGATATGGGCCGGTGAGATGGGCACTCCTCCGGAGGCTGCCCTTCCTTGTGGAGAACCACATAGTAGCCACATCTAGTCCTTCCAGAAATTGGCCCTTTGCTATGGCCTCATTGTACATGGGCAGCAATGGTGGCAGCCGTTACAACCTAAACCTTTGGTAATATTTCTGTGGAAAGTCATCTAGCCCAGGAGCCTTCCCTGGGTTCATGTCTTTAAGGGCGTCTTCAAGCTCCTCCATTATTATGGGTTGTTTTATGTCTGCATGTTCCAGTGTGGATATAGGCCTCAGAGACAGATCCACTATCAGGGGTGCAGAGCTCTCCCAAGAGGGTCTCCCCCTCCATACGTAGAGGGCCTGGCAATAGCCTGGAAATCCATGTTTGCTTCCGTAACTTTCCCCAAGAATCACTTGGTTGACTTCCCCATGGGTTGCCAGTCAGTAGAGCAGTTTACTAGAATTATCCACCAAATCAAACACCCTGCTAGTGGATGTCATCCAACACTGGCAAGCCTCGTCAAAGTATAGTTGCTGCAGCATTGCCCTATTGATTGCCACCTAATGGCTTTCAACCTTCGCCATCTCTCTCTCCCTCTAGGCAAACTTAGGTGTGACTGGGTGATTCCCCGCATGTTAAGACTTTCCCGTCCTCCTCAGCATCCCAGGGACTCCACTGATTCCTCATTCAGTTCTGTGAATGCCTTAAATTCCTGTGACCGGAACTGTGAAACATTTCTATAGGTGAGGCACCATGCATTCAGTTGCCAAATTGGATGACACTCTCCACTCGGGACCCCCACCTGTATCACCACTGGAGAGTGGTCTGAAATGTCTCTGGACTGAATGTTAGCCCCATGGTTATAAGCTGATCCACCGCTGCAGTAAGAAGAGGTCAATCTGTGCATGTCTTGGGCTGCCGTGGTGTGTGTATATTCAAGAGTCGACAGGTGCCACACTCTCCATGCATCGCAGAGGCAATGCCTGGTGGTCCATGTCACCCACCAGCACTCCCCTCTCCACTCACCCCTTCCTACTGCCACGCGGTCAACCCATGGGACCATCACTGCTTTAGGTTACATTATATTGCTGGCAGAAAAACCATTTTAGAGTTGATCTCAGGAGCTTCTAGGCAACTGCAAGGCAGCACTATGCCACCAACTAGGAGGCCCCTTTCTGGGATATCCCAAGCCATGATGACAGATTGAGCTCATCAGTATTTAGATCCCTCTCCACACCCATGGCTCTCTGGCCGATAAAAGGGCTAGGGTCATGCTCTGCTCCTGGCCAGTCTGCATACAACACCAACGACCCGGGTGATCCTTCTGGGGCTTCCTGCCTCCGCCTAGAGTTCCCACTTCTACTCTGCAGCACCCAACTCATGGTGGTCTATAGAGTGCTATCCACAGAGGTTCCTGAATAGTGGGGAGTTACACTGCAAGGGTCGTTGTTCCATTGCCTATTGCCAAGCAGCTGTCGGGGTATCAAAAAAAGAGGGATTTGGAGGCATGCACCACCCTAAGCAGGAAATTGGAGTTTGTATAGCACCTTTATTGCCTGCAGCTTTTGTTTCACAGTTTCAAACTATTTGCATTGTTGCTGTACCTGGCAAGTGTAGTCAAAGAATTTCAGGATTCTGGCAAACTGGTATTCCAGTTTGCATTTTTCCCCAGCCCCCCCCTACGGATCATGTCCCTGTAGTTTAGTACTTTAGCAATCATTGGGTGCGTGGACGCTCCTGTCAGGGGCCCCACCACAAGATACTTGTGTGCTCCTTCAACAACAAAACAGGATGAGAGCTTCTCCGCCAGCACACAGGATGAGAGCCACCACTCCAGAAAGGGATCTGAGGCAGCCCCCTTTTATTCCTCAGGTAATCCAAAAAAGGCACAAATTGCTCCTTTGTACACAGTTTTAAAGCACTACACCATCACTGTACCACCAACCAGGGTGTTCTTCCAGCCCTTGAGTTTCACTCACCCCTCCTGCTGGTGGCCACTACTGTCTAGGAGAGAATACCACCTCCGTCATTGCGGGCCCAGCCAAGGCCTCCTCCCAGCTGAATGGAGGGCCACGCTTCTGCTCTACTGCAGTAGGCCAGGCAAAACCCAGGACCAGTCCCCTAGACAATACCTGCAGGGAGGCATCCCACCATCTGCTGGCCAAGATTTTCCACAGGCCTCCCAAGGGCCCTGGAATCACCAAGTCCAAACAGTTTCAAACCACCACTCAATTGATGGGCGTCATCTTGTAGGAGGCTGTGCGGTGCGGGTTGCTCTGACCAACGGCTCCATGGAGCCACCGAGGTGCTAGGTTTTCCCTGGGGAGTCCCGTGTGCTCTCTACCATCAGCAGCACGATGGGACCCCCCAGGTTATGCCAGCAACAGGATATCAGTGGATGGGGCTTAGGTGGTTGGCACCTCAGCAGAGATCGCCTGCCCTCCTGGGCCGTATTAGCCACACCTCTGAATTTATATTCTTTTTAAGATGTTATATTTATTTTGTATATGATATTGAGAAATGTTGTTACATCTGTATATATAAAATTCTCAATAATAGTAATCAAACAAAAAGAATCTAAATGTAATCTTTCTAGTTTTACTATGCATCTATTAGACTATTTTATTCGCCAGTGGTAATCCTATGAAATCCTATGAAATATTCATTTGGTGCTCACTCCACTGTCAGCACCGCAATGGGGACCCCCAGGCTATACCAGCAAAAGAATATCAGTGAATGGGCTTAGTTGGCTGGTAGCTCAGTATAGAGCACTCTCCATCTTGGCCGCCAGGGCCACGTCCACGAAGTTACATTTTTTTTCAGATGTTATATATATTCTGTATATGATATTGATTACTTATTACAACTGCATACCTGAAATTCTCATTAAAATTTATTGAACAAAATAAAATCTAATTTTAATCTTTCAAGCTTTGCTTTGCTTTCACTAGGATATTGTATTGGTCAGTGGTAATTCTATGAAATCCTATGAAATATTCACTTGGTAGTAAGACAGATCACCTTGATTTTATTTACTACAGCACATTTAACCAAGAATCTGTATGATAATTAATTTGATGATACAAAAACATTTTGGAGCAAAGTACAGAGTAACTAAAAGCAAGAACAATTTAGTTAAAACACTATGGCGACAATGATTTATAGATCAGTGGTAATAATAGTTGCAAGGATAATGAATTAAAATAGTAAAATCACAGTTTTGTTGCCACTCCTCAAAATGAGGAGTTCAAGTAAGATGGAAAAGGTACTGATTTAGTTGTCCAAATGTTAAGGCTGCCAACGGCCTGTTAAAAATGAGGTCTTTGGTTGGCAGTCAGTTTGCACTCTGTCCAAGCATGGTCCCTCACTCTAGTCAGGGTAAATGAGAAACACACCTGGGTAATCCCCGCTCACCCCCTTGGTAGGTTGGCATGAGCAGAATGGACTAACCCCAGAAGTAATGTGTAAAGTATTTGTACCAACACACATAGTAACACAGCGAAAACACTACAAAATGGACACCACACTAGGTTAGAAAAATAGGTAATACTTATCTAAATCAAACAAGACCAAAATGGCAAAAATCCAACATACACAAGTCAAGATAATAATTTTCAAAAGAAGAAGGCCCTCATTACAACCCTGGCGGTCGGTGATAAAGCGGCGGTAATACCGCCAACAGGCTGGCGGACAAAAAAATGGAATCACAACAATGGCGGAAACCGCCAACACAGACAGCCACTTTAACACTCTGACCGCCACGGCGGTAGCAACAAACACCGTGGTGGTAACCGCCAACAGACAGGCGGAAGTCAATGTACCCTCCACAATATTACAAGGCACCAGTGCACCAGCTTTTCTGGGGTGGTACCAACGCCATCAAAAGCACAGCGGAAACAGTCTTTGGAACGGAAACCACTCACCTCACGACAACCAGCGAGGAACCAGGACACCATGGAGCCCGAGTTACAGGTCTACCTCCTCATCTACCAGGAACATCAAAGACACCGGCGACAACCACAGTGAGTACTGCACCTAGCACACAGGGGAGGGGGGGAGGAAAAAGAGAGTGACACACACACGTAACACGCAACACCCCCACCCCCCAACCACAACAACATACACACACACACATCCAATTACATCACAGATACACCCCGTCAACCCCTGGAAGGACGCAAGGACCAAATAAAATGAGTTTAACGAGTGTAATAATCGAAAATTCAGATAGGCCAAGATAACTTTAAAACATCAGTATATACAAATATTCACAGCAAGTACACAAGTCCGTATACTGTCCCATTAAATGTCCGTGGACCAGTGGTTGCAAAAATAATGGGCGAGGCCCACACATGACACATGCCTCAAAACGGAGAGAACACTGCAGGGGCATCAGGTCGGAAAAAAAAACAGGCACCTCAGGGGGAAGGGGAGGGTGGGCACTTGAGCGGGATGATGGGACGACGCCACTGCTCCTCGAGGGGGCTCCATGCCCACTGCCTGGTCCGGGGGAGTGCAAAGCCACAGTCTCTCAGGTCACTCAAGTGGGTTCACTGCCCACTGCTTGGTCCTGGGGAATACAAAGCCACAGTCTCCCAAGTGGGTGGTTTGCCCACTTCTTGGTCCTGGGGAGTACAAAGCCACAGTCTCTCAAGTGGGTGGTTTGCCCACTGCTTGGTCCTGGGGAGTACAAAGCCACAGTCTCTCAAGTGGGTGGTAAGCCCACTGCTTGGTCCTGGGGAGTACAAAGCCACAGTCTCTCAAGTGGGTGACATGTTCCACTGGTTCTGGAGGGGGCTTTCTGCCCAGAGTGCTTCATCCTGCCAAGGACTGTGTTAGTGGATGCTTTTCTCCACTGGTTCTGGAGGGGGCTTTTGCCCAGAGTGCTAGATCCTGCCAAGGACTGTGTTAGTGGATGCTTTTCTCCACTGGTTCTGGAGGAGGCTTTGTACCCAGTGGGCTTCATCCTGCCAAGGACTGGGTTAGTGAATGCTTTTCTCCACTGGTTCTGGAGGGGGCATGGTGCCCAGTGATGCTGCACCAGCGGTGGGGCAGTTCCCATTCCCTCACATGGTAGTCTGAGCCATGAGATTTACCGATAACACTTAGCATGATACTCCATGGAGGCAGAGCCACACTCCTCTTTGTGACGACTAAGGCTGCAAACTGCTGTTAGTGCCAGGGCTGGTGGTGGTGCCTCATGTAGTATGTGAAGGGTCCAGGACGTCTCCTGCAGCCTCGGAAGCCTGCACACTGGGGATGGTGCTGATGCCCACTGTAGTGGCAATGCCTGGGCACGTCGCTGGGCAGGTGGCAGTGTCTGCGGCGGAGATGCTGGCGGTGGTGCAGGTGTCTGCACTTGTGGAGGGAGACACCAGGCCATCTCCTGCAGCCTCGGAAGGCTGCCCACTGGGGATGATGCTGGTGATTGTAGTAGAGGCAGCAGGCATGCAGCTGGCGGTGCAGGTTGCATCCGTTGCAGCGGTGGCCACCGCCATACAGGTTGCTGGTCTGTCTTGCAAAAAGGGTGATACCAGTCCCTCACCCGAAGGCTCTGTGCCCTGAGCTGACTTCCCTCTGCCCTTGTGTCCCTTCCCCATCTTGGAAGTCGCTGCTGGGACCTTGGCACTGTCCTCTTTGGTTCTGGAAGAGGCCTTGCTGGGTGGTTAGTGTGGCTTTTCTCTTCGGCAAGCTGGCCCCTTCTTTACCTTGGCAGGTGGCGGAATGGGGTGATCCTTGGCTTCACTAGGTGGCACACTTGCAGCCCTGATGGGTGCCGCCTTCGATGTTCCTGGACTTGCAGGGACCACACTGGAAGAGGATTTGGTGTCTGAGGTGTTGGGCTGGGATCTAGACATCCTGGCCCTACGGAAAGGACGGAGGGAGGTGTAGGGAAGAGGTCAATGGCAGCTAGGAAAAGTTTTTTAGACACACTGGGATGGGAAGATGGAGGGGGTTTGGGAGTGGAGGAAGAGGTAGTGTTTGTATGAGGTGTACATCTGCTGAGTTTGGGTGAAGGTGCATGGGCTGGAGGCTGTTGTGAGGTGGATGGCTGTTGAGTGGGTGTGTGCCGGCGTTTGTGTACATTGGGAGGAGGGCTCACAGACACACTGGGAGAGGACACAGGGGACGTGTGCATGGTTGTGGGGGTGGTGATTGCACGTGAGTGGTGTGTGGTGATGGGCGTGCTGGTGATGGAGGTAGTGGCTGAGGATGTAGTGCATGCAGGTGTGAGTGGAGATGAGACAGGGAGGGAGGGGGAGGCCGTGGAGGAGGGGGACACATTGGAGGCAGTGGATGTTGGTGTGTCTGCATGGGTATGGTGCTTGTGTGAGTGCCTGTGGGAAGTGTGGTGCTTGAGTTTGCCTAAGCCACTTTTGTGTGTTGATTTGGGTGAATAATGGTCTGAAGATGTGCTTGGGATAGGCTGGGGTTGAAGGGATTGAGACTGGGTAGAGGAAGTTGGAGGGGGAAGGCTAGACACAGGGACAATGGCTGCCTTCAGTGCTGAGGCCAGTGCTTGAAATGCTCTCTGTTGGGCTGCCACACCAGAATGAATGCCCTCCAGGTATGCATTTGTTTGCTGCAAATGCCTCTCGACACCCTGGATGGCATTCAAAATGGTTGACTGCCCAACAGTGAGGGATCTCAGGAGGTCAATAGCCTCCTCACTGAGGGCAGCAGGGCTGACTGGGGCAGGGCCTGAGGTGCCTGGTGCGAAGAAGATGCCCACCCTCCTGGGTGAGGGGGCACGGGAAACACGCTGAGGGACTGCTGGGAGGGCGGTGCTGGTAGGGGAGGTGGCAGCTGTACCTGTTGTTTGCGGTGGGCACAGAGGTGCCCGCCACCGCAAGGGAGCTCCCATCAGAGGAGGAGTCGCTGTCGCTGGTATCCCCTCCTGCCCCCATCGTGGAGCTCCCCTCGCCCTCCGTCCCACTGGTGCCTTCAGACTCCGTACATTCACCCTCCTGGGCCATGTGGGTTGCAGCTCCCTCCTGCTCCGGTGCCACTGCTCCTCCGCCAGGTGATGCTAATGCACACATGGAGAGGGTGACAAAACAAAAAGGGGAGGGAAGAGACAGATACACTTGGTCAATGCCAGCAACAACACCAGCGTTGGCGTAAACTACACACAGGGAGCAGCCCTATCCACTAGCCCATGCATTAGCAGTTAGAGGGAAAAACACCTGCCCATGGGGGACTATGCCAATGCCCATTTGCTGCACACATGGAACCCACAGGAGCCTGACTAGTTTTAGATGGCCACTACCACTATTAGGGTTGGAGTGGCACAGAGCCTGCCTAACAAGGGACCTACCCTACCACGTTCGCCCTGGCCTAGGGGAACCCACAACCCACATCCCCCACCCAGACACCTTGTAATTCGCACAAAGTCAGCTGAATGAGATTGTACTCACCCCCTTGTGGCTGCTGTGATGCCCTCAAGCGCCCATCCAACTCCGGATATGCCACTGCCAGGATCTGGAACATCAGGGGGGGGTCATGGTACGACGGGCACCCCTTCCACGTTGGGAGGCCATCCCCAGCTGGACCTCCGCCGTCTTCTTGCTCCAGCGGCGCAGGTCCTCCCATCTCTTGCGGCAGTGGGTGCTCCGTCTATGATAGACCCCCAGCGTCCGCACTTCCTTGGCGATGGCACACCAAATACCCTTCTTCTTGTGGGCACTGACCTACAGGAAAGGTAAAGTAAGAATGGATTTTACTCCCCCGTCCAGTTCTTCTTACTCATTGGCCACAACTTTCCAACCATGCCCTGAAACACATACACTGACCATCCTCACATGCAGGCCACAGCCCCCCCCATGTATCTTCCATCAAGGGCACTCCATACATTAGTGTCCCATCCACCATGCACACACTGTACTCACCTGTTTGTCTGGAGGACCATAGAGTAGTGTGTACTGGGGAGGACCCCATCCACCAGGTTGTCCAACTCCTCCGCGGTGAAGGCAGGGGCCCTTTCCCCAGACACTGTAGCCATTGTCGGTTCCAGACTCAGGTCACAGCAGCACTTGCCGTGTAGGTCCTCTCCTGTTGAAGGTCAGGTATCAAATGAGTGCACAGATAGAAAATGGCGATCACGTCCGTGGCGGTGCATACCGTCACCGCCGGCATAGATCGTCATTGGCTCCTGGAATCCATAGGGCCCAATGATAACCAATGCTGTGTTGCGCAACGGTCTTTGTCCGCCTACCGCGACGCTGCACAACGCCAGCACAGTTACCTCATTTCCCTTTGTCCCTCCTTACAAGTCAGGCAGCTGCCATTTCAGGGGGGCACATGGCAGGGCACCGAACTGCGTCACAGCACTTTTGGGCAGGAATACAGACAGACAGTGCAACACACCGATGAAATCACAATAGTGCAAAACAGCCTTGTGCAACCTATGTGGTATATGAACCTCTGCTCACCATTCTCCTCCATAGGGCACATCCGCAGGGGCAGATGATGAGATGGCATCATCCTCCGGTGTACAGACCCCTGGTGGACCTGTCGACAATGGAAGACAGACACATCATTATCACCTACAAACTTGATCGTGCCACAATCCATGAACTGTGTGCCCAGTTGGAGCCAGACCTGATGTCAGCTATCCGCCAGCCCACAGGAATCCCCCCTCTAGTGCAGGTCCTGTCAGTGCTCCATTTCCTGGCCAGTGGTTCCTTTCAAACAACAGTGGCCATGGCATCAGGGATGTCTCAGCCAATGTTCTCTAACGTGTTGTCCAGAGTGTTGTCTGCCCTTCTGAAACACATGCGCAGCTACATCGTTTTCCCCCAGGTGGAGGATTTGCCCACAGTGAAAGGTGACTTCTACGCCCTAGGACATATCCCCAACATCATTGGTGCTATTGATGGTACACATGTGGCATTTTCCCCCCCATGCAGGAATGAACAAGTGTACAAAAAACGCAAAAGCTACCATTCCATGAATGTGCAGATGGTGTGTTTGGCAGACCAGTACATCTCCCATGTGAATGCCAAGTATCCTGGCTCAGTGCATGACGCTTACGTTTTGAGGAATAGCAGCATCCCTTATGTGATGGGCCAACTCCAGAGGCACCGGGTATGGATAATAGGTGATCCCAATGTCCACACACAGTTTGAATAGGTGTCTGGGTATGGGAGAGTCCCTAAGGGTTGGTGCATGTCTAACAGATACCCCTCGATATTTGCAGGTGACTCTGGTTACCCCAACCTCTCATGGCTACTGACCCCAGTGAGGAATCCCAGGACAAGGGCAGAGGAATGCTACAATGAGGCACATGGGCGAACTAGGAGGATTATAGAGCGAACTTTCAGCCTCCTGAAGGCCAGGTTCCAGTGCCTCAATCTGACAGGTGGCTTCCTATACTACTCACCGAAGAAGGTGTGCCAGATCATCATGGCATGCTGTATGTTGCACAACCTGGCTTTACGACACCAGGTGCCTTTTCTGCAGGAGGATGGGCCTGATGATGGTCTTGTGGCAGCTGTGGATCCTGTGGACAGTGAAGAAGAGGAGGCAGAAGAAGAAGATATTGACATCCGAAACAACATCATCATGCAATACTTCCAGTGAGACACAGGTAAGAGACTGGCACTGCTCCTGCCATATCAGACCACTGTAGGACATTACATGAGTATGCCTTTTTACCTCTGTGTATGGACCCCAACAGTTCACTTTGGCTTTCCTTTTCACAAATCTGGGTACCACATTCTGCTTTCTGCTATGTTCACTGCTGCCCAACAACTGTCATACTTTGGTATGTGCAAATGAACATTGCCATTGATATTTGTCAGAGAGGTTGTAATAACACATTTGTGAAAGTACAGAATGACTCCAGATTGTTTTGTGATTCAAGGGTGTTTATTTCAGTGCTAATCAGTGGAGGGGGATGTGCAATGGGCTGGGGGGATGATAGAGGAAAGTCCAGGATAGAGTCCAGTCTAATTGTATCACAGGTGAATTGTCCAAGGGGGCATAAGAAGTGGAGCAATGGCAGTTCAAGGTGGTCACAGTGACGTAGTGGGACAGAAGGGTGACAATCAGGAGAGTCTTATTTTCTGTCTTGTGCCTGGATCACAGGGACCGTTTGCGGGGTGGTTCTTCTTCTGCAGGGGGTGGGGTGCTGGTGGCCTGTTGTTCCTGTGGCAGGAACTCCTGTCCACTAGCGCAGGCGGAGGTGGAGGGCTGTTCATCGCTCGGGCTAGTGTCAGGGGCACATTGGTGTGCCACTGTCTCCCTCATGGTGTTGGCCATGTCTGCCAGCACCCCTGCAATGGTGACCAGGGTGGTGTTAATGGACTTCAACTCCTCCCTGATCCCCAAGTACTGTTCCTCCTGCAGCCGCTGGGTCTCCTGAAACTTGGCCAGTACCGTGCCCATGGTCTCCTGGGAATGGTGGTATGCTTCCATGATGTTGGAGAGTGCCTCGTGGAGAGTGGGTTCCCTGGGCCTGTCCTCCCCCTGTCGCACAGCAGTCCTCCCAGCTTCCCTGTTGTCCTGTGCCTCTGTCCCCTGAACCGTGTGCCAACTGCCACTGACCCCAGGTCCCTGATCGTCCTGTGTTAGTGGGTTTGCCTGGGGTCCCTGTAGTGGTGGACACACTGCTGATTGACGTGTCCTGGGGACAGTGGCATGGGCCCGCTGGGTGGGTGCTGTGGTGGTGTTTCCTGAGGGGGGAGGTTCAGTGGTGGTTTAGGACTGTGGCAGGGGAACCGACTGTCCGGAGGTCCCTGATGGCGCGGGCTGGTCATCTTGATCCAGGCGTGCAGACCTGCTGTCGTCACTGTGGGCCTCTTCTGTGGGGGACTGGATATGGCTGGCACCTCCTGTCCAGTGATGTTGGGTAGGGGTCCTGTTGGGGTGTAAATGCATAGTAATTGTATGTGTGTGTGCCATCTTGTGCAATGGGTGAATTTCCCTCTACTCCTGTGCTTGCATTATTGGCTTGGCCCTTGTGTGAGTGGTGATTTTGTGGCCTGGGTAAGTCTTTCTACTGGACATGCTTTGGTGATGGGTGTCCATACAGGTCTTTAATGGATGTCCATACATTGGTGTTGCATGCAGGGCTTGGTATTGGGATGTGTGGGTTGTGATAGTGGGGTATATGTGAGGTGATGGAGTGATGGGAGTGAGGGTAAGGGTTGGGGTATGTGATGGCATGCAGGTAGAGAGGGGGATATAGTAGTTCAGATTTGCCTTACCAGAGTCCAGTCCTCCTGCTACTCCTGCGAGGCCCTCAGGATGCATGATCGCCAAGACTTGCTCCTCCCATGTTGTTAGTTGTGGGGGAGGAGGACGGGGTCCACCGCCAGTCCTCTGTTCTGCTACCTGGTGTCTGGATACCACGGAACACATCTTCCCCTGTAGGTCATTCCAACTCTTCCTGATGTCATCCCATGTTCTTGGATGCTGTCCCACTGCGTTGACCCTGTCGACAATCCTCCAGGAAGCTTCATCTTCCTTGCAATGGATGTCTGCTGCACCTGTGATCCGAATAGCTCTGGCTCTACCCGGATGTTTCCTCCACCATGACCATGAGCTCCTCCTCAAAAAACCTGGGGTGTCTTTGAGGTTCCATAATGTGGTGTGGGTGATGTGTGAGGCGATGTTTGTTGTGATGTGTGATGTAATGTGTTGGGGTGTGTTCTTTGAGGTGCATGGATGTTGTGTGAGTGATGGTGTTGTGTGCCTCTGGATGCTGGTGTTGTCTTTCCTATTCTCTCTCTCTCTGCTTCTTCCAAAACTGTCATTGTAAGGGGTTGTGGGTAGTGTGGGTGTGTGTTTTATTGTGGTGTGAGTGTGTGGGTGTGGTGTGTGTATGTGTATCAGGTGTGTGTATTTTGAATTGTCCAATGTGGTTGTGTTTTGTAAATGTGTGTGTATTTGGAGAGCGGCGGTGTGTACCGCCAATGGACTACTGCGGTTGAATGACCGCCGCTTTGATCCAATGGGAAATGAAGGACTAGTTTGACTGTTTTAATATAATCGCATGACTCAAGGAGAAATCAGCCATTATTGGGACATTCCTTGCCATTCTTCACCATTCCTTGCCATTATACATTGAGACTTTGCTGTTCTAATACTTTAAACCATCCTCTGTTCGTTCTGGCCTGATCCTTATTTTCTCCTCTTTATGAGGGAAGAGCCTTATTCTTAGCTATGCCATATTGAGACTTTGCCCTGTCCTGCCTTTTGCTGATGGAGAATCGACTGATGTCCTGAGGACGAAGACTGACGCTGTTTGCTGATTCATTTGGATGGGTAACTATCTAATGAAATTGTATTTGTCTGTTTGCCTTTTCTTTCTAGGTACCAACTGCTCTTTTGATAGAGGCCATAGCTAGATGTTTTCCAAATTTGTGTTTGCTAAATTGTTTTGCATGAAGCCCAACATGCTAATGCTAATTCGAGGTTAGTTAAGGTGTTCACAAATATCTGACGCAAATAGACAAATGACTGGGTTCTTGCTTTGTTGAATCTTGCACTACTGAGACTTTGCTGAGCTGTTCTTATTAATAATTTGTTAATGCTGAATGAATACTCTCTATGCATTGATTAATAATGTTCTAATTACAATATCTGAAGTGATACTAATGAGATTGATTGCTAATGAGATTAACGGAGATGATATTAGATTGTAACTAATAGGGAATAAATATTCAAATTCTTAACTAAATTGGTGTGGTTATTCATGACTGAAAGGTCATGGTGTGTTTGTTTTATTGATCCTTATTAAATGTTACTGACTGACTTGTTGATTAGGTATTGGGAACATTTATTGAGTTATTGATATATATTGATTGTGATGCCAGAAAGATATCTCGTTCTGGGAAGTCTCTGAACGGGGTCAAAAGGTTCATCGGCCTGGGCGTGTCTCCTTGTAAGTTTACTTATCAAGGTTCGGATGCGCTATCAAAGGTGTAATGTGTAGAGTAGGAATTGTTTGGGTTTTTGTTTCTTGGGCACAGTGTCTGGCAATACTTGTTTCAAAATCTTTCTTTTACAAAACAAAAAACAGAAACTCAAAAGGTATTTGCAAAATAGTTTATTCTGTGTGAGCATGCCTGTGCTCATGAAAGTGCCATTGCCCAGTAGGTGTGCTTCAAAATAGATTTACTGAGGTGCACTGAAATTATTGCATTTTTTTTGTTCCTCAGTTGTCTTCTGAGGAATTGATTGCCTTCCCTTTGCCTTCTCCTTCCCCCCGCTGCCACCGCCTATTCTGTTTCTACTGATAATATTACACATCAGAGTTCCTTTGATACCTGTAAAAGTCTCTCAAGAGATGGATGAAGTGAGTATCTGAGCCTAGATTAGCAGCACTCATGACGCGTGACACAGCTACAATGAGACCGTGAATGCGAGTGTAAGGCATGAGGTCCGATGACAGCTGCAAAAATGTTATATTCGAGAGCTATTTTCAAAGTGTTCATGTGACGGGGGAGAGGAAGAGAGCGCACAAGTAAAGAAGTAGACATAGACATCCATTCTCCAAAATGCCAGGGGTGGCAGACGTGACATTACACTCTGAACTTAATGACATCAAAGGAAGTAACATCATATGACCTTCGATCCTTAAATCTTCCCATGAAGATGATGTGACTTGACCTTTACACGCAGGGTAGCACAAAAACTGAAAACACTGAATTTACACTAAAACTGTTTCATTCATATAAAAATACAACATACATATCTCTTTTGGATCCATCTATATTAGACTGCTGGCATAACCTTTGAAAACAGCGGGGTGTAATACAATACTTGCCCTAAAGTGTACTAAGCAAAACAATGAACCTGAGTTATTTTGAATGGTTTCGGATTTCTTTTTAATTGTGTCAAGTAGTGCATTTTAAGGGAAACATTTCACATACATCTGCTATAAAGCCATGGGCTATGAAAGGGCACTCATTAAATTTATAGGTCCTTTCATTGAATTCCAAGCCAATGAAACATGACGTTCCACAGGAGTTGACCCTTTTTTCAAATTTTGCTAATGGTGCCCCAATATGACAAAAATAACCTGCATTGTGCCAGGCCAGCATTTTGCCATGGATGCCCCATATAAGCCATGAGTTCCCTCTTACGCCCAAAATTACATATAATATGTCAGTCCTGAAATGTTGCTATTAATGTTATTCATGTATCATGGGTAACCCTTATGTCAAAATGTACCTCTAGTATGACAGTGCCAGCATTTTGTCCCCCTCATACGACACAGCAGTCATCCTTTATTCCAATAGTCACTTCCAGCATGCTAGTGTCAGAATTTTGCCATGTCCCAACAAAGAACAACCTCCAGTATGCCTGTGCCAGCCTTTTGCAATGGATGTCTTATATATCAAGTATTATCTCGTATGCCAGGTCCCTCTCTGTTTATAATTGCTTTCAGTATGCCAACACCAAATGTTTTGTAAGGGCTAAAAATAGACTAGCAAGCATAACACCACATTGTTACTCATGCTTATTTGCTTTCACTAACTCACACTCAATCTCACCTTGTCACTCTTCATCATTCTCACTGACTTGCACTTATTTTGTCTCATTCTCTTGCACTCACTTTTACACTGTCTCACACATTGTCTCGCATTCGTACAATGATTAACTCGCAGCTACTTGCTCACACTGACTTGCACTCACTCCTACCATCACACCAATCATTCTCACTCAACCTGATTCACTCATATTCATTGAGATTTAGGACCTGATTACAACCTGGGTGGATGTGATGCTCCATCACAAACGAGGGAGAGCAGGCCATATAAAAGAAAGAGAGAGAAAAAGAGAATGTGAAATGGTCACAATAAAAATGCAACACAATTCGTTGCAGCAAATGTCACTTGAAATCATTTGTTTTTCGCAATAAAACCTCACAGAAATAGCCTTCATTAAATATGTTTTGCTCCTCCTTGATTTTTTCCAGGCAGAGACCAAAGTCAATAGGTTTCACCTATGCAAGATCTGCTGGGTTTGTCAATATTTTTTAGACGTTGCACAGCAGTGCGGGCGGCTGAGCAGCATGGCTTAAAATAAAAAAACTATATGATGTGCCTAGTGTTGCCCACATCATAGCGCTTATTTCCTGTTCCTGTGCAATATGTCTAAACAAAAATGAAACAAAGCTACTTCCACAAAAGCTATTTAACTTTGTTTAATGTTTTTGTGGGAGGACAGGTGGAAACACTGGCAACACAATGGTCAGCGTGACAGGAGGAGTGGGGCAAGCAACACAAGGGAGGTGTGGTGGAGGAGAGCAGTGGCAGCAACAGAAAGGATGACAGTTGAGTGCAGAGGGCAAGCAAAGCAAGGAAGCTGTGAGGGCGGGATAAGTAACACAATGGACAGGGGGTAGGGGTGGGGGTGGGAGCGTGGGACAAGAACACGGATGATGAGAGGAGAGAGCGACTGGAGACACATGCACCTGTACAGAGTGCATGGAAGAATTCTTTTTAAAAAGATACCTGCAGGAGCGTGCGGCTAGTGGAAGGACACTAGCTGCAGAAATTGTACTTGGTCCATGCTCCATGGCAGGGACAAACACTTGAATGGCTAGCAGGAAGTAGGAGGTGAGCAGAAGGTGGAGATGAACAGGAATGTGCACCATCTCAGGTGAAACCTAAACATGTCTGTGTTAAGGCATTAATAAGTATGGGTGGAGCTTGGGAGGTTCTGCCTAAATCTAGCAATAAATACTTGGTTTAATGTTATACCCTTGCCTTATTGTTGACTGAAATATGGTTTACCAGTAGAGTCATTGTACTCCCCTCTGCAGCAAAGTAAATGAGAAATCTCAACTTCTCAAATAATAATAATATTATATGAGTGTCACTGACAAAACAAACTCTAGTCATAGGCCCTGATTTAGAGTTTGGCAGATGGGTTACTCCTTCACAAACGTGATGGATATCCCGTCCATCACAGTATGATTTCCATAGGATATAATGGGATCATAATGTGGCGGATGGGCTATCCATCACATTTGTGACGGAGTCAGTGGCGGCCAGGAGGGAGGGGGCGGGCGGGAAGCACACACACACATTCTTTCACACATGCACGCACGCATGCACTTCCATCAACAACACTCATAACATTCAAACATGCACGCACGCACCAAACATTCACTTTAAAAGATCACACACACACACACTTACCCTCAGCCTCGGAGGTCCCAGGAGGGTTGGGACTGCTGCCTTCCCTCATTGGCTGACCTTGGGTCAGCCAATGTGGGAAGACAGCAGTCCTAGCCTCGTCATAGGGTGGGATGGGATCAGTGAGACTGCTGACCCCACCCACTCTGTGACAATGTATCGTTGATTGACACTCACCCTGGGCGCTTCTGGGCTTAAACCTGAAGCGCCCAGGTCGAAGTCAATGGGTGATGCTTTCCTCGTCACCCAGGGGAGGGCCTCGAGGCACCTTTGCTGAGGTGAGGAGGTCACGTCCATAGGAGCTGTGAACTCCTCAGCCCAGCAAAGTTCAGCTTAGTCAGCCGGGAGTCTGTGCAAATCACGCATGTCTGCTCCTGGCTGCCTGACCTGAACCTGAAGAATGTCTGTCAGGATGACCTTTCTTCAGCCTGACAGACACTCTTCATGAGGGGCAAAAGGTGGTGGGGCATGGCCCCTCCGCTCTAAAGGACGGGCCGCGCCTGGACGGAGTAACCCCCTCTGCCAAACCCTAAATAAGGCACTTTGTAATAAAGCCTGCTCTTTGTGTTACACACAAGGGAAAACAAAAGCAAACCCACCAGCACTACAGTGCAGTACTGCACAGAGGCATTGTGATACTAGAGGTTTGTTACAGTACAATGCTGAGGGTTGGTAGGCAGTACTGGAGGTGATAGTGTGTTACTGGCGGTTAGTAGCTCTTCACTGTTGTCGTGATGGCACAGTGCTGGATAGTAATTGTATGGTCCTGTTGATGCAGCACTGAGGGTGGAAATGTGATGAGTGCAGTGGTGTAGTGATAGGGCTGGTGGTCGGTAGGTGCCTGGGAATAATGACGTTGTCTATTATGTTCAGGATGTTGCGGTGACAGGGTGCTTCAGTAGTGTCTGTGGTGATGCAATATTCAAGTGATCAGGGCTAAGGTGTGCCTGTGTGTTGGTGATACCTTGCTGCAGGGGTAACGGTGAGTCGCTTGAAGAGGACCCTCAGTCATTATTTGTCCAGAACAGAAGCGTTATACAAGAACCCAGAGTGAATAAAAGGTTAACTCAAGATCTTTAGTGATCCAAGTGGGCTCCAGCATTCCCCTGAGACCTTGATGACATGAAAAGGACTAACCAGGGCTGTCACTGTTCGATCATTACAGAGTGAATTGTAGATGGTTGGAAATGGGAACTGGATACAAAATGTGTGCACTGGGTGATATGTGGCTCAGTGAGGAAAACTAAATCGAAGAAATAGTGAGGAGTGTTGGGGCAGGTAAGGTGGGCAAATTTAGCCTATCTAGCCCCATTATAGCATAGTATGTCTGTGATCATGGATTATTAGTGGGGTATTAGAAAGCCAAGCTTGAGTTTGAGGCACAGTCTTTACGTATCCCAAAATATTATTTTCTGAAAGCTGGTGCTAAGTAGGGGTGGACAAAATGTTTAGTTCCACCTGTGAAATTGGCAGAATTTTGGTCACTCTGCATTACTCTTTAATGCAGAGTGCTGGCCAATTTCTGGCAGTCGCCCTGTGGTGGAATTTATCCCCCTGAGGATCCAGATAATGCAGGCTGATGAGCTCGAGCAAGACTCAGCGTTTCCTGGCATGATTTTCTAATGCAGTGCGCGATCAGAAGGCCGCATTTCGAGTTGATTTTCTACTTGAGTGGCAGCAAAATCAACTTGGATGGCCACGCACTCTTGCACAACGCAGGGTATCATTGACAATGAGCTGCATATTTTCCGCCCTTTGGCAGAACTCCATGGAATCTTGTGGAGTTTTTATGTAACTCAGTCAAATTCCACAGAGTGAAATTCCACAAGTTCCCCCCATTTCTAGTGTTATGTAACACATATAGACAATACTCCCTAGTGAAAGGGAGGCATAGATGTTAGTTAGAAAGAAAACATGATTGACCCTTTGGACCATGTAGAGTTAATGGATGACTAAAGTACTTTTTCTCAGTTTAACCTTTACTAAGGGGAGATAGCAACCGATTTTCCTGTAGCAAAGATGATTAGTTTCTTATGGAGACGAGCTGAAAAGTCTCAGGAGCTCTGCCATTAATTGGCAAAGCTCTCACACCACTGAACACATAGATCACCCTTTTATTTGGAAGAAGAGAAACCACCATATTTCCACCAGCGGAGTCTGAGCTGGTGTTGCTGTTGAAATCATTGATCTTGTAGCCCACCAGTGACAGGACAGTTGGGTCACAGTGGTTGTATATTTCCCCTGTTTAGAGTGGGGCTAACATAACTAATTAGTGTGGCTCAGACTCAGGAGTATGCTATACAAAACAAAGCATATTTGAATATGGAAAACATATATTCACCCTTATATGCATGAGGGAAAGTATATGCACGTCAAGGCCATTGATTTTTTGCTTTTCTAAAAAAAAGCTTAATTTAAAAGATCTGAGCAGGTCACACAGCCATCAAGTTTGCTTGGCTTTCAGTAGTAAATTTAGTTAATCTGCCTCACTTGCAGATGCAATGTAGGCAGGACATTCCCAGCAGACAGGCAGACATCTTTAAATATGATTACTAGTTCTCCAGTTGGGAGATTGGTGGGCTGCCCCGAGAAGTCCAACTAAGCCCCTATTTCTGCTGCCAGTGCAGGGAACATTATTGTCTCAGCTCATCCATGTAAACAGACTGTGCATTTTAAAAGGCTGCTTCCTATAATCACTCAAACACTGCTTGGTGGATGAACACGTGGTGCAATGGGCAGGCCCAGCAATAAACAGCCATGCTTTACTGAATCTCCGAGACTCTATTGTAAATGCATTATCTCTGCTGCAAGATCTAAAGCTTTACCAAACCAGACCTAAAACGTTTTTCTGTTCCAGTCGAGGATCAGGATTTGCTGAATTGTCTGCCCCTCTCCCCATGATAACAGGCATGTGACCTCTACAGCATGACAATTCTCCACCTAAAATAATAAAGCTCAGGTTTCTCTTCAGCAAAAAGCTACTGATCCATGAATTCTACCCAACAGCCTATAATTTGCACATGGGCGTTGATGCAAGCTGAATGCATAGCACTTATGTGTCTAACACCTTCGTAGAAACAGAACAAAAGGGAGCCCTAAGGTGCTAAAGACCAGCTTATGCGAAATAAAGCCAGCCTGTGTAGCAGAAAGACATTCTGCAATCTAAACATAGCCTGAAGGGATTAAGAAAAAGCACCTTATGGACACTTAGGGCAATATTTATGGCCTTGTTTGCGACGCAACGTGGTACAAGAGTGACGCAAACCTTATGTGAGATTTATGATGCCACGCAAAGCCACCTTGCGTGGCCTTGCGTCGCTTCATGAATCTCAAGTAATGTAATGCAGCGCAAAGCACTGCGCTACATTACTCTGTGCCAGGATGGCATTTCCATGGGTGTTGCGTGGGTGCAGAATCCATGGATTTTGAAGCATTCTCAGATTTACAAGAACGTGTGTAACTTGGGAATGCGCCAAAAATATACGCCTCCCCAGGAGAGGCGTAACAAGGAGAAGTATATTTATTTCTCCTTGTTTCCTTTTTCCTCTTTCTATGTGTGCTGCATTAAGTCTTCTAACCTGTGCTGATAGTATTTTGGAAGCATTTGCCATTCAAACCAGAACTTCTGGGCCCTCTCTTCAGCCTTCCCAGCAATTATTTGTGGCTCATTGAGGTAAACTAAATCGAACAAGTAGTGAAGAGTGGTGGGGCTAGTAAGGCAGGCAAATTGGGCTCATTTTGAAACACTGTAATGTTGTGTGTCTAGGATAGGTGGCACAACCGACTCAGCAGGTTATTATATGAGCAATCCTAGGTTTCAGGTCCAGGCTTTACCCAGCCCAAATCCATTCTTTTTTGAGGGCGGTGTGAAGTAACTCATTTAACAGACCTAGACAGGACTTCCTATTGAAAGGGAGGCACAAATGTGAGTCGTAAAAATAATGCAATTAACTTTTTGGACCCTACAGTGTGAACGGCAGACTATTATGGTATCATACGTTTAACTTCTACTCATGGGAAACATAAACTGGTTTCCTGCAGGAAAGATGATTCCTGTCATATGCAGACGACCTAAGAGTCAGATAGAGTCATTTGGAGGGGGACAGAGCAGGAGCTCTGCCATAAAGTGGCAGAGCTTCCACACCACTGGACACACAGTACCCTCCTTCATTTGGAAGTGGAAAAAAAAAGAGTTTTCACCCGAGGCGCTCATCTGGCTTTGCGGTGACAAAAGCTTTCATCTGGCAGTCCCTCAGTGAAAGGACCGTGGTCACAGCAGAAGTAGCCCTGACCTATCGATGCTGGCGCTACCACAACTTATTTTCATGCCACTGACTCTTCCTGTCCACGTCAGTCACGCAAACCATGATGGATCTGAGGAGGGAGAGCAAAGAGTACCCTTGATGTTCATGGGGAAACCTCAATGCACGTCAGGGCCTTTGATTTTTTGTTTTTCTCAAAAAAGCTTAATTTAAAAATTTGTTTGAGAAAAATAAACAAAATTGAGCAGGTCAAACAACCATCAAATTTGCTTGGCTTTCAGTAGTAAATTTAGTTCATCTGCCTCACTTGAAGATGCAATGTAGGCACAGACACTCCCAGCAGACAGGCAGACATCTTTAAGTATGATTACTAGTTCTCTAGTAGGGAGACTGATGGCCTACACTGAGAAGTCCAACTAAGCCCCTATTTCTGCTGCCAGTGCAGGGAACATTATTGTCTCAGCTCATCCATGCAAACAGACTGTGTATTGTAACAAGGATGCTTCCTATAATCACTCAAACACTGCTTGGTGGATGAACACGTGGTGCAATGGGCAGGCCCAGCAATTAACAGCCATGCTTTACTGAACCTCCGAGACTCTATTGTAAATGCATTAGCTCTGCTGCAAGATCTAAAGCTTTACCAAACCAGACCTAAAACGTTTATCTGTTCCAGTTGAAGAAGCAGGATTTGCTGAATTGTCTGCCCCTCTCCTCATGATAACAGGCATGTGACCTCAGCAGCCTGACATAATTCTCCTGCTAAAATAATAAAGCTCAGGTTTCTCTTCAGCAAAAAGCTACTGATCCATAAATTCTATCCAACAGCCTATAATTTGCACATGGGCGTTGATGCAAGCTGAATGCATAGCATTTATGTGTCTAACACCTTTGTGGAAAGTGAAATAAAAGGGAGCCCTATGGAGCTAAAGACCAGCTCATGTGAACGAAAGCCAGTCTGTGTAGCAGCAAGACTTCTGCAATCTAAACATAGCCTGAAGAGATTAAGAAAAAGCACATTATGGAATCTTAGGGTCATATTTATGGCCTACTTTGTGATGCAACATGGTGCAAAAGTGACGCAAACCTTACGTGAGATTAATGAAGCCACACAAGGCCACCATGTATGGCTTCATAAATCTCAAGTAATGTAACGCAGCGCAAATCGCTGCGCTACATTACTCTGCGCCAGGATGGCATTTCCATGGGTGTTGCATGGGTGCAGCATTCATGGATTTTGAAGCATTCTCAGATTTACAAGAACTTGTGTAACCTGGGAATTCACCAAAAATATACACTTCCCCAGGAGAGGCGTAACAGGGAGAATTATGTTTGTTTCTCCTACTTTCCTTTTTCCCCTTTCTATGTGCGCTGGATTAGGTCTCCTAACCTGTGCTGAAAGTATTTTGGAAGCATTTGCCATTCAAACCAGAACACTTGTGGTGCCATCTCTTCAGCTTTCCCAGCAATTGTTTATGACTCAATGAGGGAAACTAACTCGAAAAAGTAGTGAAGTGTGCTGGGGCTAGTAAGGCAGGCAAATTGGGCTCATTTTGCAACACTGTAATGTTGTGTGTCTAGGATAGGTGGCGCAACCAACTCAGCAGGTTATTATATGAGCAATCCTAGGTTTCAGGTCCAGGCTTTACCCAGCCCAAATCCATTCTTTTAGAAGGCGATGTGAAGTAACTCATTTATCACACCTAAACAGAACTTCCTAGTTAAAGGGAGACATAGATGTGAGTCAGAAATGAAATGCGGTTGACTTTTTGGACCCTGGAGTGTGAAAGGTAGACTAAAATGGTTTCATCAGTTTACCTTGTACTAATGGGAAACATCAACAGGTTTCCTGCAGGGAAGGTGATGCTTGTGGTATGCAGACGACCTAAGAGTCAGAAAGAGTCATTTAGAGGGGGACAGAGCAGGAGCTCTGCCATAAAGTGGCAGAGCTTCCACACCACTGGACACACAGTTCCCTCCTTCATTTGGAAGTGGAGAAAAAAACAGTTTCACCAGAGGCGCTCACCTGGCTTTGCGGTCAGAAAGCTTTCATCTGGCAGTCCCTCAGTGAAAGGACCGTGGTCACAGTAGAAGTAGCAGAGACCTATCCATGCTGGCGCTACCACAACTTGTTTTCTTGCCACTGACTCTCAAAGCATGGCGGATCTGAGGAGGGAGAGCAAAGAGTACCCTTGATGCTCATGGGGAAAACTCAATGCACGTCAGGGCCATTGATTTTTTTTGTTTGTTTTTCTCAAACAAACCCTCACTTTGGAAGTTTGTTTGAGAAAAATAAAAATAATGCCAAGCAGACACAAAACCAAGGGGCCCGCTGGTATTCAGTTGCATTCAATTCATCCAACTCAATACTGGATGCAGTGTCGGCACAGAAATCCCCACCAGGAAGACATGAATCCTCAATTATGGTTAGTTAAATAAGCCCCTAGGTCGACAGCCGGTGGAGGAAATAGTACTGCCCCAGCTCGTCTGTTTAAACAGAGGTAAATTCTAATAGGGCTGCTTCCTACAATCATTCAAATGCTCCTTTGTGGATGTACATGTGGTGCAACATACGATACGAACACTAAATAGCCATATATGTTTCAATGAACAGAAGAGACCCTCCTACAGATGCATTTGAATTGGGCAAAAGCAAATGCTTTGCCATACTGGACCTGAGAGTGAATATCTTTCAGTTGAGCGGGAGCCATGATAGGTGCAAGGCATTGGGAAATCTAAACACAGCCTAAAGAGATTACAGAAAAGTGACATTATGGAATCTTACTTTCAAGGATTTTCAGATTCCCTCAGTAAAGTGCGTTTTATCCTGGACAAGGACGGAATTACAAAGAGAAGGAAAGAGAAACGCATTCATACAAGCAGATAATTAAGCTATGATGCAATTGCCTTGTGCATAAATTGCTGCCTATAAATCAGTAGATTTTAACTATAACATCGGCCACTTTAACTTGACGATATTGGTTGACCCTGACAAAAGCACGTGAACCCGGGGCACTCAGATCTTTTATCTACAAAAAATAAACTTTTATAAACATAACAAGCAAAGGTAAGGGAAATTGGTTCACCCTACAGTTTTCAGTGCGTTCATTGTCTAGCCATTCTTCTAAGAGAGAGTAGCTCTGCCTTAAAACTCCCAAAATAAGGGGTATATAGGGCCAGATGTGTCAAGCTCCCGGTTTGCATTCCTTAAATAGCGAATTTTAAGAAATCGCTATTTTAGAAATGCAAACTGGGATGTATCGAAATTGCGAGTCGGTAATTGCGATTTCTTAAAATTTGCAAATGCAATTTGCGATTAGCAAATACTGAATTGCAGATCAATAGTGATTCGGTATTTGAAAATTGCAAATTGCAAATTGCGAAAACGGCAAACCGGAACAGGATGATGACATCACAACCAGGAAGTGAGTCAGCCCATGCTGTATCCACGAGCCACACCCACAGGAGCAGACAGGGAGACACAGCCCAGCACCAGGGAGCCAGCTTTGTGAGCCTTCCAGGACCAAACCGCAACATGGCCAATGATGGGAAGGTGAAGGATAAGGGAGACAGGAAGCGCGAGCTCAAATTCAGTGAGCAGGAATTGGAGGTGCTCACTGAGGAGGTGGTTAGGAACCATGATAAACTCTTTGGGAAGAACTCACTCTAGGTACCTGAAAGTGAGAAAAGGAAACTGTGGTTGGAAATCCAGACCAAAATATGCGCAGTGGGTGTTGGGCAGCGCTCTGTGGAGGAGATACGCAAGAGATGGTATGACCTGCGTTCCTGTGCCAAAGAAAGGGTAGCCAGCAGGCTAAAGGAGGCAAGGAGCACCAGAGGAGGACCACCCACCCAGACACCGCCCACACCAATGGAAGACGTGGTTGAGTCCACACTGCTACCGGAAGCTGTCAGTGGTGTCACTGACATTGACACCTCAGGGACACCCAGCACCAGCATAGGTAAGGCCAGCAATGATGTGTATCTCCATATGTGCATGTACAAATGCCCCCTGGGAAAGAGCTGTTATTCAGATGCATTGTGAGTAGTAGTCCATGCCACATCTTACATACAACCCAACCATGCCTTATGGGAGTGGTAGTCCACAACCGTAAGGTCAAAATACCACATTAAAAGCAAGTTGGTGTTCAGCCACATAGAGAATCAACACACAGAACTCACATTAGTACGATGTCAGAGTACAGTTTTTTAATATTGTGCAACTTATTGTGATATATGCATAAATGACATGCTGCACATTGTCATTGGAGATGTCCCGGGCCCTGCTGCAGCAGAAGGTGGAAATGTGGGGGATGTTGAAACACAGCCACAGTCCAACTGCAACACAAGTGAGTCTTTCAGTATTGCACCAACTAGACGCAGGGCAAGGGTGTTACCTCTCCCAGAGTATAACCTGAACTCAGATGAGATGCCGGATGAAGTCCCCACACAACCCCTAGAGGCTAGATCCAGAGGAAGACAGCAGTCCCTGCCCCAGCGTCAGTCAACTCCCCTCAGGAGGCGTCATGATGCAGGCAGACAGTGCACAGATGAAGGAGAGGGCGCGTCAATCTTCGGCGGCCTTGAAACTTCCATGCTGAAAGTGCAGCGCCTGCAATGCAAACACATGAGGTCAATACACAGGCAGTTGGTGTCAATCGATCAGAACATGGGCGCAATGCACAGGCAGTTTGAGTCTCACAATGACAATATGGGAGTATTGCACAAGCAGATGGATGCACTCAATGAAAACATTGGATCAATGAACAAGCAGTTGGAGTCTCTGAATGAGGGACAGCATACAGCAGCCGAAAACACAGAGGAGTTGACAAATGCCATTAGGCACTGAGATTCAGCAGGACCGTGCCAGCCACCTTAGGCGCCCTCACCAATTTATGGGAAGGTTTGATGGGTTCTGCAGATCGGTCAATCGACTTGCTAGCTCAACTGCCTTGATTTCACGACGTGCTGTGGGCATACAGGTGGAGATGGCACATTGCAGTCGGGACGTTGCACAGGGATTCGTGCAAATAACCAATGTCCTGGATGCAATGCAGACAGCACGCAGTGCTACAAACAGCGAACTTGGTGGTGGGGATAATGAGGAGTTCTCTAGCCTCAGCCGTCATCCAGCCCCTGTGATCGATCCTAGGTGCCGCAGTACCAGACACAGTACTGCCAGTGAACCTGCTACAAGAGGTGCCAGTGAGGCCACTAAGCACTCAAGTGGAGTGTGTGGACGCAGGAAGTAATGTTAAGGCCTACAGGGGACTACCGTAACATGTAGCTGTACAGTTATACTATGATACTAATAGTGTGACACTGTTATTCACACGTTAGCCTATGGTTCATGGCTATGTCCTATTGACAGATAAGTTACCTGAAGTCAAGGTAATAGAGTTGCTAACTACAGAAATACATAATATTGAAGTGGTGTTGTCATTACTTACATCAGAAATGGTTGTGCGTGATGTTGGCACGTCTGCCTGCCCTAAGCTGCACTGGTCCTGTCTACTGTGTGATGCGGTGGTAAGGGATCACCAGCTTCATCTGAGTCAGGCTCCATTGGTTCAACTGGTATGCCCCTTCTCATTGCAATGTTGTGCAACATTGCACATGTAGCCACAATTTTACATGTCATCTCTGGGCTGTACTGTAGTGCCCCTCCACTCTTATGGAAGCACCTGAAGCGGCTCTTCAGCAGACTGAAAGTCTGCTCCACCACACTGCGGGTTGCCCTGTGTGCAGCATTGTACCTCCTCTCTGTAGGCGTTGCAGGGTTCAGGTAGGATGTCCGAATATAGGTGCGCACTGCATAGGCACTGTCTCTATTGGAATGAACAGAGGGCAAAATGAGTACTGTTGAAATCTGCAGTCACTATAACTTCAATGCAACATTGCTAGCTATTTCTTTACCCAGTAGGCATCCTTCGCCAAACTCCCCAGCTAGCAGTCTTGTGTGAATCCCGCTGTGGTGAAATATGTACGAGTCATGTGTGCTACCTGAGTATCTAACCACGAGATCGGTAATGATGTCAGAGGCATTGCTAATCACCTGTATGTTAATTGAATGTTGGTTCTTACGGTTACAATACACATACTCAGTGGCCGATGATGGACGGATTGCTACATGTGTCCCATCAATGACACCTATGACATGTGGAAACTGTGCAATCTGATAGAAATTGATTTTCATCTGTTGTAATTCCTGTGGGGTGTTGGGGAATCTTATGTACTCTTGTATTTTGCTCAGCGTGGCATTCAGAAATGCATTGAAGAAGTGTGAGAGGGCACTCGGTGAGACACTTCCAGATGCTGCTATGACCCCGTTGTAGCTCCCTGAGGCTAATAGGTGCAGGGAGCATAAATACCTCCACATGGGTGGGAATGCTGTTGTTCCTGTGTGTGGTGCGCTACAGTAGGGGTTGTAGATCTGCTATCAGGTCAAGTATCATGGCTGAGCTTAACCTGTACTTCTCATAGTTTTCCTCCTCTGTCTGGTCAAATAGGGTTATGCGCACTCTGAAAATGCGCTCGTGTCTCCTCCTCCCTCTCCTCAGACCTGCCGAGATCCTCATTCTCCTCGCCATCATGTAGAGTGCAGCCATTGTGGAAAAGGGGCTGAGTCATTCTGGGCCTCTTTATATAGGTTGCACCTGGTTTCCACCTGATTTCAATTTGATGTAAATTGCATGTGTAAAAGGCCATTCGGCGAATATTTGCAATTTGCAAATGTTTGATGCATCGCATTGCAACATGGTTTTGCATGTTGCAATCAGCGTATCGCAAATTGCGCCAGGATTTTGCAGATCACTGTCTGCGATTCGCAAAATCTGTCGCAGTTTGCGTCTCGCAAATAGAGATTTGGTAAATCATGTTGCTATTTGCGATACGCTGTTTGCGACACGCAAAACCACATAATATTCGCAAAAATTTGCTAATTTAGCGATTTCATATTTTCACACAGCGAATGCCTTTCATACTTCGCAGGAGGCATTTTTGCATTCGCAAACAGACGATTTTTGTGATTTGCACAGTTTGCGAATGCAAAAAAGCTTGATACATCTGGCCCTTAGAGTCTTAGCAAAATGTTTTTCCCAAAACTTGAGATGTGGCCCTTTGCTTGGGGGGCTCCTCTTTCAGACAATAAATAATAACACATACTGGTGATCTAGTGATGCCTTCATTTTGTGGATTAATTGATCTAAGATCCTGTGACTCTATGGAATCCAGGACATATACTAGTAGTTTGGGATAAGTTTGTCTTTTGTTAATGGCCGAGGGAGTCTACCCTTTATTTCATTCCAAACGTAGAGTGTGGTGTAGGTAGGACAGCTATCAAAAAGTGGTCGATAACAAGTGTGGCTAATGTAGAGTGTATTGGCCCTCTGTGTCCCTGAAATAGAGAGGGCATGGCATCCGCTGCTTTTTACCGGATGTCCCACAAGGCCTTTAATCCCCAGTCCATCTTCTAATGGATACTGAACTTGTAGTGGTGATCTGAAAATCCTGGTGGCATGAGAAACATCACTACAAAGTATAGAGTCTCTTCTTCATAATGATGTACTTTGTGTTCCAGTTACTCCTAGAGGTGATGCACCCATGTATTTCCTATGAGCTCTCAGGTTTTTACTGCAAGGTGCCTTGGTGATATCTTACTTCTTCACAGATGCAGGGGCAAAACCCCTTACAGTTTAATTGTATCTCTTAAAGCTACCAAAACTATGTACATGCCTCCTTCCCTGGTTTAGCACCTCTAGCCCTGACCCCTTGATATACCTCCGTACAAAAAATTGTGATCTAGAGATTTTCATTTTTAATTTGTGTTTTGTAATTTTGCAGTAAAGATGTAATATTTCAGTAACCATGAGACCTATATACTTTAAAAACATCATTTTTGGGGGTCACATTGGGGGTCATTATGACCCCGGGATAAAAAGCCACCTAACGCCTCGGTGCCGGCTGCCAAAAGACCGTTGCCGCCTCTACTAGCTGCCTGCCGGATTATAACCTTGAGGGATTTCCGCCAGAAGGATGGTGGAAATCCGGCTGTGGCCATGCCAGCAGATGGCGGTGAGGTAGCGCTGCTGCCAGCAGCAGCACCGCGCCAGTAGACCGCCACCAGCCGTATTATGAGAATAATACGGCCTGGCGGTGTTCGTCTGGCGGACGCTGTTGCTGGCAACAGCATCCTGTCCCGTCCCCTGCCGGAGGACCCCCTGACTACAGGGTGCTCCAACAGAGGAGGGGGGTGTTGTGTGTGTCTGTGCGTGCGTGTATGCGGGTGTGTGTTGCATGTTGTATGTGTTTGCATGTTTGGTGGTGTGAGTGCGTGTATGTTGAGTTGTGTGAATGCATTTCTGCGTGTATGTATGTCAGTGTGTGTGGATGTGTGTGTGAATGGATGTCTGCATGCGTGGATAAATATTGGAATGGGTGTGTGTATGAGTGTGTGTGTGTGTGAAGGGAGAGGTGTGTATGAAGGGGGGTCTGGGGAGGAAGGGGGTTTGGAGGGTAACCTGAGGAAGCGGAGGAAGAGGAGGGGGCGGGGAAGACCCCTATCAGTGACAGGGAAGGGATTCTCTGTCACTGATAGTGCCTCCCGCCATGGTTTTCGAGGCGGTAAGGATGCCACGAAAACCATGGCGGTAGGCTGGGTGATGATCCCGCAGGTGGGCAAGTGACACCCGCCGGGCTGGAGATTGAAGTCTCCAGCCCGGCAATCATTACCGCTGTGGCGGTGGGTGTGGTACATGCCAATGTCATAATATGGAGGAAAGTACAGCCAGCATGGCAGTATCATGTGTGCTGGATGTTCCAGACAAAGAAGAGTTGTCTTCATAATCAAAATTATCAAGAGCAGCATTTCAGTATTATTCCTGGGCATGCAATGTGCGTTCCTACTTTTAACACAGGCATACAGCATCTTATTTATGTTGCTTCCAGCCTATCTGCAGTCTCTGTTGATGCTTTCGTTCCAACACCCACAATTGTACTGCTCTAAGCCACTCTACGCTAGTCACTTCACTCTACTCTATGCCACTCTACTCAAAGCCACTCAACTCTACTGAAAGCCACTCCACTGTATGCCAATCAACCCTATGCCACTCCACTCTACTCTGCTCCTCCCTACTCTACGTCCCTCCATACCACTCCATGCCAGTGCACTCTATGCCTCTGCAATCTACACCACTCCACTCTGCTCTTAGCCACTCCACTTGATACAATGACACTCTATACTATGACAGACTACTCTATGCCACTCCACTCTACTCTATGCCACTTCACACCACTCTATTCTACACCACTCTACTCCACCGCAGTCTAAGCTACTCTATGCCACTCTATTTTATCCCACTTTACTCTACTCCATGCCATTCCACACAATGCAACTCTATGACAAGCTACGCCGCTCAACTCTACATCCCTCTATGCCACTCCACACCACTCTTCTTAATGCCACTCCATGCCACTTTATGCCACTTCACTCTACTCCTCACTACTCCAATCTGTGCTTCTCTGACCTATGCTGCTCCACTGTACTATGCACAACTCTATGCCATTCCACTGTACTATATGCCACTCTACTCTATGTCACTCCACTCCATGCCACTCTACTCTACCCCACTCCTCACAATGCCATTCTACACCACTCCACCCTATGCCACTCTGTTTTATGCCACTTTATGCCACTCCTCCATGACAATCTACTGCACTCCCCCCACTCTATGTGACTCAATTCTATGCCACTCTATTGTACTCTACTCTAGGCCACTCCACTTTATGCCACTCCACTCTACTCTGTGGCGTGCCACTCTACTCCATGGCACTCCACTCTACACCACTCTATGCCACACCACTCTGTACCACTCTAGGCTACTCAACACCACTCAACTGTACTCCGCACCACTTTATGCCACTCCATGCCACTCCACTCTATGCTACTGTACTCCATTCGACCCCACTCCTTGCCACTCCACTCTAAGTGACTCTGTCATGCCACTCTATGCCACTCTACTTTAAGCCACTTTACGCCACCTATTCCACACAATGTCACTCTATGCCACTCCATACCACTCTACTCTACGCTACTTTACTCTATGACACTATACTCTACGTCACTCCACTCTATGCCACTCCTCTCTACACCCATCTACACCATTCTACTCTATGCCACTTTACGTCACTCTACTCTACTTCATGCCCTTCTATGCAACTGTACTAATACTCCACTGTGCCCCACTCCATGCTATGTAACTCCACCCTACATCAATCCACTCTAAATCAATCTACTCGGTCCCACTCAACTCTTCATCAATCTTTGCCACTCTCCTCCAGTCCATGCCATTCTACCCTACGCCACTACATTCTATGCCACTCCACTCTATGCCACTCCACACAATGGCACTCTATGGCCCTCTATACTACTCCACTCTATATCACTCCACCCTACACTATGCAACTCTACACCACTCCATTCCACTCTACTTTACAACACTCTACTCTATGCCACTACACTCTATGGCACTCTACTCTATGCCACTTCACTCTGCGCCACTCCATTATCCTTTATGCCACTCTACTCTATGCCACTCCAGTCTAAGCTACTCTACATCACTCCACATCACTCTATGCTACTTCACTCAAAGCCACTCTACTCCACTTTTCTCTACGCCCCTATCCTCTATACCACTTTACTCTAAGCCACACCACTAAATTTTTGCCAAGCTGAAGAGCAGCCACACTGCTGCACAACATGACTAAAAGACATAGCCAAAGCCAATAGCTCTCTTTAAAATGTGTGACGTATTGGATATGCCAATTCTTGTTACAAATTGATAACACAACGTATAGTTAAAAATCCATCATTTCTTAGACTGTTTGAAAATAAATCTTGCCATTGGTACCCCTAATGACAACTTTGCACCATTCAAGGATGAGTTCCTTCCACCAATTTAAGTGCGAAAATACTATTCTAGGTGTCAAAATGCCAGACCTGGAATCCAGAATGTTCGCTGAACTGAAAATTAAGCTCTCGAAAACCGACAACCTGCAATACAAAATCGCATGACTTGAACAATTCCGCTCCTTTCTCTCTATGCAATGGTGATCTTTCCGGGATCCCATCTCCTGCCCAGCTGACCAACAAACAGAAATCAGAACCGACTTAATGAGGTGTGCCAAAGGTCCACAGCTTTACAGCAATTCACTGAAATGTGAGCAACTCTCACAACCTGCATACAGTTGCCTTGGAAACAATGAGGATGAAGCGGAACAAAAATCAGAAAGTAATTGCATTTTCCCTGAGCAAAAAAGATGATCCCTTGGCCACCATCTCCTGTCCTTTCTCCTTCTGCGTAGAGACAGTGGCAATGAAGCTAGGGGTCGGGAGGTGCTGCAGAACCCCAGATAACCTTGAATGAGTTTTTTCAAAGACAGACCGTTAACCAGGATGAAAAGTTCTTATGACTAATACCTAACAATCATGTTAATAAAGTGTTTACGGTTCATTTCTCAAACTCAGATGCGATGATAATTTTGTAGCATGACACCAGTGACACTCTTGCTGAGGTAAAGAAGACTGCCTCAGAAATGGCTGCAGTATGGCATTCTATTACAGCATATATGTAAATAAAAACATTTGCTTAGTTTACAAACAACATTTTTCAAGTACTTAAAAAATATCAGCAACTTTGCATCATTGTGAAACTGAACCCAAAATACAGTTGTGTTATGGTATTTCCCAGTTGTGGTACTACCTACTCATTCTAGGTCTTACAACTCATGCGGGGAGCAATTTGGTAGTAGCATGCTTTGTCCCTCTCTGAGCTGCAAAACACAGAATATTAGGATTTCCTGATACAATTTCTGCCAGCATTTACTTGACAACATGTGTGCTGGGAAAAAGTGTGGCATTTTGCTCAAGTTGGAATCCTGATCCAAGCTTAAATTTTAGGACAATAACCTACACTTCACATTTCAGCAATGTATTTGTAAATGTGCCGCAAAATAAAACAGGAATTCCTCATTAACCCCTTCGCTGCCAGGCCTTTTCCCCCTCCTGTGCCAGGCCTTTTGTTTGCTATTTGGGGCAGTTCGCGCTTAGGCCCTCATAACTTTTTGTCCACATAAGCTAGCCAAGCCAAATTTGCGTCCTTTTTTTCCAACATCCTAGGGATTCCAGAGGTACCCAGACTTTGTAGGTTCCCCTGAAGGAGACCAAGAAATTAGTCAAAATACAGCAAAAAAATCGTTTAAAAAAAAGAAAATGCGAAAAAAGGGCTGCAGAAGAAGGCTTGTGGTTTTTCCCCTGAAAATGGCATCAACAAAGGGTTTGCAGTGCTAAAACCACCATCTTCCCAGCTTTCAGGGACAGGCAGACTTGAATCAGAAAACCCAATTTTTCAACACAATTTTGGCATTTTACTGGGACATACCCTATTTTTACTATTTTTTGCGCTTTCAGCCTCCTTCCAGTCAGTGACAGAAATGGGCGTGAAAACAATGCTGGATCCCAGAAACCGAAACATTTCTGAAAAGTAGATGAAATTCTGAATTCAGCAAGGGGTCATTTGTGTAGATCCTACAAGGGTTTCCTACAGAAAATAACAACTGAAAAAGAACAATATTGAAATTGAGGTGAAAAAACCGTAAATTTTTCTCTACGTTTTACTCTGTAACTTTTTCCTGCAATGTCAGATTTTCGAAAGCAATATACCGCTACGTCTGCTGGACTCCTCTGATTGCGGGGATATATAGGGCTTGTAGGTTCATCAAGAACCCTAGGTACCCAGAGTCAATAAATAAGCTGCACCCTGCTGTGCGTTTTCATTCTATACCGGGTATACAGCAATTCATTTGCTGAAATATAAAGAGTGAAAAATAGCTATCAAGAAAACCTTTGTATTTCTAAAATGGGCACAAGATAAGGTGTTGAGGAGCAGTGGTTATTTGCACATCTCTGAATTCCGGGGTGACCATACTAGCATGTGAATTACAGGGCATTTCTCAAATAGATGTCTTTTTTACACACTCTCTTATATTTGGAAGGAAAAAATGTAGAGAAAGACAAGGGGCAATAACACTTGTTTTGCTAATCTATGTTCCCCCAAGTCTCCCGATAAAAATGATACCTCACTTGTGTGGGTAAGCCTAGCGCCCGCGACAGGAAACGCCCCAAAACGCAACGTGGACACATCACATTTTTTAAAAGAAAACAGAGGTGTTTTTTGCAAAGTGCCTACCTGTAGATTTTGGCCTGTAGCTCAGCCGGCACCTAGGGAAACCGACCCAAACCTGTGCATTTTTGAAAACTAGAGACCTAGGGGCATCCATGATGGGGTGACTTGTGGGGCTCTGACCAGGTTCTGTTACCCAGAATCCTTTGCAAACCTCAAACTTTGGCTAAAAAAACACATTTTCCTCAAATTTTGATGACAGAAAGTTCTGGAATCAGAGAGGAGCCACAAATTTCCTTCCACCCAGCGTTCCCCCAAGTCTCCCGATAAAAATGATACCTCACTTGTGTGGGTAGGCCTAGCGCCCGCAACAAGAAATGCCCCAAAACGCAACATGGAAACATCACATTTTTTTAAAGAAAACAGAGGTGTTTTTTGCAAAGTGCCTACCTGTAGGTTTTGGCCTCTAGCTCAGCCGGCACCAAGGGAAACCTACCAAACCTGTGCATTTTCAAAAACTAGAGACCGAGGGCAATCCAAGATGGGGTGACTTGTGGGGCTCTGACCAGGTTCAGTTACCCAGAATCCTTTGCAAACCTCAAAATTTGGCTAAAAAAACACGTTTTCCTCACATTTCGGTGACAGAAAGTTCTGGAATCTGAGAGGAGCCACAAATTTCCTTCCACCCAGTGTTCCCCCAAGTCTCCCGATAAAAATTATACCTCACTTGTGTGGGTAGGCCTAGCGACCGTGACAGGAAATGCCCCAAAACACAACGTGGACACATCACATTTTTACATAGAAAACAGTGTCTACCTGTGGAATTTGGCCTCTGGCTCAGCGGGCACCTGGGGAAACCTAGCAAACCAGAGCATTTTTAAAAACTAGAAACCCAGGGGAATCCAAGATGGGGTGACTTGTGGGGCTCTGACCAGGTTCTGTTACCCAGAATCCTTTGCAAACATCAAAATTTGGCCCAAAAAATGCTTTTTCCTCTCATTTCGGTGACAGAAAGTTCTGGAATCTGAGAGGAGCCACAAATGTCCTTCCACCCAGCGTTCCCCAAGTCTCTCGATAAAAATGGTACCTCACTTGTGTGGGTAGGCCTAGCGCCCACGAAAGGAAATGGCCCAAAACACAACGTGGACACATCACACTTTTTCACAGAAAACAGAGGTGTTTTTTGCAAAGTGCCTACCTGTGGATTTTGGCCTCTAGCTCAGCCGGCTCCAGGGGGGGGGCAGAAATGGCCTAAAATAAATTTGTCCCCCAACCCACCCCCGGGAGCGACCCTTGCCTACGGGGTCGCTCCTCCTGCGTGACATTGGCACCAAAACAAAAATCCCCGGTGCCTAGTGGTTTCTGCACCCTTGGGGGCAGATTGACCTAAAATCGGCCAATCTGCCCCCAGGGGGGGGCAGAAATGGCCTAAAATAAATTTGCCCCCCAACCCCCCCATGGGAGCGACCCTTGCCTACGGGGTTGCTCCCCCTGCGTGACATTGGCGCCCAAAAAAAAATCCCCAGTGCCTAGTGGTTTCTGCCCCCTTGGGGGCAGATTCACCTAAAATCAGCCAATCTGCCCCCAAGGGGGGCAGAAATGGTATAAATACAATTTGCCCCCCAGGGGAGCGACCCTTGCCTAATGGGTCGCTCCCCATCTCTAAAAAAACAAACAGGTTTCTGCCCCCCCAGGTGCAGATCGGCCTAATAACAATAGGCCAATCTGCCCCCAGGGGGGACAGAAATGGCCTAAAATAAATTTGCCCCTCCCCTCAAACCCCCCCCCCCGGAACGACCCTTGCCTACGGGGTCGCTCCCCCTGCGTGACATTGGCACCAAAAAAAAAATCCCCGGTGCCTAGTGGTTTCTGCCCCCCTTGGGGGCAGATTGGCGTAGCAAAAAGCGGCCGATCTGCCTCCAAAGGGGGCAGAAATGGCCTAAATACAATTTTCCCCTCCAGGGGAGCGACCCTTGTCCAAGGGGTCGCTCCCCATCTGTAAAACAAAAAAAACAAAAAATCCCTGGTGCCTAGTGGTTTCTGCCAAAATAGGCTGATCTACCCCCCAGGGGGGCAAAAATGCCCTAAAATAATTCCCCCCCCCCAGGGGAGCGACCCTTGACTAAAGGGTCGCTCCGCTTGCGTGAAATTCACGTAAAAAAAAACCTCCCTGGTTTCTAGTGGTTTCAGTCCCCCTTGGGGGCTGATTAGCCTCATCAAAATAGGACAATCTGCCCCCAAGGGGGGCAGAAATGGCCTAAATATAGTTTGCCCCCTAGGGGAGCGACCCTTGCCTAAGGGGTCGCTCCCCACACCTAAAAAAAAAAAGTTTTAAAAAAAATTATCCCTGGTGCCTAGAGGTTTCTGCCCACACCCCCCGGGTGCAGATCAGCCTAATAATAGGCCGATCTGCCCCCAGGGTGGGCAGAAAAGGCCTTCCAAAAAAATGCACCCCCTGGGAGCGACCCTTGCCCAAGGGGTCGCTCCCTTATGACAATTAAAAATAAAAATAAAATCCCTGGTGTCTAGTGGGCATTTCAAAAGCCGGATTGCAAGCAATCCGGCTTTTGAAACGCTCGGAGAGACTTCAAAGGGAAGGAAATACATTTTCTTCCCTTTGAAGCCTCTCCAGGCCTCCCCCACGTGATCGAAAGAAAAATGCAAAGCACTTCTCTTTCGATTGCGCTGGAAGCTTGAGCTCCCAGCGAGATGGGGGAGGCTCTGTGATTGTCAGCGCGTGCTGACGTCACGGGGGTGGAGGGGGTCGGGGTGGAAGGGGAAGGGCTTCCCCTTCCATCCCTGCCTTGGGGGGGTGGGTGGGGAGCACAGGGTGGTAGCGCTAGCGCTTCCCCCAGTTCCAGTGCCTTGGACGAGGTGACCTCGTCCAAGGCACGGGAAAGGTTAAGTATACTTGCTCCTTGACCTTGTGGGGATCTCGCAATTGAAAGATATACTTCACAACGGAACATTGAAGTCCTTTCAGGACTTACAAACTGAATTTGCACTTCACCGCACACAGGGCCTGATTTTAACCTTGGCGGACGGCGGAGGCCGTCCGCCAAGGTTCCGCCGCCAAATGACCGCACCGCGGTCACAAGACCACGGCGGCCATTCTAACATTTCCTCTGGGCCGGCGGGCGCTCTCCAAAAGAGCGCCCGCCGGCCCAGAGGAAATGCCCCTGCAACGAGGACGCCGGCTCAGAATTGAGCCGGTGTAGTTGCAGGGGTGCGACGGGTGCAGTTTGCACCCGTCGCGTATTTCAGTGTCTGCATGGCAGACACTGAAATACTTTGCGGGGCCCTCTTATGGGGGCCCCGCGGCACCCCCTACCGCCATCCTGTTCCTGGCGGGAGACCCGCCAGGAACAGGATGGCGGTAGGGGGTGTCAGAATCCCCATGGCTGCGGAGCGCGCTCCGCAGCCATGGAGGATTCCCCCGAGCAGCGGAAAGTCGGCGGGAGACCGCCGACTTTCCGCTTCTGACCGCGGCTGAACCGCCGCGGTCAGAATGCTCGTGGGAGCACCGCCAGCCTGTTGGCGGTGCTCCCGTGGTCGGTGGCCCTGGCGGCCTGGGCCGCCAGGGTCAGAATGACCCCCACAGTTCTTTAGGTACCTACAGCTGTGCCGTGCATTGACACCCGTGCTGCGGACGTTCTCTGAGCTGCCGGAGTTTTCACCCCTGGAGGCCACGCAGCTGTTGACAAATATGACAGAACATAAGCTATTACTGACATACAAAATGTTTCTCCGCAGTTCACCAGATCCTATGGAGAAGGTGCGTGGGGCATGGGAGGCGGAATTGGTAGCTCTGGAAGAGGATGACCGAGGGAGGCACTGGACGCGCCTAAGGTGGCGGCTATAGCCTCCCAGTTCAGACACATTCAGTTAAAACTGCTCCACCGCACTTATTACACCAGAGCAGCAGTGCCTGCTTGAGATGCAGCGTCAGGCTGGGGGACCTGATACATACGTTCTGGAACTGTCCCGTTCTCTCTGGTTTCTGTGAGGGAGTTTTGGGCAGACTAGAGGTACTTTTGGGCAGAAACATTCCAAGGGACCCCGAACTAATCCTATTACACATCTCCCAGTGGCTAGAAGGTACAAGATATCAAAAAATGTGAGTGTGGCTGGGCCTGGTACTTGCTAAAAGATATATTGCAAAGGCCTGGAAGGCTCCCCAGGTGCCTTCGGTTAAGGGATGGGCATGCGGTATGGACTCCTGCATGGGGCTGGAAAGGCCCATGTGTATTGCGCGGGATGCCCCAAAAAGCATATCAAAGTATGGAATAGATGGGCAGAGCTGCAGGGGATTCTCCTAGTGCCGATCCGAGAGAGACCTTGGATGAGTGATGTCCGTGATAGGAATTCCACTAGATCATGTCTGAACCGGGAGATGTATCCTCTATGGAGGGCTTAGGGGAAAAGGTTTTGGCTCTGCAGGCCCTGCATGTACCACTGTATGTTTTTAAGATAAGAGAGGACATGATGTTATACACATGTGCTACTCTATGTCATGTTGATTATTTTGCCAATGAAAGAAAACAATGCCATGATGTACTTGAAACAGAAAAGTTAATAAAAAGTAAAAAAAAAAAAAGTATACTTGCTCCTTAATTAGCATATATTTTGTTTTGAGATCTGATGGGACCTATACACAGAGGCAAATTTACATGAGCACGTTTACTCCTATTTAAGTCTACCATTCCACCTAGTATACTTGTGTGATATTCACCATTTCCCTGTGTAAAGTTACTCCTACTACCAATGTGTAGATTACAGGTTTCCATCTCATAGTAGAGCCTCCTACACCTGGATTTATGAGTGTAAAGGTACTACTAGTAACGTTTCACACATAGGTAGATACTGTGCCAAAGTGGCAGAACCCTTCCTTTGGGAAAGTAGAGGGAAATGCATTAAAGTTTATTAAACTTAGTAAACAATATAAAAAAATATTTAAATATAAAATGGTAATGTAAAATAATGATTTATATTATTTATAAACTTCAAATTAATAAAATAATATATTATAACATATTACTGTAAACATTTCTTAAATAATTAATTAATTAAAAATAGATTTATTTTATTTTTATCTATGTCCTAAAGAATAATTTTAAAACATCCCACCTACAGTAAACATTGTATATAACAGATATATGTGTGTGTGAATATATATATGCACAATTGTATATATTTTACATTAGGCATTCCCCATTTCTGGCCACATTGACTAAAATGTTGTATAGTGGAAATTATTGCACACATTGTAGAAACTTCAGCACAGAAAAGACAGAGGTGGCATTACAACCCTGGTGGTCGGTGCTAAAGCGGCGGTAAGACCACCAACAGGCTGGTGGAAAAAAAATGGAATTACGACAGTGGCGGAAACCGCCAACGAAGACAGCCACTTTAACACTCCGACCACCACAGCGGTACAAACAAACAGCGCGGCGGTCACAGCCAACAGACAGGCGGAGGACAATGTACTGCCCACAGTATCACAACCTACCAATCCGGCACCTTTTCTGGGGCGGATTCACCGCGAACAAAAACACAGCAGAAGCTGGACTTCGAAGGGAAAATGCTCACCTCTACACACCCCACAAGGAACCAGGACGCCATGGAACCAGAGTTTCACATTTTTGCAGCCTTTATCTTCTTGCTCCTCTACCAGGAGCACGAACGCCGGCAGCGAAGACCCCGGTGAGTACTGCACCTACGACACAGGGGAGGGGGAAGGAAAAAACAGGGACACACACACACAACACGCTACACCCCCTCCCCCACCCTCACCCACTACAACACACACACAAGTACATGTTGATACATTACAGTTACACCCCCAAACCCCCGGAAGAATGCAAAGACAAAAGGAAATGAGTGTAACTATTGTAATCTATTAAAATCCAGTAGGCAAAAATATATATACATTATTAACAAATATATACACCAAGAATAGAAGTCCAGGTATTGCTCCATTTAAGTCCGTGGAACACAGGGCCCACACTGCATGGTCGAGGCCCCCACAAGGTACCCGAACATGACGGAGACAACACTGCAGGGGCATCAGATAGAAATAAAAAAGGCACCTCAGGGGGAAGGGAAAGGGGGGGCACCTCAGCCGGTTGAGTGCACGACGCCAAATCCACGAGGGGGCCACCTCATGGGCCAGCGGTGCTCGTGGCAGCGGTGTCCTGTTGAGCGGTGCTTGTGGCGGCGGTGTCCTTAGCAGCGGTGCTTGTGGCGGCAGTGTCCTTTTCAGCGACTCAGCTGCTGGCGGACCTGTCTGGGCCTGTGGGGCTGCTGCTGCCGGTCACCTCCTGGCCAGCGGGGCTGGTGCTTGCGGTCCTGTCTGGGCCAGCGGGGCTGGTGCTGGCGGTCCTGTCTGGGCCAGCGGGGCTGGTGCTGGCGGTCCTGTCTGGGCCAGCGGGTCTGCTGCTGGCGGTGCTGATGGCGGTCGCCTCCTGGGCAGCGGGGCTGGTGTTGGCAGTCCTGTCTGGGTCTGCGGGGCTGCTGCTGGCGGTGCTGATGGCGGTCGCCTCCTGGGCAGCGGGGCTGATGGCGGTCACCTCCTGGGCAGCGGGTCTTCTCCGCCGTGCCGATCTTCCCAGACTTGCCGGGTTTCTTGTGCCCCTTCCCCACCTTGGAAGGTGTCGCAGCTGACTCCACACTCCCACCTGTACCCCTGGGAGCAGCTTTGGTGGCTGGTGTCTTCCCCCTCTCCGGCCGGGCACTGGCCAACTTTTGATGCTTGACAAGTGGGGGACTGTCCGTGCTGTGGCTCCTTGCCACACTGGCTGCCCTGCTGCCTGGGGCACTCCAGAATCCGGTGACTACTGGCACCACTGATCCTGCCAATGTCATGGCTGAGGTGCTAGGTCAGGACCTGGAGAGTCGGGCCCTAGGAGACTGACGGGGTGGGGGAGGTGAGGAAAAGAGGTCAAGGGTGGACAGGAAAAGTTTCTTGGGAACACTGGGACGGGTAGCTGGAGGGGGTTTGGGAGTGGAGGAAGAGGTTGTGGTTGTAGGAGGTGTACATTTGGTGACTTTGGGTGAAGGTGCATGGGCTGGAGGCTGTCATGAGGTGGATGGCTGTTGGGTGGGTGTGTGCCTGCGTTTGTGTACCTTGGGAGGTGGCGCCACAGACACACTGGGAGAGGACACATGGGATGTGTGAATAGTAGTGGGGGTGGTGACTTCATGTGAGCATGGTGTGGTAGTGTGTGTGCTGGTGATGGAAGTAGTGGCTGTAGATGTAGTGCATGCAGGTGTGTGGAGACGAGACTGGGAGGGAGGAGGGAGACGAGGAGGAGGGGAACACAGTGGAGCCAATGGATGTTGCTATGTCTGCATGTGTGTGATGTTTGTGTGAGTGCCTGTGGGATGTGTGGTGCTTATGTTTGCCTATGTGTGTTGGGGTGTATGCATGCTGGTCTGATGGTGTGCTTGGGGTAGGCTGAGGTACAGGGGTGTGGGTCTGGGTGGAGGAAGTTGGAGGGGGGAGGCTAGAGACAGGGACAATGGCTGCCATCAGTGCTGAGGCCAGAGTCTGAAAAGCTTGCTGAAGGGCTGCCTGACCAGAATGAATGCCCTCCAGGAATGCATTGGTTTGTTGCAACTGCCTCTCTACACCCTGGATGGCATTCAGAATGATAGACTGCTCAGCAGTGAGGGACATGAGGAGGTCAATGGCCTCCTCACTGAGGGAAGCAGGGGTGACTGGGGCAGGGCCTGAGGTACCTGGGGCGAAGGAGATGCCCACCCTTCTGGGTGAGCGGGCACGGGGCAAAGGCTGAGGGGCTGCTTGGAGGGCGGTGCTGGAAGGGGGGATGGCGGCTGTACCTGTAGATGGGGGGGGGGGCACAGATGGGGCCGCCACCACAAGGGAGCTCCCATCAGAGGACGAGTCCGTATCACTGGTGTCAGCTCCTGTCCCCGCCGTGGAGCTCCCCTCGCCCTCCGTCCCACTGGTGAAATCAGACTCTGTAGTGTCGCCCTCCAGGGCCATGTGGGATGCAGCTCCCTCCTGCTCCGGTGCCTCTGCTCCTCTGCCTGATGATGCTAATGCACACAAGAACAGGGAGACCACAAAAAGGGAGGAGACGACAGAAGAAAGACATGTTGAGTGCATGCATTACTGCTACCGTTGGCGGACACGACAGACACAGAAGTCCCCTGCACTATGCAGCGCACTTGGGGTCCACTATGAAATCCCTGGGACATGGCCAACAAGGCTATGGCTGACATCTGCACACATGGTTGTCACAGGAGCCTGACTAGGTGTAGTTGGCACTGTACCCAGGTGGGGTGGGGTGCCACAGGGCATGCCTGAAAAAGGGGACCTAACTAGCACACTCGCCCTGGCCTAGGGGAACCCACAGCCCACCTCCCCCACCCAGAAACCTCCACTGCGCGCTGAATCAGAAGAATGAGAGTGTACTCACCCACTTGTTGCTGCTGTGATGCCCTCAAGCGCCCATCCAACTCAGGGTACGCCACCGCCAGGATCCTGAACATCAGGGGGGTCATGGTGCGATGGGCACCCCTCCCACGTTGGGAGGCCATCCCCAGCTGGGCCTCCGCCGTCTTCTTGCTCCAGCGGCGAATGTCCTCCCATCTCTTAAGGCAGTGGTTGCTCCGTCTGTGATAGACCCCCAGGGTCCGGACGTCCTTGGCGATGGCACGCCAAATATCCTTCTTCTGGTGGGCGCTGACCTACAGGAATTGTACAGGGGAAAAATAGAAGTTATCACCAACGGCACTGTCACAGTCATTGGCCCGCATTCCTACCCTTGCCATGTGGCACATGCACTCACCGTCGTTTCATGCACGCCTCATTCTCCCCCCCATCTTTCATCCAACCCACTCCACACAGGCATAGCCCATTCAGCATGCTCCCAGCGTACTTACCTGTTTGTCTGGAGGACCGTAGAGTAGCGTGTACTTGGGAAGGACCCCATCCACGAGTTTCTCCAACTCCTCCGATGTGAAGGCAGGGGCCCTTTCCCCAGACGCACGAGCCATTGTCTCTTCCAGACTGAGGTCACAGCAGCACTTGTAGTGTAGGTCCTCTCCTGTCGAAGATCAGGTATCAAGTGATTGGACAGATAGAAAATGGCGGTCACGTCTGCAGCGGTGCGTACCGTCACCGCCGCCGTACATCGTCATTGGCTCCTGGGACCCATAGGCCCACTGTTAACCAATGCCGAATTGCGCTGCGGTCTTCGACCGTCTACCGCGACGGTGTACAACGCCAGCGCAGTTACCTCATATCCCATTGTCCCATTTTACAGGTCAGGCAGTCGCCATTTCAGGGGCCCACATGGCTCTATTTTTAACTGCGTCACACATACCTAGGCCTTGCCTCAACACTCATACATGCTAATTTTGGATCATGAATCGTGTTCTGTGCAAGCTGTGTGTACCTACCTCTGAGTTGGTTGACTCTGTGCTCGCTGTTGTCCTTCATAGGCACCGTCTGCTGGGACATGTGAGGAGATGGCGGCATCCTCCGGTGTACAGACCGCTGGTGGACCTGTTGACAATGGAAGAAAGACATGTAATCATCACCTACAGCCTTGATCGTGCCACAATCCTGGAACTGTGTGCCCAGTTGAAGCCAGACCTGATGTCAGCTATCCGTCATCCCACAGGAATCCCCCCTCAAGTGAAGGTGCTGTCAGTACTCCATTTCCTGGCAAATGGGTCATTTCAAACTACAGTGGCCATAGCAGTTGTCCAGAGTGTTGTCTGCCCTGCTGAAACACATGCGGAGCTACATCGTTTTCCCTCAGGTGGAGGATTTGCCTACAGTGAAAGGTGACTTCTATGCCCTGGGACATATCCCCAACATCATAGGTGCCATTGATGGGACACATGTGGCCTGGGTCCCCCCGCAGGAGTGAACAGGTGTACAGAAACTGGAAGAGTTATCATTCGATGAATGTGCAGATGGTGTGTTTGGCAGACCAGTACATCTCCCATGTGAATGCCAAATTCCCTGGCTCAGTGCATGACGCTTACATCCTGCAGAATAGCAGCATCCCTTATGTGATGGGGCAACTCCAGAGGCACCGTGTGTGGCTATTAAGTAAGCACCTGGAACCAAATCAGTGGGAATAGATGTCTGGGTCTGGGGATATCCCTACAGGTTAGTGTGTGTCTAACAGTTGTCCCTCGCTTTTATCAGGTGGCTCTGGTTACCCCAACCTGTCATGGCTACTGACCCCAGTGAGGAATCCCAGAACAAGGGCAGGGGAACGGTACAATGAGGCCCTTGGGTGAACTAGGAGGATTATAGAGAGGACCTTCGGCCTCTTGAAGGCCAGGTTCAGGTGCCTCCATATGACAGGTGGTTCCCTATTCTACTCACCAAAGAAGGTATGCCAGATCATCGTGGCCTGCTGTATGCTTCACAACTTAGCTTTGCGACCACAGCTGCCTTTTCTGCAGGAGGATGGTCCAGATGGAGGTGTTGTGGCTGCTGTGGAGCCTGTGGACAGTGAAGACGAGGAAGCAGAAGAAGAGGACATCGACAACAGGAACTCGGTTATCCTGCAATACTTCCAGTGAGACACAGGTAAGAAGACAAACCTCAGTAAAACAAAGAGGATTACACACGGTTCCACCTAATATAGTAGGTTTCTTTCAAATAAGTGGTTCAGTCATTAACTGGGAACCGAAACTTTGCGAAGCAAGGGCCCTCACTCACCATCCGGTGACATGCTTCATCATAGGGCCAGCTCCTCGTCAGGCCGGCGCTGCAATACCTGACGGGCCCCACAGGGGGGCTCTTTGCCAGATATCTTTTAAGAATTGAGAAAGCCGGTCAAAAAAGAGGGGTGGATTGGTAAAGGGAAGATTAAAAATGCCTAGAGGTGATCACTAATAATTTTAATTCTCATGCTACAGCCTCTGGCAAGATTAAAAAACCAAACACGGGGAGTTCGTGGGATGATGTCCACACCCCCCATATAAGTGTAGGTAGGTATAGTAATAGTTGTTGAGTCTCTTGGAAGAAAATAATATACAAGAGACGGAGCACACAGGGTCCCCTGTGTTACTCTATGTAAGTGGTCAACATGTTTCTCGCTTGTTACAGAAAAATTAACTTGTGCGATTCATCAGGACCTTATAACATACCTAATCCATTAAATGGTGGAAAATTCCACAAATGTAAAAGTCAAGGACCTAAAAATTTTTAAGAAAGAAACCATAAGTAGCATAACACAATTCATATAGGAAGAATATTCCCAAGAAATAAATAATGACGTAGTGCACACCCAAAACGAAGTGTGAAATCACTCTGGTGCCAAGTGGAACATGAACGCTGCTAGAGGAAGGAAAAGTGCAGAGGCCCATTAGGCAGATAAACATCTACATCGCTTACCCTCCAAAGATTCATGGTAGGGCCACATCGGGGGAGTCCAGGCTAAAGAAATCAACTCAGATCTGTATATGTACATGAGAAGGAACATAAAGAAGACTTGCATTGAGAGGAATAGTACTATTATGAACTAATATTACAACATATTAGTGTAATAAGAAGGGAAAAAGATTAGTTAGGAAGCACCTTAGTCTAGCTAGAACAACCTCCCCAGGAAGCGGGAAGTCAATTGTGAGAGTTGAATTGGGATATAACACACAATTCTCAATTCTGATTACTGTTTAGCTAGTGGATAATAAAAGTGTCTTCTAATCTTAATATGTGAGCCATGAAACAAAACGAGGCTGGGACAGAAATATGGTTAAGCCCAATTCAAAAACGTGGGTAAACAGAAAAAGCGCATAAAGATAACAGCGCATATGGTCAAGCTGTAAAAAGAGTGGAGAGCGCGTAGATCGAATCGCGTCATTCCCTCATATTGCCGCGGGTAACCCGTAAAAGCGGGTTACCTCTAAACGTGGTACCGCAATAGTAACGCACGGTGTTGACAATGGCAGGGTACAGGTATATCGAGAAATGGAGTTCCAAATGATGGAAGCTCCGCGAGAAAAAGAACAAGAACACGCCGAACCTCTGTACTTGTCAGCAAATTGACATAGTCACGGGAGTGTCGAAATTAACAGGCAAGGCACTTACTTGTATAAGGGACCGCTAATGCCGGATCACCTACGCCAGTTCTACACATCCCGGTATCGATAGAAACACTGATGCCGGGGATTTTTTTTTAAAGGGAAAAAAAGAAAAAGAAAATAAAGAAAGGACTCAAAGTGATATCCCCTCATATTGATTTTTAGAATAGGACTCTTACCTAATGATTTCATTACATACACACTTCAAGATGGCCAACGCTTTTTTTCTTCCTCAATTCCGTGTCTGTTTTCCAAGATGGCCGACACCTTTTTTTGCACTTTGAGTCCTTTCTTTATTTTATTTTATTTTCCTTTTTTTCCCTTTAAAAAAAACCCCCGGCATCAGTGTTTCTATCGATACCGGGATGTGTAGAACTGGCGTAGGTGATCCGGCATTAGCGGTCCCTTATACAAGTAAGTGCCTTGCCTGTTAATTTCGACACTCACCGTGACTATGTCAATTTGCTGACAAGTACGGAGGTTCGGCGTGTTCTTGTTCTTTTTCTCGCGGAGCTTCCATCATTTGGAACTCCATTTCTCGATATACCTGTACCCTGCCATTGTCAACACCGCGCGTTACTTTTGCGGTACCGCGTTTAGAGGTAACCCGCTTTTACGGGTTACCTGCGGCAATATGAGGGAATGACGCGATTCGATCTACGCGCTCTCCACTCTTTTTACAGCTTGACCATATGCGCTGTTATCTTTATGCGCTTTTTCTGTTTACCCACGTTTTTGAATTGGGCTTAACCATATTTCTGTCCCAGCCTCGTTTTGTTTCATGGCTCACATATTAAGATTAGAAGACACTTTTATTATCCACTAGCTAAACAGTAATCAGAATTGAGAATTGTGTGTTATATCCCAATTCAACTCTCACAATTGACTTCCCGCTTCCTGGGAGGTTGTTCTAGCTAGACTAAGGTGCTTCCTAACAAATCTTTTTCCCTTCTTATTACACTAATATGTTGTAATATTAGTTCATAATAGTACTATTCCTCTCAATGCAAGTCTTCTTTATGTTCCTTCTCATGTACATATACAGATCTGAGTTGATTTCTTTAGCCTGGACTCCCCCGATGTGGCCCTACCATGAATCTTTGGAGGGTAAGCGATGTAGATGTTTATCTGCCTAATGGGCCTCCGCACTTTTCCTTCCTCTAGCAGCGTTCATGTTCCACTTGGCACCAGAGTGATTTCACACTTCGTTTTGGGTGTGCACTACGTCATTATTTATTTCTTGGGAATATTCTTCCTATATGAATTGTGTTATGCTAATTATGGTTTCTTTCTTTAATTTTTTTAGGTCCTTGACTTTTACATTTGTGGAATTTTCCACCATTTAATGGATTAGGTATGTTATAAGGTCCTGATGAATCGCACAAGGTAATTTTTCTGTAACAAGCGAGAAACATGTTGACCACTTACATAGAGTAACACAGGGGACCCTGTGTGCTCCGTCTCTTGTATATTATTTTCTTCCAAGAGACTCAACAACTATTACTATACCTACCTACACTTATATGGGGGGTGTGGACATCATCCCATGAACTCCCCGTGTTTGGTTTTTTAATCTTGCCAGAGGCTGTAGCATGAGAATTAAAATTATTAGTGATCACCTCTAGGCATTTTTAATCTTCCCTTTACCAATCCACCCCTCTTTTTTGACCGGCTTTCTCAATTCTTAAAAGATCTCCGGCAAAGAGCCCCCCTGTGGGGCCCGTCAGGCATTGCAGCGCCGGCCTGACGAGGAGCTGGCCCTATGATGAAGCATGTCACCGGATGGTGAGTGAGGGCCCTTGCTTCGAAAAGTTTCGGTTCCCAGTTAATGACTGAACCACTTATTTGAAAGAAACCTACTATATTAGGTGGAACCGTGTGTAATCCTCTTTGTTTTACTGTCGATTGGGAACCTTACACACGGGACCAGGAGTCACTCTCCGAATATCCCAAAATTCTTTTGCCCCTCCTTTGTTGCTTCTCCGATGATTTAGTGTAGCCTTTGGCTACGGGGCTCTCTCTTTTTGCTCTTTTTCTCAATACCCTGATAGACTACATCTGGTGGTGAAATATGTCGGACCTACAAGGTTTCAGCTTTGATGATAGCATGGTGCAGGCTATCCTACAAACTCCTTCCATTCTAGGGGACGATTACAGTGGTCCCTCGAGTGGCACCAAAGAGGACTGGACGAAATTATCAGCTCTCAAGAAGGAACTCGTCAAGACCGTTTTACACGGCACCATTATGACTGAATACCTCAGGGCTAATATATCCCCAAACGGCCTTATTGTCACCAACGTACCCAGGATCTTCCTCCAAGATCTTCAATTTCGCCAAGATTGGTCACAAATATCGTGGAAATGCACGTGTGACTGGTTGATTCTTATTATTAACACCTCAAAACGGTTGGCGGATTCTATTACCATCCAGATTTCTATTACCGAAGCAGCCATGAAGACTACGGTCCAACTTGCACATTTCAAATCTCGCCTAGCCGAGATCAATGTCGAACTTAACGAGACTAAAGACTACCTAACTCATCAGAAAATTAGTAAGTTACAAAAAGACATCAAACGCTTTAGCAGAGAGAAAGTGTATCCCTACACCAGAGATGACTATCAATGTGAGGGCTCTTCCGATACTTCTGATGATTCAGAGACCTCCCAACGGAGGCCTCGTTTTCCACAGAATAGCTCTAGCTCGGATGACTGGAGCGGAGATGAGGGACAGAGACCAAATCGGAATCGCTATGTTCCACCTGCCCATTTTAACCCCCCTTTTCCTTACCAGCCGATACCACATTGGTAAACAATGCCTATGCCGTTCTTCCAACCGCAGCCCCAATATAACTTTAATCCTTTTTTAGGAACAGGCCGGGGCAGAGGCAGAAACAGAAGGAGAGGAAAAAATGTCCACTGGGTACAAGAAGAGCCCCAGATGATTACCAGAAGCCGCAGTGCGACAAGCCAAAAGAAACCCTAGTGGTTAACCTTTCAAGTTCTACCTTGCCCCCATCAGAACTGGCAGTTCTGGAGAAAGGTTTAGGCTTCGTTCCCACTCCGAGGGAGGATCACTTTAGATTACATTGTGAGATGGCAGCCTTATTTCGGAAGGTTATGCTGCATTTCTTCTTTAAAGACCGTCCAAATGCAGAGACAAGGGGTGATACTAATTTAAGGAATCCTTCCACCTTCATGCCCCCCACCGCCTCGGTCCCTTTGGAAGTACTTACTTTTGAAAAGGCGGTTCGACATGAAATTGAGCAGCTTAACCCTCCTAAAGCTTTCCAGAACATCTCTAAATTAGAACGGTTAGCTATCAACTCTCTGTCTTCCAATCCTGATATCACGCTTAAACCAGCAGATAAAGGTGGTGCCATAGTGGTTATGAACACCACCTACTACCAACAAGAATGCAGAAGATTACTTAGTGACACTTCTTACTATCGCCCGATCTCCATTGACCCTACCCCACGGTTGCAACGCAAAATTCGTGGTATGATTATGGAAGCTGAAGCAGCCGGATGGATCACTCGACAAGAAGCGGAGTTCCTCGACACAAAGAATCCCAGAACCCCGTACTTTTACTGCTTTCCAAAAATCCATAAAGGCCTACCTCCTCCTGGTCGCCCTATAGTGTCTGGTATTGGCTCTTTACTGGAGCCTTTGTCCAAATTCTGTGACTTCTACTTGCAGCCCATCGTTCAAAGGACCTCTACCTTTTTGAAGGATACAAAAGATACTTTGGTTCTATTGAATGATATTAATGAGTCAGGCACCACCGATATATTGATATGTCTAGATGTAGAGGCCCTGTATACCAATATTCCACAGGAGGCCACGCTCGCCGCTGTTGAGGAAATACTCCTAGCTGACACATGGTCTTACAATACCCCAGTGAGCTTCATTATGCAATGTGCTGGTTTGGCCCTTCAAGAAAACTTTTTTCAATTCGAAAATAGCCTCTTTCATCAAATACAGGGTACATCTATGGGGAGCACTTTTGCGCCAAGTCTGGCCTGTATCTACATGTTTACTTTTGAACAACGGTTCATCTTGGCCCCCAACCAACCATTTTTTTCCAACATTATACTGTGGCGCCGGTATATAGATGATATCTTGGTAATTTGGAGGGGTGAAATGGAACGTGCGGTAGACTTCACACAGTGGGTTAATACTTTGGACACCAACCTTCGTTTCAGCTCTACTGTCTCTGATAAAGAGGTTTCCTTTTTAGACTTCTGAATTACACTTAGGGATGGTATCCTCAACTCATCTGTATACCACAAACCCACGGATCGTAACAGCCTTCTGCTTTACAACAGCCATCATCCAAAAGCCCTTCGAGACAATTTACCTTTCGGGCAATTCCTGAGGATACGACGTAACTGCTCAGATAAAAATGATTTTCATACACAAGCCAACACTCTATGTGGTAAACTCAGTGAACGAAACTATCCTCAACCAAATATTCGGCAGGCCAAAAAGAGGGCTGGTAATATCCCTAGAGATATACTACTGACCAATCATACTCGCCCTCAACAGACTAGATTAACCTGCGTTACTACATTTACTCCCCTCAGTAATAGAATAAAGGGTATTGTCGGCAGACTCTGGCCCATACTGACCAGTGCAGGTGCCACCCTAGAACGTCCTTTATTTGCCTTTAAAAGAACTCCTAATATAAAAGATTTGGTGGTGCATACGAGACCTTCAGTAAATCGGCCCCCGACAATCCGGGCCCTGGTCAATGGCTCAAAGTTAAGGGTCACTATCCTTGTGGCTCTTGCAATGTCTGTCCCCTTACTGATAACATTCGTGAAGTGGATATAGGCGAACAAAAGACTTGGCAACTAAGATCCCATACCAACTGTCGGACTAAGAATTGTATCTACATGATTACTTGTCCATGCAACTTGAAATACATTGGCATGACAACCAGGATGGTGAAAATCCGCATTAATGAACACCGCAGTACCATCAGGTGCAAGAGATCCTCCACAAAACTGACTAACCACTTTATTGAGAAACAGCACACACCTGACGACATCAAATGGTTTGTCTTAGAAACTATGAGAGACAACATTGACATTTCCAAGAAGCTCTTCGAGAAAGAACAACGGTGGGTCTTCAGACTTCAGACCCATACAATGGGTCTCAACAATGATATTCAATGGACTAACTTTATCCACTAATTATAGCATTCCCTGTTTTTTATGGCCATTCTTGATCAATTTTCTCATACAAGTGTACTGTAACTTGGGATTATCTCAATCAGACTGACATATATCCATTCATTATTGGCGGTGATATCCCCTCATATTGATTTTTAGAATAGGACTCTTACCTAATGATTTCGTTACATACACACTTCAAGATGGCCGACGCTTTTTTTCTTCCTCAATTCCGTGTCTGTTTTCCAAAATGGCCGACACCTTTTTTTGCACTTTGAGTTCTTTCTTTATTTTCTTTTTCTTTTTTTCCCTTTAAAAAAACCCCCCGGCATCAGTGTTTCTATCGATACCGGGATGTGTAGAACTGGCGTAGGTGATCCGGCATTAGCGGTCCCTTATACAAGTAAGTGCCTTGCCTGTTAATTTCGACACTCCCGTGACTATGTCAATTTGCTGACAAGTACGGAGGTTCAGCGTGTTCTTGTTCTTTTTCTCGCGGAGCTTCCATCATTTGGAACTCCATTTCTCGATATACCTGTACCCTGCCATTGTCAACACCGCGCGTTACTATTGCGGTACCGCGTTTAGAGGTAACCCGCTTTTACGGGTTACCCGCGGCAATATGAGGGAATGACGCGATTCGATCTACGCGCTCTCCACTCTTTTTACAGCTTGACCATATGCGCTGTTATCTTTATGCGCTTTTTCTGTTTACCCACGTTTTTGAATTGGGCTTAACCATATTTCTGTCCCAGCCTCGTTTTGTTTCATGGCTCACATATTAAGATTAGAAGACACTTTTATTATCCACTAGCTAAACAGTAATCAGAATTGAGAATTGTGTGTTATATCCCAATTCAACTCTCACAATTGACTTCCCGCTTCCTGGGAGGTTGTTCTAGCTAGACTAAGGTGCTTCCTAACGAATCTTTTTCCCTTCTTATTACACTAATATGTTGTAATATTAGTTCATAATAGTACTATTCCTCTCAATGCAAGTCTTCTTTATGTTCCTTCTCATGTACATATACAGATCTGAGTTGATTTCTTTAGCCTGGACTCCCCCGATGTGGCCCTACCATGAATCTTTGGAGGGTAAGCGATGTAGATGTTTATCTGCCTAATGGGCCTCCGCACTTTTCCTTCCTCTAGCAGCGTTCATGTTCCACTTGGCACCAGAGTGATTTCACACTTCGTTTTGGGTGTGCACTACGTCATTATTTATTTCTTGGGAATATTCTTCCTATATGAATTGTGTTTTGCTAATTATGGTTTCTTTCTTTAATTTTTTTAGGTCCTTGACTTTTACATTTGTGGAATTTTCCACCATTTAATGGATTAGGTATGTTATAAGGTCCTGATGAATCGCACAAGGTAATTTTTCTGTAACAAGCGAGAAACATGTTGACCACTTACATAGAGTAACACAGGGGACCCTGTGTGCTCCGTCTCTTGTATATTATTTTCTTCCAAGAGACTCAACAACTATTACTATACCTACCTACACTTATATGGGGGGTGTGGACATCATCCCACAAATTCCCCGTGTTTGGTTTTTTAATCTTGCCAGAGGCTGTAGCATGAGAATTAAAATTATTAGTGATCACCTCTAGGCATTTTTAATCTTCCCTTTACCAATCCACCCCTCTTTTTTGACCGGCTTTCTCAATTCTTAAAAGATCTCCGGCAAAGAGCCCCCCTGTGGGGCCCGTCAGGCATTGCAGCGCCGGCCTGACGAGGAGCTGGCCCTATGATGAAGCATATCACCGGATGGTGAGTGAGGGCCCTTGCTTCGAAAAGTTTCGGTTCCCAGTTAATGACTGAACCACTTATTTGAAAGAAACCTACTATATTAGGTGGAACCGTGTGTAATCCTCTTTGTTTTACTGTCGATTGGGAACCTTACACACGGGACCAGGAGTCACTCTCCGAATATCCCAAAATTCTTTTGCCCCTCCTTTGTTGCTTCTCCGAAGAAGACAAACCTACCTACTACATGTAATTTAAAACTACTACCTCTCTACTGTCTGTCCTTTTCACCCAGTGTATGGCCACTGAGTTTTCACTTTCCCTTACGATTTCACAGATGTGGGTCCCACTGTGTGACATCTGCTTTATTTCCTCATGGACTAGAGCTGTGTGACATAGGTATGTTGACATTACATTTGAAAGAGCATTTTGTCACTGTAATTGCGAATACACTATTTTGAAATCACAGCCAGACTCCAGATTGTTTTGTGTTTAAGGGTGTTTATTTTAGTGCTCAATATTGGAGAATGCTGTAAAATGGTGAGAGGTGATGGTGGAGGAATGTCCACGGCAGAGTCCCGTCTATTTGTTTCACAGGTGCATTGTCCAAAGGGGCATAGGAAGTGGAGCTGGGGCAGTTTGAGGATGGATAGGGTGACAAGGTGGGACAAAAGGATGACATTCAGGGCTGTCCCATTTCTTGGCGAGGGTCTTGGCATCGTTCTCTGTCTTTGTCCTGGATCTCAGGGACCGTTTGCGGGGTGATTCTCCATCTGCAGGGGGTGGGGTGCTGGTGTGGTGGTTTGCCTCCTGTCCACTAGCGCCGGTGGAGGTGGTGGGCAGTTCATCGTCCAGGCTAGTGTCAGGGGCCCCTTGTTGTGCCACAGTGTCCCTCCTGGTGTTGAGGACTTCCTTTAGCACCACTACGATGGTGCCCAGGGTGGAATTGATGGATCTGAGTTCCTCCCTGAAGCCCAAATACTGTTCCTCCTGCAGCCGCTGGGTCTCCTGAAACTTGGTCAGTACTGTTGCCATCGTCTCCTGGGAATAATGGTATGCTCCCATGATGTTGGAGAGGGCCTCGTGGAGAGTGGGTTCCCTGGGTCTGTCCTCCCGCTGTAGCACAGCAGCCCTCCCAGTTCCCCTGTGTTCCTGGGCCTCTGTCCCCTGAACAGTGTGCCCACTACCACTGCTCCCAGGTCCCTGTTGTTGTTGGGGTGGTGGGTTAGCCTGGGTTCCCTGTAGTGGTGGACACACTGCTGATTGGGCCCGCTGGGTGGATGCTGTGGTGGTGTTTCCAGAGGGGGGGAGCTCTGTGGTGGCCTGTGCCAGTGTGAGGCGAACCGACTGTCCCGAGGTCCCAGATGGGCCGGGCTGGTCATCTAGATCCAGTTGGACAGAGCTGCTGTCATCACTGTGGGCCTCTTCTGTTGGTGGTGTGGACATGTGTGGACCCTCCTGTGCGGTGACGTTGGGTAGGGGTCCTGCAGGGGTGTAAAAGCATGATTATTGCATCTGTGTGTACCATGGTGTGCAATGGGTGGGTAACCGTGTACCACAGTGCTTGCATTCCTGTGTGGGACCTTGTGTGATGATGGTTTAGGGGGTATGGGTATGTGCTGTGGCCATGCATTGGTGATGGGTGTCCATGCTTTGGTGTTGCATGCAGGGCTTGGTGTTGGGATGTGTGGTTTGTGATAGTGGGACATGTGTGAGGAGTTGGAGTGATGGGGGTGAGGGCGAGGGTGGGGGTATGTGATAGCATGCAGGTAGGGTGGGGGGTAAGGTAGTTAAGGTTTGACTTACCAGAGTCCATTCCTCCAGCTACTCCTTCAAGGCCCTCAGAATGCAGAATTGCCAAGACCTGCTCCTCCCATGTTGTTTGTTGTGGGGGAGGAGGTGGGGGTCCGCCGCCAGTCCTCTGTACTGCGATGTGGTGTCTGGATACCACTGAACGCACCTTCCCCCGTAGGTCATTCCACCTCTTCCTGATGTCATCCCTATTTCTTGGGTGCTGTCCCACTGCGTTGACCCTGTCCACTATTCTGTGCCATAGCTCCATCTTCCTAGCAATGGAGGTGTAATGCACCTGTGATCCGAATAGCTGTGGCTCTACCCGGATGATTTCCTCCACCATGACCCTGAGCTCCTCCTCAGAGAACCTGCAGTGTCTTTGCCATGCCATGGGGTGGTGTGGGTGATGTGTGGGTTGGTGTGTGTTGTGATATGTGGGGTGATATTTAGTGGTGTGTTGTGTGGGGTGCGTGGATGTTATGTTGGTGATGGTGTTGTGTGCCTGTGGATGCTTGTTTGTAGATTGTGGTGTCTCTCTCTGGCCTTCTTTCGGGATTTTGGTCGTAGTGGTTTGTGGGTGATGTGGGTGTGTGTTTTATATTGTATTGGGTGTGTGGGAGTGGTGTGTGTATGTGTATCAGGTGTGTGTATTTGGAATTGTCCAATGTGGCTGTGTTTTGTAAATGTGTGTGTATTTTGAGCGCAGCGGTGTGTACCGCCAATGGAATGCCGCGGTTGAAAGACCGCTGCGTGGATTCGTGGGTCGTGATAGTGTGGGCGTATTCCTGTTGGCGTGACAGTGGAGGTTTTGTTTTCGCCAGTTTATCACTGACCTTTGGTGTGGCGGACTTGTGTGGGTGACTGGATTTTGGCGGATTCCGTGCTGTGGGTCATAATGACCGTGGTGGAATTCCGCGGCGGTGTGTTGGCAGTCTTCTGCACAGTGGTAAGCGGCTTTTACCGCCAATGTTGTAATGACCCCCAGAGTGTCAGAGGGGGAGGTCTCCATGCATAGGCTTGTGAATAGCATTTTGTAGCACTCGAGTAGTGCTACTCTAATACACCTAAATATACTACAAAATGCAGTTTGTAAATGGGCCTCTCTCTTTAATGGATTTATGTTGCTAGCCAGCACCTCCACTCTTAAAACTATTCCAGAGATGGGTATATAAATCCTGGGCTGAAGAGAACATTTTCCAATATACATTTAACCCAGGACAGTAGACCCAGCCATTGGTCTGCTTCAATATATCACACACGCCGCTCGCCAAACTCTTCCTGCCCTCAGACCGCCTGTGCGTCCTGAACCCCGCCGGCCCTAGTAGGACTTTACTGCAGTGTTTACGCCGCCAGCCCTACGCTGAACAGGGCCTTATCATTGGAGCCAGTGCCAATGTGGAAGTGCAGTGGGTGCAGCAGTACCCGTCGCGCATTCCACTGCCCGTAATTCGGGCAGTAGAATGCACGATGGGGCTGTGCATGGGGGCCCCTGCACTGCATATAGTAAGTGCAGACTAGGAAGTGGTCCATGGGAGCACTGCTTGCTCTGAGAAAATATTTTTTCTTCCATTCACAAAGGCTAAGGGGTCCGTGGTGACCCCTTCCTGTTTGCAAATGGGTTAACACCAATTTGAAATTGGAGTTAAATGCAATTGTTTTGCAACTGCATTCACGGTCACAAAACAATCATACATACCACTCAACTCGCAATAAGGAAGGAATGCCCTCGGAAACAACCCTTGCTAATTGCAATTTGCAATCCCTGTTTTGCGAGTTAGTAATAGTCCACCGACTCCCAAAATAGGGATGCTACATTGTACCTGCCCATTTTGAAGTCACAAATGGCGATTTTCACCAAAGGTATTCATCGGGCCCTAAATTACTGTGTATGGCTTTGCTCCAGCATGATATTATGTATATGTTTTTGGCAAGAGGAAGGATGTACCAGCTCAAAAAGAAGCTGTCTTTAATCCTTTCTAAACATATAGAAATATAGATGGGTGACTGTACATAAAAGGACTGTTTTTCATTGAGGTGTTCCAATAGATAGCAAGAAGAGTGAAGCCTGACTGGTCTATGCCATCACTCACAACGCCAAGGTGAAAAATATCCCCTTTAATTACCCATCCACAATGCTATGTGTGGCCTCTATTGACTCTGATTAGCAGCACAGGGGTAGAAGAGTGATCAAGGAACGATTCTGCCACCCAACAATATAGCCCTTAGCATTTGGCGACCCTCTTCCTCTCAAGCATTAAAAATCTTGGTGTACTGCCACTCACCCCATCCACCCTTGCCACTACTCATACCACCCCAACCATATATAAAAAATATAAAATAAATGGCACCCTGACACTCTCCAAATCCACCCTCTAAAGTAGGCTTCTGCTTCCCAATATAAAGCATTCCTACGCAGTGCCCTCACATCCTTTCATAGCATATTCCATGCATTCCCTCCATTCATCCTCCCCTCATATAATGAATCCCTATCTGGTACCCTGCCACTGTCCATCCCCTTCCCTTCTCTGTCCAAAGCTCTGCCCTGAGCTCACACTGAAAGCAGAGAGAAAGCAGAATACGTGGAAATCAATCCTCTACCATTCTCCCACTCGCCTTGGGTCTCTGAATATGTGGGAACATTGAGGGAACTCCAGGGCAGCAAGCGCTTCCTTTTGTGATGTCACAGAGGAAAACAAACTCTGTGTACACTGTGACATGGGAAAAGTGAATGTCCGGGTATCAAATGTGGTTATTTACTCTAATGCCTGTCATGCAGAGTCTTGCATAACAACCCTCATTAATCATTTGGAAACGTAAATCCTATTTGAGGACTGAAGAGCGTGCTATTTACTTTCAGTTCAAACCCACTGGACAACTTGGACCAATCATTAATTAAATATAAGAAACTAATTTCTATACATGTTGTGCAATCTTTATACTGCAGAAGCAGATGTCTTAATTAGAAATTATTGATGAGTGTTTATGTGTTTTGATAATGAATTATGTAGAAAAATGAATAACATGGAAAAATAATGCACATGTTTGAAAAAGTGACCTTGGAGAATGGCCACCATGTTCACAAAATGTACTAATTAATTATTAATATTTATGAAATATTGAAAATGTATTAGAATAATGTAGTAATATTTCATATTTAGGGTTATGAAATATGTTCCAGCTATTAATTTTAGGTCTTAAATTAGCGAGTGTCTTGGCCTAGTTTTGCCAGGCCTCATGCAGAAGCTGTATTTCTTAGCGGTTAATAGAAAATGCTGACAGAGTAAACTAACTGTGAAATGCTCATTGTCTTGTTAAAATGTTCAGCAGAAGCTTTCCATGAGAATCAACTAACAGGAGACAGTGTCCTTAAAAATATAACAATTTGTGTGTAATGTGGGTAAGAAGTACTTTCCCAGGACGCGAACAATGAAGACACTGACTGGAGAGAATTGTGCAACAAAATTTTTAACTGACGAGCCGGATGATGAGGAGATTGTAAAGCAGACAAATAAACGTTGTGTGAAGAGCGCAATATTAGAATTCATAGATTTGGTATAGAAATATGATTGGATAGAATAATTACATACGATTAATTGATTAATTGGGAATTAGGGGATAGTTTTGGTGACTTTGATATAACAATGCAACAGAGGAGAATTATTGAGAGATTTTTGGAGCAGAGAGACTAGAGAGAGATTTTAGGAAGACCTTATTCTGATTTTGTGATGAGATTTGACCTGTGAAGAGACTGGAGATTCTGTCATTGGACTCATACTCTCTGATTGAGAGCCTGATGCGGTGCTGATCGATTGATGACCTGAGGACGAAGACTGTTTCTGATTGCTGACCCATACCGTGGATAGGTAGATATGACAATGTGACTGAATTGCATTTTCATGCTTTTTCTTTATAGGTATCAACTGCGCTGCCTTAATAGTTTTTCTTAGTTAGATGTTTTTTTCCTAAATTTGTGTCCTAAATTGTTTTGCATGAAGCCCCACATGCTGATGCTAATCTGGGTTAGTTGAGGCTATTCATATGACGATTGACAATTTACAGAGACAAATGTTTGACAAACTATTTTGCTGAACTCTATGGATCATATAGCACTATTGAAGTTGACTTTGCTAATGATTTGCACCAATGCTTTAGAATGTATTGTGATTCAAGCCTTGGTTAGATTGTGTTTCTTGCGTCTTTTCGGTTAACCAATATTGTTCTTATAGGCGCCTGATTTGATTTTGAGATTAATCTACACGATTTTAGAATTTTTAAAATAAGGGAAATAAACTTACTAAACTTACTAAAGGTGTGGTTATTTGTGACTGAAAAGTCATGGTGCATGACAATTACTGACTCTAATAATTATTGATTTGCCTAATGAGTATTGATTATTGTGTACTGATTATTGTTTCTGTCCTGGAGCTATGGTAAGAACATCTTAAACGAGTCAAAAGGTTCATCGACCGATACGCGTCACCTTGTAAGTTTACTTATTAAGGACCGACGCGCTAACAGTTATGGTAGCAGACTGATGGTTAGGGCTCTTTCAGAGCTTGCCATAGGTGTCCAGGATGGAGTGACAGGTATTAACAGTTGTGGTAAGAGACCGATGGACAGGTGTTCCTAGTTATGGTAATAGTTTAAAGATTGATCCGGTTGAGAGTTCACTATTATTGAGATTTGGAATTTGTTTTTCAACGATGACATTTGTAGAGAAAATGATGTTCCCTTAAGCCCAGAAATGATTTTCCCAGATCCTGGATCCTGCTAGTGGTGTTGGATATGTTCCTGGCATTCTAGTGATAGAGTGAGAGAGATAGGTTGCGCTTGCACAGTTTATGCAAATCGCAGGTGAATTGTGACATATGGGAGAATTTAGGGAGTTTGCCTCCTCCAAATGAAGTTGTAATAGGAGTGTGCGTACTCCGCAGTATGAGAGTAGGGAAGTCGTCGAACTTCATACGTGTGTGGTGCTTTGTGCTAAAAAATTGTCCACGTGGTTGTTGATGTACGGACCCTGCGTGGTCTAAGACTCCGGAGTAAATTGAAAAGTGTATGAGACACTTGGTTTATGCTGTAATCTGTCTGGTTTAATAGGTTGATCAGGCCTGGTCACCAAGTCAGTGTGTGAGTTAAAGTGGGCGAGAGAAAATTTCGACTGAGATTTAGCTAGCCCTATGTGCACCAGGACAGGCCCATCAATCAGTTGAGAGTAAAATTTGCGGGTCGAGTTTTGCTTGCGAATCTGGGAGACTGAGAAAGAGAAATAACTGCATGATTGAAAGTGCCATCAGTGAAAATCCATAAGGTTTCTGAAGCAATTGTGTTACCTTCCTGTAGTAAACCAGCATATTTGTTTTTGGTTTTTGGTTTTTGATTAGTGCTTGCAACATTTTGCATTAGTTTTGTGAGGATTTGAGTTTAGGAGGACGAGCCGCAAGACTTTGTCAGCCACAGTACGTGTGAGTGTGACGTCATTGGAGCCGTGTTGGGATAGGTCGGTTAGTGAGAAGGGTTGCGCAAGGATTGGCAGCCGTCTGTGAGAGGTAATTGGTTGAGAACGTGGGTGAAAGGAATCCTGGGAGTAAAAGTAATTTCCTGATTTGATTTGAATAAACAAAAAGTAGAAAAGATTAAGTTTTTCAAGGCATTGGAGAGTGCTTTAAGAGGAGATACATACGTTAGAGCGAATGTAGGGGAGCCTACACCGCAGGGGTGTACACCGGCTTACATTCTAATGGAGGAGCGAGGTGTTGCGCCATGTCTTTGGGTAAAGCAATGGTGCAGGTTGACAGAGAAAAATTGGGAGCTTGGCATTTCCCGAGAAAGGGACGTTCAATTTAAGAATTTTGGAGCAATTGCGAATGGCGGTTTATGAATTGAAGCCCCTTTCGAGACCAGCACAGTTTGAGGCATTAGCGATTTGGGAGCTGGTAGCAAGGCAGCAACAGCAGTTTAAATTCGAGAAATGAATGAGGAGAGTAGAAAAGTCTCTAGCAGAAGTGAGATGGGATTGGGAACAGAAGAAGTGGAGATCAGTAACTTTGCAGGAAGTTAAATTGTTTCCAGCCATTGCACAGGAGAATGAGGCCGGAAGGCAGGAAAGCGACTAGAAAAACTAATAAAAGTCCATCCACGAGCAAGGAAGCTAAAAGGTCTTTTATAGTTGAGGAGGACTCAGAGGTTGAGGATCTTGTTACGCAGATATTGAGAGACCGACCACCACTGTATGCGGTGCATGAGAATGGCCCAAGTACTAGTGCTGATCCATCATCCCTGGTACAGGCAATGGGGACAGTGAGTCTGGTACAGGTTAATGATAGCCAGACACAGGGTGCGGTGCAAGGTAGTCCTAATGTGCAGACTACTCCAGTAGTCCAAGCACAGATGCAGCCACCACCGATACAGAGAATTTATCCTGATGTGCCTATTCTAGAGACTACTTCAAACTTAGTGGTGCCTATGGAGCAAGTGGTTCTGAGACCAATGTTGGTCCAGACTGAGCCGACTTTGTTCTTGTTGCCCCAGGTGCAGCCACAGGGGATGCCAAGATTTACACCAATGACAGGGATACAGTCAGAATTGACTCCAGTTATGAATCAGAGTATGGGAGTTACTCTCCCACAGAGTACAGATTCCAGAGCAGCCCCAGATGCTATATCATTGCCGATTACTGTTGGTCCAGCGGTACTATTATTTGCGCAGAAGAAACCAATCCTGAGTGAACCGGGAGCAATGTCTCAGAGTCCAATGAGGAGGGGACCAAATGAACAAGTTCAGGTAGTTTCATCCGTGGGTCAGACTTTTGATGGATCAAGATCATTGTTAGATCTCAGTCCACATGTTGTACTTCCAGATGCTGTGGCAGGACCAAATGCAGGTCAAAGCCTGAAGCTATTGACACCACAAACTCCGAGTGCAGTGGTACAGCAGGTACCACCGGTACAGGCGAGTAACATTTTGTTACAGGGATTGACAGCTCAGCAGCTGACTGAATGGTTAGACAAGCTGAATACTTCACAGTCTGCCTCTAAGAGTAAGGAGCAAATAAATTGTGTCAGATTGAGCATGGAAGCGGGTGAATTAGTTGAGGGAACAATGGGGGTGAATAGATTAGAGTCCTACACAGAAGCAGAGTTGAGGGACTTATGCCCAAGAATTACGAGAGAGGTGGGCAAAGTGCATCAGAGATTGGCAGATTTGGCAGAAAAACATGGCATAGAAATGGAGAAAACGAAGCATTTGAAGAAAAGTTACAGATTAGATTTTGAGGCAAAGGATTTTGAACACATGAGGTCAGCCGGAATGTAGGCACACCTTAAAGAACTATTGCAGAGTGCCCAGGTTTGGGGAGCTTTAGAGAAGGGGGAAGGCAGATGGGTGAAGAAAAGAGACAAGAGGAAAAGAGGAAAAGGGATTCTCTAGAAGTGACCCAAAATGTACAACAGGACAAGGATCCGGTGAAGATTTTACCAATGAGAGAAATCCCAGGGGGAAATTTTGTTCATGTTCCTTGGAGTAGGAGTAATATTTTGTCATTCAAGAATGATTACCCTAAATTGAGGGAGAAGCCAGTAGAGTGGTATCAGCAGACAGACAGGTTTGTGTAGCTCGCAAAGTGTTTGTGGGAGGACTTGAACACCTTACAGGAGATAGTGGTTTCAGCTGACTTGTGGGTTGAGTGTAAGAGAGCTGTAGATTGGTCAACAAGTGAACCGGAGAGAGACAAGAGTACAGGTGCACCGTCTCCTGAGGTAATGAAATATTACTAAAAGGTGATCGAGTTTCTGAAGACAAGGATTTCGCCCAAAAATATTGATTGGCATCTGTGCTTGCGACTTCCTTAGTTGATCAGAAGGGACCCTATGTGAAGGGAAAGGTAATGGGTCATAGAGTCTCATTTCTGGTGGACAAGTGAGCTACATGCTCTACTGTGAGAAGTGCAGAAGTTCTGAATTTGCCCCTTTCTGAAAAAACTGTTCAGGTTGTGGGGGTAGCAAATCAGTACTTAACAACCCCAATCACAGACCCAGTGCAAGTTGAGATTGGCAATTTCCAAATACTGCATAAATTTGTGGTCTGCGATTCGAGTCTAGTATCCCTACTGGGAAGGGACTTGTTGTGTAAGACAAGGTGTCTGATTACTTGTTTGAATGATGGAATTGAGATTCAGACAAATAGTGATGATGAGAAAGATCCAGCTCCAGAAACAGAGTGTGAAGCTACAGATGAGGAGTACTCTTTGATTGAGTTCTTCCCGATATTCACCCTAAGAGAGCTTCATTCTGATTTGCAGGGAACAGTGAAGGAGAACGTGTGGGATTTGACAAGAAAAGAAGTTGGTTTGATTAAAGGAGAGGAGCCAATTAATGTTACCTTAAAGCCAATTGCAGTTTTTCCTCAACTTCCACAGTACAGCATGCCACAAGATGTCCTGATGAAAGTGGCTCAGATAATTGCTGATTTTTTTCTGAAGCAGGGAGTTTTAAAGGAGGTGTTTAGCAGCCCATGTAATTCACCAATAATGGATTTGAAGAAGCCACATGGAAAGGTTTGAGTTGTTCAGGATTTGAGAAAAAGAAATGAGATTGCGGTCTAGTGTTGTCCCATAGTGCCCAACCCAGCTGTAATAATGTTCCAGATTCCAAATGATGATGAGTGGTTCACAGTTGTTGATTTGTCACAAGCGTTCTTTTCTGTGCCTCTTCATGAGGATAGTCAATTTAACTTTTGTTTCAAATTCCTGGATCGAGTCTACAGCTGGTGTAGACTTCCTCAAGGGTACACAGAATCACCTTCCTTGTTCAATCAGATCTTGAAAAAGAATTTGGAGTCATTAGAATTGCCTTTTCAATCAATTCTAGTGCAGTACATTGATGACTTATTGATTGCATCCAAGACAAGAGACCCGATTGCCCTGTTGAATCATTTGGGAAAGTATAGCCATAAAGTGTCTCTACTGAAATTGCAGTACTGTCAGAAAGTAGTGAAGTATTTGGGTCACCAAATTGAGAAAGGGTTGAGGAAAATATCTAGAGAGAGAATCACAATGATACTGCAAATAAGTCCCCCGACTTCACAGAGAGATGTCAGGATGTTGCTGGGTATGGTGGGCTATTGTCACCAATGGATCCCGAATTTTTCAGAGATTTCAAAACCATTGCAGAAGCTAACTCATAGGGATGTTACTGATCCCATAGTGTTGGATCAGGATGAAATTAAAGCGATCACTGATTTGAGAGAGAGTTTGTGCAGAGCTCCAGCATTGGGTATGTCTGACTACACAAAGCCTTTCACATTGTTTTGTCATGAGTGTGATGCATATTAATTGTCTTTCTTGACTCAGGTCCATGGAGGTGCTCATAGTCCAGTAGCATATTTTTCAGCTATCTTGGACCCAATTGCAGCAGCCATACCAGGCTGTTTGCATGCAGTTGCCGCAGTTGGTCAGAGTCTTTCACAGTGTGAAAGCATGGTGATGGGATATCCCCTGACTGTAATGGTCCCTCACTCAATTGAAATTTTAGTGACAAGGACGAAAACCGAATACTTGACTGGTGCTAGTTTGACTTGGTATGAGACGAATATTTTGGGTGCTCCAAATGTGACACTGAAAAGATGTACAGTGCTGAACCCGGCAACTTTACTCCCAAGTGATACTACTGAAATTGAAAAAGAGGAAGATGTTGAACATGATTGTCTTGAAGTAACTGAGTTGTGCACAAAACTGAGACCTGACATTAGAGATACTTGATTGGAAGAAAATGACCAAATTGTTTTTGTTGATGGTTCTTGTCTGAGAGACAACACCGGTACCTTAGAAGCTTCTTGGCTTCGAGGAGTGTATTCTGCTCAGGTAGCAGAACTGGTCGCTCTTACTAGGGCATGCCATGTTTCTGCTTGATTGAGAGTTACTATCTTTACGGATAGTCAATATGGATTCGGAATAGTTTATGATTTTGGTCAATTGTGGTCGCAGAGAGGTTTTCTGACCTCTACTGGATCACCAGTGAGAAATGGTGAGAGAATAAAGGAGTTGTTCTATGCGATCCAAATGCCTGAAGAAATTGCCGTGGTAAAATGCAGTGCACATCTAAGGTCACAGAGCTACGTGTCCTTGGGGACTGGATATGTGGATCAAGTCGCAAGGTTTTGCACATTGAACTGTAAATCACTCAAAGACAAGTGGGAATTGTTACCTGAAGAAAACACAACATGTACGAGTTTTGCATTAAAAGTGATTGACACTTTGGAAGAGTGTGAAGATGTCTTGTGAATCTGGGTAATGGAATGGAATGTTTATGTTCTATGAGGTCAGATATGGAATGTAGGAGACTGGGAGGAAGAGGAGAAAGGGAGCTGAAGGAAGGAGCTCTGCTGGAGGTGTCGTGTACATGAAGCTTAAATAAAGAAAAAGAAGAAGAATATTGGTTGCTGTGTCATTATCCTTATACTGGCAACGAAGGAACCATCTGCGCAGGGGGTGGATTAATTACAAGGGACACCTCTAACCCTGGAAATATTGTCCTTCCAAATCTATACTTAAGATGTTGAAGCTGAAGATTGAAGGCAAGTATTTTTAATGGCTGTAGCTTAGCGTGCTGTTGGAACACTTTATTGAAACCCTAATGACATTGTTGAGGATCGTCATTCACAGCCGTTCACTTTGAACGTATTATTATTATTATACTTCCTTTTTTTGAAAACGTGTGCAGCGCTGCTTTGTAACAAACAACCACTGAAAAGTTTTGTGGATTTGTCCTAGATGCGCTTTTATCTAGAGTGCTCGTTTTAAAAAGCAGCTTGTTTTCTTTTAACAGCAATGGAGCGCGGTCGTCATTTCTACCGCATGAGGTTTCTGTTGCCAAACTCGAGCGTAGCGAGTGTAGCACGGCATTGTGGCAACGGTTGCAATGCACTCGAGCGTGGCTGTCATTTAGCCGCGTGAAATTACCATGCGCTTGAGCGCGGCCGTGTAACAGTGTGTTACGTGTGCTCGAGTGCAGCCAACAACAAGCTTAGTTTCATAGCAACAAATTGCACAGCGGAGCGCGTCTCGTACAAAAAGGATCAAACAAATAGTTTAAACAACACGTAACTAGGAAAATTGCTGGAAATTACTGCCTGGATTAAACAAATTAAGGCAACAGCACAGTACCTGAAGTGGCATGAGCTGCACGATCCAGGAAGTGAAACCAGGAAGTGGAGATGAAAAGAGGACTATGAACAATAGCAAGAAAATAGTAATAAAAAGAAGACTAGAATGAATTTATTATGTTAGTTACTTTTTTTTTGTTTGTTATAATAACTTATTATATTAATTTGTTATTTTAATTAATTGTGTTATTTTTTTGTATTCATTTGTGTTATTTAGGCAAAAGAGACAATATATACAATACAATGGGGGATCAACGCATGGCATCACCACCCCCTTTTCTATCAACTCCGGGTGAACCTCCAATCCTGACATCTCTCTGTGAAGTCGAGGGACTTATCCGGCTGTCATTTAGCTGTGTGAAATTACCATGCGCTTGAGCGCGGCCGTGTAACAGTGTGTTACGTGTGCTCGAGTGCAGCCGTCAACAAGCTTAGTTTCTTAGCAACAAATTGCACAGCGGAGCGCATCTCGTACAAAAAGGATCAAACAAATAGTTTAAACAACACGTAACTAGGAAAATTGCTGGAAATTACTGCCTGGATTAAACAAATTAAGGCAATAGCACAGTACCTGAAGTGGCATGAACTGCACAATCCAGGAAGTGAAACCAGGAAGTGGAGATGAAAAGAGGACTATGAACAATAGCAAGAAAATAGTAATAAAAAGAAGACTAGAAGGAATTTATTATGTTAGTTACTTTTTTTAGTTTGTTATAACAACTTATTATATTAATTTGTTATTTTATTTAATTGTGTTAGTTTTTTGTATTCATTTGTGTTATTTAGGCAAAAGAGACAATATATACAATACAATGGGGGATCAAAGCATGGCATCACCACCCCCTTTTCTATCAACTCCGGGTGAACCTCCAATACCGTGGAAACAATGGAAGAAGATGTTTTTGATTTACATTTTGGCAATTGGGGGTGATCGCTATAGCCCAGTGAGAAAGCAAGCTATTCTCTTGCATCATTTTGGGGTTGAAGGGAGAAGAATTTATGAGGATCTGCCTGAAGTGTCTTTGGGGATGGGTGATGGGCAACCAATGAATGTGTTCGATATGTCAGTACAAATGTTGGACATTCAATTTATTCCTAAAACAAATTTAGTTCTGGAATGCCATAAATTGTTTTCAAGAGTGCAAAGGGTCGATGAGGATATGGCATAATTTGTGGCAGCATTAAGAGGGTTGGCACCATTGTTCCGTTTTGAACAATTGACTGACTCGTTGATAAGAGATCAAATTGTGAGATGTTCTTATGAAAAAAAGATAAGGGAAAAATTGTTGATGAAAGATCCGTCCTTGGAAGAACATACAGATTGCAAAAAGAATGGAACATGCAGCTATGTGGTTGCAAGAATTTGATAAGCCGTTGCAGAGTGTGAAATATTGTACTGTTGAAGAGATAAAAAATAAGTCTGAGTTGAACAAAAATATGAGGGATAAAAGGAGTGTACTGAGTGTAGAAGGAGAAAAATGAAAAGTGACGAAACCAAGGGCCAGAGAAAATTTGATTGGAGAGAGAGTAAATGCTACCGGTGTGGGGCTCTGGGACATATTTCATCTAGTAAATGTGTGCAGCAAGAAATGCATTATGTAGAAGCTGTGGAAAGAGAGGGCATTTTGCTAAAGTGTGTAGACTCAAATCGGAAATGGGAGGTGGTAAGAAAATTAATGTAGTTGATCAAGAAACCCAAGATGTGTGTGAGAATGTTTGTGAGATAGTCTTGACGGTGAATGGAGAATCTCTGGGTGTTCATTGTCTGGGTGGTTCAACAATGGAGAAGACGCAAATAAGAATTGAAAGTACTGATGAATTGAAAAAAACGCGTGCTCAATTAAGTCTGAACAATGTGTCTGTCAATGTACTGATAGATTCTGGAAGCTTGTTCACACTTATTTCTAGAGTGACATATCAATCGAAATGGCCGAATACAAAAAATTCTCAACTTGATAAACCAGATATAAAAGCTGTAGGTTATGCTGGAAAACGAATAGAAATTCTGGGAATGAAATGGATGACTATTACCTTAAAAGATAGGGCTGTATATGGAAGGGTGTATATTACTGATTATGGGACAGACTTATTAGGGTGGCGTCATCAAAAGGACCTGTGCATAATTTTAAATCCTAATGTGAAGGAGCCAGTGATGTTAGCTGAAGTTAGCGAGGAAATTAGTGAGGTACTTCGACATGATTTGTTTGGAAAATATCCAAAGGTATTTTCCACTAAGTTAGGTTTACTGAAAGGTTTTTCACATAAGAATATATTGAAGGACAATGCTAAACCTGTGGTTCACAAAGTTCACAATATTCTTTTTATGATGAGGGATACGTTGAAACAGGAGTTAGACAAATTATTGAAAGAGGGCATTATTGAACCTATTGAAGCTTCTGAATGGCTAGCGCCAATTGTAGTGGCGCCAAAGGAGGGAGGAAACATTTGTTCATGCATTGACCTTAGAGACTTGAATAAAAACATATGGGTTGACAGACAACCACTCCCTAATATTTCTGAAATGCTAACAATGGAAGGGAAAGGTGAGGTATTCAGTGCCTTGGATAGGTCATCCGTGTATCATCAAGTGGAGCTGCATAAGCATTCCAGACACTTAACATCTTTTGTGACGCCATTGGGGACATCCGTTATAGAAGAATGCTTTTTGGTCTAGCCTCGGTATCCTGTTTTCCAGAGAGTGATGACAAACATTTTTGGAGATATGAAACGTGTGCTATGTTTTCAAGATGACATAATGATTGTAGGGAGGAATGAAGCGGAGCATGATTTGTTGTTTGAAGAAGTGATGAATAGAATCGAAGAACATGGCTTGACCATAAAAATTGAAAAGTGTCAAATTAGATAACGTGAGGTAATGTATTTGGGACATGTGGTGAGTGGTGAAGGAATTAAACTGAAGAAAAGTATTGTAACTGCAATAGAAAATGCTCCAGTACCTTGTAACAAGGAAGAACTGAAATCGTTTCTTGGTCTGGTGGAATGTTGTTCAAAATTTGTAAAGAATTTCTCTGAGGTGGTGGAACCTTTGAGGAGACTAATGAAGAAAAATGTACAAAATGTGTGGGATGAGCAATGTGAATGTTTTAGTAATATCAAAAGAGGTATTGCGCATGCACCCACATTAGGACATTTCGATGTAACGGCGAAAACTTATATTACTACGGATGCCAGCAAGGTGGGCATAGGTGCAATTCCAACACAGGTTAAGGATGGGGCGGAGTATGTAGTAGGATTTGCCTCTAGAAGGTTGCTAGGTGCGGAAATGTCATATTCGGTCATTGAGAGAGAAACCTTGGCATGTTGCAGGGGGATCAATCATTTTGAGTTCTACGTGTGGGGTATACCTTTTAAGCTGAGAATGGAGCACAAGCCCTTGACATATATCTTTAAAGGTGGTAGGGGTTTGGAAGGAAGTGTCACTCCACCTATTTCGAGATGGGTGTTAACGGTAATGGGTTTTAATTTCCAAATTGAATTTTTACGAGGTAAGAAGAATGTATTAGCGAGGTAAGAAGAATGTATTAGCGGATTGTTTGTCAAGAATGCCAGTAGAAATGGGAGAAAGAGAGGAGGAAGATACTGTAGTGCAGGAAATTGGAGAAGTTTTGGGAAGTGTAGCAGTTAGTGTAAAAGAATGGGAACTTGCTAGAAGAGAAGATTTAATCATGGATGAGGTAGATGAGAGAGTTGTGCGTGGGTGGAAAGATGAGGATGGATTGAATGGTGAGTTGTCTAGCTATTTTAAAGTTAAAGATCAATTGAGTTTACGAGGTGGCAGATTGATGAGAAGAGAACAGTTAATTCCGTTGGTTGGGGTTTGCAAGCACATAATTAGGATTGTTCACGAAGGCCATTTGGGTAGAGGAATGGTGAAGAGGAAAGTAAGACAATTCTTTTGGTGGCCAGGTATGGATCGAGAAGTGGAGGAAATTGTAAGTAATTGTACGGCATGTGCAAATAGTGATAAGACTAAAGTTGTGCGGCAGCCTCCTTTGAGGGCGATGCCATTTCTGAGCAAACCTTGGGAGAAATTGGCTATAAATTTTATAGGTCCTATTGCTAGACTTGGTGAGAGGATCAAGTACATAATAGTTTTGGTGGACTATCACTCCAAGTGGTTTTTGATCAAAGCTGAAGGGCAGGTGACTACGTCAAATGTTATTTAATTTTTTGAAGAAGCTTTGTTGAGGAAGGTATTCCTAAGACGATTGTGTCGGATAGCGATGTGCAATTTATCTCTAGAGAGATGACTGACTACTTGGCTAGGATGGGAATAACTCACAAAAGGGTCGTCCTGTTCCGTTTGCAAGCTAATGGCTTAGTCAAGATGGTGAATCGCATAGTAATGAAGAATATTCAGTTGTCGCTAGCCAATCATCTTCCGTGGATGCGCAAATTTAAAAAAATGAAATTTGCGCACAGAACAACCCCTCATTCAGTAACAGCAGTATCACCATTTGTATCTTTGAAAGGTAGGGATCCTGGAGTGAAAGAGTGCCCTGTTTGGCTAAGGGAAAAAGGAAGGGTGATGGTGGATCGTGAGCTTGTAAAGAAGAACGTTGAAGAGAAGCAAAGAGAAGCTGCTCTATATTATAATAGGAGAATGGGTGCCAAACAATGCCACATATGTGTGGGGGATTGGGTCATCATAAAGAAGGGAAATATCATCCAAAAAGGGGAGAGTGAATACTCAACTCCTCATAAAGTAAAAGAAACCAAACACAATGTAGTGATCCTAGAAAATGGGTCGGTGTGGAGTTTAGGGAATGTGTGTAAAGTTAAATGTTGATGCATTTCCATTATGTGATTTGTATAATATGGTATAGGTGTATAAGTTTTAAGTATATATTTTTTTATTATTTATATTATTATTCAACATTGTAAGGGGAAAGATGTGTGAAGATTTCTTGTGAATCTGGGTAATGGAATGGAATGTTTATGTTTTATGTGGTCAGATATGGAATGTAGGAGACTGGGAGGAAGGGGAGAAAGGGAGCTGAAGGGAGGAGCTCTACTGGAGGTGTTGTGTGCATGAAGCTTAAATAAAGAAAAAGAAGAAGAAAATTGATTGCTGTGTTATTATCCTTATAAAGAGTTAAAATGTTTACAGGGCAACGTTGACAAAGAGAAGAAACATTCCTGGAGTAAAATGAAATGTGTTCAAAGACAAGATGAAATGTGGGTTTCTGAAGAGGGTCAATTGGTTTTGCCAAATAGCCTGTTGTCCCAGATGGCGAGGCACTATCATGGTCAGGCACACATTGGGATGGATGCCATTGTTGGTCTGTTCAAAATTGATTGGTTCAACACTAAGTTTAGACAAACAGCTGAAGCAGTTTGCCATCAAATGTGGAGAAAGGGACAGTGCTTAATTTGAGCCACACTGAAAGAGTAGGAGGTCCATTCAGCAGAATGCAATTGGATTTTATTGAGATGCCTGCGTGTGGAGGTTTGAGATATGTGTTGGTGATTGTGTGCACCTTTAGTCACTAGATTGAAGCATACCCTACACGGATAAATGATAGTATCAATGTAGCGAAACTGCTGCTTAGGGAACTGATACCACGCTTCGGATTTCCGATCTCTTTAGAATCAGATAGGGGAACTCACTTCACTAACGAGGTGATTAAGCTACTGTGTGCAGCATTGAACATTGAGCAGAAGTTGCATTGTAGTTACCGCCCTGAAGGATCAGGACTAGTGGAGCAGATGAATGGTACTCTAAAGTCAAGAACCGCCAAAATGTGTGCAGCTACGAATTTGAAATGGCCTGATGCACTGCCTTTGGTTTTAATGTCAATGAGTAACACACCTGACAGGAAGACACCCCTTGAAATCCTCATGGGTAGAGCTATGAGATTGCCAGCAGTACTAGCGAATACACTTGTCAACATTACAGATGATATGGTGTTGGATTACTGCAAGGGTCTGGCTGATGTAGTCCGCTCTTTCTCTCAGCAGGTGGAGGCCACCACACTGCCAACAATCCACGATCCAGAGCACAACCTAAGACCCGGGGACTGGTTTGTTGTCCGAAAGCATGTGCAAAAGATGTGTTTGGAGCCTCGTTGGAAGGGACCATACCATGTGGCCCTAATGACTACGGCAGCTGTAAAGTGTGCTGGGATCCCAAACTGGATTCACACAAGTCCCACGAAGAAAGTGGCATGTCCACTGGATCATGAAGAAGCGTTGTTGAGAGTACCAACAACTGGGAGACAAATTACAGCACCAGAAAAGGAACAAAGAAGCACTGAAGCTGAACCTGAGCTCGTTGAAGACGGTTCCATTACTCCTGTGAGAGACGAGGGTGGAGACCCCCAGGAGGGTGCTGAAGAGCCTATCTCAACCGAAACAGCAGGATAATCTAATGCAGAGGGGGCTCGCCCAGAAGTAGATGATTCTGAGAGACAAACAGAGCAATTGCTAGACCAAGAAGGGGAAGGAGTTGAGCTGGATCAAAGTCAAGGTAGTCCGATTCCTCCTGAGCCTGTTGCAGATCCATCGGGAAAAAACACCACAGAGAAAGTTAGAGATTTGAGTTTGATCCTGAAGAGAATACTGACAAAGGGTCCACTGAAAGGAGATAAGTGGCCTGAATCGCAAGCAGAGAAAAGGAAAGAGGTGATTGTTGATCAAACAATAGAGGAAGAAGTAGATACTACGAGAAAAGAGGAACTAAGTTGAATGGTGATCGAAAGTTAAAAAGAAAGAGAATAGCAAGTCGAAGATACGCAGCTCATGAATGGACGTATGCAACTACAAACGAATGGCAGCAAGAGTTTATGTCTTTTTGTTTTGGTAAGGATGTCCCAAGTCAATATTTTGAAGTAACGAGAAGAAGATTCATGAACTGACCTGTTGAAACAATCTGAGAAATATTTTTGAGAAAGAGACTGTTGGAAGTAACCGGAAAAGACATTGATAACCTGATTTGATTTTTGAAACCTGATTTTGACAAGCTTGTAATCGATTTTTGACAAGGAAGAAAGGGTTCCTGGAATTGAAACTGAACTGCTGAAAGAAGAATTATTTATTTTTGATTTTTGCTGCAAGTTTTGAAGTTATTTCTGCTTTCTGATTCTTTACAGATCATGGCTGATTTTGATAAGCAGGTTAGGGATGCTAGCCACTGTAAATATATGAGCATTGGTTTGGCGATTATGTGTGGGATTTTGTTTATAGTATTGATTGTGGGGATGTCTGTTCTTGATGCGAGAGGAGCCAACCATACTTCTGCTTTTGAGATGACTACTACACTAATGGCTTTAGAGAGGTTTAAATTAGATGAGAAGTATTTGCATGATTATACTAATGCGCAGGGAGAACTTTCTTCTAACATTTTCTATTGCTTGTTGAGTGAGTATGTTGAGACAACGGATGCCAGGGATTGGCTTGTGTGTACGCAGATTCCATCATCAGTTGAGGAAGGAGTCACCTATCATAGTCTTCCACTAACATATGGGATAAGTTGTAGTCTGTTACTAACAAGGTTTTATAATCAGGAGTATATTCAGTGTTTCTACTCCAATCACGATGTTGTGTTTTCGTTTGTTCCTATTATTAGGTATTTGAGTAAAGTAGGTAAGGATAATGACATAGTATTAGTTAGAGGTTTCTTTGAGCCTACATTAACGTTTGGCACAGCTTATGCGCACAAAAACAAACTGACATGCTTGCTTATACCATTAGAGAAGAGCTTCTTAGATCATACTGACGACAGGAGAAAGGTGCTGAAGGAGAAATTAGAAAAGGGTTTAGAGAAAAGGGCTTACAAGAATGATTATGTTTATAGTGCAATTAAAACACAAGGGCAATTAGCTTTAGATGCAGTACACATAGGGAGGCTGTGTATTTGTAGGCCAAAGTCGGGCACTGAGACTTTATTTGTGGGTACGAGTGAATGCAGTCATGTGTTTTTGTTTCAGAGTAAATGGACATTTATGTTGAATGGGCACGACCCTGTGGTTCCAGGGGTATATTATATGTGTGGACTTAATGCCTATTACCGTCTTCCAAGGGGATGGTGTGGGACATGTTATTTGGGGATAGTATTCCCAAAGATTTATCAGATAGAGGATTTAAAAAAGTTTCCAAAATTGACAGAATTACATCATAAGAGACAGGGAAGGGAGTCCTCTTCTGCGATAGTGAGAGATATATTTGGTGTGGTGATTCCTTCAGTGTGAGTCATCCTGAATTCAATCAAGATTCGAAAGTTGTCTACTATTGTGGATAACATACTGACAAATTTTTCAGGGGCTATACTCCTGATAGATACTGAATTGGCTGCGGATAGAGCTATGACTCTTCGAAATCAATCTGCTTTAGACATTCTTTTAGCGAAGGATGGAGGAGTTTGTAAAATTATTAACTCTAGGCACTGTTGCACTTACATCCCAACAATAGTAAAGAGATAAGGGACTTAGCCAGATGTAGGAAGCCTTTTGTATGTCGCAAACTGCAGAAAACGCAGTTTGCGACATGCAAAAGGCCTAACGCGATGCACATCCTCAAATTACGAGTCGGTACCGACTCGCAATTTGAGGATGCGACTTGCAAATAGGAAGGGGTGTTCCCTTCCTATTTCTGACCGCATCGCGATGCTGAGTTGCTTTGTGACCGCGAATGCGGCCGCAAACCAACTCGCAGTTACCATCCACTTGAAGTGGGTGGTAACGCATTCGCAAACGGGAAGGGGTCATCATGGGACCCCTTCCCCTTTGTGAATGTCGCTGAAAATATTTTTTCAGAGCAGGCAGTGGTCCAATGGACCACTGCCTACTCTGAAAACATGAAACCAAACCAAATGGTTTCATTATTTTTTTGAATTGCAACTCGTTTTCCTTTAAGGAAAACGGGCTGCAATTCAAAAAAAAAAAACTGCTTTATAAAAAAAAGAAGTCACAGACATGGAGGTCTGCTGTCTCCAGCAGGCCACCATCCCTGTGAGTGCAGTGACTCGCTATGGGGTCGCAAATTGCGACCCACCTCATTAATATTCATGAGGTGGGTCTTTGCGACCCCATAGCGAGTTGCAGAAGGCGTCTGAGACACCTTTCGGCATACAGATTTGCGAGTTGCAATTTGCGAGTCGGTATGACTCGCAATTTGCAAGTCGCAATTTCTTTTTTTTGCTACATCTGGCCCTTACTTACTAATCTGACCAATGCAAGTAGTGATTTACCGGAATTAAAAGAACCAGGTGTTTAGGGAAAAGGTTGGCAAAGTGGGTTGCATTTGTGGGAAATTGGCTTCGTAGTATTTGGAAAGAGGTATTATTGAAAATTCTACAGGGTACATTATTTGTTGTGGCTTGTCTAGTAGGAATTTGGGGATTATGCAAATTATGTAAAATAATACAATTGAAGAAGTCTAATAAGAATCAGAGGAGGGAAGAAAAGAAAAGGGAAAGAATTTACAAGGAAAATTCAAGGGAGGACAACATTATGAAGAAATAGAGTTATAAAATTGTGGGTGGCAATTAGGGGGTCATTCTGACCCTGACGGGCGGAGGAGGCCGCCCGCCAGAGTTCCCCCCTCCAGAACACCGCTCCGCGGTCCTAAGACCGCTGCGGTGATTCTGGCTTTTGCACTGGGCTGGCGGGCGGCCGCTAAAAGGCCGCCCGCCAGCCCAGTGCAAAAGAGCCTTCCCACGAGGACGCCGGCTCAGAATTGAGCCGGCGGAGTGGGAAGGTGTGATGGGTGCAGTGGCACCCGTCGCGTATTTCAGTGTCTGCAATGCAGACACTGAAATACAATGTGGGGCCCTCTTACGGGGGCCCCTGCAGTGCCCATGCCATTGGCATGGGCACTGCAGGGGCCCCCAGGGGCCCCACGACAACCCATACCGCCATCCTGTTCCTGGCGGGAGAACCGCCAGGAACAGGATGGCGGTATGGGCTGTCAGAATCCCCCATGGCGGCGCAGCAAGCTGCGCCGCCATGGGGGATTCCCAGGGCAGCGGAAAACCGGCGGGAGACCGCTGGTTTTCCCTTTCTGACCGCGGCCAAACCGCCGCGGTCAGAATGCCCTGCGGGGCACCGCCAGCCTGTTGGCGGTGCTCCCGCCGACCCTGGCCCCGGCGGTAGTGAACCGCCGGGGTCAGAATCACCCCCTTAGTGTGATGACAGATTTAGTCATCAGAGGAGGGAGTGCTGAAGCAGATGTCTTAATTAGAAATTATTAATGAGTGTTTATGTGTTTTGAATAATGAATTATGTAGAAAAATGAATAACGTAGAAAAATAATGCACACGTTTGAAAAAGTGACCTCGGAGAATGGCCACTAATGTTCACGAAATATACTAATTAATGATTAATATTTATGAAATATTGAAAATATATTAGAATAATGTAGCAATATGTCATATTGAGGGTTATAAAATATGTTCTAGCTATTAATTGTGGGCCTTAACTTAGCGAGTGTCTTGGCCTAATTTTGCCAGACCTCATGCACAACCTGTATTTCTTAGCGGTTAATAGAAAATGCTGACAGAGTAAACTAACTGTGAAATGCTCATTGTCTTGTTAAAATGTTTAGCAGAAGCTTTCATGAGAATCAACTAACAGGAGACAGTGTTCTTAAAAATGTAACAAGCTGCGTGTAATGTGGGTGAGAAGTGCTTTCCTAGGATGCGTACAATGAAGACAATGAAGAAATGTGCAACAAAATTGTTACCTGACGAGCCGGATGATGAGGACATCGTAAAGCGGACCAATAAACGCCGTGTGAAGAGTGCAATATTAGAAATCATAGATTTGGTATAGAAATATTATTGGATAGAGTATTAACATATGATTAATTGACCAATTTTGAATTAGGGGATAGTTTAGGTGACTTTGATATAACAATGCAACAGAGAAGAATTATTGAGAGATTTGTGGAGCAGAGAGACTAGAGAGCAATTTTAGGAAGACCTTATTCTGATTTTGTGATGAGATTTGACCCGTGAAGAGACTCGAGATTCTGTCATTGGACTCATACTCTCTGATTGAGTGCCTGATGCATTGCTGATCGATTGATGACCTGAGGACAAAGCTTGATTCTGATTGCTGACCCATACCGTGGATAGGTAGATATCACAATGCTACTGAATTGCATTTTTATGCTTTTCCTTTCTAGGTACTAACAGTCTTAATAGTTTTTCTTAGTTAGATGTTTTTTCCTAAATTTGTGTTCTAAATTGTTTTGCATGAAGCCCCACATGCTGATGCTAATCTGGGATAGTTGAGGCTATTAATATGACGATTGACAATTTACAGAGACAAATGTTTGACGAACTATTTTGCTGAACTCTATGGATCATGTAGCACTATTGAAGCTGACTTTGCTAATAATTTGCACCAATGCTTTAGAATATATTGTGATTCAAGCCTTGGTTACATTATGTTTCTTGCGTTTTTTCGGTTAACCAATATAGTTCTTATATGCGTCTGATTTGATTTTAAAATTAATCTACATGATTTTAGACTTTTTAAAATAAGGGAAATAAACTTACTATACTTACTAAAGGTGTGGTTATTAATGGCTGAAAAGTCATGGTGCGTGACAATTACTGTCTCTAATGATTTTTGATTTGACTAATAATTATTGATTATTGTGTATTGATTGTTGCTTCTGTCCTGGAGCTATGGTAAGAACATCTTAAACGAGTCAAACCGTTCATCACCCTATATGCGTCCGCTTGTAAATTTACTTTTTGAGGACCGAAGTACTAACAATACTAATGTTCTCAATGCAAAAAGCAGAGGAAATGTAATGTAATCAAACAGAAACTCTGCTAGACACTAAAGAACAGGTGCTAGGCTGAAGCTTGGGAGAAGCCCTTAAAACAACAATTCCAAAAGCAATAATAAAAGGGTGACTTCACCGAATCTGCAGTTCTCACTTCATGTCTAAATTTCAGAATGAGGCTACGCTTCCTTAAACAATTAGGCTAAATGTGCAATGTACAACATGGGATAACATAATGGCAGTGCATTTAAAATAAATGTAAATGTGCAATAATGCTAAGGCTCTAACACTGCTTTAAGCAGGTATAAAAGCAAATTTGCAAGTGTTGTAACAAACAGCTGGTTCTACATAACACTGGTATTCTCATTAAGTACAAGCACCATTATAATGGCTGCTTAACATGATGCTTCCCCAAAAGGCCATCGCCTGGCATTGCTCTTTCTCAGCATATGACCCAATGTTTCCTTTCAAATACCCCAAAGTCTTGCTTTCAAATAATAACATTGGAAGAATAATAGTGCTGGTGCAAAACAGTAAACCCCTACATTACTTTTATAATGCTGTTCCCAAACTGTTCACCTCAAGTGATGAGCTACAGTTTCTCCTTGTCAGAGCGGAGAGTTGCACCTTCATTAAACAAGGCAACACTCATTCACTTCACTAAAAAGGCTGCTATTACTAACAATAACCCCAGTAGTTATCACACATCCACATGTCCTCCAATGTTGAATATGATCTTAGAAAAGGTGGCCACCCATTATCAACTATGGGAATCTTTAGCTGGCATAACAGTATGCAGCCTTCTCAATCCAAGTTTTGCCCCTATTTTGTTTCTGGTTCAACTTTAATAGATATACTGAACTCCAACATGTTTATCACCAACCAGGGCCATATAGCCATTTTAGTTATTTCAAGCTTTCTTCTGCATTTGATATAATAACCCCAAATTCTTTCTAATAGACCTCATAAAATGATGGGCATTGGTAACTCTGGCAATGAATGTTCTTCCTCTTTCTCATCAAAGTGTACAGCAGGGTTTAGTTATTTTAGAAATCGGTATTTAATGTGTATTTATATTCACTCTGGTGCCCTACAGTAATCTCAAGTTTTACTCTGCGTTTTTATATTTACAATGATCAGGCAACGGAATTTAAAATTCCATTTATATGCAGTCGACACCTAAATTCTTATCAAGGTCGATAGAGACAGCACACAAAATGACAATCTATGATCATGCATTTAAATAATCAGTTTTTAATTTAACTTAAGAAAGCTCAATAGTGCAAAACCTGACTTCATGATGTGTCAATAAAAAAACACAAAATGATTTGGCCACATATTTTGGGATATTTTCCCAAATACTCTGAGTGAACTACGCAGTCATCAATTAAATTACCAAGCCTGGAAATTCTTTTGATAAGAAACCTTAAATCAACCATTAAATAACCTTTGCCACAAAAGGCATCTTTTGCAGAGGAAAGTAGTATATTTTATACCACCATGTTGCCCATATCATGAAAGGCAGGCATCGGTGTATGCTTCAAACAGGCGGTGCCACATTATCCACCCCAACTCTGGTTCAACAGGCTGTTGTAGAAACGGAAACACAGTACGTATTAAATGGATCAACCAAGACGTCTATTGTCAAACATTGACTTCATTGAATTTGAATGCATTAAAAAAACTTTAATCAGTATTGTTAAATTAATCAGGAAAGAAATACAACATTCGTCATAGCGTTATATCCAAACTGTGTATTCATTTCGTCATACAGCTAATGTTAATATCTGTCAATAATGTCATTTTGCATTTTAATGCAATTCTCCATTACTTGTGGAATGCAGTGTACAATTTTGTAAAAAAGGGTCATATACATTTATACAAAGAAACAAACATAGCTAGATGATAATTTCCTGTACGTACCTGTATATAGATATAATTACCATTTTGTTTATTTAGAAACCTCTCAATGCTTTAGCTGATGTTATGATCCTCTTAGCTGTCAGTCCAAGGGTCATCATCAAGACATTAAATAAAATTAATGAGCACAACTACAGGGAAGGTTGAATAATCACATGGTAGCACATGGTTATCATCAAATGCAGAAGTATGGGTGATAAAGGGTTTCCTAAGGACTGTGAAAAACAAAGTTCAATTTGGATTTACATTAATTAGTTTTACAAGGAAGGAGAAAGCCAAGTCTTACACCAGGGCCAAGTATCTCAGTGCCACATCTAAATCATCAGTGTCTTGTGTTTGTCACCTGCCGAGGAATAATAGCAGTGAGATGAGGAAAAGACAATAAAAGGACAAGCTGCAGAGATGGATTCCTATGGATCGATCTTCCTTCATAATAGGTTGCAAACCCCTTTATGGAGGAGGTGGAAACTCTCGAGGCACTTGGAAGAGAAAAATATTTTATGAGAGTTCTCTGTGAGTTTGTGCGGTGACTTGGCTAGATTTATTTCAGCCATGGCTTTTTACTTCCTCTGCGAAGAAATCATACAGGGTGCCATAGATTACCTGTGTTTGATGGATGCTAGAGACTGGGCATTGTTGGATCATATTCAACTTTTGGGGGTTGTTAATATCCTTTATCATATTTTCCAAGAGATATTTTTGATTGGTGGCAAATACAGCCTTTTGGAAGGATGTGTGTTTTGAATCCAGTTTGATAGGAGAGACTGGTTTTCCACCATGGAAGGGCCAATTAGCAAATGTTTTCTTTGAGCTGCCTGAGTTGTTTCTCGATTTAAGGACCATTTGGTGCTCCGTTGGATACATTTGGGAGAGTCAGCCTCAGGGTAGCGAAGTTGAGCAGTGCATTGGCTTAAACTAGGAGGTGGTGTGGAGTTAGTGACTCCATCCAATAGAAAAAGAAACAATAAATCAATGTACAGCCATTGTTTTAAATAAGAAAGAAAAAAGTACTTTACTTGTGCACCTGACAGAATACAGCACATAACAGTTAGCGGGCACACCACACTTTACACTGGTATATTAATTATGGCTACGGTGCAATTGTGGGAGCAACCCCTTCTGGTTCACTTCAGACCAGTACTGATCAATAACTGCAGAAAAATAGGCCTTCACCTATGATGCAGTTTTTTCCTCTCATGTTCAAGTTGACCTCACACCTTTCCTACTTGGCAAGTTCCGTTTAGGTGGAAATACAGATTCCCCCGTTTCTGGGGTTGCAGGTTTGCACAGTACCTTCTCTGTCTCATGTTGATGCGAGCACCATAATGGTCGGTGTGCCGTTCACTTAGCACACCACTGAGAGTGGTGATCCTCTGCTCTTCACCCCAGCTCGAAAGACGTGATCAAGGTCCGCTGTAGTGGTGCAAGTGCTTTCTTAAATTGTTCAAAGCCATGGGCTTTGACTTGAGGTGCCAGCAGAAAAGTGTGGTGATGTGGAAAGAGTCTTGTCAGGGGAGACCTACAACAATTAACAAAACATGTGGATGCTAGCCCACGTAATTACCTGTTGACCTGTGGAGGGTAGCCCTTCCAGTGAACAACTGGGCAGGAAAGAGCAGATGAATATTCCTGAAGTGGATATCCTTAATGGGAATATCCTAATTAAAAAGAAACATCTGTCTCCTGCCCTCCACACCCTAAAGTCTGACTACAATTAAAGATCTCTAGAATGTCCTAGAGGAACTCCACGTTTCTATCTGGGTTTCTCTTCACCCTCCATCTTGGGTACCACTCGGAGTCAGGAAAACAAAATGGAGCCACATGTATCATTCGCACTTCACACGTCTCCACACACATATACCCATTATCTATGTCCCACATGGGTGGAGCAAAGTACGTGGTTGCAGGGGTCTTGCAGACCAATTTAAAAACGTGAAAGGGCTGTAGGGGACTCGCCATGACAGTTAAAACTGGTAAAACGGGCTGTCATGCCACTATATTCTTGGTATCACCATTGTTAGTCCTCAGTAGCCAGATAGTAGTCATACTCAGCTGACTGTGGAGAGTGATCTTGGTGTGTCCTTCTAGACCACAGATCCCTTCTCTAATCTGCAATTACAATGCATGTCGATATGACACAAACTGTATTGGGTACTTGATCACAGAAGAATCTCTACTGAACAGGGGCAGACTGGGGAACTAAATGCTCAAACCCAGCCCATCCATTCATCTCCATGTGCAAATTCTCTCTTTACATCCATCCATTCTCTTTTTCTTTCACTACTCTCTCTTTTTTTCACTTATTTCTATCACTTTCTCTCTACCTTCCTTCTCCCCCTCTCTCTTGAAGCCCTGGGACTGCTACACTTCACCTCAGGGACCTGTAGAAAGTGAAAGAGCCACGAGCAGAGGCCCCCTGCCGTAAAATGGCCTCTAAGGACTCTAACCCACCTGGGAAAAGCCTGATGGGATGAAAGACCTGCAAGGTCCTGCCGTTGGATGCCATCAATACTCCATGCTCAGAATTTTTTTAGGTCAATCTATACCTTACATCTTTGACAGACAAATGGCTAGAGAAACAAATTAGCAAATGGGAAAGGAAGATGGAAAGGCTAGAAGAAAAATCAACACAAGATCTGATATTTCTTTGAATTTAGCCTTTAGCTCAAAACTTAATAAATCAGCAGATGTGCTTTTCCACCCATCGTCCCTAGCACTCGGTTTGAGTCAGGGTAGCTTCAGGGTAACCTATGGTAGAACCTCAACAAACTCTGCAGTCAGAACCCCTCAGTGGATGACCAATCCACCACAGTACTGCTGGTAATTCAGTGCTAGATGCGGATAGGCTAGGATATCAGCCGGAGCACTTATGGTGAACATCCCCCTCAACATGGCGGCAAGCTTTTAATAGAGCAAAATGGCCACGACAGTCTGGCCACTGGAGGGCCACTGCAGGTTTGATCTCCACCACTCCAGCAGGATAGCAGCTAGTGGTTTAAGTGAAGCCTTAGATACATCCAACATAAATTCCTATGTAGAGCATTATTACTCCACAAGGTACATGCAATAGGAACGAGTGACAGAGGCAAATTTCTCTATGGTAATCCTAGGAGGTCTAGGAAATTATCATTTTACAATATGGCTCAGTCACAATATACAATACTGGGTGGAAATATTGGAAATGGTTTCGGTAATGGATGGATAAGAAATAGAGCCTTAACTAAACTGATTCTCCTGGAATTATGAGTCTAGGTGGACAATAATATTGGCAAGAATGGTGCAAAGCACTGAACAAATATTATTGCCAATAATGGTGCAAAGCACTGAACCAACCAATAGTGCTTCAGAAAGAATAATGGCAAGTGGGCGTGGACCATTGCATGGAACTTCAAAGCGTTGTATGTACAAGAAGAATGTGCTAATACAAATGTGAAAACACAAGAGGGAAGAAGACGAGATAAATAACAGGACTATGGAAGTATAGTATGAACATATAAGACTCAGTCCCATGGACCTGCAATGAGGTGGATTGACAATCCAAACCCACAATCACCCCCAAATATGAACACTAATAGTTTATGAACTATGACAATGGTTTCTGATGTGTGTTCTCGGTTCTGTATTTGTTAGAATATTGACATCATGTTTCTGTACAAAATGCACACCTCTGTTGAATGTTTAAACTTCTAAAATTGAATATTGTTTTTTTTTTTAAACTGATAACCACACGACCACTATCCCCACAGAACTCATAATTTAAATGAAGCAATCATTTTCAATCAACAGAGTTCAATTTGGCTTTATATGCACCGAATGTATTTAAATCTATTAGCTGTTTAATTCTGTTTTAGTTAGACTTGCAGTATTTGCATTTCTATGCCCATATGTTCTATTTTTTGTCTCCTAAATGCAAATATGAAATGCCACCTTGTAGTTGATGATCTGCCTTAGGAATGATTCACTGGAGCTGTGTGAATCTTGCATTTTGCACAGCCTTTTACTCAAAAAATACATCATAGACAGCGAAATCCCTGTTCTTTCTTTCAGTGTGGACAGTGAAACGTCAGAGGAGTCCAGCAGAAGTGGCTCAGTAGTTAATAGAGGTGTCTCCATTCATCAATATGCAGATGAGTTCAGCCCTTCATCCCTGACCTTCCTGGCAACAAGAGGCTTTTTACCATCATATTCTCCCTCCTTAAAATCTCTGGGTTATCCCACATATGGATCAGGGAGCTAATTCTGCCAACCTCTTCTGTATATTCTACCCAAACCGTGCACACTCTTGTCTCCTCAAGACAGCTTGGACTGCTGTCCTATCGAATACCTATCAATTCGCTCTCCCCCTACTCAAGACAATACTTCAATCTATGGGTACAAGTCATAGATTTAAGAAACCTGACCACATCACGCCGATTCAGTGTGTCCTGCCCTTGCCACCCTAAACAGCAAAAATCAGTTCTTTGTTACACTGCCTCACTTATAAAGCCTTACATCCGAATAAACCCTTATGCCTGATCTGCTTCCTCACCACAGCAGGTCGTCAGAGGGAAATGTGCAGCCAAAAGGCCCCGCTACTAGGAGTACCCTGCCTCAACCCTTTCTTGGTCAGAAGCAATCTTTCTCCAGAGTCTGGAACTCTGTCGCTCCTTTGCTCTTGTCTCTTGGTTAGAAAACATCTAGAGCACACTTTTTCATAACATACTGTAGAATTGTTATAAATCAGTTTCTGCTATTGTTGTAATGTACTCCATTCCAGATTATTGTGAGTTTCCCCCAATGGTGCTTAAGATGCAGAAGTGATAAATCAAACTTTTAAATAAACTTCTTAGTCAAATGGAGTTAGCCACAAACATCAAGGCCTTCAGGGCTGACTTAGGGCCACATCAATGCATATGATCACTGCATTGTCTTTCACTTTTACTAATCCAGAGTTTCCCTCAGCAATGACAGCGGAGTATTAATACTTTATTATCTAGAATAATAATGTGTTGATAATCCTAAACAGTGCTTCATACCTGCTATTCTCTTCCAAACAACGGGATTAGTGCATCCGATTTACCTCAGTCACTGAATCGATGTGCTATGTTGGTGCTACCTCTATAGGTGCCCACGGTCATCGGAAGAAAGCATTGCCATTGTCATTTTTGGTGTTGCACGGCACCTAACAGGAGATGTGGTGTCACTCTCTCAGAAACGTGTCTCGGTATAACACACTCTTTTGAAGTCCAAGGTATATAATTAGCTCTCCTATGTAATGAAATCATTTTATTTTTAAGCTGAATAATACTTTAAACTTTCATTTGAAAAGTGCCCCATTGTGCCTACTGAAATAAGCCATATACATTTTTGTAACTTTTATATATGTCCATTCTCTGCAAGACATCACTGCTGATGTGAATCACAATGCCCCATTCTTTCATGTAATAACTGCACACAGCATGTTATAAAACATTCCTATGTTTATTACACTTTTAATAGGTAGCTGAAAGCCTTAGTTTGACCTGAAATATCTACACACGCCTCCTTATTTTCTTCACCCAAGAACACATCTTCATATACTCCTATGGAGGCTACCTTCCTCTGAGAGGTTCAGTGCGTATTAGGTCACGAAAACTAGATTTGACCACATTAAACAAAAAAAACAAAAAACGATTTTATCGAAGAATTGATCTCACGCTGTATTTGGGTGAAATAAACTACTTGCCTTTACCTAAACCTATTTCGTATTTAATCAGTGACTATTTTCAGTGAATGTAATAACAAATTCCTCGACACTCAGGATGACTGCTCTGATTTTCTTCTATTTTTTTTACATAGTTTCGTCCTAATACAAAGACAATTCGTTCTATCGCATCCCACATCACTTTTAGCAGCCCCACCTGACTGTCCTCTGAGGTTTTCAAGCAAACAAAGGTGGTACTCTGTTACATCAGTACCACTGATGTGGGATCCCGGCAGGTCACCTGGAGCGCTATTCACTCCAGGACCCACCTCTCATCCAGGAGTGATTCTATGGAAGAAGGGAGGCTGGTTTAATAAAACACGTGCTGTCTCAGCAACCTGAGACATTTTTGAAGGTAAGCCTGAGACAGAATCCGGATATCTCAAAACGTGAGTTAATCCAAGGAGTTCCTGTAGGAAGACTCCTAACCAAGTTACGTTCACCAGCTTCAAGAGCCTGGCCTCCATCACTTTTGGCTCAGTACGTGACCCTTCACTGTTGTCCCTCCAGTTCTTAACTAACTCCCTCAGTCCTTCATCTAAGCACCAGCTTCAAAATGCTAATAGTGACATCGCAAGCGCTTCAGCTCTGGCTGGCACTGGAACACTGAGCACCAAACTACACATATGCCTGTCATACAGAAAAAAAAACTGTGACAAGACCTAGGGAAATGTAATTCCCAGAATAAACCAGTGAATGCAACTATGAATGCTGACTAGACTACATCAGTATTAATCCAGCTGAAAAGTAATTTCAATGGATGCATAGATATATTTTTCCTGCACTAGACCATCGGGGCACATTGGGGTTCTCAGCCACACAGGTGAGCATAGTGTACAACTAGCATTAGTTAAGAGCTTTGGTTGCAGTTACCTACTACTTTTTTTATCATTTTTTTTTTAATTTGGTGAAGAAGGGAGTCAGGCAGACCGGCGCAACCTCTGTCTTTAGCCATCGTTCAGAAAAGCCACCATATCAGTGCCCTCAGACCCCTCCGGCAGTCCTACCAGTCGTATGTTGTTGTGACGATTGCGGCCCTCTGCATCCTCTACCCTTTGTTCCAGGACTTTCACCTTCTCGGCAAGGCCACCCACGGTGCGAGTCGCTCAGCCTGCTCCGCTTTAATCTCTTCCACCGTGGTTTTCACAGTTTTGACCCTCTCTGCCAGTTTGTGGTGTTCCGCCCGTAACAGACCCAGCCCTACCAATACTGCACTGATGTCTTGCTGCAGGGCCTGTTTAGTGTCTGCTATGGCGGCCAGCACTTTATGTAGGTGCATATGGATGGAGGTCTCATTCGTGTTCTGATTTTCCTCCCCCTGACCTGTTGCACCAAGAAAGTCTCATCTGGGTGCTGGGCAGCCTCATTTGTTTTATGCCGTGCCTTGCCCAAATTGATCTCTGCAATGCCCTGGCTCCCCCCAAGCCTGGACCAAACCCCATAGTGCTAGAATCAAGGCTTCTCAGAGGACTGGGGGCTAAGAAAGGAATTACAAGCCACTGCCTTGTCGGCGGCACCAACACCTCTGAATTTACTGCCAAATTACCTGTTCTCCTTCAGCAGTCACATAGGAGAGCCGCTCCAAATTCAGCCAGCTCTTCCAGGTCAGCTAGCAATCGAGAAGTCCACGGGGTATTCAGCCATAAAACGACCACACACAAGGCCTCAGGCCCTGCATGCATCGTTCTCAACAAAACGTCCCTTTTTCGGTCGCAAGTTCAGCTCAGGCCCCATTCCTACCCAACTTTCCAGTCATTTCAGCAATCAGTGTCCAAGCCCTCCATCTTACCGGCCATCTGCAGTGCCATCAGCAGCGGCTGTCAATCGCCCAGTGGTGTAGTGGGGTGACCCCCACTGCCCACGCAGGATAAACAGTGTTCGCGGTGCAGGCCGGTCAGCGGCCTGCCCGGCACATGCCCCGGCCCAGGCCTCCTGTTTATCTCACCACCTGCAGGCAGCGCCCCACCCTCCGCAAGCCACTGCGCCCAATCCTCTTCCGGACCGCTATGTCCACCAACTGCAGCACACCTCCACTTCGGGGCCCGTGACACCACCACACTGCCATCTCCCCGCCTGTGCTGCTTCTGCTATTGCGTGGGCTGGGCACCACTCCTCCAGTCATCGCCTGTGCTTCCCACTCTCCGCAGCCTAGGGACCGTAGCTCTCAGGCACCACAGACTGCCTTCAGGAGACGAGGCTTTGGGGGGGTGCCTCTCAAGCAAGCCTCAGTTATATTTAAGCAGGATTATTAAGTGGACTAGAGTGGAGCTCTCTGCTGACATATCTACCATTGCTGGCTTCCAAGCCACCCACCCCAGTCACCTACTACTTAATGTTCACTTTAACCATGAGGTTGATTCACCACAACAGAAGAGGTAAAAGATTACAGGGGTGGCTCCTTTGCAATGGCAAAGGAGCATCGTCCCCCGGGCTAAGCCAGGAGCTGAAAAATAAAACAATATTTCGTTATCATTCTATCTTTTAGCTGCTGGCTCAGCCAGCAGCATGTGAAGGGAGGGGCAGGCTTGGCCATGTGAGGTAGATAGAGTGCACTTAAGTGTGCATGTGTGTTTGACTGGTCGTCTTAGGTTTTTCAAGCCTGGCTGTGTTGAACAGCCGGGCTGGAAAAACTTCACAGACCCCCTGGGCAGTGTTTGAGCGGCAGTCCAAGCCACTCAGACCAATTCTGATGCTGCTTTCATGCTGAATTTAGGATCTAAGCAGTGCCAGGATTGCTGGGGAGCCTGCGCTGGTGTCCCAGTGAATGCTGGGACACCAGAAGAAGAGGAGCGAGGCGGCGGCAATGGGAAGAGGTACGTTTAAAAAATATATATATTCCCATCCCCTGGTAACCCCAACCCCTCCCCTTGCGATTTGTGACAGCCACTGCTGTAAAGGAAGTGACATCATGCACCGTTTTGCCCCACAGTGACATCACATGGTAGACCTTTTCTTCCACTTTTACCCTTCCACAGCCTCTTAAATGCTACTGGGTTGGAGAAATGGTGGAACTGGAGCTACAGAAAGTAAACAGCAATTTTTATTTCTGTTCCTGTGACTGCCTTCTGGGCCTCTGTGGCCAGGGACAGCAAAAGCAATGCTTGGGTGCCAAAGAGCAAAAGAGAGGGTAGTAACATTTATGTGGGCTACTACTGGTGGCATCTCAGCTGGGAGCTGGAGTCTAGTTAATGCCATAATAGCAATCTATGACCGTTTGTTTAAATTTAGCGAATTGTACCAGCCAACATTTACAGTTCAATTGAATAAATACAGAACAGCACGGACCACACCAGTCTTATCTGACTGTAGAGGAGGCGCACGACTCAGCCAGCTCCACCCCCCACTGCTTAATGTATGGTAATTGATGTCTAAAATAAACATATGGTTTGGAGAAAGGGGCAGTAGGTTCAGAAAATAAATCACGAGAAAGTAGTGACAGATCATTTGTTTCCTGATAGAGCCAGGATTCTTGGCATGTGGGGTGGGAGATGGGGGCTGAATGCAAATGTCTGACTTGAGGGGGCAGGCCAACCACTGAATGATGGAGGAGGAATGCTTCTAACATTGCTGTCAATCAATGGCAAGGGAGGCTGCAAGTTGGCACAATACAGCATGAGTGTGTCACCCTCCACATGTACGAATGTCACAGCCAATAACACACTTTATGCATCAGTTTTGCACCACTAGGTTGTCCAACTGTAGCATGTTACAGCAAGTCTTAAATAAGCCAATAATTGAGACTTTTGTATAGTTAAAAAGGTTTTCTCAAGCTTCGTTTAGAAACACTCACAAGACAGAACAGGTACAGTTCAGCATCAACAATGCACCCTACCTGCTACACTGACACTAGCTACAACATGAGCATCACCAGTGTAACCTACTTAATACACAGAGACAGGGTACAGCATGAGCATCACCAGTGCAACCTACCACGTACACTGAGACTAGGTACAACATGAGTATCACCAGTGCACCATACCTGATGCACAGAGACTGAGTACAGCACAAGCATTGTCAGTGCACCCTACCTGATGCACATAGACCGGGTACAGCATGAGCATCCCAAGTGCAACCTACCTAGTGCACAGAGACTGGGTACACCATGGGCATCACCAGTGCACACTAGCTGATATACAGAGACTGGGTACAGCATGAGCATCACCAGTGCAACCTACCTGATACACAGAGACCAGGTACAGCATGCGCATGGTCATATGCTGTATCTGATGCAAAGAGATCGGGTACAGCATGAGCATCATCAGTGCAACCTACCTTATACTCAGAGACCAGGTACAGCATGACCATCACCGGTGCAAGCTACCTGATACAGAGAGACAGCATGAGCATCACCATTGTACTCTACCTGATACACAGAGACCAGGTACAACATGTGCGTCACCTGTGCAAGCTACCTGATCCAGAGAGCCTGGGTACAGCATGAGCATCACCAGTGCAACCCACCTGATACAGAGACCGGGTACAAAAGGAGCATCACCAGTGTACCCTACCTGATACACAAAGACCAGGTACAACATGAGCATCACCTGTACAACCTACCTGATAGAGAGAGCCTGGGTACAGCATTATCATCACCAGTGCAACCTACCTGATACAGAGACAGGGTACAGCATGAGGATCACCAGTGCAACCGACCTGATACACAGAGGCAAGGTACAGCATGAGTATCATCAGTGAACCCCACCTGATACAGAGAGACTGGGTGCAGCATGAGTACCACCAGTGCACCCTATCTGATACATAGATACTGGGTACAGCATGAGCATCACCACTGCAACCTATGTGATAAATAGAGACCGTGTGCAGCATGAGCATCACTAGTGCAACCTACCTGTTACACTGTGACTGGGTACATCATAAGCATCACCAGTGCACCATACCACATGCACAGAGACCAGATACAGCATGAGCATCACCAGTGCAACCTTTCTGATACACAGAGACCGGAGAGTGTGAGCATTGTCAGTCCACCCTACCTGATACACAGAGACCGGGTACAGCATGAGCATTGTCAGTGTACTCTACCTGATTCACAGAGACCGAGTACAACATGAGTATCACCAGTGCACCCTATCTGATACACTGAGACCGAGTAGAGCATGAGCATCACCAGTGCAACCTACCTGATGCACAGAGACCGAGTACTATCGTAATCACTCCCCTAATAGTAACAAGACAGCTGGATTTGGGCAGCTGCACCATCGAGCGCAGGTGTCTAAATCTGAACCTATGCTGTGTGGCCGCTGCTATCCAAACCATTCTGGACAGCCAGCAGCACCTCCCAAGGACCCTGGAGTAAAGGTGATTCTTAACAGCCCTTCGCATGACATTTGAATTTCTCAGGGAGATCATGGTGGGACAGATCTTACCCCTTTCAGTCACATATGTATCACACATACACAGGCAAAATGGAAGCAGGACTGGGCTCAAGAAACCTTTATTTGATAAACTGCATTCTATGTAAAAATGCATGTTGTAGGAAGCTGGCTCTATATACACTATATCAAAATGGGATATAGTGTGCACATAGTCCAGGGGTTCCTTAGCTGCTTAACAGAGGCTAAAGTAGACAATACTAAAGCTCTCCTTTGTGGTAGTGTGGTCAAGCAGTTAGGCTTATCAGAGGGTAGTGCAAAGCATTTATTGTACACACACAGGCAATAAAAGAAGCAAACACTCAATAAGTAACTCCAGACAAATTGTTTCTAAAGCAAAAATATATTTTGTTGCTTTATTTCTAGAACCACAAGATTCGAGTTGCAGGTAAGTACATTTGCAAGTAAGTATCCAACATATGTATCAATACCACTTTGTTTCAAATTGGCAAGTTACACTTTTTTTAATAAATAGCAATAATATGTTTTAAAAGTTGATAGTGCAATTTTCAGAAACAGTTCTGGGGGGAAGAAATGTTAGCACAGTTTTGAGATAAGTACAAGACTCCGGGTGTTAGGATGTCTACAGGTTGGGGGTTCAACTTAAACCCAAACACCAACCACCAGCAACATGGGGCCAGCCAGGTGCAGAGGTCAAAGTGGAGATCGATTTACCATGGGCTCCTATGGAGACTGGGGACACTCAGAATCGGTCCTGCTTGCAGGTAAGTACCCACATCTTCGGAGGGCAGACCTGGGGGGTTTAGAGGAGCACCAGGGTAGCGGGACCACAGGTCAGCACCAAATACACACCCTTAGTGACACAGGGACGGACGGGTACAGGGTGCAAACACAGCATCAGGCTCTGAGTGCTTTCCTATAGGGCAACCCGGGGAGTCACAAAGATGCTGCAGGTGAATTTCCAGGAAACCAAAGGCTGGACAAGGAGAGGGGCCACCTGTTGGATGTTGCTGCACTGAAGGTCGGATTTCCCAAGGCCAGGTGGCTGCGGTTGCAGGGGTACCTTTTGGCGTTGGAAATCTTCGTCTGGTTCTGTCGCAGTCAGGGGGATCCTCTGGATTCAGGCTGCAGGTGTCATTGTGTTGGACAGGAGGGGTCAACCCAGGATGATCACTTGCTCAGAATTGCAGAGTGAACAGGATTCATGGATCTGGGGAGGCTCTGGAGTCCTTGGATGGAGTTTCTTCTTGGACAGGGTGTTGGACCTGGCCCTTTTACAGGGTCATTCCCCAGACTTTTAGCTTTTTGCCTTCATATTTTTCTGACCTTTGTTGGCTGACTTTTTGACTCGGAGCACTTTTTTCACTGCTAACCAGTGCTAAAGTGCATGTGCTCTCTCTTACAAAATTGGTATGATTGGCTAATACCAAATTGGCATATTTAATTTACCTATAAGTCCCTTGTAAAGTGGTATCCCTATACCCATGGCCTGTAAATGAAATGCTACTAGTGGGCCTGCAGCGCTGCTTGCACCACCCACTGAAGTAGCCTGTCAAACCTTTCTCAGGCCTGCTAGCGCAGGGCCTGTGTGCATAGTTTTCTGCCACAGGGACCTGGCATCTAAATTTACTTGCTAGGCCCAGAACTCCCCTTTTACTACATGTAAGACACCCCCAAGGTATGCCCTAGCTAGCCCTATGGGCAGGGTGCCATGTATGTAGAGGGCAGGACATGTGCCATGATTGTGTGGCCTGTCCTGGTAGTGACAAACAGCCTAACTTGGTGTCTCACTGCTGTGAGTGCCGCCTTCTCATAGGATTGCATTGGAGATGCCCTGCCTTATGTGTAAGGGGTATTGTCTGATTCATGAGGGTAACATAGGCATGTTTGGTATGGTTGTGATAGTGATGAGAAATGCTGCTTATTGGTGTGGGTGTTTTGTTTTATTACTATCACAGAAATGCCACTTCTAGAAAGTGCACATTTATCTGTGCTTATGACTTTGGTGTTTTGCAGCTTGCCTCTAATCCACATCTGGGCAGACTGACAGTTGGGGCTTTGTGCATACTTTTCTGACAGCCTGAACACAGGGAGGGTGGAGGTGTCACAGAGGTGCATCTTCATAGTGTAAAGCCTTCCTGGGTTGAGAGAAGGCAGAGGCAAGGCACACCTGCATTTGCAAAGGCTGTGCCCTGGCCTCCCACAGTAGGGTTGTTTACCCCCCACTGATGTTTGGAGCCTGTGCTGTAGGAGAGAAAGGGCACTCTCAGAACCAGTTGTAACTGGTTGGAATCCCCTACCCTCCCCATTGCAAAATACACTGAAAACTTAGTATAAGTACAGGGGAAATTTCCCCACAATTTAGACATCATTTGACATCACTTTGGACATTCTGGGATCTCCAGGAACCTTACCTGGAGCTGGACAGGATGCTGTTGAAAGGACTCACCAGGACCACCTTGGACTGCTGCTGCTGTGCTGACCTGTGACCTGCCTGGTCACAAGGAGGAACTGCCACTGCTAGCACGCTTGTTGTGCTGACCTGCTACTGGGTCCTCCAGTCCTGCACCCCCCCTTCTTCAACTGTTGTCTCCAGAGGCAGGGTGCTGTGGCCCCTGACCTCTGAAAACTCTCTTCAGCACGAGGAGTGCTGAGTAGCACCTTGGGAGCGCTCTTTTGTGGCCATAAAAGCACTTTTTCATAAGCGCGCTTTTCTGCCTGAAGAGAATCACCGCCGCAGCCCGGGCTGCAGAGTTTGGCCATTGCGCTCTTAAAAGCGCTCTCTTAATTGCCCCCAAATCACTGCTGCGACCCGGGCGTCTTATTTACATCCCACGCGAGGATGGTGCTGTTTCCCCTGCCCCCAGGGCACAAGAAGAAGTCAAGCGGAGAAAGCGTGCTCCTGTTGGCACCCCCGGGGGACAGTCTGCTCTTGGGAGCACCCCCGGGGCACCAGCTGCCTCCAATTCTCCCAAAATCAATGCGGCGGCACAGGAGCAGCTTGGGCCACTCGCGCACCACATCGGGTGCAGACGGGTGCCTTCTTGGGCCCCCGGAGGGGTCCGAGCTTCCAAAAGCCGCATCATAGGACTCGGGGAAGGTGCGGGGAGCTCCCACCTTCCCCGGTCTCTGCAGTAGGAGCAGGACGCTCCTTTTCCCTTTTTAAAAGCAAACTGGCGTTTTCTTGCTCTGTCGACACCGGGAAGGGAGACCTCGACAGAGACCCCTTCCCCTCACCCAAATACTTGTTGTTGGGTCTGGCCTGGCCCCCACCCCACAGACAGGGTGTGAGGAGGGCAAGGCAGGCCCCCATCAAAATCACAGGCCCCCAGAGGGGCCCATTTTCTACCAGTAGAGGGTGCCAACTGCCCCTCTCCCCAAAGAGCACCACGTGGCCCCCGTTGAGCACACAGGGGCGTCAGGTGCCCCCTATGCTCCTCCTTCTAGACACTGGGAGTGCCTCTTCATCATGAAACCAGGTACTTTTTATAGATATAGTGGCTCAGGGAGCCTAGTATGGACCTTGGGGAGTTTATATGTTTTACCTGCTTTTCCTGCCGTTACATATATGTGCTAATGTTCCTTTTATGGGCATGACATGCTGATATGTATTTTTATGACTTGTGATATGTTCTCTAATGTTCCTTTTATGGGTATTTATGAGGGCTTCATGACAAGTGAATAGAATTCTTACTGTAATTCCTGACTACTGCTTATGTTGCAGAATCCTGAGTACTTGTGTGTTATAATGTGACAACTGCGTATTCTTGCAGAGTATTAGTAAGTTGTGAAACATTCTGACAACTGCTAAGGTAGCAGGGTATTACTAATGTGTAATGTTGGTCTAATTATGTTTTGTGCAACACAGTTTTTTGTACATAGCTCACTGTTGTGTTTACTGTGTGGTGTACATTTTGTGTCACGTGTGTTGTGTATGTTGTGCAAATGCTTTACACATTGCCTCCGAGGGTAAGCAGAGGATATCTTGGATGTGTAACTCTCTTGCCCTGACTAGAGTGGGTGGGTTCTGCCTAGCTTAGGTGCATACCCTAGCCAACCAGAAACCCCATTTCTAACACAGGGCCACTGTCCACGGGAGTTCTTTGTCCTCTGGGGCGCAGGTAGTCCTCTTGAGGCTTTTCAGAGGTTGCTGGTCCTGCAGGATGCATTGCCTTCTTTTAGCAGGGCTTTAGAAGCTGGAGACAGGCCAGTAGGGCTGGGGCCAAGTCAGTTTGCGTCTTTAGTATTCTCTGCTGGGGGTCAGCTTAGCAGTGCTTCTTCTTTCTTATTTCTTCTTGTGAGGTCACCAGGAACATGACAAGCTATGTTCATGGGAGCCCTTAAATCCTGATTTTAGGAGCATTACAGGGGTCAGAGGGCAGTAGACAATGGCTACTGTCTCTGAGAGTGGCTACAACCTTCCTGTGTCCATTCCCTTGGGGGGCACAGACCTACCCCTATTGGTCCCTGTCTTCCAAACCAAGGTGAAGGATTTTGAAAGGAGCAGGTCACCTCAGCTCTGGACACCTCAGGGGTGGTCCCAGCTGAGGTTTCACTCCTCCTTGTTTTCCCTAATTTTCCTACCAGACTTGCCACCAAAAATGGCGAGGCGGGCATCTCCACTAGCTAGAGTGCCCTCAGGCACTGTAACAGGAGGCCTGAGCCTTTGAGGCTCACCGCCAGGGGTTACAGTTCCTGAAGGGGGAGGTGTGACGCACCTCCACCCAGTGTGGGCTTTGTTTCTGGCCACAGAGAGCACAAAGGCTCTCACCCCATGTAGTCAGAAACGTGTCTGGAAGTGGCAGGCTGGCACAGACTGGTCAGTCCTGCACTAGCAGTTTGGGTAACATACAGGGAGCAACTCTAAGATGCCCTTCGGGTGCATTTTCCTATAAATCCAACACTGGCATCAGTGTGGGTTTATTGTACTGACAAGTTTGATGCCAAACTTCTCAGTATTCAGTGAAGCCATTATGGAGCTGGGGAGTTCGTAATGACAAACTCTCAGCCCATATGCTCAGTATGGCCACACTGCACTTACAAATTCTAAGAATGGACTTAGACACTGTAGGGGCATATTGTTCATGCAGCTATGCCCTCACCTGTGGAATAGTGCACCCTGCCTTAGGGCTGTAAGGCTTGCTAGAGGGGTGACTTACCTATGCCACAGGCAGTGGTTTGTGGGCATGGCACCCTGAGAGTGGTGCCATGTCGACTTTGACTTTTTTTCCCCACCAGCCCACACAAGCTGCAACAGCAGTGTGCATGTGCTTGTTGAGTGGTCCCCCAGGGTGGCATAATACATGGTGCAGCCCTTGGGGACCTTACCTGGCCACTGGGCCCTGGATACCATGGGTACCCTTTAGAAGGGACTTAACTCTGTGCAGGGTTGTGCCAATTGTGGAAGCAATGGTACGGTTTTGGGAAAGAACACTGGTGCTGTTGCCTGGTTAGCAGAATCCCAGCACACTTTCAGTCAAGTCAGCATGAATATCAGGAAAAAGGTGGGTAGTGTAATCATGCCAAAAAAGGGCACTTTCCTACACATGTATTGCAATTATGAGGATGATAATGTATAATAAAAGCAAGGCAGTGACAAGTAAAGTGAAACATGAAAAGTCTCACCATACTGTCACAACAATGGTTCTAGAATCCCTACATGCATTACTAAGATTCTATACAAGATCATGGCACTGTAAGCCCTGTTCTGCACATCAGGACCCCGTGGGAAACCCCGTTCCCCATACCTGTGATTGTAGGTAAAAAAAATGTCTGTTGGTCTACTGCGTATCCTCACACATGAAGGGAGAGACTGCATCAGGTCTCAGCAGAAACTTGCAAAGGCGACGTGGAGCATATGATGGCAACTGGGTGGAATTCCCCTCTATCATGTAGGGAACAGTGAGGTGTTTTCTAATAAAACATCTGGTGCTCTGAGAAAACTGCCCTGATGTGACAACACATATATTTATGTATACAGTAGTGCGGGACGTGATGAACACTTTGTGCCAGCAATAACATTTAACCTATCAAATACAGCCTTGAATAAAGCACAGAATGAAAATGCCATACAGAGAACAAAATAGCAAAATTGTATGTGAAAGGACAAACTAATTAAATAATAAAAACATTTCCACTGAAATAAGGCATTTGCTAAAATAATAGAAGAATAAAAAATGCATGCCTTAGAGTGAAAGGGAACAAGCTACAGGCCTAAGTGAAAATAACGTGCCTGTGTATTAGCAAAAGTAACTTTACGACAGTGCAGCATGAGCATTACTAGTGCACCCGACCTGATGCGCAGAGACTGGATACAGCATGAGTATCGCCAGTTCAACCTACTTGATATACAGAGACCGGGTACAGCATGAGCATCATCAGTGCAACCTACCTGATACACAGAGACTGGGTACAGCATGAGCATCACCAGTGCAACCTAGCTGGTACACAGAGAATGGGTACAGCATGAGCATCTCCATTGCAATCTACCTATTACATAGAGACCAGCTACAACACGAATATCACCAGTGCACCCAACCTGATACACACAGACCGGACATCATGAGCATTGTCAGTGCACCCTACCTGATACACAGAGACCAAGTACAGCATGAGCGTCAATGTACTCTACCTGATGCACAGTGACCGGGTACCTCATGAGTATCACCAGTGCACCCTACCTGATACACAGAGATTGGGTACAGCATGTGTATCACCAGTGCAACCTACCTGATACACAGAGACCAGGAACAACATGAGCATCACCAGTGCAAACTACCTGATGTACAGAGACTGGGTACAGTATGAGCATCTCCACTGCAGTCTATCTATTACACAGAGACCAGGTACAGCATGAATATCACCAGTGCACCCAACCTGATACATAGATACCGGACAGCATGAGCACTGTCAGTGCATCCTACCCGATACACAGAGACTAAGTACAGCATGAGCATTGTCAATGTACTATACCTGATGCACAGTAACCGGGTACAGCATGAGTATTACCAGTGCACCCTACCTGATACACAGAGACTGGGTACAGCATGTGTATCACCAGTGCAACCTACCTGATACACAGAGACCGGGTACAGCATGAACATCACCAGTGCAGCCTACCTGATGTACAGAGACCGGGTACTGTTGTAATGCCTCCTGTTATAGTGACAAGACTGCTGGATTTGGGCAGCAGCACCACTGATCGCAGGGGTCTAAGTCTGATCCTACACTGTATGGCATCTGTTGGCCTAACCCTTCCGGCCAGCTAGCAGCACCTCACTAGCACCTGAGAGTAAAGGTGATTATTGACAGTCCTTCACATGAACTTTCGATTTCTCAGGGAAATCATGGTGGAACAGATCTTACTCCTTTCTTTCAGCCACATATGTCTCACATGTACCCAGGTAAAATGGAAGCAGGACTATGTTCAATAAGGTTTTATTGCATCAACTGCATTCTATGTAAAAAGGCATGTATTGTGATTATGAGGATGATAAAACATAATAAAAGCAAGGCAGTGACAAGGAAAGTGAATCATAGGAAAATTCCTACTACACTATCACAACAATGGTTTTAGAATCCCTACCTGCACTACTAAGATTCTATAGAAGAGCATGGTAGTGTAAGCCCTGATCTGCCCATCAGGCCTCCCGGGAGAGCTCCGTCCCCCATACCTGTGATTTTAGGTAAAGAAAAGGTCTGTTGGTCTACTGCGAATCCTCACACATGAAGGGAGTGACTGCGCCGGGTCTCAGCAGAAACTTGCAAAGGTGACATACAGCATACAATGGGAACTGGGTGGAATTCCCTTCTATCGTGTAGGGGGTACGGAGGTGTTTTACAATAAAACATCTGTTGCTCTGAGAAAACTGCCCTGAGGTGACAACAGGTATATTTCTGTGTATAAGAGTCAGGGACATGATGAACGCTTTGTGCTGGCAATAACTTGTAACTTATCACGTACAGCATTGAATAAAGCACAGAATGAAAATGATATGCAGAGAACAGAATAACAAAACTGTATGTAAAAGGACAATTTGATAAAATACTAAAACATCTCCACTAAAATAAGGCCTTTGCAAAAATAATAGAAGAATAAAAAATGCATGGCTTGGAGTGAAAGGACACAAGCTACATGCCTAGGTGAAAATAATGTGCCTGTTTATTAGCTAAAGTAACCTCACGACAGGACAGCATGAGCATCACCAGTGCACCCTCCCTGATGCACAGAGATCGGGTACAGTATGAGCATCACCAGTGCAACCTACCTGATGCACAGAGACCGGGTACGGCATGAGCATCACTAGTGCAACCTACCTGATACACTGAGAACGGGTACAGTATGAGCATCACCAGTGCACCCTACCTGATACACAGAGACTGGGTACAGCATGAGCATCACCAGTGCACCCTAACTGATACACAGAGACCGGGTAAAACTTGAGCATCTCTAGTGAAATCGACCTCTTATGTAAAGACCAGGTTCAGCATGGGACTGGGTACAGAATGAGCCTTGCCAGTGCAACCTATTTGATACACATATTCGGGGCACTGCATGAGCATTATCCATGCACCATACTTGTTACACGGAGATCTGGTACATCATGAGCATCACCAGTGCACCCTATTTGATACACGGAGACCCGGTACACTATGAGCATTAACAGTGTACCCTACTTGATACAGAGAGCCCAGGTACAGCATGAGCTGCTTCTTGTAAAACTCACACATAACCTGTTCAGCGCAGCCAGGCAGCAGCACTAGTTCTCCTTGTGAACAGGCACCTGCATAGCACAGCATGCTTCCTTGCATACAAGGGACAGATGCCCTGTCTAAAACTGTCATGTTAATGTCCATCTCATCCAAACAGTAAGGGCAGCTGAAGTGTAAGCTTCTTTCAACACCCTGAACAGATGCAATGCAGCTGCACTCCAGGATTCTGCCACATAACAGTTATTTTGTAACGTGCTTGTTCACCATTGAATAGGTTTTGTGGTGCTGATAACAGATGTTTATTATCTATGCTGGATTGGCTTCTTGAGCAGAGAGAATGGGGGCAGTGATGCTACAAGAGTGCCATCGACCATGGTGGAAGTAAAGAACATAGCCCCCTTTCCTGCTACTTGAGCAGTAAAATACTGCCATAATCAGTGTTCAGTGGGTACCTAAAACCCCTCCCTCTGGTGACACTGCATCTGTTGCACTAGTGACAGCTATGGCCCAGCCTGGAAACCTGCAGCCTGCTTTCAGAACCCCTGAAGATACGTGTTCTACAAGACACATGGCAATTTCAGGTCTGCTTGGTTCAGACTCACAGGGGCTGCAAATCATATTCTAAGATTTTGAGCACTTACCTATCCTGTGTTTAGTGACTTTTGTGGTTTGAAACTGAATTAGGGAAGAAATAGGGCAGTGCCAGGATGCTTGCTTTTTTTGGTGAGCCTTGCTTGGCTTGTCACCTCCAGTAGGGACTAGTTTTGTGAGTCATAGCTAAGATTCATGCTTCTTATTTACTGTTCCTATTAGTTGACCGACCCTTAACATTGCACATCAAGTTCTAGCTGGGGCTGTCTGGAATACAACATGATCCAAGAGACTGAAATTACATCTACTGCGTGCAGGCAGCGTGGCAAGACATCTGCATTAAAAGGAAGTTGAGAGCAGACTGGAAAGATTTGCCGTGCTCTGTGCCAGGGCCAAGAAAGGATCCTTGGAGGTGAGTTTAAGGAGTCCAAGAGGATCCTCATGAAGACAGGCAGGACATCATATAGCTTTGAGGCCATAGAATGTGGCTATGTGGCTGGTGGCTTCTAAAGGTGATGGTGGCATGCTGGCACAAGGTCCAGTGGGGATTAATGGTCAGAAAAGGGGTCTATTGGCTAGGAGACAATGTTTAAATGCCCTGGTACACCACACATGCAAGGTGAGTGCTCTATGGTGCTGTCAAATGCCGTGCAAGGGGCTCTAGCCTTTGGCACCAGCGTCTCTGCAAGTTTCTGACACCATCTGGGGTGCTCTCCATTGTTGTTTAACAGACTTTAAGAGCCAGTAGGTGGGACATGGTGGCATTTCTGACAGCTGGCAGTTTGCTTCTGAGTGACAGTAGAGGTGTTGTGGTGGCTCTGAGACCCTGGTGAGAGGCTCAGAAAGCCAGGTGTGGTAGTGGTAACTGTTGTAAGGTCTTTCAGGGATTTTGAGAACAAGTGGAAGTGACCTAAAAGGCTCTGAGGCATGCCCAAATCATATAGGGACAGTTAGGGGGATTACAGAGGTAACAGAGGTATTAGGTGCTGGCTTTGGCACTCTGGAACTGATCATATTTGAGGGCCACTAAGTATCTGTGATCAGGGGCGGCTGCTGTATGGGCAAAGTGGCGAGACGGGGGCACAAAACAAATTACAAAAAAAGAGATAAATAATTAATTTTTTTTAAACTTACCTGTCTCCCTGCCTCCACCACACCGCTCCTCGGTCCTGACTCACAGCAGGCACAGGTCCCCAGCCTGCCCTGCGGCCAATCCTAATGCAGCATGAAAGCCGCGTTAGGACTGGCCGGAGCACCCTGGCTTGGTGCTTCGAGGCAGACTGGAAGCCTCTGCGTGCTGTCTCCAACCCAGCAACACAATGCCAGGTTGGAGAGAGCACAGTGCCCATGTGTATTTGGCTGGCCCAAGACGGCCAGCCAAACACACAAGTGCACTGAGGGGAGTGCACTCCACTCCCATCAGTGCTCGTCATCCCCGATGGCTCCACCCCCTTGAAAAATAAAAACAATAACAAACATTGTTTTATTATTGTTTTAATTTGTTTTCAATTTGCAGCTGCTGTTACTAGCGGGGAGGGGAACAACTCCGACATAGCAAAGAGGTGCTACCACTGTCTGTGAGGGTTGACTGTAAGAATGTGGGGGGCAGCTGGGGGTATCCTGATGGCTGGCAGAGGAGCAGTAGAGGATGTAACAAATTCTAAGAACTGGCAGAGTAGGTCTGAGAGCTGCCAGAGTGGGTTTGAGGGCCAATGGACCTATTTGCAGCACCTCTTCCTCAAATCCACCAGGTTCATGCAAATAGTGACTTTGTCCGAATCTACAACAGTACACAAACTAACATGAAGAGTATTCACATTCAACCCAATGTCGCTGTGCGGTGAGACAAGAAATGCTGTCTCAATCTCTTAACTACCTGATGCTAAATCATCCTGAACTCTTGATAATCCATATAATTCAGATAAAACACATCCCTGGGGTTGAACCTTTATTTACCCAATAGTGGCTCCATCTTGCCCATATCTCAAAGATACTTTCATTTCTGAATAAGGGCAAATGCATCATTGGAACCATATGCCTGTGTCCAGGAAATCATTGAAAAATATTTTATTCTTGTATTGAATTTAAAAAACACTTACACATTGGGCATTACAAGTCTTTGTTCGTCCTATTTAACATTTTCCCTTTTACTATGATTCAGTTAAATACGCTTTGAAAAAAATGTATACTCCAGTTTCTGGTATAACACTCCATTCACTGAGTAGATGAAAACTGCACCCTCCAATGCATTATCAATACATTGGTATATGGAACCAATATAGAAGTATCAGTAGGATCTTGGTAAGAATTCCTCACCCCATTGGACCGGGCTACCTGCATCATTGCATCTCTTCCATAACGCCGCCATACCCCTCTGATCTACCCAGCAGGCACTAGTCACCATTCCATGCATCCGGAAAGCCACCACTGGAGGAAGATCTGTCACCTACCTCACAGCCAAGAGCTGGAACAACCTACCCAGGCACCTCAGACAAAGCCCATCACTCACCATCTTCAGGGAGAACCTCAAGACAAGGCTCTTCGAATGAGGCCCAGACTCATCACCAGCACCTTGAGACCCTCCCAAGTGAGTAGTTGCACTTCATAAAAACTGATTGATTGATTGACCTCATAAGTTACTTTTTATATCATGAAAAAACTCCAGTGGATACATTCATGTGACTGAGCTAAGAACTTTCTAGGGGGAAAGTAATCTCTTTGAATAATCAGGTCCTTTCCTTCCTTCTCTAGTGTATAATGAGAGCACGTCTGTGACTACTCACATTTTATCACACAGTTTATGCCTCACTTTCTTTCATGCCTACCTAACTGATATATGTCACATCAGGGGAAAGTGGGCTCTGTTATTTCAGTGCTGACAGCATATGGAGTCTTGAGGGGTTACCAGGATACTTGTTAGCACAGGGCCTATCTAACTTCACATCTAAAACTGAGAAATGGAGTTTGGCTGATCTAAATTCAGTCTTATTTTTATTCTTTTTCTTAGACCATGTACTTGCTTACAGACACCTATATTCCAAGACAAACTAAGGGCCTGATTTAGAGTTTGGTTGATAGGATTACTGCATTACAAATGTGATGGATATTCCTTCAGCTGTATTACAATTCTGTTAAATCCTATGGACATCATAATACGGCAGACAGGATATCCGTCACGTTTATGACGGAGTAACTTGTCTGGCAAACTCCAAATCAGGCCCTATGTGTTCTATGTTACGATATATATGTGAGTTCAAATTTAATTCTATAAGATTAATCATGTGTTGGTGGTGATTGGTGAAAATAGTGAAAGGGAGCAGCAAGAGAACAATTCTGTGCAAAAAAGTGGTAGCATTGTCCTATGTGTAGATGATGAACCATACAATTCTCCAAATTGTGGCATTGTAATTAACAGAAGATATTTAAAATAATGGGAGATTGAGGATCTCCAGTTACAATTATTTCTAATGGATATTTTTATAAAAATTGGCCTAGTAAGGAATTGGAACTCGATGATCTGGTTTACGCCTATGGTGTAAAAAAGATTATGGCCCTCATTACAACATTGGCGGTAAAAGGCGCTTACCGCCGTGCAGAAGACCGCCAATACACCGCCGCGGCCGCGGTAGACCGCCACAGCTATTATGACACACATCACGGAATCCGCCGAAATTCAGACACCCACACAATACCGCCACACCAAAGGTCAGCGATAAACTGGCGGAAACAAATCCTCCACCTCCACGCCAACAGAAACACGCCCATGCCAATACGACCCACGAATCAACGCGGCGGTCTTACAACCGCGGTATTCCATTGGCGGTACACACTGCTGCGCTCAAAATACACACACATTTACAATACACCGCCACATTGGACAATTACAAATACACACACCTGATACACATACACACACCACTCCCACACATCCAATACAATATAAAACACACACCCACATCACCCACAAACCCCTACAAGCTGAAATTCGGAGAGAAGGCGAGAGAGAGAGCACAGAATAGACAACTCCATCACACAGAGGCACACAACACCATCACCCACACAACATCCAAGCACAAAACACCACATACCACTACACTCACCACACTCATCACCACATACACCACCCCACACATCACCCACACCACCCCATGGCACGCCAAAGACACCCCCGCTTCTCCGAGGAGGAGCTCAGGGTCATGGTGGAGGAAATCCTCCGGGTAGAGCCACAGCTATTTGGCTCACAGGTACAGCACACATCAATAGCCAGGAAGATGGAGCTATGGCAAAGAATAGTAGACAGGGTGAAAGCAGTGGGACAGCACCCAAGAAATAGGGAGGACATCAGGAAGAGGTGGAACAACCTACGGGGGAAGGTGCGTTCAACGGTCTCCAGGCACCACATCACGGTGCAGCGGACTGGCGGCGGACCCCCACCTCCTCCCCCACAACTAGCAACATGGGAGGAGTAAGTCTTGACCATCTTGCATCCTGAGGGCCTCGGAGGAGTCGTTGGAGGAACGGACACTGGTAAGTCAAATCTTAAGTATCACATCCCCCACCCTACCTGCATGCTATCACCCCCCCCACCCTCATACCCTCCCCTAGTACCCAAACTCCTCACTAATCTACCCATGACACCAACCACCCATCCCAACCCCAAGACCTGCATGACACAACTAAGCATGGACACCCATCACTGAAGCATGCCCACTGCACATACCCAGAACACCCCCCCCCAACCATCAGCACACAAGCCCCCACACAGGAATGCCTGCACTGGGGTTCACGCACACCTAACCATTGCACACCATGAAACACACACATGCAATAATCATGTTCTTATACCCCCGCAGGAACCCGAAGGAACGTCACCACACCAGAGGGTCCAGACAACACCATTCCACCCCCAGAAGAGGCCCACAGTGATGATAGCAGCTCTGCCCTACTGGATCTTGATGACCAGCCCGGACCATTGTGGGCCTCAGGACATTCGGTTCCCCTTGCCCAGCCACAGCCCAACACCGAACTTCCACCCTCTGGTAACACCAGCACAGCACCCACCCAGCGGGCCCAAACCTCCCTACCCAGGACAGGTCAATCAGCGGTATGTCCACCACTACAGGGCACCCAGGGTAACCCACCACCCCAACAACAACAGGGACCTGGGGGCAGTGGTAGTGGGCACACGGTCCAGGGGACGGAGGCACAGGAACATAGGGGAACTGGGAGGGCTGCTGTGCGACAGAGGGAGGACAGGCCAAGGGTACCTACTCTCCACGAGGGCCTCTCCTCCATCATGGGAGCATACCACCACTCCCAGGAGACGATGGCAACGGTCCTGGACAAGTTGCAGGAGACCCTGCGTCTGCAGGAGGAGCAGTATTTGGGGTTCAGGGAGGAGCTCAGGACCATCGGCTCCGCCCTGGGCACCATCGTAGGGGTGCTGACGGACATTCAAAAGACCTTGAGGGACACCGTGGCACTCCAAGGGGCCCCTGACACTAGCCACGACGATGAACTGCCCACCACCTCCGCCTGCGCTAGTGGACAGGACGCCCCGCCACAGGAGCACCACACCAGCACCCCATCCCCTGCAGACGGACAACCACCACGCAAGTGGTCCCTGAGATCCAGGACAGAACAGAGCAAGATGGCAAGACCCCCGCCAGGAAATAAGACCACCCTGATTGTCCCCCCACTGTACCACTTTGTTACCCTGTCCAAATCGGAACTGCCCCAGCTCCACTTCCAATGGCCAGATGTGCAATGTACCTGTGAGACTAATAGACTGGACTCTGCCATGGACATTCCTCCATCATCACCCATCCCCATTTTACAACCCCCCTTCATTTTTTAGCACTTAAATAAACACCCTTGATACACTAAAAAAACTGGAGTCAGTCTATGATTTGGAACTTTGTATTATCAATTACAGTGTCATAATGGGTTACCCATTGGAAGGCTAACATACCAATGTCACACACCACAAGCCCTTCAAGGATGCAAGCAGTTGACATGTAGGTTACCACATTTGTGAAACTGAAATGGAAAGGGACAACTCAGTTAACAAATAGTGAGTGAAATGTCGGTACAGGATAGAGGTAGACGTGTGAAAGTTAATGTAATGTTAAACATGAAAATGTACTCACCTGTGTTTCACTGGAAATATTGCTGTATGACTGACTCCCTGTTGTCGTTTTCTTCTTCCTCAGCTTCATCCTCATCACTGTCCACAGGCTCCACAGGCTCCACAGCTGCTACAACACCGTCATCTGGATCATCCTCCTGCAGAAAAGGCACCTGGCGTCGCAATGCCAAATTATGGAGCATGGAGCAGGCGATGATGATGTCGCACATCTTCTTCGGTGAGTAGAATAGGGATCCACCTGTCATATGGAGGCACCTGAACCTGGCCTTAAGAAGGCCGACGGTCCGCTCGATTATTCTCCTAGTCCGCCCATGGGCCTCATTGTACCGTTCCTCTGCCCTGGTCCTGGGATTCCTCACTGGGGTCAATAGCCAGGAAAGGTTGGGGTAACCAGAGTCCCCCAATAGCCATACACAGTGCCTCTGGAGTTGAGCCATCATATCAGGGATGCTGCTATTGCGCAGGATGTAGGCGTCATGCACAGAGCCAGGGAACATTGCATTTACCTGCGAGATGTACTGGTCTGTCAAATAGACCATCTGGACATTCATCGAATGATAAATCTTCCTGTTCCTGTACACCTGTTCGCTCCTGCGGGGGGGGACCAGAGCTACATGGGTCTCATCAATGGCACCTATGACGTTGGGGATATGTCCAAGGGCATAGAAGTCACCTTTCACTGTAGGCAAATCCTCCACCTGAGGGAAAATGATGTATCTCCTTACGTGTTTCAGCAGGGCAAACAACACTCTGGACAAGACGCTGGAAAACATAGGCTGAGACATCCCTGATGCCATGGCCACAGTTGTCTGAAAAGACCCACTTGCAAGGAAATGGAGCACTGACAGCACCTGCACGTCAGGGGGTATTCCAGTCGGATGGCAGATTGGTGACATCAGGTCTGGCTCCAACTGGGTACATAGTTCCTGGATTGTGGCACGGTCAAACCTGTAGGTGACGATTAAATGTCTCTCTTCCATTGTCAACAGGTCCACCAGCGGTCGGTACACCGGAGGATTCCGCCATCTTCTCATATGTCCCAGCTGACGGTGCCTAAGAAGGACAACAGCGAAGAAACAGTCACTATTCCTCCAGGTATGTACCCACAGTTACACACAAGACTACACCAGACAATAAACCCTTCCTGTATGTGTGTTGAGTATAGGCCTAGCTATGTGTGACGCAGTAGTAAATGAAGCCATGTGGGCCCCTGAAATGGCGGCTGCCTGACCTCTAAACTGGGACAATGGGATTGTGGGGTAACTGCACTGGCGTTAGATAAATTGGAAGTCAGGGCACTCATGAATCAAAAACAATTACATATGATGTGTTTAATGTCCATAGAATCCTGATCGAGGAAAACGTTGTGAGACCGAAATCGTGAAAGAAGGAATCTTCAATTTATTCTAGAGAGATAGAGTACATCACAGTGATGAAGGAACAATCCTTGAGGTCAACACATCCGTGACCACCGTCGCGGTAGGCGGTCGTAGACCGCGGCGCAATGCTGCATTGGTTAACATTGGTTAACATTGGACCCTATGGGTCCAAGGAGCCAATGAACAGGTGCGCCGGCGGTGATGATGCGCCCCACCGCGGACGTCACCGCCGTGGACGTCACTGCCATTTTCTATCTGTTCAATCACTAGATACCTGTCCTGACCTGACCTTCGACAGGAGAGGACCTACACTGCTAGTGCTGCTGTGACCTCGGTCTAGAAGCGACGATGGCTGCTGCGTCTGGGGAAAGGGCCCCTTCCTTCACTGCACAAGAGTTGGAGAAACTTGTGGATGGGGTCCTCCCCCAGTACATGCTACTCTACGGTCCTCCAGACCAACAGGTTAGTACAGAGGGAGCACGTTGTATGGGCTAGGCCTGGGTGGAGAGGGCTGGGTGGAAGAGGGAAGGGGCCAGAGTTCATACTACAGTAAAGCATGGGAATAAATGGGCCACATGGTCAGAGGGGGCCACTCACAACGACGGTGCAGTTGGTAATGACTGTTCCTCTTCCCTTGTGCATGTCATGTAGGTCAGCGCCCACCAGAAGAGGGACATTTGGCGTGCCATCGCCAAGGAGGACAGGACCCTGGGGGACCACCAGAGACGGGGCACCCACTGCCGGAAGAGATGGGAGGACATTCGCCGCTGCAGCAAGAAGATGGCGGAGGCTCAGCTGTGGATGGCCTCCCAACGTGGGAGGGGTGCCCGTCGCACCATGACCCCCCTGATGTTCCGGATCCTGGCGGTGGCCTACCCGGAGTTGGATGGGCGCTTAAGGACATCACAGCAGACACAAGGGGGTGAGTACAACCTCATTCTGCGGACTTTGCGTGCAGTGGAGGGGTCTGGGTGGGGGAGGTGGGCTGTGGGTGTCCCTAGGCCAGGGCGATTTCGGTAGGCACGGCCCCTCCGTAATGTAGGCCATGTGGCACTCTACCCCACCTCAGCAGAGTGCCAAGTTGAGGTATAGTTGCCCCTGTGGCATCCATGTGCGCAGATGTCCACCATTGCCATGTAGGCCATATCCCAGAAATTGCATGTGCAGAGGCCAGGAGCACGGCGTTATGCGTGGGGCTGCTGCGTCTGTCTTGTCCGCCAATGGTAGCAGTATGCCATGCACTAAAACTCTCTTTCTTCTGTCTCCCCCCCACCCCCTTTTCCTGCTCTCCCTGTCCTTTTGTACATCAGCATCATCAGGTAGAGGTACAGTGGCACCAGAGCACGAGGGAGCTGCATCCCACATGGCCATGGAGGGCCACACCACAGACTCTGAATGCACCAGTGGGACGGAGGGCGAGGGGAGCTTCATGTCGGCCACCGGATCACCAACCAGCGACACGGACTCGTCCACCGATGGGAGCTCCCTTGTGGTGGTGGCACCATCTGTGCGCCCCACTTCTACAGGTACAGCCGCCACCTCCCCTACCAGCACCGCCCTCCCAGCAGCCCCTCAGCATATGCCCCGTGCCCGCTCACCCAGGAGGGTGGGCATCACCTTCGCCCCAGGCCCTGCCCCAGTCACCCCTGCTGCCCTCAGTGAGGAGGCCATTGACCTCCTCAGGTCACTCACTGTTGGGCAGTCTACCATTGTGAATGCCATCCAGGGTGTAGAACGACAGTTGCAACACGGTAATGCATTCCTGGAGGGCATTCATTCTGGTCAGGCTCCCCTTCAGCAAATCCTGCAATCTCTGGCCTCAGCACTGATGGCAGCCATTGTCCCTGTGTCTAGCCTCCCCCCTCCAACTTCCTCCACCCAGACCCAATCCCCTGTACCCCAGCCCATCCCAAGCACACCTACAGACCAGCATGCACACAAGTCAACACCCAAAAGTAGCTCAAGCAAACATAGGCACCACACACACCACAGGCACTCACACAAGCATCACACCCATACAGACACAGCAACATCCACTGTCTCCACTGTGTCCCCATCCTCCTCTTCTCCCTCCTCCCTCCCAGTCTCGTCTACACACACACCTGCATGCACCACATCTACAGGCACTAGGACTCGCACCAGGACACCCAGCACCACAAGCCGCTCACCTGCACTCACCACCTCCACTGCCATTTACACATCCCCTGTGTCCTCTCCCAGTGTGTCTGTGGCGCCCCCTCCCGAAGTACCCAAACGCCGGCAATCACTCACCCAACATCCATCCACCTCACAACAGCCTCCAGTACCTCCACCTGCACCCAAAACACCTAAAGTGACACCTCCTACAACCACCTCCTCTTCCTCCACTCCCATCCCAGTGTCCGTCAGAAACTGTCCCTAAGTCAAATTGACCTTTTTGCCCCCATCCAATTCATCAGTCCTCTCTAGCGCCTCAGCCAAAAAGCCTCCAGTACCAGTGGTGCGTGTTCCAGGTTTTTGGAGTGCACCATCCACCAGGGCAGGCAGTAGGACCCGGAGCCAAGGCACTGGCAGCCCACCCCCTGTAAAGGCTCTGAAATTGGAGAGTGGACGACGGGACCGTGTCAAGACTCCTGGTGGGACAACAAGTGAAATGGGATCGAAGGCGATTGGTGAGTCAGCTGTAACTCCAAAAAAGGTGGGGAAGGTCCAGAGGAAGTCTCCCCAGCCTGTTGTGAGTGTCACGGCGGAGAAGTGCGCCATCATTTCCGGCGGTCCAGATACAACCGCCAGCACCGTCGTCACTGGTCCAGAGACCACCGCCAGAGTCACAGCCCAGGAGGGCCCAAGTATCGTTACTGGTCAGGAGACCACCGCCGGAGTCACAGCCCAGGAGGGCCCAAGTATCGTTACTGGTCAGGAGACCACCGCCGGAGTCACAGCCCAGGAGGGCACAAGTATCGTTACTGGTCCAGAAACCACCACCGGAGTCACAGCCCAGGAGGGCACAAGTATCGTTACTGGTCCAGAAACCACCACCGGAGTCACAGCCCAGGAGGGCACAAGTATCGTTACTGGTCCAGAAACCACCGCTAGAGTCACAGCCCAGGAGGGGACAGGATGCCACAGCCCCGCTGGCCAATGATGGAACGTCATGCCACACACCAATGTCCAGTGTTGAGATCGTCATGCCACACACCAATGTCCAGTGTGGAGATCGTCATGACACACACCAATGTCCAGTGTGGAGATCGTCATGCCACACACCAATGTCCAGTGTGGAGATCGTCATGCCACACACCAATGTCCAGTTTGGAGATCCTCATGCCACACACTAATGTCCAGTGTGGAGATCATCATGCCACACACCAATGTCAGTATCAGAACCGCCATGTCAAAGCACTGCTGAACAGGGCAAAGACCGCCATGGCAAAGCACCGCTGAACAGTCCAGAACCGCCATGTCAAAGCACCGCTGAACAGGGCAAAGACCACCATGTCAAAGCACCGCTGAACAGGGCAAAGACCGCCATGTCAAAGCACCGCTGAACAGGGCAAAGACCTCCATGGCAAAGCACCGCTGAACAGTCCTGAACCGCCATGGCAAAGCACCGCTGAACAGGGCAAAGACTGCCATGGCAAAGCACCGCTGAACAGTCCTGAACCGCTCATGGCAAAGCACCGCTGAACAGTCCAAAACCTCCATGGCAAAGCACCGCTGAACAGGGCAAAGACCGCCATGTCAAAGCACCGCTGAACAGGGCAAAGACCGCCATGGCAAAGCACCGCTGAACAGTCCTGAACCGCCATGGCAAAGCACCGCTGAACAGTCCAGAACCGCCATGTCAAAGCACCGCTAAACAGGGCAAAGACCGGCATGTCAAAGCACCGCTGAACAGGGCAAAGACCGCCATGGCAAAGCACAGCTGAACAGTCCTGAACCGCCATGGCAAAGCACCGCTGAACAGGGCATGCACCATGTAGGAATGAATGGACCGCCACATCAGGCATCCTTATCCCATGTGCAGCTGGGACAGTGACAGGAGAGGAACTTTCACGGGGAGACTCATCCAGTCTGGGCACCAGTCCCCCTCCAGAACCAGTGGAGACCTGCATCTACTTGAGAGACTGTGGCTTTGCACTCCCCAGGATTGAACAGTGGGCAAACCGCCCACTGTAAAGACTTGTGAGACTGTGTCTTTGCACTCCCCAGGATGGCACAGTGGGCAAACCACCCACTGTAAAGACTTGTGAGACTGTGGCTTTGCACTCCCCAGGATACATCAATGGGCATGGAGCCCCATCGTGGATCTGGCTCCGCATTCATGTGGCTGAGGTGCCCCCCCTTCCCTCCCCCCTGAGGTGCCTGTAGTGTTTCTATCTGATGCCCCGGCAGTGTTCTCTCGGATTTTGGTCAGGTATCTATTGTGGGCCTCGCCCATGCTTTTTTGGACTGTTGGTGCACGGACATTGTTGTGTACATATCTGCACTACTTCTCGGATTGTATGTGTAAATAAGAGTGATTTAGAGATATATATATCTGTATATTTTTGTATGACATGTATATTGGCACATTACAATGTTTGGCCGAAATTCGCAATGTCTTTGCATTCTTCCGGGGGGATTGTGGGTTGTTAATGTGATTTTTGTGACTGCATTGGTGTGTATGTTGTAATATGCGAGGGTGGGGGTGGGGGTGTTTGGTGGGTGTCCCCCTAACTTTTGCCTCCCCGTGTCGTAGATGCAGTACTCACCGGTATCTTCTGCGCCTATGTAGCTGTTGGTCGTAAAGGAGCAGAAAGACAAGGGCAGGGAGTATTTGGAGTTCCGGGTCCATGGAGTCCTCGTTCCTCGTGGGATGTGTTCAGGTGAGCGTTTTCCCATTGCAGAAACTGTTTCCGCCGTGTTTTTATCCACGGTGAATCCGCCCCGGAAAAGGTGGCGGATTGGCGGGTTGTAATAGTGTGGGCGGTACATTGTCTTCCGCCTGTCTGTTGCCGGTAACCGCCGTGCTGCTTGTCTGTACCGCCGTGGCGGGTGGTGTGTTAAAGTGGCTGTCTTTGTTGCCGGTTTCCGCCAGGGTCATAATTCCCTTTTTTTGTCCGTCGGCCTGTTTGCGGTATTACCGCACCTTTTACACCGTCCGCCAGGGTTGTAATGACCACCTATATATTTTGTACCAAATATTAATTTTCAGGAGAGGAAAATTCTGGGAAAAGTGTATGCATAAAAGAAAGGCCAACATGATCTGGGTACCCACTTGTGCCAGTTGGATGATAGAACCACGCATGGCAGAACAACACATGCCTTAACAACGTGATCAGAACCACGACCACGTCGTCTCCATGCATGCATTTACAATGAATTTCGTTGTAAAAACATGCCTAGAAAAGGCATCTGTGGAAATGGCATGTGAAACAGCATGTGTGGTTCTGTCACGCAACCCTCCTTACCCCCAAAAGGCCCAAAAATACCCCCAACCCTAATACCTAAACTAGCCCAACCCTCACCTGCCCTGAGCCCTAAAAAAAACTATCCAGACCTCCCACCCCACCACTAAAAACTAAACTACCCCGACCCTCCACCCGCCCTGAGCCCTAAAAAAAAACTATCCTGACTCCCCACCCCTGCCCCAAAAAACTAAACTACCCCAACACCCCCACCCCTCTGAGCCATAAAACCTTCCCCAATAAGTAAACTATCCAGACCACCCCACCCACCCTAACCACTAAAAAAAAGGTATCCCTACCCCCACCCCACCTCTAAAAATTAAATCACTCCAAAAGCCCCCACCCGCCTTGAACACTAAAATGAAAACTACCCTGATCCACACCCCTGCCCCTACATACTGAAGTACCCTGACACTCACCGCCCACCCTAAGCCCTAAAAAAATACTATACTGAACCCCTACCCCAATCCTCAAAATCTAAATTACTCCGACCCACCACCCACCCTGAGCCTTAACAGAAGAACTACCCAACCCCCAGGCCTCTAAAAAATAAAGTACCCCAACACCCCCACCCACGCTAAGCCCTAAATCCACCCCACTACTAAAACTACCCACCAAGCCTGCCTCAGCCCTACTTACCTCAACACGTCCTCTCCCGATCCTTCCTCCTCTTCTCGCCTCCCTCCTCCCGCTCTTCCTTAAACCTTTCCCCACCCCTTTAAAATAAACTACCCCGTCCCACCCTAAGCCCTAAAGAAGAAAATACCCAAACCGCCCTCACTCCCACATTCCCGTCCCTAAAAAGATAATTGTCCGAACATCACCCTAAGCCTAAAAATAAATACTCAAACCACCATCCCTTAAAAAGAATTGCACGCACCGGGCCCCCCACCCCAATGTCTTAATCCACCCCCCCGCCACAGCACCACTTACCTCACTGTGTCCTCTCCCAAACAACGCATGGCTTTTTCTGTGCCTTAACCACGCATATGCGTAGTTTAGCACATGCGTGGTTAAGGCACAGAAAAAGCCATGCGTTGTTCCAGCAAGTGTGGTTACACTTGCGTGGGAAACATCCATGTTGTTAAGGAAGCATTGTTAAGGACTTTTCCCACTAGTGCCATCAGGACAAATTATGATTAAATTTGGATTCTATAGTGATTATTCCTTTTATATTGCATGAACGTAGAGGAAGGAGAGGTTAAGTAGGTATTTGCAAAGACAGGGATGTATTTTGCAATGAGTTAGTAAGGATTGTTTGCTTTTCACATGAAATTGAGTTAAAGAAATGTGCTTTGCAGGTGGAACATGCATTTATAAACATATCAATAAATACTAGAGAAGAGTTGGAATAAATGTTAAGAGACTTGTGAATGGGGCATGGCCAGAGTTGCAACATTGTGAACACAACCCCTTGGGCTTGATTCATTAAGGTAAACTTACACTTTTGTGTAAATTTACGATTGTTTGCTATTCTCAAAGGGATTTACAAGTAGTATCTTTATGACTGCAGAGTCTCCCCACACCAAAAGACAGGACAGTCCAGGCCTGGCCAATATCCATAATGAGGTGGTGTCGATGAGCTGTGGTACTCAAAAAGCAAAGACTGGAGAGTATTTTGGATCTAGTGGCCTTTCTATCACAGGGTGTCTATGAAGCCTGTAGAATATAGTAGAGAAGCAGGCAGAGCAGAAGGTGTAAAGCTTAAACATGGGTGTGGGGTATGCTGAGACCTGAACATGACCATCTGGACTACAGAGCTTCAGTGAAGTTGTGAGAGGCATTATGATTTAATTAAAGCTGTGAAATTTAAAACAGCTTTGAAACTGAAGCAATTGTTAAGGCTGAGGACTTTATTAGCTACCGACATGGTATAACCACCGAAAGTACCTCTGAAGTATTTCTGAAATGTGTCAATGCCATGACTTACTGAAATGATCAGTTAATGAAGGTTACTTCTTTAACTGGCATGTTGGAGGGTGCCACAGACGGTGCATGAGGATTACTAAGTTAGAGCTCTGGGAGCATGGTTAATCTTATTGGGGAACTCAGAATAGCAGTGTTATATATGCAAACCTAAATTAATACACACATGTTTGCACTTATGCCTTAGGTAGTAAGGCAAGAGATTTACATTTTGCTGATCCAAAGGAAAGCTCGGAACTGAAGCATCTGACATATCAAATTATCCCATGGAAATGTCAGATGAACCAATTCAGAGAGACTCCAGAACATGCTCAATACTACAGAAACATATTAGAATTGAATTAATGCCTCTGTTGAGGAAGCTACACTGAAGGAACATTGAGCCTTCCACAGGGGTATCGAGAGGTGAAGGTCCATGACACCTCAATGATCAAAGCACTATGGGGGTCATTATGACCCCGGCAGTAAGTGGTAATGTGGCGGCAGTACTGCCAACAAGCTGGCGGTACATACCAGCACTTCTCCACTCAGATCACCATGGCGGTAGCAGGCGCTGGGCCGGAGATGTCAATCTCCAGCCCGGAGGCTGCTATAGTACTGCCTACGGCATTTTGAGTCAGCCTACCACCATGGTTTTCGTGGTGTTAGCAGCGCTACGAAAACCATGGCATAGGCCTTACCGGTGACAAGGAATTCCTTCCCTGTCACTGGTAGGTGGCTCACCCACCCCCCTAACACTCCCCAGACACCCCCCTCCATCCACACTCCCCCTTTCCGATCCCCTCACCCCCCATAAATGCACACACCCGCAAACACGCACCGCGAATACACCCACTCGCTCACACTGGCATACACGAATTCATACATGCACACATCCAGTCATGCTTGCACACATTCATACACACATTCACACTGACATGCAGACACGCACTCAGATTACCACCCAAGCAAACAACACTACATACGCATTCACGCCCACACTCACACATTCATGCACACAACCCCCGCCCACACACACACACAACAACCCCCACCCCGTGTCGGAAGCCCAACTTACCTTCTTCCAGGTGGTTTTCTGGCAGGAAACAGGAAGGGGCGCTGCTACCGCCAGCAGCGCCCGCCAGCAGAACACTGACAGGCCATATCACAGGTCATGATACGGCTGGCGGCTGTCTACTGCTGTGGTGGTGCTGGTGGTAGCAGTGCCACCTTACCACCATCCACCACTATGATCACTTCCATATTTCCGCTCTTCTTGTGGCGGAGGTCCGGCAGTGATCATAGAATGGAGGACGGATGGCAGCCGCGGTGATGGTCTTTTGGCAGCTGTCACCATGGCAGTAGGCGGTTTTTACTGCCAATGACATAATTATCTACATTTATGAAGGCCCCCTTTCAATTTTGTATTGAAAAGCAAAACTAAATATCCTATTTCCATGCTCCTTCTGGATTAAGGGCAAACAATTGAAAAGGCTGTTATGGCAGCCAAAAGGGATGCCAACAGACACACAAAAGATAACCTAAAATCTTGACTTCAGGAGGTACAAAATGAATGAGCGAAAACTTTAGGCATGAAATGGAGAACAACATGATATCAGGCTTGAGGTAGGCTGTTGTTTCACAATACCAGGAGGTGGATCACTTAGGAACCAGAATCCTAGAGGAAGAGATGAAAAATATGGGGGGTAAAACCAAAAAAAAGATGGTAAGTTTGCATTGCTCCACCCTCAAGTGGAAACCCTCCACTTAAAAAGGCCGGACCAAGAAAACAGAATAAGAAATTACAACATTAGGATTAGTAATGCTTCTGGAGAGGCTGAACGAAATAATAACCAGGAATATGTGCAGAACCTTTTCAACCTTTTTTTATAAACACATTTTTATTGATAGTAATAATTTTATAGGAACAAAAGAAAAATGGAGCAAATTTTTTGGTTTAATTCCCCATTGTAGTAGGCAAGCTGTAATACTCCTACCACCTGCCCCAAATGTTGTTAAATTTCCTTGAGCATCCCCGCATTGTTCTTGCTTAGCACACCAGTTCATGCCAGATCTCTACAGTCTCAAGCTAGATAGCGTGGGTGATTTCCAATTAAGGTCTCTCTTAACTATCAGAACAACCGCCCCACCAATTTTTTTTCACCCCGCGTTCCCTCAGACTCATCCATAATTCCCAAGAGGGCAACTTTCAAGGTCAGGGTGAACAAGCTAATTAGACTTCTGAAGATGGCTGCACCTATTGCACCTAGGTCCAATATTGGGCAATCTCAGGACGTTGAGAGACCATATGGAAGAAATTGTCTTGGTGGGACTGAGTACTTCTGGGCTCAAGGAGAATACCCGCATGCCAGAGTTGTTGTGGTGTCATGTAGGTCAAGTGCAAGTAATGTAATTGAATTAATCTGAGCCTCACAGATATTGCAGTTTCCTGAGGAGCCATGCAGGCCTCATGCCGTTCCAACTCATCCATCCCCCCACCCACCCTTCTGATCTTCATTGTATTTGGGCCATAGGCTTGGGGGCATTTCAAACAAGGGTTAGATATAGCTAGGAGATACCCTCTCAATCCAATCTGCACATGCAGAACCTTTTCAGCCATGTAATGAAAATTAAGGAAAGAGAGATGGTAGCCATTAAAAAGGACACAGAGTAGGCCCCAGGAAAAGGGAGATGTTAGTTTCCCAAGAGACATCTGGTAAATCCCTTCTCAAACTCCCAAAAGGAGCTATTCTAAAGGAGACCTGGAAGATTTCACATGTGCTTTTGAGAGGATAGACTAATATGCTGCACGATTTTTTGGAGACTACTCTGGTGAAGAGAAAACTCCTTAAGCCAGCCACCAAAATCTTCAACAAGAATCATAACCACTTCAGATGCATATTCCTTGTGGAGTACAATTCCAAGTCAGATACCATTGCAATGGAATGATACAAGTGGGATTCGAAGTGCTGGACATGCTGCCAGGCAATGATGACAATGTCCAGAGATCGAGATCCTGTGAACTTGAACAAGGGTCTCTCACAAAGAACCAATAACATGCCCCAAGGAGGTAAGGCTGATCTAGTGGAAGGTATAAGAAGTAACATAACGAGCTGAGTAGTTGATGAAATGTCTGTTACCTAACAACTTCCACTCATTTAGTTAGACCAATACTTGGTTAAATTAGTTTCAAAGCATCATACCAGAGTGGCTTCTCAGCATGACAGAGTGATAAGTATGGCCTCGAAGAAGGTAGCTCAAAGTATACTTTGACAAGTGTTACACATGCCTCCAGTCTCTAATAGTATCAAACTACAGCAGATGAATAATAACTTGATACCTGGCTAACCAAGTCACTTGACTTAATAACAACCATTTATACCACTATGACAACATTGCGCGTGTTCCCCAGCACTTTGCTTTTCTGCCTAATTACCATAAGTGACATGTCAGAACAAAATATTATTGCGGAATGTGAGAAGTTACTATATGGGAGAAAATAAGTAAATGTAGCCAACTTGCTTTACAAAATTATAAAACACATGTAAAGATTAGAACAACCTTTCTTGAAAAGTACATTTCTTCATCTCTTAATTCACTAAGGATTTTTTTAAATATTCAAATAATTTCTACATTGCAGTTCTCCTGCCATATGTAGCTCGTATGAGCTATGTGAATAATAAGCTAATTTTTTCTCTGGAAGTGACTACAATATGCCCAATTTCTTCAGCTAAACTTTTTGGCTAATATTACTTTTGAATCATACTTGGCCACGTATCTGTTCCACATTACACGTCAAAGGTCCCATGTCTTGTGGAATTTAGCCCCCTCACTCCAGGAACTGTTAAGGAACTAGCTCAATTTATCAAATGAAGCTCTCCTCATGAAATGAAATCTGACCTGTTTGTGTCTTTCATCAAGGGCTGGATAGACTATGGCCCTCATTACAACCCTGGCGTTAAATCCCGCTTACCGGCGTGCTGACGGCCGTCAAGATACCGTGGCCGCGGCGGAAATCCGCTACAGGTATTATAAAACACATCTCATAATCCGGCACAATACAGACACCCACACAAGTCCGCCACACCAAAGGTCAGTGATAAACTGGCGATAGCAAAACCTACACCGTCACGCAAACAGAACTACGCCCACACTATCACAACCCACGAATCAACGCGGCGGTCATTCAACCACGGTAAACCACACCGCCGCGCTCAAAATACACACACATTTACAATACACAACTAACAACATGGGAGGAGCAAGTCTTGGCAATCATGCATTATGAGGGCCTCGCAGGAGTATCAGGAGGACAGCCCACAGATACCCCACTAGCACAATCCACACATCCCAATACCAAGCCCTGCATGTTATACCAATGCATGGACCCCCATCACCAAAGCATGTCCAGTAGAGATACTCACCCATGCCCCAAAATTAACAATCACCCAAGGCCAAAGACAATAAGCCAAGCACAGGAGTAGAGGGTAACTCACACATTGGACAAGATGGCACCCACAGATACAATAACTATGCATTACTCCCCCACAGGACCCCTACCTAATGTCACTGGACAGGAGGTACCAGACACATCCAGTCCCCCCACAGAAGAGGCCCACAGTGACAACAGCAGTTCTGCACACCTGGATCAAGATGACCAGCCCGGCCCGTCAGGGACCTCTGGACAGTCGGTTCCCCTGCCACTGTCACAAACCACCACTGAACCTCCCCCCTCAGGAAACACCACCACAGCACCCACCCAGCGGGCTCATCCGTCTGTCCCCAGGACATGTCAATCAGCAGTATGTCCAACACTACAGGGACCCCAGGCAAACCCACCAACCCAAGACAATCAGGGACCTGGGGTCAGTGGGCACACGGTTCAGGGGACAGAGGCACAGGATAACAGGGAAGCTGGGAGGACTGCTGTGTGACAGGGGGAGGACAGGCCCAGGGAACCCACCCTCCACGAGGCCCTCTCCAACATCATGGGAGCATACCATCATTCCCAGGAGACCATGGGCACTGTACTGGCCAAGTTTCAGGAGACCCAGCGGCTGCAGGAGGAACACTACCTGGGGATCAGGGAGGACTTGAAGTCCATTAACAGCACCCTGGTCACCATTGCAGGGGTGCTTGCAGACATGATCAACACCAAGAGGGACACAGTGGCACACCAACGGGCCCCTGACACTAACCTGAATGATGAACAGCCCTCCACCTCCGACAGCGCTAGTGGACAGGAGGTCCCGCCACGGGACCAATAGGCCACCAGCACCCCACCCCCTATAGAAGGAGAACCACCACGCAAACTGTCCCTGAGATCCAGGAACAAGACAGGGAACATTGCCAAGACCCCCGCCAGGAAATAAGACTCTCCTGATTGTCACCTATCTGTCCCACTCTGTTACCCTATCCACCTTGAACTGCCATTACTCCACTTCCTATGCCCCCTTGGACAATGCACCTGTGATACCAATAGACTGGACTACACCATGGACATCCCTCCACCATCACCCCAGCCCATTGCACAGCCCTTCCACTTATTAGCACAGAAATAAACACCCTTGAATCACAAATCAATCTGGAGTCAGTCTGTACATTCACAAATGTGTAATTGCAACCTATCTGAAAAATAGCAATGTCAATGTTCATTTTCACATACCAATGTAAGACAGTTGTTGAGCAGCAGTAAACATAGCAGAAGACAGAAAGTGGTACACAGATCTGTAAAATGGAAAGTGAACTGTCAGGGTCCATACACAGAGGTAAAAAGCCAGAATCATGCAAAGTCCTACAGTAGTATAATATGAGTGGAGCAGTGCCAGTCTCTTACCTGTGTCTCACTGGAAGTATTGCATGCTGATGTTGTTTCGGTTGTCTATATCTTCTTCTTCTGCCTCCTCTTCTTCGCTGTCCATAGGCTCCACAGCTGCCACAAGACCAACATCAGGCCCATCCTCCTGCAGAAAAGGCACCTGGCGTCGCAAAGCCAGGTTGTGCAATATACAGCATACGACGATTATCTGGCACACCTTCTTCGGTGAGTAGTACATGGAGCCACCTGTCAGATGGAGGCACCGGAACCTGGCCTTCAGGAGGCCGAAAGTTCGCTCAATTATTCTCCTAGTTCACCCATGTGCCTCATTGTAGCGTTCCTCTGCCCTTGTCCTGGGATTCCTCACTGGGGTCAGTAGCCATGACAGGTTGGGGTAACCAGAGTCACCTGCAAATATCGAAGGACAACTGTGAGACATACACCAACCCTTAGATACCTATGTAAAGTGTGTTGGGACCTTGGGCTCACCTTTAAGCCACACACGGTGCCTCTGGAAGTGCCCCATCACATAAGGGATGCTGATATTTCTCAAAATTTAAGCGTCATGCACTGAGCCAGGATACTTGGCATTCACATGGGAGATGTACTGGTCTGTCAAACACAGCATCTGCACATTCATAGAATGGTAGCTTTTGCAGTTTCTGTACACCTGTTCATTCCTGCGGGGGGGACAAATGCCACATGTGTACCATCAATTGCCCCAAAGATGTTGGGGATATGTCCCAGGGCATAGAAGTCACCTTTCTCTGTGGGCAAATCCTCCACCTGGGGGAAAACTATGTAGCTGCACGTGTATTTCAGCAGGGCAGACAAAACTCTGGACAACACGTTAAAGAACATTTGCTGTGACATCCCTGATGCCATGGCCACTGTTGTTTGAAAGAAACCACTGGCCAGGAAATGGAGTACTGACAGGACCTGCACTAGAGGGGGGATTCCTGTGGGATAGCGGATAGCTGACATCAGGTCGGGCTCCAATTGGGCACACAGTTCATGGATTGTGGCACGATCAACAGGTCCAACAGGGGTCTGTATACCGGAGGATGACGCCATCTCATCATCTGCCCCATCGGACAGGCCCTATGGAGGAGAAGGGTTAGCAGAGGGTCATACACCACATAGCTTGCAAAAGGGTATTTTGAACAAATGTGATGTAATCGGTGTTTTGCGCTGTATGTCAGTATTCCTGCTCAAAAGTGCTGTGACGCAGTTAGTTGCCCTGCCATGTGGCCCGCTGAAATGGCGGCTGCCTGACCTGTAAGGAGGGACAAGGGGAAATGAGGTAACTGTGCTGGCGTTGTGCAGCGTTGCGGTAGGTGGACCAAGACCGTGGCACAATAAAGCATTGGTTATCAGTGGGCCCTATGGGTTCCAGGAGCCAATGACAATGTTAGCCGGCGGTGACGATACGCACAGCCGCAGACGTGACTGCCATTTTCTATCTGTTCACTCACTTGATACCTAACCTTCAACAGGAGAGGACCTACACTGCAAGTGCTGCTGTGATCTGAGTCTGGAAGCGACAATGGCTACAGTGTCTGGGGAAAGGGCCGCTGCCTTCACTGTGGAGGAGTTGAAGAAACTGGTGGATGGGTTCCTCCCCAGTACACGCAACTCTATGGTCCACCAGACAAACAGGTGAGTACACTGTGAGCATGATGGATGGGACATGAATGTATGGAGTGGCGTCGATGGAAGATAGAGGTGGGGGGTGGGCAAAGGCCAGGATGTGAGGATGGTCAGTGTATGTGTCTGTGGGCCAGGGTGGGGGGTTGTGGCCAATGTGTAAGAAGAACCGGACGGGGGAGTTAAATCCATTCTTACTTCACTCTTCCTCTAGGTCAGCGCCCACCAGAAGAAGGGTATTGGGCGTGCCATCGCCAAAGAAGTGCGGACCTGGGGGTCTACCATAGACAGAGCACCCACTGCTGCAAAAGATGGGAGGACCTGCGCCGCTGGAGCAAGAAGACGGAGGAGGCCCAGCTGGGGATGGCCTCCCAACATGGAAGGGGTGCCCGTTGCACCATGACCCCCCTGATGTACCAGATCCTGGCAGTGGCATATCCTGAGTTGGATGGGCACTTGAGGGCATCACAGCAGCCACAAGGGGGTGAGTACAGTCTCATGCAGCTGATTCTGTGCGCTTTATGAAGTTTCTGGGTGGGGGAAGTGGGATGTGGGTTCCCCTAAGCCAGGGCAAACGTGCCAGGGTAGATCCATTGTTAGGCAGGCTCAGTGCCAGTCCAACCCCAAAAGTGGTAGTGGCCCTCTACACCTAGTCAGGCTCCTGTGGGTTCCAGGTGTGCATCAAGCGGGTCTAGGCACAGTCCCCCATGGGCATGTGATTTTCCCCTGAACTGTTAGTGCATGGCCTAGTGGATAGGGCTGCTCCCTGTGTGTTGTGTCCGCCAACGGTGGTGTTGTTGCAGGCATTGACCATGTGTCTCCTCTGTCTTCCCCCCCTTTTTGTTTTGTCACCCTGTCCTTGTGTGCATTAGCATCATCTGGCGGAGGAGCAGTGGCACCGAAGCAGGAGGGAGCTGCAGCCCGAATGGCCCAGGAGGCTGAATGTACGGAGTCTGAAGGCACCACTGTGCCCACCGCAACAACAGGTACAACTGCCAACCCCCCTACCAGCACCGCCCTCCCAGCAGCCCCTCATCGAGTTTCCCATGCCCGCTCACCCAGGAGGGTGGGCATCTCCTTCGCCCCAGGCACCTCAGGACCTGCCCCAGTCAGCCCTGCTGCCCTCAGTGAGAAGGCTATTGACCTCCTGAGATCCCTCACTGTTGGGAAATCAACCATTTTGAATGCCATCCAGGGTGTCGAGAGGCATTTGCAGCAATCAAATGCATACCTGGAGGGCAATCATTCTGGCGTGGCAGCCCAACAGAGAGCATTTCAGGCTCTGGCCTCAGCACTGATGGCAGCCATTGTCCCTGTGTCTAGCCTTCCCCCTCCAACTTCTACTACCCAGACCCAATCCCCTGTACCTCAGCCTATCCCAAGCACACCATCAGACCAGCATGCACACTCATCAACACACAAGAGTGGAAATGGCAAACAAAAGCACCACACATCCCACAGGCATTCACACAAGCACCATCCACATGCAGACACACCAACATCCACTGCCTCCACTGTGTCCCCCTCCTCCATGTCCTCCTCTTCCCTCCCAGTCTCGTCTCCACTCACACCTGCATGCACTACATCCTCAGCCACTACCTCCATCACCATCACGCCCATCACCACAGACCGCTCACATGCAATCACCACCCCGCTACCATGCACACGTCCCCTGTGTCCTCTCCCAGTGTGTCTGTGAGCCCTCCTCCCAAAGTACACAAACACCGGCACACACCCACTCAACAGCCATCCACCTCACAACAGCCTCCAGCCCATGCACCCTCACCCAAACTCAGCAGACATACACCTCCTACAACCACTACCTCTTCCTCCACTCCCAAACCCCCCCCCCATCTTCCCGTCCCAGTGTGTCTAAAAAGCTTTTCCTGGCTAACATTGACCTCTTCTCTACACCTCCCCCCCGTCCTTCTCCTAGGGCCAGGATGTCCAGATCCGAGCCCAGCACCACAGCCACAAAATCATTGTCCAGTTTGGTCCCTGCAAGTCCCGGAACATCGAAGGCTGCACCCATCAGGGCTACCAGTGTGCCACCTAGTGAGGCCAAGGATCACCCTATTCCGCCGCCTGCCAAGGTGAAGAAGGGGACAACAAGCTGTAGGGAAAAGCCACACCAACCACCCAGCAAGGCCTCTTCCAAGACAAAAGAGGACAGTGCCAAGGTCCCAGCAGTGACTTCCAAGGTGGGGAAGGGACACAAGGCTAAAGGGCACGGAGCCACTGGGTGAGGAACTGGTGACACCCCTTCTGCAAGACAGAACAGCAACCTGTACGGCGGTGGCCACCTCCGCAACCACCGCCACCTGTAAGCCCACCTCCATGCCCACCTGCACCGCCACCTGCACGCCCACCTGCACCGCCACCTGCACGCCCACCTGTACGTCTGCTGCCTCTGCTACAGTCCCCAGCATCATCCCCAGTGGGCAGCAGTCCGAGGCTGCAGGAGATGTCCTGATGTCTCCCTCCACAGGTGTTGCTGACACCGCCGCAACCACCGCCACCTGCCCAGCGACGTGCTCAGACAGTGCCACCACAGCCGACATGATCATCATCCCCAGAGCGCAGTCGTCAGAAGCTGCAGGAGATGTCCTGGACCCTGCACAGAGTACATGAAGCACCACAACCAGCACTGGCAGTACCAGCAGTTGGCTGGCTATGTCGCCGCAGGGTGGAGTGTGTCTCTGCCTCCATGGAGAATCATGCTACCTTTTCCCAGGATATCTCGTGGCTCTGACACCCAGGTGCTGGAATGGGAACTGCCACACACCATGTGCAGCAATCTGGGCGCAAAGCCCCCTCCAGAACCAGTGAAGAACAGCATCAACTACCCCAGTCCTTGGCAGGATGAAGCACTCTGGGCACAATGCCCCCTCCAGAACCAGTGGAGAGATACATCCACTACCCCAGTCCTTGGCAGGATGAAGCACTCTGGGCACAAAGCCCCCTCCAGAAGCAGTGGAGAGATACATCCACTACCCCAGTCCTTGGCAGGATGAAGCACTCTGGGCATAATGCCCCCTCCAGAACCAGTAGAGAACAGCATCCACTACCCCAGGCCTTGGCAGGATGAAGGACTCTGGGCACAATGCCCCTCCAGAACCAGTGGAGAACAGCATCCATTACTCCAGTCCTTGTCAGGATGAAGCACTCTGGGCACAAAGCCCCCTCCAGAACCAGTGGAGAGATACATCCACTACCCCAGTCCTTGGCAGGATGAAGCACTCTGGGCACAATGCCCCCTCCAGAACCAGTGGAGAGATACATCCACTGGAGAGACTGTGGCCTTGCACTCCCCAGGACAAATCAGTGGGCAAACCACCCACTTGAGAGACTTGTGAGACTTTGGCTTTGCACTCCCCAGGACCAATCAGTGGGCAAACCACCCACTTGAGAGACTTATGAGACTGTGACTTTGCACTCCCCAGGACCAATCAGTGGGCAAACCACCCACTTGAGAGACTTGTGAGACTGTGGCTTTGCACTCCCTAGGACCAATCCGTGGGCATGGAACCCACTCGTGGAGCAGTGGCCTCGTCCCATCATCCGGCTGAGGTGCCCCCCCTCCCCTTCCCCCTGAGGTGCCTGTGTTTTTTTCGACCTGATGCCCCAGCAGTGTTCTCTGTTTTGAGAAATGTGTGGGCTTCGCCCATGCATTTTGGGACCACTGGTCCACGGACAATGAATGAAACTCTATCCGGACTTGTGTAGTTGCTGCACAGATTTGTATATAATGATCTGTTACATACCTGTTTCCCTATCTGTATGTTCGATGATTACACTCGTTAAACTCATTTCATTTTGTTCTTGCGTTCTTCCAGAGGGTTACGGGGTGTATATGTAATGTTGCTGCATGTATTTGTGTGTATGGTGTTGGGGGTATTGCGTGTTGCATGTGTGTGTCACTCTCTTTTTCTTTCCCCCCTCCCCGTGTACTAGGTGCAGTACTCACCGTGGTCATCGCCGCCATCTTTGATGATCCTGGTAGAAGAGGAGGTAAACCAACATTGGTAGCACCTGTAACTCGGGCTCCATGGCGTCCCGGTTCCTCGTTGGGTGTCGAGAGGTGAGTGGCTTCCCTTCTGTGTACTGTTTCCACCGTGTTTTTGATGGCGTTGGTACCGCCCCGGAAAAGCGGGCAGATTGGTGCCTTGTAATGCAGTGGGTGGTACATTGTCTTCCGCCTGTCTGTTGGTGGTTACCGCAGTGGTGTTTGTTTCTACCGCCGTGCCAGTCGGAGTGTTAAAGTGGCTGTCTGTGTTGGCGGTTTCTACCATAGTACTGATTCCCTTTTTTTTTACCGCCGGCCTGTTGGCAGTATTACCGCTGCTTTAACCGCGACCGCCAGAGTTGTAATGAGGGCCTATGTCTTGCAGTTACCATTCATTGTAACGCCTATCCGTCTATACTGAATATTCTACCAGTCAGGTAGCATTTGTTTCTTCTGTATTGAAAAATCCCTTCACCAATCTTAGCATTCTAACTAGATATCAACCTACTTCACTATTCCCAGTACCCATAAAAATGTTTGATTCAGTTCAAGCAGGCCTTCAGCCACTACACAACACAACATTATAGTAGGCATGAATTAATTGTAGGGTGACTGCTCGCCTAAGTGCTGCATTGATTCTTCATGACCTTTCTGCTGCCTTCAATATACCATCTCGTACAACAACCTATTAATCTGACTTCATGAGGTTGGAATAATAAAGACTGCCCTTATGCGGAGCACCTCTCATTTACAGGAAATACTGCAAACTCTAAAATTTTCCTCTCATTATCCTGCGCCAATGGGAAGAGCTACAAAGAATACCCAAAGGCCCCTCTTTAAGTCCCACTGTGTTTAGCATTTATGTTTTCCCAATTGAGCGCATTATTTACCTCCTTGGCCTATGAAGATTGGAAATAATTCATTTTTTTCTTGGACAACGCGTCAGGTCAGATCAAAGAGAAATGTAAAAAACTATTACTTGGTATTAGCGCTTAGAATGAGAAACAATGCTTTAAACTGTAACACAAGACTGAGATACATATCTGATTTGCCACCGTTCTAATTCCTTCAGGTGAAAGCCTGGGTATTTGTTTTGGTAACTCTTTGACATTTAGAGCCCAAGTTAATAACCTTTCTTCAACATTTTTTCTGAGCTTAAAGATGATGTAGAAATCTGCTCACTATTACCTCATGATTGTTGAAAAATTGAGATTCAAGCAAGGACAATTTCGGGATTGGACTACTGAATGAATTACACATCGACTCTCCATAGGGACAAGGCTGCAGCTGGTTTAGAACGGCGCAGTTAAGATCACTTTTGGACTTGAGAGTGAAGTTCATGGTTCTCCCCAGAGACTACATTTTCACTGATTACCCATAGATAAATGAAGGCACTCTGTCTTACTCACCATGCGCTCCCTCAGATGGGCGGAGCTATCCTCAATCAACAATTCCACTCTGCCATCCCACCCGGCAGTTTTGTGCTGCCACAACTGCTAGATTGATTATCCCTTGCTAAACGAGAGCGCGAGCCAAGGGGCTCACATTTGCCCTACAAGCTGCCATGGAATGGAATTCCCTTCCTCCTCATTTAATACAGAACTCTAATGATCTAAGCTTCAGGAAAGCATTGACGACACTACTAAAGATTAACAAAACAGAACACAACAAAAGAATCACTGTTTGCTGATCAGGATTCTTCCACACTAAAGACACAATACACTGTAGTTGAGGACAGAATCTTCCTCCATAATATTACGTCCATGGACGCTCAACTCGAAATGACATTGAGAAATGCAGCGAGGCCACATCTCATATAGGTCTCTATGAATTCACTTACAAGCACCATTGGGGTACTTCTTCCTTTTTGCCGGTATAGGAGGATTCAAAGGACTTGGGGGTATTGATCCTGGAGACTAAGGGCCTAATTTAAAGTTTGGCAGGAAGACCACTCATTCACAGATGTCACGGATATCCTGTCCACCTAATAACAAGTGAAATCACGTATAATGCACTTGTAATGGGATGTACAGGATTTTGTCACGTTTCTGACAGAATAACCTGCCCGCCAAACTCTAAATCAGGCCCTACGTTATCCATGACTATATTAGTGGAACTTGTGTCCTTCTTGGGCTTTGCTGTGTAATATTTTACAGACACCTGTGTTTGCATTTGGATTTTACAATGTTTGACATTTTTGGAGGGAATGAGAGAACGTTCTAAGGAGGAAGTAGTGGAGAACAAAGATGCGACAGGCACCAGTAATCTGACCAGTACTTAGTACAGTCAGGCAATGTACTAGACAGCATTCTGTGTCATTTTTTTTAATGTGGAGGGGCTTCATTCCTGTTCTAAGAGAACTGAGGCCACATAAATAACTGCCATCTGAAAAGATGGGCATAATGGTCCTACAAGAAATCAGCTTAGGTGAGGGCGACACTGGGTGACTCAAATCACAAATAAATGGTGTTCAGATCCATGAATCTACACCAAAGAAACATGTGAAGAAGCCATAGGAATCTCTCACTCCCAAAACTTTGCAATAATAGAGACACTCACAGATTGCAAAGGGAGCTACGCCATAGTAAAGAGGAAGATTGGGGAAAAGGTCTTAACAGTGGTCACTTTGTATGTCCCTAATCGGTATCAGAACCTCTTTTTAGTTAAAATGTTATGTCAAATGATTTACTGAAGATGGGTTGATAATTGTAGGAAATGGAAGAGAAATGGGAATTGGAGCAGGTCAAACAAATCGCATAGCAGAAACTATCTCAGATGAAGTTAAGGAAGCTCTAGACGATTTAGGGCTGATTGTAGGGTGCTTGCACGTGATCTATGAAATACTCAGTTGATAGGGATATACTCTGCAGTGCATCCCTTCTTTTCAATGGCCAACATGATATGGCTATTCTAACAAATTATGGGATCAGTCAGCACAACAGAAAGAGGTTGGATTAATATCGCTCATCACGCTTCATTGTGGGCACAAATTAGGGGTTTACCTAAACCCACCTGAGAAAAGAGGTACAGGCTGTAAAGGTACCTGCCACAGGATGCTGTGAATGAGGCTAAGATGTCTAAAATGACAGACATGTATCTAGAATTCACCAACACAGCAGATAGCCCTAACAAAGTCATGTAAGCACACATAAGGGTAGTAATTCGAGAAAAAGTGATGGAATTGGAAGCTACACCAAAAAGGTCTCTATCCCAGACCCATCATGATACGGACTACAATATGAGGCCAACAAAGAGAGTAATTGATCACAACGCTGAAATGGCCCTTTTGGTTCTCAAGAAGAAAACTTGCAAGGCTCGAGATAAGACACAGTATATACGGTGAATAACCTTAACACTAAACTAACCTGCACTAAGCTGCATTGAGCATTAGGAATGGCAGGGGTGATCTGGTGTTTGAAGGGAAGGCAAAAGCAGACATGGTTAGGGCCTACATGGCACCATCTCCACAAAGAACAAGACATCACAAAAACATATTTTTAGATGGCCTAGAGTTCACGCATGAGATTCATACATAAGTGAAGGAGTTGGATTTAAGCTCCTTGAAAGAGGAAAGCAAAATTGTTACCACCATTAAGGGACTGTAACCAAACAAATCCTTAGGCCCAGACAGCTTTAGAAGAGAGTTTAATATTGCCTTTTCCGGTAAACTACCCCTAATAATGATAGAAATATTTCACTCTTTTTCAGACAAACAGCGGATAACTCCCTTAATGGAGGAAATTATCATAGTGGCCATCCTCAAACCTGGAAAAGATCACATGAAGTGTGCACTATATGAATATCTTAGTAAGGAGAGACTGTTGCAACGATTGCCCTCACTAATTCAGGAAGACAAATTGGGATTCATCCTGTGGAGATGGTCCATTGACATTATCAGCAGACTTGCTATTTTATTTTTTAAATTATATTTTGAAAAAATCCTGTTTGGTGTCAAATATTCAAAAACCGGTACTAGTGCCATTATCTAGTGCATTAGTTAAAGCAACACAATACAGTTTTTTAAATAATTTTAAAAAGCCCCGTTTGGTTTCATACCATGCCATGCAGTCTTGGTGTTAGAAAATCAAATACGATTGAAAAACAGGGTGTAGTATGAATATTCTAATACCCGGCCTGAGTCCATGCTCTTGCTTATATGACTACACTTCTGCAGTACTGTGGGATAACCTTTATCACATGTTTTCCAGGTACAGATTTTGCACTTAGTAATAAATATAACCATTATTTTTCCACAGGAAGAAGGTCTTATAGAAAACTAGGAATGCATTATTGTTCCTGAAAATAAACTCCTTATGACCCATGCATACATTACCAATTTGTGCATTTTGGGTTAGACCCGTTAACACTTGGTCCTTCCTCTCTTTCTTTCATGTGTGTTCCAATTACTACAATTGATGAAGTATGTGACTAGAGAGGATACCTTCTCCACCCAGACCTTGCAGCTTGGTACTCCCATAACTAGGGTGAGAACTAGTCAGGAACTGTTTGATCATGTAGGGCCTGATTTCGAGTGTGGCGGTCCTTGTACCGCCACACTCGCGGTGGCTGTCGGACTCCGCAGTTGTGGCGGTCCAATCGCCACATTCAGAAGTTGTCGGGCAGCCCCACCAACCTACTGCCGCCTCCGCTAAGATCTTTGATCCCGATTAGCTGACGGTGGGGGAGGTCATAATCAGCTGACCTCAGCTCTGCCCTGCTGATTTAGACCTGGTTCTCCACCAGCCTTTTCAAGACGGTTTTATCGCCATGAAAAGGCTGGAAGGAGAACAGGTGCAGGGGGCCACACGGGGCCCCTTCATTTCCCATGGACTTGGCATGGGTAGTTCATGGGTCCCCCTGCCCAGCACCATCGCAATGTTCACTACAGACAGTGAGCACTGCGAGGGTGCTGGGGCCCCCTGCGGGCGGCAGCATTGCCAAAGGCTCGGTTATGAGCTGGCAACAATGCTGAAGCCACTTTCCTGCTGGGCTGACGGGCGGAAACCTTGGTTTCCACCGGTCAGCCCAGCGGGACAGTCGCATGGGCTAAAGCGGGGAGGCAACCACGGTCGGGTCATCCCATCCACCGAACTCGTAATCAGACACTTAGTGCCACATAAGTATCCTTTTACTTGACCTGAGGTGAATGATTCCCACAGAGCAAGTTAAAAACATCTTCATGCCAGTTTGACTGTTGTGGATGAATTAATAAACAATGCCTGTTTTTCTTCTACCAGTATTTTATTGTAAAAACCCCTTTTTTCATGTGCCTCTTATCAAGATAGGAATCCCCCTTTATGACAATTGTGCGCTGTGCCTTTTGTAATTAGAATAAGAGATTGGGATCTGTTTTGCCCTGAAAAATGCCCCTGACTGACAATGGCACTAGAGTGGGCATAAACCTGTCAGTTTAATACAGGTACATGGACTATTAAAACCCAAGAAACATCCACCCCTAACCTGTATGGATGTTTAGTGCACCTGCGGTACCACTAATAAAAAGGGTATATTTGGGGCCTACCATAGTGCATTTTAAACTCTTACTGAATCCCTTGGTTATCTAGCTTTTATTACAACAAGAAATCCCTCCTATTGGGGTTGAGTCCATCCTTGTAGTACCATCTTATCAGGGTGGGATGATGTCGCCAAGGATGAAGCATGCCACGAAATGTGGATGAACTTTCCTCAACCAATATAACTAGTATGTTCAGACACTTTAACACTTGTGGGGGAGCCTGGCAAGGCACACATAGTCAGTAAGTTTAGAATAGGCTTTGGCCTAAATTAGGCATCCTGAGAACGATCATTGCATTGTTTTGTGATATGTGGTCTTTGTTGGAGTATATGCAATGCCATCACCTCTTCCCTCTCCATGTGTGATTGATGATCACTTCAACTAAGTAATTCAACCAATGAAATCCAAAATCTGGATACATTCAAATATTTTATTTTGCTTTTTTGTGTTTAATGCCCTGCAAGTGCTAGTTTACACTGAGACTCTTACTGGTTGCTATATGTTGTATCTCCTGTCTTCCGCACAAGCTCTGTGCTTTTCCCCTTTGGTATACGAGATTCATTAGGGCTGGGGTTAGCCAAGACTTATTGATTTCACTGAAATTATGTATCTAATATACTTACTAGTAAGCAAGCCCTCTATGGTGTCATTCATATTTTAATTCTGCCCACTAGAATAAAAAGCATGGAGCACTGACTTCAGCCCACTTTTACCTTTTGCTAACTTCACAGTGGGTGACGGAACTCTGCACTTTCCCAAGGAGCAAACCCAGTGTCAGGGACAATTATAGCTACTATACTGAGACCAAACTAAGGCCCTCATTATGAACTTTGCGATCGAAACCTCCATGCCGGTGGTGGCGGAATTTACCATCACCGGCATGGCGGTCTCGACCGCCACCTAATGAAGGCAGTGGGGACTGCCACAGGCGGCCTTCCACCACTGCCAGGCTACCGCCGACAGGCAGCCTGACGATGGCGGAATTCTTCATCCGACAGGGCAGAGCTGCAAGCAGCACTGCCCTACGGATAAAGAACCCTTTGCTGCATGGCCATGCACTTGGCATGGGCAGTGCAGGGGCCCCTTGTGCAGTGCCCCATTGCGCAGGTCACGGCCCGATTTATGGGCAGTGATCTGCGCGACAGGTGCTGGTGCACCCGCCTCACATTGGCATTGACGACAGCTCCATGTGGAGCCGTCGGCTATGTCCCGGCCCAGCAGAATATTTATTATTATGCCGGCAGCGTCTCAAGGGGAATGACGGTCTCTGATAAGACCGCCAGCACGAACCCCTAAGTTTGCATTTAGCCAATTTTATTTATTGATGAGGGCCAACAGTTTTTCCAAGAAAAGGTTTTGTAGAAACCACAACAAAACAAATAATGCATTGACAAAGCCAAAAGGCTGGCAGGCAATGCATGATTTTTCTGGCCCTTAAGTTTTGTTGCGAGTTTGTTGAACATTTTTACTTTACATGTTTCCTATATATAATTATTGGTTGGTTATTATTAACTTTTTCCTTAGTTAAGTTTGTTTTCTGTTTGTTCTTGTCAACTGATCCGTTGTAGTTGAGCTGTTAACCTGTTTGACTACTGATTATAATAAACTTAATTACACTACGTGGAGTCCGTCTTTGGTTATTATACCCCAATTTTCTTTTCAACACTGACACTGATGAGGACCACTTGCACCTCATCATTGAAACCAAAGGAAATCTACTTGCCAGCTTTAGCAGTTGGTAAATAGTTATTTTTATGTTAGATTAACGTGATAAATGCTATATTATCGCACAAACTCCTAGTACCAAGCATTCAAAATATGTTAATGCTTAATTCACTGTACCTTTAGCACGAGCAAGGTCCACAGAACCGAAACTATAGTGGGTGCTGCAGTTTCCAGAAAGAACTTTCAGTCCCTCTCAGAGCTGTCTAAGACCTGGCTAAGAAAAAGAGCTGCTCTTCTGCTCCCCTAAGGCAGGGTTAGGGCACCACCTCGTGGTGCGGTCAAAGCACTACAAAAGGCCAGGCACGTACCCTTTTATGTGTATGGGGAGCACTCAAGCATGGAAAAGGCACTGAGCACTGAAAATCTGCAAATGGTTCCTGACTATGTAGTCTTCTCTATACATCTTCCAAGCCACTTGCTACACTCTAAAAAACTAAGCCTCGCGTTTCTGATCCCGAAGCGCATTGCAGAATATTGAGTTATTTGCAAAACCGTAACGAAATGAGAAATAAAGTGGAAACACCCTGGGGAACAATTTATGGCTGTCTCTTTAATGAAATGATAAATGAGCAACCAGCGAGAAGCTTTTTACGGGCTGATGAATTATGGACAATGTTTCCTAATATAGTGCGCACGGAATTAAAATTAAATCAAGCCAATTAGAGGACTGTATGCAGCAATAGTTGCAAAAGAGGGGATACAAACCGCTTCTCGCATGGAATGGGTTCCGGGGCTATGTACAAGTCAAGCAACCAGCCCACATCTCGGAATTAAAGGCAAGAAAACGTCCCTTCCCTCGTACGCAAGCTTGGTCCAGCGCTAAGAAACCCACGCAAGTGGGAATGCGCTGTCGCCCATGCGTCAACAATCATATGGAAACGAGCCCTAATTGGGTGCAAATAAATGACACGCACATCTAATGCCTGCCCACGCACGAGATCGGGAGGCGTAGGTGGCTCGGAAGGACTTGTTGAGATATCTAAGCCAGTTACGCAGCCCAGCGCTTGTCCCCAGGTAGACTTCCAGGAACTCTAAGCCAAAAAAATAGATTCATGGCTGTAACATAATGGCAAACTGATGGAAGTACAAGCAGCTTGATGGGAACAAGTAAAACCAGACTCATTAACAAAAGTGCTCCCATACAGTTAGACCAATAGTTGAAGCAAATTTTCGAGTTTCTCTCAATTCGGAAAAAAATCAAACACTCCAGGGAACACCGGCAGATTCCACAGAATAACTACAAGTGTAAACATTTATACTTCGAGTCCATCTCTCGTTTAGATTCATTATTTGGTTGAGGCCTCCTGACACTCCTGAAAGCATAAAACTCTCTCCCCCTCCTCATTTCCTGTTTATTTTACTGTTAGACACCCTTGTCCAAGTAGAGACCACAATCCAAATCCGGGTAAATCACAAATAATCCAAATTGTCCTGTGCTCATTCTCTGGTAGCTTGGCACAGAGCAGGCAGGCTTAATTTATAAGGCAATGTGTGAAGTATTTTTGCAATAACTCGTAGAGTAACACAGTGAAAACACAACAAAAATACACCACACAGGTTTAGAAAAAAAGATAATATTTATCTGAATGAAATAAGTTTAAAACAACAAAAATCCAATGTGCACAAGTTGAGATATCACTTTTTAAAGATGTAAATGAGTCTCAATCCTTAAGATTCAATGGTTCTATCCTTGTAACATACAGTACCTGGAATGCATAAAAAATAACGACGAATGGGGCCACAGAGGAGGAGATGGGTTGAAAAATAAGTTGCTGCGTTGGATTTTCTGGCGCGGCACAGACGATGCTTCATTTCTTTCCACGCTGCAAGGTGATGCATCAATTTCCAGGAGCACAGCCTTGGCTCCTCACTGCGATGAGGGGATACTTTGAGGCCCAGGGACGATGCTTTGAAAATCCTGGACACGCTGGTAGAAAGGAGCAGGTGCTGCATCGATACGGTTGGTGCTGTGGTGATTTTTCAGCTGCAAGGCAGGCACTACGTCAGATTTCTAGTTGTGGGTCCTGCTTTGCATCGTTCTGATCGGCGGTGTGGCAATTTTCCAGCCGCGATGCAGGTGCTACGTCAATTTCGGCAGGCATTGCTTCGATTTTCCAATGTACAAGGATTTCCTGCATCAGTGAATTCCTTGTTGGCCCTGATACTTCAGAAGCAGGAGGCAAGCTCAATCCAGGCCCTTAGAGAGCACTTTAGTAGGAAGGCAGAGTCCTTCCAGCAGAGCCAGGAGCGCCAGGCAGCAGGTCAACAAACAGGAAAGCAGTCCTTTAGCAAATCAGTCCAGATTAGACCTTTGGGCAGCCAGGCAGTTCCTCTTGACAGGTTGAAGGTTCAGTTCCAGAAGTGTCTAACTTGGTGGGGTCAGAGACCCAGTTTATATACTCAAGAATGCCTTTGAAGTGGGGGAAACTTCAAAGAGTGGTTTTGAAGTGCACACCTTCCCCTTTCAGCCCAGTCCTGTCTGCTAGGATTCCTGTGGAGGGTTATCAGTCCTTTGTGTGAGGGCAGGCCACTGGCCTCTGAAATGTAAGAGAGAGCCCCTCCACCCTTCCTGCCCCAGGAGACCCAGTCAGTACGCAGGTGAATGCAGATGGGAATGTGTTTATGGCTGTCTGGGTGGAATGCACAAGGAGAGCTGTCAACTAGCACTGACCAGATGTGGATTGGAGACAGGCTGTAAGGCACATATGACAGCAAGTGCAGAGAAATGCCCACTTTCTGTAAGTGGCATTTCTAAAATAGTAATATTATATCCAACTTCACCAATAAGCAGGATTTTTTATTACCATTCTGGCCATACTAAACATGATAGGGCTACTCCTTTCAGATCAGAATCTACCATTTAAAAGTATATGAGGGCAGTTCTAATGCTTGTCCATGAGAGGAGCAGGCCTCACAGTACTGGTAAATGAATTTGTGAATTTTCACTACCAGGACATGTAAAATACATTAATACATGTCCTGCCTTTTACTCACATAGCATCCTGCCCTATGGGTTACCCAGGGCTTACCTAAGGGGTGACGTATATGTAGAAAAAGTGGAGTTTAAGGCTTGACAAGTAGTTTTAAATGCCAAATCGAAGTAGCAGTGAACCTGCACACCCAGCCCTTGCAATGGCAGTCCTGAGACATGGGGCTACTTAGGTGGGTGGCACAATCAGTGCTGCAGGCCTACTAGTAGCATTTAATTTACAAACTCTGGGCACATGTAGTGCACTTTACTAGGGACTTGCAGGTACATTAAATATGCCAATTGGGTAAGAACTAATGTTACTATGTTTAGTGGAGAGAGCACATGCACTTTAGCACTGGGCAGCAGTTGTAAAGCGCACAGAGTCCTAAAACCAGCAAAAGCAGGGTCAGAAAAATGAAGGGAGGCAAGGCAAAAAGTTGCGGGATGACCACCCTAAGGCTGTCAAGTTTAATATGTCTCCCATTCAGCTGAAAGTAGCAAGAGCTCCCCAACTCCTTGGGAGCTCTCATCACTATTGCGGAAGAATCTGGAGAGACCATCAGCATTGGCGTGGTCAGTGTTCGGGCGATGCTCCACCTTAAAGTCCATTCCCTGTAAGGAGATAGACCACCTCAAGAATTTAGGATTTTCACCCCTCATCTGCATGAGCCATCCAAGGGGTCTGCGGTCTGTCTGAACCCGAAAATTAGCCCCAAACAGGTATGGTCTCAGCTTCTTAAGTGCTCAGACCACAGCAGATGCTTCTCTTTCTATGACACTCCACTTCTGTTCCCGTAGAAGTAACCTCCTGCTAATGAAGGCTACTGGTTGGTCTAGGCACTCCTCATTTAGCTGTGCTAAGACTGTCCCTATGCCATGCCCTGAAGTGTCTGCCAGCACTATGAATTCCTTTTTAGTAATCAGGGGACCTTAGCACAGGTGTTGTGCATTAGGCTTCCTTGAGGGAGTCAAATGATTTCTGACAAGCCTCTGTCCAGATCACCAACCTGGGTTGCTTCTTAGAAGTCAGCTCAGTTAAGGGGGCCACAATGGTGCCATATGCCTTAGCAAATCTCCTGCAGTAACCGTGAGGCATAGGAAGGATTCACTTCAGTTTGGGTTTTAGGTAGTTGCCACCCATGATTGTTTCAGTCTTGGCCTGTAAGGGCAGCATCTTGGCACCACCTACCATGTTTCCCAAATACCCAGGGAACCTGCACCCAATCTGGCACTTACTGGCCTTGATTGTCAGTCCTGTCTGTTGCAGGACCTGAAGCACCTCTTGGAGGTGAAGCAGGTGTTCCTCCCAGCTGGCACAATAGATGGCAACGTCATCTAAGTAGGCATCACAGAACGCATCTTTACCAGCCAGAACCCTTTTAACCAACTGCTGGAAGGTAGCAGGGGCATTCTTCAAGCCAAAGGGCATCTCCCAGAATTGGTAATGTCCCTCAGGGTTTGTGAATGCTTACCTGGCTTTTTCCCCCTCTGCCAGTACCATGATGTCAAATCAAAAGTAATGAAGAATTTGGCAGTGCCTAGCCTGTTAATGAGCTCATCAGCTCTGGGGATAGGGACCTTGGTAGTCCACACAGAACCGAAGTTATGGTTTGGCGCCCGGTGGGGCAGCCTGTGGTACCAATACCAGTGGGCTGGTCCAGGGACTGTTAGAGATTTCAATCACCCCCTAAAGCCAGCATTTTGGCAATTTCCTCCTTGATGCTGGTCTTCACCCTGTCTGACAACCTGTACATTTTGTTCTTTACAGGGGGACTGTCTCCCCTGTCAATGACATGGACGCACAGATGTATGAGGGAAAACAGGGAGGAAAACTGTCTCAGTAATTGGTAACAGTCACCTTCTTGGTCTATGGTCAGGGAGTCAAAGAATCTGTAGTGTCCAACCTAACTGCATGATGAAACCCAGTTGAATTTGTCCATGGTGTAAAAAGGACATGTCATTCTGAATGATGTCTATCGCAGATGACATTATATTGTTAACAGAGTATATTCTGCTGGACAGCGTATTCATGCCATTATCCACAACAGCTAAAGTCTTTTCCAAATTTTCCTTATCAATCTGCCTTAAACGTGTAGCTGCTTCCATTTGAGAAAGCTTCCAGATCTCATTGATATAGCATAGAGATAATCTTTTAGAGCGTGGCTATCTTGGACCTAACAAGAAGTCTTGCAAGTCTATGTCTTCAGATAGCGTATTAAGATGTTCTTTAACTGCTGTTAAGTTGTTAGTTTGTAACCATTGTTGGCAGAGTTTACCCACACTGTTTCTGGTAACTATACCTGAGTGTTGACCCGAGACAAAGAGAGGGTCCGCCAGCTAATCTTTAAACCGCCTGAAGAATTAACAAACTGCGGCTAATAGCCATTTATGTCTATTGGCCACAATAACCACCCTTCAGTGTGCCTTGTGTTCCTCCAGTGCCTGCTGTGGAATAGGAACTGCTAATGTTCCCAATGAGGGTTCATTCACGGTCGTCTCCCATGAGACTGAGGCTGATTCACGAGGCCACTTATGAGCCATCCTTGGTGAACTATATGGCTCTTCCAGGCACTTTGGATGGTGCTGCTCTCGCGGGTGCTCCTGTGCGGGAGGTTGCTGTGCACTACTGCTCCGTGGATCCGTCTGCCAATCCTGTCATCGATCTGACGATGTGGATTCATTACTGGATGCCCTTCCTACTGATGACTTCCGAGACATTCTTCAATGTCATGACTATTATTAGATTAATTTGACCAATGGCTTTATTCTAAAATTCAAAAATTATGCCAAAATATGCCTTTTTTGACCGAATTGACTTTGCCCTGCTGTGCTTGTCATGGTCGGCATTTTGCCTCTTTGTATGTTTTAGTTATTTTTACTGGTTTTTTATTAGATTTTAATAGAATTTTTATAATATTTTAGTTTGTTTTTAGTTCAGAGAATTTTAGCTTGGATTCGTGCTCCTTCTCTGGCGTCATCTTTATGGCGTCATACTTGTTCTGGCACTGGGGAGGGTGAACTGGATCCTATTTAGTTTTAATGATAATCAGGAGTTTGGCTTAGCTTCCTGGCTTGCAGACCTGTGCCCCTGTCACCTAGCGACTTTTAACGTACTTAGCCTCCTCTGTTTTAGCGTATTTATTTAATTATATGTTCCAAGATGGCTGCTATGTTTATAGTTAGGAAGATGTTTTGATTTCAGGTTATCATTGCCACTCTGTGAAGGCCTCACTATCAGCGTCAAAGGCAATTGATACACGTAGGCATTCACATCATGTCCCTTTCCCACTTACGTGTGACAGGAACATAATGTACTTTGGAGGGAATTATTTATGTGATTGCCACCCAAAGCATGCCTTCTTATCTATTGTTTGGAAACATAACTGTGTCAGGGATCCTATAAGATCTGTATAAATACATCTCACACAGACAAGGTTATCAGAGGGATTCCTAGCAGATGCCATCAATGCTGTCTATGCTACACGCCACTGGGATGCAGACCCAGCCTTCGTGTCCCCATGGAGTCTGATCTAGATACCTCATTTCAAGGTAACAAGGGTTGGGGGCTCTTCTCATGGACATGGTACTGGCAGATTAGGTTTATCACACCTAGCTCTCTTTAGGTTAGAGATTAGGTACTCCATGCTAGGGTATTAGGGCCTATTTCACATCTCATGTTGTTGCAAGATGATGGCGGTCTTTATATTCACAACTCTCGTTTTTACAATTCTGTTTCTTGCATTATTCATCCTAATCATTGCAGCCCACGCATTTTACAGTAGATTGCAGTCTTGTTAATAAACCTATTAAAACCATTACTGCATATACTTCATTGCTTGCATGTAAATTAGACTTATTGCTCATGTGAGAAAAGAGTAATCTCCGTTTAACCACGACTCCCCTGAGATGTCACACTCTTGAGCCCATGCATAAAGGCTGCCAGAAATCACCTTTTACTATTTCGGTTTTTGGTGAGGTACTGCTTGTGAGCCGGGAGGGTTAAGCAGACAGTTGTGACTAGTTGTGGGATTTGTCTAGTCGCCTACAAACAAAAGTGCTTCTATCCCTACACCAGCAGTCTTGCCTAAAGTGTCCAACTACGACAGTTGACACCCTCCACTGACCCATTACTTTCATGTGCAGAGAGGAGGTCAGGGAGAGATTCACTCTCCTCCTCCACACCCTCATCTGTCACCAGGAGCATACTGATTTCAGACCTCTCAAAGTGAGGCTTTAGTCTGTTTATAAGGGGCACCCTTAGGGTGTTTCCAGGGGTCTGGATGTCCACTAAGTGAGTGGCATTCCCCTTACGCTCCTTTATTTCATATGGGCCAGTCCTGCAATCCCAGAGAGCTTGAGGCTCTACCGGTGCCATGACTCATACTGTGTCACCAGGTTGAAACACCATCAAAGTGACCTTCTGGTCATACAATCATTTCATCACCTCTTGACTGGCTTCAAGGTTGCTTTAGGCCTTTTTCCAGAAGTGGTGCATCTGATTGCAGAGGGCTAACATGTAGATTACCACATCCTGGGGGGGGTGGTTCCTGGGAGATTTCTCCCACCCCTCCTTGACAGTGCTTAGAGGCCCCCTAACAGGGTAGCCATGGAAACATTCAATGGGACTGAATCCTACCCCTTTCTGGGGCACCTCTCTGTAAGCAAAGAGAAGGCATGGCAAGAGGATGTCCCACTTATGCCTTATTGCGTCAGGTAGGCCTGCAATCAAGTCCTTCAAGGTCTTGTTGAATCTCTCAACTAGACCATGGGATTGAGGTTGATAGGCTGGGGTGAACTTGTAAGTTACACCACATGCATCCCACATGGACTTCATGCATGCAGACATGAAGTTAGTGCCTCTGTCTACCACTGTCTCACTGTCACACGTGTAAAGATCACCATCAAAGTTCTTGTCACCACGGGTGAAGTCACCTTCCTCAGAGGGATTGCCTCTGGGTAACGTGTGACATGGTCTACCAAGACCAGCATGAACCTGTTGCCTAGTGTTGTCTTGGTGTCCAACAGACCAATGACGTCAATACCCACCCTTTGAAAGGGGATGCCAACGACAGGTATTGGGATCAGGGAAGCCTTCAGCTTTTTCCCTGACTTTCCGCTGGCCAGGCAGATGGGACAGGAACTGCAGAATTTATATTCAGCTGTCTTTGGCCGGGGCCAATAGAAGTGGGCGACAAGCAAAGGTCTTGTCTTGCCCTAAATGCCCCGCCAGGGGTATGTCATGAGCCAAACCCAGTAGGAAGGCCCAGTAACACTGAGGGACCACCAGCACAGTGCTGCCCTAGTACCCAGAGACTTAGGCTCACTATGTAGGAGATCATTTTCCCAGTAAATCAAGTGATCCCTGAGGCTTCACCAGCTGCATGAGCTGAGGCCTGTTGCCTCAAGCCCTCAAGACTGGGACATTCTTTCTGCACTTTGCAGAATTCCTCCCTGGTGGTCTCACCCTCAACTTGCCAGTCAGAAAGCTCAGGTAGGTCACCTAAGGTGGCAATGTCCTCCCCCGTTGGCTCAGGGACCTCCTCCTCAGGGACCCCATCAACCTCTGCCATAGGAACTTCTGGGATGGTTTTGTGTGCCCCTTGCCCTTCTCCTTGGCAGCTGTCTGGGCTATTGGCCAGACACCCTTGACTCCCCTCCCGGGCATCCATGGACCATGTGGTCATGCAGTCCAAGTGAGACATGAGCTATAACTCCCTCCAGGTAGTAAGCTCTAGGTCATTGCCTAACAGACAATCTACAGGCATGACAAGACTCACAGCTACTTTCAGAGTATCAGAGATCCACCCCACCCCTCAAAGGGAACCAGATCCACTGCTGGTGGTTCTCACGATTGTCAGTGACTAGGACTTGGTGGAATGTGTTTGGTAGGACCTGCTCTGCTGACATCAGCTGACCCTTGAAAGTAGCCATGTTGGCTCCTGTGTCACACAGAGCCTCCAGTCGCTGTCCCTTAATGGTGACCCACTGCCTATACTTAGAAGTATTGACAGGTATGTGGCTTTGGCACCATTTCTGCATCCACCAGGGGCACTGGGGTTACCTCTGTCTGCTCCCCAAAGCTATCTGGGACTACCTCTCCCTGAGCTCTACACTAGAGAAACCAGGTGTCTGCCCACCAGTGGGGGGCTGTGTCCTCTTTGGACATTTGGAGTCGCCCTTAGAGTGGCCATACTTGGAGCACTCTGCACTTTGGGATATAAACCTCCCAGTCTTATGATCAAAGAATCCTTGCTTCTTAATCTCTGACTTGGACAGGTTACCACTATTCCCTTGGGAATTATTCTGGGGGCTTTAGAGAACTCCTTATTTTTTTTTTTTTCTCCCCACTCCTTTTTCTGTTGGAACACTGACCACCTTTGTGGTTGTCTCCCCCAGATACTAGTTAGGATACTTTGGTGCTGACCCACAGTTCCACCTCCTCAGCAAGCTTCCTGGGATCAGTCAGCTTACTGTCAACTAGGTGCTGGAGCAACTCTGTAAAACAAATACTGAGCATGTGCTCTCTCAGGATTAAATTGTACAACCCAACGTAATCACTGGCTCTGCTGCCCCCAATGAAGTCTACCCAGGATTGGTTGGGGAGCTTGTTACTGTCCCTGAATATTTGGTGAAACTTCTCAGGGGTCAGTCCAAATTTGGCAATCAAAATGGTTTTCATGGGAGTGTACTTGTTCTGGTCCAAACCTCTTTAAAAAAAAAATAATCTTTATTGCCATTTTATTTGAAATCAGAGGTTAATATACACACAGGAGCAATGTAGAGGCATTGTATATTGGGGAGGGGTAGTCGCACTGGGGGGATACAGGACCACAGTGTATCCAAATAATCACAGGGTAAGCCACTAGATATTAAAATGTGACAGAATTGGTGGCAAGAGCATCGAAAGCGGAGCTCTTCCGTCACCGTTGGTGGTCCCCCTCACTGCAGACTCACACTCTGGTGACTTATTGTCTCTCTCACGGCGGGGCGGACTGGAGTGGGGGGCATCCCATGCAGTAGTTGCCCGTGATACTGCATCCTCACTGGTCATGACGCCCAGGCCAGTGCTGCTCCGGCCAAGCTCATCACCAAAGTATCACCTGGCCAAATTCCCTCTGTGGCGCCTCGGGCCAGGAAAGAGACCCCGATGTCCAGAGGAGGAGATCTCACATGCCCTCAACCATGGCGTGGCGGGTGCCAGCTCCGTGGCCCCGAACAAAGCCAGGCCGAGCAGCGCTGCACTCCAGAGCGTCCACAGCCCAGCTTCTTCACTTGCTGTCACTCCCTGAGCCCCTGCGGAGCGACAGGATTCAGCCTGCTCGGTCTGGCAGAATCTCCGCTGTGCGGAAACGATAAATGCTGGGCACCCAGGAGGTGGATATTACCCTTTTCCACAGGATAATTACAGGCCGCCCTCAGAGCTCCGATATCAGGCATCTAGCGTGGTCGCCATCTTGGCCATGCCACCCTGGTCCCCATCCTTTAATGGCAGAAGTGTGTCCCTCCCAAGTGTAGGCATGTGACTCCACAGATCCATCCCCCAGTGCTCTTCAAGAACTCCATGTGCCCTCAGTGCAACTTCATTAGCAGAAAACCACTTGTCAGTGTTGCTCCAGCACCGAGAAATCCCAGCTATTATCTCAGACCAAAATAGTGGATCTCGCGCCTTAGGCCGATGGACCGACACAACATTGATTATAGAGGTTGTCAATAGTACATGTCATAATCATCCCAATAAACATCAATAAACAAGAAATCGACAATCTGATTACACTGCAATGTCCACACCAGTTTATTAAGAAGGTTTGTAAATGTATTTCCCCATATTAATAATGCTAAAGTAACACAAATAATTCTCAAACACAAATGATACATATAAAAAATCATCAATGGCTGGTTAAAACACCTTGTATATCTAAGTTTGATCAAATCAAGTAAACAAATTAACTCAAGAGTTATAACACAACTTAATAGCACTGAAATCTGTGTCAGTGAGATGATATACATTGAAGCACTAGATCAAAGAACGTCAAAATGAATTATGAGCATGTAAAGACAAACTCCCTCATTAACCACTAATTAGCATTAACATGTTGGGCTTCATGTAAAAGTTTTAGAAACACGAATTTAGAAAAACAAACTAACTTGGGTTATAACAAAAATAATTTTATTATTATGCAGCAATTAATTCACGAGTTGCAGCTGGTACCTGCAAAACAAAAGACACATATAACAATTCGCAATTTATACATTACCCATAAGATCTATGAATAACAACAGGAGTCTCTTCAGCAAGGGGACATCATCAGTAGGAACGATCTGACAATCCCCCCAAGTCTACATAACTGCAAAACTCCATCATTAATCGAAATCTGAAAATATCTCTGGTAAGTCTGACAATACGTCTCTCCCCTAAAATCTCTCAAGACTCACAATGAATAAGTGACAGAACGTTATATTCATTTTCACAAAGCTCATGACTGGTCAGGACGTGGGTGTTGCACATTCAGCCAATAAATCTACTGTTAGATAACTAAAAGTTACACATTCATAGTACACTAAGGCCCTCATTACAACCCTGGCGGTAAATCCCGCTTTCCGCCGTGCTGAAGACCGCCAACATACCGTTGCGGTGGCGGAATTTCGCTACAGGCATTGCGAGCCACAGCTCGGAATCCGCCACAGTACAGACACCCACACAAGTCTGCCACACCAAAGGTCAGTGATAAACTGGCGATACCAAAACCTACACCGTCACGCCAACAAGAATACGCCCACACTATCACGACCCACGAATCAACACAGCGGTTTTACAACCGCGGTAATCCATTGGCGGTACACACCGCCGCGCTCAAAATACCCACACACTTACAAAACAACACCACATTGGAAAAATCAAAATGCACACACCTGATACACATACACACACCACACCCACACACCCAATCCAATATAAAGCACACATCCACATTACCCACAAACCCTCACAACCAAAAATTTGAAAGAAGGCCAGAGAGAGAGATTAGCTAACCCAACACCAGCATCCACAGACACACAACACCATCACTTCTACAACATCCACGCACCTCAAACAACACACACCAACACATCCCCTCACACATCACAACAGACAGCACCTCATACATCAGCCACACCACATCATGGCACCTCTAAGACACCCCAGGTTTTCTGAGGAAGAGCTCATGGTCATGGTGGAGGAAATCATCCGGGTAGAGCCACTGCTATTCGGATCACAGGTGCAGCAGACATTCGTTGCAAGGAAGATGGAGCTATGGTGGAGAATTGTCGACAGGGTCAACGCAGTGGGACAGCATCCAAGAACACGGGAAGACATCAGGAAGAGGTGGAACAACCTACGGGAGAAGGTACGTTCCATGGTATCCAGACACCAGATTGCTGTACAGAGGACTGGCAGTGGACCCCCACTTCCTCCCCCACAACTAACAACATGGGAGGAGCAAGTCTTGGCAATAATGCATCCTGAGGGCCTCGCAGGAGTAGCAGGAGGACTGGACTCTGGTAAGTCCTATCTTTACTACCATATCCCCCCAACCCCACCTGCATGCCATCACATACTCCCACTCTTACCCTCACCCCATCACACCATCAACTCCATGTGTCCCACTATTACAACCCACACATCTCAAATCCGAGGCCCTGCATGCAACACCAAAGCATGTCCAGTACAGAAACCCACACAGACCCCAAACCAACTATCACAAAAGGGCTAACACAATGACCCAATGCACAAGATGGCACACACAGATACTAAAATTATACGTTTACACCCCAACAGGACCCATACCCAACGTCACCGGACAGGAGGTGCCAGACATATCCAGTCCCCCCACAGAAGAGGCCCACAGTGATGACAGCAGCTCTGCACGCCTGGATCAAGATGACCAGCCCGGCCCATCAGGGACCTCGGGACAGTCGGTTTCCCTGACACAGTCCCAAACCACCACATAGCCTCCCCCCCTCAGGAAACACCAGCACAGCACCCACCGAGGGGCCCATCCCTCTGTCACCAGGACACTTCAATCAGCAGTGTGTCCACCACTACAGGGAACCCAGGCAAACCCACCAACCCAAGACAATCAGGGAACAGAGGCACAGGATAACAGGGAAGCTGGAGGACTGCTGTGCGACAAGGGGAGGACAGGCCCAGGGAACCCACTCTCCACGAGGCACTCTCCAACAACATGGGAGCATACCACCATTCTCAGGAGACCATGGGCACGGTACTGGCCAAGTTTCAGGAGACCCAGCGGCTACAGGAGGAACACTACCTTGGGATCAGGGAGGACTTGAAGTCCATTAACACCACCCTGGTCACCATTGCAGGGGTGCTGGCAGACCTTGTCAACACCATGAGGGACACAGTGGCACACAAACGGGCCCCTGACATTAGCCTGGACGATGAACAGCCTTCCAACTCCGCCGGCGCTAGTGGACAGAGGCACTGCCACAGGACCAACAGGCCACTAGCACCCCACCCCCTGCAGAAGGAGAGCCACCCCACAAACGGTCCCTGAGATCCAGGAACAAGACAAAGAACATTGCCAAGACCCCCGCCAGGAAATAAGACCCTCCTGAATGTCACCCTTCTGTCCCACTTTGTCATCCTGTCCACCTTAAACTGCCATTGCTCCACTTCCTATGCCCCATTGGACAATGCACCTGTGAGACCAAGAGAATGGACTCTGCCGGGGACATTCCTCCACCATCACCCCAGCCCATTTCACACCCCCTCCACTTATTTGCACAGAAATAAACACCCTTGAATCACAAAACAATCTGGAGTCAGTTTGTGCTTTCACAAATGTGTAATTGCAAAATCTCTGGAATAAAGCATGTCAATGTACTTGTTCACATACCAATGTTACACAGCTGTATGTCAGGAGTAAACATAGCAGAGGGCACAAATTGGGACCCAGATCTGTGAAATGGAAAGCCAAAGTGACAAGTCAGGGTCCATACACAGAGTGAAAAAGGCAGACTTATGCTACTTCAATACAATAGTATGAGATGTGGGAAGCAGTTCCATCTTCTTACTTGTGTCTCACTGGAAGTATTGCATGATGATGTTGTTTCGGTTGTCTATATCTTCTTCTTCTGCCTCCTCTTCTTTACTGTCCACAGGCTCCACAGCTGCCACAAGATCAACATCAGGCCCATCCTCCTGCAGAAAAGGCACCTGGTGTCGCAAAGCCAGGTTGTGCAGCATACAGCAGGCCACGATGATCTGGCACACCTTCTTCGGTGAGTAGTATAGGGATCCACCGGTAAGATGAAGGCACCGGAATCTGGCCTTCAGGAGGCCGAAGGTGCGCTTGATTATCCTCCTAGTTCACCCATGTGCCTCATTGTAACGTTCCTCTGCCCTTGTCCTGGGATTCCTCACTGGGGTCAGTAGCTATGAAAGGTTGGGGTAACCATAGTCACTTGCAAATATCGAGGGACAACTGTTAGACATCCTCCAAACATTAGAGAATCTCCCATACCCATACACCAAATGAAACTGTGTGGGGACTTTAGGCTCACCTATTAGCCATACACAGTGCCTCTGGAGTTGCCCCATCACATAAGGGATGCTGCTATTTCTCAAAATGTAAGCGTCATGCACTGAGCCAGGATACTTGGCATTCACATGGAAGACGTACTGGTCTGCCAAACACACCATCTGCACATTCGTAGAAAGGTAGCTTTTCCGGTTTCTATACACCTGTTCATTCCTGCGGGGAGGGCAAATGCCACATGTGTACCATCAATGGCACCAATAATGTTGGGGATATGTCCCAGGGCATAAAAGTCACCATTCACTGTGGGCAAATCCTCCACTTGAGGGAAAACAATGTAGCTGCGCATGTGTTTCAGCAGGGCAGACAACACTCTGGACAACACGTTAGAGAACATTGGCTGGGACATCCCTGATGTCATGGCGACTGTTGTTTGAAAAGACCCACTGGCCAGGAAATGGAGTACAGACAGGACCTGCACTAGAGAGGGTATTCCTGTGGGATGGCGGACAGCTGAAATCAGGTCTGGCTTCAACTGGGCACACAGTTCCTGGATTGTTGCACGATCAAGTCTGTAAGTGATAATTATGTGTCTCTCTTCCATTGTCGACGGGTCCACCAGGGGTTTGTACACCGGAGGATGCCGCCATCTCATCACCTGCTCCAGCGGACGTGCCCTATGGAGGAGAACGGTGAGCAGAGGGTCATACAACACTTAGGTATCACAAAGTTTTTTTGCAAAAACTTTACAATTTCTCCATGTGCCTTTGTCTGTCCGTATTCCTGGCCTAAATAGGTGTGATGCAGTTATTTGGCCTGCTATGTTGCCCCCTGAAATGGCGGCTGCCTGACTTGTAAGGTGGGACAAGGGGAAATTAGGTAACTGCGCTGGCGTTCTACACCGTTGCGGTAGGCGGTCAAAGACCGCAGCGCAATTTAGCATTGGTTAACATTGGGCCCTATGGGTTCCAGGAGCCAATGACGATGTACGCCGGTGGTGACGGTACGCACCGCTGCGGATGTGGCCGCCATTTTCTAACTGTTCCCTCACTTGATACCTGACCTTCACCAGGAGAGGACCTACACTGCAAGTGCTGCTGTGACCTGTGTCTGGAAGCGACGATGGCTACAGTGTCTGGGGAAAGGGCCCCTGCCTTCACTTCGGAGGAGTTGGAGAAAGTAGTGGATGGGGTCCTCCCCCAGTACACGCAACTGTACGGTCCTCCAGGCAAACAGATGAGTACACTGTGAGCATGGTGGATGGCACATGATTGTATGGCGTGTCGTGGATAGGAGAGGGAGGGGAGGGGGACAGGCCAGCATGTGAGGATAGTGTGTGTGTGTATGTATGTCTGGCCCAGGGTGGGAGGTTTTTAGGCAATGCGTGAGAAGAACTGTACGGGATAGTAACATCCATTCTTACTTCACTTTTCCTCTAGGTCAGCGCCCACTAGAAGAAGGGTATTTGGTGTGCCATTGCCAAGGAAGTGTGGACCCTGGGGGTCTACCATAGACGGAGCACCCACTGCCGGAAAAGATGGGAGGACCTGCACCGCTGAACCAAGAAGATGGCGGAGGTCCAGCTGGGGATAGCCTCCCAATGTGTAAGGGGTGCCCGTCGCACCATGACCCCCCTGATGTACCAGATCCTGGCGCTGGTGGATGGGCGCTTGAGGGCATCACAGCAGCCACAAGGGGGTGAGTACACTCTCACTCGCGTTTTGCTAGGTGTCTGGGTGGAGTTGGTGGCCTGTGGGTTCCCCTAGGCATGGGCATACGTGCAAAGGTAGATCCATTGTTTTGCAGCCTCATTCCCAGTCCAACCCCAAAGGTGGTATTTGTCCTCTACAACTAGTCAGGCTCCCATGGCTGCCAGCTGTGCATGAAATGGATCTAGACAGAGTCCCCCTTGGGCATGTGCTTTTCCCCTGCACTGGTAGTGCATGGATAAGTGCATAGGGCTGCTCCCTGTGTGTTGTGTCCGCCAACGGTAGTGGTGTTGCATGCACTGACCATGTGTCTCTTCTGTCTTTACCCCCCTTTTTGTTTTGTCACCCTGTTCTTGCATGCATTAGCATCATCTGGCAGAGGAGCAGTGGCACCGGAGCAGGAGGGAGCTGCATCCCACATGGCCTGGAGGGTGAAGTAACGGAGTCTGAAGGCAACAGTGGGATGGAGGGCGAGGGGAGCTCCACGACGGGGACAGGAGCATACACCAGCGACAGTGACTCCTCCTCTGATGGGAGTTCCCTTGCAGTGGCGGGCACCTCTGTGCCCACCGCATCAACAGGTACAGCCACCACCCCCCCTACCAGCACCGCCCTCCCAGCAGCCCCTCAGCGTGTGTCCCGTGCCCGCTCACCCAGGAGGGTGGGCATCTCCTTCGCCCCCGGCACCTCAGCCCCAGCCCCTGTCACCTCTGCTGCCCTCAGTGAGGAGGCCATTGACCTCAGGTTACTCACTGTTGGGAGGTCTACCATTTTGAATGCCATCCAGGGTGTAGAAAGGGAATTGCAACACACAAATGCATTCCTGGAGGGCATTCATTCTGGTCACGCTGCCCTTCATCGAACCCTGCAAATTCTAGCCTCAGCACTGATGGCAGCTATTGTCCCTGTGTCTAGCCTCCCCCCTCCAACTTCCTCCACCCAGACCCAATCCCCTGTACTCCAGCCTATCCCAAGCACACCATCAGACCAGCCTGCATACACCTCACCACAGAAGGTAAGCTCAGGCAAACATAAGCACCACACATCCCACAGCCACTCACGCAAGCATCACACACATACAGACACACCAACATCCACTGCCTCCACAGTGTCCCCCTCCTCCTCGTCTCCCTCCTCCCTCCCAGTCTCGTCTACACTCACACCTGCATGCACTACCACTACAGCCACTATGTCCCTCACCAGCACACCCACCACCACACCCCGCTCATGTGCACTCACCACCCCCACTACCGTTTCCACGTCCCCTGTGTCCTCTCCCAGTGTGTCTGTGACGCCCCCTCCGAAGATACATAAACGCAGGCACACACCCACCCAACAGCCATCCACCTCACGACAGCCTCCAGCCCATGCACCTGCACCCAAATCCACAAAACTTCCACCTCCTACAACCACCACCTCTTCCTCCACTCCCAAACCCCCTCTAGCTACCTGTCCCAGTGTGTCCAAACAACTTTTCCTGCCCCCCCTTAACCTATTTCCCACCACCCCCCCCTCCAACTCATAGGTCCCGTACTAGCACCTCAACCAAGATATCTCCGGGACCAGTGGTGCCTGTTGTTACAGGTATGTGGAGTGCACCGGCCACCAGGCCAGCCAGTGTGGCACGGAGCCAGAGCACAGCCAGTCCCCACCCTGTGAAGCACCAGAAGTTGGACAGTGCCAGGCGGGAGAGGGGGAAGACTCCAGCCAGCAAAGCCACTCACAAGGGTCCCGGGGAGAGTGTCGACTCAGCTGTGACTCCTCCCAAGGTGGGGAAGGGCCAGAAGAAATCTCCAAAGTCTGGGAGGAGCAGCACGGCGGAGAAGACCGCCACCTTCCCCGCTGCCTAGGAGGCTACCGCCAGCCCCATCGCCACTGGCCAGGAGGCCACCGCCAGAGTCACTGCCTAGGAGGGCAGCCCCATTGTCACTGGCCAGGAGGCCACCGCCAGATTCCTGGCCACCACCAGAGTCACTGCCCAGGAGGCCAGCCCCATCGTCACTGGCCAGGAGGCCACCGCCTGAGTCACTGCCCAGGAGGCCAGCCCCATCGTCACCGGCCAGGAGGCCACCGCCAGAGTCACTGCCCAGGAGGGCAGCCCCATCGCCACTGGCCAGGAGGCCACCGCCAGAGTCACTGCCCAGGAGGCCAGCCCCATCGTCACTGGCCAGGAGGCCACCGCAGAGTCACTGCCCAGGAGGCCAGCCCCATCGTCACTGGCCAGGAGGCCACCGCCAGCCACAGCCCAGCTGGCCAGGAGGGCCCCGCAAGCCACAGCCCTGCTTGTTAGGAAACTATTTTTCAACCCTCCCCAGAGTGGCACAAAGAAAACACAAACACCAGGCAAGGCTCCGGAACAGATGAAATGTGTCTTGAGGTACCAAGGTTTATTGGCGTGCCAAGGCAGAAGGCAAACGCACATCCCAGTGTTACGTCTTACAAGCTGGCATCTTCTGCCCTGAAGCATATAAGTCAGGCACTTATATATGTTAATAAGTGCTGTCACAGCACAACCCCAAAAGGGGACACAGTCCAAACATGGGCACGCACATACAAAAGAAATGCTCCATACACAACTTAAAGTCCATAGTGTAAAAATATACATAATGCAGTGTGAGCATGAACACGTGAACAGAAAACAGTTGGTCCCTAAAGGAAAGGGGGCTGGGTTGCTGACTAGCTGAACTAAAAGTGCGAGACCGAGCTAAACTTAACAACGTGGCTTGGAGAGGTTTGTTTGTACAACTGGCATAGGTGTCAGAGAAGTCAGTAGGGAAGTCTTACTGGAATTCAGATAATGATGGAGAGAATTGGAACTAAAGTATCATATCTATAGGTACATACATGTGAATATATATTTTTCCCGACAATCTCTCCTTTTTGATAGTAATATACTTGATTGCAAAAATATATATATACATTGCAGAAGCATAGTAATAACGTATCAATAAAATACATATCTTCGGATGGCATTACACATTTTGTTTAGATGAAACACATATATTGTCATCTAGGTATACACCTATGAGGTATTCATTATTTAAACATAGACAAAATGATATGCTAGTATCCAATGCATTCATGTGTTCTGGGTCTATAGCCATAAAATCAAACATTTCTTTATGTGCTTCCTCTACATCTTGTTGTATTCTAAGATATCTGTGGGCTAGCTCCTGCTCTGTAGGAGGAAGATCTTTAACTGCAGAAATCAAATAGCTGCTTTTAATACAGAATTGCTGGAGCACGGCAAAAGTTCTAGATATAGATATGAAGTCTTTCTGTTACTCCGTTCTAAGCTACTTTCTCTAATTGTCAGTGAAGCAATGGCACGCAGTGTGCTGTCCTCTGCTTCTCCTACTGGTCTGCAGTCATTTTGTTCAGGGGCCACTTCATGAACCTGCGGTGTCTTCTTCAGTCTATTTTTCTGCAAGTGTGACTATCACCTTTCTTTGAGACTACGTTGTGTGCTTCCCTCATCTGCATCAGTTGGTGTCACCTGACACTTGATGAGGAGCTCTCAGTGTGGTTCTTAGGAATGGTCTGGTCTGTCTCCCCCTTTCCTGGTATGTTGCACTGCTGCACAGGTTGCAAGTGCTCATCTGTTGCATGCACGCCGGTCTTGGTTGTTGTTGATGGTGCAGATCTGCACCTAGTGCCGTGAATCCACTCAGGACGTCCCTGTACCTTCACCGCCGTCCGCGTCACCAGGAACACAAGGTGTGGTCCAGTCCACCTAGAACTAAGAGAAACATCTTTTATTTTTCTCACCATGACTATGTCTCCAGCTTTAAAAGGATGTGTGGGCTCTGAGGACGGATGGGGCAAGGCTTCCTTCACCTGGAGATGGTGATGCCTCAAGACTGATGACAATTTTATAGCATAGTCAGAAATGTTTTCATCTGTCCACAGCAGTGCTGCTTGAGATGCTGGGAGAGGCAATCTCAACCCCACAGACATAGGCCGCCCCATCAGTACCTCATGGGGGGACAAAAGGGTTGTCCTAGATGGAGTTGCCCCTATGGCATGCAGCACTAAAGGCAAAGCATCAGGCCATTTTAGGCCTGTTGCATCAGTTGTTTTTGCTAATCTTTTTTTATAGTGGAGTTCATCCTCTCCACCTGTCCTGAACTTTGGGGGTGGTAAGGGGCATGCAGTTTCCACTCTATTCCCAAACATTCACACATCTTTTGCACCACTGCAGCCACAAATTCACCCCCTCTGTCGCTATTAATGCCTTGGGGGACCCCAAATCGGGGTATGATATCTTTCATCAAGCATCGCACCACAGTTGCCGCATCATTCTTCCTTGTGGGAAACGCCTCCACCCATTTTGAAAATCGATCCACACACACCAGTAAATATTTGAATCCATTCATTGGGGGCATATAGGCAAAGTCTATTTGGACATTGGTAAACAGCCCCTGTGGTACCGGTAAGTGTTCATGTGTAGCAGGGGACCGGCCTTTAGCATGTTGGGCACAGACAAGACATTGGGAGCAGAATTGAGCAGTGAAGGCTGTTATCCCTGGTGCAAACCATTCCTGTCTAATTAGCTCATTCATCCCCCCTTGTGCCATGTGAGTGGGGCCATAAGCAAACCTTGTAAGGGGAAGGAACATACTACGTGGAGCCACAGGTCTCCCATCCTGGTGGACCCATAATCCCTCATCATTTTGCAAATACCCAGCATCCGTCCACACTCTTTCATAGGCTAGTGTTGCAGACCATTGTGCTTCCTTTACATCAGCTAGCAACAATTGTCTCTGAATAAGCTGAATTTTTGGAATGCTTTTTGCCATTAGGGGCACCATTTGTACTGGCTGTAACATGCTTTCTCTTGCTGCTGTGTCAGCCTTGGCGTTTCCTCTGGCTATTTTGGTGGTATGTGCCTCACATTTTATGACTGCTATTCTGTTGGGTAGTAGTATTCCTTTTAACAAGTTCTTAACTAAAAGGCCATTTTGGATGGGGCGCCCTGCTGCTGTTATGAAACCACAATACTACCACAGCTGGCCAAAATCGTGGACAACTCCAAAGGCATACCGTGAGTCAGTATAAATGTTAACAGTTTTCCCCTCGGCTTAGGATGCATGCTCTTGTTACAGCATACAGCTCAGCTTGGTGGGCAGATGTGCCAGGGGGCAGAGCTGCACTTTCAATTATGGTGTCTACTGTTGTTATTGCATGCCCTGCTCTGTAATCGGTGTCTGTTAGTCTACTGGAGGAACCATCAGTGTACCACTCATAGTCTGCCTTTTCTAAAGGTGTCTGTTGTAAATCTTGTCTGGGCGTGGTGCATGTTTCTACAACGTCAACACAATCATGGTCATGGGTCTCATCAGAATCACCTACAGCAGATAATAATGTTGCCAAATTAACAGGCTGCATTTTTTAATGGTAATATTAGTGTTAGACAACAACGTGACCTCATAACCTGTGTGCCTGGCTGCCGAAAAATGCTGTGTTGCTGCTGATGACAACAACAACTGTACCGAATGTGGCACATAAACAAAATAAGGGTAGTCCATCACAATGGAAGCCGCCCTCTCTACCATCTCAGCGGCTGCCCCCACTGCTCTCAAACAGGCTGGATGCCCAGTCACTGCCGAAGGCAAAGTCACAGAGTAATACGCCACAGGCCTTTTTCCAGAGCCATGCTGCTGTGTCAGTACACCATTTGCAATGCCGTCTTGCTCTGACACATAGAGATGGAAGGGTAGTTTGTAATCAGGGAGCCCAAATGCTGGCGCAGTACACAATGTCCCTTTCAGTTTCTTGAAACATTCTGCAAGTTCATTAGTCCATACAATGTTGTTGGGTGCATCTTGAAGCGTGCATTTCCTCAAGAATGCATCATAGGATCTGTACTCAGGAATCCACTGGCGCAGTAGTTCATCATCCCCAGGAAGGACATCATTCTGCCATTCATGCTTTGAATCATTTTTTATCCTGTCAGGTGATACGCAGCGTGTACCTTTGGATACCACATAACCAAGGTAAGTCACTTCTTTTTGGCTGCACTGAAATTTTGACAATGAGACTTTGTGTCCTCTCTCCTGGAGGTGGTTCAGCAGAGCTAGTGTCTGTTTCACAAGCCTCAAGTGATGGAGATGCTACAAGGAGATCACCAGGGTACTGCAAGATTACACTGCTGCCTTCCGGGTGTAGGCTGTCCAGGTCTCTCTTTACTGCCTGTGCATAGACTCTCTGTGAAGCCTTGGGCCAGTCTTGTGAAAGCACACTGGGTATCATTTACTGTGAAGGCAAAGAGGTACTCACTCTCTGGATGGACCGTAATACTGAAAAACACACTTGCAAGACTTAACTGAAACGTACTCTGCTTCTGCAAGTATAGAAGATAATAAAGTATTGATGTCAGGCACAACAGTTGCTAAGAGAACCACGATGTTGTTAATCTGGTGTAAATCCTGTATGAATCTATATTGCCCACTGTTGCCCTTGGGCAATGGAATTATTGGACTATTACACGGGCTACGCACATAAGGTAGTTCTGCATTTTCCTTAAGCGTTACTTTATGGGGAGGGTGTGTTTTTAATTATCTTGCCTCATTTTTGTCTTTGCCCAAACCTCTGAGTTCAGTTGTTCTAGGACCTAGTTTTCAGTCAGCTGTAAAGTCATATTCCTTTCAAGCTTGTCAAAAACTACAGCCCTGTCGTTTCTGAGCATACACAACATTCAACACCATCCTTCTCCATCTCCCAACACAGTCACAACTCCCAAAGGAAATGTAAAATTCTTAGTTACCATGGGGCCCAAATTTGTAGGGTAGAATCCTGGTGCTACAGCTATAGACGTGTTGTTCTGAAGTTGGCCCTATAAGAATTTCTCTTCCTGTGGCCCTAGGTCAATGCTCACTGCTGCAGTTTGCGCTATGTTAATCAATTCTAACCTGCGCTCAGGTGCTTGTAAGTAAATCCCATTTCTTGAAAGCATATACTGTTGCAGAAATTGTGGCAGAAGAGGTATACCCCCAGCTAATTGGTGGGGCACATCCATATTGGAATTAAGAAATCAACCATTTTATCTCCTACCTTAGTTGGAAACATTGTATTCTCTTCAGATGGGTCAGATACCTCCATCATAAAGCACCGGGTTCATCGGTTTTCCGCTGCACGGGTCATGTCTCTCTCTGCGTCATCCTATGTTCCTACTTGTTTTCTCTGGAAAGCGTTCCTCATGTAGTGCTTTTTCTTCTGTAAGCCTCTTGGCATGGGCAAGAATAACACTGATCCCTACTCTTGTCTCCTTGCTGGTATCCTTGCCCTCCATCTTATCTATAATGTGCCCCTTGATAATGTTATTCAATAATGTAAGTCCTACCTTGCATATCTCCTACAAAGGTACTATTCCTCAAGAAAACAGCAAAAACTCTGCCCTGTCCTTAATAGAATCTGCAATTCTTCCTTTATCCAGTCTTGCTAGTTGCATAGTGATGGTCCCTTAAGGAAGTTACAATTCAGTGAGACACTGGGTCCTTCTTTTAGTTATGTTTTATTGACACTGAAAAATGCATCATAAGGGGGTCAATCAGTTTCATTCTAGGACCTAGAATGGACCTATGGTGTTCAATTTAGTTTCAAGAGGGCTGAATCAAAGCCAGAAATGTATTGCTACCACTCTGCAAAATTCTTCCATTTATTAAATGTATTTAAATGACTAATGATGATATTCTAAAACAATTTACATGTATTCAGCATCAATTTGACCCTCTTTTTACTAAGCAGAAGGACTTTCTTTCATATATTAGCTCTTTTTACCTAGTGTGTTCTGGTTTGTATATTACTCGAAGTGGGATCTCCTACCATGGAATAGTTAGAAAAAGTAGGAAATTCAGTTATTCTTAACCTACTCTTCAAAATTACAAGCATACATTTTATATTTTTTCTTTGGTCTGTACTACCTATTTAGAACAAGTTGCACTCCAGTGTGGCTTTTTTTTTTTTTTACTTTTAGGAAATTCTGCTCATTCAGTTTGTTGACGTCTAACATGTCACTGCACTGTTTGCACGTGTGTGGAAGAGAGCCGTCTCAAATGAGGACAAAGCTGCAAGCCTCCCTACACAAAGCATCTGTTGCAAACCATAAGAAATAGAAGCAAAACTGCTGAAAATAAGTAGCCAGTCCTCCAAACTAGCTCACCCTTTTCATTTTTTTAAATATTATTACAAGTGGTATATACTAAATGTACAAATTGCATTAGTACAATTAAAAATGTACATGTGTATATATACATATATATCTATCTCATATTTAAAATATGGTGATGACATGCAGTCATGCTTTCACAGTCTAATGTAGACCCTTCATCAGTTTGCCAAGCTACGCGTGTGCATTTGTCCCTTTCAAATCATTTAGATAAAACCAGTTTAATCAGTGTACTGCTAAAAATCTGGTGTAAAATAGGACTGCCACAGTTGCCATTACTTATTTGCATAACTTTGAGGAACTAAAGCTACCCTTGAGTTTTTTTTTGTTTTATTTTGGTAACAGCAGTGCAAGTCAGGGCTAATTACAGAAGCTTAGCATCTGACACTTAAACCTGCTGTCGTAAATTCACACCCCTGTCCCAGCACAGTTAACAACTGCTGTTTAGTGTTTTAGTGTTTGTCCTCTGTGAGAGTCCCATCAGAGCTCTGCACAGCCAGAAGCATGACTGCTTAACATCCACATTTTCAGTCTTTGGAAAGGTAGGATTTAAACTATGCTGTTTTTGTATTTCTGTGCCATGCACTCTCTATCACCAATTAACATCAGTAGGGAAAGGTAACCTTCCAAAGAACTGGCTCAAGAAAATTTACAATGCCAGTATGCGCATAGAAATCCTGTGCAAAAAGCAGGCCAGGAGCTGGGGTACTTGAGAAACAGTGCAGCCATGAGGCCACATTGAAACTAAAGCTCACATTTTAATTTTGTCTCTAAGATACAGAAATATTGGCATTGTTAGAGCTCACAATTATCCTATTTTGTACGCAAGATATTTACATATTTAGACCCAGAAATATGAGTGTATAATGTGAGAAAAATGACACAGAAAAGTAGGAGCACCTTAAAAGTGTGCTTGAAATGCAAAACATTAACTGCTTCTTAATAAGATGTTATAACAGAATACTTATGAAAAAGACTATTTAAAATCATTATGTGGACAGAATAATGCAATTGTAATGATGTGCCTCAACCTTTCTGTTGCGTTACATTGTAGTACACCATGAGAAGAAAGGGGTGCAAAAATGTATGGGAATTAGTTACATAGCTCATATTTACTGTAGTGATATTAGACATAATAAACATTATGAAAATGCAAAAACGATTTTAGTAAAATTAATTTTAAGAATAATTTACATGTGTGTATGTTGAGCAAACATTGTGGTAGTTGGCCATATTCAGCCTTGGTCATTACTGAATAATGTTTTAAGGTCTTCAAGCTGTAGCTTCACACTGTAATAAGTGTTTATTCAGAATTTACATTTTAGGTTGATCTCTTTATTGCTGCGAACATGATCCCATACTGAATCCTAGAAATGTTTATTTTATCCTTTAGAAATAAGTAATTGTTTCCCATCCAACCACAAATATATTTGAAAGGTCTTTTCTTTTTTCTTTTCTTTTTTTTAAAGTAGTTTACCAAGTGCCCAAGGCCAGTAAATTAATTGCTACTAGTGGGTGGTAGTACTGGTTGTGCCACCCACAGATGTAGCCTTTCAAAACCTGTCTCAGGCCTGTCACTGCAGCCTGTGGGCGCAGTTCACTGCTACTTTGACCTAGCATTTAAAACTGTTTGCCAATCCGTAAAAATCCCTTTTTGCTACATATAAGTCTCCCCTAAGGTAGGCGCTAGGTAGGTGGGGCAGGTACCTTTAAGTTTACATGTCCTGGTGGTGTCACGCACAAATTCTTTTTTTTCACTACTGTAAGGTTTACTCCTCTTAAATTGAGTGCGCTTTTACCATTAAAGTTAGTTTTATCATCACTATGTTATAAATGTTACTCCTAAAATGTAGATATTTGTCTGCTGTTACAGTTTTGTGTGCATGCAACCTGTCTTTAATACCCAGGCTTTGTCACAGCTGCACTCTGCTTTCCCTCTCTCTGTCCACATTAGCACGTAAACTAGTTTATATTTGTTACACAGTCTGTGTCCTTCTTACCTTGCTCTATGGGGCTATCTGGTCAAAACATTTCTCTCCTGTCATCTCTTTAAACAACTTTTTAGTCTTTTTCAGCATTCTAGGGCTTACCACTATTACGTTTCCTTTAGACTTGCCGCTGCCCATTGTGCCCTTCCCTCTCAATTTTACAATCTGGAAAAAATAAACACAATGGTTGTATCCTGCAAAAAAAATTGTTAAACAGGGAAAAAATTGTTATGCAGTGGTGGATAGACAGAGAGATAGAGAAAACAGGAGCTGTTGACAATTTAGAGGCACAACATAAAACATTTTTCTTGTCCAATGCAGTGCTGCACTACTTTACATGGAATTCAAAAACATTGCAATGAAACATAGTGGCACATTTACACTTAAACAACACGTAATTCAAATACAGCCATTGATCAATGACAGACTATTTGTTTGTGCACATTTTAAAATCATTTCCTGTGTTCCGGTGCCAGCTGATCAAATGCTTCCCAAGCTACACTCCAGGAGGGTTTTAATTAATTAATTAATTTATTTTCTCTCTGGGATTCCCGTTAAACAAAAACAAAATTCTCTTCTTTCTGTTCAGGATCTCCTGCGTGGAATTACAATTCGCCGTACGAATTTGCCACTATCATTTAACGCAATGATACGGATAACTTTGTTACTCCTCAGTCACCTATTTAAGAAAAAAAATATCTTCCGTCTGGCCAGGTTCTCCTGCGTGGAATTACAATTCGCCGTACGAATTTGCCACTATCATTTCACGTAATGATACGGGTAACTTAGTTACTCCTCAGTCACCTATTAAATAGCCAGCTATAATTTTATTTACATCAATCCCCAGTTTAACTCTTAGCTAAGCGTTGAAAGGCCACAACAACAGGCATTTAATTAACTTACCCGTAGTGGCATTTCACACGTCCCACTTCTGACGCCATTTGTTAGGAAACTATTTTTCAACCCTCCCCAGAGTGGCGCAAAGAAAACACAAACACCAGGCAAGGCTCCGGAACAGATGAAATGTGTCTTGAGGTACCAAGGTTTATTGGCATGCCAAGGCAGACGCACATCCCAGTGTTACGTCTTACAAGCTGGCATCTTCTGCCCTGAAGCATATCAGTCAGGCACTTATATATGTTAATAAGTGCTGTCACAGCACAACCCCAAAAGGGGACGCAGTCCAAACATGGGCACGCACATACAAAAGAAATGCTCCATACACAACTTAAAGTCCATAGTGTAAAAATATACATAATGCAGTGTGAGCATGAACACGTGAACAGAAAACAGGTGGTCCCTAAAGGAAAGGGGGCTGGGTTGCTGACTAGCTGAACTAAAAGTGCGAGACCGAGCTAAACTTAACAACGTGGCTTGGAGAGGTTTGTTTGTAAAACTGGCAGAGGTGTCAGAGAAGTCAGTAGGGAAGACTTACTGGGATTCAGATAATGATGGAGAGAATTGGAACTAAAGTATCATATCTATAGGTACATACATGTGAATATATATTTTTCCCGACACTGCTGACCCATGAAGGACTGCCAGCCACAGTCCTGCTGGGCAATGAAGGACCGCCCTGGCAAGCACTGCTGAACAGGCCAAGGACCGCTGAACAGGGCAAAGACCGCCATGGAATGCACCGCTGAACAGGTCTGACACTGGCAACTCAAGCACCGCTGAACAGGGCAAAGACCGCCATGGAATGCACCGCTGAACAGGTCTGACACTGGCAACTCAAGTACCGCTGAACAGGCCAGGGACCGCTGAACAGGGCAAAGACCGCCATGGAATGCACCGCTGAACAGGTCTGACACTGGCAACTCAAGAACCGCTGAACAGGCCAGGGACCGCTGAACAGGGCAAAGACCGCCATGGAATGCACCGCTAGCCCATTTGCGGCAGGGGCAGTGACGCAACTGGGACTGTCACGGGGTGTGTGCTGCACTCTGGGCACCAGTCCCCCTCCAGAACCAGTGGAGAACAGCATCCACTCCGTCTATCCGTGGCAGGATGAAGCACTCTGGGCACAAAACCCCCTCCAGAACCAGTGGAGACTGTTATCCACTTGAGAGACTGTGGCTTTGCACTCCCCAGGATGGTACAGTGGGCAAGCCACCCACTGGAGAGACTTAAGAGACTGTGGGCCAGATGTAGCAAAATTCTAAATTGCGACTTGCAATTTGCGAGTCCATCCGACTCGGGCAAATTGCAAGTCGCAATTTGCTATGCAGTACGGTGTCTCAGACACCGACTGCGACTCGCAATGGGGTCGCGATGACCCACCTCATCAATATTCATGAGGTGGGTCGCAATTTGCGGCCCCATTGCGAGTATAGGCACTCGCTAACATGGAGGCATGCTGACGTCAGCAGACCTCCATGTTCGTGACCTGCTTTTAAATAAAGCAGTTTTTTTTTTTTAAGTGTAGCCCGTTTTCCTTACTGGAAAACGAGCTGCACTTAAAAAAAATCCGAAACCTTTAGTTTCGGTATTTTTTCAGGGCAGGGAGTGGTCCCTTGGACCACTCCCTGCCCTGAAAAAATATTTTTGGGTCCAGTCACAAACTGGAAGGGGTCCCATGGGGACCCCTTCCAATTTGCGAGTGGGTTACCATCCACTTGAAGTGGATGGTAACTGCGATGCCATTTGCGACCGCGTACGCGGTCGCAAATGGTATTGCATCCCACAGCGACTCGCAAATAGGAAGGGAACACCCCTTCCTATTTGCGAGTCGGAAATGCATATTGCGAGTCGGTAACGACTCGCAATATGCATTTCTGCATGGCAAACCCACGTTTGCGACTCGCAAACGGCGATTTTCGCCGTTTGCGACTCGCAAACGGTTTGCTACATCTGGCCCTGTGACTTTGCACTCCCCAGGATGGTACAGTGGGCAACCCACCCACTAGAGAGACTTGAGAGACTGTGGCTTTGCACTCCCCAGGATGGTACAGTGGGCAACCCATCCACTGCAGAGACTTGAGAGACTGTGGCTTTGCACTCCCCAGGATGGTACAGTGGGCAACCCACCCACTGGAGAGACTTGAGAGACTGTGGCTTTGCCCTCCCCAGGATGGTAGAGTGGTCAACCCACCTACTGCAGAGACTTGAGAAACTGTGGCTTTGCACTCCCCAGGATGGTACAGTGGGCAACCCACCCACTGCAGAGACTTGAGAGACTGTGGCTTTGCACTCCCCAGGATGGTACAGTGGGCAACCCACCCACTGCAGAGACTTGAGAGACTGTGGCTTTGCACTCTCCAGGATGGTACAGTGGGCAACCCACCCACTGCAGAGACTTGAGAGACTGTGGCTTTGCCCTCCTCAGGATGGTACAGTGGGCAACCCACCCACTGCAGAGACTTGAGAGACTGTGGCTTTGCACTCCCCAGGATACATCAATGGGCATGGAGCCCCCTCATGGATCTGGCGTTGTGCACTCATCCGGCTGAGGTGCCCCCCCTTCCCTTCCCCCTGAGGTGCCTGTTGTATTTCTATCTGATGCCCCTGCAGTGTTCTCTCCATTTTGATCAGGTATCTTGTGTGGGCCTCGCCCATGTATTTTGGGCCCAGTGGTCCACGGACTATGAATGGTGCAATACCTGCACAACTAATCGTGGTGTATATTTTGTTTATTGTGTATATATATCTGTATATATTTGCTTAAGGTATTTTGATATATTACAATGGTTCAACTCATTTCCTTTTGTCTTTGCATTCTTCCGGGGGGGTTGGGGGGTGTTACTGTAATGTGCAGATATGCATTGGTGTGTGTGTTGTAGTGGGTGAGGGTCGGGGTGGGGGTTGGGATGTTGGTTGTGTGTGTCCCTGTGTTTTTGCTTCTCCCCTATGTCGTAGGTGCAGTACTCACCGTAGTCTTCGCCGCCGGCGTTGATGATCCTCGTATAGGAGCAGGAAGACTATCGCAGGGAGAATATGGAGTTCCGGCTCCATGGTGCCCTCTTTCCTCGTGGAGTGTGTAGAGGTGAGCGTTTTCCCTTAGAAATTCCTGTTTCCGCCGTGTTTTTATCCGTGGTGAATCCGCCCCGGAAAAGGTGGCGGATTGGTAGGTTGTGATACTCTGGGCGGTACATTGTCCTCCGCCTTTCTGTTGGCGGTGACCGCCGCGCTGTTTGTCTGTACCGCCGTGGTGGTCGGAGTGTTAAAGTGGCAGTCTTTGTTGGCGGTTTCCGCCACGGTCATGATTCCAATTTCTTTACCGCCGGCCTGTTGGCAGTCTTACCGTCGCTTTAACACCGTCCGCCAGGGTTGTAATGACCACCTCAGTCTAAACCTATCTCTTGTTAATGATGTGGTAGTAGTAGTTTCTAAAGAATTGTCAATCTCTACAATATGGTTGGCTCCACTCATCTTATAAAGAATCAAACCTACAAATAACAATAAGCATATTAACACACTTGCTACCGCCAAACCAATACCTACACATTTGCAATGACTCTTTCTATTGTTTTGGTTACTAAAGTTTCTCATGGTCTTTAAAGAATCAGAAAAAAAAAATTAAAAAACGAAATAAATTCAAACATTTTCAAAAATTTAAAATTTTCTGCAAACCCCTCCTATTTTTTATTTCAAATTTTCATTCACACAGGACAGTCTTCTTGTCAAATCCGGTATAGCAGCTTGTCAATATCAGTATATCAAAGTCAAAAATCAGCTATCAATGTTTCTTTTAGGCACCACTTTTCAAGTCTTCTTTCTATTTTAGCTCTTTCCAACCATGTACTGTTGATCTTCACGAGCCAAAATGAAAATTTGAAATGTCTCTATCAAAACAATAACTCAAAAATTCTGCTTGCCATTCATTGGTAGTTACATATGCCCATTCTGGACCAGAATATCTTCTGCTTACAACTCTCTTCCTTTTTGGTCTTTTACTAGTCTCACCTTCTTCTCCACTAGTATTTTCTCTTTCATTCAATTGGTAGAACTACATTTATCTTCTCTCCTTTTAAACTTTTCTCTGGCACATTATCACCTTTCAGTGTCTTTCTTGTTTGCAACTTTTTCAAAATGTAATTTGAATTCGAACTTAAACCCTTTTCTTCCGACATTCCCGCAACTGGTTCAGGAAGAGTCAAATCCACTTGGGCAGGATCTGTCTCAGTTCCTTTTCAGGCAGTCTCTTATTCAGTTTAGTATGTCAAACCACCTGCTGCTGAGGATGCAGATTTTTTCTCATTCGTACTCTCTGATCACTCTCTTCTGAGGACACCCTCCTCTGATCAGAACTTATCTCAACTGGTATTTCTCTTTCCTCTTGTACCGATTTTCCCACTACTCCACTTGTAAAAGATTCACTTTCCTCCTAGCTTCTCTCTTTTTCATCTGTCATAGGAGTTGGCACATCTCAAACATTCTCAGGAATTTTCTCCAGTTCCTCTCTTTCTTGTTTTTGACCTTGAATGCTGTTAGCTGTGATAATCTCAACAGTTCCTCTTCTTGTTCTGTCGGATTATTCACCTTCCTCGCATGGCTGCCATGCACCCAGTTCGTCAAACCTGCACACTTCACAGCTGTCATTGTTAAGAGGATAATCTGATAGGGTCCCTTCCACCGTGGTTCCGAACTCAACTTCCTGAGGTGCTTTTGTATGATGACCCAATCACCAGCTCCCAAGTTATGACCTTGACCTTGAGTTTGTTGAACTGTTGTGGCTTCTACCTGATGAGAAAAAGATTGGACCACATCAGCCAAGCCTTTGCAATAATCTAACACCATGTCATCTGTAATATTTACAAGAACATTTGCAGGTATTGCTGCCAATCTCATTGCTCTGCCCATCAGGATCTTGTGAGGAGACAAGCCAGTCTTCTTGTCAGGAGTATTTCTCATTGACATTAAAACGAAAGGCAAAGCATCTGGCCATTTCAAATACGCTGATGCACACACCTTTGCAAGTCGGGACTTTAGAGTTCCATTCATCTGCTCTACAAGTTCTGAAGCTTCTAGGCGGTAACTACAATGTAGCTTCTGCTGAATGCTTAAAGCTGAAAATAATAACTTTATCACCTTATTGTTGAAAGGACTTCCTCTATCTGATTCTAAAGAGACCGAGAAACCGAAACGTGGAATCAACTCTCTGAGAAGTAACTTAGCTATTGGAGGGCTACCATTTCTCCTTGTATGGTAAGCCTCAATCCAGTGACTAAAAATGCCCACAATTACCAACACATATTTCAAACAAGCACACGCAGGCATCCCAATAAAATCCATTAGCATCCTGCTTAATGGATCTCCGGCCATGCCTATGTGTCCCATGATGACCACTGTTCCTTTACCAACATTCATCTGCTGGCAGACAATGCATCTGTGGCAAACTACTTCGGCAGCTTGTCTAAATTTTGGATTGTACCAAAACTGTTTAAAACTCCTAATCATTGCATCTCTCCCTATGTGTGCATGCCCATGATAGTATCTGGCCATTTGAGTCAGTAAACTGTTTGGCAGAACTGCCTTTCCTTCCACTGTCACCCAAATGTCATCTTCCCTTTGGATACAATTTTGTTCCACCCAATCTCTGTGCTCTTCTTCTGGAACATTGTTTTGTAAAGTTTTCAATTCTTCCAAAGTCTCATCAATTTGCATCATAAAATGTGTATACACTTAATCATTTTCAGGCATCAGTTCCCACTTTCCCTTGAATGACATACCATTTAAGGCACAGAATTGTGCAACCTGGTCTGCATAAGCATTTCCCAAAGTCACATAATCCAGTCCTCTTTGATGTGCACTGCATTTAACCACAGGCATTTTCTCAGGTTTCTGAACAGCTTGTAATAATTCATGTATTCTCTCACCATTTCTTACAGGTGAGCCAGACAAAGTTAAAAAAACATCTGTGACCAAATTTGCCCACAATCATGCACAATGCCGAATCCATATTGGCTAGCTGGGAAAAGTGTTACTTTCATCTGGTCTGAAATTTGGCATGCTCTAGTAAGAACCACCAATTCTGCTATCTGAGCAGAAAACACTCCTCAAAGCCATGAAGCTTCTAGTATGCTAGTAATTGTGCATACCGCATATCCTGCTCTCAGTGTACCCACGTTATCTCTCAAGCAGGAACTATCAACAAGGATAATTCGATCATTGTCTTCTAGGCAGGTGTCTTTAATATCTGCTCTTGGATTTGTGCACAATTCTGTAACCTCCAAACTATCATGTTCAGTATCATCCATTTTATCTGAATCAATTCTTTCAACTGGTATTAAAGTTGCTGGGTTGAGCACTGTGCGTCTCGTAATTGTTACATTAGGTGCTCCCAGTATCACTGTTTCATAATGTGTCAGTCTTGCATTGGTCAAGTATTGCGACTTTGATCATGTCAACAGAATCTCTATTGAATGAGGTACCAGTACTGTCAGAGGATAGCCCATCACAATATTCTTGCTCTGGGTCATACTCTGCTTAACTGCTGCAACTGCTCACAAACATCCCGGCAAGGCTGCTGCGACTGGATCCAAAGAAGCTGAATAATATGCTACTGGTCGATTGACACCACCATGTGTCTGTGTCAAAACAGATAAAGAACATCCATCCCGTTCATGGCAAAACAACAGAAAACATTTTGTGTAATCAGGCATACCTAAAGCTGGAGCTTGGCACAAACTCTCTTTCAACTCAGTAAATGCTTTCATACAGTCTTCATCCATCATTATAGGATCTGAAACATCCTTATGTGTCAGCTTTTGTAAAGGTCTCGAAATAGCTGAAAAATTCGGAATCCATTAACGACAATATCCTACCATTCCCAGAAACATCCTCATTTCTTTCTGAGCACTTGGTATTTTCATTTGAACAATTGTCGCAACTCTTTCCCTTGATATTTTCCTGGTCCCTTTCTCAATCAAATGACCCAAGTATTTCACCTCCTTTTGACAATACTGCAATTTTATAGGGAATACCTTGTGACCATTGTCTCTCAGAAAATTCAACAATGCAATCGTATCCTCCTTGCAACCTTTTTTTGTCTTTGATGCAATCAATAGATCATCAATGTACTGCACTAATGTCGATTGGTAAGGCATTACCAATGACTCTAGGTTCTTTTTCAAAATTTGATTAAAAATCGATGGTAACTCTGAAAAACCATGAGGAATTCTACACCAGCAATGGACTCTGGTCAGAAATTTAAAACAAAAGAGATATCCATTGTCCTTAGGAAGAGGCACAGAGAAAAATGCTTGGCATAAAACTATCACAGTAACCCATTCAGCATCATATGGAATCTGGAACATAATCACAGCTGGATGTGGCACAACTGGGCAACATTTAACCACAATGTCATTTATTTTTCTCTAATCCTGGACAAGATGAATTTTCCCACTTGGCTTTCTCAAACCCAATATTGGTGAATTACACGGACTACTCATCACTTCTTTCAGAACTCCTTGTTCTAAAAACTGATCTATCAAATGTCTTATTCCTTCTATTGCTTCATTTGTCATTGGGTATTGTGCAGTCTGTGGAAATACCACATTCTCTTTCACTGCCACTTTGACTCCTTCAACTCCCTTAATCAAATCAATGTCTTTCCCCGAAAGATCACAAACTTTAGACTCAACCATTTCCTGCAAATCGACTGGAAGATCATTCATTTAAAAAAATGGAAATAAATTAATCAAATCAACCGAATTATTCTCCTCATTTTCTTGTTTATCGAAATTAATCAGAGGAAACTCTTTGGACACTTGTTCATTGTCAGCAGTAAACACTGAGGGGGTCATTCTGACCCCGGCGGTCATGGACCGCCGGGGCCAGGGTTGGCGGGAGCACCGCCAACAGGCTGGCGGTGCCCCGCAGGGCATTCTGACCGCGGCGGTTTGGCCGCAGTCAGAAGTGGAAAACCAGCGGTCTCCCGCCGGTTTTCCGCTGCCCAAAAGAATCCTCCATGGCGGCGCAGCTCACTGCGCCGCCATGGGGATTCTGAAACCCCATACCGCCATCCTGTTCCTGGTGGCTCTGCCCGGTATGGGGTGTCGTGGGGCCCCTGGGGGCCCCTGCAGTGCCCATGCCAATGGCATGGGCACTGCAGGGGCCCCCGTAAGAGGGCCCCACAAAGAATTTCAGTGTCTGCTCAGCATTCGGAGCCGGCGTCCTCGTGGGAAGGTTGTTTTCCACTGGGCTGGCGGGCGGCCTTTTGGCGGTCGGCCGCCAGCCCAGTGGAAAACCCAGAATCACCGCAGCGGTCTGACGACCGCGGTGCGGTGTTCTGGCGGGGGTACTGTGGCGGGCGGCCTCCGCCGCCCGCCAAGGTAAGAATCACCCCCTGAATCTTCCTCATTGCTGTTTGTCTCAATCTCAATTCCCTGAATTGAACAGGTAATTGAAAAATTTATTTTACACCACAGATTTCTTCCCAGAAATGACACTGGACTGGAATCGCAAACAACAAATCTGTGCAAACCTTCAAAATTACGAATTTTAAAAATAACTGGTTCTGTAAGAGCATTAATCAAATGCTTGTTCACAACTCCTACGATCTAAAATGTCCACTCTGATAAAGGTAAATCTGGAACTTCTACAGATCTTACTGTTGAGCGTGTAGCTCCTGTATCAACCAGAAAACATACTTCATGACCATGTACTTCACCCTTTACATAAAAATCTTTCTGATCCACTTCTAATGATGCTGCCATCACATACTCCACCTCATATGAACTATCCAATGGTCATTCATCGTTTATTTCATTCTCACTGTGTAAAGGAAATTGATCAAGTGTTTTTTCACTTTTGTTTGATTTCTGATTTGTGACCACCTGCGAAAGCATCACCTGTTGTTGATCCATAGGGACCTGTGTCATTTGAATTTGTCTTGGCATCATCTGCATTTGCACTTGTGGCTGCAATTGCTGTACCTGTGGCATCTGTACTTGTTGTACCAGTGGTTGTACATTTTGCATCTGCTGCATTGGCTGCAAAGGTTGAAAACCCTGCATAGTATTTCAAATATTCTGGAAATTCTGATTTTGACCTCTCACTCTAGGTCCTATCATGCTCTGATAAGAATTGACACCCTTTTTCTGTTGCACAACATCACCTTGATTTAACAACGAACACTGTCTTTTCCAGTGTCCAATTTCTTAGCAATTATGACAAGGTAACACTCTTCTTTTTTGCTGCTCATCCTTCATCACCACTGAATTCAAATCCACATTTCTTTTGACAACCGGAAGCATCATTCCACCTCGACCTCTACCTCTTACTTGATTCTGAAACATTCCATTTCCTTGCGAGTGCTGCTGAAAATTACCCTGCATTCCTGTCTGTGCAGCCTTGATCTGCATCACCATTGCTTTCTCCTTCACCTTTTTCTGCTTCATTTCAATCTTGTCGCTACAATATTTTGTATACTGCAATACCTCATCAATCGGTTTGGCTTGCCAACAGATCAAATGATACTTAATCATTTGACTGATCTCTGGTCTCAGTCCTTCAACAAGCCTTAACACGAAATGATACATGACCTGTTTCTCGATTGTCTCTGCACCACTGAAATGTTTAAATGTCTTCAACAACCTTTCATAATATGCATGATTCTTTTACCTCCTGTGCTGTTCTATCTATGCGTTGCCAAGCAATATTTTTCAGTGAAACTTTTATTTTCAGGAACTCAACAACTTACAGTAATATTTCATTACTTCTGGAGATGGTGCACCTGTTTTCAAATCTCTCTGCAGCTCACTTGTCAGCCAATCAACACTCCTTTTGCACTCAATCCATAAATCTGCTGGAACAACAATATCAAAGAGTGTATTCAGGTCTTCCCACAGACATTTCACAAGCTTCACAAACCTATCTGTCTACTGATGCCATTCTATATACCTCAGGTAATCATTCGTAAAACTTAAGATATCACACATACTCCAGGGTACATGAACAAAATTCCATCCTGGTGTTTCTCTCATCGGTAACATCTTCACTGATTCTCCTGTCTGGGTCACATCTCCTTTTCGATCTGCCTTCCCATTTGTTTAAGGCTCTTCAAACTTGTACTCTTTTAAGTAATTCCCTAAGATGTGTTTTCATCCCTGCAGACCTCATGTGTGCGAAATCTTCTTCTTCAAGATTGAATCTAAAACTTCTGTTCAAGCTTTTCAATTTTGTGAGGTTGATATCATACTCATCAGCTATTTCTTGTAACTGCAGATGTACCTTTCCTGCTCCCTTTGTAATGATCTTACACAAGTATCTCAATTGCGCTTCAGTATACGTCTCGAGTCTGTTCACAGCCATTGTCCCTTCAAGAAGCATGTTTCCTTCCATCGACAATCTTACTCTGTCTATTAAGTCTTCCTCCCTATTCTGCCTCTCTAAAGTCTTTTAACTACTTAGGTCTTCTAACCATTTAGTTATTTCTTGTCTAGATAGACCCTTCAAAGAAATCTCATTTGATTGTGCACTCGAGCCTTGCTGTTGTACTGTTCTCGCACATTGCTGTGGAGAAAATAATCTCTCTTCCTGATTATTACAGGATCTGATCCCAGAATTCTCAACAGGAGACAAATCCATTAAAGACCTGTCTCATTCAGGTTTCATTCTTGCCTTGGAGTTGTTTTTGCCAAAACTCCATTCTGAAACTGGACTAAAGAACTCACTCCACTATTATTATTACTCTGGACATATAATGGCATAAGCGGACCCATTTTAGTAGGTACTGAAATCACATCTGGACTAGCAAGAGATCCAGCATTCTGAGTCTGCATTGTTTTCATGCTCTGCATTTGAGAAATCTGTATCTGAACAGGATCTTTTTGAATTAAACTCAGCCTTTGTTAACTTGGAGACAACACTAAATTAGTAGTCGTCCTTACAATCCGAACTTTGGATAAGTCTCTAGAATGTTTATCTCTAACTGCTATCCATTGTTCAATTAATCATTAGAACTAGTCTGCATCTGAACTCGTTCAATGTTCAGGATATTCTGTGATACTCACGATGTGGATGGTGCAATAGGACTTATATTACCAATCCCACTTCCACTTATTCCACTCTCACTAGTTCTACTCTCACTCGTTCCCTGACCTCCTTGAGCACCATATGATGGTGGATGATTTCTCAAAATCTCAGAAACTAATTCATCCTCATCCAGTTCATCATCATCATCATTAAACACAACTCTTTTCAGATCTTTTAATTTTCGTTCTTTATTTACTAAAGAACTCTGTTTCTTTTTCTTCTCAACTTTTTACTCGTCCTCATCATCTTTTGTTCTTGCAGAAAATAACCTAATTCCCTGTAGGGTAGCTAATCTCCACTCTTTCTGCTCCTCATCCCATCTAGCTTCTGCTACTGTCTTTTCTACTCTCCTCATCCTCCTCTCGAATTTCAAAGCTTGTTGCTGTTAAGCTACTAGCTCCCAAATCACTAAAGCTTCATACTGAGCTGGTCTCGGAGGAGGTGTCTTAGATACTCCAAAATCCTCAAATTAAAAGTACAATTTTCTGGAAAAGCCAGACAACCTTCTTTCTTTGTGATATTGATCCAATGTTTCAACCAAAGGCATGTTCCCGTACCCTTCTCCTCAATCACAATATATGCTGGAGTATTTTCTGGCGGACAAATTTCTCCCTCTCTTGACGGAATATACTCATCACCTCTAAAGGCACTTCTTAAAGCTTTGAAAAATTTCAATTTCCATAAAATCTGTTAAAAAAAATGTAATCAAAAAGTGATTTTCAAAATGTATTCCAAATAAAACAAAACAACAAAATCTGTTCAAAAATAACCAATCAGAAAGAGTGACTACAATCCCACAATCCTCTTTGACGCTCTTGCCTTCCCATCGCACTACACAAGTGTCGGACTGATGAACGAATCTGTACTTGACCCTTCTCGCTAACCAACCTATCCCAGTGCAGCACAATTTACGTCACACTAATACACACACACACCCCCTCTCAGCGCGATCACTGAGATGCTGACAAAGTATTTCGGCTTGACTTTCACACAACTAACACACCAAACCAATGCAATATTAGTTCACAAGCAAAACCTTAAACCAAAAAAATAAAATAAGAATACAAATTTGTCTATTTACTACAGGGAGGATAACACAATCGCTTCAGGAAGCTTCCAAATTTCGTCTTCCACTTTTCGGATCTACAGTTACTCTTCTTCACAGTTCCCCACGTTCATAAGCAAATATCGGCCTGCAAATTTCACTTCTCAACTGGTCAATTGGATTATTCTCCTAGTGCACTTAGTACTCACCAAACCCCAGTTATAATTTCAACCACACAAATTATCTCACAAACTCGATTTGTCTCACTACACTTGTCAATATACTCAGGAGTCTTAGACCTCTCTTATTAGGTCCGTCTTATCAACAACCACGTGGACAATTTTTCTTGCACTAAGCGCCACACTCAAATGAATAACGCCGCTTCCCTACTCTCATACCTGTTGGAGTACGCCACTCCCTATAAACTCTATTGGTGTAAAGATCCAAACACACACGTTTTGGATAGAATAAAGTGTGTTTATTTTTTGACAGCATAGTACTGCTCTCCCTTCCAAGTCCTCTTCCTCATGACCTTCTCTGTCTTTCTTCTCCAGAATCCTCCCGCATTCTTTCTCCCCATTCTATTTCCTACCACACTGTAAATTCTACATATATTAGAATATAACACATTTCCCCTCCTTAGACAATCAACCCCAACAATAAAAAATACAAGAAAAAACTAAACTATAAAATACATTAACAATCCTAAACAAAGTCCTCAAATTCGGCTGCCAGCCAGCCTCTTGTTCTAGCATTGTATTTCACCTGTGATGCTATAGAACTATTATTTATTGTATTACAATCATCGTTGACAATTTCTATGATTTCCCCTTCATTCTCACCTTCATTCGCCATAATCGTCTGCTCTTGATTCACCATTTCAACATCACGTTCAACCGACGGCAAACCCCTCACACCAACATCAGTTCCTACTTTTTCAACAGAACTACCACCTCTTCCAACACCAAAGTACTCACCACCACTACACTTCGCCAATCTCTTCACATTTCACACTTTCCTATCCTGTGCAACAACACTCTTGTTATATACGTTGATCACCTTCAAAACTCTCCCAAACTTGGACGAACCTTTCTTCACAAACCCTGGCTTACGTACTCTGACCCAATCTTGAACTGCAACTCCAGATTCCTTCACCCTCCATTTGTTATCATACGCTTCCTTGAATTTCTCTTGTTTCCTCTTCACTCTTTCTCTGACCTCTTCCACATAGACATTCTCAAAATCTTTTCCTTGTTTCTTCTTGAATCACCATGGACACAATTTAGACACAGGATGTCTTCCTTTCAATAATTTAAAAGGACTCACTTCAGTTGTACTCTGTGGTGTTATACGGTAATACCATCATTTTTCCCTTAACTTCTCCTTCCACTGTCCACCAAATCCTCGTGCCCAGCAAATAATTTCTTTAAGAACTCAGTTGAATATCTCAACTTGACCATTGCCTTGCGGTTCATAAAGTGGAGTGATAACATGTATTATATTGCTGTACTTAAAAAAACATTGTATCTCTTTTGCCATCAATTGAACACCATTGTCAGATATCAACACCTCAGGATATCCTTCCCTGGCAAACACTTCTTTAAAGAACTCAATAATAGTACACGATGTCACTTGGGAAACTAACTTCACCTCCGGCCATTTAGAGTAATAATCAATCAAAACTAGCGCATAACGAGCCTCAGCAGGAAGAGAATAGTATGGACCAGAAATATCAAACCCTAACTTCTGCCAGTGTGAATCCGGCCAGGATACTGGTAAAAGAGGAGCTGGCACTGTTAACATCTTTTCTGCATTGACACACACATTGCACTCCCTCACCACTCTGTCTGCTATCTTATCTAACCCTGGCCACCAAAATCACGTAAGTATCAACCTTTTCATAGAAGACATTCCCGGATGACCCTCATGTGCAAGATACAAAATAATTTCTTGCATACCTTTAGGAGGAATACATTTCACTTTTTTAAACAGAAGTTAATTTTCTATTTCCAACTCATTCTTAACTTTTTGGATTGGTGCAATCTCAGGCGAAACACTCTTCTCATCAGGCCAACCTCATTGCAAACATTTTTTCACTTCTTGCTAATAAAATCTTCCTCATCACATTTTATCCACTTATCCTCTTCTATACTACTAAATTCACTAGACATGTACCCAGACACTACAGATACCACCTCATTTTCCAATTCATTCTGAAGTACATCCACTTTCTTTGCCTCATCTTGAGGAAGTCACGACAAACAATCTGCCACAGCATTACTCCTTCCAGGTACATACTCGACCTTGAAACAATACTCCTGCAGTCTAGAAACAAGTCTGGCAATACGCGCAGTAGCATTCCATCCACCACCTGGAGAAAGAATTCCTACCAATGGCTTATGATCCATCTACAGAATAAATTTTGAACCCCAAATGTAGTTCCGAAAATGTTTAACAGCCCAAATACATGGCAACAGTTCCTTCTCTATCACAGCATACCTCCTCTCCGCATCCGTTAACGTACGCGAAGCAAAAGAAACATTCCACTTGTCCTTACCATAACTCTGAGCTAATGCTCCTCCTCCTACCGTACATACTTGCATCCACAGTCACAACCCACTGCGCTCCTACGCTAAAAGGTTTCAAGGTAGGAGCTTCTACAATCTCTCTCTTAATTCTTTCAAACGCACACTTCTGTTTTTCTGTCCATACGTACTGGACCCCTTTACGTGTAAGTTCTCTCAGTGGCTCCATTTTAGCCACAAAACTTTCAATAATTTTACTGTAATATTCACAGAGACCTGTAAACGACAACAGCTTATCCCGATTATCAGGAGCTGGAGCATTAACAATAGCCTCCACCAAAGACCGTTTTGGTATTACTCCTTCTCCCGATATAGTATGACCCAAATGTTCCACAGATTTAGAGAAAAACTTACATTTCGTTTCCTTTAAAGTCAACCCACTCTTCCTCAATACTTCACAGACATTTTCAACATGGTTTTGTGTTCACTTTCATCTTTTGAAAATATCAAAACATAGGGGCTCATTCCGACCCCGGCGGTCAAGGACAGCCGGGGCCGGGGATGCGGGAGCACCGCCAACAGGCTGGCGGTGCCCCGCAGGGCATTCTGACCGCGGCGGTTTGGCCGCGGTCAGACCAGGAAAACCGGCGGTCTCCCGCCGGTTTTCCGCTGCCCTGGGAATCCCCCATGGCGGCGCAGCTTGCTGCGCCGCCATGGGGGATTCCGACCCCCTCACCGCCATCCTGTTCCTGCCGGTTCCGACCGCCAGGAACAGGATGACGGTGAGGGGTGTCGTGGGGCCCTGGGGGCCCCTGCAGTGCCCATGCCAATGGCATGGGCACTGCAGGGGCCCCCATAAGAGGGCCCCACTTTGAATTCCAGTGTCTGCTCAGCAGACACTGGAATTCGCGACGGGTGCAACTGCACCCGTCGCACCTTCCCACTCCGCTGGCTCCATTCGGAGCCGGCTTCCTCGTGGGAAGGGGTTTCCCGCTGGGCTGGCGGGCGGCCTGCTGGTGGTCGCCTGCCAGCCCAGCGGGAAAGCCAGAATGGCCTCCGCGGTCTTTTGACCGCGGAGCGGCCATATGGCGGTTCCCTCCAGGCGGGCGGCTACCGCCGCCCGCCGGGGTCTGAATGACCCCCATAGTCATGAAAAAACTTCACATATTTATCTATATCTTTGAACAGATGAAACATTGCCCTTTGAAACACCGATGCTGCAGAGGCTAACCTAAACAGCATTCTTTTAAATTGGTACAATCGCTGTGGTGTGATAAATGCTGTGAGATGCCTTGAGTCTTCAGTCAGTTCAATCTGATGATATGCTGATCTTAAATCTAGAGTGGAGAAAATGTTTGCCCCTTCCAACATACTGATTACCTTATTTATATTGGGCAAAGGAAGACAATTCACAATAATACTAGCATTTACAGCCCTCAGGTCCACACACAATCTCAAAGATTTGTCAGCCTTCCGGGCCAACACAATCGGAGATACCCATTGAAAAAGATTCAATTTCTTTTATTACATTGTCTTTAACCATTTCAAAATCTGTTTCAATTCTTCTCTGACACTAATGAGAACATTCCTAGGTTTCTGTACCACCATTTTGCACTAGCCTTAACTCTGATTTTATGCTTGTAATTTTCCAACTTTCCCACTTTACTAGTAAAAACTTGCAGAAACTTAGATGTAACCCACCCCCTGGTCCTGCAATTCTCCATCATTAGCACAAGTTCACTACTTCTGGGATTCAATATAATTCAATATAATTCCCAATTTGCCTTCGTCTCTCCACCCCAGGACATTGACTCCTTTATCTGCAATATACAACTTAATAGCAGCACATCTTCCCTTAAAAACTATTTCTGTCTCAACAAAACCCATAATGTCAATATTTGTACCATAAAAACTCTCAGCTATTATGTCAGGTGCCTTCAAATCAGACATTTCCCAAACTCCTTCAAATTTCTGTTTGAAGTATTCCTGTGTAACAAATGTCCAAGGTGACCCCGAGTCTGCCACCAGTTCTAAATTTTTTCCTAACACCTGCACTTCACACTTGGGTTGCCTAACACCAATACCCACTACCTCATCACACTTTTTGAGTGACAAGACCGTACCGCTATGTTCTTCCTCCTGTCCGTCACACCTTTGCCACTCTTCCTCATATTTACCACCATTCATATAAGCCACTTTACCTTTCGTACACTGCTATTTTTTTTAACATCTTTACATACTCGAGCAAAATGACCAGTTCTAATACATTTCTGACACTTCTTTCCAACCGCGGGACATTGAGGTGAAGTTGCAAGATGATTCATATTACCACAGTGATAGCATGATAATCTTTCCATCCTATCATGCCTGCCACTTCTTATTGAACATGTTACTTCTAGTACTTAAATTACTACCCGAACTACTACCTCCTACTGCACCCACTACTTCAGATTCCATATTTTTAATTTTGTCAGAATCCTGTACTGACTTTATCCATTTCTCTGACTGTTCTAGTGCTTTAGCTGGAGTAATTACATCTTGTAATTTGGGGTCCCCCATCACCCACAATTGTTCTTGAATCTTCCTGCTTTTAACGTGCACTATAATCTGATCCCTTATCATTTCATCTGTCATATTTCCAAATTACATTGCATAGACAACCCACGTAAAGCTGTTTAAAAACTCATCAAAAGTCTCCTCAGATTGCTGCGTTCTACTATAGAATTTGAACCTATTCAATGCTATGCTTGGTGTAGGTTTGAACCTATTCTCAAGTCTCATTAACACTTCATTGGATTTGTCTATTTCTCCATCAGTTTGTCCTTGTATGACAACTTGAGGTAAAGTTCTGAACACCATTACTCCTTCCGAACCTAAACAATGTTATAAAATATTTTTCTTCCTTTCTTGTGACATCTGATCACCATCAATCACCTTCATATAAGTCAAAAACTCTTCTTTCCACCTAGTCCAAGGTTTGTTCTGCAAAAATTTCACAGGAGCTTCAAATTGCATTCTTTATTTTTTTTTTTATTTTTTATAGAATATTAGTCTGCACGAGGTGTAACTATGCCAATTACTGTAAAATTGTTCTTTCCTCCACTGTCACTATGCCTGTAACATTTTGCTTAATGAAGGTTAAATGCAAAATACAGATCTGCACAGCAGTGTAAATGAGCAAATCATTGTAAATTGTTACTGATTTCCAAATGCTACTGTGAAGATTTTCACTTCCTTGTTCCTTTCACCTCCTCTATTCTTTATTTTTAAAGTCCTTTGTCTGTGTTTACAACAGGAAGGACACAGACTCAATGCCGGAAGAGTTTATTTCCTGTACGATGCAGAGACCAGCAAGCAGAAATCCAATAAGGTATGTGGTCTCCTTTAACTTAAGAATAGAAAGTGATCATAATAAGTGAAGTCCACTATATTTAACACGTCTAGTAAAACAAGTATGAAACAAAAGACGTTGCGTCCTTTGAAATTCAATCACGTGCAACAGCTTCCAGTTCCTTCACACGCGCTTTCTTGAATACACACGCGACTACATAGCACTTAGTCAACAAAGGACATCACGCAACACACCGTTAAAAAAACAATGTTGCGCGACAGCCAAAAGGAAACTGGCGATGCGCAATATAGTTTCTTCAATAAAATTTTACATATCCAGTAAAAATCGGCAAAAACATTACGCGTTATGCGGAGCGTTACGCAAATACATCACCAGAGTGTCCACATCTGAATGTGTTGTATTATTGCTCCAACGAATATAGACAGCCTCCACCAGGTTCGAAGGAGCCGATGCTGTTCCCTAGAATGACACCACTCCTGTGCTGTAAATATAGTAACAGGTGTCGCCCCTCGTCGCCACTTGTAAAGATCCAAACACACACGTTTTGGATAGAATAAAGTGTGTTTATTTTTTGACAGCATAGTACTGCTCTCCCTTCCAAGTCCTCTTCCTCATGACCTTCTCTGTCTTTCCTCTCCAGAATCCTCTCACATTCTTTCTCCCCATTCTATTTCGTACCACACTCTAAATTCAACATGCATTAGAATATAACACCCCAGTTATAATTTCAACTGCACAAATTATATTGCAAACTCGATTTGTCTCACTGCACTTGTCAATATACTCCGGAGTCTTAGACCTCTCTCATTAGGTCCGTCTTATCAACAACCACGAGGACAATTGTTCTTGCACTAAGCGCCACACTCAAATGAAAAAAGCCGCTTCCCTACTCAGACCTGTTGGAGTACGCCCACTCCCTATAAACTCTATTGGTGTACGCCCACTCCTTCTAAACTCATGAACACCTCAGTCATCTGCAAATTAGCTCAAGCTGTGCAAGCGCAAAACAATCTCACCACACTCAATTCAATCAAACACCGCTAAGAACATACCCTTCAACCTAGAGCTTCTCCAAGGACTAGGGAAAGTCACTTAAGGCAACTAGCAACTCATTTTCTCAAATCTGTAAAACATTTCAGAAAAATTAGTAAAAACAACACTTCAAGAAAATTCTTTCACAAATTATGACATCACCATGACATCATGCAATAATGACATAACCGTAGCTCTGCTACCAAAACTGCTTCAGCACAGAGAAATCCTAACTATTAACTCAGACCAAAATAGTGGATCTCGCGCCTTAGGCCGTTAGACAGACACAACATTGATTATAGAGGATGTCAATAGTACATGTCATAATCATACAATAAACATCAATAAACAAGAAATCGACAATCTGATTACACTGCAATGTCCACACAAGTATCTTAAGAAGGTTTGTAAATGTATTTCCCTATATTAACAATGCAAAAGTAATTAAAATAATTCTCAAACACAAATGATACATATAAAAAATCATCAATGGCTGGTTAGAACTCCTTATATATCTAAGTTTAATCAAAGTAAGTAAAAATATTAACTCAATAGTTATAACACAACTCTGCATCACTGAGATAATATACATTGAAGCAATAGATCAAAGAATGTCAATATGAATCATGAACATATAAAGACAAACTCCCTCCCTAACCACTAATTAGCATGAACATGTTGGACTTCATGTAAAAGTTTTAGAAACACAAATTTAGAAAAACATACTAACTCGGCTTATAACAAAAATAATATTATTTTTATGCAGCAATTAATTGACGAGTTGCAGCGGGTACTTGCAAAATAAAAGACACATATAACAATTTGCAATTTATACATTACCCATGAGATCTATGAATAACAACAGGAGTCTCTTCAGCAAGGGAAAATCATCAGTAGGAACAATCTGACACTCCCCCCTAAGTCTACATAACTGCAAAACTCCCTCATTAATTTAAATCTGAAAATATCTCTGGTAAGTCTGACAATAGCTCTCTCCCCTAAACTCTCTCAAGACTCCCAAAGAAAAAGTGACAGAACGTTATATTAATTTTCACAAAGCTCATGATTGGTCAGGACATGGGGTGTTGCACATTCAGCCAACAAAACTACTGTTAGATAATTAAAAGTTACACATTCATAGTACACTAAGGGGGTCATTACAACATTGGCGGTAAAAGCCGCTTACCGCCGTGCAGAAGACCACCAACACACCTCGGCGGCCGCGGAATTCTGCCACAGCTATTATGACCCACATCTCGAAATCCGACAAAATCCAGACACCCACACAAGACCGCCACACCAAAGGTCAGTGATAAACTGGTGAAAACAAAACCTCCACCGTCACGCCAACAGAAATACGCCCACACTATCACGACCCACGAATCCACGCAGCGGTCTTTCAACTGCGGTATTCCATTGGTGGTACACACAGCCACGCTCAAAATACACACACTCTTACAAAACACAGCCACATTGGACAATTCAAAATACACACACCTGATACACATACACACACCACTCCCACCCACACAATACAATATAAAAAACACATCACCGACAAACCCCTCCGACCACCATTACAGAGAGAAGGCCAGAGAGAGACACCACCATCCACAAACTAGCAGCCACAGGCACTCAACACCATCACCCACACTACTTCCACGCACAAAACACCACACACCACTACACATCACCACACTTATCACAACATACACCACCCCACACATCACCTACACCACCCCATGGCACGGCAAAGACACCCCAGGTTCTCGGAGGAGGAGCTCAGGGTCATGGTGGAGGAAATCGTCCGGGTAGAGCCACAGCTATTTGGAGCACAGGTGCAGCACACCTCAATTGCAAGGAAGATGGAGCTATGGAGAAGAATAGTCAACAGGGTCAACGCAGTGGGACAGCACCCAAGAAATCGGGACGACATCAGGAAGAGGTGGAACGACCTACGGGGAAGGTACGTTCCGTGATCTCAAGACACCACATTGCGGTACAGCGAACTGGCAGCGGACCCCCACCTCCTCCCCCACAACTAACAGCATGGGAGGAGCAGGTTTTGGACATTCTGCATCCTGAGGGCCTCGCAGGAGTCGGTGGAGGAATGGACTCTGGTAAGTCAAATCTTAACTTTCATATCCCCCACCCTACCTGCATGCTATCACAGATCCCCACCCTTGCCCACTCCCCTATCACTCCAACTCCTCACAAATGTCCCAACATCACAAACCACACATCCCAACACCAAGTCCTGCATGACACAACAAAGCATGGACACCCATCACTAAAGCATGCCCACTGCACATACCCATAACACCCCCCTCAACCATCATCACACAAGCCCCCACACAGGAATGCTATCACTGGGGTACACAGTCACCCATCCATTGCACACCATGACACACACAGATACAATAATCATGCTTTTACACCCCTGCAGGACCACTACCCAACGTCACAAGACAGGAGGGTCCAGACATCTCCACCTCACCCACTGAAGAGGCCCACAGTGATGACAGCAGCTCTGTCCAACTGGATCCAGATGACCAGCCCGGACCATCGTGGGCCTCGGGACAGTCGGTTCCCCACACCCAGTTACAGGCCACCACAGAGCTTCCACCCTCTGGTAACACCAGCACAGCACCCACCCAGTGGGCCCATACCTCCGCCCCCAGGACACATCAATCAGCTCTGTGTCCACCACTACAGGGAACCCAGGATAACCCACCACCCCAACAACAACAGGGACCTGGGGGCAGTGGTAGTGGGCACACGGTCCAGGGGACGGAGGCCCAGGAACACAGGGGAACTGGGAGGGCTGCTGTGTGACAGGGGGCGGACAGGCCTAGGGAACCCACTCTCCACGAGGCCCTCTCCTCCATCATGGGAGCATACCACCACTCCCAGGAGACGGTACTGGCCAAGTTTCAGGAGACCCAGCGCATGCAGGAGGAACAGTATTTGGGATTCAGGGAAGAATTCAGAACCATCAGCTCCGCCTTGGGCACCATCGTCGGGGTGCTGAAGGAAATACTTAACACCAGGAGGGACACTGTGGCACTACAAGGGGCCCCTGACACTAGCATGGACGATGAACTGCCCACCACCTCCGCCGGCGCTAGTGGACAGGAGGCACCGCCACAGGACCACCACACCAGCACCCCATCCCCTGCAGATGGAGAACCACCCCGCAAACGGTCCCTGAGATCCAGGAACAGGACAGAGCACGATGCCAAGACCCACGCCAAGAAATGAGACCACCCTGATTGTCATCCCACTGTCCCACTTTGTCACCCTGTCCATATTGGAACTGCCCCAGCTCCACTTCCTATGCCCATATGGGCAATGCACCTGTGAGACTAATAGACTGGACTCTGCCATGGACATTCCTCCGCCATCACCCCTTACCATTTAACTTCCCCCTCCAATATTTTGTATTTAAATAAACACCCTTGAATCACAAAACAATCTGGAGTCAGTCTGTGATTTTGAAAATGTGTATTAGCAATTACAGTGTCAAAATGCTCTTTCAAATGTAATGCCAACATACCTATGTCACACATCTAAAGTCCATGAGGAATCTAAGCAGATGGCACACTTTGGAAACCACACCTGTGGAACCGTAAGGGAAATGTACAACTCAGTTACCATATACTGGTAGAAATCGATAGACAGGATAGAGGTAGAAGTGTGAAAGTACTTGTAGTAGGCAGGAATGTGTTCTCACCTGTGTGTCACTGGAAATATTGCTGGATAACTGAGTCCCTGTTGTCAATGTCTTCTTCCTCTGCTTCCTCCTCATCACTGTCCACAGGCTCCACAGCTGCCACAACACCGTCATCTGGACCATCCTCCTGCAGAAAAGGCACCTGTCGTCGCTAAGCCAAGTTGTGAAGCATACAGCAGGCCACGATGATCTGGCACACCTTCTTTGGTGAGTAGAATAGGGAACCACCTGTCATATGGAGGCAACTGAACCTGGCCTTCAGGAGGCCAAAGGTTTGTTCGATCACCCTCCTAGTCCGCCCATATGCCTCATTGTAGCGTTCCTCTGCCCTTGTCCTGGGATTCCTCACTGGGGTCAGTAGCCATGACAGGTTGGGGTAACCAGAGTCCCCTAATAGCCACACCCGGTGCCTCTGGAGTTGACCCATCACATAAGGGATGCTGCTATTCCGCAGGATGTAGGCGTCATGCACTGAACCAGGGAACATAGCATTTACCTGAGAGATGTACTGGTCTGCCAAACATACCATCTGTACATTCATTGAATAACTCTTACGGTTCCTGTATACCTGTTCACTCCTGTGGGGGGGACCAGAGCTACATGGTTCCCATCAATGGCACCGATGATGTTGGGGATATGTCCAAGGACATAGAATTCACCTTTAACTGTAGGCAAATCCTCCACCTGAGGGAAAACGATGTAGCTCTGCATGTGTTTCAGAAGGGCAGACAACACTCTGGACAACACGTTGGAAAACATAGGCTGGGACATCCCTGATGCCATGGCCACTGTTGTTTGAAATGACCCACTTGCAAGGAAATGGAGCACTGATAGCACCTGCACTTGAGGGGGGATCCCTGTGGGATGGCGGATTGCTGACATCAGGTCAGGCTCCAACTGGGCACACAGTTCCTGGATTGTGGCATGGTCAAACCTGTAGGTGATGATCAAATGTCTTGCCTCCATTGTCGACAGGTCCACCAGCGGTCGGTACACCGGAGGATTCCGCCATCTCCTCACATGTCCCAGCAGACGGTGCCTATGAATGACAACAGTGACCACAGAGTCAAACAACTCAGAGGTATGTACCCACAGTCTACACAGAACACCATTCATACAGAAAATGTGGCCTGTATTTGTGTTGTGCGACAAGGCCTAGGTCTGTGTGACGCAGTTGGTAATTAGGGCATGTGGGCCCCTGAAATGGCAGCTGCCTGACCTCTAAAGTGGGACGATGGGATGTGAGGTAACTGCGCTGGCGTTGTACACCGTCGTGGTAGGCGGTCGAAGACCGCAGCGCTATGCTGCATTGGTTAACATTGGACCCTATGGGTCCCAGGAGCCAATGACGAAGTACGCCGGCAGTGATGTTACGCACCGCCGCGGACGTGACCGCCATTTTCCATCTGTTGAATCACTCGATACCTGATCTTCGACAGGAGAGGACCTACACTGCAAGTGATGCTGTGACCTCGGTCTGGAAGAGACAATGGCTCGTGTGTCTGGGGAAAGGGCCCCGGCCTTCACTGCAGAGGAGTTGGAGAAGCTCGTGGACGGGATCCTCCCCCAGTACACGCTACTCTACGGTCCTCCAGACCAACAGGTAAGTACACAGGGAGCATGTTGTATGGGCTATGCCTGTGTGGAGAGGGCTGGTTGTAAGAATGAAGGGGGCACAGTTCTGCATGCATGATGGAATGTGAATGCATGTGCCACATGGCAAGGCTAGGGATGTGGGCCACTCACTTAGACGGTGCAGTTGTTAATGACTTCTCTTCTTCCCCTGTACATGTCATGTAGGTCAGCGCCCACCAGAAGAAGGATATTTGGCGTGCCATCGCCAAGGACGTCCGGACCCTGGGTGTCTACCACAGATGGAGCACCCACTGCTGGAAGAGATGGGAGGACACTCGCCGCTGGAGCAAGAAGATGGCGGAGGCTCAGCTGGGGATGGCCTCCCAACGTGGGAGGGGTGCCAGTTGAACCATGACCCCCCTGATGTTCCGGATCCTGGCGGTGGCCTACCCTGAGTTGGATGGGCGCTTGAGGGCATCACAGCAGACACAAGGGGGTGAGTACAACATCATTCAGCGGACTTTGCACGCAGTGAAGGTGTCTGGGTGGGGGAGGAGGGCTGTGGGTTTCCCTAGGCCAGGGCGAGTTCCGTAGGCTAGGCCCCTCTGTAATGCAGGCCATGTGGCACCCGACCCCACCTCTGTAGAGTGCCAAGTACAGCTATTCATGCCCCTGTGTCATCTATGTGTGCAGATGTCGTCCATAGCGTTGTAGGCCATATCCCAGGAATTGCATCTGTAGAGCCCAACAGCGCGACGTAGTGCAGGGGGCTGCTGTGTCTGTATTGTCCGCCAACGGTAGTGGTAAGCCATGCACTCAACCTGTCTTTCTTCTGTCGTCCCCCCCTTTTTGTGGTCTCCCTGTTCTTGTGTGCATCAGCATCATCAGGCGGAGGTACAGTGGCACCGGAGCACGAGGGAGCTGCATCCCACATGGCCATGGAGGGCCACACCACGGACTCAGAATACACCAGTGGGACGGAGGGCAAGGGGAGCACCACGGCGGTCACAGGATCTGAAACCAGCGACACGGACTCGTCCTCCGATGGGAGCTCCCTTGTGGTGGCGGCAAAATCTGTGCCCCCCACTTCTCCCGGAACAGCCGCCACCCCCCCTACCAGCACCGCCCTCCCAGCAGCCCCTCAGCGTGTGTCCCGTGCCCGCTCACCCAGGAGGGTGGGCATCACCTTCGCCCCAGGCACCTCAGCCCCTGCCCCAGTCACCTCTGCTGCCCTCAGTGAGGAGGCCATTGACCTCCTCAGGTCCCTCACTGTTGGGCAGTCTACCATTTTGAATGCCATCCAGGGTGTAGAAAGGGAATTGCAACATACTAATGCATTCCTGGAGGGCATTCATTCTGGTCAGGCTGCCCTTCATCGAACCCTGCAAACTCTTACCTCAGCACTGATGGCAGCCATTGTCCCTGTGTCTAGCCTTCCCCCTCCAACTTCCTCTACCCCGACCCAATCCCCTGTACCTCTGCCTATCCCAAGCACACCATCAGACCAGCCTGCACACACCTCACCACACAAGGGAAGCTCAGGCAAACATAAGCACCACACACAGCCACTCACGCAAGCATCACACACATACAGACACACCAACATCCACTGCCTCCACTGTGTCCCCCTCCTCGTCGTCTCCCTCCTCCATCCCAGTCTCGTCTACACTCACACCTGCATGCACTACCACTACAGCCACTACGTCCCGCACCAGCACACCCACCACCACACCCTGCTCACATGCACTCACCACCCCCACTACCATTTACACGTCCCCTGTGTCCTCTCCCAGTGTGTCTGTGACGCCCCCTCCGAAGATACACAAATGCAGGCACACACCCACCCAACAGCCATCCACCTCACGACAGCCTCCAGCCCAGCCCATGCACCTGCACCCAAATCCACAAAACTTACACCTCCTACAACCACCACCTCTTTCTCCACTCCCAAACCCCCTCCATCTACCCGTCCCAGTGTCTCCAAAAAACATTTCCTGGCCCCCCTTAACCTATTTCCCACCACCACCCCCCCTCCAACTCATAGGTCTCGTACTAGCACCTCAGCCAAAAAATCTCCGGGACCAGTGGTGCCTGTTGTTACAGGTAAGTGGAGTGCACCGGCCAACAGGCCAGCCAGTGTGGCACAGAGCCACAGCACAGCCAGTCCCCCCCCTGTGAAGCACCAGAAGTTGGACAGTGCCCGGTGGGAGAGGGGGAAGACTCCAGCCACCAAAGCCGCTCACAAGGGTTCCGGGGGGAGTGTCGACTCAGCTATGACTCCTCCCAAGGTGGGGAAGGGGCAGAAGAAATCTCCAAAGTCTGGGAGGAGCAGCACGGCGGAGAGGAGCGCCATCATCCCCGCTGCCCAGGAGGCCACCGCCAGCCCATCGTCACTGGCCAGGAGGCCACCGCCAGAGTCACTGACCAGGAGGCCAGTTCCATCGTCACTGGCCAGGAGGCCACCGCCAGAGTCACTGCCCAGGAGGGCAGCCCCATCGTCACTGGCCAGGGGCCACCGCCAGAGTCACTGCCCAGGAGGCCACCGCCAGCCACAGCCCAGCTGGCCAGGAGAGCCCCACAAGCCACAGCCTAGCTGACCCATGAAGGACCGCCAGCCACAGCCCTGCTGGGCAATGAAGAACTGCCTTGGCAAGCACCGCTGAACAGGCCAGGGACCGCTGAACAGGGTAAAGACCGCCATGGAATGCACCGCTGAGCAGGTCTGACACTGGCAACGCAAGCACCGCTGAACAGGCCAGGGACCGCTGAACAGGGCAAAGACCGCCATGGAATGCACCGCTGAACAGGCCAGGGACCGCTGAACAGGGCAAAGACCGCCATGGAATGCACCGCTGAACAGGTCTGACACTGGCAACGCAAGCACCGCTGAACAGGCCAGGGACCGCTGAACAGGGCAAAGACCGCCATGGAATGCACCGCTGAACAGGTCTGACACTGGCAACACAAGCACCGCTGAACAGGGCAAAGACCGCCATGGAATGCACCGCTGAACAGGTCTGACACTGGCAACACAAGCACCGCTGAACAGGGCAAAGACCGCCATGAAAGGCACCGCTGAACAGGTCTGACACTGGTAACACAAGCATCGCTGAACAGGCCAGGGACCGCTGCACAGGGCAAAGACCACCATGGAATGCACCGCTAGCCCATTTGCGGCAGGGGCAGTGACGCAATTGGGACCATCACGGGGTGTGTGCTGCACCCCCTCCAGCACCAGTGAGACTGTTATCCACTTGAGAGACTGTGGCTTTTCACTCCCCAGGATAAAGCAGTGGGCAAACCACCCACTATAGAGACTTGAGAGACTGTGGCTTTGCACTCCCCAGGATAAAGCAGTGGGCAAACCACCCACTGGAGAGACTTGAGAGACTGTGGCTTTGCACTCCCCAGGATTGAACGGTGGGCAAACCACCCACTGTAGAGACTTGAGAGACTGTCGCTTTGTACTCCCCAGGATGGTACAGTGGGCAAACCACCCACTGTATAGACTTGAGAGACTGTGGCTTTGCACTCCCCAGGATTAAACAGTGGGCAAACCACCCACTGTAGAGACTTGAGAGACTGTGGCTTTGCACTCCCCAGGATGGTACAGTGGGCAAACCACCCACTGTATAGACTTGAGAGACTGTGACTTTGCACTCCCCAGGATTGAACAGTGGGCAAACCACCCACTGTAGAGACTTGAGAGACTGTGGCTTTGCACTCCCCAGGATGGTAGAGTGGCCAAACCACCCACTGTAGAGACTTGAGAGACTGTGGCTTTGCACTCCCCAGGATACATCAATGGGCATGGAGCCCCCTCGTGGTTCTGGCGTGGTGCACTCATCCGGCTGAGGTGCCCCCCCTTCCCTTCCCCCTGAGGTGCCTGTTGCATTTCTATCTGATGCCCCAGCAGTGTTCTCTCCATTTTGATCAGGTATCTTGTGTGGGCCTCGCCCATGCATTTTGGGCCCAGTGGTCCACGGACAATGAATGGTGCATTACCTGCACTACTAATCGTGGTGTATTTTTTGTCTAATGTGTATATATATCTGTATATATTTGCTTACTGTATTTTGATATATTACAATGGTTCACCTCATTTCCTTTTGTCTTTGCATTCTTCCGGGGGGGCTGGGGGGTGTTACTGTAATGTATAGATATGCATTGGTGTGTGTGTTGTAGTGGGTGAGGGTCGGGTTGGGGGTTGGGATGTTGGTTGTGTGTGTCCCTGTGTTTTTTGCCTCCCCCGTCCCCTATGTCGTAGGTGCAGTACTCACTGTGTTCTTCACCGCCGGCGTTGATGATCCTCGCATAGGAGCAGGAAGACTATCACTGGCAGAATATGGAGTTCCGGCTCCATGGTGTCCTGAAAAAGAGTTTTTTGAAGAGCACAGGTTCCCCTTTGAGCCCAGTCTTGTCTGCCAGGATCCCTGTGGGGGGGTTATCAGTCCTTTGTGTGATGGCAGGCCACTGTCCTTTGGAATGTAAGAGTGTGCCTCCCCACCCTTCCTGCCCTGGGAGACCCACTCGGTATGCAAATGAATGCAGATGTGACTGAGAGTCCTGTGTTTATGGCTGACTGGGTGGAATGCACAAAGTGAGCTGTCAACCATCACAGACCAGACGTGGATTGGAGACATGTTGTAAGGCACAGATGGGAGTAAATGCAGAGAAATTCCCACTTTCTACAAGTGGCATTTCTAAAATAGTAATATTAAATCCAACGTCACCTATAAGCAGGATTTTCTATGACCATTCTGGCCATACTAAACATGACAGGGCTACTCCTTCCAGGTCAAACTCTACAACTTAAAAGTATATGAGGGCAGTTCTCAGGCCTCACAGTAGTAGAAAATGAATTTGTGAGTTTTTCACTACCTGGATATATAAAGCACATAAGTACATGCCCTGCCTTTTACTTACATAGCACCCAGGGCATATCTTAAGGGTGACTTAAATGACGAAAAAGGTGAGTTTAAGGCTTGGCAAGTAGTTTTAAATGCCAAGTCAAAGTGGTACACCCAGGCCTTGCAATGGCAGGCCTGATACATGGTTGGGGCTACTTAGGTGGGTGGCACAATCCGTGCTGCAGGCCCACTAGTAGCATTTAATTTACAGGCCCTGGGCACATATAATGCACTCAACTAGGGACTTACAGGTAAATTAAATATGGCAATTGTGTAGGAACCAATGTTACCATGTTTAGGGGAGAGAGCACATGCACTTTAGCACTGGTCAGCAGAGGTAAATTGTGCAGAATCCTTAAACCAGCAAAAACAGGGTCAGAAAAATGAAGGGAGGCAGACACAAAGTTGAGGGATGACCATCCAAAGGCTGTCAGGTCAAACAGATACCAAGCCAATGAACATACAGTTGGCCTGGCCACACAGGGTTGGAGAGAGGAAGCAATGAATCTGAGCGAGAAATGAACTTGGAGCATTACAATTACTGGAAAGTAACCAATTAATTACCACCTCATCCCTCTTGCTTCCATTTCTTACTTAGTTGAGATGTACCCGAGCTAAAAGAAAGCCAAGGCAACTGCGTAGGTCAGCAGAGCCAAATTATATTCTTAACAAACTTGATACTACTGTTAGTTCATAGCAGACAGAACATTAGATTCAAAACTATTTTCTACTGCAGGACCCTGTGCAGCTTTGTGGTGTTTGATAAATGTAGACGGAACAAATCTTAGACACAGGGGCCCCTTAGCACTCTGCCAGAGAAGTCGGCATAGCCCTAGTCGACTTGCTTTGTACCTCAAGTCTATAAGGTACCAGTATTGTTTAAAGGCCAAAGAAATCAAAAACTGAATCTGCCTGCCTAATGCCTGACTGAACTGTTTCAGACCTTTTCTGGCAAGTCCAAAATTAAAAAATAAAGAAGAGTCTTGACTGAGCTCATCCGCTCTCTCCACATGTACTAGGACTGCCCTCTGGAAGTCTAAAGCATGAAGACTGACTTTCTCAGGAGACTGGGGATCAGGAAAAACTGGCAAAATAACTTCCTGTTGGGAATGGAAAGAGGAGTTTACTTTGAAATGATCCCTGGACCTAGTCTTAACACTATCCTCTCCTCAATGACCCTAAGGAACTGAGCCTTATATGACATGGCACCCAGTTCCCCCAACCTCCTGGCCGAAGCTATGGCCACAAGAAAAATCACCTTTAATGTCAGGGTCTTAACATCAATCAAGTATAAAGGCTCAAAGGTGGATACTTTAAAGTCTGTAACACCAGAGAAAGATCCCATGCTGGACAGACCAATGATAAGGCAGGGCAGATACTAGAAAACCTCTTTAATAACTTATGCACCAGTCCCTGTGCATCCACCAATTTCCCCAAGGAGCCCTAAAGGCCTTTATTGATAACCACTGAATCTTCAGAGTCAAAGGGCAAAGCCCTAATGAAACTCCTTCCTAAAGAAATTGCAAAAATTGAGGATGAGCGGCAGAAAAAGGCCATCACTGCGTCTCCACACACCACTTCCCAAAAGACGTCCAGTGTCTTGCATGGAAGACGCTGGTAGATGGTCTTCTTGAGGCATGAACTGAAGAGGAGACTAAATCAGATAACCTCTAAGACCTCAACCCTGCCCTCTCAGTCTCCAGGCTGTCAAACTGAGATAAAAAAAAGAAACTCCTCCTTAATAATGGGAAAGACCTGAGGTGATAGTACTGGTGGCAGTATCCACTCCTGTCTTAATCGTTGCTAGAAGATAAAACCAGGGGCCAGGCTGGAGCAACCAGGATCACCTCAGCACCCTCCTTCCCCACCCTGACCAGATATCTCTGTATGAAAGAGAAAGGAGGGAAGTCATGCAGTAGAGCCTCCGGCCATGGACAGTTCAGAGCATCTATTCCCCAAGCAGTGGCTTCCCTCGTACTGGAGCAAAATGTTGGGAGCAGAGTATTATGACAGGATGCGAGCAGATCGATCAACAGACATCCCCAGCTCTGACACATCTGATCAAACAACAGGGAAAAAAGACAGAAATTGCAGCAGGAGGGAATCTCACTGCCAATGATATCCATACATGTATTCAGTAGTCCCTGAACATAAATCGCTCTCAGAGAGATGAGATTGACTTGGCTACAAGAAAAGATCTGGTTTGAAATGACTGACAGAGACAGAGTTCTTGTCCCTCCGTGGCGATTCAAATATTCTTCCTCTGTCATATTGTTTGTTCTGATAATGACTCACTTGTCCCGAATCAAATGTGAAAAAGTCTGGAAAGCCAGATGACTCATCTCGAGCTCCCTCCAGTTGAGCTCTCATCGAAAGACCCTGGCCCTGTTAAGGACAAGTACAAGCTCCCCATCCCTTCTCAATTACATCTATTGTGATGACTAGCAGATCTGGAGAACACAAAAGAATCCCCTTTACGAGGTTCAGCAGATCCAACAACCAAGCCAGCTCCAATTTCATCTCCATGGACATCAGAAGATAAACAAACATTTCTTGAGACCAGAGTTAAATGCCCCATCAGCTTGTTAAAGTGGAACTGGGCCCAGGGGACCAAAAGACAACCTCCCAATCAAAATAGAATCAGTCTTGATGGACTGTGGAAATATAGACTCCACTTTCTCCACAATATAGGACTTCTGAAGAAATCTTGGTATCTGAAACTGATCTGGCACCTTCCAACCCCTACAATCAGCATCTTTGATCTTGGAGTGAAGTGGAAGTGCTACCTTTGCATGTTTACCATATTGGGGAAATATTCTTTCAGCATCCTGTACCAGCGGAGAAGGATCAAAGCCCAAATGACTTTTAATATGAAGTAAAATGGCCACCAACACTTTCCCACAGAAGTTAGGCTTGTCAGACACTAAATCACTGGCAGAATCTATGTCCACTTCCTCATCTTTGGGTATTCCTACTTTCTTGGTCTCATGAGGTTTCTCAACTAAGGCTCTTGCCACTGCCTCATCAATCAAAGCCTGAACTTGCCCTGCTGTTAACCTCTCAGGGCTAACACAAGATCTTGTATGTCCTTGTCCTTTATACAAAGAAGAAGGAGGACGCTTTCTCTTCTCAGCATGTTTTCCCTCTATTGTAACTCAAAGAGCAGGGAAACTCAGGTGCACCTGCTGGAGGTCTCAAATGCCTCAATCAGAATACCACACACACTATAAACCAAAAGCCTTTAGTCACCGAAAAAACATTTTAAAAAGCACCAACCCATATGAACATAGCACCGCTAAAGTATATATAAATATAACTTGTTACCTCCTCTTCTACACTTCCAGCTTTGGGAGAGCACAGCCGCTCCCAGCCACACAGCAGATTTTCTTTCCAGGATAGGCGCTGCCCTTCAACAAGGAAGTAATGCAGGGAGCATGCTCAGTCTTTCCTCGGTGTCCCCTTGAATCTAGAAGCCTCCTTCATGCCACTGCCAAAGCCCTGCAACTGCCTCTGATGGCACCAGAGACTTTCTTCCTCCACCCAGGACCCCGGGGCAACAGAGTCTTTATTCTGCCAAGAGACAATACCCACCTGCGGCAATCTTCTAGAGTGGGCACACTAGTGGCGGTAGGTGACATTTGAAATTGGTGAGGCCTAAAAGTTGGGTATGACGTTCATGTAGCAAGTGAAGTTGGCAATCTTAATGGACAAACGTGAGGCGCAAGGTGGGTCCTTCTCTCAAGAAAAAAATTGAAAAAAGATTGAGAAATTGTGCATTTGAAAGCAAATGAATATAGCGAAAAAGCAAAGTTTATAAAGCAGTAGGAATGTATAGTTTTGAAATATTCAACACATGAAAAACTGCCCCATATCTTACTGTATTAATACGTTAAACAGTTACTCTCATGTACAAATTGTACAGTACGACAACTTCACACCCTTCAAAGTGTCTTGCACTGCATACGGCATCAACTTTGGAAGAAAATGCTCTAACCAGGCATCAGGAAGCACCTACAGCTGCTGGCTGCAATCAATCATACAGAAATATATGCAGGCAGGTCTTTAAGCGGAATGAAAAAAGTGGGGGCTTTGCAAAAGGGAACATGCAAAACAAATTTCTGTGATTCCCATAGTGCAGCACCTGACCTGTATTTTGGTTCCTTTCTGAGATGTTATTGCATCCAGAAATATAACACAAGAACTGACATGCACCTAAAACTTGTCAGTACTATTGGCTTTGTCAATGGTTGTTAGCTGTTTAAGATAAATGAGTTATAAATAATTAACATGGGAAATGTTTCAATTCTGAAATTGGGAGACTGAATTAGATATTAGTGAGGCCTGTGGAAGGAGTATGGCTTTCAGTTATGTGTGCTTTACGTTAGATATGTATGCCCTTTTTCTCTTCACATCTCAACCATCTGCACATTTTCAACCTCCTCTCTTTCCTCTTCAGCACCCTCTTTTCACTCTCCCCTGAATTCTCTGCCTTGCATTGCCCTTATTTTACCACCCCAAACATACACTGCACCCATTCACATTCAAGCACTTTGGCCCATATTTATACTTTTGATGCAAAACTGCACAAACGCAGTTATGCGTCAAAAAGTATAGCCCCGGCTTGCTTCATTCCAGAGCAACAGTCGGACGTCAAATTTATGGAATGCCGCAAGCCGGTGCAAAGGGTGGGCTAGCGTAAAAAAAATTACATTAGCCAGGTGGGGGTGGCGGTATGGGAGAAGGGAGGTTTGTGCCAAAAAATGACAGCAGGGTGGTTAGAGGCAAAAAAATGCCTCTATTCAACCTAGCATAATTTTCTGATGCCAAACCATCCATACCACGTGACTCCTGTCTTAGCAAAGACAGAAGTCATGCCCACCACCCCAATGGCCAGCACATGGGACAAGTGTCCCCTGGGTATGGCCATTGCCCCCTCTGCATTGCAGGGGTCCCCAAGTTGGGCCCCGATTGCACTTTAATAAAAAAAAAGAATACTTACCTATACTTACCCTTCTTATCTGGGATGGGGTCCCCCATTCTCTGTTGTCCCTCTGGTGTGGGTGGGGGTGTTCCTGGGGCATGAGGGGCAAGTTTTGCACCATTATTTAGCTCCTCCTCCCACCCGTGCATCATTCTAGCACGGGGGATAAATATGGGGCTATGGGGTTAGCACTATTTGTTAGATGGGAATGCCTACCTTGCATCTCATTGATGCAAGGTAGGTTCACTCATCTAAAAGATGGTGCAAATTCCAATATTTTGATGTTAGAGGGGTCTAACATCAAAATATAAATATGGAGTTTGTTTTACACTGAATTTTGAAAAAACAACGCAAATTCAGTGCAAATGGAGTATAAATATGCTCCTTTATTTGATTTTGGTTTTGCCTTCTGAATATTTTGACCCCTTCACACCCCTTCACACATATTTATGCTGAATTTCATTTGCAGCAGGAATACTTAACCATAGTTCTGTGTGCTCTGTAGAGAGACCAGCTCACTGACAGACCTTTTTTTTTGCCTTCAGCCTCAGCACCAGCACCCTCGATCAAAGCCCCTCATAAACACCTGGCATGAGTCAAAGTATGCACTATGCAAGAGTAATGCCATGCACAGAACACAGCATGATGAAACAGCTAACCCTCTTGGGTAATGCAACATTAAGTAAAGCATGTGAAATAAGAAGAACTATTTGGGGTAGTTCAAGCTTAGGCACCCATAACTTTTTGTCCACATAAGCTATCCATGCCAAATTTGTGTCCTTCTTTTCCAGTATCCTGGGGATTTTAAAGATACCCAGAGTTTGTGGGTTCCCCTTGAGGAGAATGAGAAATTAGCCAAAATACAGCTAAAAATTGGGTTTTGGGAAAAAATGGGAACAAAAAGTGCTGCAGCTGAAAATATCCGTTTTTTTCCCTGTAAATGGGACCAATGTTTGTAGTGCTCAAATCATGATCTTCCCAACTTTTAGGAACAGGCAGACTTGAATCATAAAACCAACTTTTTTCAACACAGTTTTGGCATTTTACTGGTACATACCTCATTGTTACTATTTTTTGTGCTTTCAGCCTCCTTCCAGTTAGTGACAGAAATGGTTGTGAAAACAGTGGTGGATCACAGAAAGCTAAACATTTCTGAAAAGTAGACAAAATTCTGAATTCGGCAAGGGGTCATTTATGTAGATCCTTAAGGTTTCCCCCATAGAAAGTAACAGTTGAAATAAAAAATTATTAAAATTGAGTTAAAAAAACAGCCATTTCTGTCTACATATTCTTCTGTAACTTTTTCCAGCTATAGCAGATTTTTGAAAGCAGAGGGCTTGTAGGTTCATCAAGAACCCATAGTACCTAGAGTCAACAAATGAGCTGCACCTTGCAATGAGTTTTCATTGTATACTGGGTATACAGCATTTGTTTGGTAAAATATAAAGAGTGAAAAATAGGTATCAAGGAAACCTATTGTTAGAAATGGGGTATTTGGTTGGCAGGCCCTGTCCAAGCAAGGACCCTCACTCCAGTCAGGGTAAGTCACACACAATCAAAATTATCCTGTGCCCATCCTCTGGTAACTTGGCACTGATCAGTCAGGCTTAACTTAGAAGGCAATGTGTAAAGTATTTGTGCAATAAATCATACACTAACACAGTATAGCACCACAAAAATACACCACACAGTGTTTAGAAAAATATATATTATTTATCTGGATAAATGCAGGTTAAAACGATCAAAATGCAATAAGTATATGTTGAGATATCACTTTAAAAGTGATATAAAGTGTCTTTAATCTTTAAAAAAAAAAAAGCAATCAAAGTCTCTTTCTAGCACAAAGTACCTGGTTTGCATGCAAAATCTCTGCAAAGAACCGCAGAGGAGGAGATGCGTGGAAACTAAGGGGTGTGGGCCGATTTCTCGGGCTGCGCACGGCAGTGCGTAGTTTAGTTTTCATGCAGGTGGGGGTGTGCATCAGTTTCCGGCGCTCTGTCGTGGATCCTCTTCGGGTTGCGTGTTTTTTGGATGCCCCAGGGACGATGCGTGGATTTCCTGCGCTGGCAGGATGAAGTCACAGGAGCTGCGTCGATTCGGTGGGCATTGTGTTGAATATTCCACTGCACGGCAAGCGCTGCGTCGATTCTTCTCTGGAAGTTGGGCTGGTTCATCCCGGCTCGGTTCCGTGTCAATCCAGTGGGACGTGCGTCGAATTTCTGGTTGCTACACTGACGCTGCGTCAATCTTCTCGATGCGAAGTCGGGCTGCATCGTTCCGGTTCGGCGTGTGGTGAAATTTGCACTGTAGTGCAGGCTGTGTGTCGTTTCTGGCAGGCTGTGCAAGGCCTCAGACACACACATGGGGTTGGAGACTGCATTGTGGGAGGGCAGGCACAGCACTTTTAGGTGCGAGTGACCATTCCTCCCCTCCCTCCTAGCACAGATGGCTCATCAGGTTATGCAGGCTACACCCAAGCCCCCTTTGTGTCACTGTCTGGAGAGAGGTGCAAACAGCCCAACTGTCAAACTAACCCAGACAGGGAATCCACAAACAGGCAGAGACACTCAAATGGTTTAAGCAAGAAAATGCCACTTTCTAAAAGTGGCATTTTCAAACACACAATCTCAAAACCAACTTTACTACAAGATGTATTTTTAAATTGTAAGTTCAGAGGTCCCAAACTCACATGTCTATCTGCTCCCAACTGGAATCTTTACTTTAATCATGCTTAAAGGCAGCCCCCAGGTTAACCTATGAGAGAGATAGGCCTTGCAACAGTGAAAACTGAATTTGGCAGTATTTCACTCTCATGACATATAAAACACATTAGTAAATGTCCTACCTTAACCATACATTGCACCCTGCCCATAGGGCTACCTAGGGCCTACCTTAGGGGTGCCTTACATGTAGGAAAAGGGAAGGGTTGGGCCTGACAAGTGGGTACACTTGCAAAGTCGAATTTACAGTTTAAAACTGCACACACAGACACTGCAGTGGCAGGTCTGAGACATGATTACAGGGCTGCATATGTTGGTGGCACATACAGTGCTGCAGGCCCATTAGTAGCATTTGATTTACAGGCCCTGGGCACCTCTAGTGCACTTTACTAGGGACTCACAAGTAAATCAAATATGCCAATCACGGATAAACCAACCAACAGTACAATTTACACAGAGAGCATATGCACTTTAGCACTGGTTAGCAGTGGTAAAGTGCTCAGAGTTCTAAAGCCAACAAAAAGAGGTCAGGAAAAATAGGAGGAAGGAGGCAAAAAGTTTGGGGATGGCCCTGCAAAAAGAGTCAGGTCCAACTCCTATGTATTTCTGAAATGGGCCCAGGATATGGAGTTTAGAAGCAGTGGTTATTTGTACATCTCTGAATTCGGGGGTATTCATACTAGCACGTAAATTACAAGACATTTCTCAAAATTACTTCTTTCTTACACACTGTCTTACATCTGGAAGGCACAAATTTAGGGAAAGACAATTGGCAATAACACTTGTGCTTCTATTTTGTGTTCCTCCAAGTCTCCAAATAAAAATGGTACCCCACTTGTGTCGGGTAGGCCTAGTGCCTCCGACAGGAAATGCCCCAAAACGCAACGTGGACATGTTACATTTTTCCACAAAAAACGGACTCATTTTTGGTAAAGTGCCTAGCTGTACATTTTGGCCTCTAGCTCAGCCGGCACCTAGGGACACCTAGCACACCTCTACATTTTAGGGATTTAGGGAAATCCAGAATGAGGTGACTTGTGGGGCTCACATCAGGTTCTGTCACCCAGAATCCTTTGCAAACCTCAACATTTGTCCTAAAACACATTTCCCTCACATTTCAGCAATGCAAAGTTCTGGAATCTGAGGGGAGTCACAAACGTCTTTCCACCCAACATTCCCTCAAGTCTTCCGATACAAATGGTACCTCATTTGTGTAGGCAGGCCTAGTGCCCATGACAGGAAATGCCCCAAAACAAAACACGGACACATCACATTTTTCCAATGAAAACTGACATGTTTTTTGTAATGGGTCTAGCTGTGGATTTTGGCCTCTAGCTCAGCCAGCACCTAGGGAAACCTAGCAAACCCTTACATTTTTTAAAACTAGACACCTAGGGGAATCCAGAATAGGTTGCCTTGTGGGTAACTACTCCCATCAGGATCTGTTACCCAGAATCATTTGCACACCTCAAAATTTGTCTTAAAAACACATTTTCCTTACATTTCAGCAATGCAAAGTTCTGGAATTAGAGGGAAGCCACAAACGTCCTCCCACCCATCATTTCCTCAAGTCTCATGATAAAAGCAGTAGGTAGACCAAGTGCCTGCAACAAGGAAGGCCCCAAAACATACTGTGGTGATAATGATAACTGGGTGAGTGTACTAACTAGTCTTGGGTTCTGGAACCATTTAGGGAAACCCACCAAACTCAGATATTCCTAAAAACTAAACACCAAAGGGAGTCCACCGAGGTGTGGCTTATGTGGATTCCCCAAAGTGTTTTTACCCAGAATACCCTGGAAATGTGAAACTTTGAATAAAAACACTATTTTTCCATGCATTTCTGTGAAGTAAACTACAGGAATATCCACAAACATCTTACCACCTAGCGTTCCCCGATAAAAACGCTACCCCACTGGTGTGCCTGGCCTAGTGCCTGTAACAGGAATGGATCACACAAGGGTCAATGATAGTCCTTGCATGAGGGCTACTGTTGACCCTGGAGTGATCCATTCCTGATGCAGGCACTAGGCACAGGCACACAAGTGGGGTTGTGTTTTTTTCAGGACAAGTGGGGAAACAGTGGATGGTATGAATTTTGTGGATCCCTGCGCATTCTTGTTGTTTACGTGACGGAAAAGCAAGTACAAATAGTGTTTTTAATCAATGTTTCACATTTGCAGGGTGTTCGGGGTAAGAAAATGTTGTTGAATCCACACACGCCACATCTACATGGACTGCCTGAGTTTGGTAGATTTCCCTATATGGCCGGTGAGCCCAGGACCAAAGACACAGGTGAACATCTTACAAAACAAGGCTGTGTTGTGATAAGTAATTTTGATGTCTCCACAATACGTTTTGGGCTCTTCCCTGTCGTGGACACTTGTCCCCCACACAAGTGAGGCAATGTTTTTCTCTGGAGATTTGGGGGAACACTGGGTGGTAGGAAATTTGTGGCTGCCTTCAGATTACAGGACTTTCCCTTACGGAAAGGCAAGGATAATGTGTTTTTTAAGCAAAGTTTGTGATTTCAACATGATTCTGGGTGAAGGAAAACAGGTGAGAGACATGCAAGTCCTGCACTGTTGCACTCCACTGGTACTAGTATGTTAAAGTTAATCTACCACTCACACTGATTGGTTTTAGCACCTCCATAAATTATGGTTTCAAAGCATGAATACGTATCAAAGTGTCTGAATATTGAAAACAAGTTTTCTGAAGGTGAGCCATAAAGCCACCTCGTGGCACCAACCACTTTATGGTCCATTCACACGCCATTCACACACAACACACAACACTTTCATACCGCTGCCACAGGCTCAATCCAACCAATCACTGCACTCACATCAACTTACCACTGCCAGACAAGGGCCCATCACATTCATACACCACAGGACAGAATAGGTTTGACTACCTTTTACCACCTGTTATGTAATCGCCTCCTCCTTCCTGAAAATTACCAAAGGCATGCCTAAGGAACCTTTATTGATGGCTCCCATGACAACCACATGATGCTCAGGAAGACATGTTTTTCATGCACCTTTAGTGCACTCACTGTGATAAATCCAACTCCTTCCAGTTTGTGGATGCAAGTTGGTGGTTTCCAAGTATGCCTTATGAGGCTCATGCATCGAACTAAGTGAGAATATCTACCTTTGAAACTAAGGGCGACATGCTAGGGAATTTTTCACGTAGTTACCGAAAGAGAACGTCATAAACTATGAGGAAGGGTAGTGTTTGACACACAGGGTAGTCCGTGAGAACGTCTCAAATGTCCCAGTCTCCGTTATGTGCAGTGCTGTGACTGTAATGCACTCTTCCAAACAAGTACAAATGTTGGTGAATATGTCCCACAGGACATTTGTTTGACTTATTACACTTACTCTGGTTCTCGCTGGCAATCAGGGTGGTCCTCATGTAGCCTACATAAGTACCCAAACAAGCTCTGCAAAATTAAGTCATGCCTTTAACATTTTGCCACACAGGGTGTTCTGTGACAATGTGGTATATGTTCTGTACACAAGTATGTGCAGTGTGGGGATTATAATGCACGTTAATTGAACAGAACACCTACCACATTCTGATGGTGACAAAGGTGTCAAGCAGGCCATAAGGAAGTCCATGATTTCCTGAAATAGATTAACTAAAATTCTGTGGCTACTTCTCCTTTGAAGCAGTGGCCCATGGACATTAGGTATCAATGCACAGCCACTGAAATGTTTACCCAACAGCAGCCCCATCTCAGCCAATTTCTCAGAACTCTTCTTTGGTAAGATACAATGTAAAGCAAATAGGGAAACAGAGGCCTGGGTGAGATGGGCACTGGGGACAGTAATAAGGACTCTCCTGCAGCTCTCGATGCTTCAGGCACACTTTACAGTGACGACATGGACAATCCTTTTTGGGTGTTTTAAGAATATGATTAGCAAAGTCTCACTCCTGCAGCCTTGCCACATCCTCCAGAACATATAAAGTGGAGGCTGCTGCTTCTGTAGCAGCAGTGAGGCTTTCAATCACAGACAACTGGAAGTCAAGGAAAGACATGATTGTACCTGTGATTGTCTGACAAAAAAGAACATACACATTATATGTTGCCATCTGAATCAGGCGGGTAAACAGTTTCTTGTACCAAGTGTGAGTTTTATGACACATTGTGTAGTTGAAGAACCTGTTCATTCTTGTCCAAGTTGCCCATTTACTTATTGTACTTAAGTATACAGGTGGGCTTGTGGACTTCGGCCATCTGACCCCAAACCGTGATGGGGGAAGTGCTCTCATCATGCCTATCTGAGAACTTGACTGCAAGCAGTTCGTTGAAATACAACACAGTACTCTGGGATTTCTGGAGCTTCTTGAAAATAAGCTCTGGCTAGAATCCTCTTTGGTTACAACAAACTGTATCACGGGCCACAATGCCAGCTTTGTGGAGCTCACTGTAGAGCTCTACTCCTGTATAGAAATTGTCCACATAAAGATTATAACCTTTGTAAAGGAGAGGCTGGACAAGTGCCCCTAAAATCTTCCCTGTGACCCCTAACGTGGAAGGGCAACCTACAGGGTTTAGCGTGGAGTCCTTCTCTGTATACACTCTCAAGCTGTACACATGTCCAGAAATGCTCTCACACAGCATGTACACCTTGATGCCATACTGAGCTCTTTTGCTCGCAATGCACTTACTGAACTGTAGCTGCCCTTTTACAGGATCAAGGACTCATCAACTGCTATATTCTTCTCAGGAATATAGATCTCTAGAAACCTGGCAGACAAATGTTCCATGACAAGACAAATTCTGAAGAACCTGTCATGGTCTGGATGGTCCCGGGGCAATGCAGCAGAATTGTCACTGAAATGCAGCATATCCTGCAATAGCAAAAAATTATCTCTGCTCATGTACGGTGTGAAGACGGGGGTTACCCAAACCATGCGAGTCTTCCAGTAGGACTGCAAGGTGGGTTTCTGCACAAACCCCATTTTGAGCTTAAGGCCCAAAAATATCTTAAACTCTGCCAGCGAAGAGGAAGTACACTGACATGCCATAGAATGGGGCCCTAGAGTGCCTCCATTCTCCCTCAGAAATTGTTCTGCACGCAAATTTGTTTTGCTGCACAATTCGCTGAAGGAAGTCAACATCCAAAAAGAGATGGATGTAGTCGACTGGTAAAAAGTTGGCCGTATCGACTTTACATCCAGCATCACCAGTAAAAGGTGAAATTGAAATTTGGGACTGAATTAAATTGGGGGGGCTGCCAAGACAACACTCTGTCTGTGCCTGCTGCCGCACACACCTGCTCTCTGGTTTGGGCTAACCCGCTGTTGTCCTGCTGCACAGGCTGTGCTTCAGAAGTGACAGAACGACTGTCCTCATCGTCTCCCTCAGAATCACTGGAAGAGGTGTCGTTGGATGGGACTCTGCCGAATGAAAAATCACTCCCTGATTCTGCTCCAATGTCCTCTCCCTCAGGGATAGTATGCCCTATGGGGGGGGGGGGGGGGGGTGCAGCCCACTTACACAAGGGGCAACCCCCCCAAACCATCCCTGGTGCCTAGTGCTGTTTCCTGGCTGTGGATCACAGCTGCGCTGTGATTCACGGCCAGGAGATGGTGCCAGGAAGGCCTTCCTGGCATCTGGGGAGGCGATTTGGCCTTTTTTTCCCCAATAGAGTAAGGGGGAGAGAACGCTCACCTGCTCCTCCGGTGGGGACAAAATGTGACATCAGCGTGCCTCATGACATGCTGATGTCATAGATGGGCGGGAGAGGGGTGAGGGGAGAGGCGTGAGCTATTCCACGTCTCCTGAGGGTATTTTTAAAAAAAACAAGCACCCAAGGGGTTAATTATACTGAATTACAGTATTACACAGAATATAGATTGAGCCCACAGGTAAGATAAAATACATCTCTTTATGATATGATAATTTGCATCAAGATATCTGTACAAATACTACATGAATTTTTCTTTTAAAAAAATGGTACACACTAATGAATTAAACCATATGAAAAAAGTAAAACACATACACGCCCCTAAAGCAACCAATCAATATCACTCAACTACCATTCATACCCACTCAACCTATTCTCACAATAATTCCACAAGAGATACAGTTCATCCACTTCGGGTCGATTCTCTACAAATATAGAGAGTGAATTTAGCTATCTTGTCAATATCTATAATGCAGCATTTCCATCTTCTGGATTAAAGTACATAAGATCATTATGGTTACTAAACAATTACTGGGGTCATTCTTGCCCAGTTACTTAACTATACGGAATGGTATGGAATGGTATTTGCTATTCCTCAAAATTCAAATATCTATTCAATTTGAATGAGATCCTTTAATTCCATATGAAAATAGTGCTGACTATGTGTTTCAATGTCTCTCCAAAATGGGAACCACCTTCATCACAGCGCTTCCAGGTGAAACAGAAGATGCTGTGAAAAAGTTTCACATGCTTCTGGAATACAATATTTCAAACCATCTTCTTCTGAAACAATACAAAACAATGCTCAAATAAAAAAATTAAAAACCTATAAGTTTCACAAGTAGGTTATTCCGACAACTGCCATCACATAAAATGTGTACTGACACACATTACACACATTTTAACATTCACTGTTCACATATCAATCGATGTTTTTGCCATTAATGTTAAGGGCCTGAAGACAGGGCGAGTTTTATCACCATACAGCAGATAACTGCCTTTTCTGTAACCACGTATTACTCCCCTTGCGCTTGACTCGGATATTTGGATCGATTTTGCAAGGGAACAATAACCCTGTTCGTCTTTTGGAACAATTTTACATGGAACAAATAGAGCAGCTCCACTTCTAGAGGAGCCAGTGATCTGAAGCCTAGGCCTGGGGTGTCACATGGGGGAGGTTAGCGTGACAAGGAGTCTCAGTACAATGAAAATAACACAACATTAGCAATATAACACTTACAGAAGACAAGGCACTAAGGGCCAGAGGTAGGAAACTTTTGCGAGCTGCAAATGGGTCGCAGCGCTATTTGTGACATCGCAAAAAGCAAAATGGGATGTCCAAACCCAATTTCGGAGTACCAAATAGCGATGCGACCCATTACCGACTCGCAAAACTTTTGACCTGATATTGCGACTCGCAATTACGAAGTTGCAAATTGCGAGTCGCAAACCGAATGCACAAGCCAGTCGCAAATTGCGACTAGTCGCACATGTCCAGATATATATACTTTCCCAGGAATGAGGCAGAAATTAACAGCACCAAGTTGGACTTCTACAGAATTGCCAACTTCCCCCATGTAATAGGGTGTGTGGACGGGACACATATACCAATTTGCCCACCTGCAAATCTGGAATATGTGTTCCGCAATAGGAAATACTCACTAAACATCCAGGTGGTATGTGATGCCCATAATGTCATTACTGACATTGTGGCTAAATAGCCAGGAAGTACACATGATGCATACATATTCAGGCACAGTGGGATACACCAACGCCTAGAACGTGGGGAGTTTGGAGAAGGATATTTATTAGGTACTGGCGAGTACACTCTGATGCCTTAAATACATGCTACTCCGTAACCCTGTGATGCCCTGCTAAGTTTGCCTCTTTTGTCAAACAGGTGACAGTGCATATGCCCTGAGACCATGGATACTCACCCCATACCTAACACCTGACAATCAGAATGAGAGGTGATACAACATTGGACATCGGCGGACCAGAGCTGTCATAGAGAGGACGTTCGGCTTGTTGAAGTCACGATTCAGATGCCTGCACAAAAGTGGAGGAGCACTTCAGTATGCCCCAGAAACAGCATGCAAGATTGTTGCTACTTGTGCCATCCTATACAACATTGCCAACAGACGTGGGCTATATCTCACCCCTGACAACACAGATTCGGAGGATGAGGAGCAAGAGCTACCACATCGATACCTGGGGATGGAAGCATCTCAATGGAGGGCAGACAGAGACGGAACCAAATTGCAACCCACTACTTTGGCAGGTATGTGGCAACCGTGACAACACACACTAATGTAAGAAACACATAGCCCAGTTGTGTAGTTCTACAAATTAACCCTTTAATTTCAGGACTATAATGGGGAAACTATAGTCAACTAAACTGCATAATGAAAACCAAAAGTGTAGTCTGACACATTAAGTTCATGTGCCTCTGTCACTCCACATATTAGTAGCTCACAGCCTCCTGCGACTGCGGCCACCATGGCTCACTCCAGGTTGGTTCCCTGATCCCTGGCAGGCACTGCTACTCCACAAGACTCGTGCATCAGTGGCAGACACACCACTGACACTCGAGATCTCCTCACTATCCTGCGGGGTATCGCCAATGCCCCTTGCTGCCTGTCTGGTTTCCAGCAGGTCCACTGCATGGCTTATGCGGCCAAGTCCTCTAGCCACATCACCTGCAAAATGGCCAAGTTCGACTTGCAGACTCACTGTGCGCCTTGACAGGCAGGTTGTTGTGGTAGCCAGGCGCCCTATTGACACACTTAGGCGGTCATTATGAACATGGCAGGAAAGACTGCCGTGTCGACGGTGAACAGAATCCCGCAATTGGCGGCGAATGGAAACCCCCCATATAATGATTTAAAAACCCAACCCGCCAAAAATTCCCAGACCACCACTCCCCGCCAGGACCCTGTCGGCGGAAATACCGGCCCACCCCACCCCGCCAAGCACACCCACATCTCACCCTCCAAATAATGATGCACAAATCACTTCGGCGGACAGTGGAGGCCGGACGACCATTGGCGGCTGCGACCGCCACGGGCGGCAAGTGGACTCAACAGCAACAAGTGCACACATTGGCTAGGCTTATCACCCACACACCTGACACACATCAAATCAAATCATTAACATTTCTAAAGCGCGCTACTCACCCTTGCGTGTCTCAAGGCGCTAGGGGAAAAGGGGGGGTTATCGCTGCTCGAACAGCCAGGTCTTTAGGAGTCTCCAGAAAGCGGAGTGGTCCTGGGTGGTCCTGAGGCTGGTGGGGAGGGAGTTCCAGGTCTTGGCCGCCAGAAAGGAGAAAGATCTCCCACCCGCCGTGGAACGGCGGATGCGAGGGACAGCAGCGAGTGCGAGGCCAGAGGAGCGGAGGAGGCGGGTGGGGACGTAGAAGCTGAGGCGTCGGTTGAGGTATTCCGGTCCCTTGTCGTGGAGGGCTTTGTGTGCGTGGGTGAGAAGTCGGAAGGTGATCCGTTTGCTGACTGGGAGCCAATGCAGGTGTCTCAGGTGTGCGGAGATGTGGCTGTTGCGGGGTACGTCGAGGATGAGGCGTTTTGAATGCGTTGCAGGCGATTTTGGAGTTTGGCTGTGGTCCCGGCGTGGAGGGTGTTGCCGTAGTCCAGGCGGCTCGTGACGAGGGCGTGGGTCACGGTTTTTCTGGTGTCGGCGGGGATCCAGCGGAAGATCTTGCGGAGCATGCGGAGGGTGAGGAAGCAGGCAGAGGACACGGCGTTGACTTGCTTGGTCATGGTGAGAAGAGGGTCCAAGATGAAGCCGAGGTTGCGGGCGTGGTCTGTGGGGGTCGGTGCGGTGCCGAGGGCCGTGGGCCACCAGGAGTCGTCCCAAGCGGACGGGGTGTTGCCGAGGATGAGGACTTCCGTTTTTTCAGAGTTCAGCTTTAGGCGGCTGAGCCTCATCCATTCTGTGACGTCCTTCATACCCTCTTGTAGGTTGGTCTTGGTGCTGGCGGGGTCCTTGGTGATGGAGAGTATAAGTTGGGTGTCGTCGGCGTAGGAGGTGATGATGATGTCGTGCTTGCGTACGATGTTGGCGAGGGGGCTCATGTAGACATTGAAGAGTGTCGGGCTGAGTGATGAGCCTTGAGGTACGCCGCAGATGATCTCGGTGGGTTCTGAGCGAAACGGAGGGAGGTAAACTCTTTGGGAACGGTTTGCGAGGAAGGAGGCGATCCAGTCCAGGGCCTGGCCATGGATCCCGGTGGAGCGGAGGCGAGTGATTAGGGTGCGGTGACAGACGGTGTCAAAGGCAGCCAAGAGGTCGAGGAGAATGAGGGCGACTGTTTCACCGTTGTCCATCAGGGTTCTGATGTCGTCTGTGACTGAGATGAGGGCGGTTTCAGTGCTGTGGTTGGTTCGGAATCCGGTTTTTGAAGGGTCGAGCAGGTTGTTGTCTTCCAGGAAGGTGGTCAGCTGTTTGTTGACGGTCTTCTCTATTACCTTGGCTGGGAAAGGCAGAAGAGAGATGGGGCGGAAGTTTTTCAGGTCGCTCGGGTCAGCCGTAGGTTTCTTTAGTAGGGCGCTGACTTCGGCGTGTTTCCAGCATTCGGGGAAGGTAGCAGAAGAAAAAGAAGAGTTGATGACGGTCTGAAGGTGCGGGGCGATGATGTCGTTGGCTTTGTTAAAGATGAAGTGCGGGCAGGGGTCCGAAGGGGCGCCGGAGTGGATAGAGTTCATGATGGATTTGGTTTCTTCCGTGTTGATGTGGGTCCAGTTGTTGAGGGTGATGGCCGGGGATGCGGGTTCGGTGGTGTTTGGTTGGGTCTGGTGTCCGAAGCTGTCGTGGAGGTCGCTGATCTTGCGATGGAAGAAAGTGGCAAAGGGATTCGCACAAATCCTGTGAGGGCGTGACGGCGTTGGCGCTGGGGTTGGAGAACTCCTTGACGATGCTGAAGAGTTCTCTGCTGTTGTGGCTGTTTTTGTCCAGTCTGACGGTGAAAAAGTTCCTTTTGGCAGCGTGGATCAGGTGGTGGTGTTCGCGGGTAGCGTTCTTGAGGGCGGTCATGTTGTCAGCGGTGTGGTCCTTGCGCCAGGCTTTCTCAAGGGCGCGACAAGTTTTCTTTGATTCTTTGAGGGTGTCAGAGAACCAGAGAGGTTTTTTGGTGTTGGTCTGTCGATGCGTGCGTTTGAGGGGAGCAAGGTTGTCTGCGCAGTTGGAGATCCAGTTTGTGAGGTTGAGGGCTGCGTCGTTGGGGTCCGTGGTGAGGGTGGGTTGGTTGGCGGCGAGTGCGGAGAAGAGTTGCTCTTCAGGGATCTTGTTCCACTGTCGACGAGGGATGGGTTGAGTGTGGAGGTGGCGGGTCTCGCGTCGGAATGTGAAGTGGACGCCGCTGTGGTCGGTCCAGTGTAGGGCGGAGGTGTGGCTGAAGAAGACGTGTTTGCTGGCGGAGCAGATAGGGTCGAGCGTGTGACCGGCGATGTGGGTGGTGGTGTTCGCCAGTTGTTTGAGGCCGAGGTTGTCGAGCAGGGTGGTGGTGTTGGGGTCATTGTTTTGTTCCAGATGGAAGTTGAGGTCGCCTAGGAGGATGTAGTCCGGTGAGGCGAGGGCGTGCGGGGAGATGAAGTCGGCGATGGCGTCGCTGAAACGGGCGCGTGGTCCGGGAGGACGGTAGACGAGGGATCCTCTGAGGGTGGTCCTCGGGTCGGTGCGAATCTGAAAATGCAGGTGTTCAGCGGGGCGTCTTCGGTGGAGGTGGTGACGCTGATGGAGTCTCTGAAGACGATGGCGATACCTCCTCCTACTTGGTTGGTGCGGTCTTTTCTGGAGATCTTGTAGCCTTCGGGGATGGTGGTGGTGATGTCTGGAGCAGAGGAGGCGTTCATCCAGGTCTCCGTGATGAAGGCGACGTCCGGTGCTGTGGAGTCCAGGAGGTCCCAGAGTTCAACGGCGTGTTTGTGGACGGAGCGAGCGTTGACTAGGATGCACTTGAGGTGGTTGATGGCGTGTGGGCTTGTGGTCGTGGTAGTTGCGTGGTGGAAGATGCGTTTGCAGGAGTTGCAGGCGAAGGGTCCATGGGTGCGTTTGGGGTGAGCTTGGAAGCAGGTGTTGGAGCGTCCTGGGTTGAGGGCGTGGGGGGTGGTGGGGTCGTAGCGGATCAGCGGGGCTTGGGAGAGCTGGGGACCAGGGGTCATGGCGCTGGGCGCGGGACAGGCGCAGACGGGCGCAGACGGGCTTGCCGCTGGCGTGCCTCCGGCGCGCCAGCGGCCGCCATATAAGGTAGGAGGGGGGGAGGGGTCAGCTGGGGGCGAATGGGAGCTGGGGGGCGGGGGTGTGCAGGAGGTCGCGGCGGGAAAGCGCGAGGGAGGGGGGACAGGTAGAGTGAGAAGAGCTGGTGGAGGGGGGTTTAAGGGTGGAGGGGGGTGAGTGTTAGGAGGTTTAGGAGATTAGGGAGAAAGATAGGAGTAGGGTTGTGAAGATAGGGGAGGGGGGGTTGTAGAGGTGGGTGAGGGTGAGAGGTAGAGTGAGAGGATAGGAAGATAGGTAATAGAGGGGGTGGCAGGAAAGGGGGAGAGATAGAGAAATAGATAGAGAAAATAGATAGATAGAGAAATCGATAGATAGAGAAATGGATAGAGAGATAGGAAGATAGGAGGAGGTGGAGAGTGAGGGAGTTAGATAGTGGAATAGAGAGATAGAGAGATAGGTAGATAAGAGGAGTGAGGGAGGTAGATAGTGAACGGGTTAGATAGGGGAGATAGAGAGGGGGATGCGAGTGAGGGAGGGGGATGAGGCAGGAGCAGGAGGGCAGGCGCGGGGAGAAGAAGACGGAGGAGGCAGAAGAGCCGAAGGCAGAAGATAGAAGACAGAAGAGCAGAAGACCGGAAGAACAGAAGAGCAGAAGAACAGAAGAACAGAAGAACAGAAGACCGGAAGAACAGAAGAAAGGAAGACAGGAAGAACAGAAGAGCAGGAGACCAGAAGAACAGAAGAACACAGAAGAACACAGAAGAACACAGAAGAAGATACAGAAAACGAAGAACAGAAGGCAGAAGACCACAGAAAAAGATGAGGAAGAAGAGAGGCGACAGGAGGGGCTGAGAAGCACACAGAAGAAGAGAGAAGACGGGGAAAAGAAGAGTACAGAAGAAGATTACAGACGAGGAGCGAGGAGAAAGAACAGAGAAGAAGAAAAGAAGAAGAGAAGCAGGAGCAGGAGAGAGGGTGAGTAGCGCGGGGCAGAGCGAGGGGCTGGGAGGTGGGGGGTACTTACTGTGGGTTACTAGGTGGGTCTCAGGAACTCAGGAACCTGGAGGAGCTGGAGGAGCTGCAGCGGCAGGGGGAGCGACCTACCCTTGGGTCAAGGGTCGCTACCACTGTCGCGCAGCAGCCACCATATGAGGTAGGAGGGGGGGGAGGTGTCAGCTGGGGGCGAATGGGAGCTGGGGGGCGGGGGCGTGCAGGAGGTCGCGGCGGGAAAGCGCGAGGGGGGGGACAGGTAGAGTGAGAAGAGCTGGGGGAGGGAGGTTCAAGGGTGGAGGGGGGTGAGTGTTAGGAGGTTTAGGAGATTAGGGAGAAAGATAGGAGTAGGGTTGTGAAGATAGGGGAGGGGGGTTGTAGAGGTGGGTGAGGGTGAGAGGTAGAGTGAGAGGATAGGAAGATAGGTAATAGAGGGGGTGGCGGGAAGGGGGGAGAGATAGAGAAATAGAGAAAATAGATAGATAGAGAAATCGATAGATAGAGAAATGGATAGAGAGATAGGAAGATAGGAGGAGGTGGAGAGTGAGGGAGTTAGATAGTGGGATAGAGAGATAGAGAGATAGGTAGATAGGAGGAGTGAGGGAGGTAGATAGTGAACGGGTTAGATAGGGGAGATAGAGAGGGGGATGCGAGTGAGGGAGGGGGATGAGGCAGGAGCAGGAGGGCAGGCGCGGGGAGAAGAAGACGGAGGAGGCAGAAGAGCCGAAGGCAGAAGATAGAAGACAGAAGAGCAGAAGACCGGAAGAACAGAAGAACAGAAGAACAGAAGAACAGAAGACCGGAAGAACAGAAGAAAGGAAGACCGGAAGAACAGAAGAGCAGGAGACCAGAAGAACAGAAGAACACAGAAGAACACAGAAGAACACAGAAGGACACAGAAGAACACAGAAGAACACAGAAGAAGATACAGAAAACGAAGAACAGAAGGCAGAAGACCACAGAAGAAGATGAGGAAGAAGAGAGGCGACAGGAGGGGCTGAGAAGCACACAGAAGAAGAGAGAAGACGGGGAAAAGAAGAGTACAGAAGAAGATTACAGACGAGGAGCGAGGAGGAAGAACAGAGAAGAAGAAAAGAAGAAGAGAAGCAGGAGCAGGAGAGAGGGTGAGTAGCGCGGGGCAGAGCGAGGGGCTGGGAGGTGGGGGGTACTTACTGTGGGTTACTAGGTGGGTCTCAGGAACTCAGGAACCTGGAGGAGCTGGAGGAGCTGCAGCGGCAGGGGGAGCGACCTACCCTTGGGTCAAGGGTCGCTCACATCCAGAACCCCATAAAACACCCGCAGACACACCCCACAATCCCTTGCAACAAAGCCAGGACCAGAAAACGGAGAGCACCAGAGCCAGACAGCGAACGCCAGCATACAGGACACGCATATCGACCCCCACAGGAGCACTCATACCCCGTCCCCAGTCCCGACGCCATCCACCACACTCACCATGTCCCCCCCAAAAATCCACGTTTCACCGAAAAGGAGCTAAGGACCATGGTGGACGAGATCCTGAAGGTGGAGCCACAAATCTTCACGCCCGAGGTGCAGCACATACCCATCGCACGGAAAGTGGAGCTGTGGCAGACCATTGTCAACAGGGTGAATGTAGTGGGACACCATCCACGCACCAGGGAAGACATCCGGAAGAGATGGAACGACCTGCGGGCGAAGGTCAGGGCCATGGCATCTAGGCACCACATCGCAGTGCAGAAGACTGGGTGAGGACCGCCACCAACACCACCCGACTACACCGACTGGGAGGAGAAGGTACTCGCCATCCTGCACCCAGAGGGACTCACTGGACTCACTGAAGAAATAGACTTGGGTAAGTCATCTACAATTACCCCATATACAACACATCTGCAATGCATGCAACACCCCCCCACCCACACCTATCTCGACATACACCCCACCCAGCCATTATCCACCACCCTGCATTACCCACAACTCACTAACAGGCCCACATCACTCCTGCTGTGCACAGCCACCCACCCCTGCACGTACCCACAATGGAATAATACCCCCACCACAATGTAACCCCACCACTGCCACTAAATGCAATGTCCACCTCACAAAGGCACCCTGGAAGGCCACTGAAAGTCACACCAGTGCAAAATCGCACAGTTCAGTACACCTCAAACCTTCAGGCATATGTAACAGACATGTCTACGTCCCTCAACAGGCACCACCACCCATGCAACCCCAATGGAGGGGACAAGGAGTGCCACAGCACTCCAGGGAGACCGAGGCATATCCCAAGACCTCGGCAAAGGACCCCTGGACACTGATGAGCAGACAGGCCCCTCACACAGCCCTGGATGCTCACCATGCAGCAGCCCCACCCAGGAAACCACAGTCAACCTTAACACCGAGTCAAGACCAGCAGGCCAGGGGAGGCGTACCCACACCAGTGTACCCAGGGCACAGACTGGTGGAACACAGCTACAGAGGCCACAGTCTTCCCACTCCCAACATGCAGGAAGGCGAGGGCCCCAGTACAAGTGGCACGTCAAGACCTGCGCAGGGGACACAGGCACAGGGGGCTAGGGCAAGTTCAAGTGCCGCAGTGGGTCCGGGGGTAGGGCAACGGATGGATGCAGCAGCCCAGGATGTAATTGCAGAGGTATTGGGGGCCTACCAACATACCCAAAAAAGATTGGCACATATTGTGACCACCCTGGAGCAAAGTCAGAGGATGCAGCTGGAACAACACCAACAGGCCATGGAGCAGTGGAAAGAGCACAATGCCACAATGGCAACCATTGCTGGAGCACTGCTGCAGTTGGTCAACAAACAGTCTGACACCCACATCAGACAAGAAGCCCCCACAACAGCCCTGGACAACCAGCAACAGATGACCCAAGCAGCAGAAACAGCATAGGAAATACCCAGGAATCATGAGGGCCAACCATGCCACCCCAAGAAGCTCCACAGCATGCGCCCAAACGTAGTCTCAGGCCAAGATATGGCACTGGAAACCCAGCTAAGAACAAGCCCCCCTCCAACAGTTGACACTGCTACTACTGCAAAGCAACCATCCCACCCATTCACCAACAACACTTAGCTGAGTGCAAATTGAAGTACTATACTACAAATATGACACACCTATGACATCAAACAGGGCTGCCACCAAGTAGGTATTGAGGACACCCAACCCTTACGACTCCCATCACTGTATATAGCACAATTCACTGTATTCTACCAATAAAGCACATTTCACACATGTAACACTGTCCCCTGTCTTCAATGTTGAACAAAGTGGAGTATGGATGCAACTGGCAGAGAAAAACTTTATTGTCAAGTTGTGCGTCTGTCAGTATCATGCCGAAGAGGTCCATGTCTCGCCTATCATTACCAATCCCCCCTATATGACATGGCACACTGACAGTATCAGTCACTAACCCCAATTACAGGCTTCAGTCCCACACAGTTATTGGAAGTAGAGTTGTATCAGTTGGTTCCTGGAATTGACATCTTCCCCTTCCTCATCCTCACCATCACTCTCCTCACCTCTCTGAGGTAGCTGATCAGGACCTATAGCACTCTCCACCTCCAAAAGGGGGATAGAATGTCTCATTGCCACGTTGTGCAGCATGCAGCAGGCCACCACTATTCTGCACACCTTATCAGGCCCATTGGCCAGGGAACCCCCAGAGGTATGTAGACACTGGGCCTATCCGACAGCCTGTGGACGGACTCTGCCGTCATCAGCGGGACTCCTTTCCTAGCGGTGGGCGCTGCGCGGGATGCTTGTATTTCATTTGGATCATTATTTGGTGGTCCGGACCGCTCCTTTGTTGGCGGTTTCTACTGCTACCGCCGGCGGAGTGGAACGGACCGCCATGTTCATAATGAAGGACTTAAGCGGTCATAACAACATTGGTGGTAAAAGCCACTTACCGCCGTGCAGAAGACCGCCAACACACCGCCGTGCCTGAGGAAATCTGCCACAGCTATTATGACCCACAGCACGGAATCCGCCAAAATTCAGACACCCACACAAGTCCGCCACACCAAAGGTCAGTGATAAACTGGTGAAAACAAAACCTCCACCGTCACGCCAACAGAAATACGCCCACACTATCACGACCCACGAATCCACATGGAGGTCTTTCAACCGCGGTATTCCATTGGTGGTACTCACCACCGCGCTCAAAATACACACACATTTACAAAACGCAGCCACATTGGACAAATCTAAATACACACACCACTCACACACACCCAATACTATATAAAACACACACCCACATCACCCACAAACCCCTACGACCAGAATCACTGAGAGAAGGCCATAGAGAGACACCACCATCAACAAACTAGCATCCACAGGCACACAACACCATCACCCACATAACTTCCACGCACCTCACACTACACACCACTACATATCAGCACACTTATCACCACACACACCACCCCACACATCACCCACACCACCCCATGGCACGGCAAAGACACCCCAGGTTCTCGGAGGACGAGCTCAGGGTCATGGTGGAGGAAATCGTCCGGGTAGAGCCACAGCTATTCGGATCACAGGTGCAGCACACCTCCATTGCTAGGAAGATGGAGCTATGGCGAAGAATAGTGGACAGGGTCAACGCAGTGGGACAGCACCCAAGAAATAGGGATGACATCAGGAAGAGGTGGAACGACCTACGGGGGAAGGTGCGTTCTGTGCTCTCAAGACACCACCTTGCGGTTCAGCGGACTGGCGGCGGACCCCAACCTCCTCCCCCACAACTAACAGCATGGGAGGAGCAGGTCTTGGCGATTCTGCATCCTGAGGGCCTCGCAGGAGTAGCAGGAGGAATGGACTCTGGTAAGTCAAATCTCTCACTATTTCATCCTCCACCCAACCTGCATGCCATCACATACCCCCACCCTCACCCCCATCACTCCAACTCCTCACAAATGTCCCAATATCACAAAGCACACATCCCAACACCAAGCCCTGCATGCAACAGCAAAGCATGGACAACCAACACCAAAGCATGCCCACTGCACAAACCCATATACCCCCTAAACCATCCTCACACTATGTCCCACACAGGAGTGCAAGCACTGGGGTACACGGTCACCCACCCATTGCACACCATGGCACACACAGATGCAATAATCATGCTTTTACACCCCTGCAGGACCCCTACCCAACGTCACTGCACAGGAGGGTCCAGGCATGTCCACACCACCAACAGAAGAGGCCCACAGTAATGACAGCAGCTCTGTCCAACTGGATCTAGATGACCAGCCCGGCCCATCGGGGACCTCGGGACAGTCGGTTCCCATCACACAGTCACAGGCCACTACAGAGCTTCCCCCCTCTGGAAACACAAGCACAGCACCTACCCAGAGGGCCCACTCCTCTGTCCCCAGGACACGTCAATCAGCAGTGTGTCCACCACTACCGGGAACCCAGGCTAACCCACCACCCCAACAACAACAGGGACCTGGGTGCAGTGGTAGTGGGCACACGGTCCAGGGGACGGAGGCCCAGGAACACAGGGGAATTGGGAGGGCTGCTGTGCGACAGGGAGAGGACAGGCCAAGGGAACCCACTCTCCACGAGGCCCTCTTCAACATCATGGGAGCATACCACCACTCCCAGGAGACGATGGCAACGGTACTGGCCAAGTTTGCAGGAGGAACAGTATTTGGGGTTCAGGGAGGAACTCAGAGCCATCAATTCCACCCTGGGCACCATCGTAGGGGTGCTGAAGGAAGTACTCAACACCAAGAGGGACACTGTGGCACAACAAGGGGCCCCTGAAACTAGCCTGGACGATGAACTGCCCACCACCTCCGCCGGCGCTAATGGACAGGACGCACCGCCACAGGACCACCACACCAGCACCCCACCCCCTGCATAGGGAGAACCACCCCACAAACAGTCCCTGAGATCCAAGACAAAGACAGAGAACGATGCCAAGACCCCCGCCAAGAAATGAGACCACCCTGAATGTCATCTTTTTGTCCCACTTTGTCACCCTGTCCATCCTCAAACTGCCCCAGCTCCACTTCCTATACCCATTTGGGCAATGCACCTGTGAGACCAATAGAATGGACTCTGCCATGGACTTACCTCCACCATCACCCCTCCCCATTTTGCAACCCCCTCCAATATTGAGCACTTAAATAAACACCCTTGAAGCACAAAACAATCTGGAGTCAGTCTGTGATTTCAAATTAGTGTATTATCAATTACTGTGGCAAAAAGCTCTTACATTTGTAATGTCAACATACCTACGTCACACAGCTCTAGTCCATGAGGAATCAAAGCAGATGTCACACAGTGGGACCCACATCTGTGAAATCGTAAAGGAAAGTGACAATTCAGTGACCATACACTGGGTGAAAACGACAGACAGTAGAGAGGTAGTAATGTTAATGTACATGTAGTAGGCAGGTTTGTATTCTTACCTGTGTCTCCTGGAAATATTGCAGGATCACCGAGTTCCTGTTGTCGATGTCCTCTTCTTATGCTTCCTCGTCTTCACTGTCCACAGGCTCCACAGCTGCAACAACATCGCCTTCTGGACCATCCTCCTGCAGAAAAGGCCCCTGTCGTCGCAAAGCTAAGTTGTGAAGCATACAGCAGGCCACGATGATCTGGCACACCTTCTTTGGTGAGTAGAATAGGGATCCACCTGTCATATGGAGGCACCGGAACCTGGCCTTCAGGAGGCCGAAAGTCCGCTCGATTATCCGCCGTGTTCGCCCATGGGCCTCATTGTAGCGTTCCTCTGCCCTTGTCCTGGGATTCCTCACTGGGGTAAGTAGCCATGACAGGTTGGGGTAACCAGAGTCACCTGCAAATGGCGAGGGACAACTGTTAGACACACACTAACCTGTAGGGATATCCCCAGACAACCATTCCCACTGACTTGCTTCCAGGTGCTCACCTAATATCGACACACGGTGCCTCTGGAGTTGACCCATCACATAAGGGATGCTGCTATTCCGCAGGATGTAGGCATCATGCACTGAGCCAAGGAACTTGGCATTAACATGGGAGATGTACTGGTCCGCCAAACATACCATCTGCACATTCATGGAATGATAACTCTTCCGGTTTCTGTACACCTGTTCACTCCTGCGGGGGGGACCAAAGCGACATGTGTCCCATCAATGGCACCTATGATGTTGGGGATATGTCCCAGGGCATAGAAATCACCTTTCACTGTAGGCAAGTCCTTCACCTGAGGGAAAACGATGTAGCTCCGCATGTGTTTCAGCAGGGCAGACAACACTCTGGACAACACGTTGGAAAACATAGGCTGGGACATCCCTGATGCTATGGCCACTGTTGTTTGAAATGACCCACTTGCTAGGAAATGGAGCACTGACAGCACCTGCACTTGAGGGGGGATTCCTGTGGGATGGCAGATAGCTGACATCAGGTCTGGCTCCAGCTGGGTACACAGTTCCAGGATTGTGTTACGGTCAAGGCTGTATGTGATGATCACATGTCTTTCCTCCATTGTCGATAGGTCCACCAGCGGTCTGTACACCGGAGGATGCCGCCATCTCCTCACATGTCCCAGCGGACGGTGCCTATGAAGGACAACAGCGAGCACAGAGCCAACCAACTCAGAGGGACGTACCCACAGCTTACACAGAACACGATTCATAATCTGAAAAGTGGCCTGTATGTGTGTAGAGTCTAGGCCTAGGTATGTGTGACGCAGTTACAAATAAAGCCATGTGGGCCCCTGAAATGGCGGCTGCCTGACCTCTAAAGTGGGACAATGGGATGTGAGGTAACTGCGCTGGCGTTGTACACCGTTGCGGTAGGCGGTCGAAGACCGCGGCGCAATGCTGCATTAGTTAACATTGGACCCTATGGGTCCCAGGAGCAAATGACGATGTACGCCGGAGGTGACGGTACACACCGCTGCGGACGTGACCTCCATTTTCAATCTGTTCAATCACTCGATACCTGATCTTCGACAGGAGAGGACCTACACTGCAAGTGCTGCTGTGACCTTGGCCTGGAAGAGACAATGGCTCGAGTGTCTGGGGAGAGGGCCCCTGCCTTCACATCGGAGGAGTTGGAGAAACTCGTGGATGGGGTCCTCCCCGGTACACGCTACTCTACGGTCCTCCAGACAAACAGGTAAGTACACTGGGAGCATGCTGTATGGGCTATGCCTGTGTGGAGAGGGGTGGATGTAAGAAGGAAGGGGGGAGAGAGCGGCGTGCATGAAACGACGGTGAGTGCATGTGCCACATGCCAAGGGTAGGGATGGGGGCCAATGACTGTGACGGTGCTGTTGGTAATAAGTTTCTCCTCCCCCTGTTCAAATCATGTAGGTCAGCGCCCACCAGAAAAAAGATATTTGGCGTGCCATCGCCAAGGACGTCCGAACCCTGCGGGTCTACCACAGACGGAGCACCCACTGCCTGATAAGATGGGAGGACATTCGCCACTGGAGCAAGAAGACGGCGGAGGCTCAGTTGGGGATTGCCTCCCAATGTGGGAGGGGTGCCCGTCACACCATGACCCCCCTGATGTTCAGGATCCTGGCGGTGGCGTACCCGGAGTTGGATGGGCGCTTGAGGGCATCACAGCAGCCACAAGGGGGTGAGTACACTCTCATCCTGCTGATTTAGCGCGCAGTGGAGGTGTCTGGGTGGGGGAGGTGGGCTGTGGGTTTCCCTAGGCCAGGGTGAGTTTAGTAGGCAAGGTCCCTCCGTAAGGCAGGCCATGTGGCACCCCACCCTACCTCTGTAGAGTGCCAAGTACACCTAGTCATGCCCCTGTGTCATCCATGTGTGCAGATGTCGTCCATAGCCTAGTAGGCCATGTCCCAGGGATTGCACAGTGAAGCCCAAGAGCGCGGCGTAGTGCAGGGGGCTTCTGTATCTGTCGTGTCCGCCAACTGTAGCGGTAATGCATGCACTCAACATGTCTTTCTTCTTTCGTCCCCCCCCTTTTTGTGGTCTCCCTGTTCTTGTGTGCATTAGCATCATCAGGCGGAGGAGCAGGCGGGAGCTGCATCCCACATGTCCCTGGAGGGCGAAACTACGGACTCGGAGTTCACCAGTGGGACGGAGGGCGAGGGGAGCTCCATGGCGGGGACAGGAGCTGACACCAGCGACACAGACTCGTCCTCTGATGGGAGCTCCCTTGTGGTGGCGGCTACATCTGTGCCCCCTGCATCTACAGGTACAGCCGTCACCCACCCTACCAGCACCGCCCTCCCAGCAGCCCCTCAGCCTTTGCCCCGTGCCTGCTCACCCAGGAGGGTGGGCATCACCTTCGCCCCAGGCACCTCAGGCCCTGCCGCAGTCACGCCTGCTGCCCTCAGTGAGGAGGACATTGACCTCCTCACGTCCCTCACTTTTGGGCAGTCTACCATTTTGAATGCCATCCAGGGTGTAGAAAGGCAGTTGCAACAAACAAATGAATTCCTGGAGGGCATTCATTCTGGTCAGGTGGCCCTTCAGCGAGCTTTTCAGACTCTGGCCTCAGCACTGATGGCAGCCATTGTTCCCGTCTCTAGCCTCCCCCCTCCAACTTCCTCCACCCAGACCCAATCCCCTGTATCCCAGCCTATCCCAAGCACACCTTCAGACCAGCATGCACACACCTCAACACACAAGGGAAGCTCAGGCAGACATAAGCACCACACATCTCACAGGCACTCATGCAAGCATCACACATATGCAGACACACCAACATCCACTGACTCCACTGTGTCCCCCTCCTCCTCGTCTCCCTCCTCCCTCCTGGTCTCATCTACACTCACACCTGCATGCACTACATCTACAGCCACTACTGCCATCACCAGCACACACACCACTACACCCCGCTCACGTGCAGTCACCACCCCCACTACCATCCACATGTCCCCTGTGTCCTCTCCCAGTGTGTCTGTGACGCCACCTCCCAAGATACACAAACGCAGGCACACACCCACCCAACAGCCATCCACCTCACGACAGCCTCCAGCGCATGCACCTTCACCCAAAGTCACCAAACGAACACCTCCTACAACCACAACCTCTTCCTCCACTCCCAAACACCCTCCAGCTACCCGTCCCAGTGTCTCCAAAAAACTTTTCCTGTCCAACCTTGACCTCTTTCCCTCACCTCCCCCACCCCGTCCGTCTCTTAGGTCCCGACTCTCCAGGTCCCAACCTAGCACCTCAGCCACAACATCTCCGGGACCAGTGGTGCCTGTAGTCACCGGAATCTGGAGTGCACCGGCCACCAGGGCAGCCAGTGTGGCACGGAGCCACAGCACGGACAGTCCTCCGCCTGTCAAGCATCAGAAGTTGGCCAGTGCCCGGCGGGAGAGGGGGAAGACTCCAGCCACCAAAGCCACTCCCAGGGGTCCCGGTGGGAGTGTGGAGTCAGCTGCGACACCTTCAAAGGTGGGGAAGGGCAACAAGAAACCCGGCAAGTCTGGGAAGAGCAGCACGGCGGAGGAGACCGCCATCATCCCCGCTGCCCAGGAGTACACCGCCATCATCCCCGCTGCCCAGGAGGCCACCGCCATCATCCCCGCTGCCCAGGAGGCCACCGCCATCATCCCCGCTGGGACAGAGAGGACCGCCAGCACAAGCCCCGCTGGGCTAGAGAGGACCGCCAACACAAGCCCCGATGGGCCAGAGAGGGCCGCCAGCACAAGCCCCGCTGGGACAGAGAGGACCGCCAGCACAAGCCCCGCTAAGACAGAGAGGACTGCCAGCACAAGCCCCACTGGGACAGAGAGGACAGCCAGCACAAGCCCCGCTGGGACAGAGAGGACCGCCATCATCCCCGCTGCCCAGGAGGCCACCGCCATCATCCCCGCTGGGACAGAGAGGACCGCCAGCACAAGCCCCGATGGGCCAGAGAGGGCCGCCAGCACAAGCCCCGCTGGGACAGAGAGGACCGCCAGCACAAGCCCCGCTAAGACAGAGAGGACTGCCAGCACAAGCCCCACTGGGACAGAGAGGACAGCCAGCACAAGCCCCGCTGGGACAGAGAGGACTGCCAGCAGCTGAGTTGCTGCAAAGGAACCCGCTGCCTCAAGCACCGCTGAACAGGGCACCGCCGCCTCAAGCACTGCTGAACAGGGCAGCCAGTGTGGCACGGAGCCACAGCACGGACAGTCCTCCGCCTGTCAAGCATCAGAAGTTGGCCAGTGCCCGGCGGGAGAGGGGGAAGACTCCAGCCACCAAAGCCACTCCCAGGGGTCCCGGTGGGAGTGTGGAGTCAGCTGCGACACCTTCAAAGGTGGGGAAGGGCAACAAGAAACCCAGCAAGTCTGGGAAGAGCAGCACGGCGGAGGAGACCGCCATCATCCCCGCTGCCCAGGAGTACACCGCCATCATCCCCGCTGCCCAGGAGGCCACCACCATCATCCCCGCTGCCCAGGAGGCCACCGCCATCATCCCCGCTGGGACAGAGAGGACCGCCAGCACAAGCCCCGCTGGGCTAGAGAGGACCGCCAACACAAGCCCCGATGGGCCAGAGAGGGCCGCCAGCACAAGCCCCGCTGGGACAGAGAGGACCGCCAGCACAAGCCCCGCTAAGACAGAGAGGACTGCCAGCACAAGCCCCACTGGGACAGAGAGGACAGCCAGCACAAGCCCCGCTGGGACAGAGAGGACCGCCATCATCCCCGCTGCCCAGGAGGCCACCGCCATCATCCCCGCTGGGACAGAGAGGACCGCCAGCACAAGCCCCGCTGCGCTAGAGAGGACCGCCAACACAAGCCCCGATGGGCCAGAGAGGGCCGCCAGCACAAGCCCCGCTGGGACAGAGAGGACCGCCAGCACAAGCCCCGCTAAGACAGAGGACTGCCAGCACAAGCCCCACTGGGACAGAGAGGACAGCCAGCACAAGCCCCGCTGGGACAGAGAGGACCGCCAGCAGCTGAGTTGCTGCAAAGGAACCCGCTGCCTCAAGCACCGCTGAACAGGGCACCGCCGCCTCAAGCACTGCTGAACAGGGCAGCCAGTGTGGCACGGAGCCACAGCACGGACAGTCCTCCGCCTGTCAAGCATCAGAAGTTGGCCAGTGCCCGGCGGGAGAGGGGGAAGACTCCAGCCACCAAAGCCACTCCCAGGGGTCCCGGTGGGAGTGTGGAGTCAGCTGCGACACCTTCAAAGGTGGGGAAGGGCAACAAGAAACCCGGCAAGTCTGGGAAGAGCAGCACGGCGGAGGAGACCGCCATCATCCCCGCTGCCCAGGAGTACACCGCCATCATCCCCGCTGCCCAGGAGGCCACCACCATCATCCCCACTGCCCAGGAGGCCACCGCCATCATCCCCGCTGGGACAGAGAGGACCGCCAGCACAAGCCCCGCTGGGCTAGAGAGGACCGCCAACACAAGCCCCGATGGGCCAGAGAGGGCCGCCAGCACAAGCCCCGCTGGGACAGAGAGGACCGCCAGCACAAGCCCCGCTAAGACAGAGAGGACTGCCAGCACAAGCCCCACTGGGACAGAGAGGACAGCCAGCACAAGCCCCGCTGGGACAGAGAGGACCGCCATCATCCCCGCTGCCCAGGAGGCCACCGCCATCATCCCCGCTGGGACAGAGAGGACCGCCAGCACAAGCCCCGCTGCGCTAGAGAGGACCGCCAACACAAGCCCCGATGGGCCAGAGAGGGCCGCCAGCACAAGCCCCGCTGGGACAGAGAGGACCGCCAGCACAAGCCCCGCTAAGACAGAGAGGACTGCCAGCACAAGCCCCACTGGGACAGAGAGGACAGCCAGCACAAGCCCCGCTGGGACAGAGAGGACCGCCAGCAGCTGAGTTGCTGCAAAGGAACCCGCTGCCTCAAGCACCGCTGAACAGGGCACCGCCGCCTCAAGCACTGCTGAACAGGGCACTGCCGCCTCAAGCACCGCTGGGCCATGAGTGCCAAGGGCACTGACGCTACTGAGTCAGTCACGAGCAGGATGAAGCACTCTGGGCACCAGGCCCCCCCCAGAACCAGTGGAGTATTGCATCCACTACCTCTGTCCTTAGCAGGATGAAGCACTCTGTGCACCTGGCCCCCTCCAGAACCAGTGGAGTATCACATCCACTACCTCTGTCCTTAGCAGGATGAGGCACTCTGGGCACCAGGCTCCCTCCAGAACCAGTGGAGACTGTTATCCACTTGAGAGACTGTGGCTTTGCACTCCCCAGGATGCAGCAGTGGGCAACCCTCCCACTGTAGAGACTTGAGAGACTGTGGCTTTGCACTCCCCAGGATGCAGCAGTGGGCAAGCCACCCACTGTAGAGACTTGAGAAACTGTGGCTTTGCACTCCCCAGGATGGAACAGTGGGCAAGCCACCCATTGTAGAGACTTGGGAGACTGTGGTTTTGCACTCCCCAGGATGGAGCAGTGGGCATGTGGCCCACTCGTGGATTTGGCGTTGTGCACTCAACCGGCTGAGGTGCCCCCCCTTTCCCTCCCCCTGAGGTGCCTGTTTTCTTGCTCTCTGATGCCCCTGCAATGTTCTCTCCGTCAAGGTCGGGGATCTTGTGTGGGCCTCGCCCATACCGTGTGGGCCCAGTGTTCCACAGACTTCATTGGAGCACTACCTGGACTACTAAGCTTGGTGTATATTTTATTTATGGTGTATATATATATTTTTGCGTACTTGATTTTAATATATTACAATGGCTACAGTAATTTCCTTTTGTCTTTGCATTCTTTCGGGGGGGTTGGGGGTGTAACTATAATGTATAAATATGTATTAGTGTGTGTGCTGTAGTGGGTGAGGGTGGGGGTGGGGGTGTTGCGTGTGTGTGTGTCCCTGTCTTTTCCCTCCCCCCTCCCCTGAGTCGTAGGTGCAGTACTCACTGTTGTCTTCGAACGAGCGGCGTTCGTGCTCCTGGTACAGGAGCAAGAAGATGAGGGCTGGAAAAATGTGCAGCTCTGGTTCCATGGCATCCGGATTCCTCGTGGGGTGTGTGGAGGTGAGCGTTTTCCCTTCGAAGTCCTGTTTCCGCCGTGCTTTTGTCTGCGGTGAATCCGCACCGGAAAAGGTGGCGGATTGGTAGGTTGTGATACTGTGGGCGGTACATTGACTTCGGCCTGTCTGTTGGTGGTGACCGCCAAGCTGTTTGTCTGTACTGCCGTGGCGGTCGGAGTGTTAAAGTGGCTGTCTTTGTTGGCGGTTTCCACCACGGTCGTAATTCAAAAATTTTTACAGCTGCTTTTTTACCGCCGCTTTAACACCGTCCGCCAGGGTTGTAATGACCACCTTAGTCTGTCTAAACGGGCAGCAGTGTTGCACTCCCTGCGCCGTGCATGTGCCCTGTCGGCCACCATTTCCCTGACCAAGTGGCTATGGAAGAGGTCAGGTTTGCCATGTGAGTGTTCATTGTAGTGAACTGGTTGTCCACATTTGCAAACCCCTGCGTGAGTGTGTTCTGCAGTTTGGTACGGTTACGATTCATCAATCGCAGATGTCTATTTTGCAGCCGGTGACTCTGCAGTAAGGACGCCTCCAGTCCCAACAATTGCTCATCAGTGACATCCTCCCCACACGCTGACTGCATTGGGCGTTGCCGTCTACGCACCGAGCCAGCTCATCTATGTGGTCGACTCTCCATAAGCATTGGCCCCGGTGTCACATTGGCTGCCTCTAAACCCAGATCAGGATCATCCATGTCCTCTGGTGCTGATTGGACGGGTGGTGTTGTCCTGCACTCCCCTGCAGTGTCTGTGGCAGCCTCCTCTTGTGTGTCTATGCCTTGTTCCTCTACCTGCACAGTGGCGCTGTTGGTGGGTCCTTGTGGGAGACCTGTGGGACACAGGGGAAACACTGTCAGTGCCTCACATATGTTTGCGACACCGGACCACACCCTTGTGCAATTTGCAACCTTGCAAATTGCCAGGTCGCAAATAGGTATTTGGTATAGCGATTTTTCCTGGCATCTCGTTTTGCGAGTCGGAAACAGCGATTCGCAAGGAGTCACTATTTCCGACCCGCTATTTTTCCGGTTCCTACATCTGGCCCTTAATCACATGTGCTTGCACCCACTCTTACTGTATGATGAATGGGGAACAGGTAGGATCTATGACAGATGGCTGCCCTCACGCAGGGACGAAGACTCCAACGCCCAAAATTATGATGCTAAAAACATAATTGGCCTATAGTGGATACTGCAATAGACCAAAATAGAATCGAAGGGCTTTAGAGCAGTCAGCCCTGCATCGTGCATCACAGTGTAGAAAGTTGATTTACTGCCTGGCTTCTGTCTCGTGCTTCAGAGCAAGGTGGGCCAGGCAGCCCGGGACAGATAGCCCAGACTTAAATGCATAGATTTGTTTAGAGATACAATCACATCTCTTAACAAATTGATCTATTTAATATATTTTTTATATAAATGTGTAGGAATTTCAGTGGGGTGCAGCTCCTCAGCCATAAATGAAAAACCGGCATGGGGGCACTCCACACCCTCATGTTCACGTTGTGGAGACAAATAAGAAACAGGAATTGAGAAGGGTGGGAGGGGCTTTTATACTTGGGAGGAATGTCAGGAAAGGCATGGAGGCCTCAACTAAGTATGGAATCTAAGCAGCGGTGAGGGTGGGGACTGGTATGTACTAACTGCAGGAAAGTGCCATCTTTCTGGTATAGTTACCTTTACTTTTGCCTGATGTCTGAGTTTGGACTGCAGCTCCCTGGGATCCTCCTAACCAGGACCCCAGAGACTGTGCTCTCTCCCCTAAGTGTAATTGCTGATAACTTCTTACGCCCACAATTGGCATACTGGTGTCCCCATGTAAGTCCTTAGTATATGGTACATAGGCACCCAGGACATTGCTGACCAACGGCCCCCTATGGGCTGCAGCATGTATTATGCCATCCATGGGAGCCCATGCAAATTGTGACTGCTGACCTGCCATTTCAGACTGCATGAAATGGTGCATGCTTTCATTGCCAAACCTTACTACTGCACTTAGACATTATAAGTCACCCCTTTGGTAGGCCCTTCAGCCCAAGGGAAGGGCGCATGTCTCTAAGTGCAGGGTATCCCTACAGACCCTAGGTGTATTACTGCACTCCGTAAGTGCTGGGAAGCCATCTTAAGGTATGTAGTGGGATACTGGTCAACACAAGTGCTCCAATTACATAATGGCTTCTCCGAACCTAGGCATGTTTGGTATCAAGCATGTTCGAATCATGAAACTACACAAATTTCATTCTTAGTTGCATGATACCATGTGCTCAGGGGGTTCCCTGGGGGATCCTCCAGTTCTGTCTGTGCAGCCTTAGGGGTCCAGTTGCCGGTCCGCACTGCTGCTGACCCCTGACACTGTTCTGCCCTCCTGCAGGTGAGCTAGGCTCAGGACAGAGGAGCAGAACAAATGATTTCCTACAAGGGAGAAGGGTAACCACCTCTCCATGTGTATTAGGTGTCTAAGGACTGGGGTGGGGTGGCCTCTGAGCACCACCAGACTGCTTTGAAGGGCACATTTGTTGCCTTCCTTGCATAGTCCGATTTGCACCAGTTCAGGAACCCCCGGTTCTCGCTCTGGCGCGAAACTGCACAATGGACAGGGGAATGACCACCCCCCTGTCCTTCTCCATCCCTAGGGAGGTTCCCAGAGCTCTGCCGGGTGGTCATTTGATTTTGCCATCTTCAAAATAAGAAATGCAGAGGCCCCTGTGAGCATATAACTTGTTAAGCCGGGTAGATGATGTCCCTGACCACCCTCTGATAGGTGGGTCACTGCAGAGAGTGACCCTTTTAGGGTTACTTAAGGACTCTCACACAGGTGGGTCCTCAGATTCGTCAAGCAAGACTCGACAACTCTCTGCAAGACATTTTCTGCTTCTGGCCTCTGGAACTGCTGCTGGTCTTCTTTGGAATCAAACAAGTCTGCTTCTGGTGAGAAACCTCCCATTGCAGCATTGTTTCTCTGGGTCCTGGAAGAATTCTTCAATATCCAAGGCTGTGCATCCTCTAGGGTCACACGGGGTCTGTTTGCATCAGGAAGAATTAAGGAATCTCCCTTGGAATGAAGAAGTCACTCCCCTGCAACCTCAGGCACGTCAAGACAGAGTTGACTGTCTGGTGGGGTCTGGTGTCCACGGACATCCAAAGATCCTGCAACATGGGTGGTGAGTATATGGTCTCCTCTGGGTCCTGCTTGTCTTTTCTCCCACTTTGGATACTGTGGGCCCCTGCCCCTGCCACTGGACTGGTGGCACCTCTGTGCACTGTGACTGTTGCACTTGCCAAGGCTTGTTTCTTCTTCCTCCAGGCGTTCTTCAGGCTCCAGGAAGCCCCGATCTCCAGAACTCTGCAAGATGAAGATCAACACCTGTCCTGCAACTCCTACAACGTGGGACTTCTCTTTTGCTGGGCTGGTAAGGCCTCCTTGTGACTCCCTGTGTCCAGCGGAGTGACTCACTTGTGGGGGCTAAATCCAGTTCTGCTGGCCTTCCTGTGTGCCAAGGGCCTCTCGGACTCCCCTTTCTGGGTACAGTCTCCTGGACCTTGCTGGTCTCCATGACTTTGCAAACTCTTCTGCAAATCCTGTTTGCAATTGCCTGTGCTCGTTGGTGACCTAGCTGGTCACTGACCTTCCTGCAATCCGGTAACCCGCAACGGACAGCTAATAGGTAACTCTGGGGTTCTTCTACAGCACCTGGACCCTGCAACTGGACTTTTACCACTGACTTGCATGAACTTCATCTCCAGGAGGGTGGGCATTTGCACCTGCGCCACGTGGGCACCTCAAAGAGCACTGGACTCTGCCCCCTTCATTTTCAGGTCCTCCACATCCAGAATCCATCCCTTTGACCCATTGGCCTGGTCCACGGGTTGGGACAGCAGCTGGACAATCTGAGCAATCCACAATCGTCAGAGAGCTTCCATTCTCCCATCTGCATCTGGGTCCCTGGTGTAGGTACTCCTGTCCTCTGGGCACTCTGGTGTGGGGACACTCTGCATTCACCCTCTTGCCTGCTGGTTTCCTCAGGGACCACTGGGAGGGGTCCTGAATTGCACAAGCTCCAACCACTACTCTCTGTATTAGTCTATGGGACAACTGGGTGGGTAACTACCTTACTCCTGGTTGCTGGGGTCATTTACTGCACTTACCTCTGGTGTTTCTAACTGCCCCTAGCCAACTACCACACTTACCTTGGCTGGAGTCACTGTTTCACATTCCACCTTTTTAGTATATGGTTTGGCCCTCCCCTAGGGCCCTGTGTATTGTCTTGTTATTTCTGAAGGTTATTCTGTGTATATATTGTGTGTAATATCTCCAAAGAGAGATATACCAATGTCAGTTTAGTAGTAGTGCTGTAATAAGGTTTCCTTTATTTTTGCAATACTTGTGTGGTTCTTTCTTGTGAGTGATTTACTGTCTGACTACTGTGGTATTGCAAGTGCTTTACATTCTTACTGGTAAGCATTAGCTCCTCACCTCTGCTATCCCTAGAAGGCTTCTGCTATCTGGACACCTATTCACTATCACTAATGGTTGCCTGGACTCAATATAGGGTGCAGGAGCAAAGGTGTACACCATGAACTGAGCCAGCCTCCTTCACTAATCTTAAAAAACTCTCAAATAGAAACTCCCTACCCTAGTTCCAATGCTACTGGAATTATGTAAATCTTCAGCTGTAGGTTTTTTGTGTGAAAATTATAGATTTGCTGCCTGCATGCACAGAATAATCCATCTTCTGCTGCATAATATACAAATTTTTAACAAAAAAGCGTTTCTAACTCAAACGTATCAAAAGTTACTAAAAACTATGTGATGTATTAATTTGGAGGGGAAGGCACTTCGCAAAGGTTAACCAGGCATCTTTCAGTTGCTTTTTTCTGTATTTGGTTATTAAACTAGTACTAATGAGGTGAAATATATTCTCAGACAGAATAAACGTGTTAAAATGATAAAATAATGAAGTAATACTAGCAACAATTTGTTGGGTAATTTTCTTTTTTTTGTCACGGAATTTAGTCAACCCTGTTGCATAATTTGTTACGCCCTCTGATACATCATCCCAGTGGCCCTGCCTATTACCAACCGATGCTGTAGGTGTTCCCTCCCCTTTCTCAGAAAAGAATTCCTCATGCTCTTTACAGATGTAAATATCTGTTTTCAGGCATAAGGTCTGTGAATTCCCCACAAACCTGCAGGTCTGCGTGTACTCACCACTTTTTATAGTTGTCTCCACCCTGGAACACCCACTACCTGCTCCAATGAGTAGATGAACTCACACATGAAATGACACCCTTTGTCCATTGGGCCCATAGTCATGTGCAGATTTTCATTTATGCTGTGACTGTTATAATTAGGGGTGCCTCTGATTCCAGGCACTACACTGCCACATCTACCAAAGTGCACCCTGAATGCATTCCACCCTTTACCACTGAATACAAACATGCTTGGACATGGTAGTTGTGAATGCATAGTGCACACTGTAGAATCCAGTAGGTTCCAGTCATTTCTGAGAAGGGCCACGGTGACAAGGAGCCCCCTTCATGCATCATCGAGAGCTTTCACATGATCAGGTAGAAGGGGGTTGTCAGTATTGTGATATACTATTGAGCGAGTGAAATTACTGAAGTAAAACACAGGTATTGTATGTGTGACTCTTGAAGCATCTTGGGCCAGACTCAGTGAGAGAGACTTCATTGAGGGACACGAGGTAAGTCATGGGTGGAGAGATGAGACCTCATGCGAATATATGAGGTCAGACATGGGGACAACTGGCGAGGCTCGTTGATGAATAGGACACAAATGGAATTGATGTGTGATGCCCAAATGAGATTTAAGAGAAACAACCATGGAGGCAGAGTCAAGCACTATTGAAGGTTATTATATAACATACATCATAAGTAGAATAAAGCACTGTTGAAGTACGATTGATAAAACTTGGTGATAAAACCGGGATACCATTGATGTATATGAGGTAAAACGCAGGGCAAGAGTGAGATATCACATAAGCATAGGAGATAAAACACCGGGCAAGAACCAGATACCAGTGAATCATGTGAGGTAGAACAAAGAGATACTATAGAAGTATATGGGATAAAACACAGGACAAGAGTGAGATACCATATAAGTAAATGAGATAAAACATGGGGCAAGAGTGAGATACCATAGAAGTACATGAGATAATGCACGGGGCAAGAGTACGGTACTCTAGAAGTATGTGAGATAAAACACAGGGCAAGAGTGAGATACCCTAATTGTATATGAGATAAAATACAGTACAAGAGGCAGATTCTAGTGAGTTATATGCGAGAGAACACAGGGTGAGTATGAGATCCCATAGACGTGTATGAGAAAAAAAACAGAACAAAACGATCCCTTTCACTCAAAGTATGATCTCTCTAGCAGGAACATTAATCACAAGAGTTATCTTGACATTTTTATCGCTGCCAGAAAGCTGCATGCACAAGGAACTCTGCAGCACATGCTTTTAAATCATATATTTTTGCTAAACACAGTGCCCCCCACACCTCTAGGTCAGTGCCCTTCCTCCAGGTCAGCGCCCAGTGCGGCCGCATCAATCGCACCACCCTAAAGCCGGCCCTGTTTCTCACCCAGGACACTCAGCCTGGTGACAGGGAAAAAGAATGTGAATCTACGAAAGGTACAATGTTAGTTATAAATGAAATCACCATCTTGCTTTCTCCTTGGTAGGCATTGTCAGCCTCATTGTCTTGCTTTGGAGATTGCATCTTTAATTCTCCATTCACAAAGTGGACTAGTCAACAAGGGCAATTCTTATCTAAATAGCAATTTCCTGCATAGTACCAAAACATAAGAATCCAGGATCTCAATTCAGGTACTGTTACGCCAGTGTCTCTCTTGCATCCATGTCTCATGAAGGATTACCACCCTCCTTACCTCAAGATGTAGAACCAAGTGTTCCTCACTCTACCTACCTGAGAAGGGCCCCCCATATACTCTCAGTGGTGGAGAAGTGTTTGCTTAATCATTTCTATCACAGATTCTTTTCTTAATAGAATCTCCCTAAATGAAAAGTTTTTCTGTCCAGATTAGTGCATAGAGGATAAAGATTCACTGTTGATGCTTCCAGTGTGGTTGAAACCCATAAGCTACTTATTGTGTTGCATAGTATGAATATGCCCTACCAGTTCAAGCAACACGGATATTCCATGGGGTAGCTCAGCCGATTTGCATATGGTTGGTCCCCTTCTGTAAAAGCTACAAAATGGTGACCATGCTGGCTCGTGTTATTCCAAGCGATTTGAGAGCATGAGCTCAAGAATTTCCAAATCATGGGTTGTTCTTTCTCCCAGAGACATGAGGCCATCAGGCCAGCCTGTCACTATCCCACAGTGGTTTGAGGCTGAAGTCTTTCAGACTGTATGTAGTTAGCCTGGAAGGGTGTGAGGACACAAGAAGAGGCGATGAGGATGACACAATTGACAAAGTTTTCAATACGCTTTCTACTCATGAGAATAATATACATCCCCACCAATAACTGACACTAATTTCCTTTGCAATTTCAACAGCTCATTGACCATAGGGAATCAATCTAAATGGCAGGGAACCCATAGGATACGGAAGAGATGACCACTGCCCCACCAGGCGGCAAGATGGATCGTGGTGGTGACATGTGGTAAGTTGACAACCAATGGAGCAACAAGCCTAGAGGCAATGTACAAGGCTATTATCAGAAGCCCGTTAAAATGTCTTTCCCGGGTTCCATATTGCCACATCCTGCTGAGAATCAGCATTATGTGACCCGCTATGACATTTAAATGCCATTTTGGCCTAGCTGGTTGCGCCACCCTTACACACTTTGTCCATCCCACAGCGCGCTGCGTCTCTACCCATTCCTCTTAGCGGCAGGAGTCCGGAGCTAATCTAATGGCCTTGTGCCAGAGCTAATCTTGAGCCATCTGTCGCCAGGCTGCCCAATTATAAGGTTCCCCATCGGTGAAAACCAGCAGCTCTCAATGTAAGTGTGGCATCTGGCATCGTGCCCAGCGAGCCCACGCATTCTCACTCCCCACAGGTCTGTGGCGCCATTCGAAGAGTACAAGAGGCAAAGTTATTAAAATATTGTTTCCTACCTTTCCCTTAACTTAGCAATAATTATCTACGATAGTTTAGAATTATTAATGGCATAATGTTGTGTGCATAATGAGCAATTTTCAGTTCCGTAGAAACTAATTCATTCTGTTTCACCCTGGGAAACATATTGCTGTGCTTAAGAGAATTAATTAAACATATGGGGAAAAAGCCAGAAATGGAACCGCGAAGGGAAAAAGATAAAAAAAAAAAAAGAGTAGGAGGGAGCAAAAGAAAATGAAATGTTTGCAATACTGACAGAAGTAAAAGAAAAACAGAAGACAGAAAACGGCGTGAAGCTAGTGAGTGTGGCGAGGTAGCGTGAGAGCGGTTGAGTGCACTGGAGAGACAGCCTCTCAGAGACGGAAAGGAGAGGACTACAGGCGACCTGCCGTCTTCACTAGCAGGAGATGAAGAGCGGGAAGGTGATGGAAGCATTAACAGAAGGGGCCTAGAATAGAGTTTAGTGCAGTAGGAATAATGCCAACAATTGAACTCCCACCCGCCCGCCAAACATGCCACTCCCCTGCCTCGTTTACAGTCAAGGAACCACGGCCGCTATGACTGAAGATTCTCAGCTAGCGCCACCATCTGGGACCCTTGAGCCGACATCCTTCTTAGGCCCATATGGCACAGTTGTCCTCTCCAGGCTCTATCGACCACCGACTATTGAGGAGGTCTGTGGATTTCCGTGCAAAACATGCAGGTCCTGGGCAGGGAACACAATTACAGTGGAAGAAACCATGCAATGGACAAAAAACCTGCACTTCAGGACCACTATAGGTCCGGTTTGCACAAAAACATCGGAAGAGTGTTTATATTAAACAAGATAGAACGCTACGCAGCAAAAAACAGGACTTCAGCATCCAATGATGGCTACAGTGCATCTGTGGCACCACTGGACACACCCAGCCAAGCACGTGGAGATCTCAGTGGGCGGTATTTCAAGTGAGCAGTGCATTCATTTCATTATAGAGAGTGGTGAACATGAGAGTGACTGGAAAGGATGAGGGAAGAATGAAAACACTGAGGGCGCTAGCTGACTGCGGGAAGAGGGGGAGGAAACAGTGACTATCGAAGACTAAAAAGGAGTGATGGGTACACTATGATGCTGCTTGCAGTGGCTTTCTTTGAAAAACTTGCTGTTTAACCAGCCTGGTAAGTAAGTTTGGGCCAGATGTAACAAAAAAGGCATTTGCGATTCGGAAATAGCGATTTGTAAGAAATCCCTATTTCTGATTCGCAAAACGCAATGTATCATATTTGCGATTTGGTAATGTAGGCCCATATTTGTGAATATTTTGCATTTCCCAAACTGCAAATTCCTAACTGGAATTCTTAAATTTGGGAAATGCAAACCCCAGGGTGCTGGGGGCCTAAGGCCCCCTCTGCTGCACCCCAAGAAGTTTTTTAATGACATGTAAGGCGCACACATGCCAAAGGGGCATGTGTGTGTTACATGTCAATTTTAACAATGCATTTTAATGCATTTTTTAAATTTGCACATGGTTACCACCAAGTTCAACTTGGTGGTAATAGCGATTCCTTAATGCCCAATTCGCATTAAGGAATTGCTTGTTACATGTGGTTTAGAAATCGCAAATAAGGATTCCTTATTTGTGATTTCTTATTTAGAGAATCGCAAATTGCGATACTCTAAACAAGCTCGCAAATTTAAGGCATCGCTATTTTAGCGATTCCTTAAATTTGCGTTGCGAATGCCTTTCATAAATACTAAAAGGCATTTTTGCATTCGCAAACGGGCATTCGCACCGTTTGCGAATGCAAAAAAGCTTGATACATCTGTCTTTGCCTCTCGCTAGTTTTATATACTTGCACATAGCTGCTACTGTGATACCTTCTGTGAAGCCAGACTTGCAATGCTGTGAAGTTTGAGCCCATGTGTACAATGTTCAAAGAGAAACAGCATGTCCCAGGATGCATCATGCTCTCTTGTAATTAAGTTGGGAGTAGCTGAAAGTGCCACAAATGGCTTGAGAGAGCAGCACAACTTATTAATCACTTTTATTACTATTGTGCTGATCTGAGTTTAGTTATTGTTCAACAAATAAATTGTCGTATCATTAGGATCAAAGGTCACTTGATCTCTCTTCCTGTAAAGACCACACAGACTGGGTCAAATGGTGTACTGTGCTGGATCAAAAAACTGAAGTAACGTTCACGTGATCTTTACCTCATTTGGCTCAGGGTCCCTCACTCGCCTAACTAACTGGGAAAAGACTGCTGCGCTGAATACACGGGGCAAGAGGTGACTGCCTGGGCTGAACATAGTTCACAGGTGCACGAGAACATGGAAAACGCATCAGGCACCATGTTTAGATCTGACACCCAGATGCAGCTTCTCCGCTAAGGCGGAGGAACGTCGCTCCGCTGGATTTTTGTGAAAGGAAAAATAAAATGATAATAACCCAATGTTATTATAATTTTTTTTTCCTGGGAGTAAGGCCGTAGGGAGGGGCTGGGCTGGAGGGGCCAGAGGAGGACTGGCGGAGGGGTATGTGCACTATAAAGTGCGCATGTCTGTTTGGCCGGCCGTGTTTGGCAGGCCAAACAAACATGAGCACTTTGCATGTTCTCTATCTGGCTGTATTGCACAGCCGAATGTAGAACATACACAGGCTCCCACTCCCATTCTGAGCACCTACGCAGGCCGGTCAGGCCAATCATGACACTGCTGTCACACTTGTGACAGCAGCATCGTGATTGGCTGGGAGCCTATCTGCTGCCGGGAAGAAGACCCACGTCCCGTCTCGCCTCACAATCCCCATTCATTTGGCAGCTGCCACTGCTGACACCTAGGAAGTAATGCTTGCAGAACATATGGAGACTACATAGCCCAGATGCCCAGCCTACTTTTATATATTTATTTTATATTTACCACTTTTGAAAGGCCAATAGGTACCATAGAGCACCAGAAACACAGGGAAAGGAGAAACTACAGGCAGGTTTGTGAGACATTCAGCACTAAAGCAGAAGAGAAGGTCTTCAATTGTTTGCAAAATTTCTTATTTCAGTTCTAGAAGGAGAAGTCTTCATGGTCACTAGACCTGTCCCCATCCCATTTTTAGTTCATCAGGAAATGCTCAGACACGGTTAAGAGTCACACCCTAGGTGACTGGTGCACCCGGAGCTCTGCAGGGCAAGAGGGTGTGTACCAGGCAAAGGACTTTGAATTCAGTTCTTTGTTTGAATAGCATCCAACGGAGTTCAATGTAAAGCTGGAGGGATATAGTCAGAACCTTTCTACCATTTTGACATCATGGGGGAAGCACAGCAACCCCTGACTATGTACAGAACTCTGCTGTCTTTTGGCTAGATTTGCGCTATGGAAATACCACGTGCGTGCGTCCATCCTTACACATACAATGTCTTTTGCGATGTCACATAACTCAGAAGTAAATGAAACAATCTGGTTACAGTAGAATAACAGGTGTTTATCTTATACACTACAAAGCAAACACCTACAAACAAACAAACATTACAGATTTCTGTTTTGAATAACAAGCATGTATTTTCACACATCAATGCGGCTGGGAAAACAAGGATGTTTAATTGTTTCTATAAAATATCACAAATATTCAGAAAAAAATACTCTACCTTAGAAAGCGCAAACCTACATAGTGTCCTGCTAGAATCACAGCCTAAAGCCAGCTGCCCACACTGCACACACTTTCTGCATCCCAAATCACTTTAAGCAACGTTCATCACAAGAAAGGGTCCACTGAGCTCATCAAAACTCCTGCCACACACACCTGAATCACACTCCAATTCAGAACACTCGTGTAAACGTCCCTCTGCATATACATACAGAAAAATATAAACATATCCCTCTACGTATTCCACCATCAAAGGAAGATGCATTCTGTTCTGACCACACTGACCTACAAGATCCTCTTCTTCACCATCCATTCCATCCTAAAGCAAGACGCAAAGCTCACTAGAGACTGTAAACCTTTCAGTACACTGGATTCTGTGAATACTTTGCTGCCTGCAGATTATAGGAAAATAAGACACTCTGATAGAATGCAATCGTATGATTTCATCCTGTTCCACAAATAATTCTTCTTGCTGTGACTTGTGGTGTTAAGGAGCTGGACTGTCCTGCAATTAGAGAAGCTGCTCTGACCAATGGAAATCCTTCATGAAGCCCAGCTCACTGAAGAGCTGTGCGGAGGGCAACTGAAGGATTTTAGGCTGCTGAGGACACATTTTTTATCCTTCGCAACAATCAAATGTGGAACGAGGTCAATGGACCTTTGGACCCAGAAAGATGTGTAGTGAACCATCAACAATATTCAACACCACCCAACAAAGTCATATAGAGAATACACAAAACCAAATTATAAAGAGACATAATCACCAAGGGTTGCCCAAGGTGATGAAATAGCTTCAGATGAACTAATGTCAATAAAACTAAACATTCAATAAGAATAATACATAAAATCAATAAGAATATCTGTGATACAGATATCACACGGTGCTCAGAATTACAATCATTAGTCAATTCAAATGTAGCAGAATCAATAGTCTTTGACTGGGCACAGGACAACCCTACAGCTAACCAAATCAGGGAACTACATGTGTGGAAAGAAACACATGCTGGCAAAATACAAAAAGTACCGAAAAGAACAAAATAAACGTCGAAAAAAATCACTTGGGCTGCAGGTCACTAACTAAAAAATAAAAAGAAGAAAAGCAACAGCATGGTGGAGTTTGTAACCTAAAAGGGCATTTCAAGGGGCATTGGCAAATGGCAGAGAGGAAGATACATCTCCAAGGGATACAGCATTCAGGGAATATTCATCAGCAAAGCATCTGGTCAGCAAGCCATCTGCAAGCATCTTGAAAGTGTTTGGGGCTTCCTGAGACTGACCAACGTTTGAATGTCCATTTATTAATCAATTTGCATGAAGTATTCTGATTTGTCAAAGATGTCAGTTCATGTTACATTGAATAGGCATCATCCATCATAATTTGTCACCAGACTCCAGGTTGCAACAGTTTAATAATTTCCCAAGTCTGTTATGGGAATATCTCTGCTCCATATGACTCCAAACAGGTTTGAAACAAATGTATACGATCTCAGTCCATGTTCCTGCATTAAAACGTTTCCAACGACAAATCGGTACACTTCTTTCACATTTAAACAATAGTTCCATTACAAAAGGACTTTGTTTCTCATGGGAACAAAATCCGAATGCAAGCTCTGTAGGCCACAATTATGGCAACACAAGGAAAAATATAAAATGCATTTAATTAATTCATTTTAGTAAACCATATATAATATGCAAATTCATGAACTCATCATTAATAATATTTCATCAGTATAAGTATAACATTTCATTTTAAATGAAAAAGCTTTGTTATTGCAATCCATTAAGTATAACAGAGAACTGCATTTTTCTCATGCACGCATCTTAAAAATCATAAATCTTTAATTAATAAAACAAAATGTAATATCACTTCTATATGTACTGTTAGTTTAGAGTCCAACTTACATTTTAACATCAACTTTAACCTTCTACCATGTGATTTCATTCACAAGGCTCCTAAGTAGAACTTTGAAATACAAGAAATTGCACATTAGAAATGCATGTCAGTACAGCTTTCTACGTTAGTTTTTCCACTATGTACTTCCATAAAGTAAAACTTATCGCAGCCTGATAACTTTTGTGACACGAGGGACAACACTGAAATTTGCACTCCATCACTGCCCAGGAGCTGCATGATCCCTACAAACCTGAAAGTAAGGCCACGATAAAAGTCCCATCACTTGGGTCATGGAGCTGTAGGGGTGCTTTCCTGCCTTGCATCCTAGTGACCCTAAACCACTATGTTCTTTTAAGAGTTCTAGTACCTGTCTTGCTCAGTCTCCTGCATAGCTCCCACCTTCACATGTCTGGTGTGTGGTTTGATCTGTTGGTGGGAGCTGGCCGCCCTGACTACAGAAATGTGTGAACCACATTCGTAGCCCCTGAATTTCTGGATATGACATTGTTTAAATTCACAATTTATTCCTGCCTTTAAAGTCCAGTGGGAGTTGTCTATTGGTGGCTCCTGAACCCACAAGTCTTGAATGAGACCATACCATACCATACCATACCATTGTCTAACTATTGACTGCATTGGGCGGGACCCTTTGTTTGATGGTGCATCACAATAGGGGGCTGGATTGTGATTCTTTTATAGGCCATGTTTGGCCCAGGGACAGACTGACTTTAACCATAATCAGGGGATTGTCTGTTGGGATGGGTTGGGCTGCATGAAAGGCTCTGGAACTGGCTGGTCAGGGTTAGTTCACTGGTGGTTTAGGGCTGATTTACAATAGGTGTTTACATTCCTCCTTTTTCGTATGATGAAAAATGAAAACATTCCTAGAACTGCCTTGTTCAGAACATCTTTGGTATCAAAGCCCCTCCCTCTCATCTACTCTGTAAATAAATGCTGGCCACTCTTGGTCACCTCTGCCCGCTCCGCCCTACAAGACTTTTCATATCACCACCAGTCTGGTCCATTGACAAAGATGTTATTAGTAAACATTGGAGTAAACCAGAAGAATCCAGAAATCCTCTTAGATCCCTCAAGTGCAGCCTCATAGAGTAACATTGGTAATGGGACCATCGATCAAGCCCTCGTGCTTTGGAGAGGGTTAGCAGAGGAGACCTGGAGGGTATTGACTGGATGAACTGAGATTGATCAGACAGGAAGGATGAGAGCCTTTTGAGGACCTTTTACCACGCAACGTTCCTGGTCCAAAGGTTAGTCAGGAGAATCTCTGAGATAAATCTCTCACAAGACATTCACAGGTGTAAGAGAGCCAGTAAACAAGATTCCGAGTCATTGAATATGCAGGGAGAGAGAGTCATTCACTGCCATAATGACCCCTTCACCCTTCACCTTGATGCATCCCTGTGTCAAGCTGGGCTGATAAGTTCCTTTTAGAGTGATTCAAGTTGTCGAGGTCTGGCTTTTTGAGGTGAGGTTAGTTTGGCTGATGTCCGGAGATGCTCGGAAAGATATTGGCTTCAGCAATGTATTGATGGCTTCTTTCATTCAATTTGCCTCTGGTTTAGTAATAACCAGAGGGTTTGCAGGAATACAATAGGCTCAGCCCACAAACTAAATACTTTAAGATATTACTTGTACTTTTACTCCTTTATTAGGAGTACATACCTGACTTTGCAGAATTCACAAAGGCTTCCAGAAGTAATTCTGGGAAGCTGCAGCGGTCTTAGTTTTCCCAGGCAAACTCTTTGCATTCTTTACTGAATTCCTTATTCACATTGTGACCTGTATGCATGCTCATGAGAAATCTCCCAGCACAAATCCCTTGGTAATTGTTGTTTCTTTTCTTTGACTGCCAGGGAACCACCAGCACTTCCAGGATGTTAGATCTCAGCAGTCTGCAGGTGGCAGAGAGCCTAATCCTAATGTAAGCAGCGCTGCCCTGGGGAGTACGACCTCGTTCTCCGCCAGCCTTTTCATGGCCGTAACACCACCATGAAATGGCTGGCAGAGAACAGGTGCAGGGGGCCACAGGAGGCCCCTGTGCAGCACCATCACAATGTTTTGCAGACAGTGAACATTGCAAGGGTGCAGGTGCACCCTGTGGGGTACAGCATTGTCACCGGCACAATTACAAGCCAGTGACAATGCTATAACCCGTTTCCCGAGGTATCCGCCCGCCAGCCTAATGGGAATCTCTTGATGGGGTGGTGGGGAGGTAGCCTGTGTGGCGGCAACCTCCCCTTCATAAGTTTGGCGGGCAGTAAAAACCGTCCGTCGAAATTGTAATGACCCCCTAAATCTCTGATCATTTAAAGAGCGGTAAGGTTCCCGGGAAATGTATGTGAAAACAAACTAACCCGCAGGTTTGTGGGTTATTTTGTAAGCCATTCCCACTCTGGAAAGCCAACTCCCATCCTATGGGAGCAGATTTACTCTTATATAACATCACACCATACCAATAAAATGTAAATCAGGTCCCACTTTGAGAATAGACATAAATTCTCAGCGCTTAGGCAAGAAAACAAGATGGTAAGGACGTTATATGTAAATCTCAAATAAACAACAAGGCTATCAAGACAAGCAAGAAAGAAGAACCACTTATGAAATATAGAGAAAGAGGGCATGTTTTCTAGGGTGTTTTCTTTTACTAGGTTTAGTAAATTGTTTTATAGGATATCTATATGGCCAACTTGCCTAGGTGATGATAAATGTACATCTGTTCTTTTATGCTACTCCAGATAGTGCTCTGAGGCCTGCACCTTTTCGAAGGCTCCCATTTGAATATGCAGGCCATTTTTGATTTTTCACTATTAGCTCCTTTTATTCTTAGGTATACCATATTTTTCCAGCTATGACTTCTCGTCTATTTGCATGTTACGATTAAAGGTGTTTATCAGGTTAACTTGCTATATCTGGTCATCTTTCTTGGGGTCATTTTATTTTGTTATCAATCAATTAATCATTTGTTAAGAGCGCTACACATCCGGGTCTCAAGGCGCTGGGGGGGGTGGTGCTACTGCTCAAATATCCAGGTCTTAAGATGCTTCCTGAAGGTCAGGAGGTCCTGGGTCAGACGTAGGTTGACAGGGAGGGAGTTCTAGGTCTTGGCGGTGAGGTGGGAGAAGGATCTGCCTCCGGTTGTGGTATGGTCGATGTGGGGGATGGTGTCGAGGGTGAGGTTGGTGGAGCAGAGCTGGCGGGTGGGGACGTGGAAGTTGAGACGCTCTTTGAGGTAGGCAGGGCAGGCGTCGTGGAGAGCCTTGTTGGCGTGGATCAGGAGTTTGAAGATGATCCTTTTGTTGACGGGGAGCCAGTGAAGGTCTCTGAAGTGGGCTGAGATGTGTTCGTAGCGAGGAAGGTTAAGGATGAGTCGTGCTGAGGCGTTCCGAAATCGCTGAAGTTTCCTCTGGAGCTTGGCCGTTGTTCCCGCGTAGAGTGCATTGCCGTAGTCCAGTCTACTGCTAACAAGGGCATGGGTGACCGTTCTTCTGGTTTCAATGGGGATCGCAGGTCTTGCGAAGCATGCAGAGGGTGTTGAAACATGAGGATGAGATGGTGTTGACTTGCTGGGTCATAGTGAGCGATGAGTCCCCTATGAAGCTGAGGTTGCGTGCATGGTTGGTGAGAGTGGGAGCGGCTCCTAGAGTGGCAGGCCACCAGGAGTCGTCCCATGCTGATTTGTTGGAACCGAGGATGACGATCTCAGTCATATTCGAGTTCAGTTTGAGGCAGCTTACCTCCATTCAGTTGGCGATGGCACGAAGTCCGTTGTGGAGGTTGGTCTTGGCGGTGGCGAGGTCCTTCGTGAGTGAGAGGATTAGTTGTGGGTCGTCTGCATAGGAGACGATATTAAGACCGTGGGATCGGACAATGTTGGTGAGCGGCGCCGTGTAGACGTTGAAAAGAGTGGGGCTGAGAGAGGATCCTTGGGGTACTCTGCAGATGGTCTTGGTGGCTTTCAACAGGAACGGAGGGAGGCGGACTCTCTGAGTTCTTCCGGAGAGGAAGGATGTGATCCAGTCAGGGCCTTGTGGCGGATGCCAGCATCGTGGAGGCATGTGCGAAGTGTGTGGTGACAGACAGTGTCGAAGGCTGCCGAGAGGTCAAGGAGGATGAGGGCCACAGTTTCACCTTTGTCGAGCATGATCCTGATGTCGTTGGTAGCGGCGATGAGAGCGGTCTCGGTGCTGTGGTTCTTGCGGAAGCCGGACTGGGAGATGTCGAGCAGGCTGTTGTCCTCCAAGAGGCGTGATAGTTGGCTGTTGACTATCTTCTCAATGACCTTTGTTGGGAAAGGGAGAAGGGAGATTGGCCAGCAATTCTTGAGGTCTTCGGGGTCTGCCTTGGGTTTTTTGAGCAGGGCGTTGACTTTGGCGTGTTTCCAGCTCTCCAGGAAGGTGGTGGTCTCGAAGGAGCTGTTGATGATGGTACAGAGCTGTGGGGGGTGATGATTTGGCTGGCTTTATTGAAGACATGGTGAAGGCAGGGGTCGGCGGGTGATCCGGAGTGGATGGTGCTCATGGTCTTGGTGGTGTCCTCTTCGTTGGTGTGGGTCCAGGCACTCAGGAGGTTGGTGTGGTTGGGTGCGTAGGGGTTGGCATTGGCAGCTGTGGTCGTGGGGATCAGGGAGGTGAAACTGCCATGGATGTCCGTGATCTTGCGGTGAAAAAGGGTGGTGAGGGAGTTTCAGAGGTCTTGCGTGCGGGGGGGGGGTCGGCGGAGCAGGACTTGGGGTTGGTGAGTTCTTTGATGATGCTGAAGAGCTCCTTGCTGTCGTGTGCGTTGTTGTCAATTTGTTCTTTGTAGAATGATCTTTTGGTGGTCCGGATGAGCTGTTGATACTTGTGGATGGCACTCTTGAGGGCAGCGTGGTTGCTCTCTGTTTGTTCTTGGCGCCAGATCTTCTTGGTTTTCCGGCACTCCCGCTTGGAGGCCTGAAGGTCGGCAGTGAACCAGAGTGCTTTCTTGCTGGTGCGGGTGTTGGTTGATTTCCTAAGTGGAGAGAGGGTGCTGGCGCAGTCATCTAGCCATTGTTTGAGGTCGAGGGCAACTGTATTGGGGTGTTGGGTAGCGGGGCATGGGCGAGGGTGGGGATCAGTTGGTCCTTTGAGGTCTTGTTCCAGCTGCAGTGAGGGGTCCGTTGCTGGTGGTGGTGAGCGGTGGGTTCCTGGAAGGAGAAGTGGACACAGCGGTGGCCTGTCCAAAGGAGTTCGGTGGTATGGGTGAAGGTGATGTGGCTGCTGGTGGAGAAGATGGGGTCGAGTGTGTGGCCGGCTGAGTGGGTGGGCATTGTGATGAGTTGTTTGAGACTGAGGTGCCGAGGTTGTCAAGCAAGGCTGAGGAGTTGCTGTCGTCGGTGTTCTCAAGGTGAAAATTCAGGTCGCCGAGGAACATGTAGTCCGTGGAGGCGAGGGCATGGGCGCTGATTGTGTCGGCGATGGTGTCGCAGAACTGTGGACGGGGGCCTGGTGGTCTGTAGACAAGGGTTCCTCTCAGGGTGGTGATGGCGTTGACGTAAATCTGGAAGTGTAAGTGTTCAGCGGCATCGATGGTGTCATGGGTGTTGGTTGAGATCCTGATGGTGCTCCTGTGGACTATGGCGATTCCTCCTCCCGGTTTGTTGGTGCGGTCTCTTCGGGCGATTTTGTAGCCTTCAGGGATGGCTATGGTGACGTCGGGTTCCAAGGAGGGGTTCATCCAGGGTTCGGTGAGGAAGGCGATGTCTGGGGAGGTTGAGGTGAGAAGGTCCCAGAGTTTGACAGCGTGCTTTTGGACAGCAGGTTTTGAGGAGGATGCAGCAGAGGTGGTTGTTATGGCTGGAGCTGTTGTGGTGCTTGGTGGCTTGGGTGTAGGTGAAGTTCCATGGGTGTGCCTTGGGGAGGTCTGGATGCAGGCGGTGGGGCGGCCAGGGTTGAGCGTGTGGAGTTCTTTGGTGGTGTAACGGCGTCTGGTGGTGTGGGGGGCGTGTGGGACAGGGGGTCTGGCACTAGGCGCGGTCCAGGCACGGACAGGCGCTGACGGGCTTGCCTCAGGCACACCTCTGGCCTCTTATGCGCCAGCGGCCATTAAAAAGGGGAGGTGGTAGGGAGGAGCAGCTGGGAGGCTGGATGCGGTGGGCAAATAGGGGCACGAGGAGGGCGGGGCTGCAGGGGACGCAACGGCGGGAATCGGGAGAGCGAAAAGAGACGAAAACAAAAAAAATCTGTGAAATGGGCTCTGCATAATGGGAGTTTCCTTTTAGAAGGGGTAGCTTGGACTATGTTCTTATTTGTACCAGGGGACGTGCCTTTACAGCAAGCTTTCAAATACATACACAAGACTGAAGAGTGTGCTAACTCGTCCTTTTCTGATATTTTATTACACATCAGGACTCGTTTTAGGCCAATGAATCTTTTGACCCAGTTGAGAGACACCGTAGGACGAGATAGCTAATCAATATATCAATCAATACATCAATAATATCATCAATATTTATCACAACAATGCATTTCACTTTAGTCAAAGTCATTAATCAATTCAAAGATGCTACCATGACCTTTCAGCCATGAATAACCACACCTTGTTTAGTAGAATTTTATTAATTTTATTCCCTATTAATTACAGTCTAATAGCAAATGCCTTAATCTCAACACCAAGAAACATAATAGCATAGTCACGATATGGCAACTTTGGTAAGCTTTCATTAAAGCGAAAATCAAAAAACATCAGAATGTAACACGGCGTGAACATAGATCACTTTAGCAGAGTGTCAATAACGCGTCAGTTCAACAAAACATAATCTCGGTTGTTTGTCTATTTGCGTCAGTTTGATGAACACCTGTCCTAACCACTGATTAGCATTAGCATGTTGGGCTTTATGCAAAACATTTAGAACACTAATTTGGAAAACATCTATCTAAGGCCTCTGTCAAAAGTAAGCAGTTGGTACCTAGAAAGGAAAAGCAAACAGACAAATTACAAATGCATTGTCATAATTACCCTCCAAGGATTAGGTCAGCGCACAGGTTCAGTCTTCGTCTTCAGGACATCAGCCAACTCGCCATCAGTCAGAACTCAGCTCCGGGGCAAAAGGGCACTTTCCTCATAAGGAGGTAAAGTGTAAAATTGGACAAATCTAAAGGCGAGGATGGTTTAAGTAAACCATCAAATCACCAAACAGAGTTACAGAGTTTCCGGATAAAACCAATAGCATTCCCTACCTAATTCTAAATGACTTCCCGTGACATGGGTTTCTATCTCTTTTTCGATGTACATTCCCCCAAAACCTTTCACTTTAATTTTTCACTTTAAGTATAATGCGCATTTCAACATTTTTTCCCTTGTGTGAACGATCCCAAAATTCATTAAACATTTTCTCCCTTTCAATTTCCTCGTACCTCTTGTTCTCTTTGTCCAGTTTCTTTTGATTTTATCATTTATTTTGCATGCTCCCCATAATCCTAATAGACAGGCCAGAACAATTAATAGACCCCCTAATATTTTTGCAAGTACCCCCATATACCAGCTCCCTACTCTGGCAATTCCCTTTCCAAATTTCTCCCATGCTCCAGGTTCCTTCAAATCTTTCAAATCTGTACTATCTTTAGTTAGGTTAGTAACCATACCCCTAATCTTTTTACTATTGTCTGGTATAAATGAGCAACAATGACGCTCATTGAGCATCTTGCAGACCCCCCCCCCCACTTTTTGCTAAAAGAATGTCTAAAGAAAGCCGATTCTGAAGAGTCATAGCTCTTTCCGCAGCAAGTTAAGTATCCATCAGGAGTAGAGCCCATGTGAAATTCGTCAGCATGTTATCCACAATAGTAGACAACTTTTGAATCTTTATGGAGTTTAAAATAACCCATACTGAAGGAATTATGGCTCCAAATATGTCTCCAACGACAGCAGCCGCTGTCTCTCGTTTTTGTCTAGCATGTTGTAATTCAGACATTTTAGGTATTTGCTTTAAGTCATCAATCTGATAAATCTTTGGGAAAACTATTCCCAAATAACATGTCCCATACCATCCCTTAGGGAGACGGTAATAAGCATTAAGTCCATAGATATAATAAATCCCAGGGATTGCTGGATCCTGTCCATTTAACATGAATGTCCATTTACTCTGAAACAAAAACACATGTCTGCATTCACTCTTCCCCACAAATAAAGTGTTGTGCTCAGATTTTGACCTATATATACAAAGCCTTCCTACATGTAATGCATCTATAGCTAGTTTGCCTTGTGTCTTTACTGCAGTGTAAGCATAATCATTTGCATATGTGCGTTTTTCTAACCCTTTTTCTAATTTTTCTTTCAATGCTTTGCGTCTATCATCTGTGTGATCTAAAAAGCTCTTCTCTACAGGTGTCAATAAGCAGGTCAGATTGTTGCGGTGTGCATAGGCTGTCCCAAATGTAAGCGTCAGTTCAAAGAAACCTCTAACTAATTTTATACTATGCTCTTTAGCTAGCTTGTTCAGAAACTCAATCACAGGCACAAAAGAATACAAAACATCCAGATTTGAATAAAAGTATTGCACATGCGCTTGATTATAGAATCTTGTTAATAGCAAGCTACAACTTATCCCGTATGTTAGTGGAAGGCTATGGTAGGTGACCCCTTCTTGCACTGATGAAGGAATCTTTGTGCACACATAACAGTTTTTCGCATCCATGGTCTCAACGAACTCATTCAACAGGCGATAGAAGACATTAGTGCAGAGTTCCCCCTTTGAGTTAGTTCCCTCATGCAAGTGTTTTGCATCCTGCTCAAACCTTTCCCACGGTGTTAGTGTTGTAGTTTCAGGTTTTGAAGCATGGTTAGTCACTTTCTTATCCAACCACGGCATTCCCACAATCACTCCCACAATTATTATTGCATACACAATACCTAATATAAGACTCAACCAACCACACACCTTACTCTTCTTGGTACTACCTCTATTATAAGCCATGTCTGTAAAGAATCAGATAGCAGAACGATAACCAAATTGAGGATGATATAAAACTTCTCTTTTTTTAATTTTTTTCTTCCTTGATTCAAAAGTCTCTTTCTCTCTGCGTGTATTTACAGCGTTTCACTCACTCCAGGACCCCTTTGTGAAATCAGGTTAGCAGCTTGTCATAATCAGGTTTTCAAAGTCAAATCAGGTTATCAGTGTCGCATTCGGTAATTTATAAGTCTCTTTTCTTTAGTTTTTTCAGTTTTCGATTTTTAACAAAGTCTTCTCTTTGAGTTACTTCAGGTACCGTAGTATTGGCCTGGTACTTCTCGATCAAAACAGAATGCTAAGAATTCTTGTTGCCATTCAAATGTTGTTGCATATGCCCACTCAGGACCTGCGTACCTCCTATTTGCAGTTCTCTTTCTTTTCAATCTGCGTTCGCCTTTCAATTCTCCTTCACTAAGATCTTCTGTTCTTGTGGTGTTGGTTTCTTCTGTTATTGTTTCACCTGGTACGCTTCTTGCTTTTGCAGCCTGCTTCTCTGGCCAGTTATCTCCCTTTGCGTCTTCTTCCGGTTTGTCTTTTCAGGACACTGAACAGCACCCTCCTCTTGTAATATGGTGTTTTCTCTTGATGGACCTGCAATTGGCTCAGGGGACGCCGGTGTACTTTGATCTCTTTCTACTATTTCGCCGCCTTCTACCTCTTCTTCTTCTGGATCTGTAACGGGTTCAAGTTCTAACCCGTACCCGTCTGCTTCTGGGAGAACCTCTCCTTGACTTAGTTCTCCTGCTGCCTCTACTGAGATAGGCACATTATCACCTTTCTCGAACTCATTTACTATTTGAGGGACAAGGCTGTTCTCAGCGGGCTCTCCTGCAATTTCAATTCTCTCTTGGCTATTTTCAGGCCCTGAGACTTCCCTCTCTGGAACTGTTGAGTCGGAAACTTCAAGTTCCTCATCAGTTGGACACGTTACCTTCTTGGTGTGGCTGGCATGTATCCAGTTTGGAACGCCTGCACACTTCACAGCAGTGGTCGTTGTCAATATTACTTGATATGGCCCCTTCCAGCGCGGCTCCAAACACAACTTTCTCACGTGCTTCTTGACAACCACCCAGTCACCGGCTTGCAGGGTGTGACCTGGATCAATGATCTGTGGCAATGTGTTAGCTTCCACCAGGTGAGAAAAAGAGCGAATCACATCAGCCAAGCGTTTGCAGTAGTCCAACACCATATCATCTGTGATATTCACAAGAACATTTGCAGGTACTGCAGGCAGCCTCATAGCTCTACCCATAAGGATCTCGTGTGGGGATAGTCCTGTCTTCTTATCAGGGGTGTTCCTCATTGACATCAGCACTAAGGGCAATGCATCTGGCCATTTCATATTGGTAGCTGCGCACATCTTCACCATTCTCGATTTTAAAGTACGATTCATTTGCTCTACTAGTCCTGATTCTTCGGGACGGTAGCTACAATGCAGCTTCTGTTCGATGTCTAATGCAGCACACAAGAGCTTAATCACCTCATTGTCGAAGTGTCTGCCCCTATCTGATTCTATAGAGACCGGAATCCCGAACCTAGGTATTAATTCCCTAAGCAGCAGTTTTGCAACTGTGAGACTGTCATTTCTATGTGTGGGGTAAGCTTCAATCCAGTGGCTGAAAACACACACAATCACCAACACGTACTTCAATCCTCCGCAAAAAAGGCATTTCAATGAAATCCATTTGCATCTTGCTAAATGGACCACCAGCTCTCCCTATGTGGCTCAAAGTTACCACAGTCCCTTTTCCGGCATTCATCTGCTGACAGATGATGCACCTGTGGCAGGTAACCTCTGCGGCATGTCTGAACTTTGGGTTAAACCGATCGATTTTGAATGACCTGATCATTGCATCTCTTCCAAGATGAGCCTGTCCATGATAGAGCCTGGCAAATTGTGACAGAAGACTATTTGGCAAAACTAATTTCCCCTCCTCTGAGACCCACAAGTCGTCAGCCCTCTGTACACATTGCATTCTTTGCCAGGAGTGTTTTCCTCTTTTCTAGCACAAATCTGTAGTGTCTTTAGCTCATCTAATGTATCGACCACTCTCAATGCAAGGTTCAAGCATGTGTCATTTTCAGTTTGCGGCATCAATTCCCTCTGATCCTTGAACGATATACAGTTCAATGCGCAAAACCTTGCGACTTGATCTGCATATCCGTTTCCCATGGATACAAAGTCTTGCGACTTAACGTGAGCATTGCATTTCACCACGGCAATTTCAAGAGGTAACTGAATCGCATGTAACAAATCCTTGATTTGTTCACCATTTTTTACAGGAGAACCAGAAGAGGCCATGAAACCTCTCTGCGACCACAATTGACCAAAATCATGTACAATTCCAAATCCGTATCTGCTGTCAGTATAGAAAGTGACCCTCAGATTTTCAGCTGCGTGGCATGCCTTAGTAAGGGCAATTAGCTCTGCCACTTGTGCGGAATACACTCTCTCGAGCCAGGAAGCTTCGATGATACCAGCTATGGTACATATAGCGTAACCGGCTCTCAGCATTCCGACTGAGTCTCTCAAACAGGATCCATCAACAAACATAATGCAGTCATTTTCTTTTAACTGCGTATCTTGAATATCAGGTCGGGGCTTGGTACATAGTTCTGTTACCTCAAGACAATCATGCTCCACTTCCTCTTTGTTATTAATCTCAGTATTCTCAACAGGAAGTAGAGTTGCCGGGTTCAATACAGTACATCGCTTCAATGAAACATTAGGTGACCCCAATATAATTGTCTCATATCTGGTAAGTCGGGCATTTGTCATGTGCTGGGTTTTGGTTCGAGTCAACAAAATCTCAACTGAATGAGGAACCATTACGGTCAAGGGATGTCCCATCACTATGCCTTCACACTGCGTGAGGCTTTGACCAACTGCTGCAACTGCTCGCAAACAGCCCGGTAAGGCTGTTGCGATGGTGTCCAAGATAGCTGAAAAATATGCTACAGTGTGGTTTGCACCTCCATGGACCTGTGTTAAGACAAAGAACAAGCATCACGTTCATGACAAGACAGTAGAAACGGCTTTGTATAATCAGTCCTACCCAAAGCTGGTGCCCTGCACATGCACTCTCTCAATTCCATGAATGACTCAAGCTCTTCCTTGGATAAAGCTATGGTATACGGCTCATCCTTGATCTCTTTGCCTGTCAGCTTTATCAATGGTTTTGAGATAATCGAGAAGTTGGGTATCCGCTGGCGACAGTAGCCCACCATTCCCCAAAACATCCTAACATCTCTCTTGGTTGTCGGAGGGTTCATTTGCAAATAGCAGTCACCCTTTCCTTCGATATTCTCCTGGACCCTTTCTCAATCAAGTGTCCTAAGTATTTTACCTCTTTCTGACAGTACTGCAGCTTCTTGGGTGACACCTTATGTCCGTTCTTTCCCAAATGATTCAGTAAGGCAATTGTATCATATTTACAGTCATCTTTTGTCCTGGACGCAATCAGCAAATCGTCAATGTATTGTACTAGAGTTGAATTGAAAGGCAGTACCAGGGACTCTAATTCCTTTTTCAATATCTGATTGAAGATGGACGGTGATTCAGAAAACCCTTGAGGAATTCTGCAGCAACTGTACACTTTGTCTAGGAATTTGAAACTGAATAAAAACTGGCTGTCTTCATGTAGAGGTATCGAAAAGAAAGCTTGTGACAGGTCTACCACGGTGAACCATTCAGCATCACACAGGACCTGAAACATAATCACTGCCGGATTGGGCACTATGGGGGCAACATTTTACCACAATCTTGTTTATTTTTCTTAGGTCCTGCACAATTCGAACCTTCCCACAAGGCTTTTTCAGACCCATTATCGGTGAATTACAAGGGCTGCTCAATACTTCCTTCAGGACTCCCTGTTTTACAAAATCCGCAATTATTTGTGCCACTTGGATGAGAACATCTTGTGCCATGTGATATTGTGGCACCTGGGGAAACACTGCATCTGGCTTCACTTGTATTTTAACTTGTTCTACTCCTTTTATCAGTCCCACTTCTTTTCCTGTCATATCCCACACTTTCTCTGTCACCGTTCCCTGTAACTCGGCAGGTAGGTCAATCACTGTAAGCATCGGGAACAATGTAATCAAAGGGTAATCTTCATTTGCAGTTCCTGTCTCTAACTCTGAAAACTGACCATCATCTCCTTCATCATCACTGTTTGTCTGCACCTCAATTCCGTCATTGGAACATGTAATCAAACATTTAGGCGGTCATTCCAACCGCGGCGGGTGGCGGTAGCCGCCCGCCTGGCGGGAACCGCCGAATGACCGCACCGCGGTTAAAAACCGCGGCGGCCATTCTGGCTTTCCCGCTGGGCCGGCGGGCGACCGCCAAAAGGCCGCCCGCCGGCCCAAAGGGAAAGACCCAGCAACGATGAAGCCGGCTCCGAATGAAGCCGGCGGAGTTGCTGGTGTGCGACGGGTGCAGTGGCACCCGTCGCGATTTTCAGTGTCTGCAAAGCAGACACTGAAAATAATTATGGGGCCCTGTTAGGGGGCCCCTGCACTGCCCATGCCAGTGGCATGGGCAGTGCAGGGGCCCCCAGGGGCCCACGACACCCGTTCCCGCCATCCTGTTCCTGGCGGTAACAATCGCCAGGAACAGGGTGGCGGGAATGGGGTCGGAATCCCCATGGCGGCGCTGCAAGCAGCGCCGCCATGGAGGATTCCCTGGGCCAGGGGAAAACCGGCGGGAAACCGCCGGTTCCCCTTTTCTGACCGCGGCTTTACCGCTGCGGTCAGAATGGCCCAGGAAGCACCGCCAGCCTGTTGGCGGTGCTTCCGCGGTCGTTGGCCCTGGCGGTCGGTGACCGCCAGGGTCAGAATGACCCCCTTAGTCTTGCACAGTAAGGGGGTTATTACAACTTTGGAGGAGGTGTTAATCCGTCCCAAAAGTGACGGTAAAGTGACGGATATACAACCAGCCGTATTACGAGTTCCATAGGATATAATGGACTCGTAATACGGCTGGTGGTATATCCGTCACTTTACCGTCACTTTTGGGACGGATTAACACCTCCTCCAAAGTTGTAATAACCCCCTAAGTCTCTTCCCAGTAGGGATACCGGACTTGAGTCACAGACTACAAACTTATGCAGTCCCTGGAAGTTGCCGATCTCAACTTGTACTGGATCTGCAATCGGATTTGTCAGGTACTGGTTTGCTACTCCGACCACACTTATGGTACGCCCTGAAAGTGGTCATTTCGGAACCTCTGCACTTCTGACTGTAGAGCGTGTAGCTCCGGTATCAACCAAGAATGAAACCTTGTGACCCATTACCTTTCCTTCTACAGAGGGTCTCTCTGATCTACTTCTAAGGACGTTGCAAGCCCTCACTCTTTGCTGTCTGAGCTGTCATCCGACCATTCCTCATTCATTCCATCTTCACCTCGCAATGGGAACTGTTGTACTGTATTATTTTGACTCATCACTTGACCTGTGACCTGCTGAGGAAGCATCACCTGTTGCTGTCCCATCGGAGCCATTGGTAATTGCATTTGCTGTCTAGGTACCATGGGAACCTGCTGTTGTACTTGCTGCATTTGCGCTGGCTGAACACGCGGCATTTGCATTTGCTGCATTGGCTATAACTCTTGCATCTGAACCATGTTATTTTGGAAGTTCGGGTTTTGATTTCTCAACTTTGGACCTCTCATATTTTGCAATGTACTGACATTAGTGCTTTGTTGAATGACACCATCCTGTACCACATTCGGGCGTTCCCGCTTCCAATGCCCCACGCCCCCGCACGCGTGACTTGGTGACATCTTTTTCATCCCTTGCACGTCATTTTGAACCACTACCGTATTTAGGTCTGGACCGCGATTCACAAAATCTCGACCTCTACCTCTCGGTTGTGCCTGAAACACATTATTCCCTTGCGGTTGCTGCTGTATCATCTGTTGAATTCCATTTCCCAGCATACCAGCCTGCGCTGCCCTTATCTGCATCACCATCACTTTCTCCTTTAACTTTTTCTGCTTCAGCTCAATTTCATCACTACAGTATTTCGCATATTGCAACACCTCATCAATCGGCTTCGCTTGCCAACAAATAAAATGATTCTTCATCATCTGCCTAACCTCTGGTCTCAACCCTTCAACAAATCTGAACACAAGATGGTTCATGTCTTTCGGCTCAATAGTCTCAGTACCACTGTTATGTTTGTATGCCTTCAACAATCTCTCATAGCAAGCATGTATTGATTTTTTAACCTCCTCTGAGGTCCGGTCGATTTTCTGCCTATCAGTCACTTTCGGCGACACTTTCTGCTTCAAAAACTCAGTCACTTTATGATAGTACTTCATCACCTCCTCAGAGGGTGCTCCAGTCACCTTATCCCTTGCTGGCTCTTTCGTCGGCCAGTCTACCCCTCTCTTGCACTCAAGCCATAAGTTGGGCGGAACAATAATCTCAAACAAGGTATTCAAGTCTTCCCAGAGACACTTTGCAAGCTTCACAAACCTATCTGTTTGTTGGTACCACTCAATCGGTTACTCCCTCAACCTGGGATAATCATTAGTAGTAGATAGGATGTCTCCTCGGGACCATGGTACGTGAATTAAGACCCCACCAGCTGTTTCTCTCATTGGTAGTATCTTTACTGATTCCGTGTCTGGTGTAGTTTTGACTTTACTAGCTCCTGGGCTGTCATCTTTCTCCTTGTCTCTTTTCTTAGCCCATCTGCCTTCCCACTTTTCTAACTCTCCCCAGATTTGCGCACTTTGCAGTATTTCTTTTAAATGCGCTTTCATTCCGGCAGACCTCATATGCTCGAAGTCTTTTGAATCAAAGTCTAACCTGTAACTTCTTTTCAAATGTTTAGTGTTCTTAATGTCGATATCATATTTGTCTGCCAGGTTCGCTAACTTCTGATGTACTTTGCCTACTTCCTTAGTAATCTTAGGGCACAGGTATCTCAACTCTGCTTCTGTGTATGATTCTAGCCTGTTCACCCCCTTTGTTCCATCCATCATTAAGCAGTTTCCACACCCAGTCTCACAAAGTTCAGGTAATCATCTTTCTCTGACCTTTCCGGTTCTACTGCTGTTACTGTAGTCTTTTGCATAGTATAGGTCTTTTCTAACCACTCATTCAACTGTTGTACTGTAAAACCTTGCAGTGAAATGTTCCCCGCATTCATCATCGGCGACTGTGAAGCGTTCATACTTATTGTCTGTGTGGTTAACACCACTAGCCCTGCCTGTCTTATTGCTTCCAATGGTGCTTCAACTGGGCTAAGGTATATCAAGGACCTTGGTTTTTCAGCCGCTTGTTCTCCTGGGGCCATTAACTGAGGGGTTCCTATGGACCCTCCTCTTAGCACATCTTGGGCCATTACTCCCTGATCACATACACCAGGCTTACCTTGTGCATACAATGGCAACGGTGAACCAACAGTAATTGGCAATGATATTGCAGCTGATGTCTGACCTGGTCCCAAACCTCGTGGAGCAGTGACTCCAAAGGTTTGATCTAGTGAAGCTGGGGCAGGTATTAACGGAGGTCCAGCTGCTGGGTTATATCCCGGTATCAGTTGTGGCTGCGGCTGGGGCAGCAATTGTGGAGTCGACTCAATCTGTACTAACCTCGTTTTTGTATATATCGGGTCTGGTGGCACTATCAGATTTGTAGTAGTCTCTAGTACCGGGACGTCTGGATAGATTCTCTGTATCTGCGGTGGAGGTTGCAACTGTATCTGCATGTCTGGCGCAGTGGGTACACTGATACCATTCTGTATCAAAGCCGTATCACTAGTCTGGGCTGTATCAGTAACTCCCTTCTCCTGCGTCTGGATCCCAGGACCCGTACTAGTGCTTGGGACATTATCGCTTACCGCATAAGGTGGCGGGCGATCATGTAATATCCGATCCATAAACTCTTCATCATCTGAATCATCTTCTTCTTCCCAAGATCTCTTAGTTTCTTTAGGCTTACTAGAGTCGTTGTCTGTTTTACAGGTGTCTTTCTTTCCCTGTGTCTCATCTCCCTGTGTTATTGCTGGGAACAATTTTAACCCATCAACTATTCCCCGTCTCCACATTTTGCTTTCATTATCCCATCTAGCTTCCGCATAAGTTTTTTCTGCTCTTTTTATTCTTCTTTGGAATTTCTCTTGTCTCTGTTTAAGGGCCATTAAATCCCGAATCGCTAAAGCCTCATACTGCGCAGGCCTCGGTGGTGGTTTCTGTACACTTAACATCCACCTTAAATTTTCTAGAACTCTCGTATTGAACGTCCCATTTTCTTGGAACGCCAAACATCCTTCTTTTTCTGTCAATTTGCACCACTGTTTCATCCACAAACAAGGCGCAACACCTTTTTCCTCCATGACTATATAAGCTGGAGTACCCTCAGGCGGTGTAGGCTCCCCTTCACTCGCCATAATGTATGTGTCTCCTTTCAGAACACTCTTAAAAGCTTTGACAAAGTTCATTTTTACGTCTTTTTCTTTTGTTTGTATATAATCAAGAAGTGACTTTAATTCCCAGGACACTCTTCACCCACCTTTCTCAACCTATTGCCTCTCACGGACGGCAGCCAATCCGTGCGCGACCCCTCTCGACAACTGACCTATCTCAGCGCGGCACCACTGACGTCACACTCATACACTGCAGCTGACAAAGTCTTGCGGCTCGTCCGCCCTTCACTGGATTCACACCAAACAAATGCAAAATTACTGCGAGCACCCTTAACAAAAACGCAAATTTGCCGGTTTACTACAGGAAGGGTAACACATTCACTTCAGAACTTTAAAGAGATTTCACTTGAATCCTCGGTCGCTACTCTCTCCTTCTCAGTTCCCGCATCCGCAAGCAGAATTCGTCCCGCAAATCCTACTCTCGACTTGTCAGTGGTTCGTCCTAGTGCACTTTAGAACTTGCCAAATCTCCATCGAAGGTTTCACACATACAATTTGACTCAAACTCGACTTGTCAACCACGCCCGATTGACCTATTAAACCGCACAAATTACAACATAAACCCAAATGTCTCCTACACTTGTCAATATACTCCGGAGTCTTAGACCACGACGGGTCCGTTCATGAACAACCAACCACGTGGATAATTTTGAGCACAAAGCGCCACACTTATATGAAGTACGCCGACTTCCCTACTCTCATACTGCGGAGTACGCCCACTCCTTCTAAAACAACATTACCTGGCCTAAACACACACAAGCTTCACAATTCACCTGCAAAATGCATAAGCTGGGCAAGCGCAAATCCTACACCACACATACTATGACGTTGAGAACATCCCCAACTCACTTAGGCAGGCTCCGAGATCCCGGGAAAGTCATGGTGAATTTAGAAACACATCATACCTCCAATTTGCATTATCTCAGAAAAACAGTCTATACAATGATTCTCCGTCCTAGGGCCCCAAAGGGCCATAACCGTCGCTCTGCTACCAGAAACTGCTAACGCGTCTTTTTATGATATTTTATTACACATCAGGACTCGTTTTAGGCCAATGAATCTTTTGACCCAGTTGAGAGACACCGTAGCACGAGATAGCTAATCAATATATCAATCAAGACATCAATAATGTCATCAATATTTATCACGACAATGCATTTCACTTTAGTCAAAGTCATTAATCAATTCAAAGACGCTACCATGACCTTTCAGCCATGAATAACCACACCTTGTTTAGTAGAATTTTATGAATTTTATTCCCTATTAATTACAGTCTAAAAGCAAATGCGTTAATCTCAACACCAAGAAACATAACAGCATAGTCACGATGTGGCAACTTTGGTAAGCTTTCATTAAAGCGAAAATCACAAATATCAGAATGTAACACGGCGTGAACATAGATCACGTTAGCAGAGTGTCAATAACGCGTCAGTTCAACAAAACATAATCTCGGTCATTTGTCTATTTGCGTCAGTTTGATGAACACCTGTCCTAACCACTGATTAGCATTAGCATGTTGGGCTTCATGCAAAACATTTAGAACACTAATTTGGAAAACATCTATCTAAGGCCTCTGTCAAAAGTTAGCAGTTGGTACCTAGAAAGGAAAAGCAAACAGACAAATTACAAATGCATTGTTATATTTACCCTCCAAGGATTAGGTCAGCGCACAGGTTCAGTCTTCGTCTTCAGGACATCAGGCACATCGCCATCAGTCAGAACTCAGCCCTGGGGCAAAACGGCACTTTCCTCATAAGGAGGTAAAGTGTAAAATTGGACAAATCTAAAGGCGAGGATGGTTTAAGTAAACCATAAAATCACCAAACAGAGTGACAGAGTTTCTGGATAAAACCAATAGCATTCCCTACCTAATTCTAAATGACTTCCTGTGACATGGGTTTTTATCCCTTTTTCGATATACATTCCCCAAAAATTCTATTGGACATTTGCTATACCCCACTATCTTTAACCTATCATACAACACATTAGGTAATCTAACTCTTCACCCCATATTATTTTACAAGGTTTTGATTGGTCTTCGTGATTGACATCTTCAGAGGTGGCACGTCCGGTGTGATTTCATCCTTCTGTAATTCCTTGCACATATTTTGGTCAGCAGTTCCATTGTCTTCATCGGTTTGAATTACCTTGTACATTACATTAATCTACATTGTTTCATTTCATTTTTAACACTTAGGGCCTGATTACAACTTTGGAGGAGGTGTTAATCCGTCCCAAATGTGACGGATATACCACCAGCCGTATTACGAGTTCCATAGGATATAATGGACTCGTAATACGGCTGGTGGTATATCTGTCACTTTACCGTCACTTTTGGGACGGAATAACACCTCCTCCAAAGTTGTAATCAGGCCCTTAGTCTGTGGAAGAGGAGAGATGGTGAGAATGGATCTAACATGATTACATTCATCTTCCAAGTCGAAGAAAAAGAATAAACAGGGTCATGGCCCCTTGTGAGTCAGCACACTGGAAAATAGAAAAAAGCATTTAAAATGAGAGCCAGACAGCTAAGCTTCGGCTCATGCTAACTTAAGGCCTATGAGGTTTTCAATACAGATTTAATAACGCAAATGTTAGTATAAACTTATTTAAACGTAATTAAAACATTTTGATTTTCAGTATTAGTTTGCGTATACATTGGTGGCCAATCATCGTGGTCACAATTCAAGCGCACGTCTAAGCATAATTACTATTATTATAGTTTCTATGTGACAGCATCACACCTTAATTCATAAACATTTCATGTTAATATAGATTATATAAAATACGCTCTCTCAAGTGCAATCTGGTGTGAAGCCTATCTGGCACACTGCACGAGGTTTGAGTTTAGAAAGTACTCTTTGAGGTGGACTGGGACAAAGTGTGCACCTGTTTTGAGACTATATATACAGCAATGCACAACTCAAGCTTATTCATTTTAACTACTTACACGCGATTTTCTAGAACTGCCTAAACTGTGTAATATTTCTCTGGAGTGAAACGACGTGATGCCTATGGTGTGGTACATCTAGAGCAAATTGTTATCATTTGTCATGGCGCTGCCGGCACGTGAGGGCCTTAATGACAGCGGTGGTAGAGACAGGGCTGCTCCAGCGCAAGAAAATTGATAAGATGAGGAACAGGTTTGAAGCACTGGGATCGGTGCTAGCTATGCGTAACATAGCCCCATTCACTCGTTACGCCCAAAGCATCCAAAAATAGATACCTGGATTAGAGATGCAGTGGAATGAGCCGCAGCAGAAGAAAGTATTGTGAATGTAGTAAGGAAAGGTGGAAACATCACTGAGGATGTGGCCGAGAGAGCAGCAATGATGCAGGCACTCATCGATCCATGGGTACTCAACCCCCATGTGTACAGGTGAGGAAGGGAAGGAGTAACACTGCAGAGTAGGAAAATATGATGGAGCAGAGGACACATTGAAGCCAATGTAGGACAGAGAGAAACAGAAAGCATACGCGAGGCCACATAGTTCCACGTTGTATGTAAAGTGATCACACAGGGAAGTATTCAACAATATATGATAAAATACACTAGAGAATGCAAAAAAAGGATACACTATGATGTATTACCATGTTATGTTTGTGTAACAGTGCATGTTTGGGTAATAAAGCCAAGCTCTGCTAGGCCCGTCAAACTCTACTGCATCTTGAGGTGCGCTCTCCACCGCATACAAGTATTTTTTTAAACACTCCGTACCCTTTCAGATGTTCAATTCAATCTATACAACCAATAAAAAGAATTACAAAAAATAAGTAAGTAAATTGTAAACTCAGTGTTTGTGAATTATAAGCATTGTTTTTCTCCTATCAATCATGCCATTTGCGAGCTTATGTGGAACGTAGGTGCACAAATGTCTGTGAATCAGATACGATATTTTTAGATTGTTGGAGAGGTCTAGTGGCCAATTGTTTCCAGATGATCAGTGTCACCAGAAGAGGTGGGACGGAGTTGTGCTTGATAATAAGACAGGTGATGTCTGAATGGATTGACTTTGTTTTGTTTTGAAAGAACGTGGACATTTGTCCCTAATTCTGGGGAGTGTGGAAAACAGGAGGCATGGAAAAATTCAAACAGTTTTGATGATAGAGACTTGAATTTGATGCTGTACTGAGTGTTGTATTTTATATTTGAATTCTGGTACTTCAGCATTTATGATGATAGTCTTTTTTGCAGTTCTTTAGCACGTTCAACCATTATGAGATTAGAAAATTACTATGGCTGGACCTACTGGTGTGCACTCTCAGTGTGTATTAAACCACTGCTTGAGTCAGGGGCAGAGTGCATTTGAACAGAACATTCCCCGGTGCAAATAGGTTCTACAAGCATTGAGTGTACCACTGTGATACAAGTGCACCAAGACTCAGCATCGTATGTAGAAGAGTATGGAGCTGGATACCTTTGTTTTCTCTCACTTGATCTTTCTTAAAACTTTTAGAAATTTGTGACGTTTACAAAATAGATTAAGTTTTAATAAAATGTAAGTGGAAACCCTAGTGAAAAGTAGGTACAAGTGGGAGAATTCATTTCTCCAGGAAAAGTCACCAATAGGCGAAGTTCTCTAAAATATGCAAACTTTGCTTCTTCATAAAGATCCAAAGTTTTCAACTTTGCACAGTTCGTCATAGAAAATCAGTATGATTTCACTTGTGTTATTTTCTTGCGCTTTTATCATCAATCGATTCTTGGACAAGTAGAATCTTCTTTTTATCTTTTCAGTCATCTTAAGTAAATGATAGTTCCAGCACTGAGAGACCACCTAGAGTTGAGAAGACTAAAGTAATTTGATTTCAGGAAGTCATTGGATAAGAACAGCAGGTTCCAATAATGGAAACTTGTTGGTTCTCTTTTGAGCCGATTTGATTTTGATTATAGAGCAGCTTCAAGGTTCAATGCAGAAAGAATACATTATTTGAACCATTTTAATTCTTTAAATATATTCCATAGGGATGTAAATGGTTTGTAAAACTTCTAGAATCAGTTAAAGCATATATATAGTAAAATCTGAGTTCATGATCTAGAAAAGTTAGAGATCAAAATAATCCTGGAACAATTCACAACATTTTCTATCAAGCTTTGTATAAGAAGATATTTGCTCTTAACTTCTACACTATCAACCCTACCAAATGGCAATATTTTTTGGAATGTGTCCAAAGTACACTGATACTTCTACTACCTAGTTTTCATATGTTTACCATCTGACCCAAGCTGGCCCAATGGTGATGTCATGTTAGTAAATGCTTGAACAACTAACTAGCATCCTGTTGTATTCCTTTTTGTATTTGTGATGAGCTGAGCCACCTCTAAACTAACAAAACTAAGCAGTTTTAAAAAATGATCATCATGAGGATAGCTACTGACATTATTATCTCATATATTTGAGGACTGGTTGGAGGAAGTGCTGAGTGTAATTTGGACTGACTACTCGAATTAGAAGACACAGACAAGACACTGATCTAGAAAAGTTAGAGATCAAAATAATCCTGGAACAATTCACAACATTTTCTATCAAGCTTTGTATAAGAAGATATTTGCTTTTAACTTCTACACTATCAACCCAACCAAATGGCAATATTTTTTGGAATGTGTCCATAGTACACTGATACTTCTACTACCTAGTTTTCATATGTTTACCATCTGGCCCAAGCTGGCCCAATGGTGATGTCATGTTAGTAAATGCTTGAACACCTAACAAGCATCCTGTTGTATTCCTTTTTGTATTTGTGATGAGCTGAGCCACCTCTAAACTAACAAAACTAAGCAGTTTTTAAAAATGATCATCATGAGGATAGCTACTGACATTATTATCTCATATATTTGAGGACTGGTTGGAGGAAGTGCTGAGTGTAATTTGGACTGACTACTCGAATTAGAAGACACAGACAAGACACTGAGGATGCCTGCCACCTGTACACTTGAAATCCCTTGTAAAATTGGACTATATCCAGCAGTAAAAGAACTGCCATAATGTAATTTTGAAACCGAAGAAAATCATTTCTAATAAGAGTAGTAAAGTGACTAACTGCTATAAAAAGCTCTAATTGGTTAGCTGACTGCCCCCCATCAACTGAACAGTTTGAATAGGAACAGTTTATGCATGTTAAGTCAGTTGGAATCCACCCTGAGGTTTGCTCATCTCAAGGGGGGGAACTGAACAAAAGGGTGATGTTTACTACATTTTGTGGCTTGTTCGTCTTGAAATTCAGGAATAAAACTAAAGTACTTGTACTCGTATAGAAATTCTTATTTCTGATTGTGAAAATTGTACTAGAGTACCCAGCCTGGTAAAGGAGAGTGCATTTCTTTAACACACAACTGATGACAGATGTGATCCATTTGGGCTTGAAATATGGAGAGATTGCCGTATTTAAAAAAATAAATCTACTATTGATTCTGCAAATGCAGTAAGCAACCATCCAATTTCTAATTTTGGTAATCATTGAAAGACACTGAAAAGGGCTGTCAGGTCCAGATATTTCTTTAGTACAGCTCATTAGAAGCAGGATTTCAAGATTTCATACAGCAAGCAACACAGGATCTGATTTTCCTGTGTCAAGTGGCCGTGATTTTTAGATCTTTAGATCTCCTGATATTTCTGGAGCATTTGATTCAATTGGCCATCTGTTTTCTAGTGTCCCACCTTCATGATTTGTAGATTTGAAATGTCTTGTCTTGTTTTACAAGATGTGTCTTTGACTCCGCTTATCCCCTGAGCCTCCTGCACCACCAATCTTATAGTACCAACTTTCCTCCCCCCAGCATCATAATAAAGACACTTAAGCCCTTTTTGCTACACTCCACAGTTTCTGGAAGGTGTTACTATTAGTCAGTTTTTCAAGGTCAAATTGTAAGATTGGAAGGCTGGGTTGGTCTTGCCAGGATTTGAACTATCAATCTATCTATCTATCTATCTATCTATCTATCTATCTATCTATCTATCTATCTATCTATCTATCTATCTATCTATCTAGCTATATATATCTACGCTTCCAAAAAGCAACACAGAGCACTCTCGAGCATCCAAAAAACATTTATTAAGCTATGCAGGCATGTTTTTACCAAGTTCCTTTCTCATTGCATGTATATTAAAGATATTGCCAAAAGGGTGTACACTGATTTGAAAATGTCACATGCGCTGCTTCCATTTGTGAATCAGAACCATGTCCAGCAGAATAGGACTCTCATGTCTAACCGATGTTCTAATTTTCAGCCACCATTGTTGGCGTAACCATTACCATTCTATCCCAAATGGCAATACAGATGTTGCTGAAATAGTATGTAAATTTCCATGTGGGTTAATACCCATTATCCCATCACTCCCAAAATGGGTGTACAACAAAGAGGTATTATGTTCTTCCAGAAAACTCCAACTGGTCTATACATATAAAGTCTGATTTGGTATCCAGTTCCTCAAAGGCTTATGACAATCCCTCCTTTGCATGCATGCTTGTCACATGGATACCCCTTGTCACAGCCACTGGTATGAAGATCCCCTCTAAGCCCGCAGGTGGCAGTAAAATTCCCATGCTTCCTTGAATGTGTATTTTTCATGACTTGTAGTCCACAGAATGATTTCTGCCACAGCGGTTCAGGCAGTCTCACAATACTTGCTCCAAACAGACCCACTACAGGTGGGTTTGTTTGCAGCAAATACATATGTATATCTATCTATCTATCTATCTATCTATCTATCTATCTATCTATCTATCTATCTATCTATCTATCTATCTCCTTGTGTATATAGATATAGTAAATAGATATAGAAATAGATAACTTACTGATGGTCAGCAGTGGGTGGGTATAGTTAAGACCATGTTTCCATAGAAAAAGCATTTTTTGACTTGCCTATAACTTAGGCACCATTTCAGGAATCTTCACAAAATCTTCCCAAAAAGTCTTTCCATGCGCAACAATTCCGAACTTGAAACGTTTTGGGAAAAACTCATGAAGATTCGTCAAATATATATTCACTGAAAAAAAGAAAGGTTACAGGGACGTTATATATATATATATATAGATGTAGATATATATAAATGTGTATATATGTATGTGTGTATAAATATATATATATATATATATATATATACACACATACATACATATTCACTGAAAAAACAAAGGTTACAGGGACATTATAGTTAGGCTCACATTTCACACATGCAAAACCAGTGAGATTCAGTAGTTAAAGTTACCTCTGCTAACTATAACTTGTGCACCCGTAACACACTGCTAATGACCTCACATATTACATTACTTATGACATGGTCAGTAACATCACTGATGACATCTCAAACGACATCACTGATGACATCACTGATGACATCATACCCAAAAAAGCTCAAACATCCACTGATACCCCATACAAACAATTGTACATCCACACACACAACTACTCACACACTTATTCAAACACCCACAAGACTACTGACAGACACTCACTCATACTGCCACTAACACAATGACTCACTTGCCATACATTTACTAAGTCAGTTATTTATACACCTACACAGCTACTCACACACCCACTCACACACTCATATAGCGACTCAGACACCAACTCATACATACATATAAATATTTAATTTTGGGGGGGGTGAGGGGGACCACATGCCCCCCCCCCCCCGCCTCACTAGGCAAATCTCGACCCCGGGGACCCAATTCCTGGTGCCCAGCCTAATTATTTCATTTTTTTGGGGGGGGGGGGGGAAGGCTGTGAGGCCCCCTTCTCAGGCCCATCTTGGCCTTTGAGACACCCACGTGGCCTCCCTCCTCAGGCTGATATTGGCACTGTGGATCCCATCCCCCAGGGCCCAACCTAATTATTGAAATTTTTTGAGGGAAGAAGGGCCGCCCTACCTTCCCTCCCCAGGCCAATCTCGGCCCCGGGGACTCCATCTCCAGGGTCCAGCATACTTATTAATTTTTTGGAGGGGGCCATTGGGCCCCCTCTCCTCAGAGCCCATCTTGGCCCTGGGGACCGCATCCCTGGGCCCTGCCATGTGACCTGAGTGCCCCATAGGACACCCAGTCACAATTTCTGGGACTGTGGAGGGAGCCTGAAGGCCAATGCGGTCCCAGCCGGCTCCCCAACTCCTGTGGGAGCCAACATTGCTGTCACAGAGAAGGAGCTGCAAAGGCATCCCAATGGAGTGTTTGCTATGACTTGGTGGGAGCTTCCAGCTCCCACCGAGTCCCAACAACAGCTATTTCCTCGGGCTGGGCATCTCGGGACATAGCAGGAGCCTGGGGGAGGGGGTGGTCCCCAAGGCCATCAGTAACTCCACGAGGGGGGCTGCATGGCCTCTCTAAAACGTCAGTAGCCCTGGGAAGGTGGTGGTCCCCGGGGCACAGGGGCCTGAAACCGACCTTCTATGGGGTTGGGAAACCCTGTGTTAGATTGTGACGGTAGTGGTCCCTGGGGCAGCACCCCAAGTTAGATTTTATAAAAAGTCCTGGGGCGGTGGCAGAACCCCGGGGCTGTGGGAAGGGGGCTCCACGTTACATTTATTTAAAGGCCCGGGGAGGTAGTGGTCTCAGTTGCGGCGGGGGCGTGGTGACCCAGCATTCGTTTACTTTAACAACCCAGGGAGTTGGCGGTCTCTGGGGCTGCGCGGGGAGAGTGGTACCCCATATTTCATTTATTCAAAGCCCTAGGGAGGTGGCAGTCCCCTGGGCTGCGGAGGGGACCATGCAGACCCCAGCACAAAACAAAATCTTTGCCCCTGGAGGTGGAAATCCCCGGGGCTTTGGGAAGCCCAGGAGGGGGGCCATGTGCACCCCCATCCTTATTTCTCGGATGTCTCTGGGATGTGGCCCCCCCCGGGGCTTAGTGAAAAGGGTGGGAAACCTGTTCTGTTTTTTTAAAAACATCAGATCTGCGGAATTTTCTGATGTTTTAAGAAAATGCTTTTATGCACAGCTAAGGGGTCAGGGTGTCCCCTTTTTCTTTTTTATACTGTTTTTCTAGGACTCAGCTGAAGCCGAGTCCCAAGATGGCTGCCAACATATCCTGATTGAAGTGTTTGCGGCCAATCAGATATCTGCACGGCGAGAGTCGGATCTGCAGAGGAGCTGCATCCCTATATATCTATATTATTTAAACGCTAATTTCTCCCAAACTACTGAAGTAATTTATACTAAATCACAAAAGCACACTTTCTGTACCAAGAGCTAGATTTCTGCCAAATGTGGTGTAATTCTGTCCAGCGGTTTGGGCTGTGGTCATGTTAAAAAATTTGAAAATTTATATTGATTTAAAATGGGGTAAAAGTGTTTAGGGATCCCCCTATTTCTCGGCCCGGCTTGACTGATCATCACAAAACTTTCAAGACAGCAGCTAACTGACCAAAGAATTAGTTTTGAAAATTTCATGAAGATTCGTCAAACGGTGCCAAAGTTATTGGAAAAACAAAAAACGCTCCCATCTATGGAAAAAAAATCCTAACTATGAGTATGTAGTGGCGAACTAGGATATATACGTAAAACTTGTGCCCTAAGTTAACTCTAACTTGCATCCTCACCATGCACTGCTAATTACCACAGATATTACATTAATCAGACATCTTCTGTGGCATCATTGATAATATCACTGTAACATTTGCAGTAAAATTATTGATGAGAAAACTGAGCATGTTGGGGGTGCGAGTTATAGTAACTTTGGGGCACGTTATAGTTATGTCAAATAACTCTAACAGTGGAATTTTTATGGTTTTGTTCGTGTAAATTCATAACCTAAGTGTAATGTTGTTCGAACTTTAGGTTTTTTTCAGAAAATGTCCATATTTTGTTTAATTCTATTTCCTAACTATAATGTTCCTGTAACCTTCATTTTTTTCTCAGAATATCTACGTGTTTTTTAACGTTAAGTAATATTTAATTACTTTACGTTAACTTCACTACAGAAGTTGGTTGGAGGAAATTCCCCCACGCGTAAGCACCCAACCGTGCAACAGCCACAGCCTTCGGCAACACACGCAGCAGGTGTTTGCGACAGTGCCTGGCCAACCCCCCCTCCTCATAAACCCCCCATTCCCTGGCCCGTTTGGGCTTCTAGCTCATGCTACATGATTGTAGTAGTTAAAAGAGAGACCAAAGTGCTCTTTTCTCAACAGCAGATGACAAGAACAAAAACACTCGTCACCACATAAGATATTGAGCTCAAATGAGCAACAAAGCAAACACATCCATCAAGGATTTCAGATAACTTTTGAAGGTGGAACTTCAGAGAGAACACACATGTTTTGCCTTGCTCAAGCACAAGAAGTTTAGATGATTTGTGCTTAACAAAAGTGAAGCTTCAGCTAGGGCACCAGCTTTGTTTATATATGTAAGTGCTTCCTGCTGAGGTTTATTTCTGTGGAATAAGCATCAGTGTCAGAATGCATTCTAACAGGCTTATTTATCTAAGAATAGACCACAGTTCAGCACAAAATGTCTACCGAACTGGAGTACTTTGTACTGCATAATTAGTAAGTGGCAGTAAGTTGGGTAAATGCATAGTGCATATTCTGTACTACATCTGTGAAAATGACCTCAATGTAACATTTCCAGTTAACTTGTGTGTGTGTGTGTGTATTTGTGTGTGTGTGATTTTGGCAATGTGTTTGTTCGTCAAGCATCTTCATATAGAAATGTGTGGTAATGTGAGTCCTGTTGTGGAGAAGACAACAAGACTACGTTGAGTTGAATCTCCACCAAACAAGAGTACTTCCTTTTATTTATATAATGTAAGTGCTTGTTTGTTTCGAGGAGATGTACTCATGCTCCTCTATATCAAGGACCGGGGGTGTCCCTGCTGTCCCTGCCTGCTCCCTGTCACTGCTGGCTCCCTGTCCCGCTGCTCCTGCAGGAGCCAGCATTGCGCCTGCATGCAGAGAACTGCAAAAATGCAGCTCTCTGCATGCAGGAGCAATTCTTTCATCTGCTTTTCTGCCCACTTCACTGTGAGCAGGAAAACAGATAAAAAGTCCACTCCCAGCAAGTGGGAGCAGTTTTCCTGCTCCCTTCCATTGGGAGCAGATTTACAGTTTTCTGTCACTTGGTAGTAGCTGTTATAGTAGGCCTGATGCCAGGCCCTGCAGTCTATCTTCCATAGCCACCCAACACCACGCCACTCATAAAGTGCTTCTTTGTTTGGTAAAGTGATCATATTCCTGTGCATCAAGGACATGTCCCCGAAATTGGCATGAAACGAGTTATGGGGGGGTCTTTTTATGAAGCTGTCCATCAAACTGGAAAATGGCGAAAAGACGTTACATACCACTAATGTATATGGGGTGGGGCCAAAATGGTGGAGCTTCTAGCCCATTTTACATACTTGTAGTTTTTAAAAGGGAGAGCACAATGTCTGGCCTCAGCAGGAGATAACAAGAAAGAACCCATTCCGTCACAGTCACCACATGAGATATTGCGCTCAAAGTACCCTGATATAACTTTTAAAGGTGAAACTTCAGCGAGAACTAGGCCTCGGCGGAGTTAGCGTAGCAGTGCTATGCAGAACTACATGGAGCTAAGAGAAAACTCTGCTACGTTATGTGGAGTTCCGCTAGTGGGCGCAGTTTCTTGGCACACCCATTCACATGGCGTTTTCTTGCAGTGGAATTTTTGTGCGAACGGCACCATGCAGTTCACATGGGCGTGGCCATCTTTTTTTTTTTTTGCTTGTGGTGCTGGGGCCTACTTTTCTATCCTTCTATATCCCTCCCATCCTCTAGTTTCTTTTTATTATATTACCTTGTCTCTTTATATTTTAACCCCATTAGTGTGTGCATCGGCCACTGGACGATGCACACACACCCTCCCAAAGCAGGTCACAACCAGTGCCTAACCCCAGAGAGGGGTTGAAAAATCATCTGGTGCATCGCACAAGAGGATATTTTGAAATTTAAAATACCCTCAGGAGACACGGAAGACATTCCGTGTCTCTCCCGCCCCTCTACCCCTCTACCCGCATCTCATCGCACTGATGTCACAATTTGTTTTCCCCACCGGAGCAGGAAGCAGCAGATAAGACCGCTTTCTGCTCTGGTGGGGAAAACAGACCCTATATATATATTATATATATTCACCACCAGTTGTCTAGCAGCTTGTGTCTTCAAAGCAATGCACATACTCCAACTGACGTGTTTCAACAGTAGCTTTTAGGCAGCAATAAAAAAGTTGAGCTAACTTTTGTGATTATGTTTCTGCTAGAAAAGGATCTGACTTTTGTCTAGTGGCAGTTTTGATGCCATAAGGTAGCGCAGAAGGTTTATATGCCTACTGCAAAGTTCAAATCTGTATTTTATGTGAATAGCTGAGTGGATTAGTAAAGCCAACTACTACCTGCACTATAATACACATAAAATGTATGTGCGAGAGGGGCTATGGAGGGATGAAGGGCACTTTTGCTGGGTGACAGTGAGGGAATCCGAGCATTAGGTCGTGGGAGCACCAACAATGATTGTCGGACTGGGTGCCAGATGCTCTACAGACTGTGAAGATTGGTATGTGACAAGGTGAAGTAATAGTGTGTTTTTGTTGTTGTTTTGAGTGTCTTGAGAGAATGTGCTGATTGAGGGAAGAAGCGAAGATAGGGTGACCTCTACTGTTGCATGCATCACACGCACACACCCACCAGCAATTTTGTGACTGTCTACGTAAGCTAGTGTTTTAGAGCGACAGTTTAGCCAGTAGCAGAGATGGAGTCTCATTGGATGACTGCTGCTAAAGCCCTAACTCAGGTTATAGAGGACAGCTCTGACGTAGGATCACAGAATGAGACAGCAGATACTGAGACAGCATCTGAGGGATAGTACAATGGTGCAGACTATGTGATTTGTCAGTCGGAGGAGTCCCATCCGACAACTCCTCTTCCAGTGATTCTGAGGGGGTGCTGAGGACAGTCCTGCTGTCCCTTCGCAAGCAAATTCTGTGGAGCCGGACAATAGCGGGTTAGCCCAACCCAAAGAGCAGGTGCATGCAGCGGCAAGCACAGAGAGAGAGCTCTCTTGGGAGCTCACAAATGTATTTCAGCCCCAAATTCCACCGCCCAAATGGTATTGTGGAGACATCAAAATTATCTATCACGAAACAACCTGGTTTTGTAAGGCAGGCACCTGCGATTTTGGTCCTGGGCTCGGCGGCCATATAGGGAAACCTACCAAACCCAGACATTTCTGGAAACTAGACACTCGGGGGAGTCCATAGAGGTGTGGCTTATGTGGATTCCCCTAAGTTTTCTTACCCAGAATACCCTGCAAAGGTGAAATGTCAGATAAACCTCTATTTTTTCTTGCATTTCTGTCACACAAACTACAGGAATATGCGGGGATCCACAAAATTCCTACCATACAGTGTCTCTCCACCTGTCCTGATACAAATGCTACCCCACTTAAGTGCCTGTACCTAGTGCCTGTGTCAGGAATGGATCACCCCAAGGTTAACAGTTGCATTCATGTAAGGACTAACATTGACCATTGTGTGATACATTTCTGACACGGGCACTAGGTCTACCCACACAAGTGAGGTACCATTTTTATCGAGAGACCTGGGGGAACGCCGGGTGGAAAAAAGTTTGTGGCTCCCCTCAGATTCCAGAACTTTCCTTAGCCGAAATATGCAGAAAACGTGTTTGTTTAGCCAAATCTTTACGTTTGCAAAGGATTCTGGGTTACAGAACCCAGTGAGAGCCCCAAAAGTCAACCCATTATGGATTCCCCTAGGTGTCTACTTTCTATAAATGTATAGGTTTGGTAGGTTTGCCTAGGTGCAGGCTGAGCTAGAGACCAAAATCCACAGCTAGGCACTTTGCAAAAAATGCATCAGTTTCCATTGGAAAAATGTGATGTGTCCACGTTGTGTTTTGGGGCATTTTCTTGCACGGGCACTAGGCCTAACCATATGAGTGAGGTACCTTTTTTATTGGGTGACTTGGGTTACTGCCCGGTCGGTGATAATGTGGCGGTAATAACTCAGATAGACAGCCACTTTACCAAACCGACCATCAGGGCCGAAACAACAGCCACCACGGCGGTAGCCGCCTATAACCAGGCGGAATCCAATGTTCCGCCCACCTTATTAAGACAACCCAATCCACCACCTTTTCCGGGGCGGTACCAATGATATCAAAAGCCTGGCAGAAAGATTACACAGAAGTGAAAGGACTCACCATTGGACACACAGGGAAGAACCACGCCGCCATGGAGCCCGAGCTGCAGATCTTTCCAATGATCTTCTATGTCCTGCTCCACCACAAACACCAACGACGGGGAAGACGACCACGGTGAGTACAGCCGTCTAGCACACAGGTGAGGAGGGGAGGAAAAAGAGAGTGACACAAATATGCAACACACACATCCCCACCCCCAACACCATACACACAATCAGATGCAGTAAGAAAACATATTTACCCTGTACCCCTCAGGAATAATGCAAGGACTACAGGAATAGATGAAAGTGAGTATATAATATAAATATAGTAGATATACAAAAGTACAGTCTAATGGTATATACATATGTACAATTCAAGGGGCACTGCCCAGTCCTCAATGCATGTGGTCCACAGGGCCACATCACAAAGTCCAATGCCCCACTTGTCTCCTGCAGCAACACGTAGAGAACATTGCAGGGGCATCAGTATGAAAATAGGCAGGTACCTCAAGGGGTCGGGGAACGGGGGGGGCACCTCAGCTGACAGATGGAACAACACTGGTCCTGGAGGGGGCAACATGCCCTGTGCTTGGTCCTGGGTAGTGCAAAGCCACAGTCTCTCAAGTGGGTGCCATACACACTGATTCCGGAGGGGCATTGTGCCCTGTGCTGTAGATCCTGGTGAGGATGGGGTGAGTGGTTGCCATACCCACTGGTTCTGGAGTGGGCCTCGTGCCCTGTGCTTGGTCTTGGGGAGTGCAAGGCCACAGTCTCTCAAGTGGGTGCCATACCCACTGATTCCGGAGGGGGCATCGTGCCCTGTGCTGTAGATCCCTGGGAGGATGGGGAGAGTGGGTGCCATACCCACTGGTTCTGGCAGGGGCATCATGCCCTGTGCTTCTGATCCTGGGGAGTGCAAGGTCACAGTCTAGCAGCTGGGTGTCATTCCCACAGGATTAGCGGGGGCAGGCCGCACAACAGCCCATGGAGGCAGGACTACAGGCAGTCCGCCGGCGGTGACGGCTGCTCAGTGGTGGTGCTACTGGTGGTGCTGCTGCTGATGGTGCTGGTGGTGCTTTTGCTGGTAGTGGTGGGAAGGGGGCTCAATCCCATCCCCTGCAGCCTCGGATGGCTGCCCCCTGCTGGTGGGGGTGGTGGTGCTGCTGCAGGTAGTGGCGGGGGGAGGCTCCAGCACATCCCCGGCAGCCTCGGATGGCTGCACAACCATGGTTGGTGGTGAGTGCTCCGACTGAGTTTCTCCACCAGGCCCCTTGTCCTTCCTGTCTGCTGGTGCAGGCCCCTTGCCCTTCCTGGCAGCACTTGGGGCAGGCTCCTCGCCCTTCCTAGCAGCACTTAGGGCAGACACCTTGCCCTTCCTGGCAGCACTTGGGGCAGGCTACTTATCCTTCCTGGCAGCAGCTGAGGCGGGCACACTTTCTGTGTCCTAGGGACATTGGGGCGGGAAGAGGGAGAAGATTTTGGAGTGGAGGAAGACGGAGTGGTTGAAGGTGGTGTCTGTCTGCTGTGTTTGGGTACAGGTGTATGGGCTGGATGCTGTTGTGAGGTGGATGGTTGTTGGGTGTCTGAGTGCTTGCGTTTGTGTACCTTGGGAGGGGGAGACAGACACAGTAGGAGAGGACACAGGGGACGTGTGCATGGCTGTTGAAGTGGTGTCTGCAAGTGAGGTGTGTGTTCTGCTAGGTGTGGCAGTGATGCTGGTGTTGGATAATGATGTAGTGCATGCAGGTGTGAGTGTGGACGCAACTGGGAGGTAGGTGAAGGAGCAGGAGGAGGATGACACAGTAGAGGCAGTGGATGTTGGTATGTCTGCATCTGGATGGTGTTTGTGTGAGTGCCTGTGGGATGATGTGTGATGTTTGTGTTTGCCTGTGCCACTCTTGTGTGTTGTCCTGCGTGCATGCATGTCTGCCTGTGTGCTTGGGATAGGTTGGGGTTGAGGAGAATGGGACTGAGAAGAGAAGGTTGGAGGGGGAAGGGTGGAAACAGGGACAATGGCTGCCATCAGAGAGGAGGCCAAAGCCTGGATTGATCTCTGTTGGGCCTCCAAGCCAGTGTGAATGCCCTCCAGAAATGCATTTGTCTGTTGCATTTGGGCTGCCAGCCCCTGGATGGCATTCACAATGGTTGACTGCACTACAGAGATGGATCTCAGGAGCTCAATAGCCTCCTCACTCAGGGCAGCAGGGCTGACTGGGGCAGGGCCTGAGGTGCCTGGGGCGAAGGAGATACCCACCCTCCTGGGTGAGTGGGCACGGGCAACTCGATGAGGGGCAGCTGGGAGGGCGGTGCTGGTATGGGGGTGGTGGCTGTACCTGTAGCGGTGGTGGGCACAGAAGTATCCGCCACCACCAGGGAGCTCCCATCGGAGGAGGTATCTGTGTCAGAACTGTCCTCTCAAGTCTCCACCATGGTGCTCCCCTCGCCCTCCATCCCAATGGTGCCCTCACGTCGGTGGACTCCGCATCCTGGGCCCTGTGGGATGCATCTCCCTCCATCGCCGGTGCCTCTGCTCTTCCGCCAGATGATGCTAATGCATTTAAGGACAGGGTGGCAAAACAAAAAGGGGGGGAGAGACAAAGGATTCACTGGGTCAATGGCTACACCAACACCACCGTTGGCATACACAGCCCACTCACACACAGGGTACAGGCCTATGCACCATGCAATGCACTACCAGTAATAATGCTAGCCACCAGGGCATGGGCATGGACACATACCGCCAACTGCATCACACCTGGGACCCACACAGCCCTGCCCAGTAGTGGATGCCTACAAGCTAGGTAGCAGGATTATCACTTCTGAACCCTGCCCAACATGGGACCTACTCTGCAATGTCAGGCCTGGCCTAAGGGCACTCACTGACACACATCTCCCATCCGGGTACCCCCCTACCATGCGTGAGTGGTAATGATGGGAACTGTACTTACCCCCTTGTGTGATGTCCTCAAGCGCCCATCTAGCTCCATATAGGCCACCACCAGTTTGCGGGCTATATGGGGGGGTCAGGGTTCGACGGGCACCCCTTCCCTGTTGGGAGGCCATCCCCAGCTGGGCCTCCGCCGTCTTCCATGCCCAGCGTCTCGGGTCCTCCCACTGTTTCCGACAGTGGGTGCTCTATCTGCCGTAGACCCCCAGGGTGCGCACGTCCTTGGCGATGGCACGCCATATACCCTTCTTTTGATGAGCGCTGACCTGCTGAGAAATACACACAGAGAAAGGTATTAGTAAGACCGTCCTGCCTGTTACACTCATGGCCCACCATACCCCTTTACATCGCCATTTGCAAACACAGGGCCCAGCACACAACCTTTGTGCTGCCCAGGGGCCATCCACCACCCCCCCACACAAGGCCTTCACACACACCACTCCATGCATTCGTGCCCCAATCATCGTGCTCACAGTGTACTCACCTGTTGGTCTGGAGGCCCATACAGCAGTCGGTACTGGGGTAGGACCCCATCCACCAGTCGTTCCAACTCCGCTGAGGTGAATGCATGGGCCCTTTCCCCAGTAATACGAGCCATGGTAGGATCCAGACACAGGTCACCAATGCACATGCAGTGTAGTGCCTCTCCTCTTGAAGGTCAGATAGCAAGTGAGTGATCAGATAGAAAATGGTGGTCACGTCCGCGACGGTGCATACCGTCACTGCCGGCATACATCACCATTGGCCACTGTATCTCATAGGGGCCAATATTATCCAATGAGGAGTTGCACAGAGGTTCTCGACCGTCTCCCGCAACAGCACATAACGTTAGCGGAATGACCTCACTTCCATCTGTCCCTCCACACAGGAGAGGTGGACTCCATTTCGGGGGGGGGGGGTAGGGCCTGGATTATAACTGCATCACAGTACTCAATTGGACATACTGGACAATTGCCACATATACATTACAAATTGGCATCATGCACCGTATTATTGAGGCTGAGATGTACAGTTTGTGACCGGCTCCTCACTCTTTTGCACCATAGATTGCTACCGCTGCGGATGAATAGGAGATGGAGACACACCCACGTGTACAGACCCCTGGTGGACTTGGCAACAATGGAGGACAGACACATCATCCTCATCTATAGACTTGACAGGGACACAATCACAGAGCTGTGTGCCCAATTGGAGCCTGACCTGATATCTGCTATCTGACAACCCACTGGGATCCCCCTCTTGTGCAAGTGCTATCAGTGCTCCATTTCCTGGCAACTGGTTCTTTCCAAGTGACAGTGGGCTTGGCAGCAGGAATGTCACAGCCAATGTTCTCAATAGTGCTGACCAGAGTGTTGTCCGCCCTGATTAAACACATGTGTAGCCACATTGTTTTCCCCCACGTGGAGGATTTGGCCACTGTGAAGGCTGACTTCTATGCAATGGGACATATCCCCAACATCATTGGGGCAACTGATGGAACACATATTGCATTTGTCCACCCAGGCAAAATGAACAGGTGTTCAGAAATCGAAAGAGTTTTCACTCCATGAATGTCCAGATGGTGTGCCCATCGGACCAGTACATCTCCCATGTCAATGCTAAGTATTCTGGGTCAGTGCATGATGCCTTTATCCTGAGGAATAGCAGCATTCCAAATGTGATGGGCCAACTACAGAGGCACCGGGTGTGGCTAATAGGTGAGCCCTGGTTCCCACCCAATGGATGTTGGTGCATGGGTATGGTGTGGGCCATACGGGATAGTGTGTGGCTAAATGTTGTCGCTCGATATTTGCAGGTGACTTTGGTTAACCCAACCTATCATGGCTACTGACTCCTATGAGGAATCCCAGGACAAGGGCAGAGGAATGTTACAATGAGGGACATGGGCGAACAAGAAGGATTACTGAATGTACCTTTGGCATCCTGAAGGCCAGGTTTCGGTGCCTCCTTCTAACAGGTGGATCCCTGTGCTACTCACCCAAGAAGGTCTGCCAGATAATCGTTGCATGCTGTGTGTTGCACAACCTTGCCTAGAGACGCCATGTGCCTTTTCTGCCGGAGCAGGAGGCTGAAGATGGCCGTGTGGCAGCAGTGACCCTGTGGACAGTGAGGAAGAGGAGGCAGAGGATGAGGATGAGGACAACAGAACTGCAGTGATTGGCAATACTTCCAATGACATACAGGTAAGACAGTGTTATTTCAAATTTTATTGACATTTTTTTGTTTTACTTTGTCACTGGCAGGCTGTTATTTCTCACTTCTATGCCCACTCACTGTACCCTTTGGCAAATCTTTTTGCAGATGTTGGTGCCCCACTACCGCTCGTGGTATGATCATTGCAGCCAACTACAGGTCTGTCCTATCTGAACATTACTGTACAGTTGAATTGCAATTTTTGAACCTGGTTAAACAAATACATACTTAAATCTTTTGACATACTCCATACTTGTATTTGTATAAAGGGTATTTATTGAAGTGATAAGGAGGTTTAGGGCAAGTGCATTGGGATGGGGTGATGATGGAGTTAAGTCTAGGGTAGAGTTCCAGTCTATTTGTAGCACGGGTGCATTGTCCATGGGGACATAGGAAGGGGAGCAATGACAGTTCAAGGTGGACAGGGTGACAGAGTGGGACACGAGGGGGACAATCAGAAGAGTCTTATTTCCTGGCGGGGGTCTTGGAAATAGTCTCTGGCTTGTGCCTAGATCGCAGGGAATGTTTGAGGGGTGGTTCTCCCTCTGCAGGGGGAGGGGTACTAGTGGCCTGTTGGCCCTGTGGCGGGGCCTCCTGTCCACTAGTGGCAGCGGAGGTGGAAGGCAGTTCAGATGTCTGTCTAGTGGCAGGGGCCTGCTGTTCTAAGACTGCCTCCCTCATAATGTTGGCCATGTCTACCAGCACCCCTGCTATGGAGACCAGGGCGGTGTTACTGGCCTGCATGTCCTCCCCGATCGCCTGGTACAGTCCCTCCTGCAGCCGTCTGTTCTCCTGCACGTTGACCAGGATCTGGCCCAGCGTGCCCTGGGAATGTTGGTATGCTCCCAGGATCTCAGAGAGTGCCTCCTGGAGAGTTGGTTCCCTGGGCCTGTCCTCCCCCTGGTGCACAGCAGTCCTCCCAGTGTCCCTGTTGTCCGGTGCCTCTGCCCCTGAACTGTGTGCCCACTGCCACTGACCTCAGGTCCCTGATTGTCTTGGGGGCGATGTGTGCCCTGGGGTCCCTGTAGTGGTGGACACACTGCTAATTGACGTGTCCTGGGGACAAAGATATGGATACGCTGGGTGGGTGCTGTGGTGGTGTTTCCTGAGGAGGGAGGCTTTGTGGTGGTGTGTGGCTGTGCCTGGGTAACCGGCTGTCCGGAGGTCCCTGATGGGCCAGGTTGGTCATTCAGATCCAGGCGGCCAGAAGCGCTGTCATCACTGTGGGCCTCTTCTGGGGGGGACTGGATAGTGGTGCCACCTCTTCTCCGCTGACATTGGCTGTGATACTTGTGGGGATGTACATACAGTGTTATTGTTTCTGAGTGTGACATATTGTGCATTGGTGGGTTGCCCTCTTTGGTTGTATTCGCCCTGGCAGCTTTCACTTGTGTGAGTTGGTATGTGGTGGGCTAGCTGATTCTCTCTAATGTGCTTCTTTTAGTGATAGGTGTCCATGCAGTGCTGTGAGTGATGTCCATGCATTGGTGGTGCATGCAGGGCTTGGCATCGGGATGTGTGATATGTGATGGTGGGGTGTGTGGGAGGTGGTGGAGTGATGGGAATGAGAGTGGTTTGGGGGATGTGATGGCATGCAGGTAGGGGGTGAGAATAGTATAGAGTTGACTTACCAGAGTCCAGTCCTCCTCCTACTCCTGCCAGGCCCTCAGGATGCATGATTGCCAAGACTTGCTCCTCCCATGTTGTTAGTTGTGTGGGAGGAGGTGGGGGTCCACCGCCAGTCCTCTGTACAGCGAGTTGGTGTCTTACTGCAATAGAACGTACCTTCCCTGTAGGTCCTTCCACCTCTTCCTGATTTTGTCCCTTGTTCTGGGGTGCTGTCCCACGGCGTTGACCCTGTCTACGATACTTCACCATAGCGCCATCTTCCTAGCAATGGACATCTGTTACACCTGTGCTCCAAATAGCTGTGGCTCTACCCGGATGATTTCCTCCATCATGACCCTTACTTCCTCCTCTGAGAATCTGGGGTGTCTTTGTGGTGCCATGGGTGTTGTGTGAGTAGCGTGGGTGAGGGTGTGTAGGGTGATGTGTTGGAGTGTGTGATGTAAGGTGCGTGGGTGGTGTATAGGTGATGGTGGTGTGTGGCTCTGGTCTTGTCTGTGGTCGTGGTGTCTGTCTTGTGCCAATGGTTTGTATTCATAAAGGGTTGTGGGTATTGTCGGTGTGTGTTTTATAGTGGTGTGGGTGTGGTGTGTGTATGGGTGTCAGGTGTGTGTTGTTTGAATTGTCCAATGTGGTGCTGTTTTGTTTGAGTTTGTGTATTTTGAGCGCAGCGGTATGTACCGCTGATGGATTACCACCATTGAATAGCTGCTGTGGTGATTCGTGGGTCATAATGTGATGGGCGTAGTTCTGTTGGTGTAACGGTGTGGGTCTTGATACCGCCACTTTATCACTGACCTTTGGTGTGGCGGATTTGTGTCTGTGGCTGAATAGGTACGGATTGGTGTGTATGTGTCATAGTATGGTGAACGGATATCCGCCGTGGCAGCGGTATGTTGGCAGCAGTCACTGTGGCGGTAAGTGGGATTTACTGCCAATGTCATAATGAGGGCCTTCATTTTTCAATGGAAAAATGTGATGTGTCAATGTTGCGTTTTAGGGCATTTCCTGTCACGGGCACTAGGCCTATCCACACAAGTGAGGTACCTTTTTTATCGAGAGACTTGGGGGAATACAGAATAGAAGAACAAGTGTTATTGTCAATTGTTTTTCTCTACATTTTTGCCTTCCAAATGGAAGGCAGTGTGTAAGAAAAAAGTCATTTTGAGAAATGACCTGTAATTTACATGCTAGTATGGGGACCCCCAAATCCAGAGATGTGCAAATAATCACTGTTTCTAAACTCCTTATCTTCTGCCCATTTTGGAAATACAAAGGTATCCTTGATACCTATTTTTCACTCTTTATATTTTACCAAATAAATTGCTGCATACCCGGTATACAATGAAAACCCACTGCAAGGTACAGGTAATTTATTGGCTCTGGGTACCTAGGGTTCTTGATGAACCTACAAGGCCTATATATCCCGCGACCAGAAGAGTCAAGCAGGCGTAACAGTATATTGTTTCCAAAAACCTGCCATAGCCGGAAAAAGTTACAGAAGAAGATGTGGACAGAAATGGTTGTTTTTTTCAACGCAATTTCATTTTTTTTAAATTTAAGATGTTGTTTTATGTAGTAAAACCTTGAACAATCTACACAAATTACCCTTTGCTGAATTCAGAATTGTATCTACTTTTCAGAAATGTTTAGCTGTCACAGATCCATCATTGGTTTCATACCTCTTTCTGTCAATAACTGGAAGGAGGATGAAAGCACAAAAATAGTAAAAATGGGGTATGTCCCAGTAAAATTTCAAAACTGTGTTGAAAAATGTGTTTTTCTGATTCAAGTCTGCCTGTTCCTGAAAGCTGGGAAGATTGTGATATTAGAAAACCCTTTGTTGATGGCATTTGCACAGAAAAAAGGTGGCCCGCACTAAGGGGTTAACATTTCTCTTAATGTTGTTATGTTTTTAGCTACTTTTTAACTTTTTCTTTTTTTTAAACTTTTCTTCCCTTCCCTTTTCCTAATCCTTACTTCCTTATCTCCCCCCACGTTGCCAGCGCTATGGCACAGCAGGAGAGCAGCAGAGCCAGGACCCCATCCATCAGCCGCCTTGCTTGTGGGTGGCGGCAACATCAAGGGGTGAAGCCCCGTGCCATATTTGTGAGGTGGGGAGAGCTGCCTATGTGTTCTTTGTGCAGCGCCACCTCTCCTGCACCTTGGCAGCAGCCGCATGCCCAGGTTTGGGTACGGCCTCCAAGAGTGTCAGCAGTGCTGGGAGAGGGTGTGCCGGGCTGTGCAATGCAGCTCTAGGGTCCGGTGCAACCAGCAACAGCTGACGCACCAGTGGGCCGACATCCTTGATTGGGAAACAGACCTGCTCGACCTGCTAGGCATCAAGATTGCAGGGCTTGGTGAGTAAAAATTAATTATTACTTGACCTCTGTGCTACTAGTTTCTTCCCAAATAGCAAGCATGCTGCTCACACACAGGTAAGTTAACTTTATGTTAGAAATATATTATTATGTGATCATCATCTAGACAGGTGCTCAGCACTTCCTAATTGTACTTATTTTTGGTGCTTGCTTGGGCTGATTAAGAAGTAATACAGAGACTCCTCCTGTGTCCTGTCTGAGATAGTCATTGTTAATATATTAGAATTTGCGATTTTGCATGTTCTCTCTCTTCTCTGTATTTTTCTTTTTTGTAGCTCGTACATTGATAACTGCCAAGCAATTTCCTAGTGATGTGTAGTAGTTTTACATGCACTCAATCTATGCGTTGAGAGATTCAGAATGAGATGAGAGCTGTAGAAAGCATTCACTGCAATTTATTAGTAATTCCAAAATGTAGTTTAGGAAATTAGGAATAGGGTTAGGAAATTTGAAATATGACGGTCCTTGATACTAATATTATTATTATACAGGCCCCCTGAAACTCTGATGTGGAAATGTTACTAGGTGTGCCTTTTCCTTTAAAAAAATAATATCCTTGAAGAGATTATTTATGAACAGTACCACTAATCCTTTCTATTTTTTTTTTACATAATCCAGCATCCAGGGGCAGGAGGAGGGCCAGGCAGCTGAAGGTGGCCCCTCAACATGTGCCCGGCCAGATGGCTCTGCTGGCCCTAGTAAATCCTCCTGTTGTTGGTAATATTAATATTTAGTTCCCTAATTTTTACCACTCCACACAAATTAATTTCTACCTTTTTACTGTGGCTGTCTCCTAATTTTTTTCCAACTCCACTTTGATTTATTTGTTTCATAAATTCTTCTTATCCCTGCATTATCCTATTTACTTATTTTCTCTATTTTAAGTTTCTTTACTTTAAACTATCTGGCTATTCTAGTCTGTCTGTGGCCTCTTTTCTTCTGCTTTGTCAGTGAGCTTTCCCTCTCCCCTAATGTATCTTATTTTGTGGAGTGGTGGTAAGGCTCAGAGAACATATGTACTGAATATTGCATGCCCATGTAAAGTATTCTTTTGTGAGAAGACTTTCTTTTTCTTGCTCTAGCTCAATCATTAAAAAAAGGGAAAAAAGGTGTTTTTGAACATGGTCACATAACTGTTTGTACCCTCCAATGTTGTGTATGTATTATTAGTATAATAGCAGTTGATGACTGTGCACCATGGCAAGAAGTATGAGGAGGATGGCTCCATTGCATTGGCCAACCAAGACCATATGTCCTTCATTGACCAATTATTGAACCTTTTAATTTCTCTAGAAAAACTCAGATTCATCAATAGCTAGTTCTGCCCCTCCATTACCATTTTTCTACTTGAGTACTTGGCTTTTAAAAAAATCCCAAACAACAAAATGCCCACCTGATATTTTGATAGGAGAGAATCCGTAACCGAAATATAGTGATGTATTTTTGGCTGTTTTTGCTATTACAAAAAAACAATAGGGAGAGGCATATGTGGTATCTGAATTGCGTAAAAAAAAAAATTCTAGCAGCACTGGCCACCAGTGTCAGGGCCAGCAGTGCTGACGCAGCTGCAGGAGCGGATGAGGGGGGAATCTCTGTGGCAGCAGTGGCGGGCGGTGGTAAGTCCTATTGCTTTCTTATTGACAATTAGTACTATAGTAACTACATGGTTGTATTAGTGTTGTTGACTCACTCATCAATACCCTGCTTCTCATACAGAGGGAATTGAGTATGTATTGGGCTTTCTGTCTGCAACTCAGTAGACTAAGGTTTATAAAATGAACTTGAACTATGATGTTTTGAAAAATTGAAAGAAGGATGGAAGTAGAATGGATCGGTGAAATATAATGAGAGAAAGGATGTGTGGATGAAAGGGTACATAATGATATTCATATAGGTGGGTGATGAGGAGGATGATAGGATGCATGTGTGGGTGAAGGATGGATGAACGCCCAGGTGGGTGAAAGGGGATGGGTGAAAGGATTCCATGCCTGGATGGGTGAATGGACTCCTTGGGTGGGTTAGATCTCTTGGATGGGTGAATGGTTGAAAGGCTGCATGGGTGGTTATTGAGTAAATGTATGTTGGCGAAAGGTTAATAGAGAGCCATGTTTGAAATTTGGATGGTTTTAAATGGCAAAGGATTGGATGAGAGAATGTAAAGCTTAGCTTAAATGGTTTGTATCAACGCCAACGATGAAGAATAGGAGAACTAGAAGAACACATTTGCAATGATGAATAGATAAATGCTTGGAATGAAGTTCTTCTCACCTACTTTAATTGCTTGGAATGTTTTTTTATCAAAGGTTTTATGCAAAGGTTTGGATGGTATATAACAGTTGCATGGTTCAATTTGGCAGAATTGGCACTGCAATGTTGACTGTGCAATGTGCGTCTGTCAGCTTAAGTTAAGTTAATGTGTCAAATACTTTTCAATGCATGGCAATGCCTTTCTTCCCAGTGCTCACTCTGTCAGTCACTTCCTAGCACCTCACACCTTTAATCTTTCTAAAGTTCTGTCCCAGACTTCGTAATAATTTGAGAGATCAATCTTTGGTTGTGCCACATTTTGATAAATATAAATCATTTAAATCATTAAACCATATAAATGGCTTCCATAATGGATTCACTTCTGCCCTAATTTTTCCTTGCAAGATTTGCCAGCCACAGTGAGTCACACTACTAGCCAAACCTTAGGCACATAATGATGATGATGAGGAATTGATTGATCTGTAAAGTGTGTACTCTAACTACCCATCCAAATCTACTCTACTTACCATGTAGTTGAGTATGTTATGAAGCTTCCTTTCCTTACTGCAAAGCAAATGTTTTTTTTTGGAAAAAAGTAGTTTTTACAAAGTGTGGTGGAGGAGGGGCATGAGGACAGTGAGTAAAGTGGTCCATAAGTAAGTGCCTTGATTTTCCTAAATGGGATAGTCTGTGACAATGGGAATGTGTCACATACAATCTATATCCCATTCCTTAATCCTTTTCCTGTACTGCAGTGCATCTTCTCCCACCACCTATTTATGGCAAACAGGATGTTTGCATGATTGATTATATTATGTGGCGTGTTTCATTCTTAGTATTCATCTGCATTGTAGTCCAGGTACAAAGAAGAACAGGGCCATTGGAATAAAATTATTTTCCATTACAGCTACCCGAGCTGCAGACAGTAACGAGTAAGACTATGGCGCCAGCTGAGCTAGCAATGCCACCATTAGTTTAGCACAACAGTAGAGAGAAGAATACTTGGATTCCATAGTGCATATTATGGCTCTGACAGTTCTCACTTTAAAATTGAATGGCCTGAGTTGACCACCAAATGTACTGCTACTGTGCCACTACACTATGTGATCTTAAATAAGTGTTTTGCTTAGAGCATTGATTACAATTTCTCTTTTTCTTTCTTGCTATGGCTATTCCTGCTGCTTCACCATCACTGCAGGAAATAGCAGCCCAGTTGCAGCAGAGGAAGCTGGAGGCCATACAGGCCGAGTACCAGTGGCTGGTGGTCCTCGAGAAAGAGGAGGAGGAGGTGGCAGCAGCAGTCGCTGCTGCCGGTAATCAGGGCCCCAGCCAGTCCCCAGTGCCTCCAGCCCAGCAACACCTATGCCGCAGAGCCAGGGCAGTCGCCCACCATCACATCATCCTTGCTGATCCCCCCTCGGGGACCATCTTCCAATGCTGCGTCCTTCGGATGCTGGTGCAGTTAAAGGTCTGTCAAGCATGTGTGAAGGTCTTCTGAGGAGAATCCTGGTCCGCCTTAAGTGCCCTCCTCTGCCTCTTTTTTAACCTTATATTTTGGTGGGTGTGACTTGTTGTGGGTGGAGAGGGTGGGAATAGGTTTGTGCAGGACTTGTATGCAACATTGGACAATTGCACATTTTTTGTTTTGAACATTGGTTGGGGAAAGGGACATTTGTTTGGGGATAGAGATAGGCCAGTTGTGGGTGGAAGGGATGGGGATTTACTTATGATTTTTGTTAGGGACGGGGTAAAATAAATAGTTATTTACAGTTCTTTAGGCCTAAAATCTTTTTTTAGGGTCTTTTACTTCACACTGCTGCCTTTACACAGCATATTTTTAAAATCTGCTGATAGCATATTCCTTTTAGCGCAGCATGTTTTACAAATCTGCTGATGGTGTATAACAATTATTTATGCAGTTAGGTAACCTTGTTCCAATACTCTTCTAGTCTCTGCAGTGCATTCTGCAAAATGTGACCCATAGGAGTGAGGCAAAGAGATTTGCCATTGCCAATTATATTGCATAAACTAAAGGTACAACAGTGGTCCATAATTGTCTTACCTAAATATATGAAGCGAGGGCTGCATGGTTTCTCAATATTCCATGGTGGTGTAGTAGTAGCATGCTAGTGCACTAACATTGAAGGCATGGGATGCGAGGTACCACTCCACCTAGGTGAACTCAAATAAAGATCCTGCACACTGAATTCAGGTTGCTTCTACCACATGCGCCCCACCAAGTGTGAGATTAATCAATGGTGTAAATTATTAAGTAATACCTCAATCAATCACATCCTGGGAATGGGGTTAGGGATTTGATGAATGGATGGGAATGGGATTTTGGAAAAGGTGTGACAAAAAGACAAACCCAACACAAACACAATATTCATCTGGGATAACTTTACATTTTTTCAGCCCCAAGTTATATTAATCTAAAAATGTTCAGACAGCTACATTTGCAAAATAGTACATATAATTAATCTTGGGGTGAAGCTAACATACATTGTTCTAAAAAAAAGAATATTGAAAGAAAAATGATACTAGTCTGTATTGCCAAATTGGGTGGTGCATCTGCAATCTTCTTGGATTGCCCCGTCAATCTTCTTGGGTGCCTTCTTGAAGCGGTCCGATAGGGTAAGCATGAGTATTATGGTGCAGGAGAAGAGAAGGCCTGTGGATTGTAAAACAGAAATGATTATCATCATGATATTGTAGAATCAAGAAGGATGGAATGGAAGGTAAGCTTCATGAGGAGTAGTGTACCAAGAAGACTCAGAGGTGGCAGAACAAGAACAAAGACTTTTGCAATCATCCACCAACAATCCCAGACAAGTGTCAGCATGTATCAGGATGATCAAATGCGCAACTGTCATGCTCATGATAACATTTAGCCTAGAGACTGCCTAATGTGGCATTATCATCCATCACATGTCTGTCTTCTCAAGTTTCCTACAACAGGCCCCCCACCCAACTACATAGTTTCAAATTAGAGCCAGTCAGCACACAGCAGCCTCTCACCTCCAGTCCACAGATTGGAGTAGGCTTCTTAGACTCATACTTACATCACCCCTGTTGATTTCCATGAAGTTAATAACTTCCTTTTACTGGCAGTTTTTAAGTTGTCACTTCACGCTGTGATTCCTTCCATCATACTCCAGACTCTCGTTAAAGATTATTTTGTCCAACTCCACACGAACTGCTCCAGAGAGTCACAGTCTCAGGATCCAATTGAGATACAGCGACCTGTAACTGTTTAAAAACTAGAGAAACATTGAGTTTTTTATTTATTTTCGGGACTAGAATTTAGTTTTGTTCCCTAAATGGGCTGGTTGGGCCAGCAGAGCACCAGAAAGCAAAGCAGTATGAAAATGTTGGCAAAAGATTTTGGTAAGTGTGAAAGAGGAAGGAAAAAAAATCACCTTCAGAAAAAAATTATCACCCATTATTATTTTTATGCCACAAACATTGTAAATCGATCACGACACAAGACATGATGAGTCACACGAACCATCTCAATTCTCAACAATGAAACAAGTATCCCTCATATCAATCATTAAGGCATATGTATAGCATTACTTACCTGTTCCAATCAAGCATAGTGATACATTGCTGATCGTCTTAGATTCAGGAAAGGAAACACACATTGGCCAGTAAGTTGTAAATCAAATATCTGGTGCAGTCCTGCTAGGGGACAAAAGAAAGGATAGGCACAGAATGGAGGCAGGCATTGTCTCTTGAAACTCCTTAAAGTTATTTTGGTGGGTTTGAGGGCTGCATCAATGCACACTGGTCCAACTACAATTCCACCATACATGTGCCTAAAACAGTTGTGGTTCATTAGTCATTTAGACAGAAACTAACAATATACGATAATGAGGTTCCCACAGCTAGCTACTTTTATTTCTCGAACCTGTTCATAGTAGAAAGTAGAAAGCTCTATGGTGCCCCAGGTCTAGACAAGGAAATAGAATTCGCCCTCAGACTCAGGTGGTTCACCCAGACGTTGGTCAGCTAACACACTACCATGACCTAAGTCCAATCATTCCACATCCTGTTGTACTTCAGGTATGCTGAAATACGGTGATAAAAAAGTGCTGATTCATTTAGATCATGGTCAATGTCACAGCGTTTTGGGGTATGAGACTAGCCCTTCTCACTGTCACAACTGCAGCAGCTTCACTGAACACAAACTGAGCAGATACGGGCAAGCCAGCTACTTTATTGCCAGCCTGCTGATTACTACCCATTGGCACCTCTTCCCATAGCAATACACCAGTGGGTTTTGATCCAGATAGACCTCTGTTGGGTCATCCAGGTAGGCCTGGACCATCTGCTCAATAATCGTTAGTGCTCCACCTTGCTCGAGCTCTTTTGCCTTCGCCTAAGCAGTGGACGTAAGGCCTGCCTTTAGAAACCAATCAAATGCAGATTTTGGGACTGCTGCTCCTGTTCCTGTTGTTGTTGATGTTGATTTTGGCTGCTGTGAGCCAACAGCACTGACCGTAGGCTCTATGAATGTTGTAGGCTGCACCCCAGAACTTCTGCCTGTGAGTGGGCCTCTAATTTCCAGCCTTTCTTTTTCTACATCTCTGGCTTGCTCAGCAATCCATGTTTTGTAGGTTGAAACATCCCCATCTGAAAATGGAATGAAAGTAACCAGTAATTGTTTTTACAGTGGGTCAAGAATTGTGACACAGATGTAATGTTTGGATGACGCAATGTCTCTTTCAAGCCTTGCATTAACAGGTAAGCGAAGGATTAAGCCCTCAACCAACTCCTGCGCATCTGTTTTTCATCCACACCTGCGTATGTTTCAGACACCTCCTTTAGCTGTTTCTGCAACATATGCGTCAATGGGATAGCTTGACCCATGGTACAGTCCTCCTTGTTGACTTCTTGTGTGAAAATTTCAAAGGGAAGCAGCATCTCTATCAGGCATTTGACCAGGCTCCATTGGCCCATCTCAATGATCATGCCTTTCACAGTTGCATCCCCTCTTTGCATGACATATTCATTGATCAGTCTGCACTGCTCAAACAGACGTAACATGTAATAAGTAGAATTCCAGTGTGATCCCACCTCCTGTATGAGGGCTTTAACTGGCATTCTATTATCATGCTGGATAATCCTCAGTAGATTGCAGGCTCTAAAAGAATAGCTAAAATGAGTGCAGATTCTTCTGCATGTGGACAGTAATTACTTGAGGTTCTTTTTTGAGGAAGTCCTGTACAATTATGTTTATGCAGGGTGCCAAACACAGGACCCTGAAATAGCCTCCATCTGACATGGTCCTAACTATATTACTGCCATTGTCCATGGCAACAAATCCAACGTTAAGCCCTCTGGGGCGCAGCCATTCAAAGACCTTGTTGTTAAAATCAACCAAGATGTTTGCAGCTGTATGGGATTTCTCCATGGTGAACATAGCATGCTTCTGAGCATATCATTTCTCTAACCCCCACAAAATAGATGCATTGTACAGTGATACACATGTAACTAGTGGCTTGGCAACTGGTCTACATGCCTGTTGTCAAGTGGATTGTCTGGACAGCACTCTGCTTCAAAGCTTGTCCATCCAGCTTCAGTACATCGTAATGTAGCGCTGGAACAGTAACTCTGGTAAAATAGGCCTGGCTGGGATAGATAGACACCACAAATTCTAGAAAACCAACTCCTTCCACAAAAGAAAAAGGGAAGAGGTCCAAAGTTAACATTTTAGCCAGCTTCCCGTTGTACAAACGTGCCATTGGGTGGTTGCGTTTGTATTGTCCCTCCTGCGTAAACATGAGAGTAATAGTAGCCGGGATTTTTTTCTTTGCTGGTGCCACTGATGCAGGCAACTTAGAAGGTGGTGGTAGGTTCAATGTGCCCCTCAGGGGGGCAGCCACAGTAGGCTCTTGCTTTGGTGTTTCGACCTGACTCTGAGTCTTCCTGTGCCATGGCGATGTTGCTGATGTGTGCGACGATATTACTGTACTGCTGGGGACAGGTCTGATTTGTGTAACATAAATGTCACCCTCTTCTTCACCTTCCATCATGATGGGATCAGATTCCCTGCTTTAAACACCTTCACTAACACCACTTGCAGGCTTTTCCACTTGGCCGCTAAGGTGCGCCTCACAGCGGATTGTGTAGTGTTTTCTCAAATGGGTTGTTTTGCCTCCAGTTCCATAGTTTGTTCCAAGCTTACCCCGACTAACACTTGCTCAGCAAATGGAGCATATGGCAATGTTTGGCTCCTTTTCACTAACCATAAAGAAGTCCCAAACTGGGGAGGTCAACTTTCTAACAGTGGTGCCACTGCCAGTGTCTGAAGAGGTGGCCGTAGGTGGATGTTGTTTTGCCTCTCTGCAGTGCTTCCTTCTACTGAGTTGGGTGTGGATGTAGGTCGCACCCAGGGCCTTGTAAATATGGAAGCTGGTGGAGGTGGTGGTATAGCTGCCACATCTCTCAAAGCAAGTTGAGAAGCTGGGGTAATGTTTGACTCCACTGGGGCTGGGCTAATGTCCATGATGACTGGCTCATCGTCAGACTCGTCATCCTCCTCTCCATGATCCATAACTCTAAGGCTTTCTTCTCACTCCTTACCTCTCCTGGTGTGTCTCAGACTAAAGTGGCAGTCTTGATCATCAGAAGGGGGGCTTGAGGAAGAAGATGGTAGAGATCTGGAAGACAGTGGATCTAGTGAAAGAGGGGCTTCTTTGGCTTCCTCTGCATGAAGCTTCATTCTGATGTGCTCCTACTTTGGGAAGAACTGCTATTGCTGGCTGCAGCTGTTGTTGTTCACTGGCCTAAGTTTCCGGCAATGATTGGGTACTACTTTGAGAAAAAGATAAGTTCAATTCAACGTCACTGCTTGTCAGGATTCCTGGGATTACAGAGGCTACCTTGGTGACAGACATGGGCTTGGGCCTACTTTGGAATGCAGCCGCTGATGCAGGAGTGGAGCTCCCAGCTTGCTCCCCAGAGGCTGGTGCGGCAAGCACACGTCTTTGCCCAAAAAAGGTCTGGGGTGACATATCAGTGGTGGGAAGCTCCTTCTTATCACTGGCCGCTCTCTTGCTAGCAGCTCTCTTTGGGGCCATCTTGAAGGTGTCAGTTGGCAGTAGCACTTAGCTACACTAGCTGAATAGATGTTCTTGTGGTCATGAGTGTGGTCACACATCATGTCAAGCACAGGCCTTCTGTCTGGCAGTACTGTGGGTGATGTCTCTTTCTCTTCGTGCACCTAAAAGCAAACATGCAAGAAGGATCAGTGAAAATTGCATTGTTGTTGCAGTTGCATTAGTAGTAGAAACAAACAATATCATAGAATGGTTACTTAAATAAACATTTAAATAATTATGAAATACAGGGTATCCATTCATAAAAACAACACACCGTCATAAACTTTCATTATCATGTACAGTCATGAAGGATAAGAAAGAGCAACAACTACAACATACAGAATGTAAATGTCAGCTTTATCTGTCTGCATCAAGTTGGCATGTGGCACTCAGGGAGGTGCTGGTGTCAAATGGAATAATAATAATCCTTGAATAATGTAACAGTAAGTAATGTAATGTAACTGTGCGCCTATGGCAGACATGGGGCTTATAGTGAAAATAGGAAAAAATAAAAATAAATACAAAAATTGCCATTAATTTAAAAAAAAATTGAAAAGCAAGAAAAAAAGTTTAAACATATTTAAATATTATTATTATTTTTAGACTAATATTATAAAATTAAATAAAATTAAGGGTGTGAAAAAAATTGGAAGAAAAGGATAATAATTTTTTTTTTTAAATAGATTGCAATTTCTGATGTACTAGGGGAAGGGGACTAGCATGAAAAACCACAGGGATTTCGGAGGCAAGGAGTGATGGAGGTGGAAAATGCAAAAAAAAGCATATCATAAAATATAAAATACTGCTCAGACAGTACATTTAGTAACAAGCATTGATATACAAGCCCTGAATAAACACAAAATGGCCGCCAGCCTCATGGTCAAACAACAACTGGCAAGGAGGCATGGCTACCACAACAAAGAAGAACATATGCAGCCCTAAAGCACACTGGCTGCCCACACAAAATGGCCGCCAGCCACATGGTCAAACAACAACAAGCAAGGAGGCATGGCCACCACAACAAAGAAGAATACATGCAAGACTACTGGCTGCCTAAACAAAATGGCCACCAGCCACATCAAACAACAAGCAGGATGAGTAGAAAACAAAAACCACATATAAGTATAGCAGTATAATTTTGACTATACAAAAACGCCCCCTGGCCACATGGCATGGGGAACAAAGACAAATGGTGGTCTATGACAAACATTCTCACGCACTGGCCAGACAAAGAAGGCATTGGTACAGGATAATAATTCCAAAAACTAAAATTAAAGGGGCTATAAAATGTTATACCAACAGCACACATCATGCAAAGGCATTAAGTACTATAAACCCCCATACAGTGCAGAAAAAAAATTGAAATAGCGCCAACCAACATTTTGTTATCTTTAATCCAATGCCATCCATGGTGTTTCAGTTCCACAGACATCACAAACAGTTGTTTTTCATCATGCACCCATGTCTAGTAATGGGCCTACAGCTGGAGGCCTTTTACATTAGCAGGCTACACCACTTAACATTAACATTCAACTTAATGAATGCAAATTTAAAAAACAAAATGGAGAAAATGTAGTGAACTGTTAAACATTTTTTCTTTGTAGAACAAAAATTACAACTAAAAATATAACTAGATCACAAATGCAAGCCACCTACCAAAATAAATTTAAAAAAATTGAATATAAGTACAGATTAATCCTAAAGCAAACAAGTTGCACAACACTTTACTTGTAAAAAGTCAAATACAGCAGTCTTTAAGTCCAATGATATATCCAGGAGACAAAAAAGTGATCCTTCCAGTTCGAATTCCAAGTGAAAAGTGACCAGGAGGTGGACAAAGCAGTGGGAGGAGACTACTGGACAGGAACAGGAAGTTGGAGTCTCTGGGGCACTTCCTGTTGTTGGAAAAAAAAGTGCTCAGTGCTCCTTGCACAACAATATCAACGCAGTCAATTAGAGAAGATTTTTCACTCAGCGTTGTAGATTTTAGTGTTTCAGCTTTGCCAAGTTGCAGCAACAATCAATCTTGCTCGCCTATGTCAAAAAAGACGCACCGAAAGTTGCTGACGCGGCGCTAACTCTCACAAGCAGGTAAAAAAATGTTTGTGGTCGTGAGAGAGCAGAAGTCTTTCGTCTCACATCTTGCATGTGTGAAATGATAGAAAGCGCGTGCCTACGGGGGAAAAACTGAAAAAAACTTTGCTACGTTGTGGAGTGCTGAGTCTATCGGTAACTCTGTATTCTCCACGGAACGTGGAATTGGCGAATTCCGAAAAATCCACTTTTGCCTAGACTTAGAGAGAACACAGGTGCTTTGCCTTGACCATGCGCAAGATATTAGGATGATTAGTACTTTACAGAAGTGGATCTTCAGCTTGAACACCTGTTTGTTTATATCTGTAAGTGGTTGGCGTTAAGGTTTCATTTCTGTGAAATGAGCATCGTGCTAGAATGAATCCCGAGCTGCGTTATATATCCAAGAAGAGGCCCGCATTTTGTGCAGAATGTCTACCCAACTGGATTACTTTTTACTTGCTAATTAATAAGTGCTACCTCGTTGGGTAACACTTATTAATAATGTATATATAGTGGATCTTCTACACTAAGCTGGGTGAAGGACTCTGAGGTAATACCTCTGGTGACCTTATGTGTCTGTATCTTTGCCAATGTGATTGTTCTTCAAGTGTCTTCATGAGATAACTTTCCAAGGTGGAACTGCAGAGATAACACATTTGAATACTTTGCAGAAATAAGTGCTTCTTTGTTTGAAGAAGATGCAATTGTATTCCTTTGCATCAGGAACGGATCTACAAAATGGGAAATGCACTTGAGGGGCATTTTAGTAAGCTGTCCATCATCCTGGTAAAAGGGCGGGAAGACACTGCATACCACTAATGTGTATGGGGGGTCAAATGGGTAGGGCTTCTATGCCATTTTACATACTTGTAGTTTTTAAAAGGAAAACCCAATCTCTTGTCTCAGCAGCAGAGTACAAGAAAGTTACCACTCGTCAAAGTCACTACATGAGAAATTGCACTAGAAAAAAGCAAGGATGCAGATACCTCCATCAAGGATTACATTTATCTTTTCATGGTGCAAATGCAGAGAAACAACTTGCTTTCTCTCGCTAATGCTCAGGGACCATGGGGAAGCCTCAAGGTCCCTGTGGTCCCAGCCAGCTCCCAGCCTCCTACGGGAGCCAGCATTGCTCCTGCATGCAGGGAGCTACTGGAAACGCAGCTCCCTGCATGTGGGAGCAATACTTAATTTATTTCCCTGCCCACTTGTCTGCAGGCAGGGAAAGAGATGAAAACTCCACTTCCAGAAAGCAAGAGCATTTTGACAGATCCCTCTTGCTGGAAGTGGAGTGTTTGTTTTTGCTTGGTAGGAGCTGTTGCAGCTCCCTCTAAGCAAACTCAAACAGCTATCACTAAAGGGTAGGCACCTCGGGAGCTAGCAGGAGCTGGCCCTGGAGGGTGGTGGTCCCTAGGGCCAATAATGGCTCCAGGAGGGGGGACCGCCAGGCCGCCCTCCTCTCTTGTGCATGGGCCGGCCCCAGGAGGTGGTGGTCTCCAGGTCTGTATATGGCCTTTTCTGGTGGTGGTGCCTGGGACATGGGGGTTTGTGCGGACCCCACACTTATTTTTCTTTTTGACCCAGGAAGGTGGTAGTCCCTGGGGCTTTATACAGCCCCAGGAAGGGGGTTCGTGCAGCCCCTCTTCTTTTTAATTAAAAGCCCCAGGGAAGTGGTGGTCTCTGGGGGGGTGGTGGTCCCCGGGGCATAAAAAATCCTTTGTATGGAGGACCGTGCACCCCCTCCATTTTTTTTTTAACTGCCGATGCCTCTGACACCTAATTCAAAATAAGCACGGGGGACTGCGCTTGTTTTTTTTAATTCACAGCAAAATTCGTAAATATTCATGAATTTTGCTCTGAATGAACTAAAAAAATGCTTTTTTGCCCTGGTGGACCCCAGGATCAAGCCTAGGTGGCTTGGGCATTCGTACCCTGCCCCTGCCCCTTTTTCTTTTTGGGACTCGGCTGAAGTGACTTTCTATGTTTCTTCACTTCTATTTCCTAACTATAACGATATATATATATTTTTTATATATATATATATTTATATTCTTCAAAACAAAAATGGTCTAAAGGTTGGTGGTTGTTATATTGGCATGAATAAATAAGCACTATTGGAACTTCATGGAGTGCAGTGAATACTTTTGTTGAATTATATATATTTATATATGTATTTGTGAAGATTTGTCAAATATATATATATATATATATATATATATATATATATATATATCTCAAATGTATATGTGGCAAATAAATATATATATATATATATATATATATATATATGTATATATATATATATACATATATATATATATTATATATATATATATATCTTGAAAAAGCCAAAGGGTACAGAGACGTTATAGTTAGGAAACAGAATTGAAAAAAACATAGAAATTCACTTAAAAAAAACAAAGGTTACAGGGACATTATAGTTAGGTTATATATATATATATATATATATAATATAGGTAGTTAAAGTTAGGACCTACTTTGTCTTTAGCACCATTTGACAAATCTTCATAAATTGTTAAAAACTAGTGTGCCACTCAATTGAGCTGCTATTTTAAAAGTTTTGTTAAGTAGGGACCAAGAAAAAGGGGGATCCCAAAATGCGTTTTCGCCATGTAATGTTCCATAGGGATTTTAGACGCAGTTACAGACAGAACCACTGAATACAATTACACCAAATTTGGCAGAAAGCTATAGCTTGGTCCAGAAAGATCTCTTATTGGTATATGGTGCAAATCTGTTCAGTAGTTTTTGAGTTATTAAAGAAAAAAGATTTATGTACGTCTAGGAATATGGATCCACTCTGTTGGATTCACGGATACATGATCCGTGAGCAAAAGCAAGGCCCTGATTGGAAATGTGATGGCGACTTGTGCATTGTTCTCCAAAATTCTGTGAAAACATCAATCCTCCTGTGGAGAGGCAAACAAGACTACAAAGATGTACATCTCCACCAAACCAGGGCACCTCCTCTTATTTAAATGACGTATGTGCTTCTTTGGTTTGTGGAGATGTCCTCATATCCCATGCCATCAAGAACGTGCCACCAAAATCTGAGGGCCCTTTGGTAAGCTGTCCATCATCCTGGCAAAAGTTCGGAAGACCTTTCAATAATAATAGAAATAGGGGAGGGGGCTGTGCGCCCCACCTCCCCCAGTCGATTTCAGCCCCGGGGACCCCAACCCCAGGGCCCACCCATGTCTCCCTGCGTGCCCTGGACCCGGCATTGCTATTGCACACAGGGAGCTGCTAAACATTCAGCTCCCTGTGTGCAAGATCAATAGTTTAATCTCTTTCCCTGCCCACATGTCTGCGGGCAGGGAAAGAGATGAAACCTCCACTTCGAGCGAGCGGGAGCACTTTGACAGCTCCCGCATACTGGAACCAAAGTGTTTGCTTTTGCTTGGTGGGAGCTGCCAGCATCCACCAAGCAAAAACAATCAGCTTTGTCCTGGGATAGGCACCTCAGGACATATCAGGAGCCAGTCCTGGGGTGTGGCGGTCGACAAGACTATTATTGGCCCCTGGTGGGGGGCCATGTGGCCCCCTCTTAATGTTTCAGGGCCGGACCTAGGGAGGTGGTCGTCCCTGGGCCATATGTGGTCCTCTCTTCCATTGTTTTTAAACCATTTGCCCCCGGGGAGGTGGTGGTCCCTGGGGCTCAAGGGGGATGTGAGGCTCCCCATTACATGTTATTTAGCCCGGGGAGGTGGTGGTCCCCAGGACTTGGGGGGTCCACGAGGCCCCCTCATTATTGCTGGTTTAGCCTCAGGGAGGTGGTGATCCCCGGGGCTTATAGAGCCTCAGGAGGGGGGCCCGATTGCCCTTCTCATTTCCTTGCATAATGCCCCTGGAACCTCGCCCACCCGGGGGCTTTTTTCAAAACATGCGTGGGAGCCCCAGCGTGTTTTTTTTTCTAACTTTTCACCAGAGTCACAGATCCACTGTGACTTTTGGTGACAGCTAAAAAAATGCTTTTTTGCCCTAGTAGGGTTCCTCTGGGACCCCAGCACCAGAGCTAAGGGGACAGGGTGCCACTACTATGGCCCCTTTTCTTTTTTTTTACTTTTTTTCAGGGAATCAGTTGAAGCTAAGTCCAAAGATGGCTGCCAACACTTCCTGGTTGAAGTGTTGAAGTGTTGGCAGCCAATGATACCTCAGCACGAGATCAGAACGGTTTCCAGAGCCTTTGTATCCCTGTATATACAAATGCGATTTTTCTTTAATATCTCAAAACCTACTAAACAGATTTACACCAAATACCAAAAAGGGCGCTTTCTGAACTAACAGCTACCTTTCTGCCAAATTTGGTGTAATTCTGTCCATCAGTTCGGGCTGTCGTCCTGTACAAAATCCTATAGGAATTAACATGGGGAAAACACGTTTTGGGAACACCCCCTTTTCCTCGACCCCCATTTGACGTATTACCCCAAAACTTTCCGGACAGCAGCTGAAGTGAGCATCAGATTTTTTGAGAAAATATTGTGAAGATTCATCAACGGGCGTCAAAGATATAGGCAATCAAAAAACACTTTTTCTATAGAAACTAGGGACTAACTGTAACTACATAGTGTCGATCGCCACTAGGTAATATATATATATATATATCAATGGGAACAGCTTTTTGAAAAACCCAGGACAGGTTGTGACTGAGTTTTGGGCCTCAGGTCACTGGCGGTACTCATTGTCAATTTCTTTATTTGCTGGGACTCTTTGATGTCATTTAAGGGCTAATTTATGGCTTATGTCCCAGGGGTACGCAGCAGGCCATGTTTTCATTTTGAATATTTCAAGGGATGTAGCATGGTTGATGTATTTTATATAGCATTATACAGCTGTATCACAGGTTGGTTTGTTTCAGTACGTTTTCATTTTCCACCACTGTGATTTTTACTGCTTGGGATCAACGAGGAAGTAAATAAGAAAACATGGAGTCCCTGGTGGAAGACTGGTAGCCCTACCATATTGTTACCATCCAATATATGTATTTGTTTAACTGATTTATAGAGCGTGCCAGCATATAAGTGTGATTTAAAGAGAATGCATTAGAAACTCAAAAAGAAGTTATGTTTCAACAGACATGAGAAATAGAATCTTGCAGTTGCGGGATAGCAATAACATATAGAGCTTAATGAGGGAAAAGCAAGAAATAAGACATTCATGTGGGCGTATGAGTAAGGAATCTGGAAGGTTCTTAATAGTTTGGCAGAAGTGAAACAAGTGTATTGTAAATGTTTCTTGAGCGTGAGCAGTAAGCTTAAAGTTCTTGTATGCAAGGAGTAGTAAGCTCCTTACAGAAGCGGTAGCACCTAGAAATTAATGTTTCTCTGCTTGAGAGGTTCTATAAACAAGCATTTCCAGCAGAAGGGAGTGGCAACTTCTGACATCCCTTTAGCCTTGTAGATGTTAAGGGATCCTTTAATAAAAACAAGGCCTAATAGGTGAGCCAATCAAATTTGTAATTAATTCCAACAGCACCAGGAAGCCAGTGTACATTTCATTGAATTGTGTTATGGTGGGAATTTTTGCCCTATTTACCATTTAGACCACGGAGTATAAAATGCCAGTTGCACCAGTGTTGATTACAAATGACACAAGGTAGCCATTCACCTCACCATCTGCGAATGGACCACTCTGGTCTATCTCTAAGGATGTGGCAAGTATGCAATCCTCCTACACACTCCAGCACCATCATTGTGACTGATCTGACTTGTAATCCTCATCTGTTGGGATTGTGGAGGACTGTTGGGACATTCCCTGATTCACAAAGACATTGCTATACGCATGTGAGACGTGATTCAAATTAGATCTGGGAACATTTGCCTTTTGTTGAGGCCTCAGAGCTTGTGGGATTTGCATCATTTGACCTTGGGACACATGAAAGTTTAGCATTTGCTGTCTTTGTATATGCTGTGACTGAACCGGAATGTTTCCTTGGGACAGTACAACTCCTACATTCTGTACCTGGTTCTCATTTACTATATAATTCGGATTAAAACGGTATTCCTTCTTCCAATGGCCCAATTTGCAGCAAACATGACATGGATTAGTCCTTTGCAACGTTGCCACATCTACTCCTGTACTTGGGTCTATTGGAACACCATTCCTCTACCCTGCTGTTGAAATCCATTACCTCTTTTTATCACCACAACTCCCTGCTGATACACTCCCTGCATAGAACCAATATTCCCTACAAACTCTGAACTCTGATGCTGTGAAGCTTTCATCTGCGCCATCATCACCTTTTTCTCAATTTCTATTGTTTCATATCTAATTCATCACTGTAATACTTCACAGATCTCAGAATGTCATCAATCGGCGTACTCTGCCAACAAATCAAATGCTGCTGAATCATTATGATAACTTCAGGTTTCAATCCCTGCACAAATCTTAACACAAAATGTCCCATGTCTTTTGCCTCAATAGTCTCTGTGACACTATATTGTTTGAAAGCATGGAACAATCTCCCATAGTAGGAATTTATCAACTCGTTAGATTCTTGAGTTGTTCTGTCAATCTTAACGCAATCAATGTCTTTAGGAGACACTTTAATTTTAAAAAGGAAATCATCTGATGGTACATCCTCATCACTATTGGAGACAGATCTTTTGTCTCTGGATGCTCATAGGTTCTTTTTCAGGCCAATCCACAGACACTTTGCATTCGACCCATAAATCACTTGTAACAACAATGTCAAACAAGATGTTAAAATCCTCCCATAAGACCTCTGAAAGCTTCACAAATTACTCAACCTATCTTTACCACTCCAAAGGCTTCTCTCTCATCTTTGAAAAATCATTAGTGAATGACGCAATATCACTCCTACCCCAGGGTACATGTACATATCTTACACCAGGAAAGTCTCTCATTGGAAGCATGTGATTCTCATCTGCTCCAGCCGGAGGTAAATTTAACCTTACTTTCTTTGGATCCTTCTTCTTTACCTATTTCCCTTCCCATCTATCTAATTAACTCAATTTTTTTATGTGGCCAATTAATTCTCTGACCTGTAATTTCATTCTTGATGGTCTCATGCTAGAAAGGTCTCGATCATTAAAGATCAAGTGATAAAATTTAAATCAACTTTGCATCTCCGAGCTAATTCAGCCAATCTCTTAAGAGCTTTTCCTGCACGTATTTTAATGTATTTAAATACAACCAATAGTTCGCCTCCTTGGTAGGTGTCTAATTGGGACATGTCAAGATTTCCAAGCATCATCTCTTTCAATTCTAATTTAAATTTAGCCACAACTATCGCTCTTTCTCCCTCTGGGGTTTGAAATACCCTTCCAATGAATCCCAATCTTTCCGTCTCATTTGGAATGTCTATACCCTTGAGCCAATCATCTAATTCTTGAGCAGTAAGACCCATTTGGTCTGCTGAGGTATGAAGTATTTTCTCTCCTTGAGATGTACTAGGATGTACATTATCTGTTGTATTAACAATGGACATGACAGAGGTTGGCAAATTTAAAGGTATGCTTGTCTTAGGAGTACTGTAATTAGCTTTTGGAATGGTATTTGGTTTGGATACGAAAAAGTGTTGCGATTCCTGAGGAAACCTCGGATTGGGGAATGTCCCATCTGACTTGTTGTCGTATCTGCATTTGTAATGAGTGTGGTGTTCGTTTGCATTGAGACTGAAGGAAGTCTTCTTACGGCTGTGTTCCTTGAATTGGTATTTCCTGAAACAGTCAGTGCATGTATGTTATTACCTGTCACTCCTTGTCCATACAGTGGAACTACAGGACCAATTGTAACAGGAACAGTCAGAGCATCTGGAGTAGCTAATGCATCCGAGCTCTGAGGAAGCGTCATGCTTAAAATCCCTCCTGCTCTACTGGTGCTGTAGGTATGTACAATTTTTCTTTTCCCGTTCTTTCAGTTGCCCCTCCTGTTTGGATCATGTTATATGGTGGTGGACGATTCAACAATCTCATTTAGGAAATCATTGTCTGTAGCGCTATCACATCCTAATTCAATCTAAGGATATCTACCTTGATTAATCAATAAAGGATAGTGAAAATCTCAAAAAGTTAAAAAGCTCTGGCAAAAAGAAAACTCAAGAAAAAACAAAGGATTGAATCAAAAATAAAAGGTGAAGGTGTCAGCATTTCAGAAGCTCAGCCAAAAATATTCTAAGAGAGTTAAGCTTAAGCCTAAGCTACACTTTAACAAAGCATTGGGACAAAAGGGGAAGTCAGAGGTCTGTACTTTTCAAAGCCCAGGGGAAAGTGTCTGTTAGACCTGACAGCCTCAGGGTGGTCACCCCTAACATTTTACTTGCCTCCCTCCACTTTTTAGACACTGTTTTTGCTGGTTTTAGGACTATGCACAATCTACCACTGCTAAGCAGTGCTAAAGTGCATGTGCTCTCTCCCATAAGCATGATGACATTGGATCATACCCAATTGGCTTATTTAATTTACTTATAAGTCCCTAGTAAAGTGCACTATATGTGCCCAGGGTCTGTAGAATAAATGCTACTAGTGGGCCTGCAGCACTGCTTGTGCCACCCACTCAAGTAACTCCTTAACCATGTCTCGGGCCTGCCATAGTAAGGCCTGTGTGTGCAGTTTCACTGCCCAATTCGACTTGGCATTTCAAATTACTTTCCAAGCCTAAAACTCCCCTTTTTCTACTTATACGTCACCCTTAAAGTAGGCCCTAGGTATCCCATAGGGCAGGGTGCTGTGTAGACAAAAGGCAGGACATGTACCTGTGTAGTTTACATGTCCTGATAGTGTAAAACTCCTAAATTTGTTTTGCACTGCTGTGAGGCCTGCTCTTTTCATAGGCTAACATTAGGGCTACCCTCCTATACTGTTTGAGTGGTAGCTGCTGATCTAAAAGGAGTTGGGAGGCCATATTTAGTATGGCCAGAATGGTAATACAAGATCGTGCTAACTGGTGAAGTTGGATTTAATATTACTATTTTAGAAATACCACTTTTAGAAAGTGAGCATTTCTCTACACTTAATTCCTTCTGTGCCTTACAATCCACATCTGGCTAGGTTCAGTGACAGCTCCCTTATGCATTCACCCAGACAAATCCCAAATACAGGATGCTCAACCTCACTTGCATACATCTGCATATTGAATGGGTCTTACTGGGCTGGGAGAGTGGAGGGTCTGACACTTACATGTCAAATGACAGTAGCCTGCCCTCACACAAAGGACTGCCACTCCCCTACTGGGACACTGGCAGACAGGATTGAACTGAAAAGGGGCCTTGTGCACTTCGAAGCCATTCTTTGAAGTCTCCGCCACTTCAAAGGCACATTTGGGAATTTAAACAGGGCCTCTACCCCTACCAACTCAGACACTTCCTGGAGAAGAGAACCTGAACCTGAACCTGAACCAGAGCCTGCAACCTGGCTGCCCAAAGGAGTCACCTGACTGCTTTCTGTGAATGACTGCCTCCTTGCTGTTGCCCTGCTGCCTTGCTCTCCCAGGCTCTGGGGCAACCGCTGTGACTTTGACCTGTCAGCGCTGGATTTCAATGCATCATCCCTGGGGCGTCCGAAAACCCAGCAACCCAAAGAGGATCCAAGACCGAGTGCCGGCAATCAGCGCAAATCATTCCCTGTGTGAAAAATAAACGACGCATCACTTTGTGCGGGCTGAGAAATTGACGCACACCTCCCTGTTTTCCACGCATCTCCTCCTCTGTAGTTCCTTGCAGAGATTTTGAACGCAAACCAGGTACTTTGTGCTTGCAAGAGACATTTATTTCTTGACTAAAGACACTTTATATAATTTTTACAGTGATATTCCAGAATATACTTATTGCACCTTAATCGTTTTGACCTGCATTTTATCAGATAAATATTATATATTTTTCTAAACACTGTTTGGTGTATTTTTGTAGTGTTCTACTGTGTTGTTGCATGATTTGTTGCACAACTACTTCACACATTGCCTTCTAAGTCAAGCCTGACTGCTCAGTGCCAAGCTACCAGAGGGTAGGCACAGGATAATTTGGATTGTGTGTGACTTACCCTGACTAGAGTGAGGGTCCTTGCTTGGACAGGGGGTAACCTGACTGCCAACCAAAGGCTCCATTTCTAACAGTGTCCTAAAGTCAAACTCTGAGGACACTAGTTAATACCATACAATTCTGTTAGGTAACACCCTTGATCACGCCATCAGGAGCTACATTGTATTTTTCTGTCCCAAAGTGTAACTTGCAACATCTGCAATTCCTCTCAAACCAGTTCTGAGAATGTTGCTGTCCTTTATTCTCTAAACATTGTTTGCAACATATGTGAATAATGAACAGCCATCTCACACTCGGTTTCTTCATGCTCTTTTCTCAAAGACCTTTTCTCAGGCACTCTATTACTAACACAATAGCATATGTATTTCCAAACTAATCTTTCATATAAACGCACCTGTAATGAAATGACACTTTAGCAGAAATTGGATAACAGATTCTCCCGTTAAAGGAATCACAGCCAAGTTATGTCAACTTAGAAGTAACACTCGCTAATACACATTTAATTTCAGGTTATAAAATGCACACATTGATTTCAACTGTCATATAATTATCAATTACAATTTTCTCAAATAAAACATCATGTTACAGTTAATATAAATTAATTACAATTGTTAACATATGAATGTAAATGTGTTTGTGAACGACATTTCTCAATGTTGAACTATAAACATTACAGCACACATCACGTAAATTGTTTTCATTTCTCACAGAAATGCACTCCATTAACATGAGGATGGTTATGAAATTAAATTCAATGATTACATTTTATTTAATAAGGTTAAGGCACACAATATATATTGTTCCTAATTCTACAGTGAGTGCACTTCATTTATGAATTTGAGTACACCACTTTCCATTAGTATAATATTAAAACACACATTACATGTCAGGTTATGAATACATATCGGTCATGATTGTGACGTCCGGGGTTGCAGCAAAATCTACGCTACCCTAGTAAGGGTATAATTTTGTGAATTTCGCATATCAAGCATAATGCAACGCTTTTCACATCCCAGCGCTGGACTGTCCCTAATATTAACCCCGGATCCAACACTATCTTGTCACTCACTGTGAACTTACCTCTAGACTGGCATGTCCGTGCTGTCAAGTAACAACTGAAATGTTCATGTTATGATAACTCTGTCAAGTTGTATTAAATTTGAAACCAAAACGAAAAAAAGTAAATCAAAAGATTTTGCAGAAAAAACTAATGTAATGCCAAAGGCGTGCAGAATGCCAACTCTTGTCTCCCCTTTCAGGTGGCAGCTGTTTCATTTAGCCTGACCTCATCTCTCTCTCTATATGAACATTATTATTTGTAGTAAGGCACACTCTCCTCAAGCATCTGAACTCCACGGAGGGAAGCTGCACAAACTCTCCTGGAGGCACTGTTTTTTCTGTTTTATTCCACTTGCAATACACACCATTTGCTGTCCTTCAGTTAGTTGGTTAAGTGAAAACAACACATTACTTCAAATCCCAGAAAGCAATGGTTTGAGAAACAGCTGGAAACCTAGTTTCTCAATGACATGGTGCTAAGTGGCAAACCTAAAAGGATGGTGTGGTAATGACCCTTGTCTGCTCCTGAGCATCCAGAAAACACAAACCCCGTTACACTTGCAAGAAATGCAATCACTTTTTCTCCTTGTGCCTCTGTTCCCTTACTTGTCAAAAATGGGAGACATCCTTAGCTGCCATGTAGCTTCATGTCAGAAAAGACTGATTGTCCCTCTTGATTTGTAGCCGAACATATTTTGCACGCTTGAATTCTTAGTCCATGCATGAGTAAGTTAAAACTACAAGTCCCAGAATGCAAACTAGTGTTGACGAAAGAGCCAGAATAGCTGAGTATGTGCCCCATGACATAATGCAAACAGAAGCCAAAATTCTGAGCCATGAGTAGTAACTGCGTTTATGGAAGAGGTGCTTACAAAGCTCTCAAGTGTTCCGGGTCCATGCATGAGAAGCTCATCCAATTTAGGTTTTGCTTTGCATCATAGGACTTGCAGTGTTTTTAGCCCATTATAAAATGAGATCTACAAGTTCCAGGATGCACAGCAAACACCAAGGCTGGACGAGCTTCTCGCACATGGACAAGGGAAACGAGAGATCTCCACCCTCATTAGTGTAAAGACACAGAAAGAGGAGAAGCAGTGAGAGCTGGAGGATCAGGAAGGAATACTTCTGACACATCACTCGCATGCTGACAGACCCTGCTGGGAAGGAGCCCGCCCAGGATAACACCCCAGCCTTGCAATGTAAAGTGATCGGAAGCAGGTGGGAAGCTTGGTTCCATCTCCACAAAATGTTGTCTGTGGAAGTGACAAGCCTTCCCTGCACACTGCCGACTGTCATGCAGAGGATTATGGCTAATGATACTGCACATGGTACTCGGAGAGGATAGGAGACCTTGGCGCGCAGCCCGTGTGCTGCAGGATAGGCACCTGTGTGCTCAGACAGATCTGTGGCAGGCGGAGGAGGCAGAGACAGGTGGGGAGCGCTCATTCGCTGCTGAAGTACAGCGCACACCGCGCGCTCCCGCCTTAAATAGCAGCACATTTCCATTTTCAGGCAGATTTCCAGCATTCACCTGTGACAGGTCGTTGTAAGATAAGCGGACGTGGGAGGCTGAAAGGCGGAGGCGGTTCTGCAAGTGGCGGCCAGGTCACGTGTGAGTGACTTCAGACAGCCGAGACCATGACTCTCCATCCCCTTTTCACCACCTACACTTCCATGACACCAGTGCTCCCTTCTCCCCCTTTTGACAGTTTCCCTTCCCTCCCTGCCCTATTTGTTTCCCCGATCTGACTTCTTCATTTTCTGTTCTATTAGACCCCTATCCCGATCATTATTAAGCCCCCTGTCTCTTCCTTCATTCCTACCACCCACTCCCATAGTCTCATATGTATCGTAAATAATTGAAGTCTAAATATAAACGCAATTCAAAACACCACATGTTAATATCTATGGGCCAACAAGCCCTGGCATGCAAAGCGTGCTAGCTACAAAGCCAGGGCTGACTGAATGTGTCACCCTGGCAAGGGACTACTTGAGCGCCAGGGCCGTGCAACTGCAGCTCAAAGGGAATGTTGTTGGATTTACTGGAACAAGAGAAGCCTTTTCAATGCCACACAGAGAGATCTGAAGTTGTCAGATGTTCAGCATTCCTGGAATTTTAGCTTCCATCCCTTGTCCTCCTGGTTCCTTTTTACTATTGTTATGTTATGTCAGGTGGATTTGTATGGTGCAGCTTATCACCTGTGAGGGTATTGGGCGCTGGAGCATACGCCGGTCAGAGGTCTTAGTTGAACCAACAGATCTTCAGCTTTTTACGGAAGTTAAAGAGTGGAGTAGCAGTTGTCATGTCTAGAGGAAGTTAGTTCCAGTGCTTGGTGGTGATGAAGGAGAATGCACGCCCTCCTGTCCTGCTTCTGTGGTGTGTGGGATTCTTGCGAGGGAGAAAGAGGTTGAGCTTAGTTGTCTAGTGAGCTGATAGAAATGGAGTAAGTCACTGAGGTAAGCTGGTCCTATGAGGTGGAAGATCTTGAATGCGTGGATGAGCAGATTGAACTTGCAGCGTTTCTGGACAGGTAGCGCTTCTAGGGGTGTCTAGGATAAATCTGGCAGTGATGTTTTGGATGGTCTGGAGTCTTCACGTGAGATGGATGCAGATGCTGAGATAGAGTGCATTGCCATAGTCGAGTCTGCTGGAGACGAGGGCTTGGATGACCGTGTATCTTGTGTGCGTGGGTAGCCATTTGAAGATCTTGCGGAGCCATCGAAGGATGTGGCAGGAGGATGCAGTCATGGCATTGACCTGTTTGTTCATCATGAGTTTGTCGTCCAGGATGATGCCAAGGTTTCTGGCATGGTCTGTGGGGGTGGGACCCAGTTTGGGTGGCCACCAGGAGGACATCCGGGGGGGGAGTTCTTATTTCTGAAACTCAGGATCTCCGTTTTGTCCATTTCTCATTATAAATATTGTATTAAGCTTGGAAATGCTCTGAGCTGAAAAGCTCTAAATTTCAGGCTGCCACACGCTTGCCATGCATCCCCTGAACCATTAATTTATTAGCATTATAAAGCAAGGACAATGAAGTTAAAAGTGCTGCATTGCCAGTTAAAACCAAAATATACAGAGATAAAATCAATTATTAAAAAGAGTCATTATAGTACTCTCGTTCTTCCAAGGCGCATTGTAGGTGTTCCATTCAGTCTCCTAAATGTTGGAGGTGAGCAGCAAGGTATCTCAGTTACATCCCCTGCTCAGCCCAAGGTCACATGATCAGTTGAAGATAGATCCTCTCCTGCAAGGGATCCAGTGCCCAAGTTTCGAGATGGCTGGCACCTCCCTATACATGGCGTCCTGTGGCAAGTCCTTACAAATGTCAGATGGCAGGTGGAGACCGGAAGGAGTGAAATGGATGTGTCCACAGCCAGGAATGCCTGTTTTTTAATGCACTTCAGCTGAGATCAAGCAGAACATATTTGATAAACCACAAATGTTTTAAAGTTAATAGATAACATGTTCTCAACTTGACTACTGAACTTCTCAGCCTTGGTTACATCCTTCCTTTGAATTTGGTTTTGATAATACTTTGCTTTAAAAAGTGGCAGATTTAACAGATTATTTTTGTACAGCTGGAAAGAGCCCTGGAGGAGAGATTGCTAGGAAAACCACATGGAATGTTTAGGAGTAGATGTGAAAATATATCTTTCAACCCTGCTTCCCATATCTGTATCACTAACAGTGAAGTGGTTCTGCAGACTCACCAGTTACAGCTGAACTTAAAAAAATCCATATCCTTTTACACAGAGGCTTTAGGGTTGCGTTTGTTCAACCTACTCCATCCACTGCAGAGATAAACGCCACAGGCCCAGAGCAATAAAATAATTTTTTTTTACACCTATTCCTCTTCTCGCAAAGTTACTCAACGAGTGTTTAGAAGTCTGCATACCGGCTAGAAAATACATTTTCGGTTTCCACAGTTTTGGCTGAAGGCATCTCCAAAAGTCTTCCTAAAAGTTTTGGCCCAAGTAGTGGTCCACGTACATGTAGATAAAAATCCATATACCTGTATTTGGTTGTTTAACTGCTTCATATATCTTCAGTGAAACGAAGAAGTCAATCTAGTGGAAGTGTTCATGGCAAAGCAACCATTTCTACCTAGAGAGTTATTAGGGTGGTTTCTGGGAATGGCAGTCATTTCAATTGCCCTAACGCATGCCAGTCAATTTCACACATGTGAGAAGCAATCACCAGGCAGACAGGTTAGGTAGACCAGTTCCTATATCACAAGCATATGTGACGTTTCAAATGGGTTTTATGGTAGATTGGGAAGAGGGTGGGGGAAAAACAGGAATCTTTGCAACCTTCACCAAGGTAAAAAAATCCTGTGAATTTATTTACAACTTTATGAGCAAAAACAATTCTTGCACACTTAGGCCCTAATTACAAATTGGGCAGAATATGGTGAGGTGTTTACCCCACATGATGAATACCATTACCTCGGTGTGAGGTATTTACCATGAGTGGTAATTACCTCCTGTTCTGAATTTTCAACATTCAAATGAGGCACAACAGGTATTTAACACAACGATTTCCACTTTTTGCCTTGTTTTTCTGGCTCCCCACCCCCAGTAAATTTTAACAAGTTTGAGCCGCAGGAACCTTTTGAGGAAAGCTACGAGGGGGTGTGTAGGAAGTTGGCTCTGTATGTACTATTTCAAAGTAAGAAATAGCATGCACAGAGTCCAAGGGTTCCCCTTAGAGGTAAGATAGTGGCAAAAAGAGATAATTCCAATGCTCTATTTTGTGGTAGTGTGGTCGAGCAGTAGGCTTATCAGAGGAGTAGTGTTAAGCATTTGTTGTACATACATAGGCAATAAATGGGGAACACACACTCAGAGACAATTCCAGGCCAATAGGTTTTGTATAGAAAAATATCTTTTCTTAGTTTATTTTAAGAACCACAGGTTCAAGATTTACAAGTAATACTTCAAATGAAAGGTATTTCATGTAGGAACTTTAGGAACTTTGAATTAGCAAAATAGCATATACAGTTTTCACACAAATGACATATAGCTATTTTAAAACTAGACACACTGCAATTTTCAACAGTTCCTGGGGGAGGTAAGTGTTTGTTAGTTTTTGCAGGTAAGTAAACCACCTACGGGGTTCAAGTTTGGGTCCAAGGTAGCCCACCGTTGGGGGTTCAGAGCAACCCCAAAGTTACCACACCAGCAGCTCAGGGCCGGTCAGGTGCAGAGGTCAAAGTGGTGCCCAAAATGCATAGGCTTCAATGGAGAAGGGGGTGCCCCGGTTCCTGTCTGCCAGCAGGTAAGTACCTGCGTCTTCGGAGGGCAGACCAGGGGGGTTTTGTAGGGCACCGGTGGGGACACAAGTCCACACAAAAAGTACACCCTCAGCAGCACGGGGGCGGCAGGGTGCAGTGTGTAAACAGGTGTCGGGTTCGCAATAGAAATCAATGGGAGACCAAGAGGTCTCTTCAGCGATGCAGGCAGGCAAGGGGGGGGCTCCTCGGGGTAGCCACCACCTAGGCAAGGGAGAGGGCCACCTGGGGGTCGCTCCTGCACTGGAGGTCAGATCCTTCAGGTCCTGGGGCTGCGGGTGTAGTGTCTTTCCCAGGCGTCGGGTCTTTGAAGCAGGCAGTCGCGGTCAGGGGGAGCCTCGGGATTCCCTCTGCAGGCGTAGCTGTGGGGGCTCAGGGGGGTCAACTCTGGCTACTCACGGTCTCGTAGTCGCCCGGGAGTCCTCCCTGTGGTGTTTGTTCTCCACAAGTCGAGCCAGGGCGTTGGGTGCAGAGTGCAAAGTCTCACGCTTCCGGCGGGAAACGTGTGTTGTTTCAAAGTTGCTTCTTTGTTGCAAAGTTGCAGTCTTTGGGGAACAGAGCCGCTGTCCTCGGGAGTTCTTGGTCCTTCTAGATGCAGGGTAGTCCTCTGAGGCTTCAGAGGTTGCTGGACCCTGGGGAACGCGTCGCTGGAGCAGTGTCTTTAGAAGTGGGGAGACAGGCAGGTAGAGCTGGGGCCAAAGCAGTTGATGTCTCAGTCTTCTCTGCAGGTTTTTCAGTTCAGCAGTCCTCTTCTTCTTAGGTTGCAGGAATCTATCTTGCTGTGTTCTGGGAGCCCCTAAATACTCGATTTAGGGGTGTGTTTAGGTCTGGGGGGTTAGTAGCCAATGGCTACTAGCCCTAAGGGTGGCAACACCCTCTTTGTGCCTCCTCCCTGAGGGGAGGGGGGCACATCCCTATCCCTATTGGGCGAATCCTCCATCTGCAAGATGGAGGATTTCTAAAAGTTAGAGTCACCTCAGCTCAGGACACCTTAGGGGCTGTCCTGACTGGCCAGTGACTCCTCCTTGTTTTTCTCATTATCTCCTCCGGCCTTGCCGCCAAAAGTGGGGCCGTGGCTGGAGGGGGCGGGCAACTCGACTAGCTGGAGTGCCCTGGGGTGCTGTAACAAAGGAGGGGAGCCTTTGAGGCTCACCGCCAGGTGTTACAGTTCCTGCAGGGGGAGGTGAGAGGCACCTCCACCCAGTACAGGCTTTGTTACTAGCCACAGAGTGACAAAGGCACTCTCCCCATGTGGCCAGCAACATGTCTGGTGTGTGGCAGGCTGCTAAAACTAGTCAGCCTACATGGATAGTCTGTTAAGGTTTCAGGGAGCACCTCTAAGGTGCCCTTTGGGGTGTCTGTTACAATAAAATGTACACTGGCATCAGTGTGCATTTATTGTGCTGAGAAGTTTGATACCAAACTTCACAGTTTTCAGTGTAGCCATTATGGTGCTGTGGAGTTCGTGCATGACAGACTCCCAGTCCATATACTCTTATGGCTATCCTGCACTTACAATGTCTAAGGTTTTGCTAAGACACTGTAGGGGCATAGTGCTCATGCACTTATACCCTCACCTATGGTATAGTGCACCCTGCCTTAGGGCTGTAAGGCCGGCTAGAGAGGTGACTTATCTATACCTATAGGCAGTGTGAGGTTGGCATGGCACCCTGAGGGGAGTGCCATGTCGACTTAGTCGTTTTATCCCCACTAGCACACACAAGCTGGCAAGCAGTGTGTCTGTGCTGAGTGAGGGGTCCCCAGGGTGGCATAAGACATGTTGCAGCCCTTAGAGACCTTCCCTGGCATAAGGGCCCTTGGTACCAGAGGTACCAGTTACAAGGGACTTACCTGGATGCCAGGGTGTGCCAATTGTGGAAACAAAGGTACAGGTTAGGGAAAGAACACTGGTGCTGGGGCCTGGTTAGCAGGCCTCAGCACACTTTCAAATCATAACTTGGCATCAGCAAAGGCAAAAAGTCAGGGGGTAACCATGCCAAGGAGGCATTTCCTTACAGTGTGATAATGAATTATATACTTATCGCACAAATTGTAATTCTGGTCCCTCTGTGAACAAGCGTTTAGCCCAGAACCTGGAATGAATGCCTTATTCTCAGAAACACTCCACATACTGGGTGGAACTCACATTCTAATAATGTCTGAGTCTGTGAGTGAATACCATTGGTCTGGGATTCTTTTTAATTTGTGTTTAATTTGTTTTTGTATAGAACATCTAACTCAATGTAAAGTGTCAAAGTGTTTCACAAAGAGACACAAATACAGTTTCTCAAAGCAATAAAATTAAAACTGTAAAGAAGAAGTTCTATTCAACGACATTGTAGGATTTTCAGAGCATAAAGGAAAAAAAAAAGATACAGAAAATTGGGAAACCTGGGTAGGATGATAAAATATAGATGCAATGTGCCTAGGGGGTGTGGCCAAGTCACCAAAGATGGCGGATGCTAGTTTGCAGAGATCTCACACTGCCAATCTGCCATAATCCTGTAAACCGACAGGGGCCCGCACACCGAAGACTGTGGAGTGAGCCCGAAGTGAGCCCAGAGTGAGCCTGCTGGCCCAGAGACTGTGGGGGTGGGTTGCTGGTGCTCTTCGACCCCGATCTGCCTTGCCACCGCTGCAGACTGCATGTGCCTAAGGCTGCGGGGGCCATGAAAGCCTGACTCTTGGGCAAGTACCTGCTCTCACCTTCACTAGTGGCCAGGAAGGGGTGGGGCCCGTCGGCAGAGGAGGGCGGACAGACTGACTGGGCAGTGCGGGGGCCTGGCTGCAAGCCCCGTGGGGTCAGGACGGCACCCAGAGCTAGAGGAGGACCCTGGGGGCCTTTGGATCACCCACTCCTGCCGTGTACCTTACGAGGCATGATGACAGGGCTCTCATCCATCTTTCTGCCCCTTGCCGGCCTGGAGTGGGTGGCTCAACGTCTGTTTTTGATTGTAACCAGGGAGGGAGACATAGGTTGGCCGTGTCGAGAGGAGGACCATGGCCGGCCCACGCAACCATGATCCAACAGCGTGGTGGATGGCCCAGGAGAATCACAAATGGCCTTGCCTCGCCATGCACATAACGGAGCGGACCATCGGGACCTGTGTTAGCCCTCCTGTCCCTTATCAACTGCTGCCTCCACCCTGGGGACCATCATCACTCAAGGAGTACTTATCTGGATCCCTCGAGAAGGGGGGCAGGCTCTTTGTGTTGGCAGAGGCCTCAACCTCTGCTTGCTCCAGTCAAGCTCCTCACTGGGAGGCCTACCTGGTCCTGCTGCCATCCCTACACCCCCCCTCCCACCAGTAACGAGGACCCCAATCGGGGATCGGCTGGGGCCACCATTGACTGCAAGAGATGGTGGCAGCCCAGCCTTCATTCTTGGGGATTAGCTGGGAGTCCCACAATCCACCAAAGCAAGCAGCATGAGACACCTACTTGGCAGACTGTTGGCACTCTGCCGGCCACGTAGGGAGAAACGGATCTGACCAGACTCCACGGGGCCTCACCTGCCAATAGCCAAGAGACACAATTCGGCACCTCTGCCAGGGAAGGACTTATCCTAGTTTCTTCCCTGCCCATTGCAGCCAACAGACAGGGAGGTAGAGACTTTACCTCGATGCCGCCTTGCTGGTGTGAGTGTCTTCAGCTTACGGCAGTAAAATTGACGCACCAGGCCACATTAAAAACAGACTCGGCATCATTAACATCTGTTTGGCTGGTGGGGCCGTACCACAATACCACCTACACTGCCGCAGCCTCACCCTCCTGGACCTAATAAAGCACCCTAATAACCACTATCTCAGCAGATAACCCAGGAAACTGTTGAGGCTCCCAATGTTTCCACAATGGGGCGTCAAAGGATGGCGAAGACTCCCTCGTGACCTTCACAGTCAAGCCACTCACCACCTCCAGGGTGGAGGACCAGCCCATCGCTCCCTCTGGCTCCCTCTGACCCAATGCCTAAACTTGATGCTGTAGGAAGCTTGCCTGGTGTGTGGTGGACACCTATGGTGTTCTCACCCTATTCCAGGTCCAGGTATCCCCTATTAGTGAAGTGTAGGCAGTGTCTAGGAAGCCAGGGATCTCTAGAGGTAGCTGTGGCTGAGCAGCCGAGGCTTATTTAGGAGACGTTTAAAGCTTGTGCAGTATCACTATAGTCAGACAGAAAATTATCACACATGAAAGAACCACACAGTGTTGTAAAAATTAAGGTACTTTATTAAAATAACACAACACTAGAATACTGATAGTCTGTTCCTCCCAAATGGAGGTAAGTATGCAATAATTATATATACAACAGCAATCAGTCAAATAGAATAAAAGCATCAAGCATTGGCAATACTTAGTAAAAAAAGAAAGGGCCCTAGGGAACCATATACTAGGAAAGTGGAATGCAAGATGCAGTGCCCCACCCAAGGATCTTGAGTTGTTAGAGGGGAGCTTGAGGAGCAAGGAACCCCAAGAGGTGAGTACCAAAGTGACCCCCAGCGACTACGAGAGCAGAAGTATGTACCTGGTTGTCCCAAGAACTAACAGGAGAACTTAGAAAAAGGATTCTGCAAGATCCAGACCAGACTGGAAGAGCCCAAAGGTGGAGTCTGGCAGAAGAGGACCTGCAAAGGAAGGAGACCAAGTCCAGTTCGTGATGGAGTGTCCGTCGTTTCAGGAGCAACTACCCACCCATCTGTGGAAGTAGTAGCCGGTCGATGGGGGAAGAAGAAGACCCGCTGTGCCTGAAGTTTTGCAGATGATGTCCCACATCGGCAGTCGGGTTGCATTGGTTTAGTGGTACTGGAGAACCACCAACAAGCCTTGGCAAATGCAAGAGAAGATGAAGAAGAGTTGCAAGGCTGAAGAGGACCACCCAAAGTCCAGGTGGTTTGACCCAAGGAGGGGAGTCCGAAGCAACCCTCAGCATTTGGGAGAGCCAAAACCAGAGCAGTTGTAGCCCCAAAAGGCAACCCACTGGCAGCAGACACAGTAAGTCGCACTGAGGCCCAGTCAGCACACCTGAAGAGGAGTCCCACGTTCCTGGAACAGCAGAGAGGAGACTCTGCTTGGCGTGATGGAGTGCTGGGGCCCGGGGCCATACGGAGCCTGGAGATCCCTTGGAGCAGGAGCAAACAGGCCTTGGTAGCTGCAAGAGTTGTGGTGCACAGAGGTACTGTCCTGAAAGGAAAGGAAAGGGCTTACTATCTCCCAAGTTGGACAGCTGGTAGAGAGGACCACAGGAACCACTCCAGACCACCACCTATGATGCAGGATCCATGCAGTTCTGGAGGAGAGCATATCCACGCAGCCAATCGTCACTGCAGTTGCAGGGAGATTCCTTCTTGCTTCTTGGTGCATGCTGAAGTCTCACTGATCTCAGAGGATGTTGCAGTTGCTGGAAGGAGCCGGAGAAACAATGTTGCAAACTGGAGTTTTCCCTTAAGTTGCAGATTGTCAGTTCCTGAAGAGTCCAGATGCGGTTCCAGTGGCGAGAAGATGAAGTAAATGATGCAGAGGAGTCCTGGTTGAATCTAGTACATCAAATCTGGAGACCCCCCTTAAGGGAATCCATAAAATAGCATTAAAAGGTGGTTTGGTCACCTAGTAAGGTGACACCTATCAGGAAGGGGCTCTGACATCGCCTGCATGACCTGGCCACTCAGATGCTCCCAGGGGCCTCTGCCCATCTTGGTTTCAAAATGGCAGAATCAAGTGGCCACCTGAAGGAGCTCTGGGCACCACCCCTGGGCTGGTGATGGACAGAGGAGTGGTCACTCCCCTTTCCTTTGTCCAGTTTTGTACTAGAGCAGGGACTGGGATCCCTAAACTGGTGGGAACTAGTTTATGCAAAGAGGGTACCAAGTGTGCTCTTCAAAGCAAACCAGTGGCTTGGGGAGGCTAGCTCTCCAAAGCCTTGAAACACCTATTTCAAAGGGAGAGGGTGTTACCTCCCTCTCCCACAGGAAATCCTTTGTTCTGCCTTCCTCTGCCTGAGCTGATCAAGAAGCAGGAGGGCAGAAACCTGTCTGAGGGGTGGCAGCAGCGCAGGCTGCCCGGAAAACTCCAGAAAACTGGTAGGAGCAATGCTGGGGGTCCCCTAAGGAGCACCCAGAGTGCATGGAATCATACAAGCAATATTGGCAACAGTATGGTGGTATGATTCCAACATGTTTGATACCAAACATGCCCAGGTTTGAAGTTACCACTATGTCCAGTACACAGGTAAAATATCACTGGAGTTCGTAGGGGCACCTCTGCTCATGCAGGTGTGCCATCACACACAGGGACCTGCACTCTGCCCTCTGGGATAGGAGGGCCTACCACAGGGGTGACTTACAGTGACCTGGTGCAGTAATGGCAGGCCTGCAAACACATTTTGCATGGGCTCCCATGGGTGGCACAATACATGCTGCAGCCCATGGGGAACCCCTGGTGCCCCCAATGCCCAGGGTACCTAAGTACCAAATATGCCAGTATGCCAATTTTAGAGGGAGAGAGCACAATCACTGGGGTCCTGGTTAGCAGGTTCCCAATGAAAACAGCCCAAGCATACTGATACCAGGCAAAAAGCGGAGGTAACCATGCCAAAAAGAGGGTTCTTTCCTACACATGCCATCCTTCAGGCAATCAAATCCTCATTCATGTCCGTCAAAGTGCACATTAGAGAAATTCTTGAAGAACTGGGACTCCTCAGAGACGGCCAAAGAAAGCTCACAACGAGGGTCTCAGAAACTGAACGAACAACCGCTGAAATGCGCCCTCAACTTACAACCCAGAAACGGACCACACAAGACCCGATGGACAGTGTTGGACTTTTTTTGCTTATGCAGGGTCATCCCCAATCTTTTTGCCTCCTGCCTCCTATTTTTTCTGACCTGTTGCTGTTGGCTTTTGAACTCTGAGCACTTTACCACTGCTAACCAGTGCTAAAGTGCAAATGCTCTCTGTGTAAATTGTATTGTTGATTGGTTTATCCATGATTGGCATATTTGATTTACTAGTAAGTCCCTAGTAAAGTGCCCTGGAGATGCCAGGGTCTGTAAATCAAATGCTACTAATGGGCCTGCAGCACTGGTTGTGCCACCCACATGATTAGCTCTGTAATCATGTCTCAGACCTGCCACTGTAGTGTCTGTGTGTGCAGATTTAACTGTAAATTCGACTTGGCAAGTGTACCCACTTGCCAGGCCTAAACCTTCCCTTTTCTTACATGTAAGGCACCCCTAAGGTAGGCCCTATGTAGCCCCAAGGGCAGGGTGCAGTGTATAGTTAAGGTAGGACATTTAGTAATGTGTTTTATATGTGCTGGCAGTGACATATTGCTAAATTCGTTTTCCACTGTTGCAAGGCCTGTCCCTCTCATGGGTTAACAAGGGGGCTACCTTTAACTCTGATTAAAGTGTAGATTCCCTTTGGGAGCAGAGTACATGTGGAGTTTGGGGTCTCTGAGCTCACAATTTAAAAATACATCTTTTAGTAAAGTTGATTTTAAGATTGTGCGTTTGAAAATGCCACTTTTAGAAAATGAGCATTTTCTTGCTTATACCATTTCTGTGACTCTGCCTATTTGTGGATTCCCTGTCTGGGTCAGTTTGACAGTTGGGCTGGTTGCACCTCACACTAGACAGTGAAACAAAAGGTGCTGGGGTGCAGTCTGCATTTCCTGATGAGCCATCTGTGCTAGGAGGGAGGGGAGGAGTGGTCACTTACACCTGAATGGCTGTGCCTGTCCTCACACAAAGCAGTCTCCGACCCCCTGGTGAGTGTCTGGGGCCTGCCCTGGGCAAGGCAGGATTTCACATTAAAAAGAGACTTTGCTTTGAAGTAGGCCTACTTCAAAGGAGAAAACAGGTATAAGAAGGGCACCCAAAACCACAGACTTTAGAACACTTCTGGAAACAAGAGGAACCTCTGCCTGGAGAAGAGCTGAAGAGCTGAGGAGAAGTGCTTGCCTACCTGTGACTGTGCTTTGTGGAGCTATCCTGCAGTTGCTGCTTCTGCCAGAGTAAGAGGACAAAGACTGGACTTTGTGTGGCTTCCATCTTGTGAAGAAATCTCCAAGGGCTTGATTTAGAGCTTGTCTCCTGTTGTTTGAAGTCTCAGGGACAGCAAAGACTTCTCTCTGCCAGCACCTGAGTCTCTGGAGATACTCCTGCTCTAACAAGTGGTGCCCTATCCAGTCCCTGGGCCCTTGAAAGGAAAGCTGGTGGAAATCCAAGGAAATTGACTTCGGATGACTTCGGACTGACGCCACTGATGAATCCGGTGATGCCGCCTGCAACCGACTCAGTGATCTTCGCTGGAACGCGCCGACCTTCGCAGGCCCGATGCCGCTGCCGCCCCGCTGAAGTCCGCGACTCCGTGGAAGTCACCGCACCACGTCGTGACCGACACCGCTCGAAGTGCGCGGATTCAACGTTTCGCACAGACGCCGCGATCCCCGACTTCGCGCATCGACTTGTTTTCACTCTTCACCAAAGGTACTGTAATTGGGGATCTATGCAACTCTGTGTCTGGCGCCGCTGGTATCAGCTTGTTGGAAACGACTCCATCACGATGCTGTGTTAACACCTCATCGAAGCATTTTGTGTTTCTAAGCGCTATTTTTGAGTTTAATCTTTAAAAATTCATAACTTGACTTGTGTATGTCGGATTTTTCTCGTTTTGGTCTTGTTTTGTTTAGATAAATATTTCATATTTTTCTAAACTGGTGTTCTGTCATTTCGTAGTGTTTTCATTAAGTTACTGTGTGTGTTGGTACAAATACTTTACACCTAGCACTCTGAAGTTAGGCCTACTGCTCTGCCAAGCTACCCAGGGGGTAAGCAGGGGTTAGCTGAGGGTGATTCTCTTTTACCCTGAGTATAGTGAGGGTCCTTGCTTGAACAAGGGGTAACCTGACTGTCAACCAAAGACCCCATTTCTAACAGACAGGGTAATATGACTAGAACACAAGGCTGAAGATGCTTTAGGTCGAGCCCAATGCAACAACCTGGGCATGCCAAAGGGGGCCGATGGCACTGGGTCCATGATTGAATTCCTGGTAGAATGTGTCCTTACATTTACCCAGACTCAATCCCTCTCTCCTCACTACCATGGAGCAGGCTCATCATGTCCCGGCATGCAGGCCTCCCCTGGGGCTCCTCTGTGCCCTATAGTAGCCAAACTCATTCACTATAAAGAATGGGACACCATACTGCAAGCCACATGAAAGGGGGCACCCCTCGCCCATGGTAACAGCAGAGTATCGGTGTACCCAGACTTCACGGTGCAAACACAGCGACTACTCTCCTCATTCCTGTCAGTAAAGCTATGGCTGCACAAGCTTAACATCCAGTACTCCTTACTCTTTCCGGACAAACTGAAGGTCATACATGACCAATGCACCCATTTCTTTACAGAGCCGAGACCGGGGGGATGCCTACTTTGAGGAAGCCAGGCGGCCATTAACCTCGAGGTGCTATGCCCAATTACCTAAAGGGGGGGGAGCTGGTGGGGCCAGCGTCTGGAAGTGTGGGTTCCCCTTCTCCCCAGGAGCTTCAGCTGAGCCAGAGATCAGCCGTAGAAGCGGTGTTTGCCCTCTGCCGCACAGCCTTGCCGTCACAAACAGACACGAACGCTTCTCACAGTGACACAAATTTCAGAGGGTCTCTTTGCCGGCCCACAGATGTCACTGCAGATGGCAGAAGACCTACCGTAACTCATGTTTCCTCTAACGAGTGCAACACCAAATAAGAACTCTTGCGGGCTTGCAACTTTCCTCAAATGGCTGATGCCCCTACAGCAATCCATGTCCGAGTTGCAGGCGTGCTACCCTCCACTTGCGAATACTCTGTCACTCGATACTGATAAGGCCGTCATCCGGGTTCTTCAAGTTGGCTCTTAGAGCCATTGTTTGGCATTGCAGCGTAAGGCTTCAGGCTCTTGTTCTGCTCTTATGACTGTTAATCAATGTTGTTTCCTACCCTCCCTAGCACAAGCTGGACATTTCTCATTCATCTATCAGGCACAAGAAGGTGCATAACTCATCCCTAATCCTACCCATACTCCCCACCCTTGTCATCCCACCCAGCCAAATCACATGGCCTCCACACACAAAATACGGTTCCTCACCTTGAATGTCGGTGGTATGTACAGAGCCAAATAATGCTATGCTGTCTACTCCTACATTAGAAGACCAGGAGCTCAAATCAGCTTCATACAAGAAACGCATTTGACACTCTATGAGCTGCAGCATTTCCACGAATGCTGGGGAAGCACTGTCCGTGGCACAAATACTCGGCCTATTTCCGAGGGGCAATGCTGTGGATACGACCTGGCACTCCTTTCCAGATTTTTAGCACAGTCATAGACAAAGAAGGTTGCTATGTCTTTGTGGAGGGATTTCTGGACTGAGATGCCATACTGTTGTCTGCATCTGTGCGCCAAACACTAACCAACAATCCTTCTGAGCCTCCCTCATGAATCTCCTCGCCCAATGGGCTGACATCCCATGGCTCCTGGGGGGCAATTATAATAATATCCTTGAGGCTTGTCTGAACCGCTCCCATCTACCCCAACCACATTCCCTAGATGCCCGCACTCACCACGTGGACAAGTGGGCCAAGCAATGGTCCCTACAAGACATCTGGAGGACTTGCAACCAAAACACTGATCTGTACTCTCACCACTCCACTTCGCACAGCTTATATGTCCGCTTAGACCAATTTCTATGCTCCCTCATGCTATTGCCATGGTGTACTCAGTCAGACTGTTTGGGCTGAGTCCTCTCCGACTATGCAACACACATAGCAGACCTTACCGGGGATGCCTTCCACCCCTCTATCCCCACCTGGTGCCTGACGCACTAGATGACCTTGCATTTCTCGATGCACAGCTCACTCACATAGGGAAATATTTTCAGACAAACCAAGATACGACTACTATGCAAGCTGTCAAATAGAAAGCTTTCAGTGTTGTCACCAGGGGCCACTGTATGCAGAATATTGCTGGGGTGCGGAGGGAGCTGATGGGGGCACTCAAAGCCGTTGACGAACTGGTTACTTCTCTAGACAACCATTCCCTTGATGATGAGGCAGCACGGCAGGCCCTTACAGACGCCAAAAGACGCCAGGCAGAGACCTTGGAACGAATCTGGTGTTTCAATTTTGCTGCCTATATCGCCCACATACATGCCACCAGTGGCAAACCAGGCCACCTCCTTGCTTGGCTGTGCCATCAGGAAACATAGAGCCCCACAATCATGGAAATCTAGAATGCAGATGGTCAGCTAGGGCAGTCCCAATCCTCAATACTGCATGCCTTTAGCTCCTACTACGCAGAATTATACAAGGCACCAATCTTATCTACTCTTGAAGAGGCCCAACACTTATTCCACTACATCTGCCCACTATAACTGCACTTGAGCGAGTTGAGATTAATGGACCAATCACCCCATAAGAAGTAAAGCAAACTATCCATGCCCTAGCTTATAATAAAACACCACTGCTAGATGGCCTCCTGGACAAATACTATGACCGTTTCGAAACCCTCTGTGTTTCGTGCCTAGTGGTGATGTACAATGAGGCTCTCACCCCTGGCATACTCCCCCCCTCCGTCATGGAGTCGGTTCTGGGCTTTCTACCCAAACCAGACCACAACCCTACCCTACTATCATCATACAGACCCATTGCGATCCTGGGAGCCGACTCCAAAAGTTTAAGTAAAATCTTGGCTGAACAATATCTACAGGCCCTCCCCGCCCTGGTCAACTCTGACCAGAATAGATTTATCCCAGGAAAGAGCACCTCCAATAACATCAGACACCTCTTCCATGTAATGGACCTGGCCTCCATGAGATATCCATAAGCCCTCTCACTAAGACTAGATTTGGCAAAGGCCTATGACTCCCTTTCTTGGTACTACTTATTCAAAATTCTTAAAACAGTAGCCATTGTCCCTAGGCTCCTTGTTTACACTAAGCCTCTGGCTCATTGTCACCCGTAAGGAGGGCCAAACTTGGGGCATCCTCTTGGACAGTACTCCGCTTGGACAGCCCGTGTCCATGTGCTCGGACGACCTTCTCCTATATCTACAGGTTGCCATGCTTGACCTTTTCCCCATCGCGCTTCCCTTTCATGAATTTGCTGCTGCCTCTGGCCTGCGTGTTAATTGGCAAAAATCCTTCACTTTCCACTCCGCCGCGACACAGCCCCCCCAACCCATATCTATGGGGGGACCCCCTTGACGTGGACCACATTATTAGTCCAATACTTGAGAATCTGCCTCTATCATAACCAGGATGATTTATTCAATGGGAACCTAGACCATGCATTTAGTACGATCATATCACAGATGGGATTCTTGAGCAGGCTTGCACTAGCCATCACAGGCAAGCTAGCACTCTAAAATGATCATCTTCCCCTTCCTCCTCTTTCACTTCACCAATATCCTGTAAGTCCCCAATCGGTGCTTTTTTCAAGAATTAGATCAAATACTTGGAGTGCCTTTTTGGGATGGGGGGGCAAAGGTGAGTGGCCCTGTGTAAACTCCAGCTACTGGTGGGACTAGAGGGACTGGGTGCTCCGGTCTTCGAAAATTACTATCTGGCAGCTCTGCTCCAATGGTTTTCCCAGTGTTTAGCAGACAGAAATATCTATGAGACTAACACTGGTGAAGGGCCACTCCCTCTCAAAGTTACATGGCAATTCCTTCACACCCCCACCCGTCACCATCAATCCTGGTCCCTCCATGTGTGGGTGGCCCGAAAGTGCATCGCAAGGATGCTACAGCTGAAGCCCTATGTCACCCCGACACCCCCATCACTCCCTATGACACTTTACAGCCTCTCAACTCACGGAGCGGCATAGGCAAACCCTATTTACAGTGGGAGACCTCTAGCATAACTCGGAACTCCTATCCTTCAAAGAGCTACAACGGGAATACGCTGTCCACCCTGGACAGTTTCTAACACATAGACATCTACTAGCAACCCTCCAGACCCTCTGGGGCATAACTGATGAGGAACCACCGACACAGCAAGTGGTCAACACCCTTCACAATATAAGAAAGGGCCTCCACCTTCTTACATGGATACACACAGCAATCAGGGACCACACCCGAAACCCCTTAATGTCCCTCCACCAAATATGGGAGGAGGACTTGGACCGGCACCTACACAATTCTGAATCACCCGTAGCACTGGAATCACCATACAAAGTCTCCAGAAATGCCTGCTTCAAAAACATATAGTATACCATCCTCCATAGGGCATACCTAACACCAGTTTGTTCAACTTACATGTTCCCTGTGACCCTACTGACATGCCCGAGATGCCAATCCCTCCCAGCCGACCTCCAACACATGCTATGGGTCTGCGCAACCACAGCAACCTTCTGGCGAGATGCCACCTTATTACATGGATACACACAGCAATCAGAGACCACACCCGATACCCCTTAACCCTGCACAATATGAGAGAGGGCCTCCACCTTATTACATGGATGCACACAGCAATCAGGGAAAACACCCGATACCCCTTAATGTCCCTCCACCAAATATGGGAAGAGGACCTGGACCAGCACCTACATGACTCTGAATCGTCCATAGCACTGGAACCACCACACACAGTCTCAAGAAATGCCTTCTTCAAAAATATGCAGTATACCATCCTCCATAGGCCATACCTAACACCAGCTCGTTTAACTCACATGTTCCCTGTGACCCCACTGACATGCCCGAGATGCCAATCTCCCCTAGCCGACCTCTAACACATGCTATGGGCCTGCCCAACCATAGCAACCTTCTGGCAAGATGAAAACTCTACTCTGGCTACAAACACAGAACTCCCAAACCTCAGCACATGGGGATCCACAGCCCTCTACATCTACCCCCAATGAAAAACCCAAGAGGTCAGAGCCCGACTTGGTAATCTCGCACTCTTATTAGCCAAACGCCTAATAACTATGAATTGGTGATCCCCTCATCCTCCCGCCTCCCCCCACTCTCCATTGGAAAGCAATGCTTGTTAGATGGAGCACTGCAGAAAGCGCAGCCCTACACTGGGAAGAGGTGTGGCGAATACGTAGGTATCCCACCTGGGATGCAATGCTGTTTCAGCTCCAGGGCCTAGCTGCGTGAACGCCCCCCTAGGACTCCACCTGCTTCCCCCAATCCCAGCAGTAAAGCCTAATGAACGTATCTGCTCACCAGCCCCTTGCCCGCCTCATATTCCTATCGTTCAATATGCCTTATCCCCCACCCCCCCGCTCGTGCCCCACCCCAGTTACACACATTCCTCTTGTCTTAGCCTCTTTGAATTCAGTTGTACATCATAAACCCCCCTCCATTTTTGCGATGTGCTCATTGCAGTCAGCCCCCTCCACTCTCCCACCCTTCACCACTTCACCCGCACACGTTGCGCCCATTACCCACACTGTTCTTGCTACACTGAAGTGGCTTGGAAATCATTGTTTGTCCTGTATTCACCTGGCTAAGACTGAAAATGCTGAAATAACTATCTCTGTTGTGTATAAACCCAATTAAAAATTGTTTAAAAAAAGGATGGCATGTGCCTAATGGATGTTTCTTTGAGACAGTTTTGGACAACATGAAAGAAAGGGGCTGTGCGTAATTTGGTGTGGGAGGGGGTTCCATATTTTAGGCTCTGACTGAGAAAGTGTTCTATGTACGGGAGGCTTAATTGAACCTGGGTAGATTTTCTTGTTCTCCCTTAGCTATTTATTTAGCATCGCTATGGTCAGTGTGGAAGCCAAGTATGTTGTAGGGTTTTGCAAGTGATTCATGCAGTTTTATTCAAACTTTACGAGGTAGCTAGTTTAGAGATATGATCAAATAAAAGTTTACTAAAGATGAGTCATGCAGTAGCGCGCAGGCGGCTTTCAGTTGTGCAAGTCTGATATTTAGTAGTGGGGTGAGTAGAGCGGTGGCGTAATCTGGATATAGCCATGGCGTGTACAAGGTGCTTTAGATCTGCTCTAATAAAAAAGCGTCTGGTGTTTCTTATGATTTTGAGATGGAGGATGGTGTTTGCCATTATGTGTGAGTTCAGGTTTGTTTTGAATCCGGTATGATGCCTAGTGGTTTAGGTGATGTTGAGGTCCTGATATCATTTAAATGTTTGATACACTCCGCAGTTAATTTGCTAATAGATTATGGGGAAAGAACTAGGAACTTAATTTTCTTGTTTTTCATCCACTGGTGGATTTCAGATAGACCGGTGTATATACTTAGGAGGCTTTGGAGAAGTACATTTTTAAGTATATCTGATGTTATCTGGGTATTGGTGAAATATGACACCGGGAATTTGTAGGAGTAAAGGTTAAATAACATGGGAGGCAGAATGGAACCTTTTACCTTATGGTAAAAGGTGATGTGTGAGATTGAAAGAAGAATTTCCTAGTTCTACATGCTGGAATCAATTTTATAGGAAGACGTGGAACCAATTTAAAACATCATAAATACCCATGTGCTCTTGCAAAATAGTGAGGAGGATGTCATGGTCGATCGTGTTGAATGCTGACCAGAGATAAAGTAGCACTAGAAGACGTGAACCTCCTGTATCTAGAAGTTGAAATGAGTCATCTATTATCTTGAGAAGACATGTGTCTGTTGTTTGTGAGGATCGAAAACCGGATTGGTGGTTATTGGTGCTATAGTAAATGTACCTGTTTATTGGAAAACACATTTTCAAGTTATTTTATTTGGATAGCAAAGAGAGGCTGATGATTGGTCTGAAATGCTCTGTTCTAGTGGGTTCAGCATCTGTCTTTTTTAATAGGGGTGTTATATGGTCAAGTTTAAGGAGCTCTGGTATGGTTCTTTTCTATATTGAGCCCTTGACAAAGAAATTCAGGCCTTTATTACGCTACCAAAGTGGAGGTCTGACCTCCACAATATGAGCGTGGCGAAAGTGCTACAGGGGGACCGCCGGCAATGCTACTTTCAGGCCGGCCTACGGCCTGGCGGTGCCGGCAGTCTTAAACCGCCAGGGCAGCGCTGCTAGCAGGGCTGCCCTGGGGATTACGACCCCGTGTCCACAGCAAGGCTGATGGAGATGGGGTGCCGGGGCCCCGTTGGGGCCCCTGCACTGCCCATGCACTTGGCATGGGTCCCCCATGGACAGCCCCTTCGTGCTTTTCCCTGCCTGAATTACAGGCAGTGAAAAGCGCGACATTGCAGCCTGCTCAATTACAAGTTGGCGTTAATGATGTGGTGAGTTCCCTGCTGGGCTAGCGGCGGAAATGCTGTTTCCGTCTGCTGGCCCAGTGGGAAACTCGCAATAAGGCTTACGGGTGGAAAATCGGAGTGGCGGTCTTCCGGCCCAAAGAGTTTGGAGGGTGGCCTCCCCTGCCCGCCAAACTCATAATGAGGCCCTCAGGGTGTGTCTCTAAGATCTTTGATAAGGGAATAGGGTTGTAAGCATAAAATGGGACATTGTTTCCACAATAACCTTTTCAATATTTTGTGGAAGGTAAGGTTTAAGTTGTTCTACAATGACTGGGCTGTTCTTGGGGAAAAGATTTACAAACTTTCTTTTGCGGAGAATACGTTGTGAGCTTCTTGCCAGAGATATGTAATCTTTTTCAGAAAAAAGTGTGCATTATCTATCTTCACATCTGGCTTCATCAGGTTGTCTGGCAGAAGAGGAGCACTGCTTCCTTCAGACATAGAAGAGTAATCTGGGGCAGTTCTTAGCTTTATTTAGCCTGTCAAGCATGGCTGTTTAGCTTTGTGCATAAGTATTTAGTATGTTCACTTTGCAGCCCTGAGGTTTGAGTGGCTTTTGTCAGGGGGAATGCCATCCATTTATGTTCTCCTCCTCTCACAGTGTTCCTTTGTTTAATTATCTGATAGTATGGAATGTTTTATTTCCTTTTTTCTTCATGGGGCAATGAAGTTTAGTATCTGGGTTAAGTTTTAATTGTATTTCTAGATAACAGTATTATGTTTTACAAAGTGGTTTAGCGGCAGTAGAAGATTTCACTATCACCTTGAAAGTTGACTGGTCAATGCTTTTGAGGTTTTCATTAGTTATTAGGTTTTTTCTGTACAGTACTATAAAGGGGGGTTGTGTTGAAGTAGAAATAGAAGGGTTTGACCAGTTCATTTGGAAAAGTGTGAGGGGTTTATATAATTTCTGGTCTGATGACAATGAGCTGGGTGATGGAAACCTTTGTATCCATGGTGAATTTGGAGTGTTGACTGAGGATGTTTTTGTTAAAGACTATTTTTATTGGCTTGGTGAGTCTATTACTTCCATTTTCCCAGGATATATTGGCCTTACCGATAAATAGGTAGTCAAGTGGAGATCATAACTTATGTGTTATAAATTCTGTTAGTTTGTTAAATTAATTTTGAGTGTGTTCTTGGTGTACAATTGGGGAAGCTTTTGTGCATCGAGAAAAAGTGCATTATTAACAATGTGCAGAATATTAATTTACACCTCGTTTCAGGCGTATATGTTAAATTGATACTATTGTCATTGAAATTAATTTTTCTATGACCTGTGTGTTTTCTTGGCTTATGCTAACTAGGCATCAATTATGCTGCATAATTGGGACTTAGTCTTTTTTTTATTTTGCTTATTATTCTCTTATGTCCTAATACTGATTGCCTTCATTGCAATTAATGTATCCATTTCAATGAGATTTACATCCATACTAAGTATTTCTGAATTGTACCTTTTAAATGTTTGTATTAAATCTTCATAAAATTATAATTCTGCCCCAGAACTCACCTATTAATAGGGGGATTAAATGGCCATGTTTGAGGAGATCTGGTATGGTGCTTGTCTACAGTGAGACCTTAATGCATTTTAGCCAAAGACATTGAGACTGTATCTCTAAATTCTTTGACAAGAGAATAGAGTTGTCAGCATTGTGAGGCATTGTTTCTACAATAATTATTTAATTTCTTTGTGGAAGAGAAGGTTTAAGGTGTTCTATGATGACTAGCCAGTTCTTGGTGAAAGATGCATAAGCTTTCTTTTGCGGTGAATACGTTGTGAGTTTCTTGCCAGAGATTTGTAATCTTCTTCAGAAAAAAGTGTGCATGATCTTCACATCTGGCTTTATCAGGTTGTTTGAAAGGGACTGAGGATTGCTTCCTTCAAACAGAGAAGTCAGGCTTTTCTTATTTGACTTTATTTTTGATGTGCTGATTTTTACCTTGAGACACATTGCCTCATAAAATCGAGGGTAACACTGTTCTCAATCTAACCAACTAGTAGGTGTGTTTTTGAGGTGTTAAATTGTAGGGGTACAGTGCACCCACAAAATAGAGGAAGCTTATTCTACAAGGATTATCTTTGTGATGATGGTAATGTGAGTCATTCAATGGATGTGAAGAATTGAGTTTTAACAATGCTACAGGTGAGACTGTTTTGGCTACATTTGAGTACCTATCTTCAAACTGAAAGCTGAAGCTGTTTTGTAGCAGTGTGTCTATTATAGACTAAGACACTAGGTTCAACCAGGTCACCATTATAGCAAGTGTGTCAATGTTCCTTTTGCATGGGGTGGTTGAAAAAGCAGCGTTGTTGGCAATGGGTGATCTGCAGTGTATAGGCACAAAATTAGGTTGAGAGGTTTTAGGGCTGCTGAGTTCATTTCATTTTGCCAGTGATGGTCATGAGATTGGTAGGAGAAACTAATCTAGGATTAACTCTGTTTTGTCGGTCTCTTTTTAAAGACTTGATCTCTGGGAGTACTTCATGGAGAGATTTAGAGATCTTCTTGTTGTGTGGGAGTAGGAGGCTGGAATGGCTTGTAGTGAGTACCAAGGGGTACTTACACCTTGCACCAGGCCCAGGTATCCCTTATTAGTGTATAGGGGTGTCTAGCAGCTTAGGCTGATAGAAAAGGTAGCTTACCAGAGCAGCTTAGGCTGAACTAGGAGACGAGTGAAGCTCCTACAGTACCACTAGTGTCATATGCACAATATCATAAGAAAACACAATACACAGATATACTAAAAATAAAGGTACTTTATTTTTATGACAATATGCCAAAGTATCTCAGTGAGTACCCTCAGTATGAGGATAGCAAATATACACAAGATATATGTACATAATACCAAAACTATGCAGTATAGTAATAGAAAACAGTGCAAACAATGTATAGTTACAATAGGATGCAATGGGGACACATAGGGATAGGGGCAACACATACCATATACTCCAAAAGCGGAATGCGAACCACGAATGGACCCCAAACCTATGTGACCTTATATAGGGTCGCTGGGACTGTAAGAAAACAGTAAGGGTTAGAAAAATAGCCCACCCCAAGACCCTGAAAAGTGAGTGCAAAGTGCACTAAAGTTCCCCAAAGAGCACAGAAGTCGTGATAGGGGAATTCTGCAGGAAAGACCAAAACCAGCAATGCAACAACAATGGATTTCCAGACGAGGGTACCTGTGGAACAAGGGGACCAAGTCCAAAAGTCACGATCAAGTCGAGAGTGGGCAGATGCCCAGGAAATGCCAGCTGTGGGTGCAAAGAAGCTGCTACTGGACAGTAGAAGCTGAGGATTCTGCAAGAACAACAAGGGCTAGAAACTTCCCCTTTGGAGGATAGATGTCCCACGTCGTGAAGAGTCGTGCAGAAGTGTTTTCCCGCAGAAAGACCGCAAACAAGCCTTGCTAGCTGCAAAGCTTGCGGTTAGGGTTTTTGGGTGCTGCTGTGGCCCAGGAGGGACCAGGATGTCGCCAATTGCGTCAGGGGACAGAGGGAGCGCCCAGCAAGACAAGGAGTCCCCTCAGAAGCAGGCAGCACCCGCAGAAGTGCTGTAACAGGCACTACGAAGTGGAGTGAAACGGTGCTCACCCGAAGTTGCACAAGAGAGTCCCACGCCGCCGGAGGACAACTCAGGAGGTCGTGCAATGCAGGTTAGAGTGCCGTGGACCCAGGCTTGGCTGTGCACAAAGGAAATCTTCGTGAAGTGCACAGGAGCCGGAGTAGCTGCAAAACACGCGGTTCCCAGCAATGCAGTCTGGCGTGGGGAGGCAAGGACTTACCTCCACCAAACTTGGACTGAAGAGTCACTGGACTGTGGGAGTCACTTGGACAGAGTTGCTGAGTTCAGTCGCTCGTCATGCTGAGAGGAGACCCAGGGGACCGGTGATGCAGTTCTTTGGTGCTTGCGGTTGCAGGTGGACGATTCCGTTGACCCACTGGAGATTTCTTTGGAGCTTCTAGTGCAGAGAGGAGGCAGACTACCCCCACAGCAAGCACCACCAGGAAAACAGTCGAGAAGGCGGCTGGATCAGCGTTACAGTGTCGCAGTAGTCGTCTTTGCTACTTTGTTGCAGTTTTGCAGGCTTCCAGCACGGTCAGCAGTCGATTCCTTGGCAGAAGGTGAAGAGAGAGATGCAGAGGAACTTGGATGAGCTCTTGCATTCGTTATCTAAGGAAATCCCCAAAGCAGAGACCCTAAATAGCCAGAAAAGAGGGTTTGGCTACTTAGGAGAGAAGATAGGCTAGCAACACCTGAAGGAGCCTATCAGAAGGAGTCTCTGACGTCACCTGCTGGCCCTGGCCACTCAGAGCAGTTCAGTGTGCCAGCAGCACCTCTGTTTCCAAGATGGCAGAGGTCTGGAGCACACTGGAGGAGCTCTGGTCACCTCCCAGGGGAGGTGCAGGTCAGGGGAGTGGTCACTCCCCTTTCCTTTGTCCAGTTTCGCGCCAGAGCAGGGCTGAGGGGTCCCTGAACCGGTGTAGACTGGCTTATGCAGAAATGGGCACCATCTGTGCCCATCAAAGCATTTCCAGAGGCTGGGGGAGGCTACTCCTCCCCTGCCTTAACACCTTTTTCCAAAGGGAGAGGGTGTAACACCCTCTCTCTGAGGAAGTCCTTTGTTCTGCCTTCCTGGGCCAAGCCTGGCTGGACCCCAGGAGGGCAGAAACCTGTCTGAGGGGTTGGCAGCAGCAGCAGCAGCAGTGAAACCCCTGAAAAGGCAGTTTGGCAGTACCCGGGTCTGTGCTAGAGACCTGTGGGATCATGGGATTGTGCCAACAATGCCAGGATGGCATAGAGGGGGCAATTCCATGATCATAGACATGTTACATGGCCATATTCAGAGTTACCATTGTGAAGCTACACATAGGTAGTGACCTATGTGTAGTGCACGCGTGTAATGGTGTCCCCGCACTCACAAAGTCCGGGGAATTTGCCCTGAACAATGTGGGGGCACCTTGGCTAGTGCCAGGGTGCCCATTCACTAAGTAACTTTGCACCTAACCTTTACTAGGTAAAGGTTAGACATATAGGTGACTTATAAGTTACTGAAGTGCAGTGGTAAATGGCTGTGAAATAACGTGGACGTTATTTCACTCAGGCTGCAGTGGCAGGCCTGTGTAAGAATTGTCAGAGCTCCTTATGGGTGGCAAAAGAAATGCTGCAGCCCATAGGGATCTCCTGGAACCCCAATACCCTGGGTACCTCAGTACCATTTACTAGGGAATTATAAGGGTGTTCCAGTATGCCAATGTGAATTGGTAAAATTGGTCACTAGCCTGTTAGTGACAATTTAGAAAGAAGTGAGAGAGCATAACCACTGAGGTTCTGATTAGCAGAGCCTCAGTGAGACAGTTAGTCATAACACAGGTAACACATACAGGGCACACTTATGAGCACTGGGGCCCTGGCTGGCAGGGTCCCAGTGACACATACAACTAAAACAACATATATACAGTGAAATATGGGGGTAACATGCCAGGCAAGATGGTACTTTCCTACAGTGGGTGACAGATAGAAAGTTTGTAGTGTGAAAGAGGGATGTTATAAATTGTGTCAGTGTGGCATTGTTCATGTGGAGGCTTAACGGGCATGCTAAATGAGAGGCATGGCTGAAGCATAACCAGAGGTGTGTTAGGCAGGGGATAAGTGTCTGTCCATTTTCACCATTTATACATTTTATAGGGGATGCATCGATGATCTTCTTGGGAAACCTTCATCTTTTCTGCAGGGCCTTTCCTGTTAGATTTCATTCGATAGATGGGCCAACAGAGCTTTCTACTGGATAGCTCCTAGGTTGAGAGCTTTGAACTCCCTGTAGGGGCTAACAGAAATCTTCTTGTCTTGCCTCATATTGCCTGAACAGAAATCTTGGTCTGTAATATTTTTCCTTCTTCCCACCTGTACTTGCTGCAAGTACCTGGAAAAGGTAGTCCCAATGCTATGCTTCCGATTGATAATGCTATTATTACGGTTCACAATATCTGATCATTTTTTTGCTGGCCCCTTTCCTAAATGACATTATCATCATTACAATGGCATTGCAAGTTTTTACATCATCCTCTGGGTCACTTCTCTGTTGCTGCCTTCAGGCCATCCACTGGCAACATATATAGAACCTTGCTTATTGATCAACCACCAATTTGCGTCACCAAGGTACTGGGGGAGCAAGGTTGTGACAAGCTAATTATATGCACAAATATGCTTTTATTTGGTTTTATCACATATATCTAATTATCTAACAACCCTCCAAAAAATCTAAATCAGAAATCTCACTCAGGGGAGTGCTTATCTAATTCTAGAACAGCATTAGAGGACAAAATTGATTCTATGAACATTGACTTGACTTTACTATTCACCAATTTTAGGAAAAAGTCTGACACAGTAGGAGCCAGGGAATATGGGTTGATGAAGTCAGTAATAAGGTAAAACAACACAAGATGACAGTGGAAGAACTCCCATATGACTCCCGCTGAATCCTTCTGAAGTTTGAGGATGCCGAGAAATGCTGTAGCATGAAATGTGCCCATTATATGGGAGTTACTAACGTGGCTGATGGGCAAAATGCTAAGTTATTCATTGTGATCTTGGTCAAAAATCTACTGAAACCTAAGCAGCTTTTCTGCCTTTATCTCAGTTGAACAGCGGTATAGAACAGTGGTTTCCCCTTCCATCGTTTAGGGTCCCGTTGAAGGCTTTCATAGCTAGGTTTCTTTACTAATGAGATTTCAGTTTCATCCTGCAGGATGCACAGTTTGGGCATCTGGTACCTTATGACTATATCACAGTCTTAGTATTGCTGGACTTCATTCAGAAACAGCATATGAGCTTTGAAACGGCCAAAAAGAACTGAGTGACCGTGGAATAAAGCACATGATGCCGTTCACTGCTAACCTCTGCAGCATTGCTGTTGGGAAATTCTGGCACTTCCTACAGCCTGGACAGGTTTGAGACTGGCTGGATGGTTATTTTGCCAGATTGGATGTGGAACACTGTGAGACTAAGCCCAAACTTTAAGGTAGCACACTCCCTAGGGACTGTGCTCCAACTTCATTGACTCACAGTCCAACAAAGAAGACTGCTGTAAGGGTTGCTCAAAACCTGTGCTGTCTGAAATGGAAAAGGGATTCTGCATGCCGCAGAAGAAACTGATTCAGAAGCAGAAGTTGATTCAGTTCTAAGGTCATATTAGTTGTTACCAATACATTCACCCCTTCTGTCTGTGTCTGATCCCATGATTGTGATCCACATCACTTGAGGTCGGTGGAAGGTTGTTCTCTAAAGCAGTCCTGTTCTTCGACTAGAGGGGTAGAGCTCTGTGGGTGGGTGACCAGAAGCTATGTTATTGATTCTATCACTGGGTGGGGGAGATTGCTCCTCTATTGTTGGGTGGTTCTGGCTAATTCCTTCATTCAAACTGTCTACGACTTGAATGTCCTACAGGTTTTGATTTCTATCACTTGCTTTTTTTCCTCTTTATGTAATCTGTTACATTACATTATATATTCCAGGCATTACGTGCATTTGGCCACCAGACATTAGTGTGGGTCAGAGGGTGTTGTAGTTGGGTTCTTGGAGAAGATATAGATTGCGGTTATCAGTGACTGACTGGTGGGTAATTTTTCCCTAGTTGTGTGCATGTGCTTGGAATGTTGGAGGACAAATGTTGACAATGGGATGATGGGGATTGAGAAGACTCATACTGGTCCAGTCTCCGGAGCAATATTGTTCTTACTCCTGGGTAAAACCCTGTGATACCGACTGTTCCATCCAGCAATTAGACTTTTTGGCTAAGGGAGTCAGATCATTCACCAGCTAGACTGTCTATCTGGATGAAAGAAGACCATTTTCCATGAAATGTAAATGTCCTTGTTGTGTCACGCCGTGGCCGTAAGCACAGGCCGCCGTGGCGCGGCACTCTCTGAATACCGCGGTCCTCAGGCAAGCCGCGGGGGAAGCCGCGGCTTGCAGGCGGATTGCGGGAGAAGCCGCGACGCAGGTCAGGGGTCGCGGCACTCGCCGCGCTCCCTTCTTTTGCCTCGCACATCAAGGGCAGACGCGGCAGGGGAAGAGACTCAGAGTCGGGTCTCGAACCTGCCGCGTTCAGCCCATTTAGTGCGCTGAACATAATTAAGGTGCATTTACATAATCCTTTACATGCAGAAACCCTCTTGGCACCTACTTACCGGTTACAAGGGCAAAAGCCGATTGCATGCACATGATTTCTTTTTATGCATGCTTCCTCCTTTCCCAGCATGCTGTTCACATCCTCTCTTCCCTGCATGCATTGCTTTCCTTTTTCTAGGCACATATTTCCTATCATTTAACATGACCTGTTCCCCAATCCAAGATGGTGGTATTTCTACTTCCTGTTTTTTCACTTCCTGTCTATGGGTATATAAGGGGACTTTAATCTCTTTCTCATTGCGTTGCAACACTCCTTTGGTGATAGTCACGCTCCGGCTGGTTTCTTCCTATGAATCCAGTATTTCCTGACCTATCTTCGTTTCCAGTCTTCCTGTACCCTCGGATCTTCAGCTCTAACGCCTTGGTGTCCTCCTTCTGTTTCAGGGAGTTCCTGTTGGAGGTTTTTTACCCTATTGGGGTTTTTCCTCTGGGACTCCTTCTGGAGGGCACGGACTGTAGTGGCTTGCTATTGTAAACAGCACCGTGGCTACCGGAAGGGGTTGCCCCTACCTCGGCCAGAGCAGAACCTGCCGGAACCGGGGTCGTTCCCCAACCCTCCTCAACTTCGACGGTAAGCCCATTGAAAACCGTGACAGATTGCAACGCCCAAAAATCCAGTTGCAGTCCGGAACCAAGGATAATCCAGTGGCAAATACGGAACCCACGAGTCAGACCCTGCTCATGACGATACAACAACAGGCTCAAGAACTCCAACAGCTACGTACTGAAAATACCGTCTATCGACAAGCCTTTGCATCCAGGACCACTGATGTACCCTCAGTAGCTGCCACTACACCTCGTTTCTCCGGGGATCCTAACAAATTAAGAGAATTCCTGGATGCCTTGACGGTTTATTTTGCCTTTCGCCCCTCGTAATTTGTACAAGACAAGACCAAGGTGGGGTATTTGATTAGCGCCTTATCGGGGCCAGCATTGGCTTGGGCCACACCTTTAGTGACAAGAAATGATCCTTGCCTGTCTAATTATTCCACCTTTGTCACTACTTTTAAACAGATGTTTGAGCACCCTGGACTCGAGGCTTCAGCAGAAGAAGCTCTTTGCGAAATCCAACAAGGGAATCAAGATGTATTACAATACATCACCCGTTTCAGACAATTAGCAGCAGAAACATCCTGGGTGGAACGTACCTTGGTGACACTGTTCCGCAGAGGTCTCAGACAGGACATTAAGGACGAACTAGTGCACTCTGCTAGAATAGAGAACCTTAAAGGATTGATGGATCAGACTCTGACGATAGAATATCGGTTGAACGAACGAAGAATGGAGAAAAAGAAGAGTCGTTTGCCATCTCACTTAGTGACGTCTCGCACCTTCTCTCATCGTACCGAGGAAGTCCGTCCTGAACCTAAGGGGACTACCGAGGAAGAGCCAATGCAAATTGATGCGGCTCGAGGACCTTTATCAGCAAGTGAAAGAGAACATAGACGATGGAAGGGGCTTTGTCTATATTGTGGTGCAGCTGGTCACCTAATTCGCACCTGCCCCATTCGTCCAACCAAGCCTGTGGGAAACGCCAACTCCCGTCCTCAGTGAGAAGGGTGAGGACGGGATATCATGAAATACCTTCCATTTGTTCTTCCAGGGAGGAAGGAACTGCTCTTTTTCTTTTACCAGTTATCCTTCATTTAACTGATGGCCGGGAAGAAAGAACCTTGGCTTTATTGGACTGCGGAGCCAGTGGCATCTATTTAGATGAAGCATGGGCCAAAGAACGACAGATAGCACAAATACCTAAGGAAGTACCAGAACAAGTACACACGGTGGATGGATCACTCTTGGCCTCAGGACCCGTACAATATACCACCCCTACCTTCTGTCTACAGTTTGGGAAACACCAAGAAAATCTTTCGTTTGATTTAATTTTATCACCACACCACGTCATGATCCTGGGAATTCCATGGCTCACACGGCACAACCCTTACATCAACTGGGAAACAAGAACTATTTCTTTATCCTCGCACTTTTGCCAACACCACTGCTATCTCGCAGGGGATTATTGGTCCCAAAAGGTTTCTTAGCAGCACCCCCTAAGGTGGGATGCTCTATTAACGTCCTACAGGGAGTTCCCAGGCATTATCAGGCATATGCCGATGTATTCCAGAAGCCAGAAAAACCTGAACTGCCACCCCATAGAGAATACGATTGCGCCATTCCTTTAGAACCAGATACAGTGGTTCCTTTCGGGCGAATGTACTCTCTCAAAGAACCTGAGAAGCAGATTCTTAAAGAATACCTTGATGAGAACCTACAGAGCGGGTTGATTGCTCCCTCTTCTTCACCTGCAGGGGCTCCTCTCTTCTTTGTGCCTAAGAAGACTAAAGATTTGCGTCTCTGTATTGATTTCAGAGGATTAAACAAGATCACTATTAAAGATCGGTACCCGTTACCCCTCATTAAGGACATCCTAGAAGCAGTCAGAGGGGCAAAGAAATTCACCAAGCTGGATCTCAGAGGAGCCTACCATCTTCTAAGAATTAAAAAGGGTGATGAATGGAAGACTGCTTTTAGAACACCCTTTGGTCACTACGAATATCGAGTAATGCCATTCGGACTCACCAATGCCCCTTCCATTTTTCAAAGGCTCATGGATTCCATCTTTTCCGATCTTTTGCAACAAACAGTGGTGGTGTATCTCGACGACATTTTAATATTTTCTGTTCATCCAGAGGAACACTCTAAGCATGTTCGCCAAGTTTTAGAGAGACTCCGACAACACCATTTATTCTGCAAACCTGAAAAGTGCGAGTTTGATCAGACGGAAGTAAAATACTTGGGATATTGCATTAACCAAACTGGAGTCGCCATGGATTCAGACAAGGTGCAAGCTATATTGAATTGGCCATCTCCTTCTTCCATCAAGGAGACTCAGTGTTTTTTGGGATTAGCCAATTTCTATCGACAATTCATAGCAGACTTTGCCCAGAGAACCAGCTACATTACTCAAACCCTTAAAAAAGATCATCTAAAGAAGGGCTTTTGTTGGACACAAGACGCAGAGTTAGCCTTTCAGGATTTAAAGAATGCCTTTATTCAAGCCCCTATTCTACGACACCCAGACACCAGCAAACAATTCATTGTTGTCGCAGACGCCTCAGAAAGAGCCATTGGGGCTGCCTTACTGCAAAAACAAGACGATGATGAATTAGAACATCCCGTATTCTGCCTGTCACACATTTTATCCGATTCAGAGCGGAACTATTCCGTGTTAGAACGTGAATTACTCGCCTTAAAGACCGCATGCACAGAATGGAGACACTTTCTGATGGGCTCAAAAGAACCTTTTGAAGCCCGGACAGACCACAGAAATCTACAGTGCTTAAGAAACTTTCAGTGTCAGAATAGCCAGCAGGCTCGATGGGCTTTCTTTTTCAGCCAATATGACTTCTATATCACTTACATCCCTGGTTCTCAGAACATCCTGGCGGATGCCTTGTCCCGACGTTACCCTGAGTGCAGCGATTCTACTGTACAGAACCTATTTGACAATAACAAGATCATTGGGGTAGTACAGACTTTTTTAGACCAAGTCAAGTCTGAATATACCCGTCTAGAAGAGACAGAGCTGATCAAGTTGCGTCCGCAACTGCATGTAGATCAAGGCTATTATTATCATGATAAGGCCCTGTTCTTACCCACTAAAATAGTACAGAGTGAAGCCTTACGTATGTGCCATGATTCCCCCATCGCAGGTCATCGAGGAATGAAAGCTACCCAAGAACTTCTGCTTCGCTCCTTTTGGTGGCCAACTCTCAAGACAGATACTGAGGAATATGTATCATCTTGTCTTATATGTGCTCAAGCCAAGACACCCCGTACTAAACCAGTAGGATTACTTCGCCCACTACCAGTTACCCCAGGTCCATGGCACACTATCTCCACAGATTTCATGTGCTCATTACCCTCTTCAATGGGAAATCACGTAGTAATGGTAACCGTGGACTCCTTCACCAAGATGTCTCACTTCACGGCCTTAAGAAAGTTACCAATGGCAAAAGAATTAGGTCAAATCTTTACACAAGAAATCTTTCGACTTCATGGTTTACCTCAGGTCATTATATCGGATAGGGGTCCTCAATATATCTCTCGATTCTGGAATCAATTCTGTAAGACATTGGGAATCAAAGTGGCCTTATCATCTGGGTTCCATCCTCAAACCAACGGACAGACGGAACGACTCAATCAAGGTCTCGAACAATATTTACGTAGCTTCTGCAATGCTACACAGAGTAATTGGGCTACCTATTTACCGCTTGCAGAATTCTCCTATAACAACTCCATACACAGTGCCTCGAAGGTCTCTCCCTTCTATGGCTCCTACGGTTTCCATCCCAAGGCCTTTCCAACTCCCCTGAGAGATAATTCCAATCTTCCTGCCATTTCCTCCTATGTTCGACAGCTACGGGGTGTCCAACGTGTTATCCATTCCAACCTTGTGGCCACTAAGTTCCGCATGAAAAGGATAGCAGATAGGAGACGCTGTGCGGCTCCTCAATATCAGGTCCATGATAAAGTCTGGCTCTCCTCTAGATTCCTACCTCTCCGACTCACTCAGAACAAATTCAAACCCCGCTTTTATGGTCCCTTCCTAATTCTCAAAAAGATAAACCCTGTGTCTGTGCATCTTTGCCTGCCCCGGATGTGGAAAATTCACCCTGTGTTCCATGTCTCTCAACTTAAACCTTACCTTCCTGATCCTTTTCACAGGCAATTCTCCTGCCACCCTCCTCTGTTGGTTGATAATGTGCCCGAGTACGAGGTCCAGGAAATCTGTGACTCTCGGTTTTTCCATGGGCGCCTCCAATATCTTATTCATTGGAAGGGCTATCCTATGAGTGAGTGTTCCTGGGAGGATGCCCCTTCAGTTCATGCCCCTCTTTTGGTCCGTCGCTTTTTTCAACTCTTCCCTCACAAACCTGGGGCCTCGGGGAGGGGACCTACTGTCACGCCGCAAGCACGGGCCGCCGCAGCGCGGCACTCTCTGAATACCACGGTCCTCAGGCAAGCCGAGGGGGGAAGCAGCGGCTTGCAGGCGGATCGCGGGAGAAGCCGCGATGCAGGTCAGGGGTCGCGGCACTCGCCGCGCTCCCTTCTTTTGCCTCACTCATCAAGGGCAGACGCGGCAGGGGAAGAGACTCGGAGTCGGGTCTCGAACCTGCCGCGTACAGCGCATTTAGTGCGCTGAACATAATTAAGGTGCATTTACATAATCCTTTACATGCAGAAACCCTCTTGGCACCTACTTACCGGTTTCAAGGGAAAAAGCCGATTGCATGCACATGATTTCTTTTTATGCATGCTTCCTCCTTTCGCAGCATGCTGTTCACATCCTCTCTTCCCTGCATGCATTGCTTTCCTTTTTCTAGGCACATATTTCCTATCATTTAACATGACCTGTTCCCCAATCCAAGATGGTGGTATTTCTACTTCCTGTTTTTTCACTTCCTGTCTATGGGTATATAAGGGGACTTTAATCTCTTTCTCATTGCGTTGCAACACTCCTTTGGTGATAGTCACGCTCCGGCTGGTTTCTTCCTATGAATCCAGTATTTCCTGACCTATCTTCGTTTCCAGTCTTCCTGTACCCTCGGATCTTCAGCTCTAACGCCTTGGTGTCCTCCTTCTGTTTCAGGGAGTTCCTGTTGGAGGTTTTTTACCCTATTGGGGTTTTTCCTCTGGGACTCCTTCTGGAGGGCACGGACTGTAGTGGCTTGCTATTGTCAACAGCACCGTGGCTACCGGAAGGGGTTGCCCCTACCTCGGCCAGAGCAGAACCTGCCAGAACCGGGGTCGTTCCCCAACCCTCCTCAACTTCGACGGTAAGCCCATTGAAAACCGTGACAGATTGCAACGCCCAAAAATCCAGTTGCAGTCCGGAACCAAGGATAATCCAGTGGCAAATACGGAACCCACGAGTCAGACCCTGCTCATGACGATACAACAACAGGCTCAAGAACTCCAACAGCTACGTACTGAAAATACCGTCTATCGACAAGCCTTTGCATCCAGGACCACTGATGTACCCGCAGTAGCTGCCACTACACCTCGTTTCTCCGGGGATCCTAACAAATTAAGAGAATTCCTGGATGCCTTGACGGTTTATTTTGCCTTTCGCCCCTCGTAATTTGTACAAGACAAGACCAAGGTGGGGTATTTGATTAGCGCCTTATCGGGGCCAGCATTGGCTTGGGCCACACCTTTAGTGACAAGAAATGATCCTTGCCTGTCTAATTATTCCACCTTTGTCACTACTTTTAAACAGATGTTTGAGCACCCTGGACTCGAGGCTTCAGCAGAAGAAGCTCTTTGCGAAATCCAACAAGGGAATCAAGATGTATTACAATACATCACCCGTTTCAGACAATTAGCAGCAGAAACATCCTGGGTGGAACGTACCTTGGTGACACTGTTCCGCAGAGGTCTCAGACAGGACATTAAGGACGAACTAGTGCACTCTGCTAGAATAGAGAACCTTAAAGGATTGATGGATCAGACTCTGACGATAGAATATCGGTTGAACGAACGAAGAATGGAGAAAAAGAAGAGTCGTTTGCCATCTCACTTAGTGACGTCTCGCACCTTCTCTCATCGTACCGAGGAAGTCCGTCCTGAACCTAAGGGTACTACCGAGGAAGAGCCAATGCAAATTGATGCGGCTCGAGGACCTTTATCAGCAAGTGAAAGAGAACATAGACGATGGAAGGGGCTTTGTCTATATTGTGGTGCAGCTGGTCACCTAATTCGCACCTGCCCCATTCGTCCAACCAAGCCTGTGGGAAACGCCAACTCCCGTCCTCAGTGAGAAGGGTGAGGACGGGATATCATGAAATACCTTCCATTTGTTCTTCCAGGGAGGAAGGAACTGCTCTTTTTCTTTTACCAGTTATCCTTCATTTAACTGATGGCCGGGAAGAAAGAACCTTGGCTTTATTGGACTGCGGAGCCAGTGGCATCTATTTAGATGAAGCATGGGCCAAAGAACGACAGATAGCACAAATACCTAAGGAAGTACCAGAACAAGTACACACGGTGGATGGATCACTCTTGGCCTCAGGACCCGTACAATATACCACCCCTACCTTCTGTCTACAGTTTGGGAAACACCAAGAAAATCTTTCGTTTGATTTAATTTTATCACCACACCACGTCATGATCCTGGGAATTCCATGGCTCACACGGCACAACCCTTACATCAACTGGGAAACAAGAACTATTTCTTTATACTCGCACTTTTGCCAACACCACTGCTATCTCGCAGGGGATTATTGGTCCCCAAAAGGTTTCTTAGCAGCACCCCCTAAGGTGGGATGCTCTATTAACATCCTACAGGGAGTTCCCAGGCATTATCAGGCATATGCCGATGTATTCCAGAAGCCAGAAAAACCTGAACTGCCACCCCATAGAGAATACGATTGCGCCATTCCTTTAGAACCAGATACAGTGGTTCCTTTCGGGCGAATGTACTCTCTCAAAGAACCTGAGAAGCAGATTCTTAAAGAATACCTTGATGAGAACCTACAGAGCGGGTTGATTGCTCCCTCTTCTTCACCTGCAGGGGCTCCTCTCTTCTTTGTGCCTAAGAAGACTAAAGATTTGCATCTCTGTATTGATTTCAGAGGATTAAACAAGATCACTATTAAAGATCGGTACCCGTTACCCCTCATTAAGGACATCCTAGAAGCAGTCAGAGGGGCAAAGAAATTCACCAAGCTGGATCTCAGAGGAGCCTACCATCTTCTAAGAATTAAAAAGGGTGATGAATGGAAGACTGCTTTTAGAACACCCTTTGGTCACTACGAATATCGAGTAATGCCATTCGGACTCACCAATGCCCCTTCCATTTTTCAAAGGCTCATGGATTCCATCTTTTCCGATCTTTTGCAACAAACAGTGGTGGTGTATCTCGACGACATTTTAATATTTTCTGTTCATCCAGAGGAACACTCTAAGCATGTTCGCCAAGTTTTAGAGAGACTCCGACAACACCATTTATTCTGCAAACCTGAAAAGTGCGAGTTTGATCAGACGGAAGTAAAATACTTGGGATATTGCATTAACCAAACTGGAGTCGCCATGGATTCAGACAAGGTGCAAGCTATATTGAATTGGCCATCTCCTTCTTCCATCAAGGAGACTCAGTGTTTTTTGGGATTAGCCAATTTCTATCGACAATTCATAGCAGACTTTGCCCAGAGAACCAGCTACATTACTCAAACCCTTAAAAAAGATCATCTAAAGAAGGGCTTTTGTTGGACACAAGACGCAGAGTTAGCCTTTCAGGATTTAAAGAATGCCTTTATTCAAGCCCCTATTCTACGACACCCAGACACCAGCAAACAATTCATTGTTGTCGCAGACGCCTCAGAAAGAGCCATTGGGGCTGCCTTACTGCAAAAACAAGACAATGATGATTTAGAACATCCCGTATTCTGCCTGTCACACATTTTATCCGATTCAGAGCGGAACTATTCCGTGTTAGAACGTGAATTACTCGCCTTAAAGACCGCATGCACAGAATGGAGACACTTTCTGATGGGCTCAAAAGAACCTTTTGAAGCCCGGACAGACCACAGAAATCTACAGTGCTTAAGAAACTTTCAGTGTCAGAATAGCCGGCAGGCTCGATGGGCTTTCTTTTTCAGCCAATATGACTTCTATATCACTTACATCCCTGGTTCTCAGAACATCCTGGCGGATGCCTTGTCCCGACGTTACCCTGAGTGCAGCGATTCTACTGTACAGAACCTATTTGACAATAACAAGATCATTGGGGTAGTACAGACTTTTTTAGACCAAGTCAAGTCCGAATATACCCGTCTAGAAGAGACAGAGCTGAATAAGTTGCGTCCGCAACTGCATGTAGATCAAGGCTATTATTATCATGATAAGGCCCTGTTCTTACCCACTAAAATAGTACAGAGTGAAGCCTTACGTATGTGCCATGATTCCCCCATCGCAGGTCATCGAGGAATGAAAGCTACCCAAGAACTTCTGCTTCGCTCCTTTTGGTGGCCAACTCTCAAGACAGATACTGAGGAATATGTATCATCTTGTCTTATATGTGCTCAAGCCAAGACACCCCGTACTAAACCAGTAGGATTACTTCGCCCACTACCAGTTACCCCAGGTCCATGGCACACTATCTCCACAGATTTCATGTGCTCATTACCCTCTTCAATGGGAAATCACGTAGTAATGGTAACCGTGGACTCCTTCACCAAGATGTCTCACTTCACGGCCTTAAGAAAGTTACCAATGGCAAAAGAATTAGGTCAAATCTTTACACAAGAAATCTTTCGACTTCATGGTTTACCTCAGGTCATTATATTGGATAGGGGTCCTCAATATATCTCTCGATTCTGGAATCAATTCTGTAAGACATTGGGAATCAAAGTGGCCTTATCATCTGGGTTCCATCCTCAAACCAACGGACAGACGGAACGACTCAATCAAGGTCTCGAACAATATTTACGTAGCTTCTGCAATGCTACACAGAGTAATTGGGCTACCTATTTACCGCTTGCAGAATTCTCCTATAACAACTCCATACACAGTGCCTCGAAGGTCTCTCCCTTCTATGGCTCCTACGGTTTCCATCCCAAGGCCTTTCCAACTCCCCTGAGAGATAATTCCAATCTTCCTGCCATTTCCTCCTATGTTCGACAGCTACGGGGTGTCCAACGTGTTATCCATTCCAACCTTGTGGCCACTAAGTTCCGCATGAAAAGGATAGCAGATAGGAGACGCTGTGCGGCTCCTCAATATCAGGTCCATGATAAAGTCTGGCTCTCCTCTAGATTCCTACCTCTCCGACTCACTCAGAACAAATTCAAACCCCGCTTTTATGGTCCCTTCCTAATTCTCAAAAAGATAAACCCTGTGTCTGTGCATCTTTGCCTGCCCCGGATGTGGAAAATTCACCCTGTGTTCCATGTCTCTCAACTTAAACCTTACCTTCCTGATCCTTTTCACAGGCAATTCTCCTGCCACCCTCCTCTGTTGGTTGATAATGTGCCCGAGTACGAGGTCCAGGAAATCTGTGACTCTCGGTTTTTCCATGGGCGCCTCCAATATCTAATTCATTGGAAGGGCTATCCTATGAGTGAGTGTTCCTGGGAGGATGCCCCTTCAGTTCATGCCCCTCTTTTGGTCCGTCGCTTTTTTCAACTCTTCCCTCACAAACCTGGGGCCTCGGGGAGGGGACCTACTGTCACACCGCAAGCACGGGCCGCCGCAGCGCGGCACTCTCTGAATACCACGGTCCTCAGGCAAGCCGAGGGGGGAAGCCGCGGCTTGCAGGCGGATCGCGGGAGAAGCCGCGATGCAGGTCAGGGGTCGCGGCACTCGCCGCGCTCCCTTCTTTTGCCTCACTCATCAAGGGCAGACGCGGCAGGGGAAGAGACTCGGAGTCGGGTCTCGAACCTGCCGCGTACAGCGCATTTAGTGCGCTGAACATAATTAAGGTGCATTTACATAATCCTTTACATGCAGAAACCCTCTTGGCACCTACTTACCGGTTTCAAGGGAAAAAGCCGATTGCATGCACATGATTTCTTTTTATGCATGCTTCCTCCTTTCGCAGCATGCTGTTCACATCCTCTCTTCCCTGCATGCATTGCTTTTCTTTTTCTAGGCACATATTTCCTATCATTTAACATGACCTGTTCCCCAATCCAAGATGGTGGTATTTCTACTTCCTGTTTTTTCACTTCCTGTCTATGGGTATATAAGGGGACTTTAATCTCTTTCTCATTGCGTTGCAACACTCCTTTGGTGATAGTCACGCTCCGGCTGGTTTCTTCCTATGAATCCAGTATTTCCTGACCTATCTTCGTTTCCAGTCTTCCTGTACCCTCGGATCTTCAGCTCTAACGCCTTGGTGTCCTCCTTCTGTTTCAGGGAGTTCCTGTTGGAGGTTTTTTACCCTATTGGGGTTTTTCCTCTGGGACTCCTTCTGGAGGGCACGGACTGTAGAGGCTTGCTATTGTCAACAGCACCGTGGCTACCGGAAGGGGTCGCCCCTACCTCGGCCAGAGCAGAACCTGCCGGAACCAGGGTCGTTCCCCAACCCTCCTCAACTTCGACGGTAAGCCCATTGAAAACCGTGACATGTTGACCAATAGTTTGGTACTGCTGTCTAGGTTGGGTATCAGACATCAGAACGTGTGTACAAATTGATAGAATTTTAATGTTGTTAGAAGCAAGGGCTGTGTTTCTATCCCTTTACAAGAGATTTCGTGAAGGAAGGAAGAAGAGGTAAACACACGATCTAAACAAGCATTGACAAAGGAAATAAATCTGGCTTATGTACTGAGTTCTGACTAAAATGCTTAATAAAAGTCTGCCTCAGTGGAAAAAACTTTTGCTATCGTATACGATGCATCCAGGAGATGAAGAATTTATTCTGGCATGATTCTATTTGCATTTGAGATATAAAATAGACCCTCATGCATAGCAATACAAACTGTCCGAAGGAGAAAGAATAACGTGTGAGAGGGATTTACTTCTTTGGGTGGTGCCAATACCGACTCTATGTATCTTACTAAGAATTAACTACAACATGTGAGCAGACAGATGTCTTGCCAAGATAGACCTAAAAAAATAACTTTTGCTTTGTTATTTAAATGTACATGGCAGAACAGAAATACCTATTTCTACTGCATGTATTAAGACCCCTCATTTACACTTTATCGAATGTGAACTAACCCCTGCTTTGCCTGACAATATATGTAATCCAAGTCAGAAAGGTTGCTTGTCACCAGGGCTTTAGGCGGGGAGGAATCTGCTAGGTCTTAGACCTGCCAGTTATTAATAACTGACTCTGAAACGGGTCCCTTTGGGACCCTGAAGTTGACAGACAAAAACATTGTAAAAAGCCTTTAAGGTGATCCATTTCAGTGATACAGACCTTGTTTTCATTTCACATTTTTTACTTCAGCATGCATAACCTAAGATTATGTGCTGACGTTTGTTTTTTCTGCAGACTGCATGTATACTCAACCCTCGGCCTGTTTGCAGAGCTCGCAGTGTGATGGCCACATTATATAACTGTGATGTAATGAGAAAGCGTGGCACACAGCCGCCGAAACATCGACAGCGCCAAACGAAAGAAATTACATTGCTTACAGAGAGTGAGTGGTTGGGTTGTATGTGTGAGGGGGTTAATTAAGTGGATGAGATGCAAGCAAGTGCTTGTAAAAGGAGAGAATGAACAGACGGTGGTGAAGAGGAAAGAGAGGACTGAGTAAGATGCAGAGAGAGGATTTCAGACTGATGTGAGGAGGAAAAGGGCCTTTGGTCTGTGACTGCAGAGAAAAGCAATGTGAAGCGGAGAAGGAGTGATTGAGACTCGCCAAAGACCAGTACGTATTTCACAGTCTTTTGTAATGTTTAAATCACATTCTTGTATTGTTCCATGTGCATGGATACTGTGTGGCCAGAAATAACGTTGCCAAATGGTACTCCCACACCTAAATTTTGCCATTCCATGTTAATAACCACAAAATAAGAAAAACTCATGCAATTCAGCTTTTTAGATCAAATATCGCAGATAATTGTCAATTCCGTTTGGATCAACACTCCCATTTACCACCTGCCTTGCACTGGGGGTAAAAGTAAGAGGGGAAATATTTTGGAGCATAATGTCTCCACAACTACTGAACAAGCATGCTTACTGGATCAAGATCTAGCTTCCTGCTCAATTTGGTGTAATTTGGTTCAGTAGTTATTGCAATATCACTTTCCCAAAAAGTCTATGGCAAATGCATGAGGATTTTGCACTTTAGGAGCCTTCCTTTAAGTGAGGGACAGTGGATGGGGTACAGAAGTCCTGGGAGGATGTCTTGGGACATGACAGTCTGCGGGCTGGAAGGCAGCAGCTTTCTCTTCTCCTCATCTGAAGTAGAGGGAGCTTGGATGGGGACCAGGGCTGGGTTGTGCTGGTAGTTACATCCTCTAACAAATTTCCCATGTGACTTTTCTAACTGGCGAAATTGGGCCTATTGTTCCCACAGACAGGCCTCAGTTTAGCGCATGCTGGAATACTGGACCATTTGGACAGCAGTATCCCACCAAACAGCTCGTATTCAGACACTTACTGGTGCAATGATGGTCAGTGGCATAACTCAAAATGATAGGGCTCCCCTGTCATATGTGAAGAGGGGGCACAGAGTTTCTCATTAATATTGATTGATCTTGGGCTGAATGTGGGCCACTTGAAGGGTTAGATGCCCCACCCCGAAGTCTGACCCCCCCTCACCGGCCAACAGGTGCTGCAGAGGCCTGTGTTACAACCCCGATGATGGTGATGTTCCTAAACTGCATATCTTTCTTTACCCTGACACTTTCCCTCATCAGCCTAGACTGGGAATATCATTTAGGGGGTACTCCCTATATTTTTTTCACTGTTTTTTGTCCTTTTTCTTTAGCATTTCTGACTCATTGGGGTGATAAATAGGTAATCAGGCATGTCATCACCATGATGACATACAGCCAGAGGTGTTGCTTGAAGGAGGGACTCCGTGGGGCCAATACCCCATCTCTAAGTGTCTTCAATCACCAGCTCTTCCATTCCTTACTATCAGCGACAGCCACAGCCAGCAAAAATAGATACTGCCCCCTCAGCCTGGTGTGATGTTGTTTACATTTCATGCTTTACTTATTCTTCATTCTCTAAGAGTATTTGCTTTTTTCAGGATGGTGTGTTTCTGTAGTTTTTCATGCCTCATATTACTCATGTGTAATGCGTAGTGTGAACAGAGGTGCTTCTAGGTGCATGTGTGAGTTCACCTTGTAGGCTGGCCATAACTGAGAGCTGCGGAGTTCAGGCCTAATGCAGTGCAAGTTTCTCACAGTGCCTGCAAGTGGGTCATAAAGGGGTTTGGAATACATGCTCATTCAGCCCTTGACCTCTCTGCAGAGCACACAGAGGAATGGTCAGGTGTGGTAGTTGTAATTATCATTATATGCAAAAGTGTGTGAAGGAGGTACACAGCTGTCAAAATATTGACAGGGTGAAAGTTAAAGAATATGCATTAAGTACAAGTGAGTGGGTGCATTGTGCGTGTAGGGGAGGATGACTTGTAAAGTGAAGGAGACGCAAAGAAGTACCTGCAAGAGAAAGTGAAAAGAATGTGCTGAAAAGGAAAGTGATTAGGTGTGAGACATGCAGATTCAGTGTTTCAGAAAGAAATGAGGAGAAACATAGTGTAAGTGTCTAACAAAGAGACTGCAGAAGAGAGTGGTGTAAAGAGGTTAACAGGAGTGATTGAGACACTCCGAAGCCTTGCCCCCTCTATAGACCATAGAAATCTTTAATTCAGTCTGCTAAAAACATTACTTGTTTGGCTTGTGCTGTGCCTACACATGTGGAGCCAGGGTCCTTGATATATGTATATATATGTATATATATTAACCTTTGCTTTTCAAATGATTATATATATATATATATATATATATATATATATATATATATATATATATACACATACCTATACATATATATATATAGTATATTGTTTTTTCAGTGATATATTGGACAATTGGTCCACTCCAGGCACGCTCAAATCGTCGGTGCCCATGTCAGGGAAGGACCAATTCCCTGTATGTAAATTCACACACATTTGACACAAAGTCAAACGCGGCACTCACAGGATTCTTGGAATTACTTATTTAATCTGCAACTGATTAACCCAACACCAACGCATTTGAACCAACCGTGATCAAGACCTTGTTAGCTGAAACGCGTTGGTGTTGGGTTAATCAGTTGCAGATTAAATACTCCAATACTCCAAGAATCCTGTGAGTGCTGTGTTTGACTTTGTGTCAGATTTGTGTTAATATATATATATATATATATATATATATTATCACTGGAAAAAAAAGGTTAAAGTAACATTATAGATAAGTGAATTTGTCACTGTGAACATTAATGTTCTGAACTAAAAAATAGAAATTCACCAGTTATAGTTAGCAGCACTAACTATAACTTGTGACCCTGCCATGCACTGCTTATGATGTCACATATGACATAACTCATGACATGTTCTATGACATAATTTATATCACTGATAACATCTCAAATGACATAATTGATGACATCACTGAAGACATCACCCAATGAGTGTGTACATTTGTTTAATTGTTTACATAGTGGCGGGTACCGTACTAGTTTTTAACCTAATTTTGTACAGCCTGTGTCCATCTAATGGGTGTGTTTACATGCTTCTAATTCATCATAAGTGTGTAGAGGTATTTCACATGTTATAAATCTTTGTATTGAAGAGTATGTCTTTGTGCAGATGACAGTTGATTTGTGTTCATTATGGTCTACCCAAGTGTTTTGGTGCTGCAGAAAAAGTTTCTAGTAGGGCAAAGATTCTACATACTACATACTAAGTATTGTAAGCAGCCTTGAGTTATCAGACAAAATCATCTCATCATGACAATTTATACTTAACATACAAGACTCTGTGCACAAGGTACTAACCTATGTGCATGTTCTTGTTTTGCTTCAGAAGATGGGCTATTGGTAAAGCTTTCACCACAGTATGAAGGCTGCAAGTAGTATGATCAGACCTTGGTTATTTTAAGGCAATAGCCATTCTTTGAACAAGTTTTGCATAGTGTGTACACTGCACATAGAAGATACTTTTTGTTACTATATAGTGTATTTGTCAAGAGAGTTTCATTGTCTGAAAACACTCTGGTAAAGAATAAACGTTCTCCTTAGAGTGAATACTGTTTACAGTATTCACTTCACTTCTCATATCAACATCATTTATTAATGTAGGGTTGGTGACTTTCAGGGGTTTGATACAGATAAAAGCTGTCCATATTAGGGCATTGTTTTTGGAACACACATTCAGTATTTTTAGAAACTTGACTTGCTCTGAATGGGTGTTTGCAGATTGAACACCGTATCCAATAAGGGTTTCCGATTTATCTGTGATTAATTGTTAATGTGAACTGCACTACCTGTGAAGTGTATGGTATAGGGTCAATGTGGAACACAACCCATGCTTTCTACAGTTGAGAGAGTTGTTTCTGTGATACCCTATATCAATGCTCATATTCATATGGGTTATTTGGTACTTACATTTAGAGCTCTAAATCTATACCCATTTATAGAGCAATGTGTACAAAAGAAGGTTGGATGATGTCATCAGTGATGTCAGTAATGTGAGTTCATCAATGATGTAATTTGAAATGTCATCTGTCATGACATAAATGATGTCATAGAACATGTCATTAGTGATGTCATACTTAAGGTCATAATAAAACAGTGCATAGAAGGGCATATGTTATAGTTAGTGCTGCTAACTATAACTGGGGATTTTCTGTGTTTTTTTGTACATTTTTCTTCTTTTTGGTAATAAGACGATGTTGGTCTTTGTTTAGTGGTGTTGTTTTGGTGCCTTAAGTTGTTTGTTTTTGTTGGTGTAGCCTTCAATAAATATATATATATATGTATATATATATATATATATATATATATATATATATATATATATATATATATAAAAAATGGATGAAAATATATAGTTGTTTCCACTGTTAATAAAAACAGCTCTTTTTAGAGCTCCCCTCTAGTATTATTATCAATGCTGTTACCATTGTTTTCCTTTTTCCCCTTCCTATAATCCTTCGCAAAAACTCTCACGAGAGCCAGGGAGGCAATACCCTGTGTTCAGTGTGAGGGGGCTGTGCTTCCTGGTTTGCTCTAGAGGGCCTCTTGCTAGAGTGTGCCAAAATTTAAAGGCAGACAATAGAAAAGCCTACACTCTGTATAAAGTAACTGCACACCATACAGACAGCCCTTTGTGACAACTTAACTTACTTTTGTAACTGGCTAAAACCTACCAATAACATTTATAATGTTGTCACCCTCCCATTTTGTCTCTCCTCATGCAACTCCACATAGCTACGGAAGCTTACCCATTCTGCTGAGCACTGATCTTGTGACTGAGGTCTCCATACAGCACCATGGGTCACCTCAGGAGTTTTGGACACCGCTTCATCCACTGGGCATAGACCACATGCCATTAATTGTGCCATTGACATTGACATTGACTTTTATTTCCAAACTTGGACATTACTTTGATTGGCCACAGAGATATGAAGTTAATGAAGCGCAAGAGTGACCCAAATATTCTTCTTAACTTAGGTTTTTAAATCGAAAGAAGCACACATTCATGTGAAACCCACTTAGAAACAATATGTAATCAAGCAGGAAATCCTGCTGCTGAATTAATCAGGGAACAATGCTTCTATGTGGACAGTTAACAATCTGTCCAGAACATCTCAATCAGATAGAGAAACCAGTACTGTATTCTGTTATGTAATTCAAGAACATGTACTTTTATTATTGCAAATTATTTTCATAACACAAAAGACTCTGGTAGTGACAAGGACACAATAGTGAAGAAAGCTCACCCCATGTGAAAAAACACCCTACCCTGTGCGCTATGACATCTCCCCAGAGTTGCACATGTGTAAAGTAGACTATAAAAGAGACTTTTCTCTCTGCGCATCCCCCTCTTCATCGTGATGAATGTCCAAAGTAGAGTATAAAATGGAGCATCCTCTCTGTTGAAATCTGTGTCTTGCACAACTGGTGTCCATAGTTAATTGCAAGAACATCCTCACCTCACTTGAAGACATCTCCTACTGGCGACAGTCATACATAATTCTGTGTGCACAGCAGGTGATAGGAGTGCATATTAGAGTATAAATTGTAATAATCTCTGTGCCAATACCTCTTTTTTGTATCAGAGGTCCCTATACTACAGCATGGACAAGGACTGAACTCTCTACTAACAACTGACTGTTGCGTGACAAGTCACCATTGCTGCATAACACCTTAATTGTTTTTTACAAGTATCTCTCTCAAATCAAATATGTGCATACTACCATAGAGATACATACACATGCTGCAGTATATTTATAGTCCCTGGGATTGAACTGACAGTTTTGGTGAATATTGTAATAATATAATGAAATTGATATTTATAATAAGTATCAAGTAAAGACAGCATGCGTACCTTTAAACTCTTTTATTACAATTAAAAATTTAGCAGCAATACACAACTAAAACAACTATATTAACAAACTATATTAACAACTATATAACAACCAAATAAAAAAACGACATAACTATTAACATAGTTTTGGGCACTCAACTGCAGGCCAGCAGGTGCCAATGTCTCCCCCTTTTTTGCTTTATTTGTCTACTAGATTTGTATTCAGGTAACACTTCTTTTCCAGTCTTTTAGCCACCTTAGGCCAAAGAGTGTTCAGTTTCCTGGTATACATCAGCAGTCTAGATGGCAAGTACGTTTCAGTGAAGCATTATGTCTATGAGAAACAGTTCACAAAGCCTAGTTCGGAAAGAGTTAGCTCATGCTGCTGACCTGCACAACCGTCCAGTTACTGCCACATTCTTCCAGCCTGAATACACTGTGCCTGAAGAAGTAGTTATTGCTGAACAACACAGTAATCCTGCTTGTGTTAACAAATAACTTTTTTGCTGCTCATGTAAGCAGGTAATTGTTTCCTCAAACACAAGTTTTCTTTTTTGTTCCTAAAAAAGACAAAATAACAGAAAAGATAAAAGTTACATACTGATAAATAAATCATAAAAGTGATACACCACTATAGTATCTAAGCTTTACTACATTTTTCACTCACAATCACAGATTTATATCTAGTGCACCAGTAAAGTGTTATTCCTTTCACCTGAAAAATGCCACACCCTCAACGGTCTGTTTTCATATTTTATTTCAATAAAATTATAACATGAACTGTGCTTCCAGAACAGTTTCTAAAGTATCACAATCCTTTGCTAACACTCACCACAGTGTTTCATTCTAGAGCTAGCAATATCACCACTCAAACATCTCACAGTGCTAAAATATATATGAGGTTCATGAGAACAGTGGAACTTCTAGTATCACATTCTTTGCTTACAAGTATATACAGTTGAAAAACGTAATTTTGTAACACAATCTTCACACCTTGCTCACATCTCTCTACATTATGATGTGTACCTCTCAGAAGCTACATCAATGCATCTACACATCCCTAAACAGCTTTTCACTCTGTAAACATAGTGTAGAATAAGGTTACAAATCTTAGAACACTTACTGAAACTTCACAACAAAGATTATAAAATAGATTATTACATACCTGAACTTGAAGTTCTTTCTTAAATGCGCATAAAGACACCAGTTTATTTCAGCTCCACCTAAATTCACTTCTGCTAAGTACAACTCAGACAGACTTCCTCCTCCTCAAAAGCACGAAGGACAAACTGAGCTATCTGTGGTTCTGCAGCCAATCACAACACAGCATTTATTCAACCATTTAATAAGAATGGCAACTAGTGGTTCAGCCTTGGCCCTTTGTTTTATTTACTCCTTGTGACTCTTGCGGGATCATAATCACATCGTGGCATGCCCAGTAATTCTCATGCGGGTCTCACGAGTGACACACGAGATTTTAACAGTTTTGTAAAATGAGAGTTAACCATCTACTCCTCACAGTCCTTTTCTTGTGCACACTTTCTCTCAAAAACAAGTACCACGACCATAGTGGCACCACTAGGTAGTTACAGTTAGGTCTGCATTTCCATAGAAAGAACGTTTTTTGGTTTGCTAATAACTTTGTCCCTGTTTGACACATCTTCACAAAACTTTACAAATAAAAAGTGTATTTACCTCAGCTCCTCCCTGGAAAGTTTAAAGGTGGTCCCTCAAGTGGGGGCCAAGAAAAAAGAGGGCTTCCAAAACATAAATTCCCAATGCATTTTCCATAGACCACTTTAGACACTGCTACAGCAAAAACTGTTGAACTGAATGACACCAATTTTAGCAGGAAGCTAGGTCTCGTCAAAGTGACATTATAGTTGGGTGAAAATGCAAACATAGGGGGTCATTCTGACCCTGGCGGTCATGGACCGCCAGGGCCAACGACCGCGGGAGCACCGCCAACAGGCTGGCGGTGTTCCCATGGGCATTCTGACCGCGGCGGTACAGCGCGGTCAGAAACGGGAAACTGGCGGTGTCCCGCCGGTTTCCCGCTGCCCAAGGGAATCCTCCATGGGATTCCGACCCCCTTACCGCCAGCCTGGTTCTGGCGGTTTTGACCGCCAGAACCTGGCTGGCGGTAACGGGTGTCGTGGGGCCCCTGGGGGCCCCTGCAGTGCCCATGCCAATGGCATGGGCACTGCAGGGGCCCCCTAACAGGGCCCCACCAAGATTTTCAGTGTCTGCCAAGCAGACACTGAAAATCGCGACGGGTGCAACTGCACCCGTCGCACCCCTTCCACTCCGCCGGCTCCATTCGGAGCCGGCATCCTCATGGAAGGGGGTTTCCCGCTGGGCTGGCGGGTGGCCTTCTGGCGGTCGCCCGCCAGCCCAGCGGGAAACTCAGAATTACCGCGGCGGTCTTTTGACCGCGCAGCGGTATTTTGACCGCGCAGCGGTATTCTGCCGGCGGGACTTTGGCGGGCGGCCTCCGCCGCCCGTCAAAGTCAGAATGACCCCCATAATGTTTTAAGCTAAAAACAACACTGAAATTCAACATATTATAATTATCTCTAGTAACTATAACTCATGGCCAAAGGTAACTACAACTCATGCCCACGCAATGCGCAGTCTTGTCATCAAAGATGTAATTTCAGATGATGCAGTGATGTCATAGAACATGTCATGAGTGATGCAAAATGGGTGGTAATTAGCAGTGCATGGAGAGGGGACAATTTAAAGTTATCTTAGGATATGAGTTTTAATTATTCTGGCCCCGGTGAAGGGGTCCCCGGGGCCCATCTCTGTCATTTTGATGGGGGCACCATGCCTCCCTCCCTTAAATAATATAAAAGTTAAAACGTCAACAGCCGTTTATTTGTTTTTTAATTAGTCATGATCGTTCTGAAGTCCCATGGGATTGCAACCTTTTTTTAAAAACGTTATAGTTACTTCAGTACTTCAGTTAATTACTATACCTGCTGAATATCAGTTTTTTTTTTTTAAATGTTGTGTTGCAACTGACATTGTCACATAACTACAACGTCACTTTGACCTTTGTGTTTTTTTAGTGAAAGAATTATATATTTATAAATCACTGAAAACTTGACATTATAGTTAGGAAATATAATTAAAAAACCATGGAAATTCACTTAAAAAACCATAGGTTACAGGGACACTATAGATAAACTCACATTTTAAATGTACAAAACCATAGAACTTCAGCAGTTATAATTATAGTTATTTTAAGTAACTATAACTCGTGCCCTAAGGTAACTATTACTCGCCCCTGCCATGCATAGTTTTTTCCTCAAACATTTTACTGCAAATATTACAGTGATATTATCAATTATGTTATGAAAGATGTTGCAATATGTGGGGTAATAAGCAGTGCATGTAACACAGCTACCTCCTAAGGGTGGGTACCTCGGGAGGTAGCAGGGGTCGGCCCTGGGCCATCTATGGCTCCACAACAGGAGCCGCATGGTCCTCCTCCAACGTTGAATTTAGCCCCAGGGAGGTAGTGGTCCCCAGGGTGCGGGGAGCACAAGTTCCCCCACATTCTTGTAAGACGTTTTGCCCCGAGGAGGTGGCGGTCCTCAGGGCATGGACAGGTCCAGTGGGCCCACCTGCATACATCATTTTCAGTGCCCTGGGGAGGTGGTGGTCCCCGGGACTACATTCGGGCCGCACGGGTCTCTCAACATCATTTTATCAAGTTTTGCCCAGGGAGGTAGCAGTCTGCGGGGCATCAGCAGGCCCTGTGGGCCCGCCCGTGTACATCATTTTCAGTGTCCCGGGGAGATGGCGGCACCCATGTTTGTGGAAAGGCTGCGCAGGCCCCCACATTATTTTATCAAGTTTTGTCCCAGGGAGGCGTCAGTCCCCCTGATGCGGGTGGTGGTGGGGCATGTGCCTCCCCCCTGCATCAACGTAACACATTTTGCCCCAGGGAGGTGGTGGTTCCCAGGGCAAGGAGGTGCCTCGCAGATACTACCCAAACATAATAAGCAGTGCCCCAGGGAGGTGGCGGTCCCTGGGACTTTCATAAGTCCTAGGAGGCCGGCCCCATGAGCCTTCCCCCATTTTTTGGGGTATGTCCCCAGGACCTGGCTCAACCGGGTGCAAAATGAAGAGCAAGGGCAGGAGACGCAGCGCTTGCTTTTCTTTTTATAAATCACTGCAAAATTCATAGATTTGTTGCAATTTTCGCCGTGATTTAAAAAAAAAGACTTTTAAGCCTTGTTTGGGGGGGGTCCACCAAAGCAAGAGGGGTAGGGTAACAGTACCCTGACCCCTTTCAGTTTTTTTTGTTTTTTTGGGGAGTCTAAAAGTGGCTGCCAACACTTCTCAGTTGAAGTGTTGCTAGCCAATTGGATCTCTTCACGAGATTGTTCATGAAGCCTTCGCACCTCCAGATATACAAATTTGGTTTTTCTTTTTCTCTACACACGCACACACACACACACACACACACACACACATTGTTTCACTAAAAAACAAAAGGTTACAGGGACGTTATGATTAGGCTCACATTTTAAATTTACAAAACCAGAGCAATTCACCTGTTATAGTTAGTTATTTCAAGTAACTATAACTCTCACCCCAAGATTACTATAACTCATGCCCTGCCATGCACAGTTTTCTGGTCAATAATTTCTGAAGATTTCTGCAGATGTTATAGTGACATTATCAATGATGTTATCAAAGATGTCATGCATGCTGTAATTTGAGGGGGTAATTAGCAGTGCATGGCGAGGGCACAGAGCGCTTCAACATCACTCTCTGGACTCCTGTGTATAATGAACCACACATTGTCTGTCACAGTCCAGTAATGTTTAACCTGCTCTCCTCTTTTTCAACCCCAGGCTTCATGTAACCACTCCACTAAGTTCCCATGCATCATTTGATGTAACCTCTATGCATTATTTCTGTTTGTCGTGGTTACCAAGTACATGGAAAATCGATGTTAAGAAAATATCTTTCTGACCCTATCATGTGGCCCTTTTCTCACTCCTGCTTCTACTGGTGTTCCTCTCAGTGCTTCACCATGCCTCCCCATGTCTATAGGCATATATATGTATTTGTTTATATGAGTACACACCCCAAGGACTATATCTTATAGTCAATCCTGGACAATAACAGTTAAGGCTCCATGTGCAGGAGATGTTTTAAACAGGAGAACTGTTGTTTCACAAACCGTGGCCACCAGGACCAGCCGCTTCTTGCATTGATGTAAACCCAAATGTGTTGTTGTGACTGAAGTCTTTTTTTGTATAAGACAACAAACAGGCAGGATCCATGCCAGGCTTGCAGCATAACCAATGTGTAAATAAGTTCCATATAAATTATTTTTCTGCATTTTATTTTATGTGGGTATCAAGAAACTTGGAAATGGCTCTGGATCTACCTTGATTCCCTCAAAAAACATACATTTGAATCCTTTTTACAGCCTGAAAAAATGCCAATAAACTAGCCCTGTAGGAGCCTAACTGGGCACCACTGGTGTAGGCGACAAAAACACTATATCATCCAAACCCAGGCTTCCAGCTCTACTCTGAGTTGTCCAGATGGGAAGGCCAAGACTTCAAATTTTGAGTAGCAACCTCATCAGAGATGATTATTACTTCAAAACCATCAGCTAGTGCACAAGTGTCTGCACTGAAAAGGTACCATCAAGGCCCAGGAGATTTAGGTACTTGTATCTATTACCCAAGACTATTAACCCAAAACAGTGCTTTAAATGAATACAAAGTACCAACCCTTCTGTATTTCCATTTAAAAGTGAAGGTCACAGATGTAGCACCTCTGCAACCTATCCTGTTGGCCCATCTACCATTGAAGCACTGTTTCACTAATCTGCACACATTTAAAGTCCCCTGTTTAGTTAAGCTGCCTCTTCTGTTATTCTCTTTGTATACAGTCAATGTTTTTAAAAGTTAGGCTGGTACAGACAATGTAGAGGAATAATTCCTTTAAAAGTTTAACACACAGAAATATATGGCTGTTCCCTTTTCTTTGGTCCTAACTCCTTTGACCCCCTCATTCTCTGGGTTAAATGCCACAAAGGTGCCTCTTTGTGGCTTGTTTGGTGCTATAAAAGTTTAGGTAAACACACTAAAAAGGGTTGCATCTCTAGGGTATCACAGCCTGTCTGTAGGAATGTGGCAAAAACACTCCCAAGATGGTGGCCTAAGTGTGTCCTCTCTCCTGCAGCGCCAGGCTTGGGAGGGTTGCTGTGGCACCTGACATACATCCACTACACTCCAAACCAAAACACACACGTAAAAGACAATGACATTTACAATGCCAATAGCTCTAACGCTCACAAATGCAAGACCTACTGCATTGCAAATGCTTGTTGTTAATTCGTGTAAATCCATTCAGTAGTTTTCGGGATATTAAAGAAAGTCCAAATTTGTATATCTAGGGTTGCAACTTATTCGCAATGAATTTGTGATGAATCATGTATGCATGCTCAAACAGGAATGCTGTGATTGGCTGGCCACCACCTAATCCAAAAGTTGCGGCCCTCATTTTATGTAATGGGACACAGTCCCTGGGGCTGAATATTATGGAAGACAGTGGTGTAAGGGGTCAGAGGGAAGGTAATCTGATGTAGGGATGTTTGACAGTCATAAAATGTTCAAAACATTGAAAAAAATGTTTTGGTTCACTTGGGATATTACCAAATTTATCGTGATGCTCGGCGTGGCCCTCCGATGGGACTCAGGCACTCACGCACCCACTCACAGACCCACTTAGACACCCATGCACTCAGTTACAGACACACTCACACAGTCAGTCATGGACCTACTCGGATTCTCATGCACCCACTCACAGACTGTCTCAAGCACTCATATATCCACTCACAGACTCACTCAGACACTCATGCACCCACTCACATACCCACTCAGACACTCACACACCAATTCACAACCCCACTCAGATACTCCACGCACACACTCACAAGCCCACTTAGACACCAACCCACTCACAGACCTACTCAGGCACTCACATATCCCCTCACAGACCCACTTGGACACTCATGCATCCTCTCACAACCCCACTCAGACACACACACACCCAGTCATGGACCCACTAGGATTCTCATGCACCCACTCACAAACCCATTCAGACACTCACACACCGACTCACAGACCCACTCAGACACTCATGCACCCACTCACAAACCCACTCAGACACTCATTTCGCAACTCACAACCCCACTCAGATACCCCACACACCCACTCACAAACCCACTCAGGCAGCCATGCAGCCACTCACAGACTCAGACACTCACACACCCACTCACGGACTGACTCAGATTCTCATGCACACACTCACAGACCCACTCAGACACTCACGCACCCACTCACAGACCTTCTTAGACACTCATGTGCCCACTCATACACACCCACACAGACACTCATGTACCAAGTCACATACCCACTCAGAGGCTCACACACTCACTCAGACACTGGTGCACCCATTCAGGGACCCACTCAGACACTCATGCACCCACTCATGTGGCATGGGGTTGGGTGCTTATAGGTGGTATGCTGCATGGCCTGCACCAATGCCAGGCCCAGCGGCCAACCACTTTTGCGCACGACCAAAGGCATGCATGGTGGTGGTTGGATTAATGTAAAGTAATTAATTATTACTTAATGATATAAAAACATAGACATTCACTGAAAAAAACAAAGGTTACAGGGACGTTATAGTTAGGAAATAGAATTTAAAAACATAGAAATTTGCTGAAAAAACTAAGATTACAGGGTTGTTTTAATTAGGTTCTGAATTAACTCGCACAAAACCATAGAAATTTAGTAGTTAAAGTTAGGTTAGCTGAAGTAACTATAACTTGTGCCCTAAGGCAATTATAACTCGTACCCCAGATATTACATCACTCATGACATCTTTTATAACATCATTGATAATATTACTGTAACAACAGTAAAATTATTGATGAAATGACTGTCAATCTTTGTGAAATGCACAGCTTGCAAAGTATTTTTGTTTTTAGTAAATAAGGTGCTGTGCTGCGAGCCCTCTCTACCACACCTCCTTCATGAGGTGGTGAATGTGCAATCACTGCAGTCAACATTATTTTGTCCCACCTGGCATATTCTGCATCAGGAAATTATCAATTGTGGAAAGCATGAAGTGATATACCCTATCACAGGCAAAACCTCAATTTCCTTTATGAAGGATGAAGTTGCTCCAGCTTAGGCAAAGTTAGGAAACTTTATCTGTTTAGAAAGTGGTGGAGTTTCCAAATTCCACTCAACTTCATAAGTAAGGTTTAAATTTCACTTGTCACTGATTTAAAAAAACTATATAGATAGCCTGGGGCATATCCATCAAGGATTATGGGAACTTCGTGGTGAACAGTGTACTTTAAATGTATTAGGGCAGCCACAATGTTGAAAACTAAATAGAATCTAAATGTAGTTTTACAGGAGGAGGTGGGAAGGTATCACAATACATTTCATGATAAAGTTGTAATAAACAGTGGATAGTTCAATTGCATTTGATCACAAGCACCAGTCAAAACTGCATGGACTTTAAACAGGCTCAGACAGTGGCATGCACCCCTCACAGTTACAGGCAGGTTGTGATAAAGGTGCTACACAAAAGAAAACCTTTGTCTGATGCCCACCAGGAAACAGGTAGGCATGGTAAGGTGTAGGTGATTGTATGAGTCTTGGAGGGATCTATCTGAGTCCTGAGGCTGGTTGAGGACACTGGTTCCATATCCATCTCCAGTCAGAGGAGCCTTAGATGGGTGGGCAGCAACACTACCTCTAATGCTGTGAGTGTTGGTTTCACTTTTTGAATCTAGGATCCTGCTCTGTGATTACTTCTGTCTTTGCTACTGCTTGCATACTCCTACCCATTTGGATGCTGTAGAGTTTTCAACTTCTGAATTTATAGACGTTCTTCTCTCTTTTGCCTGGGGTAGACACCTTGCATAGAATCCTTAAGGTCGCACACTCTGGGTGCCATACATTGCTTGGACAAGCATGTACTTTTCTAAATGGTGAATGTAGAAAGCATGGAATCCTGCCATGTATACCAGAAATGGAAAATATTTACTTGCACATGGATCATTCAGGTGCAGATACAAGTCAGGCTGCTTAGTCAAGAGGCTGCTATATTTAAATTTACACCAGAAAGCTAAATCACTTCCATAATATGACTTGCAAGTTTGGTATACTTTCTTGTAAACATACCAGCAAATCTATGCATGGTTGGTATGTATTAAAAGAAAAAGCATCAGTGTGTCTCACCAAGAGCTTATAGTAGCAAATAACAATGAGGCCCCATTGTTGAGCAATTTGCAAAAAGCAATGTGGAGCAAGTCTCAATGTTTAGACCTGAATAGGACTTTAAAAACCTCTTCTCAAGGTGATTTATATATCTTACACCAAGATTGCTTATAGAAAATAAGTGCACAATTGTGCATTATACCAGGAGCCTTGGTCAAAACATGATGAGCTAAAAATCCCACCTAAACTCCCCACTCACCTTTTCTTCACATGTTTCTAGCTCCCAGTTTACTCCTTCAGGCTATCTATTACTCTCTTTCTTTTCTTCCTAATCTTGTAATCTCTACCCTATCTGTGTCTCCCACCGTATTTCCCACTACACCTTTCTGTTTGCCACTCTACTTGTCTATCTTCCTTTTCCTGTCTTTTTTGTTCTCTCTCTTGATTTGTCCCTTTACTCTCCATACTTTCTCTCCCATGCCTCTCCTTTTTTAGAACCTCTTTTCTCTATCTTCTTCCTACTTCACAATATTTTTTCTTCACCTCTCTGTAGCCCCCTTCTCTATCGACCGTGTAAGGCAACATTTACTTTTTTTTAGCTGTGCAGAGCTAGAGACAACAACTGCTATATTTATTTGGTTACTGGGCTTTTTTTACTTCCCCAGTCCTGGAAGACCTACCATCATGGGGGCCTTCTTCAATTACAGAAGTCCCCTAGGATCATTGAACAAAGAGTTAATGCAATGTGACCACCCAATCCCTGCAGCTTGTTCCCAATTCTTATTAGACTGGACATCAGGCTGCATGGATTTGGTGGGTTTTAATAAAGCCAGCTAGAGGGACCTCGAGAGGCAAACTCAGGAAATGACACAAGAAAAATGCAAAATTCCAAGTGGGCATGATTAAAACTTCACTTTTCTCTGGCTATAGTATCAGTTAATGTCCAGAAAGTGTCAAGGTAAATATGTATCCTTATCATCAGTTCAAAAATAGAATTATCATTTTCATATATTACACAGATTATTTAAAAATGTGTTGTTACATAACATACACATACACATACACACACTCACATAAATACATATACAAGTGGCTAGTGAGCTCTATCTTTCTGTATGTTGCTCTCCTATGTGCAGCTCAGTCTAATAAATTACAAGTGTTTGCTTGGGTGAATGAATATATGTATATCTAAATTGAAAAGTGGGTTTTCAAGATGAGAATGTATATAGTTTCAGAACTCATAAACTGATGTTTTTAGAAAACTGGTTGAATTTCCAAAATGTATTTAAAGCTGATATTTGAGTGATAAATCATGCAGTGTTCGGGAGACTCACTACTAATATTATTAAATTGGTGCCAGGTCATTGCAGCAATTGCTTTTATGTGTTACCCTCTTGATGATTTACATTGACCATAGCTAGCTGTTATTACAGAAAAAGTTGGAAACCCCTATATAGGCCCTTTGAGAATTACTATTCTAGGCTTTGGAGGCCTGAAAGAGGTATGCTGAGAAACAGTGTTACTGTCCTTACTGAAAAGTACACACTCTGTCCAATTATAACTGTAGCCATCAAGCTTAAAAGTATTCATAATGCACTCACAAATAGATCCCAGCCCAGCCTAGAAGTACTGGACATTTCCCCTTCAAACTTAATAGCAGCCCGATGAGAAGTGCCCCAGCCTTCACTTAGGCCACCAGTATGACCTTATCTATTCAGAAACCAAAAGTAGTTGCAGATGGGGCGAGTGATGCTGTAATCATATAATCATTGGTCTTAGTGACACTGCTTAGAAATAATATAAATATTTGGTTATTCATTAGGCACATGATACCAGTCTGTTTCTAAGCACCCCATGGGCATGATACTCAAAGGTGTTTGTGTACGTAAGCTCAACTTATATATAGAAATGGCTTGATTTATGTGTACAAGGTACTGCAAACGGTGACCTTGTAGTGGTAAATTCATTTACTTATGCTTCATGTCACTCCAAGATGGCATACAATTGCTCATGAGTAAATCCTATGACAGGGGAAGGGAATGAATGCTTGAGGATGTGGGTGCCGGGTGTTGTAAATGCAACATACATCCCTGAGTATCTGTGCAACAGAATTTGGTCATATACTGAACGGATATCCATTGTGGAGAAACTTTTGGCCTTGCCCAATGTCATAACCACCCCATTGATGAGGAGTAGAAGTTGACAGTCTGCCAATACACAGTAATTTAGCTAGTGAAGGTCAATACATAGTCTAAACTTGCTGATCTTCTTCTTGGCTACCCTCACAGGTGACAACCATGTAATGTGTTAATCTGTTCAAGAACACCTTCCCTGCACCAGTCATCCAGTATTGCCTTGACCTCAGAATGAACTGAAAAGGGTATATTCTGTCATTTTCTGACAGTTAACACATTATCCTTCAAGATGATCTAATGTTCAAAGTTTTTCAAACATCCCAGTCTGTCACTAAAAACATATTTGAATCCCTCAAGCAGGGTCATGACATCTATGTCTTGTATTCTAAAAACATATGGTGGTTTGCATTTTCAAGTTTTATTTTTCAGTCCTGTCCAAAATGTTCAAATATAGTCCAGAACTAATACATTTGTGACAGCCCTCCAGTCCTTGAAGGCCAAATTATCTTAGAACACACCTTCAGGTGTACCTTTATGGTACCATATGCTCCAGTAATGACTGCTACTCTTCAAGGTCTCCTTGATTTTCAAGGTGTTTATGTCCCTTTGGAGATTATAGTGATCCTTGAGCAGTGTTCACAAAAAGGTTCAAATTGCTTCCATTAACAAACATGTCACACTAGACTTACTTTTTATCCATTTCCTTGCATATGATTGCTACAAATAGTACCTGATTTTCTAATAACTCCTCTTCATCTGGTGTATCCTCTTCCATAACAGTCTACACCTTGTTGCATGAGTTCCTGACACACCTTCAAGAAGTGATCTTTCTTAACACATCCCATGCAAGACTTTCCGATTGCAGGGCAACTTTTGCTGGAAGCGAAATGAAAGGTTGAACTGAACCTAAAACATGCTGCTTTGGATCAAATGATTTCCCTATCCTTGACCTGCATTTCTAATGCTTGAGTTGTCCTTACTCACCATGTTGACTTTAGCATGATAATGTTAGTTTTGTGCAACAGCTTAGCCCTTTAACTTGACTAGCCTACATTTTTATAGTATAGACAACTGTTTCTAATGCAGGGTTTCAGTAGTACAAATATTTGTGTGGTGCTTTGGCACAAATTGTTCACATAATAACCTGACCCTAAATTCTCTTATCCATGTATATGAATGAGCATGTGCCAATTACCATCCTCAGAGTTGCTACATGTGCATCAATGGACTCTCCAGGTGCTTGATCGTGGTAAAAAAAATGATATATCTCCATTATGATACTCATGGTGGTACCATAATGGGATTGCATTATTTTGTGTATCTCTATGAAAACATCGCATTCTGCTTCATTCTCTTCCTTTTCAACAGGTGTTATGTGATCTAAAAGCCTCCTTCCTTGTGTCCTACACAATTGTAGAGAAGAGCTTGGGTTCTATTCAGTGTAAAGTCTGCACCATCTGTCACTTCTAGATGTACATAAAGGTGGTACACAGTCAGTGGACCCTTTGAGGGCACCATTTGAAAGGGGATGAAGGGATCACAAAGGGATCTCCGGGACTCCCCTGCAGGTGGTTGCAGACTCTGAACTCACCTGCAGGGGCCCCTCTGCACCTCTCTGAAATGCTGCCTGGGCTGCCACCTGCCCAGTGAAAGGCAGACCAGCTACTTCAAAGAGAGAGTCCATCTTTGATAACAGCATATTTGCTGTCATGAGGTGCACTGCCTCTTTCTGTGCCCAATGAACACACTTAAGTGAATGCTGAAACAGAGCACCAAATCCATATCACAGCTCTGGTGTATTGTTAATGCATTTGTTGTTGAGCACTGCTGTAGCCTAGGCATTTTAATCAATTCGGCAACCTAACCTTGACTCGCACATCCCTGCCACCAGATTACATAATTCCTGATCAATCTTCTGTGTTGTCATGAAGCCTCTCAAGTTCATAGACCAACACTCATTTAACATTAAGGATATGTTACAACTTAAACCAGCCACAACAATTCGACTGCAAGCAGGATTGGTGAATGGAACAGTAGTGCTAATCTGACAGAATGTTTGCTGAACCCCAATGACTAAAGGTGACCTTTCATTAACAAAAAAAGAATCTAAGCTAGGGATAACCTCTGTGAAAACTGATCTGACTAAGACAGTGTCTGAAATGAGCAGCAGCATTACATCTGTAGAAAACAGAGCTGTCAAACTTGCTTTGGTTGAAACGACACACAAGAGAGACAACCACACTTCACCAATCATAGATGAGGTCAAAACCTATCTTGCAGGGGGACTGCTGATCTCACCAAGATCCACACCAGCCTCTTCTTACAAGATACAACATGCAATTACTTTCTTGACCTTTGGCCACACAGCCATGAACCTGTCCTAACCCAAAAACGTATAATATATCAGGGGGCTGTCTGAAATGTATACCACTCCCTGTGCCATGCTGACGATACACCAGTAGTGATTTTGCACATTTAGGTGCTGTCAACCAAATGTTTGGCCAACTTTTCACACCACCTAATCAAACCAAGTTATTTTGCATATGGGTGTCACACGCCTGCTGACGTTGCACTAAGGATAATTATAGATCTAAATGTATTTGTACTTCTAAATGTAAATTTTGAACTTATGTGATTTTGCATGTAATCTGTCTTCACATTCTTGTTAATGTTGTACTTAGGGTGGTTTTGCAATTAAATTGATTTTGTACCTAAATTTAATTTTGATTTATTTTTTGATACCCACATCATGCTTATTTTGCGCTAAGGATGATTTGTCAGCTAATGCAATTTTACACTTAAATATGATTTGTGTGCCTAAATGTTTTCTACACACATGCTGATACTTCAGTGATTTTACACCCCGTATGCTGTCAACCAAATGTGAGGCTGTGAGGTCATAGCAAAGCAAACATTTACACCTAATGTGACACCCAAGTACTACATTTACTCTTTGTACTGAATGATACTCAATGGCTGTGTATGATGGCTGCCCAATGCTGAACATGCTTCTCAAGATCAATATCTACACATTTTTGGTGTGATCTTATTATTGACACCAAATCTAAAACTTCATATCACACTTCAAGATGCATCTAATACCTAATAGATTCTATTCTCCACTGATTTATTCAAAACTGCCCTCAAAGACCATGAATCCTTGAGTTTTGATATTCAAGTCGTAAACTTTAATCAGTGACAAATATGGTAGTTTTTTAATGGACTCCATTAAAACTGACCTACTCAAATGCACTGTGTTTTTTTGTATTAGCCCTAAAGGACACAAAAATCCCTTATAGGGAAAAGGTTCTTATCACAGGCTACCATAACCAATAATTTGAGCTATTCCTGTTTGAAAATGGAAAGTCATGGTTCATTCCTCGAGTATCAACTTCTACATCATCACCATATTGATTTAAATCTTAAATTTTGTAAAAGCTTCTACAATGGCTAGGGACTTTAATACTGATACCATATATATGGTCTCTATTATACCACAATTCGCATACCCTACTGCACTCCCTGATCTGCCCATTAAAAACGTACACACCCTTCGGGAAATTAAGCTGGTCGGCATAATACAGGCATAAATCAAGATAGTCAGGACCATAACCTGGAACAAAAATACTCTTACACTGACACAGCCTGATATTACAAAGGGACAACTCAACAATCATCCCAGTGGCCACCAATAGGGTTTCCAACTGTCAATCACTTTTCTTGTCCAGCTGAAATACAGCAAGACAACAGCACATAAAATGAATTGCCATACAAAGACATATCCAGCCATAGACATGATTTACATGAGATATGAGGTTACGTACCTCATATTTCATTACAGCTACTTACTACTGACCAGAGCAAACATTTCTTATACCCTGTGCATAATTATTTGCTGGACATTAAACTGAAGATGGATGACCTGCAAGAGATAAAGTGTATATTATGTTATGTTATCACAACTAATTAAGTGCACGTCTACCCGAGGGTGTCTTGGTGCTGACTAACACTGAGTACAAGAGGGAGCCTAATTGTTAAAAAGGCCAGTTTTTGCTCCTTTCTAAAGGAGATCAGTATTGATAGAGCTCTGATATGTGAAAGAAGGCTATTCCAGAGCTTAGTGGTTTGTGTGATAAAACTTCTGCCTCTTCAGTTCAGTTTGCAGACTCTGGCAACCCCTAAATAATTTGGCCTCTGAAGAACGCAGCTGTCTGCTGGGGACATATTACTCAAAAGAGTGCTTCAGGAAGTCAGGGCCAACATTATGTAAGGATTTAAAGGTGGTCCCGGGAGCCTTACATTTGATATGACTACTAACAGAGAGCCAGTGTGATTGCCTGATTTCCTTGGAGACCAATTTGAATTTTGGAATCCCTAAAAGGAGCCTAACTGCTGCATTCTGCACCAATTGCAGCCTATTGAGAAGCTTTTCCTGAATGTTAACTTAGGGGCCATTAAAATAATCTAATTTAGATAAAACTAAGGCAGTTATCACTGTCTTTATGGTATGTGCTTGGATGAAAGGAAGTGTTGTCTTAATGATCCTCAGCAGACAGAAGCAGGAGGAGACCATAGCATTCAGTTGCTGGCCAAAGTTTAACTTTTCATCTATTAGAACACCTATATTTTTAGGCTTGTTCACTGGGATGGGGGGAGGCCCAGTTCTTCTGGCCACCATGCATGGGACAAGGCTGTAGAGTGGTTCCCGAACAGAACAACCTCGGTTTTATTTGAATTAAGTTTCCAGCAGTGTCTGTTCATCCTTGAGCTGATTGCCAACATGCAATAATGGAAATGAGTGGATACCTAAATACTGTTTTTGAAGTCTGACAGAATGATTTGTGTATCGACAACGTAGGACGTCAAGGAAAGACCAAAGGATTTACCTATTGTGGTCAATTCTGCAACAAAAGTATTAAACAGTGTAGGGCTGATTGATGATCCCTGTGGAACCCCACATTGAAGAGAGAAAGGGGAAGATTCAAGTTGACCCACTGCTACTGACCGTAGTCTGTCTGAGAGAAAAGAAGTGAGTGTGTATTGTCCTTGATTCCCAAAATGCTGAGATGGTCAATCAGCAGCCTGTGATCTACCATGTCGAATGCTGCCGACAAAGCAAGGAGAATAAGTGTTACAGCTCCTACTCTATCCAAAGCGACCCTGATTCCCTCTGTGGCCTTGATTAGAACCAGCTCTGTGCTGTGCCTCGACCTAAAACCAAATTGAGTTTTGTCGACCAGTTGGTTCTCTTGTAGTTACTGAACAAGCTGAGAATTCATCACTTTTTCAACTATTTTAGCGGAGAACGGGTGGCGAGAAATAGGATGATAGTTATTGGGATCAGCTGGGTCCAGACTAGGTTTCTTTATGAGAGGGAGAATGGAGGCAATTTTCCATTGACCAGGAAAAACACCAGAGATAAACATTAAGTTAAAAATGTCTGCAAGGTTTGTGCCTATCAATTTTGGGACCAGTTTCAGAACTGAGGGGGGACATGTGTCATGAGGAGATCTGGACTTGGCCTTGCTAGCCATAGAGGCTATCTAATCAACAGTGACTGGAGAAAATTCTGTTATGGAAGTTACTGAGGAAGTGTCCTGATGGATGTCATACTTGACATCACCAGGATAAGTGGCCTCAAGGTTAGAATAAATTAGGTTGACATTATTCTTGAACTATTGTGCAAGAGAGTCACAGAAATCTTGAGAGTTATTGATTGATTTGTGGAGAGTTTAAATACTACTTGAAAGAGCTGTTTGGTACAATTTTTAGCTGTCTCAATTTGTCGGGTGCAGTGATTGCTCTTTTCCCTAATCAAGAGGTTCTTATATTAGGACAGAAATAGCTTGTATAGAGATTTATCTCAAGGGTCATAGTGTGCACCCCAGCATCTTTCCTGTCTCTCTACTTTTAATTTTCCAGTCTAAATGCCTCTGTAAATCAGGGGAGAAGAAGCGGTGCTCCTATTCTTGGAGGCTTTGGAGTAGGGAGCAAATATAGAGAAGGCATCCTGAAGCAAATCTGTGTAATAAGGAGATGCCTGTTCTGCGTCAAGAGGGAGATTAGGTTGTGATTTAGCCAACTATTGGGTGACAGAACTGCCTATTTTTTTTTCCAAAGCCGAAACTGAGATTGGTGATCTGGATTACCCACTTGGAATGTCCTGTCAACATATTTAACTCAAAGATAATAGCATGATGGTCGGCCCATGATAAAGGTAAAACTTCTTTAATATTGATTGGAGTATTATTGGTAAAAAGACCATCTAAGTTGTGACTGTCTAAATGAATCGGAGTAATAATTCCTTGTGTGAGCCCCACATCCTCAAGGTCTCTAGAAGGGCAATGGTGCCTTTATCTAATGAAGCTTCTAAGTGAAATTAAAATCTCTTAGTAGGCTGATGTTCCTCTCGCAAGCCATTGCCTCAAGAAGGGAACCAAGGTTATTTACAAAATGACTTCTATGTCCAAGGGGGCGATACAGCAGCATACCTTTGTGTGAGCACTTGTTGTCCAATTTTAGATTAAATATGAAGGCTTCACAGTCTGGGGAAGAAAATGTCTTAAATGCCACTCTAACACTATGCAGTAGATCAGAGCAAGTCTGCCACCTCTTTTCTTGGGTCTATCCTGTTTATGGAAGAACAAATCCGGCGATCAGGCGGTACTGCAACACAGAAATCAGGGTCAGCTGATGAATCTGCTCATGTTTCAGTAATAAAAAGTAAGTCAAGATGCGACTATTAATCAGATCGGCTATTTCAATCTGATGCAAGGGCAGAGATCATGCATTAATAACTGCCTCAAGTGACTGTGCAGTGGCAAGAGTAGGACGGGAAGCTAGGTCCTCAGTGTTGTTGTCAGGAAGGATGGGGAGCGTGATAAGGTCGGGTGGAGCATTTGTGACCGCACGGCAAGTCTGAGCAGCGGGGATATTGGAGCAAAAAGCAGGAGCCTTGGAATCAATGTCAAACAGTGCAGGGGAGGAGGACAAGTCGGGCCGTTTGAGGGTGGAAGCGCAATTGTGGCAGTGGGTGTTAGTCCTCGGTGAGAGTTTGGTCAGGTTAACACATGCGCAGCCAGAGCGTGGGGTAAAAGTGTTAAATGTATGCAATTCCATACCGGTGTAGGTAATAAGAAACTGCTCATGGGGTTGAAAATGGGCAGGTGTCCTAGCGCTCGGTGTGATCCGGCCGCAGACGGGAGCAGGCAGGCTTGCCTGTCCCTGAGGTAAATAGCTCTCCATGAAGTGGGCGTGGCCTTGCATCGGGTGCCAAAACGCAATGTAAAAACAGGGCTTGAAACCGGGTCCAACAACCGCTCCTGAACTGACAGGCTCTTCTGTAAGAGTTGTATACTTGGAAATAAAAACAAAGTTAAAATAACAGTGCAAACTTTAAATCAATGAACCAAGAAAAATGCAAGATTTGCTCCCCACTAAGATTGCACCCAAACTAACCAGAGCCAAGCACCCCGAAAGTGACACAGAGTGCCTAAAAGGAAAAGAAAACAATGTGCTGCTGCTTCGTGCCCATCTCTCTCTGTCTGACAAGCACTCTCCTCCCAAAGACTCCTCTGCTAGACCTCCTGTGGCACCTCACTCAACACACCTATTCCTGAAGAGTTCAAAACGCAATGCGCGGTACATACCCAAACACTCCTTGATCACAGATCCCATTATCACCACATTTTCGAGAGCTAGACACTCAAAATAAGTTCAAAGATCAGTCTGTCAAAGCAACCTCAGAAGAATCACCAACTCTCAACTCAGTGGCACATTTGATAAACATTACATCAAAGTTGACCTCCTGAACTGCAGGTGTATGGTCTCTAATACAACTTTCATATCTGTCCTTATCTAAGACTGAAGCTAATGTACTTACAGAAATCTTGATCTTCTCATCCTCTCTACATGTATTTGATCAAATCCTGTCTCTAGGATACACCATCCTCCACCTCCACGGAGCAAAAACTGAGGGTTGGCTCTTATCCACAAGGGATCCCTTAAATAAAAATAGATTAACACAATAAACCTCACTCTGTTCCAATGTCTCACTGTGAAGATGACAAGTAAGACACCGACCTCACTGAGGCTGAATATCTTATACATCCCAAATGGCCAGCAAAAGAGTTTTGTTGATGGCCCCTGGTGATCGCACTGAGCAGCATATCTCCTTTTGGATGAGATTTTCCAGGGAGATTTCGAATTCCACCCTGGAAAATAACAAGCAGGGCAAGGACAAAGGTGGCACAGAAATAGCAGGTTGCGCGGACACATTATACAAACAGCATTTGGTTATGGGTGTCTGGACATGTTTGCATGCGTTAGCTTATTCATTCCAGACCTATTGGCCTTCTTTTGTTGTTTCCTGAAATACTTGCAGAGGAAGGCTCCATTTAGAAAGGATATTTCATACTTTCATTTTCAGAAGTAATTATATTTTAAAAAGCGCTGTTACGCTTTGTTTCTGAAACCATCACTTAATATCGACATCACTTGAGAAGGTGTTCGAGCCCTATGTCAAGTTGACACAGAGCGGGAAAGACACACCGGACAAATGTGCCTCTCTACAGATTAGTCATTTGAAAACAACTGATTGCTTCAAACAAGGAGGCTGATCGCACTTTAATGAGTGTACTGGTGGCAGATATTTTTATCACTTCTGTCCTATATTTTTACGACGCACATCAGAATTATGCTATTCTCGCACGTCTCATTAAACTGCGGAACAGATGGAGAAGGCGGAGCCCTGATGTCCCTTGCAAGAATGAGCGATGGGCACTCATTTTTTTAGAACTGAAGATGTTTTCCTGACTACAGATTTGCACTGAGAAGAAATACACCCCTCCGTACCTTGGAAGAAATGTAATTCCCCTAAAGTGAAAAGGTTTATGGCTGATGTAGGGGGCTGGGCGGTCGTAGGTGGGAGCGCTAAATGAGACACGCACGCACATAGAGTGGTTACTCGGAGCCGCCGCTGGGGTCAACGGGACTCCTCTATATTTTCTGGATGCAACAAACCCAACCCTTTTAACCTCTGTTAGTAACAAAGTATCGTAGAGCACGGGTGGCTCTCTACATCCCTTCCAGGTTTCAGTTATCAGAAAGAAAACACCCAACACCCGTAGGAAAAAACACCTTTAAAACACATTGCAGGAGACCTTGATAGAAAAATAGAAAGACAAAGAGAGTGCAGATCAGTGAAAAAATAGAAACCTTCAAACCCCTATTACTTTTTTTCCTTTCAAACCCAACAAAGTATACTTCAGCATGCAAAATCCCTCAGTCTCTGGCTGGGTGCTGGATTAGGCCGCAAGTGGTAGCTCTCACTCTGACCCGCGATCTCCTCGCAACCCACATCACCTGTTGTAGGCACAGGAACAGGCCCATGAGCCTGCTGATTACCCCATTCCTCCTCCACATGAATTTCCTCACCTCCGCATCGCCTTCACCATCCTCACAGGACCCTTCCACCCGCTTGAAACAAGATATGTCACCCTCTTCTCTGGTCAGTCACCATAGTCCCATTTATTTGGACCCTCTTCCACCTTCCTGACTCATAAGGAGTCTGAAATTTTCCACCCAGATGCCAGTCTTTCACCGCCACAAGGTCATCCACTCGAAAGATCCGAGCACCTGGTTCTTCTCAGATGGTTTGCTTTTTGATTGGTCGGCCCTTCGTCTTTGCTGGGCTCCTTCCACATTCAGTTCAGTCAGTTTCCAACTTAGCCCAGCTGGAATACAGTCCTTCGGGGGCTGTCTGAACATCAAGGCTGCAGGAACACAGCCAGTAGTACTATGGGGCCTTTGCCTGTTTGCCGGCAGAAACTTGTGCATACACCACTCAACATCCTTCCCTTGTTCCACACTGATTCGGAGAGCTCTATTCCACATGAATCTTTTTACATTGCTGTTGGCCTGCGGCCAATAGGGCATGATCTTTTGGTGATGAACTGCCAGGTGACCTAAGTAGTCACGGAACTCTTGGCCCTGAAACGGCAGACTGTTATCAGTTCGGATCTCATCAGGGAGGCCAAACAATGCAAATGTTTTCTCCAAGACTGGCCTCACATTTTCAAAAGGAGTCAATGCAACTAATTCCACCACTGGGAATCGAGTACAGGAGTCCATCAAGACTACCGTCAGCCTCCCGCCGGGAAAACTCCCAAAGTCCATGCTGACCTTTGACCATGGCTTGGAGCTGGGTGATTCCGTGATCACCGGAGCGCCGGGCTGATCGATAGCGGTGATGGCACACGAGTGGTACCTTGCAACAAGAATGTCCACCATGGCATCCATGCCAGGGAACCACACCTTGGCCCTAAGACGAGCTTTGGTCTTGGCGGCCCCTTGGTGTCCTTAGTGAGCAAGGTCAACCACCCGGTCCCACAGGTGCCGGGGTAGCACTATTTTTGGGCCTCACAGTGAAAGACCACTACTCCCAACTGACGGTTTGTCTCTCACTCTCCCATCTCCTTGCATGGCCACACGTTCTTCTTAGTCAAACGACCTTGTGCCTTCCAGAAAGTGCTTCAGCTATCTCCTCTGGTGTTAGAGCCACAGGACAGACCACTTGCACCACCATCTTCACAAAACTTTCCATCCTTTCTCCCTTGTCCTCAGACCCATCATCTGGTTGAGACAAGGAGGAGTGCCTCGACAGATAGTCAGCTCGGCTGTGTACTCCCAGCCGGTAGGCAACCTTGAACCAGTACGGTTGAAGCAAAACAGCCCAGCGCTCAATCCTCGGGGAGCCAATCGTGTGGATCCCGCAAACAGCGACACAAGGGGTTTGTAATCTGTTATCACCTGATATTCCTGGCCGTACAGGTATAGGTGAAAATGCTGACAGGCCCAGCGGATTGCCAACGCCTCTCTTTTGATCTGTGCATAGCGAGCCTCCACCGCTGACAAAGCTCTGCTGGCGTACGCCACAGGTGCCCACTCATGGTCACGCTCTTCCTGCAGTAAAACTGCACATAGCCCAACTGGACTAGCATCCACTGTCTTTCTCCTGGGGTGGGAATAGGCCATTGTCACTTTATCCAGCAAATCCTCCTTTACATCCTGAAATGCCTTGCTCACGTCAAGAATCCAGTCCCACTTGGTATCAGCTTTCGTTAATCATCTCAAGGGTTCAGCCATCATAACCAAATGAGGTATGAAACAACCACAGTATGTTGCCATACTAAGGATACTCTTGACTTCTGTGGCGTTTCATGGAACTGGGGCACTGGGAAAAGCATCCACCTTCTTGGGGTCCACTTTCAACCCCTCACAAGGGAAAATGTATCCAAAGAAATCGACTGAGTTTTGGTAAAATGTGTATTTCTTCTTCTGAAGTGTGAGGCCTGCGTCAGACAAACGCTGAAGCGTGGCCCTCAACCGGCGGTGATGGTTTTCCAACGTCTCTGAGATTATCACAATATCAACACTCAGGGTTAGCACACCCTCAAGCCAAGACTATGTCGCTCTAATAGCATTCTGAAAGACTTCAGTGGCCGACGACACACCAAAGCTGAGCCTTTTGAAACACCGTAGCCCCACGTGCGTGGAGAAAGTAGTAATGTTCCTGCCATCTGGAGCTAACTCCAGCTGGTGGTAGCCGGAGTTCAAATCAAGTTTTGAGAACCACTGTGCGCCATTTAAATCCGCGACAATCTCGTCCATCGTAGGTGTGATGTGCCGTTCTCTCTTAATAGGATGATTCAGCAGCCGCATATCTTCACATAGACGGATGACCCCAGGCTGCTTGGGTTTTGGTGAGATCACCAATGGTGATACCCACAGGGTAGGCCCCGTAACCTTCTTGATCACTCCTTGGTCCTCTAGGGCTTGCAGCTCTCTCTCAACCGCCGGTCTGAGATGAAATGGAATACGGTGGTGCCACAATGCTCTGTGGGTCACTGCTGGGTCAATGTGCAGCTCGAACTGCTTCCCCTTGAGCTTTCCCAGTCCTACAAACAACTGTGGGAAGTCATCAAATATGGCCTCTGCATACATGTCATCGACCTGATGTGCAAAGAAATGCTCCAGTGTCAATCAACACCATTGCCCTGGCACCATGTATTTCCAGATTGCACATGGAGGGCAGGCGTCGCTTTTTTTTGCCTCCCTCCAGTGAATGAAATGATGAAAATCTCTTCCTCCTCTTCATCTTCATATCTCACACTTCTTGTCCCTCCTGCGCACAGTTGCCTATTGCCACTCCCAGCACGGACACGCTTATTCAGTTGCCTGGCAGGCCAGTGCCTCTACCGCTGGGGTCCCCACTTGAGGTGAGAGAGTTCAAACCTTTATTGTGTTGTGCTTTTTGTTCTTTTTAAAAAAAATGTTGTGCCTATCCATAAGTAAGTTTTGTCTTTGTCTCTTATGTTTGAACCATATTTCTGTGTTTCCTGTACCTGCATTGCTTCTCCCCTCCGACAGAATCTTGAAGAAGTTGTTTCTTTATCATTAATATTTGTTTCACTAGGCCTCTGCATGTGGCCAGTGACTCCACGCCCAGACCACCGGTGCAGGGGCACAAAAGCCGTGTCCTTCCGTCAGGCACATGTGGGGCAGCCTCAGGGCAGGGCCTTTACCCCTGCCGGGAGCATTGCAGGGAGAACGGTGCCTCCAGACCGGCACAGACACGGAGCGCCACTTCTGCAGTGGAAAGCGCATAGCAATGGGCAGGCCTCGACAACGTCCCAAGGCGCCACCTGTCCCAACAGCACCGCAAATGGAGGAGGAGGGGGCGACATCCCCAGTGCACGGTCTCACCTGCACCAAACCAGACATCAGCGCGTTCTCCAGGAGAGCAGAGCGCAGAGGTGAGTGTCGATACCAGGCCCCTAGGCTATGGGGCGTTGCAAATAGAAGTCGTCCACCCTCGTCGCCAATGTAGAGGGCGGCTGGGCGGTCGTAGGGGGGAGCGCTAAATGAGACACGCACACACATAGAGTGGTTACTCAGAGCCACCGCTGGGAACCAAAGGCACTCCTCTTCATTTCCTCACTGCAACAAACCCAAGCACCTTAACCTCCTTTAATAACAAAGTATCGGAGAGCCCGGATGGCTCTCTACAGCTGAGAGGGACCACTTGCCCTGATGTTAGAAGATATCTACTTAAAAACATGAGACACCGAAATACAAACAAGAGAACATTGCGTCAATTATAAAAATCTAGAAATCAATCGTAACTTTGGGTCACTCTTGTTATGTGAAACTTGGCACAACTGGGCACCATTCGCTGTAAAATTTTACAGCAAACACACCATTTATAGTAAATGCACAGGAACAACTTAAACAATAGAACGTGAGCAACTTTCATTCGCAGTGCTTTTGGGCAGGATTTTTGTAGCACATAATACATCCTCACGTTCAAAGTTCAAAGTAGACAAATCCGTTCTAATTTACATATCTATTTTTATTCACACACATACCCCCACAGCATATACACATATATGACCGCAAATCCCCTTTTTAGGTTTTTATAGTTTTCCATTACATGTGCGTATGAGTATCTATCTATCTATCTATCTATCTATCTATCTATCTATCTATCTATCTATCTATCTATCTATCTATCTATCTATCTACATTCCTATGGAACAGCTGGCCCAACTATAACTACCCAGTGCCCACCATATATATACATACACATATATATACATATATATATTTACACATATACACACACACATTTCACATTATTTAATCTAATAATATATATATAATTTAATTACACAAAAGCTAATTGCATGAATTTTGCACACCTCTAAAAAACACACTTTCTCAGTGCAGAGCTTATGTCTGTGCTGTTGTGCTGGATATATAGGCTGATCTCAGGAGCCTGGGGGATTGGTGAAAGTTCAGGCAGTGGTTGATGTATGCTGGTCCTTGGTTGTGGAAGGCTTTGTAAGCGTAAATCAGAATCTTGAATTGGCATCTTTTGTGGGTGGGAAGACAGTGGAGTTTCTTCAGCTGATGGGTGATGTGGGCTCTTCTGGGGAGGTGGAAGATGATTTTACTCACTGTGGTTTGAATAGTCTGTAGTCTCTTGAGCAGGTGTGTGGGGATCCCTGAGTAGAGCATGTTTTCGTGGTCCAAGTGGCTGGTGACGAGTGCTTGCGTGATGGTCTGTCTGGTGGGGACTGGGAGTCATTTGAAGATCTTTCAGAGCATGCGCATGGCGAGGAAGCAGGCAGAGGACACTATTGATCTGGTTCTTCATGGTAAGTTTGACCTCGTTGGGGTCAGTGGATGCTTTCTTGGTGACTAGCTGGAAGAGGCCAATGTTGTTCATGCTTTTGAGGAGGTTAGCTGTGTTGGTGTTGTTGAGGTCATCGAGGTGAAAGCTGAGGTCTCCAAGGAAGATGCAGTGATCACTGTTGATGGCTTGGGGAGCGATAAATTTGTCAATGGTGTCGCAGAAGCCGGGTCATTGTCTTGGGCGTCTGTACGTAAGGGTGCCTCTGATGGTTTTGTTGTCTGTGCTGAGTTTAAGTTGAGGTGCTCCATGATTGGGGTGGCATCGTCAATTTCAGTGGTGCAGTGGATGGATTCTTTTTGGATGATGGCGATCCCCCCTTCGTGTTCATTGAAGTGATCCCGGTGTGCAATCTTGTAGTTGATGGGCTTGGCCATGGCGATGCTGGGTGCAGAAGTGGGGTTGAGCCAGATTTCGATGATGAAGATGACAACAGAGGTGAGGGAGGTAATAGTGTCCCAGATCTTGGTGGCATGTATGCAGAGCAATTGGACATTGATCAGAAGGCAGTGGAGTTGTCCCGGCACAGTCATGGTTGGCATGGTGGCAATAGTTGTGTGCGTGATCATGGAGTTTCAGGAGTAGAGGGCGTGAAAGGTCCTACTGTTGAGCGTGGTGAGTTGTGGCAACAGTTGTTGTTGTGGAGTCTGGAGTCCAAGGCTAAAAAGCTTGTGTGCCCGCTGTGTGCAGCCCACTGCAGCTTACATTAAGTAGGTCCTGAGAGGGGCGCTGGGAGAAAAGTGGAGGGAACGGCAATGGTTTCAAAGCGAGCAGTGAGGTTCATTGAACAAAACAGATGGGACACAGAAATGGGGCACAGAATCCAGACAAACAAGCCATCAGCCGCAATAACAGGCAACAAAACAAACTACAAGCCACAATAACAGACAACAGAACAGAGCACACCAATCTACCAGGTAACAGGTGACAGAACAACAGAAATAATAACAGGCAACAGAACAAACTGCCAGGCACAATAACAGGCAAGGGAACAAAATGGGACAAACTACTGGGCACAATCAGACATGCAACAAAACAACAGAGCAACAACGGGCAACAGAACAAACTACCAGGCACAATATCAGGAGACAGCAATAAAGTTAAATGATTTAAAAAAAGAGTGAAAATAAAGATGAGGGTATGAAGGTCTGCAGCAGACCCACCGGGCACAATCAGGAGAATGGCACTCACCTAAGCAGTAGTCTCCAGTATAGTTAGGACTTGGGTTCGAAAGGAAAAGCATTTTTTGTTTTGCTAATAACTATGGCACCGTTTGATGAATTTTCACTAACTTTTCAAAACTAGTTTGCCATTCACTTGAGCTGCTGTCTGGGAAGTTTTAGGGTGATCCGTCAAGCGGTGGCTAAAGGAAAGGGGGAGGGTCCCAAAATGTGCTTTCTCCATGCAATTTCCCATAGGGCTTTTAGACACAAATACAGCCCAAACCACTGGACGAAATGACATCAAATTCGTCCGAAAGCTAGATCTTGGTCCAGAAAGATTTCTTTTTGTAATTTGGTGTAGATCTTTTCAGTAGTTTTGGAGTTATTAAAGAAATAAGATTTATATATATATCTAGAGACACAGATCCACCATGAGCCTTTGATCCGTGTACCAACAGCAATACCATGATTGGCTGGCCGCAACTTGACAGGAAATTTGTGTCCTCCATTTTGTGAATCAGGACATGGTTCCTGAAAGGGGTGAAATAAAAATAAAATAGGATATAAGGAGTCGGGATAGAGGTATCCTGCCCCATAAGACTAATGGAGGGGTCTCTGAGGGACCCCTCATGGCAACAATTTCCCCCCCAAACTTTTTTTGGGGTGCTCAAGGATCCACAGTGGCACTCAGCGTGGCCTCCCATGTGAATCCGTGACAGATTATTGGATACAGAGCTCTATTACAAAATTAAAAACTCACAGACTCACTCACACACCCACACAACCACTGTTACACCTAGTTACACATAACCACAGCCACTCACATACCAACTCACACACCTTTTCACATACACACACCCATTGACACACTCACACACCCACTCACAGACCCACAAAACCACAACCACATCTACTCACAGACCCACACAGCCATTCACACACCAACTCACACAACCATTCTCACACTCACACACCCACTCACTCACTTATCATGAGGACCTCTTGGACCCATGTTGGTTCCACCTGTTTTTAGCTTCATTTTATATTTGCTTTTATTCATTTTAGCTGTACTGCTTTTAGAAATGACATTTACATACATTTCTTACATGATATTCTTCTGAGAACATGTGGTTCAAGTTGCTTGTTTAGTGAGCCTTTACACAACATCTAATCAGTACATTCTGTACAAGGCTAGGGACACAAAACACAATATACTAGTTTGTATTGCCTGTTCAGGAGACAGATTCTGACATCTAGACACAGCATTACATCAGAGCTGTGCTTCCAGCACTGTATGGTTTATTAAATGATGCACTGACCCAGAAGAGTCAGAGGGCATTTCTGCCACAAATGTCTTAGGAAGAATGCTGTATTTGACATGTAGTTCTGCTGGTGCTAATCTACCAGCTTCTTGAGAGAACTGCCAACTACACTGCACACTGTCTTCAGGTATGGGGCTAGGGCTAATCCCTCAGATTGGGACAGACAGAAAGGTACACCTGTTATGCTTTCAGTGTAATGTTAGGGTTAGGTAGGAAACTCTAGAATCTCTAGTACATATAGAACCACATTTGTCATGGTTGGATTGTTTCTTTCTTTACCACATTTATAATGCTGAATAATTTGTTTTGTTTCATCTGCCTAATTATCACAGCTCATTCTCTTTATACCAGATTGTGATTGTTTCAATAAATGTATTGAAAACTCATCTAGTGTCTCTTTTGTGTTTTACCTAAGCATGCATGAGTAATACAACAAAAGGTGTAAGATCTGTTTCCACAACCTGAGGAGTCAGAGTGTCATGTTTAGGTTCCCATAATCACTTTTCACCACGGTTCGTTTAGGAGTTCAGTGAGGCACTGTGAGCTATGCAGCAATTGGGCCAACAGCTCCTGACGGTGTGAATGGAGTTAGTCCTCCACATTGTAAAGTTCTGTTGTCCTAATACATAGGCCTATAACCTTAGTAAGAACCATACAACATACCTACCCCCACACTCACACACCCACCCACCCACCCATTCACACACTCTGGCCAAGATGGCTCTGGATCTGGGGATGCAATTGATGGGAAATTTTACTATAGTGTCCTCAATAATATTAAGTAACCTTAAAGGGGAAGCAGTATCACTGGCAGTGCGCATGAACCTCCAGGATGTTCCTCCACAGGATCCAGAACATGAGCTGCCTAAGATTATTGCCAAAACCTATTGAAGTATAGGTTCGGATAGTTTGAGAGACAGACATAGTAAACCACAATTAGAAGGTAAATCCAATAAGGATTCTACCAAGCAAGCAGCTGAGAGTTCTAAAAAAAAAAGGAATAAACAAAAACAAACATTTAAAAAAGACAGGGGAGAATCTCCACATTGGGAGACCCCTGAAAAATGCTATGACTTAAGAAATAGGAAACTAAAAAACTCCTGATGGATATGGATATATTGATACACCCCAATCTCATTCGTTTCAGGACTCACAGGATAAATATAGTGAGATGTGGGCTGTCAGAACAACGAATAAAGTATGTGAAACCGAAAAAAGATTCACAATGCTCATCAGAGGTCTCAATAAAAAAAATTAGAAACTTCCACCACAAAAAACACAATTTAAAAAGAAGAAGGTGACAGCTATTTCTGCAAGAAATGCCACGCAAGATGAGAGTTTAACTAAAGAACAGGAACTGGGCACTGGCTCTGCTTAATAGCGCAGCACAGGTCACAATAGTTCACCAGAATCTTCAAGAGCATCTGGAGGTTAAAGCAACTGATGACTTTTTAAAAGTAGTGACTGCGGATGTGGGTGTCTCCCCTCCGTAATAGTGTGTATAAAATGAAAATACTATTTGAGGAAAAGTTTGAGCGCACAATTGATGTTTTATTCTGGAAATGATTAATTGGCATTTACAACATTATATTGGCTGAAAAATATTAGCCACCGGAATTTGTACATGATGTCCCAGGGGGAAGAGATCATTAAGCCTTCTTTCCTGTGGAGTTAAGAGAGTCGTACATATTTGATTGGGCATTGGCACAATCATGTTGAGTGGGATGAAGATTCTTCCTACCACATACCACCAATTAGGCCTCAACCACAGCCTCAACCTCAATATCCCATTAAGCATGAGGCTAATGCACCTTTGAGGGAGATTCTCACACAGTTAGAGTACCACGGTGTAATTGAACCCTGCGTCTCACCAATGAACAATCCCCTATTTCCGGTTGCTAAGCCGGACCATTCATATAGAATAGTCTTAGATTACAGAAATTTAAACAGTCATACATGCACATTTGTCATACAAAATGCATATGGCACAGCACTTGTTAACAATATAGTGCACAAAAAAATACAAAACAATGTTGGCTATTTCCAACAGCTTCTTCTGCCAAAATACTAGGGATCTAACAGCCTTTAGCGCCTTAGGCTTGCAGAAAACTTGTAGGCTTCCATAGGGATATAAAAACAGTCCTGGGCTGTTCTTGGCACGTGTAACATCCATTTTATATGACACTGACCCTGAGGCATTGTCCTATGTCGAGGACATCTACCTTACAGATGGTGATCTCATTCAACATCTAAACGGGTGGGCAGAATTGTTGTGGGATTTGCTGAATTTGGCTACAAATTCAATTTTAGGAAAACAAAAACTTCTGACTACTGTTGAGATGGCCATCATTAAAGAGAGACCTCTTGCTCAGCAGAAACACATCATTGTTGTGTCTCCAATCCAAGCCCTTGAGGCTGTCACAAAGGCCCATGTTCCAAATGTGAAAGCATTACATCCACACTGGATCCAGTGGGCAACATCTCTGACAGCCACTGATGTAGATTACATTTTTGATTCAAAATGACAAACTCAAGAATTCCTTCAGTAAGAAATTGAATATCCAATACCAGCAAATACTTTTCCTATTGATCAATATGAAACAATTATTTACGCTGATGGTTCAGCCCAACCAGCAATAGGCACTAAACACCAATACTCCGCCGCTTATGCAGTTGCGAGTGGGTATATGAAAGAGAATTAATTCCATCCAACATACTTACACGCAAACATTAGAGGACTCCTGTGTTCTAGAATAGAGCTTTAGTGGTGTAGGTAGGAATTCTGACACTTAGCATTGTGACACTATTGTGGGACTTTTTTTATGTTTCACTTTCTTTGTCACCGCCCTGCCCTTATTATATTTCATTATCCTTATTATTGCAGTATATGCCATTTTATCTAGAACGCAGTTGATTCAATAAAGTCATTGAACCTATTCCTGCTTCTGTTTGTCTTTGCATGTGTGAGACAAATGTAACTGAGAGAAAAGGATAAGTTTTGTTCCACCACGATTTCCTGGGGAAACCAGAATGTCATGCGCACGACTGTGCAAGGCTGCCATATCTTTAGGTCCACACTCAGGCGGACGGAGTGGTACATTGGCGGTTTGGCTCGGGCCAAACAGCCAATGTCGTATTTTGGGGAAAGGTACCGCCGGCCTGTTGGCAGTACCTTTCTCCAAAATACCGCCGCCCTCCAGGGACGTAATGAGGGCCTTTAGTATCTACTACATAGAATCTTTAGCCTGTTGGAAACTTTTTCTGCAACACCAAAAACACACAGAGTTACTCCTCAATTCAAAGAATTATAACATGTCCGATACTTCTACACACCTATGATGCATTAGAAGCACATGTGTTTTGTAAACAGTTACACACATTAGCTGGACACTAGCTGTATAAAATTAGGTAGAAAAGTAATAGGGTGGTTATATGCTACTTTGTAAACTGTAAAACAAAAAAACACACTCATTGGATGATGCCATCAATGATGTCATCAGTTATGCCATTTGAGATGTCATCAGTGATGTCAGAGTACATGTCATGAGTGATGTAACATGTGAGGTCACAAGTCATGCATGGCAGGGCAGAGGTTACAGTTAGTTCTGTTAACTATAACTGGTCAATATTGGTGGGTCCTTTAAGTTCACAAAATGAATGTTGTCACTGACATTCACCTAACTTTAAGGTATAAGGTTACTTTAACAATTGTTTTTTCAGTGAATATATATATCTGTCTACATCTGTAGATCTGTAGACAGATAGATATATTCACTGAAAAAAAACAATTGTTAAAGTAACCTTATAACTTATAGTTAGGTGAATTTCAGTGACAACATTTTGTGAACTTAAAAAACCCACCAATATTGACCAGTTTATATATATATATATTACAGAGGGGGTAGTCACTCTGTAGTTAAGGTTACCAAAGAAATAAATTCCACAGATTTTCACCACTTGCACCCATTTGGCAAATCCCCACAAACGATTCCTTGTTGTACATTGGTGGATGATGGAGAGTTTTGCAGCGTTTGGTCAAGGGGATGCAAAGAAAAAAATGGGGTCCCAAAACAGATTTGTATCATAATGTATTTTACATTGACTTTTTCTTTTGGGCATAGCATAAAAATGGTCAGTCAGATTTTTATGAAATTTGGCAGCAGTTTTGTTTATGGAGTGCAGGTGGTCCTTTTTTGGGATTAAAGGTAAGTAGGATAAGTATTTTTAGAGTTATAAGGGATTTTAACCTCGTGGAATCTGTTGTGGTGATAGATTTGTGAATATTTTATCTGATTGGATAATGACTTCCTTTACAAAAATTCAAGCCAGACTCCTTGATTAAATGGCACTTTACCAGTGTTGTGGCTTAGGGCCTCAAATATAGGTAAGAATTAGGTTTTATATGTTTGCCAACCTATTACCACTTAATTCAAGTGGTAATGGGTAGGGAAAAATAATTATAAGTTTCTATATAGTTAACAAAAATTACATAGTACCACAATACTACCGAGGTAGTTACGTTGTACCTACAAAAACAAAAATAAAATAAATATGTATATTTATTTCACACATATAAGGCCTGATTACAACCTTGGAAAATGGGATACTCCATCACAGATGTGACAGATATCCCCTCCGCCGTATTACAAGTTCCATTATGAAACTTGTAATACGGCTTACTGGATAACCATCACGTTTATGATGGAGTATCCCGTTCTGCCAATGTCGTAATCAGGCCCTTAATGTACTACAGTGTCTTCACAATTTTTTTATATATTTAATTATGTCCAGAAAAAGTCCATGCAGTGTCACAGTGAGTACCGTAGTAATACCTACAATTTACCGCATTACTTAAAAAGATACTAAAAAGGGTACATTTGGTAAAAAAAACACATAAGATGCTAGGTGCTACCGCAATACAGTGAAACTAATTAAAGCAATATATACAAAAATTATTTAAAAACATTCCATGCCTGTTACAACTTTAACAAAATGGTACTCTATGCTATTCCACTGTCCACCACTAAAATGTACAGCACTCCACTGTGTGCAACTCACATGTACGTCTCCACTATTTGCTATTCCACCTTATACCATTCCACTGTATGCCACTCCACTCTACACTATTCAAGAATGTGCCACTACACTCTATGGCACTTCGCTGTACGCTATTCCACTGTACGCCACTCCACTGTAAGCTACTCCATTTTAAGCTACACCCTTGAATGACATTCCTCACTGTGCCACACCTCTCTATGCTTTTGCACTCTAAGCCACTCCAATGTATGTCATATCATGGTACACAACTCCACTGTACGCAACTCCCCTGTACACTACTCCACTATACCCTATTCCACTCCACTCCATATCCGTATCACTCTACGCTATTCGACTGTATGCCACTCCACTGTATGTCACTCAAACGTATGCCAACAGGCTCTATGGCACTTGAGTCTATGCTATTACATTAAATGCCACAAAACTGTATGCCACTCCACGGTATAGTATTCCAGTTTGCCACACTGCACTGTAAGCTACTCCAGCCTATGCCACTCCACAGTACGCTACTCTGTTGTAATCTATTCTACTGTGTGCCACTACACTATACTCCACTCTACGCAATTACACTATAGACAACTCAAGTCTGACATTAGACTTTACACTTTTACACTGTATGCAACTCCACTGTACACTACTCCTCTGTATGATATTCCACTTTATCCCCACTCACTCACCAGATGACATTAACTATTATTTGCACCTTTTGAAATCATAGCTTTCATAACACCACTTATGGCATCTCTGATTAGATGATTTGTTAGAACACAGTGCATGGCAGACTGGTGAGTTATAGTTAGGCCTGGACAGAGTTTGTGTAGATGCACTACGGAGAGCTACGTGAAGTGGCCAAAAAACTCTGCTTTGCTACACAAACTCCACGAGTGGGCGCAGTTTCTTGCCACACTCATTCGCATGACATTTAACATCACTGGCAGAGCGAAGTGTGTCCTTGTGCTGGAATTCTCACCTGAACGACACCATGCGATTCGCGTGGGTGCAGCCATTTGATTTGTGTTTTGTAATGGTGCTGGGTCCTACTTTTATCCCTTTTCAATCTCTTCCATCCTACACTTTTAAAACTTTTTTCCCCTGATTTTTATTTATTCTCTTACCTATTTTCTATGTGTTTTTATATTTTATGTTGTTTTTTCTCATTTTGTGTGTCTTTTCATGACTTTTTTTGCTTTAATTTCTTATTTTTTTCCTTTGTTCCTTTTTCCTTTCTTTTATCTTCTCCCTCAAGTGCCAAGCTCCATGGCAGAGCAGGGGAGCAGCAGCGCCAGGCACCCCAAACCACCACCTGTAGCCACCTTCCTTGTGCGTGATGGTGCCGCAAAGGGGTGCAGCACTGCACCATTTTGTTCGGAGGTGGACGTGGCAGCATTAGTTTTTTTATGTGTAGCGCCACCTCCCTTCCATCCTGGCAGCAGACAGCAGGCCCGGGAGTGGGCATGGCCCTGGGAGCACCAGCAGCACTGGGAGAGGGTGCACCAGGCTGTGCGCTGCAGCTCTGGGGTACAGCACTGGCAGCAACACATTACGCACTGGTGGGCCAACATCCTGGATCAGGAGACGGACCTGATGGATCTGCTAGGCGCAGGTAAGTTAACTTTATGTTACAAATATTATGTGATCATCATCTAGACAGGTGCTCAGCACTACCTAATTGTTGATGGTGCTCGTTTGGGCTAATTATTTAGGAAGTAATGCAAAAATTCCTCCTGTGTCCTGTCACTAAGATAGTGATAGATATTAGTACTGGTGAGTTAGCAGTAGCACATTTTCTCACTTCTCTCTGCCCTTACTTTTTGTAACAGTACCAAGCAAATTCCCAGTGATATGCAGTTATGCATGCATCCATCCATCTATGTATTAAGAAATGCAGACTGTCAAAGGGTGTTGAGAGATTGAGAATGAGATGAGAACAAAAATCATTCATGCTATTAATTAGTAATTCCCAAATGTAGTTTAGGAAAATTTGAATAGGGCTAGGAAATTTGGAATAGGATAGTCCACAATACAAGTATTATACTGGCGCTCTGATATAGAAATGTTCAATGTTACTGCATTTGTCTTTTCCTTTCAAAAAATATTTTTGGAGAGATTATTATTAACTGTACCACTAATCTTTTTCATTTTATTTTCTTTATTTCCTACATCATTCAGCATCCAGGAGCAAGAAGAGGGCTGGTCAGGTGGGTGAGGGAGGTGGAGGTGCCTCCCCCCCACCCACAAGTGATGGGGTGTCCGGAAAACTATTGCCAATGTTGTTACATTTTTCCCTCAGCAAAAACAATTCCCCTTTTCCTTGAACCCATGTTGGTTGCAGTGGCGTCCTTACTCCCGGTGGCTCTTGAGGAGGCTGTTCTTAGAACTAGCTTCTTCAGGTTTAACTGTCACTCAAGATGGTGGCCGCAAATTCTGAAGTCAGCACTCTAGTGTTTCTACCTTAGTCTCATGCTGAAGCTTCCCTCCAGCTGCTTCTCCCTGGGAGCTGTGCACTTAAACTATTATCCTGAGGAGAAGTAGCAGTGTTACTGAGGCGCTTAGTTTCATAGAGAATTCTTCCAGTTTTCAGTAATGAATTCTTATTCTTGTTACGGTGTGCACACCAGCTACTTTTTCCCTTCTGGAGAAGCCAAATTTCTCCCTTCTTCCAACAACTGGCTATAGGCTTTCTGAGGAGAATTTGTTTTGGCTTAACAGAACTTAAAGCAACTGCAGTAAGGAATCCTTTTGTATGATTTCCAGACTAGACAAAAAATATGTACATATATATTCAAAAACTCTTCACCTTGCAGACTTGCCAGTCTTAGAGACAAACCTCAGTGCCCAGACTAATTCCTAGAGACTGTGATTGAGAAAACTGAACCTTGAGAAGGAGTTTTCGTTTCCTGTGAAAGGCCTTAGTAGATTGTATATCTGTGAACCTTTCACCTGTTCTCCAGGGAACCTTGGATACCTCTGACTCCTGGAGAAAAGAAGTTATTAAGTTAACATTGTTCTCTTAGAGAGAGGCTAGACTCTCAAAAGATCCAGGTTAGGAGAACGATAGAATTGGGTGAATGTGAATGGCTGAACAGTTCAATACGAAGTAGTAATGTACTTATCTATGCTCTTATCACCTGACTGCAGGTCCTTCCTTTAAAGAAATCCCAATAAGAAGAAAGGTGCAGGTTACAGAAGCACACACTGAATATCCTATCTTCAAGTGGGAAACACAGGCTGGAACTGGATCTGGAGGAGGTCTCTCTTTTTCTATTCTCATTCCCCCTTCCTCCTAGCGGATTCAGGGTTCAGATAATCAGTAAAGACTGAACACGCATCTGTTGGAGGGAGTTGGGTAAAAGGTATCTGCTCCTGTGGAAGTTTGATTTAATTGATAACATCCTGATATGGGGTAGATGGCTATGCTGGCCCCAGTAATTCCTCCTGTTGTTAATATTAATGTTCATTTCCCTAACTTTTACTGCTCCACATTTAGAATTATTTTTTACCTTTTTACTGTGCCTGTCTCCTAATTTTTTTCCAACTCCTCTTGTATTTATCTGTTTCCTTAATTATTCTTATTCCTGCATTATCCTATTTACTTATTTTCTATATTTCAAGTTTCTGTATTTTACTTCAAACTGTCTTCTGTTTTGTCAGTAAGCTTTCCCTCGCCCCATATATGTGTTATGGTCTTGACGTACTGTAAGGCTCAAAAAACCCATGTACTCTACTGTGAAGATTGCATGCCCAAGTAAGTTAATCTTTGCATGTTTGTTGAGAAGGCTTTTTCTTTCTTGCTCCAGCTCAGTCATTAAAAAAATAGTGTTTGGACCTGGTCATGTAATTGGATCCTCCAATGTTGTGTATGTATTATATTATTATTATAGGATACCAGCAGTTGATGACCGTGCACCATGGCTGGAAGCATTTGCCAACCAAGACCATGGGGGTTATTCCAACTTTGGAGGAGGTGGTAATCCGTCCCAAATGTGACGGATTTACCACCAGCCGTATTACGAGTTCCATAGGATATAATGGACTCGTAATACGGCTGGCGGTATATCCGTCACTTTACACTCACTTTTGGGACGGATTACCACTTCCTCCAAAGTTGGAATAACCCCCCATATGTCCTTCATTGACCAATTCTTGCACCCCTTTTTTTTCTCTTCAAAACTCAGATTAATTAATAACTCTGCCCCTCCATTAAAAAAGTTTTTTCTTTGGTTTGGCTACCAGGCTTTTAAAAAATTGCCAACCAACAAAATGGCCACTTGATTTTGACAGAACATAGTGCCCTCTTCTGCCCCTTTGTTAACCTTTGTTTTGGTGGGTGGGACTTGTTGTGGGTGGAGAGGATGGGAATAGGTTTTGGGGACCAGGTCCAGGACTTTTGGACTTTGTTTTCTTTGATTCATGGACAGAAGAATGTTTTGGACATTGGTTGGATGGGCCAGTTGTGGGTGGAAGGGGTGGGTTTACATTCTTCTTGTTAGGGTTAATAAATATTTATTTAATGTTATTTATGCCTCAAATCTTTTTTAGGGTGTTTTTCTTTGGACTTCTGCCTTTTAGAGCAGCATGTTTTTAAAATCTGTTGATAGTGTGCAATAATTAGTAATGGGGTTAGGTACCCTTGTCCTCCTACTCTCCTAGTCTCTACACTGTAGCCTGCATCTATATTTGACCCATAAGAAGTGTGGGGGGGGTTGCCATTGTCTACTATATTGCCTAAAAGTACAACAATGCTCCATAGTTCTCTGCCCTGAATAGATGAAGCAAGGGCTGAATAGTTTCCCAAGGTGCCACGGTGGTAGTAGTAGAAGTAGCATGCTAGCGCACTGAGAGTGAAGGCATCAGAAGCGAGGTCCCACTCCCACCTAGGTGAACTCAAATAAAGATCCTGCACACTAAGTTGGAGTCTCTTTTACCACATTCACCCCACCAAGTGTGTGATTAATTAATGGTGTAAATTATTAAGTCACACCTCAATAAATCACACAGCCCGGCTTAAGAGGCTTAGGGATTTGATGAATGAATGAGAAAGGGGAATTAGGGAAAGTTGTGACAAAAAGACAAACACTAAACAAACACAATATTTATCTGGGCAATGATCAGCAGCCTGTTGTTAGAGGAATAGAAATGAATGCGTATGATACAGTTAACTTAAATGGATGATGAAGGTCCTGGTGCAAGTGGGAATGGGAATGGGGTAACTGTAAATAGGTCACAGGCACAGGGGGCCCGGGCCAGTGGGAAGTCATCTGTGGGACGAAGAGCAAACCCAGGACAGGATGGGCAGATTATGCCCACTTTTCACGAGATTCAGAGGCTGCAGAGTCAACACCATCAGGAGGCCATGAAGCAATGGCAGGCCCACAGTGTCACTATGGCCTCCATCAAATGGGTGGTGCAGTACATGACTGGAGTACTGCGTGAGATCTCCACCCGCATGCAGGCCCATCCACAAGACACGAGACACCCCAGCCCTCCACATCTGCTGCTGGTAGTGGACTGGTGGCCCTGCCAGGGAACTCACAGGACACAAGCACCCCTTCCTCTGCTGCCCAAGAACCCCCTCGCAAATGTGGCTGTCCAACCAGACACACCTCAAACACTGTAGCCATGACCAAACCCACCGCCAGGAAGTGATTCCTTCTTGTACTGTCTCCCTTGTGTGCCACTGATGCACATTCTTGACCATCTACTGTCCGTGCTCCATTTCCCAATGGCCCCATGGACTCTGGACTTGTGCTACCAACCGCTGTGAACACCAAACTGACTATTTTGTCCACCATCTGCCCACTTGTATTTCACCATCCCTTATTTTGCTGCACTTAATGAAATCTGTACATTCACAACCAATGTATCTGTGCCTTATTCATAATGCATGCATGTGATGTATTACTTTCTCAATGTAATTTCTAAAACAGTACCAGAAATTGGCTAGGGCAAATGTCTGCAGGCATGTAAAATTCCAAATCTGAGAAATGGCTTCCTGACACTCGCAACAGGAATGTCCTAATCCTCCTTGTACCCGGCATGCCAAAGTGTATCCCACCATAGTAAAACCTGCGAGGAACAGATAAGTAGCACACGTAGGTACAGTTTGTTTAATGACACATGTATCGGCTTTGTGTCCAAAGTTGAACATCATTGACAGACTACTGTCACTTCTTCACTGACCAATATTAGCATTTGTCAGTTGCACAGCACACCAGTTATGCACACACATATTCAGCTTTCCAGATAAGTACAACGGTAGGCCAAACAGTCCATATATGTGAAGGCAGGAACCACATCCAGGAAAACACAACTTCTGTGTGTGAACCTGCTTTGGGAGTCATGAAACACTTGACGCAGTAAGGGGAATGTGACAGTACACACATTGCACCACACACATTGCTGTGTCTCTAGCACTAGTTGTACATTCTTACAATTGTACAAAACTCTACATAGGAAATGTTGTTGGAAACATTAGGCTAATTGTACCTTCAAATCATTGGAAGTATAGCTGAATGAGCTGAGTTCCTGAGTCCACATCATCCTCCCCCTCTTCATCACTGTCCTCTGTCCCCTCAGCTTCCACCGGGGGATCAGGTCGTTCCTCATCTTCCAGTAGGGATACATGTCTCCTTAGTGTCAAGCTGTGCAGCATTCAGCAGGCCATGACAATCTGGCAAACCTTGTTTGGGGAGTAGCACAGGGATCCGTCTGACAAATGCGGGTACCGGAATCTTGCCTTCAGTAGGCCAATGGTCCTTTCGATAACTCTTCTTGTCCGGCAATGTGCCTCATTGAAGAGAATGTCACCCCCTGACATGGGATACCTCACTGGTGACAACAGCCAGGGCAGGTTTAGATACCCAGAATCACCTGGGAAGAGTGGTATGCGTAGCACATGTCAGCATTGTGTAGAGGGTAAATATTTAGAAAGACAGGTTGTTAGTTACTGCTCTCTCACATCTCACTCACCCATAAGCCAAGCTCTGTCTCCTTGTAGTTGTGCCATCCGGTGAGGGACACTGATGTTCCTCAAAATGTAGGAGTCATGCACAGATCCAGGGAATTTGGCAGTCACTTGGGAGACGTACTATTCTGCAAGACACACCACCTGTACAAGGGAAACAAGAGAATATGGGTGCCATCTATGGCCCCAATCTCATGTGATATCTGTGCAATGGCATAGAAATCTGATTTCACAGTGGGCAAGTCAGCAGGTTGGAGAAATTTGATGGTGTGGAGGTGTTTCAGCAAGACAGGACATCACTTAAGATGCTACTGAACATTGTGAGACACCTACTGCCAAGGCGACTGTCACCTGAAATGGCCCACTGTCAAAAAAATATAGCACAGATAGTAACTGCAAAGTAGGTGGAATAGTTTAGGGATTATGTAGACCTGGCAGTAGATCTGGCTGCAATTGAGCATGCAGTTCACGTATGGTCATCCAGTTCAGACGGTAGATCAATTTGATGTGTTGTTCCTCCAAGGTTGCCAGGTCAACTAGGGGCTGATACACCGGTGCATTCCTCAGTCTCTGCAGAGGTCGGTACCTAAGGTGGGACAACACACATATTTCCCCACACCAACACATTATGGATGATGTCAACGCATACACAACTGCACAAACGTAGCCTTCACGTTATGGAAGGGTCGCATGCAGCTAACACTGTGACAAGTGACGTGTGAATACGGTGCCATGCAACATAAAAATGCCGATAACTGGTGCCACACATCACATATTACATGTATTGCTGTGTATGACTGGTGTGCATAACATGTACAGGAAGATATGACATCATGGATGGCGCGTAGAGATTGCACTCCATTACATTTTACACTACAAATGGTGGTCACCTGTCCTACATCCTGAGGACAGATGGGAGTGAATATGACGCCGCTGGCGTAAGTCGTCATTGTTTTAAGCGGTCTGTACTGCCATGCAATTCCCCTTTGGTTAACATTGGTGTCTATGGGGAACAGGAGCCAATCATGATCACCACCGGTGGTGACAGTACGTACCACCGTGACTTCACCGCCATTTTGATTTCCCTTAGCCACTTGACTCCTGCACTCACCATGACCACTACTCCACTGTGTGTGCTGCTGTGTCCTGCATCTGGTCATGAAGATGGCACGTACTACAGAGGAGAAGGCCCCAGCCTTCACCCAGGAGGAGCCCACAAGGCTTGTGGACGGGGTCCTACCCCTGTATGCAAAGTTGTATGGGCGACCAGAGGAGCAGGTGAGTGGATAAACAGTGTCCTATCAGTGAGTGTGATTGCTTGGGTGCAGGTGTGTGTGAATGTAGGATTACCAAATGTGTATGATCAGTGGCCATCAATGTGGACTTGTAGGGAGATGATGGAATGTATTGTTATCTACTATCAGTGCGATTGTATCCTATGTCAGCATGCGTGTGGTCAGTCTACATTAATGTGTATTCCTATTTATCTCCCATGCAGATCAGCGCCCATCAGAAGAAGGGTGCGACCTCTGACCTGATTTCGGTCGAGAGCTCGCTCCCCCACGTCCGCAGAACCACCTTGCTGTGTCCGTGTCCCTGACCCCCGCCCACGCTGCTGCTAGCGTGTTCGACGCCCTCCTCCACCCGCAGGCATCCACCTGCGCCTCATCCCTGGTGTCTATTGGGCTTCTGGTAAGCGTCGCTAGACTCGTGTGCATTGTGCCGTTTTCACCGTATTTGTGACTGTATTCTGTGCCTTGCTTTATTGTGCCTTTTTGCTCCATTTACTTCCATTTGTGCTTTTTTTGACTTTTTGTGACTGCTTTTGCCCCTTGTGCGCTCCCCTTAGTCGCGTTTCCCCACCGCTGCCTCCCTGCGGCCCCACCCCCCTCACGCCCCCATTTGCCGCTCCCTCCCGCCTCCCAGCTGTTCTTCCCTCCCCCCTCCCTTCTCAATGGCTGCCGCTGTGCGTCGAGGGTGAGCGACCTCTGACCTGATTTCGGTCGAGAGCTCGCTCCCCCACGTCCGCAGCACCACCTTGCTGTGTCCATGTCGCTGACCCCCGCTGCTGCTAGGGTGTTCGAGGCCCTCCTCCACCCGCAGGCATCCACCTGCGCCTCAACCCTGGTGTCTAGTGGACTTCTGGTAAGCATCGCTAGACTCGTGTGCATTGTGCCGTTTTCACCTTATTTGTGACTGTATTCTGTGCCTTGCTTTATTGTGCCTTTTTGCTCCATTTACTTCCATTCAATGTTCCCTCTAATTTTTTTCCACTGTGTGCGGCAGTGTGCGGTCTCTGTGCGCTGCAGCCAAGGATACGTGCGCCAAGAAATTGACCATTCACGCGTGCGCAGCGCATAACTAGCCAAGATCTTTCGCATTGTCCTCTCCATACCACTAAAGCAAAAAAGGGATATCATTGCTCCATGCAATAGGGCATCAAGGCAGTTTTGTGACCTGGTTGCACACCCCAAGGACATGACCTGTTAGGGGAGCACGTATATTGCTCTAAAAGGCTTATTTAGGCCTACAAAGTGATAACGCATATAAACTACCACAAAGTATAGGAATGTTGGAACATTTGATAACAGCACATTTTCTACTGTTCTGAAGCATTTCCTAGCTCATTAACCATTAATTTCCAAGACAAATATCACTTGCTCGCTTGTATGCTAAAGTACGCCAAATGATGTTTAAAACACTCCCCGCGGCATTTAAACGCTGTTTTCATTGACTTCAATCCAGATTCAAATATGAGCATTATCTGCCTTAGGGGAGCACGTATATCGCTCTAAAAGGCTTATTTAGGCTTAGAAAGTGATAACGCATATAAACTACCACAAAGTATAGGAATGATGGAACATTTGATAACAGCACAATGTGCGCGCTTGCCAAAGGGGAAGGAAAGGTGCGCGCGCGCCTTACAGGGGAACATTGCTTCCATTTGTGCTTTTTTTGACTTTTTGTGACTGCTTTTGCCCCTTGTGCGCTCCCCTTAGTTGCGTTTCCCCGCCGCTGCCTCCCTGCGGCCCCACCCACCTCGCGCACCGATTTGCCGCTCCCTCCTGCCTCCCAGCTGCTCCTCCCTCCCCCTCCCTTCTTAATGGCTGGCGCTGCGCGTCCGCGCCGCTGGTGCGCCCGTCTGCGCCCGTCCGCGCCTGGACCGTGCCTAGCACCACCAGACCCCGCTACTCGGCCAACCAGCTCATCGCTCTCAACCCCGGCTGCTCCACAACATGCTTCCAGGCCTCACCGAAGAACACAAAAGGACCCTTCTCCTGCCGCGCCTGCAAGTTCACCTGCGACAGAACAAGGAAACCTGCAACAACCGACACAAACCACCTCCACTGCATACTCCTCAACACACGCTCCGCACGCAAGCACGCCATCGAGCTCTGGGACCTGCTCGACACCACCCAGACGTAGCCTTCCTGACTGAAACCTGGTGGAACGACTCCTCAGCACCTGACATCGCCATAGCCATCCTGGACGGCTACAAGATCACCAGAAGGGATCGCCCCCAACAGAATCGGAGGAGGAATAGCCATCGCCCACAAATCCACCCTCAAAATCCACACACACACGGACGACACCCTCAAGACCGCCGAACACCTCCACTTCCGGATCCACACTGACCCCAACACCACTCTCAGGGGAACGCTCATCTACAGACCCCCAGGACCACGAGCACCCTTCCGCGACTCCATCGCCGACCTCACGAGCACCCACGAGCTCCCTTCTACGGACTACATCCTCCTTGGAGACCTCAATTTCCACTTGGAGAACAACAACGATGCCAACACCGCATCTCTGATTGACAACCTCTCCAACCTCGGCCTCAGACAACTGGTCAACACCCCCACCCACATCGCCGGACACATGCTTGACCCAATCTTCTCCGCAAGCAACCACGTCACCTTCAACCACACCACCGAACTTCACTGGACCGACCACCACTGCATCCTCTTCACTTTCAAGAAGCACATCGAGCACTACCGCACCCAACAACCACCACACCGCCGCTGGAGCAAAATCACTGATGACCAGCTGACCAGCACCCTCACCCAGAACCCATCCACCGACTCCACCGACCCAGACACCGCCGCACTCAACCTACGATGGTGGCTCAAAGACTGCGCCAACACCCTAGCACCACTCAAGAGGTCCACCGACAACCAAGAAAGAAAAAAAGCCGTCTGGTTCACTGACGAACTCCTAACCTCCAAACGCGTCTGCCAGAAACTTAAGAAGAAATGGCTCTTCGAACACACTCCCGACAGCCTCTCAGCCCACAAGGAGGCCACCCGCAAGCACCACTAGCTATTCAGACTCGCCAAACGATCCCATTTCACCGAACGCCTGAACAGCAACGCACACAACAGCAAAGAACTCTTCTGCATCGTGAAAGAGCTCTCCAACCCCAGCGCCAACGTCAACGACATCCCTCCATCCCAAGAACTCTGCGACGCCCTGTCCACCTTTTTCTATCAGAAGATCGCCGACATCCACGACAGCCTCAAAACCACGCCTCAGTCAGACCCCACCCCCGAAAACTCCACCTGCACCAACCGCTTGACCGCCTGGACCCACGTAGATGACACTGAAACACGCAAGATCATGAACTTCATCCACTCAGGATCCCCTTCGGACCCATGCGCCCACCACGTTTACAACAAAGCAGACTCTACCATCGCCCCCAAACTTCGAAAGGTCATCAACTTATCCTTCGAAACCACAACTTTCCCGGAAAGCTGGAAGCATGCCGAAATCCACACCCTCCTTAAGAAGCCCAAGGCAGACCCCAACGACCTCAAAAACTTCCGACCGATCTCCCTGCTCCCCTTCCCGGTGAAGGTCACTGAGAAGATCGTCAACGCTCAGCTTACCCACCACCTCGAGGACAACTCCATCCTGGTCTCCTCCCAGTCTGGTTTCAGACGCAACCACAGCACCGAGACTGCACTCCTCGCCGCCACAGATGACATCAGACAGCTAATGGACAACGGCGAAACATCAGCCCTCATCCTCCTGGACCTATCCGCAGCCTTCGACACGGTCTGCCATTGCACCCTGTTAACATGCCTCCACGAAGCCGGAATACAAGATAAAGCCCTCAACTGGATCTCCTCATTCCTCTCCGGCAGAACCCAGAGAGTCCGCCTCCCACCCTTCCACTCTGAAGCCACCAACATCATCTGCGGCGTACCCCAAGGCTCCTCACTGAGCCCGACGCTGTTCAACATATACATGGCCCCCCTCGCACAACTGGCCCGTCAGCACAACCCCAACATTCTCTCCTATGCCAACGACACCCAGCTCATCCTCTCCCTCACCAAAAACCCACACATCGCCAAAGCCAACCTCCACGAGGGAATGAAGTCCATCGCCGAGTGGATGAGACACAACCGCCTGAAGTTGAACTCTGACAAGACGGAGGTCCTCATCCTTGGACGCACTTCCTCTGCCTGGGATGACTCCTGGTGGCCCGCCTCGCTGGGAGCCACGCCAACGCCAGCCAACCACGCACGCAACCTGGGTTTCGTCCTCTACTCCGCCCTCACCATGTCCAAACAGGTCAACGCAGTTTCCTCCTCCTGCTACAACACCCTCCACATGCTCCGTAGAATCTACAAATGGATCCTGACGGAAACCAGAAGAACGGTGACCCAGGCCCTCGTCAGCAGCAGACTGGACTACGGCAACGCACTCTACACAGGCATCCTAGCAAAAGACATCCGACGCCTCCAATGCATCCAAAACGCCTCCGCCCGACTGGTCCTCGACGTACCCCACCGCTGCCACATCTCCCACCACCTGAGAGACCTCCACTGGCTCCCTGTGGACAAGAGGATCACCTTCAAGCTCCTCACCCACGCTCACAAGGCACTCCACAACGCCGGACCAGCCTATCTGAACAACAGACTCAACTTCTACACCGCCACCCGACAACTCCGCTCAGCCAACCTCGCCCTCGCCATCGTTCCCCGCATCCAGCGCAAGACCTCCGGTGGCAGATCCTTCTCCTACCTTGCCGCCAAGACCTGGAACACCCTCCCGACCTCCCTGCGACAGACCCAGGACCTTCTCACCTTCAGGAGGCTTCTTAAGACCTGGCTCTTCGACCAGTAGCAGCACCCCCCCCCTTCAGCGCCTTGAAACCCTAACGGGTACGTAGTGTGCTCTACAAATGTTGTGATTGATTGATTAATTGAAGGGTGTAAAGCGAGTCATCACCAAGGAGGTGCGGACCCTGGGGGTCTATAGAAGGCGGAGCACCCACTGTTGGAAACGGTGGGAGGACCTGAGACGCTGGGCCCAGAACACCGCAAAGGCCCAGCCTGGATGGCCTCCGAACGTGGGAGGGATGCATGTTGAACCCTGACACCCCTTATGGCCCGCATACTGGTGGTGGCCTACCCAGCATTGGATGGGCCCTTGAAGGCATCACAGCAGCCACAAGGGGGTGAGTTCTCACATTGTCCTGCATGCCAACTGTATTGGGGGATGGGAGGCAATGTGGAGAAAGGTTGCTGTTACAGTGGCTCATAGGTGTCAGAGTATGCAGGTGACATAGTGGTACTCAATACATCTGAGCATTAAATGGATACCTCAGTTGGAGTTGCAGGACGTGCATTGAATCTGCAGGGCATATACCGCTAGAGTAGTGTACTCCAAAGAAGCAGGTGTAATCCCTATCAGTGGTACATTCCTGAAGTGAGACTGAAGTGTACTGCATGTGTGCCTACTTGCATCATAGATGAGTTGCTGACAGCCTGTATCCCTTTCTTTGTCTCCCCCTCCCGCTAGGTTTTCTTGTGTCCTTGTGTGCATCAGCATCATCAGGTGAAGGAGCAGAGGCACAGGTGAGTGGGGATGCTGCAGCCCACAAGACCCAGGAGGCACAGTCCACTGACACAGAGGAGAGCTCCACTGGGGAGCCTACTACCACTGCAACATCAGACTCGGATCCCTTCTCCGATGGCAGCTCCCTGGTGGTGGCGGACCCCTCTGGGACACCCCAACAACATCTTTGTCCCCCAACCCCTACCAGCACTGCCCTCCCAGTAGCTCCCCACCGAGTTGCCCGTGCTGGTTCACCCAGGAGGGTGGTCATCTCCTTTGCCGCAGGCACCTCAGCCCCTGCCCCAGTCAGCCCTGCTGCCCTCAATGAGGACGCTATTGACCTTCTGAGGACCACCTCCTTGGGACAGACAGCCATTGCGAATGCCATCCTGGGGCAGGCATCCCAGATCCAGCAGAGCAATACCTACCTGGAAAGCATTCACAGTGCCTTGTGTGGACTCCAGAGATCATTTCAGGCTCTGGCCTCCTCATTGATGGCAGCCAGCGTCCCTGATACCTCCATGCCCCCTCCAACCACCTGTGCCCCATCCAGCACCCCTCACCCATCTGAAGCACACAAGCCAAACAGCATGCAGACAGAACAACACACACACCACACAAGGACACACACAGACACCACAAGTCACACCACAGCCATGCATACACTCAAAATACAGATGCAAACAGAACAACAGCCACGTCCTCCACTGTCTTCCTCACCTCTCCTCTCTTACAGTGACCTCACCACACACACCCACAAGCACTGCATGCTCACTTCCAGATTCTGCCCCCATTCACACAGTCACCACAATAGCAGTCACCCAGACATGCACCCTAGAAACCACATCTGCACTCACCACAACAACCATTACAGACACCTGCAGCACACACACCAGACATACAGACACCACCACAACTCACATTCACGTGACATGTTTGTCCACTACCACCCTTTTTCACCAACTTCGTCCCAACACACGTAAACGCACCCTCTCAGGCACCCCACATTCATCCACCACACACAAGCAGACTGAGCACCCACCTGCATCCACATCCAGAACACCTATATGTCCTACAACCACTCCCTCTACCTCTACTTCCACGCCTGTTTCCACAGCCCCTCCCCATGCTCCTAAAAAACTTTTCCTTTCCCGCATTGGCCTTTTTGAACCTCCTGGCCTACCCCGTCTTGTCCCTGTGCATCCTGTGGCCTCCCCAAACCCAGTACCTCCGCTTCATGTTCCTCCCTGGACCTTTCTTCCAGTTCCCATGTCTCTTCCACCTCTAAGAAAACACCTAGCAAGAACCCTGATCCCGCTACCACCCACAGTTCTCCATCAGGTTCTAAGGCCAAGCCCCCCTCCCAAGCCGGAGCCAAAGCCACCCCCTCCCAAGCCCAAGCCACTCTCCCAAAGCCCAAGCCGCCCCCTTCATGACTTGAGTCCCCCTCACCAACCCCTCCCCCAGCGCCCTGAGGTGTCTCCCCCATTGATGCCCCAGCCCTGTGGAGACCATGGTCGTATCAGGAGTCAAGTTGGGGCCTTGTTTTGCCTGTTTGGCCGCATGGTCGTGGACCAATGAACTGCCTAATGGGCCCATTTGTAAATATTTTGTGATTAATAATTTACAAATATTCTATCTGGCCAACCTACACAGTTGGTGCACTTTGATCAAGTTGCCCTGGGTTTCAGTAAAGCTGCCTTGTGTGCACAGGTATGTGCATCGTTGTACCCATCTGTGCATGTGTACTGTGCTTGTGTGGGTGCATCACTTCTATTTTTCAATTTTGCCACTGTCTGTATTTGTGTGTGCAATGCTGTTTGTGTGGTGATAGCTTTCAGAGTTGGTGTGGATGGTATGTGTGTGGGTAATTGGTTATGATGTGTGTTCAGTTGTTGTGCATGGTGTGGGTGGAGTGAGTGGTATGGACGATGGCGTCATGGTATGGTATCAGTGTATGTGTGGATGGAACTTGTGGTTGTGTGCAGTATGTGTGTCTGGTATTCTGCCTGGTGTCTGTGTCAGCCGTGGTTTTGTGATCAGTTTGTGTGTGGCTGGATATGTGTGTTGTGGCATGTTTATGGTTGGTGTTGGTTGTGTGTGTGTCATGTGTGTAGGGCATAGTTTGTGTTCTGGTTGTACGTGAGTGTATTGTGAGTGAGCATGTGTGTATGTGTGTGTGTATGGGCGTTGCTGTGGGTGTGTTTGTGTGTGGACGTGGCAGTAGGTGTCGGGTGTGTGTGTCGTGTGTGGGTGTGTAATTGTCCCCTTCCCTCCCTTACGTGGTAGGCAGACTCACCTGTGTCGTCTTCGTCAGCGCTCTACAGTATGTCCTGGAGGTGGATTGCAAGTACCAGCATCGGGAAGATCTCCATTTCACCCCCCATGTCATCAGCAGCCTCCTCTGTGTCCCTATAGTGAGTGTTTCCTTTTATACTGTTTCTTTCTGCCATGCTTTGAGAGGAGGTTGGCCCACCCAGGAAATTGAGGCAGTATGCTGATCCCTAAAATGGTGGGCGGTAAGGTCCTTTCTGCTGCCCTGTAGGTGGCATCCGCCATCTGCGGCAGTTGGCCCGCACTGGTGGTACAGGCGGTGTACTGGGTGTGTGCTGGCCTGTTCACCACCACGGTCTTATCACGGCGATATGCATTACCAGCCTGTTGGCGGTCGGATCGCCACTGCCGGCGTGTGCGCCAAACTCATAATGACTACATATGTCTCTTTGCAGCCTTGTATTAACAGATAAGTGAAGGACTAAGCTCTCTGCCAACTCCAGTGCATCTGCTTTTTCAACCACACCTGCGCACGCTTCAGACACCTCCTTTACCTGTTTCTGCAGCATATGCAACAATGGGATAGCTTGGCCCATGGTACACTTCTCCTTGCTGACTTCCTGTGTGAAAATTTCAAAAGAAAGCAGCATCTCTGTTAGGCATTTGCCTAGGCCCCATTGTTCCATTTTAATGATCATGCCTTTCACAGCTGCATCCCCTCTTTGCATGACATATTCATTGATCAGTCTGTATTGCTCAAACAGATGTTACAACATGTAATAAGTTGAATTCCAATGTGCCCTGTGTGAGTGCTTTTACTGGCTTTCTATTATCACACTGGATAATTCTCAACAGCTTCTAGGCTTTAAAAGAAAGGCTAATATGAGTGCAGATTCTTCTGCATATAGACAGTAAGTTGCTGAGTCAGGGTTCTTTTTTGAGAAAGGCCTGTGCAATTATGTTGATGCAGTGCGCCAGACACAGGACCATGAAATAGCCACCATCTGACACATCCTTAACTATATTACTGCTATTGTCCATGGCAACAAATCCAATGTTATGCCCTCTGGGTGCAGCCATTCAAAGACCTTGTTGTTAAACTTAGCCAAGATGTTTGCAGCTGTATTGGACTTCTCCATTGCAAACCTAGCTACCATTGCAAGCTACTGAGCACCATTAAAAATCCCAGTAGTGTCAACACCTGCAGATATAATTTCTCTAACCCCCACAAAAGAGATCCATTGTGCAGTGATGCAGGAACATCCCTCAGAACAGGTTGAAAAGATGGGGTAATGTCAGACTCCACTGAGGCTGGGCTAACATGCGTGATGACTGGCTCATCGTCAGACTCGTCAGCCTCCTCTTCTTCATCTTTCAGGAACCTTTCTTTTCACTCCTTGCCTCTCCTGGCGTGTATCTGATTGAGGTGTCATCCAAGTGCAGTCTTAATCCTTGAAGAAAAAGATGGGGGAGATCTGGAAGACAATGGATCTTATGAAAGAGGGGCTTCTTTGACTTCCTCAGCATGAAGTTCAGTACCCTCCTGATGTGCTCCTACTTCAGGAAGAACTTCTATTGCTGGCTGTTGTCCACTGAGCTGAGTTTCCGGGAATGATTGGGTACTACTTTGAGAAACAGATTAGTCCAATTCAACGTCACTGCTCATCGGCATTGCTGTGATTGGAGAGGCTGCCTCTGTGCCACACATGTACTTGAGCCTAGTTTGGAGTGGGCCACTGTTTTGGGAGTACTGCTCTCAGCTTGCTCCCCAGAAGCCAGTATGGCAGGCACACGTTTTTGCCCGAAAAAGTTCTGGGGTGACATACCAGAGGAGGGAAGTTCCTTATCACTGGATGTTTTCTTGGTAGCACCTTTCTTTGACGCCATTTTTAAGCTGTCAGTTGGCATTAGCACTTAGCTTTGCAAGCTGAAGAGATGTCCGTGTCGTGAGTGTGGTCATGCATCACGTCGTGCACAGGCCTCCTGTCTGGCAGTACTGTGGTTGATGTCTCTTTCTCTTCATTCACCTAAATGCAAACATGCAAGAAGAACATCAGTGAAACATGGCATTGTTGCAGTTGAATTAGTATTAGAAACAATATCATTTAGTGGTTACTTAAATTATAAATAATTAATAATACAGTGTTTCCATTCATGACACCACACCAACATTAACTTTCATCATCATGTACAGGTGTAAGAAAGAACAACAACTACAACATATAGAATGTAACTGTTAGCTTTATTTGCATCAAGTTGGCATGTGGGTCACAGGGAGGTGCTGATGACAAATGTAATAATCCTTGAATAATGTTCTGCAGCTGTGTGCCTTTGACAGATATGGGGCTTCTGGTGCAAATGGAAAAAAATACAAGATAAAAAAAATGTTGAAAAACAATGAAATCAAAAATGCAATTTATTTTTCAAAATAAATTCTAAAATAAAAAAAACTAATTATTATCATTAAATAAAATAAAGTTTGTGAAATGAATTATTAAAAAAAAAAATAATAATACAATTGCTGATGTACTATGATAAAGGGACTGCCATGAAAAAACACTGGGATTTGGAAGGCTAGGAGTGGTGCAGGTGAAAAACGCAAAAAAGTATATAATATGATATATTCGTACATATATGTTCATACAGTACATTTAGTAATGAGCAGTGATCTACTAGGCCTCAAGCAAAACACTCAAAATGGTCACCAGCCACATGGTCAAACAACCAGCAAGAAGGCATGGCCACCACAACAAAGAAGAACACATGCAGGCCCACTGGCTGCCTACACAAAATGGCCACTAGCCACATGGTCAAACAACAAAGTGCAAGGAGGCAAGAACACCACAATGAAGAAGAACACATGCAGGCCCACTGGCTGCCTACACAAAATGGCCACTAGCCACATGGTCAAACAACAAAGTGCAAGAAGGCAAGAACACCACAATGAAGAAGAACACATGCAAGCCCACTGGCTGCCTACACAAAATGGCCACCAGCCACATGGTCAAATAGCAACAACCAGCAAAGAGGCATGACCATCACAACAAAGAAGAACACATGCAGGCCCACTGGCTGCCTAAACAAAATGGCCGCCAGTCACATGATCACATAACAACCAGCAGGGAGGCATGGCCACTACAACAAAGAAGAACACATGCAGGCCCACTGGCTCCTGATACAAAATGGCCACCAGCCACTTGGTCAAACAGCAACAACCAGCAAGGAGGCTTGGCTACAACAAAGAACACATACAAGGCCTAAACAAAGAAAACACTGGCTGCATACACAAAATTGCCAACAGCCACATGGTCAAACAGCAACAACCAGCAGGGAGGCATGGCCACAACAAAGAACATGTGCAGGTCTAAAAGCACACTGGCTGCCCACACAAAATGGGTGCCAGCCACATGGTCAAACAGATACAACCAACAAGGAGGCATGGCCACAACAAGGAACAGGTGCAGGCCTAAAAGCACACTGTCTGCCTACACAAAATTGTCACTAGCCAAATGGTAAAACAGCAGCAACAAAAAGCAAGGAGGCATGGCCACAACAACAAAGAACGTGCAGGCCCATGGCAAAAGCACAATGGCTGCCTACACAAAATCCCGACCAGCCACATGGTCAAACAACAACCAGGATTAACAGAAAACAAAAAAACACATTCAGGACTATAATTGCATATACAAAAAGGGCCCCCTGGCCACAAAGCATGGGGAACAAAGGCAAATGGTGGACTATGGCAAACACTCTCACACATTGGCCAGACAAAGGTGGCATTGGTACAGGAGAAAAAACAGAATTAAGTCAGGAATTCCAAGAATTTAAATTAAATGGGCCAAAAACATATATTTTACAAAACACACATCATACAAAGGCATCAAATATATCACCCCACCATAGACTGTTTGCAGAAAAAAACATGAAATACCGCCAAACAACATTTTGCAATTATTTCATCCAGTGCCATCCATGGTCTAAATGATGTCTCAGTTTCTACAGACACCACAAACAGTTGTTTCATCATGCACCCATGACTAGTCTGGCCTAGGCCTACAGTTGGAAGGCCTATTCCACTAGCAGACCAGGCCACATAACATAGTGGAATAAATGAATATTGCAAATGTACCAAACATGGAGAAAATGTACTGAACTGTGAAACAGTTTTCCTTAAATGAAGAAGAATTACAAGTAAAATAATACCTAAGCCCCTACTAAAACTGCCGGCCACCCACCACAATAAATTTTGAAAATCAAATAAACGTACAGATAAATCCGGGTGCATGCCCTCTATCAAACAAACAAGTTGTACAACATCCTTTTGCAAGTGATTTTTAACTTGTGAAATCTCAAACACAACAAAGTCCTTAAATACAATGATACATCCAGAAGACAGAAAGAGTGATCCTTCCACCTCGAAATCCAAGTGAAAAGTGCCCAGGAGATAGACAAAGCAGTGGGAGGAGCCTGATGGACAGGAACAGGAAGTTGGAGTCTCTGGAGCACTTCCTCGTGTTGAAAAAAATGTAAATTAAAAAAGTATGCCTCTCATAAAAAATCAATGGGAACGGTCCATTAAAAAAGGTTTATAACCTGAAATTGTGTTTTTGAGGAGATTTTAACTGCTCGCGAGTGCCCAGCAGTCTCTTGTTGAGCTTCCCGTGCACGTGAAATGACACCAAGCGTGCTCCAACTGGGAAAAAAGTCTGCTCTGTTGCGGAGTGTGAAGTCTATCAGTAACTCTGCTTTCTCCGTGGAACCAGGAGTTGCCGAATTCTGCAAACTTCGGGAGTGGATCAGAGTTTTTCGCCCAGGCCCAGTTATAATTAATGCACTGTGTAGTTATAGTTGAGTCAGAGATCCTGGAAAGGTTCGGAGTCATCTGTCAAGTGGAAGGGTTCAGAGTCATTTATCAAATGGAGACAGCAAAAAAGGGGGCCCCAAAATGATTTTTTCCCTTCCAATTTCCTACAGGAAATTTGGAAGTGATACAGAAAAAATGGCTACACAGAATTATATCAAACTCGGCAGAAAGCTAAATCTTTACTCAGAAAGCGTACTTTTTGTGACTTGCTATAAATCCATTCAGCCATTTTAGAGAAATTAAGCTTCAAAATATAGTGATATCTGGATGGTTGGTACTGCAGTAGAACCGCACATGCAAATTTAAAACAAAGAGCATTCTGATTAGCCAAGAGAGCTTTTTTTCTCATCAGACCTTTAAGTCCTGTGGGACCAATACCAGTCCAGCAGGACACAGGGATCTGATTGGCAATGCCACACCTGAAATAGTCATGTTTGGCTGCCAGTTCAGGACTTGGGAATCTGTAATGGTAGCAGTACCCTGACCCTCCCCCAGACCTTGTAGGGTAACACAATACAAAATAAAAAACATACATTAGGCCCTGTGGGACCCAGTAAGGCCTCAGGTGGGGTCCTGAGGCATACACATGGGATTCCTCCTGTGTGATCCCCCTGGAGTACCACATGACCTTGCAAGTGTTAACAAATGAAGCGTGCAGTGTCCTATCATTTGTGCGGTGGTACCACAGGAGTACCACGCCATTGCAAAACAAAAATGAAAAGAAATACAAAACTAGAAAGCGCAGGGTGGGATTCTAGCTGACTATGGGGGTTGGCCATCAAAGTGGGCGGCTGTCAAAGGAAGGTTAGTTGTCTGTGGGGTGATGGGAGCAGGGCCTGTCTATAGGTCAGGCCCGACAGCCAACCATACACCTCGTATGGTCAAAGGCCATGCCCAGCTGTGGATTGGTCGATTGTGGTGGGGTTGAGAACAGGGCCTGGCTCACTCATCACATCACTCAAACCCAAATATGGAGATAAGGAAAAAACTCTTTTGTTATGCTTCCGTCAAGGAGCTCTAAGCGTTTGGCATAAAATCCTGGCTACAAGTTCAGAAGTTTTCTACACACATCCTTAAATGATTTTGCTCACTATCATTACTGCATTAATGTTTAACAGATAAAGATTATTGTAAATGCAGTGGCAGCCAGTAATATCACTGGATAGCAGGGGTCTGCGCATGCACACATAGACACTCACACACATCGATGCACCAATGCACAGGCCCGTTCACAACACTCACTCACAAATACACATACATTCCTACACACACTTGCGCATCAAACATTAAAAAAAAACACATAAAATGTACCTTCTTTGTAGAGAGGGAAGCCTCAGACATCCCAGGACGGTGAGGACTTCTCCCTTCCATCATTGACCCAAGGTCATCTAATGAGGGAAGGCAGAAGTCAGATACTTGCTACAGAGTGGGATTGGGTCATTGAGGATGCTAACCCCAGCCACTCTTTGACAAGGTGCCACTGGTTGACACTCAGCCCTGGGCACTTCAGGGCTTAAAACTGAAGCACCCAGGTCCGAGACAATCAGTGGCGATCCCCCTCACCATGAGGGAGGGTGCCTCAAGGCACTTTTGCCAGACTGAGGCGGTCACAGCCACAGGGCTGTGAAATCTTCGGCCTGGCAAAGTTCAGCTCAGGCAACCAGGAGCATGCACATTTAGTGCATGTCTAGCTCCTAGCTGCTTGACCTGAACAAGAAGAGTGTCTATCAGGCTGCTCATTTGACACAAATACTGGATTTATATGGGACCACCTCTGGCCTCCAGATGAGCTGGTCTAATTCCCTTCTGGTGCAGAAAAAAGACGTCCCCAGATCGGCTAGACTGCCACTGAACATACTGGGTGAGTAGTCCTTTTTAAGATGATGGTCCTGATACAATTCCATGTGCCCTTCAGAATTTCCCATTTGCTATTCCCCAGTGCTGGTTCTGAGAAATACCCACCTAAATCTGATCTTATTAGGGGCTGGTCAGCCCTCTCGCATAACGTTTGGCAAATGTACACAATGGACCTATGACAGAGGTTTGGGCATGATGGACAGCCAGCTACATTATTGGACTTCCCATATACTGGTGTTGAATGACGGGCTGTGTAGGGGGTTGTCTGACCCGGCTTTGCAGTTGGAGGTCACTCTGGTGGGCCATGATGGGATTTTGGGAATGTTGTATGGACCCCCTATTCCAGGGCAGTGTTATTGTTGTAGAATTCAGTCCTCAAGTGGATTGGGTGAGACCACAAAATCACACTGGAAACGCCGCTGTGGCATGGTCACTGGTTGGATTACTGCATACAGCTTGAAGGGCTTGGTAAATGCGACCTAACTGGTATATCGCAAGTTGGTGGTATCTAGCAAGGCACCAGATAAAGTCCTCTCAGGACCTTCAGACATAATTTGAGCTTCACAGGTGTCAGTTTTATAGATACTTACAACGTCACACAATCCGAAGCCATCAAGATTCGCTGTCCGACATATCTAAAATGAGTGAGATGCATGCATGGTCCCATGGGTGTTGGCCATTCCCTCACAACTCAGGCTCATACAACTCAAATACCTGCATATCCCTTATTCTAGGCTCAAGAGGCTGTGGCAAGATCGGAGGCACCCCACACCTGAGTGCTTCTGTTGCCCAGCAGAGGAAGGGGCTTCTTACATATGATGTGGGACTGCCCCATCATTGCACCATACTGACTGGGCATCGTTTATACTCCATTAAGAGTTCTTGTACATTGCTGGGGATTCTGGAGGATTGGGGAGTCCTTGTACTTTGGTTGAGATTGGAAGTGTTTGCCATGAGGGACATTGCGAAATGCTGGAACTCTAAGACTTCCCACACTCTTACCAAGTGGCAGTCAGCCACGCACTGGTGTGCCAAACTAGGGGACCGCATATACATAGCAAGAGGTTGTCCTCAAAATAATCGGAAAATCTAGGGAAAATGGTGGGATTACAATGGCCTGCCACATTGTATGTAAAGAGCTAGGATGTGTGCTGTTCACTGGAAAGCACAGGCAGTAATTGCAATGTGTTAATTCTTATGTTTTTCTCTGAAAATCAATAACATTTGGTTATTAAAAAATCTATCACTCCATGTTAAACAAGGTAAAGTCTGAGCATACCTGATGTGGTTTGCAGGGTATGTTTCATGGTAGCTTGAAGTTTAAAGCCAAAGCCTGTTCCAAGAACTGTGTAAGAAAGACCAACGTTTCTGTTGACAATAGATTGCCTACCAGTGGATTTCTGAGCATGTGCCAATTTTCAATAGTTGTGATATGTAGTACTATAGATAAATTCTACGTAGCGAGAATATTTACAAGGTGTGGATGTTTACTGTCCAGAACTTCACTGAAGATTTTGTGGCATTGCAGATTGTTGAATAATGTAGAATGTAACCGTGTCCTATTTAGGAGTGGTTCATCTAACTCTGGTGTTGTAAGCATGGCTGTAAGGCTGCCACTGTATCCATCCAAGAAAGGTGTGTGAATGGAGGGGCTGGAAGTTTAACCTGTGGCGCTACATCTTTTAAGAAAGAGCTGACTCTGCCCGCACCAGAGGGCAGTACAATCCTAAAAGTTGTTCTATCGGTGCAGAGAAACTGAATGAGGAGGTGAGGAGTGGGAGTAGGGAGGGTAGGGAAAGTGAGTGCATTTGGGAGACTCGCAGTGCCAGGCGACCCTCAGAGGGTCAGATGGAGAACACTGTGTACTGCGAGCCAGAGGGGACCAGGAGCTTTGAGTGAATGCAGTGCAATATTTCTAAGTTTATGCAGATGGATTTGTTACCCTTGATATTTCAGACTCCCTTCATCAACCTCAGAAGGGTGAAATACTTAGCCAGGCTAGCCTTGATGGTTTGTAAATATAACTGGCAGGCTAGATGCTGCTCACCGCAGCTAGTACATTAACCAAGTCTGCTAACTCTGGAGCTAAACGTGCTTTCCTGCAGGGGATCTAAATCACGTGCCATCTAGTTATTTAGTATCAGACATTGTGCAAGTCTCTTAAACTTGGCAACAAAATCAGCTCTGTCTGTACTTTAAAATATGGATTGTCTCAGAATACCAGGCCAAGGAGTGGGTGGAGAAAAAAGGGAAAGGCAGGAGACAGGAGATCGATGTGGCCCGGGGAGCATGGAATGGTTAGAGCCCAGGGCAGAAGGGTGAAGGAACAGAAGAGATTGAGGGGCATTGGGATGTGTGGAGAAAAGGGAGGGTAAGGGCAAGGGAAGTTTGGGGGACTGGATAGATGAGGACAGGGGGTCATTGGCTGCGTGGAGTGACCAGCAACCAGTGGGGACACGAGGGCTAGGTAAAGGGTAGATGGATATGCTAAACATACGGGAGGAAAAACAGAGCCAAAGTGTGGGCTGAAGGAAGACGGGAGGGGTGCGAGTCATGGCTTGCAATGTGTGGCGAGACATGAATTAGTGGACGAAACTGGGGATAAGAGATACAGTGGTGTTGAGGCCAAGAGATACTTTCGGATACAAGATCAAGTATGGATGGAGAGACAGGCCAAAAATGGAAAGTGAGGGCCAAAGGAAAGGTGAGACGCAACAACATTTGGATGAATGGTTGACAAGATTGATAGATGAATGGGAAAGCAAGAACAACGGATGGGTTAAGAGACTAGGGATATGCAAAAAGACAATGCCAAGGGCTATTAGCAAGTGGAGCAGTAGAAGCAAGGAGGTACACAGGCCAGATATGGGTGAAGAGATGGAGCCACTGGATTGAAAGAGGGAGACAATGCTAAGGCGTTGAGAATTGCAAGGCCAAAAACAACACACAAAATAAACAGAATCACATGTAGAATGTGAAAAGAACATATTACATTTCTGTAAGTCATGTTTTTTTTCACAAAAAAAAGGCTAATTGCAATTAGGAATGGCTCAGAATAACAACAAATGTGTCCTCCTTGGTAGTCACTTAGGCAGAACCATGACAGTTTTGTGACACAAAGCGCACTCTAGGAAAGTGAAACTGTGTGAAACAGTATGATTTGTGGACAAACAAGGATAACGTGAATAAAATGCCAAAGATATAGGTAGAAGGTCAGAATAACCTGAGTGGATGGGGCAGCCAGCTGGGTGCATTTAAGAGATCAGCAGCATCATGAGGGGAAAATATACAAAAGAGTTGCAGATGGAAAGGACAGTGTTAGAAATGGGGTCTTTGTTTGGCAGTCCGGTTACCCCCATCCAAGCACGGACCCTCACTCTAGTCAGGGTGAAAGAGAATCACCCACAGCTAACCCCCGCTCACCCCTTTGGTAGCTTGGTACGCGCAGTAGGCTTAACTTCAGAGTGCTAGGTATAAAGTATTTGCACCAACACACACAGTAACTCAATGAAAACACTACAAAATGACACAACATAGGTTTTGAGAAATTGAAAATATTTATCTAAACAAAACAATACCAAAATGATAAAAATCCACAGTACACAAGTCAAGTTATCAATTCAAAACTAAAAAGAGTCCTCATGTAGTTCTAAACACAACGCTAATGCTGTTAGCGTGAAATTGTCCCTTGGGAGTGTCAAAAATAACCAAGCACGGGCGAGTGTGCGTCAGAAAGGGATTGCGATGTGTCAATTTCACTCACGAGTGAGACCCTGCATCATTTCTCCTTCAGTCGAGTTGGCGTCCGTTGTTTCTTCTCGCCGCAGGAGAGCGATGCATCAATTTGAACCGCACTCTTGGGTCTGGGCAGGCCTTGTGCTGTTTTTGCATGCCCAGCGATGTTTGCGTCAGAAATCTTTCCTCACGATGATCTGAAAACCATGCAGCGCAGGTTGCGATCTCACCAGGCTCCGTCAGTGATGCTGCGCATCGTTTCTCCAGCCACGGGCGTCGATCTTCCGGTTGCTTGCAGGCGAGCGTCGATTTTCAGCCGCGAAGCCGGCAGCGTGTCGATTTTTCAGCCACAGATCGGAGTCGCATCGATCTTTTCCCCGCACGGCAGTCGGTGTGTAGATTTCTCACTCTTGGCCTGCCAGCTTCTCCTTTAAGGGTCCCAGGAACTGGATGGGCACCACTTGGCAGAGTAGGATTCTCAGCAGAGGCTCCAGGTGCTGGCAGAAAGAAGTCTTTGCTGTCCCTGAGACTTCAAACAACAGGAGGCAAGCTCTACATCAAGCCCTTGGAGAGTTCTTCATAAGAAGGAAGGCAACACAAAGTCCAGTCTTTGTCCTCTAGCACAGGCAGAAGCAGCAACTGCAGGAGGGCTCCACAAAGCACAGTCACAGGCAGGGCAACTCTTCTTCCTCAGCTCTTCTCCAGACAGAGGTTCCTCTTGGTTTCCAGAAGTGTGGTTTTGGGTGCCCTTCTTATATCCATTTTGCCCTTTGAAGTAGGCCTACTTCAAAGAAAAGTCTCTCTTGTTTGTGAAATCCTGCCTTGCCCAGGCCAGGCCCCAGACACACATCAGGGGGTTGGAGACTGCATTGTGTGAGGGCAGGCACAGCCCTTTCAGGTGTAAGTGACCACTCATCCCCTCCCTCCTAGCACAGATGGCTCATCAGGAAATTTTTTTTTTAAATATTTTTTATTAACATTTTTCTGTTGTACATATACATTATAATTCGTGATAGCGGCTGGTTCTCTCTTCAGTATTTCAGGATGTTACATGGTGTAAGAGGTTATCACATAATTTGTTATACCATTACATCACATCCAAATACTCTTAGTCCAGTTCTTGGGGGCCTTGTGTATATACCTGAGAGCCATGTGAGAGCCATACCATTAATCTTTTTTTTCATAATTTTAAAACAGTCTTTAACTAATATTAAACAAAGTAATAATGCGATGGTACTTGTGTGGACAGGCGGTTGCACTTTCCAGGGTTAGTCTCTTTTCCTTTTCTCTTCAGAGCTGGGTTAATTCTTTTCATGCTATTCGTCCCTATTAATCAGATAACAGTATCTTCTTCATGCCTTGCCCAACTCCATCTATCTTCATCCGGTCAGTTTTGTGTCCTTAAGCGTTATATCCGATGCCTACAGCTGTTTCCCTCCCATTGTCCTTTAGGGTCTAGGTCCCCGGTTCGCTACTTCTCGGTACAGGTATTGTGTCACTGCTTCCTTCTATTTATGTCCCCCAATCTGTTTCTATGTCAGTCACTCCTTAATTGTGTCCACTCCCTTCACTATCCCTTCCCATTTCGTCAGTATCTCCTCCCAGTCTGGGGCTATGGGTGTTTGGCGAATTCCACGTTCTTCCTCTCTTTTCAGTATCTGTAATTCAGCTCTAGACCACTTCTCTACTTCCCGCCTCCACTCCATCAGTGAGGGGGATCTGGGGGACTTCCATCCCATCGTGATCAGTCTCCGGTAAAGAACCAGAGCTAGGTCTAAAAATCGAACCCTCACCTTTCCACGTGGATGTCCCGTTCTAATACCCAGGAGGCACGCAGTAGGTGATAGGGTCAAGTCTTTTTCAAGCAGCTTTTTCGAGCTGACCCAGCCTCGTTGTATTTCGAGGAAATCCCACACCATGTGGTCAAAATCCGCATTTACGTTACTGCACCTGGGACACGTCCTGGGCTCCCCCTTACATTAAGGATAAGCGGTGTGGGGCGAGGTACGTACTGGGTATATCTCAGTCTTGTGTTTCTCGAGACCTCCTTAGAATGAGCTAGTACCCTGCCCCACTCTGGGTCTGTTATTTCGCTTTCCAAGGATCTTTCCCATCTCTCCCTTAAAGGTTGCATTGGGTCAAGGGCCTCCTCCTGTTGGGCTCGGTACAATTTTGTGATGTGGTGGGAGTCATCTCCTAGTGTTAAGAGGAGGTGTAATATTGGATGAATAGTGGGCTCTGCATTCACTGTCACCCAGTGTTCTCGTAAGTTATGTGTTAACTTCTGGTATAGAAGAAATTGCCCCGGTGGGATTCCCTCTTTATTCACTAGGTCAGTAAAGGGCTTCAGCACCCCGTCTCGGAAAAGGTCACCCAGTGTCTCCACTCCAGCTCTTTTCCAAATCCCAAGACCTGCACCTATCAAGCCTTCCTCCCCCGAATCTATTAATAGCACGGTCAGCGGCAAAGCCGGGGAGTAAGGGGATCCCACCCCCACTCGTCTGGTGCACCTCCTCCAGTTTGATAGGGCTACTTTCATCATCCTACTGTCCACCTGTTTGGTCACCCTCTTGTTAATCATCTGCGCTATGACCCGATCCGTACCCTTATCGCCGGTGGTAACCCATCTGTCCAGACATCCCTTCCCAGCGAGCCAGAGGGTCGAGAGAGCTGTACGTCTACGGCCATCATCCCAGATAAGTTCCCTAAGCAGTGTGTTCAGTTCGCGGAACCATGTCAAAGGGATCAATAACGGTAGATCAGCAAAATAATAAAGGAGGCGGGGCAGCATGATCATTTTGGATAACGAAATTCTGGCCATTATGGATAATTTTAGTGAGCACCAGAACCCGACCGAAGCCCTCAAGGAACCGAGCGCCCTCACAATGTTTCCGTCCCGCAAATCTCATGGTATATTTGTATTCCCAAATATTTAAAGGTACATGGAGACCAAACCACATCTTCTGGGCAGGAGGAGGGCCGCTCAAGGTTCTGTGTTAGGGGGAAGACGAATGTCTTACTCCTATTGAGGCGTAATCCTGACAATGCACTGAATCAGTACAGCGTCATCAGGGCCCAGGGTAGATTCGACTCCCTGTCTCTGGCATATATGAGAATGTCGTCTGCATACAGTGATATAATATGTTCTGATTGACCCCATTTTATTCCCCTGCCCACACCCCTGCTTCCCATCTCAGCCGCCAGCGGCTCTATGGCCAGGGCGAACAATAATGGTGACAGTGGTGTCGCATCCGCCAATAAATAGGATAAGTATCCGATATCGCTCTGCCCGTCCTCACTCTTGCCAATGGTGCCGTATACAGTAAATCTACCCATTTTATCCAACTCTCTCCCATACCCATCCGACACATCACTTTTCTTAGATAGTCCCATATAATTGAGTCAAAAGCTTTCTCAAAGTCTACTGCAAGCAGCACCCCCGTCTTGGGTCTCTCCTCTTCAGGCATGTGCAAGATAGCGAATAGGCGCCTCAAGTTCAGAGAGGTGCTGCGGTTTGGAACAAAGCCATTCTGATCTGTATGTACTAACCCGGTGATGTGACGTAATAATCTGTTGGCCAAGGTTTTACTAAGGATCTTAAAATCGTTATTCAACATCGATAATGGACGAAAGTCAGTTACCGAAGCATCCCTCGACTTCGACTTGGGCAGGGGGATTACCAATGTTTCTCTCAGTGAGTCTGGCAGTACTCCACATTGTTATGCTTCCGAATACATTTCCACTAATTGGGGGGTCAGTAGCGTGGAGTATTTTTTGTAAAAGTCCATTGAAAGCCCATCCGTACCCGGGAGCTAACTGCTTTATAGCTTCTTGTACCTCATCTACCGTCAGTGGGCCACCTAAACTATCTTGTTCCTCGGGTGGCAGTGTGGTCAGAGGAAATGGATTTAAGAAATCATCCAGGTCATCCGCCTTAAGTTCCCCCGGGGCCCTATAGAGGTAAGAGTAATAATCCTTGAAGGCGTCGTTTATGGGTCCCGGCCTACCTAGACGTTCCCCCCCCTGTCATGTACACTCGTAATGGGCGCATTATCCCCTTCTGCCCTCACCAACCATGCCAGCATTCTACGCGAGCGGCCCTCCTCCGCCTGGAGCGAGGCCAGGTACCTCCGGAAGCTGTGACAACAAAACTGCTCTTCAAATTGGGCATAGGACTTCGGTGCCTGGACATACTTTTCCTGTTCCACCCCCCCGTTCCACTTACTGCACCCCCCTTCATGCATTATCGTCTCCAAATTGTCCCCCCAGCTGTTTGACTTAGACAGAAACCTCTGGTTGCCACTTTGAGGGCCTCCCATTCCAGGGATCTTGAGGAGGCAGATCCCTTGTTAATTTCAATGTGGTCAGAGAGGTATAGGCGAAGGGACTCTCTGTATGCTTGGTCTTCTAGCGAAGAAGAGGTCAGTCTCCATGTTGGGACGGGGGGTCTGTCCATTGTCGCCCTCCAAGTAACCAATAGGGGGTTATGATCTGACAATGTTCGAGCAAGGTATTCTGAGCGGGTCATTCCCTGTGCCAATTCTGCGGTACATACTACTCTATCTATTCTGGTATGTACTTTGTGTAGTCCCGAATAGAATGAGTAGTCTCTGTCGGTGAGGTGCTGTTCCCGCCATACATCTATGAGGCCCCACACATTCATCCACTCCCTTAGTTTTCTTGCTACCCTATGTGTCGCTGCCCCTGTAATCAGTGTGGAGGAGCGGTCCAGATTCACATCTAATACTCCGTTGAAGTCTCCTCCTATTAGCATTCCCCCGAGCTGTTGGTGCATGAGGTGGCTCGATAGTTGTGTTATAAAGGGGACTTGATCCTGATTGGGGGCGTAAACACTGCCCAAAACAATTGGGGTTCCATTAAGCCTCCACTCCACAATCACAAACCTTCCCTCCCGGTCTACGTCTTTGGATATTAATTCAAAGGGGACCCCCGCTCGTACCCAGATCAAAGCGCCCCTTGCGTATGCTGAGTAGCCGGTAGCAAACACTTGCCCTCTCCACCTGCATCTTAATTTCTCTACCTCTCCTGTGGTTAAGTGGGTTTCCTGTAGCATTGCCACTTGTACACCCCTTCTTTTAAAAAAGGACAGTATTCTATGTCGTTTGGACAGGGACCCCATACCTCGTATATTCCATGTTAGTATATTATGTTCCGCCATGGAATTGTCTTTTTAGTGTTACAGTTTGCCAGTCCTCGCCCCGCGTACAGGTTCCCCTCAATTCCGAATGCATACCTAAGATCCTCTCTCCAACCTGCCCAGTGTACCATCAAAATTTGTAACTGTGAATCCCAACTCCCTCTCCCCAGGGCACCTCGCAAACAGAAGGTTGCCCAGAAAACTGTGCAACAATGCAACATATTCAACAAAGTATCTAAGATTCTCGCCAGTCTGACCGGTTGGGCAAGAATTCAGGTGGGGGGGCCACGTCCGGAGGGGCCTCATATGTATTCAGTTCACCTCACCCCGGGACCAAAGTACCTCTTCTACTATCCAAGCTCGTCTGATGTCTGAGGGGTCACCCTTGGAGCCCTCACTATAGATTCCGAGCTTCCTATGGAGGACACGGCCGTGTCGTCCGACTCCACCCCAGAGCCACCTGGGGGGGACACCTCTCTGCTCATGGATGCCACTGCCTCCAGGGCCGCCTGCCTTCTGAGCTCTTTCTGTGTCTGTGTTGGCATCCCCGAGAGCGACCTCTGTTTCTCCGTCTCACCGGTTCTCTGCGCTTTCCGTTCTCTCCGGTGTTGACTCTTGCCCTCTGGGATGATTGTCCCCCTTGGGCCTCAAGCCATTCCCACGCTTCCTAGGGGTTCTGAAAGAACAAAGATTTACCCTCATGCATCACTCTCAGGTGAGCTGGAAAGAGGAGTGAGTACTGGATCCCCTCCGCTCTGAGGGCCTTCTTGACTGCCATATACGAGTTTCGTCTGACCTGGACCTCAAACGTGAAATCCGGGAACAACGTCACCTCTCCGTTCGCCACTCTGAAGAGGCCCGCTTCCCTAGCTCTCTGGAGTAGGGTATCTCTGTCTCTGTAGTGCAGTACTCTGGCAATTACCACTCTGAGTGGTCTGCCCGGGGCGAGGGGTCTTGAAGGTACTCGGTGCGCTCGCTCAAGCATGAAGAACGGAGTCAGGCCATCTGGTGCCATCATTGTGCGCAATCAGTCTTCCAGAAATGCCACCATGCTCGTCCCTTCTGCTCCCTCCGGCAGACCCACCACACGCACATTATTCCTTCGGTTACTCCCTTCCGCATCTTCCGCTCTCTGTTCCAGTTGCTTCACTCTGTCGTTGAGGCTCTCTACTGTGGCTGTTAGTTCTCTATGTTTGGGAGTAATGTCTGCCAGTGTTATCTTCGCCTCCTTGACTCTGTCTGAGAATTTCTGATGGTCTGCTCTCAAGAGTCCCACCTCTACCGCTACTTGATTAATATCATGCTGCAATGTAGCTTTAGTGTCCTCAATTGCCCCTAGGATTTTGTCTAGGGTATCCTGGACTTTAGTTTGCGAGAAGTTCTGAGGGTCCCCCTCTTTGAGGTCAGTAGGTATCGGACGCTCCATAGCTTTGGTCTTGTGTCGATTTTTGGATGACATCAGGTGTGCTGTAGTTTACCTTGACAGTAATAGAAGAATGAGCAGATCCATTACAGTCGGTTCATCTGCGTGGGCCTAGAAGTCTGTTCCGCGTCGGTCTCTTCGGCCCGTAGGATCAGAACAGCCCAACCACCTGGCACTAACTCTGCTTCTTCGGAGTGTTCCCCCTCACCTGGTTCTCTCTTGGGGGCGCCACAGGCTTCCCCTTTGCCTTTTTCAGCTCCAAGTCTTGGTCTCTGCTGCCATCAGCATCTGGTGTTCCCTTAGTCAGCCGCAGTATAGCTCTCGGAGCTATGGCTGCAGTTCCAGGACTTCCCTGCTTCCTCCCTCACATTGTTCGCAGTGCACTCCCTCCTCTCAGCACAGCAGGGTGAGTCCCACTTCACCGCTACTCTCTCGTGGCCCTGACGGAGAAGGAGCTCCCAGCTAGTGTCTACGGTGCGTGGTCAATGTGATGTCACTATGCCCGTTCAGGGTGCCTTACTTGCCTTGCTAAGGCACTGTCCGAAATCTCGGACGCCAGCATTGCCATCTGTGGAAGGGACAGGCTCTTTCCTCCACGATGTTCTGCCCGAGTTCCTTGCCGCCGCCCTGTTATTTCCTTATGCCATACAGGGGGCTTCTTAAATGAAAGAATGCAGTCACTGCGAGGTCGCCCAATGGCCCCGGGCACCTCTACAAATCTCCTGGAGCGTTGCCCCGCTTCTCACTCCTCTGCGTCTCTCCTTGTTGAGGAGGGCCGGATCCACCTAACCATAGTAGACGGTCCGCACCCTCTGCTGTTCCACCAGCGCGCGGGGGTGCTTCGTCTCGCCCCCGCTGCGCGTCTTTTATCGGGCCGGGACAGGATCAACTTTACTGAAAGATGTCTTTTTAAATTGTGAGCTCAGAGACCCCAAACGCCATGTACCTATCTGCTCCAAAGGGAATCTACATTTAATCATATTTAAAGGTAGCTCCTATGTTAACCTATGCGAGGGACAGGCCTTGCAACAGTGAAAAACAAATTTAGCAGTATTTCACTGTCAGGACATATGACACACATTAGTAAATGCCCTACCTTAACCATACACTGCACCCTGCCTTTGGGGCTACCTAGAGCCTACCTCATGGGTGCCTTACATGTAAGAAAAGGGAAGGTTTAGGCCTGACAAGTGGGCACACTTGCCAAGTTGAATTTACAGTTTAAAACTGCACATGGCAGGTCTGAGACATGATTACAGGGCTACGTATGTGGGTGGCACAACCAGTGCTGCAGGCCCACTAGTAGCATCTGGTTTACAGGCCCTGGGCACCTCTAGTGCACTGTACTAGGGACTTACTAGTTAATCAGATATACCAATCATTGATGAACCAATTACATACACATTTTGTATAGGAGCACCTGCACTTTAGCACTGGTTAGAAGTGCTAAAGTGTCCAGAGTTACAAAAACAGCAAAAACAGAGTCCAGCACACATCAACAACCTGGGAAAGAGAGGCAATAAGTTAAGGGGGACCACGCCAAGGATGAAAAGTCTAACAGACAGTAATCTGCAAAGTAGCAGAGGGTGTAGGACACTGAGCAGATGAGAAGACGTGGAAGGTGGAAGCATCCTGACAAACACCACAAAAGAGAGAGGACAGAAGCACCTTTAGAGTCACACCTTGAGTAGCGATGGTGCACTGAGGGCTGTCCCTAGGATGTAGAAGCACTGTGAGAGATACCGCCATATTATGAGGCACCTACAGATTTTCACCCATAAACAGGCGGAAATCCGACACCGTCAGCCTGACAGACAGTGGGTGAGAGGCGGTTCCACTGCCAGCACCGCCACGCCAGAAGGACTCCACCTGCCAAATTACGAGCAGTAATATGGCATGGCGGTCCTTGCACGGCGGTGCAGCATTGGTGGTGGAACCACCGATATCCACCCCCTCCTGGACGACCAACTCATTGTGGGCTGATGTGCGCCCCAGACAGGTAGGTGGACCAACCGGAAGGGGGTGTGTGTGTGTGTGGTAGGTGCATGTGTGTGATGTGTGTGTGTATTTGTTCCAGCATGTATGTGTGGGTGTTGGAATGGGTGTGCATGTGTGTGTGTGACTGTATGCATGTGTGGTTGTAGGGGTGTGAATCTATGCGGCAGGTTGTGTGTGCATGAATGCAGAGGGTGTGTATGTGTATGTAAATGTATGCGGAGGGTGGGGATGTGTGTGCATGAATGCGGAGAGGTGTGTGTGTGTGCATGAATGCAGAGTGGGGTGTGTGTGAATGTATGCAGAGGGTGGGGGTATGTGTGTGCATGAATGCATAGGGGGTGTGTGTGTGCATGAATGCGGAGGGAGAGTGTGTGTGCATGAATGTGGAGGATGGTGTGTGTGTGCATGAATGTGGAGGGGGTGCATATGCCTGCAAGCAAGTGGGAGTGCATGTCTGTTTGTGTGCGAGCAAATGGGGTTGCATGCCTGTGTGCAAGCGAGTGGGGATGTGTGTCTGTTTGTGTTTGGTCGGGTGGGGGTGCTAGTCTGTGTTCGGTTTGGTGGGGGTGTCTGTGTGTATGTGTGCGGTTGGGTGGGGGTGTCTGTATGTATGCGTGTGGTTGGGTGGGGGTGCTTGGATGTATGCGTGCAGTTGGGTGGGGGTGTTTGGATGTATGCGTGCAGTCTGGCGGGTGTGTGTGTCAGGAAGTGTGTGGACATGTGAAGGTGTGTGTCTTAAAGTGTGTGGGCGAGTGGGGGTGTGTGTCAGGAAATTTGTGGACGTGTGAGGGTGTGTGTCTGCAAGTGTGTGGGCAAGTGGGGGGGTGTGTCTGCAAGTGTGTGGACGTGTGGGGGTGGGGGTGCAGGTATGTGGATATGTGGGGATGTGTGTGCCACAACAGCAATAGGGATTCCTGTCGCCGGGTGTGTTCCCGCCAAGGTTTTCATGGGGGGCGACTGCCACGAAAAGCCTGGCGAATTTCTGCCTCGTGATACGGCTGGCGGTCTTAGGCATACCGCCGGCTCGGAGGAGCTCACCGCCAGCTACTCCGGTCTAACCACACCGGCGGGACTGGTGGTGTTGTGGTTTGGTTTCGGCCAAACTGCCAAACTCATAATGCAGCGGTCTTTACCACTGGGGCTGGGATGGTAAGACCGCCACCGAGAGTGTGGTGGTCTTCAGACACTCGTAATGATGGCCTTGGTGTTGAAGGTTTGTAATGGGGAAATCCTTGCTAGACCATTTTCAGAGGGGCTGTATATTGTTTTGCTAAATATATTTCTGTATAAATTTGTAATCTTATGACTGTATACTTGATGGTTGCCAGTTTATGCATAATACTAGAGACCGTTCTTGATTATGGTGGCAAGCCAATGATGAATGCCATATGCTTGGCTGTTCATTGGGACAATTTATGTCAGATGCCATAGTTCTAATTTGTTCAATATGAAAAAATGATAAAGTCAGTAAGTAAACATAACTTATTAATTCTGAAACACAAATATTAAAGCCAATTGTTTTTTCTGGTGAATTGGCTTCAAACTGTGTTAAAGGCTGCAAATGGGTATTTCAAGTATATTGTTTCATGGAATCTCACAAGTTACTGTCATAGACAGGTATTTTGGTGTTGGTTAGCCCTCTATCTAATCCTGGCGCTACAAATTTAAACTGTTACAATTCTTCATAGGTCCTTTTGGGATAGTTTAAATATTGTGTTACCTTTCCTAACATTGTACATTTTCTTACTTTTAGGACTTTTTGCCAGATGAATGCTTCCTGGAAAGCTTATGCTTAATGCATTAGGCCTGACTTGAATATAGTGATAAGACAATTATAAAGGCTATAGGCTTGACTGCTGCATTGCGAAATTATCTGGTTGGATCTGTTTATTAAGTTGCAACAAACTGACTTACTTATTGTAAAAAGCATAGTGTTAGAAATTAGGTCTCTGGTTGGCAGTCAGCTTCCATTCTGTCCAAGCAGGGACCCTCACTCTAGTCAGTGTAAGGGAGATACACTCCTCAGATAACCCCTGCTCACCCCTTTGGAAGCTTGGCACAAGCAGGCAGACTTATCTCAGAGGGAAAGTGTAAAGTATTTGTACCAATACACAGAGTAACACAGTGAAAACACCACATAATCATTCTCAATACCAGTTTCGAAAAATAACCAATATTTGTGTGAGTAAAACAAGACCAAAATTACAAAAATCCAACATACACAGCAAAGTTATGAATTTTTAAAGATTCAATTTCAATCTAGCGCTTAGAAACACAAATGCTTTAATTTGGTGTTATTGCGGCATTGTGACAGAGTCATTCCCAACAATCCAATGCCAATAGCACCGGTCACTGAGTCACAAGGACCCCCAAGTACAGTACCTTTGGTAATGAAGAAACAAGCCAGTGCACTGAGTGGAGGAGGTGAGGCGTTGCTGAATCTGGTGCAATGTCGGTTCCTTACTGAAGAGCAGGGGAGGTGAGGAAGTGTTGGTGTGAAGCATTGGTTCCTTACGCTCCACCAAAGTTGATGTCTGGCGGGTCAAGGTGCAGTGGGGCGATCTCATGGAGTTGCGGTCATGCCACGGGGCTGCGGGTGCCGCGGCCAGTCGGGTGGCACGAACGTTGATGACATTGCACTCGGAACTCGCAAAGTCACAGGATGTCAGTGGGGCTGCGGCAGTGTCAGGCCTGGGATGTCCAGCGGAGTCGTCGCACTCCTGCTAGGACCAAGGCTTCGGTTGCAGCCGGCATTACGGGATCAGGCAGTGGCATCAGTTCAAGCAGGCAAACTTCAAAGGAAAGTCTCTGTTGTTCACAAGATCCTGCCTTGTCCAGGCCTGGCACCAGACACACACCAGGGGGTTGGAGACTGCATTGTGTGAGGACACAGCCAGCCCAACTGTCAGTCTAACCCAGACGTGGATTCCTCAGACAGGCAGAGGCACAGAATGGTCAAAAATGAAAAAGCCCACTTTCTAAAAGTGGCGTTTTCAAACAGGCAACCTAAACACCAGCTCTACAAAAAGATGTTTTTTTAATTTATGAGTTCAGAGACCTCAAACTCGAAATCTCTATCAGCTCCCAATGGGAAACTGCACTGAAAAGACATTTAAAGGCAGTCCCCATATTAACCTATTGTAGAGATAGGCCTTGCAATATAGAAAACTGAATTTAGCAGTATTTCGCTATCAGGACAAGTAAAACACACCTACGTTTTAAATACACTGCACCCTGCCCATGGGTCTACCTACGGCCTACCTTAGGGGTGACTTACATGTAGAAAAAGGGAAGGTTTGGGCCTGGCAAGTGGGTACACTTTCCAGGTGGAATTAGCAGTGCAAGACTGCACACACAGACACTGCAGTGGCAGGCCTGAGACATGTTTATTGAACTACTCATATTGGTAGCACAATCAGTGCTGTAGGCCCAATAGTAGCATTTGATTTATAGGTCCAGGGCACCCGTAGCGCACCTTACTAGGGACTTACCAGTAAATCAAATGTGCCAGTTATGGAAAACCAATTACCAATGTCTTTTAGACAGGCAGCACTTACACTTTAGCACTGGTTAGCATTGGTAAAATGACCAGAGTATCAAAGCCAGCAAAAACAGCAGAGGATCCAAAACACAGGGTTAGGGGCAAAAAAGTGCAGTAAAAGCACCCCAAGAGCTGCCAAGTCTAACACATGTTACACTTATTGCAAAGGAAGAAGATCTGACTTACCTATTGTGATTTTTTTTTTTATCAAACCAAATAGGCCTTTGGGGTGAATCGTTACTGCAGTTTTGAAGGCTGTAGAACAGAAGTTTGTTAGAAGAAATCTCACAAATTACCTTAGTATGCAAGTGTTTTGTTATTTGTTTTACCCATGAATTAAGCTTTGGGGTAAAAGTTTGCGCTGTGATAGTCCTTGTCAGTCCTTCCTACAAGGAGATTTTCCAGCATTCATTTTATAGGGATTCGTTATTTTGCTGTCTATTTGCCTGATGGCTGCCTTGTTAGTAGGCCAGTGATAAAGGTTATAGGCAGGATTGGTTCATTAAGAAGAAGAACCTATTATTAAAATGTACAACAGATGCAACAGGCCTGACTTATTGTGCAATTCATCTGTTAAAGACCATAGACTTTTAAGGGTAGTTTCTTATTACACTGCATTAAAGCCTGTGCACTGTTTTTTGTTACACAAAATCTCCAGATTGCTGTAATTGACAAGTATTTTGGAGTTTGGCAGCTCCCCAGGCAGTCCTACAGGGCCGCTCACCTTGCTTACATTCTTTCAATGTGTTCTGCCTTTGCTTGCTGAGTTTGTGACTGTTTTATTGCAGAAGGATACGTGGGTAAATGCAAGAATTACAGCAGTGGATGAATGGATGCATTCTCACTCCATATCAGATTGGTAATGTGTGTGGTCCCTCTCCATTCCTTGGCATGTTAGTTCTGCCCCATCCCTTGTTGTGTTAGCTCCGCATTACTTCTTGGTGTGTTAGCCCTCCCCAAGTTCAGCTCTAGTTGCTCCCCTAACTCCCCCCCCCCCACTTTTTTTACTTCTCCTCTGCATTCCAGTTCAGCGCATCAGATCACGGTGTACACTATGCAGGAGTAAGTCCTTCAGGAATATGTGCCACGAGGGGGAGATTTCACCTGCAACTGGCAAATAGCAGCACAGTATGGAAATGCGTAATATAATATAGTGCAGATTGGGTGTTAACCAGGAAGTTATGTAGGTCTGTGTCAGAAACTTTGGTATTCGAAACAACAGACGGGGTCGAACATTCTGTGGTTGTCTTTGGTGGCAAAGCCTGGCAAATGAAGAGTTCATCGCGCAGCTACTTGAATCTGTCACGAGCTGTTGTCAGACTGGCATCAGAGCTCTTTATTAGCCCAGAGAGTAGGCTGATGGGACTCCAGATGGAGACCCAGGCAGGGGTGGACCTGTTAACCCGTTCTCCTGACTGGCAGCAGCGAGCTTGAGGCGGCACCGCGGACCTTGGCTCGCGCGGCCCCTGCCTCATCACAGAGTGATGCCCACATCCAAGCGAGCGCCACAGGAGAAAGAATTGAGATGTGGCATGCGGGGATGAAAAGCTTATTTCCTACCATCTGCACAAGTTTCAGAAATAAATTGGGGCCTAGTGCCAGCGCTGCTGAAATGTTGTCTATGGCAGAAAGCCTCAACTGCAGGCGGCTGCCGTAAGTTTTCATGGGACCGTCGGGCCGGCGTGAAGTCTACAAAGGAATATTTTATTGACAAACTGAGAAAAACAGAGACAATTCACCTGGCTGTTTAAATCCTCTTTTTTAAACAAAAAATGTCTGTGCCTTACGTTTTGTGTGTGGTTTTTTTCTCCAGAATTAGTCATGTTTCTTTTCTTTTCTATCCAAGAGCCATGACAGTTTCCCTAGTAAGGCTGTGAGGGAAAGCTGTTGTTGCAGGGGTAGTTGGTCATTACAATCTCCTCTGTGCCCTCAAGCAAGCCCAGCTACTGGAGGGCAGTGAAAACGTCAACAAGACAATATAGTGAAATAAAAATATGAAAAGTAGCAATTATGAAAAAAAATCTGATATCTAGTTTGGAAAAGTATTACAATAAAAACGCTTCAAAAAAATCTTAAATAGTATACCTGGTTGCCCCTAAATTGTTTATTCTTCATTCAAATTGTTTAAATCCTGTTTTCATAGGAAGAAATTCGGGCTCATTGTTGTGTACATGCCCTGTTTCAAGTAGCAGGTCGCAAACTTCTCCTGGTTAGGATGGCGAGGACTTTAAGAGGCCCAGGAGAAATGAAGAATTGTGGTGAGCAGAAGAAATGCATATAAATTGCAGCTGCAGCAGGTATCGGTATAACGGCTGTGCTTAATTTGTGCTTGTTGTTTCCGGTGCTGAGCACCGGCACTTATTTTTGAGGGCAGGGGCTTATTCTTGTGCCTCACGCATTTGCTGCGAACAAAAGACACATATAGGAAGGACGGATGAAGGGAAAAACGAAAAACCGTCACAAAGGGAGAAAGTAAAAAGCTTCAAGAGTGAGCTGAAGGGGCAGCGAGTGGCTTTACATGGGTTGAAGAGGCCTGAGAGGGCTTCAGGATTACCCCGCCTCAGTATATCATGTTCACACATTTAATTACAGCAGCCCCGTGTTTAAGAGGAGGTTTTTGGGCACCGGCACCTTTGTATTTACAAATTAAGAACTGGATAACGGGCAGCATGGAAACAGAAGAAAACAACTGCTTTCTCCAGTTAATGATGCATGATGTGTGTATTCAATAAATACAAGATATAGGGTTACAAATATGCGTTCAGACAGCAAATGAGTCTCACAGAATAAAGTTTCAGAAACTTGTAGTGATTATCGCTTAAATATCAGCTTTAAAATATATTTGTAAATGCAATCATTTTGTCCCTAACTTCACCGTGTTAGTTTATGGAAATGTACATACTTTTCTATCAAATAGAACTTTATCATTTTGGGAAAAAAAATGCAATTCTCCAATATAAAAGGATATCATTTTCAAGACAAAGGCACACGTTTCAGTCACACAGATAGCACATTTACATTAAAATAAAAACGTTTTTGATGCCCAGCCATCAGATTGCCCTATTCGTAAAATATACACATGTGACACTGCCACACTTGGCATGTCTATTAGTCCAGTGCCACAGATTCTGTCAATATAAGAACTGCCAACATTCTGTCAGAGTCAGCATTATGCCCGGAATGAGCACCATCAATTACAGATGCTAATGATATGCCAAGAATTATCACCAGTATGTCATGGCAAGTATTGTACAAGTGGTTGGCACTATCAAGCCATGGATGCCCATAATACGTCAGGAAGTGCCACCGTTGTGCCTGAGTCAGCGTTAGGTTAGGTGCCCTCATGCCATGAATACCCACAATTTAAGAGCAATTGCCACCAAAAAGCAGGGTCAGATATCTATCAGGAATGGTCACCGCCATGTTTTCAATGCCCACAGTTGGCTGGATAACACCACTGTTATGGCATTACCAACATTATACATTTATGGGCATCATCATTCAGTGGATGGCTTCAGTATACTAGGAATTACCACCATAATGACAAAGCAAGCATCATATCCGCAGTGAGTATTTTCATGCTTGTGTGGCAACAGTGTGCTAGGAATTACCACCATTAAGCCAGGCCAATCGTTATACAAAAAGTGGGCCTCATCGTGCCAGGAATGTGCCAATATGCCAGGAAGGTCCGACATCATACCAGGAGTATGCACAACACATTCACATCCTCACATGTACACACTTACACACATACAGAAGCACATGAACCACATATACACTCACTCGGGCTATTCATGCAACGACACACAACAACCATTACATAAGCAATTTTTTCCACTGTCTCGCTTCAGGTCTGGAAAATCGATGCTGGACAACCTAAGAGCCTCATAGCCATGGGGAAACTAGTTGAGACTCCGCACAACCACCTTCATGGGCAATGCAGCCAGATTACTCGGGGGCCCCTTTCAAACTTAAAGTATGTAGGATCTAAACTTCACCTGCTAGTTCACCCAGGTTTACGCCCTCAGGTGGGCACTTCCAGGCCAGCAACAAGGCAACTGAATGGCTTTCTAAAAAAAAGTGTACTGAATCCGCCAGATGCATGAATATCTAAATTAAATTTGACTTTCGAGTACTGCAGAGGGTTTTCATGATTTAATTCACAGAAAATCGCAGTAGCCTAGAGGTATTTTCTCACTGCGCACTGCATGCGGCCACGGCCCAGTGAGCGAACAACAGAGTACACATACCTGTTTTGTCGAATCCTATTGATATTGACAAGTTTAATTCGGTTAATTAAATCCATAAATTTGTGCATCACAAACAATAAATTAAAAACATGCATTTTAATATAAACAGTGTTTCTTCACTCTTTCACCCATACTATTTTTGCTAGGTGGCTAGGTGTGTCTACTCTAGGCCTGTCGCTATTTACGCCTCCGACGGTGGCACAACCCATTCACCAATCCTGCCCTGTCACAGGTTTTAAAAACGAATTTTCAGGACTAGTTCATGTATGCGGTAGACTGTTTACGGGTGGAAGGGACCTTTTCAAGCCCATAAAGCTTTATCGATCACTTCCACCATTATTTTCTATTGTACCCATCTAGCACCTTTACTAGTTACACTTTCAGTGCTACATAACGGAAATAAGGCGTATATGCCCAGGACACATTCATTTGTCTCATTATGTTCAGTGTGGCTGCCTTGTAATATCCAGATCATGCATTTCCCCATGAGCATACATCTTAGAGAGTGTTTGGCTTATAGCTGCAGGCTGCGTCAGTAACCTTCACTACCTCCATACACCTTTGGGGCGTAAATATATCTCCTTGTCCTGCTTAATTGGACTTCAGTATATTATAACACAGTTCCACAGGGGATCTTGGACCCTGGTGGCATCACCTGAGGCGGTCCATACATTGAGTTGCATAAAACACACTCTATAATCAAAGACCTTGAAAAATATGAGAAGCCTAGAGTAAATGTAAACATTATAAGTGACAGCAAGTGCTTGAGGTTCACTCCACTGTGTTCCTTGTTTCCTGAAAGCACTTGATGAAACAGCACTTACTGTGCTAATTAGTGCAGGAACTGAGGGCCAGATGTATCAAAGGATTTTGCATTCGCAAACGGTGCAAATCGGTAAATTCCACTGTTTGCGAATGCAAAATCGCCTTTCACGATGTATGAAAGGCATTCGCAGTGCAATTTTAAATCACTAAAATAGCGATTCCTTGCAACTGCGACAAGATGATGCGTATCGCATACTGCGATTCCCAAATAGGGGCGTGGATTTGCTATTCGCATACTGCCATTCGCAAATAGCAAATTTAATTCTGCGATTTGCAAATTCCGTATCGCAATGCAATGCATCAAGTCGCAAATTGCGAATATTCGCAGAATGGCTTTTTGCATGTGAAATTTACCATGAATTGAAATCAGGTGGTAAACAGGTGCAACCTATATAAAGAGGCCCAGAATGACTCATCCTCTATTTCACAATGGCTGCACTCTACGTCATGGCGAGGAGGATGAGGATCCTGGCAGGTTTGAGGAGAGGGAGGAGGAGGCAGGAGCGCATTTTCAGAGTGCGCATTACCCTTTTTGACCAGACAGAGGAGGAGATATATGTTAAGTACAGGTTAAGCTCAGCCATGATACTTGACATGATAGCTGATCTACAACCCCTCCTGCAGCGAAACACACACAGGACCTATAGCATACCCACCCAGGTGCAGGTATTATGCTCCCTGCACCTATTAGCCTCAGGGAGCTATCAAGAGGGTCACAGCAGCAGTTGCCTCACCGAGTATGCTTTCACTCTTCTTCAATGCATTCCTCAATGCCATGCTTAGCAAAAGCCATCAGCACATAAGATTCCCCTACACCCCATAGGAATTGATACAAACCAAATACAATTTCTACCAGATTGCCCAATTCCCATGTCATTGGCTGCATCGACTGGACACATGTAGCTATATGTCCACCATCGGCCACAGAGTATGTTTATCGGAACAGAAAGAGTACACATTCCATGAACATACAAGTCATAAGTAATACCTCCAACATTATAATGGATCTTGTGGCCAAATAGCCAGGTAGCACACAGCCAGGACTCCTACATCTTCAGGCACAGTGGAATACACACAAGACTACTTGCTGAGGAGTTTGGCAAAGGATACCTACTTGGTAATGTAATAGTGTACAATGTCGCCTTGATGTACATGTGATGTCACGTATAACAAATACTAATTTTACTCTCCTGTCATCCAAGGAGACAGTGCCTATGAGTGCGCTCCTTCATAATTACACCCTATCTGAATCCTGCCACGCCAGGAGAAAGGAGGTACAATGCAGCACACAGGACGACATGCAGCGTTGTAGAGATGACCTTCGGCCTGCTGAAGAGCCGTTTCAGATGCCTTCACAAGAGTGGTGGTGCACTGCAATACAGACCCGAAAACACCTGCAAAATCAAGGTTACATGTGCTATGTCACACAACATCGCAACAGCGACGGGCATACCAGTGGAACCCACAGAGCCTGACTCCGATGAGGATGATGATCTTTTGCCACCCCTTTAGCCAGCAGACAGAACAGTGCAGCAGAGGGCAGACAAAGACGTGCTGAGATCATGTGAAACTATTTTTTAAGTGAGTAATGACAACACCACGTCAACATTTATGCATTGCAGTAGGTAGCATCTTTATTGCCTTGACTTCAGGAAATATCTGTGTGATTAGGACATAGGTAACCACTATACACAAACAGGTGCTAGTTAAAGTGTCACACTACTAGCATGATAGTATCACTGCATTGCTACATGATATGCAAGTCCCCTGTACCTCTCAACATTACTTTCTGCGTCCACGTACTCCACTTGAGTGCTCAGTGGTCTCGGTGGCACTCTTGTTGTTGGTTCCAAGACGGTACTGTGTCTGGTACTGCGATGCCTAGGATCCATCACAGGGGCTGTGAGACTGCTGAGGCTAGAGAGCTCCTCACTATCCCCACCACCCAGTTTGCTGTTTGTAGCACTCCGGGCTGTCTGCATTGTCTCCAAAACATTGGTGATTTGCACCAATCCTTGTTCAACGTCCCGATTGCAATGTGCCATCTCCACTTGCATGCCCACAGCACGTCATGATACCAAAGCAGTTGTGGTAGTGAGCCGATTGACAGATCTGCAGAACCCATCCAACCTGCCCATCGATTGGTGATGGTGCCTACGGTGGCTGACAAGCTCCTGCTGCATCACAGTGCAGAGTTCCCTAATGGCATTTGCCATCTCCTTTGCGTGTTCTGCTGCTGTTTGCTGTCCCTCATGCAGCTTACACATGTTTTCATTGAGAGACTCCAACTGCTTGTGCATTGATTCCATGTTTTCTTTGAGCGACTCCAACTGCTTGTGCATCGATCCCATGTTGTCATTGTGAGACTCAAACTTCCTGTGCATTGCTCCCCTGTTATGATCGATTGACACCAACTGCCTGTGCATTGGCCTCATGTGTTTACATTGCAGGCGCTGCACTTTCAGCATGGAAGCCTCAAAGCCACCAAACAGTGATGGGACCTCACCTCCCTCTGTGCACTGTCTGCCTTCTTCGCGACGCCTCCTGAGGGGAGTGCACTAACGCTGAGGCAGGGACTGCTGTCTGTCGGTGCATCTAGCCTCTGGGGGTGGTGTGGGTACTTCATCCGGCATTTCATCACAGTCCAGGTTATACTCGGGGAGGGGTATCACTCTTGCCCAGCGTCTAGTTGGTGCTTGCATGAAGGACTCACTGGTGTTTGAGTCGGACTGTGGCTGACTTTCGCTATCCCCCACATTTCCACTTTCTGCTGCATCAGGGCCCGTAACATCTGCAACAACAATGTGCAGCATGTAATTCTTGGATATGTACTCACACAGTTGTGTAATAGGATTAAATTTACCCTAGCATAGTATCTCTGAGAGTCTTTTGTGTCGTGTATCTGTTTGGTCTTACACTATCTGGCTATTTATGTGGTAGTTGCACTTTAGGGGTGTGGACTCCCACTCCCATAATGCATTGCTGTGTTGTATGTAAGATGTGGCATGGACTACTTATCACACTGCATAGTGCCCTAGCTATTTTCTAAGGGCCATTTGTACATGCACATATGGGGAAACTCATCAATACTGCCCTTACCTTTGCTGGTGCTGGGTGTGCCTAAGGTGTCAATATCAGTGACACCACTGACAGCTTCAGGAAGCAGTGTGGACTCAACCATGTCTTCCATTGGTGTAGATGGTGTCTGGGTGGGTGGTCATCATCCAGTGCTCCTTGCCTCCTTCAGCCTGCTTGCTACCCTCTCTTTGGCACGTGAAGCTAAGTCGTACCAGCGCTTGCGTATCTCCTTGACGGAGCGCTGCGCAACACCCACTGCACATATTTTGGTCTGGATGTCTGACCACAGTTTTCTCTTCTCACTTTCAGGTACCTGTAGTGAGTGTTTTCCAAATCATTTGTAGTGGTTCCTGACCACCTCCTTGGTGAGCACCTCTAATTCCTGCTCACTGAATTTGAGTTTGCGCTTCCTCTCTCCTCTCTCCTTCACATTCCCATCAGTAGCCATTATCCTGTTTGGTTCTAGCTGACACTCAAGACTGCCTCCTGGTGCTTGGCTAGGTCTCTCTGCCTGCTCCTGTGGCTGGGGCTTCTGGAAACAGCATGCACTGACTCACTTCCTGGTTGTGATGTCATCAGGCTGTTCCAGGTTGCCGGATTCGCAATTTGCGATTTGTAAATACCGATTCGCTAATTTTTGCGATTCGGTATTTGGAACTCACAAACTGCGATTGCAACTTTTAGGAAATTGCTATTACTGACTCGCAATTTTCATATATCCCATTTTGCATTTCTTAAATAGCGATTTCTTAAAATTCACTATTTAAGAAATGCAAACCGGGAGCTTGATACATCTGGCACTTAATGTGATGTGCTCCCTGCACACTGATGTTACAAAATATGCACTTTCTTGCCTTTAAAAAAGCTTTGGTTACAACTCCTTGAAATGATCTAGAACATTGCCATGGTCGAGAAATTCCGGAGAGATGTGTATTCACTGACAAAAAAGTCAAATTACTTAGACTTAACTTCTCCAGTCTTGCAAACAAATAGCAGAGTTCCTCATAATATTCATTTAGTCAAGAGGGGGACACTGTTATTAGTGTCAAACTCATAACTGTGAAAAGGCTGTGACATCGGTGGGCTCCTAGAAAGGCTGGTGTCTGACCCCATTGGGTGGGCCCAGAGGGCAGAGAGGGGCTACTGAGCCCCAAAAGTGTCGGTTGAAGGTGTTTGCTACTGGTGTCCTGGGGCCTGTTCTACTATAGCTCTGCAAACTGGGCACAGTGCAACCATTTTTGAAACTGACTCTCCAGGTAGTGAAGACAAGCAGTTCAAGCCTTCTCAGGGAGGTAACGTGAGAGCCAAGAGCTCAGATCTCAACAATCAACCAACAGACACAATATTTGTCCTGCCCAGTGCTTATCGTTTTGTAAAAGCATGTGCTTTAATCGCACAGCAAAACGAAATACTTTACAATGCAATTAGGTTAGACAAACCTGGCTGTTCTGAGGAGGTCTATTGTCTGGTGATGACGGTTGAGGAGTTCTGAACGCAAGTATTGGTGTTTTAGCTATTCCAAGAAAATGGACCTTTCCGATGTAGATAGGGAACAGTAGTCAGACCAAAGCAAGATGGTGACCAGGTTCCACTTCTGGGTCACAATGGGCAGAGCAGTCTTTGAAATCTGCTTAAAGCAGTATTTAAAGACTGAATTCTTAATCACTCTTCGCTCAGCAACTGTATGTGTTAATGGACATACCCACTCCTTGTTTCAATTTGCACCCAGGTCCCCTTCCGCTTACACCTTTTTTTTAGACCTGACATGCTGAGGGAGTGTTTCCCAAAACATTTTGCTTTCTTTCCCAGGGTTTTGCATATTCTCTTTTAGCAGCTTTAGGGCTCTGGACGCTTTCCCACTGTAAGTGCAGTGTAAAAGTGCACTTGCGCCCCTCAAACGCATGTTAGGAGATGGCGTTTGCCTGTGTGAGCACACTTGGTCGAAGGGTGTTTTAACCATGTGTTAAACATGCCATTGCAGGCCTATGAATGCACAATTACACTGATGCTCAGGTTGGCCTTTCTAAATCCACAGCCAATCCTGAGAGCACCTTTCACCACCACTAGAGCACCCCTAGGGTTGATCTTAAGGAATGAAGTGAATGGTAAGTGACAGGCAGGGCAGGTACACGTGTGTGTTCCCTGCCCAGGTAGTGAAGAATACCCGTGTGTGATTTTGCTGCCTCTGAGGGGTGCTCTGCCCATAGACTAACATGGGTGAATAATTGAAATCACTCCAAACTGCAACAGTGGATTGCAGTGGAGCAGCCTCAAACTGTTTCCTATCATTTAATTTGTAATGACAAACCCTGTCCTGTGGTAACAGTGGTTTTGTAATTAGTAAGAAATGCCACCTCTAGGAAGTGGGAATTTCTCTACTTTAAAACTCTTTGTGTGCCTTTCTACTTAGCTCCAGCCCACACTGGAGTTCTGGGGGAGAACATCTGTGCATTCCCCAGCATCAGCTATAAATATTGGGCATGAAAATGTAATGACAGACCTCTGCCATTTGAGGGCCTGGCTGGATAGATTGGAGGGAGATGTTTTGACACTTGGCCTCTGGGAGCCAGAACATGGCCCTACTAAATATTGAGATCTGCATTCCTCAGCTCCAGGACAGACAGGACTGAAATTTAGGAGTGAGATCTGTGGTTCAAAGGAAGACCCTCTGAACCACCCTCAACTTCAAAAGCACACTACTGTATGGCTACTGGTGCCATACTTCAGCACAGCAGACATAAACTTGTGTGGACTTTGAACCGGAGAACCTAGTCTGCGTGGTGCACACTGCCAGAGGAATCTGTTCTGCACAAGGAGGATTGCTGACATTGGAAGGGACTACACACCCTTCCTGAATAGTGGTTGGCCTAGGAGGACCACCTGCTGCTGTGTGGCACCCTGAAATGTGCTCTCCTTGGCTTGTTGGCTTGTCCCCTGACTCTTGTGGAGGGGTCAGGGATATCAAACACCTCCCACGATGGACCTACACCATCTGCTTGTAACACCTGGAGAGCAGTGCCCTCAGAAGTGCCCACATCTTCTTCTGGAATCCAACTGGTAGTGTGGTGTGAGCGTGAAACTTAGAACTGCACCTAGAGACCAGATTGCCTGGTGTGGAGCTCCAGAAGTATTGCCTCCATCTAAGGAGTGTGGCCCTTGCATCAGGGGCCTCAACACTCATAAGCATCTTGTTGGTGGTGAGCAGATTAATCGGTTTTGGGATCCCGCTTGAACCGCTTTGTCGATCGTGCCGCATTTCTCTCATGCGACATGCAGACAGCATACTCATTGCACCCGGTGTCCAATTCACAGGTTGCAAACCTCAGAGGTGAGGGCATACCCATAGTAGTGCTTCATTCTACCTCAGGAGGTACTACTGATCTTGTGTGTGTGACCAGAACTGTATGATGCAACCCACATCAATCTACACCAGACGCTGTGCCCCATTTCCAGGAAGGCACCGAACTTGCAACTCTTCGTCTCAAGTGACTGGAGCTGTCTGGTGTGACCCGTATCAACGGACACCAGGCATTGTACCTCATTTCCAGGGAGGCACAGAATTTGCAACTCTTCATGGTGTGTGAAGCTGGAATTGTCTGGTGCGACTTGTATCACCGCACACCAGATGATTGTGCCCAGACTGCCTGGCTGCTACTCAGTGTGACTTCCAGGGTGCCTCCTTCAACTGAGAGGCTCCCATGCTTCATTCTCCATTCATGACTTGCTCATTTTGGGCCCTTAGTGTGGCAGACCAACTGCCCTCTCCTCACCCAGCCCCCAAAGACATTGTGTTGTCAGGTAGTAGTACCCGGGCCAGGATTGAGTGGTGAGAGTGACTGACTGGGTTGAAGGAACGCTTCAGAAAGCGATCAGAAGTGTGTCAAGAGACCGCACGACCCCCCTCTGTGCTATGCAAAACGGGGCTGGTGCCAGAAGGCACATTACAGAAATCTTTGATAGAACGACTATTGCCCTCAGCCACTTCTGCTCTGCATCCTGTGCGTGAACTTCCTTAGTGGTGGCTGAAACCCCCATTTTCAATTGCCTCCTAATCAGTCCTACTACCTACCTACCCCCACCTTCTTCCCTGGGGCCCTTGTTAAGTGTTACTCCAGCTGTGACCAGCCTAGTATTGGGGGGAGCTTTACTTCTCTGAAAATCTGTCGGTGAGGGATAGTTCAGGTGAGTTGGAGGGTGGAGGAGGGCTTGGGCCACGCGGTCTCCATTGTGCTATCCATTGACCTGCCGGATATCTTTGCACCGCGTCACTGTGCTGCATGTGTGTGTGTGTATGTGTGTGCAAGTGAGCTCCATACAGACCTGCATGATATCCTTGGCACTGCGTGTCGGTGCTAAGTGAGTATATGTGTGTGGGAGTGACTGCATGAGGACCGCCTGTTAGTAATTATATTGGCCTGTGGGGAGTGTCTACACGTTGTTTCCTTGCAAAAGACTACTGTATTTGACTTTACCCGCCCTGCCTTGGCCGACTCTACTGATAAAAGTGCTATAATTTTCTATGTATATACATTTCCGATATTGCTGTGATCTGCAGTGCACCCTATAACTAGGTGGTATTGAATTATATTAATTGCCAGGATGGGCCTGTGTTGGACAACGTTTCGCACTGCATAAGGGTGCTGGTGGACGGGGGGTGTAATGTAGGATCTCTCCCAAGGGTGCCTACTTCTTGTGTCAATTTAACACAGTTGGGCCTAGTACTACTAGTAATATTTCCAAGTATGATTCATGCCCAGAAGTTAATGATGTTCATGTAATGCTAACTATGGTGTATGTTAAATACAAATTTTATTTACATCCATCACATGTGAAGCCTCTTTTGTGACACTCAATGTATTTGTTGTGTGAGAGTGCTGTGTTAATGCTTTACACATAACCTCTGTAATAAAATTGATTGCTTAGTGCCAAACTACCCAAGGGTGAGCGCAGGTTATACTGTGAGTGTAATCACCCACCCTTGACAGGAGTTTTAGGTTTTGTCCGGCTGGGGTATCACTGCAGCCAACTGGAATGTGCCAGTTGCAGCACCCTTCCTATTCAATCACATTACTACAGATTGTTTTGCCTGACAGGAATCATTGTGCTGTCACTACTTATCTTTCACTCTTCCTCATTCAGCTCCTTTCATCTTGGAATCTTTGGATTCAGCCTATTAGCAAAGCGGTCCTATAGCTTTTAATTGGTGACAGGGAAAGCCAAATATCGTATGTATTTGAAGTGCCAGTTATCTAGTTATTCAACCTTTGCTTACAGGTTGTAATAAGGGGCTCCAAACAGCAGATAATACAGTGTTTCTCCCTTTCTTTTCTCTCTTTCACCTTTTTTCTTAGGCCCTGATTTGAAGTATGTGGTTATTAGAAAAGTGCAAAACATCTAAGGCTTTAGGAGGTTTGGGCCTATCTGCTTAGATTCCAGCTGTGTTCATGGTGTGATACGTATTGCATGATTATAATAGGCTGAAATGTGTTAACATAGAATTGAGACAAACAACTGAAAGAAATGATATGCTAAAATAAGACAAATGTATATTGGAGGTGCACTAGCAGACACATTGAATGACTGCATAAAACACATTTTGCCTCTTCATAACAACTGAAGCTCAAAGTACTGAGCTCAGTGCATGATGAATCAAGATAACTATATCCTTTATTCTATTTTTATACTGTGGGTCAAATATGTGGCTTTGCAAGATAAGATTTTAATAGGGTATGTCACAATTGACGTATTGGCTCTCATCATACCAATGAGACTGCTGGGTTTGGGTGGCAGCACCACCATGTTGGGGGGAACTTATTCCATTTCCACACCTTGTGACAACTGTCAGACTAACCCTTTTTGCCAGCTAGCAATACCTCACCAGCAACTGGAAGTGGCAGTGATTTGTGGAAGCTGTGCGCATTATATTCTGACTTCTCAGGGGAAATCGTGGTGGAACAGATCTCATGCTTTTCTCCCAATTACATTCATCTCAGACATGCAAAGAGAAATAGAAGTAAAGATTGGTTCAATATACTTTATTGACTCAATTGCGTTCTAGATATAATAGCATGTTCTGCAAAGATTAGGATGATAAAAAATAATAATGTTGCAGCCCTATGGCTGAAGTAACGTTCCCATAAAAAGCTGCAAAGGTAACCTTATGACAGAATATGTTGCATGTTAAAGATTAGAAATGTGTAGCAATGAATTTTGTGATGAATGATATGTAGCACAATCCTATTCTTTCATACACAGTGGTACATATTCCGAAGAAGAGATAATAATGAAAACTGCATGGACATGGGCAAATGGTAAGTAATGGACAGAAGTGGGTTGATTTAAGTCTTTCCTTAGGGAGGACCATATCTTAAGAAGAACTAATCAACAGCACCTTGCTAACAAAGTCTTCATGGAATTCCTAAGAGTAACCCTGTCTCCATCCTCCTCGAATCAGTGTCAGACACAGTCAGTGTCAGACACAGAAATGCAGGCAATACATCTCCACTACCTGGGGAACCAATCAACTTGCTTCTTCCTGTGCTATGTTAAACTAGGAGTACCCAAAATGGCTGCCACTGGCAACAGTACACACATACACGTGCACACACAGAGGTATGCTACCACACATGTATAATTGACTCATTCTATGGGGTACATACCTATCTCAAAAGGTGGTGACTGCCACTGGTAGTCAGACAAAAGAGGGTATGACCGACGTAACAGGTACAGGGCTGATTAGTAAAATGGTGTACCTGTCTGACAGGGATTCTGAAGGATAACAGTATCTGTGTAATATTACATAAAGAGACTGAAATGGGGTTCAGAACGACCTCCATGTGCCTGATATTGGTCATAGAGAAATTAAGTTTAGTCAGTTTATATTGATGTGTTGACACTACTGTGAAACAGTAATCAACTGATCTAGCAAAGAGATGGAAATTTATTAATTTGGCCCTTTCTGCTCAGATGCACTTTGAAACCGCTACAGTTTTTAGATAGCTATGGAAGGGTCAAAAGAGGAAACACATCGGTAGACTGCCCCGTAAGAAATAATGTTCAGACATCAGCCATTGCTATATGGACCCTAACACGCTGTAAAGAAGACCACTTTGAATTGATTGTGGTCCATTTCTGAGATATAGAGCCACAGTTTCAGCTGGAAGAGACTCTTCCATTTGTCGCATGGGAATCTGTTTCCTCGGACAAGATGTCCTCTCTTTCATGTCATCAACAGTCAACTGGTTTGTGATGTCATTTCTGCTTCCTCTGGCATTTGGATTAATTGACGTCTATGCTTGCAAGACACAAAACGCATTTAATTGCTGAAAACACAGATATATTGTCATTAGCATTTTAAATGAACAATAACATGGTTTTGTACATTGGTTTATTAATCTGCATTTTGCAAAAAGGCAATAGCTGACTGCATTTTTATTGCTGTTTTAAAGTCTATATATAATTCCACATAGTATACTTGTAGCTCTAAAAGATTTGACATCAACTAATACTACTAGTACCATTCATTAATCCAGAATTTAAAAGAGAGTGGAAATGCTGTAGGCAAATCTTATTTGCATGTGTCATCACCCGGACTGTCTGTGCCCAGTTCTAGAGATAAGACTCTTGACTGACAAGTAATGGAGAAAGGGTGCAGGCTAGACTAGCCAGATAATGCAGCATCTAAGCAATACATCCTAAACTGAAGAGCTCAAGACAACTGGAACACGAACAAGGCACTTAAAATGCATAAATCGCTAAATTGCTAATGTTCTTGGGATTATCAATGTATAGTGCATGTCTTCAAATAAATTATTTCTAGGCTCTTAGCCTTCACAGACGAGCATACTATACCAGTAATGAAACATGAAATAAATACCTTGGAACAGTTATACAATTTATAGCAAATAAAAAATTAGACAAAAATAGGTAAAATTCCAGTTTTCAATTAAGACAACACTAGCATAGATCCACTCAAGGGGGTCTCCAATATTTTGGCGCTACTCCTGTAGAGTACATTAATAGCATCATGAGAAATGGCACTGTTGATCCCTACCCTGCGTATTATAAATACAGCGAACACATGGTGGCGGGAGAGGGGTGCCAAGGGGCGCAGGGAAAGTGGTGCCGCACCTGGTGCGGCGCCACTTTCCATAAATCTGACCCTAAATTTTTCAACACACTTTTGGCATTTTACTAGGACATACTCCATTTTTACTATTTTTTGTGCTTTCAGCCTTCTTTCAGTTAGTGAAAGAAATGGGCATTAAACCAATGGTGGATCCTGGACAGCTAAACATTTCTGAAAATTAGACAAAATTCTAAATTCAGCAGGGGGTCATTTGTGTAGATCCTTCAAGATTTCCTATAGAAAGTAACAGTTAAAATAAAAAATATTTGTATTGAGTTGAAAAACATCCATTTCTGTCTGCATTTTCTTCAGTAACTTTTTCCAGCCATGGCAGATTTTTTAAAGCAATATACAGTTATATCGGTTGGACCCAAAGTACCCAGAGCCAATAAATGAGATTCACCTTACAATGGGTTTTCATTGTGTATACTGGGTATACAGCAAATCGTTTATATAGGGCCATTATTTTTTTACGCTAATGTGGTGTTCAAAGGGGAAAAACGCCATGCCACATTTACAAAGTGGCGCTGCTTTGTAACCCCTTGCACCACATTATGCCTGCCCCAGACATAATGTATGCAAGGTGGGCATTCCGGCGCTAGAGGGGGCCGTAAAAATGGTGCAAAGAAATCTATGAGATTCCTTTGCACCGTTGTTATTGGCATTTTTTAACGCTTGCTAAGTGCAGGCGTTAAAAAGAGGCTCCCATTGATTACAATGGGCCTCTGTGTGCTTTGCAGGATTAGCATCATAATTTTTTACTCTACTCCTGCAAAGCATCAGACTAGCGTAAAATATTATGATGCTAGTCATCCCAACTATCGCCATTGTGCACCGTATTCTAAATAGGGCACTACCATGGTGGCATTAGGGGGACGCTAAGGGGCACAGGAAAAGTGGCCCTGCACTTTGTGCAGGGCCACTTTTCATAAATCTGCCCCAAAGAGTGAAAAACAGATACCAAGAAAACCTATGTAATTCCGAAATGGGCATAAGAGATGGAGTTTAGAAGCAGTGGTTATTTGCACATGTCTGAATTCAGGGGTACCCATACTACCATGTGAAGTACAGGGCATTTCTCAAAATGACTATTTTCTTACACACTGCCTTATTTTTGGAATGCACAAATGTAGAGAAAGACAATTTGCAGTAACACTTATTCTGCTGTTCTGTGTTCCTCCACAACTCCAGATAAAAATGGTATCTCACTTGTGTGGGAAGGCCTAGTGCCCGTAACAGGAAACAGCACAAAACACAATGTGGACACACTACATTTTTCCACTGAAAACTGACTCGATTTTGGCAAAGTGCCTAGCTCTGAATTTTGGCCACTCGCTCTGCCGACACCTAGGGAAACCTAGAAAACCTATACATTTTTTAAATCTAGACACCTAGAAAAATCCAGAATGGGGTGACTTGTGGAGCTCTCACCAGGTTCTGTCACCCAGAAACCTTTGCAAACCTGAAAATTTGTTTTTAAAAAACACATTTTAAACACAATTTCCTCACATTTCAATGATGCAAAGTTCTGGAATCTGAGGGGAGCCACAAACCTTCTTCCACCCAGAATTCCCTCAAGTCTCCCAATAAAAATGGGATGACTTGTGCGGTTCTCATCAGGTTTTGTCACCCAGAATCCTTTGCAAACCTTAAAATGTGTTTAAAAAATAAATTTTCCTCACATTTCAGTGAAGCAAAGTTCTGGAATCTGAGAGGAGCCACAAATGTCCTTCCACCCAGCATTCCCCCAAGTCTCCTGATAAAAATGGTACCTCACTTGTGTTGGTAAGCCTAGTGCCCGCGACAGGAAACACCAAAAAACACAAAGTGGACACACCACATTTTTCCAATGAAACCTGATGCGTTTTTTGCAAAGTGCCTAGCTGTAGATTTTGGCCTCTAGCTCAGCCGACACCTAGGGAAACCTAACAAACCTATACATTTTTTAAAACTAAACACCTAGGAAAATCCAGAATGGGGTGACTTGGAGGGCTCTCACCAGGTTCTGTCACTCAGACACCTTTGCAAACCTCAAAATGTGTCTAAGGAAACACATTTTCCTCACATTTCAGCGATGCAAAGTTCTGGAATCTGATGGGAGCCACAAACTTCCTTCCACCCAGAATTCCCCAAGTCTCCCAATAAAATGGGGTTACTTGTGTGGCTCTCACCAGGTTCTGCCACCCAGAATCCTTTGCAAACCTCAAAATTTGTTTTAAAAAAACACATTTTACTCACATTTCAGTGATGCAAAGTTCTGGAATCTGAGGGGAGCCACAAACTTCGTTCCACCCAGCATTCCCCCAAGTCTCCCGATAAAAATGGTACCTCACTTGTGTGGGTAAGCCAAGTGCCCACGACAGGAAATACCAAAAAACACAACGTGGATACATCACATTTTTCCAGTGAAAACTGATGCGTTTTTTGAAAAGTGGCTAGCTGTAGCTTTTGGCTTCTAGCTCACCCGGCACCTAGGGAAACCTAGCAAACATACAATTTTGAAAACTAATGACTTAGGGGAAGCCAGAATGGGGTGACTTTTTTCTGGGACTCAGCAGCCGAGTCCCAACATGGCTGCCAACACTTCTTTGTTGAAGTGTTTGCAGCCAATCAGACATCAGCACGGGGACAATTGGATCCGCGGAGGTTCCACATCCCTATATATCTATATTTTTTGTCCTTAAATAGCTCTGAAACTACTGAACAGATTCGCACCACACCACAAAAATCATGATCCGTGGAACAGAATCTAGCTTTGTGCCATATGTGGTGTAATTTCATTCAGTAGGCGTGTCTAAAGGTCCTATGGAAAAATGAAAGGGGAAAATGCATTTTGGGACTCCCCTTTTTCTTGACCCCGCTTGATGGATCACCCTGAAACTTTCAAGACAGAAGCCGAACTTAGCAAAGTATAAGTTTTGGAAATTTTGTGAAGAATCGTTAAGCGCCCCCAAAGTTATAGGCAACACAAAAAACGCTTCCTATGGAAACAAGGTCCTAACTATACCTTATGTATATGTAAAGAGATCACATTTATATGTGTGTGTGGTTTCCCTGGGGGCATTCGCAGCCCCCAGAGAAACCACACATGAAGTGACAAAAGTAATCTCTCCATACACATACATATTTATATAATTATATATACACACACCCACATATATATACATATACATATACATACAAACATGGTTGTATGTAAAATAGATACATATATATTTATATATATATAGAGCGAGAGAGAGAGAGAGTCTGTCTCTCTCTCTCTCTCTCTTTCTCTCTCTCTCTCTCTACATATATATACATATATATATATGTATATATATATATATATATATATATATATATGTAGAGAGAGAGAGAGATTTTTATAGCTGTGTGGGGGCGGTAATCGTGGCCCCTAGGGAAACCACACATCTATAAAAAAAAAAAAATGCCTCCACAGGGGGTCATCCCTGCTCACAGGCGACTCCCTGCCAATTTCATTAAAAAAAAATTTTTTATGTTTGTTACCGGGATTGCGCTCCTCATGAAGTAAACCAACTTTTTTTTTTAAAAACACCACCCTGGTTTCGACCAATGGTTGTGGCCCGCACCAGAGAGTGTGCGTATGTCAGCCATTGGCCGACACATGCACTAATGGGGTTTAGCAGCAGATGTGATTTGTTGGTCAGCCAGCCAAACAAGCATTGGCATATTCTAGACGAGAATTTACCAACCACCACTGCAAGTGAGTGTTTCGGTATAAAAGGGAGGGTTGATGATTTTTTCCACATTTTAAGCCAATCAGAGGTGCATTTGGTAACATTTCCACTTTATAAATTCATACCAAAATTGCCATCTAAAGTGAGTCCCAAATTCACAACTTTCTTCCCAAAAAACAGAGTAGTCATAAACTATATTTATGTCTGCAACAACCTCGGAGTTCTTAGCATTAGTATCTCGGTAAATGTAGCATCCATACAGAGCCCTTTGACAAGTAGTAGTTATGTGTAAAGAAATATCAAACAGAGGTAGAACAAAGCAGGGTATGGTGACATTATCTGAGTTATTTACTGCTAACTACCAGCTCTGTAGGTTAAAAATAATTGATTTTTGGCCCTACCTCAAACACCGGCCAAGTGCTTTAGTTGGTCTAATGGAATGTAGTGATCTTTGGTGCCAAATGCCATTAAAACTCCTGTAATAATTGGAAGAATGATGCACTCTTGTCTTTCTTCACAGGCCATTCAAGACATTCACACTTCAGCCTCAATCACATGTGTGAGGTTAGACTGACTGGCAGACGTCCAGGGGGCCAGTGATCGCTACAGATTTCAGGAGCTACTCTGTAACAATGTGTTTTAAAGATTTAGAGCCTGAGTTAGAGTTCGGCAGATGGGTTACTCTAACAAAACGTGATGGATTTCCGGTCTACCATATTACAGGTGCTTTATATCAATGGCACTTGTAATACAGTGCATGAGGTATTCATCACATTGTGACAGAGTATCCAGTCTGCCAAATTCCAAATCAAGCCCTTACTTGGCCATGGCAAACCAGGAGTAGAATGATAGCTGTCTAATACAGAGCAATCTGAGGGTTTTCCTTGGGGGGATTGTCAAAGCATCCTCTCTGTGCATCAGGCACCATTCATTTTTCTAAAGATACATTTGTTAACTTTGCAGTGGATGCAAATGGAGTTTGGTATGCTGAACTGCTGGTTGTGCACGCCATATGTGTTTTATATCTACAGTTTGTCAAAGGACATTAAGAAGAGGAATTATGAGTGCAACATTACTACTAGTAAATTTTCATAAATAGGCGAAGATCTCCCTATAGTTAAGTATAGGGAAAATTGATGAAGATTTAATAGTGATTACAAAAAATAATAATATGTAAATTAATGTAAACAAATTATTAACCTGTAATAATAAAATGTTACAACACATTAACTCATTAAATTACATTTAAAATGTACAATTATTAATATTTAAAATAATTCAAAAAATTCCGCTAGCTATTATTTTTATATTTAAAAAGTATTTAGTACATTTTATAAACAGTTATTTAATTAACCCCTTATTCTCCAAGGACGTAATGGTTACGTATTGTGGCGCAACGCTGAGGTGCCAAGGATGTAACCATTATGTCCTGGTGCTGGCCCTTGGCAGAAGCGCTAGCACTCCCCTCGAGAGCCCCCCTCCCAACACCCCAGGGCAGGGGTGGAAGGGGAATCGTGCTGACCTCATCAGAGGTCGCCTCCCATCGCGCTGGAAGCATACATTTTCAGCATGACTCGAGGAGAAACAGATCTGTTTCTCCTTAGTACAGGGCCAGGGGAGGTCAGAGAGGTATGAAAAAGAAAGGAAAGGCTTTTCCTTTCCTTTTTATGACCCTCTGAGCATTGCTGCAGGAATACCACTAGACACCAGGGAGTTTTATTTTTTTGTACATTGCATATAAGGGGACCGACACCTTAGGCAATGGCCGCTCCCCAAGGGGGGACATGTTTTCTAAGGCTATTTCTGCCCTATATTAATTAGGCTGATCTGCCCCCAGGAGGGGCAGAAGCCATTAGACACCAAAGATGTTTTGTTTTTTTATTATGTTTATAAGAGGAGCGACCCAATAGACAAGGATAGCTCCCCAGGGGGCAATTTTATTATTAGGCCTTTTCTGCGCCCCTGGGGGCAGATCGGCCTATATTAATTAGGCCTATCTGCCCCTGGGGAGGCAGAGGCCACTAGACACCAGGGATTTTTTTTTTTCTTTTAGAAATCGACATAAGGGGAGCGACCCGTTAAGCAAGGGTCGCTCCCCAAGGGGGGCATTTTTTCTAAAGCCATTTCTGCCCCACCGGGAGCGGATTCGCCTATATTCATTAGCCCGCTCTGCCACCAGGGATTATTTTTTTTGGGTTTACATTGATAAGGGGAGCAACCGCTTAGGCAAGGGTCGCCCCCAGGGGTCATTTTTTTTATTAGGCCATTTCTGCCCCCCTTAGGGGCAGATCAGCCTATTTTTCTTAGGCCAATCTGCCCCCAAAGGGGTCAGAAACCACTAGACATCAGGGATTTTTTTTGGTTCCAATTTCACGCAAGGGGAGCGACCCCTTAGGCAAGGGACGCTCCCCTGGGGGGGCAAATTTATTTTAAGCGATTACTGCCCCCACTTTGGGGCAGATCAGCCTAGTTTTGTAAGGGGGGGCAGAAAGCCCACCAGAGACCAGGGAAGATTTTTTTTTCAAAAAAAGAGGGTGGGGATATGTCCATACCCCCACCCCAAATAAATGGGGACAAAGTTGTTCTGCCTACCGGTAGGCAGATGGGGGAATTACCACCTATCCACTCCCGGGGGAGTGGCAGAAAGCCTACTAGATACCAGGGAATTAAAAAAAAAATAGTGGGGTGGTGGCTACCAACCAGTATGGTCCCCCACCCCAACTGAAGGGGCAACAGTCTTTCATCTCTCCCCCCGCACACTAAAAGATCTTATCCCAATGGCAAGCAAAAGATCATTTGATTATTTTGGGTTTTGGTTTTACATTTGGGCCATGAGAGCTTGTCTAACTCTCAAAATCGTTCCACTTGGAATGGTGAGGGCTACATTTTTTGGACTTTGGGACGCTGCCATGTAGAAAAATTTTCGAGACCTAGACACATCTGAAAACAAAACATCGGGGTGAGTCCAGTGTAGTTTTCTTCAAATGCTCCCCGCACCATTTTCTTACCCACAATGCCCTACAAACCTCCAACTTTTCTTGAAATCACACATTTTCCCCACCTTTTCGTAATGGAACCTTCTGGAATCTGCAGGAATCCACAAAATTCCTTTCCTACCACCCAGCATTGTTACATTTATACAGATAACAATTCTGCCCACTTGTCAGCCTAAAAAATATTTTTATTCAAACTGCCCTTTTGGACCCACTTTGGTTCCCCCTCATTTTTGACATGTTTTTGGCTCTTCCCTGTCACAGGCATTTGGCCCACCTACACAAGTGACGTATCATATTTTCTGGGAGACTGAGGAGAATGCTGAGTGGTTGGAAATTTGTACCAGTCCGGTGATCCCACACAGAAATTTGGGAAAAAATTGATTATTTTGCTAAATTTGAGGTTTGCTGAGTATTTTGTGTAAGAAAACACTGGGGGATCCATGCAAGTCACACCTCCTTAAACTCCCTTGGTTGTCTAGTTTTCAGAAATGTTTGGGTTTGGTAGGTTTCCATAAATGGCTGTGGAGCCCAGGACCAAAAACACTAGTGCCCCCCTGCAAAAACAGGTAGTTTTGTGTTTGATTATTTTGATGTGTTCACATAGTGTTTTGGGGCATTTCTTAACATGGGTACTAGGCCTACCCACACAAGTGAGGTACTATTTTTATCGGGAGACCTGGGAGAATGCTGGGTAGAAGGAAGTTTGTGGCTCCCCTGAGATTCCAGAACTTTGCAGCACCGAAATGTGTGGAAAAAGTGTTCTTTTGCCAAATTTTGATGTTTGCTTAGAATTCTGGGTAACAGAACCTGGTGAAAGCACCACAAGTTACCCCATCCTGGGTTCCCCTAGGTGTCTAGTTTTCAGAAATGTCCAGGTTTGCTAGGTTCTCTAGGTGTCGGCTGAGCTGGAGGCCAAAAACCACAGCTAGGCACTTTGCAAAAAAACAGGTCAGTTTTCTTTGGGAAAATGTGATATGTTCACTTTGTGTTTTGGGGCAATTCCTGTTGCGGGCATTAGGCCTACCCACACAAGTGAGGTACCATTTTTATCGGGAGACTTGGAGGAATACTGGGTGGAAGGAAATGTGTGGCTTCTCTCAGATTCCAGGTTTGCTATGTTTTCCTAGGTGCCGTCTGAGCTAGAGGCCAAAATCCACAGCTAGGCACTTTGCAAAAAACATGTCCGATTTCAATGTAAAAATGTGATGTGTCCATGTTGCGTTTCCTGTCGCAGGCATTAGGCCTACCAACACAAGTGTGGTACCATTTTTATCGGAAGACTTGGGTGAACACAGAATAGCAGAACAAGTGTTATTGCCCCTTGTCTTTCTCTACATTTTTTCCTTCCAAATGTAAGACAGTGTGTAAAAAACACTTCTTTTTGAGAAATGCCCTGTAATTCACATGCTAGTATGGGGACCCCCAAATTCAGAGATGTGCAAATAACCACTACGTCTCAACACCTTATCTTGTGCCCATTTTTGGAAATACAATGGTTTTCTTGATTCCTATTTTTCACTCTTTATATTTCACCAAATGATTTTCTGTATACCCGGTATGCAATGAAAACCCATTGTAAGGTGCATCGCTTTACTGGCTCTGGGTACCCAGGGTTCTTGATGAATCTACAAGCCCTATATATCCCCGCAACCAGAAGAGTCCAGAAGACGTAACAGTATGTTACTTTGGAAAATCTGACATCTCAGGAAAAAGTTACAGAGTAAAACGTGGAGAAAAATTGCGTTTTTTGTCACCTCAATTTCAATGTTTATTTCATCTGTTGTTTTCTGTGGAAAAACCGTGTAGGATCTACACAAATGACCCCTTGCTGAATTCAGAATTTTGTCTACTTTTTGGAAATATTTAGCTGTCCAGGAACAAGCACCGGTTTCACACCCATTTCTGTCACTAACTGGAAGGAGGCTAAAAGCAGAAACAATTGTAAAAATGGGGTATGTCCCGGTAAAATGCCAAAATTGGGTTGAAAAATTTCTTTTTCTGATTCAAGTCTGCCTGTTCCTGAAGTCTGGGAAGATGGTGATTTTAGCACTGCAACCCTTTGATTTTGTTGATGCCATTTTTAGGGAAAAAAACACAAGCTTTCGTCTGCAGCCCTTTTTTTCCTATTTTTTTTAAACAAAACAACATTTTGCTGTATTTTGACTAATTTCTTGGTCTCCTCAAGGGGAACCCACAAACTCTGGGTTCCTCTAGAATCCCTAGGATGTTGGAAAACAGGACATAAATTTGGCATGGGTAGTTTATGTGGACAAAAAATTATGAGGGCCTAAGTGTGAACTGCTCCAAATAGCCAAAAAAAGGCCTGGCAGCAAAGAGGTTAAGGTGAAAGTGACAGTTTTAATTAGGTATTCAAAAGACCTTCGACATTCACTGAAAAAGAGGTTGAAGTGATGTTGTACTTCAGTGACAATTCCAGTTCCAACATAGTATTTTAAACTAAAAAAACACAGAAATTCAAGAGTTGTAGTTACGTTATCTTGAGCTGTGACATAACTATAACTCGCACCCTCACCATGCCCAGTGCTCTCATGAATTCAGATGTCATCAGTGATATTATCAATGCTGCCATTGAGCATGTCATGAGTGATCTTCTATGTGAGGGTTTAAGCAATGCATGGTGAGGATGTAAATTATGGTTATAGTTATAGGTATATTTGTAAATTAAAATTTGAAATAATATACTTTATTTAACATTATTTCCTATGGGTTGGCCCTTCCTCTGTTGTTTTCTAAGGGAGTGTACTGCAGTACCTGTGAGTGGCCATGTGTGGTGCTTGACTTACTACAAGGTAGGGCAGGAGTACATTTACAACTATTTTGAGACCTTTTGGCTGTAATAACTTTAGAAGTGCAGTTTGTGTATTACAATGTTCTTACTATTTATGAATAGGTGTTTACATTTGCAAGTCCATCCCTAAACCAATCTTAACCCTTCTCTAAGCCCCTCCTTACTTCTCTCTATGAGCCCCCTTATGCCTCCTTAACCCCCTCCCATTTAGTAGTAAGTATTCCCCAGTTTCCACATGATGATGTTCCTGGCCCTCTTACAAATACCGGCGTAGGGCAAATCCTGGTTCTTTGCCACACCAGCGGAGGCCTGGGATTGGGTTGAAGGCTGGTGCGCAGCTAAAAAACAGTGCTCCAGAGGCACAAAGACAAACTGCGCCATGGATCAGCAGGAAAGCAATACAGTGGCATAACCTGCGCCTAATACAATAGACCATGAAGCATCTGAGAGCTGATTTTTGCCAATGAGGCATGTACTAGAAAGGGCCCATTGTCGGTAGAGGTGAGGTAGAGGTGGGGCTAGATTTTGAAGTAGACCACACATTACACTATTAGAGCCCTGATATCATCAGTTTCTAACTTCCAATGGGCAAGCAAAATGGCATGATCGGGTGGCCGCTGGGAGTAGAAACACACAGCCGAAGAAAGTTGGTGCTAGAAAAGGTGTTATGCATGACAGATGTACGGTAAGAAATATTGGCAAAGGGTTTCTTTGTACAAAATACTTTGCACTTGAATTTCTGCTGGGCGAAGCTAGCCATTTCTTAGCTCGTTATATTAACGCTGGGGCGACAGGTGCTCTGCAAGTTGAGCGGGGTGGGCGAATTTAAGCCTACTATGCATGGTAGCAGGGTGAGGACGTTTATTGGCAAATTTTGTTTTGTATCAAGAGTTTACTCTGTTCTTGCTCAGCAACATTATATCCTTGGTACTGGGGCGCTAGTACAAATGGGCGGGAGGGCGGGTCGACGGGTCACGGCTGCATGGGGGGGAGACTATCTGACACACCATGGAGCTCTGGAATAAATCAGAGGTGAAAGTCATGACCTGGAATGTCAATGGCCTTGGTAATAAAATCAAACACACTGGAACCCTACAATATATTAAAAGGCATTCACAGGACTTTGTCCTATTACAGGAAACCCACTTGAAAGGGAGCAGACATAAGGCATTTTATCGGATGGGATATTACCAAATTGCACATGCAGGCTACACATCTAAATCCAGGGGTACGGGAATAATGGTCAAATTGTCTGTGCCCTATAAACCTGGCAACACACAGGTGGATCTGCCAGGCAGATTCATGGTGCAGACAGGTACCTGGGATGGTCAAATGCTCAACATATGATCTGTATATGTGCGGTGACAGCTTTATATTGAAACCTACCAGACGCTTGGTGAAGTACTGCTGAAATTGCCTAACGGTACCCTGATTTTGGGAGGAGATATGAATGATATTATGGACCCGGGGAGAGACAGACTAACAGGAGCCATGGGGGAGGGGTGGGATGTCAGTTCACTCAAGACATTTGTAGATGCAATGGGGCTAGATGATATCTTCACATTGTCTTCCCAGACGGAACAATTCCACGGGGCTACACACCTTGCACAGGGCATATCCGATCACTCCCCAGTGGAAGTGGCACTCTCGGGCCCCAGAGGGACTGGAAGTTACCCCCAAGGTTGGACCCGTGGTATTTTAGAATACCGCCTTCCAGGACAAAATATGGGAATGGACCACTCACTACTTCATAGAAAATGAAGGGTAGGTAACCTTGCCATGTACCCTTTGGGAGGCTTTCAAAACAGTAATCTGTGGCCAGACCCAAACCCTGATGAGAGGACTAAAAGAAGAGCAATCTCTGCAGTGTGAGGGGTTAGAAACAGAAATTTCCACTCTGGAATCGGCAATATTGCAGGGAGGACGGCTGAGGCCTGAGCAAAGTCATAGGATCGAGCAACAGGAGCTCCGAGACCTGATAGAAAACAAGGCGAGAACATACGCGCTTGCTATGCAACACTTCTTGTATGATGCTGGGGACAGGCCAACAAATTAATAGCCTGGGTTGAGAGGAGATACAGGGGAAGAGACAGGGTAGAAACACTCCAGGACACAACAGGGGTGACACATACTACCAGTAAGGACATAGCTGAGACCTTTGGCAAGTATTATGAGCAACTATATGCATCCAAGATTACATATTCAGGTGAGGATTGTGCTGGTCTCCTGGGGGATGTCCCCCTCTGGGTACTCTCTAGTGAGGATCAGGAGGAACTGGAACAAGATTTGTCAGAGGCAGAGGTGGGAAAAGCATTTAGAGGGTTGCAATCCATGAAAGCAGCTGAGCCGAATGGAATACCGGTCGAGCTATACAAATGTGTCAAATCAAATCAAATCAAATCAAATCATTAACATTTATAAAGCGCGCTACTCACCCGTGCGGGTCTCAAGGCGCTAGGGGGGAAAGGGGGGGGTTATCGCTGCTCGAACAGCCAAGTCTTTAGGAGTCTCCGGAAAGCGGAGTGGTCCTGGGTGGTCCTGAGGCTGGTGGGGAGGGAGTTCCAGGTCTTGGCCGCCAGGAAGGAGAAAGATCTCCCACCCGCCGTGGAGCGGCGGGTGCGAGGGACGGCAGCAAGTGCGAGGCCAGCGGAGCGGAGGGGGCGGGTGGGGACGTAGAAGCTGAGGCGTCTGTTGAGGTATTCCGGTCCCTTGTTGTGGAGGGCTTTGTGTGCGTGGGTGAGAAGACGGAAGGTGATCCTTTTGCTGACTGGGAGCCAATGCAGGTGTCTCAGGTGTGCGGAGATGTGGCTGTTGCGGGGTACGTCGAGGATGAGGCGGGCCGAGGCGTTTTGGATGCGTTGCAGGCGGTTTTGGAGTTTGGCGGTGGTCCCGGCGTAGAGGGTGTTGCCGTAGTCCAGGCGACTCGTGACAAGGGCGTGGGTCACGGTTTTTCTGGTGTCGGCGGGGATCCAGCGGAAGATCTTGCGGAGCATGCGGAGAGTGAGGAAGCAGGCGGAGGACACGGCGTTGACTTGCTTGGTCATGGTGAGAAGAGGGTCCAAGATGAAGCCGAGGTTGCGGGCGTGGTCTGCGGGGGTCGGTGCGGTGCCGAGGGCCGTGGGCCACCAGGAGTCGTCCCAGGCGGACGGGGTGTTGCCGAGGATGAGGACTTCCGTTTTTTCAGAGTTCAGCTTTAGGCGGCTGAGCCTCATCCAATCTGCGACGTCCTTCATACCCTCTTGTAGGTTGGTCTTGGCACTGGCGGGGTCCTTGGTGAGGGAGAGTACAAGTTGGGTGTCGTCGGCGTAGGAGGTGATGATGATGTCGTGCTTGCGTACGATGTCGGCGAGGGGGCTCATGTAGACATTGAAGAGTGTCGGGCTGAGCGATGAGCCTTGAGGTACGCCGCAGATGATCTTGGTGGGTTCTGAGCGAAACGGAGGGAGGTAAACTCTTTGGGAGCGGTTAGCGAGGAAGGAGGCGATCCAGTCCAGGGCCTGGCCTTGGATCCCGGTGGAGCGTAGGCGGGTGATTAGGGTGCGGTGACAGACGGTGTCAAAGGCAGCCGAGAGGTCGAGGAGAATGAGGGCGACTGTTTCACCGTTGTCCATCAGGGTTCTGATGTCGTCTGTGACTGAGATGAGGGCGGTTTCCGTGCTGTGGTTGGTTCGGAATCCGGTTTGTGAAGGGTCGAGCAGGTTGTTGTCTTCCAGGAAGGTGGTCAGCTGTTTGTTGACGGTCTTTTCTATTACCTTGGCTGGGAAAGGTAGAAGAGAGATGGGGCGGAAGTTTTTCAGGTCGCTTGGGTCAGCCGTAGGTTTCTTTAGTAGGGCGTTGACTTCAGCGTGCTTCCAGCATTCGGGGAAGGTAGCAGAAGAAAAAGAAGAGTTGATGACGGTCTGGAGGTGCGGGGCGATGATGTCGTCGGCTTTGTTAAAGATGAAGTGCGGGCAGGGGTCCGAAGGGGCGCCGGAGTGGATAGAGTTCATGATGGATTTGGTTTCTTCCGTGTTGATGTGGGTCCAGTTGTTGAGGGTGATGTCCGGGGAAGCGGGTTCAGTGGTGTATGGTTGGGTCTGGTGTCCGAAGCTGTCGTGGAGGTCGCTGATCTTGCGATGGAAGAAAGTGGCGAGGGATTCGCACAAATCCTGTGAGGGCGTGACGGCGTTGGCGCTGGCGCTGGGGTTGGAGAACTCTTTGACGATGCTGAAGAGTTCTCTGCTGTTGTGGCTGTTTTTGTCTAGTCTGTCGGTGAAAAAGTTCCTTTTGGCAGTGCGGATCAGGTGGTGGTGTTCGCGTGTAGCGTTCTTGAGGGCGGTCATGTTGTCTGCGGTGTGGTCCTTGCGCCAGGCCTTCTCAAGGGCACGACAAGTTTTCTTTGATTCTTTGAGGGTGTCAGAGAACCAGAGAGGTTTTTTGGTGTTGGTCTGTCGATGCGTGCGTTTGAGGGGAGCAAGGTTGTCAGCGCAGTTGGAGATCCAGTTTGTGAGGTTGAGAGCTGCGTCGTTGGGGTCGGTGGTGAGGGTGGGTGGGTTGGCGGCGAGAGCGGAGAAGAGTTGCTCTTCAGGGATCTTGTTCCACTGTCGACGAGGGGTGGGTTGAGTGCGGAGGTGGGAGGTCTCGCGTCGGAATGTGAAGTGGACGCAGCTGTGGTCAGTCCAGTGTAGGGCAGAGGTGTGGCTGAAGAAGACGTGTTTGCTGGCGGAGAAGATAGGGTCGAGCGTGTGTCCGGCGATGTGGGTGGCGGTGTTCACCAGTTGTTTGAGGCCGAGGTTGGCGAGGTTGTCGAGCAGGGTGGTGGTGTTGGGGTCGTTGTTTTGTTCCAGATGGAAGTTGAGGTCGCCTAGGAGGATGTAGTCCGGTGAGGCGAGGGCGTGCGGGGAGATGAAGTCGGCGATGGCGTCGCTGAAAGAGGCGCGAGGTCCGGGAGGACGGTAGACGAGGGATCCTCTGAGGGTGGTCCTTGGGTCGGTGCGAATCTGAAAATGCAGGTGTTCAGCGGCGAGGGGGGGGTCTTCGGTGGAGGTGGTGACGCTGATGGAGTCTTTGAAGATGATGGCGACACCTCCTCCTACTTGGTTGGTGCGGTCTTTTCTGGAGATCTTGTAGCCTTCGGGGATGGCGGGTAGCGATGTCTGGAGCAGAGGAGGCGTTCATCCATGTCTCCGTGATGAAGGCGACGTCCGGGGCTGTGGAGTCCAGGAGGTCCCAAAGTTCAACGGCGTGCTTGTGGACGGAACGAGCGTTGATCAGGATGCACTTGAGGTGGTTGATGGCGCGTGGGCTTGTGGTCGTGGTAGTTGCGTGGTGGAAGATGCGTTTGCAGGAGTTGCAGGCGAAGGGTCCATGGGTGCGTTTGGGGTGAGCTAGGAAGCAGGTTTTGGAGCGCCCTGGGTTGAGGGCGTGGAGGGTGGTGGGGTCGTAGCGGATCAGCGGGGCTTGGGGGAGCTGGGGACCAGGGGTCGTGGCGCTGGGCGCGGGCCAGGCGCGGACGGGCGCAGACGGGCTTGCCTCTGGCGCGCCTCCGGCGCGCCAGCGGCGTGCCCGCTGCGCGTGCCCGCTGCGCAGTCGCGCAGCGGCCGCCATAAGAGGTAGGAGGGGGGGGAGGGGTCAGCTGGGGGCGAATGGGAGCTGGGGGGCGGGGGCGTGCAGGAGGTCGCGGCGGGAAAGCGCGAGGGAGGGGGGGGGACAGGTAGAGTGAGAGGAGCTGGGGGAGGGGGTTTAGGGTGGAGGAGGGTGAGTGTTAGGAGGTTTGGAGATTAGGGAGAGAGATAGGAGTAGGGTTGTGAAGATAGGGGAGGGGGGGTTGTAGAGGTGGGTGAGGGAGAGAGGTAGAGTGAGAGGATAGGGAGATAGGTAGTAGAGGGGGGTGGCGGGAGGGGGGGAGAGATAGAGAAATAGATAGAGAAAATAGATAGAGAAGTCGATAGATAGGGAAATAGATAGATAGACAGATAGGTAGGTAGGAGGAGGTGGAGAGTGGGGGAGTTAGATAGTGAGATAGGGAGCTAGAGAGATAGGAAGATAGGAGGAGTGAGGGAGGTAGATAGCGAACGGGTTAGCTAGGGGTGAGAGAGGGGGAGGCGAGTGAGGGAGGGGGATGAGGAAGGAGCAGGAGGGCAGGCTCGGGGGAAGAAGACGGAGGAGGTAGAAGAGCCGAAGACAGGAGAACAGAAGACAGAAGAACAGAAGACAGAAGAACAGAAGACCGGAAGAGCAGAAGACAGAAGACCAGAAGACAGAAGAACAGAAGAATAGAAGAACAGAAGAACCGAAGACAGAAGAACAGAAGACAGAAGCACAGAAGATCGGAAGAGCAGAAGAACAGAGAAGAACAGAGAAGAACAGAGAAGAACAGAGAAGAAGAACACAGAAGCACCGAGAAGAACAGAGAAGAAGAACACAGAAGACCGGAAGAACACAGAAGAACAGAAGGGAAGAACAGAAGAGAAGAACAGAAGAACACAGAAGAAGATTGCAGAGGGGGAGCGAGGAGGAAGAGACAGAGAGGAGGAAAAAGAAGCAGGAGCAGGAGAGAAGGTGAGTGGCGCGGGGCAGGGCGAGGGGCTGGGAGGAGGGGGGTACTTACAGTTAGGTGGGTCTCAGGAACACAGGAACTCGGGAACTTGGAGGAGCTGCAGCGGCAGGGGGAGCGACCTACCCTTGGGTCAAGGGTCGCTACCACTGTCGCGCAGCGGCCGCCATAAGAGGTAGGAGGGGGGGGGAGGGGTCAGCTGGGGGCGAATGGGAGCTGGGGGGCGGGGGCGTGCAGGAGGTCGCGGCGGGAAAGCGCGAGGGAGGGGGGGGGACAGGTAGAGTGAGAGGAGCTGGGGGAGGGGGTTTAGGGTGGAGGAGGGTGAGTGTTAGGAGGTTTGGAGATTAGGGAGAGAGATAGGAGTAGGGTTGTGAAGATAGGGGAGGGGGGGTTGTAGAGGTGGGTGAGGGAGAGAGGTAGAGTGAGAGGATAGGGAGATAGGTAGTAGAGGGGGTGGCGGGAGGGGGGGAGAGATAGAGAAATAGATAGAGAAAATAGATAGAGAAGTCGATAGATAGGGAAATAGATAGATAGACAGATAGGTAGGTAGGAGGAGGTGGAGAGTGGGGGAGTTAGATAGTGAGATAGGGAGCTAGAGAGATAGGAAGATAGGAGGAGTGAGGGAGGTAGATAGCGAATGGGTTAGCTAGGGGTGAGAGAAGGGGAGGCGAGTGAGGGAGGGGGATGAGGAAGGAGCAGGAGGGCAGGCTCGGGGGAAGAAGACGGAGGAGGTAGAAGAGCCGAAGACAGGAGAACAGAAGACAGAAGAACAGAAGACCGGAAGAGCAGAAGACAGAAGACCAGAAGACAGAAGAACAGAAGAACCGAAGACAGAAGAACAGAAGACAGAAGCACAGAAGATCGGAAGAGCAGAAGAACAGAGAAGAACAGAGAAGAAAAGAGAAGAACAGAGAAGAACAGAGAAGAAGAACACAGAAGCACCGAGAAGAACAGAGAAGAAGAACACAGAAGACCGGAAGAACACAGAAGAACAGAAGGGAAGAACAGAAGAACAGAAGAGAAGAACAGAAGAACACAGAAGAAGATTGCAGAGGGGGAGCGAGGAGGCAAAATGTGTGGTCTAGGATGCCGCAAAAAAATATGTTACACATGTTTCAAGTGCTAGGAAAGAGGGAGATCATTCCAGCGGATCAGAGACTGGCCACTATAGTAGCAATTCCAAAGAGGGGTAAAGCCCTGGAGGCTTGTGGTTCCTACTGGCCCATATCCCTCCTGAATGAAGAGGTCAAGGTTCTAGCGAAGGCTTTAGCCAACAAAATGAAAAATATAACAACAGTGGTTCACTAGGACCAGTCTGGGATTATGGCCCACAGCGGTACCAGACTCAATCTGAGATGTCTGTACGGGGCCATGCACATGACGGGGTCTACTGGCCATGAAGACACAATTGTGCTCTCCCTGAATGCTCAGATGGCCTTCAACAGTATTGAAAGGCTGTACCCCTTTGCTGCCCTCGCTAGGTTGGGCTTTAGCCCCAAGTTTTGCAAATGGATTAAACTCCTCTATCAGGCCAGTTTACCATGACTGCGGGTGAACCAGGTGCTGTCTCGCCCATTCGCTTTTCATATGGGAACAAGACAGGGATGTTATCTGTCTCCAAGGATTTTCTCACTGGCACTAAAGCCCTTGGCAGCTTGAATGGGCAAAGACCCACTTGTACGGGGATTGTGGTAGGTGGAGGGTGGGAAGAGCGTATCTCCCTATATGCGGACGATATCTTGCTCTATGCTACACGACCTCGCACCACAGTGGACAGACTACTCCACATCTTCCAGATTTTTAGAAGCTACTCTCGATACCAGATTAAATGGGATGAGTCTCTTATTTTCCCCCTCACAGGGAACACCTGTGCTCTGCCACCATGCTGTACTGCCCCGGTGGCGAGGGCTGGGTTCTGATACCTGCGCATTTATATAACACATAAAGTGGACAGATTCATGGAGGAAAATTAGCTTTGTCAGTTGGAGCTACTCTGTGGTGATGTTTCCCACTTGCGGGGACTCTCAGTGTCCCTGATGGGATGCAGCACGCGCTTCAAGATGATGGCTCTTCCACGTCTGCTATACACCCTCCAGAACACCCTATACAGGGTGCTGCCCACAGTAGTCCAAAGAATCAATAGTGAGCTGTGGAGTCTTCTATGGGATGGAAGTAGTTCACATAGCTCCTTAAGTAAGCTCCAAAGAGGTGTTTTGAAGGGGGACTGGCAGTTCCAGATATACGCACCTACTGTTGAGCGGCTCAATTGTGCATGATAAATAACCGGGTGTTTACAGAGGGAGACGACCCACCTTTCTAAGTGGACAGAGAGGCCATATGCACCGGAGGCTATTCGTCTATCTTATATGGTGGACGGCAGGGGGACCAGCTGGCACTTCACACTCAGTCTGTGGTGCGGGCACGGAGGGAGGCTAATAGATTCTTGGGAAGGGAGGGTAAGTTTACAAATAGAATCCCACTGTGGGACAGTAAACTGCTTCACGAGGTTGGAAAATTGCAGGGCTTTAGAAAATGGGAGCAGATAGGTATAGAGCACCAGGGGGATGTCTGTAGGGGAGGGTACCTGCTGCCTTTTGAGTACCTAGAGAGGGAATATGAGATGGGAAAGCCCGAGCACGTTAGATTTCTGCAACTGGGACATGCGTTGTGCAGTCACAAGCTAGAGGAACAACTGCCGGAATCTTCTCTACTGCAAGGCAGATTATTGTTAGACCCCATGACGGATAAGGCTATCTCCCTGACATACAAGAAATTAATGAATAACTCCCTTGACCCCTATACAGTCATAGAGGGGGCGGCTTGGGAGGGTGACCTGGGGTTAATCGAAGATGACGACTGGGCAGAGGCAGTCCAGAGCTTTAGAGAGGTTGCCATAAGGGCCAGCTTCCGGTTAATGCAACTCAGTGTTTTACATATAGCATATTATTCTAGGTCACTGCTTCATAGTCTGGGACATTGTGGATCCAATCTGTGTGATCGGGGATGTGGTGAGGTGGGCTCTTTCTTTCACATCTTTTGAGAATGCTCTGTAATTCAGGAATACTGGGGGAAGGTGGTACAAATCATGAGTAAGGTCATGGATCTCCATATATCACTGGAGGCCAGGTGGCTTGTGTATCACGGGAGAAGAGGTGTGGCCCAAATGTGCGAAGATCTGGTTGCAGTTTGCAGCCGGGGTTGCCAAACGAAATATAGTAAGGGAGTTCGGAGCGAGTGGGCCCCCCGGGGTATCAGATTGGGAACATGACCTGGACTGGTGCCAGCAGGCAGAGCAAGTGATCTATCGAAGCAGGGGCTGTCAGAAGAAGCTGGAGAAAATATGGTCACAGTGGACTACCTACAGAGACACTGGGTAATAACTTATGGCAAGGGAGGGGTAGTGAATACTGGTTTGGTGTCATGGAACCACGTGATTACATTGGTAATATTGTCAATCAAAGCTGTCTAGTCTAATGATGTTGTTGTACACTTCACCTGTGATATTTTCTACTTGGTCAATGCTTGCGTCAAATTTTGTATGCTGAGCAATGGTTGAAATAAAAAGATGTATTATAAAAAAAGCATTCCCCAGTTTCAAACCTCTCCCCTGGTTCTTCCCACATTTACTACTAAAAACGTATACCTAATTTTGCAGAGACGTCTGCAACCAAGGTGGAGAACTCTCCATAGAAAAGTTAAGAGTAGCAGAAATGGAAGTGGCCGCATCCAGGTTTGTGAATAGCATTTTGTAGTACTGGAGCACTACTACTAAGTGTACCACAAAGTACATTCGTTTGTGAATGGGCACTTTTTTCTTTAAAGAAGCACTGCGGGTCGTGACGTACTTCCTTTAATTCCACTTTAAACGGCTTGTTGCTATCAGTGTTTCCCAAGTTATGGTTCTGAAAATGATGTCTTTGGTTCAAAAATTACTTCTTCCTGAAACTCTGTCAGAAGCATCGAGCAGTTGTATTGAAGCTGGAGTAAGTACTGTGGTTTATATATTTAGGTTGAAGAGATCAGAAATCCTCTTTTTGTTTGACTAAAGGCCCGATTTAGAGTGTGGTGGACAATTTACTCCATAATAAACATGAGGCTATCCCGTCCACCTTTTTACAATGGCATTAAATGCTATTGTGCAAAAATTCCCGTCCGTCAGACTCAGGTGCTAAGTCTTCACACGCCCAAAAACTCTTAGCGACAAAAGACTTCTAGACTCAGTGGCGTCATTTGACCAAATTCATGAGGGTGGCCAGAGTGACACTGCATGCCATTTGACATCTACTCCATTTCAAAACAAGAAGTGGCAACAAGAACTGGCATAAAACAAGGTTTGCTTATACTGTATTGTAATATGGCACTTCTTTAGCACTTCCCTACATTCTGTTAGGGCCCAATGCCCTTTCCAGACAGCTGGTGGAGCAGTGAAAACCTCTGCAGTGCATGGATGAGAGTAGGATGTTGCTTGAAGGGATATCTGTTCGTGTTGGTGTTTTAGTACCATGTGTGAGGCCAAGAGAGTGTGTGGCAAGGAAGGGACTTCAAAAAGCATGTGCACACCGGTCACAGCTGTGTCCTAGGCAGGGTCGGCTTTAGGGGGTTCGACCAGTCAGCCGCACTTGGCTCTGAGCTTGAGGCACCGTTTATAGAAATAACTTATGGTTTTAAAAGCGCCTTCTACAAAGTGTCTTGCCTGTGGAGCAGTTTTCAGGCAACAATTAAATGTTACAATAACTCTGGTGATTAATGTTCTTGCTGAAAAGGGTTTTAAGTTTTGTCTAGTAGCAGTTTTGACTCATGTGTCATTCATCTGGATGTGTTTATCATAAAGTAGTACAGAGGGTTAACATGCTTACTGCAAAGAATGTGTACTATGGAGATCACAGAACTGTATTTTATCTGAATAGCTTTGTGGGTTACTGCTTTTGCCACAGAGATCCTTTTGTTACTTGCAGATCATAACTTATAATCATAATCCTGCACAGTGAGCTATGAACTGTCATTAAAGAGATGCATGCAAACTGCATGGTATAGGTCTATACCTTATTTTGTTCCCCAATCTATCATTATTCTAATGTTGCTTGGAAAGGCTTAGTTTGGGTGGAAATGCATTCTTGTTAGAAAAGCCAACATGGTACATTTCAAATCCTAGGTTTGTGCTTCTCCAGTCAAAAACACTCTTAAAATATATTGCCTACTAATTAGGATAATGTGATTTCCACACCTTGTACTACTCATTGTGCTGTGTAACATTTCCTACAGACCGGTTTGCACTATAAAACAAATGAAATGGATGACAAAGAGGGGCTATCGAGATATGAGGGGCACTGTTGGAGGGTGGTACTGAAGGAATCCATGGAGAAGAAGGCCATTGAGGGGGTTTTAGAAATGGGGTCTCTGATTGGCAGTCAGTTTGCACTCTGTCTAAGCAGGGACCCTCACCCTAGTCAGGGCAAAGGAGATACACACTTAGATAACCCCTGCTCACCCCCTTGGTAGCTTGGCACAATCAATCAGGCAATGTGAAGAGTATTTGTACCAACACACACAGTAATACAGTGAAAACACTACAAAATGGACACCACACCAGTTTAGGAAAATAGGTAATATTGATCTCAATCAAACAAGACCAAAACAACAAAAATCCAACATACATAAGTCAAGATATGAATTTTCAAAAGAATAAGAGTCTTACTCCATAGAAAACAATTTCAATGTTGATTTTACACAAAGTGACCTGGTTTGTGTCAAAAATAAAGCTGCACGGCAAGCATGCATCGGAAAAGTCAGCAATGCATCAATTCCTTACTCGTAAGTGAGGCTGTGCATCGTTCCTTCTCCGGTCATATAGGCGATGCGTCGTTTTTCTCCCTTGCAAGAGAGTAATGCTTTGATTTGCAGTCTAAAGTCGGGGGTTTTGGGTCCACTAATTATACCCCTTTCTGCCTTTGAAGTAGGCAAACTCTAAAGGAAAACCTCTGTTGTTTGCAGGATCCTTCCTTGCCCAGGTCAGACCCAGACACGCACCACAGGGTTGGTTACTGCATTGGGTGAGGGCAGGCACAGCCCATTCAGGTGTAAGTGACCACTCCTCCCGCCACGCTAGCCCAGATGGCTCATCAGGATATGCAGGCTGCACCCCTGCTCCCTTTGTGTCACTGTCTAGAGAAGATGTACAAACAGCCCAGGTGTCAGTTTGACCCAGACAAGGAATCCACAAGCAGGCAGAGTCACAGAATGGTTTAAGCAAGAAAATGCTTACTTTCTAAAAGTGCCATTTTCAAACTAACAATCTAAAAAATAACTTCACTAACAGGTGTATTTTTAAATTGTGAGTTCAGAGACCCCAAGTCCACATTTCTATCTGCTCTCAAAGAGAAGCTGACTTTAAGGATATTTAAAGGCAGCCTCCATGTTAACCTATGAGAGGGATAGGTCTTGCAACAGTGAAAAACAAATTTGGCAGTATTTCACTGTTACGATATGTAAAACCACACAAGTACATGTCCTACCTTTAACATACACTGCACCCTGCCCATGGGGGTACCTAGGGCCTACCTTAGGGGTGTTTTAAACGTGCAAAAAGGGAATGTTTGGACCTGGCAAGGGGGTACACTTGCCAGCTCAAATTGGCAGTGCAGTTTCAAACTGCACACACAGACACTGCGGTGGCAGGTCTGAGCCATGTTTACAGGACTGCTAATGTGGGTGGCACAATCAGTGCTGCAGGCCCTGTAATAGCATTTGGTTTACAGGGCCTAGGCACCTCTAGAGCAATATACTAGGGACTTACTAGTATAACAAATATGCAAATTATGGACTAGACAATTACACATACAATTTCACATAAGGAGCACTTGCACTTTAGCACAGGTCAGTAGTGGTAAAGCACCCAGAGTAACAAAAACAGAGTCCAGCACAGAGCAACAACCTGGGAATTAGAGGCAAAAAGTTAGAGGAGACCATGCCAAGGATGCCAGGCCTAACAGGGGGCACCAAATAAAGAAACAGTTGCACCAGGTGCCACCAGCACTAAAGCCGGCCCAGTTCTAGGAGTCAATCTGGTCCTGCATGGTTACGTGAAGGAGCAAGGAAGTAACTGAAAATATCTTTGAACTCTCAAGGCACATTAACAAACACTGAGTTACAGAAACAGCAAAAAACTACAGGCTTACTAACTTTTATTGTACCAATAGCAAAATGGGATAAATCACAGGATATGATAATAAAAACTAGAGACCTTATTCAGAGTCTGTCCAAGTGATGTTCCATGTTTCTTAAGCTTACGGCAATTGTAATAAGGCAGAAGCAATATCGTGTTTTGGCAGAGTATCTCAACAGCCGCACTCTAAATAGGGCCCTATGTTGCAGTGAATGAGTGTAGGACCCTATGTTGCAGTGAGTGAGTGTAGATTTTTTTATGGGCGAACATATATTTTATTAAGCTTTATTTATTTTAAGGAGCTTAATGCTTGAGCTGGTGATTATATTCATAGGAATATTGATGTGCCTTTGTCATCAGTGTATAAACTGCTAATGAATTCTGAAGCCATAGATATCATCGTCTATCTGTAAAGTTTGGGAACGTTTTAACAACATTGTTCCCGCTATATATGTTAACTTAATATTTTCAAAATATTTATATGTTTTGATGGTAGCTGAAAATAAACAATTAGTGTAAATACAATATATCTTAAATTAAATAAATAATTCCATACTCTACTATCCCAAATAATGTCCCAGGAAGCAGGTGTAGAATTTCAGGTCCTAAGACAGGAGTGTAAATCAGGAACAGTTGTTCATGGTTTTGACTGTACATAATGCCTCTGGTGTTACAGAGGTTATGGACATTTTCATGGTAATGGGGTTTACAATAAAACAATAGAGGTATGCTAGTTTCTCAGTGCTCGATAAAACAAGTATATATCCCTCTTCTTCAGACCATATAATTGACCATGGTGCATGAGAAATAGGCCAGGAGGTAATATCTCTATTTTCATTATTGTATGTCCTCCCATGATTGCGCTGCTAGTTCAAGTGGAAAGAAATACAGCGGGAAGCGCTACCAACCAGCACTGAACAAGCAAAACTGCTGATGCAACAGATGCATTGAGATGTGAAGAGAAGTGTCCTGCAGGCTCACTGAAGACACAAAGTCGGCCAGGGAGATGGCTGATTCTAAAGGGATTCTGTTTTGATGGGCTTGCATTCTGTAAACTTGTGCCATCAACTGGAGCTCGGGAATTGGATTTTAGTTTCTGAATTTCCATTAGGAACATGCAGCGTTGAATGAGCACCTTGAGCACGTCTGATAATGGGCGACCAGAAAGGGTGATCTTGTACCCCCTGGAATCACCTCTTTAGCAGTAGAATTGCGACTTAAAATCGAATTTACCATTAAATGCTACTTGTAGGCATGCAGCACTGATTGTGCTACCCACTAAAGTAGCCCTTTAACCATGTCTCCGTCTTGCCATTGCAGAACCTGTATGTGCAGTTTTACACATCCATGTCCACCAGGCAAAATAACCCTTTTGCCGGGTCCAAACCTTCTCTTTATATATATATGTCAGCCCTAATGTAGGCCCTGGACAACCCAGAGGGCAGGATGAAATGCATTTATAATGCAGGGCATGTACTTTTAAGTTTTACATGCTCTGGTAGTGGGAAACTCCCAAAGTCGTTTACTACATCCAGGCATATCTATCCCATAAGATAACATTGATATTACCTAATTACATCTTATAAGTGTAATTTGCAATCTGGAAGAGATACACCTTTTGAGTTTGGTGTCTCTGGAATCACAATTTAAAACCACAACTTATGGTGCGGTTGGATTTAAAGTTGTAAGTCTGAAAATGACACTTTTAGAAAATTGGCATTTTCTTACTTTATCCATTTGGCGCCTGCTGCCTCTGTCTGATCACTTGTCTGGGGTGGGTGACAACTGGGCTTTGTGCATACCATCTAGACAGCCACACACAATGGACGCTTAGGTGTGACTTGATGGGCCATCCTCGGTGGATGGGAGGGAGGAGCTTCCCACAGTTTCACCCACACCTGAATATGCTGTGTCCTCACTCCACACAAAGGGCTGCATAACCCCTTGTAGTGAGTCTGGAGCCTGGGTAGAAAGGGCAGGACTCCTGTGCACTTCAAAGGTCTATCCTTGAAGTCTGACCCACTTCAAAGGCCCAACTGGGTATAAGAATTGGACCTCTGATGCCACCAACTCAGTACACTTCTTAACCTGTAAACACTCTCCCTGGAAGAATGACCTCTGCGGTGCTGAAGGACTGCCACTCTGATGGACTGTCTCTTTTCTGGACTCCTGCTTTGCTATGGTGCCCTGCTGCCTGTTATTCCCCTTCCTGGGTGAGAAGGACTGGACCTGCATCCCTTGACCCCTTAGATTTGAAGTCTCAGGGACATAACAGACTTCCAGCCACCCTGCTCCTGCACCTGGACTCTGCCATTCATAAGTCGGTCCTACCAAGTGTGCCACCCCAGTCTTGGGCCCTTCTGCGTGGCAGAATCGACTCATCTCTGCCATTGCTAGGTAGACCCGACACATCGCTACAGCTGCATGGAACAGGACCAGTGCATTGCCTTTGGGACCTGACAATGTGGAGCTTTCTTCAGTGCAACGTCCCTGCATCCCCATGGGCAACAGCCTCGACAATTATGACACTCCGCATCGCAGCCTCTGCGCTCTTCGGACTCGACACATCCCCTCGCTGTTGATACAGTCAGAACCTGCATCTAAACTCATCTTCATCTCGGCACCCACGCATCATCATCACTGAGTGAGGAACATTGACGCAGCTCATCCACTGCATTTGTAAAATCAACACATCTCCTTGACTGCATGGTTCAAGATCAACGTAATGCTCCGTAACCAGGATTTAAGGTACTTTTGTTCAGTGGATCCAATTGGGTCTCAGTAGTCGGCCCACATTCCATTGCAGTCGGCCTGAACATTTGACTTTGTCCTGGTCCAGTGCGAACAGATAGTCCCACTTAGCGCTTCTTGCTTCTAAATGCCATTTTACAGTTTAATCTTTAAAAATTAATAACTCAAGTTCTACTTACCAGATTTTTGTCATTTTGGTCCTGCTATGTTTATTAAGTCCTCCTTCATTTTTCTAAATTGGTGTGGATTCATTTTGTGTGGTTTTTGCATTGTTTTACTGTTTGAAGTTTTGCACAAGTACTTAACACAGTGCCTCTAAGTTAAACCTGACTGCTCTGTGCCAAGCTATCAGAGGGTGAGCAAAGGTTAATTTAGGGTTTGCCGGACACTTACCCTGACTAGGATTGTGTTAGCTGTTTGACTAAGGTTTACACCCTAGTCCACCAACAACCCAATTTCTAAAACTGATTAAAACCATAAACTGGTGTCTTCTCCACTCTTGTGCAATGTGATAACTCCAGGGTATGGTCAATCTAGTGGATAGATTGGCTCAGGCAGCATTTTCTGAGTTTTAGAAGCGGGGGCTGCAGGTAATTCCAGAATGTATCAGCCTGTACTAGTCAATTTCCCAGCCACAGTAACCATGAATGGCATTTTCTATTCCTTATGCATACTGCACATTTCCAAGACACTCTTGTGGGGTTCATTGTACGCACATGTGGCTGTTACCATTCAGGGAATGACACTCAATCTCTCTTCTAAAGCTCAGGCTGTTCACATCAGTGCACAGCCATGCACTGGAGAATGAGCATTGATACAGCACAACCCCAGGATGAAAAGGAATGGCATGGCTTGCACAGTGGTTTGTTGATTGGCTAATTGAAGCACTCGCATGTTTCTAAAGTGGTACTAAGGTAAGAAAGAGAGACCTCCCTGAGGTCCCCTTAACTCCACTTAGACATAACATTTAGTCGTGATGGTAACCTTCTTTTAGATCTGCTCTAGTGCCAAAGAGCTAAGATCATATAAAATACTATCCATGATACCTTCGCTGTTCCATTGATTAGAGAAAACTGGTAAATTCATTGACAATATGCCTTCCAATTGGTCTGGACTTTTGGTTACATCCTACTTGTGGAACACTTGAGATCTTCTTGCAGTACTATCAGATATTTCTTTTATTAGGTCTCTCTGATGAGAGTGTGGCCTTTTCTTGTAATGTTTATTTAGTTTCCCATATTGTGGCATGTATTGAGGCAGAGGAATTAGAATTAGATCCTGAACAGAACATTGAAGTAGGGGTTATCACATTTTGCATGTTTGGGTCAGACTTGCTAAATACTATTTAATATAATAGATAACATTTGTAAGCCACTGCAATTTTTTCTATTATTCAAACAACACTGTGCCTCAGTGGTTCACAGACCTTGCTTGCTAAAATGTATTGGATTCAACCACTCTGATCCATTCAATAATGGACAGAAGAATCCTGTGGTAGTGAAATCAATCAATCATTGTATTTGTAAAGCGAGGCTTAGCACCCCAGGGGGTATCCAGGCACTTGAGGTTGTTGCTGCTTGTCTGGGCTACTCCTCGAAGAGCCACGTCTTGAGTCTTTTTCTGAATTTGAGGAGGTTGTGTGAGGTGAAAAGGTGGGGGGGATGTTCCATTTCTTGGGATCTAAATAGGTGAAGGATCACCCTCCACAGCGGCTGCATGAGATTCTCGAGACATAGCCGAGGGTGACCATTCTTGAGCCTAGCTCTCTGGTTGGCTGGTGGAAAGTGAGTATGCAGTTGATTAGCTTGGGTCCAATGTTTTGGAGGGCTTTGCAGGCGATGGTCAGAACTTTGAAATTTTCATACTTTATGCACCAGTAGCCAGTGTAGACATCCCATCTTCTTGGAAGCTCTAGGATGAGTCTTGTGCTGTGTTCTGGATGGTCTGGAGGCAGTGGATGAGTTGGGCAGGGAGTCCGGCATACAGGGTGTTTCCATAGTCCAGTCTGCTGGTGATCACTAGTCAAGTCTCCTGGTGATGATGGCTTAAGTGTATGTTTTTCTGTTTTCGAGGGGGGGTCCATTTGAAGATCTTCTGTAGCATGTGGGGGCTGTGGAAGCTGATGTAGGGCACTGTGTTTATCTGTTTTTGTTTGAAGGTGAGATTGCTGTCTGTAATGGTGCTGAGGTTGCAGGTGTGGTCCATCGGTGACAGAGGTTGCCAAAGTGTGGAGGGCCACCAGGAGTTGTCCTACTGGGAAGTGTTGCTTCTGAAGATGATCACTTCCGTCTTGTCCGTGTTAAGTTTCAAGCAGTTTTCCTTGCATGGTAGGTGCATGTCAGAAATATTACGTTTGTAGTCTGGATCCGATGTGAGTGATGTATGTTTCCAGTCTGGATCCGATGTGAGTGATGTATGTTTCCATACCTTTCCCTATCCACTGCCAACAGTACACAGCATAATAATACGTTAGCTGGAAAGGAAAAGGGAAAGGGGACAAGGGACAACAGAGGCAGAGACACTGTGCCGTCACATTCAGGCCCCTGGACCACTACCTTCTCACTCAGAGGCTGCCAACAAGATTCAGTTAGCACTATAACCTGGAGATTAGTAACATTTCAATGGTTTGGACTGTATTTGGGCTCCTAAACCATTAATAAATTCCATTTCGAAGCGGAAATAGGAGGGAGTTGCCCCTTGCACACCCCTCTTGTTTGCTATTTGAAAAGAATCACAAACGTCCTGTTTTGAGTTGGAAAGAATCTTCAAACTCATAAAAGGGCTTTGTACTTAAAGAAAAGCCATTTTGTGAGTTGCAGTATTTGTGATCGCTAAAGGGTTATCTCCTTGTATTTTCCTACAACAATCCCATGACATGCGAAGACTAGAACTAAATTGGACATCACTGTTTTTTTTTTATTTGCCAGCATTCAACTTTCATCTTCCATTACCAATCAGGAAAGTTCATCATTGATGCTGCCAATCTCCTGAGATGCCCACATCCCAGAAAGCTTGCACCAGAATATATGGCATTGTCCTCAACAGGGATAAAATCACCCTGCTCTGCTGTGCTAATCAAATAACCCACCCATGTGGTGGCCAGCCAGCTATGAGCAACTACGATCCTAGGAGTCATTCATTCATTCAGCAAGTTACTACAAACTATCCAGCTTAAATCTGGATCTTTGCCAAATTTACACAAAAAAGACATTTGTATTGGGATACCAGGTTTATCATGGAGATAATATCATGCCTCTACAAGCACCCAGAAGTCCATACCATCCTTTGAACGAGTGTTTGCTTGATTAATACTACTGGAGAGCAAAAATCCCCCATCCCACACTCTCCAGAAATTAGTACTTTCCCCAAAATTCCAGGAGATGGTCCTAAAACCTTTGCAGGCATGTATTAGACACTGTGGAATTTGAAGAACCTTCCACTTAGTTGGGAGATTGTGGTGTACCGACCAACAATGTAGGAAAGCAATTTAAGACCTGCACCTACTGCATCTCCAGAAAAGTCTGCTTGCATCACCAAGAAGAGCCTACCTGGTTAGAGTTTAAGCATTGCTGCAGTAAAATGCATTTTAACAGCGCTAGAGAAGCCCTAGTATGTCTGCAATGCTACCCATTGCTATTTAACTGTATGGAAGCATGATAGCAAATGATTGCATCTTTTTGTAGGAATAGGAGCTAGTGCCCCCCTCAGGGTTCTTCACTACAGCTGTGGGGGAGGGCTGCATTTCACTGGCCTTCTATCAGCTGGAATACTCGAAATGCCAACTTCTCATAAACGGAGTCACTGTGCTGAATGCCATGCGAGGAAATGTTAATAATTTCATGCAGGGAACTATACAGATGCGGAACCTGTGATGCAGAGCAGCTAGGTCGTTACTTTACAAACAATGACAGCCAATATAATATTAAAAAGGAAAAATATTTATGTGCCCTGATTATAAATAATGAGAACGCTACTTAAACTCAGATTTTACGGGCTTGCCCTTTTGTGTGTCGAGCTCCACCAGGCTTATTTATACCCTAATGCCAATAAAACCACACAATTATGTTCTAATAAAAACTAGCGTGCTACCCTCTCACACAGCGTTCCTGTGCTGGGAGCCTTGCCCGGAGAATTTAATATTTCAACGCAGGAAGCTGTAGAAGTCTTGTATGATTAGTGACAGCACGGCAAAATAAGTTTGACCTCTTAGGCAAAGTGGACAGTTGTCCAGACACCTCCCCCTCCAAGAATCCCCCCCTGTCCAATGGTCTCCCTGGAGAAGTGATTTTTTTCCCCCTATCACATCCCTATTTGACTATCTCAACCTTTACGTCTCTACCTCATCTACTGACTTTTCACTTTTCTCTCTATACCTATTACTACCTCAACACTCTTTAACTATCTGACTCACTTTCTCTCACCGCCTATCTCTAGCTAGTCATCTCTCTCACTACCTGAACTTGCCTCTCTTTTTGCCCTCTCTTTTTCTGTCTACCTCCTACTAACTCTCCTCCTTGGCGCCCTCTGTCCAAGGCCAAAAGCAGAAAGCAGCCCTGTCAAATGTTATCAGACCAGCTCTCATACTGCACATAGTGAGCGAGGGGGTGCAGAGCCTGACCATGACCATAGCAGGAGGAACTTGAGGGAGTTCTCTCCCCAAGAAACCTTTGATAAAATGCAAATATGGTGATTTTACAACACACTTTTCACTATAGGACCTTGTCCTGTCATTGAATGGGTTGATGGAAACATGGCTGCATGGCACAGTGAATGAATAGTTGGGTGAGGATTGGCTGGATAAATTAATTCAAGAATGGATGTTATTGAATGAAGACATTTAGTTATGTGGGGCAAATGACCAAGGGTGGATGCTCTGGTTTTCATTTTAGGTCGGCATTAAAACATCACCCTTCCCGAAGCCTACCACCATTGCCCCTTGTGAAACATCTAATGCCAGGATATATTTAACACAGTGCCTTCATATAGCACCTCAAAGAATTAAACCCAAAGCATTTAAACTAAAATGATCTAAAATGGAAGAAAAAAAGAGATGACCATGTAGTGACCAAATTGCACAATGTGAAAACAGGAAATGTTGCCTCAATCCTGGCTTCCACTGGACCACATTGTGTGTTGCTAGGCAATTACTTTTTCCACTTTGTCTCCTTTTGTCTCTGAGCCAAGCAGCAGCAGACTACTCCCCACCCCCCCCAAATTTATCAAGGTCAGTGCTGCTTGTAATGACCCTACAGGAGAACAGGAGGCTATCAAATGCAAACAAATGGTTTTGATGCAAACGTGGTCTGACCTGCATGCTTTAAACCCATTATTTTGCAATGTTTTCTTGTAAAGCAACAAAGTGCTTCAGGCAGTAAATGTGGCATTCCCAAGCAACAAAACTGCCCTCCAACAACAGTAAAACTAGCCCCCGCCCTGCCAGCCCACCGGGACAACGCCTGGTGCCCAGTAGGGCCAGTGAGGCCTGCCTCTGCCTACCTTGTCTCTCCCTCCCATTGTTTCTCTACTTCACCTCAGTCTACTTCTCTATTTTGATGTATCTCATCTCTCTCCACTTCACCAATCGCTAAATCCTCAACCTTCTCACCACCTCATTTCTCTGACTACCCTTCTCTCCACCTCTACCTATATACACCTTCATCTACCTTCCCCTGTACCTCAAATTTCTTTATATCACCAAATGCACCACTTTCATCCCCATCTCTCTCTCTACATACAACTCCCCTCCCCTGATCCATTTCTCTTTTTACCCCCTCTCTCTTTCTCATCACTCTCTACCTCATGCCTCCCTCTGACCCTCACTGGTCTGTTCACATCTCATTGACAACAGGCAGCTTGAACTTTCAGCTGTTTTTTGTATCTCCAATTCTGAAAGTTTCACATGTAATTCAATATTGTTTAGCAGCATGCAGGCTTAAATTAGCAGAATGTGTGCATTAAATTCAGTGGTACCAAACCAAAGGCCATTAAAATGACAGGGCTGGAATACCAAGGATGCTTTGTCCTGAATTCTCTTCAAGCCTCTTTAATCCGCTGCCAGACATTGCCTGTCCCTTTATCTCGCTCTTGCCGTTTCCTGCTTTCTCCCTTGGTGACAGTTTTTCCATATTTCTCTTCTTCTCCCTTTCCCATGTATGTGTTTTCCCTCTCTTGCGCTCTGGAAGTGTTAGATGAGAAAAAATAAGTGCTGGTCCCCAGATATGAATGCCGGTGGCAACTATGGTTCAATTGAGCACTGATGTTATGCAAAGTATGACAGCTACAATAAATCTGAAAGTGCAATGTATTTCTCTGTACCTAATGATTATAACTAATGATAAAACGTTCATATTGTAATTTGTGTTTGGAATCTAGTGAAATGCAGACTGTGCAAAATGGACCCAACATTTCCAGGACTGGACCCAGTATCCTAGACCCCAGAGGTGGCCTCAATAACGGGGTATGTTACTCTAGATATGTCTTTGAGCACCAAGCTTAATATGTAAGAGAGGAGCAGTCCTTCTCAGAGCTGCCAGTTGTTTTTGTTTTACGAAAATCGGTACCAGTGGTCTTTAGAAACAAGTCATTGCTTCTGTAGTTCTGGTGACGTCCGTAGACGGATATTTTTCGACTGTAGCTGACAAGGGGTCGCTAACTCTCTGCTCTTCATAGACCCATATCCCCTTGTTTGATTAGTAATACCTTGGTTTTCTGCCTCTACATTTAACATTCTGTAACACATCTGTTCTCTCTAATCCCATAGAAGAGAAGCTATGTGTCTATGCTGTTGCCAACAGCAAATCCTATTGTATTCGCGAGTAAATATACTATTTGTTTGATTCAACGCAGTCACTAGAATTTCCCCTTAAGTCTTATCTAACCATGAGTTCGGTCTATCACCATTTTCTATCCAGTCTTCAGACCCCATTTGCAGCTTTCTCCATATTGTCACAGGCCCTAATGCTCATTGCGCAAGTTGCCGGTCTAATATTTGAGGATATGAAAAGGACCCACATGCTTTCCTGCTACTTGAGCACTGCACAAAACTGTTAAATATAAATCAACAAATATACCAAAGTCGTAGTAATACTGCAGGAAATGCTTTTAGAGCTGGACACATTTCTCTAGATGTATCATTAAGCACCTGACACAATATTCCAAGTGAGCCATCCAGAACTGGACACTACATTCCAGATGCGGCCTCTAGAACTGATCATTATACCCTAGATGTAAGTATTAGAAATATTCCAGTTGAGGCATTTAAAAATAGAAACAACAGCCTATATAAACCCTCGAGAAGTAAACAGTACTCAAGATGGAGTTTTGTTAGTGGTCAGAACCATGGTTTAATTAACCATATCTTTGCACTTACTGATTTGTGTAAGTAAGGGAGGCTTGCACTCCTGTTTCACACTCTGAACCTGTCCCATGTTTGTGCGACAATACTTTATTTGAGCTGCTGGCGTCAGGTGATGGGCACGAGAAGTCATTTTTGGGGACCAAGACTTAATTTGCAGCAGTCCTTGATCCAGAGCAAGAGAGAGAAATGCAGAAATAGGAGACAGGAAGAGGAAGAGAGGGATAGGAAAACAGTGAAAAGAAAGTATGAATGAAAAAGATCCTGAAAGAATAATAGGTGGCAGAGAAATACGAGGTGGGATCAATATTTGCTGCCTTGCTGTTTGGCGACTACAGTATTTGGTAGTGTAGGCAGGCTCCTGCTCTTTTTTTGTTCTTTTTTCGATAAATTAAGCACTTGTGTGTGAGGTGACTTACATCGGCTACCAATGAAATATCTCCACTTATGTTTCTAGTATTTATATTACTCAATTGGTCTATTTTGTTGGCACAGTAAGACTTTTCATTCTATGAACGCCAAACGACTGGCTTTGTCAATGCTTGTTTTATTTTTGGCATCACTTGCCTGCACTTTAAAAACAGATACAATGGCTGCTCTGTTCCTAACCTTCTCAGCCTCCTTCAGACATTACATTCCCATAGCACGCTTAACTTGCTGCTGACCATAGCTCTTTAAGGCAATGGCACAACTTGGCCCTTCAAAGAAAACATATGCTGAAGGCAGTGGTTCCAATTTGCTAGGTGAAATGGTTTTAGGGCCAAGCCTGCGAGTGCATGCGCTAGCACGTGTCCTGCTTGTGAGACACCTTTGTTTACGAAAAAGGGCTTGGAGCCCGCCCCTCACTAACCATTTGTGGGCGTCAGCATCACTCTTCTGTGCAGCATCCCTAACTGGATACTTCATCCGAAACGTCATTTCCTGTGCTTGTGGTGGAGCACGGACGAAGCACAAATTAATTCAAATTAATTCAGTGCCCGTCCACTGCTCCTGACATGATTAAGTACTATTTCGCAACATTCCCAAACCCTGCTTCTCCCTCTGTTGTGCTTGTTTTTTTTGTTGAATTGAGCATTAATTAAGCATTCTGCCGAGGCTGCTGCTGCCGCCTTCATTGCGCTTTCCTTTTTTAATTTTCGCTTTTGCCATGTGATCTTACCGGAGTCTGAATGCTATTAATGAAGATGTCTCATTTTATGCAGTGTATTATGTTAGGGTAATGGAGGCTGAATGTGACAATGCTGAAAGAGACGGCGGGTGAACAAGTGCCGCCTCGTGGCTTGTGGTTGAAAAATTGGTTGACTTGCACATCACAATATTTCACTAATTAAGGTTTTACTTTAACATCAACAAATCTATATTTTATTTGGACTTTCAAACAATATTTTTCAGGTTCAGCTTGCTGTATAGAAGCTTTCTGTATTCCTGCACACTAATTTCTCATTTTGTTTTTGTTTAGAAATAAATTAAGTATTTCAAAAGCCGCTAGTACTTTGACAAATGTGCAAAAAAGCTTCTTACCCACAGGCATTGTGTACATTAGGAATATAGCTTTGCATTTATAAAGTGGGAGTACAGCAGAATTACATTTTGTTTGAAGCAAATTATTATCATGCCCTGAGATGGTTTTAATGCTTTGCCTTTATATTTCCAATTACTATGCCAGGTCAGAAAATGCAGAGTCTTATTAAAATTTGAGATGCATCGAAAATTCTTTATGACCCTACCCCAGTTTTTCTAGATTAGTACATCTTAAAAATTTCAGAGGTATTCATCCTACTTAATTTTTCGTAATGTGACTCCTCCCACACACCATATACAGTATCTTGCCTTTCCTCAAATGGGTATTAGTAAAACAATTCGCTAATTGAAATAAAACGATCAACTGGATATTTTTTTAACTTATTGATCATCATTTTGTTTTCATTTTGTTTTACTTTTTTTTTTTTTTACTTTGCAATACAAGACAACTAAAAAGGAGGAAGCAGTTTAAACAGGCAATTAGAGCCCATGACATTTTGGGCATTCAAATGAACTCTGGAACAGCTCTCTCAATATTCCAGATAAGGACTACTAGGAAATGATGCTGATATGCGGTGACGCATAATTTTTCAATATTGCAGTTGAGATACCCCACTCCACCCCATTTCAGTTTGCCCCAATTTACCCCATTCTATAATTTTCCAATCTACCCCATCTACCCTTCTCCAGTCAACCCCATCTACCCTTCTCCAATCTACCCCACCTAATCTAAACTACTCCAGTCTACCAACATCTACCTCACTCCACTCTACCCCAATCCAGGCTACCTTATCCTGCCCCACTCTACCGAACCCCAATCTACCCGCCCCAATCTACTCCATCCAATCAACCCTAATCTGCTCCAGTTTAACCACCCCAATCTGCCCACCATAATCTTCCCACCCTACTCACTTCAATCTAACCCACTTTACCCAAATCTACCCACCCCAATTTATCCAGCCCATTCTACCATACTCCTATAAACCCCACCCCAATCTATCCCAATTTACCCCACCCACAGATTTTTAGCCATGTTCATCCGCAGTCATACTGGTGTATAACATGGCTAAAACACACTGACAAAGCAAATAGCTCTCCCATAGGCGAGACTATTGGCTTTGCCAATGCTTCTTACTACTAGTGGTGTATTTTCCAGGCATCTCCCCCTTTTAGTGTGCTCTACACTAATGACTAAAAATGAGTAAAACCTCCAAAGACAGGAATCTTTGCTTACAAAAAGGATGTATTTAATGGTTGAAGGTTTTGCAACAAGCACACTATGTCCTTGAAACAAGGCATATAAAAACCTCAGATTCATATAGAGTATTTAAACAAGGAATTTCTATGTTTTACCTTGAGCTGCTCCCTCGCAGCAGTAAATCAGTCGGTGCAAAATGATCACCTTTTAATCCTTTCCTAAAATACCTGCAGATTTTTTTTCACTTTGCCCAAAGTATTCAAAGACGAGTTAGAATAGTGAATTTGATTTCCCCGTGTCCTCCACAATCACGTGAAATGACTTATGAACCGCATGCTAAAATAAATTAAAATGTTCTTAGAGAACACAGCAAAAAAAAACGGCAGAGCACTTTAAGAAGCTCTTTACTCCTCAATTACAATAAACGCCTTTAAAATTAACATAGAAAATGAATTAGATGGTTTCAAACTCGCACGAGTTGTTGTATACTTGATTTACTCCTTCGGGGAAATTCTGTCGCAATTTTGTAATTCAGTATCTCTCAGTAAACAGATAGCGGTGCCTCTAAGCACTAGACCCGCTTCACCGAGCATCTTCACAGTGGGAGATTTGTGGGAAATCATTAGCGAGTTATCTCCTCGCATAAACATCTCTAATGTGTTTCTTAAGCATTCCCTTTGCTCCAAGATTTATTAGCAACGGGCCATGGACTGTATCCATCTGCCTTCCAGCATTAAATGCAAATTACCTCCCGCCTGCGAACACACACCGGGGACACAATCTGGCCAACGAATGACCAGTAAGGATGCGCCTATTTATCAAGAGAATGAAACATATACATCCATAGCATACTTTTTACAAATAGCGCGACTTACTGCAAAGATCTATCACATAATGCGTTCCTCTCAACTAGGGTTTCCATTTTACTCAACAGGAGAAGACCTCCCCACAACTGTCAACTTCTTGCCTCAGAAATGTGGGTGAAGCCAGGCGTTTAAGAGGGTGATCTCAATCATATCAAAGGGGAATTAACACCTTTTTTGAAGGTGATATAGATAAGAAAACTGGATGATGCCATTACAGTCTGTGGAGGCATTTCGTTTGTCTGGTGGGTGAATAGAAGTAAACATTGGGTGGCATGTGCCAAATGCCGATGAGTATGAGTCCTCTCAATGATGTATGAAGAGACTGGGTGCTTATATTCTCTACCTGTTGAATTAATGTGACCAATAAGGAATTAGGACAATACTAGTACTGCCATATCTTTATTATAAGACACCTAGCAATTCAGTGATTTCTCACCAATAAACCACATGTACTATTGGAGTCACTTTCATTAGCATTTTCAGTTGCTAGAATCCTGTGTCAATTGTGTTTACTTGTTGTGGCAAAATAGGTTTGAGTGCAGCAGAGTTTTCTCAATTTCTAAACAAACATTGCTGGTGACATCTATGGGTTTAGGTCAAGCGAATCAGAGATCAATTGCTCCTCTTCCTCTCCTCACCACCTATGCTCTGGAGGCACTTGAAGTTATCCTTTATCCAAGGGAATGTGTGGAAGAGGCATTGTTGCCATGTTGCAACTTAACGCATGTTGAAATTGTTACTTAATAACTAAACTCTAGGGCCCTTGATACAGGATAGATCAAGCGGCCCACCAAAAAAACAACCCTATCAGACTTCACACAGAAGTCACTTGCAGCACCCATTCCAGTCTGTGATATCCTCAAATATACTGTTTTTGTCAACAACCCTCTATGCTTCCCCAGCTCAATTTTCTCCTTTATCTTGCTCACAACACATTCGGGGGAACTTCTTTGAAGCCACTTTGCCACTTTCACATTTTACTCTAGCTTTATATTGCCTCCCGCGTGACTGTCTTCACTAGGAGACATTGTAGTGTTCCTGCTTAGTCAGTGAGATCTGGGTTGGGTGTGAATCTCAAATTTCCCAACTAAAAGGAGTTGGTTGCAGGGTGGAGGAGTGAGATGACCAAAGTTTGAGATAGACTGTTAAACTGTTTCTATGAGGAACAGAGTCAGTACTGATTTCCATTAAGTGGGACTCAGTCCCGCCTCAAAGAAATATTGGCTGTAATAGTGCCTCAAGCAATTGTCACAGGTTAAACTATTTGCAAGCATTCATTCCATCACTTTTTGGGTGTTTGGTTGCCAGTAGTATGCCTGGAAAGTTGAATCTGGTGCAGATTTCCAGCCCTACTACTGCCAATGTTTGTGAGTTCCAATAAGAAGTAAATTTGCACCCATTCAAAGAGTACTTATATAAGTGCAGAAATACTCTTTTTTTGGTAAAACTGTCATTATATCTATTTAACATCTAGATCCAAAAAATTAAAAAGTTAAAACCGCGTAGTGAAATGAGAATGATTAGAAAAATCGACACAGATTCAGCAGACTCGACTCAAGGCTCCCAGACCCAGCTACCAAACCACAAATGCATTTGAGAAGTATCACACTCCAAACACCCCTGTTAAAGCTTCACCCCTGCCCATCCCATCTGGGCCTGGTAGTTCTCTCTGGGAACTCATAACTATAGTCATGCACAACAAAAGTATGGTCCTTGCCCTTGAATGACTTATTTTAAATGTATTTTCATTGTACATACTTTTATTCATCTATGCTACAAGAAGCCTTGATGGTAGCATTCAGTGCATGTGAGTAGTGCTCCATATTTCTAGTCCTCAATTTTATCAAGTGACTGATGCCCCCCTGAACTAACCCTGAGTCAAAAATGAAGGAGGGGGCTCATGCATATTAATAGGGCAGGCTGAGCCAGAGCCAAGCCATGTGTCTGGTTTGGCCCCAAGAGTCCATGCACAAACTTAGTCATGAACATGTTTGGAATGTAATGTATATCATGTAATACAAATAATGTAAAAATATGATACAATCCATTCAAAATTCAAAAAAGTATATTTATTTAACACACAGAAGCATTTCACCTTAGTACATCAGATTATATCACTGCATAGACAGATGTTTAGCAAAGGTAATAGTTTTTAGAACATTCATGGCTCACCACCCCCCCAACAACGCCATTAGTGAATTACAAGATAAGTCAGTAGCCATATAAAATTTGAAAGTGGCTTAGATTCTTATTAAAGATGATCAACATTATGGCCTTTTAAATCAAATATAACAGGTGCTTGTACAGTGCACAGCCTGAAATAAAGTATTTAAAAGTGCACTCATATATGACAATAAATTAAAAGGAGGCTCTGAGAAGTAGAATATTTGCCTAGAAGTACACAATTTGGACAAGTAGCAGGGGTGTGGAATTTACTAAAATATCTACTTGTCCATGGGACAATTTGATTCAGAAATCTACTTGTCCTGTAAAAAAATCTAACTTTCCCTTTGGTGCCATGTAGTGTGGCAACACATTATGGCAGAAGTCTCACTATATAAGAGCCCTGATTATGCTAGGGCTAATGTTATAGTAGGGCTTGCATACTAGTAGTTTCCTTATTTTGCCCCCTTTCCGCAGATCTATATACTGGGGCTGGAGGAAGAAGCAAGGAATAGTTAAGAGGGTTAGAATGCCTTTGAGTCTGTGCAAACCTATTAACTTATATGTTTTAAGGATTTTCTCCAGCTATTCTCTAATCTTTCCAATGCTGAAAAATCCTGGCAATTTACTACTTACAAGGTCAGAAGTAGAAGTTCTTCCAGGGTTGGGAAATAAACAGTTTTAGGGAAAATAAACATAAACAATTAATAGATTTTTGCATGAGCAAATCTACACATGCAAATTTGCATGTGCTAACTTACAGTTCACAAATATTTTCTAGCAGTACAAATTCCCGATCTTCTTCTGTAAATTCTTGTGAATTCATGAAAGCCATAATTCTGCACTATTGCAAAGACATATAAAATGGGTGGACTTTGTGACTTTCTTTAAGAATTGGGCCCTTATTAGGTCTAGCGTTAACCAAAACCTTTTGTTTTTATTACAATTCTCTTTCTCTCTTTATTCATCTATCATCTGGCTTTACTATGAGCAATAGATAATATTCTGCTATTTCACAAAGAGCATATTGGCACACAAAGTAGTTTTGTTCAGTGTCTGGAAGTAATGAAGCAATGCCTGTGTTATGAGAAAAAGCCAAAGTTTTTTTGCTTTTGCCAATGCTTGTTACAATGGTAAGGGCCTGGGAGCTCCAACAACAAAGTTTTACAAAAGTCATGTCAAAACAAGAAATGCATTGACAAAACGAAAAAACTGGCCACCAATGTGGGATCAGTTGGCTTTGCCATTGTTTGTTTATTTTCATGTTTTCCATAATCTTGTTGAAACTGGTTACACTGGTTTTCCATTATGAAGATTGTTTGGAAATACTAGCACGCATCAACACATTATACTAAATGATGCTTCAAAAAGTGGTACCTGAAATATTGTAGTAATTTAGCAAAACACTTTTTTACCTAGTTGCATTCTTTTTCTGAGCATTTTATTTTGAAAGCAAATAATTCATTCATGATTAGAAGCTTCTGCAAACATTTGCATCTAATCAGAGATCATTCTGGGAGCATTATATGAAGCTTCATATTAAACTTTTCAAACGTGTGTACAATTTTTGTACTGGAACCATTGTCAGTTGTGCAGTCCAAGCTTACCACATTTATTGAATGCACTCACCCAAATAATGCTAGCTTTGAATTATTGAGCCATAAATACAAGATCAAACAGCATTAACACATGGACATAAATACTACCTCGACTGCAGACAGTTTCCTTCCCTTTAAACTGTCAGCCAGTGAGTTTGTGTTGCAGGGCGTTGGGCCTACCTGTCCCAAGGACAGAATTAATACGAAAACATGTCATCCTTAACCTTGAGCAATATGTCCTGGGCATTGGGCAATAGAAATTCCACACCCCTGAAGCAGGGAAGCAGATATTGATTCAAGGTTATGCACATGCCAGAGCAGTCACAGGTTCTGGGGCCCCAGCACAGCTGTCTGCCAAAGCCAGACAAGGACCATGACCAATATCATGATGTTAAGATGGCAGCCATCTTAAATTATTGGATTCCCCTCAGAATCAAATGCTACAATGTGTTGCTGGTGGTGGGTGGCCCACAGCAGCAAACATTCTTCCCCTGGAACAGCATGGACGTGAAATATACAAGAGTAAATACTTGTGGGTCTCTTACTGGGGTGTAGCTTCAGGGGGCGTTTGGGGTGTTACACCACCCCCTAATCAATGTATTTTCTGGAAAATAGTTGGGTACAGGAGCTTTCGGTCGGGTATAGTGAGGTGTTTGTTGGATTTTTACAAGGGATTTATACATAAACATCAACAATAATGCACTCACTCCCTCTCTGCTTTGAAAGTCTTCAAAAATGTTGATTATTTTACAAAATATTGTTTTTTTCTGTCACTTACTACCCTTGCCAATCAACATTTCTCTCCCATTCCACTCCACCTTTATCCCCTCTCATGCGCCCTGCTCATCCTAACAGGTATGTTTACGTTATATGCCAGCGTGATTGTTGGGAAATCTGAAAATCACACCCCCTTTCTTACTGACCAAGATACTCCCCTGGTCTTGAAAGCATAATGCATGCAAAAGAGTTTCCCTTAAACATAGTCCAGGAGAGTCTTCTCATCCAGAATGACCCTTATGTCCTGACATTGACATGGCAGCCATCTTAGAGGGGTGGAATTGTTCACAGGTGATGTAATTCACCCATCTAAGAAAGCTGCTATGTCAAGATGTTGATGCTGCAACTATTTTAGAAGAGGAAGAGGTGCTGCGAAGCCTTTTAAGGACCACTTTTAACCTGGTCATCTATACAATACTGTATGTGCAAAATGTACAGATTCACAAAATACTGTGGGCTGTGCTGTTCCAAACAGCGAAAAGCAGCAACCAAAGCAAAAGCTTAAAACGAACTCACACAAATAAATCAAAGGCTGAAGTGGCTAAACTAAAGCCCCTTTCTGTATATTGCCTACTGAGATAAATTATGTTATGATAACATGAACTTTTGCATGCTGCCAAAGATGTTTGCAACCAGACCTAACTACCTAAATCAAACTGTATTTCTGCTTTTGAAAGGCAAACAGTCATATAGGGGTTTGAATGTAATTCAGAAAGGTTACGTCTAATCCACACCCCTAAGTTCAGGAGGTCTCTTATTCATAATTTAAAAGTGAGCGGGGAAGAAGAAGGCGCTCAGAATGATTCCACGACAACTTTTAAATCCCTATTCATTACAAGAGAGAGGTCTCCAGCTTCAATGGATCCCCTGAAAGATCATGACAACAAGAAGCTTGACAATAAATGAAAATACTAAAAACAAACGTTGCAAAACTCGATGATTCGGTGAAAAGAGCAGCTAAGAAACTAAAGTGAAGCAATTAAAAGTTGGCTGGGTAGAGACATCAATGAATATGGGACCCTTGGGTTCACAAGTGAAAATACACGTTCAGTCATTGAACGTAGGAAATTGATTTCTGGGGCCTGGTTTACAAAATGAAACAGTTCAGAGCCTCTGCCACAAAGATACAGGGGCTTCCTAAGGGAGTTGAAGAAAACATTTCAAAGGATTTTCAGCATAAAGGTTTATCAGAAACCTCAACAGTGATGGAGAATTATCGACTCTTCACATAATAAGTATTACTGCCTATAACAAAAATGGGAACAGCATGAGTGGCTCTACAGCACCTGTAATTTACAGTGCTGAAAAAACTGCAGACGCGGAGCATTAACAGATATACAAAGGAAAAGTTAATATGAGACACTAGAACTTTGGAATGTTTGGAGCTCTATTAAAGACCACGAAGTGGCTAAGGGCTAATAATGGCTGGTATAATGCTTTTGTTCCAACATCCGAATGTTTGTCTTTCTGCTTCGCCCTTTTAATTTAGAAATTCTATCCTCAGCATGTGGAATGTTGTAATAACTTTATAGCACTTCAGACTCGGGCTATACCAGTTGTTAAAGGCCCTCTAACTCTTTATAGTCCCTCTCTCCTATGGCTCGGGCCTATAACTCAGATTCAGGTCCTTTAACAACCGGTATGGCCCTTGGCAGCATAGTATAAGGCTATATTGTTATAGTCACTGCATGTTTATCGTAATGCATCACAGTCTCTAATGGATGCCCAGGGGATCTTTTCAAGCTCATGCCCAATTTACAGTAGACAACATTTGTTTCATTATTTTGAAATATGAATCGATCTGGCATGGTACTAGGGCAATGGATGGTTATAATCCAATTTGTAAAAAAAGGCGATCAGATGCCATCAGTTATAGGCTGTGCCACAAATTAAATAATTTCAAGACAATTACTTACGTGACTTTTGTCAGCATTACCATACAGGTTCTGTGGAAATTGGTTCTTGTTCGACAAGCAACATTGTTATACCTTTACCTAATAAAGACTCGGAGAAACTGTAAGTGCTACAGTTTGACAAGGTTGATTCACATATAATACTGATATAAAATGACGATTTATGATCATGTTTAATAAATGAGTTATAAACCGATTCATGTTTACAAGTTTGTTTGAGGCAATATAATAACCTATGCCCAAGGAGTTTAATATGAAATGGCATGAAACTATGTGTGCTTCGACTCCCATAGTCTCTCACCTGTTTACAACTGACTATGATGCTCTTCTGAAGAGGATTTCTTTATTTTTCTCAAGATTACTAGATGGACCCATAGATTATTTAATAAAGCTGCCATAATAGGTTGGCTGGCTGTGGCTTTTTAACTCCTTTGAAGGATAATACCTTATAGTAAATGTTACTAAATTCGGAAAATCTGCATATTTTGTAAAGAAAAACACAAATACTTTTGACGTGGCAAAGGTTCCATTAATTGTAGGAACTCAGGGCCAGATGTAGCAAAGGGTTTGCGCCTCGCAAACGGCGAAAAACGCCGTTTGCGAGGCGCAAAAGCCTCTCTGCTATGCAGAAATGCATTTTGCGAGTCGGATCCGACTCGCAAAATGCATTTCCGACTCGCAAATAGGAAGGGGTGTTCCCTTCCTATTTGCGACTCGCAATGCTATGCAATTTCATTTGCGCCCGCGAAAGCGGTCGCAAATGAAATCGCTGTTACCATCCACTTGAAGTGGATGGTAACCCATTCGCAAACGGGAAGGGGTCCCCATGGGACCCCTTCCCCTTTGTGAATGATCACAAAAACAATTTTTCAGAGCAGGTAGTGGTCCTATGGACCACTGCCTGCTCTGAAAAATACCGAAACAAAAGGTTTCGGTTTTTTTTCTAAGTGCAGCTCGTTTTCCTTTATGGAAAACGGGCTGCAGATAGAAAAAAAAAAAACTGCTTTATTAAAAATCAGTCACGGACATGGTGGTCTGCTGTCTCCAGCAGGCCACCATCCCCGTGAGTGCCCATACTCGCAATGGGGTCGCAAACTGCGACCCACCTCATAAATATTTATGAGGTGGGTCTTTGCGACCCCATTGCGAGTTGCAGAAGGTGTCTGAGACACCTTTCTGCATAGCAAATTGCGACTTGCAATTTGCGAGTCGCACGGACTCGCAAATTGCAAGTCGCAATTTGCTTTTTTCCTACATCTGGCCCTCAGTGCCTGAATGGTATGGTAGACTCTCACGTTTAGTTGCTAGCGTGCATGTTCGACTTTATTGTAGTGTGCAATGGCTTTCATATTGCCACTAACAAAGACATTTCAAGGGAAATTTATATTATTCCCTACATATGAGGCCCTTGTCAGGCCTGCCAAACTTAATAAATAGATGAATGTTATCACCAAGAAGAGTCAATGCAATTTACTCTTTGTTTGAAATTAAACACTGCAACCTCCTTTGCTCTTAAAATTTTTAATTACACCACTTGCAGCAAGGATCAAAGGCGTATTGCTCACATATCTTGCTTGTATACATACAAAACCTATGGGGCAACCTTATAATCCCTGGAACCTGGGCAAACTATCAATACACAGAAGCAATGATTCCCTCTTAGGCATGATTAAGACTACCTCCCTTGGCTAGTGAGATATATAAACCAAGTTGTTCATTGACTAGTCATTACATTGGTATAGCAAAACCTATGGTTTATGATTTATAATGTAGATGCTCCAACAAGAACAGCACAGTGATAGCTTAAAGTGACATAGGTGAAAAAAGTGTGCAGCTGCTTTATACAAGATAAAGATATATGCAATATTAGGGAGCTCAAAGTTAGAGTACAATATGTATATCATTCATGACCTCAAACATGGTTAAATTGGCCTGCACTTACTTGGAACATTTAATTTACTCATAAGTCCTTAGTATATGGTACTGCATGTACCCAGGGCCTGTAAATTAAATGCTGCTAGTGGCTGCAGCACTCATTGTGCCACCCACTAAAGTAGCACTGCAAATCATGTCTCATGCCTGTCACTGCAGACTCTAGTGCAGTTTTAAGCGGACATTTTGAACTGGCAAAACAAAACATTTTCAAGGCTTAAACCTTTGTTTTGCATACTTATAAGTCACCCACAAGATAGGCTATTGCCACACCTAGATCAGGGTGAATGGTATTTAAAAGGTAGGACATGGAAGTTTAAGTTTTACATGTCCTGGCACTGAAAAACCTCTACATTTGTTTTTCACAGTTGCAAGGCTATCTCTGCCATAGACTAAAACTGGGTTACCTTATTACACTTAATACGTGGCATCTTAAGTTTAAGACAAGATACAGAAGTTCATTTTCCAATTAAATGAATTGTAATTTTAAATCCTCTTTAATGATAACGTTGAATTTTAAGCTACTTTTCTCAAAATACCACTTTGAGAAAGTATACAAAACAGTGATGGATGGAATGCTTGAATTAATCTCTAACACTCTTAATCACTCGGGCTGTATCCCAATCCATTGTTAATTTGTACACTGTGTCACCTCAATTTGAATCTAGCTATATACAAATCAGTCTTGATTTTGCTTCACTGGGAACAGTCCAGCTCGCCTGCCAAGCCAGGTCCTCCCTGTACCAGCAGACAAGCAACCCAGGAACAGTTTTGCCCTACTTATGGGCTATTTAGCCAGGTACAGCTTGGATTCAGTAACACAATGTGCACAAGCCCTCTGGGATTATAAGTAAATCACCCAAGTGTGTGGTCTTTAATTCTTGTACCTGTAAAGGTGATTGCACATGTAGGCATCAGCAAAAGGAGAAGTGCACAAAATCATGTAAGTGCTCAAACTAGGGGCCAGATGTACGAACACATTTTCCCATAGACACAGAATGGGTAAAAACCTTTGCTACATCTGGCCCTAGATGTTTTAAACAGATGCTTAAAGTCACTCGCAGTTGCACTGGTGAAAAGGCGAGGTACAAAGCTGTATGAAATGGCCAGTGGACGGACGGAATGGTAAAAGACTGATTAATGGATGAAAGAATAAAAGTATGGCAGAATGTAAAGGTGAAACAATGGATGTCAGCAAGTGGCTGCAAGGGTAAAAGGATGAATTGATAGATGCATGAATGGAAGAGACAAGAGAGTTATTCTAGCGAAGATCTGGCTCATTTGCATCCCTTTCTTGATGCTTTCAGTACTTTGGTTTGGAGTGGGGTGGGGAGACGTGGGTGGTGTATTTTAGTTTTCTGGCTACTCCCCTTGACGCTTGTTGACATTTTAGTACGAAGATATTTTATGAATTGCAGATGTTTTGTCTGCAGATGTTTTTGTGTCTATGGTACTGCACCTTTTTTAGCTTACGTCTCCATATCCTATCTCTTTGAATGCATTAAGATTTATCTTTAATTGCCTAAAGAGTAATTGCTCTGCGAACCGCATAAGGTAAGTAAAGAGACAAAAGATTCAGTGGAGGTCTTGGTGTGCTGAGCGACGAGTTGTCTCCCTGTGTGATGCTGGGCGGCTGGTTGTTCTTTCATTTCGGACTCTCGTTCAGCAAGTCTGGTGGTAATTGGCAGCTCTAGGTTATGAATTGTGAGCTGACAAAGGAACATTTATCAAACCTGTCATACAAAGGCCAGCTTGATAGCATTGGTTTGGAGCAATTAATGAACCATTCTCCAGGGACTCAGTATGCAGGATGAATGAACACATCAGAAAATACAGCCTTGTGGAATTACAGAGAAAATTAAAAGCAGTAACAGTTGCATAGCTACTGGCATCAGCCATAGTGTAAGGAAGGAAATGGGCCGCAGTATGAACTGTGAAATACAGCAACAATCATTATTCAGTGGGCCCCTCAAGTCTATGGGCCCTAGCGCACTGCACTTGTTGGACCAATGGAAGATATGCCCCTGAGCAGTAACCACAGAATGGCAGGAGCACCAAGTGTGGGGGAGTTCTAGCCCCTTGCTAGTCTGGAAAGGGATTTACTCTGTTCCTTTACCGCAGCAAATCTCCAACTAGATGAGCTTGTGAATGCAGATACATCCACAAATGTGTTGGTGTTCTCAAACTAACAATGCAAACCATTACATCTGCGTAACTGTACACACTGTACACATGTATGGCGTTCAGATAAGCAGGAATACATGGATTTACAGCTATTCAGTGACTTTTTGTAAACCTATATCCCACATATGCCCTTCCATTTTCACTTTTAAATCTTACAAGGCCACTTGGTTCTGTGAATTGGACAGCAGTTTGGAGATTGATTATGGAATATAGGTCTGACTGATAAAGTGTCAAAAGGCACCAAAGAACATGACTGTAACCTGAAAGCGAAAATGTCATTTAGTGTGGGAGCAAGGGTACCCCGACATTTAGACACCCCAAATTTACATCAATCATAGTTCCCACATTTCTTAAAATTGGAGCCAGTGTTAGACTTCAATTTCATAAGGTCTAATGTGCCTGCGTTAAGGCACCTCCCAAAGCATCGGGAAGCACTGGGTCCACTCAATAACTGAGTTGTAGATCAATGGCATAGTTGAAGTGTTTTATTACAGAATTCAAAAATAGAACAATACAGATGTGAATGATAAGAAGCCTCTCAATGAAGAGTATACAGAGATTGCAAAACCACACATTATTATAAGTCCCAAGTGGGCAGCAAAATCAAGAGAGTAACAGTCAGCATCACTAGAAGAAAAGGAAAGTCTTCTCTTTCGCCTGCAAAATCGAAGGTTTTTTATAAATTATTTTCACATATGAAATAAAAGGGATCTGCAGACTCGCTGTAGTGTGAGTAAATGTAGCATTTCATCAGCAAATCAGAGCACATGAAAAATTAACATCACATTTCCTAATCACACCTAAGCACTATCCCACTATCCTCCAATCAATCATTATCATAGGCAAACATTATTTTATAACATATAAAAGCCTTATCGGTACAAGAAATACAACAACATTACATTTGTTAAAAACAGACCTTGTATATACTTTGGAATCAAGTACACCTATGACAATTTGGAGGCAGGAACGGGTAATGTCTGTGATCTTCTTGTTAGAAGCCAAGCTCCCATGATGTAGCTTCCCATAGGTAAGTACATTTCTTGACACTCCTACCTAGAACAAAGTACTAGTGCATCTATACTAATTGTGGTTGAGAACTGCTTGAACAATTGTACAAGCCATTAGTGCGTAGATGCTTGGTTTTTGAGTAAAATAGTATAAAATGCATTAGTGTCTTCCGGCCTACAGTTTCTCAATCACACAGTACAGAGAACATTTGCCAACTTTGGTAAGGTACACTTTAACATGTAAAGTGCCGAGTCGAAAGTATTAGTATAAACATGACATTCATCAGGGGTAATGTCAATCAGATATTACTACATGTCCAACACATGCCCAACGAAAACTAAATTTGCAAATAGATGAAAGTCAGTTGGGAGGAGAGTGCAAGAATGATGAGTGGCTTGAGTTTTGCATTTAGAAAGGTTTCTTTGCCTCTGGTATCTGTGACACCAGTAATAACAGCTGGGTCCAACCAAAGATGAACAAGGCCAAGTTCCTTTAAACAGTTTCTCATGTAATTTGAGCAGGGATTGTACTGAATTATTCCTGGGATGACACTTCGAGCATTATTCTTTAATATGACTCTGCAAAGTGATTTCTATTTAGACATAGCCAGTACAAGACCGGAACAAGGGCAACAGTTTCAAAGATAGGAACCATACCAAGCTACAGAAATTGAGGGTGTTGGAAAATGGCCCTCTCTGAAGGGTCACCCCAAACTCTTTGCCTTCCTCCTCCTCTTTTTCTGACCTCATTTGTGTTGGCTTTAGGACTCTGGGCACTTTACCACTGCTAACCGTGCTAAAGTGCATGTGATCTCTCCCTAAAACATGGTAACATTGGGTAATACCCAAATGGCATATTTAATTTACTTATAAGTCCCTAGTACAATGCGCATGTGTCCAGGGCCTGTAAATTAAATGCTACTAGTCAGTCTGCAGCACTGATTGTGCCACCCACAAAGGTAGCCCCTTAACCATGTCTCAGGTCTGCCATTGTAAGGCCTCTGTGTACATTTCCACTGTCACTTCAACTTGGCATTTAAAATTACATGCCAAGCCTTAAACTCCCCTTTTGTTACATATGTCACCCCTAATGTAGGCCCTCGTTAGCCAATAGGGCAGGGTACTATGTAAGTAAAAGGAAGGGCATGTACTGGTAAGAATTGCATGTCCTGGTAGTGAAAAACACCCAAAGTCGTTTTTCCCTATTGTGAAGCCTGTTCCTCTCATAGGTCAGCATTTGGAATTCCCTTATATACTTATAAGTGGTAATTTCTGATCTGAAAGGAGTGGCATTGCCATGTTTGGTATGGTTGCAGTGGTGGTGAGAAATCTTACTTACTGGTAAAGTCGGAAATTCATATTACTATTTTAGAAATGCCACTTTTAGAAAGTAATCAATACAAAAAGGGTCACCGGGGGGAGGTATATGCCTAGACTTCCGCAGCACTTTTTGATTTTATCAAAGGCTATTTATAACCCAATATACCATCATTAGATTAATACAAGTTACATTTTTATTTTTTTCATCCAGAACAAATCTTACTTCAATTATAAAAAACTCAAACATTTTCAACCATAGGTTCTCCTAAAATAACGGCTCAGTGAAGTGATTAAAGTGATAGTTAAAGTACTATTGTGTTATATACAATATTTACAAAATGGGGATAAAAAACATAGAAAAATAGTGAACTTCAAAAAGACCCATTTAATCCAGGTACCTTGAAGTCACCTTATACATTTAATCCACATTTAATAGTCCACGTTTCAACCCTGTATAACGATAATAAATCATTAGCGGGTCATCTTCAGGACTAAAAAGATTCCTCATGTCAGTAGCACCTTGATAGAAACAAAATAAACATTTCTTTTGTAATCGTCTCTTTAATGGTTTCATACTTAATTGAATTTTGTCGTAATAAATCCAAATTAGGGGTCAAAGGTCACCTATTTTTCAAGCTTTTTTTGCATTAGTTTCCATTAGTGTCTCCTAATCAATAGCAGAAAATCTCTGATCGTTTTTCTGAAAATAAAATAAATATATCTGATTTGCACCATATAACAACTAATTAGTATCTCACTTTCATTTTATCAAAAGATACCAATAGGTATCTCTTTTTAGTCTAGATCATTGCACTTTTATTAATGTTTCTTTATGTTGGATAACTTTATATGTTTCACTGTTATGGTTATAAAGCACCCAGTGGCCCTAAATATTGATAAATGCCATCACACTTGCGTGAATTTCAACGTATTGAGCAAAGAAATATAATCATCTAATTAGATTCATTTCCTGATTTGACACAGAATCACATACACTATATTCTCCTTTTGATATCGCTCTGTAAAACAGAATAAATCTTTCCTAAAATACTAATCTCAACTTAAAACATATCCTTGGTGACTTCAAGGTACCTGGATTAAATGGGTCTATTTGAAGTTCACTATTTTTCTATGTTTTTAAACCACATTTTGTAAATATTGTATTTAACACGATGGCTCTTTAATTATCACTTCAATCACTTCACTGTGCCGTTATTTAAGGAGCACCTATGGTTGAAAATGTTTAAGTTTTTTATAATTGAATTAAGATTTGTTCTGGATGACAAAAATAAAAATGTAACTTGTATTAATCTAATGATGGTATATTGGGTTATAAATAGCCTTTGATAAAATCATAAAGTGCTGCAGAAGTCTAGGCATATACCTCCCCCTGGTGACCATTTTTGTATTGATTGTTTAATTACCCAGGTCTAATGGTTACATGGGTTTGCCTCATTTGGTAGAGTAAAACATTTCGAAAGTAGACATTTCTCTACACTTACTGCTCTGTGCCTTACAGCCTGCCTTCAATCCACATCTGGTCTGTGCTGGTTGACAGCTCCCTTTGTGCATTCCATTCAGTCAGCCATAAACACAGGACACTCAACTGCATCTGCATTTATCTGCATACTCATGGGTCTTCCTGGGCAGGAATGGTGGGGAGGCTCCGACTTACAATTCAAAGGCTAGGATCCTGACCCACACAAAGGACTAATAACCCCCACAGGTCTCCTGGTAGACAGGACTGGACTGAAAGGGTAACTAGTGCGCCCCAAAACCACTCTTTGAAGTTTCCTCCACTTCAAAGACACATTTGGTTGTATATATTGGGTCTGTGTGTCCCCTAAAATCAGGCACTTCTGGACCTACAACTGGAGTCTGTCAGAAGGACAGTGCTGCCTAAAGGACTCATCTAGACTGTTTTTCTGGAAGGATTGCTTTCCTACTTGTTGCCCTACTGCCTGCTGCTCCCTGGCCCTGCTGGGAGGACTTTCCCTTCCCTCCACAAGTAATCTCCAAGGGCCTGTTAGCTTGCCATCTCTTAAGAAGTCTCAGGGCCATCAAAGACTTCACCTAAGAGAGAAAATCCACAGCACTGGAAAAATCAATGCAGCACCTGCAGAATTGACACAGCACCTGTGTCATCATCACAGCTCATTTGGATTTACCACACAACATCCCTAGGCATATTTTTGTCATCAAGCCCCAGATGACAGCAAGGAACCAGGGCTGCGAGCCGGGAAAGCAGCACATCATCTTGCCTATGAGGAAAGAATCTACGCACTATGCTGAAAATAATCGACACGTCACTTTACTTTACAATGCCTCATATGCTCTGCAGCACGCAGCATTGTAATTTTTGACACATCCCAGGTACTTTGTGCTAAAGAGATACATCCATTTATTCCTATGGATTAACACTACTTACACCTCTAAAAAGTGATATCTTGACTTGTGAATATTGGATTTTTGGTCTTGTTTTATTCAGATAAATATTATCTATTCTTCTAAATTGGTGTGGAGTACTTTTTTTGGTATCTTCACTGTGTTACTGTATGAGGTATTGCACAAATATTTTACACATTGCTGTCTAAGATAAGCCTGCCTACTCTGTGCCAAGCTACCGGAGGGTGAGTAGGATAATTTAGGTTGTGTTGTGACCTACCCTCACTAGGATTGTAGTCCCTATTTGGACAAGGTGCAGACCTCTGCCAACTAGAGACCCAATTTCTAACAGGGGGAGAAACAGAGTGCCCCAGCCCATGGTCAATAACAATCTAAAAAAAAGATTCTATCCTTTATAGGTGTTTACAGTTACCATATCCCCATAGCTGTGCACCATAAATCACGGCTGCCACTGCTTTTTGCCTATATACTTGGTGAATGATGCTCAATGATTGACAGCCAATGTTATAATTGACCCTCAAAGTAACATTTGGTGACTGCTGCATAGAACTAGCTGCCTTGTCGACATGGTCTTGCTAAGTCAATTTAATATTGAAAGAAATCCCAAGGTAATAATATTTCTTTACAGACTTAAGCACCTGTCCAGAGATCCTTTGTGAATTTTTTTGCAGGGGTGGGGCTGTCCACATTGGCATTTTTTTCATTTTTTGAGTGTTGATACATAGTTCTTGGTGGCAACAGAGACTCTTGAAGCTGTCTAGTGGCCTGTGCAGTTGGTTTTGTGTGCAAGACAGTATTACAGCATTACTTACACACAGGATGATGACCATCTTTTTGTTACACAGCTTTGGCACATCCGAGTTCCTCTTGCAGAGAAATTCTTTGGTATCATTCAGGATGAGGGGAAATAGGAAGAGGGGAAACAATAACGGCGCAAGAAAGCATACCTGACGCATCTCTGAACAGATATTGAAATAAAGAATGCATAACGCTCTACTACCAAAACGGACACAGTCACACGTATCTTCTTGTAGAAGTTTAGCATCTTGCAGAAGGGGCTTCTCCATCCCCAGCTCATGCAGTAATTTCCACAGCTTGGATTGTTTACCAGGTTAAATGCTAATATAAGGTCTATGAAGGACAAATATATCAGGGATTTAAGCACTTTTACGTACTTGACACACACCATATATAGTTTTATGACTTGGTCAATAGTACTAATGCATTGAGAAAACTTGTCTGTGAATCTATCAGGACCATATTTGTGTCTGACCAGGCCAGCAACCTATTTAAGAGAACACGGCCAAATAATTTCCCAGTACTGTCCAATAATGATATTGGCCTGTAATTGCTTGGCAGTAACTTGATTTCTTTCTATGGAATTTAGTGGTGAATCACCAGGAGCTGGGATGTGATTTTTTTCCAAGGACGCCATTGAATATTTTAGACCAGGCCTTCCAGTCAGAGCGGAATATATATACGCTGGAATGTAGTCAGGGCTAGGTGTTTTATTGTTCTTCTGTTCTAGGATGCTGCTTCTCCTTCTGGGCTCAGGACGGTTAAATGCCCTGTTGGTGTAGGGGCAACATGCTCTGCTGGTGATAGCGTTTCATTGCTGCAAGAATATATGCCCTTGTAGTGATCTACCTAAATCTGCGCTGGGATGTGGTAGTCCTGGGTTCTTTGGACTTCCCTGAATATACCAGCAATTTTCACAAAAAAGATGTACTGTTTTTTCCCTCTGTTGCATTTATCAAATCTTGCCAAACTCCCTGTTGGTGGTTCAGTTTCTTTCCTCTCAGTAGGCCTTTGTATTTGCTCCTTGTGCCTTGAATGTTTGCAGATTCCTTGGGGATGTGTCCGGTCCTGGTACATTCTTATCAGCTTGTGCTTAGTGGCTCTACACTCCTTGTCGTGCCACTCTATAACCGACCAGTAGTGCGTAAGGTCAGTTGTAAGGTTGTTATAGTTTGTTAATATAGCATCATGATCTTCACTCCCACACACAGGTGCTGGACACGAATTGTTCTAGAAATGCCATCAACGTGATCTTATCATTCAAGTAGTTCTCCCTGCTCCATATTACCACTCATATGCTGTTGTTGGGTATTGTACTAGTGTGAAAACACTTGGGGCCCTTATTATGACCCTGGCGGTCTCCAGACCGCCATGGTCATGGTCACGGTCGGACTGCCACAAAAGTGGCGGTCCGACCCACACATTAGACTGTGGTGGAAAGGGGTTGCTGAGGGCCCCATGGGGGCCCCTGCACTGCCCATGCACTTGACATGGGCAGTCCAGGGGCCCCCATGGACAGCCCCATTGCGCTTTCCACTGCCTGAATTCTGTGCAGTGGAAAGCGTGACGGGTGCTGCTGCAGCCGCAACACTGCCAAATTCCTGCCGGCTCCATAACGAGCCTGCATCAATGTTAAGGCCCTGTTCACTGCAGAGCCAGCGGGCGGAAACACAGCCCTGCGATGAACTCTTTATAGGGCGGGCGGTGTTCAGACTGCAATGGTGGTCTATTGGCAATTTGAGTTTGGCAGGCGGAGGAATGAGGGCCCTGGTACTTTTCTGATCAACCATAAATTTGTTTTTAAAGCATAGAGGATTGTCATCACTCTTGGGTCACTGGACTATTTCTGTGTTCAAAACCAGATCCCATGGCTCATTTGGGAGTAAGATATAGTCATTCAGACTAGTTATGTTGCTACTATGAAATGTAAGTGCCACAGGGCTATCTGAGATGCTTTGATCGTTTAAGAAGCTTAAGTGCAGTTCAGTGAGGAAGCTAATAAATAATTTTGCTTTCCTATATTTGCTGAGTTGAAGAAGACTTCCCAGTTCTGGGGACGGGATGCTCCAGCTGCCCCCCTTTTAGCGAGCTCTTTAATAGACCCACTGGTTAAAATTGCCACCATCTATTATATAGTGCTTGCCACTACAAGACCCCTTACTCTTTATATCACAGACAATTTCTTTTCAGGCTGCTAGTTCGGCCTCTAGTTTTTCACATAGACTTGGGTTCAGATACAAATTTAGGACATTCAGTATGATGCCCATATTCTTTTGCTCTTCGGGGAGTCTGACATGCCGCATGTTTAATGAAGACGTGGATGATGAGATTTGTGTTGCTTTGCAATCCAGTTTTGTTGAAATCCAGTTGGAAAGGGCACTAGGTGCTTTCCCTCTACTTGGCTTGGTGCCCTCATGGCAAACCCATGTATTCCTGGGGTGCAGGAGTGGCAATGTTGGTATCCACAGCCCACGTCTCCTGTGAACAAAATATCTTCTTGGAGCCTACCAATTCCATCTAGTCAATATCCTCGAATTTCAATTGTAAACCAGCCATATCCCATGACAGAATGGTAATCTCTTTTGGCCTCACTTTTGATGCTATTCTTAACTCAAGTTCATATAGTCGTACCAAGGAGACAAGGCTTTGCTTATGTTAAAATCGTATAGTCCTGGTTGAGCAGGCTTTTGGCTTAAATATATTGGGGTTATTAAGGACTGCTGGTAGCCAGTGCCAATTGTTACCTTCTACTTCAGGTTCAGGCCTCCTTTCCTGTTCAATGAAGACTGCTAGCTGGCGGTATGTTGCTTAGTGCTTTCCAAGATGAGACAGACATTTTTTTGAAGGATTATTTTAAGTTCTTTTACTGAGAACAAATTGAAAAAAGTATTGTAACTGAAAAATAGTTTGAATATTCTCATTCCAGTTTTTCCTTATTTTCTCTTTCTCGTGTAGTCCAGGGGTGATTTGATGGATAACATTCTTTCTTCTCTTTTACATGAAACCATCCATTCCGGAGCCCTCGACAGAACAAAATAAAATACCACAGGTATTCCTTTGAAAAAAAATAATCTTACATCAGCCTTATGGACTGTCTTCTTGGTTTTTGTCTTTTTCTTCAAACAACGTTTTCTGCCCTTTTCTGTCCTTCGCAGTTTTCAAAACTTCCTATTTTCTGCGTTTCCTACACTGCCTTTTCCTGGCTGTGCTTAGTGTAGTCTTTTCCCGTCTCTTCTAATGAGGTGACCTTATCTTTACTAGAAGTCAAGGTTCTTTCAGGGGCCACAGACTTTGTTTCGGAGCCCAGATGTCTATCGGGAAAGTAGTTTTGTAGTGTGAGGAAAATAAACTCTTTCCAATGAAATGGGAAGAAAAATTTTCAGGATAACAATTTCTCACACATAAATGAGTAAAACAATTGACATTCAGTTCACTTACGAACGTATATCAGTCCACTAGGTGCTTCTGTGGGTGATTCCCTTCTTCCAAGATTAAATAAAGCTCCTGATTTGCGCTGGTTGGTATTTTGTAAGGAGATGTTTTAATTTATTACAAAAGTACATAGAGCCCACAGTCAGTGTACCAGCGGGAACTGACTCAGCCAATGCTCATGCAACATCTTGAACTGTGCACATTTAAGTCATAATAAGTTTATAAGGCACAAGAAATTACATGCATTTAGCAAAAACAAACAATTCTTAACCAGAACACTACTCAAGATGAGACGAGCTTGAGTAGTGGGATTGCTCTCAGGCAGTGTTAAGTACCTACCAGGTATAAAACTTCCCCCCTTAAAAAATACAGTAAAATATGCAGAAAAATACTAATTATGTAAAACAGTAATCCTTGAACTTTGCGGGCATGTGTGTATCACGTGACACCCTTCGAGTCGAAGTAAAGGTTGAATGACTGATTTGGTGTTGATCATTTTCTACAAGTGTTAACAGGCTTATTGTTGAAGTAAGCCTCAGCAAGGCCTACTAGTGCAAGGGGTTCACCTTTCTCTGCACAAAGTTCGCAGGCCATGTAGGAAGAAGTTGGCACAGAAACTGAAATAAAAGACAAAGTTTATTAACCTCATGAGGTGGTACTACAGTTCAAACAGCACCCTTCGGTAATGTTTGAAGTAGCACACTGAACTGAGAGAGCATGGTCCTTTTATACCTATGCAGGAGCTAAAAGGAGGTGGTACAATTATAGAAGCAAGACTTCTATACATATAAGGTCATGTGGAAATGCACAGTCGACAGGTAGGAGGAGCTAACAGTTTTCAAGGACTAACAGCTGCAGACCTTACTGAGCATGTGCGAAAGTGGGAGATGCTAAATATAACTTGTCACTAGGCAGATTTTCAAGAGTAGTTAACAGAAAGGTAGGACAGAACACATGGTGAGCACATGGCAGCATGTGGCAGAGAAAATGGCTGCCATGAATACAAAATGAATTCCGTGAAATGTTCACAATAGTTACTAAATACAAGATGTCTTCTGCTAATGCTTAATCTAATCGCTGCTAAACTACAACAGACGACCCTTTCAGCATTAGCTGAAGACATTCGTCTTTCTAGGATAATCTAAATATTAATCTCGTATATTTATGCTCATCATTTCAGCTATTTCCTTATCTAACATATGTTGTGCTTTCATTTCTGTAATATTTCCCTTGGTAGGCATACAAACAGTAATACACATGGAGCAGAACATTGGACCACACTGAATACAGATACAGCATGTGAAAAATATTGCAATCATTACACACACCTGACCACCCAGCAGGTAGTTGGTAATATCCATAGTTACCACAAACAAAATATGTATTATGTGAAGCTGTAAAACTACTATTATTTACACCCTCAATAGTTAAAAATCAAGGTACAATCGCTTATCCCTACTGGAATTCGCCCAATGCTACGTATACATAAATCTGCTTTAGTTTTTGTAACAGAATTCACTAATTGTTCTTTTTTGTCAAAGTCTCTTATATTTGTGAAGACATATGGTATTGAAACATTGTATGGTTGATACTCTTCCCATCCCCATTTAGTTCTTTTGGCTTGGGGATACCCATCTTTGTCTTGGTAGCATACTTTATTAAGGCGAAAAAGAAGTTCGCCCTCTGTAAGTTTTCCAGATGCAAACAAAAGCGTGTACCAAGCTTGACAAGAACCATTGTGTGAAAAAGGAAGAAGAATGAAAGGTGTTCCTCCTTTCTTTTGATGTGCAGGTATTTTTCCACATGCCCAACAGTTAGTAGTATTTGTAGCATTATGAGTATGATGCAACATCTGAATGAAAGTATTATTGAAGTACGATTGACGGTGCTTCTGCTCCTGATAGGGAAGCGTAAAGTAATAGTGATCCTCTGGTACTGGAGTAGTGGCAACAAAAAACTCATGAGCAGGAGCCTTCTTTTCAACAAACCAGGTGATTATTGCTATAACCACCAAAACAACAACAAACCCCATAGTACTTATGATCAGTTTGTTATTCATTTTAGCAACAGTGATAATCGACCCTTTCAGAAATTAATTAAAAACAATCATTGGAGCTCTTATCCCTGGGCAGCCGCTGATTTCTTCACCACGGGCCAAGACGGGTGTCACTACTCTAATGCATGGCTGATCCCCCCCCCTTGCCACATTGGCTCTCCGTTTCACTAACCCAGGGCAGTAGATCAACCAGTTTTTTTCAAAACATTTTCAGATTCTTTCCTCGGTCTCAAATTATATCGCGACACTCCAGAAGTCGTATGGTCCGGGAAGACCTCTGCAGATTCATCAGGTGATATAGCACGGCCTTTCTCCGTAGTCAAAATCTCTTGATGATCGGTCAGCACAACAGGTTCCTCCAAGGTAGGTAGCACTCTCTTGCAGTGAGTACTATGGACCCAATTCTTTCGGTTCGTCATTCGAACTGCTGTCCTTGTCGCAAGGAGCACCTGTTCTGGGCCTCGCCACCTTGGTTCCAAGATGCTTGATCTTTCAAAGGACTTAATCATCACCTGGTCACCAGGTCGGAGTTCAAGGCCTTCACCTGTAGATCTGTCAGGAAGTGCTTCTCGAACCTGTTGATGAATAGAAACCAAATTGTCGGTTAACTGTGCCAAATAGTCATTCATCAGGACACAAGGTACATCATATACAGACTTTGGCTTAGGAACTCCCCAAATGTTCATTGGCCTTCCAAACACTATGGGGGTCATTCTGACCCTGGCGGTAATTACCGCCATGGCGGAGGTCGGCGGTAGCACCGCCAACAGGCTGGCGGTGCACCGCTGGGCATTCTGACTGCGGCGGTTCAGCCGCGGCCAGAAACGGAAAGTCGGCGGTGTACCGCCGACTTCCCGCTGCCCTTGAGAATCCTCCATGGCGGCGGAGCGCGCTCCGCCGCCATGGGGATTCTGACACCCCCTACCGCCATCCGGTTCCTGGCGGTTCTCCCGCCAGGAACAGGATGGCGGTAGGGGGTGCCGCGGGGCCCCTGGGGGCCCCTGCAGTGCCCATGCCAATGGCATGGGCACTGCAGGGGCCCCCGTAAGAGGGCCCCACGAAGAATTTCAGTGTCTGCTTTGCAGGCACTGAAATTCGCGACGGGTGCAACTGCACCCGTCGCACCTTCCCACTCCGCCGGCTCCATTCTGAGCCGGCTTCCTCGTGGGAAGGGTGTTTCCCGCTGGGCTGGCGGGCGGACTTTCGGCGGTCGCCCGCCGGCCCAGTGGGAAAGCCAGAATGACCGCCGCGGTCTTTTGACCGCGGAGCGGTCTTTCGGCGGGAACCGCTTGGCGGGCGGCGACCGCCGTCCGCCGCGGTCAGAATGACCCCCTATATCTTAGGGAGTAAGGCCAATTCAAGAGTATGGCACTGATCTAATAGACAATAATGCCAACGGTAATGCATCTGTCCAAGTTAAGGATGTGGAAGCCTGTATCTTCGCTAACTTCAGCTTCAAAGTAGCATTATACCTTTCCACCAACCCTGCTGATTGTGGGTGGAAAACCGCATGGAACTTCTGTTTGATCCCTAAGCCTTTCAGGACATACTTAATAACTTCCCCAACAAAATGAGGTCCGTTATCATTCCATAAAAGTCTGCAAACACCAAACCTAGGGAAAAATTCTTTCAAAAGCACATTCGCTGTGGTAATGGCAGTATTATCCTTTGTGGGGTACGCCTCTATCCATTTACTGAAGGCACATACCACTACCAAGACATACTTTAAATTGTTGCAGTGTTCAAGCTGAACATAATCCATTTGTAGAACTTCAAAAGGTGCAGTTGGTGTAGCAAACCCTCCCGCAGGAGTACGTGTCCCTTTTCCAGGATTATATTGTAAACAGATCAAACAAGACTTTACTACTCTCTTAGCTGTACTGGAAATTTCTGGATGCTCCCAAACTTGCGTAAGCAACTTCGTTATTGTTGAAGCTCTAACATGTGCCAGCCCATGTGCCATCTGAACCATAGGTTGTACAAAAGCTATAGGCAATTTCCATTTATCCATCTGCTTATTCCGCCAACAGCCCTCATCGTTCAATTCTCCTTCTTCAGACCATTGCTCACGTTCTTTCACAGAAGCAGATTTCTGTATATCTAATACGTCTTGTCTAGCATCATGCCAACGTTCAGCTTGTGACTTCACTACATACATAGAAGTAGTACTTCGCTGCATTGCAGTCTCACGTGCTACGCGGCCCGCAAGGGCATTACCTTGCCCTATCTTATCGGTCACTTTCTTGTGTGCACTACATTTCACAATAGCTAATTTCTTTGGATAAGTCAATGCAGTCAAGAGGTTATGCACTAATTCTCCGTGCATTATCTGAATCCCGTGGGATGTGAGAAAGCCTCTCTCCTTCCAAAGCAAGCCAAAATCATGAGCCACTCCAAAAGCATAGCGGCTGTCTGCATAAATGTTCACACATAAGTCAGTACTAAGCTCACATGCTCGTGTCAAAGCTATTAGTTCAGCTCGCAGTCTCACATACATCTGTCCATGGGAGGGGGCATTGGAGTATCTTTAGTCAAAAGTGCTAGCAAAGGTTTGACAATGTGTGAAAACCCTAATATCCATTGCCTACAAAAAGAAGTAAGACCAAGGAATGCACGAACATCTTTCGGAGTAGAGGGTACTTGTGTGTCTAAAATTGCTTAAATACGATCTGATGTGAGTGCACGGCCCTCCTTAGACAAAAGGTGACCTAAATAGGTTACCTTTGGTCTACAATATTGCAATTTCTCTCGTGACACTTTATGATGGTGTGAAGCAAGAAAAGAAAGTAAGGACAAAGTGCACTTTTCACATTGCTCAGGGGTATCAGCCGCCAACAAAATATCATCGACATATTGTATGAGAGCCACACCTTCAGGCAAAACAAAAGAATCAAGTTGTCCAAAGTCATAGTACAAGAACTAATTGCTCCCTCAACTTCCTCATAAAAGGCGGCTGTATTTTTCCGCGGGTCAGGTAATGCTGTTTTAAGTGCCATTACATCTGCCCTATTCCAAGGAGTATACACCCAATTATAAATAAAATAACCCTTAGCATCAACAGAAGTTTTATCATCACTTGTACCCGATCCTTTAGGAGGAACATACAAAGGCGCAGCCTCCCGCATTGGTTTCGCGTGAACTATCATAATCTTATCTGTTCCAAAGATGGAAGCTTGCACCCGCCGGTCTGAGATGTCCGTGCAACTACATCCACAGCCCTTTTCTCCTCTCGCAAACGGTCTGCTGCAACACATAATTTCACCAAACGCCTGATTGCATCAGCCACCTGGGAGAAAACAAAAAGACCATCACGCATTTGCTTATGATCAGCTGCTACATCATCGGGCTCTAACTCATCAGAATATTTCCGATATAGTTCAATAACTTCTGTGCCAAATGCCTCAGTAAAATATAGCTGCTCCTTTTCCGTCCACCCTTTCATGTTATCTAAAAGTTCAGAAGCAGAGACAACGCTACGAATTGTTTTACGAGCAATAGATCTAAGCTCCGACGCACGGTCAGCAGGCAACATAGAGCGACTGTCCCGCATCTTCTGTTGCTCCGAACTGGAGACCTTAGCTAACTCATGAGGGGCAGAAGGAACAACATACGGAGGTGGAGGGCGATCTAGTAACAAAAAATCATCATGTGGTTTATTAAGGATAGGATAGAGAGGTTGCCTAACGGTGTATTGGCCAGTTACCTGTAATTTACGTTCTTTCTCTTCTAGCTCCTTTAAGTCATTTATTTCTTTCTTTCTCATTTCCAATGCTTTCACATATACATTCTTCCGCTGCTCTTTCTCAAGCAAGGCTTGCTCACGCTTCACTTGTCCAAGCACTTCTTTCTCCCACATTCGTACACAGTCAAACATATCTTGCCTAGACTTTCGCTTACACATACATTGTTACACATACTCAATCTTTTGCAAATCAAATGACCCATGCATAGGCCAACGTAACTCAGGATCCGCACGAGTGTATTTATTCCATAATGTGCTGTACATTATAGAAGAAAGGCCATGTTTAACATACATATCTCTATTTGGCGTCCCCTCTGGGGGTGCCGGTTGCGATTCTTCCAGTCTCAAATTGATACCATTACAAAAGCAACACATCCTACAAAGTGCGCTAAAAACAGGCATGCCAAAAATAGTGCAGAATATGCAATATTCTAATCAAAGTAGCACTTAAGGTGCCGTTCAAATCAAAATTAAATTGGAGAAAATTCTCCTCATTACCTGCCTATATAAATTGCAATTTATATATCAATTCAAAGGACACAAATTGACTAGTCACCCAAAACACGAGAGCCACAGTAAGTAGTGCTAAACTACATTACCAAACAAAGGCATCAAAACCCACAGCAAGTGCCGTAAAACGGCTCTTACCAATCACAGGGTGTCCAGGATCCAACTGCCAAGTTCTAAAATCGACCAAATGGTCACTGCATGACGAATGAACAAAAAGATCTCAGTCGAGGACCGGCGCCACCTGGATGGTCAAATCAGAAGGAAGGGAAAAACGCCGTGGTTGCCAAGACTCGGGTCTCCTCAGGCATTGATCGTCCGCAGCGAGATCCCAATCCTTCGTCGCGACCAATCCGCTGGGCGTCCGAGTCACCGATGAGTCCCTGTTCAGGCGCCAATTTGTTGAAGTAAGCCTCAGCAAGGCCTACTAGTGCAAGGGGTTCACCTTTCGCTGCACAAAGTCCTCAGACCATGTAGGAAGAAGTTGGCACAGAAACTGAAATAAAAGACAAAGTTTATTAACCTCATGAGGTGGTACTACAGTTCAAACAGCACCCTTCGGTAATGTTTGAAGTAGCACACTGAACTGAGAGAGCATGGTCCTTTTATACCCATGCAGGGGCTAAAAGGAGGTGGTACAATTATAGAAGCAAGACTTCTATACATATAAGGTCATGTGGAAATGCACAGTCGACAGGTAGGAGGAGCTAACAATTTTCAAGGACTAACAGCTGCAGACCTTACTGAGCATGTGCGAAAGTGGGAGATGCTAAATATAACTTGTCAGTAGGCAGATTTTCAAGAGTAGTTAACAGAAAGGTAGGACAGAGCACATGGTGAGCACATGGCAGCATGGATTACTTCTCTTTTGCTCCGCCATCCTTTATTTTGCAACACAACAGATCCTTTAGGTACTTTCTCCACACGTACATGACAACAATTTTGATACACCTTTCTTCGCCCTTGTGGGTGCTAAAACCCAATCATCTTTGTTAAACTCAATGCCTTTGACTTTATATTTCCTATCAAAGAGTTCCTTTGTGCGAATTTGACTAGTTATTTCTCTGGCAGGCACTGAAGACAAATGAACAGGTTTACTTTAGTTCAATTCCTTAATCCATTCAGGACAAATAGAACATCTGGGAAATCTTTTGCATCATAAAACGAATGAGCACCCACCTATGGAGCTATGAGGTGTTACCAAATAAGACAAAAGCTTTTCCTTAAGAAATAGTTCCACGTCATGCCCCAACGCCAGTGCTGTTTGCAAACTTTCTTTAAAAAATGTGTTCATGCATTCCATATGGCCATTTGAGGTGGGTGAGTAAAGCGCCACTTTGATGTGTGAGATTTGAAATCCAGCAACAATGTTTTTTGTGTGATTGGACGTAAAATGAGTCTTGTTAATGGTCACAATCTCTTTGGGGGCTCCCTCAAGTGCACATATTCTTAGCAAAAACGTGTGAATGGAATCAGTGTTAGGAATTGCTGTGAGGTTGATCATGTATCTCTGAACATTTGGTAACAACGTGTAGGCCCCACAAAATCTAAAGGACTTTTGTGCCATGATTCTTTAGGCCATGGTATTGTGTGAAATGAAGTCTCCTGCAACTCCTGGTGCTTGTCTGAAACCAAACTCGTGGTGCAATCATTAATGAACTTTGCAACTTGAGACTACATAGCTGGCCACCAGTAAAACTGTTTAAGAGCTTTACTGGTACGACTAGCAGCCAAATGACCTCTATGGGATTCCTCATTGAGAGAATTTCTGAGGGACATTGAGGCACTCACACATGAGGGTGCAATAACACACCATCTACTAAAGAAAGGTCCTCAGACATAAGGTCTTAGTGAGGCTTCAACATTCCTCTCTCTAGGCCACCTATTCTTTACGTAAATGCAAACGGTTGTCAAAATAGGATCCTTGCTAGCAGCGTCTAACCAATCATTGCATGAGATTGTGCAACCACACACATCCTCACAAGCACTGTGCAAAACTTCATCCGACACAGGCAATCTGGACAAGCCATCAGCCCATACATTTTTCCCACCAGAGGCTTTTCCTTATCCGTTACCATTGAGTAAACGCGACAACGGATGGTGATCTGAATACACATCAAAATGTGTGCCCCAAATGAAGGATTTTAACCTCTCGGCAGCCCAGGAACAACCAATGCCTCACACTCAATTGTACTATTTTGCGACTCAGCAGTACTGAGAGACACGAGGCAAAAGCGATGGAATGTTCCTTGTCCTGGGCAAATTGGGAAGACACAGCCCCCAGTCCAATCTGACTAGCATCCACTGTAACAACACACCTCCTGCCAGCCACAAATGGGGATAGTGCAGGGGTAGAGATCACCAGTTTTCTAATCATTTGAAAAGTCTCTTGAACCTCATAAGACCAAATGTATTTGACGCCTTTTTTAAGTAGAGTGATCAATGGCTGAACAATGCATGACTATCCCTTAACAAATAGTAAGTAGTACTCACTTAATCCAAGGAAGAAATGGAGGGTATCTTTGTTCCTGTGTGGTTAAGCTTCCTCAATAGCTCTGATGAGGGAAAATGTTGGTGAGATTCCATTGGGGCCAATGGAATGTCCAAAATAATCAAACTTCTGTGCAAGTAACATACATTTGTTGGGACGAAGTGTGATGTCAAATTCCTTCAACCTCACAAAAACTGTAGCTAATGTCAGGTTGTGCTCAGCCAGCATCTTTGCAAAGATGAGAACATCATCTTGGAAAGCTTGCACATCCACAACACCCTCCAAGAGGGTACCCATCATTTGTTGAAAAACACTGGCCACAGATGCCAATTCAAAGGGTAACCTTTCAAATGTATACATCCCGAAAGAGGTAACAAAGGTGGTGGGTTCTTAGGAGGTATCATCCAGGTCTGATGATAAGAAGACTTCCCATCCAATAAAGAAAAGAACTTCGACTCACCAATGTTGGCTAGCAAACCTTATACTTTGGGAAGTGGGTGGCAATCTACCACAGTGTTTTTGTTCAAAATGTGCAAATCAGCATGGAGCCTTCTGTCCTCATCCTTCCTGCAGACAATAACTGCTAGGCTCACCCACTCATATGAATCAACATTCTTGATAATGTCATCCTTAAACATTTGCTCAAGAAGATTCTTCAATTGAGGTCTTACACCCAACAGCACCTGTCAGACTTTGTGAGTGATTGGCACAGCTTTTTTTTTACTTGATAGTATGTACATAGTTTTTAAAGTATGTTGCTGAAGATTTTCCGGGAAGGCTTTGACTTTCTCTTCAGCGGAAGGCTGATCATCTATGTGAACTAGAGAAATAGGCACATTTGAAATTTTCACAGGTGGATTCGCCCCTGAAACTAGCATAGGGCCTAATTTGGCCAGATCTTGCCACCCCTCAATGTACCTACCTTTGACTGTGACGTACCCCTTGGTGAAGCTTTTCCTGCCCAAACAAGTGACATGGGGGTCATGTCGCCACTCCGGTAGGGGCCTGCAAGATAGTTATGTTCTATTTCTCTCCCAGCTGCCATTTGTAGTCTCTCACCCTCTGCTGGTATGGCATGTTTCCTCTCACTCAGCAACTCCATTTCGTCCAGTTCTCTTGACATTTCCTTCTCTGATTGGTTGGACTTCTACTCCTCCCTTTGTACTTTCTCCTCCAGTGCCTATCCATCTTCTCTTTCATCTTTCCCTTCTTAATGAAAGAGAAAGAGTGTTTCCTTTGTTTCCTCGCTGATTGTGGTTTGTCCTTCTTTATTGGTAACCTTTTCCTCTTCAGTTCTTTTTACATGTCACGATCAGGAAGCCGACCAGCAGGGAGGTTCAAGTAAGTCTTCTGCTCCCTCGCTATCTGGCAGTTCCTGACACAGTATTTACCCACCTGCTAACTGTCATGTTTCTTGCATCTTTCAACAATCAGATGTTTCAATTAATCAGATGTTTATAGTGCACTACTCACCAATAGGGTCTCAAGGCGCTGAGGGGTGTGTCCTCAGTGATCAGTTGAAGAGCCAGGTCTTGAGGTCCTTCCGAGGCAGCAATGGCAAATGTCTGAGATGCAGGGGTAAGGTGTTACAATCTTTTGCTGCCAGGTATGTAAAAGATCTTCCTCCAGCCGAGGACTTCTTAATGCGGCGCACGTCTGAATTTGTTAAAGCTTGCTCAGATTCTTCTTGGTGGTTTTGGAATAGGGAGCATTGTTGTAGTCAAGTCTGCTTGTGATTAGTGCGTGTGTCATGGTTTTTCAGCAGTCGGTTGGAATCAATCTGAAGATCTTTTGTAGGAGTCGGAGGGTCTGGAAGCAGGTTGAGGCGATGGAGTTGACCTGTCTGGTTATGGTGAGGTGCCTGATGAGAGTTTGGATTCACCTTCCTGCCTTTTAGGAGTATCCTGGATATTGTGTTCTCACTGTTCACAACAAGTACATTAATATGACAATTGCACTGTATGCCTGCTGGCCTAGCCATACTTTGCAGTAGCATATCTATTCCCATCTCGTGGAGGCTACCTATATTGTCAAATATAAGCTTCAGAATGGCTGGTGTTCAGAACTCCATGTCACTAAACACTCCATTTTTGGTCACATCTGTTGTTATATAATGCCAGACTCACAGATTTACTAGTTTTATGTCCTGCAGTGATATCATGGACAGTGAAGGAATAGTCTGAAACACTTCCAGCACTATTTAGTTGGGCTGGGTTTGCTGGGTCTGGAAACAGATCAGTGACGGTGAAATGCGTTGATGTATGGAGGGGCTCCAAACTAATTGGGGCAGATGGAACTAGGATCATTGAATCCATTTCCACTGGCAGGCATGCTGGGGCTGGAGAGAAGGCTTATGCACAGGGGCTAAATAGAGCTGATATCAGGTCATTTGTGTCACTTGGTTCTTCAACAGTGCATCCAAATGCTTCCTGGGCTCACTCTTATTGGAGGACAGGCGATTGCACAATCCCCCTTCCCTTTTTTTTAAGATGCTGTCAGTTTATTTTGGCTGTCTTGACTTTGATTTTCCTCTTATGGGCCACTTGCGGTTGTGGTGCGATCTCATCCGCTTCTTCAATCACAGTGGAGGACTTTTGGGGGATCAGAAATTAACTTTCTAAAAATTGGGTACAGACACTTGTCCTTCTTGTGACCTTCTGTTGGTTCTGTAAAAAGTTCTCTTAAGTTGAAGATTTCATCAATTGTTGTGTCTTTTTTGCGCTTCTCCCGCTCCTTTCAATTGGCTTTTTCTTCGATCAGGCTTCTTTTTTGCTCTCTTTGTTGCCTGTCACTGTGGTGCCCTGAGGCGACTCATCAATTACAACTCTCTGTATGGTGGTCCCAAGCAACTGTTTTCTTGAGCTTTTCTTCTTCTTCTTCTCCTCAATTAGTAGTTGTGTCTCCACCTGGGAACTGATGTTATATATAATAGCCATACCACATTGGAGAATGTCTTTTGATGGCTTGGCTTCCAGGATTTACTACACAGTATGTGCCAAAACTGTATGTGTGTGCATCTGTGGGTGCTCTCAGTTTCCTGTACTTCTCTCTGATATGCATTTGTCCCTAGTTCTATAATTCCTCCAGATATTAATGGAAATGGGGGGGGGGGGGTGTATAAGCAGTGCCAGCTTTAGTGCTGGTGATGCCCAGTGTGAAATTATTTTTAGGTTCCCCCCCCCCATGACCTCCTCCTCGAATTCCTTCACTATCACCCGGCAAAAGTGCCCCTTATCTCTCCATAGCCCCTCTCTCACACACATTTCATTTGTTTTAAAGCACTGGTAAAGGCTGGCTTTACTAATCCACTCAGCTATCCACAGAAAATGCAGATCTGTTCTTTGCAGAAAGCATATTCACCCTCTGCGCTACTATATGCAGAGTCAAAATTTCCACTAGACAAAACTCTGAATTCTCTCTCTAGCAGGAACATTAAAAACAAGAGTTATCTTCACATTTTTATTGTTGTTTTAAAGCTGGATGTGCCAGGAACTCGGCAGCAGATGTTTTTAAATCATAAGTTATTGCTAAACACAGCACCCCCCTGAAGGTCAGACCCCCCTCAGGTCAGCACCCAGTGCAGCCAACCAGCCACACTGCTCTAAAGCCAGCCCTGAATATAGGAATCCCCTGCTGGTCTAGACAAAGAGAGCAGCCAAGGGGCAGATGTTTGGTTGCTTTGTGATGTCATGCTTAGTCAGTTTCATAGCCATAGCTTCTAGTATAAGTGTTAGAAGGTCGGTATTATGATCATTGTCATGTACTACATTCTCCAATAGAGTAAACACTGATCTCAATATCTATTCTAATGAAAACAATGACCTAGAAATAATATAGTCTTGGCCAGCACTACTAGGAGAGCTCTGTGCAATCAGATTCTCTGCATAGTCCCTAATCCCAGTGACAGAGGTGCCACGGAACTACCAACCCTCGTCTTGTTATGGATGGGATGATGTTTGATAGTCCCTCAATCTTTACTGGTGAGATGCTAAGTTTGGAAACAGTTGCTCTGTTATTTAGCATATGGATGGGGACATTTGGCAATGTAAAGTCGCTCATCAATTGAGAATTTGTTGTTGAACTGTCAAGTGTCAGTGGGTGAGGGCGCATTTCAGATACTTACAAACATAGACATAGGACAGCACTCCATAGGGAAGAGGGAAGAGGTAGTGGGGGATGGATGGACTCATGCATGCCCTGGTAATTGTACACAATTCTTCAGAGGATGTGTAATAGCTTGTTTTCATCCACAGAGCACAGGAATGTCTGGGGCTTGGGTTTCTCCAGTTGGGCCATACTTTGCCATTTCTCCTGCAACCGCTTCACCCAAGGAGTTCCTAATATTCGGAGTGCAACTTATTGGGAGACAGGGAGTGTTTGTGGTGCCATGGTTGGTGGCTCAGTTATTTCTAGACTGATGCAGATGGCTCCAGTCTCTCTCTCCATTGGCACTCTTTTAACCTTATCATGGTCCACAATAGTCCAGTCATCTGCCAGCATGATGCTTGTTCATTGAACAGGTAGGAGTATGCTTTCTTCAAGTCTTCAAATAAGGACTGTAGTTCCCTCAGTTCAGCATCCTTGTTACCATTTTTGGTATGCTCACCCCCACAGCACTAAGGTTGCAGTAAGTTGTTTCACCCTGGGAACTTGAGCGGTACTCAGTAATATGTTTTTTGGTTTTCTCTTGCACCACAGTAGTTCAGTCCAGGTGGGTCTATGCCCAAGTGATTCTTGTGGGTCTGTGCAATGGAAGGTGGCTCCGGTTTGACACTGAGCATTTTGCTGACTACCCCAGGGGACGGCCACTGGTTGTGACTTTTTTATAGGAGTTAAAACTTATACTGTCCCCTCATGTTTGGCATGTTAGATGTTTTAGGCAGTAGTGGCACTAGTTGGCCATACAGATGAAGAGATCTTCGGGGAATCAAGGTATCAAAATCGCTCTTGCACTTTTGTAACATCAATGTCTTCTTGCTTATACAGTATTGACAGGGCACAGTGTAGTTGTGTAGCACTATAATGCTTACAACAGTGTATAACAATGTATGGCCATGTGCCAGTTAACTGGTTAGCAGTATCTGGGTCAGGACACTTAGAGAGGTGCTCAGATTGCGTTCTCAAGATGAGGCCAGGACAGGAACACTAGGGAGCAATCCAACATCAGATGGAGTAATATGGTTCAACAAAAACTAAATCTGAGTTATACTGGCCACCAGCCAAATAAGCACAAGTTGTTAACGGCACAAGCACCTTACTACCAATTGGTGACACCCAGGTGGTGGCCCCGCAGGCCCTTAAACTACAGGACAGCCATAGTAGTGCATTACAATTACAACAGCCATTTATTTTTTAAGTGGGCACTAGCTAGACAAAGCGCAAACAAGTAAATGCAGTTCCAGGACAGGAACAAATATGGATTCGTATTTCCTGCTTGCCTCTGGGACTTGTTGGAGCCTTACCTTCAGTGGCTCGTGTCACTGACCCTGAGGGAGAGAGTGGGAGAGGGCTCTGAAGTGGAGGGGTAGGTGGGAAAGCTGCACAGCAAGAAAGCCTCACTGGCACCTGGGCTGGCTGCATCAACGCCACCATGTCTAACACACTGCAATTCACCTCTGCTCTCCACAGCCTACAAACAGTCCTTGGCTGACACTCAATCCAGGAGAGACAGGGCAGGGTGGGTACGGGAAGGTACGACTGTTGGAGGGTGTTGGACATGGCAGTTTGTGCAGGCTGTGCCCCGCAGCCCCCGTTAGCCCTGTCCTCTGCAGCACAGGGGGTCGCCTCCTGGCACAGCATCTCGTCCCAGCACAGCGTTTGCCTCTCCCACAGCTGAGTTCCCTTTCTAAATGCTTCTGGGGAGACTCACTTGGAAAGTCTTTTTTAAGGTCGAGCTTAAGCTTACGGCCTATTCTATACTTTAGTATACTTACTATGGGCTTAAACTGATTTCATTTGCTCGTTTCAGTGTCATTTAAAAACCCTTCCTTGCTAGTGGTAAGTCATGCCTCTTTGTCCCGTCTTTTTCTCTTTGGGAGCAGGGACCAACTACTGTATAATTACGCTTTGTCCTGTTTATCTCTTACTCTAGGGGACTTTCTTTCATGTTTCCTGCTCGAAGCTTCAGTTTTCATTTGCAGAGCATTCTCCTTAGGTTCGCTGTAAACAATACAGTAAATCAGCCTGATATCTTGGTCACATTTGCTTTTCATCGTCTCTCTGCCCCGAGTGTGCCTGCCTGCAGTCCCCATGTGGTGGAAGGGAGTGCGGAGGCCCTCTTGTTTAAATTGTCAATATTTTCATCTTTGGCAGTATGTACTGGTAGACGGATAGCCACATCGCCTTACATATTTCCGTCTATGCAGTGTGTTTCTATCTTATTTCTGACCCTAACAGTGAACATTAGCCATTAACTGGGCATGCGTGGCATCATTTTTCTGGGCTTGAATTACAAGTGCCACAGAATGCATCCCTTCCAGGGTTAATTTATAATTGACAAAAGTGACTTCCCCCTGGTCCTGGAGTCCACACCCTCAGTTCTATTTTGTTTTAGTATCAGTCTGTGCCTCTCTGCCCTGTTGCTATGAAACTTGTCAGGAGCTATCACTTGTACTCGGTGCAGGGGAGAAGCTTTGTTTTTATGGAGTTGCGTCAGGAAAATAGAGCCAGCTTTATTTAAAAGTGCTTCTCAAATGCTGTGATTTGTGCTGGAGTTTGATTTGAGCTCACAGTGTGTGTCGGACGTGCTAAGATATTGTTACGGAGGAAGTGGGAGTGTTCCCAGCTTCAGTCTCTCGACAGTGGCTATGGGTCCCTCAAGGATATAACTGGCACTGTCTCTTTAAGGGATCCCTTGAAACCGCCCTTGCTCTCTTTGTGTTGTCCTTCCTGTCCTCATATTTAGACAAGCGAGCTCCCAGCCAGCAGCAGCCACCCACCCTCATACCCCCTCCTCTGGGCTCAACCAAGAGAGAAAGGAAGGATCCCGAACCCACTTCTTTCCCATCCAGCCCTTAAAACGTACTCTGGTTAAACCTGCCACCTCAGGTCTTTAACCTAGTCGGAATACAACATCAGTTCTCAGCCAATTGCGGGCAAGGTGACATCAGTGAAGGTGCAGGCAAACGTTGGATTTAAGTTATGTCACATGGAATATTATATTCCTAAATTTGAGCACATTATTGTGTCAGGGAATCTCAAATGTCAGTCATTAGTACAGAATCACTGAGCTGTGGTAACTTCTATCTCTGGTTGCTTTCCAAAAGAATTTACATCTATTCCCATCTATCCCATGACTGAGCCAAGCAGAGTGGACACCCTCCCTCCCCATGCTCTATGACTCAGGGCAGAGACGTAGAGAGGGGAGCTGGTAAAACTTCTGCAGACCTTCCCATGTTTGACGTGGCCGTGTTTTGTTCGGGCTTTGGCTATTTTGGTGTATTTATGTTCTCGTGTGCATCTCTCCAGGTCCTGCGTGTTCTCTCAAGGTTCCTTCCCCTCCCTTCCCCCTCACGAATGTGACTTGTGAATGGAGCTGGGCTTACCCACGTCCTGCTTTAGGCTCTGCAGTAGTGCTTCCCAATCCTCTTTCCTTGGAGTAGCCCTCTCCCTCTCTGCAATCACTTCCTGTCTCATGCATGTGTTTACCAAAGTGTAAATGACCTGCTGTTTTAGTTAAACAAGTAACTTTGCTTATGGATGTCTATAGGGTGTCTTTATCTATTTTCCTTTAGTGTTGCAATACCTTCAGTTTTCTGTCACATTTGATTTCTTTTCAGTAGCCTAAGTTGCAAAGATTTCCAGATTATTCCCTCCTGCCAATAAATCACGGTTAATGTTTTATCACCATATTTGCTTTTGGGTAATTTTGAGTTTTTTTTCTATAATCAATAACTATTGCCACGGTTGATTGACTTTAGTGCCTCTGGCAGATACTTCAAAATGACAACACATAAAGGTTTATTGCATTGCCTTCGTGTAGCCTTCATTTGGGCACTCAGTGTGTCTCTGATGTGCCCCCCTTTTTCTTTTTTCCAGTTTATCTTATGTATCAGCAATCAATTGCTGTTTGCAGTGTGCCAGAAAATTGCTGGAATTATGTGGCAGAAAGGACCAAAATATACGATAGGGTTGACCAATTAATGTGGCAAAAAAGTCCAGTCATGCATTTACAATGCCAATAGCTTCATCTCAAGTAAATGCAAGACCTATTACATTGCAAATGCTTGTTACTCCATGGTATCCACACTCTCGCCAGTAATTACTTTTCCTCTGACATGTGCCTCATGCTTCCCGAGATTAGAACATTTGCCGCTTTCCTTGATCTATGCGCTCACTACACGAATAATTATTCAGCATCCTCTATGCTAATGTCGTCCGGAGAGGCTAAAACAAAATTAGATAAATGAACAATAGCATGTTACATGAATGAACAGGACACAGACCAACAGAAGGATAGTGGAAATGTTTTGAGTTGTGACTGAAAGATCATTGAGAGCAACAATAACTGTGGAAATAAATGAGTACATCTCAGCTTTATTGTGTACCACAGAGTTTATGAAGAGAGTAGTGGGTTCAGGGAAAACATCATTGACTGGGGTGACTTCCATCTTGGACAAGATGGTGTTTTTGTCTAAACTGTGGCCTAGTTATCATATATCATAAAATGCACTTCTACACATCATAAAAAGTTTGTTTCAAAAGCAACAGTACTATTTAAGTATGTACACGTGTGAAAATGTGAAAATGCATTCAGTACGTTGTTAATGATGCACAAATATATACACACCTAGAAATCTTCTACAAATGCAAAAACGAAACACTGGAACACTAGCAGCCATTATTGTGGAAAGAGTCAGTGTTTTAAACTACAGACAACACCACAGCATAGGCTCCTGCATGAAACCACAAGAGCCACAATTTGGCACAAAACACCAAACCTTGGAAGAGCAGACTTGGAAATTATGTGTCCAGCTGGGCACCACTGTACTATGTGGAAATTGAGCTATGAAACTCTCACTTTAAGATAAATATTATGGACACATAGGTCCTATAGTATGCATATGAATAGTCTCAGTGCAAAATGGTGATGATTCACTTTTCGTAATGCTAATTTTTAAATTATTTCTAAGTTGATAAAATAATGTGAGCTCTTATCTCCTCCTATGCATTGAGGAGTTTTGGAATACACAGAGACATACAGTCTTATCCTATGAGTCATGAACCTTGATTTTATTGATGTGGGGGCTCTAGGGTCAGATAAATACATTTTACACCGGGAACACCTTTTCAAAAGGGTGTATTGTTGTTCACTGTCGTAGTTAGATGGTACAAAACAGGACACTTTAATCAAAAGTGTTGCCTGGTTCAAGTTGAGTAGCCTCATACCCCCCCAACTTCCATTTTATTTTTGGCTCCCTTTCTTTTATGCCTATCTCGATCCATTACAGGTTTAACACACATATGTATTTTAGTAATTTGAGTAGCGAGTGTTGCTAATAATAAAATGGGTAGAGGGTCAAGTTCAGAATGATACTGTTAAATTCGAATTATTATTGTATTTGTAAGTTGTAGCATGTTGAAGTTGAGCTTTTGGACCCACTTGACCATAAGATATCTTGGTGTTCTGCTGCAGTCTTTCTTCCATTTTCCTGAGGAAGATAGCCTTTTTAGGTTTCTCTTGAACAGCGCTTGTGCTGTACTTGTGAAATCTATTGTATTTAATATAAAGCTTAAAGGGGGCTTACTTCCCGCCCTTCTTGCTTTCCTTGCTTTTCATTGGTTCTGTGCTTGCCACTGACGTTTCCTCCATTTCTATTGGCTGTATCACTATATCTTGCATTTACCAATGCTTTTTCCTTGTGTTTGCTCTTATCAGTGTCCCGAGGCACAGGTACTGCGTTCATCCGCTTGGGTTTCGGAACTTCTTTTCTTAATTGATTCACTGCTTTAAACATAACGCGAACCCCAAACAAGGTATTGGAGCGCTTCACAGACACAGAAAGATTAAGTGATTTGCACAGAAACATTGGATGTTGTGCCTCCCACCAATATTCAAATCCTGATCGCAGTGGCACACGCCATCACCCCCGGGATAACGCACACTCACCAGTCTCCCCGGGCTGAAGCAGAACCCACTCTAGTGCTCCTTTCTGCTGTGGATGCCGAAGCTTGTTATTGCAAATTACAGCAGTGTCAAAAACACCAACTGCTCATGGCGTAATGAAATAATCATGTTTAAACCGTCATATGACCGTTGATCACCACACAAAGGTGTCCAATGATATTGATGTTGTAGTTTATAATGCTGTTACGTCTGCACATCTACATGTTTAGATTTGCTCTTTCTCTGTGCAAACATTAGTGTCATCAGTTACAGCTGCGTTTGCTATGGGTTTGTGTGTATTACAATCTAATTATCCACTTTGCTTTGGGTTACATGGCAGCACTTAGTGGCGATTTTTCAATTATTCTTGGCAGTTATTATGGCTTCGACGCTGAGTAATGGCACATTCATTTTTCACATACTCTGGAATTCTGGACTGTTCTTTCTATCTTCATCACCCATCTTGGTCACTTCCAAATTAGGCGCTATTCACCAGCCGCGCGATGCATTTAAAAAGCACTCTGAACAACGTCTCATGTAATAGAGGATGTCCACGGTGACACCTGCGGGAAGACCTGTCTTTCACTTTTAAATGAAAATGAAACATTCCACTCTTTCCCGCTACCTTTTTTCATTTAATTTTCCGGATTAGCAGTCTCACTACTTATTTTTCCAGTTTTTTTAGAGTCTAGCCGCATTAGCAGTGGTTTAGCATTGCAGACCGCAAAGGCTTCGAGGCTCGTGTGCTCTTATCTGCACACGATCAGAGCATCATTCTCCCTTGTGCGTTAGAGGTAAAGCACTTCCTGGACTTATTTTTGATCCAGCACTTTTGATTTGCTCCTTGTCGTGCACAGCCAATGATTTTTTTCTTTCACTCACAGACCCTGGTTGTATAGTCCACACATTAACAGTGCATCACCTGTCACTGCACATGTGCGTGTAATAATACTCATTGTTCCATAACTACATAACTTGCAAAGTAATGCACATAAATTGTGCTTGCGTTTTTGTTACGTACACAGTGGTTTCAGCAACACTGGTTTCTAGAGCTTCGGATCTCTCTTCCGGTCATTCTGTATGTGTTGTTCCTCAACGGCTCATCACTGTTCTAAGGGGCACAAGCGCACCGAGGTCTTGGCTGTGCATTTGGTACTTTCATGATTTCACACGTCAGGAGTGGTTTTACAGTTCGGTGCTTATCGCCTTTCACTCGGCACTCATATTTTGCATGTGACACGGGCATCATTTGTCAAACATTAATCCCAGTTAGTTGTTCTGATTAGACCATTATCATGTTTTGCCTGCACAGCGCCACCGTTCCCCTTCCTCCCTTCGATGTCTGCTATTTTTAAACCCCATCCACTTGCCGCCCGTTTAAAACCCCCTCCCCCTCCTCCTGCTCTCCTTAAACCTTCCCCCTGCTTTCCTTGTTTTCTAAACCCCTTCAGCACCCACCCGCTTTCCTGCTGGAGAAACGCAGAGCCATGTGAAGTGTTTTCCATGTCTGGAGCTCTCCCAGTGCACTTTATATAGTTATTCTCCTAGCACAGACAAGAACACCAAAGGTAACTTACGTTTCACAGAATTCATACATGTATTCCCCCGTCGAACGTCAGAACTGCAGTCTTGTGTGTATCAGCAATAACATTGATTTGCATATCCTGTGGCCAGCATGCCTGTGTTTCTTCCCCTTTGTTTTAGAATTAAGTATTTGCACCTCCAGTGAAATCCTGCCCATTAGCCGCTCCCAGATGTATCTATGATCATCCCCCGAAAAAAATACCTGAGCAGATCCTCCCGGCTTGTGTTCTGCTCTCTTAGCTTTGTGCTGTTTTCATTTTGTGCGTTTTTCTTCTTTAGCTATTTATCTCATGTGTATATTGGTAGTATCACAAATGAAGTGACCCAGACAGAAGAGGCTTATTTTTTGAGCAAATTCAAAAGAAAACTGCCATGTTTGGACACCGTTCCCCTAGTTTTTGTAAAAAGACAACTGTCTCTCGACATTCGGACAGTTTGAGTGCCTCAGCTGAAGTGTAATTCCGTGAGTCTCCTCTGCTGTGAAACCGAAGCCAGGCGGACAGCTAAACAAACCTTCCTGCAGGGTGCCTGCTGCCTGAAAGAAATGTAAATGAGAGCTACGAGTTAATCTGCAAATGTTCTGTAAATGCAAGATGATTTGGAGCTGGTGCTGGCTTTAATTGGCCTAATCACACTGTGATGACAAAGATTTATTCTTTATGAGGGGTAGTGGAAAGAGTTAACAACTGGGCTGTGAAGTGCCTGCCTTTAATTACAATTGTATTTATGACGCGCTTACTACACCTGGAGGTGTTGAAAGGACAATAATGTTAAAAAAGTTCATTACCTACACTCTGGGTATTGAATCTATATTTTGGAAGCACCATTTTATCTTTAAATATTTTACGCAAGCTTAAAATAATGAATTGCATATTCACAGTGCTTTCTGTCACAGGTTTGTCAGTGACTGTGACCTTGTAGACTAAAAATGCTCATGAAGCTAAATCTTGAAACAAAAAAACAATAGTCAAATGGGCGAATCCGAATGCATTTACCAATGCACTTTTTTTTTATTTATTTTTTTACAAACAGTGTTTCTAGCGCCATCAAGTTAGACAGAGACATCCTATGTCATTCACTTTCTCACTTAGTGAACTGCCACCGGATTTTAGAAAAAGAGCGCACTAGATGTACTTTTGTAAAAAAATATATATACATATATATATATATTAGGAGCTTGGTTAAACAACACATTCTGTAACTCTCGACGTACCGTGGCTTAACTGTCTACTAAATCCTGCGACTTACTTCCAGAGGAGTAAGTCATTTTCTTTATGTCCGTTTTTCGAAGAGGAATGTTCATTTTAACACATCTGAGTTTATTGATTTGGGTTGAAACGTTCAGTAACTCAAGACTAGGGGATACATTTCAGGATCTGTTTACATCTGTTTGTTTTAGAACCTATTTACTAGTGAAACCGGCAGTGAGTCTACAAGCGATACATGTTTCAAGTATATGCTTTCTGCTACGATAAATGATGCAGTTTATGCACAGAAAGATGGGCACGAGATGAGGAACTGGGCCTATGGTTTAGCGCTGTCATAGATGAAACACTTTAGTAAATAGTAAGGAAAAATGACACTTTTCACGCTCACAATCCGTAACTGACAGGATTTCTAACGTGTTTTTGTCACATTAACGAAAACTTCTTAATAATATTTTTTTAACAATATGCAGCGCCTGAAGTTGAGTACAGAATTAGTGAACATGCTACAAATGTACGTTTTGTACAGCTGTCATGTATGTTTAAACATGATTTAAAAGTCTACACGTGATAACGATTTAACTCCTACTAGATCAACAATTATCCGATAGTTTTCATATTTTATGAACTGCATTTTTCATGTTATGTGGCATTGTGAGTATATGTGACATAGCGATGTCGTACCTAAAATGATAAGATATCCTTAAATAGCAGATTATATTTTAAAATTGAAAATTTAACAGGGACTTTCCATTGACAAATCATGGGTGCGATTTACCTGCAGTAATTACACTGTGTAAAGCGCAAATACAGGGTTTATATTTTATTCAGTAATATACGTATCTTAATTAGCAAATGAGCATGCTTGAAATTGCCAATTGCTTAACAGCTATGAGATAGTGTTAGTACAACTCTCATACTAACTTTAGGTTCAGTAACGTTTTGTAATTGTTATGTTTCAAATTGCAGTTGGATAATTTCCCCAGAGGAAGGGCTTGGCCCAAAATGCTTTGAGTATAAAATCAATTCATAGAGTAGGAAATTGATAAACAATGATTTATTTAGTTTGTATTATCAGTTGAACATGAGTTAAACATTTTGATACTAATTGGATTTCCTATGAACTAAAATAATTATTTTTCTATATAAAAAACAAAATCCCGAAGGATCGAAGCTTGAATGAATGTTTGAAAAGAATAAATTACAATGTTCATTCCACAGTGTGCTCAACAACATGCTCTAAATTTCCCAGACCGTTCTACTGTTCAATGTATAAACGCCCGGACTGGAGGTAATAGGTTGAGACACACAATAAGGGAAGTGTTAGTAACCCGCAAGGAGTAAATTACAGTGTAAGTGAAGAGTGACTTGTTTCCTATTTGGCATCAAATCACCTAATCACAAAATGTCATCAAGCCTGTTATTCAAAACATCAGTATAACGAGAAGCAAACAGAGCATGACCACAATAGGTAATAACAAGCATTGTGTGAGGAAGTGGATTATTAGTTGGTCTGGATGGTAGTCCACTGCAAGTAATAATGTTGTTATTCTTGTTAGGTCCATTAAAGGTTTCAGTAATTTAAACGCAAGTTCAGTCCCTGGTAGATATGGCACAGGGCAGACAGGCATAACTTAAGAAAATGTGAAAGGCAATTAGAAGTAGCAAAAGAGTTAAAATGTTTAAAACACAATAAAAATCTCACTTCAATTTATAAGAATGAAGAATATGTTAACGAACAAATTGCACAAAAAAGACAAAAATACAATAAGAGATATATGGACTTTTAAAGTTTCAAATAAAAATAGTGCCACAGAGTGCCATCTGCGGGAAACTGTTTAGAGAAGACCAGAACAAATGTAATTTTTAACGCCAACTGCAACGGAGCAAGGTTTTTCAGCCTGGATGTGAAGATGGAGTCTTCGATGTCGCAGAGCAAATGGAGGCTGACAAAAATGGGAAAAGCTCAGAGCAGGAGAAGTCTCGAATTTGTGCCAAGGAAGACATCACTTGGATGCTGATCAGTGTTGAATCTGCTGAAGGCTTCTTACTTTTGACTCTATTTGGAGGAAGGCTGAATCTTTCAGAAGAGCGAGGCTGCAGGCTGTTGCTGGGGAAAGTTTGACATCAGACCTGCAGAATCGCATTTGCTGAAGCCAAAACGAAGTAGCAGGAGCTGTGAAAAAAATTAGGACAACTGACGATGGACCCCCTGCAGTTAGGCTTGGTAGGTTGGTCCCGGTCTTCTGTCCATTCTCTAGGCAAAGATTCTTGAAAAGTCTCAGATTTTAGTTTTGAACAGGAGGATTATACTCCGACACCAGCCAAGGGTTTCAGGACCTCATTAACAGCACTTTCGTGTCAAGGCTTTTTCAAACAGAAGCCAACTGCAGGCTCCAGGGCATGTCCAGTTAAAATTGATCAGCTGGACACTTTTGTATCACCATAGCTTATCAGGAGGTCTGGCAACTGATCCTTGAGGTCCAGCTCTCAGTCCTGGGTACAGGTGGGAGCAGGTCCAGCCCTTAGGGTTCTTCTCACAAGTCACAACAGCAGATGCAGTCCTTCTTCTGCCTTCCACAGGTGTCCCGTAGTGTTTTGAAGAGGGTGCCCAGTGGTGTCTCATGCATGCCTGGCACTAGCCTATGGGTGGGGTGACTCCAGGCATCTCCCTGATGAATAGGGGAAAAATTCCCATGGGTAACCCTACCACATTTGCAGCAGCTCCTGTGAGCCTTATTGCAGACAATTCCACAGTGTCTTTCTCTACCTAAAATCAAGATGGCTGAATCTTTCTTCCTGTGTGCAGAGCTACTCTGCCTCACCCTACCTGAAACCAAAATGGCAGAACCTTTCTTCCCCTGTCCAGAGCTCCTGTGCTGACCTTAGAGAAGTGGCCAGGGAAATGATCAAACCTTCCCTGTGGTCACTCAAAACTGGTTCTGTGGGAAAGTCCTCTCCCACTGGGATTGGTGTATAGCTGGCTAGAAGGACAATAGTGAAGAAGGCTCGCGTGTAGCCTACATCTGCCAAAGGCAAGGTAGGCATCCTATGAAGTTAATTAAGTTCCTCATCGTTGGTCAGATGTCCATCCTGTCACCTCTCCCTTTGTCTCAGTTGCACTGGTAACCACTTCACACCTAATCAAGGACCTATTCATCTTGTGGGTGACAGTTGGAAGCCCAGCAAAAGGGCTTCTAGGGCATGCAGGCAGGATAAAGGCAACTTTTCAAAAGTACTTTACGTAAAATATTTGTTGCAAATCCGATTTTACCAATGAATTGTATTTGTAATAATAACAACTAATTTTTTATCTGGTTCTTAGGTGGAGATAACATTATTTAATTTTACCATTAAATCCCAATGCATTCCTATGGAACAGCTGAGTACATTTTTATCTGGTTCTAAGGTACTGGTAACATTATTTAATGTTAACGTTAACTCCAAAAGCTTTTCCAGTGGAACAGCTAATTCTGCTACAGTGATAAATGCATTCATGCCTTTTCACAATAAGGGCATGTTTTACTTTAAACTTTTACATGTCATACTCTTAAATACTATGCATCCTGCCTTATGGACACTTAAGAATAATTTAGTGATGACTTATTAATAATAACAAGGAGGGTTTGGCCTGTCAAAAAGAGTTACTTTGATCGGTCGAATTTGCAGTTTTGACCTGCATAACCAGGGCAGAGATCATATGAATGATGATCAGTTTTGAATATGTTGAAGACTTCTACCTTTGTACTCCTTTTGAAGGAAGTCTGAATCTTTCAGAGGGGCAAGGCTGCAGGCTGTAGCTGGGAAACATTTGATGTCGGACCTGCAAAATCAGATTTGCTGCAGCTAAAAAGAAACTATGATAGCTGCGAAAAATTAGGACAACTATCAATGCACCCCCTGCAGATCAGCTAGGCAGGTTGGTCCCAGTCTTTTGTCGATCTTCCAGATACAAATCCTTGAAAAAGTTTCTAAGTCTCAGATTTTAGTTTTGAGCAGGAGGATTATAGTCTGACATCAGGCAAGGGTTTCAGGACCTAATTAACAGCACTTTGACATCAAGGCCCACTCAAACAGAAGCCAACGCAAGCTCCAGGGCAGGTCCAGGTAAAATTAATAAGCTGGGCACTTTTGTATCCCCTTAGCTTATCAGGAGACCAGGCAACTGATGCTTGGAGTCCACCTCTCAGTTCTGGGTACAAGTGAGAGTAGGTCCACCCCTTAAGGTTCTTCTAACAGGTCATAACAGCAGATGCAGTCCTTCTGTCGTCTACGGGTGTTCCATGGTGTTTTGAAGAGGGTGCCCAGAGGTGACACATTTATGCCTGACACTAGCCTATGATTGGGGTGACTCAAGGCACCTTCCTGATGAATAGGGGAAACGTTCCCAGGGGTAACCCTACCCACATTTGCAGCAGCTCATGTGAACCTTATTGCCAACAACCTCACAGTGTTCTTCTCTACCTAAAATCAAGATGGCTGAACCTTTCTTAACCTATGCATCATGAAAGTGAGAAAACAAAACATAACTGCAGGCCTGTCTGTCTGACCTGCAGTTATGTTTTACCTTCTCACTTTCATGGTGGCACAATATGTGCTGCAGCCTACTAGTGACATTTAACTTACAGGCACAGGATACCCTTGGTTCCATAAACTAGGGACTTAAAGGTAAGGTAAATAGGCTCATTAGGAATATAGCCAAATTCAATATGTTTCAGGGGTCAGAGCAAATGCACTGGATCCTGACGAGCAAGGTCCCAGTGCAAAGAGTCAAACCACTAGTAGGTGCTAGGGCACTTATACACGAAGACTACAGATACCCACTTATAGCACATATTCTGTCATGTGAATCTCAAGGTTCCCGAAAAACTTTAGAATTTTTTGCTATTGAACATGTACCCATGGACCCCAGAGGGGGTAACAGAGAATTACGTTTACGCAGAAAAGAAGCAATCAGCCTCATCTGTTTGGCCATGTGTATTCATGATATGTTACTACAACTGATTGAATTTGATTCATTATTTGTTAAGGTGAAAAGAATTATACCAATTATGTTTAATAATATGGTTATTTATCTTATAATGTGAAACAATCTGAACTTGAGAACCATACATTGGTGTGTGAGCCCTGACGGGTATATATCATGGCTATGATACACTATCCTGTCAATTGAATACTTCTTTTATGATATGTTTGGTGTAATATTATTTTATTCTTCTTTTCACTTTCTTACTTTATTCAGTCACTATTGACTTTTTAAGCATGTTGATTATATCATACTCTATATTCTTCTAGATGTACAATCTTTTCCTCTTCAATTTTGTTAAATGAGCCCATCTAGATAATCTACTTTGTACTAGAACTTGCTTCTTTGGTTGTTTTGACAAGCACTAATAGTTAGCATATACTATGATTACCTTCTTTACATATATAATCTTTTCTGGTAATTACTAATATATCACAGTACTATGAAGATACAAAAATTATTTTTTGATCTGTGTACGTCTATGTAGGTTGGATAGTCCGATCAGTATTGATTTAAATACTGTGCTACATGATTGCGCTATTATTAATATGAGCACTCTTTTACAAAATACGATACTCTTTACAAGATGGCCACACTGTTTAGATAAGATTCCTTCTACTATTTCGTCAGCCAGTGTCTGTCCCGTCGATGTGGGGTATTCCTTACTACAATAGGAGGCCGCCTGTCCTCTTTCTATGGTTAGGAAATTTAATAAGATATCGGCACAAGGCATTTCCAACGCGTACTCGCGTTCCGAAAAGATAAAGCTGATTGGCGATACTGCCGCAGGTGGGTCAGACCATTTATGTTATTGGCTAAGTTTCTTGAGTCGTTGGACGGTCCATTTTATTTGTCTGAGTTTTTTTGTAGTAATGGAGCCACAAGGCTTGCAATAACAGTAGTGGCGGAAGCGCTCGCCGACGCATTTCCGCGTTCGGTGTAGATGTAGTCCAACTCACAGTATGAATCTAGATAAGACCGATTATTGACGGCGTTAGACTAGTTTAGATTTTATGGCGGTCATCATTAGCAATGTGTTAAGGTTTATCACTGCTGATGCCACTTGGCATACAATAACCAAATAATGCCGGAACCATTTTTCGACGCGTACTCACGTTTGATATGTTTAGAATTTAATCTCTGATGTATACATAGGTGGGTTCGATCAAGAATAGCGCTAATTGAGTTGCTCAAGTTTGTTGTTGGACTGTGGTGCTTGGTATATACGAACTATGATGGAGCTACATGGTACATATCAACAGTAGTGATACATGTTTTTCTTTGCTCAGCAGATTCACCCACAATACGCTTGAGATTTTAATATGAAGTGGGGATACAATTTGTCTAACCCATAGATGATTAATTTCTATGACCATTGATGTTCCTTGTCACATACCAAAACTACGTGAACAGGTAACTTTGGTTACTCTGTCTTTAATCTCACTGCAATAGTTGCATGTTAAATGCATAATTTTACTTAATATTAGGTTCGCCCATCCTATAGATGGATCGCTTTTTACACTGAATAAAATCATTTTATCTAACTAATCATAACAGTTTCTCCCACTTTTGGGTTCTGGTTGTGGGAGATTCACAGTGACTGCTACATATTCACAGGGTTACATAAAGAAGGGTGTAATTTGTCTTGTGAGTTAACATCTTTAAGTTTTCCTATCCATCCCACGTTTCTTGATTTGCTTCGGTGATTCGTTCAAGGGTCTATACATCATTTTGAGATGTGTTATTTGTTCCATGATTGGTTACCAGATGTAATTTCTTTTGAAACAATTGCAGCCCTGACGAAGTCATTGGGGTATCTCCCAGATGAAACACGTGTTGGCTGTGGAAAAAGGTTGGATCAACATTTCTGGTAATCTCTTCGAAAAAAAGAACCCATTGGAATGGATTTGGACATTGACATTTGATTGTAGGTTCGAATTGGAGCATTACCCATGACACAAAAACTTTCATTGATTGAACTGATTTTCTTGGATGGAGACATTGCCATTAAATCATAATTATTTGTGGAATATAGTAGGGACTGCCTAGCCTCTTAATCTTGCATATTGATACTTCACACACAGTGACTTGGCATCAAGATATACAGTATAGGACAATTGTAATAATTTTCGGCATAACATGATACTGTCTAATATGTCATTGTTGATTTAACAAGTGCCTCTTGTTTGTTTCACTAGTAGTATTGGCCCAAAACAATGGGGGTGATTATGCCAAAATATACCTTTTCCTATAACTTGTAAAGCCAATAAGTCTGACCTTGGTAAGTATTCAATTTCTTTTATATTTTTGTAAACGTAGGATACACATTAGAAGTATTAAAAGTAAAACTCCTGTTGTCTATATGGGGTGTGCATATGTTTGCAAAAAATGAGTAAAACGTGATAAATCATTAAAATAAATACATATAAACCCTGAAACTGTCCTACCCTTTTAGGTGGAAGCACAAGAGCAAAATGCCTTCACTCACAGGGAAAGTATCCAGTGGCTGATGTCAGCTGATCCACTGCCCTATACTGCAGGTTGTGTTTGGCAGAAGAAAAATGTGAGTGGCATAAGAACTGCAAGAACATCTTTACTGTGATAGGAACTGTCTGCAACAGCAGATTCTGATAATTAAGTCTAATCACTTTCAACCTCATCTTTCTCAACAATTCTATTATTGCTTTTAAACCTGCAATGCGGGTTTAACAGTGAGGGGACATAAACTCTACAGAAGTCGCAAAACCTGGTAAAAAACACGCTCTCTTGCCTAGCCATGTCGCCATGACACTCTTCCCTGCTCGGCTCCTGTCGCTCAAGTTGTCCTTCTCCCAGACACCTCAAGGGTGAGGGGTTTTCTTCAAGGGCAGCACAGTAGAGCAGAGTGACTGACACCATGATTTAGAAACTTCTGCCACTACCAACAATATCTGTGTTACAGTACTGGATTCGTTGCCACCATGTGAGACAGGTATTTTATGTCGCTGTCGTAGGTGCCAAGTTTATTGACAGATTAACAAGGGTCGGCTGGTCCAGAGGCTGACAGGCTGACGGATACATAAAGAAAGCACTGAGCTGATGGGAAGAGGGAGAATTGGCAGAGAAAAGGACATAAAGTAACCAGAAATATCTAGTGAGATAATAGAAATCTCCTCTCCTGTACATAACTACAGCACTATTATTCATGCATAATTAGCTTTTGGACACTCGAAGTTACAAAATTGCTTCTTACTTCTCTTTCTACTAGATTCTATGAACGAATCCAGGGCTAGATGCATGAAGCATTTTTGCTGACCTCAACAGGCCACCATCCCTGTGATGACTCTGATTCCTAATGGGCCGAACATTGCAACCTACCACATTAGTATTCATGAGGCAGGTCAATTAGTGACCCACAATAAATTGCTAAATGAAGCTCAGTGAGTTTCATACATTAGGAATAGTGATTTTATAATTGTGATTTGCTGAAGATCACAACTAGGTAATCGCTATTCCTAATATTGATACATCTGGCCCATAACTTTGTCCAGCCACAGCAAATCAGAGAACGAACTGAAGCTACCATCATATTTTAAAAGTCAATGCAAAATTACATCTTTGCTTATATATACAGAAAGGAAGATGAGCTTACTGCCCCTCATTTTAAATGCGCTGCTAAGTTACATCTTTGCTTTAATTTATGGAAAGTGTGTACTTTGCTACCCCCTTTTAAAAGAACTACTAAATTACATCTCTGCTTATATTTACGGAATGTGTGATATAACTCACTACCTCTTTAAGTGCACTGCTAAATTACATCTCTTCTAGCATTTACAGAAGGTGAGACGAGCGTGGTACCCCTATTTCAAATATACGACTAAATTATAACTCTTTTTACCTTTACAGAAAGTGCAAGGTAGCTTTCTACACCTGTTTTAAACGTAGTACTAAATTACATCCCTTCTTACATTTACAGATGATGAGATGAGCTTGCTATCTCCCGTTTTAAATGTACTACTAAATTCAATCTCTTCTTACATTTACAGAAAGTTTTAAAATGTACATCTAAATTACACTTCTTCTTACCTTACACGATGTGTGGTGTACATCGTTACGATTGGTACGCTGTTAAATACCATCACTTCTTACATTTAAAGAAAATATGGTGCCGCTTGTCCTTCCCTTGTTTCGGACCTTGTTTTGCTTCTTTCAAAGGAATCCAGAAGAAGGCTTACCACCCAGTTAAAGATGATAATAATTATGTTCAAGCAGATGGGCTTATGTAAGTTTCAAAGGATGCAGTACTACACTCACAGCACACTAGCAGGCAGGAGCCGGTTTTGTTTTTGTGGTAGTGGTGTGGTGAGGCACACTCAGGCGTGTACGACAGAAATCCCACTAATGAGGCTGCATTTGTGTTTTTTCCCCATACTTCTCTCTTTAAATACCATTGCCTAAACATGGAGCTAAACATACAGTTATGTGACGGAGCTTCACCCCTGCAAAGCTACACGGACTATATTTTAAGCAGATAGTTGATGTAAAACATAATTTTCTGACAGTCCTGCCATTCACTGTCAAACTATGGGGGTGATCGGGGCCAGGGTCGGCGGGAGCACCGCCAACAGGCTGGCGGTGCCCCGCAGGGCATTCTGACCGCGGCGGTTTGGCCGCGGTCAGAACAGGAAAACCGGCGGTCTCCCGCCGGTTTTCCGCTGCCCTGCTGAATCCTCCATGGCGGCGCAGCTTGCTGCGCCACCATGGGGATTCAGACACCCCATACCGCCATCCTGTTCCTGGCGGTTCGCCCGCCAGGAACAGGATGGCGGTATGGGGTGTCGTGGGGCCCCTGGGGGCCCCTGCAGTGCCCATGCCAATGGCATGGGCACTGCAGGGGCCCCCATAAGAGGGCCCCACAAAGAATTTCAGTGTCTGCTTAGCAGACACTGAAATTCGCGACGGGTGCAACTGCACCCGTCGCACCTTCCCACTCCGCCGGCTCCATTCGGAGCCGGCTTCCTCGTGGGAAGGGGGTTTCCCGCTGGGCTGGCGGGCGGCCTTCTGGCGGTCGCCCGCCAGCCCAGCGGGAAACACAGAATAACCGCAGCGGTCTTCTGACCGCGGTGCGGTATTCTGGAGGGGGGAACTCTGGCGGGCGGCCTCCGCCACCCGCCAGAGTTAGAATGACCCCCTATGTCTGGCTGCAAAGTGTCCCATCAGTTTTTAAAGGAGATGGAAATTATTCAAATTATCCTGCTACGTCACCGCTTTTGGATTTCGGCTTTCTGTGTTTGTTTTTGACAAGATGCAGACAGGGGTTATGTGTGCAACTATATTTCGGGTATGGGGGAAGGGTAATACTTCAAGCACTGATTGGAGAATTAATACTCCAAGCACTGGGGGCCGAGCCAATATGAGATGAGGCATTGGTAAACTGACGTCACTGGCTTTTTAATCGACTGATACATGCAAACAGCATTGTTCACCCCTTTGTTTGCATGCAAGAGCACATTAACCCCTTCACTGCTAAGCCTAATCCTTACCCCTGTGCTAAACTTTTTTTGGGCTATTTGGGATAGTTTGCACTTAGGCACCAATAACTTTTTGTCCACGTAGGCTATCAATACTAGATTTGAGTCATTTTTTTCCAACATCCTGGGGATTCTAAAGGTAGCCAGGGTTTGTGGATTCCCCTGGTGGGGTCTGAGAAATTAGCTAAAATACAGCTAAAAGTTTGTTTTTTGGGGAAAAAGTGCTGCAGAAGAAAGCATCTATTTTTTATTCCCTGCAAGTGGCATCAACGATGGTTTTGTGGTGCTAAAATCACCATCTTCCCAGCTTTCAGGAACAGGCAAACTACAATCGGAAAACCCCATTTTCAACACAGTTTTGGCATTCTACTGGGACATACCCCATTTTTCCTATTCTTTGTGCTTTCAACCTCCTTCCAATTAGTGACAGAAATGGGTGCAAAACCATTGGCAGACTTCTATACATTTTGGAAAAGTAGACAAAATTCTGAATTCAGCAAAGGATTATTTGTGTAGATCCTTCAAGGTTTTAATATAAAAAGTAACAGTTGAAATAAAAAAAATAAATGAAATTGAGTTGAAAAAAATCAACCATTTCCGTCTACGTTTTCATCTGCAACTTTTTCCAGCTATGCAAGATTTTCTAAGGCAATATACCATTATGTTCGCTGGACCCTTCTGGTTGTGTGGATGTATAGGCCTTGTAGGTTCACTAAGAGCCCAACAAACCCTGAGCCAATAACTGAGCTGCACCTTGAGTGTCTTTTCATTGTGTACTGGGTACACAGCAATTCATTTGGTAACATATAAAGAGTAAAAAATAGATATTGTATTGTATTGTATTGTAATCATATTTATATAGCGCTTACTACCCCTGACGAGGCGTCGAAGCGCTTTTCGGTGAGTAGCACACTACTCTGGAACCCAACAAGAATTAGTGATGGATTAGTATTGGGAAATAATGAGTACAGTTTTAGTATTATTATGAGTTAATTTGAGCCGCGGATATGAGAGTTTGTTAGTTAGATTGACTGGAGTAATGGAGGGGTGGAGGAGGAAAGAAATCCAGAAGTGTTAATTGGGAGTATATCCTTCATTTTACTCAACCCAAAGGCTTGGGATGAGTAAAGGGGGATGGAGGAGGGAAGAGTATGTGGAAGGGTTAGGGAGAGCATAGTAGCAGGGTGAGATAAATGCGGGAGAATTTAGTAGGGTTGTGTGGGAGGTCACGGTAGTAGAGTGAGGTTTGGTGAGTTAGATGTGGAAGCGGAGGGAAGAGCTTAGGCAGAGTTATTTATGAGATGAAAGTAGTAGAAAGGATTTGGGATGAGTCAGAGTGAGAATGGAGGATAGTTTGATAGAGACATGACATATGATGATGGGTAGATAAGTGTGATAGGATGAGAGCAGGAATTCATAGATATCTAGTATAACAACCCACCCAGGAGCCATGCAATGGCCTACGAACATGCCAAGTACAGAAACAACATATACACATACATATATATATATATATATATATATATATACATACACACATACACACACACATACAAACACACATGAATACACACACATATGCACATACAATACATAATTAGAACCATGGGTAGAATATACTTAGTCAAACAGGTTTAAAGAGTGTGTGTGTATTTTAATGTTATGACATAGTAGCGATACATATTTTCTAAAGAACTATACATAACTAGAAATATACACAATCTGAAAAAAATATTTATTAACGTAGGCATATACAGTCCACAGTTGTTTGAATATGGTGGTTATGAAGGAAAGAGCCAACTCTTGAGTAGTTTTCTGAAGACAAGAAAGTTATCTGTGGCTCTTATAGTTGGGGGTAATGAATTCCATGGTTTGACTGCTTGAACGGAGAAGGATGTACCACCTATAGTCTTTTTCTTGTATGCTGGTGTTCTAAGGCGGGGTGCATGAAACATATACAAGCAACGCACGTGTGAAGGTGAAAAGGATTTATCCCCCTAAAAGTAACATATTGTGCTACTGAAAAGCATTTTTTCATACTTCTAAACAGTACATTTCCAGGGGGATCCACTGCTACTTTCTGCAGCAAATTAAAGGAGCTATACTAAAAGACTCCAATGCCACTTTACCAACCCAAAGCACTAGGATATACGATACACCTGATGAAGATTTACAGGAGCTACACTAGAACACTTCAATGCCACTTCACCAACCCAAAGCACTAGGATATATGATCACCTGATGAAGATTTACAGGAGCTATACTAAAACACTCCAATACCACTTCACCAACCCAAAGCACTAGGAAATATGATCACATGATGAAGATTTACAGGAGCTATACTAAAACACTCCAATACCACTTCACCAACCCAAAGCACTAGGATATATGATCACCTGATGAAGATTTACAGGAGCTATACTAAAACACTCCAATACCACTTCACCAACCCAAAGCACTAGGAAATATGATCACATGGTGAAGATTTACAGGAGCTATACTAAAACACTCCAATACCACTTCACCAACCCAAAGCACTAGGATATATGATCACCTGATGATTATTTCAGATGAAATATACTGAGTAATATCTTACAGAAAGAAACAGAGTAATCACAAGCATATTAATTACTCACTTATTTTTATGTTATGTTGGGGCTGCGCTCATATACCACTATTAATCAAGCAGTTATTTGTGCACTTAAGTCATATGTCTCAACTGTTTCAATTGCCTTACTTTAAAAAAATAAATAATACAATCCACCCAATCCTTTAATTTCCACTTTATAATAAGGGGTACAGCCAACATGTTTCGTTCCTCACATCAGAAACTTCTTCAGGTCTACTGAATCTTGACTTTGTATCCCAACAATTTTGCATCTGCCTGAAGTGAAAGGAGAACTGAATATAAGGATATGTTGATCGTTTAAAATAAAAAACCTTTTCCTGCTGCAGCTGAAGCCCAAACCACCTCACCAATCGATTCTTGTATTCCATGGATGAGAGCTGCAATAATGGTGCTTAGATGGATGGCCATGCCGCCCTAGGCATTGGCAGAAATTGCTGCTATCACCTGATGAAGGGTCTTAAACATCAAATCCCCTCTGGCTGCTATCAACTCTTAGCACCTACCGGTGCAGCGGGGAGAGATTTTCAATTTTAAAGGGAACAACAGACTATTCACTTCTCAAGTCAGTTGCGTTTGTTTAAGTAGAAACCGCTTGTGTGGTTTGTACGTAGCAAATTCTGGTGTGGATTTAATTATTTCTGTGGTGTACAGTGTTAACTTTGGGTTGTGCTGGGCCAATTCCGCATGGACCACACAGATCTCCTTTTTTGGAAGCCACACCCGGGACGCACCAGTGATTAATCCTGGATGGATCCAGTCATGCTACTGTACCAGGTACCAGACAACGTAAATCTGGGAAGCTTATGGTTGCTATATGTAAACCTCACTTTACCCCTCTTACATCGCTCTGCTTCATGCAGTGTTTGTGAGAAGCTAATAGTTTGATGCTCACCTGCGACCCACACGTATAGCACCAAACTCCTCAGCAACACATAATTTGAAAAGTGTTTTTGGTCTCCTAAGTGGTAGCAAAGCGTTGTTCAGACACAATTGCATACTCTTCATATTTATCGTTAAACGTTACCAAGAAAAGGACATCCTAGCTCTCCAGTTCAGAAATCATAACTCAAAGACAGATCATGCCGAAAACTCTGCCATAAACATTTTAAAGTCATGAATTCCACACTTTATGAAACACCAAGTCCTGCAAAACATACGCGAGTGGCGTTGAAACATCACCCTTTACAAAAACGCACTCAAATATAGGACGTTGTACTTTAATTGTGCCATCATTACCAGATTTTTCCATTCAGAAACTGATTTATCTTAATGCCTTAATGATACTCTGAATACAACAATGGCAATGGCACTTTGAGAAAACCCTTGCATGATCTATTCATCTTATCCAGCCATCTTATACTGGTTCATGAGTTGTAAGCTGCAATTGTCCCATGCTGTGTCTCTTTTGATGTTCCTGGATTCTTAGTGTCCAAAGGGCCAGCTCAAAGTACTTGCCAGACAAGCTCTACAACCTGACTGGGAAGATAACCAGGGCAGCATTCAACGTGCCTCCTGTTCAATATCTGCAGTACAGGTGAGTGGTTAGGACAGTTTATATGTTCCAATGGTTTTCCATGGGGTAAAAATGCACCTCAAAACAGAAATGGCACTTTTCAGAAAGGATACCACTCTTTAGACTTTAGCCGGGTAGGCAGCCAAACTTGGAAAAGTACCCAACCCGCCAATCAAGCCAGGAACCTCGTCATAGTGGTGGACAAACAACTTGTGGTGACCAAGTAAGTCAAAGTTGTGGCGTCATCCTGATTCAGTACCGTCAAACTCCTCAAAAAGATCTTTCAGTGGCCCTTACTCGACACCCTGAGAACAGTCACCCAGGCTCTGATAATCAGCAAACTAGACTACGGTAATGCTCTCTATGGGGGCATCTCCGCCCACCCCACCAAACATCTTGAGGTCATCAACAATGCAGCAGCCAGACTTACACTCCAACTCCCCCGCCACCCTGCACTCACATTACGAACCACCTGAAGAAGCTACACTGGCTCTCAGTTCACAAATATATTGTTAATTTTAAATAAGTGTGTGAAATGAAATGTCACAAAATTCAAGATGTTCATTTATATGGAGATACAGCAAAAGGCTTTGCACCATTTTCTATACCTTTACAAGAAGGTTTTATAAACGAAATATTTTTTGTAAGTTTTCCTGATACTCTCAACTTTCAGCACACATTTGACATGATCAATCTGTAAATTTGCTTGAACCTATAACCTTACTTGCGGACTGCAGATCCGGCTTCAAGATACTGTGCACAAGTCCCACCATGCCTCTAAGTGACAGGGTCAGACACTCTAGGAAGGCCTGCAGCAACAGTCTCAAAGAGCAGAGCACACAATGAGATGTGTCAAAGAAGATTGAGGAGTAAATATTCCTTAGAAACAAAGATTCTCTCTCGCAGCTAAACAATGTGATACAGCATTAACGATGGCAACAAGGACTTACTTTTCCCAACGTGTAGCAGAGACTACAGTCACTTAAAAGGAATATTTAAGAGCTATTGAAGAATTTAGAGCACCTGATGCTTTTGGATAAACAGCTCTTCTGATCTACGTGTTGTGATCCATGGACAACTCTCACTAAACATCAGGAATCACTGGTTCTTACCTTAGCCATCAGGTTAACACGTCTTCTCTATTTGCCTCCTAACCTTAAGGCTAATGTGTTATTTTACCACTGGAGAAAGGTAACTGGCATCCGGAGCATCTAGCCAAATCCTGCCCCATTTCTCACTCTCATACTGTACAAAACCTGTGGCTGGCAGCCACGCTACAGGTCCAATGCTTTGCCGAAGACTCTGATATTACTGACACTTTGATTGAGACATTCAGTCAGGCATGAGCAACAAAATGGTGATCCTCTTTTTGGGATGATATAGGGATGGAGGTGGATGCAACATTCTCAGAGCCTTGATTTTAATAAATCTAATAACAGTCTGCTCAGCCAAGGGCCACAAGTTAGGATTGGTGGAAACAGGTCTCTACCGAGTCTGGCCACACCAATACAATACGCACAAGAGGTATGATCAAGAACAAGTATTTTTAATTTTATGTCAGGACCAGGGGCTTCGGATTATGCTTCTCTCTCTCTTTGCTGTTTATTAAACTCAAAAACACAGCTGTGCCTGAGGGCAATGCTGATACTTTAGAAAGAGCTTGGATTGCAGTCTCCTGCTGCCTCTGCACTCTTCAGTGTCTCTCTGGATGGCCTCTTCTGCCCTAGGGTTTCCGCCCACCCATTAATTGTATCAGTAACATTTCAAAATTAAGAAATGTTTTGTACTGATCATCCTCACTGCCACTGCTTACTAACATAACCATGGCAGACAGACAAACCTCAGATGACTCATTCTACCAGGAGGACTTACTCCAATCAGAAGACACTGTACATGCCCTCAACGCCTCTGTTGCCCAATCAGGGAACAAAGCAATGGCAGTAGTGATCCAACCCATTGTCAGATGGCTAAAAAGGTACGCCTTGATTGTGCCACCCTGTGGCCAGGCAGCCCCTATGCCTCTACCTCCTAAAGAATGGAATTCCATGCAATCTTTGGAATGGACCCATGCTGCCACCGTGGCCCATTTATCCCAACCACTCTCCGCAGACCATGACTATTCTGCGCAACCCTTCATCAGTGCCCAACGCGCCCCTACTACCCCCCCAGATGACGTTCCTGGGGACTCCCACCCCCCATTAGACTCTGACATTTTCACTTGCCCCCATAAGCGACACCGCTCCTCCACTGATGATCAACCTCCGTCTTCACCGGAGAACCTTCCAATTCCATGTCACCATTATCCTTCCACCTTGACGCCATGATACACCCCAAATCTTCAGAGTGGGCACCCCTTCTGACAGTCAGTGATGATGCCTGAGACAGACTTTGAAAAGGTTTTGATAAGTATGTGAGGAACCATCTCTGCTCTGAGTACCCCCGTCCTAACAAACTAGCCCTAACCCTAGAATCAGATCCAAATTTGGCTATGTTTCTCAAACGGTCCACCAAGAACCCCAAAAAAGGGGATCAGTAGATCTTGGAGATCATGCCAAGATAAGGTGCTCGACCTGGCAAGTCGTATGTGTAGGATTCTAGATGCTGCAGTGTCGGCAAAGGAAACAGGCTCTACTATCGACCCAGACACCCTAGCAGGCTGGGGTCAATGTGCCCTATGCTTATTAGGCAACTCTAATTGTGCCATTTCCATTGAACGAAGATGATCCTTCCCCATAAGGACAGATCTGAAGCTAGCAGAATTTGCTACCGCAGAGCCAGGCCCACTGGCCAATGGACTCTTACTTGGTGACAAATCTGTAAAGGACTTACAGAAATTTGTGCATACCTTGACGGCCTTGGACAAGGCCCAAACCTCCCTGAATAAGGTTTTCCACCAACACTTTTCTTTTTTTTCAAGGGCCGGCAGGTTCCGAGGGCGCCCGTCCGGCCAAACCTTTGAAACGAGGCTCTCCATCCAACTACAACACCTCAGGCAGAGGATATGTCGCCCACAAGGATACCTTCAACCCAGCCAGGGCTGATTTATGCATCTAATAGAAAGTTTCTCTAGTACATGTGGAACAACCAATGTTTTCAATTCAATGTTCTCCCCTTTGGCCTATCCTCTGCTCCTTAGTACTTTACCAAGGTCATAGGTCTCGTGGTAGAGACTTTACAAACCAGGGATGTTCAAATGATAGTCTGTCTAGACGACATTCTTCTCATGGCCCAGGATACTTACTCCATTAGACCTAGAATGGACTACTCAGCTCCTTCAAGATCCGAACTTCCTTATCAACGCAAATAAATCAGCTTTGATTCCCTCTCCTCGCATGGAATTCCTCGGATTCCAGAGCGACTCTCTTCTTTTCTAGCCCTTCACGCCCAGAAGATATGCTTAATACAAAAGGAGATCCGCTCTACACTCTGCAAAGACAGGATTTCTCCGAGAATTCTAGCCAGGATTGTAGGCCTTCTGGCTTCCTTCATTCAGGCGATCTTCCCAGCAACCTAACATTACAGATCCCTCCAACGGTTAATAATCCATCACTTACAATGTGGCCTGACTCACTCAGAACTCATAACCCTCACTCCAAAAACAAGAACTGAGCTTCAGTGGTGGCTAGACCGCCTGGAACAGCAGAGCCATTTTTTGCTCTTGTCCAGACGTAATCCTGGAATCCGCTGCCAGCCTTTGGGGGTGGGGTGCCAGGTGCGGCACAATTTCCACCCGTGGCCTGTGATCACCAGACTTAACCCATCTCCATATAAACTGCTTGGAGCTCCTGGTGGGTTCTTTCACAATCAGGACCTTGGTGCCTCGGTCCAACTGTTGTGTGCTGTTCCGCATGGACAGCATATCTGCAGTCCACTATGTCAACAAGCAGGGGGGGTGCCGAGGTCTCGCATTCTGGCGGAGATAGTGAAAACCTTCTGGCAGTATTGTCTACAGACCCACATCCCAGTCACAGCAGAGTACCTTCCGGGTCAACTAAATGTAGCGGCTGATTAGAACTCCAGATACCTCATGGATCCCAGCGAATGGAGACTCCATCAGTGAATATTTCAGGCCCTTCAACTGCGTTGGGGTCAGGGTCACATAGAGATGTTTGCCTCCCGCCTATCTCATCTACTGTCCTGTTTTTTCTTGTGGAGGCCTGATCCCATGGCTTTGGCCACAGATACCTTCTTGCAGCACTGGAGGGGTCTGCTCTATTAGTTCTTCCCTCTGTTTCTAATGATTCTGAGGGTAGCACTGCAAGCTCTGCACCAGAAAGTGGAACTTATTCTCAACACTCCCCTGTGGAGAGTCCAGCCTTGGTTCCTAGTTCTTATGGCAATGCCTCAAGACTTTTGGGTCCATGTTCCCCAGATTCCTAACCTTTTGCCAGATCCAGTGGGCCTTCTGCACCCTCTTCTTCTTCGGGACAAGATGCAACTCATGGCTTGGCAAATTTCAAGACATGGTGGTTTGTGCCAAATCTTTCGGATCAGTGTCTCCAGTTTATTTCTGCATCCTGGGCAGATTCTACTGATAAATCAATACGCTTCCGCCTGGTGAAAATGGTTGGGTTGGTGCGGTTCTGGTTCGAGGAACCAGGATCCCTTGTGGGGGGCATTACTTCTGTGAGCAATTTTCTAGCGGAGATGGCATCCGAGGACCTAGGTTACATTTTGGTTAATTACTACAGATCCGCTATATCAGGCAGATCATACTTTCGTAGTCAGTAGTCCTGTTGACAAACATCCTTTGGTAAGAAGGGTTATGATGGGCATTTGCCTGTCTTACCCTCCTTTACCTAAGTATTCACATTTATGGGATGTCAATATCATTTTAAAATTTCTCTAGAGATGGCCTGCCAATTCAGATTTGTCCAGAAAACAATTGTCAGCTAAACTGACTATACTCCTCTGTTTGGTATCTTGTAGCAGAGTTTCCAACATGCATACCTTGGATATTTCTGGCAGAGTCTATTCCCCTGAGGGCGTTACCTTTTCAGTTTCATGGAGGACTAAGACACTTTCTAGACAAGTTACTTACCCTAGTTTTCCTGACAACCCTAACTTATGCATCATTCATTGTTTAAATGAATTTGAAGACCACACCAGAGAGCTATGTCAGTGTAAGAGAGGTCAGATCCTGATAGCTCTTCAGAAGCTGGTGACCAGGTGACATCAGCCAATTTGGCTCATTGGGTGAAGTGGATTCTGTTGGAAGCAGTGATTGATACTTCCAGGTTTGGAGCCCACTCAGCGCGGGCAGCTATGGCCTCAAAATCCTTTAGCTTGGGGTCTCACCTACAGGATATAATGCAGGCAGCAGACTGCTCAGCAGATTCTACTTTCAAGACCTTCTAGTATAAACCAATTTTAGATGTGGCTTCCATTGTTCTACAACAGCTTTAAACAAGCAGAATCCGAAACCTCTGGTCCTGACAAAGAATAAAAACATTTCTAGCTTACGCGTCAAGACTTTTCAGTTCTATTAAGGACACAGAGGCGAGGATTATCCCACCCAGTTATAATTCAGCTACTGATTCTCATGTATTGTTTGTTCTGAATTATGTACATGATGGAATTATATGAGCATTATGTTAAAGTTGCCCCACCCAATGACTTGAAGTGTTTTGGATGTTTTTCTCCTTTCTACAAGATGTTACGCAGATTACCGTTTATTTCTAGATTCAAATCAGAAAAACGGGTGATTGAAGCAAATTGCTTCCTGTTAGTGTTTCGGACCCTGCTGGTCCTATTCTGGTTGAACTTCTGCGTGACTATGCCAGTCAGAAGCTGCTGCTCGTTCCTGTATTCAGATACTAGTGGATATGTCGCTCAGTTTGTGGCAAAGAAAGAGGGCAGTTTTTTGGCCGAATATGGTTTATATATGGGGGCATGTGCCATGATTGACGATATGGTTGTGATGTCACATCTAGAATTATGGGAAATGTTTATGGAAAAATTTAACTCTCATTGGCTGCTTTGTTTTTGAGTTTAATAAACAGCAAAGAGAGAGAAGCATAATCCTCACCTCCTTGTCCTTTATAGAACTGAAAATTCTTGACGTGCAAGCTGGAAGTTTTTTTTGTGTTGTATATTTGTTCTCTAGGAATATATGTTCTTATCTTTCATTTGTCCTGAGGAGGCCATGATTAGAAATGGGCGAAATCCATCGACCTTTGTATTTGAGGAGTTTTTGTTTATGAAATGGAGTATGGACAAATTAATTTAAAACGCAAAAAGCAAGTAACAAAATGGAGGGCTCTTCATTTCACGCTCTGCAATCCGGACTACCTCCAGGTGGATTATAAACTTAATAACAAGATAAACATCCACATGTTTTATACTTTCACCGAAGGACAAAGACTAAAAAACTTTGTGCAATTTATCTATGTCGTGTGTCATGTCATGTTGTGTGTCTTTTTTATAGGTTGTTGAATGCATGTATATTGCCCAGAGACACAAAGGCTTAAAGAAAAATGTAAAAGTATTTTTTTGGTGGCACTATGATTATTAAATAATGTTGAGCAGCTGACAATTCTGAAACACCAGATAGCCAGTAGAACATTATAATTTCATCGTAGAATTAAGTACCGCAGATTTTGATTTATGACTACAGGATTCTGTTTTCTTTGTTTCTTTGTGTTCACTCCCATACAACAGACAGGACATCTTTTGAATCCTCCCTTGAAGGAAGTTTGTTGAGCCGTCCATCAGGATTCTGCCATTTATTTTTCAGTTTTAACTACTCTCTCTCACTTTATTCATTCAGCTGGATGTGACCAAGTAGTTTATGTTCACCTATGACACTTAGCAGATTCTCAGCAAAAAGTCTCATAGTTCTACTGGAGCTCAACGTATATTAATATATGAGATGTGGTCTAGCGATTAGAGCTCCCACTTTGAAACTGGGGAATCCAGGCCTCGGTTCAATATCCTGTGATTCTAGGCCAATCGCTTAATCTCTTGTATCTTAAAAATAATGTATAACATAATCTAATACCCTAAGGCCAAGTTCACACTACATAAAACTGCAAACATAGCAGTTAGGCCGTGCAATACGACCCAACTAGAACCACAATATCTTATATACTAGAGGCATCACAGGCACTACCTGTTCAGAGCTACATCAGAGATTGGTACAGACAGTATCCCTGTAATGCCATCAGGAGAATGGGGGAGTAAGTGTACTCTAGAAGTCACAATGAGAAGCCGATGGGCAAAGAGGCCGACCATCACCGCTGCATACAGGGTTACAATTACATTTAGTTTCTGGAGAATGAGGGAACGCGTGTTCACTTCTATGTTCTGCCAAAAACTGAGGGAAGCAGGAGACGGAATGAGGAGGGATTCTATGGACAGTGTATAGCAGATTATATCACACACACAATCACAAAAAAGGGGAGTACGGGGTTGTTTATAAAGTAGGGGGGTCAGTAGTGTACTAATTGTGACGCTAGACCACTCGTAGTCCTCAACTAGAGGTGAAAATTGGGTGGGCTGTGTAGTGGTGTTCGGTCTGGGGGGAAGGAGAGGAGCTGGGGAAAAAACAAGGAAAGGAAAGTTTCCTTTACGGACTAGGTGGTCTCACACACTATATAGTGTCATGCTTCATCATATGACCACCTAGCCCCACCCAGGTAGGACAGTGCCACCTGGGCGGACTCGACCTCACTGTTAAAAGAACAGGAGGGAGTGCGTAAATTAATCTTATTCCTGGAAATAGGGATCCAGCTATGCTAGGGAAATAAAAACACCTACTCAGGTACCCGGGTAACTTTAATGGGGGTCCTGTGTGGTGTGGTTAAAAAGGATGGGGAACCAGTGTGAGAGCAATGACTCACAAGGTCACCTGTCTAAAATGGGGTAGCCGACATGTTTCTGCCCTTATGGTGGAGCTATGGAGAGTCTCTGGGCATTCATCAGGGCATTGGATCCCTGTGGTGATTCCTACTTAAACACTGCGAAAATAATCACATAGGGAAGGGAGGGCCTACCTTAACCAAGAAAATATCTGGGGAGGACCTAAAGAAAAAGGGATGAAAACAGACCAAAACATAGTGAATAATAAAACACAGCACACCACTCCACACGTGACAAAATTCATGCATGCCGCAGAAGTGCTGGTTGCAAAATTTAAATCGCAATAGCATCGAGGTAGGTAATGCACGGTACGCATTAGGAGGGGAAGACAATTTCTTACCCTCACAGTTGAGGCTACTAGCCTCTGGTATCCTGGAGAGGGAGCGTCCCCTTATAGTCAGACTCTAAGGTTCCAGGGGAAAAAAGAGAAAGAGCAGAGGAAAAACCGATAATCATAAAGGTAGTTAAAGGAATGCGGGGGAGGGGAAGAGAGGAAAAGAGGAGAGTGAAAAGAAGGGAAAAAAAAGGGAAAAAAAGGGGGAAGGAGTAGAGAGAGAGGGGATCCAATGACAGAGGAAATGAGAGAGAAATGGAAAATAGAGGCAAAGATTATAGGTCAAGATGGAGAGGAGGAGATAAAAAGGAGAAAGAACGAGAAGAAAAAAGAGAAGAGAGAAGAGAGAAGAAAAAAGAAGAAAAAAGAAAAAAAGAAAAAAAAGAGAATAGGAAAAAGGAAGAGAGGAAAAAGGGAAGAGAAAGGGAAGTGGGAAGATAAAATAAGATAAAATAAATTAAAAAGGGAACAGAGATGTCTTATCTGTGTCTCCCATGCTGTCTGACTCACTGCATCAAAGGTGGGCGCTCTCTGTGCGCCTATACCGACCTCTCGTTCAGGACCGCTTGGATACAATGGTCTGGTGGTGAGGGGTAGATATAGTGGCCTTAATTAGGACAAATGGCAGCTGATGTGAATCACCGTCGCGGCCCAGGAGGGCGGGGCCGGAAGTACGGAGTGATCCCTCCAAATATGGTCATAGCCCGAAGTGGCCCATAATGGCTTTTAGAGTGCCGGGGGCCGGAACCTATCAAAATCCACTAGGACGAGCGCCGGGGGGAAAACACTGTCCCCGTAGAAGGAAACGCCGGTATGGGGGCGAGGACGCGTCAGCCAGAACTCTGTTACTGGCGGTGACGCTCGCCCCGCGAGTGCTGTAGGGAAATGTAGTTTCCCGGCAGCACTCGCGGCTGACCAGCGGTGGGAGCCGCCGGGAAACGGAGTTTTCGGGCGGCTCAGTGCGCTTGGGGAGCGTAAACTGAAAAGAGGGGGGGGGAGGGGGGAGGAGGAAAGGGGGGGGGGAAAGGGGGGAAAAAAGGGAAGGGGAAGGGAGGAAGGGGAGGGGGAACGGGGAGGGAACAAGGGCAGGGGGGGGAGAATGGAAATGAAAATAAAATTAAGAATGAAGATGAAGATGAAAATAAAAATAAAAATAAAAATAAACATAAAGGATAAAAAATATATATAAATTTTTTTTTTTATACATAATAAAATAATAAAAATGCAACTGAAAATAAGAAGGGGAGGGAGGTGGGGAACAGAAGAAAGGATGGGGGAGGGAACAGAGAAGGGGAGGAGAGAGGAACACACAAGAGATGAGAAAGAGAAGTGAAGGGAAATTTTTATTGTTTTCAGAGAGGAGGAAGTAGCGAAGGCGTATAGACAAAAAGAGAAAAAAAGAGGAAAGGGGAGAAGGACAAAAGGGGAAAAAAGGGGAAAAAAGGGAAAAAGGGGAAAAAAGGGAAAAAAAGGGAAAAAGGAAAAAAAGGGGAAAAGAGAGAAAGAAGAGAGAAGAGAAGAGAAAGTCCGTGGGCAGAAAAAATTCCTGGGCAGAAAAAATTCAAGTGGGTTCTAGGGTTGCAGAGAGAACCACGGTATCTCATCATTTAATCCAACCGTGTCTGTGTGCAACCTCCAAATCCAGCGTTGCTCAGCCCTAAAAAGTTTTTCAGACATGTTGGTGGTCGAGGGGGAAAATTGTTCCAGGACTGTCCATGACATGTCGTCTGGGGAATGATTTTTTTGTAAGAAATGGCTGGTAAGTTTAGTAGCATCTCGTTTGCACCTGATCGTGCTCCTGTGCTCACAGATTCTGATGCTAACTTTTCTTGTGGTCATCCCCACGTACTGAAGTGGGCAAGGGCATTTGATTAGGTAGATTACGTTTTTGCTGTTACAATTGGTAAATGATTTTTGCACCCAAGGGGTTCTAAGGTTGAGGTTGATGGTGGTGGATTTTTGGGTAAAGGGGCAAACACTGCAGTTGCCGCATGGGTGGTGACCAGCAGGGGGGGCCAATTGCCAGAGTGTGGTCTGTGCGGGTCGCCGTTTCTCCTTTGGTCTGGTATGGACCACCATATCACGTATATTACTTGCTCTCTTATACGCGTGTAGTGGTGGATCAAAGGGTAAGCCACCTGAAGTCAGGATTTTCCAATTGTCTTTTATGATCTTTTGAATTTCATTAGATAAAGGATTAAATGTGGTCACACAAACGATCTTGTCCAAATTTGACTTCGGTGCGTGGGGCTGTAGCAGCTGGTCTCTATTATTATTGCGCGCTCTTTTTAAAGCCCTGCTCACTAGGTGTGGGGGATAGTCTTTTGTGTGTAACTTCACAGTTAATTTGTCTGCATGTTTGCGATAGTCAATCACTGAAGAGCAGTTTCGTCTTAACCGTAGGAACTGCCCAACCGGGAGGTTATCTCTTAGAGCTCGAGGGTGGAAGCTCTGATATTGTAACAGATTATTACAGTCCGTTGGTTTGTAGTATACCTCAATGGCTAGCCCTCCATCATGCTCATAGATAAGTAAATCTAGGAAAGGTAACTTGTTGTCGCCTATGTTCATTGTGAATGTGAGGAAAGGGTTTGCTCCGTTAAGCCAAACTGCAAACGCCTGGGCTTCTACCCTACTTCCCGTCCATATTAGCAGTACATCGTCGATGTATCGCTTCCAGAGTTTGATCTGGTCACGGTAGGGGTTCTCCTCATTCAAGACAATTTGTCTTTCAAAATGGTCAACGTATAGACATGCTAGACTAGGGGCGAATGTGCTGCCCATTGATGTACCCTGTGTCTGTAAAAAGAAACTATCCTCAAATTTAAAGTAGTTTCTGGTGAGAGCGAGATGTGCTAAGTCCAGGATAAAACCCGGAGGGGTTTGGGATTCATTCATGTGAGTTTCCAGCAGATCACTTATCACTTCCAAGGTCGCCTCTTGCGGAATATTAGTGTATAGTGACTCCACGTCGAGGGTAATCAGGAGCTCCTTGGTTTTGTCAAAGGTTATAGAATCCAGTAAAAGGAGGACATGGGTGGTGTCCTTCAGATAGGTCGGGATTCTTTTAACTAGTGGTTGTAGAAAGAAATCCACGAATTTTGACAAAGGCTCTAGTGCTGAGCCTAGACCGGAAACTATGGGTCGTCCGGGGGGGGGGAATCTTTTCTTTGTGTACTTTTGGTAAAATATAAAAGTACGGGATTTTCGGATTGGTCTGTATCAGGAATGATGCCTCATGATCTGTAATCCAGTTGTTTTCTTTCCCTTTAGATACTAGGAAAGCGATTTCTTCTTGGACATCAGTAGTAGGATCACGTGCCAAACGTTTATAGTGTCTGGTATTCCCTAGTAGTCGCTCACACTCGTCTCTGTACATTTGTTGTGGGAGAATCACTGTGGCCCCACCCTTATCTGCTGGTTTTATAATGATGGTGGGGTCAGCTGTGAGGCCCTTCAGTGACTCTATTTCGATTTGGCTCATATTGTGGAATATTTTGTTGGGTGCTTCAGTGAGACCATTGATTTTTAGGGATACTGATTTTTCGAAAGCCAGTACCTCCGGGGGCATTTGCCCTGCCGGGGGACAGAAAGTAGACTTGGGACGTAGTCCCGTGTTCTGTGTGGGAGTGTCATATTCCTTCCCAAGGAAGAAGGTCTTTAGGCGGATCTTACGGAACAAGCCCGCTAGTTCTGTTCTAGTTCTGAATAAGTCAACCTTCGGGGTAGGTACAAAGTTCAAACCTTTGTTTAATGCTAGAGTTTCGTTTGGCTCAAACTCCGGTTGCTTAGATTGATGATGTTGCTTGTCTTTTCAGGGGCCAGTTTCACTTTGTCTTGCTGGTCCCTGGGACGGAATCCCTGTGTAGTGGATTTTCCAAAGCATCCTCTTTTGGGCGCCACTGTACCTCTTTTCTCCTCCCCCTGTCCCTCCCGTGACCTCTGTCTAAAAAAGGCGGCGGGGGTTTGGAAAAGGACCATTGGGCTGGGTGTTGCAGGTAGGGTGCTTGATATTGTTGAGGAGGGCCATATTGATTTGGCCAACCCCATTGTTGGTTAAAATAAGGCGGGTAAAGGGGAGGTGCCGGTGGAAAGTTCCATCCTCCTCGACGTTGCCCACGCCGCCCACGGCGATGTCGTATGTTTCCTGAAGAGTTACTGTCACTGTCTGAGCTGATATTGCCCCCGGATGAGGTGTCAGAAGTGTTGGTGGAATTCTTTGCTACATAATCAGGTTTAGTGTAGGGATATATCCTTTCCAGGGAAAAACGATTCAGATCTTTTTGGAATTTGGCTATTTTTTGCTGGGTTAGGTATTCTTTATATTCATTCATGTTTTTGTTTACCTCCTCCAGTTTCTTTTTGAAGGAGAGAATACTCACACCTGACTTCAGGTTGTTCTCACTGGTTTTTATCTGGACCAGTAGGGTTTCAGATAGCCTAGTGGCTGTTTTTATAATTAATATCAGCCAATCTCGAGTGCATTTCCATGCTATAAGTGACCAATCTTTACGAAACTCAAAGTCGTCAAGGAATATGCGGGGCTCATTAGTGACGAGTAGTCCGTTTGGTGCAGAGTTACTACGGAGGTATTCCGTGAGAACAGCTCCATGTAGTATAGTCTTAACTTGGGAGCGTTTTAATTCCACTAGGGTGTCCCAGTCCCCCAGTTGGGACAAACTTTTTGACAAAGCCGTGTCCCCAAGAAGTGAAGGGGCTGCGAGGATAGCTGATACTTCCTCGTCATTGAAGGAGAGACCATCTGCCATGGTGTGGGTGGGGGGAAGAGAAGGGAGGAGGGAAAAAGGGTCTAATTGTAGAAGACAGAAGCGGGAACCGAAGTTCTAAGGGACGCAGACGAGATAAGGGTGCTCACTGGGAGACAGCAAGCTACGACTCTCACAATCGAGAGATAAGGATAAGAAAGCTCTCGCAGCCGGGCGGCTGCTCTACTATCACATTACACAAGGGAGAGCGGATGGGAGCAAGGGGAAAAAACCAAACCGTACTCGACTCCCACATAAACACAATCACAAAAAAGGGGAGTACGGGGTTGTTTATAAAGTAGGGGGGTCAGTAGTGTACTAATTGTGACGCTAGACCACTCGTAGTCCTCAACTAGAGGTGAAAATTGGGTGGGCTGTGTAGTGGTGTTCGGTCTGGGGGGAAGGAGAGGAGCTGGGGAATAAACAAGGAAAGGAAAGTTTCCTTTACGGACTAGGTGGTCTCACACACTATATAGTGTCATGCTTCATCATATGACCACCTAGCCCCACCCAGGTAGGACAGTGCCACCTGGGTGGACTCGACCTCACTGTTAAAAGAACAGGAGGGAGTGCGTAAATTAATCTTATTCCTGGAAATAGGGATCCAGCTATGCTAGGGAAATAAAAACACCTACTCAGGTACCCGGGTAACTTTAATGGGGGTCCTGTGTGGTGTGGTTAAAAAGGATGGGGAACCAGTGTGAGAGCAATGACTCACAAGGTCACCTGTCTAAAATGGGGTAGCCGACATGTTTCTGCCCTTATGGTGGAGCTATGGAGAGTCTCTGGGCATTCATCAGGGCATTGGATCCCTGTGGTGATTCCTACTTAAACACTGCGAAAATAATCACATAGGGAAGGGAGGGCCTACCTTAACCAAGAAAATATCTGGGGAGGACCTAAAGAAAAAGGGATGAAAACAGACCAAAACATAGTGAATAATAAAACACAGCACACCACTCCACACGTGACAAAATTCATGCATGCCGCAGAAGTGCTGGTTGCAAAATTTAAATCGCAATAGCATCGAGGTAGGTAATGCACGGTACGCATTAGGAGGGGAAGACAATTTCTTACCCTCACAGTTGAGGCTACTAGCCTCTGGTATCCTGGAGAGGGAGCGTCCCCTTATAGTCAGACTCTAAGGTTCCAGGGGAAAAAAGAGAAAGAGCAGAGGAAAAACCGATAATCATAAAGGTAGTTAAAGGAATGCGGGGGAGGGGAAGAGAGGAAAAGAGGAGAGTGAAAAGAAGGGAAGGATGTTATATCACACACACACCTCACCATACACACCTACATTAGACACATGCCAGAACCCGCGGAGAACACGACGGGACTCCCAACTTCATACTGGATATTGTTATCTTACTAGCATGGTAAAAAACAATTAAGTCAAACTGTAAAGGGACTAACTCTACAACAAAATACCTGGTTATTAACAACCACTTGAAAGCACTGGGTGGCAAGATCTGCTTTCTCTAAGAAACCTGTGTTCTCAGACGTGATTGGAGTAGACTGAAATTAGGTGGTTCCCTAATCAGTACCTACTGTCAGGATCCCCCCTCCCCCGGCAGACTGAGCTTCCATGCCGGGCAGTGATTTTCACATGGGATTCTGAGACTTTAATGGTTGCTTCGTTATACTGGCCAAATACAAATCAAGAACTTTTCATGAAACTTGGCGTCTCAGACATCTTCAAGGTAGCGGAAGGAGACACTATCATAGGGGCAGTCGATGTAAATGTTATAGTGCATGATACAAGTGATCGCACAGCACTCAGATCTGAGGGATCTGGTGTTGCTACAACGCAGTGCAGAGAAAGGCTAATTTCAATGAGCATGCAGGAGCACAATTTGAATGACACAGGCTATCGTTTTACATGCTTGGCCATCATACTTGTGCCTGATGGGACGACTTACTCGTTAGAGGCAGCTTTAAACTACAAATCACCGAAACAACAAGCCACGTGGCCTTATCAGACAACGCTCTCATTACAGGAAAGCTCTCAAAACCTTGACCCAAAAGACAGTGGTCGAACTGCTGCTCCAATGATTACCTCCTTGGAGACTTAGGGCCTCATTACGACCCTGGCGGTCATAGACCGCCAGGGTGGAGGTCGGAGGTAGCACCGCCAACAGGCTGGCGGTGCTACATCAGGTATTCCGACCGCGGCTGTGAAGCCGTGGTCGCCCAGCCGGGTCCGGCGGTTTCCCGCCGGATTTCCCCCAGCTGGGGGAATCCTCCATGGCGGCGCTGCATGCAGCGCCGCCATGGGGATTCCGACCCCCTTCCCGCCAGCCTGTTCCTGGCGGTTTACACCGCCAGGAAGAGGCTGGCGGGAACTGGTGTCGTGGGGCCCCTGGGGGCCCCTGCACTGCCCATGCCACTGGCATGGGCAGTGCAGGGGCCCCCTAACAGGGCCCCATTAAGATTTTCAGTGTCTGTTTGGCAGACACTGAAAATCGCGACGGGTGCAACTGCACCCGTCGCACCCCAGCAATTCCGCTGGCTCCATTTGGAGCCGGCTTCATCTTTGCTGGGGCTTTCCCGCTGGGCCGGCGGGCGATCTTTTGAAGATCGCCCGCCGGCCCAGCGGGAAAGTTAGAATGCTCCCCGCGGTCATTTGACCGCGGGGCGGTGTTTGGGCGGTTTCCGCCCGCCGGGGCCGGAATGACCCCCTTAGCTCTCAAAGCAGAGACTGTGGAAGCTCTTAGAAAAGTTAGGGCAGACAAGGATTAAGAAGCAATGCCAATTCCAGTGCTATGAAAGATGCTTAAAGTGCTTTTTGCAAGTTATCTTCATCGCAGCATCCTCGCGCCTCTACAAGACACACGCTGACAAAAGGGCTGAACTGGAGCGGAACTGTCAGCAATCAATACAGCACATAAGTAGGCTTGGCACCCAGACATGGGACATAACTCTTCTGCTATGTTCGCAGGTGCACTCTGTGGACACGGTGAAAGCAGAGTATGAGAACTAAGCAGAGATTTTATGTCGCAGGTAACAAAGCAGGCAGACTCGTGCCTGCAGAGCAAAGGAACTAGGTCACTTCCTGTAAGTGTGTGGAAAGATGGACATAACAAGCAATGGTGATTTACAGACCACACACTGTAGGTGTATCCCAGAGGAAGGTCAGTGGCTGGAAAATAAACACAGAAAATGAACTTCTACTCATCTCGTTGACTTGAGTGACACTCAATATATGGGACACACTGGGCAAGACCAAGGGCTCGAGAACCTACACTTCACCCTCAGGTGCAAGAATCCCAACTTCACATTGGATCTGGACATTGAAGGCTTTAAAATACAGATCCCTGATGTTTGCCTTCTCATTAAGAGGGAGTAACAGGACATTAGTGTCTAATACTGATTCGGTTGCCTGTAGCTTAGCTTCCCAATCTTCGTTGAACTTAGGGCAGGGCCAAAGTAGGTGGACAGTGAAAGTGTTGCTCTTCAACCTCCCGGACAGAGGGACATTTAACCACTATCCAACTTATTAACGCTCTCAAGTGTTTTGTAGCAGCAAATTAGAATCTTGTATATGGGCTCCCTTCAAATCACATTTCTTATTACCTTTTTAGATTTACCAGAAGCTTTCATCCATTCGTCATTGGTTATCATTCTGCCTCCTATCTTTTCTGACCTCAGCTTTTGTGTGGTCATGCAGCCAAGGTTATCATTTATACAAGATGGAACCCAAGTGTTTATTGTGTCCACTGTCTTCGCCTGTTCCTGAAATGTTGTGAACTTATGTGACACTCCCTATTTCTGTCAGATTCATCACTCTGTGGTGAACTTGTATGGTATCTAAACAGCCCTATTTCAGGTAGTCAAATCTTTCTTTTCAGCTTTTTGAAGCATTTAGTGAAACGCCCTGCCCGCTTAGCTCTGGTGCTGGGGTCCCGTGCTTGCCTTTTACAAGCCCCCGGGTGGGAGAGGTCAATTTCTATGTGGGGAGAGCCACAGGTCTCACCCAACCCAGCCCCCTGGACCACCACCACATCGGGGCACTTTTTTTTTTTTTTTTTTAAAGAATCTTTTTATTGAATTTTCTCCTTCAGTTACATTGGGGCACCTAGGCCCTATACATTAAAAGCAAATGACAGTAGGCAAGCAACAGTGATAAATCAGTATCACTACTTTGCATAGCTAAAAACAGGAAATAGTAGAAGTACCATGTCCAGGCCATAGCCCCCCCAATGCCACCCCCATGATGATTAGCGCCTTTATGATCTTCTAATGTTCATTGGGATTCCCTCTCAATTGTCAAGCACCCATGGCTTATCTGGTCTTGGCTCCAGATAAATTCCCCGTGCCTCCACCCAACAATTCAAAAACCATACCTTGGGCAAAGCCTTCAACCAGGGAGGTGAACTTCCTTGTTCCATGCCTTTGCAATATCCCTTTTAGCAATTACAAGACCCAACCAAAAGAACGTCTTTTGATACAATGCGCCGCCAAGATCATTGGTAATGTGTAGAAGGATCAGTTTAGGATCCCTCAGGACATTCCAGCCTAATACTTCCTCCAACCACCTTTACTATAATCAGTGTGGGGCCCTGTGGCTCCCCTGCAGCCCTGTGTACCGCCACCACCCCGGGGCACTTAAAAAAAATCTGTGTGATTGGGCCCTCCCAATCCCTGGGGGGCCACCACCTCCCCAGGGCTATTGATTGTTGGTGGGAGGGCGCGTGAACCCCCTCAAGGTGCCAATGATGGCCCTAGGGACCACCACCTCCCAGGCCAGATCCTGTTATGTCCCAGAGTGCCCAACTCCAGGACATAGCTGTTTGTTATTGCTTGGCTGCAGCTTTGACAGCTGCCCGTAGTCACAGCAAACACTCTGCTTGAAGCGAGGGAAAACTGTCAAACAGCTCTCCCTCGCTGCGAGCAGAGGTTTCCTCTGTCTCCCTGCCTGCAAAGATGCTATAGCAGCTCCCTCTCTGTGATAGCAATGGTATCTCCCTCAGGAGGTGGGGAGCCGACTGGGACCACGAGGGCCTTAAGGCTCCCCCACGATCCCCAACATTGCCATTGGATGCCCTGGGGAAGGGGGGGGACCCAGGTCACATGGCGAAGATTATCCATATGGAGGGGGGCCTCCCTCTCGAATAAAAATAATTAGGCTAGTCCCCAGGGGATGGGGGCCCCCGGGGCAAACATCAGTCTAGAGAGGGGGTCACGCGCCCCCAAAATGTTTATTTACCTCAGCTCCTTGGAAAGTTTTGGAGTGATCGGTCAAGCGGAAGGTGAGAAAAAAAGGGGGGAGACTGTCCCAATAAGCAATTTACCCATGAAATTTCCACAGGGAAGTTTAGATGATGATGCAGAAAAAAATGTCTAAAAAGAATTACACCACATTTGACAGAAAACCATATCTTTACCCACAAAGCATGCTTTTTTTGTCCATGTTGCTGTCAGCCAATCAAGTGGGGGGGGGGGCAGCATGTAATTTGGAAGTTAGGGTGTGCACGGCCTGGCCCCTTACATATTTTCTTTTTTTTTTTGTGCTTTATTTTGTTATATCTCTTTATTGGTTTTATATTTCAAATATGTGATACAATTTGTGCAATTATCAGCATCAGGATCAACTAGAACATTTATCAGCGTTGAAACCCTTTAACAGCCCCAAAACCCCACACATTGGACGTGTCTCGGAACACTACCATTCCTTCAGTATCATTGCTTGCTGCGATTGCTGAAAGCTTTAGCGTGTGTTAAATAAATGTCTGAGGGGGTACTTACGCGTGACCAGTGTGGACCATTTTGTGTTGAGCCTGCGACGCTTGTCACCTATTAGTGGCCCCGCTTAGGATGGTGATATCGGATGAAGACGAAGGTGGAGTTTTATCCTATGTGTTGTAGATATTCTTGCGCAGTTGATCTAGTGGGTTATCAATGCAAGAGGGAGAGGGGGGTGGTCGGTGCTGTTCTATCATATTTGGCTGCGCTTCGAGTTACACTTCTGTGATAAGGTATGCGGGGGAAATTATATTGCGCTTGTTCCTATTGTGTGCTCCCTGGGTCAAGGGGGCTTATCATCGTTTTTTGCCTCCAGTTTTGTTACCAACGCTTCCCAGATGGTGCTCCCTGTGTTGTGTTGCCCCTCTTGCGTCAGTTTCTTTAATAACCGGTGTTCCGTGCAAGTCCAACGTAATGTTAAGCTGTGCCAGGTTTTCTGATCGGGAGCTGTGGGGGCTTTCCAATGCATTGCTATCAATCTTTTATACATTAAACAGGCTAGGTCTACAAATTTGTGCAGGTGTCTTTGTTTTTTTAGGTCTTAGCCTCAGCCCCAGAAAACAGGACTTAGGGTCTACTGTCAATGCAAGACCTGTTATTTCGGAGATCCCCTGTATCACCTCTGTCCAGGCTTTTTGTATATGAGGACACTCCCATACCATGTGGTAGAAGTGTGCTAACGGCGCTTTACATCTAGGGCATACCGGTTCAGATTCGGGGAACATTCGCTTTATCCTGGCAGGGGACAAGTAGGTTTGATGTGTGAAGTTGAACTGGGTGTACCTGAATCTAGGATTCCTAGACACGCCCGAGCGTGATACAGGGCTTTCGGCCACTCGGTTTGTAGGATCGGGTCGGGGAGGACGGCGTTCCATCTCTCCCGAGCTTTCTCCGCATGCGGCTCGAGGGGTTTATTAAGGACTTTATACAGGCTTGATATTATTTTTATTTGAGCATTGTATTGTAGGAGATGATGAATTACCGGAGAGGTCTCTGGTTCTGAGGTGCTTGCCGCCCACTTTTTTTTAATTAATTGCGTGGCATATAGCGTGGTATGTCAGGAATTGGCCTGGCTTCACCTCCGTGAGGGCGTGTAGGGCCTCGAATGACATTAATTTACCATCTTCGAAGCAGTCGCCTACTGTCTGCACGCCTGCCTCTATCCACGCCAGCGGCGTTTGCGTACCGGGTGCATTCCACCCCGGGTGGTGGACCAGTGGGATGTGTGGGGAGTAGGGGAGCTTATCGCCTCCACTTTGCACGTATTTAGCCCAACACGCATGCGCCACTGCTAACAGTGGGCTCACGGGCTCTGCCCTGGAGCGTTTGGATCACAGCCATTTTAGCAGGAGGGTCCCCTTCAACCAGGGCTCCAGGCATGCGTACTCTACCAGCGTTGGTCTGTGGAGACAATTCTGAACCCACTGCAGTTGTGCGGCCGCATAATAGCATTCGAAACTGGGGGCTCCCAGACCACCCAGGTCCACTGGATGCTGTAGCGTGGCCAAAGCCACGCGTGCTCTTCCTCCGCCCCAGATGAGCTGCAGCAGGGCTGTGTTTAAGTTGCCAAATAAACTTTTGGGGATGATTATTGGCAAGGCCGCAAAGTAGTATAACAGCCTAGGTAAAATTAGCATGTTCGTGATGGCCACCTTGCCTGGCGGCGAGAGCGGGACTTTGTTCCAAAATTGCAATGAGCCTTTTATGGAGGACAGTGCCCTCCCCAGGTTTCCATCTCTGAGATCTTCTGTGTCATGGTATACATTTATCCCGAGGTATTTGAACGTCTCCGGGCACTATTTTAGCCGCCCCAACGGAGGGGGGCCCGGTCTTTCGGGTGGCCACTTTACTAAAGGGAACGCACATGACTTTTCCCAGTTCACAACCAAGCCTGATAGACCCCCAAACTCGGCCAGTAAGGATATTACTAAGGGAGCAACCTCATGGCTTTTCCGGATATATATTAGAGCATCATCTGCATATAGCAAGATCGTGTGGTGGAACCCGTTCCTGAATATTCCCCAATCACGTTCCATGAGGCGCACCCTTGCCGCTAGTGGTTCCATTGCTAGAGCGAACAGTAGCGGGGATAGGGGGCAGCCCTGTCTCGTGCCCCGGGAGATCGAGAAGCTGTCGGAGATCACCCCGCCCGTCTTCACCCTTGCTTGTGGGCTGGAGTACAGTGTTCGGACCAAGCGTATATAATTGGGGCCTATCCCCATGCGGGTCATAGTGGCCAGGAGGAAGTCCCACTCGAGCGTGTCAAATGCCTTTTCAATGTCCAGTGAGAGCACCATTTCATCATGTGCATCTGGGGGAGTGCCTCCTATTATGCTCAGTAGTCTGCGGATATTTAGATAGGTGTTACGCCTTGGTATAAAGCCATTCTGGTCGGCGTGTACCAAGGTGTGCATAAGGGGGGGCTAGTCTATTTGCTAATATTTTGCCTAATATTTTGCAGTCTACGTTTAGAAGCGATAGTGGTCTATAGGATTTAACATCAGTGGGGTCGCGACCCTGTTTGGGGAGCACCACTATCATAGCTTCTCTCTGAGAAGTAGGCAGGCATTCGTTAGTCCATGCTTCTACAAACACCTTCAACAAGTGAGATTTTAGGCAGGGTAAATAGGTGGTATAATATTCCGATGGGAGCCCATCTGTTCCAGGCGCTTTATTTCTGGGCATCTGTGCTAGGGCTATTTCTATTTCACCCATTGTCACGGGGGCTTCAATTATTTCCCTGTCTGTTTGTGACAGCTGCGGCAGGAGAGAGCCAGCAAGGAAAGCCTCAAGTTGTGGAGCAGTGCATGAGGTGCGTTTAGTATATAAGTGTGAGTAATAATCTCTAAACGTCTCGTTTATCTCAGTTTGTGTGGTGACCATAGCGTGTGGACCCACACGTATGGCCCCTATTGGGGAATGCGTTCTGTCCTCTTGGAGCAGCCACGCTAGCATTCTGCTCGATCTATCCCCTTCTGTTTGCAGCCTCATTAGATGATAGTTATAATCGTGACAGCGGAGTTTGCTGTCAGCGTCGTTGTATTTTAAGCGCTTATCCTTTAGGACAGTGTGGGGTATTTCACCTAGCGCTGCTGCTGTTTCTGCTGTTCTGAGCTCCTTCTCTAATTTGCCAATTTCCGTCTGCAAAGTGCGTCTAACTCCACATGTGGAGGATATGCATACTACGCGGACCACTACTTGCCTGATCTTGTAGTGCTTCCACTTGGAGCCGCCAAGTGGGAATCGCCTGGCGTGCCCTACCCCAATTCAGTGTTACTCTAAGTGGTGCATGATCCGACAGTGTCTTCGCTAGGTATTCTGACTCGCTGACTAGTGCTCCTATATCCCAGGTGCCCCATATTATATCTATTCTAGTATGGGTGTTATGTGGAACTGAGTAGAATGAGTATTCCCTCTGCTGTGGGTGCCCCAAATGCCATATGTCGTGCAGACCCATATCTCTTGCCCAAACATGCAGGGGGCCCTGGGTTTTCCTATTTGCCATCAAGCTCACTTGAGCATGGGATCTGTCCAATGTTACTGTAGGTGTGCTATTGAAGTCCCCTCCCCAAAGGGCCGGTACCATTGGGTTGGACAGTAAAGTGGGTGTGAGGGTGTCCAGGAAACATGCAACCCCGCCATTTGGGGCGTATATACCGACTACAGCTAATTGTCTGCCATCCAGGCTGCCCTCCACTACCACATATCTTCCCCCTTGGTCTATTTTATGTGCCGATAAGAGGAATGGAACTCCCGCTGCTATCCAGACCAGTACCCCTCTCGCAAAGGCCGAGTACGCAGTGCCTATCAGTTGACCACCACATTTCACGCGCAGCTCTCGTAAGTCCGCCTCGAGCATGTGCGTCTCTTGTAGGATGACTATGTGCACTCCTATTCGCCTAAGGCGTGCGTGTACTCTAGTCCGTTTGCTCAATGCTCCCAGGCCCCTTACATTCCATGTTACTATGATATACTGGGTTTTGTTATATCTCCCGTAAGGCGCCATGCGGGGATTTGTGGAAAATTCTCTATTCTTGAGCACCGACCCTTGGGGTTGGCCCACCTGGTCACTGCCCCTCTGACAATCCTATTTGTTAAGAGTAGCAGGTGCAGCTGTACCCTTTGTGTTTTGAGTGATTCCGGCGCGTGCATTTTTACTAAACTACTAACCCCACCCACCCCAAATGAGTCCCCAACACCACTTACAACTTGTGTGAAACAACTGAACCCATAAACATGTGAAATAACCCGTATCCGACTGGATTTCCATAATGGAGTTATCATATCTATCTGATGTGGCTCTTATGAGGGGCTCACATCATTCCGCAGACTTAGGGCCTCATTACGACCGCCAGGGTGGAGGCCGGAGGTAGCACCACCAACAGGCTGGCGGTGCTACATCAGGTATTCGGACAGCCGCGGTCGCCCAGCCGGGTCCGGCGGTTTCCCGCCGGATTTCCCCCGGCTGGGGGAATCCTCCTTGGCGGCGCTGCATGCAGCGCCGCCATGGGGATTCCGACCCCCTTCCCGCCAGCTTGTTCCAAGAGGCTGGCGGGAACGGGTGTCGTGGGGCCCCTGGGGGCCCCTGCACTGCCCATGCCACTGGCATGGGCAGTGCAGGGGCCCCCTAACAGGGCCCCATTAAGGTTTTCAGTGTCTGCTTGGCAACTGCACCCGTCGCACCCCAGCAAATCCGCCGGCTCCATTCGGAGCCGGCTTCATCTTTGCTGGGGCTTTCCCGCTGGGCCGGCGGGCGATCTTCGGAATGACCCCCTTAGTCTGCTAATGCCATTGGGCTCCCCCGGGATGTGGATCTATTCCGCCCTCCGCCCCAGTGCCACCCACCACCCACCCACGCTCGCCCCCCATCAGGTAGCTTTACATTTATACCAAAGTTACTTGTTGGAGGCGGATGTCCTCTGGGCCCCGGAGGCGCTCCCGGTATCCCAGTAGCTCCCCGAGTACAGACTGCACTGGGGCCAGCGGGTCAGCGAAGTAGATGTGTGTGGCTAGAGTTCATCTGCTGACCTGGGGGTGACCCGCGGCCCGCCCAGTTCTCCTGTTATTGTGGATGTGGAGCTGGCCGTATCAGAGTCCGAGTCCATCTCAAGGGGCTTCCTAGCGGTCGCGAAATTGCTTTGCATATGTAAGGGCGTCTCCTTGAGCACTCTTGCTCTTTCTTCTGCTGCTTGCAGGTCGTCAGGTTGGCCCCTAGCACGCCTCTTGGACCGCCTCTTTGGGGCAGGGGTTTGCCAGTCCTCATCTCCTTCCGCTTCTACCCGGGGGCGAGCGAGTCCCTTGGCGTGCAGCCATGTCCAAGCATCCTCCGGGGTGGAGAATATGTGGATGCGGTCCTCCGCTACCACCCTTAGTTTCGCGGGAAAAAGCAAGGTGTACTTTATGTTGTGTTCACGCAGGCGTTGTGTTATTTTAACATAGGAGTAGCGTTGATTTTGCACCTCCTGTGTGAAGTCCGGGTATGCGTTGATAGTCGAATCCTCGTATTTGAATGGGCCTCTGTTGCGGAATTGTTGTAATATTGCGTCCCGGTCTCTGTGGTTTAGGAATCTAGCGATCAGTGGTCTAGGCGGCTGGCCGGGGGCCGGGGGTCTGCCCGGAATTCTATACGCCCGCTCCACGGAGAAGAACTTGGATGGAGCACCGTTTAGCACCTCCTGATGAGCCATTGCTCCAGGGGAATTTCTGATTCTGACTGCCACATAGTTTCTGGAAATCCCAGGAATCGTACGTTGTTGCGGCGCGCCTTGCTTTCCATTTCTTACGACCTCCTCCTGAGCACTTTCATTTCTGCGTCTAAGCGCTGAATCTGTTTTTGGTTGCCTTGAGCCATTGGGGTTAGGACGGTGAGTTCTTCTTTGGCTGTTTTCACTCTTTCAGCTAAGTTTCGGTGGTCCACACGTAGAAGATTCAGGTCTTGTGAAACTGCATCTATTCTGTTTTCCAGAGAGGATTTAGGGCCTCATTCCGACCCTGGCGGTACAAGACCGCCAGGGCCGGGGGCAACGGAAGCACCAGGATGGCGGTGCTTCATTGCCCATTCTGACCGCGGCGTTAAAGCCGCGGTCAGAAAAGGGAATCCGGCGGTTTCCCGCCGGATTTTCCCTGCTTGGGCAGAACCTCCATGGCGGAGCTGCAAGCAGCGCCGCCATGGAGATTCCGACCCCCTTCCCGCCATCCTGTTCCTGGCGGTTTCTACCGCCAGGAACAGGATGGCGGGAACGGGTGTCGTGGGGCCCCTGGGGGCCCCTGCACTGCCCATGCAATTGGCATTGGCAGTGCAGGGGCCCCCTAACAGGGCCCCAGGGAGATTTTCACTGTCTGCATTGCAGACAGTGAAAATCGCGACGGGTGCAACTGCACCCGTCGCACCCCTGCAACACCGCCGGCTCCATTCGGAGCCGGCCTCTGAGTTGCAGGGCCTTTCCCGCTGGGCCGGCGGGCGCTCCCTTGGCGGGCGCCCGCCGGCCCAGCGGGAAAGTCGGAATGGCCTCCGCGGTCTTCTGACCGCGGAGCGGACATTTGGCGGTTCCCGCCAGGGTCAGAATTACCCTCTTAGTGTCCATAATCGCCTGTAGTACTTTCTCAAACTGGGCAGAATGCGACATGAGGGTGTTTTCTAAGGACTGTAGGGACGGGTTGGACTGCTGGTCCTTGGGTGTTGTTCCAGGGGTGTTGCGGTCCGAGTTCTTTGATGACTTGGCTCTGCCGGCCATTATAGCTGTGCGGGGATTACCTTGAGATGTGCTGAAACGCTTAATTTGGTGCTGTCAACTCGGCGGACTGGGCTTTTGTCTGCTGCACTCGGTGTAGCGTGTGCTTTTAACTCTTGGGGTGCAGGACTGACTAGTGGAGCCAAGTAGGAGCTTATTCTTTACTTTAAATAACCAGTGCGTGTGGCTGTGTACTCTCTGCGCAGTGCGGCAGACGCCGTGTCTTCCACCGGTCTCGGTGTTGAGTCGCTCCTAGGCTGTTTGTAGTACCCCTATTGGGGGTGCTTCCCGTTTGGGCTGTAATGGGGTGCCCGTGCTCCCAGGAATTCCGGCGGGGTCCGGCGGCGGCAGCGCTCCCAGAGGGGAGAGGGGGCGTGGCCGGAGGCGGAGGGGGGGCGCGCACCAGGGCAAAAACTGAGCAGGGGAGCGGATGTCTGGCCCTGAGGCGGGGTCCTCGTCGGCTCCCGTGAATGCTGGTGTAGGTCCACGGGAAACAAAGGACGGCCGGTTTCTTGTTTGGCCCACATGCTCTCGGTCCGTGCCGAGCGCCAGTGTGGAGCCGTCTGCCAAGGTGAGGTCTGTGGGGCCCCTGTGGTGCACTCTGGTCCTGGGCCACCTCCTAGGCTCAAGCGCTGCGCGTCACCATTTTAAGGGCGCGGGTTAACCGTTGGAGTCGTAAAGCGACCCCCTCGCGTATTTCCAGTGTCCCCCAGTGTGTTTTTCTGCTTCAGCGTTCCCGGCTCCCTCCACAGCCCGCAATCCGTGGTGCACTTAGATCGCAGGCTGGAGTGTCCAATCAGCCCAGGGTGGGGGCGCCTTCTCCCAGCACCGCTGCTCGTTGCGATGCGGCGCTGCAGTATTATGGTCCCGACTTGGGCTCCCGTCTTAGCCCCTCTCTGATTGTTTTTGTTTTTATTGTTTATTATTTCTTTTTTTTTCACATTTATTTTTTTTCCCACTTAGTTTTTGTTGTCGGGTTATAATAGCGCCAAGCGCCGCTCACGATCTTCAATCCCCGCTGGTTACCTCGGTCAGCGGGGCACTGGCAGGCGGCCGCGCCCTCGGCTCCCCAGCTCCCACAGCCACAAGGGAAGCCAGGCTGCACGGGTGACGCCGGGCGGGGGCGAGGTCAGACCCGCCGACGCCGCTCTACCCCGTCGCAGCCACGTCTAGGTCGGGGTCCGCGACTCCCGGCCATGCAGGCTGCCCGCAGCGCCGCTGGCTCGCTCGAGTCAGCGACCGGCCCCCACTCGACGCTCCGAGCGCCGCAGCCACGCCCGAGGTTGCGTACGGCCCTCGCCCGATACTCCGGGCGCCGCGTCCGAGGCAGTGACCGGCCCTCGCTCTGTGCTCCGTCCCGCCCCGGGTAGTCCTCCGCTCCCGGCGTGCCAGTGTGGGCCCGGGGGATGCACTTCAGGATGAATTTGGCGAGCCCTAGACGGAGCGCATGCTTCAGGCGTCTGTCTTGGCCGCCATCTTGGCTCCTCTGCCCCTTACATATTTAATTAATTTTCAGGACAGAAGGACCATGTAATGGCTGCCACAGCATATTATTGAGGTTGTGACCAAGTAATCAGTATTGACGAATCCCCTATAAAGTGGCCGATCAGAGTATAATTAAACACTAACACTCCAGATGTATCTAACTTTATGACCCATGCGCTACCCGAGTCCATATTTCAACACTAAGTTTACACCAAATCACAAACAGCAAGCTTTGTGAATAAAGTTGTAACTTTTTTGCCAAATTTGGTGTGAATCCATTCAGACCTTTTTCTCTTGATCAGAGATCAGATTTTACCATTCATGTTACAACAGCATGCCAAGCAGCATTTGACACGAGGGAGGCTGCAGTGATATTACTGGAAATCCTGGTGCCCTCTTACCTGGAACCAGCATACTGGTGAAGCCTTCCCCATGCCTGATGCCAAGAACATCCTCGTAGGGGCAGAACTGCAGTCCATGAACTCCCTGCCGCAGGGCATGAGTCATGTACGGTTGCTTTGGTGGCTTCAGGTGGATGTCCTTATATACCTGTACAACATTGCCGGACGCAGCAGCCAGCAGGCCGCTCTGACTGAAGGCGAGGTGCCGAGCACCTCTGGGGATGAGGTAGGTGTGCAGTGGCTTGTAGGAGCGAAGTCTATGTATTTTTGAAATGGCACAATATATGGAGTTTAGAATCAGTGGTTATTTGCACATCCCTGAACTTGTGGGTACCCATACTAGCATTTGAATTACAGGACATTTCTCAAAAATACTTCTTTCTTACACACTGTCTTACATTTGGAAGGCGTATATGCAGAGAAAGGCAATTGATAATAACACTTGTTCTGCTATTCTGGGTTCCCCAAGTCTCCCAATAAAAATGGTTCCTCACTTGTGTGGGTAGGCCTTGTGCCCACGACAGGAAATGCCTCAAAACACGACGTGGACACCTCACATTTTCCCACTGAAAACGGACGCGCTTTTTGCAAAGTACCTAAATGTGGACTTTAGCTCACCCGGCACGTACAGAAACCTAGCAAACATGTACATATTTTGAAACTAGATACTTTGAGGAATACAGGATAGGGAGACTTGTGGGGCTCTTGCCAGGTTCTGTCACCCAGAATCCTTCACAAACTTGAAAATGTATTTTGTCTAAAAAACACACATTTTCCTCATGTTTTGGTGATGCAGGCTTTGCAATCTGAGAAGCATCCTTCTACCCAGCATTTCCTCAAGTCTCCTGATAAAAATGGTACCTCACTTGTGTGGGTAGGCCTAGTGCCTATGACAGGAAACACCCTAATATGCAACATGGACACATCACATTTTTCCACTGAAAACTGACATGTTTTTTGCAAAGTGCCTAGCTTTGAATTTTGCCAGAGCTTAAAGAAACCCAGCAAACCTTTACATTTTTTAAAACTAGACACCTAGGGGAATCAAGGATGAGGTGATTTGTGGGGCTCCCACCAGGTTCTGTCACCCAGGATCCTTTGCAAACCTCGAATTCTGTCTAAAAAAAACAAATGTTCCTCATATTTCAGTGATGCAAGGTTCTGCAGACTGAGGGGAGCCACAAACGTCCTTCCACCCAGCATTCCCCTTAAGTCTCCCAATAAAAATGGTACATCACTTGTGTGGGTAAGACTAGTGCCCAGGACAGGAAACGCCCCAAATCAGTGTAGACACATCACATTTTTCCACCAAATGCTGAGGTGTTTTTTGCAAAGTGCCTAGCTGTGGATTTTGGGCTCTGGCTCAGCTGGCACGTAGGGAAACCTAGCAAACCTGTACATTTTTGAAAACTAGACAACTAGGAAAATACAGAATTGGGCAACAAGTGGGTCTCTTTCCATGTTCTGTTACACAGAATCCCTTTTCAAACCTCAAAATCTGTCTAAAAACACATTTGCCTCCCATTTTGGTGATGCAAAGTTCTAGAATCTGAAGGGAGCCATAAACTTCTTCCACCCAGCATTCCCCCAAGTCTGCTGATATAAATGGTACCTCACTTGTGTGGGTCGGCCTAGTGCCTGTGTCAGTAAATGCCCCAAAATGCAACATGGACACAGCACATTTTTCTACTCAAAACTGACACGTTTATTGCAAAATGCCTTGCTTTGGATTTTTAGCTCTAGCTCAGCCGGCAACTAGGGAAACGTAGCAAACCTGTACATTTTTGAAAACTAGAGACCTAGGAGAATCAAGTGCCTGTGAGAGGAAACGGCCCAAAACACAATTGTGGAGATATCAACATTTTCTAACACAAACAACCCGGTTTTGCAAAGGGGCAACCTGCGTTTTTTGTCCCAGGCTGAGCAGCCATCTAGGGAAACCTACCAAACCCATATGTTTCTGATAACAGGACATCTGGGGGAGTCCAGGGAAGTGAAGCTTGCATAGATCCTCCAAAGTTTTCTTGCCTAGAATCTCCTGCAAACCTCAAATTTAGCTACAAAATCACATTTTTGTCACTTTTCTGTGTGGGATTACTGCACCAGCACAAATTTCCTACCACCCAGTGTTCTCCCCAGTCTCTTGATAAAAATGATACCTCATTTGTGTGGATGGGCCAAGTGCCTGCAACAGAGAAGGGCTAAAAACATGTAGAAATAGATTGGGCACCAAGGCATGTTGAGAAGCACAGTTTTTATACGTTTTTAGGATGACTTTGCTTTGGGCATTCCCTGGCATGCCCATAAATGTATCCCTGGTCCTAGTGGGCCTTCTAGCCCACTAGGGGTGGGGGACATTTAGGATGTATTAACCACCATCTGGCCCCCATGGGGGCAGAAAGACTGTGCCCATTATTTGGAGGGGTATCAGCAGGTCCATTCTGGGCAGCCCCCAACCCTACACAAAGACAAAAATAGTCCCTGCTGCCTAGTGAGCTTTCTGCCCCACCCTTGGGGGCAGAAAGTCTGTGCTGATTAATTAATTTATTTATTTATAAATTTATTTTGGAAGGGGTGGAGGCACTGGAATGCCCATTCTGGGCTGTCCCCACTCCTAGATGAATAAAAAAATAATCCCTGGTGCCTAGTGGGTTTTCTGCTCCTCTGGGGGCAGATTGGGCAATATTTCCTCCATCTGCCCTGTGGGGAGGTGGGGGGGGGCGAAAGACTCTGCTGATATTTTGGGGGGAAGGGTGGGGGTATTATAATGCCCTTTCTGGGCAGCCCCCCCACTAGATCAATACAAAACAAATCTCTGGTGTCTAGTGGGCTTTCTGCCCCCCCTGGGAGGGCAGAGTGGGGCCCGGGAGGGCAGATTGGGGGCTATTTCCCCCATCTGCCTCCCAGGGGGCCAGAAAGGCTGTGCTGATTTGTTTAGCTTTATTAGGTGTGAATGAAACAAATGTTGATTCAAAAATATTGTATGATATAAATATTGTTTCAAAATATTGTGACATCTAAATATTGTGTAACTGAACATCGAAAGTAAGAATATCTTTTATTTGGTATATATTATTGTTCTTATCAATTTGATATTGTTGTAATAAAATAGATTTTTAATTATTTAATATATTTTAGTTAGTATGCAAAGTCTACATGTTAGAATTGTTAGGATAGTTATTATTTTATAGACTATACTTTAAAATTTTAAATGGTAACTTTTTAAAAATGTAATTAGGAAATTATAATGTAGTAGTGGGTTGTCTGGTTTGTAGGGGAATAGGACGGGAAGTTAATAACATTATAATTAATTTAATTATCATGCTAAATATTATTTTTTGTCGTAAATTAAATATCTAGTTGCCTATTATGTATGCAAAATGTTATGTGTTTAGGTTTAAATTGTCAATTTTTATATATATTTTATTTTTAAATTTTTTGCTAGTAATTTAAATCTTCATAGCACGTTGTTTGGCTTATAGAGGAATAGAGTGGTAATGTATGTAATTTATAATTCATTGTATTTTTTATTGTAAATTAAATATTTAATTGATTACAACCACGAGTGGCATCATTCCATCGGGATCAGAGATCCTGTCGGAGACAGGGGCCTTTTGGCAGCAGCAACCGCCAATCTTGTAATATGGCCGTCGGACCACCACACCAAAGCAGACCGACCTCCATCAAGAGTCTGGTGATCTTTGGACCACCAGACTCATAATCAGGCCATTTATCCTGTTTGAACTGGCTATCAGATGAGAGGCCACCATGATTTGACTGGGGAATTGTGTTCACTGGTTAACTAAGGTGTAATTATGTGGATGCCTACCTTATTGCCTCCCTTCCTGTGCTTTTCTTGGTAGCACTGTTGATACCTTTTTCTTCTCCTTATGTTTATGGGTGCTGTATACCCCTCCCTTTACGAGTGATGTCATAATCATATAATCCAGTGACAATCATGCATAACTATTGAAGGATTTCATCTGTGCCCTGCCGTTCGAGTATTACATGTTGACAGTCCAGTTTGTATTTTGCTGATATAGACAATGTGTATGCTCGTACATTTAGTAGTATAAATTATTGCTTTTATAAATAATAAAGAATATTTAAACAGGTAAAAGAAATTAGTGAAGCTATCTTGAATCGCGTTAGACCTGACAGCTTTAAGGCAGTCTTCTCCCCAACCTTGTGCCTGCCTCCCTCCATTTTTCTGATCCTGATTTAGTTAGTTTTAAGATTCTGCATTCACTACAACTGCTGGTCAGTGCCACAGTGCTTGTACTCTCTCCCCCAGACATGGTAACATTGGCTCCTACCCAACTGGCATATTCAATTTACCTATGAGTCCCTGGAAAAGTGCACTATAAATTAAATGCTACCAGTAGGCATACAACACTGATTGTGTCTTCCACATAAGTAGCCCCTTAACCACGTCTTAGGCCTGTCACTGCAAGGCCTGTGTGTGCAGTTTCACTACCACTTCAACTTGGCATTTAGAACTACTTTCCAAGCCTTAAACTCCCCTTTTATTACATGTACATCACCCCCAAGGTTGGCCCTAGGTAGCCCATAGTGCAGGGTGCTATGTACGTTAGAGGCAGGATGTCTACTTAGGAGTTTGACATGTCCCGGTAGTGGAAAACACCCAAAGTCGTTTTCCACTATTGTGACGCCTGTTTCTCTCATAGGTCAGCATTATAAATTCCCTACTATGCTTTTAAGTGGTAATTTGTTACCTGAAAGGAGTGGTATTGTCATGTTTGGTGTGAATGGTAGTGATGGATCCTGCTAATTGGTGAAGAAGTTGGATTTAACATTACTATTTTAGAAATACCACTTTTAGAAAGTAGGCATTTCTCTGCACTTACGGCTCTCTGTGCCTCACAGCCTGCCTCCAATTCATGTCTGGTCTGTGCTGGTTGAGAGCCCCCCTTGTGCATTCCGGCCAGACAGCCATAAACACAGGACATTCATCTGCATACTGATGGGTCTTCCTGGGCAGGAAGGTGGAGGGCTCTCACTTGCCCTTCAAAGAGTAGTGGTTTGACCCCACATAAAGCACTGATAACCTCCCACAGAGTTGAAAGGGAAACTGTTGCACTTCAAAAACCACTCTTTCAAGTCTCCTCCACTTTAAAGGCGCATTTAAGTATATATACTGGATCTGTGACCACCTAAAATCAGACACTTCTGGACCTACCAAACCCTGTCAGAAGAACTGCTCGCCTGTTTGTTGCCATGCTACCTGCTTCTCCCTGACTCTCCTGGAAGGACTTTCCCTTCCCACCCCAAGTGATCTCTGTTAGAAATGGGGTCTTTGGTTAACAGTTAGGTTACCCCCTGTTCAAGCAAGGACCCTCACTCTAATCAGGGTAAAAGAGACCCTCAGCTAGCCCCTGCTTACCTCCTTGGTAGCTTGGCAGAGCAGTAGGCTTAACTTCAGAGTGCTAGGTGTAAAGTATTTATACCAACACACACAGTAACTTAATGAAAACACTACAAAATGACACAACACTGGTTTAGACAAATAGGAAATATTTATCTAAACAAAACAAGACCAAAACGACCAAAATCCACCAAACACAAGTCAAGTTATCAATTAAAAATCAAAAAGAGTCTTTAAGTAGTTTTAAAAACTCCTTAGCGCTGCTAGACTGAAAATGTACCTGGTGTGCGTCAAAAATAACCCAGCACGGGCCGGTGTGCGTTAAAAATAACTCCGCACGGCGGTACTTAAGTCAAAAATCCAGCCTCACGATGATCAGAAAATCTCGCAGCTCAGGTTGTGATCTCCCAGCCTCCGTCAGCGATGCTGCACGTCATTTCTCCTGCTCCGCGCATCGATTCTTCGGTTGCGTTTCCTGCGAGTGTCGTTTCTCAGCTGCGGAGCCGGTGGCGCGTCATTTTTTCAGCCACAGATTGGATTCGCGTCAATCTTTTCTCCGCACGGAGCTCTGTGCGTGGATTTTTTTGTCTTTAGTCTGCCAGCTTCTCCTTTCAGGGTCCCAGGAACTGGATGGGCACCACAGGGCAGAGTAGGAGTCTCTCCAGAAACTCCAGGTGCTGGCAGAGAGAAGTCTTTGATGTCCCTGAGACTTCAAACAACAGGAGGTAAGCTCTAGATCAAGCCCTTGGAGATTTCTTCTCAAGATGGAAGGCACGCAAAGTCCAGTCTTTGCCCTCTTACTCTGGAAGAAGCAGCAACTGCAGGATAGCTCCACAAAACACAGTCACAGACAGGGCAGCTCTTCTTCCTCAGCTATTCAGCTCTTCTCCAGGTAGAGGTTCCTCTTGGTTCCAGAAGTGTTTCTAAAGTCTGTGGTTTTGGGTGCCCTTCTTACACCCAATTTCTCCTTCGAAGTAGGCCTACTTCAAAGTAAAGTCTCTTTGGAATGTGAAATCCTGCCTCGCCCAGGCCAGGCCCCAGACACTCACCAGGGGGTTGGAGACTGCATTGCGTAAGGGCAGGCACAGCCCTTTCAGGTGTGAATGACCACTCCTCCCCTCCCTCCTAGCACAGATGGCTCATCAGGAAATGCAGGCTACACCCCAACTCCCTTTGTGTCACTGTCTAGTGTGAGGTGCAACCAGCCCAACTGTCAAACTGACCCAGACAGGGAATCCACAAACAGGCAGAGTCACAGAAATGGTATAAGCAAGAAAATGCTCACTTTCTAAAAGTGGCATTTTCAAACACACAATCTTAAAATCAACTTTACTAAAATATAAGTATTTTTAAATTGTGAGCTCAGAGACCCCAAACTCCACATGCCCATCCGCCCCCAAAGGGAATCTACACTTTAATCAGATTTAAAGGTAGCCCCCATGTTAACCTATGAGAGGGACAGGCCTTGCAACAGTGAAAAACGAATTTAGCAATATTTCACTGTCAGGACATAAAAAACACATTACTATATGTCCTACCTTAACCATACACTGCGCCCTGCCCTTGGGGCTACCTGGGGCCTACCTTAGGGGTGTCTTACATGTAAGAAAACGGAAGGTTTAGGCCTGGCAAGTGGGTACACTTGCCAAGTCGAATTTACAGTTAAAATTGCACACACAGACACTGCAGTGGCAGGTCTGAGACATGATTACAGAGCTACTTATGTGGGTGGCACAACCAGTGCTGCAGGCCCACTAGTAGCATTTGATTTACAGGCCCTGGCACATCTAGTGCACTTTACTAGGGACTTACTAGTAAATCAAATATGCCAATCATGAATAAACCAATTAGATATAATTTCACACAGAGAGCATATACACTTTAGCACTGGTTAGCAGTGGTAAAGTACTCAGAGTTCAAAAGCCAACAGCAACAGGTAAGAAAAAATAGGAGGCAGGAGGCAAAAAGATTGGGGATGACCCTGCATAAGCAAAAAAGTCCAACACGACCCCCTACCAGTCTAAAGCCAGGGGAGAACAATCAATACCTTGATGTACTTCCCTGATTGGAGCGATAGAAAAAGGACCCAGGCCCACAACAGCAGGGGCATGTTCTAGTTCTATGCCTTCCTGACTCCAGTTGGATCCCTCTGTCCATACTCTCAGGACCCACTAAGCTAACCCATGGGGAACCCTTCTCCACATCTTCAGATACCATCTGTGCAGCACCTAACTTCACCTTGCTCACAGATGTATCCGAATGGGCAGATAGTACCTCCAGGGCCAACACAGTGATGTTGCCCACTCCACCCCCGGGGTGTGACTCTCGCCCCCCCCCCAGGGGCAACTCTGTCCACCAGGACAGCAAACCATAGTGGCCCCGGAGAACTGTCAGGGATGAGAGCCCGACCTCAGGCCTCTCCAACCACTGTGACTGCGGAGAGTGGGGGGCAGTAGCCCCAGGTGCCTGGCACCCTTTGACCACTCTCTCTTCCACCAGGTCAGGGATGACAACCTGACCCTGGTCCTCCCCTCTGGGGCTCTGTACCCTCCCTGCTGGAGCGGCACCCCCAGAGTCCAAAATTGTCAGGGTGCTTGTAGAAGCAGTCCTGCACAATTCCTCCACCAGTACAGGGATGTAAACCTGCAAATGGTCCTCCAACCTGGGGTCTGTACCTTCAGGCAGAACCAGGGACAGGGGTGAGGCTTCCCTCCCCCTGCCCTCCCTTCTGGGGTCCTGTACCCCCCAACAAGGAGTACCCCCCCAGAAGACAACATGGTAGGGGCACTGTTAGCAGTAGCCCCTTCCTCCAGGTCAGGGGGGACACCCTGAACCTGGCCTTCCAATCCAGGGTCTGTACCCTTAGATTGCACTGGGGTCAGGGGTGAGTCTCTCTCTCCCCTGCCCCTACTCTCAGGGTTCTTCACCCACCCCTCAGGGAGAATACCCCTTGAAATCACACCAGGGGGGGTGATTGGGCAAACCGCCCCCCCCTTTCAGGTCAGGGTTTATCCCCTGCACCTGATCCTCCAGTCCAGGGTCTGGACCCACAGACTGGACCACCGCCTGGCAACCCAGGACTTCCTGGGGGGCATACCTACCCCCCACCAGGTCAGAGTTTACCCTCTGAACCTGGTCATCCAACCCAGAGTCACCACCCTGCGGTTGCACCACTGCCTGGCGCACCAGGACTTCCTTGGGAGCACACTTACCCCCCATCAGGTCAGAGTTTACCCGTTGAACCTGATCATTCAACCCAGAGTCACCACCCTGCGGTTGAACCATTGCCTGGTACACCAGGACTTCCAGGGGGGCACACTTACCCCCTCAAGGGACACACTGTCCCCAAGGGCCACACAAGAGTCTGGCTGGTGCAGGTCTCCTGACCGCTGCCCATCTGACAGAGTCTGGAATTCCCCCAACCCAGAAATGGTCTCACCAAGGTCAATCCTGCGGGGCTCTGCTCTCAGAGCTGACCCCTGACCATCCAGGTTCTCCACTGGGGTCCGCAACCCCCTCTCAACCCTCTGTCTGGACTTCTGCACCCCCTCACTAGGAGTGGTACTGCCAGACACCAAAACTGGTGGGACACTGGCTACAGTCGCCCCCCCAAGTTCTCCTAACACTGTGGGGTCTCCCTCAACAGATGGCCCTATGGTACAGGCTAGGCTCCCTTCCTGGTGTTCCCTCATGGAACCCTCCAGGACGTGGGACCGGATCTTGGGCACCTTGGGCCTCAGCCCATCCCCATTCCCTCTCCTCTGAGACTGGACATGGGGTCCCTCACCCATCCCACTACACTGGGACCTACCTGGGACACTACAATCCTTCCCTACCTCACCTGGTTGGGAAATACCTAGACCACTCCTCTCAGGAGCACCCCCAAATGCCTCTTCAGACCCTCTGGTACTCACCCAGAAGTCTGCCTCCATTGTAATCTCCCCGGGGTCAGAGAACTCACACTCCACCTGGTGTTGGCGTAGCTCTGGAAAATAAGGACAAGACATATGCTCTCCAGCAATTACATCACACAGCCCCTCACATGAATTAACCAAAGTACCCTTCACCCAACCATCCAGTGACTCTGCTTTGAAAAAGCACCCCACATCACCCTCCTGAGACTGGTGAGACAGTACCTGACTGTCCCTGACACTCAACCCACACTCTTCTGGGATGTTATCACACTCCATAACCAGGACTTCTACCTGGGGGGAACCCCTCTCCCTGTCACTCTCACCTAGAGTCAGTAGAGTGTCCCTCCTACCAGTAGGAATATGACTCCCCATGCCAGTTCCCCAATCCACCTCAGGGACCCTGTGCATCACTGGAGCTACCTCATACCCCTGAACCTCCTGGCGTGTGTTAACTCCCTCCTTCAAGTAGGGCACCACATCTCTGGGCATATGCACTTCTTCATCAGTACTGGATACAAGATCTTTGCTGCCACCATCTGAACTGGACTCAGCCCTCAGGGCCTCCAGCTTCAGCTCTTCACAGCTCCGCTCTTGAGCTGCAATCCTTTCTTTTTCCAGCTCTTCTCCTCAGCCCTCTCAAGCTCTGCTTCTAGCTCTTCCAGACTCCAGATTCGAGCTAGGAGCCAATCATCTCTTTCTGTTCCCTCCTCAGGGCCACCGCCCTCCTCCTCAGAGTAGTCCTCCTCCTCAGAGTAGTTCTCCTCCTCAGACTCATTTGGTGGTGTTGCCTAACAACGTTCAACTCATACTGAAACAGGGCTGACTCAAGATCCACCCTTCTGGATTTCTTGTTCACAGCCAGTCCCCTTTCCATGCAGAATGCTTTAAGCTTCCACTTTTTATAGATAAATAGGTGCCAGAAATTGACTTCCATTCTGCAAAGGCTTCACAATTAAAAACCAGAGTCCAAAAATATTAGCAATATTTCCAGGAGGACATCAGAGAACAAAAAGCAGAACCACAAGACAAGTAGTATAGGGTCACGTAGTGGTCTGAACTCCAAACAGTAGTGTACACTTAATCACTGTATGTCAAGTACAAATACAAGTCCAAATCCCAACCGCTGATCACCAATGTTAGAAATGGGGTCTTTGGTTGACAGTTAGGTTACCCCCTGTTCAAGCAAGGACCCTCACTCTAGTCAGGGTAAAAGAGAATCACCCTCAGCTAACCCCTGCTTACCCCCTTGGTAGCTTGGCAGAGCAGTAGGCTTAACTTCCGAGTGTTAGGTGTAAAGTATTTGTACCAACACACACAGGGGGTCATTTTGACCGCCAGGGCTAAAATGACGGAAGCACTGCCAACAGGCTGGCGGTGCTTCCTGGCCTATTACGACTGCGGCGTAGCGCCGCGGTCGCCCCGCGGGGGCTGGCGGTTTCCCGCCGTTTTAGCCCCGGCAGTGATAATCCGCCAGGGCAGCGCTGCAAGCAGCGCTGCCCTGGGGATTATGACCCCCCTACCGCCAGCCTGTTTCTGGCGTTTTGCACCGCCAGGAAGAGGCTGGCGGTAAGGGGTGTCCTGGGGGCCCCTGCCCTGCCCATGCCAGTGGCATGGGCAGGGCAGGGGCCCCCTAACAGGGCCCCGGCCAGCTTTTCACTGTCTGCATAGCAGTCAGTGAAAAGCACGACGGGTGCAACTGCACCCATTGCACGGCCGCAATACCGCCGGCTCCATTAGGAGCCGGCTCCTATGTTGCGGCCTCATTCCCGCCATCCCAGCGGGAATGTCATAATGAGGGTAGCCGCCGCCAAGGTCATAATGACCCCCACAGTAACTTAATGATAACACTACAAAATGACACAACACAGGTTTAGAAAAATAGGAAATATTTATCTAAACAAAAAAAGACCAAAACGACAAAAATCCACCATACACAAGTCAAGTTATGAATTAAAAATCAAAAAGAGTCTTTAAGTAGTTTTAAAAACACTTTAGCGCTGCTAGAGTGAAAATGTACCTGGTGTGCGTCAAAAATAACCCCGCACGGGCGGGTGTGCGTTAAAAATAACTCTGCACGGCGGTACTTGAGTCAAAAATCCAGATGATCAGAAAATCTCGCAGCGCAGGTTGTGATCTCCCAGCCTCCGTCAGCGATGCTGCGCGTCGTTTCTCCTGCTCCGTGCGTCGATTCTTCGGTCGCGTTTCCTGCGAGCGTCGTTTCTCAGCTGCGGAGCCGGCGGCGCGTCATTTTTTCAGCCGCAGATCGGATTCGCGTCAATCTTTTCCCCGCAGGGCGCTCTGTGCGTGGATTTTCTTGTCTTTAGGCTGCCAGCTTCTCCTTTCAGGGTCCCAGGAACTGGATGGGCACCACAGGGCAGAGTAGGAGTCTCTCCAGAAACTCCAGTTGCTGGCAGAGAGAAGTCTTTGCTGTCCCTGAGACTTCAAACAACAGGAGGCAAGCTCTAGACCAAGCCCTTGGAGATTTCTTCTCAAGATGGAAGGCACACAAAGTACAGTATTTGCCCTCTGACTCTGGAAGAAGCAGAAACTGCAGGATAGCTCCACAAAACACAGTCACAGGCAGGGCAGCTCTTCTTCCTCAGCTATTCAGCTCTTCTCCAGGTAGAGGTTCCTCTTGGTTCCAGAAGTGTTTCTAAAGTCTGTGGTTTTGGGTGCCCTTCTTATACCCAATTTCTCCTTTGAAGTAGGCCTACTTCAAAGTAAAGTCTCTTTGGAATGTGAAATCCTGCCTTGCCCAGGCCAGGCCCCAGACACTCACCAGGGGGTTGGAGACTGCATTGTGTGAGGCACAGCCCTTTCAGGTGTGAATGACCCCTCCTCCCCTCCCTCCTAGCACAGATGGCTCATCAGGAAATGCAGGCTGCACCCCAGCTCCCTTTGTGTCACTGTCTAGTGTGAGGTGCAACCAGCCCAACTGTCAAACTGACCCAGACAGGGAATCCACAAACAGGCAGAGTCACAGAAATGGTATAAGCAAGAAAATGCTCACTTTCTAAAAGTGGCATTTTCAAACACACAATCTTAAAATCAACTTTACTAAAAGATGTATTTTTAAATTGTGAGCTCAGAGACCCCAAACTCCATTTGTTGATCCGCTCCCAAAGGGAATCTACACTTTAATCAGATTTAAAGGTAGCCCCCATGTTAACCTATGAGAGGGACAGGCCAATCATGAATAAACCAATTACATATAATTTTACACAGAGAGCATATACACTTTAGCACTGGTTAGCAGTGGTAAAGTGCTCAGAGTTCAAATGCCAACAGCAACAGGTAAGAAAAAATAGGAGGCAGGAGGCAAAAAGATTGGGGATGACCCTGCATAAGCAAAAAAGTCCAACAATCTCCAAGGGCTTGTCAGCTTGCCTCCTGTTAAGAAATCTCAGGGCCATCACAGTCTTTACCTAAAAGAGAAAATCCACGCCTCAACGCGCCGCACTAGAAAAATCAATGCAATGCCTGGAGAATTGATGCAGTGCCCACCTCACGGCTGAGGGATCAATACAGCACCTGTATCTTGGCTGCAGAATCAACGCATTGCCTTTTTCACCGTGGTCCCATCAACACTGCGTGTCTGGAATTTCCACACATCATACTTGGATGGCAGTTCTTCTTCGGCCCCACACCGCAGTGAGGAACGGAGGCTGCATGACTGGAAATCAATGCATCACCTGTCCTGCAAGGAAAGAAATGATGCGTCACCTCCCCTTTATTAAAGAACCAACGCATTATCTCGCCCGCGTGGGAAGAATCAACACATCACCTCCCCTGCGCAGTAAGGAATCGATGCATCGCTTTGCTTTCTGGTACCTCAGTGCATTTGTTTGCTTTCCAGCGCCTCACCGCGCCTGTGGCCTGCATTGTCTTTGTTTTTGACACAGTCCAGGTACTTTGTGCTAAAGAGATACATTCATTGATTCCTATGGATTAAGACCTACTTAAACCTTTAAAAAGTGTTATCTTGACTTGTGTATATTGGACCTTTGTAATTTTGGTCTTCTTTTATTCAGATAAATATTATCTATTTTTTCTAAACTGGTGTGGAGTACTTTTTGTGGTGTTTACACTGCAGTACTGTATGAGTTATTGCACAAATACTTTCCACATTGCCTTCTTTGTTAAGCCTGCCTTCTCTGTGTCAGGCTACCAGAGGGTGAACACAGAATAATTTAGGTTGTGTTGTGACTTACCCTGATTCGGACTGTGGTTCCTACATGGACAGGGTGCATACCTCTGCCAACTAGAGCCCCAATTTCTAACAAATGGGGTCTGTTCTTCTCTGAAGATAGAACAAGCTGCATAATTAACAAATGTTTCTGTGGAGCCTAAAGATGTTTTCAGGGGCTCTCCATGTGAGTTCCCCATGGTTCCTGACAAGTCAATATCATTAAAGGAGTGAATCATGCGCTGGGATAAGGAAAAATGTTGGGCTGATCTAAGCAGGTGTTACTAGTGCCTAGGCACTGTTAAAGTTGTCTGCAGGGCCAGGCATTCAGCCAGGCCCTATGCCCAAGCACTGCAGGAAGGCTTGCAGGCATGGAGGTTAATCGAGATAGGTTCTTTTATTGAGTATTTTTTGTGGTTTTTGTGGTAGACTTCTGTTTTTTTTGTTCCCAGTCGTGGAATTTTATTCTCTGCACCAGAAATTAGTTTTGCATGTACTGGGACGGAAATGCTCTCTGGGTGGTATAGTCATATTTCCCTGTCCTGAATGTCTGACTGCATGTCTTCTGTATGCTGGTTTTAAATTTTTGGTCCTGGTGCCATGCTGATCTAGCTTGTACACTGGCCTAGGCCTGTCCTTTACATGAATGAGGTTCTCAACCTATCCTGTGCCCTTAGAGGGTTGCACCAAGCATGCTCCCATTGAGAGGCAGTGGTCTACGGAGGCTTTGCAGCACCCAATTGAAACAGAGGCCCAGGTTCTCTTAACAGCTTTCATCGCTAGAGCCTAATGAATCGCAGCGGTCGGATGATGCTATCCCAGCTGTTACCTCACCTTCTTCTGCTACAGGCCTGGTTGCAAAGCAAAGGAAAGAACTGCCAAAAACAAGGCCACCTAAGGCTGATCCAGAAACTCAGACTGACTTTTTGGAGATCGTAGATGGTGCTTTTGATAACCAGAGTGCCCTAATAGCTCTCTTGAAAACTTAACTGCACACAATTTATGACTGCTTGGGTTTAATTGAAATACATCTGGAGAAATTAGCATTGACCACCTCTATTGATCAAGTAATGCAATCTTCAGTACAAAATATTGCTCAGGAAACACACCTGTTGTATGCCCAGACGATAAGGTTACAGGACCAAACCAGGGGTTCTAGTGTAGCTAATACTGGAAGCAGCCACAAACTATCACACCAAACAGTGGAGAGAAGGCCAGATATTATAGACACTATGGTGGTCATTACGACCCTGGCGGATTACTTCGCCAGGGCCGCGGGACGCGGTGGCACCGCCGACAGGCCGGCGGTGCCCCGCGGGGCATTCTGACCGCGGCGGCTTAGCCGCGGTCAGAGAAGGGAAACCGGCGGTCTCCCGCCGGTTTCCCGCTGCCCCCAAGGAATCCTCCAAGCCGGCGCAGCTTGCTGCGCCGGCTTGGGGATTCCGACTCCCCCTCCCGCCATCCAGTTCCTGGCGGTTCTCCCGCCGGGAACCGGATGGCGGGAGGGGGAGTCACGGGGCCCCTGGGGGCCCCTGCAGTGCCCATGCCAATGGCTTGAGCACTGCAGGGGCCCCCGTAAGAGGGCCCCAAAATGTATTTCACTGTCTGCATAGCAGACAGTGAAATATGCGACGGGTGCAGTAGCACCCGTCGCACCTTCCCACTCCGCCGGCTCGATTACGAGCCGGCTTCATGGTGGGAAGGTCGTTTTCCCCTGGGCTGGCGGGCGGCCTTTCGGCGGCCGCCCGCCAGCCCAGGGGAAAACTTGGAATACCATCCGCGGTCTCTGGACCGCGGAGCGGTATTCCTGACGCGCAACATTGACGAGCGGCCTCCGCCGCCCGTCAACGTTGGAATGAGGGCCTATGATCTTTGATAGTATAAACATGGAACAGCAGCTGGAGATCCATTTCACTCTTGCCCATATGTGTATCAGAAAATGTTGGAAGATGTATCTCATTTAGGTCCTCAAGCTGTTGAAACATCAGGTCAATTAAAATACAAGTTCACACAATGGCTTTATGGTATTGTGAAGTCAAATGTTTGCTTTTCCAATGAAATTCTATTTGCTCAAAGGGCAAGGTAGATAGGTTAGTTGCCCAAGCGCTTTAAGACCTGGTACATCAATCTGAGATGGGTAAAATACATCCAGGAGCCATGAAACTCTCATTACTGGGCCTTTTCTATAGTCATCTGAAATCATCAGTGCCCCACTTGCCCTACCATCCCCTTCTCCCACCTGCTCCAAGATCAGTTTTTAGGTTTTGCCTGCACACACGCTTGTACACATGCTTGCAAAATCTTGTGTTATTAAAAAACTTAAACAGAAAAACCAGAAAGGGAGCACTCTGCCTCACACTTCAGCATGCAATCAGCACCAGTGCATCATGGTAAATGCAGTACAAGTGTGTTTTTTATCCATAAAGTAAACTCAAGTTTTTCACCCTGGTAGGTGCAGCAAGTGCTGTAAATCTCTGGACACGTGTTTCAGGGTAAGCCCTTCATCAGAAGAGAGCAGCTTTGTCTGTGGGGTTGCTGGAAATGCTGCCAAAAGTCCTCTTATGTTTGTGTACCACTCACCAGCATGCAGGTGCTTCAACGCCGCTCTGATTTACCTGCTTTGGATTGGCCTGCTTCACGCTGTCTTCACGTCATTTCCTGTCATCGGTTTCGTCTTCCTCGCTGATCTTGCCGTCGAGTTGCCTGTGGACCTAGTACTTTTTTTGGTCACTTCCTATTGGTCACTGTCCAGTGTCCTTTACTCTGGCTGCGACGCTGAATGGTCCTTCTTTTTTCTTCTTGCATGCTCTGTTCTTCTCTGATGTCTTTTTCTTTCGCTGCTGTCGTCTCTGTCTTCTTTCTTCATTGCTGTCTTCTATTTTCTTTCAGCATGCTGTCTTCTTACTTTGCTGATGCCTTCTTTCTTTGATGCGTTCTTCTTAGTCTTCTTTCTTCATTGCAGTCCATCTTCTTTTTTCTTTCTGCAAACAGTCTTCTGTCTTCGCTGTCTTCTTTACCACATGCTGTCTTCTGTCTTCTCATGTCTGCACTCTTCTCATGTCTTCTGTATTCTTACCCCTTCTGTCTTCTGCCGTCTTCTCTCTTCTACCATCTTTTCTCTTCTTCTCTCTTCTTCCAACTTCTCTCTTCTTCTGTCTTTTGTATTCTTCTGTCTTCTGTCTTCGGTGTTCTGCCACTGTCTTCCATCTTACTTCTTCTTTCTTCTTACATGCATGCCAATACGTTTCACCTTTGTCTTTTTTTCTATGTAACTGGCTTACAAATATTAGGAAAATTTTATAATAATATTTTTTTAATTTAATAAAACACACATTATTATAACATTTTTCCCAGCCAGTTACATAGTAAAAAAAAGTCAAAGGTGAAACCTGTTGGCTTTGCCAATGGTTGATTTCCCTTGATTTCACCTGATAGGTTATATTATTGAATAAATACTCCATCCAAGCCGACATTGAAAATGATTGACACAGCAAGTTTTGGCCAAGTATGACCTTCCATTATATTCAGATTTCAGAGTTGGCCAATGCTCTTCTTGTTGAAAGCTCCACATATATCAACACTGAGCAATGCCATACAGAGAGATCCTTACAGACTCTTGAACATAGATCTAGTAAGGACACTCTGATTCTGAAGTTGGTGGCCTAACTCCCTGATGTGACTTTGTTACAAAGTTAATATGAAAAAGAGACAAATAAGGTAAGTGCCTTATAGAACTTTTTGGGATTTGCTTGCACCAACTGAGAGTTAGCAGCGACACTCCTTTAGTCCTTAGCTCCAATTCTCATCCTGGAATACTCCTGACCCATCATTCCAGGATGACAGATTCCCTCATGAAACAAATGGCAAATCTGCATTTCAAGCCCAACAAAACACATATACCTTCCCACAAAAGCCTAGGAAAAAGCTACTGAAGAACCAACTGTACCTCCTTGCTGCAAGACCCCTTGCAACCCAAGCCCCCGTTTAGGAGCACCCAGCTACAACCTCACCAGTACCCTGCTCCTGAAATCCGGGCAGCTCCCAACAACCAGTTGGTAGCACTTTGGACCTTGGCCCACTACAACTCCAAACCTTGAAGGTGAACCCCTCAATCTGACTGTATCTATTTTTATGCACCATTGACATTTCCTCCCATAGGATTACATTGTGCATAAAAGAGTACAGGTTTGAACGTTTTACTTACTTGTGAAAATTAATATCAAAAACTGTGCCGACTTTTGAATGAAGTTCTTGCTTTCACAACATATATAGAAAGAACTGTTATTTTTCTAATTTGGTCTCAGATTTATTCTTTGAGTGTGTGTCTCATTTATTGCCTATGTGAGAACAACAAATGCTCAGCACTGCCCTCTGATAAGCCTAACTGTTCTCCCACACTACCACAAAAGAGAGTGTTAGCATTATCTACTTTAGCCTCTGTAAGCCAGTTGGGGATCCACTGGACTCAATGCACTTGGTACTTCTTTTTAGTGAACCATGTAGAGAGACAGATTCCTATAGTATGTCTGGGAATTGTTTTAACCGGTTCTGTGCCTTGGACGAGGTGACCTCGTCCAAGGCACCAGTTCCCGTGTGCCTTGGACGAGGTGACCTCGTCCAAGGCACAGGAACTGGGGGAAGCCTTTGCATTTCTCTTTTGATCACGTGGGGGAGGCCCGGAGAGGCTTCAAAGGGAAGGAAATGTATTTCCCACTAGAAATGTATTTCCCACTAGACACCAGGGATGTTTTTTTTTTTTGTAAATAGACATAAGGGAGCGACCCCTTGGGCAAGGGTCGCTCCCAATGGGGGGCATTTTTTAGGAAGGCCTTTTCTGCCTTAAGCCGAAATCACTAGGCACCAGGGATTTTTTTGTTGTTTTTGTTTTACAGATGGGGAGCGACCCCTTGGACAAGTGTCGCTCCCCTGGAGGGGAAAATTGTATTAGGCCATGATCAGCCGTTTTTTGCTACGCCAATCTGCCCCCAAGGGGGGCAGAAACCACTAGGCACCGGGGATTTTTTTTTGGCGCCAATGTCACGCAGGGGGAGTGACCCCGTAGGCAAGGGTCGCTCCTGGGGGGGGGGCAAATTTATTTTAGGCCATTTCTGCCCCCCCGGGGGAAGAAACCTCTAGGCACCAGGGCAAATTTTTTTTGTGTGTTTTTTTTTGTTTTTAGAGATGGGGAGTGACCCATTAGGCAAGGGTCGCTCCCCTGGGGGGGCAAATTGTATTTAGACCCACTTGGGGGCAGATTGGCCGATTTTAGGTTTGCAAAGGATTCTGGGTAACAGAACCTGCTCAGAGCCAGGGGAATCCAAGATGGGGTGACTTGTGGGGCTCAGACCAGGTTCTGTCAAACGCTGGGGAATGCTGGATGGAAGGAAATTTGTGGCTCCTCTCTGATTCCACAACTTTCTGTCACCAAAATGTGAGGAAAATGTGTTTTTTTTAGCCAAATTTTGAGGTTTGCTAAGGATTCTGGGTAACAGAACCTGGTCAGAGCCCCACAAGTCACCCCATCTTGGATTCCCCTAGGTCTCTAGTTTTCAAAAATGCACAGGTTTGGTAGGTTTCCCTAGGTGCCGGCTGAGCTAGAGGCCAAAATCTACAGGTAGGCACTTTGCAAAAAACACCTCTGTTTTCTTTAAAAAAATGTGATGTGTCCACGTTGCATTTTGGGGCGTTTCCTGTCGCGGGCGCTAGGCCTACCCACACAAGTGAGGTATAATTTTTATCGGGAGACTTGGGGGAACATAGATTAGCAAAACAAGTGTTATTGCCTCTTGTCTTTCTCTACATTTTTTCCTTCCAAATATAAGAGAGTGTGTAAAAAAGACATCTATTTGAGAAATGCCCTGTAATTCACATGCTAGTATGGTCACCCCGGAATTCAGAGATGTGCAAATAACCACTGCTCCTCAACACCTTATCTTATGCCCATTTTGGAAATACAAAGGTTTTCTTGATAGCTATTTTTCACTCTTTATATTTCAGCAAATTAATTGCTGTATACCCGGTATAGAATGAAAACGCACTGCAGGGTGCAACTCATTTATTGGCTGTGGGTACCTAGGGTTCTTGATGAACCTACAAGCCCTATATATCCCCGCAACCAGAGGAGTCCAGCAGACGTAACGGTATATTGCTTTCGAAAATCTGACATTGCAGGAAAAAGTTACAGAGTAAAACGTAGAAAAAAATTACTGTTTTTTTCACCTCAATTTCAATATGTTTCTTTTCCAGTTGTTATTTTCTGTAGGAAACCCTTGTAGGATCTACACAAATGACCCCTTGCTGAATTCAGAATTTCTTCTACTTTTCAGAAATGTTTAGGTTTCCGGAATGCAGCATTGGTTTCTCGCCCATTTCTGTCACTGACTGGAAGGAGGCTGAAAGCACAAAAAATTGTAAAAATGGGGTATGTCCCAGTAAAATGCCAAATTTGTGTTGAAAAATTGGGTTTTCTGATTCAAGTCAGTTCCTGAAAGCTGGGAAGCTGGTGATTTTAGCACCGCAAACCCTTTGTTGATGCCATTTTCAGGGAAAAAACCACAAGCCTTCTTCGGCAGCCACTTTTTCCAATTTTTTTGAAAAAAATGAAATTTTCACTGTATTTTGGCTAATTTCTTGGCCTCCTTCAGGGGAACCCACAAAGTCTGGGTACCTCTAGAATCCCTAGGATGTTGGAAAAAAAGGGCGCAAATTTGGCTTGGCTAGCTTATGTGGACAAAAAGTTATGAGGGCCTAAGCGCAAACTGCCCCAAATAGCCAAAAAAAGGCCTGGCACAGGGGGGGGAAAAGGCCTGGCAGCGAAGGGGTTAAGAGCATAGTAACCACTTTGATCATCCTGTGGAACACTGCCCCCACAAATACCAGGGCTAAAATTTACCTCTGAACTAGATCTGGCCCTGGTGCTTTCAAGATTTGCCTCATTTTATTTCACCAGCCTAGATGTACTCCACACATAGGAAAAAATATAACGGAGCACATAAAATATTTTTAGTATACAAATATAAAGGGTCAAAAGTGACTTCCAAGTTAGAAACAAAAATTCCAATATGTTCTCACAATACTACATTTCACATTAACAACCCTGGTGTGAGTTCTCTTATTCACATGTGCATGCCAACTCCTTTAAATATATAAAGAACTTTGTACTTTATTTAACAGAAAACACGTAACATACAATGCAAATCATGACACAAAACGGACTAATACATTAAGAATACACTAACAATTAACTATACAGAAGTAATTATAAATTCTTAATACAAAGAAGCAGACTTGAAGACATATGTAGAGCCCATATGCAGCATCAGCCAACACGTGTTTCGTCCAAAATTAGACTTCTTCAAGGCTGGTGAATTATAATCCAAGAACATCATATTTTTATCTTAAAGTATGTCACACAATAAATATAATAATAACTATACATTGTAGCTGGATAAAAGAACATACCAAATCTCCCAAGAACATGTGATACTAGTATGGAATTGTGAAAAGAACCAACAACACATGTCAAAGAAATCGAATTGTTAAAAATGATGAGTTGATAGATATTCTTTAGTCATATATTTGGCAAAGTAATCAGTAGGTAGAAATATTTGAAAAAGGGTCCCAAGTTTTCCAAACGTGAGCAAGACCTTGTGTAACCAATTCTCCCCAGAGTGAACGTAATTATTAATCCAAAGGGAAAATACCTTATTTACTCCACAGGCTCCTGAATCCCAAAATGATATCCAAAACTGTATATGTAAGACAGGAACCCAGTTATGAGCTACAAGCTTCACTAGTACATTTTCACCCACCAGCCACAGCTGAGATTTGGTGTAGTTTCTCTGATCAAATTTTTCCTCGTAATTATTTTGATACATACCTCTAAACCACATGCCCTCACTTTTGCGTTCAGTCATAGCCACTTATCCGTCCAACTGATTTAATCCTTAAACTCTTCCACTCATCGATTGCAGATTCAATTTTTTGTTTGCAACTGTACACCTCATCCAGGAAAAAGGTGATTTGGATGTTACTGCACTAGGAGTGTTGCAATGAGCCAACCATACTTCATTCAGCACCTATAACAAAGGCCTCCTCACTTCTACTGCTTTTTGTACACACAATTTCACCACAAGATAATTGTGCTCAGTAAGACTTGTGTAGAATACAATGCTGTTTTACGATGAACTACGGACACGTCTCCTAATAATTGCTGCATTTCATGTGATGTTAACTGGACACCATTGTCTGTAACAATTTCATTGGGCACACCATCACGAAGGGACTCCTCTTTCTAGAAGCTAATCATCACCCTTGTGTCAACGGAGCTCACACACTTAGTCACTTTCCACTTGGACATGCAATCTGCCAATAATATTACATATCTTTCACTTGGAGGTAGAAGATAGAAAGGACCAGCAAAATCCAGTCCCAACTTCTTCCATGGTTCTTCTGGACAACAGAGCTTTAGATACTGTTTTCTTTTTGTCACTCCTGTGCCAAGTTCACAATTTTTCCTCGCATGACTTGAAGACCAGTGGCTTGACATTTATTATGAAGAAAACTAAAACACTAATGATTTAAGAGAAAGGGATGAAAAGACATACTTGGTTTTTGGGTAGAGATAAAATAGTGGCAGTAAATGCTTACAAATATCTTGGGGTAGTATTCAATGCCAATTGAAGGTTCACTGACCAACTAGACGAGACCAAAAAGAAAGGAAGCGCACTGGAAGTTCGTCCAGGGTCCCTATACGGGAAGTTGAAGGACCCTACATTATCTCCTGTATAAAAAAAGTGTTTAAAGCCAAGGCCCTTCCTACATTGACCTATGGGAGTGAAGTACTGGGGGGTAGAAACAGCAGCACTCTGAACAAAACAATACTGAAAATTTACAGATCCATTTTCCAGCTGCCAGCTTATAAATCCCCTGCTCAAATCAGACTAGAGTTTGGTCTAGTGAAGCAAGTTTTAGCAAAACAAGCGGCATTTGTCAACTGCTGTTATGGCCTAAAACTCACACCAGCAGGTTCCTTGGGGTTCTGCCAGTGGACTGAAATACAAGGCAAGGCACGCTCACCTGAAAAAGCCTATCTGCATCGGGCTCCAGCTAACATTGGAGTTCCCTCTGTTTGGGCCCTACCTCTAAGTCATTTGGAACTCAAAAAACTGAGAAAATCTAACACTCAAGCAGTGTCAACCATGGAGGACAAAGCTACCCTAGCAAGGTGCAGCCATGGTTAGATGACTCTCAGTATTTATACTAAACCTAAACCTCAAAGTTATATAGGAGAACTTTATACCAACCAAATTAAGGAAAAGTTCCTAAAATGCAGGCTGGGGATACTGCATCTCTTAAAGTACAATATTCAGTGCAAACGATCTGAAGGCCAAGGACTCTGTAGGCTTTGTGGTCAAGGACCTGAAAACATCCTTCATGCTTTATGCCATTGCAAAGCTACTTTGTGAGAACATCATATATGCCTGAACAAGAAACTGAAGGAGAGGTGCATAAGGACATGCAGGGAGGCAGTGGTAGCCTGCTTCTCTCCATCTGACCCCCATTTGAACTGCACAATGGTGAAATTGTTGCAAATGGTAGTAAAAAGGGTTCTGGCCAAGGACAAAGTAGCTAAAGTATAAAATCCTTCAAATTAGGCCAGGCAGCTAGAGCACGAGCACCCCACTATTAACAAACAAGCACCTTGTAATCAGTTAATAGGGCCAGGGCAGCCAAAAGATCAACCACTAGGAGTAGAATTAGGAGAATGAGATGCTAAAGCATTACTATTTTCTCCTTACTTAATGCATATGCATTTTAAATAGCCTGTAAGTGAGCCAGTACTCTATTAGAAAAGACACTTGGCCATAATAGCCAGAAAGCACTGGTTCCTTTGCACAACCATGACTGCTGTGTCGTCATAGGGGCAACTTATTCTGAGCAACTATAGCATGTGCACTTTACCAGTAAGTATAAGCATATTATAGTTAGCTAACCTGGTTATCGCAGCGCTTCCTTTGTCCACTCCGCATAATATGTATGTGCATCGGCACTCTGACCAGCTTAGGCACAAATTCTTATTACCCTGAAGACATGGACTGCTCTGTGCAGCCATGCGTACGTTTATCACCAGATATTGCCTCTGCCATGCCAGATGGCTACAAGATCACTCACTGCATCAAAAAGTGGAGGCGGAATTGCCATTATTCATAGGAAAAGCATCCACTGCAACACCACCACTGCAGATGATGCCACCCCGATCATTGAACACCTCAACTTTCAACTCCGAACCGACAGGAAAACCACCATCAGAGGCACCTTCGCCTACTGACCCTCTGGACCTCGTCTCATCTTCTGCAGCGCCATCCCGGACTTCATAGCTCTGCTCGCCTTCGATTGCGAAAACTACATCTACCTCGGCGACCTCAACTTTCACCTTGATGATCCCCCAACACCCTAACCTCATTGAATGCATGAACACCATCGGCTTCACCCAACTGGTCACCGACCCCACCCACTTCGCAGGGCACACACTCGACCTGACCTTCTCTGCCAGTGACAGAATCAAATCCAGCCATGTCACGAGCACACCTGGCTCGACCATGGCTTTGTCCATTTCACAATCACAGGAGTTCCCAGCATCACTCCCAAACTATCCAGTATGTCACATTGCAGCTAGAACAAAATATCAGAAAGCCAATGGATGGATGCCCTCAACATCACCCGCCCTCACACAACCAACTGTAATCAGGCAGTCAAGAACGTTTCTGCCTGGATCAGAGACTTCAACAACATAGTCGCCTCCTACAAACTCACCAAATCCACAAGATACTCCAAGGAAGCCAGTTGGTGCACATCTGATCTAAGAACCTCAAAGTGTACCTGCAAACAACTTAAAAGGAAATGGCACACCAGCAGAGAATCCGCAGACCGTACCGCCTTCAAAACCACCCTCAACCAATACCAGTGACTCCTGAAAAAGACGAATAGAAGCTCCCTGGCCAGCCGCATCAAAGCAAACTCCAACCACAGCATTGTCAGAGAGTTCACCAGCCCCTCAGCCACCAAAAACATCATTACTCCTTCACAAGAATTCTGCGACTCCCTGGTGGACTTCTTCCACAACAAGATCTCCACCATATACAGAAACTTCAAACCCAAATCAACTGACTACTTCTGCCATTTTGACCCCACAAACAAGGAGCACGACAACCTGCTCACTACCTGGGACCAGCTTACCACACAGGACACCACTGCCATTATGAAATCCGTCCACTCAGGAGCACCCACGGACCCTGCCCCCACCACATTTTTATCCTCGAAGCAAGATGATCAGCGGTGAGCTCACCAACATTCTCAATGCATTGATCACCATGGCTACATTTCCTAAAGACTGGAAACACACAGAAGTCAAGCCCCTACTAAAGAAACCATCCGCTGACCCAAGAACTACTGCCCCATCTCACTGCTCCCTTTCTCCACCAAAATCCTTGAGAAGGCCCTCAACCACCAACTCACAGAACACCCGGAGACCACGATCTTCTAGACACCTCTCAATCCAAATTTCATACCAACACTATTGCGTAAACATCATACAACAACGACACCCAGCTCATCCTGCCACTATCAGAAGAACCCGCTATTACACTGACAAACTTCTGCAAATGCATGAAGAACATCGCCAGCTGTATGAGAACAAACTGCCTACAGCTCAACACAGACAAGACGGAAGTGCTGATCTTTGGAAACACCTCCCCATGGAATGACGCATGTTGGCCCTCCGAACTGGGACCATCACCTATCACGACTAGCCACGCCTCAAAACTTGGCATTATCCTTGACAATAAGTGGCCCCCATCAACGCACCATCATTCAAGCCCTAGTCATCAGCCATCTTGACTATGGCAACACAGTCTATGCAGGCATCACCACACAACTCCAACTCCTCAAGAGATTAGAAACAATACAGAACTCAGCAGCCAGACTCATCCTTGACCTACCCAGACTGACCCACATCACCCTACACCTCAAGAACATCCACTGCCTCCCTTTCAAGAAGAGATGCCAGTTCAAGATGCTGATCCATGCCTTCAAAGCCCTCCACAACCTAGGTCCTGTGTACATCAACCACTTGCTGAATTTCCACCTCCCGCCCCCAAACCTTTGCTCCGCTTCTCACTTCCTCACCCACACCTCCCGCATCCACCGCAGCAACAGTGGAAGTCACTCTTCTCCCACCTTGCTGCAAAGTCCTGGAACACTTTACAGCTCCCCCTACTTGTCTCATCCTCCCTGCTGAAATTCAGAAAAGGACTTGAGACCTGGTTGCTAGACCTGACAGGCTTAGGGTGGTCATCCCCTGTTTGCCTGTCTCCCTCCACGTTTCTGACACTGTTTGTGCTGGTTTTAGGACTCTGTGCACTTTACCACTGCTAACCAGTGCTAAAGTGCATATGCTCTCTCCCTTAAACATGGTAACATTCGTTTGTTCCCAATTGGCATATTTAATTTACATGGAAGTCTCTAGTGAAGTGCACTACATGTGCCCAGGGTCTGTAAATTGAATGCTGCTAGTGAGCCTGCAGCACTGGATGTGCCACACACATAGGTAGCCCCTTAACCATGTCTCAGGCCTGCCATTGCAAGTCCTCTGTGTGCAGTTTCACTGCCACATCGACTTGGCATTTAAAAGTACTTGCCAAGCCCTAAACTCCCCTTTTTCTATATGTAAGTCACCCCTAAGGTAGGCCCTAAGAAACCCATAGGGCAGGTTGTTATGTAGGTAAAAGGCAGGACATGTACCTGTGTGTTTTATATGTACTGGTAGTGGAAAACCCCTAAATAAGCTTTCCACTACTGTGAGGCCTGCTCCTTTCATAGGATAGCATTTGAGCTAGCGTCATATACTGTTTGAGTGGTAGGTTCTGATCAGAAAGGGGTAACCAGTTCATATTTAGTTTGTCAATAATGGTAATAGAAAATCCTGCTTATTGGTGAGGTTGGAGTTTACATTACTACTTTAGAAATGCCACTTTTAGAAAGTGTAGCAACACAAAAAGGATGATGGACGGAGTACTGAACAATACAAACACTCACCCCCGTCACAGATCTGGGTTTAATCCATTGTTCACTATGCCACCCCAGTCTGAACCCAGCCATATGGATTCAAGCTAGCCTGGATGATGAAGGGTGATACCCTGAAACCGGTCACAGGATGCATGTTTCTGTTCCAGGGAGGACCTGGCTTGGCAGTTCGGGCTAGACTGTTCTCATGAAGAACAGGGTCAAGACTGATTTGCATATGGCTGGGGCCAAACTAGGGTGACATAGTGAGCAAAAGAACAATGGATTAAACCCAGATCTGTGACAGGCGCTGAGTGTTTGCATTGTTCAGCACTCCCTCCATCATCTTTTTGTATTGCTAAAGTTTCCCTAAGTGGGAAGGGTATGCCCAGACGTGGGTCCCGTGCTCACTGTGCCACTGGATTCAAGCTAGCCTGGCTGATGAAGGGTGATACCCTGAAACCGGTCCCAGGCTGTTTGTTTCTGGTCCAGGGAGGACCTGGCTTGACAGTTCAGGCTGGACTGTTCCCATGAGGAACAGGGTCAAGACTGATTTGTATATGGCTGGGTCCAAACTGGGGTGGCATAGTGAGCAAAAGAATGATGGATTAAACCCAGATCTGTGACTGGGGGTGAGTGTTTGCATTGTTCAGCACTCCATCCATCATCCTTTTGTATTGCTAAAGTTGCCCTAAGTGGGAAGGGTATGCCCAGACGTGGGTCCTGTGCTCACTGTGCCACTGGATTCAAGCTAGCCTGGATGATGAAGGGTGATACCCTGAAACCGGTCCCAGGATGCTTGTTTCCGGTCCAGGGAGGACCTGGCTTGACAGTTCAGGCTGGACTGTTCCCATGAGGAACAGGGTCAAGACTGGTTTGTATATGGCTGGGTCCAAACTGGGGTGGCATAGTGAGCAAAAGAATGATGGATTAAACTCAGATCTGTGACTGGGGGTGAGTGTTTGCACTGTTCAGCACTCCATCCATCATCCTTTTGTATTGCTAAACTTTTAGAAAGTGAGCATTTCTCTGCGCTCAAATCCATCTGTACCTTACAGCCTATCTCCAATCAACATCTGGGCTGAGCTGGTTGGCAGTTCGCTTGTGCATTCCACCCAGACAACCACAAACACAGGATTCTCAGTCACGCCTGTACTCATCTGCATAATGGATGGGTCTTCCTGGGCTTGGAGGATGAAGGGCTGGACCCTTACATTTCAAAGGCTAGTGTCCTGCCCTCACACAATGGACTGCCAAACTCCTTACTGGGACCCTAGCAGACAGACCTGTGCACTTCAAAATCACTATTTGAAGTCTCCCCCACTTCAAAGGCAGTTTTGGGTATTTAAACTGGGTCTCTGACCCCACCAACTCAGACACTTCTGGACCTTAACCTGCAACCTGTCAAGAGGAACTGCCTGGCTGCCCAAAGGACTTATCTGGACTGCTTTGCTGAGAATGACTACTGCCCTACTGTGCCCTGCTGCCCTTTGACTTTGCTGAGAAGTACTCTCCAAGTCCCTGGATTCAGCTTGCCTCCTGTTTTCTGAAGTCTCAGGGCCAAAAAAGACTTCATCTCTTCAAGGAACTCCGTGTGCACCAAAAATCAACGCACAGATTGCTGTAAATGACGCACAGCCTGCCTTGCAATGAGAACATTGCTGCACAGTTGAACCAGAGTGAAGATTCGACACAGCACCTCCATTGCGACCGGAAATTTGACACACAGCCCTACCAGATCGATATACAGCTGAACCGGAGTGATGCAGCCTGACTTCCCGAGTGAAGAATCGACCCAGCGCCTGCCGTGCGACAGAAAATTCAATGCATCGTCATACCTGATCGACGCAACGCCTGTGACTTCGTCCCGCACATCCAGGATTTCCACACATCTTCCCCGGGCATCAAAAAGATCCCCGCATTGCAGTTAGGAACCAGGACGGTGTGCCAAAAAATCGATGCAAAGCCCCTTGCAGCATGGAAAGAAATGACGCAGCGTTTGTGCCGCTCCGAAAATTCTGACGCGCCCCCTATTTTTCCACGCATCTCCTCATCTGCGGTCTCCGTGCGTGTTATTTTTTATGCAAACCAGGTACTTTGTGAAACTAAGAGTCAACTGTTGATTTCTAAGATTTAAGTCTCTTTTTAATCTTGCAAAAGTGATATCTAAACTTGCTCTTATTGAATCTTTATCCTTTTTTTACCTTAATTTAACCAGATAAATATCTTACATTTTTCTAAACCTGTTTGGTGTATTTTTGTGGTGTTTTCACTGTGTTACTGTATGATTTATTGCACAAATGCTGTACACATTGCCTTCGAAGTTAAGCCTGACTGCTCAGTGCCAAGCTACCAGAGGGTGGACACAGGATAATTTGGAATGTGTGTGACTTACCCTGACTAGGATTGTGGTCTCTATGTGAACAAAGGTGAATACCTAAGCCAAATAGAGACCCCATTTCTAGCACTGGTGATCAGCGGTGAGGCTAGGACTTGTGTTTGTTCAGTGACATACAATAGCTACGTGTACACTACATACCCATAGTTAAATGTCAATTTGATTTTTTATTTTTTTCTGCAATTCTTTCTGCTTGGCATTTTAATCTAATCCTAAACAACATGTCTCTAGCTGGGTTTAAAGGAGGAGCCGGAGAGTTTGACCTAGCTAAGCTGGAGACATAAACTGTCAGCCACCTGAAATGGTTCTGCAAGAAGATGGGAGTACCTACCCGGGGTGCCTCCAGGAAGGAGGAGTACGAAAAGGCACTTAGGGCCTGGGCAAAAGCCCATTCACATGAGGATTTTGAGGTGGAGGGGGTCAGATGATGGCTCCCCAGAGGATTTGCCAATATCAGTGGGGGGTGACACCCCTGGATTTGTGCCCCCTGCTAAACCAGGGAGCAGTGTCTCAAGCCACGGCCTGACCGCAGAGGAATAGAGGGAGGTGAGAGAATTCCAACTGCAATTGGCCAGATTAAAAACGGAGGAGAAGAGAGCATAGAGAGGCAGAGGAGAGGAGAGGAGAGCTGAGGCTGCAGCTGAGAGAGCCTTGGCTGAAAAGAAACTACTTCTGGCTCATGAACTGTCTAAAAGAGCTGGACCTCAGGTCTAGGCAGTCTGAGTCCAGCAGTGATGGTGGCAGCATACCTACAGGACCTTCTGGAGAGAAAAAGGTTTGTATGCCCAAATATGTGATGCCAAGTTATATGGTGGGAGATGACATTGACAAATGGTTTGATGCCTATGAAGTTGCACTAAGGGCCCGTGGGGTGTCTGAAAAGCAATGGGGGCGGGCTTGTGGAAACATGTACCAATAAATGGGAGGGACACACTTCTCACATTAGAACCAGAGGACCATAACACATACCAGCTCATGAAAGCCATTTTAATTGCCAAGTTTGGACGGACCTCTGACAAGTATTGCCAGAAATTCAGGGACAAAACCTTTTTAGACACTCTGGTACTAACCCAGAGGTCTGCCTCCTCTGCAAGCTTCCTAGAATAAGTCAGCTTACTGTCAATGAGGTGCTGGCACAACTCTGTAAAACAAATACCGAGCATATGCTATCTCAGGATTAAATCATATCACCCCTTATAATCATTTACTTTACTGCCCGCACCCATCCATTCAGTGCCTTGCTAGAAACATCAAAAAAGTCTACCCAAGTTTGTGTGGGGAATTTGGTATTTGGGTAGCTAGGTAACTTGGGTAGACTTTTTTTATGTTTCTAGCAAGGCACGGAATGGATGGGTGTGGGGAACAGAAAGAGGTGCCCCTAGTGTCCCTGGGAGATGAGGAAATGATGCCAAAAGCCCACATGCCTTCTAATACTTCCAAGTATAAGGCAGTGGTTCACCTTTAAGCGTGGAGGTTCTGCGTAACACAGGAGCCAGTATGACTACTGTCAGGGGTCAGCTGACGTCAGCAGAGCAGGCCATCCCTAATACATTCCACCAGGTCATATTCACTGTTAGAAATGGGGTCTTTGGATGGCAGTCAGGTTACCCCCTGTCCAAGCACAGACCCTCACTCTAGTCAGAGTAAAATAGAACTACCCTCAGCTAACCCCTGCTCACCCCCTTGGTAGCTTGCCACAAGCAGTAGGCTTAACTTCAGAGTGCTAAGTGTAAAGTATTTGTACCAACACACACAGTAACTTAATGAAAACACTACAAAATGACAAAACACAGGTTTAGAAAAATAGAAAATATTTATCTAAACAAAACAAGACCAAAACGACAAAAATCCACAATACACAAGTCAAGTTATCACTAAGAATTCAAAAAGAGTCTTCATGTCATTTCAAACACAGACTAACGCTGTTAGTGTGAAACTGTACCTTGGGTGCGTCAAAAATAAGCCCGCACGGGTGAGTGTGCAGCAAAAAGGGCTTGCGATGCGTCGATTTCACTCACAAGCCAGACCTTACGTCGTTCCTCCTTTAGTCGGGTCAGCGTGCGTCATTGCTGCTCTCCGCAGGAGAGCTATGCGTCGATCCAGTCAGCACTCTCGGGAACGGGCAGGCCTTGCATCGTTTTTACACACCCAGTGGTGTTTGCATAGGAAATCCAGCAGCACGATGATCTGAAAACCATGCAGCGCGGGTTGCGATCTCACTAGCCTCCGTCAGCGATGTTGTGCATTGTTTCTCCAGCCCCGGACGTCGATCTTCGGGTCGCGTTGTAGGCGGGCGTCAATTTTCAGCCACCAAGCAGCGGCGCGTTGATTTTTTACCTGCAGATAGGAGTTGCGTTGATCTTTTCCCCACACGCCAGTCTGTGAGTGGATTTATCACTCTTGGGCTGCCAGCTTCTCCTTTCAGGGTCCCAGGAACTGGATGGGCACCACTTGGCAGAGTAGGAGTCTCTCCAGAGAGTATTTGCTGTCCCTGAGACTTCAAATAGCAGGAGGCAAGCTCTAAATCAAGCCCTTGGAGATCTTCACAAGGAGGAAGGCAACACAAAGTCCAGTCTTTGTCCTCTTAGCACAGGCAGAAGCAGCAACTGCAGGATAGCTCCACAAAGCACAGTCATAGACAGGGCAGCTCTTTTTCCTCAGCTCTTCAGCTCTTCTCCAGGCAGAGGTTCCTCCTGGTTTCCAGAACTGTTCTAAAACCTGTGGTTTTGGGTGCCCTTCTTATACCCATTTTCTCCTTTGAGGTAGGCCTACTTCAAAGCAAAGTCTCTCCTGATTGTGAAATCCTGCCTTGCCCAGGCCAGGCCCCAGACACACACCAGGTGGTTGTAGACTGCATTGTGTGAGGGCTGGCACCGCCCTTTCAGGTGTGAGTGACCACTGATCCCCTCCCTCCTAGCACAGATGGCTCATCTGGAAATGCAGACTACACCCCAGCTACTTTTGTGTCCCTGTCTAGTGAGAGGCGCAACCAGCCCAACTGTCAAACCCAGACAGGGAATCCACAAACAGGGAGAGTCACAGAAGTGGTATAAGCAAGAAAAGGCTCACTTTCTGAAAATGGCATTTTCAAACACACAATCTTAAAATCAACTTTTCTAAAAGAAATATTTTTAAATTGCGAGCTCAGAGACCCCAAACTCCACATGTCTATCTGCTCCCAAAGGGAATTTACACTTTAATCATATTTAAAGGTAGCCCCCATGTTAACCTATGAGAGGGACAGGCCTTGCAACAGTGAAAAACAAATTTATCAATATTTCACGGTAAGGACATATAAAACACATTACTATGGGGGTCATTACAACCCTGGCGGATGGCGGAGAACCGGCGGTAAGACCGCCAACAGGCTGGCGGTCTTACCTTGGTGTATTATGACCATGGCGGTTACCGCCATGGTCAACCGCCGGTTCTCCGACCCGCCCGCCAGGGCGGAGACGACAGCCGGGCTGGAGACCTGGGTCTCCAGCCCAGCGTCCGTCAGTATACCGCCAGCGGTATTTGGACCCGGCTTACCGCCTTGGATTTCCAGCGGTTTCAACCGCCATGAAATCCATGGTGGTAAGCACTATCAGTGCCAGGGAATTCCTTCCCTGGCACTGATAGGGGTCTCCCCCACCCCCTACCCCCACCCCAACTCCCTCCCCTACACCCCCCACCACCCCTGCCACCCCCCAAAGGTGGCAGGGCCCCCCTTCCCACCCCGAACCCCAACATAACATTACTCACACACACCGACACGCATGCAGGCACCACCAACACACACACGCACACACCCTGACATACATGCCTACATCCACACACACAGACACGCACATCCACATTCAAACATACACGCACACATCCATACAGACATACCCACAGCCATACACGCACTCATTCCCATACACACAACACCCCCTCAAGCATACACGCACTCACACACCCCCTCTACATACACACACGCACACCCCCATGCACGCACACAACACCCCCCCCACCCCCCTCCCCTAACGGACGATTGACTTACCTGTTCCGTCGATCCTCCGGGAGGGGACGGGAGCCATGGGGGCAGCTCCGCCGACACCACACCGCCAACAGAACACCGCCACAGCGAATCACAGGACGTGATTCGCTGGGCAGTGTTCTGTTGGAATGACGGTTGAGGTGGAGCAACCTCCACTTCCCCGCCGCCCACAAGTATGGCTGTTGCCAGCTCTCCGTTGGAATAACGACGGAGAGCAGCCAACAGTCATAATACGCCGAGCGGCAAACCGCCTGCACAGGCGGTCTTCCGCACGGCGGTCCCTCGGCGGTCTTGCAAAAACACCGCCGAGGTCGTAATGACCCCCTATATGTCCTACCTTAACCATACACTGAACCGTGCCTTTAGGACTACCTAGGGCCTACCTGACGGGTGTTTGACATGTAAGAAAAGGGAAGGTTTAGGCCTGGCAAGTGGGTACACTTGCCAAGTCGAGTTTACAGTTAAAACTGCACACACAGACACTGCAGTGGCAGTTCTGATACATGATTACAGGGCTACTCATGTGGGTGGCACAACCACTGCTGCAGGCCCACTAGTAGCATTTGATTTATAGGCCCTGGGCACCTCTAGTGCACTTTACTAGGGACTTACTAGTAAATCAAATATGCCAAGCATGGATAAGCCAATTATGTGAGAAAACGGGGCTGATTGAAGAGGCCCCCTAACTTTTTGCCCCCATTTTCCACTTTTTGCTGGTGTTTTACTGACTCTGATGGTGCCCTGGGTACTGCTAACCAGTCCCAGGGCCTGTGCTCTGTGTAAAATGGACATGCAAATTAGGCTAATTATAATTGGCTTAGTCAACCTACCTATAAGTCCCTAGTATATGGTAGGGCATGTAGGTTTAGGGACCACAGCATAGGTAGTGCACCCATAGGTGCACTGCTGAGGTGCCCAGTGTCATTTTAAAGGCAGGCCTGCCTTGCTGGCTGCTTTTAAATTAAAGTTATATGCAAATTCGACTTTGGAATTAAAAGTAGTTCCAAAGTCTTAAACTACCTTATTTTTACATATGTCACCCCTAAGGTGTGCCCTATGTGCCCCTAGGGCTGGGTGCCATGTATCTATAAGCAGGGACCTATAAAAATAGTTTTATGAGCCTTGGTGAGGTAAAAACAGCCAAATTCGTTTTTCCCTCATTGTAGTAAATGGCCTTCATAGGCTAGAATGGGGAGACTTTATTTAAATTTTTAAAGTCTCCCTAAATTATGCATACCAAGCATTTGGTATCAAATTAATTGTTGTAATAAATCCCAGCACTTCCAGTTGTTGGATTTAATATAACTTGTTCAGGTAAAGAGTTTTAAACTTTACCTGAAAAGATGCCAATTTCAGCCCTGCATTGTTTTTGCTGCTGTGCTCTGATTGGCCAGCCTCTAGCAGCTTGGTCAAGCTGCCTTGATGAGGTGTGAAGTGGCCTGGCTTCACACAAAGGAATGTGCCTGTGGGAAGGAATCTCCCCTCAGCAGATGGTGAGGCAGGAAGGGCTGCCAAACTGGTCTTCAAAGGCAGAGAAGGACATTTGGAGCAACCAGCAACACCCCCACATCCTGCAACCCCAGACAACTAGGTGCCCCCTTGATTAGATTAGGAGAGGGCAGGAGAGGGGTGTGTTTATGATTTTTAGCCACACCAGTGGATGGGCTCAGCCAGATGTAACCTCCAAAAATCAGATTCAGCCATGATGGATTTTTAGATAATGTTGCCTCCTGGGATTGATTTTTGCCACACTTCCCAGGAAGTGGTCATCACAGGGGGAAGGACCCTGCACCTGATTGGAGAAACAGGACCCCCCTGCTTTTCACCCAGGAGCAAGGATAAAACTGGCAGACCTGCACCCACACCTCAGTTCCCTACCACATCCAACAAGGAAGAACAACAGAAGAAGAAGGACTGCCCTGCTGGACCCCTGGCCTGCACCTGGAATCTGCACTCAGAAGGACTGCACCAGCTGCACACTTGGGCTTCACCACAAGAAGGACTTTGCCTGGCTTCAGCTTGGTTCAAGGAGGGACTCCCTATTTGCTACAGGTGAAAAATTGCTAACCAGAGTCCCCTGCACCAACTCCTGAAGAAAGCGACCAGCTGACCACTGTCCAGTGGCCAAAAAGGAGTTTGCGCCAGGTGCATTCTGGGAGTTGTAGTCCGCACCCCCCAAGGACCATCTCAGAACTTTTGGACCCTTGGGGTGAGCTGTGGGCCCACAAAAGAACCTTAAAAGGACATCTGGGAGAAGCCCCAGAAGTTTGGAGAAGTTTGGACAACTTTTGAAAAAAAGCTCCATAGAGGGACCAACCCGCCGCAGCAACTCTAGCCGGCTTGCCTCAACCGCGACCCGGCCTGATTTGCTGGTTCGCCCCGGTAAAGAAAAATCTCAGATAAAGAGACTAAGGTGGTCATTACAACCCTGGCGGACGGTGTTAAAGCTGCGGTAATACCACAAACAGGCCGGCGGAAAAAAAGGGAATTGCGACCCTGGCGGAAACCGCCAACTAAGACAGCCACTTTAACACACCGCCCGCCACAGCGGTACAGACAAACAGCACGGCGGTCAACGCCAACAGACAGGCGGAAGACAATGTACCGCCCACACTATCACAACACACCAATCCGCCACCTTTTCCGGGGCGGATTCACCGTGGATAAAAACACGGCGGAAACAGCTTTTGCTATGGGAAAACGCTCACCTCAACACATCCCACGAGGAACGAGGACAACATGGAGCCGGAACTACAAATCTTACCTGCCCTTGCATTCCTGCTCATCTACGACCAACAGCGACATAGGCGCAGAACATACCGGTGAGTACTGCACCTACGACACGGGGGAGGCGGGAGGCAAAAGTTACGGGAACACCCACCAAACACCCCCACCCCCACCCTCGCATAGTACAACATACACACCAATGCATTCACAAAAATCACATGAACAACCCACAATCCCCCCGGAAGAATGCAAAGACAAAGCGAATAGCGGTCAAACTTTGTATTGTGCCAATATACTACTCATTAAAAGATATACGGATATATATCACGAAATCTGTCAAAAATAAATGTACAATACAAGAAGTAGTGCAGATATGTACACAATAACGTCCGTGCACCAACAGTCCAAAAATGCATGGGCGACGCCCACAATAGATACCTGACCAAAATCCGAGAGAACACTGCCGGGGCATCAGATAGAAACAATGCAGGCACCTCAGGGGGAAGGGAAGGGGGGCACCTCAGCCAGATGAATGCGAAGCCAGATCCACGACGGGGCTCCATGCCCATTGATGTATCCTGGGGAGTGCAAAACCACAGTCTCTCAAGTCTCTACACTGGGTGGGTTGCCCACTGTGCCATCCTGGGGAGTGCAAAGCCACAGTCTCAAGTCTCTACAGTGGGTGGCTTGCCCACTGTTACATCCTGGGGAGTGCAAAGCCACAGTCTCTCAACTCTCTACAGTGGGTGGGTTGCCCACTGTGCCCTCCTGGGGAGTGCAAAGACACATCTTCGCAAGTAGATGCAGTTCTCTGCTGGTAATGGGTGGGACTGGTGCCCAGACTGGATGAGTCTCCCCGTAAAAGTACATGTCCTGTCACTGTCCCAGCTGCACATGGGAGAACGATGCCTGATGTGCCGGCCTATTCATACCCACAGGGTCTTTGCCCTGTTCAGCGGTCTTCACCATGCCGGTCTTGGCCTTGTTCAGCGGTCTTCACCATGGCAGTCTTTGCCCTGTTCAGCGGTCTTCACCATGGCGGTCTTGGCCTTGTTCAGCGGTGCTTTGCCATGGCAGTCTTTGCCCTGTTCAGCGGTCTTCTCCATGGTGGTCTTGGCCTTGTTCAGTGGTGCTTTGCCATGGCAGTCTTTGGCCTGTTCAGTGGTGCTTTGCCATGGCAGCCTTTGGCCTGTTCAGCGGTGCTTTGCCATGGCGGTCTTTGCCCTGTTCAGCGGTCTTCACCATGGCGGTCTGGGCCTTGTTCAGCGATGCTTTGCCATGGCAGTCTTTGACCTGTTCAGCGGTGCTTTGCCATGGCAGTCTTTGCCCTGTTCAGCGGTCTTCACCATGGCGGTCTTGGCCTTGTTCAGCGGTGCTTTGCCATGGCGGTCTTGGCCTTGTTCAGCAGTGCTTTGCCATGGCAGTCTTTGGCCTGTTCAGCGGTGCTTTGCCATGGCAGTCTTTGGCCTGTTCAGCGGTGCTTTGCCATGGCAGTCTTTGCCCTGTTCAGCGGTCTTCACCATGGCGGTCTTGGCCTTGTTCAGCTGTGCTTTGCCATGGCGGTCTTGGCCTTGTTCAGCGGTGCTTTGCCATGGCAGTCTTTGCCCTGTTCAGCGGTGCTTTGCCATGGCAGTCTTTGGCTTGTTCAGCGGTGCTTTGCCATGGCGGTCTTTGCCCTGTTCAGCGGTCTTCACCATGGCGGTCTTGGCCTTGTTCAGCGGTGCTTTGCCATGGCGGTCTTGGCATTGTTCAGCGGTGCTTTGCCATGGCAGTCTTTGGCCTGTTCAGCGTTGCTTTGCCATGGCAGTCTTTGGCCTGTTCAGCGGTGCTTTGCCATGGCGGTCTTTGCCCTGTTCAGCGGTCTTCACCATGGCGATCTTGGCCTTGTTCAGCGGTGCTTTGCCATGGCAGTCTTTGCCCTGTTCAGCGGTCTTCACCATGGCAGTCTTGGCCTTGTTCAGCTGTGCTTTGCCATGGCGGTTCTGGTACGGATATTGGTGTGAGGCATGACGATCTCCACACTGGACATTGGTGTGTGGCATGACGATCTCCACACTGGACATTGGTGTGTGGCATGACGATCTCCACACTGGACATTGGTGTGTGGCATGACGATCTCCAAAATGGACATTGGTGTGTGGCATGACGAACTCCACACTGGACATTGGTGTGTGGCATGACGAACTCCACACTGGACGTTGGTGTGTGGCATGACGAACTCCACACTGGACATTGGTGTGTGGCTTGACGTTCCATCATTGCCCAGCGGGGCTGTGGGATTCTGGACCCTCTTGGGCTGTGATTCTGGCGGTGGCGGTGGTCTCCTGACCAGTAACGATACTTGGGCCCTCCTGGGCTATGACTCTGGCGGTGGTCTCTGGACCAGTGACGATACTTGGGCCCTCCTGGGCTGTGACTCTGGCGGTGGTCTCTGGACCGGTGACGATACTTGGGCCCTCCTGGGCTATGACTCTGGCGGTGGTCTCCTGACCAGTAACGACAGTGCTGGCGGTTGTGTCTGGACCGCCGGAAATGATGGCGCATTTCTGCGCTGAGACACTCACAACAGGTTGGGGAGACTTCCTCAGGACCTTCCCCACCATCTTTTGAGTTACAGATGACTCACCAATCGCCTTGGATCCCATTTCACTGTTTGTCCCACCAGGAGTCTTGACACGGTCCCGTCGTCCACTCTCCAATTTCAGAGCCTTTACAGGGGGTGGGCTGACAGCTGGAGGGGCTCTGGGAGTGGAGGAAGAGGAGGTGGTTGTAGGAGGTGGCACTTTAGCTGTTTTGGGTGCAGGTGCAGGTACTGGAGGCTGTCGTGAGGTGGATGGATGTTGGGTGAGTGATTGCCGGCGTTTGTGTACTTTGGGAGGGGGCGTCACAGACACACTGGGAGAGGACACATGGGACGTGTATATGGCAGTGGAGGTGGTGAGTGCAGGTGAGCGGCTTGTGGTGCTGGGTGTCCTGGTGCGAGTCCTAGTGCCTGTAGATGTGGTGCATGCAGGTGTGTGTGTAGGCGAGACTGGGAGGGAGGAGGGAGAAGAGGAGGAGGGGAACACAGTGGAGACAGTGGATGTTGCTGTGTCTGTATGGGTCTGATGCTTGTGTGAGTGCCTGTGGTGTGTGTGGTGCCTATGTTTGCTTGAGCTACTTGTGTGTGTTTACTTGTGTGCATGCTGGTCTGTAGGTGTGCTTGGGATGGGCTGGGGTACAGGGGATTGGGTCTGGATGGAGGAAGTTGGAGGGGGGAGGCTGGACACAGGGACAATGGCTGCCATCAGTGCTGAGGCCAGAGATTGCAGGGTTCGCTGAAGGACAGCCTGACCAGAATGAATGCCTTCCAGGAATGCATTACCGTGTTTCAACTCTCGTTCTACACCCTGGATGGAATTCACAATGGTAGACTGCCCAACAGTGAGTGACCTGAGGAGGTCAATGGCCTCCTCACTGAGGGCAGCAGGGGTGACTGGGGCAGGGCCTGAGGTGCCTGGGGCGAAGGTGATGTCCACCCTCCTGGGTGAGCGGGCATGGGGCGAAAGCTGAGGGGCTGCTGGGAGGGCGGTGCTGGTAGAGGAGGTGGCGGCTGTACCTGTAGAAGTGGGGGGGCACAGATGGTGCCGCCACCACAGGGGAGCTCCCATCGGCGGACGAGTCCGTGTCGCTGTTTGGTGATCCTGTGGCCGACGTGAAGCTCCTCTCGCCCTCCGTCCCACTGGTGAATTCAGAGTCTGTGGTGTGGCCCTCCATGGCCATTTGGGATGCAGCTCCCTCGTGCTCCGGTGCCACTGTACCTCCGCCTATTGATGCTGATGTACAGAAGGACAGGGAGAGCAGAAAAAGGGTGGAGACAGAAGAAAGAGAGTTTTAGTGCATGGCATACCGCTACCGTTGGCGGACAAGACAAACGCAGCAGCCCCCTGCATTACGCCGTGCTCCTGCCCTCTGCACATGCAATTTCTGGGATATGGCCTACATGGCAATGGTAGAAATCTGCCCACATGGATGGCAAAGGGGCAACTATACATCAATTTGCCTTTTTTTTTAGCTGAGGTAGAGTGCCACATGGCCGACATAACGGAGGGGCCTTGCCTACCTAACTCGCCCTGGCCTAGGGACACCCACAGCCCACCTCTCCCACCCAGACAGCTCCACAGCACGCAAAGTCCATAGGATGAGGTTGTACTCACCCCCTTGTGTCTGCTGTGATGTCCTTAAGCGCCCATCCAACTCCGGGTAGGCCACCGCCAGGATCTGGAACATCAGGGGGGTCATGGTGCGAAGGGCACCCCTCCCACGTTGGGAGGCCATCCCCGCTGAGCCTCTGCCGTCTTCTTGCTGCAGCAGCGAATGTCCTCCCATCTCTTCCTGCAGTGGGTGCCCCGTCTCTGGTGGGCCCCCAGGGTCCGGACTTCCTTGGTGATGGCACGCCAAATGTGCCTCTTCTGGTGTGCGCTGACCTACATGACATGCACAAGGAAAGAGGAACAGTCATTACCTACTGCACCGTCGTTGTAATTGGCCCCCTCCCAACTCTATCCCTGTGGCCCATTCATCCCCATGCATGACTGTTCTATGTACTCTGCCCCCTTCCCTCATCCACCCAGCCCTCTCCACCCAGGCCTAGCCCATACAACGTGCTCCCTGTGTACTAACCTGTTGGTCTGGAGGACCGTAGAGTAGCGTATACTGGGGGAGGATCCCATCCACAAGTTTCTCCAACTCCTGTGCAGTGAAGGCAGGGGCCCTTTCCCCTAGACGCAGCAGCCATCGTCGCTTCCAGACCGAGGTCACAGCAGCACTAGCAGTGTGGGTCCTCTCCTGTCGAAGGTCAGGTATCTAGTGATTGAACAGATAGAAAATGGTGGTGACGTCCGCGGCGGTGACGTCCGCGGCGGTGCGCATCATCACCACCAGCGCACCTGTTCATTGGCTCCTGGGACCCTTAGGGTCCAATGTTAACCAATGCAGCATTGCGCTGTGTTCTACGACCACCTACCGCGACGGTGTCCAACGCTAGCGCAGTTAGCCCACAATTCCATTGTCCCAGTTTAGAGGTCAGGCAGCCGCCATTTCAGGGGCCCACATGGCTTCAATTACTACTGCGTCACACATACCGAGGCCTACACTCAAAAACTTTCCCGGATGGGTTAATTGTCTGGTGTAGTCTTGTGTGTGACTGTGGGTACATACCTGGAGGAATGCTGACAGATTTTTCGCTGTTGTCCTTCTTAGGCACCGTCAGTTGGGACATATTGGAAGATGGCGGAATCCGCCGTGTACCGACCGCTGGTGGACCTGTTGACAATGGAAGAGCGACATGTCATTGTGACCTACCGGTTTGACCGTGCCACAATCCGGGAACTATGTACCCAGTTGGAGCCAGACCTGATGTCACCAATCAGCCATCCGACTGGAATCCCCCCTGACGTGCAGGTGCTGTCAGTGCTCCATTTCTTTGCAAGTGGGTCTTTTCAGACAACAGTGCCCATGGCATCAGGGATGTCCCAGCCTATGTTTTCCAACGTCTTGTCCAGAGTGTTGTCTGCCCTGCTGAAACACGTAAGGAGATACATCATTTTCCCAGAGGTGGCGGATTTGCCTACAGTGAAAGGTGACTTCTATGCCCTTGGACATATCCCCAACGTCATAGGTGCCATTGATGGGACCCATGTCGCTCTGGTCCCCCCCCACAGGAGTGAATAGGTGTACAGGAACAGGAAGAGTTATCATTCCATGAATGTCCAGATGGTCTGTTTGGCAGACCAGTACATCTCGTAGGTAAATGCAATGTTCCCTGGCTCTGTGCATGACGCCTACATCCTGCGGAATAGCAGCATCCCTGATATGATGGGTCAACTCCAGAGGCACCGTGTATGGCTATTGGGGGACTCTGGTTACCCCAACCTTTCCTGGCTATTGGCCCCAGTGAGGAATCCCAGGACCAGGGCAGAGGAACGCTACAATGAGGCCCATGGGCGGACTAGGAGGGTGATCGAGCGGACCTTCGGCCTCCTGAAGGCCAGGTTCAGGTGCCTCCATATGACAGGTGGGTCCCTATTCTACTCACCGAAGAAGGTGTGCGACATCATCATCGCCTGCTCCATGCTCCATAACTTGGCATTGCGACGCCAGGTGCCTTTTCTGCAGGAGGATGATCCAGATGACGGTGTTGTTGCAGCGGGTGAGCCTGTGGAGCCTGTGGACAGTGATGAGGAGGAAGCTGAGGAAGATGAAAACGACAACAGGGAGTCAGTCATACAGCAATATTTTCAATGAGACACAGGTGAGTACAATTTCATGTTTCACATTATATTACAATTAACACGTCTACCTCTATCCTGTACCTACATTTCACTCCCTATTTGGTAACTGAGTTGTCCCCTTCCATTTTAGTTTCACAAATGTGGTAACCTACGTGTGAACAGCTTGCACCCTTGAAAGGCTTGTGATGTGTGACATTGGTATGTTGACCTTCCAATAGGTAACCTTTTTTAACACTGTAATTGACAATACAAAGTTCACAATCATTGACTGACTCCAATATTATTAAGGTTTCAAGGGTGTTTATTGAAGTGCATAAAAAATTTAGGGGGGTTGTGAAATGGGAAGAGGTCATGGTGGAAGAATGTCCATGGCAGAGTCCAGTCTATTAGTATCACAGGTACATTGCACATCTGGTCATTGGAAGGGGAGCTGGGGCAGTTCCAATCTGGACAGGGTAACAAAGTGGGACAGTGGGGGGACAATCAGGGTAGTCTTATTTCCTGGTGGGGGTCTTGCCATCTTGCTCTGTCCTGTTCCTGGATCTCAGAGCCCGCTTTCGTGGTGGTTGTCCGTCTGCAGGGGGTTGGGTGCTGTTGTGGTGGTCCTGTGGCGGGGCGTCCTGTCCACTAGTGGTGGGCATTTCATCATCCTGGCTAGTGTCAGGGGCCCCTTGGAGTGCCACGGTGTCCCTCAAGGTCTTTTGAATGTCCGTCAGCACCCCTACGATGGTGCCCAGGGCGGAGGCGATGGTCCTGAGCTCCTCCCTGAACCCCAAATACTGCTCCTCCTGCAGACGCAGGGTCTCCTGCAACTTGTCTAGGACCGTTGCCATCGTCTCCAGGGAGTGGTGGTATGCTCCCATGATGGAGGATAGGGCCTCGTGGAGAGTTGGTTCCCTGTTGTTGTTGGGGTGGTGGGTTATCCTGGGTGCCCTGTAGTGGTGGACACACCGCTGATTGACGTGTCCTGGGTAGGGAGGTATGGGCCCGCTGGGTGGGTGCTGTGCTGGGGTTACCAGAGGGTGGAAGCTCGGTGTTGGGCTGTGGCTGGGCAAGGGGAACCGACTGTCCTGAGGCCCACGATGGTCCGGGCTGGTCATCAAGATCCAGTAGGGCAGAGCTGCTGTCGTCACTGTGGACCTCTTCTGGGGGTGGAGTGGTGTTGTCTGGACCCTCTGGTGTGGTGACGTTCCTTCGGGTTCCTGCGGGGGTATAAGTACATGATTATTGCATGTGTGTATTTCATGGTGTGCAATGGTTGGGTGTGCGTGAACCCCAGTGCAGGCATTCCTGTGTGGGGGCTTGTGTGGTGATGGTTGGGGGGTGTTGTGGGTCTGTGCAGTGGGCATGCTTTAGTGATGGGTGTCCATGCTTAGTTGTGTCATGCAGGTCTTGGGGTTGGGATGGGTGGTTGGTGTTATGGGTAGATTAGTGAGGAGTTAGGGTGATAGGGGAGGGTGTGAGGGTGGGGGTGTGTGATGGCATGCAGGTAGGGTGGGGGATATGATAGTGAAGATTAGACTTACCAGTGTCCGTTCCTCCAACGACTCCTCCGAGGCCCTCAGGATGCAAGATGGACAAGACTTGCTCCTCCCATGTTGTTAGTTGTGGGGGAGGAAGTGGGGGTCCGCCGCCAGTCCGCTGTACTGCAATGTGGTGCCTGGAGACCGCGGAACGCACCTTCCCCCGTAGGTCGTTCCACCTCTTCCTGATGTCCTCCCTATTTCTTGGGTGCTGTCGCACAGCGTTGACCCTGTCGACTATTCTTTGCCATAGCTCCATCTTCCTGGCTATGGATGTGTACTGTACCTGTGAGCCAAATAGCTGTGGCTCTACCCTGATGAGCTCCTCCTCGGAGAAGCGGGGGTGTCTTTGGCGTGACATGGGGTGGTGTGTGTGATGTGTGGGGTGGTGTATGTGTTGATGAGTGTGGTGAGTGTAGTGGTATGTGGTGTTTTGTGCGTGGATGTTGTGTGGGTGATGGTGTAGTGTGCCTCTGTGTGATGGTGTTATCTATTCTGTGCTGTCTCTCTCTGGCCTTCGTCTCTAATTTGTGGTCGTAGGGGTTTGTGGGTGTGTGTTTTATATTGTGTTGGGTGTGTGGGAGTGGTGTGTGTATGTCTCTCAGGTGTGTGTATTTGGAATTGTCCAATGTGGCAGTGTTTTGGAGCTGTGTGTGTATTTTGAGTGCGGCGGTGTGTACCGCCAATGGAATACCGCGGTTGAAAGACCGCCGCGTGGATTCGTGTGTCGTAATAGCATGGGTGTGTTTCTGTTGGCGTGGAGGTGGAGGATTTGTTTCCGCATATTTATCGCTGACCTTTGGTGTGGCGGACTTGTGTGGGTGTCTGAATTTCGGCGGATTCCGTGATGTGGGTCATAATAGCTGTGGCGGCCTCCCGCTGCCACGGCGGTGTATTGGCGGTCTTCTGCACGGTGGTAAGTGGCTTTTACCGCCAATGTTGTAATGACCCCCTAAGTCCGAAGGTAAAAAGTTGACCGGGACCTCCCAGCCAGCGTATCCGAGGAGGGCTCCATGGACGTCGGATCAAGATCCAGGTTTACCCCGGTCGAAGGATTTTCACCTCAAAAAAACGACTAAGTCCGAAGGTAAAAATCTCCACCGAGGATTCCAGCATCGCGTATCCGGAGAAGGGCTCCAGGAGATCGGATTGGACTGGCAGGTTCGTCCCGCTGAAGAAAATCTTCGAAAAAAAGACTAAGGGGGTCATTCTGACCCTGGCGGTCGGTGACCGCCAGGGTCACCGACCACGGGAGCACCGCCAACAGGCTGGCGGTGCTCCGTCGAGCATTCTGACCGCGGCGGTTCAGCCGCAGTCAGAAACGGAAAGTTGGCGGTCTCCCGCCGACTTTCCGCTGCTCGGGAGAATCCTCCATGGCGGCGGAGTGCACTCCGCCGCCATGGGGATTCTGACACCCCCTACCGCCATCCTGTTCCTGGCGGGTCTCCCGCCAGGAACAGGATGGCGGTAGGGGGTGCCGCGGGGCCCCTGGGGGCCCCTGCAGTGCCCATGCCAATGGCATGGGCACTGCAGGGGCCCCCGTAAGAGGGCCCCACAAAGTATTTCAGTGTCTGCAAAGCAGACACTGAAATACTCGACGGGTGCAACTGCACCCGTCGCACCTTCCCACTACGCCGGCTCCATTCGGAGCCGGCGTCCTCGTGGGAAGGTAGATTTGCCCTGGGCTGGCGGGCGGCCTTTTGGCGGCCGCCCGCCAGCCCAGGGCAAATCTCAAAATACCCTCAGCGGTCTTGCGACCGCGGAGCGGTATTTTGTCGGGGGAAGACTGGCGGGCGGCCTCCGCCACCCGCCAGTCTCAGAATCACCCCCTAAGTGTGAAGGTAAACTTTTAACGAGGCCTCCCGTGGCCTGTAGCCGAGCAGGGCTCCATCGCGGTCGGCCTTAAACTTTGACTTTGCCCCGGTCGAGGTGCAACCAGATTACCCGATTGGCGCTTTTTGTTTCTAGGCGCTAAACAAATAATAATTATTAAAAAATTCATATCTCCAGTTCCCCTTATCCGATTTTATTCGTTTTGGTGTCATTTTAAAGATAAAAATATTATCCATTTTTATTAATTGGTTTTGGATTTTTAAACTGTTTCCTGTGTTTTATTTAATTACTGTTTTGTGATATTTGAATGCTTTACACTCTGTCTCCTAAATTAAGCCTTGACGCTCGTTGCCAAGCTACCAAGAGTTGAGCTGGGTTTAATTTACTGAGACCTAACTGGACCTAAGTGGAGGTTAGTGGCCTATTGCTAAGTGTAGGTACCTACCTGTCCTTACCAATAACCCATTTTCCAACAAATTACATACACATTTTGTAAAGGAGCACCTGCACTTTAGCACTGGTTAGCAGTTGTAAAGTGCCCAGAGTAACAAAAACAGCAAAAACAGAGTCCAGCACACATCAACAACCTGGGAAACAGATGCAAAAAGTAAAGGGAGACCACGCCAAGGATGAAAAGTCTAACAGTCACTGACAATCGTGAGAGCCACCTACCGGTAGCTCTGGCTCCCTTTGAGTGGGGGGGGAGGGCTCTGGTACTCTGAAAGTAGCTGTGAGTCCTTCCATGTCTGTAGATTGACAACAGCCTTGAGCACACTATCTGGAAGGAGACAGAACTAAGGTCTCACCTGGAGATGTTAGGTTTGAATGAGTGGGTCTGCATGACTACAAGGTCTATGGCTGCCCAGGAAGGGAGTCAAAGGTGTCTGGATCCTGGAACAATGACCCAGACAGCTGCCAAGGAGTGGGAAACCAGTCCCAGACGTTCCCACAGTGGTTGACGGGGTCCCTGAGGAAGAAGCTCCTGATCCAACTGGGGAGGACATTGTTGCCCTGGGTAACCTACCTGAGCTTGCTGGCTGGCAAGTTGAGGGTAGGCCAACCAGGGAAGAATTCTGCAAGGTGTAGAAGGAATGCCCCACTCTTGAGCGTCTGAGGCAACAGACCTCAGCCCAAGAAGCAGATGAAGACTCTGGCAATCACCATATATATTGGGAGAATGATCTCCTCTACAGTGTGCCTAAGGTACCGGAGGATGGGGCAATATGTGTGCTGGTGGTTCCCCAATGATACCAGGTCTTCCTACGGGGTCAGGCTCACGATATCCTCCAGGTGGGACATTTTGGGTAAGACAAGACCTTTGCCAGGCTTGTCACCCACTTTTATTGGTGCCGAATGCGGATGTCCTCAGATGCATTCTGTAGGTCCTGTCCAACCTGTCAGGTTAGTGGGAAGACAGGGAAAAGCCTCAAAGTCCCACTGGTCCCACTCCCTGTCATTGGTACCCCCTTTGAAAGGATAGGCATCGACGTCATTGGTCCCTTGGACCCAATGACTGCCTTAGGCAACAGATTTATCCTGGTTTTGGTGTACCATGCCACCCGCTATGCAGAGGCAATCCCTCTAAGGACAGTGACTGCATTGTTGGTGACCAGAGCTCTGATGGGGATATTTACCTGTGTGGGATTCAGAAAGGAGGCTGTGTCTGATAGAGGCACAAACTTAATGTCAGCATACATGAAGTCCTTGTGGGATGCATGTGGGTAGACCTACCGGTTCACCACCCCTTACCATCTTCAATCCGATGGTCTTGTGGAGAGATTCAACAAGACCTTAAAAGGCATGATCACAGGTCTCCCTGAGGCCATGAGGCGGAAGTGGGGCATCCTCCTGCCATGCCTTCCCTTTGCTTATAAATAGGTGCCCCAGAAGGGGGTAGGGTTCAATCCCTTTGAACTGCTTTATGGGTACCCTCTAGCATAGTAAAGGAGGGGTGGGAGAAAGCTCCCAGGAAACCCCCCACCCAGGACATGGTCAATTACATGTTGGTCTTCCTCAACCATATGCAGCGCTTCTGGAAAAAAGACAAAGAGCAATCTCGAGGTCAGTCGAGAGGTTATGAAACAATGGTATGACCAGAAGGCGATCCTGGTAGAGTTTCAGCCTGGTGGAAAAGTTTGGGGATGGAGCCAGTAGAGTCTCGGGCCCTTCAGGACCACTGGACTGGCCCATTGGAAATCAAGGAACGTAAGGGGATGGCCACTTACTTAGTGGACCTCAAGAACCCCAGAAACCCCCTAAGGGTGCTCCATCAGGACCGACTGAAGCCTCATTTTGATAAATCTGAGGTCAACATGCTTCTGGTGACAGATGAGGGTATGGAAGAGGAGAGTGAACCTCTCCCTAACCTCTTCTCTGCCAAGAAAGGTAATGGGTCAGGGGATGGTTTCAATCTTTCTGATTCCCTGACCCTGGATCAGAGAGGGGACTGCTACCAATTATTGGAACAGTACTCCTCCCTGTTTTCCCTCAGACCTGAACTCACACACTTGTGTGTCCTTGATATTGACACAGGAGACAGTCCCCCTGTAAAGAACAAAATTTACAGGTTGTCAGACAAGGTGAGGGCTAGCATCAAATCTATCTGTATTGGATTGGATCACATTAGTAGTAACTTAGGCTGGGCTGTTAGAGCATGAGCACTTTACTTCCAAGCAGAAGCACTTTATTGTCTCCAACTTAGCAATGACAGGGTGGCCAAAAGGCTAAGTGCAAGGAGCAGAACTAGGCTTAAACCTTTGCATATTTGCTTTTTACCTCTGTTGAGGGTTAGGTTGGAAGTGCTGTAAGGGTATCAGCAATTTTCTCTTTATTGAACACATATGTACTTTAATAACCTTGGCACAACTGCACTTTACCTTATTGCAATGTTTGCTGTTAGGCATAAGTTTGTGCTTGTACTGCCCAAATCACTTCACTGTTTTGTATTTTCCTGCATGCACTATAGTCGGTTTATAGCACTTTGTATGCAGCTACAGTGGGGTATTCAGCTAAGTTCTGATGGTTTGATAATTCCTTGCCCTGTTTAGTTTGTCATAGGGGATCCATACCTTGTAATTTGATCTATTACAGAATGCTTTGGGTTTATATGTTATTTATGATAACAATGAACTGTAGTGTATTTTATGTGTTGAAATGTAATACCTATTGTAATAATTTAATTAAAGACTTACCTTACCTTCCTCTCATGACTCTGGGTGCAATTAACCATGTGACTCAGAACAATTCACTTCCATTACAACTCAACTCTTCCCTTACATTCTAAATCCCATTCATCTCCTCTGAGAGGGTCCTAAACTCTGGCCAACCTTTAACTATGAACTCTTCGATCTGTTTAGTCTCTTTAGTTTCTTCATCCACAACATAGGAATTCGCCACAAAACCTTAGACTGGCTCACCTCCTTCCTCACCGACCGGACCCAGAGAGTCCGCTTTCCACCTTGCCACTCCTCTGCTACCAAGATCATCTGCGGAGTCCCCCAAGGGTCCTCCCTCAGCCCCACACTCTTCAACATTTACATGATCCTTCTAGCCAACATCCTCCGATCACACGGAATCACTATCCTCTCCTACGCAGATGACACCCAACTCATCCTCTCCCTCACCGCAACCCCACCACTGCCAAAACCAACCTACACGCTGCTCTCCTCGACACCGCCAACTGGATGACAACTAACCACCTCAAGCTTAACTCCAACAAAACCGAGATCATCATCTTTGGCCCCAACAAAACCACATGGGATGACTCCTGGTGGCCCACCGCCCTAGGCCCCGCACCCACCCCCGCAAACCACGCATGCAACCTCGGCATCATCCTGGAACTCTCCCTCTCCATGAGACAGCAAATCAATGCTCTAACCTCCTCCTGCTTCCACACACTCCGCACTCTAAAAAAATCCTTCAAATGGGTTTCCCCAGATACCAGGAAAACAGTCACCTATGCACTCATCAGCAGCAGACTAGACTATGGTAACGCCCTCTACGCCGGCACCACACTCAAACTCAAACGCAAATTCCAGAGAATCCAGAACACAGCTGCACGCCTCGTCCTTGGCCTCCCCCGCCACGAATGAATCTCACCACACCTCAAAACCATTCACTGGCTCCCCATAGACAAGAGAATCACACTCAAGATCCTCATCCACGCACGCAAATCCCTCCACAACACCGGCCCAACCTACCTCAACGAAAGAGTGAACTTCCACACTCCCACATGCAACCTCCAAACAGCCGACTTCGCCCTAGCCACAATCCCCCCGCATCCAATGCACCACCACAGGAGGCAGGTCCTTCTCCTACCTTGCCCCCAAAACCTGGAACTCCCTCCCCACTAACCTTTGCAAAACCAAAGACCTCCTACTCTTCAGAAAGAACCTCAAAACATGGTTGTTCGAACAGTGACCCTCCTTGCCCCCCCCCCCCTTGAGTCCCCCCCAAGCGCCTTGAGACCCTCATGGGTGAGTAGCACGCTCTATACATTTTTTTTATTGATTGATTCATTCATCCATCTTGCTTGCTAACTGCTAATTGTCTTTGTGTAGTGCACTCTCACAGACCCAGCTGATGTGGATCCATCGACATCACTTCCCTGTCCAATAGCCGCCAAAACAATCCGCCGCCATGTTCCTGCAACTGGTAATATACTCCATCTGGAAACTGAAATCAGTTAACCCCTCCACCCATCTCAGACCTGACCACAACGGTATAAACCACAAGTAGACTTTAAAAAGTTTGATCGCCCATGCACATGTCAAAGCTTTCCTCTCAATAACGGAATACTGTTGTTCTGCATCTTTGAGTGACCAGGATGCAAATGCTACCACCCTCTCCCCACCCCCATCAACCTCTGGGAGTACTGCTTCTAGTCCTTTAATGTTAGCATCCATGATTGAAATAGTCTTTTTAGAAACAGCTTTGTCAAGGAATGTAATCCTCATTGCCAAACATCAATTTTGGAGCCTCCATAACTCACAGAGTTTATTTCTGGGGGAAACTTAGTAATATGTTAATCGTCAAACTCTTTATCCCAATTCTTATCTGCTACCATTTTGTAAGGTGAGTCCAAGTCAGCTAAAGCAACCACTCCCTTATTACCAAGTTTAATATGCCACTCAGGCATGGTTAAGAGAAGCACTTCATCTGGATTAGGTTTGATAGTCAACACAATCTTAGTCAGCTCTTCACCTACCACATAGACGGCTTGACTTCTATCACCCTTACAAACTCAGGCATAGTGACCTCTCTCCCCACCTTTTCTACAGAATTCCTGTCATAGCACAGAGTACTGTGTCGAATGACCAGGACTGCCACAGCTATAGCATTTCTTCTTATTGTTCTTGTTTTTCTTGTTAGCGCCAATTTATTTCCCTTCCTGTTTGATCTTATCCAAAACCTCTCCCACAATTTTATTTACTTCAGGATTAATAGAGTCACTTTGCAAGGAAGAAGGCACATCGTGCATCCCACACATCTTGTATTTGTATTTCTACGCTTTCAACAATGGTAATAGCCTCCCTGAGTCAAAGATACTTCACCTGCACCTTCTTGTGAACCTTGATATTATTGGTGCACCACACTAACTGATCCCTGATGAGTGAATCAATTAAGGGATCTAACTCACAAGCGTGTGCCAGTGCTCGCGACCAAGCTATGTAATTCCCCACACTCTCACTCTTCCCTTTTGTTCTTGAGAAGAATTTGTGGCATGCCAATACCACATTGATCCTTGCTTCAAAATGTTTTTCCAACATTACTACAGAAATCTAATAAACAGATTTTGCTCTCCCCTCTGTATTTCCCATAGAAATTATTTCAAGACTGTCATAAAAGGACAGCACTAGTAAATTGTGCAGTAATACTCCTTGTGTCCTAACCACTGGAAACTGGTCACCTCCAATAGCTAGAAGATATGAATCAAACAAATGTTTCCATCTTTTTATGGTATGAGTGGTTCACCTTTGTAAGATAAACACCCAGGAGGAGAAGGCATGTTAGAGGTTGTCATAATGGTCAGTGTAACTAATGACAGTAATAAATGTGCTGGGATAGTAAACAAAGGAACACACAATGGGGAATTGCACTAAGCGAATATTAAGTGAGCTTAATGGGATAACTCTCAATGCTCCTAGTGCAGTTCCTAGCTATTGACCCTCCAAAGAAAAATACTGCAGTGAAACTAAAATATGATCATCCAATATAGTGACAATCAAAGAATTGTACTAATCGTAAATGCATAGTCACTTGTACTTCATATTTATGCTTGTGATGTTGCCTCTCTGTTGGGCCTCTTGAAGGCTCTGTTAGCCCTCCTTATGAGACTTTCCGTTGTCTCAGATAAGCTCCGATAGTCCACCTGATGGGATATCACGTTGTCTCAAATATTACAAGATGTCTGGGAGCTTACAATATCTCCAGAATTAAATCTTTGTTTCCTGACACTGCTCTAAAGAAGTACGTTAATCCCAAAGTAAAATGGCTGCTTCGTGGCTCTCTGTTGTAGCTACTCCAAAGAAGTACGATATAACCAAAGTGAAACGGTCGCTTTGTGACACGTCCTAGATGTGGTGATGCTGCAGCTAAAGTGTTGCTAAATATCACACCTGTTAACAGAAGAGCAGACATTGGCGCGCGCTCGGGTTTGAGTCTGCCAAGTTCACGCACTGATAAGTGTGAGCACACTCATGCTCTGCCACGTGCAGGTTCCGAGCGCAATAGGTCCAAATTTAAGTATTATCATTTGCCAAAAACGTGTGTATGGTACGCTGGCAGGAGTTCACTGAGCGTCACATACCTCCGGAAAATGACTAAACAGCAGTGGTATCTTCCGATGTGGGTTCTCGAGAGGTTGGTGCAATATTAGATGCTTGTCTCCTCTCATGCTAGTTGTCGCTAGTGTTACGAAGTTCACAAGAAAAGACACATTGTATTTACATTACATTACATGACGTAAATGCCTAACAGCACTTTAATGCCTTTGCTTGCCCCAACCGTGAGTTAGCAGCCACACTCATTCAGTCCCCATCTCCAAATGTCGGCCTGGAACCCTCCTGACCCATCTTTACAGGGTGATAGACACCCTCATGGTACAGATGACATATCTGCATTCCAAGCCCAACACAACAGACTTTTAGATCCAATGACGCCAAGTGCTACCCCAGTGTGAGTTCCCAATTTTTGCCAAATTAATGCGAATGCACTGCAGAAAAACTTTGCAACCCCCCTCTAATGTAAAGTTACAACTGGAAAACTGGTTGGAATATGTTAATAAATTTGATAATGCTTTATTTCAAGAAACTTGGGAGACAAGCAATGTGTCCTGTGAATTGCTTTATTTCAAGAAACTTGGGAAACAAGCAATGTGTCCTGTGATGGATTTATTTGTTATAATTTCCCACATTTTCATCCTCCTCTGGCTGGGGAAGAACAGACCTACGATCATGGTTTAAGGTTAAGATACTGTTGCATAAAGACAATTACTGTTGCAGAGGGAAAGTTTCAGGATTTTGATTAGGTATGGAGATCAAATTAAGATTGGTATTCCACCTTTTAGACCGCACTCAACCACCTCAATCTACCTCCTGAAAGCAACGAAGAAAAATGCCCTAAAAAAACGCATAGAAGCCAGCTCAAAACACAGCAAGGACCACTTCACCATTGTAAGGGAGTTCTCCAACCCTGCGGTCACTGGGGACAACATCACCCCCTCCCAAGAACTGTGCAACACTGTGGCAGACTTCTTTCACGACAAAATTTCAGTCTTCTATGAAAACTTCGATCCCCAACCCTCTGTCGCAGACAACATCAGCCTGCTTACATCCATGAACACAAACCCAGAACACCAGCTCACACATTTGGACCCTCTCATGACTCAAGTTACAATCTTCATCATGAACTTCGTGCACTCAGGAGCACCCACGGACTCTTGCCCCACCACATCTTCACCCTTGGGAGCAGGACAATTGCCAATGAGCTCCAGAAAGTCCTGAAGGCCTCCATCACCTTGGACTCCTTCCCTGAGGACTGGAAACAAGCTAAAGTGACCCCCATCCTGAAGAAACCATGCACTGACCCAGCAGAAGCGAGGAACTACTGGTCTATCTCCCTGCTCCCCTTTTCAGAGAAGGTTTTTGAGAAAGCCATCAACCAGCAACTCTCCAAATGCCTAGAGCACAATCACCTCCTGGATCCTTATCAATCCAGGTTCTGAGCCAATCATAGCACTGAGACAGCCCTGGTCATAGCCACCAAGTACACCATAAACCTCCTGGGCCAAGGTGAAATGGCAGCCCTCATCCTCCTGGACCTGTCAGCTGCATTCAACACCATCTCCCACCACATTCTGATCAACAGACTCCATCAAATCAGAATCCATGAAAACACCCTCAAATGGATCACCTCATTCCTCATGGGAAGAACCCAGAGAATCCATCTCCCACTGTTCACCTTGGTACCCAAGAAGATCATCTGCAGGATCCCCCAAGGAACATCCATCAGCCCCACCCTCTTCAACACGTACATGACCCCCCTGACCAACAAAATCAAATCGCATGGACTAAACATAATCTCCTACCACAACCACCACCAGCTCATCCTCTCATTATCAGAAGACCCCTCCACCACCACAGCCAACTTCCACAGATGCATGATGGACGTCACCGGCTGGATGAAAGACAACTGACTGAAGTTCAACACGGACAAGACAGAAGTCCTCATCTTTGGGAACAACACCTCGCAGTGGAATGAAGGATGGTGGCCCACTGAACCCGGCCCTTCTCCCTCACTGACAGAAGAAGCCCACAACCTCGACATCATCTTGGAGAACAAGCTATCCATGAAGAAACAGGTAAACGCAATCTCATCTGGCTTCTTCCATGGCCTGGTAATTTTCTACAAGATCTTCAGGTGGCTCCCACTCAATACCAGAAAGTCCATCATATAGGCCTTCAGCACCAGCAGGTTGGACTATAGGAACACTCCCTATGTAGGAATCACTGCATGCATCCTGAAGAGACTACAGACAAAAGAAAACTCACTAGCCAGACTTGTCCTCGACCTCCCCAGATGAACCCACATCACATCCCACCTCAAGGCGCTACACTGGCTCCCGATCGAGAAGAGATGCCAGTTCAAGATGTTGACCCACACAAACAAAGCCCTGTATAATGAAGGACCAGCATACATCGACAAATGCATGATGTTCCACCAACTTACCAGACTCCTTTGATCTGCCTCCCTCTTTCATGCAGACACTCCCCGGATATGCTGAGTCAATAGTGGAGGACGCTTCTGGCTTGGAACAGCTTTCCCCTGTACCTCTGGACTGCATCATCACACCAGCAGTTCAGGGAAGAACTCAAGACCTGGCTGTTTGAAGAACAGTTCACCACAAATCATCTAACAACGCCTTGAGACCCTCACAGGTGATTTGCTGAGCTGTACATATCCCTGATTGATTGATTGATTGATTGAAGTAGAAGAGAACAGAGTCTGTAAATCCCCATTAGGCGTTCTCATGTGTATTTCACATTTTGTAGTACACCAAGAATTTGAGTTGGATTATGTTGAGGATCTCATTAAATTAGCTCCTTTGCAGCTATGGTCTGTTTTAATAAAGAGGTAAATAAAGACTGCCTCATGTGACCAAGGTGACAGGATTCCCTGGCTCCAATACATCGAAGAAACTACCCTCGTTCTTGGAAGGCCCTCCATTTGTTTACAAGCCTTTAGAACTAAAAAAAAAGATAGAGGGTAGATTGAGTGTTTCCTAATGAAAGAAAAAATGGAATTAACACAACCTTTTTTGCAAGAATATTGCTTGATTCAAATTTGAGTAGTCATACAGCCTACCTGGATCTGAATTCCCACACTTGGGAAGAGATTCTTTTAACCGGATTCAGATTGAGCTCCGTTAGATGGTTACTTAGTTTTCCCCTAGATCAATATGTATTTGCAATTGTCCTTGTGATGAAGAACCTTCTCAGTCAGACCTTGCTACACTTTCTGAAATTTAGGAGGTTTCAGTGTAACAAATGTAGACTGGCTTTGATTAATTGCAATTATTGGATTGCTGTGAGGTCTATTTATGCACATGCCTTTTTTTTTTTAATTTGCCATCCAATTTTGTAAATTGTAAATTTTCTGAAATTCATTTGAAATCAGGTTTAGGATTCATGGTTTCAATGGTTTTAACTTTTAAACATTTTTCATTTCGTAAATGTATAGATTACAATATTTTGGAGTATAATAAATTAGATGTATTGATTGCATAATGGCATTTATTTATGTGTACTAAATGTTCTTTTAGGATTACATTAGAAGTGATTAAATAAAGATAATTCATTCATTCATACTGTCCCTGTCATGGGTTTAGCATATAAAGAGGTGGTGGGAGCAGACCTTTTAATCTGTGTCACTATAGTGGAGGCCTACTGGCTCACTCATATAAAGCTCCACTTCTATGCTCGTACCCAACTTCTGTCAGTAACATCTCAAGTATATATATATTGTGTGTATGTACCCTGCGTGTTACATACTTGGTGTGTGTGAGCAAGCTAGACTAATGGAATACTGAGGGATCCATTTTAGATACCACTGGCTAGGGCCACTGCACACAGTGGCAGTGAGGTGATTTTCACAATCAGTGGAAGTGTTTTACTGACATTCCTGAAGGGAGGAGTCATTGATACTAAAGTGAGGGGATTGGAGACAAGCCTCCTTCAGAAATTCAATTAGGCCTTTTGCTACGCAAGGAGCCGAACATTGTTATTTGTGGTATAGTAGAGGTGAAGTGTGGGACTGCAGACCATTTTTTGTAAAGAGAAGGGGACTCCTTAGGTGTCACTCAACATTTTGAACACATTTTCATTTTGGCCAATGACCACCATGTCTATAAACTGCACACCTTCTTGAGTCTCTGGTGTGGATTTTACATGGTGGAGACTACCCTATTGTGAAAAGCATCACTCCACACAAAGGCTGTGTCATGAGAAAAGCCTGGAAAGGACACTGAAAAGGAAAACCAGCAGACAACGGTTATGAAAATGCAACAAAATGTTGCTACTTAAAAGTGTAACCCCACTACCACTACCCCTGTTGATGTTTCAGTCAAAAGTCCTCAATGGCCAAGGAAGGAAGTGTTCCGCAGAGTACTGCTGTAAAACCAGAGTTGGTGGTTGTCTGACAGCCAGCTTGCCACTGGTGCAGGAATGTTGCCTGAGTCTGACCTCTTGCCGAAAGAGCTGTAAACGTGACCTGTGTGCCCTAGAAGCCTACCTGCCTGATGAGAAAGGGGAGGAGCCTACCAACCGTGCGGGATATGTGTCTGTCCAGTGGAAGTGAGGTGCAGCATGTTGCAGGTGTCACTGGGATAACCAGAGTTTGTAGACTGAGATGAGTGATATTTGGACCCCGTTGTTGGTTAGCCTGCATTCTCTTCATTGTGGCTCCTGGCTGGACCAGGGAAGACTCAGACTGTGATCCCAATCAGGCCAAGTCAGGGCTTCGATCCTGAGTCAGAGCCCAGCCTGTCCATGGACATGCTGTCAACAGAAGATGGATTTGTGCATTGCTGCATCATTATCAGAAAATTGGCCTAAATGTAGCTGCATCACAATCAGATGATCGGTCTGTGCATGACTGTGTCACAATCAGAAGAGCGGCCTGCTTGTATCACCAACCCAAGGATCAACCTCTGTGTGCTGTACTGTAGGCAGATGAATTGGCTGTGCCTGGCCGCACCCAGCCCAGAGAATCGACCTGGGCACGGCTACACTGATAATGGAATATCAACTGTTTGCACCATGACTACATCTTCATCTGGGAATCACTCAAATCCGCTTGACAGCCACATAAATCCACGAGGAGATGTGCAGAAGCAGTGTCAGTGGATTGACACCTCCCAGACAGACTCCCCAGCAGACACTGTGGACATCTCAGAGGGAATTGCCTGTAGCACCACCTCCCAAAAGAGGGAGAAGAGCAAGCATGCTGCTGAGAAAGTCGGGCGACTTCCTGATGTACTGATACGCCATGAGTTGTTAGAAACTGAATCTATAAAAACTGAACTGTGAGAAACTGAATACAAACATGTTAGAGAGGTGATCAGTACCTGTGACATAATCATGCTAATATCCTATCTAGATGGGGACGGGAACTGTATAGCCTTGAAGGACACTAAATTATGTTGTGATTATGTGTGTGCAATATGCCATTCTAATGTGCATTAGAGTACTTTTTTTTCTTGACATTGAAGCACTGGTTTGAACATTAATTTATTGTGCTGCTGTGTGATTGCTGAGCTCTGAGCTTGAGCATCCCCACACTACTTTTCTGGGAAGCCTGTGACTTATCACCGTTGCTGCCACTGAGAGTCAAGTTCTGAAGGGCTTCAATTTGGCTCAGTTTACAGAGCCATTGGAAGAATGGACCCCACGATGTCAAAGGCAAATGTCCTCAACCCAGGCAATTGAGGCCCTGTAGTCCCTGCTTGACCCAAAGCAACACTGAATGCAACAAAGTGCAAAGATTCTAGGTTGGGAATTGTTTTCGTCTACTTCTGGCCAAACTGCTAACTGAACATTTTAAAATCTCTGCATCCTGGCGTATTGGTGTGGTTTTTTACTAGGTTGCATGTGATCCTCCTTCTGTCAAGTCTTTCCTTGTCCAGGGGTGTGTGTGAAAACCTTACACACATTGGAGTTCTGTAATGTTTTTTCCTCCATTTTCTCTCCCGTACAGGTGACTTTCTCTTTCTGTGCTTCAAATGATGTACAAAAAAGCTAATTTTCAGCTGTCAGCCAGTCTCGGAATTTCAAAGCAGCACTGACTCCGTGATTTTCACAGGGGTCAAGCTCTTCACAAGATGGAGGATGTACCTTCTGCTGCAATGAAACAGACACTTTTTGATGTGGTGGGAGAGTATTGTAACTTTCATCTAATAAAAAAACACAATGGCCTTTAAATTGTCAAAATTACAGACTCTGTGTTAGACCTGACAGCCTTAGGGTGGTCGCCCCTAACTTTTTGCCTGCCTCCCTCCACTTTTGAGATTCTGTTTTTGCTGGTTTTTGGACTCTGCATACTTTACCACTGCTAACCAGTGCTAAAGTGCATATGCTCTCTCCCTTTAAATATGGTAATATCGGATCACACCCAATTGGGCTACTTAATTTATTTACTTATAAGTCCCTCGTAGAGTGCACTATAGTTGCCCAGGGCCTGCAAATTAAAAGCTACTAGTGGGCCTGCAGCACTGATTGTGCCACCCACTTCAGAAGCCCCTTAACCTTGTCTCAGGCCTGCCATTGCAAGGCATGTGTGTGCAGTTTCACTGCCAATTCAACTTGGCATTTAAAAGTACTTGCCAAGCCTAAAACTCCCCTTTTTCTACATATAAGTCACCCCTAAGGTGTGCCCTGGGAAACACCTAGGGCAGGGCATGTACCTGTGTAGTTTACATGTCCTGGTAGTGTAAAACCCGTGAATTCGTTTTTACACTACTGTGAGGCCTGCTCCCTTCATAGGCTAACATTGGGGCTGCCCTCATACATTGTTTGAGTGGTAGCTGCTGATCTGAAAGGAGTAGGAAGGTCATATTTAGCATGGCCAGAATGGTAGTACAAATCCTGCTGACTGGTGAAGTTGGATTTAATACTACTATTTTAGAAATGCCACTTTTAGGAAGTGAGCATTTCTCTGCACTTAAATCTTTCTGCGCCTTACAATCCACGTCTGGCTGGGTTTAGTTGACAGCTCCTTGTACATTGACTCAGACACACCCCAAACACAGGATACCCAGCCTCCCTTGTATACATCTGCATTTTGAATGGGTCTTCCTGGTCTGGGAGGGTGGAGGGCCTGCTCTCACACAAAGGACTGCCACACCCCCTACTGGGATCCTGGCAGACAGGAGTGAACTGAAGGGGGACCTGGTGCACTTCTAAGCCACTCTTTGAAACCTCCCCTACTTCAAAGGCACATTTAAGTATAAAAACAGGGCCTCTGCCCTACCACTTCAGACACTTCCCGGAGAAGAAACCTCAACCAGAACCTGCATCCTGACAAGAAGAACTGCCTGGCTGCCCAAAGGACTCACCTGACTGCTTTCTGAAGAGTACTGCTGCCTTGCTGTTGCGCTGCTGTCTTGCTGCTCTCTTGCTTTGCTGCAGAAGTGCTCTCCAAGGGCTTGGAAAGAGCTTGCCTCCTGTTCCCTGAAGTCTCAGGACCATAAAGACTTCTCTCCTGCAGCTGAAATCCCAGCGTGGCGAAAATTCGATGCACCGCCTGCCAAGAATGACGCACAGCCTGCTCTCGGTGAAAAATTCACTACACGCCGAGTCTGGAACAACGCAGCCTGACTTTGTGACAGAAGATCGAAGCAGCGCTAGCGACGCAACTGGAACTTTGATGCACAGCCCAACTGGATCGACGCAAGCAGACTCAGAATGACGACGCACGACTTCCTGAGAGGAATCGACGCAGCGGTTGCCGTGCAGAAGAAAATTCCACGCATCGCCTACCGGAATCGATGCGTGCCCTGTAACTTTGTTCCGCAAGCCCAGGATTCCACGCATTGTCCCGGGGCATCTGAAAACCCGGCAACCCGAAGAGGATCCAAGTCCGCGCATTGGAAATTGACGAAACGTCTTCCCCGCGTGGAAAATAGCAATGCAACCCTGTGTGCGAAGGGGCGAAACCGCCACACACTCACCGTTTTCCACGCACCTCCTCCTCTGCGGTCACTTGCGTGGATTTTTCAATGCAAACCAGGTACTTTGCCCTGCAAGAGACACTTGTTGTTTCTAAGAGAACTTATGACACTTTTTATTGCTTTTACAGTAATATTTGAACTTTTATACACTTGATATCACTTTCAGTGATATCCCTACATTTTCTTATTTCATCTTTGATCATTTTGACCTGCATTTATGCAGAGAAATATAATTTATTTTTCTTAACACTGTGTGGTGTCTTTTTGTGGTGTTATATAGTGGTATTGTATGATTTTTTGCACAAATACTTTACACATTGCCTTCTAAGTAAAGCCTGACTGCTCAGTGCCAATCTACCAGAGGGTGGGCACAGGATAATTTGGATTGTGTGTGATTTACCCTGACTACAGTGAGGGTCCTTGCTTGGACAGGGGGTAACCTGACTGCCAACCAAAGACCCAATTTCTAACGCTCTGCGGGTTTCAGAGGAGGCCCTTCTCTCTTTGCTAGTGGTGCTAGGTACGTTGACTCAAGCCTGAGCCTGCAGACTGAGCATTTTTAAAACACAATCGGACCTCTGCCCCCTTCTAAACCTCAAATTCAATGAGGACATAGTGCACTTTTTATGTTCTAGATGGAACCCAAATGTGTCAGTATTTTTCATACTTAAAATCAAATCCACAGACTTGACACAACTAAATGGTGAGTGCAGACTTTAACCTCTTTGCAGTCTTCAAACTAAAATATGGACCTCAACCGGGCCAACAAGTTTCATAATTTGCAAACTCAATACACCGTCTGCGAACTGTGGCAGGAGACCCATAAGGATTGAAGAAGTTATAGTTTGCAAATTGTGTACTAGGTTCACAAACTTTGGAGCAGGGTCTTTAGGATGCAATGTTTGCCAGAGTCATTAACATTAACATGGCGAACCAAATTGTGTTTTGAATTGTTATTTTTGGGGGGCTCTTTGGTTCTTCCTGCCCAACCTAAGTCTGTGGGCTAGAGTGATGCCATCCTGTGCCCGTTTATAGGCTTTCTGTTTATTTTTTAAGATGTGAGAACTCCGCCTTGTGTCCTGTAATAGCACATGCAAGGGAACGTTTTCTCTTGTGGTTAACCAATGAGAGCCTTTGGGTCTGCAAATCCAATTCTGAGGTCAGGAACCCAAAATGGACGATTGGAGAAAAAGGTGGGTCTTCGAACAGTCCTAAAATCAGGTGTGAAGACGGTTTGTGAACTAACACTTCAGCTAACTCTAACCTTTAACCATTCTAAGCCCACGCAGCATATTATTGTAATAATAATTGCTCAAATGGGCTTACACTGACTGTACCTATATGTGTAATGTGTGTTTTTCCTTACCCACATGTGGAGAGCTCGCAAAATATAGCCTCTATCATTCTCTGAGCAGTGCCTGGTAAGTTTGGTAGCCGGTCAAAAGTCAAAAGGAAAGACTTACCTAAACTTAGAAAGAGGAGAAGTTTGAAATCACCAGTAATAATATATTGCCCTGAGAGTAGCACCAACTCCTCATCTTCTACCTTAAAGCTTGCAATATCGACTGAAGCAGGGCCATATCATGTTATTAAATTAAGTTTGTGTCTAATGCAAAAATTGCATCTCTCTGATAAATCATTGATCCTCGGGTGTAGGTTTAAAGTTTAGTAATCTAACATTAGCTTCTTCCTATCAACAATCTCACTCTTGTAACATATTATCCACGAACTAGAACTAGCTTTCATTACTCCACTTCAGTATTAGAAGTTGTTGGGCCTCTTCAAGCGTATCACGAATCTCTACCAAACAAAGTAAATCATCACCCTTGGCATCTACTTGTATGGAGACGTGGGGAAAATGGAAATACTGCGAGGAGTGCCGTCGGTAGGCTAGCAAGCACCATACCTCTCCTTGCAGATTTTAGATTCTTCCTGTGGACTTTTTTACTTTTGGGTGGGCAAACTGACTTTAATTTGTGCACTTGACTTAAATGTCTGAGCTCCTTGGAATAATTAAGAGAGTTATTCCGAGGTTACCAAAGACAACAGAGAACTGATACAGGGAGACGAGTACTGGAAGTGGAGAATGGCATGTCACAATGGGCATTTACAATGGCTACTTCTCCTGGTTATATGCGGTGGCACCCATTTCGGCCATACCTGCTGCACCCACAATTCTGTCCTGGGGACTCCAGGGTTACAACCTCCTGAGTGAGAGAGGAAGCAAATCAGCTTCTGCTACCTCTTGAATTTGAATGCAGGGCTATCAGCATATGTCTTGCAGTATGGGGAGCTATGTGTTGTGTTTGGGTTCGGTGCGCGCTCTTCAGAATGTTTGTGTTCAGTGGATTCGGGAGATGACAGTTTGCTGTTTCTCCGAGTTGCTGGACGCTAGGTCGCGCATTACCATTAAAGCTGTTTATAATACCTTTATTGTGGACCGAAACTTCTATTCACCACAGTTTGGCGACGAGGGACTTGGCGCGAGCTAGGTCATTGCTGTTTCCCGAGGGAGAAGTGGGTGCACCTGCGCCATTGTTCACACCTCGATTTTCACTGGAGTGGCGAGGCAGCTTTGAGTGTGCTGCTTCGTGTTAGCGTGCTGTGAGCCAACGTCGTTACTGTCGTGCGGAGAGCCAGCGCTGATACTGCCATTGACATTGAAGTTTTTGGGTGGAGCACCAGAGCGGTTTTCCTAGTGTTCGGTCGGGTGTGTGAGCTGAGAGCCGGCACTGAGGAAGGAGTGTCACTACTTATTACACTACTGCTGTTCCTGTGTGTGAGCAGTGTTTTCTGGAGGAGCGGAACGGCTGGGGCTTTCAGTATGCGCAGGAGCCGGCGCTGATGTGACGTCTTCGTTTTTTTACATCCTGAACCTCTTGTGCAACCGGAACCTCTTGTGTAGGAAGTAGATTCTGAGGCTATATCCCGGAAGTGTTACTGCCTTGGTTCGTCTAAGTGTTAAAACAGGTGGAGGTGGGAGAACATTATTTTGGTTGTTCTGCTCGTTCCTAGAGGGACTCTGTGAAACTCCTGACTGCATTTAAGTGCCTCTACTGTGAGAACTTTTTACCTGCTTTTATGATGTTCAAGTAATGGCCACATAGCTTTTCTGTTTACTGCATTGTATCGTTTCTTTTGTGTTAAGACGTATTTGACATTTGCTATGATGGCCAACTACTCCAATATTTCTCCACCACCTTTATTTCTACCTGTTCAAGGGGTGCCAGTCTTACCTTGGGAGGATTGGGTGGAAATGCTGGAGAATTACATTGTTGCCTTGGATGGTCAGGGTTATACTCCTCAAAGGAAAAAAGCTATCCTTTTGAGTACTCTGGAGTGTGAGGGTCAAAGGACTTTTAAATATCTTCCTCCTTGTATGGGGCCCAATGGACAGCCTATGGACGATATTTATATAGAAGCAATTAAGAGGTTGGAGAACAGGTTTGCAAAAGAAACTAATTTAGTTTTAGCTAGGTATAAGTTTTACACACAACCTCAAGATCATCATGAGTCAATTGATGATTTGGTGTCGCGGTTGAGGGAATTGTCTGTTAAATGCAAGTTTGGTACTATGACAGAAGAACTGATACGTGATCAACTCATTGTGCAGTGCCGCGATAAAAAAATTCAGGAGAGACTATGGGCGGCTAAGAATCCCACGCTACAAGAAGCAATTGATTTGGCAAAAGTGATGGAGGAATCGAAACGCTGTATTAAGGAACTGGAAAGGAAAGAGAAAACTGTGGAAGTTATGGCTTTAACAAATGATTCTAAAATTTTGAGACCAGAAACGGGAACTGCAGCAAAGAAAAACATACTTGGTGGAAGTAAGGGGAGGGAGTGCTTTAGGTGTGGTAGTACTTTGCACTTGGGTGACTTCAAGAAATGTTTTGCCATCAATAAGGAGTGTCGCAAGTGTGATCGCAGAGGACATTATGCCCGTGTGTGTAGAGAAAATACTCGGGGTACTAAGGAGTTTAAATCAAGCATAAATTTGGTTGAGGAAGGTGGTGAGTCTCCTTGTGAGGATAGAGTACTTGTGGTTGGACAAGACTCCAACGTGAAAGTGAGTGTGAGTGATCGTCGATGTTATAGACCGAAAGCCTTTTTTTTAATTGGGGAGGTTCAACTAAACCTCATGGTGGACTCGGGTTCGTTGTACACCATTATTCCTGAGAGTCTTTTTTAGACGTTTTTGGGGTAATGAAGAGTTATTACCTAAGGATATATCCCTGGGGGGATATCAAGGGGTGGAAATTAGGTTGCTGGGTTACATGTTGAAGGAAATTCATTTTGGGGGTAGGAAAGTTCTTGGAAAAGTTTATGTGTCTGTTGAGGGCCCACCTATATTGGGTTGGATGCATCAATATGATCTCAACATTGTCATCAGTCCCAGAGCGTCCAATCAGGTTTTGGTGGTTGCGAATATACTTTTGGAAGATATTTTGGAAGGTGCTGGGGATGTCTTTAAAAAAGAATTAGGATGTCTAAAGGGCTACGTGCATAGAATAGTATTGAGAGAAGATGCCCATCCTATCCAACATAAAGTCCGCAAGATACCATTTGTGGCAAGAGAGGAAGTCAAGAAAGTGATTAACAACATGTTGATTGAGGGTATCATTGAACCGGTTGAAGTGTTTCCATGGATTTCCCCGGTTGTTATTACGCGGAAATCGGATGGGAAGGTTCGGTTATGTGTGGACTTGAGGTCAGTAAATCAGAACATTGTCGTAGATACTTACCCTTTACCCAATATAAATGAGTTGTTATCTGCGGTAAAAAATGGTAAGTTTTTCTCTAAATTAGATTTGAGGAGTGCTTATCATCAGATTAGACTTCATCCTGATTCCAAGCATGTCACAGCATTTGTCACTCCGGAAGGTACCTTCCAATTTACTCGCATGCCTTTTGGTTTGACTTCCGCTGCGAGTGTGTTTCAGCGATTGATGGGTCAGATGTTTGGAAAATTCAAGGATGTATTATTTTTTCAAGATGATATACTTGTGATGGGTGATACCGTTGATGAACACAATGTCACACTGAGGAAAGTACTCAAGATCATTGGAGATTCTGGTCTAAGCTTGAATAAGGAGAAGTGTATTTTCTTGGTAGAGGAAATTGACTATCTTGGGTATTCTATTGCTAAAGGTAGTATTAAACCGAAGAAAAGCCTGTTGGAAGCCATCAAATTTGCACCTGCACCAGCTGACAAAGACCAGTTGAGGTCCTTTTTGGGACTGGTGGAGTATTACTCCAAGTTTGTACATAAATTTGCGAGCAAGACTGAGTGTCTAAGGAAGTTGTTGAGGAAAGGGAGTAAGTTTTGTTGGCTTGAGGAACAAGTGGATGGTTTTAATCGTATTAAAGGTGAGATTTGTAGTGCAGGTATTTTGTCAGCTTTTGATATTAATTTACGTTCTATCCTGACTGTGGATGCCAGTGGGACTGGTTTAGGAGCTGTGTTGTCACAAGTTCATGGGAAGCAAGAGAAGACAGTTGCGTTTGCGTCTCGTACGTTGACACAAACGGAACGGAACTATTCTGTTATTGAGCGGGAAGCTTTAGCGGCTGTTTGGGGCACAGAACATTTCAGAACGTATTTGTGGGGGTTGGAGTTTACTTTAAGGAGTGATCACAAACCCTTATTGAGAATATTATCGGCTGGTGGTGCTGGTAAGGGGTCAGCAAGGTTAGCTAGACTTTCTGCAAGATTGCAAGAGTATCTGTATCGTGTAGAGTATGTTCAGGGTTGGAGAAATGTTCAGGCTGATTGTCTGTCCAAGTTGTCTCTGGATTGGGAGAAGGTGGATGCCCAGTTGGTAAAGTCTTGTGATACAGATGATGCTGTGGCCTCTATTGGTAGTGTTGTTGAATGGGGTTTAGGTACATTTACATTGGATGAATGGAAGAATGAGATGGCAGTTGATGATTGCCTTAAAAGTGTTTTTAGATTAGTTTCCTTGGGAATTCGAAGGGAGAGTACGCTTCCACTGTCTGTCAGGCCTTTCTTGGATGTGTTGGATGAGCTGTCGTGTTGTGGGGACAGTGTATTGATGCGAGGGGAACGTTTTGTTCCGCCTGTGGGACTGAGGTTTAAGTTATTTTCTTTAGCTCATGAGGGTCATTTGGGCCAGGGGATGACTAGCAGAAGATTGAAAGAAAATTTTTGGTGGCCTGGTTTGGATGGGCAGGTTAAGTGTTGGGTGGAGCAGTGTGCACTATGCAAAGAGAGTGAGAAAAGGTTGAAAGTGGGAGTGGGTAGGGTGGAAGGCCATATTGAAGATCCGGGAAAACCTTGGCACACGATTTGTTTGGATTTCATTGGTCCACTAATGGAAGTTCCCTTTCAAATGCGCTTTGCTGTTGTTATTGTGGATGTTCACTCTAGATGGTTAGTGGTTAGATTTGTACATGATGTTACCACGACCACGACCATAAAAGTTTTGGAAGACATTTTCATGGAGGAAGGTATTCCCAGGGTTCTTATCACGGACAATGGCACTCAGTTAACTTCGAATGAGATGTGTTTGTTCTTGAAGAATTGTGGAGTGCGACACACCAGGACTTCTCTGTACTACCCACAGGGTAATGGAATAGTTGAGAGGGTTAACAGATTAATCAAGGGAACTATACAGCTAGCTTTGGCTAATCACTGTAGTGTGCAGAAGATGATAATTGATGTGGTAAGAGCATATCGCTCCACGATTCATAGTACTATGGGTGTGTCTCCTTTCAGTGTGATGCGGGTAGACCGATGGGGACGAAATTGATTCCTTCTTGGCTTCAAGAGTGGGTTGCATCTGGTGGTAGTAACAAGACGGGTGTTCCCTGTCAGCATGATCACGGATTGAGTGTGGGTGACTGGGTCAAGGTTAAGTCAGGTAGAGTAAGAGCGGGTGTTTCAAAATTTAGAGGCCCCTTTCGTGTGAAGAAGGTTGGAAGATTTCAAGGTGAGACTGAGGAAGGAGAGAAGTGGAATGTGAGAAATGTGGCTCTTTATCAGAAGGGGGGGGGAAGTGTGTTTCGAGTCAGGTGGAGGATGAATGTTCTAGCTCTTTCTTTTGGAGTGTTGATGGTGAGTCAGATGTAAGTCACAGTACTAATTCTGATGCTGTAAGAAATGAAGGTAGAGAATCTACTCCTGGTAGGGGTTATGTTTCTGAGGCTGGAGAGAGTGAATCACAAAGTGTAACTCAAGAGATTGAGAAGTCTCGAACAGAAGGAGTGGTTTGTGAGCAATTGACGAGGTCTCGCAGATGTCCTGGTTATCTTAAAGATTATATTTTGAAGTGATTTGGTTTTATAATTGTTTTTGATTTTAAAAAAAAAACTGTATTATTAAGTAACAACTTGTTTTTGTTTAAGTTATGTTTTATGTTAGATATTTCCTTTTGTACACAGTCTATGTGAAGGCAAGAGGATATGTTGTGTTTGGGTTCGGTGCGCGCTCTTCAGAATGTTTGTGTTCAGTGGATTCGGGAGATGACAGTTTGCTGTTTCTCCGAGTTGCTGGACGCTAGGTCGCGCATTACCATTAAAGCTGTTTATAATACCTTTATTGTGGACCGAAACTTCTATTCACCACACTATGCTTGTGTTATTAGTTCCCCATTTACAGTGGTCCACCCTTCAGCACTCTGTATCGATTGCTCTGCTATGTTGACTTTGTTGCTTCTGTGGGAAAAACTATTACTTATTCATTTTGCTTACCGCAGGGCAATCTAATAATATATAAAGTAACACACAGACAAATGTTTGTCGATGCAGCGGGGTAGGGATTATCATCAGTAGAGTGGAAGGAGCATTTTAAGCAAAGTGGATCACTTTTGGATATTGTATTAAATCTAGAGAGCCAAAGTAGTCACATAGTTCAAACTTCTGTTTCCCTTATCTCCCCCCCTTGAAGCTTCAAATTGTACATGCCCATCAGCTGGATAGACTGATAGTCCCTAGTCAATGTGAGCCTTTACTGGATACTTCAAGTGGCCAAGAGAGTGTTCAGACCACTTCAATTTAAGGCAACTTTGACAACAATGTGCTGAAGAATAGAATTAAGGATCATAGTGCAATGCCTGGGAAAACTAGAAAAGGGAAAAGAGTCGTTGATGCATGCACAAAATCTAAACTTCGTGAAACTTTGAGAGTTCTGTGCCAACTCACTCGTTCAAAAGTTAGAGAGACTCTCCAAGTGGCGCTCTGATTTTTTTATCTGAGTGAGGGGGTGGGGGATCTGTAGTTAAAGTCACAGAAACACAAGTGATATAAATAGCATTGAGGGTACAAATCAAGCTTCATTAAGAATTTTGGGGGCTGAAAAATCAGTAATACAATTTGGGATTTCACTAGAAAGACTTCAGATCTAGATACAAACTGCTACGGAGTGCCCCTTACCTCTTTTCACATCGTAAATTGGAGATATTTCAGTTGACAAACAGAGAGATCCCAACCATGATAGCTGAGACACCTAATCAGGTGTCTAAGCACAAATATTAATCTCTAAAATATGTTGTAAATACTAAAATTGGTACTTTAGTCAACAATGAGAAGTTGATACAGGAAGTGTCTCATCAAGAGCTGTGGATATCTTCACAGGACTACTGATTTTAGAATATTGCCATGTTAGGTTATCTGTACTTGAATAGTGCACAACTCACCCAGCAGGATAGCCTGGCACTAAAGCTGGAGCTGTATGGGCCGAGCCAGGGTTGGGTCTAGGAGATAAGCCAGTTCTTCAGTCTCTTGTGGAATTTAAGGACTGAGAAGGAGGCTCTGAAACACAGGAGCAGGTAGTCCCAGGCTTGTAGGAGGCTGGACTGGCTTGTAGTGAGTACCAAGGGGTACTTGCACCTTGCACCAGGCCCAGTTATCCCTTATTAGTGTATAGGGTGTCTAGCAGCTTAGGCTGATAGATAATGGTAGCTTAGCAGAGCAGCTCAGGCTGAACTAGGAGACGTGTGAAGCTACTACAGTACCACTTAGTGTCATATGCACAATATCATAAGAAAACACAATACACAGTTATACTAAAAATAAAGGTACTTTATTTTTACGACAATATGCCAAAGTATCTTAGAGTGTACCCTCAGTGAGAGGATAGGAAATATACACAAGATATATATACACAATAGCAAAAATATGCAGTATAGTCTTAGAAAACAGTGCAAACAATGTATAGTTACAATAGGATGCAATGGGGAAACATAGGGATAGGGGCAACACAAACCATATACTCCAAAAGTGGAATGCGAACCACGAATGGACCCCAAACCTATGTGACCTTGTAGAGGGTCGCTGGGACTATTAGAAAATAGTGAGAGTTAGAAAAATAACCCTCCCCAAGACCCTGAAAAGTGAGTGCAAAGTGCACCAAAGTTCCCCTAAGGACAAAATAGTCGTGTTAGAGGGAAAATGCAAGGAAAACACAAATCAGCAATGCAACAATGATGGATTCCTGACTGAGGGTACCTGTGGAACAAGGGGACCAAGTCCAAAAGTCACAAGCAGCTCGGAGATGGGCAGATGCCCAAGAAATGCCAGCGGTTGGTGCAAAGAAGCTCTTACTAGGCTGAAGAACTGTGAATACTGCAGGAACGACAAGGGCTAGAAACTTCCCCTTTGGAGGATGGATCCCCCACGCCTTGGAGAGTCGTGCAGAAGTGTTTTCCCGCCGGATGGACGCCAACAAGCCTTGCTACACGCAAATAGTGCGTTTGGCGTTTTTGGACGCTGCTGGGGCCCAGGAGGGACCAGGAGGTCGCAAATTGGACCTGCAGAGAGAGGGGACGTCGAGCAAGACAAAGAGCCCTCACTGAAGCAGGTAGCACCCGGAGAAGTGCCAGAAACAGGCACTACGAGGATGCGTGAAACGGTGCTCGCCGAAGTTGCACAAAGGAGTCCCACGTCGCCGGAGACCAACTTAGAAAGTCGTGCAATGCAGGTTAGAGTGCCGTGGACCCAGGCTTGGCTGTGCACGAAGGATTTCCGCCGGAAGTGCACAGGGGCCGGAGTAGCTTGCAAAGTCGCGGTTCCCAGCAATGCAGCCCAGCGAGGTGAGGCAAGGACTTACCTCCACCAAACTTGGGCTGAAGAGTCACTGGACTGTGGGGGTCACTTGGACGGTGTCGCTGGATTCGAGGGACCTCGCTCGTCGTGCTGAGAGGAGACCCAAGGGACCGGTAATGCAGCTTTTTGGTGCCTGCGGTTGCAGGGGGAAGATTCCGTCGACCCACAGGAGATTTCTTCGGAGCTTCTGGTGCAGAGAGGAGGCAGACTACCCCCACAGCATGCACAAGCAGGAAAACAGTTGAGAAGGCGGCAGGATCAGCGTTACAGAGTTGCAGTAGTCGTCTTTGCTACTATGTTGCAGGTTTGCAGGCTTCCAGCGCGGTCAGCGGTCGATTCCTTATCAGAAGGTGAAGAGGGAGATGCAGAGGAACTCGGCTGAGCTCATGCATTCGTTATCTAAAGTTTCCCCAGAGACAGAGACCCTAAATAGCCAGAAAAGAGGGTTTGGCTACCTAGGAGAGAGGAAAGGCTACTAACACCTGAAGGAGCCTATCACAAGGAGTCTCTGACGTCACCTGGTGGCACTGGCCACTCAGAGCAGTCCAGTGTGCCAGCAGCACCTCTGTTTCCAAGATGGCAGAGGTCTGGAGCACACTGGAGGAGCTCTGGACACCTCCCAGGGGAGGTGCAGGTCAGGGGAGTGGTCACTCCCCTTTCCTTTGTCCAGTTTCGCGCCAGAGCAGGGGCTAAGGGGTCCCTGAACCGGTGTAGACTGGCTTATGCAGAATTGGGCACATCTGTGCCCAACAAAGCATTTCCAGAGGCTGGGGGAGGCTACTCCTCCCCTGCCTTCACACCATTTTCCAAAGGGAGAGGGTGTCACACCCTCTCTCAGAGGAAGTTCTTTGTTCTGCCATCCTGGGCCAGGCCTGGCTGGACCCCAGGAGGGCAGCTGCCTGTCTGAGGGGTTGGCAGCAGCAGCAGCTGCAGTGAAACCCCAGGAAGGGCAGTCTGGCAGTACCAGGGTCTGTGCTACAGACCACTGGGATCATGGAATTGTACCAACAATGCCAGGATGGCATAGAGGGGACAATTCCATGATCATAGACATGTTACATGGCCATATTCGGAGTTACCATGGTGAAGCTACCTATAGGTAGTGACCTATATGTAGTGCACGCGTGTAATGGTGTCCCCGCACTCACAAAGTTCAGGGAATTGGCTCTGAACAATGTGGGGGCACCTTGGCTAGTGCCAGGGTGCCCTCACACTAAGTAACTTTGCACCTAACCTTTACCAGGTAAAGGTTAGACATATAGGTGACTTATAAGTTACTTAAGTGCAGTGTAAAATGGCTGTGAAATAACGTGGACGTTATTTCACTCAGGCTGCAGTGGCAGGCCTGTGTAAGAATTGTCAGAGCTCCCTATGGGTGGCAAAAGAAATGCTGCAGCCCATAGGGATCTCCTGGAACCCCAATACCCTGGGTACCTCAGTACCATATACTAGGGAATTATAAGGGTGTTCCAGTAAGCCAATGTAAATTGGTAAAAATGGTCACTAGCCTGTTAGTGACAATTTGAAAGTAATGAGAGAGCATAACCACTGAGGTTCTGATTAGCAGAGCCTCAGTGAGACAGTTAGGCACCACACAGGGAACATATACATGCACACCTATGAGCACTGGGGCCCTGTGTGACAGGGTCCCAGTGACACATACATATAGGCCACAAACCTATGAGCACTGGGGTCCTGACTAGCAGGATCCCAGTGACACATAACAACCATACTGAAAACATGGTGTTTTCACTATGAGCACTGAGGCCTGGCTATCAGGATCCCAGTGAGACAGTGAAAACAGTGAAAAACACCCTGACATACACTCACAAACAGGCCAAAAGTGGGGGTAACAAGGCTAGAAAGAGGCTACCTTCTCACAAGGCTTTAGGAGCAATGTAGGAAAAGGTACGAGCATCGGATTTAGCCCTGCGCATGACCTAGTTCTACGCCGGATCTAGCTCTGCGCATGCAGGAGGAGTGCCCAAGTAGGAGTCTGGCTGAATTGAGGTGTCTGGTAGGTTTTTGGAAGTGTATGCGGTTGTGTATGCGGTTGTTCAGGTACATAGAGGTAACGTTTGCGTGAGCATGAGGAGCTTGAAAAGTGCTTGCTTGTTGGTTGTGAGCCAGTGGAGCTCCTTGCAGTACGGGGTGATGCAAGTGCAGGATGGGAGGCGGAGGGTGAGCCTGGTCATTGAGTTTTGTATGGTCTGGAGTCTTATGGGCAGTTGGATGTTGACTCTGGCATACAGTGTGTTGCTGTAGTCCAGCTTGCTGGTGGTGAGGGCTTGGGTGACAGTTCTTTTTGAGCATCTTGAGTAAGTGGAAGCAAGAAACAGAGACTGTGTTCACTTGATTTCTTATAGCGAGCTTGTTGTCCATTTCTCTTCTGAGGTTCTTTGAGTGGGTCGCTAGGAGGGGTAATGGTATGAGTTTGGCAGGCCATCAGGTAGAGTCACACAGTGAGGTTTCTTTGCTGAAGATTACTACTTCCATCTTAGCTGTGTGGAGGTTGAGGCAATTGGTTTTCATCCATCTGGCGACTTATGTTGTGCAAGCAGAGTAATTGGTACAGGTGTTTGGTGTCTTATCAGAAGGGGAGAATATGAGCTGACTGCCATCAGCATAGGATATAATGTTGATTCCATGGGCACAGATGATGTTGGCGACTGAAGACATGTAGGCATTTATCTGAGTGGGATTAGTAAAAAGTCCTGTATAACTCGGCAGATGAGGTTAACGACATCCGAGGGGAAGGGGGCCAAGCTGACGGACTGAATACGGCCTGTAATGAAGGAGCAACTCCAGCAAAGTGTGGGCCCTTGGATGTCGGCTTCATGCAGTTGTTGGAGAAGGATGGGGTGGGAGATGGTGTTGAAGACTTCAGGAAGATCCAGCAGGATTAGGGCCTTTTAGTTAGTTCTATGTCCATGATCAACCGGATGTCATCTGTGGCAGCGATGAGGCAGTCTCCACTGTAGTTGGGACTGAATCAGAACTGAGTGGTGTCGAAGACGTGGTAGAATCATATGAACATGAATTACCTATCTCACTAAAAGTAACGTTTTCATGATTAATCAAGCATTTATTTCAGTATTTAAAATATATTTAAATATGTAGGGGCCTCTTCACAAAAGCTAATTTGGAGTACATAAAATAGTACTACTTTATAAACTACAAAATGCAATTGACAAACCTCTGGTTGTAGAGCTCGTCCTCTCCTTTCTTTTCTGAATGGAGATCTCCATCCCTGTAGGGGTGATCTTTGCACACATAAGTGTAGGATTTAGCAATAAATGTGGGAGGGACATGGGAGGGTGGTGGGAATAATTGCTACAAAATGGGTGGAGTTAAAGAAAATTGAAGGTGGGATATAGACAGGGACACGCTAATACAAAATACACACTCACCCAAGAATAAGAATGTTGCAGTTCACAGAATGCACATTTAACTCTATTACAGTAGTACTATTGACAGCATATGCTCAAATGTACTCCACTTCATCTTTGTAGTAACTTGAGCACCACACATGGCCAACCACTGGTAGTCCTGTAGAAATCAGTGGAAGAAGTGAATAACTCCAGGTCTTAGGGACGCAAATTCATGAAATCACATTTTAAAATACAATGTATTTAAATTAATTTAAATTTTTATATGTGCAATTAATGGTTTCTAAATGTACATTTTTATATTCATATGACATTGTTCTAATACAAAATATTGTAAATGCTAATTTATTTGTTTAATGAAATCACAATTAAAAGAATCCATCACTTGCAACTAATATTGTAATACATTCAACACAAATAACCGTGTAAGGGGTGTGTGAGAGAAAGTTTTAGATTATAATTTTATTTAATTGAGAAAAATGTTTAACTTATTTGAAAATGTATTGATATGTTATGGTGTAATGCAGATGTGTTGTCCCTTGTTACTGTGGTAGTCCTACATGAATGGAAATTAGATGTTTTTTTTTAAATTTTTAATTAAAACATAAATAATCTGCCCCATGTGAGGGGGGGGCACACATGTCTACAGCTAGGAGTACATCTGCACATGGAAATGCTGAAATCCATCCATGAAGAGATTTACACTTAGATGTACACATATGGAAGAATAGAACTGCAAACTTACCTTAGCGAATATGGCCCAAAGAGTTGTTCTTACTAAAGATTATGGAGGAAAAGTAATACTCTGGAAAGCCTACTTAAGTCTGATACATGTTTAATGCAAAAATAACACAAGATATTTTAAGTGTGACTATGCAATTTCCACACGCTAAATTCCATTATTTTTAAGTTTCTTTTACACATTTACTATAATTCAACAAGTGGCAGATACGACATGTGTTCTAAAATGAATTTGAGGATGGTCATTACTGATTAGGTGCCTAACTCTTCTTGTGAGAAGAATGGGAGAAGGCCAGGGGTTAGAGATACAGTAGAGTATGGTAGAAAGCTGACATCACTAAATATGCAGTTCTTTCTTGTCTGAGCTGACTTCAAAACAAGGCTACACTTTCTCGAGCAGTCAGGCTAAATATGCAATGTACAATACCAAAATACAAGATGAAAGTACATAAAAAAGTCCGGTTAATGTGCAAGAATGCCAAGGCCTTGGTGATACTTCAATAAGATGATTTAACAAGGGGAAAAACAAATATGCTTCTACCAATACTTCTGGAAGAACTTCCTGCCTCTATGAGGCCTAGCAACAGCAACCAATATATGAAATCAAAAGGGATTCCGTTAAATGTTTGAATAATGATAGGAGCTCCAGGTACTGTATTGTTTCTTTTTTTTCAAACAGTTTTTATTGAGTTTTGGTAAATTAAAACCAACAATAACATACATACAGTGCAGATAATAGCAAGACAATACATCATCCTTACATAGGGGCACCAGAGGGCCGTTCAAGACAGTATTGTTTCTAAGTGTGATCCATTCAAGCTAGAGAGATTTTTTTATTGTTGAAATATACAGAATTTGCAGCAGAAGATGGGATGTAAGGTTAAATGTGCAGAATCCATACTTAGGCCCTCATTATGAACACATGGGTGCTCCTAGCCAATCCTAACCTTGCTTTAAGCAGCCTCAGGATTGGTCGCAGAGCAGGCCCTGCATACAGCGGCGTTGCGGGAGAGAGGAGCGGTGCACGGCTGAGGAGGTACATTTTTTTTAATTTTATTTGATTAAATGTAAATGTATGAACCCCCCCCACACCACTCACACCCGCGCACCACCCCGCCCCGCGCTCAGGAATCCACGCGAGTCGCAACTGAAATTAACCAAGGTAATATTCTTGAATCCTGCTCCTTGGCTTACTCAATGGCTTACTCAGTGTTTCATCTATTTTAAGTCCTTATAAAAGAGCTGCAGGTGCATGTCAAGAAACATAACAAAGGACATAGTTAATTATGTCTCGTAGATTAGCTGAAGTTTCATCAACATTGTGCTAGATTAGCTCAAATATTTTTTACATAACCTCCTCGCCTGTCTTCCTCGCACAGTCCCCACACCTGGGTGATCTTTCAGTCCAATAGACACTGTTTACCTAGCCTAATTAAACAAACAAAAAAACAACTTTCCCCAATATGACTGCCTTCACACAGAAGCACTAAAAGAACTAATATCCTCTAAACACTTCCTGTTTTATTTGATCTTGACACAGAAACTTCCCGTCCCCTACTGTGATGCAAGGTGTAACTTTTTATTGCTCTAATAGTTTTATGTTATTATTATCCCCTCCTTATGGACTAGCTGTAGCAGTCTCTGTTCTTGTAGGTTTTCTTCTGGGCTGTTACGGTTAGTAAATAGGACCATAGTGCTTTTCCGATTGCTGACTCACTGATCATTTAAATTGGGGCACTTGAATATCTTTTAACGTGGTACAGTCTATTATGGTAACTAATAGTTCTCCTTACATTCAACTTGGGAGTATGTTTTGTTTATATTGTGTTGCTTGCTGACTGACTTTAAAAAGATGGCTCCCCCAGGAGTACATTGGCTGTTCTATCTCATTGCTGTAGCAGCTTGACCAAAGCAGGAAATCACGAACAGTTGCTGTAGCACTCAAGGTGTTTGTGACACTGGGCGTGTGAGGGTGTAAGGCATGGCTTTTAAGTTTCGGGCGTCAGCTCATTAAACTGAAGAAATCCTCGTGTGAAATACTTGTGGGTGCGAGGCAAATCAGCATGTCTGTATGGCACGGTCTGCTGAACCTTTGAGGCTCTGTTTGGCATGCTTGCCTGAAGGATGCCGCAGTCTCCTCTCCCATCCTGTAGTACACCCTGCTTCCTCATCCAAGATCTGTTTAGGGTATGACACAGATTACTTCCATCGCCTGTCTCTTATCTTTATCAAGTCATGGGTGCTGTTACATAATGGCTGTCTTAAGTATGTCACAAGCTTATCCCACTTGTTGCTGTGTCTTTTGTATGCCATGGCGACTCCCACATTGTGGCTTTGTGTTCAGCATTCCATTTCAATGTTCCTACATCCTGGTATTCTATAGGTACTTCCTGTATTGTGGCTATGTCTTTTTTATTCAGTATCCCTCTCACGCATTCCTGCTCGGTCTTTGGTATCCCATTTGCTACTGCTAGATTACAACTGTATTGTATGTATTCCACAGGCTGGTCCCACATTCTGGTTCGACTTTGGATTTCCAAATTCTGTGCTCCGATTCTGGCTCTGCTGTAAGTGTTCCATAGTCTGCTCCCACATTCTGGGAATATACATGGTATTGAATAGGCTGCTCCCACATTCTGGCTTCATGGTTGATATTCCATAGCCTGCAGCAGCACTCTGCATCTAAACTTGGTACTTTTAAGGGGCGACACACATTCTGGCTTTGTTTTCTGTATTTTTTATGTTGGTCCAACAATCTGGCTTAGTCTTGATCATGCCAGTCACTGCTTCCATATTATAACTCTATCCAGCTCATGACAAAGGTTGCTCCAACATTCTAGTTATGTCTCTAGTATTCCATCCGCTGCTCTTACATTTTTGGTTTGTTTTGGTGTTCTATTGGCTGCAGTCACAAGATGGCTGTGTCTTCAATATTCAATTGGCTATTTCCCCATTCTGACTCTGTTTCATATGCTTCTATTACATTCCGACTCTATTCTGTGGTATTCTATAGGCTGCTTTCTGGCTTTGTCCTTGGTGTTCCATAGTCTGCTCCCACATACTGACGTTGTCTTCGGTATTACACAAACTCCTCGTACATTGTGAGTGTGTCTTTGGTATTCCAGACTAAAGTGTAGAAAAAGCAATGGATGGAATGCTTGAATCAATCTCAGCCACTGGTAATTACTCGGACCGCATCCTGATCCATTGTTATTCTTCACACATTTTGCAAACTGAGGTGGCATGGTGGGTGAAAAATGATGGCTTGGGGGTGCGGCCCAAGCAGCTGCCAGTGGCTAAGATTAATTCAAGCATTCTATCTATCATCTTGTTGTTTTTGCATTTGATACCCTAAGTGCCCCAGATACGCCCGACGTGGGTCCAGGCCTCACTGTGCCACTGGAACCAAGCTATCCCTGTTTGATGAGCCCATAACATGGGTGAAACTGGTCCTGGGTTGCTTGTGTTCGGACAGAGGGACCTGCCTTGGCAGTTTAGGATGGACGGTTCCCATGAGAAACTGGGTCAAAACTGATTTACATATGGCTGGATCCAAACTGAGATGGCATGGTGGGTGGAAAATGATGGATGGGGATGCGACCCAAGCTATTGCCAGAGATTAATTCAAGCTTTTCATCCAACACCTTTTTGTTTTTGCATTTGACACCCTAAGTGCGCCGCTTATGCCTAGAAGTGGGCCCTGTACTTACTGTACAACTGGAACCAACATATATCTGGTTGATGAGTCTATAACAAGGGAGTCTGTCCTGGGATTCTTGCATTCTGGTTCAAGAAGGAAATGGCTTGACAGTTCAGGCTGGACTGTTCCTATGAGGAGCAGGGTCAAGAATATTTGCATATGGCTGGGTCCAAATTGAGCTGGCATGGTGCAAAAGTGATAAATTGGCATGTGGCCCAAAGTGATTGTCAATGGCTGAGATTAATTAACGCATTCCATCCATCACTTTCATGCATTTGGATTTGGTATTCCAGAGGTTGGTCCTGCATTCTGACTTTGTCTTTGGAGACCAAATCTGGTGTCAGTGGGCTTATCCCTGATGTTAATGCGGTTGGTCCTTCTGCTGGTGGAGACGCTCCAGCAGATGATTAAAGCTGTAGTTGAGGCAGCTCTTATGAGACAATCTGGGATTTGCCCTACTGCTTTTCAGAGAGAGAATGAGGACTTTTTCTCTGTACCATTGCCTAGAGCCAGAGCCTCTCCCCCTGCATAGTGCTGTTTGGCACCTAATGATACATGAATGGTGTTCTGTTGCAGCATGGACTGGTCCAACTAGGGAGGGGGTTCCGTCCCAGCCCATGCTGTGTTTTCACCTGCCTTCATTTGAGCAAGTGGTGTGCCCCTGACGTAAGGGGGCGGCAAATAAATATGGGCCGGGTTCATGGTGCCGGCAGTGATTAACTAAACTGGTGTCTGGTGGTCTGTTATTGGCGTTGTGTTACCAGGCTGGTCACACAGCAAATTGGCGACAAAGGTGTTTCCCCTGCCTGCGGTGGCACTTCTGGTGTGTCCTTGAGGCGGCCCTAGCTGTGTTAGTGTCCGTGCCTGCGCGCCTTCCGGCAGCCGTGTTGCAGTGTTTGTGCTCCTGCCTGCTCAACGCCCTCATTGTGCTCCATGTGCTGTGCAGAGCTGTTGTACGGCCTGGACCCAGTTTGCCCTGATGCTTGCGGATTGGTGGCTCTGCCCTCCATGAGCTCCGTGTGCTGTACAGAGCTGTTCTCTTGCCTGGACCCGGTTTGGCCTGCTGCTTGCGGATTGGTGGTTCCGCTCTCCTTTGTGCTCTCTGTGCTACCCGGAGCTATCTTGCTGCCTTGTTCCGGTTTGGTCTGACACCTGCAGTCTGGGGGGCTGGAGTTGGTGCTGTTCTGCCTGTGGTTCCCTCTTTTTGCTGGAGGATAGGCTTCTGCTCTGTTGTTGCTCCTCCACACAGCCGTTCATGAGTGGAGCCTGTTCCAGGACTATACCATCACCGTTGATTCATCGGGTGCACATCTCCTCCAGTCCATTTTGTCTTTTGTTCACCTGGTGCTGCCATCTCTTGGGTTGTGCGATGTCGTTCGTACCGGCGTTGGATCCCTTTATAATTGATTGTCCACCATCAGCTCAGGCGGCTAGGTGGAAGGAATGGGTGGAGAGAATGGAGACATACTTTGCAGCCACTGCTTTGGCTGATGACAGGCGTCGCCCCATGCTCTTACATCTTGGCTGGGCAGCCACCCATAGGATCAGCAAATCTGTTGTGGAAGTGGGGCCGCCTTACACGTAACAGTCATTAAAGGGTGCTCTTACACCATATTTTGCGCTGTTAGCCAACCCGGATTATGAAATGTTCCTCCAACGACAGGCTCGGCAGCTCCCTGAGGAGTTGGTGGACAAGTTTTACGCAAGACTATGAGAATTGGCGAGTACCTGCACCCTGCCAGATGCGGGAGAATGAGATTCGGCCCAGTTCATTCAAGGCTGTCACTCGGTTAAACTGAGGGAGAACATTTTACAAGTGCCGGGGATGTCCATGGCTAACATGCTCACACTGGGACCACTGCCTGCTCTGAAATTTTTTTTTGTGAGCATTTACAAGGTGGAAGGGGTCCCATGGGGACCCCTTCTCGTTTGCGAATGAGTTACCATCCACTTCAACTGCAAGTTGATTTGCGACCGCTTTCGCGGTCGCAAATCAACTTACATCGCGGTGCGAGTCGCAAATAGGAAGGGAACACCCCTTCCAAGTTGCGAGTCGGAAACACATTTTGCGAGTCGGTTCCGACTCGCAAAATGTGTTTCTGCATCGCGTGAGGGCATTAGCGCCTCATAAACGGCATTTTTCGCTGTTTGTGAGGCGCTAATGCCTTCATACATCTGGCCCTATATCACTTCGCCAAGGTGTGTAGATCTGCTTCCTTCAGGAAGTCAAACAACCCAAGACAGTGCAGACCACACAGAGCCACACCTCAGACAAGGGTGATGGTGATATGGAAGATGATAGATTGGAAGGCACCATTCATGTAATACATGCCCTGCAACAGGGAGGCAGTCTTAGGAAACATATTCCTAAATGCAACATATTGGTGGGAGGCAAACCAGTGGTGACACTAATATACACAGGAGCCTCTATTAACCTCATGGCTCTACAGGTGATGAAGACACTTCGTCTTAAACCGACACTTCGCTCTACCACTACAAGAGTGTTTGCGTTTGAGTCATCCATTCCGCTTCCTCTGGCCAGAGTTTCAAAACTGATGTTATGCATGAGGCCCAGGCAGTTAGCACCAATATCTACGTCACCAAGACTGGGTCGGGCATGCTGCTGAGTTGTCGGACTGCGGAGCAGCTCGGTCTGGTGTCGTTTGCGTTCAGTGTGCATCAAGAAAGTATTGAAGGGTTGATAGCGGAATACTCCGAGCTGTTTAATGGAATTGGGTATCTGAAAGGTAGATCAATACATCTGCACTTTGATAAGTCCATACTGCCAGTGGCCCTGAAACATCATAGGGTTGCTTTCCATCTGCGCCCCAAAGTAGAGGAAGAGTTGCGAAAACTGGAAGTGTCTGGTATCATTGAGAGAGTGGAGGGACCCACGCCTTGGGTCTCACCTATTGTGGTTACCCGGAAGCCCAAACAGCCTGGGGAGGTGCGGATTTGTGGGGATATGAGGCTACCAAACACGGCTATCTGTCGTGAATGCCACCTAACACCAACTATTGACGACATTGTGGCCAAAGTTAGTGGGTTGAGGTGGTTCTCTAAGATGGATTTGAGGGCGGGCTACCACCAACTCATGCTTGACCCTGCATCTAGAGCACTAACCAAATTTTCTACCCACGTGGGGCTCCGGCAGTACACCTGCCTCAGTTTTGGGATCTCCAGTGCGGCAGAAGTTTTTTCAGGATACCATCAGAGGGGTACTAGCAGGACCGGGTGGTGTTATCAATGTAATTGATGACATATTGGTACACGGCCCTACCCTGGAAGGACACCTTGATAGATTGCGTGCCACATTCAAGCGACTCCATGAGCATGGTCTCACATTGCACCGAGAGAAATGTGAGTTTCTTCAACAACAAATTGATTTCTTTAGACATCACTTTTCTGATAAATGTGTACTTCCAGATCCGGAGAGGTTACACGATATTCAAATGGTGTCTGCCCCCACCTTAGTCACTGGTGTCTGTAGTTTTCTTGGTATGGTTACGTACTGTGGCAGGTTCATTCAGAAACTGGCATCTCTTATGGCTCCTCTCCGAGAACTGACAAAGAACAAACCTCCCTGGGAGTGGGGACCTGCCCAGGAAAGTGCCTTCTGTGCTACTAAGAATGTGATATCAGCTCATACTATGTTGAAGTTCTTCAATCTGGCCAAAGAGTCTGAACTGACGGTGGATGCTAGCCCGGTGGGGCTCAGTGCCATTTTTGTCTCAACATGGTGAACAAGGGGAGTGGCCCCCGGTGGCTTATGCCAGCTGAGCACTGATGGAGACAGAACAAAGGTACTCACATATCACTGGGGTTGTTGACATTTTCACCTCTATCTAAATGGCTAGCCATTTACAGTGGTGACAGGCCACAGACCTCTTGTTCCGCTTTTTAATCGGTCTACGTCCACTTCTACTCCTCGGATAGAGAAGTGGATTCTACCATTGCAGGACTATAAGTTTACTGTGATTAATCGGCCAGGATGTCAGGGAGACCAGATCCTCGGGGTCTGCGCACGTTCCCAACATGTCCACCACTAGACAGCTCCAAGACTCTGATAGATGAATCACAGAGACTGAGAGAGTCCAAGCAGGGGAAAAGGGGATTAGGATGGGAACAGTTGGGAAGGAGACCTGTAGGAAACAAAAGGTTAAAACACACAATATCAAGATTATATCACATTAATCTTTACTAGACTATGATTCTAAGCATTGGCATACTGTAACCATGGATAACTTAAGCATGGACTACATAGTTAGGCCTCAAGACGTCTCGGTTACCTGGGAATGAATCAAGAATGATTAATACAACTTCTCAATGAACCTATTAATGAAATCTGACACATTGACTAGGAATATAAGAACACTCTAGAATGATGTTTTCAAAATCAAACATGGTCTTTTTGCATGAGGACAAGAAAATAATCTGAACTTTTTCTGGAACACAATAGGAGTTGTATTAAGGGACTTATTATGCACATATAATGTAACATCTAGAATTTTGACACTTAGTTTTAAATGCAGAAACATGAATCGCGCACATTGCTGATTTCAACAAGAATATGCAAATGCCATGAAATTATCACCCACACTGCAAGCGATCTGAAACATCAAGTTTTAATTGCAGGAGTGAATTGCGTGTCTTGCTGATTCGAACGCCACCATGTAAATGCCAAGAAATGGTTGCGCACAATGAGTATCAAGGGTTAAACACAAGGAATGAATCACGCGTCTTGCCGATTCGAATGCCACCATGTAACTGCCAAGAAATGGTAGCGCACAATGAATATCAAGAGTTAAACACGAGGAATAAATCGCGCGTCTTGCCAATTAGAATGTGACCATGTAACTGCCAAGAAATGGTAGCGCACAATGAATTTTAAGAGTTAAACACGAGGAATGAATCACACGTCTTGCCAATTTGAATATCAACATGTAAATGCCAGAAAAACCAAGAGAACATTCACACGCACAAGGTAAAATCTCTCAACATGAAAATGAGGCACGAGAACTCGAATGCCTTCGAAAACGGGATCGGGGGCCCAGCCCGACCTCCGTCTTACCGCCCTGATCAAGGATCACCAATACAATGAAGGGCAAGGCCAGGAAGATCAAAGTAGGCCTCCGGAACAGGAGCTCAGGAAGTTGCTGCTGCTCTGCACCGGGACCTCTGAAAAGTGAGCACGTTGAGCTGGGCTTGCTCCCTTTTATAGAGTCTGGTCCAGCCCACAAACCACACCCAGTCATGCTGCAGAGAAAGCTTCTAGAAAGCCCAGGAAAGGGGCCACACCCTGACACACTCTGAAAGCCTGCAGCAATACATTGCAAATGAACAGTATTTATAAGCACCTTGAATATAAGTCTTCAGGATTAAACTCTGCAATGCAAAAGATTAAACAACTGCATATCAGCATAATGCATGAATTACGTTATCTCATAAGTGCTGGGTTTTTGCATTCCAGTCGCACTGCCCTGATGTTGACACAGGATCCCAAAACCCTACAGATTATCTGTCAAAGCATGCCAGACCGGTTTCAGTACACGAGGAGGATGAGGCGGGCGCTGTGGAGAACTATGTTCGTTTGGTGGTTGAGCGATCAAGACCATTACCGGTTGTCCATGTAGGAGTTCATAGAGGTCGCCCAAGAGGATGAATGCCTCCAACTTGCCATCAAAGCTGTTCATACAGGGCGGTGGCATGAAACGGCACACAATCTGTCAAGAAGGACTGAGGAGGCTGGTCATACTCTAGTTGCCCTGCATCATGTCCAGCAGGAACTGTCCGTATCGCCGGAGGGATGTCTGCTTCAGGGGCTGCGACTTGTGGTTCCCCGATCCTTGCATTCCCGCATAGTGGATTTAGCTCATGCAGCTCACCAAGGAGTAGTGAAGATGAAAGCTCGACTTTGCTGTAAGGTGTGGTTACCAGGACTAGATCACCAAGTGGACAGAGTTGAGCGACACTGCCACCTCTGTCAGGTTGCGGGTCCATCTGAGCCTCCAGCAGCGATAATCACTGAACCAATTCCCTTCAGGCCATGGAAACAGGCAAGCATATGCTGGTGGTCATTGATGACTTTTCCAAATATCCTGAGGTGGAGATACTGTATACAACCACGGCTGGGCAGGTCATTCCTCGTTTTGGAAAAAATCATGGCTACTCATGGTCTTATTCAGGAACTCAGAACAGACAATGGCCCGCCGCTTTCCAGTCAAGAGTTTGCAGAGTATCTTGTGAGGCGGAGCATTGTACATCGGAAAATTGCACCCTGCTGGCCTCAAGCCAACGGTGAAGCTGAACACTTCATGCGAACTCTGAAGAAAGTATTGAGGACAGTGGTGGCCAATGTCCATAATATTGATTGTGCCTTGTATGCATACCTGAGAGAGTATAGACTCACCCCTCACGCTACTACAAAAATATCACCAAGTGTTTTGTGCATGAATAGACCGGTGGAAGACACTATTCCGCAGTGTGATGTACCTACTGCTCTGCAGGAGTAAGCGAGTGAGAAGTTGTGTCAGCGTAAACTGCTAGTGATCGAGTGTCCAGAAGGAGACCAGCGAGGATATCGCCTCTTCAAGTAGGTGATCAGGTGTTGGTCAGGAATCGGCATCCAGGCAGGAAGTTTAGACTCCCGTTTGAGATGACTCCATGGACTGTGGTGAGGATCAGAGGTACCATAGTCACTGCTGAAAAGGGTCAAGAGTCTGTGACTCAGAGTATATAGTTTTTTAAACAATACAGGTCTGATACTACCTCTACAGACGGTGATGTCCCATCACCACCCCATGACTCTGATGGCATGGAGTCTGGGGATGATTGCCTCGGCACCCTGGACTTGGAGAGTGCTACACTTCGAGGTGATCATCTGGAGGATAATATGGGCTCTCTAGGGATGGCAGCTGATGGACGTGAGGGTGGGTACCAGCCTGAAATACCAGAACTACCAGGGCTAGGTGAGACTACGGAGACTGTGGTGAGTGTTCCTATGCGGGCTGGGGCTAGGAGATACCATCTCAGGCCTAAACCATTACCATCTAGTAAGTTGCATGATTTTGTATTGAGTTAATGAGGTATTGTGCAGACCTGTGTTGTTTTGCAGGGATATGGATGGTCCAGGGATTTGGTGAATGCATTTTTATTTTGTTTTTATTTTATATGCTATGTTTTGTTGTCCTCGTTTTGACGTTGCATTGTATTGTGGGTGTGGGTTTTCACTTTTTCATCATTTATGTTTGGAGTGAAGGAGGAATGCTATGTTGCAGCATGGACTGGTCCAACTAGGGAGGGGAATCCGTCCCTGTCCATGCTGTGTTTTCCCCTGCCTGCAGTTGAGCAGGTGGTGTGCCCCTGAAGTAAAGGGGTGGGCAAATAAAGATGGGCCGGGTTCATGGTGCCGACAGTGATTAACTAAACTGATGCCTGGTGGTCCGTTATTGACATTGTGTTACTGGGCTGGTCACAAAACAATTGAAAGTAAGCTGCAAAACAATTCTTCCCAAGGCTTCTTCCAAAGCGCTACCAATTGGAGAATTGTGCAGAAGAATTCCCAGCGTCATTCAAGGTTGACAACATTATGGTAGGATTGTGTTCTCAAGGCACAGTGATTTCAGTGGACTCTCTCCCAACTGATCCCGCAGACGAGAAAGTCAAGGGGGCTATTAAAAGAGTCTGTGCATGTCAATTTCTTAGCTGATATTTCATTTGATAACCTTGCTGCTTCTGTGGCAGCTTAAGGAGCAGCAATAGCTGCACATAAGCACATCTGCACGTACTCCTGGAAGATGGATGCAGGTCAAAAATCCCTCCTAACAAATTTTCTTTTGGTGATTCCAAGATCTTTGGCCAACTGCTCAAATATATGGTGAGGAAGACAATAGAGAATAAAAGTTACTGTCCCCTGTACAGAAATTTGCTAGAGGGTGAGGTTTTTGTTCCAAGAGGGAGTTTGTTCTGTGTTCTTCAAATCCAAAACTTGCCCTTCCAGGGCATGGATAGATGCCAGTGGGCCCCTGTCACTGGCACATTCCGGTATCAGACTCCCTCCTCTACCCTTGTGCTGCCTCTCTCCTAAGCAGGACTATTCTTAGAAGCTTTGTGTCAGGGAGGCACCTGCTATATTTCCAGGAGGCACTGCAAGGTTCAATTTCAGATGCTTGAGCTTCTGAAATTGTATCAGAAAACTACATAATAGCCTTCAGTGAGTCTCCTTTTCAATGCTTCCACCAAACCTCACTAGTTAGTCTTCTAGATGAAATTCAACTTTTAGTAGACATAGCCATGATAATTATAATACCACAGGAGAAGAGGTTTCACAGATATTATTCCATACTTTTGCTTGGTACAAAAGGTAGCCGAGGAGTATGCCACCTGTCGCCAATGCTGTTCGCCTTAGCAATAGAGGCTCTAGTGGAATGGATATGTGGCGATGACCAGATATGTCACTGACGATGGGAAACCACATAGAAAGAATGGATATCACTATATGCACATGATGTCCTGCTATATCTGTCAGATCCGGAGCGATCCCTGGCAAGAATAAGCAAGATCTTTGTGATATATGGGAAGCGCTAAGGGCTGAGAATACACTCAAAAAAATCCTCAATATTCTAAATAGGCAGCTGAGTAGTAACTGGATGGCTCCCCATATCAATAATGGTTGCAAACCTACCCTTCAAATATCTGTAACTCTGGATCGCTAAAGAAGAGAGGACACACTACGAAGCGAACTTGGCCCCTATAGACATAGATGTGAAACACTGGATGACACTACGGCTCCTGCTTATGAGAAGCAGCAATCTTAAAAATGATTGCACTACCAACATACATTTTGAGGCTAGCCCATATGCTCTGCCAAGATATTCTTCTCAGCAATTAACAGATTCCTAAGGTACCTACTATGGCAGGATGGGAAATCGCATCTCACCCTATCATCCATCCAATGCTCCATATATGAAGGAGTCATAGCACTGCCAAATATTTGTAAATACTATGAAGCTGCACAGGTCAGCTTAGTTAACAAATGGGCGTATGCATCACTTGGTGATTCCGCATTTAGGCTAGACCGGACTGCACTAGGAGAGAAAGGCTACATGCATGTATTATATGGAGGCAAGATGGTGACAGGCACCCAACCAGTGACCACAACAGTAATAGCTACCTGGCGCAAGCTAAATCGAGAAATGGGGTGGAAAAAGAGCCTGACATCAAAGACCCTCAGGTGGAAAAAAGTGGGATGACATAAGCCTCACCACGCTGGAAGATGTTTGGGACGCAAATTTGACCACCTCAGGATGCAATATAAAATGGAGCCCTCAACCAATGATCCCATTGGGAGTGGAGACCAGGTAAGATTCCCCTCTGGGAAGTAGATTGCTGGAGGGCCCAACGACGACAAGGGCTATCTCCCTCACATACAGCACACTGATGACAAACAGTCAAGGTTCCTTAGAACAGCTAAGGGCAAGCTGTCAAAACAATTCTAGCAGAATTAGATGAGGATGACTGGAGGGACTTATTGGAATTCCCAAGTAAGGTGTCAAAGGAAGCGCCATACTGCCTGATCCAATTCAGAATTCTACACAGAATATATTCACCAGAGTCCTTTTGTACAAAATAAGCAGAACCAGTGATGAGAGGAGCCTTCGCACTTGTGGACAGAGTGGTACCCTCCTCCACACATTGTGGGCGTGCCTGAAACTCCAAACATTCTGGGAGGGTGTAACACAAAGGTTAGAGGACACCACAGGAATACATATAGAGGTGCAGGCAGGCTTCCCTGGTACTACTGGGATATGAAGAACTTCTGATTAATCTGGGCCTTCTGCTGGTAAAAGAAGAAGTAGAATTAAACTGTGGGAACCGAACAAATCCGAAACTGAGTGATGGGGAGCAGCAGATTAATATCTGCTATGTCCGAGAAAATGATATACAAGGTTAGAGGATGCCTTAAGAAATTTGATAAAATATGGGACAGATGATCCATGGAGGGCTAGAGAAACAGATGGCCGGAGAACGGGATATTGACACCGAAACCAGAGGAGACTGATCCGAAGTGGGACAACTATGGGCTACCTTAAAGACGCTAAGCCTTCGAAGATAGACTTTCAACAAAGACATTGGGGGTCATTATGAACACGGCGGTAAACACCGCCATGTTCATGCTGGTGGTCTTTCTATAAATGTAAAGTAGATTTCTCTCACTAAAACCTAGTCTCCTTTTTCACCAGGATTTTTTTGCTAACTACCCATTCCATTAAATGTGCACAAGGTTTTCTTGTAGGCTTGGGGCTTCTCAAACTCAGAGAGGAGGCGGATGGAATTAGAAGACTGGCAGGGGGTGTTGCATATGTTGCTATGGGCCAACGCACCAGAAGGAGACACATTCCCTGTCGAGTTTTATCAGGACCTCTCTGCTGTGGTCACGCAGAGCCTACTTGAGGTCTTCTTCGAGGAGTGGGTAAAGGGTGCGCTGCCAACAACTATGAGAGAGGGAGACATTTGTATGTTACTAAAACTGCGCAGAGATAAGAACAACCCCATGGTGTACAGTTAGATAACTGTAATCAACTCAGTCATGAAGTTCTTGTCTAAGCTACAGGCCAACCACCTGCGTCCCCACATGACTAGCCTGGTCCATGAGGATCAGTGCGGATTTATCCTAGGTCGTGATACCTGGATAAACCTCAGGCAATTACCTCATGTCATACACGAGATTGAGCAATGCAAAACAGAAATGGTGTTAGTCTCTATCAACCTAGAAAAGGCTCAAGGCGAGGTCCGGCAGGTCATGGGATTCAGACCCCAATTCTGGGACTTGATCTGGTTACTTTATACTGAACCCAGTGCTAGAATCAGAGTAGGGTTGTGCCACTCAGAGAAATGGGTCCTGGACCATGGAAGGCACCAGGCCTGTCCCCTATCCGTTCTCCTTTTTGCATTTGTAATGAAACCGCTGGCAGTCTTGGCTAGACAGGTACTGAGGGCCTGGGTTATACACTTAGATGACGTGCAACATGTTGTTTTATTGTATGCAGTGGGCACGCTGTTTTGCCTCTGCTCCCGCTGGACTCCCGATGATTCTGTTGTGCCTGCTAGATGACTTTGGGACCTTATCGGGGCTCTGGATAAATTGTGATAATTCCCTCCTGTTTCCCATTTCATCACTGGTTGGAACCCCAGTGGAGAGGCTCTCAGAAATTGGTCTGCACTGGGAGAGGGTACACTTTCGATACCTGGGGATTATGGTCATGCCAGAGCTGCGTCTTAACATGGACAGAGTTCTGGATTCATTGTGAACCTCTGTAACTTTCTGGAATACAATTCCCATGTTGCTGATGGGCAGGTTGGTTATCTCCAAGGTGGTGCTCCTGCCACAATGCTTACACGTCAAGAGTGATCAGGCAGTTGTTTTCTTGCTGTGGGCGGGCAGGCGCAGCAGGGTGGTCCTGGCTATGCTGACCAGACAATATGAGGAGGGCAGCCTGGAGGTTCCAATTCGAGCTTTGCACTACTGCACTGCACACATGCAGCACATGGCGCGCTGGCTAAAGCAGCTTGAGAGCTGGGAGAAGCGCCTGCTGGCAGGAACAGTCATGATAGGGCAGTTACTGGCATTACTAATGAAGGAGGCTGGGCCAATGCACAATATGTGGTGCTCCAGACAGATCGAATATGGTAATGATTCTTTACAGTGGTATTGAAGCGAGTCCCTTTCCCCAAGGAGCTGTCAATATGGATCATATGCGGGGGTGGGCAAGCATCTTATCTCCTTGCTCTATAAAGTCATGAGGGTGGGCACGAAAGGCGGCCAGCCATGGGCCCATGCGGCCTGGGATGTGGACCTGGGAACTCCTCTAGATGACAGGGATTGGACGCACATCTGCAAATTCACCCGTTCCATTTAGTTCCATGCCCGCTTCAAGCTGGCACACTACAACTTTTTGCTCAGCACTTATTGCATATCACAAACATGCTCTGATTGCTTCCCTGTTGAGGAACTCAGGGGTGGATTACCTCCATTTAGCCTGGAGCTGCTGGGTGGTGCAGGAGGTGGTGGATGCATTAGTGCAACCTTCTCGTCTGTGAATTGAGAGGACCCTTCAAGGTGGCTTTTTAGGGAACATCAAAAGGCCCAAAGGTCTAAAGATGGTATTCAAATTCTTGCAGTTGGCACTTGTACTCATTAGGAGCAAGGCTTCCTTCCCTTGGGTGGGCCAATGTGCCCCAGATATAGTTCAATTGCACCAAGATGTGCCAGAATGGTCCTTAGCTGAAGAAGTACACATGAGGCTCAGCAGAAAAGATGACAAGGTGGGGGAGGATCTTCTCGTACAGCAGAGTTTGTGTGACAGGCTCTTGGACCTTGACTCTACTATGACGAGCGAGGATAGGAACAACTATGCAAGCACTGGCACCCCTAACCGATGATACACAGAAGGACAGGCCTCCCTCCACGAGGGGCAAGGGTATATGTCTGTTATGAGATGACAAACCACTTTCCCTCACCCTACTGATCTTGTGCATGAATGTTGGGCGTGTCAGTGAGTGCTGCCCCATACATTACCCACTGTCTGTTGTAATTGTCACTCCCATTACTGCTATGTTGTGTTATGTAAAATTGACAAATAAAGGTGCGCCAGGTACCTTTACAAACATTTTGAAGGACTGACATCAAAAGAATCTGGTAGTATTCAGAGAACCAATGCTTCCGTCTTGTGCATGGGAACCACAATATCCCCTCTTCAACTTTGAGATGCGCAACCTCTTAAAATCACCAGAAACTGGGTCCTCCTTGGTTGTCATTATTGTCCTCCCATTTGCGTCAATTTCACTTGAACTATTACATCTCAGTTGTGCACACCAGTTCTGGACTGATGTCCAGCAAAGACAGAGCCTAACCACTATTCTTTTTTTTTTTCTGAAGAGAGGAAGGGACCATACAAGTGACTGACCAGCAAACCCCCAGTAGTGTGGCTAATGCTGGGGACCAGCCCATAATTGTGTTTACTACCAACACCTCATTAAACTACTCTTCAAAAGAGTTTGGCCTTTCTCTTCCATATTATATACATCATATATTCCTAACTCTGCAACAAGGATTTCATTTTCTCAAATAGTATTCAATTCTTAACTTTTCGCTTTTGTATACTGAACAATTTACCTTTAGCATCCCTATGAATACGACAGCATAGAGCGTGTAGGCACTCTTTCCTTCTAAACTTGACGGCACTGTCAAACTACCCATATTATACGTTTTCCAAGTGCCACTCTGTATTTGCTTGAGCAACGAAGTGCATTGGTGCAACTGTTTTAATATTGAGTATATGTTGCAGCTGCTTGCATTGCCCCATCTTCCAAGGAGACAGCTTCCCATCACAGGTTCACCATATTGTCTGTCTCACTCATTTTCTTGAAATGCATGGCCCTGGCCAGAATGAGTGACATTGCTTTCCTTTACTGTAGATCTAAGTAATATGGACCCCTTTAAGAAGGTCTGCCAGCCAACTTTGAGCTAGCTAGGCCACCAGTTCTATATTGTAACAGAATCTAAAGGCACAACCTGAAAAAGGTGTTGTCTATCAGGGAAAAAGATGAACTATGAACCCCAGAAACTCTGCCATTTTCCATAAGTTGTCCATTTACCGACTATTTTCCATAAGTTATCCAAACTCACTTGTAGGTAGATTATCCATAAGCCATTTCCTTCCTGAGTACTTACTGGGATTCATAAATTAAGACCTCAGCTGCATGCAACTGTGCTCATTGTACCTTGTCCTGGTGAAGACCTACTAAGCAAACTTCAGGCAGAAATGCCATCAACATCCCCACAGCCACCTCCCCCGGTTCTTTAACCACTTATTAGAAATTCCTTATTATGGACTAAAACCTTTTCAGTTATTCCTTGGCAATCAGAGTTGGCTATTTTTAAATAATTTTTATTGTATACACTCCGTCTGTCCACTTTTCACTTATACACTATTGGCCTCAAGTTGTAACCACCGTGCGGCCGCCAATGTGGCCGCACTCCCACGGTGCCCATTTTGACATCCCCGCTGGGCGGAAACACAGTTTCCGCCCAGCGGAGATGTGGGCCGCAACATAGGAGCCGGCTCCAAATGGAGCCGACGGTGTTGCGGCCGTGCTGCCCTGGCGGATTACTACTGCCGGGGCCATTGTGGCAGAAAACCGCCGGCCCCGGCAGTGTGTCCGCTGCGCTTCTGCCGTGGTCGTAATGACCCAGGAAGCACCGCCAGCCTGTCAAAATGACATGAGATCACATCCTTCTTTCGAGCACCAAATATTCAGCCTTTGCAGGTATCTTCGAGCACCAAATATTCAGCCTTTGCAGGTATCGAATTAACGATTTATAATTTTCTCTCTGCATTAAGACTGCCATTGTTTAGTACTTAGGCTGGTTTTATGCAACATTTAATGTACTACTGGCGTTATATTGATTAGCCATTCAATTGCTAATGAGTTCTAAAAATAACAGCCACTATGAACTACTATTTTTTATGCTATAACAAGGGACATTAAAATACAGCTTAAATAGATATGTAAATCTGCATCAGTACACTTACGCCTACATTTGGGAACAGAAGAGATGTGCGCAATATTTGAAGCTGCCAGGTAGTCCTGGAAACGTTTTGTGAATTTCCAATTGCAAGTAAAGGCGATTCAATTTTTCACAGAAAACTGAATCCTGAGATGGGAGTTAGTTCCCTGCCCACAAGGTTCAACACTTGGGTCAGCAACTCAATCCAAGCTCATTGGATATCCGGACACTCCCACAAAATAAGCTAGAAGGACGGCTCAGGTGCAGCACCCAGCAGGCACACAGTCACGAACCCAGAAACAAACGACCAAGTGGGACTGGTGTAAATAGTTAAACTCCAGGTATTTACCCCTCTTGGTACATCAGACGGCCAGGAGCCGTCCGACTCTACAGTGCTCATTTGTGTCGCATGGCTCCTGGCTGTCTGTGTACATGTCACTTGAAATCCCTCTGGTGCAGGAACCATAGGGATTTCTTTTAGAAAGAAACAGCCTCAGGAGATGAGGAAAAGCTTCCCCATCTCCTGAGGCTGTTTCCTTGTTTTTATTGAAATGACGATCAGCGTGTGTGGCGCAAAGATGTAGTTGCAATGAAAACTAAAGTGAAAGGAGCCGATTGGCTCATTTCACTTTCCCTGCCTTGGTGCTCAGGGGGCTATCTCAGCCTCTGAGCAGCAAGGCAGATGGCAGAGGTGCATCTGCCCTTTCCAATGGTACCTTTCCCAAGTGGATCCCTGTTTGGAGATCTTCAAAGGAGTGCGATTCCTAAGCAGAGATCAACCCACTAGACAACAAGGAGGGGGAGCAGCCCTTGGGCAGGGGCTTTTGCTCCATCCCTATCTTTGGGGAATAGTTCAGTCTTTCTTATCTCCCCCCCTAGGGGGGCAGACAGGGTAAATTTATCGGGGTAGTGGCTGCCTAAACTGGGCATGTAAATCTCCCCATGCATATATAAACAGTCTTTCTGCTCCCTGGGGGGATGGGGTAGATGGGGCAGTAGCCACCAATCTGCTCCCCCAGGGGAGCAGAAAGCCTACTAGGCACCAGGGATTACTTTGTTTTTTAAACTTTGGGGTGGGGCACTGCCCAAAATGGGCTTACCAATGCCCCCCCACCCACCCCAAATATGTAAACAGTCTTTCTGCCCCCAGAGGTCAGATGAGGGCAATAGCTCCTGGTTTGCCTCCCCCCGAGGGCGGAAAGCCCACTATGCACCAGGGATTATTTTTTTTCAAACTTTGCCAAATGAGCTAGCCAATGCCCCCACCTGCCCCAAACATGAAACCAGTCTTTCTGCCTCCCCCCAGGGGGTTGATGGGGATAATTGCCCTTGATCTGCCGCTGGGGAGAGGAGGGGAACTAAACACCAGGGAAGATTTTTGTTTAAAATAAAAGAGGGGTGGGTCTTATGGCCATGACCCCACCCATAATAAATAGAGACAAGGGGCCTGATTACAACTTTGGAGGAGGTGTTAATCTGTCCCAAATGTGACGGATATACCACCAGCCGTATTACGAGTTCCATAGGATATAATGGACTCGTAATACGGCTGGTGGTATATCCGTCACTTTACTGTCACTTTTGGGGCGGATTAACACCTCCTCTAAAGTTGTAATCAGGCCCAAAGTCTTTCTGTCTCCCTGGGGGGCAGATGAGGTAATTAGCCATGATCCACCCCGAGGTGGGGTCACACAGCCCACTTGATGTCAATTAATTAAAAACAAAAATTGAGGGGTAGGGGCTGCCCACCACCATGGGCATGGTTATGCCCCTCTCACCCCAACTGAAGCGGTAACAGTCTTTCACCCCGTGGACTAAAGCATCTCATCCCAATAGCTAGCAAGAAGACATTTGACTCTTTTGGGTTTTGGTTTTACATACAGACCAATAGAACTTGGCTAACTCCCAATATTATCCCACTTGCAATGGTGATTGGCTGCACTTTTTGGACTTGGGTACGCTGCCACCTGGAAAAAGTCAGACAGTTCTGAAAACTAAACATCTGGGGGAGTCCAGGGTGGTGTGCTTCACATTCACCCCCCACCATATTCCTACCCACAATGCCCTGCAAACCTCCAACTCCTGAAATCACACATTGTCCCCACAATTCTGTGATGGAAACTTCTGGAATCCACAGGAATCCACAAAATTCCTACAACCAAACATTGCCTTTCTGTACCGATAAAGATTTGGGACCAAAAACGCAGGTGTCCCCCTTGCCAAAAGCAAGTTATTTAGTGATAAATAATTTTGATGTCTCCACAATACATTTGTCAGGGGCACTAGGCCTATCCATGCAAGTGAGGTAACAGTTTTATCAAGAGACTTGGAGGGGTGATGGGTGAAAGGAAGTTTGTGGCTCTCCTCAGATCCCAGAACTTTCCTTCACAGAAACATGAGGAAAATGTGTTTTGTTAGGCAAAGTTTGAGGTTTGCGAGAGATCCTGGATAACAGAACCTGGCAAGTCACCCCACCCTGGATTCTTCTAGTTGTCTAGTTTTCAAAAATATATAGCTTTGCTACGTTTCCCTAAATGATGGTTGAACTAGAGCCCAAAATCCACAGCTAGGCACATTGCAAAAAAAAGGGTAAGTTTTTAGTGGAAAAATGTTCAGTGTCCACATTGTGTTTTGGGCCATGTTCTGTCTTGGGCACTAGTCCTACCCACGCAAGTGAAGTAACATTTTTATTGGGAGACTTTGGGGAACACAGAATAGTCGAGTAGAACAAGTGTTATTACCAATTGTCTTTCTCTGTATTTGTGCCTTCCAAATGTAAGACAGGGTGTAAACAACAAGTCATTTTGAGAAATGTCCTCTAATGCACATGCTAGTACGGGTACCCCCAAACTCAGAGATGTGCAATTAACCACTGCTTCTAAACGCCATATCTTGTGCACATTTCAGAAATACATAGGTTTCCTTGCTATCTATTTTTCACTCTTGATATTTTACCAAATGATTTGCTATATACTCGGTAAACAATGAGAAATCATTGCAAGGTGCAGCTCAGTTATTGGCTCAGGGTCGGTTGTGTTCTTGTAGCACCTACAAGCCCTATATACTTCCACAACCGAAAGGGTCCAGTGGATGTACCACTATATTTCTTTTGAAAATTGTCTATGCCTAGGAAAAGTTACAGATGAAAACGTAGACACAAATGGCTGTTATTTTCAGCTCAATTTCAATATTGTTTTATTTCAAGTGTTACTTTGTATAGAAAAACCTTGAAGGATCTACATAACTGACCCATTGCTGAATTCAAAATGTTGCTCACTTTTCAGAAATGTATATCTTTTTGGGATCCATCATTGGTTTTACACCAATTTCTGTCACTAACTGGAAGGAGGTTGAAAGTACACATTGTAGGAAAAATGCGATATGTCCCAGTAAAACACTAAAACTGTGTTGAAAAATTTGATTTTCTGATTCTAGTCTGCCTGTTCCGGAAAGCTGGGAAGATGGTTATTTTAGAACCATCGACCTCTCATTGATGCCATTTACAGGGAAAAAAACAAATGCTTTCTTCTGCAGCACTTTTTCCATTTTTCCCAAAAAACGTAACATTTAGATGTATTTTGGCTAATTTCTCGCCCCCCTCCAGATGAATCCACAAACTCTGGGTACCTTTAGAGTCCACAGGATGTGGGAAAAAAGAAGCAAATTTGGTACCAATAGCTTATATGGACAAAAGGTTATGGGGACCTAAGCCCGAACTGCAACAAATAGCCAAATAAAGGTCTTAGCACGGGGGCGCAGAAAGGCTTAGCAGTGAAGGGGTTAAATCGTGAATTCTATGAAAGTTATTTAGATGCTCATTCCGAGTTTGGCGGTAACCGAACCGACACACTGATGGCGGTCTTGTGACCGCAGTCAGGGTGGCAGTGCAGACTGCCACATAACGAGTAACATGGTGAATCCAACGCAATACAGACAACTCACCACCAGCCCTGCCACGGCCGACGAGCCGCATCCGCCGGCGGAGGACAACTTCAGCCAGGAGGCAGCCAATGTCCCCCCCTCCATATTCCAAGTAACCACTCAATCAGGATATCCGGTGGGGCCATCCCGCCATTAAAAAAACCTGGTGGAAACAGAAAGCATAAATAGAAACACCCACCTCCATGCACAGAGACGCTGCCGCGGCCACCATGGCAAATAAACTGCTAGTCTTCCCAGCGTTGTATCTTGCAATACACCTTCAGGACCACCGACGATGACGAAGACGACAACCGTAAGTATACCTAGCACAGAGGGGAGGGAAATGGCAGTGATATACTCCCACACAGAACACACATACCCCAAACACACAGTGGAGGCCACACACACGCACACACAACATACCTCAATGCCAAATACCCAATACACACACAAAGCCATGCAGATACATGCCAAACATACAGCACAACTCACAACACCACCAACACACCCTAAGACCACACAACAACTATCCCACATACACCTCAACGCTGACATAGACAGGCACATTGTGCAACACCACACATACACACATACTGTAAACTCCATGTAGCAATGACACACAATCAATAGCTGTGAACACACATCCAAACAATCATACAGGTGACACAACACGTACAACCAACAGTCAAGGAAATATACACATCCAGCACTCGACACACGGATGCACACAGCACCCCATACAAACACACAAGCAAGCAGACACACACATCACAACATCCCAATGGCCCAAACCATCTCCCAAGCGCAGGAAACACAGACACAATCCATACACAGACACCACACAGCTTTGTCTACAGATGTCACACTACAATGTTGAAGGAAACCAGGACAAGCATCTCATCTTGCCAACCACAGCAATGTAGGCAGTTGTATTGGAACAATAAACTATATACAAAGGTGCCAATGGCAAGTTCAATTTCCAATTTTGCAGGAATTGCAAGAACGGCCCAACCTGACTTCTGACTGAAGCTAGGCCGCCACTTCATAGGGACAGCAATGGGACAGGCAGGCACCTCAGGGGTGTGGGGGTGGTGGAGGAGGTTTGGAGGTGCAAGGGGCACGTTTTAGCTTGGGTTTGAGAGGGGTGACCTTGGCATTGTGAGGGGTGGATTTTTTGTTGGGTGGAGGAGCAGGGGAAACACCACAGGGGGACCAAAGGAATGGGAGGTGGAAGGGCTTGAGAGGGGCAGGGGGACACGCTGTTTACGGGAAAGACGGGGTGGGAGAGGAGTAGGGACAGGGGGCGGTCACATGACTGAGGGTTTGGAGTTGAGGTAGAGGGAGTGGTTGTCTGACGTGTCTGTGTGTTGTACGTGGATGCTGGTGTGTGCAGTGTCTGGATGTGTGTGGTGGCTGAATGTTGGGTGGGTGAGTGGGTAAGAACATATTTTTCAGGAGGGGGCAGAGAAGCACAGAGAGGGAATGGGTGAGGTATGAGTGAATGTTGAGGTGGTGTGTGCACGTGAGGTGGATGTGCTGCAGGTGGTAGATAAAGTAGTCATTGTGAGTGCAGATGTGGTGTGTGGGGTGTGTGCCTGTGAGTCTGCTGTTTTGGTGATTGTGGGTATGATAGGAATGACAGCAGGAGCAGTGTGTGATGATGCTGGCAGGTATAAATGGAGATGGGACTGTACGGGTGGAGGTGGTGGGAGAAGTGTCTGTTGTCGTGTCTGCAGATGTGTGTTGTGTGTGTGCATGCCTGCGTGAACGTCTGTGATGCCCATGTCTGTCCTTGTGCCCCTTATCTGTTGTACTGGTTGTGTGCTTGTGTGTTGGTGTGCCATGGATGGGTGTAGGGAGAGGGCTTGTGGATTGGGAACAGGTAGCTGGAGGGGGACACTGGCTGCCATCAACGAGGAGGCCAGAACCCGAAACAATCTCTGGAAGCCAGACAAGGCACTGTGAATGCCTTCCAGGAACAGATTGGTCTGCTGCATCTGGGATGCCAGTCCCTGGATGGCATTCACGATTGTTGTCTGCCCCACAGAGATGGACCTCAGGAGGTCAATAGCCTCCTTATTGAGGGCAGCAGGGCTCACTGGGGAAGGGGCAGAGGTGCCTGTGGCGAAGGAGACGCTGACCCTCCTGGGTGAGTGGGCACGGCAACTGGGTGGGGTGCTACAGGGAGGACAGAGCTGGAAAGAGGGGTGGTGGACAATGATGGTGTTGGTGTGGTACCATAAGGGTCCGCCACTGAATCAGACATTGTGGTAGCTTTAGTCTCCGCCGTGGTGCTCCCATAGCCCCCGTCCCACTGGTCCCCTCGGCTTCACTGCTTGTCGCCTCCTGGGTTCCGTGGGCTGCAGCATCCCCACTCGCTGGTGCCCTTCCTCCCTAGCCAGATGATGCTAATGCACACATAGACAGAGGAGGAGAGAGAAAAGGAGGGTGGCAGAAACAGAAAGGGAGGAAAATATTAGAACCCACACATACACTTCACATATAGGGGGTCATTCCGACCCCGGCGGTCATTGACCGCCGGGGCCGGGGTCGGTGGGAGCACCGCCAACAGGCTGGCGGTGCCCCGCAGGGCATTCTGACCGCGGCGGTTTGGCCGCGGTCAGAACAGGAAAACCGGCGGTGTCCCGCCGGTTTTCCGCTGCCCTGAGGAATCCCCCATGGCGGCGCAGCTTGCTGCGCCGCCATGGGGGATTCCGACCCCCTCACCGCCATCCTGTTCCTGGCGGTTCCAAAGGCATGGGCACTGCAGGGGCCCCCGTAAGAGGGCCCCACTTTGAATTTCAGTGTCTGCATAGCAGACACTGAAATTCGCGACGGGTGCTACTGCACCCGTCGCACCCTTCCCACTTCGCCCGCTCCATTCGGAGCCGGCTTCCTCGTGGGAAGGGGTTTCCCACTGGGCTGGCGGGCGGCCTTCTGGCGGTCGCCCGCCAGCCCAGCGGGAAACACAGAATGGCCGCCGTGGTCTTTTGACCGCGGTGCGGTCATTCGGCGGTTCCCGCCAGGCGGGCGGCTCCCGCCGCCCGCCGGGGTCTGAATGGCCCCCATAGTCCCTGCCTGCCAAACATTGGACAATATAGCAGTCTACCAAAAAGAGTCATGCAAGCTATGTCCCAACCCATTACAACCCTGCAGACCAAACCCCTGCATGGAGACGCCTACATGCCCATCATTGCCAAAATGACTACTCCTAGAATCAAGCCCTGGACTATAACCAATCACATGTCACCCACTTCAGGGTGATATAAATCTTAGCAGAGAAGGAATCAGACACTAATTAACTGACAGGAATGTGAGGAGTACATGTGGTACAGAGGATCCATTGATATAGGAAGTGATGTAACTGCAACCCTCATGTAACATGCCTATCATTACTCATATACAGTGCCATCATGATCAACTGAAACTACTACAGTACACGCAGCGATGGAGGATACAGCCATTGACATGACAGCAGACTAGAGAGATCCATAGCTACAGCAGAACATGTGTCACTGTACCATCACTACGCATCCTACTTGGCTCAACATAGCATCCATCACACACTCCTACCTGAAGGGTGAGGCAACCTGGACTGTACATTCCCTATATCACATCTAACTACATTCATTCCAAGTCCAAGGAGGGTTACAGTGCACAACCATGCAGTAGTGACCTGACAGTCAACACTTACCCCTTGTGGCTGCTGTGCTTCCTTCAAGCGTCCATCCAAATCAGGGTACCCAACCACCAGTTTTCGGGCCCTTTAGTGGGGTCAGGGTCTGACGTGCACCCCTCCCACGTTCGGAGGCCTTACCCAGCTGGGCCTCTGCAGTCTTCCGGGCCCAGCGGGTGCTCTGCCGGCAATGGACCTTCAGGGTCTGCACTTCCTTGGCGATGGCTCACCACAACCCTTTCTTCTGGTGGGCGCTGACCTGATTGGGAAACAATGAGAAAAGGGGGGACATGATGTAAATCATAACAATCCAGCAGTGAACATAGGCGACACACAACGAACACTGCTCATGCACACTGGCAATGTCCCACACATATCATGTGCACGCTACACACCTGGTCAGTCATAGCATATGAATGAGCACACACATACATCGTCAAAGAACACACAACTTGTGGAACCATGGACGTTGTGTTGACCTGTTGTCCTGGAGCTCCACACAACTGCCCATACAGGGGTAGGACCCCTTCCACCAGTTTTTCAACTCCTTTGTTGAGAAGGCGGGGCCCTTTCCCCTGCAGTGCTTGCCATCGTTGCTCCAAGAGACAGGACACAGCAGCACACAAAGTGGAGATCTGTATCGCCCGAATGCCAGGAGTCAAGTGAGCTGTCTCAACCAAAATGGCGGTTACGACTGCAGCGGTCATGACCGTCACTGTCAGCTGTGATCGTCATTGGTTCCAGTCTTCCATTGACATCAATGTTAACCAATGAGGAGTTGCACGGCGGTTCTGAACGCACTCTGCCATGGCGACTTCTGCCTGCGGAACAAGGTCACTTCCAGCTGTCCAAAGCATGCCGGACACGCGGATGCCATTTTAGTGTGTGACATTACTGTCCTGAGTATACACAGCTTCACTGCCTGACTGTCAACACAAAAACATACTTCAGATCTGACATGGTGAATATGGACTCATGTGGTGCGTGACTAGTGAAATGTACAGACTTGGCACAACAATTGTCAACATCTTTGACCAGTAAGGTAAAACACAGGAAAGGTGTAGGTGTACATATCCTGTATACGTCGATCCACACAGTAATCATGTGCCATCGACTGGTTAGGCATGGATAGCAGAGTAATGTGTACTGACACATTACAGGCAACTTGCATGAGTATTGCACAATGACTGTTGTGTGTCATACTGTATAGCCTACATTGTGACAGACAACCTGATTGTTGTTTGTATCCCAGCACAGCTTTGGCCAGAATGGAGTGAGGAGGACTGCACCAATTTTCCAGGCACTCGTTGATCTGGAAACCATGGAAGAGCGCCACATCATCCTGACCTATCGACTGAACCATTTGTGCATCAGGGAACTGGTTGCCCAGTTGAAGGCAGACCTCCTGCGGGGTTTGAGGAATCCCCTTGCCATTCCTCCAACAGTCCAGGTGTTGGCAGTCCTGCATTTCCTGGTGAGTGGCTCACTTCAGAGCACAGTGGGACTGGCTGCAGGCTTTTTGCAGCCCCAGTTCTGTTAGGTGTTGCAGGATGTGCTGGATGCCCTACTTTTAAACATGTGCACAGGTACATTAGGTTACCACTACCTCCAGATTTTCCCACTATGAAAGCAGCCTTCTACAACATCTCAAATGTCCCACATGTAATTGGGGCCATTGATGGAACTCACATTGCCCTGGTACCTCCGAGGATCAATGGACAGGTTTATAGGAACAGGAAGAGTACATATTCACTCAATGTACAAGTGGTGTGTCTTGCAGACCAATACATAACTCATGTGAACGTTAAATTCCCTGGATCAGTACATGATTCACACATCCTGAGGAACAGCAGTGTCCCTGCAATAATGTCCCGGCTACATGTCAAAAGGTCCTGGCTCATAGGTATGTGTACCGCTCTCCATTTCAGACGTCTATACCCCTTATGACCCAGTCAGCACTCCACCTAGCAATGTTACCCATGGCCATGTTTCCTTTCCCACACAGGTGACTCCGGATAACCCAACCTGACCTGGCTCCTGACACCTATGAGACATCCTACTACATTAGGGGACAACAGGTACAATGTGACACATGGCCGGATGAGGCGTGTGATTGAATTTTCTTTCGGTCTCTTGAAAACCAGATTTTGTTGTCTCCGTGTGTCTGTTGGTGCACTACAGTGCAATCCAGGGAAAGTCTGCAAGATCATTGTTGCATGCTGCATGCTCCATAATCTGGCCCTCAGAAGGCACATCCCACTGTTTGAGGAGGGGGACGTTAATGCTGGAGCTGTGTTTGTGGCCGGTGACTCTGATGCTGAGGGGGAGGCAGACGAGGATGAGGCACATGACAACAGTACTGATATGATTTGTCACTACTTTCCTTGATGTACAGGTATGTCTGCCTTACACATCATCTGCGCATGGGAGATGAATTGTTGAAGGCAGTCTGTAGGTAGTATTTGCATGCATCAATGTATGTGTGGGGACTGGAGCCTTACATACTGGTTGACAACCTTGAAGGGTAGGTGACTCACCATGAGGGGTAGTGGAAATGCAAAGCTGCTAAGTTAATTTGTGGTATGTTGGTGCTATTGCGGTACAGCCTTCAAGTTGTTGTGAAGGTTTAGGGTCCTCAGACTGCCTATTTGGGGTTATGTTTAGGGGACTTCTCACTCTTGTCCTGCTGTGTAGGCATATCATGCGTTGACATCTGCTGGATGTCAGGTACCTGTTCCTGACTACTCAGGGAGTTGTGCAATTGAGGATGTGACCTATCTATCATCTTTCCTGTACCACACATGTGTGAATGCCCATGCAGTCCCTAATTTTTGGTGCAACATAGCTGCTGGGACACTCATCCTGTGTCTGTGCTCAACTGCTTTTGATGTATGACTGTAGTTTACATTCCTACCACCCTGTACCTCATTCCATTTATTTATCCCTATTCAGGTGACATCTCTGTTTGCAGTCTGCTTGCTGTATATGCCTGTTGGTGTAGCTGACAGTGGATGTTAAAACAAAATGGATGCACTTACACACCTGCTGGAGTATCACATTACATATGTAACTTGGACATCTGTGTTTTGTAGACCTGTGTATTATGTTTTTGTTCTTAAACGTTTCTGGCAATACTAACAATAAAGAGACATGGACCATGACTTGTGGTTATAGGTGTTTATTAAGTGTAGCAGTTCACAGTCCAGAGGAGTGGGGTAGTGGTCTAGGTGATGATCAGAGTAGGTGGTCCAGCTGTTAGGTTCACAGGTCCTGTGACAATAGCCTCGGAATGATGTGACCTTGGTGTTGGACAGCTAACAGGGTGTAAAAGTGGCACACAAGGGTGACATATCAGAAGTGGGATCACTTCCGGGTGGGGGGATTGGTTTTGGCCTGGGGTCCTGCAGCATGTCTGGATGGGCGACCTCCTTCGCGGGGGGGTACCTCAGCTGCAGGGGTAGGGGTACTGTTGTCCTGCGGGTCCTCCAGATGTGCCTCCATTCCAGTAGCAGGTGATAATGTTGAGGGCAGTGGTGTTGACTGACTACTGGATGGGGCCTGCTGTTGGGTAGAGAATGTCCGCAGGATGCTGTTGAGTTCCTTGAACTCCCCTAATATGGAGGCCATGCTGTCATTGTGTGTCCGCCACTGCTGCCTGGCCTCCTGGTGGTATTCCTCCTGCAGCCTCTGTGTGTCCTGCAAGGTGGTGAGTATCTGGCCCAACTGGTCCTGGGTTTGCTGGTAGGCTCCCAGGGCCCTGGAGATGGTCTCCTGGCCAGTCGTGTCCTGGACCTGCCTTGTCCCTTGTCCCACGATTGTCCTCCCACTGGCCGTTGACCCCTCTGCCTGTGCCCTGTGTGCAGTGTGTCCCCTCCGACTGACACCAGGACAGTGATTGTCCTGGGGTTGCACCGTTGACTCCTGTCCCTGTCCTGTGTGGCATACTGATAATTGATGTGACCTTGGGACACAGGTATGGGAAGGTGGACTCTGCTGTGCACTGGCTGCCACAGGGGAGGTGGTTTGGGTTGTGGGCAGGGTAAGGCTGTTGGTGGTGGACTGACCACTCATGCCTGATGGGCCAGGTTCATTGTCTAAATCCAGACTTGCATGTGGATCCTCCCCTATTGGTGCTGCATCCAGGCCTGGGCTTCCTGTTGTGTGTCAGTACTTGGGAGACCTGTGAGATGGAAGGCATTGTGTCAGATGATGGTATTTATGCGGTGACCCCCAAGGTTGTATACCCTCATTCACTATATTTGCAGGGCAGTACTGGCATTGAGAGTTTGCAGTCCACTGCTTGTGTTCCCATCAGTGGACGGTTGCAATGGTCCTAATTTGCAGTACAGTTTACATTTGTCTTGCTACTGTCATTGCCATGGTTTAACATGCAATTGCAGAGATGTGATATGGATGTAGCAGTCAGGCAATGGTAGGGAGTGTTGCATTGTTGTAGTTGTGGTACTTTTTGCTGTGTGAGGCATACATGCACTAGGTTGGGCTGTGAGGGAATGGCATCAGTGGGGAGATGTGACATGCAAGTGTGGGTATGGGGCCAATTATGGGATTGTGCATGTTCGGGTGCGTTGAGGGGGTGAGAAGGTGGTGGTACATGCTGTGCACAGGGACATGGTAGCCAGTGAGTACAGTGGACTTACCAGTGTCCAGTCCAGTAGCAATTCCAGTCAGGTCTTCCGGATGTAGTATGGCCAGGACCATCTCCTCCCATGGTGCCACTTCTGGGGGAGGTGGTGGTGGTCCGCCAGCAGTCCTCATGGCGGCCACTTGGTGCCTGAAAGCCATGGCCCATACCTTCCCCCTCAGGTCGTTCCACCTCTTCCTAATGTCCTCCCTTGTGCGTGGATGGTTCCCCACTACATTCACCCTGTTGACTATCCTCTGCCATAAGTCATTCTTCCGGACTATGGATGTCCGCTAGACTAGTGCTCCAATTAGTCTCCACTCCACTTTGGCAATTTCTTCTACCATTACCCTGCGCTCCTCTTCAGTGAATCTGGGTTTATTTTTTGCCATGGTGGTTGTGTTGTGGGTGGGCTGTATGGTGTGCAGGGATTGTGGGTGTGCTGTTTGTAGTTGTGAATCTGTGTAATGATATGTGCGTGTGCTCTGTGGTGTTTGTGTGCAGTGGTGTGTTGTGTGCTGCATGCTTGTGCCTGTGGTATCTAGGTGCAGTGCCTCCTTTCAGTGTGTCCTTCTCTCACTCTATCTGGATTTCAATTCGCTAAGGGTTCTGGGGATGTGCGGGGGGGTGTTTTGTAGTGCTGTGGACAGGAGTGTGTATGTGTTTCAGGTGTTGCTATTGGTGTTATCCTATCTGGTGCAGTGTTGCTGCAGCGGTGGCTACTTATTTTCCCGTGGTGGTTTGGACCGCCAATGGATTACCACCATGTTGGTTTCTGCGTTGCTGATTTGTGTATCAGAATTTGGCAGGTGGCATCTTCTCGGCGTTGCAGTGGTGCAACTGCCTCCTTCTTTCCGTCGTTTGGGCTGACGGTGTTGTTTTTCCGATCAAAATTTGGCGGTATTGTGTTGGTCACTCATAATACGGCAGACTTCACTCTGCCATCGCTGGTGGTGTTTCGGCTGCCTTTTGCACAGCGGTCTTTGGGTAAGATCACCTAACTCAGAATGAGCACCTGAGTGTATTGCCTAACTACCATTCACTGTTTGTCAGTGATGTCAGCCTGTGAGCTTAGTGCCCACTTGGCCTTGCATCAGTACAAGGTTTTGGTAACTGCTCTTGCAGGGCAGTGTACTGAAATGGCACAGCTCTGCGCTCATCCCTGTTCGTCAGCAGGTAATGAAGCACTACATTTGGATAGTGCTCAGCTGGACCACAGACAGGGGCCCCTAACCCTCCCTCCTGAGGGAAAGTTGTGTCTTGTGGACCTGTTTTGCAATTGCTGATTTTAAAAAATCTTGCATTAATTCAGTTGCACCTTTTTTCTCCAGGGGTGAGATGTATTTAACTGTTGAAAAACCCTGTATTCTACATCCCAACAAACTTTAGGGGTACCTTGCCATTCCCACCCTCAACACATGTTAATTCCTGGCCTTGTCAAGAGACGTTTTCAACGGTACTAAACGCTCAGAGAAACGTGTACACCCACTATGAGGAAATTGCTTTTTGCAGGTTCATCTCCACATTTTGCCTCACTTTGTGACTATTAGGTACTGGTGGAATGTGATGCACTGGCCCTTAAAAGTGTATCTTTATTTGTCTTGTACTCAATTGTCATAGGTGAACTTAATTCTAAGTCTTTAGTATATGGGACAAGGGGTGCACAGGGCTTCCGAGTTTTAAGTGTACCTCATGGTCTACAGCACTTATTGTGTCCCCACGAGTATGACAAAGTAAAGAATGTCTCCCAGCCTGCCACTGCTTACTGGTAGAGCAGGTTTGGACTCCTAACTCAACATTGCCATTTAAAGGAATGGCAAAGCTCAAATCTTCCTTTTTAACTCCAAAGTATGCCGAGCCAACTCTAAGGCAGGGTTATGTGTATTAAAAAGTAGGACATGTGATTTTACACGCCCTGAAAGTAATAATCTTGAATTGTTGTTTTTACTATAGAAGGGCTAGTAGCCCTGTTGGTGAGTACAAGGTTACCCGCTAGCAACCCAGCAGTGCTAACTTCTGAATGGGACTACTAAACATGATACTTCAAGGTGTCAAAAAAATAGTCGGCTTAAACGAGACATGATGCCCAAGTCAAAATAAATGTAATTTGTTCACAAATAGCTTTAGAAAGTTGACACTTCGCTGCTCAAAGTTTTCCTATGACTGTTTATGATTGTTGGACCCGAGGCTTCCTGCTGTCCTCCAGCGGGAAAGGTTTGAACATTGAGGGCCTGCTACCTGAGGTGTGACCTCTCCCTAGCAGGAAAGTCAAACAGGGTGTGAGCCCAAAAGGCGAGCTTCAAAGAGGAAGCTGAACCTTGAAGTACAAATGGTGATCACACAGAGGAGGAGCTGCTGTTTTGTTTTTGCAAATAGGCTGTCATCTCGAGCAATGAGAGAAAAACAGTTACCAGACCAGTTTTTCAAGTTGAGTGAAACCCCCAAGTAGCCATACCTATGAGGTGGGATAGAGAGCCCCACAAACCAATAGACCAGTTCTGACAAGTTAAGATTGGGCAAAATAATGCAGCCTCGTATAGCTATATACTACACTTTCAGGAAGTTGTCATTAAGCAGGAGAAACCTGGTAGCCCATTTGGCTATTGAGCACCCCATTAGACTGGGCTTTTATTCTTTATAAAACTGGCACCCATGGCACTCAGATCTCAGTCAGTATCAGAGAGTACAACAAAGAACAACTATGCTATTGTTCCTTGGACCTAGCAAATAGAAGCTTCATTTAAGACTTGATTGCACCTGCTGCTTCTTGGGCTAGCAAAGCGAGGTGGTGCCCTGCTCAAGAAAAAATGATCCTGAGTCTCAGACAGAAGAAGTGACTCCAGAAACAGGGCCGGCTTTTGGCATGGGCAAGCTGGGCCCATGGCGCCAATCTTCGTCGAGGCGACATGGAGCTGTCTATATTAAGGTCTTGGGGACAGCAGTATCACTCTAAGTTGGCTCCAATGATTCCAATTAAACTGATTTTAATTGCTGGTTTATTTCTATTTGCTAATTGCTTCTGGTGCCTTTTTGCACCCCATTAAGCTTGTTCCTTCCCCTCCCACCTCCTGCGGCTGCCAGTTGGATAACATTCTGTTACAGCTACGGGGCCACAAAAGAAGAAGAAGCCTGACTTGGTAGCCATTGATGCCTGACTGTTGAAGTGCACCCTGGGAGTCTTGACCCTCAAAGAATGCACTTGAGTCTGCTGGACCCGGGAGAGATGTCGGAGTACAGTTTGGTTGTCCACCACTATTGCCAGTTTCAGCAAACTGCTGGTTTCCCTTTAGCATGAGACCGGTAGACCAGTGGCAACTGTTTTTTGACTGCACTTCACCAGGACTTCGAGGAACATCAACCCTGTGGCCAAAGTCACCCCACCATGTTTATGGATGGAGGGATAGCCCCATGAAGACCCCTATCACTGAATCATCTTTCTCAGCATCCTTAAGTATCTTCAGCATCCTTCGCATCAGGACCAATCCATAAAAGTCTCACGGTTCACTCATAAAGCCTGTAACTGAACTGCAGACATTTTTTAATGTGAGGTAACTGTCCAACTGGATCTCCTTGGTCCCTGTAACACTCTCTCTGCTGGAGTTAGTCACCCTAAGCAGGCTGGAGCAGTAGTTTACAACTTTATAAATGTTTTACAAAGTTTACTGCTAGTGCGGTCCACTACAATGATTCATTGCACTAAGTGAAAAAGCAGTGATTTATTGTTCCTTTGGAAATTCAAATCTCCAGATATTGAGGTTTCTATTTAAAGATAAATATATAACCTAGGTTTAAACTTTGTGCTGGATTTTTAATGAGTCTTGCTACTCTCTTATTCAGCTATTTAGGTACTTCCTAATGCTTTGCACTTGTTCCTTTGATAAAGCCTGACTGCGCAGGGCCACATCTACACAGGGTTGAGTTAAGGTTTGTCAAACAAATATGACTGGATGCAGTACAGATAGTGAGTTTATTTTGCAGTGAAGTTGCACAACCACACTGTATAATAAACTGTTTTCCTCACACCCACAAAATAATGAATCTGTGCATTGGCACACACTTTGCAGCATACCACTGCTCTGGCACACCTACTCTTCACCCATGGAAAACATGTACTCATGACCAATGCCGCTGGCTAGACATGTAAAATTACTCATGAGTAAATTCCTTTGCGTGCAAATTTTCTTTTTGTGATTTTCAAAAGTGAATGTGCACTTCTAAGTCAGATGCTTTGCGCCTTAAGATAAACTTAAATTTACAAACGGCTTTGTGAATGGAGCCATTAGTTTGTGCACATGTGCAGTGCAGAGATGCAGACCACTAAGTTAATGGGTTTCATTGAAACATTAGGACTGACAGATTTGAAGAGAATACACCATCTCAGATGCAGGGATTTTACTCTTGTTCGTAATAACTTGGCAATACTCCTGCGTTCAATATTGTTTAGTTTCTAACAAATATTAAGTGGCTGCGTGTGGCAGAAAGTATAGGACAGTATAATATCTAACCTTTTGGATAAGAGGTAACGTTTTAACAAAGATACATAAAAAGGAGATAATAGGGGTCATTATGACCCTGGTGGAAGGCTGAGAACCGGCGGTAAGACCGCCAACAGGCTGGCGGTCTTACTTTATGGAATTATGACCATGCCGTTTACCGCCATCGTCATCCGCCGGTTCTCCGTTCCGCCTGCCAGGGCGGAGACGACCGCCGGGCTGGAGATCTGGGTCTCCAGCCCGGCGGCCGTCACTATACCGCCGGCGGTATTTTGACCCGGCTTACCGCCATGGATTTCCAGCGGATTGAACCGCCATGAAATCCATGGCGGTAAGAACTATCAGTGCCAGGGAATTCCTTCCCTGGCACTAATAGGGGTCTCCCCCACCCCTCACCCCCACCCCGACTCCCTCCCCTACCCCCCCACCACCTCTGCCACCCCCCAAAGGTGGCAGTGCCCCCCTCCCCACCCGACCCCCAACATCACATCACCCATACCCACAAGACACGCACGCAGGCACCACCTACACACTTACACGCACACACACCGACATACATGCCTACATCCACACACACAGTCAGACACGCACACCCACATACAAACATACACGCACACATCCATACAGACATACCCACAGACATACACGCACTCATTCCCATACACACAACACCCCGCAAGCATACACGCACTCACACACCCCCTCTACATACACACACGCACACCCCCATGCACCCACACAACACACAACACCCCCCACTCCCCTCCCCTCACGGACGATCGACTTACCTGGTCCGACGATCCTCCAGGAGGGGCCATGGGGGCAGCTCCGCCGACACCATACCGCCAATAGAATACCGCCACGGCGAATCACAGGACGTGATTCGCTGGGCGGTGTTCTGTTGGCGTGGCGGTGGAGGTGGAGCAACCTCCACTTCCCCGCCTCCCGCCAGTATGGCTGTTGGCGGCTCTCCGTCCGTAAAAGGATGGAGAGCTGCCAACGGTCATAATAGGCCGAGCGGCAAACCACCACCTCTGGCGGTCTTCCGCACGGCGGTCCCTCGGCGGTCTTTGCAAAAGACCGCCGAGGTCAAAATGACCCCCAATTTTTCTCTAAGTGAAAGCACTGATTCTGTAGATGATGCTTTAATTTGGTGGGAGGTGTTGAATGCCATGATTAGAGACAGAGTAATAAGCATAGCTCCACTTAAAAATAAGGCAATTGAGGAGGTAATAAAAGCCATGTAAAGAGGATTGTAACAGACACTTAGAGCCTCATTACGAGTTCAGCGGACGATTTTGCCCTTCCACTGAACTTCCAACAGGGAGGTTGCCCCCATAGTGGCTTTCTTCATTCCGGGCCCATTAAGAGATTCTAGCTAGGTCAGCGGTTGGAAACCTGAGTTTCCACCCACTGGCCTAGCTGTAAACACTCTGCAGCATTGTCTCTAGCTCATAATCGAGCCGGTGGCAATGCTGTAGGATGCAGGCTGCACCAGCACCCACGCAATGTTAACTGTCTGCAAAGCAGACTGTGAACATTGTGATGGTGCTGGCCAGGGGAACTCCTGCACTGCCCATGCCAAGTGCATTGGCAGTGCAGGGCCCCCCTGCACCCGTTCTCCTCCAGCCTTTTCATGGCAGTGCTACCGCCATGAAAAGGCAGATTAGGACTGCCGCAACCACCAGACCGCCAGGATCGCTGATCCTGGCACTGCTGGCGGTCCCACCACGACCCAACTGTCACAGTTAAAATATGGTGGTTGGATCATCGCATTGGCAACGGTCCGACCGCCATCTGCGAACCTGTTGGTCATAGGACCACCAGGTTCGTAATAACCCAGTGAATGTGGGAAATGTAGCATGTACTTAAAAGAAAGGTGGTTTTGATGTCAAATCAGGAATCTAAAAGAGATTGTTTTATGTTATGAGACTGGCAAATTGGGAGTCTGCATAAAATTCAAAGAAACATTTAGCAGCCCATTAGAAAATATGAAAAATGGGGAGACCATATCTAATCTCACAGTAACTAGAAATATTATTCAAACTTAATTTAATAATACATATGCTGAGGAGCGGAAGGAAAAAATAGGAGGTGAATGCGACCTTTGAGAAGGGGGCTGATGATGTGGCCTTGTCAGAATCTTTGATTATTGCTGATTAAATGTATAGGGCTGTGCAATTTATGAAAAAGGCTCCTGAGAATGATGATGCTCTGGTAGAAAATTGTGTGGCATATATAAAGTGTTTTGTGTCCTTGGCGTGGAAGTGTTTTCATAAGGTTGTTAATACAGGTTCTTAGCCATAATCAATGCACCAAGTTTAAATAATGCTTTTAGAGAAGGATTTTAAGGTAAAAGTGGAACATATTAATTAACATTCTATTTTATTCTTCAAAGAGGACATTGCATTAACCAAGAAGTACTAAATTTAGGCATGATTACACGCTTTCCGGCACTGTTCTATAATAGCATTTTTTAAAGGTAAGTAGTGATAAGACAATATACGGAAATGTTTACCATTATTAACATTAGCAAACACAGAACCTGCACTTGCACTGCAGAAAGTGTTAATGTTCAGAAAGCATTAGTGGAGGGAATTGGATGACATTTTAGGCCCAGGTGTAATTTTAATGACACCAACCTAATTTGCGTAATTTTGAGAATTTCGTATCATGTTTTTTCTGGGAAATTATAAACCTTGTGGCAATATTATAGTGCCAGAACAAAATTAAACAATCCAAAAAATGCAAGTGACTGTTGTTCGCAATTGTGGTTTTCATGCTATTTTTTAGTGCAAAATGTTTTGTCCTGTCAAAAGCTGATGGGAGGACACATTTCATGCTAAAATATAGTGCTAACTGACAGGTTTGCATTTTGGCATAATTCTATGCAATTTACCAGAAACTTCATCATTGACTAATTTTGCACAACTTTGCATCTCTTGTATGATGCCTGTATGATGCCTGTTGGAGAGGTTTGTCTTTTGATATGTTCAAAACGTTTTCAACTAATGGCGTTCTTTCAGAGGCTATTGTTTGAAGAAGAGATACACATCATGTATTTATTCTACTATATATTTTTTTTATCTTACATTGGAACCATTAGCAGGAGCTACGAGTATATACATGGACTGAAGGGTAGCTACTATGGTTAATATCAAGGCTAGTATGCATTGTGTGTAGATGGAATCCTCACTAATATGCCTGAGCCAGTATTATTACTCACAGTGTTATTTGTTATTTTGATTATATACTAGGGTTTTCAAGATTTAAGGCAGATTGCAAGAAAATAGATGTTCTCCCAAACGCAAGAATTAATGCTGAAAATGTTATCAGCTGAGACCTCTGCCTGGCTATATATCACAAATTTGCAAATGTAAAATTTGTGTTCAGGTCGTGATCAAGAATTGTAGAAGACTGAAACATCTAAAACTCAGCCTGAGGGCAATATAGATTCATAGAGAGGGTCTTTGTCTAACTTGGTGAGTTCTGCAATTTCTTTAATACAGAAGCACCTCTGTTATTTTTTTTTATGGGTGATCATAAAAGAGCACTTAATGCATGAATGTTTTTTAGAAGGAATGTGACATTTCTGAACGTGAAAACATTAGTGATATGAAATCTCTCAGAACTGTAATCTTTAAAATGAAACAGCTGTAGATTTATAAATTGGATAATCCACAATCTCTTCAGTTGTCTATGCTTTAAAAGGAATCGATTATCAGTATCTGTATGATGTATGTACTAAACAGTGGTTGCGAAAAATGGTTGCAGTTTGTCACCACTATTTTGGTCACCAGTATTGAATTTTAGCCGACCTATGTACTAATAGGTCAAATAGTACAATTGTGATTAAGAGTGCCTCCTAATCCGCTTATGAATAATAATGAGATAGGCTGCAAATTGTGACTCATTCCGATTGGTGGCCATGACATTGATGTGGCATGCAGTAGACCACTGTGTTTTTTTTTAATGCAGCCTCATTTTCTTAAATGAAACAGTGCTGCGTTTCATTTGTTTTAGAGTTAGCTGCTTTTCCTGGACCACTCCACACTCTCCAACAATCTTTTTTTGACATTCACAAAGGGAACCCCTTCTCTTTTGTTTAAGTGTTACCACATCATCTCAGGAGTTGGTAACTTTCCAATGTTTTGCGATTGGATCACAGTTGCAAAACACTGATACATCACATATCCTAATTTGGTATTCAGGAGGAATGGCCACAACACATGCCTTACAAGTACCAAATCTGTATGGTGTCACCCCTAAAATTTGATTGGGATGTTGGAGACAGCATTTTTGTAGTCACAGTCTCCAAATCAGACTGTTTGCAACCATAAAAAGTCTTTGTACACCTGGCACCAAGGGCCAGATGTAGGTAGGTTCCGATTTGCGACTTGCAAATTGCGAGTCAGAGCGACTCGCAATTTGCGAGTCGCAAATCGAAATGTAGGATGGTGTCCCTGACACCATCAGCGACTCGCAAGGGGGTTGCAAAGGCCCACCTCATGTATATTCATGAGGTGTGTCGCAATTTGCGACCCCCTTGAGACTCGTGGCACTCACAGAGATGGTGGCCTGCTTGGGCCAGCAGACCACCTTGTCTGTGACTGGTTTTAAATAAAGCAGTTTTTTTTTTTTTGTAATGCAGCCCGTTTTCCTTAAAGGAAAACGAGATGCATTACAAAACAAAAAAATGAAACGTTTTCGTTTCATTTTTTCAGAGCAGGCAGTGGTCCATAGGACCACTGCCTGCTCTGGAAAAATGTTTTTAATGCCATTCACAAAGGGGAAGGGGTCCCATGGGGACCCTTTCCCTTTTGCGAATGGGTTAGCACCCATTAAAAATGGGTGCTAACTGCAATTGTTTTGCAACGGCGTTCACGGTCACAAAACAATACAACATCGCGCTGCAACTCACAATTAGGAAGGGAAAACCCCTTCCTAATTGCAACTCTCAATCCCGTTTTGCGATTCGGTAACCAGGTTACCAATTCGCAAAAAGGGGTTTAGTCATCGCGATGTGCAAAATTCTCTGTTTGCGACATGCAAAAAGTTTAGTACATCTGGCCCCAAATCTCTTATACATTTTTGTTTAAACAGTGACAAGTACAAAAGAGACGAGAATGATGGATTTGGAATAAATTGCTTGGATACTCAATTTGACTGTTAACTGTGGTAAAGTAAATTTGAACATGAACAATTTGGAGCAAGAAAAGTTTCTTTGGGTTGACTGATCTTCAGCCAAGATGTGAAAATTTTAGATGAGGCTAGCAAATATCATTTTCATCTAATGAGGAACACGGCCCCACTGGCTGCCAGTTGTAGAATTGTGATTTGCTCATTGTTCTGCAGATATGATCTGGACTCTCACTCTAGCATATTTCCACTGTGACTTTTTCCTAGCTTCCAGATAACTGAATTGTTTTGCTCTTCACTGAAGAGGCTGTATTATGCAGCCTCAGTGAAAAAAATTAATTACCAAGTTGTGGATTCCGCTTTTCTTCAAATTGTTTGTGAAGGTTAGTAAATAAATGTTCCAATCTATATACTTAGTTTAGAGCTTTCTTAATTTTCTTTTAACCTTGCTGCTTATTTAAACTGTGGATTTTCAGGGTACTTTCTTGGGCTCAGCCTTTGGCAGAGAGAAAGAAGGATAATTTTCCAAGAATTTGCTTTTTTTTGTAAACCTTATTTGGGGGGCATTGGTCTCACAGCTTTCTCGCAGTACTCTATTTCTCATAGTAAAGTAAAAATGATTGTACAGTTTCCCATCCTTAGAAATCATGAACACTGCATCCTTTATGGTGTAGAGAAAAAATAGCACTGGTACCACATATCAGTTTAGGGCATCCTCTTGACTACCACACACACACTGTCACATTGATACAAAACATAGCTCCATGGAGAGCCACAGTGTTTCTGCCTGTCACCACAGTGAGTTTTGATGATACGAGTGCCACTGACACTTGGGGCCTGATTACGACCTTGGAGGATGGGATACTCCGTCACAAATGTGGCGGATATCCTGCCCTCCATTTTACTAGTTTCATAGAATATAACGGAACTCGTAATATGACAGACGGGATATCCGTTACGATTGTTTGTGACGGAGTATTCCATCCGCCAAGGTCGTAATCAGGCCCTTGGTATTGCACAGTATTTGAGTGAATGTGGTGTTCTTTGTATAGTACGTTACATGTGCATTGCTTTTGACACTGTCATATACATTATACCATTCGCGAAATGTCAATGAAGTGAACCCTGCATTGCGAGCAAATGAAATGGTATTTGAAGTGTATAAAAGACCCATGCAGTGAAAAGGAACGTTTTATTGAGAAAGATATGTTCTGGCCTGAAATCTTAACAAAGGAAACGTTTCTCTTGTTCCCGTGGACCTGAATTGCTTGAGGTCCTGGAGATGCACACAGTGGTGCACTGTGGGTGTGGGCCTGTGTGTGTGGTTGAACTCTGTATAATGAAAAGTGGCTTCTACTATGCTGATTGTAAAACACCTGTTTTTTCTATAGCGCTATATACTGCACTTCTGACATTTCTAAGAGATGTAAATAAGAACTGTTACTAATATCCAGTATACAGTGCTCAGTTAACCGAACCTCAAAAGGAAAGAAGGCTGAACCGCTATGGTTGGTATTAAAACTCATGACCTCTGGAACACCACATTTTGCCAGCAACAGGCATTTAGCTCACTGAACCATCCTGCTGGCAATGCTAAACAGCATAGGATGAACAAAAATGAGGTCACGCAGGCTAGAGCTTCAATAATTGTGTGTGTAAACTGGAATTTGGGGGCTTCACTCTATTCCATAAAATTATATTCTTGCTTCTTCAGGTGGTACTGCTGTGCCTACCTGCCACTGCTGCTGGAAGCCATGAGTTAGGACATCTCAAAGGTAGGATGAAGAGAGAGTACAGTTATGACAGTGGCTGACTTCAGTACACTTTCCTACACAAGCCCATTAAGAATTTGCTAGCGGGGTCGTGGCCAGGGAGGAATACCGGCAAGACGCGCCTCCGCTGAGCTCCACGTAAGTGCCCCTATTTCCCTCCCTAAAGTAGTGAATCCTGGCAGGACCAGCCCCTTAAAATGGCCCCCACATCTGCTGAGAGAGGGGGGGAGCCAATGCCCCCTGAAGAGCAGATGTTGCCCTAATAGACGGAGGACTGGCTGGGCGGACTGCTGCTTGACAGTGAGGCAGCCATCTTTGGGCCTCACTGTTCGAGTCCTCCACTCTGGTGCTGGTGTCCCTGCATGTGGAGAGGCATTATGGACCACAGGGCCCACGGCGTGGAGGAGGTGCGGGAGACCTTGGCAATGGCAGAGACCTAGGCCTGCCGCTGAAAGTGAAAGCGCCAGGTGGCAGGCGCACAGGAGGGCTGTGAGATGGCGCTGATTTGGTTGGACCCTAACAAGGAAGAGGGCCCATCCTGGAGACTTTTGAGAGCATGTTTGGAGTGGCGGCGACAGGGGCGATCCCCGGTGTGGCAGCCGGCCCGCCCCAGGTGTTAACTTTGGGCCTGGAGGCAGCCTTGGAGCAGCGGTGCTGCGGGCGGGCCCCGCTGGTCAGCTGACCCATGTCAAAGAAAGAGGTGTCCCGACCCATCAATCGGTGCCTCAGAGATACTGGCGGGCCTGCCATCACTCCAGCTTCGACCTTGCAACACACTGGAACATACCAGTCCCGACAATGGTGACACAGCCTTGGGCCATATCTTGACAGAGCTCCCTCCATGTGCTTTTTCAAGGTGAGCCACAGGGTGGATTTGCCTGAGGGGGCACCATATAGGGTTGGCTGGATTGTGGTGAGCACAACAAGGGCCTACTAGCCATAGAGGAGTGACTGTCTACTGCTCCACAATGCAGAAGTTGGGGGGAGGCCTTGGAGGAGGCACCCCAGAGCCTCTACCTGCTGTGTGGATCCCGTGGCACACAAAACATGGGAGCTCTCCTCATGGAGATGGTGGCTAACAGAGCAAAGACCCCCTCCACTCCTCCTCCACCAGGGATATGCTTCAGAAGCCAGATCCCAGTCGCTCACAGGTGAGGACTCCCAGATGCAGCTTCCTGGCCTAGGGAGGAGCCCTGACCCCCAGGCTCCAGCGACCAAGAAAGATATCCATCTCTTGCTCACCTAATTCTGCAAAGCCTTCATATTGCTCTGGCAGGATTTTACTAGGGCCATCACCAACCTCGATCAGTCCATGCAGGAAACATATTCTCATCTAGCAGCAGTAGAATCAACAGTAGTGGACCATACCCTTGATAATGTGGATCTCACAGCTTGCATGGAGAAACTGAAATGGAATCAGGCGGCACTCCAAGACAAGATTGATGATCTTGAAAAATTCTCCAGGTCGACAACATATGGATTAGGGGCATTGCATCTACAGTCTCCCAAGCGGACCTCGGGGCCCACGTCCAAGCCCTCTTTGTGCACCTATTGCATTACCTGAGGATCAGCTTGTAGTCCTGGACCACACGCGTAAAGTGTACTCAGTTTTCCAACAACAAAATAACCTTTCTCCACGCCCTCTCACTAGGGTTCATTATTTTCATCTGAAAGAAAAGCTCTTACAAACAGCGAGGCAACAAGAACGGATATTGCTCCAGGGGATAACATCTCTCTTTATCAAGATATCTCTGTCAACACATTAGCCCCTGGAAGGAATTCAAGGATGTCACTCAGCATTTATAAAACAGCAAGATTCCGTACCTTTGGTGCTTCCACTCTGCCTACACTTCAGCTTGACGGAAAGAGAGGGTCATGGTCCACACAATACTAGAGGCTCGAAAGGTTCTGCGCATGCCACCCACTCCAGACTTGGAGATCCCTCACGGATTGGGAGGCCTTACCCGGGTGGATGGAGGGGGAGGCTGGCACCTTCATCCCACACACTTGACAAAAAAGAAGGCACTCAGGCAGCAGCATCATGCCAAAAAGGAACATAGATCACCTTCGATGGATAACAATGCTCCACCGTGAATTTCTCTTGCAGTACGAGGGGCCCAGAATGAACTCCGCTAAAGGCACTAGACAGTATCCTCTATCTTTTGGCAAACATTGATTCACCTCTATAGGGACTGAATGTGAGTAATGGGGGAGTCATGGTCTTTTGGGAGCCTATCCCTACCTCATCGAATTGTACATGATGTTTCCCATGTCTCCTGATTTTTCCTCATCTTATGAAATGGCCTTTCGGTCCCGAAAACAGTGGTGGGGAGCCTGGTAGGTCATCCAGGTGATGATTTACCTATTTATGTTATGTTCATTGTTTTTGCTTAATTTATTATTATCCCTATTGAAACACATGTGCAGCGAATCTCGAGGTGCCAGGACGGAGACACATTTCACCCGCCATATCTTCCACATAGGTGGGGATCCCCACATAGCCGGTCATGATGACTCTACACATCATTTCACTTAATGCCCAAGGACTAAATACCCCACTCAAAAGCAGAGCCCTGACAAATTGGCTGTGTCAGAAGGATATGGATATGGCACTACTCCAAGAGACTTACTTCCTCAAAATTGACAGTAAATGCCTTCACTCCTATTGGTACCCCACAGAGTTCTACTCATCATACACCAGCAAATCTGCGGGGAGGGGGAACCAATCCTTCTCCAAAGGGACCTCTCTTTCAAATTGGACAGCATATATAGAGACTGGAAGGGCCAACAGGTTGGAATACATGAACATGCTAGGCATTACCCCAACGACCATCGTTTCCATCCATGGGCCCAATGGGGAGAGATAGGAGTTCTACTCTGACCTCTCCCTGAGGATCTACATCTTCGCAAGAGGAGACATTGTGATAGGCGGCTATCTTAGTATCCCCCTTGATCCATGGTGGAATCGATCTCACCCTGACAAGGCGAGCCTCATGCACCCACTGTTCTGACTCAAGGAATGTTGGATCTTTCTTTGGTAAACGCCTGGCATCATCATCACTCTCAGGAACATGACCACACGTTCTACTCCAATGTCCACAAGACATAGTCGCACCTTGACTACTTCCTGGTCTCTGTGTACTTGCTCCCTAGAGCGGTGGATACTAGCAGCAGACATTCTCACTGTCTTCCAACAATACACCTCCACTCTCTATCAAGCCCAAAACCTGGATGAGCAATTCCAGGATGATTATCTCCACGACTGTAGGCCCACAGACAGTGGGGCTGAATTGCGTCTACTAAAAGAGGCTATTACTCCAGAAGAGGCCTGAGTGGCAATTATTAACCTCTCATCCTGCGAGGCCCCGGGCCCCGTTGGGTAACCTGCCACATTCTACAAACATACACCTCCCTACTGGTAGAGCACCTGACAAACGTGTCTAACTTCTACTTGACATCTGGAGTAGTCACAGACACAATGCTATAATTCCATCTTAACCTCCTCTTGCAACCTGACAAATCTCGAACGCACTGTTCTTCGCACTGTACAGGCCTATCACATTATTAAATTGTGTTGTCAAAATGTATGTGTCTTTACTTGTGGCACGGCTCCAGCATATCTGGCCTACTCTCATTGCTTCCAGCAAGTGGGCTTCCTCTGTAATAGACAGGCTAATAACAATATGCAACTGGCAGTCACTTTAATGGAAGTGGCGGAATATTGAACACAGCCACTGGCTCTCCTCTCCCTTGATGCAGAGAAGACATTTGACAGAGTAGACTGGGCATACCTGTTGAAAGTACTGGATAAAGCTCACCTAGGCCTCAAGATGAATATGTTCATGCAGACAAACTTTAATAAAAGGCTGTCAAGCTCAAATTTAATGCCACCTTTGTCTCGCCTTGTCTTTGCCCTGACTATAGAGCCCTTAGTGGCTAAGATCCAGACCAATCCTGCAATGCACAGCATGATTGTTGACGGCAAAGAACACAAACTGGCCCTCTTCGCCAATGACGTATTATGATTTGTCACTGATCCAGACACAACCATCCAAGCATTTATGGGGAAGTTAGACCATTTTGCACAAGCTTTGGGTTTCAATATCAATTTCTCCAAACCACAGGGCATGGATGTGGCAGACCCACAGGGCAGTCTCAGGGAACCCACTCAAAGAGGTGGTTTTCAATGGTACACATCCACAATAACATAACTGGGGGTCCAACTCCCGATCTGCACAAGCACCTTCTATGATAGAAATATCCCTCCCTTGCTCACATCCCTCTTCAAAGATCTTTGTAGGTGGGGCAAGCTGGAGATTTACTGGTTGGGTGGGGTTAACTCCCTTAAAATGAAGTTCATGTTCCGACTACTCTATATCCCCCAAACTCTCACTCTCACCATCCCTAAAATGACCCAGACACTAATTTACAACAAGATTCTCAGTTTTATGTGGCAGGGAAAATCTCCAAGGATGACAAGGGCATCTCTTTTCCAACCCTCGGCTGAGGGGGGCTTGGGCTTTCCCAATATAGTTAAATACATTTGAGTGCCACAATTCCATCCCTCACTTGATTGGAATCATGACCCGGATGTCAAGCCGGTACAAGTGGAACAAGATTTCTGACCAGTTTTCCTTTCTCACCAGTCAAGCTTTTGTGGCTACCGGCAGCAGCCTGAGTGAGCACCTCCCCTCCCATTGACAAGCAAACTTTTGGCTCACTGGCAGGTGGTACAGGGGAGATGGGCATTCCTGATATACCCTTTTCCGCTTACTCCCCTGTCTGACAATCCAAATTTCACCTGGGCACATCGAACCCAGGTTCCTCTAGTATGGTCCGGGCCGACCCCACCACTTAGAGGGACTTTTGCAAAAATGGGAGCCTTAGGACAAGAGGGGATCTTATTGAGAAATATATCCTCCCCAGACTGAACACCTAGAGGATCAACCAGGCACTACATTGGGCCGTAAGGACTCCAGCTCACATAGCTATGCAAAGGGAGGAAACACCAACAGAAACCTTATACCTCAACAACATTCGTCGTAAAGGCATTTCATGGTTGTAGCTATACATCCTAAACTTTACCCTCCCTTAAAAACATGCTTATGTGATACAATGGGAGAGGGAATTGGCCATAGACATCTCAGTCAAAACATGGGAGGCATCTGGCAGAGGACCCCAAAGACTTCTAGCTGTTTGTGCTGTTAAGAGCACACCTATAACATTCTACATGCTGGTACAGTACACCCCTGTGACTCAAGATGTGCATGGGCTCAGTTGTGCTAGAAGGGATGTGGGAAATGTGGCACCTTCCTGCAAATATGGTGGACGTGCCCACTAATTCAAGCATTCTGGGATGAAGTAATCCGCATGATAGATTCCATCACTAGTATCTTGCTGCCATGCAACCACTCTTAGCCTCCTGGGAGACCTAGAGGCATATAGATTCTTCCTCTACAATGACTCCTCAGAGGAGGCAATTCTACATGGCAATCCTTCACCACCTACCTGCGTAGACAGCAGGGGGATTATATCCGAAATTGTCCAACACCTAGAGGGCTTCAGATTTGTGTGTAATGACCTCCTCAGACACATAGGGAGGCTCATCATGAGCTACACATTCAGACTGAATGGCCCTGTTTGTTAGGGGTCTTATGGGATGAGAACTGAGGGTGCCAACCGTGACCTCGTTATTGGGGGCACATTGTGACAGCTGTTATTACTAACTTGGGAGTGTGCACTGGTTCTGTCACCCATTCTGTAGTATCCAGTGATGAGCAAGACAAAGTTGCAATATCTGCCATGTTTCTCCTTCAACAGTTGAAATAAATGGCCTGATTCAGAGTTTAATGGACAGACTACTCTGTCACAAGTGTGAGGATATCCCATCCTCTGTATTACAATTTCCATGGGATGTAATGGAATCGTAATACGGTGGATGGTATATCTGTCACGTTTGTGACGGAGAAACCCCATCCTCCAAACTATAAATCAGGCCCAAAGTTAAGAAAAAAAGAGAAGATGATGGAATACAGTGCACTAAAGATGGCAAACCTCAAACAGTTGAACATACAGGGGGTCATTCTGCCGCCCGCCAAAGTCCCGCCGTCAGAATACCGCTGCGCGGTCAAAAGACCGCTGCGGTAATTCTGAGTTTCCCGCTGGGCTGGCGGGCGACCGCCAGAAGGCCGCCCGCCAGCCCAGCGGGAAAACCCCTTCCATGAGGATGCCGGCTCCGAATGGAGCCGGCGGAGTGGAACAGTGCAGTTGCACCCGTCGCGATTTTCAGTGTCTGCTTGGCAGACACTGAAAATCTTGGTGGGGCCCTGTTAGGGGGCCCCTGCAGTGCCCATGCCATTGGCACTGCAGGGGCCACCAGGGGCCCCACGACACCCGTTACCGCCAGCCAGGTTCTGGCGGTCAAAACTGCCAGAACCAGGCTGGCGGTAAGGGGGTCGGAATCCCCATGGCGGCGCTGCCTGCAGCGCCGCCTTGGAGGATTCCCTAGGGCAGTGGGAAACCGGCGGGACACCGCCGGTTTCCCGTTTCTGACCACGGCTGTACCGCCGCGGTCAGAATGCCCATGGATGCACCGCCAGCCTGTTGGCGGTGCATCTGCGGTCCCCGGCCCTGGCGGTAGTCAACCGCCAGGGTCAGAATGACCGCCACAGTCTAGCTTGTCACACCACAACATGCACACAATGATTTAGTGCCACTTCTTGGCTTTGGACATAACAATTAATTTATTTATTACCGGATCAAGATTAAGGGCTGTGGGTTTGCTCAAAACTTTGGTGTGATGAGCTGGGTGAGGTATTTCCAGATGGTTGAGGAGAGAGACCTGGTGAGGCCCATGTTGTGCCTGTGGGATAAGAAAAGAAGTTATGCTTTACATTACAGTGCATTATTATTACAATCACCAAAAGTGCTCACAAATGAATCAGCATATCCAATATTTGACAAACGAAGGCATGTTTCTAAATTTTGTCTTTGCTGTATCCCTCTCACTGTGAATTAGCAAACCAGGGATGCCCTAAGAACAATTGATATCTTGGGAGACCCAAAGATTCACCCTAAATACGCTGCTCAAGAGTAGGCCAGCAATCTGTGCTGGAGTATTGGGGGAGCCAGTAGCTGTTATAAAGCCAGATCAGAGATTCAGGCTTGCCCCAATAAAACATGCAACTTGCCAATACTTTGTGTGCTTTTCATCTAGAGCAGCAAACTGCAGGTGTAAGGGACGGCTTTTATTTTCAGCTGGGCCCAACATAAATGCCATTGGTACTCCTTTTGTTCGGCTTGTCACTTCCTGTTAGACCTGTCAGTCTTAAGCTGTTTTTCCACCAAACATTTTGCCTTCTCCCATCCTGTTTTGTTGAATTAGTTTTAGTTGGCCTTAGGAATCTGTGCACTCCTAACCATTGCTAAAGTGCTTGTACTCACTCCTTAAACCCTGGTAAAATTGGCTTACACCTGGTTGGCATATTTAATTTACGTATACGTCTCTAGTAAAGTGGTTTATGATATACACAGGACTGGTAAATTAAATTCTATTAGTTGGACTGCTGCACTTATTGTGCCACACCCTTAAGTTCCCCATTAAAACATGTCTCAGTCCTGCCATTGAAGCTTCTGTGCAGTTTTAAACTGTCATTTTGACCTGGCAAAATAAACTCTTTGCAAGACTTCCTTTTTAGCTCATATACGTCACTGCTAATGTATGCTCTACACAGCCCACAGAGCAGGGTGAAGTGTAATTGAAAGGCTGGACATGCATTTTTAAGTTTAACATGTCCTGGTAGTGAAAAACTCATAAATTCATTTTTCACTACTGTGAGACTTAGCTCTCCCATGGGATAACATTGTGTTACCTTTTTACGTTTAGTAGGTGATAATGTTAGTTTGGGAGCAAGTAGAAATATCATGTTTGGTGTCTAAGGAATTGCAATTTAAAATCCTCTTTATTGGTAAAGTTGGATTTTAAATTACAATTCTAAAAATGCCACTTTTAGAAAGTTTGCATTTTCTTGTCCTAACCATTTGGTGCCTGCTGCCTGTTTCCTGGGTCACATGACTAGGTGTAGTTGGTAGTTGGCCTTTATGTATTCCTTCCAGACAGTCACACAGTAGGGGGGACTGAAAGGGGAGGGGATGAGCTGAGCCCCACTTGCACTTTAAAGGGGCTGTCTCAGGACACACACAAAGAACTTCACATTAGTGATTTGTGCCCCCAGACATCCTGGGGCCAGGGCAGGTGGGTAAGAAATCCCAGGCACTTCTGTGGGGGAGTGGGGCAAACCCCAGACGTTTCTGCTACTTCAACGCTGGCACCAGGTATAAGATTAGAATCCTCAGACCTACTCTTCAGTTCACTTCTGGACTTGCAGAGGACTCTTGGGGGACTGCCTGTTGCCAGTGGCCTGCTGTGTACTTCAGAGGACTGCCCTGCTGCCTGAAGCCTGCCTTGTAGCATCAAAGGACTGCCCCGCTGCTTGACACCTGCTTCTCTGCTTGCACCCAGGATTTCCAGAGTGACTCCAAAGGCTAGTTGGTTGGCCTCCTGATCAAAGCTTCTGGTACAGAAAAGGGTCCAACCATCTTGAACCCACACATGGTCCCAACCTGAGTGAGTCCTGACCCTACAAGTTGTGTCACTCCAGTCCTGGACCCTTGGCAGTGATGCTAAAGGTACCCAGATATCCCAAACCCGAAACTTGAAACTTAAAAATTGCCTTGAGACCTGAGAGGAGACTGGAACCTACCTGCTTGCTGAGCCACACAAGGCGCATCCCTGGTCAAACTGACTTCTCGGTAGCTCCAGCTACATTCTTTTCCACAGCAACAAATCTTGTTCAGTGGCTCCTCGTAGAAGGGATATCCGAATGTAGAACTCTTCACCACAACTTTGTCCAGCAGCTCCCCAACGACTGCTCTTCAGATACTGCTGACTGTCTTGCCAACTGAACTTTAACTTCTCAGACATTTTTCTACAAAAATTCCTCTAAGTATGGAGACAAGCTGAAGCCAGGCCCAATCCACTTCAGGTATCTGATCTGTGCTGCATCGCAGTCAGCCATAACTTTGGACGTTGCCCCGGTCTTGCATGGCTAGATGTCTGCAGTTCGCACTTTGATCTTTTACGTGCTATTTTTCACCTTAAACATAAAAAATTCAGAACTCTGGTTCTTCTAATTGGATGTTTGCATTTTTGGTGTCAATGTAGTAAAATTCACTCTATTTTTCTAAATTGGTCTGGAATTTTACTTTTGTTGTGTTCTCACTTTATTATTGTTTGAGTGCTGCATAAATACTTTACACATTGCCTTTAAGTTAAGCCTGACTGCTTTTGTGGCAAGCTACCAGAGGGGTAAGCGCAGGTTAATTTAGTGATTTTTTGTGATTCACCCTGACAAGGATTGTGGTTGTTGCTTGAGTAGGGTTTCACCACTACAATCAACAACTTGATTTCCCACAATTCCCAACATAACCTATGATACAAAGGGAGTTTTTGACTTTCCCCGACTGTGTGTGAGAGATACACATGCACTGAAAGAATGCAACCTGATCCGCATATGAGGTAATATCATTTATGTAGCAGTTACCAAAAGGAGCCCTTTATCATACATTTAGGATTACAAAACATTGAGAAAAAATGAAGTTCTAGATTAATACCTTACAGTTTGCATACAGCTCACTGATGCAGTACATGATTCACTAATCTCACTAAGATATACAACAAAGAACTGTAAATTCTTACCTGCAAGTAACACAAGGATCTCTGAAAAGAAAGTCGTAACCCACTAAACTATCTACCTAAAATATAAATTGTGAACCTGTAGGTAAGGACTCCTGCAAGTGCATTAGTTACTACAGCTATCTTACTGCTACTATGGTTCGGAAATTGATGGGTACACACAGGTCTCTGCAGTCTAGCTTGTCATACCACAACATGCACACAACACCACAGGATATTTAAAAATACAGCTTTAGGGCCTGTTTGTGAACAATTAAAGAAGCCAGGAGAGATTTCCTATCTAATTTGTCCTTTTTTGTCAATTACCCTGGAACTCACTATGATAATCTGCCTCTTGTGACTCTACCTTTTGTGACTCCACCTCCTGTAACCATGACTCTACCTCCTTTCTTTCTGCTTTCACCCTTTCAACTCCAGCTTTTGGGATTGTGCATTGTTTTCTACTTCCAGCATTGTAAGCAATGTATTTCCAACTCACAATCCATTGCAGTGGTGGGCGATTTGTATGGAAATGCTCCCCACGCCCCTGCCAATTACACCTACCTGCATTTCATGCCGGTACTAATAGAAGCTACGCCCAGAAGGTATCACCTGTTTCTGTAAAGAGGACTGAAAACTTTAAATTAATTAATCAAGTGAATTTATACAGGGCAATTAATGACTGAGACTGTATCCAGGTGCTTGAAGGTCATGATGGTTCAGGTGATTCAGGAGAATAGCCAGGTTTTGAGTGCTCTCCAGAATTCTGGTAGAGAGGTGGAGGTCCGTAGCTGCAGAGGGAGGTTGTTCCAAGGTTTCCCCACAAGGTAGGACAAAGAGTGTCCTCTGCTGTTTCTTTGGTGGATCCAGAGGGTGTGGGCGAGTGAGAGACAGGCGGAGCATAGTTTTCAAGTAGGGTGGTGGAAGTCCAGGCAAATTTTGATGTAGGATGGTCCTTAGTTGTGCAGGGCCTTATAGGTGTGAATTATCTGCTTGAATTGGCAACTCTTTTGGATGGGAAGCCAGTGGAGTTTTCAAAGGTGGGGGATGATGTGGGTCTGTCTGGGGATGTCGAGGATGATTCTGGCAGTGGAGTTGTGTATGGTCTGCAGTCTCTGTAGAAGGTGTGTGGTGAACCCAGTGCAGAGTGTGTTTATGTAGTCTAATCGGCTGGTGATTAGGGCATGAGTGACAGTACATCTAATGTTCAGGGAGAGGCATTTGAAGACTTTTGGTAACATCTGTAGTATGCTATGTGTGCAAAAGCAGGTAGAAGCAACTGCGTTTATCGGGAAATTTAGGGTCAATTTATTGTCCAGGATTATGTGGAGTCTGCGATCAAGGCAGTCTCGGTGCTGTGGTTAGCATGAAATACAGATTGGGAGATGTCTAGGAGAAGGTTCTGCTCCAGATACTTTGTTGTTGGTTGATGGGTTTTTCCAGGAGTTTGGCAGGGAAAGGGAGAAGGGAGACGGGCGGTAGTTTTTTAGTTTGCTTGTGTCAGCAGATGGTTTCTTGAGGAGTGGTTTGAGTCTGCATGTTTCTGATCTATAGGAAAGTTATCCATGGCGAGTGAGGAGTTGAAGAGGGTGGTGAGCTTTCTGCTGATCCTGTGGCTTCTGAGGTTGAGACTGTGGTGGGGGCAGCTGTCCATGGGGGCTCTCGAGTAAATGGAGTTCATGATGGTGGTGGTGTCCTAGAGTGTGAGCTGGTCCCATGAGGTAATTGGGTCGTCAGTGTTGATTTTGGTGAGCATGAAGGCGAAGGAAGTCTGGGGGCTTCGGCTGAGGTTTTAAGTTCTTATAGATGGTGGTAATTTTGTTGTGGAAAAAGTTGACAAGTCTGTCACATAGTTCTTGTAGGAGGCTGGACTGGCTTGTAGTGAGTACCAAGGGGTACTTGCACCTTGCACCAGGCCCAGTTATCCCTTATTAGTGTATAGGGTGTCTAGCAGCTTAGGCTGATAGATAATGGTAGCTTAGCAGAGCAGCTTAGGCTGAACTAGGAGACGTGTGAAGCTACTACAGTACCACTTAGTGTCATATGCACAATATCATAAGAAAACACAATATACAGTTATACTAAAAATAAAGGTACTTTATTTTTATGACAATATGCCAAAGTATCTTAGAGTGTACCCTCAGTGAGAGGATAGCAAATATACACAAGATATATATACACAATAGCAAAAATATGCAGTATAGTCTTAGAAAACAGTGCAAACAATGAATAGTTACAATAGGATGCAATGGGGAAACATAGGGATAGGGGCAACACAAACCATATACTCCAAAAGTGGAATGCGAACCACGAATGGACCCCAAACCTATGTGACCTTGTAGAGGGTCGCTGGGACTATTAGAAAATAGTGAGAGTTAGAAAAATAACCCTCCCCAAGACCCTGAAAAGTGAGTGCAAAGTGCACTAAAGTTCCCCTAAGGACAAAGAAGTCGTGTTAGAGGAATAATGCAGGAAAGACACAAACCAACAATGCAACAACTGTGGATTTCCAATCTAGGGTACCTGTGGAACAAGGGGACCAAGTCCAAAAGTCACAAGCAAGTCGGAGATGGGCAAATGCCCAGGAAATGCCAGCTGCGGGTGCAAAGAAGCTTCTACTGGACAGAAGAAGCTGAGGTTTCTGCAGGAACGAAAAGGGCTAGAGACTTCCCCTTTGGTGGACGGATCCCTCTCGCCATTGAAAGTTGTGCAGAAGTGTTTTCCCGCCAAAAGAACGCCAACAAGCCTTGCTAGCTGCAAATCGTGCGGTTAGCGTTTTTGGACGCTGCTGAGGCCCAGGAGGTACCAGGAGGTCGCAACTTGAACCAGCAGAGAGAAGGGACGTAGAGCAAGACAAGGAGCCCTCTCTGAAGCCGGTAGCACCCGGAGAAATGCCAGAAACAGGCACTACAGGGATGCGTGAAACGGTGCTCGCCGAAGTTGCACAAAGGAGTCCCACGTCGCCGGAGACCAACTTAGAAAGTCGTGCAATGCAGGTTAGAGTGCCGTGGACCCAGGCTTGGCTGTGCACAAAGGATTTCCGCCGGAAGTGCACAGGGGCCGGAGTAGCTGCAAAAGTCGCGGTTCCCAGCAATGCAGCCCAGCAAGGTGAGGCAAGGACTTACCTCCACCAAACTTGGACTGAAGAGTCACTGGACTGTGGGGGTCACTTGGACAGAGTCGCTGGATTCAAGGGACCTCGCTCGTTGTGCTGAGAGGAGACCCAAGGGACCGGTAATGCAGCTTTTTGGTGCCTGCGGTTGCAGCGGGAAGATTCCGTCGACCCACAGGAGATTTCTTCGGAGCTTCTGGTGCAGAGAGGAGGCAGGCTACCCCCACAGCATGCACAAGCAGGAAAACAGTCGAGAAGGCGGCAGGATCAGCGTTACAGAGTTGCAGTAGTCGTCTTTGGTACTAAGTTGCAGGTTTGCAGGCTTCCAGCGCGGTCAGCAGTCGATTCCTTGGCAGAAGGTGAAGAGAGAGATGCAGAGGAACTCGGATGAGCTCTTGCATTCGTTATCTAAAGTTTCCCCAGAGACAGAGACCCTAAATAGCCAGAAAAGAGGGTTTGGTTACCTAGGAGAGAGGATAGGCTAGCAACACCTGAAGGAGCCTATCACAAGGAGTCTCTGACGTCACCTGGTGGCACTGGCCACTCAGAGCAGTCCAGTGTGCCAGCAGCACCTCTGTTTCCAAGATGGCAGAGGTCTGTAGCACACTGGAGGAGCTCTGGACACCTCCCAGGGGAAGTGCAGGTCAGGGGAGTGGTCACTCCCCTTTCCTTTGTCCAGTTTCGCGCCAGAGCAGGGCTAAGGGGTCCCCTGAACCGGTGTAGACTGGCTTATGCAGAATTGGGCACATCTGTGCCCAACAAAGCATTTCCAGAGGCTGGGGGAGGCTACTCCTCCCCTGCCTTCACACCATTTTCCAAAGGGAGAGGGTGTAACACCCTCTCTCAGAGGAAGTTCTTTGTTCTGCCATCCTGGGCCAGGCCTGGCTGGACCCCAGGAGGGCAGATGCCTGTCTGAGGGGTTGGCAGTAGCAGCAGCTGCAGTGAAACCCCAGGAAGGGCAGTTTGGCAGTACCAGGGTCTGTGCTACAGACCACTGGGATCATGGGATTGTGCCAACTATGCCAGGATGGCATAGAAGGGGCAATTCCATGATCATAGACATGTTACATGGCCATATTCGGAGTTACCATTGTGAAGCTACATATAGGTAGTGACCTATATGTAGTGCACCCGTGTAATGGTGTCCCCGCACTCACAAAGTTCAGGGAATTGGCTCTGAACAATGTGGGGGCACCTTGGCTAGTGCCAGGGTGCCCTCACACTAAGTAACTTTGCACCTAACCTTTACCAGGTAAAGGTTAGACATATAGGTGACTTATAAGTTACTTAAGTGCAGTGTAAAATGGCTGTGAAATAACGTGGACGTTATTTCACTCAGGCTGCAGTGGCAGGCCTGTGTAAGAATTGTCAGAGCTCCCTATGGGTGGCAAAAGAAATGCTGCAGCCCATAGGGATCTCCTGGAACCCCAATACCCTGGGTACCTCAGTACCATATACTAGGGAATTATAAGGGTGTTCCAGTAAGCCAATGTAAATTGGTAAAATTGGTCACTAGCCTGTTAGTGACAATTTGTAAAGAGAGAGCATAACCACTGAGGTTCTGGTTAGCAGAGCCTCAGTGAGACAGTTAGGCACCACACAGGGAACACATACATATAGGCCACAAACTTATGAGCACTGGGGTCCTGACTAGCAGGGTCCCAGTGACACATAACAAACATACTGAAAACATAGGGTTTTCACTATGAGCACTGGGCCCTGGCTGGCAGGATCCCAGTGAGACAGTGAAAACACCCTGACATACACTCACAAACAGGCCAAAAGTGGGGGTAACAAGGCTAGAAAGAGGCTACTTTCTCACAGTTCTTGGGAGGGGGTGATGGTGTTTTCTGTGGCTGTGAGGATGCCAAACTCTCTGAGGATGTTGAAGTTCTCTTTGGCTGTGGTTGGAACTGGACTTGATGCGATCGGCTGAGGCTTTCCTCCTTGCATCTATCAGTAGCCAGTGGTAGAGGTTGAGGGAGGTCGTGACGGTGTTCAGTCTGAGGTGTCCTTTCTTGTGTGCCATCTTCTTTCCAGTTGCTTCCAGTGGTATTTTGCTGTTCTGAGTTCCTTGGTGTACCATCTTGCCTACTTGGTGGATCTCCTGTGTCTGCTGGTCCTGATGAAAGGGATGATGTTGGCGCAGTTGGTGATCCAGGAGTTGAGGTTTTTGATAGCTTGGTCAAGATTTGATGCAGTGTTAGGGCATGAGGCGTTGGGGGTTTAGGCCCATTGGCTTTCTGATACTTTGCTCCAGCTGCATGGGAACCGCCGGGTGGCTCGGTGGTAGAGGTGCAGATGCTGGAGATCTGGAAGCGTACATTAGAGTGGTCAGTCCAGGTGAGTTTAGTGACGTGGCTGTAATTGATCTTGTTACTGGAGGTGAAGATGGGGCCCAGCGCATGTCCTGCCTTGTTGGTGGGGTCAGTGACGAGTTGGGTGAGTCCGATGTTATTCATTTTGTCAAGGAGGCTGGCGGTGTTGGTGTTATTGGGGCGTGGCCCAGGTGGTCGGTAGGCGAGGGTGCCTCTGATGGTGTTTTATTTTTGTCTATTTGGAGTTTGAAATTGAGGTGTTCCATTGTTTAGATGATGTCTTCTGTCTCGGTGGTGTTTTCTTTGTGGGTGATGGCGATCCCTCCACCGGGTTTGCTGGTACGGTCTTGGTGTGTGATCTTGTATCCGTTGGGTGCTGCTCTGGTGATGACAGGAGAGGATGCTGGTGTGTTTCTGGTCTCTGTGAGGAAGACAACGTTGAGGTGAGGGTGGTGATGAGGTCCAAGATATCGGTGGCATGTTTTCAAAGCGAGCATGTGTTGAGAAGGAGGCAGGCAAGTTGTTGTGAAGTAGGTGCATTGTGTTGGTTCGTGTGGTGGTGGATAGCATTTTGGTGGTTGTTGTAATGATGGAGAAGGAGCAGTGTATGCAGGAGAAAGAGTCTACCGTTGTTTGAGGGGCGGTGCAGCAGCAGTTGTCTTAGCGTCTGTGGTTCAGGGCTCAGAGTTAGGCAGCAATGTAGCTGCTGGGTGTAGGAGAACCATGGTTCCTGAGGCTGGGTCCCGGCACGGACAGGCATGGACAGGCACAGACGGGCTGCCTTTGGCTTGCCTTCCGTGCACCAACGGCGTGGTCGCACTGCAGCCTCTATTAAGTAGGTCCTGGGAGGAGGGAGGAACGCTTGGTGGAAGTGGGTGGGGCTAGCAGGAGGTGCAAAATGGGTGGCAGCAAAACTAGTTGGAGAAAAAAGAGGGGAAAAGAGGAGAAAGGAGGGAGAAAAAAGAGCGAAAAAACACGGCACAAACAGGCTCAAAGGGAAAAGCACGAAGGCAAAGGAAAACAGCACAAAAGGCAAAGACCAGAAGAAGGAAAAACGAGGCTCAAGGTGGGCAAGAATCTGGCTGATTAGGCTGACAGGGAGAGAGAGAGCTGGGCCTGGGACCTTCTCAATGGGGTAGTGCTGCAGCCTCCATTGAGTAGGAGGGAAGGGAGGGAAAGATGAGTGAAGGGCTCCTGCCAGCGCGAACACAGGCATCTTTTCAAACGTCTCATTTTAGTGTGCAAATGAGACCGCAATCAGGTCTTCCTAAACACTTCGAAAGGCTTGTGGTGTGGCGTTGTGACGACCCGGACAAAGAGGAACAAGGATTCCAGAAACACCTCCAGCTAAAATTTGCTTTATTTAGTTCGAAATTGGCTGGTAGAACACAGTGGCGGCTGGTGAAGTTTGAGAGTGGTGGGGCTGGGCATGGTGGGAGGGCATGTTAGAGGGGCCCAGCATTTTTTTGTAAGGCTAGTTGCCATTTCCTGTGAAAATCTTACTTAAAAATAGGACAAAATTATGCAACGTGATTGAGTGTGCCTACTCCATATGCTAGCCACATATACAACATCCACTGAATAAAGTGAACAAAATTGACATGTATTTACATTATACTTCATAGACAATGTATACATAAACTGGGCAAGCACAATGTGCTTGCACAGTATGCCACACACGGACTGTACACACCCTATAGAATATAAAGGCATGGCATCAATCAAAATAACTTCAGAGCAGTGCTAGAAATGTACAGGGACAGTACAGTAGTAACAGAGAGGCTCTCATGCCCTGTTCAAATTGGAATACTAATTAGGAACAAAGAAAAAATACATTCAACACTTTAGAACAAATTGGCTAAAGCAATTGCATAGCACTGGCCCTTCTTAATTCCAGCAAAGAGGACATGTATTGAATGGGCATGGTCTTGACCACAACTTTTCTGGTGGGCAGTGTGTGAGAGGCTGACATTGGTGGTTATCAGCTGGCACAGGTTGGCAGTGAAAAACTGAAACTGGTTAGTATAAAGCACTCATACCGATGCTAAAAACGTCATAACCCACCCCTAAGGCACTTAATTCCGCATTTTTCAACAAGACCATGAAGCCCACACTAACTGCAGTGCATAAGCTCACAGTAATATAAAACTACAGCTGTCTCTGTGGAAAATGTTTCCAATATAAGTGCCACCTCCAGCCTCTCATTTGAACTCCTTAGTGATTACAGAGTGCAATAAATTATTCTGCTTTTTGGAGCTTCACAATGATTTATCCAAGCGATTTGAGGCAAATTATTTATGCCATCGATCTCCGACTCACTGACCTTATTTTTCATTGCAGAGTTCAACATAGGAACTCAAAGAATGTGTCTGCAAACACCACATAGATAGACCAATCAAAATATCCCCAGTCTTCTAAAACCCTCCAAACAGCATGACGAAAATACAATTTATTCAAGCAACGAAACAGGCAGCAATTTTAACAGGCCTCCAATAGTTACAACTAACCAAATGCGCCGGGCCCAACTGGCATTTTTTTTAATCTCACCTGGTGAACTGGGGGGCACTTTGAAGCCAGACGTCAGCGAAGCAACTTCTTCACATAGACACACGCACCTGCATTGCATAAAACCTTGTCCTTCATCCACAATCTCCACAAATCTGCTAGCTGGCAGCAAATTAGCAAATTTGAACATACACACTGGAGTTCAAATGGCATCCAGCATTAACTGCAGCGCTGGAAGATGCGCAGTTTCGATTTCTTTGCTTCCTGGCCTACATTCTCTTACCACACCCTTTCCAATTGCTCACAGGACCCCACTCTGTGATGAATTTGGAAAGGGTAGGATGAAAATGCTCTTCACGTTGTGATTGACGTGGCGGGGTAGCACTACAGGGCTTTATTCTAAAACGCCCAGACCTAACTTTACCCCTACGTCAGTAGGGGGTGGAGACTCCTCCTTGATTCCGTGTCTTTGCCGAGCTGATGACCTCACACAGCTCAGGGCTGTGAGGTTGTCAGCCCGGCAAAATTAACACTAGATTTTGGGCACGCCTTGGGGAGGAAATTTAGGAAAAACATCAAGTGTCTGTCATCACAACAACAACAAAACGGTGAGTGAGAGTATACAGCAGTCCCCTGCAAGATATTTTGCGTGCATACATTGTGCATAGAAGTGTTTGTTTGTTTTTTAAACAACCAGTTTTAGCATTGCTTTCATTTTGACCGTGAATGTAAAGGGGGCGGGCCCCGACACCCTTGAACAGAAACCGCCACTGGTAGAACATCCTTTGCATCAGGATGTTCTACCAGCCAATTTCGAACTAAATAAGGCATTTCTGGTCTAGATGAGTATCTAAGAAAACAATAATGTACTCTGACACAGAAAATGTACATTCCTAATTAGAATTTATCTGGGAAATGTACATTTTTACAGTGGGTTCTTGTTTGGGTTGTCACAGAATGCATAAGCTCCATTGTCTATATTTAGGCCAGCTCTCTTGGTCTTCATCTACAACCCTTTTATCTTTTACATGTAGTTCTCTCTGGGGGTCAACCTGAGGGATGTGATGTGTGTACAGCTGGAGTGCAACACCTATCACGCAGATCAGGTAGTAGCCCCACTCTTGGAATTCACCCGGTGCACATTGGTCTAACTCATCCAGTTGTGTTACTGCATAACTGCAGCCCTTTGCATCTTTTGTCAGTGGCATAACTCAAAGTGATGCCCCCCCCCAAAAAAAAAATGTCATGAGCAGCCAGGAGACTCACAGATCGTATAAATATTCATTAGTCTTGGACTCATTGGGGGCACCCTGAAGGGTTGCCCCTCCCCCCATTGCAGGGCCCTGCCTTACGCCCCTGCCAAGGACATGAGGTGCCTTTTGCTGAGCCTCTGTCTACAAGCGATGTTACATAAACAGTGCTGCTTTTCTGGATTTTCCATTATTTCTTTTTGCTCGAGAAAGCAGAATGGCTTGCCAAAGCATTTAAATGTGTCTTATTCCATGCCATTTCATGCATTTTGCCAGGCATGCAATGGCATGGCTTAAGGGCTGAGGAGGCCCTGTCAAAAACAAGGAACCATAAGGGGCCCCCCCTGCACTGCAGGGGCCTCCTTTTCGCCCCTACCTTATGTGTATCTCGCACACCACTCATCAACATCCCTACTAGTGAATCACAAAACCTTTTGAAGAAGCAGAGGCCTCAGATGAGGCATACTTGAACTGACCTTGAACCTTCAAAATATCTGCAAACACCTTTGACAAGCCGAGCTCCACCTACTAGCTTAGTTAACGTTATCAGAGATGCTGCCAAGTTTGCTACAGTTGATCATGTTACTTGGGTTATTTGTCTCTCTGCGGCAGGCCTTGCATGCCCCATCATGCAATAAGTCAAGAGCAACCTCACCCAGCTCGTCTCTCCTGTGCTACGCCTTGCTGCTGGTGTTTTTGGAGTATCACAAGCATCTTCCTCTTTGCCTTCTATGTACATGTGAGGCCTCTAGGTGAATTAGTGCTCGCCTTGGGCTTTAAGTTGCTCTCCTATGAGGTTGACATCTGGCTTCTGTTAAGATTTGATCTGTTGTCTTCTGGCTCCATCACTGTATGTTAGTTTGCGTCTCTGCCAATCGTGAATAGATGGATGGAATGGAATAAGTCATAGGTCCTGATTATTAGAGGACCTTTGGCCTGCTCATCTGGATTCTATGCCTGGTCCTTTTCAGCAGGTAAAACACCTTGGTGATATTTGTGACTGTGACCTTTCGTAAGGTCCTGTCTGCCTGGTCCTACAATCTCACCTCTGGGATATGCGCTTCCATTCTGGAATGCTGGCGTTATCGAAACACTGTCTACATTAGCCCGTCTGAGTCTAATAGTCAAAGGGTCCAGAGTATCATGGCAGTGAGGTTGGCACCTGGCATAAGTACATTTGATCATATTTGTTAAACTAAATCGTTCTTAAACTGGTTTCTGGTCAACACAGAATTCAGATCAAAATACTGTGCACATGTTCTCTCCAACATTATGATTAGATATGTTCCTGCTATTCTGTAAATCTGAGTTTTTAATCTATGTTTTGAAAGTTTTGGCTGGTAATCTGAGTTTATCAGAGTAGATAAAAGGCAGTGATCAACTATAACCTCTTTTTATCTCTCTTCCATGTTTCACCCTTGGGACTTTACCATCACTTGTAGGCGAGGGGGGCTATGGTTTGTGCATTAGTGCACACGAACCTCATTCCCCTTCTTAGTAGAGGACCAAACCCTGATTAGTTTTCTATCTCAGTTAGATTTTTTAAACTGGAGCATTCAATCCCCTAAAAATGGAAAAAAGTTTAGTTCCTTCTGAAAACGAACAGGAACAGAATTTCACAACTTGGAACCACGCACCAGGAATGCTCTACGTCCTCATCTGAACAGTTTAAAAGCCAGGATGCTCAATACCATCTCTTTTTTCGACCATAGTTAATTATCAATTAGGAGTGTGGAAACTTTTGAGCTAAACACCTGGAACGATCTGATAGAAAAATTGGTGCATAAAATATGTAGCTTTCAACAATATCCTCTTGCGGACCAGGATCCAGTGTAGAGCTTTCATCTTGTGTGCCAATGGCTTGCTCTTTCAAAGTTCAAACATGGAGCTAGCGCACCTTTAGAATATGCTGCGGGCGCTTACAGTGAATAAAGGGGCGGACAGGGCTGAAATGTGGTTCCTTCATAGAATATGAACACCATCAGGGGATCAATACTGATGGATCGCTCAGCTGTAGTGAGTGCCTGAATATTTCCTCGCACATACTCATTGAAGCTAAGGCTTGGGCAGAGTTCACGGAGTCCGACTCCACAGAATTCTGCAGAGTTGAAAAAAAAAACTCAGTGGAATTCCATGGAGGCGGAGTGCAGTGACCCGCAGAGTCCTGAAAGTATCTGATCTCAGAAGCGCTAAGCAGGGTTTGCTTAGCGCTTCCAAGATCGGGTGCATTCAGAAGAGGGCTGTAGGCAGTGAAAGCTGCTGTTTCAGGCCTCTTGTGCACTGGCCTGTCCTCTGTGCCGTGCACACGTAGAAGGCCTGTTTCAGGCCTCTTGTGTACCGGCATTCCCCATGTGCAGTGCACACGCGGCAGGCTGGTGCACAAGAGGCCTAAAACAGCAGCTTCCACTGCCTACGGCCCGGGACTGAATTCAGGGCTGTAGGCAGCAAAAGCTGCCATTTCAATCCGTGTTTGTGCACCAGTGTGCACAAACAACAATAAAAAGAGACAATGACTTAACTGGGTATCCCCAGGGGGTCCTCCTCTCCTCTTCTGCACCTTTCCTCGTCGTCTGACTGTGATGCTTCAATGGTTGCCACCCTCTGGTCTGCTCCAATTATAGACTACACAGCACAAGCACAGACTGTCTGCGCTTACCGGCTATGCTCCGCTCTGCTGGCGGATCTAGTGGAGTTTTTGGACTTACACCGTGCTCCGAGCGGAACGCGGAATTCCACAAACTCCGTTATCTCCACCAGCGGAGCAGAGCTTGTAGGAGGCTGGCCTGGCTTGTAGTGGGTACCAAGGGGTACTTACACTCTGTACCAGGACCAGTTATCCCTTATTAGTGTAGAAGAGGTGTTTCTAGCAGCTTAGGCTGATAGAAGGTAGCTATGGAGAGCAGCTTAGGCTGAACTAGGAGACATGCAAAGCTCCGACTATACCACTGGTGTCATATGCACAATATCATAAGAAAACACAATACACAGATATACTAAAAATAAAGGTACTTTATTTTTATGACAATATGCCAAAAGTATCTCAGTGAGTACCCTCAGTATGAGGATAGCAAATATACACAAGATATATGTACACAATACCAAAAATATGCAGTAATAGCAAAAGGAAGTAATGCAAGCAATGTATAGTCACAATAGATTGCAATGAGAGCACATAGGTATAGGGGCAACACAAACCATATTCTCTAGAAGTGGAATGCGAACCACGAATGGACCCCAAACCTATGTGAGCTTGTAGAGGGTCGCTGGGACTGTAAGAAAACAGTGAGGGTTCAAAAAATAGCCTACCCCAAGACCCTGAAAAGTAGGTGTAAAGTGCACCTATATTCCCCAGAGAGCACAGAAGTCGTGACAGGGGAATTCTGCAAGGAAGACCAACACCAGCAATGCAACAAAGGTGGATTTCCGGACGAGAGTACCTGTGGAACAAGGGGACCAAGTCCAAGAGTCGCGACAAAGTCGAGATTGGGCAGATGCCCAGGAAATGCCAGCTGAGGATGCAAAGAAGCTGCCACTGGATGGTAGAAGCTGTGGATTCTGCAAGAACGAAGAGGACTAGGAACTTCCCCTTTGGAGGATGGATGTCCCACGTCGTGAAGATGCTTGCAGAGGTGTTCCCACGCAGAAAGACTGCAAACAAGCCTTGCTAGCTGCAAGGGTCGCGGTTAGGGTTTTTGAATGCTGCTGTGGCCCAGGAGGGACCAGGATGTTGCCACTTGCGTGAGGAGACAGAGGGGGCGCCCAGCAAGATAGGGAGCCCTCACAGAAGCAGGCAGCACCCGCAGAGGTGCCGGAAATGGCACTACGAAGAAGAGTGAACCGGAGTTCACCCGAAGTCACAAAAGGAGATCCCACGACGCCAGAGGACAACTCAGGAGGTTGTGCACTGCAGGTTAGAGTGTCAGGCTTGGCTGTGCACAAAAGAAATCCTGGAAGAGTGCACAGGAGCCGGAGCAGCTGCAAATCACACGGTACCCAGCAATACAGTCTAGCGTGGGGAGGCAAGGACTTACCTCCACCAAACTTGGACTGAAGAGTCACTGGACTGTGGGAGTCACTTGGACAGAGTTGCTGAGTTCCAGGGACCACGCTCGTCGTGCTGAGAGGGGACCCAGAGGACCGGTGATGCAGTTCTTTTGGTGCCTGCGGTTGCAGGGGGAGGATTCCGTCGTCCCACGGGAGATTTCTTCTAGTGCAGAGAGGAGGCAGACTACCCCCACAGCATGCACCACCAGGAAAACAGTCGAGAAGGCGGTAGGATCAGCGATACAAGGTTGCAGTAGTCGTCTTTGCTACTTTGTTGCGGTTTTGCAGGCTTCCTGAGCAGTCAGCGGTCGATTCCTTGCCAGAAGGTGAAAAGAGAGATGCAGAGGAACTCTGATGAGCTCTTGCATTCGTTATCTAAAGAATTCCCCAAAGCAGAGACCCTAAATAGCCAGAAAAGGAGGTTTGGCTACCTAGGAAGGAGGATAGGCTAGCAACACAGGTAAGAGCCTATCAGAAGGAGTCTCTGACATCACCTGCTGGCACTGGCCACTCAGAGCAGTCCAGTGTGCCAGCAGCACCTCTGTTTCCAAGATGGCAGAGGTCTGGAGCACACTGGAGGAGCTCTGGGCACCTCCCCTGGGAGGTGCAGGTCAGGGGATTGGTCACTCCCCTTTCCTTTGTCCAGTTTCGCGCCAGAGCAGGGCTGGGGGATCCCCGAACCGGTATAGACTGGCATATGCAGAGATGGACACCATCTGTGCCCATCAAAGCATTTCCAGAGGCTGGTGGAGGCTACTCCTCCCCAGCCCTGACACCTTTTTCCAAAGGGAGAGGGTGTAACACCCTCTCTCTGAGGAAGTCCTTTGTTCTGCCTTCCTGGGCCAAGCCTGGCTGGACCCCAGGAGGGCAGAAACCTGTCTGAGGGGTTGGCAGCAGCAGCAGCTGCAGTGAAGCCCCGGGAAAGGCAGTTTGGCAGTACCCGGGTCTGTGCTAGAGACTCGGGGGATCATGGAATTGTCTCCCCAATGCCAGAATGGCATTGGGCTGACAATTCCATGATCTTAGACATGTTACATGGCCATGTTCGGAGTTACCATTGTGACGCTGTACATAGGTAGTGACCTATGTACAGTGCACGCGTGTAATGGTGTCCCCGCACTCACAAAGTCCGGGGAATTTGCCCTGAACAATGTGGGGGCACCTTGGCTAGTGCCAGGGTGCCCACAGACTAAGTAACTTAGCACCCAACCTTTACCAGGTAAAGGTTAGACATATAGGTGACTTATAAGTTACTTAAGTGCAGTGGTAACTGGCTGTGAAATAACGTGGACGTTATTTCACTCAGGCTTCAGTGGCAGGCCTGTGTAAGAATTGTCAGAGCTCCCTATGGGTGGCAAAAGAAATGCTGCAGCCCATAGGGATCTCCTGGAACCCCAATACCCTGGGTACCTCAGTGCCATATACTAGGGAATTATACGGGTGTTCCAGTATGCCAATGTGAATTGGTGAAAATGGTCACTAGCCTGTTAGTGACAATTTAGAAAGTAAAGAGAGAGCTAAACCACTGAGGTTCTGGATACCAGAGCCTCAGTGAGACAGTTAGTCATCACACAGGGAACACATACAGGGCACACTTATGAGCACTGGGGCCCTGGCTGGCAGGGTCCCAGTGACAAATACAACTAAAACAACATATATACAGTGAAATATGGGGGTAACATGCCAGGCAAGATGGTACTTTCCTACAGAGCTCCCCACATGGGCCTAGCTATGACCATCCTTAGAAAAGGAAGAAAGCAGGCACACGTCACCTGCAGGCTCCCAGAGGTACTACAAGACTCTCAAAGCTGTCATTTCTACAGAGGGTGCTTGAAGATTACATGTTGAAAAATAACTCTGTTTCTCGCCCTGTGTTTAGTCACTTCCATAAGCGAGGCAGTATACTCAGTGAATTTAGAGACTCATCTCACATCTAAACAGGTCAATTGAGCAAGTTAATGCTTGCTGCTTATATCTGCTGTGACTTGCAGGTTCAAATCATTGCAATGCCAACTCAACCTTCCCTCCTTCTGAGGTTGATACATTGGATACCAGTATTTTAGACAATAGCAATAAAACCTGTTATTTACAGCGCTTAGAAAAGATATGTGCGATATGAAGCTCTATATAAAACTAATTATAGTATTATCTTTTTGAAAGCGACTCCTGTGCAAAGGATAGTGGAGTTGGATGAATATAGAAATGGAGATTTCTTGCAATCCTAGTTAGATACACAGATCAAGAAGCCTGAATACCTCTTTATTCCTATGGAGTCTGAACCCCCCTTCATTCATCTAGAGGTGTGATCTAACTAAAGACCAAGGAAGGACCAAGAGGAAATTACAGTTCACCAGTTCCAAATGTATTTTTCTGAATGCATTTCTGGTTGTTTGGTTTTCGCTAGTGACGAAAAGGCAGTTTATTTCATCTTGGAACGGTCTGTTTGTGTTCAAAATTGCCGGATAGTTCTGAATTACATTTTTTATTTTACAGTTGGATTATCTCCTTGCTCTTTCTTGCAACCATAGTGAAGAGAAATAGGCCACTCCTCCTCACCACAGTAAAGGCCCGACTTTAGAAAATGTACACCAAGTTACCCAGACTTTACAGATTCCTTGACTAGGGAAATAGGCGCCACTCAATTGTAAGCATCTTTCACAAGCACTTCATCAGCAAATGGACGTTAAAATAAAAGTGCTATTGGAAAACACTGTCACAGTCCGTCTTCCTCTCCCTTGAATGTCCTGATATATGAGCTGGTAAGGAATTTGACTCCATGACGCAAGTGTGCCTTGGTTAGCACACTTCTGTCTTCATTACTAGAGCACACATTGAAGCTGAAATAATTGCATTGGGTAAAATTGAAAATGATATTTAAACTCATAAGTGTAATAAACCTGGATTGAGGTTGCAACCTGGAGGATGTTTCACAGGCTAAAATAAAATTGTTGTCATGCCAACCTCATCCAATTCCTCATTACCATGGCAATTGGTTGCAGATATTAGCTAAGCCACATTCATTTTCACTGCTGTGGGCTTTAGTGGTTCTGGTACAGCTTGAATACATACTGTGTGCATATCTCAACACTCAGCAGTTTACCCTTTGTGTGAGTATTCCGCTTCACCTACACACCCATAGTGCCATATAATGTGTGCTATCGTAGGTCTATAGAGAGCTTGCTATCACTGAGAGCTTTGTTTGACTTGCACCCCCTCCACAATAACCTTATATGAAATTGTAATTGCTCTGGCGAAATTTCCATAAGTCACGAGGGAGTGGGGGCACATATTCTATTACGCGAAATTCTGTACATTTCTCGAAATATTTTGGCATTCAATCTTTCATAAATTGTTCATTTGGGAGACTCGTTCGTGCAGAAAATGTCTCCCTGAGAGATGTTTTCTGCTTCGACGAATGCACTGTCAGTATCTAGAAAGACATTTTTTATGCCAAGTATCCACTTGCATGAAAAATGTTACGCAAGACACTGGCAAATCACGTTTCACACAAAAAAATGTCCTTTTGGGTAAATATGTGAAATTTTAATGACATTTTGTCAAATTTCCTCAAAGTAGCATTTTCAAATTGGATGTGGGACTCTTCAAACACATGTTCTAAGCGTGATGTTTATGGCTTGTTATGCAATTGGAGCCAGAACAGTGGGGCCCTCAAAGATGAGCTGTGCTTGAGATCCAGTACATTGTTGCATCCACCCGTTGTCCCCTTACCTATGCCACCTGCACCCTTGCCCATTATTTTCTAAGAATATATTGTGAATACAATCGCGCCACCGTAAAGGGGACTTTTTAATGTGTGCAGCATCCTATTATCCCCAAAAAGAATATAGCAAAATGAGGGCCGTCAGGGTAGTTTGTTGCACCAAAATAGCTAAATAGCTGGTGTTACTGTGTGCGTCTCTTGAAATAAGGCTTGCTGATATCGCTTGAACATATCAGATATATTTTAGCGACTTTCTAGACCTCAATTTTAACCTCGAAATGATCCCCACCACTGCCTTCACTAGTAGCCCTCCTAACATCAACTATGTTAGATTGTGGTAGCGGTATTTATTGCATATTGCTAATAAGACATGGAGGAAAGATAGAGGTAGGGTGGTGGTAGGATGCCATGATCTATTTCTATGATGTAAACTTCCTGTTTTGCATTTGTCAGATGAATGATCGTAAAACTGTGAACTCTCTGGTGTTACATTTATTCCAGGGAAGGAAAGGGTGAAAGTGCATTCAGAAAGCTGGCATTACTTAGCAATTGGCTTTGCCTCTCTGGAAGATGCTCCATGCATAGGTGCTTGAATTCAAAACCAGAAACTACAATTCCCATTAGGCCAAAGAGCTCACATGGGGCCAGATGTAGCAAAGTATTTGCACGTCGCAAACGGCGAAAATCGCCGTTTGCAAGGTGCAAATGCCTCTTTGCTATGCAGAAATGCATATTGCGAGTCGGTACCGACTCGCAATATGCATTTCCGACTCGCAAATAGGATGGGGTGTTCCCTTCCTATTTGTGAGTCTGAGTGTTATGCAATACCATTTGAATGGCATCGCAGTTACCATCCACTTCAAGTGGATGGTAACCCACTCGCAAATTGGAAGGGGTCCCCATGGGACCCCTTCCAGTTTGTGAGTGGACCCACAAATATTTTTTCAGGGCAGGGAGTGGTCCAAGCGACCACTCCCTGCCCTGAAAAAATACCGAAACTAAAGGTTTCGTTTTTTTTTAAGTGCAGCTCGTTTTCCTGTAAGGAAAACGGGCTACACTTTAAAAAAAAAAAACTGCTTTATTTAAAAGCAGTCACGAACATGGAGGTCTGCTGACGACAGCAGGCCTCCATGTTTGCGAGTGCCTATACTCGCTATGGGGCCGCAATTTGCGACCAACCTCATGAATATTCATGAGGTGGGTCATTGCGACCCCATAGTGAGTTGCAGTCGGTGTCTGAGACACCGTACTGCATACCAATTTGCGAGGTGCAAAGTGCGAGTCGCATGGACTCGCACTTTGCACCTCGCAAATTTTAAATTTGCTACATCTGGCCCATGGTGTTTTGGAAATAGCGTTAGCCATCTTAATGAAATCATGTGTATGTTCTGCGTGGTCCAGAACATTTTTGCCCAGCGGAAGTAATACTTTTTGCTGCAGCCAGGGACCTGCAATCCGACACTTGTTTGAAGTCTTTCACATTGTTTCCTTGAAAGAGTGATAGAAAGTTGAAGCAAAACGCGGAGAAGTAGTCCAAAAGGCTAAAGTTGTGTTTGCAAACAAATTTTAGTTAGCTAAACTAGTGTTCAGAGAACATCCACAACCTTAGATGGAAATATAAACTCTCCATTTAGTTTTGTCCTTTTGGATAAAAAAATTTCTAGCATTCGCACTAAGAATTTTTCAATTCTATTAAGGGAACGGAGGCGAGGATTAGGCTTCTCTTTCCATGCTTTATTTTTAACAGCAGCCAATGAAAACCATGGAAAGTAAAAAACTACATGACCCAACACTAGTCATACCACGTGATAAACCATAGAGGAGGAAGCCTATAAAGTGTTGCATCACACCTAGCCACTCCTCTTTCTTTGTCCAAAATTCGCAACAGAAAAGTCAAAGTCTTAAAATGAACTTGCAAACAAAAATCCTTAAAACAGAAGACCGGCATCCCACTTGACTGGAAGAAGAGCGATGTCGTGGCAGTCTGAACTTCTTATCATTTCCTAGGAAAAAGGAAAAATTTCAGGCCATAAAAACTGAATATCATAAGAGATACTTATATCAACTATTCAATAGGGTGGGATAGCACTGAAGTACAGTAACTTGCACATGAATTCAATAAAATAATATGAATCACAAAAAAACATATATATACAGTGCAGTGGGATAATCCTCGCCTCCGTGTCCTTAATAGAATTGGAAAATTCTTAGCGCGAATGCTAGAATTCTTTTTATTCAATGTCAGGACCGGAGGCTCAGATTATGCTTGTTCAAAGCTGATTCACAACCACAGATGCTATATCAACAATAGGTTTATAATAAAATGTTTTAAATGTCGAAGGAGAAGACCAACCTGCTGCCTTTAAAATGTCCTCTAAACGAGAACCCAAAGCCAAAGACTTCGAAGCCATAGCTCCTCTGGCAGAATGCGCATCAAACTCAGAAATATCAGTGCCTGCTTCACTCAGTAACCAACGCATCCATCTAGCTAGAGTGGCTGAGGATACAGGATGATATGGCTTAACTAAAGAAATGAGTAATAGACCCCCCATATCAGAACGAAATTCTTCTGTACTCACCTCGTAAGCTTTAAGGCACTGCACCACACAAAGTTTGGGGTTGTCCACAAAACAGGGGTAAGAAACGGACTTCAGGTTGCATTTAGTTATACGCGAAATGGAAAAAGAGACTCCCTCAGGAGAAAAAACTCTCTCAGCCAAATCCAGAGCTCTAACATCTGACACTCTCTTACAAGAGATTAAACACAACAGCATGGTGAGTTTAGTTGACAACTGTTTCCTAGTCAGAAATCTATTAGAAGGCCAGGATTCTAAAAAACGAAGGTCAATATTCACGTCCCAAAGGGACGAATAACGGGGACGAGGAGGATTAGCTAATCTGATACCCCTCATTAACTTACACACAATTGGAGACTCACCGATGGGTTTACCCTCCACTGGTAAATATCCTGCTGAAATAGCGGACCTATAATTATTAATAGATCGATATGCAAGACCAGACGCCACTAGGGAGGAAAGGAAATTTAGGACCAGACAGCAACCTGCTGAAGAAGGATCTGCACTCCTAGAACTACACCAAGTACTCCAGCGCTTCCAAGCCGAAGCGTATCTTTTGTGAGTACTGGAGGACCAGGAACCCGCAATGAACTCGGAAGACTCTTGCGAAAGTCCTGGGATGCTCCATCTTTCCCTGAAAGACGCCATGCCATCAAGGATAGTTAACCCGACAGGATCAATGGATGTAACAAACCCCGAGGGTCCTGGAGGAGATTCTCCCGGAAGGGAAGAAGGATCGGATGATTGCAACTCAGCTCCATTGCCACTGGGAACCATGCTTGAGATCTCCAAACGGGAGTCACCAGAACCAACTCCGCTTGCTGACGCCTGATCGGGGCCAAAACCCTGGGTATCATTTAGAAAGGAGGAAAAGCATAACTCTGTTCCTGAGACCAGTCCTGAAGAAACGCATCTGTCTTTGATGCCTCCGGATCTGGTCTCCAAATGAAAAAACGTTTCATCTGCCGGTTGAAGCGAGATGCAAACAGGTTGATTGAAAAGGGACCCCACATCGCAGAAAGAGTCCTGAAAACTCTGGGATATAACCTCCAATCGCTGAAGTCTCTCAGGTGACGAGAGTTCCAGTCGGCCACCAAGTTGCTGGCCCCAGGAAGGTACTCCACCACCACTGAAATCCTGTGTTGAAGGCAAAAGTGCCAGAACTCCTTGGCTATCTCCGCTAGGATGCGGGAGCGAGTTCCCCCCAGCTTGTTGACATATCTCACTGCCGAGATATTGTCCATGCAAAGGAGAATACAACAATTCACCCTGATGGGTGAGAGACTCTTGATTGCAAAAGAGCCGGCTAGGAGTTCCAAGCAATTGATGTGAAGACTCAACTCCGTGTTGGACCATCTGCCTCCCTTGGACACTGAGCGGCACTGGGCTCCCCAGCCCCAACGACTGGCTTCGGACTCTATCACTACGTCTGGGTAAGAGCTGAATATGGCCCTGCCGTTCCAGCCTTCCATATGGTCGAGCCACCAATGCATCTCTGCACGGGACTCCTCTGACAGGGGAACCTGATCCGCATAACGGAGGCCCTTCTGAAGATGAGATATCTTCAAGCGTTGAAGGGCTCGGTAATGCAAAGGACCCGGAAAAATCGCCTGAATCGAATAAGAAAGCAGGCCCACCATGCGAGCGATCACCTTCAATGATACAGTCTGTTTGGATAATAGACACCTCAATTCTCTCTTGATTGAATGAATCTTCCCGGGGGAAGAATCAGTAGAGACTGCATCGAGTCTATCTGGAACCCCAGAAAGTCTATCCGACGAGAGGGAACCAGAATGGATTTTTGGGCATTGATTATAAAGCCCAGACTCTAAAGCAGAGACACTGAACATTCTAGGTGAGACAACAGAAGGTCTCGATCCTGGGCCATGATCAGGATGTCGTCTAGGTAAACTATTAATCTGACCCCTTGGGAGCGAAGGAATTCCACTACTGGACGCATTACCTTCGTGAAACACCAAGGGGCAGAGGACAGACCAAAGGGGAGAACTTTGTACTTGTAATATTCAGTTCTCCCAGCAGAACTGAAGGAACCTCCGATGTGGAGGAAAAATAGGAATGGTCAGGTAGGCGTCCTTTAGATCTAAACGGACTAACAAGTCTCCCTCCTGGAGAACGTCTCTCAGCAAATGGATACCTTCCATTTTGAAATGGCGATATAGCAAAAATCCGTTGAAGTCTTTTAAGTTTAGAACTAGGCGGGAGCCGCCACCCTTCTTGTCTACTAGAAACACTGGGCTGACAAACCCTGAAGGGTGATGGGAAACCCTGATAACGGCACCCTTCTTGACTAGAGCTGAAACTTCTGCGGAAATGAGACTGTGCTCTTGAAGGGAAAAATATACCTGCCTGGGAAGGCATTGTTGATACAGGGACTCGTAAAATTCTAGCTTGAACCCTTGTACGGTCTCTAAGACCCAAGCATCCGAAGAAATCAGATGCCAATTCTCCAAAAAGTTCTGAGTCCTGCCCCCCAACATTACTTCTGAACTTAAAATCAAGCTCACCTGTGGCTCCCGACTCCTGGGAGAAAGATTGTTGTCCTTTGGATCTCCCCCTGCGGAATCTGCCCCGACCATACCTTGGTCTCGACGGGTAGAAGGTAGAAGAGGAGGAGTCGTAATCCTGAAAACCCCCTCTTCCTTGCTGGTAGGATCCACGATGGGGGCCTTGTTGATTGAAACGGCCGAAGGCACGCCCTCTGTAGCGTCCGGCCCCTCGAAAAAGTGGACGTAACACTCTCCGGATGGATCCTTGTCCAGACTAGCGTAAGTGGAAATGAACTTGGAAAGTTCCTTCATAAAGGGAGATCCAAAAAGTAAACCCTGGGCCACAGGACCTGATTCAGATGCAGCGAGGTCCACCAGCTTGGAATCTAGCTTCATCAACACCGATATGCGTTGTTCAGATGAGATGGCGCAATTGGCATTGCCCAAGAAACAAAGAGCTCTCTGAGCCCAGCCTACCAGAATATCCGGGTTAATAGGTTCACCCGACTCTTTGGCTTGAAAGGCCAATTCTAGGATCTTAGTTAGGGGACCGGAAATGTCTAATAACTTATCCTGGCATCCGCGCCAGGCACGATCAATACCCTTCTTAGGATCCTTTGCGGATTTCTTGAGGAAAGTTACTAGGGTAGGATCCAACTCTGGAGTCTCTGTAACTTTGGAGGGGAAATCAGGTCTGGGACACTCAGATCTCAGTCTAGAACGAATATCTTTATCGAAGCCGTGTCTAATATGAGCCTCTACATAATCTGCCACCTCAGGGGGTGGTAACCACAGAGAGGATCTGGGATGCACAATGTCCTCTGGCTCGAAAGTCAACACCTTAGGGGTAGGAACTTCCTGGTGATGAGCTTTCTTCTTGCGTTTACGAGGGGGAACATCACCCTGCTCGGAGGAGTGCTCAGAGGAAGAAGAAGAAGAAGCTGGGTCACTAACAGCTTTCTTTTGTGCTCCTGCATTGTAGTCATGCTCCCTTGCCATATTTCTTATAAGGGATTCAAAGTCCGCAGCATGCGGGTTAGAAGATTGCTTAGCAGCCTGAGTACTCGCTGCAAAGGAAGATTCCCCAATGGGAGGAGCGCCTACCGGGGCTACCCAGCCCTGTTGATCCACCAAGCCCAAGAGATGGTGCTTGATGGGCTGAATGGCCTGAGCTAAGGCCTGATTAACTGAGTGACACACTCCTGCGTCAAGACCATATACTAAGTCCTGGTCAAACGAACCAGCAGTATCATCCATATAGTATAATTCTTAGGCTTGGTCATCATAGCCAGCCATACTGAAGAACAGCAGAAAGGGGCTCCAAAGGAGCAGTATAATCAAATAAAAGAACAAATCAGGGCAGTGAACAAACAATCAAAATTAGGATGTGGAAGGAGCTGCCCTGAAGGGGTTAAAAAACACCCTTGAACCAGGCCCAGCCTGAATAGAAATGATTTCAACCCCAGTGTCCATGCACTGGGGCGTAGACGGGAGCTGAGCCGGTGGAAACTAAACAAAAAAACTTAATAGCGCAGCTGCGCCTGTTTTTGCACGAGGCAGAGCCTCTGAACACTGCTCTCGACTCGAAGAGCTTGCAATAAAAACAAATCCAAATTAGCGCTCCGGCACGAGCGCTGAAGATGCGGCACCCCAGGGGGAAGGGAAACAAACAGAATACTCGGCCCGGCAATGCGATCGGGCACAAGATAATTATAGGTCTGCCGGGGACGACCAAACACACCGCGGCTCTGAATACACACGCGGCAGCCAGGGGGAAGGAAAAAAGCGTTGAGGAGGCGTGCAGGGACAGCGCTGCCTCGAATAACGCGCTCACGCAGAGCGCGGGCAATAAAACCATAAATAAAAGAAATTTGACATTACCTCGCTCCCACTCCACGTAAGGAAAAGCGATCCAAAAAAAGGATGCTTACAAGGAGGGGAAAAGCAAGCTCCAAACACGTTATCTTTATAATAGTTAAGAAGGAAATATCACTTATCTGGCTGCAAAGCAGCAAAGAAAGAGGAATGGCTAGGTGTGATGCAACACTTTATAGGCTTCCTCCTCTATGGTTTATCACGTGGTATGACTAGTGTTGGGTCATGTAGTCTTTTACTTTCCATAGTTTTCATTGGCTGCTGTTAAAAATAAAGCATGGAAAGAGAAGCATAATCTGAGCCTCCGGTCCTGACATAGAATTCTAAACTTATTGGAAGAAAAGCAAGGATCCTCAAACTATTCATAGACTTCATTTTTCACAATGTACATAGAATTGTACCTAAGTTAGTGGCCCAAGAGCGATTCAATAGCATAATTATGATTTATAACATTCTGAATGTTTGTTTACATAAAGTTTGAAAAATGATTCGAATTTATGTGAAAAATCAGTGAGAATGCGAGTAATACTATAAGGTGGTTATATTACTAGAGAGGAGAGAGGTTATATTTGCAACACAGATTATATCAACTTTATAGGCAATGTTTGTTTCAGCACAATACTAACCTGAATTAATCAATATTCCAGAAAGAGTGAGGTTTATGTATATTCTGGAGATATAAAAAAATATATATAGCAAGTGTTGATTGAGTAGCCATAAAGACATTATATGAAGGATGGCTTCTTGTTTATAAATCACCCATTTTGATTAGAGTAGATAACACCCGAAAGAGTGACACATCAGTATGGTGCTTCCAGTGTCTCTGTTTTCTCTCTTATCCCATTCCCCTTTGCTTAGGTCTGCTGCTAACCTTTACATTCTTATCATGACTGGTTAGATGTGGATACAGTGAAGTGTACTACTAGTCATTGCTCCCATTGGATCTCAATTTCAGGTAATACTTTCTGACATAGGGCATATCGACAGCCCTGTCTGCTCCCCTTACTGGTGCTCACATTTTTCCTTGGGCTAATCTTCTACAGGTACCAGGAGGATCTGCAAGACTGAAACAAACCAGCAGTAAACTTCATAAAATCAAGACTGACAAAACAAAGGAAGGTCATCAGTGTTGGAATTTGCCCTTTTTGCAGGGCCATCACCAATCTCCTTGCCTCCTTCCTCCTATTTTTTTCTGACCTGTTTTTGTTGGCTTTAGAACTCTGAGCACTTTACCACTGCTAACCAGTGCTAATGTGCATATGCTCTCTGTGTAAATTGTATTGTTGATTGGTTTCTCCATGATTGGCATATTTGATTTACTAGTAAGTCCCTAGTAAAGTGCACTAGAGGTGCCCAGGGCTTGTAAATAAAATGCTACTAGTGGGCCTGTAGCACTGGTTGTGCCACCCACAGGGGTAGCCCTATAATCATGCCTCAGACCTGCCACTGCAGTGTCTGCAGTTTTAAACTGTAAATTCGACTTGGCAAGTGTACCCACTTGCCAGACCTAAACCTTCCCGTTTCTTACATGTAAGACATCCCTAAGGTAGGCACTAGGTAGCCCTAGGGGCAGGGTGCAGTGTATGGTTAAGGTAGGACATATAGTAATGTGTTTTATGTGTCCTGAAGGTGTAATGCTGCTGAATTCGGTTTTCACTGTTGCAAGGCCTGTCCCTCGCATAGGTTCACATGGGGGCTACCTTTAAATACGATTAAAGTGTAGATTCCCTTTGAGAGCGGATAGATATGTGGAGTTTGGGGTCTCTGAGCTCACAATTTAAAAATACATCTTTTAGTAAAGTTGATTTTAAAATTGTGTGTTTGAAAATGCTACTTTTAGAAAGTGAGCATTTTCTTGCTTAAACCATTTCTGTGACTCTGCCTGTTTGTGGACTCCCTGTCTGGGTCAGTTTGACAGTTGGGCTGGTTGCACCTCTCACTAGACAGTGACACAAAGGGAGCTGGGGTGTGGCCTGCATATCCTGATGAGCCATCTGTGCTAGAAGGGAGGGGAGGAGTGGTCACTCACACCTGAAGGGCTGTGCCTGCCCTCACACAATGCAGTCTCCACCCCCTGGTGTGTGTCTGGGGCCTGGCCTGGGCAAGGCAAGATTTCACAAACAAGAGAGACTTTTCTTTGAAGTAAGCCTACTTCAAAGGGAAAAATGGGTATAAGAAGGGCACCCAAAACCACAGACTTGAGAACACTTCTGGAAACCAAGAGGAACCTCTGCATGGAGAAGAGCTGAAGAGCTGAGGAAGAACAGCTGCCCTGTCTGTGACTGTGCTTTGTGGAGCTATCCTGCAAAGACTGGACTTTGTGTGCCTTCCTTCTTGTGAAGAACTCTCCAAGGGCTTGAATTAGAGCTTTCCTCCTGTTGTTTGAAGTCTCAGGGACAGCAAAGACTTCTCTCAGCCAGCACCTGGAGCCTCTGCTGAGACTACTTCTCTGCCAAGTGGTGCCTATCCAGTTCCTGGGACCCTGAAAGGAGAAGCTGTCAGGCCAAGAGTGAGAAATCCACGCACGGACCGCAGTGCGGGGAACAGATCGACGCAACTCCAATCCGTGGCTGAAAAATCGACACGCCGCTGGCTTCGCGGCTGAAAATCGACACACACCTGCAGCGCAGCTGGAAGATCAACACACGTGGCTGGAGAAACAACAAGCAGCATCGCTGACGGAGGCTGGTGAGATCGCAACCCGCGCTGCGTGGTTTTCGGATCATCGTGCAGCAGGATTTCCGACGCAAACATCGCTGGGCGTGTACAAACGACGCAAGGCCTGCCTGGACCCGAGAGTGCGGTTTGAATCGACGCATCGCTCTCCTGCGGAGAGAAGAAATGACGCACGCGACTCGACTGAAGGAGAAACGATGCACGGTCTCGCTCGTGAGTGATATCAACACATCGCAAGTCCTTTTTGACGCACACTCGCCCGTGCAGGGTTATTTTTGACACACCCAGGTACATTTCCCCGCTAACAGCATTAGCGTTGTGTTTACAATTACATTAAGACTCTTTTTGGTTTTTAATTGATAACTTGACTTGTGTATTGTGGATTTTTGTTGTTTGGTCTTGTTTTGTTTAGCTAAATATTTTCTATTTTTGTAAACCTGTGTTGTGTTATTTTGTAGTATTTTCATTAAGTTACTGTGTATGTTGGTACAAATACTTTACACCTAGCACTCTGAAGTTAAGCCTGCCTGCTCGTGCCAAGCTACCAAGGGGGTGAGTGGGGGTTAGCTGAGGGTGATTCTCCTTTACCCTGACTAGAGTGAGGGTCCTTGCTTGGACAGGGGGTAACCCTACTGCCAACCAAAGACCCCATTTCTAACAATCAGTGTTAAATATTTTTGTTGGAAGAAGGCAATCCAAATGTAAGTGAGGCTCTGCAAAAGAGCTCATTCCTTATGGAGATACCTGACTGCTTGAGGGGAACAGGGACTTAGGTTACTGGCAGAGGAATTAATGCAGGCATACAGTGTTAACTGTCCAAATGTAAATATGTTTAGGGACTGAATATCAGATTTCATTGAAAGTGAAAAAGTGGTACTGTTGATTTTCTAAAAACAAGAGCATCATAAACACCCATGGAGCATAAATGAAGGAAATCTGATTGTTACAAACCATGTAGAGCTCGTGGATTGGGGACACTGGTGACTGCACAGGAGGTGTGCAAAGTAAAAAACAAAAAAGCACAACTGATGGACCGAATGCAGAACTAATCAAGCATTCACTCCCAGTAACAGATCTGGGTTTAATCCATCAATTCTTTTGCTCACCATGCCACCCCAGTTTGAACCCAGCCATATGCAAATCAGTCTTTACCCTGTTCCCCATGGAAACAGTCCAGCCGGAACTGCCAGACCAGGTCCTTCCTGGACCGGAATCCAGTATCCTTGGACCGGTTTCAGGGTATCACCCTTCATCAGCCGGGCTAGCTGGAATCCACTGGCACAGTGAGCCCGGGACCCACGTCTGGTCATACCCGGCGCAGTTATGGCGACAAAAGCAAAAAAGCACAAATGATGGACAGAATGCAGAACCAATCAAGCACTCACCCCCAGACACAGATCTGGGTTTAATCCATCAATTCTTTTGCTCACCATGCCACCCCAGTTTGAACCCAGCCATATGCAAATCAGTCTTGACCCTGTTCTCCATGGAAACAGTCCAGCCTGAACTGCCAGGCCAGGTCCTCCAGGGACCGGAAGCAAGCATCCTGGGAATTTGTTTACAAACTGGCGTTTGCATAGAAAAATGCCACTCTACCTACAGTGATAAACAGGCACGTTTCTAGTTCAGTGCACAGGCTGAGTGAGCAGTGAAGATACCCAGTTTGAGATAACAAGTATTGCAAGCAAAAACACATCAAAAAGGAAACACTAAGGACAGGAGCTTTGGATGTCAAGGTAGAAAGTCAGGTTTTGGAAGCTGGCAGAAAATGGGTTTTTTTTTTGGGAGGGTATGAGACCTACCTACGTAATAAAATACAATCCTTTTCCATTACAAAACACTTTACTAAGCTATTTCTAGATTCTGGTACCTATGGCACAGACAGTAGAGAAATGCCTGATGGATTCATCTGAAAACAAACTACATTAACTTTAAGGACAAACAACATTGACATTCCCATACCAGGTTAAAATAACATGAAGAACAATGTAGAAAGCAGAACACAAAAATGGTTAGCAACAGATTAGGAACTGGAACTATGGCTTTTTAAAGAAAATGACATACAAATATCTTTGGTAAACAATGTATGTAAACGTCAGTTTCAGTCTCTGAGTGTTAGCCTAAATGGCCACTAGAGGCCATTCTTGCACTGAACACCTAAATAATAAAAAGGTTTAGCAAACTGGGGCTGAAAGGTCAAGGGCAACTGCCAGTTTCTCAAACTGGGTGCTCTTTTGTGAGGCTACCACAGAGCTTCAAGGCTGAGATAGACTTTTCTGCCACTGCTTCCTGAAACAGGTTGATGTTCCAATTTTTGAAGAAGCTCGAACAGTCCTGCTGGTTTCTCCCACAACTCCTAGACATTCCAGTAAGGCTTATATAGTTCAGGTCTTTCTCCAGTCGGGGATACAAACAGGGTCCAGTGCTGTCCACTGCCAACTGGATTGAGACATTTATCACCCTTTTGAGTCTCTAAGGTAGTACAGAAAACAAGCCAGCCTTCTATTGAGGCTTACTTCCAGCACTTGGGTATAAGTGTGTAACAGATCCTGTGTCAGTTCTCTTCACAAGCAGACAGCGAGCATTCTTTGTCTTCTTCTGTTCTGGTCTCTCCCAAGGCCCAGAAGTGTTTAGAGGCATTGGTGGTGGAGTGCCAGATTTATCCAGTACACTAACTAGTGAGTGGGAACTTCATTAGACTCCCTCACTGCAGAACTTTCACTGAAACGCATCCCTCTTTTTCAGTATCTTCTCTATTCAAGATAAACCTCCAGGTCCTTTCCCAGATCCACTCCTTGAAATGGACATTGTCTTCCTTTGTGATCTAATACAGCTTTCCTTAATGCTGTGGTCAGTGGTTATTTTGTTGAAGAAATCTCAGGATGAAAGACTTGTGTAACTTGGGCCATTTACGCCTGTCCTCTGATAAATAGCTCATCACTTCTAGCTGTTCAGTGATAAAGCTGCAATAGCCTGCCTGTGTTTAGAGGTTGGTAGCTTTTTTCCTGGCACCACGCCTCATTGCACCTAACTGGGATGCTAATTTTTGCCACTCGGGGAAGGAACAACAGTAAACTAGACTCTCAAGCAGCACAAGTTACCTTTCAACTTTCAACTCTGTGGGCCTTATTACAAGTTCGGCGGATGGTTTAGACCATCTGCCGAACTTCCGACAGGGAGGTTGCTGCCATAGTGACTACCTCCCCGCCAGACCCATTAAGAGTTTTCCACAAGGTCTGTGGACGAAAGCCTCGGTTTCCACCCGCAGGCCTAGCAGGAAACAGCCTACAGCATTGTCTCCGGCTCTTAATCGAGCCGGCAGCAACGCTGTAGGATGCAGGGTGCACCAGCACCCTCGCAATGTTCACTGTTTGCACAGCAGGTAGTGAACATTGCGAGGGTGCTGGCCAGGGAAACCCCTGCATTGCCCATGCCTAGTGCCCCTGGGGCCCCCTGCACCCATTCTCTGCCAGCCTTTTGATGATGGTGCTACCGCCATGAAATGGCTGGTGGAGAACGTGGTTGTAATCCATGCCCTGGTGGATTAGGACCGCCGCAAATGCCAGACAGTACTGGTGATCTGGTGGTCCCACTGCGGCACGACCGTCATGGTCTAAATATGGCACTTGGCCAGTCACATTGGCGGTGTTCCTGACCACCAGACTTGTAATGGGCCCCTATATGTCAAAAATCCACTTTGCAAATTGAACTAGACTTTAGATAAAAAAATAAAAGGATATATTATTCAAGTTTCTAGCATTTTGCTGGTAGAATTTGTTCACAAACTGGCATTTGCGTAGAAAAATGCCACTCTACCTACAGTGATACAGAGCATTTGGTAGCTGTACGTTGGAGGGATATACTGTTGTTTAGTATTTAGCATGTTGCACCCTAGGATCCACTTATGTGGGCATGTTGAACACATTTCGAAGTGACTTTGGGCCAGATATATCAAAGGTTTTTACCCATTGTATGTCTATGGGAAAATGAGTTCATACATATGGTCCTAAGTTTTCTAAAAATGTATTTTATTCAATTTTCAAAAAAAGAACTACAATGCTTTTTACATTCAGGCATAAATTACACTGTGGTGGATAAATAGCTAGTACGAAATACCGTAATAAAAGTCAGCAGTGCCTATATTAAATAGATTCCAGAGGCATTTCAACAATGGAAAAATAATTGTGATGTGAACAGAAAATAATAACAGATAAGAAAACTGTCCTGGAGGATGACAGAACATCTCAGGTGGTGTTATACAGTTCCTACTAAAGTAATAAGTAATAGGACTGCATATAAGGACAATAGAACTTCAGGATGTGGGGAACTAAGTCCGAGGTTATTCAACCTGAACATGATACTCTCACTCCACAGGGAAGCTGTGGAAACAGATCTTACCCTTTTGTGGTATTACTTACACATGCCCAGGTGAAAACACAAGAGAAGTACAAGATACATTTTCAATACATTTATTTGAAACAATCATAGTCTTGCATAAAGAGAATGAGCTGTGATAATTGGAAAGATGAAACAAAGCAAAGTTACCAGCATTATAAACATAGAAAAGATAATTAACTATCCAGCCATGGTAAATGGGTTCCAGAGGTTCTAGAAGTTCTTACCTTACCCTAAGGCTATTCTGAGATCATAGCAGGTGTACCTTTCTGCCTGGCCGGATCTAATAACATAAGTACTAAGATATTATGTTTGTGTTCCTAGCCTTGAAAAGAATGTACCAATCACGTCAAGAAAAAGGCTAACTAAACAAGAAACTCGTACAACGTATTCAGAGAAGAATATCATGCAAGGAAAGTATGTTAAATGGTGCAGCTAAAAAGTGTAACATATAAAATTAAACTAAAAACAGGTGAACCAACTCGGGTCCAGGAGGGCCTCACAGCAGTGGTAAATTAATGTAGTTTGCATTTAAAGGCGTGGAGGATGTTGGACAAGTTGGGAAGGTGCAGTTAAAGTATAAGTCAGTATGGAGCGGTGTCAATTGTCCTGCACGACTGTCAAATATGATGTGGCTAATTATGATGATATGAAGATCCTAGGTGTGTGTTCAAGTGCCCACAGCCACCTCGTATAGCAATAGTGGGGGCGGGAGCAGGGTCTTGATTGCCCTCTTGTCTCTGTGGGGTTGATAATGCAGGGTGACTAGAGTAGGTTGTGCAGTGGTGTCACTAACTACCAGTCCTAGCAGAGGCATTGTACGGGGTAAATGTTATTCTCAGAGTCTATCATTGTGTCAGGCATCAAAAAGGAGTGGCTTAGCTAATGTATAAAAGTAGGTTTTTCATCATGGCAGATGAGTTTTCTGATATGTCAGTGCAGTGTTTTACACTACAGCCAGGGAGGAGAGATTGATGTACCCATATTCATGCTTTTTCAGTAAGGTATGTGGGTAGTCCAAGAAAATGCAAAATATCTAGGGAGATCAACAGATAAGGTGCCATCACTACAGAAGCATATTATTAATACATCTAACAGTCATGAAAAGATCCTATGATGGAGAAGGGCACTCTTGGATGACTCAGCCTGTCTTTGAAATCTGAAACTAACTATAATGTCCCTGTAACCTTTGTTTTTTTAGTGAATTACTAAGATTTTTCTATTCTATTTCCCAACAATAACATCTCTGTAACCTTTGTTTTTTTCAGTGAATGTCTAGGATTTTTTTAACGTAAAGCAAAATTTAATTACCATACATTAATCCAACCGCCACCACTCACCCCACTCCCCGGGCTCCAGCTCATTTTGCGGGGAAATGGGGCATGTGTCTCCCTCCCGAGGCCATTTTTGTCCTGGGGGTCTCCATCCCCTGAGGCCCACCACTGGATTTATGGGAAGCATACAGCCCCCTCCCTCCCAGGGACCAGTCATATTGTAAATGGGAAGAGGGCATGCAGCCCACCTCCCCGGGCCATCTACCTGGGCCCACCCATATTGTAGAGATATAGGGGTCACACATCTCCCCCTCTCCATGGCAATTTGGTCCCATGGAACCCATTTTTCGGGCCCTCCACCTTTTTAAATTGGGAGGGAGGCACACAGCCTCCCTGACCAGGCCAATATCGGCCCTCAGGACCCATTCCCTGGGCCAAGCCAGGGATCGGCCAAATAAAGGGTTGGTTCCCTGGTGTCCACCCAGGACACCCACCATATTCTTGTTGAGACGGCCCCATCTTGCCGGCATTGCTCCCACCTGCAGGGAGTAGCTAAAACTACTCCCTGCGAGCTGGCTAAATTAGATTAAACTAATACTGCCACAGAAGGAGCCTCATTTATATCTATATACATACATATGCCTATATACATGTATGTATTCACACACACATATATATATATACATATATATGTCTGAGTACATATATACTTTGTGTGTAGATATATATATATGTATATATATATATATATATATACAAACATATACATATATATATATGTTTGTGTATATATATATATATATATATATATATATATATATATATATATATATATATATATATATAAATATAAAATAAACATACAAAAAATGCAGATTTTCAAATGAAAGGGCAATATTTTGGTTAGCATTTGGTATGTAATGCATCAATAGTTTGCATCCACAGTTGCGTTATACAATTACCGAAACCTCAAAGAGGTGGTAACTGATTTGAAAAAGGGAAGTCGATACTAGATGCAAAATGTCATTGTGCAATTTATGACCACTTATTGCGACCATTATCTTAGTACTTTTCGGTAATCACAGGAAGCCCTGAAGTACTAGAGACAGACTTGAATGGAATCTGAGAATCTGAGAAGCTGTGAGGCAAACATAGATATAGGAGTTGAGCAGAATGATATTAGGAGACACTATTAACAAACTGCATTGAAGGAAATAGTTGAATAAATTGAATCAATTCATTTTATAGCACAATTTCCCAAATATATTTGCAAAAAATGCTAGGATTGTAAGGAAGGTCTGAAGAGAAACTCCAGAAATATTCCAACTCCTCAATCTCCTGTGCACTATACAGAAGTATTATTTTTTGCAGCTGGAAGCATTATTTTTTTCAGCCGCAAAACATTGATAAGCACATATGAACAATGTGTGTCTTTCTTGACTTTTCCGAATGCACTCTAGACCTTTCCCTTTCTTCAGTGTGGTGAATCAAGCCCTTTGCGTTCATCATACCAAAGCTGAAACCAATACTGACCTTATAATAAAGTTGAGCAGAATACACATATGTCTTTTAACAAAAGGTCACACAACTTTGACTTTCATGGACCGCACTCATATCTCGCATGTGACATTTCCTTTCATCTCCCTGACTCGTTTCTTTCTGAAATAGTCTGGTATTTAAATAAGCCATTAATCATTCATCTTATGTCTGAGTTGCATATGTTCCTACATTTATACGTTATTATTTATTATTTTTATAATAATAACACTTGCAACCGAAGTCCATTACCCACAATCTCATTTTCTCATTTTTTCACAAATTCATAATTTCAACGGAAATGAAACTGATTAAGCCAATTACAGAAAGCAATATCTTTGTGCATTGCAAATGGAGAGATTAACTTCGTTATCATGTGCAATAGAAACCCAAATGGGGGCTGGTTATTGGATTTGGATCATTTTCAAGAGAATCAGTCCCACATATTCAACCTTAATAAAAAAATGCATATTTCATGTAGTCAAGACGTGGTATCTCAATAGACCTTGGCGGATTTGTTTAATTCTCTGTGAATATGTCCTCTCCTACTAGGCACACGTATCAGGTACACTTGCTCGGGAGCTGTAAATTCTATGAACTGATTTAACTAGGAAGATCACAAAATTCTAAAGCTTTCATTTGATGGACACTTTGAAATATTTGAAATATATGCATAACATCTAGTAAAATACCCAACACCACCGCATGTTTCACTTGTGTACTGGCAAACAGCCTCTTTAGTGAAGGTGACCATTTGACTTATTCCTTTGTTGACAGTAACTGCTATAGTCCTAACTACGAGAAATTAAAACTTTAACACTCCCTATTTCATGTAAAATTCCCCAAAACAAGGATTGGCTTATCTTGGGTTCTGGGCAAATGGCCTCCTTGTATAGATGTATTATCTACTATTTTGTAACAGTATAGGCTATGAGCACAGCTAATGGAAGAGAGGAGCGGGAGGAGCCAAAATGGCGGCGGAGGAGGACGCCTAAAGCGTGTGCTCTGAATCGGGCTCGCCGGAAAAATCCTACAGGGCGCTCCCTGAGAGGCGTCCGGCACCTGTAGGAGCAGTGTGCAGGCTTGGGGAGCCAGCATGCGGCGGGGGGCCCGGCCGGAGACGCAGATACCTACGTGGCATCAGAGAATGGGCGGTGGGCGTGAAGGAGCCGTGGCTGCGGCGCTGTTGAAATCCAGGAGGCCGCGAGGGCTGACGAGGCGACGCGGAACACGGCCTGCTGCCCCGGCCGCGAGACACCAGCACGCGGTGATTGGGTGGCCACGGAGGGGGGGCTCTTAGTTGGGGGAGATAAGTCTTGCTTGGGGCCTTCTTCCCCCTCTCCCTTCCTCCCCCCCACCTTCGCCGGGCAGAGGTGGCCACCGCGAATCCGGCACCCCTGCCGCTGGGCTGGCCACCTCGGCACCTGAAGTGCAGGGGCTTGGGGCCGCACGCTGCTCGGCACTGGGTGCCTGCCAGCCAAAGCGGCAATAAACACAGACAAAGAGGAGCTGAATCGGCTCGGGAGAGCCGTGCCGCATCAGCGATTGTCCTCCCGGGCGCGGCGGTGATATCCAGGAGCTGGCTCCAGAGTTCCCTGCACAGCAGACTTTACTTCCCCTCCTGGCAATGCGAGCAATGGGAATGCAGAACCCGTGAAGGAGCTGCTTGGGTGGGCAGGCCCGGTGCCCCCCCATCTTTCCTCACCACTGTCCCCCGTTCATCACTGTTGTCCACCCCCCCGTTTCTACTGGGGGCCACACCTGCATGTAAGAGCAACACAGAGGCTGCACAAGAGGGAGTGCCTAGGCCGCCTAAGGCCCTGCATGACTGGGGATGACGGGTGGCCCGCTGGTGGCAATATACTCCTGCCCCAGAACATCCACAAATTGGAGGAAGTGCCTGTCCGTGAATTGTCTGCGGCTTGCACCACCGAAGCCTGGCTCGCCCAGGGGAAAGTGTAAGCGGTTTCGGCAGCACCAAGGCGAAGAACCACACAAGGTGGGTCGTGGGCGCACCAAAAGTTAAATCTGCCGCTCAAGCAACACCTAGTCACGCTGCACTGCACCTCGGAAGGTGCCCAACAGTAAAGCAAAATGGCTGGGAAATCCAAATCAGCAAAAAGTCAAGACTGAAGCACACATGGACCAGCGCCTAGCGACCAACTGCTAATACCAACCTTACAGTCACTGGAAAGCACACTCCAAACCCATTCTACACAATTTGAAAAAGTGCTACAGGCAATCATGGACACTAAATCCTCACTGGAAAACAGAATAGACTCGGTATCACAAGACCTGAGCCTACTCAGAGTGGACCACCGCAAATTGGCGGAGAGAGTAAAATCAGCAGAAGAGGTGTTGAAAGAACTGTCCCCTACGGCCTCGGATAATCAAAAACAAATTCAACGTCTGGACGCAGAGGTGAAGATATTATGGAGACGGGCAGAGGAGGCAGAAGGCAGATCTGGCCGCAATAATGTACGCTTTCTAGGGTTCCCCGAAAAACTACAGGAGCAAAGCACAGAAATATTCCTAGTACAATGGCTAATCAAAGAAGTACTGAATGGGGCTCCTTCAAAGTTCTTTTCTGTGGAAAGGGCACACAGAGTCCCAGGGAGACCGCCGGCCCCGGGCCAACCACCCAGGCCGCTGATAGCCAGATTCCTAAATAACAGAGACTGCGATGCAATATTGCAGCAGTTCCGCAGCAAAGGCCCATTTAGATATGAGGGCTCAGTTGTGAACGCTTACCCAAACTTCACCCAAGAGGTTCAGAGACAAAGCAATTCCTACGCTAAAATTAAACAACGGCTCCGCAAGCATAATATCAAATATGCCCTATTGTTCCCCGCTAAACTAAGAGTGATATCGGATGACCGCACCCATGTGTTCACTTCACCTGAAGACGCCTGGACGTGGCTGCACGCCAAGGGGCTTGCACGATCCCAGGAGGGCACGGACGAGGGCGAGGGCTGGCTCACCTCCCCCTCACGGAAGCGCTCCAAGAAACGACCTAAGGGACAACCCACTGAAAAACAGGCAGCAGAAGAAAGGGCAAAAGTCTTGAAAGAAACTCCTCTGCACATACAGAACTCCTTCGAGGCACTTCGGGCGTCCCCCGCGGACAGCTTGGAATCTGACTTGGCTGGCTCAGACTCCACATTAACAGATGTATTAAAGGGCCCGAAGCTCACCCCCAGATCTGCGGATGTACTCTGACTGCAAGCTGCCAAGCCGCTTTTCCTTCTGAACTGAGCGTTAAACTTGTAGGCTGGCACAGGACAACCGTGTGCGAAGCTGATCGATGGAGGGGGTAACCTCTACCTCTGAGTATCTTTTGTACAAACTTCCACCGTTTTGCTGAGCGAACTGATTGTTGTTGTTGAACATGTGAATGGGGGGGGCAAGCACTCAGGGAGCGCCCATTTGTATATGCAGACCAGGTCTGCGGAAGGATGTGAGCCCCATAAAAGAGACACATCTGGTTGCTAAAATAGCTCCCCCACAGATATCCACATGGCTACAGGTTTTTTCACACAACTGCGGGTTGTGTAGTTTGTTACGTGTTTATAGTTGGGATAGTGAACCAGTTAGGGAGGGAGGAGGGGGGAAATATTTAACTTGTACACTATAGGTCTCTCCAACAAACAGAAAATTCTGCTGACGCTGTCAGTTTTAACTTCACATCCGGGAGGGGCGGGAAGAGCCTGGAAGGGTTTGGTAAATAAGAGTGTATCACATGCAGCTATATCTTACAATGCTACATGGCTCAAAATGTAAATCACGCCACTCAACAATATGAAATAGTCACTTGGAACGTGAGGGGTCTGGGGACACCAAGCAAAAGAGCCCGGGTATATGCACGCCTCAGACGCCAGGGCACACACATCGCTATCTTACAAGAGAATCACCTACTGAAGCCTGATTTACAGGAGATGCATGGGAAGTGGGGAGGTCAGGTCATAGGCACAACATACTCGGCCTTCGCTAGAGGAATATTGATATGGATAGCTGGAGGAGTCCAATATGTCCAAACTTCGCATAGGATAGACGAAGGGGGAAGATATGTGGTAGTGGAGGGCCAGCTGGACGGCAGACAATTGTCATTAATTGGGATATACACCCCCAATAGTGCGATAGCTGAATTCTTGGGCACACTTACTCCGGCACTATTGGTAAACCCCGAAGCCCCGGCTATTTGGGGCGGTAACTTTAATAGCACACCAAACGCAGTATTGGACAGGTCAAACACTCACCCGAAAGTGACAGCAAATTGGAATGCCAGATCCCCTCTGCAGGCATGGGCGGGCGACATGACACTATATGACGTATGGCGTATGAAATACCCACAACAAAGGGAATACTCATTTTATTCAATACCACACAAAGTATATGCCAGAATAGACATAATTTGGGGAACCCAGGACATATGTGCATTGGTTAATAGGATAGAATACTTAGCTAAGACACTATCTGATCACTCGCTGCTTAGAATAACACTTAACTGTGGTAGGAAACGCCCAGTAATCCCCACCTGGAGATTGCAGGCGGAAGCTCTCCAAGATCAGGCATTCACAGAAGCACTGAACACAACACTTAGACAGTACTGGGAAATAAACGACGAATCCACAAACTCAAGAGCTGTAGAGTGGGATGCACACAAGGCAGTGGTCAGAGATTATTGCATCTCAACTACTTGGGGAGTGAGACGCACATTACATGCAGAGGTTAGCAAACTGGAAAAAGAACTGAGAGTAATAGAAATTGCAGTGGCACGCAATGAAACACCCTACATAGGGCTAAAAGAAGCGCGTACAAAATATAACGAAGCAGACATTAGACTCCGCCGACATGACTACAAATACCACTGAACGTGCCTGCAAACAGAAGGAGACCGATCAGGCAGACTGCTGGAGTGGCTCTTACGCGAGGACTGTCAGCAGTCCCCCAATGGGGCTATAAGGGCAGGCATAGGCACACTGGTCACCACGCAAGAAGAGATTAATGGGACGTTCAGGGAATACTACACAAACCTTTACACGAAACGCACCACATGCATGTCCCAACCACTTGGGTCCTTTCTTGCAGACTCACCCTTGGCGCAGCTTTCACAGGCAGCCAGGGAGACATTAGAGGCCCCTCTGACGCAGGGGGAAATAGACCCAGCCTTAGCGCAGATGCCTAGGAACAAAGCGCCAGGCACAGATGGCCTTCCGATAGAATACTATTCTACTTATTAGCTTGCTTAAGGCCCCACTTGTTGAAAGTATTTGAGGAGGCATGGGCCAACAAGATATTGCCTCCAACACAGTGAGAGGCAATGATAGTGGTTCTTCATAAGCAAGGGCGCGATCCCACAGATGTTATATCTTACAGACCACTTTCGCTTCTAAATCTAGATTGTAAAATACTAGGTAAAATACTGGCCAACAGGATAGCCCCCATCATACACACCCTGATACACGAAGACCAAAACGGATTCATCCCAAAATGCAATACTTTTTTAAATATCCAGAGGTTGCTGAGCGTAATGGGAGACACCCCCCCAACTGCACATGACAAAATAGTACTCTCACTAGACATCGAGAAGGCATTCGACACACTAGAGTGGGACTTTCTCTTTGCCACTATGCAGCGAATGGGAATTGGCCCTAATTACATACGGTGTGTACAGACATTATATACCAAACCACAAGCTAGGGTGAAAACGGGTGGGGTCATATCCGATAGCTTCCTGATCACTAGGGGCACCAGGCAGGGATGTCCCCTTTCCCCCCTATTGTTCGCCATAGCAATGGAACCATTAGCGACACGAATATGTGCAATGAAAGACAGTTGGGGAATAATTAGGAACAGGTTATATCACACAATATCATTATATGCAGACAACGCCTTAATATATGTACCGAAAGGAAGCGAGGTGATACCCTCAGTAATATCACTACTGACTGAATATGGAGGGTTATCGGGCTTGGTGGTAAACTGGGAAAAGTCGTGTGTGTACCCACTAACTAGTTGGCCCCCGTTGAGAAAAGAAAACGCCCCAGTCGGACGCCTGAAATGGTGTTTTGAAACGTTTAAATACCTAGGGGTCTATATATACCATAAAACTGAGGATCTTAGAGATGAGAATCTGGGGAGAGCACTGGCTTCAATGAAGGGGTCACTGCGTTTTTGGAATAAACTACCACTATCACCACTGGGAAGGGTGGCGGTGGCCAACATGCTAATACTGCCCAGGCTGCTATATTACTTTGCGGCACTGCCACTTAGTGTCCCCAAAAGCTTTTTCCGTAATTTTAACGCAGTCCTGCTGCAGCTTATATGGGGAGGGGGCAGAACGCGCGTAGCACTTTCCACGCTGCATCGCCCAATTGGCGCTGGCGGTCTGGGCGCCCCCAACTTCGAATTCTACTATGCTGCCGCACAACTACAGTGGATACTGAACTGGATCCACAGACCCGCATTGACGGAGTCCGCATGGCTTACGGCCCGACTTCAGGGAGCACCTCTGCTCACATGGCTAACGAACAAAAAACTAAAAAGCGAGTCTGGCAATCCGTTAATGGTAGTGGCACATTCATGCAGGGGGAGATACGTACTGAGAGGACACAAGTTGCTCCCCTACTCGCCGCTCATCCCCCTGGAACGGCTCCCTGGCTGGACGGAGGCTGGGTCGCATTCACTTGCGGCTTGGTCAGAAGCCGGCATACAATTGGTAGGAGACTGCTTCAAAGAAGGGAAACTAATGACATTCGAATCTATACAAGCCCTCACAGCAGTGAACCTGGGACAATTTCTAGTTTATCATTTCATATGCCATTCAATCAAAAAAACATGGGCGGCCGGAGATCAAGAGCCAGAGATCTCCCCCACACTACACCACATGCTGCAACATGATGATCAAACAAAAGTAGTGTCAAACCTATACAAACTCCTGAGTAAGACCCCTGAACCTAATCTGGAGAGAGCAAGGGATAGGTGGAACACCGTACTGCCGGACCCGATACCTCAAGAGGACTGGTCGAAAGCCCTATACCACACCCGAGGGGTGTCCAGAAATCCAAGACTTTGCTATAAACAGTTTAACTACATACATCAAACGTATTTGTCACCAGCCAGGATTAAACAAATGTTTCCTGGGTTGGACCCGGTTTGCCCCAGATGTAATGCACCGCTGGCACACTTTTACCACATGGTCTGGGAATGCCGTCAGGTGCAAAAAGAATGGAATGGAGTGGTAAAAGAAATTACAGAATTGACAGGACTTGCACTGGCAATGGATCCCAAGTCCTGCCTACTAGTGTTGAGGACAAGAGCAAAGACACACAGACACCTACATAAGTTTGCAGACCTAGCCTATGTGATGTACAAAAGACTGATAGCCATGAACTGGAAAGCACCTAATGCGCCTGACTTGAAAACTTGGCACACCCTTACGCTGCGTTGGTCCCGCACAGAATATCAGGTACTAAGGAAACTAGCGCGGGAGGGCCAACAACACACAGGTTGTGTAGCCTGGGAAACGTTAGTAGCCAGACTAGAGGCTAAAAACGATGAGAAACCACCATGATCAAGGAAATGGGGGGGGGGGAAACGCAGCCACAGCCACATAGTAACTGACCAGTTATAACACAAATATGCAACCCGCCGCGATTTGATATGCTAGACGCGAACATACCCACTCACACGCCCTACACCTGCTGATACCCACACTAGCCAACAAGAGCTGGGCAAATATTCAGAACACACACACAATTACACCCCCAGCACACGCCACTAATAGACAATAGAACGGCATTCCTTACCACCTCAAACAAGCAGGGGCCAGCAGGAAATAGAGTGATCAAGTAGCTAAAGGAGGGGCCATTCAATACCAAAATACAAGACTTATCAGACAGATATAGCAGACAAATATATTGGAAGATACAACAGGACCTAAATTGTGTACATTTTGTTATTGTTGTTTGAATGTAAATTTCTTACTAGATCAACCAAATCCTGTAAATGTAACGCACTACTGTGGTATATAGATCTGTCATGAAACTAAACTTAATACAAATATTTTTTTTAAAATGGAAGAGAGGAACGTGAAATATCTACTTAATGCAATGAACTATCTGATTTCAGCGAAGGGCCACTATAGAAATGCCAAACTTGCTATGTGAGCTGTACTTATTTCTAATGTAACCTGCCTGGACATAATCCTGGTGTCGGGAACAGTGGGTAACCTATCTTTAAACCTCTGCTTGCTCTGTAACCTACCTGTAAATGTTTTATTCGTTTCTTATCTCATACTGTGCAGTGCTTTGATATCTTCGGGCGATATTTGCACTTTATAAAACTCTAAATAAATTACAACACTTTCACATCCCTTCCAAATTGGAGAGTTTCGCATCACATGTCCTTTTTTCAAATGTAGCTTGTGTAATGTTCAGGCAATGTGTACATTAGATCCTCTCTCTCTCTTTCGAATAAAAATAGTTACAGGATGGCCTTTGTCCACCCCTCTTCCACCTTCATTCACTAGTTAGAGGGATGAAACCCTCCTTCCTCTCTGATCACACACACGCTGCATTTTACATTGAGAACAAAGAACCTGCAGGCTAGGTTTTAATTGTTTCTGGCATCTGTGACCACCTTGGACGATTTACAAGTACAAAGTGTGTCACTGGGGAATTAATTATTATCAAAGAATATTTATGCCCTGGTGATAGCATTGCTTCTTGCAATTCATTCACCAATAGGCGCATGAGTGTTTATACCATATGCACCTTCAATGGCTGACTTCTGTGGTATAGTTTGCAAAGTTTGGTTGTCCATTTAGCACTTGTAATGAGAACGTGAAGTGAGAGATTTCCATGCAAGATTTCCAAAGGTAAAAAGTTCCTCATAACCTCTCCACCAAGTCTGGTAGATCTTTCGGGCAACTCAGGAATGCAATATAGTGCATAATCTTTATTTCCACTAGTACACCTAGTACACCTGTGTATCCGGTCTTCCTGACTGGAAACAAGATATTTCTCTGTTTTCCAAGCTTCTTTTTAGATGCTCTCTCCCTCTTTTTGATCATTCACAATAATTTCACATATATATGCTATAAAAAGCATACCACAGTCATCAAACTCTGCCATTTCTGCACTGGTTTGCAAAATAATGTCACATTCTGTGGTACATAATATAGCCTTAGAATTAAATGCCCGCCCCCCGTGTTAAATGCCCGAGCCGAAGGCGAGGGCATTTAACAAGGGAGAGGGACTTCAATAGCCGGCAGAGCCTGCTACGGCGGGTTCTAAGGCTATTAGAACATTCTGCCACTCAGGGCAGAATGTTCTATTAAAAAAAAAAAAAATTCACGGAGCCCGAGGGGATTAAAATCCCCTCGGGCTCCGTGAGGCTTTGTTCACAGCTGTTGCTGTGAACAAAGCGAAGATTGGAATGTTGGCGCTGCGGGCTTTTACCGGCCAGTAAAAGCCCGCAGCACTCCATTGTTTTCAATGGAGCCCCCAGCATTCCAATGTTCTAATAGTAGATAGTCACTTTTTCAACACATTATTTACATAACAAAAACAAAACATCGATTATGCTATCTGTACTAAAGGCCTTTTACTGTAGACAGCTGATCCCTTCCCATTATCTCATTTTCGCGTGCTTCGTGTTTTTGAAGCACAAACAAGTGTAACACGAAGATATGTTGGAAAAGGATCCATCCAAAGTGGATAATAGCTACCATTCTTTAATCAGGCAACATAGAGACTAAAGGACTGAGTAGGCCTGTGCTCCCTTTAAAAGGTTGATTGATTCTCTAACATAAAACATTCAGTCCTCTGTAATGTGGCTTGTCGGTGAAGTGGAATGCTAGAGGTGTGATTGTTGAGGAATTCTGCATACTGACCGTTGATGAGATGTGTGGTGGAGTCCTCTGTCAAGATACAAGTATTATAACATTTGATGGAAGTTTCCCTCAATTTTGCCTTTTCTTGATGAGATAACATTTATATGAATGTTAAACATAGCACAACCTTTGATTGGTCATGATTTCCTGGTAGTACTTGTTGCAAAATGGGTTCACCCAGACGTCTTTAACTTTTTTTGATCACCTGGTTTTGGTCTTTTTACTGTGGGTGGGTCTCACTACTTGTGTCTCACCCACAGTAATCACTTGGTAAATGAACTATTCGTGTTTACTGCCAGTCTCCGCCTTTTAAAAGAAGGCTTCTGCAGTGCACCTGGTTACATATGAACACAATTATACTGAAGTGTATGAGACTACCAATGTGCACAGCCCGGTACCTGCACACAGGTAACCTGGTGCAGGGGAGACGTGGGATATGCCTTATAATATTAATGGGTGCTCATAGGTCAGGTCAGTATGGTTTACTGTTTTGTCTGCAGAACGCTGTAATATACACATAAGGTAAATCTGCCTTAGAGTGCAGTTTTGCTTCCCTTAGGCCTACTAAGTCCTGTGAGGTATGAAACTGGGTTGAGACTTGTGCACCCAGTCTGATTACGCAGGTCTCAGGATCATACATGTACACTTTACTGTGGTCCAGAATTTTCTCAAGCTTATCTCAGGATCAGATCCCAGACTTTTTGTCACCCTGCGGGGCCAAGTTCATTACTCTGCTCCCCAGAGGAGGGAACAAAGGCCTCCCCACACAAAATGAGTAATTCACAGTGCTTCCCTCAGTTCCTAAAGAGGAAGGGATGGGAAAGAAAATCTGCATCTGTCAATTGACTGTACCAAGGCTGAGACAGCCCAGACCCACTGAACAAAGGAGGAAGCCCAGACAACTGCAGCCTACACACGAGGGGGTTCCTTTTTGAAGATTTTGTGGGAAAGGCCAAGTGATGTAAGTGAGCCTGAGGGTTCCAGAGGAGATGTCATTGCAAATCTGTATCAAAGCCAGTGCCACAACTTAAACCCAGGAGACTGGGTATTCATCAAAAAGCATTTGAGAAACTCCTGTCTGGAGCGAAGGTGGAATGGCGCCTACTAGACAGTGCTTAATTTGATTTAAAAAAAAGAACCAGGGACCGCATCAGGAGGCCACTAGAGCTTGCATCACTCATTTCGCCTACCAGCGCTGATAATAACTGTACCATCCTAACTAGGAACTATCCCACTTCAAAACATTTGAAAGTTTACACATTTCCAGGCCACTAAAAGCTATAAAAATGGCTCAAGAAGCAGTTATTTGTCGTTTTAGTGAACATCAAATCATTAGATAACTGTTTTTGTGCTCACTTCAAAATTAGCAAACAGCTCCCCATGTGGCAGAGTGCCAGAAGAGCCGATGTTGACTAATAATTGCTGATGCTGAGCACAGGAAGCCACTGGCACAAATTAAGCAGTTATACCAGGTGATTTTAATCACAAACATTGCTAGTAAATGTGTTGGAGTACCGAATTGGGTGCATGCTTTGCATACCCAGGGAACAAGAGATCCATATAAAGAAACAGTGTTCTATGAGCCAGAACCGAGAACACTGGTGACTGTGCTCCTGCAAACCGTACATGTCCCATACGTTCGAGGTCCACAAGAGCAAGAAGAAAGGGGTGAGGAACTACCGACTGGTGAAGAAATCCAATTCTCAGACATCTCACAGGTTGACATTTTATCTCTTGATGTAGAAGGTGGAGAAGTGAAAACCCAGACTGGAGTGACAGCAGAGACACCTTCTGTTCAACAGCAGGATCCAGGAGAAGGGTCAAGCACTGAGTTGAGACCAAAAAGAGATGCCCACAATGCTGAATGGGAAAGAAGCTATAGCCGAAAGAAATTTAAATCAAGTGTGTCAGTTGGTTTAATACCGCCAGCAATTGATGAGGAGAGAGAATCAAGCGGTATAAGTGACACTGGAGGAGATCAGCAAACACTGAGAAGATCCAAAGAAGGAAGAGTACCTTGTCTAAGATACTGACCACCTGAATGGACATGCTGTGTGAGCCAAGTACTAAATATCCCAATATCAGATTTGCTTGACTGGAACAAAGAATAACTTGAGTCACCTCAAGGGCATTTTGAACTTAGTTAAGAGAAGTTGTTTAAAAATCCATTGAATAAGCTGTGCTAATAGCCTAAAAAAAACGGATAAGTTTCTAAGCAAAATGAACTAAGTACCTAGATCTACGTAGGCCTAAGGCTACAACAGAAGAATAGGTATAACATATTAGGAGAACACAGAGTGGGATTAAGGAAGACTATATGAAGATTGCTGTTAATAAAGCTGCAATAAGCTAACTGAAAAGGAGAAAATAAATTACGACTGTGCAATAAAATACAAAGACTAACTTTGCTGTTACACTCATCATTTTAAAAGATCTGACTTTAGACAAACGTGTGTCCAACCCAGAGCTAGATGCAAGATCTTTATAGGTATCACATTTTTCTCACTAGTTCTATTAGCTATAGCAATAGTTAAGTACACCAGAAAAGAGAAATCTTTATCCTCATTCACTAACACAACATCTATACTTGACATAGATGAGGATGAGTTGAAAGCCTCATTTTTAGATTACATGAAAGAAGATTATTCACCAAATGTTTATTCTAGATTAGTTAAAGAGTATACACAAACAATATATACAAAGAATCACACGTGTGCTCACTTACTTTCATCTGCTAATGAAGAGGTGGCATACATCATACTCCTCTTTCACATGCTACATCATGCAGTATTTTATAGGCAACAAAATATTTTAGCATTATTACTCTAAATTTGACATGATTGTTTGAAAAGTTCCTTTACTAAAAACCATGCACTTGCATCCACAGGCAAAAGAAATGGAGACAGTTTGGCATTATTTTAGACTTTTCCTACCTATAGACACTATTAAGGCATACGGAAATAATTTTACCTGTTTAATGACTCCATTATAGAAAACTGTTATGATGTTAGAGGAGAGAAGAACACATTTTGTACATAGCACTAACAAGAATGAAGATGTTTTCTAAAATGTTTTGAAAAAGGAAGATGAGTACAGAAAGAAAATGTCTACTCCAAGGCTAAAGGTAGAGAAGAGGCACAAAGGAAGAGTTTGTGTTTTCAAAAGAAATCAAGGCAAAAAGCTACCTGTAAGAACTACTAAGTGTGAACATACATTTGAATTATCCAGAATACACATTTTAGAGTACCTGCTGATTGGGAGGATATTTGCTACTTTCCGAAAATGTGTCATGTACTGTGTTTAGATGCATTAACTTTGATACCTGCAGGGGTGTGACTTCGGGCGTCAAGATGGTGGTCACACTCTAAGAGTGCTCTGGACCCCTCTGTCATCCGCCATTAGAAGCCCTGATATCCTGGGGGCAAAACCACATCCGCCATAATCATATTCCCCCCCCACGGGACACGGTATGGGGGATACAGTAGCTGAATGGCCGGAGGGAACAGAGGAACACCCGGCTGAAAAATCGGGCCTGCTGAAGGAGCCCAGGCCAGAAAGTGCAATGGAGCACCTCGAGCACGTGGGTACGACTGATCGGGAGGTGGCTTGATCAGCGGGCAGGCCTGGCGGAAGTGAATGACCAGAGGAGCGGGAGAAACACTGGTGAAGTGGGGGCCCAGGCCGTGAAATCCTCCCAGCTTCTGGAAACCGGAGGTGCGGCTAGTTCCCGGACAGAGCGGTCAAATAAAGCCGGAACAGCTGTTGCAGACTCCAGCGGCTGGCGCCTTGCCCAGAGCTATGGCCGCGGGGGTATCCAAGGTACTGAAATAACTGGACTCCCAGCACCAAGAGAAGAGGCCCGACTAGGAGCCACACCCAGCAGAAGACCAGACCGGGAGCTGAGGAGTGGAAGCCAGTGACAAGGAGCCTGGCTGCTCGTGGTACTGGAGGGCCCTGAACACCTATGGTGCGTGCCCTTGCTGAAAATAGGGGCCAGGAGGGCAACTTGACCAGCTGCGAGGGCTGCACCACGGAGGCACTGGATGGGATTGGGCCGGTCGGGTGCCCTTTTAGGCCTGACGTGCTGAGCAGGGCGAGCTGGAGGTTGGGCGTGCGGCATAAGCCTGAGTGAAGAAGCGAGGCACAGCGGAAACCTGAGTGAATGAGCCAAAGTGGAGGTCCAAGGAGAAACTGCCCGGGAAAGGATTTACAGACTAGGCCACGCCGACGAGGAAGTAAGTGCAGTGGGGTGCGGTGACGTTGCAACGTAGGGTGGGACTATGAGTCGTGTCCCCCACCCCAGGTGTAGCAGACTGGAAGGTGCCCCAGAAGGCCCAGCCAAATTGGCAACAAGTTCTGATACCCGGCCAGAAGTAGATCGCATGAGCACAAGAGGCGCTGGGGCCCAGTGCGACCCCAGTGAAGCTACTAACAGGGAAGAGGGGAGATGGAGAGGAATGCCTCACCTGGGGAGACCCCGGGGCTCCCCCACTCCCCATTTCATGTCAACTGACTGTAGCCAAGAGACCCCTTGGATCGGACCCATGAAATCAGTGGAGTGCTTCCCCGAGGAGTACAACCTAGACACTAAGAGGACACATGGGAAGCATTAATGATCAACTCAAATCCTTCAGACAGTAGTCGGTGTCCCCCACATGGAAGAAGCAGGGACAGGGGGGCGGTGAACTGGTATCTGTAACACCCGAACCCCTTCTGATCCCAGCATGGGGAAAGACAAACTCAATAAGCAGCCGCCCGCATCACAGCAATGCATTGACCAGTATGCCACTCAATCAAATCCCCAGGGGAATAGTTCCTTGATGCCTGAGACCCCAGCAATGGAGGGGGCTGGACACCATCCTCCATGATATTCAGTCCTCACAACAAGCGGTCGAGACCAAAATTGGCGAAGTGCATGAAGATGTGGGCCTGCTCAGACAGAACCTTTGGACCTCTGGACAGCAGTAGGCCATCTTAAAGAGGCAGAGGATCATGTCTCAACAATCGAAGATGAGATCACTGACCTTAAATCCAAGGTATCCCAGTTGCTGACCCGTATAGGCAAACTCCACCACAGAGCCGAAGATGCAGAAAACCGCTCCTGGTGCAATAACTTGCATTTTGTCAGATTCCATGAAGGTGTGGAGAAGAACCAGACCGCCGAGTTCTTGGAGCAGTGGCTTTGAACCTGGCTGCTGGAGCAAAAGCTGTCCCCCTGGTTTACAATTGAGCGGGCCCACAGATCACTGGCGCCCAGGCCCCTGCCAGGAGGGCAAAGGAGGCCAGTAATCACCAGGTTTCTACAATTCAAAGACCGAGATGCCATCCTTGGAGAAGCGAGAGCACAGACTGATCTCCAATGGGGAAACCTCAGAATCCTAATTTTTCCAGATTACACAAGGGAAGTACAGAACAAGCACGGCACATATGGAGCAGTCAAGAGGAAACCTAGGGCGATGTGACTGTCGTATACGCTGCTGTTCCCCCAGTGCCTCAAGGTCCTACTAAATGGGAAATCCTTCTTTTTTAACACACCAGAGACTGCCTGGTACTGGCTCACTGAAGAATACCTTGTCGCCAGAAGAGGACCCTCTCCCCATGCAGGGGGCTCCCCAACATCCAGCCGCGATGACTAACTGGGACTGAGCGTAAGCGGGGGAGCACCCAGTCCCGCACAGACAACAAAGCGAAGTGACCAAGCATCCGAGGCGGACCCTGTGGGGCCCTTGGTTCTACCGGAACCAGCTGCGACCGCTCTTTCAGAGGCGGAACAGACCTTATTAACTCAAGTTAATGACCACCCTAGCCAAACTCCCTCCTTAACATGAGGTAAAGAACAATCATTGATCCCATGTAAACCCAGAGGAATTGAAAGGGAGTTTTCCTGACCAGCAATGGCAGCGGGACGGGTGCCTTATTGCAGAACTCTGACTATATGGAGGGGTCCACCACCCCACACCTGCTAGAGACACCTTGGTTTGGGATTTTCAGTTGTATTCTTGAGTGACAGATGCTTTGGGGCTGGAAGTATGAGGTGGTGCAGTTGGGGGAGGTTTGAGTAAGTACTTATAGTAAGTTTTGTAGACAAATTGCTGCTATGTTCCAATCGTGTTAACAATTTTCCTTTTTCAGGTGGTCCTGTCATACACTTAGATCTACTCTCTACACGACTCTCCTAGAGGGGCCTTTTGCCCACCGACCCCCTCCCTTGGGGATCTAGACGTACACAAAGGCCCTCATTTCGAGGCTGGCGGTCATGAGATAGCCAGCCTCGCTGTGGCAGTCCTACCGCTGCGGAGCAGGGGGTAAGGACCACCACATTAAAGGTTGTGAGGCTTGGCAGATAACAAGCCTCCACAACTCTGCCTGGCCCGCCGGTGCGATCACACCGCCGGGGCTGGTGGTGAGCACCTCCAACCTGGCAGCAGGCCTCAGCCTGACATCCGGATTATGAGGCTGCAAACCGCCAGGCTTTCCATGGCAGTCACACACCCGGTGACAGGAATCTCCATTCTTGTCGCTGGCACACACATGCAAACATGTCCCCACACATGCACACATCCTCCCACCTGTCCACACACTCACAGGCACCCTCACCCCTTCACGCACACATGCATTAATATGCACACCCATTCAGCATACACATACATGCACTAAGACACCCCCTCACTCACATTCATCAACATAGACACCCAGCTCACTCACATTCATCAACACAGACACCCCCAATCACTCACAGTCATCAACACAGACCCCCCACTCACTCAGTCATCCACACAGACACCCGCATGTCCCCCTCCGCAGACATGCACACACGCACCGACACACACAGGCACCCCCCCCTTCGGACGCCCACTTGCCATCTCTGTCGAGGAGAACATCTGGGAGGGGATGGATCATGGCAGTCTTGCATCGCCAGCACCACCATGCCAGCAGGACTCCACCAAGCCGTATTACCGCTTGTAATAAAGTGGATGGAGTCCTGCTGCCGTGGCGGTGCTGGGGATGCACCTGCCTCTGAACCGCACACCGCCAGCACGAATGCTGGTGACTTTCCACCACAATGATGCCGGACAGCTGCCAGCATTCATAGTATGGCGGTCTGCAGACCGCCAGCACTGGTGGTCTGGTGGCGGGTTTGGCTTTGGCAGTCATAGAAATTTACTGCCAAAGTCAAAATGAGGGGCATAGTGTTGGAAATGGCCTTTTTTGCAGGGTTAACCCCAAACCTTTTGCCTTCTTTCCTGTATTTTGTTAATCTGTTTTTGCTGCTTTTAGGACTCTGGTCACTTTACCACTGCTGACCAGTGCTAAAGTGCAAGAGCTCTCTGTCTAAATTGGATTGGTGATTGGTTTCTCTATGATTGGCATATTTGATTTACTAGTCAGTCCCTAGTAAAGTGCACCAGCAGTGTCTAGGGCCTGTAAATCAAATGCTATTAGTAGGCCTATAGCACTGATTGTTCCACCCACATGAGTAGCCTTGTAAATATCTCTCAGATCTGATACTGCAGTGGCTGTGTGGGCAGTTTGGAACTGCCAGTTTGACCACCCAAACCTTCCCTTTTACTACATGTAAGTCGCCCCTAAGGTAGGCCCAAAGGAGTCCAATGGGCAGGGTACAGTGTATTTAAAAGGTAGGACATGTACCAATGTGTTTACATGTCCTGATAGTGAAATACTGCTAAATTCAGTTTTCACTATTGCAAGCCCTATCTCTCCTATAGGTTAACATGGGGATTGCTTTGACATATATTTTTAAGTGTAATATCCCATTGGAAGCAGATAAAAATATGGAGTGTGGGATCTCTGAACTCACAGTTTAAAAATACATCTTTTGGTGAAGTTGGTTTTAAATTGTAATGTTTGAAAATGCCACTTTCGGAAAGAAGCCATTTTCTTGCTTAAACATTCTGTGCCTCTACATGGCTGTGGAATACACGTCTGGGTCAGAATAGCAGTTGAGCTGTTTGTGAATTCACTCTAGAGAGTCAAACAAAGGGAGCTGAGGTGTGTCCTGCATATCCTGATGATTCTTCCTGGGCTAGAGTGGAGGGAGGAGCTGACACTTGCACCTTAATAGGGTTGTGCCTGTCCTTACACAAAGCAGTCTCCAACCCCCTGGAGTGTCTGGACAGGAAGGGACAGGAAGAGGCAGGATGTGCACTACAAAGACTTTCTTTTGAAGTTTGCCTGCTTCAAAGGCAGAAATGAGTATTAGTATTGGGCCTCTGAGACCACAACTTTGGAACACTTCTGGACAAAGGACATTCTGCCCGGGAGAAGAGCTGGATGTTGTAGGAGGAACTGCCACTCTGCCTATTGTTTTGTTGTGATGGCCTGCTTCTTGCTGCTTATGCCCTGGTAGGAAAAGGATTGGACTCTGCTTTCTACATCCTGCTTTCCAAGGTTCTCCAAAGGCTTGAACTGAGCTTGCCTCCTGTCAAGAAGTCTCAGGGACATCAAAGACTTTATCTGGCAGTGCCTGGGCTCTTCTGCTGAGAGTCCTGCCTTGCCATGAGGTGTAAAATCTAGTCCCTGGGCCTTTTGAAGTGGAATCTGAAGACCAGAAGAAAAATCCACGCACTGAGCAGTTGCGGCAGAAATATCAACACGCTGGCCCTACAGCGGCTGGAAAATCGGCACTGCATCTGTCTTGCAGTGGCGGATTTGACACATCTCCTGATTCAGTATGGATTCATCTTTGCAATGCATCTGGATTTTCCATGCATTACCCATGGGCATCATTTTCTTCATTGATGCTGCTCAGCAGTAAGGATTCCACGCATCGCCTTTCCTGTGAGGAAAAGAATCGATGCATTGCCAGCCTGGTGAGAAAAGAATCAACACATCACCCATCCTGCAGGGAAAGAATCAACATTTTGTTTGATCTTCTGACGCAGCACCTCCTTTGCAGCCCACATCGTCTTTGTTTTTGACGCATCCAAGGTACTGTGTGTTATAAGGTTACAACTATTGATTCTTCAGGATTAAGGGCTTCGTTACGAGGGCCTTGCCTTGGTGGTCTTTACTGCCACATAACAACCCTGGCGGTCCGACCGCCAGGAAGCCGTCAGGATCCCAGATTACGACCTTGTTCTCCATCAGCCATTGCATGGTGGTAACACCTCCATAAAAAGGCTGTTGTTGAGCATGTGCGGGTGGCCACAGAGGGGACCCTCACTGCCTCCCTTCCCAGCGCCATCACAATGTTTACTGTCTGCTTTGCAGTGAACATTGAGAGGGTGCTGGTGCACCCTGCTGACTACAGCACTGCTGCAGGCTCAATTAGGAGCTGGAGATAATGCTGTAGTCTGTTTCCCCTATAGACCGGCAGGCAGAAACCCAGGTTTCTGCATTACAACCTTGCGTGAAACTCCTAATACATCCTCGTAATGACTCCGGTGGGGATGTCGCCACCTAGGCGGCGGCCATCCTGTCAGGAGTTTGGTGGACAGGCTTTTCCATCCGCCAAACTCAAAAAGACGCCCTAAGACTCTTTTAAACTTTAAAAAGTAATATCTCTTCCTGTGTATGTTGGATTTTTGATGTTTTGGTCTTGTTTAACTCAGATAAATATTGGCTAGTTTACTGCTTTTGTGGTGGTGTTTTCACTGTGTGTGTGTGTGTGTGTGTGTGTGTACAAATACTTTATACATTGCCTCTCAAATAAGCCTGGCTGCTTGAGCCAAGCTACCGAGAGGGTGTGCATGGGGTTATCTTAGGAGTGTGACTCCCTTTCCTTGACCAGAATGAGGGTCCCTACTTGGACAGGGTGTAAACTGACTGCCAACAGTAGACTCCATTTCTAACTGCATATATATATATATATATATATATATATATATATATCAAAAACCGTAACAAATAAACTGGAAATGTTTTAAAAACCAATTTAATTACACATAAAAAAGTAAAAAAAATAAAAAATACATTTTACTAAAAATATGTTAGATATTACAGACATTACCAATTAAAATAAACAGAAACATAATAATAACTCAGTAGGGAAAGCATTGGACTCAGGAGGGGTAAAGGATAATATTCCCAATCCGGTCTGTGCAACAGCAAGGAAAGCGTTGGACTCAAGAGGGGTAAAATCTACTATTCCGAATCCAGTCTGTGCAACAGTAGAGAAAGTGTTGGTTTCAGGAGGGGTAAAATGTACTATTTCCAATCCAGTCGGTGCAAGAGGAGGGAAAGTGTTGGACTCAGAAGGAGTCAATTTTACTGCTCCCACTCCACTCTGTGCAAGTGTAGGGAAAGTGTTGGACTCAGGAGGGGAAAAATTAACTATTCCCACTCCAGTCGGTGCAACAGTAGGAAAAGTGTTGGACTCAGAAGGGGTTGAATTAACTATTACCACTCCTGTCTTTGCAACAGTAGGGAAAGTACTTCACTTCAAACACACACTTTAGTATTAACTATTCCCACTCCTGTCTGTGCAACAGAAAGGAAAGTACTTCACTTCAAGCACATACCTTATTATTAATTTCATAAAATTATAAAACTATTAACATTTAAAATATATACATTAAAAAACAATTAAAATAATTATACATTCTTTAAATAATTAATAGAAGAAACAATGTATATTCAATAATCATTTCATTAAAGTCCCACACTATAGTTGCATGTTGAACATATATCTAAATTAAACAATTATATGTACATAATTAATTAACAATTATAAACATGTAATTTATATAAAATAATAAATATTAAATAATACAATATTTAATTAACTTCCCACCCAAATAACCCTACAAATCCAACACCCCACACCTAAAATGTAAATAAAAAGAATTATATGACTTCTACTTGCTCAAGTAGGACTTCAAGTGACCTTGACCTCTATGGCCAAAATCACCCTACCTGACCCATGAACCAAGGGGTAACTGCAAGGACATCCCTATTGACCACACAGCTCCCAGAGCATTCTTAAGCATATTCCGTCTTCTGCATTCCTACCATCAGGGCCATTTTGCTAAAGTTTATGTCGGTCATGATGTAAAGCTCAGAAATGAAATAAAGAATTCTTTGGTGACCAGGCAACTATCCAATACCCCTTAGTGCCCCACCCCCCAACCTTCCCTTTGCAAGATTTGGTCACCCCTGTTGGGCCAGAGTAGCCAAACACAACTCTCACAAACTTTTTCAAAAAGTTTCCAAACTTTGCACTTTTTTGGAGTTGTGCTTAAAGTTACTGACATTTATATTACCTTTGAAAATCCATATATCCCAAACCCTCGGGTGGATTTTGTTCACATTGGACTGTACAAATTCATAAAAATATAATCTATTTTTTTATAAATTGATGTCAGATTTCCCTCATGTTCTGTGACTTTCTTTTTTCATTTTTGGTGCTGTTAAATATGTTACACTAGTTCTTTTGTTTAAGCCTTACTGCTCAAAGCAACACCTAGCCAGGGTTGAGCTTAACGTTTATAAACTGACTGGGCCAAAGACAATATTTTCAAGTATATTATATGATAAGGTCGTACAGCCATACCATATAATACACCCAAATCATCACATATACCCATGTTGTTAGCCCATCCAATGGCCTCCCTCTCAAATGCCAAGCAGTTGGTATGTTATATAAGCTATATTCTGCCTTGTATATGGGGTTTGATCCCTATGTTTCCTAGAAAATGCAGATTGCGTGTTTTTCAACAAGATTGTGCCAATCATTATTATTAAGCCTTTTTCACCAGTTTGTGATGTTTCAACTTAATATGTTTCGTGAGGACAAATCACATGGACCTGTACTGTTTGTGCTTCGAGCTGTTCATTTGCCGAAGGGAGTATATGCTGGACTAGCTGTGTGTCACAGTGTCCTTTTCTTGGGATCTGCACACCGCCGAACAAAAGGCCCACCTTCCAGCGTCACCAACTCAGAAAGCTATTATAGCACAGAGATATGGTGAAGGCAGTCGGGGGAAGGGAATTAGGGTAGGGAACAGAAGGGAGAGAGATCTGAAAAGGAAAAATGGTTAAGCATGTATGTATATACTTGTTCATAACAGTATTAACATTCAATTATACATTTAGACAAAGGCGTCTACGTGAATGCAAGTGTTGAGACACTTATGGAATAAACAAAGGTGTCTTAGTGGATGCAAGAGTTGAGACCCTTATGGAATAAACAAAGGCGTCTCGGTGTGTGCAGGAGTTGAGACCCTTATGGAATAGACAAAGGTGTCTCCGTGGATGCAAGTGTTGAGACCCTTATGGAATAGACAAAGGCGTCTCCATGAATGCAAGTGTTGAGACCCTTATGGAATAGACAAAGGCATCTCCATGTATGCAAGAGTTGAGACCCTTGTGGAATAAACAAAGGTGCCTTAGTGGATGCAAGTGTTGAGACCCTTATGGAATAAACAAAGGCTCCGTGTGTGCAGGAGTTGAGACCCTTATGGGATAGACAAAGGCATCTCCATGAATGCAAGTGTTGAGACCCTTATGGAATAAACAAAGGCGTCTCCGTGTGTGCAGGAGTTGAGACCCTTATGGAATAGACAAAGGTGTCTCCGTGGATGCAAGTGTTGAGACCCTTATGGAATAAACAAAGGCGTCTCCATGAATGCAAGAGTTGAGACCCTTATGGAATAGACAAAGGCGTCTCCATGAATGCAAGTGTTGAGACCCTTGTGGAATAGACAAAGGCATCTCCGTGTGTGCAAGAGTTGAGACCCTTATGGAATAAACAAAGGTGTCTTAGTGGATGCAAGTGTTTAGACCCTTACAGAATAAACAAAGGCTCCGTGTGTGCATGAGTTGAGACCCTTATGGAATAGACAAAGGCTTCTCCGTGGATGCAAGTGTTGAGACCCTTATGGAATAAACAAAGGCATCTCCATGAATGCAAGTGTTGAGACCCTTATGGAATAGACAAAGGTGTTTCCGTGTGTGCAAGAGTTGAGACCCTTATGGAATAAACAAAGGCATCTCCGTGAATGCAAGAGTTGAGACCCTTATGGAATAGACAAAGGCGTCTCCGTGAATGCAAGTGTTGAGACCCTTATGTAATAGACAAAGGCGTCTCCGTGTGTGCAAGACTTAAGACCCTTATGGAATAGACAAAGGCGTCTCCATGGATGCAAGTGTTGAGACCCTTATGGAATAAACAAAGGCGTCTCCATGAATGCAAGAGTTGAGACCCTTATGGAATAGAAAAGGCGTCTCTGTGGATGCAAGTGTTGAGACCCTTATGGAATGAATAGACGAAGGTGTCTCCCTGTGTGCAAGAGTTGAGACCCTTATGGAATAAACAAAGGCGTCTCCGTGAATGCAAGAGTTGAGACTCTTATGGAATAGAAAAAGGCGTCTCCGTGTGTGCAAGAGTTGAGACCCTTATGGAATAAACGAAGGCGTCTCCGTGAATGCAAGAGTTGAGACCCTTATGGAATAAACGAAGGCGTCTCCGTGAATGCAAGAGTTGAGACCCTTATGGAATAGCCAAAGGCGTCTCCGTGAATGCAAGAGTTGAGACCCTTATGGAATAGACAAAGGCGTCTCCGTTAATGCAAGAGTTGAGACACTTATGGAATAGACAAAGGCGTCTCCGTGAATGCAGGTGTTGAGACCCTTATGGAAAAGACTAAAGCGCCTCTGTGAATGCAAGTGTTGAGACCCTTATGGAATAGACAAAGGCATCTCCGTGTATGCAAGAGTTGAGACCCTTATGGAATAAACAAAGGTGTCTTAGTGGATGCAAGTGTTGAGACCCTTATGGAATAAACAAAGGCTCCGTGTGTGCAGGAGTTGAGACCCTTATAGAATAGACAAAGGCGTCTCCGTGGATGCAAGTGTTGAGACCCTTATGGAATAGACAAAGGGATCTCCATGAATGCAAGAGTTGAGACCCTTATGGAATAAACAATGGCATCTCCGTGAATGCAAGAGTTGAGACCCTTATGGAATAGACAAAGGTGTCTCCGTGAATACAAGTGCTGAGACCCTTATGGAATAGACAAAGGCGCCTCTGTGTGCGCAAGAGTTAAGACCCTTATGGAATAGACAAAAGCGTCTCCGTGGGTGCAAGTTTTGAGACCCTTATGGAATAAACAAAGGTGTCTCCATGTGTGCAGAAGTTGAGACCCTTATGGAATAGACAAAGGCGTCTCCATGAATGCAAGTGTTGAGACCCTTATGGAATAGACAAAGGCATCTCCGTGTGTGCAAGAGTTGAGACCCTTATGGAATAAATAAAGGTGTCTTAGTGGATGCAAGTGTTGAGACCCTTATGGAATAAACAAAGGCTCCGTGTGTGCAGGAGTTGAGACCCTTATGGAATAGACAAAGGCTTCTCCATGGATGCAAGTGTTGAGACCCTTATGGAATAAACAAAGGCACCTCCATGAATGCAAGAGTTGAGACACTTATGGAATAGACAAAGGCATCTCCATGAATGCAAGTGTTGAGACCCTTATGGAATAGACAAAGGCATCTCTGTGTGTGCAAGAGTTGAGACCCTTATGGAATAAACAAAGGCATCGCCGTGAATGCAAGAGTTGAGACCCTTATGGAATAGAAAAAGGCATCTCCATGTGTGCAAGAGTTGAGATTCTTATGGAATAAACAAAGGCGTCTCCGTGAATGCAAGTGTTTAGACCCTTACAGAATAAACAAAGGCTCCGTGTGTGCATGAGTTGAGACCCTTATGGAATAGACAAAGGCTTCTCCGTGGATGCAAGTGTTGAGACCCTTATGGAATAAACAAAGGCATCTCCATGAATGCAAGTGTTGAGACCCTTATGGAATAGACAAAGGTGTTTCCGTGTGTGCAAGAGTTGAGACCCTTATGGAATAAACAAAGGCATCTCCGTGAATGCAAGAGTTGAGACCCTTATGGAATAGACAAAGGCGTCTCCGTGAATGCAAGTGTTGAGACCCTTATGTAATAGACAAAGGCGTCTCCGTGTGTGCAAGACTTAAGACCCTTATGGAATAGACAAAGGCGTCTCCGTGGATGCAAGTGTTGAGACCCTTATGGAATAAACAAAGGCGTCTCCATGAATGCAAGAGTTGAGACCCTTATGGAATAGAAAAGGCGTCTCTGTGGATGCAAGTGTTGAGACCCTTATGGAATGAATAGACGAAGGTGTCTCCCTGTGTGCAAGAGTTGAGACCCTTATGGAATAAACAAAGGCGTCTCCGTGAATGCAAGAGTTGAGACTCTTATGGAATAGAAAAAGGCGTCTCCGTGTGTGCAAGAGTTGAGACCCTTATGGAATAAACGAAGGCGTCTCCGTGAATGCAAGAGTTGAGACCCTTATGGAATAAACGAAGGCGTCTCCGTGAATGCAAGAGTTGAGACCCTTATGGAATAGCCAAAGGCGTCTCCGTGAATGCAAGAGTTGAGACCCTTATGGAATAGACAAAGGCGTCTCCGTTAATGCAAGAGTTGAGACACTTATGGAATAGACAAAGGCGTCTCCGTGAATGCAGGTGTTGAGACCCTTATGGAAAAGACTAAAGCGCCTCTGTGAATGCAAGTGTTGAGACCCTTATGGAATAGACAAAGGCATCTCCGTGTATGCAAGAGTTGAGACCCTTATGGAATAAACAAAGGTGTCTTAGTGGATGCAAGTGTTGAGACCCTTATGGAATAAACAAAGGCTCCGTGTGTGCAGGAGTTGAGACCCTTATAGAATAGACAAAGGCGTCTCCGTGGATGCAAGTGTTGAGACCCTTATGGAATAGACAAAGGGATCTCCATGAATGCAAGAGTTGAGACCCTTATGGAATAAACAATGGCATCTCCGTGAATGCAAGAGTTGAGACCCTTATGGTATAGACAAAGGTGTCTCCGTGAATACAAGTGCTGAGACCCTTATGGAATAGACAAAGGCGCCTCTGTGTGCGCAAGAGTTAAGACCCTTATGGAATAGACAAAAGCGTCTCCGTGGGTGCAAGTTTTGAGACCCTTATGGAATAAACAAAGGTGTCTCCATGTGTGCAGGAGTTGAGACCCTTATGGAATAGACAAAGGCGTCTCCATGAATGCAAGTGTTGAGACCCTTATGGAATAGACAAAGGCATCTCCGTGTGTGCAAGAGTTGAGACCCTTATGGAATAAATAAAGGTGTCTTAGTGGATGCAAGTGTTGAGACCCTTATGGAATAAACAAAGGCTCCGTGTGTGCAGGAGTTGAGACCCTTATGGAATAGACAAAGGCTTCTCCATGGATGCAAGTGTTGAGACCCTTATGGAATAAACAAAGGCACCTCCATGAATGCAAGAGTTGAGACACTTATGGAATAAACAAAGGCATCGCCGTGAATGCAAGAGTTGAGACCCTTATGGAATAGAAAAAGGCATCTCCATGTGTGCAAGAGTTGAGATTCTTATGGAATAAACAAAGGCGTCTCCGTGAATGCAAGTGTTTAGACCCTTACAGAATAAACAAAGGCTCCGTGTGTGCATGAGTTGAGACCCTTATGGAATAGACAAAGGCTTCTCCGTGGATGCAAGTGTTGAGACCCTTATGGAATAAACAAAGGCATCTCCATGAATGCAAGTGTTGAGACCCTTATGGAATAGACAAAGGTGTTTCCGTGTGTGCAAGAGTTGAGACCCTTATGGAATAAACAAAGGCATCTCCGTGAATGCAAGAGTTGAGACCCTTATGGAATAGACAAAGGCGTCTCCGTGAATGCAAGTGTTGAGACCCTTATGTAATAGACAAAGGCGTCTCCGTGTGTGCAAGACTTAAGACCCTTATGGAATAGACAAAGGCGTCTCCGTGGATGCAAGTGTTGAGACCCTTATGGAATAAACAAAGGCGTCTCCATGAATGCAAGAGTTGAGACCCTTATGGAATAGAAAAGGCGTCTCTGTGGATGCAAGTGTTGAGACCCTTATGGAATGAATAGACGAAGGTGTCTCCCTGTGTGCAAGAGTTGAGACCCTTAAGGAATAAACAAAGGCGTCTCCGTGAATGCAAGAGTTGAGACTCTTATGGAATAGAAAAAGGCGTCTCCGTGTGTGCAAGAGTTGAGACCCTTATGGAATAAACGAAGGCGTCTCCGTGAATGCAAGAGTTGAGACCCTTATGGAATAAACGAAGGCGTCTCCGTGAATGCAAGAGTTGAGACCCTTATGGAATAGCCAAAGGCGTCTCCGTGAATGCAAGAGTTGAGACCCTTATGGAATAGACAAAGGCGTCTCCGTTAATGCAAGAGTTGAGACACTTATGGAATAGACAAAGGCGTCTCCGTGAATGCAGGTGTTGAGACCCTTATGGAAAAGACTAAAGCGCCTCTGTGAATGCAAGTGTTGAGACCCTTATGGAATAGACAAAGGCATCTCCGTGTATGCAAGAGTTGAGACCCTTATGGAATAAACAAAGGTGTCTTAGTGGATGCAAGTGTTGAGACCCTTATGGAATAAACAAAGGCTCCGTGTGTGCAGGAGTTGAGACCCTTATAGAATAGACAAAGGCGTCTCCGTGGATGCAAGTGTTGAGACCCTTATGGAATAGACAAAGGGATCTCCATGAATGCAAGAGTTGAGACCCTTATGGAATAAACAATGGCATCTCCGTGAATGCAAGAGTTGAGACCCTTATGGAATAGACAAAGGTGTCTCCGTGAATACAAGTGCTGAGACCCTTATGGAATAGACAAAGGCGCCTCTGTGTGCGCAAGAGTTAAGACCCTTATGGAATAGACAAAGGCGTCTCCGTGGGTGCAAGTTTTGAGACCCTTATGGAATAAACAAAGGTGTCTCCATGTGTGCAGGAGTTGAGACCCTTATGGAATAGACAAAGGCGTCTCCATGAATGCAAGTGTTGAGACCCTTATGGAATAGACAAAGGCATCTCCGTGTGTGCAAGAGTTGAGACCCTTATGGAATAAATAAAGGTGTCTTAGTGGATGCAAGTGTTGAGACCCTTATGGAATAAACAAAGGCTCCGTGTGTGCAGGAGTTGAGACCCTTATGGAATAGACAAAGGCTTCTCCATGGATGCAAGTGTTGAGACCCTTATGGAATAAACAAAGGCACCTCCATGAATGCAAGAGTTGAGACACTTATGGAATAGACAAAGGCATCTCCATGAATGCAAGTGTTGAGACCCTTATGGAATAGACAAAGGCATCTCTGTGTGTGCAAGAGTTGAGACCCTTATGGAATAAACAAAGGCATCGCCGTGAATGCAAGAGTTGAGACCCTTATGGAATAGAAAAAGGCGTCTCCATGTGTGCGAGAGTTGAGATTCTTATGGAATAAACAAAGGCGTCTCCGTGAATGCAAGTGTTGAGACCCTTATGGAGCAGACTAAGGCGTCTCTGTGAATGCAAGTGTTGAGACCCTTATGAAATAGACAAAGGCATCTCCGTGTATGCAAGAGTTGAGACCCTTATGGAATAAACAAAGGTGTCTTAGTGGATACAAGTGTTGAGACCCTTATGGAATAAACAAAGGCTCTGTGTGTGCAGGAGTTGAGACCCTTATGGAACAGACAAAGGCGTCTCCGTGGATGCAAGTGTTGAGACCTTTATGGAATAAACAAAGGCATCTCCGTGAATGTAAGAGTTGAGACCCTTATGGAATAGCCAAAGGCATCTCCATGGATACAAGTGTTGAGACCCTTATGGAATAGACAAAGGCGTCTCCGTGTGTGCAAGAGTTGAGACCCTTATGGAATAAACAAAGGCATCTCTGTGAATGCAAGAGTTGAGACCCTTATGGAATAGACAAAGGCGTCTCCATGAATGCAAGTGCTGAGACCCTTATGGAATAGACAAAGGCGTCTCCGTGTGTTCAAGGATTAAGACCCTTATGGTATAGACAAAGGCGTCTCCGTGGGTGCAAGTTTTGAGACCCTTATGGAATAAACAAAGGCGTCTCCATGTGTGCAGGAGTTGAGAGCCTTATGGAATAGACAAAGGTGTCTCTGTGGATGCAAGTGCTGAGACCCTTATGGAAAAAACAAAGGCATCTCCATGAATACAAGTGTTGAGACCCTTATGGAATAGAAAAAGGCGTCTCCGTGTGTGCTAGAGTTGAGACCCTTATGGAATAAACGAAGGCGTCTCTGTGAATGCAAGAGTTGAGACCCTTATGGGATTAACGAAGGCGTCTCCGTGAATGCAAGAGTTGAGACCCTTATGGAATAGACAAAGGCGTCTCCGTGAATGCAAGAGTTGAGACCCTTATGGAATAGACAAAGGCCTCTCTGTGAATGCAAGAGTTGAGACACTTATGGAATAAACAAAGGTGTCTTAGTGGATGCAAGTGTTGAGATCCTTATGGAATAAACAAAGGCTCCGTGTGTGCAGGAGTTGAGACCCTTATGGAATAGACAAAGGCGTCTCCGTGGATGCAAGTGTTGAGACCCTTATGGAATAAACAAAGGCATCTCCGTGAATGCAAGAGTTGAGACCCTTATGGAATAGACAAAGGCATCTCCATGAATGCAAGTGTTGAGACCCTTATGGAATAGACAAAGGCGTCTCCGTGAATGCAAGTGTTGAGACCCTTATGGAATAAACAAAGGCATCTCCGTGAATGCAAGAGTTGAGACCCTTATGGAATAGACAAAGGCGTCTCCGTGAATGCAAGTGCTCAGACCCTTATGGAATAGACAAAGGCGTCTCCGTGTGCGCAAGAGTTAAGACCCTTATGGAATAGACAAAGGCGTCTCCGTGGGTGCAAGTTTTGAGACCTTTATGGAATAAACAAAGGTGTCTCCATGTGTGCAGGAGTTGAGACCCTTATGGAATAGACAAAGGTGTCTCAGTGGATGCAAGTGTTGAGACCCTTATGGAATAAACAAGGGCGTCTCCATGAATGCAAGAGTTGAGACCCTTATGGAATAGACAAAGGCGTCTCCATGAATGCAAGTGTTGAGACCCTTATGTAATAGACAAAGGCATCTCCGTGTGTGCAAGAGTTGAGACCCTTCTGGAATAAATAAAGGTGTCTTAGTGGATGCAAGTGTTGAGACCCTTATGGAATAAACAAAGGCGTCTCCGTGGATGCAAGTGTTGAGACCTTTATGGAATAAACAATGGCATCTCCGTGGATACAAGTGTTGAGACCCTTATGGAATAAACAAAGGCTATGTGTGTGCAGGAGTTGAGACCCTTATGGAACAGACAAAGGCGTCTCCGTGGATGCAAGTGTTGAGACCTTTATGGAATAAACAAAGGCATCTCCGTGAATGCAAGAGTTGAGACCCTTATGGAATAGCCAAAGGCATCTCCATGGATACAAGTGTTGAGACCCTTATGGAATAGACAAAGGCGTCTCCGTGTGTGCAAGAGTTGAGACCCTTATGGAATAAACAAAGGCATCTCCGTGAATGCAAGAGGTGAGACCCTTATGGAATAGACAAAGGCGTCTCCATGAATGCAAGTGCTGAGACCATTATGGAATAGACAAAGGCGTCTCCGTGTGTTCAAGGGTTAAGACCCTTATGGTATAGACAAAGGCGTCTCCGTGGGTGCAAGTTTTGAGACCCTTATGGAATAAACAAAGGCGTCTCCATGTGTGCAGGAGTTGAGACCCTTATGGAATAGACAAAGGTGTCTCTGTGGATGCAAGTGTTGAGACCCTTATGGAAAAAACAAAGGCATCTCAATGAATACAAGTGTTGAGACCCTCATGGAATAGACAAAGGCATTTCCGTGTGTGCAAGAGTTGAGACCCTTATGGGATAAACAAAGGCGTCTCCGTGAATGCAAGAGTTGAGACTCTTATGGAATAGAAAAAGGCGTCTCCGTGTGTGCTAGAGTTGAGACCCTTATGGAATAAACGAAGGCGTCTCTGTGAATGCAAGAGTTGAGACCCTTATGGGATTAAGGAAAGCGTCTCCGTGAATGCAAGAGTTGAGACCCTTATGGAATAGACAAAGGCGTCTCCGTGAATGCAAGAGTTGAGACCCTTATGGAATAGACAAAGGCCTCTCTGTGAATGCAAGAGTTGAGACACTTATGGAATAGACAAAGGCGTCTCCGTGAATGCAGGTGTTGAGACCCTTATGGAACAGACTAAGGCGCCTCTGTGAATGCAAGTGTTGAGACCCTTATGGAATAGACAAAGGCATCTCCGTGTATGCAAGAGTTGAGACCCTTATGGGATAAACAAAGGTGTCTTAGTGGATGCAAGTGTTGAGACCCTTATGGAATAAACAAAGGCTCCGTGTGTGCAGGAGTTGAGACCCTTATGGAATAGACAAAGGCGTCTCCGTGGATGCAAGTGTTGAGACCCTTATGTAATAAACAAAGGCATCTCCGTGAATGCAAGAGTTGAGACCCTTATGGAATAGACAAAGGCATCTCCATGAATGCAAGTGTTGAGATCCTTATGGAATAGACAAAGGCGTCTCCGTGAATGCAAGTGTTGAGACCCTTATGGAATAGACAAAGGCGTCTCCGTGTGTGCAAGAGTTGAGACCCTTATGGAATAAACAAAGGCATCTCCGTGAATGCAAGAGTTGAGACCCTTATGGAATAGACAAAGGCGTCTCCGTGAATGCAAGTGCTCAGACCCTTATGGAATAGACAAAGGCGTCTCCGTGTGCGCAAGAGTTAAGACCCTTATGGAATAGACAAAGGCGTCTCCGTGGATGCAAGTTTTGAGACCCTTATGGAATAAACAAAGGTGTCTCCATGTGTGCAGGAGTTGAGACCCTTATGGAATAGACAAAGGTGTCTCAGTGGATGCAAGTGTTGAGACCCTTATGGAATAAACAAGGGCGTCTCCATGAATGCAAGAGTTGAGACCCTTATGGAATAGACAAAGGCGTCTCCATGAATGCAAGTGTTGAGACCCTTATGTAATAGGCAAAGGCATCTCCGTGTGTGCAAGAGTTAAAACCCTTATGGAATAAATAAAGGTGTCTTAGTGGATGCAAGTGTTGAGACCCTTATGGAATAAACAAAGGCTCTGTGTGTGCAGGAGTTGAGACCCTTATGGAATAGACAAAGGCGTCTCCATGGATGCAAGTGTTGAGACCCTTATGGAATAAACAAAGGCATCTCCATGAATGCAAGAGTTGAGACACTTATGGAATAGACAAAGGCATCTCCATGAATGCCAGTGTTGAGACCCTTATGGACTAGGCAAAGGCATCTCTGTGTGTGCAAGAGTTGAGACCCTTATGGAATAAACAAAGGCATCGCCGTGAATGCAAGAGTTGAGACCCTTATGGAATAAACAAAGGCATCTCCGTGAATGCAAGAGTTGAGACCCTTATGGAATAGAAAAAGGCGTCTCTGTGTGTGCAAGAGTTGAGACCCTTATGGAATAAACAAAGGCGTCTCTGTGAATGCAAGCGTTGAGACCCTTACGGAACAGACTAAGGCGTCTCTGTGAATGCAAGTGTTGAGACCCTTATGGAATAGACAAAGGCATCTCCGTGTATGCAAGAGTTGAAACCCTTATGGAATAAACAAAGGTGTCTTAGTGGATACAAGTGTTGAGACCCTTATGGAATAAACAAAGGCTCTGTGTGTGCAGGAGTTGAGACCCTTATGGAACAGACAAAGGCGTCTCCGTGGATGCAAGTGTTGAGACCCTTATGGAATAAACAAAGGCATCTCCGTGAATGCAAGAGTTGAGACCCTTATGGAATAGCCAAAGGCGTCTCCGTGTGTGCAAGAGTTGAGACCCTTATGGAATAAACAAAGGCATCTCCGTGAATGCAAGAGTTGAGACCCTTATGGAATAGACAAAAGCGTCTCCATGAATACAAGTGCTGAGACCCTTATGGAATAGACAAAGGCGTCTCCATGTGTGCAGGAGTTGAGACCCTTATGGAATAGACGAAGGTGTCTCTGTGGATGCAAGTGTTGAGACCCTTATGGAATAAACAAAGGTGTCTCCATGAATGCAAGAGTTGAGAGCCTTATGGAATAGACAAAGGCGTCTCCATAAATGCAAGTGTTGAGACCCTTATGGAATAGACAAAGGCATCTCCTTGTGTGCAAGAGTTGAGACCCTTATGAAATAAACAAAGGTGTCTTAGTGGATGCAAGTGTTGAGACCCTTAAGGAATAAACAAAGGCTCCGTGTGTGCATGAGTTGAGACCCTTATGGAATAGACAAAGGCGTCTCCATGGATGCAAGAGTTGAGACCCTTATGGAATAGACAAAGGCCTCTCCGTGAATGCAAGAGTTGAGACACTTATGGAATAGACAAAGGCGTCTCAGTGAATGCAAGTGTTGAGACCCTTATGGAACAGACTAAGGCGTCTCCGTGAATGCTAGTGTTGAGACCCTTATGCAACAGACTAAGGCATCTCCATGAATTCTAGTGTTGAGACCCTTATGGAATAGACAAAGGCGTCTCCGTGGATGAAAAAGGTTAGACCCTTATGGAATAAATAAAGGCGTCCCCGTGGGTGCAAGACTGGGTAGAATCTTGATACTTCAGTATGTCATGAGCATTAAAGAAAACTGGGCGTGGCCCTTCTCTGAATCGTGGAACAAGAACAATTAGTAAAATCATGATACTTCAGGATGTCGTGAGCATTAAACAAAACTGGGCGTGGCCCTTCTCTGAATCATGGAACAAGAACAATTAGTAAAATCATGATACTTCAGGATGTCGTGAGCATTAAACAAAACTGGGTGTGGCCCTTCTCTGAACCATAGAACAAAAACAAACTGAGACCTCTGAACCTTGAGAAGGCAAGAGCTTGGACCTTGGACATACTCTGAACATCAATCATGCAACTACTATGCCTTCATAAACATAAAACATTTGGTCTCAGTCTAGAAATTCGCAAAGACTCAAACATGTATCTCACATATCATCAAAGGCTTAAATATGTCTCTCATATATTATGCTTCCAAAAACAATGAAAATTATGATTTGCTTATCTATGAGATGTTTTCACATTTGCCACATAGTCCTGAAAGTTTTACTCATGTAAACTGAAGCGCCTTGATTATTGGATCAAGGTCGCTTTACTCATATGAACTGAAGCGCTTTGATTGCTGTGCGAAGGGCGCTTTACTTCCAATGAACTGAAGCGCTTTGAATGTCGTGCCAAGTGCGCTTTACTCCTGTGAACTGAAGCACTTTGAATACTATGCCAAGTGTGCTTTTCTCCTGTGAACTGAAGCACTTTAAATGTCGTGCCAAGGGGCGCTTTACTCCTGTGAACTGAAGCTCTTTGAATGATGTGCCAAGTGCGCTTTACTCCTGTGAACTGAAGCGCTTTGAATACCATGCCAAATGCGCTTCACTCCTGTGAACTGAAGCGCTTTGAATACCATGCCAAGTGCGCTTTACTCCTGTGAACTGAAGCGCTTGGAATACCATGCCAAGTGCGCTTTACTCCTGTGAACTGAAGCACTTTAAATGTCGTGCTTGGGGCACTTTACCTGTGTGGCCTGAAACGCTTTGCTCATTATGCTAAGGGGCGCTTTACCTTTTAGAATTAACGACTTCCTTCAAACTTGGGTTCAGCAAGGCCTTACTCCTACGAGTATGACCTACTTGTTTTTGAATGCACCATGGAAACAAGGATACTTCGGTTGGATGACACTCTGCCATTCAGGAACTCTGCTCTTCTCCAGAGAAATCCCCACGAGGTCTGGCTGCATCGCAGTCTTCAAAATAGTGAGCAACGTGCTTGGGTGTGGCTGGGCTTTATAGGCCTGCCACACCCAAAGATGGCTGCTGCCTCTAAAAACATGGGAATTGTAGTCCCTTTATGGAATAGCACTGATAAGTACATCTTGTCCACCAGTGATCTGAACCTGCAGCTTTATGAGCTTTGCCACAGGGCAGACGATGTTGATGGCCACCTTTGGAGCAAGCGGGGATGACAAGTGGTGCGCAGAAAGCGCAGCAGAGCCGCAAAGCGGAGTTTCGGGCGGGCCCTGGACCGCGCATGGTTTTATTCCTGACACTGTGTTTACATAATTATAATGATGTACAGGAACAAACTCTTTATTCCTTATGCTATGAGCAATGTTCATGTTTGCTTTAAAGGAATTTTACCAGCCACTCACTCCTTAGGCCAATATCTCATGATGTTGTCACTACCCTGCTCTCATTGCATCAGATGCGATTGATCTTACTGGATGTGCCATCACTCAGTATCTCAGAATCCAGGCCACTTACACTGATCAATATTCTGCTTAATAAATATGCCTTGTCATAATTATTGCTACTTGGATTCTTAGCAATGATAAATATTTCACTTTAACAACCTTCAACAAAACAATTCCTATGGTGGCAAGGTTTCTCTCTTTTGTGGCCCTAGTGCTTTACAGTGTCTCATACCCTCCTACCATCCTCTGGTAGATTCTACGCCCATTTCTGAATTACCCAACAATTCAACACCAGTTATATTGGTCGAGACAATATTGTAAAGGCTTTCAAGATGACGTAGTAGGCGTAACAAATTCCCCCTACTTAGAATGTCATATTCTTACTCAGATGGGTAGGTAGGAGAAAGGTCTAGTTTGAATTTGTAGAAAGGGCCCCACGTGTTCCTTGGCCAAGTTGTATATTTTTTTGCATATTTGTATCGCCTCCTGCTTTGCTGAGAAAACCAGGTGTTGCCATTTTCACTTAAGGCTGAGACCAGACCTTTGGAACACACATTACCTGAATTTTGATGAGTGTTAAGTGGACTTCCTTCAGTATTATGGACATGCCAATCATGGTCTAGCAGTCTGTGTCATTTGTCCAATCTGCCGTTTCAATTTCTAGTTTCTCAATACCTTTCAGACATGAGGGAGGCTAGTGATTTATAGACTTTGAATTAAGGTCATGGATTTAAACTCCTCCTGATTTATGTAGGTGGTCAGTGTTGACCTGCTGTACATACCTAAAGGCATATCCAGCTTGTTTTTTGTTGCCTGTTTCTCAAAGATAGGATAGATTTGTTTCTCCTTGAGATCTTTCTGTGTGATCATTCTACAACAATCATTTGTTTCCTTAAAAGCGGAGTCAAGAGATCTTTAGATCAGCTTTCCTTTCCCAGGACCAGTCTCCGAGCCTCCAGAGTTTGCTAGACTATTAGGGCTGAGGCTCCTAGATGACTTTGGTGTCTCTGTGGTCTCTATCCGAGCCTGCATAATACATGTATTTCAAACACTTAAAATAAATGCTTCCAGTTTGATCCCAATGAGTTGCTGGGGTGAATGAAATGTAAACAAGAGCGATGTAATCCAGCTGCCAACTCCATTCACAGTCTGATGAAGGCGTGTTAGGTTATTGCTTGATGTATTAAACTTTTTGGGGTTCTTGAACCCCACTTCCCCTGCTTCTCCACTTTAGTGCTCCTGCTCCTTGCAGGCTGGACAAAGTCCAAAAGTAGCATCGCCACTCGAGGGAGGTGTTGAAAGTCAGAATTGCCATGCCGTGTTGATTTTCTACAACCCCGTGGAGGACTCAGGGGAGGAAAGCTCAGAGACAAGGGTTTTCTGGCCCCAATAAGCAACCCTCTTGGACAATAAAGTAATACAAAAGGGAGAAAGAGGTACTGAGTTGTAAAAGAGGTGTGGGTAGGGTCTGCAGATTAAGCAAAGTTTATGCAGAGTTAATGCATAAATCTATTCAACTTTAGCAACTAATGCTCCACTCCAGAGTCTCCACTCTCCCTCACAGCCTTGTACAGCCTCTAAGCTAATCTAGCTTTCTAAGTCTCTCTCAGGCAATCTCTTGACCCCTCCACCCCCAATGTTCAGCAACAGCCGAAATGCTAAATTGGGATGCGGGTGTGAGTGAAAAATTAAGCAAGGTCAAGGAGGAGACGACGACTGAATGGAGAGCTCGGGGTGAAACACTGCCTCTGAAACTGGGACAGAATTCAGACCAAGCCCAAATAAACCTGGGCAGGCTGAACTGATATGTAGCCAATGACAAGAAACAGTATGGGTGCAGAAGATGCAGGGTTTACAAGAAATCCACACTTTTTAAACCACATGCCTGTAAAAGACTATACAGTGCTGCACCAAGGAACGTAAAGACCATCATACCTCCTACACCCCATAGCCCCATTCCCTATATTTCTGCCCACGGGGTCTAGAGACAAAATAACCAGACCTCTACTTATGGCCCTTGAGTCTCCAAAGCACCTTAGAGCTCACTGGGGCCCTCAGCGAGATTGGAGGGTTAAAATAAAGGGAATATCCTGAGTCCACACCAGGAGGGCCAAAAGTGTCAGCATTAACAACTGATGAGAGGCCATGACAGTGGCAATAAAGTGCACTCCTTTTTGCGTTAACAGGTCATGAAAGTGAGAGTAAGGGTTTGATTACTTACTGGTAATCTTCATTACTCTGAATTCCTTTTTCTCGTCCCAATACTTACTTAAATGAGGTGTTCAACCTCTACCAGGCACCATGTGACCCAACCAGAACACATTACACATTTTAGTGCTATATGCTCCTCCACCCTCTCCTCCAAGCCCCTCCCACCAATATGGTGGATAAAAGGGGATGGAGTCTACAACACTTCCTGTACGTCCCCAAACCAACAGAAGGATTCGGGTGTGGAGAGAGTGCTGGGAGAGAGGTTTGTAAGTATTAGGTTGAGAAAAAGGAATTAAGAGTAATGAAGATTACCGGTAAGTAATTGAACCATTACCTCCTCAACCTTAATCTCGTCCAAATACTTAAATAAGGATATACCAAAGCAAGGCCAGCACAACCTGAATCCCAAAGAAACAAAAACAACTCTTGGAAATGCATAAGAAAACACTGAAAACAATGTAAACCAGGAGAGAAGAAGAAACAGCAAGCAGGGGGCACAAGGCAGAACAGCAGCCAGACCCCTTGCCCCAGATTCCAACCCCAGATGAGAAGGGTAACGAAGGCAGACTAGAATGCCCAGGAAACTGTCAAACAAAAGGCAACCAAAGAAACACCCGCATCAGAAGCCCAGGAGGCCGCCAGGTGACGCGTAGAAGACCCCGTACCTTGGCAGGCAACTGCCGGAAATGGGAAGCAAAAAGAAGAGAAAATGTAGAAGCACAGGCTGGCAATGTCCTAACGCCCCTGCACTGGACAAAGAAAATGCACACCACCCAAACAGTGAAAGAGAACCACACAACCGCCCCAAAGGGAGGGGAGAGGAAGCCAGACCTTGGTGACGAGGAACAGAGGAGAACCTCGAAAGGTCCAACAGGAGCAGCAAAGAAGCAGAAAGGAGTCACACTCCAGTGGCTCTAAAGGAAAAGAGTGTAGGGCCATGATCACCAAAGGAAGACCACAGGCATGAGCCGGGAGGGGCTTGGATCAGGGGGGAGCGTATAGAGCTAAAACTTGTGATTGGTTCTAGCCAGGTCACATGGTGCCTGGGTAGAGGCTGAACACCTCATTTAGATAAGTATTGGGATGAGATAAAGGTTGAGGAGGTATTTAACTCTCTACTGCTCCAAGAGGTCATGGCAGTGGTATTATTGCACTCTCCACCGCACCAAGAGGTCATGGCAGTGGTATTAATGCACTCTCTACCGCACCAAGTGGCCATGACACTGGCAGTAATGAGCTGTCTTCTAGAAAAGCCTGAGATAACAAATTATTTATAATCTAAATGCCACGAATCAACATCTTTTAAGAATATTTTTGCTTTGTGCTAGTTTGTTGGGTCTACTTGAATATTGTATTTGTTATTTTCTTATTTGCGTATTCCCTGAAGAGGAAAGTTGCTTCTTATTCTGACACAATACAAAAGTTATGATTCTGAAATAACAAATAGAATAGGTTGCTAGGCATTTTGCTTCTGTAATGTATTTTTGATCTTTTTAAGTGCAATGTGTTACGCAGCCCCTACGAATCCTCTCACAATTTGTTTGAAAAGCTATGCTTTGAAATAACTTGTACCGGTATAACGTGTGCACGTTGTCCTACACACTATCACGACACTCCCTCTCTTCTACAATATCTCCCCTGGCTCCCGTGCCCCTCTATACACCATGTACATTGACCTAAATTTCACCGCAGCCCCTAGAGCCAGGCAGGCTCTTCGGCTGTGCGCAACTTCCTCATTAATGGCTCATCTATCTTTAACGAATCCTCCGCTCGGTGGTACATCTGCTCGGGAAGCAGAGGGCCGTGGTCAGATGCTAAACGCTCCTGAATGGGCCGCTTGAGTTGCTTCTCGACTCTGCAGGGCAGAAGGCGGGGAGTCACAGTTCAGTCAACCAAGCGCAAGGCTACATCCCCAATGAGCGAGCAATAAAGCGGCACAACCGACCATACAGAAAATTGCTCACAGCAGCCAGTCCTGCTCTGCTCTCAAGGGGAGGACGTGTGGACTTCTGCTGAGCAGGGGAGTTTGAATTCACAGTGTTCAAAGTGCAAGGCCTGGCAGAGACCTAACATATGCGATCGAATCACTTGTGGTGAGAGTCAGCAGCATAACGCAAAATTATGCCGCCCCCCACCCACCCAATGAATGTCTCCTGTATCTCGCAGATATTCGTTGGCCTTGGGCTGGATTGGCCCCCCAGAAAGGCTGGGAGTCCTCTGCAAAGCAGGGGGCTGCAGGGGTCCCTTACCTCTTTAGTTAGCGCTCCTGTAAATCTCAAGCCATTTTAATTTCAATGCTGGGTGGAAGTGTTCACCAGTTGCAAGCTAGCCACTGGCTGATTTGTAGGTCACGAGGTAGACTCAAGCAAGACCAACCACACCTTCTGTATGTCCAAGGGTGGTAATTTGGGTACCCTTATATTGGGAGGTAGTAGTAACGCTGAGTGTTTTTAGCACTTAGAACAGAATTAGCGTAGCACAAAGTGCTATATAAAAAATCAAAAAGTAAAGGTTAGAGGCTAACAAGGGAATCATTTTTGAAAAAGTATTTGAAAATAATGTTCATCACTTATCTATCCTAGCAATGACAGTGAGAACTGCTTCAGACCAAAGTTGTAAAATGTTATGAAGGAATTAATCCTAAAGAAAAGGCACACACAGAGATGAAATAAATCCTTGTATTAAATACATTAGACTCAAAGGTACCAATTAAGAAAAAATATTCACATAGACTTTGTGTAATAGGTTATAGTGTCCAAATGGAGCAACAAAGAATAATGTCCGTAAATAGGCTGTTTGTCGCTACCAGGATATGCCACACAATGAAGGCACATGTCCTCCCTTTCACCTACACAGCACCCTGCCCATAGGGCAATCTAGGGCCTAACATAGGGGTAACCTATATGTAGTGAAAGGGGAGTTACAGGCTTGGAAAGTAACTTTAGATGCCAAGACAATGTGACAGTAAACTGCACACACAGGCCCTGTTGTGGCAGGCCCTGAGGCAGGTTTGAAAGGCTACTTCTGTGGGTGATGCAAGCTGTGCTGCAGGCCCACTAGTAGCATTTAATTTACAGGCCTTGGGTATATGTGATACCTCTGTACAAGATGACTTACAGGTAAATTAAATGTGCCAATCAGGTGTAAGCTAACTATACCAAGTTTAGCATGGAGAACACATGCACTGTAGCACTGATCAGCAGTGATAAAGGGCGCAGAGTCCTAAAGCCAACAAAAACAGGGTCAGAAAAACAGGAGGAGGAAGGCAAAATGTTTGGGGATAGCCCTGCAAGGTCCAACACTCACCTTTTCAAGGCCTTCCTTGGCCATTTAGGGTAAGACTCAAGGCCCCTCATTATGAATTAAGACCGCCAGGGTGACGATGGCGGTTGTACAGTCGCCAATGTGGCGGTCTGACATTTACAATTACAACCGTGGTGGTTGGCCACGGTCTGACCTCCAGCACCGCCACTTCTCTTCCACTGGAGGGGCTGGCGGTTCTAATCTACTGGGGATTACGATCCCCCCTCTCCGCCAGCTTTTACATGGTGGTAGCACTGCCATGTAAAGGCTGGCAGAGACAGGTGCAGGGGGCCCCATGGGGGCCCTGCACTGCCCGTGCACTTGGCATGGGGGCCCCTGCACTTGGCATGGGCAGTGCAGGGGCCCCCATGGCCAGCCCTGTTGCACTTTTTACTGTCTGCTTAGCAGATAGTGAAAAGCACGATGGGTGCTGATGCACCCTACGCACCACAGCATTGCCGCCAGCTCAATTATGAGCCGGCGTCAATGTTGTGAGCCATTTCCCCCTGGGCCAGCAAAAGGAAACTTTGCTTCTGCCCACTTTGTTTCTGCCTACTTACCCAGTGGGAAACTCGTCATATGGGCCGCGGGAAGGGGACCGCACTGTTGGTATCCTGACTGCAGGACTTCGGTGGACGGCCTTTTTAGTCTGCCGAAGTCTTAATTAGGGCCAAAATCTTGCCACTAGGTTTCGGTTTATCTCAATGACTCTTGCCTGTTACATGACGCTCAATCATATTCCCCTTTCTTCCCCAGTTCACTATTCAGCTCTTCTCACTGCTCCATCTTGGCTCTCTACCACATTTTTGTGTCCCTTCTCACAACTCCACCGTGGCTTGCTACCCCATTTTTGTGTAATCATTTCCTCCTTAACAAGGTCCTTGTTTTGTTTTTTCCATGAAGTAATGCTTACTCAGATTGGTTAACCCATGTATTAGTTGTTTTATTTTCAGTACTTCATTACTGTTTGGTGCAGCGGTGCTAGAAAAGAAATCTTAAACAAATATTCAATGATAATGATGATGACTGGCATTGGATTGGTACGCTTAACAAGAATCATAAATTACACAATGTACATTTTGCTGAGGGACATTTAGATAGCACCAGAGCCAGAACACGCATTAGATGTAGAACCAGAGTCTGAGTTTGATCGAATGTTGTTGTAAAATAGAAACTCCAGCAAGTACATGCTCTTAGATTATTTAACAAATTTCTTGCTGTCAAGTTGACTCCTCCTAGACAATTAAGTATGCAACAAACCGGTGTTGCAGTGCACTTACTCCTCCATGTCAGGTAATATAGAAGTCACTTTAACTACTAACATAGAGATCAGGATGTCTATTTTTACCTAGTTTGGACATGCCCCATAAAACTGACATTCTGCTCATGAGCTCCACTAAACCATTTGTTTGTGGTTGATATATTGCACTCTTTATATGTTTGACATTAACCAAAAGCATAAATCACAACACCTCATCACTGACAAATTGTACACCATTGTCATATACAAGATATGCTGGGAAACCATCAGGAAAGAACACATCCTTAAGGAACTCAATTGCAGTTTCACATTGGGTTTAACACAAATTGCACCTCTGGCAACTTGGTGTAATAATCCGCCAATACCAAGGCAACAAATAGAATGTGCCAAATAAATCAATCCCCACTTTATTCCAGGCCCTGGATGATAATTCAGTGGGGTGTAAAAGTGGATTAAGCACTCTCAAACCCTTCTCACAACTGTGATAAAAAACATAGCCCACTGTGATAAATAACATAGCCCTTTAGATGATCATCAATCTCTTGGTCCATGTGCAACCAACAAAATGTTTCCTGTATTCTGTATTTATTTATCATGCAACCCAAATGTCTCTCATGGGCTGTCAATCAACTTCATTCTTAGGGTGTATCAACCTATCTCTGTGCTTGAGTGCTCCATCCTCTTCAGACAATTAATGCATGACTTTGACAAGAAGTTGACACTCCCCTACTACATTTCTCTCTTTAGGCAACCATTTTTCTCAAACAATTGTAACAAGGGGTCGTCAGAGCCTTATAATCAAATAATGCCATATTATGATATCTTTCAAAGGGGTGTGCACATATCCCTTTAACGACAGGACCCTTCACCATACAATTCAGCAACCTATTCAGGATTCAGGGATGTAGATGTAGTTGAACAATTTGTATCATATGTAGTAACTAGTATCATATATCTGATAGCAAGTATATAACGTGAAGGAACAGTCCGACTTTTTTTGTTGTAAAAGAATGGCAGCATTCATCTTAGTACATAAAGAAGAGAAAAAAGAAAAAGTGATGAAGATCTAAAGTGGAGCAATATGTATTCTGTTTGTTCACTCTTTATAATAGTGTGCATGATGATCAAAACAATACATGTCTTTTTAAATCAATGGAATCAAAAAGGATCTTCATTGTTTAAGGTTGTATACCCTTGTTAATCAGACATCATACAGTTTACAGTCTCTGGGGCCTAGTCATCTGATATGCGACAAAAGTCAAGGGACCTCTTCAAGGCTTTCGATACTTCAATTGAAGTCAAATATCCATCATATTGTATGCAGAGTCAAAAAGGTTCTCCTTAGAAAAGTCTGTAGAACCTTGGGAAAAAGTCAAACCATAATGATTAGCTATAACAATTGTGAAGATCGCGATGTCCTATTATTTTCTCCACTGGGTCTGTAACAGAAAAATATGCAGATGCCAAGTCTCCTGCGGTCTGGAAAGCCACAAGCTTGTGCGCCACTATGGGGTGAAACACGTGTTGGCTGTTGTCGGGGACAACAGTTCCTAGTCGTCTGCTGAATATCTTTCCAGGTAGCGGTATCACACGCAGCATTGAATGATTGATAAAATGTATAGGTAACGCAGGTATGTTACCTGCTGCTTGTGAGTTGGATGGATCAGAATACTGGAGCAGATGTCGTTGTTCCAAAGTGCTCTGAGATGGTGAGAGTGCTTAAGTTGATGTCTAAAATGATATCAGCAGTGTGAGCCAGTCCTCAAGAAGCTTTTAAAAGGGCAAGGTTGGTCCATCATAGCAAGCATGGGCAGCTTCATTGCTTGACATTGGTCCTAATGTGACTGCAATGGTTGCAGGAGCACTTCCACTTCTCGGAAAGACACTGGGGCTGTTCCAGATGCACTTCCAGGATAATTTCAATGATACTGTTCAAACACCAAAAGACTTGCTCTACTTATGGAGCACCAATTGTGCAAAACGACAAAATCTTCACTGAATTCAGAAAAGCCATTATGTCTCATACTGTATAGTGCACATGGGTTTCTCTGCACTATTGCTCAGACTGGATATGTGCACTCCATGTTGTTGATATATTTGTTGGGTCAGGAGGAAGATAATACCACAGCGGATAAATAGAAGGCTGAAGGAGAAGCTTTAAAAAAGAATGAAAAAATAATGGAATCAATCCAAAAACAGCTTTAAATTCCAGTCACCAGACCAGATCTGATGATCTTGATAAAGTGCAAACTACCAGTTGTATCGGACGCGTTAATAATTGTGTACAATGTCAGCTAACTGAGTTGGATATTGTGCTTGTAACATCCTCTGAATTTCTGAAGCTGGTCTGGATGTCTGCAAATTGTAGATTTCTGCTGAAGAAATCAAAGGGACTTCTTCTTGTAGTAACACTGCAAGTTTACTAATTTTGGAAAAAGGCATGTCCTTCATATCAGTTCTAGGCTAAGGAACACATTTGGGCCCATATTTATACTCTTTTAGCTTCGTATTTGAGTCATTTTTTGACGCAAAATCGGCGCAAACTTCCAAAATACAATTGTATTTTGTAAGTTTGCACCGATTTTGCGTCAAAAAATGCCGCAAACGCGGCGCTAAAAAAGTATAAATCTGGGCCTTGGTTACAGGTGGACTCGGTGGGTATAAGGTTCTTCCGTGACAGTGTATTATTTTAGAAACCATATTTGAATAAAGAAAATAAATTTAATAACCTAGTAGTGAGGGCCCTACTGGATTTCTGCAGCTGGAAACACTGATACACACACGGTCAACTCCATGTAAGCACATGTAAGAAAAAGGCAATTTCCATGAATGAAAAATGTGTTGTACATTTTCAGTTGTAAATGACAGTAAAATTCCTCCATGTATCAGCCATGTAAAGGTTGGATTTTCAGCAGAAAATGGCGCTCCATCCATTTACTCAATGCTTAAACAAGTATAGGTGGATTCCTTCTTAGTTACTGATTTCTGTGTTACTGATAAGTTGTAGGGCTCAAAAATGGCTGTACCATATAGAAGCTGCCAGGGCACAAAACTTTATCTACGAGTTTGCAAAGCCCAGTGTAAAGCTATTATAGCTCTTAACTGAGGCTGGCCATGTTGTAAAAGAACTAGGTCTCCTTTAAGGAGATCTAATGCTGAAGACATGGGGCCTGATTTAGATCTTGGTGGAGGGGAATACTCAGTCACATACATGACGGATATCCCGTCAGCTGTATTACAATCCCCTTATATCCTATGGGGATCATAATACGGCGGACATGATACCTGTCACATTTGTGAAAGAATATTCCATCCACCGAGATCTAAGTCAAGCCCATGATGTTATTTAATGAATACATTCTTTTGAAATGTGTATGCATGCCATTGTCGATCATGCTAAAAAACGCTTGTGTGTTCTCTTTAAGTATTTGTCTCATTCTTTCTGCACCTTCTCTCTCTGAGTATTTGTTTCATTCATTTTAAATGGCATATATTTATGATGCTATAAATAGTTTCTAGTGGGTGTGCTCCCAGGAGGAAATCAGAAAAATCCCTATTTCCTTTCATTAAAGAAAAATGCTCCTTCTCAGCTGGAAGAAAGGAATGTGCTAACCAACGTTAGCTTACCTACACTATATATAGTAATAACTATAGGTATTTGTCTGTTATACAGGGGATCAGGACATTAACTTTCAGAAGGGAACTATGAGGAATTAAAAGTTCCAATCTGTATCATAGCATTTATTTCAGAGTTAGACATGTTTATTATTTGTGGGTGGCAATTGGTAAATACTATTGAATCAAACTTTAGTATGCAGGTTTTTGTAAGATTGTTCATAGCCCCGAATCCCAGACCGGTAGTCTGCTGGATAGTTTCATTCAGAGAATACATTTTTTTGGGTACAATGTATGCTTGAAATAGGGCCTCTTTACTTTGAACTTGCCAGTGTTTGGTTTTCCAAATACTTTTCTCATCAGTATTATCTTTCCAGTACTCATATCCCTGTAGGGCTACACTTTGCTTGAACTCCTCTAAATAAAACAGCTTGTTAGTTGTAATTACATTCTTAAAATAACGTTGTAGACATTGTAAAAAATAAAATGCTGAGAGGTGGACCTACCATCACTCTGGAAATAAGGGCATTTCTTTAAGAAAAGACTATAAATGGGTGGAGCTTCACAGTGTCCCACTTTGTGTAATTGTATATCTCTCGGTGATAGCTAGCTCACTGTATACAATAGTGTGCATAATGATGAAAACAATAAATGTATTTTTAATTCAATGCATTCAAATAAGGATCTTCATTGTTTAGGGTTGCATACCCTTGTAAATCAGACATCATACAGTTTACAGTCTCAGGGCCCTAGTCATCTGAATAGAACCAGGAACAATAACATCATTCATTGAAACTTTCCACACAAATGCCAATTGCAATGTCTCAGTGGCCCCCATACCTGATAGGGAACCCTTTCCCAGGCTATGCCTTTTGGCACAGGATAAGGTGTAATGTATGCAGCACAGATATCTTGTTGAGCTTTGTGGGAAGAAAGATGCACTTGAAGCTCTCGAACCACAGGCTGTGGAACAGTTCTTTCAGCAAAGTAACGTCCATTCAGTAGCAGCAGACCAACTCTCAGCATTATCAGCCCCATAATGAAAAGAAATACCACAGTAGCAAGCAAAACAAAGGACTACAGTTGTATCTGGTACCTGTCATGAAACCATGATGAGCAAGGAGAAATTGATGGTGTACAGTGACTGTTAAGTGTAGGGAAAAGTCCTTTGTGCAGAACTCAGTTTCATTTTCATAAAGCCTTGTCTCTCAAAAAAGGATAATTTCAGTGAATGTTGACTAATGCAGGAATTCATAACAAACCATGGTGTTACTTGGAATTGCAGATTCAGATTTGTCACTGGAATCCACTGTTTGGCATAAACCTGGATACACAATAGGCTCAAATATCCCGACTGGGTATTCAAGCTAGTGATGTTGCTGCTCTCTTTTAAGGGTATTACATTCAGAGTAGGTAGAGACTGACAGGTTCTACTCTAAATCCTTCTTGATGTCCAGGAGGGCCTACTGCACAGAATTTCCCACATAGTGCGCTTTAATAATGTGGTCAATGGACACCTGTTGTTTTTTCTTTAAACCAGACTAAGGGGGCAGAATTACAGTTTGTTCGCATTTTACCCCTAGAACTGGAACAGTGGTCTCTAGGATGAGCCAAAGACTTGCTTTTGGGGATCCTTTCTCAAACTAGATACCGTACTTTAGGGCCAGACTGCTGTTGACACCTTCTCTTCACTGTTGGATGTTTTAGAATGCTTCAAATTAGATAGCTTGTCTCTGACCAACAACTGTAAGACATATCAGTATTGGTCAGGTCACATTCTTTTTCATCTACCACCTTGTCAGGATTATCTAGGCATCCAAAGAATACTTTGTATGGAGTGTACTCCCACCCGCATGATCATCTAGGCAAGTTATTTAATGCCCTCTGAACTCCTTACAGCTCAATTGAACCCTTACTCCTGGCTTGAAACGTTTTTCTGAATTGCAGACATAATCCTAGAGCATCCCAAGCATCCCTGTAAGCCTTGAAGGCGAACACAGGACCATTGTCAGAATGAAAGGTCTGAACAGCACCTGCAGTTTTGAGACACTGTAAGTCCTTTACGTCTTTTAAGATGGAATATTGGAAATTCGGTTACCTGTATTTCTCTGAGGCCACACCCACAGGAATCGAGAGCATGAACCAATTGCTACGTATATGTACTTATATTGCTTAAAAGAATGTATTGGTTTAACAGGGTCCAAACATAGAATCCTAAACTGTGACAGGGGTGTGCTTGGGTCTTCTAACACTAGAAGCTATCAGATATCACATTCTCAAACATAATCTCTGTTGTGTGTACATAAACATGGCCATCAGTAACGTTGCATTTAGCCAGGCTTGAGCTGATGCCACCCTTTGTGGGCTGCTTTTATTAAATCTAATCTGGACAGTTTATTAGGGATTTATCCTATCTCCCACTCTAGGTTTAGTAACCACATGAGTGTTGTCTGAATTTAGGGTGTAGCAGTATTTGAAAGGAGACATTTTACTTTTTATTGTTTCCTGTATCACTGGTAGTATATCTGTGTCAAGCTTCCTTTGAGATCTGATTAATACTGCAATTTAACAGTCTCTACTGTGGCCTTTGCAGCTGAGTCAGCCACATAGTTCCCTTTGGTAAGAAGCCTGCCATGCTGATGGCCCAAAGTGTGTGTCACATGGACCAGTGGAAGGCTGTCTTGTAAGTTAGTTTCCTTTCCCCAGATCTGTTTATTCTTAATTGGTTTCCCTTTTGATTCTTTGAATCTGTTCAGCTACCACTGTTTTAAATCTACATTGTAAACTTGCCTACAAAAGGATGAATCAAACACTATTAGTTTGGAAACTAATGAGTTAGCCTTCTGAAATGCAAATACCGAGGCATTAATTTCTGCATGATAAGTAGTGCTATTACCTTTAATTTTGGTGTAGATGTGCTGTGGGTGACACTACCCAGAGTACTTTTGTTTAGTTTGACTGCAGGTTGTGCAAATCTGGTAATGTAGAACATACCCTGATATGACTCAGTGGGTAAGGCTTTCAGAGTCTGAATGGCATTCTGTTCATATTGGAGAAAAGCTGATGTCTGAAGAGGTAAATTGTACTGAAACTTTATTTCCACTGTACTTAACGAAGAGGCCCACTGCACCCATCTGAGGTGTAGAGCTCGAGCACTGGGAATGCTTGCCTTAGTGGCCACCTCTAGGGCAGGATCAGGGGAGGCCACAATCATGAATTTTTCCTGTGCCAACAGGTGCTCTTTCAAAATAGCTGTCTGCACTCCATTGAAAGTGAAAGCAGTTAGATACCTTTTTTTAGGTGCTATGTTCTGACTGAAGAATCCATTGGAAATGTCCAGAGGTATTTTATATTTTTTTCCGTACTAAGAGCCTCAATATGAGTTTGGCGGACGGGAAGGTTGCCACCATGCTGGCTACCTCCCCGCCAGGCCCACTATGACTTTCCCGCTGGGCTGACGGGCAGAAACCAAGGTTTCTCCTCAACAGCCGTGTGGGAAAGTGGCAGCAGCATTGTCCCCAGCTCATTATAAAGCCGGTGACAATGCTGCTGCTGCAGGGGACACCAGCACCCTCACAATGTTCACTGTCTGCACAGCAGACAGTGAGCATTGTGAGGGTGCTGGGCGGGGGGTGGCTGCACTACTCATGCGAAGTGCATGGGCAGTGCAGGGGCCCCTCTGTGGCCCCCTGCACCTGTTCTCTACCAGCCTTTTCATTATGGTGATGCCACCATGAAAAGGCAGGTGAAGAAGCAGCTCGCAATCAGAAGGGTGGCGCTGCATGCAGCCTCCCCCTGGCTGATACCGATCTCCGCCACCGCCAGCCGGTTGGGATCACGGCGGTACCTTGGCGGCCTGACCACCAGGGCCATAATGTGCCGGTCCGATCACCACAGGAGCGGCAGTCCTGACCACCACTGTGAGGCTGGCAGTCTCAAAACTGCCATCCTCGTAATCAGGCCCTAAGTTTGTCATTAAACACATGCTGTGTACATTTTGAACTGCATATGTTTGTGTATAAGTGTTTCTGTAGTCTAAAATTATTCCATAAGATCCAACTGTTTTTAGGACTAAAAAAAATGGAAGTGTTCATTGGTGAAAGACAGGGAGCTATAATGGCCTGGTATTGTAGTTGATTTAATATTGCTTTTATACCACACTTTGCTTCTGGCTTCCAAGGATATTGAGCCTGTTTGTGGGGCTCCCTGCGTCAGGGAATGAAACCAAGTGTAGTGGAATAGAATGTTTATCCCACTACATTTGGGTTGTTCCACTTTGCTTTGTTTCTGTATAAAGCTAGAGCTTGTTTAATAACCCACACTCCTGTGTAAAGTTCTGTGAGATCCTCAGGCACTATGAAGGAAAAGATTACGTTCACTACCTCCTCTCCTCAGGATGCTTCCCTAATGAAGACTGAGGGCCCTTCATCTTCTGGTAGTATTTTGTCATAATTTTCAGATAAATGTGGCCAGGAGACTGCTATAATTGTGCATAGTATATTGCCCTCAATTTGTATATCTAAATTATAAACCCTATCAGGAGGATTTACATATTTATCTAGATTATCAATTTGTATGAAATCATCAGTTGGACTCTCCATAAGAAACCTCTGGAGAATCTTTTGCACCAGTGTTACTTCAGCTGCGCTATCTAGAAGCTCTCTCAGCCAAATCCCGTTCTGCAAGTATCCATAGATGGTACAGCATGTTTCTTAGAAAGTCCTGACACTTTCTTCTTTTAAAATTGAATTTTAGAATCCACACTTTCTCTTACCTCTTTATGCTGATCTCAATCTCTCGTACTGTTTCTTCTTTTTGCTTGATATATTCTTCTTTTCATTGTTAATCGTCCGACCCCCTTCTGTCTGCCTATTTACCATCAAAGTCCTGAAAAGAATTGGAAGAGTGGCTTTCTAAATACTAATACTGTACTGGCTTTTTAATTTGATCACAGTCCCTCAAATTATAAGCACCTCTGCTGGACTCATGAGTTACTGGAGATCCAGTTCTCTTTTCTCTCCCTCCCTCCGTTCTTCTTTACCATCCTTCACAGGTTATTCCTCAGTGGAACCCTCAATATCACTCAATATTGTGGTTTTATGGCTCATGTACCCAAAGTATCACAACCCGCAGAGGTATAAAGACCACATATCATTCTCAGCAATTCCCATTCAAAATCTTGAACTGCTGCAAGTCTCTGGCGGACAGCCAAAGCCAACGCTTTTCTCTTAATATTGTTTAGGATGATTGAGAAAACTATAGAAATGTTTCCCACTTACTTCATGCCTATATTTACAGCTGGTGCAGCCTGTTCTTATTTTGGACTTGTTTTAATACTTCAAGAAAAATTGCTAGTAAGGATGTGCTAGTGTTAGTGTCACTGCGTGTAAATATACTTCCCCGGATGTTGCACTTCTCTTCGGGTGGCACCATTCTCAGGGGAAGACACCTAGGCCCTCATTATGACAATGGCGGTAAAAACCACCTACCTCCACGGTGACGGCCGCCTAAAGACTGTCGCCGCGGCTACTATCTGTTTGCCGAATTATGACCACAACCGGATTTGTGCCACAAGAAGGGCGAAAATCTGGCTGTGGCCATACTGGTATGCCAGTAGACCGCCACCAGCCGTATCATATCAAATAATCCGGCCTGGCGGTGTTCTGCTGGTGAGCGCCTCTGGCGGTAGCAGCGCCTCATCCCGTTCCCTACTGAAAGACCCTCTGGATACAGGTAAGTTGGATTTCTGACAGGGGAGGGAGCTGGGGGGTGTTGTGTGTGTGGGGGGGGTGTGCATGTATGTGTGAGTGTGTGCGTGAATGCAAGTGTGTGTTTAGGGTTGTTTGCGTGCGTGTAAGAATGTGTGTGAGTGAATGTATGAATGTGTGTGAGTGCGTGTATGAATGGAAATGTGAATGCGTGTCTGTGTGTAAGTTTGGATGTGTGTGCAGATGTGTGTGTGAATGAGTGAATGCATGCATGTATGTATGCGTGTATGTCTGTGTGTCTGTGTGGATGAGTGTGTGTCTGCGTGTGTGTGTGTGTGTGTGTATGGAAGGGGAGGCTGGATGGGAGGGGGAGCCTGGATGAAGGGTGGATGGAGGGTGTCTGGGGAGGTTGGGGGAGGTGGCCTCCTATTGGTGACAGGGAAGGAATTCCCTGTAACTGATAGGCCCTCCCGCCATAGTTTTCATGGCGTTACGAATGCCATGGAAACCATGGCGGTGGGCAGGATCATGATACCGCCGGCAGCACAATAGCGGCCACCATGGAGGTCGGAGTGGTACATTAGCGGATTGGCTTCAGCCAACCCGCCAATGTCATAATGTGGCGGTAAGTACGGCAAGCCTATTGGAGGTACTACCGCCACATTATCTCCGACCACCCGGGTCATAATGACCCCCATAGTCATTATTCTATGCCTAAATCGGGGTGTTGTGTGAGTGTAAACTGCTTCAAACCTGTTGGTCTTACAAACAATTCAGAAGACAATTTCATCAGCATCTTTCCAATGATAGTGTTTATTGACTGTGGGATGATTGCTTGAATGGCAACCTGCTCCTGCACTGTCCTGCTGGACCCGGTCTAGTGTTCATAGTTCGTAGCACATAGTCTATGAGTTTCCTGTATAAGGAGACTGTGTGTGTGTGTGTGTGTGTGTGTGTGATAACTCACCAGCAAAAAGTTTGGTGTTCTTGGTAACTTAAAGGGATTTACAAGAACTGGGACGCCCTATAATAAGTTGACAGTGCTGCCAGTTTATAAGCCCAAACCTGCTCCAAGGCAGCATATATAGCATCAAACTCTACTGGTGAGTAAAATATTTAAAAGGCATACATTGCATGTACAGTAATTACAAATGTAATTGCCCCTGGTTTGTCGACATCTATGTTCTTGAGATGTTTTATAACTGCCTCTGGTAATTTACTCCTATCGCAGTTGGAGGAGCCCACATTTTAAATGAAAAAAATTAATAAAACTTGAAATTTAAAAACATAGAAAACTCACATGGGGAATAACCTTTTAAGAGTCAAGCTTGACAAACCACGTGTGACATGTTTATTTTGCACTTTCACTGTCAGAACTTGAAATGTAAATATCAGGGAAACTTGTAGCAGACTTGAGTCACCTTAGGTGTTAGCAAAGTCACTGTTTGCATGAATTGACTCTCTCACGAGTTCTGCTAAAGATAGTGATATTCAGCATATGTGCCAAAGGCAGATAAACTAACTTAAAGTGCTCAAAATGGAGTCAGTCTGGCTTTGGGAGCTTTAGGACAGGGAAAGAACTGCTTCTAGAACCAAATTGCTTGCATCAACTGTAATACAACACTGCAGACTCTGATCATACAGTTTAGGAGCAGTAGAACTGACAAGGTGACTTTTGACCCACTCAAATGCTTCTTAACATGCCGTGTCCCAAATAAACAGGATATATTTTCTTAACAAAATAGTTGATGGAATTGCATGAGATTGATTTTCATGGATAAATCCGGTTTAACATTCACACAAGCCAATAAATGATTCAAATTTTGTTCTTGCGTTTTGTGGGAGAAGCGTGCACAACAAGCACTTCCGCACTCGGTCTAGGTTCAATTCCATCTGCAGAGACCACATGTTCAAGATACGCTTGTTTTAAGAAAATCCATATTTCTCAGCCTTTAAAACGATACAGTGTCCCTGCATGATAGACAATCGTTAGTCAAGAATGGTGCTGTCTTCCTCCCTTGTGACTGTGTAAACCAACACATTTTCTTGGAAGATTGCCACTCATTCAACCTCTCCAAACAAATGAAACATAGTCATTTCAAATTTGAAGCCCCCAAAGCCACCCAAAATGGCATTTGGCCATACTGGACGTTACCAGTGAAAGAAATGAAAGCTGTGAAATGGCTGGATACCTGATGATAAGTGGCAGCTAAGTCTAAATTACAGCCACCCGAAAATGCTAAAAGTTCTTTGATTTTGAGGAAAGTATGTGAATTGTTCCAAATTGCATTCTTGATTATCACTCTAAAAAGTTGAGTAGCCAGGACTTTAGAATAAATTTTATACAGAGGCTTGTTTTGTTTGGGAAAAATGACAATGTTTGCAGAAGACCAGGATTTTGGACGAGTAGCTCCACTATGTATTTGCGCAAAAAGATCCATTAGATAATCTTTTAAAATACCAGAAAAGACTGATAGAATTCAGTGGGGATACTATCAGTACCAACTACTTTACCCATCAGAAGACTGAACATAGCATGGAGAATTTCCTCCCAGGATAAGGGACCCTCTAATGATTCACGATCTTCCTCGCTAAGTATATTGTTTGAGATCCGATCACAGAATTGATGTGCATCAAGTTCTGCCCATTTGTACATTCAGTATAATCGTTTTGATAAAACCCTTGAAAGGCAGCACAAATGCCCATGGGATCGGCAACCAGCCCTGATAAGGGATATCTAACTACCCTATTCTCACCTTGTACCTGATTCGGTCTGGTTTGAATAGCAAGTAGGTGACCAACCTGCTTGCTACTCGTAAAACTTTTCCTTCCAGGCCATATATTTATCAGCTGCCTTTTTAGCAGTTATTGCTACTTTAGCAATAGCAACCCTATGTTAGACCTCTCAACTATTGTTCCCATGTGAAGTAGCAAAAGCTAGTTTTGCTTCTGCTGTAGACAGGGCCACCTAGAGGTTGAGCATCTTTTGTTTTTCCCTTTTTTGGCTGTCAGGCTAAATCATAAAGTCTCTCCACAGATAACCGCTTTGAGCGCATCCCAAACAACCCCAACGGGAGCACTGCCAATGTTTTCCTTCACGAATATTGGTGTCCATTTACTAATGTGTTTAATATAATCATCATTCAGTAGAAGTGCATGCTCAAAGCTCCAGGTCTGGGCCCTCCTTACCCATCATTTAACTAATATTTCTAACACTAGATGATTGTGGTCCAACATTAACTGGGGGAATGTCTTAATTGCACAGTCTTGAAGGAGGATATGTGAAATGAGAATGAAATACAGATGTTCATGAGTCTGATACAGTGATGAAAAATATGTGAACCTTTACTCCGTGGCTCTTTTATCCCTCCAAACATCCACTAAACCGTGGTCTTCACACAGCCGACACAGCAATTGAAAGACCTTAGGTTTGCGACCAAGATAGAAGCGCGAACAATCCTGAGAACAATTACCTGTTAGATTTATATTAAAATCCCCACACACAATAATGGGTACTGGGCAGAGAGCCAGTTCATTACTAGGCCAGTCAAACAGCCCTGGATCGTCCAAGATAGTCCCATACACGGAGCACAGGGTGAACACACCATTCGGAAAAGTGACATTCAGTTATGACCCACCATCCCTGATTATCCACCTGTGTTATTTTAAAATGGAAAAACTGAAGGCGAGTGAGGATCACAACTCCTTGTGTCTGGGCCCTTTGCAATGTCACGCCGATCAATTGATACCCTAGAGGCTCAAGAACCTTCCGTCTTACCCCTTCAATGTGAGTCTCTTGAAACCACAGTATATCGGCTTGTAGCTTTTAAAGCCCTATAGATACCCTCTGCCTTTTTTTTTTGATCATTCAATCCACATTTATTCACTGTGGCTACCCGTATTTTACTCTTTGTGAACATTTAGACCAAAACTACATAAACGGCCATCCCACGGGCTAGCCCAGCACATACAAGAGACTTGAAAGCAAAAACCTGCCCTAATACTGTCCCCCGCCTGGCAATACTTGTCCCTCCTTTTGAGTTGTCCCCAACCCATCCCCGCAAATCACCCACCTGACCCATCCACCCCACCCTCAACCTTGCCCTGACCAACCCCTCCCCCAAAACCACCCACAGAGCAATCAGGTTCCTAATCTGAGTGATGTCACCAGATAGCACACCCGCTGCCCACCCATCTCCCAGCCATTTAATCTAACATGTGAAGGGACGGACGGGACAGAAAAGTGGAGTTATGCCAAAATCAGTCCGGAGAATAGAAAACACATTCAGCAGCCTTTAGCAAACCACAATGTAAGTATATACCACCAGATACATCAAAATACCATTTGCAATTCATAAACAGCTAATGGCTGGAATACACACTCATGAAAGAAATCTATTTTTAAGACCCTGTGGTATCTCCAGCTCAAATTTCCTTTAGTGTTCCTAAGCCTTAATCTCTGAGGTAGAGGTATGTCCCTTTCCCCTTAGAGTGACCTTTAACTCTGCAGGATTCAGTAAAATAACTTCAGCCCCCAACTTCTGAAATGGGATATGCCATTACTGCTCCTCTGTGGCATGGCAGAAATTGAGTATAACGAAAAAGGAATGCCCATCATGCTCTCTTTTAGCATTAGGACGTGCTTTCTCATAAATAGCTTGCTTCTAGAGAAAGTTTCCAAAGTACACTAATATGGCCCTGGGCTTCTATAATTCTGTGTCCTGGCATTTCTTAAGTATGAGGGGAAAACGGTGAACCCGCTGAACCTCCACTTCCCAATCCCGCTGGGAGATTTCGAGGAAAGACTCACTTAAAAGAGCCATCATGAAGACCTGAATGTTGTTTCCTTCAGCCCTTACTGTAATCCCAAGAAATCTTAGATTGTTCCTTAGCTAACGGTTTTTAAAATCTTCAAGCTTCCAAATGACATCTCTCATCAGCGTATTTTGGGTTACTTTCTGGGCCTTTAATGCGCCAACCTTGCAGGGGCGGCTCGCCAATAGGAGCGCTGGATCGTTGCTCCCCCTGCCCATAAAAGCCAGCATGAAAAAGGTACACATTACCTCACATTTCATTTTGGTTTGCCCCGTATGATTAATGTACCTTTGCAATGTTACAAGGACGCAACCCGCTGTCCTGGTGTCAGGAAGGGCATGGTCAATCAAGTCAATTGACAGGATCAGGTGGCCGTGCCACTTAAATGAACTACGCATGGCATGCTGGGAAATATGTTGCTCATGGCCAAGCTGACATGCACTTCAGGCCTCAACACTTCGCTCTGTATCAGGCAGCCGAGGGAAGGAATACCACAGCCCCCAGGTCTCTACTGGAGTGCTACATTCACCTGCTCCTGCAAATCCTATTGCTGCTTTCATGCTGTTTACTATTATAAACAGCATGAGAGCAGCGAATGGATTGGCTGCTACAGCTCTGGAAACCTCTGTGGTCCTACGTGTGTTAAGAATCCAGCACAATTAAGAGGGAATGAGTCCACTTTAACCAGGCCGAAGTTAAATGGGCAATGCCTGCTGGGGGCTGTACTGCCTGGAGCATGCCATAAAGCCAGACAGACAGGTGCCCAGTGACAAGACCATCGGGAGGGCAACAACTCTTTCAACACCTTCTTCAGAGAGACAGGGGCAGAGAAGCATGTCCTCCAGGCCGTCTTTGTGGACCTGGAGCCCATTGTCATTGGTGAGTGTAGGTGGCATTGTATGATGGCAGGTGTCATGCATGCGTACTGGGGTAACCTGGCTGCATGCATTGGGCAAGGTGAGCAGACCTTGGAATTATTGTCATAGCTTTGTGAGATAATTGGGAAGTAGAATCTTGAGTTGTCCGACCAGAGTGCATAACTTGTTGCACAGAGGCAGACCTTGCGAGCAACATTTCCAGATGCACGTGTCTGGTACCACACTTTAAATCAAATTGGGCCAGACTGACTGTATGGTTTGTACTTCTTGGTGTCTAGCCTCCTTACCATCCCAGTCGGACTGCAATTTGACACATGCGTGTCATGGGGAATGTCCTAAAGTGCTCCATCTGACTGTTTCTAGCTCCATCTGAGTAGTGCTTGGGAACCACTTTGACAAGTACATTGTAGTACAGCCTAGAACGACCACCACCCAGCCTCGGGCATCTGATGCGAGTGAGTCTGTGCATTACTCGAGGCACTTCCTCTCGTCTTTGTACCTATTTGGCACCAGTACACCTAGGACATCATTTTCAGTTACGATAGAACGACAGAGCGGGCTTTCCTCTTTTTATTCTTAGCATTTTACACTGTTGCTTAACATACGGAGGAAGCACTATGCTATAGGCATAAAGTGGAGACCACCCTTTCTCGAAGTAAGTTGGGGCACCAAGGGGGCTATGCTAGCACGTCAGAGCCTTGATAAGTGAACTTACAAAGAGACGCGTTTAGGTCGACGAACCTTTGGGCCACATTCGGGGACTTCCCAGTACGGGATGTCTCTTTGGCATCACAAATCAATAGATCAATAAACCAATCAATAATTTCCAATAATTAATTAGCAACCTAATCAATAACATTTAGTAAGAATCAATAAGTTGAACACACCATGACCTTTCAGTCATGAATAACCACACCAATTTAGTTAAGTTTTAGGATATTTATTTCCATATTAGTCACAATCTAATATTTCTGTTAATCACATTAGCAATTCATCTCATTAGTAACTCTTCAGATTTGCAATTAGAATGCAATTAGTCAATGCATAGAGAATATTCTTTCAGTATTAACACGTCATCAATAAGAAGCAATTTAGCAAAGTCTCAGTAGTACGATTCAACAGAGCAAGAACTCAGTCATTTGTCTATTTGCGTAGGATATTTGTGAACACCCTAACTATCCCCTAATTAGCATTAGCATGTTGGGCTTCATGCAAAACATTTTAGCAAACACAAATTTGGAAAACATCTAAACTATGGCCTCTATCAAAAGAGCAGTTGGTACCTATGAAGAAAAGGCAAACAGACAATCACAATTTTGCATCAGATAGTTACCAATCCAACAGATCAGCAAACAGCGTCAGTCTTCGTCCTCAGGAGATCAGTCGTTTTCATCATCAGCAAAGATAGGACGGGGCAAAGTCTCAGTATTTACACAGCTAAGGAATAAGATCTTCCCTCATTTGGAGGAGAGGTAAGCATCAGGCAAGGAATAGGTAGAGGATGGTTTAGAGTATCAGGACGAATAAACAGCAAACTCAAAAGAATGGTACCCATTCTCCTTGGGTTGTGCGGTTAAATCAAAACTGCCTAATCTGCCCTTAATTCCTCATTGGTTCATAATTGGTGGATCGTTATCTCTGTCCAGTAATTCTCCACGCACTTCACTAGAATTTTCCACAAAACACAGTTCTCATGATTGGCCCATATTATTGACGTCTTCATCGGCTGGAATGTCAGGTAAGAAAAGTTACACTTAACGCTCCAGTCACTAGCTCCATTGTGTTCACCTACTCCAGGCAGCCTTGCCCCTGTTACGAATTACACTGTTGCATTCAGCAATAAGGTCTCCTTGAGCAAGTCGGGTCTCAGGAGAAAGAATTTACTACGGCTACACACATAACTTCTGGAAAAGAACAGCTTTGTGTCCTTCAGGAAAACAGCACATTGCACGTTAGAAAAATGCAGTTTAATATGAGACCAGGCAGCTAGGCCCAGACCCTCGCTAAGCTAAGGCCTAATGACTAATGAGCAAACCCCTAATACATGACTCTAATTATGATATCCTAGTTCAAATTCAAAACATTAGTACATAATTAATTCAGCATTAATAACTTTCAATAGTCTTCGTATACCTTGGTAGCCACTCCCCGTGGGCACATTTCAACGCGTGCATTATTTTCTACGTTAACACATTTTCTATGCAGCTTCATCACACAATACATTGCAAGCTTTTCATGCTAATATTAATTTTAAAAGACACACTCCAACAGCTATGACAATTGAGGTATTTGAGGTGTTTCGTCCAGTGATATTATGTTGAGCTCTTTCCAGTGCCGTTAAATATTTCCACTTGACGTATTCTCCTGGGCATTTATTTGCAGACCAATACTCTGATGTCATTTCCTAAGAAGTTTTCAAGCATTATCCTGTTAGTACATACTAAAATTAAAAGTTACAGCAATGACAACACCTTCTTTCTGGAAAGCAGTATCCACTGGACAATGCCTTTGCTTTATAATTTGATTTTTTTTTTTTAAACCCCATGCATTCCTCTCCTGTACCATTCAATATTCCATTTTAACAGACGTATTAGTAGCAATTAAAAGCCCTCGTGGCATAAGTAAATCAAAGGTATTTATTGCTCAAGGGCCTATTAAAACTAAAATTTATTTTTCAAAAAACGACCACAAGTCCTGTGTGCAGACCACATACTTCCAGTGGTGGCCGACGACTTTTAAAATTGGGCTGAAACCACACTCTTGTAGACATTGCCTGTCATCGGTATATTATACTGTTCGAATCGGAGGCTAATTTTCCCAGCCATGGACATAAACGCTTTTACAATATTCAAAGAGTACACCCCATGGTTTGAGCGTCCATAGCTTGCCTTGTGATTTGAAAAAGGTGCAGTACTTATATACATTGCATCCTCTATGCACACAACTCAAGCATAGGCAATCACAATCCAGGAGGCACCCTATACTAGTCCAAGGTGTCAGGACCCAGCCAGTTCATGCTGGGGAGTTTTGGAACCTGGACAGCCTTGACAGACTCTAAGGAGGAAGCAGACAATGAGTAAAGCCAGTTTGTCCTCTATTTTGCAAAAATGTCTTTGGGAAAGACTCCACCCAAACCACTCTCATGACAGATGGGTTCCCTTACCTCGCTCGCTACAACAACCTCATAACCAACTTTGACGTCCCACCACATTCAAAATTCACTAGCCGCCTCTGCATCCTTGGTCTCGAGTGACTTAGTTCATGCCTCCACCGCTGAAATCCTTTCACCAATTTCAGAGAAGGTTTTGTTAACTTTTCTAATAGCTCCTTGTAAGTTTTAGAGGCAAGAGTGGCTTGTCGACTGACGGTCTGGACCTCCTCCTGAGATTGTTTGATAGACTGCAGAGTAAGTGCAAGCAAATGTTCCTTTGTACGAGGAGAGTGATTGCAGCAAATACCTGAGACTTGCTCTCCAATGATGATAGAGACCCAAGTTTTCCCTCCGGATACACCTGCTGAGTGGAGAAATAATCCCACCTTAGTTTGTGGGCAATATTTTCATCAGCCTGAGCCACCTTGTACTCCCCTCGTTTAATGTTTCCTTTGCAATTGTTTGCATTTCATTGTTACAGCTAATTTACCTGGAGCACTGCTGAGGCTAATTTCAGAGGCCAAGTCATCTACAGATTAAATGCTACTGAGGTTTGATAAATCTGAGTCATTGGTCTAAAAAAATAACTTTCCTCAGTATCGAGAGACACATCGCTGGCTTGAGCGTTACCACAGTCCCATGCTTGGCAGAGATCCAAAGCCAGCTGGGATTCCTGCGAACCAGTTAAAAGATATTTATGGGCAATGTCATTAGTGGGGTCATCCCAGCTCACCCCCCTTCTGGGTCCAACTTTTGCTCTCCAAAGCAGTGCATGCCCAAATCATCCCCCATGTGATTACAGTACCCCGTACCTGTCAACAGAGCGACCTCTGGGTTATTATTAGAGTTTGCCTGGGTGATTTCAGGACGATTTTCCTCAGTTCCTGCTGAATAACCCGTATACTCCTTCTCTTCAACATTTGTAGAAACCTAAAGCTTCTTTGGGTCCATGCATGCTTCATTACCTGCCCCCCAGAGATGCTGCGGGGAGCATATCCTCAATTGATGGCTGACAGGCATCATTTGCAGGGAGGGTTGTGCGCCGCACCATGCATTAGGATGGCTTCTTAATATCCAGCCCCAAGGATGCGGACTTGGCTCTCGCCGGCACTACGCCTCTCTTCTTCATGTCCTGCCCAGGACCGCATTGAGAGGGAGCCGTCGCAGCCGTGAGCTGAATTCTGCCCGTTTTCAATCCCTTTTCAGGCATCCTTTGTAGAGAAAGCTGCCATAACAATGCACGACTCAGGGCTTCTGCTGCCTGAATTATAGTCCAGAGGATGCCGGACGCACAGAACATGCCCCCCTGATCCAACGCGCTGAAACACGGCACAATCTTGCTCCACAAACTATCAATGAGCAAAATTGTTTCTCCTATGCAGCACGGGTTCATCCATGTGGGAGGGACGACTGACCATACCCGAATAGTGATCTCTTCGAAGCCTCTGTGGTAGCCGGAGGCCCTCTGGCTTTGATTGTATTGGAAATGGAAAAAGCGTTTGATAGGGTCTCCTGGCAATACCTTTTGGATGCAACGCAAAAAGTAGGTCAGGATTTATCCAGGCCACCAGGGCACTATACCCTGATCCGGTGACTAGGAGGTTTATAGTACTGGGTGGTCAATCAGAACCACTTAGGATCCAAAGGAGAACAAGGCAGGGCTGCCGTTGCTCCCCCTACTTTTTGCCATTTATGTTGACACCTGTTTTCAAAGCCTGGACACCAACCCCTAATTCGGCCAATCTGCTTTCAGGGTTGGGACACAAAGCTCCTAGCATACACTGACAATGTTGCATTAGTTACATCTGATCCTCCTGTCACTTTCAGAGAGGTTGGAAGGGAGGCTAATCATTTTGGGAGGCTTTCGGGACACCAGCTGAACAAAGATAAGACACATGTGGTGATTATTAAAAATACACTCCTGTGTGAAATTCATGTGGTGGATATTTAGGGGTTAGTATCTCTGCGGAAGTTGATAAAATTGTGGAGAATAGTTTGGACCCCATAATAGAGAAAGCTAAAAAAGATTTCTGTAGGTTAAATAACTTATGTCTTTCCCTTGTAGGGAGGTGTGATTTCGTGAAAATAACATTTTTCCCTAAAGTACTTTTTTTTCGGGCCATCTCTTTGGAGGTCGGAATCAATTCTTTAAAAAAATAGACTGCGTTATATCCAGATTCATATGGGCATATGCTAAATCTAAAAGGGCGTTGAAGTTCCTCACACATCCACATGAAAGGGGAGGGTGGGCATCACTAAACCTTAAACTGTATTGCTGGTCTACGGCACTGCAATACAGTACAATTTTGCTTCAAGACGAGGACGAAGTACAGGTCATTGAAGACCACATACTCTCCCTTTGGGTTATTAGTGGGGGGAGATGCACGGGGATGTCTTTGGGGGCAAATGGAGTTCAGTTATTTCAAGAAAGTTTGTTTCAAGCCCCTGCAGCCTGTATTTAAGGTTTGGTCTGTGGTCCGAAACGTCTGGGGATCCGCCGGCTGAACTGTTATACACCCACGTATAACAATTTAATTTTGCCTGATATATTTCAGGTTCCCTGTATTTCTCATTGGAAGGGGGAAGGCCTCAATCCGTTGGTGGATTTTGTTTTCTTACACTGGTATCATTTCTTTTGAGGAACTTTAAACGACATACAAAGGCGGACAAATGGAGTTCTTTGAATATCTTCAAGTCCGTTACTTTCCCTACCAGAAGGGTGGGTGCCCCTCTGGGTTTTCCAGAGTAGATTTGGTCGACTTGCGAATAAGTGAACAGCCTTGCCCAATTGGCAAAATATATGGTTTTCTGAGCTCATTTATGAAGAACGATCTTGATAAGCACTCGGCGAAGTGGCAGGAGAAACTGGCTACCTTAAACCAAACTTTACCAGACTCTCTCCTCCTTGCTCAATCTGCTCTTCTTTCCGCTAATCTTCAAGTCCAACATTATAAAACTAGCTTTGATCTATATTTCACGCCAGGGAAAATTGCCAAGTGGGGTGGGGTAAAAGGGACCCAGTGTTCACTATGCCATTTCTTTGGGGCAGATTTAACTCATATGTTTGCTTCTTGTCCTGACTTGGCTGGGATTAAAGATGATTTTTGTAACAGCAGTAAATTTAAGATGAAGGTATCCTTAACCAACCCACTGATTCTGATTGTCATACAAGTGGAATTGGTTCCCAATTACACAAGGCCATTTTTGTTCATAGCCATTGCCGTATTCTGGTTGTGTATTGCCTCAGCCCGGCTTGACACCTAGCCTCCAGTTTTTCACCTATGGTTGGCTCAGCTGCTGACAATACACATCCTCGAAAGGGCCTTGTACCTACGGAAGGGACAAAGAACAAAAAAAAAGGGTTTAATGAGTTGTGCTCCCCTGGTTGAGTGGATTAATGGGCAACAGGGGTGTAGGTGTTGGCTCTCCGGCAATTAATTTCGGATTAAAATGAGTCCACATAATTATTGAGAATGGTTGTTATCTGTATTATTGAACTCTGGGGTAATATGAAATAAGGAAGCTACTGCATGCACAGTGCACTTTTTTTCTATCCTTTTTGTCATGGTATGAATTTATGAATTGTTTTTTCAAGCAGTAACACAAATTTGGTATTACAGTGTTATATTATGAAATTATATATGTACTGTTCTCCTTTTGTGTTTAGGGGTGCGAATTTTCTAAACAATTTGCAATAAAAATATGATTAAAAACAAATTGCCTTGCTGAGACTCTGAAGACTGGCACACATCTTCACCTCCCCACTACGCTTCAGTGGAACAATCAGAGGTGGAAGCCACAACGATGACTCAATAAGTTCAATGATAACCTTCTCACAAATATCTTAAAATTATTGTTCCAAGTCTTCTCTGATACCGAGTGGCATGCTGTATTATTTGTATCCCTTGCATTGATTGGCTCCTTCTTTGACTCTAATCTTGTGTTTGTAACCACTAACTGTCCCTCATCCTTTGATAGAAAAGGAAGGAAATGTCTCAGCAATATTTATACCTGATTTGTCACTCCTGACCACCAAGACCTGATCTTCAATTCCAGGTCGAAGTACCATGTGGAAAAGACCTTAAGGGAACCGTCTCAAGATGCAAAGTTTCTTGATCGCAGCATAAATGTTTCCAAAAAACAGCTCTTACCCTGAAAGTGAGAATGCCCTTTAAAAAAACATTTAAGCTCAATTCTGTGTCCCTCATAGGGCACAGACAAATGGTTAGGGGGGTTCCAAAACTCTATCAGGTACACTCACTTCCTGAAATAATTTTGTGTTTTTGGTCAAGAGCTCGCCCCCCACGTCCGCAGCACCACCTTGCTGTCTCGTGTCCCTGATTCCCGCCCACGCTGCTGCTAGCGTGTTCGAGGCCCTCCTCCACCCACAGGCATCCTCCTGCGCCTCATCCCTGGTGTCTAGTGGGCTTCTGGTAAGCATCGCTAGACCTGTGTGCACTGTGCTGCTTTCGCCGTATCTGTGAGTGTTTTTTGCTTTTCAGCGCCTTGCCTCCTTGCGCTCTTGCCCCCATTTGTGGCCCTTTCTGATTGCTGTATTCCGCTTGTGCATTGTGCCGTTTACCATATTTGTAAGTGCATTTTGTTTTCTGCGCCTGCCTCCTTGCGCTCTTGCCCCCATTTGTGCCTTTTTCTGACTGCTGTATTCCGCTTGTGCTTTGTGCCGTTTACCATATTTGTGACTGTATTTCGTATTTTGTGATTGCCTTGTGCTTTTTTTTCACTTTTGTGCCTTTTCCGCTTGTTTTCGCCCCTTGGGCGCTCCCCCTTGCCGCTTTCCCCTGCCGCTGCCTCCCTGCGCCCCCCCCCTCGCGCCCCCATTCGCCGCTCCCTCCCGCCTCCCGCCTCCCGCCTCCCAGCTGCTCCCCCCTCCCTTCTTAATGGCTGGCACTGCGCGTCGAGGGTGAGCGACCTCTGACCTATTTTTGGTCAAGAGCTCGCCCCCCACGTCCGCAGCACCACCTTGCTGTCTTGTGTCCCTGATCCCCGCCAATGCTGCTGCTAGCGTGTTCGAGGCCCTCCTCCACCCGCAGGCATCCTCCTGCGCCTCATCCCTGGTGTCTAGTGGGCTTCTGGTAAGCATCGCTAGACCTGTGTGCACTGTGCTGCTTTCGTATCTGTGAGTGTTTTTTGCTTTTCAGCGCCTTGCCTCCTTGCGCTCTTGCCCCCATTTGTGCCCCTTTCTGATTGCTGTATTCCGCTTGTGCATTGTGCCGTTTACCGTATTTGTAAGTGCATTTTGTTTTCTGCGCCTGCCTCCTTGCGCTCTTGCCCCCATTTGTGCCTTTTTCTGACTGCTGTATTTCGCTTGTGCTTTGTGCCGTTTACCGTATTTGTGACTGTATTCCGTATTTTGTGATTGCCTTGTGCTTTTTTTTCACTTTTGTGCCTTTTCCGCTTGTTTTCGCCCCTTGGGCGCTCCCCCTTGCCGCTTTCCCCTGCCGCTGCCTCCCTGCGCCCCCCCCTCGCGCCCCCATTCGCCGCTCCCTCCCGCCTCCCGCCTCCCAGCTGCTCCCCCCCTCCCTTCTTAATGGCTGGCGCTGCGCGTCGAGGGTGAGCGACCTCTGACCTGTTTTTGGTCAAGAGCTCGCCCCCCACGTCCGCAGCACCACCTTGCTGTCTCGTGTCCCTGATCCCTGCCCACGCTGCTGCTAGCGTGTTCGAGGCCCTCCTCCACCCGCAGGCATCCTCCTGCGCCTCATCCCTGGTGTCTAGTGGGCTTCTGGTAAGCATCGCTAGACCTGTGTGCACTGTGCTGCTTTCGCCGTATCTGTGAGTGTTTTTTGCTTTTCAGCGCCTTGCCTCCTTGCGCTCTTGCCCCCATTTGTGCCCCTTTCTGATTGCTGTATTCCGCTTGTGCATTGTGCCGTTTACCATATTTGTAAGTGCATTTTGTTTTCTGCGCCTGCCTCCTTGCGCTCTTGCCCCCATTTGTGCCTTTTTCTGACTGCTGTATTCCGCTTGTGCTTTGTGCCGTTTACCGTATTTGTGACTGTATTCCGTATTTTGTGATTGCCTTGTGCTTTTTTTTCACTTTTGTGCCTTTTCCGCTTGTTTTCGCCCCTTGGGCGCTCCCCCTTGCTGCTTTCCCCTGCCGCTGCCTCCCTGTGGCCCCGCCACCTCGCGCCCCCATTCGCCGCTCCCTCCCGCCTGCTCCTCCCTCCCCCCTCCCTTCTTAATGGCTGGCGCTGCGCATCTGCGCAGCGGGCGTGCCGCTGGCGCACGAGAGGCAAGCCCGTCCGCGCCTGGACCGCGCCCAGCGCCACCCCCCTTGGTCCGCTTGCTCCCCACACCTCCAGACGTCGCTACTCGGCCAGCTAACTTCTCGCCCTCAACCCCGGCCCCTCCACAACCTGCTTCCAGGCCACCCCGAAGCACACCAAAGGTCCCTTCTCCTGCCGTGCCTGCAACTTCACCTGCAACAGAACAAGGAAGCCTGCAAGAACCAACACCAACCACCTCCACTGCATACTCCTCAACACACGCTCCGCACGAAAGCACGCCATCGAGCTCTGGGACCTACTCGACTCCACCGCCCCAGACGTAGCCTTCCTGACCGAAACCTGGTGGAACGACTCCTCAGCCCCTGACATCGCCATAGCCATCCCTGACGGCTACAAGATTACCAGAAGAGATTGCACCAACGGAATCGGAGGAGGAATAGCCATTGCCCACAAAACCACCCTCAAAATCCACACCCACACAGACGACACCCTCAAGACAGCTGAACACCTACACTTCCGGATCCACACTGACCCCAACACCACCCTCAGGGGAACACTCATCTACCGACCACCAGGACCACGAGCCCCCTTCAGCGACACCATTGCCGACCTCACGAGCACCCACGCCCTCGCCTCTACGGACTACATCCTCCTTGGAGACCTCAATTTCTACCTGGAGAACAACAAAGACGCCAACACCACATCGCTGACCGACAACCTCGCCAACCTCGGACTCAGACAACTGGTCAACACACCCACCCACATCGCCGGCCACACGCTCGATCCTATCTTCTCCGCAAGCAACCACGTCACCTTCAGCCACACCACCGAACTCCACTGGACCGACCACCACTGCGTCCACTTCACATTCAAGAAACACACCGAACACCACCGCACCCCACTACCTCCTCCCCGCCGCTGGAGCAAAGTCACCAAAGACAAACTGACCAGCACCCTCGTCCAGGACCCGCCTACCGACCCTACCGACCCGGACACTGCCGCCATCAACCTACAACGGTGAATCCTCGACTGCGTTAATACCCTCGCACCACTCAAGAGGCCCACCGCCAACCAAGAAAAGAAAAAAGCAGCCTGGTTCAACGACGAACTCATCACCTCCAAACGCACCTGCCAGAAACTAAAGAAGAAATGGCTCCTCGAACGCACACCGGACAACCTGGCAACCCACAAGGAAGCCACCCGCAAGCACCACCAACTTATCCGACTCGCCAAACGTTCCCACTTCACAGAACGCCTAAACAACAACGCACACGACAGCAAAGAACTCTTCTGCATCGTGAAAGAGCTCTCCAACCCCAGCGCCAACGTCAACGACATCCCACCATCCCAAGAACGCTAAGACGCCCTGTCCACCTTCTTCTTCCAGAAGATCGCAGACATCCACGACAGCTTTAACACCACGCCTCCGCCTGACCCCACCCCCGATAACTCCTCCTACGCCAACCGCCTTACCGCCTGGACCCACGTAGACGACGCCGAAACTTGCAAGACCATGAACTCCATCCACTCAGGATCCCCTTCAGACCCTTGCCCACACCACATCTACAACAAAGCCGACTCTACCATCGCCCCCCAACTTCGAAGGGTCATCAACTTATCCTTCGAAACCATGACTTTCCCAGACAGCTGGAAGCACACCGAAATCCACGTCCTCCTCAAGAAACCCAAGGCTGACCCCAACGACCTCAAAAACTTCCGCCCGATCTCCCTCCTCCCCTTCCCGGCGAAGCTCATAGAGAAGATCGTCAACGCTCAGCTTACCCACCACCTCGAGGACAACTCCATCCTGGACCCCTCCCAGTCCGGTTTCAGACGCAACCACAGCACCGAGACTGCGCTCCTCGCCGCCACAGATGACATCAGACTACTAATGGACAACAGCGAAACATCTGCCCTCCTCCTCCTGGATCTTTCCGCTGCCTTCGACACGGTCTGCCACCGCACCCTACTAACACGCCTCCACGAAGCCTGAATACAAGAAAAAGCCCTCAAATGGATCTCCTCATTCCTCTCTGGCAGAACCCAGAGAGTCCGACTCTCACCCTTCCTCTCTGAAGCCACCAACATCATCTGCGGCGTACCCCAAGGCTCCTCACTGAGTCCAACGCTGTTCAACGTCTACATGGCCCCCCTCGCACAACTGGCCCGTCAGCACAACCTCACCATTCTCTCCTATGCCGACGACACCCAGCTCATCCTCTCCCTCACTAAAGACCCACACACCGCCAAAGCCAACCTCCACGAGGGATTGAAGTCCATCGCCGAGTGGATGAGAAACAGCCGCCTGAAACTGAACTCCGACAAGATGGAGGTCCTCATTCTCGGACGCACCCCCTTGGCCTGGGACGACTCCTGGTGGCCTAATGCGCTGGGACCCCCTCCAACGCCAGCCAACCACGCACGCAACCTCGGTTTCGTCCTCGACTCCGCCCTCACCATGTCCAAACAGGTCAAAGCAGTCTCCTCCTCCTGCTACAACACCCTCCGCATGCTCCGTAGAATCTACAAATGGATCCCAACGTAAACCAGAAAAACAGTGACTCAGGCCCTCGTCAGTAGCAGACTAGACTACGGCAACGCACTCTACACAGGCATCCCAGCTAAAGACATCTGACGTTTCCAACGCATCCAAAACGCCTCCGCCCGACTGGTCCTAGACGTACCCCGCCAATGCCACATCTCCCACCACCTGAAGGACCTCCACTGGCTCCCCGTGGACAAGAGGATCACCTTCAAGCTCACCCACGCTCACAAGGCACTCTACAACGCCGGACCCACCTACCTGAACAACAGACTCAACTTCTACGTCCCCTCCCGCCAACTCCGCTCTGCCAGCCTCTCCCTCGCCATCGTTCCCCGCTTCCAATGCAAGACATCCGGCGGCAGATCCTTCTCTTACCTCGCCGCCAAAACCTGGAACTCCCTCCCGACCCCCCTGCGACAGACCCAGGACCTCCTCACCTTCAGGAGACTCCTCAAGACCTGGCTCTTCGACCAATAGCAGCACCCCCCCCCCCCTCAGCGCCTTGAAACCCTTACGGGTACATAGCGCGCTTTATAAATATTGTGATTGATTGATTGTGTAATCATCTTTATTCTGGCATCAGTCTACTGTCCTTAACACCCACATTCACATACAGATCCACATATTTATGACAATCCCCTATCACATCTTCACTCTCCACAACAACTAAAATCATATCATGCAAATCTTTTTGACTCTTGGTGAACATGCTATTCTCTGAGATGTCTTCTGATACACTCCTCACATTGCTAGTAGCATGTTCCACCCTGGTGTACCTGGTTACGTGCCCCACCTTCTTACATATCCTACAATTTACATTTGTTTTAGCACTTTTTGCATGGGGAAAGTTACCTCCCCTAAAGCACTTATTGGTTTGCCTGAAAAATGTTCCTTTGCCCGCTTAGCTGTCCTTTTGACCCAACTGCTCCCTTGTTCATACAGAGGGGATGACTCACAGAGTTTGTTTTTAACTCCCTAGCCACAACTGAGATGTGTCAATACTCTTTGCAATTATGATTGTTTCTTCAAGAGTGGGCTTGTCCATTGACAAAAGCTTTTGCTGAATACCCTTATCCTTACATTGACATATAAACTGGTCACGCACCAACTGATCTGTGAAACACTCAAATTCATAATCCTCAATGAGCCTCCTTGAGGCAGGAATATAAGAGTTAACATCCCCTATCCTTTTCCCTTCTTGAAAAGCATATGATGTAATACCACTTAACTGGGTTATACATTAAATCTGATTTTCAACATTTTTAACAGCTTCAGCGTATTCGTTCAAGACCTTTCTTTCATTGAGAACTATTTTTGAGAGATGCTTAAACACTGCCCTTCCTTCAAAACCTAATGAGTGCAGTAATAAAAATGTCTTCAATTCTGGCCAAAATCTTGAGGCTTCTATAGCACCCAAATATATTTCGAAAGAATCAAACCAATTCCTTCATAAAATGGATGGATCCCCAGGTATTTCCAGGAAAAGTTTAACAGACAGAATCACAAGAAGAGACACACAGTGGAATAAAATACCAAAAAGAGAGGATAAAGAACCACTGGATTGGAAAAAAAAGTGATTTTATAATGTTTTTTGTACTATAGGCTGAACACTGACAAAACCAAAAACAACTTAAAATCTTAAAAGAGTGTTTTTCACCATGATGCACCTGTGACAAATGAACAGTACAGGGCACTGTAGCAACAAACGTAAAACACTATCAATCAGAATCAAGTGTGTGTAACTGTGTTTGATAAACTTTGGCTACTCAAATCATAGTTATGACCCGCTGGTGTGCGCATTACTGTGATATGCAAATTACAGCAGTATGTGTAGGGAATAAGAAACAGTGCACACGTCCGTTTGATGCGTTGTAGAGTACATACAATTTAAATATGGGCTTACCCATAAACCGTAATACCTGCATGTGTTAAAAATGTTTGTGTCACATTAATACAAGGTTGCGGAAAACGTCAATAAGTTGCGTTATGTGACAGTGTAAAAGGCACTGTGAACGTAATTGAATAAGTGTTAAACAAATGCCCTAATAAGTTGCTGATTGTTATAGCTTACCTTCCTGGTAGTGGTTGTTAGACCCGGGATCTCTATTTGGCAGTGATTCGCACCCTGTCCAAGTAGGAACCCTCATGCTAGTCAGGGTAAGGAAGTCACACAGCTAAGATAAACCCTGCTCACCCTCTTGGTAATTTGGGCTTGGCCCAAGCAGTTAGGCTTATCTCAGAGGTAATGTATAAAGGTTTTTCACACACACAATAACACAGTGAAAACACTACCACAAAAGTACGCCATATCCGTTTAGGACAATAGCTAATATTTATCTGACTAAAGCAAGATCAAAATGACTAAAATCCAACATTCACAGGTAAATATATAATTTTCAAAGATTAATTCTTAGTATAGTGCTTAGAAACACTTTAGCTCCAATTGGGGCTACCACAGCATCTTGACGGAGTTGATTCCAACAGTCCTACGCCACTCACAAGGGAGAGCGAGACGGTCACAGATCCGCATGGTCCCCTGTCCAAACGATGAGGAAACACAGATGTTGCACAGAGCCTGGGGAGGGCGAGTTGAAGCGTCCCTGGAGCCGGTGCGGCATTGGTTCCTTACTGCTAGGCAGATGAGGTGAGGCATGAGTTCCTTACCTTTGGAGGGGAGGTGATGCAGTGTTGGTTGCGAGGCGTAGGTTCCTTATGACAAGGCAGGGTCAATGAATCCAGCAGGTCAAGATATGAGGCTTCAACTTTGCGGTGCTGCGATCACACCACGGGCCACTGGTGCTGCAGTGGAGCCAGAGTAGACTGTCATGGACATTGGTGGCACGGTACTCAAGACTCACGCTGTGGCAGGTCTTCAGAGGTCCTGCAGCAGCATCGGGCCTGTCTTGCAGGTGGCATTTGTTGCACTCAGCAGGGACCACGGCTCTGGTGCAGGCAACAGCACGGAGTCGGAGAGCGACACCGGTTCGAAGTTGCTCTGGAGTCAATGTGCTTAGTTTTCTTCTTGGTTGCACGAGAGCTCACTTCCAAAGGCCCAGGAACTGGATTTGGTACCACTTGGCAAGTCAGTACTCTCAGCAAGAGGGCCCAGCAGTGCTTAATGTATCCTTGTTGTTTCCGGTGCTGAGCACCAGCACTTATTTTTGGGAGGCTGGGGCTTTTTCTGCCTCAAGTATTTGCTGCAAGCAAAAGACACATATGGGAATGATGGAGGAAGGGAAAAAAGACAAAGCGTCACAAAGGGAGAAAGTAGAAACTGCAAGAGTGAGCTGAAGAGGCAGGGAGTGGCTTCATATTGATTGAAGAGGCCCGAGATGGCTTCAAGATTACGCTTCCTCAGTATTCCGTGTTTGCACATTTAATTGCAGCAGCTGAGTGTTTTAGAGCAGGGCTTTATTTACAAACTAAGCACTGGGGCCCAGGCACTGGTAGTTCAAGTCTTTGATTGCCCTGAGACTTCTTAACAGGAGGCAAGCTCAGTTTAAGCCATTGGAAGCCCTTGACAAGCAGGATGTAGAAAGCAAAGTCCAGTTCTTTCACTCCTAGGACAAAAACAGCAAACATCAGGCCAGCATAGCAAAGTAACAGGCAGAGTGGCAGTCCCTCCTACAGTATCCAGCTCTTCTTCCTGGCAGAATGTCCTCAGTCAAGAAAGATTCTAACTCTGTGGTGTCAGAGGTCCGGGACTGATACCCATTTCTTTCTTTGAAGTAGGCAAACTTAAAAGAGAAGCCTTTGTAGTGCACAAGACCCTACCATTCCCTGCCCTGGTCCCACACACACTCCCAGAGGGTTGGAGCATGCTTTGTGTGAGACAGGCACAGCCCTTTTTAGGTGTAAGTGTCAGCTCCTTCCACTACTCTAGCTGAGGAAAACCCATCAGCCTGGTGATAGGGCATCAGGATATGCAGGGCACACCTCAGCTCCATTTGTGTGACTGTCTAGAGTGAAAACACAACCAGCCCAACTCTCATTCCGATACAGACGTGGATTCAGCTGACATGCAGAGGCACAGAATGGTTAAGCAAGAAAATGCCCACTTTCTAAAAGTTATTTAAAAAAATTAGGCAAACCCAGTAACCCTAGGACCCGGGTGTATAAATATAGCAAAAAATATATATCAAGGCCCCAAGTGGGAAGTGTGGCCCTCAGCTTCCACTGCAAGAATTTATTACCTTTGTCAACAAACTCGATCTAATACATGTTCCCTTTATTCAAACAATACTTCTTCAACAATACACTTGTTAATCAGTCTATGCAGGTGCTCCTGCAGTAACGGCGCAGTGAACGTGAATAACGTGACAGATTAGTGCAACGTGATATATACAATACGTAAAAAAATTGTGGATAAAATGTTTTGTTTTTTTACCCGCAATTTTTGTACATATTGTATATATCACCTGGTACTAATAATCTGTCACAATCGACTTTGTTCACAAAGGTAATACATTTTTGCCGTGGAAGTTAAGGGCCGCACTTCCCCCTTGGGGACCTTGATATATATTTTTTTCACTTTCTAAAAGTGGTATTTTCAAACTCACAGTTCAAAAACCAACTTCACCAAAAGATGTATTTTTAAATTCTGAGTTCAGAGACCCCAATCTCCACATCTCTATCTGTTCCCAATGGCAAATTACACTTAAAAGATATTTCAAGGCAATCTCTATGTTACCCTATGGGAGAGATAGGCCTTGCAATAGTGAAAAACAAATTTAGCAGTATTTCACTATCAGGACATGTAAAACACACCAGTGCATGTCCTACCTTTTAAATACACTGTGACCTTTGCAGGAGGCTGCCTTAGGCCTACTCAAGGGGTGACTTACATCTAGTAAAAGGTAAGGGTTGGGCCTCGCAAGTGGGTGCGCTTGCCAACAATGTGGTGCTTAGAGATGCACCAGACCCAGGATACACAACCCACAGAAAAAAAGCGAACATAATCAACAGCAAGTCCAGTTTAGTCCATATCTTCTTGTTTAATCTTTTTTTTAATCAATTACTTTCTTTCAATGCTTGAAATACTCATACAAAGACATTGTGATTCCAATTTTCAAATGTATGAGAAGTGCCAATCCAGGTGTAATTCTGCAACATGTCGAAAATTAAAGTGTATCAAGAGTAAGAGTGGGCGGTGAGCTCTGCTGGCGGAGCTAACTGAGTTTTTGGCACTCCACTCTCCGCTTGGGGCATGGAGTTCCCCAAAAACTCCACTAGCCCCGCCAGCTGAGCTCACTGCGTACACACTGCAGCCCAGTTATGGGCCACACAGCTTACGCTGCAGTGCTCACTCTTGACCCGGCATTGACGTAGCAGCATGCAGCTGTTGCCGGCACCAGCTCCGGACTAGATCCAGCAGTAGGGAGAGGGACAGGCAAAGCACGGCTGACAACGAGGACCCAGGTGAGTCCGCATTTTTTTTTCTTCACAGTGCACATGTGCACAAGAGGCCTGGGTCGTAGACAGCGAAAGGTGCAGTTTCAGGCCTCTTGTGCACCGGCCAGCCCTAGCCTCTTGTGCACCGGCCTGCCCCGTGTGCAGTGCATACAGGGCATGCCGGTGCACAAGAAGCCTGAAATGGCAACTTTTGCTGCCTACGGCCCTGGCCTGAATTCAGGATGAGAGGGTGGAGAGGGAACTAAAGGAGTGTCATTTATGCAACTGACTGTCTCCCAGGATGACCCAGCATCACCTGACAATGTCCAATCTCTGTGCGCACTTGTGGGAAAGAATTGCTGTTGATTTATTTGGGCCACTGGCCAATGGACATCACCTTATGATAATCATTGGTAAATATTCTCAGTTTCCTCTGGTAAAAGACATGTCATCCACAACCCATGACAAAGTCGTTAGGTGGCTAGATAACGTCTTTGCAGTGTGGGGCATACCAGATATTCTCAAGTCTGACAGTGGTCCACCGTCCAACAGCAAGGAGTTTCTAGTCGATCTTAATGCCAAACATCAGAAAAGCACACCTTTGTGGTCTCAAGCCAATGGGGGACCCTGAAAAAAGTGATTCAACGTGCATCAATAGAGGAACTTGATTTGAGTCAGGCATTATGTCAAGCCCTCCATGCTTATCGGTCAACATCTCATTCCACTACAGGTAAAAGTCCTGAAAGTCTGATGTTTGGGGGACTCATGAGACCCAAACTACCACAGTGGACCCCTGATGATGTGGTTCATGCTGCAGGGCAGGGGAGGACTTGACGGCCCTGAAACACAAATACGTAGGACCTGCATTTCCAACAGCCAAAGTGAGTTATGTTGTGAGTTACAGAAGACATTGCAGACACTGGGATTATCACCAAGGGCTAATAAAAGAATTGGAAACGTGGAGGATCCAGTCATCAGTTTGAAAATCAGTGTGTCCCCTGTTGGAGTCTGCTTACAAGGAAAAACATGCATGGAATGGTATCTTTTTAGCAGTGGTGGCTGAACAGGAATTCTTTTCATTATCATTGTAGAGAGCCAACCACCCATTATGCATGCAGTCGAGTCAACCAGAGTAGCCGTCACAGAATTAGAAACCCCACATAAACATAAATATCCAAAAATGTCAATAACAAGATTACATATGACTGAGCAATTTTCTACTCCCAAAAGACACATGCACATACTACACATTTCTACCTAGTTTGGCCATGACCAAAAAAGAAAATTGATTGTGTCTGGTCCTTTTGCCAGTTTAAGTGGCTAGATGTACTTAGTTTTTTTGCAAAAATTCTGAACTTAACAGAGGAAGCTCAGTTGGAATGTTCTGCTATTAGAGAACACACAAATGTGACGGTGGAATGCTTAAATAAATCTCAGCCACTGGTAATTAGGAGCAGATCAAAAGAAAAAATCCTGAAGGACTAAGGCTACCAGAGTGGTTTACTCAGCATGGGTGACACACTGACAGAAACTGTACGGTTTGGACTCTCCCACCTTGAGATAGCCTAGAACCCCAATTTAGCTGCCAAGCTCTTAACTTGAGATATCACTCTCCTGTTTCCTGCTAAGCCCATGCCACTAGCGTCACCTTTCCAGTTCTGCAATACCTGAGGGAAATAGATTAAATTGCTCTTCAAAAAGCTCTGCTCCTGCCAGGTTCCAAAGTACATTGTCTCTGTGTCATTGTCCGAAGAGTGCACAAAGGCCTTTCGGCTACCAATTTTATAAACGCTTCTCTCCCTTCTTGAGCTACACCTAACTGGTTCAAAAATTCTAGTTTCACCCACCTTCTACAAAAATCTGTTCTTGGTCAAACTGTTCTCATTGCAGATCTAACATAGCTTTCCATAATACTGGAAAACATAGTTGTTTCCCAGCTTCAATATCACTTGAGACAGTCCCTTTTAATAGTTTGAGCTTATGATTATGGGTCTCTATCCTTACCCCACCTTTATGTAACTGCAGCTTTGACACCTTGGTACTTAGCACCCACTTGGATCTCATAAATGTGGCAACAGAAGCTTCAGGCACCTGCCTAAGATCATAAATGTTGTTTGCAACAAGAACTAGCTTGTGTATTCCTCTCTTAACCAGTGATCATGACTTGAAGTGTTCTGCAGTCCCCTCACCCATCTTTAAGTTACCCCTCCTAATGAAAACATTTTTCTTCCATTCTTATGAAGATGACACTCAAACTGGTATTTATGATATTGGTGTTCAAGATTCATTCTTTGCAATTTCTTATGAAGAATCGTATGGATTACAATGGGCTGAAACCCCACAGTTCTATTTCTAAAATGCTGATTGTAGCTGATTTGCTATCTTTTGTAACTGCTCTACACAACCTTTTTGGACACCTGGCAAACTTATGTTAAAAATGGTAAAACTCAGCTGTTCATCTGGACTTTATTGTCCGCAGAAGGCCCAGGTCAACTCTATCACCAAAATGGTTTTATTTTTGATCTGCCAACTTAAATGCATTATTCCTTCCCAAAAAGTATTGAATCATACTAAGGTTTCCTGGTCAGTTTGTTTAATTTGTCTAGGAATAGGTTTTAAGGGGTGGGGCGGGGGGGAGATGTGTTGGGTTTGGATTCTGGCATCAGAATCCTAATGCAGTTCTGATAATGTTATGCTTAGAATGAGACCTGTGCCCTGTTAGTCTTGTTCCTTGAGCTTATGTATCGTATAACAAAATAAATACTTGCCAACGTGCCTGTTGGTCCTAGAGTACTTACCCATAATCTCATTTTTAGGGTTGAGCGCGCAAGCGATCTGGCCCATGTTGTAATCTCCCGTGCATGCCCATGTTACGCCTATCAGTTTAGTTGGTTTGTGGGCTTGCGTTTTAAAATTCGCTTGATTTCATTAGTGAAAGGCATGTATACATCATGCCTTTTCCGGGGTTTATTCCTCCTCAAGAGCACCGGTAAACTACTGAAAACATACGAAGCTCTGTGTATTCCGAATTGCTTCTGGAATACTCATTTTTCATTTCCTATGCAGCGCGATCTCGCTGGTTAGTAGGTGAGCGCTTGCATGACATCAACCCTGTTACATGGATAATTGCACTTTTGCCTGGTACACGGATAACTCCACTTTTGCTGATACGTTTGACTGTAAGCGAACTTCTGTTTCCTTTTGTGTGCCTCCTTCACGCTCATGGTGGCCGTCGGCTCGCTTATTTGAAACTGTTTTACTTTTCATTTTCAGTTTATGTGACAAAAAAAGTCTGGTTAGGAGTTTACAATGCTAACAGCTCTAACTCGAGCAAATGCGAGACCCATTGCATTGCAAATGCTTGTTGTTAATTATATTTGGTTTCAAGTACTCGGCCCAGCCCCTCTTCTGGACTAGGCTCGAAATTGGCTTTTCTTGCGGGAAGTGGAATTTCACTGGGAGCAATAACGTCTGGTGAAATTCCACCACCCGCAACATCAAGTATTTCTGGGTCCTAAATTATCAGATCAGGAAACTACAGAACTGAAACTCGAAGTCCAAGGACAAATGAACTCTCTCTAATGATGCAGAGCTTGTGAGCAGCCTGCCCCAGTATGGCACATGCAGCAGCATGGGGAAGGTGTAGAAAATGCTCTCCCCTGACAGGCATAAGCCTTTACCTCACTCCTTTAAGTCCCACATGCTCTCCCGGACATTTTACTGGCATTTTCTGCCTACTGCCTTCAGGGGATTAATAAAATATCAGCAGGTGTTCCCCTCTGCCTCTGCTGGTCTGTCCCACTGAAAGAAGAATATTGTAATTTTGTTTTTTGACGCAGGAATACTGATGAAATCGGTAATTCCAATACTTTGCTATCCACTTGCAAGTAGGTCAGTTGCCACACCGTTCATAGGTTTAGTTTAACGTTGATATTTTAATTTATTTATTAGGCACATTGCTATTTTCGTTTGATTGCATTTTCCTGTTTCATTTCTTGGACTTTTTTTTGTAGTAAATCACTTCATTGTCATTTCAAGTAACAAAACAATGTCATAATGACATATGGCTCTACTCTTCTTCAGTATAGTAACTCGAGGTCCGTACCTATGCCAACCTATAATACAGTTCATGTAACAGGACACTTTACCTCCCCGTGCATCCCAGGTGCATGATGCAGCACTTTTGTCCATCGATGAAAAAAAATGAAGAAGAATAGGGCGATAAAGAACAACACCACAGATAGCAGCAACAAAAATAACAGGTGCCACTCCGTTCATGAAGTGTTGAATTTAATCTTGCTGCCTATTTGATTTATTGATTTGGACTTCTAAAGACATGGTGGGGAATGCAACTCTGAATTCTGGCGACTGGCAGTCATAGTCATCTACCCACAGAGTGGAGTCAACCAGTCCTTCGGATACCTCACTGTGCCACCTGAAGGGTCTTTTTTTCCCATTATCAGGTCTCTGACAGTGTGTTCTTCCTCCCTTCGGTGATCATGCTTTCAGCATTGGTCTGCTGCTATATTTGCAGTTTTATTCAAGATCTCCCTTTTTAAGGAATTGATCCAAATTTATTTTTGGGCTTGTATAAACATATGTATGGTAGCCCTCACTCAATACTGCACAGAACATGGCATCATTCCTGATCTTGCCAAGGTTTTTGGCAGGACATTGATTTAAAAAAGGTGCCTGGTATGGAAAGAGCGACAAGCTTTAAATATCTAGGTTTGGTCCTTAATGAAAGGAATATCAAAAAGGCAAGGTTAGGCACCATAAACTGTCAGCCAAGCACCTGATATGCATGATGGGATGATTAAAAAAGAACCTGACCTGTCAAAACCAGTAGGCCCTGCTGACTGTAGTCATGCCAGCAATCGCGTACAGAGCAATGATGTTTAAGGACCATCTCTATTCGAATGGGTAGATAACCAACAATGTGATTATTATTGCGGCTTTTTGCCCTTCCAGATCGCACCAGGCAGGTCCAAATTAGACAGGAATTCAACTTAATAAAACAGGACCTGGTTATACGTGTAAAGTGTGTTTAGGACTGCCAAAATGTTTAAATCACGTCGACCTGCACAATTAACTTCGTTGAGAGAAAATTCAGGAGACAAAGTCGGCATGGGGATCCCTGTTGGCAAATCAGTGCTTTGAATGCGAAGGAGATATTGCATTTTTTATGACGGGAAAAAGATCGGATGCCCAAGACTTAACTAGGACCACCCGTAGCTGGACTGGTTCTCTCCTGAAGTTACACATGAAAAGAAACACTGCAAGCAGTTTGAACGTGGTTGGCACACGGGATTTACTGTAGATGCTGCAGCGATTTAAAAATTAGCCTTAAAAGAATGTTGCAAAAATATTAAGCTGGCTCTAGCAGACTTTTTTGCAGACAAAATAAGGAAGGCAGATACTTCAACATAATGAAACTTTCAAATTTGTAAATCATTTCCTTCATCCCAAAGCTTGCCATGCCAAGATTCTTGCCACTCAGGACTTGTGCGACCAGTTAGCCATGTTCTTGGTTGAGGAAATAAAGACTATCCTGGGTTCTTTTGCCAATTTGGAGGTGGTTTAGTCCTCGATAGTGGAGCAGTTTAGGTTTCATTTTACCTGTATTTGATATGACCAGATTTTGCTAGATTAATCATGGACGGAGTTTCTTCACTGTAAATGGGGCTATTCGTTTGACCCTTATCCCCATAATTGCTCCCACAAGTTATGGAACTGATTAATCCCATACTTAATAATTTCTTTAATTCTTCCATTGCCTCTGGGTCGGTTCCTGGAGATTCGAAACAGGCAGCTGTTTTTCTTCAGAAGAAGAAAACTCACGGCTGATTGAGTGAGTTGGAAAATTTGTATCCCACCTCGTTACTTCCGACTAAAGTGGTGGAAAAATTGATAAATCGCCAACTAACTACATATCTGGCAGCAAATATATTTACTCTATTCATCACAATCAGGTTTTCGCTCCAATTATAGTATGGAAACAGCCTTATAGGATGTATCTGAAGAGATCAAATTCTGCCTGGATCAGGGCCAAATGGGTCTGATCCTGTAAGAATTGTTTCGGTCTCTCACCAGTTATTACTACCTAGACAAGCAATTCTGGGAATTGCCAGTATAGCACTTTGGATTCAATCATTCATATTAGATAGAAAAAAATCTGTGTACTTGGAGCTTTTTTCCAAGCTCCTAAAGATCTGAAATATGGCATTTCCTGGGCTCCTCGTTGAGCCCCACGCTGTTTAATGGATATATGATGCCTTTAGCACCTTGTGGAAAAAATTGGCATTAAAGTAATTTCAGATGCCGATGACACCCATCTTATTGTCGCATTTGGGAAGCAGACTTTGGGTGAGCCTGCTTCGTTTTAGCAATGCCTCCTCGAGGTAGCTAAGTGGATGAGCAGGAATTGTTTAAAGTGCAATTCTTTCAAGACAGGGATTTTACTCTTCAGTTGCTCTGCCGATGCATGGTGCAATGACTGGTGGCTGTAGGAATTGGGGCACCCTCTAGCCCAGAGGTCTTCAAACTGAGGGGCGGGCCCCCCTAGGGGGGCCCCAAGTGATCCCAGGGGGGCACCAGACTCTGGCCAAAAGAAATATTATACAGAGAACAGGCCTTTGTTTTAAGAAGAAGCATGTTATTGCAGTTTTAAAAAGGTAACAGTACTTACCTCTAATGTTTAAATAGGTTTAGACATATTTAAACCTTGCCAGCTTTATAAAATATTTGTGAAGAATTCTGAGGGGTGGGGGGGCAATGATTTTTATTTTTCAACTGGGGGTGCGAGGCATTAAATAGTTTGGAGACCACTGCTTCTAGCCCCTACAGTAGTAGCAAGGAATTTAGAAGTCAAATTTGATAACTCTTGCTTTCGCCATCAAATTTCCACTGTGGTGGGTTCATGCTTTGCCATCTTAAAAGCACTAAAGAAGACATTGGAATTTGTCCCTGAAGACATGCAGAATTCTATGGTAATCACGTCTATTAACTCGAGATTGGATTATGCCAACGTATTTTATTTGGGGTTTCCAGCCTATTTGCTTAGTCAGCTACAAATTATGCTGAATGCAGCAGCTAGGCTGATTTTTGGGTTTGCCTAAAGTACAGTCAGTTCTCTCTCCTAGCTGAAAATGCTTCACTTGCATCCCATTACAAAATGAATCACCTACTAAGCTTTACTAATTGGCTTTCGAGCTTTTCATTAGAAAGCCCCTGGCCTCAGTCGATATCTTCCGGCCTGGACTTTGCAATCAGTCCTTGGTTTCACTTGAAAAAAGAGGAGGCCTTTCTTTTACGGTTTTAGCTTCTAAAGCCTGAATGAGCTACCTGTGGCATTGCGGCATCTGGAGAATGAAAATCTGTGCAGGTGGCAACTGAAGACCTGGTTTGGTAGGGATTAACTTCCTTTCTGTTCATGGGTCTAGTTTTGGGCTCTAGAGCCAGGACACCTGCCGGCAACGGCGCGCTCTATAAATGTTTTTGATGGTTTGATTGATTTAATGTCTGGGTATGACCTATTGGCTGTTAATTTAGTGGTTTGTATCAAGAAGTTATTAAAAAAACATGTAAAATACTATTCAGTGAGCCAGTCCAAAAATGCGGCTGACTCCACGCAGATGCATTTCTTAAATTATTACTTATAATCTTACTGTGTATTTGTTTTTATTGGTTTAAACTTCTTTATTACTATGTTTAACAATACTCCTCAGTTGTCCTACTTTGAGTTAGACATATTTTGCCTTTTTGAACTTTAAGATCGAAAAATCAATGTTATATTTCTGTCACTCTGCCATTTTAATGTTTCACCACCTGGTTTTGCCAGCAATCTGGGTGATGCTCTTGCTGAATTAATTTCTTAAATTATCAATTCTTCTTATTATCTCTGCCTCGTCATTTTCATCGATAAATTGATTAATGTGACACGTTAGATTTCACACAGATGATTCATGAACACGCTCATATTGCTAGTTGCACGTAGATCTTCTCTATGTCCTAAAAGCACTGTTAACAATAATAAAATAAGCTGTTTCGTTAGATGATCACACTGTTCCCTATCAATGGCAGTTTCCTTTATCTCCTAAACATTGAAGCAACCCACAGTCAGCCACAAGCGTTTTTGGCATAAAATGGCTACTGGAAATTATTAGCATGCCCTCTTGTCTTTCTTCCGAGTTCCTTGTGGATTCTGTACCTGCTTACCTTGTTTGTTTTGCCACAGCTTTGGACACCATCTCTCCACCTAGGACTTTTTGGAACCATCATCCCAAACCTTCTGTACCTGAAATCCGCTAAGCAGCATTGTAATTTTGTTGAATGCTGCAGGAGTGTAAAATACACCGCTGGCAAATAACAAACTTATCAGAAAGCTCCATGTGCTTCTATGAAACCAGTGCACTCAGCCCATGCCACTTACTTTGCCACATTTGTTTCGGAAGCTGGAAATTCTTCAAAAGTTTTTTTTAAACTGTCTCGTCATTCCTTTGTGTTGCTATTTGCCCATTTTCCCTAACATCTCTCCACAGCTCTGCAGATGTCCTCCACTCATAGCTCAGTTTACCAGACGTTTGCTGCCTTTTAATTTGGTTCACCTATTGACTATTGCCTTGCCTATGTGTCAGTGATGACACGATTTGTCATACCCTTAGGAATATTTATAACACATCCCTCAAGGACAGCTCTAGAGCTCAAAACATACCATAATTGTCCCTTCCTTTACAAAACAAAATGCCTACAGCTGATCCATCAACGTTCGCCTCTGTCATTTCTACTGCATTAATTAAAAGTTTGGAGAAGGAAAGTAATTCCCATTTCGCCTCATTTCTGGAGATGCAATCAATTCTCAGTCTCAACTATCTTTCAACCTCTCTTTAGGAACAACTTACAAGTCGATCTAGTTTCCAATCTTGATGTCCTCGAAATCCTGGTTGATCAGGGTGGCTCACTACCATGATACTGCTTGATCTCTTGGCTGCATTGAACGTGGTTGCCTAGGATCTCCTTCTTTGTATCTCTATGATAGGCCATCCGCGACAAGGCCTTGAGTTGGATCTCTTTCATTATTTCACTATGCATCAAGCTCTGCGCTCCCCTCCCTTTAAATATAGATTCAGAGTTCAGACTCAGGGATCCTTTCTCAGTTCCACGATGTATAATATGCATGGTCTACCATTGGCCAATGCTATCCATTCCTTTGGTTACTCTTCCATTTCCTATGCTGATGGCATACCGACTCTCATCAACAATCTCCTATAGCTTGAACAAAGTTCCATGAGAGTTTCTCTGGAGTTGGGTCCTGGATGAGTGCTAACTTATTGTCAATGACAAGAATAGAATTCTGATAGTCAGAAAATACATTTCCCCATAGTCCACAGGCTAGAGAACTTAAATCCTGATCCCGCTCCTGTCTAGTTCTGAAGAATATCATGTTCTTTACGGATCAGTCTCTTTTTCAGCTTTCAGACAGGCAAGATCATCTCCACTACCAGGTTCATCATCACTCTCCGATCCTAGCTCTGAGATACTCATGTAGATGCTTGTCCGCTTTACAAATATTTGGGTATTGAAACTCAAATTTGTAAATGCCCTTCTTCTAGGCCTGCTAGAATGTGATCTTAAGTGAAAGGTCTTCAAATTGGGGGGAGCACCCTTTTGTGGGTCTGTGGCACTGTTTCACGGTGGTGCAAATGCATCAGAGGCACTTGCAAAAGTAGATGGCTTGGAAGCACAAAATTTTTCTTGTTGCGTTTCCAGTCTATCTTCATGGAAAGCATTTAAAGTTCATAAAAAAGGCATGGAAACTGGTGATCTTGAGTGTCTTGGGGTTAGAAGGGGAGATCATGAGGATGGTAGCTGTGTCAAAGACATGTCTAAAAAGAACAAAATATTCTGTAGCTATTTTTCAGGTTACTGTATATATATATAATAACGCCGCTAAACTAATCGGTGTACCGTTATGAAACCTCACTTGGTTAATGGGATCATTGCAGATGTCTTTGTGTGTGACCACAGAACTGAATCCTGGTGGTTGAATTGAGGAATATTAACGTGTATTTTATGCTGTTTTGCAGCTGTTTTATTGTCTACATAATTATAGATTTGACACATTTGTGAAATAACCCATAATTTGCTGCATAATCTGCCATTTATAACAACTAAGGGTCTTTCCCAGACAGATCAAAAGGGAAAGCCCTTGGCAAAGGTTGCCTGGTCATCTTTCTGTTGCTTATTGCTGTATGTGGGTATCAGACTGGTTCTAAACAGGTGAAACCTTTGCCCTGATAGAGTTAACATGTGTAAAACTGTCAAAATAATGAGCTAATACAACCACAAAATATACCACATTATGCTACATATTTTGCCTTTTTTCTTGCTGCATAGTTCAGCAAACCCTGCCGCATAAATTGGTCCTCCCCTGTTGCATAATTCCAGTGGTCCTGGATATGAGGTCCCAGCCTGTGACAGAAAACACTGTGAGTATGTAAATCATTCATTTAAAATTGATTTACATACAGTATAATATGGGCTGTCACAAAATGTTTTAGGGCCTGATTATGAGTTTGGCAGTCCGAGGACGGCCCAAGTCGCGGTGGCAGTCGGACCGCCGCACTTAAGGCGGTCCGACAGCCAGTTTATAATCCAGGCGGTCAGAGACGTGGTCAGCCGTGGTGGTGCAGAGTTCTGCACTGCTGTGCTGAGCACAACTTCACTTTTTGCCAGCCTTTCCATGGCGGTTGTACTACCATGGAAAGGCTTATGGAAAGCCAGTGCTAGAGGCCACAGGGGGGCCCTTGCACTGCCCCTGCCAGTACCCTTGGAAGGCGCACTGTCTGCTGTGCACACAGTGCCCATTCTGAGGGTGCTGTGTGCAACGCATTCGCCTCAGCTCCCTTAGGGAGCCGAGGCCAATGCTGCTGCACTGCGTCCACTGTGCTGACCGACGGAAAAATCGTAATTTACAACATTTCTGCCTGTCAACCCAGTGGAAACATTGTAATATGATGGATGGTGAGGCCGCCAGTTTGATGGCGGCCTCCTCCCCGCAGCTTTGGCGGTCCAACGGTCAGACTACCAAAGTCGTATTCAGGCCCTTAGTGATTAAAATAAAACAGTTGGTTGCTTTAAACGTATATCATTTAGCAATACCAAATCAGACTGTACTTAGTGCAAACATTTCTACAAGTGTCCATTAAAATGGTTCATTAAAAAACTCAACTGACAACTCCCTTACATGACCTCTAAAAAGAAGAAATCTGTGTCACCATGAATATTCAAGTGACTCCATCAATGAAAGTCTATACAGGCTCCGAACTAGCCTTTGTGTTTAGTGATCAACTAATTGCACACCTTTACATTTCTTTCAGGTAACAAGCAGTCTAGTGAAAAAAACTCTTTCTTTAACTCCCTGTCCTCTTTGCTTCACAGTATAGGAGGTACAATACCCTTTTCATTTTCAGCCAAAAGTACCACATTGTCTGCATTAACCATCCAGGTATGTTTTTTTTTCTAACAAAAAATAAGAGTACTGGTTTTGTAAAATTAAAAAAGCATGTGTGCATTAGTCTAAATAGCTCCCACCCTCTTTGACCCCTGCAGATATCTTTTCAGCTGAGAGGGTGGTAGGGAGGCCAGCAAGGTCACATTCAGATTTCCTTTCTAGCACTAGGGCCCAAGTACACATGCTGTATAGGGAACAGGGCCGAAGCAACAGGAGGGGAGATGTGGTACAGACAGCCTGGTTTGTGCCTCAGGTCTAGCAGTGATGGCCCAGTGGAGTGGGCAAAAGAGACATTGCTGTTGGTACCATTGCAGGTTTCATTGGTACTGAAGGTGCTGTGGTACAGGGGCCCAGTGATGTGAGGGGCCACAAAACCATAATTATAGCTGTGTTGCTCTCCTTTTTTGCTTGAACTAGGGTCCATTTCACCCGTTCTATGCCAGTGTTGCTTTGGGCCTCGGAGCAATAACCCAAAGGAGGGAGAAATTGAAGCAGGGGAACCATGTTAGCTTGGACTCAGATGGCGAGATGCAGGTGTGGCAAGATGGGAGGCCAATGCTTTTAACAAAGGCCAGAGACAGCCCACTTCACAAGGTCATACCTACCATTCATGAAGCATGAGCAGTGACACTGGGGCTCAGGGGTGTAATTAGTGCCTTACTTTACAAAGGTGCATGGGGGCTCAGTTTCCTTCCTAGCATTAGGGCTGAGGGCATCCTTGCTGCACAGAGGGCATGGAGTGATGACCAGGTATGGTGGAGAAAGGGTGAAAGAGGCACAGGAAACAGCCTGCTACTCAGAGCTGCAGCCAGCTGCATTGAGACCTATGAGCGTGAGGGGATCACATCACTCCATCTATGGGAGCACTGTTTTTTGGACATTTTCTGTTTTTATTTAATGAATTTGCTCCTTTATAAGTCTCACATTTTTTATGGGTTGTGAGCTACAGAAAACAAACCCCTGAAATGCCCTCATAAGCCCCATCCCCTGTGATAAGCCCTGCCCATCCTGCTCCCCTAATTCTTGTCAACACATTTTTTAAGCGGGTCCAACCTAAAAAAATTGCTTAGGGTGGGCTTTGAACAAAAAGGTTTGAATTCCTATGTCTTAGGTGCACTGAAAGTGATCAAAATGTAGCTGAAAGACTCATTGTATGGTTCCAAAGAAGGGATCCCAGCTCTTTCTGACTTTCTGTATGATCAGGAATAGGCTGCCATTGATGTGCCCCACATACGTATGACAGGACAAACCCATATCCACATATCTTGATATCAAATGTACTCATCATCCACTTATCCAAAAACCTGTGCTCCTCTACTGGTATCCTTCCACCTGTTCTCATCTTATGATTAGTGAGAAAAGGCCTTCTTAAGGGATCACAATATACACCCTTTGGGTTAAGCATAGCTATGTGAGTGTTTCACAGCATGCTCCACAAACATTTGATGTGTGCTATAATTCACCATATACACTCACACTATGGTATCTGTTATAAGAATGACAACTTGTGGGTTGAAAATCCTTTTTTCTGTCCACCAATAACTACACATATGTAAGGAATGTTGTGCTACATGTTATGAGCATGAACGTTTACATGTTAAGAAGCGTTATGTATGTTCATCAACAACCACATGTGCATAAGATGCTTGTGATGTATATTTTATGCAACTGTTTGTAAATTTTACAGTCTATCTATTGATCTCTTTTTGTTTGTTTGAGAACTGACTTAAATACATGCTCCTGTAGCAGGCAAGTAGGCCTGTGTTTCTTGCGTTGTTCTTCTAGTTATGGCTTAAAAAACTTTGACAGATAGGACTAGGCATATGGGACTTAGTGATGCATAGAGAGTGGGTGCTATCACTAGCCCAGACAAAAGCCCCAGACCTTGACAGGCCTGAGAACATGGGCTGAAACATGTCCACAATAAGGAAGATGAGGGTGTGGGGACATTATACCGATGTACAGTGCCCAAAGAGATACTCTTGTTCAGTGAGCCTAACTGGGTCCCTGTAGCCGGCCCATGCTCCATCGCAGTTAGCCTGAACTTGTGACTTTGTCCTGGTCCAGCGCTATCAGATTTCCATAGTTGGCATAATTCTTTAGGTCCCAAACTCGAACTTTCTACCTGCTCCCAATTGAAAGGTATCACTTATTAAATCTCATAAGGTAACCCCATGTTCTCCTATGGGAGAGATATGCCTTACAGTAGTGAAAAATGATTTTTCACTACCTGGACATGTAAAACTTAAAAGTACATGTCCAACTCTTTTGGTACACTGCACCCTGCCCTCTAGGCTGTTCTGGGCCTACCCTGTCGCGTAGGCTCTCCTTTTTCTAATGAGACTACTGGATTTTGAGTGGCAGAAGCGCCAGCGGTGTGGGAGACTAAGTCTAACCCACTGCGGGTGACACCTGTCGTTCCAATCCGGGTTTTGCTCTGGCTAACTAGCAGTGTCTCATCCCCATCAAAGGATGGTGATGATTGGGCAACCGAGCGCATGACGTACTAGGCTTCTCAGGGAAGTCGTGGTGACTCAGGTCTCATCCGGTTCTATCACTTACAATTCAGTCTCATATATAAATGACAAACAGAAGCAGTATATGTTTCAATAATAAGTTTAATAAAACAACTGCATCTTAGAAAGCAAAGCGTGAGCTGCAATAACCTGGACGACACAACGTGACAGTATTAGAATTGTGATGAGAAGAGTGAAGCATAAAAACAACGCTATCATATTGTCACTATTTTCGATAGACTAATCCCTACCTAGGCTAGGATAGAGCACAGCATGTTAAGCTCTAATTCTGCCCTTCATGTTCCCCTGGGAAGACATCAACCCCCATACCTGAGCAAAGGCCTGCGGTCTGCATTAGCATCTGTAGCGAAGCATTCGGCAATCAGCATACAGTCGTGATTCTCTGGCTGGAATCTCCCTCTGATGTGTAAGGGACAAGGAAGTGTTTTTATAATAACACAGCTGATATTCTGAGAAAGTGTCCCTACGTAAGGATGTGTATTTTCTATGAATATTTAAGACTAAACTTCTACCACGTTCACCGGCAATGTACAGTGCTGTAACCTTGGAAGAAGCACAGAGTGATCAAGATTGTCTTGTTTGAGAACAGAGTGCTGGCCTACGCAAAAACAGTTAGATATACGGAAATAAAACAAGACCGTAAAAATTGTTATTGTAACAATAATAAGATGAAGCAGAATAAAATGTATCTAGGTTAAAGTGCACAGCGGCCTAATGTGTTAAAATAACGTGCATAGAGCTATAAATAAAATGGCTACACAACACCCTCCCCTTGTCGGTTTAAAGTGGTTCAAAGCCAAATATATATAAATGTATTGCTAAAAAGCTCAAACTAAGATATATATATAAAAGCAATGTAAATGATGACAAGTCGAAGGGACACATGAGCATCCAACGTGACAATTTTAAAACATGAGCATGTGGCATAAGACCTAATTCAAAGGGCAACTCAATTTTGAAAAGTTCCAATTTATTCCTGAGTCAGGGAGAATAGGAGATCTTCCACTTCGGCCGATGTTAAAGTCATAGAGCCATCGCCAAGAAGGATCAAGGAGCAGTTGTGTTCCGAAGCCTCAGCCAAGGCAGCATTTCGTGGTGTGCCCAGTGAATAGCCGTGAGCTACATTCTCCAAGAAGGGTAACTCATAAGTAGCTTCTCGTAGCAGACGCAACCTCAATGCGCATGTCCGGTAATGAACCCTCAGCGAGAACATCAACAGATCATCGTCCAATGTAGGCAAGTGCTGCATTGAAAGACAGACTTCCAGTGCATGTTCGAAAGAGCACCAGAGGCACGAAATACAGGCTGCACACAATACAAGACCGGTCTAAATGACAAAGGCTAGCCACACTCCAATTGCTCCAGAAGTGTTGCTCCAAAAAACTGCATCATGCGTTCACGACACAGCTGCGCCGATGGGAGCGCCTTCGTTCCTCCTTGTTGTGGCAGGATAGCCATTGCGCACAGAAAATAGCAACATCAAGATGCCAGCTAATATAGCCAAATGTATCGGAAGTCTCCCGAAAATGCTAGAGAAAATTGAGTGGATTGCTGATGGTATCAAACCGAATAAGGAGGAGAAGGTGTGAATGAAACCAAAACCAACATCTTTGAAAAAATGTGCGATCCCAGTTGTACTGGACGCATTAAATATTCATCCCACGAGCTCACCAAAGTGTCTTGGAAAGTTTGTATTTAATAGGGACTGTATCTCTGCTTACGACCTTGCTATCTGAAGTGCGTAGGTGTCGCACGCAGATGTAAGAGCCACATGCTTTTGAAACAGTAAAGCCTTGAGTCTGCTCAACTTGTCAAAATTCACATTTGAAGTAGCAATGTGAGACCAAATGTCAGCTACCTCTTTAATTTTATTGGGGGGGGAAGTATATTCCTGCAGCATGTAACGACCTTAGAAACCGAAACAATGTGAACCATTCTGGCCCGCTTGCCACAACAGGCTTCACCATTGAGGAGGACGTAGCTGCGGTTTGAAAGCACCTGGAACTTAGGACTAATCAAGGGGACTTGAACTCCCTTCAGATAACAAGCCAAGTTCGCAGCAGAGGAGTTACACGCCCCATGCAAGGACAGCTGTTTACAAACCATTGAATGGCTGACTGAAGTCTTGCATTCACTACCGCTAAGAAAGACTTCTTTCAGGCCACTGAAGCATTTGTACGAGAAGGGAAACTCCCACACCTAGTGAATGTAACTATCTCCCAGTTTTTCATATCTGCCTACCGGAATGTGTTTTAAACAGGAGGTGAATTGAAGTGTTGAAATAGGCAGATTAATGACCCCATGTATTAGCAACTCAGCAGATGGTATTTCAGCCACAGTAAAAGGCAACTTTTCTAATTTCTCGATGTTAAGCACGACTTAAGTCGCTTCCTTCTTAGCCATCAGTTGTTGTTGTCGCGTTAAATTAAAGGAAGAAAATATCTCCCTTGCACTGACATGCTGCAAGTGAACGGGACCCCCCTTCAACGTTTGAAGTGTCCAACCCAACTGCATAATGGACCTTAGTTGACTCTGTCCATGATATACAGAAGACAAATCTGTTTGTATAATGTCTATAGCAGAAGAGACGATATTATTTAAAGTATATATCCGGTCGGACAAGGTATTTATCCCATTATCCACAACAGCTAATGCTTTTTTCAGATTTTCCTGGTCTATTTGCCTTAACTGGGCAGCTGCTTCTTGTTGAGAAAGCTTCCAAATTTCATTATATACTGCATATAAGAAACGCTTCCTACTGTGTTTTCTGGGGCCTAACAGGAAGTCCTGTAAGTCAGTGTTATTAGACAGGAGACTGAGGTGTTCTCTACCCGCATCTAGTGAGGATGATTTTAACCATTGTTGGTATAATTTTCCTACACTTTATGTCGTGACTATACCCGCATGTTCGGATGATATATAGCGAGGGTCCGGCCTACTAGTTCTAAAAAACCCGAGGAGTTGATAAAATGTTCATGACACCCATTGGTATCTATTGGCCACAATAACCACCGGCCAGGACGTGTCAGTGAAACATTAAATGTACCATTCTGGACCCATTCATCGAGCTGATCTTCAGTGCATGTTTAATTCCTTAATTTTAGCTCAGCCTAAATAACTTGTTTGTTGTACTGTTTCATTTAAAAATATAATTTGTACAGGAATGAGGCATGCTCTAAATAAAGCTTCCTTTCCCCTAATTTGCCAATTTTTTTGTTCCCCATACACTTTTCAGATCGATCGACTTCAGCCAATATTCATAGCCTTCTATAGACAACTGGGAAACAAAGGATTCTGAATATATAAATTTTGTATTTGTCATTAATATATGTTTATTCTTAGTAGGTGGTACCATAAAATAATATGACTCAGCATTTTTTGCCCAGAAAAATATGTAAACTTTTCAGAATATGTTTTGGAGCTCCCCTGTGATGGAGTCGGACAATGTTCCCGTTGTCTATAATTAAAAACAGTTTTGGGGTTGCTCTCTCTATGTATGAAATGGTGCCCATAATAATTACATCAAAACATATCACCATAATTCTCTTTAGATTGATAAACATCTTAGTTTTCAAAGACAGTAAAATGCTGCAATTCAGTCATCGTAGAATCAACTGTTTTCACATCCCAATCATCAGAAACAATGCCTGGTATTACAATATCATTCATTGATAATTTGAACACATATGGTATTTGAATTACTTCGGTGGTACCATAAATATCAAATATTACTTTGTCCCAGACAATCCCATCAGGAATTGGTACTGCGTTGATTTTTCAGGAAGAAAATGACCATGTATTAACAAGAAAAACGTAATAACAAAACCAATCCAAAGCAGGAAAAAGTTAGGACAGTCAAAGAGAGCCTTAGATAGTTCCATGGAAAAACAAAATATGTTTCTTTAATCCAGTTTTTTAGCTTACTTGTTCTTAACAGGTCAGCTGTCGAAGAGGCGAATGAGTCTGAGAAGTCATCATTGAAGTCGGCAAAATATCCAGAAGCAGTTCGTGCAAATGGTGGAGCCGTGGTCAGTGGAGGAGGTGGTGTTTCCCATGGTGGGACACTATAGATAGCACCATCCGCCTGTGTTGGAGTTGAGTCAACTCAGTCAACAGTTTCTATATTGCTAAGCACTTTAGCACTTGTTAGCAGTAGTAAAGTGCACAGAGTCCTATGGCCAACAAAAATGAATTGAGCAAAAAATAGGAGGGGTGAAGGCAAAATGTTTGGGGTGACCCTGCAGAAAGGGCCAAGTCTAACAATGAGACTTGTTAAAAAGTAACAAAGTTTCAATGCTTCTGAATTATGAGTTGTGAATGGCCCAAAGACTGTGGCAAGGCGAAACGTTCATTGAACCCACAAGGAAGATTTGAAATTTTTGACTATTGAGGCATAACCAGTATTGGTGTATCCAGTCATAGACTTGCTTCAAGCAGTTTGATATTTGATGATGTGCTGCAGTTCCTTCATTGAGTTTCAGGTAAAGTGTTGTTCGCATACATTTAATAGCCGCCACTGTAGATTACAGAGCTCTAAACAAGGAATGATCATCATGGCAGGTTAGTTCTGACATGCTATATTGTGCATGAAAACCATCTTATTTCATTGTTGAGACGGACGTGTTGCCTGTATGACTCTATCTTAAACTGACAGTAAAAATATATAATGTCTCTGCATGTTCCTTTACCAAACCTGACAACCACACTGAGGGCCTCTCATGAGTTAGAAGTTAGAAGGTGGCTCTGAGGTATGGAAGGGCACCCAAAGTGCATCCCTTTTTTTAGGCTGAGAGACTGGTATTTATGGCAGCATTAATTCTTTGTGGAATGGGCATGTCTATTAATCGTATCACTTGCAAAGGAGAAATGACTACTTGCAAGCGAGCACTACAATACTGGAAGAACACTGCTCTTTCTCCAGGAATGTCACGGTAATCAGGTTGCAGTGGCTGGAAGGGGGGTGCTTTTCTGAGCCTTGCTAGTTCGCCCTCCTGTTCATTCTCAGGGCACTCCCCCCTTTGTTCCTGAATTTGGGTGGCAAAGTAGGTGATTATACAAGAATAGGGCCAATACACAAAATTCATCATACATTAATCATGCAGGGAGAATGGAGGATCTGGTTGGAGGAGTCTATGCCAGGAGACACAGTGCAGTCTTGGATAGAAGACTTCTGTGTGCAAGAGCTGGATGATTGATGACCAGACTCTTTTTACAAGTTGGAGCCAAATAAGGAAAGTTGAGATTGCCTGCAGAAAAGGAACTGCCTGCTGGAGATTGGAGAAGCACCCTACAGAGGACTGCTTGTGGAGCCATCAGCCCCAGCTACAGGGTGACTGATAGTCCTACATATGTTTCAGTCCAAGAGGTGTGCTGGAAGAATACACCTGCAGGATAACACCTTCTCAAAGATAGGACTGCATCTGTGCAGGACAGACAGTGAGTCCCTGGATTCTTGTGGTAAATGTCCTCTGTCCTTGAACCATCAAATGCCCTTGGTAGCCTCCAAAAGGACTTTCAGCAAGAACAAGAGAAACATATCTTTGCAAACCGCGTACAAATCCTCAGTGACTAAATGACTAGAGATACTTGTGTTTATTTCCCCACTTTGTAAAAGCCTTTGTGAGCCTGTTGCATTCCTTGCATTGGCAAACCTGTCCACATTTGGCAGTTTCTTGCTAGGAGCCCAGGGAGTGTATGGCATCAGAAAAACCTGCCAGTGATTGCATGGTTAATAGATATGAACATATAAAGGTGACAGCTTTAAAATCTCTTTACTAAGTTTGGAAGTTCTGGGAATATTGCCACTTTCACAACTGAATATGTTGAGTCTGGCGGTGGCACTAGGGGACTGCTGTAGAAATGAGCAACATAAATATTTAAAGTACTTTTTTTTAAGTAAAAGCATAGGCTTGAGTGGTAGCATTACTGATTGCTGTTATTGCCTATGATGAATGTTGACTTTCTAGACTACACCACCACCTTGAGCAAGCCTTGGAAGGCTCTATTGTACAGTTGTGAGAGCCAAATGCAACAGGAGTACATGATGCTCAAATTTGAGCCCTGGTGTAAGTTGATGTCAAGACACAAGAGGCTTAAAGCTCCAAATAGGACAACTGAATTGCAGGTTTCAGACTGTCAAGATTGATATGTTCTCCAACTCAACCAAGCAGGGATCAGCATGAATGACCATAGCCACACAATCTATCATGACAGGCCTAATTTTGGTGTACAACATGTAGGAGAATTATCACATCAATCCATACCATTTGTTGTAGTCAAAACAAGAGGAAGAATAAGTGTTGTTCCCTTTTCCTCATTTCTCAAAAAAGATTGCCTGTCTCTTTTCACTAATTTCTCATTGACCTTACTGGAAATAAGTGTGCAACATTGTCACTGCCAAAACAATACAAACAAAAAACAAGATGTCCCCCATAAGCTCTCTCTGCTTCGTGAAGAGGATGTCAGGCTGTACTGTCGTTAGTTTGCTCGATTGTGTTGCAAGGGCAGGTGGACCCAAAAAATAGGAAAACCCCAACTTTGCACATGATTTCTGTTCAATTGTGTATTAGTAGCACCTGTTATTTACAATGCTTAGAAACCGGTTGAAGCACTTTATATATAAACAATGCATTATTATTATTATTATTATTAACATTATTAATATAATATTATTATATTTTCTGTATCCATAAGCAATGTTTGGTATTGAAGACCTGATCTATCAATTTGGAAAAGGTGGACTGAAAATGTATCCTGGTCATTTAGATAGTCCTTGAATCAACATCTGAACAGTCCTATCAGGGGTCTCTTACTGCAGGTAGTTCCTGCTGCTAATAGTTGATGCTTGTTTACATATGATAAGACATTGGTTGAACCCTGCTGTATCTCACACAGTCTTCTTATGCTTCAACAGTATATGGAGTTCATCATACGTCCGTTTGAAGGCAGTAAGAATCTCAGCAAATTCTCCAGGGAAGGTGTCAGAGGAAACGCCTAGCAATAGGAAACAAGACAGCTAATCTAATGTTATATTATGTTTTATGTTATGTAATGCTATGTGCACAACTCACCCGTAAGGGTACGCTGGCACATAGCAGGAGCTGTAAGGGCTGAGCTAGGGTTGCAGCTAGGTGAAAAGCCATGTCTTCAATTTCATGTGTAATTCAAGAACTGAAGAGAAGGTTCTGGTGTGCAGGTCATTCCAGGCTTTAGGAGCGAGGTAGAAGCCACAACTGCTGGATCTGGTTCTGTGTGTGTGGGTTTGTGGAAGGAATGCAAGTAGGAGTCCAGTTGAGTGAGGCGCCTGCTTAGTTTGAGGACGTTTATGCAGTTGTTGATGTATGTGGGGCCAATGTTGTGTAATGCTCTGTATGTAGGCACGAGGAGTTTGAAGGGAGCCAGTGGAGTTCTTTGCAGTGAAGGATGCTGTGAGTGCAGGGTGGGAGGTGGAGGATTAGCCTGGCCACAGAGTTTTTTAATGGTCTGAAGTACTCTGGTCAGTTGAGCACTGATTCCAATACAGAGTGAGTTGTCGCAGTTCAGCTTGCTGGTGAGGGCTTGGTTGACGGTTCGGTGAGTGCTGGTTGAGAGCCAATTAATGATGAGCAACTTGAGAGTGTGGAAGCAGGAGATGGTCATGGTAAGCTGGTTGTCAATTACTATTCTGAGGTTCTTTGCATGAGTTGCCAGAAGGGGTGTCAATTAGGTCGGCAGGCCACCAGGTGGAGTCCCAGAGTGAGATGTCATTGGAGAAGATTATTAGGTCTATCTTGTCTGTGTTGAACTTGAGGCAGTTGATTTTCAGTATTCAAGCTGAGACCAATCTGTACCAAAATTGAAAAGCCAAAAGCACTAATAATTATTTCATAAATGTATTAATCCTTAATGTTAACAATAGAGCTGGTAAAACCCATTATGCAATGTGTGTAGATCAGCCTTTTGCTTTTGCAAGTTTGTCATTGAATTCTGCAACAGGCCAATAATGGTACCTTGGCCAACAGCACCAGTAGTTTATTGGCAACACATCATTTGAAGAGTTGGATTCAGGACGCAACTTTTAGTCTCTTCTTTGGAGATAACGATGTACGAGCAGTTACTTCCAGATGCAACATTGCAATGCTCATTCCAACAAACCTCATACATTTATACTTGGACCCTTATTCCAACAGACCTTATACATATATCAATAAATGTGATGCAGTCAGTTAACAACTGGAAGTGACAACATCATGGGGAGCAGTACTTTTGGGATACAGAATTATCAAGGAATTCAGAGTTGTTCCCTTTAGAATAGAAAATCTTAAGAGAATTCAGCCTTACTCTAACCTGTGTAGAATGCTATTTATGCATAATCTATTCGCTGTCTCTTCTGTCCTTCCATTGATTCCCTCTGAGACTCTCTTCTAAAGACACATGATGATAGAGGAATCAATTGCTTCCTCTTTCAGTGATCTACCAAATTATACAAATGTATTGATGCTATTGATATTAATTTTGGGACAAATACAATGCAACAGAACTGATACAAATAACGTGTCCAGTCCACTGCATGGATACCTACTGACCTCAAGGGTAGATTTTAATCTGTGACTATAATATATAGATTGCTAAATATGGAGTACTTTTAACATTCCAGTTTCACAGACTCATACAAAGAATGTAATGTGACATTTAATAAGACTTTCAATGTGGCATTTGTCCTCTTTACTCAAGTCTGTAATTTATCTTAAGGTCCCATTAATAGTAAAAGGGGTGCAAACATCTCCCTAATGTGAGTAATATTTGGGCCAGGTTTCCATTGAGGTTTTGCACTCATTTAGGGGCTTGTGGTGCAAAATAGGCATAGTAGGGTTCAACCTTTTCCCATACAATTTATGCAACCTGTAGTAGTTTTGCACTTTTCCCCACCAGCTATTTACATTTGTAACCTGTGCAGTTAGATCTAATTTCACACATTTTCATTAAACTCGGAAAATATCATGTTAATGTCAGAGCACGGCCTCTCAAAAGGCTCACACCATAATGGAAATATCACAGGGTACAGCCATCATTTCTTTCAATGAACCATATATATGGCTAAGATTGTAAAAAACTGCAATGTCAGATGTTTTCATGATTACCAAAATCTCTTTGACCCAGGCCTAATTGGCCAACACGCTCTCTCTATCAACCAAGACATAGGCACTTATATTTTTTGAATGCAAAGAAGAAAAAGATAGGAAGCACTAAATAATTGCTGATCTATCTATCTTGTAAGAGATGTCCTACACTTTTCGATTTGTAACCACACTGAATGCTTTCACAATTGCAGCTTATCCATTTATCAATGGAATAGTCAACACATTTTTGTAATGAGTGGCACTTTATTCGTTGATCGGATGAAGCGATGTGCATGTGTCATAAACGTGTTGGCAATATAATTGAATTGAATTTTGTATGTTTCCATAAAGAAATAGGAATCAGAAAAAGCACAACTAAATTAGCTATTGTTGGGTTATGAAGTGCAAATTGGGAATAAAAAGTCTTAGAATTAAATAAATGTTGGCATGTTACCATAAACTGAATGCCATTAAAAAAAATAGATCCGAATGGACGATCGCTTGCATTTAAAGTTATAATATGTTAACAACTAGAAAGGAAGACAGCATTTTCTGAAAGGCATGCAGACCATTACCATTACTAAGGATTAAGAAGAGCCATTTTTATTGTCAAATAAACATATTTTTAAAGGATTTTTGTGGTGCTCCCTATTGTTTGTTACACTGCATTTGTCTTTCATATTGACACCTAAGGCTATGGGGGATTTATGCTATTTTGAAGAATAAAACCTTTGGTGTTTGACAATATAAATCCCCTGTACTTCCCTCATAAAGATAATAAAGGACTAATTTAGCATTTGGCTATCAGGGTAATCTGTTACAAAGTCCCCTGTTGGCTGAGTCGACAAAAATGTTGTTTCTAATTTGTTGGACTTTGTTCAGAGACAGTGAGCCTCATTACTTGCTGTCATGTCCACCACCGATTTGGAAGTCCAACTGCCAAATTAAGAGTTTGGTGGTGAGACCACCAAACGACCGCCGTCTCCACTGGGAACAATGTTGCCTACAGGCTGACAGTGGTGCAGGTCGTAATCAGCCAAGGCGGCGCTAAAGTCAGCGCTGCTCTGCTGATTACGACCTGGTTCTCCGCCAGCCTTTTCATGGTGGTTTTACTGCCATGAAAAGGCTGGCAGAGATCAGATGCATGGGACCACAGGGGGGCATGGGCATGGGCAGTGCATGTGTCCCTCTGCACTGCACCCTCGTAAAGTGCACTGTCTGCAAACAGTGTGCATTACGAAGGTGCTGGTGCCCCCTGCCGGCAGTAACATAGCGGCCGGCTCGATTGTGGGCCACCGACTATGCTGCCACCAATTTCCGGCTGGGCTGACGGGCAGAAACCTTGGTTTTCCGCCTGTCAGCCCAGCGGGAAAGTCGTAATAGGGCTGGCGGGGAGGTCGCCAGTTAAGTGGCAACCTCCCCGCCAGACGTTCGGCGGATGGGTCTTCCCGTCCACCAAACTCGTAATCGGGGGGCCCAGTGTCTCCAAACAGGGGGAAACAACCTTTACAGTGCAACTGTTACCACGCAGTACCTTTAATTCAATTCATGTCCATTATCACAGTTATGCCTTTACCATGCAAATGTTGACCACAGATGTCTTTAATATGCATAACTTTACAAAGTGAAATTGATATATATATATATATATATATATATATATATATATATATATATATATATATATCGCAGTTTCACTTACCTGCAATATACTTATGTCCGCTCTTTGTAAAAGTATCTGTGGTGTATATATATATATATATTACCGGTTTGCTCGTGCCGGTTTTCGCACCACCCCTCATGGGCCGATAAAGTTCGGTATTGGGCTTTTGGAGGTGATATATATATATATATATATAAACCATAACCTGCTGGAGGTTGCCAGTAGGTAGTTATAGTTAGGACCTAGTGTCTATAGGAAAAGCATTTTTGGTTTTGCTAATAACTTTGGCATCGTTTGACGTATCTTCACAAAATTTTTAAAACTAGTTTGCCACTCACTTTAGCTCCTGTCTAGAAAGTTTTGGGGTGATTCGTCAAGCAGGGCTCAGAAAAAGGGGGTCGCAAAACATGTTTTCCCTATAGGGATTTTACACACAAATACAGCCCAAACTGTGGAATTACACCAAATTTGGATGAAAGCTGGATTTTGATCCAGAAAGAGTGCTTTGTGTAATTTGGTGTAAATCTGTTCAGTAGTTTTTGAGTTATTAGCAAAAAACAAAATTTAAGTATATCTAGAAATGTGGAGGGTCAGCGAACCCGAGAGCTCTCAAAAAAGAACTGCTTTGCTGCCATCACTTCAACCAGGAAGTGGTGGCAGCCATCTTAAAATTCAGACTCAGCCATTTAAAAAGGTGGAGGGCCCCGGGGGGTGGGTTTTCTGGAGTGAAATTGGCCCAGAGATAGGGCTACATGCCCCTCTCCCTCTTTATAATATAGATGGGCCCTGAGAGTTGGAGTCCCTTGGGCCAGACATCACCCTGGGGAGGGGAGGCTGTGTGCCCTCCCTCCCCATTTACAATATGGCTGGGCCCTGGGAGATGGGATCCTCAGGGCTGAAATCGGTCCGGGAAGGGGAGCTGCATGCCCCCCTCCTCCATAAATGCAGCAGTGGGCCCATGGGTTTGTGGTCCCCGGGGCCAAAAATGGCCTGGCGATGGCTAGGCACAGTGTGGAATAGGCTCAGGGCCTGGCCCAGCCAGCTTCTACAGTCAACCACTGTATTCTGCAGCACACATAGAAAGAGGAAAAAGCCTCCATGCATTTTGCTAACAATCCTGTCTGCCACACAGGGTCCCGGCGCTAGGCAGCCCATTATGCGCCAGCGTCATTAGGCCTGTAGATAAGCCCTTAATCATCCCATGCCTAAATAAAATAAAAACCTGAATGTGTACTTGTGTAGTGTAACTGTTGCTCCTATTAAGCATTATAATATTTTCGGGTCGCCCTCGCGTTATGTGAAACTGCCAAAAACTATTCATGTAAATTTCCTCACAAAAATCCTTAAAAGCCTGTACGTGCGAACATTCGCGTGCCCGGCGCTTGTATTTTTTTAAAATGTTTTTAGAAAACGAAGTCCCACAGGAACACTAAACAACACAGTCCTTTGCAGATCTTAGAACCTGGAAGCAGCACCAATGCCTGTTCCGTCGTTGTCCTCGACTTGGAATGAGGTTGTCATCGCGTCGCTTAGATACAGCAAATATGTTAATGGTGTTATATTTAATATTTGAATTTGGAAAATCTTTCAAGATCTCGTTAAGTGGAAAATGTGCAGCTATGACCGAGAGCCAGACTATCTCACACACGTGAAGTTATAAGCATCTCAGTTTGAATCAGCAATCTCTCGCATTGCTCTGTAATGTTGGGGAAAAAAAAAACTTCCTGGAGTGTGCACCATTGCAGGCAATTTGTACAGTGAACCTGCAATCCCCCGGTGATGGGAAATCAAACTGGGCAAGCTTAATTCGACTACTCGTGGACGTTCATTATTTTTTTGCTCCACAGTATCTATCTATCTGAAAATGTGTTCCGAGCAGATACTTACCTGCATGAGCGCTCCGCCAACTCTCTTCCGCTGAATTTATGGCTTTCATTTCTACGTCCGAAAGCAGGGTCTTGGAGGAAGCGAAGGGTAAAGGCCTGCAATGGGGTCGATCTGATTCTAATGTAGGAAAAGGTCTGCGTTTCTCGCATTTCTTCACGTTTAATGAAACTGGGGGCGGATTCTAAAACATTTTTCCATTCACCTCATCCCTGCTCACTTGTGGTTACAGCTGAAAGCGGAAGTGCAACCGAAATTTAAGTTGGAATCTAAGTTATAGTGGTAATTACGAGGACCATAGAAGTCCCTGTTCTGACGTCTGTTAATCCCTAAATGATAAAAGCCGACAGGATCACCAGCGTTCTCAGAGAAAAGTACAGGCAATTTGTTCACATTTTGAATTCAGGAAAAATCAGAAACCGGTACTTGAAAATACATTTTTACAAGCTTTTGTGAAAAAATCCTCTGCATTCTTTTTTTAGTTCAGCCATAGAGATCGCTTCTTACCAGCTTGGTGTAATAAATAAAAAAAACATCACTAGTAAAAAAATACAGACATACAAAGGAAGGCGTTGGGTCAACCCTCTGCATCCATTTCTTTGCTCAACTGCATTTCACATTTTGTTTTCTCCCACTACAGGAGGGGGCAAGGGGTCAACCCACGTCAGACATTGGCTCTAAAGTTACCCCATATTGCTTGACCACTTGTGTAAATCAGCCTAAAAAAACTTCAACTTCAACTTCAGTGCCAGGGTATTTTTATGTGGTTAAACTATGTTGCCAGTTTACAATAATTTAAAACGAATAGTACCTTTTCCTGTGCTGTGCACTCAAACTATTAAAATTATACCGGTTTTATGTACACTGACCTTCCAGGAAGCACCTGATGGAGAGGAGGTATTAGAAACTCAGGCGGTCATTCTGACCTTGGCGGACGGCGGAGGCCGTCCGCCAAGGTACCGCCGTCAGAACACCGCACCGCGGTCAAAAGACCGTGGCGGTGATTCTGAGATTTGCCCGGGGCTGGCGGGCGGCCGCCAAAAGACCGCCCGCCAGCCCGGGGCAAATCAACCTTCCCACTAGGATGCCGGCTCAGAATTGAGCCGGCAGAGTGGGAAGGTGCGACGGGTGCAGTTGCACCCATCGCGTATTTCAGTGTCTGCTAAGCAGACACTGAAATACGTTGTGGGGCCCTCTTACGGGGGCCCCTGCGGCACCCCCTACCGCCATCCTGTTCTTGGCGGGCGAACCGCCAGGAACAGGATGGCGGTAGGGGGTGTCAGAATCCCCATGGCGGCGGAGCGCGCTCCGCCGCCATGGAGGATTCTGACGGGCAGCGGAAAGTCGGCGGTACACCGCCGGCTTTCCGCTTCTGGCCGCGGCTGTACCGCCGCGGTCAGAATGCCCGGCGGAGCACCGCCGGCCTGTTGGCGGTGCTACCGCCAACCTCCGCCATGGCGGTAATTACCGCCGGGGTCAGAATGACTCCCTCAATCTCTTGGTAACATCATCAGACAGAATCAGCCACTGGTCGGATTGACCTTTGGTTGTAAATTTGAAGCAAATACCATGAAACCAATGTTGCCTCACAATAACCACAGAGAGTGGTATTCAACCATAAAGGTTTATACTCCAAGTATAAATCAAATCACAATTAACAAAATTTGCAAAGATTAGGGAAATATATTAAAAGAAAAAATAGACATGCTCGAGCACTCTAAATGTAAGTATTATGAAATTCAGAATCGTAACACTCAATATAAAAAGAATACAAAGTATCCAAATGAGATGTTCCATAAATAAACTCGCCCTGACTAAATTAACCAATGAAAGAAAGTTAGGGATTTATAAAGGGAAGGAAAGAAGATGTCACCATACATAATGCGAACCTCAGTAGAAGTTCAGAGGGAATTAAAGTGTCTAGCAGAAAGCTTTCCACTCAGACGGGAAGGGGGAAACCAAGCAGATAAATCTTCTCTCCTCAAAGTCAGGGTAAAGTGCTCTAACTAACTATGGGACACTAAATAAAAGCATAATGCAAATGTTCCAGAACATCCATATCTCGCTCCCACAGTCTGGAGTTACTGTCATGGTGACATTTGCTGGGAGCAAGTAAATCACGTAAACTCCCATACTCACAAAATAAGGCACACACCTGCTTGTCCATGAGAGTTCCATCTTCCTAGTACGCCAGGTTCAGAAGGCTCCGTTCACAGTCATCACTCTGTCTGTTGCCAGCTTTCCATTCTCAGGCCTCACTATCAGTCAATGAAGCTGAGCAAGGGCAGAGGAAAGAAAAACAACATACCAGCAAACTTTAAAGTGTGTAATCCTCAGCTAAGGCCTAATGTCAACCTAAGTTAACTTGAGAATCAAAATGGAAGCATATTATAGTATTGTTAGTCATTAGGAATTCAGTGGTCATTATTGAAGTGTAAATATTCGGTAAGTGTTACATTAATTATTAACCAACTACATGTGATTTTATAACATGCTCAAAGGTGGTGACCTACCACAATGTTTATTAAGGTGAAACACACAGTTAACAAAGTTAGACTGACATAGAATATATATAGGTCACAAGTTAAAGCACATAAATGATGCATTGAAGATGGAGATGACTTATATGGTGCTCCAACCCCCCCTCTGATGGCTAGAATAGCCATTACAAATTCAAATTAATCTTCCTTGATGCCATCTCTGAAATCTGTTGTCCTCAAAATCTTGCGTCTGGAATTTTCAAGTTCATTAATTTCATCGTAGAACTTACATTGGCTCTCTTCTAGTTCTATTCACTTTCTCTTTGTCTTAACTTCCTTTACCTCACCGCTACTCTCTTTGATCTCATATACTTGAATCCTTTGACTATAGCAAACAAATAAATCAAACAAATTGCAATGATTATAATAGGCCTCAATATAGTGCCTAAAAGCCCACTGCTTATATTACTAAACCAACTACCTACAGCAGCAAATCCCTTTCAAATCCCTTCCCAAGCACCTGCGGCTTCCAATTCCTTCAAGTCCTGTTTCAAACTGTGATGTTTTCCACAAACCATCCCCACTTAACCATTTTTCTGAGGGCCCACAAAAGGCTGAAGCATGACCCTGCCACTTTCTTGGCCTGAGAGGCCATGGACAGATCCTGTCCAAAACCACCCCAGGCTTTTAACTTCAGGTTTTGGGAGAGGGCGCTCCCCTAAGTGGGGGGGGGGGGGCGTACAAATCTGGCTCCATAGGTATGGATTGTATCCTACAACCATGACCTCTGTCTTGTTCACATTTAATTTGAGGCAACTGGCCGCCATCCAGCTGGACACCTTTTCCAGACACGTAGAAAGCTGTCAGACCAAAATCTGGGTGTCATCTGCAAAAGACACCATGGTGAAACCTGAAGCACTGATAATGTCAGCTAACTGGTGGATATACCCATTGAAAAGAGCGGGGCTCAGGGAAGATCCCTGAGGCACTCAACACTTTAACTGATGAGTCTCAGATGAAAACAACTCTTCATTGACCTGGAAACTCCTGTTCTCTAGAAACGAGGTAAACCAGCTAAGTGCCTTGCCAGTAATGCCAAATTCTTCCAGCCTCTTGCATAGAAGTGGATGCGGTACTGTGTCGAAAGCTGCACTTAAGTCTAAAAGAATAGGCACAACCAAGCCTCCCTGGTCCAATATCTCTTTGAGATCTTCTGTAGCTAATAGTAGGGCTGTCTCTGAACTGCAACTAGGGTGAAACCCCATTTGTGCCCGGTGCAGTAAGTTGTTAGTTTCCAGATAGGTTGTAAGATGCCCATTAATCAGCTTTTCCCAACTTTTATTCACCCCTGGGAGTAGTTACATTGGTCTATAGTTTTCTGCCTGATCAGGGTCTAGGGAAGGTTTCTTCAGTAGTGGACGAATGATAGCATGCTTCCAGGAATCTGGAACATGGCCACTTACTATTAACTGATTATAAATAGTTGTTAAAGCTAAGACAATGGCATCTCCTCCTTACATTAGATTGATTCAACCCACCGGGAAAGAATTCGAATGATAACCAAGACATAATTCAGTCCATTACACATAGGCATCTTAAAAAATCCAGTTGCATTCTGTTAAATGGACCTCTTGATCCCCCTATGTGACTCATTGTCAAAGGGGTCTTTCTCCCTACTTTCATCTGTTGACACACAACACATTGGTGGCAATTCTCAGCCATCAACCTGAACCAGGAATTAACTTAAAGGGGGGCGGAATGTGGCAGAATTGAAGGAATTTAGTAATTCTGTGTTACTCTTTTAATGCAGAATTACTAATAAATTCCTCCGCTCCGCTGGCGGAATTAGCACTGGCTGTCTTGAAAATGTGACAACCTCTGTTTTACTATGCACAGCGGTCTGGGCTGACATTTATAAATTGCTGCTAAGTTGTGTGACCTGACTACCACTGCCAATAGTCCTTCCTTTGTGTTTACGAAGCTGAGAGCAGGGCATGGGCAGAGAGGGGAAAACAGTCACGGAGCTGCACACATTCACAGTGGAGGAGACAGTGTCCAAGCGCAGGTGTGTACTCACTCACCCACAGTCCCTGCAGCCAGTGCTTAATTTGAGCTGTGGTTTCAAGTGCTCAGCACCAGCACTTGATTGCCAACACAGAGGCTTGTGTAATTTAGAAATAACATTTGTTAATTAATGCAATATAGATTATAAATGACTATTACTGCCATTCTCATAGCGCAGGGGTCTGCGATAGCCTGAAAAATCACACTTGCAGGAGTGTGACTCTTAGTAGTTGTGTTAATAATATAATTGGCAGCACCTTTGGAATCAATGTGTGGTGCAAGCTACAGTGGCCTCTGATGAAGGCTCTGCCATATTTTTTTTACAAATCAAGCACTGCCTGCAGCCTCTCAGGGCACCTCCTGGTGCAAGTCACCCTTGACTAACGTATTTTTAATATATTAATATTACTGCATTTCGTTCCAGAGTTTTTCAAGTTCCAGAATGCACTGGGCCACTAAATATTCTCACTAACGGTGTCATTCACAACTGACAAGTGCTCACATTCCGAACGTAAACATCAAAAGGCATTCGGTGGAGTAGGTTCCTAGTCGGGCCCTGGAAGGCTTTGAGCCAGAACATACTCCACCGAAAAGTTGTGAGGGTGAAGTATGAGGTTAGCTCCTTTGCCGGGCGATGCTATCTTCCCTCCACTGTCTCCCCTGATTAGGGCTCCTGGCACAGCTGTGCTTTACTTGTTGATGCTTAGCACACAAGGTCCAATTGGATCTCTTCACCTCTTACATATAAACAACTCTCCCTTGAACAGGTCTCAGTGCAACTATATAAACCTTCAGTGAACACTGCTCTCTGGTATGTTTTCCTCTCCTCTGAGGATGGGTGGGTGCCTTCTCTCCAAGTGGAAAGGCAGGTGCCCTCTTTTCTGATGAATATACCTCATGCTGCTCCCCGTTGCTCTGATGTTAAGAGTTGCATATCTTTCTCCCCTGGACCCAATAATCCAGTCTAAGACACCCTGCAACAAATGCTTCCTCCAGCACCCCACACTTCCTCCTCCTCCTGTCCAGGCACACACATACACGCCAAGGGAGCAGCAGCTCGTCAGTGCAAGTTGCAGCCAAAGAGGGCCATGTTGCTCCCGTAGCCAAAAGTTAAAATAACATTGCAAAGTATTTGTATTTATATTCATGTTTTCCAAACCCTTTCTCGATTGATAGCGCTTCATAGCATTGGCCAGGTCACAAAGCACTATTAGACTTTAGTTTAATTGGCATTTTAGAATCTCTTCCAGTGTATGATTAAGTGTATAGACTGTAAGTTGGTCTATAAAGGAAACAAACTTGGCTGTCGTACACAAGGTTTGGATGCAGAGAATATGTGTTGCATATGATTACAACATAATTTTCAGCTTAGAAAACAGAGACAGGTCTCTTCCCTACTGTTGTGATGGAACTCGTTGTGGGCATGACTTGCGCATGTAGCCCATTGCTCTGTATGAGCTACATACCTCACAAGAAGAATGTTGGTGGGCTGGAATGTTGCAGGAGGTAGGGTGTCTGTTGAGGAGGAGCGAGGATATGGGAGGAGAAGGGCTATGGTCTCCTCTTTATTGTGTGTCGTTATTACATGGATTTACGCATGAAATAAATTGGGAAGAATCCAGCCTTCGACTGAGGATCTTCATTACAAATTATGAAGATTATCGCACTAGTTCCTCAGATGACACAAATCGGAATATGTGTATTTTAACTATAAATGATGAACGCATATTAAATGTTGATGCTGCTATAAATAGGAAAAAAAGAATCCTATATGTGATGTGTGTATAGGTGGTATTGATATCTCATTTGTTGCAGATTAGGGTTCGCCTTATACCATTGTTAACAAAAAAGTATGGGAGAGAAAATTGGGACATATTGTGAAGGGAAATTTGGAACGGCCAGATGTATCACTCACAACATTTACAGGTTGTAAGGAAACAAAAGAATTATTAAGAGATCACATTATTGAGAGGGTGGAGTCATTAGAGTGGGTGTCACCATTAGTTGTAGTGAAGAAACCTAATGGGAAGCTGAGATTGTGTGTTGACTTGTGCGATTTAATAACAACATACTAATTGACCAGTTTCCGTTATCTAGAATCAACAAAATGCTGGCACTCACAAAGGTGTAAAGTGGTTTTCAACTATTGATCTGACTGCCTCTTTCCATCAAGTTTACTTACACCATGATAGCAGGAAATACACCACATTCATAACACCTTTTGGGTGTTATAGATACAAGAGAGTACCTTTTGGTTTGGCATCGGCAGCTGTGATGTTCCAAAGACTAATGTATGAATTATTCAAAGGTGTAGAGAATTTGTTGATATTTCAAGATGACATATTAGTGATGGGAAAAGATAGAGATAAGCATGATAAAAAAATGTTACAAGTGTTGTATATTTTAAAAGAGAAGGGTTTAACAGCAGAGTTGAGCAAGTGTAAATTTGCTCAGGGGCAAGTAACCTACTTAGGGCATGTCATTACTAGAGAAGGAATTAAACCGAAAAAATAGTTATTAGAAGCAATCAAGGATGCACCTACTCTGAAAAACAAGGATGAAAAGAGGGTATTTTTAGGTTTGGTGGAATTTTAAGCCAAGTTTGTGAAAGATTTTTCATCACAAACTTATGAACTTAGACAACTACTTAAAACCAAAAACAAATTTGAATGGTCTGCCCACCATCTGGAGATATTTGAATTTCTCGTTCTCTAACAGCTGCGGAGGAAAAGTATTCGGTCATAGAGCGAAAAGCTCTAGCATGTATTTGGGGTCTAGAGCATTTTAGACAATATGTTTGAGGAAAAAAGGTTATTTTGTGTAGTGACCACAAACCGTCAACCAAGGTATTATCTACAAAAGGTCTATACAATGCTTCACGAAGACTTGCTCGTATGTCAGTAAAGTTGTTTGATTTCAATTACCAAGTACACTATGTGAAAGGGGTAACAATGTAGTTGCTGATTTTTAAGTAGGTTACCTCTGTCATCGAATGTAACAGGAAAAGACATGAGTGATGATTTTTGTGTGGCAAATATAGTAGAAGCATTTCCAAGTAGAACGAAGGAAGAGTGGGACATTTCACAAAGAAATGATAAGTTGCAGAGTAAATTAGGTAAAAAGATATTGGAAGGATGGAGCTGCAAAAAGAATATTGATGTAAACTCATTGCCTTATTGGGAAGTGAGAAATGAATTATTGATAGAAGATGGGTCAATAATGATGAATGGGAGGCTGATTCCACCTGAGACATTGCGAGAAAAACTCCTAGATGTGTGTCATGAAGGGCATTCAGGGATATGTAAGACTAAACAGAGGGTCAAAAACTGGAATTGGTAGCCGGGAGGTGATTTGGAGATTGAGAGGAAAGTCAGGAATTGTATGGAATGTGAAAATTCTGACAAGACTCAAATTGCAGTTTCATCCATTGAAATGCCCAGATGTGCTGTTGGAAAGACTAGTTGTAGACATTGTGGGGCCCATTCGGGAACATGAGTAACAAGTATATGCTATTGTATTAATCAATCATTTCACTAAATGGCCATAATTGGTGATTGTAAAGAATGCCAACACCAACAGCACTGTGAAATTCTTAGATAGATTTTTTTTAGAGAAGGTGTACCTAAATGTATTGTAACCGACAATGGTCCACAATTCAAGCAGATAAATTTAAAGACTATTTAAGGAGAAATGGTAACACACATTAGACCACATCAGTATACCGTCCGGCAGGGAATGGTGCTGTTGAGCTGTTGAGCGTTTTAATCGGGTTGTCAAAGGCATTATTCAATTGGCGAATAATAATAGCCTAGCATGGAATAAGGAATTGTATAAAATGTTATGGGCATACAAAATTACACCTCTATAGAGCACAGGGTTAAGTCCATTTGAAATTATGAGGGGTAGGACAGCCATGTCCAAAGATAATTTGGGATGGATGCGAACATCAAGGAAAATTGATTGGTCATGGTTAAGGAAAAGTTAATTAAATCACAGGCTGTATGCAAGAAATATCATGATTTTAAACATAAATGAAAAACAGTGCATCTAGAAATTGGTGACATGGTGAAGGTAAAGAAAAACAGGCTTCTCAACCTATGACAATGCAAACTTTTTTTTTGTAACTCTGTAATGTTAAGTGATGGGAAGGTTTGGCATTTATCATCTTTATGCTTGTGTAAAAACACTTGTGAGTACGGGAATAAATCGGAGAATGATAAATTTGGCAAGAGACAGGATTATGAGTGGTTGAATGAGGAGAACGAGTCACATGAAAAGCAGTCAGATAGTTCTAGTAGAAACGCTGGAGGTGGAACATCAGGAGGTGAAAGTGAAGATGTTTTTTGTGAGGAAAACCGTGTGACTTAACAGACTCGTCACTATAGGAGAGTGCCAGGAGGGGAAGATGTTGGATATGGTCTAATAAACAAAACAAGTAGAGTGGGACGGTCTGTGATTAGACCTAAGAAGTTTAATGACTATGGGGGTCATTCCGACCATGGCGGTCATAGACCGCCAGGGCCGGGGACCGCGGATGCACCGCCAACAGGCTAGCGGTGCATCCAGGCCAATTCTGACCACGGCGGTAAAGCCGCGGTCAGAAAAGGGAAACCGGCGGTTTTCCGCCGGTTTTCCCCTGGCCTGAAGAATCCTCCATGGCGGCGCTGCAGGCAGCGCCGCCATGGGGATTCCGACCCCCTTCCCGCCAGCCTGGTTCTGGCGGTTTTGAACACCAGAACCTGGCTGGCGGGAACGGGTGTCGTGGGGCCCCTGGGGGCCCCTGCAGTGCCCATGCCAATGGCATGGGCACTGCAGGGGCCCCCTAACAGGGCCCCACAAAGATTTTCAGTGTCTGCATTGCAGACACTGAAAATCGCGACGGGTGCCACTGCACCCGTCGCACACCTTCAACTCCGCCGGCTGCATTCGGAGCCGGCTTCATCGTTGAAGGCGCTTTCCCGCTGGGCCGGCGGGCGGCCTCCTGGCGGTCGCCCGCCGGCCCAGCGGGAAAGCCAGAATGTGCACCGCGGACATTCGGCGGCTCCCGCCGGCCCTGCGGTTACCGCGGCCGGCGGGAGTCGGAATGACCCCCTATGTATGTGAATTATGATTGTCTTTGTATAAAACTTATCTGTTCACATAGTAAAGTAGTATAATAATAAGTGACTTAGATGTACTAGATAAGACTGTGTAATGTAGATTTTGTTTTCTTTAGCAAGTTAGGAATATGTTATATATTAGATTAATGAATATTGTTACAGATCATGATGTTATAGGAAGGGGGATGTGTTGCGATGGAACTCGTTGTGGGCATGACTTGCGCGTGTAGCCCATTGCACTGCAGGAGCAACATACCTCACGAGAAGAATGTTGGTGGGGTGGAATGTTGTGGGAGGTAGGGCGTCGGTTGAGGAGGAGCGAGGATAGGGGAGCAGAAGGGTTATGGTCTCCTCTTTATTGTGTGTCATTATTACATGGATTTCTGCATGAAATAAATTGGGAAGAACCCAGCCTCCGACTGAGGGTCTTCATTACACCTATGTGGGGAGTTAGAGTATTGGCAAAAACAGCATAACGCAGAGGTGTTTGAAATGTTCCCTTGCAGGGGACTGTTGCCTGGTGGTCTCTCTGTGGCTGTCACTGTGCCCAGAGTAGGGCCTGCTGTACATCCGGCTGTGGCACTCACAGAGTGCAGGGACGACTCACTCCTGGGATTGTGAGCAACGCCTGCAGTGCTCTGGGAGCTTTGACATGTGGAGTCTGTGCTAAAGATGTTGAAAGCCACAGTGGATTGAATGGAGTGAGATACAGATGTGTACCGGTTAAAAGATACATGAGAAACATGTGGACTGGCTATTGTATGCTCTTTTGTATGGTCTGCACACTCATGGCATCCAACAAGTTGGAGTAAATGGTAGACATACGTAGAAAGCAGACTGTGTACGAGTATCCAAGATTCTTGTGTTAATCGAAAACCGCAGAAAAGCATCCTGTGTTTTATCCAAAAGGCAGCAACACTTAGGATCATATTAAGGGATTTCTGAGGGGGCTAAGCAAGCCAGGAACACCAACTACACCGGTCACCAGAGTTTGTGTAAGTGTTGTTGTACAGCACCCCAAACAGTGTAACAACTATTCTGAAATTACCAACACGCAGCTTTTAAATAGGGGTGGGTGGAACTCGGTGGAATCTCACAGAGTTTTATGTAACTCCTCAGAATTCTGCTGACTAAAAAGCCATGAGTTCCGCCCAACCCTAGATTGAACCAATTCTGTTGAAGCAATCTGACCATAGCATCGCTCCCTATGTGTGTGGGACCATGAAAATGTCTAGCCATCTGGAGTAACAGGCTATCGGGCAAAACTGGTCTTCCATCTGTTGATGCCCAAATCTTATCCTCATTCTTAACTGAGCCTGCTTTGATCCATCCCTATTGTTCGGTCTCTGGAACCTCCATTTGCAACAGCAACAGACAACAGAAGATTTAAGTTGGTCTCATTTTTGGATTCATTTACATATTCCCTGTTAAATGCACAGGACCCATGAGCACAGTACAGGGCAACTTCATCAGCATACCGGTTAACAGTTGTCACATACTCAGTTCCACTCAAGTGTGCTGCACATTTAGCCACCACGACTACTTGAGGCATTTGTAAAGCCTCTAACAATCTCATAACATATTTCTTGTTTCTTTTTGGGAAACCTGAAGATGTCAAAACTACCCTCTGTGACCAGAATTGTCTGAATTAATGAACAACACCAAAACCATATTGACTGTCTGTGAAAATAGTAAAACTCAATTAGTCTGAAATACTACAAGCTCTGGTGACTAAATCAGCCACTTGTGCAGAACTAACACGGTGGAGCCAGGAATCTTCCACCACACCTTCAACAGTGCAGTACCCGTATGCGACTCTCAACTTTCCTCCATCATCTCTCAGGAAAGAGCCATCTACAAACAAAATATAATATAGCTCTTCGAGTAGTTCATATATAATATCAGGTCTTGGCTTAGTGTACAATTCCATGACATCCAGACAATCATGTTCAACTTCCCCATCAATCATTTCATTTTCAGGCAAGTGTAAAAATGTAGCAGGATTGAGAGATAAGCATCTTTTTAAACTAATGTTTTCGTCAGCTAATATAATCTGTTCATACAATCATTAAACAGCTATTTGTGAATGCTGGGTTCAGGTGCAGATCAGTAGGAGCTCCACAGAATGGGACACTATCACTTTAAGAGGATCTCCTATAACTACACCCTCACACCTCTCGATGCTGACACCCGCAGCTGGGACCGCTTTAAGACAGCTGGGCAGTCCAGTGGCTACAGGGTCAGGAGTAGCAGAGAAATATGGTCTTCAAGCATCCTTATATATTTGTGCAAGCACTAAGAGAGCACAGCCCTCCCTCTCACTGCAAAAGAGTGTAATAAGACATTCCCAGTGCCGGTGTATGACAAAGACTTTGGGGGTCCACCACCAGCAGGCTGGCGGTGAAATCCCTGGTATTACGACCGCAGTGGAAGCGCCGCGGTCGCACCGCCGGGACCAGCGGTTTCCTGCCAATTTAGTCCCGGTGGGAGTAATCCTCCAGGGCAGCGCTGCTTGCAGCGCTGCCTAGGGGATTAAGAGTCCCCATCCCACCAGCCTTTTCATGGCGGTTTGCACCGCCATGAAAAGGCTGGCAGAAAGGGGAGTCATGGGGCCCCTGAGGGCCCCTGCACTGACATGCCACTGGCATGGGCAGTGCTATGCAGACAGTGAAAAGCACGACCGGTGCAACTGCACCCGTCGCATGGCCGCAACACCGCCGGCTCCATTTGGAGCCGGCTCCTGTGTTGCGGCCGAGATCCCCGCTGGGCCGGCGGGCAGAAACCAGATTTCCGCCCACCAGCCCAGCAACGATCTCCTGATGGCCGCGGCGGGAGTGCGGCTGCATTGGCGGCCACCCAGCGGTCAGAAGCCACCCGCCAAGGTCGTAATGACCCCCTTTCTCTCTTCTCTAGGAATGCAATCAAACAATCATTGTCCCTTGGTAGCGAATCAGATACATCCTTGTGGGTCAGCCTTTGTAAAGGTTTGACCACTAATGAAAAGTTGGGTATCCACTGTCTACAGTAGCTCACCATTCCAAAAAAATACTGATTTTTATCTGCATAAAAGGTGGATTCATTTTCAAAATAGCAAATATACTAGCTTGCAACACTTTCCTTGCTCCTTTCTCAATATGGTGTCCTAAGTACAGGACTTCTTTCTGGCAGTATTGTAATTTACTCGGGGACACTTTGGCCCTCATTACAACTGTGGCAGTAAATGCCGCCTACCGCCGTGCTGATGGCCGCTAACATAACGTGACCGCAGCAGTATTCCGCTATGGGTATTATGAGCCACACTGAAAATCCGCCACTATCCAGACACCCACACAAGTCCACCAGATCAAAGGTCAGTGATAAACTGGTGATAGCAAAAACCACACCGTTACGCCAACAGGAATACTCCCACAGCATCACGACCCACGAATCACCGCAGCGGTATTTCAACCGCGGTAAACCATTGGCGGTACACACCGCCGTGCTCAAAATACACACACATTTACAAAACACCATCACATTGGACAATTCAAATTACACATACCTGACACATATGCCCACACCACACCCACACACTCACACCACCATAAAACAAACACCCACATTACCCACAACCCCTTACAGCAAAAAAAACAATAGCACACAGAGAGAGACAAGGCAGGAGCACCCACTCAATCAGAGGCACAGAACACCATCACCCATACACCATTCACGCACATCACAGCATACAACACATCACCCCCACACATCCTCACACATATCACGCGCACCACATCCATGGCACCCCAAAGACACCCCAGGTTTTCTGAGGAGGAGCTAAGGGTAATGGTGGAGGAAATCATCCGGGTAGAGCCACAGCTTTTCGGATCACAGGTGCAGCAGACATCCATAGCTAGGAAAATGGAGCTATGGCAGAGAATAGTGGACAGGGTCAACGCCATGGGACAGCACCCCAGAACAAGGGATGACATCAGGAAGAGGTGGAGCGACCTACGGGGGAAGGTGCGTCCGTGGTAGCAAGACACCAGGTAGCCATACAGAGGACTGGCGGTGGACCCCCACCTTCTCCCCCACAACTAACAACATGGGAGGAGCAAGTCTTGGCAATAATGCATCCCGAGGGCCTTGCAGGAGTGGCAGGAGGACTGGACTCTGGTAAGTCATATCTTTACTATTATATCTCCCACCCTACCACCAGCACCCCACCCCCCACAGAAGGAGAACCACCCTGCAAATGGTGCCTGCGATCCAGGCAGAAGACAGAGAACGTTGCCAAGACCCCCATCAGGAAATAAGACTCTCCTGATTGTCACCCTTGTGCCCCACACTGTCACCCTGTCCACCTTGAACTGCCATTAATCCCATTCCCATGCCCCATTGGACAATGCACCTGTGATACTAAGAGACTGGACTCTACCCTGAACTTCCTTCCACCATCAGCCCAGCCCCTTGCACCACCCCCTCTACTTATGAGCACCTAAATAAACACCCTTGGAACAATTACCAATCTGGAGTCTGTCAAATTATATAATTATGTATTAGTACAACATTATCAAAGCATTGCAGCTCAAAAGTACAGTGAAATATATATTAGGATGACCTCTGGTGGGCAGCAGTACACATAGCAGGAGCCAGAGTGAGGCACAGAGATCTGAAAATGGACATGGCAAAGGGTACAGTCAGTGGCCATAGACATAGGGAAACAGGTTGCCTTGTACAATGTCCAACAGATAACTGAAATATTAAGTGAAGTTACAGTGTCTTACCTGTGTGTCACTGGAAGTACTGCCGAATAATATTGGTTCTGTTGTCAACATCTTCTTCCTCTGCCTCCTCTTCCTCACTGTCCACAGGCTCCACCGCTGCCACAAGACTATTTTGAGGCACATCCTCCTAGTTGTGAAACATGCAACATGCAACGATGATCTGGCACACCTTCTTGGGTGAGTAGTACAGGGATCCACCTGTCAGATGGAGGCACCAGAACCTGGCCTTAAGAGGCCAAAGGTTCTTTCTATAATCCTCCTTGTACGCCCATGTGCCTCATTGTAACGTTCCTCTGCCCTCGTCCTGGCATTCCTCACTGGGGTCAGTAGCCATGAGAGGTTGGGGTAACCAGAGTCACCTGCAAATATCGAGGGATAACTGTTAGACACACACTTACCCTTAGGGACAACCCCATACCCAGACACCTACTCACACTGTGTGGGGACCTTTGGCTCACCTATTAGCCACACCCGGTGCCTCTGGAGTTGGCCCATCACATATGGGATGCTGCTATTCCACAAGTTATAGGCGTCATGCACAGAACCAGGAAATTTGGCATTCACATGGGAGATGTACTGGTCCGCCAAACACACCATCTGGACATTCAGTGTGATAGCTTTTTCTATTCCTTGAAACTTGTTCATTTCTCTGGGGGGACAAATGCCACATGTGTACCATCAATGGCACCAATGATTTTGGGGATATGTCCCAGGGCATAAAAGTCAGCTTTCACTGTGGCCAAATCCTCCACCTGGGGGAACGCGATGTAGCTGCGGGGCAATCAACACTCTGGTCAACACGTTTGAGGACACTGGCTGAAACATCCCTGATGCCATGGCCACTGTTGTTTGAAAGGAACCACTTGCCAGGAAATGGAGCACTGACAGGACCTTCACTAGAGGGGGGATATATGTGGGTTGGCGGATAGCAAACATCAGGTCTTGCTCCAATTGGGCACACAGTTCTTGGATTGTGGCACGATCAAGTCTGTAGGTAAAGATAATGGGGGTCATTCCGACCCCGGCGGGCGGCGGAAGCCGCCCGCCTGGCGGGAACCGCCAGAAGACCGTACCGCGGTCAATTGACCGCGGCGGTCAATTGACCGCGGCGGTCATTCTGACTTTCCCGCTGGGCCGGCGGGCGACCGCCAGAAGGCTGCCCGCCGGCCCAGCGGGAAAGCCCCTTCAACAATGAAGCCGGCTCTGAATGGAGCCGGCGGAGTTGAAGGGGTGCGACGGGTGCAGTGGCACCCGTCGCGATTTTCAGTGTCTGCAAAGCAGACACTCAAAATCATTGTGGGGCCCTGTTAGGGGGCCCCTGCACTGCCCATGCCCATGCCAGTGGCATGGGCAGTGCAGGGGCCCCCAGGGGCCCCACGACACCCGTTCCCGCCATCCTGTTCCTGGCGGTAAGAACCGCCAGGATAGCGCCGCCATGGAGGATTCCTTTGGCCAGGGGAAAACCGGCGGGAAACCGCCGGTTTCCGTTTTCTGACCGCGGCTTTACCGCTGCAGTCAGAATTGGCCAGGAAGCACCGCCAGCCTGTTGGCGGTCGTGTGTCTTTCCTCCATTGTTGCTAGGTCCACCAGGGGTCTGTACACCAGAGGATGCCGCCATCTCATATTCTGCCTCAGCGGTTGAAGCCTATGGAAGAGAACGGTGAGCAGAGGGTCATATTCACACTTATATTGCACTAAAGATGAATTGTTGACTTTACAGAAACAGTATGTGAAGTCGAGAGTCCGTTGATGTGCCAATGTCTGCTGTGACGCAGTTAGGTGCCATGCCCTGTGCCCCCCTGAAATGGCGGCTGCCTGACCTGTGAGGAGGGACAAGTGGAAACAAGGTAATTGCGCTGGCATTGTGCGTCGTTGTGGTAGGCGGTCGATGACCGCTGTGCAAATTTGCATAGGTTATCATTGGGTCCTATGGGTTCCAGGAGCGAATGGCGATGTACGCTGGCGGTGTCTGCACCACCGCGGACGTCACCTCCATTTTCTATCTCTTCACTCACTTGCTACCTGACCTTCAACAGGAAAAGACCTACACTGCAAGTGCTGCTGTGACCTGTTTCTGGAAGCGACAATGGCTCATGTGTCTGCGGAAAGGGCCCCTGCCTTTACTGCGGAGGAGTTGAAGAAACTGTTGGATGGGGTCCTATCCGAGTACACGTTACTCTACAGTCCTCCAGACAAACAGGTGAGTACACTGTGAGCATGATGCGTGGACCATGAATGTATGGACTGCTGTGTGTGTAAGCCACATGTCCGGGGGGCAGAGGGGTCCTGGCCAGAATGCAGCATGTAAGATGGTCATTGTATGTGCATCAGGGGATGTGTGGGATCTGGTGGGCAATGAGTATGACGGTCCGGACGGATACATAATTCCCTTTTCTGCTGTCTTTTCCCTGCAGGTCAGCACCCACCAGAAAAAGGGTATTTGGCGTGCCATCGCCAAGGAGGTGTGGACCCTGGGGGTCTTTGACAGGCAGAGCACCCACTGCCGCAAGAGGTGGGAGGACCTGGGCCGTTGGGCAAAGAAGACAGCTGGGGCTGGCCTCCCAACGAGGAAGGGGTGCTTGTCGCACCATGACCGACCCTGATGTTCCGCATCCTGGCGGTCGCCTATCTGGAGTTGGATAGGTGCTTGAAGGCATCACAGCAGCCACAAGGGCGTTAGTACAGAGTCTGAAACCTGACTTTGCGCGCGTTAGGAGGTACCTGGGTGGGGGATGTAGGCTGTGGGGACAGGAGGGGAGACAACAGACAGCGCCTCCTCCTCCGATGGAAGCTCCCTGGCGGTGGTGGACACCTCTGTGCCCACCCCAACAACAGATACAGCCGCCACCCCTCCTACCAGCACCACCCTCCCAACAGCTCCTCTTTGTCCACCTCCCTCCCAGTATCGTCTCCACTCACACCTGCATGAACTACATCCTCATCCACTACCTCCATCACCAGCATGCCCATCACAACACACCGCTCACTGGCAGTCACCACCCCCACAACCATGCACACGTCCCCTGTGTCCTTTCCCAGTGTGTCTGTGACTCCTCCTCCCAAAGTACACAAACGCAAGCACCCACCCACCCAACAGCCATCCACCTCACAACAGCATCCACATGCACCTTCCCCCAAACTCAGCAGAAAGACATCTCCTTCGACCACTCCCTCTCCCTCCACTCCCAAACCCTCTCCATCTTCCTGCCCCACTGTGTCTAAAAAACTTTTCCTGGCAAACTTTGACCTGTTCCCTATCCCTCCTCCCCGGTCCTTCCCCTCGGGCCAGGGTGTCCAGAACCCAGCCCAGCTCCTAAGTCACCAAGTCGCCATCCAATGTGGAGCCTGCAACTCCCAGAGGCTCAAATGGGGCACCCGTCAGGAAAGGAAGTGTATCACCAACCCCTGCAAAGGATCAAACCATTCCGCCACCTGCCAAGATGAAGAAGGGGCCAGCATGCAGCAAGGGCAGGGAGCACGACCCACACAGCAAGGCCTCTTCTAAACAACCAGCTCACAGAGCCAAGGGCAGCATCTGCAAAGGTGAGGAAGGGGAAGAAAATTGAAGGCAAGGCACTTCAGCCGACGGAGGATGCAGGTGAAGGCCTGGTGCCCACCAGTAGAACCACCAGCCCCGCCACCTGCACCGCGTGCAGCACCACCTGCAGCCCCACTGCAAACACCGCCACCTGCACCGCCACCTGCACCGCCGCTACCACCACTACTGTCAGCAGCAGCGTCCCCAGTGGGCAGCCATCCGAGGCTGCAGGAGAAGGGCTGGGGCCTCCCTCCACCACTGGCAGCACTGGCACCTGCACTACGGCCAGCACGGCCAGCATCCCCACCGCAAGCACTGCCACCTGCACCGCTGACAGTAGGACCACTACCAGCACCAGCAGCCCCAGTGGGTGGCCGTCCGAGGCTGCAGGAGAGGAGCTGGAGCCTACCAGCACCACTGGCAGCACCAGCACTACCACCACTTAGCAGCATTAGCTGCGGCAGGATGGAGTCTAGCCCTGCCTCCATGAACTATCATGCTACCTGTTCCCTGCAAATCTTGTGCCTCAGACACGCAGGTGAGGGAATGTGTACTGGCACACCCCAAGTACTGCATCACTGAGCACCAAGTCCCCTCCAGAACCAGTGGAGATATGCATCCACTCACCCCTTCCTTGGCAGGATGAAGCACACTGGGCACAAAGCCCCCTCCAGAACCAGTGGACATATGCATCCACTCACCCTAATCTTGGCAGGATGAAGCACACTGGGCACAAAGCCCCCTCCAGAACCAGTGGAGAAGCCATCCACTTGAGAGACTGTAGCCTTACATTCCCCAGGACCAAGCAGTTGGCAAACCACCCACTTGAGGGACTTGAAAGACTGTGGCTTTGCACTCCCCAGGACCAAGCAGTGGGCAAACCACCCACTTGAGGGACTTGAAAGACTGGCTTTTCACTCCCCAGGACCAAGCAGTGGGCAAACCACCCACTTGAGGGACTTGAAAGACTGTGGCTTTGCACTCCCCAGGACCAAGCAGTGGGCAAACCACCCACTTGAAGGACTTGAAAGACTGTGGCTTTGCACTCCTCAGGACCAAGCAGTGGGCAAACCACCCACTTGAGAGACTGTGGCCTTGCACTGCCCAGGACATCGCTGTGGGCATGGAGCCCCCTTGAGGAGCAGTGGCGTTCTTCCATCTACTGGCTGAGGTGCCCCCCCTTCCTCATCCCCCTGAGGTGCCTGTGTGTTTTTGACCTGATGCCCCTGCACTGTTCCCTCCGTATTGAGGCAGGAGTCAAGTGTGGGCTTGACCCATGATTTTTGGCCCAGTGGCCCACGAACATTTGTGAAGGACAATGTACGGACTTCTGTACTTGTTGTATATTTGTGTAAATACTGTTTTTCAAATTCTATAGTATATCTGCCTATTTCTAAAATATCACTGGTTTGGCTCAATTCCTTTTGTCCTTGTGTTCTTCCAGGGGGTTACGGGGTGTATCTGTAATGCTGCTGGATCTGTTTGTGTGTATGGTGTTGTGGGTGAGGATGGGGGTTTTGCGTGTTGCGTGTGTGTGTCACTCCCTTTTTCCTCCCTCCCTCCCCTGTGTACTAGGTGCAGTACTCACCGTCATCGTCGCCATCGTCTTTGGTGTTCCTGGTAGATGAGGAGGTAGACCAGCATCGGCAGGACCTGCAGCTCGGGCTCCATGGCGTCCTGGTTCTTCGTTGAGTGTTGAGCAGTGAGTGGTTTCCCTTCCAAACACTGTTTCCGCCGTGTTTTTGATGGCGTTGGTACCACCCCGGAAAAGCTGGCGGATAGGCGGGTTGTAATGTGATGGGCAGTACAATGTCTTCCATCTGTCTGTTGACGGTGACCGCCGCGGTGTTGGTTGCTACCGCCGTGGAGTGTTAAAGTGGCTGTCTGTCTTGGCCGTTTCCGCCGTGGTCGTGATCCCATTTTTTTTTTACCACCGGCCTGTTGGCGGTATTACTGCCGATTGAACACTGACCATCAGGGTTGTAATGAGGGCCTTTATGTCCATTTTTAGCCAAATGGTTCAGCAAAGCAAGTGTATCCTGCCTGCAGACGCCGTGTGAATATGACGTGACCAAGAGGCTGTTAATGTATTGCACAAGAACTGAACTGCAGGGCATGTTTAGGGACTCAAGATTCCTCTTTATGATCAGGATGAAAATTGAGGGTCTCTCTGTAGACCCCTGAGGGACGTGGCATCATGTCAAAACCCTATATGGAATGTAGAATATTATCACAGCTGGATTCGATAGCAAAGGTGAACAGGGGACTGCAATGTGATTAATCTTCCTAAGGTCCTGCATTGTCGGGTATTTGCCATTCAGTTTCTGCAGTCCCATTATGGGTAAATTACATGAACTTCCCATTATCTCTTTCAGAATGTCTTGTATCATTGACTCAGTCACTGAAGTGATTACAGCTATAGTTTCGGGTGTCAGATTGTACAGGGGAATCCATTAATGAGACCAGTGACCTTCCTGAAAAGTCCCAGACTTTGGACTTCAAGGTATCGCTAAGATCTGAGGGTAAGTCTTCAACAGTCATTAAGAGATACAGTCCAATGGCTGTCCCTTTTCTAGCAAGATTGAAGTCAACACATTCATTGTGAGTTTAAAACTCAACACCATCTAGGGCTATATTGAGGAAGGGCCCTGGGGGCGTAACTGGCATTTGAGCCTGAGTTGTGCATCCCTGCAGAACTTTGGTATTACAGAAAGGGCCACAGATGCTTGTGCGTCCCCTTCTGTAATACCAATAGCACTGGCGCACATAAAGTGTTATAGGTCATTTCCTCATTTGCATGCTCCATGCAAATGAGGGAATCCCTTGGCCTCTGAGCCTGCGGCCTATTACAGACATGGATGCAGAGGCAAAGAAATTGCCAGGAAGCGCTCTGACAGTGCACCACCTAAAAGGTGGCGCACTGACAGAGTCCTTTGATGGCAGCTCTCTGGAGGTGGGAAAGGGAGTCCCATGGACCCCCCCAGACATCCCCTTGCAGGCACTCGTCTGCAAGGGGATATCTGATGTTCCTGGAAAGTGCAGGCAGGTTGCTGCCTGCACAGTGAAACAGAGCGGCTTCAAAGCAGCTGCTCCATTTTTCACATGAATGTGCTGACCCCAAGGCAGCGCATTCATCCTAAGATGGAGCAATTTCCTTGTTTGCAATGGGCGCACCTTTTATAAGGTGCACCCTGCGCAAACCAGGATAATATGCTGCATGTATGATATGGCCCCTGGTGTGCAATATAAAGTACCATTCAACTTGAATAATAAGACCCATCTTAGAAGGTTTATGGGACTAGAATTGCATTTTATAAATTAATACTCTGTGTCAAACAGCCCCATATTTACAGGTACCTCTTGCAAAATTGGGTTGGTGATATGTTTATTAGTAACTCCCACAACTTGGATCTGTTTTCCTAAGAGGGATAGGTTTGGAACCTACGTTGTTCTAACAGTGGAACAGGTAACACCAGTGTTGATGTGAAACAACACTGGATGGCCATTCACCTCACCTACTTGAAGTGGATCACCTTCAATTATGCACCAAATAAGCAATATTCCTCTCCTCTCAGGCACCATCATTGCAAATGATCAGGGCTGTAGCCTTCCGAAGGACCAAAAATAGGGAATTATGAGGTGTGGACAGGGTGGCGACCCAACAACATGTATCCCTTCTGACCTCCGCTCTTTGGGCCTCCATTCACCCCCTATGGCCAGTTGTTGGTGATAATCTACACCCTAGTGCCCCCACCAACCCAGGAACACAGCGGGGCAACTGTAGTGCCCACGGCTACATGGGTGCGAGAGGAGTGGACGGTAGAGCGCCCAGAGCAAAGTGCAGTGGTGACCATTTTGAGGCATCTGCGGAGCGTAAGCCGGGCCACTCCAGAAGGTGACTAGGGGGAAGGACGGCAGCCCCCTTTGCCTGGTGATATGGGGGCTACACTAATGGAGAGCCTTTTGGAGCCTGGTTGCCATGTTACATCTTGGCCAGGCACCTACAGCTGCCCGCTGGGTTGTTACACAAGCTGTGGCTCAGGGACTGGTTTGGGCCCAGGCTGGGATTGCAGCCTCTCACGCCACAATCTTACAGGGCTGGTTGCCTGGTGTGCCAGGCCTTCTGGACAGATCTGTTCTCCCCATCACTGCCATTGTGGCATAAGGACGTCAGGCACACAGTGGCCTGGAAACCGGATCAGGCCTAGGCTGCACGTGCCATCTGCTATGCTGCAGCATCAGAGGCTGATAGGCGGATGTGTCGGCCTTCCGTGATTGGTCTTGCCACTTTCCCCTGGTCTTGATGGTTGTTACAAGGGTGTCAGGTGTATGGTGGCTCAGGGGACACATCTGGCCCAGGCCACCCCACCACCAGCTGCGGGGGCTGGTGGGTCAGTGAGCTGGCCCTCCTTGATTTAACCTGCTTTCCCTCTCATCTTGGAAGACATCCTCAGAGCAGACCTACGGGCTACAGCCCCCCAGCCCATAAAGGTGAGTAGACCCTGATTTGGGACAGGCCCTTAGGTATAGTGTCACAAGGTAGCATAAGTGTTGTGAGTGGAGGGAGAGAGAGCACACCGGCAAGACAGGGATACCGGACATTGTTGATGGGAGGTCTGTGAGAAATAAGAGACCCAGTAATACCTGCACTTAAATTTCTAATCCCATTCAGTGCCTTCATAGCCTGGTTCACAAGCGCATCGTCACGCACAGGATAGACAGTGACTTTGACTCCCCACGTAGACAGACTTTGGAGCCGGTGCATCGGGGGGGGCTGACCGTACAATAGTAGCGCATAAAGACAAGCCAAAATGTTCCTCTTCCATTTGCAACAGTGCCTCCCAGATCCAGCCTTCAGCCTTGGGCAAGAACTTGGACCCACATGCTACTGTGACTAAAGAAGACATCCAGCTGCTGCTTGTAGGACTTCAACTCTCCATGTCAAGATTTCACCACAGCCATCTCTGATCTTGAACAATCCTTGCATCAGACAGACTCCTGTCTGACTATAGTGGAGTCAACGGTGGTGGATCATATCCTAGACAATGTTGATAGGACGGCTTGTATAAAAAAATTAGAGAGGGGGCAACTTACTTTACAGGAAAAAAAAGATGACCTAGAGAATCACTTCAGATGCAACAACACTTGCATCCGGGCCTGGCTGCTTCTATCTCACCATCTGATATAAAATCCCATGTCCAGGCCCCATTTGCCCACATCTTGCAACTTCCTGATGATTCTTTGGTTCTTCTGGACCTTACTCTGCTTTCCAGCAACAAAAGAACTTGGCTCCGGATACCCGGACCTGGGTACACTACTTTCATAAAAAATAGCAGATTTTGCAGGCCGCACGCCATCAGGAACCAATTGTCTTCTGTGGTGACTCATCTCTATACCAAGATGTTTCAGCTCACATGTTAGCATGTCGTAAAGACTTCAAGGAAATCACCCGACATTTACAATGCAACAAGATCCTGTACCGCTGGGGCTTTCCTCTCTGCATCCACTTTACTCACCAGGACAAGATGATCAGCACCACATAGGACAACCTTGAGGTGTTCACCCTACCCCCCGTCTGAAACATGAGACCTTGCTATGATAGATGGGGGGTGTGGCTGGATCTTCCAGCCCTCAAATCAAGCTATGAAGAAAGTCCAGAAACTCAAATGATAGGGTAGTAAGGAGCAGCATCCTTATTCCTCTGATGATGACACACCACCTTAAACATTTGTCCTCATTAGCAGAGCATTGATTGGAGTTTTCTAATTGGTTGTGCTTTTAAGGTCTAAGGTTGCCTGGGGGAGGAAGTGGGAAATGTTTTTCTTCCTCTTTAGCCAATAACCGTTTTCTTTTTCTAATGCTATGATTGTTGGAGGGGGCACATGAGTCTAAATACGAGCTTACCTCTTCTTGCAGTTTTGCACTTGTTTTTTCAATGTCCAGTTTCCTTGTTATTGCTTAATATTGCCTTTTTTGTTTTTGTTTTCTTCAACTTTATGTGCCTGTTTTCATAATGGTGGCCCACCAGTCTTTTCGCCAATTTGGGCAATAATTTTCAGATATTGCCAGAAATGTTTCTTGTTATTTTCTAATTGTTACTGACACTTTTGTGCATTATGCACCTTCCTAACATGCAAGAGCCACACATACTCCGCTTTTCCATAGAAACATTGGGAGACTGCACACATAACAGCATATGGCCTCTCTACATATTGTATCCCTTAATATTCAAGGCCTCAACATCCCACTCAAATGCAGGGCATTACAAATTGGATATGCCGCAACAAAGTGCCACCACTCCTTTTGGTATCCTACATATTTCCACTCCTACTACACCCACAAATCTCTAAAAGTAGCCATTCTGCATCGCAGGGATCTCTCCTTTATCCTGGACAGCACATACAGGGATTCCCAAAGGGCGACAGATAGGCATACGTAGTACCATCGCCTCAACAAGACTGTCCATTGTGTCAATTCACAGTCCAAACAGAGATAGAGACAGGTTTTACTCCAACCTTTAGCCAAGGGTTTCCCACTTCCACAGGGGCGACATCGTGCTGGGGTAGGGGGCATTAACGTTCCATTAGACCCGATCTTTGATGGCTCCCATCCTCAATAGGACGAACCTCACCCACCTCTGGCCTTAAATCAGGGTATAATTGACTTATCCTTGTCCAACGTTTGGTGCCATCACCACCAACCCCAAGAACGAGATTATGGCCCTCATTATGACATTGGTGGTCAGGTGACCACCACACCGGCAATGGCAGTAGTACCGTCACCAGGCTGGCAGTAATAACCACCAAATTATGACCATGGGGGTGATCCCTCCCATAGACTGCCAATGTACCACCCCAACTGTGAGTGCGGTACGACCACTGACTGCGGCGGTAGCACCTACAGGCAGGCGGAAGACAAGGATCTACCCACCATATTATGAAATAGCAGACCGCCAGGATTTCCAGAGCAATTGCACCGCCACCAAAAGTCTGCGGAAATACATCATATAAAAGGAGCCACTAACCTCCAGGGATACAGAGGAGTACGCGACTGCCATGGAACCAGAACTGAAAGTCTTCCTGATGCTGTACCACGCGATGGCCATCCAGGAGCACCAATGCCTATAAAGATGATGATAGTGAGTAAAGCACACAAGGGAGGGAGGGGAGAGTGACACACACACGCACAACACACAGCATACACACACACTACAAACCTAGAACAATCCGCAGAGTAAATAGACAGCAACAGCACCCAGGAGCAAAGAAAGCAAGGACACATACCTCTGGTCCAACCACTGTAATCATGTTGGATACTGAGCATAAAGTTAAATGATGATAAAGTACATATTTACAAGCAGGCTCATTGGTCAGTCCAAAGTCCACATATGGCCACAGGGCAATGTAGAAGGGCCCAACTAGACTCCTGACAACATTGGCACTCCACTGGGCAGGGGCATCATAGAGATGGCTGGCAGGTACCTCAGGGGGTAGGGGAGGCTAGGGGTTTCTTGGGAGGGGGGTCCTTGGGCTTGGGTTTGGGAGGGGGCGGGTCCTTGCCCTTCTGGGTAGGGGGTGGAGGTGTGGCCTTACCACTTTTGTTCCCCTGAGTGGTGGAGGAACTCTTAGGGGGATGTACAGGAGCGGAATGAGAGGTGGAGGGACTGGGCTGTTGGGAGGGGACTCTCCTCTTATGGGCAGGATGGGGGGGTAGGGAAGTGGTCAAGGCGGGAAAGGAAAAGGTTCTTAGGACCAGTGGGGCAGGGTGTTGGAGGAGGAATGGGAGTGGAGGTAGAGAAAGTGGTTGTAAGAGGAGGTGTGCCAGACGTGTGTGAGGTGGATGGCTGATGGGTGTCTGAGTGGGAGCATTTATGTGTCTTTGGAGGGGGGCAGACAGGGTGGAGAAGGACCAACAGGACATGTGGATGTATGTAGTGGCGCTCTCTGCAAGTGAGGTGGGTGTGCTGCATGAGGTGGTGATGGTGGTGATTGCACGTGTGGTGTGTGGGGTGCATGTCTACGGGTCTGCTGCTGTAGTGACTGTAGGCAGGGCTGTACAGGTGGCAGGATCTGGGACTGATGATGCAGTGCATGCAGGTGTGAGTGCTGATGTGACTGTGAGAGAGGAGGATGGGGAGACAGTGGAGGCAGTGGCTGTTGTTGTGTGTGCATCTGTGTGTTGGCTGTGTGTGTGCTTGTGGAATGAAATGTGGTGCCTGTCTTTGTCTGAGCAAGCCCTGTCTGTTGTTTTGGGAGCATGCTTGTCAGAATGTGTGCCTGAGCTGGGTTGGGGAGAGGAGACAGGGACTGGGAAGAGGTAGTTGGAGGGGGAACAGAGAAACAGGGACACTGGCTGCCTTCAGAGAGGATGCCAGAGCCTGAAACGATCTCTGTTGGGCCATCAATCCACCGTGAATGCCCTCCAGGAATGCATTAGATTGCTGCATCTGGGCTGCCAGCCCCTGGATGGAATTCACAATGAATGACTGCCCTACAGAGATGGATCTCAGGAGGTCAATAGCCTCCTCACTGAGGGCAGAAGGGTTCACTGGAGCAGGGCCTGAGGTGCCTGGGGCGAAGGAGATGCCCACACTCCTGGGTGAACTGGCACGGGCAACTCGTTGAGGGGCTGCTGGGAGGGAGGTGCTGGTATTGGGGTGGTGGCTGTACCTGCAGCTGGGGTGGTCACAGAGGTGTCTGCCACCACCAGGAAGCTCCCATCGGAAGAGGTATCTGAGTCTGTATTGTCCCCTCCAGTTTCCGCCGTGGTGCTCCCCTCGCCCTCTGTCCTACTGGTGCCCTCAGCGTTGGAGGTCTCAGCCTTCAGGGTCCTGTGGGATGCAGCTCCTTCTGTTGCTGATGCCTTTGCTCCTCCACCAGATGATGCTGATGCACATAAGGACAGGATGAGAAAACAAAAAAGGGAGGAAAGAGACAAAGGATACACTGGGTCAATGACTGCACCAACACCACCGTTGGCCTACACAGCACCCTCACACACAGGAAACAGGCCTATGCACTATGCATTGCACTACCAGTGAAATGGATACTCAACAAGGATTGAGGAGGGGTACACACCGCCAACTGCAGCACACCTGGGACCCACGCAGCCCTGACCGGTAGTGAATGCTAACAAGCTAGGAAAGCAGTATTTCCTCTTCAGACCCTTAGCCACCAGGGGACCTATGCTGCTATGTCTGGCCTGGCCTAAGGGTACCCACTGACACAAAACCACCACCCGGATACCACCCTTCCGGGCACTGTACTCACCCCCTTGTGGCTGCTGTGATGCCCTCAAGCGCCCATCCAGCTCAGGATAGGCTACCGCCAGTATGCGGGCCATCAGTGGGGTCAGGGTCCGACGTGCACCCCTTCCTCGTTGGGAAGCCATCCACAGCTGGGCCTCTGCAGTCTTCCATGCCCAGCGTCTCAGGTCCTCCCACAGTTTGCGACAGTGGGTGCTCCACCTGTCATAGACCACCAGGGTCTGCCCCTCCTTGGCGATGGCAAGCCATATTCCCTTCTTTTGATGGGCGCTGACCTGCAGACGCAATACAGACATAACACCATTAGACTCCTCAGAAGTGAAGGATGGGGCCCTTTCCCCGGTCACACGGGCCATGGTAGGTTCCAGACACAGGTCACAGCAGCACATGCAGTGTAGGTCCTCCCCTATGGAAGGTCAGGAAACAAGTGATGAATATGATAGAAAATGGCATTCACGTACACGGCGGTGCATACTGTCACCGCCGGCGTAGATCACAATTGGCCACTGTAGCCCATAGGGCCCAATTATAACCAATGAGGAGTTGCACGGCGGTTCACGATCGCCTACCTCCACGGCGCACAACGTGAGTGGTATTACCTCACTTCCACCTGTTCCTCCACACAGGACAGGCGGACGACATTTCAGGGGCGGGGGTCAGGCCTATGGATTAATGCTGAATAGTCACATACTTGACAAATTACACTGTCCCATAACATGTTTGAAAATTGCGGACTGCTGTTGTGGCTCCATTGTTCAGTTTGTGACAGCCTCCTCACTCTTTTGTCCCTTAGATACCTACGGCTGCAGATGAATAGGAGATGGAGACATATCCCCGTGTACAGACCCCTGGTGGACCTGGCTGCACTCGAGGACAGGCACATAATATTCACCTATAAACTGGACAGGGCCACAATCACAGAGCTGTGTACCCAATTGGAGCCTGACCTGACATCTGCTATCCATCAGCCCACTGAGATCCCCCCTCTTGTGCAAGTGCTATCAGTTTTCCATTTCTTAGCAACTGGTCCTTTCCAAGTGGCAGTGGGTTTGGCAGCAGGAATGTCACAATCAATATTCTCAATAGTGCTGGGAAGTGTGTTGTCTGCCCTGATAAAACACATGTACAGCTACATTGCATTCCCCCAGGTTGAGGAAGGCCGGATTCTATGCAATGGGACATATCCCCAATACAATTGGTACTATTGATGGTACACATATAGCATTTTTCCCCCCACCCCTGTCAGAATGAACAGGTGTTTCAGGAATCATAAGTATTTTCACTCCATGAAAGTGCAGATGGTGTGCTTGGTGGACAAGTACATCTCCCACGTCAATACTAAGTATCCTGGGTCGGTGCATGATTCCTTTGTCCTGAGGAATAGCAGCACCCCAAATGTGATGTTCCAACTACAGAAGCACAGGGTGTGGCTAATAGGTTAGCCCTGATTACCACCCAGTATATGTTGCTGTATACCTATGATGTTGGCCATATTGGATATTGTGGCTAAATGTTGTCCCGCAATATGTGCAGGAGACTCTGGTTACCCAACCTATCATGGCTGCTGACCCCTGTGAGGAATGCCAGGACAAGGGCAGAAGAACGTTATAATGAGGCACATGGGCGAACCAGAAGGATCATAGAAAGGACCTTTAGCCTCCTGAAGGCCAGGTTCCGGTGCCTCCCTCTGACATGTGGTTCCCTGTTCTACCCACCCAAGAAGGTCTGCCAGATAGTAGTGGTATGCTGCATGTTGCACAACCTAGCCCTCAGATGCCATGTACCTTTTCTGCAGGAGGAGGAGACTGGAGATGCCCCTGTGGCAGCAGTGGATCCTGTGGGCAGTGAGGATGAGGATGTGGACAACAGAACATCTGCGATCCGTCAGTACTTCCAATGACACACAGGTGAGACAGTGCAACTTTACATTTCAATGACTTTGGTTGTATTCTGTGTGGCATTGGCATGCTGGTATTTCCCACTTCTTTGCCCACTTACTGTTACCTTTGGATATTCATTTTGCAGATGTTGGTGATTTGACAAATACTCCTGGTGTGCTCACAACAGCGAGCTACAAGTCATTAATTATATGCTCATTCTATGTACAGTTCATTTGCAATGGTTGTAGCTGTTTCAATCAACACATATTTGAAATACATGATGTACTCAAAGTCGATTTTTATCAAAGGGTGTTTATTGTATGCTAATATAAAGAGGGGAAAATGCAATGGGATGGGGTGATGATGGAGGAAAGTCTAGGGTATTGTTCCAGTCTGTTCAAGGGGACATAGGAATGGGAGCAATGGTAGTTCATGGTGGACATGGTGACTGAGTGGGACACAAGGAGACAATCAGGAGAGTCTCATTTCCTGGTGGGGGTCTTGGCAAGTGTCTCAGGCTTCTGTCTGGATCTCAGGGACCGTTTGCGGGGTGGTTCTCCCTCTGCAGGGGGTGGGGTGCTGGTGTGGTGGTCCTGTGGCCGGGCGTCCTGTCCACTAGCGCCAGCGGAGGTGGTGGGCAGTTCATCGTCCATGCTAGTGTCAGGGGCCCCTTGTAGTGCCACAGTGTCCCTCCTGGTGTTGAGTACTTCCTTCAGCACCCCTACGATGGTGCCCAGGGTGGAGCTGATGGTTCTGAGTTCCTCCCTGAAGCCCATATACTGTTCCTCCTGCAGGCGCTGGGTCTCCTGAAACTTGGCCAGTACCGTTGCCATCGTCTCCTGGGAGTGGTGGTAGGCTCCCATGATGGAGGAGAGGGCCTTGTGGAGAGTGGGTTCCCTTGGCCTGTCCGCCCCCTGTCACACAGAAGCCCTCCCGGTCCCCCTGTGTCCCTGGGTCTCCGTCCCCTGGACCGAATGCCCACTGCCACTGCCCCCAGGTCCCTGTTGTTGTTGGGATGGTGGGTTATCCTGGGTTCCCTGTAGTGGTGGACACACAGCTGATTGACGTGTCCTGGGGACGGAGGTATGGGCCCGCTGGGTGGGTGCTGTGCTGGTGTTTCCAGAGGGGGGAAGGTCTGTGGTGGCCTGTGACTGGGTGAGGGGAACCGACTGTCCCGAGGTCCCTGATGGGCCGGGCTGGTCATCTAGATCCAGTTGGACAGAGCTGCTGTCATCACTATGGGCCTCTTCTGTTGGTGGTGTGGACATGTGTGGACCCTCCTGTCCGGTGACGTTGGGTAGGGGTCCTGCAGGGGTATAAAAGGATGGTTATTACATCTGTGTGTGTCATGGTGTACAATGGGTGGGTGACCGTGTACCCCAGTGCTTGCATTCCTGTGTGGGACCTTGTGTGATGATGGTTTAGCGGGTTGTATGGGTATGTGCAGTAGGCATGCTTTAGTGATTGGTGTCCATGCTTTGTTGTTGCATGCAGGGCTTGGTGTTGGGATGGGTGGTTTGTGATGTTGGGACATATGTGGGGAGTTGGGGTGCTGGGGGTGAGGGTGAGGGTGGGGGATGTAATAATTAAGATTTGTCTTACCAGAGTCCATTCCTCCACCTACTCCTGCGAGGCTCTCAGGGGGTCCGCCGCCAGTCTGCTGAACCGCCAGGTGGTGTCTTGAGACCACGGAATGCACCTTCCCCCGTAGGTCGTTCCACCTCTTCCTGATGTCCTCCTGATTTCTTGGGTGCTGTCCCACTGCGTTGACCCTGTCCACTATTCTTCGCCATAGCTCCATCTTCCTTGCAATTGAGGTGTGCTGCACCTGTGATCCGAATAGCTGTGGCTCTACCCGGACGATTTCCTCCACCATGACCCTGAGCTCCTCCTCCGAGAACATGGGGTGTCTTTGCCGTGCCATGGGGTGGTGTAGGTGATGTGTGGGGTGGAGTGTGTGGTGATAAGTGTGCTGATATGTAGTGGTGTGTTGTGTGAGGTGCGTGGAAGTTCTGTGGGTGATGGTGTTGTGTGCCTGTGGATGCTGTTGTTCTTGCTGGTGCTGTCTCTCTCTGGCCTTCTTTCGGGATTTTGTGTCGTAGGGGTTTGTGGGTGATATGGGTGTGTGTTTTATATTGTAATGGGTGTGTGGGAGTGGTGTGTGTATCAGGTGTGTGTATTTCAAATTGTCCAATGCAGCTGTGTTTTGTAAGAGTGTGTGTATTTTGAGTGCGGCGGTGTGTACCGCCAATGGAATTCCGCGGTTGAAAGACCGCCGTGTGGATTCGTGTGTCGTGATAGTGTGGGCGTTTTTCTGTTAGCGTGACAGTGGAGGTTTTGTTATCGCCAGTTTATCACTGACCTTTGGTGTGGCGGACTTGTGTGGGTGTCTGAAATTTGGCGGATTCGAAATGTGGGTCATAATAGCTGTGGCGGAATTCCGCAGCCGCAGCGGTGTGTTGGTGGTCTTCTGCACGGCGGTAAGCCGCTCTTACCACCAATGTTGTAATGAGGGCCTAAGTAACTTAGTCAAAATATTAGTGTTAATAGTTGTAAATGTGACCCATTGCGGGCAGTGGTGGCTGGCTTATGTGTGCGGTGGGCACAATAATAATAATAATAAAATAAATAAATAAAAAGTCACTTACCTGCAGGCATCTTCCTCACGGCATCCTGCTGCTCCTGGAAGCTCCAACACGAGGGACCACGAAACGCTACTAACCAATCCTGACACTGCTTCCATGAAAGCAGCATCAGGATTGGTGGGAGTGGGCTTTCTCAGCGCTCACAAAAGTGCCAGAGGCCTGTGCTTTCTCTAACCCAGCTGTCTTCAGACAGCTGGGTTAGAGATGTTTAAAGTGAGCATCTCTGGCTGGCCATCGCAAGACGGCCGGCCAAAGGGACATGCACACTTTAAACAAGTTCACAGCTCCCTGCTGCCACTCGGCAGCAATTGCCCCACCCCGTCCTGACACTCGGGTCAGGATGGGACACTGAAAAATAAAATGGTAATAAAAAAAGTTTATTACCATTTTGTTTTGCAGTTTAAGGGCATTTTTGTTTAGGGGTGCGAGCTTCTCAGCTCACATGGAGGGACCGCCCCTGATTGCAGGCGCTGAAAGGCCTGTATGAGACTGTCCCACCTGCCTCCCCTGGACTAGTAAATCTGTCTTCAGCTTTGTGCAGCCAAGAGGTGCATAACACAGAATATTGCATCTTCAGATTTCCTGACCAGGGAAGGACGGCAAATAGTTTGATGGTGTGGTCTACTGAGACCAATGCAAAGGCACAGAAAGGGGACACATTTACCTGTCAAATATTGATGATGAGGTGTGGTAATCTGATTACATCACCTAAAATAATCTGGAAGGTGCACATTTCCACACCATGGGAAGGAAATCTAGATTTGGTAATTAGTAGTCTACTGGATGCAAACTGCACACTTGCCTAGGGACTGGGTGGATCACTGTCAGTCACCACTGGAAGTCCAGAGGGAGTGCCTGTTTTTCCTATTATGTTGGCCAGCTGGGCAAGATAGAGATTTGATGTTGTGGAGGCTGTAAGCTCTAGAGTGGCCCACTGCGAAGGGTCACCGCTGACTTTCTTGTACTGGTTCTTGTGGGAGGGCAGGCCTTTTGGGGTAGTTTTAGAAATGGGGTTTTTGTCTGGCAGTCAGGTTACCCCCTGTCCAAGCCAGGACCCTCACTCTAGTCAGGGTAAGTCACACACAATCCAAACTATCCTGTGCCCACCCTCTGGTAGCTTGGCACTGAGCAGTCAGGCTTAACTTAGAAGGCAATGTGTAAAGTATTTGTGCAATAAATCATGCAGTAACACAGTATAACACCACAAAATACACCACACAGTGTTTAGAAAAATATATAATATTTATCTGGTTAAATGCAGGTCAATATGATCAAGAATCCATAAGTATACATTGAGATATCACTGTAAAAATGATATAAAGCATCTTTAGTCTTTAAAAAGCAAAAAGAGTATTTTGCAAGCACAAAGTACTTGGTTTGCGTTCAAAATCTCCGCAAGGGATCTCAGAGGAGGAGATGCATGGAAAACGGGGAGGTGTGCGTCGGTTTCTGTGGGCGCACGCAGATGAAGCGTTGTTTATTTTCCACGCAGGGAAGGCTTTGTGTCGATTTCTGGCGTGCTGTTTTGGATCCTCTTCCGGTAGTGGGGTTTTCAGATGCTCTGGGGACGAGGCGTTAAAATCCTGGGTGCGCAGGACTAAGTCAAAGGAGCTGCATTGATCCGGTGGGCGATGCGTGGAAATTTCTGTTTCACGGCAGGCACTGCGTCGATTCCTCTTAGAAAGTCGGGCTGTGTCATTCCGGCTCGGCTATGCGTTGATCCCCTGGGCCGTGTGTTGAAGTTCCAGTCGCAACGCTGGTGCTGCATCGATCTTCTCTTGCGAAGTTGGGCTGCGTAGATCCAGTTCGGCGTGCAGTGATTTTCCCAATGCGATGCAGGCTAAGCGTCGTTTCTTGCAGGCTGTGCGTCAAATTTTCGCCGCATAAGGAGTTCTTTGCAGAGATGAAGTCTTTTTGGTCCTGAGACTTCAAGAAACAGGAGGCAAGCTCTTGGAGAGCACTTCTCAGCACAGCAAGAGAGCAGCAACGCAGCAGGGCAACAGCAAGGCACCAGTCCCTCTCAAAAAAGCAGTCCAGGTGAGTCCTTTGGGCAGCCATGCAGTTCTTCTTGGCAAGTTTGCAGGTTCTGGTTCAGGGATTCTTCACCAGTGGTGCCTTGTCCAGAAGTGTCTTGTCAAAAAGTGTCTCTGTTGGTAGGGTCAAAGGCCCTGTTTAAATACCCAAACATGCCTTTGAAGTGGGGGAAACTTCAAAGAGTGGCTTAGAAGTGCAGAAGGTCCCCTTTCAGTTCCATCCTGTTTGCCAGGGTCCTAGTAGGGGGTGTGGCAGTCCATTGTGTGAGGGCAGGCCACTGTCCTTTGACATGTCAGTGTCAAGACCCATTCAGTATGCAGATGTGTGCAAGTATGACTGAGCATCCTGTGTTTGGGGTTGTCTGAGTGAATGGACAAGGGAGCTGTCAACTAAACCTAGCCAGACGTGGATTGGAAGGCACAGAAGGATTTGAGTGCAGAGAAATGCTCACTTTCGAAAAGTGGCATTTCTAGAATAGCAATATTAAATCCAACTTCACCAATAAGCAGGATTTTCTATTACCATTCTGGCCATACTAAATATGACCTGGATACTCCTTTCAGATCAGAATCTACCACTCAAGCAGTATATGAGGGTAGCCCTAATGCTATCCTATAAAAGAAGCAGTCCTCACAGCAGTGTAAAACGATTGAGTATGAGCCAATGTCACCATGTTTTAAGGAGAGAGCATATGCACTTTAGCACTGTTTATCAGTGGTAAATTGTACAGAGTCCTAAAGCCAGCAAAAATGAGGTCAGAAAAATAGGAGGAGGAAGGCAAAAAAAGTTTGGAGGGGACCCTGCAGAAAGGCCATTTTCAACAGGTAGGTTGCTGCATTGTGCCATTTCAGCCCCAGTCCTTGTTGAAAATTGGAGCCCACAATTAGTTAGTGCACCCAGTGCTGAAGCAATTATGAGGCAAGTCAGATTAAGATTGTTCTGAAACTCTTCTATTTTCAGGAAGAGATCAGATGAGTAACACAGTTTACCTTGTCATTCACCCATAAGGAGCTGTGTACGCCAAATGTTTAGCAGACTAACCGTATTCATTACATTGTCCTTACTCATCAGTTATAAATAGGCATGTTCAATTTAGCCCATACAGTTCTCATTACTTAAAGTGCACCTTGATTGAAAAAACATATTGACTGTCCTATTGAGTTACTAAGAGCAGCAACTGGTGAACAACAGTCACAAATAATATGGGAAACAGTGGCACACCTCTGGAGTGGGGGATCCCTCAGTAAAGAAGTGTTGGAAGGTGGGTCATTAGTTGTGTGGCCTGCACAAGCAATGGGTACGCACTCGACCACCATTGGGAACCAAACCCCCCTTTGTAGTGCTATACTCTCATAGGGTAGCATTGCAGAGCAGTCTAATGCTTACTCAAGGGAGGTGGTGTGGGCTAGTACGTCATTCACGAGCACACAAGAATAACACTCAATAAATGATTGTCCAGTCTGTGCTTTTGCTTTTTGATCAAGTAAAAATACATTTACTACACAGTGTAATTACTTTTGGATGACATTGCGTAATCATTCTGGCCTTCCCCTGAGGGGAAATATAATCCAGCAACCCACATGGCAAAACATTTACTTGTATCCCAATGCAATATTTGACGGTAACTGTATAGGCATGTTGGAATACTTAATGCTGTCTGGATTACTTTCAGATTATTCTTGATAACATTCTGTGACACCTTCCTGCACCCCTAGAGAATGCTTTGTCATATGACACTTCTCAGGCCATGCTAGGGGTCTCCCTACTGGGACCTACACTTTCCCAAATTACCTTTAGCCTAACCTGCTATTGTTTTCACCAAGGCTGTCACACTACTTGCCATTACAGCCTTTGACCCCTAGAGGGCATAATTCTATAGGCAAAGAACAACAATTGTATCCAACTTATGCTTCACAGTGCTTTGTAACTATTGGGGGGGCTATACTTCCTTTGTCCCACCCAATCTAGGGCGGGGAATCAAACTTTGTGTTGGGGGAGGCTGCACTGCTCCTGCAGCTCCCTTTTGTCCATGGGCACCTTCCTGGTGGGTGGTCTCATCTTCCAGGGGCCACCACAAGCTAAGAAGGGAGCTAGAGAGATTGTGGTGTCTCGCAAGGCATTGTGGGGCAGGTTGCATATTAGACGAGCAGCTCTCCCGCTGTGCCGGGGAGAGCTGCTTCCCTTCGGTTTTCATTAATGTCTTCCTGCGGCCTCGTTCCGTGCTCTTCTTTGTGCGTGGGGTGTCCGGTCCCACCAGGACACCCCTGTGAGCCTGCCTCATCAGAGAGCAGTGTGGGGAGCCCACTCACAGCTGCCCTCGGGTTCAAGGTTGTCTAGTCCCATCCCCATGCTGCTCCCGCTGGCTCCCCACATGGCCAGCACCTCCAAGTGCTGCTGCGGGAGCTGGCCCTTCTATTGGTGACACAAGCTGCTGTGGTCTCCCCTCTCCACCTTGGCACAGCTGAGGCCCCAGGATAGGGTCCAGGGCCTTTCTCACCTTTGCGGGGAGAACGATGGTGCACCCCGCCATCCTCCTCTTCCTGGGGCCCCAGAATGGGGTTCGGGCACCTCTTTCCTTTCTTCACGGGGGATGCGACGGCACCCCCCGGCTTTACTTTGGGCAGCGGCCCTGCACATATTCACAGGGAGCGCTGTTGCTTCTCTTTGTGGGCCCCAGGATGGGGCCTGGGGCCCCACTCCTAGGCTTCACGGGCAGCATGACAGTCCACCCAGCTTTACTTCTGTTTGGGGGCATGCCCTGGTCCACACCCGCTGCATCGACCAAAGCAGCGGCGGAACCCCATGCACTTCACCACTCGTTGGGAAAAAGTTCAAAGGTCACAGACCTTCTCCCTGGGATATAAATTAGGGAACCCTTAGCAAGACGACATGAATGCAAATAGATGAAATCCATTATTTTGGTCCCTTTACAAACGCATTTGAGAATCTGATATCTCACTAGGTCCTACAATTCACCTAACGGAACAGTGGCAAACTATTGATTTTATGTGCTTAGATTCAAGCAATATAGCTATAGTAGGTTTTCATTACGCTGGGAGCGAATGTTAAATTACGCCAGTATAATTTAGGGAATTTTGCATAATGCTTTTTAAGGGAAATTCCTAAAATTACGCCATTACAGCACATCACACATTTGTGCTGCTGTTCCCTGCGAGTGGAAATAATGCGAACAACCAGAAAGTGAGTGGCTATTGTTCATGGCAGTTTTACTTTTTGCACTATTGTAAGTGCATGATGCATTCTCTCAGCAACAATTGATGCAAGGATACATTTTGTGGTAAATAACAGTGCTACGTAATGGAGTTGCATTTCCCATTATCATGGGTAGTTTCAAGTAATGTCAAATTTGGTTAATTTTATACATTTCCTGAGCGAACACTATTCATTTAATTATTGGATCCTTGTAATTGTGTAGAATAACCTTGGTAGAGGGGTAAAATTGCTGATTTTTCAGATTCAATAATTTCTTTTGTTAAATCTGTTATTAACCTAAATTCAAGAGCGACATGTTCTTGGTTGAACGTGCTTTTAACTTTATTGTTTAACAATAGTCAGAGAAGGGGATGATTTTTCAGAGCAAGATGGCTAGGACACCCTGGAGGTGTAAAGTGTGTTATGGTGTAAATGAAACGGGGCAACAAAAAACGTGAAGCCTGAGTTTCATGAGACACAACAAAATAGATTGTAAAAAGGTCTAAGGCGGTGGTTCCCAACCTTTTGATTTCAGTGGACCCCCACTTTAACCTTAATGGAACCCAGGGACCCCCATTGATATATCATTCGAATCCGGGAACCCCCGCCTGAGTCATTACTGGAAGCTGGGGACCTAATTTGTCAATATTTGTTAATACTTTTTAATTTTCTATGCTCTTGCGGACCCCCTTAGAAGGCTTCGCGGACCCCCAGGGGTCCCCGGACCCAGGTTGGGAACCACTGGTCTAAGGTATTTGCTAAAACATGTTTTGCTACAACATGATATTCTGTAGTCATTGCCACAGAACATTTTCTATGCATCTGCACACAAATAGCTAAATTGAAAGACACACTCATTAATGCCAATGTGTGAGTAATAGCAACAATTGTTTCAATTTTGGCCATAAAACCTGACAATAGTAGGAGTTTTGTATAGAAACATTCAACATCAAAAACACAAATGAGTGTTCAAAACTCACAACCATCTTACATATCCTTGACAATATTAGATGTAGCATTTTCTTACCCTAAAATGTGAATATTTTCACCATGATAGCGTCTCCGATTACCAGTTGAGTATGCCTGGCCTTGAGGGTGTATGTACTGAATCACTGCAGTTTCATCATAAATATTAGAATTTAATACTTGCTTTAGGTGGCACTTCAAGTTTATGTGTTCAATAATCTAGCACTGCACCCTCTACAATGAAACTTTCAGATATGACAAACTTTTTTGCTTCAGGGGACTTTTAATCTTTTATATAGCAGGCAGAATGTATTCTTATGCCTCAAATAGAATCTCAGCGGCAAAGAGAACACTTTTTTCTTCCTTCACCTCTTCAGTCAAGTCCACATCTGCCGTGAACTCCAGTAAAGAGTGCACTAGTGGTTCTTCCCCTCCATGCGAACATCTTTGTAGCCAGACTCTGGTTGCACTACTTCATCACATTAGATATCCCCAGCTAAAACATATATAAAACAAAGTCATAACGCCCAGCTGCTCCTTGCAACACCATTAGATGTCAAAAATGCTTATCAGCACGTATATTATTCAGTTACACAATGCACTGGACTTTGAAAATTACTAAGATGCCACAACATTGGCTGACGTGCTATGCACATTCCAGCAACATGGCATAATGTGTGTTTATCAACTTTTCCTATTATCTTAAGGGGCCTCCTGACTCTCACCCATCAGTCGTTACTCAGTCTTAATGTGGTAAAAATTAATTCAGTATTTCTAGCCTCTTAAAATCCAAAGAGGTCTCCTAAATCAACATGGTACACAGTGCTCTTGCCTAGCACTCACCTCACACTGTTGGTGATTCCCATTTGGGTCGCAAATGACCTACCTCATTAATATTCATGAGATATGTTGCAATTTGTGACCCCATTAGGAATGGCTGCACTCACAGGGATGGTGGTCTGCTGGAGACAGCAGACCACCATGTCTGTGACTGCTTTTAAATAAAGCAGTTTTTTTTTTTTTTAATTCAGCCCGTTTTCCTTAAAGGAAAACGGGATGCATTACAAAAACAAAAATTAAAAGTGGTCCGTGGGACTACTGCCCTCTCCGAAAAAATATTTTTGCTTCCATTCACAAAGGGACCCCTTCCTGTTTGGGAATGGATTAGCACCAAAAACAATAACTGCTGAATTTCTGTGGTTTTGTATGGGTAAAATGTCAACCTAACTATAACATCCTTATAACCTTTATTTTTTTCAGTGAATTTCTATGGGTTTTTTAATGTACACGTTAAGATTTCTGTCAGGTTACAGTCAGCCAATCAGGGCCTTGCTTTTCCCCAGGATCCGAGGAGGATCCTCGAATTCGCGGTGCAGACCATAAGAAAGAAAATGGGTATTTTTTTGCCAGGACTCCTCCATGTGTCCTATAGGGTCAGAATACATGTATTCTGACCCCTTATATGTTTATATACTGTTCACCCCACCCAGGCAATGCAATAAAAAAAATGGTGGTCACAACTTGTCTGTCGGGCTGCAGCTAACCAATCAGGGCCTTGCTTTTCCTCTGAATCAACGGAGGCTCCGCATCCCTAAATATACAAATTTGGTTTTCATTTAATAGCTAGAAAACTACTGAATGGATTTACACCAAATCACAAAAAGAACACTTTCTGGAAGAAAAGCTAGCTTTCTGCCAAATTTGGTGTAAATCCATCCAGTGGTTCGGGCTGTAGTCATGTTTAAAATCCCTATGTAAATTAACCTGGCGGAAACACGTTTTGAGACTCCTCTTTTTCTTAGGTCCTTCTTGACGAATCACCCAGAAAGTTTCCAGACAGCAGTTGAAGTGAGCGTAAAATGTTCTGGAAAAACTTTGCAAAGATTCATCAACCGGCACCAAAGATATAGGCAAGTCAAAAAAAGCTTTTTCGATGGAAACTAGATTCAACCATAACTACCAACTGGTGGCCACCAGTAGGTAACGTGTATAAATACACATATATATTTATATATGTTATAGTGAGATTTATCTCAAGTAACTATAACTCGTGCCCTAAGGTAACTATAACTCGCTCCCCGGCCATGCACAGTTTTTTTCATCAAAAACTTGACTGCAAATATTACATTGATATTATCAATGATGTTATCAAAGGTGTCATGAGTTCCGTAATTTGTGGGGTAATTAGCAGTGCATGGCGAGGGCCCAAGTTATAGTTACCTTAGGAAATTAGTTATAGTTACTTGAGATAATTCTAACTATAACAAGTGAATTTCTATGGTTTTGTATGTTTAAAATGTGAGTCTAGCTATAAAGTCCCTGTAACCTTTGTTTTTTAAAGTGAATTTTTATGTTTTTTTAATTCCATTTCATTACTATAACGTCCTTGTAACCTTTGTTTTTCTCAGTGAATTTCAATGGTTTTTTAACGTATAGTAGTTTTGATTGTGATACGTTAATCCAACCACTGTCGCAAACGGCCTTCAGGCGGTTGGCCTCAGGGCCTGAACCCCCTATAAGCACCCAAACTTGTGCTGTGCAGGCCTTCAGAGGTGGGCAGCAGGGGTTGGCTGCAAGGCCAGGGCTGCAGCCAGACCCTGTAGCCAATCCTCCTAACCACCCAACCGCACGCTGCACATGGCTCTTTGGCCATCCACGGCGGGAGTTGGCCACGGCCTGCTTCTCTGGGTGTGAGAATAGGTGTGAGAGGGTTATCTGGGGTTGGGAGTCGCTGTGAGAATGTGTGTCTGGGTGAGGGAGTGGGTGCATCAGTGTCTTAGTGGGTACGTCAGTATATTTGTGGGTCTGTGAGTGGGTGCGTGAGGGTTTCAGTGGGTCTGTGAGTGGGTGTGTGAGAGTCTGAGTGGGTCTGTGGGTGGGTGCCTGAGTGTCTGAGTGGTTCTGTGAGTGGGTGCACAAGGATCTGAGTGAGTCTGTGAGTGGGTGTATGAGTGTCTGAGTGGGTCTGTGAGTGGGTGCATAAGGGTTTGAGTGGGTGTATGAGTGGGGAAAAAGAGATTTAAAAAGAGAAATTGAGAGGGACAGCGATAGAGAGGTTTTTAGGCTTTGATGAATGATATACTTAGAATGAAACATTTCTGGACAAATTGGAAAGAAAAATGTATTTGTCAGTTAAAAAGAGTGAGATCACCTTTCAGTAAACTTTTGAAGTTTAAAAGAAATTAAAGAAGGAAAATGACCAGGGACACACCTGGAATAGAACTCTCAAATTTCGTGTGTGGGGGTCTGTGACCCTAACCCTTAGGCCATAAGTGACTTCTTGCAATGATGCTTCCAGACATACCTATGACAGTCAACCCACGCATGTTATTGGAAAGAAAAGTGAATGTTCCATCACTAGGAAGGTTTAACAGTCAAAACACTAGTAAATAACAAATACACTGCCAAGTGAAACTAGAAATTGAACCTTCATCCTATTAAGTGACAGTACAAGACCTTGACCATTAGGCCAGAGGTGACTCTGTTCTGCTCTGCATCCAAACATAACTATAACATTTGTACCAAACTTCTTGCTAGTTTGATGCTTTGAAGTCATTGCATGGAGAGACCAATGCAATGCCAATCTCTCTCTCTTTCTCTCTCTCTCTCTCTTCCATTCTACTATGGGATAGAAGAGAGAAAGAGTGACAGGACCACTGGGTCCCACCAAACAAAAGCAAAGAGCTATGTCCCAGGAGTGGGCAGCTGTGGACATAGCAGGAGCCGGCCGTGGGGGTGGCGGTCCCCAGCGCAATTATTGTCTCCTCGTGGCCCCCCTCTCCAATGAACATTGCCCTGGGGAGGTGGTGGTCCCCCGGGCTCCGAAATGAACCCCAGTTACTCTTTTGTTGTAGGCCCAGGGACATGGCGGTCCCTGGAGTTGCGGGGGGGGGGGGAGGGTCTGTGCACCCACCCACACATTCAATTAGCATTAAACCCCGGGAAGGTTATCATACCCAGGGCTGCAGTGGTTGAGGCCAAGCGCCCGGTGCACAGTATAACATTGCTCCAGGGAGGTGGCGGTCCCCGGTACTGCGGGGGGGGGGCTTGAAATGGACCCCCTGATTATTTCATTTTAGCCCCAAGGAGGTGGTGGTCCCCGGGGACGCAGGAGTGCTGAGCGCACTCCCGGCACACATTGGATTGAAGCCCCGGAGAGGTCGCGGTCCCCGGGGCTGTGTCAAGCCCAGGAGGGGGGCCCGTGTTATGTGAGTTTCTGCCCATGACAGGGTTATAACTCATGAGTCGAAACACTACTGGAAAAACAATCAGTCTCAGAGCTGGCAGCCATTCATGACCAGTGGCCATAATTGACCCTTTCCCAGAAGGTAACATTGTCCATCTCACCAGTTATGAGAGTTATTTTCTTTGGTTAGTGTCGCCCCAAGGAGGTGGTGGTCCCCAGGGATGCAGGAGGACCGAGCACACTCCCTACATCACATTGGATGGAAGCCGCGGAGGGGTGGTGGTCCCCGGGGCTGTGTCAAGCCCAGGAGGGGGGCCATTGTTATGTGAGTTTCTGCCCATGACAGGGTTATAACTCATGAGTCAAAAAACTACTGGAAAAACAGTCAGTCTCAGAGCTGGCAGCCATTCATGACCAGTGGCCATAATTGACCCTTTCCCAAAAGGTAACATTGTCCATCCCACCAGTTATGAGAGTTATTTTCTTTGGTTAGTATCGCCCCCAAGGAGGTGGTGGTCCCCGGGGATGCAGGAGGGCCAAGCACACTCCCCGCATCACATTGGATTGAAGCCGCGGAGAGGTCGAGATCCTCAGGGCTGTGTCGAGCCCATGATGGGGGGCCAGTGTTATGTGAGTTTCTGCCCATGACAGGGTTATAACTCATGAGTCGAAAAATGACTGGAAAAACAGTCAGTCTTAGAGCTGGCAGCCATTCATGACCAGTGGCCATAATTGACCCTTTCCTAGGAGGTAACATTGTCCATCTCACCAGTTATGAGAGTTATTTTCTTTGGTTAGTATCCATAGTCAGGTTCATTTAGCGGAAGAAATGAGCTAAAGTAGCACTTAGGACATTAGCACCACTAGCAGTTTATTACTCTAAATAATCAGACTTGAAACTTTGCCTGCACCTACCTGTTTTTCTCAGTAAATAACTAAAGCCCAGGGTTCCAGATTTTTAACTGTATCATTTGACTGTTACCTTTGGCTTTTAGCGCCTTACAGCAAGCAGCATTATCCTTATTCTTATAATGGCCCTGCCAATACTTTAAATACTTCTGAGACACCAGACTTATTACAAGTTTCACAGAAGTGTACAGGATTTTAGACAATTCATGAGCCACACTAGACACGTTTAAAACAATGATTCATCCCTTCATACTGTTCGATGTTTGGAGATCTTACAATGTCCTTACTCTAGGGCTTCTAGATCACACAAAGAAGTGTACCAAGTAGATTGTAGGGTACATTTAGAGTTTGGTGTATGCATCACATTTTCCAAAATGTGATGGATGTCCCATCTGCCCACTTAAAGTGTATACATGTGTAGATCCTTCTTCTAAACAGGGTGGACTGGACATTAGCTGCATATTGGAGTGTCCCACATATGCCAAATTGTAAATAACTCCCTATATGCTTGTTTTATTAGAGAGCATTTAAATACGTTAAGCGGAAATACTCTTTAATATTTTTTAATAAACATTCCTCTGTTTGTGTCAACATGGTGATCTTTAGTTTTGTAACCTCCTTAGGGCCAGATGTATGAAGAAATGGCTTTGCGAATCGCAAATAGCGATTTTTAAGAATTTGCTATTTCCGAGTCGCAATAGGCCATGTATCATAATTGCGATTCGGAATTAGAGATTTCTTATAAATCGCTATTTGTGGTTTGCGAGGCCCATTTACCAGCTGGAGTGCCTGAATTCAAACATTGAGCAGCTGCATGAGGGACAGGTCCAGGCATTGCAGGACACAAGGGAGCTCACTTCTGCTGTGAGGGAACTATGTCAGGAGCTGCGCCATGACAGGGTGAGCCACCGCAGGCAGGAGCGACGCTTCATGAGCATGTTCGGGGGATTTTGTCGCTCTATCAATAGGCTGGCTAATTCCACCTCCCAAATTTCACGTCGTGCAGTGGCTGCACAGGTGGAGGCAGCACACAGCAGCAGGGATGTGGCTCACGGACTCCAAATCACAAATGTGATTGACAATATCATGGGAAGCAGGTCAGCCACACCTAGCGAGCTTGGACTGGGGGACACAGAGGACACATCCAGCCTCAGCAGCCTAGCTGTGCCCGCAATGGACACCAGACGGCGCAGTGCCAGACACAGCACTGCCACACAGGCAGACAATCGAGGTGCCAGTGAGGCAACTGGGCACTCGAGTGGCATGCGTGGCCGCAAGAAGTGACTGTAGTGGCCAGAGGGGTAATGAGTACACTATGAAGGAATAGTGCTTTACTGTGACCTGCTATTGTTTTTTTTTAACTCACTTTTGTTGGTATTCGTTGGACTAACATTACCTGACTTTAAGGTAATAAGTTTACTCACTACAGGTACATTTGTCAGTGCATTTGTGTTTACATACTTACATCTGAAATGGTTGTGTGTGATGTCAGCACGCCTTTGCCTTCCCTCTGCTGCACTGGTCCTGTCTGCTGGCTGTAGGAGTGGTATGGGATCATCATCCTCATCTGAGTCTGTCTCCGATATTTCCACAGGTATGCCCCTGGTGGTAGCTATATTGTGCAAGATTGCACAAGTAGTCACTATTCTACATGTCGTCTCTGGGCTGTACTGTAGTGCCACTCCACTTTTGTGGAGGCACCGGAAGCAACTCTTCAGCAGCCCAAAGGTGCGCTCCACCACGTTGCGGGTCACCCTGTGTGCTGCATTGTATCTCCGTTCAGCAGGTGTAGTAGGATTTAGGTAGGGCGTCATCATGTATGTGCGCACTCCGTAGGCACTGTCTCCTGGAAAGGACAGAGGGTATATTGAGTAACTGAGCCATCTGACATCAGCACACCATCCATGCGCCAGTGTACAGAGGGACAATACCTAGTAGATATCCTTCTCCAAACTCCCCAGCTAGCAGTCTTGTGTGAATGCCACTGTGGCGAAAGATGTATGAATCATGGGTGCTCCCTGGGTACCTGACCACGAGATCAGTTATGATGTAGGAGGCATTGCATATCACCTGTATGTTCATTGAATGTTGGGTATTTACGGTTGCGGTACACATACTCTGGCTGATGGTGGACAGATTGCAACATGTGTCCCATCCATGGCACCTAGGACATGGGGAAACTGTGCTATCTGGTAAAAATCTATTTTTGTCTGCTGTATTTCCTGTGGGGTGTGGGGGAATCTGATGTACTGGTGTATCCTGCTCAGCATGGCGTTAATAAATGCATTGAAAAATCTACAGAGGGTACTCTGTGAGACCCCTCCAGCTGCTGCTATGACCCCTTGATAGCTCCCTGAGGCAAGTAGGTGGAGGGAGCATAATACCTGCACATGGGTGGGGATACTGTGAGTCCTATTTGTTCTGCGCTGCAGTATGGGTTGTAGCTCAGCTATCAGATCAAGTATCATGGCTGAGTTCAACCTATACCTCTCAAATATTTCCTCCTCAGTCTGGTCAAAAAGTGTAATGCGCACTCTGAAAATGCGCTCCTGTCTCCTCCTCCCTCTCCTCAAATCTGCCAAGATCCTCATCCTCCTCGCCATTACGTAGAGTGCAGCCATTGTGGAAAAGAGTCTGAGGCATTCTGGGCCTCTTTATATAGGTTGCACCTGGTTACCACCTGGTTTCACTTAGTGGTATTTTGCATGTGCAAAATGCCATTCTGCGAAAAATCGCAATTTGCGATTTTTTGGTGCATCAAATTGCGACTTGGATTTTGCAAATCGCATTTTGTGCCTCGCAATTTCCCTACTGGAAATACCGAATCGCAAAATGCGACACGCAAAAACAGGTTGCAATGCAAAAAATCTAAATTTTTTAGATTTCTTATTTTTGGTCTGCGAATGCCTTTCAGCATCGCAGACCACGTTTTTGCATTCGCAAATTACCGATTTTTGCGATTCGCACCATTTGCGAATGCAAAAAAGTTTCATACATCTGGCCCTTAGCCCCAGAGGGACTATAGATATGGTACTATTTCTCAACCATGCTTTGTTTAAGGTAGTGGCTGAGCAAATTCAGATGTTAGACCAGCCAACCAAAAACCTTGATGAGATGTCTTCAAGGATTCTGTACACGGAGTCATAATTAAAACGTTTATTTGGTACAACTAGTACTAAAGTCTCAGTTTTACAATTTTTATTACAGGATGTTTCAGAATGAGACTAGTTGAATCTTTGGTATTTTTAATATGGTGCATTACGTCAGCCTCAAAGGAATAACTCTAGGGGTATTAAATCATAAAGCATTATGTAAACTAGCAATCCCAACTCTTGTTTACAGAATTTACCCAGAAGCTATGTTTTCTCCATTAAAAAACGTAAATGCAAATATCAAAAATGCTCCCGAATATTAAAAATACTGAATGGTATAGTGACTCACTTTCTACCAAGGCATAACATTCAGTGCAAAAAGCAGTAAGGATTAACAAAATGTGGCTCTTCAGTAGATTCTAGTGCACAGCGCAAAATGCTATTTACATGAAAGTGAAGCCAGAGGGCTAGGATTCGAGATGGACTCTTTGGTGAGGCTTTGGAGCCCTAGCTTACAATATGACATCATCCAAGTTGCTTTCACCCTCCAGCACATAGGTTCTGAGGCTGTACTGAGCAATTTTTGTTTTCTCTTGGCGAGGTCTGGTGAAGGGGTAGAAGAACCTGTCTCAGCCCTGGAGTGGAGAGAGCACCTGGAGACTTGTGTGGTAGATACTAACTGGAGACTGCTCTGGCTATACTCCTCGCAGTCTCTGTCTCACCTATAGACTGTGGAAGACAATGAAAAGGCAGAATGGTGTAGCTTGGGGAAAAGATTCTCTCTGTGCACTGGACTATTGAGCTTCGGCCTATACGTGTTGGATTCCTAGATAGGCACCTGTACCCTTACCCCCGCTTGTGAAAGGTCAAGGTAGCATCACGTCTGAAATGGAAGGCTACGTCACTAGGATATCTGACCCTGCGCTAGGAAACTGTCACCACCTGTGAAACTGTGAGTGATTAGAGGTTTTGCTGTGCTTGTCTCACTGGAATGCTTGTTGTGGCCTTATCTGCAGGCAGGGTGGGTTCAGTTGGTGGAGACGGGAAAGGTGTGCGTCGGTTGTGTGTAAAATGCAAGCTGCCCTGGAAAACGTGCAGTGTCTGAGACAGCACAGCACCTGGCACTGTGTGTAGAGGATCTCCGCCTTTCGCTTTGGCTCCTACTGTACCCTGAGCGGAGTCTGTAACAATGTGAACTTGAGTCGGTCTTTGCTGTCTTATGCCACCTGGTGAAATGTATAGCAGTAGTAGCAGACACTGGGAAATGTCATAAACAACGCGTCCTCAACAACGCAGGTGTTTCTCACGCAAGCAGAACAACGTTTGCCTGAACAACGACTGTCTTTTTCTCTGCCTTTTTCTCTGCGTGGGTAAGGCAGAGAAAAAGGCAGAGAGCAGTCTAGTGGATTGAGAGAGGGCGTGGTGATGTAAGTGGGGCTGAGCAGGGTTAGGGGTAGTTTTTAGGGGTGGAGGTGTATTAAGCGATTAGGGTGGGTGGGGTTGGGGTAGTTTTTTAGGGGGTTGGGGAAGTTTATTTTTTTCAGGACTTTTGGGTAGTTAATTTTTTAGGGGCGGGGAAGGTTTAAGGCACGGCGGGAGGAGAGGAGGAAGGATTGGGAGAGGACTCAATGAGGTAAGTGGGGTTGGGAAAAGGTTTGGGGGGGTAGTCTTTAGGGGTGGGTGTGGATTTAGTGCTTAGGGTAGGTGGGGGATTGGTGTAGCTTATTTTTAGGGGCAGGGATGGGGGGTTGGGGCAGTTTATTTTTTATAGCTTAAGTTTATTTAAGTTTATTTTTTAGGTGTGGGGGTTGGGGAAGTTTTTTTTATGACTTAAGTTTCTTTAAGTTTATTTTTTAGGGGTGGGGGAAGGTTTAAGGAAGGGTGGGAGAAGGGAGAAGAGGAGAGGAGGAAGGAATGGGAGAGGACATAGTGAGTTAAGTAGGGTCGGTGGCAGGGTTTGGGGGATATTTTTTAGCAGTGGGGGTGGATTTAGGGCTTAGGGTGGGTGGGGTTTGGGTACTTTACTGGGTACTTTACTGGGTACTGGGGAAGGTTTTAGGGTTCAGGGCAGGTGGGGGTGTCTGGTAGTTTATTTGTTTAGGGGCCTGGGCGGGGGTTGGGGTAGTTTTTCTAGGGCTTAGGGAGGGTGGGGGTCGGGGTAGTTTAGTTATTAGGGGTGGGGGAAGGTTTTAGGGCTCAGGGCAGGTGAGGGAGTTGGGATACTTTTTTAGCTTAAGAGAGGGAGTTGTATGACACAACTAAGCATGCCGTTTCCACATAAGGCTTTACTAAGCATGCTTTTACAACGAAATTTGTTGTAAAGGCATGCGTGGAAAAGACGCAGTTGTGGTTCTGACCAGGTTGTTAAGGCATGCTTGGTTCTGGCATGCATGGTTGTGTCATACAACCGCTGGCACCTGATGTGTGCACTGAAGTAAATTACTGACAGAAGCACTTATCCTGTGGTCCTAAGGATACAATTTAAGAGTGATGCTGCAACCACTGGCTGGATGATGCTCATGTCCTGTATTGTTGCATATCAGAACATCAATAACAAAATATTGTCCATTTAGAAAAATATTGTCCCATTGTGTGTAAATAAGTTTTGATTATTACAAAGGGGCAACATTGTTGTACACACTATTTAGGACACAATATTTCTAACAGACCATAATTTGGTTACCATATTCTGGTATTACTACCCGCCATATAAAGGTTTTTTTACCTTTACACAACTGTTTCTTTATTGAAATATCTCCTATAATGGGCATTATTGCTAAGGCCCTCAGCCATGTAACTAAACCAGTGACATGCGTTTACGTGCCTATTTGTATGGCATTACCTATGTGACTTCTGTCTGGTACAGCTAACAAGGAGCAAGGCACCTCATTTGACTGTAAGCATTCCACTAGACTGGTTGATAAGGACTTCTCCACTCAGGCAGATGGCTTGAGGAAGAGCGCAGTGGTCATTAGGACGTCAAAATCCTTCTACACATGAAGCATCTTGCTCTCAATGACTGGGAAAATTGAAACTCAAATGATGTGATTAATCACAAGAAAGAACAATTGGAGATGCAAACTTTGCGCATCAACATGGTGGAATGCTCTATCTCAGTGGTTCCCAACCTTTTGACGTCTGTGGACCCCCACTTTATCAATACTGGAACCCGGGGACCCCCACTGTATCATTATTGGAATCCGGGAACCCCCAACTGAGTCATTACAAAAAGCTGGGAACCTAATCTGTTAAAATTATAAATTTTTCTAAGCAGTCTCGGATCTCCTAAGGAGGCTTTGCGGACCCCCAGGAGGTCCCTGAACCACAGGTTGGGAACCACTGCTGTATCTTAAAAACTGAAGAGATATAGGGCCAGATGTATCAAAGGATTTCACCCATTCTGTGTCTATGGGAAAAAGCTTTCGTACATATGGCCCATAGTCACCAGAAATGAGAGACTACTAAAGAAGGAAATAGTGTAGGAAGTGTTAAAAGCAAGAAAATCAAGAATTGGGGGTTTGTTATAAGCGGAATAAATTGAAACTGCAAACACAGATAACATGGAGACCTTTGTTGGAACCATGATTACTAACCTGTTTGGAAGTACACAGTTTTCTGTAGTGCTAGTTGTGGAGAAGCCAATCTGGTTTATTCTGCTGATTCCATTCCCAAGGCCTCTTCCATCAAATTATACCAATTTGCAGTACTATAGGGACCTGTGCTGAAGTTGATCAGAAATAAGAGCGACATGTTGAGACGGTATCCTTTTATCCCCACTTTACTCCTGCAGTGCAGGACGTGATAGGTGCAGACATGACTGTCAAGAACAAACATTGGCAAAGCTAATAGGTTTCAGCAATCCCAGAGCTATTGACATTGTCATTGTTAATGGTTTTTAGCCATATTGAATAGCAGTGGCATTTACCAAATTTAAGCCCAGCCTTCAATCATTCAGAAGTTGGAAAATGGAGTACCTTTATATTAAAGGTAATAGTAACAACTGGTATTTAGATATTAGAAATAGTAAAAAACAGTATTTAGGGCTATATAAATTATTATCGTGTGAAGGTTATTTGTACGCAAATATTAACAGCATATTGTGGGCTCCCTGTGCTGTTGGAGCTAGAAAGTTTCATTTAACACAACGCTATTTCATCCAGCCATGCCACCTATGAAGAAAGGATTCCAATAATAATTTGAGCGGTTGCATGTTTCGATGTCTCTAATTGCTTGCATTCCCACTGCCTATGAGAAAGGCAGACCTGGCCTCGCCCTAGTGTGAGTTAAACAGCCCAGTGTGTTTCCTCACCTTCAATCTTCTAAAGCCTGATAATTTTGTCAGACAGAGCAGCCAAACACCACCCAAAGAAACCAGCAGGCATTGTACAAAACATAAAATAAAAACACCAATATAAGCTCTGGTCAAGGTAACTCTTTGAGCATTCTGTAGATTTCTGTTCACAGCTACATGTACTTGCAGTCCTGTTTATTCCAGAATAAGAATCAGGATTACAATTCCCAGAATGCAAAGCAAAAAAACGTGGAACTGTTATGGAGTCCCTCCCTAGGTAATTTACTCAGCATATCAATCAATAAATCAGTAGTCTCATCAATATTCACAGTAATAAATCAATCAAATTAGTTAATCATTTCAATATGAATTTGAAACGCAACACGACCTTTCAGCCATGAATTACCACACAAATTTAGTAAAATTTATGATATTTTTTCCCTATTGGTTACACTCTACTAGCAAGTTTATTAGTCTCAACACCAGAAAACACATCAACAATGTTATAATGTGGCAACTCGAATAAGATTTGACCAAAGCGAAGATTATAAACATTAGAACAAAACACGGCGTCAACATGTATCTATTTAGCAGAGTATCAGTAGCGCATCTATTCAACACAGCAAAGATTCAGTCATTTTGTCTGTTGCACCCAATATTAGTGAACTCCTTGACTGACCTGGAATTAGCATCAGCATGTTGGGCTTCATGCAAAACAATTTAGTAACACAAATTTAGAAAACGTCTGACAATGGTCTCTGTCAAAAGCAGTTGGTACCTAGAAAGGAAAGGCAAGCAGACAATTACAATTTCATCATCATATAGTTACCCTTCGTAATGGGTCAGCATACAGCACCAGTCTTCGTCCTCAGGACAGTAGTCGATCTGCCATCAGCCAGGATAGAACAGCAAAGTCTCAGCTAACGGGGCAGAAAGTTCTTCCCTTTTAAGGAGGAGAAGAAATAGATATCGGGCAAGACAAAGTGAGGATGGTTTGAAGAATCAAAGCAGCAAGGGTAAAGATGGAATGCCAGAGTAACAGCAGGGGTGTCCCTCTAGTGGCTGATGTCTCCTTGTAATGCGATGTTAAATTGAATTTGCCAGACAAATCTCTAATTTACCATTGGCCGGTAGTTGGTGAACCACTATCTCTATCCAATGGTTGTGTGGTCACCTTACTAGAATTTTCACCTAAGACAGTTCTCATACAATTTCTTTGGCTCCTGTGATTTATGTCTTCATCGGGTGAGATCGGCGGTAGAAAATGTTACACGCACAACTCCAGTCAGTAGCTCCATTGTCTTTACCAGTTCAGGCGAACTTGTACCTGTTGCGAATTACACTGTTGCATTAGACAAGAATGTCTCCTTGAGCAAGTCGGGTCCCATGAGAAAGAATTTACTATGGCTAAACACATCTCTAACTTCTGGAAAAGTACAGCTTTATGTCCTTCAGGAAGACAGCACAGTACACGTTAGAAAAACACATTTAATATGTGACCAGGCAGCTAGGCCCAGACTCTTGCTAACTAAGTCCTAATGATTTATTCAGCAAAACCTTAACCTATAATTCTTAAATGCTAAACAGAATCATACATTAGTACCTTAACAATTCATTCTTAATCAGTTTCGTTAGTCATCGTATACATTGGTGGCCACTCCCCATGGGCACATTTCAAATGCGTACATTAGAAACATATTAATGCGTTTTCTATGCAGCTTCATTTCACATTATTTTGCAAGCAGTTTATGTTAATTTTGATTACAAAAGCTACACTCCAACAACCCTTAACTGGATAAACTGTTCACGCATAGTCTGGGAAACGTGGGAGTTCTGTTGGACAGACTCATGAAATCAAACTTCAGATGTTTTCAAACTGTGTTTAGAAAGAAGGACAGCAATTCTCATATAGTAGCTCAGTGGGTTGTGTAATTGCTGGAGAGATCTGTGATCCCCTATAAGTTTGCAGAACTTATCCTTTTATCCTTTTGAGAAGCTTTGAATGAGTACTGCTGAGCTGGGCAACACTGGCACCTATTTTAGGATTACCAAATAACTGCAAGTTGGCAGGACATACATTTTCGTTAGTTTGACGTAAGCACACTAAGGGGGTCATTCTAACCCTGGCGGTCGTCGACCGCCAGGGCTAAAATGACGGGGGCACCGCCAACAGGCTGGCGGTGCCCCGCAGGGCATTCTGACGGCGGCGGTTCGGCCGCGGTCAGAAGTGGAAAACCGGCGGTCTCCCGCCGGTTTTCCGCTGCCCTTCTGAATCCTCCATGGCGGCGCAGCTCGCTGCGCCGCCATGGGGATTCAGACACCCCATACCGCCATCCTGTTCCTGGCGGTTCGCCCGCCAGGAACAGGATGGCGGTATGGGGTGTCGTGGGGCCCCTGGGGGCCCCTGCAGTGCCCATGCCAATGGCATAGGCACTGCAGGGGCCCCCGTAAGAGGGCCCCACAATGAATTTCACTGTCTGCATTGCAGACAGTGAAATTCGCGACGGGTGCCACTTCTGACTCCTCGTGGGAAGGTTGTTTTACACTGGGCTGGCGGGCGGCCTTTTGGCGGTCGCCCGCCAGCCCAGTGTAAAACCCAGAATACCCGCAGCGGTCTAATGACCGCGGTGCGGTATTCTGGAGGGGGGAACTCTGGCGGGCGGCCTCCGCCGCCCACCAGGGTGAGAATCACCCCCTAAGACTACGACTTCCAGAATGCACTTACCCGTATGTTGTACCTTAGGAGTGAGCCACCATGTTTGGCAGGCACGGAGTGCTTGTGTGCTCTGTGTAAATTACCTGTGTGCGACTGTATCACCAGGAACTTACATGAGAGGATGGAATGCTCACAAAACCACAGTGAAGAAGACATAGGCCCTCATTATGACCTTGGCGGGCGGCGGCAATGCGCCCGCAACGCCGCTGCGGCCATTTGGAGATCCCCGCTGGGCCGGCGGGCGTAAACCTGGTTTCCGCCCGCCGGCCCAGCGGGGTTCTCGGCCGCAACACAGACGTGTGCAGTTGCACCCATCGCGCTTTTCACTGTCTGCTATGCAGACAGTGAAAAGCTGCATGGGGCTCTGTCAGGGGGCCCCTGCACTGCCCAGGCCAGTGGCATGGGCAGTGCAGGGGCCCCCAGGGGCCCCGTGACTCCCCGTACTGCCAGCCTTTTCCTGGCGGTTCAAACCGCCAGGAAAAGGCTGGCGGTAGGGGGACTCGTAATCCCCTGGGCAGTGCTGCTAGCAGTGCTGCCCTGGCAGATTACTACCGCCGGGGCCATTGTGGTGCGGTCGTAATGACCTGGGAAGCACCGCCAGCCTGTTGGCGGTGATCATTACAGCCCTGGCGGTCTTGTACTGCCAGGGTTGTAATGACCCCCATAATGTGGGTGTCTGAGCTGTGCAACGAGTCATGCAAGATGCACCAGAAAAAGCAACTTCTGTTGAAAGAAGCCTCCTATTTGCAAGTTTTTCTCCCAGAAACCCACGGAACAGAGAAATTAAGGTGAGGATTGGGGTGAAGAATGAAGTGTGACGCTCAAAAAAAGCCAGCCTGGTACAATTTCACAGATAGCCCGCTTGGATACTATCACTGCACCCCCAGATGAGCATTCCTTAATAATATAAACAATGAAGCGTGGCCTTCAAAGTCTTTGCTTGTAAAAAAAAACCTGGAATAAACAAGAACTTTTATTAATACTAGTCTAATCTCCTGTGGGCATGTAAATATTGGATTCAAAACTGGCTCTTTACTTCCACAACCACATACCTATACAGAATACCCCTAGAAAAAGTAGCCGATGTAGCACTGCTGGGAAATATACAGAAACCGGCATTGCACAGCATATTTTCATGAAACACACTTAGGATGTCCAAAAAATCCTCTCACTTTGAAGTCCGAGAAAGAAATGTAAACATGCGACCTCTGAAACCAGCGTCTGTCATTTGTTTTTGTTTTTTCTGTTTTTTTCTTATGTCCTCATTTGTATATTCAAAAGGTTAAGGGAGCTCAATTTAGAAAGGGCACAGCATTCACCTCGGCTCCTCCCCTGAAGAGGGCGAAATGAGAATCAGAGACGCCCACCACCCTTCCACGATAGCTCACAAGCCACACCAACAAAGCCTGTCATCATCGGAGAACTTTGAGCGACCATCCACAAGACGCCAATTAAACGGTTTGATTGCAGAAGTATATAATCATTGAACATGCTCTTCCTATGAACGAAAGGGTTTGACCTCTATAGCACGACAGTGAGTTATACCAGTTTCCCATACTTCCCAAAACCTAGTCCTTTTTGTTGGGGGACTATTCCAATCTAATCTATTAACCCTAAAAACAGAAGCTAACCATTCACATGAAGTCTGGAGAGAGGGGATCACCCACTTCAAACACATTTCTCAGCTAGCCAAAATTACTAATAAAAAAAGTAGGTTTTTGATTCTTGTGCAGTTTGGGACACTGCCAAAAACATATGGACATCATATGCTTTTCCCTCACCACACTTGGGGCACTTCTCGACCACCCAGAATTGCCAATTTTTCCGGTGTCCATATGCCCTGTGTACTGTAAGCAAATGTTTTTTCTTAGAAGTGCAGATTTGGTTGACATCCAAAGAGTAGTCATCGATACTTGTCTTAAGGTTTTGACGTCAACAGATGGCAGATTCCTTCCCCAGATCTCTGATGGTAAGTTGAAGGCTTCTTCCCTGACATCCACTATCATCCAGTACCACTTTGAAACCTCATTCCATTGGGGCAAGCTTCTTTGCAATTTCACCTCCAAGGCGCTATTTTCTTTCCTGTCTTTAACTGAGTCCCTTGGCCTGCTTGCAAGCTGATAATACTCAAATTTAGATAGGGTACCCTCTGTACTTCCTGAGAGAGTAGCCAAGGGAAGCAATGAGCCGCCCTCTAGAATTTGGCCCCATTTATTGATTCCCACTTCCCTCAGAGGGGTTAACAACTTATCCTGGAGACATTCAACGGTTTCTGGTGAGTCTCCGATTGGGGCAAAGATACTATAATATTGTATTCTGCCTAACTTGGTACCAGAGCTTATATGCGCCCTCCAATATCTCCAGCCTAACCTTTTTAAAGTATTTCAGGTGACCAGACTTAAAAAGGAAATAGTCCCCTTGTATGGGCAAAAATTTCATCATGGCCTTGAGAAAAGGGGTAAAGGCAAAGTTATCAAGGAGCAAACCTCTTCTGCTCTTCAATTGGCAAGCCACACAGTATTTACAAAGATCAGGCCTTGTGATAACCCCACACTCTTTTTTCCTTTGTAGTTTTCTCCATGCAATTCTGACCCCTTTTGAGGACCATATGAAACTACTCAGCTCCCCCTGTAGCTTCTTAAACCAAGCCAACTTAAATTCTAGTGGTATTGCATTAAAAATAAAAGTACATTTAAGGAGTATTGACATCTTCAGAATGTTCGATCTTTCTAAACAAGAGAGCGTAAGCCATCCCTACACCTTTAGTTATTTCCTGGCTGCTGGTGCTACTTTGTTGAAATTGACCTGGGATGTTACGTTAAAGTCATTCATCACCTGGACCCCTAAATACCTTGTCTCTTGCTTAACCAGCGGGCTGCTACAACAGGTGTTCCATTGCATGAGTCCTGTTTTTCGCTGGTTAATACAATAGCCGGAGACGTTCCCGAAGTCTTCCAGAGTTGATCATTAAATTATCAGAATACAAAGCCACTTTTTTCTCCCACCCATTATATTCAAAGATACTTTGATTTGCCCTGATTTTATTTGCCAAATGCTTGATGTAAAGATTAAAAACTAGCAATGAGAGTGGACAACCCTGACAAGTCCCTCTTCTGATGTTGATCTGCTCCAAGAGGTTGCATTTTATCAGTATCTTTGTGACTGGATTTTTATATAGGGACCCAATAGCTCCTGAAAAGGCATTGTCCAGATCATATTGCTTGATCACACATAGCAAGAATGGTCAGCTTACCCTGTCAAAGGCTTTGGATGCGTTGAAAGTGACCACCACCAAAGGGAGATTACCTTTGATGGCTCAGTCTAAATCTCCAATCAAGTCATGCATCAATCATAAATGTGCCTCCCTTTAACAATCCCCTTTTGATCTTCATGTATTGATAGACCCATCATCTTCTCCAACAACCTCACTAGAATCTGGGTATAGATCTTAAAGTCTGTATTTAAAAGAGAGATTGGCCTGTATGACTCACATAACTTGGGATCCTTGTTTGGTTTTAAAACTAAGCTAATGATGGCCTCATCCCAAGAACTTAGTGTATCTTGACCTTTTGCAAAAATTGCATTTAATACTTCTACCAGAACTGGAACCAACTCTTCTTTCTATGTGATATATAGTTCATTTGGTAAGCTAACAGGACCAGCTGTCTTCCCTCTTTTTAGTCTCTTGATTGCATCTAGCACTTCATTGGTGCTAATCTCTGCATTCAGTTCTTGCCTTAATTCGACTTGTAGAAATGAGATAGCAATTCCACCAAGGTAGTTCATGATCTGCCCATTTGTCACCATAATATCCTCTGTAAACAATTTTGGAAAAAAATGGGTAAAGACCTGTTCTTTTTCCCCGTATTCTGTGCAAATAGTACCAGCATCTTAATTTTGAATAGCCTTGATGATGTTTCTGGTCTGCTCAACCTTTGTTTTCCAGGCTAGTAGCCTGCCACAAGTCCCACCAAACTCATAATGGGACAACTTATTTGTCTCCCATTTTTTCCTAATTTTTGTCTCCAAATCAATTGTGAGAACAGCCCTTACACCCTTTAACTGTTTCTCTATTTCTGCCAGTTGTTGAGCATTGAGAGTCAGGTTTGTCTCCCTCAGTAGATTCTGAATCATAGACCCAAGATTTCTTATCTATTTTTTTTTCCTTACAACAATATGCTTCAAATGATCTATGACCTGCTGGCCTAAAAGAAGTACTCAGTTTACCGTCTATCTTGGGGAGGCATAGAGTTTATCCAAGTTAAGGTGTAAGATAACTACTGAGTGGTCAGAGAGGTGTTCAGGGATATGTTACACTTTTTTAGTGTCTGCCTATTTTATGTCTACTTAAAAGAAATTGATTCTTGAATAATGTCCACATTTTTTATTATGGAAAGTGAACATTTGACCATTTCCCCCCTTCAACCTCCAAATATCGATGAGGCCTATATCCTCCATTATTTGTCTCACTAAGGCTCTCATTTTAGGTGAGTTAGCTGTGGCTGTCCTAGTGAATTTATCTAAAACTGAGTTTATTAATACATTAAAATCCCCTCCTACAATTATCGTGAGTTTTATCTCCAGCAATTTGTATCCAAGCGCGAACCAGGAGCTGTGAACCTTCGTCTTAATAATGAGCCATATACCTTTAGAGTCTGTTATCAACTCTTCCATCACTACCTTAATTGAGTTTTTGAATAGAATTGCTATCACCTTAACACAACACGTCTGGCTAGTGCAAGTGTACTGACCAAAAACAACAAGTGATGGACGGAATGCTGAACATTGTCAAACATTCACCCCCTGTACAGTGATCTGGGCCTAAATCCTTCGTTTTTTTGCTGCCCATGCCATTCCAGTTTGGACCCAGCCATTTGCAAATCAGTCTTGACCCTGTTCCCCATGGGAACAGTCCAGCCCGAACTGCTAGGCCAGGTCTTCCCTGGACTGGAAACAAGCATCCTGGGACCGGTTTCGGGGTTTCACCCCTCATCAGCCAGGCTAGCTTGAATCCAGTGGCATGGGAAGCACGGGACCCACGTCTGGGCATACTCTTCCCACTTAGGGCAACAAAACAACAAGTGATGAACGGAATGCTGAACATTGTCAAACATTCACCCCCAGTACAGTGATTTGGGCCTAAATCCATTGTTTTTTTTGCTGCCCATGCCATTCCAGTTTGGACCCAGCCATATGCAAATCAGTCTTGACCCTGTTCCCCATGGGAACAGTCCAGCCCGAATTGCTAGGCCAGGTCTTCCCTGGACTGGAAACAAGCATCCTGGGACCGGTTTCGGGGTTTCACCCCTCTTCAGCCAGGCTAGCTTGAATCCAGTGGCATGGGAAGCACGGGACCCACGTCTGGGTATACCCGTCCAACTTAGGGCGACAAAGCTTGTCCAGCAAGTGATGGACGGAATTCTGAACATTGTCAAACATTCACCCCCAGCACAGTGATCTGGGCCTAAATCCATCGTTTTTTTGCTGCCCATGCCATTCCAGTTTTGGACCCAGACATATGCAAATCAGTTTTGACCCTGTTCCCCAGGTCTTCCCTGGTACATACCGCTGTGCTAAAAATACACACACACATACAAAACAACATACATTGGACAATTCACAGCACTATAAAACACACATACACACTACCCACAACCCTTTACCACTCAAAAAAATTTACAACAGAGAGAGAGAGACACCAAGAGCACCCGCAGAACCAGAGCCACAGAACACCATCACCCATCCATGCATGCACCCTGCACCTTAAAGCACACACCCCAACACATCACACCACACACCCTCACACACACCACACACACACACTACACCCATGGCACCACAAAGACACCCCAGATTCTCTGAGGAGGAGCTAAGGGTCATGGTGGAGGAAATCATCCGGGTAGAGACGCAGCTATTCGGATCACAGGTGCAGCAGACATCCATTGCTAGGAAGATGGAGCTATGGCAGAGAATCATGGACAGGGTCAACGCTGTGGGACCGCATCCCAGAACAAGGGATAACATCAGGAAGAGGTGGAACGACCTACGGGGGAAGGTATGTTCCATGGTAGCAAGACACCATATAGCTGTACAGAGGACTGGCGGTGGACCCCCACCTCCTCCCCCACAACTAACAACATGGGAGGAGCAAGTCTTGACAATACTGCATCCTGAGGGCCTGGCAGCAGGAGCAGGAGGACTGGACTCTGGTAAGTCAACTCTTTACTACTTTCACACACCCCTACCTGCATGCCATCACATACCCACACCCCTACCCTCACCCCATCACCCCACCACCTCACATACACCCCACCATCACAACCCACCCATCCCAATACCAAGCCCTGCATGCACCACCAATGCATGGACATCACTCACAGCCCTGCATGGACACCCATTACTAAAGCATGCACATTAGAGAGAATCACCTAGCCCACAAAATCACTACTCACACAAGGCAAAGCTGACAGGGCAATCACAGCCATACAAGACAACACACCCATGCAAAAGATGTCACATGCAGAAACAACACTGCATTTACATCCCCACAGGTCCCCCACCCAACGTCACCGGAGAGGAAGTGCCAGCAACCTCCAGTCCCCACACAGAAGAGGCCACACTGATGACAGAAGCTCTGCACACCTGGATCTGGATGACCAACCTGGCCCATCAGGGATCTCTGGACAGTCGGTTACCCAGGCACTGTCCCATACCACCACATAGCCTCCCCCTCAGGAAATACCAGCATAGCACCCACCGAGCGGGCCCATACCTCTGTCCCCAGGACACGTCAATCAGCAGTGTGTCCACCACTACAGGGACCCCAGGCAACCCGACAAACACAGGATGATCAGGGACCTGGGGTCAGTGGGCACACGGTTCAGGGGACAGAGGCACAGGACAGCAGGGAAGCTGGGAGGACTGCTGTGTGACAGGGAGAGGACAGGCCCAGGGAACCGCCTCTCCCGGAGGCACTCACCAACATCCTGGGAGCATACCACCATTCCCAGGAGACAATGGGCCAGAAACTGGACAAGTTGCAGGAGACCAAGTGGCTGCAGGAGGGACAGTACCTGGGGATCAGAGAGGACTTGAAGGACATCCACACCACCCTGGTCACCATTGCAGGGGTGCTGGCAGACATGGCCAACAACATGAGGGAGGCAGTGGCACACCATGTTGCCCCTGACACTAGCCACACTGATGAACAGCCCTCCACCTCCGCTGCAGCTAGTGGACAGGAGGCCCCGCTGCAGGATCAACAGGCCACCAGCACCCCTCCCCCCTGCAGAAGGAGAACCACCCCGCAAACGGTCCCTGTAATCCAGGCAGAAGCCAGACAACATTGCCAAGACTCACGCCAGGAAATAGGACTCTCATGATTGTCACCCTTATGTCCTACTCTGTCACCCTGTCCACCGTGAATTGCCATTGTTCCCCTTCCTATGCCCCCTTGGACAATGCACCTATGATACAAATAGACTGGACTCTATCCTGGACTTTCCTCCACCATCACCCCAGCAAATTGCACATACCCCTCTACTTATTAGCACTTAAATAAACACCATTTGAATAAATACAAGTACGGAGTCTGTCAAATGATTTAACCGTGTATTTGTTTAACAAGGTTTAAACACTGCAATACAACTGTACAGTAATGTATAAATAGGAATGACCTGTAGTTGGCTGCAGTCAGAGTGGGTCACAGATATCTGATGCCAAAGGGTACAGTAAGAGGCCATAGAATAGGGAGAATCTGCCTGCCATGTATAATGGCAAATACAAAACTGTCAATGCAAAGTGAAGTTACAGTGTCTTACCTGTGTGTCACTGGAAGTACTGTTGTATAATAGCTGTTCTGTTGTCCTCATCCTCATCCTCATCCTCTGCCTCCTCATCTTCACTGTCCACAGGGTCCACTGCTGCCACACGCCCATCTCCAGCCTCATCCTCCTACAGAAAAGGCACCTGGCGTCTCAAGGCAAGCTTATGCAACATGCAACATGCAACATGCCGCGATTATCGGGTAGACCTTCTTGGCTGAGTAGTACAGGGATCCACCAGTTAGATGGAGGCAACAAAGCCTGGCCTTCAGGAGGCCGAATGTCCTTTCTATGATTCTTTTTGTTCGCCCATGTGCCTCATTGAAACCTTCCTCTGCCTGGGATTCCTCACAGGGGTCAGTAGCCAGGAGAGGTTGGGGTAACCAGAGTCACCTGCAAATATTGAGGGATACCTGTTAGCCAAACACTAACCCTTATGGCCAACACCACACCCATATACCAACACCAACTGAGTGGGAACCATGGGCTCACCTATTAGCCACACCCGGTGCCTCTGGAGTTGAGCCATCACATATGGTATGCTGCTATTCCTCAGGATATAGGCATCATGCAGAGACCCAGGATACTTAGCATTGACATGGGGGATGTACTGGTCCGCCAGGCACACTATCTGCACATTCATCGAGTAAAAGCTCTTTCGATTTCTGAACACCTGTTCATTCCTCCAGGGGGAGACAAATGCAATATGTGTACCATCAATAGCCCCAATAATGTTGGGGATATGTCCCATTGGATAGGAGTCAGCTTTCACTGTGGCCAAATCCTCCACCTGGGGGAAAACAATGAAGCTGCGCATGTGTTTAATCAGGGCAGCCAACACTCTGGTCGGCACTATTGAGAACATTGGCTGAGATATTCCTGCTGCCAAGCCCACTGTCACTTGGAAGGAGCCAGTTGCCAAGAAATGGAGCACAGATAGGACTTGCACAAGAGTGGGGATCCCAGTGGGTTGACGGATAGTAGATATCAGGTCTGGCTCCAATTGGGCACACAGCTCTGTGATTGTGGCCCTGTCCAGTCTATAGGTGAGGATAATGTGCCTGTCCTCCATTGTTGCCAAGTCCACCAGGGGTCTGTACACGGGGGATGTCTCCATCTCCTATTCATCCGCAGTGGTTGTAATCTAGGGGGCAAAACGGTGAGCAGCTGGTCAGTATTCCACATTTCCAAATACTACACTGCGTTGCATGTTGTGACTGTAACAGTATATTGTTGGATAGGTCCAAATGGTGCCTAGGTGTACTGTGACGCAGTTAGGTGCCATGGCCTGCCCCCACCCCCTGAAATGACGGCCACCTGTCCTGTGTGGATGGACATGTGTAAATGAGGTAATGCTACTGACGTTGTGCACCGTTGCGGGTGGCGGTTGAGTACCGCCGTGCAACTTCTCATTGGTTGTCATTGGGCCCTATGGGTTACAGTGGCCAATAATGATGTACGCCGACGGTGATGGTAGACACAACCGCGGACGTGACCGCCATTTTCTATCTGTTCAGTCACTTGCTACCTGACCTTCAACAGGAAAGGATCTACACTGCAAGTGCTGCTGTGACCTGTGTCTGGAACCGAGCATGCTCGTGTCACTGGGGAAAGGGCCCCTGCCTTCACCGCTGTGGAGTTGGAGAGACTGGTGGATGGGGTCCTACCCTAGTACCGAATGCTGTATGCTCCTCCCGACCAACAGGTGAGTACACTGTGAGCACGATGCAAGGGGCATGAATGCGTGGAGTGCTGTATCTGAGGGCCTCGTGTAGGGGGGCGTTGGTGGAAGGGTTCTGGACAGCGTGCTGCATGTATGGTGGGCACTGTCTGTGCGTTAGGGGATCAGAGGGCTATGGTAGGCCATGAGTGTAACAGGCCAGACAGTATGACTGATACCTTTTTTTATATTTCTTTTCCTGCAGGTCAGTGCCCATCTTTGTTTTGTCATCCTATCCTTATGTGCATTAGCATAATCTGGCGGAAGAGCAGAGGCACCGGCGATGAAGGGAGCTGCATCCCACAGGGCCCAGGAGGCTGAATCCACCGACGGTGAGGGCACCAGTGGGACGGAGGGTGAGGCGAGCACCACGGCCGAGACTGGAGGGGACAGTTCTGACAGTGATACTTCCTCCGATGGAAGCTTCCTGGTGATGGTGGACCCCCCCAACCCCAGGTACAGCCACCACCCCCCGTACCAGCACCACCCTCCCAACAGCCCCTCAGCATGTTTCCCGTGCCCGCTCATCCAGGAGGGTGGGCATCTCCTTCACCCCAGGCACCTCAGGCCCTGCCCCAGTTAGCCCTGCTGCCCTGAGTGAGGAGGCTATCGACCTCCTGCGATCCATCTCTGTTGGGCAGTCAACAATGGTGAATTCCATCCAAGGGCTGGCAGTCCATTTGCAACAAACAAATGCATTCCTAGAGGGCACTCTGGCATGGCAGCCCAACAGAGATCAATCCAGGCTCTGGCCTCCTCCCTGATGGCAGCCATTGTCCCTGTTTCCAGCCTCCCCCCTCCAACTTCCTCTACCCTGTCCCGTTTCCCTCAACCCCAACCTATCCCAGGCACACATTCAGACAAGCATGGAGCCAAGACAACAGACAGGAGTAGCTCGGGCAAACACAAGCACCACACTTCATCCCACAGGCACTCACACAAACACTATCCAGATGCAGACATAGCAACATCCACTGCCTCCACTGTGTCCCCCTCCTCCTCCTTGTCCACCACCCTCCCAGTAGTGTCTCCACACACACCTGCATGCACTACATCCTCATCCACTACCTCCATCACCATCACGCCTACCACTACACGCCCCTCACTGTCAGTCACCACCCCCACATCCATGCTCACGTCCCCTGTGACCTCTCCCACTGTGTCTGTGAACCCTCCTCCCAGAGTACACAAACGCAAGCACTCAGACACCCAACAGCCATCCATGTTCTCAAAACAGCATCCAACCCATGCACCTGCACCCAAACACAGCAGACAGACACCTCCTACAACCACTTCCTCTTCCTCCACTCCCAAACCTTCTCCCTCTTCCCGCCCCAGTGTCCTTAAGAAGCATTTCCTCTCCACCGTTGACCTCTTCCCTGCCCCCCGTCCTTCATGTTGGGCCAGGGTGGTCAGAACCCAGGTGAGCACCTCAGTCACCCAGTCCACAGCCACAGTAGTGTTGGCAGCTACTGCAGGTGGAAGAGGCTCCAGGGAACCAGCCATCAGCGCTGAAAGTGTGCCTGCACCAGCTGCCAAAGGGAAGGGCAAGGAGGCACCACCAGCTGCCAAGGGGAAGGGCAAGGAGGCACCACCAGCTGCCAAGGGGAAGAGCAAGGAGGCACCCCCAGCTGCCAAGAGGAAGGGCAAGGAGGCACCACCAGCTGCTAAAGGGAAGGGCAAGGGGCCTGAACCTGCAGGTAGGAATGACAGGAGGCCTGGTGCTGGGACTGATTCTGAGCCCCCACCACCAACCATGGAGGTTCAGCCTTCCGAGGCTGCAGGGGAAGGGTTGGAGCCTCCCCCCATCACTACCTGCACTGCCACCAGCAGCAGCAGCCCCAGTGGGCATCCGTCCGAGACTGCAGGGGAAGGGCTGGAGCCGCTCCCCACCACTGGCATAGCCGCCACCAGCACCGCCACTACTGAGCAGCCGTCACCACCGGTAGGCAGTGTGTAGTCCTGCCTCCATGGGCTGTAGTGCGTTTGGGACCCTGCAAATCCTGTAGGTGTGACACCCAGGTGAGAGACTGTGACCTTGCACTCCCCAAGTGCTGCATCACAGGACACAAGGCCCCCCACAAGGCACCAGTGGAAGAAGCCATCCACTCACCCCCTCCTTGCCAGGATGAAGCACACTGGGCACAAAGCCCCCTCAGAACCAGTGGAAGAAGCCATCCACTCACCCCCTCCTTGCCAGGATAAAGCACATAGGGCACAAGACCACCTCAAGAACCAGTGAAGAATCCATCCACTCACCCCCTCCTTGCCAGGATGAAGCACATAGGGCACAAGGCCCCTACCAGAACCAGTGGAGAAGCCATCCACTCACCCTATCCTTCGCAGGATGAAGCTCACTGGGCACAATGCCCCCTCCAGAACCAGTGGAGAAGCTATCCACTAGACATACTGTGGCCTTGCACTTCCCAGGACCAAGCAGTGGACAAACCACCCACCCGAGAGACTGTGGCCTTGCATTCCCTAGGACCAAGCAGTGGGCAAACCACCCACTAGAGAAACTGTGGCCTTGCACTCCCCAGGACCAAGCAGTGGGCAAACCACCCACTTGAGAGACTGTGGCCTTGCACTCCCCATGACCAAGCAGTGGACAAACCACCCACTTGAGAAACTGTGGCTTTCCACTCGCCAGGACCAAGCAGTGGGCAAACCACCCACTTGAGAGACTGTGGCCTTGCACTCCCCAGGACCAGCAGTGGGCAAACCACCCACTTGAGAGACTGTGGCCTTGCATTCCCCAGGACCAAGCCGTGGGCAAACCACCCACTAGAGAGACTGTGGCCTTGCACTCCCCAGGATCAAGCACGGCGCATGTATCACCCTCCAGGACCAGTGGTGTTGTACCATCTTCCGGCTGCGGTGCCCCCCATTCCTTGTCACCCTGAGGTGCCTGTGTATTTTCGAACTGATGCCCTGGCAGTGTTCTCCCCGTGTTGTTGCAGGAGTGAGGTGGGGCTTTGGCCTATGTGATGTGGCCCTGTGGCCCACAGACATTGAGGACTGGGCAGTGTCCCTACATATGTATATATGTATGTTCTGTTTTGATTTTGAAGCACATATTTCTACTTATTTATCTTATTACACTCACTTTAATCAATTCCTTTTGTCCTTGCACTATTCCTGAGGGGTACAGGGTAGATATGTGATGTTATTGCATCTGTTTGTGAGTATGGTGTTGGGGGCGTTGCGTGTTGCATGTGTAGGTCACTCTCTTTTTCCTTCCCCCTCCCTTGTGGGCTAGGCAGCAGTACTCACCGCGGTCATCCTCACCGGCATTGATGTTCGTAATGCATGAAGAGGTATAGCAGCATGGGGAAGACGTGCAACTCAGGCTCCATGGCATTGTGGTTCTTCCTTGAGTCTCCAGAGGTGATTCCTTTGCCTTCTGTGTACTGTTACTGCCGTGCTTTTGATTTCGTTGGTACCACCCCGGAAAAGGTGGTGGAGAGGTGTGTCATATTACTATGGGCGGAACATTGTCTTTCGCCTGGCTGTTGGCGGTTACCGCCGCGGTGCGTGTTGCCGTGGCAGTCGGTGTGTTAAAGTGGCTGTCTGTGGGGGTGGTTTCTGCCGTGGTCATAATTCTATTTTTTTTACTGCCGGCCTGTTGACGGTATTATCGCAGCTTTATCACCGACCGCCAGGGTTGTAATGAGGGCCTAAATATTTCTATTGGCAAATGTTGACTTGAGCTTAATGAAGGTGTATGTAATTTGGGACATATTTACAAGCCCCTGGTGCCACCTTGCACCGCCATAGTGTAATTATTTTACATTAAGGCAGCACTAAGACGGGTTTTCCCCTTTCCCGTATTTATTTGCATGCTTCCATTGCGTGACTTTGCAACCCTTTGCGTCACATTATGCCTGCATCAGGCCTGCTCAGAGCAAGCATTAAAATGATGCACCCATTTTAATCATTGGGCCTCCCTGTACTTTGCTGCACTACAATCAACATTTTTGACACTAGTGCAGCAAAGCGCTACAATACTGTCAAAAATGTTGATGCCATTGCCCTAACGATCGCCATGGTGTGCCGTATTGTAGACACAGCGCAACCATGGTGTTGTTAGGTGGGGCAGGGGCAATGCAAGAAAAGTGTCACATCGGGACAGATGCGTCATTTTCTTGTAAATATGCCCAAAACTGCTTTAAAAGATTGCACCGATCAAGAGGTTATGGGTAGCTTTTACAACAGGGAATACCAAAAAGTACTGTCTCTTCGCTGACCATACAAGGTTGAAAAGATTCTAAATTGGAAAGGAAAGGGGGCCAAGAATCAAGTTTTAGTCAAATAGATTGGGTGACCCAAGAAATGTAATTGTTGGGTAAACGATGTATGAGTTTAGGGGTGCCTCAAAAAAGAAATAAAACATGTAGACAGCATCATTATATATCATCATTTACATCACATTCCCAAGTGTCGAAGCACATGTTCTCTGACAATCACCATTCTAATTTTACTGCAAAACTGAAAAGTGAATTAGGAGGTTGCCCCCCACAGAAAGCCAAAATCCCTGCACCTGGAATACATTTATTAAAACTGAGCCTAGGTTTACAATTTAAAGTGTCCACAAGGTCAATTTACTCCACACAGGATTTACTTGGGTAGTACTCCACTGTGAAAAGTGAAGCAAATCCTTAGCCGTCATAAAAACATATTTAGGGCCTGATTTAGGTATTGGGTTTGGGAAGTAGAGGGAGTGCCTATGTCTGTTGTGCATGTGTCTGTTGAAGGTAGGGGTGCATGTGAGTCTGGTGTATGTGGTACAACTGTACGTTTGTGTTTTTTTACTGTTGGTCTGTTGTAAAGGTGAGTGTGGGCATTTGTGTCCAGTATGTGTGTGGAGGTGTCTGCTGTTGCTCTAGTGTGTGTTGCTGTGGTGTATGTGGGTGTACTGGTGAATGCCTGTGTGGTGGTGGCTGTGATGACTGGTGCTGTGTCTGTGGTGTGTGTCGGGATGTGGTGGGTGCAATGACTGGAGCGTGCTGGTGGTGTCTGTGGGTGTTGATGTAGTGGTAGGGGTTGCGTCTGTGTGTGTGTGGTTGTGTAGTGGTGGATGTAGTGACTGGGGGTGTGACTGCAGTGGTAGTGGTATGTGTTGTGGCTGCATGTGTCTGTCTGTACTTATGTTTCTTGCCGTGTTTGTGTTGGGGTGTGCTGCATGAGGCTGTTGTTGTGGGTGCATGCATATATTTGTGCTTTGGGATGTGAAATGGGTGGGAGTCTGGGCATGATGCTGGGGTGGGAGTCTCTGGCCATTCAGGAGGCCAGATCATGGAATGACTGCTGTAGGCCAGACGGAGCAGCATGAATGCAATCTAGGTAAGCCAGTATCTGTGTGTTCTGGCCAGCCAACCCCTGGATGGCATTCAACAGTGTGGTCTGGCCTACAGCGATTGTTCTTAGTAGGTCCACAGCCTGGGGCACCAGGGCAGGTGCAGAGGTGCCTATAGCAAAGGTTACGCCACCTCCTTTAGGGGGGCGGGTATGGCCAAGTGGGGAGGGGAGCAACAGGCAGGGCAGAGCTGGGAATGCAGGAGGCAGACAAAGATGTACGTGACACAGTCTCTCCAGGGTCCACCTCACTAGGGACTGGTCTTCATTGGATGCCTCCAAGGAAGATGTCAATTCACTTGTGGCCTCCTGGCCAGTCCTCTCACTGTTTGTGCAACTGGGTCCCTCAGTGTCAGTGGTCTTAGCACCCAAACCCCAGTGGCCAGCTATATTCCGGCCGATGTGGACACTGTCACCTTCGCCTTGCCCAGTTAGTGCTGAAAAATAAGATACAACAGTTATAGTATTTCTGTGAGAACACAATTGGACAACAATTTTCATCACACAACGTTTTCAACAAGTTCAGTTATCCTCCATCTCTGCTCTCATATCACGTATGCCTTTGCCACCTATACACTTGTAGTTCACTCAATAACAAAGGGTTTCAACAGCATCAGTGACACATAGGCCCACCTGTGAACCACTGCAGTAAGGAGCTAATATTGATTCCCTTCTCCCAAATGCTATGGAATTTGCTTGGCCAAAATGGGACACCATAGCATCTATGTGATGTAGCCTTCCACATGCAAATGTCCCTTTCAAGACCACATTGATCACCATCACCAAATTACCCTCTGGGCAGGACTAAGGACACCAAAATGTTGTCTGTGGGATGCACAAATCTCTAACCAGTGTGGACACATTCCTGTCTGTTGCTTACAAGACATTTTTGTAAAGAAATTCCTGTTGCCATTCACAGATTGGCTTACATGCACAATTGTGATGGGCTAACGACTCAGGCCCACCAGTTACTGTCAACATAAAGTATTATAATGTTTCTGGGGAAACTGCTGTCAAATATGTGTCTGATAAGGAAGGATGTCACTGTACACAGAATATCAAACCTGTCAGTGCAGATGCACATTCGCGCATTGTCATAGCACCAACTTAGCACTGTCAACTCAGACATTTGAGCTGCTTCACAGTTGTGCAGTCTGCCACCGTCCCCTGTGAGGAAGCCTACATCCACTACACACATGTGACACACCATCACATCTAACTCGTTCATGAGCTGAGGCACTTTATTTAAACTGTCACTCGCAATTGTGTAAATGCTGGCATTCTCTTGGGTGCATGCAGTCGTGTCGTCTGCCCACAACAGTAATTGCCTCGGGAGAAAGAATCTAGTAGCATGATACAGCACAAAGCAACACAACACACACAGCATCAGATGCATTACGACCAACTTACATCTCCAGAAATCATCATGGGTTTTGGATGTGTGACTTCCTCACAATTGTTAGGATAAAACATGGCTGGAAAGTAAAGAGATTAAACCACAATATCTCAAAAGAATTACTTACTCCCATGTTGCTGCTGTTTAGCCCTCAACTGCCCATCCGCTCCGGTTAAGCAACCTCAAGGATGTGAGTTATTAGGTGGGTTAGATTGCGGCACACCCGTATGGATTGCTGGGAGGACTGGCTGACTTGGCTTTCAGCAGATTTTCAAGTTGCCTGCTGCAGGTCCTTCCCACCTCTTCCGACAGTGCAGGCTACACTGCTTGTGGACCCTGAGAGTCCACACCTTCTTTGAGATGGCCTTCCATTTATCCCACTTTTGATGGGTTTTGACCTGTATAGATGACATAAAAGAACTCAATTCAGTGTCACTGTTGGGCAGCACTACAGTGACATCATATATTCCAATGAAAACTTACATTTGCAAAACAGTTGCAATTGCTTTTGTCATCAAAACAGTCATAGTTAGGGTGAAAGTACTGATTTGCAGTGATGTCATGCGCACCATCAATACTTGCTAGATTCTCTTGTTACCTACTTAGGCCTACAACATCATCTGTGCCAGAACTATGCAACCAATTCTGCTGTGAGAGCCACCCATTATCACTCACAATCATTGTGAGCCACTGCAGGCCAAACCACTTGTACAATCCTTATACACAATCATACTCACATTCTACATTATAGAACCCGTGGCATACATCACATAGACTGACCGAGGGCAATAGAGGAGGCTTGTTATGTGTCAATGAGAGCAGGGATCTGTGGGTTGTTTGGACATGTGTAGATTCAAATAGGCAGACTGGGATGGATGATGGTGAGCCACTGTCATCTGAACTTGCTGCACCTAAAATAAGTTTAACTATATGTGGTTTCATAGCAGGTTGAAATCATACAGAGCTAAATGATCGACAATATGTGATGGACTCCCACGTGACAGTACAGCATGAGGCAATTCCAACCCCCAAAATATTCATACCTAATCACTGTTGTTTCAACATTGGCTGTATTGTGTTGGTCATATAGCTGGTACACTGTCTACTGACAATTGTCTGTCAGTGGCCTGCAGTTTGTGTGCTGAAATAGGATTTATGTGATACATAGCCACACATTGAAATCTCTACTTTCAGATGGCTGAACGTTGTCATGCACAGTACTGTCATACATTGGTCACGAAAATCTGTCCCATAAACAACATCCTGTCAGCTCAAAGAATAACAACTACATTGCCAAAAGGGAACGAAATATCCTGTGAACCATAAAGGAAGAGGTTACTCAGTCAGAGTAACCTCAGACATGCACCTGTTCCTCAAGGGTTCCTTAGAGTTGGCTGAACAGGGACAGAACCTCCCTGGTAAGGTGCTACAGCTCCTCAGGGGAGAATGCAAGGGCCATGTCACCTGCGTTGCCTGGCATCCTTACTCCCAGAGTTTGGTAACAGCAGCAAAAATCAAGGAAGTCTTGATTGCTGCATTGTTAGGAGGCAAGTAATTTTTTGTACACAATGTACACGGTGGATGCAATCCATGATGGGGATGGACACAGCCATAGGCCTTCGTGCTTAGCCATCACACACGTTAGCCTATGGCAGGGACTTCTGTGGTAGTTCCCACCTACTATGCATTCAGCGTCCGCTGACAGCTGTCGACTATGCAAAGTCCTAACGGCAAGGTCAGGCAGCCACCATTTTAGGATGTTTATCTTCACATTTTACAATTGTATATGCATCACCAGCACTCAAAATGGGGACCTGTGGATTTTTAACAGCCAGATATGAACAACACTTTTCTGAGTAAGTATGACATGTAACAATGTATACCTTTACTGTGTTTGTCAATGATAGTGCCACATTGGTAGTACTAACCCTGTTGATGGTATTTTAAAAAAAAAATAAAAAAAATACAGGTGCAAATAATACAGGTCAAATGTAATATTGGCACATATTGATGACGAATCATAAATGTGTATAATTTACATATGAATGGGCCATATATTTGATGTCAGTGTGTACATGTATCACCAAATTAAATTTTTACCGTTACCCAGTAGCCAGATGTGCTTTGATATTGTCCACCATGGAGGAAAGGGACGTAATCAAGCTATATTGTATAAAAAGGCAAAATCTCCTGGATATGTGTCAGCATTGTAAGCCTGATCTCCTGCCTCACCTTATGAATCAGCCATAACAGCAATATTCACACTCATGGCAGCACTGCATTTTGTAGCCCCTGGCACCTTTCCATACACTGTGTTAGTATCTAGAGGCATGTCCCACCCAACTTTCAGTGATGTGCTACAAGAAGTCCTTGTTTCCTTGATTAAGAACATGAACAGATGCATCCAAAATCCACGTCCACAGGATTTAGCCACCCTGAAGGGGGAATTCTATGCTTTGTGTAGAATACCACATGTGGTTGGAGCAATTGATGGCACGAATATTGCCTTGGTGCCACCACACAACAGACAACAGGTGTACCCCAATTGGAAGAACTTCCATTCCATCAATGTGCAAGTTGTCTGCTTACCAGACTTATATATCGCAAGTGTGTGCATCCTCTTTCCTGGGTCAAAACATGATTCATTCATACTATGTAACTGCGATATACCCATGCAGATGTCACAACTTGGAACAGAGAGGGCCTGGCTTGTTGGTAAGTACAACATGACTTGTAGAGATTTTGCCTGAATCTTAATTTAGGAAAGGACAATGGTTTGATCTGATAGTAATATGTTGATGTGTAGCTTCTGTGTAGGAGACACAGCGCATCCTAACTGACTGTGGTTTTTTGGCACTGCTGATAAATCTAACAATGCCAGGGTAAGTTCCGCTTCAGTGAGGCACATGGAAGGACACTGAGGTCAGTGGAGTGGGCTTTCAGGCTCCTGAAGGATAGATTTAGGTACCTGGACAAGACCAGTGGAGCCTTCCTCTACTCACCCGATAAGGTGTGCCAAATCACAGTTGCCTGCTGCATTCTCCATGTCATCGACCTGAGGAGACACATCCCTTTAGTTGCAGAGGAGGGTGACCATGATGAGCCCCTGGGTGAGGATGTTGAAATGCCCTATGAAGATGACAGTGGTGAAGAAGAAGGAGTTGACTAACGTCAAGATGTGATTGCCTACTTCTTCACCTCAGTAAGCTTACCTTTACAAGGCTTTTGATCCAGTGTCAGAGCTCCTTGGTCCCTAAGGTACATATCTGTCTGCTGTGGTACTTTTTTGGGACTGGTCAGTGCAGGAAGGGTCAAGGCAAAGATGCTAGTGGATCACTGTTCCCCCACATTAGGTTATGTGGTCATTGAAATAGTTGCAAAGTGCTTCTGCTAAGTATGTGCGACCTCATAACTTGCAAATTGAGTTACAGATTCTATCTGTTAGCATTGATTTTCCATTGTTATTCTGTTTCAGGGTCCTTCACCATGTCATTTTCATTTGGACATTTCAATGTTTTGACATTTACAGCGATTTTTTGCTGTTTGGAAGTACAAAGTGAACATGTGTTGATCATTGGATAGACACCCACTTGGGATGGACAAACCTTTTCCACAGACAACTTGCACTCTGATGGCATGGAAGTTCAGAAGATTGTAACTGGCCTGTTTTCTGTGTTATGCAGCCATCAAGGCAATATGTGCCACTCGAGTTTTTCAAACCACATACGTATGTGAAGCCCAGCATACTGTTTTCCCTTCACATTGGCTGCATCTTCAATTTCTGGACAGCTGAGGTAGCTGTTGATGTGTCTCATCATTGGTGATAGGACTTTTTGTTAGCACACCACTGAGTGGTGAATGAGTCATTGCACCAGATACTGCCACAGTGTCCTGTACTGGTCATTTGGCCTCAAATGTAGTCACTGCCATGATGTGGACTATTGGTGTTATTGATCTAGGATTCTTGTTGTGAGGGCAGAATGTGTGGCTCCAACCGGGCTCATGCATCAGCAATAGTTTGCCTATTCAATCAGTTCCCTGGAATTATCCCTTTCCTAAATGGTATCAAGGTATTAAAGCCTATAGACCTCAATGGCACAGCCACTGGGGTTAGGGCTGTTTTTTTTTAACCAGATTCCATTTCTACAAGGACTTGTTTCCTAACTTTGTATGTTCGACATACATTCTCCGTAGAGTTTGTTATATTTGAGTACATTTTTGACACTTTCCCTCTCTGCAATTGCAACTTTTTTCCACAAAATGATTGTACATAGTGTTCCCAACATGATGTTGGCATATGGACATCACTATGGAAACAAACAGTCAAATAAGAGTATTGTACTCAGTGCCCATTACATTTATTGTGTGGAGACAAAAGTATGTGTGAAGTAAATCAAATAATTTGTTTTCAACAAAAAAGAGCCTGTCATGGTGGATGGAAGCATGGTAGTGGAGCCAAAAACATTTTGGAGTCCACTGTCCAAAATACTATAGTCCTCAGAAAAGGTAAATGTCTTCATGGAACAGTCCACAGGGTGAATGGTAGACAGACAGGGGGAGATTAGGTTTGGCGTCTCTTGGAGCTGGTGGTGGTCTTGTCATTTTCTACTGCTGGTCCGGATGATCTCCCCCTCCGGGGGTGAGGAGGTGGGGCACAGGTGCAGGGACTGGGGTGGTAGGGTCAGACTCCTCCTGTGGCAGGGCCTCCGTGTTTGTGGCTGGCAGAGCTGTAGTTTGTTCAGATGTTGAGGGACAACAGACGGGGCAGATGGACCGCGAAAAGTCCTGCACATGAGCTGGTGGATGTCATACATCACCCCAGTCAAGGAAGCCCAAAGTGGAATTGACTTTCTGGAGCTCCACATTGTTCTCCTGCACGTGCTTCAGGTCCTGGATCTCAGTTAGGACCTGGCCAATGATGTTGTGGGATTGTGGACATGATCCCAAGACGTGGTCAAGGGTGGTCTGGCTCACCAATACCCCAGTAGCCTCTCTTGGCTGGCCCACAGATTACCTCCCACAAACCCTGCCCCCACTGGCCTATGCCCTTGAAATGTGCCCCAAACCACAGGTTTCTGGTAGACCTGTTGTCAGGGCTCCCGGTGGCTCAACATGAGCCACGATTGGGGGCACAGGTTGGGTGTGCTGTCTCTTGCGCACAGGTAGTAGAGGTGTCCTCCTGCTAAGGTGGTCTTGCACTATTGGTGGGAGTTGTTGCTGTGGATTGGGTCTGACTTATTGGAGCAGGTGGCCAGACAGACCAGATAGGCCAGGTTGTTTCTTATCATCTGGACTTGCAGCAATGGGGTACTCACTGAAAGCTTGCTTCTGGGATGGAGGTCTCCTGGCTGCCAAATCGCGGTGCACTGGCTTGGGTGGTTGGACTTGTGAATGATATAGAGAATATGTGAATTAAATAGGGTTTGTGCATTTCACTTGTCTTTATTTTCATGAGGGCCAACCTAAAACCTAGAAGGGGAGAGATTGACTGATTAGTCATTTGTGTGATTTTTACTGTTTAATCCATGCAGTCTGATTTACACAGGTAGAAACCCCACGCCTTGCACATAGAAGTGTCCTGAAATGAAAATGTGCAAGTTCAGATTTGTGGGTTACATGTGACAGACATTGGGGCCAACACAGTGGTGGGTAAATTGGGAGCCCTGAACCCTTCCAAGGTCTAGCAGGCTGCAAAACATAGGATACACAACAGTTCATTAGGCATGATACTGCAATTGTATATTATATGAACAGTGACATTTTACTTGTGTGCAGCTACTAATTTGGTTCTGCCTACCACTATAAATCTTCTTATGTCTTGGATTCAGAAAACAATGACTTATGTAAGGATTTCCAAAAATTAAATGTAGCTATGATCAGATGTCTATATGATTGAGATCACAAAGGGTGATATTCAATTCCTAAACATGACATGGTGACTGCAAATGCATCAGTTTATGAGATGTGTGTGCATATTAACGTAATTGACAGTGTTACAATATTACACTACACTTCTGATTGTCAGATCCAGGAACAGTGCATCGTGGTAGTTGTTGTCATCTGTTGACATCATGGACAATACTTGTTTGAAAAATAGCTTCCACATATTACTTTCAATGACTGCATTAGATACGAAAACATGTTTGCAACTGGTACTCACATAAGGATATGATGTGAGTGGGAGACAATGCAACTTGGCGAAACCGTACTCTTCTGTGAAAATGGATGTAGTTTTGGACCTGTTTTGGGTAGGACAACAACATACATTTAAAGGCAGTAATGGGCAGAGCCCATATAAGGGGTGATCCATGGGGAACTACACACAATCAGGCTAGCCATATAGCATTCTGTTAGGGGGAGAGCCACCCCCATGCAGCTGGCAATTTGTATTAAAAAACATATTTTGTTTAGTCACAAATAGCTACATCTTTGTTGCTAATGTTTTTGCTGCATTCTAATGGTCTACCTCAAAGTCAGGACTCCATTAGTCATCAGTGAGACATACATAGGTCCAGCTTACCATTCTGCACTCCACCAGCAATTCCAGTCAAGCCTTCAGTATGGAGAATTTACAAGAACTTCTCCCCTCAGGGAAAGAATTGTAATGGGGATAAGGAGAACCACCACTAGTCCTCTGGTTCTCCAAGTGACTGTTGTGAATGACAGTGAATGAACCTTCCCCCGCAGGTCATTCCACCTCTTCCTAATCTCCACCATTGTGCGCACTTTGTTAGCTACCTCATTCACCCTGTCAACTATTCTGGACCACATTTGCCTTTTCTGGGAAATGGTAGTATTTTGGAATTGTGATTCAAACAATTGTGGCTCTACTCTAATGATTTCATTCACTATGACAGACAATTCTCCCTCTGTGAAATGGGAATTTCTTCTCTCTGCCATTGTGAAATTATTCTTCACAAAAGTGGTACTAAATAAAAAGAAGGATACCGTAAAAAAATGGATTTGACAAAAAAGACACAGAGGGAGAGGAAAACTGAATAAAAAAATCTGTCTCCTATGTTGCGGATTTGGCTGGCTGTCTGGCCTTCTGCAGTGGAATGGCAAAGGGTCATGGTCTGAAATTCATTGTGCTTTATGGTGTTTTATGGTGTGTTTTGCAGGTGTTCACCATTGTCCAGTTTGCAACAGATGTGAGCTACTAGCAATCAACCAATGGCCACAACCAATGTACTATACTGAACGGTTGCCTCCACGGACTCCCGTCTGCACAACTATGAGATCTAAATAGGCTTGGCGGGATATCGCAGTTGAGACTATGACGGCGTGCTAATCATTGTTATTGGAGTCCTCAAGATTCATATGGTTTATTACCATAGTGATATCCTAAAACCACAGAGGGTCAGCAATAACCTGTCTCCCTACAACTATATTTTTCTGCAAAATGTAACCTCTTCTCCATCTTTGATGCAAGGACTCAATTCACGCTAAAAACATTGTGTAATAGAACAAAAATACCACGAACAACAGCTGTTCGCCTTCTGTTTTCCTGTGCCTTTTATGTAATATCATGCTGTGAAAACGAGTGTGTCTTATGTCCCAAAAACTTGATAAAAGATGTGTTATTTTAGAGGAGAGCCAGTGATCTTTTGGCTTTTCTTTGGAGACTCACTCTATTTCAGTTTATTTCACAGATTTATTTAGATATTAGTTTTTTTTAACAAATGTGCTTGATTTATTAATTAATTTTTCTTGCTTTCTGTAATCATCATATTTTTCAATAAACCCATAAGGTTCTAACTTTAATGCAGGTTTTCTTTATAGCCTTGGACTAAGTCTAAAAGAGATTCCTAGTCCTATTCCCACCTAACCACCCTTTTAATTTCTTAAAGTGTCAACAATATTCTATGACTAGTCACTGTCAGTCACCTTTATATACAGGGAAGTGATAATAAAGATTGTTTCAGGCCACACTGCAACACCAAATATTAAAGGAAATCTGCATACTGTTTATGAAAACATTCAGTGAACCCACCATCTATAGGGAATGTTACCATAACCTGGTCGACTATGGTGGACCAACAATTCTGTGTTAAGCATTATCTACAAGTTGAGAAGAAATTTTGAATTCCTCAGTGGCAGACATGAAAACTTCCAAGCCTCTATTTGTTTACTGCCTTGTTAGTACTCTGGAGGCCTCTGTCTGGACCCTAAGGATAGACATCTACAACAAGTTGGTCTCAGTACAGGAATTTGCCTTTCTCATTCCAGGAGGCTATGTCTATAGGGCCATATCATTTTGCTTAGCAACACCTACTCACACCTTTTGGACATCTGATTTACATTTTTTTATGTTTGTCAAGAAAAGGGTCTGAGGATGGCGAGGTGCATGCAGCTGGAGATATTCAGAGTCAGGGGCATTTTGAGTCATCTTGTTTATTTCATCCACACACTCAATAATATTTTTAAAAGCTTTGAAGAATGTTTGAGTGTAGGTTGGATTTATTGAAGGATGAAAATGTTTTTCATCACAGAGGACACATCTGCATTACATATTTTCCCATGTCCCAGACTTCTTGCGTAGCAGTCCCCAGTTGATTCTACTGATGTCAGAGTATCAAGAAAACCTTTGGAGCGTACTCCATCAGTTTCCCCCCAAAAGACTTGTGATTAGTAGAATAGCTAAGACCAACAAATTTCCTATTAAACTGCTCAACGTCTTACCAAGTCTTTAACTAGTTAGCAAGGGTATATGTTTGTTACTAAGTTTTTTTATAAAATGACTCTTCTTCAGAACTTGAAACTGACAATCTGATGTTGGGACATTGACTGTTAGCATGTTTAGGACAGTCTTGAAAATTTCAGTTACTAAGTCATCTGAAGGCACACACAAGACGTGTTTTTCTTTGCTGCAAACTAACTACGGCTAGCATTCTTGGGAAGTAACATGAAGTAGCGGAGCGACGGAAGTGTTAGTCCTGGTTTAAAGCTTAAGAACAGTTGCGCCCCTCTGCGCTGATATTTATAATGTCAAACAAGCGGTATAGTTGGAAATGGCTGTGCACATAAGCGTTTACCCCGATCTCCCATAATAGTATAAGGGTTGAACATAACACCACAAATTCGTATGGTATTGTATGTCTTCCTATGTCCTGATGAGATTTTGAAGCAACAGAGGCCGAAATCAAACAGAAAAAATGAACAGGTCACATAATTGTGTCGCAATAGTGTGATTGCCAACTCTTGTAGACATTTCATTTTACTACCTCAAAATAGAGGACTGTCTTTCCAAATACAAAATGGCAGCCCGGTTTCACTAATTGGGAAGCATCATATCATAAAACATTAATATTGTGTTGTTAGTGACAAGTTAAGTATAACTACATATTTTGTTTTGTTCTGTGGTTTTATGTTGCTTCGAGTATGGATGATGTACTAGGTGTATATAAGAATTTTAATAAGATTAATATAGAGATGTTAGAATAAAAGGTTGGAGAACGGGCAATTGAAATAAAAGAGAAAAACATTATAATAAATACTGTGTAAAGAAATATGGTTGGTTTCCGGCGTCACTGTGTAAGTAAGTGATGTATATTTATCCCCATTATGTACTTGCTATGTTGATGATTTGATATCCAGTCCGAATATACTGGGGTTATAAGGACTGGCCCCTTTAGTTCTGTTGTATAGTATTCCTAGGAAGGCAAAATTTTCAGTGTATGTGTTCTATATATAATGGTTGTCTTGTCACTAGAAAGTCAAGATTGTAAAAGGTATTAGGGACTCTTACAGTTCTCTTTATAGACCTTGCCCTTATTTTTGAGGTTGTAAGCAATAGGTAGATTGGGTAGAAAAATAGTGGTACATAAGTCTACAGTCTTATAAAGTGGTTGTTTTTAAATCTTCTAGTACATAACTGTGGAGCATCTCAGTAGTTTAATAAAAAAGCTTCCTAGACAAACTTTAAGTTGCCAGGAAATTTTTTGTTTAGTTATGACTAATATCAGTTGTTGGTCAGAAGGGGTCTTAAGTTAATGAGCAGCTGTTCTTTTTCTTGTTGAACAAGTTCTGCATTATGTAACAGGTGCTTAGACTATGGTGGTGTGAATATTGTCAAGAGTTTCTCTACATCTGGATTATCCCTGGCAGGCTTCACTGAGAACGTGCAAAGTACATGTGATTACACAAAATCCAAATCTAGCATTTTGTGCTATATTTTACAACAAAATGCAGTCTTTGTTTTTATGGTGCACTGATGCATTTAAACAAATCCACTATAAACAACAGCTGATCGCATTCTTTTGTTCCTGTATGTTCATGGTACATTTTTACCACCAATTATTGTGAATTGCATAATTAGCAGTAAGTGTTTATCTCAAATGGAACATAATTCCACAAAGTGGTGTTATGGGGTAATTTGAGAATTTTTCAAGCCTAACACAGAATTTCTTAAACTACGTAATTTACACCACTGTAATTCACTGTAATTTTAATTTTACCCAGATCTAGTTGTGAGGAAGACTATGAATAAATTTATGTGGTTGCAAGTAGTCAGGCACTGTTATGTGTATTTCCAAAACTAAGAAGTGTCATCATCTATAAACTCACAACTGGAGACATAGTAAAAGAAGGCAAAAATGTACACTACTCATCACGGTCTGTGATGAGTTTAGTGTTTTGGTAAGTTTGTCTGTTGAGCAAATTTTCCCCACAGAGCATTATCTACAAGTTGAGAAGAAATTTTGAATTCCTCAGTGCAGACATGAAAACTTCCAAGCCTCTATTTGTTTACTGCCTTGTTAGTACTCTGGAGGCCTCTGTCTGGACCCTAAGGATAGACATCTACAACAAGTTGGTCTCAGTACAGGAATTTGCCTTTCTCATTCCAGGAGGCTATGTCTATAGGGCCATATCATTTTGCTTAGCAACACCTACTCACACCTTTTGGACATCTGATTTACATTTTTTTATGTTTGTCAAGAAAAGGGTCTGAGGATGGCGAGGTGCATGCAGCTGGAGATATTCAGAGTCAGGGGCATTTTGAGTCATCTTGTTTATTTCATCCACACACTCAATAATATTTTTAAAAGCTTTGAAGAATGTTTGAGTGTAGGTTGGATTTATTGAAGGATGAAAATGTTTTTCATCACAGAGGACACATCTGCATTACATATTTTCCCATGTCCCAGACTTCTTGCGTAGCAGTCCCCAGTTGATTCTACTGATGTCAGAGTATCAAGAAAACCTTTGGAGCGTACTCCATCAGTTTCCCCCCAAAAGACCTGTGATTAGTAGAATAGCTAAGACCAACAAATTTCCTATGAATCTGCTCAACGTCTTACCAAGTCTTTTACTAGTTAGCAAGGGTATATGTTTGTTACTAAGTTTTTTAATAAAATGACTCTTCTTCAGAACTTGAAACTGACAATCTGATGTTGGGACATAGACTGTTAGCATGTTTAGGACAGTCTTGAAAATTTCAGTTACTAAGTCATCTGAAGTCACACACAAGACGTGTTTTTCTTTGCTGCAAACTAACTACGGCTAGCATTCTTATGAATTAACATGAAGTAGCGGAGCGACAGAAGTGTTAGTCCTGGTTTAAAGCTTAAGAACAGTTGCGCCCCCCTGCGCTGATATTTATAATGTCAAACAAGCGGTATAGTTGGAAATGGCTGTGCACATAAGCGTTTACCCCGATCTCCCATAATAGTATAAGGGTTGAACATAACACCACAAATTCGTATGGTATTGTATGTCTTCCTATGTCCTGATGAGATTTTGAAGCAACAGAGGCCGAAATCAAAAAGAAAAAATGAACAGGTCACATAATTGTGTCGCAATAGTGTGATTGCCAACTCTTGTAGACATTTGATTTTACTACCTCAAAATAGAGGACTGTCTTTCCAAATACAAAAATGGCAGCCCGGTTTCACTAATTGGGAAGCATCATATCATAAAACATTAATATTGTGTTGTTAGTGACAAGTTAAGTAGAACTATATATTTTGTTTTGTTCTGTGGTTTTATGTTGCTTCGAGTATGGATGATGTACTAGGTGTATATAAGAATTTTAATAAGATTAATATAGAGATGTTAGAATAAAAGGTTGGAGAACAGGCAATTGAAATAAAAGAGAAAAACATTATAATAAATACTGTGTAAAGAAATATGGTTGGTTTCCGGTGTCACTGTGTAAGTAAGTGATGTATATTTATCCCCATTATGTACTTGCTATGTTGATGATTTGATATCCAGTCCGAATATACTGGGGTTATAAGGACTGGCCCCTTTAGTTCTGTTGTATAGCATTCCTAGGAAGGCTAAATTTTCAGTGTATATGTTCTATATATAATGGTTGTCTTGTCACTAGAAAGTCAAGATTGTAAAAGGTATTAGGGACTCTTACAGTTCTCTTTATAGACCTTGGCCTTATTTTTGAGGTTGTAAGCAATAGGTAGATTGGGAAGAAAAATAATGGTACATAGTCTACAGTCTTATAAAGTGGTTGTTTTTAAATCTTCTAGTGCCTAACTGTGGAGCATCTCACTAGTTTAATAAAAAGCTTCCTAGAAAAACTTTGAGTTGCCAGGGAACATTTTATTTAGTTATAACTGATATCCGTTGTTTGTCAGAAGGGGTCTGCAGTTATTGAACAGCTGCTCTTTTTCTTGTTGAACAAGTTTTGCATTATGTAACAGGTGCTTAGGTTATGGTGGTGTGAATATTGTGAAGAGTTTTTCTACATCTGGATTATCCCTGGCATCAATGATAAAGTAATCTACAATTGCCATGTTTGCTCTGTGTCAAGCTCTGGAAGAGAATGTGGGGATAGGGTGACAGAAACTCAGTGAATTATCCTCCCATCCTCTACATGAAAAGAGTAGCAACTGGTTGTGAAGTGAGAATCACCGCTGTAATATAATCTCTCCAGGACAAATTGGGCAATAGAGTATGAGGAAGGAGAGTTAAATATGGGCCTCATTCTTTGTCAATAGACTGTTTCTCAGTAATATACATTTATGTGGTGGTTTGTTTGTGAGGAAACAATCTCTTTAAATATAGGCGTTGATCATACATATGTCCCAACCCCCTTTCCATTAGTACATCTACCTGATACTCTGATAACAATAGCCCATAAGGAACCCAGTAAGTACTGGGTAAACTAGCAGGACATCAAAGTTGAGGGACTGACAGGAGTCAGAAGTCTAGTTAGAATTATTGTTAGGCCAACGCAAATAACACAGCCAAGGGTATCAGGCTAGAGAGGAGTAAGGTAACAAAAACACAATGAATGAAATGAATGGAAAACAACACAATTGCCAGGACCAAATGCCAGCAGAGAACATACAACTGAGAATGTTGCATGGTAACATTGGTCAGTTACTGACACTTATTTTGCTGCCCTGGAAGTGCTGTCCTCATGATCTTGCTATCTGATTAGCCTGATTCTTCCTCTGCCTTTCAAGGTCCTCCTCCTACTACTTAACCCCAGCCTCCACAGACCAGTCTTCTACGTTTTCTAGGGCTTCCAGCTACTCTTTTCTCTGTGTTCAAACCTCATTGTTGCAAGATGTCTCTTCCCTACAACTATACCTTCCTTGTCACATCCTGACACTTGGATAGGGGGAAGCAAATCATCATAGTCGAGGCTAGCAGGAATTCCCTCTATACGTTTCATGTGTGGGAACGTTTTGTGAGATAGTTTTATATAAAGTCTTTGCCAGCATGAATAAAGCTACACTGTGTTGTTTGGGATTTACATTTTCAAAAGCAAATGTATTTGTTTCCATGGATGGGGGTTAATGCTATGGTGTTAATTTGCCACTGTTTTTTAAACCTGTGATTGCTAGGCAGTTCTACAACACCCAATTGCAGCAGCACATTTGTTAGCCAGATCCTTTGGGTGATAAAAATTTATGTTTACACTATTTGTAACTTTTAGGGTAATACCCTTGACTATCATGCATACTCCATTTTCGCATGTTGAATGTAAATATGTGTTTGGAATTTTGGACATAAATTCTACAATGTGCTCATCAGGTCAACTCCACTTGGCAAATCTGTCAAATAATCCACATAGCGAGACTCTTCAATCCTGAGATTGCACATAACAATTGCTGAGACTGTATGATAATACAAACATTTGCCTGAAGATTGTCCATTACTTTGTAATGTACCTCTCCATTACGAAAAAAGAAATTGCTTGAGACTCTTGAGCCCCATAAGGCCGAATTTGGCAAGGCAAACTAATGCTATACAATATTCCTGTTCTCCTGCACATAGTTGAAACAAATCTAATGTTCTGTCTATGCCAGATATGCACTGAAATCAAATAGATTAGATGATAAAGACATCTGATAATGACATGTCATTCATGGGTACTTGGTGTGGGATAGAATTAAAAGCTTTCCTGGAGAAAGGCTACAAGCTTGAAAAAATGCAGGAAACGTGGCACTTTGTGCACACTACTTTTGCACTAGGTTCTGAGTATATAAAACTTTTTTCAAAGATAATCAGGAGGCCTCTGGATTACTGGAATGGTGCAACTCCAGTGTTGCAAAGCTAAATTTTATTTTTGATTACAACATACACAGAGGTATTCACCTTAAACTAGAGTACATAGAGATTAACCCAGCTAGATGCCAGTTAGCTAAACTCTGTAACAATTCTCTGTGGGGAAAATTTGCTCAACAGACAAACTTACCAAAACACTAAACTCATCACAGACCGTGATGAGTAGTGTACATTTTTGCCTTCTTTTACTATGTCTCCAGTTGTGAGTTTATAGATGATGACACTTCTTAGTTTTGGAAATACACATAACAGTGCCTGACTACTTGCAACCACATAAATTTATTCATAGTCTTCCTCACAACTAGATCTGGGTAAAATTAAAATTACAGTGAATTACAGTGGTGTAAATTACGTAGTTTAAGAAATTCTGTGTTAGGCTTGAAAAATTCTCAAATTACCCCATAACACCACTTTGTGGAATTATGTTCCTTTTGAGGTAAACACTTACTGCGAATTATGCAATTCACAATAATTGGTGGTAAAAATGTACCATGATCGTACAGGAACAACAGAATGCGATCAGCTGTTGTTTATAGTGGATTTGTTTAAATGCATCTGTGCACCATAAAAACAAAGACTGCATTTTGTTGTAAAATATAGCACAAAATGCTAGATTTGGATTTTGTGTAATCACATGTACTTTGCACGTTCTCAGTGAAGCCTGCCAGGGATAATCCAGATGTAGAGAAACTCTTGACAATATTCACACCACCATAGTCTAAGCACCTGTTACATAATGCAGAACTTGTTCAACAAGAAAAAGAACAGCTGATCATTAACTTAAGACCCCTTCTGACCAACAACTGATATTAGTCATAACTAAACAAAAAAATTCCTGGCAACTTAAAGTTTGTCTAGGAAGCTTTTTTATTAAACTACTGAGATGCTCCACAGTTATGTACTAGAAGATTTAAAAACAACCACTTTATAAGACTGTAGACTTATGTACCACTATCTTTCTACCCAATCTACCTATTGCTTACAACCTAAAAAGTAAGGCCAAGGCCTATAGAGAGAATTGTAAGAGTCCCTAATACCTTTTACAATCTAGACTTTCTAGTGAAAAGACAACCATAACATATAGAGCATAGACACTGAAAATCTAGCCTTCCTAAGAATGCTACACAACAGAACTTATAACCCCAATATATTCGGACTGGATCAAATCATTAACATATCAAGTACATATTGGGTATAAATATACATCACTTACTTACACGGGGACACCGGAAACCAACCATATTTCTTTACACAGTATTTATTATAATATTTTTCTTTTATTTCAGTTGCCCGTTCTCTAACTTTTTATTCTAACATCTCTATATTAATCATATTAAAATTCTTCTATACACCTAGTACATCATCCATACTCGACGCAACATAAAACCACAGAATAAAACAAAATGTTTAATTGTACATAACTTGTCACTAACAACACAATATAAATGTTCATGATATTATGCTTCCCAATTAGTCAAACCGGGCTGCCATTTTGTATTCGGAAAGACAGTCCTCTATTTTGAGGTAGTAAAATAAAATGTCTACAATGGATGGCAATTACACTATTGTGACACAATTATGTGATCTGGTAATTTCTTCTGTTTGATTCATATATTTCCAATACTCCTCGACTCTTTTCTGTGGATGCGTTTCGGCCTTTGTTTCTTCGAAACCTCATCAGGACATAGGAAGACCTACTGTCCCTTGCGGATTTGTGGTGTTATGTTCAACCCTTATACTATTATGGTACATCGGGGTATCCGCTTATGTGCGCAGCCATGTCCAACTCTACCGCTTGTTCGACAATATAAATATCAGCGCAGAGGGGCGCGACTGTTCTTAAGCTTTAAACCGGGACTAATTCCTCCGCCACTCCGCTACTTCATGTCACTTCCTAAGAATGCTAGCCATGGTTAGTTTGCAGCAAAGAAAAACACGTCTTGTGTGTGCCTTCAGGTGACTTAGTAACTGCAATTTTCAAGACTGTCCTAAACATGCTAACAGTCAATGTCCCAACCTCAGATTGTCAGTTTGAAGTTCTGAAGAAGAGTCATTTTATTAAAAAACTTAGTAACAAACATATACCCTTGCTAACTAGTAAAAGACTTGGTAAGACGTTGAGCAGATTCATAGGAAATTTGTTGGTCTTAGCTATTCCATTCTTTTGGGGGGAAACTGATGGAGTTCGCTCCAGTGATTTACTTGATACCCTGACATCAGTAGAATCAACTTGGGACTGCTACGCAAGAAGTCTGGGACATGGGAAAATATGTAATGCATATGTGTCCTCAGTGATTAAAAACATTTTAATTCTACAAGAAATCCAACCTACACTCAAACATTCTTCAAAGCTTTTAAAAATATTATTGAGTGTGTGGATGAAATAAACAAGATGACTCAAAATGCCCCTGACTCTGAAAATCCCCAGCTGCATGCACCTCACCATCCTACGACCCTTTTATTGACAAACTTTTAAAAATGTAAATCAGATGTCCAAAAGGTGTGAGCATATGTTGCTAAGCAAAATGATATGGCCCTATAGACATAGCCTCTTGGAATGAGAAAGGCAAATTCCCATACTGAGGCCTGCTTGTTGTAGATTTCTATCCTTAGGATCTAGTCAGAAGCACCCCGAGTACTAACAAGGCAAAAAAACAATAGAGGCTGGAAAGGTTTCATGCCTGCCACTGAGGAACTCAAAATTCCTTCTCAAGTTGTAGGTAATGCTTAAGACAGAATTGTTGGTCCACCATATTCGACCAGGCTATGGTAACATTCCCTACAGATGGTGGGTTCACTGTAGGTTTTCATAAACCGCATGCAGATTTCCTTTAATATTTGATGTTGCGGTGTGGCCTTAAAAGATATTTAGTATCACTTCCCTGTATATAAAGGTGACTTACAGTGACTAGTCATAGAATATTGTTGACACTTTAAGAAATTAAGTAGGTTGTTGGGTGGGAATAGGACTAGGAATCTCTTTTAGACTTAGTCCAAGGCTATTAGGAAAACCTGCATTAAAGTTAGAACCTTGTGGGTTTATTGAAAAATATGATCAGTACAGAAAGCAAGATTCATTAATAAATCAAGCACATTTGTTAAAAAATAAATATCTAAATAAATCTGCGAAATAGACTGACATAGAGTGAGTCTCCAAAGAAAAGCCAACAGGTCACTGGCTCTCCTCCAAAATAACACACCTTGTATCAAGTTTTTGGGACCTAAGACACACACATTTTCACAGCATGATATAAAATAAAAGGCACAGGAAAACAGAATGCTAACAGCTGTTGTTCATGGTGCTTTTGTTCTATTAGACAGTGTTTTTAACGTGAATTGAGTCCTTGCATCAATGATGGAGAAGAGGACCCATTTTGCAGTAAAATATAGTTGTAGGGAGAAACGTTATTGCTGACCCTCTGTGGTTTTAGGATATCACTATGTACATAAACTATATGGATCAGATGCTCAAATTTGGTTCCCAATAGATTATTTAACTTGTGGCTGCAGCCAACATAGAAGCACCTCTTATATTCAAAGGGGGTTGGTAAACCATTAACTACAGCGCATCTGTCTAGGAAATACAGCCCCACCTGAAATTCACCACCCTGCAAGGCTTGCTGAATAAATTTTTTTTCATTTTCAGAGATGTACATTACCAGTTGAATAGAGAGTGTAGAATCACACTATTACTGCACTTCCTTTATACAAATCAGGTGCAAAAATGCTAAGCTTTCAGGCTGTAAAACATATGCGTGTAGGTAGCCATACACATCGCAGCTAGCATCACATATTGAAAAAGGTCTGTGTACTCAATGTATTTTACCATCTCAAGGGTGTTCAGCTGCAGAAGCGTTTCTTGTCTTGGCATTTGTATACCTTCCCAAATAGGTTACCACCATTTCTTAAGAAATGTTAATCTTGACAGTATGCTTTTGATTCAGCTTCACAGGTCTTGTTTCTGTTTTCTGTTTACTATTTTAAGAACTTATCTTTCTCCACAGGCATTATATAATCAATGCTGTAGCCTTTAGGGGAAGATATAGGCCCTACTTAGGTTTGGTCTGCGATGGTGTTAAAGAAGTGTGGGAAATAAACTTTAGACCCTGAAAAGTCAAAGGAAGGCTTTCTGCAGCTTACTCAGTTTCATGAACAGACATTTTAGGGAATCAATTAATCCTCTATGAAAACGAATCACCATGAGCAGCAAGAATCTTTATCCTTGAGTGATGGGTTACACAAGCACTCTTTCAAGAATAATTTTTTGCAAATTGAAGAACAATTTATAAGCTTTAGAGTTATGGCCTAACTCTTAGTCTGAATTTAGATGAAAGGCAAAGTTGTAATTGGGCTCAACACAACATTTTCTTGAGCACATTGTAGGTCAGAGAAGATATACTTTTCAGTTTTGGTCTTAGGCCATTCTTTAGTCATTTAATACTTATATTATTTTCTTTCTGAAAAATTCATTTTAAAATATGGGTATTTTAACCCGTTTGCGGTCATGATCAGTGCCAATCTGACAACTGTATATTAAACAACCTGTTTTGGGGATTTGCTGAATCAGACTTGGACTCCCATCTTGTTTTATTAAAGGGTTTGTGACCTGTGTTAGTTGTGCTCAGGGTAATTTGAGTGACTGATGTTGCATTTTGTTTTCTTAGCGCCTTAACTGTTTTACAATAAAGGGTATTCGGTAAGGCTCTGTTTGTAAAAAACATGTTTAAACACATTCTTTATCAATCGCATTGTACCAGTTTTGCTTATTTATTAACATCCCTCTTAATATCTGATTGACCTGAAAGATATCCTAACACTTGTTTGACCAATTTGTAACCTGAAAAACCTTGCATAAAGCAAACACAATGCATTAAAAATAGCCTCCTGGCCTAGGACATATACTCAGCTATCAGATTGCTGATCAACAGACCCATCCTGTACAGATTTAATAAACTAAGATAAAATGTACTCAACAGCTTACAGGCCTACAAGATAGATACAGGTTTCAAACTGTTAATTAATCAACCCATCCCAAGGCAGCCTAACACACTATATTAATTTAGATAACCTTTGGCGCAAACTAAAAACTCCCATCCAAATACAAAGCATGAAATGGGTAGCTCTATTTTGAAGCACAGCCCTAAAGGTTGTCACCTCACTTCAAAAACTAACTGGCTGCGGGAACTATTCAATCTATGTCATTGTATCATATTGAATCAGTTAAATCGAATAACAAATGCTGCCTTGGTGATCCACCAAAACATGCCAAAAATAAATCCATTAATAACCATGTTCAAAACAGTAAATTCATTTAGATTGCCTCCAGCATGCCTTAACTGTTGCCATTCAAATACATAGCATTGCTCTCTCTTCAAATATATAAATAAAAAATAAATGTATATTAACAAGGGTAATTATACCATCAATTGTTATATTGATAGACATGGATTGACACTCTCAAAATGTAAAATCAAATACAGAAATGACTCGCACATATTTTACATCTCTCTATTTTAAAGTATTATGCTGCATATGTGTTAAAACTTTCAATATATAATTCACACTGCAAGCATTTTTCAACCACAATGCTTTAAGAAACTCTGCAGTGTATTTCATTTTGATTTGAAAAATAGTAAAGATACATTCTGTGGTTTCATACCTAGAAGCAGTTTTCTTAACCTTCATAATTTGTGTTTCCTATAAAAATTGCTTTTCAACTCCATAATGTGTTTTTCCCTGAGTGTGTCTTCACAACAACGGGTGTCTCTTAGGCTCTACTCAGTCCAAACTGGGCTACAGGCCTCCTCGATTTCTTCTCTCAATGATGTGCTTTAAGTTCAATAACATTGAATGACCAAAGTCTTTATTTTTTTCTGAAACAGTCTTACTGTATGTAATCCATGGTATAGTGGGTGTCCCCATTCCACTGTTTCTCAACAGTATGTAATTTGCAGCTAGTTAGAAAGGCTTGGGTGTCAGCTCTGAGGCCTGGATCCCATAGGGGATATCACCTGGTGCACCATGATTTGTCCCCACAATATCTACACAGTTAACTTTAGTAATGAGGTCAAGGTCATGGCATTTTGAAAATAGAGGGTGAAAGTACACATAACAACCTAAGTTTAAAGGACGCTTCTATAGGGGGGACACAACATGTGACAATGTTTACGTTAGCAATACTGTCTCCCACAGATTGTCTGCAATGGATATAATCCACAGATGCAAGTGCAGGGAGCAGGACATTTTCATTGATTTGTGATAGATAATCCTTAGACATTTGTGAGTCCCAAAGAAGGATGCAATAGATACACAAATCTTAAGTGGAAAATTATAACTCTTAAATATTCTTACTTTTCTGTGAGCAAATCCCACAAATTTTATGAAGGGCTGAGGTAGGCCTTTTCACTTGACACCTGTTTTCTACCCCTATTCCATCTCTTTTCTGCAAAATATCTAAAGATTTGTTGGAGTGCTACTTCTCACAAATCACCAACTTGTGCTAATTTAGGATCAAAATATGCATTTCAGAGCACTTGTTTACATGTCTAAATGTTTACACATAAATCAGTAGACATTTATATCTAAGAGGATAAATAACATGGCTCATAGTTATGACAAAAACTGTATAAGTGGGGCGGAGATTTACATCTCCACATGAGCGTATGTTTAGGTTCTTTTGTATTCACAGACATATCCGAAAATGTGCCTGGAAATCTGTGCCCGACTCAGGTTTAGCACTAAAAGCTGTGAGCACTAAAAAAATCTGATTTCTAGGACTGGGGTAACTTCATCATCTTTGTCATCGCAAATGAGTCAGTATTTTGGTTCTAAAAATCCTCTAGCAAGGCTGAACACTATAATTGGGCAGGGCCCCATGAGATGAGATACATACTTTTAAATCTTCTGCTGAAGCCTTTTTTTGCAGCAAACAGCACTGATGGGGCAGACCTCGAAATCTGCCTGCCAATGGTGTATCCTCTGTGGGATAACCTCTGCACCATGTTCCAGTCCTACCAAGTAAAAAAAAAAAGACTTTATCTCGAATGTTTGTTGATGCTGAGAAAGCCACTCTTCATGCAAAGAGGACTGCAAGGCCCTTAGGTCTGGCTTCTAGGTTCTACATCTCTCCAGCCAGGGCTCAATGGAAATGGTGCACAACCTTGATGTTGCAAAAATATTGTTGGGCACAAATAGCAGTTAAACAATATCCAGAATATCGTGGAAAAGACAATTTCAAATAATAATAACAGTTCTTAAGTATTTTTGGCCTGATTTAAATGCTGGCGGTAATGGTCCCCCCATTGATTTTTTCCACTGAAAACTCGTCCGCTGCCATGCTGGTCCACCTGCCGGATTTAGATGTTTGCGGTCCCATAGCCAAGCGCCTGCATTTGTCCCACTGCCTCAGCCAAGAAACACTGCCCCCTTGTTGGCGCCATAGGGAAAAGTGGCTGAAGTAAGGACTCCAGCCACCTTTCCTATCTTGTAGATTTGAATGTGACTTACTGCCAAGCAAAAATTGGGGGTCCTACCTCCATACTTGAGTTGGCAAGTTGGGGAGGGAAACAAGGTAAAAACTTACCTTTTCTCCTGATTCTCCTTCTGTTTTTGACTGGACACGACTGGACAGGACAATCCGGCGCTGCTGCCGCTGACCCACAGAGGAAACACAACACTCAAAGGTAGGGATGCTGCATTGATGGACACTGCACGTGAGGTCCGGAGCACTGCAGGCATATACATGTCACAGGTATTTTTTTTCATTATGGTGAAATGCATATGTTGGGTACACAATTGGGTCACACATGGCTTGGGACATACTGCCACAATACGCATATTGCACACATACACATGTGTCATTGTGGTGTCATTATTCATTGCTAAATGAATGGTGGGACCACAATGACGGTACAATGATGGTCTATGTGTGCACATTGAAAGGGGACCTGTACTGGTAATTTTGTGATGCCTGTTATGGATGTGAGTCAGTACGTGTGTGTTTGTGATTGAATTGGATGGCTGGTTGAGGTGGAGGGAACGGTGGTGGGTGATGTGGGTGTGTCTGTATGTGTGTCACTTGCATGTTGGATCAATTATGTTGTATATGTTATGTTGCTATGTGCAACATTCAGGTGAGTGTTGTGTGGCAGACGTTGTCATGATGTGTGTAGTTGTGCCCTGTGTGAGTGTGTTTGTATAGCTGAGTGTGTGGTTGTGTTGGTTGTTGTGGTTGTGTTGTGTGTGGGTGCGGTGTGAATACTGTGTTTATGTTGTGTCATAAATGTATGGCAATAGCTATGGTCAGCATATACAAAATGTGAGGTGTGGAAATGGCAATGGATAATGATGTATTGTGTCATGTGTTGTGCAGGGCGACACATATGGCTAAGGTAGAGAGTGTCTGTGTGACTTACCTGTATTCTATAGCCACTGCCATTGTCCGCTATCCATTAGGTCCCTTAACAGGCTCCCTCCATCAGCAATCCACTGGTATAATACCGTCTGCAGAGCTGAAACATCTTAACATGTTCAACTGGAACCCCTCAGCTGCCTGACGGCTAGGAAGCGGGCTCTATTGTAGCGGTCTGCGACTCAGCCGCAAATACATCTAAATACGACAGGTGGAACACTGTTGACCTGACGGTGTTTTGGGGTCCACAGTTGATGCGCGATAACACCGTCATCACCTAAATCAGACCCTTACTATTGTTTGTGTGCTATTAGTTGTTATTTTATTGTTATTTGTGTGTAAATATCTTCTGGCATAGTTTATTTTATTTTGCTTTGCTTATGTATTTAAAGATGGGTTTAATTATTTGAATTGTTATTTATTGGCAGTTTGTTACGCTTGTATGGCTATAGTGTAAAAATTGTAATTTGTATATCATAATTGCTTATAAATTGTTAATTTTATAAATTATTACTAATTCTGTCCATTTTTTTATTTATAAATTATTTAACAGATAATGAGATAATTTGACAAATGGTAATTACTTTTTGAGGGTAATATAAATGTTTTCAATTGGTAAATGTTAGAAATGGGGTCTTTGGTTGACAGTCAGGTTACCCCCTGTTCAAGCAAGGACCCTCACTCTAGTCAGGGTAAAAGAGAATCACCCTCAGCTAACCCCTGCTTACCCCCTTGTTTAGCTTGGCAGAGCACTAGGCTTAACTTCAGAGTGCTAGGTGTAAAGTATTTGTACCAATACACACAGTAACTTAATGAAAACACTACAAAATGACACAACACCAGTTTAGAAAAATAGGAAATATTTATCTAAACAAAACAAGACCAAAACGACAAAAAAATCCACAATACACAAGTCAAGTTATCAATAAAAATGCAAAAGAGTCTTTAAGTAGTTTTAAGCACACACTAACGCTGTCAGCGTGGAAAAGTAACTTAGGCACGTCAAAAATAACCCCGCACGTGTGAGTGCGCATCAAAAAGGGCTTGCGATGCGTTGATTCTACTCACGAGCGGGACAGTGCGTCGTTTCTCCTTTCGCTTGGTCGGGGCGCATCGTTTCTTATCTCCGCAGGAGAGCGGTGCGTTGATCCGGTCAGCACTCTCGGGGTCCGGGCAGTCCTTGCGTTGTCTTTCCACGCACAGCGGTACTTGAGTCGGAAATCCAGCTGACAATGATCCGAAAACCCCGCAGCGCGGGTTGTGATCTCCCAGCCTCCATCAGCGATGCTGCACGTTGTTTCTCCTGCTCTGTGCGTCGATTCTTCGGTCGCGTTTCCTGTGAGCATTGTTTCTTAGCTGCAGAGCCGGCGGCGTGTCGTTTCTTCAGCCACAGATCAGAGTTGCGTCGATCTTTTTCCCGCACGGCGCTCTGTGCGTGGATTTCCTTGTCTTTAGGCTGCCAGCTTTTCCTTTCAGGGCCCCAGGAACTGGATGGGCACCACAGGGCAGAGTAGGAGTCTCTCCAGAGACGCCAGGTGCTGGCAGGGAGAAGTCTTTGCTGTCCCTGAGACTTCAAACAACAGGAGGCAAGCTCTAAATCAAGCCCTTGGAGATTTCTTCTCAAGAAGGAAGGCACACAAAGTCTAGTCTTTGCCCTCTTACTCTGGCAGAAGCAGCAACTGCAGGATAGCTCCACAAAGCACAGTCACAGGCAGGGCAGCTCTTCTTTCTCAGCTCTTCAGCTCTTCTCCAGGCAGAGGTTCCTCTTGTTTCCTGAAGGGTTTCTAAAGTCTGTAGTTTTGGGTGCCCTTCTTATACCCAATTTCTCCTTTGAAGTAGGCCTACTTCAAAGTAAAGTCTCTTTTGAATGTGAAATCCTGCCTTGCCCAGGCCAGGCCCCAGACACTCACCAGGGGGTTGGAGACTGCATTGTGTGAGGGCAGGCACAGCCCTTTCAGGTGTGAGTGACCACTCCTCCCCCCCTCCTTGCACAGATGGCTCATCAGGATATGCAGGCTACACCCCAGTTCCCTTTGTGTTACTGTCTAGTGTGAGGTGCAACCAGCCCAACTGTCAAACTGACCCAGACAGGGAATCCACAAACAGGCAGAGTCACAGAAATGGTATAAGCAAGAAAATGCCCACTTTCTAAAAGTGGCATTTTCAAACACACAATCTTAAAATCAACTTTACTAAAAGATGTATTTTTAAATTGTGAGCTCAGAGACCCCAAACTCCACATGTCCATCCACTCCCAAAGATAATATACACTTTAATCAGATTTAAAAGTAGCCCCCATGTTAACCTCTGAGAGGGACAAGCCTTGCAACAGTGAAAAACAAATTTAGCAATATTTCACTGTCAGAACTTATAAAACATATTAATATATGTCCTACCTTAACCATACACTGCACCCTACCCTTGGGACTACCTAGGGCCTACCTTAGGGGTGTCTGACATGTAAGAAAAGGGAAGGTTTAGGCCTGGCAAGTGGATACACTTGCCAAGTCGAATTTATAATTAAAACTGCATACACAGACACTGCAGTGGCAGGTCTGAGACATGATTACAGAGCTACTTGCCCACTAGTAGCATTTGATTTACAGGCCCTGGCACCTCTAGTGCACTTTGCTAGGGACTTACCAGTAAACCAAATATGCCAATCATGGATAAACCAATTACATACACATTTTGTAAAGGAGCACTTGCACTTTAGCACTGATTAGCAGTGGTAAAGTGCCGAGAGTAACAAAAACAGTAAAATGAGAGTCCAGCACACATCAACAACCTGGGGAACAGAGGCAAAAAGTTAAGGGAGACCACAATGAAAAGTCTAACAGTAAATAACTTTTATTATTTCAATATTTTATTTGTAATCTTGGTTTTTCATGTTGTGATCTGTGATGTTGTGATTGTTAGAAATTTTATTTATTTTTAGTATAAATGTTGAAATATATTTTATGTTTCGTTTTTATTTATATTTAGTGTATATATTAGTTTGAAAGTTAGTATAATTGTTAAAGTTAATAGGTTAAATGTTTTAAATTTGCTAAACTTAATGTAAGTTACTTAATTTAATAATGGTATTTTGATCCACTACATAGTTTGTAGTCAATATTTGTACTTTGGAAAGTATTTTTGTACTTTAGAAAGTATTTAAGTCGATATTTGTGTCCCCTATAACATTTTGGTGTTGTTTAGTATCACACTATTTTTGTCTGCAATATTATGTTAAAGAAGCATGGAAACGCCGGTCCACTCAAAGCTGGTCAGCTGTATCTTCTCACAGGATGGAGGCCTTCAGCATTTTGTACTCCTGTAACAGTGAACAGGAGAAGTTCTGGGGGTCTGGGGCCGTATTACAAATGTGTGCCCTGCCCTGATTTGCATTACAGCTCACCTTTAACTGAATGTTTGGGTCACACCCCAGGTCTTTCCTCCATATTACTGCAAATGCACTGTTCCCCAGTGCAGACGTGAATCCTCGTCTGCACTGAGAACAGTGCGTCAGTGAAAGGCCGGATGAGTGTTTGAAGCTGCTGGTCTGCCTTCACTGTAGAAAAAGGATCTGATCTCCCTTTAAAGAGGAGAGCAGAGATGCCTCTGCAGGGGAGTGCAGAATATGACTGCACCTGGTCGTAGGTGGCTCTTTCTGAGACCACTGTTAACACAATAAAGCAGGCACCCTACGGGGTGCACTGACTGTACGCCACTTCAATTGGGGTGTGTATTTTGTGCGCCTCCCGACAGGTTTCCCGCATCTGCACCCAGATCTTTAATAGAGCTCTGGAGCAAAGGAAAAGAGCTTCCTCATTGGCATGGGAGAGCACTATTTTACTATCACACCAGCACACCTTTCGAGGTGGTATTACAGAAAGGGTCTTACAAGCATCGGTGGCCTCTTCTTAAATATCAAAGTGCTCAGACTGCCCAAAAAGCAGACTCAGATGCCCATTGTGTACCTGTTTTGCAATACTTCAGACTGAGACAAGATAAAATTAAAGGAATGCCAATAATTCAGCACTCTTAATCTGATCATTACATTTATTTAGGCACTTTTCAAAGTTTCTATAGGGAAAGCGTGCAGGTCAAATGCACTTCTGAAAATACACTTCTGAAATAATCACAGCAGTAGAATAATAATGTTCATAGAAACAATGAAAATACACTACTTCAATCATGGATAATATATCTACATATAGTGATTATATATTCATGCACAATGCAAAGCTAAAAATAAGAATTAAAAATGCATCACCATGGGGATTGACTTAGACGTCATCTCTTTGCCAACTTCAAGTCGGGAACCCAGACAACTGCCGAAAGAGAGAACCACCCTCAATGGGAATGAACCGGGCAAAGACATCCCATTCTCGGAATGAGTTTGATCTAACCCCAGTCGTTAAATTTCCCTATTATATACCTTAAACTAGCTGGAAAGGAGAATTCTAGAACCCCCCCTCCCATACTGTAAATTGTTGTTCAAATGCTAGCTGTACCAGTCCATGTTGAAAGAGCATGTTAGACATTGGCCACATCCCAAGATGCACTCCCAGGACCAAATTGTTCTCTGCTGTACCAAAAACATTCTCTGGTACATCCTTATCTTTCCCTCACTCCTCCGTGTTATGTCCCTGCCATGGTGAGAAGGGGAGCGAAAACATGTTGCACAAGCTGTGCTTGGAAAAATACCTGACAGTGTATGAAGCTAAGATAAACACAAAATTGAGACAGTGGTCAAGATGGAGCTGGTGGTTAAATATGAATATCTTTACACTCTACCCTTTTACCAGTAACTCTCATAACGTACGGTGTGAAATTAACTTGTTTTGGTCTAAATGTTGCAGGCAAATTAGGTATGCAATGTACACAGCGACACAACGTTATAACTATAGAAATTACCACAAGTATCCCACCCAAAATATTACGTAATTGTCCAAAATCGGGCAAAAACTGGAACAACAAATCCCACCAGCTTTTATCCACATTTTGTTTTACTCCTTTCACCAACTCATGTAAAGTGTCAAAATGGACTGACTGGATTTAGAGTGGTCTGACAGATTAAAACAACATGCCTTAAAATTCAGAGCAACCGTGATCATGCTTTCACTATTAATACTCAATTGCAGCTCTGTTTTGCAATGCTGCTTTTCTAGTACCACAGATATCTATCAAAAATTTGGATAAAGCAATAGAAGTGTGATCAATATTTTTGACTATTAAGCATCCCAATTTATTGATCATTTGAATATTATAGCCAAATAATCTGGGCACCCTCACAATAGAGACTCAAGCTTATGTATTCTGATTTAGATAATAATTGCATATCGTATTCACAGTCTTCATTTAATTGATTAGCTTCTCTTGCGAACGAGTATGTACAGAATGAAATGGAAACATCATGAGTCCTAATTGTGTAGAGGTACACGGTCCACCAGTTATTTTAGCGGGAATGTAGGTGAAAGTGATATTTCCACACGAGAACATCCAGCCCACCAGTAATTTAGCACGCTTGGTGTGACTAATAGCATTCACCACGTGAAGACAGGACATTGGATTATCCATCCGTTTGCAATGTATATCTGTTCGGTAATGGCAGAGTATCTTTTGTTCCCATGGTATCTCTTGAGGAGATCCCGTTGTTGTCTCAAGACGCAGTTGTGTGCATTTTCCAATTTGACCTGAATGACAGGTGAAATTAAAACATACCTGGTGTGATATTACCCCACTTTTCATCTGCCGTTTCCTGGCAAAACCTGCAATACTTGTAGGGTGCATAAAGAGATAACACGTCACTCTGTTGCACATTTCTAACTTATTAGTGACATTGAAGATATCTAGTAGAATTTTCGCAGGTGTAGGGATAGCCACCAGGCAGGTGTAAATGATGTTCACTGTGCTTTGCATGGAGGATATGCAGAAATCCGATCTGTTGAGTACGACATGTGCCAGGTGGGCTCAAATATTTTCAGTCAAGTGCAGTAAAGGTGTCGCTTGACGTGGTCAATCAATCATTTCGGAGTTGTTTTTTTTTTGGTCTCGCTTGACACCACACGCACACGCCCGAAAGGAGGCCACACATCGCAGTCAGCATACAGACACCTTGTAGTATGACCTGTAAAAGAGACAAGTACAATCATTCATGTAAATAACATTTGTCAGCTGGGATGTGTTCCCACCGTTCCAATCAGGTTTCATGATTAGGAGAACATTATCTGGGCCATTAGCTATAATTTCTGCTGGTTCTGGAGGGTGAATTGGGGATTCCACCCACAACTAAGCACCAGATTTTTTGTCAGTTGATCCCCAAAACCTCACTCCCCATGTACTGTAAGAAGGGCTGGTTCAGTCCCCTTTCTCACAGTTCCTCCATATACAGGGCTAATTATAATCTGCACAATTCTGTCTCCTGCTTGTAGCATCCAATCAGTGTCTCCACTATTCAAGAGAATAATCCTGATTTCTCCTTCGTAGTCTGCATCAGTCACACCTCCTAAGACCTGACTACCTTTGAGTGCCAACCCAGATCTAGGAGGAATCAATCCGAAATGCTCCAGTGGAATCTGTATTCCAACACCTGCTTCACAGAGTGCCATGTTTCTTGGTTTCAATGTGTAAGCTTTTAAATCATGTAGGTCAAGACCTGCAGATTCTGTTGTAACTCTGTAAGGAGCTATACTTCCTGGTTTTACTTCCCAATGCATGATGGTGTTGGTGGCCACATTGGGTTGTATTTGCAATGCTGGGGTTAACATCCTCATCAGCAGAGTCTCAGCATTTGTTAGTGGTCTGGTATTCAGAATTTCGAGAGCTTCATTTAAATGCTCTCTCCAGTTTTTCAAAGTTCCATCTGACAATTTTCGTAATAGGGCTTTCAGCAGCCGTTCGTTCTCCCAATCAGTCCTGCAGCTTGTGGACAATAAGGAATGTGATACATCCACTCAATGCTGTGTTGTAAACAGTAATCTTGTACCAATATTCCTTTGAAATGTGCACCACTGTCAATCTGGACCTGCAGTGGTACTCCATAATATAACATTAACAGGTCCAGAGTTTTGATGGTATTATGCTCAGTGGCACGTTTACAAGGGACAGCAATCAGGTAACCAGGATAGGTGTCCACTACTGTGCAAGCGTATTGACACCCGCGACTAGTCAGTAGTGGTCCAATGTAGTCAATTTGCTATCACTGCCCCTGTAACTTCCTTCTGCCCAGCTGACCTTTGACAGTTTGCAGGACAGATCTCTGTTGTGTATGTTGACAAATAGGACATTGCATGATTACAGTTTTTATGAAGTCTAGGGGAATGTGCATTCCTCTAATCTCTGCCCACCTGTAAGTGGCTTTCTCTCCCAGGTGTCAACATTTTTGGTGTTCCCATTTCGCCATCCCCACCAAGTCAGAATTCGGTATCGCCACCTCTGCCTCTGAAAATTTGGCTTTGTCATCTGCAAGGGAATTGAACCAGCGTTCTAGTAAATCGGTGGCACGGTGGGCAGCATCATGATACACAGTAACAGTACTTTGCTCTAGCATTTCTCAAAGTTCCTCCCACAATTCTTTGCCCCATACCTCCTTTGAATGTATTTGCCAGTTAGGTGCATGCCATGTGGGAAGCCACGTGGTTAACCTACTGGCGGTAGACCAAGAATCAGTATAAATGTGACAAGTTCCAGGCAATTCTTGCTTCAACCCTTGAAACACATCATGCAATTTTGCATGTTGACTACTCTTCCCTTCTCCTCTAGTGATCAACAGCTTTTTGGTGACCGGGTTATATGAAACTGCCTTCCAATATCTTTTAGCCCCCACCTATTTGGCTGAACCATCGGGAAACCATACATGATTCCTATCCTCAGGGGACAAGGATTCAAATGGCTCACCACATCTCACTGGTGACTCTTTTATCTGTGGTACCTCTTGCACCCTCTCCTCAGCCTGCACATGGGCTTGTGACAACTTTTCATGTAAAGTGGCGGGGCCTGCTGGTCCCACTCGAGCCCTGTCCTGTATGTACCATTTCCAATGTATGATACTAGCTTCTTGTGCATGTCCTATGCAGTGAGTTTTAAGTGACCCACCCATTACCCACTGCATTATTGGAATCTCAGGTCTCAAAAGCATATTATGACCTAGGGTCATTTGCTCAGTATCCACTAGAGCCCAGTAGCATGCAAGTACTTGTTTCTCAAAGGGAGTGTATCGCTCCTCAGCCTCAGGTAACGTTTTAGTCCAGAAACCCAGAGGTACCCTCGTTCTTCCCTGTTTTTGCCACATACTACAACTTGCATTTTACCCCTGAACGGTTATATGCAACTAAATGTCTCCTTCTTGCACTGGCTACAGGTCTAAAACCTGTTGAATTGCCTCCGTTGCCAAATCAAACACACACTGCTGTTCACCCCATTCAAACTCATGATTCTTTTGTGTCACTTTGTAGAAAGGGGCTAGAATCTGACTTCAATGAGGAATATGCTGTTTCCAAAAACCAAACATTCCAATGAATCGCTGTGTCTCTTGCTTAGTGCAGGAAGTGGCAAACTCTAAAATCTTTTGTTTTGCCTAAGGCAACACCTCTCTATGTTCCTGATTTCACTGAATTCCTTGAAACTTCACATTTTGAGACGGTCCATGCGTCTTATCTGGATTAATTATCCACCCTTTACGCTCCAACTGAATCTGCACCTGTTCTTGTGTCTCTCTTTGAACTATCACGTCATCAATGTACTGGGTGAATTGCGCTCCTGGAATGACAGATACTTCATCCAGGTGCTCTGCCACCAGCCAGTGACAGATGGTGGGACTATGTACATACCCCATAGGTAAAGATAACATTCGGAATTGTCTGCCAGAATATGAGAAAGTAAATTGGTCTTGACACTCAGGGGCCAATAGTATAGAAAAGAAAGCATTTGCAATATCAAAGGTTGCATCCCATGTCCTTTATGTTTCTGTATTCTTTTGATCAAAGTGATGGTGTCGGGGACTGCAACTTTCAATGGGGGTGTAAATTTATTCAGCATGTGGTAATTGTTGGACTTTTTGCCTTATGCAGGGTCATCCCCAGTCTTTTTGCCTCCTTCCTCCTGGTTTTTCTGACCTCTCGCTGTTGGCTCTAGGACTCTGAGCACTTCATCACTGCTGACCAGTGCTAAAGTGCAGGTGCTCTCCCATCTAAAGTTGGTATGATTGGCTTCTACCTAATTGGCATATTTAATTTACCTATAAGTCCCTTGTACAGTGGTATCTCTATACCCAGGGCCTGTAAATTAAATACTACTAGTGGGCCTGCAGCGCTGCTTGCGCCACCCACTGAAGTAGACTTTTAAACGTGTGCGCAGTTTTCTGCCACAGGGACCTGGCATCTAAACTTACTTGCCAGGCCCAGGACTCCCCTTTTACTACATGTAAGTCACCCCTAAGGTACGCCCTAGCTAGCCTGATGGGCAGGGTGCCATGTATGTAGAAAGGCAGGACATGTGCCATATTGCATGGCCTGTCCTGGTAGTGACAAACAGCCTAACTGGTGTCTCACTGCTGTGAGTGCTGCCTTCTCATAGGATTGCATTAGAAATGCCCTGCCTTATGTGTAAGGGGTATTGTCTGATTAATGAGGGGTAGCGTAGGCGTGTTTGGTATGGTTGTGATGGTGATAATAAATACTGCTTACTGGTGTGGGTGTATGTTTTATTACTATCACAGAAATGCCACTTCTAGAAAGTGCGCATTTATCTGTGCTTATGACTCTGGTGTTTTGCAGCTTGACTCCAATCCACGTCTGGGCAGAGTGACAGTTGGGGCTTTGTGCATACTTTTCAGACAGCCTGTACACAGGGAGGGTGGAGGTGTCACAGAGGTGCATCTGCATACTGAATAGTCTTCCTGGGCTGAGAGAAGGGAGAGGCGGGGCACACCTGCATTTGAAAAGACTGTGCCCTGGCCTCACACAATAGGGTCGTTAACCCCCCACTGATGTTTGGAGCCTGTGCTGAAAGGAGAGAGGGGGCACTCCCAGAACCAGTTGTAACTGGCTGGAACCTCCTCTCCCTACCATTGTAAAACACTGTAAGAACTGAATATAAGTACAGGGGAATTTCCCCCACAATTTGGAGACTCTTGGAATCATCTTGGAACTGGACACCAAAGGCTGAAAGGACTCACTAGGAACCGCCATGGACTGCTGCTGCTGTGCTGACCTGTGACCTGCCTGGTCACTGTGAAGGACTTGCCACTTGCTGCCTTTCCCTTGTGCTGGCCTGTAGCTGGGCCCTCCACCTGAGGACCTTGTGTTAAGATTCTGCTCCCCAGGGGCAGGGTGCTGTGGCCCCTGACCCCTGCATCCATTTCTTCACGAGGGGTGCTTCTCCGTGGTTGCGGCTGCCATAGCGCTGATTGCAGCACGCTTATGGAGCCTTGGGAGCTCGTAGGCTCCTTGCTGCATTGTGCCCCTTTAAATAAGATCACCGCAGCGGCCTGGGAAGCTGGAAGAACACTTGCGCACCGCATCGGGTGCAGGCGAGTGTCTGCTCGGGCCCCAGGAGGGGTCCGATCTTCTTGTGGCTTCACAGCAGGACCAGGGGAAGGCACGGGGAGTGCCCCCTTCCCACTGGCATCTGCGTTAGGAGCAGGACGCTCCTTTTCTGCTGTTAGGCAAAACGGGCATTATTGTGGGCCCCCCCCCTTGGTGGAAGGGCCAGTGGAGGCCCGGGGGGGCCCCAGAGATCGCAGGTCCCGTCAGGGGCCTGTCACTAAACCGGAGGGGGTGCGTGGTGCCCCCCTCCTGCCCTAAGTTGTTTTTGCTGGCTTTGGCCCCCCTCGTGAGGGCCGGTTGAGGCCCTGGGGGGCCCCCAGTAATCACGGTCCCCGGAGGGGCCTGTCTGTAAAAGAGAGGAGGTGCATGTCGCCCTCCTCTGACCCCAGAGTATAAGGGAGGCCCCCGTTTTGCGCATAGGAGCACCGGGGGACCCATTGTTCGCCTTCTAGGCACTGGAGGTGCCTTCATCCAACCAGGTACTTTTTAAAGGACCAATATAGTTGCAATCCAAAGTTCTTTCTACAGACTTTTGTTTGATTCATATATTACCTACCTGCGTTTGATGTTTTTACATATGTGTATGCAAATGTTCCTTTTATGGGCATGACTTGCTAATATGTTTCCCTAACTTGCCATATGTTTTCTAATGTTCCTACTATGGGCGTTTTATGATATTCTTATGACAAGTGTTCTAATGTGATAACGTGTATTCTGACTAGTGCTTATGTTGCAGAATACTGAGTAACCTGTGTGTTATGTGTGACTACTGCTAATTTGCAGAGTAACTAATGTGTAACGTTCTGACAACTGCTAAGGTAGCAGGATAGTACTCATATGTGATGTTTGGTCTGATAATTGCCTTGTGTACAATACAGTATATTTTCATATAATCTGGTGTTGTGTTTTCTTTGTTGTGGGGATATTGCGTCACGTGTGTTGTGTGTGTTGTACAAACGCTTTACACATTGCCTCCGGGTTAAGCCTGACTGCTTGTGCCAAGCTACCAAGGGGGTGAGCAGGGGTTATCTTGGACGTGTAACTCCCTTGCCCTGACTAGAGTGGGTAAGTTCTGCCTGGCTGAGGTGCATACCCTATGCAACTAGAAACCCCATTTCTAACAGTAATCAATAGTCATTCTATAGCGCCCATCAGGTTTAAGCATGGGCCAACAAGGATTGTTCCATTCAGTGGTGGTTGGAGCTATCACACCAGCCTCAATCATGTTTTGGATAGTTTTACTTATTTCATCATGCCCTCCTGGGTTGCGGTATTGCTTTAGGCGTATTACCTTGGTTGCTGGGGGCACCTTCACTGGGAGTATCTTCAGATGGCACACCATCATGGCTGCCACTGAAATGTATCTCTTTGATCCAAATTGGTAACAACCAGCATCCAAATACAAAATCATTCCTTTTAAAAGGTCAATTGCCCGTAGGTACTCCAGAAGGGGCACAATCAAAACAGTATATTCTCTTTTCAGTGTTCTTCCTATTTTAATTTGAACCGTAGTCTGCCTGGCTGGAGTTTGTTTTCCACCTAACCCTGTGATGGTGTAGTACTGACCGGTAAATTTCTAGGGTTTGCCATAAATTAGAGAGGCCTCTACTGCAGTGTCAACTAGTGCTCGGACTCTTTGCACATTTCTGTGTTTCCAATGTATTTCTAAATCAACTAGTGGTATGTTATCTTTATGAGCCCATCCCTGTAACGGAGCTTGGCCAGTTTCCTAGCCGGATTTAAACCTGTCAACTTTTGTGTAAGTCAGATAGGGATATCTGCTTTTATATCTGAGAGCAGGCTCTACTCCTTCTCTGCTTTCAACAGTTATTCCCTCACTGTTACAACCTTCCTCCTTTTTCCCTTGTGAAGAGACATTTCTTTTCCTTTCCTTTCCATCCATCTGCTTCTGTGACTGACTCTGAGTTGCACGTTTATTACCTTGCTTGTGAACCCGCCTGCTTCCTTCTTTGTGGTCCAGGCCCTTTTTACGGTACATCTCCCACATGCTTTTGGTATCTATCCCATCAATCTGCTCCTTGCTGACACCATCCTTCAGGAAGGCCATAAACATGTCTCTCCTAGATACTCAGTAGTTATCTCTGCGACCCTCATACCTCGAGGCACTCTCTGGTTTACTCCAATCGCCAAGCACTCCCAGCTCGCTAACCGCCTTCAGCACCTCTTTTATTCTCCGCCCTGTCTGATTAACTAGGAGAGTCATTATAACCTGCTAGTAAGCTGGAGGGGCGAGACAAATAATTTTATTTCATACTGAAATAGTCAGTGGAGCCTCTAACAAATTGTGAGCTTCATCTAATAGAATAGCAGTTTTCATACTTTCTTCCTTAATTCTTTGCATGGCATCTCATAATGCGTACCAAGGCTTATCATTTGGCAGCCAGTCTGATTCAGTATGGTATTTTTTTTATTACATTCCATGAATGCCAATTGTAATAAATTGGTTGCTCCTGGATTCCCATAACTTCTAAATTATTCTTGTACAAGGGGGTCAGTGCTAAGAGTACAAAACTTCCTTGAATCTCCTGAATCTGTTACCCCTGAAGCACCAGTGTCAAATAACCTCACAATCAACGTAAGCAGGGCTTCCCCACTTTTCTGTTTGAATTGGTCCATAATATCATTAACTTCTTGCTGAGTATAATCTTCTAAAGAATGCATTTCAATTCCTCCTGGATTCTGTGAAGTGCCCTGATTTTTTGTCTGGGCTGTGCATGAATCACGTTCTGCTCATTTAGCTCACACGGGCCCCCACCTTTTTTAACCTCTTCATCACTGGAATTTGAAAAATCTATGCTCTCCCATACATTAGAGTCCCATAAGTCTGGATTCCAGTCTAATCCTGCATTAGCAATTGCTAAATTAACTTTCATTAGATTTATTCTGACTCTGCGTTTCTGAAATTTGTTCTGGGCAACTTTAACAGCAGCTTTCTCTGCCACGGACTGATAGTTATCAGCCTTATCTTTGCAACAGCTTATTCTGACAAGACAGCATAGTTACAGTATTTTTACTTTCAACAAGCTGCCTTTATAATTGTTGATTCTCCTGTTCCACCTGCTTGCATTTCTCATGCATTTTTCGATAGGCAGAGAGCAGTATCCACCATCGCTGCCCTAAAATAGACAAATCGCCACTCCATTCAAGAGGTACTTTTTTCTAACATAAAAGCACATTGTGGGGCTCTGCATCCCCAAGGCATTTATCCCACGACTCAGAAAGTCCCGAAAAACAAGACCATTTGTTCGCTAAGACATTATAAGGTTCTTTGATCCACCCTGGAATTTCACATGCATTTTTAGTAAAGGTTAGCGATGCTGCTTTTGACTTCTTGCCAAACATATTTCACTTTTAAATTGTATACTCCTCAACCTTTCCCACCCTTTCTGACTACACCAAAGTGTTTTGCTATACTTCAGACTGAGCCAAGACGAAATGAAAGGAATGCCAACAATTCAGCACTCTTAGTTGGAGTAATACATTTATTAAGGCCTTTTTCAAGGTTTGTATAGGGAAAGCATGCAGGTCAAATGCAGCAACACAAATACACTTCTGAAAATAATCACAACAATACAATAATAATCAAATCAAAACAAACAATGAAAATACACTACTTCAATCATGGATAATATATCTACATATAGTGATTGTGTATTCATACACAATGCAATACTAAAAATAAGAATTAAAAACGCATCACCATGGGGCTTGACATGGACATCATTTATTTGCCAACTTCAAGTCGGGAACTCAGACGACTGCCGAAAGAGAGAACCACCCTCAATAGGGATGAACCGGGCAAAAGCGTCCTCTTTCGGGAATGAGTTCGATCTAGCCCCAGTCATCAAGTTTCCCCTCTTAAAACCTTAAACAAGCTGGAGAGGAAATTCCAGAAACACCCCCCCCATACTGTAAATTGTTGTTCAAACACTGGCTGTACCAGTCCATGTTAAAAGAGCACGTTAGAGATTGGCCACATCCAAAGGTGCGCTTCCAATACCAAACTGTTCCTTGCTGTACCATAAACATTCTCTGGTCTCTGGTACATCCTTATCTTTCCCTCACTCCTCCATGTTATGTCCCTGCCTTGGTGCAAAAGAGAGTGAAAACGTGTTGCACAAGCTGTGCATGGAAAAATACTTGACGGTGTATGAACTAAGCTAAACACAAAATGGAGTCAGTGGTCAAGCTGGAGCTGGTGATTAAATACGAATAGCATTTCAGTACCCTGGGTACTTTGCGTAATACAACAGTAGGAGTCCTTGAGTCATCTTTCTCCAAAGTCAGAACCTTCATTTTTCCTTCAGATGTCCTCCAGGTGAAGGAATTTTCTCAGAAAGTGGTGGTTATGATTTCATTATTAATCTGTGCAATAGAGGGTGACTGGAGAACTCTGTCCACCACATCCTGGTAATTTTCAGCACTTGCTCTCTCCCTTTATTGTAAACCTTGCCAGAGCCCTTCATTCAAGATGGCTCTAGCTTTTTTTCCCTTGCAGGCAGTGCTTGAAATGGAAAAATGCTAGACCCATCTTGAATGAAGGGCTCTGGGAAGGTTTATAATAAGGGGAGAGAGCAAATTTAAGGGGGCCCTCTTCAGATTCTGCAGGTGGCCCCATCATTTTGAGTTATGCCACTTGAAAAGGCAAACCAATTTGGGAAGACCACACAACAACATTTCTAAGGCCTCACAACCTCCACTGCAGTTACTGATTTGGGGGGTATTGGTAACACTAAGTGGAAATACGGAGGGATTATGAGGTGTACTATGAAGGCACCTCCCAAAAATGAGGAATTATTGGTGGAATCAGTAATTCTCCACATGATTGTCCTCGGGTAGAAACACACCAGATCCACGATAAATCATCAGTTCTCATAATTCCAATGGGGCAAGTAACTCCTGCTTTGAGTCTCATTGGAAGCACTCAAAATGAGGCCCCTGTGGTATAATTAGGTCTCAGGAACAATACACATCTTATTCTGTAGGAATTGTCTGTTTTGCTCTCTTCCATTACTTAATCGGCTCAGTTTGCTTAGAGCAGGGTTCTCCAAAGTCGGTCCTGGAGAGCCGGGTCCATGCCAGATTTTTACCATATTCACATTTAGAAAAAAGATGTTTCAGAAATCTACATTTTTCTAAATGTGGATATGCTAAAAATCTGTCATGGACCCGGCTCTCCAGGACCGGACCGACTTCGCAGAACCATGGCTTAGAGGACGAATTAGTCCACTGCAGAGATCTGTGTCTGACCCTTGTGGTCACAGGACACCTTTAGTTGACAATAAGCATATTTGCAGATAAGGGCCTTAAAGGAAGAAAAGCTTCATTAGATTCATTTTAAACACAGGACTGGGGTCATGGATTAACTAGGAACAAAGACTGCACGAATATCGCATCAATTACTAAAAAATGATTGTTCAGCTCAAAGGAAAAGAGGCTGAAGAAACGGATGCAGGTTTTTTTTCACCAAGACTAATGGTGCTGGTCTATGCTAGATATTTGAGGTAAGTGCTTAGTTTGTAACTCACTCCCTACTTAGCAAGTACGTGCCTGGAGAGAGGAGGAAAGGTGAAGGAGAGAGGAGAGGAATGGGGGAAGGACAAACATGGGAAGGCGGAGTGGAACATTGAGAATACAACCAAGGGTTGAATCCGAAAACGTACCTGTTGGAATGGTAGCTCACACCGAGGACGTTTGCTACATGTGTTACAGGTCTGTAAAAACACACACTGCTTTTGGGTGCATATTTTCAAAAGAGTCAACTTTGCACTGGGAACATCAGTTTCTATGACAACAGAGCTGATAATATCAGGAATGACGCAACAACTAAAAGCTAAAAACGGAAAATAGATGTTGAATGTCGAGAAGTACATTAGTTGCAAAAACAGTGATAATTATGTTGTGCACAAATATTATTTCTTTGAAAAACATTAACTGGTGGAACCGGTGAGCCTGCTCTTTTTGTATGAGAAGTAATCATGGAAAATATATAGAGAACGGGCATAGTTTTAAAGGATTAGGGGATTGTTTTCATAACGTAATGACGTTAACAGAAGAACGCCGTATGCAATAGTGTTATTATCATATGTAAAGGCACACAGCCCCAATTATCAGGGTACTTTTGACTGTAATGGCCGAACACACCCTTCTTCAAAAATATGCTAGAAATTCACAAAGGTATTCCTGGCAGGCGGTTTCTCCACCATAAATGCTGATAAAACTACTGGTGTAAATCCCATTGAAGCGGTGGGAAGGAGGAGATCCAGGGAATGGTTTGACTTTTGTGTTTGGGAATTCCCACAAACAAGCATATTTTCCCCAGGGACAAAAAAGATAAGAAGTAGAGATGGGTAACTAAGACTTCCCTGGGAGTTTTTTCATCTAACGCCTGGTAGTTGTGTCATTGTAGGTGCATCACATCACAATGATGCTTTGTATTGAAGCTTCTAGTAGGCCCTTGATTATACCCTTTTGATTATATATATATATATTTACATATATATAAATATTCCATAAACTGCAAAAATGCTCACCACCGGGCTCCTGAAGGCCCGAGAGAGGTGGTGCGTAATAAACCGGCAGAGCACTCCGGTTGAAAAATATAAATAATGAAAAGAACTTCCACAAAAGGATGCACACTCGGGAAATCCCAAAAGTTAATAGGAGTATTTAATTCACACTACGCGTTTCGGCTGTCAAGCAGCCTTGATCACGTGCAAAATTCCACCAATGTACATTTAGTTTAAATACCCATCAGATATAAACATAGAAACAGGACTACATATTGCATTTGTTTTTCAAACAGTGGAAATGAGATGGGAATAAATCATTCAATACAGCGAATATAAAAATAAATACATCATTAAGAAAATACATTTCCATATATTAAGAAATACAATACTTCCATAAATAACAGTATTTCCATAAATAACAAGTTAGGGAATTAAAAGCCATCGGCATTCAACTAAATACGATGGCATTTCCTGGCTGGCTCTTAATTAATACCCATATAAATAAATAAATATAAATCTAAAATATCAGATATATGAGTATACCAACTTAAATATATAAATATAGATTTCTAACGCACCTTATATTTATTTATGGAAATACTGTTATTTATGGAATAAACGACACCCCTCACCGCCATCCTGTTCCTGGCGGTCGGAACCACCAGGAACAGGATGGCGGTGAGGGGGTCGGAATCCCCCATGGCGGCGCAGCAAGCTGCATCGCCATGGGGGATTCCTCAGGGCATCGGAAAACCGGTGGGACACCGCCGGTTTTCCTGTTCTGGCCAAACCGCTGCGGTCAGAATGCCCTGCGGGGCACCGCCAGCCTGTTGGCGGTGCTCCCGCCAACCCCGGCCCCGGCGGTCCTTGACCGCCGGGGTCGGAATGACCCCCAAAGTCTTTTTCAAACACAAAGTACCTGGTTTCTGGTGGGAAATCTCCTCAGAGGGCCACAGGAGAAGAGATACGTGGAAAACTGGTGGGTGCGTCGATTTCTCCTCAGCACACACGGACTTGCGTTGTTATTTTCCACGCGGGAAGTTGTGCATCGTTTTCCGGCGCGCGGACAGTCTCTTTCTGTGGATCGCGGGGAGTACCAGATGTCCCGGGTCTGTGCGTGGATTTTCCTGCTTGTTTTCCGGCTGCGCGTTGTTCTGCGGGGCTGCGCGTCGAAGTTTCGATCTCACAGCAGGCGTCGCGTCGATTTCTCCTGGGGAGTCGGGCGGCGTTGTCCTTGTGAGGCTGTGCATCAAAGTTTCGGTCGTCCCGAAGGCGTCGCGTCGATCAGCGTCAGGGTGCAGCGTTTTTCTTGCCGCAGAACAAGCTGTGCGTCGAACATTTCGGCGCACGGAGCGTCCAAGTGGAAGAGAGAAGTCTTTTTGGTCCTGAGACTTCAGGGAACAGGAGGCAAGCTCTATCCAAGCCCTTGGAGAGCACTTTTACAGCCAGACAAGAGTTCAGCAAGGCAGCAGGCCAACAGCAAGGCAGCAGTCCTTTGTGGAAAAGCAGACAGGTGAGTCCTTTGAGCAGCCAGGCAGTTCTTCTTGGCAGGATGTAGTTTCTGGTTCAGGTTTCTTCTCCAGCAATTGTCTGATGAGGTAGGGCAGAGGCCCTGTTTTATACTAAGTTGTGCCTTTGAAGTGGGGGTGACTTCAAAGAGTGTCTAAGAAATGCACCAAGCCCCCTTTCAGTTCAATCCTGTCTGCCAGAGTCCCAGTAGGGGGTGTGGCAGTCCTTTGTGTGAGGGCAGGCCCTCCACCCTCCCAGCCCAGGAAGACCCATTCAAAATGCAGATGTATGCAAGTGAGGCTGAGTACCCTGTGTTTGGGGTGTGTCTGAGTGAATGCACAAGGAGCTGTCAACTAAACCTAGCCAGACGTGGATTGAAGGGCACAACAAGATTTTAGTGCAAATAAATGCTCACTTTCTAAAAGTGGCATTTCTAAAATAGTAATATTAAATCCGACTTCACCAGTCAGCAGGACTTTATATTACCATTCTGGCCATACAAAATATTACCTTCCTGCTCCTTTCAGATCAGCAGCTGCCATTTCAACAATGTATGAGGGCAGCCCCAATGTTAGCCTATGAAGGGAGCAGGCCTCACAGTAGTGTAAAAACGAATTGAGGAGTTTTACACTACCAGGCCATATAACTAAACAGGTACATGACCTGCCTTTTACCTACACAGCACCGTGCTCTAGGGGTTACCTAGGGCACACATTAGGGATGACTTATATGTAGAAAAAGGGGAGTTCTAGGCTTGGCAAGTACTTTTAAATGCCAAGTCGAAGTGGCAGTGAAACTGCACGCACAGGCCTTGCAATGGCCGGCCTGAGACAGGGTTAAGGGGCTACTGAAGTGGGTGGCACAACCAGTGCTGCAGGCCCACTAGCAGCATTTAATCTACAGGCCCTAGGCACATATAGTGCACTCTACTAGGGACTTATAAGTAAATTAAATAGCCAATCATGGATAGACCAATCAATAGTACCATTTACACAGAGAGCATATGCACTTTAGCACTGGTTAGCAGTGGTAAAGTGCCCAGAGGTCAAAAGCCAACAACAACAGGTCAGAAAAAATAGGAGGAAGGAGGCAAAAAGTTTGGGGATGACCCTGTCAAAAAGCCAGGTCCAACATGACCCCCTACCAGCCTAAAGCCAGGGGAGAACAATCACTATCCTGATGTACTTCCCTGTTTGAGGCGACAGAACAAGGACCCAGGCCCACAACAGCAGGGGCATGCTCCAGTTCTTCGCCTTCCTGACTCCAATTGGATCCCTCTGTCCATACTCTCAGGGCCCACTAAGCCAACCCATGGGCAACCTTTCTCCTTACCTGCGGATCCCATCTGTGCAGCCCCCAACCTTACTTTGCTCACAGATGTATCCCACGAGCAGGATAGTACCACCATGACCAACACAGTGGTGTTGCCCACTCTACCCCCGGGGTGTGACACTTGTCCCCTCCCCAGGGATAACTCTGTCCACCCGGACAGCAAGCCACAGTGGTTACTGACAGCTGCCAGGGATGAGAGCCAGGCCCCAGGCCTCTCAAAGCTCTCCCACCACTGTGGCTGTAGAGAGTGGGGGGCGGTAGCCCCAGGTGCTGGGCACCCTTTAACCACTCTCCCTTCCACCAGGTCAGGGATGACAGCCTGAACCTGGTCCTCCCCTCTAGGGCTCTGTACCCTCCCTCCTGGAGCGGTACCCCCAGAGTCCAACATGGTCAGGGTACTTATAGAAGTTGCCCTGTACCATTCTTCCACCAGTGTAGGGCTGTTAACCTGCAACTGGCCCTCCAACCTGGGGTCTGTACCTTCAGGTTGGACTAGGGCCCGGGGTGAGGCTTCCCTCCCCCTGCCCTCCCTTCTGGGGTCCAGCACCCTCCAACTAGGAGTGGCCTCCTCAGAAGACAACATGGTAGGGGCACTGTTATCAGTAGCCCCTCCCTCCAGGTCCGGGGGGACACGCTGAACCTGGTCTTCCAGCCCAGGGTCTGTACCCTCAGACTGGATCACTGCCTGGCAAACCAGGACTTTCTGGGAGGCACACCTACCCCCCACTAGGTCAGAGTTTAACCTCTGCACCTGACCATTCAACTCAGAGTCACCACCCTGAAGTTGAACAATTGCCTGGCACGCCAGGACTTCCTGGAGGGCACACTGACCCTCAACCAGGTCAGAGTTTAACCTCTGAACTTGGCCATCCAACTCAGAGTCACCACCCTGAAGTTGAACAATTGCCTGGCACACCAGGACTTACTGGAGGGCACACTGACCCTCCACCAGGTCAGAGTTTAACCTCTGAACTTGGCCATCCAACTCAGAGTCACCACCCTGAAGTTGAACAATTGCCTGGCACGCCAGGACTTCCTGGAGGGCACACTGACCCTCCACCAGGTCAGAGTTTAACCTCTGAACCTGGTTCTCCAACCTAGGGTCACCACCCTGAGGTTGGGCAACTGCCTGGCACACCAGGACTTTCAGGGAGGCACACCTACCTCCCACCAGGTCAGAGGTTAACCTCTGAACCTGGTTCTCCAACCCAGGGTCACCACCCTGAGGTTGAACAATTGCCTGGCACGCCAGGACTTTCTGGGGGGCACACCTACCCCCCACCAGGTCAGAGTTTAACCTCTGAACCCGGTTATCCAACCCAGAGTCAGCACCCTGAGGTTGGACAACTGCCTGGTACACCAGGACTTTCTGGGGGGCACACCTACCCCCCACCAGGTCAGAGTTTAACCTCTGAACCCGGTTATCCAACTCAGAGTCAACACCCTGAGGTTGAACCATTGCCTGGCAGGCCAGGACTTCCAGGGAGGCACACCTACCTCCCACCAGGTCAGAGTTTAACCTCTGAGCCTGGTTCTCCAACCGAGGGTCACCACCCTGAGGTTGGGCAATTGCCTGGCACACCAGGACTTTCTGGGAGGCACACCTACCTCCCACCAGGTCAGAGTTTAACCTCTGAACCTGGCCATCCAACCCAGAGTCAACACCCTGAGGTTGGACAATTGCCTGGCACAGCAGGACTTATTGGGAGGCACACCTACCTCCCACCAGGTCAGAGTTTAGCCTCTGAACCTGGGTATCCAACCCAGAGTCACCACCCTGAGGTTGAATCTTTGCCTGGCATGCCAGGACTTCCTGGGGGGCACTCTCACCCCCCACAAGGGACACACTGTCCCCAAGGGCCACACAAGAGCCTGGTTGGCGCAGGTCTCCCGACCTCTGCCCATCCGGCAGAGTCTGGGTTTCCCCCAAACCAGAAACGGTTTCACCTGGGTCATTCCTTCCTGGGGGGCTCTGCTCTCAGAGCTGACCCCTGACTCTCAAGGTTCTCCACTGGGGTCTGCAACCCCCTCTCAACCCTATGTCTGGACTTCTGCACCCCCTCACTAGGAGGGGTACTGCCAGACACCAGACCTGTTGGGATGCTGGCTACAGTAACCCCCCCCAAGTTCTTCTGACACTGCGGGGCTTCCCTCAAAAGGTGGCCCTACGGTACAGGCTAGGCTTCCCTCCTGGTGTTCCCTCATGGAACCCTCTAAGACCTGGGACCTACCTGGGACACTACAATCCTTTCCCACCTCACTCGTTTGGGAACCACCTAGACCACTCCGTTCAGGAGCACCCCCAAATGCCTCTTCAGACTCTCTGGTACTCACCCAGAAGTCTGCCTCCATTGTAAGTTCCCTGGGGTTAGAGAACTCACACTCCACCTGGTGTTGGCGTAGCTCTGGAAAATAAGGACCAGACATATGCTCTCCAGCAATTACATCACTCTGCCCTTCACATGTATTAACCACAGTACCCTTCACCCAACCATCCAGTGACTCAACCTTGAAAAAGCACTCTACATCACCCTTCTGAGACTGGTGAGACAGTATCTGACTGTCCCTGACACTCAACCCATACTCTTCTGGGAGGTCTCTACACTCTATATCCAGGACGTCCACCAGGGGGGAACCCTTTTCTCTGTCACTCTCTGCTAGAGTCAGTAAAGTGTCCCTCCCCCAGTAGGAATATGACTCCCTGTGCCAGTTCCCCAATCCTTCTCAGGGACCCTGTGCATAACGGGAACTACCTCATACCCTCGAACCGCCTGGGGTGTGTCAACTCCCTTCTTCAAGTTGGGCACCACATCTCTGGGCTTGTGCCCTTCTTCAGCAGTACTAGATGCAAGATTTTTGCTGCCACCATCTGAACTGGACTCAGCCCTTCTGGCTTCCAGTTTCAGCTCTTTACAGCTCAGCTCTTGAGCTGCAATCTTTTCTTCTTCCAGGGCTAAGAGACTTGCTGCCTCCGCCCTTTCAAGCTGCTCATCTAGCTCTTCCATACACCGCTCTAGAGCTAGGAGCCATTCATCTCCCACTGGTTCTCTTTCCTCATCTGAGTAGTCTTCCTCCTCCTTTGAGCAGTCCCCCTCCTCATCTGAGGGGTACTTAGTCATTTGGTTTTTTTATGCCTCTCTCTCTGCCCATCTTTCTTCCCCCCAGACTATGTAGGCATGTAGCATTTCCATCTTAGTAGATCTCCTTGATACAGGAAGGCCCCATTTTCTGCAAAGCCTCCTTAGGTCAGCCTTAGTGAGGTGGTCAGTAGGCACAAAGAGTGAGTAGGTAAGCAATCTCATTGTTGATAAGGTCTTACCGGCAAAAACCAAAATCCAAAGTCCAAAATCTCAATAGTATATACAGGAGGACATCAGAGAACCAAAAGCAAAAAGATGAAAAATCAAGTTGACCTTCAACTGTGGGTAGGTAGTGAAATACTTAGCTACTGTATGTCACTGCACAAACACAAGTCCTATCCTCACCGCTGATCACCAATGTTAGAAATGGGGTTTTTGGTTGGCAGTCAGGTTGCCCTCTGTCCAATCAAGAACCCTCACTCTAGACAGGGTAAGTCACACACAATCCAAAATCAGCCTGTGCCCACCCTCTGGTAGCATGGCACGAGCAGTCAGGCTTAACTTAGAAGGCAATGTGTAAAGCATTTGTGCAATAAATCATACAACACCATAGTATAACACCGCAAAAATACACCACACAGTGTTTAGAAAAATATGTAATATTTATCTGGGTATTTTCAGGTCAAAACGATCAAAGTTGCAATATGAATTTGTAAAGATATCACTGAAAAGTGATATAAAGGGGGTGATTCTAACTTCGGCGGGCGGCGGAGGCCGCCCGCCAAAGTTCCCCCACCAAAATACCGCTCCGCGGTCGAAAGACCGCTGAGGGTATTTTGGGATTTGCCCTGGGCTGGCGGGCGGCCGCCAAAAGGCCGCCCGCCAGCCCAGGGCAAATCAACCTTCCCACGAGGACGCCGGCTCAGAATTGAGCCGGCGTAGTGGGAAGGTGCGACGGGTGCAGTGGCACCCGTCGCGTATTTCAGTGACTGCATAGCAGACACTGAAATACTTTGTGGGGCCCTCTTACGGGGGCCCCGCGGCACCCCCTCCCGCCATCCTGTTCCTGGCGGGAGACCCGCCAGGAACAGGATGGCGGTAGGGGGTGTCAGAATCCCCATGGCGGCGGAGCGCGCTCCGCCGCCATGGAGGATTCTGCAGGGCAGCGGGAAACCGGCGGGAGACCGCCGGTTTCCCGCATCTGACCGCGGCCGAACCGCCGCGGTCAGCATGCCCTGCGGGGCACCGCCGGTCTGTCGGCGGTGCTCCCGCCGACCCTGGCCCCGGCGGTCTCTGACCGCCGGGGTCAGAATGACCCCCAAAGTGTCTTAAGTCTTTAGAAAGCAAACAAAGTCTCTTTCAAACACAAAGTACCTGGTTTCTGGTGGAAAATCTCCTCAGAGGGCCACAGGAGAAGAGATACGTGGAAAACTAGTGGGTGCATTGATTTCTCCTCAGCACACACGGACTTGCGTCGTTATTTTCCACGCGGGAAGTTGTGCGTTGTTTTCCGGCGCACGGACAGTCTCTTTCTGTGGATCGCGGGGAGTACCAGATGTCCCGGGTCTGTGCGTGGAGTTTCCTGCTTGTTTTCCGTCTGCGCGTCGTTCTGCGGGGCTGCGTGTCGAAGTTTCGATCTCACGGCAGGCGTCGCGTCGATTTCTCCTGGGGAGTCGGGCGGCGTTGTCCTTGCGAGGCCATGCGTCAAAGTTTCGGTTGTCCCAAAGGCGTCGCGTCGATCAGCGTCGGTGTGCAGCGTTTTTCTTGCCGCGGAACAAGCTGTGCGTCGAAAATTTCGGCGCATGGAGCATCCAAGTGGAAGAGAGAAGTCTTTTTGGTCCTGAGACTTCAGGGAACAGGAGGCAAGCTCTATCCAAGCCCTTGGAGAGCACTTTTACAGCCAGACAAGAGTTCAGCAAGGCAGCAGGCCAACAGCAAGGCAGCAGTCCTTTGTAGAAAAGCAGACAGGTGAGTCCTTTGAGCAGCCAGGCAGTTCTTCTTGGCAGGATGTAGTTTCTGGTTCAGGTTTCTTCTCCAGCAAGTGTCTGATGAGGTAGGGCAGAGGCCCTGTTTTATACTAAGTTGTGCCTTTGAAGTGGGGGTGACTTCAAAGAGTGTCTAAGAAATGCACCAAGCCCCCTTTCAGTTCAATCCTATCTGTCCCAGTAGGGGGTGTGGCAGTCCTTTGTGTGAGGGCAGGCCCTCCACCCTCCCAGCCCAGGAAGACCCATTCAAAATGCAGATGTATGCAAGTGAGGCTGAGTACCCTGTGTTTGGGGTGTGTCTGAGTGAATGCACAAGGAGCTGTCAACTAAACCTAGCCAGACGTGGATTGAAGGGCACAACAAGATTTTAGTGCAAAGAAATGCTCACTTTCTAAAAGTGGCATTTCTAGAATAGTAATATTAAATCCGACTTCACCAGTCAGCAGGACTTTATATTACCATTCTGGCCATACTCAATATATGACCTTCCTGCTCCTTTCAGATCAGCAGCTGCCACTTCAACAGTGTATGAGGGCAGCCCCAATGTTAGCCTATGAAGGGAGCAGGCCTCACAGTAGTGTAAAAACGAATTTAGGAGTTTTACACTACCAGGCCATATAACTAAACAGGTACATGTCCTGCCTTTTACCTACACAGCACCCTGCTCTAGGGGTTACCTAGGGCACACATTAGGGATGACTTATATGTAGAAAAAGGGGAGTTCTAGGCTTGGCAAGTACTTTTAAATGCCAGGTCGAAGTGGCAGTGAAACTGCACGCACAGGCCTTGCAATGGCAGGCAAGAGACAGGGTTAAGGGGCTACTGAAGTGGGTGGCACAACCAGTGCTGCAGGCCCACTAGCAGCATTTAATCTACAGGCCCTAGGCACATATAGTGCACTCTACTAGGGACGTATAAGTAAATTAAATAGCCAATCATGGATAAACCAATCAATAGTACCATTTACACAGAGAGCATATGCACTTTAGCACTGGTTAGCAGTGGTAAAGTGCCCAGAGGTCAAAAGCCAACAACAACAGGTCAGAAAAAATAGGAGGAAGGAGGCAAAAAGTTTGGGGATGACCCTGTCAAAAAGCCAGGTCCAACAGCCGCAAGATGGCTATCAGAGAAAAAATCTGGGATGTTACTGCCATTACTAGAAAAGATGTCAGAGTTTTTAGAAGTACTGTGAGCAGTGTTTCTTTAAAAGTTTGTTCTCCCTAGGATGTTCATACTAATGCTGCAATTTTTATTGGGCTAAACTATTTAGAACGTGTTGAGGTGTCACCAATCCTTTTGAGTGTTTCCATTTGGGCCAATCCAGCTGCCTCACGAAGTCGCAAATCACAAAGGGTTGTTTGTACTCAGATATCCACTTAAGGACTCCATGGCCCAAATGTGTCAGCGATATTTGCTGCAAGTCTGGGAGGACAGAATTGGCTGTAAAACCCAGCATCACAGAGAAACACGATAAGTGCTGAATAAAGTACATTTTACTCAACGCAGGCACCTAATAAGATACTCTATTGAGTTATATAAATCATCAGTCAGATCTCTTCTGATTTTGAAAATGAATAAGGATACATACTTTCGCTCCAAGGTTATTATAACTCTACCTACTCACCAGATTCAGGATGGGTAGGTCCATCGCATGCTGTTGTTTCCACATGGTTGTGAAATGTCTGAAAATATGAAATCGTGTTCATGTGATCATACATCATCTCAGACAGTGATACATTTTACTTCATTTTGCAGCCTTTTAAAATTGGAGTGGCATAGGTATATGGCACCCTTATTGAGAGGGGGAAATTTACAAGTTGAGAACTTGCCATTTTATAATTAGAAACATTTGAGCTCCTTAAGATGTTAGATGCTGTGAGTCGTTTTATTTTACATACGGCTATCTGAATTTAAGAACATTTTGCAGCTTGATTCCTTTAATAATCTCATGATGGACTTTTTTTTCAAAAATATTTTGTTTTTTTAATCTTGAGTTTGTATTTATTTGTTTCCTCTTTTTTTCAGATTTTTTTATACTTGAAATACACTCCTTAAAATAGAAAAAAGGGTACATTTGCAGAGGGGCTCCATTCTCATTATGCATAATCCTACACACCTAGGAAGAATAGGAGCCATTCTTCTGACATAGCTTTTCAAGCATACTTCTTGTAAAAGAAACAATGTAAATGTAAGCTGTAATTTTAGTTGTTTTCTTATGAATAAGGTGGTATGTTTTCTAGCAGGAGGGGAGAATAGGTACAAATAAAACTTACAGTGCCTCTCGTGCTTTCAGGGATTCTCCCGTTATCAACCCCGGTTGCTTCTCAATAGCTGTTGACAAATACTGGGTTGGTCCTGACCATGCACATCTTTTCTGTGCAGCAGGCCCTTTCCTTCCCTTCCATCCCTCTTTTTAGCCATTCCAATTCCTATAACTTAACACAACCAAGCACCACAATGGAACAACTTACCATGAGAAGAGAGAGTTAGTGTTGACAGTAGAAGAGAATTAAGAGTATAAGGCTCATTTATAAATGTGACAATCCTTTTTCTTATTTGCAGTCCCCTCTCCATTTCCAATTCCTAATCATATACAGCCATTGTAATTAATTGGGGGTGTGACATACGTTTATCAATAACCTCAATCCTTCTCAGATTGAGGCATTATAGTCAATGAACTAAGAACTCAAACACCTAGTAGCTGTGGCACAGAGCATACCACTTAACTTAGTGACAATGTGTGAATATTTTTTTCAGGATCTACACAGTAACAGCGTCAAAACATAACACAAGAAAAATCTCAAACAAATTTTGAAAGATAGAGAATATTTTAATAAATAAAATTACACCAAAACAAAAAACAATCCAATATTGGAAACTGTAGTTATGAATTTTTAATGTTTACATTTTAAAAAAGCATTAAGTGACAAATGTGGTCATATAGTTTATTCACAAGTTAAGGACAACTGCATTGAAGTGCGGGTTGGATTCAGAAACCAGGTTCAACCCAATTGATGGTTTTATCTTTTCACTTGGTCACATTTTATATGTGACATGTGTGACATATCTTATTTATTCATCTGCTTTTTTGAAGCCAGGGTAGACACTAAGGGCCGTATTTATACTCCGTTTGCGCCGAATTTGCGTCGTTTTTTTCGACGCAAATTCGACGCTAAACTAACGCCAACTAACGCCATATTTATACTATGGCGTTAGAGGCGAATAGCGCCAAAGTTCCCGGAATGTGCGTCATTTTTTAGCGTGAACCCCTTCCTTGCGTTAATGATATGCAAGGGAGGCGTTCCCGTCTAAAAAATGACTCCCAGGCCTTTACGTGGTATTTATACTCCCGGGCAAAAGAGACGCCCGGGAGTGGGCGTGGCTAAAAACGGCGCATTTGCGCCGCTTTTTAACGCCTGGGTCAGGCATGGCGTTAAGGGACAAGTGGGCTCAAAATGAGCCCAGAGTGCCCTCCCCTGCCCCCAGGGACCCCCCCTGCCACCCTTGCCCACCCCAGGAGGACACCCAAGGCTGGAGGGACCCACCCCAGGGACATTCAGGTAAGTATTTTTTTATTTTCTTTTAATAATTTTTTTTGGCATAGGGGGGCCTGATTTGTGCCCCCCTACATGCCACTATGCCCAATGACCATGCCCAGGGGACAGAAGTCCCCTGGGCATGGCCATTGGGCAAGGGGGCATGACTCCTATCTTTACAATGATAGGAGTCATGTTGATGGGGGATGGGCGTCGTTAAAAAATGGCGCAAGTCGGGTTAAGACGATTTTTTCGACGTAACCTGACTTGCCCCATTTTAAGACGCCCATGCGCCATTTTCCCCCTACGCCGGCGCTGCCTGGTGTACGTGGTTTTTCTCGCGCACACCAGGCAGCGCCGGTCTGCTTGCGCCGGCTAACGCCATTCAATAAATACGGCGCCCGCATGGCGCTTCAGAATGGCGTTAGCCGGCGCAAAACTTTTTGACGCTAAACTGCGTTAGCGCAGTTTAGCGTCAAAAAGTATAAATATGGGCCTAAGTGAAAGGCATTTGTGGAGGAGTAGAGCCATTGGAATCAAAGATAGATAATTGTCAGCTACAGCAGCCCCAACTGCAGACAGTAGCAAAGTACTCAAAGCACTGGCTAGCATGCCTCCTATAATTTGGCACAACAACTTTTACTCCATAGTGCATAATGCCTTACTCATCATAAATGAGAGGAAATTAATTAGTATTTTTCCCCTAAAGTATCTGTTTAGTTACTAGAAAAGCCTTTAAAAGAAGAAAAGTGAAGTCACAGTTTTTTTCAATCTGGTCTTATTCTGCCTTAATTCCTTTCTACCCGGCAGTCAGTGCTTTTTATGTGAGGCATGTGTAGGTAAACAAATACAATTGGCCCTATGACTCTCCTAATCATAATCACATCAAATTCCAATGCCCTTAGGGTCCTAGCAATGTAGTGCTACTGTGCAACCCACTACCTACTTTTGAAGAAGTGTTTATTTAGAGCATTGTTTACAATTTGGCTTTTATATTCTTCTTTTTCTCGCTATAGCTACTCCTGCTTGACGACTACCACCAGTCAGGCAGGAGAATAGCAGCCTGTCTGCGGCAGCAGGGGCTGGTGAAGCTGAACATCAAGGCAGAATACCGAAGGCTGATGTTCCTGAAGGAGGAAGAGGCCAAAACAGCTGCCTCAGACCCAACAGAGCAGCACACCAGCCCCCAGACTCCCGCCAGTACATCACTAGGGCCTCCGCCAGCAGTCAGGGTCCCTGACTGCACCTACTGCTACACCCTCCTGCACCAAAACGGCATTGCTCAACTGTATTCTGCATGGAGCCTGGACCAGCACTAGACTAATATTGGCAGTGCCCTCTTCTAAGCTCTTTTTTTATTTATTTTTGGTGCGAGGGACTAGTGGGTGAAGAGGATAGGGAGGGAGTTGGGATGGACTTTGGACTTTTTATTGGACTTTTTGGGGACGGGTTATTATTTGTTGGGGAGAGGGGTGGGGCTGTTATGGGTGGAGAGGGAGGGGTTTCAATGTATAAATAATTCTCAGGATATTTTTGTACTTCATTTGCACCTCAAATCTTTATTTTGGTGTTTTAATTTCCTCTGCTGTCTTTTAGTTTAGCCTGTATTTTGAATCTGTTGAAAAAAGTCCTCTATTGTTCTCTGCAACTATATATTGACCATTAGGGCATGCTTACCATTGCCTATTTTTCCTTCAAAAACCCAGTACACACAGACACATCTTCTTCAATAGGAGTTAATTACTAATTAAACAAGTTCACTTCAATCAATAGTTCTTCTCTTACTTGAATAGATGAAGCAAAGGAGTCGTCTTCTCACTGCAGGGATTTTCCTAAGGTGGCATCTTAAGGAGTGGGTAGGGGTAGTAGTAGTAGCAGGCTAGTGCGCTAACAGGGAAAACAGAAGGTGCCACTCCCACCTATGCGAACCCCAACTGCAGGATTAATCAAAGGGTTATGTATCCATGCCAAGTGATGTAAGAAAATAGGATAAGCAATGTCATATGAAGGGGCAGGCATCGTCTCCAATATCCTGAAGGGTATGAGGGGGCTTCTTCACTGCACACGGGTCCAACTCCAATCCGGTTTTATATGTGACCATAAAACGGTAGGACAGTATAAAATCGACACAAAAATAATGTTTCACTAGCGTTTTATTTTTATTTTTTTTGCGAAGAAAGAAAGACAAAAAGATGTTCAATGAGAAATAATTAAAAAGTTCTATGGTGGCACTGGCATACTTAGCCCGGGAAGTAGGCTTTGTCCTCAAACTCTGGTGGTTCTCCCAGAAGCTGGTCAGCTAACACAATTGATTCTGATCAATCATCCTCTTCCTCCTCCTGTGATATTTCGGGACTGGTGTAATCAGGTGGTGTAAAATGCTAGTTTATTTTCAGCATGGTCAATCTCTCCACTTTTTGAGGTGAGAGACTGGCCCTTCTCAATGTAACAACTGCACCAGCTCCATTGAACACACGTTCAGCAGACACGCTGGCTACAGGACAAGCCAGAAACTTTATTGTTAGCCTCCTGAGTTCTGGGCATCGGTGCATTCTCCCATACCAATACACCAATGGGTTTTGATAAGACCATGTTTACTCACCTCATTCCAGGTTCCCCGGGACTGAAGGGAATAAAACCCTCAACCCTAAACACTATTCTTTCGTATCTGAACTGAACAGGGAACAAGGGAATAGTCTCTGGGGGAAAGGGATAAGAAAGAGGGATTTGGGAAGGGAAGAGAAACAAAAACACTGGTTCACAAAGGAGTGTCAATGTTGTTCTAAGAAAGTTGCCTCAGGGTTTGGTGCAGGAATTTCTAAGACCACAAACAAATCAAAAACAACAGAACTACAAATATCACAGAGTCTTTCAGCAACATAACAATAATTATTATCATTCGATTGAGCAATCACTGCAAAATCACAATAATTATTAGCACTTGAATGCTCAACTATTAAACACTCTTTTGTAACTCACAACAAAATCGTTATGAGATCAAACTTAAGAATTTGTCTTTTGTCATAAGTTTTCACACAATAGACTCGCTCCAAAAATAATCAGAATAATCATCTAATTTGGCATACATATTGAGCAATGCTTTCAGGAGTTCACAGCACTTAACTTCAATGCTACTTCTCAAGCTGTCTTTGGAAAATAGTCTTGTATCACGGTTTTCTCAACATCGACAAATGTTTTTCATAATGCACCCAAAGATCACTAACCTCGAGATGGTTGAAAACAGGGGAACGAGATGGGGATTACTCACAAACCAACTTCTCCTGGAATGTTTTTGATTATTTGAGGGAGATGGAATACTGTTCGTAAAACTCCAGCTGCTGCGAAAGTAATCCGCTCCAGGGAGGGAAGTTCAGATGAATCCTGCAGACTCCATCTGAACTGGGAACACTTGCAAGAAAAGGAAGATTGGAAGCCAAGCACAGGAAACACCTTGGAATTTCTAATTATAGACTGGTGAGGAGTCATCAGACACATGCTGGTGATGAGTCATCAATCACTTCTGATGATTCATACGAAGGAATTCTGGTGATGAGTCATCAGACACATGCTGGTGATGAGTCATCAAACACTTCTGATGATTCATATGAAGGAATTCGATTTTTCCATAAACCACTTGGCACACAGTTCACAAATGGAACAACACTTGATTTTATCAATTTAAACAAACATGCAATGTAGTGTTCCTCACAAGTTACAGGTAAGTGCTGTGCTGTAAACACATTCATGACATATTTCATTGTTCTTCATACATGCTGATTTATTTTGTGAGGGTGCAGCAAGAAGCGTGCATGTGTGAGTGCGAGTCCTAACAGGTTTTGAACCACATACACCTTTTTCGGGTCATCCAGGTACTCCTGGAACATCCTCTGATTGGTCATTGGTTCTGCCAATTGCTCAACTGCTTCTTCCTTCACCTCTGCACTGGACTTAAGACCTGCCACTTGAAACCGAGCCAATGCAGAGGTTGAGTAAGATTCTTCTTTTACTGGTGTCACATGTTTTCTTGTTGGTGGGGTTGGTGGATGTGAGACAAGACTGCCCTCTCTGGAAGTTGAAGGCCGCACCCCAGAACTGCTGAGTGGGACTCTAAGTTTCCAGCCGTTCTTCTTCCAGTTCTCCTGCTTGTTCAACAATCTACCTTTTCTATTGTGCAACATCCCCTTCAGAAAAAGAAATTAAAGTGGAAAGAATTTTTTTGTAGCGTGGAGCAAGTAGGGTGGCACAGATGTACTCTTTGGAGGAGATAATGTCATTTTGCAGCCTTGCATTACAAGTCAAGCGATAGCTTAGGCTCTCAACCAAGGCTTGCGCTTCTGGGTTGTCTTCTTGCACCCCGGAATGTTAACCTTTCAGACACCTTCTTTAGCTGCTCCTGTAGCAGATGCAATAATGATATAGCTTGGGCCCTTTCTACTGTCCTCCTTGCTAACTTCCCGCATGAAAACCTCAAAAGGGAGCAGCATCCATGTAAGGCATTTGACTAGGCCCCATTTGCCCGAGTCCATGGTCATAGCTTTCCCGAATGTATCCCCTCCTCTCTGAAAGACATAGGGGCTCATTATGAACCCTGGTAGTTCAGACCGCCATGCCGGCGGCGGCGGCAAAGACCGCCACCGGCACGGCGGACTGAACTGCCATATAATGATCACAGGGAGGGCCGTCTGTTGCGGCCCTCCTCCACCCCCAGGCTACCGCCGACAGGCAGCCTGACGATGGAGGAAGTCATTATCCAACAGGGCAGCGCTGCAAGCAGTGCTGTCCTTCGGATAATGATGCCTTTTCCTCCAGCCTTTCCATTGCGGGTTACTCTTGCCAGGAAAAGGCTGGCAGAAGGTGTGCCCCTGGGGGCCCCTGCACTGGCCATGCACTGCACTGTCCATGCACTTGACATGGGCAGTGCAGTGCCCCGTCGCGCAGGTCACTGCCCGATTTAAAGGCAGTGATCTGCGCGATGGGTGCTGTTGCACTCGTCGCACACCAACATTGGCGGTCAATGTTACGGCCCAGCAGGGAAAACATTATACGGCCTGCGTGGGGGTCATTGAGCTGGCGGTCTTCTGTTGACCACCAGCGATGATCTCAGCGGTTTTTACCGCCGAGATCATAATGATGGCCATAGTCATTGATCTGTTTGTACTGCTCAAATAGATGTTACAGCACATAATAGGTCAATGTGTTGGCACCTCCTTCAAGGCTTTAAGTGGTACTCTGTTACCAAGCTGAATAATCCACAACTGTTTCCAAGCTTTAAAAGAATGGATGAAATGAGTGCAGATGCGTCAGCAGGTAGTCAGTATGTTGCTGACTATATCTTCTTTTATAAGAAAGTCTTGCTCATCCAGGTTGATACAGTGTGCCAAACACAGGACCCTGAAATAGCCACAGTCGGCCATGACCTTGACTATGTGGCTGCCATTGTCCTTAGTAACAAATCCAGTTCGAAGACCTATGGATTGCAACCATTCAGACACTGCTTTTAAATTCATCCAAGATGTGTGTGATTTCCCCATGATGAACATGGCTGATGTTGCATGCTCTTAAAAATTTCTTCAGGGCCAAGACCTGTCGATAGCTTTTGCTTTCCCCCACAAAAGAAAGCCAGTGTGCACCGATGCACATGTAATCAGTCACCTGACAACTGGTCCACATATCTGACGTCAGGTGGATAGTGTGGACAACACTTTGCTGCAAAGCTTGTCCAACCAAAAGACAGACAAAATAAACTTTATTCGATTTTTCTTGTAAGCCATAAAAGCACACTGTATACAGCTGTCCAACCAATTGCAGCACATCATGATGCAGCGCTGAAACAGCAACTCTTGCAGAATAGGTCCAAATCCCACTCCTTCCACAAAAGATAACAGGAGGAGGTCCTGCGTTAATATTTTTACCAGCTTCCCATTGTACAAAAGTGCCATTGGGTGGTTGTGGTTGTAGGGCCCCTCCTGCGTAAACATGCCCTTAACGTAACATGGATTTTCTTCATTTGTGTGGCCACTGACGCAGGTGACTTTTGAGATGTAGGTGGTGATAGGCTCAATACATGTTGTGGAGCAGTCACTGTATGACGTGGTGTCTGCATTTGACTTTGAGTCTTCCTGTGCCATTGTGAGTTTGCTGTGGCGGGTCATTATGGTGCACTGCTGGGGACAGGGCTGCTTTGCATGAGAATGTAACCCTCTTCTTCCACACCTTCCACAGTGATTTAGCCAGTTGTAGCTGATGTTTCCTGCCTCTATTCACCTTCACCACCCTGACCACGTTCAGCTATGTTTTTAAGGTGCGCCTCTCACCAGATTACGTGATGTTTTTCCATATGGGTCATTTGGCCTCCAGTACCATAATGTGAACCAGACATACCTCGACGAACACTGGTGTGGCAAATGGAGCATATGACAATGTTCTCCTCCTATTTGCTAATCATAAAAAAGTCTCAAACTGGGGTGGAGTACTTTCTCATTGGGCCAGTGCCTAGAGAAGCACTGGAGGTAGGTGGGTGTGTCGACTACCTCTCTGCAGTGCATATTTCTACTGAGGTACAGATTGGTGCAGATCTCTGCTGGTGCTCTACAAATATGGGAGCTAGTGGTGCTGCATGTGCCACATCCCTCTGAGCAGGTTGGATAGTAATATCGGACCCCTATGTGCCAGCTTCCACAATGACTAACTCGTTATCATCATCCTCCTCATCATCATTTCCTTTCATAATCGTAAGGCTTTCTGGAACTTTTCTTTTCCCTTGCTTACTTGGTGTCTACTGGACTCCACCGGGTCCACTCCATGCCCCATCATTGTCATCAAAAGTGGTGCTTGGAGAAGATGGTGGAGTAGTAGCCTTCCTTTTTCTTGCTGGAGATCTGGGAGCCACTGATTCTAAAAGAAGAGGTTCTTGCTTGGCAGGAAGCTCAACCTCCTGTTCTGCTCCAATTTTGGGAAGATCTATTATTGCTGGCTGTGGCTGCTCTCCACTTTGCTCTGTCTCCTAAAACGATTGGGTACTACTTTGCAAAAGGAACAAAGCCAATTCAACATCACTGCTTTACGCATCGCCATGATTGCAGTGGCTGCGTCACTGACAGACATGGTCTTGGGCTTAAGTTGGGATGGTGCTGTTGATGCGGAAGTGCTGCTCCCTTGTTCCTCCCCGTAGACCGGTGTGGCAGGCACACATCTCCCTAAAAAGGTTGCGGTTGGTATGCCACTGGCAGAAAGCCGCTTCTTCTCAATAGCCACTTTCTTGGGAGCAACTTTCTTTGGGGCCATCTAAAGTCCTAGGTTGGCCGTGTCATTAAGATGCACAAGCGAAAGAGTTTGGAGGACCGAAATAACTGTAAGGCCTTCTTTTTTGGCAGTACTGTGGGTGATGTGGGGTCTCTTCTCTTGTGCACCTAAAAACAATGAAGCAAGAAAAGCATGTAGCTGATGAAACGTGGCATTGTTGGAGGTTGAAATAGTACAAACAAATGCAATCTTAGTGCGGTTAGTTAATTATGTAATAAATACCAATTTAAACAAGCATTGGAAAGGCAAACCACATCATCACAGACCACACCATTAAAATTACATTTTGAATCAGACAGATCTAGTTTTTTGCTTTATCTCCATCTGTTTTAAAAGAGACACCTGGGGTAGTCAGAGAGAGGTGCATGAGTAAATGGAAAAATCCCTTAAAATACTTATTACGGGCAAGATGGTCCAGTGGAAATGGAGTAATGATTAACAAAAGTAAGTATGCTGTTGATTTGTCTGCAGTGCTCCACAGCCACAGGGTATCCTGGAGGAAATAGATTTAAACCTCAAGAAACCAGATGCTGCAGTGCAGCTGTGCGTCTTTGGTGGATGGATAGATGGATGGATGGGTGGGTGGATGGAGGAATGGATGGATGTGGATGGATCAAGGCAAAATGCAGAATTAAATAAACATTTAAATAAAACAAAAAAAAAAAAACATAAAAATTAAAATGAAAAAAATGAAAAAAATGAAAATTAAAAAGCAAAATTAAAGATTAAAAAAAAATACAAAAAATTGAAGAATAAAAAGCTAACATAAACAAACTAATTAAAAGTAAATAATTAAAACAATTAAAAATAAAAAATGAAATAGAAAATTAAAATTAAAATTAAAATATAAAAAAATAAAAAATTAAAATATAAACTTTTTAAAAAATGATCCTTAATTAGCAATGTTTGAATGTAAGTCTATGCCAAAGACACACTGACTGCAATCACAAAATGGCTGACAGCCAGTCACATTGTCAAACAACAACAACAAGGAGCAAGGAGGCATGGCAAACAAAGAGCACATGCAAGCCTATGGTAAAGGGACACTGACTGGATGGGCAAAATGGCCGACAGCCAGATGATCAAACAACAACAAGGAGTAAGGAGGAATGGCAAAGGACACATGCAAGCCTATTGCAGGGAACATTGGCTATATGCACAAAATGGTTTTCAGCCCGCCACATCGTCAAACAACAAGAAGGAGCAAGGAGGCAAGGCAAACAAAGAACACATGCAAGTCTATGGCAAAGGACACTGGCTGCATGCACAAAACGATGGTCAGCCAGCCACATGGTCAAAAAACAACAAGGAGCAAGCGGACATGGCAAACAAAAGACACATGCAAGCCTACGGCAGAAGACACTGGCTGGATGGACAGAATGACCACCAGCCACATTGTCAAACGACAACAACAAGGAGCAAGGAGGCATTGGGAACAAAGAACACATGCAAGCCTATGGCAAAGAGACACTGGCTGCATGCACAAAATGGCTGCCAGCCACATGATCAAACAGGAACAACAAAGAGAAAGGAGAACAAAGAAGAACATATGCAAGCCTACAGCAAAGGGACACTGGCTGGATGGACAAAATGGCCGTCACCCACATGGTCAAACAACAATTGCAAACAAGGAGGCAAGAACACATGGAAGCCTATAGACAGAGAATGCCCCCCTGGCCACATTGCATTGAGAGAAAAGAGAAATGATGGAGACACACACCCCCACACACACTGTCCATAAGGATGCATGGTGGTAGCAGCACTGAAGAAAAAGGAGCAACATTATTTCAGCAATGCAAAACATGAAAATTAACTGAGCTATAAAAATTTCACAACAACAGAAATCCTCCTATATCATAAAATATTGTCTTAGAACATATACACTTTTTGCAAAAAAAAAACAATAGCCAACATTTTTAATTAATCCAAAACCATCCATGCCCTAAATTAAGTTTTAAAAACATATATCACTGAAACATTTATTTCATACACTGATGACTACTAGTGCTGGCTCCACCTGGCTAGATGGTCCTTTGGAAATCTAAGCCACATACTAAAATAATATTGCAAATGTTACAATCATGTAGAAAAGGTACTGAGCTGTGCAACAATTTTCCTTTACAAAAGGTGAAAAATCAATGAGATGCAAAATAAATAATAGATAGGCCTATACTAAAACACTAGGCCACCCACCACTATAAAATTTAAACATCTAATTCAAATACTGGTTCATGCTCAAGCGAACAAACAACACCATTATACAATAGTGTTTTAACTTATTTATGTGATTCAACGAAATCTAAGTCCTTAAATCCAAAGGTATAGCCAGGAGACAAAGAGAGTAATCCTTCCACCTTGAAATCCAAGTAAAACATGACTAGGAGATGGACAAAGCACTGGGAGGAGCCTGCTGGGCAAAAGCAGGAAGTTGGAGCCTCTGACGCACTTCCTTCCTGTTAAGAAAAAAAGGCTTCTCAATCTGAAAAACAAATTTCAGGGTCCATTGGAGAAGAAAATCTAGTCAATAATCTTTTTTTGACTAGATTTATAGTTAAAAATCTCTTTTGGACTAGTGGCCTCTATAGTAGAGAATCTACTCCAGAAATGAGTTTGCACTTGTGAGTGGTAGTTTTGGCCGCTGTCACAGCTGGAAACGATGTGAGTGAACGCGAAGTCTCATGCACTTTCGCTAGCAGCCCAGGCGTATCGTGGCACTCACAAGAGAGCACCAAAACCCAATCCTGTGAGCGTGAACAAACTCTATCCGATGCCAGGAACACGGAATTTAGGAATTCCGCACTATTCCGCATAGTGCAAAGTGCCTGAATTCCACAAACCTCCGCCGGCGGAGCGTAGTTCTAAGCAGAGCCTAGTTACAAACCAGCTGTAGGAACAGCTCCTCACCTTCTGGGATTGGTGCCTGCCTGACTGGGTAAAAAAGGAACAACCAGTAACCTGCTTAGTGACTAGCTAACATTTGTCTGTAACAAAGTAGGCTTCTTTGAAGATTATCAAGATCTTGGGCATGAGGAACAGCATCACCTCCCCCAAACCCAAAGCCATTTGTCACTGTTCTGTAAGCAAGGTCACACCTCATCAAGGGGGCTAGTCAGGTGGCAGGTGACATTTGGAACTCATGCAAATGGTTATCCAGAGGCTTTAAGCAGGGAAAAGATAACATTTTAAATTACATTCTGAAAATATTTATTACAATCCGACTTCACCAGTGAATTGGGCTTCTACAAAATATTTTTAAAAGTCCAAGAATGAAATTCATAGTCGTTTCTTGGCTGGCAATAACATTATTAAACCTAATATTGTATATCAAAGCTTTCCTATGCAGCAGCCAACCCTGCTACAGCGAAAATAGCTTCTGGGGCCTTTTCACTGTAAGGACATGTTGAACATTAAACTTTTACATGTTCTCCTTTTAAATACCATGCACCTTGCCATTAGGACAGAAAGGCCTACATTGGGATGACTTGTTGATATTTAAACGTAAGGTTTTAGGCCTGTCAAAATTATTTTGTTTAACTGGTGGATTTTCAAGTTTGAAGCAGCATAGACAAGCTACATAGGGTAGGCCTGCAGTCATATTTACACTGTCATTGTAGGGAATGGCACAATGGGTGCTGCAACCCACTTCTGATATTTAACTTGCAAGCCCTCTGTAAACTTTGTACCATATACTATGGACGTATGGGTAAGTTAAATATGCCAATTACTGGTATGCAGTTTCATCATTTTGAAAGGGGGAGCACAGACACTTTATCTCTGGTTAGCATTGGTACAGTGCCTAAAGTTCAACAGCCAGGCAAAATTCTGGAGGAGCACTACCCAAAAAATGGTCCTTTCTAACAGCCATTTAATACCACAAGATGGTTCATAATTTAAACTTTCACTGTCATCATATACGGGTCATGAATTTGAATCTTGACAAGGCAACCTGTCCTTCATGAGTCAATAACATGAGTACTGATAGAGCGGAGCGTAGTAACAATTTACCTACGTTTGGACGCTCTTTAGGCCGATGAATCTTTTGACTTAGTGGGAGCTCTCTGTACTCTTATATCGATCAGTCGCATCCAATCAATAATCAATAACGAACATAAGCAACACCTTGAACAACATAACACTTAACAATTAGTCCAGAATACATTTCGGCGAACCCTGACCTTTCAGCCAGGAATAACCACACCAGTTTATTGCAAAGTTAGTGAATTTATTTCCCTATATTAACAAAGCTAGCACAATATAGATGTGTCTCAACACCAAATGATAAACATAAATGAACATTAATAGCTGTCCATATCGTCGGAACAAGTGTAATCTATGTAACATTTGAATCACAAGGCATTCGATAGTGGCAATGCAAAGCACTAATACGATAATCTGCAATGGGCTAATTGCGTACATTTAGTCAGCATAACAAGATCTCCAATTGCATCGTGCGACATATGGAATCCTCATCTAACTCCAAATTAGCATCAGCATGTGGGACTTCATGCAAAAACAATTTAGCAACATCAATTTAGAAAACTCCTAGCTAGGGTCCTTATCAAAATCAGCAGTCGGTTACCTAAAAGGAACACAATGCAATTTTACAATTTCCTTTCATATTTACCAATTCCAATCAGCAATCAATGAATTCTTCGTCTCACAGGTATCGTTTCTCGATCAGCATGGGACGGAACAAAGGGGCAGGGGTGAACGGGGCAATTGCCTCACGGCGGCAAAGTAAGGCTACTACTTCATGCAAAGGGGCAAATCAAAGTTAAAGTCTCTAGGGCAAGAATCATTAAAGTCTCTTTCTCTCGATTAGAGAAAGCATCAAAGTCTCTCAAAATGGCGTCGCAGCAAAATGGGTCATAGTAGCTACGAAGTCAAAATGGCGGGATGTCCGAAGATAGAGAGAGAGCTTCCCTCTCGTGCACCTGGGTTTTATAGACAACAGTTCAAGTCCAGTAGGGTCTCCATTGGAGGGTTCATAGGTTAGCTTCAAATTGACCAATCAAAAACGACAGTTCTCAAGCTTTTACTTAAGCATACATTATCCTTGGAGATGGGTACGCAAGTTGCAACATTGTCTCTCGATTAGCTTACTCTCAGAGCCTCCATTGTCCGCACCTGCAAGCCGACCTTGAATTAAGGAGAAAATATGCCATGCTGGCACCAACTTTAAGATAAGCATGTGAACAGTTTCTTGTGGAAAAATACAGCTCCAAGCAAAAATACACGTTTAATAGCACAGTGGAAAAATACGAACATCTAAACCGTGAGACCAGGCAACTAGGCCAAAGCCTCCGCTAAAGTAATGCTAAGCTAAGGCATTTCAAATAAGCAAATCGTAGCACACGTTTATGATTATGTCGGATTAGTGCAATTCTAATACACCACGTTATATAAAGCACGCGTATAAATGATGGCAAACTACTCTGAGGGCACATTTTGTCCCCGTACAATCTTCATTAATTCGGTTAATGTCACACATGATTATGTCAGCACTACGTTTATGCGTTAATAAATCAAAAACCTTCATTTTCTGCTTCATCAATCCCTCCTCTGATGACTACTTGTCATCACACAAATTTAGCCCACAAATTTTATCCCATTAAAATTCTGTCAGCTCCCTTTTCCTTTTAGTTCCCCTAGTTTGCGCTTTGTATTCTTCTGCCATTCTTTTCATTATTTTCTCCTCCTTGCTTCTTTTAATTCTCTCCATAATCATTATTATTCCCCTTTTTATTCCCCAAATTCCAAATACACAAATTATTACTATTAATATTCCTTCTATTATTTTCAATAATATTCCATTCCAAATTCCCCCAATCCAATGTCCCACTGAAGCAAGTCCCTTTCCAACCTTTTCCCACACTCCTGGTTCTTTCAGTTCTTTCAAATCTGCACTTTCTTTTGTTAGATTAGCAAGCATAGTTTTAATTTTCACACTATTATCAGGTATATAGGTGCAGCAGTGACGTGCACCAATCATTTTGCAAACGCCTCCATCCTTTGCTAAAAGAATGTCTAAAGCAAGCCTATTTTGAAGAGTCATAGCTCTTTCCGCTGCAAGTTCAGCATCCATCAGGATTATAGCACCTGAAAATTTTGTCAACATGTTATCCACTATAGTAGACAACTTTCTTATTTTGATAGAATTCAACACAACTCCTAATGAAGGAATCATGGCTCCAAATATATCGCCTACCACAGCAGCTGCGGTCTCTCTTTTCTGGATACGATGGGATCCAGGTGTCTTTTCAATCATCGATATGTCATCCAGTTGATAAACCTTTGGAAACACTATACCCAAATAACATCTTCCCCACCATCCCTTTGGAAGACGATAATAGGCATTATGCCCACAAATGTAATACACCCCTGGAATGACAGGGTCAAGTCCGTCCATCATGAATGTCCATTTGGCCTTAAGAATAAACGTATGTTTGCATTCACTCGCTCCTACAAAAATATTGTCATAGTAAGATTCACCTCGGTATATACAAAATTTCCCTACATGCCAAGCATCTAAAGCAATTTTCCCTTGTGTCTTTATAGCAGCAAAGTCATAGTTATCTACTGAAGTCCTCTTATGTAGTTCTTTTTCTAATTTCGCCTTCATTTGAGCCCTTCTATCATCTGTGCGATCTAAAAAGCTTATTTCTACAGCAGAGACGGAGCAAGTAAGGTTCTCCCTATGAGCATGAGCCGTTTCAAAAGGTTGCATTGGCTCGAAAAAGTCCCTCATAATTTTGTAATCCCAATATTTTGCAGTCTCGCTTAGCTGCGCTATTATAGGAACATAAGCAAAGGTAACATCATAATTTGAGAAAAAATACTGTATGTTAGATTGACCATAAAACCTAGACATTATTATACTACATGTAATCCATTATGTAAGGGGCATGTGGTGATAAGTCACCCCTTCCTTTACTGATGTCGGTATCTGGGTACACACATAACAATCTTTCGCATCCATAGTCTCAACATACTCTGTTAATAAGCGATAGAAAACGTTATACGAAAGCTCTTTCTTATCATGCAAGAGCCTCTCATCCATTGCTAGTCTTTTCAATGGTGTTAGTTCAGTGACAGTAACAGGAACAATAGTAGAAGCAGCAATAATTTCCTTCTCACCCTTCCCATGCATTCCAAATACAATTGCCATTATTATTAGTACACATGTTAGTACCAAGCCTATACAAACGTATTTACAATACTTCTTTCTATTGTTTTGCATAGCGTACCCAGGCATGATCTGTATAGAATCAGAGAGCTAGAAGCACTTATAAATGAAACTACTTAGCAATTCAGTTACAAAGCTGAACGAGCACAATGTTCACACCGTCTTCTTCAAAAGGCCAGTCACTTATCGGTTAGCAGCATTTGTCTCAATTCGGTTTAGCAATGTCTCAGCTGGTTGTTTGTCTCACGTTAGATTGCAGCAAGCAATGCCATTTACTACCGTTTCAATCAACAGAGTCTATGAAGCTTTTCTTTTCTATTGGTATCTCTTCTTCTTCTTCGTTCTCGATGCTTAGAGATACAAACTCATCAGTCCAATCATCGTTTACTGCATATGCCCATTCAGGACCGGAATACCTCTTGTTTGGTATCCTTTTCCTTTTCAATTTTGCTTCTCTCTTCGATTCTGCTTCGCTGGTACTTTCCTCCTTCGCCAAGTCTTTTTCCTCACTTGACGATTGTTCCACGACAGTCACTTCCTTTCTTTTCTCTTTCACTTTCGGCCTTCCTCCTTCGTTCAAACCTTCTTTACCCTTTTCTTTTATCGGTGAGATACTTAGTCTTCTTTTTGCACCGTGTCCATTTGATGGACCTGCACCCTTTTCTGTAGAGGTTTGAACTCTCTCGTTCTGCTCTTCTTTGTCCCCACCTTCAGGGGAATCAGTCACGTTTTCTTTTTCTTTTTCTGTATCATCTATTTCTGGGAAAGCCCCCTCCTGCTCGGGCTCTCCTGCCTTCTCACTCTCTTCGAGCCCTTCGTCACCGTTACTTTCTTCAGGCTCTGTATCACTTTCAGCTGCTTCAGGTTCCTTGTCACCTTCAGCTGCTTCAGGCTTTTTGCTACCCTCAGCTGCTTCAGGCTCTTTGTCACCTGCAGCTTCGTCGTCGCTGTCTGAACTTTCTCCTTGGTCTTCCCCAAGTGAGTCGGACTCTTCGTTCTCCAATAATATCTCTTTTTCTCCTGCTGTTGCTTGTTCGCTTTCAGTTCGCTTTTGTTCTGTCCCAGCACTCGGCACCGTTTTATCAGGCACTGGTAGTTTCAGCGCTTCAACTTCCTCATCTGTGGGACACAGCACCTTCTTTGTATGACTGGCGTGAATCCAGTTGGGAACCCCCGCGCACTTCACAGCAGTAGTTGTCGTCAGGATCACTTGGAAAGGGCCTTTCCAACGGGGTTCCAGACACGACTTCCTCACGTGCTTCTTTATCACGACCCAGTCACCTGCTTTCAGTGCGTGTCCTGGACCTTGGATCGGTGGCAAGGTGGTCGCCTCCACCTGGTGAGAGAAAGAGCGAACCACGTCAGCCAGACCTTTGCAGTAGTCTAACACCATATCATCTGTAATATTCAAAAGCATGTTTGCGGGAACTGCAGGAAGTCTCATAGCCCTGCCCATGAGAATTTCGTGCGGAGACAATCCAGTTTTTCTATCCGGAGTGTTTCTCATTGACATTAGCACTAAGGGCAATGCGTCAGGCCATTTCAAATTTGTTGATGCACATATTTTTCCCATTCTCGACTTCAGCGTACCATTCATCTGCTCCACCAGTCCTGATGCTTCAGGGCGATAGCTACAGTGCAGCTTTTGCTCAATGTTCAGTGCTTCGCAAAGTAACTTCATCACCTCGTTATTGAAGTGACTTCCCCTATCTGATTCTAAGGAGATCGGGAATCCGAAACGTGGTATTAACTCCCTCAATAATAGCTTGGCAACTGTAAGGCTGTCATTTCTACGTGTGGGGTATGCCTCAATCCAATGACTAAAAATGCACACAATCACCAACACATATTTTAAACCTCCATGCACAGGCATCTCAATGAAGTCCATCTGCATACGACTAAAAGGACCGCTTGCCCTACCAATGTGGCTCGCGTTCACAACTGTTCCCTTTCCTGGGTTCATCTGTTGGCAAGTGACACATCGATGGCAAACTGCTTCTGCAGCTTGACGAAATCTGGGGTTAAACCAATCAGTTTTGAACAATCTTATCATGGCATCTCTCCCTAGGTGAGCTTGCCCATGATAGAACCGCGCAAGCTGTGATAAGAGACCATTTGGCAGAACAAATTTTCCCTCATGTGAAACCCATAGCTCGTCTTGTCTCTTTATACATTGTGATTTAATCCAAGAATCTCTTTCATCCTCCCTGGCATTACTTTGTAGTGCTTTTAGTTCTTCTATTGTATCTACGACCTTCAAGGCAAATGCTTCAGCTGGTTCGAGTTCTGGTTCACTTATTGTATTCCAATCATCCCTTAGTAATATACAGTTCAAAGCGCAAAATCTTGCGACTTGATCTGCATAGGCATTTCCCAGAGACACATAGGCCCTCATTCTGACCTTGGCGGGCGGCGGAGGCCGCCCGCCAAAGTCCCGCCGTCAGGTTACCGTTCCGCGGTCGAAAGACCGCGGCGGTAATTCTGACTTTCCCGCTGGGCTGGCGGGCGGTCGCCTTCAGACCGCCAGCCAGCCCAGCGGGAAAGAGGCTTCCACGATGAAGCCGGCTCGGAATCGAGCCGGCGGAGTGGAAGCCGTGCGACGGGTGCAGTTGCACCCGTCGCGTATTTCACTGTCTGCGCAGCAGACAGTGAAATACATGTAGGGGCCCTCTTACGGGGGCCCCTGCAATGCCCATGCCAGTGGCATGGGCACTGCAGGGGCCCCCAGGGGCCCCGCGACCCCCCCTACCGCCATCCGGATCTCGGCGGTCCGACCGCCGGGATCTGGATGGCGGTAGGGGGGGTCGGAATCCCCGCGGCGGTGCAGCAAGCTGCGCCGCCGCGGAGGATTCAATGGGGCCGCGGTACACTGGCGGGACCCCGCCAGTGGTGGCGGTCCGACCGCGGCTTTACCGCCGCGGTCGGAATCCCCATTGGAGCACCGCCGGCCTGTCGGCGGTGCTCCCGCGGTCCTCCGCCCTGGCGGTCAAAGACCGCCAGGGTCAGAATGACCCCCATAGTCCTGTCCTTTCGTGTGAGCACTGCACTTTACCACTGCAACTTCAGCTGGCACTTGAATGGCATGTAACAACTCCCTTATTCTCTCCCCATTTTTCACTGGGGATCCTGAAGAAGTCAGGAAACCTCTCTGTGACCACAGTTGTCCAAAGTCATGCACAATCCCAAACCCGTATTGACTATCAGTGTAAATGGTGACTTTCATCAATGCAGACAGTTGACATGCTCTAGTAAGGGCTACAAGTTCTGCTACTTGTGCAGAATAGACTCCTTGGAGCCATCCCGCTTCCAAGACCCCTGTCACAGTACATACAGCATATCCTGCTTTCAAAATTCCCACCCCATCTCTTAGACATGAACCATCAACAAAAAGAATTTGGTCATTTTCATCAAGTTTTGTATCTTTCATATCCGGTCGGGGTTTTGTGCAAAATTCAGTCACCTGAAGGCAGTCATGCTCGACGTCTTCAGCGTTCTCAATTTCAGCATGTTCTCCAGGAAGCAAGGTAGCTGGATTCAACGTGGTGCACCTTTTCAGCTGCACATTCGGTGAGCCCAGAATAGTCGTTTCATACCTTGTGAGTCTTGCTCCAGTCATGTGCTGCGTTCGGGAGCGGGTCAAAAGTATCTCAACTGAGTGAGGGACCATGACTGTTACTGGGTGTCCCATCACTATTCCTTCACTCTGAGTGAGGCTGATACCAACTGCTGCTACGGCGCGCAAACACCCTGGGAGTGCTGCTGCAACCGGATCCAGAGTAGCTGAAAAATACGCTACTGGTCTGTTTACGCCACCATGGGCTTGAGTCAAGACAGACAAAGAACATGCATCACGTTCATGGCAAAACAATGTGAAAGGCTTCGTGTAATCAGGCATACCTAAAGCTGGAGCCCTGCACATGCACTCCTTTAATTCAACAAAAGCATCCATCTCATCCCCTTTCAGTTCGATCTGATCCAAGGCATCCTTCTGGGTCAATTTCAGTAGAGGCTTTGCTAGAGACGAGAAGTTGGGAATCCACTGGCGACAGTATCCCACCATTCCCAAAAACTTCCTCACCTCCTTCCTTGTCTTTGGTGGACTCATTTGAAGTACACTGGTAATTCTTTCCTTCATTATTTTCCGTGACCCTTTCTCTATCTGGTGACCCAAGTATTTCACTTTCTTCTGACAGAACTGCAATTTGGAAGGAGACACCTTGTGTCCATTCCCTCCCAAATGGTTCAACAGAGCAATGGTATCGGCTGTGCAGCCACTTTCTGTCTTTGATGCAACCAGTAAGTCGTCAATGTACTGTACTAAGGTTGACTCGAATGGCAACTCTAACTCTTCCAAGTCTTTCTTTAGAACCTGATTGAATATCGACGGTGACTCAGAGAACCCTTGAGGAATTCGACACCAACTGTATACTCTGTCTAGGAATTTGAAACAAAAGAGGAATTGGCTGTCCTCATGAAGAGGCACAGAAAAGAATGCTTGTGACAAATCGATGACTGAGAACCACTCAGCTTCGCAAGGGATCTGAAACATTATCACAGCCGGATTCGGTACGACAGGGCAGCACTTGATTATGATGTCATTTATTTTTCTCATATCCTGTACAAGTCGGACTTTCCCACTTGGCTTCATTAGTCCCATTATCGGTGAATTACATGGGCTGCTTAATACTTCTTTCAGTACTCCCTGCTTCACAAATTCGTCAATAAGTTGGGCAACTTTCATGAGGGTATCTTGTGGCATGTGGTATTGTGGGGTCTGGGGAAAGATCGCATTGGGCTTTACCATCACTTTTACTGGTTCTACTCCTTTCATCAATCCCACCTCTTTCCCTGTCATGTCCCACACTTTCTTTCCGACTGTTTCCCGTAGTTCTGCTGGGATATCTTCTTCAGTTATCATTGGTAAAAGACAAATCAGAGGATACTCTTCGTCAACTGTTTCTATCTCATCCCCCTCTACACTGTCCTCGTCTTCCCCATCATTGCTCGTCTCTATTGTTATTCCTTCGTTTGAACACATGATCGAGCAACCCAATTTACACAATAGGTCTCTTCCTAACAGTGCAATCGGGCTTGAGTCACACACCACAAACTGATGTACCCCTTGATAGTTACCAATGTTGACTGGTATCGGATCTGTTATTGGGTTCGTCAGATGCCTGTTTGCTACTCCCACCACTTGAACTGTCCTCCCTGAGAGTGGCAAATTTGGTACTTCACTGCTCTTAACAGTTGAACGTGTGGCTCCCGTGTCAACCAGGAATGAGACACGATGACCCATTACTCTTCCTTCTACGTACGGACCCCTTTGATCAACTTCTAGAGATGCCGCAAGCACACAATCTCCTTCCTCTTCTGAGCTTTCACTCTCCCATACATTGTTTATTCCACTCTCACTGTGTAATGGGAACTGTTGTACTGTGCCGTTTGTGCTCATTACCTGACCCGTTACCTGTGGAGGAACCATCATTTGCTGCTGACTCATTGGTGCCAAAGGTATTTGCATTTGCTGATTAGGTACCATAGGTAACTGCTGTTGCATCGGCTGCATCTGCGTCATCTGCACACGGGGCATCTGCATCTGCTGCGGCTGCATAGGTTGTAATCCCTGCAATTGGTTTATGGTCTGAAAATTTGGGTTTAGACCTCTCATTTTTGGTCCTCTCATTGTCTGAAATGCATTGACATCATTGTTTTGCTGACCAACACCTACACCTGCACCTGCACCTTCCTGCACCACCATCGGACACTCGCGTTTCCAGTGACCTACGTTTCCGCACGCGTGACACGGCATCACCTTTTTCATTGCCTGCACACCCGTCACAACAGTGTTCAAATCTGGACCATTATTCACAAAACCTCCTCTACCTCTGCCTCTGCCCTGTGGCTGAAACGCCATGTTTCCTTGCAACTGCGGCTGCTGTTGCTGAAACACCATGTTTCCCTGCAACTGCGGCTGCTGTTGCGGTACCTGCTGTTGGAACCCTTGCATCCCTGGCAACCCTTGCAAGCCTGTCTGAGCCGCCTTAAGCTGCATCATCATCACCTTCTCTTTCAGCCTTTTCTGTTTCACGTCAATTTCGTCGCTACAGTATTTCGCATAAGTCAAGACTTCATCAATCGGTTTCGACTGCCAGCAGATCAAATGCGATTTTATCATCTGACTTATCTCTGGTCTCAGCCCTTCCACAAATCTGAACACAAAATGAAGCATATCTTTCGCCTCAATTGCTTCCGTGCCACTGTAATTCTTGAACGCCTTCAACAACCTCTCATAGTAACTATGAATCGATTCTTTAGCCTCTTGGGCAGTTCGATCAATTTTCTGCCAATCCACATTTTTCGCGGCAACCTTCGTCTTCAAATGCTCAATCACCTTATAGTACAGACACATCACCATAGGTGATGGTGCGCCCGTCTCTCTGTCTCTCTCTGGTTCACTTGTCGGCCAACCTACAGCTCTTTTGCAATCCTCCCACAAATCTGCCGGAACCACAATCTCGAATAAAGTGTTCAGGTCTTCCCAGAGACATTTTGCAAGCTTCACAAACCTATCAGTCTGTTGATACCATTCGATCGGCTTCTCTCTCAGTTTGGGAAAATCATTCGTAAAGGACTGAATATCGCTCCTGTGCCATGGTACATGTACTAACTTTCCCCCTGCTGTCTCCCTCATTGGTAACATAGTTACTGTATCACTACTCTGCGGTCCTTTCTCATTGTGCTCTGTGGCACTGTCCCTCCTCTTATCCTTCCTCTTTACCCATCTGCTTTCCCACTTGTCTAAGCACCTCCACACTTGGGCACTTTGCAACAATTCTCTAAGGTGTGCCTTCATGCCTGCTGATCTCATGTGTTCAAAATCTGTGGTCCCAAAATCCAACCTATAGCTCCTGCTCAAGTGTTTCGTCTTGCCTATGTCAATCCCGTTCCTGTCTGCTACTTCCTGCAAACTTTTATGTACCTTGTTTACCTCTTTCGTGATCTTTGGACATAGATACCTCAATTCCTCTTCCGTGTAGGATTCTAACCTGTTCACACCCATATTCCCTTCCACCAATTCTTGTGCTTCCATGTTCAGCCTCATCCTGCTCAAGTAATCGTCTCCTTTCCCACTGTCTGAACTTTGTGTGGAATTTAGACTGTTGAACCACTGTGTCAGCTGTTGCGCATTTACCCCCATCAGTGTGGCATTCACATCGACTGCCATCGATGGTTGTGGCAACTTTTCAGTGTTCGATGTTAATGGTATTATCAGTGGGGGGCTCGACCTCACCAGTGTTGATTGAGCGCATACGGGACTAAACTCCATCAAGGACCCAGACCCAGTTGGCTGAGCCACTATCGGGGTTATCCCTGGAGTGTTTTCTATGCACTTTCTTTCTGTCCCATTCTGCAGCATTTGTCCCTGACTGCTCATACCTAAGTTAGGCTGACTATACAAAGGTACCACTGGACCTACAGTAATGGGCAGTGATATCGCATCTGGATTTTGTCCATTTCCCATATTCTGAGGCATGTTCATCCCCATATTATGGGCCATCATTGCCGGCATGCCCATCTGACTCCCCGTCATTTGAGCATGAACATTTCCTCCCTGCATCTGCTTTTGAGGCATCATAAACTGAGTTGATTCAGCTTGTGCCATTGTTGGGTTGTAACCATTCTGTACGCCCCTTACGGTTGGATCTAGAACCATCCCTCCATTGTTGTCCCTGCTGTAGTACCCTGGCATCTGCGGCTGATAATGTTCTGCTGGTTTCAACACGGGCACATCTGGATACATTCTCCTGACTTGCGGTATCTGTGGGGTGAGCAGTAAGCTCGGATCCTTAGATCCCGATGGTACTCCTGTATTCTGCGTTTCACTGTTCTGTACCGATGCCGGAGGGGCAGAACTGGTACTTGGACCTTGTCCATTCTCTGCATAAGGAGGTGGACGGTCGTTCAGCAATTGCATTATCAACTCCTCATCCTCTAACTCCTCTTCTCTTCTCAACTTTTCCTCGTCCTCTCTGTCCTTGGAACACTTCCTGTCTGTCTTACAGGTAGCTTTCTTACCTGTCTCCTCTTCATCCTTAGTAATTGCGGGGAACAATTTTATTCCCTGCAATACATCTGACCTCCACACCTTCTGCGCATTATCCCACCTAGCATCCGCTAGTGTCTTTTCTACCTTCCTCATCCTTGTTTCAAACTTGTTTTTCTGTTGCTGTCTAGCCATGAGTTCCCAGATTGCTAGAGCCTCAAACTGTGTTGGCCTTGGAGGCACCTTCATGTCATACATCGTAAATCTCAAGTTCTCTAGGACCCTTATATTGAATGTCCCATGTATCGGGAATGCTACGCTCCCATGTTTCTCTGTCCACTTGTGCCATTGCTTTAGCCAAAGACACGGAGCTACCCCTTTTTCCTCCATTACAATGTAAGCTGGTGTACCCTCAGGCGGCGTTTCCTCTCCTACGCTCGCTTTAATGTATGACTCCCCCTTCATCGCACTCCTGAATGCTTTAAGGAATTTCATTTTCTCGTCTTTTAATTCACAAATTTTATAATCAATAGATCACTGTTATTCCACAAGATTTGTAATCAATAGGTGACTTTAATTCCCGGAATACTCTTCACCTGCCTTTCCCCTTCCAATCGAGTGCCACGGACTGCGTCCAATCCGTGCGCGACCCTTCTCTCCAACCAACCTATCCCAGCGCGGCTCTTAGTGATGTCACACTCACACACTGCGGCTGACAAAGCCTCGCGGCTAGTCCTCCTTCACTCAGTTCCTCCCGTAACAACTTTTTGCATGTATCGCGAGCTACCAAAACTAAAACAGATCTGTCGGTTTACTACAGGAAGGGTAACATAATCGCTTCAGGACCTTAGGGACTTTTCACTAACCTCGGCCACTATTCGATCTCTTTCACCAGCCTCGGCCGCTATTCGGTCTTTCTCAGTCCCCACATGTGCAAGCAAATCTGACCCGCAGACCTACTCTCAACTTGTCAATGATCTGTTCTAGTGCACTTAGAATCTTGTCAAAACCCGAAGTCGAAGTTTCTTTCACTCCCTAACACACGTACCCACTCGTTGACCACGCCCGATCAACCTACTAAACCGCCCAGACCACAACATGGATCAACATACTCCGGAGTCTCTTGACCTCGCAGGGCCCGTCTCAACAACAACAACCACGTGGACCTTTTTATGCACAAAGCGCCAGACGCACATGAAGTTCGACGACTTCCCTACTCTCACACTCGGAGCCGCACCTCCGCTATCTCTATGAAGTTCGACGACCTCTCTACTTCTACACTCGGAGTCGCACCTCCGCTATCCTTAAAAGAAAATCCTCGCAACCTTTTCACACACTCTGCGGCAATAAGCTGTGCAAGCGCAAAACCCTAACTTCACTCATACCATCACTAGTACCGCCAACGCTGATTCCACATCTCCTTTCTCTCCATTCGCAAGCTTCGAGATCCCGGGAAAGTCGCGGTGGACCTAGCCCATCATCATCTTGTCAATTATTTTCATCCAAGAAAATCTAATTCAACTTTTCGAATGAGGCCTCAAATGCGTAACCGTTAATTCGACACCATGTACTCTAATGGTACAGGGTCCCAAAAGACTAAACCGTCCTCTGCTACCATCTACTGATAGAGCGGAGCGTAGTAACAATTTACCTACGTTTGGACGCTCTTTAGGCCGATGAATCTTTTGACTTAGTGGGAGCTCTCTGTACTCTTATATCGATCAGTCGCATCCAATCAATAATCAATAACGAACATAAGCAACACCTTGAACAACATAACACTTAACAATTAGTCCAGAATACATTTCGGCGAACCCTGACCTTTCAGCCAGGAATAACCACACCAGTTTATTGCAAAGTTAGTGAATTTATTTCCCTATATTAACAAAGCTAGCACAATATAGATGTGTCTCAACACCAAATGATAAACATAAATGAACATTAATAGCTGTCCATATCGTCGGAACAAGTGTAATCTATGTAACATTTGAATCACAAGGCATTCGATAGTGGCAATGCAAAGCACTAATACGATAATCTGCAATGGGCTAATTGCGTACATTTAGTCAGCATAACAAGATCTCCAATTGCATCGTGCGACATATGGAATCCTCATCTAACTCCAAATTAGCATCAGCATGTGGGACTTCATGCAAAAACAATTTAGCAACATCAATTTAGAAAACTCCTAGCTAGGGTCCTTATCAAAATCAGCAGTCGGTTACCTAAAAGGAACACAATGCAATTTTACAATTTCCTTTCATATTTACCAATTCCAATCAGCAATCAATGAATTCTTCGTCTCACAGGTATCGTTTCTCGATCAGCATGGGACGGAACAAAGGGGCAGGGGTGAACGGGGCAATTGCCTCACGGCGGCAAAGTAAGGCTACTACTTCATGCAAAGGGGCAAATCAAAGTTAAAGTCTCTAGGGCAAGAATCATTAAAGTCTCTTTCTCTCGATTAGAGAAAGCATCAAAGTCTCTCAAAATGGCGTCGCAGCAAAATGGGTCATAGTAGCTACGAAGTCAAAATGGCGGGATGTCCGAAGATAGAGAGAGAGCTTCCCTCTCGTGCACCTGGGTTTTATAGACAACAGTTCAAGTCCAGTAGGGTCTCCATTGGAGGGTTCATAGGTTAGCTTCAAATTGACCAATCAAAAACGACAGTTCTCAAGCTTTTACTTAAGCATACATTATCCTTGGAGATGGGTACGCAAGTTGCAACATTGTCTCTCGATTAGCTTACTCTCAGAGCCTCCATTGTCCGCACCTGCAAGCCGACCTTGAATTAAGGAGAAAATATGCCATGCTGGCACCAACTTTAAGATAAGCATGTGAACAGTTTCTTGTGGAAAAATACAGCTCCAAGCAAAAATACACGTTTAATAGCACAGTGGAAAAATACGAACATCTAAACCGTGAGACCAGGCAACTAGGCCAAAGCCTCCGCTAAAGTAATGCTAAGCTAAGGCATTTCAAATAAGCAAATCGTAGCACACGTTTATGATTATGTCGGATTAGTGCAATTCTAATACACCACGTTATATAAAGCACGCGTATAAATGATGGCAAACTACTCTGAGGGCACATTTTGTCCCCGTACAATCTTCATTAATTCGGTTAATGTCACACATGATTATGTCAGCACTACGTTTATGCGTTAATAAATCAAAAACCTTCATTTTCTGCTTCATCAGTACCATGACATTTGGGAATAGTAACCACTTTTTTACAACACCCAGGAATACCAGAAGTTCAGTATGAAAGACTTTATTAATATATACATAACAATATTTATTTTAAAAAACCCTGGAAGAAAAGGAAGTCAAGTAAAAATCTTCCCTTGGGAGTTGGCTTTCAATGAAGGATATAGAACAAGGACTACAGGAAGTTTTAGAGATTCTCTAATTAGCAAGCAGCATTAACCTGAACTACTCAGCGTACTCAGTAATACCAAGATCTGGTTTGTGTTACTGTGAGTCCAGCTAATATATGGTATACGTGCTATGTAATAGTTGCCACCATTCTGGCATGTCAATGTAGCATTCTGAACCTTAACTTGAAAATGCTGATCCTCAATTTCATAGCCCAAAACATCTATATTTAAATTAAGTAAAACTAAGCTGCATCTGCAATAGAGTTGCAAAATATAAAATCCTAATGGAGTGAAGGATGCCTCATTGAGTGTCACAACTTCAAGGGACAGATTAAGATTCTGATGATGGTCTACTGCTTCCCTGTTAGCTACATGTGAGATAACTTTGAATATAATATCCCAATACAGATTATGGGGGGACCAGAGAATAAGGGCACAAAATGGAGAGACAGATCATTTTCAAATGCCTCTGGTTTGCAGCCCAGTCACTGGACTACTTAATTTCCTGGTAAATTGGAGCCAACGCTGGGAAGTATAGGAAACAAGTTTTACTTTAATAACTTTCAAAATATATCACTTTTCAGTCTTATTTTCCATCCCAAATGAATAAACAAAGTTTCTGAATGCAGCGGGACTGGAGGAGCCTGAACTAAACCTCCCTGTATTGCTCACACCTGGAGGTGCTTCCTGCTTTGCCTACCTGCCTTGCCTCCACATATTAGTGCGACCAACTCCCACAGCATGGAGCGCATTTCTAGAGACAGTAGGACCGGGGGAGCCTGACCTACATCTCTCTGCATTCCTCATGCCTGGAGGCACTTCCTGCTTTGCCTGTCCACTTTCCTGTGCTAATTAGCACGACCAACTCCCAGAGCATGGGACATGTCCGGGCATGTTCATGGGCGATGACTGGCCCAAGAGCGGGCCCTTCTGTGCTTGTCTGAGACCAGAGTAGGCTAAGCCCCCCTCTTGGGTTTTTGTTTTAGGGTATGATTAAAGTGTCGACTTCCCTGTGTGCCATTGGCTCTCCTCATTCTTTCAAGTCCTGGGGAGTCAGGCTTACCATCTTTGTGACAATTGCGGATGTGCTCAAGTTTAATAACTGGTGAACAAGCAAGTTCCTGCTTTTCGGTAGGAGGCACTGATTTACTTTAATCTGTTCACCATTAATTAACTGGCACGTTTCGTACTGGGGCACTAGATTAGTTATTGAAGGCCTGTGGGGGTGTATTAAAATCTTGGCTGGCCCAAGCAACAAGACTCATCATGGGCAAGAAGAAAACTGGTAGTTGTGGGCCCACGTCTACTCTCCCTGTAATCTATTGACCGCATGTTAGAGCACGGAGTGAGTGTAATTAACACAGAGATTGCTCTTACAGAAAGGCTTTCCCACATCCTGGGATGTGTCTCTGAGCCCGGGCCCTCAACCTTGCCTATTTCAGACACTACTTTGGTGGTAAATGGTGTAGAGTCAAATGCTACACTCAGTCAATTTATAAATCATACAGACATCACAAAGCCACTTAGCCCCATTCCCAGATGAAGCTGTGGATGTACACGGACACAGCCTAGAAAATCCAAACGTGGTGCCCAGCCCAAGCCACCCAATAGTATTGCCACCATGCCACAGGTGGTGCCCATTCTGCCACAGACTTGGTGGCCATTAAATCCCCACGTCCATCAACTCCACAATGCATAGAGGTAGGGAAGTCTAATATGAACTCAAACATTCTAGAAAACATGCTAGAGAGTCTTCTTGAGAAACTTTGTTCAGCATTAAGATTGGAAATCTCTCCCCTTATTTCGAAGCTAAAATAGCATCTTTACAGTCCTGCAAATGTCAGCCAACTTTAGGATTCAGCAATCCAGCTGTTCAGTCTAAAGGGCTGATACTAACAGTAATGAATTAATCTATGTCCACCCCTGAAGTTGGCATTACACCACGTGCGACGCCTGCGTTACCAGGATGTACTGCTGCAGTGGAGCATTCCCGTCAAACACAACAATCCTGCAGTGGTCAGGGCCTCGGCTTACGTATTTCGAGCCCCATCGGTCTGTCTGGGAAATAACTACAATCAAATGCTGCTGTTGCACAAGCAGTTATTAACCTCCCCCCTGCAGCCTGTCTGTATGTATCCGTTCTGATTGGGGTCCCAATCCTCTGAAAAGTTCAAAAGGAATCTTATGATGAGTTATTCAACAAAACCCTAGACTGGCTAGTGCGTCATAAGGGGTTTCTTTTCATCAAGCTAAACACATATTGCTAGTGCAGTGATGTGCGTGGATTGGGCCTAATCCTGCTGCCACATCGGGAGACTGTATTGTTGTGAATTTTAGATTTCCATGGATGGTCCGTCACTTGTTGTTTAATGCTAATTGTCATATAATGCTCAGGAGCTCTATTACTTTGGAACCATTAGGATATTTCTATAAACCTCCTTTTTCGGAGTCAGGTATCACTCTCCTCTGGCTCTCTGTTAAATCGTTCAAGTATCCATCATCACCATCTCTGGGCGCATCAGTACTTATCTCTATTGCACCCAAATATGGATTGTTCAATAAGAACTTCAGCCAGTGTATCTGCTCAAGGACCAACTGCTTCCCTAGTTAGCCGTAGCAGCTATTTCCCCATCCACGTAACCTAGAGATTTGATGTCCTTTCGGAACTGGAATGACGCCCCGCAAAAGCCAATCATGTTCTTAGCGTAGCCATGAATGATAATTTGCCAAACATTAAGACTGTCTCTTTAGACCAATGCCAAGGTTGTTCCTTTTCTATATACTTAACTAGAATGTTGCTGGCCTTAATGAGAAATTCAGTAATCCGGAGTGGCAAGCATTTGTTTCTATGCACGAGATCATTGCCCTGCAGGAAACTTGAGGCCAGATGTATCAAGCAACTTTGCATACGCAAACAGTGCGAATCGCAAAATTCGGCCGTTTGTGTATGCAAAAAATGCTTTTCAAGATGTATGAAAGGCATTTGCTGTGCAATTTTAAGGAATCACTAAAATAGTGATTCCTTAAAATTGCTACCCCATTTAGAGAATCGCAAATTGAGATTCCCTAAATAGGAAATCGCAAATAGGGAATTCCTATTCACGATTTCCAAAGCACATGTATCAAGTATTTCCTAAATGCGAATTGGGAATTTAGGAAATGCAATTACCACAAAAACCAATTAGGCGGTAAGCATGTGAAATTTTTCAAAATGCATTATAAATGCATTTTTAAAAATGACATGTAGTGCGCTTCACATGTCCGCAAATATTTTTTGAGGGTGCATCAGAGGTGGCCTTAGGCCCCCACCACCCTGGGGTTTGCATTACCTAATTTGTGAATTCCTGACTGGAATTTGCAAATTGAAAAATGCAAAGCCATTCGCACCTATGGGCCTACTGGCCAATAGGGATGAATGGAGTTGCATTCTCTAATTGCGATTCGGTAATAGCAATTGCGAATTTTAAGAAATTGCTATTACCGAATCGCAAATTTCCTACTTCCCATTTTGCATTTCATAAATAGCGATTTCTTAAAATTTGCTATTTAAGAAATTCAAAACGGATCTTTGATACATCTGACACTTGGGGCCAGATGCAGGAAACGTTTAGCGAGTCGCAAACGGCAAAAATTGCCATTTGCGACTCGCTAAACGCATTTCCCTATGCAGAAATGCATATTGCGAGTCGGGACCGACTCGCAATATGCATTTCAGAATCGCAAATAAGAAGGGGTGTTCCCTTCCTATTTGCGATTCGGAGTGGAATGCAATACCATTTGCGACCGCATATGCGGTCGCAAAGGGTATCGCAGTTACCATCCACTTCAAGTGGATGGTAACCCACTCGCAAATTGGAAGGGGTCCCCATGGTACCCCTTCCACTTTGTGAATGGACCCAAAATTATTTTTTCAGGGCAGGTAGTGGTCCAAGGGACCACTACCTGCCCTGAAAAAATACCGAAACTAAAGGTTTCGTTTTTTTTTTAAGTGCAGCTCGTTTTCCTTTAAGGAAAACGGGCTACACTTAAAAAAAAAAAACTGCTTTATTGATAAAGCAGTCACGAACATGGAGGTCTGCTGACGACAGCAGGCCTCCATGTTTGCGAGTGCCTAGACTCGCTATGGGGCCGCAATTTGCGACCCACCTCATTAATATTATTAATGAGGTGGGTCATTGCGACCCCATAGCGAGTCGCAGCCGTGTCTGAGACACCGTTCTGCATTGGAAATTGCGACTTGCAATTTGCGAGTCGCTCCGACTCGCAAATTGCAAGTCGCAATTTCCAAATTTGCTACATCTGGCCCTTGGTCCCTTACTCCTATATTTTATGATGGGTGTGTATGTTGTTCCAATTCAGCTACCCCTCTGTTAGAGGAAGGGCAATGGAAGGACTTACAATTTGGATTAGCACAAATTTTCATTTTGACGTAACAGTCATTAAGTCAGAATCTCTGGCTTTCCTAGTGTTGAAAATATGTGATAATATGACACATTTTTCATTTTACTTAATCAACTTTTAAAATAATGATTTTAATAACACTGATTGTACTCATTTTACTTTTTTGTTTTATTTTCTCTCTAAGCTGCAGACTCTGAGAGGTAATAAGCAAGTGCTTTCCTAATATTTGTTATGTGGTGATTTAATTCTATGTTACAGGGATGTAACTGGGAATCAGGAGATTTTGCGGATGGGAGTGGAACCGCAATAGTTCGATGAGCATTGCTTGGCATCCAATTACAGATTGTGGAAGGAGTTGACTGTCACACGTAGGGGTGTGGCTAGAGGTCTGGGACGCACGTCGAGAATATAAATCCAGCAAAGAGGAGTTACACAAGAGGGCCTTGGAACTATTGGAAGCTGTGGCAGCAGGGAACCATCGTAAGTTGTTCTGGGATTTAGTAAAGAAAATCAGATCTAGGAATTCCCCAGTATATCCCTTCCTTCAGTGTAACATCTTAAGATCTGACTGGGTCTTGCATTTTGCTGCTATATATTGTATGGAGGAGAACCCAGCCACGGCATGTGCCCTTTGTAAGAGGCTGCAGTTTTCTCTGCATCATTTTATCACTCTACCTGAAGTAGAGCTCGCAATACAGCAGTGTGCAGGAGGGGTCCCGAATGATCTTATAAAATGTATGCCTGATCTATGGGGACCCCTGATTCCAAACATTTTCAACTCTGCCCTTAATGTTAACATTTCCTCGCTCCTTGACCCTATCCTCCATCGTCCCTATATTTAAAAAGGGAGAATGTTCATCTCAAAAACGCTATCGACCTATTTCCCTTATCCATAGTACAGTCAAAATCATAAGAGTGGTCTACAATCGCCTTATGACATGGACTCGAGACAATGACATTCCTTCCCCTTTTCAATTTTGATTTCGACCAAGGGCGGACTTGGCAGTGGAGTGCTTGAATTTTAGTTTGACAGTATGCAAATGTACCCCTGCCAACCTCTCCCCTATTTATCTGGCATTTATGGACCTGCCCACCGTATTCGATTCGGTTAACAGGAACAAGTTGTGGACAATGATGCTGTATTTAGGTGTGTATCTTCCGTTAGTAAAACTTTTGCATTCCCTGCATACAGATATAACAGTGAAATGTCTTCTGAAATTCCTTAAAGCAGGGGAGGGGGGGAACCAAGGATGTATCTTGGCCCCCCTGCTTGTTATTCTTTACATTAATCGATTATGCACTCACATGATTTCTAACACGGTTAACACTCCCAGGATCATGGACACGCAGGGCCTGTGCTTTTCTACACTGATGATGGAGTCCTCTTAGCCCGGAACCGTAATGCTCTGAGACTGCTGATGGACTGCTTTGTCTCTCTAAGAGCAACCTAGACCTAGTGACTAATTATGAGAAATTGCATATTATGGCATGTGGACCCAGTAAATCTAGGCTAACTAGGCTCATAATTAGCGCCCAGCAACTCACTAGCACAATCCATTGTAGCTACTTAGGATTAACCTTCAGTTCCTATGTGTCTTGACAGTCCCAGTTTAAGAGCTCCTGCCTTAAATTTAGCAGATCAGCAGGAGCAACATGTAACCTCACTAGTCTGAGAGAAAAAAGACACTGTCTTTCCTAATCTAGGAGAGTACAATACGCAGGGCCTCATTACTACTTTGCTGACCACCATTTTAGGAATCATTGGAAGACGGCTCCGAAGAGGCAGTTGCATCGCCAGCACCGCCACGCCAGCAAGACTCCGCCCACTGTATTATGAGCCATAATACAGCTTGGGGGAGTCTTGCTGGCGTGGTGTTGCTGGCGATGCAAAACCACCAGGACCCATCCCCTCCCAGACAATCAGCTCACTGGAAAATGTAAGTTGATCTTCTGATGGGGGGAGAGGGTGTCTGTGTGTGTAGGTGCGTGAGTGCGAGTATGCGGAGGGGGAAAGAGGGTGGTAAATGCATGCATGTATGCAACTGAATGTGTGTGTGTATGTGCGCATGAATGGGGGTGTTTGATGCAAGTTTGCAAGTGAGTGGGGGTGTGGGGGTGTGTCAGCATGTATGCGAGTGAGTGGGGGTGGTGTCTGCATGTATATGTGTGCCGAGGGGTGTGTATGTGAATGCATGCATGCGTGAAGGGGTGGGGGAGGTGTTTGTAAGTGTGTGGATGGGTGAGGGGGGGTGTCTGCATGTGTGTGGACGTGTGGCTGTGTGTGTGTTGGCGACAGGAATGGGGATTCCTGTCACCGAGTATATTACCGCCAGGGTTATTGTGGCCGGGTGACCACTACAGAAAGTCTGGTGGTCTGCAGCATTGCAATCCAGCTGGCTGGCAGGTTGAGGCCTGCTGCTGGGTTGGAGGTGCTCATCGCCGGCCGTGTCGGTGCGACCACACCAGTGGGCCGGGTTGCGTTGTGGAGGTTTAGCTTCTGCCAAACCCAACAACTTGTGATGTGGCAGTCTTTACCACTGTGTCTGTGGCGGAAAGACCTCCACAGAGAGGCTGGCGGTCCATGACTGCCAGCCTCGTAATGAGGGCCTCAGTTCTGCCATACATGGAGCCGGGATATGGGTTTTCACAACACCTTTTCTCTGCAAGTGGAGGAAAATCAAATCCTTCATAGACTACTATACCAACTGCTGTCCACTCCTAGTTTCATCATCCATACTATGCTCAGTCAAGGTTACATTGCAAATAAGGTGTGTTTGGCTCCTTTGTTGTTGTGGGTTAGCACATGGTCTAACCCAAGGCGTCACTTTGTAGGGACACAATCATGGACTGTCTCAGCTTGGAAAAGGGGTTTTCTACCCCATGGCTGAGTTACATCCGTAAGACATTGAATGTCCTGGGTTTGTCCTCTCTGTTGACCCTGGAAACATTAAAAAATTATATAAGTTAAAGATAAAAGCTGCTTTTTTGGAGTATTGTGAGGAAACAAGACTGAAAGCTGAATTAGCTTAACACACAGTTGCTGGCCTATTATGGATCTTTAGCACCTGTGGAACCACTTTCTATTTAACTTTAGATCTTACACACTGGGAGAGATCGGTTCTTTTCTGTTTTTGAGCGAATATGATTTGGTGGCTTTTATGTGTTTAGAAAAGTGTCTGATCAGGGAGGTAATGTAGCACTGCCATGCCCTTGTGACAAAGCAACTGAACAGTCACTATTGCACTTTTTTACTACTTTCCATCTAAGCACTTTCTGAAGCCCTTATTAAAACATTTAGGGCACCATCGGTGCAGAGAAGCTTTATTTTGCTTGCTCTCCTGACAAATGTTTTAGTGTGAGTTTGTTTTTTAAATCTGCAATCAGAACTGGAAAGTCGATGGATGTGTAATTTTGATTAACAAGCTTATGTGTGTTTATGTAGGATTGTTGTGAGAGGATGTCATGATTGTTTACGAGTAATGCAATTCTTTAAAAGTGTGTATTAAGATCATCCATGTATTGCTATGAAGTGTTTTTTATCTGTTCTGTGTTTTTCAATCTGTATTGTGTTCTCTTTTATGACCTGCACAGGTCGAATATAGAGTTGTTTGATTTGACTTTTATAAACAAAGTCGGGAATGTTTCAATCGGATGGACCAGGATGGTAAGGACAGGGGTGGCTCCTCCATGAGGGCAGAGGAGCATCACTCCCCTACCCCCCACCAGCGAGCAGCGACAGCTGCAAAAAGTTTACCAAAAAACAATAATGAACTGTGTTTATTATCGTTATTTGGTAAAAGGGTGGGGCCACTGGGGTGACGAGCAGTGAGGGCTAGTGCTAAGCACTCCCCCTCAAAGTGCATGTGTCTTTGGCTGGCCGTCTCAGGCACAGTTGCTGGGCTGGAGAGAGCCTGCACAGGCTCCAAGACTGCCTGGGAGCACCATGGCTGGGTGCTCCCAGACAATGGATTGGCCGCAGGGCAGGCTGGGAACCTGTGCTTGCAGTTGACGAGGGTCAGAGGAGCGGCGAGCGGCGGACAAGGTAAGTGTTTCTTTCTGTTTTTTTTTTTTTCTTTCTAATTTTATTTTAATTCCCCCACCGCCCCCTCCCCTGTGCGCCGCCATGCCCCTTTACCTTGCCGCGAGCCGCTCCTGGGTAAGGAACTAGTGCTAGGTCAAGAAGACAGCATTCAATACAAATTCCAAGCACCAGGCTTGAGAAACTAAAAAAAAAGAGATCAGTGATGAGAGAGATGGAGCACAAGAACAACGGGCATCTGAAGGGAAGAGCAGTCTGCATGCAGAGAACTCACCAATGATATTCCTTGCTAGCTGCCGACTGACAGAGGAAGCCTCATTCAATATAGCTCTGCCAACACTGTCAGAGGAAAGGAGCACCATTTCATTGGTCCCCATCTTCGAACAGATATGCCTTTCTTTTGAACAATAGTCCGTGCCACTATTTTCTATAAGGAACCACGCCAATAGCGCCTCCTTCCTAGATTACCCTGATTCCCACTGCTGCTAGTCCGATAATAGAGGGACCTGCCAAAACATTGAGGATTTTTAAGTCTCACAACTCTCTGTAAGCGTTGGATTTTAGAACTGGACATTCTTCCCCAACCCTCGAGAACACCCTAGGCCCTGTGAGGGAAGTAATGACGAAAAAGTAAAACCTATCTACATGTGTGCATAAAGCAAGAAGTTTACCATGAAAGATCGACCTGAAAATAACCTTTCCAATCTAAAAGTTGTTTTAACTGACCTTTAGACCTCTGGGCGACAATATCTTGTATTTCACATTCAGGCGTATCATTCACAATAACATGGGGTGGCGGAGAGAGAGCATGAAGTGTTTGAGGAGGTGAAGGTTCTAAAATGGGAACAAAAATGGAATGAATTTTCCAATGTGCAGGTAATATTAACTTTATTATCACATAGTTCATTATGGTAGAAATTGGAATGGGTAGCTTTTATGGAAAGCCAACCGAGATTCCTGATCCGCATTAAAACGCTAATGAGACACTAGCATTAATACAGAGGTCCTCTAAGCAGTAAAGGGAAAATAGGATAAATGGAAAAACAGAGGCATCTGGCCACTTCTTAATGACAGCACATAAGTATAAACATTAATAGAATGAGGGGCTAATGTTATTAAGTACAATAGTTGAATTGGACTCAATGTCAAGCTTACCATTCACCAAGGTGGAAATTGGTGTGATGAGCACACCAACCAGGATACTGATGGTGAATCCCAGGACGCCTCCGGGTGACGAATGCTGTGTGGCTGAAAGACGAAACACAGCACAAGCATAACAACAATAACCAGGAAAGATAACTTACTACAAAGGACAACTCAAAGAAATTACAAGCATTGGCAAAGCCAATAGGTCTTGCCCATGCAAGAGCTATTAGCTTTGTCAATGTGTTTTGTTTGTCATGTTGTACACCAGTGTGGCTGCTGTTCAGTATGGCTAAAAGTTAGTGCCATTGAGTGTCAGAGTGGGGTGGAATAGGGTGGAGTGGAGTGGGTAAGATTGGATTGGGGTAAAATGGGGGTGGATTGATGTGGGGTGGATTGGATTGGAGTGGGGTGGATTGAAATGGCATGAAGTGGATGGGATTGTGGTCGATTAGAGTGGGGTGGATTAGGCTTGGTTGGGGTGGATTGGGATGGGATGGATTGGATTGGAGTGGGTTGGATTAGATTGGATTGGAGTGGGGTGGATTGGATCCACCGAATTGAAATGGGGTGGATTGGACAGGAGTGGGGTGGATAGGACTGGAGTGGGGTGCACAGGATTGGGGTGGATTGAATTGGAGTTAATTGGATTGGAGTAGGGTGAACTGGATTGGAGTGGGTTGAGGTAGAATAGATTGGAGTGGGGTGGGCTGGATGGACTGGGACAGGGCAGGATGTATGGATTGGAGTGGGGTGGATTTGATTGGGATAGAGTGGATAAATTGGAGTAGAACGTGGTGTATTGGAGTGAGTGGTGTAGATTGGACTGTGTTAGGATGGACTGGAGTGGGGTGGATTAGATTTGACTGGGGTGGATTGAAATGTGGTGGGGTGTTTTGGATTGGGGTGGATTGGAGTGGACTGTAGTGGGGTAGATTGCATTGAGGTAGGGTGGACTGGAGTGCGGTGGGGTGGATAGATTGGATCAGTGTGGACTGAACTGGGATGGGATGGGGTGATTGGATTAGGGTGGATGGGAGTGGAGCATAGTGGAGTGGATTGGAGTAGGGTGAACTGGCTGGATTGAATTGGAGCATGGTGGACTGAATTGGGATGTGGTGGGCTAGATTAGGGTAGAGTGGCATTGATTGTATTGTGGTGGACTGGAGTGGGGTAGATTGGAATGGGGTGAATTGGTATGGGGTGAATTGGATTGAAATGGGTAAGGTGGGGTGGGATGGACTGGATTGGATGGGGTGGATTGGATTGGGGTGGGTTGTTTGGGGTGGGGTGAATTGAATTGAGGTTGATTGAATTGAGGTAAGGTGGTTTGGATTGGCATGAGGTGGATTGTAGTGGGGTGGGCTGGAGTGGGGTAGACTGGAGTTGGGTGGATCGGATTGGGGTGTATCTGATTGGGATGATGTGGAATGGATTGGAGTGAGGTGGTTTGGACTGAGTGGGGTGGATTGAATTGTGTGGAGTGGAGTAGGGTGGGGTGGATTGGATTGAGTGTTGTGTATTGGATTGAGGTGGGTTGAATTGGGGTGGAATGAATGGGTGGGGTCCGGCAGATTGGGTTGTGTTGCTGTAGGGTGGACTGAAGTGGAGTAGACTGGGGTGGATTGGACTGGAGGGGGGTAGATTGAATTGGAGTGGGTTGTATTGGAGTGGGGTGGATTGGATTGGTGTGGGATGAAGTGGATTGGATTGGTGTGAGGTGGATTGGATTGGTGTGGGGTAGATTGATTGGAGACAGTGGACTGGATTGAAGTGGAATAGACTGAGGTGGTTTGGAGTGGGATGAATTGGACTAGAGTAGGGTGGATTCATGTGGATTGCATTGGGGTGGGATGGACTGGGGTGGTGTGGGTGGACTGGATTGGAGTGAGGTGGATTGGAGTAGGGTGGATTTGATTGGGGTGGGCTGGATTTGGGTGAGATGGATTGGGGTGAGATGGATTGGGTAGGATGGATTGAAGTGGGGCAGGATGGATTGGAGTGGGGTGGGGTGGGATGGACTGAGCTGGTTGAATGGAGTAGGGTAGATTGGATTGTAGTAGGGTGGGATGGATTGGGGTGGGCTGGATTTGGGTAAAATGGAGTGGGGTGGGGTGGGATGGATTGGAATGGGGTGGGGTGGATTGGACTGGAGTGGGGTGGATTGGACTGGAGTGGTTTGGATTAGACTGGAGTGGATTGGGTGGATTGGGCTGTAGTGGAATGGATTGGAGTGGGGTGAGGTGTATTGGATTGGAGTGGGTTACACCGCACTGGGCTGAATTGGATTGAAGTGGGATGGACTGGATTGGTTTGGGGTGGACTTGATTTTGGTGGGGTGAATTGTGGTGTATAGGAGTGGGGTAAATTGGGGTTGAGTGAGGTGGGTTGGATCAGGGTGAGGTGGATTGGATTGGAGTGGGGCAGTTTGTTTTGGATTGGAGTGGGTTGTTTGGGATTGGAGTGGGGTAGGGTGGAGTGGTGCATGTTGGAGTTGGGCAGGTTATTTTGAAATAAAGTGGGGCAGATTGAAATGTATTGGAGTGAGGCAAGTTGTTTTGGATTGAAGTGGGGCAGATTGTTTTGGATTGGAGTGGGGCAGAATTGAATGAGGCAAAGTGTTTTGGATTGAAGTGTGGAAGAATGCAGTGGTGCAGCTGTTTTGGGCTGGGGCAGATTGTTTTGGACTGGAGTGGGGCAAATTGTTTTATATTGGAGTGGGGGAGATTGGAGTCGTGTAGATGGGTGTGGGGCATATTGTTTTGGATTAGAGAGGGACAGATTGTTTTGGATTGGAGTGGGGCAGATTGTTTTGCATTGACGTACCTTTGAAATGGTAATGGAATGCTTTATTCCTGCTCCGCCTCTTGTGATCCCAAACTTTAAAACATATTCTGTAGTCTAGACTCCCTCTCAAGCACTACTTTCCTGTTCTCCAAAATCTCCATGTTCTTCCCAGTCTAAATGAAGAGGCAACATGTGGCTTCATTCCGTATGTGAATGCTTGTGGTTTGAATTTTCCTAAAAGCTCTATCCTGAAGGAAACCAACAAACTGTGGAGAACATGTTGGATGAATTCCAGGCAAATGTAAAAAAAATGAAAAGACAACCGTACCTTGTCACGCACTGCATATCTTAGGGCATACTGAAAATCTGACTCTATATGTCCTTACAAGTCTCTTTGGCCAATTTTAAATGTACACTTATTTTCTGCTGGTTTTCATTAATCTTCTGTGCTAGAATTTTGGCATGTGGAAATGGACTTGGTGATATCAGCATTAGCAGGATAATAACATGATATCCATAAGTGCACTGGAAACTTTAAGGCCCTGATTTGGAGTTCAGAGGATGGGATACTCTATCACAAATGTGACGGCTATCCTGTCCACTGTCCACTTGTAGTACCATGGACTGGATATCTGTCACGTTTGTGATGGAGTAATCCGTCCAGCAAACTCTAAATTAGGCCTAAATCTTGAGGGATCCATGGAGAGAATTATTATGCAACAATTCAGCTAATGGAATATATTGTACCCAATACTGTGAATGGAGGAGGAGGACGAAAAGGTACTGTTCAATGGTCTGAGTTACACTTTCATCTCCCCAGGGCACCACATGGACCCCCACAGACCCAGGGGCCACCAGCTTCCCAGGGCAATAAATAAAAAATACTTAGGGACCCCCCGCCCTAGGCAGATTCTGGACCCAGGGACCCCATCCCTGGGGCCCGGCCACATCATCCTGGGTGCCCTTGCCCCATCCAGGCACCCAGAAGTGATAGATGGCGACTGCATGGGAAGTCTCAAGGCCCCGTTGTCCCAGCCAGCTCCCGGCCTCCTGCAGCAACCAGCATTGCTCCAACATGCAGGGAGCTGCTCAAAATGTAGCTCCCTGCGTGCGGGAGCAATGTCTTCATGTCTTTCCCTGCCTACATGACAGCAGGCAGGTAAAGAGATAAAAACTGTGCTCCCAACAAGTGGGAGCATTTTTAACACTACCGCTTTTTTGGAGTGGAATTATGTTTGCTTTTGTTTGGTGGGAGGCTGTCAGCTCTGGCCAAGCAAAAGCAAACTGCTACTTCCCAAGGGTTGGTACCTCAGAAGGTGGCAGGAGCCAGCTCTGGGCAGCGGCGGTCCTCACGCCCATATATGGCTCCAGGAGGCCATGTTCCCCCCCTCCTTTGAGCTACATGGGCTGGCCCCAGAGAGGTGATGGTCCCCAGGGACATATATGACCCAGGAAGGGTGCCACGCAGCCCCCTCCTATGTTTTAAGTATATTTGTTGGCCCCAGGGAGGTGGTGGTCCCTGGGGTCCATGTGCCCCCCTTTTTTTTTAAATAGTCCCTGGAAGGTTGTGGTCCCTGGGGCCCGGGGGTCCATGTAACCCCCACATATCTTTACAGCCCCGGCGAGGTGGTGGTCTCAGGATTCCCCAGAGGATCTGCAGGCCCCCATTCTGTTTATTTCGTTGCCCCGGGGAGGTGGTGTTCCCAGGGCCCTGAGGGGGCCTATGCTGCCCCCACACATTAACTACATTTTGCCCCGGGAGGTGGTGGTCCCTGGGGCTTTAATTAGCCCTAGAAGGGGGGCCCTCTGTGCCCCCTCCTTCATAAAGTTGCAACACCCCCAGGATCTGACCCACCCCACGCGTACAATTACTGAGAAACACAGGAGACCGTGTTTTCTTTATAATCTTGGTGAAATGCGTGGATCCAGCCGCAAATTTTGGTGAAATTAAAAAAAATACTTATAAGCCTCGGGGGTCCCTCAGAGGCTAGAGAGTTAGGGTATACATACCGTGCCCCTTTTTCTTTTTTTATGGTTTTTGTTTTGGGACATTTCCCAAAATGGCTGCCAGCACTTCTTGTTTGAAGTGTTTGCAGCCAATCAGATCTCAGCAGGACATCTCCCTGGATCTTCGGCCCTAGATATATTTCCATTTAGTATCTCAAAAACTACTGAACAGAGTTACACCAAATTAGAAAAAAAGGTGATATGCAGACCAAAAGCTACCTTTTTGCCAAACCAATGTTATTTCGTCCAGCGGTTCGGACTGCAGGCATATCTAAAGAGTCTATGGGAATTAACATGGGGAACTCATTCTCCTCCTTTTTTTTGGTCCCCGCTTGACGGATCGTCCTGAAACTTTCCATGCTCATTAAAATACAACTTGACACATTTATTGGAGATTTTGTGAAGCTTCAGCAAACGGTGCAAAGGATATAGGCAAGCAGAAAACCCAGTGCAGTAGGTAATATATATAGGTGATATATATATATCCAAATTGTATAGGAAAGCACCGGCTGGTAACAATCTGCTATGTGCCCATAGTGCACATCCGGGGACTTTGATATGCAGTATTCCGTTTGGGGAGTTGTTGAGAGCTCGGAGAAATTGCAGTGAGGCAGCTGATTTTCAACAGGAATGTGAAGTCATGTGTGAGAGGTTTAGGAATAGAGGTTATGGGGGTAAGGTTATTGACCAAGCCAGACGGAAAGTAGAGACTTTGAACAGAGTTGATGTCCTATATGGGACCAAAAGGGGTCGGGAAAAGGAGAATGACTCCATCAGATTTATTACAACTTACAGTAATCAGTCCTATAAAATACGCTCTATTTTGAGTAAGAGCTGGCATATTTTACAGACTGACCCTATTCTGACAAATTGGATTGAAGACAATCCCCAAATAACTTTTAGGAGGAGTAGATCTCTCAAGGATAACTTGTGTCGTAATGACGTAACATCGGGAGGTCGCCTACAGAATACCAAAGTGGAGGGTTTTGTCTGTTGTATGAAATGTAAAGCTTGTAAGACCAGCAATAGCTGCAAGACATTGACTGTTCCGGGAAGATCAGATAACTTTGTAATCAGGGGGAATTACAACTGCAACACGTCTTATTGTGTGTATTGTCTGATATGCCCGTGTGACAAGTTGTATGTGGGTAGTACAATTCACAATGCGAAGAAGAGAGTTCTGGAATATAGACAAGCCATTAAAAACTACGATAAGAATTATCCAGTAGCTAGGCATTTCTTCAACCAACACTTTGGTAATGAGAATCTGTTGAAGTTTGTAGTTATTGATCAAGTGAAGATCAGCAGAAGGGGAGGAGATAGAGAGAGGCTGCTGCGCATTTTAGAGTCTAAATATATAATAGACTTTGAGACATTGGAACCTGTGGGGCTGAATTCGAGTGAAGAGTTGAGTATCCATCTAGGGTGAACATTAAATATATATTTATTTTTTTATGAGGTGAAGGAGCATGGCGGCCTTTTTAGAACAACACTTTGAGTGATGGTTTTATATAATTTTTGATAATTATTGGTTTAAGTGATTATTTATTGTTTTTTTTTAGTAGTTGTTACAGTAGAAGATCGTGTACCTCTAACCACGTGGGTTGAAAAGTTCCAGTGTATGAGACAGATCTGTTGTATGACATCTAGAGTAGCAAGATATTCTCCGAGGAAGTCTTTTGAAAGTATGTATGCCCACTTGGGCGTTATAGGATCCAATGTTAGTAATCCCAACACGGTACAAATATTTAAAATATTTAAAATATTCAAGGTTTATAAGAAATATATTGAAATTTAAAAATTTTGAAAATATTTATATTTTATACACCTTAATGTTATAATAATTAATTCTATAATACTGTACTTCTTCAATTAGATTTTACTTGTTGGATAATGATATCATGAAGAATTTTATGACAGAATGTGAATGAATATTAGAACCAACTGGATTAATAATGTGTAAGATTATGGTACAAACTACTGTGCGAATTAGCTTATATGCACACTCCAAGATGGCCGCTGTGTTATGTGCTTTAGGGTTGATGTATTTAGGATTTGTCTGTTTTTTATGTTTGTGATTAATTTGGGTTTTTTAACTGGAGCACTCAAGCAGTAATCTATCCATGAGTAAGGCTGTTGCCGAAACGCGTTGGATGTTTATGCTGGAATAAATTAAATTAAATAAATATTTTTTCACTTTGGAGGTGTCCTGGTTCTCCTGATATTCAAGGGAGTGTTGGAGGATTTATTAGGGCCTCTCGGAGCCCATCCAGGACCGCTGTATGGAGCTCCTGTATTCCGGGACTTGTTTATGAGATATATATATATATATATATACATATCTATATATATCTATATATAGATATATATAGATATATATATATATATCACTGAAAAAGCCAATGTTACAGGGACGCATGGCGAAGGCGCTAGTTATAGTTACCTTAGGGCACGAGTTATAGCTACTTAAAAGATCTAACTATGACTGCTGAATTTTCATGGTTTTGTACGAGTAAATTCAGAACCTAACCAAAACGTCCCTACAACCTTTGTTTTTTTTCAGTGAATTTCTGTTTTTTTAACATATAGTAATTTTCATTACTATAGGTTAATTCAACCACCGTCGCATAAGGCCTTTGGCTGTGCATGCAGCGGTTGGCCAGAGGGCCTGGCCAAGTCCAACCCCCTATAAGCACCCAACCTTGCACCATGCACAGCCTTCTCCCGTGGACAATAGAGGCTGCCCACAGGGACTGGCCTGCAGCCAGTCCCAGCTGCCAACCCCACTAATCTCCAAACCCGATGCTGTGCACAGCCCTTTGTGCATGCACTGTGGAAGTTGTCCACCCCCTCTCTGGGTGTGAGAATAGTTGTTAGAGTGTGTATTTGGGGGTCAGAGTGGCTGTCAGAATTTCTGTCTGGGTGTGTGTGTGTACATCATTGTTTTAGTGGGTGTGTCTGTAGATGCAGAGGTCTGTGAGTGGGTGCATCAGGGTGTCCGTGGGTCTGTGAGTGGGTGTGTGACTGTCTGAATAGGTGTGTGAGTGGGTGAATAACTGTCTGAGTGGGTCTGAGTGGGTGCGTGAGGGTCTTATCGGCTGCGAGTCAGTGCATGAGGGTCTGATTGGTAATGTGAGTGGGTGCGTGAGTGTCTGAGCTGGTCTGGGAGTGGGTGCGTGAGTGTCTGAGTGGGACTGTGAGTGGGTGAGTGGATGCCTAAGTGTCTTAGGGGGTGTGTGAGTTGGAGAATTGATTGAAAGAGGGAAAAATAAAGCCAAAGAAAGTGAGAGAGAGAGAGAGAGAGATTTTTTTGGTCTTTGATGTCTGATATACTTAGAAAGAGTTATTTGTTTCCAATTTAAAATCAAAAAATAATTTTTTTCAAACACAATATTTTTTTTAATTTAAGATAAAAATAAGAATTAATTGAGTCCAGCTCGATTTGAACCCCTAAAGCTCAGTGTAAAGGTCTGCGACCTTAATAATGAGCTACGGTGTTTTTTTTTTTTGTTTTTTTTTCTGGGAAAGTGAGGGAGCCCTTTAGGGCTCCCCCCGTGGTCCCTCCTCATTCATTTATTTATTTATTTATCCATTTATTTATTTAATCATTTATTTTTTAAAGAAAGAAATAAAATGCCCTTTTACTGGCTACCTGACACTTCCTTAAGGCTTCCCCTGCAGTGCCATTGCTTCAGCAAGCACGGAGCTGCTTTGACAGCAGCTCCAAGCTTGCTGAAGCATTTCATCTCTGTCCCCTGCTAGCTCCGTTGTTCGACAGCGGGACCTGATTTAAAAGTCCCGCTGTCAAACATCAGAGTGTTTGCTGTGTCCTGGGGGTGAGCACCCTGGTACATAGCAGGAGCTGGCCCTGGGGGGTGGCGTTCTCCAGGGCCATCTGTGGCTCCTCAAGGGGGGGGGGCGCTCAATTTCTAAAAGGGGGGTGGTTGTACTCAGGTCTGCGGAGAGGGCCGAAGTGTCCATCTATATATACTATATACTATTCTATATACACTAAGCAAAGGGTTATCTGAGAATAAAGTCCATCTCAAAACGTTTATGGTCCAAAACTTATTTATTTTATTCTCTCAAGTCACTTGAAAGCACCAGAAGCATCCAATCTTTGTTGTCACAGCAGAAATAACAGCCACCACATGTTTCAAGACAGTCTGTATTTCAAGGCTTGTAAAACACCTTTCCGGCACCTCTTTACACTTTCATATTCTAAATTGGGTACTACACCCACCTTTAGGCTCGGTCCTTGCAGGAAGCAGGTGGTACGACCAATGGCAGTCAGCAGTGCCTATGGTGGATATGGGTTGCAGCCTCATACAAACTATTTGTGCTCCTGCAATTTTTTTTTTTTTTTTTTTAGAAATTAAGGAATGGTCGCTGCATGGTGTGTGCTCCTTATCTCATTAATATGTAACAGTGGTTGCCTCTTCTGTACAAATTCATGAATAGATCGCTAAAGATTTTTCTTCCTGCATTCCCATCCTCTCCATCAGTCTAACTGCAGACTTCACAGTGTCTTTAGCTTTTTTATCTTTGAATTCTCCATACTGTTGCTGCCTTCTGTCTGTCTTTGAAACACAGCTGCTCTGTAACAAAAATAGCAGGATTGCTATTTAGACTGAACAATGAGTTCTTTTGTTCAAGTATGGAGTGTGCACTAACTCTGAAGCTCAAAACAAGATAGTGACTTACTACTCCGCTAGAGCCAGCATACTGGCTAGGCGATGCAAACAAGGGTATCATATGCTAGAAATAATATAACCAAGTCTGAATATTTTTCACTTTCCACAGTATTGGTTAATTTATTCACTGCTTTATTGTTTATATTCTGTGTGGTTACAATTTATATCATATGCAGTAGACTGGGCTTTTAGAAATAAATATTATAAAATGCGTATTATGTTTCCTAGTGCTCCTTGAGTGTGTGATTTATTTATGAAAAAGTAGCAGTGTTCACACTAAAGCATCCCTGTCTTGGCTCATGGGACTCATCATTACCAGAAGCACATTTTATACAAATATTACTCAGTGGACTGTGCATTCGCTGCATTCCAACTGATATTCTGGTTCAGGCTGGCACACTGCATAAGGGCCCCATTACGGGTGTGGTGGTCCGAGGACCACCGCACTTGCATTAATGGTGGGACCTCCGCACTATGGGTGGTCCGAATGCCCAAATACAACCCTGGCAGGCGGACCCGCCTGGAGACCGCTGTCCCTGCCGGGGACATTGTTCCCGATGGGGTGATGACCATCTTGGCTGTAGTCAGCCAGTGCGGCGCTGATCTCAGCACCACCTGGCTGATTACAACCATGTTCTCCGCTAGCCTTTTCATAGCAGTTTCCCCCACCATGAAAAGTGTGGCGGAGAACAAGTGCACATCAACACCATCGGGATGCACACTGTCTACTTTGCAGAGAGTGCACATTCTGAGGGTACTAGATGGCCCCTTCTGCGCTATGAGATAGCACTCATCTTCCTTAAGGGAGACGAGTGCTGTATCATAGCACGGTTCCCGCTGGGCTGACGAGCAGGAGAGCGTATTTCAATGTTTCCAGGTCAGCCCACTGGGAACACCGTAATACACTCGGGGGAGACTGCCAAACTTGTAATGAGGGGCTAAACCCTTAGTGCCAGGGGGCTAGAATATCAAATCCTATTGTTCAGAAGGTTGTAGAAACGTATCCTGGTGCCCACCGTGGAGCACAGATTCAATCTAGTGTGTTGAGTAATTCTGGATGGGACACTCAAGAGATCAAGTATTACGGTTAACAGAGACATCCCTTGTAGTATTGGTTACCTTCTTATGCTAGTATAGGTGTTTTCTACATCCTGTATGTTTGTCATGCATTTGACTTATAAAACGTTATCCATCATTTTTTGATTTCTGAACTCTAAATCTCATGTTTATTGAATCTGTTTTCTAAAAAGGCACAAGTTCCTGTTGTAATCCAGGTAAATTACAGGTTACTCACATAACACCTCTTTAATTTGGTGTCCCTAACATGAGGCCTGTGGTAACATTTGTTGTCGGTTCACATGATGCATAACCCTTTTAAATATTCTACTCCTGGTTGGAGTCTGATGCTGTAGATCCCAACAAACCTGCACCTGGTTCAAAACACTATCTGCCCTACTAGAACCTAGATATCCCTTTGGGATATCAGGAAAACCAGATATGGTTTAGTGACCAACTACCATATCCAGTGCAGAATATTAGAATAGGTCCCCTAACTAATGAAGGGGCTACCTGGCCCGTGTTGGCTGGGTATGCACCACATCCAGATTCAACAAATTTAAGCATTGCAGAGCTAGTTAGATTGATTGTTAAATCAAATGGTGTCTTTCTATGAGCAACTAACAGTTTCTTACAAACTTCCATAATGGGACCAGCTTCTCCCATTCCTCTGCACTAAATATGGACACTGCAATTCGTACAATCAGTCAAAATACAATAAATGCTATTATTGGCAAAGCGCCCATAAAACAAGATGAAATTCCAATCTGGATTGTTCACAAGACCAACCAGCTGAATGTGGCCTGTCCTCACACAACACCCTAGACCAGCATAAAATTCTGTGTGTCTTTCCGTTGGGATGGTGCTGCCAGTGGAAGACTGCAACACCTGAGAAGGCACATCTGCTAGTATTTATACTACTACTCATAGCACACCTTCATTAGAGGTGTTATCAGAGGTGTTAAACAAGTGAAGAATGCAAATGCAGCTACATTTAGGGATGAAATAATTGGGTAATTTTGAAGCAGTTTCTTCAACTCTTCAGAGCAATGGCTGAGGAGAAGTTGGAGTACTGTCAGTAGGCCAGAAGTTGCCAATAGTTCTAGTTCATGTTTGTGAATGGGAGCTAGCAAAAATATTTCAAAAGTTTACGCCTCCGACCGCCATGATACCCTTAGGTGTCGGAGTCCTAAACCGTAACTCATAGCTAAAAATGAGATTCAGGGTTATGGCAAAGCAGAAATCTGAGGCAGAGACTAAAAAGAAGTAGAAGGCAAAACAGAAAGCAAAGACTGGATTTCCTGTAACACAAGAATCCAGCAGGGGTGGATATAATCGGGAGGACCATGACGGGTATCAGTATTCTTCCCATCCTTTTCAGGACTCTGTCAGTAAAAGTGCTGAAAGAACGGATGGACGGATTACTGCAGGAAAACCTAGTTTATCAAGCAGAAAGGTGAATCAGGACATGAAGCTGAGGTTAGTGTAAAGGAAGGAAGGTAGAGTTTGAAAAGAAAAAAGTAGCTGAACTGACTAAAAACACATGATAAACTACTGACCATAACGGGAAACAGTTGATAATGCTTCTGGACAGCGCAGCAGAAGTGGCGATTGCAAGAGTCCCAAAGAGCATCTGGTGGTGACTCTCACTAAAGAATACATACAGGTTGATGCACCAACAAGTAAATCCTCTGGATAGGGTTTATAATGTAGTAATTCAAATTGAGGGGAATATATAACATAGAATAAAGGCAATATTCTTATCTTGTTTGTTTGATGCTTACAACATAATTCTTTCAGAAGGTGACGGGCCTTTGGTTTCTACAAGGGATTCACCTCAAGGTGAGGAGGTAATAATTCAAGCATTTTCCTCTTTAGTACATGGTAAACTAAGGGCAAAATTTGCAGTGATATGCAGTGGGTGGGCTTTGAATGAAGCTCCTGCATGGTATAGAAAATAAATGAGATGGGACAAAGAATCGGCTTCACATGTCACTCCCTTAAGGAGTGTAGGCTCAATATCCTCTGAGGCCAGAAGCTAAGCACGACAGAAAAGCCATTTTCGGTCAGCTGCAATATCAAGGCATTACAGCTCTTTTCAGTTCCACTAAGAACATTTTTTTTTTTTTTTTTAAACCTCATGGTTTATCTGGAATAGTTTTCAAATATAGTCATTTGAATGCATATACACAGATACATGTTGTATAAAATGCCCATAGCACAGGTCTAATGATGAGCCAGGCACAAACAAAATAGAAAACAACCCTGGATTATTTCCAATGGGTTTTTCCTTTTTGATCATTGATTTTTTTGTTGATAGTTACTATCATTTTAAAGTGGTATCATCCAAAAATGTTTTAATACTGATTTCACTGTATTTTGTCTCTATAATCATGTCTTTAACTTTTGTGGTGACACCCTGCCAGACATTTTTTAACTGCACCCAGTATATTGTGTTAAACCCATGGAGATATTGAGATTTTAGGGTACAAGGCTTGATGGTACACAGGCTAGTAAAGATGCCTCCACTACAGGTACTACAAGGTATATTTTGGGGGTTAGTTATCCTGTGGAACATTTCTTTAGTGTACAACCCCTGTTGGTTTTATGACCCTTTGTAAGGTGTCATCACAGGCTTTTCCATATGCCAATCTGAATCAATGTCTAAATGTGTGTGTAGTATTTATAAGTGTGTGTAATAAAGTAATTTTCATTTTTATAAGGAAAAGCACTGACTGGACAGCTATTTATTAAGTATTGTTTGTTGCTCTGCTGAGTCTCTGGCTCACGGTACCTCCCCTGAGTAAGCCTTGGAGTGTTCTGACTCATTACCCTTTAAGACATGTGTTATAAGGGGGTACTTTGTTCCTAGTCTGCAGTATAGGGTTTCCTGGAATAACAGTTATAAAAGACCTCAGTAGTTGCAGTTGGAGGGCCAGTACCCATATGGCTGGTTTTAGAACCTGGCCACCCAGATTTCTGACTGTGCAGTTTTCAATTGCTCAAGGAGAACCCATAGTAGGAATTAATGCCAGTTTATTTATTTTTTTATCGCATCTAATGTTTTATAATCCAGCAGCGGCCTTCCATACAGGCTGAGGGGCCTACACCCCCAAGCCCTCCCCCCACCTTTTTCCTGACTTGAAGAGCATCTGTCAGGCTGAACAAAAGGCAGCCTGACAGACACTCTTCTTTCTGGTACAGATCAGGCAGCCAGGAGCTGGACAAGCACCTAAGGAAAGCCAATGAGGGAAGGTAAGGTCAGGCAATAGGGAAGGCAGCAGCCCCAACTCTCCTGCGACCTCTGAGGCTTCCCTGTCAGAGCTGCTGCTCTTGAGGTAAGTTTTATTTTTTTTATGTTTGGTGCGTGCCTGTATGAATGTATGTGTATTTGTTAGTAAGTGTTGTGAATGGGTGTGGGACTGCTGGTGTGAATGAATGGGTGTGGGTGAGGAGCATGTGTAACCTCCGCCTCCTCCCTCGTAAAATTATCAGCCGCCACTGTTATAATCTATATGTGGTCTAAATTCTCAATATGGTTTAGGTACACAGACAATTGGTGCTCCTGCTGGTGATATGGAATAAAAAATGAAATCATCAGTGTACTTCTATGACTTCTTTTCTTCTAGTGTCAGAGTATAAATTAAAGCGTAATGGATCTTTGCCATTGAAATTATGTCAGTAGCGGAGTCACATGATCAGTGTTGTGGTAATTGTTTAGCACTCTTCTCACAAAATACGTCATATAAATATTGATAATCTACAGATCAACAGATGTTATAGCATTGTTATATTTGTTTGCGTGTAATAGCAGACACTCACAGACTTCAATGCTGCTGACAACAGTGGGAACTGAAACAAATGGTTTCCTGAGCCCAATGTATAGTGGGGCATGTCTACCTGGCCAGGTGGTACCTGATATATTTGAAATGCAGGAGGACTAATGATATTAAACGTATGATTATCCACATTCCCAATATGAATTGCAAGTAGAACTATAGTAACTTTTACCAGAACCCACGTTGCCTTCCAGCAGGTTTATTTCATTGTAATAAATATTGATTGTGATAAATATTGATTTCTAATTACCAGAATGTTCCAATTTTCACTTGAAATTCCTGCCGAGAAAGTACATCCTCTGTATCGGTAAAGCCCTGAATATTAGGAAGACGCAATTTTGCTCCAATTGACCACTAGCCCGACACTTCTTTAAATGAATCCAATGTGCCCAGAATAGTGCCCCTGCCAACCAGGTATGAGTCTGGTATATTTAGTCCAGGCTTGACTCTGGCAGTTGGCCTGGCATAGAAGGGATTAACCCTCCATATCGATGCTAAGGTCGAATCCCTCAAGGATCTTAGTCACATAGCACCAACTGAGAGTGTCAAAATCTTTCTCTAATTCTTCGGCTAGACAGGCAGAAAGTGTCCAGAAATATGGGGCTCTTGCCAGTATGCTATATGTTTTGTTATGTTCATCTGATCTGTAAAGCACCCTAGGTTTTCTAGCACTAAAACAGCACAAGCCAAACAGACAGCAAAGGATTAAAAGAAAAGCTAAGTTTTCAGCAGCTTCTTAAATCTCTCCCAGGAGGGCCATAGTCGCAACATAGGGGGGAAGAACATTCCATAGCTTGGGTCCCTGGAAAGCAAAAGGGCATCCTACTTGTCTGGCTAATTTAATTCGAAGGATCATGGGCAGATTTTGACTTCCAGAATGCAAATGTCAGAGAAGGATGGAGAAGCCCTCTTAAGGGCCTAGTCACAACTTTAAGTACAATAGCAGGGAGCTTTCAACTTGATTTTCTTATCTATCTGGAGCGAATAGAGCTTCTAAAAATGTAAAGCAACTGACAAACTTTGGCATGTAGCATAGTTGATAAGCTGCTGCATTCCAGATGATCTGAAGCCTTTTCACCAAGGATTTGGTGGCTCCCAAATATAGAACATTGCCATAATCGAAACAGTTATAATTATTGCCTGGACGATAGTCCTTTGAGAAGGTGCAGGCAATAACCATGGATGTCATTTAGGGGTCGCCAGGGGTCACCGTTGAGTCCCCTGTTTTGCCCCTTGCAAACTCTGGCACTGTTTTGCGATCCCTGGCTTCAGAGTGGCAAAATCAGTGCCAAGAAAACAGGGGTTTCTCTCATTGTCAGCATCAGGCTCCAACTTCTAAGGTGTTTTCTGCGCATTTTATTGCGTTAGTAGTGAATAATCATCTATCGTTCACTTTTAGTGCTATAAAAAGTGGAGCAGTAGGATCTAGAATGGTACCTTCACTGACATCTTAGGTAAGGGGCATACAAAGCAAAATAAAAAGCTTTTAAATGTATGTTGTGTGCGTGCATATGGGTGAGAATGAGTTTGTGTGAGAAAGCGTGTGTATGTGTGAGCAAGTTTGAAAGTGATATTGTGCTTGTCTACGTGTGTGAAATTGAGTGAGTGAAAAAGTGTGTACGAGTGAGTGCATATCACTGAGTGAAAATGAATGAGTGAGCAAGAGTGAATGGGAGTGGTGAGAATGAGTGTTAATGTGAGTGAGCATGAGTGGAATGTGTTGTTATGCTTGTAAGTCTTCTTTTGGACCTGGCATGCTTCTTGAATTAATGAGGCATCCATGCAAACTGGTGACACTGGCGTTTTGGAAGCAATGCTTGCATATGGTATACCCAGGGCAAAATGCTGGTCCGGGCACACTGGAGTTTGGAGTTAGATCTTGGCATGAGGCACCCATGGAAAAATGCTAGAACTGGCATACGAGAGGAAATTCTTGACATAGGTGATACCTTTGGCAAAATGCTGGGCTGGCACTTTGGAGGAAATTCTTGGCATGAGGGAGGACAACAGTGGTATATGGTAGGGGACATCCATGAACAAATGCTGTACCCAATATACCAGACATAACGTTTGACATAAGGTTTACCCATAGTACATGGGCAGAAGTATTGGCAAAAATCTGGCACATTGTATGTAATGTGTGGGCAAAAGTAGCCCCCTTTCAAAATGCAGGCTTTAACAAACAAGGTAATGTTTGACTTTTGGGGACACCCATATAACCTTTTCAAAACAAAATGGGGTTAACCCATGAGGACTGTCAAGTTTCATTAGCTAGGCGCACCATAAAAGGACTTCAATATTTAATATGTATCTTTTCAGAGCCTTTGTTTTTATATTCTAGCTCATTTAAGTAAATATTATACTATAAAATGCACTATTAGAGCCCATTTCATTCACAACTTTTTCAAGGGAGAGAATCCTACTCACTTTGCAAACCCCCTATAAGATGTCAGACTCCTTTATCACACTTACTACAATACAGGTAAATGTTCCCTTGACATATGCCAGCACCTTAATATAGATGATATGTAAAAAAGATGTTTATCTGTGTTGTGTTATATTATTCATGCAGTCATTATGGAACTTCAGTGATGTTAATTGCAATGTCATCAGTATTAGGGTCATGTGACAATACTGCTTGGAAAGGTCCAGGGTCGAAAGTCATGAAGTCATGATGTCACTTCCGGTGATGTCATTAAGGTTAAAAGGTGTGTGATGTCACTTCTGCCACCCCTGGCATTTTGGTTAACCAGAGTCTATGGCAGTAACCATAAGAGTTTCTTTAAATATCTGAGTAAACCAAAGCAGCCAGCAGCCACCTTGTCCATAGATAGTTTTTCCAGCCAGAATCCTGGACCTTTCACTACTTGATTCGGAGAGGGGAGAGGCCTAAGGGCCAGATGTATCAATATTCCAGGTAGCGATTTCCAAATTGCGATTTTTAAGAAATAGCAATTTCAGAAATGCAAAACGCGATGTATCAAATGTGAAAATCGCAAATTTCTTAAAATTCGCAAATGCTATTTGCAAGATGCAAATACCGAATCGCAAATACATTTGCGATTCAGTACCTGAAAATCGCAAACAAGCGAAAACGGCAAACCGGAACAGCCTGATGACATCACAACCAGGAAGTGAGTCATCCCATGCTGTTCCAGATGCCCCACCCATAGGAGCAGTGAGAGTGACACAGCCCAGCACCAGGGAGTCAGCATTGTGAGGAAGCCAGGATCAAACTGCAACATGGCCAATGCTGGCAATGGGAAGGAGAAGGGAGACAGGAAGAGGAAGCTGAAATTCAGTGAGAAAGAATTGGAGGTGCTCTTTGAGGAGGTTGTTGGGAACCATGATAGACTCTTTGGCAAGACCTCACTCCAAGTACCTGAGAGTGAGAAGCGGAAACTCTGGTCTGACATACAGGCATAAATATGCGCAGTGGGTGTTGCGCAGCGCTCTGTGGAGGAGATACGCAAGTGATGGTACGACTTGCAGTCCCGTGCCAAGAAGAGGGTGGCCAGCAGGCTTAGGGAGGCAAGGAGCACCAGAGGCGGACCATCCACCCACACACCGTCCACCCTATGGAAGACCTGGTGGAGTACACATTGCTGCCAGAAGCTGTCAGTGGTGTAACTGACATTGACACCTCAGGGACACCCAGCACCAGCAAAGGTAAGGCCAGTGATAATGTGTATCCTCACATGTGCATGTACACATGACCCTTAGGAAATAGAACGTAGCTTGATGCACAATGAAAAGTAGTCCATGTTACATCTTACATACAAAACAACAGTGCCTTGTGGGAGTGGTAGTACACAACCCTAAGGTGAATACACAACATAAATATCAAGATAGTGGTCAGCCACATAGAGAAACACCACAAACGACTCAGGGTGACACAATTTAATTGTACATTTAAAGCAACACTCTGGAAATCTGTGACAAATGCTAGAACTGACATGCTGCACATTATCCTTGCAGATGACTCGGTCCCTGCTGCTGCAGGGTCTGAAAAAGTGGGGGAAAACGAAACACAGCCACCGTCCTACTCAAATACAAGTGAGTCCTGCAGTTTTGTTCCGACTAGACACAGGGCAAGGGTGTTACCACTGCCAGAGCACAACCTAGACTCAGATGAGATGCCAGAACAAGAACCTACACCACCACCAGAGCCGAGAAGACAGCAGTCTCTGCACCAGCGCCAACGTCAGTCAACTCCCCTCAGCAGGCGCCACGATGCAGGCAGACAGGGCACAGAAGAAGGAATGGGCCCATCAATTTTTGGCAGCCTGGAAGCTTCCATGCTGAAGGTGCAGCACCTGCAATGCAAACATTTGAAGTCACTGCACAGACAGTTTGTGTCTCACAACAGCAATGTGGGGTTGCAAAACAAGCACTTGGAGACCCTGATTGAGGGTCAGCAAAGAGTTGCTGAAAACACCAAGGAGTTGACACAAGCCATTGGGGAACTATGCACTGAGATTCGGCAGGAGCACATCAGCCAGCGCAGGCGCCATCACCAATATTTGGCTAAGTTTGACAGCTTCTGTATATCATTCAATCGGCTTGCAAGTTCAAAAGCCCAGATATCATGGAGTGCCGTTGCCACACAGGAGGAGATGGCACATTGCAGTCGCGGCATTGCACAGGGACTGGTGCAAATTACCAACGCAGTGGATGCCATGCAAACGGCACGCAGTGCCACAACCAGCGAACTGGGTGTTGGTGACAGTGAGGAGTCCTCTAGCCTCAGCAGTCTAACAGTCCCAGTGATTGATCCAAGGCGTCGCAGTGCCAGACACAGTACTGCAGGTGAACCTGCTACTAGAGGTGCCCGCGAGGGCACTGAGCACTCAAGTGGAGTGCATGGACGTATGAAGTGATGTGGAGGGCTACAGGGGACCACCTCAACATGTGGAATTAAGTCATGCTATGATGCTAATAGTGTGACACTGTGAATAGATCATGTCTGCCCATTGTGAATAGCTATGTCCTACTGACACACTGTTTACCTGAAGTCAAGGTAATAAAGATGCTAACTACTGGAATACATATTATTGAAGTGGAGTTGTCATCACTTACATCAAAAATGGTTGTGCGTGATGTCAGCACGTCTTTGCCTGCCTTCTGCTGCACTGGTCCTGTCTGCTGGTAGAAGGGGTGGTAAGGGATCATCATCCTCATCTGAGTCTGGCTCTGTGAGTTCCACTGGTGTGCCCCTGGTGGTTGCTATGTTGTGCAGGATAGCACATGTGGCCACAATTTTGCATGTTGTCTCAGGGCTGTACTGTAGTGCACCTCCACTCCTATGGATGCACCTGAAACGGCTCTTCAGCAGCCCAAAAGTGCGCCCCACCACATTGCGGGTAGCCTTATGTGCAGCATTGTACCTCCTCTGTGCTGGGGTGGCAGGGCTCAGGTAGGGCGTGAATATATAGGTGCGCACTGCGTAGGCACTGTCTCCTGAATGCACAGAGAGTAAAATGAGTACATTTGCTGTCTGATGTCATGCTTACATCAATGCATTATTGTGAACTATCAAATTACCTAGTAGATATCCTTCCCCAAAATCCCCAGCTAGCAGTCTTGTGTGTATCCCGCTGTGGCGAAAGATGTAGGAGTCATGTGTGCTCCCTGGGTATCTGGCCACAAGATCGGTAATGATGTAGGAAGCATTGCATACCACCTGCATGTTCATAGAATTATGGTTTTAACGGTTGCGATACACATACTTGGTGGCCGATAGTGGACAGATTGCTACATGTGTCCCATCAATGGCACCTAGGACATGTGGGAACTGTGCTATCTGGTAAAAATCTTAACTTTAGTTTGTTGTACTGCCTGTGGGGTGTTGGGGAATCTTATGTACAGTTGTATCCTGCACAGCATGGCATTGAGAAATGCTTTGAAAAATCTAGAGAGGGCACTCTGTGATACCCCTCCAGCTGCTGCCATGACCCCTTGATAGCTCCCTGAGGCTTGTAGTTGCAGGGAGCATAATACCTGCACATGGGTGGGTATGCTATTGGTCCAGTGTGTTGTGCGCTGCAGCATGGGTTGTAGCTCAGCTATCAGGTCAAGTATCATGGCTGAGCTTAACCTATGCTTATCATAAATTTAATCCTGAGTCTGCTCAAAAAGGGTTATGCACACTCTGAAAATGCACACCTGTCTCCTCCTCCCTCTCCTCAAACCTGCCAAGATCCTCATTCTTCTTGCCATGACGTAGAGTGCACCATTGTGGAAGAAGGGCTGAGGCACTCTGGGCCTCTTTATACAGATTGCACCTGGTTACCACCTGGTTTCAGTTCATGGTAAATTGCATGTGTAAACGGGCATTCTGCGAATATTCACCATTTGCGATTTTTTGCTACATCGCATTGCGATTCTGTTTTTGCGTGTCGCAATCTGCATCTCGCAAATAGCGGCATGATTTATGAGATCACTATCTGGGAATCGCTGATTTGTATCGCAATTAGCGTTTCGCAATAAGCTATTCGGTAAATCATATTGCTATTTGCGATACGCTGTTTGCGACACGCAAAATCGTGTCTCATTCACAAAAAATCGCTATTTTTGCGATTTCTTATTTTCCAACTGCGAATGCCTTTCATACATCGTAAAATGCATTTTTGCATTCGCAAACGGGCATTTGCACCGTTTGCGAATGCAAAAAGGCTTGATACATCTGGCCCTAAGTTCTTTAGCCCACCATTGCAGGCCCCAAAAACTGGGTTGATTCCCTACAACTAATAACTCGGTCGTGGTATCATTAAGATGTAGAAATATCTAGTGAGCACAGTGAGACAATGATTTGCATGTTCTCAGCACAGGAGAACAAAGTAAAGTTTTGGGCAGCCACTATGTCACCAAAGGAAGGACATAGATGTTAAATAACATAGGCCCTCATCCCAACCCTGGCGGTCTGTCCACGGAAGCACCGCCAACAGGCTGGCGGTGCTTCATGTGGTATTCCGACCGCGGCTGCAAAGCCGCGGTCGCCCAGCCGGGTCCGGCGGTTTCCAGCCGGATTAGCCCCGGCTGGGAAAATCCTCCATGGCGGCGCTGCAAGGAGGATTCCGACCCCCTTCCCGCCAGCCTGTTTCTGGCGGTTTTCACCGCCAGAAACAGGATGGCGGGAACGGGTGTCCTGGGGCCCCTGGGGGCCCCTGCACTGCCCATGCCACTGGCATGGGCAGTGCAGGGGCCCCCTAACAGGGCCCCAGCATGATTTTCACTGTCTGCATAGCAGACAGTGAAAATCGCGACAGGTGCAACTGCACCCGTCGCACCCCTGCAACACCGTCGGCTCCATTCGGAGCCGGCTTCTGTGTTGCAGGGCCTTTCCCGCTGGGCCGGCGGGCGCTCTCTTGGCGGGTGCCCGCCGGCCCAGCGGGAAAGTCTGAATGGCCCTCGCGGTCTTCTGACCGCGGAGCGGTCATTTGGCGGCGTAAGTTTGGCGGGCGGCGACCGCCGCCCGCCAAACTTAGAATGACCCCCATAGGATCCAAGGAAGAAACCTGAGGAACCCCATAAGGTAATAGGTTAACTGAGTCTGCAAAAATGAGCGGAACCAAAGCAAGGGTGTGTCCTGAATACTGCTGTCTGCTAATCTCTTCCAGAGCACAGGATAGAATACAGTGTTGGGTGCTGCACTCAGATCCTGAAGAATAAGGGCTGCTGTTCCCCCATTGTCCAAGATTGACCTAGGATTCTCTGTTACAACTTAGAATGCAGATTTGGCACTATGACCAAGGTGGAAGTCTCATTGCGATGGATGGAGATGGTTATGCAGTTCTACATGTTCGAACAATTGATGATTAATATGTTTTTCAAGGATCGTCTTGGATATAGGTAGGAGAGGAAATGGGATGGAAGTTAGCAGGCTCACAACCATCCAGGTCAGGTTTCATTAGCAAAGGTACTACCATGACATGTTTCCAGGCCAGGGAAACCATGCCCTCTAAGATGGAGTGTTGGACCTGGCATCCTTGGTGTGGTCTCCGCTGTCTTTTTTTGCCTCTGCTTCCCATGTTTTGATTGTGTGTTGGACTCTGTTTTTGGTATTCGGGGCACTTTACCACTACTGACTAGTGCTAAAGTGCAAGTGCTCCCTGTGTAAAATGTGTGTGTAATTGGCTTTTCCATGATTGGCACATTTGACTTACTGGTAAGTCCCTAGTAAAGTGCATTAGAGATGCCCAGGGCCTGTAAATCAAATGCTACTAGCAAGCTTGCAGCACTGGTTGTGCCACCCACATGAGTAGCCCTGCATACATGGCTCAGACCTGCCACTGCAGTGTCTGTGTGAGCAGTTTTTAATTGCCAGTTCGACCGGCCAAGTGTACCCACTTGCCAGACTCAAACTTTCCCTTTTTATACAGGTAAAGCACCCCTTAGGTAGGCCCTAGGTAGCCCCATGGGGAGGGTGCAGTGTATGTTAAAGGTGGGACATGTACTGATGTATTTTACATGCCCTAACAGTGAAATACTAACAAATTCGGTTTTCAGTGTTGCAAGGCCTATCTCTCTCATAGGTTAACATGGGGGCTGCCTTTAAATATCTTTTAAGTGCAGTTTCCTTATGGAAGCAGATGGAAGTATGGAGTTTGGTGTGTCTGAGTTCACAATTTAAAAATACAACTTTTGGTAAAGTTGGTTTTTAAATTGTTAATTTGAAAATGCCACTTTTAGAAAGTGGGCATTTTCTAGCTTAAACCAATCTGTGACTCTGCCTGCTCGTGCATTCCCTGTCTGGGTCAGACTGACAGTTGGGCTGTTTGTGAATCCCCTATAGACAGTGTCACAAAGGGAGCTGGAGTGTAGTCTGCATATCCTGATGGGCCATCTGGGCTGGAGTGGTGGGAGGAGTGGGCACTTAAACCTGAATGGGCTGTTCCTGCCCTCACACAATGCAGTCTCCAACCCCCTGGTGTGAGTCTGGAGCCAGGCCTGGGCAAGGCAGGATCTTGTCAACAACATAGACTTTCCTTTGAAGTTTGCCTACTTCAAAGGCAGAAAGGGGTATATGTAGTGGACCCAAAACCTCAGATTTTTAGATTACTTCTGGATTCAAGAGGAACCTCTGCCAAGGAGAAGAGCTGAAGAGCTGGAGGAGGAGTACTGCCCCTTTGCCTGTGGTAACGCGTCCCGTCTTAGATAATTTACTTTATCTGGGACTCGTTTTATGCCAATTAATCTTTTGACCCTGATTGGAGACACCTTAAGATGAGATAACTAATCAACATGTCAATCAATAGATCAATAACTTCATCAATATTCACAATAGCAAATTAATCTCATTAATCAATGACATTAATAAGATTCAGAACATACCATGACCTTTCAGCCATGAATAACCACACAAAAGTAGGTAAGATTTACAATATTTATTCCCTATTGATAACACTCTACTAGCAAGTTTATTAGTTTCAATACCAGAAAACACATCAACAATATCACAATATGGCAACTCGCATAAGATTTCATCAGAGCAAAGATCATAAACATTAGAACAAAGCACGACGTCAACATGGATTAATCTTAGCAGAGTATCGTTAGTGCATTATTCAACAAAGCATAGATTCAGTCATTTGTCTATTTGCGTCCGTTCAGTGAACCCCTTAACTAACCTCAAATTACCATTAGCATGTTGGGCTTCATGCAAAACAATTTGGCAACACAAATTTAGAAAACATCTAACTATGTTCTCTATCAAAAGGAAGCAGTTGGTACCTAGAAAGAAAAGGCAAACAGACAATTACAATGTCATCATTATATAGTTACCCTCCGTAATGGGTCAGCATTCAGAGTCAGTCTTCGTCCTCAGGACATCAGTGATTCGCCATCAGCCAGGAAACGCTGCAAAGTTCAGCAAGATAGGTAATAAGGGACACTTCCCTCATAAGGAGGAAAAGTATGAATCGGGCAGGACAAAGGTAAGGAAGGTTTGAAGAGTAAAAGACAAATGTCTCTCGAAGTAACAGGTGAGGGCAGGGGCAAAGGTCCGGTAATGGCTCATTTCTCCTTGTGACAGGAGGTTATATCAATCTTGTTTTACAGTCCCCTAATTTCCAATTGGGCAACTTTTGGTGCATCGTCATCTCCAACCAATAATTCGCTCATCACCTCATTAGGATGGTCACTTTAGAACAGTTCTCACGTAGTTTATTGGCTCCTGTAATTGACGTCTCCAACGGGTAGAATGTCAGGTACAAACTTTTATTCTTGCGGTCCCAGTCAGTAGTTCCATTGTCTATACCGGTTCAGGCGCCCATGTACCTGTTGCAAGTTTACACTGTTGCATTCAGCAAGAATGTCTCCTTGAGCAAGTCGAGTCTCATGAGAAAGAATTTACTACGGTTACACACATCTTCTAGCTTCTGGAAAAGTACGGCTACATGTCCTTCAGTAAGTCAGCACATTGCACGTTAGAAAAACACATTTAATATGAAACCGGGCAGCTAGGCCCGACTCATGCTAACTAAGGCTTAGTAATTAATTTAACAAAACCTTAACATATAACTCTTAATACTAATACAGAACTACATTAGTACATTAATAATGTATTATTAGTCAATTTCATTTATCATCGTATACATTGGTGGCCATTCCCCGTGGTCTCATTTCACACCCATATGTTAAAAGCACATTAATAAATTTTCTATGTGGCATCATTACACATTAATTCGCAAACATTTCATGTTAATTTTGATGATACAAACTACACTCCAACACCTGTGACTGTGCTTTGCTTGTTTGGCCTGCATTCGTTGCTTGTGCCTGAAAGAGGACAAAGACTGGACTTTGTGGTATATTCCTGCTTGTGAAGTGTCCCCAAGGGCTTGGATTGAGCTTGCCTCCTGTCTTGAAGTTTCAGGGCCATTAAAGGCTTCCTCTGCCAGCTCTTGGACTCTCTGCTGAGACTCCTGCCCTGCCAAGTGGTGGCCTATCCGGTCCCTGGGCCCTTGAAAGGTGAAGCTGGTAGAACAAGGACTTAAATCTACGCACGGGGAGCCGTGCGGGGAACATTTCAATGCACCACCTGCAACGCAGCTATAAAAACGATGTCCACCCGATTCGTGGCTTATTTTGACGCACCACATGCATCGCGGCTGGGAAATCGATGCATCACCTGCATCGCGGCTGGAGAAATAATGCTACACCCTCTTGCGGCTGCTGAAAACAATGCAAACCCCATGTAGGGTGGTTTTCCATCACTGTGCGACCGGATTTCTCACGCAACACCGCTGGGCGTCAAAGGTATCGTGAAACTGCGCGGATCTGAGGTGCCCCGTCCGGAAATTGATGCATTGCTCTCTTGCGGGGGAGAGAAACGACACTTCGTCTAACCGACCAGAGAAGAAACAACGCACGGCCTCATTTGTGACTAAGGACTCGACTCATTGCTGACTTTTCTGACGCACGCTCGCCCTTGCAGATTTATTTTTTATGCAAAGCAGGTACTTTGTGTAAAAACAATGTTTCCATTGTTTTCTATGAAGTAAGACTCTTTTTTACTTTGAAAATTCATATCTTGACATGTGTATGTTGGTTTTTTGTTGTTTTGGTCTTGTTTGAATCAGATAAATATTGGTTATGTTTCTAAACTGGTATGGTGTCCATTTTGTAGTGTTCTCACTATATTACTGTGTGTGTTGGTACAAATACTTTACACATTGCCTTTGAGATAAGCCTGACTGCTTGTTCCAAACTACCAAGGAGGGCTGGAGGGGTTATCTACATGTGTATCTCCATTGCCCTGACTAGAGTGAGGGTCCCTGCTTGGACAGAGTGCAAAATGACTGCCAACCAGAGACCCCATTTCTAACATTAGGAGGAATTCAGCATTTTCACCAAAAAATAAGCTATAATGGGGCAATCCATCTTTAAAATTCCAGGTGGGTCAAGGTCCAGAATATAACCAGATTTAATGGTTCTAAGATGGCAAGACAATGAGGGCAGAATTTGAGAAAAGTGGCACTGCATCCAATGTAGCACCACTTTCCTTGGGCCCCCCTGCACCTCCCTAACGCAGCCATGTGTGTGCAGTATTTATCCATGGTTGGGGAAGTCGGGGAAATCAATAGCAGGGGACTGTATCATTGTGTCTTTCCGAGACCCTGGAACAGTACTATACATTTGTGCTGGGTCAAATAGATCATTAGATTCTACCATACAGACTTTGCCAGTTTCTTTCTTTTTCCCTCCCATTCGCTTGCACCATGACTTGTCACAAGGTAACTGGACAAGGGTGGAACGAAGATCTAGACACAGGGGATATGCTTCACGTCCAGTTTATCGACCTTCGGAGACTCCCTTTTTGGACCACAATCGTTTTAATTGTCTGAAGGGTCTGGATGGTGTGGACTGACTGCCCCCAAACCCGAACTCAAATCCTGTGACCTTGGATAATGGTCCCAGTAAACTGCCTGATCCGGCTGAACCCACTTCTGAAAATGCCCCTGGTAGAGCAATTGGTGTAGTTTCTGGCTTTGGTACTGGCTCTTCCCCCCATTCCCTCCCTGCAATCTGTTCTGTGGCTTCTCCAGCGCACATGAGACTAATTTGGTGGAATGTGGCTGGTTTAGCCAGCAAACTGGGCACCCAAGATTGGATAACTTACATTGAGTCCGGGGATGTTTGCATGTTCCAAGAGACTTGGGCAAGGGAAGATTACAACCATCAAGGTTACGAGTCATTTTCCATCTCGGCTAGGTGGGAGGGTAAGGGCCGCCCCTCTGGTGGACTTACAACTTGGGTGGCTTCCCACTTAGGATGTCAGGCTTCACGCCTACCGGTGCCATCAGATGATATCCTAGTGGTTTTATTAGCCTGGCCGAACCTAGCGAAACTAGCCCTGATAAATATTTACTCTAGGCCAGTGGGAGCTTCGCGTGAATCCCCCACTATAGAGGAGCTTTCAGTATATTTAGCGGAAATGCCAAGAGATATCCCTTACATAGTGGGAGGGGATTTAAATTCCCATTTCGAGCCGTTGGTCGGTCTCGTAGAGGGATTTCCCATGGAAGAAGAGTTCAGGTGGTCAGTACCCTCTGTTGTAGCACCTTCCCCAAAGGCATGGACGCCTGTGGCTTTGCAGATTACTGCTCTCACCCTAAAGCATGGAATTAGAGCCTGCAATGGACGTATTAAGTCTGATGTACCAAGCAAAACCACGTACAATAGAGTGGGAAGAGAGTCCCGCTTGGACTATGCTCTTGTACAGATAGTGAACTGGTCTTCTATCCTGGACTTTAGGGTGGTGGAGAGACTGGATAGTGACCATAACGCCCTTGAACTCGATCTTAGCCATCCTGGGCCAAAGGCCTCCACAACAACCATGGGGGAGTCCAAACCTGAACTACTATTAGACAATAACAGGAAAAGAATCAGGTGGGATAAACTAGCTACGAGCCAAGTGAAACTTTCGAAGCTCTACGCAGGTTTAATCCCCATTTTGAAAAAAGTGGGAGAGCTAGACAACGATGTGGGCAATATAGCCCACTATGAGAAATTATACCAGGCTCATGAGGACCTTATAAAGGGAGCGGCCTCTGAGCTTTTTACCAGGGTCCAGAATCAGAAGAGGATCCAACAACATAACTCCTTATGGTATAATGCAGTCTGTAGGAAGGCAAAGGGAGAACTCCTCAGATGCATCAAGGAGGGAACAGATAGAGAGAAGCTGCGAGAAAGTAGACGGGCTTATAAAAAACTGGTCATCCATGCTAAAACCGAATGGGAGGAGAACCAGTGGGAGGAGCTTACCACTTCCCTCGCAACAAGAGACCACCGAATGTTTTGGAGAGTAGTAAACGGGGGGTCGGGGAACCTCCATTCGGCAATAGAACCAAATATTGCAGCAGGGGTGTGGCTGGCACACTTCCAGTCTCTCTACAGTTCCGAGCAGGGAGAAACTAAGATTGATTGCGGTACTGGACTGGTAGAGTATGGCGGGGATTTGATAACAGTGGGGGAGGTGAAGGTAGCACTAATGGGACTTAAAGCTGGAAAGGCGCCAGGATTGGACGGCCTGCCCGGGGACCTGTTCAAGCAGGAGCCTGGTGTTTGGGCCCCCTATCTGGCTGCAGTGTTTAATGGAGTTTTGTGTGGCATGGAAATTCCGAGTACTTGGCTGGGGGCAGAGGTGGTTCCTATATTTAAAAGGGGCTCGCCCCTGCTCCCAGCCAACTACAGACCAATCAGTCTAATTGACGTGTCACAGAAGCTGTTTGGCAGGATACTGCTGAATCGGCTTCAGGACTGGGTGGAAGAAACGGGTGCCCTTAGTCCGTATCAGGCGGGATTTAGAAAGGGAGTTTCTACAGTGGACCAGGTTTTTCGTCTGAACGTTATCTATTGGAGGGCAGCAATATTGGAAGGGGGTAGTTTATACACTATATTTGTGGACCTGAGGGCTGCGTTCGACCTCGTGCCCAGAGGGAAACTCTGGAGTGTTCTGGCTGAGATGGGGGTCCCCCCAGACATCCTGATAATTTTAAAGAGATTGCACCATAATAACTATGCCCGGGTCAGGTGCGGGAAACATGGGGAATTAACAGACAGATTCCCCGTTGACAGGGGGGTTAGACAGGGCTGTGTATTGGCACCGACCCTGTTCTGCCTCTTCGTCAACAGGGTAATCGCCCATCTCAATGGAACTGAATACACTGATGCCCCAAAATTGAATGGCGGCAGGGTGCCTGCAATCATGTTTGCAGATGACGCCCTGCTGCTGTCCAAAACCCCCATGGGGATACAGAGGATCCTTGATTCTTTTGTGGCTTTTTGCACAGATAGGGGGTTAGAAATCAATGCTAACAAAACCAAGTTTATGGTTATGAACCCAACCCCAAGATCACGCCCGAACCCCTTACTGGGAGCTTCACGTTTAGAGAGAGTTTCCACCTTTGAATATCTAGGTGTAACGTTGAATGAAACCATGTCCTGGGGAACTCACCAGACTAGGGTTAACCTTAAATTAGTGCAGACCACTGGCGGCATTGCTCGGTTGATGAGAAGCTCCACATATCGACCGCTGGGGCCGCTTATCCAGATATACAAGGCACAGGCTAGAGGAGCTCTGATGTACGGGGCGGAACTGTGGGGTCACACAGCTTCCTGCAGTTTGTCTATAACTGAGAACAACTTCATTAGACAGATAGTAGCACTTCCGTCCAGTACTCCGCTCCTCCCCCTGAGGATGGATCTGGGTCTGAGACCAATAGCAGATGAATTAGGTCTCAGACCCATAGTCTTCTGGCGAAGGCTATGGAGCACCGAAGAACTCTCTTCTTATAGGGCGGAACTGAGGGAGTTTTTAACCCACCCTAAAGCCCTACAGATCCCGTGGATAAAATATATAAAAAAGTCCTGTATGGGATTGGGCCTCCCTGACCTGTGGTCGGATCCAGCTAACGCCTCACTAAGGATCCCACGAAGAGCTTTGGTCAGTGCTTACCACGAGCAGAAATTAGCTATGGCCCTAGACTGCAAGAATGAGGGGTCATTAACATCTGTATTCGCGCAAAGCAAGGACTCATACCGTTTGGAGAGGGTTCTGGATGCTATGTCTCCTGTGCTGGCCAGGAAGCTTTTTCTCCAATGGAGATATGGCACATTGCCTCTGCGATCTTACACCTGCTCCTGGTCAACACTGCCATCTACCAAGCTATGTCCGACATGTGTGGGAGCAGAGGAAAGCGATCTGCATGTGGTCTTGTTTTGTCCAACTTACATGGCCGCCAGGAAATATTGGCTCCTACCACTTATTAGAAACCTTGGTTTTAGGGAGTACCTCCCGGTGTACAGAATTTTAAAAACTGATGTTTCAGGTCCAATTGTGTTTGCACTAGCCAAATTCCTTACCAATGTCTGGCATACTCGTACCCGTATTTTAAAGTTGCAGGCTCCTATCTAATTTTAAGTTTTCATTTCAATTGTATGGTCTTTTATCTGATGTGTTTCCTGTTTACTTTCCCTTGATGGTTTTACATGTTCATATGTGTGTTTTTTGTGTACATCTTTTATGGCCTAATTGGCCGAAATAAAGAAAAGAAAGAAAGATACAGCGCACTGTGGCAGTTTTAAGAACAGTAGCATCCTACTTTTTGACGCTATTGTGGCACTTTGCTCCACTAGGGTAAAAAATGTTGGCGCTAGTAGAGCAAAGTGCAAGGAGGCCCATTGATTACAATGGGTGCGTCCTTTTAACACCTGCTTTCAGAAGGCATGACAAATGACGCCAACAATGGTGGAATGAAATCATGTAGCTTTCATTGCGCCATTGTTGCGGCTCTCCTTGCGCTGGAATGCCCCTTTTGCATACATTATGCATGGCGCATGCATAATGTGAAGCAAAGTGTTACAAAGTGGTGCAATGTATGCATTGCTCCACTTTGTAAATATGGCGCGGCGAAAAGGCCTCCTTTGCGTAAATTAAATGATGCTAAGGCAGTGCTAAAGTGGCACAAGGGGCTCTCATATCTGCCCCCATGTTTCCTAAATAGAAATAAAAACTAATAAATCCGGTTCAAGGTTAGATCTCTGCCCAGTAACCAGTTCCTCCTTCACAGAACTAACAAACAATGCATGAATATCACAATTTTTCTGAAAAAGAAGTCAACCAGCTCATTCCATTTTGTCTGAGAAAGAGGATGAGGATGAGAGGTATTGGTAGGATTCATAAGAGATTTTCCTATTTGAAAGAGTTCTCTGGAAGAGTTTTGAGACTTACTGATCTTATCTATGCAAAAAGCTGCCCGACCATCTCAGCAAGCCTCATGATAATCCCTTGAAGCCGTTTTAAACTTGGCTTTATCATCCTGGTTATAGATCCTAAGACATATACACTCCAAGTGTTTGCAATTTTTCTACAAAGCTAGAAGAGAATCATTAAACCAAGGAGCCGGGTGACACACTTTCTGCATGGTGTCAAACGTCATTGACAGCAAAATGTCATGTGTAGAACAGATACACTTGTGAACTGCACCAACATTGTCCTCTAGCAGGCCATCTACCTCAGGTATATTATTCTGGAGGTGAGTGCAAAAAGCTGTGTCGTTAAGCTTAGCACATTGTCTAGCATGTGACAAGGGCCTGAAGAGAGGTCTTTCCATCTCAAAAAATTAAGATAGTGTCATAAGAAAGGCCAGATGATTCGACCAAGTCAAAGGAATGGGAGAGTCTACAATAAGTGAAGACAAATTTGTGACTATAGGATCAAGTATATGTCTAGCGATATGAGTGGTGATGTGAACTAAATGTTCTATATGATCTCCTGACATTTATGGAGGTGTTACAATATGGGATAAACCCATTTTGATCTTCATGAATCACCTGTGGCAGATAAAAGAGCAATCTGTTTCCAGTACTTTTCATTCTGTAACTACAATGGAGGAGGAGCGATATGAGAACATGCTTATGGGGTTCTTCCTCTCCTTGAGGATTAAAACACTGACGGCTTTGTTTCTTGTCATTGGAATATGTCCTATTACTCTAGTCTCATCATACAACATTGGTAGTTGTGGGCCTACGTGGGCTGTGTATGCAGGATAAAATTCAGCAAGCAACCATTCAGAACCAGGTCTAACAAGGCTCCCTTAAAAGAGTTATTCCAATTCCTCAAAGTGTGGATCATATATTTTTGTATACAGATCTTTATAGTATTCAAAAAGGGCTGAATTAATTTCTCCCTGTGTCTGAACAATGATACAAGCTCTATTTCTAATGGTTGTAATCAGACCCTCACAGTGTGGGGATTTATCAACAAAGCTAGTAGCTTATTGGCTTTATTGTCTTTGTTAGGTTTTGTCTGCTTGTCTCAGTTGGGAGTAGCTCTGTTAGGGTCTCATTGACAGGTTAAAGTTGCTGTTTATGATGATGATTTGGGTGCTGAAGAGTTTTAAGAGTCTGCCGCAGAAGTCTTGAAAGGAAGTAATGTTGATTGTGTGGGCTAGGGGAAGGTGCAGGAAACAATACCCCGGTAGTGGCTGAACATTTGGTGTTTTGGATCATTTGGTGGTAGTGTCTTAGTGTGAACTTTAAGGTGTGTTTGTTGTCTTTAGAGTGGTTTGCACTCAGATTGTTTGTAGTGGTACTTAGATGCTCTGAGTTCTTCCATATACCAATGGGTTTGTGGTCAGGATCTTCTTGTGGTGTTTCGTTTGAGGGGTGCTAGCACAATCAGTGATCCAGTTGTTAAAGTTGTTTATGGTGGTTGGCAGCTTGTTTACCTGTTTTGGTTGCTTTGATGAGAGGGTGGAAGTCCAATAAGCTTCTGTGATTCTTTTCCAATTTTTGCTTGCCGGTTTGGTGGCAGTTACTGTTTGGTGATGCAGGACCGGGATGCGCAAGCTGATGAAGGTGTGGTCTGTCCAGGTCTATGGTGAAGTTGCTCAGGGAAGTGAAAATGAGGATCCGGGAGGTGAAAAGCAGCTTGGGTTGACCTGGAGATGTGCTTAATGAGGCCTTGATTGCTCAGAGTTTTCAAGTGACGGTCAGTGAGGTCTTCTATCTGGATGTTGAGTTCTCTGAGGAGAAAATAGGCGATGACGATGATAAAGGGGTGGGAGAGGTCTGTCACATCTGTGGGGAAGTTGGTGCGGGCCCTGGAGGTCTGTAGGTGAAAGTGCCAGGCAGGGTGACAGTAACATGGAGCTTTAAACAGAGGTGTTCCATGGGGCACAAAAGTGGGAGAAATGGTATGGGGAGCAGAAAGGTGGGAAACACCAGCAACAGAGAAAGAGCACAGAGATAGAAAGCAAAGTGGCACTAAACCAGTATGTGTGCAAAGAATAAAGGTGAGGAACACAATTGGCTCATAAAGAGGGAAAAGAAAGAGAAAAGTGTCATAAAAAGAGGAAACAATAGAAATAGGGCACAAAAGGAGGCTAAGGGCAAGTGAAACAGGTGGGAGAGCAGAAGACAAAGAGTTAAAAAAAAGTGGCAGCATAAAGAAAGGGAAATAGGGGTGAGTAGGACAAAAAGTAACAAAAAGGAAGAGAAAAGTGGCAGCACACAGAAGCAAAAAGAAAGGAGACAAATAAGAGAGAGAGAGGGAGAGAAACACAGAGAGAGTGTAGCTAGGGTGAGTAGTATGAGGCAAGTGCCTCCATCCCAGTGGCAGCAGTGGCGGTCCTGAAGGGCCTCATCAAGTCCAAGGACCGGAACAGATAGATGGATACCTACCTAATACATAGTTATCCATCCAATAAACTAAGAAATAAAAAGACAACTCTATCACTATCTCTTGGCTCATGAGGGCTTACAATCAACTGTGAAAAGGGAGTGTGGAGGACTTCTAACCTTCAATAGCAGTCCAGGCGTGGTGGCCACTTTTGAAGACCAAACCAGGGTGCGAGAAGCATCACACCAGCTTCTGTTGAGTGGAGTTTGGGTGATACTCTCATCTATATTGAAAGGAGTGACTATTAATACATTAGTCACTGAAGAAAAGTGGGGGGTGAAAATTCTCGAAAAGTGGGATGATATGGTATGTTGGGAGATCAGTTTGTGACTGAGTAGGTGTCATCTTCTTCTTATGTGACCCTGGAGCTAAGTTAATGAGAGCATCCTCCAAACTGGGTCAGACTAAGAGTGCTTCTTAACTAATTATGTCAAGCAAAAAGAAAGAGATATTATACCATTCCAGCTCACATATCTCTGACAATTAAAAACAAATGTCATCAGCTGCTCTCTGAAGGTTTACTTTAGGTAGTAAAGTAGATTCATTGCTGCTCACTGAGTTTGTAGATTCTTCATTAGTAACTATGAGAGGAAAGCACAGGCACTGACCTAGGTGGTGGTGGCCACTGTCAGGGCTGCCACCTCGTAAACCTTTGGTGGCGAGGGTCTGCTGTATTTCTGTGAGTTTGTGGTCTGTTTTGGTTGATGGTTTCTTTTACCTTGTTAGTTCTGTTGTGATGAGTGTTCCCCTACTTGGCTCGCCGTTGCCCACTCCTTCTGTGCAGCCCAGTTCCAAGCTACTTCTGGCTCAATAGAAAATGTGTGAGCTGCTCTATAATTATTTTCTATGTCCTCGGAAGGAGCTGGGTGTATTTAACAACCAGGTCATATCGTTTTCTTTTTACTTGCAAGAAAGAGGCCCTGCAATGTTGAATGGCCAGGATATAACCAGGAAACATCATTACTTTTATAGAATCTGCTTCAAAAGCCAATGTCCACCAAAGAAAGCCCATTGAGCCCAGAGTGTCAATACAAGCAAAATATCTGTCTCAGACGCTGCCTTCTTTTGCAGATATCTCAACCTCTGCTGGGTTTTGCTGTCCTTGAGTGAAAAAGTCAAAAAACTGTTCTGGATCGCTGGCATACATCTCAGCAGTTTCCATAGTCAGTCCAGTTGCACTCAAGCCTTCCAGTGGGGCACTAGATGTTGGAGACACATTTTGTGAAACATCTACATTATGTTCAGGAGGACCTTATATCAATTACACATCTTGTGAAACTCCTGAAACCATAAGTCCAAATGAGTTGCTCATATCTGGGGACTGGTGAAGGAGTAATCTTGTTCTGAATTTGATTTAACCAATCCAACAAAATATTTCTTTCTGCAAATGATGTGTTAAATTTCTTTTGAGAATTTCAATTATTGCTTGTAGGAAAGAATCTGAGGAACCACCATCTGAATTCATGGGGGCCTGACAAACTGTAAAGTCCTCTAGAGATGGATCAGATTCTGATGATAGTCCACTGTCTCCTTGTAAGCTGCACATGAGATATCTGTCAGGATTTGCAGGCCTTGATCAACAGAGTCTGATGACTGAATCTGCCACACTCACCAGAACATAGCTCCACCCATTTGTGAGTGAGCAAGAATAGCAGAACTGAACCCTAGGGGGACGGTAGGATTGAGAGAGAGAAGAAATAACTGAAAATGTGCGGCCTTGTCAATCACGTCTCTCGTACATTTAGGGGATTCACAAAAGCATTCCCAAAGGTGAATGACAAATATACATTCATGAAATTAAAAAAATGTTTTACTATGGTTCCTAAAAATTGAAATGAGCTTAGAAAAAGTATTGGTGATTATGCTTATTGGCTTCATAATCGCTGGTTGAAGGGAAACAAAGTCACAATCAAAGGGAACCGGAAACCACAACAATGAAATCCAAAGTTGATAGTACTGGAGCATTTTCGGCATGCTCTAATTCGAGGTTGATGATCTTGGAGTTCGTGCAGGGGAAGAATAAGAAAGTCAAATATTTGCCAATCAACATTAAATTACAGTATAACCAATTGAGCCACACAATAAAAACCCATATTGGATATACAGTTAAAGGTTTTTTTTACAAATTAACACTCAGGTCAATGTAGACAAATCTCAGGAAAATACTGTACAAATACAGTATTTCCATCGGGTAACCAAATCACTTGAAAAAATTTAATCGAATCAACATGAGACAAACCAAACACTCTGTAATCGCAATGCAAAATATTAGGATAAAAATCTGATGCTCTGAAAATAATCGCTGGTCATTCTCTTACACATTAGTGCAAGTCTAAAGAAATCTACCTAAGTTAACAGAAGAAAAATTGAGGCAAGTTCCCTAAATCTAAGCCTATCTAAAGCACATCTAACTTGAGTACCTGAGGGTAAAAGTGAGAAACAAAAAAAGTGAAAAAAGATTCTGGAATTTTTTCTTTAAAGAAATTTAAAAAAGAGCATATGGGAAAGAAAAGGTGTCAGCATTTAAGAAGCTTGGCCAAGAGTCTTCTTTGGGAGCAAGTGTAAGCTTAAGCCACACTCAGCAAAGCCTGGGGCAGAAGTGGGGAAAGTCAGAGGTCTGTACCTCTCAAAATCTAGGGGAATCTACCGTCCCAATCAATCAGTGAAAGTCCTAGTTAATACTCTGATTCATCCTCTGAACAACACCCACTGATCAGTCCATCATGTGTTCCATTTCTATCATCTTCTCATGCTAAACTTCTCCCAGTAGGTTTAGGTCCCACGACAAGCTTGGGAGCATCACTGTCCTTGGTTTCCTGAACATTATTGCAACATGTATGTCTAGGAAGAGTCTTCGCATTCTTGATCTTTCTGTGTACCTTTCCCAAGGTTGTTTTCTCAGGCTCTCTATGTGTACAACAATAGTTCATTTATTTCCAAACTAACAATTTGTGGAAAGATATTTAAAATGAAATGACAGGTTAGCAGAAAATGGGAAAACAGCTTCTCAAGTTAAAAAATTATCAAGCCTAATGTAGTCAACATTCTGGAAAGGCACATTTAATTCCACATTATATTACAGACATGGTTACTTCTACATTAATATAAACGTCAATTACACTTTCCCAGTTAACATCACGTTACAGTTAACAAAATGAAATGAAGTTAACATGTATTTAATTCTAATGAAGAATTTCAATTTTAAACGTGAGCATCTGACTATTAATGCACAAATTATATAAACTGTTATCATTTTAGATGCAATTATATCAAAACAATGTAAACATGATAGATGCAATGTGCTTAAGGATTACATTCAAGTTAATAATGTCAGGGCACGCAGTACTTATGTACACAGCTGATCTGTGAAGGATATACGAGACCTCCATCCACTGAATTAACACTGCTGCATTTACCCAGAAAACATTGCTTTAAGGGTCTCTGTAACATATTCTGGCCATTAAATAAAACCTCTCCTAAAATAGTAATCTGATGAACTATTGATACAGGACATCTATTGAAATCTTTCTAGTGTCTCTGTAGGGACAAAGACTCTCAAATGCATTCTCTTTAAGGCCTTGTTACCTGTCATCTATTTGTAAACTTTTTGTGTTTTCCTGTGCACTACGGTAGTCTCATATTCACAGCCTGTACGTGTCCACACGCGGGTGCACCCGCATTCATGTCTAACAAGCCAAGTGACCCCTACCCCAGCTGCATCACCGTGGCTATATCTTAAAAGGCGGACACTGACAAAACATGTGTAGTTCATTTACCATTTGATTACAATGGTTGAGACAGAAATACTGAGACTCACCCATAGTAAAAAGTTCAAAACTGGGTGATCAAAAAAGCAAAAAATCTTGGTGTACCAAATGATTGGAACCCATTTGCAACAATTACACTGGACTGTGGAGTATTCAACAATGGGGCTTTTTTTCGAGTTGCATTGTTTATAGGTCTATCATGACATCGCTGGTTTCACCTTGTACCATTGTACAGTACAACACCATTGCGGAGTACATACATGTTTGGACATACATGATTACAGGTGATCACTGCCCATTGGGAGCAAACAAAGTTGATTGCTCATTTGTTCCTCACTCCTGTAATGTGGAGTGAGACAAGGTAGTTGTTCTGTGAAAAGTCAGTATCTATTCGTCCATCTTCCTTGTCCCCATCCTTAGTTGAGGTGCAGAGCCTTGTGAGACAACTCACTGCACTAGATATTAATAGTAAGTAGGCTTTTCGTCTTACACCTTAGAAGCCTGTGTTACTTTTCCACTTTTACTGGCTCCATCACTTTCTACATCTCTCCTCTTCTCGCTGCTAGCAGTGGTCCATCCAGTACAGAGGCTAGGACCGAGTACTGCTGTGTACCCTTATTTAGAACAAAGATGGCTTATTGCCAGATTCTCTTGGTGATCTTTTAGTAGCCATGTTATTTCCTGAAAATCTCTTCCAGCTCAATACGCTGTATGTTCAACTGTTCGTTCCGACTGTTCACAAAGAAAGGGCTGTCAATAGATTTGTCTTGGTCTTGTAGTTCTGTAAGGCATACATACCTAGTAGTTTAAACATTTCAGAACACATTGGCATGCAAATAGGAGCTAAATCTGACTTTTGTATTGACATTTCTGGGGACAAAAATCACAGGAAAACTTTGGAAGATCTACCGAGGGCAGCCATGACAAGGTTTAATCAGAATCTGCCAGATAACATGGCAAACAAGGGAGATGCTCAGCTCCTAGTAACCACTTTCTAAGGACAAGATGCACTAACTAAGTTTCTATTATGCATTTACATCCTGATTCTCGTTACTTGGCACCACCCAAGCTCATGTAAGTCAATTCATCAGAATGCCAGGGGTAGCGGAAGTGACATCACACGCCCTTTGACCTCCACTTTCACTCACACACATACTTACACATGCACACAGATTTACACTTACATACACTCTCTCTCACATGACCACACTCTCACCTGAAAGCACGCACACAATATAAATTTAAAAGTATATTTTACTCACCTCAGCTACCATGGACGGGCATATTCTAGCTAATTACACTTTTATCACTCTAATATGGAATGATATGTTAATATTCACTATTAGTGTAGTAAAAAATGGACAGAAAACAAAGAGTGGAGCTCCAACTGATGTATATAAGGAAGAGCTGCCACTGTGTTCCTGGCACTGAATTTTCCACCTCTGGGGCCAGGGGTCACAAGGCAGTGCCAGGGGTAGCAAAGGGTAAGCCAGGGCACCCCTAACTTACGCCCATGCCCAAGCTCCTCCCAGTTTATATTATTGGTAAAGAGTCCATTTTGCAGACTTAGCAGTGCACACAAAAGTAACAGGCTGCAGCCAAGACCGGCAACTTTTATACAATGGAAGGATGTATGTTGGCAAACTGGAAGTGTTTCGAAACCTGTGATGTTTTTTTGTCCCTGCATAGTTTTGGTACAGTAAGGAAATCTGTGCACGCTGGAATATGTATTATTAGTTAACTGCTAGCAATACTGGGACCTCTGACATCCTTAGCCATTTGTTGAAGGTTGACGGGATGGATCTCAGTTGAAATGGCAACATTGTGAGTACTCCTGCACATCAACGTGCATAAAGGATACAGAAAACCCTGCAGGACCTACATAAGTTACCTGTCTCTGAATACCTCAGGTTTAATTTTTTTTAATGAATATATGAAATTATTATTTTCTTCCATGTAGGATTTCCCTAGAAAAGAACCAGGGAATAAATTCCATATTAAAGATGGATCGATACGATTTTTACCAAATGGACTTGATATGACAGTAGTTATTGACTTTAACAATCCGGTGACCTATGTGAACCTGCACATGCAAAGAACCATTTTGAAGAGGGTGAAGATGAGGCACTGGTGTGTTTTTTATGCATTAAGCACCGCAGGGTTTTATGGGTGGAAATAAAATTAGGCGAACACTGAAAGTGACCCATCTCTACATAGCCTATGGCTACTTCCTTTTCACATTTATGTTGGTGGGCTATCCTACATTCTCGTAATTTGCAGAGTGACACAGTAAGCATGGTACGTGCAACATATTTGTTAAAATTGGTGCAATCATGGCAATTTTTATGGTTGCAGTGTTGGTCTTTTTTCCGTGAGCTATTCAAAATCACATTTTATATAATACCGTTTTTTCAGGGTAGAATGTGTGAATGTAGGTGGGATTACTAGCAATGGGCTTTGGTAGGCTGTCTTCCTGTTATATAAACAACAGCTTCCCTGGCATTATGGCTAAGTGGACCTTGCATATTTAATGCCCGCCACTCCTCGCTAGATTTATTAGGATGTATACTTTAAGAAATGTGTTCAGTTACTTGGTTGACAGGTATACTGGCCTCCCCTAGGCCAGAAACTTCAGACGCATAAAAATATAATTTCAGAAACTTGACAGTGCTGCAGTTTGGTATCTTATCTGTCCCATGGCACGCGCAAACTGCCGTCAGTGGGGCAGTTTTTCATTCATACATATTTAGGAATATTGAATTACTAAAAAATAAACGACGACGCTTTGCAAGAGTAAACAATAATAAACAAGTAAATTAAAGAAAAATGCATCTCAATTCCAGGATTGAAGTATCACTCCGAAAGCTATCTCAACAATGTATTAGTACCTGCTAGAACGTCTTAAACCAAAACACCAAGTAGTAATCAATACCACACAGATTTGAGTCACCACAAATGCCAGGGGCAGTGCAGAAGGGGTATGAAGCACCCTTTGACATCACATAGTGGGCCATGTCAGAACCTTGTCATCTGATACAGTCGGCCGACCACATTGACGTCTATGTATATCAGACTATAATTAAACAATAAGCACCATCAGCAATACCATTGCTGCAGCAACCTTGCTCTCATTGCAAGTCAGACATGAAGTGAGGTTCCTCCCACTGAGGACTTCAAGTACGTTAATGAGGATGAGCGGCTTAAAATCCTGATACTTACAAAGCCCTCTAATTTTGAGCTTGCTCCCTGTGCTATTGGGTACAAGGGAGAATATTGCACCCTCAATTAAGGACAATTTTATAGAATCAGTACAGAATGTAATCGTTCCTAATACTTTGAAGCAGGTCATAGTATTCCACTTGTGGCTATTTTATGGCATAGTATGTTAATAGCTTTTTAATAGCGCATGTTACCCCCTTTTTTCTTCATGGGACTAGGTGAGTTGGCACTAGGAGTGACCTAGGGCAAAACAATCTAAAAGCTTTGGGAAAAAGCAATATGAAAGATCGCTAGAACACAGTCTTCTTTGTAAGAAGCAGGATCTTTAATATAAGATATAGTTATACAAGAAACACCTCAGCCTACAGCTAATCCTTCCTTCGTTCTCCTTCTGCCTCTCCTCTCCTCCAACTGTCGCTGTCTCCAAGGAGACTCCAGCATTCTGTGTCAATACATTCTAGGCCTAGAATACCACACATCTTCCCCTTATTAACCAAAACTAAACATATATATATTTTTGTTAACACAATACAATAAGAAATAAATAACTAATACACACATTGTTACACCATTACTCACATTGTTACATAGATTTATACAAAGTCCACTAACGATTTAGGACGTCTAATGATCCTAGAGCTCTTTCTCATTTTGACATTGTCATCTCTTTGTTCACTCTTTTTTCCATAACTTTTCACAGATACATCTTCCCCCACCCCAGTGATTTTTACCACTCTCCCAACATTCCATATCCTATGATCTTCAGTTTTTACAGCATTCTTCATGACTTTTATCACTTTGAGGGGAGAAGAGAATTTAGAATGACTATTAAACAGACCAAAACGAGGATTTCTTACTTTGACAATATCACCTACAGAAATCTCAATTTTCTTTACTGCCTTCCTTCTGTCAAAATTGGCCTTTCTCTCAAAAGCTTTTCTAACCTCTCTGTCCATTTTACTTTCTTTTTTAAGCCCAAAGTCTGGTTCTAAAGCTACTTTGTCATTCACCCAAGATGGACACATCTGTGTGTTAGGTTTTCTGCGCCTGAACAACTCAAACGGTGTGAGACCTGTGCTTGTATGAGGAGTCAATCTGTAATTCCTGATTTTATGCAAAATCTCCTCCTTCCAACACTTGTTATTAACAAGAGCCATTTGAATAGTTTCTTTTAGTACCCTATTTAATCTCTCCACCATACCATTAGTCTCGGGATGATAAAGAGAGGCCCTCTTATGCGTAATTCCCTTGTCACTAAGAAATCTCTCCATGTCTCGAGAGACAAGCTGTACACCATTGTCCGTGAGGATGGAAGATGGGAACCCTTCCCTATCAAAGATTTGATTAAGGAAGTCTATGACAACTTGCGTTTCTACCGAAGATGTGATCCCAATTTCAGGCCATCTCGAATACATGTCTATTAAAACTAAGACATACTTGTCAGTGCTGGAATACCTAATAGGTCCTAAGATGTCCAATGAAACATCCTGCCACGGTTCCCTAGGCAGTTCCCTCACCTCCATAGGTTGGACTCTGCACATCAAGGTCTTATCAGCTCTAGAACACTCCAAACACTCCCTAACTCTCCGCTCAATTTGTACATCCATTCCCGGCCACCAATATGAGAGTCTCAATCTTTCCTTAGTTTTAGAGATACCAGGATGACTCTCATGCGCTATAGAAATGAGTTCTTCCCTTAGTTGCACTGGAGGAACAAGTTTGGTCCCCCTCAATAATAGATCCCCTTGAGAGGACAATTCATCCCTGACCCTCCAGAAACCACAAAAGCATTCATCTTGTTTCTCGGTGCCATCCCATCCATATTTGACTTTTTTTAGAACATCTTGTACCACTTTATCATTACTAAGACCAGTCATCCACTCATCCTCTTTGATTATACCTTCCCTAATCATGCATACATCAAAATCATCAAGACTCTCAGTAAGTTGATCTTCAAGATCAGAAACTTCATTCACAAGTCTGGAAAAACAATCCGCAACAAGATTCTGAGCCCCAGGTACATAATGCACATCAAAACAAAATTCCTGTAAGGTTACTACCCATTTTCTAATCCTTCCTGAAATCGAATCCAACCCCTTTTTTTCAAAAACTTCTTTCAGTGGTTTGTGGTCAGTTCTCACACAGAACTTACTACCCCAAACAAATTTTCTTAGTTTGTTTATCGCCCAAAATACAGCTAGCGCCTCCCTCTCGATGACAGAATAATTTAATTCTGCTCCCTTTAAACATCTCGAGATGAAAAGTATAGTCTTTTCCACCCCGTTGTGAACTTGAAGTAGAACAGCACCAAGACCTTTGGCACTAGCATCAGCCATAATGATAGATTGTTGACTTGGATCAAAGCTTTGCAAGCACGGAGCACATTTCAGGTCATGTTTTATCTTCTCAAATTCATCTTCACAAGCTTTGTCCCATCGAAATGTAACTCCCTTTCTAACCAACCCTCTAATGGCTTTGGTTTTTTCCGCAAAGTTGACTACAAATTTACTATAAAATTCTGCCATCCCTAAAGACTTCATCACTTCTTCCTTTGAAGTTGGGCTCGCAAGATTATCAATCGCACTCACTAGATTTATTTTTGGCTCGATACCATGAGAGGAGATCCTATGCCCCAAATAATCAATTTCACTAAGATTGAACTTGCATTTTTCTGCTTTCAACGTTAGGCCACTTTCCCTTAGTCTCTGGAGAACTTGCCGTACCCTTGTATTATGTTCGGATGCATCTTTGCCATGCACTAGAATATCATCTTGGTATATCTTGACGCCATGAATCCCCTCAAGGACCCTCTCTATGGCACGTTGAAATACAGCAGCCGCTGAGACCAAACCAAAAGGCATACGGACAAACCTGTAAGTACCAAAGGGAGTTATGAAAGCTGTCAAGTCCTGAGAATTTTTGTGAAGCTTAACCTGGTGGTATGCAGAGGTCAAGTCAATAGATGAAAAACATTTAGCATCACTGAGAAGCGCTAACATTTCATTAATGTTGGGCAATGGATAGTGATCCACTATCACACATATATTAAGCTCTCTCAAGTCCACACATAATCTCGGATCACCATTAGATTTTACCGCCATCACCACTGGAGCCAACCACTCAGTGGCTTCAACTTTCTCAATTATTTCATCCCGTTCCAGCCTCTCTAATTCTGTTCTCATTTTCTCCTTCACCATCAAAGGAACCCCTCTAACTTTACTGACTACAGGTGTAACACCTTTCCTTAACCTGATCTCATGAACATAGCCCTTCAAACATCCAAGTTCAGCCTGAAAAAGATTAGAAAATTCCTGCTCATAGGAGGGTCTACCATTATCTACCGTATTAACACAGTCTAAACTCTTCAGCCTAACAGACGGGGACTCGTTAGGATCAAGGTAAACCCTTAAATCTTTCTGATGAGACCAACTGATGAGGGAATCACCTCTAATAGAGACATATACCTTGCCAGCTGTGAGTCTATCCACATATTGAATGGAACCTATAAAATACCCCAACAGCTTGATAGGTTCACCGCCATATCCTTTAGGAGAAATATCTGGTTTGAATAATTTTACAGAGGATTTCAAATGTTTATCAAATATTCCCATAGGAATTAATGTGATCTTTGCTCCTGAATCAAACATCATAGGGACACATACACCTTCAATACGTACAACCTCCACTGGGCCACTTATTCCATTTTTTATTTGTAACACAAATTCTTTTGGGGAATCTTCATCCTCCAATGTTATTTCTTGGACCCCTTTCTTTTGTGAACTAGAATTTTTGCAGCATGAAGTGACATGTCCCTTCTTACCACAATTTTTACAAAAAACCTTCCAACCTACGCAACCTTTGAAATTAGCATAGTGGCCAAACTCACCACATCTGTAACATCTTCCCTGTACCCCCTTCTTAACTTTAGAGCTATTGAAATTATCCTTCACTGATTTCTGAGGATTTGTCTTATCTTGTACATACCCTCCTTGACTGACAACATGAACTTCATCCCCCTTTCCCTGTGAACTTGTCTTCCTGATCACATCAAGACAAGCTGAGCTATGTTCATGTGTTTTAGCAATAGATATCACCTCATAAAGTGACGGATTGTCTTTAATCCAAAAAGATTCTTTCGCTTTATCAACGTTGCATCCCAACATGAATTGATCTCTCAATCTTTCATCTTTACTGCTACCAAAACCACATGTGGAAGCTAGTTTCCGAAGTACAGTAATGTATTCCTCTACAGATTCTCCAGATCTTTGAAATCTTTTTCCAAAATGATACCTCTCCAAGACTGTGGAAATTTTCGGTAAGTAATGTAAGTCTAGTTTTTTAATACAGATTTCAAAGTCATTGAGATCTCCTGCATCTTCAACCGTAAGTTCAGGTAGATTTTCAAAGACTTCCTGTCCTTCAGAACCTAAACAATGCATCAGAAGAGACATTTTCCTTTCCGCATTTAGAGAGGTGCCACAAACTCGAGCATAGTGCGCAAAAACACTTTTCCATTTTTTCCACGGAGTTAGTGGTTCACCAGCAGAAGGCAAAAAAAATGGTGGACAAGTAACATTCTGCATATTGTAAATTTCTGACAGTATCTTGTGCCTGTGTTATATTTAAAAAAAAACTTAAAATTAAATACACAATACAAATTAAGATGGCCGCCAGGAACTTCGACTCATATGATTCTTAATGTGCAAGATGGCAGCCAAGATGTGGGAATGAGTCTTGACACACAGAAACACGAAGTAACTTAAAATGGCTGCCAGAAATTTCAACTCAAATGCCTCTTGATGTAGTAAGATGGCCGCCAAAACGTGAGAATGAGGCTTGACACACAGAATCGCAAAGCAACATAAAATGGCCGCCAGAAACTTTAACTTGTCTGTCACTTGATGTAGCAAGATGGCCGTCAAGGCATGAGAACGAGGCTTTACACGCTTAACAATGAGCGTATGCGGATGACGCAACCAGGAGAGAAGAAAGCTGTTCCGGTTCGCTGTAATTACCTTACTGTAAGTTAACGCTGTGCCGGTTTTGCCGTATTGATAGTCTCTCGAGTAAGCACGTGTCCGAGATAGTCGAGCTGTTGCTGTAAGTTAGCGCTGTGCCGGTTTCGCCGTGTTGATACTCTCTTGAGTGAGCGCGTGTCTGAGATAGGCGAGCTGCGCAGGTAGGCAAGGCAGCGCGTGGTTAACAATTAGCGCGAGCCTAAGCACCCGCTGAGCGTAGCGCGAACAACAGTGTGTATAAGTCTGGCCAGTCGACAATATACACTAGACACACAGCACAGCCCCTCCAAAAAAAATAACAGACTGCTCCAGAGAACAGCGTGGCCACAAAAAAAAAACTTGAGATCGCACAATTACCAGGATAGGTAGTTGAGGTGTTCCGACTTCATAAGGGGTTTCAGCATCCCATCCTCGTCGCCAGTGAAGATCGCTAGAACACAGTCTTCTTTGTAAGAAGCAGGATCTTTAATATAAGATATAGTTATACAAGAAACACCTTATCCTACAGCTAATCCTTCCTTCGTTCTCCTTCTGCCTCTCCTCTCCTCCAACTGTCGCTGTCTCCAAGGAGACTCCAGCATTCTGTGTCAATACATTCTAGGCCTAGAATACCACACAATATCTTAAATGTTAATTAAAAAAAAGCCAAAGGGGCTACAGTTCTCACAAAAACAGGTGCATTGTACTCCATGGCTTACACTTATTACAATAAGATTGAACACCAGTTCGCCGCACGTTGAAAGGCAGGATATGAATAGGTTTCTTGGAGTATGATCAGTTATCATGCACAAAGGAATGCTGTGAAATGATATCTGGTATGGAAAGAAGGGTCCAGAAATGGGAGTCCTGTGTATTATTGACAAATGCATAAAGTGAGGTCAATGATGAGCCGAGCTCCAGTAAGGTGGGTTATCGGCAGAAAGATTAACTTTTCACACTTTCGTACATAACACAAAAATGGGCTGTGTAATTCTGTATACAGCTGCGCATGCCCAGGTAGGGACTGCTGAAATGGCTTGGACTTTAAACACAGCTATGAGAGGACCAAAAAGAGGTGCAACACACTCAAAAGGACTTTGAGACTGAAAACGTTTTTTGTGGTACTGAATTGGCCATTGAAATACATGGCAGCTCAAAGTCAGTGAAAAAGCTAAAGGCCCGATTACAAGTTTGGCAGTTGGACCGCCAGTCCACCACATGGGTAGTCCTAAGAAGACCCTTGCACCAGCTGTCTCCCTGCAGCAATATTATGATGTATGCAGGTTGAACCTCTGACCGCGTCGATATCTTGCTGCCCGCCCACAGCACAGCATGTTGCAATGTTGGTGGTGCATAATCCATCACTGTCATGGCTGTGGCAAACTGCTGAGCCTATTATAAATACACAGTTGACATGGCAGCCCCCTTGTGGCGGTTAGCTGACAGCAGTCAGCCGTTGTGGTATGCTCAAAGCAAAGCAGAAGAAGAGTAACTATTGGATAGATTAAGAAACAACACAGCTGACATCCATTGGCCAAGTGGACACACCTGCAAAGCACACTATACAACACACCCCCATGGTCCTTTGCCTCACCACTGCAGTACAGCAAGACAGAGACCACCTTTTTTCCTTTTTGTTACATAAGGCAGCCCTCTTTTTTCCTATCCCATTTTACACTTTCTCATTTTTTTCCCTAATATCATTTTTCTTACTTTTTCAGTCCTTATCGCCTACTTTATTTTACAGTCATGTCACGTTCTAAAAATCCACGTTTTTCTGCAGATGAGGTGAATGTCATGGTGGATGAAATCATAAGTGTAGAGACACAATTGTTTGGAGGCCAAGTCCAACATACCCCTCTCAGTAGGAAAATGGAAATGTGGCATAGGATAGTCGGCAGAGTGAATGCTGTAGGCACCACCTTGTGCACAAAGGAGGATATTAGGAAGAGGTGGAGCTACCTGAGGGGGAATGTACACTCCCTGGCCTCCAGGCAACAGCTGGAGTCCCTGAAGACTGGTGGTGATCCTCCCACTGCCCCATTACACTCTTTCCCTGGGAGGAAAAGGTCTTGGCCATCCTACATCCTGAGGGCTTGACAGGAATAGCTGAGGGAGCGGAGTTTGGTACATCACACCACAAAAACTGTCACAAAACCTCTATGTCCTGCATGTTCAAATCTCAGTTTTTGCCATTGTGTTGTTCATCTACTGTCATAACCTGCAATGCCCAAAATATCAGAGATGATAGATTGTCAATGTGTATTGTCACACATAACATCACATGTATCAATTTCCATCACATGCCATATGTTGGAAGGGAGTCTATAAGTGTTTCCATATCAAAAGATCATGGTATGAGTCAACATGTAAATGTATGGTACAACCTAACTGCAGTGTGGCAAGAGGTATGTCAGACTAAACATTTGTCAAGGATTGGGAAGTAGAGAGAGAGAGACATGACTACAACTATCATGAGGCCCTCTTTCTGTAACTCAGAACAAGAGGCCATTGTGCTGTTGCCCAAACACACTTGCTAGCCACGTCATAACTGACGTACGCTCATTATGGAGTTCACCATTTGTCTAGTGTTGGGAGTTAGAAAGTGACATGACTACAACTACCACAAGACCCTCTTTCTGTAACTCAAAACAAGAGGCCATTGTGCATTTGCCCAAAGATACTTGTTATGCATGTCACAACTGATGTTCACTCATCATGGAGTTCACTGTTTGCCTAGTGTTGTGATTTAGAAAGTGAAATAACTACAGCTACCATGAGGCCCTCTTTCCGTAACTCAAATCAAGAGGCCATCTTGCACTTGCCCAAAGAATCTTGTTAGCCAAATCACAATGGATGTTCGCTCACCTTGGACTGGGCAATCTACATATCATGCTTAACTCTGAGACGTGCATGCCTACCTGGCTTGATGGTGTCCTGGTAACCCCAAATGACACTATTGATGCTATAAATTACACCTTACCAAAGTACATAAAGTAGTAGTAAGGCATTAAGCTGCTTCAGCCGATTGACAGTGGCAGGTAACCTATTGACTCTGCACCACTCACAGTGCTACATATACAACCAAGTTGTGTGTTCACCTGTATCTTATACAACTAGGCCTTGGAATGGTCAAACACACGTTCCGTCTCCATTGTTGTCTTAACTGTTTGTTAGGTGTCATGTTCATTCCTTAATCCAAAATGCAAGATATCAGCACATCTAATGAGCTGCTCAATCCTAATAGTTCTTGCAAACTCCACCAATATCTTGTCAACAACTTCAATACCATGGAAATATATCACAATAAGAAACCTTTCCTATGAACATTCTCCTTGGTCTCTACTTACTGTGACACTAAACATTTGGGTGTAGATTCCACACTTTCACCAATAACAATGTACTCTATTTCTCAACAGGTCGATCTGGCGCTGCACCTGGGCAGGTATTGCCCACCAAAGAGACTCTCAACACACCCCTGGATGAAGCCGTAGGAATGAAATCACTTCTGGACATGTGGACGGGGATGACAGACCTGGCACATCTGGTCAGCTTGGTCAGACGGCAATAGTGAGTCACCCTGTGCCCACATCAATATCTCCCACCCCAACTGCTACAACATCTCAGATGGCAACAGGTCCCCCAACCTGTGTACCTAGCACAGTTAGTACAATATTGTGCTCCCAGTCCTGGATCCTGATGTGGAAATCACTACCACTGACACAGAGGGACCAGGATCCAGCTAGGCCAAGGGCTCAGTGTCATGGCGGTAGGGTCTGTGGGAGGGATGGTATGGGACCGCAGAGTGAGGCCACTGGGGCCACTCACCACCAGGATACCATCAGCCAACTCTTGGGGGTCTGTTAGAAGTCCTAAGGTGTGATGGGCCAGGTAGTAACCGAACTCTGGGAAATCAAGAAGCTGCAGAGGGACATGCACCAACAGATGGAGACCCATAACTCCAACATAGGCACTCTAACAGGGGTGCTGATGGACATCCATACAACCCTGAACAGGACTTTTCCACCACCATCTACCCCTTCCTGTGGAGCAAGTACATCAAGGCCATCTACATCTGTGGCAGACACAGGACGGGAGGCCCTGCCAGAGGAAGAAACATTATCAGACACCCCTGCCTCTGCATCAGCTGAAACCCCCACCCTCGAAGCGGGGACATCAATGCAAATATCCAGGACTTGTGGGTGGCAAGAAACCCACTACTGCCAGCAAGAAACATCAACCTTAATGTTCACCTTTATGTGTTACACATGCACTCTGTGGACACATTCTAGGCACTTATCCATTCCTGAAGGTAGTAGTAATCTGGACTTTGGAGTTCAGATGATTTGGCATCTACATCTATGGTTTCATTCACCATGGCTGGCTCCTTCACTTTTTATTTATGTTTGTTTCTGCACCAAGCATGTCTTCACCTTTAACAGTTTAATAAATTCACAAGTCACAAACTCATTGTCTGCTGTAGTAAATTTCACATTTAGCAAAGTAGCAAAGTAGATATGTAAGACCATATGAACTATACAATGACAAAATAAGCCACTTGAGTAAGAATGGATATGTTGCATGTACACAGTATTTAGCTCAGGGTCACAACCATGTCACGCCAACACATACATACATGTGTCTTGTCTAAGACGATTTTGATTACTTTGCTCAAATAATAGGCAGGCAAGATGTCAGATACATAGAAAATCAAACATGATTGAATCGTAATGTGTAAGTGATCAAATTACAGGTACAGACCTCCAGAAATGGAAGGAAGGGCTATATCGGACATTGTTCTGTAGAATAGGAAAAAATGAATTTGGTTGATGTCATCAGCTGGAGCCATATCGCCTACCTCACAAAAGGAATCCAACATCACAAAATGCAAGATTCAGAGAGATGGCAGTACAACAGGTCCTGATCACAGGGTCATTACAATCCAGTGCTTCTGCATCTGGTGGTATGACACAACCAAATGTCAGTAATATGCCACAGGCACCTTGGTCTACAATTATGTAACACATCAACAGCTACATACATTTCGAACAAAAAGAGTGCTTAGCCAATGTGAAGCAAAACTAACATGGATTTGGCCTGCAACTACATATGTACTGACCACATGATGACACACATAATGCATCATGGCCAGTACACGACAAGGAACAAGTCCAATGGAGTCTACTTAACTTCCATCCTATGACTGTGCAAGCTGTCTTGGCACAAGTCTTGTACACCCAAAGTCTGTGACATACATTCCTTGGAACAATCCATATCCACTTCGTATGTCCCAACAGCATCAAATTTCTGCCAATGTCACAACTCTGAAATTTCCAAATGAAGATTCCAAGTGAAGGCACCTAAACAAACACAAAAACAAAGAATATAGTTATGAAACCATACATATGACACATTTCACATAGCAAACGTCAGAAGAACGCAGTCCATGACAAAAATCTGACATAACAAAGCATCATTTACTAAATGTGAATGTGTCAAAAGCTTCATCACCAAATACCCTTTGCCAAATTCTTCCAGAGCTTCAGCCTCCTAACACTTTAAAAAAAATATACTCCTCACATCATCACAACAAGAGTTCATTGTACAGTCAAAGACATGACATCTCATGATATACACTCATGAGAAGAAGCTGTTGGTGAGGTGTGGCATTCTGTATATAGAATCTTTATGGAGAATGTACGTCACAGGTACCTGGTGACAGTAACTAAGGGTGATCTGACAGTTGAAAGGAAAGAGCGAGAGAGAAGACATCTGTTGGCTGGGGTGTTTCATGGATTTCATATCTTAAATAAACCAAAGGAGATTTGATCACAAGAAGAAAGTGTCTCTCACCATCATTTCATTGGCGACGAGGAGAAGAATTCACCGGGATTCACTTCAAGTGAAGCATGAACACCCCAACACTACTACTAGAAATCTGAAACTTCGTAATGGCTCACCTGGTTTCAGAGTTTTCATCGATCAGCTGAGTTTCTGGCAACAAGCCCTGAAGTCATTTTTGTTGACAGCACTTCGGTCGGGGCGCCGCAACGGAGATCGAAGTTCAGGCTCCTGTGGTGAAGGCGCTTAAGTATCCAGACACGGAGTGTCGAAGCTGCCCTGTCCCAGAACAGTCACAGCTGTCTGCTGTTTGCCGCAGCGTGTAGCGGCGAACAGCGATATAATCTTGGCCGTTTCAGCGGTTTCCGTCTTGAGAGGGAGTGCCCTGTCCCTGAGCCGATCAAGCTCGTCAGCTTTTACCGCAAGGTGTAGCGGCGAATGGCGATTTGTTCTCGGCTGTTTCAGCCGAAGAGGGAGCCGCAGTGTACACCTTGCAGCACAAAACAGCAGAGCCGCAGTTCATAGCGGCGATTGGATTTCACAGCTGCTCCGCCCCTCCGCAGTGCATCGGAGTCACGGAGCTGTGTTTCTCTTGACGGCCGTTCTGGCCGCAGTGTGTAACGGCGAGCGGCGTTTAATTTTGGCTGTTTTAACTGCAGTGTTTAGCGGCGATTAACCTTTCAGCTCCTACGCTACTCTGCAATACAACGGAGCCACAGAATCACTCGTGAAGTCTTGAGGAAGTTGTTCCGGGTACCAGATGGTGGCGCTGAGGTGCACAGGAAGCTCTGGGGTCGTAAAAAAATACTTCCTAGAGCCGGAGCTATAATTCTTTAGTTCTGGAACTGTTTGAGTTAGCAGTAATGTACTTTTATGACTGAAAACTGTCTAAAGCAAAGGAAGGCTTTTAAACTTTAAAAGTTTTAAGTTCTTCAATCACACATTTTTCCATAATATTCATATAGATCCTTTTGGTTAAAATACTGTATTGTGTTGAGTAGATCTATTTCTCACAAAGGGTAAAACTTTATCTACAAGATTCATTATTTGAGGGTATTTTGCACGGTAATTAGGAAGTTTTTTAGAGTTTTACAAGTTTTAATAAGTTGAAATGAGACAGTATTTTATTTACTATTATCATTCGCCATGCAGAACGTTCTTCTTATCTTCTGGTGAATCACAGATTCCGTGGAAAAAATGGAAATGTGTATTTTCACATTATGCAAGGGTCTGTGGCACTTTGTTGAGTGCCGAGCGCAAGATGTCACTTTTGTTACACTGCTTAGGGGCTGAAGGTCAGGAGGTTTTTGAGAATCTTCCTGAGCTTTCTGTGGAAGATGCGAGTGAGCTCAATGACTTTGAGATTTGTATCAAGAAACTTGATTTGCATTATTTACCTAAAGTTTCCACAGTTTTAGAAAGGTATCACTTTGGGAAAAGGGTTCAACACCCAGGTGAATCTGTAGAGGAGTATATCACGGTCCTAAGGAAGTTAGCATCTTCATGTAGTTTTGGGAGTAATAAAGAAGAAAGGTTAAGAGATCAGTTCATGTTGGGCTGTAGCATTGAGAAAGCGAGGGAATCCTTTTGGAACAAGGATAACCCTTTTCTTAGTGAAGTAATTGTAATTGCTAAAATGCATGAACATAGTTCAGCCTGTGTTGAAGAAATTAAGAGGACAAATTTAACTGAAAGAGAATATGATGTACATCTTGTTAGTCAAAGGAAGAATAAAGAAGAGAGGGTGTATTCTCAGAAGATGGTGAAGGAGAATTCGAAAGTCAATAAGGAGAAGGAAAATTTCCAGGGAAGGTGTTATAGGTGTGGAGAGTTTGGTCATTATGCTAACTTCAAAGGCTGTGTTGGATGGAAAGCATCTTGTAAGAAGTGTGGTAAGAAAGGACATGTTACTTCTTGCTGCAGGAGTGCAGACATAAAAAAAAAAGGTTCAGGAAATAAGTTTAGTGGATGAAGATTTTTCAAATGAATTTGTTTTACAAGTCAAAAATGGTATCAGTGGTCCAATAGAAACTGTACAGGTGGAGGGAGTACATATTCCCATGATGTTTGACTATGGAGCAAAGATTACACTTATTCCTAGAGTTCTATTTGAAAAACATCTCAGAACTTCTATGAAACTTTTCAAACCAAACATTTCACCCAAAGGGTATGGTGGAAAACCAATTAAGTTATTGGTTTACTTTGTTGGCTCAATTCAATTCAAAAATAGATTTACAGTTGGGAAAATGTATGTTTCGATGAGAGGAGATTCCCTTATTAGCTGGTTTCACCAGAGAGATTTGAGAGTATATCTTGATCCTAATGAATATCCATCCGTAAGATTGAAAGATGATGTGTGTGTTGATACTGTAAAAGATGATGAGTGTGTCAAGATTAACAGTCCGAGACCATCATATGAGCAAGAATTTCCAAATCTTTTCCAAAACAAACTCGGGTGTATGAAAGGTTATGTGCATAAAATTAAGATGAAGAAAGATGTCACACCTGTGGTCAGTAAAGTAAGAGGTGTACTTTTAATGGCCAAGGAAAAAATGAGGGCAGAATTAGATAAGCTAAAGCAGAATGGCATTATCGAAGAAGTGGAAGCCACTGAATGGTTGGCCCCAGTGGTTATGGCTGTGAAGGCCAATGGCGAACCAAGGCTTTGTATTGACTTGAGAGAACTAAATAAATGTATAGTAGTGGATCATTATCCTTTGCCCAACATTAATGAAATGTTATCTTTATTAGGAAATGTGAACTGCTTCTCTTCTATATATTTAACGTCTGCTTACCGCCAAATTACTTTACATAAAGACTCTCAAAATGTAACAGCATTCATCACTCCTTTTCGTATCTACAAATGTATCCGTATGCCTTTTGGCCTGGCTTCAGCTGCAGCTGTATTTCAACGTGCCATGGAGAGACTGCTAGAAGGACTGCCAGGAATCAAGATATATCAAGATGATTTTCTTGTATATGGTAGGGATGGAGAAGAACACAATGAAAGAGTACGCCGAGTTCTTCAGAAACTGGAAGAGTGTGGTTTGACCTTAAAAGCAGAAAAATGCAAATTTAATCTTCATGAAATTGACTATCTTGGCCACAAAATTTCTTCCAAGGGTATTGAACCCAAGAAAGAGTTGGTTGATACTATTGTTAATTTTTCCAGTCCTTCTTCAAAAGATGAGGTGGTAAAATTTCTTGGTATGGCAGCGTTTTACAGTAAATTTGTGGATCATTTTGCTGACAAAATTATATGTATGAGAGAATTAGTGAGGAAGGGTGTCACCTTTAACTGGAGTAATGAGTGTGAAGAGGAGTTCATTTCAATGAAACAGCTTTGAACCTGGGCATGATACAGTAATAATGTCTGACGCTAGCGCCAAGGGCCTTGGGGCTGTCTTGATACAAACACATAATGGAGTTGAAAGAACAATACTCTTTTTATCCAGGTCCTTGAAGAGAGCAGAATTAAACTATTCTGTTATCGAAAAGGAAGCGTTAGCTGTGTTCTGGGCGGTGAATAAACTAAGAAAGTTTGTATGGGGTAGCACATTTTTGATAAGAACAGACCATAAACCGTTAAAAGCGATCTTTGAAAAAAAGGGTTTGGATGCTGTATCTGGTAGAATCAGAAAATGGGTGGTAGCTTTGCAGGAATTTACATTTGGTGTTCAGTACATGCCCGGAGTTGAAAACGACCTTGCAGATTGTTGTTCAAGGTTAGTATGTGACATTTTGGAGACTGAAGATGTTTCCATGTATGGTAGTGATGATTTTGATGTATGTGTGATCAGAGATGGTATAATTAAGCAGAGTGAATGGATGTTGGAGTTATTCGGTGATGAAGTTTTACAGAAAGTTTTTAAAAAAATCTGAAGTGGATGGGATGGTACTGAAAAGAATGATAAACAATTATGCGGATTCTGGAGAGTTAGAGATGAATTGTCAACTCATGGTGATTTCATATTGAGAGGAACTAGGCTTGTTCCTCCGGAAAAGTTGAGAGATGAGCTAATCTCTATTGCTCATAAGAGCCATCCTGGCATTTCTAAAACAAAAGAAAGGTTGAGACTTATGTATTGGTGGCCAGGTATGGATGTGTTAATCGAAAGATGTGTTAGGGAGTGTGCGGAATGTTCCAAGGCTGACAAGACTCTAACTTGTAGAATCCAGCCCATGAAAGTGAGGGAGCTACCGAAAGAACCTTGGCAAGAAATTTCATTAGACATTTTGGGTCCGATTAGATACTCCGGCTCTGATAAATATGTAATTGTGTTATTGGATATGTATTCTAGGTGGCCTGAATTTAAAATCACTACTTCCGTGGAAACACGTGATGTAATAGGTTTTCTCAATGATATTTTTGACAGAGAAGGGTTTCTTTCCTCTATACTCACAGATAATGGTGTACAGTTGGTCTCACAGGACATGGAACGCTTCTTGAGTGAAAGAGGCATTGTACATAAGAAAACTTCTCTTTACCATCCTGAGACCAATGGTATGGTGGAGAGGCTAAATAGAGTATTAAAGGAAACTATCCAAATGGCTTTAGCTAATAATAAATGTTGGAAGGAGGAAGTGTCACTTAAGATCAAGATCTATCGGTTGACTCCTCATTCTGTTACGGGCTTTTCACCTTTTGAGTTATTCAGAAGGAGAAAACCTAACACGTTGTTGTGTCCCTCATGGGTAAATGACAAGGTTGGTTCAAAATCTGAATCTTTATGTAATGATAAGCAGAAGTGTTTGAAAGAACTTAAGAAGGTTTCTGAAAGAAATATCAGATTTAATAAGCGGAGAGCAGTGAAGAAAGTAGTGATTCGAGTAAGTGATTTTGTCAGGGTAAAGAATCCTCGCTTTGGCCTTTGAAAAGAATATTCGAAATTCTCTATGCCTCTCAAAGTTAAAAAAGTTCTGGGAAATGCTGTAAGAACTGAAGATCACAAAGTGTGGAATATTGGGAGAGTAGTCAAAGTGAAAACTGCTTGTGGGGAAAATAATTCTGAGGGTGATGGTGTAGAGGGAAAACATGGTAATGTTGACAATCATTTTTTACCGAGAAAGTCTTCAAGAGTTATCAAACGCCCTAAAATTTTAGATGACTTTGTTTAGTATTTATGTCTCTTTACTTTATGTATTCTCATATTATATGTTGTTATCCTTACTTAGATGCCCTTGACTGTTGTTAAGTTACATTTCTTCTTTTGTTTATGAAGGGAGGGAGATGTGTGGCATTCTGTATATAGAATCTTTATGGAGAAAGTACGTCACAGGAACCTGGTGACAGTAACTAAGGATGATCTGACAGTTGAAAGGAAAGAGCGAGAGAGAAGACATCTGTTGGCTGGGGTGTTTCATGGATTTCATATCTTAAATAAACCAAAGGAGATTTGATCACAAGAAGAAAGTGTCTCTCACCATCATTTCACAAGGTCTTATCGCAAGTCATCCCCATTCTTCTTCATCACTATCATCATCATTTGGCATTTCAGGATCTTCACTGGTGCACCTCAGGCTCTCAGGTATGTTCCTTCGCAAGATGATGTGATGGAGCATGCAGCAGGCCACGGTGATTTGGCACACCTTCCTGGGTGAGTAGAAGAGGGCTCGTTCAGTCTTGTCCAGACAGCGAAATCCTGCCTTCAGGAGCCGAAACACTGGCTCAAGTGGCCGCCGTGTTCTTCCATGGGCTTCATTAAAACAGACTTCCCCTGGCGCAGCTGGATTCCTCAGTGCTGTTAACAACCAAGGATGGTTGTGATATGCTGAGTCTCTTGTTTTGTACTGAGACATTAGAGCTACAATGAGTGACACATTTCCTGATTATAGCATCTGACATTGCACACACAAAGTTAGGATGGATGTTACTTACCAGAAAACCAGACCCTCTCCTGTTGCAGTTGTGACATCATCTGGGGTATGGTGCTGTTCCGCATTACAAAGGAATCATGGGCTGAACCTGGGAACAGGGCACATACTTTTAAAATGTACAGATTTGGCAATCAGACAACTTGCACGTTGATTGTATGGAAGTGCTTCCTGTTTCAATAAACTTGTTCACTGGCATGCGGTGGCACTAATGCAATATGGATGCCATCAATGGCTCCCAGCACATGTGGGAGGCAACCTAGTCCATTGAAGCCGGCCTTCGCATTGAATAAATCCTCACGATTGGGGAACCTGATGAAGCTGTCAATGCGTTTCTTCATTGCTGATAGCACGGTTTTTAAAACACCACCTGAACATAGGTTGTGACATACCACCAGTAATGACCACTGTATACTGAAAGGATCCTGTGGCCAGAATGTAATGCAGCCATGAGTCTCACAATGGGTGGAATACATGTTGGATTAGTATTTTGAGGCATGAGATCTGGCTCCAACTGGCGACATAGATCTTGTATAGTTTGCCTATTCAGACAAAACTATTTTATTACATCCCTTTTTTGCATGGTCTGAAGGTCTGGAAATGGACGGTATACTGGACGTTGTCTTCTCCTCTCTCTCCAAGGGTACATATGTGTGGAATCAAATAAATAGGTGCATCAGTCACAGTGTCCCGAGCAACATATATAATGAGTAAGACAAAAGTAATGTGACAAAACAATACTAGCTGAAAAACCATTACACGCATTTCACATTTCAATTGGCTACTCCCCAAGATCCAGATATAAACCTCATTGTTGTCTACACATGTGTCTACAACATCAACATCATGCACCTATATGGTCCTCATGTGCACCTTGTTAAAGAAAAATACGTTTTCTCCTCCCAAAATACTGTCATCAGCGGGGTACAGTGCACTGCAGTTTTATGGCATTTATGACCAGTAACTCACTACACTGGTGATTGTGCCCTACAGGTTACCCATCAATGGAGTACTACATATGTCTACATGTTACGACACATTTTTAGTGGTAGTGACACATTTACCATTCAGCATTACTGTAGTTTCAACAGCTAAAATGTCTAATGCCTGACCTCGTATATTGGTCTTTTTCAAGCCGCTGGTGGAAGTCGTCCGCACGGTGGGCGGTTTCATCCATGGCAGGAACAGCCATAGGCTAACGTTGTTGACTGTGACGGTTGTAGTCCAATGGCTGTGCCCGTCTACTCGGATGACCACATACGTGGCGTCCATGTACACCGTGGTTTGAAAAATAACTCACTTGCCTGCTGACACTGCTGCCATCAATACCTCCCCCAGTTTAGCTGCTATGTGCTCCCTCTGGGAGCAATAATCATGCCAGGCCAAGCAGGTGAAACGGCCCATGACTTCTCTCCAGAGGAGCTGGAGAAACTTGGTGATGAGGTCCTTCCCTTGTAGCTCTATGGCTCACCAGAATAACAGGTACCTACCTCATATACATATTTGACTACGTTCAACACCATTCTTTCCTTTCCCACAGGCTGCAATGTGCTTCTGAGTCCCAGATATTGTTTTGGATGACTGTAGTTACATTTTGTGGTCCATACATAGGATGCACACATCATGGATTATGGAGCCCTGTACTCTGTGTATTTCAAATGACCATTGTGTTGTGTGCTGCGTGATAAGTCCTAGATCCTCCTTATGTTGCATTCACATGTCTATGCACGTAAACTTTTCAGGGTAACAATGATATATATGATGATCAGCTGTTGGTAAAAGAGAAAACCACCACCGGCAGAGGAGTGGCGACAACGACGGCAAAGCCTGCCCACAGGCCGACAGAAAGGCCCTACCCACCCATCAAATAATGAACCACCAGACCGCTGTCAGTTCCAGGGCGGGAACCATCGCCACGCAAAGCCAGGCGGAAACAAACCAAATATAAGGAAACACTCACCAGAGGCTCACACAACACGCCGAAGCAGACATGGATAGAGAGTTGCAGATCATGCCAGCCCTGCTCCTTGCCATATATCTCCACGACCGAGACCGCCGACGAAGACGATGACGGTAAGTACCGCAACCTACTAAACAAGGCAAGAAAGGGCACAGTTCCATGCCCACCCACTCCACCCACCCTGCAACGCTCCCACAACCCTTCACAGCAGCACAAGCCATACACCCCACACCAAGAGTTACTTTCCCAACACAAGGCAAATCCAACCAGTCCAAAGTACATACATGTGCCCCACACCCACAAACAACGAAACGAGAGACCACGGATCCAGAGTGTGCCTCCAACAACATAGGCCACACATTAACTTTTATTATGCTCACTTGAGCAACCGAAGTGCATATAAGGCCAAAACGCCAGTCCTTTATAAAACAAGTCCGATGGGCCACAATGGCCCCAACCTGACTCCTACAAATGCTACGGTACTCCACCTCATAGGGGCAACAACGGGGCATCCAGGCACCTCAGGGAACAGGGACAAGGGCTGGTGGTGGTGGGAATTTACGACGGGGGTGGGGCTTAGATTTTTGCTCGGAAGGTGGAGGGGGTTTGGATTTGGCCGTGGAAGGTGGGGGAGTGTGCTTGGACCGGGTGGAGGCAGATGGAACAGGCTCAGCATGGGGCTTCTTCCTCTCTGGGGAAGGGGCACGGGAATGTGAAGGGCGGACATGGGCGGGCTGTGACGTGGAAGTAGTGGACAGGGCAAGGATGTGTGCACGTTTAGGGACGAGACGGGGTGGGCTAGTGGGTTGGAAGAGGTCAGCACGGGAGAGGAAAAGCTTCTTTGGTACAATTGGGTTGGACTTGGAGGAGGGCGTGGGAGTGGAGGTAGAGGGAGTGGTCGTAAGTGGTGTAGGTGTGCGTGATGTGGGTGTATGTGACTGGACAGTATGGTGAGGTGTGGTGGATGTGTGATGGGTAGGTGTTTTGGTGCATTTGAGTGTCTTTGGAGGAGGGGGGGGTGGACACAGTGGGACAAGACAGGCTGCCAGTGTTAATGTATGTTGTCTGGGTGTCTGCAAGTCTGGTGATTGTGCTGCATGTGTCAACTAAAGTAGTTGTGGTGAGTGCAGGTGTGGTGTCTGGGGTGCATGTATGGATGTGTGCTATTGTGGTGACTGCAGGAATAGGCTCAGCAACAGTGAATGAAGGTGCAGTGCCTGGGGGTGTGCATGTAGAGGGGACAGAAAGGGAGGCAGAAGAGGTGGGCACACTGGGAGAAGTGGATGTTGTTGTGTGTGCATGTGTATGTTGGCTGTTTATATGCTTGTGGTGGGAGGCGTGGTGCTTGTGTTTTGAAGTGTGCTTCTTGTGTGTTGAGGTGTGTGCCTGCATGTCAGAATGTGTGCTGTGGACGGGTGAAGGGAGTGGGGTGGTGGAAGGGGTAGAGGAGGTTGGAGGGGGGACAGAATGACCAGGGACACTCGCTGCCATCCAAGAGGAGGCCAGAGCCTGAAAATATCTCTGTAGGCCAGACATGGCACCGTGAATGCCATCCAGATAGGCATTGGTCTGCTGCATCGCTGATGCTAGCCCCTGGATGGCATTGAGGATGGTTTTCTGCCCTACAGAGATGATTCTCAGGAGGTCAATAGCCTCCTCCGTGAGGGCAGCAGGGCTGACTGGGGCAGGGGAAGAGGTGCCTGGGGCGAAGGAGACGCCCACCCTTCTGGGTGAGCGGGCACGGGCAACTCAGTGGGAGCAACTGGGAGGGCCGTGATGGTATGGGGGGTGGCGGAAGATGACACAGTAGGTGTGGGCCCACTAGGGTCCGCCACCGCCGGGGAGCTCCCATCGGAGGAGGTATCGGAGTCACTACCTACAGTAGTAGTTGCCTCCCCCGTGGTACTCCCCTCGCCCTCCAACCCACTGGTCCCCTTGGGCTGCTGCATCCCCACTCGCTGAGAACAGGGATGGGGAGACAAAACAGGAGAGACACTTGTAAATAGCTGAATGGAGGTACAATAGTGGTTCACACATACACCCACCCAGAAGACCCTCCAACAGGCAGCACCTACCGCTATACCCATGGCTATGCCCCTGACTAGTGCCTGGAACCCTGCTCTACAGCCATTCCCCAAATAACTTAAGGACCTGACGTGTAGTAGACCTGACCAAAACACCCCTATTCCCCACAGGGGCCATAATGTTGATTGACAATAGTCATAGTCCCTACAACTAGGCAGCATAAATCCAAATGCACACACACACATGCATCAAGGGTCAAAAATGGTATGTGTACTCACCCCCTTGTGACTGCTGTGCAGCCTTCAAGCGCCCATCCAGGTCTGGATACGCCACCGGCAGGATGCGTTGCATAAGGGGGGTCAGTGCCCAACGGGCACCGCTTCCCCTATGGGAGGACTTCCCCAGTTGGGCCTCGCAGATCTTTCGCGCACAGTGCCACAGGTCCTCCCACCTCTTTCTGCAGTGGGTGCTCCACCAGTTGTAGACCCCCAGAGTCTGCACCTCCTTGGCGATGGCATGCCAAAGTCCCCTCTTCTGGTGGGCGCTTACCTAAAAGGGACACACAGAAATGTAACACAGAGGTCAGTCACTGGCCAATCATATACAGCTGGCTATACGTCCACTATGGGACGGACAGTACAAACCGACTAACAGCACATACACATGCAGCATTTCAGGAACTCTGGCCCATCCAGTGTCAGAGGTGTACACATGTATGCAGCCAACACCAACCATTACACACATTCATGGCCCCCAATTCTCCTACTCACCTGTACCTCTGGCCATCTGTAGAGCTTGGCGTACAGGGGCAGGACCCCGTCCACGAGCCTCTCCAATTCCTCTTGGGTGAAGGCCGGGGCCCTTTCCCCTGCAACACTTGCCACTTCCATGGCCAGAGGCAGGACACAGCAGTACACTCAGTGGAGTACCTGCTTGCACGAGATCAGGGAGTCAAGTGAAGTTAGGGTGGCGAGTTCACGTACGCACTGCGGCAGTGTGCACCGTCACTGCCGGCGGCGATCATGATACGCTAGGATTCCCCATAGGCATGTGACAATTAACATTACCTCACCTGACCAGCCCTGATCTATCATTGTGGTCAAGTTGCTGTTATGTCACACGCACTATGCATTAGTGTCAACGACAATCATGCCAGCAGTGCTGAATAACTAGCAATGTGTTCCGATGTATGTGTGTTCCTCACACGTGTTTTCTACTCCTCCTAGGTACAGACCCTTGTGGCGAGGAAGGGCCCCATCGGTGTACAGACCACTTGTGGATTTGCAGACCATGGTGGAACGTCACATCATTATCAAACACAGACTTACTTGTGCAACTATTCTTGAAATTTGTGCATTACTGGATCCTGCACTGACTCCAGCAAATCGTAATCAGCATGCCATCCATAGTGAGGTGCAGGTGCTCTCTGCACTCCATTTCCTGGCCACAGGCTCATTTCAAGTGACAGTGGGCATGGGTGCAGGTTTTTCACAGCCAATGTTTAGCATCATACTGTCCAGATTCCTGAATGCATTTGTACGACACCTGCAGTCCAATGTGAGGTTTCCCCAAAGTGCTGACCTCCCTGCCATCGAGAAGGACTTCTATGCTTTTGCCAACATACCCCATGTGATAGGTACCATCAATGGCACCCACATAGCTATCATCCCCTGAACAGTCTTTGAACAGGTGTATAGAAACAGGAAGAACTTTCATTCCATGAACATTCAATTGGTGTGTACTCCAGACCAGTACATCACCCATGTGAATGCCATGTTCCCTGGTTCAGTCCATGATTCATTTGTGCTGAGGAACAGTAGTGTGCCACACAAGATGGAACAACTACAAGAGGACAGAGGGTGGATCATAGGTAGGTGTTTCTGTCACTTATTGCCACTTAGCAGAGAGCCAGGCTGTCTGCCTCTGAGGCTTGTCATTTAAAGATGTGTTGTGCACCTTTTTCTAGGTGATTCTGGTTATCCCAACTTTCGTTGGCTCCTGACACCAGTGAGAAATCGTGGAACAGATTCAGAGAGGAATTACAATGAGACCCATAGATGTACTAGGAGGGTGATAGAGCGCACAATAGGTCTCCTGAAGGCTAGATTTCGTTGTCTACATATCTCTGACAGTTCCCTGGCCTAAGGGCCTGAAAAGGTGTGTAGAATAGTGGTGGCCTGCTGCATGCTGCACAACGTGGCTGTGAGAAATTCTATCCCCCTCTTGGAGTAGGAGGGTGCTGTATATCCAGACCAGCTTCCTCAGAGAGGGGATGAGAGTGATGGTGATGATGAGGAAGGGTAAGGTGTAAATTCCAGGACCCAACTGGTACAACTCTACTTCCAGTAACTATGTCAGACAATTGGATGAGATTGGTGTCTGTGCATCATATTATCAGTGTGCCTTGTCATCTAGGGGGGTGTTGGGTCAATACTAATTGCCACTGTGACCAGGTCTGCATAGGACAGATTAAAATTTAGTCTAATATTTTAACACATATCTAGACACAACAATATGTAAGGCGTGTGGTGCTTTTCATGCTACTCAGATACAAATAAAGGAGTTATCAACCAGTTGCATCCATACTTCACTTTGTTCAAATTTAATGACAGGGGACATTGTAACAGGTGAAATTGTGTTTCATTTGGTGCAGGGATAAAATCATGCAGATTACAGTGATGGAAGTGGGCTAGTGGTGGTTATCCAAAATGGCACCATGGTGACAGCATTGTTGGCAGTATTGGTAGGTCCATCCATGCTTACATGAGTTTGTATTATTTCTGGCACTGTTTGGTGGTTGATTGAGTGGGACACTTATTGGACAGTATTATGCAGGGTCACTTCTTAGAGGGGGCCTTGTTCTTGGCAGGTGTTCCTGTGCCATATCTTGGCCTGAGGGTCCGTTTGGGCACCTGTTGTTGGCCTGTAGGGGTTGAGATGGATGTCCCTTGTGTGTCCTCAGAGGGTAGTACATGTGAAGTTGCTGCTGATGCTCTTGTTGACAGGCCAGTATCATGTGCTGTAATGGGGGCTTCCTGTTCTGTGTGGGCCTCAGGCTGTGTTTGGATAAGCTGCAGCAGTGCATCTGCTTTGCTGGCTATTGTGGCATTGTGCAGCTTCCACTGTTCCATGGCCTCGTGGTGGTGTGCTTGCTGCATCCTCTGACTCTGCTCCAGGGTGGATACTATCTGGGTCAATCTGTCCTGGGCATGGTGGTAGGCTCCTAGGACCTCCAAAATCACGTCCTGGGCTGCAGCATCCATCCTGTGGCCTCCCACTGGGCCACTGATGCCCTCCCACTGGGCCTAGTCCCCTTGCCTGTGTCCCCTGCACAGGTTAGTTGGTACCACCTGGACTGTGGCCATCGTCTTCCTGCCTGTTGGTAGGGGGTGACTGTGGCTTCTGTATTTGTGTTCTTCTAGTCTGTGGCCTGGATACATGGGTGTGGGGACAGTTGCCCTGGGCTGATGTCATTGGCTGCGTGGTAGGGGTGTCAGTGGTATCCTGGGTGGGGCTGCTGGATGGTGACAGTCCAGGACTGTATGAGGGGCCAGCCTGATTGTCAGTGTCCAGGGTTCCATACCCAGTGTCCTGTGAGGTCCCTCTGTCCCCCTTTGGGGCACTGCCATTCCTTGTCCTGTCCGTCAGGGTGGCATGGGTGGTGGTGCCTGCTGGGGGAAATGGACATTTCTGTTACATTAGCATGGTCGGATGGGGTGCAGAGGCCTGGGCGGGTTTGTGCAGCTTACACACTTTGGGGCCATGCAGGATGCTTTGGTGAGATTAGCATTGCTTTTAGCTTAGGATGTGGAGGTGCTTTGTGGGTGTTATAGGCCATTGTATTTCCTTGCACAGGTGGGTGGCTGTGCACAGGGGGAGGGATGTGGCCCTTTTAGTGGGTTTGTGGGCATGCAGGGGGAGTGGATTAAGTGCTTGTGGGCTGGGTGGGGTAGTGGTCCTGGTGGTAGTTGGAGGGGAGACGTGGTGCATGCATTACAGGTGTGATGGATATGGGGTAATTGTAGACGACTTACCCGAGTCCATTCCTCCAGTGAGTCCAGTGAGGCACTGAGGGTGCAGGATGGCCAGTACCTTTTCCTCCCCGTCAGAGTAGTTGGGTGGTGTTGGTGGGGGCCCTCCCCCAGTCTTCTGGACTGCAATGTGGTGCCTAGATGCCATGGCTCTGAACTTCCCCCGCAGGTCATTCCATCTCTTGCGGATGTCGCCCCTGGTCCGTGGATGGTGTCCCACTGCATTGACCCTGTTGACTATTGTCTACCATAGCTCCATCTTCCTGGCGATGAATGTGTGCTGCACCTGTGCCCCAAATAGTTGTGGCTCGACCTTCAGGATCTCATCCACCATGGTCCTTAGCTCCTTTTGTGAAGCGTGGGTGTTTGGGGGGTGCCATGGTGAGTGTTGTGAATGGTGTCTTGTGTGGATCTAGGTGAGGGTGCTCTTGTGTGGTTGGGTGTAAGTATCATGGATTGTGGCGTTCGGTGTCTGCTTCTGGTGTTTGTGTCTTCATTTGCCTACTTTTGTTACAAAGGATTGTGGGGTGTGTCTGTGAGTGTTTCATAGTGTTGTGGATGTGTGTCAGGTGTGTGGGTTTCTAACTTATCCAATGTGTGCACTTCTTACTGTTGGGTCCACTTGCCCCCCGTGGCGGTCTGCACCGCCAATGGTTGTTCTCCTTCCACTGACCGCCGCAGGGATTTGTGCATCATTATTTGGAGGGCGGGGTGTTGGTGTGCTCGGTGGTGGTGGGGTGGGAGGTCCAGCATTTACGCCAACAAGGTCCTGGCGGTGACTGGTGGAAGGGTGATTTTTGTCAGATTCTGATTTTTGTTTCATTGTATGGCGGGTTTCTGTTCACCGCCAATGGCGGTCTTCTGTTTGCCGTCGCCACAGCGGTCGACGGTGTTTACCGCTGTGTTCATAATAAGGGCCATGATGTTAGTGGGCTTGGTTAGTCAGTGTAGGTCATGACCAGGGTTGTGGACAGTCAGCAGATGAATACAAAATCGTGTATATATATACCTGCACTTATCAACATGTGAAATATCCACATGTAGTGTGTTAACAATTCAAACCTACTTGTGCTAGGTATCTGCAAAATGTGTGTGGACCAAAAGATATCCCAAATTATGAAATTATGATCTCTTTATTCATCTATTGTATCCATACAGGTCAACACCCATCAAAAGCAAGCCATTTGGAGTGCTACGAGGGTGCTACAGCAGCTACAAGGGTGTGAGTCCTGGACAGATTCATACATGTTACATTGCCACCTTTATATGTTAGAAGCAGCCATCTCCCTCTGAATATTGGAGGTGTCCCATGTGTGACCTACAAGAAGAGCTGTTGTTTCTGTAGATCTGCTAGTAGGTGCATGCTGATGTGCCTTGACTATTGTCCAAATGACCAGGTACACAACAGAGTCCAGTCCACTACAAATGATCTCTCTTGAGCAGACACATGGCTGAGTACAGTAATCAATTAGTGCATGTTGTTTAATGTTGTGTGTGACATTTATACCCAACAGGCCACTACTTATCTTCAGAATGTCATGAGTGCTGGTACCTCACTACTGTGTCTCGTGTGCTGGTGGCCCACAATCATGTGACATGGCATATAGTGCACTGTGGGTGCAGTCACGGAGCAATAATTTATTTTGGTAAGTGGGAAATGTACAGTTACATGTGTTGGCTAACATCACTATTGCAACAGTATTTGTGCTTACTTGTTGTCATGTGTACATTTCACTTCAGTTGTATCATTTGTCCTTCTGTTTCCCACATGATCAACCTGTCTTTATGAAATGATGTCTGATTCCATCACATATGTGTGCATGCAAGAATTTATTGGGAAATAGTGATATGTGCAGGGTATAGAGCTCTTGTGTTACCACAGCCTGGGGAATGTCTAAACATTGGTTGGTGGGTCACACATACCCTAATCCATTACTCATTGTCATTTGTCATCTCCAATTCCTGAAGCAATGAAGAACATGACAGGTAGACCTACAGTACATATTCAGAATATACATTTCCCTGCCATTGATCTGGAGTTATTCAGCTTAGTTTTTTGTACATGTTTATTGGTGAAGGTTCCTTAACTAACTGTTGACATGCATTAGGGAGTGACATGCAGAAATGTGGGAATCAAATGTGAGTGTGTACACTCGTGTAATGAAATGTGCACCATGTGTTATGTAGTGAAGCCACATTAGTACTTCTTTCATGAAACTATTTTGATAAGGGACATATTAGGAAGTTACCATTGGGAAGTTTCTACAATATGACACAATATTTTCCATGTGCAGCTAATGTACATCTTGCTGCAACATAGCTGTATCAGTTAACCATCATTTCATCATGATGTAGTATGTGGTATATGGACATTTGCTGATTGCAGGGCCTTGTGTGGAATCAGTAGGAATACATTTAGCATTGCCATACAATTTGATGACAACAGGTTAATGAGGTATACTACAAGAGCCAAACCATTCAAGCTGCCAAGGTTTCCTACATGATACATGGGTATTGTGATTGCACAACTTCAGTAATGCAATTGGAGTTGTCTGTGATGCTGACTTTTCAGTGCGCAACTGTTTACAGTTCATGTAGCATGCGTACATGTGGCCTTGCAAATATTGAAGCCACCTTGGTGTACCGAGTACCTGGGGTCTACTGTACATTATAGTAATGTTCTGTGATCCTAACTGTTGGTCGTGTGTTCTGGCACATTCAATAAACCTATTTGTGTTTGTCATTTCAGAAACATCCGAGGCAAGTGGAAGAGACAGGGCTGACATCTGTGGGGAAGCAGCTTGCCATGGTACCTCCGGTCATGACACTACAGACATGGAGGGACCCAGTGGCCCATAGGGTATGGGGAGTGCCACAGAGGACACCAACTCTACATCATCATCGTCTGAGTCCATTTCCAGTGGATACTCCCTGGTGGTGGCAAGACATGCAGGACCAGTTCCTACACCATCTTTGTCTGCCACTCCCACTACCATCTCCATCCTCCCTGTTGCCCCCCCACCCAGTTGGTCGGGCCCGCTCACTCAAGAGCGGAGCCATCTCCTCTGCTCCAGGCACCACACCCCTATCCTGTTTCCCCTGTGTCACTGAGTAAGGAGACTATTGCCCTCCTGAGAAACATCTCTGTGGGTCAGATGGAACTAGTGAATGCCATCCAGATGCAGTGCAGCCATCTGCAACAGATGGTGGCCTACCTGGAAGGCGTCCACAGTTCCATGTCTACCCTACAGAGATCTTTTCAAGCTTGGGCCTACTTCCTCACAGCAGCTTTCCACTGGTCCCACCCGCACCTCACCACCTGCCATTTCCCCATCCAATTTTCCTGTTCCCATACCTCCCCTGAGCACACTCACACATAAACACGCACACACCTCAAGATCCCCAAGCAGCACACATAAACAAAAACACCACAAAACTCACAACCACTTACCAGACACTCACCCCACTCACAATCACCACCATTCCCACCATACCCCCAGATACCACACCCACACCACAAGACACATCCACCACTTCCAAAAAACCTGCAGACACCACATCCCCACCAACAAACACATCCAACACTCCCACAATGTCCCCAGAAACCACACCCGCACCAACAGATACCTACCACACTTCCATCATACCCAGCACATCCACATCACATACCACAAAGAAACATAAACACCCACACTCTCCCACACAACAGACACCTACAAAACACAAACATCATACATTAAACACACAGACAGCAGCAAAAACAACACCCACACCCACACCTGGCACTTCCTTAACCTCCCAACCTCCAATCCCTCCTGGACACCCTTCCCATTTCCCTAAAGAAGGTTTGATGTTTCCCCTTGCCCTTTTACTGAACCCAGCCATACCCCTAAGAAACCCAAGAAAAAGGACACCCCCCAAAGTCAGGCCCACAAAAACCTACCCATCCTAAAACTGACCCCTCCCCTCAAAAGGACATCATTCTGGTGCCTGGACTGTCAACTAGATGCCCCTCCCTGGTGAGGTTCCCGTGGCACTGTTAGGAGAGGCAGGTTTAGGAGCACAGCAGTGTGCTGGACCAACTATTGAACTATTGGACTGATGATTGGCCTTATCTACATGTGTTTTATTTTTCAAATAAAAAAGAGGTTGCTCGTTTTCGTACACATTAGTCCTGCCATTACTTTTCTACCATTTGGATGTTCCTGGATAATTTGGGATGTATGACTACTGTTGTCTTTGTTTCACCCTGATTGATGATCCAGTTGATGTGGTTGGTATAATAAGGAACCACTGCTGGAGTCACCCAAGATAAGGGGGAATGTTCAATGGATGGATATGTGGGATGTAATCTTACTGCAGCTGGCATTGCATTGGGTGGAGTTTCTTAAGTATTTCATCTTGGCTTGGCATCATTTGGGTTTGCTTTCTCCTTATGATGTAGGTTGGACATTTGTTTAATGTGTACAAGCTAGAGATCTGTTTGTCCACACATGGAGGGTGTTCAATTGTCATACATTTGCATACATTATAATAGACACATGTCCATTGTCATCTTTGTACCTCACACCTACTTTAACTAAATGTGTGGCCCATGCTGTTACTGCTGTATTTGCTTTCATGACTTTGATTTCTCGCATATGCATGCCACTTGCTTATAGTGCAGATAGTGGTTTTGAGGGATGTGCAATGTGGTATGTGTTACGACTCTTTAGTCCCCTTTCTAGGGGGCGCTGTAAAGGGACTGTCGGTAGCCTGGCAATCACCTTGAACACTTATCTAAAGTCCCTTGCTGACTCCCGTTTGTTTCTCTTTTCGCTATGGTATGCTTTTGTAGAATTACATTTGCTTCCTGGGACTGAAAATCCCATAATTCACAGCCTGGTAGTCAGGAAAGCCTGGATTCTGTTATACATTGTTTTCTATGGGAAAAGTCCAGTTGCTCCTTTTCACCGGATCCTCTCCTCCAGGACTTGCGAGTGTCTGCCTTTAGCTGCTCTTCTGCCCCAGTACGCTACCTCTTTGGGATATTCTGTGACCTCAAGGGATGCCTTAACCAGAGTCCTGATCAGACCCGCCCACAACCGTGACTGTATGTGGCCTAGGGCACCAATGTTCCAGGGGTCCCCCTGGTACAGGCATATCTATTTTGCAGTGAGTCTTTACGTTGTGACCTTTGAATGTTTCTCACACCAATTATTTGGCATCCGAATGACCTTGCATGATCTTGAAATGTGGATGATATGTGGAAGTCGATAATAGAGTTTTAGCAGAGAAGGTGTGGTTCAGTTTCCTGACACACCTATACAAATATATCTTTTATATCACAACATGTTATGGCATGTAAACATTGTGAGGGTGTCACTTAGATTTGTAGGTGGGACATTGATGATGAGTTGCTGTTGTGTGACACAATATTATGGATACATCACTTTCCCTGAATATTGGTTGTACACACATATAAAGTTCAGAAGAGTGTGCCAGTGCAGTGTCAGTGGCCTGGCCAAAGAGGTCATCATAGGGATCTCATTGGGTCACACATTGGTTACAACTCTGAACAGGGGCACACAAAATATGTTAGGCCCACTGACCACTTACCCCATGCCAGGTCCATGGCAGGGCATCTATTTGCTGTGGAGTTTTTAACAGGTACATTTTTGGCTTACCATCGATTGCATCCACAACGGCATCAGTTTTGGGTGTCATCTAGCAGCATGAGCAGCGGAAGTGCATGTATGATTGGCTCCATGGTGGCACCGGATGTGTGAAGCTGAACACAGGTGAGTTTCATGCTTACAAGCCTCCCTTTCTGCCAGCTCAGACGTGGTGGTTAGATCACCACAGTCATGTAAGTGGAACGCCACCTCATAATTTGTCCAGCAGTTGCCGTGGCACACCACCATCCAACAGATGCATTGGCCTATCTCGCCAACGCAGTGGTCTAGATTTGCTGGCGGAGTCGGCGGGACAGCGGCAAGTCTTTCGTCTATGTAATTGCATACACCATAATACAGTGGTCCGACCACCAACACTGTGGCGGGGTGACCCATGCCACCTCCATAGCTGTGCCCAGTCCGCCAAAGTCATAATCAGGCCCAAATCCTGTTGCAGTGATGGTAACTAACTCATCTAACTGTACACTTTCTATGAACATGTGCCATATGTCTTGTTAGGTGTGCATACTTTCTCCAGTGTACAATTCTCAGTGTGTAAAAAGGTTCAGATAGATTCGGTGTTAAAACAAAATCTGAATAAACATAAAAAAGGAAAATCTTCAGGAATCTCTTTCATAGTTACACTAGAGTTCATTCCTATGGAGAGGAAAAGACAAGGCTGATCCAAAATGGTACCTACTTTATAAAAGCTCATTTTTTTATATACATCTTAAAACAACATTGATACTTGCTGTAGATGTACCTTGAAGAAGTGACAAATCAATATAGCAAAAAGAGTGCTGGGAAGTGTTTGAAGGCTTTTATGAAATTTGAGCACTACAAGAAATTCAGTTATAAAAAAACTTTGGATTGACTATATGAGAATTGTACACTTCCCAGAATAGAAATTAATATGTTTGTGTCACAGTTTCTCCTCATTGTTTTTCTTGCTACACATCTTCTCTTTTTAGTCACTTCATCCTCTTTCTGCATCCACAATTTGTGATACAGCTTTAATCTTACCAGTAATCAGTGGCATCTTTTGTAATTATATTTCACTGCTTATTGACTGGACTATATTGAATGAATGTGTGCTGAGGTATCTAAGTTGTAGTCAAAGTGTTTAAAGATAATTTTTCAGATTTTTTTGTTCATATTATGTCAGTCCTATGATGTATGTAATAGAAATGAGGGTGTGAGCCTCCTACGATTGTATTTACAATAAAGCAGCTAAAATTAATGTTAGATTTGTTTTATTATTTACACTGGATAATGGCAGCACTAGAGTAGCTATGTGAGGAGCTCTCCCAAGTGGTCTCAGCCAGATGGATAGATGGTTTGATGGCTCTCACTGATTTGTGCTTCCTCTTGTCCCCCTGTACCTGTGGCGACCCTCTATGGCATCTGTTGGGAGTTGGAGGAGACAGGACAAGTCGCTCTAGTGACAGCTGCGGGGTGGATGTTGCTGACGGTCTCCTGGGGATGATTCCTCCGGGTGCCTGGTGGTGGGCGGAACCTTCCTTCCGACGAGGGGAATTGGATCGGTGGTGCATAGACGAATGCTTCCCTGCTTAGAGGCAAGTCAGGTTGGGGTTTCAGCAGTTATGTTCTCCTGGGTGGGAGAGAGCTTGTGACAGGGGAGAATGGAAGCAACCCAAGAGCAGGTGGGGGGAGACAGAAATGTTGTGTATGAAGCTCAGACTGAAGATTATTTTTCTGGTAATCCCGCTACTATTAACTTGAGCTGCTACAAAGCTGCAGCAGGAGTGACTGGTGTGGAACCACAGAACATTTGATTACAACAGTATTTCAGTTGCTTTTCCTGTGGCTTTTCTTCCTACAAGTACTGCTTAAGGCACAAGAGGGGGGATACTTTAAAGTAAGGTGGTGGAGTCAAGCTTTTTTGCTCCAAATAACTTCCAGCTTCTGTTTTTCCAGGATACGTGCCAAGTCAGAATCTGCTGCCTGAATCTCTCCATCCCCCCTCCCTGGTCCAAGGAGGAAGAGGAGGAGAAGACCTCAGCCTGCTAAGAGTTTGACCAGTAAGGCAATACATCTGGGAGGGTCAGCTAAGGCAGCGGGGGCACTGTCATCTGCTGTGCAGGCTGTTGTGGAGATCTGACAATTGTAAGATCAGGATAAGACAATGGGGGTTAAAATGGTTATATCAGTTGTCATGGTTGCAGTGCCCTTACTGGCATCTAACTCTACTACATCCTCTCAGAGAATTATGGACCACTATATGTCGCCTCTTCAGATGGCAGTTCATCTAGCTAGAGGGAGTGGGGATCATCCCCCAAGTATTTCTAGGGGGCTTTCTCTGGAAACCCTATGATGGACTATTAGAGCTATCAGCAAGGTCGGCAGCCCTCTCCATGATTTCTATTGGGCTGAATCTTGGCTCCAGGAGACAAATGTCCACCACCCATCTCCTCCCAGGTCATCAGAGGACCCAGTGGATACTGGGTTAACAGGTGACCTTTATAGGCGAGCAACAACATCTGCCTCAGGTTTTTGCACTGTAGGAGCCTTCTGAGACTTTCTTTTCATCATAAGATTCTGGGAGTCTGTCCTACTCTGAGTCAGAGGATCATGAGTAGGCCTGGGCAGAGTTTGTGGAGTTCTGCCATGCAGAATTCCAGAGAGTGCCCAAAAAACTCTATAACTCCACCTAACGCCACAAATGGGTGGAGATGTGCTCTGCCGCTTGTTGACACTGATTGGTTTGAGTAGCGCGTTCTGTGTTGCAATGCTAATGGCACCACATGGCTGCATGCATTAGTGGCCATCTTGTTTTTCATATTATGTGTATGGTGCTGGGCCTACTTTTTAATCTGATCTCTGTTTTACCAATCCTTAGTTTATTCCACTTATCCTCTCCTGTTTTTCTTTTATTTTATTTGTGTGCACATTTGTGTTTGTGTATTTTACGTCCTTGCCTCTTTTTTATTTTCAGTGACATTTTGTCCCTTTTTTGTTTTCCCCTAACTTCCTCATTCCTTCCTCTTTATTACTTCTCTTTCCTGCCTTTTTCCCCCAACAAGTTCCATGGCAGAACATGGGAGTGGTGGCACCAGTGCAGGGGGTACAAGAGCTAACTGCTCACCCTGTGGTCACTGGCACCACCACAGAGTGCAACCCCGTGCCATTTTCAGTGAAGAGGATGTGGCCGCACAGTTTTTTTTTTTTGCGCCATCTCCCCTTCATGCAGGCAGCAGGCGGCATGACCGGGAGTAGGTAAGGCCTGCCAGAGCGTCGGCTGCTGTGGGGGAGGTTGCGCTGTTGTGTCCACAGATATATTGCGGTTTGGCGCACCCAGCAGCAGCTGACGGACCACTGGGCAGACATCCTCAACCAGGAGCAAGATCTGCTTAACCTGCTGGGCGTCCAGGTTGCCGGGCTTGCTGAGTACTAGTAAGTACTCATTTTGTTGTGTCCTACAATGCTAATGTTTTTATCAAGGAGCATGCTTCACCCACTCAGAAGTAAGTTAAGTTCACAGAAAGTTACAAATGTTATCTGATACAATTTTACAAGCCAGATGCTTGGTGCTATCTAGTTCTGCTCTTTGCTGTAAGATATCGCTTGGGCTGATTATTTAAGAAGTCATGCAGAGTCCTCTGTCCTCCTGCCACTAAGATAGTGGTACTGTGGTAGTAGCCATAGTAGTAATATCAGTGAGTACCGTTTCTCTGTGCCTTTCTTTTTATGTAACTTGCATAGTCCCAAGCAATCTCCCAGTGATCTATAGTGTGCATCCATGCACTGAAAAGGGAAACTCTGTGAGTTGGCCCATCAAAGGGGGTTGGGAAGCAAAGATCATTCATTGCAACGCATTAGTATTTCCAAATGTAGTTTAGGAAATTTGGGATAGGTCTTAGGTAAGGTTTCAGAAATTAGGACTAGGTCAACTCAACATTATAGGCAATCTGATTTAGAAAAGTACAATGTCAATATGTTACTGCGTTTGCCTTTGCCTGTCAAAATGTTTTCTAGGAGATTTACTGTACCACTAATCTATTTTTGTTATCTTCTTTATTTCTTACATCAGCGCCCAGTGGCAAGAAGAGGGCATCAGAGGGTTGGGGAGAGGAAGCTGCCACCACCAGTGCCACAGCAGGTGGAAGTACTATCATCAGCACTGTGGCCATGGCTGATGGCTCTGCTGGCCCCAGTAAGTTCTCTTTAATATTTTTTATTCAAAATTCTCTTTATTCTATTTAATGTTTGTTCATTCTTGTTATCCCTCCTTGCATTATCCTTTTTTCTATTTTTCTTGTTTATGTGGTTGACTTCCTCTTGTCTGTACTAATCTGGAGCTTTCTTCTGTTTGGTTATTAAGGTTCCCTCTCACTTAACTTATATAACCTGTGGACTGGTACTGTAAAACTCAGACAAAAGATCAGGAACGCTACTGTGAAGATTGCAGTTTGCAGACTCAAGCAAGCTATTCTACACCTGTAGAAGGCTTTCTATTCATGCTCAAATGAGGAGAGAGTGGCCACAGCTATGGTGACCCCCCCCAATGATGTGATTTATGTATTATTCCATATACCAGCAGTTTTGATGACAGTGCAGCATGGCGGGAAAGTAGTAGGAGGATGGTCCCACTTCAGTTGCCAACCCATGCCATGTCACCTTCATTGACCAATTCATTCTACCCCTTCATTGCACTTCAAATGACTCGTAGTCATCATCGTACCTCTGCCCCTGCATTACGGTTTGCTTGATCCTGACTTTCAAACATTGTCAACCAACACAGCTCCCAAAGTGATGGGAAAGAAGATACTGCTAACTGAAATGTAGTCATGTTATGTTATGTTATGTTATGTTATAGAGATTTATATAGCGCCAAACTGCCAACGGCCTCGTAGCGCTTATACAGCCATAGTGATGACATACTGCTCAAAGAATTATTCAAAAGATTTAAGTTTTAAATAGCCAGGTCTTCAGTTCTTTTCTGAACAACAACTCTTGAGAATTAACTCTCAACTTGAGAGGAAGATTATTCCAAAGTAGAGCACCTTGGTAAGCTACCGATCTTCCTCCCCATCTGGCTTTCCTCGTAGTTGGAACTTTAGCCAGATTAGCTGATGAGGATCTAAGAGATCTTGCTGGAATATAAGCCTGAAAAAGAGTTTTCAACATTTCAGGTCTCTTATCAAATATAGATCTGTGAATGTGGCACAGGGTCTTGAACTGAATCCTTTCAGCTACCGGGAGCCAGTGTAAAGAAACAATTCCTGGTCGTATTGCGTGATGTTTAGGGATGTCTAGTAACAGACGAGCCGCTGCATTTTGTACTCTTTGCAGTCTCTGAATTACATATTTCGGGGAACCAATGAACAACGCATTTCCATAGTCAATCCGGGACCCAATCAGTGCCTGGACAACCAATCTCCTCGCTGTGAAAGGTAGAATAGTTAAGACCTTTCTCAAGGTCCTTAGCAGAGCAAAGGCGGTTCCCGCTACTCTATTTGCATGTTGGGCCATTGAGAGAAGGGGATCGAGCCATACCCCGAGGCTTTTAATCAGACCTTTAGGGGGGGGAAGGGTCGATATTCCTCTCAGTAAGCTGGAGTTAAAAGGAGGAATTTTGTTTCCAAAAAACATAACCTCCGTTTTATCATCATTAAGTTTTAGTTTACTATCAGCCATCCAAGTTGCAACTGCCTTCATACAAGGGCCTAGGGCTCTGCCCATATCCGGATGGGAGTTGGAAAAGGAGACTATCAGCTGCGTATCATCGGCATAAGAAATTATGTTCAGTCCAAAGGGCTCGACTATGCCTGCTAAAGGCCTCATGTAGATGTTAAAAAGTAATGGGCTCAAGGCCGAGCCCTGGGGAACACCACAGCTGCTAAAAGTTCTCCTAGAGATACATTCTCTGTCAAGTACCTGAAAAGACCTTCCATGTAAGAAGGAGCAAATCCAGTCTAACGCAGACCCAGCAATTCCACAGCCTTGTATCCTTTCTATAAGGATATTTAAATCAACTGTATCAAAGGCCGCACTTAGGTCAAGGAGGATAATCGCGGTTTCCATACCTAAATCCATCCTCTTCCTTGCCTCTTCTGTTATAGCAATTAAGGCAGTTTCAGTGCCATGTTTAGGTCTGAAACCCATCTGGGTCGGATGTATAAAGTTATATTCTTCCAGGAATGAGGATAGCTGAGAGTGTACATGTTTCTCTGTCAGTTTGGCAATTAGGGGCAACAATGAGATAGGTCTATAGTTACTCAGTATCTTGGGATCCAAGCTGGTTTTCTTCAGGAGTGGCTTGACAATGGCTTGTTTCCAGTGATCAGGTACTATGCCGTCACTCAGAGAATTATTAATAAGATTCTTTATTATTGGCCCTAATACTGAGATTCCCAAGGATAGAACCTGGGGAGGGGCCGGGTCAAGTGGGGAGCCCGATTTTGTTAATCTCATTAGATTGCTAACTCCGTCCAGACTGATAGGAGTGAAGTTTGTAAAAGTGATTACCTCCCCAGCCTCATGATTTATTCTCTTCTGTCCTATATTAGGGGTGTTAGGAAATGCAAGGTAAATATTCTGGATTTTTTCCAGGAAAAAACTAGCCAACTCTTTTACCTGTTGTTGGGGGGAATCCCTATTTTCTACTTCCTCTCTTGGATGGATGAGATCTTTTAGGGCATTGAAGATCTCTTTAGGTGAATTAGCAGCCGATTCGATTTTTTCTGCATAATAGATCGCCTGAGCTTTTTTAATTTCCAGGTGATAGTTTCGAATCAAGTTTTTATAATCCTTTTTAATCCCTTCATTTTTGGTGCAGCGCCATCTCCTCTCTAGTTTCCTACATTCTCTTTTTTTCTCCAGTAAATCGGCATTGTACCATGGCGGTGACTTCTTACGCCAGGAGCAATTAGACGAGGAAAGAGGTATAATCTCATCTAGGCTGTTCTCTATCCATTTATTAACAGACTGCGAAAAAACTGTTGTATTATTTGTATTTATATTCCCTGGTCTGTTTTTCTCTAGTGCAGAGACAAAATCTACGGATTTTAACCTATGCCATTTCCTACGGCGGGGGTGTGCACCCCTATGTGGGGTCTTGTAGTGCGTAAGATGAAGTTCCATTTCTACAAGGAAATGGTCTGACCATACAAGCGGGGAAGATAGTAAAAATTTTAAATTAGGGTTATTAGAGAAGGCCAGATCAAGTGTATGGCCCTTCACATGGGTGGGGCCCTGAATAAGTTGGTTTAAATCACATGCATTCATCTCTGCTATCAGCATCTTAGAAGATGCAGTATCTGTATTATCTATATGGAGGTTGAAGTCACCTAGCACTAAAAAATTAGATTTAGTGTGTGTTATTTGCGAAGTATGTTCTGCTAGTGACATTATAAAATCTCCAATGGGACCAGGTGGACGGTAAATCAGTACCCCCGAGAGTGTATAATGTGGGTTTACATTGATCGCAAACGACATGCTTTCGCAACCTTTAATTAGGGTAGGGGTGCAATCGATCTTACATGTGTCTCTGAGAATGACTGCAATGCCTCCCCCTCTGCTAGGTCTATCCACTCTACTAATCTTATAGCCTGAGGGGAGGGCCATGACAATGTCTGGTGCAGAGCTTTCATTCAGCCATGTTTCTGTTAGAAACAAGGCCAGGGGTTCAATTTGTTCTACTAGGAGATAAATGTCCCTAGCATGAGCTCCTACTGAACGACAATTAACTAAACATAAGGGAAATCTAACATAATTCTTCGCTTGTCGGTGGTTTGTGGAAGCTTTAAGTGACCAGGCACACCTAGGGCATCTAAAATTAACCTTATCTGGATCTAGACTGTTGTAGCATAGGACGGAGGGGTTTTTATTAAGGAGAAATAGTAAATCATTGCATGCATTGTGGTTGTATGTTGTTAAAAAAAATAAAAAGGGGAGGTGTGTCGGACATCTAAAATGTGCAATGTTTTTTCGAGGCGCATACACCACCAATGCTGGGGTCAGCACCAGCGTGCCAGACAATGCAGCAGCAAATGAAGGGGAAGTAAATGTGGCAGCAGGGATTTGCGGTGGTACGTCACAATGCTTGGTTATTGACAATTACCAGCACACCGACTGTATTTGTTAAGCGAGGCAGATCCTACCCATCATTATCCATGATCTCCCTGCCCATGGCAATTTACGTCCCCTGGGCCATGACCCCGTCTAGCTGCAGCATGGTTCAATTTGGCACAGCAGTGTTGGCTGTACCATGTGTGTCTGCTTCTGATAATGAAGCATTAACAAAGCTTTCAATGGATTGCAAACCGAAACGAAAACAAAGGCCCTCATTACGAGGTTGGTGTTCTTCGGGCAAGACTACCATGTAAAATGGCACCACCACACCACTAGTGATGGCGGTATAGCGACTGACGTTTTACGAGTCACAAAACACAAACCGCCCAAAAACAGACACAAAACCAACACCGCCAGGCGAACCCACAGCGAAAGAGTGACTGATCAACCGCCGCCACCCAACACTATTCCGACCATCATATTTAGAGGCAACCTCCAACACAGCGGTACATGCACGGCAGTAAACCTTTGGTGGTTCGCACCGCGGCAATACAAAAAAGCACCGCAGAAAGTAGCCAACACCACATTGTCCAGTTTGAATAGCGCACACCTGAAACTCATACACACACCACACATGTGCCACCATAGAACACCCCACACACACACAATACCTAGCGACAAATACGAGCAGACACACTTGATACAAAGCCCACCCCAAACACGACAAAGACAATCAACCTGCACACATTGTACAAATTTCCACCACAGCCCACCAGCACCCACATCACCACACACCCCGCACTTCATCCGACATGCACACCACATACCCACCCCGCAACATGCCACACCAGAAGCACCCACGGTTCACCTACAATGAGTTGCGGGTCATGGTGTACGAGATCATGAGAGTAGAGCCACAGCTCATGGGAGACCAGGTACAGCAAACATCGATATGCAGGAAGAAAGAGTTATGGCAGAGGATCGTCGATAGGGTCAACGCAGTCGGCACCTATCCATGCACAAGCGAAGACATCAGGAACAGGTAGAATGACCTCAGGGGGAAGGTCTGTGCCATGGCGTCCAGGCATCAAATAGCCATCAACAAGACTGGCGGTGGGCCCCCACTTCTTCCCCTTGACTTGACATCTTGGGAGGAGAAGGTCCTGGACATCATGCAACCCGAGGGCCAGACTGGTATCAGCGGAGGTCTCGACTCTGGTAAGTCAACAATACACCCCAAGCACCAACAAACCCTGCCCTGCATGCCTCCCCCCCCTCCCACCACCCTCCAACCTACTATAATCCACCCCACTGCACCCGTCCCAAACACCCCACGACACTCCTCTGCATGCCACACCAACCCACTCCCATCATCCCCACTCACTCACTTCTAATGCACCAATGCCAACCACAATGTGGAGAACCACAGCTCCCACAATCCAGCACAACCCACACAGCAACACACCACAGACCCACTGCACAGTAGAACATCTGCATGGACAACCATACCACAGCCAACACAAACTGACTGCCAAGATCTTGTCCCAACACACAGCAATGACAGCAATGCCAACTGCCATCCACAACCCCCAGGCCACATGGACCCTACGCCAAATCAATGTCTGCAGTGCAGCAGCTGTCATTGCCATCACTGGGAAGCAAGTCAAGCCCCTGCATGCATCACAACATGGACATAACAACTACTAATCTCTACCGTTTCCATCCACAGGTACCCCTGCCACTACCACCCTGCAGAGGATGCCAGGCTCTGACACTCCCCCACAGGATGAATGACCCACTGAATGTCTGGATAGGGACGACTTGCCTGGGCAATCTGGGGCCACTGGAGAGTCCACCAACAGCAGACCAACCCTGGAAACACCGGACACCACGACCCATGGGGCAACAACACCACAGCCAGACCCTGAACCCCAATCCAGTGCCCCAGGGACCTCACAGTCAGCGGTGTGCCCCATAGTACAGGGGCCAGAGTGAAGGGCACAGAACCCAGACAATGAAGGCCCGGCTGCTACTGAGAGTGGCCACACTGTGCCAGGGGCACAGGCACAGGGGGCCAGGGATAGTGGGAGGGGGACCGTGGTCCAAGGCTCGGGCAGCCACAACAACTGACTGCCCAGGAGGCCCTCAACCAAGTCCTGGGTATATACCAGCAGACCCAGGGCACAGTGGCCCGGATCCTCGCTACCGTGCAGGAGATCCAGAGGCTGCAGGGGGAATGCCATCAGGAGGCCATGCAACAGTGGCAGGCCTACAATGCCACCATGGCCTCCATAGCCAGGGTGCTCAAAGACCTGACCCCCATCATGTGTGAGTCCACCCACCAGCAGGCCCCTTCCACTGGCCACATCCCATGTGAGCCCCACACGTCAGCGTCAGCCATTGGTATGGAAGCCCTGCCACAGGACCCTCTGGACTCCAGCACCCTCACCCCTGTAGCTCAGGAACCCCCACGCAAGCAAGGACGTTCAACCAGACATCCAGCCAGACATGATGCCAAGACCACAACCACCGCCAGGAAGTGACCCTCTGCTGAACATTCTCCGTTGTATGTGACTGAGACACCCTGTCCACTGTCCACTCTCTTGTCTCTGTTTTCCATTGGCCAGCATACTGGACCTGGACTACCCACTCTGATGATCTCAGCCGCCATGACCCCACTCATCACCCCTTGCACTTGTCCCTCCCAAATAAACACCATTGAGCACAGTTACTGCCTACGTCTTTATTTGTCATGATTATGAATTGAACTGCCAATACATGTGCAACTGGCATCCATCGCCCAGCACATGCATTGGATGGTGACAGAGGGGGAAGCAAAATGCAGGGAGGTTGATCGTGGAGCAGCCAGAGGCAACAGGTCGAACATAGACCAGAGTACACCACTACAATGTCCTGAAAGTAGAGCAAGGCAGGGACAACAATCACTGTTGGAGTCTCAGATGCCAAGTCAACACAAATGCACTGTAGGAACAGGTATCCAAGGAAGATATGGCAATCTTGTCCACAACAATATGGCCAGTACCAACCCACAAAAACACACATACCAACCCAATGGTACCACCCTCACAGCACCCAGTGCCACACCTGACCCCATACCCACTGCCACCAACAACAATGTAGCACTGCCATCCAAAGTCGACTCCCAGAATAGATGCTGCACAGATGCAACAACCCTGTGTGGCACACACATAGCACTTAGACTGGTAATTCAGGGAACATTGTACATACATGTTGATGGCACTAGTGCACCAGCACAACAGCTGCCTGACTATAGCCCTGACCTGTACACTGTGACTACAAGTTATGGGCACATGTGACACCCCCTCCAACCCACCCAGAGGCAGAGCTGAAACCAACACCGTCAGTGGTCACAGACAACAGGTGGTGGCAGGGACAAGGCAGACAGTCGTAGAGGACACATACCAGACAGTTGACACATACCTTCATCTCAGTGGAAGTACTGTTGAATCAGCTCTGCCCTGGAGTCAGCTGAATCCTCATCATCCTCCTCTCCATCACACCCCATGCCCCCTTTATCAGCCACAGGTACAGCTACCCCGTCATCTGCATCCAGCAATGGGGTGTGACGCCTCAGGGACAGATTGTGCTGCATGACGCAGGCCACAATGATCTGGCACACCTTTTGTGGTTTGTAGAGCAGGGCACCCCCAGAGATATGCAGACACCAGAATCTGGCCTTCAGCAAGCCAAAGCACCTCTCAATGGCCCATCTGGTATGACCGTGGGCCTCATTGTAACGGTCCGCTTCATATGTATTTGGAAGCCTCATGGGTGTCAGGAGCCAGGGCAGGTTGGGATAGCCTGAGTCACCTGTTGGCACAGAGGTAAGAGGCATGTCAACACCGGGAGGGTGATAGGGCAGGGACACAAGAGTGCAGAGAGCTGAGTGGCACACATATGCAGGGGTGAATACCGATGAGCCAGGACCATTCCCTTGTAAGTGGTGCCATCATGTGTAGTTTGTTGCTGTTCCGCAGGATGAAGGAATCATGCAAAGATCCTGGGAACTTGACCATCATCTGGGAGATGTATTGGTCCTTGAGACACACCACCTGCACCTTAACCGAACTAAAGTTTTTGCGGTTCCAAAAAACCTGTTCACTGCTCCTGGGTGACACCAGGCCAATGTGGGTACCATGAATGGCCCCAATGACATGAGGGACGTGTGTTACTCCGTAGAACGCAGCCTGGACAGTGGGCAATTCTGATTGTTGGGGGAACCAGATGTAGCTACCCAGATGTTTGAGCAGGGCACATAGTTCATCCCTCAGGACATTGCTAAACATGGGCTGCAACATCCCTGCTGCCAGGCCCACTGTGACCTGGAAGGAGCCTGAGGCAAGGTAGTGGAGGACTGACATCACCTGCACTATGGGAGGGATGGCATTGGGATGGTGAATGGCAGATAACAGATTCAGCTCCAACTGGGCCACCAGTTCCATGATGGTCTCACAGTTCAGGCGATAGGTCTGGATGACGTGACGCTCCTCCAGGATGACAAGGTCGACTAGGGGCCTGTACACCTGTGCATTCCTCATCCTCAACCGTACATCATACCTGGGAACAGGAGAGAGTGGGTATTATGTTGTGCACCATAGACTGTGCAGACGGTGTTGATGTTGCCACAGGTCACCAAATGTCACCCATGACACACTAACATTTCACTCACAACACACATTGGACATGTAAAATGGCAGCCGCTTGTCCTGCATGCGTGGGACAGGCGGAAGTGAGCTCATCACGCATGCGTAACACGTCATGGCAGTAGGCGGACATAACCGCCGTGCAACTCACCACTGGTTAACACTGTTGTCAATGGGAAGCAGGAGCCAATGGTGATCGCCGCCGACTGTGGCAGTGATGTCCGCGGTGGCTGTAACCGTCATTTCATGTGCTCATGCTCACTTGACTCCTGAACCTCGTGCACTGAAGACCTCCACTACGTCTGCTGCTGTGTTCTAACTCTGGTAGCAAAGATGCCACGTCCTGCAGGAGACAGGGCCCCAATCTTCACCCAGAAAACGTTGGAGCGGCTCGTGGACGGAGGCCTGCCCCTGTATGGACAGTTGTATGGGGCACCAGAGCAGCAGGTGAGCCCAATGTCATTCTCCTGTATGTGAGTTGTGCACATGGGGATAGAGGCCCTGGTGGGTGGCAGTGTGTCTGGAGCATGGACATGGGTGAGGGGCCTAAGGCTACGTTGGGTGACGACGTGTGGGTGTGGAAGTGTGATGTGTGCTGTCCACTGCTGTCCCAGGGATGCCACTCTACATGACTGTGTCCTTCTGTCTGTGTCTCCCATGCAGGTCAGCGCCCATCAGAAGAGGATTTGGTGTGCCATTGCCAAGCAAGTATAGACCCTGGGGATCCATGCCCTGCAGAGCACCCACTGCAGAAAGCAGTGGTAGGACCTGAGATGCTGGGCCCAGAAAACCGCGGAGGCCCAACTGGGGCTGTTCTCCCAATGAGGGAGGGGTGCCCATTGGACCCTGACCCGCCTAATGGCCCGCATATTGGCAGTGGCCTACCCTGAAGTGGATGGGCTCTTGAGGGCAGCACAGCAGCCACATGGGGGTGAGTACCCACTCTCAGTTTCTACATGAGTTGCCATAGTGGCTTTGGGTGGGCACCATTGGGTAGCTGTGGCGTGGGTGCTTGGTACAATGATGTCCTCTATGGGTAGTGTCCATCTGGGCAGGATTGGCATCACAGGTGTGGGTAATGCCATCCAGTCAGTGGTAGCGGGGCAGCTACCTCCAATGTTGAAACAGTGTGGCCACCTACTAGGTAGATGTGCTTGCCAGCTCATGGCAACAGGATGATTGGACCTGGGGTGGCAGGACATTGTTATTAGTCCTTGCTATACACTGTGCAAGGGGTGGATCCCGGCACATCAATCAGCTAGCTGGCACTGCATGTGTATTGGGGTAGGGTGTGCCAAGTGGTCAGTGTGCTAATTGACAATAGCCAAGTAGGCCTGCCAACTAGTCATGCAGGATTCTGTTGGGTGTGCAGTCCATCACATGCCTGTCTCAACGGCCATGGGTAGTAGGCAGGTACTGGACAGGTGTGGCGGGTATGCCACTCCTCATGTAGATGTTTGCATCAGTCAGACCATCAGCAGTTGACATGTGCATTGTTGTGGTTCCCCCCCATGGTGTTTCCTAATTGTAGGATGTGCAGGGGTGGGCATCGTGTGTCATGACATGGCATCAAGTGCCGATGTTCTACCCTGTGCTACTGTTGTGCTGGTATTGACCGATTGCACCCTGTCTCTCTCTCTCTTCCTCCCTCCCTGTCCTCCTCTGTCTTTGTGTGCATCAGCATTATCTGGAAAAGGAGAAGGGGCACTGGTGAGTGGGGAAGCGGCAGCCCACGGGATCCAGGAGGCTGACACCAACGGAGCTGAATGTACCAGTGGGACGGAGGGTGAGGAGAGTGCCACATGGGAGATAGGATCAACCACACCATCTTCTGACTCCTGATTGTCCGCCACCCCCCTTACAAGCACCGCTCTGCCTGTAGCTCTCCACCCAGCTGCCTCTGTCCCCTCACCCAAAAGGGTTGGCATCTCCTTTGCCGCAGGCCCCTCTGCCCCGGCCCCAGTCAGCCCTGCTGCCCTCAATGAGGAGAATATTATCATCTCTGTGGGGCAGACAACTATTGTGAATGCCATCCAGGAACTGGCATCCCAGATGCAACAGAGCAATGCGCTCCGGGAAAGCATTCATGGTGCCTCGTCTGGCCTACAGAGATCATTTCAGGCTCTGGCCTCCTCCTTGACAGCAGCCAGTGTCCCTTCTTTTTCGGTCCCCCCTCCAGCTACCTGTTCCCATACACACATCCCTCTCCCCTCACCCATCCACGGCACACCTACTGACCCACATGCATCCACATCAACAGACACGGTACGCAAGGACAGATGTAAGCATCACTAATGCAGCCATGCACACACACACAGAACAGACACATGCAGACTTGACAACATCCACACCCTGCTTCAACTCCCCCACCACCTCCCCCTCACAGTCAGTACACCATTCACACCTGCTGTCAGCACCACATCAGTAACTGTTCCAGCCACATGTGCCCTCACTGCCACCGTTACCACATTATCTGACCCCCATAATGCACCCCATACACCACTGGCCCAGACACAACTGTCAACACACCCACTTGCAGCACACCTACCCTACCTGCAGACACCACCCCAACATACACTCACATGTCCCCCTACCATCTCCCTGCATCTCCTCTCCACCTCCTCCCAGTACATCTTAATGCCCGCACTCACCCATCCAACAGTCCCCCAAGTATACACATTTCATCCACCCGTGCACCTGTACCCAAGACACCTCCACGTACACACCTCACAACCATACCCACTCCCTCTCATTCTCAAATGTCCTTACCCTGGCCTCCCTTGTGTCCCCAAAAAACATTTCCTCAGAGAGTTTTTCCTGTTCCCCACCACTGCCCCAGTCCCTGTTCTCCCCCAGCGCCCTGCTACCCTTCCGAGGCCCCTGCCTTCCGCCTCTCAGTCCACCACTGCCCCTCACTAAGCCCCTCCGCTACCTGCCATTTCTGCCCCTGTCACATCCACTGGTCCTCCTGCCAAACCCAAGCCCATGCCCGCTCCCTCCACTTCCAAGGACAAGTCCACTCCCTTCAGTTCCAAGGCCAAGCCCACTCCCTCCAGTTCCAAGGCCAGGCCTAACCCCCCCAGCTAAACCCTCCTTTCCAAGGGCAAGCCCAAGGACCCCCCCTCCAAGCCCAGACCAAAGGACCACCCCTCCAAGCCCAAAGCCACCCCACCCCACCCCTGAGGTGCCTGCGTACCCCATTGATGCCCCTGCCCTGTAGAGACCTGCACTTTGCAGTCACGAGTCAAGTAGGGGCGTCACCTTGTGCCCAGCATACTCAGGACACTGTGGGACTTTTGGGCCTGTGTATTTGTAGTTTTATTCAGAATTTGATCTTTTATAATATATAAGCGGCACGACACTGTTTGTGTCGATGGTACCCTCCTAGTCCTGGATTTTCTTCTACATGTATGTGTGGTGGTTGTGGGTATTAGCGTGTATGCATGTATGTATGTGTGTGTGTGTTGGAACGTGAGTTTGTTTGTGTGTGTGTGGGCGTGGCTTCCCGTGTTGTGTGTGTGTGTACTAACGTTGTTCCCTCAAGTGTGTGCTAGGCTGCTGTACTTACGGTTGGTATCTTGGTCGCAGTCGCTGGTCTGGGAGTTGCATGGCCAGGTAGAACATTGGGAGGAGCTGCAATTTGCATGCCATGGCGCCTATGGATGTGCCTGTATTCCTGAAGGTGGGTAGTCCCTTTTATTTTGTACGTTTCCACCAGGCTTTTGGTGGCGGGGGATCCGCCCTAGAAATCCTGGCAGTGTGCAACCTCGTAATGTGAATCATACTAAGAAAATGATCAAATTTACAAGTACATACCTTCAGACCATGGAACGAAGGGGCATATCAGACATTGTCCTGTAGAATAGGCAAACATGAAATTGGTTGATGTCATCAGCTGGAGCCACATCGGCTACCTCACAAAAGGTATCCAACATTATATAATGCAAGACTCAGACAGATGGCAGTTGAACAGTTTCTGATCACACAGTCATTACACTCCAGTGCTTCTGCTTCTGGTGGTGTGACACAAACAAATGTCACTGATGTGCCACAGGCACTTTGGCCTACAATGATGAAAGACATAAAGAGCTACATACAGTTCATACAAAAAGAGGAAAACCAACATGAATTTGGTCTAGGGCTACATATTTTTTGACCACATGATAACATACATGATGCATTAGGGCCACCACACGAGAAAGAACAAGTCCAAAGGAGGTCCAAACTTCCATCCTATCACTGTGCAAGCTGTCTTGGCACAGGTCTTGTACACCCAAAGTGTCTGACCTACATTCCAAGGAACAATCCATGTCCACTTTACATGTCTCAACAGCATCATATACCTGCCAATGTCACAACTTGGAACTGTCCCAGTGAAGATGTCATGGTGAAGGTACCTGAACAAACGCAAAAACAAGTAGTATAGTTAAGAAACTATACATATGACACACTCCACATAGCAAACATCTTGAGAACGCAGTCCATGACAAAAATATGACATAAACAAAGCAGCATTTACTAAATATGAATGTATTAAAAAGCCTTGATCACCAAACACACTTTGCCAAAATTTTCCAGAGCTTAAGCCTCCTAACACTTTTCAAAAAATATACTCCTCATGTAATCACAAGAGTTAATTGTACAGTCAAAGTCATGATATCTCATAAAATCGTTACACTCATGAGAAGAAGCTGTTGATGAGATGTTGTCACAGGTCAGCTCCTGCAGGCTCCCTCTCCTCTGGGATACAAGGGATTTTCCTTCGCAGGGGGATGTTATGGAGCATGCAGAAAACCACAGTGATTTGACACACCTTCCTGGGTGAGTAGAGGGTGGCTCCCCAGTCTTGTCCAGACAGCGAAATCTGGCCTTCAGGAGCCCAAAAGCCTGCTCAACTGGCCGCCGTGTTCTTCCACCGGCCTCATTGAAGCAGGGTTCCCCTGTCGTAGTTGGATGCCTCAATGGTGTTAACAACCAAGGACAGTTGGATATGCTGAGTCTCTTGTTTTGTAATGATACATGAGTGCCACAATGAATCACACACTTCCCGATTGTAGTACCTGACATTGCACACACAAGATCACGACAGATGTAACTTACCAACAAGCCAGGCCCTCTCCAGTTGCAGTTGTGACATCAGATGGGGTATGGCTTTTTCCCACATTACAAAGGAATCATGGGCTGAAGCTGGGAACCGGGCACAAAAGTTTGAAATGTACAGATCTGACAAGCAAATAACTTGCTCATCAATCAAATGGAAGTGTTTTCTGTTGTGATAGACTTGTTCACTGGCATGCTTTGGCACAAATGTAATATGGGGGCCATCAATGGCCCACAGAGCATGGGAAGGTGACCAAATCCACAGGAGTCAACCTTCACATTTACTAAATCCTCACGTCTGGGGAACCTGATAAAGCTGTCAATGTGTTTCATTATTGCTGATAGCACGTCTCTTAAAACACCACTAAACATAGGTTGTGACATACCAGCAGATATAGTCGCTGTATATTGAAGTAACCCTGTGGCCAAGAAGTGTAATACTGCCATGAGTCTCACAATGGGTGGTATACATGTTGGATTAGTGTTTGAGGCATGAGATCTGGCTTATAGATCTTGGATTGTTTGCCTACTCAAACAGAACTGCTTTATATTGTCACATTCTTCTATGGTCTGAAGGTCTGGAAATGAACAGTAGACTGGAGGTTGTTGCATTCTGCCTTGCCCAGGGTACCTATTTGTAGAATTAAATGAGTTGGAGCATTAGTCACCGCGTCCAGACCAACATATCTGATGATTAAGACAAAGTCATGTGACAAAACATTATTGACTAGAAATACATCACACCCATTACACATCACAAATGTCTACTACTCAGGCTCTAGCTTTGATCCCCATGGTTGTCTAGACATCTGTCTACTACCTATATGTGCACAAAATATACCTACTTGCTACTCTTGTGCCCCTTGATTTTGTGAAGTATGTTCGGACCGCCAGCAATACTGTCACTGTCAGATACTGTGCACTGTGTTTCTATGACATCTGTGACCAGCAAGGCACTACACTGATCACTGTGTAGGGGAATCTACATATCAAGGAAGTTTTACATCAGTTGAGAGATTACTACACAGTAATATATGTTGTGGCACATGTAAAATCAACCAACCTGTAGTTTAAACTGCCAAAATGGCAGATGCCTGACCTCATTCACTGTTAGGAACCTCACGTCCCCGATGGACGTCGACTGCACAGTCGGCCGTTCCAACCGCAGCGGACACAGTCATAGGCTAACGTTGTTGACTGTGACAGTCAGGACCCAATGGCTGTACCCATCGACAGTGATGACACGTACGTGTCATACATGTATCACGCAGTTTGGAAAATAATGCACTTGCCTCCTGATATTGCGCACATCAACACCTCTACCACTTTAGCTGCTGTGTGCTGCCTCTGGGGGCAATCATGCTAGGTCAAGCAGGGGAAAGGGCCCCTGCCTTCTTTCCAGAGGAGCAGGAGAAACTTGTTGAAGAGGTCCTTCACCTGTATGGTCAGCCCTATGACTCACAAGAGGAATAGGTAACTATCTCACATCATTTCCTTCCTTGCAGGCTAAAATGTACCTATGAGTCCCAATGAGTTATTTGGGTGCCTGTTGTCACAATATGTGGTCCATACATAGGATGTACAGGTTGTGAATTGTGGAGCCCTGTACTCTGAGTATTTCCAATGACCATTGTGTTTTGTGATGTGTGATAAGCCCTTGATCCTCTTTCTGTTGCATACAAATATCTATATAAGTAAACTTTACAAGCAAACAATGATTTGTCTGATGGTCTGATGATGGCAAATAACACAGTATATTTGTTTGCATTACAGCATGAGTTGAGTGTATATATACTGTTTGAGGCATTTGAGGATGTTGTTAGCAAAGTGTTAAGTCTCACAAATCGCTCAGCCCATATCAGGCCTTTGCAAACTGTTGTATCAGACCCAATGTAAAACTTACTGAGCCATTCAGAGAGCCACACAATCCTGAACCCACATATAGGATGGCAACAGGATGTACTGTCATGCATGGAAGTGATGGTATTGTGCTTTTCACATAGGTTCTGAATGCTCAGCCTGCAGCCAGCAAGGCTGGTCAAAGCCTTTTCACAATATGGGACACAACCCAGGCTGGTGCACAATACTATGGCTATGCAACTGAGGCACTGGGCCCACTCCCTGTAGGTCTTCTAATCCTTGGAAGTGGCCAAAATGAGTTTTCTGAAGCAAGATTTGGCCTGCATGATTTTACATTGACTGCATTAGGAATGGGGACTGAGGTAACCACGTGACCTGATACTTATTTCCATTGATCCTCATGTGTGTCATTGCCTAGTGACAGACTCCTTACTCACACATGTCTGTTGTCACCTTTCCAAAAGTCATGTTTGTACATTACAGGACTATTGCACAAATAAAAAACCCACAGTGCAGCTAGTTGGTTCATGCAGGGGACATCATGACATGTGAATCACTACCTTTGTTACATGCAACCAATCAGACCAAACATACCTTAGTTCATTGAATGTCACCTCTGTAGGAGTATCACATATGGTAAGAGGTGGTTCCTATGATACCAGTGCATGCCACTCAAACCCACTCAGAATTGGGATGAGATTTCATTATGTAGACCACATTTCCACACATCCACAGGGAAGAAGCTTCAGGTGACCTCCCCCCCCCCCTTGCCAGCCCTTTCATTGTCACCTAAGTCTTACAGTGTGGTCTGTACCATGGTAGTTTCCTGTATGGACTGTATGCAGCGATGCAATGTACTTGGGTGTGAAGGTGTCTGTATAGTCATGCACCAGTAGTTTACCCTTCCGAAGGCCACAATGGTGTGTTGTGTTTCCTCATGGCTCACATAACAGTACATGTTGCTTGGCCCTAGGCTACAATATGTCAGCAGGGCTTACATAGTGTAGGCCATTACCAGGTTTGTGGATAGTCAGCAGATGACTTTAAAAGTGTGCATTTATGTCCCTGTACTTATCACCATGTGTGCTTTACACATGTGGTGTGTTCACAATTACAAAATGCTTGTGCTAGGTGTTTCAAAAATGTGTGTTACACCAACAGTTACCCTGAAAAAGTGCAATTCTGACCTCTTCATTTGTCTATTGCATCCATACAGGTCAATGCCCATCAGAAGCAAGGGATTTGGAGCGCCATTGCTCGGAAGGTGAGGACCCTGGGGGTCTATTTCGGGTGGAGAGTCCACTATCGAAAAAGGTGGGAGGACCTGAGACACTAGGCCCTTAAGATTGTAGAGGTCCAGCTGGGCCTGTCCTCCCAATGTGGGCAGGGGGCACGCCGGACCCTAACCATTCCTGATGGCCTGCATACTGTCGGTGGCCTACCCCAAGCTTTATGGGCATTTGAGGGGATCACAGCAGCTGCAAGGAGGTGAGTCCTGGGCAGATTCATACCTGTTGCATTGCCAGGTTGTTGTGTTAGAGGCAGTCATCGCCATAAATATTAGAGATGGCCAATGTGCAATACGCAAGATGAGTTATGTTATAAGCACATGAGAAGTCAAGGGAAAACCATAAGAACAACCTGTCATCCAAAATAGTAAGGAAACAATTTGACATTCACGAACCTTGTATATATTGTATAACACATAATACTGTTATTCATTGTTAAGGTATGTTAAAAGGTTAATTTATTGAAAATATGTACAATGGTATGCTCCTGCTTACCTTGGAATGTTGGTCAATGGTCTAGCTGGGAGCTTGCTCTGGAATGTTGGCGAGGCTCGATGTGTTCTTCGTTGTGAGAAGTCCCAGAAATAAACACCTGAATCCACCTTGTTCTGTGTGGTTGCTACAGAACTTAATTGGCGATGAGGATGGGATATTGCTGAAGAGGCTGCGCAGGGGGCAGTTGGACTCCTCACTCCTGGATCCAGTGATAATCATTTTGTTGGCTGTGAGATCCGACTTGCCGGTGGTAAACAGTGAATGGTGCGAGAAGCATCCAATCCTGCCCTGGGAACTACGTGTGGTGGCACGGTACTGGTATTTCTTTCATCTGAGCCGGTGCGGAGGATTGGTTCTGTGAAGCGCTTGCCGGGCAGTGTGTGGTGGCTCAGTATTCCGTCAAGTGGGCACTGACGAGCGCTCTCTGGGCTCTCGTCGTAATTGAGCCGCAGAGTGTGTGTAGTACGGCAGGGATTAGTGGAGCTGCTTTCCCAGCAGGAAGTCCGTCATTCCAGCAGTTCAGATTCCAGGTGCCGGGCGACTGTAGAAGGTGACGTGGCCGTGAGGAGGAGGTCCCTGGGCGTAGTGAGGCTGTGTGAACGCGCCCCCGGGACTTCAGACACCGCAAAGGAGCGTACTTTCATGGCTGGAGGCGTGTCTTGGGCAAGGAAGTGTTGTGACGGCTTGAAGGCTGAAGTCGTGTTTTGTTGACGTTTCACAAGAATATAAAGCCTTTGAAGTGTTTTACACCTACTTCTTTGTTGTTCTTTCAACCCGCGCTAAACTGTTTTTTAAAGGAGACAACATTGACGGCCGAGAGGTGCGCTCTGGTCTTGAGGAAAAAAAACAACTATTGTGTTTTATTGGTGAGCTTATGCTTCACAGGGACAAGGCTTTGAAGCTTAAGTTAGTTTAAAAATAAAAATAATCAAAGGAAAATAATATTTGAAGGTTCAATATGCAGGTAGATTGGTATGACAGCATTATTCCAAAGTAGGAAAGTCCAAACTAAGTCTTACTGGTACTAGTACTTCGAGAAAAAAAACATATATATATATATATATATATATATATATATATATATATATATATATATATATATATATATACAGTACAAGTATTTTTGAGACAAATTGGTGAAACTTATTTTCTTCCCCTGGGTTATTCCTTACAATTGATATTAACATGGCTGCGGCCAGCATGTCACAACCTCCTCCATTCCTAAATGAAGTAGGAGAACCCAGTTTGCTATGGAAGGACTGGAAAAAATTGTGTTTGAATCATACTTAATAGCAATTGGTGGGGAGAAATTCTCACCACAGAGGAAACAACATATTTTATTACATAATTTAGGCATACAAGGACGGAAAGTCTATGACAACTTAACAGAGCCCGAGGAAGAGGAGGAGGAGGATGAGGGGGAAGAGTTAGATGTATATGAGAAAACTCTTAAAAAATTAGAAGGTCATTTTGGAGTAAGAGTTAATGTGGTACTGGAGAGACATACATTTTTCAGTAAGACACAATGTAGAGATGAGAAGGTCTCCAGTTACATTGCTAGTCTTAAAGGCCTTGCCACAACATGCGATTTTGGAAATCTAGAAGACTCTCTAATCAGAGATCAATTAGTAAGATGCACCAACAATAGCAAAGTGCAGGAGAAACTATTAATATTAAATCCATCATTAAAAGAAGCTGTCGAAGTAGCTAAGGGTATTGAGCACACTGCAGAGTGTATGAGATTCATAAAAAGTACCACCATAGTTGATGAGGTAAAGGAGGTCAAGGCTATTTCAAATCAAGAGTGCAAGGAGTCTAAAGGGGAGGAAGACATCAAAACCCAAGAAATCTCACTAAAGAGAAACACTGCAGAAAACACTAAAAGTAGATGCTACAGATGTGGAAATGTTAGACATTTAGCTAACAGCCCTGAGTGTCCGGCCGAAGCTGTATATGTAGGAAATGCGGAGCCAAGGGACACTATGCAAGAGTGTGCAAAGGAGAGAAAAATTTGTATAATGGCAGGAAAGTAGTGCATAAGGTGGAGGACTTCCAAGATTCTCACAGTTAATTTGTATTGCAAGTAAAAGGAAGCAATGAGAGCATATGTAAGAATACCACGTATCCATCTTGTGATATAACTCTAAACGGCGAACATGTGAGGGTATACGCTGATTCGTGTTCTCCATTCACCTTCATAAATTACAGCATCTATGAAAGTAAATTAATGGGGAAGGGGTACAATTTACAACCTGCAGACATCTCTCCTGGGGGATACAATAGTGATCCCATACCGTTGAAGGGAATGATGAATATGCATATAACCTTTAAAGACAGATCGACCTCAGGTAAAGTATACTTCACCCACAAGGGATCTAATCTGTTAGGTTGGGAACATCAACAAGAGTTAGGCATACGCCTAGACCCTAACAGTGAGGAACCAGTATTGCTGGTAGAAAATCCCAATAGTGAGTATGCAATATGCAATGAGTTCCCTGGTCTCTTTGAAGATAAATTAGGCTGGTTGGTTAATTACCAACACAAGATCATAGTGAAGGAGGGTGCAGTTCCCATCGCACATAAAGTGAGGCCCGTACCGCTCTTAATGCAGGAACCCCTAAAACACGAATTACGCCGTTTGGAACAGTTAGAGGTCATTGAGCCGATTGATCGCGCTCTATGGTTGGCACCTATTGTGGTCACCAGGAAGTCTGGAGGGAAGGGCATATGAGTTTGTGTAGACTTGAGGGACCTGAATGCTAACATTTGGGTAGAAAGATTTCCGTTTCCCAGAATCAATGATATGCTAAGTACTATGAGTCCTGCAAAAAAATTTAGTGTCATAGACCTATCTTCAGCATATCATCAAGTTGAGTTACATCCTTCCTCACGCTCACTCACCTCTATTATTACGCCGTTTGGATCCTTCAGGTACCGCAGGATGCCATTTGGCTTGGCATATGTGGCGGCTGTGTTCCAACGCATTATGCAGAACATTTTGCAGGATGTGGAACATGTCCTGTGCTTCCAAGATGATGTCTTGATTTATGGCAATAGCAGGGCTGAGCATGATGACACCTTAAGGCAAGTGTTTAATGTCTTAAGCAAACCGGGAGTGACGATTAAGAAGGAAAAATGGCGATTTGGTATGGCATCGGTAGAATACCTCGGGCACAAAATCACAGAGGAGGGGGTCCAACCTAAGTATGATCTTGTAAGGGCGGTGGAAGAAGCATTGGCTCCTACTAACAAACAAGAACTCAGATCATTCTTGGGTCTGGCAAAATACATAGCAAAATTCGTAAGGAATTTTGCCATGGTCACAGCTCCCATAAGGGCACTCCTAAAGAAGCTGCTCCGTTTGTATGGAACGGTGAATGCCAACAGGCGTTCAGTGACATCAAAGAGGCCATCACTCACTCTCCACATTCAGGTAAATTTGATCCTAAATTGAAAACATATGTGACCACAGATGCGAGTGTTCAAGGATTGGGGGCAACGCTATCTCAACATGTTAATGGACAGGAAAGAAGTGTGGCTTTTGCATCTAGGGCGCTAGGTGGAGCAGAAGGAAATTACTCTACCATTGAGAGGGAGACCCTGGCCTGCTTCTGGGCCATAACGCACTTCAAATTTTTCTTATGGGGTCTAACATTCACGATTAAAACAGACCATAAACCTTTAGTCAACATATTCACAACACAAGGCAGGGAACGTGCCACTCCACGTATAGCCAAGTGGATGTTGGGCCTTGAGGGTTATAATTTTGATGTTGTATATGTTCCTGGTAGCAAAAATACTATTGCCGATTACCTGTCGAGATCCACAAAGCATAACTTGGAAGAAGATGGCAGTCAGGAACGTGGAGAAGAATCACAGACGTGTGAACCCGTGTTTTGGGTAGACTTAGCTAGTCTCACTAAGAAGGAATGGGTGGAGGAAACTGAAAAGGATCATGCACTACAACTACTTAAAGAAAGAATTGTCAGAGGTTGGCTGAGTAAAGTAAAAGATGTGGAGGAAGATCTAAAGAGTTATTGGAATGTCAGATTGGAACTACACATTTCCAACGATCTAGTAATGAGAGGTGAAAGAATTATACCCCCCTGTAAATTATGGGACAAATTTGTGTAACTTGCACATGAAGGACATCTAGGGCGTAGCCTCACCAAAAACAAACTGCATGCTACGTATTGGTTCCCGCAGATAGATAGGGTGGTGGAGAATGTGGGACGAGAGTGCACTGCATGTGCTATGAGTGATAAAAAAACAACTTAACACGTAAAGCCCCGCTATCACCTGTGAGTATTCCTGTGAAACCCTGGGACAAACTCGGGCTGGACATACTAGGACCTACAACTTATCTGGGGAGCAAGGGTCATTACATTTTTGTCCTAGTTGATTATCACTCGCATCGGACAATGTTTAAGATTGTGAATCAAATCACAACTGTGGATGCTATTAATTTCCTAACTGAGGCATTTATGAGGGAAGGAATTCCCAGCACATTAGTAACTGATAATGGTGTACAATTCACTTCTGACAGCATGAAAGAGTTCCTTAAGAAGTGGGGTGTCAATCATTTCAGAACTGCTTTATACAACCCCAAGGCCAACATGTTGGTTGAGAGAATGAGCAGGATGTTGAAAGAGTGCATTCAAAGGGCTAGAGTGTCAGGAATGTTGAATGAAATAGCGATAAATCAAATGTTGTGGTCGTACCACACCACTCCTAATGTAGTCACAGGATTGTCACCCTTCCAATCCCTAAAAGGAAGGCAGCCCGGAACCAAATTGAATGCTAACTGGCTAAAGGGGGGTGAACATGTATGTGAACAAAGAGAAATGTCTGCAGAGTGTTCCCGACGCAAACAAGAAAAATTTGAGAGATGGTACAATAACAAATTTGGGACCAAAAATAGAACATGGCAAGTAGGGCAATAGGTCAGGATCAACTTTCCTACTAGTGCACAAAGAGGTAGTGGCAAATTTTCAGAACCTATTAAGATTAAAGAGGTATACCGGAATGTGGTTAAGTTGGAGGATGGTAAAATCTGGAGTATGGACTGTATTGTGTGCCACCGTGGGACAGTCGACAGGCAGGAAAACAATCCAGCTACTAAGTACGACAACGAACATGCTTCAAGTGCACAACATAGAAGATGTAGTCCCCGAGTCAGGAGAGTACCGAGTTGGCATAAGGACTTTGATTTATCTTCTTAAGGGGAGGAGATATGTTATAAGCACATGAGAAGTCAAGGGAAAACCATAAGCCCAACCTGTCATCCAAAATAGTAAGGAAATAATTTGACATTCACAAGCCTTGTACATATTGTATAATACATAATACTGTTATTCATTGTTAAGGTATGTTAAAAAGGTTAATTTATTGAAAATATGTACAATGGTATGCTCCTGCTTACCTTGGAATGTTGGTCAATGGTCTAGCTGGGAGCTTGCTCTGGAATGTTGGCGAGGCTCGATGTGTTCTTCATTGTGAGGAGTCCCAGAAATAAACACCTGAATCCACCTTGTTCTGTGTGGTTGCTACAAGTTATTGTTTGTGTTTGTATGGTAGTTGGTGCATGGTGATGTGCCTTGACTCTTGTCCTAGTGACCAGGGAAACAGCAGAGTACAGTCCACTAAAATATACTGTCTTGAGCAGACGCATGGCAGAGTGCAGGGGTCAGTCATCTCATGTTCTTCCATGTTGTGGGTGTCATTTGTAACCAACAGTCCATTTGTCTTCAGTGTGTCAGCCCCAACATCAAACAACATGAGGTAATAGAACACTGTACTTAGCCATGTGTCCAGTCAAGGGAATATATTGGCATCTATACCCAACAGGCACTTGTCTTCAGTGTGTCAAGAGTGCTGTTGCCTCACTACTGGCTCTCATGTGCTGGTGGCCATTATACATGTGACTTAGCAGACATTGTCCTTTGTGTGCAGTCACTGAGCAAAACTTTCCACTGTTAAGCAGGGAATGTAAAGTTAAATGGTTTGTGTAACACCACTGTTGGCATCAGTGTTTGTGCCTACATGTTAGCATGTATACCTTGCACTTTTGTAACATCATTTCCACTACTGTTTCATACATGATCTACCTTTCTTCATGGGATAATATCTGATTCTATCACATATGTGTGTGCATGCCAAAATCACGTTAGTTTTATATGATGGGTATATAATTCATGTGGTACCACATGCAGGAGTGTGTCAACACTGTTTATTGGGTCACACATACCCGAACCATTACTCCACGTCATTTATCATGAATAATTGCTGAAGCAATGAAGGACATGACAGGTAGACCCACAGTACTTATTTGCTCAAAATGTGCATTTCCATGCTATTAATTTTTTTTCATATTTCTTTATTGCATTTATATTTCAATAAACAACATATAGCATTACAAAAACACGTGTAGACCACATGTTTGTATTTAACTTCAAGGCACATATGTATTAAATGTCTCCCCTCCCCAAATACATGCAGATGCTGTAGTGTGTAGTGTACCTGGGGTTCCCTCGTGAGGTCACCCCAAGCACGTTGCAAGGCGCGTTTAAGGGAGCTATACAAGAGGAAGGTACCTGGATGCAGACCTGTGGCATCAGTGTGTCATGTGCGTGGAGGGGACCATTAGCGTAAAGATTCCCCATGGTGTATATGCCCGCTTCATGTCAAGTGGCTAGTTCTGCAGACAACGTGACACCTGCACTATGTGGTGTCTCCAATTATGGCATGGCCGGTGCAGAGGGTGTGACGTCCCTAGTGCGGTAACAGCACCTACGATAGCAGTGGTGTGCTAGTTTCAATAATAGAGATGCTGGTGCAGCAGAGTTAGCATAGAGGTGAAATAAATGAAGCAATTTACTACGTGCCCATGCTGGGAGGTCAGTAGCCATGTCTGCCAGCTGGCTTGATGAGAACCAATGGGCCATCCACTGCAGCTGCGCAGCCAGATGGTAATGCTCCAAATTTGGCAGTGACAAGCCTCCCAGGTTCAATGGGCGATAAAGCTTAGCAAGGGCCACCCTACAGCGGGAGGTGTTCCAAATTAAATTTCACACATCTCGCTCTAGAGACTGGAAAAAGGAGGCCGGGATGTTTAAAGGTAGATTCACAAAGTAATACAGTAACCAATGCAGCACTATCATTTTAACAAGGGCTACCCTTCCCGTGACCATCAGCGGCAACGTCTTCCAGAATGCCATCTGACGGCATAGTCCTGACACTGCACAAGCCAGATTCCCATCAAACAGATGGGGCTCTGTATGATACACTTGTATGCCAAGGTATCTAAATGTGCCTGGTTGTCACAATAGGCCAGGGGCTATCGATGCAAGGCCAGGTTCGGACATGGTATGCGACAACGGAAAAACACAGAACTTGGCCCAGTTGACTCGCAAGCCAGAAACCTTCACATGCGCAGCAAGTAATGGTATTATATCACTGGGGAAATCCGCTAGATCTCTAATATACACTAAGAGGTCATCTGCATATAGAGAGACTGCATGATTTCCATCTCCTAGTAGTATGCCCCAGGAGCGTCCCGACCTGTAAAGCGCGACCGCCAGCAGCGACATGAGGTGCCCCATTTTGGCTCTGACAGATGGGAGCGTATATAATAATTTCACCAGTTGTATAAAACGCAGGCCAAAGCCGTACTTTGGCAAAACTGCAAAAAGGTAAGGCCACTCCAGTGAGTCGAATGCTTTCTCTAGATCTATCACTAAGCAGCCTGCTCATGGCCAGTAACGGAGTGCATAGCACGAAAAAATCTACGCAAGTTGAGGGATGTTGTGCGGCCCAGAACGAACCCATTCTGATCTTCATGTACTAATGCAGGCACCAGTGGGGACAGTTGTGTTGCAACAACTTTGGCTAGTATCTTGAAATCTGTGTTTAGAAGTGCCAATGGCCTGTAGGAATGTAAACTGGTGGGGTCCTTGTGCGGCTTTAGCAGGAAGGCCAGAGTGGCCTCTCGCAATGTAGGGGGCAAGCCTGCTAGCGCCAAGGCCTCCTCGTACAGAGCAAGCAACTATGGCATTCTATGCCTTATAGAATTCAGCCGGTAGCCCGTCTGTACCTGGAGCCTTGCCATTGGCAAGAGAATGGATGGCTTCCTGCACTGCGGACAACGACAGAGGGTTGTCCAGCTCCGAATACTGCTCGGGCGTGACCCGGGGCAGGGGCAAGTCTGCAAGAAATAGATCAACATCATTCAGGTGAGGGTGGAAGACAGCACTATATAGGGACTCATAATGAGTGTGAAATGCTGCATGAATTGAATCCTGTGTGTACAACAAGTCACCCGTCTGGGCCCAAATAGACATTACCAAGCTAGGGGAGTCTCTTGACGTATCAACTGGGCAAGTAGAGTTCTGGCTCTATCCACCCTTGTATGCGTGTTGGCTGAGTGCGCTGCATAGTTAAGGCACTTCAATCGCTCATGGAGCTCCAAATTATTTTTACGTATGGCCTGCAGTTGAGGTAAGGCATCAGGATTCCGTACCACTTCTGCCTCATGTTGCAATAGCTGCCGCTCCACCGCAGACAGCTCCTGATCTAGCTGCCTACACATACCAAAACTAAGCCCCATGCAGTGGCTCCTCTGTGTAGCCTTAAACGAGTCCCACTCTACTGAACGAGATGAGGCTGTGCCTCCGTTGAGTTCAAAGTAACCAGCTATCTGCTGATCCGCCAACTCACGAAATGCCGGATCTTTCAACGTCGCAGGCTGCAACCTCCATGTGATGGCAGAGAACTGGGTGGTCTCACCCCAATTGAGTTGAAGGTATTGGAGGTTGTGATCAGAGTGAGTACGGCCCAGATAATCAGTCTGCACAACCGCAGGGACCAGGCTTGCCGTGCAGAGAAGCCTGTCGAGCCAGAAATGCAAATCATGAGGGGCCAATAAAAAGGAATATACTCTGGCCGCAGCATTATGATGACTCCAGACCTCCGTTAATTGGCAGTGGCACAGCCAGGATACCAAAGAGCGGGCATTAGAGATAGCGGTAGTGCGTCCCAAGGAAGGGAAGGACCTGTCCAGTTATGTATCCAATACACAATTGAAATACCCCCAATACAGCCAAGGGACAACACTCCACTGTGCCAGCAATCAATTAAGTGCACTTAAAAAGGAAGCCTTGTCTACATTGGGAGCATATATATTACCAAGAAGGATGTGGTGACCACCTAGCTGACCTAGAACGAACACATATCAGCTGTCAGCATCTGCGACCTGTTCTATTGGATCGAACGGAAACGCCGGGCCAATCCATATTAACACCCCACGAATAGGATGAGTAGTTCATGGAATATACCTGTCCTCGCCACTTTCTTCTAAGCGCATTTACCTCTGAACACATTAGGTGTGATTCCTTTAACATAGATACATGTCCATTGCGCCGCTTCAAATAGTAGTATATGGCATATCGTCACCCTGGAGTGTGCATGCCACGGATATTCCATGTCATTACGTTAACATGCACCATCATGTGTAAGACTAGCGAATGGAGGAGTTGCGCATATTTACCACACAGCTGATAATATCATGTGGTAAGTCACTTCATGAGTTGCCTACCGATGAACAGGTTATTGGGTGGGAAACAACAATCAGCATATTGTAACAATAACATAGTGATTACCAAAAGAGTGGCACACTAGAACCAGTGACCACCCAAACCAAGTGACAACACCTAAAATGAAAGATAGTAAGCTTCACAGCAGGCGTGACCGGATAATGGTCAACGGTATGGAGCAACAGAGGGACTACTTTGTGCACCACCTTACGAACAGTCCAGTATTCACGCCCATGTATGGAGCAATATACATTGGCAAGAGTCGCAATTACATAGAAAGAGGCATGTGGATAAAGACAACTGAGTTCAAATGATAGTGTCTGATGTCTGTGGGGTTATATCCGGGAGAGCATGTGGGGTTTGCACAGACGGCCATGTGACAACAGAACTCTCTCCATCGGAAGAGGGGGAGCCCAGGGCGTCTGGGCTGGAGCAACGCCCTGCACTCAAAAGTGCGGCCGTTTGCAGTAACGCACTATGCCGCTCCTATTTCCATGCCATTGATGTTGAATCATTTGGCTAAGTGTTTTGCACATGTCAATTGTTGAAGGTTCATTACCTGATTGTTGACATGCATCATGGAGTGACTTGCAGAAATGTTGGATTCATGTGTGAGCATGTAATCCAATGGAATCTGTGTTTGCATGATGTAAAGGTACAGAGATGGGCCTTCCTATTGAGAAACATGTTTCTCTGAGCCACAACAACAATCAATGGACTATTGTCACTTAGTAATGCAATATTAGGAGGGTGTTCTCAGCAGTACCAATCGAAACAGGTGATTTCCCTAGGCCTAGCTGATTCATTGTGATGTGGATATTTGTTGACAAATCACCCAGACATTTTAACCAGATTGTCTCCAGTGTACTTTTCTGTGCAAAATGTGTTATCTAGCAAAACAGCATTAGTACAACTTCCTTTACACTATTTTGACAATGTACAAATTGAGAAATAACCAATGCTGACTTGTTACAGTGTGACATGGGTGTTTCCATGTCACCTTCTTTGGTATACTGTATTTCTTATTGCAAAATGGCTGGATTATTTTCCCATCATTTCATCCTGATGTGGTATTGTGTATATGAACATTTGCTGATTTCTGGACCTTGTGTGGAATCTGTGAGAATGTCCCCGGCATTGCCATTATATTTCATGTGAAACAGGTTAGTGGGGGGTATTACAAACACCAGACCATTCAAGATGACAAGGTCTCCTACTTGATCAATGGTTATTGTGATTGGACAACTTCACCCATGCAACTGAAGTTGCCTGTGACTCTGATTTTCCTGTGTGCAAATGTTTACAGTTCATGTAGCATGCATGCATGTGGTGTTGCAAATGTTGGAGGCACTTTGGAGGTCCTTGTGGCTTTGTCATTTCAGCATCATCAAAGGCAAGCGGAGGAGATAGGGCCAACATCAGTGGGTAAGCATCTGGCCACGTTACCTCCGGTCACAAGACATCTGACATGGAGGGACCCAGTAGCCCAGAAGGTGAGGGGAGTACCACTGAGGAGATGGGCTCCACATCATCTTCTTCTGAGTTGACCTCCAGTGGACACTCCATACTGGTGATGGAACACTCAGGACTTGCACATGCTTCATCCATGTTCGCCACCCCTAGTTCCATCTCCACCCTCACTGTCGCTCCCCACCCAGCTGGCTGTGCCCGACCCCCAAAAGGGTAGCCATCTCCTTTGCACCACGTACCTCACCCCTGCCACGTTACCCCTGCTGCCCTGAATGAGGAGGCTATTCACCTCCTGAGGAGCATCTCTGTGGGTCAGACTGCCATTCTGAATCAATCAATCAATCAATCAATACATGTGTAGAGCGCACTACCCACCCGTGAGGGTCTCAAAGCTCTGGGGGGGGGGGTGCTGCTACTGCTCGAATAGCCTGGTTTTGAGACGCTTCCTGAAAGTCAGCAGGTCTTCAGTCTGTCGTAGGAGCAAAGGAAGGGTGTTCCAGGTCTTGGCGGCGAGGTGGGAGAAGGATCTGCCTCCGGTGGTCGCTCTTCGGATGCGAGGGACGGTGGCGAGAGCGAGGTCAGCTGAGCGGAGTTGGCGGGACGGGGTGTAGAAGGTAAGTCGTCTGTTGAGGTAGGCTGGACCGGTGTTGTGGAGCGCCTTGTGTGTGTGGGTGAGGAGCTTGAAGGTTATCCTTTTGTTGACGGGGAGCCAGTGTAGGTCTCTCCGGGGGGGAGTGATGTGGCTGTGGCGGGGTGCGTCGAGGATCAGGCGTGCGGAGGTGTTTTGTATGCGTTGCAGTCGTTTGAGGGGTTTGGCCGGGGCTCCTGTGTAGAGGGCATTTCCGTAGTCAAGTTTGCTGCTGACGAGGGCCTGGGTGACTGTTCTTCTTGTATCTGTGGGGATCCATCTGTAGATCTTGCAGAGCATGTGAAGGGTGTTGAAGCAGGATGAGGAGACGGCGCTGACTTGCTTAGTCATGGAGAGTGTTGGGTCGAGGATGACGCCCAGGTTGCATGCGTGGTCGATGGGTGTCGGGGCTGCTCCTAGAGCGGTCGGCCACCAGGAGTCATCCCAGGCTGAGGGGTTGGCACAGAGGATGAGGACCTCCGTCTTATCTGAGTTCAACTTCAGTTTGCTGTTCCTCAGCCATTCGGCAACAGCCTTAAATCCTTCGTGGAGGTTGGATTTGGTGGTGAGGGGGTCCTTGGTGAGGGAGAGGATCAGTTGGGTGTCGTTGGCGTAGGAGATGATGTTGAGGTTGTGTAGCCAGGCGACGTGGCGAGCGTGGCCATGTAGATGTTGAATGGTATAGGGCTGAGGGATGATCCTTGGGGGATGCCGCATTTGATCTTGGAGGCTTCTGATCGGAAAGGGGGGAGGCAGATGCTCTGGGTTCTGCTGGAGAGGAAGGAGGTGGTCCACTCCAGAGCTTTGTCCCAGATCCCTTCGCTGTGGAAGCGTGTGCGTAGGGTGCGGTGGCAGACGGTGTCGAAGGCGGCACAGAGGTCCAGGAGGATGAGGGCCGTGGTTTCGCTGTTGTCAAGCAGGGCCCTGATGACATCTGTGGTGGCGATGAGGGCAGTTTCGGTACTGTGGTTTCTGTGGAACCCTGACTGGGATGGGTCCATGATTGTGTTTTCTTCGAAGTAGTGGATCAGTTGTCTGTTGACGATCTTCTCGATGACCTTTGCCGGGAATGGGAGCAGGAAGATGGGAAATAAATTCTTGAGGTCTCTCAGGTCCGCCATGGGTTTCTTGAGTAGGGGATTGATCTCAGCATGCTTCCAGCTCTTGGGGTAGGACGCGGTCTCGAAGCAGATGTTGATGACTTTGCGGAGGTGGGGTGCGATGGTGGTGCTGGCTTTATTAAAGATGTGGTGCGGGCATGGGTCTGATGGTGATCCAGAGTGGATAGTGCTCATGGTTTTGATTGTGCCGTCTATGTTCACATTGGCCCAGACGAGCAGGGGGTCATAGTTGAAGGTAGGTAGAGAGTCTGAGGAGTCGGTGGTTGACGGGGTGTTCTGGCTGTTGAAGCTGTCATGGATGTCTGTGATCTTGTGGTGGAAGAAGGTGGCAAGGGAGTTGCACAGGTCTTGTAATGGTGGGATGTCGTTGGTGCTGGAGCTGGGGTTGGAGAGTTCCTTCACAATGTTGACGAGCTCCTTGCTGTTGTGTGCGCTGTTGTTAAGGCGGTCTTTGAAGGAGGTTTTCTTGGCCGATCTGATGAGGTGATGGTGTTTGCGGATGGCGTTCTTGAAGGCAGCATGGTTTTCCGGTGTCTGTTCGTGGAGCCATTTTCTCTCCAGTTTCCGGCAGGTTTGCTTGGAGGCTTGGAGGTCTGAGGTGAACCAGCTGGCTCTCTTGCTGGCACTTCTGTTGGAGGGTTTATTGAGCAGGGCGAGAGTGTTGGAGCAGTCGTCGATCCAGCGGCAGAGCTTACAGGCTGCGAGGTCGGGGTTGGAGGGTTCGGTGGGTGGTTTTCGGGCGAGGCTGGAGTTCAGTTGGTCTCCGCTGACTTTGCTCCAGTTGCGGCGGGGGATCTGTTGGGTGCGGTGGTACGCGTTGGGTTTCCGGAAGGGGAAGTGGATGCAGCGGTGGTCGGTCCATGGGAGTTCGGTGGTGTGGCTGAAGGTGATGTGGGGGCTAGCGGAGAAGACGGGGTCCAGAGTGTGGCCGTCGGAGTGTGTTGGTGTAGTGACGAGCTGTCTGAGTCCAAGGGTGGCGAGGTTGTCGATTAGGGTGGTGGAGTTGTTGTTGTTCTCCAGGAGAAAGTTCAAGTCACTGAGGAGGATGTAATCGGCGGAGGCTACGGCGTGCCTGCTGATGAGGTCGGCGATGGAGTCGCAGACCTGAGGCCGTGGTCCGGGGGGTCTGTAGATGAGAGTTACTCTGAGGGTGGTGTTGGGGTTGGTGTGGATCTGGAAGTGCAGGTGTTCGGCGGTGCTGAGGGTGTCGTCGGTACAGGTCGTGTCCCTGATGGTGTTCTTGTGGACGATGGTGATTCCGCCTCCGACTCTGTTGGTGCGATCCCTGTGGGTGATCTTGTAGCCATCCGGAATGGCGATGTCTGGGGCTGAGGAGGCGTTCATCCAGGTCTCCATCAGGAAAGTGACGTCCGGGGTGGAGGTGTCGAGCAGGTCTCAGAGTTCGACAGCGTGTTTGCATGCGGAGCAGGTGTTTAGTAGGATGCATCGGAGGTAGTTGCGGTCCGTCTCGGCAGGTAGTTTGCCGATTTGGAGGATGGTGAAGCTGCAGTTCCGGCAGGTGAAGGGGCCCTGGGTGTGCTTCGGGGAGGCCAGGAAGCAGGCGTGTGATCGTCCGGTGTTGAGTGCGAGGAGGGTGCTGGTGATGTAGTGGCTTTGGTTGCCGTGGCGGTCTTGGGGATGAGAGGTCCTCGTGCTGGGCGCGGTCCGGACGCGGACGGGCGCAGACGGGCTTGCCTTAGGCTGTGCTGCGGAATGCCATCCAGATGCAGGACAGCAAGCTCAAACAGATAGTTGCGTACCTGGAAGGCATTCACAGTGCTATGTCTTGCCTACAGAGATCTTTTATGGGTCTGGTCTCCTCCCTTGTGGCAGCCTTCCCCCACTCCACAAAACCCCCCACAACCTTTCTCTTTCCCTTCCAATTTCCCAATTCCCATCCCTTTCTAAAGCACACTCACACATATGCATCCACACACCTTAACAGCCACAAGCATCACATAAACATAAACACCACAAAATACACATGCACACAAGCACCCAACAGTCACTCACCCACTCTCAACCACCACCATATTCACTATACCCCCAACACCCACAGACACTACCACCATATCTACCATACCCCCAGATACCTCCCCACAAACACAGCCACTGCATCCACCATACCCCCAGACACCACCACAATACCCACAGACACAGCCACCACATCCACAATAATTCCAGATACCACCCCCACCCACGCCGACACATCCACCACTCGCACCATACCCATCACACCCACATCACAGCCCACCAAGAGATGCAAAAGCTCACACTCACACACACACACACCAACACCAACACCCAAAGTCACACTTGACACAGGCGCTATCTCAAGCTCCCAACCCCTAATCCTTCCTGTACGCCCTCCTCATTTTCCCAAAGAAAGTTTTATGTTTGCCCTTACCCCGGTAGAACCCACCCCGCTCCCAAAGCAATAAGGACCCTGACCACACCCCAACCCATCCCTCCTACATCAAAGTCCTCTCCTGTGGCACCTACTCCTCGCTGGACCCCAACAAATCCCACCCAATCCCAAGAAGAAACCCACCCCTCCCAAAGTGACCACTCCTAAGATCAAACCCACCCATCCAAAAACCGACCCCACCCCAAGGTGATCTTTGAGGTGCCGGGAATGCCCACTTCCTGTGGAGGTTTCTGTGGCAGTGATCTGTGAGGCAAGTTGTGGGGCAGAGCAGTGTGCTCAGTACACTTTTTAACCAAGAACTGCCCATTGGCCTCTTCTCCATTTTTGGAGGCTTGTAAATACAGTTCAGTTGTTTGCTTTGCTATACATTGGCCCTGCAGTTACTTTTCTACCTTTTTGATGTTAATGATTAATATGGGAAGTATGACTACAGTTGTGTTTGTTTCACCCTGATTGATGGTCCACTGGCTGAGGTTGGTAATATATGACTTTGTAACCAGTGCTAGGGGCACCCAGGACAAGGGGAAATGTTCTATGGATGGATGTGTGGGATGTGATCCAATTGGGTTCGAACTGCACTTGATTTTGTTTCATAATGTAAGTATTTCTTATTGGCTTGGCCACTGTCAACATCTATTGGGTTACATTTCTCTTCCTGATGTAGATTGGACATTTGTTTAATGTGTGCAAGCTAGAGGCCTGTTTTTCCACACATGGAGGGTTTTCAGTTGTGCTACCTTGCTCTGCTATGTAAATATGGGCCACACAGCGCAAGCACAGATTGGCTGTGCTTACACTGTGTGGCCCCTAACTGGGCTGCAGAGTGGTTATCGGCCACACAGCGCAAGCGCAGACACTATGTGCTTGCGCTGTGTGGCCAATAACAGACTAGTGCAGTGATCTCCACTCCGGGCCTAGGGGACTTGTTAGCCAAACTCCGTGCTCCAAGCGGAGCATGGAGTGCAAGAAACTCAGTTAACTCCGCCAGCAGAGTGGAGCTCACCGGGTACCCCTACTGGTAAAATCATGTCCCTGCGACTTTTCTAATCACATCAAAAATTCCAGTGGGCCTAGGGGACCTGCAATGCCCTTATGCTCTACCACTATATTATTTTAAACAAGTGTTTGCACAGAGCATTCTATACAATATTTTTCTTTCTTGAAATAGCTAATCCTGCTGGTCCACAACTGCCACCAACCTGGCAGGAGATAGCGGCTGGCTCCTGTGGCAGAGGTTGGAGGCCACCAGGGCCCAGTATCAACGGCTGGTGGACGAGGAGGGTGAGGAAAATTCCCCTGCTCCAGGCCTCAGTTCTGCCAGCCAACCACCTGCGCCTCCAGCCTCAAGGCCCACGCCAGTGGCGCTGGCAGCTAGGAGCTACCCCTACCACCATTAACACCACCCATTCAGACCGGCTACTCCATCATCAAGTGCTTTGTGAGCTAGCACACTTCGGCGATAGGATGGTATGCCTCGAGACCCAGATGATTTTAAATCTTTTCATTTTGGTGGGAGGGAATTTTCTTGTGGGTGGAGAGGGTGGGAATTTAGGCAGGGCATTCATTCTTCAGACTTTTGGATGTTATAATTATTTCGGACATTGGTTAGGGATGAGGAGAGATTGTTGTGGGAGAGGAGTGGACCTGTTGTGGGTGGAGAGGGTGGGTTTTTATTTTTTTTATTTTTTTGTAAATAGAAAAACGTTTTAATCTACTTTATGTCTGAAGATTTTATTTTGTGTTTAACTTTGCACTGATGTCTTTTTGTGCAGCCTGTCTTTCTAATCTACTTCTCAAAGTGGTTGCCAGTAAGTGATAGTCAGTCATACCCTTGTCCCACTACAATTTGTAACAATATTCACCATTAGGAGGGTATGTTGCCATTCCCTATACTGCCTACAGAAACCTAGATAAACAATTACTTATCTAATCTGCAGTAGAGGTTAGTTATATACTAACTAAACTAGTTCACTTCACCACTCTTACCTAAATAGATGAAATAATGGCTGGTGTCTGCTCCCTCTGTCAATCTTCCAACACCTTACTGGTGGCTTTCCCAAGGTGCCTTCTTTATAGTAGTGGTAGCGTGCTAACGGGAAAGGTAGCACAGCAAGCAAGGTCCCACTCCCACCTAGAAGATCTCTAACTTTAGGATTCATCAAAAGGATTATCCACCACAGGTAACTTAATTGAAAGAAAAACATTGAGTTAGTGGGCTACACATATATATTTATATTATAGCTTTACAAAGTCTGAGGACAGGCTACTATCACCATGACACATCAAAGAATACCACATACTATAACAAAAACTAGCAATAGTAAATTATTCTGAGCAATGGTGAGCATGAAATTTCATGAAAACCAAAGTTACAAAATCCTCAAGTGAGGAAAAGTGTACTCACAATCTGTTCCCTGGAGCTGACAAGGTTAAGTGTTTATGCATAACAAAGGGCTGAATTATGATGTTAACTTTGAGGAGTGACACTCTTATGCATGGTTGGGTAGGTGGGGCTGGTGTGGGCTATTGCTCAGGTAATAGAAGATCTTGCAGTGATTTGGTGTCAAACTTAACCACACCCACTCCACCAAGTGTGTGATTTATTTTGTTTAAATTAAGTCATGCCTCAATAAATTGCACAGCCTGGGGGTTTGTTGAATGGACGGGAAAGGTAATTTGGAGAATGGTGTAACAAAGCCAAACACAACATAAGAACAACATTCATAAGGGCGATGAGTAGCACATCATCATCAATCTGTTGTGAAAGGAAACAAAGGAATGAGTATAACACAGTTCAGTTAAATGCATTACAAACAGTCCTTCTGCCCCAAAGACCCAAGTTATTAGATATATAAATGTTCTGTTGTCTAGGTTTGAAAACATCAAGTTATGGAGGAGTGAACTGAACCCTCCCAGTTCTGAAAAATATGATTGTTAAAAGAAAAATTATACGGTATTGCCAAAATGGGTAGTGCATCTGCATTTTCCTCAGGAATGTCTGTCACTCTTGGGTGCCTGTCTGAACTGTTCCAGTAGGTAAGCAGGAGTGTTGAGCTCAGCTTTGGCCTTTCATTCAAGCATGAGAGGAGAAAGCCTGTGGATTGTAAAACAAAAACTATATTGTAGAGTCAAGGAAAGGGACAGAAGGATTAGTAAGTTTCATGACGAGTGTACCTAGATGAATCAGAGGCATAGCAAAAGCAAGAGGTGTTTCATGTTTGCCAGTGGTGCAGATCACAAACTCAGCAGCATCTCCCAAATCAATGCACCTCTCTCCATTCCACATAGCGGACTACTAGGCCTCAGAGTCCTCATCATTGTGGTTTCCCTTTAAAGTCAATAACTCCCTTCTTTTGGATGTTGAGGTAGTCCAGCCCTGAGTCCTTCCATCCTCCTCCTGCCTCCGAGTAACTCTGTCCCAGTCCCAACCAGAGCAAGATAGATCTGTAGTGCACTGCTGTTGAAGAACAAGTAGAGAAACAGAATTGCAGTTTTTGTATAGATTTCTGATTGTTATCTAAAGTGACTGGTCTAATCTCTGAAGAACCAGAAAAAAGGAGTAGACCCTGCAGGTATATTTTCGCTAAGTTTGAAAGGGCCATTTACCTTCCGGAAAAATGACCACCCATCAGGCACTAAACATTGTAATTCATCGAAATCAAGTTATTAGTTGAACACCTTCCCTTACTTTCTGCCACCACATAAATCATTAATCATCACTCACAATCACTAAATAATATATCATCACTCATTGGTGCAATACTTGTAGTTACCTCTTCCAATCCAAGCACAGTGTTCTTTTTGAAGCAGCCCTGCGAAGTGATGCAAAAAAAAGCATAGGCATGCGAGGGAGGTTTGCATTGCCTCCAATGTCCTGAAGGAACTGTGGAGGCTTCTTCACTGCACACTGGTCCAACTTCAAATCGGCCAGACATGTGACTAAGAAATGGAGGGGCAACATAAATAGCTACTTTTTGTGCAAAGAAGTTTAATGATAAATAAGTAAGAAGTTCTATGGTGTCACTGGCATACTCAGTAAGGGAAGTAGAGGTTGCTCTGAAACTCAGGTGGTTCACCCAGAAGTTGGTCAGCTGGCACACTTGATTCTGACCAATCATCCTCCTCCTGTGGTGTTCAGGAACTGTGTAATCGTGTGGTATGAATGGCTGGTTCATTTTGATCATGGTCAATTTCTCCATGTTTTGAGGTGAGAGACTAGTCCTTCTGACTGTGACAACTGTGCCAGCTGCATTGAATACATGCTCAGCAGACACACTGCCTACAGGACAAGTCAGATACTTTATTGCCAGTCTTCTAAGCTGTGGCCATTGGTGCATCTTTCCATACCAATACAGCAATGGGTTTTGATCCACATAGACCTCTTTTGGGGTATCCAGGTACTCCTGAAACATCCTCTGAATGGTCATTGGTGCTGCCACTTGCTCTGTTCAACCTCTTTTACCTTTGCCTTTGCACTGGACTTAAGACTTGCCGCTTGAAACCAAGCCAATGCAGAGGTTGGGTCAGATTCTTTTGTTGCTGATGGTCTTCTCATCACTGGTGTATGTCTATGAGACAAGACTCCCCTCTCTGGAAGTTGAAAGCGGCACCCCAAAACTGTGGAGTGGAACTCTAATTTCCATCCATTCTTCCTCCAGATCTCTGGCTTGCTCAACCTCTTGTATTTTGAAACATCCCCTTCAGGAAAATGCGCAGAGGTTTTTTGTACTGTGAATCAAGTGCGTGGCACAGATGTACTCTTTGGAAATGATGTCATTTTGTAGCCTTGCATTAACAGCCAAGCGAAGGATTAATCTCTCAACCAAGGCATGCGCTTCTGGGCTTTCATTGACACCTGTGACTGCAAACCATTCAGACACCTTCTTTAGCTGGTCCAGTAGCAGATACAACAACGGGATAGGTTGTCCCATCATACTGCTCTCCTTGCCAACTTCCTGTGTGAAAACCTCAAAGAGAGGTAGACAGTAAAGTCCACTCCATCAACAGAGTTCAAGGAGTTTTGCCCACGAGTTTGGCAAAAACTGTGCCAACTGCCACGTGGCAGAGTTTACTGGCTCCAACTAGTTTCAAGTTAAACTGCACATAATTTGTTTGTGTACATGCTTTGTTGTAATCCCCTTTCGATGTCTAATAAGTACCTGTCTCCTATGGACGGCATTCTGGGGGTGAAGCTGCAAGAGTTAGGCAGTTCTGCGCAGCATTTCAATAATTGTATGATGGATTGGTTGCTTTGGATGTTCAGTGCTTTCATGAGGTTGCTCACACAGCCGTCTTTCCTATTAAGAGTAAGATATGTAAGTACTATAGTAGTCAGAGAAGCAGCTCCATAGTCAGAAGCAGAGTAACTTTTTGGTGTCGAGAGAGGGATAATGCCTTAGCGACGGAGATAGTTTTTGTAATTTAACAGGGTACTACTGGTAATACTGGGCCCCACAGGTCTGAGTCACCAACCCTCCCTGCCTCAGCACACAGAAGCAGAGCACAGAACAGGTTTCTCTTTCCCCAGAAACAAAACTCAGCTCTTTGCACTGTTCTTTATCTGAGTTGGTCTGTGTGCATTGAATGGGTTTGTTGTGCAATGTACTATCACACACCCCTTTATTTCGGTCATCATTGTTAGATGGTGAAGAGTGGTAATGGGTGCACACTGTAAAGAAGCAGTTTAAAAGTAGACTTGAGTCTGGATGGGGCTTGCTTGAGCAGTGAAGGGGAGCGCGAGGTCAATGAAGGTGGGTTGAATTATTTATGGTTGAGGATGGAATAGTAATGCCTGTGCAATAACACGGATTCATTAATTTTGCTGCCTAAAACAATGGGTTCAGGGTTATTGTTCGCACATTCCTTTTATTGATGGAACCTATTTAACAAACTGGTGTGTACCTGATGTGTACCATTCAACCTAAGGTGCCTACTTTCATTTTGGATAGAGCTCAGTAAAAACTTAAATGTAAGCTACAGTGAAATAGTGTTCAATTGCACATAAAATATGTATGTCAAAGCGCCCCTTTACATGTGACCCTATGCAAAGGGCCACAATTACCTCGTCGGCATCAACCGATAACAGGAGTATTTGTGATACTATGTACAGCAGTTACCGGCTCTAAAGTGAATGATATGCCTCTTAGACTTATAAGGGCCTAAGGTGCTTCACTTCACTTGCGCAGGGAGCAGACAAGTTACAAGAAAGTGCAAAACTCTGATCATAGAAAAGAATATTTAAATAACAAACGTAATTTTGATTCATAAATTGATTCAACAAGAAGGCATCTAATTGATGCATGCCTTATCGAATTAAGATGCTTGGCCCGCCTCAGGGTCAAACCATGCAATGGAACCAATAGGAAGCCTCGTGCTCCTCCCACTTTTACACAGATGGCCCTTGGAACATGCACTGATGCCCCAGTATGCGCGGCACACACTATTGTCTCATTAACCAGAGCGATGTGTGATTCAAGCCCACCAAAATAACATGTGGAACAGACAGGTGCTTCTGTGCATGAGGGGGGTGCATGGACGCTGCCTGGTCCAACTCTTTATTTCAGCAGTTACCATCATGCTGGCTTTAATGAGGCCTGTCAATTACACTAGACGGCTGGCGAGCGCCCATTCTCACCTGTCTAAATGTGACAGGCACTGAGTGCACACATCAAAAGTGCAAAGTTATCTAGTGTGTGCTTTACGTTTTCTGGCTCCTTTTGATTGTTTGCAATTTAGGCACAAGATGCATATTTTAGGGTGGGTGAAACTCTGTGGAATCGCACTGACTTTCTATGCAACTCTATGGAATTCTGCGGAGCGAAACTCTGCCTGTTCCACCCACCCTTGCTGAAAAGGGAGCATCATCTGTGTCAGGCATTTGACTAGGCTCCATTTGACTGAATCCATGGCCATAGCTTTACCAATTTCATTGTGTCCTCTTTGAATGACATAGTCACTGATCTGTCTCTACTGCTCATATAGATGTTGCAACATGTAACAGGTCGAGTTTCAACATGCTGGCATCTCCTGTATCAGGACTTTAACTGGTACTCTATTAGCACCCTGAATAACCTGCATTGGTTCCTGGCTTTAAAGGAATGTCTGAAATCAGTGCAAAATCTTCTACAGGTGGTCAGAATGTTGCTGTCTAGGAGCCTCATTACCAGTCTGGCGGTCAGAACACCTGACCACTAGACTCGCAGTGAGGAGAATACCACAGTGCTGGCGGTCTCCCCACCAGACCCATTACAAGTTTTCCACTAGTCTGACCGGTGGAAACCAAGGTTTCCACTGATTAGCCCAGCGGAAAATGTGCAGTGGCATTGGACTTGGCTCCAAATGAATCCGAGTCCAATGCTATCACCCAGGGGGGCGTTCCAGCACCCTCAGAAAGCACACTGTCTGCAAAGCCGACAGTCCGCTTTCCAATGGTGCTGGGCAAGAAGGGCCCTGCACTGCCAGTGCCATGGACATAGGCAGTGCAAGGGCACCCCTGTGGCCCCAACAGTTGTTCTCCACCAGCCTTTTCATGGCAGGGTCCCTGCCATGAAAAGGCTGGTGGAGAGCAAGGTTGTAATCAACCAGGTGGTGCTGAGTTCAGCGCCGCCCTAACTGACTACAACCAAGTCTGCTGTAACCTGCTGGGATCTGTGATCCTGGCGTGGACAGTGGTCTTTAAGCAGGTCTGCCCGCCTAACTCGTAATGTGGCAGTTGGATTGCCACAGCTGCAGCTGTCCTACTGCCACCACGAGGCTGGTGGTCTTGTGACCGATAGCTTTGTAATGCTGGCCCTATGTCTTCTTCTTTGAGAAACTCTTGCACAACCAGGTTGATGCAATGCACCAAACACAGGACCCTGAAATGGCCAACGTCTGCCAAAGCCTTGACTATATTACTGCCATTGACCATTGCAACAAATCCAAAGACCTCTGGGTTGCAGCTATTCAGACATCTTGCAGTTAAATTCATCCAAGTGGTTTGCAGCTGTATGTGATTTCTCCATGGCAAACATGGCTACTGTTGCATGCTGACGAACACTCTTAAAACATTTTTCAAAGGTAACAGATGTAGATAGCTGTTGCCTTACCCCACAAAAGAGATCCAGTGTGCAGTGATGCACATGTAAACAGCCACCTGGTCCACATGTCTGTCATCAGGTGGATTCTGTAAACAGCACTCTGATGCAAAGCTTGTCCAACCAATTACAGCACATCATCATGCAGCGCTGGAACAGCAACTCTGGCAAAATAGGTCAGACTTGGAACCTTCCAGTTCAGGCAGATGGTCACACAAATTCTAAAAATCTCACTCTTTGCACAAAAGTAAAAGGGATGAGGTCCAGCGCTAACATTTTTACCAGCTTCCCAATGTACAAATGTGCCATTGGGTGGTTGCGGTCATAGCGCTGCTCCTGCCTAAACATGCCCTTGATAGTAGCATGGAGTTTATTTTTTCCTGGGGCCACTGACACAGGCATCTTTTGAGAAGTAGGAGGTGGTAGACTCAACGTGCATCTTAGGGCAGTCACTGTATGCCATAGGGGGTCATTCAGATCCCGGCGGGCGGCGGGAGCCGCCCGCCTGGCGGGAACCGCCGAATGACCGCACTGCGGTCAAAAGACCGCAGCGGCCATTCTGTGTTTCCCGCTGGGCTGGCGGGCGACTGCCAGAAGGCCGCCCGCCAGCCCAGCGGGAAACCCCTTCACACTAGGACGCCGGCTCCGAATGGAGCCGGCGTAGTGGGAAGGGTGCGACGGGTGCAGTTGCACCCGTCGCGAATTTCAGTGTCTGCAATGCAGACACTGAAATTCTATGTGGGGCCCGCTTATGGGGGCCCCTGCAGTGCCCATGCCATTGGCATGGGCACTGCAGGGGCCCCCAGGGGCCCCACGACACCCCTCACTGCCATCCTGTTCCTGGCGGTCGGAACCACCAGGAACAGGATGGCGGTGAGGGGGTCGGAATCCCCCATGGCGGCGCAGCAAGCTGCGCCGCCATGGGGGATTCCTCAGGGCATCGGAAAACCAGCGGGACACCGCCGGTTTTCCTGGTCTGACCGCGGCCAAACCGCTGCGGTCAGAATGCCCTGCGGGGCACCGCCAGCCTGTTGGCGGTGCTCCCGCCAACCCCGGACAGCCGGGGTCGGAATGACCCCCATAGTGTCTCCATCTCTCTCTGAGTCTTCTGCCATTTTGAGGTCGATAAGGTGGGTGATTCTGGTGCACTGAAACAATTGGGTAATGCTTTGTGAAAGGGGCAAATCCAATTCAATGTGACTGCCTGTCAGCGTCACTATCATTGCAGTGTCTGACTCACTGACATACATAGACTTGGACTTAGATTGGTGTGGTGCTGTTGATGCGGGTGTTCTGCTCCAAGGTTCCTCTCCTGAGGCCGGTGCAGCAGGCACACATCTTCCGAAAAAGGTTGTGGTCAGCACACCAGTGGCGGAAAGTTGCTTCTTCTCACTGGCCACTTCCTTGGCAGCACCCTTCTTTGGGGTCATCTTGAAGCTCTCAGTTGGCAGTGGCACTAAGCTGCACAAGCAGGAGAGTTTGGAGGACTGATGTAAAGTGCTTTTGTACAGGCCTTCTATTTGGCAGTTCTGTGAGTGATGCCTCTTCTTCACTTGTCCACTTAAAAGCAAACAAGTAAGAAAGACATTCAGTGAAACATGGCATTGTTGCAGTTTGAATTAGTACAAAAAAAGGCAATATAATTTAGTCTGGTTGGTTACCTAAGTAATAATTAACGACCATTTCATCCAACCATTTTAGAGTCAAACCATACTACACCATTTCGTTTCCAATCAGGATAACACTAGATACAGATATAGCTCTTTGCTTTATGTGCATCTATTCTAAAGGAGACAGGGAAATTGAATAATCATTAAAAAAATATTAATACTCATGTGTCTGAAGTGCACCTATTCCATGGCAGGCAGGGAGTCCAGGAGGAAATGGAATTATACCTGAAATAAAGAATACTGTCATGCAGCTGTTCACATATGGTGGATGGATCAACGCAAAATGCAAAAAAAGCCACAAAAAAATCAAATAAATTATTAAAATAAAAATCTTAACATTAAAAAATAAAAAAATAAATTAAATTAAATTAAATTGAAAAACAATAATGAGTTATTGATGTTTGTATGGGAGTAAGAGAAACCTATTGTGAGGCAAGGAGGTGCAGATGAAAAAAGCATATAAAGTATGTAATATAAAGCACTGTTCATCGTATTCATAGTATACATATACTAAAATGATGCTCAAGTATATTACTAAACTGATGATATCACATCCATTAAAGCCTGCGGCAAAAGCACACTGGCTGGATGCACAGAATGGCCGCCAGCCACGTGGTCAAACAACAACAGTGAGCAAGGAGGTATGCAGAACAAAGAAAACATTCAAGCCTTAGGCAAAATCACACTGGCTGGAGGCACAAAATGTCCATCAGGAACACGGGCAAACAACAATAGTGAGCAAGGAGGCATGGAGAACAAAGAACATATGCAAACCTATGGCAAAAGCACACTGGCTGGATGCACAAAATGGCCACATGGTCAAACAACAACAATGAGCAAGGAGGCATGGAGAACAAATAATTCACACAAGTCAATGGCAAAGGCACATTGGCTGAGTGCACAAAATGGCCTTCGACCACACAGTCAAACAACAACAGGGAACAAGGAGGCATAGAAAACAAAGAAAACATGCAAGCATATCTCAAAAGGCACACTGGCTGGCTGCACAGCCACATGGTCAAACAACAAAGAGCAAGGAGACATGGAAAACAAAGAACAGATTCAGGCCTATGGACACAGACTACGCAAAATGGCCCCTGGCCACATGGCATGGAGAACAAAGACAAACGTTGGATAGCCTATTGGAAGACTAGGCCACATAGCAAAATAAATAAATGTTGCAAATGTAACAAACATGGAGAAAAGGTAAAGCACTGTGCAACCTTTTTCCTTTACAAAAGGTAAAAAATGAAATTCCCAAAATAACAAGGCCCCTACTGAAACTCAAGGTCACCCATGACAATGAAAGTCAAAACAAAAGTCAAATAAAATTTAAAAGAAATACTGGTGCATGCCCTATCAAACAAACAACACCCTTATGAAATCATTTTTGAACTTCCTTGTGTGATATCACAAAAACAAAGTCCTTAAATCCAAGGGTATATATTTAGCAGACAAAGAAAGTGATCAGTCCTCCTCAAGATTCAAGTGAAAAATTACCAGGAGTTGAACAAAGCACTGGGAGGATCCTGCTGGACAGGAACAGAAAGTTGGAGTCTCTAGGGCATTTCCTTCGTGTTGGAAAAAAAAGGTACAGAAAAAGGCTTCTCGCACTCAAAAACAACTCATCCGGTCCGTTGGAGAAGACAATCCACTTGAAAACATCTTTCTGAGTAGATTTAGCTGCTTCTCAAGTAGAGAATCTACTCGAGGTGCGCTAGCACTTACGAGCTGCACTATACTGATGCCATTGCGGCCGGAAGCCATGCCCGTGGGTTTGAAATCTTGCATGTGCTCGCTAGCGGTCTGAAAATATTGTGGTGCTCGCAAGCGGCGGCAAAACCAAATCTTGTGTGCACAAACAGAAAAAACAAAGTCTGCTTTGTGCCAGATGGTGTAATTTGTGAACTCCACGCTACTCCATATAACGTGGAATGTCTGGACTCCAAAACTCCATGAGCAGAGCAGAGTTTACTGCCCGGGCCTAATCATGGGCCGGGTGGCATTGCTGCTATGATTAGTCTCAAGGATTGGTTGTCTGTTAATGATAAAGGAAGCAGCCCTGCAATGAACATCAGTGAACAGAAGGGTGGCGCTGGCTCCATCACAAGCACCCAAATTGAAGAACTGGAACATAAGCCTTCAGTCACGGGACACTTGACCCTACACTGGTGTCTGAAGATTAACTCCTCTGGGACCCTGATGGCACAGAACTTACCCCCACATATGTGTGTCCCCAACCTCTGAAGTTTGCTGCCTCTTCACCTTTGCATCCCGCTCCTCATACAATATCGGCTGCTGGTGTAGGGGCAGTGGCTCCTCCCATTACAACTACTATGTTTACTAACAAGCCTAATGCTCCCACTTTATCAGCCATTTACAACCTCTTACTGCAGCACAGGGTAGAGTATTGCAAGGACTCTCTTGCTCTAAAAACCACGGACCTTAAGACACAAGTTGTTCTGAGGAAACTCTCAAGAAACATGGATATTCTCCATACATATCTTAGTACAGTTGAGTCAACTCAAGCGGCTCTGCAAGCAGCAGTGGAGGAAGTCAAATTGGACTCCAGGCAGCACAAATTTCAGATAGCTCGGGTAGAAGACTTGGTAAATAGATCCGGGAGGAATATTCTTAAGGTCTTTGGTATTCCTGAAGGACGATCCATAAGGGTACAGCTTGCGTGTCTTCAGGGAGTCTTTATCTACAATAAACATTTGGGACATAAACTGCATGCTTCAGAGGGCCCACTGCTTACCATTCTGTCTACCTAAGGAGTGCATGCTGGCTCTGATCCACAGGTGAACTTGATTTACAGGGGGAACATTTTTCTGCAGCAAGAAATTTTCCAGGCGGCCCGACCCAGGTCACCAATCAAAGCCTGTAGTGTCAAGTTTTTTGTTTGCTTGGACTTCTGCCATGAGACAGTGGTCAGGCAGTGGCAGGTCCGTGAACATATCCCTGCTCTCCAAAACCGGGCTACAGTTTCAATAAAGGAACCTGCCACTCCGTGGATTAAGTATAAAGGCCAAATGTACTTTTGCTTTGACACTTCAAAAGTTGTAGATCTCCTGCAAGAATGGCAGCCAGTGAAGTAATGCGTAGTTAGTAGTGCCCCTATTGATTGGGAACAGATTTTTTCTAGTGGGATTCACGAGCAGTCACCTTAATTTATAGTGCTGTTCTTTTTTTCATGTATATTATTTTCTTGCATTTGTTTTCGGATTACAGGGGACTGTTTATTTCTCTCTTACTATTTGCTTTCTCCTTTTCCTCCACTACCCTCTCCGGGGGTGAGAAGGCTTCACTCTCCATGACGGCTTGCAGGGTCAGATATCCTTTTTGTTTTCTAGTGAGAGTGTGGGGATTGCCCTTGTATGAGCTTTTGGTTTGGGGTGGGAACCTGTGTGGGGTGTAGTGTGGGGAAGGTTTCTGAGGGGGCTGTGGGCTTGATTCACGATGTCTCTATACGTGTTTGCATTCAAATAAGGAGTAGATGCTGGCAAAGGTTTTGGGGAATACAAGAAAATTTGGAGAAAAGCAGTAGTCTTTCGATCGCGTACAGAGGTAAGTTGCAGAGTTGAAAGTTGTTTCTGTGGTACAATATAGGGTGCGTCTGGCTCAGGATAGACTGTGATAAGGGCTAACAGCACTTATGGTCATGACCAGCACATACATATTCTTTCATGGAATGTAAATGGGATCAAAGTGGCTCATATACATAATTTAATCAAGGAGGAAATGTTTATTTGCGCCTGCATATTGTTTGTTTGCAGGAGACTCATCTTACCAAGCTGCAAACTACGCTGTTGGATGATTTGGGTTATCAGTGCTTTGTACCACTTGTTTCACTTCTGCTCGGAAAGGAGTAGATCTCTTGGTGCAGAACAAAAGCTGGGTCATGGCGGGCATAAATTAGATCTTAATGGTCGATGGTTTATCATGACTATTGCCCAGGAAAACATTCAATTAACTTTGTGTATCATTTATGGTCCTAATGAGGATGACCCCTCAGTTTTTAAGAATTTGCTGGCTGAGTTCTATCAGTGGCCTGACCCATTGATACGCTGTGGCAATTTTAATGTTACTCTTCATCCTGGTTTTGACTCTTCACATTGTGGGGAGCCGAGTATGGAACCTAAGATGAAACAGCATCTTTGGGACAAATTGAGGCAATTAATGGGTTCCTACACACTTATGAATGTCTGTTGGAGCTGTTGTCCTAAGGAGCCTGGGTTTACTTTCTATTCAGGCTCTCACCACTTATGTTCGGGGATTGATATGTTTCTTGTCAGCCACTCTCTTATCCCTCCTTTGTATCAACTGAATCCGAGAGCGATCTCTGATCACAATTCATTGTCTTTGTTTATTTCAGTGGAACAACCTTTTCAGCCTTATAAGCCTAGCACCTGGACCTTTGATAGGAGGCTTCTACTTGATGATCAATGTATCCATTTTATGAATAAGGAACTAAGGGACTATCTGGAGCTTAAAGTTGATTCTTCCTCTATGTTGGTGGTATGGCAGACATGTAAAGTTTATTGCATAGGATATACTATAAAACATTCACTGTATCAAAGAAAGGAGCAGTGCAAGGCGGAGGCTTTATACTGTCTTCCCTTGGCCATATGGAATATCGCTTGGCAGAGTGTAATACTTCTGGACAGGGAAATGTTCTTATCAATCTTAGATCAACTCAGAATCGCTCAGGGGTAAAGCGCCTGGTTCAGATCAAAATCTTCAGTTTTATTCAGCCTTTGTACATATTCTTGCACCTCTCTGATGTGACCTTTTTAATTAATTTGAATCTCTTGGACAGGTGCCTGAATCTTGTTCAGAACCAAACATTGCTATTTTTCCTAAGAAAGGGCAAGACCTTATGTTGTGTGGGTCATATCGACCCATTTCATTAATTTCCATTGATTAAAAAGTCTATACTCGAATCTTGGCCAATAGATCATCTTCTGTGATCTAGGGCCTGGTTAATGAAAACCAGCATGGGTTTATACCGGGAAGAGACAGTATCGGTCATGTTAATATGGCTAATACTGCTGCGGAAGCTGGGCCAGTCAAAGGGGCCATGGGTGGAATGATAATGCTTGATGCAGAAAAAGTATTCGACCTGGTCTCCTGGGTGTTCCCATGGGCAATTATAAGCACTTTTGGTTTTGGCCCTCGATTCATTAATCAGGTTCAGCAACTGTATAAAGGTATGAAGGCCTGGGTTTTCTGTTCAGGTACTCCCTCGGATCCTATAATACATACCAGGGGCGCTCGGCAAGGGTGTCCTCCATCACCCCAGCTGTTTGTGCTATATATTGAGCCTTATTTTGAAACTCTGAGAGTGGCTGGGGGTATTCGCGCACCGCAAATACATTGGCTTTAGCTTATGGTCTTACCCTATGCGGACAATGTGGTCATTTTGTCTTCTTCCCGCGCTATTGTGCTAACAGCAATAGATACAAATATGAGCCTGTTTGGAACTATGTCTGTGCATAAGCTTAATATCGACAAGACTCAGGTTCTGACTAATGTCTATGGTTTGGGTTAAGACAGGCGCTGGGTATGCTCTGCAACATATTTTAGTGTTCAACTATTGCTAAAAATGAAACAAATAAGTGAGCTCACTTACGGTCAGATTTTTGCAAGGAGGGTGAAGACCTTTGATAAGTGGAATAGATTACATTGGGGTAATTGGGAGGTGTAACCTTATAAAAACAATCATCTTACCTCATTATCTCTACCTTTTCAGGTATATACCGCTCTAAAGCCTTTTTTAAAAGGATCGAGGTGTCCTGGTATAAATTCAACTGGAGCTATCACAAACCTAAGTCCAAGATACAGGGGGTCATTTTGACACCGGCGGTCGGTGATAATGTTACGGTAGTACCAACAACAGGCTGGTAGTTCATAACGCCACATAATGACATTGGCGGGTTGGCTCATGCCAACCCGCCAATGTACCACTCAGATCGCCATGGCGGTAGCAGCCGCCGGGCTGAGGATAAGAATCTTCAGCCCGGTGGCCGCTATTGTACCGCCTAAGGCATTTTGACCCTGCCAACCTCCATGGTTTTCGTGGCATTTGTAACGCCACAAAAACCATGGCGGTAGGCCCTATCAGTAACAAGGAATTCCTTCCCTGTCACTGATAGGAGGCCCCTCCCCCAAACACTCCCCAGGTGCCCTCCACCCCTCCCTCCATCCCCACCCCCATTCCAATACCCCGCCCCCCTACACACACACACGCAGACATGCACCACGCATACACACACTCACTCACACAGGCATACACGCATGTATCCGTTCATTCATGCACACATCCGTACCACATTCACACTGACATGCAGACACGCATTCACATATCCATTCATGCATGCATTCTCACACATGCACACACGCATGCAAACAACACTACACATGCATTTGCATTCACGCACACACTCACACATTCATGCACATACCCACCCATACACACACACACAACACCCTCCCCTCCTCCCCTGTCGGAAATCCAACTTACCTGGATCCAGGGGGTCTTCCGGCAGGGGACGGGACGGGGCACTGCTACCGTCAGCAGCGCCTGCCAGCAGAACACCGCCAGCCCGTATTATTTGACATAATTCGGCTGATACGGTCTACTGGTGTGGCGCTGCTGGTGGTAGCAGCGCTACCTTAACACCATCCACAGGCATGGCCACAGCCAGATTTCCGCCCTTCTTGTGGTGGAAATCCAGCTGTGGTCATTGTTTGGCGGATGGCTGTTAGCCACGGCGACAGTCTTTTGGCTCTCGTCGCTGCGACGGTAGGTGGCATTTACTGCCTTTGTCAAAATTAGGGCCAAAATGCTTTCGAAGTATGGGCAAGCAGGTGGAAGCTATGCAAATCTTTGTTGCTTGTCTGTCAGTTGAACTCTATTCAAGGGAATTTGGTAAGGTTATTATCTCGATAGCAATATCTTTGGCAAGATTAGTGCTGGCCTGAAATTGGCTTCTCAAGGAGGCCCAAATCCTACGGTCTGGTAGCATAAATTTCTGAACAACGGTCTTCGTGAAATCTCCCTAATTGACAATGCCAGCGCAGGACTAGATTAAGGAGAATCTCGGAACCAAAGAGGGAGATGCTTAGCCATTTTTGGGCTGATCATGGTCTGTTACCTTCCTTGAAAGTCTTTTGTTTGTTCTCCAATAGTTTGTTAATTAGAAGCACCCTGTACTTTATATTGACCACTACAGTATTTTGTTTCATGGTTTCCTTATTTCTCTGATGATGGTATGTGCTCTTTCTCACAGTGCCATTTTATTTGACTTAATTTGTGTACCCCCTCTGGGATTAAAGATTACTCCAATAAAAAGGGAAAAATAACTTTATTTTACGTTCTGTCTACTTGGTGGACATGTCAACCTCTGAGGGGCAGGCCTTCACTACAGAGCTGGAGATCTCCCTCTGAAAAATGAAGGGAATTGTTACAAATGTTATTATACTTTAAACAAGTACAAAACAAAATACAATATAAATCCAAATTAATTTAAAATATTTATTATCAACCTGTAGTAATAAAATAACATTTACAGCAAATTAACTCCTCAAAATAAATGTAGAATTATAAAATAATTTAAATATATTATTTAAATGTCTAAATATTAATTTTTAACTGATGACTTTTTAAAAAACTACCCTCACTAATATGTTTATTTTGACTTAATAGGCAAAATTGGCTAAAAGTTTAAATATATTTAGTTAGTTAAATAACTTCTTTATTTTGTCTCAAACCTTTTTATTGTATTTTGTAAACAATCACAACACACTGAAGAAATAATATAAACAGATCAGAGGAAAACCGGCGTCCAGTAAAAGCCACACAATCACGATAATATATGTGAACAATGTCAGTTTAAAAATAAGCGAGGAACTCTCCTCAGGAGTTAAGTGGTCTGACTGACTATCCATGTTTCCTACACTTTATCATGTTACAATGTACATCATTTTACTTACTGTCTTCTCTGCAGCACAGTTGTCCATCCCTCAAAACCAGTCTGCAAGTGGAGGGGGATGCCCTTCACCGCCACTGGCAATGCCAACTTGGCCACCAGAAACCCAAGGCCCACTTGCGTTCTTTGGTACCTTGAATCTGCCTACTCCTCCATTATACTCAACAATGACACCTTATGGTCTGGTGCAGAGAGAGTACCCAATTTTCCAAAAAGGTATCAGTGTATTTGAATGGCCTGACATTCCCATAGTCTGTGGTAGAAGATGTGCACCTCTTTACGCATCTCGTGTAGTCCGAACTGGCCCATATTCCACAGCCTACTTGAGCTTAAGTAAATTCTATGAAAATAATTAAATTGAGTTAATTTAAGGTTGGAGGGGATAGCCAGCTGCTGGCCTGGCGTCTTAGCCTCCTGTCAGTCACCATCAACCATCTCACCCTCCACCTGTACCCATGGAGCACTAAGCTTGGGACTTGTGCAGCTGGGATTCATATACTAGTTGCTGGAAGGGTTTTATGTGGTCTACTGCGAAAACATCAACCATACTAGTCATGACTGTGAGGTCTCAGGCCCCAAACTCAGACAGCTGCATTACGTGCCTCAACCAGTTTTCAATCCTCAATGGGGTCTGGTTTGTCAGTTTATTTAACAAATGTATAGGCCTCAGGGCCTCTCACTTGCTAGCATATGGTCAGAATCCTTGTGATGTCTGGTAGTGTTAGGGGATTTGAGGGCATCATACAGCAAGGCCAGAGCCCCTGGCTTCTCAAGGATGTCCATTATTAATAATGAATCGTGCCATTCCCCAAACAGCCACTTCGCTGCCAGGACCAGCTGGGTCGCACAATATTATAATCTAAGATGCTTTGCTCCCAGTTTACCCTCATAAACTGATTGTATACAATTCATGAAGCATTCTCAATGGAGTTTTCCTGCCCACAGGTTTTATTTTATTATTCAATTAACGAATAAATATTATAATTCTATATTGTAATCACTATAAATAACCTACATATATAAACTATACTTGATTAAATGTTGAAATAATTTACTTCATTTATTATTAGTTCCTATGGGGTGTTATTTTAATTTCCCGCCTTCATTGGTGTCTTTGGGAGATCATTTCAGTACCAGTGGTTTGTCATGTGTTGATCGTAACATACTCCAAGCCTGAGATGGAGTACATTTACACCTGTTTTGACACCTTTAGGGCTTTCATAACTCTTAGAAGTGTATTTTGTCAATGTGTATTGCAGCAGCGGCCCCACAAATATCGGTGAGGGGGAGGGGCAACGGGGACAGGGGAAACAAATAATTTTTTTTTAAAACAGTTACCGTTCCCACCGCTGCCGCCTCACTCCTCTGCTCTTCTGGTGTCCCAGCATTCACTGGGACACCAGCACAATCTCTTCAGCAATCCTGGTGCTGTTGTCATGCTATTCCTAGCATGAGAGCAGCATCAGGATTGGTCTGAGAAGCTTGGTCTGCTGTGCAGACAGTGCACTGGGGTCTGTGCAGTTTCTCCAGCCCAACTGTGCAACACAGCCATGTTGAAGAAACCTAAGTACGCATGTCGGTTTGGCCGGCCAGCAGCAGAAAAATGAAACGATAATGAAATATTGTTTTATTTTTCTGCTGTTGGCTCTTAGCCAGTGGGGCAACGCTCCGCCATTACGGAGAAGCCGCGCCCTGGAGTATTGCTGTTTTGTGGATGCATTTACCTCCCAAACCCTGCGTAAATTCCCAGAAACTCCTCCTTTCGTTGAGTAGTATTTCCCATATTCCAGCCACACCGCTGATCCCTACGACATTTACTACAAAAGCTACACTTACGTGAGTGGAAATCTCCGCCTCTGACCTTACACTTGTGAATTGCATTTTGTAGTACGCAAGTACTACTACTGTCTTCTTTCTTTATTTATTACAAATTGCATTCTGTAAATAGGGCCCGTTGTTTCTTTATCTCCATCCTCTCACAACCCTCAATTGCTTACTATGAGTTCTACGTGCTGCGGTCCTTTAACCACGGCTAATGCCCCGAGTTACAAAACCCAAAGTTTACACACCATCATCTTCGAAACGATATGCAGTTCATAAAGCAACGAACTGAAAATGAACGAATTAGAGAAAGAGAACATCAACCAGAGTGGCAGCTAGTTTCATGACGCGCTGGAGGACAGGGGCTACAAAACGTACCAAGGGACCAAGCGAGCAACCGAATAAAACCACTTGTTCGTGACCAAAGCCATTGAAGACATCTGCGATCTGGGAAATATACGGAAACATGGCTCTTCCTAAGGGGCTGACACGCCACGCAAAATGCAAAGGCGGCATGGGTTTATGAAAGCTTCATTCTCAAATGAAAGATGCTCCCTCCGCAGATTTACTGATTGTGCTGTGAAGCAGTTCTTCACAGGCCAGTATATGGCACTATTAACATAATAAATAACTGGGTAAAAAAAATACGCCTTAGTTTAGTGTACGCGTCTCATGCTTTCTGACCTATCTCATGAAGGTCAATTCACCAAAAGCGGCAGGGGTAGCGGAAGTGACATCCCACACCTTTTTACCTTTTATGTTCACTCACACACACATGCTTACACATACATACACGATCAAACATACAAACACTCACATAAATGCGCTCTCGTGCACGTATGCACACAACATACACTTGAAAGCATTTGTTACTTGTCTCAACTGTCAGGAAGGTTCACATTCAGCTGACTGGGCTCCATTTTTTATTATTATAATAATAGTGAAGATTATTATTCTCTATTACTGTAATAAAACCATTGAAAAACAAGGATATCGGACCCCCAAAGGATGTCCAGAAGGCACGTCCATTGCTCCAGGCACTGATTTTGTCACCTCGGAGGCAAGGGGTCGCAAATTCAGTGCCAGGGGTCGCAAGAGGCAAGCCAGGGATCGCATCTGGGACTCCCTGGCGACCCCGAAATGACGTCCATTGTCTATTTTTTCTTTTTCACGTGTTCCAGGGATTCTCAAGTGTTCTTGCTTTTCCACACTCGGCAGTTGCTGCCTCACTCACAATTGCTGTGAGTCTGTGAATCGTTGGATCTTATTTCTCAATTAAACCGGATATTTTATTCCTCTATGTCATGGAAATGTGTCTTTCTACATGTGCCACGGTTTTACTACACGTAGGTCAAGTAAGTAACGTACTTCATGTAAAATGTGCTACGTTGTTAACAAAATTCAACACCTCGAGTAAAAAAAAAAAAAACGAAAACATAAAAACATACCTAACAGGGTTGAGACTGTTGGGTGGTAGTAGTTTCCCTGTAAGTAATCTGTTCAGGCAAGGAGACATGGAAGAATCTATATAACTCAAGCTAATGTTTTGGTTGATTAGTAAGGCTCAGGTAAGTACAGGTATACTGGCTTGGTCTGCAACATAGCGTGAGGGGTGTGAACTATGAACACAATCAAGCAATCAATCAATAAAAAAATGTATTAAGCGCGCTACTCAACCGGTAGGGTCTCAAGGCGCTGTGGAGGGGGGGGGAGAAAAGGGGTGGGATGCCGATTTACTGTTCAAAAAGCCATGTCTAGAGGTGTTTTCTGAAGGTCAGGAGGTCCTGGGTCTTGCGTAGGTTGCTGGGGGAGGGAGTTCCAGGTATTGGAGGCAAGGTAGGAGAAGGATCTGCCTTTGGAGGTGGTGCGAAGGATGCGGGGGACTGTGGCGAGGGTGAGGTCAGCCAAGCGGAGGAGACGAGTGGGTGTGTGGAAGTTCACTCTTTCATTGAGGTTGGCTGGTCCATTGTTGTGGAGGGATTTGTGGGCGTGGATGAGGATTTTAAAAGTGATCCTTTTGCTGATGGGTAGTCAGTGAAGGAGTCTGAGGTGGGCGGAGATGTGTTCATGGCGTGGGGGGTTCAGGATGAGATGTGCGGCTGCGTTCTGGATCCGCTGGAGTTTCTGCTGAAGCTTGACTGTGGTACTAGCGTAGAGGGCGTTTCCATAGTCTAGTCTGCTGCTGATGAGTGCATGGGTGACGGTCTTCCTGGTTTCTATGGGGATCCATTTGAAGGTCTTACACAGCATGCGGAGGGTGTTGAAACAGGAGGAAGTTATATAGAGTTGATTTGCTGGGTCATGGAGAGAGAGGAGTCTAAGATGATGCCGAGATTGCGTGCGTGGGTGGAGGGTGTTGGGAGTGGTCCTAGGGCGGTGGGCCACCAGGAGTCATCCCATACTGTCCTGTTGGGGCCAAAGATGATGATTTCGGTTTTGTTGGAGTTGAGTTTGAGGTGACTTGCTGTCATCCATTTGGCGGTGGCGAGGAGTCCGGCGTGGAGGCTTCTCTTGGCGGTGGTGGGGTTCCTGGTGAGGCAGATGACAAGCTGGGTGTCGTCTGCGTAGAATATGATGGTGATTCTTTGAGAGCGGAGGATGATGGCGAGCGGGGCCATGTAAATGTTGAAGAGGGTAGGGCTGAGGGAGGACCCTTGGGGGACCCCGCAGATGATCTTGATTGCTGGGGACTGGAAGGGAGGGAGGCAAACTTTCTGGGTTCTTTCAGCGAGGAAGGAGGCGAGCCAGTCCATGGCCTTGTGTTGGATTCCTGCATGAAAGAGGCATGTTCGGAGGATTTGGTGTCCGACAGTGTCGAAGGCTGCAGAGAGGTCCAGGAGGATGAGTGCGACGGTCTCGCCCATGTCAACTCTGGTTCTTATGTCGTCAGTGCAGGAGATGAGGGCGGTCTCAGTGCTGTGGCTCTTGCGGCATCCATACTGGGAGGCGTCAAGTGCATTGTTTTCCTCTAGGAAGTGAGACAGTCGGGCGTTCAGTAGCTTCTCAGCGACCTTGGCAGGGAAGGAGAGAAGAGAAATGGGGCGGTAGTTCATGAGGTCATCTGGGTCTGCTTTGGGTGTTTTGAGGAGTGCGGTTACTTCGGCGTGCTTCCAGGAGTCTGGGAAGGTGGCAGTGTCGAAGGAGCTGTTGATTATGGCACGGAGCTGGGGAGCGATGATTGGGGTGGCCCTGTGGAAGATGTGATGGGGGCAGAGGTCCATGGGGGAGCCCGAGTGGATGGAGTTTGTGGTTATTTCAGTTTCTTCATCGTTGGTAGGGGCCCAGGTGTCCAGTTAGTTGGAGTGGGGGGGTGTTGTGTTGTAGGTCGTGTCGGTGGTGCTGATGGTGGGTGCAGGTGGTATGAAGCTGTTGTGTATGTCTAGAATTTTGAGGTGGAAGTGGTTGGAGAGGGAGTTGCAAAGGTTTTGTATGTGAGTGGGGTCCAAGTTGCAGGATTTGGGTTTGGTGAGCTCTTTGATGATTGTAAAGAGCTTCTTGCTGTTATGTGAGTTATAATCTATGCGTTCTTTGTAGTAAGCCCTTTTGGAGGTTCTGATGAGTTGGTGATGTTTGCGTATGGTGGTTTTGAGGGTGGAGAAGTTGATCATGGAGGGTTCTTGGCACCAAGCTTTCTCGGTCTTGCGGCATTCACGCTTGGACGCTTGGAGTTCAGTGGTGAAGCAGTGGATGGTCTTGATGTTGCGGGTGGTGTTGTTACTTTTCAGAGGGGCGAGAGAATCTGCGCAGGTTGTAATCCATTGTGTGAGGTTGTGTGCGGCGACGTTGGGGTCATTGGTATGGGGTGAGTTTGTGAGAGCTTGGCGTACAGGTGTTCTGTGGGGATCTTGTCCCACATACGGTAGGGTGTGGTGTGCTGTCAGTAGTGGGCGGGGGGTTTTGTGAAGGAGAAGTAGACGCAGTGGTGGTCGGTCCAGTGGAGTTCGGTTGTGTGTGTGAATGTTATGTGGTTGCTGGAGGTAAAAAATGCATCTAGCATGTGTCCTGCTGAGTGAGTGGGTGAGGTGACCAGTTGTTTGAGTCCTAGGTACGTGAGGTTGTCTAGCAGGGTAGTGGAGTTGTGGTCGTGGGGGTTTTCCAGGTGAAAGTTGATGTCACCAAGTAGTCTGTGGAGGTGAGGGCGTGGGGGCTGATGGTGTCAGCGATGGCGTCACAGAAATTGGGGCGAGGTCCTGGTGGTCTGTAAATGAGGGTTCCTCTAAGGGTGGTATTGGCGTTTATGTGAATTAGGAAGTGTAGGTGTTCTGCGCTGTCTAGGGTGTCGTGGGTGTTGGTGGTGATCTTGATGGTGCTTTTATGTGTGATGGCGATGCCTCCTCCCGGTTTGTTTGGACGGTCTCTACGAGAGATTTTGTAGCCTTCTGGGATGGCTAGGGCTTTGTCGGGTTCACATGAGGGGTTCATCCAAGTTTCCGTGAGGAAGGCAATGTCAGGGGAGCGTGTTGTGATCAGGTCCCAGAGCTCGATGGCGTGCTTGTGTACGGAGCGGGTGTTTAGGAGTATGCAGTTAAGGTGGTTGCGGGGGCTGTTGTTGTTGTGGAGTGTGTTGCTGTTGTTGTGGAGCGTGTTGGTGTTGTTGTGGGGTGTGTTAGTGTTGTTTTGGAGTGTGTTAGTGTTGTTGTGGGGCGTGTTAGTGTTTTTGTGGGGCGTGTTAGTGTTTTTGTGGGGCGTGTTAGTGTTGTTGTGGAGCGTGTTAGTGTTGTTGTGGGGCGTGTTAGTGTTGTGGGGCATGTTAGTGTTGTTGTGGGGTGTGTTATAGTTGGTGTGTGGCATGTTAGAGTCGGTGTGGAGCGTGTTGGTGTTGGTGTTTGTGGGAGTGCAGGAGAAACGGCATGCATGACATGTGAAGGGTCCATGTGTGTGCTTGGGGTTGGCTTGGGCGCAGGCGAGGTGCTGACCTGGGTTGAGGGTGTGAAGTTTAATGGAGGAGTAATGCTGCCTTTGGGGGTCGGGGCAGCGAGGGCCAGGGGGACTGGCGCTGGGCGCGGACAGGCATAGATGGGCTTGCCTCCGGCCCGCCTCTGGCACGCTAGCGGCGCGGCCGCACAGCAGCCGCCATTAAGAGGGGGAGGTGGGAGGGTGGAGCAGTTGGGAGGGAAGGGCCAATAGGTGCGCGAGGAGTCCGGGGCCGCAGGGGACGCAGCAGCGGGAAAAATGGGACTGGCGAGAGCCGGCAGAAAAACAGGCGAACACAGCAAACAGCAAATGGATTACAGAAGGGGCACCGGGGCAGAGACACAATGCAGAAATACACAATGGGGCAGAATATACAGTGCAGGCAGCGGAAAATGCTTTTTAAACTAAACGCAAATGAAAATGAAAAAACACGGAGAAATACTTTTAAAACAACAAGATATGCCTACTACTAGGCACCTATCATCCAATGCATGACTGACTCTGCTACTCTCCCACCCGCTCCAGGTCTGTCCATCTGTCCACGCACCAGTAAATCGCCAAGATTTACCTCATTCTTTTGTGGAAATCGTCTCTCTGTATCAGTAGGTGTAACCGTGATGCAGACCATTGGTTTATGGCCCACCTTATGTTACCAACATGCTTATGCTGGTCAAAGCCAAGAGACGTGGTAAAAGACAAAGCAACAAAAGGAAATGTCTGCAGTCAGATCCTGTTTGAGGACCACATGGCAAGCAAGGGCTACTGCGTCTCAACTATGGGAGTTGAGGTAATTTTTTGTCTGATGCCTGGGGCCCTACAATGGCTTTCCAAACAGTACTAAGTACAATCCCTTCAGCACTTGACCCTTAGTGGTAGTGATTATAAGTAGTCGCAAATTTCTCACAAATTTCTCCGGTAGGTAGTGTGGGGATTACAGGCTTGAATAGATAGCCTCGAGTGATCTTCGGTAACCATGCATGGATTCAGTCAAGAATTGCAGAGGGAAAGCCAGTTGCCTGCCAACGTCTAGGCACTCAGATCGCTCTCTGCATTCTTGTCTCCTGGTAGATCCCACCACGCCATCCAACCTGAGGAACTTTAACAACTTACTGGGATGGGGAAAAGGAAAGCCTGCGGTAACCCCACTGGGCTGGGAGGGGCAAAGAAAATACCCCGACCTGCCGCTGAAAACTGTACATTGACCCAAATTGATGATCTAATAGAGGAAGTAGAAAGTTTGTTAGCTACCAAGCCCTCTAAGCCCCTTAAGAAAGGGATTACTGCCGTCACTAATAATATAAAATCCTTTTTTGCCCCAGTGAACAGAGAACTCCTGTTACCTACAACACAAGGATCTAATTTAGAACCTGTTATACTAGAAGCTTCAACCAACTCAATAGAGAGCTCTAAACTGAGCCTGCCTAGCCAGCAGGGTAGTGTGTTCCCCCTTATAAATTGCGACAACCGTTTTTCACCTCTTGCCCGCTTGGCGCCCTCTGATTCAGAGAGGAGTGTGTCAAGAGTGACAGAGGAGCCATTTACACTCACAGCTACTCAAAGGGAACACCCTGTTGGGACACAACTAGTACAAATAAGAGCTGAAATTTGGAGCCTCAGGGAGTACCTTACATCCTTTAGTCATATGATACATAAGAAGCTGGACAGCATTTCCACCGTAATCGGGGGCATAAGGAAATCCTCATTCAAACTTGAGCCTAGCCCTGCATCTAGGCAAACCCAACAAGTTGAAACATCTACAACAGGAATATACAGGGGAAAGAGGGATGAAGTGGCAACACAAAACCACCATGGGGGAGCTGCCTATCAGGGAGACACCAACTCTGCAGTTCCGGTTGCAGAGCAGTCCTTTGAGTGCCCTGTGGAGCACTCTCTTCTTTGGTCATAGGGAACGTGGTAGCAGAGTCCCACTCTTACATTGTAAATGCAGAGACCAGATGTGGATCCTCTGCCTGCACTTTTAGAATAGGCTTGAGGTTGTTCTTCTTTCAAGTGTCCTTCACTGGCTGCTCTTCAGACACAGTCTTTGTGTAGAGTGATGCTTCGAGCAGCACATTGGTCTCGAACCTGGAGTAACCACAATAGAGGCATAAAGAGGTGTGAAGTTTTTGCACCTGGCTCTCACCAGCCAGACTGAAGGCCAAAAGGCTCACTCAGATCCCCTTCACCTTGTTGCACAACAGAGTCGACAGTCCTGTATTTTAACCCCGCCATCTTGCATAAAACAGTGCTTCAGAGCGGCTAGTCAGCAGCTCCTTTCTCATTAGAGGGTCTAATTGAATTTCTAAAGGAGCCTTGTCTCCTCTTTCCTCACTCCATTGTCAGCTTCAGGAATGTCAGCAATACACTTTCGCTGTCTGGGAGAACAACCTTACCTCCATCTTTTGCAACAAGTCTTGTTTTGAGCATCCAAAATACCCCTTACTCTGTTTCTCTCACATAAACCATGCATGTATCACGCAGGCCACATAGACAAAACATGCACATGTGCACCTGGAATCCTTGCACTGGATTCTGAGCAAGTGTATAGAAGCTGAACTTTACACAAGTACACCTCAGGCCTCCACCTCAAATACACAGAAAAAGGGTCCCCCTATGGATTCGCAAAAGACTTTCACTGCCACGACTGCTCTTTGTGCAAAATCCATTGCAAGGGCAGTAGTCTACTATTGGTTCAAAGAGGGAATATTTGGTGTGGACCTCCAGGTTACGAGACCGGTGCATTACTTCACTTATGTCAAGGGACAGGCAAAGGCTCTGAGCACTCATTACATTAATGTGAGGTTAGAGCCAAAATCAAATGCAATTGGGCCCTCAGGGTGAGGGAACACAACTGTACACAATGCAGGAGATATTCCTGTATTAACATGTGCCTTATCCTTTCAGAATGCTAAGATTAGTCAGTAGCAGCTCTTTACAAGGAGCGTGGGTCCCTGCCCTGACTCACCCCGTTTACAGCCTTTCTAAGGTTTTATTACAGGCAGTACCATGTCATCACTCTGACCTGAAGGTCAGGCATTTTCATGGCACTTTTGATAGGACCATGCATTTGTGCGCATGTGGCCTTCGTATGTTTTGCCGGATTTCCCTGTGTTTCTCCAAAGACAGCCATGGCCCCTTGCAGCTTGAGACACTGTAGGACCACGTCCACTTGCGGCTCACAGTGCCCTCGCTGATTGAACACAGCCTGGGTGATTTTGGTGTCAGCTCTCTTTCCCCAAGGCTGTGTGTTAATCAGCGAGGGTGCACCTTTCCCTGCTTCTCACAGAGTGAAATAAGCTGGGAAAGAGGTCGGACTCATACGGCCTCTGGTGTAGCCTCTTACTCGAGTTCCATGCTGCAGATGCTTCTCACCAGTTTAAAGAGAAAGAATCCAGGCTAGTGAAGATGGCTGCATCCTAGCAGAGCTCATGATTTACTTTTCCTAACATCCTGCCATCCGCACATTGATTCAGTCATTTAGCACATATACGGCTCCCCAATGAACATGTGAGCCGGGATGAGCCGTGTTACCTTTCACATGCCCTGAATGATGCCCCAAACCGTGCACATACGATGGATTCGGCTGGCTGGCAAGGTGGATGCCTGGAAGCGGCGAGGATCCTATGGTGACGGAACTCGTGGGAGCACCGTATAACAGGGACCTGTGGAGCAGCGGGAGACCTGAGAGGAGAATACAGCGAGCACTGCTGCAGTTCAGACTGATCCTGTGTCCCTTATGTGCAGCACGCAGGTTAATGCAACACCCGCTGCTGCTGAGCGAGGGCCCAGAGGGCTCGATATTCCCTGGAAGCTCTAGAGGAGGTGTAGCCTGGTGCTTCCCCCGGGGCATTAATACAAGAGAGAGGAGGAGGAGGCCCCCTGCGTGCTAAGCAGTTCCACTCTGGAGTCCAGCTCTGCCTCGTGGACCACTGGAGGGGTGATTGCAGGCCCTGTGCTGGTGGTGTGGCCATTCTGGTCAGGATCGGTTGGATTGAGCCCAGTGGCCCTCACGCGGCTCCCCGACCCACAGCGCTGATTGTGTGGTCTCTGTACAGCTGGGCCTTCACTGGGGCCTCCAGAAACAGTACTATGATGTCCCATTACAGTGTTGTGAGTTGGGGCCGCCAACCACATGGACACAGAGAGGCTGTGGGGGAGCAGATTGCAACACTGGGGGATCAAGTTGGAGTGCAAATTGAGCTCTCCCTCCTACTTTTTCACCATTCGGGGCAACGTGTGAGCGCTATCTGAGAAAGCACATGCCTCTGTTGTTGCTGAAAGAGGTACATTAGATTTCGACTGAGGTGTGAGCTGAGAAATGGCTTTGATTGGCATTATAAACGCTCATTAACTGAGAAAGGCACATTCAAAGCAAGAATAAGACATTACCCTGCTACGCTACGAGCCATAGAGAGACATAACAAACCAATGCTCCTTGGGCCTCCATTGATTACAAACCCTCCCCGTGGTACACCGATCTGTGGGCTCCTTGGCCATCAAGGTGAACAGCATGGTTCGCTATAAATATGGTGCATGGACGGTGCAGCAACAAAAAATTGATAAATACGCCAGGCAGAATGCTCAACCTACTGACGAGGTCGCGTTAGGTAACGTGCTGGCTGAGGATGACCACTCCCACACCAACGTTATACTACAGGCCATTCAAGGCTTGAAAGTCACTATGGAGGGCTTGATGGACGAACTGAAGGTGGACCTTACACTGATCCAACAAGATCTGTGCAATACTACATATAAGTCACCGAATTGGAACGCTGATTATTCGAGACATAAGATACAGTTAAAAACCACAATGACAGTCTTGGGAAACTGAAACGCCTAGTGCCCCTCCTCAAGGCTACAGTCAAGGACGCAGAAGGGTGCTCAAGGTGGAACACCTTAAGAGTTGTGGGCCTCTCTGAAGGAACAGAAGGCATGTTGCCCACTAAATTCTTCAGTGACTGGCTCACTGCAGATAGCGAAGCGAGCCCTAGAGTAGTGAGATGCATGGATCCTCTGAAATTTCAATCCTCTTCAGTTATGATCTTTCTGGACTATTCACTATTTGGAGTCTTTGTCATTGTTGACCCGACCCTATACTACAAAAGGAATCTAGCTCCCCAGCTTACAATACTCATAGGAAATATTACATTTTAGATGGCTCTACCACTCTCTCTTTTGGGGCACTCAGCCATCATTAAGATGGCGGCATTGCCATTGCTATTATACCAACTGTAAAACCACCTCTACCCAATAGCGGTAGGCTTCTTTAGCAGGGTGAATGCCCACCTTCTGTGACTCCTATGGGACGGACGAATTCTAAGAATAGCGCTGGAAAATGCTGTCATCCAACACTCGAAAGGGGCATTGCCACTCCTGATGCCCGCTTGTATTACTGGGAGGCACATTTACTTGTCCTCAATGAATGGTGGGTTCAAGAGTTTCCAACCCGGCATATGCGTTGGAGGGTGGGAAGATGGGAAACTGTGCTCTACCACAACTATTATAGGGTGGAGGGTCATGTCAGGACTTAGCCCCCGGTACCTAAGTGGTGCTAGATAACTGGACAAAGGTTACAAGCTGGACGGTTAAGCTAACACTGGACACACCATTATGGGTAGAAATCCACCTTCCGCAGATAGCAGCCTTACCAGGATTTACGAGATGGCATAACATAGGGATATCCACACTGGGAAATATCCTGAAAAATGGCATTCTTAAATCCTTCCAGGAATTGCAACAGGAATATGATCACCACCACCCACAATTTTTTTGATAACTCCAGTTGCGTCATGCATTGACACCAAGACGTTCTTCAAATCTGGAAATTCCTGAATTCTCCCCGTTAGAGCCTAAGCTCCTCCTAATGATATTGAAGTCCATAAACTGTCACAGATATATATAATACTACTGAGGAACCTGCCTGACCCCATGGAGGCAACCTGGGAGAGGGACAATGGGACTATGGTGGAGAAAGACTGGAGGTGAAGGACAAGAGGCACCTCATGGGGCAGTTATAGCCTCCCAGTTCCAACATATCCATCTGAAACTCCTACACCACACATACTACACCAGGGACAGGCTCCATTGTATGGGTTTAATATCATATAGGAACTGCCTAAGATGTAAAACTACACCCGGGGACTTGGCAAACACCTTTTTGAGCTGCCCAGCTCTCTCTCTCATTTTTGAGATGGCGCACTTGGGATGATGGAGAGAATTCTGAAGTGGACGATTCTGGAAATCTCAGGCTAAAATTGCTGCACGTTACTAACACACTGGAATGGACAAGATATTAGAAGGCTCTCATTTGGCTGGGCCATATTCTAGCTAAGAGAGACATTGCACAAGCATGGAATGACACAGGCTCACCCTCAGTGGAGAGGTGGGCTAAGGGCATGGACCAATGGACCACTGCATGGGCCTTGATCAACATGTCTACAAAGTGTGACGATGCCCCGCGAAACATGGGAGAATGTGGGAAAGGTGGGCAGAGATGAGAGGGATACAATTATAACCATGTGCTATGGAAATGTGCCAGAAGGAGAGTCCAGGGGGTGGAACAGATGCCGTAACACATCATTGCGATAGAAAGTCACTTGCCGGGGGGAGTGAAGAAGCTGATGACTAATCAAGAAATTATACCTGCAGTTATCCCAGGGTTATGTAATCGAGAAATGATGACTATACCGCTGTCGCACTACCAATGTTTGAGACTGATTTCATATTGTGTACTATAATGTCTAGTTAAAATCTTAATTAAAAGTTTTTCAAAAACACAATCTAAGCTAGCATGCACACCCTGCATTTTTTTGCAGGAGCTGCTAGAGGTGCACAGATGGATCACTTACGATGGGAGGGTGTCAGTGCGCAATATTTTGAGTTTACAGTGGCCTAGGAAGTAGTAAGCTAGCTCAGGAGATTGAGTGCCTGCTGCAATAATCATGCTATAACCTCCTCCAAGACATTGGTAAGAATCATAACTTGATTAAGAGTGTTTTTTCACTCTGGCTTATTCTTGACACCATTTCTGCACTTTGAAGAGTTTGCCTTTCTGTTCTTCTAAGGCCCAACGCTGGCCCCAAGTGACAGGTTCAGATTTGTCTCTGTTTTTTAAATAATTTTCTCCGTGTTAGTTAATGTTTCCCTGCAAGGCATCAGTTGGAAAACATTGCCATAGCGTGCCGCACTCTTGAGCCCTAGGGTGACAATTATGTGTCAAGATAAGGAAAATTGTTTGGCGCAACACAACACATTTTGCGATAGTATTTATTACTTAGGGTCTCATTAAAAGTTTGGTAGCCTGTGGACCGTCATGGCGGCGTTGGCGGTCTGACCAATGTCAGGTTGGAGGTCAGACCACCGTATTACGAGATATGCTTGTATATTGAGCAAAGACCGCCGCTGTCCAGCCGGCACAGCCAGGAAACACAGACCACCATAGTTACGAGGCTGCACAAACAGGATGACAGAGCCTGTGCTTCAGCCAGACACATTATGAGGTTGCACACCGCCAATGTGACAATGGCAATCCAACCACCACATCTCAGTAGGCGGAAACGGGGAATGGAAAGGGAGGCACTCACCTGCAAGAAGTCTTACACATCCAGTGCCACAACAGAGCCCATCGTACACGTCCCGCCGCTACTGCTGATCATTGATAGAGCACTAAATACACACCACCATGCACCACAACACTACATAAAAACACACATCTGCTCACCTCAGGCACAGGGACTGGGAAGTATACACAACATTGTCCCACACAACACCAACAACACACCAACATCACATCTAAAAATACAACTCACACCCTCACATTGCACACATGGCATGCACTGTTGTCACATTCAACATGCATTTGTATGGAGGTGGCATGGAACACAAACAACACTCTGAATAAACAGCCCTTCAATGGACACACACATCGCCCACATTGTAACACAATGGAAGGACAATGGGATGCACAATAGTCAGAGGGACAAATATCCAAAGTTCACTATGCAAACAATGCATGTACAATAGGGATGGGGCCAGCAGGAACACTCAGGGAAGGAGGCCGCACTGGTACACATATCCCTTTGCACGTGCCCCTTAAATAACATTTGCACAGGAACTGGCAAATCTTAGGGACAAACAATACTAGCCCCAAATTACATGCCTATCTGCATAATGTGGAAGTGCAGGTCAACAAAGCAAATAGAACTCCAACTGCATGGGACATACATCTACATGAAGTAGCTGCGAGGTACACACAGCTAAATGGACAAATGCACAGTCAATTGCAAATAGAAGTAGAACCAATGAACACGCTCCATGTCTGCACAAACAAAGTCAAACTGCTACACATTAGACAAATCCACAATCCTTATCAGGGGAACAAGTCTAACACCATACATGCTCAAAACTCACATTGTACAACACAAGATGAAATACTTACCATCCCAAACAGAACACATTCCAATGGCACCACAATTGTATTTACACCCACATATCCACACAATCAACATATAGCCTTGTCTTGGGGGACAAAAGCACTGCCCACAAAGTCAGATACTACAACCAACAGCAAATGGATCAGCAAGCAGGCTGAAACACACACAACTGAAGGCAGACAACACTAGTTTCTCAGGAACAACATAAAGATAGAAAAGGAATTGCAGGACAAATGTATACCCAAAAACAACTGTTTAGATTTATTTTCAAACAACTTTCAATACTCCAAGGCCTTGGACCTGCCCATATGCTTTGTCACAGGCAAATAATGGTGCAGTCACTTGACTTCTAACTGCCAAGAAACCTCCATAGGAAGGGGCATCAAGTGGGCAGGCAGGCACTTAAGGGATCATCTTTTGGGGTGGGTGGTGGCTCTGATGTGGGAGGGGTGGGCTACTTCCTTGGGAGGGGAATGGGTGTTTACTGGGGGGAAGGAGAGGACTTGGAGGTGAAAGGGATGGGTTGGGTGGTGGGTCGGGCCGCTTGGGTTTGGGATGGAAGGAACAGGGGAAAGGTCAAGATCTAACCAAAAAACATCCATAATGACATGGCACGGTCAGCAGAAGGGGGTGGGGGTTTGGAAGTCGAGGGAGTGGTTGTCTGCTGTGTCAGTGTGGATGTCGTGGGTACGTGAGTGTCGGCGGTATGCTTGTGTTTGGGTGGTGTCTGTTGCATGGGTGAGTGAGTGCATTTGTGTGTCTTGGGACCTGGGAGATGGAGGTGCTGGGGGATGGAGTGGTAAATGTGTTTATGTGTGTCTGCTGGAATGATGTCTGTGGGTATGCTGGATGTGGTGGATGTCTGTGTGTCTGTTTGAGTGGTATCTGCGGGTGTGGTGCTTGTGATGGATATCTGTGTATCTCGTGTGGTGGTGTCTGCGGGTATGGTGGGTGTGTCACTGACTGTTGTGGTGGTGACTGTGGGTATGCTTGATATTGTGTGTGTTGTGCTGGGTGTGGTGGGGGTGTCTGGGGAAGTGGTGACTGATGTTGTGTCTGTGGGTGTCTGTTGTTTTCTTGCATGCCTGTGTGTTTTGAGGTGCTTGTGTCTGTGTGTGCTCCTCTTGTGTGTTGAGGTGGGTGCATGCAGATTGGTCCGTGTGCTTTGAACATGTACAGAAAGCGGGGATTTGGATTGGGAAGAGGTAGATGGAGGGGGAAAGAAGGTGGGGGGTGACTGACTGCCGTCAGTGTGGAGGCCAGTGCCTGAAAAGATCTCTGTAGGCCAGGCATTGGACCAGGAATGCCTTCCAGGAATGCATTTGTTTGCTGGAGTTGGGTTGCCAATGCCTGGATGGCATTCACAATGGCTGTCTGACCCACAGAGATACTCCTCAGGAGGTCAATATACTCCTCACTGAGGACAGCAGGGGTAACAGGGTGTGGCGGAGGTGCCTGAGGCAAAGGAGATGCCCACTGTCTTGGGTGAGAGGGCACGGTCAACTGGGTGGGGAGCAACAGGGAGGGCAGTGATAGAACGAGGGTTGGCGGACAAAGATGGTACACGGGGATGGCCAGGTTAATCTGCCACCTGGATTGTCCACTGGAGGAATAATCTGATGATGAAGAGGATATTCTGGTCTCCTACGTGATACTCCCCTCGCACCCGGGATCACTGGGTCCTTCTGTGTCCAAGGTGTATTTTTTTCCAAGGTCCCATGGCCAGATGCGTCCCACCCTGTCTCCTTCACTTGCCGGTGCATATGCTGCAAATACAAAGAGACATATGGTCATCATGTATCCATGATCACACTTGAACAACAGCTCTGATTAGCAGACATTACTATCATGTCAAGAAGGCCCCACCAACAAACTCTACCCAAGTGGCCCATTCATGTGCCATACCATATGCATGCATGCCATCTGAAGTGTCAACAGTTGCCTACAGGAAATTCAGGATCTCGGGCAACTCCAATTACATGGCTGAAGTTGTGCAATCACAGTAACCATTCAACAAGTAGGAAACCTCATCACCCTCAAAGTTTTGCCCCAGGGAGCAGAACTCAGCTACATGTTGTCATCCAATAGTAGGCCAATGCCAAATGCATTCCCACACAAGGTCATGTACACATCTATGTGTCACATAGATAATGACCCAACAATAAGAAATGATGCTTCAAAATCCTGTCATGTTGATGACAAAAGTACAATACCTGGCGAAGGTGACATAGAAATACTCATGTCACACTGGAAACGTATCAACCATGCACATTTCACCAAGTGATATTTGTCCCAATAGAGTCACGGAGGTAGTACTAATGTTGCTCAGATAGGTCACACATGTGGCATGGAAATGGACACTGTAGACATCATGTGCAATATGTAAGGGAGAGATGCCCCCAAAATCCACAACACACTGAATCAGAAAGCCCCAGGGTAATCACCACTAATGTCTGGCACCCCTTACAATGACATACTCTGAGTGCATCAGTAGACACCATTAGTCCCTTGGATGTTGAAGAGACCCTGAGATTTGCAAGTACTTGTTGAAGGCCATCAACATATTGCCCAATTGGAAGCTACATCATTGTCTCCATTATGGTCATGCAGACTCAGATGTCTGTCTGTGGATGAATGCTTGTACCCAAACACATGTAATTTCAACATAACTGCAAGTCACTCCATGATGCATGCCAACAGTCAGGTCACAAACCTTCCCCATTACACATGTGCAGCGCACTTTGTTACATGCTACCACATCAATGGAATATCAATGTATGTTGTGGCTCAAAACTCTAGGTCTACCCGTCATGTCCCTCATTGCTACTGCAGTTGTACATGCCAAACGACATGTTATGATGCATGAGGGAATGTGTCAGCCAATAAGAAATGGTGACACATTCCTGTATGTGGCACAACATGAAATGTACCCCTATTGTGAATTGCTTTTTCCACACACAGGTTGCCATGCACATATATGTGAGGGAATACAGGCATCATCCCATCCATACAGGTAGACCATGCATGAAACAGCAGCTTTTAAATGTTTTCTAAAGGAGAAAGGGACACATTCTGACATGTAGGCACAAGGAATGTTGGTAACAGTTATGGCACATAAATCATGTCAATGTACATTTCCACTTACCAAGGTAAAGTATTGATCTTTAGCTGCACCCAAAGTACAATGTAAGCTCCGTCACATGTGTGATGGCCATCCTCACATTACAGACTTCAGTGAGGCACCAGCACCACCATAAGCTGAAGACCACTAGCCTCTGGGTGGCACATGCCAATATACTCATTTACCTTGGCACATGGCTGAGGACAGTGATCTATCATGTACTTACCTTTGGCCTGTAACATTGATGAGTAGTGGTTTGTTGCATAGAATTTACAAACACAAACAGTACTTGATTGGTCAATGTACACAGCTATATGTCGTCCCTGGAGAGCAAGAGGTTTGTGGATTGTACACAGTTGAATCCTGGGCCCCTGGACCAATAGGCAAGGCACATCAGTATGCAACACATGACATGTCTACACATGTGCCCTGTACTCACCCCCTTGCGGCTGCTGTGCTGTCCTCAAACACCCATCAAGCTCTGGATAGGCTACCACCAGAATGCAGGCCACTAGTGGGGTCGTGGTCCAACGGGCACCCCGCCCACATTGGGAGGATATCACCAGCTAGACCTCAGCAACTTTCCTGCCAAGCGTCTCAGGCCCTCCCACCTTTTCCTGCAGTGGGTGCTCTGCCTACTGTGGAACACCAGGGTCCGCACCTTCCAGGCGATGGCTCTCCATATCACCTTCTTTTGATGGGCGTTGACCTGCATGAATGCAAAAGATAAATCAAGAGATTATAATCACAAGATTCATCACAAATGGTTGAGTCACATACATGTCCATAACACCAAGCTAGAACTTTTATATTTGTCAATACTCCCCAGGTGTGACACACACAAGCCAATAAGTACAGGGACATGACTGCAGACAAATATATTTCCATCTGCGGACTAACCCACTACTCTGCTCAGGGCCTACAATGACTAAGCAAGCTTATTGACATCAGGTACCCTATGCTCTAGCAGTCTGTACTGTGATGTGAGCCACTATGAAACACTAAGCACCTATGTGACTTCTAAAGGGTAAACTCCTTAGGCCTGAATGGACCAACACATTCACGCTCTTTGAGAATCACTCACTGCATGCAGTCCCTAGAGGCAACTGCCAGAGTACATACTCCAACATTACACATGAGCAACAATCAAGGGGCTGGCCTGGTGGGTACAGAAAGTGTCTTCCCTGTCCATGTGTGGACACGTGGACTAATAAATGCAGACTCATGCCACTTCAGGGGGTGGGGTTCTGTGCTATGTACCTGTACCACAGAACACTCCTTTGGACATATGCGTCCAGCCTACAGAGATGTCATCCAACAAACAAAGGCATGCATTGTATAGTTTTTGCTATGTGACCAAGCTACTGACTCACATATCATGGCCTCCCTATAATCAACATACTGTCTGCACTGTGGGACTGTCAGTTATGCAATACGCCTGTATAGGAGAAATATGATCTGTAAGAAGGTGATAAAAGAGCTGTGGGAGTAAGGGACCTACCATGACACACACTGACAATGATGCTAAGTGCACATATGGACTAGATAATGATTTAACTCTGTACCCGTTCATAATCTTGTCAAAGCACTAAGGCATTCAGGGCAGGTTTTGCCACGAGAGCCCTATATTGGCCACATGACAGGATCTGCTGGGGTGCAGGGAATGGACACAGTGCCATAGTTGCATAGCCACTGTGACTTTCCCACAGCCTAGACTAGGTCCCATACTGGGAGATACATTTGACAGGCCCTGATCTCTGCAGGGTGAGCTGACAGAACCTACATGACACTCCATTTCCATAACTTCAATGCATGACAGTATATCATGTAGCCAACATAATTTTCTCATGTTGTTTATGTAGCAACCTGAAGGGCAGAGTGAGTCATGATATGCCTTCCACACAACAGTTTAGCAAGGGCAGTTGTGTTTTGAAAGATCTGTGGCACTAAACACATTGCTCATAGGACTCTCAACTGACTCATACAACATGCATTCTCAGCTCATTCTGTCATACACATACATGTTGTCTGATATTTACAACAACCATGAGGAATGAGATGTCAGTGGATGGCAGTAATGTCTCCTTACGCAGTTATGTGCATCCAAAACAAGGATGATCAAGGACCCCAAAAACCTCACACAACACAATGTGACCTAACTTAACATATGGCACTGGCCATCAATACCTGCACATTGTCCATCCCATTTATGAAACACAGACTGCAACAACAGACGAACAAGTAGTCAAACTGGCACACATAGGCACATTCTAGTCTGTGAGGAGGGAAAAGATGGTGAAGTACAGAGAAAATTGAGCACTTGAGGGACTTACCTGCTCCTCTGGTGAGCCATAGAGCTGTTCAACAGGGGTAGAGCCTCATTCACTAGCCTCTCCAGGTCCTCTGGAGAGAAGACGGGGGCCCTATCACCTGCTGGACATGGAATGATTGCTCCCAGAGGCGGCACACAGGAGATCAGGTGTGGAGGTCTTGCTGGCACCAGTGTCAGGAGTCAAGTGAGTGAACCTGCAGAACATGGCAGTCATGTCCACCACATGGCCTGCAACCGCCACTGGCAACAACGTTAGCCTATGGCTGTGTTCACAAGGGTTGCAACCACCTGCCGCCATGATGGCTTCCGCCGGCGATCGCGGGCAGATGCTAATGTCCAGTGGAGTAAGTCAGGTAGCCATTTTTGCCATTGGGCTACATAAACTGTGTTACACCTGCAAAAAATGATTTTTGACCTTGCAGACAGGCTTATCCTGTCTTGTCATGTAGGTCCTACTATTCAAACACCATTGCAGTATGTTGCAGGGCACAGATGGCATTTAATAGTGGGGCACAGTCCACCACCACCAACAGTCATTTTGGGAGTAGGAATATCCAGTCACATTTCGAGGGAAAATTGTGTGGCACATCTTTGAGTAAGGTCCACATACATGTTGTGACCACATGTGTGGAAAACCATAGTGGTCACATGACCCTTGTGTTATTTGCAGCTGTGATGTGTACTGATTGCCATGTCTAGCCATTCAGAAATACCTTCTGTCAACAACCACTTTAATGTTTGCCTATTCTACAGGACAGGGTCTGACAAATCCCTCTCTTCTGTGGTCTGAGGGGCTGTACCCTGGAATATGTACTTTGACTCAGTAAGAGTCACACATTTTTATGTCGCAAAGGCCCAGACATATGGACAGCCTATGTGCTGTACACTGGAATAAAATGTTTGTTGAGACCAAACTCTTACACTGATGTGTTTGTGTTTAATGGTTGTAAACCTGAGCAGGACACAGTGCACTTGTGACATATCCCTCTTTACACAAGTAAGTCATATCTTCATCATATGGTTCACATGTTCTTACATCTCTACATAGCAAAATGATGAAATTAAGCAAGCAGACAATGAGTTTGTGATGGGTGAATTTATTACAGTGCTGATACATTAAATCAAATTTGGACAACAAAAAAAGAAAAATAATAAAGTGAAGGGTTCAGTCATGGTGAATGAAATCATTGTAGTAGGTGCCACACCATTGGGAGTTCAAAGTCCAGGGTACTCATCCCATTGGAACTGGTAGGTAGCTCTGGATCAGTCAACAGAGTGAATGTGTGGCACACAAAGCAGTACATTTAGGAAGAGGTCACCTGCTGGCAGTGGTGCATGTCTTGCCCTCTGCACCTCCTGGATTCTTTGCTGGGAGTCCCCGCTTGAGTGGTGGGGGGCTCTGCTGCTACAGAGGCAGGAGTGACTGGGTCTTGTTTATCTGGCAGGGCCTCCCTTCCAGTGGCTGGCATAGATGAAGAAGGGCCTCGTGTTGATTGGCCAAAGGAAGGGGTAGAGTGGTGTTGTAGAGCCCTTCTCAGGGTGGTGTTAATGTCCCCTATCACCCCTATTAGGGAGGCCATGCGGGGATTGTGAGCCTTCCAGTGTTCTTGCATGTCCCTCTGTAGCTGCTCGATTTTCCGGAGTTCTGTCAAGACCTTGCCCATCATGCCTTGGGACTCCTGATAGACCCCCAAGACATGGCTGATGGTGTCCTGGCCAAGAGCATCCTGTGAAGATTAAGCTCCAACGAAATCCATTTGGTATGAAATCTTTATTTCTTCACAAGACAGAGAGCTTAATTGCTCTCCACCCTCTTGACGCTCGCCCCTACAGTCCATCTCATGTCATAATTACCTCACTACATTCTAACAACATTATTATACTGAACATGCCGTGTCTTCACATATCTCCTTATATACTGACCATATATTATTTTAATAGCTTTCAATTTCTTATTCACAACTTATCAAACAATTATATTCTTGCTACATTTCACATAGTTATATGGTGTTGTCACAATGAAGATAGTAATAGGAGGATAACAACATAATACTTTACCACCGTGTGACTTTGCATACATTCCCCATGCTCCATATTGCTCCCTTCTGTAAAATTACTACATTGTGTCTAACTTCTCTCACTCACCGCGTAACAGAGTACTTACTGTCCCCTTTCTGGACAATACCTCCCTTCCTTATGACAACCCAATCTCCACTTTGTACATGGCATTTTTGACACCTTTCCTTTTTTTATAATAGTACACATTTTCTCTTGCATTTCATTCACTTTTTGTTTTATTATTTCCAGATCAACTTTTATTATATTTTTTTCTTTTAACCACATAGGACACTCTTTTATACCTGGTTCCCTCCCTTTCAAAGATACAAAAGGTGAGACACCTGTTACAGAATGTGGAGTTGTTCTGTGTGACCACATCATCTTCCTGAGTTCCTTTTCCCATGAAAGTTGATTAGCTAAAGATAGATGTATATTTTCCATCCAATATGATTTATTCTTTCTACTAATTCATTTGCTTGTGGACGGAATAAGGCTACCCTTTCATGTATAATTCCAATCCTATTCAAATAATCCGTCATTTCCCTAGATACAAACTTTACCCCATTATCTGATACAATTTTCTTCAGTATTCCTTCTTCCACAAAAACTTCTTCCAGAAACTCAATTACTCCTAGTGTATTTACATGTTCCATCGTTTCTACCACAAAGCACTTAGTGTGATAATCTACTAATGCTATTATGTATTTATGCCTCACTCCCAACTTAAATATTGGACCCATAAAATCGATGGGCAACTTCTCCCATGGTTTTTACAGGAATTCCATGACTGATAATGGGGGTTGTCTCACTGTTTTGATCTTGTCACTGTTTGCACATGCAACACAATTCCTTACGCTCTCTTCTACTTCTTGATCCATTCCAAGCCACCAATATGATTGCCTCACTTTTCTCTTCATCATTACCCCATCAGAATGCCCTTCATGCATAAGGTTCATAATGTGTCCACGAATTCCTTCTGGAGGAACCAATTGATTTCTCCTTATTAATTTGCCATTTGCTATACTCAATTCTTCTCTTACTTTAAAGTACTCACTCATATCGATGTTAACTCCATCTTAATGTTTTCATCCTTCCACAACTCTTACTTCAACCTTCTTTATGACTAAGGCCATCATTTTGACTTTGGAGGTCTTTTACCAAGACCGCCAAAGCCGCGGGTGCAAGAAGACCGCCAATGCTGGTGGTCTTCCGCCCACCAGATCACGAATACTGAAGGATTTCTGTCACATTTTGGGCAGAAATCCTCCAGTAGTCGTGCTGGCAGTCAGAGGCACATGGGCGGTTCCACCACCGGCCGACCTGCCAAAAGGACTCCACCAGCTGTATTCGAGCAGTAATATGGCCTGGAGGTGTCCTGATGGCAGGGCGCTGCCGGCGGTGGAAGCGTCCGTTTCCTTCTAGATTACCTCCTCGCCAGACAAGGTAAGTCGATCGTTAGACAGGGGATGGAGGTGGGAGGGTGGAGTGTGGTGTGTGTGAGTGGGTGTTGTCTGAGTGTGTGAATGTAAGAGTGTATGAGTGTATTGAACGTGTGTGTGTATGCATGTGTGTATGAGTGTATTGAATGTGTGTGTGTATGAGTGTATTGAATGCTTGTGTGTATGCACCGTTGAATACATATATGGATGTTGAGGTGAGTGCGTGAATGAATGCTTAGGTGCGTGCGTGTATGGATGCCTGTGAGTGTATGCGTGTATGGATGTTTGTGAGTGAATGCGTGTATGTCAGTGTAGGTGTATGAGTGTATGCAAGGTACATGAAAGAGTGTATGCAGAGTGCATGTGGGAATGTGCGGGGGTACATGTGGGAGTGGAAAGTCGGGGCGTTGCACTAGAAGGGGGGGTGGAGAGAGAGGGGTGGGGGGTTCTGTTATGGAGGAAGGCTGGGGGGTAATGGGCTTGCTGGGGGAGAGTTGTCTGCAGGTGACAGGAAAGAAATTTCCTGTCACCGGTAGCCTTTCTGCCAGAGTTTTCGTGGCGGTGCTACTGCCGCAGAAACCCTGGTGGAAAGCAGCTCCAAATACCACCAGCGGTCTTCATTGGACCACAGGGTTGGAGATGCTGATCTCTGGCCTGGTTGGTCCACCACCCTGGTGGTACAGCTGGGTATGTGGCGGGTTGGCAGAGGCCAACCTGCCATACGCATTATGTGGCGGTCTTCATCGTCAGTCTGTCAGCGGTAAAAGCGCCATCATGGCCCTGGCGGTTAGTAGACCACCAGGGTCATAATGAGGGCCTAAATCTTTTTCTTTAGCAACCTCCCATTCTTCAACACTTATAGCCATCTGCTCAAGATAAATTTTTCTCAGTTCTTCTTCACTTGCAGTTACATTATCTACAACTTCTTCCACATCACCCGGCATCCTTGTAAACTGCTACCACATTCTTACTGCCCCTGACAAATTCAATCTCAAAGTTATAATCCATAACAGACAATAACCGTCTTAAAATGCGTGGAGTAACATTCCATTCCAAACCTCTACCTCCTTTAAAAATATATGTCAAGGGTTTATGATCAGTTCTTACCTTGAAAGGTAAACCCCACACATAGAACTTAAAATGGTTAATTCCCCAGCAACAAGCTAAGGCTTCCCTCTCTATTACAGAATATGACCTTTCAGCTCCTTGTAACGTTCTGGACGCAAATCCAACTACATACTTCTTATCATCCTTCTTTTGAGTTAAAACTGCACAAATGCTAACATTGCTAGCATCCGTGGTTATGTAAGTTCTTGCCTTAACATCAAAATGGCCTAATGTAGTAGCCTGAATTATACATTTTTTTATCTCTTCAAAGCCACATTCACACTCCTCATTCTAAATAAATTCTACCCCTTTCTTCATTAACCTTCTTAACGGCTCCACAATCTCAATAAAGTTTTATACAAAGTTTGAACTATACTCTGGAAGTCCTAGAAACGACTTCAATTCATCTTTGGTCCTAGGTTTTGGTTATTTTTTTATTTGCTTGTACTATGCTTTTTTTGTCTGATTCCATTACTGTTTACAACATGTCCTAAGTAGGTTACCTCTCATTTCCTAATTTGACACTTGTCTTTCTTGATGGTTAATGCGTGTTTCTCAAGCCTCTTCATTACCTCATTGAATAACAAATCATGTTCATTTGCACTGCTTCCCACAACCAATATATCATCTTGAAAACAAAGTTCTTGCTTCATATCTCCAAAAATATTTTTCATAATTCTTTGGAATACCGCAGAGGCTGAGGCTAATCCAAAAGGCCTTCTTTTGTAATGAAAAGCTCCCAGCGTTGTTACAAAGTATGTAAGATGCCTAGATGTACACATAGCTTAACTTGATGGAATGCGGATGACATATCGAGAACACTAAAAATCTCTCCTTTTCCCACCAGTGTAAACATTTGAGATATACTAGGAAGTGGTTGCCTGTCTGCCCACATGTTTTTATTGAGATCTCTAAGATCTACACATAGCCAAATTTTAACTCCCTCTTTTGGTACAGTTACAACTGGTGCGAGCCATTCAGAGGCTTAAATAGGTTCCGTAATGTCTTGTTCCAGCATCTTATCCAATTCTTCTTTTAAGGGTTCTCTCATCAAATTAGGGATATTTCTTACTTTGTGGGTTACTGGCTTTGCCCCTTCCTTTAATATTATCATATTGTTTCTTTTTCTGCTAACATAACCGGTTCTTTTGCATTTGGGTTTATTATTAGATTTAAATCTTTCTGATGATGCCACCCCATCAAATCTGAACCATAATCTGTAATATATATTTTTCCATGCACAGATCTGTTCTTAAAAGTAATTGTCCTCCATATCATTCCTAAAATCGTTATTTTCTTTCTTGCATTTCCTACAGCCCTTTTATCTGCTTTTGATTATCTGGGTATTTTGCATCCCCACCCATTTGACTTCATATGTTTCCTTTGATGTAAGGGTGAATAAGCTTCCTGAATCTATTGACACCTTAGCAGATGTACCATTCAAAAAACGTGCCAATGGTTTCTATAGTCATCTCTTCCTTACATTGAACAATTTCATTTGACTGTTCTACAGTTAAAATCACCTCATGAATACTTTTACACCGTCTTGACATTCCTTGTCTACTAGTTGCATCCTTATATTACCTCTTGAGTCAATTTGTGTTTTGCATACTTTGGTAAAATGCCCTCTTTTGCCTCAATTTCTACAAATTATATTGTTTGCTGCACACATGTTACTGGATGCAATATGACCTGGAGCACCACAACGAAAACATTTCACTTCCCCCCATCCAAAGGTTTTCTGCTTCAATTATATCCCAACCTTGGTTGCTTGTATGCTTTCCTTCACGTTGTTATTCCTCTCTCTAGTTGTTTCCTTCCCATTGTCATTTTTAATTTCATTTATTGCATCATATTTTTTCCATCATCAGTCTTGTCTTGTTCTTGGAACCAGTCAGCTGTATGTTCCATTCCTTTAGCTATTTTTATAGCTTCTTCTAATTTGGGATCTTTCATCAATAATTGTTCTTTTACCTTCTTGCTGTATGCACACCTTACAATTTGATCTCTTATTAAAGTGTTCAAATTGACAAGATAGTACGAGGCCTCTCAGCGCTGCTACATATGATGTAATATCTTCACCCTCCCTTTGTACTCTTGGAAAAAATTTATGGCATTCTAGAACTAAGTTTGTTTTAGGAGTAAATTGAATGTCTAACATTTGTATTGACATATCAAACACATTGGTAGGTTGACCATCACCCATTCCTAGGGATAGTTCTGGTAAGTCCTCATAAATCCTCCTGACCTCAACTACTATGTGTGATGTTATAAAATGGCTTGCTATCTAGGTAGTCCATATCGGTCTCCTCCAATTGCTGACAAATATGTTATGAAAATCTTTTTCCATTGTTTTTAGGGAATCAGTGAATTCCTCGGTGTTGACAGGATTGGGGGTGGTGAGGACATAGATTGTTTAGGCATTTTTTTCATTCAAATATAGCATTAAATACCAATTTTAACAAAATATACTGTATAAAAAATATATACAACTAGATAATAACTTAATGACAATATAATAATGCAATGCAATACTGCTAATGCAATAATGTAAATAAATAACCAGTTAAAATGTAACTTGCATTAACTTCAAACTATTTTATATAAATAGTCCTATTTTTACTGTTATTAATGACTGCAGATCCCACCTAGCAGTCCTTTGTTTATTATTATTAAATAAGAGTTGAAAACAGTCCTTTGTTTATCATTATGACATGAGACCAAGCTTTAGTGAGAGTGCCGCTTCAGGCATTTCCTTGTTACGTAAATTCCTCCATCGATGGGTTCCTTGACGTAGTAGCACGTTAGGTGCCTTTTAATCAGGTCAGTTGCTGTTTACTTGTTTATACCACCTCAGGCATTTCCTCGTTCTGTCAAAACCTCGCACTCCGTAAAATCCTGGCGCTCTTTCTAATGACTCGCGCTCATGCAGAGCACTGCGCTGACAATCGTTTGTGCGGCCTTATGCTCGTGCCAGTACGGTTCCTCAAAGGCTTGCACAAACAATGGCAGCAACTTTGTTTGAAAGTAAACAGAATGTAACACAGTTTTGCTTTTATTTCCTTGCTGTAATTATAACGCTGTAGTGAATGAAAGAAAATGTCGACTTGCCTTCCAAGAAATAGGTATAATCTCCAGTCCATGTTATGTCCAATTTAATGACAAATGCTTGTGAGGTTCCAGGGGTGAAGATGTCTGTTTCAGTCTGTCCCCTGAACAGATTAGTCGCCACTCATCGCCAATGTAAAGATTAAGCTTCAACTAAATCCGTTTGGTATGAAATCTTTATTTCTTCACAAAACATTTCCAGGTGAGCTTCACTGCTCTCCAACCCTCTTGAGACTCTCCTCTACATTCCATCTCATGTCAAAACTACCTCACTACATTCTAACATCGTTATTCTACTGAACATGCCTTGTCTCCATATATCCCCAGTGGCCTGGCCCACAGCATTCCTCTCACACACCCTACCCCCATGGCCCCACTGCCAGTGCTCTTGCCACAGGGTGCCTTCTCCCACTGGGTCCTGGACCCTCATTGTTGAAAGTGTTGCGGTACAACTCAAGATCCAGGACTGGTGGGCATAAGATGGTGGACGGTGTGCTCGGAACACAGTTTGGGGGGCAAATGGTTGCCTGTGATGTAGAGGCAACTGGGCTGGGAGGCGTTGATGTGGCCACAGTGAGACTCACTTTGGGTACCTCACCAAGTTGTCCAGATTGGCCAGAACCGTCTTCCATGTCCAGGCGTCCAGGCGTCCAGGCGTGTCTTCTCCACTGAGGACTTCATCCATAGTGGCAGTCTCTTCTGTGGCCTCTATGTGCCCAGTGGCAGCTCGACCTGTTGATGTGAAAGACACAAGGTTACTGGTTGTATTGTGACATCTACCTCCAACAGTTTAGTGTTAAATTAAACATGGACCTTGTACAACTTTATTTTGCAGTTAATCTTATCGTGGCATGTAGCCATGACATTGGTTGTATTTACAACCCATTTGTGGAGCGTATCAGATTTTTTAACTGACGCAGCTGCTGCGATGTGCAGATCATTAGCCCTTGGGATGATGGCCTGAGAATGTCAACTTGCACCAGTGCAGGCAAACCCCGTGGCTAGGCAAGATATGTCTTTGGCCCTTTTGGGGTCTAGTTAATTGTTATGCAGGCAGACCCAGGATTTTGTTGTATATGTGACTGGAGTCAACGTGTGGTCAGTGCGTTGTGAATTTGTCTGCTGCCAATAATATTCTAATAATTCATCTTGAGGCCTTTGGGATCATTGTTTTGCACACTGGGTAAGCTGTCCTTCCTGTCCTCAATAGTTTCATCTTGTGTTAGCTGGTCCAGATGGAGCTAGGGGGCCAGACACATCTCAGAGTTGAGCATGATCTGTATCTTGGTCCCTTCCAGGTGAGTAAACTTCAATTGAGATTTAAGACACAGGTGTATTTTAGGCATATGAACACTTGGGTTTGGAGTTAGAGAAACAGAGCCTCCTGGCCTTAGCAGTCATGTCACTCCCTCTACTTAACTTAAATGTTATCCCCCAGGTGAGTACACTTCAATTGAGAGTTAAGACACAGGGGTCCTTGGATGAGAGAGGGCTGTGCTGGTGTTTGGAGTTATGGATTCAGGGCCTGCTGGGGGTTGCAGCCATGTAACTCCCTGTACTACACACACTATACATAGACTACAGATACATCATCCCAGGTGAGTAGACTTCAATTGAGAGTTACCAAACAAGGGTATTTGGACAAGTAACCACTGCTCTTGTGGTTGGAGTCAGAGAAACAGTGCCTCCTGGGAGTTGCAGTCAGGTCCCTCTATGTAGTACACACACTAGACCAATGTTATCCCTCCAGGTGAGTAAACTTCATTTTAGAGTTCACCAACAGATATAATGGAGCATGGGGCCACTGGTCTGGTGTTTGGAGTTAGAGAAACAGTGCCTCCTGAGAGTTGCAGTCAGGTCACTCTCTGTAGTACACAGAATTGACCACTGTTATCCACCCAGATGAGGAAACTTCATTTTAGAGTTCACCAACAGATGTATTGGGGCATGTGACCACTGATGTGGTGTTTGGAGTTAGAGAAACCATGCCTCCTGGGAGTTGCAGTCAGGTAACTCACACTACTTTCCAATACTTGACAAATGTTATCCCCTCAGGTGAGTACACTTCACTTGTGAGTTAACAAACAAGGGTATTTGAAGAAGAGAACAAGGGGCTGGTATTTGGAGTTACAGAAACAGGACCTGCTGGGATTTGCAGTCAGGTCACTTTAATTACTCCACAATACCTGACAAGTGTATCCCCCAGGTGAGTAAAAGTCATTTGGGAATTGACATACAGTGGCCTTTGGACAATTGAACACTGGGTTGATGTTTGGAGTTACTGAAATAGTGCCTCCTGTGAGTTTGAGTCATGTCAGTCCCAGTACTATGCACACTACACAAATATCATCCTCCCAGTTGAGTACACATCAATTGAGAGTTAAGACACAGGAGTCCATGGACAAGAGAACACTGTGCTAGTGTTTGGAGTTACAGATACAGGGCCTGCTGTGAGTTGCAGTCTGGTCACCCCCTGTACTACACACAATATACAAATGTTATCCTCCCAGGTGAGTCCATTTCAATTTTGAGTTCACAACCAATGGTATTTGGATAAGTGTATACTGGGCTGATGGTTGGGTTTACAGACATAGGTGGTCATTACAACCCTGGCGGACGGTGTTAAAGCGGCGGTAAGAACGCCAACAGGCCGGCGGTAAAAAATTTGCAATTACGACCGTGGCGGAAACCGCCAACAAAGACAGCCACTTTAACACTCCGACCGCCACGGCGGTTCAAACAAACAGCGCAGCGGTCACCGCCAAAAGACAGGCGGAGGACAATGTACTGCCCACACTATTATGACAGGCCAATCCGCCACCTATTCCGGGGCGGAAACAGGAATTTCGAAGGGAAAACGCTCACTTCTACACACTCCACGAGGAAGGAGGACACCATGGACCCGGAACTCCAAATCCTACCTGCGATAGTCTTCCTGCTCCTGTACCAGGAGCAACAACGCTGGCGGCGAAGACCACAGTGAGTACTGCACCTACGACACAGGGGAGGGGGGAGGCAAAAAACAGGGACACACACAGGCAACACCCCCACCCCCACCTTCATCCACTACAACACACACACTAATACATATCTATACATTATAGTTACACCCCTCCAACCCCCCCGGAAGAATGCAAAGACAAAAGGAAATGAGTGGAACCATTGTAATCTATTAAAATGCAGGACGCAAAAATATACATATATACACTATTAACAAAATATACACCAAGAATAGTAGTCCAGGTATTGCACCATTCATAGTCCGTGGACCACTGGGCCCAAAATGCATGGGCGAGGCCCACACTCGATACCAGATCAAAACAGAGAGAACACTGCAGGGGCATCAGATAGAAATACAAAAGGCACCTCAGGGGGAAGGGAAGGGGGGGCACCTCAGCCAGGTGAGTGCACGATGCCAGATCCACGAGGGGGCTCCATGCCCATTGATGTATCCTGGGGAGTGCAAAGCCACAGTCTCTCAAGTCTATACAGTGGGTGGTTTGCCCACTGCTGCATCCTGGGGAGTGCAAAGCCAGTCTCTCAAGTCTATATAGTGGGTGGTTTGCCCACTGCTGCATCCTGGGGAGTGCAAAGCCACAGTCTCTCAAGTCTATACAGTGGGTGGTTTACCCACTGCTGCATCCTGGGGAGTGCAAAGCCACAGTCTCTCAAGTGGATAACAGTCTCCACTGGTTCTGGAGGGGGACTGGTGCCCAGAGTGCTTTATCCTGTGAAGGACAGAGGTAGTGGATGCATGTCTCCACTGGTTCTGGAGGGGGACTGGTGCCCAGAGTGCTTCATCCTGTGAAGGACAGAGGTAGTGGATGCATGTCTCCACTGGTTCTGGAGGGGGACTGGTGCCCAGAGTGCATCATCCTGTGAAGGACAGAGGTAGTGGATGTATCTCTTCACTGGCTCTGGAGGGGGACTGGTGCCCAGAGTGCGTCACTCACCCCGTGACGGTCCCAGTTGCGTCAGTGCCCCTGCCGCTCATGGGCTAGCGGTGCTTGATTTGGCGGTGCCCTGTTGAGCGGTGCTTGAGTTGGCGGTGCCCTGTTCAGCGGAGCTTGCCCTGTTCAGTGGTGCTTGAGTTGGGGGTCCCTCATTGCCCAGATGGCCTGGGGCTGGCGGTCCTTCACTGAGCAGCTGGGCTGTGGCTGGCGGGGCCCTCCTGGGCAGCTGGGCTGTGGCTGGCGGGGCCCTCCTGGGCAGCGAGGATGGGGCTGGCGGTGGGCACCTGGGCAGCGAGGATGGGGCTGGCGGGGCCTTCCTGGGCAGCCGGGCTGTGGCTGGCAGGGCCCTCCTGGGCAGCGAGGATGGGGCTGGCGGTGGGCTCCTGGGCAGCGAGGATTGGGCTGGCGGGGCCCTCCTGGGCAGCTGGGTTGTGGCTGGCGGGGCCCTCCTGGCCAGCTAGGATGGGGCTGGCGGTGGCCTCCTGGGCAGCAGGGATGGGGCTGGCGGTGTCCTCCTGGGCAGCGAGGATGGGGCTGGTGGTGGCCTCCTGGGCAGTGAGGATGGGGCTGGCGGTGGCCTCCTGGGCAGCGAGGATGGGGCTAGCGGTGGCCTCCTGGGCAACAAGGATGGGGCTGGCAGTGGCCTCCTGGGCAGCGAGGATGGGGCTGGTGGGGCCCTCCTTGGCAGCGGGGATGCTCTTCCCAGACTTGCCGGGTTTCTTGTGGCCCTTCCCCACCTTGGGAGGTGTCACAGCTGAGTCCACACTCCCACCGGGACCCCTGGGAGCGGCTTGGGTGGCTGGAGTCTTCCCCCTCTCCCGCCGGGCACTGGACAACTTCTGGTGCTTCACAGGGGTGGGACTGGCTGTGCTGTGGCTCCGTGCCACACTGGCTGTCCTGGTGGCCGGTGCACTCCACATACCTGTGACTACAGGCACCACTGGTCCCGGAGATGTTGTGGCTGAGGTGCTAATTCGGGACCTATGAGATGGATGGGGGTGTGGGAACTAGGTCAAGGCTGGACAGGAAAAGTTTTTGGGACACACTGGGACGGGTAGCTGGAGGGGGTTTGGGAGTGGAGGAAGAGGTGGTGGTAGTAGGAGGTGTACGTTTGGTGACTTTAGGTGCAGGTGCATGCGCTGGAGGCTGTCGTGAGGTGGATGGCTGTTGGGTGGGTGTGTGCCTGCGTTTGTGTATCTTCGGAGGGGGCGTCACAGACACACTGGGAGAGGACACAGGGGACGTGTGAATGGTAGTGGGGGTGGTGACTACACGTGAGCGGGGTGTGCTGGTGGGTGTGCTGGTGAGGGACGTAGTGGCTGTAGAGGTAGTGCATGCAGGTGTGTGCCTAGACGAGACTGGGAGGGAGGAGGGAGACGACAAGGATGGGGACACAGTGGAGGCAGTGGATGTTGCTGTGTCTGCATGTGTGTGATGCTTGCGTGAGTGCCTGTGGGATGTGTGGTGCTTATGTTTGCCTGAGCTTCCCTTGTGTGGTGAGGTGTGTGCAGGCTGGTCTGATGGTGTGCTTGGGATAGGCAGAGGTACAGGGAATTGGGTCTGGGTGGAGGAAGTTGGAGGGGGAGGCTAGTCACAGGGATAATGGCTGCCATCAGTGCTGAAGCCAGAGTTTGAAAGGCTCGGTGAAGGGCCGCCTGACCAGAATGAATGCCCTCCAGGAATGCATTTGTTTGTTGCAACTGCCTTTCTACACCCTGGATGGCATTTAAAATGGTAGACTGCCCAACAGTGAGTGATCTGAGGAGGTCAATGGCCTCCTCACTGAGGGCAGCAGGGGTGACTGGGGGAGGGCCTGAGGTGCCTGGGGCGAAGGTGATGCCCACCCTCCTGGGTGAGCGGGCAATGGGCGAAGGCTGAGGGGCTGCTGGGAGGGCGGTGCTGGTAGCGGGGCTGGCGGCTGTACCTGTAGATGCTGGGGGCACAGATGTTGCCGCCACCACAAGGGAGCTCCCATCAGAGGACGAGTCCGTGTCGCTGGTGTCAGCTCCTGTCCCCGCCGTGGAGCTCCCCTCGCCCTCCGTCCCACTGGTGAATTCTGAGTCCGTAGTGTGGCCCTCCATGGCCATGTGGGATGCAGCCCCCTCGTGCTCTGGTGCCACTGCTCCTCCGCCTGATGATGCTAATGCACACAAGAACAGGGAGACCACAAAAAAAGAGGGGGGGGCACAGAAGAAAGACATGTTGAGTGCATGGATTACCGCTACCGTTGGCGGACAAGACAGACACAGAAGCCCCCTGCACTACGCCGTGCTCTTGGGCTCTACAGTGCAATTCCTGGGAAATGGCCTACAAGTCTATGGACGACATCTGCACACATAGATGACACAGGGGCATGAATAGCTGTACTTGGCACTCTACAAAGGTGGGCTGGGGGGGCCACAGGGCCATGCCTTACGGAGGGGCCTAGCCTACGGAACTCGCCCTGGCCTAGGGAAACCCACAGCCTTCCTCCCCCACCCAGACAACTCCACTGCTCGCAAAGTCAGCTAAATGAGAGTGTACTCACCCCCTTGTGTCTGCTGTGATGCCCTCAAGCGCCCATCCAACTCCGGGTAGGCCACCGCCAGGATCCTGAACATCAGGGGGGGTCATGGTTCGACGGGCACCCCTCCCACGTTGGGAGGCCATCCCCAGCTCAGCCTCCGCCGTCTTCTTGCTCCAGCGGCGAATGTCCTCCCATCTTTTCTGGCAGTGGGTGCTCCGTCTGTGGTAGACCCCCAGGGTCCGGATGTCCTTGGCGATGGCACGCCAAATATCTGTCTTCTGGTGGGCGCTGACCTACATGAAATGTACAGGGGAAGAAGAGAAGTCATTACCAACTGCACCGTCAAAGTGAGTGGCCCCCATCCCTACCCTTGCCATGTGGCACATGCACCCACCGTCTTTCATGCACGCAGAACTCTGCCCCCTTCCCTCTTACAACCAGCCCTCTCCACACAGACATAGCCCATACAACATGCTCCCTGTGTACTTACCTGTTTGTCTGGAGGACCGTAGAGTAGCTTGTACTGGGGGAGGACCCCATCGACGAGCTTCTCCAACTCCTCCGATGTGAAGGCAGGGGCCCTTTCCCCAGACACACAAGCCATTGTCTCTTCCAGACCGAGGTCACAGCAGCACTTGCAGTGTAGGTCCTCTCCTGTCGAAGATCAGGTATCGAGTGATTAAACAGATAGAAAATGGTGGTCACGTCCGCGACGGTCACATCCGCGGCGGTGCGTACCTTCACCACCGGCGTACATCGTCATTGGCTCCTGGGACCCATAGGGTCCAATGTTAACCAATGCAGCATTGCGCCGCGGTCTCCGACCGCCTACTGCGACGGTGTACAACGCCAGCGCAGTTACCTCACATCCCATTGTCACACTTTAGAGGTCAGGCAGCCGCCATTTCTGGGGCCCACATGGCCTAATTTCCAACTGCGTCACACATACCTAGGCCTCGTCTCAACACACATACAGGCCACATGTTGTGTATGATTGGTGTTCTGTGTAAACTGTGGGTACATACCTCTGAGTTGTTTGACTCTGTGGTCGCTGTTGTCCTTCATAGGCACCGTCCGCTGGGACATGTGAGGAGATGGCGGAATCCTCCGGTGTACCGACCACTGGTGGACCTGTCGACAATGGAGGAAAGAAATTTGATAATCACCTACAGGTTTGACCGTGCCACAATCCAGGAACTCTGTACCCAGTTGGTGATGTTGATGTCAGCAATCCGCCATCCCACAGGAATCCCCCCTCAAGTGCAGGTGCTATCAGTGCTCCATTTCCTTGCAAGTGGGTCTTTTCAAACAACTGTGGCCATGGCATCAGGGATGTCCCAGCCTATGTTTTCCAACGTATTGTCCAGAGTGTTGTCTGCCCTGCTGAAACACATGCGGAGCTACATCGTTTTCCCTCAGGTGGAGGATTTGCCTACAGTGAAAGGTGACTTCTATGCCCTTGGAGATATCCCCAACATCATAGGTGCCATTGATGGGACCCATGTGGCTTTAGTCCCCCTCCACAGGAGTGAACAGGTGTACAGAAACCGGAAGAGTTATCATTCCATGAATGTACAGATGGTATGTTTGGCAGACCAGTACATCTCCCATGTGAATGCCATGTTCCCTGGCTCAGTGCATGACGCCTACATCCTGCGGAATAGCAGCATCCCTTATGTGATGGGTCAACTCCAGAGGCACCATGTGTGTTTTTAGGTGAGCCCCTGGAAGCAAGACAGTGGGAGTGGGAATGGTTGTCTGGGGTTATCCATACAGGTTAGTGTGTGTCTAACAGTTGTCCCTCGCCATTTGTAGGTGACTCTGGGTACCCCAACCTGTCATGGCTACTGAGCCCAGTGAGGAATTCCAGGACCAGGGCAGAGAACCCTACAATGAGGCCCGTGGGCGAACTAGGAGGGTGATCAAGCGGACCTTCGGCCTCCTGAAGGCCAGGTTCTGGTGCCTGCATATGACAGGTGGGTCCCTATTCTACTCACCAAAGAAGGTGTGACAGATCATCGTGGCCTGCTGCATGCTTCACAACTTGGCTTTGTGATGCCAGGTGCCTTTTCTGCAGGAGGATGGTCGAGATGGCAATGTTGTGGCAGCTGTGGAGCCTGTGGACAGTGATGAGGATGAAGCAGAGGAAGAAGACGTGCAGAACAGGGACTCAGTGATCCAGCAATATTTCCAGTGAAACACAGGTGAGAATACATTCCTGCCTACTACATGTACTTTTACACTACTACTTCTATCCTGTCTGTTGTTTTCACCCAGCGTATGGTCACTGAGTTGTCACTTTCCCTTACGGTTTCACAGGTGTGGGTCCCAACGTGTGTCATCTGCTTAGATTCCTCATGGACTAGAGCTGTGTGACATAGGTATGAACATTTCATGAACATTTTGTCACTGTAATTGCAAATACACTATTTCGAAATCACAGACAGACTCCAGATCTTTTTGTGCTTTAGGTGTGTTTATTTAAATGCAAATTATTGGAGGGGGAAGTTAAATGGTGAGGGGTGATGGCGGAGGAGTGTCCATGGCAGAGTCCAGTCTATTAGTCTCACAGGTGCATTGCCCACATGGGCATAGGAAGTGGAGCTGGGGCAGTTTAAATATGGACAGGGTGACAAAGTGGGACAGTGGGATGACAATCAGGGTGGTCTCATTTCTTGGCAGGGGTCTTGGCTTCGTGCTCTGTCTTGTTCCTGGATCTCAGGGACCGTTTGCGGGGTGGTTCTCCATCTGCAGGGGGTGGGGTGCTGATGTGGTGGTCCTGTGGCGTGGCGTCCTGTCCACTAGCGCCGGCGGAGGTGGTGGGCAGTTCATTGTCCATGCTAGTGTCAGGGGCCCCTTGGAGTGCCACAGTGTCCCTCCTGGTGTTGAGTACTTCCTTCAGCACCCCTACGATGGTGCCCAGGGTGGAGCTGATGGTTCTGAGTTCCTCCCTGAAGCCCAAATACTGTTCCTCCTGCAGCCGCTGGGTCTCCTGAAACTTGGCCAGGACCGTTGCCATCGGCTCCTGGGAGTGGTGGCATGTTCCCATGATGGAGGAGAGGGCCTCGTGGAGAGTGGGTTCCCTTGGCCTGTCCGCCCCCTGTCGCACAGCAGCCCTCCCAGTTCCCCAGTGTTCCTGGGCCTCCGTCCCTTGAACCGTGTGCCCACTGCCCCCAGGTCCCTGTTGTCGTTGGGGTGGTGGGTTATCCTGGGTTACCTGTAGTGGTGGACACACAGCTGATTGACGTGTCCTGGGGACGGAGGTATGGGCCCGCTGGATGGGTGCTGTGCTGGTGTTTTCAGAGGGGGGAAGGTCTGTGGTGGCCTGTGCCTCTGTGAGGGGAACCGACTGTCCAGAGGCCCACGATGGTCCGTGCTGGTCATCTAGATCCAGTTGGACAGAGGTGCTGTCATCACTGTGGGCCTCTTCTGTGGGTGGAGTGGACATGTCTGGACCCTCCTGTCTGGTGAGGTTGGGTAGTGTTCCTGCAGCGGTGGAAAGGCATGATTATTGCATCTGTGTGTGGCATGGTGTGCAATGGGTGGGTGACCGTGTACCCCAGTGCTGGCATTCCTGTGTGTGAGCTTGTGTAATGATGGTTTAGGGGGGTGTATGGGTATGTGCAGTGGGCATGCTTTAGTGATGGGTGTCCATGGGTTGTTGTTGCATGCAGGGCTTGGTGTTGGGATGTGTGGTTTGTGATATTGGTACATTTGTGAGGAGTTGGAGTGATAGGGGTGAGGGCGAGGGTGGGGGTATGTGATAGCATGCAGGTAGGGTGGGGGATGTAATAGTTAAGATTTGACTTACCAGAGTCCATTCCTCCACCAACTCCTGCGAGGCCCTCAGGATGCAGAATCGCCAAGACCTGCTCCTCCCATGTTGTTAGTTGTGGGTGGGGAGGTGGGGGTCCGCCGCCAGTCCGCTGAACCGCCTGGTGGTGTCTTGAGACCACAGAACGCACCTTCCCCCGTAGGTCGTTCCACCTTTTCCTGATGTCCTCCCGATTTCTTGGGTGTTGTCCCACTGCGTTGACCCTGTTGACTATTCTTCGCCATAGCTCCATCTTCCTTGCAATTGAGGTGTGCTGCACCTGGGATCCAAATAGCTGTGGATCTACCCGGACAATTTCCTCCACCATGACCCTGAGCTCCTCCTCCGAGAACCTGGGCTGTCTTTGCCGTGCCATGGGGTGGTGTAGGTGATGTGTGGGGGGGTGTGTGTGGTGATCAGTGTGGTGATATGTAGTGGTGTGTTGTGTGAGGTGCGTGGAAGTTGTGTGGATGATGGTGTTGTGTGCCTGTGGATGCTAGTTTGTTGATGGTGGTGTCTCTCTCTGGCCTTTGGTCGTGAATTTTGGTCGTAGGTGTTTGTGGGTGATGTGGGTGTGTGTTTTATATTGTAATGGGTGTGTGGGAGTGGTGTGTGTATGTGTATCAGGTGTGTGTATTTCAAATTGTCTAATGTGGTTGTGTTTTGTTAATGTGTGTGTATTTTGAGCGCGGCGGTGTGTACCGCCAATGGAATACCGCGGTTGAAAGACCGCCGCGTGGATTCGTGTGTCGTGATAGTGTGGGCGTATTTCTGTTGGCATGCCGTTGGAGGTTTTGTTTTCGCCAGTTTATCACTGACCTTTGGTGTGGCGGACTTGTGTGGGTGTCTGAATTTTGGCGGATTCCGAGCAGTGGGTCATAATGATCGTGGCGGAATTCCGCGGCCGCAGCAGTGTGTGGGCGGTCTTCTGCACGGCGGTAAGAGGCTTTTACCGCCAATGTTGTAATGACCCCCATAGGGTCTTCCTGGCGTTATTAGTCATTAGTCTCTCTACTTATCACATATGACAAATGGTATCCTTCCAGCTGAAACATAACTTGTGAGTTGGCAGACACTGGTCTTTGGACAAGTGACAACTGTTCTGGTGTTTGGAGTTGTTGAAACAGTGCCTCCTCTGAGTTACAGTCATGTCACTCTCTCTAGTACACAAACTTGACCAGTGTTCTCCTACCAGGTGAGTCCACTTCAATTGAGAGTTTACTAACAGATGTATTGTAGCATGTGACCACTGTGCTGGTGTTTGTAGTTACATGAATAGTGTCTCCTGGGAGTTGCAGTCAGGTCACGCTTTCTGCTTCCCACACTTGACAAATGGTATCCTTCCATGTGACTGAAGTTCATTTGTGCTTTGCCAACTAGGGGTATGTGGACAAGTGACCACTGGTCTGGTGTTTTGAGTTGTAGAACAGTGCCTGCTGGGAATTGTAGTCATGTCAGACCCTGTATTACACACACTATACAAATGTCATCTCCCCATGTGAGTACACTTCAAATGTGGGTTGCCAAATAGAGGTCTTTGGACAGGTGGACACTGGGCTGGTGAATGAAGCGACAGTAAAGGTGGCAAAAGGTGAGCTGTGGGCATGCATGACATAGCATTGTGGTGGCAATATTCAGTGCTGTGACTTACCAGACTCCAGGATACAGGATGGCCAAGACTTTCTACTCACATGGAAAGAGATGTAATGAGGCACTGGGAGGGCTACCAACAGTCTTCTTGGCTTAGAGCTGGTGCATGGATTCCAGGGAACGGACCTTGCCCCTGAGGTCGTTCCACCTCTTCCTAATGTCCTCCCTGTGCTCAGGGAGGTACCTACAGCATTAACTCTGTCGATTATCCTGTCCCACATTTCTATTTGTGTTCTATAGCGTCCTTTGCAAGTCTGTCCAGTGTGGAAATGTGTTGTTTTCAAATTCATCCAATGTGCAGTTGTGTATTACTTTAGTGGTCGTGGACCACCGTGGTTCCCACTGTCATTGGCTCACCACCACGGGGGTCCACCATGGCGACTGTGTGCTTGTAATACGGTCAGTGGTTGGGCACAGTGCTGTTGGCGCTGGAGGTCAGACCACCTATTTCCAGCCCTTCTTGCTGCTGCTAGTCTGCCTTTTTTGGTTGGCAGTCAATGGTCCTGTCTGTATAAGTCGCAATAGGGTGGTCTGAAAGACCGCCAACATGGTGGTCTTTTTTGGATCACCAACATGGCGGTCTGGTGGTCCGACCACCAAACTCGTAATGAAGCCCTTAATTTTTTTATACATTTTTACACTGGTTAACATAGTCTGGGCATTGATTTCATCCCCTTAGTCCGGTTTAACACCCAACTATAGCAATAAGCATCAGAAAAGTGGGCAGTCAACCTAAGCAAATTCGTTTTTTGTTAAAATCTAAAGATTATGCCAAAGGTGATGGCTAATGCAGCAAATCCATAACTATGCAAAAACACAGCTGCTGCAAGATTACATAATTCCAGTGAGTCCGACCTATGCAGAGGAACTGCATTTCTCCTGGTTTTACAGTGTAACCTACATTCCATCAGATAGCCCATTCATGAGCAGCACAGCTCAAGTTGAAACAGGCAAATGAATGCTCATTGGAGCGATAGTAGATGGGGTCCATCTTTACTAACCAGTGACTTTGCCCCTAGACGCAAACTGCAGGTCTAGCATTGAATAAAGTAGCTGTCCTGACACATCAGACACAATTGCATTTTATGCTCTTATGCCCTACTACTTTCAAGGTTCACCAACCACCACTGACTTAGTGCAAAGTCCTCAAAGAGTTCCGTAATTGATGACCTGTGAGGGTGAACCTCCAACATCTTACACAAAGTCAGAGAAATCTAGTGTTGCTAGTTCTATACCCTAGTGTCTTGCAGGGTAAGGATGTAAGATACTAAAGATCAGAAGAAAGCAGAGAACACAGCCAGATGCTGCAGGCAGGAAGCTGACCTCAGCAAATATACTTTCTAAAGTATTCGGACAAAATATTGATTCAACAATATCAAGTAACATAAATTTAGTGTCAAGAATATTGTGATGCAAAAATATTGTTGTATTTAATATCATTGTAAAAAATATCATTTTAGGTGTTGTTTAAAATATTAATAATGTATTTAATATCAATGTGGTTAATATCACTGTCAATAATATTGGTATTTAGATCCTCATTACGGTTGGACAAGCCGACCGACAAACTCGCTGGGAGGATACCACCACCATGGCGGTGGCATCCTCCCCAAGCATATTACAATGTTCCCGCCAGGCTGACCGGCAGGAAAATTGAATCACACCGTTCCACAGTGCTACAGTACTGGCTTTGGCTCCCTTAGGGGAACTGAGGCCAATACCATAGCACACCAGCACCGTCGAAATGCACACTATCTGCTTTCCGCCAGTCTTTCCATGACAGGGTGACCACCATGGAAAGGCTGGCAGAAAGCTGAGTTGCCATCAGCACGGTGACGCAGAGTTCAGCGCTGCCATGGCTGAGTACAACTCAGACTGCCGTCACCCCGTTGGGAACCATGTTTCTGGTGGTGATGGCAGTCCCCTGGTGGGTCCGCATGCCAGGATTGTAATGTGGCAGTCAGACAGCCTGGAGTGCGATTGTCCGACTGCCACCACAAGTGATCTCTGAGCTATGTTATATTGGAGTGTGAATAGTAAATTTTACCTTTTTTACTGTACAACACCTTTCCTTAGTTATGTTAAATTGGAGTCGGAATATTAGATTTAACCTTTTTACTGTCCAACAATTTCCCTGTGTTATGTTGTATCGGAGTGGGAATAGTAAATGTTGCCTCTTTAGTGTCCAACACCTTCCCTGCGTTATGTTATCTTGGGGTAGGAATAGTACATTTAGGGCCTCATTCTGAGAGTGGTGATCTGAGAACCGCCTCACTCGCGTTGACACCGGACCGCCAGCCCCCTTGGGTTCGACCACCCAATTATAACCCTGGTGGGCTGCCAGGTGACCGCAGTCCTCGCTGGGAACTATTGTTCCTATTGCATGACCGTGGTCTGAGTTGTACACAGCCAGGGCATCACTGAACTCAGCAACACCTGGCTAATTACAACTCCCCTCACTGCCAGCTTTTCCATGGCGGTTTCACCGACATTGAGTGTGTGCTAGGTGCCACAGGGGCATTCTGATGGTACCGGTCGGCCCCCTCTGTGCTACAAGATAGCACTTGGCTCCTTTAAGGGATTCATTCCTATGGGGAGAAATAGGTGGCCATTTTTTACCGCTAACTATATTTAGGACCTGATTACATGTTTGGCTGTCGGACCACCAGACTGTAGTGGTGGCTGTCCCAAGAAAACCAATGCACCTACCATCTTCTGTGTGCCATATTACGGTGTATACAGGTTGAACTGGCAACCAAGTACATTTTGCTCATCTCCAGCTTTGCAGCCGGCCGCAATTTACATCGCCATCATGGCCATGGCCAATCAAAGAGCCTATTACAAAAACACAGTTGACATGGAGGCCCTCTAATGGCAGTTAGCTGACAGCGGTCAGCCATCACAGTATGCTCACAGCAAAGCACCAGGAGAGTGGCCATTGATCCAGAAACAACACAGCTGACATCCATAGGCCAAGTGAACACACCTGCAAATCATGCTATAAAACCATCCCATCCCAGACCATGATCCTTTGCCTCTCCACTTTAGAACAGAAAGACACAAACCACACTACTTTTTGTAATTTTTGTCACATAAAGCAGCCCTTTTCACCGATCCTGTTTTTTGCCTTTTACACACTTCTATTTTTGTTCACTTTCCCACTTTATTTTCAGTCATGTCACGCCCCAAAAATCCACGTTTTTCAGGGGACGATTTGAGAGTCATAGTAGATGAAATCATAAAAGTAGAGCCACAATTGTTTGAAGCCCAAGTCCAACATACTCCTCTCAGTAGGAACATGGAAATGTGGCAAAGGATAGTCAACACAGTGAATGCTATAGGTACCACCCTGCGCACAAAGGAGGATATTAGGAAGTGGTAGAATGACCTCAGGGGGAGGGTGTGTTCCCTGGCCTCCAGGCAGCACATGGAGTCCCAGAAGACTGGTGGTTGCCCTCCCTGAACCCCATTACAACTCTTTCCCTGGTAGGAGAAGGTCTTGGTTATCCTGTGTCCTGAGGGCTTGACAGGTATATTCTCCATCGCATGCCATATTTTGGAATGGGGTCTGTAAGTGTTTTAATATCAAAAGATTATCCCAGGACCCATGGTATGTGTCAACATGAAATGTATGATCCAACTTAACTGCAGTGTGGCAACAGGTATGTCAGACTAAACTTTTGTCTAGTGTTGAGAAGTAGAGAGAGTGACAATATTACAACTATCGTGAGGTCCTCTTTCTGTAACTCAAAACAAGAGGCACTTGTGCACTTGCCCAACGAAACTTGTTAGCCATGTCACAACTGCTGTTCATTCATCATGGATTTCATCATTTGTCTAATGTTGGGAAGTAGAGAGAGTGACATGACTACAACCACCATGAAGTACTTCTTTCTGTAACTCAAAACAAGAGGCCCTTGTGCACTTGCCCAAAGACATTTGTCAACCATGTCACAACTGATGTTCACTCATCATGGAGTTCACCATTTGTCTAGTGCATGGAGTCTGATAGTGACATTACTTCAACTACCATGAAGCCCTCTTTCTGTAACTCAAGACAAGAGGCCCTTGTGGACTTGCACAAAGACACTTGTTTGCCTTGTCCCAACTGATGTTCACTCATCATGGACTGAGCAATCTACATGTCAAACTTAACCTTGAGATGTGTGTGCCTGCCAAGCTTGATGTTGTCCCTGTAACTCCAACTTACCCAACTAATGCCATGAATGACACCTTATCAACTGTATTCATCAAGTAGTTGTAAAGCATTAAGCTGGTTGCTTCAGCCAATTGGAAGTGACAGGTAACCCATTGACTCTGCACTACTCACATTATGTCTACTTCTACATATACAGTCAAGTTCTGTGTTCACCTGTATCTTATACAACTTGGCCTTGGAATGGTCAAATACACATGAAATGTCACTGTGTTGCCTTAACTGTTTGTTAGATGTCACGTTCATTCCTTATTCCAAAATGCAAGTTATAAGCACATTTAATGAGCTGGTCAATTCCTTTGTTCTTGCAACCTCCACAAATGTCTTGTCAACAACTTCAATACCATGAAAATATATCACAATGGGAAACCCTACCATTAACATTTTCCTTGGTTCCTACTTACTGTAAGAATAAACATTTAGATGTAGATTCCACACTTCCACCAATAACAATGCCCTCTATTTCTCAACAGGTTGAACTGCCACTGTATCTAAGCAGACATTGAGCACTGAACAGGCTTCCAACCCACCCTCGGACGAAGCCCTCAGGGATGACGACACTCCTGGACACGTGGACATGAATGACAGACATGGCACATCTGGGCAGCCTGGTCAGATGGCAACAGTAAGTCTCACTCTGCCCACATCAACACCTTCCACCCCACCTGCTGCAACAAATCAGCCAGCAACATCCCCCTGCACCTGTGTACCTAGCACAGTCAGTACAATCCTGTGCCCCCCATTCCTGGATTATGAAGTGCAAATCACCATCCCTGCCACAGAGGGACCAGGACCCAGTTGGAGACGGCACCCTAGGCCAAGGGCACAGGCTCTTGGGGATATGGTCAGTAGAAGGGATGTTGTGGGCTGGCAGAATGAGGCCTCTGGGGCTACTCATGGTCAGGACACCATCAGCCAAGTCTTGTTGGGGTCTATTAGGAGTCTCAAGTAATGATGGGCCAAGTTAATGGGTTTATTTCCTCCTTTGTGTGACACACATTCACTCTGTGGACTAATTCAGGTCACTTTTTCATTCTTGATGGGAGGAGTAATTTGGACTTTGGAATTCAGATGATTAGGTATCTAGATCTATGGTTTCATTCACCACAAGTTACTCCTTCACATTTTATTTATATTTGTTTTTGCACCAAGTATGTCTTCACCTTCAACACTTTACTAAATTCACAAATCACAAACTGATTGTCTTCTGTAGTAAATTTCATTATGTAGATATGGAAGACCATGTGAACAATACAATGACAAAACAAGCTACTTGTGTAAGCATGGAAAATATGCACTTACACAATATTTAGCTCAGGATCACAACCATGCCACATCAACACATGCGTACAAGTGTCTTGTCTAAGAAGATTTTTATTAAATTGTTCAAATCATAGGGCGTTATTTTGATTTTGGCAGTCTGACCACTGGACCGTCAATAAAGCGGTGGGGAGGACACCGCCAAGCTGATGCCCTTCCCACCGCTGTATTATGAAGTTTCTGCCAGACTGGCAGGAGGAAACAGTGCGGGGCATTGGCTTCTGCTCTCAGAGAGAGCCGAGGCAAATGCTACCGCACTGTCAGTGCCATCAGCACACTTGGAATGCACACTATCACCATGGCAGTCAGTGAGCATTCCAAGTGTGCTGACAGGGGGCCTTTGCACTGCCCACAACATGGGCATGGGCAATGTAGGGTCCCCTTGTTGCCCCATCTCTGCCTTTCTGCTGGCATTTTCATGGCAGTGTTCCCGCCATGGAAAGGCCGTCGGAAAGGTAAATTGTGATCAGCACGGTAGTGCCAACATCGACAGCGCTGTGCTTGACCACGGCTTGCACCCCTGCCAACCCATCGGGATCCCTGATTCTAGCAGTGGTCTTGTGGTGGTCCGACATCCACCATTCTAATCTGGAGGTCGGACCGCCAAGGATGCAGGGGTCGGACTGCCACTGCAGGTACGGCAGACCTATGAACCACCGTACTCGTAATCAGGCCCATAGGCTGGCAAGATGTTACATACACCGAAAATAAAACATGATTGAATTGTACTGTGTAAGTGATCAAATTACAGGTACAGATCTCCAGAACATGGAAGGAAAGGATATAAGACATTGTCCAGTAGAATAGGCAAAAATTAACTTGTTTTTTTTCATCAGCTGGATCCACATGCCTACCTCACAAAATGATTCCAACATCAGAAAATGCAACATTCAGACAGATGGCAGTACAACAGTTTCTGATCACAGGGTCATTCCAATCTAGTGCTTCTGCATGTGATGGTATGACACAAACAAATGTCAGTGATGTGCCACAGGCACTTTTACCTACAGTGATGAAACACACTAACAGTTACATAAAGTGAGAAAAAAAGAGTGTTTAGCCAATGTGAAGTAAAACTAATGTGGATTTGACCTACAACTACATAGGTATGGACCACATGATGACACACCTAACGTATCATCGCCACCACACGACAAGGAACAAGTCCAATGGAGTCTCCTGAACTTAATTCTGTCACTGTGCAAGCTGTCTTGGCACAGGTCTTGTACACCCAAAGTATGTGACAAACATTCCGAGGAACAATCCTTGTGCACGTTGTATGTCCCAAGAGCACCAAATACCTACCAATGTCACAACTCTGAAATGTCCAAATGAAGATGCTATGGTGAAGGTACCTAAGCAAACACAAAAACAAAGAGTACGGTTATGAAACCATACATGTGACACACTTCCTATAGCAAACGTCTGGAGAACGCAGTTCATTACAAAAATGTGACAAAAACAAAGCAACATTTACTAAAAGCTTCATCACCAAACACCCTTTGCCAGACATTTTCAGAGCTTAAGCCTCCTAACACTTTTCTAAAAACATGCTCCTCACATCATCACAACAAGAGTTAATTGTACAGTCAAAGTCATGACATCTCATGACATACTTATACTTATGAGAAGAACTGTCAATGAGGTCTTATCCCTTGTCAGCTTCTTCCTTTTCACCACTATCATCATCATTTCGCATTTTAGGATCCTCGCACAGTGGCACCTGAAGCTCTCCCTCCTCTGCGTTGTAAGATATGTTTCTTCGCAGGGCGATGTTACGGACCATGCAGCAGGGCACGATGATCTGACACACATTCCTGGGTGAAAAGAGGAGGGTTCCCCCAGCCTTGTCCAGACATCAGAATCTGGCCTTCAGGAGCCCAAAAGCCCAATCAACTGGCTGCTGTGTTCTTCCATGGGCCTCATTGAAGCAGAATTCCCCTGACGTAGCTGGATTCCTCAGTGGTGTTAACAACTAAGCACAGATGGGATATGCTGAGTCTCCTGTTTTGTAATGAGACATAAGAGCTACAATAAGTTTCACACTTCCTGATCATAGCATCTGACATTGCACATACAAAGTTAGGACATATGTTATTTACCAGCAAGCCGGGCCCTCTCTAGTTGCAGTTGTGACATCAGCTGAGGTACAGTGCTGTTCCGCATTACAAAGTTACTGTGGCAATGCAACTGATGTAGAGGGTAAACTCCCTGAAGACCTGCAGATCCTTGGATGTTCACTGAATGAGACTTCAGAACTGAATGCTTTTACATAGGCTGCATTTGGAATGGTGACTGAGGTAAGTCCCTGACCTGCTACACCTTCCCATTGACCCAAATTGTCAATGTGTGACACTTACTCCCACAGGTCTGTTGTCACTGTTCCCTAAGACATGTTTGCACTGTACTGGTCTCTTGCACGAGTGACAAACGTACAGTGCAGATAGTTGGCTAGTTCTGGAGAGATCTTTACATGTGACTCTCTTGCTTTGTTACATTGAACCAATCAAGCCAAACATACCTTGGTATGTTGAATGTCCTCTCTGTAAGAGTGTCAAATATGGTAAAAGGTGTGTCCTGTAATACCAGTACATACTACACAAACTCAATCAGTTGTAGTATTAGATTCCATTATTAGGTAGTGCACATGTCCACACATCCACAGAGAGGAAGCTCTCAGTGACACCCCTGCCAGCCCTTTCATTGTGACCTAAGTCTAAGGATGTAGTCTTGACTATGGTAGTAGCACGTATGGAACATATGCAACAAGTCAATGTTCCTGGATGTAAAGATGTCTGTACAGTCATGCACAAGTAGTTTACCTTTCAGAAGGTCACAATGTTATGCTGTGTTTCATAGTGGCTCACACCACATGAAAAGGCTGGCGGAAAGTGAAGTTGTGATCAGCAAGGTGGTGCTGAACTCAGCACCACTGTGGCTGACCACGACTTCGATCACCGCCAACCCGTTGGGATTTATGATACTGGTGGTGGGTGCAGTCCCTGGTGGTCTGACCTTCAGGGACGTAATATGGCAGTCAAACCGCCAGGATTGTGGCAGTCCAACTGCCGCCACGGATTTTGCGGTCATGAGACCGCCAAACTCACAATGACCCCCTTAGTTTAGACTTCTGTAGGTGATGCCATATACTTTGATTAAAATGGTAGTAAGATCCTTGTATGGCTGTGTGTGGGTAGATTTGTAGGATAGGTTGAATCATAGCTTGTTCAAAATATCACTTATAATTTTTTAGGGGAAGAAGTTATTTGTTTGTTGCTTAATTTGGTTGAGCAGTTCCATGTAGGTACTGCCTTGTTTGTTAGGGAGTAAAGCATAATCATAAGGAATATTGGTGTGTTGAAATTCTTCATGAATGGTTTATAGTTGGTAGAATGGTTTGGGACATATTTTAAATGTTCCATCCGTCATCCATGTTTGACTTTGTAATAATTTTAGTAAGTTGTTATGCGTAGGAAATATTAGTGCTCTTTTCTCATTACTTTTATTACCATACAGTAGGAAGGGTTCCTTTCTGTGGGTTAATGTTAGGTGTCTTGGAATGCCTATTTTGCAAACTGTTTGAAATAAATCTCTATTGGGTGTTGCAAGCAATAGTCATCGATGTCATCTTTTACGGGGGTCTGTTGCGTTTAAAGGCTGTCTTAGGCTGCTCTGGTATTCCTCATTAGTTACTTATCAGTAATCTTCATTAGCCATGGTCTTGTTGTCCTTGCCCCATTCATCATGCCCCTCCCTCCCGTCAACCTGGCCTTCAGTTTTGGAGACGTGGGGGGGTCATCACGATCTCATCAGGGAAACCCGCTGAGATCGGCACTGGCGGTCAACAGAAGACCGCCAGTGCACAGAACCCCCCGCCAGCCACATTACGAACATCCAGCTGGGCCGGCGGGCGGAAACAGTGTTTCTGCCAGCCGGCCCAGCTGGATGCAGAGCCTGAACATTGACGCCGGCTCCAAATGTTGCCGGCTGCAATGTAGCAGAGCGGCGTGTGCAGGAGCACCCATAGCGCATTTCACTGCCCATAAAACGTGCAGTGAAATGCGCAACGAGGCTGTGCATGGGTGCCCCTGCACTGCCCATGCCAAGTGCATGGGCAGTGCAGGGGCCCCCAAGGGGGCCCCAAGTCACTCATTCCCCCAGCCTTTCCCTGACGGTGTGAACCGACTCATCTGGCGCAGCACTGCCCAGTCAGATCAGAAACGCCACCATCGCCAGGCTGTCTGGTGGCAGAAGCCTGGCGGTGGCGGCGTTTCAAGCATGGCGGTTCAGCCACGTTCATTATATGGTGGTCTGGACCACCATGCCGTTGGCGGCAATTAATGCCACTGCTGGCATGGCGGTCCAGACCGCCATGTACATAATGAGGGCCTTGGTATTTCAGGGGCAATGCTGGGTAAGTATAGCCTTTATAGGCACTAGCCTTATAGAAGGGGGATATACTTGGCATATTTCTCCTTCTTCTTGTCTTGCGTGGTGATTAGTGATGAATGGGACAAGGACAACAAGGCTAGGCGTAATGAGGATTACCGCTAAGTAATATGACATTCTGGGCTATGGTTACACCTGAGTGCTTGAATCTGCGGCATCAGCCTTCCTAAAATTACAGAATGCCTGTGTTTTAATAGCCTTTCAATTAATGACTTGGCAGACTTTCTGCTCTGCATTACAAACCGCAAATGACTTGTGTAAATGACATATTTCTTAACGGGACACTGCGCCTGGATCCTATTTCATTAAATATTCTTTCCTTCCTCATGTCATAAAAGGATAAATTGACTCTTTAAACCTGCGGTAATGGGCTAATGGGCTTTTTTGGCGTTTCCTATATGAAATATTAAACATTTTATTTTCACTCCCTAACAGGACTGGCTGTTGTTTAAATGCATTGTCTTCTGAAACCTCGAGTGGCCGTGCACAGCTCTTTGCAAACGTCCCCTGGGGCTGCCTGAAAAACATGATGTTCTCTGAAGGTTTGGTGCCAGACGTGGAGGTTTTTGACAAGTTGTATGGTATGAATCTTTCAAAAGGAACTCCTTTCCACTGTGGAATTAATAGAGCAGCGTGCATGTGGGGGGAGAGATGCGGGGGTGGAGAGAGAAGGTAGTGAGAGTGGACAGAATAGAAAACAAGCATTAACAAAGCCATTAAAAACCCCTATAGATTTCGTTTCTGTATGGAATATGTACACAGAGGCACACATGCAAATATAAAGCATGTACGCATGCATGTATACCAACACCTTCAGACACACATCTGTCCAAAAGATTTTCTCCACCCATTACGTCCTTGTCCATCATCCATATTCCTGGCATAGCAGCCAGGTTTTCCAGGTTCATGCGTGATGTGCTGCTCCCAGACAGATTTTTCCCTTTGAATTATGGGAGTTGTACTCTTCATTTATAATGCAATAAACAAGACCACAAGTCCCAGAATACAAAGAATTAGGTAGAAAAACCCTGAACTGGAGCAGCACATCACTCATGGACCTAGGAAACTTGACAGGATTGCTGTCCTATTCAAACAACTCTTTAAAACAAGCATTGGCAATGCAACAGGTCTAACGTTTACTCGCGTTAGCATTGTAACCTCCTAACCGGACTTTTCTTGCTACATAAACTAATAATGAAAAATAAAACAGTTTCACATATGCGATCCAATGGTCGCCATGAGTGTGAAGGAGACAATGAAAGGGAAACAGAAGTTTGCTTCCAGTGAAGTTTCCTGCTACATGGATAATTGCAAAAGTGCAATTATCCATTTAACAGGGTCGATGTCATGCAAAACGCTCGACTTCTTCCCAGAGAGATCACACTGCGCAGGAAATGAAAAGATAAAATAGTCCAGAAACCAGCTGAAAACACATAGGCGGTCATTCTGACCGCGGAGGGCGGCGGTCGCCGCCCGCCATGCGGTTACCGCCGAATGACCGCAGCTGTCATAGACCGCGGCGGCGGTCATTCCAACTTTCCCACTGGGCCGGCGGGCGACCACCAAAAGGCCGCACGCCGGCCCAGCGGGAAAGCCCCTGCAACGAGGAAGCCGGCTCCGAATGGAGCCGGCGGAGTTGCAGGGGTGCGACGGGTGCAGTGGCACCCGTCGCGATTTTCACTGTCTGCAAAGCAGACTGAAAATCTTTGTGGGGCCCTGTTAGGGGGCCCCTGCACTGCCCATGCCAGTGGCATGCGCAGTGCAGGGGCCCCCAGGGGCCCCACAGCACCCGTTCCCGCCATCCTGGTTCTGGCGGTGGACACCGCCAGAAACAGTATGGCGGGAAGGGGGTCGGAATCCCCATGGCGGTGCTGCAAGCAGCGCCGCCATGGCGGATTCCCTGGGCCAGGGGAAAACCGGCGGGAAACCGCCGGTTCCCCTTTTCTGACCGCGGCTTTACCGCTGCGGTCAGAATAGCCCAGGAAGCACCGCCAGCCTGTTGGCGGTGCTTCCGACGCCCTCCGCCATGGCGGTCATGGACCGCCAGGGTAAGAATGACCCCCATAGCCTTGTATGTTTTCAGTAGTTTACCGTTGCGCTCGAGGAGGGCTAAACACCGGAAAAGGCATGACGTATGCATGCCTTTCACAAATTGAATCAATCGATTTTAAAAAGGCAAGCCCACGAACTAATGAAAGTGATGGGCATGACATGGGTGTGGTTGGAAGCCCACAGACAGATTATAACATGGTCAAGAGCGCTTTCTCCTATTATCCCTGAACCCTCTTCTCCTGGAAAAGCAGGAAGCCAGCCGCCTTACTTTCTGGAATTTGCCCTCTGTCATATTGGACGAGAGATATGCCTATCTGGAGCGAGTATTTAAATGTAAGTAGTATTTTATGCCACTTTTCCATGTCTATTCATCTGTTACATTAGGTGTTTGCCCTTCTCCTCAGATCTAGGCTTGAAAGCGACACATAGCATTCCTGACCACACAGCCATGCGAGGGCTTCTAAAGTGGTTTTGAACTTATTGCTGAATAAGTTTCCCTCTCCTTACTACATTCTGTGAGACATCCACATTGCAAGACTAGACATGACCACCGCCACTGCCCGATTCAAATGTGGCGGCAGCATTGCAAGAATACGCAAGACTTATTCCGGCTCTACTACAACGACATAAACTAGTAACTGATCACCTTATTTTTACTACCACTGTGACAAGGAAGAACAGAACCTGGAGTAATGAAGATTACTGTTAGCTAACGGGCCATTAGCTCCTCATCAGTCTTTCTCATCCCAGTTCTTATCAAACAGAAGCAACCTGGGCACTTCAGCAGGAAAAAAATATTTGAAGACTGTAATAGTGCAACACATTGGGGGTCATTCCGACTCCCGCCGGCGGCGGTAACCGCACGCCCGGCGGGAGCCGCCGAATGACCGCACCGCGGTCAAATGACCGCGGCGGTCATTCTGAGTTTCCCGCTGGGCTGGCGGGCGACCGCCAGAAGGCCGCCCGCCCGCCCAGCGGGAAACCCCCTTCCACGAGGATGCCGGCTCCGAATGGAGCCGGCGGAGTGGAAGGGGTGCGACGGGTGCAGTTGCACCCGTCGCGATTTTCGGTGTCTGCCACGCAGACACTGAAAATCTATGTGGGGCCCTGTTAGGGGGCCCCTGCAGTGCCCATGCCAATGGCATGGGTACTGCAGGGGCCCCCAGGGGCCCCACGACACCCGTTCCCGCCAGCCAGGTTCTGGCGGTGAAAACCGCCAGAACCAGGCTGGCGGGAAGGGGGTCGGAATCCCCATGGCGGCGCTGCTTGCAGCGCCGCCGTGGAGGATTCCCTGGGGCAGCGAGAAGCCGGCGGGAAACCGCCGGCTTCCCTTTTCTGACCGCGGCTTTACCGCCGCGGTTAGAATGCCCCCGGAAGCACCGCCAGCCTGTTGGCGGTGCTTCCGCGGTCGACCGCCAGGGTCACAATGACCCCCATTGTGATTTAATTTACAGTTACCATCCTTACACATGATAGTGGATTGATTCTAACATGCATGTACTAAAGTAAGATGATACACCACCTCCAACTGTATGGCAAAAGCATATTATGAAAGTATAAGTATTTGGCCAAGCAACAGAAAAAAAAGTGCCCAAAAACTCAAAACTACCCTGCCCGATCTTCCTTAAACTGATGCAGACTGCTTCTTGTCTGATTTTTCATATGCAAACAAAATAATCTGTCTAAATCCTAAACTAAGTGTAGAGCAGGCTTCTCCAATGGGTAGCTCATGAGCTACTGGTGGTTATCCAGCTACCTGTAAGTAGCTCTCCTATGTGCAGCTCAGTTAACTAAATTAGAAGCTTTTGCTTGGTTGAATTAACATACATTTACCAAAATGGAAAAATATGTATTTTAAACTAAAATCTATCTATTTTCACAATTAACAGGCTGGTGTTTGGAGAAAAATGGTTGAATTTGCAAAATATATTTAAATATATTCAAAGTATTTTTAAATATATTTAAAGCTGATATTTTAGTAAAATGTCAAAATCAAACAGTGTTGGGGAGACAATAATTAATATTATGAACTTGGTGCTAAGAGTACAGCATCTATGGCTGTTATGTATTACACATGTTGAGGCATCTCAGATTGAAAAAGCATTTTTTACACTGCAACTGTCAACTATGCCTGTTGCACGGAATGATCACAGCTAGTATTCATACATTCGGTGGTTTCTAACATAACCTTGTTTGATGTGGTTACTACTTAGTAACTCTGGAAGATTTCCTTTGAACAGAGGTAGCTCTTATTACACCTGCACAGAGGAGAGCTACTTACAGGTAGATGGAGAGCTACCAGTAGCTCACCAGCTACTCGTTGGAGAAGCCTGCAATAGAGTATGTCTATGATTGGTTCAAACCCTCCTGTTTTTTTCTAATATGAAACATCAAGAGTAGTAATTCTTGAAGCCTGGAAAGTCGAGCAGGTTAGGTGATATAGCTATACCTTATTATTGTTGCCAAAATCTCAAGCTCGAAGTATAGATATATTGGGGGTCATTATGACCCCGGCGGTTGCTGATAATGTGGTGGTAGTACCGCCACATTATGACATTGGTGGGTTGGCATCCGGGGGTCTTTCAGCAGGGAACGGGACAGGGCGCTGCTACTGCCAGCAGCACCCGCAAGCAGAACACCGCCAGGCCATTTTATTTTTCAGAATACGGCTGGCGACGGTCTACTGGCGTGGCGCTGCTAGTGGTAGCAGTTCCACTTTAACACCACCTGCCTCTATGACCACAGCCGGATTTCTGCCCTTCTTCTGGCAGAAATCCATCTGTGGTCATAATTTGGCAAATGGATGTTAGCTACGGCGACGGTCTTTTGGCGGCCATCGCCGCGGCGGTAGGCGGAATTTACCGCCAATGTCTTAATTAGGGCCATTATTCTGAACTCCACATCTATGTTTCTTTAAGGTATACACATATTTCATCATGATGCATATATGTGGAGTTAGCTACAGAAAGTCTATGTATACTTACCTGTCACTGTTTTTGTACTCAATATTTTGGCTCCAGTATTAAGGTATAATGAAATTCCCTAGTTTGTATTCAGGACCCACACCGTTAGAAACCCTTGCTCACCTATGCTCAGGACCAGGATCGTTTGCTACTCGACTCTGCACAATGCTTAATTTGCAATAGAATGAGGGGTACAGTGTCTTGGGATATAACCGGTGCTAGTGGCCTTATTTGAATAATCGAAATCGGTTTGAAGGGTGGCACTGCTTGTGGGCGGTTTCACTGTCGAGAAGGAGGATCGTCTTCTAATCTGCTGGCTATGGAAGGGTCAGAATTATCTGATGTGCATTGCGGATCTGGTGTTCTTGAAAGGCTATGTGCTGAAAGCATCAGAAGTGTGTGTCTGCACTGCAGGGTGAGCCTCTTTACAATGCATCCTAAGGTGCCTACATCTGCAAAGTGATATCGGGTTACATGCTCCACTTATCCTATGACCACTATGAAGACACTTCCGAGAGCAGATACACTTTTGTGTGATTTGGACTGGTTCTTCTGACACAGTGGGGGTAAAAGAATACTGCAGGCTTGACTTAGTGAAAGACCGTTATGTATAAACCCTCCAAAAAGCAGCGGGGATGTAGAAATAACCACTGCTGTGCTGCTGGAGCACGAAGAGGGCAATTCCTCCAGCAGAGTCCACTCACAGAAATTACATCTACAGAGAAAATTACCTAACAATTGCTTCTCAAAAGACTATATTTTATTCTCCCTTTCTAAAACAGACCATATTATGTTGTCTTCGGAAATTAAAATTGATCTCTTTAAGCAACATCTTGACACAATGAAACCACACTGTCACTAGACTATACCAAAGGAGATTCTTCTCTCATTTCTTTTGTCAGTTCTATTTTTCTTGCCTACTTACATCTGCCTGGCTGCCTAACTCTGGGGGACCCAATGAAGTCACAAACAGAGTACTGAGTACCAGGAGCCATACAGCGGGACTCAGCCACATATAAGTGAGCACCATCTGAGCGATTCATCTGATAAGCTTGTGGCTCTGATTAGCCCACTATCCTATTTCTTTTCCTTGCAGCCCATCTAGAGGGGTACTTCGACCTCGATGCTTCTGTTGCTGATTTCATTATATATTTTATGTGTTGTCTAATAACTCCCTTGTAGGACTATATTGAGGGTGCCTGACCTCAGTTATATCAATATTTTATCTTTTCTTTTTCAATTACTCGGTTTGCATGATCTCTATTTTGCCCACTTACATCCACCTGGCTGCCTGACTCGAGCTATTGCCAGTGAAGTCATTTGGAGAGTCCTGTATGGACAGAGAACCGAAAGACTCAAATTGGTGGGTGTGGCGTGAACACATTTTGTGAAGTCTAGCACATTTACAATCCGTGCCTGGCCTCAGCCAGTCACATTGTCACTCTGGTTCCTCAAGTACTGCTGTTTCATTACACAGGTGAGTCTTTTCCTGCTCTCTTTTCTACAGATTATAAAACTATCTATAAATATTGTGGGAGGCAACTGATTTAACTCAACCTCCTCGAAATTTTGTGCAATACATCTCAATGTTAAACGTCCCCAAAAATTGTTAAGTAGGAATATGCAATATTAACTATGCCAGTTTTAAAGCACACAAGGGACAGCCCAGAGGTGATAAGGGAGAGGGGCAAGTATTTTATAAAGGAACCTGGGTCCCTCAGACAAAAATACTATAGCTTTTAATACCACATAGAATCACAATGAAGTCTATGGAAAACATGCAATGAACAGTATAATTATTCCAAATGAAAGTAAGAAAACAGTGTAGTGGGAAAACAAAAACGTCTAGGCAACCATAAATCATAATTGGTCAGTCACACCCCATGTGACAGAAAGCGCAGTTAAAGTCACCATTTTAAAGTATTCTTGCTCATATCAAAACATACATTATTGTATTCTTGCTCATGGCAAAACATAGATTGTTGTACAGAGTCCAAGTACTAAATGTTGATAATGTTTCAATCCCTTATTTGATTGTTTGGATCATCATCAGGATACAAAAACTATGCCTGATATACACATAAGTAGTCACTGACTATATAACCAAGACTTGTTAAAAGCAAGGGAAGAAAAAAAGGAGAAAAAAAGATTAAGAGAGGAAAAAAAGGAATAGATTAGATATTGCTATATGTAAAAAATATTATATTAATGTGCTGCCACACCATGCATCACATGCGGGAAAGATTTGCCATGCAGGGTCTCATGTTGTATTAACACTCGGATCAGGATGATAACTGAAGCCAGTAAACGACTGAATGTGTCCTAGAACAGTAAGGAATCAGGGCCAATACATATAGTCACCGGTCTCACAAAGATTGTGAGCCCAATCAATATTTACACAAACCAATCACTTTTTGTTCTGTGGGTAGGCCAATGCAAAGTTATGTGCCATAAAGCTGTGAAGTCATTCCATGCTTAAGCAAACTAATCACTCACTAAGTAGCGTAGCAGACGGTTCTAATGGTACAACCCACCAGAATAAACCTTTGTAGGAACCTCTGTCAATTAAGAAGTCCTCAACAAATCAACCGTAGTTATGATCCTTAATAAGGCCCTCAGTAGGCAATTAGCAGTAATTACTGGAACCAAAAAAAACAAATTACTACCAAATGATCAGTAATAGAACAAATTGTGCAGCATGCGAGTTACCACCTGACCGTAGGGCAAAACAAGTTAATGGATCCCCCCATCAGAACAAACAGAGTCTAGAAAATTGCGATGCAAACCAATTATAACATGCAATAAAATCGGCATTTTATAACCAGCTATATCACTCACCTAAACAGCATAAGGTGAACGCATGTGACAGCATGCAAGCAAATTATTGGCAAAGAAAACCTGGAGCCAAAAGCAGTCATGCATCGTGATCCCAGTGTCTGCAGGCCAGGGACTACTTTTAAGTAAGAATGAGGCCACATTGAGGAGAATGTGATTAAAAAGTTAAGAAAACGTGGCAGCCATTTTGGAAAGGAAGTTTCTTCTATTCCGGGTCAAACCTGTCACTAATTGCAATGGAATCGGCGTTTGATAGCCAAATAATACCAACGATGTCTCTCTCACCTAAAAAATATACAAGTGCCAGCATGCAAGGGAAAAGAATGCCTGGTGCCTAAAGCAGACATGTATATCATGCCCAGAGATTATAAACCAGGAAGTACATTTAAGTTAGAGTGATAGCCATTTTGAAGAAAACTGAATACAGAGTTGGAGAAAGCATGTTGGTCATCTTAGAAGAGAGTATTTCTTTATGTCAAGTTCCAATAGTATATGTATACAGAGACCCATAACATACTTACAATGAACAATTTAGAAGGTACCAACCATTAAGATGGTACACCATAGCAAGATAAGCCATAACCAAAAGACCTGATAAGTGTGAACGCTAAATTTATTACTAATTAATTTTATGTATTTTGAGTTGAGAATTTGCATAGAATTTGATTAACATAGAAAATAATGTGAGTCTTGGAAAATGTGCCCACTTGAGTTGCCGCCATTAAACTGCGAAATGTCTTTACTAAATGCTTATTAAAGTTAATTGAAGTGCCTGCATTAGGAGAAATGTAGTAGTGTGTTATATTAATGATTACATGTTATGTATTTGCTTTATTAATTAAGCCTTAAATTAGCAAGGTTTGGGCCTAGTTTTACACACCCTCATATTAAACTGCACTGTTTAACAAAATCAAGGGAATGTGTGTCTAGAGAAATCAATTCATGTATTGTGCACACTGCGTTGACCAAACGTTAGCAGATGTCTTTATTTTTCTCATGAGAATTGCTTGCTAGAGTGTTCTGTATTAGTGTTTGATACTTTGTTAACTTGATGCGTGAGACAGCGATGTTTTCAGAAGCTAACAATGGATGCACTGGCTGGAGTACAGATGGATACAAAAATGTTACCTGAAGAGCCTAACGATGGGAACAGTAGAAGAGGAGCAAATCATCGACATGTGAAAGACAGTTTAGTTATATCTTAGATTTGAAGTTTAATCCTTATTAGACTAATTGTAAATGTACGATTCTTTGACCAATGACAAGGTCGGAAGTTCATTAGGTGATTTTGATTTAGCCCAACTGCACCGAGAGGAGAGCACCTTTTCCTACTTTGATTTTCCTCCATAGAGGGCTCTTTTCTTTCTGTTTGAGGAGCTGAACAGTTCCTTTTGACTTTATTTCTATCTTTGATTTATTGCTTAAACTTAATGCTGTGCTGATTCCTTTAGGTATTGCTTCTTCAATGGTTCCGATAGCTTAGAGTCCCCTGTGTCTGAACCATTCCCCTTTCACTGCCCATTGCTGATGCTGACGGAACTGATGTGCAACTGACAAAGATATTCAGAACTTGCTGATCCATATGAGGAGAGGTATGACAAAATGCTATTGATCTTGTTGAGGGTTATGTTCTTTGTTTCTACATACCAGCCACTATTTTGATAGAAACATAGATGTTTTACAAATTTATGTTGACTAAATTGTTTTGCATGAAGCCCAAACATGCTATTCTAATCAGAAGGTTAGTAAGGGAAACCCTAAAATGTTAACAGGTTGCTATTAACAGATAATTGATGCTGCTCAGTTGCTGAACCTAGATGTATACTATTTCTATTGCGCAGTTATTCTTGCTATTAATTTGTACTGTGTCTCTCAATTGTTTAGTGATCAATGCATTACCGAAATTGAGAGTCTTTAGAAGATTTGGTCAACCAGTGTTGTTCTTATATGTTTATCAGTTGGTTTTGAGATTAATTTACATGAGATCAGCATTGTTAACCTAGGAAAATAAACATTCTAAATTTTACATAAAGGTATGGTCATTTGTGGCCTAATGGGTCATGGTGTGTAAAGATTACTGACTCCAAAGAATATTTGATTATGTTTATTGATTATGATGACCTAATTGCAATGCATTTGGGGCTTATGGTGGAATCACTCTAAGCACAGCCAAAAGGTCTATCGAACCTCTAACGCATCCCCTCATAAATGAACAAATAAAAGAACAATTAAGGACAGGCATGCTAACAGAAATAGTAGCAGAGTAGGATAGTTTGTCTCCTTAAGAGGTCATCATAAGGAACGGTTCCTCAGAAGTGGTAAAAGAGTTGGATGGGTAGGCTCCTTAAGAGGCCAAATTAATTCACAGATTTGGTAGAGAAATTGGTAGATGTTGAGATTTTCAGATTCGATGATACACAGTGAAAAGATTAAGGCCCTCATTATGACATTGGCGGTAAATCCTGCTTACCGCTGCAGTGACTATCTCCAACATACCGTCGCAGAGGCGAAAATCCATTTGCCATATTATGACACTCACACACTAAACCAACAGAATACTGCCACAAACACATATCCACCAGACCAAAGGTAAGTGGTTAAGTGTCAGTACGAACACCCATACCATTACGCCAACAGAACTTCGCTCATCACATTATGATCCATGAATCGTCACAGCAGCAATTCAACGGCGGCAAACCTTTGGTGGTACACACCGGCACGGTCAGAATGGCCACCCAAATACAAAACAATACAACATTAAACAAAACGAAAATCACACACCTGACACTCATACACATATCACACCCACAGCACTATAAAACACACACCCATATTACACACAACCAATTACAAACACAAAAAGACTTCAATAGCTAGCCACGCAAATCACAGAGACAACTACACACGCACTCCACAAACTCCCATTCATCCGTCACGCATCCAACAGCCCACACCCCACCACATTACTCAACACCCTCTATACAACACACACCACACAACACCCATGTCCCCACTAAGACACCCCCGTTTCACAGATGAGGAGTTGCGGGTCATGGTGGAAGAAATAGTCAGGGAAGAGCCACAGCTGTTTGGAGCACAGGTACAGCAAATATCCATTGCCAGGAAGAAGGAGCTATGGCGGAGAATCGTGGACAGGGTGGACGCCGTGGGACAGCATCCAAGAATGAGGGACGACATCAGGAAGAGGTGGAACGACCTACAGGGGAAGGTGCGTTCCGTGGCAGCAAGGCACCAGCTCGCCATCCAGAGAACTGGCTGTGGACCCCTACCTCCTCCCCCACAGCTGACAGCATAGGAGGACCAAGTCTTCGCAATCCTGCATTCTGAGGGACTCACTGTTGTAGCTGGAGAACTGGACACTGGTGAGTTAATATTTGCTACTTATCATCCCCCATACCGGCATGCCATCTCACCCCCTCACCCTGACTCCCGTCCCTCCACTCTATCCCACACAGTGCACCTAAACATGTGACTAACCCCAATGCCAAGCCCTGAATGCTATACCAATGCATGTACAGTCCTCCCAGCCCTGCATGTACACCCAACACCATAGCATGCACAGCATGGAGAATTAACAATCCCACAATAAATCACCATACAGAAACAAAGTTGGCAGGGCAACAGCAACAATAATGGGGAAGCAAGGGATGTACAATATGTTACAGACATGAAGCATAATACATCACTTACATCCCCGCAGGTGCCCCAGCCAATCTCAGCGGTAAGGAGGTGCCACGAATATTCAGTCCCCCAACAGAAGATGCCTCCAGTGATGGCAGTAACTCTGGACTTCTGGATGTGGATGAACTACCTGGCCCATCAGGGACCACTGGTCAGTCGGCCACCCCAGCCCACTCCCAGTCCACCACAGAACCTCCACCCTCAGTATCCAACACCACAGCACCCACCCAACATCCCCACACCACTGTCCCCAGGACACGTCAATCAGCAGTGTGCCCCCCTGTTCAGGGACCCAGTCCACACCTCACAGCCAAGACAATCAGGGTCCGTGGCAATGGGCACACTGTTCAGGGGACACAGGCACAGGGGGACAGGGACACACGGAGGACAGCTGTGCACCAGGAGGAGGACAGGCCCATGGAACCGACTGCCCAGGAGGCACTCAGTAATATCCTGGGGGCTTACCAACAATCCCAGGACAAGTTGGGCCAGATCCTTAACAACATGCAGGAGAACAAGCGGCTGCAGGGGGTACACCATCAGGAGATCAGGGAAGATTTGCAGGTCCTCATCATCACCATGGTCTCCATAGCAGGGGTGCTGGCTGATATGGCCAACATCATGAGGGAATGGACAGCACACCAGCGGGCCCCTTCCACTAGCCAGTCAACTGAACAGCCCATCACATCTGCTGCAGCTGGTGGACAGGAGGCCCTGCCACAGGACCCACAGGCCACCAGCACCCCTCCCAGAAGATGAACCACCCGCAAACGTTCCCTGCGTCCCAGACAGAAGCCAGAGACACTAGCCAAGACCAAGACCACCACCAAGAAATGAGACCCTCCTGAATGTCACCCTTGTGTCCCACCCTGTCACCGTGTCCACTTTGAACTGCTTTTGCTCCCCTTCCTATGGCCCCTTGGACACTGTGCTGCTATTCCTCAGGACGAAGGGGTCAAGCACCGACCCAGGATACTTGGCAGTGACGTGGGAGATGTACTGGTCACCCAGACACACCATTTGCACATTGAGTGAGTGGAAACTCTTCCGATTCCTGAACACCTGTTCATTGGCCCCGGGGGACAAACGCAATTTGTGTTCTGTCATTCGCCCCAATAATATTTGGTATATGTCCCCTTGCATAGAATCCTGCCTTCACAGTGGCCAAATCTTCCACCAGGTGGAAAGCGATGTAGCTGCAAATGTGTTTGACCAAGGCAGATAAGACCCTTGCCAGCATGATTGAGAACATTGGCTGTGACATTCCTGCTGCCAAGCCCACTGTCACTTGGAAAGAACCAGTTTGCAGGAAATGGGGCACTGATAGAACTTGCACAAGAGGGGGATCCCAGTGGGATGACGGAAAGCTGATATCAGATCAGGCTCCAATTATGCACACAGCTCTGTGATTGTGGCCCTGTCCAGTCTTTACGTCAGTAGTATGTGCCTGTCCTCCAGTGCAGCCAAGTCCACAAGGGGTCTGTACATGGGGTCTTGTCTCCTCCTCCTATCCCTCTGCAGGTATCTAAGGGACACAAGAGCGATTATGGTGTCACAAATTGAACAATGGAACCACCACCACCTCAGTGTACATAGAGCATTTATGTGATGGAACAATGTAAATGGCAATGTAAGTGCAATTTACAGCAATGACGCAGGTCTCAATTTTCTGAATGTTGTCCACCACCATCAAATGGCGACCGCCTGTCCTTTATGTAGGGTCAGGAGGAAGTGAGGCAACTCCGCCGACATTGGGCATCATGGCGGAAGGCGGTCTTGCACCGCCGTGCTATTCCGCATTGGCTAAAATGTGGCTCTATGGAGTACAGTGGCCAATGGACCTCACCAGCGGCAGTGATAGTGTACACCGCCGCAGATGTGACTGCAATTTTCTGTCTAAAACCTCACTTGATTCCTGACCTTCCACAGGACAACACCTATATTGCATGTGCTGCTATGACTTGTGTCTGGATCCGGCCATGGCCCATGTGACCGGGGAAAGGGCCCCTGCTTTCACTTCGGAGGAGTTTTAGCGCCTGGTGGATGGGGTTCTACCCATGTATGGACAGCTGTATGGGCCAACATAAGTGAGTACACCATGGGCACGATACATGTGACAAGGTTGGATGGAGATGTGTGTGATATCAGCGTGTCATTTGGGGGGGTGTCTGGTGGTAGTGTACATGGTGGGCGCCGGGTGATGTGTGTGCCAATGGGGATGGAAATGGTATTTGTGGACCATATGTGTGACAGGCTGGATTGTGTGTTTAATGTTGTCCCCCTGTCTGTATTACCTCTGTATTACCTCTGCAGGTCAGTGCCCATCAGAAGAAGGGACTGTGCCATCGCCAAGGACGTGCAGACCCTGGGAGTCTACAGCAGGCAGACCACCTACTGTAGGAACAGGTGGGAGGACCTGAGACACTTGGCCTGGAAGACTGCAGAGGCCCAGCTGGGGATGGCCTCCCAACGAGGGCGGGGTGCCTGTCGGAACCTGACCCCCCTGATGGCCCGCATACTGGTGGGGGCCTACCCAGAGCTGGATGGGCGCTTGAGGGCAGAACAGCAGCCACAAGGGGGTGAGTGCTGTGAGCGTGACAACCATGTTTGTTGGCTGGCATGGGACCCTGATGGTGGGTTTCAGTTAGTGGGTACCCCTTAATGGCAGCTCAGACATTTCTGCACGGTCCAGCTCAAGGTAAAAGCGGTGGTTGGCTCTCATCTTGCTGTGGTACATAGCCAATGGAATGCCAGTGCGATGAATAGTGCTCAATCCTGATCCCTCTGTGCAATGGTTATGTGTATGCCGTTTGTGGTGTTGGTGCTGTAATTGACCCAGTGCTCCCTTTCGCTCCCTCCCCTAAATTCTTCTGTCATCCTGTCCATGTGTGCATTAGCATAATTTGGCGGAGGAGCAGGGGCAATGGCGACTGAGGGAGCTGCAACCCACAGGTCCCAGGAGGCAGAGTGCATGGACGCTGAGGGGACCAGTGGGACGGAGGGCGAGGTGAGCACCACGGCAGAGACAGGAAGTGACAACACTGACTCTGATTCCTCCTCCGATGGTAGTTCCCTGGTGGTGGCGGACACCTCTGGGGCCACCCCAGCTACAGGTACAGCCACCATACCCCGTACCAGCACCGCCCTCCCAGTACCCGCTCAATGAGTTGGCTGTGCCCAATCAACCAGGAGGGTGGGCATCTCCTTCACCCCAGGCACCTCAGGCCCTGCCCCAGTGAGTCCTGCTGCCCTCAGAGAGGAGGCTATTGACCTCCTGAGATCCATCTCTGTAGGGCAGTCAACCATAACGGATGCCATCCAGGGGCTGGCATCCCAGATGCAGCAATGCAATGCATACCTGGAGGGCATCCACTGTGGGTTGGCGGCCCTACAGATATCGTTTCAGGCTCTTGCCTTCTTTCTGCTGGCAGCCAATGTCCCTGTTCCTACCGCCCCCCTTCCTACTATCACTTCCCAGTCCCAGTCTCCTCGTCCTCCCTCACAGTCACATCAGCATTTACACCTGCATTCATTGCATCAACAGCCACCACCAACATCACCACATCAAGCAGCACACACACCTCACTTGCAGACACCTCCACAACATCCACCTACGCATCTTCTTTGTCCTCCCCACCCTGTCTGTCCCCCTCCTAAGAGAAACAAACACACACACTCAGACTCCCAACAGCCATCCACCTCACACATGCACACTGCCCATGCACCTGCACCCAAGTCCAGCAGACGTACACCTCCGACAACCACTCCCTCAACCTCCACTCCCGTCCCTCCTCCCACAGCCCACCCCAAGTCCCTAAGAAGCTTTTCCTTGCCCATCTTGACCTCTTTGCTCCCCCTCCACTCCCCGTACTGCCCATAAGAGCAGGGACCCAACGATCCAGCACAACACCTCAGCCAAACTGTCTGCCACTGTTCCCATCAAATCTTCAGCTATTGGCACAAAGGGGCCCCAGAGTATGACAGCTGCCACTCCTACTGTGAGCACACCTCCACCTCTGAATGGGAGGAATAGGGTGGTGAAAACCAAGGGACATCAGACAGGGACAGTGGAGGCACCTCCTAGTCTTGGAGGCAAGTAATGGGAAGATTCCCACTCCACCACCGAAGAAAGGGAAGGATCCCACTCCACCAGCAAAGAGAGGCAAGAGGCCCCCTCCACCAGCAGTGGGAAAGGAGCCCTCACCTCCAGCAGAGGCAGCCAGGGTCACACCTCCACCAGCAGTGGGGAAGGAGCCCTCACCTCCAGCAGAGGCAGCCAGGGTCACACCTCCACCAACAGTGGGCAATGAACCCTCACCTCCAGCAGAGGCAGCCAGGATCACACCTCCACCAGCAGTGGGCAAGGAGCCCTCACCTCCAGCAGAGAAAGCCAGGGTCACACCGTCACCAGCAGTGGGAATGGAGCCCTCATCGCCAGCAGAGGCACAGCAGCCCTCACCTTCAGCAGAGCAGCCCTCACCTCCAGCAGAGGGCATGTAGGCCACCCACCAGAGAGAATTGGGCAAGGAGCCCCCTCCAGAACCAGTGGGCCTGTTTCCCACTTCAGAGTCTGTGGCCTTACACTCCCCACCAGAGACAATTGGGCAAGGAGCCCCCTCCAGAACCAGTGGGCATGTTCCCCACTTCAGCTGAGGTGCTCCTCACACCCACCACCCTTCCCCCGTGGTGACTGCCCATTTCCAACATGATGTCCCTGCGCAGTTGAGTCTGGATACTGCCATGAATCAAGTTGGGGCTTGGACTGCGCCCTGTGGCCATGTGGGCCTTTTGTACTTTGGACTGGCCATTGGCCCTTCCTAGACATTGACGCCTGTTTTTGTTATCACATAGACAATATGGTGGCTTTTGGCATCATATTACAGTATCAGTTAAAGCTCGATGTGGTCCTTGTTTTAATTACATGTGGGTCCTGTGACATTGGTTTTATTCTGCAGCTGGTTGTGTGTATTTTGTGTGAATAAATGGGGTGTGTTTTGCGTGTGTGTGTCACTCTCCTTTTCCTCCCTCCCTCCCTTGTTTGCTAGGCAGCTGTACTCACCGTTGTCGTCTTCGTCGGTATTCCTGGTGGACCATGGCGTAGAAGAGCATTGGGAAGACTTGAAGTTCCGGTTCCATGACGGTGGAGGTCTTCTCTGTGTCTCTGATGGTGAGTCTTTTGTTGTCTGTGAAGTGTTTCCGCCAGGCTTTTGATGGTGTTGGTACCTCCACCCTGGAAATCATGGTGGTTTGCTGTGTCATAATATGGTGGGTGAGGCCTTGTCTTCTGCCTGGCTGTTGATGGCTACCGCCGTGGTCAGTGGTATTAACACCCTGGCGGTTGGTGTGGTACAATGGCTGTCTATGGGAGGTATCACCGCCAATGGTCATAATTTGGCGGTAGTTACCACCAGCCTGTTGGCGATATTACCGCCACTTTAACAGTCACCGCCAATGTCATAATGACCATCTCTGTCTCCCTGATAACTTACTAAGGGGGTTATTACAACTTTGGAGGAGGTGTTAATCCGTCCCAAATGTGACGGATATACCACCAGCCCTATTACGAGTTCCATAGGATATAATGGACTCATAATACGGCTGGTGGTATATCCGTCACTTTACCGTCACTTTTGGGACAGATTAACACCTCCTCCAAAGTTGTAATAACCCCCTAAGACTTTCCCAAAACCTTGGAGCTTGCCAATGCTTGTTTGAGGGTGTTCTCAGAGTTCTAGTGACAGTGTAAATGAAATAGGTCTTGCGCTTGCACAGCTTAAGCAAATTGCAGGTTGATTCTGATGTTTGTGAGGGTTTAGAGAGTTTGCATACTCCATATGAAATTGTTGAAGGAGTGTGCATACTCTAAAATGTGAGAGTAGGGAAGTCATTGAACTTCACGTGTGTGGCGATTTGTGCTAAAGAATTGCCCACGTGGTTGTTGGTATACGGACCTTGCATGGTCTAAGACTCCCGAGCTTTGAATAAGTGTATGAGACACTTGGTTTGATGTTGTAATTTTTCTGTTTAATAGGTCAATTGGATGTGGTTGATAAATCAAGAGTGCGTGTTAAAGTGAGCGCTAGATTTTCGACTGAGACTTAGCGAGTCCTATGTGCACCAGGATAGACCCAATGATCAGTTTAGAGTGAAATTTGCTGGTCTAAATTTGCTTGTGAGCCAGGAAAACTGAGATGGAAGAGATAGAAGGAGTATCTGTCAGAGTGAAACGCCACAATGAAAAATCAGTAAGGTTTCTGAAGCAATTGTGTTACACTACATGTAGTAAACAGACAAAGTGGGTTTTGATTTTATTTAGTGCTCACAATATTTTGCATTAGTTTTGCGTGGATCTGAGTTGAGGAGGGCAAGCCGAAGGGCTTTGTCAGCCATTGTACGTGTGAGTGTGAAGTCATTGGAGCCGTGCTGGGATAGGCTGGTTAGGGAGAGGGGTCACGAACGGATTGGTGGACAATCGTGAAGTGTAATTGGTTGAGAAAGTCAGCGAAAAGGATTTTGGGATTGAAAGTCACTTCCTGATTCAATTGAAAGTAGCGTAACTTACAGAAATAAAATTTTTCAAAGCTTTAAAGAGCGCCCTAAGGGGAGATATGTTTATTCCAACTAGAATAGGAGAAATTACACTACCAGAAGGTACACCCACCTATATTGTATTTGAAGAACATGGTGATGCACCATGTCTTTGGCTGAAACAATGGTGCAGAGAAACAGAGCGGGATGGGAGTTTCCTGCCCATGGAACATTTAATTTGAGGATTCTATCAAATTTGAGGAGAGCACTGAATGATTTGAAACCTCCTCCGAGACCCACACAATTTGAGGCAATAGCAATTTGGGAACTAGTAGCTAGACTGCAACAGCAACTGAAATTTTAGAGGAGAATGAGAAAAGCTGAAAAGACTCTAGCAGAGGCAGAGGCTAGATGGGATAGTGAGCAGAAATTCTAGAGAATTGAGACTTTACAGGGAATTAAGTTGTTTCCAGCAATTACCCAAGAGAACAGGAGTGAGGCTTAAAAGAGTACTAAGAAGAGAGATTCATATCCTTCAGACGACAGAGAGCAGAAATCCACAGAGAGCAGGAAGTCTTTAATATGTTATGAAGAGTCAGATGATGATGAGTTTATTTTACAGTTAATGAGAAACCTCCCCCACCATATGCAGCACATGAGAGAAGTTCAAGTACCAGTATAGACCATACTGATTGGTACAGCTCCGATACCAATTGAATCCACATAGAGCCAGATTCAGGTTAGTCATAATATTCCCGCTACTTCAGTGATTCCAAGGCCTATGCCGCAGATGAATATTCCCAGAATTTATCCAGATGTACCTATTGTAGTTACTTAACAAACCTAGTAGTGCCGACAGGTTTATCAGAAGATGACACTAGTCCAGACAGAGTCTACCCAAATTTGATGTCCCCAATACAAACACAGACGATCCCAAGATCCACTCGCATAACAGGATCAGCGAGAGAGCTGTCTGCTTTGACGATTAAGAATACAGGAATAGTGTACCCTAGAGATCCAAATACCTGATCAAATCCAGATGCAGTGTCAGTACCTGTTGCCATAGGTCCAGTCATACCGTTGTTTGCCCAGGGAAACAACAAGAACAATGAACAGAAAATCCTGAGTCCGAGCATAGAGAGGGTGAGGTTCAATGCAAACGCAAGAAAAATGACCCCCATGAGAACGACATTTGATAGAACTGGTCTATTAATTGATTTAAGTCCTTTCAGGACTCCTCCAAATAATGAGGTGAGATTGTACATAGGTCCTAATTCAAGCAAGGTGACACCAGAAACCCTGAGCCTAATATTACAGCAAGTTCCAGGTGTAAGTAATAACAACATTTCTTTACAAGGCTTGACAGCTCAGCAGTTAACCAAATGGCTAGAGAAACTGAGTAGCACCCAAGGGGATTCCAGTGGAAGAAGTGCACTGAATTTGACCAGGCTTAGACTAGAGGCAGAAGATCTAATTGAGGGAACAATGGGGTCGGACTGAATTGTCCCATTCAGAGAAGATGAGTTGCGTTATTTGTGCAAGCTGATTAGTAACAAAGAAGGAATAGCACATCAGAAATTGGCAGACTTAGCAGGAAAATATGATGTAGAAATTGAGAAAACAAAGCACTTAAAGAGGAGTTACAGATTAGAATTTGACTCAAAGGACTTTGAGAACATGAGAATCCCATGAATGAAAATTCACATTAGAGAATTAATTTAGAGTTTTCAAACATGGGAAGCATTAGGTAAATGGGAAGGCAGATGGGTGAAGAAAAGAGATAAGAGGAAAAGGGATTCTGTGCATCTTACTGTGAATGTGCAGCAGGTTGAGGATCCAGTGAAGATTTTACCAATGAGAGAGATTCCCAGGGGGAATTTTGTGCATATCCCTTGAAGCAGAAGTGACATTTTGGGGGTCATTACAACATTGGCGGTAAAAGGCGCTTACCGCTGTGCAGAAGACCGCCAATACACCGCCGCGGCGGCAGCATCCCACCACAGCTATTATGACACACATCTTGGAATCTGCCGAAATTCAGACACCCACACAACACCGCCACACCAAAGGTCAGTGATAAACTGGCGGAAACAAATCCTACACCTCCACGCCAACAGAAACACGCCCATGCCATTACGACCCACGAATGCACGCTGCGGTCTTTCAACCACGGTATTCCATTGGCGGTACACACCGCCGCGTTCAAAATACACACACCCCTACAAAACCCCGCCACATTGGTCAATTCCAAATACACACACCTGATACACATGCACACACCACTCCCACACACCCATTACAATATAAAACACACACCCACATCACACACAAACCCCTACGACCAAAACATCAGACACGAAGGCGACAGAGAGAGAGCACAGAATAGACAACCCCACTACACAGAGGCACACAACACCATCACCCACACAACATCCACGCACAAAACACCACACACCACTGCACTCACCACACTCATCACCACATACACCACCCCACACATCACCCACACCACCCCATGGCACGCCAAAGACACCCCCGCTTCTCCGAGGAGGAGCTCAGGGTCATGGTGGAGGAAATCCTCCGGGTAGAGCCACAGCTATTTGGCTCACAGGTACAACACACATTAATAGCCAGGAAGATGGAGTTATGGCGCAGAATAGTGGACAGGGTGAACGCCGTGGGACAGCACCCAAGAAATAGGGAGGACATCAGGAAGAGGTGGAACGACCTACGGGGGAAGGTGCGTTCCACGGTCTCCAGGCACAACATCGCGGTACAGCGGACTGGCGGCGAACCCCCACCTCCTCCCCCACAACTAACAACATGGGAGGAGCAAGTCTTGACCATCTTGCATCCTGAGGGCCTCGCAGGAGTCGGTGGAGGATGGGACACTGGTAAGTCAATACTTAACTATCATATCCCCCACCCCACCTGCATGCTATCACACACCCCTCCCTCACCCCCTCCCCTATCACTACAACTCCTCACTAATGTACCCATGACACAAACCACCCATCCCAACACCAAGCCCTGCATGACACAACTAAGCATGGACACCCCTCACTAAAGCATGCCCACTGCACATACCCAGTACACCCCCCCAACCATCATCACACAAGCCCCCACACAGGAATGCTAGCACTGGGGTACACAAACACCCACCCATTGCACACCATAACACACACACATGCAATAATCATGCTCTTATGCCCCTGCAGGAAACCGAAGGACCATCACCACACCAGAGGGTCCAGACAACACCACTCCACCCCCAGAAGAGGCCCACAGTGACGAGAGCAGCTCTGCCCTACTAGATCCTGATGACCAGCCCGGACCATCGTGGGCCTCGGGACTGTCGGTTCCCCTTGCACAGGCACAGCCCAACACTGACCTTCCACCCTCTGGTAACACCAGCACAGAACCCACCCAGCGGGCCCAAACCTCCCTACCCAGGACAGGTCAATCAGCGGTGTGTCCACCACTACAGGGACCCCAGGATAACCCACCACCCCAACAACACCAGGGACCTGGGGGCAGTGGTAGTGGGCACACGGTCCAGGGGACGGAGGCACAGGAACACAGGGGAACTGGGAGGGCTGCTGTGCGACAGGGGGCGGACAGGCCAAGGGAACCTACTCTCCACAAGGCCCTATCCTCCATCATGGGAGCATACCACCACTCCCAGGAGACGATGGCGACGGTTCTGGACAAGTTGCAAGAGACCCTGCGCCTGCAGGACAAACTGTATTTGGGGTTCAGGGAGAAGCTCAGGACCATCAGCTCCGCCCTGAGCACCATCGTAGGGGTGCTGAAGGACATACAGCAGACCTTGAGAGACACCGTGGCACTCCAAGGGGCCCCTGACACTAGCATGGACGATGAAATGCCCACCACCTCTGCCGGCGTTAGTGGACAGGACACCCCGCCACAGGACCACCACACCAGCAACCCACCCCCTGCAGACGGACAACCACCACGCAAGCGGTCCCTGAGATCCAGGAACAGGACAGAGCAAGATGGCAAGACCCCCGCCAGGAAATGACACCACCCTGATTGTCCTCCCACTGTCCCACTTTGTAACCCTGTCCATACTTTAACTGCCCCAGCTCCTCTTCCTATGCCCAGATGGGCAGTGCACCTGTGAGACTAATAGACTGGACTCTGCCATGGACATTCCTCCACCATCACCCATCCTCATTTTACAACCCCCTCCCATTTCTGAGCACTTCAATAAACACCCTTGAAACACAAAACATGCTGGAGTCAGTCTGTGATTTAGTGAAAATGTATTATCAATGACAGTGTCATAATGTGTGTACCATTCTAAAGCTAACATACCTATGTCACACATCACAAGCCCTTGAAGGATGCAAGCAGTTGACACGTAGGTAACCACACCTGTGAAACCGTAATGGAAGGGTACAACTCAGTTACCAAATGTTGACTTAAATCGAAAAACAGGAGCAAGGTAGACGTGTGAAAGTTAATGTAATGCTAAAAATTAAAATGTTCTCACCTGTGTCTCACTGGAAATATTGCTGTATGACTGACTCCCTGTTGTCGTTGTCTTCTTCATCAGCTTCATCCTCATCACTGTCCACAGGCTCCACAGGCTCCACAGGCTCCACAGCTGCTACAACACCGTCATCTGGATCATCCTCCTGCAGAAAAGGCACCTGGCGTCACAAAGCCAAATTATGGAGCATGGAGCAGGCGATGATGATGCCGCACACCTTCTTCGGTGCGTTCGATCACCCTCCTAGTCCGCCCATGGGCCTCATTGTAGCGTTCCTCTGCCCTGGTCCTGGGATTCCTCACTAGGGTCAATAGCCACGAAAGGTTGGGGTAACCAGAGTCCCCAAAAAGCCATACACGGTGCCTCTGGAGTTGACCCATCATATCAGGGATGCTGCTATTCCGCAGGATGTAAACGTCATGCACTGAGCCAGGGAACATAGCATTTACCTGCGAGATGTACTGGTCTGCCAAACATACCATCTGTACATTCATGGAATGATAACTCTTCCTGTTCCTGTACACCTGTTCACTCCTGTGGGGGGGGACCAGAGCTACATGGGTACCATCAATAGCACCTATGATGTTGGGGATATGTCCAAGGGCATAGAAGTCACCTTTCACTGTAGGCAAATCCTCCACCTCAGGGAAAATGATGTATCTCCTTACGTGTTTCAGCAGAGCAGACAACACTCTGGACAACACGTTGGAAAACATAGGCTGGGACATCCCTGATGCCATGGCCACTGTTGTCTGAAAAGACCCACTTGCAAGGAAATGGAGCACTGACAGCACCTGCACGTCGGGGGGGATTCCAGTCGGATTGCGGATTGGTGACATCAGGTCTGGCTCCAACTGGGTACATAGTTCCTGGATTGTGGCACGGTCAAACCGGTAGGTTACGATGACATGTCGCTCTTCCATTGTCAACAGGTCCACCAGCGGTCGGTACACCGGAGGATTCCGCCATCTTCTCATATGTCCCAGCAGACGGTGCCTACGAAGGACAACAGCGAAGAACCAGTCATTATTCCTCCAGGTATGTACCCACAGTCACACACAAGAGTACACCACTCACATAACCCTTCCTGTATGTGTGTTGAGTGTAGGCCTAGCTATGTGTGAAGCAGTATGAAATGAAGCCATGTGGGCCCCTGAAATGGCGGCTGCCTGACCTCTAAACTGGGACAATGGGATTGTGGGGTAACAGCGCTGGCGTTACACACCGTCGCGGTAGGCGGTCGTAGACCGCGGCGCAATGCTGCATTGGTTAAAATTGGACCCTATGGGTCCCAGGAGCCAATGAACAGGTGCGCTGGCATTGATGATGCGGAACGCCGCGGACGTCACCGCCATTTTCTATCTGTTCAATCACTAGATACCTGACCTTCGACAGGAGAGGACCTACACTGCAAGTGCTGCTGTGACCATGGTCTGGAAGCGACGATGGCTGCTGCGTCTGGGGAAAGGGCCCCTGCCTTCACTGCACAGGAGTTGGAGAAACTGGTAGACGGGGTCCTCCCCCAGTGCACGCTACTCTACGGTCCTCCAGACCAACAGGTTAGTACACAGGGAGCACGTTGTATGGGCTTGGCCTGGGTGGAGAGGGCTGGTTGGAAGAGGGAAAGGGTTAGAGTCCATAGAACATTAATGCATGGGAATGAATGGGCCACATGGCCAGAGTAGGGAGGGGGCCACTCACAACGATGGTGCAGTTGGTAATGACTGGTCCTCTTTCCTTGTGCATGTCATGTAGGTCAGCGCCCACCAGAAGAGGGACATTTGGCATGCCATCGCCAAGGAGGTCCGGACCCTGGGGGCCCACCAGAGACGGGGCACCCACTGCCGTAAGAGATGGGAGGACATTCGCCGCTGCAGCAAGAAGACGGCGGAGGCTCAGCTGGGGATGGCCTCCCAACGTGGGAGGGGTGCCAGTCGCACCATGACCCCCCTGATGTTCCGGATCCTGGCGGTGGCCTACCCGGAGTTGGATGGGCGCTTGAGGGCATCACAGCTGACACAAGGGGGTGAGTACAACCTCATTCTGCGGAGTTTGCGTGCAGTGGAGGTGTCTGGGTGGTGGAGGTGGGCTGTGGGTGTCTCTAGGCCAGGGCAAGTTCGGTAGGCAAGGCCCCTCCATAATGTAGCCCATGTGGCACTCTACCCCACCTCAGCAGAGTGCCAAGTCGAGGTATAGTTGCCCCTGTGGCATCCATGTGCGCCGATGTCCACCATTGCCATATAGGCCATATCCCAGAAATTGCATGTGCAGAGGGCAGGAGCACGGCGTAATGCAGGGGGCATCTGCGTTTGTCTTGTCCGCCAACGGTAGCGGTATGCCATGCACTAAAACCCTCTTTCTTCTGTCTCCCCCCCTTTGTCTGCTCTCCCTGTCCTTTTGTACATCAGCATCAACAGGCGGAGGTACAGTGGCACCGGAGCACGAGGGAGCTGCATCCCACATGGCCATGGAGGGCCACACCACAGACTCTGAATGCACCAGTGGGACGGAGGGCGAGGGGAGCTTCACATTGGCCACCGGATCACCAAGCAGCGACACGGACTCGTTCGATGATGGGAGCTCCCTTGTGGTGGTGGCACCATCTGTGCCCCCCACCTCTACAGGTACAGCCGCCACCTCCCCTACCAGCACCGCCCTCCCAGCAGCCCCTCAGCATTCACCCTGTGTCTGCTCACCCAGGAGGGTGGGCATCACCTTCGCCCCAGGCACCTCAGGCCCTGCCCCAGTCACCCATGCTGCCCTCAGTGAGGAGGCCATTGACCTCCTCAGGTCACTCACTGTTGGGCAGTCTACCATTGTGAATGCCATGTAGGGTGTAGAACGAGAGTTGCAACACGGTAATGCATTCCTGGAGGGCATTAATTCTGGTCAGGCTGTCCTTCAGCGAACCCTGCAATCTTTGGCCTCAGCACTGATGGCAGCAATTGTCCCTGTGTCTAGCCTCCCCCCTCCAACTTTCTCCACCCAGACCCAATCTCCTGTACCCCAGCCCATCCCAAGCACACCTACAGACCAGCATGCACACAAGTCAACATACACAAGTAGCTAAAGCAGACATAGGCACCACACACACCACAAGCACTCACGCAAGCCTCACCCACATACAGACACAACAACATCCACTGCCTCCACTGTGTCCCCCTCCTCCTCTTCTCCCTCCTCCCTCCCAGTGTCATCTACACTCTCACCTGCATGCACTACATCTACAGGCACTAGGACTCGCACCAGAACACCCAGCACCACACCCCGCTCACCTGCACTCACCACCTCCACTGCCATTTGCACGTCCCCTGTGTCCTCTCCCAGTGTGTCTGTGACACCCCCTCCCAAAGTACCCAAACGCCGGCAATCACTCACCCAGCATCCCTCCACCTCACGACAGCCTCCAGTACCTGCACCTGCACCCAAAACACCTAAAGTGACACCTCCGACAACCACCTCCTCTTCCTCCACTCCCAGCACCCCTCCAGCTACCCATCCCAGTGTTCGGTAGAAACTGTCCCTCTGTCAAGTTGACCTTTTTGCCCCCTCCCCACCCCCTCCAATTCATCAGTCCTGTCGTAGCGCCTCAGCCAAAAAGGCTCCAATACCAGTGGTGCCTGTTCAAGGTTTTTGGAGTGCACCGGCCACCAGGGCAGGCAGTAGAACCCGGAGCCAAGGCACTGGCAGCCCCCCCCCCTATAAAGGCAATACAATTGGAGAGTGGACGACGGGACCGTGTTAAGACTCCAGGTGGGAAAACAACTGACATGGGTTCCAAGGGGATTGGAGAGTCAGCTGTGACTCCACCAAAGGTGGGGAAGGGCCAGAGTAAGTCTGCCCAGCCTGTTGTGAGTGTCACGGCGGAGAAGTGCACCATCATTTCCGGCGGTCGAGACACAACCGCCAGCACCGTCGTTACTGGTCCAGAGACCACCGCCAGAGTCACAGCCCAGGAGGGCCCAAGTATCGTCACTGGTCCGGAGACCACCGCCAGAGTCACAGCCCAAGAGGGCCCAAGTATCGTCACTGGTCCGGAGACCACCGCCAGAGTCACAGCCCAGGAGGGCCCAAGTATCGTCACTGGTCAGGAGACCACCGCCACCGCCGGAGTCAGTGCCCAGGAGGGCCCCGGCTGCCACAGCCCCGCTGGGCAATGACGAAACGTCATGCCACACACCAATGTCCAGTGTATAGAACGTCATGTCACACACCAATGTCCTTATCAGAACCGCCATGGCAAAGCACCGCTGAACAGTCCTGAACCGCCATGGCAAACCACTGCTGAACAGGGCAAAGACCGCCATGGCAAAGCACCGCTGAACAGTCCTGAACCGCCATGGCAAACCATCGCTGAACAGGGCAAAGACCGCCATGGCAAAGCACCGCTGAACCGTCCTGAACCGCCATGGCAAACCATCGCTGAACAGGGCAAAGACCGCCATGGCAAAGCACCGCTGAACAGTCCTGAACCGCCATGGCAAACCATCGCTGAACAGGGAAAGACCGCCATGGCAAAGCACCGCTGAACAGTCCTGAACCGCCATGGCAAACCACCGCTGAACAGGGCAAAGACCGCCATGGCAAAGCACCGCTGAACAGTCCTGAACCGCCATGGCAAAGCACCGCTGAACAGGGCAAAGACCGCCATGGCAAAGCACCGCTGAACAGTCCTGAACCGCCATGGCAAACCACCGCTGAACAGGGCAAAGACCGCAATGGCAAAGCACCGCTGAACAGTCCTGAACCGCCATGGCAAACCATCGCTGAACAGGGCAAAGACCGCCATGGCAAAGCACCGCTGAACAGTCCTGAACCGCCATGGCAAACCATCGCTGAACAGGGCAAAGACCGCCATGGCAAAGCACCACTGAACAGTCCTGAACCGCCATGGCAAACCATCGCTGAACAGGGCAAAGACCGCCATGGCAAAACACCTCTGAACAGGGCAATGCACCAGGTAGGAATTAATGGGCCGCCACATCAGGCATCCTTATCCCATGTGCAGCTGGGACAGTGACAGGACACGACCTTTCGCGGGGAGACTCATCCAGTCTGGGCACCAGTCCCCCCCAGTACCAGTAGAGACCTGCATCAACTTGAGAGACTGTGGCTTTGCACTCCCCAGGATGGCACAGTGGGCAACCCACCCACTGTAGAGACTTGAGAGACTGTGGCTTTGCACTCACCAGGATGGCACAGTGGGCAACCCACCCACTGTAGAGACTTGAGAGACTGTGGCTTTGCACTCCCAGTAGGACATAAATGGGCATGGAGCACCGTCGTGGATCTGGCTTTGCAGTCATCCGGCTGAGGTGCCTCCCCTTCCCTTCCCCCTGAGGTGCCTGTAGTATTTCTATCTGATGCCCCGGCAGTGTTCTCTCCGATTGTGGTCAGGTATCGTTTGTGGGCCTCGCCCATGTATTTTTGGACTGATGGTGCACAGACATTGTTATGTACATATCTGCACTACTTCTCGTATTGTATATAATTCTGACTGATTTTCAAATATATATCTGTGTATTTTTGTATGACATGTATATTGGCACATTACATTGTTTGACCGATTTTCGCTTTGTGTATTCATTCTTCCGGGGGGATTGTGGGTTGGAACTGTGATTTTTGTGAATGCATTGGTGTGTATGTTGTAATATGCGAGGTTGGGGGTGGGGGTGTTTGGTGTGTGTCCCCCTAACTTTTGCCTCCCCCATCCCCCATGTCGTAAGTGCAGTACTCACCGTTGTCTGCGGCGCCTACGTAGCTGTTGGTCGTAGAAGAGCAGAAACACAAGGGCAGGGAGTATTTGGAGTTCCAGCTCCATGGATTCCTCGTTCCTCGTGGGATATGTTCAGGTGAGCGTTTTCCCATTGCAAAAGCTGTTTCCGCCGTGTTTTTATCCACGGTGAATCCGCCCCGGAAAAGGTGGCGGATTGGCGGGTTGTAATACTGCGGGCGGTACATTGTCTTCCGCCTGTCTGTTGGCGGTGACCACCGCGCTGCTTGTCTGTACCGCCGTGGCGGGCGAAGTGTTAAAGTGGCTGTCTTTGTTGGCTGTTTCCGCCAGGGTCATAATTCCCTTTTTTTGTCCGCCGGCCGGTTTGCGGTATTTCCGCTGCTTTAACACCGTCCGCCAGGGTTGTAATGACCCCCTTTGTCCTTTACAAATGATTATCCTAGGTTGAGAGAGAAGCCAGTTGAGTGGTACCAGCAAACAGATAGGTTCATGAAGCTCAGGAAATGTCTGTGGGAGGATTTAAACACCTTATTGGAAATAGTGGTTCCTGCAGACTTGTGGGTTGAATGTAAGAGGAGTGTAGATTGGCCAACAAGAGAACCTCAGAGAGATCCAACAACAGGTGCACCATCTCCTGATGTAATTAAGTATTATTATAAGGTGATCACATTTTTTAAAATGAGAATTTTGCTCAAGAATATTGACTGGCAGAGAATAGACAGGACCGCTCAGGAAGGGAAAGAGCCAATACATGCATACTATGAGAGACTATTACAGGTGTTTAAACATTACAGTGGCACAGAAACAATTGAGACAAAAGACATGATTCATTTTGTGTTCAGATTTGTTGGAGAATTGAGACCCGAAATTAACCAGATGATTAAGAGTCAACTGGTTTGCTGGCAAGCGAAGCCAATTAATGAAATATTGCAGTATGCAAAGTACTGTAGTGATGAGATTCAATTCAAGCAGAGAAAGTTGAAAGAAAAGGCAATAGTGATGCACATTAAAGCGACACAAACAGGAATGCAGGGAAGTTTTCCACAGCAGCAGCAGGGAATGTGTAGAGGTTGTGGTGGAATTGGAAATGTGAATTGTGGTCCTGATTTGAATACCCTGGTTGTTCAGAATGATGTGCCAGGAATGAAGAGATTGTTACTGTGCGGAGGCCTCGGACAATGGAAACAGGATATCCGATGTTAGGTCAGGAAGGTGTTGTTCAGCAAACGAGCACAATTCATTATTTTCCAAACATGAGAGGACCGAGAATGAGAGGTCACAATCCAAATATCCAAAGTAATTTGAATCAAGTGCTGGGGTTTCAGCCCATGCAACAGATGCAAATGCCACGTTTGCAGATGCCCCAGTCGCAACAAATGCAACCTAAAGTTCAAACGGTACCTAGACAGCAAATTCAAATACCTCAAACCCCAATGGAGCAGCAGCAGGTGATGCTTCCTCAGCAGGTCACGGGTCAAAGGTTTATTCAGAGTAACAACACAGTACACCAATTCCCACTACACAGTGAGGATGAAGCGAATGACAATTGGATTTTTAGTTGACATGGGAGCTACACACTCTACAGTGAGAACTGAACCTAGAGAAAACAGTCCAGATTGTAGGAGTTGTGAACCAATATTTGACAAATCCGATCACTGAACCAGTTCAGGTTAAAATTGCCAATTTCAAAGGGTTACATTGCCATTCAGACAAACAGTGATGATGAAGATGACTTGTCCACAGAAACAGGTTGTGACACAGTTAATGAGGAGTACCCTTCTATCAGTTTCTTTCCCGTTTTTACAGTGAGAGATCTTGCTTCCGACTTAAAGGGATCAGTTGAAATGAAAGCGTTGGATTTTACAGGAAAATACATTGGTCTAATTAAAGGAGTTGAGCCAGTTAAGATCCTAGTCAAGCCAAATGAAATTTTGCCCCAGATTCCTCAATATCATATGACACAGGACACAATTTAAGATATTGCACCCATAATTGCAGTTTGTAAACCAAGGTGTTTTGAAAGAAGTGCTGAGCAGCCCATGTAATTTCCCAATAATGGGATTGCCATGTGGGAAATTTCTAATTGTTCAGGATTTGAGGAAAGTAAATGACATTGTGATTAAGGGGTCATTATGTTCCCCGGCGGATCAGCCTGCCATACCGGCCGCGGGTAAAAAGACCGCCACCGGCATGTCGGGGGGAACCGCCATATAATGTACACATGGAGGGCCGCCTATGGCAGCCCTCCTCCACTGCCAGGCTGCCTCCGACAGGCAGCCTGATGGTGGAAGGAATCATCATCTGACAGGGCAGCGCTGCTGCCCCTCGGATAATGATCCCTACAGCCACCAGACTTTCCCTGGCTGGTTCCCCCGCCAGGGAAAGGCTTGTGGAAGGGGTGCTCTGGGGCCCCCCTGGGGGCCCCTGCACTGCCCATGCACCTGTCATGGGCAGTGCAGGGGCCCCTGTGCAGTGCCCCATCACTCAGGTCACTGCCCGATTTACAGGCAGTGATCAGCTGCACCCGCCGCACAGAGGCATTGACGGCGGCTCCATGTGGAGCCGCCGGCAATGTCCTGGCCAGGCATTCTGCTGGGCCGGCGGGCCGGCGGAAACAATGTTTCTGCCCGCCGGCCCAGCAGAATGTTCTTTATGAGGCTGGCGGGGTCCCAGGAGTGCTGGCCGTCAGTTAAATGACAGCCAGCCTGAACACAGCGGTAAAGACCGCCGTGTTCATAATGAGGGCCTAAATGTTGTCCCGTGATGCCCAATCCAGCAGTGATATTGTTTCAGATTCCATGTGATGCTGAATGGTTCACCGTAGTGGATCTGTCACAAGCATTCTTTTCGGTACCTCTTCATGAGGATAGACAATTTCTTTTCTGTTTTAAATTTCTGGATCAAGTCTATTGTTGGTGTAGAATTCCTCAAGGGTTTTCAGAGTCACCATCCATTTTTTATCAGATCCTGAAAAAGAACTTGGAGTCATTGGAAATGCCTTTCCTATCAACATTGATCCAGTACATTGACAATCTGTTAATCGCATCAGAGATGAAAGAGGCATGCAAGTATGAAACTATTGCCTTGCTGAATCATTTAGGGAAGAATGGGCATAAAGTGTCCCCAGTGAAATTACAGTACTGTTATAAAGAAGTGAAATATTTGGGACACCTACTTGAAAATGGAATTAGGAAAATTTTCAGAGAAAGGGTCACAGCCGTATTACGGATGAATCCCCCAGAGACACAGACAGATGTCAGAATAATTTTGGGAATGGTGAGCTATTGCCGTGAGTGGATTCCCAAATTTTCAGTCATTTCAAAGCCATGGCATAAGCTGACTCACAAGGAAGTTATTGATCCCTTAGTGTTAGACCAAGCCTGTATGAAAGCCTTTACTGAGTTGAGAGAGAGAGTCTGTGCAAAGACCCGGCTTTGGGAATGCCTGACTACACAAAACTCTTTGTGTTGTTTTGTCATGAGCGTGATCCTTGTTTGTTGTCTGTTTTGGCTCAAATCCATGGTGGTGTAAACCGCCCAGTAGCATATTTTTCAGCTACTTTGGACCCTGTTGCAGCAGCTTTACCAGGTTGTCAGCGGACAGTTGCAGTTCATGGTCCCTCACTCCATTGAAGTTTTGCTTACCCGGTTCAAAACCTAGTTCCTAACGAATGCCAGGTTGACTTTCATCCAGGGTTCCCCCAATGTGTTGTTAAAAAGGTGCACAAAGCTGAACACAGCAACTTTACTCCCAAAAGAGAATTTTGAAATTGATTAATTGAAAGAGGTCAAACATGTCTGTCTGGAGGTTACTGATTTGTGCACAAAACTGAGACCTGATATCCGAGATACTCGATTGGAGGAAAATGACTAAATTATTTTTGTTGATGGTTCCTGTTTAAGAGATAACATGGGAACATTGAGAACAGGGTATGCTGTGTGCACAATTTTGGGAATACTTGAAGCGTCCTGGGTTCGAGGAGTGTATTCTGCACAAGTGGCTGGATTAGTGGCTCTTACTAGAGCATGCCATGTTTCTGCACAGCTTGAAGTAACCATCTATACTGATATCATTATGGATCTGCAATAGTCCATGACTTTGGTCAGCTTATTTCACAGAGAGGTTTCCTGACCTCATCTGGTTCACCAGTTAGAAATGGTGAAAGAATCCATTAGTTGTGACAAGCTATTCAAATGCCTGAAAAGATGGCTGTGGTGAAATGCAGTGCACATTTGAAATCACAAGATTTTGTAACAATGGGAAATGGATATGCGCATAAAGTCACAAGGTTTTGTGCATTGAACTGTATATCGTTCAAAGATAAATGGGAACTGTGCTAAAATTATGCATTACATGTAATTGACATTTGGGAAGAGCTAAAAGCACGTCAGGATAATGTTGGTAGGGAAGAAAAGAAAAACTGGTTGAAATTCAAATGTGTTCAGCGTGAGGATGACGTCTGGGTGTCCGGGGAGGGACAAGTGTTCTGCCGAATAGTTTGTTGACTCAGATGGCGAGGTATTACCATGGTTAAGCACATGTTGAAAGGGATGCAATGATTCAAACCTTTCAACAGTTTTGGTTCAATCCAAAGTTTAGACAGGTTGCCTAATCACTTTGCCATTGATGTGTCATCTGTCAGCAGATGAACGTGGGTAAAGGGACTGTGGTTAACATAAGCCACATTGGAAGAGCTGTAGGTCCATTTAGTGGAATGCAGATGGATTTTATTGAGATGCCGGTGTGTGGAGGATTGAGATATGTGTTGGTGATTGTTTGTATCTTTAGCCACTGGATTGAAGCTTACCCTACACAAAGAAATTACAGCCTTACAGTAGCAAAATTACTGCTTAGGGAACTGATAACTCATTTTGGTTTTCTGGTCTCTTTAGAATCAGATAGAGGAAGTCACTTCAATAATGAAGTAATTAAATTACTATGTTCAGCTTTAAACATCGAGTAGAAGTTGCATTGTAGTTACCACTCTGAAGCCTCAGGACTTGTTGAGCAAATGAATGGTACCTTGAAGTCAAGAATTGCAAAGATGTGTGCATCTACGAATCTGAAATGGCCCGATGCACTACTGTTAGTTCTGATGAGCATGAGAAACACATCCAACAGGAAAACTGGGCTGTCGACACATGAAATCCTCACGGGCAGAGCAATGAGGTTGCCAGCGGTTCCTGTCAATGCCCTAGTGAACATGACAGATGATATTGTGTTGGGCTACTGTAAAGGTCTGGCTGATGTGGTTTGCTCTTTCTCTCATCACGTGGATCCCACCACACTGCAATTGTCTCAAGATCAAAGCCACAACCTGAGAGCGGGAGATTGGGCTGTGATCAGAAAACACGTGAGGAAATCTTGCTTGGAGCCTCAGTGGAAAGGCCCTTACCAAGTAGTACTGATTACTACTACAGCTGTGAAGTGAGCTGGAGTTCCGAACTGGGTTCATGCCAGCCTTACGAAGAAAGTTTCCTGTCCTTTGGACAATGAGGAAGAGTTGTTGAGAGTACCAACAACTTCCAAACAAGACCCAAGCTCAGAGAAGGAAACAGGACGATCAGAAACTGAATCTGAGCAGACTGAAAACAGTGCAAATACTTCTGTGAGAAACGAAGTGAAAGACCTACAGGAGAGTGACAGTGAACCAACCTCAACTGAGGTAACAGGAGAGTCTAGTCAGAGGAGGGCTCTCCCAGAAGCAGACAGTCTTGAAAGACAAATGGAGCAAACTACAGACTCCGAGGGGGAAGGGCTTGAGGTGGATCAATGCCAAAACAATCTGACTCCTCTTGAACCAGTTGGCGGTACTCCAAGAGAAAATCTTGCAAAGCAAAGAGAAGTTACAAGTCCAGCACTGAAAAGATCATTGACAAAAGGTCAACTGAAAGGAGATAAGCGGCCAAAATCACAAGCCAAGAGGAAAGAAGCAATTACAGTGACAACGATTGAAAAAGAAATAGGCATAACAAGAAGGGAAGATTTGAGTGATGGATAGTTAAATGGAGATCAAAGATTGAAAAGAAAGAGAATTGCAAATTGGAGGTACACAGGTCCTGAATGGGCATATACCTTGACAAGTGAATGACAGAGTGAACTTTTGTCTTTTTGTTTTGATCGAGAAATCCCAGGTCAAATTTTTGGCATGTGAAAAACATCAATGAACTGAACTTTGTAAGACTATGCAATTGAAGTAAAGAGAAAGAGACTTTTTAAATAACCTGATTTGACAAGCTGTTAAAATGATTTTGACAAACTGCCGGATATGACAAGTTACCTATTTTGGCAAGAGATCCTGGAAGAAAGACTGAGAGCTGTAAATAACTGCTAAAAGAAGATTGAAGATTTTAGTTTTGTTTTGCTGCATAGTTATAATTTTTCCTTCTACTTTCTGGTTCTTTACAGATCATCAATAACCACAGCCAAAAAGTTAGGAAGAATAACATTTGGCACAGCTTACGAGCACAGAAATAACTTGACATGCTTGCTTATACCCTTCAAAAAGAGCTTCTTAGATCAAACAGATGATAGGAGAAAGACATTAAAAGATAAGATAGAGAAAGGCCTAGAGAAAAGGACACCTATTAATGATCATGCATTTAGCGACATAAAGACACAAGGGAAATTAGCTTTACATGCGCAACACATAGGGAAACTTTGTGTATATAGGCCTAAGTCTAGAACTGACTTGTTATTTATGGGAACGAGTGAATGTAGGCATGTGTTTTTGTTTCAGAGTAAATGGACATTTATGATGAATGGACAAGACCCAGCAATTCCAGGAGTTTATCACATCTGTGGACCAAATGCATATTACTGTATTTCTAGAGTATAGTATGGCACATGTTACTTGGAGATAGTTTTCCCAAATATTTATCAACTTGAGGATCTGAGTAATATACCTAAATTGACTGAATTACATCATGTTAGACAAAAGCGAGAATCATATTCTGGCATAGTTGTAGACATATCTGAAGCAATGAATCCTTCGGTTGGAAGTATTCTGAATTCTTTGAAAATTCAAAAGTTGTCTACTATTGTGGATAACATGTTGACAAATGTTCCAGGAGCCATGATCCTAATGGACACAGAAATGGTAAGATCTATGACTCTTCAGAACCGCCTTGTGTTAGACATCCTTTTAGCAAAGGAGGGCAGAGTTTTAAAATGCTGAACTCACAACATTGTTGCTCATATATACCGAACAATAGTAAAGAAATTACAAGCCTTATAAACAATCTGACCAATGATGGCACTGATTTGACAGAAGTGAAGGAACCTGGAGTTTGGGAAAATGTTGGCAAAGCTTTTGCTTCTATGGGAAATTGGCTTGGCAACCTCGGAAATGGGATAATATTGAAAATAATACAAGGGATATTGATTGTTGTGATTTGTATAATTGGAACATGGGGAATTTATAAATTGGAGCATGTGATTAAAAGTTCAAAATTGGCAAATAATCAGAGGAGGGAAGAAATACAAATGGAAAGATTATTTAGGGAAAATGTGAAAAGGGAAAGGTGAAATAAAGATTTTAGGTGAACAAAACTTTAAATGGGATGAGGTAAAGTGTGAAGACATATTTAGTCATCAAAGAAGCGAATGTGAATGCTGAATTTACTACTAATTAATTTTGTGTATTTTGGGTTAAGAATTTGCATAGAATTAGATTAATGTAGAAAATAATTTTAACCTTGGAAAATGTAACCACTTGAGTGGCCGCCATTAAACTGTGAAATGTCTTTATTAAATGCTTATTAAAATGAATCGAAGTGCCTGCATTAGGAGAAATGTAGTAGTGTGTTATATTTGCTTTATTAATTATAAGCCTTAAGTTAGTGAGGTTTGGGCCTAGTTGTACACAGTCTCATATTAAACTGCACTGTTTAACAAAATCATGGGAACGTGTGTCTAGAGAATTCCAATTCATGTATTGTGCACACTGCGTTGACCAAACCTTAGCAGTTGTCTTTAACTTTCTCATGAGAACTGCTTGCTAGAGTGTTCTGTATTAATGTTTTATGCTTTGTTAACTTGATGCATGAGACAGCGATGTTTGCAGGAGCTAACAATGGATGCACTGATTGGAGTACGGATGGACACAAATATGTTGCCTGAATAGCCTGGCGATGCAAACAGGAGACGAAGAGCCAATCTTGGACATGTGAAAGACAGTTTAGCTATATATTAGATTTGAAATGTGATGCTTATTGGACTAATTGTAAATGTACGATTCTTTGACCAATGACAAGGTGGGAAGTTCTTTAGGTGATTTTGATTCACCCCGACTGCACAGAGAGGAACGCACGTTTTCCTACCTTGATTTTCCTCTGTAGAGGGCTCTTATTTTTCTGTTTGAGGAGCTGAACAGTTCCTGATGTCTTTATTTCTATCTTTGATTCATTGCTTAAACTTTAATGCTGAATCCTTAGGTATTGCTTCTTAAATGGTTCAGATAGCTTAGAGTCCCCTCTGTCTGAACCATTCCCCCCATTGCTGATGCTGACTGAACTGATGTCCAACTGACAAAGATAATCGTAACTTGCTGATCCATATGAGGAAAGGTATAAAAAAAAAGCTATTGATCTTGTTGAAGGTTATATCCTTTGTTTTTAGGTACCATCCGCTATTTTGATAGACTTAGTTAGATGTTTTACAAATTTATGTTGCCAATATTTTTTTGCATGAAGCCCAAACATGCTATTCGGATTAGAAGGTTAGTAAGGGAAACCCTGAAATGTTAACAGGTTGCTATTAACAGATAATTGATTTTGCTCAGTTGCTGAACCTAGATGTATGCTATTTCTATTGCGCAGTTATTCTTGCTATTAATTTGTACTGTGTCTTTCAAATGTTTAGTGATCAATGCGTTAGCGAAATTGAGATTCTTTATGAGGTTTGGTCAACCAGTGTTGTTCTTATATGTTTATCAGTTGGTTTTGAGATTAATTTATGTGACATCAGCGTTGTTAATCTAGGGAAATAAACATTCTAACTTTTACATAAAGGTGTGTTAATTCGTGGCCTTATGGGTCATGGTGTGTGAAGATTACTGACTCTAAAGAATATTTGATGATGTTTATTGATTATGATGACATAATTGCAATGCATTTGTGGTTTATGGTGGAATCATTCTAAGCGCAGTCAAAATTCTATTGAACCTCTAACGCGTCCCCTTATAACTTATAAAAAAAAAGACCAAATAGGGACAGACGCACTAACATAAGTCCCTCAGACTCAGAGTCAGTGTGTCTGGCAAGTTCATACGCCTCAAATGAGTGCAGTCCAGCCCTCTATTTTATTCAAACCAGAATGTAGACTATTGGTGTGTAATATCCATTTTAGTTCCTCCTTGTTGAGAAGCGCACCAAAATCAGCACCCCTCTCTGGTGGCTTGACAATGGTGATTACCTGCCACCAAAGTTCATTTACAGTGTATCCTTTCTCCATAAAGTGATACACCAATGGGGCATTAGCAACCTGACATTGTAGGCGACTGCAGTGTTGAAAAAATGCAGATGCGCACCTTTTGCGTTGTTTGGCCAATATGTTTTATTTCAAGGACAACATTTATAGAATTACAATTAGAGAACTGCTTCAACTCAATTTTAATATTACCATATGCAAATTCTTTATATTCTATCATAAATTGGCACATCGCACAAATTCCAAACTTGAAGTGTCCCACCAAGGGAGGGAAACCCCAAAAAGTCAGTAAGATCACAACTCTGCATTTTATTATATGTTCATTGGCCATTTTAATGAATCCATATTAGCTTTTATTGGTACTCAGGAAAGTAACCTAGCCTTTTGGCTTGCACGCCTGTGATCCCATCACCTAATGACTTTTAACCTACTTAACTTGCTCTCTGAACCCATTTATTTTATCATTTCTTTTAAGATGGCTGCTATTGTTTGTAGTTAGCGAAATGTTTTGATTTGCATTATCAGTGCCACTCTGTGAAGACGTCACTATCAGCCTCGTGATCAAGTGATGTGCGTAGGTATCCACATCATGTCCCTTTCTCACTTGCGTGTGACAAGAACATGATGTCCACTTGTTGGTGATTTTTTACAAAATTGCTGCCACAAGTCTGCCTTCTTATCAATTGTTTGGGAACATACCTGCGTCAGGGGTCCTACAAGATCTGTATAAATACATTTCACACAGGCAAGGTTATCAGAGGGATTCTTTCCAGATGCCATCTACACTATCTATGCTGCACGTCACCTAGCTACAGAACTCAGCCTTCGTGTCCCCCTGGAGCCTGTCTTAGAGACCTCATTCCAAGATAACGAGGGTTGGCTAGCACTTCTCATGGACATGGTACTGGCAGATTAGGTTTCTCACATCGAGCTCTCATTAGGTTAGGATTTAGGTTCTCTATGCTGGGAATTTTACATCTTATGTTTATTGTAAGATGGTGGGGTTCTCTGTATTCACGACTCTCATCCTCACAATCATGCTTCTTTTGTTATTTGTTATCCTAATTATTGCAGCTCATGCATTTTTCCGTAGATTGCAGTCTTTTCAATAAATTTATTGAAAACTCTCCTGCATCTCCGTCGTTGCCTGTGTGTGACTGAGACTTATTACTAACGTGAGAAAAGGGTAACTTCCGTTCCACCACAACTCCCCAGAGATGTCACACTCTAGAGTCCGTGCAGAAGGCTGCCAGAAATCACACTTTACAGTTTGGGTTTTTTGTGAGGTACTACTTGTGAGGCAGGAGGTTTGGGCAGACAGTTGCGATTTGTTGTAGGAATGGCTTAGGGGGTCATTCTGACCCTGGCGGTCAGTGTTAAAGCGGCGGCCAACCCGCCAACAGGCTGGCGGTCCAGAAAATGGAATTCTGACCCTGGCGGGAACCGCCAACACAGGCCGCCGCTTTAACACTCCGACCGCCACGGCGGCACAAACAAACAGCGCGGCGGTCACCGCCAACAGACAGGCGGCAGACAATGTACCGCACACACTATCACAACTCACCAATCCGCCACCTTTTCCGGGGCGGAGCCCCGCCGATAAAAACACGGCGGAAACAGACATTTCCAATGGAAAACGCTCACCTTGACACACTCCTCGTGGAATCGGGACAGCATGGAACCAGAACTCCACATCCTCCCAGCCATTGCCTTCCTGCTCTTCTTCCAGGATCACGAACGTCGCCGCAGACGACAACGGTGAGTACTGCACCTACGACACAGGGGAGGGGGGAGAAGGAAAGGTTACGGGCACACACATACGCCACACACCCACCCCCACCCTCACCCCCACCGAAATACCTACACACCAATGCAGATTGAAAAGTCAGAGTGACACCCCCAAACCCCCACAACAAAAATGCAAAGACAAAAGGCAATGATTGTAAAAATAGAACTATGTTACATCAATAATTAAGTATAGCGAACTTACCAATATATAAAGAATTAATACACATCTAGAACTATATATATACAAGTAGCAAAAGTCCGGCACAGTTTTGCAAAGTCCAAATGTCCGTGGGCCAATGTGCACCAACACATGGGCAAAGCCCACACACAAGATCGAGTCCATTGGAGAGAACACTGCTGGGGCATCACAAAAATAAAAAACTGGCACCTCAGGGGGAAGGGAAGAGGGGGCACCTCAGCCACATGAGTCCACGACGCCAGATCCACGAAGGGCCTCCATGCCCACTGTGCCATCCTGGGGAGTGCAAAGCCACAGTCTCTCAAGTCTCTACATTGGGTGGATTGCCCACTGTGCCATCCTGGGGGGTGCAAAGCCACAGTCCATCAGGTGGATTACAGAGTCCACTGGTCATGGAGGAGGCATGGTGGGCAGAGTGCCTCGTGAAGCCCTGCCCGACACAGAACCGGGCCTGCCAATGTGCCAGCGGTGCTTGACAGGAGGGCCCAGCGGAGCGGTGCTTGACAGGAGGGCCCAGCGGAGCGGTGCTTGAGATGAGGGCCCAGCGGAGCGGTGCTTGACAGGAGGGCCCAGCGGAGCGGTGCTTGAGATGAGGGCCCAGCGGAGCGGTGCTTGACAGGAGGGCCCAGCGGAGCGGTGCTTGACAGGAGGGCCCAGCGGAGCGGTGCTTGAGATGAGGGCCCAGCGGAGCGGTGCTTGACAGGAGGGCCCAGCGGAGCGGTGCTTGAGATGAGGGCCCAGCGGAGCGGTGCTTGAGATGAGGGCCCAGCGGAGCGGTGCTTGACAGGAGGGCCCAGCGGAGCGGTGCTTGACAGGAGGGCCCAGCGGAGCGGTGCTTGACAGGAGGGCCCAGCGGAGCGGTGCTTGAGATGAGGGCCCAGCGGAGCGGTGCTTGAGATGAGGGCCCAGCGGAGCGGTGCTTGACAGGAGGGCCCAGCAGAGCGGTGCTTGACAGGAGGGCCCAGCGGAGCGGTGCTTGACAGGAGGGCCCTGTTCAGCGGTGCCTGTCTTGGCGGGGCCCTGTTCAGCGGTGCGCCTCACGGCGGGGCCCTGTTCAGCGGTGCCCTTCACGGCGGGGCCCTGTTCAGCGGTGCCCTTCACGGCGGGGCCCTGTTCAGCGGTGCTTCTCACGGCGGGCCCTGTTCAGCGGTGCTTCTCACGGCGGGGCCCTGTTCAGCGGTGCTTCTCACGGCGGGGCCCTGTTCAGCGGTGCCTGTCTTGGCGGGGCCCTGTTCAGCGGTGCTCCTCACGGCGGGGCCCTGTTCAGCGGTGCCCTTCACAGCGGGGCCCTGTTTAGCGGTGCCCTTCACGGCGGGCCCTGTTCAGCGGTGCTTCTCACGGCGGGGCCCTGTTCAGCGGTGCTTCTCACGGCGGGGCCCTGTTCAGCGGTGCCTGTCTTGGCGGGGCCCTGTTCAGCGGTGCCTGTCTTGTGTTTCGAGTGAACCACACCTGGCCAATACTTCCTGCTCAGTCAGCATCGGACCTTTCCGTTGCGGGGCCCTCCTGTGATGGAGTCCTGGGGCCCTGGGTCTCCTCCGATACCCCCGGAATGGGGCTGGTGGGGCCCTCATGGCCAGGTCGGCTGCTCCCTGCCTTTTGCGCTTTGCTGCCCTTGCCCTCCTTGGCAGACTCTCCGTGGCCCTTGGCTCCCTTACCCGATGTGGCAGGTGACGGTGCAAGGCTACCCTCCTTGGGGGCAGGCGTATCAGGCCTGTCGTGCCTGCCCTTCAGTTTTTTGCTCCTCTTCCCGGGGGGGGGGGGTGGCTGTGCCTTTGCTGCTGGCCGATGTCCCTGCACAAGGAAAGGGCGGACTCCAAAAACCAGCCACGACGTTCTTGGGAGTTGCTGGGCTGGTGGTGGCTGAGGTGTTTTTGGAACTCTTACGAGATGGAGGGGGTGGGTCAGGTGAGGAAAAGAGGTCCAGTTTATAGAGGATTAGTTTTTTAGGAGCCATGGGAAGGGTAGCTGGAGTGGGTATGGGAGTGGAGGAAGAGGATGTGGTTGTAGGAGAGTCAAGTCTGGTGTCTTTGGGTGCAGGTGCTTGGGCTGGAGGCTGACGTGAGGTGGATGGCTGTTGGTTGGGTGCCTGCCTGCGTTTGTGTAGTTTGGAAGCGGGGGTGACAGACACACTGGGAGAGGACACAGGGGACGTGTGCATGGCAGTGGGGGTGGTGACTGCACGTGTGCGGACTGGTGTGGAGGGTGTGCTGGTGATGGGTGTACTGGCTGATGGTGGTGTGCATGCAGGTGTGAGTGTAGACGTCACAGGGAGGGAGGAGGGAGACGAGGAGGTGGGGGACACAGAGGAGGTAGTGGCTGTTGGCTTGTCTGCATCTGTATGTTGCTTGTGTGAATGCTTGTGTGTTCTGTGGTGCTTATGTCTGGATGAGCTTCCCTTGGGTGTTGAGGTGTGTGCAGGCTGGTCTGTAGGTGTGGATGGGATAGGCAGAGGAACAGGGGAGTGGGACTGGGTGGAGGGAGTTAGAAGAGGGAGGCTGGAGACAGGGACAATCGCTGCCGTCAGTGCTGAGGCCAGAGCATTGAACGATCGCTGATGGGCAGCCTGACCCGAATGAAGGCCCTCCAGGTATGCATTGCTTTGATGCACCTCCCTCTCCACACCCTGGATGGCATTCAAAAGGGTAGACTGCCCAAAAATGATGGTCCTCAGGAGGTCAATGACCTCCTCACTGAGGGCAGCAGGGGTGACTGGGGCAGGGCCTGAGGTGCCTGGGGCGAAGGAGATGGCCGCCTTCCTGGCCGTGCGGGCACGGGCCGAAGGCCGAGGGGCTGCTGGGAGGGCGGAGCTGGTGCGCTGGGTGGCGGCTGTACCTGTAGTATCGGTGGGCACGGATGTTGCCGCCACCGCAAGGGAGCTCCCATCCGAGGACGTGTCGGTGTCACTGACGTCTGCACGGGTCCCCGTGGTGGAGCCCCCCTCGCCCTCCGTCTCACTGGTCATGTCGGAGTCCGTTGCATGGCCCTCCGGGGCCATGTGAGATGCAGCTCCCTCTTGCGCCGATGCCACTTCTCCTTCGCCTGATGATGCTAATGCACACATTCACCGAAAAACAAAGAAAATGGGGGGGGGATGGAGAAATAAAGACAAGTTGAGTGCATGCATTGGGGACACCGTTGGCGGAGAGGACAGACACAGAAGCCCCCTGCACTACGCTGCGCACTTGGGGTACACTACTCATTCCCTGGGACATGCCCTACAAGCCTATGGGCGACAACTGCCCACACAGAATACACAGGTCCATGAATAGCGTTACTAGGCACCCGACAGAGGTGGGGAGCGGGGGCACAGGACCATACCTCACGGAGGGGCCTAGCCTACAGAAATCGCCCTGGCCTAGGGATACCCACAGCCCTCCTCCCCCACCCAGGCACCTCCACTGCGTGCAAATTTTGCTAAATGTGCTGGTACTCACCCCCTTGTGTCTGCTGTGATGTCCTCAAGCGCCCATCTAAATCAGGGTAGTGCCACCGCCAGGATCCGGGACATCAGGGGGGTCAAGGTACGACTGGCACCCCTCCTAGGTTGGGAGGCCATCCCCAGCAGAGCCTCGGCGGTCTTCCTGCTCCCGCGGCGGATGTCCTCCCACCTCTTGCGTCAGTGGGTGCCCCGTCTGTTGTGGACCGCCAGGGCCCGGACGTCCTTGGCGATGGCACGCCAAATATCGATCTTTTGATGGGCGCTGACCTATGTGACATGTACAGGGGGGGAAAAGAAACATCATCACTTTTCTGCATGCTCGATGTGAGTGGCCCCCCTCCCCAAACTTGCCAGGTGGCACATGCTCTCATCTGTCGTGCCATGCATTCGTAATTCGCTCCCCTCCCCTCCATCGTACATCCACCCCACTCATCACAAGCATTGCCCACTATGCATTGGCCCCCGTGTACTCACCTGTTGGTCTTGAGGACCGTAGAGTAGCGCATACTGGGGGAGGACCCCGTCCACGAGCTTCTCCAACTCTTCGGAACTGAAGGCGGGGGCCCTTTCCCCAGTCGCAGCAGCCATTGTCACTTCCAGACCGAGGTCACAGCAGCACTTGCAGTATAGGTCCTCTCCTGTGGATGGTCAGGTCTCGTGTGATTAAGCAGAGAGAAAATGGCGGTCACGCCCGCGGCGGTGCGCACCGCGGCGGTGCGTACCGCGACCGCCGGAGCACATCGTCATTGGCTCCTGAAACCCATAGGGTTCAATGTTAACCAATGCTGCTTTGCGCCGCGGTCTTCGACCGCCTACCGCCACGGCGTGCCACGCCAGCGCAATGACCTCACTTCACATTGTCACACTTCACAGGTCAGGCAGCCGCCATTTCAAGGGCCCACATGGCTTAATTCCTACTGCGTCACACATGGCTAGGCCTTGCATCGACACTCATACAAGCTATTCAATCCAAAGAGATTCGTGTACTGTGCAGGCTGTGGGAACTTACCTGTGGGTTGATTGACTCTGTGCTCCATGTTGTCCTTCCTAGGCACCGTCCGCTGGGACTTGCGAGGAGACGGAGGAATGTTCCCGTGTACAGACCGCTGGTGGACCTGTCGACAATGGAAGAACGACATGTCATACTCACCTACAGACTCAACAGTGCCACTATACAGGAACTGTGTGCCCAGCTGGAGCCAGACCTGATGTCACCCATCCGCCAACCCACAGGGATTCCGCCTCTAGTGCAGGTGCTGTCAGTACTCCATTTTTTGGCTAGTGGATCATTTCAAACTACAGTGGCCATTTCATCTGGGATGTCTCAGCCTATGTTTTCAAAGTTATTGTCCAGAGTGTTGTCTGCCCAGATGAAATACATGCGGAGCTACATCATATTCCCTGAGGTGGGTGACTTGCCTACAGTGAAGGGTGATTTCTATGGCCTTGGACACATTCCCAATATCATTGGTGCCATTGATGGTACCCATGTGACTTTGGTCCCCACAAAGACAATGAGCAGGTGTACAGGAACCGAAAAAGTTATCATTCGATGAATGTCCAGGTGGTCTGTTTGGCTGACCAGTACATCTCCCATTTAAATGCCAAGTTCCCAGGGTCAGTGCATGACGCGTACGTCATGCGAAATAGCAGCATCCCTTATGTGATGGAACAGCTACAGAGACAGCGTGTGTGGCTAATTGGTGACTCTGGTTACCCCAACCTGCCTTGGCTATTGACCCCAGTGAGGAATCCCAGGACAAGGGCAGAGGAACGGTACAATGAGGCCCATGGGCGTACTAGGAGGGTGATCGAGCTGACCTTCGGCCTCCTGAAGGCCAGGTTTAGGTGCCTGCATATGACAGGTGGATCCCTAATGTACTCACCAAAGAAGGTGTGTCAAATCATCGTGGCCTGCTGCATGCTTCACAACCTGGCTTTGCGACGCCAGGTGCCTTTCCTGCAGGAGGATGGTCCAGATGGTGGTGTTGAGCCGCTGTGGAGCCTGCGGAGAGTGAAGAGGAGGAAGACGAAGAGGACGACACAGACAACAGGGACAGAGTGATACTGCAGTATTTCCAGTAACACACAGGTAAGAATCTACTCCTGCATTTTATTATATCTGTAACAGTACTGGCTCTCTACTGTCTGACCTTTCACCCCAATGTATGGTAACTTAGTTGTGAATTTGCCTTCCTATTTCAGTGATGTGGTCCCCACGGAGTGCCCTCTGGTTTATTTCCCCATGGACTACCGCTGTGTGACACTGGTATGTTGTCATCACAATGTATTTGGACATTTTTGGTTGGTTATATCGAATACATTTGGTTTAGAAAAATAAATAGCAGACTCCTGATGGTTTTTGTGCAATAATTGTGTTTATTGAAGTGCAAAAATTGGTGTATAGTTCAAAAAGGGTGATGGGTGATGGTGGAGGCATTTCCATGGCAGAGTCCAGACTCACATTCGCACAGGTGCATTGTCCATATGCCTGTGGAAGGTGGAGCAGGGGCAGTTCAAGGTTGGACAGGGTGTACAAGTGGAACAGTGGGATGACATCCGGGGGGATCCGTGCATGGCGGGGGTCTTGACATCCTACTCTGTCTTCTTCCTCGATCTCAGGCCTTTCTTGCGGGGTGGTTCATGTTCTGCAGGGGGTGGGGTCCGGGTGGGCCGTTGCTGTTGTGTCGGGGCCTCCTGACCACTAGCACCGGCGGAGGTGGTGGGCTGTTCTTCCTCCATGCTAGTGGCAGGGGCCCTTTGGGGGGGCCACATGGTCCCGCAATGTGGTGACAATCTGGTTGAGTGCCACCACGATTGTACCCATTGCGGAACTGATGCTGCGCAGTTCTTCCCGGAACCCCATGTACTGGCCCTCCTGCATGGCCTGGATCTCCTGGAACCTGGCCAGGACCGTTGCCATCGTCTCTTGGGAGTGGTGGTACGCTCCCATGATGGTGGTGAGGGCCTCTTGGACAGTGGGTTCCCTAGGCCTGTCCTCCCTCTGTCGCACAGCAGCCCTCCCAGTTCCCCTTTGTTCCTGGGCCTCTGTCCCCTGGACGGTGTGCCCACTGCCCCCAGGTCCCTGTTGTTGTTGGGGTGGTGGGTTGCCCTGGGTGCCCTGTAGTGGTAGACACACCGCTGCTTGACCTGTCCTGGAGACAGAGGCATGGGCCCGCTGGGTGGGTGCTGTGCTGGGGTTTCCAGAGGGGGGTAGGTCTGCTGTGGCCTGTGGCTGCCTGAGGGGAACCGACTGTCTAGAGGTCCCCGATGGTCCGGGCTGGTCATCAGGTTCTAGGTCGACAGAGCTGCTGTCATCACTGGGGGCCTGTTCTGGGGGTGGGATGGACATTTCTGGACCCTCCGGGCCGGTGTGTTGGCGTTCGGGCCCTGCAGGGGTAAAAGAGTATGGTTATTGCTTCTGTGTGTGCCATGGCGTGCGAATTGTGAGTGCCCTTGTCCCCCAGTGCTGGCATTCCCTTGTGGGAGGAGTTGTGAGGGTGGTTTGGGGGGGGGGATGGGTATGTGCAGTGGTCATGCTTAGGTGATGGGTGTCCATGGTGTTTTGTGCGTAGATGTAGTGTGGGGGATGATGTTGGGTTCCTGTGTGTGTTGTGGTTTGCATTCCCTGTGCTCTCTCTCTGTGTATTGCACCTTGTCTCTGAATTTCGATTTGTGGGGGTTTGTGGGTGATGTGGGTGTGTGTTTTATATCGTATTGATTGTGTGGGGTTGGTGTTTGTATGTGTATCAGGTGTGTGTATTTTGAATTATCCAATGTGGCTGTGTTTTGTAAAGGTGTGTGTATTTTGAGTGCGGCGGTGTGTACCGCCAATGGGATACCGCGGTTGAAAGACCGCCGCGTGGATTGGTGGGTCGTAATGGCATGGGCGTATTTCTGTTGGCGTGACGGTGGAGGTTTGGTCATCTCCAGTTTATCGCTGACCGCTGATGTGGCGGCCTTCAGTGGAGGTCGGGTTTTTGGCGGTTTGGCAGTTGTGGGTCAGAATGACCCTGGCGGGTTACCGCGGCCGCGGCGGTGTTATGGCGGTCTTCTGGCCGGCGGTAACTGCCTTTTACTGCCAGGGTCAGAATGACCCCCTTAGTGTCCTACAAACAAAAGTGCTGTCATCCCTAATCCAGAAGTCTCACCTAGGAGCAAGAGTCCAACTACAACATGGTGCCACCAGCGATGGTATTTGGCACTAATTTACGGATATCCTGAGTATCTCTGCCTCACACCCAGCAGGTACCCTAAGTACCATTAAACAGATATATCTGTAGTTCTAGGGATTATCCTCCTCAGCCGAATAGGCAACACCTAATTAGGCTGTAGGTTGTTCAAGCTTGAACTCTTAAAAGGACTTTCTCCTATTCCCATTTTTCAATATGGCTAACACCATAGACATTTCACAAAATGTCAGACACACATTAACACAACATCTAGTAGCCCATGGCTTAACAGAAGAGTGCAGGGATGTCACATTTATCGTGGAAGCTCATGAAGGTTACCAAACAGAAACATTCTGTTCCTGGATCACCTTTCCAGAACATACACATTTCACACATACCAAATTGCAAATGTACTGCAGCGGTACAGAGCATCTCAGTATTTAGTGATACCCCTGTCCTATCAAGAACATCAAAATTGGTTCAATGGCACCCTACCACATGTAATACAACCTGTGAGATTAGGGGGGTCATTACGACCCTGGCGGAAGGCGGAGAACCGGCGGTAAGACCGCCAACAGGCTGGCGGTCTTTTTTTCCGTATTATGACCATGGCGGTTACCGCCATTGTCATCCGCCGGTTCTCCGTTCCGCCCGCCAGGGCTGGAGACCTGGGCTTGTGATGTGTGACATTGTTGTGTTAGCCTTAAAATGGGTAACCCATTATGACACTGTAATTGATAATACAAAGTTCCAAATCATAGACTGACTCAAGTTTTTTTGGCTTTCAAGGGTGTTGATTTAAGTGCTAAAAAAATCAAGGAAGGTTGTAAAATGGTGATGGGTGATGGTGGAGGAATGTCCATGGCAGAGTCCAGTCTATTCGTCTCACAGTTGCACTGCCCATCTGGGCATTGGAAGTGGAGCTGGGGCAGTTCCTGTCTGGACAGGGTGACAAAGTGGGACAGTGGGGGGACAATCAGGGTGGTCTTATTTCCTGGCGGGGGTCTTACCATCTTGCTCTGTCCTGTTCCTGGATCTTAGAGACCGCTTGCGTGGTGGTTGTCCGTCTGCAGGGGATGGGGTGCTGGTGTTGGTCCTGTGGCGGGGCGTCCTGTCCACTAGCGCCGGCGGAGGTGGTGGGCAGTTTGTCGTCCTGGCTAGTGTCAGGGGCCCCTTGGAGTGCCACTGTGTCCCTCAAGGTCTTTTGAATGTCCGTCAGCACCCCTACGATGGTGCCCAAGGCAGAGCTGATGGTCCTGAGCTCCTCCTTGAACCCCAAATACAGTTTGTCCTGCAGACGCAGGGTCTCCTGCAACTTGTCCAGGACCGTGGCCATCGTCTCCTGGGAGTGGTGGTATGCTCCCATGATGGAGGATAGGGCCTCGTGGGGAGTTGGTTCCCTTGGCCTGTCCTCTCTCTGTCGCACAGCAGCCCTCCCAGTTCCCCTGTGTTCCTGTGCCTCCGTCCCCTGGTCCGTGTGCCCACTACCACTGCCCCCAGGTCCCCGTTGTTGTTGGGGTGGTGGGTTAGCCTGGGTGCCCTGTAGTGGTGGACACACCGCTGATTGACCTGTCCTGGGTAGGGAGGTTTGGGCCCGCTGGGTGGGGGCTGTGCTGGTGTTACCAGAGGGTGGCAGCTCGGTGTTGGGCTGTGACTGGGCAAGGGGAACCGACTGTCCTGAGGCCCACGATGGTCCGGGCTGGTCATCAGGATCTAGTGGGGCAGAGCTGCTGTTGTCACTGTGGGCCTCCTCTGGGGGTGGAGTGGTGTTGTCTGGACCCTCTGGTGTGGTGACGTTCCTTCGGGTTCCTGCAGGGGTATAGGCACATGATTATTGCATGTGTGTGTGTAATGGTGTGCAATGGTTGGGTGTGCGTGATCCCCAGTGCAGGCATTCCTGTGTGGGGGCTTTTGTGGTGATGGTTGGGGGGGTGTTCTGGGTATGTGCAGTGGGCATGCTTTAGTGAGGGGTGCCCATGCTTAGTTGTGTCATGCAGGGCTTGGTGTTGGGATGGGTGCTTGGTGTCATGGGTAGATTGGTGAGGATTTGGGGTGATGGGGGAGGGTGTGAGGGCGGGGGTGTATGATAGCATGCAGGTAGGGTGGGGGATGTGATGGTTAAGATTTGACTTACCAGTGTCCCATCCTCCACCGACTCCTCCGAGGCCCTCAGGATGCAAGATGGTCAGGACTTGCTCCTCCCATGTTGTTAGTTGTGGGGGAGGAGGTGGGGGTCCGCAGCCAGTCCGCTGCACCGCGATGTTGTGCCTGGAGACCGCTGAACGCACCTTCCCCCGTAGGTCGTTCCACCTCTTCCTGATGTCCTCCCTATTTCTTGGGTGCTGTCCCACTGTGTTGACCCTGTCGACTATTCTGCGCCATAGCTCCATCTTCCTGGCTATTGATGTGTGCTGTACTTGTGAGCCAAATAGCTGTGGCTCTACCCGTAGGATTTCCTCCACCATGACCCTGAGCTCCTCCTCGGAGAAGCGGGGGTGTCTTTGGCGTGACATGGGGTGTTATGTGTGATGTGTGGGGTGGTGTATGTGTTGATGAGTGTGGGTGAGTGTAGTGGTATGTGGTGTTTTGTGCGTGGATGTTGTATGGGTGATGGTGTTGTGTGCCTCTGTCTGTTGGGGTTGTCAATAGCTGTGCTGTCTCTGTGGCCTTCTCTCAGAATCTCTGGTTGTAGGGGTTTGTGGGTGATGTGGGTGTGTGTTTTATATAATATTGGGTGTGTGGGAGTGGTGTGTGTATGTGTATCAGGTGTGTGTATTTCGAATTGTCCAATGTGGCGGTGTTTTGGAGATGTGTGTGTATTTTGAGCGCGGCGGTGTGTACCGCCAATGGAATACCGCGGTTGAAAGACCGCCGCGTGGATTCGTGTGTCGTAATTGCATGGGCGTGTTTCTGTTGGCGTGGAGGTGGAGGATTTGTTACCGCCAGTTTATCGCTGACCTTTGGTGTGGCGGTGTTGTGTGGGTGTCTGAATTTCGGCAGATTCCTTGATGTGTGTCATAATAGCTGTGGCGGTCTACCGCGGTTGCGGCGGTGTATTGCCGGTCTTCTGCACGGCGGTAAGCGCCTTATACCGCCAATGTTGTAATGACCCCCATAGGGGGTTATTACAACTTTGGAGGAGGTGTTAATCCGTCCCAAAAGTGACGGTAAAGTGACGGATATACCAACAGCCGTATTACGAGTTCCATAGGATATAATGGACTCCTAATACGGCTGGTGGTATATCTCACACGAAATTGGATACTGAAAATCAAGCTACCATGAAAACTTTGACTGAACGCAAGCCTCTTCCAAAAGTATACCCTGAAAAATATTCCTACCATATCAGTGCACAGAATATTGCCTTTGCGACAATTCCTGGGGTTGGAGATTGAGTGATCCCCAACCAAGACCAGAGATTAGATCTCATTAAAGCAGCGTATGAGGGTGTCGCAACTGCACATGCTGGTGTCGCAGCCATAATATCACTCTTACAGAAACGCTTCTGGTGGCGTGGTCTATGAAAACAGACCAAGAAATATGTCATTTGCTGTGACATTTGCCAACAAATAAAGGGTTCAAACTTCAAACGCCCACCGCAGACATCCCTCTTAGTGTCCAGCAGGCCACTACAGTGGGTGTACCTGGACCATTGTGGTCACTTACAACCTGATGGTGCATACAAATACATCTTAGTCACTCTTGATTCTTGTTCTAGATTCCTGTGGGTATGGCCACGGTGGTTGGCTGCCGCTCGAACTGTTATAAAAGACTTGCTGGTCTTTATTGGTACATATGCGGTTGCAGCATTCTACTCAGACCACGGCCCTGCCTTTGCCTCTAGGGCATTCAGGGACACCATGAGGATGATAGGTGTTGAACTCCATTACCCTTCTCTGTATCATCCAGAGAGTAATAGTGTTGTGGAGAGGAGGAATCATGATATAAAGCAGTCCTTGACAGGTAGAGTATTAAGTTCAGGCTGCAGTTGGCTTCATCATCTATATGGGGTCCAGATAGCACAGTATAATCTGCCAAGATGATCCATGAGAGGACACACTCCGTATGAGGTCCGCTTTGGGATACCTATATCTGTTCCTGATCTAGATGGCCCTGTTATGGTGGCATCAGACACACTTTTGACATAAATGAACGTCTCACTGTCTTACAGGAGCTTCAGCAATTCTGTGATGATAATTCATCCGCCTGTACTACCATCTGTGTAATAAGGGATTTGCCAACAACTTCTACAGGCTGGATTTCTAAACTTGGGGATCTGGTTCGCGAGAAGATTGCTGTAAAGAAAGAATTCGACCCATCTTAAAGAGCACTGGTTCCAGTCCTGGGAATACAAGACACAGAACTGTCATTCTACCACTGCTGCCAGGTTCCAAAGGGAACAGATTTGTCTCCATCAACAACATCAGATTGCAACATGTGGCCGATCATGCATAGTACACCCTGGTTCCCTCTCTATTCCCAACAGGATATACCTGTTCAAAGAAGAAACAACAATACTTCTGAATAAACCAGCATGTACAACAATGCTACAAATGTCTCCTTGAGCATGTGGAGTGCGTAGAATGAGTTTCTGTTGATTCCTGTTACCACTGCACCGACAAGAACTGTCCAAGATGTGGCTGTATTCTACCTCAATGCAACACAAAGTGACGACACCTTCTACTATGAACCTCCACGCAAAGTGGATCCATCCACCAGTAATGCATCGGCTCCTTTGTTTGCAGAGGCTGAGTCTGATTACTTTATTGACCAAGATGCCTCTTCTACAACTTCATCTACATGTGCAACTGAAACTGTTTCAAAGACATGTAAGCTGTACATATGGCTTAAAAATAACTTTTTGGTTTATCTCTGGTGTTATCTATGGATATCTCTGATATTGCTTGCCCTTCTGCTATGGATTGGTTTTGTGACTGTTTTCTTTCTCTTTATAAATGGTCATTATCTTCCTGAATGCTCTTTTGTCAAGCCAGTGGATGCAGTTCTAACTCCATATCTTCCTTTACATAAGGTCTGAAGAGACTTGTCCCTTGTGAACATTTCAGCAGTACCAATTCTAGATGTGATTGTTTGGGATAAAGTTCCTTTTGATATGAACAGGCCTACTGAGGTTATCCAAACTCCTTATGTTTTCAAAATATCAAAGACTGATGTATTTACACCTGATGTTGTTTCTGATGACTGGGATGTTAAAACAGTTGAGTCAATGCATGCTGAGCTGCAGGATCACACTGTTTTTGAAAGTAATGATGTGTACATGCACACAGCGAGTTACAGGGAAACGTTCTGTTATACTAATTGGGGACATTACTATCTCCACCGAGCAACTAGACATAGATCAGTATTTAATTACACACAGTGGGAACACTGTTCAACACCACCTGTGGGGAGTCCCAAAACATAAATAGACAAACTTGCATACTTTTCTGGGCATAACACTACAAATGCAGAGTCATATTATTTCAAATTACAAGCTTGCAAAAATAAGTAAAACTTTTCTGACCGACACCAAATTAATCTATTCAGATTTCTTTGCTTCCCAACTTGCTGTTTAAGGTTATGAATATTGGAAGAGCACAATTGAGGTGAAAAGTGTATGGAGAACACAAGATTGGCAAATTCAGGGTAGGGAAGCTTTGTTTAGAGCATGCCTTATTCCTGTTCAAATGATATTCTTAATTGACACGGTCCAACAGACATCCTGCCTAAGGTTAGCAAAAAAAAAGGAAATGAATGCGCTTAGAATCCCCATGCCAGCCAAATTCACCAATTACCAATCATTTCTAATTGTCACTGAGGAAGAACTGAATGTTTGGGTTCAGGATGATACCTGTAATTCCACACTCAAATCCCAGTGGGTGGGTATTGTGGCCAAAAGATACAAATGGGTGTCAGGCCTGTTTTGTTTACTCCTCAGGGGGTTCCAAGATTAGCTGGCTGGACCCTTTCTATGTCTTGGGTCAACACTCGGGTATAGTTACCACTTACAGTGTGGGTAGACTGTGCCAGCAGTGGTTATGCACTAATAGCTTAGCAGCAGTTAAAGAGCATCTTAGTCTCCTATCAGAGGAAGTAGACATGCAGGATTTCTTGCTAGGTCCAAGAAAGCCACGCTCTAAACGATTCCTGTATGCCATGTACAATGAAATATGGAAGCTATCTGAAAGGGAATCAGCTGCACATTTAAGGCAGATAGATAAGGAAAATATGGAAAAGGCTTTAGCTGTTGTCAGTAATGGCATGAATACTCTGTCCAAAAGAATATACACCCTTAATAACATAGGCCCTCATTATGACCTTGGTGGTTAGATGACCGCCACGCCGGCGATGGCGGTAGTACAGTCACCAGGCCGGCGGTAATGACTGCAAAATAATGACCATGATGTGATCCCTCCCAAAGACAGCCAATGTACCACACCAAGGGGGTCATTACAACATTGGCGGTAAAAGCCGCTTACCGCCGTGCAGAAGACTGCCAATACACCACCGCGACCGCGGAATCCCGCCACAGCTATTATGACCCACATCTCGGAATCCGCCGAAATTCAGACACGCACACAAGTCCGCCACAACAAAGGTCAGTGTTAAACTGGCGAAAACAAAACCTCCACATCCACGCCAACAGAAACACGCCCATGCTATTACGACCCACGAATCCACGCGGCGGTCTTTCAGCCGCGGTATTCCATTGGCGGTACACACTGCCGCGCTCAAAATACACACACATCTCCAAAACACCGCCACATTGGAAAATTCCAAATACACACACCTGATACACATACAAACAACACTGCCACACACCCAACACAATATAAAACACACACCCACATCACCCACAAACCCCTACGAGCACAATTGAGAAAGAAGCACAGAGAGAGAGCACAGAATAGACAACCCCACCACACAGAGGCACACAACACCATCACCCACACAACATCCACGCACAAAACACCACACCCCACTACACATCACCACACTCATCAACACATACACCACCCCACACATCACCTACACCACCCCATGTCACACCAAAGACACCCCCGGTTTTCCGAGGAGGAGCTCAGGGTCATGGTGGAGGAAATCCTACGGGTAGAGCCACAGCTATTTGGCTCACAGGTGCAGCAAATATCCATAGCCAGGAAGATGGAGCTATGGCGCAGAATCGTGGACAGGGTCAACTCTGTGGGACAGCATCCAAGAAATCGGGAGGACATCAGGAAGAGGTGGAATGACCTACGGGGGAAGGTGCGTTTAGCGGTCTCCAGGCACAACATCGCAGTTCAGCGGACTGGCGGCGGACCCCCACCTCCTCCCCCACAACTAACAACATGGGAGGAGCAAGTCTTGACCATCATGCATCCAGAGGGCCTCGGAGGAGTCGGTGGAGGAATGGACACTGGTAAGTCAAATCTTAACTATCATATCCCCCACCCTACCTGCATGCTATCACACACCCCCACCCTCACACCCTCCCCTATCACTCCAACTCCTCACTAATGTACTAATAACACAAACCACACATCCCAACACCAAGCCCTCAATGACACAACTAAGCATGGTCACCCCTCACCAAAGCATGCTCACTGCACATACCTAGAACACCCCCCCAACCATCATCTCACAAGCCCCCCCACAGGAATACTTGCACTGGTGTACACGGTGAGCCACCCATTGCACACCATGACACACACACATGCAATAATCATGCACTTATGTCCCTGCAGGATCACGAAGGACCGTCACCACACCGGAGGGTCCAGACAACTCCACTCCACCCACAGAAGAGGCCCACAGTGACGATAGCAGCTCTGCCCTACTGGATCCTGATGACCAGCCCGGACCATCGTGGGCCACGGGACAGTCGGTTCCCCTTGCACAGGCACAGCCCAACACTGACCTTCCACCCTCTGGTAACACCAGCACAGCACCCACCCAGCGGGCCCATACCTCCGTCCCCAGGACACGTCAATCCAGGGACCCCAGGATAACCCACCACCCCAACAACAACAGGGACCTGGGGGCAGTGGTAGTGGGCACACGGTCCAGGGGACGGAGGCACAGGAACACAGGGGAACTGGGAGGGCTGCTGTGCGACAGGGGGTGGACAGGCCAAGGGAACCCACTCTCCACGAGGCCCTATCCTCCATCATGGGATCATACCACCACTCCCAGGAGACGATGGCGACGGTCCTGGCCAAGTTTCAGGACACCCAGCGCCTGCAGGAGGAACAGTATTTGGGGTTCAGGAAGGAGCTCAGGACCATCAGCTCTGCCCTGGGCACCATCGTAGGGGTGCTGAAGGACATACAGCAGACCTTGAGGGACACCGTGGCACTCCAAGGGGCCCCTGACACTAGCATGGACGATGAACTGCCCACCACCTCCGCTGGCGCTAGTGGACAGGACGCCCCGCCACAGGACCACCACACCAGCACCCCACCCCCTGCAGACGGACAACCACCACGCAAGCGGTCCCTGAGATCCAGGAACAGGACAGAGCAAGATGGCAAGACCCCGCCAGGAAATGAGACCACCCTGATTGTCCTCCCACCGTCCCACTTTGTTACCCTGTCCATACTTTAACTGCCCCAGCTCCACTTCCTTTGCCCATATGGCCAGTGTACCTGTGTGAACAATGGACTGGACTCTGCCATGGACATTCCTCCACTGTCCCCCATCACCATAGTACAACCCTCCTCCATTTATGAGCACTTCAATAAACACCCTTGAACCACCAAAAAATCTGGAGTCAGTCTGTGATTTGGTAAAATGTATTATCAATGACAGTGTCAAAATGCGTTTCTAGTTGTAAAGCCAACATACCTATGTCACACATCACAAGTCCTTGAAGGATGCAAGCAGATAACACACGTTGGTAACCACACCTGTGAAACCGTAATGAAAAGGTACAACTCAGTTACCAAATAATGCTATGAAATTACACACAGGATAGAGGAAGACGTGTGACAGTGAATGTAATGGTAAAAATGAAAATGTTCTCACCTGTGTGTCACTGGAAATATTGCTGTATGACTGACTCCCTGTTGTCGTTGTCTTCTTCCTCAGCTTCCTCCTCATCACTGTCCACAGGCTCCACAGGCTCCACAGCTGCCACAACACCGTCATCTGGACCATCCTCCTGCAGAAAAGGCACCTGGCATCGCAAAGCAAGATTGTGAAGCATTGAGCAGGCGATGATGATCTGGCACACCTTCTTCAGTGAGTAGAATAGGGAACCACCTGTCATATGGAGGCACCTGAACCTGGCCTTCAGGAGGCCGAAGGTGCGTTCGATCACCCTCCTAGTCCGCCCATGGGCCTCATTGTAGCGTTCCTCTGCCCTGGTCCTGGGATTCCTCACGGGGGTCAGTAGCCACGACAGGTTAGGGTAACCAGAGTCCCCTAATAGCCACACACGGTGCCTCTGGAGTTGACCCATCATATAAGGGACGCTGCTATTGCGCATACCAAACATACCATCTGTAAATTCATGGAATGATAACTCTTCCGGTTCCTGTACACCTGTTCACTCCTGTGGGGGGGGGACCAGAGCTACATGGGTCCCATCAATAGCACCTATGATGTTGGGGATGTGTCCAAGGGCATAGAAGTCACCTTTTACTGTAGGCAAATCCTCCACCTCAGGGAAAATGATATAGCTCCTCACGTGTTTCAGCAGGGCACCCAACACTCTGGACAACACGTTGGAAAACATAGGCTGGGATATCCCTGATGCCATGGCCACTGTTGTCTGAAAAGACCGACTTGCAAGGAAATGGAGCACTGACAGCACCTGAACGTCAGGGGGGATTCCAGTGGGATGGCGGATTGGTGACATCAGGTCAGGCTCCAACTGGGTACATAGTTCCTGGATGGTGGCACGGTCAAACCTGTAGGTGATGATTAAATGTCGCTCCTCCATTGTCAACAGGTCCACCAGCGGTCGGTACACCGGAGGATTCCGCCATCTTCTCAATTGTCCCAGCTGAAGGGGCCTAGGAAGGACAACAGCGACCACATATTCATCAAATTTCCAGGTATGTGCCCACAGATACACAGAACACGACACCAAACACAAAACCATTCCTGCATGTGTGTTGAGTGTAGGCCTAGCTATGTGTGGCGCAGAAGTAAATGAAGCCATGTGGGCCCCTGAAATGGCGGCTGCCTGACCTCTAAACTGCGACAATGGTAATGTGCGGTAACTGTGCTGGCGTTGCACACTGTCGCAGGAGGCGGTGGTAGACCGCGGCGGAATGCAGCATTGGTTAACATTGGACCCTATGGGCCCCAGGAGCCAATGAACAAGTGCGCCGGCGTTGATGATACGCTCCGCCGCGGACATCACCGCCATTTTCTATCTATTCAATCACTCAATACCTGACCTTCGACAGGAGAGGACCTACACTGCAAGTGCTGCTGTGACCTCGGTCTGGAAGCGACGATGGCTGCTGGGTCTGGGGAAAGGGCCCCTGCCTTCACTGCTCAGAAGTTGGAGAAACTAGTAGACGGGGTCCTCCCCCAGTACACTCTACTCTACGGTCCTCCAGACCAACAGGTAAGTACACAGGGAGCACGTTGTATGGGCTAGGCCTGGGTGGAGAGGGCTGGTTGTAAGAGGGAAGGGTTCAGAGAACATGAATGCATGTGAATGCATGTGCCACATGGCAAGGGTAGGGAGGGGGGACACTTACATCGACGGTGCAGTTGGAAATTACTTCTCTTCTTCCCTTGTGCATGTCATGTAGGTCAGCGCCCACCAGAAGAAGGACATTTGGCGTGCCATCGCCAAGGAAGTCCGGACCCTGGGGGCCCACCAGAGACGGGGCACCCACTGCCGGAAAAGATGGGAGGACATTCGCCGCTGTAGCAAGAAGACGGCGGAGGCTCAGCTGGGGATGGCCTCTCAACGTGGGAGGGGTGCCCGTCGCACCATGACCCCCCTGATGTTCCGGATCCTGGTGGTGGCCTACCCTGAGTTGGATGGGCGCTTGAGGGCATCACAGCAGACACAAGGGGGTGAGTACACTATCATTCTGGGGACTTTGCGCGCAGTTGAGGGGTCTAGGTGTGGGGGGAGGGCTGTGGGTTTCCCTAGACCAGGGCGACTTCCATAGGCCAGGCCCCTCCGTAATGCAGGCCATGTGGCACTCCACCCCACCGCAGTAGAGTGCCAAGTACAGGTATACATGCCCCTGTGTCATCCATGTGTGCAGATGTCCACCATAGCCATGTAGTCCAGATCCCAGGAATTGCATCTGTAGAGGCCAGGAGCACGGCGTAGTGCAGGGGGCTGCTGTGTCTGTACTGTCCGCCAACGGTAGCGGTATGCCATGCACTCAACCTGTCTTTCTTCTGTCGTCGTCCCCCCCCTTTTTCTGCTCTCCCTGTTCTTTTGTGCATCAGCATCATCAGGCGGAGGTACAGTGGCACCGGAGCACGTGGGAGCTGCATCCCACATGGCCATGGAGGGCCACACCACGGACTCAGAATGCACCAGTGGGATGGAGGGCGAGGGGAGCTTCACGTCAGGCACCGGATCACCAACCAGCGACACGGACTCGTCCGCTGATGGGAGCTCCCTTGGGGTGGCGGCACCATCTGTGCCCCCCACTTCTACAGGTACAGCCGCCACCTCCCCTACCAGCACCGCCCTCCCAGCAGCCCCTCAGCGTTCGCCCCGTGCCCGCTCACCCAGGAGGGTGGGCATCACCTTCGCCCCAGGCACCTCAGGCCCTGCCCCAGTCACCCCTGCTGCCCTCAGTGAGGAGGCCATTGACCTCCTCAGGTCACTCACTGTTGGGCAGTCTACCATTGTGAATGCCATCCAGGGTGTAGAAAGGGAGTTGCAACACGGTAATGCATTCCTGGAGGGCATTCATTCTGGTCAGGCTGCCCTTCAGCGAACCCTGCAATCTCTGGTCTCAGCACTGATGGCAGCCATTGTCCCTGTGTCTAGCCTCCCCCCTCCAACTTCCTCCACCCTGACCCAATCCCCTGTACCCCAGCCCATCCCAACCACACCATCAGACCAGCATGCACACACCTCAACACACAAAAGTAGCTCAGGCAAACATAGGCACCACACATCCCACAGGCACTCACGCAAGCATACAGACACAGCAACATCCACTGCCTCCACTGTGTCCCCCTCCTCATCGTCTCCCTCCTCCCTCCCAGTGTCGTCTACACTCTCACCTGCATGCACTACATCTACAGGCACTAGGACTCGCACCAGAACACCCAGCACCACACCCCGCTCACCTGCACTCACCACCCCCACTCCCATTTACACATCCCCTGTGTCCTCTCCCAGTGTGTCTGTGACGCCCCCTCCAAAAGTACACAAACGCGGGCACCCACACACCCAACATCCATCCACCTCACGACAGCCTCCAGTACCTGCACCTGCACCCAAAACACCTAAAGTGACACCTCCTACAACCACCTCCTCTTCCTCCACTCCCAGACCCCCTCCATCTACCCATCCCAGTGTTCGTCAGAAACTGTCCCTCTGCAAAGTTGACCTTTTTGCACCCACCCCCACCCCTCCAATTCATCAGTCCCGTCGTAGCGCCTCAGCCAAAAAGCCTCCAGTACCAGTGGTGCGTCTTCAAGGTGTGTAGAGTGCACCGGCCACCAGGAAGTTGGAAAGTGGCCGACGGGACCGGCTGAAGACTCCTGGAGGCAAAACAACTCACAGGGGTCCCAGGGGGATTGCAGAGTCAGCTGTGACTCCTCCAAAGGTGGGGAAGGGCCAGAAGAAGTCTGCACAGCCTGGTGTGAGCATCACGGCGGAGAAGGGCCGTATCCTTCCCGGCGGCCGGGACGCCACCGCCAGCACCGTCATCACTGGTCATGAGACCACCGCCAGAGTCATTGCCCAGGAGGGCCCAAGTATCGTCACTGGTCAGGAGACCACTGCCATAGGCATTGCCCAGGAGGGCCCCGGCAGCCACAGCCCCTCTGGGCAATGAGGGACCGTCATGCCACACACCAATGCCCAGTCCAGAGGCAAAGCACTGCTGAACAGGGCATGCACCGCTGAACAGGGCAAAGACCGCTGAACAGGGCAAGCACCGCTGAACAGTCCAGAGACCGCCATGGCAAAGCACCGCTGAACAGGGCATGCACCGCTGAACAGGGCAAGCACCGCTGAACAGGGCAAAGACCGCTGAACAGGGCAAACACCGCTGAACAGTCCAGAGACCGCCATGGCAAAGCACCGGTGAACATGGCAAACACCGCTGAACAGGGCATGCACTGTAGAAGAAGGAAAAGACCGCCACATCAAGCATCGTTATCCCATGTGCAGCTGGGACTCTGACGGGACAGGAACTGTCACAGGGAGACTAATCCAGTCTGGGCACCGGTCCCCCTCCAGAACCAGTGGAGAGATCCATCCACTACCTCTGTCCTTCACAGGATGAAACACTCTGGGCACCAGTCCCCCTCCAGAACCAGTGGAGGCTGTTATGTACTTGTGAGACTGTGGCTTTGCACTCCCCAGAATGGTACAGTGGGCAAACCACCCACTGTAGAGACTTGAGAGACTGTGGCTTTGCACTCCCAGGATGGTACAGTGGGCAAACCACCCACTGTAGAGACTTGAGAGACTGTGGCTTTGCACTCCCCAGGATGGTACAGTGGGCAAACCACCCCCTGTAGAGACTTGAGAGACTGTGGCTTTGCACTCCCCAGGATGTAACAGTGGGCAAACCACCCACTGTAGAGACTTGAGAGACTGTGGCTTTGCACTCCCCAGGATGTAACAGTGGGCAAACCACCCACGTGTGAGACTTGAGAGACTGTGGCTTTGCACTCCCCAGGATGTAACAGTGGGCAAACCACCCATTGTAGAGACTTGAAAGACTGTGGCTTTGCACTCCCCAGGATACATCAATGGGCATGGAGCCCCGTCGTGGATGTGGCATGGTGCTGTAATCCGGCTGAGGTGCCCCCCCCTTCCCTTCCCCCTGAGGTGCCTGTTGTTTTTCTCTCTGATGCCCCGGCAGTGTTCTCTCCGTTTGTGGACAGGTATCTTGTGTGGGCCTCGCCCATGCATTTGTGGCCTAGTGGTGCACGGACATTGAGATGTGCATATCTGCACTACTTCTCGTACTGTATATACCTTTGTGTGAGTTTATATATATCTGTATATAATTGACACATGTATATTGATACATTACAATGTTTGAACTGATTTCGTTTTGTCTTTGCATTCTTCCGGGGGGTTGGGGGTTGTTACTGTGATGTTTGTAATTGCATTGGTGTGTGTGTTGTAATATGCGAGGGTGGGGGTGGGGGTGTTGCGTGTGTGTCCCCCTGACTTTTGCCACCCCACTCCCCTATGTCGTAGGTGCAGTACTCACCGTTGTCTTCGCCGCCGGCGGCGCTGCTCTTCATAGATTAGTAGGAAGAGAAGGGCAGGTAGGATTTGTAATTCCGGCTCCATGGTGTCCTACTTCCTCGTGGGATGTGTTAAGGTGAGCGTTTTCCCATTGCAGAAACTGTTTCCGCCGAGTTTTTATCCACGGTGACTCTTCCCCGGAAAAGGTGGCGGATTGGCGGGTTGTGATAAAATGGGCGGTACATTGTCTTCCGCCTGTCTGTTGGCGGTGACCGCCGCGCTGCTTGTCTGTACCGCCGTGGCGGTCGGAGTGTTAAAGTGGCTGTCTTTGTTGGCGGTTTCCGCCACGGTCATAATTCCCTTTTTTTGTCCGCCGGCCTGTTGCCGGTATTACCGCACCTTTAACACCGTCCTCCAGGGTTGTATTGACCACCCAAGTGCCAGTGTGGTACAACCACTGAACACGGCAGTAGCCACCTACAGGCAGACGGAAGATTAGGATCCACCCACCATATTATAACATAGCACACCGCCAGGATTTCTGGGGCCGTACCACCGCCACTAAAAGCCTGGCGGAAACACAGCAGATAAAAGGAGACACTCACCTCCAGGGACACAGAGGAGTCAGCTGCCACCATGCCAACGCTGACGATGACGGTGAGTACAGCTGTCTAGCACACAAGGGAGGGAGTGAGGGGAGAGTGACACACACATGCACAACACATACCATACACACGTACCACACACCCAGAAGCAGCTGCAGAGTAAATCAACTTTAACAGGACCCAGGAACAAAGAAAGCCAGGACACATGCCTCTTTTCCAACCACTTTAATCCTGTTGGATGAAGAGCCCAAATCCCAAAAATACAGAACTGCATATTTACATGCAATCCCATTGGCCAGTTCAAATTCTGTAATGCCCACAGGGCAAAGTCCAAGCCCCAACTTGACTCCTGACAACATTGAGACTCCACTTTTCAGGGACATCATGTTGGAAATGGGCAGGCACCTCAGAGGGTGGCAGGGTGTGGGGGGGTGGAGGGGCTTCTCATTGGGAGGGGGATCATTGGCGTCTGGTGTGTAAGGGGGTTCCTTGGCTTCTGGTTTGGGAGGGAGCTCCTTGGCTTCTGGTTTGGGAGGGGGCTCCTTGGCTTTTGGTTTGGGCGGGGTCTCCTTGGCCTTTGTTTTGGGAGGGGTCTCCTTGACCTTGGGTTTTGGAGGTGGCTCCTTGGTTTTGGCGTTTTGTTTGGGAGGGAGTGGCACTTTAGCCCTCCGTTTTGGGGGCGGAGGAGTGGCCTTCAGGCAGGGGGCAGGTATCGCACTCATGTGTCCCTTAGTGGCAGCTGAAGACTTGGGGGGTGGAACAGGGTTAGACTGGGTGCTGGAGGTACTGGGCTGGGGGGTGGGATCTTCCTCTTATGGGTAGGATGGGGGAGGGGGAGGGAAGAGGTCAAGGCGGGAAAAGAAAAGCTTCTTAGTGACAATGGGGCAGGATGTAGGAGAAGGGATGGGAGTAGAGGTAGAGGGAGTTGTTGCAGGAGGAGGAGGTGTGCTGGACTTGGGTGCAGGTGCATGGGCAGTGTGCGTGTGTGAGGTGGATGGCTGTTGGGGTCTGAGTGTGAGTGTTTGTGTGCCTTTGGAGGGGGCAGACAGGGTGGGGAAGGTCACACAGGACGTGTGGATGGATGTTGTGGTGGTGTCTGCAAGTGAGGTGGGTGTGCTGTATGAGGTGGTGATGGTGGTGATGACTGCGCATGTGGTGTGTGCGGTGCGTGTCTGCGGGTTTGCTGCTGTGGTGGCTGTGGCCAAGGCTGTGCAGGTTCAGAGACTGTTGATGCAGTGCATGCAGATGTGAGTGCAGATGTGACCAGCCACCAGCCATATCCCCCCAAATGACAAACTGCCAGCACACACACACATCTACACGTAGCCATGTCGCATGCAACATACCCATCATGTACTCACCTGTTGGTCTGGAAGCCCATGCAACTGCCCATACAGGGGTAGGACCCCATCCACGAGCCTCTCCAGCTCCTCCGATGAAGGCTGTGGCCCTTTCCCCTGTTGCACGGGCCATGGTAGGTTCCAGACACAGGTCACAGCAGCACACGCAGTGGAGATCTGGTCCTGTGGAAAGTCAGGAATCAAGTAAAGTGGTAAACAGAAAATGGCAGTCACGTACCCGGCGGTGAACACCGTCACTGCTGGCGTTGATCATCATTGGTTCCCATACTCCATAGAGGGCTATGTTAGCCAATGAGGAATTGCATGGCGGTGCAGACTGCCTCCTGCCATGAAGCGAACGCCGGCAGAGTGAGGTCACTTACACCTGTCCCTACACACAGAACAGGCAGTTTTCATTTTATACTGCTAGTACACATGTACAGATTTAAAAGTGCGTCATTGTAGTCAAATGTACACACCTAGACAATTCCAGTGTCCAACAAACAAGCATGCTCTGTGCACACTGCTGTAGTGTGTTCATAGTTCCTGTTGTCAATGCCTTCTTACTTTTCGGTCCCTTAGGAACCAACCACTGCGCAGCAATAGGAGGAGGAGGCAAGCACCCGTGTACAGACTCCTTGTGGACTTGGCTACACTAGAGGACAGGCACATCATACTCACCTATCATCTGGACAGGGTCACAATCACAGAGCTGTGTACACAATTGGAGCCTGATCTTATACCTGCTATCCATTGCACAAAAGTAATACCCCCTCTTGTGCAGGTACTCTAAGTGCTCCATTTCCTGGCAACTGGCTCTTTCTTGGTGACAGTGGGCTTGGCTACGAGAATGTCACAGCCGATGTTCTCTATTGTGCTTGCAAGGGTTTTGGCAGCCTTACTCAAACACATGTGCAGCTACATCACATTCCCCCAGGTAGATGAATTACCCACTGTGAAGGCTGGATCCTATGCAATGGGACATATACCACATGTTATTGGGGCCATTAACGGGACCCCCCTTATTCCTCCCTGGGGCCAATGAACAAGTGTACAGGAATAGGAAGAGTTTCCACTCACTCAATGTCCAGATGGTGTGCCTTGCTGACCAGTACATCTCAAACTTCACTGCCAAGTATCCTGGGTCGGGACGTGCTGACTTTGGCCTGAGGAATAGCAGCATTCGACAGCTGATGGCACAACTACAGAGGCACAGAGTGTGGCTTATAGGTGAGCCAGAGTATCCACCCAATGTATGTCAGTGTATACCTTCAGGAGTCATACCCCCTGCCATTGTGCGAGGATAATGTGTGTCCCTCACTTCTTGCAGGTGATTCCGGCTACCCAAACCTGTCCTGGCTCCGGACCCCTGTTAGGAATCCGAGAACAGGGGCTGAGAATAGGTACAATGATGCTCATGGGTGTACCAGGAGGATTGATGAAAAGACCTTCGGTCTCCTGAAGGTCGTGTTCAGGTGCCTCTATCTGACAGGTGGATCCCTATGCTATTCCCCTGAGAAGATCTCCAGGATTGTTGTTGTGTGCTGCATGTTGCACAAGTTGGCACTCAGACGCCATGTGCCCTATCTCCAGGAGGAGGGGGGACAATGCAGCTGTGGCAGCAGTGGACACTGAGGACAGTAAGGAGGAGGATGTGAACAACAAGACACATATGATACAGCAGTACTCAAATTGACACTCAGGTAAGACTGTTGAACTAAACTTTTCTCCATTTCAGTGTTGTGCTGTGTGGCTGTAGCATAATGACAGTCACTACCTTTGCATCCCCCCTGACTGTCACCTATGCCTTCCCTTATTGAAGATGTTGCTGTGGTTACAACAGTGTAATGTTGTGAGGTGTACAGACTGCTAAGACACATTTGTAGGATGGATCAACATATTACTGGACATTTGCACTGGATCATGCAGTTCATTACAGTTCAATACATTATACATAACCTTCAGATAAAGCACTATTACTCAAGTTGTGTCCAAGGGTGTATATTAAAAATAGAGTGGGGTGATGGTTGGGAAAGGTCCAGTGTAGTTGGCCAGTCTGTTGGTTGCACAGGTCCAGTGTTCAAGGGCCCATTGGAATGGAAGCAATGGCAGTTCTAAGTGGACAAGGTGACAGGGTGGGACACAAGGGGGACATTCAGGAGGGGCTCATTTCCTGGCAGTGGTCTTGGCAACTGTCTCTGGTGTCTGTCTGGGCCGCAGGGACCGTTTGTGAGGGGTGCTGTGGCAGGGCCTCCTGTCCACAAGCTGCAGCAGATGTGGAGGGCTGATCAGTACACTGTCTAGTGGAAGGGGCCCCCTCGTGTGCTGTGTACTCCCTCGTGATGTTGGCCATGTCACCCAGCTCTCCTGCGATGGAGACCATGGTGGTATTTAGGGCCTGCAATTCTTGCTTGATCTCCTGGTCATGTTCCCCCTGCAGCCGCTGATTCGCCTGCATGATGTTTAACACCTGACCTATCTTGTCCTGGGATTGTTGGTAAGCCCCCAGTACATTAGTGAGTGCCTCCTGGGCAGTCGGTTCCCTGGGTGTTTCCTCCCCCTGGTGCACAGCTGTCCTCCGACCGTCCCTGGCCCCCTGTGCCTGTGTCCCCTGAACGGTGTGCCCACTCCCACTGGCCACTTAGGAGCCACCTCTTGTGAACTATTTGGCTCCTTCAGGTACTTTGGATGATGCTGCTTTCGCAGGTGATCATGCGCTTGTGGCTTCTGCGCACTTCAGCTATGTGGATCTGTCTGCCAATCCTGTCATCGATCTGACATCTGACGATGTGGAGTTATTCCTGGATACGCTCCCATTCGATGACTTCGGAGACATTCTTCAAGATCACGTCTAATGTTAAATAATTTGACCATTGGCCTTACTCAAAGTTTCCAATGCCAAATAGGCTTATTAATTAGATTTGCATTTGGCCTGCTGTGCTTGTCGTGGTCGACATTTTGTCTTAGTGTAGGTTTTTAGTCTAGTTTTAAATAGATTTTAGTGTTTTGTAGCCCAGAGCATTTTAGCATGGACTCATGCACCTTCTATGGCGTATTAGCATCCTTGTTCTGGCAATGGGGCGGGTGTAGTGAATCCATATTAGCTTTTATTGGGACTCAGGAGATTAGCTTAGCCCTTTGGATTTCAGGCCTGTGCCCCGTCACCTAGGGACATTTAACTTACTTAATTTGCTCTTTCTTAGCCCATTTATTTTATTATTTATTTTAAGATGACGGCTATTGTTTGTAGTTAGCATAAGGTTTTGATTTGCATTATCAGTGCCACTCTGTGAAGGTATCAATATCAGCTTCATGATCAAGTGATGTATGTAGGTATTCACATCATTTTTCTTTCTCACTTATGTGTGGCTGGCAGAAACATAGGCCCTCATTCGGACCTTGGCGGGCGGCGGAGGCCGCCCGCCAAAGTCCCGCCGTCAGGTTACCGTTCCGCGGTCGAAAGACCGCGGCGGTAATTCTGACTTTCCCGCTGGGCAGGCTTCCACGATGAAGCCGGCTCGGAATCGAGCCGGCGGAGTGGAAGCTGTGCGACGGGTGCAGTTGCATCCGTCGCGTATAGTGAAATACATTTAGGGGCCCTCTTACGGGGGCCCCTGCAGTGCCCATGCCAGTGGCATGGGCACTGCAGGGGCCCCCAGGGGCCCCGCGACCCCCCCTACCGCCATCCGGTTCCCGGCGGGAGAACCGCCGGGAACTGGATGGCGGTAGGGGGGGTCGGAATCCCCTCGGCGGCGCAGCTAGCTTGGAGGATTCCAATGGGCGGCGGTACACTGGCGGGAGCCCGCCAGTGTTGCCGGTCCGACCGCGGCTTTACCGCCGCGGTCGGAATGCCCATTGGAGCAACGCCAGCCTGTCGGCGGTGCTCCCGCGGTCCTCCAACCCGGCGGTCATGGACCGCCAGGGTTGGAATGACCACCATAGTGTACACTTGCTGGTGATTGTTTACATAACTGCCGCCACAAGTCAATTGTTTTGGAACATACCTGCATCAGGGGTACTACAAGATCTGTATAAATATATCTCGTACAGACAAGGTTATCAGAGGGATTCCTTCCAGGTGCCATCTACGCTATCTATGCTATCTATGCTATCTATGCTGCACATCACCTTGCTGCAGAACTCAGCCTTCGTGTCCCACGAACCTGACCTAGCGACCTCATTCCAAGGTAAGGAGGGTTGGGGGGTGCTTCGCATGGACATGGTAATGGCAGATTAGGTTTATCAAATCTAGGTCTCATTAGGTTAGGGTTTAGGTTCTCTCTGCTAGGCATTTTACATCTCATGTTTATTGTAAGATGGTGGGGCTCTTTATATTCACAACTCTCATCCTCACAATCATGCTTCTTTTATTATACGCTATCCAAATCATTGCAGGTCATACATTTTAATGTAGATTGCAGTCTTTGCAATAAACTTATTAAAAACTCTCCTGCATCTTCTTCATTGCCTACGTGTCACTGAGACTTATTACTAACGTGAGAAAAGGGTAACTTCCGTTTCACCACAGCTCCCCTGAGATGTTGCACTCTAGAGTCCATGTGTAAGGCTGCCATAAATCACCTTTTACTGTTTGAGTTTTAGATGAGGTACTACTTGTGAGTCAGGAGGATTGGGCCGACAGTTGCGACTTGTTGTAGGAATAGCTCATCTACTAACATCCCTAAACCAGCAGTCTCACCTAAGAGCGATAGCCCAACTACGACACGTTACTTTTCAATTGCTATTTCTCAATAAAGCATGACTTTCCAAGTACTGCGACCACACAGTAGATGACCTCGTCATTCTCGCAGGTTATGATGAAACAGAAAAAGAGGAAGCAGCATAGAGGATCAGTACCAATGAATGGTTGCATGACTGAACCACGCATTCCTTTACCATGCATGCCTTTTCTCCACTGTCATTACATTGACGCATGCCTTTACAACATTAGTTTTTACTACAAAAACGCGTTTACCATGGATGCCTTTGGAGTGAAAAGTTTGTTGTAGAAACATGTTTTGTAAAGCCATATGTGTGATAGAACTTTAAGTGTAATTAGAGTAAGTAAAGTAGTTATATATATATATATATATATATATATATATATATATATATTCATGTGTGTGTGTTTATATATATATATATATATATATATATATATATAAATATACACACACATATATATATATACATATAGATATAAAAATATATATTTATTTATATATATATATTTATACACAAATACAGAAATAAAATAATATATGTTTATATGTATAAACCCATACCCACCCAAAACCATAAGAAAACACGTACCACCCAAAAACACATAACCACCCTAAGCTCTAAAAAAAAATTAACACCCAAAAACCCATACCCACCCTAAAACCTAAAGATACCCTTACCATTGAAAAACCCATACCCACCCTAAAATCTAAAAGTATCCTTACCACCCCAAAACCCATAGTCACCCTAACCTTAAAAAACAGTTACCACCCATAATACCATACCCACCCTAAAGCCTTCAAACTCCTTACCACCCAGAAACGCAGGGGCGGCTCCTCCATGGGGGCATCAACAGCTGCAAAACTTTTCCAAGCAACGATAATAAATAATACTCCTGTTTCTTGGCCAAACCCACCAACTGCTTGGCTCCCACCTGCAGCTTTGACATCTCCTCAGTAATAGTTGCCAGGTCGTTAGTAGGTGGTGCTAGTTTGTTTCAACATAGCCCCTATGGTAATAAAAAAGTTGCTGCCACCTCTGCTTTGAAGTGGTGCTACAAAGCAGTGATGGTGTTAAGGTTGAAGGGAGCACAGAGTAGATAGGAGCAGCAAGGTGTGAAAGTGACGAACATGATGAGCTGCAAGAGAGGCAAGGGTTAGAACACGAGTTCTGGACAGGGTAGAGAGGAGACTTAGGGGGTCATTACAACATTGGCGGTAAAAGCCGCTTACCGCCGTGCAGAAGACCGCCAATACACTGCCGCGGCCATGGAATTCCGCCACAGCTATTATGACACACATCTCGGAATCCGCCGAAACTCAGACACCCACACAAGTCTGCCACACCAAAGGTCAGTGATAAACTGGCGAAAACAAAACCTCCACCGTCACGCCAACAGAAACACGCCCATGCTATCACGACCCACGAATCCACGCGGCGGTCTTTCAACCATGCGCTCAAAATACACACACATCTCCAAAACAACGCCACATTGGACAATTCGAAAGACACACACCTGATACACATACAAACACCACTCCCACACACCAAACACAATATAAAACACACACCCACATCACCCACAAACCCCTACGACCAAAAATTAGAGACATTGGCGACAGAGAGATAGCACAGCAATAGGCAACCCCACCACACAGAGGCACACAATACCATCACCCACACAACATCCACGCACAAAATACCACACACCACTAAACATCACCACACTCATCACCACATATACCCCACACATATCAGCTACACCACCCCATGGCACGCCAAAGACACCCCAGGTTTTTGGAGGAGGAGCTCAGGGTCATGGTGGAGGAAATCGTAAGGGCAGAGCCACAGCTATTTGGATCACAGGTGCAGCACACCTCTATAGCTAGGAAGATGGAGCTATGGCGTTGAATCGTCGACAGGGTCAACGCAGTGGGACAGCACCCAAGAAATCGGGAGGACACCCGGAAGAGGTGGAATGACCTACGGGGGAAGGTGCGTTCAGTGGTCTCCAGGCACAACATCGCGATTCAGCGGACTGGCGGCGGACCCCCACCTCCTCCCCCACAACTAAAAACATGTGAGGAGCAGGTCTTGACCATTATGCATGCAGAGGGCCTCGGAGGAGTCGGTGGTGGAATGGACACTGGTAAGTATAATCTTAACTATCATATCCCCCACCCTACCTGCATGCTATCACACACCCCCACCCTCACCCCATCCCCTATCACTCCAACTCCTCACTAATGTACTAATAACACAAACCACACATCCCAACACCAAGCCCTGCATGACACAACAAAGCATGGACACCCAGCACTAACGCATGCCCACTGCACATACCCATAACAACCCCCCAACCATCATCACACAAGCCCCCACACAGGAATGCTAGCACAGGGGTACACGCTCACCCACCCATTGCACACCATGACACACACAGATGCAATAATCATGCTTTTACACCCCTGCAGGGCCACTACCTAACGCCACCAGACAGGAGGGTCCAGACATCTCCACCCCACCCACAGAAGAGGCCCACAGTGATGACAGCAGCTCTGGCCAACTGGATCCAGATGACCAGCCCGGACCATCGTGGGCCTCGGGACAGTCGGTTCCCCTCGCACAGGCACAGCCCAACACTGACCTTCCACCCTCTGGTAACACCAGCACAGCACCCACCCAGCGGGCCCATACCTCCATCCCCAGGACACGTCAATCAGCTGTGTGTCCACCACTACAGGGAACCCAGGATAACCCACCACCCCAACAACAACAGGGACCTGGGGGCAGTGGCAGTGGGCACACGGTCCAGGGGACGGAGGCACAGGAACACAGGGGAACTGGGAGGGCTGCTGTGCGACAGGGGGCGGACAGGCCCAGGGAACCCACTCTCCACGAGGCCCTCTCCTCCATCATGGGAGCCTACCACCACTCCCAAGAGACGATGGCTACGGTCCTGGCCAAGTTTCAGGAGACCCAGCGCATGCAGGACAAACAGTATTTGGGGTTCAGGGAGGAGCTCAGAACCATCAGCTCCGCCCTGGGCACCATCGTAGGGGTGCTGAAGGACATACAGAAGACCATGAGGGACACCGTGGCACTCCAATGGGCCCCTGACACTAGCCTGGATGATGAACTGCCCACAACCTCCGCCGGCGCTAGTGGACAGGACGCCCCGCCACAGAACCACCACACCAGCACCCCACCCCCTGCAGACGGACAACCACCCCGCAAGCGGTCCCTGAGATCCAGGAACAGGACAGAGCACGATGGCAAGACCCCCGCCAAGAAATGAGACCACCCTGATTGACATCCCATTGTCCCACTTTGTTACCCTGTCCAGGTTGGAACTGCCCCAGCTCCACTTCCTATGCCCATATGGGCAGTGCACCTGTGAGACTAATAGACTGGACTCTGCCATGGACATTCCTCCACCATCACCCATCACCATTTTGCCACCCCCTCCAATAATTTGCACTTCAATAAACACCCTTGAACCACAAAACAATCTGGAGTCAGTCTGTGATTTTGAAAATGTGTATTATCTATGACAATGACAAAATCCGTTCGAAAATGTAATGTCAACATACCTATGTCACACATCACAAGCCCATGAAGAATGAAAGCAGATGACACGCGTTGGTAACCACACCTGTGAAACCGTAATGGAAATGTACCACTCAGTTAGCAAATACTACTTCAAATTGACAGACAGGATAGAGGTAGAAGTGTGAAAATAAATATATTAGTAAAAAAAATTGTTCTCACCTGTGTGTCACTGGAAATATTGCTGTATGACAGAGTCCCTGTTATCAATGTCTTCTTCCTCTGCTTCCTCCTCATCACTGTCCACAGGCTCCACAGCTGCCACAACACCGTCATCTGGACCATCCTCCTGCAGAAAAGGCACCTGGCGTCGCAAAGCAAGATTGTGAAGCATTCAGCAGGCGATGATGATCTGGCACACCTTCCTTGGTGAGTAGAATAGGGAACCACCAGTCATATTCAGGAGGCCGAAGGTGCGTTCAATCACCCTCCTAGTCCGCCCATGGGCCTCATTGTAGCGTTCCCCTGCCCTGGTCCTGGGATTCCTCACTGGGGTCAATAGCCATGACAGGTTGGGGTAACCAGAGTCCCCTAATAGGCACACACGGTGCCTCTGGAGTTGACCCATCACATAAGGGATGCTGCTATTCAGCAGGATGTAGGCGTCATGCAGCTAGCCAGGGAAAATAGCATTTACCTGCGAGATGTACTGGTCTGCCAAACATACCATCTGTACATTCATCGAATGATAACTCTTCCGGTTCCTGTACACCTGTTCACTCCTGTGGGAGGGGACCAAAGCCACATGGGTCCCATCAATGGCACCTATGATGTTGGGGATGTGTCCCAGGGCATAGAACTCACCTTTCACTGTAGCCAAATCCTCCACCTGAGGAAAAACGATGTAGCTCCTCATGTGTTTCAGCAGGGCAGACAACACTCTGGACAATACGTTAGAAAACATAGGCTGGGACATCCCTGATGCCATGGCCACTGTTGTCTGAAATGACCCACTTGCTAGGAAATGGAGTACTGACAGCACCTGCACTTGAGTGGGGATACCTGTGGGATGGCGGATTGGTGACATCAGATCTGGCTCCAACTGGGTACACAGTTCCTGGATTGTGGCATGGTCAAACCTGTAGGTGATGATTAAATGTCGCTCCTCCATTGTCAACAGGTCCACCAGCGGTCGGTACACCGGAGGATTCCGCCATCTCCTCACATGTCCCAGCTGACGGTGCCTAGGAAGGACAACAGTGACCACAGAGTCAACCAATTCTGAGGTATGTACCCACAGCTACACAGAACACGACACAAAATACAAAAATCTTCCTGTATGTGTGTTGAGTCCAGGCCTAGGTATGTGTGACGCAGTTGTAAATGAAGCCATGTGGGTCCCTGAAATGGCGGATGCCTGACCTCTAAAGTGGGACAATGGGACGTGAGGTAACTGCGCTGGCGTTGTACACCATCGCGGTAGGAGGTCGAAGACCGCGGTGCAATGCTGCATTGGTTAACATTGGACCCTATGGGTCCCAGGAGCCAATGACGAAGTGCGCCGGCAGTGATGATACGGACCGCCGCGGACGTCACCGCTGCGGACGTGACCGCCATCTTCTATCTGTTCAATCACTCGATATCTGATCTTCGACAGGAGAGGACCTACACTGCAAGTGCTGCTGTGACCTCGGTCTGGAAGAGACAATGGCACGTGCGTCTGGGGAAAGGGCCCCTGCCTTCACTGCACAGGAGTTGGAGAAGCTCGTGGACGGGGTCCTCCCCCAGTACATGCTACTCTACGGTCCTCCAGGCCAACAGGTGAGTACATAGGGAGCAAGTTGTATGGGCTATGCCTGGGTGGAGAGGGCTGGATGTAAGTAGGAAGGGGGCAGATTTATGTGAGCATGAAGGACTGTGAATGCATGTGCCACATGGCAAGGGTAGGGATGTGGGCCACTCACTTCGACGGTGCAGTTGTTAATGACTTCTCTTCTTCCCCTGTACATTTCATGTAGGTCAGCGCCCACCAGAAGAAGGATATTTGGCGTGCCATCACCAAGGAAGTCCGGACCCTGGGGGTCCACCAGAGACAGAGCACCCACTGCCGTAAAAGATGGGAGGACATTCGCCGCTGGAGCAAGAAGATGGCGGAGGCTCAGCTGGGGATGGCCTCCCAACGTGGGAGGGGTGCCCGTCGCACCATGACCCCCCTGATGTTCCGGATCCTGGCGGTGGCCTACCCTGAGTTGGATGGGCGCATGAGGGCATCACAGCAGACACAAGGGGGTGAGTACACTCACATTCTCATGACTTTGCGTGCAGTGGAGGGGTCTGGGTGGGGGAGGAGGGCTGTGGGTTTCCCTAGGCCAGGGCGAGTTCCGTAGGCTAGGCCCCTTCGTAATGCAGGCAATGTGCCACTCCACCCCACCTCTGTAGAGTGACAAAAACAGGTATACATGCCCCTGTGTCATCTATGTGGGCAGATGACACTCATAGGCAAGTAGGCCATATCCCAGGAACTGCATCTGTAGAGGCCAAGAGCACGGTGTAGTGCAGGGGGCAGCTGTGTCTGTATTGTTCGCCAACGCAAGCGGTAAGCCATGCACTCAACCTGTCTTTCTTCTGTTTCCCCACCCCTTTTTGTGCTCTCCCTGTTCCTTTGTGCATCAGCATCATCAGGCGGAGGTACAGGGGCACCGGAGCACGAGGGGACTGCGTCCCACATGGCCATGGAGGGCCACAACACGGACTCCGAATACACCAGTGGGACGGAGGGCGAGGGGAGCTTCACGGCGGTCAGCAAACAGCGACACGGACTCCTCCTCTGATGGGAGCTCCCTTGCGGTGGCGGGGCCCTCTGTGCCCCCACTTCTACAGGTACAGCCGCCACCCCCCCACCAGCACCGCCCTCCCAGCAGCCCCTCAGCATTCGCCCCGTGCCCGATCACCCAGTAGGGTGGGCATCACCTTCGCCCCAGGCACCTCAGCCCCTGCCCCTGTCACCCCTGCTGCCCTCAGTGAGGTGGCCATTGACCTCCTCAGGTCACTCACTGTTGGGCAGTCTACCATTGTAAATGCCATCCAGGGTGTAGAAAGGGAGTTGCAACACACCAATGCATTCCTGGAGGGCATTCATTCTGGTCATGCTGCCCATCATCGAACCCTGCAATCTCCGGCCTCAGCACTGATGGCAGCCATTGTCCCTGTGTCTAGCCTCCTCCCTCCAACTTCCTCCACCCAGACCCTGTACCTCAACCTATCCCAAGCACACCATCAGACCAGCCTGCCACACCTCAACACACAAGGGCAGCTCAGGCAAACATAGGCACCACACATCCCACAGGCACTCACACAAGCATCACCCACACACAGACACAGCAACATCCACTGCCTCCACTGTGTCCCCCTCCTCGTCGTCTCCCTCCTACCTCCCAGTCTCGTCTACACTCTCACCTGCATGCACTACCACAACAGCCACTAGGACTCGCACAAGAACACCCAGCACCACACCCCGCTCCCCTGCACTCACCACCCCCACTACCATTTATACGTCCCCTGTGTCCTCTCCCAGTGTGTCTGGTACGCCCCCTCCCAAAGTACACAAACGCGGGCACACAAACACCCAACATCCATCCACCTCACGACAGCCTCCAGAACATGCACCTGCACCCAAATCACCAAAAGTTACACCTCCTACAACCACCTCCTCTTCCTCCACTCCCAGACCCCCTCCAGCTACCCGTCCCAGTGTTCGTCAGAAACTTCTCCTGAGCAACCTTGACCTCTGTCCCATCACCCCCCCCTCCAATTCATAGGTCCCGTAGTAGCACCTCAGCCAAAAAGATTCCGGTACCAGTGGTGCCTGTTCGAGGTATGTGGAGTGCACCGGGCACCAGGGCAGCCAGTGTGACACGGAGCCAAAGCACTGCCAGTCCACCCCCTGTGAAGCACCAGAAGTTGGACAGTGCCCGACGGGAGAGGGGAAAGACACTTTCCGGCAAAGCCGCCCACAAGGGTCCCGGGGGGAGTGTCTCCTCCCAAGGTGGTGAAGGGGCAGAAGAAGTCTCCAAAGTCTGGAAAGAGCAGCACAGCGGAGAAGGCCGCCATCCTCCCCGCTGCCCAAGACGCCACCGCCAGCCCCATCGTCACTGGTCAGGAGACCACCGCCGGAGTCAGTGCCCAGGAAGGCAGCACTATCATCACTGGTCAGGAGACCAAGCCCAGGAGGGCAGCACTATCGTCACTGGTCAGGAGACCACCGCCAGAGTCAGTGCCCAGGAGGGCCCTGGCAGCCACAGCCCCGCTGGGCAATGAGGGACCGCCATGGCACACACCGCAGCACAGGTCAGAGACAGCAAAGTCAAGCACTGCTGAACAGGGCAAAGACCGCCATGGCAAGCACCGCTGAACAGGGCAAGCACCGCCAACTCAAGCACCGCTAGCCCATGAGCGGCAGGGGCAGTGACGCAACAGGGACCGTCACGGGGTGAGTGATGCACTCTGGGCACCAGTCCCCCTCCAGAGCCAGTGGAGACATGCATCCACTCCATCTATCCTGCACAGGATGAAGCACTCTGGGCACCAGTCCCCCTCCAGAACCACTGGAGACTGTTATCCACTTAAGAGACTGTGGCTTTGCACTCCCCAGGATGGTACAGTGGGCAAACCACCCACTGTAGAGACTTGACAGACTGTGGCTTTGCACTCCCCAGGATACATCAATGGGCATAGAGCCCCGTCGTGGATCTGGCGTGGTGCAGTCATCCGGCTGAGGTGCCCCCCCTTCCCTTCCCCCTGAGGTGCCTGTTGTATTTCTATCTGATGCCCCTGCAGTGTTCTCTCCGTCCCAGGACAGGTATTGTGTGTGGGCCTCGCCCATGCATTTTGGGCCCAGTGGTCCACGAACATTGAAATGTGCATACCTGTACTACTAATCGTGATGTATATATTTGGAATGTGTATATATTGATGTATATATGAGCTTACTGTTTTTTGATACATTACAATGGTTGAACTCATTTCCTTTTGTCTTAGCATTCTTCCGGGGGGGTTGGGGGTTGTTACTGTGATGTTCGGAAATGCATTCGTGTGTGTGTTGTAGTGGGTGAGGGTTGGGTTGGGGGTGGGGGTGTTGCATGTGTGTGTCCGTGACTTTTGCCTCCCCCCTCCCCTATGTCGTAGGTGCAGTACTCACCGTTGTCTTTGGCGCCGCCGTTGCTGATGTTCGTAGAGGAGCAGGAAGACAAGCGCAGGGAGTATTTGGAGTTCCGGCTCCATGGTGCCCTCCTTCCTCGTGGAGTTTGTTCAGGTGAGCGTTTTCCCATTGAAATGTTCCGCCGTGTTTTTATCCACAGTGAATCCGCCCCGGATTGGCCTGTTGTAATACTGTGGGCGGTACTTTGCCTTCCGCCTGTCTGTTAGCGGTGACTGCCGCGCTGCTTGTCAGTATCGCCGTGGTGGTCGGAATGTTAAAGTGTCTGTCTATGTTGGCGGTTTCCGCCACGGTCATGATTCCCTTTTTTTTCCGCCGGCCTGTTTGCGGTCATACCGCCGCTTTAACACAATCCGCCAGGGTTGTAATGACCCCCTTAGGCTTCAAAAACAGAAAGATTTTACCAGATCTACAAGTCAAGTGAATTAAATTATCTACTCGACTAACTGTGACATTCTTGACCCGTAGATGTGTCTCAAAATGTATGATCCTAGGCAAATATTTTATTTCACTGAGTTTCTCTTTATTATCACATACAAGAGCACCTTCTAATACGTGAGTCCAGCATGTCTGCTCTACAAACAACTTTTTTTTTATTTAACCAAACTTTTGCTCCTTGTATAATAAAAGTCTAGCCCACATATAGGGTACACAGGATTCTGAGTTGCCATTAGTTCACTAATATCATTGACATTAGGCTTGGGGCAGTAACATTTCTCAGTTCATATTGAAAAACTCTAACTTTTAATAAATATATTATTAAAGCATGATGTGGTAGTGCAGTGTCATTTACAGACAGATATTGTACATGAAAATGGGCACAAACGTTGCCATTAACATGCAGTTTTACGGGGGAGGAGCCAAGATGGCGACCGGGAAGGACGCTTCGTAAAGCGCTCCGTCTCGGGCTCGCCTCCAAAACGATTGCGGGGCACCCTGGGGTCGCCAATATCCTCATACAGAGGAGTAACCCGCTCTAGGAGCCTCTCTCCCCTTGCTGACGGCCACGGGGGCGCTGGGGCGGCTGAGTGGAGGAGCCGCCGAGGGACAACATCGCCTCAGGACTGCGGCCGCCATTTTGCCTCGGCGCGAGGCTCGGAGCTCCGTCCCGGAGCCCCTGAGGTGAGGTGGGGGTGCGGCGGTGGGGGGATCCCGTTGCAGGAGGGCAGCGGACCTGCCTCGGGGCTCTCCCCCCCCCCCCCCCTCTACCGCTGGACAACCCTCTCCACTGCCGTGGTGGGGAGGGGCGGTGGGACGGTGAAGCCGTGATTGGGGACCTTGGGCGGTTCCCCCCCCTTGGCCTGCGTTCTGGCTGCAAGGCGTGCCCCCCCCCTTCGATTTAGGGGGGTCGCGCAGTAAAAGTCACGGGGCTGAACGGAGGAGCCGCCGAGGGACGACATCGCCTCAGGACTGCGGCCGCCATTTTGCCTCGGTGCGAGGACCGGAGCTCCGTCCCGGAGCCCCTGAGGTGAGGTGGGGGTGCGGCGGTGGGGGGATCCCGCTGCGGAAGGGCAGCGGACCTGCCTCGGGGCTCTCCCTCCCCCCCCCCCTCTACCGCTGAACAACCCTCTCCACTGCCGTGGTGGGGAGGAGCGGAGGGGCAGTGAAGCCGTGATTGGGGACCTTTGGCGGTTCGCCCCCCCCTTGGCCTGCGTTCCGGCTGCAAGGCGTGCCCCCCCCTTCGACTTAGGGGGGTCGCGCAGTAAAAGTCACGGTGCGCATCTGGAGCCCTGGCGGTTTGCTCTACACGCCCCCCTGGTCACTCCTAGTGGCTCCTGCAATTCATGAACGTCTGCGGGCTACGAGTGGGGCCCCCTCCGAAGTATATTATGACTCCACCATTCCCCCGGTAAGAGGAGCAGAACCCTGCATGGAAGCCCAATTGGAAGTGAGTGCATATGGCAATTGACCTTGTGAGGGTGGGGGACCCACGCCCAGGCCCTGAATCGTTGGAGCCGACATGATGGGCATATTGGATTGACTTAGGAGATCATCCCGCTATCCGCCGCCCCCCCGCTGGCGCCGGGTGAGGGACCTGGAAACGGGCAACCAAGCAGGAACTCATTTCGTGGAATATTAGGCAGTTTGTAATCCAAAAAACTTAAAGCGCATGACGGTGGGGATCCGTGAGTACACACAGCCCTCCATATCCGTCCAACCTGGGGCTCGAGGAGCTCATGTAAGCGCAGTAGAAACAGAGACCCATAAATCGAGTCAAAATGGCCGGGAGATCAAAATCAGCGAGGAATCAGGACCGGGGCACGCAGGGACCAGCGCCTGGGGACCAACAACCTACTCCTACCTTACAATCACTGGAATCTACACTTTTGGCCCATTCTACACAATTCGAGAGAGTACTCCAAGCAATTATGGACACTAAAATTTCATTAGAAAATAGAATAGATACGGTATCGCAAGATCTAAATATTCTTAGAGCGGACCACCGCAAATTATCCGAAAAAGTGAAGTCAACGGAAGAGACGCTAAATGACATGTGCCCCAAAGTAACGGACAACCAAAAACAAATTCTCCGCCTGGACCTAGAGGTAAAAACACTGCTGAGGAGAGCAGAAGAGGCGGAGGGAAGATCACGCCGCAACAACATACGGTTTCTTGGTCTCCCGGAAAAATCAATAGAACAAAACACAGAGATTCAACTGGAACAGTGGTTAGCCAAAGAGGTCCTGAACGGAGCCCCGTCGAAATTCTTCTCAGTAGAAAGAGCACACAGGACTCCCGGGCGCCCCCCAGTACCGGGCCAGTCCCCAAGACCGCTGATAGCCAGGTTCCTGAACTTTAGAGACCGGGATGCGATACTGCAACAATTCCGCAGCAATGGTCCATTTCAATATGAGGACTCCACTGTTCACGCTTACCCAGACTTCACTCAGGAAGTGCAAAGACAACGCAACTCCTTTGCTCAAATTAAGCAACGTCTCCGTGAACATGACATAAAGTATGCTCTGCTATTTCCCGCTAAATTAAGAGTACTAACAGATGAACGCACCCACGTGTTCACATCTCCGGAAGACGCTTGGACATGGCTACATGCCAAGGGGTTTGCCCAACCTCGAGAAGAAACCGGTATTAACGACAACTGGTCCACAGCATCCAATCGGAAACGCCCCAAAAGACGACCCGGGGGTCAACCTACGGAGAAACAGGCTGCGGAAGAGAGAGCCAGGGTCCTGAAGGAAACTCCCCTGCTGACACAAAATGCTTTTGAGACACTCAGAACCCATCCGGAGGAGGGTTCGGAATCGGATTCAATAAGCTCGGATTCCACACTGACGGGGTCGCTGAAAGGCCCAGAGATTACTCCCCGGACTGCGGACATACTCTGAACAACTGACGCTGACCCACCACCAGGGCGGGACCCGCTGCCACAGAAGGAGAACAGGATTGAATATTGTGTGTCCCGCCGACAGCGGCTGGATATATCGCTTGAAATTATGTATCCTTGTTTCTCTGCTTTCAGAGTCAACTCCTGTATTTAGCCTGCGTGTAATTGGAGGTGACGCGCGGCAGGGGAGGGTTGGCTTGCTGCGCCCCGGGGATGCCCCACACAACTTGCAGGCTGAATCTGCAGAAGGATGCGAGCCCCTATAATGAGCCGCACCCGGATAGTATTATAGCTCCCCCGCAGGCATCCACACGGACACTGCCTAGGTCGCACCTCTCTGGGGTGTGCGTTTGTTTTTTTGTTGGTTCACAGTTGGGGTTAGGATCCAGTTGGGGAGGGAGGGAGGGTAATTACCAGTTTGTACACCGCAGGTCTGCGCATAACACAAGACACATAGATGGAGGTTGGGGAACGGGCTGTAGTGGCGATGGGGAGGGGGAGGACTGCTTGGACCCCATCAGGGACCAGACTGTTAGATGCACCACTACGAAACAAACATGGCCCAGCAAACAGCCCACAACGTAAGCAAATATATCATAGTCACCTGGAATGTCAGGGGTCTAGGGAACCACAGAAAAAGGTCCAGGGTGCATGCAAGACTCAAACGCCAGGGCACACACATTGCAATTTTACAAGAAACCCACCTACTGGACCCAGACTTACAAGAACTGCGGAATAGATGGGGAGGTCAGATCGTAGGCACATCTTATTCAACCTTTGCGAGGGGGGTCCTGATATGGATGACAGGGAGTGTTCCATTTCTTCTAACATCATACAGGATAGACCAGGGAGGTAGGTATGTGGTGGTGGAGGGTAAATTAGACGGAAAACAATTGTCACTCATAAGAGTATACGCCCCGAACACTGCGTTGCCTGTGTTCCTGAACACGCTCACCCCAGCTCTATTGACTAACCCTGCAGCACCTGCAATATGGGGTGGTGATTTCAATAATACGCCGGACCTGACATTGGATAGGTCAAGCCCCCCCACACATTCAGCGGCCAACAGACGCCCCGGGTGCCCACTGGTGACATGGGCCAGTGACATGGGTCTCTGCGATTTGTGGCGCATGAAGCACCCGCAGCGCAGAGAATACTCATTTTACTCAGTACCACACAAAGTATACACTAGGATAGATCTGCTATGGGGTACCCGGGACATTTGCACAGTAACCAACGGGATTGAATACTTAGCTAAGTCACTATCAGACCACTCACCGCTTAAAATAACTTTAGATTGGGGCAGGAGGCGACAAGCGATCCCAACCTGGAGATTACAAGTGGAAGCGTTGCAGGACCCTGCATTTAAAGACGCTTTGAGTACAGCGCTCAAGCAGTACTGGGAATTGAATGCTGGCACTACAAGCTTAAGAGCAGTAGAGTGGGACGCACATAAAGCAGTGACCCGCGGGCACTGCATTTCCACTACATGGGGGGTAAGACGCACACTCCATGCAGAGGTTACCAAACTGGAAAAGAAACTAAGAGCACTAGAAAACGCAGTGGCCCGCAGCGAAACACCATATACGTCATTAAAAGATGCGCGCGCAGAATACGCAGCTGCAGACGCCACACTACGCCTACATGACTACAAATATCACTTGACCAGATTACAAGCGGAAGGCGACAGATCGGGTAGGCTGCTCGCATGGCTCCTGCGGGAGGAACGGCAATGCCCCCCAATAGGGGCAATAGTGTTAGGCGTAGGCGCAATAGCAACCACACAGGATGAAATTAATGATGCGTTCAGGAAATACTACACACAGCTATACAGCACACGCACATCATGCACCCCCCAACAACTCGAGTCCTTTTTGGTGGAATCCTCTCTGCCCCAACTCACACAAAATGACAGGGAGACATTAGAGGCCCCCATCACATTAGGAGAACTAAATAAGGCTCTTGAACAACTACCTAGAAATAAAGCTCCAGGGGCAGACGGCCTGCCATCAGAATACTACTCCACTTTTGCAACACACCTGGTCGCACATCTCCTAAAAGTCATGGAAGAAGCAGAGATCAAGGGAAGTCTCCCCCCCACAATGAGAGAGGCAATGATAGTGGTCCTCCCGAAACAGGGGCGAGACCCCACTGACGTTAGGTCCTATAGACCCCTGTCTCTACTAAATCTAGATTGCAAACTACTTGGCAAAATACTAGCCAACAGGCTAGCTCCTCATATGCACACTTTAGTACACGAAGACCAGAATGGATTTATCCCAAAACGCAACACCTTTCTCAACATTCGTAGGCTACTAAGCGTAATGGGCGATACCCCCCCGAGTGCATCTGAGGAAGCAGTGATCTCGCTAGACATCGAAAAAGCATTCGACACACTAGAATGGGACTTCCTGTTTGCCACCATGCAGCGAATGGGCATAGGCCCAAAATTTATAAGATGGGTACGCATACTGTACACCAACCCGCAGGCCAGGGTGAAGACAGGAGGAGTCATATCAGAGAGCTTCCCAATTAGCAGGGGAACAAGGCAGGGCTGTCCCCTTTCCCCCCTGTTGTTCGCCCTGGCGATGGAACCACTGGCCGCGCGTGTCCGTGCAAAAACAGAAGAATGGGGGGTGGTAAGGAACGGCACATCCCACGTCATATCATTGTATGCAGATGATGCTTTGATCTATATACGCAGTGTTGGGGAGGCACTGCCCCCGGTGATGTCATTGCTACGCGAGTTTGGAGAGATATCGGGCTTGATAGTTAATTGGGGGAAATCCTGTATATTCCCACTGGTTGGCCGGTCCCCAGCGAGACGAGAGAACACTTCACCAGGCCCATTAAAATGGTGCTTCGACACATTCAAATATCTCGGGGTTAACGTCTATCACAGTGCTGAAGACCTCAGGGATGGCAACCTGGGGAGAGCGGTGACATCTATAAAGAGCTCATTGCGTTTCTGGAATAAATTACCGCTCTCACCATTGGGAAAAGTTGCCATAGCCAACATGCTAGTGCTGCCCAGGCTGCTATATCACTTCGCTGCCCTGCCAATCATAATTCCTAAAAGTTTCTTCAACAGTTTAAACTCTGCATTGGTGCAGCTGGTATGGGGTGATGGCAGAAGGCGAGTCGCACTCAACACACTATATCACCCAGTGGCGGCGGGTGGACTGGGAGCCCCTAACTTTGAGCTCTACTCTGCGGCAGCACAGCTGCAGTGGATCTCAAATTGGATTCATAACTCGGGGTCGGCGGAAGCTGCCTGGCTGGTAACCCGACTCCGGGGAGTCCCCCTGCTTGAGTGGCTCTCGAGCAAGCAAACTAAAAGCACATGCGCAAACCCATTGATGGCAGCAGCACATGCATACTGGAAGAAGTATATTCAAAAAGATGCCAAAAAAATTCCCTACTCACCTCTCATACCACTAGAACGAATCCCTGGATGGGTGACAACTGGTTCTCACCTATCCGCAACCTGGATAGAAGCGGGCATAAGCACGGTAGGAGAATGCTTCGAGGAAGGAAAACTAATGTCCTTCGAAGATATACAGGCCCTCACAGAGATCAGCCCAGGGCAATTTCTGACATACCACGCTATATGTCATGCAATTAGAGGTACATGGGGGCCCGGGGACGCTGAGCCAGACATCTCAATAAACCTACACCATATGCTGAGCTACGACACACGTGAAAAAGTAGTCTCAAATACATACAAACTACTAAATAAGCCCCCGGAGTCTAATCTGCAGAAAGCCCGAGAAAGGTGGAATGCCGTACTGCCTGACCCGATCACAGAGACAGAATGGTCAAAAGCCCTGAGCCACACACGCGAGGTCTCAAGGAACCCCAGATTCCGATACACACAATTTAATTACTTACATCAGACTTATTTAGCGCCAGCCAGAATTAAACGTATGTTCCCTGGATCGGACCCAACTTGCCCTAGATGTAAAACCCCAGCAGCACAGTTTTATCATATGGTCTGGGAGTGCCCGCAGGTAAGGGGGGAGTGGACCGCGCTGACCACTGCACTGTCGGAAATGACTGGCCTGGGCTTGGACGCGAACCCCAAATCCTGTCTACTTGGCCTCAGGACCAGAACAAAAAGGAGCAAATTTATGCACAGATTCGTAGACCTGGCTTATGCAATGTACAAAAGACTAATAGCCATGAACTGGAAGGCCTCTAAGGCCCCTGACCATGGAGCTTGGCTCGCTCTTACGCTTCGCTGGACACGTGCTGAATATCAGGTACTAACGAAACTGGCGCGAGGTGGTCCTCGACACTCGGGCTGTGAAACCTGGGGCACATTGGTCTCCAAACTAGAAACAAAGAATGACGAAAAACCTCCCTGAATAGCAGTCAGACGCGATAACATAGACAATTGCAGGTTTCACCCCGGTTGCAATACCACAGTAATCATGAGTAGCGCACACACCTGCCAATGGTGCCTAAGCACAGATATAAATACACTGCACCCCCAAATACACACTAGCCAATTAATACACACAGCCCATCGTCCCCAATTAGTAAACTCAGGGTCTTCAGAAGTTAAGTTGCCCCTTCCCCCGCCCCCCGCTCTCTCCCGTCCATCTTAGGGTTCGCCCTGAACTAGGACTCTTGCAGGCATCGAAACCTCCGCACGAAAGATAGTATCAAATGCGCGAACTAGCAATGCCTGTAAGTACAGACATAAAAGCGCGGATCTAGCGGTGTACGAAAGTTATTGGTTGTTTGTTAAATCTAATAAATAAGCGCCCAGCAAACTATTGTAACTGTAAACATCCTATCACTGCTGCTAAATGGATGCATCGAAATGTTTGATTTTATTGAAAATGTAATAAAAATATGTTAAAAAAAAAAAAAAACATGCAGTTTTACTGATAAAACTATGTACCGTATAAACGATAATTTGTAGAAATAGGGTTTCAGCAAGCATTTCTAATTTTCACGTCACCAAGTAAAGGTTTGTTATTAGTTTTGATCCTATTAAAATCTTTGTTTCCATCTCACTTGAAAAGTACATAAAAAGAGTTTTATTAAGTGCTAAAATATATTTTGAAATATTGTACAGTTCACTTAGAAGCTACTTAAATGTTGTGTGCCCTGCACATTGTCAGACAGTTCACTTTACAAAATCCTCTAACTTTGCAGTCAGAAAAAGAAAAGTAAACACCAGTCTCCAGGATAAAATAAGCAGCAATTTAAAAGAAGATATAAGCTGACATTTGACCTCATTTTCAGAATGCACAACAAATGTGACAACATAAAAACAAGATTTAAAGGCATTCTTATTGCTCATTCACTTTCTGAATGAACGGAACACATGTTCTTTGCACTCTCTGGCCAGACCATGCTGGTAGGCCCTATAAATAGCTCACCTAAAATATGACCAAGTATATTTATCAAAGCCTGAGAATGGGGATTGGCCAGATAATGGCTGAGAAGCAGCGGGGGCAGTAAGACTGAACTAGTAACAACCTTGGGAGCTGGGTGTTGCATCAAGGATAATAAAATTCAGACTAAAGAAATTCTGTAACATCTACTTTCCTTTCTACGTTCAGCTGTACCAAGGTATAATACGGTTTCATTTTGTTGTAAGATACATGTCACTTTAAGATTATGACATTTTTGAAGAGGTCAGTGTGATCTGGAAAGCTCCAGTTCAGTTCTTAATTTGTAAAAAGTAAAAAAAGGGGCAACTGCAGGGGTCAAAGCTTTTGCATAGGTGGTTGCCTAGCCTTCATTCCAATGTGTGCCTCTTTCTTCCACCACCCTATACTTCCTGGGCCATATCACATAACGTGAGCACTGCAAGTGGCAATTTAAGACACAGTCTCTGCCACAGTTTTGGGTTGACTGTTGTCTTAAATTGGTAAATTGCTGGAACAAAGCTATTTTACCACCTTGGACAGTGGTAAACGATTGCCAAGTTTAACATTTTGGAATTTTAAAAGCATGTGCTGCTTTAGGCTGTACATACAACAGCATTTGTTGAAATATCTATAGTAAACATTATAACAAAGCACAATAACATATGGAAAATTAATATAATGTCAATAAAACATGGCAGTGCACAATACAACAAAACAGGATGCCACACTTCTATCATAATTCAATATAGCACCATCAAATTGCAATAATGCAGCAAACAACACAGCAGAACAAATTGCTACACAACAATTATATAAAAACGTTCTTGCCAAACATTACCACCTCCAGAAACCTGCCAACATAATACAATGTAAACATTGTTTGCATCAAGCCCTGCTGTATAGTACCACCAAGGACATGAAAGAAGGTCACACCAAATAGTTTCCAGTCTGACCCCCGGCCCTCTGCGGCTTTATCTCACTCTTTGCAATGCTGGTAATAAAATCTTTCAGAGGGAAGGCAATGGAGGAAACTGCACATGACTCCATTTCCGTTGTACTTTTCAGTAGATTTCAGTCAGCCTTTTGCTATTTTACGCTTTTTAGGGCATTAACAGGAAAGTGAATTTCTCACAAGCGCACCAGAGTTCACTCTTGTCAATGTAGCTTGAATGATGTCACTGAGGATAAAAAACGAGCCACTGATTTAATAGTGACAAATGCGTGCTGCTATTGTCTCTCTCACCTGAACCCTGGGTTATTGTACTGGGACAGTCTCCGAGTGTAGGAATCAAGCCTGTCTCAGGACATCTGTTAATGAGGATGATATAACGTTCAAAATGAGACAGCTCTGCCTGAGCAGTCTCTGGTGGGATATAAACACCCCCGCTGACCTGCAGAAATAAACTCCAATATATTTTGGATCAAATTACAGTCAGGGGAAAACTAAAGACTTTGAAGTGCAGAACGTTACTAATATACTTTTTCAAAGCCCAAAAGGCTTTTTTTGCAGTGTGACTCATATTTTTATAGTCAGTGGTGATTTCTTTTAAGTGATTCCTGCAGGGTACATTTCCTAGTTATGCCTATTTTTAAAGCTCTGGGCTCCTGTGTACACAGTTTTAGACCCTTGAGTAACTAAAAGAGTTGCTCTTATGTAATTCTGTAAATTGAAGAGTGTGGCGATAGTACCTGAAGTGCGTGCCTTCTACTCACATAAAAAAGTTTGGTTTTCAACAAATGGTCCACTTGAGCCCACTAAACTGTATGTTTTGATTCAGCCTTCAGCACTGTTCTCATGTGTAGGAAAGTCCTCCTTTTTGCCCTGGTCACCCCCAAACTTTTTAGACAGGTACTGGTGGTTACTGATTCTTGGCTGTAACCTGGGTACTGCTTACAAGTCCCAGGGCCAGTGCTCTGTGTAAAGTGAATATGCAAATTAGGCTAATTATAATTGGCAAAATTAACCTACCTATAAGTCCCTAGTATATGGTAGGGCATGGAGGTTTAGGGACCCCAGCATGAGTAGTGCCCCCATAGGTGCACTGCTGAGGTGCCCAGTGTCATTTTAAAGGCAGGCCTTCCTTGCTGGCTGCTTTGAAATTAAAGTTACATGCAAATTCGACTTTGGAATTAAAAGTAGTTCCAAAGTCTTAACCTACCTTATTTTTACATATAGTTCATCCCTATGGTGTGCCCAATGTGCCCCTAGGGCTGGGTGCCATGCAAGTATAAGCAGGGAACTCCTAAAAATAGTTTTATAAGCCCTGGTGAGATAAAACAGCCACATTTGTTTTTCCCTCATTGCAGTGAATGGTCTCCATAGGCTAGAATGGGGAGACTTTAGTTTAATTTATAAAGTCCCCTTAATTAACGGATACCACAAATTTGGTATCAAATTAATTGTTATAATAAATCCCACATCTTCCAGTTGTGGAATTTAATATAACTTGTTCAGGTAAAGAGTTTCAAACTTTACCTGAAAAGTTGCCAACTTCAGCCCGCAGTGTTTTTGCTGCTTTACTCTGATTGGCCAGCCTCTGACAGCCTGGCCAGGCTGCCTTGATGAGGTGTGAAGTGGCCTGGCTCAACACAAAGAGATGTGCCTGGGGGAGGAGATCTCCCCTCAGCAGATGGGGAAGCAGGAAGGTGGTAGGGATGCCAAACTGGTCTTCAAATGCAGGGAAGGACATTTGGAGCAACTCAGCAACACCCTCACATCCTGCAAACCCAGACAATTAGGTGCCCCCTTGATTAGATTAGGTGAGGGCAGGAGAAGGGTGTGTTTAGGATTTTTAACCACACCAGTGGGTGGGCTCAGCCAGATGTAACCTCCAAAAATCACTTTCAGCCATGATGGATTTTTGAGGAATGTTGCTCCCTGGGATTAATTTTTGCCACACTTCGCAGGAAGTGGTCATCACAGGGGGAAGGACCTTGCCCCTGATTGGAGAACCAGGACCCCCCTGTTTTTCACCCAGGAGCAAGGATAAAACTGGCGGACCCACACCCACACCTCAGATCCCTACCAGATCCCTGCCAGATTCCAACAAGGAAGAACTACAGAAGAAGAAGGGCTGCCCTGCTGGACCCCTGGCCTGCACCTGGGCCCTGAACTCTGGAGGACTGCACCAGCTGCACACTTGGGCTTCACCACAAGAAGGACTTTGCCTGGCTTCAACTGGTTCAAGGAGGGACTCCCTGTTTGCTACAGGCAAAAACTTGCTAACCAGAGTCCCCTGCTCCAACTCCTGAAGAAACCAACCAGCTGACCACTGTCCAGTGGCCAAAAATGAGTTTGCACCAGGTGCATTCTGGGAGTTGTAATCTGCACCCTCAAGGAGCATCTCAGAGCTTTTGGAACCTTGGGGTGAACTCTGGACCTCAAAAGAACCTTAAACGAACATCTGGAACAAGATCCGGAAGTTTGGAGAAGTTTGGAAAACTTTTGGAAAAAAGCTCCATAGAGGGACCGACCCGCCATGGGCTCCGTCGCGGTCGGCCTTAAACTGTGACGTTGCCTCGGTCAAGGTGCGACCAGATGACCAGATTGGCGCTTTTTGTTTCAATGCGCTAGATGCATTGATTCTTTAAAAATTCAGATCTCCAGTTCCCCTTATCCGATTTTATTCGTTTTTGTGTCATTTTAAAGCTAAAAATATTTCCTATTTTTGTAAATTGATTTTGGATTTTTAAACTGTTTCCTGTGTTTTATTTAATTACTGTTTTGTGATATTTGAATGCTTTACGCTTTGTCTCCTAAGTTAAACCTTGTAGCTCTTTGCCAAGCTACCAAGGGTTGAGCTAGGCTTAATTTACTGAGACCTAACTGGACCTAAGTGGAGGTTAGTGGCCTACTGCTAAGAGTAGGTACTTACCTACTCTTACCAATAACCCATTTTCCAACATCATGTAAGGCTCCAGGCACAGGAAAATAGCAGGATGATTTACATAAGCTGGAGCTGTCAATGCAACCATTAAATTTAATACCAATGGGTTAAGAAGCAAGGACAACAGTCAAGGATAGGTCCAGGCTGCAGATTTGTTTAATTCATTACAGTGGCGGTTAAGAGTAGCTTAATCAATCCTTCCGCTATTGCAGGAGAAGAGCTCTTGCCACGCCTCAGCTTAAAAGACCACAGTGGTTTTACCCACTGCTACCACCTGTAACCACATCTCTCTCCTGCCTTTTTCCTTTTAAACTCTGGAATGTCTGGTCTTTATTAGGCCCACAGTTTTCACCCTCTGAACCCAAAACCCACTCGATGTCTTAAGTCAGGTTTGAGCTGTCACTACTCAACAGAGACTACTTCCACCGAGATTTCCTGTTTCATCACCACTCCACATCACAACCATCTGTTCACAATAAATACCTACTCTTATTTGAACATCCTTCATTATAGTTAGGTGAAAAGTCAGTTACAACTTGCTGTTGTAAAGGTCAAAAACCAATTAAATTCACCAGTTATAGTTATCTCAAGTCACTATGGGGGTCATTACAACCCTGGCGGTCGGTGTTAAAGCGGCGGTAAAACCGGCAACAGGCCGGCGGTAAAAAAAATTGAATTACGACCATGGCGGAAACCGCCAACATAGACAGCCACTTTAACACTCTGACCGCCAGTACAAACAAACACCGCAGCGGTAACCGCCAACAGACAGGGAGAAAACAATGTACCGCCCACAGTATTACAACAGGCCAATCCGCCACCTTTTCCGGGACGGTTTCACCGCAAACAAAAACAAGGCGGAAACAGGACTTGGAAGGGAAAACGCTCACCTCTACACACCCCACGAGGAACCAGGGCGCCATGGAGCCGGAACTCCATATTCTACCTGCCTTTGTCTTCCTGCTCCTCTACCAGGAGCACGAACGCCGGCGGCGAAGACCACAGTGAGTACTGCACCTACGACACAGGGGAGGGGGGAGGGAAAAGAAAGTGACACACACGCAACACCCCCAAACCCACCCTCACACACTACAACACACACACAAATACATGTTGATACATTACAGTTACACCCCACAACCCCCCCGGAAGAATGCAAAGACAAAAGGAAATTATTGTAACGATTGTAATCAATTAAAATCCAGTACTCAAAAATATAAATACACTATTAACAAATATATACAACAAGAATACAAGTCCAGGTACTGCACCATTTATAGTCCGTGGACCACTGGGCCCAAAATGCATGGGTGAAGCCCACACAAGATACCCGATCAAAACTGAGAGAACACTGCAGGGGCATCAGATAGAAATACAACAGGCACCTCAGGGGGAAGGGAAGAGGGGCACCTCAGCCGGATGAGTGCACGACGCCAGACCCACGAGGGGACTCCATGCCCATTGATGTATCCTGGGGAGTGCAAAGCCACAGTCTCTCAAGTCTCTCCAGTGGGTGGTTTGCCCACTGCTTTATCCTGGGGAGTGCAAAGCCACAGTCTCTCAAGTCTCTCCAGTGGGTGGTTTGCCCACTGCTTTATCCTGGGGAGTGCAAAGCCACAATCTCTCAAGTGGATAACAGTCTCCACTAGTTCTGGAGGGAGCTTGGTCCCCAGAGTGCTTCATCCTGCCAAGGACAGAGGTACAGAGGTAGTGGATGTGAATCTCCACTGTTTCTGGGGGGGCTTGGTGCCCAGAGTGCTTCATCCTGCCAAGGACTGAGGTTGTGGATGTGAATCTCCACTGGTTCTGGAGAAGGCTTGGTGCCCAGAGTGCTTCATCCTGCTCGTGGCGGCCTCAGTATCGGCGGTGCTTGCGGCGCTCATTGGCCTGCGGTGCTGGTGGGTGGCTCAGTGAGCGTGCTGCTGGCGGCAGTGTCCTTGGCAGCGGTGCTGCTGGCGGAGGTGTCCTGGCCAGCGGTGCTGCTGGCGGCGGTGTCCTGGGCAGCGGTGCTTCTGGCGACTGTGTCCTTGGCAGCGGTGCTGGTGGCGGCGGTGTCCTGGGAAGCAGTGCTGGTGGCGGCGGTGTCCTTGGCAACGGTGCTGGTGGCGGTCTTGTCCGCCGTGCAGGTTGGCGGCGACTTCCCTTTATTTCTGTGCCCCTTCCCCACCTTGGATGGTAGCGCAGCTGTCTTCCCACTCCCAACTGTATGCTTGGGAGAGTCCTTGGTGGCAGGTGTTTTCCCCTTCTCCCTCCGGGCAGTGGCCAACTTCTTATGCTTCTGAGGTGGGGGACTGTCTGTGGTCTGGCTCCTTGGCACACTGGCTGCCCTGCTGCTTGGCGCACTCCAGAAGCCGGTTACTGCTGGCACCACTGTTCCCGCTGATGTGGTGGCTGAGGTGCTGGGTTGGGACCTGGAAAGGCGTGCCCTAGGGGACGGAAGGGGTGGGGGACGTGAGGGGAAGAGGTCAAGGTTGGACAGGAAAAGTTTTTTAGACACACTGGACGGGTAGATGGAGGGGGTTTGGGAGTGGAGGAAGAGGTGGTGGTTGTAGGAGGTGTGCGTTTGCTGACTTTGGGTGAAGGTGCATGGGCTGGAGGCTGTTGTGGGGTGGATGGCTTTTGGGTGGGTGTGCAACTGCATTTGTGTACCTTGGGAGGAGGGCTCAAAGACACACTGGGAGAGGACACAGGGGATGTGTGAATGGTAGTGGGGGTGGGGAGTGTACATGAGCGGTGTGTGGTGATGGGTGTGCTGGTGATGGACATAGTGGCTGAAGATGTGGTGCATGCAGGTGTGAGTGGAGACGAGACAGGGAGGGAGGAGGGAGACGAGGAGGAGGGGGACACAGTGGAGGCAGTGGATGTTGGTATGTCAGCATGGGTATGATGCTTGTGTGAGTGCCTGTGGGATGTGTGGTGCTTATGTTTGCCTGAGCTTCCCTTGTGTGTTGAGGTGTGTGCATGCTGGTCTGATGGTGTTCTTGGGATAGGCTGAGGTACATGGGTTTGGGTCTGGGTGGAGGAAGTTGGAGGGGGGAGGCTGGACACAGGGACAATGGCTGCCATCAGTGCTGAGGCCAGAGTCTGAAAAGCTTGCTGTTGGGCTGCCTGACCAGAATGAATGCCCTCCAGGTATACATTTGTCTCTTGCAACGGCCTCTCTACACCCTGGATGGCATTCAGAATGGTAGACTGCCCAGCAGTGAGGGATCTGAGGAGGTCAATGGCCTCCTCACTGAGGGCAGCAGGTCTGACAGCGGCAGGGGCTGAGGTGCCTGGGGCGAAGGAGATGCCCACCCTCCTGGGTGAGCGGGCACGGGGCACACGCTAAGGGGCTGCTGGGAGGGCGGTGCTGGTAGGGGGGGTGGTGGATGTACCTGTAGATGTGGGGGCACAGAGGGCCCGCCACCCCAAGGGAGCTCCTATCAGAGGAGGAGTCCGTATTGCTGGTCTCAGCTCCTGTCCCCGCCGTGGAGCTCCCCTCGCCCTCCGTCCCACTGGTGAATTCAGACTCCGTTGTCTCGCCCTCCAGGGCCATGTGGGATGCAGCTCCCTCCTGCTCCTCCGCCTGATGATGCTATTGCACACAAGAACAGTGAGACCAAAAACAGAAGAAAGACATGTTGAGTGCGTGCAATACCGCTACCGTTGGCGGGCACTACAGACACAGAAGCCCTCTGCACTACGCCGTGCACTTAGAGTTCCCTAATTAATCACAGGGACATGGGGTACAAGGCCTATGCCCGATTGCTGCACACATGGAAGTCACAGGAGCCTGACTAGTTGTAGTTGGCTCTGAACACAGGTGGGGTGGGGTGCCACATGGCCTGCCTTACGAATGGACCTTGCCTACTAAACTCGTCCTGGCCTAGGGGAACCCACAGCCCACCTCCCCACCCAGACACCTAGTAATGCGTGCTGATTCTGCTGAATGAGAGTGTACTCACCCCCTTGTGGCTGCTGTGATGCTCTCAAGCGCCCATCCAACTCCGGATACGCCACCGCCAGGATCCGGAACATCAGGGGGGTCATGGTGCGACGGGCACCCCTCCCACGTTGGGAGGCCATCCCCAGCTGGGCCTCCGCCGTCTTCTTGCTCAAGCGGCAAATGTCCTCCCATCTTTTACGGCAGTGGGTGCTCCGTCAGTGGTGGACCCCCAGGGTCCGGACATCGTTAGCGATGGCACACCAAATATCCTTCTTGTGGTGGGCGCTGACCTACAGGAATAGTACAGGGGAAAAGGAGAAGATATAACCGTCCGGACCGTCACAGTCATTGGCCCGCATTCCTACCCTCGCCATGACGCACATGCACTCACCGTCATTTCATGCACTCCTCAATCTCCCCCCCCATCTTCCATCCACACCACTCCACACAGGCATTGCCCATCCATCCTGCTCCCAGTGTACTTACCTGTTTGTCTGGAGGACCGTAGAATAGCGTGTACTGGGGGAGGACCCCATCCACTAGTTTCTCCAATTCCTCCATGGTGAAGGCAGGGGCCCTTTCCCCAGACACATGAGCCATTGTCTCTTCCAGACTGAGGTCACAGCAGCACTTGCAGTGTAGGTCCTCTCCTGTCAAAGATCAGGTATCAAGTGAGTGAACAGAGAGAAAATGGCGGTCACGTCCGCAGCAGTGCGTCCCGTCACTGCCGGCGTAAATCGTCATTGGCTCCTGGGACCCATAGGGTCCAATGTTAACCAATGCAGGATTGCGCCACGGTCTGCGACCGCCTACCGCAACGGTGTACAACGCCAGCGCAGTTACCTCATATCCCCTTGTCCCACATTACAGGTCAGGCAGCCGCCATTTCAGGGGGCCACATGGCATTATTTTTAAATGTGTCACACATATCTAGGCCTTGCATACACATTAAGAGAGGGACATAGCGGATTGAAAAATGTGTGAAATAAAGTTGTGTTTTCGTACCTCAGTGTTGGCTGACCCTCTGCTCGCTGTTCTCCTCCATAGAGCACGTCCGCTGGGGCAGGTGAGGAAATGGCGGCATCCTCCCGTGTACAGACCGCTGGTGGACCTGTCGACAATGGAGGAGCGACATGTAATTGTCACCTACAGACTGGACCATGCCACTGTGTACACAGTTTTAGACCCTCGAGTAACTAAAAGAGTGGCTCTTATGTAATTCTGTAAATTGAAGAGTGTGGCGATAGTACCTGAAGTGCGTGCCTTCTACTCACATAAAAAAGTTTGGTTTTCAACAAATGGTCCACTTGAGCCCACTAAACTGTATGTTTTGATTCAGCATTCAGCACTGTTCTCATGTGTAGGAAAGTCCTCCTTTTTGCCCTGGTCACCCCCAAACTTTTTAGACAGGTACTGGTGGTTACTGATTCTTGGCTGTAACCTGGGTACTGCTTACAAGTCCCAGGGCCAGTGCTCTGTGTAAAGTGGATATGCAAATTAGGCTAATTATAATTGGCAAAATTAACCTACCTATAAGTCCCTAGTATATGGTGGGGCATGGAGGTTTAGGGACCCCAGCATGAGTAGTGCCCCCATAGGTGCACTGCTGAGGTGCCCAGTGTCATTTTAAAGGCAGGCCTTCCTTGCTGGCTGCTTTGAAATTAAAGTTACATGCAAATTCGACTTTGGAATTAAAAGTAGTTCCAAAGTCTTAACCTACCTTATTTTTACATATAGTTCATCCCTAAGGTGTGCCCAGTGTGCCCCTAGGGCTGGGTGCCATGCAAGTATAAGCAGGGACCTCCTAAAAATAGTTTTATAAGCCCTGGTGAGATAAAACAGCCACATTTGTTTTTCCCTCATTGAAATGAATGGTCTCCATAGGCTAGAATGGGGAGACTTTAGTTTAATTTATAAAGTCCCCTTAATTAACGGATACCACAAGTTTGGTATCAAATTAATTGTTATAATAAATCCCACAACTTCCAGTTGTGGAATTTAATATAACTTGTTCAGGTAAAGAGTTTCAAACTTTACCTGAAAAGTTGTCAACTTCAGCCCTGCAGTGTTTTTGCTGCTTTACTCTGATTGGCCGGCCTCTGACAGCCTGGCCAGGCTGCCTTGATGAGGTGTGAAGTGGCCTGGCTCAACACAAAGAGATGTGCCTGGGGGAGGAGATCTCCCCTCAGCAGATGGGGAAGCAGGAAGGTGGTAGGGATGCCAAACTGGTCTTCAAAGGCAGGGAAGGACATTTGGAGCAACTCAGCAACACCCTCACATCCTGCAAACCCAGACAATTAGGTGCCCCCTTGATTAGATTAGGTGAGGGCAGGAGAGGGGTGTGTTTAGGATTTTTAACCACACCAGTTGGTGGGCTCAGCCAGATGTAACCTTCAAAAATCACTTTCAGCCATGATGGATTTTTGAGGAATGTTGCTCCCTGGGATTAATTTTTGCCACACATCCCAGGAAGTGGTCATGACAGGGGGAAGGACCTTGCCCCTGATTGGAGAACCAGGACCCCCCTGGTTTTCACCCAGGAGCAAGGATAAAACTGGCAGACCCACACCCACACCTCAGATCCCTACCAGATCCCTGCCAGATTCCAACAAGGAAGAACTACAGAAGAAGAAGGGCTGCCCTGCTGGACCCCTGGCCTGCACCTGGGCCCTGAACTCTGGAGGACTGCACCAGCTGCACACTTGGGCTTCACCACAAGAAGGAGTTTGCCTGGCTTCAACTGGTTCAAGGAGGGACTCCCTGTTTGCTACAGGCGAAAACTTGCTAACCAGAGTCCCCTGCTCCAACTCCTGAAGAAACCAACCCAACCAGCTGACCACTGTCCAGTGGCCAAAAATGAGTTTGCACCAGGTGCATTCTGGGAGTTGTAATCCGCACCCTCAAGGAGCATCTCAGAGCTTTTGGAACCTTGGGGTGAACTCTGGACCTCAAAAGAACCTTAAACGAACATCTGGAACAAGATCCAGAAGTTTGGAGAAGTTTGGAAAACTTTTGGAAAAAAGCTCCATAGAGGGTCCGACCCGCCATGGGCTCCGTCGCGGTCGGCCTTAAACTGTGACGTTGCCTCGGTCAAGGTGCGACCAGATGACCAGATTGGCGCTTTTTGTTTCAATGTACTAGATGCATTGATTCTTTAAAAATTCATATCTCCAGTTCCCCTTATCCGATTTTAGTCGTTTTTGTGTCATTTTAAAGCTAAAAATATTTCCTATTTTTGTAAATTGATTTTGGATTTTTAAACTGTTTCCTGTGTTTTATTTAATTACTGTTTTGTGATATTTGAATGCTTTACGCTTTGTCTCCTAAGTTAAACCTTGTCACTCGTTGCCAAGCTACCAAGGGTTGAGCTAGGCTTAATTTACTGAGACCTAACTGGACCTAAGTGGAGGTTAGTGGCCTACTGTTAAGAGTAGGTACTTACATACCCTTACCAATAACCCATTTTCCAACATCATGTAAAGCTCCAGGCACAGGAAAATAGCAGGATGATTTACATAAGCTGGAGCTGTCAATGCAACCATTAAATGTAATGCCAATGGGTCAAGAAGCAAGGACAACAGTCAAGGGTAGGTCCAGGCTACAGATTTGTTTCATTTATTACAGTGGCGGTTAAGAGTAGCTTAATCAATCCTTCCGCTATTGCAGGAGAAGAGCTCTTGCCACGCCTCAGCTTAAAAGACCACAGTGGTTTTACCCACTGCTACCACCTGTAACCACATCTCTCTCCTGCCTTTTTCCTTTTAAACTCTGGAATGTCTGGTCTTTATTAGGCCCACAGTTTTCACCCTCTGAACCCAAAACCCACTCGATGTCTTAAGTCAGGTTTGAGCTGTCACTACTCAACAGAGACTACTTCCACCGAGATTTCCTGTTTCATCACCACTCCACATCACAACCATCTGTTCACAATAAATACCTACTCTTATTTGAACATCCTTCAATATAGTTAGGTGAAAAGTCAGTTATAACTTGCTGTTTTAAAGGTCAAAAACCAATTAAATTCACCAGTTATAGTTATCTCAAGTCACTATGGGGGTCATTACAACCCTGGCGGTCGGTGTTAAAGCGGCGGTAAAACCGCCAACAGGCCGGCGGTAAAAAAAATTGAATTACGACATGGCGGAAACCGCCAACATAGACAGCCACTTTAACACTCCGACCGCCAGTACAAACAAACACCGCAGCGGTAACCGCCAACAGACAGGGAGAAAACAATGTACCGCCCACAGTATTACAACAGGCCAATCCGCCACCTTTTCCGGGATGGATTCACCGCGAACAAAAACAAGGCGGAAACAGGACTTGGAAGGGAAAACGCTCACCTCTACACACCCCACGAGGAACCAGGGCGCCATGGAGCCGGAACTCCATATTCTACCTGCCTTTGTCTTCCTGCTCCTCTACCAGGAGCATGAACGCCGGTTGCGAAGTCCACAGTGAGTACTGCACCTACGACACAGGGGAGGTGGGAGGGAAAAGAAAGTGACACACACACACGCAACACCCCCAATCCCACCCTCACACACTACAACACACACACAAATACATGTTGATACATTACAGTTACACCCCACAACCCCCCCGGAAGAATGCAAAGACAAAAGGAAATTATTGTAACGATTGTAATCAATTAAAATCCAGTACTCAAAAATATAAATACACTATTAACATATATATACAACAAGAATACAAGTCCAGGTACTGCACCATTTATAGTCCGTGGACCACTGGGCCCAAAATGTATGGGTGAAGCCCACACAAGGTACCCGATCAAAACGGAGAGAACATTGCAGGGGCATCAGATAGAAATACAACAGGCACCTCAGGGGGATGGGAAGAGGGGCACCTCAGCCGGATGAGTGCACAACGCCAGATCCACGAGGGGACTCCATACCCATTGATGTATCCTGGGGAGTGCAAAGCCACAGTCTCTCAAGTCTCTCCAGTGGGTGGTTTGCCCACTGCTTTATCCTGGGGAGTGCAAAGCCACAGTCTCTCAAGTCTCTCCAGTGGGTGGTTTGCCCACTGCTTTATCCTGGGGAGTGCAAAGCCACAATCTCTCAAGTGGATAACAGTCTCCACTGGTTCTGGAGGGAGCTTGGTGCCCAGAGTGCTTCATCCTGCCAAGGACAGAGGTACAGAGGTAGTGGATGTGAATCTCCACTGTTTCTGGGGGGGCTTGGTGCCCAGAGTGCTTCATCCTGCCAAGGACTGAGGTTGTGGATGTGAATCTCCACTGGTTCTGGAGAAGGCTTGGTGCCCAGAGTGCTTCATCCTGCTCGTGGCGGCCTCAGTATCGGCGGTGCTTGCGGCGCTCATTGGCCTGCGGTGCTGGTGGGTGGCTCAGTGAGCGTGCTGCTGGCGGCGGTGTCCTTGGCAGCGGTGCTGCTGGCGGAGGTGTCCTGGGAAGCAGTGCTGGTGGCGGCGGTGTCCTTGGCAACGGTGCTGGTGGCGGTCTTGTCCGCAGAGCAGGTTGGCGGCGACTTCCCTTTCTTTCTGTGCCCCTTCCCCACCTTGGATGGTAGAGCAGCTGTCTTCCCACTCCCAACTGTATGCTTGGGAGAGCCCTTGGTGGCAGGTGTTTTCCCCTTCTCCCTCCGGGCAGTTGCCAACTTCTTATGCTTCTGAGGTGGGGGACTGTCTGTGGTCTGGCTCCTTGGCACACTGGCTGCCCTGCTGCTTGGCGCACTCCAGAAGCCGGTTACTGCTGGCACCACTGTTCCCGCTGATGTGGTGGCTGAGGTGCTGGGTTGGGACCTGGAAAGGCGTGCCCTAGGGGATGGAAGGGGTGGGGGACGTGAGGGGAAGAAGTCAAGGTTGGACAGGAAAAGTTTTTTAGACACACTGGACGGGTAGATAGAGGGGGTTTGGGAGTGGAGGAAGAGGTGGTGGTTGTAGGAGGTGTGCGTTTGCTGACTTTGGGTGAAGGTGCATGGGCTGGAGGCTGTTGTGGGGTGGATGGCTGTTGGGTGGGTGTGCAACTGCATTTGTGTACCTTGGGAGGTGGGCTCAAAGACACACTGGGAGAGGACACAAGGGATGTGTGAATGGTAGTGGGGGTGGTGAGTGCACATGAGCAGTGTGTGGTGAAGGGTGTGCTGGTGATGGACGTAGTGGCTGAAGATGTGGTGCATGCAGGTGTGAGTGGAGACGAGACAGGGAGGGAGGAGGGAGACGAGGAGGAGGGGGACACAGTGGAGGCAGTGGATGTTGGTATGTCAGCATGGGTATGATGCTTGTGTGAGTGCCTGTGGGATGTGTGGTGCTTATGTTTGTCTGAGCTTCCCTTGTGTGTTGAGGTGTGTGCATGCTGGTCTGATGGTGTTCTTGGGATAGGCTGAGGTACAGGGGTTTGGGTCTGGGTGGAGGAAGTTGGAGGGGGGAGGAGGACACAGGGACAATGGCTGCCATCAGTGCTGAGGCCAGAGTCTGAAAAGCTTGCTGTTGGGCTGCCTGACCAGAATGAATGCCCTCCAGGTATACATTTGTCTCTTGCAACGGCCTCTCCACACCCTGGATGGCATTCAGAATGGTAGACTGCCCAGCAGTGAGGGATCTGAGGAGGTCAATGGCCGCCTCACTGAGGGCAGCAGGTCTGACAGGGGCAGGGGCTGAGGTGCCTGGGGCGAAGGAGATGCCCACCCTCCTGGGTGAGCGGGCACGGGGCACACGCTAAGGGGCTGCTGGGAGGGCGGTGCTGGTAGGGGGGGTGGCGGATGTACCTGTAGATGTGGGGGCACAGAGGGCCCCGCCTCCGCAAGGGAGCTCCCATCAGAGGAGGAGTCCGTATTGCTGGTCTCAACTCCTGTCCCCACCGTGGAGCTCCCCTCGCCCTCCGTCCCACTGGTGAATTCAGACTCCGTTGTCTCGCCCTCCAGGGCCATGTGGGATGCAGCTCCCTCCTGCTCCTCCGCCTGATGATGCTATTGCACACAAGAACAGTGAGACCAAAAAAAGGGGGGGGGAGACAGAAGAAAGACATGTTGAGTGCATGCAATACCGCTACCGTTGGCGGGCACTACAGACACAGAAGCCCTCTGCAATACGCCGTGCACTTAGAGTTCCCTAATTAATCACAGGGACATGGGGTACAAGGCCTATGCCCGATTGCTGCACACATGGAAGTCACAGGAGCCTGACTAGGTGTAGTTGGCTCTGAACACAGGTGGGGTGGGGTGCCCCATGGCCTGCCTTACGAATGGACCTTGCCTACTAAACTCGTCCTGGCGTAGGGGAACCCACAGCCCACCTCCCCACCCAGACACCTAGTAATGCGTGCTGATTCTGCTGAATGAGAGTGTACTCACCCCCTTGTGGCTGCTGTGATGCTCTCAAGCGCCCATCCAACTCCGGATACGCCACCGCCAGGATCCGGAACATCAGGGGGGTCATGGTGCGACGGGCACCCCTCCCACGTTGGGAGGCCATCCCCAGCTGGGCCTCCGCCGTCTTCTTGCTCCAGCGGCAAATGTCCTCCCATCTTTTACGGCAGTGGGTGCTCTGTCAGTGGTGGACCCCCAGGGTCCGGACATCCTTGGCGATGGCACACCAAATATCCTTCTTGTGGTGGGCGCTGACCTACAGGAATAGTACAGGGGAAAAGGAGAAGATATAACCGTCCGGACCGTCACAGTCATTGGCCCGCGTTCCTACCCTCGCCATGACGCACATGCACTCACCGTCATTTCATGCACTCCTCAATCTCCCCCCCCATCTTCCATCCACACCACTCCACACAGGCATTGCCCATCCATCCTGCTCCCAGTGTACTTACCTGTTTGTCTGGAGGACCGTAGAATAGCGTGTACTGGGGGAGGACCCCATCCACTAGTTTCTCCAATTCCTCCATGGTGAAGGCAGGGGCCCTTTCCCCAGACACATGAGCCATTGTCTCTTCCAGACTGAGGTCACAGCAGCACTTGCAGTGTAGGTCCTCTCCTGTCGAAGATCAGGTATCAAGTGAGTGAACAGAGAGAAAATGGCGGTCACGTCCGTGGCAGTGCGTACCGTCACTGCCGGCGTAAATCGTCATTGGCTCCTGGGACCCATAGGGTCCAATGTTAACCAATGCAGGATTGCGCCACGGTCTGCGACCGCCTACCGCAACGGTGTACAACGCCAGCGCAGTTACCTCATATCCCCTTGTCCCACATTACAGGTCAGGCAGCCGCCATTTCAGGGGGCCACATGGCATTATTTTTAAATGTGTCACACATATCTAGGCCTTGCATACACATTAAGAGAGGGACATAGCGGATTGAAAAATGTGTGAAATAAAGTTGTGTTTTCGTACCTCAGTGTTGGCTGACCCTCTGCTCGCTGTTCTCCTCCATAGAGCACGTCCGCTGGGGCAGGTGAGGAAATGGCGGCATCCTCCCGTGTACAGACCGCTGGTGGACCTGTCGACAATGGAGGAGCGACATGTAATTGTCACCTACAGACTGGACCATGCCACTGTGTACACAGTTTTAGACCCTCGAGTAACTAAAAGAGTGGCTCTTATGTAATTCTGTAAATTGAAGAGTGTGGCGATAGTACCTGAAGTGCGTGCCTTCTACTCACATAAAAAAGTTTGGTTTTCAACAAATGGTCCACTTGAGCCCACTAAACTGTATGTTTTGATTCAGCATTCAGCACTGTTCTCATGTGTAGGAAAGTCCTCCTTTTTGCCCTGGTCACCCCCAAACTTTTTAGACAGGTACTGGTGGTTACTGATTCTTGGCTGTAACCTGGGTACTGCTTACAAGTCCCAGGGCCAGTGCTCTGTGTAAAGTGGATATGCAAATTAGGCTAATTATAATTGGCAAAATTAACCTACCTATAAGTCCCTAGTATATGGTGGGGCATGGAGGTTTAGGGACCCCAGCATGAGTAGTGCCCCCATAGGTGCACTGCTGAGGTGCCCAGTGTCATTTTAAAGGCAGGCCTTCCTTGCTGGCTGCTTTGAAATTAAAGTTACATGCATATTCGACTTTGGAATTAAAAGTAGTTCCAAAGTCTTAACCTACCTTATTTTTACATATAGTTCATCCCTAAGGTGTGCCCAGTGTGCCCCTAGGGCTGGGTGCCATGCAAGTATAAGCAGGGACCTCCTAAAAATAGTTTTATAAGCCCTGGTGAGATAAAACAGCCACATTTGTTTTTCCCTCATTGAAATGAATGGTCTCCATAGGCTAGAATGGGGAGACTTTAGTTTAATTTATAAAGTCCCCTTAATTAACGGATACCACAAGTTTGGTATCAAATTAATTGTTATAATAAATCCCACAACTTCCAGTTGTGGAATTTAATATAACTTGTTCAGGTAAAGAGTTTCAAACTTTACCTGAAAAGTTGTCAACTTCAGCCCTGCAGTGTTTTTGCTGCTTTACTCTGATTGGCCGGCCTCTGACAGCCTGGCCAGGCTGCCTTGATGAGGTGTGAAGTGGCCTGGCTCAACACAAAGAGATGTGCCTGGGGGAGGAGATCTCCCCTCAGCAGATGGGGAAGCAGGAAGGTGGTAGGGATGCCAAACTGGTCTTCAAAGGCAGGGAAGGACATTTGGAGCAACTCAGCAACACCCTCACATCCTGCAAACCCAGACAATTAGGTGCCCCCTTGATTAGATTAGGTGAGGGCAGGAGAGGGGTGTGTTTAGGATTTTTAACCACACCAGTTGGTGGGCTCAGCCAGATGTAACCTTCAAAAATCACTTTCAGCCATGATGGATTTTTGAGGAATGTTGCTCCCTGGGATTAATTTTTGCCACACATCCCAGGAAGTGGTCATGACAGGGGGAAGGACCTTGCCCCTGATTGGAGAACCAGGACCCCCCTGGTTTTCACCCAGGAGCAAGGATAAAACTGGCAGACCCACACCCACACCTCAGATCCCTACCAGATCCCTGCCAGATTCCAACAAGGAAGAACTACAGAAGAAGAAGGGCTGCCCTACTGGACCCCTGGCCTGCACCTGGGCCCTGAACTCTGGAGGACTGCACCAGCTGCACACTTGGGCTTCACCACAAGAAGGAGTTTGCCTGGCTTCAACTGGTTCAAGGAGGGACTCCCTGTTTGCTACAGGCGAAAACTTGCTAACCAGAGTCCCCTGCTCCAACTCCTGAAGAAACCAACCCAACCAGCTGACCACTGTCCAGTGGCCAAAAATGAGTTTGCACCAGGTGCATTCTGGGAGTTGTAATCCGCACCCTCAAGGAGCATCTCAGAGCTTTTGGAACCTTGGGGTGAACTCTGGACCTCAAAAGAACCTTAAACGAACATCTGGAACAAGATCCAGAAGTTTGGAGAAGTTTGGAAAACTTTTGGAAAAAAGCTCCATAGAGGGTCCGACCCGCCATGGGCTCCGTCGCGGTCGGCCTTAAACTGTGACGTTGCCTCGGTCAAGGTGCGACCAGATGACCAGATTGGCGCTTTTTGTTTCAATGTACTAGATGCATTGATTCTTTAAAAATTCATATCTCCAGTTCCCCTTATCCGATTTTAGTCGTTTTTGTGTCATTTTAAAGCTAAAAATATTTCCTATTTTTGTAAATTGATTTTGGATTTTTAAACTGTTTCCTGTGTTTTATTTAATTACTGTTTTGTGATATTTGAATGCTTTACGCTTTGTCTCCTAAGTTAAACCTTGTCACTCGTTGCCAAGCTACCAAGGGTTGAGCTAGGCTTAATTTACTGAGACCTAACTGGACCTAAGTGGAGGTTAGTGGCCTACTGTTAAGAGTAGGTACTTACATACCCTTACCAATAACCCATTTTCCAACATCATGTAAAGCTCCAGGCACAGGAAAATAGCAGGATGATTTACATAAGCTGGAGCTGTCAATGCAACCATTAAATGTAATGCCAATGGGTCAAGAAGCAAGGACAACAGTCAAGGGTAGGTCCAGGCTACAGATTTGTTTCATTTATTACAGTGGCGGTTAAGAGTAGCTTAATCAATCCTTCCGCTATTGCAGGAGAAGAGCTCTTGCCACGCCTCAGCTTAAAAGACCACAGTGGTTTTACCCACTGCTACCACCTGTAACCACATCTCTCTCCTGCCTTTTTCCTTTTAAACTCTGGAATGTCTGGTCTTTATTAGGCCCACAGTTTTCACCCTCTGAACCCAAAACCCACTCGATGTCTTAAGTCAGGTTTGAGCTGTCACTACTCAACAGAGACTACTTCCACCGAGATTTCCTGTTTCATCACCACTCCACATCACAACCATCTGTTCACAATAAATACCTACTCTTATTTGAACATCCTTCAATATAGTTAGGTGAAAAGTCAGTTATAACTTGCTGTTTTAAAGGTCAAAAACCAATTAAATTCACCAGTTATAGTTATCTCAAGTCACTATGGGGGTCATTACAACCCTGGCGGTCGGTGTTAAAGCGGCGGTAAAACCGCCAACAGGCCGGCGGTAAAAAAAATTGAATTACGACATGGCGGAAACCGCCAACATAGACAGCCACTTTAACACTCCGACCGCCAGTACAAACAAACACCGCAGCGGTAACCGCCAACAGACAGGGAGAAAACAATGTACCGCCCACAGTATTACAACAGGCCAATCCGCCACCTTTTCCGGGATGGATTCACCGCGAACAAAAACAAGGCGGAAACAGGACTTGGAAGGGAAAACGCTCACCTCTACACACCCCACGAGGAACCAGGGCGCCATGGAGCCGGAACTCCATATTCTACCTGCCTTTGTCTTCCTGCTCCTCTACCAGGAGCATGAACGCCGGTTGCGAAGTCCACAGTGAGTACTGCACCTACGACACAGGGGAGGTGGGAGGGAAAAGAAAGTGACACACACACACGCAACACCCCCAATCCCACCCTCACACACTACAACACACACACAAATACATGTTGATACATTACAGTTACACCCCACAACCCCCCCGGAAGAATGCAAAGACAAAAGGAAATTATTGTAACGATTGTAATCAATTAAAATCCAGTACTCAAAAATATAAATACACTATTAACATATATATACAACAAGAATACAAGTCCAGGTACTGCACCATTTATAGTCCGTGGACCACTGGGCCCAAAATGTATGGGTGAAGCCCACACAAGGTACCCGATCAAAACGGAGAGAACATTGCAGGGGCATCAGATAGAAATACAACAGGCACCTCAGGGGGATGGGAAGAGGGGCACCTCAGCCGGATGAGTGCACAACGCCAGATCCACGAGGGGACTCCATACCCATTGATGTATCCTGGGGAGTGCAAAGCCACAGTCTCTCAAGTCTCTCCAGTGGGTGGTTTGCCCACTGCTTTATCCTGGGGAGTGCAAAGCCACAGTCTCTCAAGTCTCTCCAGTGGGTGGTTTGCCCACTGCTTTATCCTGGGGAGTGCAAAGCCACAATCTCTCAAGTGGATAACAGTCTCCACTGGTTCTGGAGGGAGCTTGGTGCCCAGAGTGCTTCATCCTGCCAAGGACAGAGGTACAGAGGTAGTGGATGTGAATCTCCACTGTTTCTGGGGGGGCTTGGTGCCCAGAGTGCTTCATCCTGCCAAGGACTGAGGTTGTGGATGTGAATCTCCACTGGTTCTGGAGAAGGCTTGGTGCCCAGAGTGCTTCATCCTGCTCGTGGCGGCCTCAGTATCGGCGGTGCTTGCGGCGCTCATTGGCCTGCGGTGCTGGTGGGTGGCTCAGTGAGCGTGCTGCTGGCGGCGGTGTCCTTGGCAGCGGTGCTGCTGGCGGAGGTGTCCTGGGAAGCAGTGCTGGTGGCGGCGGTGTCCTTGGCAACGGTGCTGGTGGCGGTCTTGTCCGCAGAGCAGGTTGGCGGCGACTTCCCTTTCTTTCTGTGCCCCTTCCCCACCTTGGATGGTAGAGCAGCTGTCTTCCCACTCCCAACTGTATGCTTGGGAGAGCCCTTGGTGGCAGGTGTTTTCCCCTTCTCCCTCCGGGCAGTTGCCAACTTCTTATGCTTCTGAGGTGGGGGACTGTCTGTGGTCTGGCTCCTTGGCACACTGGCTGCCCTGCTGCTTGGCGCACTCCAGAAGCCGGTTACTGCTGGCACCACTGTTCCCGCTGATGTGGTGGCTGAGGTGCTGGGTTGGGACCTGGAAAGGCGTGCCCTAGGGGATGGAAGGGGTGGGGGACGTGAGGGGAAGAAGTCAAGGTTGGACAGGAAAAGTTTTTTAGACACACTGGACGGGTAGATAGAGGGGGTTTGGGAGTGGAGGAAGAGGTGGTGGTTGTAGGAGGTGTGCGTTTGCTGACTTTGGGTGAAGGTGCATGGGCTGGAGGCTGTTGTGGGGTGGATGGCTGTTGGGTGGGTGTGCAACTGCATTTGTGTACCTTGGGAGGTGGGCTCAAAGACACACTGGGAGAGGACACAAGGGATGTGTGAATGGTAGTGGGGGTGGTGAGTGCACATGAGCAGTGTGTGGTGAAGGGTGTGCTGGTGATGGACGTAGTGGCTGAAGATGTGGTGCATGCAGGTGTGAGTGGAGACGAGACAGGGAGGGAGGAGGGAGACGAGGAGGAGGGGGACACAGTGGAGGCAGTGGATGTTGGTATGTCAGCATGGGTATGATGCTTGTGTGAGTGCCTGTGGGATGTGTGGTGCTTATGTTTGTCTGAGCTTCCCTTGTGTGTTGAGGTGTGTGCATGCTGGTCTGATGGTGTTCTTGGGATAGGCTGAGGTACAGGGGTTTGGGTCTGGGTGGAGGAAGTTGGAGGGGGGAGGAGGACACAGGGACAATGGCTGCCATCAGTGCTGAGGCCAGAGTCTGAAAAGCTTGCTGTTGGGCTGCCTGACCAGAATGAATGCCCTCCAGGTATACATTTGTCTCTTGCAACGGCCTCTCCACACCCTGGATGGCATTCAGAATGGTAGACTGCCCAGCAGTGAGGGATCTGAGGAGGTCAATGGCCGCCTCACTGAGGGCAGCAGGTCTGACAGGGGCAGGGGCTGAGGTGCCTGGGGCGAAGGAGATGCCCACCCTCCTGGGTGAGCGGGCACGGGGCACACGCTAAGGGGCTGCTGGGAGGGCGGTGCTGGTAGGGGGGGTGGCGGATGTACCTGTAGATGTGGGGGCACAGAGGGCCCCGCCTCCGCAAGGGAGCTCCCATCAGAGGAGGAGTCCGTATTGCTGGTCTCAACTCCTGTCCCCACCGTGGAGCTCCCCTCGCCCTCCGTCCCACTGGTGAATTCAGACTCCGTTGTCTCGCCCTCCAGGGCCATGTGGGATGCAGCTCCCTCCTGCTCCTCCGCCTGATGATGCTATTGCACACAAGAACAGTGAGACCAAAAAAAGGGGGGGGGAGACAGAAGAAAGACATGTTGAGTGCATGCAATACCGCTACCGTTGGCGGGCACTACAGACACAGAAGCCCTCTGCAATACGCCGTGCACTTAGAGTTCCCTAATTAATCACAGGGACATGGGGTACAAGGCCTATGCCCGATTGCTGCACACATGGAAGTCACAGGAGCCTGACTAGGTGTAGTTGGCTCTGAACACAGGTGGGGTGGGGTGCCCCATGGCCTGCCTTACGAATGGACCTTGCCTACTAAACTCGTCCTGGCGTAGGGGAACCCACAGCCCACCTCCCCACCCAGACACCTAGTAATGCGTGCTGATTCTGCTGAATGAGAGTGTACTCACCCCCTTGTGGCTGCTGTGATGCTCTCAAGCGCCCATCCAACTCCGGATACGCCACCGCCAGGATCCGGAACATCAGGGGGGTCATGGTGCGACGGGCACCCCTCCCACGTTGGGAGGCCATCCCCAGCTGGGCCTCCGCCGTCTTCTTGCTCCAGCGGCAAATGTCCTCCCATCTTTTACGGCAGTGGGTGCTCTGTCAGTGGTGGACCCCCAGGGTCCGGACATCCTTGGCGATGGCACACCAAATATCCTTCTTGTGGTGGGCGCTGACCTACAGGAATAGTACAGGGGAAAAGGAGAAGATATAACCGTCCGGACCGTCACAGTCATTGGCCCGCGTTCCTACCCTCGCCATGACGCACATGCACTCACCGTCATTTCATGCACTCCTCAATCTCCCCCCCCATCTTCCATCCACACCACTCCACACAGGCATTGCCCATCCATCCTGCTCCCAGTGTACTTACCTGTTTGTCTGGAGGACCGTAGAATAGCGTGTACTGGGGGAGGACCCCATCCACTAGTTTCTCCAATTCCTCCATGGTGAAGGCAGGGGCCCTTTCCCCAGACACATGAGCCATTGTCTCTTCCAGACTGAGGTCACAGCAGCACTTGCAGTGTAGGTCCTCTCCTGTCGAAGATCAGGTATCAAGTGAGTGAACAGAGAGAAAATGGCGGTCACGTCCGTGGCAGTGCGTACCGTCACTGCCGGCGTAAATCGTCATTGGCTCCTGGGACCCATAGGGTCCAATGTTAACCAATGCAGGATTGCGCCACGGTCTGCGACCGCCTACCGCAACGGTGTACAACGCCAGCGCAGTTACCTCATATCCCCTTGTCCCACATTACAGGTCAGGCAGCCGCCATTTCAGGGGGCCACATGGCATTATTTTTAAATGTGTCACACATATCTAGGCCTTGCATACACATTAAGAGAGGGACATAGCGGATTGAAAAATGTGTGAAATAAAGTTGTGTTTTCGTACCTCAGTGTTGGCTGACCCTCTGCTCGCTGTTCTCCTCCATAGAGCACGTCCGCTTGGGCAGGTGAGGAGATGGCGGCATCCTCCCGTGTACAGACCGCTGGTGGACCTGTCGACAATGGAGGAGCGACATGTAATTGTCACCTACAGACTGGACCATGCCACTGTGTACACAGTTTTAGACCCTCGAGTAACTAAAAGAGTGGCTCTTATGTAATTCTGTAAATTGAAGAGTGTGGCGATAGTACCTGAAGTGCGTGCCTTCTACTCACATAAAAAAGTTTGGTTTTCAACAAATGGTCCACTTGAGCCCACTAAACTGTATGTTTTGATTCAGCATTCAGCACTGTTCTCATGTGTAGGAAAGTCCTCCTTTTTGCCCTGGTCACCCCCAAACTTTTTAGACAGGTACTGGTGGTTACTGATTCTTGGCTGTAACCTGGGTACTGCTTACAAGTCCCAGGGCCAGTGCTCTGTGTAAAGTGGATATGCAAATTAGGCTAATTATAATTGGCAAAATTAACCTACCTATAAGTCCCTAGTATATGGTAGGGCATGGAGGTTTAGGGACCCCAGCATGAGTAGTGCCCCAATAGGTGCACTGCTGAGGTGCCCAGTGTCATTTTAAAGGCAGGCCTTCCTTGCTGGCTGCTTTGAAATTAAAGTTAAATGCAAATTCGACTTTGGAATTAAAAGTAGTTCCAAAGTCTTAACCTACCTTATTTTTACATATAGTTAATCCCTAAGGTGTGCCCAATGTGCCCCTAGGGCTGGGTGCCATGCAAGTATAAGCAGGGACCTCCTAAAAATAGTTTTATAAGCCCTGGTGAGATAAAACAGCCAAATTTGTTTTTCCCTCATTGCAGTGAATGGTCTCCATAGGCTAGAATGGGGAGACTTTAGTTTAATTTATAAAGTCCCCTTAATTAACGGATACCACAAGTTTGGTATCAAATAATTGTTATAATAAATCCCACAACGTCCAGTTGTGGAATTTAATATAACTTGTTCAGGTAAAGAGTTTCAAACTTTACCTGAAAAGTTGTCAACTTCAGCCCTGCAGTGTTTTTGCTGCTTTACTCTGATTGGCCAGCCTCTGACAGCCTGGCCAGGCTGCCTTGATGAGGTGTGAAGTGGCCTGGCTCAACACAAAGAGATGTGCCTGGGGGAGGAGATCTCCCCTCAGCAGATGGGGAAGCAGGAAGGTGGTAGGGATGCCAAACTGGTCTTCAAAGGCAGGGAAGGACATTTGGAGCAACTCAGCAACACCCTCACATCCTGCAAACCCAGACAATTAGGTGCCCCCTTGATTAGATTAGGTGAGGGCAGGAGAGGGGTGTGTTTAGGATTTTTAACACCAGTGGGTGGGCTCAGCCAGATGTAACCTCCAAAAATCACTTTCAGCCATGATGGATTTTTGAGGAATGTTGCTCCCTGGGATTAATTTTTGCCACACTTCCCAGGAAGTGGTCATCACAGGGGGAAGGACCTTGCCCCTGATTGGAGAACCAGGACCCACCTGGTTTTCACCCAGGAGCAAGGATAAAACTGGCAGACCCACACCCACACCTCAGATCCCTACCAGATCCCTGCCAGATTCCAACAAGGAAGAACTACAGAAGAAGAAGGGCTGCCCTGCTGGACCCCTGGCCTGCACCTGGGCCCTGAACTCTGGAGGACTGCACCAGCTGCACACTTGGGTTTCACCACAAGAAGGAGTTTGCCTGGCTTCAACTGGTTCAAGGAGGGACTCCCTGTTTGCTACAGGCAAAAACTTGCTAACCAGAGTCCCCTGCTCCAACTCCTGAAGAAACCAACCCAACCAGCTGACCACTGTCCAGTGGCCAAAAATGAGTTTGCACCAGGTGCATTCTGGGAGTTGTAATCCGTACCCTCAAGGAGCATCTCAGAGCTTTTGGAACCTTGGGGTGAACTCTGGACCTCAAAAGAACCTTAAACGAACATCTGGAACAAGATCCAGAAGTTTGGAGAAGTTTGGAAAACTTTTGGAAAAAAGCTCCATAGAGGGACCGACCCGCCATGGGCTCCGTCGCGCTCGGCCTTAAACTGTGACGTTGCCTCGGTCAAGGTGCGACCAGATGACCAGATTGGCGCTTTTTGTTTCTATGCGCTCGATGCATTGATTCTTTAAAAATTCATATCTCCAGTTTCCCTTATCCGATTTTATTCGTCTTTGTGTCATTTTAAAGCTAAAAATATTTCCTATTTTTGTAAATTGATTTTGGATTTGTGAACTGTTTCCTGTGTTTTATTTAATTACTGTTTTGTGATATTTGAATGATTTACGCTTTGTCTCCTAAGTTAAACCTTGTCGCTCGTTGCCAAGCTACCAAGGGTTGAGCTAGGCTTAATTTACTGAGACCTAACTGGACCTAAGTGGAGGTTAGTGGCCTACTGCTAAGAGTAGGTACTTACCTACCCTTATCAATAACCCATTTTCCAACATCATGTAAAGCTCCAGGCACAGGAAAATAGCAGGATGATTTACATAAGCTGGAGCTGTCAATGCAACCATTAAATGTAATACCAATGGGTCAAGAAGCAAGGAAAACAGTCAAGGGTAGGTCAGGCTACAGATTTGTTTCATTTATTACAGTGGCGTTTAAGAGTAGCTTAATCAATCCTTCCGCTATTGCAGGAGAAGAGCTCTTGCCACGCCTCAGCTTAAAAGACCACAGTGGTTTTACCCACTGCTACCACCTGTAACCACATCTCTCTCCTGACTTTTTCCTTTTAAACTCTGGAATGTCTGGTCTTTATTAGGCCCACAGTTTTCACCCTCTGAACCCAAAACCCACTCGATGTCTTAAGTCAGGTTTGAGCTGTCACTACTCAACAGAGACTACTTCCACCGAGATTTCCTGTTTCATCACCACTCCACATCACAACCATCTGTTCACAATAAATACCTACTCTTATTTGAACATCCTTCATTATAGTTAGGTGAAAAGTCAGTTACAACTTGCTGTTTTAAAGGTCAAAAACCAATTAAATTCACCAGTTATAGTTATCTCAAGTCACTATGGGGGTCATCACAACCCTGGCGGTCGGTGTTAAAGCGGCGGTAAAACCGCCAACAGGCCGGCGGTAAAAAAAATTGAATTACGACCATGGCGGAAACCGCCAACATAGACAGCCACTTTAACACTCCGACCGCCAGTACAAACAAACACCGCAGCGGTAACCGCCAACAGACAGGGAGAAAACAATGTACCGCCCACAGTATTACAACAGGCCAATCCGCCACCTTTTCCGGGATGGATTCACCGCGAACAAAAACAAGGCGGAAACAGGACTTGGAAGGGAAAACGCTCACCTCTACACACCCCACGAGGAACCAGGGCGCCATGGAGCCGGAACTCCATATTCTACCTGCCTTTGTCTTCCTGCTCCTCTACCAGGAGCACGAACGCCGGCGGCGAAGACCACGGTGAGTACTGCACCTACGACACAGGGGAGGGAGGAGGGAAAAGAAAGTGACACACACATGCAACACCCCCAACCCCACCCTCACACACTACAACACACACACAAATACATGTTGATACATAACAGTTACACCCCACAACCCCCCCGGAAGAATGCAAAGACAAAAGGAAATGATTGTAACGATTGTAATCAATTAAAATCCAGTACTCAAAAATATAAATACACTATTAACAAATATATACAACAAGAATACAAGTCCAGGCACTGCACCATTTATAGTCCGTGGACCACTGGGCCCAAAATGCATGGGTGAAGCCCACACAAGATACCCGATCAAAATGGAGAGAACATTGCAGGGGCATCAGATAGAAATACAACAGGCACCTCAGGGGGAAGGGAAGAGGGGCACCTCAGCCGGATGAGTGCACGACGCCAGATCCACGAGGGGACTCCATGCCCATTGATGTATCCTGGGGAGTGCAAAGCCACAGTCTCTCAAGTCTCTCCAGTGGGTGGTTTGCCCACTGCTTTATCCTGGGGAGTGCAAAGCCACAATCTCTCAAGTGGATAACAGTCTCCACTGGTTCTGGAGGGAGCTTGGTGCCCAGAGTGCTTCATCCTGCCAAGGACAGAGGTAGTGGATGTGAATCTCCACTGTTTCTGGAGGGGGCTTGGTGCCCAGAGTGCTTAATCCTGCCAAGGACTGAGGATGTTGATGTGAATCTCCACTGGTTCTGGAGAAGGCTTGGTGCCCAGAGTGCTTCATCCTGCTCGTGGTGGCCTCAGTATCGGCGGTGCTTGCGGCGCTCATTGGCCTGCGGTGCTGGTGGGTGGCTCAGTGAGCGTGCTGCTGGCGGCGGTGTCCTTGGCAGCGGTGCTGCTGGCGGAGGTGTCCTAGGCAGCGGTGCTGCTGGCGGCGGTGTCCTGGGCAGCGGTGCTTCTGGCGGCTGTGTACTTGGGAGCGGTGCTGGTGGCAGCGGTGTCCTGGGAAGCAGTGCTGGTGGCGGCGGTGTCCTTGGCAACGGTGCTGGTGGCGGTCTTGTCCGCCGTGCAGGTTGGCGGCGACTTCCCTTTCTTTCTGTGCCCCTTCCCCACCTTGGATGGTAGCGCAGCTGTCTTCCCACTCCCAACTGTATGCTTGGGAGAGCCCTTGGTGGCAGGTGTTTTCCCCTTCTCCCTCCGGGCAGTGGCCAACTTCTTATGCTTCTGAGGTGGGGGACTGTCTGTGGTCTGGCTCCTTGGCACACTGGCTGCCCTGCTGCTTGGCGCACTCCAGAAGCCGGTTACTGCTGGCACCACTGTTCCCGCTGATGTGGTGGCTGAGGTGCTGGGTTGGGACCTGGAAAGGCGTGCCCTAGGGGACGGAAGGGGTGGGGGATGTGAGGGGAAGAGGACAAGGTTGGACAGGAAAAGATTTTTAGACACACTGGACGGGTAGATGGAGGGGGTTTGGGAGTGGAGGAAGAGGTGGTGGTTGTAGGAGGTGTGCGTTTGCTGACTTTGGGTGAAGGTGCATGAGCTGGAGGCTGTTGTGGGGTGGATGGCTGTTGGGTGGGTGTGCAACTGCATTTGTGTACCTTGGGAGGTGGGCTCAAAGACACACTGGGAGAGGATACAGCGGATGTGTGAATGGTAGTGGGGGTGGTGAGTGCACTTGAGTGGTGTGTGGTGATGGGTGTGCTGGTGATGGACGTAGTGGCTGAAGATGTGGTGCATGCAGGTGTGAGTGGAGACGAGACAGGGAGGGAGGAGGAAGACGAGGAGGAGGGGGACACAGTGGAGGCAGTGGATGTTGGTATGTCTGCATGGGTATGATGCTTGTGTGAGTGCCTGTGGGATGTGTGGTGCTTATGTTTGCCTGAGCTTCCCTTGTGTGTTGAGGTGTGTGCGTGCTGGTCTGATGGTGTTCTTGGGATAGGCTGAGGTACAGGGGTTTGGGTCTGGGTGGAGGAAGTTGGAGGGGGGAGGCTGGACACAGGGATAATGGCTGTCATCAGTGCTGAAGCCAGAGTCTGAAAAGCTTGCTGTTGGGCTGCCTGACCAGAATGAATGCCCTCCAGGTATGCATTTGTCTGTTGCAACGACCTCGCTACACCCTGGATGGCATTCAGAATGGTAGACTGCCCAGCAGTGAGGGACCTGAAGAGGTCAATGGCCTCCTCACTGAGGGCAGCAGGTCTGACAGGGGCAGGGGCTGAGGTGCCTGGGGCGAAGGAGATGCCCACCCTCCTGGGTGAGCGGGCACGGGGCACATGCTAAGGGGCTGCTGGGAGGACAGTGCTGGTAGGGGGGGTGGCGGATGTACCTGTAGATGCGGGGGGCACAGAGGGCCCGCCACCGCAAGGGAGCTCCCATCAGAGGAGGAGTCCGTATTGCTGGTCTCAGCTCCTGTCCCCGCCGTGGAGCTCCCCTCGCCCTCCGTCCCACTGGTGAATTCAGACTCCGTTGTCTCGCCCTCCAGGGCCATGTGGGATGCAGCTCCCTCCTGCTCCTCCGCCTGATGATGCTATTGCACACAAGAACAGTGAGACCAAAAAAAGGGGGGGGAAGACAGAAGAAAGACATGTTGAGTGCATGCAATACCGCTACCGTTGGCGGGCACTACAGACACAGAAGCCCTCTGCACTACGCCGTGCACTTAGAGTTCCCTAATTAATCACAGGGACATGGGGTACAAGGCCTATGCCCGATTGCTGCACACATGGAAGTCACAGGAGCCTGACTAGGTGTAGTTGGCTCTGAACACAGGTGGGGTGGGGTGGGGTGCCACATGGCCTGCCTTACGAATGGACCTTGCCTACTAAACTCACCCTGGCCTAGGGGAACCCACAGCCCCCACCCAGACACCTAGTAATGCACGCTGATTCTGCTGAATGAGAGTGTACTCACCCCCTTGTGGCTGCTGTGATGCTCTCAAGCGCCCATCCAACTCCGGATACGCCACCGCCAGGATCCGGAACATCAGGGGGGTCATGGTGCGACGGGCACCCCTCCCACATTGGGAGGCCATCCCCAGCTGGGCCTCCGCCGTCTTCTTGCTCCAGCAGCAAATGTCCTCCCATCTTTTACGGCAGTGGGTGCTCCGTCGGTGGTGGACCCCCAGGGTCCGGACATCCTTGGTGATGGCACAGCAAATATCCTTCTTCTGGTGGGCGCTGACCTACAGCGGGGAAAAGGAGAAGATATAACCGTCCGGACCGTCACAGTAATTGGCCCGCGTTCCTACCCTTGCCATGACGCACATGCACTCACCGTCATTTCATGCACTCCTCAATCTCCCCCCCATCTTCCATCCACACCACTCCACACAGGCATTGCCCATCCATCCTGCTCCCAGTGTACTTACCTGTTTGTCTGGAGGACCGTAGAATAGCGTGTACTGGGGGAGGACCCCATCCACTAGTTTCTCCAATTCCTCCATGGTGAAGGCAGTGGCCCTTTCCCCAGACACATGAGCCATTGTCTCTTCCAGACTGAGGTCACAGCAGCACTTGCAGTGTAGGTCCTCTCCTGTCGAAGATCAGGTATCAAGTGAGTGAACAGAGAGAAAATGGCAGTCACGTCCGCGGCAGTGCGTACCGTCACCGCCGGCGTAAATCGTCATTGGCTCCTGGGACCCATAGGGTCCAATGTTAACCAATGCAGGATTGCGCCACGGTCTGCGACCGCCTACTGCGACGGTGTACAACGCCAGCACAGTTACCTCATATCCCCTTGTCCCACATTACAGGTCAGGCAGCCGGCATTTCATGGGGCCACATGGCATTATTTTTAAATGTGTCACGCATATCTAGGCCTTGCATACACATTAAGAGAGGGACATAGCGGATTGAAAAATGTGTGAAATAAAGTTGTGTTTTCGTACCTCAGTGTTGGCTGACCCTCTGCTCGCTGTTCTCCTCCATAGAGCACGTCCGCTGGGGCAGGTGAGGAGATGGCGGCATCCTCCCATGTACAGACCGCTGGTGGACCTGTCGACAATGGAGGAGCGACTTGTAATTGTCACCTACAGACTGGACCGTGACACAATCCATGAACTGTGTGCCCAGTTGGAGTCGGACCTGATGTCTGCTATCCGCCATCCCACAGGTATCTCCCCTCTAGTGCAGGTGCTGTCAGTACTCCATTTCCTGGCAAGTGGGTCTTTTCAAACTACAGTGGCCACAGCATCAGGGATGTCCCAGCCTATGTTCGCCATAGTGTTGTCCAGAGTGTTGTCTGCCCTGCTGAAACACATGCGCAGCTACATAATTTTCCCTCAGGTGGAGGATTTGCCTACAGAGAAAAGGTGACTTCTATGCCCTGGGACATATCCCCAACATCATTGGTGCCATTGATGGGACACATGTGACCTTTGTCCCCCCCGCAGGAGTGAACAGGTGTACAGAAACTGGAAGAGTTACCATTCTATGAATGTGAAGATGGTGTGTTTGGCCAAGTTTCCTGGCTCAGTGCATGACGCTTACATTCTGAGGAATAGCAGCATCCCTTATGTGATGGGGCAACTCCAGAGGCACCATGTGTGGCTATTAGGTGAGGACATGGACCCTATACAGTGTGACTAGGTGTCTGGGTCTGGGGTTGTCCCTAAGGGTTAGTGTGTGTCTAACAGTTGTCCCTCGACATTTTCAGGTGATTCTGGGTACCCCAACCTGACATGGCTACTGACCCCAGTGAGAAATCCCAGGACAAGGGCAGAGGAACGCTACAATGAGGCCCATGGGCGAACTAGGAGGGTTATAGTAAGAACCTTCAGCCTCCTGAAGGCCAGGTTCAGGTGCCTCCATATGACAGGTGGTTCCCTATTCTACTCACCAAAGAAGGTGGGCCAGATCATCGTGGCCTGCTGTATGCTGCACAACTTGGCTTTGCGACGACAGGTGCCTTTTCTGCAGGACGATGGTCCTGAAGGAGGTCTTGTGGCAGCTGTGGAGCCTGTGGACAGTGAAGACGAGGAAGCAGAAGAAGAGGATATCGACAACAGAAACACGGAGATTCATCAATACTTCCAGTGAGACACAGGTAAGAAGACATCACTGCCTGCTACATCTGATACACTTGTTCTACCTCTCATCTGTCTGCCACTTTCACCCAATGTATGGACCCTGAGTTGTCACTTTCCCTTTCGATTTCACAGATGTGGGTCCCACTGTGTGACATCTTCTTTGTTTCCTCATGGATTAGAGCTGTGTGACATAGGTATGTTGACAATACAATGTATATTGCATTTTTCATCAGTTATTGCAAATACACATTTGTGAAAGCACAAACTGAATCCAGATTGTTTTGTGATTTAAGGGTGTTTATTTAAGTGCTAAATAGTGGAGGGGGTTGTAAAATGGTCAGGGGTTATGGTGGCGGAATGTCCATGGCAGAGTTCAGTCTATTAGTCTCACAGGTGCATTTTCCAAAGGGGCATCGGAAGTGGAGCTGGGGCAGTTGATAGATGGACAGGGTGACAAAGTGGGACAAAAGGATGACATTCAGGGTGGTCTCATTTCTTGGCGGGGGTCTTGGCATTGTTCTCTGTCTTTGTCATGGATCTCAGGGACCGCTTGCGGGGTGGTTCTCCATCTGCAGGGGGTGGGGTGCTGGTGTCGTGGTCCTGTGGCGGTGCCTCCTGTGCACCAGCGGAGGTGGTGGGCAGTTCATCGTCCAGGCTAGTGTCAGGGGCCCCATTGTTGTGCCACAGTGTCCCTCCTGGTGTTCACGAGTTCCTTCAGCACCCCTACAATGGTGCCCAGGGTGGTATTGATGGATTTGAGTTCCTCCCTGAACCCCAAATACTGTTCCTCCTGCAGCCGCTGGGTCTCCTGAAACTTGGCCAGTACCGTTGCCATCGTCTCCTGGGAATGGTGGTAGGCTCCCATGATGTTGGAGAGTGCCTTGTGGAGAGTGGGTTCCCTGGACCTGTCCTCCTCCTGTCGCACAGCAGCCGTCTCAGTTCCCCTGTGTTCCTGGACCTCTGTCCCATGAACCGTGTGTCCACTGCCACTGCCCCAAGGTCCCTGGTGTTGTTGGGGTGGTGGGTTAGCCTGGGTTCCCTGTAGTGGTGGACACACTGCTGCTTGACGTGTCCTGGGGACAGAGGTATGGGCCCGCTGGGTGGGTGCAGTGCTGGTGTTTCCAGAGGGGGGAGGCTCTGTTGTGGCTTGTGCCAATGTGAGGGGAACCGACTGTCCCGAGGTCCCAGATGGGCCGGGCTGGTCATCTAGATCCAGTTGGACAGAGCTGCTGTCATCACTGTGGGCCTCTTCTTTGGGGGGAGTGGACATGTCTGGAACCTCCTGTCCGGTGACGTTGGGTAAGGTCCTGCAGGGGTATAAAGGCATAATTATTGCATCTGTGTGTGCCATGGTGTGCAATGGGTGGGTGACCCTGTGCCCCAGTGCTTGCAATCTTGTGTTGGACTTTGTGTGCTAATTGTTTGGAGTGTGTGTGGTTATGTGCAGTGGCCATGCATTGGTGATGGGTGTCCATGCTTTGGTGTTGCATGCAGGGCTTGGTGTTGGGATGGGTGGGTTGTGATAGTGGGACATTTGTGAGGTGTTGGAGTGATGGGGGTGAGGGTGAGGGTGGGGGTATGTGATAGCATACAGGTAGGGTTGGGGATATGGTAGTTAAGTATTGACTTACGAGAGTCCATTCCTCCGAGGTCCTCAGGATGCAGTTTAGCCAAGACCTGCTCCTCCCATGTTGTTAGTTGTTGGGGAGGAGGTGGGGGTCCACTGCCAGTCCTCTGAACCGCGATGTGGTGTCTTGAGACCACGGAATGTACCTTCCCCCATAGGTCGTTCCACCTCTTCCTGATGTCATCCCGTGTTCTTGGCTGCTGTCCCACTGCGTTGACCCTGTCCACGATTCTGCGCCATAGCTCCATCTTCCTAGCTATGGTGGTGTGCTGCATCTGTGATTCGAATAGCTGTGGCTCTACCCAGATGATTTCCTCCACCATGACCCTGAGCTCCTACTCAGAAAACCTGGGGTGTCTTTGCAGTGCCATGGGGTGGTGTGGGTGATGTGTGAGGTGGTGTGTGTTGTGATGTGTGGGGTGATGTTTAGGGGTGTGTGGTGTTTTGTGCGTGGATGTGGATGTGTGATGGTGTTGTGTGCCTCTGTATGGTGGGGTTGTCTTTGCTGTGCTGTCTCTCTGGCATTCGTCTAAATTTCTGGTCGTAAGGGTTTGTGGGTGATGTGGGTGTGTTTTTTATATTGTATTGAGTGTGTGGGAGTGGTGTGTGTATGTGTATCAGGTGTGTGTATTTCGATTTGTCCAATGTGGTGGTGTTTTGTAAATGTGTGTGGATTCGTGGGTCGTGATAATGTGAGTGTATTCCTGTTGGCGTGACGGAGGAGGTTTTGTTATCGCCAGTTTATCACTGACATTTGGTGTGGCGGACTTGTGTGGGTGTCTAGATTTTGGCAGATTCCGAGCTCTGGGTCGTAATACCTGTGGCGTAATTCCACTGCCGCAGTGGTGTGTTGGCGGTCTTCTGCACGGCGGTTAGCGGGATTTTCCGCCAATGTTGTAATGAGGGCCTATAACTTGTGCAATAAGGTAACTATAACTTGTGCCAAGCCATGCACAGTTTTGTCATCAATAAATTAATTGCAAATGTTGCAGTGATATTATCAATGAGTTATTTCTTTAGGCACAGCTTCTTTGACAACAGGGACTAGTCTACAATTAACAACCATGAAATAGATGTCACTACATAAAGCTGGTCAAGTCAATATAGTACATGACATATCAAGATACTGCAAGCATGAAAACAGTGAACTGGATCCCTCCTCGCCCCAAACCTATTGATCATGTCACCTAAGCTTTGAAATCCAATTTTGCATCAACACTCTAGAGGGAGTATGGAAATGATATACACTTGCGAGGGGAGATTCAAAGTGGCATCATGCCTAATCAGACAGGCGGCTGAGAGGAGCCCCAACTCAGTTGCTATCATGAGGAGCATTCATGAGGATACCCACATTTTCATTGACAGATTCACTAGGGGGTTACTGGTCAGTCAGTCCCTGTACTGGGATCGTCGCTCAACATGTGCAAAGGACAGTTAATCAGGTGCCATGTCCTGTGCTTTAAACCCCTCGAATAGAGCATCCCATACTAGGGAAATGGATTTCTTGCAGAGGCTGCACCTTAGGGCATGAGTTATAGTGATGAGATAGCTATAATAAGTGAATTTCAGTGGCTTTGTACATGTTAAAAGGAATATTTTAACTGACACTTTCAACTAACTATAATGTAATGTTACCTTTAAGTTTTCGGTGAATGTCTAGTGGTTTTTAACATAAAGTTATGTTTTATTACCATACGTAAAGATAACTTCTGACTTTGATCAGCCAACCCTACTCCACACACGGCCTACTGCAACACCAGAATATAAAAAAGTGAGCTTGTGTGCTTAATCAAGAGGTGAGCACATCAATTTATTTAAAGTAGACCTATCATCTTTCTCCAAAGTCACCAATAAGTTTAATCAAATGTATATTTCAATAATTCACACAATGCAGGGTTTATTTGAACTTAATTTTCGTAAGGCAATTAAAACCTGGCTTTTTAAAATCTAGTATTCCCTTCCTTTTGCTCTTGTTGTTGTCCGTTTAGCGCTGCGAGGCCTTCGGGTAGTCAGGCGCTTTATAAGTGCAAATAACATAACATAACATAACATTTATTAATCTGCTAAGCAGTGTAAAAGTACACATACTCTCTGCTTAAAATGTATTGGCGATTGGTTTATCCATGATTGGCATATCTAATTTACTAATAAGTCCCTAGGAAAGTGCACTATGTGAGCCCAGGACCTGTAAATTAAATGCTACTAGTGGGCCTGTAGCACTGAATGTGCCACCCACATGAGTAGCCCTATAAACATGTTTTAGACCAGTCACTGCAGTGTCTGTGTGTGCAGTTTTCAACTGCCATTTCGACCTGGCAAGTACACCCACTTGCCAGGCCCAAACCGTCCCTCTTACTATATGTAAGTCACCCTGCAGTAGACTTAAGGCAGCCCTATGGGCAGAGTGCAGTGTATTTAAAAGGTAGGACATGTAGAGGTGTGTTTTACATGTTCTGATAGTGAAATACTGCTAAATTCGTTTTTCACTATTGCAAGGACTATCTCTCCCATAGGGTAACATGGGGATTGCCTCAAAATATCTTTTAAGTGTAATTTCCCTTTGGAAGCAGATAGAGATTTGGAGTTTGGGGTCTCTGAACTCACAAAGGAAGCTGAGGTGTGCCCTGAATATCCTGATGGCCCATCACCAGGCTGATGAGTCTTCCTGAGCTAGAGTGATGGGAGGAGCTGACACTTGCACCTGAATAGGGCTGTGCCTGTCCCTACACAAAGCAGTTTCCAACTCCCTGGAATGTGTCTGGGGGCAGGACAATGAAAGGCAGGGTCTTGTGCACTACAAAGACTTCTCTTTGAAGTTTGCCTACTTCAAAGGCAGAAATGGCAAGTGATGCCAAATCCGGTTCCTAGGCCCTTGGGAGTGACTTTCGGTGCAACCAAGAAGAAACTAAGACATCAACTCCAGAGCGACTTTGGAACCAGTGCCACTGCCTGCACTGGAGACGCGGTCCCTGCTCAGTACAACAATGGTGACCGATGCCACAGGCCCAGCGCCGCTGCAGCACCTCCGATGTCCTGCCACAGCATGAGTACAGAGTGCCATGTCACCAACGTCCGTGACACCCGACTCCACCACAGCACCTGTGGCCCCATAGTGTGATTGCGACACCACAAAGCTGACGTCTCACTTCTGCTGGATTCATCGGCCCCACCTTGTTGTAAGAAACTGACGCCTCGCCACAGATGCTGCATCACCTCATCCTACAACTGTAAGGAACCAACGCCTCACCTCCCCTACCTAGCAGTAAGGAACTGACACCTTACCTCCCCAGTAGCAGTAAGGAACCAACGCCGCACCAGCTTCAGCAACGGCTCACCTCTCCAACTCTGTGCAACGTCTTTGTTTCCTCATCGTTTTTCAAGGTACTGTACCTCTGGTCTGTGCAACTCTGTGGACAGCCCGCACTCCCTTGCTAGTGGCATGGGACTATTAGGAACGACTTCGTAAAGATGCCATAAAAGCCCCAGTTAGAGCTATTGTGTTTCTAAACGCTATACTACATTTATTCTTTAAAAATGTGTATCTTTACTTAGGAATGTTGGATTTTTGTCGTATTGTTCTTGTTTCACTCAGATGAATATTGGCTAGCTTTCCAAACTGGTGTGGAGTACTTTTGTGGTGTTTTCACTGTGGTACTGTGTGTGTATACAAATACTTTACACATTGCCTCTGGGATAGGCCTGACTGCTTGAGCCAAGCTCAAGTGAGTGAGCAGGGGTTATCGTAGCTGTGTGGCTCCCTTACCCTGACTAGAGTGAGGGCCCCTACTTGGACAGGTTGCAAGCCACTGCCAACTAGAGACCCCATTTCTAACAAATCTATTGTACAGATTTATTTTTTAAGTGGTAAGTTAGTATTGAATGCAAATCTTTAAAAATTAAGGGCCTTTTTACAAGGCTGTCACTCCTAGGACCTCCAGCCCTGCAGTGGCGGTCGGACCACCCCAACTGTGGTGGTTCGGTCAGCCCGGGGGGAACATTGTAATACGCTCGAGGGAACACCACAGGTATGATGTGGCATCCTCCCCAATGCTTTGGCTGTCTGCTTTTAGGACCGCCAAAGTCATAATGAGGCCCTTAGTCATTACCGTAAGTATATTACATTAATTATTTTGTTTGCAAACTTACGGCTCTGACCAGACAATCATGGGACTCGGACACACAATCCCCTGCATGGACTTTGAGGGGGCTGGAGTTCCGGTCCGGCTTTCGCTATCTGCTTGTGAGATCGTACATTTGTAATTAAGTTCATAATAGTGTATCTTTCTAGTTTTGAAAAGAGTAAGACATGAGAGGTGATGTTTAAAGTAGAAAAACAAATATATTGTTGCATTTGAGTATAAGGAAAGTTCTCTGTTTTTAGACACTCGCGATGCGCTCAGGAAAGGAAAGACATCCCAAGGAAGGATTTTGATTGTTTCATATTGATGTCTTTATTTAGCAAAGAAATATTCCTTCCTTGTTGCTTTATTTGGCTATTGAATTTTGTTGTGGCTGGACGTTTTTGGCTAGCTCTGTGACATTGCTCATTTTCTGTCAGCAGAACGTTATCCTTAGATTCAAACGAGAGCCCTAGTGCTGTTCGCAGAAGTGCAGCCTCCCAAGGAGCCTTTGATGTAGCAATTATTTTAAATGGGGCCAGGTGGGAAAAAAGTAGCTGCGAAATGTGTCATTTGTAAACTATGCAAATGGGTACCACAGGGAGGTGGCAACATTTGAGGGCAATGCTTCCTCAACCACTTGCTTGGGGTGAGTGAACCCGTGCTGCAGAGCTTGATAACTCATCAGGGCATCCACATCTTTTAAACCTAGTGACACTGTGCCTGTCCAGGTACTCAATGCTCAAGCAGATAACAACCCTGCTTATTTGAACAAAGACTACTTATGGAGGCTGTAGATTCTTTTTAAACAGTTTTTTCCTAGTTTTTTTCTCACCTTTGTTTTGAAGAAAATGTTTGTTTTTTACTCTCAGTTTCTTGATTTTTTCTACCACTTAAAAGAAATACCAAAAAAGTTAAACATGTTAAAAAATATAAAAAATATAGTTGTTCAAAATTGATCATTAAAAAAGGTATTTTCAGAGCGACCCTATACTTTCATTTTAAATGATCTACAGAAAGACTGTGGTACAGTTTGTCGCACCTATCTCAGTAGACCAATTGTTAATCAACCCTGTGTGTTAACTTATCAGTCTCAGAATACAATCAGTTCAAAACCGTTTTCACGATTTCAACCATATTCAAAGAAAGCCACATGAAGTAACTACTCCTCCATCCAGCCGTCATTTCAAAATATTCGTTATATCTTTATTCTTGTTTTTCACAGTAAATGTAATCTTCCCTTCCCCGTGGCCAACACATTTCATCTTATTTAAGGACTTCTTCAGGGCTACAAAATACAATAACATTGGATTACATTCCACCCTCCCATTAAAATAGACATCAGAGTTTAAAATCAATGCAAGCTTATACAAGCTGCATACACGCAAGCTTCCCCCCAATTTTCTTTTGACATGGTATTATGGGGGTCATTCTGACCCCGGCGGTCTAAGACCGCCGGGGCCAGGGTCGGCGGGAGCACCGCCGACAGGCCGGCGGTGCCCCGCAGGGCATTCTAACCGCGGCGGTTCGGCCGCGGTCAGAAGAGGCAAACCGGCGGTCTCCCGCCGGTTTACCGCTGCCCTTAGAATCCCCCATGGCGGCGCAGCTTGCTGCGCCGCCATGGGGGATTCTGACACCCCCTACCGCCATCCTGTTCCTGGCGGTTCGCCCACCAGGAACAGGATGGCGGTAGGGGGTGCCGCGGGGCCCCTGGGGGCCCCTGCCGTGCCCATGCCAGTGGCATGGGCACGGCAGGGGCCCCCGTAAGAGGGCCCCGCAAAGTATTTCAGTGTCTGCTAAGCAGACACTGAAATACGCGACGGGTGCAACTGCACCCGTCGCACCCCTGCAACTCCGCCGGCTCAATTCTGAGCCGGCGTCCTCGTTGCAGGGGCATTTCCTCTGGGCCGGCGGGCGCTCTTTTGGAGAGCGCCCGCCGGCCCAGAGGAAATGTCTAAATGGCCGCCGCTAAATGACCGCGGTGCGGTCATTCAGCGGCGGTACCTTGGCGGACGGCCTCCGCCGTCCGCCAGGGTCATAATCAGGCCCTATATCTTCGCATGTGGCTTTAAACAACACATTGCCAATCTTATTTTTCTTTATAGGCATTCACCATAGTTGTACAAAACTAATGCCTTGTTTGGGCAATAATTACTGTTTCATGTTTCTAAACCATATACCCACATTAGATTAAATTAATCTAATACCCATGATTTATTCTATGGCATCATTTCAATATTTCTGTTTGGTCAAAGCAAACCTGTTATACCAACAGCTCTTCTAGTCACTCAAGCGGCGACAAATGTTGCTCAATACACCGTTTTATATGTCCCCCCATCCTTTCTCACCCCCCTGCATCCATGTTATAATTCAGTAATTATATACCTGTTTTACATATTGAAAAGTCCGAAGTGCAATCTAATAGTCGTAGAATAAATCATGGCTATTAGATTGATTTAATCTAATGGGGATTGTCCATATATGTGGGATTGAACTGACATACATATACATGTAGTAGCATGTTCACAGTCCCTGAACATAGAACTGCCAGTTTCACTGAATACTGCAATAATATAACAAACTTGAAATTTATCATAAGTATTAAATAAACTAATCCAAAATAACTATAAATATTTTTGATGCAACAAACCAATTTAATAACAATGCATAACTACAAGAACTAAATTAACAAACTATATCAATAACTATAACACAAGAAAACAAACAACATTAAAATACCTAACATTTTTTCTGATGCTCAAAAACAGCTCCTAAAAACACCTCCACCCTTTTCCTTTTATTTGCCAGCTGGATTTTGATATTGGTAGCACTTCTTTTACAGTCTTTTAGCCACCTTAGCCTGCCAAAGTATGCAGGCTAGGTGGCAATAAAATCTCAACAAAGCAGCATATCTATATTTACAGTTCACAAACCCTCGCTCATTCAGAGTTAGCTCATGCTGCTGAACTACTCAACTGTTCAGGTGACTCCAAATCCTTCCAACCTAAACGCACTGTGCCTGAAGAGGTAATTAATATTGAACAGCACGGTAACCCTGTTTCTCTTAACAAGGCTATTTTTTCTGCTTATGCAAGCAGATAATTATTTCCTCAGAGACATGTTTCCATTATCCTTCTTAAAAAGTCAAAATTACCAAAAAGGTAACAGTTAACTGGGGGCCGTGGCTAAGCTGCAGTGTGAACGGACAAACTTCAGCAAGGCTCCTGGCTGATCTCTGCCATCTGGGTCCATCTTACTGCAAAATAATGCCTCTTGCCCCATGAAAAGAACGTGGAGGTCACAGGACTCCCCCACCATACAATCCTTCATCGAGCAGACTGGGGGGCCCAGCAGCGAGGGAAGCGGACAGTGGGACACAACTGGCTATGAGGCAGCCAAATAAAATCTCATCAAACCACAGCAAACTCCTGTAGTGATGGCCCAACTGCCTGAAATTAATGCATCACCAGGAACCAAAGCAGTGATGTTTAAAATATGGAGCCCTGGCCAGCACCTGAATGCCCATGCAGGAGTAAACACAGCCACACACAGTAAGGAGGGGTATGAGAGCTAGGCAAACTGGGGTTGTTCTACCAGCACGGCCAATGCGATACCCACTAAATACAGCATGAATTAAGAGCTCTCCAGAGTGGGGGTACGAGGCAGGAAGTCTCAGGGCTCAAGATGCATTACCAGCCCCAGTGAGATCAGAAACGCGAGACAGACAGTGCACTGTAATGCCCCCAACCTACTGCGCAGAGAATTGGACCAGTTCAGCGGGGGGAATCACTGGAGGGCCCTTCGCATGGCAGAGGAGATGCAACGGGAAGAAGTGTAGGAGCTGGCAAGGTGGTAGCAGGCCCTGGGACTAAAGCAAGCAGCTCGCCGACATGCAGGAGAGGGCAAGAAGCAGCTGGAGAAGTGTCTGGCCACTACCAGAGGTGAGGGAGGTTGGCACCTAGTCTGGGAGGAGAGAAGAGCCTCCTATGTGACTGTCTGCATCCCCTGATCCTTGCAAGAGGCCCTGAGCAAACACGGAGGCATCTATTTGGGTTTCCACAGCACTTAAGAGATCCAGGAGGGATCTGGGCCTATAGAACATGATGAGCGGGCCCAGGGCATTGTGAGTGAGCACTGCACTGACCCCGAGAGCTGAAATAAGCACCCACTGGCCACTGAAGTATTGAGTAGCGTGCATTATCTCCATTGATTTATACCATCTAACTGGGGAGCTGATCATTGCTCTTCCTGAGGACAAAGTGGGAGCACCCCCAACAAACAACTGAGAAATCCAGAGGACTGGATCTAACTGCCCTTGAAGATCTCCTGAAATACCAGCTCCCCTTCTGCACCACACTGTAATCTACTGCTGCGCCACAATTGCATATGGATGCCCACCCCCTTGAGTGAAATACACCCGCAAGTGCTCGACTCTGCACAACAAAAAGCTGAAAACACCATTGCGAATACCCCACCAAATATTGATAGAGGTCTGCGCTTTGATCTACAAACTGACACTAAGATGGGCAAAACTGGCAGGAAAAAAGATACAGGAGCTCATTCAGACCAAACCAGATATCTCAAAAGGGACTGAGAAACATAACCTGGAGGAACACAGCAGTGCAACCTTTACAACAATTCTACAAGCCAATACAGCATCACAAGAAGAACTGGAACGCAAGATCAACACAATGATCATGGACCTGGGCCTACTATGGGATGATCACAGATGACTAGTACGATTAGTTACTGCCATGGAAAGAACCATAAGCACTATGGACCCCTAAGTGACCTCATTAGGGGATGGCCTAATAAGAATGGAGAGCCAAGTGAAAGTGCTGGAACTAAGGGCAGAAGATGCAGAAAACAGAGCAAGACATAACAACATTTGTGTTGTTGGGCTTACGGAGCACATTGAGGGTACAGACATGCTTACTGATCTGGAGACGTGGCTTCGTGCGGATGTCGCACCGGTAGGCCTTTCACCATTCTACGCACTTGAGCAGGCCCATCTTGCACCTGCCAAACCACCACCACTGGGATCCAGCCCCCATCCTGTTGCAGCCAGATTACTACACTTTAAAGATAGAGTTCATATTCTGGCTCAGGCACAACTTAAGGGAGAACTACTTGTTGACAATAGAAAAGTCAGGATCTTCCCTAATTTTACAAAAGCAGTCCAACAGCAGTAGGCATAATTTAGTGACGCCAAGAAACAACTCTGGAAAATGGGCATTATCTACGCCATGATGTTTCCTGCTTGCCTTCGGGTCACACACGATGGCATGGCACAACAGTACATCAACTATGGTACTGGATCCCCCACCACAGGAATGATCCTGTCTTGAGATCCAGCCAGGAAACACAGTGAGCCAGCAAAAAGAAAAAGTGAGCAACACATACCGTGAGAGCAATCCCAGCCCAATCACAAGCAGTGCAAGAACACCGCCAAGCAGTTCAAGATGTGGCGGCCTTCAGCAAAGCAGGCTCTGCACACCTTTCGGAGTGGGACATGAAAGAAACTGTGATACACACCAAGTCTCAATGAGTTCCCGCTACTCTGTCACTTCCCTCCCCTGGGTCACTGTGAGAAAGTAGCCTCTTTCTAGCCTTGTTACTCCCACTTTTGGCCTGTTTGTGAGTGTATGTCAGGGTGTTTTCACTGTCTCAGTGGTATTCTGCTAGCCAGGGCCCAGTGCTCATAGTGAAAACCCTATGTTTTCAGTATGTTTGTTATGTGTCACTGGGACCCTGCTAGTCAGGACCCCAGTGCTCATAAGTTTGTGACCTATAGGTATGTGTTCCCTGTGTGATGTCTAACTGTCTCACTGAGGCTCTGCTAGCCAGAACCTCAGTGGTTATGCTCTCTCTTTACAAATTGTCACTAACAGGCTAGTGACCAATTTTACCAATTTACATTGGCATACTGGAACACCCTTATAATTCCCTCGTATATGGTACTGAGGTACCCAGGGTATTGGGGTTCCAGGAGATCCCTATGGGCTGCAGCATTTCTTTTGCCACCCATAGGGAGCTCTGACAATTCTTACACAGGCCTGCCACTGCAGCCTGAGTGAAATAACATCCACGTTATTTCACAGCCATTTTACACTGCACTTAAGTAACTTATAAGTCACCTATATGTCTAACCTTTACCTGGTAAAGGTTGGGTGCTAAGTTACTTAGTGTGTGGGCACCCAGGCACTAGCCAAGGTGCCCCCACATTGTTCAGGGCCAATTCCCCGGACTTTGTGAGTGCGGGGACACCATTACATGCGTGCACTACATAAAGGTCACTACCTATATGTAGCTTCACAATGGTAACTCCGAATATGGCTATGTAACATGTCTATGATCATGGAATTGCCCCCTCTATGCCATCCTGGCATAGTTGGCACAATCCCATGATCCCACAGGTCTCTAGCACAGACCCTGGTACTGCTAAACTGCCTTTCCCGGGGTTCCACTGCAGCTGCTGCTGCTGCCAACCCCTCAGACAGGTTTCTGCCCTCCTGGGGTCTAGCCAGGCTTGGCCCAGGAAGGCAGAACAAAGGACTTCCTCTGAGAGAGGGTATTACACCCTCTCCCTTTGGAAAATGGTTTGAAGGCAGGGGAGGAGTAGCCTCCCCCAGCCTCTGGAAATGCTTTCATGGGCACACATGGTGCCCATTTCTGCATAAGCCATTCTACACCGGTTCAGGGACCCCTCAGCCCTGCTCTGGCGCGAAACTGGACAAAGGAAAGGGGAGTGACCACTCCCCTGACCTGCACCTCCCCTGGGAGGTGCCCAGAGCTCCTCCAGTGTGCTCCAGACCTCTGCCATCTTGGAAACAGAGGTGCTGCTGGCACTCTGGACTGCTCTGAGTGGCCAGTGCCAGCAGGTGACGTCAGAGACTCCTTCTGATAGGCTCCTTCAGGTGTTGCTAGCCTATCCTCTCTCCTAAGTAGCCAAAACCTCTTTTCTGGCTATTTAGGGTCTCTGTCTTGGGGGATTCCTTAGATAACGAATGCAAGAGCTCATCCGAGTTCCTCTGCATCTCTCTCTTCACCTTCTGCCAAGGTATCGACTGCTGACCGCGCTGGAAGCCTGCAAAACTGCAACAAAGTAGCAAAGATGACTACTGCAACTCTGTAACGCTGATCCTGCCGCCTTCTCGACTGCTTTCCTGGTGGTGCATGCTGTGGGGGTAGTCTGCCTCCTCTCTGCACTAGAAGCTCCGAAGAAATCTCCAGTGGGTCAACGGAATCGTCCCCCTGCAACCGCAGGCACCAAAGAACTGCATCACCGGTACCCTGGGTCTCCTCTCAGCACAACGAGCGAGGTCCCTTGAATACAGCAACTCTGTCCAAGTGACTCCCACAGTCCCGTGACTCTTCAGTCCAAGTTTGGTGGAGGTAAGTCCTTGCCTCCCCACGCCAGACTGCATTGCTGGGAACTGCGACTTTTGCAGCTACTCCGGCCTCCGTGCACTTCCGGTGGAAATCCTTTGTGCACAGTCCAGCCTGGGTCCACGGCACTTGAACCTGCATTGCACGACCTCCTAAGTTGTCCTCCGGCGCCGTGGGACTCCTTTGTGCAACTTCGGGTGAGCACCGTTTCACTCCACTTCATAGTGCCTGTTCTGGCACTTCTGCAGGTGCTGCCTGCTTCTGAGAGGGCTCCTTGTCTTGCTCGACGCCCCCTCTGTCCCCAGATGCAATTGGCGACATCCTGGTCCCTCCTGGGCCACAGCAGCATCCAAAAACCCTAACTGCACGACTTGCAACTAGCAAGACTTGTTTGCAGTCTTTCTTCAGGAAAATACTTCTGCACGACTCTCCACGGCGTGAGGGATCCGTCTTCCAAAGGGGAAGTTCCTATCCCTTGTCGTTCCTGCAGAACCTTCAGCTTCTACTGTCCAGTAGCAGTTTCTTTTCATCCACAGCTGGCATTTCCTGGGCATCTGCCCATCTCCGACTTGCTTGTGATGTTTGGACTTGGTTCCCTTGTTCCACAGGTACCCTCGACTGGAAATCCATCGTTGTTGCATTGCTGGTTTGTGACTTTCCTGCAGAATTCCCCTATCACGACTTCTGTGCTCCTTGGGGAACTTTAGTGCACTTTGCACTCACTTTTCAGGGTCTTGGGGTGGGCTATTTTTCTAACCCTCACTGTTTTCTTACAGTCCCAGCGACCCTCTACAAGGTCACATAGGTTTGGGGTACATTCGTGGTTCGCATTCCACTTTTGGAGTATATGGTTTGTGTTGCCCCTATCCCTATGTGTCCCCATTGCATCCTATTGTAACTATACATTGTTTGCACTGTTTTCTAATACTATACTGCATATTTTTGGTATTGTGTGCATATATCTTGTGTATATTTGCTATCCTCATACTGAGGGTACTCACTGAGATACTTTTGGCATATTGTCATAAAAATAAAGTACCTTTATTTTTAGTATATCTGTGTATTGTGTTTTCTTATGATATTGTGCATATGACACTAGTGGTACTGTAGGAGCTTCACTCGTCTCCTAGTTCAGCCTAAGCTGCTCTGCTAAGCTACCATTATCTATCAGCCTAAGCTGCTAGACACCCTATACACTAATAAGGGATAACTGGGCCTGGTGCAAGGTGTAAGTACCCCTTGGTACTCACTACAAGCCAGTCCAGCCTCCTACAGTCACCCTTCAGAACAGTGGACAAACTAATATAAAGTTACCCCAGAGAGAGCTAAGAGAGGGCTCCAGAATGTGACTAATGAACTACGTAAAACCTCCCATATAATACTAATGAGCCTCCTAGACAGGGGCGAGAACGGAGTGATGTGGAACGTATGAATGATAGAATGTCTGCCCTACTTTAGCTTTTGCTAAACCCCAGATGGCGTGTAGTGACCATGGATGCACCAAACCAAGGAGCACCCCTCCCCCACTCATGACTTGTGAGCATGTGGACCTGCTGTCTGATGGTTTGGATAGATGTGAGTTCACTTTTCGTCCTGGGGTTGGGAAGTTAGGGAGTTTGAAACTAGCTAGTAATGTTGTTTCTCAGTGGCATCCCTGCCTCCATCTCCTGGCTTCCTATAGGGTGGGAGGGGAGAATAGCATGCCTTTGCCTCATTGCCTGCCAGGGAGAGCTCCTAGCTTCAGCAACAAGATCCAGTCATGGCTACCCCCTGACATTTACCTTTATTAGCTGGAACGTGAGCGGCCTGAATAATATGACTAAGCGATACAAAATCCACACGTACCTAAAAAAGACGAGGCACCCATATAGCAATCATTCAAGAGACCCGCTTACCTGGCCCAGAGAGAGCAATGCTTCACAAACGGTAGAGAGGGCAAATTTACGCCACAAAGTATTCAGCCTTCGCCCGGGGTGTTTTGATCTGGGTTCGCCCTGGCATGCCATTCCAAATGACAAACAAACTCATTGACCCAGATGGGAGATATATTCTAGTGGAGGGCAGACTTGCAGGTCAAGATCTGACTATCGCTGGAATTTATGTCTCCAACACTGATCAAGGGAGGCTCGTCCACACGCTCTCTAGAACGCACACCTTACACCTAACCCAACCAAGTATACTTGGCTGAAACTATAATTGGATTAGTGACCCCACCATCAACTGTTCACACCCACCCCTGCATGATTCCCCAGTGACTAGAACAGGACACACTTTCAAAACCTGGCAACGAAAATGGGAACTCACAGATTCATGGTGCAGACAACATCCGGGAGTTAGGGACTATTTTTATTCATACATGCACGAACTTCAGGTCAGGTTGGACACCTTCCTTTGTTCTCCAAAAGTACACAGATCAGTGAAACATACAGAATACGTCGTACGGCATCAGACCATAACCCGATATTATTAACATTAGGCTGGAACAGAGAACGCTCCAGAATACCTGACTGATGCCTGAAAGTAGAAGCATTGGAGGATCTAACTTTTTGCCACTCCATAGGGGAGGCTATCAGAGAACATTTCGAGAATAACGCTCATTCAGCACCATCCCCGCTTAACAAATGGGATGCCTTTAAGACAGTCATACAAGGCTGATGCATAGTGGAAATCATGGGAGTCTGGCGGACCCTCATTCATGAAGTTGAGGCCCAGGAGACAATACTGAGAGACCTAGAGAAAGCTCGACTCATTAACCCAGAACTACAGCAGCAACTATTAGACGTGAAAGAACAACTGGCAGTACACTTAGAAAAAGTTAGATGCCTCATGCTCATGCTGAGAGAGATAAATCCGGGTCATTATTAGCCTGGCTCGCCAATCCCATGAATAGAGGATCCTTAATATTAGAAACAGACTTAGAGACAGGAATGACCCTTTACAGCCAACATGATATCAACTGCAGATTTGAACAATACTACACACCTGTACGCTGCAGAGCACGCACAGAAAACTCTTATAGCAGCCTAGTCACCAAGGTACTTGTCATAAGATAGCACTGTACACAGACAATATGCTCCTCTTCCTCGCGAACGCAGTGAGAAGCCTACCGAAAGCAATTTCCCTGCTGGAAAGATTTGGCAATTTATCAGGCCTCCAAATAAATGGGCATAAATCACTCATTTTCCCCCTTAGCCACAATGCGGCACAACCCTGCAATCTACACAGGCTTACACGGGAAGGATCCTGCATGAAATATCTAGGTGTTAAGATTTACCATGACCCTGAAGACACACTGGAGGGAAACATAGGAATGGCAGTGAGGGCACTCCGCTCCAATGTGGGGTTTTGGGCGACTCTACCTTTGTCTTTTATGGGCCGAATAGCCATGACAAAAATGGTGGCACTTCCCCGATTACTTTACTTTTGAAAACACTCCGTATAGTGATCCCCCGTAAAATCTTTACTGAATTGAACACACTGATGGTAGAACTCACACGAGGAATGGGCAGGCTTTGAGTGGCAATGTCCAAACTCTGCAGATTCACCTCAGAAGGGGGATTGGCAGCGCCTGATCTCAAGCTTTATTACCTGGCAGCTCATATCCAGTGGCTAACTCAATGGCTATATGCAAGATTGAACATCAGAGGGGCTGAGGGGTTGGAATCCCAAGAGATACACCAGACGCTAAGACCATATACCGTTCATATTCTTGAAACCCCTTGCGACCTGAAGCAGGAAACTCTAGAGAGCTAAAAACAATCCACTATTGCTGGAAACACTGTCTTACAGTTCCTGTAAGGAAGTGCCATTGACAAGATCATTTCTGAACCTTAGCAGTTCGGAGCGTGTACGCCCGAGTGCATTATATATGCGCGCTAGCTAAGTGAAAGAATGAGCATCGTCCCATTCCACAATTGGTGATAAAAGGTCAGATCAAAGAATGTGGATGCAACAAACACAGTGAATAAAAGGCATTGTGGTCTCCATTTGCCCTGATGAGGCCCAAACACGAAGGGGCCAAAACGCGTCGACATTTATTGTTAGATTGCAAGGTCGCATGAAAGATTTATTGAATCTTTAGGGGATGCACTGCGCATTTATTGATGAAAACTTTATAGAGGGTCACATGCGTAGTGTCTAGAGCACAACCATCTCAGATACGTGGATTATTGCTTTAAGGGACTATATAACCACATTGTTTGCAAATGTAGGAGAGCAATGACGTACATTATTCTTGTGATATTCAGGATTTTTTAATTTATATGTTTGTTTTTGCATGTATTTATTTGTATTTATGATGCTTGTCCTTAATGATTTCTCGCCCATTTTTTCCAATGAATGAATAAATGTTGAAATGTAGTTTCATGACCATGGGAGTATTAATAGACCCTTAGTGTATGGATTTAATTTGTAGATTCTTTCCTACTAGTTGACCATGCCCATTTACCGTGTTCTTGTTATCCAGGTCTAGTAGGGTTAAATGGGTAAACCTCTGTTTTTTTCAGTGTAGGAAACACTGTCGACAGCGTAACTGCAACGCCCCGGCCTTACTCCTCAGATATACCTATACAAATGATAGTGACCACTGATGAAACTAACACACTACGAGGAGCAATGGACTGGGCTGCACATGGCATAACACAGGTGGGCGACCTGTACAGGGATGGTAAGCTCCTACCAATTCAGGATTGTGCAGAGGTATTTGAGCTACCCCCGGGACAATTTCTAGTACACCGAGCAATGGTACTGGCACTGAAGAGCACCTGGTAGGGAGGGACTGCATAGCCCTACACTCACCAAAGCGCTGGGATACTATGCACACTATATCGGGTAAGACAAAAGCTATATCACTCATTTACAAAGTGCTCAGGGCTGATATCACTACACCAATAACAGAGTTACATCAGAAATGGGAAGATGGTACTGTACAACCTATTCCTGACATACAATAGACCACAATCATGGCCAACACCTGCACTATATCTCCCAATGCCAGGTTCAAATTGATCAACTATTATTTCTTGCACAGGGCATACCTCACCCCAGGTAAAATTATGCGAACAGATAGACCACAGGATTTAAAATGCCCCAGACGTGTGGAGCTGGGGCGGAGATGCTTTACATGGTTTGGAGCTGCCTGGCACTGCAGGAATACTGGGCAGAAGTAATAACATGCATAAATTATACAACTGACAGAATGCTTCCCTGCACCCCCTGTTTTTTTTAGGAGGGGATTCCCACGACCTAACAAACACAAAGTAATGTCTCAGTTTGTGGATTTGGCGCTACTCTTAGCTAAACATGAAATCACCATGGGGTGAGTACTGTTTCAAGAGGTGCAGAGGGGACGTACTGAAATGGAGGTAGCTGGAGCCTGGGAAGCCCTACTAACCTGCAGGACAAATCTGGATACTGACTCCCCTAACAGTTCCCACATATCTGAGCTGGGCCTAGGTGAGTCCTAATTGAATAGGCCCAACCACATGTGATAGGGAGCAATATGGGACAACACACAGTATGGACGCCTACATATCTAAACAGTGAATGATCCACTGTTCCACGGGAAGGAAATAAGACCCTGAACGCATGAGACAAATGGGAGGTTAAGGATAGGAGTGGCAGAAGAGTTAGTTGAAATAAATAGAATTAATAAGTGTGCATGCATCGAATGAGCCGTCACGATTACTACCCAAGAGACTACTCCACAAGAGGATGACAATTAATATTTAATCCCAACTGTAACTCATTGTTTAATATAAACTTGTAGATTATTAACAGCATTTATTCAAATGCATTGGATGGTGTTTTGAAAAGCAATAATATTTGTTTACATTCTGGTTAATATTTGATTAAAAGTAATACATCAGTTTATTTTCTAAACCTTTCTACATTTTTGACCCACTGTCACATATTTACATTTAATGTGCCAGTACCTTGTTATTCCTTTCTCCTGGAAAATTCCACTCTCATCCAGTGCACTTCTTCATCACAAATAAATTATGACATGCCATCAAACCTCATTTCATAAAAGTTTATGAAGTAAAACATTCCTCTACTAGCACTCATCACAGCTTTTCACCATAGTCATAGCAATATCAGAACTCAAACACTTTACAGGGCTAAAGTTTATGTACTATGAGGTTTACAATAACAGTACAGCTTGTATTATTACATTCTTTGTTTTATGATTTGAGAAACACTGCTTCCTTTACTTAAAAGTACACACGGTTTGTACATTTAATTTTTTAACACAATCTTGCTTGTATCTCTCTACATTCTGACCTTTACCTCTCAAACCCGATATTAACATATCTACACTCCCACAGACAGTTTTTCACTGTGCAAGCATAGTGTAGAATGAGTTTGCCAGCATTAGTACTCTTAATGACACTTCATAACATAGTTTTTGAAATATATTACTAAAATATCTGAACCTGGAGCTTTTTCTTAAATGCAAGTGACCACACCAGTCTCTTTCAACTCCAGATAAATTAACATCTGTGGAGCACACCTCAAAGAGACTTCCTTCACATTCAAAGCACCAAAGACAAACTAAGCTATCTCTGGTTCTTCACCTAATCACTTCACATCACAGCACATCTCCACCCATGTAATAAGAATGGTAACTATTCGTTGAGCCTTGGCCCTTTGTTTTTATTTCTCCCCATATGATCTCATGAGACTCTTGTGGAATCGTAAAACACCTTGTGGTAGACCCAGTAATTTCCCATGAGAGTCTTGCAAGGTCATCCGAGTTCCAAAGAAAAAGCAAAAAACAAGAAATGGGTTCAGGGTGGGAATACCTTGAACCCCTAGCCTTGGTACTGGGTCCCCCTGGGATTCCACAAAGGCAAAAATCATTTTTTATAAATTTTAACCAAAAATCGCAGAGGATCCGTGAATCTGGCAAAAATGAAAAAAGAAAAAACAAGCGCAGTCTCCCCGCACTTGCTCAAACTTTTGTCTCCGGTAGGCCTGGTCTCAAGGGTATGTGGGACTATAAAAAAGGAGGGGGATGCACAGGGGCCCCTTCTCATGGCTCTTTTGAGCACCGGTGATCACCACCACCCCAGAGTTTTTTTAAAAGATTGGAATGGGGGATGCGCAGACCACCCTCCATTGGGCTCTTCTAATATGAGGGACCATGCAGACGCCCTTCCTATGCATTAGAAATGCCCCAGGACCACCACCTCCCTTGGACAAAATTTATATTGTAGCAGTGGGGCTGTGTGGACCCCCCTGTGCTCTGGGAACTGCCACCTCCCTGGGGCAAGCAAACACTAACTCTGCTCTCAGCAAGCGGCAGCTGTAAAACTGCTCCTGCTTGCTGGGAGCAGAGTTTTCATATGTTTCCCTGCCCACTGTCATGCAGGCAGGGAAACTGATGAAATGATTGCACCCACATTCAGGGAGCTCATTTCAGCGGTCCCACGGGAGATGTGAAGCCAGATGGGACTGCTGGGCCCTTCAAGCTCCCTCCATGGGCCACACGAAAGCACACTGGGTGCCCTGGGTGGGGCCAAGGCCCCAGGCACCAGTGGACGGGCCCTGGGGTATTCAAATCTGAAATCAGCCTGGGGTGGGGGCTGCGTGGTCCCCCTCCTCCTTTTTGTAATTGGCAGGGCCCAGGGAGGGGAGCCACATGCCCCCCTCCCCTAATAATAATTGGCCATGTCCCTGAGATAGGGTCCCTGGGGCCAAAATCGGCCCAAGGATGGGGCCACGCAGCCCACTTCCTCTTTTTGTAATAATTGATCAGGGCCCGGGGGATGGTGCTCTGGGCCCCAAATCGGACAGGGAGGGGGCCTTATGAGGTGTGGGCACACAGCCAGGTCCTGTTGCCAACCCAAACTGAGCACTGCAAAAAGCTGTGTGTGGCGCAGGGTTGGGTGCTTACACAGGGCCTACTTGTACCCTAAGGTAACTATAACTCACGCCCTTGCATGCACTGCTAACTACTCACAGGTTACATCACTCAAACCATCTTCTATGACATCATTGATAATATAACTGCAATATTTGCAGTAAAATTATTGATAAGAAAACTGTGCATGGTGGGGACACGAGTTATAGTTTCCTTAGTGCATGAGTTATAGTTACTTGAGATAACCATTACTATAACTGCTGTCTTTCCGTGGTTTTGTGCGAGTAAAATTTAAACCTAACTACAACGTCCATGTAAACTTTGTTTTTTTAAGTGACTCTTTGTCTCTCTCTCTCTCTCTCTCTCTCTCTATATATATACATGCTTGTTGATCGCAGAGACAGGGGGCAGGAGCCAAGCCCCTCTGCCCATTCGCTGACTGTGATGGGGGCGGGAGCGGGCCCTTTTAAAAGGTTTTTGCATGCCCGCTGCCGCGGGACACGCTTGTTGATCGCAGAGGCAGGGGGCAGGAGCCAAGCCCCTCTGCCCATTTGCTGACTGTGCTGGGGGCGGGAGCGGGCCCTTTAAAAGATTTTCGCACGCCCGCTGCCGCGGGACACGCTTGTTGATCGCAGAGGCAGGGGGCAGGAGCCAAGCCCCTCTGCCCATTCGCTGACTGTGCTGGGGGCGGGAGCGGCCCCTTTTAAAAGATTTTCGCGCGCCCGCTGCCTCGGGACACGCTTGTTGATCGCAGAGGCAGGGGGCAGGAGCCAAGCCCCTCTGCCCATTCGCTGACTGTGCTGGGGGCGGGAGCGGCCCCTTTTAAAAGATTTTCGCGGGCCCGGCCTGCGCCCGTCAGCGACCGGAAGAGGCTGGGCTGGGCCATACCCCTTATCTTTGCCCCTGGGCTCGCCCCATACTCGCCAGCAGCAGGGACCTAGGAGTCTACGAGTGAGGTGAGGGATTGTTAGCTGACCTTCAGCAGGTGGGGCCCGTAGGCCAAGCTTGCCACGTACCTTGGGCCTACTGGAGGTACTCGGATCTAAGAAGGCAAGATGGGCAGACGGCGAGGGGGGGGCTGAAGAAAAGCTCGGATCTAATAAAACCCTAGATGGCTTTTTACAAAAGGCCGTCGGGGCACTTGAAAAAGAAATAGAGTTGGTGGAGCGTCGCCTAGCTGTTCCCTCCTCTTCAGTCACCAGTCTTGCCCACGCTGACGATGCCCTACAGACCCCTTTGCAAATGGTACCACAGACTGTGCAGCCTGCTGCTCCCTCCTATCCCTCTGGAATTCCTCAGGAGCACTTGGGTCCTCTGTCTAAAGAATTTAATGCCCTCCCCGTGCCATCTAGATCAAATCGGAGCCCCTCCATAGGAGGACCCTCAATTTTTGTAGCCACCAACACTAAAGGGAAAAGGAAACGAAAGGAGCCTGCCATTAAAAATAAACGCTCTAGGACTTCAAGTCCCCCTAATCCGGCCCTGCCCCTTAACAAGGATATGACTCTAACCCCTTCAAAAAACATCAATGGCCGACAGGAGAACGAGTATACCAGGGATCTTATAAAAGAAGAGCTTTCTAAGCTGCTTCTTCCCATCGCAGCCCGCCTCCAAACGATAGAAGACAAACTTGACGGTTTCATCAAGAGTCAACAGCCAGTACCTCTCCCTAACGTAGATATTCATTCCTACCCCCTCCATTCTTACCTCAACCAAGAGCATATTGATGTTAGCAGATCATCTGCTCAAAAGGGCAATAGCCCTCTTCCCCCTAACAACCGAGAATGGTCCGGTTCTGTTGAAGCAGCCAACATTTTAAAGAACAAACTTCCGAAGGTCCCAGCCCCTCTCCTAGAAGGTATAGTTCCCTCTAATAATACAGTACCCAACATCAGCGATTCCAATTCTACCCATGACTATTTTCCAATAGGCCCACAGAGGAGGGTCCAGATCAATGGTTCGACTGGATTGAGAGCATTGCACCTTCCACCGGCGTCATGCCCATACGTTCTCGTAATTACCAATGTACCTGTACTTAGAACCAAAATCCCGGAATCTTTCACTGAACTCAAAAACAAGGTTACACATTGGTTGCATGACAATGCGGGGCTTGCATTCTCCATGATTCCTTCGATACTGATGGCGAGAAGGGTAGGGTGGGTGGGCCCTTTAGAAAAAACTGGCTCAGGGGACTGCATTGTTATCAACTTCAACTCCCCTGATCTTGTACAGTTGCTTTTTTGCCAACGCTAACAGACCCTATCCTTTAGCAGACAAAGGGGGTCATTCTGACCATGGCGGTAATTACCGCCATGGCGGAGGTCGGCGGTAGCACCGCCAACAGGCTGGCGGTGCACCGCTGGGCATTCTGACCGCGGCGGTTCAGCCGCGGCCAGAAACGGAAAGTCGGCGGTGTACCGCCGACTTTCCGCTGCCCGTCTGAATCCTCCATGGCGGCGGAGCGCGCTCCGCCGCCATGGGGATTCTGACACCCCCTACCGCCATCCTGTTCATGGCGGCTCTCCCGCCATGAACAGGATGGCGGTAGGGGGTGCCGCGGGGCCCCTGGGGGCCCCTGCCGTGCCCATGCCAATGGCATGGCAGGGGCCCCCATAAGAGGGCCCCAAAAAGTATTTTAGTGTCTGCCCAGCAGACACTGAAATACGCGACGGGTGCAACTGCACCCGTCGCACCTTCCCACTCTGCCGGCTCAATTCTGAGCCGGCATCCTAGTGGGAAGGTTGATTTGCCCTGGGCTGGCGGGCGGTCTTTTGGCGGCCGCCCGCCAGCCCAGGGCAAATATCAGAATCACCGCCGCGGTCTTTCGACCGCGGTGCGGTGTTCTGACCGCGGTACCTTGGCGGACGGCCTCCGCCGTCCGCCAAGGTCAGAATGACCCCCAAAGTCTCCCTGTGCCGACTACAAGCGTTCTATCCTCCCTCTCTACCATCTGTGAACAGGCAATTGCATAGAGTTCCCCCGACACTCAGGTTCAGCCTACCCCCGTGTTTGACACAGATCACTGTACATTTGTGGGGAATAGCATGGCCTCTAGCTGCACCTCTCCCGGTAGGATACACTCCCTGACAGAAGCTGGGTTTTCCAAAACAACTGACTCCGATTTGGTTCTCAGCTGGAACATCGCAGGGCTAGAAAACAAACTGCAGAGCCCAGTATGGGGTCAATTCATTGATGAGCATCAGATCAGTCTTTTCCAAGAAACATGGGCACTGGGACCCAATTACAGACTAGGCTTTAAAAGCTACTGGGTTGCAGCACGCAAGACACCCTGTGGGAGATCATCGGGAGGGCTTCTTATATGGTTAAGCAGTTCTCTTAGGTGTAAAGCTGAAGCAATTGACATGGGCTGCCCAGATTTACAGGCCTTAGCAGTAACGATCTCTGAGGAGAGATCTTTAATAATAATTAATATCTACAATAGGAGCGCGGGAAGCCATTATGGGGGTCATTCTAACCCTGGCGGTCCGCGACCGCCAGGGCTAAAATGACGGAAGCACCGCCAACAGGCTGGCGGTGCTTCCCTGCCCATTCTGATCGCGCCGGTAAAGCCAGGGTGGCGGGAACGGGTCTCGTGGGGCCCCATGGGGCCCCTGGGGGCCCCTGCACTGCCCATGCCACTGGCATGGGCAGTGCAGGGGCCCCCTAACAGGGCCCCAGCATGATTTTCACTGTCTGCTTAGCAGACAGTGAAAATCGTGACGGGTGCAACTGCACCCGTCGCACCCCTGCAACACCGGCGGCTCCATTCGGAGCCGGCTTCTGGGTTGCAGGGCCTTTCCCGCTGGGCCGGCGGGCGCTCCCTTGGCGGGCGCCCGCCGGCCCAGCGGGAAAGCCAGAATGGCATCTGCGGTCTTTTGACCGCGGAGCGGCCAAGTGGCGGTTCCCGCTTGGCGGGCGGCGGTATTTCTCTGATGCCCTGTCCTTGCTGGACAATTTCCTCAAAAATAATTCATCTCACCATATCTTGATTGGAGGGGATCTTAATGTCACATTTGAGCCCAATCCCCTGGTCCAGGAGATATACAAAGAAGAGGACGCCTACTGGGGCATCCCTCAACTAGTCTCCAACAAAAGACCTAGATTAAATAAAATAGCTCGCCTAGCGGCTGACATCACACTATCGCATGGTCTCCGAGCATGCAATGGTCGCTCCCGCTCAGATACTCATCTGCACCCTACCTTTAGGCGTGGAGGGCATAGGAGTCAGTTTGATTATATACTCCTCGACATTCGTCTCTGGGGTCATATGTCTGATATGAGGGTACAAGAACATGTTGAGAGTGACCACGATCCGTTGATTTTATTGACCAGAGGCCTCTTCCTTCGCTTGAAACACCCCATTCTAAGGCTTATGCTCAACAGCTTGTCTTAACAAACAATAGGCACAGCATAAAATGGTAATCTGTTATTTCATCACCGACCATCTTACAACAATATACAATCTGGTAGCTAACCAAATGGAGCTTATGCTCCGATACAATGAGCCCAGTGATGGTGATAGGCTTTTAGCAGCCCACGCGACACTATTTAATTCTCTTAAACATCTCTTCACAAAAGAGCTTATCAGTAACTCCAACTCCAAGAAAAAGTGCCGTGCACGCTGGTTCACCAACTCATGCAGTGAAGCTCAACTCAACCTACTGAAAGTCTTAAAAGAAGGCCATGCTCAACTTATAAGAAAAGCCAGGAAGGATTATAAGAAGGAATGCTCTATGGCACGTAGAAGCTGGGAAGAGGCTAGTTCGGATGCTATCCTAGAGACTACCAAATTTAATGATATCTCCAGGTTCTGGAAACTAATAGCTGATGACTGTAGAGACCCTGCCTCTGCTCCTGGCTCCTCAATTCTCTCTGCAGCATGGGTCGACCACTTTAGTCTATTGTACGAAGCCCCATCTGAAGCATCTCCCAGGACCCTCGACGCCCCTAAATTTCTAGGGGCCACACCGATTAAATTCACTCTATCTGAAACAAGAGCCGCAATAGACTCATTGAAGTGGGGAAAGGCCCCTGGTCCAGACAAGATTCCGGGCGATCTTTACAAGTCAAGTCCGGATGTATGGGCTCCTTATCTTAACCTAATCTGCAACACAATTGCAGCAGGAGCCCCCGCCCCTTCTTCTTGGAAAGGGGCCGAGATAGTTCCTATCTTCAAAAAAGGCAGCTCCAATAACCCAGCTAATTATCGACCTATACGTCTTCTTGACAATTTTCAAAAAATCTATGCAAAACATCTCTTGTCCCACCTTGATGAATGGATCCTGGAGACTGAAGCTCTGTCCAATTTACAAGCAGGGTTCAGACCAGCTGTGAGCACCATAGACCAAGCATTGAGATTTCTGGCAATCAAATGGAAGAGCGTGGACCTGGGGGGGGAAATCTGTATGTGGTCTTTATAGACCTCAGAGCTGCATTTGACTTGATCCCCAGGAATACGTTATGGTCAACACTCTCTAACATGGGGGTTCCATCTGGCCTTCTGAAACTCATTATTCAATTGCACGATAATACCCATGCTCAAATCAGATGTGGTAAGGAGGGTGAGCTGACAGATCCTGTAGCCATCAAAAGAGGAGTCAGACCGGGCTGTGTCCTGGCCCCTACTCTTTTTTTACTTTATATAAACAACTGCATTCATTACTTAGAGAATTGCTTAAACGACTCGCCCAAATTAGCTGGAAAGAAAATCCCGTGTCTGCTATATGCGGACGACACAATCCTGCTAGCCAAATCTCCAATGGGAATGCAAAATCTGGTCAACCAATTCTGCGCTTTTTGCAGAGATTATGGGTTGGATGTCAATGCAAATAAAACGAAACTCTTGACATTTAGTACTTCAAGGAAACGTCCGAGTGCCAGAATAGAAATGAACTCAATCCCGCTGGAGAAAGTGGAAGAATTTGATTACCTAGGCATAAGACTCTCGAACACAGGCAATTGGAAGGCAGCTATTGACAAAGGGGCACTTATTATAATCCAAAGAGGTGGGGCCCTAGTACGCAGGTCCAGAAAGGCCCAGAGTCCCCCTCTGAATACAATCGCAGAGATCTACAATGTTCAAATCCGTGCGGCAGCCCTGTATGGAGCGGAACTCTGGGGTTCGCACAGAAAATTGGATATCCTACAAACTAAAGAAAATCAATTCCTCAGACAGATTTCTTGGCTAGGGATGGGTACACCAATGATCCCTCTCAGGCTAGACCTAGGTCTAAACATCATCAAAACTATAGCGAGCCTGAGACCACTCTCCTACTGGATCCGCCTATGGAAAACAACTGAACTTCAGCCGTTCAGGGAGGCGATAAGTGATCTCATGCCTTCTCCCCTGGGCCCGGTAAAAATCCTTTGGCTGAAGGAGATGAAATCTGCCTGGAATGAAATAGGATTTCCCCAATATTGGAAACACCCGGAACTGATCCCCAACAACGCAAGGCAACTTGTTAAAAAAAGAGAAAATCAATGAAGATTCCGTTCACCATAATGGTGTGGGCAGACTTACGACAGAATTTCTTCTACTCAAGCATGAACCCCGGCCTGAGAACTTTATGAATCTCCCTATTCCTTCACATGCCCGTGCCTTATACCTGCAGTTAAGATATGGTATCCTGCCTGTCAACAGCTATACGGCTCGCTGGACATCTAGCAATTCTTTAACTGACAAATGTATTCTCTGCCACTATTGTAATGAAACAAATGAGCACTTGCTGTTCTTCTGCCCTTTATACAGGAGACCAAGAGGGAGGTGGATTATCCCCCTCTGTAAAAACCTATCACTGCAGGATAGAGCCAATGCCACTAGAATGTGCAAATACGATACATCTACATTGGTGGTTACCTCAGTCACTAAATATTTATCTGAGGCTTGGTCCATCCATCGCAGGTTCATTTTAGCCAAGGGTCCGTGAGTTGTTTAGGCACCTGCCTATAGAAGGTGATTTTATCAAGATATTTTTTCTTTTTTCTCCCTGTTTTTTCTCCTTTAGAGGGGGCCTGAATTATCTTATTGACGTGTACAGTTTTAATTTATATATGGTATTTTTAGGAATTTTACTAGGAATTCGTGGCACCCTACATGAGTAGCAGAGCCCCCACAAGTCTATCGAGATGATTTTCCATTCGTAATTTGCCACGTTACCTGATAAAGCATTTTACATACGATAATGAATTTTTCAGCTCACAAAATTATCAAGATACCTAGTTTTAGCCCTATGTTAGGCAACTGCTGTATATCTATTCCATGATAGCCATAAGTTTTTATGAAAGTCCTTTTTATCTTACGCACGTCCAACTCATTGTATTTTAAGTATGTCCACAGCATCAGTTTTGAGGACTTCTTCTGTAACATCTACTCGCCAAAAGCACGCCGTATACGATAATGAACTCTATTAGCCCATAAAACGATCATGATACTGTGCAAAAGTTCTATGGAAGGCAATAGCTGCACATATTTGTATGACAGACACTAGTTTTTATCAAAGTTTCTTTTTTCTCTTCTTTATGTACGTACGTCTAACTTATTTCATTTTAAGTATGACTATAGCACTAGTTTTCTACTGCAACATTTGTATCTGATTGTTAGCCATTAGCTCCTATTTATACTATGTATGACTGTTATTTTGAATTTCAATGGTATCAACCTATTGTGTAAGACTGTTACATTTGTGAATTTTAATGGTCTAAATTTTTAGACCGAATGAATAAATAAATATATACATAAATATATATAATAATATATAGATACATATAGATAGATATATGTGTATATATTCACTGAAAAAACAAAGGTTAGGGGACATTATAGTTAGGTGAAAATGTTACTTAAAACATAACATTTTAAACAAAAAAAAAAAAAAATAGCCAGATATAGTTATGTCAAATAACTATATCTTGCACCCTAAAGTAATTATAAGTAACACCCGCACTGCACAGTGTTGTTATCAGTGATGGCATTTCAGATGTCATTAGGGATGTTATTAATACAGTCATTGAATATGTCATGAGTGAAGTCATATGTAAGGGTACAAGCAGTGCATGGCAATGGCTCTAGTTATAGTAATTTCGAGACACAAGTCATAGTTACTTGCGATAACTGTTACTGGTGAATTTCAGTGGTATGGTTGGTTTAAAACATTCTGTTTTAACCCCTTCTGTGCCCAGGACGTAATGGTTACGTCCTGAGGCACAGTGCTGCTGTGCCCAGGACGTAACCATTACGTCCTGTGCACAGAGCCCAGAGGGAGCGCTCTCGCTCCCTCTGTGGGGTTCCCCCCCACCCCCCCAAGTCAGGGATGGAAGGGGAAGCCCTTCCCCTCCCACCCCCGACCCCCCCCAACCCCCCCTGTGACGTCAGCGCGCGAGCGCGCGCTGATTAGTCACAGGGTCTCCCCCATCGCGCTGGAAGCAGAGCTTCCAGCGCGATTGAAAAAGAAATGCTTTTGCATTTCTTTTTCAATCCCATGGGGGAGGCCCCGAGAGGCTTCAAAGGGAAGGAAATGTATTTCCTTCCCTTTGAAGTCTCTCACAGGTTTCAAAAGCCGGATTGCTTGCAATCCGGCTTTTGAAACCCCACTAGACACCAGGGATTTTTTTTTTCATTCTTGAAATTGGCAAAAGGGAGCGACCCCTTGGGCAAGGGTCGCTCCCAGGGGGGCATTTTTTTAGGAAGGCCTTTTCTGCCCCCCCTGGGGGCAGATTGGCCTATTATTAGGCCGATCTGCCCCCAGGGGGGGCAGAAACCTCTAGGCACCAGGGACCATTTTTTTTTTTTTTTTTTTTTTTGTGATGAATTCTTTTTTTTTAGGTGGGGAGCGATCCCTTAGGCAAGGGTCGCTCCCCTACAGGGCAATATATATTTAGGCCATTTCTGCCCCCCTTGGGGGCAGATTGGCCTATTTTGATAAGGCCAATCTGCCCCCAAGGGGGGCAGAAACCATTAGACACCAGGGAGTTTGTTTTTGCGCGCGAATGTCACGCAACAAAGCGACCCCTTTGGCAAGGGTCGCTCCCAGGGGGGGCAATTTTTTGGGAAGGCCTTTTCTGCCCCCGGGGGGGAAGAAACCTCTAGGCGCCAGGGCAAATTTTTTTTTTGTGTTTTTTTTTTTTGTTCTTTTTTTTTTTTTAGAGATGGGGAGCGACCCATCAGGCAAGGGTCGCTCCCCTGGGGGGCAAATTGTATTTAGACCATTTCTGCCCCCCTGGGGGCAGATTGGCCGATTTTAGGTCAATCTGCCCCCAAGGGGGCAGAAACCACTAGGCACCGGGGATTTGTTTTTTGGCGCCAATGTCACGCAGGGGGAGCGACCCCGTAGGCAAGGGTCGCTCCCGGGGGGGGGGGGGTTGGGGGGGCAAATTTATTTTAGGCCATTTCTGCCCCCCCGGGGGACAGATCGGCCTATTATTAGGCCGAACTGCCCCCGGGGGGGGGGGCAGAACACTCTAGGCGCCAGGGCAATTTTTTTTTGTGTTTTTTTTTTTGTTGTTTCGATTTTTAGAGATGGGGAGCGACCCATCAGGCAAGGGTCGCTCCCCTGGGGGGGGCAAATTGTATTTAGACCATTTCTGCCCCCCTGGGGGCAGATTGGCCAATTTTAGGTCAATCTGCCCCCCAGGGGGCAGAAACCACTAGGCACCGGGGATTTGTTTTTTGGCGCCAATGTCACGCAGGGGGAGCGACCCCGTAGGCAAGAGTCGCTCCCGGGCGGGGGGTGGGGGTTGGGGGGCAAATTTATTTTAGGCCATTTCTGCCCCCCCGGGGGACAGATCGGCCTATTATTAGGCCGAACTGCCCCCGGGGGGGGGCAGAACACTCTAGGTGCCAGGGCAATTTTTTTTTTGTGTTTCTTTTTGTTGTTGTTTCTTTTTTTAGAGATGGGGAGCGACCCATCAGGCAAGGGTCGCTCCCCTGGGGGGGCAAATTGTATTTAGACCATTTCTGCCCCCCTTGGGGGCAGATTGGCTGAGTTTAGGTCAACCTGCCCCCAAGGGGGCAGAAACCACTAGGCACCGGGGATTTGTTTTTTGGTGCCAATGTCACGCAGGGGGAGCGACCCCGTAGGCAAGGGTCGCTCCCGGGGGGGGGGGGGGTTGGGGGGGCAAATTTATTTTAGGCCATTTCTGCCCCCCCGGGGGACAGATCGGCCTATTATTAGGCCGAACTGCCCCCGGGGGGGGGGGCAGAACACTCTAGGCGCCAGGGCAATTTTTTTTTGTGTTTTTTTTTTTGTTGTTTCTATTTTTAGAGATGGGGAGCGACCCATCAGGCAAGGGTCGCTCCCCTGGGGGGGGCAAATTGTATTTAGACCATTTCTGCCCCCCTGGGGGCAGATTGGCCAATTTTAGGTCAATCTGCCCCCAAGGGGGCAGAAACCACTAGGCACCGGGGATTTGTTTTTTGGCACCAATGTCACGCAGGGGGAGCGACCCCGTAGGCAAGAGTCGCTACCGGGGGGGGGGGGGTTGGGGGGGCAAATTTATTTTAGGCCATTTCTGCCCCCCCGGGGGACAGATCGGCCTATTATTAGGCCGATCTGCCCCCGGGGGGGGGGGCAGAAACCTCTAGGCGCCAGGGGAATTTTTCTTTTTTTTCTTTTTTTTTTTCTTTGTTTTTTTTTTTTAGAGATGGGGAGCGACCCATCAGGCAAAAGTCGCTCCCCTGGGGGACAAATTGTATTTAGGCCATTTCTGCCCCCCTTGGGGGCAGATTGGCTGAGTTTAGGTCAACCTGCCCCCAAGGGGGCAGAAACCACTAGGCACCGGGGATTTGTTTTTTGGTGCCAATGTCACGCAGGGGGAGCGACCCCGTAGGCAAGGGTCGCTCCCGGCGGGGGAGGGTGGGGGTTGGGGGGGCAAATTTATTTTAGGGCATTTCTGCCCCCCCCCCCCGGGGCCGGCTGAGCTACAGGCCAAACACCACAGGTAGGCACCTTGCAAAAAACACCTCTGTTTTCTGTGAAAAAATATGTTGTGTCCACGTTGTGTTTTGGGCCATTTCCTTTTGTGGGCGCTAGGCCTACCCACAGAAGTGATGTACCATTTTTATTGAGAGACTTAGGGGAACGCTGGGTGGAAGGAAATTTGTGGCTCCTCTCAGATTCCAGAACTTTCTGTCACCGAAATGAGAGGAAAAAGTGTTTTTTGGGCCAAATTTTGATGTTTGCAAAGGATTCTGGGTAACATAACCTGGTCAGAGCCCCGCAAGTCACCCCATCTTGGATTCCCCTGGGTTTCTAGTTTTCAAAAATGCACTGGTTTGCTAGGTTTCCTCAGGTGTCGGCTGAGCTATAGGCCAAAATCCACAGGTAGGCACTGCTTTTAATAAAAAAATGTGATGTGACCACGTTGTGTTTTGGGCCCTTTCCTTTCGTGGGCGCTAGTCCTACCCACACAAGTGAGGTATCATTTTTATCGGGAGACTTGGGGGAACGCTGGGTAGAAGGAAATTTGTGGCTCCTCTCAGATCCAGAACTTTCTGCCACAGAAATGTGAGTAACATGTGTATTTTTAGCCAAATTTTGAAGTTTGCAAAGGATTCTGGGTAACAGAACCTGGTCCGAGCCCCGCAAGTCACCCCTCCTTGGATTCCCCTAGGTCTCTAGTTTTCAGAAATGCACATGTTTGGTAGGTTTCCCTAGGTGCCGGCTGAGCTAGAGGCCAAAATCTACAGGTAGGCACTTCGCAAAAAACACCTCTGTTTTTTTCCAAAATTTAGGATGTGTCCACGTTGCGCTTTGGGGTGTTTCCTGTCGCCGGCGCTAGGCCTACCCACGCAAGTGAGGTATCATTTTTATCGGGAGACTTGGGGGAACGCTGGGTGGAAGGAAATTTGTAGCTCCTCTCAGATTCCAGAACTTTCTGCCACAGAAATGTGAGGGACATGTGTTTTTTTAGCCAAATTTTGAGGTTTGCAAAGGATTCTGGGTAACAGAACCTGGTCCGAGCCCCGCAAGTCACCCCTCCTTGGATTCCCCTAGGTCTCTAGTTTTCAGAAATGCACAGGTTTGGTAGGTTTCCCTAGGTGCCGGCTGAGCTAGAGGCCAAAATCTACAGGTAGGCACTTCGCAAAAAACACCTCTGTTTTTTTCCAAAATTTAGGATGTGTCCACGTTGCGCTTTGGGGTGTTTCCTGTCGCCGGCGCTAGGCCTACCCACGCAAGTGAGGTATCATTTTTATCGGGAGACTTGGGGGAACGCTGGGTGGAAGGAAATTTGTAGCTCCTCTCAGATTCCAGAACTTTCTGCCACAGAAATGTGAGGAACATGTGTTTTTTTAGCCAAATTTTGAGGTTTGCAAAGGATTCTGGGTAACAGAACCTGGTCCGAGCCACACAAGTCACCCCTCCTTGGATTCCCCTAGGTCTCTAGTTTTCAGAAATGCACAGGTTTGGTAGGTTTCCCTAGGTGCCGGCTGAGCTAGAGGCCAAAATCTACAGGTAGTCACTTTGCTAAAAACAGCTCTGTTTTCTGTGATATGTCCACGTTGTGTTTTGGGGCATATCCTGTCGCGGGCGCTAGGCCTACCCACACAAGTGAGGTATCATTTTTATCGGGAGACGTGGGGGAACGCTGGGTGGAAGGAAATTTGTGGCTCCTCTCAGATTCCAGAACTTTCTGCCACAGAAATGTGAGGAACATGTGTTTTTTTAGCCAAATTTTGAGATTTGCAAAGGATTCTGGGTAACAGAACCTGGTCCGAGCCCCGCAAGTCACCCCTCCTTGGATTCCCCTAGGTCTCTAGTTTTCAGAAATGCACAGTTTTGGTAGGTTTCCCTAGGTGGCGGCTGAGCTAGAGGCCAAAATCTACAGGTAGTCACTTTGCTAAAAACAGCTCTGTTTTCTGTGATATGTCCACGTTGTGTTTTGGGGCATATCCTGTCGCGGGCGCTAGGCCTACCCACACAAGTGAGGTATCATTTTGATCGGGATACGTGGGGGAACGCTGGGTGGAAGGAAATTTGTGGCTCCTCTCAGATTCCAGAACTTTCTGCCACAGAAATGTGAGGAACATGTGTTTTTTTAGCCAAATTTTGAGGTTTGCAAAGGATTCTGGGTAACAGAACCTGGTCCGAGCCACACAAGTCACCCCTCCTTGGATTCCCCTAGGTCTCTAGTTTTCAGAAATGCACAGGTTTGGTAGGTTTACCTAGGTGCCGGCTGAGCTAGAGGCCAAAATCTACAGGTAGTCACTTTGCTAAAAACAGCTCTGTTTTCTGTGATATGTCCACGTTGTGTTTTGGGGCATATCCTGTCGCGGGCGCTAGGCCTACCCACACAAGTGAGGTATCATTTTTATCGGGAGACGTGGGGGAACGCTGGGTGGAAGGAAATTTGTGGCTCCTCTCAGATTCCAGAACTTTCTGCCACAGAAATGTGAGGAACATGTGTTTTTTTAGCCAAATTTTGAGATTTGCAAAGGATTCTGGGTAACAGAACCTGGTCCGAGCCCCGCAAGTCACCCCTCCTTGGATTCCCCTAGGTCTCTAGTTTTCAGAAATGCACAGGTTTGGTAGGTTTCCCTAGGTGGCGGCTGAGCTAGAGGCCAAAATCTACAGGTAGTCACTTTGCTAAAAACAGCTCTGTTTTCTGTGATATGTCCACGTTGTGTTTTGGGGCATATCCTGTCGCGGGCGCTAGGCCTACCCACACAAGTGAGGTATCATTTTTATCGGGAGACGTGGGGGAACGCTGGGTGGAAGGAAATTTGTGGCTCCTCTCAGATTCCAGAACTTTCTGCCACAGAAATGTGAGGAACATGTGTTTTTTTAGCCAAATTTTGAGATTTGCAAAGGATTCTGGGTAACAGAACCTGGTCCGAGCCCCGCAAGTCACCCCTCCTTGGATTCCCCTAGGTCTCTAGTTTTCAGAAATGCACAGGTTTGGTAGGTTTCCCTAGGTGGCGGCTGAGCTAGAGGCCAAAATCTACAGGTAGTCACTTTGCTAAAAACAGCTCTGTTTTCTGTGATGTGTCCACGTTGTGTTTTGGGGCATATCCTGTCGCGGGTGCTAGGCCTACCCACACAAGTGAGGTACCATTTTTATCGGGAGACTTGGGGGAACATAGATTAGCAAAACAAGTACTATTGCCCCTTGTCTTTCTCTACATTTTTTCCTTCCAAATATAGGAGTGTGTGTAAAAAAGACATCTATTTGAGAAATTCCCTGTAATTCACGTACTACTATGGTCACCCCGGAATTCAGAGATGTGCAAATAACCACTGCTCCTCAACACCTTATCTTGTGCCCTTTTTGGAAATGCAAAGGTTTTCTTGATAGCAATTTTTTACTCCTTATATTTCAGCAAATGAATTGCTGTATACCCGGTATAGAATGAAAACGCACTGCAGGGTGCAGCTCATTCATTGGCTCTGGGTTCCTCGGGTTCTTGATGAACCTACAAACCCTATATATCCCCGCAACCAGAGGAGTCCAGCAGACGTAACGGTATATTGCTTTCGATAATCTGACATTGCAGGGAAAAGTTACAGAGTAAAACGTAGAGAAAAATTGATGGTTTTTTCACCTCAATTTCAATATTTTTCTTTTTCAGCTGTTATTTTCTGTAGGAAACCCTTGTAGGATCTACACAAATGATCCCTTGCTGAATTCAGAATTTTGTCTACTTTTCAGAAATGTTTAGGTTTCTGGGATCCAGCATTGGTTTCATGACCATTCCTGTCACTGACTGGAAGGAGGCTGAAAGCACAAAAAATTGCACAAATGGGGTATGCCCCAGTAAAATGCCAAAATTGTGTTGAAAAATTGGGTTTTCTGATTCAAGTCTGCCTGTTCCTGAAAGCTGGGAAGCTGCTGAGTTTAGCACCGCAAACCCTTTGTTGATGCCATTTTCAGGGGAAAAACCACAAGCCTTCTTCTGCAGCCACTTTTTCCAATTTTTTTGAAAAAAACGAAATATTCACTGTATTTTGGCCAATTTCTTGGCCTCCTTCAAGGGAACCCACAAAGTCTGGGTACCTCTAGAATCCCTAGGATGTTGGAAAAAAAGGATGCAAATTTGGCTTGGTTAGCTTATGTGGACAAAAAGTTATGAGGGCCTAAGCGCGAACTGCCCCAAATAGGCAAAAAAAGGCCCGGCACAGGAGGGGGAAAAGGCCTGGCAGCGAAGGGGTTAACTGACATTTCCATCTAAGTATAACGTTTTTTTAACCTTTGGGGTTTTCAGTAAATTTCTAAGTCTTTTTAATATAAAGTCAGATACTACAATTTCTAACTATAACATCCATTTACCTTTGTGTATTTTAGTGAATTTCTACCTTTTTTACTTCAAGCAAGAGACCCACCCCCCACATGTGCCACACCATGGCCATGAGCAGCATGGGTTGGGCGGCCAAGCCACTTTTAAAAACTTTTGTACCAGCGCAGATCCACCATGATTCTCTTGGGAGGCAGAGGCTGAGCTGAGCAGCACATTGGATCTGCTGATTCACATTTTTTTTTTTACCCACCTTCATCTGGGACTCCTGCAGAAGGCCTGAAGGGGTCAGAGTACCCCTAACCTGCCCTCTTCTATCTTATTGTATTTTATTTTCTAGGAGTCTGGGAGTTAGTCCATGAGTCCTAAGATAGTGGCTGCAACTTTTCCTTCAGGTTGCTGCCAGCTTATCACGCCATGCAGTTAACCTCACTGCCCTTTACCCCTACAAAGCTCTGAAACCTAAAAATATCTTACTACTTCTTCATATCCCTGAACTCTAAAAAACCATGTCTAACCCTTACTCCTACCTACCCCTGAAAATATAAAACTCTTTCTACCCTTTACCCATTCCTACACCCTAAAACCCTCTAACACCTTTTATCCCACCCATCCGTAACAACTTAATAATCTCTTACTTCATTTCTACCCCTTGCCCATTCCTGAACCCTAAAAATATCCTTTACTAGGGCCTACCCCTACCTGCCCACTAAACCTAAAAAACCCTATTTTAAGCAATTTAAATTACTGTTTTTATTAATCATTTATATCTATCTACCTGCGATCTACCCACATATACACAAACACACATTAATGGTATTTAAAAATAGGAAATGTTTATATGTGTTGTACATGTCCTGAAAGTGGAATACTCCTGTGGCATGCTATCTATTCCATAGAGCAACAGTGTAATGCATTATTACTCTTAACAAGTGATATATTCAGTTTGAGAAGAGACAGAAATGCTTCTTCCACTCATTTGAATTGTAATTTTAAATCCTCTTCAAAGGTAAAGTCAGAATTTAAGTTACTATTCTGAAAATGCCACTTTTAGAAAATTGCCTTTTTTCTGCCTAAACCAGTTGTACCTTTCTGACAGTACGTGGGGTCAAATTGCTGTGAGTAGCTCTCTTGTGATGTGTATTCCATCCACTCAAGGAAACAAAAGAGCCTTGGGTGTGGGGCGGGGTGTTTCTCTCCTGGGCAGGATGGACTGAGCGGTTGTATTCAGACTTTCCTGAGCATCAAAGGGTAGTCTGTGGAATACACCCACCCCTTCTAAGTCTGCCTGCCCTGCCACTGACAGATGCAGCTCACTTAGGCCTGCCTGGCTTTCTCCCTCTAGACAGATTGGAGCCAAACCCACGAAAAGAGGAAGGTTAGACAAAAGGGGCATCCTCCAATCCCCCACTCACAGGATAACACTGAATATAAAAATGGCACCGTAAAAGCCTCTCATCAGAAGACTCCTGGACATGTGGAAAATTGAGAAGAACTGCCCTGCTCTCTGAAGATGGAAGACTGGACCTGCTTGCCTTGAACTCAGGATCCCCAGAAGTGACTCCAAGGGACAGTTGGCAGACCTCATGTTTGAGCTACAGGGACACAACTAAATTAATTCCCTTCTCTCCAACTGCCCTGCCTGAGCCTTGCTGCTGGTATCTGCTAGAGCAATACCTGATCCCCAAGAGGTGCCCCCTAGGTCCTGAACATCATCAGAATGTACTCCTGCTTGAACAAATGAGCTATTGGTGAAAATCCAGAGCGTTGCGGCTCTTCATGACTGCAAGCATCCACATCTCATCAACAGTGATCGCTGCAGCTACTGCCAATGCAAAGTTCTGACAGTGACCTGCTTCTCATACCAAACGGTGACTGCCAGCGTCTCTCGCCAATGTGAAGCCCCAGGGGAGACCTGCTCCTCATGCAAGCAGTGATCTCCTTATGTCCCCATCAATGTGAAGCTCCAGCTGAGGCCCCTCGCGTGGACTTGGACCTTGGCAAGATGCAGGGACCAGCGCAAACCTGGTCCCTGTATTCAACTAGCGCTCTAATGCAGAGAACCTGAACCTGCAACTTTGAACCGGTTCAGCGCGGCTAAATAACCACAAGCGGAACTTTATGCTTTTTGATGCTATTTACAACAGAAACTTAAAAATGATCATAATTTCAGTTCTACTGGTTTGTTTTTTACATTTTGGTGTCATTTTATTTATTAAAGTGTACGACATTTTCCTACATTGGTTTGGGATTTTTCTTGTTTTATGTTTTCACTTTATTACTGTTTGAGTGCTGCATAAATACTAGGGGTGGGCAAAAACGTCTGCTCTGCCGGTGGAGTTTACAGAGTTTTGTCCACTCTGCATTCCGCTTGGAGCGCAGAGTTCCTGAAAGACTCCGTCAACCGATGTGTGAAGGAATTTTTCTCATGCACGGCTCGCCAACATTAAGTTGGTGAGCCCGAGCGAGAATTTGCATCCCTTAGTGTGATTTCTGGGTGCTAAAACGCTTCCAGCTGAGAATTCTCTACCTGGGCAGTCATGGGAGGTCCAACCATTCGTATTGAGAAAGCTGCAGCTTGCGTAGAAAATCTACTCAAGTGGCAGAAAGAAGCAGTGCCCTCCTGCGCACCGCATGGTGCCATTTGCTCTGATTTTACAGTGAGGAAGAAGCTTCTGGCATTAAAAATTAGCGCGAGCAGTGCGATGTGCTCAATTCCACCCGTCCACGGAACTCCTCAGAATCTCGTGGAGTTTTTGTGTAATTCTGCAGAATTTTGTGGAGTGAAACTCTGTGAATTCCACCCAGGCTTAATAAGCACTTTACACATAGGCCCAAATTATGAACTCCTGCGGTTGGGTGACCGCCTATGCGACAGCCCTCCCACAACCCCTATTATGAGAAACACAGTTTCTGCCCACTGGCCCAGTGGGAAACGCACAACAACATTGACACTGGCTCATAATAGAGCCCGCTGCAATGCTGTTATGTGTCGGGTGCACCAGCACCCGTCAAGCAAATCACTGTCCTGCGTGATGAGGCTGGTTAAGGGGGGCCCACGCACTGCCCATGCCAAGCACCTGAGCAGTACAGGGGCCCCTGTGGGTCTCCCAGCACTCCTTGTCCCCCAGCCTTTACATGGCAGTGAAACCGCAACGTAAACGCCAGCGGAGAGAGGGTGCGTGCATGCAGCACTGCCCTGGCGGATTGGGACCGCAGGCACTGCCAGGCCATTGGGTGGCCGAAAAGTGGCAGTGCCAGCGGTCCAACTGTGGTGGTAACGTCACAGTCATAATGCCGCAGTCGAACCATGACCTTGAGGCTGGCGGTCTGAAGACCACCAGCTTCGTAATGAGGACCATAGTCTCTAGATTAAGCCTGACTACATCTTGTGCCAACCTGCCAGAGGATTAAGCAGAGGATAATTTTGTGACTTTTGTGGTTCACCCTGGCATAGAATGTTTATTATTTGAGTGGGGCCCCCACCCCCTCTCCACTAAGAACCTAATTTCTTTTATATATATTATCTTACTTAAAACAATAATACCTTACCTCTGTGGTAAAAGTCTGCATTGTCAGGTCTGAAAATGGGCTGCGTGGTACTCATCTGAGTAGTAAAGGCTTTGTGGCAAAAGTGCTGTATGGTAATGGATGCATGGTAAAGATTGAATGCCCTCTCCTGTACATGATTTGCGATTTCAAATCCCATTTAATATCACTGGCTCTGTTCATGTATCCACAGACTGCCATATTCTATGTATTGCCTTCGATAACTATTCAACAGCATTTCGAGTTCCTCTTTTAGTGAAAACAAATACAAGTGTATGTGTGTATGTGGATTTGTAGACCTAGTTTCAGACCAATGCAGCACTGTACAGAGGTGGGAGATATACAATGCAATAGAAAGGAAGGAGGTTGAACATCGAGGATACAATGCCGAAACAGTGGAGTAAGGATGAAGCATCTAGCAGATATGGAATGTGGGAGCTGAGGGCAGTAGGAGTAGGCACACGTCCAACGCCCTGGATGTCAGGGTTTACATGTTTGCAAGGTGTTGCACAAACAGTAGAAAGACCTGTTTGCTGAAGATATGGCGGAGCGAGCACGGGCTCTGGAGCTCATGTGAATCTATGACCCACCTGCTAAAACATGTCCTCCATTTCACAAATTCCTTCTCCCCAGGATCATTGGTGGTAGTAGTAGTAACTACCATCATCTCCCTACTCTACAGCTACTTTGACTGTCGGAGAGTAGCTTACTCAGCTTCAGCCATGTTTTCTAGCTATTGCCCACATGATGATGCCATCTTTTACACTGTGGTTCGCTGTGTTTTGACACTCCAGGAATGATACTGTGAATTAACTAGCTCAAGGGAAAACTGTTTACATTTTTGTAACTCTTGGTAGCCATTTCCCCAGTTCTCATGAACTCAGTTGCTTGCTTTCCTTTTGAGGATTCTGTTATGTTATTGATACTGGAAACCCGTGAATTTAAGAGAATCAATTTGAGTTTTGCCTCCCCTCATGATATCAGAAGATCTCCTGCTAGTTTGAATAATAAATTAATATTTTTTCTTATGTCAGATAAACACTTTCAAACTCAATACAAACATGATTGAAACTGCGTTTTCAATGTTATTAGATGTATGTAATGCATTCATTCCTTCATGGCACAATAATAGAAATGGGACATCTCTAAACTGGCTCTCCAAAGGATTTGCAAGGCCGATATACCTCAAGCTATCCATGTGCCCTAATCATTGATCAAACACCCCATTGCTTAAGGAAGAGACAAAGAAGCTGAAAACGGAAATTAATACTTTACAAACACCAATGGAAGAACTATACCAATCTAATTTACAGAACATGCTTCCAATACTTTAATAGGATCTACAGTCATCCAAGAAGAAGGCAAAAACACTCCACAGCTTTCAGAGAATCTTCAATGCCAAATGGTCTCCTAAGGAGCGAAACTGAATTCTCACAAAAGTCTGCAAGTGCACCACCCCTAATATTTCTTATGCACAAACCTTCTGTGACTCCACTGCTATCCCCTGCCCCAACTCCGTTGAAAATAAAAACCGTGGAACAAAATCTCAGGAGTAGGAATCTCAATCATCATCCTATTCAAACCTAAATCAATAAGGTTAGCTCCACAGGCAAATATCATCCGCTGGCCTCCTTCAAACAACACCCAGTGCGTTGTAGACTGAGTCTGCATACTCGTGGAGAATATGCTTTAAGGAAGTCTTCTGACAACTAACTGTTATTTCCAGCCGGGGGCACCAGCACTTAATTGTGAGAGCCGGCATTTATTTTTCTGCCTCAAGCATTTTGTGTGAAAAAAAGACACATATGGGAAAGATGGAGGACGAGAAAAAGAAAAAGCGTCACAAAAGGAGCACACAGAAAGACGCAAGAGTGAGCTGTAGGGGCAGGGAGTGGCTGTAAATGGATTAAAGAGGCCCGAGATGGCTTCAGGATTACGCTGCCTCAGTATTCAGTGCTCGCACATTGAAATGCAGCAGCCCAATGTTTCAAGGAGAGCTTGGGGCACCGTCACGTTTTTATTTACAAATTAAGCACTGGGCAGCAGTCATCTTGGATAGCTGGGTATAATTTGCCTCAAGGCTCATGGTGTGCTTGCTTGGCAATCGTGAAACGATGCTGCTGCCACCGAGACCTTTGAAGCAGACTTCCCTGCTGATACTCATCTCATTCCTATGAATTGTTACTGGAGGATATTGGAAAATCAGAGAAATATTCAGAAAGTTGTATTGGTGATGTAAACAAAAATTGAACTACTTTCTGGATATTTATACTAACCAAAACTACATCCCACAAACATCATGGGGCAATAGGAGTGGCCAATGAGAGTGGTGGAATATGATGTCTCTATTTTCTCCCTTATCCCATTCCCCTTACCCCATTTCTACCACTAGCCCTTATATTTGTGTATATGTAGTCACTGAGCATGAATCCCATTGGAGTCTGCGCACAGGTTTGTTGAATCCAGACACACCCTATTTGAAAGTCCCGTGTGTATGTATTTCTACTGTGTGTATATATTGTGTGAGCATTCAATAATGTCCATCCAAAATATTGACCTTACGCTGATTTAATTTAAAAATGTATTCCCAGGATCACTGAGCTGGGCATTATAAGGAAAACCCTCCACCTGTAATCTGCACAACTTTCTTTTCACTGGGTTTGACAATAAGAGGTGCACAAGAAAAGTTGTCTGCAAGGCATAGTTCTCCAATTCCCCCCTATAAATTAAGAAATTCACATTGACCTCATCACGAGTCTAGCGGTCACTTGACCGCCAGATCTACGAATGGCGGTCAGTCCGAGCACCTCATCACAACCCTGGTGGTCAGGCCGCCAGCTCTGCCAGTATCGGAGATCCTGGCGGTCTGGTGTTGGTTGCGGTCCTAATCCACAGAGCAGCCCTGCCCTGGGGGATACGACCCCCTTCTCCACCAGAGGTTTCATGGTGGTACCACTGCCATGAAAATTCTGGTGGAGAATGGGTGCACTGCCCATGCAATTGGCACTTGGCATGAGCAGTGCAGGGGGTCCTATGGTGCACCCTGTGCTCTACAGCATTGCCACCGGCTTGATTCCGAGCCGGAGATAATGCTGTAGGCTGGTTCCCACTAGGCCAGAGGGCAGAAACTCAGGTTTCCACCTGCTGACCTACGGGGAAACTCTTAATGGGGCCGACGGGGAGGTACCCTTGGAAGTTTGGCGGACGGTGTAAACCATCCGCCGAATTCATAATGAGCCCCTTACAATTATGTTTCTTTCCAGTGAAGACATCTCCTGTGATCTATTGTTTTACATTTATGTTTCAACCTTGTTTTTTTACTTTATTCAGTATATAATTTAAATCTGTTGGTGAGCAAGATATATGTTCCTGTAACTAAACATCACCAATGCCTGCTTTTCTTCAGAAATTATTTACTGTAGAGCATATATTTCTTTCCAGAGTCTGGTTTTATACCATGATTGTATGGAAGCTGAAATGACCAGCAATTAGGTTGATGGACTAAAAATACAGGTAGCTGTTAAAAAAATCTCCTAAATCAACATTCATTAAAAGGGGAAAAACGTAATGGAAACGTTCAAAAATGTTATTAAAAATATGCAAAATGAGGAACTATGATACGAATTTTCCCAGACTACACCTGCAGGGTTCAGGCCCAAAGAAAGTAATTCCTGGCTTTTAACCTAAGATATATGCTCCTATACCAGGCCAAACTCAAGTGTTGGGGGGGGCTGCTTGCACGCCTTTGCCTCCTCATAGACAGCATGGGACTGGTTGCATCACAGAGATGACATTTAATGCTATCACAATTTGGGAGATGGAGCCAGGATGACTAGACTCTGGAATAGGGCCAGCGGATTGGCCGAAAGGCAGAGATGGGGAATGAACTGAGATGGAGGGACATGGTGCATCAAGGTTCAACCAGGTGGCAATCTGGAGCTGGCAGGGGACACTGTCCAAGATAAACCAGGGGCATTGAGGGGGACCTCCCTCTTGCACTCATCACAGGACACTATCCTATGACTGACTAACAGTGGTGGGGTCACTGGATGGGAAGTAGATGGACATGGCTACTGGTGAAATGAGGCTGAACATCTGGCATTCCGTAGGCCCCACTGGCCATTGGTTGTTGCTGAAGACTTGGTAAGAAGTGTGGGTGTGGACTGGGGTGACAGAAAGGTGATTTTCATTTTCCTGTCGAGTTTTATTTTATCTAGGTTGAAGTAACAGTTGGTCTTTAGGGGATCAGGGTGGGTTACAGACTGTCCTGCCTTGCTTGCAAATGATTGTTTCTTTGCTATGAAGTTATACACTCGCGGGCGGTGGGATGGGGAGGGCGGGGGACCCACTTGAGTGTTTTAAAGGTTACAGATGAGGAGGGCTGAGACAGACACACCACATCTAGAACATGGGCGGGTGGCCACTTAGGCATTGCCACACCATATACTCATGGTACAGGTTAGGCCTCAAGAGGACATACAGAGCTCCATTCTGTCCTGGAATATCAACCGACTGGGTATCAAAGTGAAGCAGGGTTTGGTCGTGTGGCATATACTAAGCCTTAAGCCTGGCATAGTTCTTCTACAGGAGATGCATCTGTTGGGGATCCAGTGACACTTCCTGGGGAGGGGAGAGTATACCACTGTGGCACATACGGGGTTCATTTCTGGCTCTGGGAGGGTGGCCATATTGATTAAAAGGAACCCCCCTTTCCAAGTGAAATGGACATGGGTAGACTAGGATGGGAGCTATGTGGGGGTACAGGGACATTGGGGGAGGACATTAGTCACTCTGATATGTGCATATGCCCCCCACCAGCTGTAGACATGCACACTGGAGAAGGTTGCAGCAGTATTTCTGGAGGCCTACTCCACCTTGCACATAGTGGGAGGAAACGTCAATGATATCATGGCCCCTGACCTGGACTGCTCACAGCTGTGGTCCCTCCTAGGGAAACTCCCTTGGCACGATGTGTGGACACGCTGAGCCTTTTTGGCCTGTGGAGATGCCATCATCTGGTGAACAGAGGCTACTCGTTTTTCTCCAGGGCTCACAAGGTCTTTTCCAGGAAAGATTACATAGTTGCCCCAACAGGTGTGGTAGCCACGCTTGAAAGGGCAAACTACTTAGCATGAGGGCTGTGTGATCATTCGCCTCCCTGGATCACAATGGGTGGGGGGTGTCACTTACAGGGATTCGGGCTGGAAACTGACGGACTTGCGGGCTCTGGAGGTTGCCCAGGACCTCCAAGTAGATTCGTAACTCTACTTCAAGAAAACAAGGGGTCAGTGGACTCAGCTTCAATGTTCTGGGGGCCTACAAAGCAGTCCTTAGAGATAGGGCAGAGAACTTACTTGCACACAGAAAGCGGGGAGCGACAGGGGAGTTAGAGGAAATTGAGCACCAGCTGATACACCTTGAGCAATCTTCTGGAGCCTAGATAGACCCACGAGTCCTCTGCAAAATTGAAATGCTCCGTATTGAATACCAAGCCCTGGCACAGGGGGAGGTGAAGAAGCAAATGTTATCCATACAACACCACCTGTACGATGCTGAGGACAAAGCTGGCAAGCTGCTCGCATGGTTGAGCAAGAGAGAAGCAGAAGCCTGCTGGATGCTGTGTATCATTAATGAGTCCAGGGACACCCACTCGACCGATAAAGAAATAGTTTAGGTCTTTGCAATATACTATAAATCTTTCTATGAGGCACACCCACTGTTTGATGCCGAATACATCACAGTCTACCAAGACACATTAGATAAGCCGGTGGTGCCCGCTGAGGGCCAGTTGGAACTTGAGGAGGAGATCACACTCACAGAGGTGAAGGCGCTCATTGCGAAACTGAAGCCACGAAAGACCCCTGGGCTTAACAGTCTGACTGGGTGAATTTTTTAGGCGTTATGCTGGGTTGCTAGGACCATATGTGTTGAACCTTTACAGAGAGGCCTGGGGCAAATGGTGGGTTTGCCCTCCTTGACATTATGGCATACTACTGCACAGCACATATGGTGGCTGTTAGACTTGGCATCCTTGGCGTGGTCTCCCCGTTTTGCCTCTGTTTCCCAGGTTGTTGATGTGTGCTGGTCTCTGTTTTTGCTGTTTTTGATCATCTAGGACTCTACCACTGCTATCCAGTGCTAAAGTGCAGGTGCTCCTATGTAAAATGTATGTGTAATTGGCTTTCCATGATTGCCATATTTGATTTACTAGTAAGTCCCTAGTACAGTGCACTAGAGGTGCCCAGGGCCTTTAAATCAAATGCTACTAGTGGGCCTGCAGCACTGGTTGTGCCACCCACATAAGTAGCCCTGTAAACATGGCTCAGACCTGCCACTGCAGTGTCTGTGTGTGCAGTTTTAAACTGCCAATTCAACTTGGCAAGTGTACCCACTTGCCATGCCTAAACCTTTCCTTTTCTAACATGTAAGGCACCCCTTAGGTAGGCCCTAGGTAGCCCCATGGGTAGGGTGCAGTGTATGTTTAAGGTAGGACATATACAAATGTGTTTTATATGTCCTGACAGTGAAATACTGCCAAATTCGTTTTTCACTGTGCAAGGTCTATCTCTCTCATAGGTTACCATGGGGGCTGCCTTTAAATATTATTAAAGTGCGGGGAGTGGCTTGGGGCATGAAGATAGCGGCAACACTTTGAGAGTGCTCCAGACCCCTCCGTCATCCGCCGCCATTCACGCCATGCCAGTGTTGTTCCCTGAGCCCCTAGGGCCCTGCTGAAGTCGGTAGAGCTGGGGGACAAAGTTTCAGACTGCAAAGATCCTGTCGGGTGGGCGCCCAAGATGAACCCGGTGCATCAGCTGGACCGCTTGCCGGGAGCGGGCCGCCTCACGAGGAGAGACCGGACCTGCTCCCCGCCCAGCTGTACGCGGCCGCGGGGTGGTTGGAAAGGGGCACCCAGGAGAAGAGAGCCCGGTGCGATCAGTGCGGAGGCCTGATCGCCTCTGAGACTGGGCGCTGTAGCACAGCGTGGACCTGGGACCGGTTGCTGGCTGGTCACGTCTGCCCCACTGAGACTTGGCCGAGCCTCAGGCGGCCTGGTTCAGTGAGAGAGGGGGTGTGGATGCCTGCGAGGCAAAGGCCCCTGGGACGGGTGGTGGCCGGGTCGCAGCCTATGCGTGGTGCCGCGGTGCGGCCGGTGACTGGGCCCGCACTGGCCGGGCCGGCTTCACTGGCCTGGTTGGACGGCGACGGTCCGCAGATCGGAGGTCAGGCCTGCAACATCTCTGGAGGCTCTGGCGGTTCTGGCGCTGCTGTGCAGAGTACTGAAGGACAAAGAAAGGGCGGCAGGCTGGGGAGTGACCTGCGGAGGAGGCGCATTTGGTGCTGGGGGCTTCAGCGGCAGTCGGGTCGCGAGGGAGACTGTGTGGGCCCCCTGTGCCTGTTCCCTCCTGGCAGTGCCCTGAACTGTGAGGACTGCCGCCCTCTGAGGCCTGGAGACAGCCTATGTGAAATTGTGACCTCTGAGACCACGTTTGGGCCTGCCGAGGAGAGGAGGGCCCGTGCTGAAGTGGGGGGCGGTCTGGTCTGGCTGGCTCCCTGACCCGGGGGAATGCAGTGGGGCTAGCCTACGGGCCTCCGTTTGCCAATCCTGCGAAATGAAGAGGCCTTCGTGGCTGGATTTCATTGGGTCTGGCCGGACGGGCCCCAGGGCCCCCCGGCGATCTGTGAACAAAAGTACATCTGTGGAATCTGACTGGTGGAGGTATGAGGAAAGACAGACAGGCCAAACCCTCCTCCTCCCAACCTCGCATTGACAAATTCACTACCCCGGCCAGACTGACCATGTGCGGGGGTGTGGGGGCTCCGCCCTGGCAGAACAGACCAAAGGGGACACTGACAAGATCCTGCAAGCCATACAGACCTCCCAGGTGGTGGTGGAAAATAAGATTGGAGAGGTCAGAGTGGACATGGCGCTGTTGCGCCTGGGCCTTAAGAACGCTTCGGCGTGGCTCACTGAGGATGAAACCCGTGTGTCGACAGTGGAGGATGAGGTTCAGGATCTTAAAATTAAGGTCTCTTGCCTTCTCACCCGTACGCATGATCTACAACAGCGAGCGGAGGATGCAGAAAACCGCTCAAGACGGAATGACCTACGCTTTGTGGGGATCCCAGAGGCCGTCAAAGGTTCCAACTCCGTGGGGCTCCTAGAGAAATGGATTAAGACATGGGTCCCTTCGGACAAGCTGTCGACATGGTTTGCTATTGAGCGTACCCATAAAGCTCTTTCTGCAAAGCCTCCCACTCCCCGGGGCGGCGCCCAAGGCATTCATCGCCCACCTCCTTAACTTTCGGGACCAGGAAGCCGTGCTCCGGGAGGCACATGCTCCACAGGACGTTCGCTATCAGAACTCAAGTATCCTGATCTTCCTGGACTACTCTTGGGAAGTCCAGATGAAGCGGCACTCTTATGAGGAAGTAAAATAGAAACTACGAGCGCTCAACCTGAAATACATGCTCCTCTTCCCGGCCTGCCTCAAGTTCCTACATGCTGGTGGGGAGCACTTCTTCGACACACCGGAGGAGGCTTGGGAATGGGCGAAGGAGAAGCGGCCACTTCAAAGGGGTGCCGGTAGGCCCCCTTCTCATCCTGAGGGATCACTGGACGTGGGGCCTGGGGAGGTCTCCAGGGGTCCCGGCCACTCGGGTTGCCCTCGCGCCGGCTCCCACCACCTAAAGGCATAGGTTTCGGAGGGCCTCCCGGGTCCACGGAGCGGGCACCCCCTCACCGTCGCCGCTTCGGAGGAGAGAGAACTCTAGGGACTCGATCTCGCTGGAGCGCCTCACTCAGGGGGGGAGAAAGACTGAGTCAGACCCCTCTCCTTTGAGGCCCTGGGGCTGCGATCGGCTTAACATGGCTTACTAATGGAACATAGCTGAAATCCGAAGCATTGAGGGGTCCACTACTCCACACCACTACAGGGGTTACCCTACCTTTCTGTTGAGTTCAGTTGGGGAGGGAAAGTATAGGGAGGGGGAGTTCAGAGGTAATTATCACTACACAATGGTATTATTGTGTTGTTGTTTGCTTCTAGTTCTTAGTATTTGGAGGTTGCATATGAAGGGATGCACACTGAACACACAGGCACCAGACGAGTGTGGGGCCCACTACTCGCTGCACCGCACCCAGATTTGGGTTGTGCCCCTCCAGGTGTCCAGGAGATACTGGAGGATGCCCTGTTTCAAGACATCATATGACACACATGACAATAGTCTCCTGGAATGTTAATGGCCTCCTCAATAAGGATAAGCGGACGGCAGTGCTGTGCCACATGCAGCGCCTCCGACCTTCTATCCTACTTCTCCAGGTGACATACTTACTGGGGTCCACATGCCCGTTCTTGGTCCGCTATGGCTTTGATCGGGCTTACCATTCCGGGTACACTCGGGGGCTCGGGCGTGGCAATACTTCTACACCGGGGCTACCCCTTGACAGTGCAGCAGACCTGGGAAGGCCCGCAGGAGAGGTACGTGGCCCTAACGGGACAGCTGAACGGACGTAACATAAACCTACTTAGCATAAATGCCCCTCCTGCTGGGCTCGAGGGATTCTTTGATGCTCTCACCGCTCTCCTAGCCCAAACGCCCATCAGATTCACGGCCGTGGGCGGTGACATAAACGCTGTCCTGGACCCGAGTCTGGACCTTACGGGCCCCTTTTTCCGATGTCTGCCGTAGACGCTCACGGGCTCTGACCCAATGGATGTTGAATATGGACCTTAATGACGCTTGGCTAGTGAGGCACCCCTGCCACCAGTAATACACCCACACTTCAGCAGCGCACCACACCCAGGCCCATATAGACATGATCCTTACACCGACCACCAACATCCCCCTAGTCACTCAGATCCAAATAAATGCCCCGGGGCCTCTCCGATCATTCGCCTATCTCAATGGTTATTGGCTATCCGGAGCAGCACCAGAGACCTTTATGGTGTCTCAACACTTGGTTCCTTCAAGATGAGAGAAGATGGGCCTCCATAAAGAGATTAAACTCTACTTTAGCGAAAATACCAGATCAGTTCAATCCCGTATTACTCTTTGGGCAGCAGGTAAAGCCACAGTCCGCATTCATGCGAAAGGTCTCCTGCGAAGACGGGAGAAGGAGAAACAAGCCCATATCACATCCCTTGAAGCCAGAGAACTCCTCCTGGAACGCAAGGCACTAGACCCCGGGGGGGAGGGACACAGACGAGCCCTGGAGATGATAAGGCAAGAAATTAGAGCCCACTTCCTGGAGGAGGCAAAACAGATCTGGCAGGCAGCGCACGGCCCGAGTTTACGGTTGGGGGGACAAAAACAGTAATGACCTATACTGGTTGGCCACCGGCCCCCTGAAGGGGTGGGTGATCCCCGAAATAATGGATGAGTCCGGACAGATGCACACGATTCCTCAAGACATAGCTGAGACCTTCGCCCACTATTATGCTGCCCTATACAAGGCGGCACCTAGACCTATTGTCGAACAACAGATGCCGCTACTGAATGAGATAGACATGCCAGTCGGTTGGCATAGGTCTTGATGACCCCATAACCCTGGAAGAAATAGGGGAAGCCATTGCGAATCTTCATCCTGGAAAGACCCCGGGCCCAGATGGATATCCGGCAGAATACTATTCCAAGTTCCAAGACCTACTGGTGCCCCAGCTTCACTGCCTCTATGTGAAGGCCCTGGAGAGGGGCGCCTTCCCTGCCGACCTCGAACGGGCCACAATTGTTGTGTTGCCTACATCCAGGCCGCCCTCCAGGCACTGCGCAGATTATCGCCCAATCTCCTTAATCAACACTGAGTTTAAGATTTATGGCAATATACTGGCTAGTCGCCTAAGGCCAGAGCTGTGGCACCTGATCCATCTGGATCAATGTGGCTTTATGCCCACCCATAGTACTAGACACTGCTTACGGAGGCTCCATGTCGCCCGAGCACATCAACAAGCGCTTCCCGCCCCCCTCGCCCTCCTCCTAATTGACTTTGAAAAAGCGTTTGATATGGTGGACTGGAGTTATCAGGACCTGGTTCTCCGGAAGGCGGGCCTGGGATGCCCTATTCGGTGCATGGTTCAATTATTATACCAAGCGCCCTTGGCCCGTGTCCTCGTGAAAGGAAGGCTGTCGGAGGTCTTACATATTGAGAGGGGTAATAGACAGGGGTGCCCTCTATCTCCCCTCCTCTTCGCCCTCGCCATAAAGCCCCTTGCACAAATGATTCGCCCAGGTGCCTTCTTGGAGCGATGGTGGTAGGGGGCAGGAGGAGAGGACCGTATCGCACTATATGCAGATGACGTACTGCTCAATTTGTCGCACCCGGAGATAGGCGAACCTTGGTGTCTTCAATTGCTACATATCTTTGGTGAGGCATCTGGCCTCAGAATGAATGCTAAGGAGTCTCTGTTGGTTCCGTTTTCTGAATCCCGAGCATTGGTTGACTGGCAGACAACCATTCCTATGCTACGATTAAGCTTCACATACCTCGGCATCAAAATCGCACTTGATCCCGACATGACCTGGGCCCTTAATCTCACTTCGCTCTCGCGAAGAGTGAGAGCGGACCTGGGAAAATGGCAGACTCTGCCTCTTAACGTCATGGGACGCATAGCACTGTATGAAATTTTCTGTATATCCTCCAGAATCTCCCCATCCGGATCCCCCGGCACTTGTTCCGGGAGATGGATGCGGTGGCCCGTTCCTTTGTGTGGCGGGGGGCCGCCGCCGCCTCTCCTGGCACTCTTGTCACCGCAGCATGTTCGACAGTAGCCGGGCTATGTCAAATTTATGACTATATTAACTGGCAGCACAGGTTCTCACTATTAATGAATGGTTATCGGGGGTAGGATAACCCAGCCTATCGACTGGAACTGTCAACAATGGGATTCCCACGACTCATGGATATGATGTACGGCTCTCCTATCCCCAGGGCTATGCCTGAAATTACTGGCCAGGTTCTATATGGATGGCGCGTGGCCCAGAAGCTGATGGGGTGGTGGGGTCAGGTCACTCGGCACACCCCGCTATGGCAGGGAACGTGGATGCTCACCTCGAGGTTGCTACTCTCGAGGGCTTTAAGCGTTGGGATGACATAGGCATCACGGTGGTGGGAAATGTCGGGGAGGATGCACACATGATGTCCTTCCAGTGACTCCAGGAGACCTACACCCTGAATCAGACACAATTCCACAAATTCTTACAGCTCTGACATGCACTACATACCCACATTAGCAATAGCACCCAGATCCCTGACTTCAGTGCTATGGGGGTAAAGACAATGATGGGGGCTCTGGGTGGGGGGGGTGTTGCAAATTTACCGCTCCCTGTGTTGAACGCCTCTCCGCCCCTTCTGTCCTTGCAGGCCAATTGTGAGGCCTGGATCAGCCCCCTGAAGGAAGAGGATTGTCGAGAAGCGTTGATGGGGCACGCACCCTTGCAAAATCTGCAAGGCTACAAATGTTTTTTTTGCATTGTGCTTATCTGACGCCAGCCCGATTATTTCATGCCAGACTCAAACCAGACTCTCGGTGTGGTAGATGTCTTCATTCACCAGCGGACTTCTTCCATATGGTGTGGTCATGCCCCAAGATCCAACGGTACTGGACAGATGTCCTAGGTAAACTGCCCACTTTGTTGAACATTGACCTGGTGGCCTCCCCCAGGGTAGCCCTACTGGGGGTGATGGAGGACGTGTGGGGTACCCGGGCGACTTGCACGCTGGTGGGCACGGCTCTGCTTATTGCCAAAAGGGACATTGCTGGATGATGGGTCTCTGAAACTCCTCCCTCGCTACAGCAGTGGAGAAGGGGGATAGATTGGTGTGCTCAAATGGAAAGATTCATTTACCAGGCAAGGGGGTGTGAAGGTAAATACCATAAGATTTGGGATCTATGGTTGGGCACCACTCACCCATGAATATGTAAACGGGCCTGCGTGCTGTGTGACCTTACTCGTCCGAAATTCTGTAACTGAATGTATCACTGTGATAATGAATTGTGCCCCCTTTGCAACCTGTTGTTATGTGTACAAATCAATAAAAATTGGTTGCCAAAAAATATATCATTAAAGTGCAGATTCCCTTTGGGAGCAGATAGAAATTTGGAGTTTAGGGTCTCTGAACTTACAATTTCAAAATACATCTTTTAGTAAACTTTGTTTTTAGATTGTGTGTCTGAAAATGCCACTTTTAGAAAGTAGGTATTTTCTTGCTTAAACCATTCTGTGCCTGTTTGTGGATTCCATGTCTGGGTCAGTTTGACAGTTGAGCTGTTTGCACCTCTCCTCTGGACAGTGACACAAAGGGAGCTGGGGTGTAGCCTGCATATCCTGATGAGCCATCTGTGCTAGGAGGGAGGGGAGGAGTGGTCACTCACACCTGAAAGGGCTGTGCCTGCCCTCACACAATGCAGTCTCCAACCCCCTGGTATGTGTCTAGGGCTTGGCCTGGGCAAGGCAAGATCTTACAAACAAGAGAGACTCTCCTTTGAAGTTTGCCTACTTCAAAGGCAGAAAGGAGTATAAGTAGTGGACGCCAAACCCCTGAAAATTAGATCACTTCTGGAATCAAGAGGAACCTCTGCCAAGGAGAAGAGATGAAGAGCTGAAAAGAAGTGTTGCTCCTGCCTGTGACTGTGCTTTGTTGGGCTATCCTGCAGTTGCTGCTCCTGCCTGTGAAAGGGGAGAAAGACTGGACTTGTTGTGCATTCGTGGTTGAGAAGAATCTCCAAGGGCCTGAACTGAGCTTTCCTCCTGTTGTTGAAGTCTCAGGGACATCAAAGACTTTCCCTGCCAGCACCTGGACTCTCTGCTGAGACTCCTGCCCTGCCAAGTGGTGCCCTATCCAGTCCCTGGGCCCTTGAGAGGTGAAGCTGGCAGCTAAGAACTGAAAATCCACGCAAAGACCGCCGTCCTGGGAAACTTTCGACGCACCACCTGCCTCACTGCTGATAAACACAACAGCGCTGCGCACGGAAAAACAACGCAAAGCCTGCCCGGACCCGAGGTGTCCGTCCGGATCGACGCATTGCTCTCTTGCGGGAGAGAAGAAACGACCCATGCCAATCTGACCAAAGGAGGAACGACACACGTTCTCGTTTGCAACTGAGAAATCGTTGGCCTTTTTTCAACGCACACTCGCCTGTGCGGCTTTCTTTTGACGGTACCTAGGTACGTTTGTACACTAACAGCATTCTCTCTGTTTTCTAAGGATTAAGACTCTTATTCATTTAAAAATTCATGTCTTGACTTGTGTATGTTGGATTTTTGTCATTTTGGTCTTGTTTGGTTTAGATAAATATTACCTATTTTTCTAAACCTGTGTTGTGTCATTTTGTAGTGGTTCTCTGCATTACTGTGTGTATTGGTACAAATACTTTACACATTGCTTCTGAAGTTAAGCCTGCCTGCTCATGCCAAGCTACCAAGGGGATGAGTGGAGGTTAATTGAGGGTGATTCTCCTTTTCCCTGACCAGAGTGAGGGTCCTTACTTGGACAGGGGGTAACCTGACTGCCAGCCAAAGACCCCATTTCTAACAGTGGCCATTTATGATTGGTTGTTTGCACCGCAGGGACACTCCACCTATAGGTTTCAGTGGGCACAGATTGTCACAAGGTCATACCTACACTATACATTTAGAGGGAAGGGCACTGGACAGCTGCTGCTGGCAAGAAGGTAGCACTGGAGAAAAAGGGTACCATTTGTGTAGGCTGGGCAAGTAAAATACCCTGAGTAACTCCCATATGGGAAGAAGCATGGATACATGAACTGGAGAACCTCAAGGGATTGAATGTATGGGCCATGCTTGGAATATTCCTCCTGGATCGGGGATCCCTTCGAAGATGGAAGCCTGGTGCCCTTTTCTTCCCTTCAAAGGGAATAACAATCTAACCCAAACCAATATCCAAAGTATGTGCTGCTGTGGCACTCTTGGCAAGCATAGGGGGTGGGAGACCTTGACTTACCTGAATACGCTCCCCTGGAGGGTAGGTTGCTAATGGAAGAGCTTGAATCAAAGGCAATTTCTCTCACTTTTAAAACCCTCAATAATAACATGCCAGCCAAACTGGGTAAGCTGTGTGACAGGTGCATGAGAGATGTGGAAGATGTGGACTAGGAGGCGGCCCTGATACACCCAAGGGAGTATTAAGTACAGGTAGCACCTGATACAGCTCAAGATATTACATTGAGTCTATTATGATTGTGAACGACACATTTACCACAAGACGGAGGACCTCCGGGATGGCAACCTGGGACGGGCACTGAAATCCATGAAGGGATCCTTACACTTTTGGTGCTCGCTACCACTATCTCCGTTGGGCAAAGTGGCAGTGGCGAACATGTTGTTGCTTCCCCGCCTTCTCTATTTCTTTGCAGCATTACCGGTTGTGGTACCCAAGAGCTTTTTTCGCAAACTAAACATGGTTTTACTGGGGCTCATATGGGTAGAGGGTAGAACCCGAGTGGCATTAGCCACCTTGCACCGCCCATTGAGAAAAGGTGGGCTTGGCGCCCCGAATTTTGAATTATATTTTGCCTCTGCCCAATTACAATGGATATTAAACTGGATACATAGACCAGGGGCGGCAGAATCCAGGTAGATCAGAACACAGCTAAAGGAATTACCACTGATTACATGGTTATCAGGTGCCATGATGAAGGGATCTTCAGGTAACCCGCTAATGCTGGCCGCGCATACCTGCTGGTCACAATATATTCAAAAACCTTGCACGGGAACTCCGTACTCTCCCCTCGTCCCACTGGGACAGATCCCGGGATCGTCAGGAACACATGGTATGTCTTCAACCACTATCTGGGTGGAAGCAGGGATAGTAACAGTGGGAGATTGTTTTGAGGAAGGAGTATTGATGTCATTTGCAGCCATGAATGATCTCACGGAAGTGGGCTCTGGTCAATTCATGGCATATCACAATATACGCCGCTTAATTATGAAGGCATGGGCGTCACTCGACCGGGAACCAACTATATCCCCGCATTTCACCATATGTTGTTATATGACACCCAAGATAAAACTATAACAAATTTATATAAAACTTTAAACAACCTTCCCGACATAAGACTTGAGAGGACAAGAAATAGATGGAACATAGTACTACCGAACCAGTTAACACAAGAAGAGTGGTCACAAGCCCTGCAACATACACAAAGGGTCTCCAGAAACCCCAGATTTAGATATACCCAATTTAATTATTTCCACCAGACATACTTATCACCGCTAGGTTAAAACGAATATATTCAGACTCGGACCCAGTTTTCCCCCGCTGTGGTGCTGTATCCGCCCACTTCTATCACATGGTTTGGGAATGTAGCCCTCTCGCTGAGGAGTGGAGGAGAATAGTAGCTGATGTCTCAGAGATCACAGATCATCTGTTTATCTTGGACCCTGGTTCTTGTCTATTGGGAGTAAGAATAAGGGGGAAAAAACATAGACATGTACATAAGTTTGCAGACCTAGCATCATAATGTACAAGAGACTGATAGCAATGAATTGGAAAGCCCCGAAGGCACCAGACGTGAACACTTGGAGAGCTCTGACATTAAGATGGTCACGGACTGTTAGGGTTTGTGCACAGCAAAGAGCATGTCCCCTCTCACTGCACTAGTGGGTTCTGTAATAGCTCCCTTTTAAACTTACTATTGAAAGCCTTTCTTGTTATCTCACCTTCCCCCCCCCCTCTAGGCTTCTGTGTATGTTGTTTAATGTGCTGTTTTGTTTACACATTGGGCCTTGCTCTTACCAAGGCTTCTTTAAAACACTCCTCCCTAGGCCATGTGTTAATTCAACTCATTTGCATAATAACTGAAACTCTGCACACCTTTCAAGAACATGTGCAGCATGTGAGGACCACACCCAGCTCTTCAAACCACACCCAGCTCTGCACACCTTTCAAGAACATGTGCAGCATGTGAGGACCACACCCAGCCCTTCAAACCACACCCAGCCCTGTCTATAAAAGGCAGCCCCCGAGCCTCACCCAGTGCTTGTGCTTGTCTACCTCCCACTTACCTGAGACCAGATCCCTCGGGGCTGGCACTCCTGCTCTCTACAGACTTTCATTGGCTTCAATGGGTGCAGCTGCTGGCTCTTCCTTCCTCCGGTTTCCGGTTCCTCCTTGCCTCAGCCTCTCTCCTACAAGCAACCTGCAAAAGAGAAAGAGACAAGGTTAGACTGATCAGTATCTCTTGCCAGCAACAAGTAAGTGCAAAACTTTTTTATTACCTGAAAGAACTTTGACAACAATTTCTGGATTCGTGTATAGACAATTTGAAACAAGATACCTTCCACGAACATTGTGGTTCAAACCCTTTGTTACAAGAATACTTTGCGGAACTTTGTGAATCAAACAATTTTTTTAATGGAACTTTTAAGAATTGAACAGTGGAAACCATTAACAGCAAGACAAACAGTAAATCAAGGACTTGCACAAATTACATGCTGTATTTTGATGTAAAAGTACAGTATTTGTTTTATAAAAGATTCTGGAAATATGGGAAAAGTGAGTCTGCTATTGGGAGTTTAGGCTTTAGTTATATTAAGATGAATGTTAGATATTGGTAATTCTGATAACGGTATTTGTTTAATGTTTTAGAAGCTTTACAGCAATAGAAAGCACATCCCAGAGCAGTAACACATTCCAAACCTGGAAACTAGAGACCAGGATCCAAGAGGTACTTTTAGAAGAGAATTTCTAATAAATAAAGGGATAGTCAGGAACCCATTTAGGAATAGGTTGTACTTATCTGTTCTTTGTTTATGTTTCATTAGGCACCAGTTTCTACAGAAGTCAGAAAGGGCCGCAAATTTGTGCAGCACTTCAACAGTGGAAACGCAAGAACGGTGTTGTCTCTCTATTTTATTTTATCCACTTCCCCCCTTCCCTTGAGCTTCTGTTCTTAGTGCACTGTTTTAAAAACTAGTGTGTTGGAACAAGCAGTTTCAGGGTGGGGTCGGATTGTCTTCAACCTCCATCAGAACTGAACAAGGACTCAGGTGAGCTGGGGCTTTGACAGAAGCACAAGCCTTAAAAAAAAATATATTTCAGTTCTGGTGGACGATGAATACCGGGGAAGTAATAGAGGGCATTGACGTCACGGATATGGCGCAGGCCCCAAATGAGGACTTGGCTCATAATGAATCAGTGTCTGGCATCTTGCAACATATGCAAGAGGAAATAGAGAGATTAAAGATGGAGAATACCTCTTTAAAACAGGATTTAAGCAGGTATAAATTTAGGGGATCTCAGTGGAACACAGCTTTTACGCCTTTGTTTAAAACCTCCTCAGAGACAGGGGCGCCATCAAAACATACAACTTTGCCTCCCCCAGTTGAGGTTACTGTTAATGTTCCTAATGCTGTGCCCTTAGCAGCACCTGAACGTTTTCATGGAGATAGTAACAAATTCCATGTTTTTATCAATCAATGTCAATTACACTTCGTTTGTAAGCCACAACAATTCCCTACTGATGCTACGAAAGTGGCATTCGTCTTGTCTTATTTGGGTGGCACAGCAGCTAATTGGTCAATTCCTTTCGTGGAGAGAGATGATCCCATCCTCCATAATTGGAATCAATTTAAACGTACCATGACCAGCCTTTTTGCAAAACACACTTTCATGCAGGCAAGTGATAATGAGCTTTTAAACCTTAAACAAGGTAACAAGGATTTATTGACCTATCTCACTAGTTTTAATCGTTTGCTCACCGAGACACAGTGGCCAGAAGAAAAGCGTGTCTCCCTTTTTTATAAAGGTTTGAGAGACGAGTTAAAAGACGCGCTGGCTCATATCGTTGATTTGCCAGAAGACTATTCGGACTTTGTAGATTTAGTTGTGAAATTAGAACATAGACTAGGAGAAAGAAAGGGAGATAAATACAAACTGGAATCACGGTTAACTTTTATTAGACACGAGAAGAAAGACCCAGATAATAAACTCCCTGAACCTGAGCCTATGCAAATAGGGACACTCAGAGGTCCACTCACATCAGAGGGAAAAGAAAGAAGGAGAAAACTTCAATTATGTTTATATTGTGGCAGGGCAGGTCACTTTGCCAGAGAATGTCCAGTAAAGCCTAAAACTCCACGAAAGGGTGCTGTTTCCTCCACCTCCTCAACTGAATCGGGAAACGATTAAGCTCGACAAGGGGAGAGGTTACTTGTTCGAGAAAACATCTTAATAAAACCTCTAATGCTGCAGCCTTCATGGTACCGCACATACCTAGACATTTCATAATTCAGGTAGTTTTAATTGTTACTACCCAAGTGAGGCATTCTCTCCCTGTCCTACTGGACTCAGGCGCGATAGGAAATTTTGTGGATAATAAGTTAGCTGAAAACTTAGGACTTCCTATGTGCCTAAAGCCTTGTCCAGAAGCAGTATGTGCAGTGGATGGGTCAGAATTGACCTCTGGATTAATCACAAAACAAACAAGTCCACTTGTTATGGTCTGTCTGTACGGGCACACAGAGGTGATTAGCTTTGATCTGATAGATACTCCTAATTTTGGTTTGATTCTCGGGGTACCCTGGTTAACAACTCATAACCCAAAAATTGATTGGGTGAATAGAACTGTTACTTTGGATTCCTCTTTCTGTAGAACCAATTGCTATCAAGAAGCAGGTACAGAACAGAGCACAGTATTATACTGTGCTAGTCTTACACAAGATGAACCAAGTCTCCCTCCTGAATATTCAGACTTTAAAGACGTCTTTGATCCAGTAAAGGCTAGTGTGCTGCCCCCACATAGGTCTTATGACTGTCATATAGATCTTATCCCAGGGGCCCCTTTACCTAATAACAGAGTATATGCTTTGACTGACGAAGAAACCAAATACTTAAGAACCTACCTAGATGACCTACTACAGTCTGGGTTCATCCGTCATTCCACATCTCCGGTGTCATCTCCACTCTTTTTTATCCCGAAGCCGGATAAATCCCTGCGCGCGTGTATCGATTATAGAGGAATAAATAAGGCTACAATAAAGAATAAATATCCTCTTCCTCTAATACCTGTGTTGTTGGATCAATTAAGACATTCTACTGTATACACTAAACTAGATCTGCGGGGAGCTTACCACCTGGTCCCAGTAAAAGAGGGGGATGAGTGGAAGACAGCTTTCAAGACAAAGTTTGGTTTATTTGAGTACACAGTAATGCCCTTTGCAAAACACTGCCAACACAAAACCGTAACAGTGCATATAGAATATGCAAATACGATACTTCCATACTGATAGTGAGTTCTGTTTCTAAATATTTGGCAGCAGCATGGAAAATCCGCAGTAGGATCATTACAGATCTTAATCCACCGGTTGAAGAACAGTTCAGAAGTTAGCAAACTAGTACCTGTTATATTAGTCTGGGATTTTAAATAAAACTATCAGTGCGACCTATCAAGGATCAAAGACTTTATCCCCGAGTATGCTGTCTAGCGGGTTACCCCAATAGAAGTGATCTATAGCTCCCCAGCACATATAATTTTACAAATGATAAGATGAAATTTATTTGATCAACTTATCCAATAGAACTGATTAACTTAGGGCACCATTTTCCACTGGTCGATTTCTAACTTTTGCTAACAGGAGCTATTGTATGTAGTTTTTTTTTTTTTTTTTTTTTTCTAAGTTTCACTTTTTGTATAAACCTCCTTTATAATGGTTTTTATGCTTTTAACAACTGACCAGTATCATCCTAGCATTTAGCGTCTTGCATAGGGTAAGATCCAGAGACTATTTTTGAGAGTCTTGTCTTAATTATTTATGAAACCTTTTATGTAGTTTTATGAACTTTTTTCCTGTTTTAATTGCCAATGTCCTTTTAATATATATATATATATATATATATATATATATATATATATATATATATATATATATATATTATTTTTTTTTTTAATTTATTTATTATGTAATGGTTTATGACTTTTATCCCTCTGTATGTATGATTATTTTTAACTTCTCAAATGGTCCAAATCTGGACCGAATAAACTATTGATTGAATGCCCTTTGGGTTATGTAATGCCCCTGCGGCCTTTCAGTTCTTTATAAATGAGGTCCTACACAAATTCCTGGACGTTTGTGTCATAGTATACATAGACGACATCCTCATTTACTCTAAGAACTCAGAAGAACATACCCAACATGTTCGTGCAGTATTATCAAAGTTAAAAGAAAATCATCTTTTTGCTAAGTTAGAAAAGTGTACTTTTCATGTCAGCAAGGTGGACTTTTTAGGATACTGCCTGTCACCTCAAGGAATAACTATGGATGTAAAGAAAATCAGTGCTATTGCTGATTGGCCAGAACCATCCTCTGTAAAAGATATTCAGAAATTTCTGGGTTTCGCCAATTTTTATAGGAGGTTTATTGCACATTTTGCAGACATTGCGGCCCCAATAACTACCTTGTTGCGGAAAGGGCAACGATTTCTTGACTGATGAGGCGGCACACGCCTTTCAACTCCTAAAACAAAAATTCACTTCAGCCCCAATTCTGAAACATCCTGATCCTGACTTGCCCTTTTTTGTTGAAGCGGATGCTTCACAAGTAGCTTTAGGAGGAGTTCTCTCTCAACGAGATGCAGTAGATGGCCAGTTACATCCTATAGCCTTCTATTCCAAAAAGTTATTACCAGCTGAACAAAATTACACTGTGGCTGAAAGGGAACTACTAGCTATCAAATTAGCCTTTTCAGAATGGAGGCACCATTTAATGGGAGCCAAGTACCCAGTTACAATCTTTTCTGACCATAGGAACCTACAGTTTTTTGGATCACTTAAAGCACTAACACCACGTCAGATGCGCTGGTTAATTTTTTTTAGCACATTTGACTTTGTAATAACCTATAGACCAGGTGCACAACAAATTCAATCTGATGTGTTATCTAGATACGGACATACCTCAGACATGAAACAAGATAAAATAGGAGAACCCATTATTCCTCAGTTTTTGGCACCAGTACAACAGAAGGATTTCATCACAGATCTATATAATGCACACATGAAAATAGCATCCCAGGATTTGTTAAAGGATTCCCATAACACAATACAACGAGGTTTATTGTATCACGACAACATGCTGTTAGTGCCCACCTCTGAATTACAAACACAGGTGATAATGTGGCATCACGCCTCACCATTGGCAGGTCATCCTGGTTGGGTAAAAACCCTAGAAAATGTGCAAAAACACTTTTGCTGGGACACTATAAGAAAGGACATTAAGCAATTTGTCACTACCTGTCCAATTTGTGCAAGACATAAATCTTCTCATAAGGCCCCTGACGGCTTGTTAATACCAATGCCAACACCCAAACAACACTGGCACACTGTGAGCGTAGACTTTATTGTAGGTTTACCACCTGTAAAATCTTTCACAACAGTGTTGGTTATAGTGGATTTTTTATCTAAAATGGCACATTTTGTACCATTACGGAAATTACCCACGGCGGCAGAATTTGCCGATATTTTTATAAGGGAAATTGTGCGTTTACATGGTTTGCCAAGCAAAGTGGTGTCAGACCGAGGGAGCCAGTTCATCTCTAGATTTTGGAAAAAATTATGTGAAAAACTGAAAATAGATGTGGCATTATCCACTGCTTTCCACCCAGAGACAGATGGACAGACTGAACGACTGAACCAAACCTTACTTCAAACGCTACGTTGTTTATTGGCTGATTATTCTAGTGAATGGTTGGAAGCTCTCCCTGTAGCGGAGTTTGTTTATAATAATACTGAGCATTCAGCTCTACTTTGCTCACCATTCTATTTCTTGCAGGGGTATCATTCAAGAGCTATACCCATTTTGTTAGAAGATTCCCTGTTACCTACAGTAACGGATAGACTAACAAGGTTAGGTGACATACAAGACAAAGCCAGGAAACATTTATTAAAGTACAAGGAAAGCATGAAAAGACAAGCAGACAAACACAGATCTGAGGCCCCAATGTATAAAATTGGTGACAAGGTATGGCTCTCTACAAAGAACCTAAACATAGTGGGATCCCGAAAGCTGCAACCACGTTTCATTGGACCCTTTAGTATAACTGCCATAGTAAACCCGGTAACAGTAAAATTAGATTTACCAAAAGAATATCCAGTACATACTACATTCCATGTGTCCTTGCTTAAGCCGTACAACCCAAAAACACGACCTGAACCACCACCTCCACCCATACCAATTAAGGGAAATCTAGAATATGAAGTGAAAAGCATAAAAGACTCAAAAAGAATTAGTGGACGTCTGTTTTATTTAGTAGAATGGAAAGGATATGATGAATCTGAGAATTCATGGGAACCAGCATCATATGTACATGCCCCACAGCTGATTAGACGGTTTTATTAAAAAAATCCAGGAAAACCCCGTCCTGTAGGAGGGCCTTTGAGGGGGGCAACTGTTAGGGTTTGTGCACAGCAAAGAGCATGTCCCCTCTCACTGCACTAGTGGGTTCTGTAATAGCTCCCTTTTAAACTTACTATTGAAAGCCTTTCTTGTTATCTCACCTTCCCCTCCCCCCCCAGGCTTCTGTGTATGTTGTTTAATGTGCTGTTTTGTTTACACATTGGGCCTTGCTCTTACCAAGGCTTCTTTAAAACACTCCTCCCTAGGCCATGTGTTAATTCAACTCATTTGCATAATAACTGAAACTCTGCACACCTTTCAAGAACATGTGCAGCATGTGAGGACCACACCCAGCTCTTCAAACCACACCCAGCTCTGCACACCTTTCAAGAACATGTGCAGCATGTGAGGACCACACCCAGCCCTTCAAACCACACCCAGCCCTGTCTATAAAAGGCAGCCCCCGAGCCTCACCCAGTGCTTGTGCTCGTCTACCTCCCACTTACCTGAGACCAGATCCCTCGGCGCTGGCACTCCTGCTCTCTACAGACTTCCATTGGCTTCAATGGGTGCAGCTGCTGGCTCTTCCTTCCTCCGGTTTCCGGTTCCTCCTTGCCTCAGCCTCTCTCCTACAAGCAACCTGCAAAAGAGAAAGAGACAAGGTTAGACTGATCAGTATCTCTTGCCAGCAACAAGTAAGTGCAAAACTTTTTTATTACCTGAAAGAACTTTGACAACAATTTCTGGATTCGTGTATAGACAATTTGAAACAAGATACCTTCCATGAACATTGTGATTCAAACCCTTTGTTACAAGAATACTTTGTGGAACTTTGTGAAGCAAACAATTTTTTTTATGGAACTTTTAAGAATTGAACAGTGGAAACCATTAACAGCAAGACAAACAGTAAATCAAGGACTTGCACAAATTACATGCTGTATTTTGATGTAAAAGTACAGTATTTGTTTTATAAAAGATTCTGGAAATATGGGAAAAGTGAGTCTGCTATTGGGAGTTTAGGCTTTAGTTATATTAAGATGAATGTTAGATATTGGTAATTCTGATAACGGTATTTGTTTAATGTTTTAGAAGCTTTACAGCAATAGAAAGCACATCCCAAAGCAGTAACACATTCCAAACCTGGAAACTAGAGACCAGGATCCAAGAGGTACTTTTAGAAGAGAATTTCTAATAAATAAAGGGATAGTCAGGAACCCATTTAGGAATAGGTTGTACTTATCTGTTCTTTGTTTATGTTTCATTAGGCACCAGTTTCTACAGAAGTCAGAAAGGGCCGCAAATTTGTGCAGCACTTCAACAGTGGAAGCGCAAGAACGGTGTTGTCTCTCTATTTTATTTTATCCACTTCCCTTGAGCTTCTGTTCTTAGTGCACTGTTTTAAAAACTAGTGTGTTGGAACAAGCAGTTTCAGGGTGGGGTCGGATTGTCTTCAACCTCCATCAGAACTGAACAAGGACTCAGGTGAGCTGGGGCTTTGACACGGACAGAGTATCTGGTGCTACGCAAATTATCAGACCAGGGCCAAACACACACTGGATGAGACGCATGGGAATCATTTAACAATAAATTGGAAGCTAAAAACAACGAGCGTCCGCCGTGAAAATGGACAGCATCTCGGAACTGGAGGGAGGGAAGACACATATACAGCCCACCCCTGTGAGGGAGGCGGTCATGCATAATACCCACAGCTAACACATACTAAATAGGAACTAATCAAGATATAAGGAAAATTGATCTAGGGGAACAACGGGAGGAGCCGCCGAGACTCACACATGCTATATGCACATACACACCCAAAGCATCTTCATAATCCGGACTAGATAGGGAGAGGAACATAAGTAATTTGTAACGTTGCAGCAAGTAAAAAAGGGAAACATTTGCACTACATAGAAACAACGCAGTTTACACCCTGTTACACACAAATTGGGACAAATAGCGGACACAGTTGCCCACCTACCGTTCATAACACAACACTACTCATATCTTGAGCTACGTAAATACAAAGTTCGACTCAGCTATGCATAAAGACAACATTGTATGATATAATAGACCCCAGTTGTTATTGTAAATGTAAGATATTAACACAGAAAACTATATACATTGTCATGATTGTGATTATGATTGAAAATATCTGTGTAACACCAACAATAATAATAAAAAAAGATGTTTTAATGATCGTGAACGACTACACAAAATATGGAGGACAGTGTCCCCACACTGTGTGAGATGTAACACTGTAAGGGGCACATTTCTACACACATTATGGGTTTGCCTAGCCATTCAGGAGTACTGGTCAAAAGTAGTGAGAGAATTTCACAACATACTGAAACTGGATTTTCCTACCAACTTACGTGGTGGTCCCATGGACCAAACTCCTATGTTGTAATCTGGGACTGGTGGTGGCAAAATTAGAGGTGGCACCTCACTGGGGATACCAAGGGTCCCAAATCTGTGGGAGTGGAAGGCAGGGATAGATCTATACATGGCAGCTGAAAAAGTAATCTATAAAAGTAGGTGATGCCCACGTAAATTCCTCAAGGTTTGAGAAAGTTGGATAAACTATTATTACATAGACCCTTCCAAAGTTGTGGAGGCCCTCCACTGTGACACCACTCGCAACATGTACTGTACTGTCATTTGAGTTATCCATAAATGTTATCCATCCTGAATTCTTTTACTTGATGCCATGTACTGCACTTGTGTATGCAGATTTTTGTGCTGTCCTGCTTCTCTCTAATGTTGTACAACTGTTCAGGGTGCAGGTTTGCACCCAGTTTGTTGTTTATCACGACATAATAAAATGAACATATTTTTTTTTAAATATGCGAAAGGTACCAAAGTTAAAAAATAAAACATATTTAAAAATATGATGTAAATATGTTTAATTATTTACTGTAATTAGTAATATATGAAAATATACCATATATTTCTCAAACTGTTATAAAAAGGTTTTGGTGAATTACATTTTGTTGGCAAAAAAGTATTGTAAAGAAATAGTTGTAATAATGATATATGTAAATATGTAAAACATATGTTAAAAGTGAAAACATGAACTTCAAACAAAATATAACAAGAAATGTAAAAATGAATGTACATTTATTTTTTTAAGTTGTTGCAAAATGTAATAAAAAGATAATAGCATATGTTTAAAAAACTGCTTCTGTAAAATAAAGGTAACATCGAAATATCAATCTGTTACAATTATTTTAAATAGTAAATATACATTGCACCCTAACCAACATGGGGAAAATATGCACACTTTGTGGAAGTTTCATTTACTTTAAAACTTACACATATTGGAAAAAAATCTGGACATTGAAAGTGTGAAATTAACCATTTCCACTCCAATCTAATCATCTACATTTACTCTTTCAACTCCAATCTAACCTACTCTGGAGAAAGTGTTGGGCATTGAAGGGGTTACATTTACTAGTCCCACTCCAATTTAAGCCACAATAGGGAAAGCATTGAACAATGGAAGGGTTACATTTACTATTACCACTCCAACTTAACCTACATCGGGATACCCTGTTTGACTGTAATGGGGGCACATTTAATTTTCCCACTCCAATAAAATCATGTATTAACGGCGCACCACTCCGATTCGCGATAGGACATGCCTGATCCACGAATCGCCCCATGTGGAGGCTAAATGCCTGGTACTTACAGGATGAAGGGTTTGGGGAGCAATTGCAAAAGGCACAGCTTGAATTATTTACCCTCAATCATGGGTCGGTTTCCTCACCTGGTACCCTATGGACCGCATCAAGATTGTATTGAGCGGAGCGGCCAAGGGCTTAATACGCGAGATAGAACGCCAAAGAGCCCACAATATCATAATACTAGTAGAACGGGCGGCAGCACTCGAACACACACAAGAGGGGGAACCCTGCAAGAAAGTGACACGACAGCTCTCCCTAGTACGTGACGAAATCAAGGACCGATCACTAGAGGCAGCGAAGGCCCTGTGGCAGGCGAGCACGTCGAAAATATATGGGTGGGGGGATAAGACCAGAAAACTGCTGCACTGGCTGATCTCTCATCATAGATCCTCGAGCATTATCCCCGAAATTTGGGATGGAGAACATGGTAAGGCGAAGAGGCACCAAGACATAGCAGAGGCCTTTGCCCGCTATTATAAAGAGTTATATAGAGCCTCTGACTCAGTAGAGCCGGCCCATGCCCACAGGATACTAGACGCTATCTCCCTGCCCTGGCTGCCCCCTTCTGAAGTATGAAATTTAGATGAGCCTTTGAGTGAGGAAGAGATAGACAGAGCCATCTCGGAACTGGGAGCTGGAAAGACTCCCTGTCCAGACGGATACCCATCAGAATACTATAAGAAATACAGAAAGGAACTGATGCCCCATCTAGTGACTCTCTTTGCAGAGGTGGAACAACGGAAATATTTCCCGAGAGGACTAGACGAAACAACTATAGTAGTGATTCCCAAGTCCCAACCCCCATCGATACAATGTGCGGACTATAGACCGATATCTTTGATTAACTGCGAGGTCAAGATCCTCGCCGCCATTCTTGCGGCACGTCTTGAGAGAGTTCTGCCGCAGCTGGTCCACTCCAACCAATGCGGGTTCATGGCAACCAGAAGTACCCGTCATCGTATTTGTCGACTACACGTGGCTCTCGCCGAGCGTCACCAGGTGCCACGAGACTTGGCGCTGCTCTTCACAGATTTTGAGAAGGCCTTCAACTCGGTAGATTGGGAATTCCTTTTCTTGGTGCACCGACGGGCGGGCAAAGGACCGAGGTTCTGCCGCCTAGTCCGAGCGCTGTACGCTGACCCCTCGGCCCGGGTACAGGTCAATGGAACCACGTCTTCAACATTCCAAATCAGGCGGGGCACAAGGCAGGGTTGCCCGCTCTCCCCCTTCTCTTCGCCCTAGTTATAGAGCCTTTAGCTCAGATGTTTCGGTCGGATCCGGAATATTGTGGCTGGGAATGGAGTCACGCCAGAGAGGACAGAATAACTCTATACGCAGACGATGTGCTGCTATATATGAGCACACCAAGTGTATCGGGCCCACGCAGTCTCCTACTCCTCAAAAGCTACGCACTGGCATCAGGCTTGAAAATGAACCCCACAAAGTCAATACTAGTGCCCCTGGTAAACACCTGCGATGGTTTTGACTGGCAAGACATGATACCCCTTCGTAGATTGAGCTTCAAATACCTGGGGGTCTGGGTGACTCTCCTACCAGAACTGACATGAGCAAAGAAACTAGATTCGCTGTTGATGCGGGTTAAGACAGACCTGCAGAGATGGCAGACACTGCCACTGAATGTAATGGGACGGGTTGCCTTATATAAGATGATGATTTTACCCAGATTACTATATGGTTTCCAGAACTTCACCTTTCCAGTCCCCCGATCGTGGTTCCGGTAGATGGAGGCAGCCACGACATTATTTCTCTGGGGGGGGAGCCAGACACCGAGTGTCAGCAAGATACTGTAGGAAAGGGATATATGAAGGGGGACTAGGAGATTCTGACCCATACTTGTACTATCTGGCGACACAGTTACTGGTAATACATGATTGGTTTAACGGGGGCTGGTCAGACCCGGCATACCAGGTGGAGCTAGGAATTATGGGCTTCCCGCGCGTCCTTGATATGCTATATGGTACACCCCTCCCACACTCTATGGAAGCGACTACCAAGGCAGTTTTTCTGCCATGGAGAGCGGCGCTCAGGCACACCCGCTGGAACACTGTGATCACTCTGCAGACTCCGCTATGGAGGGGGAGGTGGATGAGCGCCACAGCTGCGCTGGAAGGCTTTGCAGAATGGGACTTACTAGGTATTTCCTTGGTTGGGGACGTGAGGAAGGGAGAGACACTAAAGACCTTCCAGGAACTTCAGTCAGACTTCCGGCTCACCCGAACACAGTTCTTTAGATACCTCCAACTTAGACACGCCATAGGAACACATATTACGAGGAACCCACTGCCAGATTTTAGTCCGCTCGAAGCCAAATTACTTATGGGAAACCTGGGTGGAAAGGGGGTCTCACAGATCTACAAAATGTTAGTTAGCAACACACCAGAGGGCTTGGATCTGACTAGGAGGGGATGGGAGGCCCGGGTGGGTGCCCTGGTAGACTCAGAGTGGGAAGAAGCATTGAGAGCCCCTAGGACACTAGCCATATTGGCGAAACTGTGCACCATACAGTTCTTCTACCTCCACAAAGCATACCTAACACCTGCTAGACTTCACAGAGCCGGGTTGAGGCCAGATGGCCGATTCCCTCGGTGCGTGGGAGACCCAGCTGATTTATTTCACATGGTATGGTCCTGCCCGGTTGTGCGGACCTATTGGGAGAAGGTACTAAATTACCTAAACAAGATATTGGAAACAGAACTGCAGCTCTCCGCGGGTATGGTACTGCTGGGGGTAATGGAGGACCCAGTGAGGTCGCGGACAAAGCGAGCCCTCGTCGGTGTTGCCCTGCTAGTGGCAAAACAAGACATTGCCGCGGCTTGGACCTCGTCCTCTGGACCGTCCCTACAAAAATGGAGAACAGGAATGGATTGGTGTGCAAACAAGGGGAAGAGAGTGTACAAATCGAGGGGATGCCCCCGGAAATATAATAAGATATGGGGTCCCTGGCTAGGGTCGTTGTCATAGACTGGACTGATACAACCGTGCCATGGTTGTGTCTAGTTAAAGCAACATATATTCTCCCTCAAATGTCACATGTGCAAATGTTAACAATACATAAAACTGAAATGCTTTGCTCTGTCTGTACCAAATGATTAAAATTATATTTTTCTGAAAACAATAAAAATTTGTTTATAAAAAAAAAAATCAGGTATTAAAATATTTTAAAATTCAGCACACAAAAAAAATCTGTTTATGTTCACATGTTGTAAAACAAATAAAGATTGTTGTAAAATAAATTAATAAAACATAAAATGTAATACAGTCAACATAAACTTACATTTAATACCAGCCTATATTATTATAGTATGTAAAATATTTATTTTTAGTAATTCTATTTACTAAAACTATTTAATTTTTTAGAATTACCAAATATTACATTGTCAATATTTTTAAAAAGACTTAAAATCAGCATAAAAACATAGTTTTCCCTAAGCTATAAATACAAATTACAACTTCATGTTTAAAATATATCAGTTTCTTCAAATGTAAAATTCATTCCAAAAGACTAAAACATCAACATGTGAAATATCAAAAAATATCATTAAAATATATCAGTTTCTTCAACTGTAAAATTCATTTCCAAAAGACTAAAACATTAACATGTGAAATATCAGATAAAAGAAATAAAAAACAAAAAAATTCTAAACAGAAACTAGATGTATAATAGGAAGCACATGTGACATATTTGACAAATATATATATTTTTTAATTATTATATTTCACTCAACAAACATCAAAAATGTGAAACTTATGACAAATATATACAGAAAATAACATTATATAACCAAATGTATTTCTTTAAAATTTTAAATAAAAATGTAACCACCCTTTATCACTACAAACCCTACTTCCCACAACTACAAAAGATCTCAACTAAAATTGTAAAATCACTTTAACACACTACAAAAATGCACCAGAACAAATCAAAATCATTTAAGAAAACTATTAACATACAAAATTGCATTTGAACTTTAAAAAATATAAAAATTACCCACCCTGTGCCCCTAGAAAAACAATATCCCTTTCAGAAAATATTTTAACACATTAATGAAAAAATAATTTAAAAAATAATATTTACCAAAAAACGGTAATATACAAGCTATTACATACATCTATATGAAATACAATATTTTAAACAATTATGGCCCTCATTACAAACATGGAGGGTTGGCCCGCCATGCCGGCATTGGCGGCTGAATCCGCCAGCCGGCATGGCGGGCCAACCCGCCACATAATAAACACAGTGAGGACTGCCATCGGCAGCCCTCACTCACTGCCACGCTTCCGCCATCAGGCAGTCTGGCGGTGAGTGGAAACACTATCCACCAGGGTAGCTGTGCTACCCTGCGGATAATGTTCCCATTTACACCAGTCTTTTCCTGGCGGGTTCACCCGCCAGGGTAAGGCTGGCCAAGGGGGTGCCCCGGGCACCCCTGTGGCCCCTGCACTGCCCATGCACTTTTTTTCGGGCAGTGATCTGCACAACGGGTGCAACTGCACCTGCCGCATAGAGGCATTGGAATGGAGCCGCCGTCAATGTCCCGGCCGGGCCTTTCTGTGAGCTGGCGGACGAAAACAATGTTTCCGCCCGCCGGCCCACAGAAATGTTCATAATGTGGCCAGCGGGGTTCCGTGGTCGCAGGCGGTCAGTGTTTTGACCAATGCATGAACACCGCCGTGTTCATAATGACCACCTATATGAAATTAGAAACTACAAAATTGTATTCTTTACTTCCTTATTCCAGACAACAATATTTTTGATCTCACTATATAAATGCAACAATATTGTGGTAAGACAATATTTCCAACTCAATATTTTCCTAAAACACTGCTCGCAATGCATTGTGCTTCTTTAGTTGCAGTTACATTTAGTAGAGTATGACTGTTGTTTTTATAATGTTGCCTGTCATTTCTGTGTAGCGCTGTAAAGACATAATAGACCTTATTATCTACCCAATGTGATGGAACCCATTTCTCCTGACTAGAGCAGAGAACCTGCAGCATTTATCCTACTACCGTAACAGGTTAAAAACAGATCTTAGCCATGAATATTTAAAAGGGTGACACACCATACAAATATATGCAGCCTTAGGTCACCCGAGTGTTCTGCCACCTAGACCCAACCTAACACACGATGCATATTCATACTTCAGTATGATAATTGACACATGGACATCACTCCCATCAAAACCTAAATGCACTTCAATACTCATACACCCACAGTGACAGCACAAGACCTACATTTTCCAATGCATTTTACGAATTGACCAATTATTTATCATTCGTTTTTTCAAAGTGCAGATGACCCTTAAATGGCATGTGTTTTTTATTTCATGGCTAAAGAATGAAAATGATACATCAAAGGCTGCCTCTCTTTCAAGTACTATGATCATTTCTGAGCCCTGTTACAATTATCTTTTTTATATTACAAAGCTTCTTCTGTAATCCCTTATATGGAGATAGCTTACTGATTTTAATATTTCCAGACCTTATTCATATTACTGTTTTTAAACCCCATGACTCATTTTTACGATAGCCTTGTACTATCCTATCAATGCCTTTAGACCTCGAGGATGACTAACACTGTTTTCACTGGGCAAAATTATTCACTTTTTTTCTTCATAATTTCTGCAGCAAATACAAATTCCCTCAAGTTTCGGCGGAATAAGATTGAACTGATAACTGTGTACTAAGATCAACCGAAGACAGGGGAAATAAGAATGTGAGCTAGTACTAATTAATCGTGTTTCTTCTCATTAATAACACTGAACACAAAAGCCTATAATCTGTGCTCTTGCATCAGTGCAGTGAAAAGCCATATTTTGAAGAGCTGGTTTTGTGGCACTGTCCGTGTCCTTTGGGTCTAGAGGGATCCGAAAGAGGCTGTGAAATAGCAGATGATAGACCGATGACTGCCAGCCTTCTTCTGTCTCCCTTGGCCTCCGCGAACCTGAGGGAATGACAGTGTTGCAGGAAAGATGTGCCCAGCCATAGCTCACAAACTCACTGTGCCACAGTACTTATACTGCACCCCACTGATGAGGCCCAACCATGCACAAACCAGTGTAGGGTTGTGTGTTTTCTTGTTCAAAGAGAACATGGACAGACAGCTCGATCTGCATTGTGCCTTGTGGGGCAGAGTCAAGACTGGTCTGCATAAAGTGGGTTCCTGTCTGTAAGGGCACAGACGAGCTAAAAATGATGGCCTGGAATGCATCCCAAAGTAATTACAGGTAGCTAAAATTAATTCAAGCACCCTATCCATCATTTTCTTTGTTGTTGGATGCTCTGGCACTGCCAACTCCCACCTCCCTTACCTCTGGACACACCAACATCGATTCACCAAATTTTCTGGGATAACAGAAGTGATATGCACATTTTGGCTCTCAATGACATCACATGGTTGATGCTGTGTGTCAGCCTTTGCAATTGCCTTCATGGTTCCTGAGAGCAGGGATGGCAACAACCCTATTATTGACATTTACGGACAAGCCAGGGATCACATTTGCTAGCCTTGGGTATCCCTAATTGATGTCCTTGTCCAGAGGGCCAGTTCAACAGGTGACTGACAGTGTTTTTCACTTTGTTGTAGCACTGGCAGTGTCAGAGCTGCTGCCAACATGGTGCCTTCTCGTGGCTCTCTCACTGACACTGGAGGGCATAGTCTTTGAGCTTGTAGGGTAAGAATGCCAGAGGGAGGTGCTTGGGGTAGGTTTATGGCAATTGTTTTCAGGTTCTAGTCTCATGGCATACCAGCACCACTAGAGAAAAACAAATTGGTGTATCTGTCTGTATGGTGTAGCTGGATCCGTCACATGTACTTATGTTGCAAATGAAAGCTTCCATTGCAATGCATTGATGGTAAAGTGACTATTGCGTGCACTGGTTCTCCATTCATACCCTTATGGAAAATACTCACTCACCACCTTGGGTAGGGAACTGTAACATCTCTGAGCACAAGAAAATATTGACGTGTTCTCATCGAAGTCCTTTTTCCCTTCATTGACTGGGGTTGGAGGGGATGTTTGGAGCATAACATGATATGTATTAGATGGATTGATGCAAGGAATACAGCTGTTTTTGAGGGGACTGTGAGTTACATTGTATTCAGAGTAGCCTCTAGAGTTGACTTGCAATGTTTGATGAGATGGCATGCTCAACAGGAAGTGTGGCAGTGAGTCATTGGGATCTTTGTGGTCGCCCTGGCTGTACCGAAGGGAAGTGATAGCAGAGACTGATAACTGTGCTTGTGTCAGGATTGTGACGAAAAGAGGGATCAATTCTCCTTCCAAAGGTAGCCTCAGCCAGGCTGAACTCCACCCAAAAGCACAGTCTTCCATGTGGTCCATTACTGAGGCATACTTGCACCAGTACCATGGATACTCTTCCACACTACAAGCATTACAACACCAAGACCAATGTGTCCAGTTGAACACCTCCTGTTTGATTAGTCTTCAGGCTGTTGTTCCCAAGACCTGCCTGGATATCCCTCCCTTAATGCCCTACTTTAGGTCTGCAAATCTTCTGAGCTCATCTGCCTAATAGCACCTAAGAACAATCCCCCACAAAAAGCCACTAACCCATGTAATTGCCCCAACGCTCCCTAATATTTCACCACACAACTGAATCTAGGTCTCAAAGTGTGTCTTCACCACAGAATGCTTTTAGTGAACACATGCTTCAGGACTATACATGCCTGGCTGACTCTCTCGTACAACCACCACCACAGACCCATGCCACCAACTATATTCATGGAGAGTGACTGTCATTGCTGCTGTATTCACATATCTACAATGCCTGTACAAATACATCTTAAGGATCTGATAAGATTTAGATTGTAAAGATGCTAATTTTGGAGCGCTGGAACACAGAAAGTTAAAGAAAAAATATTGTTTATGTACAGGGCTGTTGCTTTCGAGGTGTTACCAAGAGCGGCTTTTTGTAGCAATGCCCTATTCATTTTCACCCAGGTCAGTCAGGTGAATTTTCATTTTAAATTGGTAGTTGCGACATTTCACACGTTAACATCTCTTGACGAAACATTAATTTCTTCTCACAAAGTGAGCAGATGGCATTGGACAAGTGTGAGGTGGCTGAACACCAGAGCCATATGGCTTCAGGGGAATGCACACAAAAAACTGTCTCAAGAAGACAGAACGGTGCATCTTATGCGTTAGCGTAAATATAGCCTGACAAAGATCCTGTTCGATCATGAGAAGAGTGGAGAATGTTATTGCTGTCATTTCTTTAGCTTGATATACAGCTGACAGAGAGGAAGTCCATACTCCACTGGCCCACTGTAGCAGTTGCTTGGTGGTGTTATAATGCCATAGTATAATATGGTGCACCTTCAAGACATACAGTGATGTGTCTGGATCTCCTTTGCTGTGCTCTACATCATGCCTCATCAGTGAGAGACACAGCCTTTTGAGGTAAATTTTCACCAATTTGGAGTGTGTCTTCTGTAAAGACAGCAGTTTGGTCTAATAACAAAAGTAAAGTTGGTGTCCCCAAAAACTGAAGAACCCCCTAACTTCTTAAGCTCCTGAGAAGAGTGTACCACTTTTCATCTCAAAGAAGTTAGTACCATTAAAGTAGAAGAAGCAAACACATGGGGCCCGCTGAGGGCGACAGAAAAAGGCATCACATTAACTGTTTACACAGATGGAAGCCTTATCTTAGGAGTGGATGGTCCAGAGAAGTTGATATCAAGATCTGGTCAAGTTAAGCATTTACAATCTTCTCATGGTCAATGGTGAGATATGTCAGATGAAGGTGGATGGGTGAGTAAAGGTTCCTCTGCCCATGTAGCATGAATGTAAGATATGTAAAATGCTGTCCGCAATCCATCGACAGAGATATAAGTAAATGGGAAGGGGTATTGATGCCAGTGCAAGGAAGCAAGGCTTGAGCAGTGAGAGTATGCATGGCTGCTCATGTACAGGTAATTAATTAGGTGAGTGAGAGCATTTGTTTCTGTAACTATTTCTGTAACACGATCAGTATGCCATGCTTCATCTGGTTATGCTGAAAATCAGTCTGAACGGAACAACGACTATCTACCTGCACTCTAATAAGGAACTGCAGTTTTTCAGGCTACACAGTAGATTATACTTTCCCCATTGCACTATTTCTGCTAACTTGCAGCAGGCAGTTACATGAAGTACTCAATACTGTATCTTATTAAGCACAACCAATACATTGGCGATTTCAAGTTGCCAGCTAGGGAGGAATCAAGCTAAATATAATCTCATTGACTATTGTTGGGGGGTGAGGGGATAGTAAGAAATCAAGCATACTCTGGCATATCTCTGTAGACACAACATATCAATAGCTTTTTTGCAAGAAATACACCTGACCCCTGACAGGGAGGGTGGGGTTGCCTGGAATTTAGGGAAGTATCTACCTAGAGTGTATCCTATTGCTCTCATGCCATGGCAGTACCTATACATATACATAAAGATATCCCCTCTTAGCACCTAGCCACAATCTAAGACTATCAAGGTAGTGCTCATAGTCCAGGGGAAATTGCTGCATCTCTCAATGTATATGTAATACTATCTTAACTATTTATCTACAAACATTTCACTGTTTAAAATATTGAGGAACAGATAAAAAACAATCTTATAAAAATACACAAATAAATGATCTTCAAATACTGCAGCACTTGAAAGTCTGTGTTTATACGGTACAACTTTACATCTAAATATATTATCTTCTTTATACATATATTATGGTTCTATGTAATCATGTATCCGAATATTTATTGCATTAGCCCTACTGTACAAGAAAAAGAAAAAAAAATACTCTCTCCAATGCACCCTAAACATGTCACAATCGATCCTCAATCTCCACTCTATGACTCGTCCCAAAACTCATTCTACTACTGTGATCTTCAAAATAACCCTTCTTAGACTCTTCCCTCCTCTACCCCTCCTGGCTCACCCCAAACCTCTGTTTACTATTATGATCTCCCAAACAACCCTATTAAAGTTCCCCTCATGTATCTCTCCTTTGACTCATCCCAAACCTCATTTACTACTATGATCTCCCTAATCCCTTTCTACAGAAACTTCCTTCCTCCATCTTTCCTTTACTTATGCCAAACCTCACCTTACTACCATGATCTCCCAATTAACACTTCTGGATTCTTCTATTCTCTGTCCCTCTATTATTCTATTCAATTCACCTTACAAATTCACATGTCCACCGTTCAAATTAACTCATATTTCCCTATACTAAAACTAATTCTATACTTATAGTTCCCTATACTAATCCACCACTACTCCTTTTGGATTACAGAGTAGCTTGCTACTTGTCGAAAATCGCTTGAACAACTCATCAGAGGTAGCAAGCGCTATATAAATGCAATTACAATTCAGTCATATTACTGTTAGCGTTTTAATATTTCATGAGTTCACATGTGTTTGCAGATTAGCAGATGTGATATAAGCTAAAGAAGCACAACGTTTTGCCATAACGTGATCACTTTACTAAATTCTGCTTCAGCCCCCACAGAAACAGAAGCGTCACACCCAGAGTCGGCCTTTGACGGAGAGAAATTTGGCACCGTCACTGATGCTAGTGAATAAAATGAGCATCAGGGAGCCCCTATTGCGATTAGAAGTCAGTCCCTGGCTGCCAATATCAGAGTTGTGACTGGCCTCTGAACATAATAACATACATCTCTCTGCACCTCCGCAGCTCACCTGAATCACTCACAGATTAGCTCCTCACACTGGTGCTAAATTGTTTGTTGGAAGAGAGTGCGTTATCAGTTTGTGGCAGCAGGGGTGGGATGGAGGTGGGAGGACAAGGAAGCCTGCTAGTGTGGTGTTTAAAACAGCGCTTGCAGCCCCGGAGGCAGGTGACAGGGACTCTGCTGTCCTCATGGCCTTGATGCAGGCAGCTAGCCCCTTAACCCCCTCTGAGGATTGGCTTCCTGGGCCCAGCTCGCCCATGCCAAATGTCGGCCCTGGTCACCAAAACTAGAACAGAAAACAAGCATTTACAATGCATCGGGTCTCGCGTTTGCTCATGTTAGAGCTGATCGCGTTGTAAACTCCTAACTCGACTTTTCACCTATCGGGCAAAAGTGCATTTATGTACATAACCCGAAAAAGTGAAATCAAGCATGTAAAGCGCTCGACTTCTGCCAAGCGAGATCGGGCTCGTAAATTAGAGAAAAAAAAGTCCACGAGCCCGATGGAAAACAGCGAGCCTCGCATGTTTTCTGTACTTGGTCGCTGCGCTGGAGGAGGGTTAGCCACCGGAAAAGGCATGACATATGCGTGCCTTCGACTAGTGAAAGCAAGCAGATTTTATTAGGGAAGCCCACCAACCAATAAAAAACACTGACGTGAAGTTGACAGGGCTCCGAGCCCTTTTCTAAATACAAAAGAGTCTCCCTCCTAAACGCATGCGCGAGCCCATGCAACGCAGGCTCGACCCTAAAAAGGGAACTCTGCATGCTATGCGGCAGCCATGTGTTCCTAAATAGGAACCTGTGTATTCGTCTTCGAAAATGACCTTTGTTTTAATGAGAAATCGTTTGTAGGTATTTTAACAGTAGTGGAAACTTCTAGAACATTAATTTGCAAATTCCATTGTCGGTAAAGATACATTAAAAAAAAGACATTTGAAAGTTGTCATGTCTTTCAGTTAATATCTGACTTAGTAATAAAATGCAGCAAGGGAGTTACTGAGTCAGTGTGTTTTTAGAAAAAAATTAACAAAACAATCAATGAGAATTGTGGTACTTAACAAAGTGGCAATAGCAAATCGGTGATATGCGGGCAGTGCAGAAACTGCCTAAAGCCTATTCGAAGTAGTGCAAAAAATGTACGGTTTGAAATCTAAGACCAGACACGTTCGTTGGTCTGCAGCCGAATCACTGTGTTATAACAGCGGCACTGTAACCAATCAAAGCCGCCTTTTTGGGTCCGTCCTCAGGGTGAAAGTATAAGCTCTTGCACCGGACTCAGCAACTTAAGATGCCGTCTAGAGCTGGAGAAAAACAAACTAAATAAAAAAATGGACTACTGTGGGTCTTAGAGGGCGAGTGAAGTCATTAAGATTAAGGGCTTAGTCACCAGGCAGCTAGCTGTGTCCTAATCTGCTCAGCTATATATTGAAGGCGCATTCATTATATCCATTGGATCTCTGGAGCGACAACGGGCCTGGTCTAGTCAGCTTTTTTGCACCTTCACCAATGTTCCCTGCGCATGGCGCCCCGTGCGACAGTATTTTTTGCAAGCCGCCCGCACCATGAATTCCTTCTCCTACCACACTCAGGGCACCTCATCTCTCTATAGCCTCTCTCTGACAAACATTTCCGTTTTTTATAGCTCTACTCATAGTTCACTCACACTCAGGGTCAGCTGTATGACCTTTTTTTAAATTGCAAGTTGCAAAACAAAATGTACAACAACACTGTTCGAGATTCCCAAATGGGTTGCAAGTGACCAGCCTTATTAATATTCATGAGGCAGGTCGCAATTTGAGACCCATTTGGGAATTGCCACACTTACAGGGATGGTGGCCTGCTGGAGCCAGCAGTCCACCATGTCTTTGACTGTTTTTTAAATAAAGCTTTTTTTTGTTAAATGCAACACACTTTCCTTAAAGAAAAAGAGGATGCATTTAAAAAAGAAAAACAAAACGTTTCGGTTTTATTTTTTCAGAGTAGGCAGTGGTCCATGGGAACACAGCCCGCTCTGAAAACATTTTTGTGCCCCCATTCACAAAGGGGAATTTGCGAATCGGCTAACACCAATTTGAAATTGGTATTAACTGTGATTGTTTTACGACAGAATTCATGGTAAAAAAGCAAGCATAGATACCACTGCGGCTCACAATTAGGAAGGGACGTCCTTGGCACTCTCCTTCCTAATTGCGATCTACAAATCTATTTCGTAATTCGGTAAATAGGTTACTGAATCACAGAATAGAATTTGCACATACCAAAATGCTTTTTTCTGTGCGCAAACGGCCTCGTTCTGCTAATTGAGCCATTTGCGCATAGAAAAAAGCTTTGTACATCTGGCCCTTAGTTCTGTGATCTGTATGGTACACGTTCTTTGCAGGAGGCATTTTAACCTCCCACACTACTTTGTGATGAGTCAAAACTGGAACTTGACAAAATTCGATCTCTCATCAGTAGGAACATTAATCACCAAAGTTATCTTGACATTTTTATTGTTGCCTGAAAACTGCTGCACAAGGAAGTTAACATGCTTTTAAACTAACAGTTATTTTTAAACACTGCTCCCCCAAACCAACATCAGGGCTGTTGCAGCTGCACCAATTGCACGTCCCTAAAGCCAGTCCTGCATAGACAAAGATGGACACAATGGTGAGGTGCCCCTGCATCAGTGCAAGAAACGGGCTTGTTGCATATTTCTCGTAGTTTGGCAGTGGCACAAAAAGTTATGTGCACTACTGTGAATTTAACACCCATCATTTAACAGTGGATGACAGCACCAGGTGGGGTTTGTCCAAAACTCAATTTCCCCATGCAATTTCTATTGAGATTTTTTAGAAGCTCTACAACCAAAATGGCTGAACTATATTATAGACAAATGTGACAGAAACAGCAGTGGTTTCTCTGTGAGGGCGGGAGAGTGTCGCCTCCCTCCCCACCCACTGTAAAATGGCAATTAAATTATTTAATGGCCATTTAATTTTTTCCCCCCGATGTGCACACTGGAGACAGTGCCCTAGAGGCAAAATACATGGGGGCGTGTCCTATGCTGCTGATTGGCAGTAGAGGACTGGCGCAGTGGTTGGCTGGATGCTTCAAAGTGTGCATGTCACTTTGGCCAGCTGTTCTTCGCCAGCCAAAGTGACATGTACTCTTTGAAGCCCTCCACTTAGCTGTCTTCAGACAGCTGGGTGGAGAGAAAGCGCAGGCCTCCAGGGAGTGAAGGAGTCTCCAGCCACCCCGCTCCATCCAATCCAGGCACTTCCCTCATGCTGGTTAACAGCATGAAAGCAGTGTCTGGGCTTGTCTGGGGAGCTCCATAGCAGACTTCAGTTTCCAGAACACAGAGGTGGACGTGCTGTGGCCGGTAAGTACCTTTTATTTTAATTTAACATGGTACTTTTATTTTGGTGTTTTGGAGGGAAGGGTTGTTTTCTGATTGGCTTTTGGAGGAAGGGGGTATTTTATCTTGCGTTTTTAAGGAAAGGGGTGTTTTATTTAGGGCTTTTGGAAGAGGGGGCATTTTCTTTTCTTTTTTGGGGAGTGGTGGGGACTTTGCTCGCCCCGCCACTTTTTAAGGTTACCATCTGCGCCTGGACAGAAAGCTAGATGTTTATCCAGAAAGTGTGCTTTTTGTGATTTGGTGTAAATCCCTTCAGTAGATTTTGAGGAATTGATGTTCAAAATTTATAGATATCAGGACCACTAGACTGAAATTGAAAAACAGTTCACACCTTCTGAATGGCTGAGAGGGCTTTTTCAGAGTAAGCACTGTGATTGGCTGGCCACAACATGAAAAGAAATGTTGTGGTGGCCATCACAGGACACGGGTACTTGGGCTCCTGTCCTGAAAACGATTTTGAAAAAGGACTTAATGGGGTGGAGTAGAGATATTCTGACCCTCTTACCCTTGTGGAGAGGCCCCATGTTGACAAGAGAAGCCACTAGCGTTCCTTTAGGATGGGGTGATGTTGTTACATTTCTTTACGCCCTGAATGAGACGTGCTGTAGCATGTTGGATAACCTTAAGGGGTACCAATATGGATTATGGGAGGCAATGAAGCACGGTGTTACTATCATGCAGATGTAAGAGTTTGAGGACTTGAACAGCAGTTACTTTTGGGAAGAATTGTTTTTACTTTCATGAGAAGAGAGAGCTGATATCAGTTTGTCTTTGTTTTTTTGTCAGTGCATTCCTTGAGGGTGAGGTATGTGTCCAGGGTGAATCAAAGAGACTTGGTACTCTGTGAAAGTTGGGATTCAAAGCTGTCAATGTTAATGACACTGGGCTAGTTTTCTTACTTTCTTTTTTGTTGTTTTTGAAATATGACAGGAACTCTGTCTTGATTAAGTTGAGCTTTAGGTAGGTACTGCACATCTTGGTCTAGACGATGTATATGTATGGATGTCTAAAGCAGAGAAGACTTTCAAGTAGAGTTCTAGATTATCAACATATTGCTTATTCCTGATACAGTGATCTTTGAGCGGAGCACAAAGCTACTCCATGTAGAGTTTGATGATGCCAGGGGACCATATGGAAACCTGGGGTACTCTGCAGGTGATAGAGATCTTTTGGGACCTGGAGATGCTCATGTGAACAAAACAGTGCCAGTTGGAAAAATAGGAGAACCAGTGAAGATAATTCCTGGTGCATCCCATTTGAGATTCTAGGGTACATATAAGGGTGGATGGTTGACTATCTGAAAGGCAGATGAAAGGTCTAGTAATATTAAGATTCATGGACCATTTTCATTTGTGCTCAGGAGGGTATCCTCCAAGATGTGTAAGGTAGTGGTCTCAGTGCTGCAGCATGATCTGATGCCAAACTGGTACTTGTGTACCAGATGGTTGTCATTAATGTGTTCTTAGAGTTGAACATAGACTCTTTTTTCAAATATCTTGCTGATGAATTGAAGGTGAGTCATGGACCATTCATTGGTGAGGTCATCCAGGTCTACTGAAGGTTGTTTTTTAGAGGCAGGAAGATCTCATCTGTCTTGAGAGCTTCTTGGAAGACACTTTGAATAAGGAAGGTGAGTAGGAATGAGAGAGAACCCTCACAGAGAGCTTTGATGAAGGACAAGTGTCAGATATCATCTTCATATGAAGTGGTTTTGAGAGAGTGGAGTATGTCAGCGAGGTCTGCATGAGACAGGACTAAATGGTAAAATAACTGTTCTTACACACATACCCTGACCAGCCAGGCTTTGTTCCAGCTTACTGTACATCCATCAACTTGCATTGTCTTCAAGTGGTCTAAAATCACAACAGGATATCCCCAGAGCATCAGTGGATGTGACTCGGGTGCCAAAAAGACCTTCAAATCTTTAAACTAGACTTTATGTTTCCACTTCCAAATGTTCAGCATTGGTCTTTTGAATCTCAGCATTATCCATCATTGGGCACTTTCTGGCTGGGGTGCAGCCCAATTCCATGTTTTTATGATCCTTTATCAAGAGAAAAGTCACTGACCAGAGATAGGCCCTCTCACCAACACCATTTGCTATAATTATGCTTTAAATTGTTTTTTAAGTAATTAACATACATATGTTATTTGCTAAAAAAACAGTTTCAAGTGACATTATGGTGAGGTGCTGAAGTGAGAGAAGAACTAAAGTTAAAAAAATGAAAAAACCCTGAAATTTACCAATTATAATTTAGTGAAGTAAATATAACCTGCATAACCACCATGCACTGCTTATTATTACCTCATATGTTACGTCACTCATGGCATCCTCAAAGGCATCATTGATGACACCATTGACAGCATCTAAAATTACATAATTGATGACATAACTAATGACATCCCTGATCCCATCATTGTCATATGCAACACAGATTCACTATGTGTACCTGTGTGGGTGCTCAGAATGGAAATAGTGTAAGCAGTGGAGGCAAGTATGGTTGTACATATTATAAGCTATAGAGTGCACCATTTGCAAACCACTAATGTGGCTAAATATATCGCTTTTATCACAATTCAGATATTCAAATCTCTTTAAATACAAGGTGCAACGGAAATTCAAACATAAACAACGGACCAGCTTGACTGTCACCTGGTAGTGCCATTATAGCAAGTGTACATATCATCATAGTACATTGAAAACATTTGTGGTGTATTCATCATGAACCACTCCCAAATATAATGATGTTAAACCGTTTACAAGGGACAAGCACACTCCGTGCAAAGTCAAAATGAGGACTAATGGTCTTGAAAATGTAAACACATTAACAAATAAGGACTTGTAAGTTCAAAGCAATAGCTGAATCCCATCACAATACATAAAAATAGCAACATTCATCATTACACTAGCACTGCCTGGCTTGTTTCAGTGTACTCCCAGGATGTATTATGAAAACATGAAATTAAAACAGCACATAAAATCCTCCATCAATAGATGGTCACAGACACTGCAATGGCTTACTTCATTTACGGAGCCAGGGGAATTAAAAAAATGTCAGTCACAAAGTTTGTAAGGCAGAATCTGCGTATATGCATTCTCGTTCAGTTGACCTACTCCACTTCAAAGAGTATTGCCCAGTTACAATGTATCAGCCGCTTACTGTGAACTGCACCTCCACCTGCGCTTTGGTGACCCAATTTATATCACACTGGACTCGGCTGCTTAAGCAGAACTCTGCTCATAGGCAGCCCGACTCCTGCTGATAGGTTCAAAACACTCTCCCACTCCGGGTAGGGTAATTATGCACCACAAGCACCCATCGGCCTTCAGCACCCCTCTCACCCATGGGGTAGGATATCTGTTGGCCTTAAATCCAAATATATATATATATGTGTGTGTGTGTGTATATGTATATATACATACATATATAGGGAACTCTGGGTAGGTCACAAATTTATTTGGAGAGCAGCTTCCTTATATGGCACACCCTGTGACACTCTGATGAATTTTCTCACCTCAAATGTCTGTTTTTCTAGTAGAGTTTTTAAGCAGAGGGTGAGCACAATGCCATCCATGCCGAGGAAGAAAGTGACAAAGCCTTCTGCCATGTTTACAGCAAAGTCTTTATTCATAGGATTAGCAAGTGCCATCCACGATGAGCTAAAAAACGACAAAAGCCTTTTAGCACTCCAGACACAGTATCACAGTTTTAGATTGGTAAAATACCATCCAAGCCAACTTGGAGTGAAAAAAGCAACCCCTGACACATGTGTTTCACTTTAGTTAGAGTTTGTCAGAGGTATAGCTTTGCAGAGGCACAAGGGAGCACCCAGTTTAGTCAAGGCACTATCCTTTCTGGCTTAGAGTACCACATATATTATACAAGAAAGGAAGCAAAGAATTCTGAGTAGTTCCCAAGTTTAGGTAGAAAGCAGTTCTTTTATATGGAGCACCCTATATCACCCTGACACTCTGGTCTGCTCACCTCAAATGTGTGTTATTTTAGCTGAGTTTTTAAGCATAGGGTTGGCATAGTGTGATCTATGCTAAGCTAGAAATGGACAAAGCCTTTTGCAACTTTTTCCAGCAAAATCTTTAAGCATAGTATTAGTAAGTGCCATCCATGTCAAGATAAAAAAGAACAAATGCCTTTTACCACTTGTTACAGTTTTGAAGTGGTAAAATACCATCCAAGCCAACCTGGAATGAATAAAAGCAACTTCTGACACGTGTTTCACTCTAGTTGAAGCTCATCTGAGAGGTATAGCTTTGTTGAGAAACAAGGGATCATTCATTATAAGTCAATACAATATCCTTTCAGGTTTAGTGTGCTGCATAATTTACGCAAAAAAGGAAGCAAAGAACCTTGGGTAGTTCCCAGGTTAAGCTGGAGAGCAGCTTCTTTATATGAAGTACCCTACAACACCACTGACACTCTCAAACTTTTCACCTCAAATATCTGTTTTTCTAGCAGAGATTTTAAGTATATGGTTACACCTTTAGTAGAGTGCCAACCACACTGAGCTAGAAAGTGACAAAGGCCCTCATTATGATACTGGTGGTAAAAACCACCTACCGCCGCGGCGACGGCTGAAAAAAAGACCATTGCCGGCATAGCCACAGCCTGATTTCCGCCACTGCCGTCAGCCATATTATGAGAAATAATACGTCCTGGCGGTGCTCTGCTGACGGACACTGCTGCTGGCAGCAGCACCCCGTCCCGGCTCCTGCTGGAGGACCCCCTGAACACAGGTAAGTGGGTGATCCGACAGGGGAGGGGGTGTTTTTGTGTGTGTGTGGGGGTGTGTGTATGTTTGTATGTGTGTGTATGCGGGTGTGTGTTGCGTGTTGGATGCAAGTGTGCATGTTTGTAGGTGTGAGTGCGTGTATGTTATGTTTTGTGAATGCGTGTATGCGTGCATGTTTGAAAGTGTGTGCGGTGTGTGTGAGTGCAAGTATATGCATGCATGGATGTTTGTGGGAATGTGTGTGTGTGTGTGCGTGTGAAGGGGCGTGAATGTAGGGGTGTGGGGGGCAATGGAGAGGCGGGGTGAGTGAGGTAACTGGAGGTGAAGGGGGGAGACCCCTGTCAGTGAGAGGGAAGGAATTCCCTGTCACTGATAGTGCCTACCGCCATGGTTTTTGTGGCAGTAAGGAAGCCACGAAAACGATGGCGGTAGACGGGGTCATAATCCAGCGGTGGAACAGTGACGGCCGCCGGGTGGCTGTCACCGCCATGGCTTTAGCCAACCCGCCATGTCAATATATGGCGGTACGTACCACCAGCCTGTTGGCAGTACTTACCGCCATATTTCCACCGACTGCCGGGGTCATAATGACCCCCAAAGCCTTTGGATTGTATATAAATATATATATATATATATTTTATCTTAAAGGCTCACTCAGGTGCCGGTAACACAGGAGACCACCCTCAAAAGATATTTTGTGTACAAAAAGTAATTTACCGCACTCCAAAGTTCCTTTAGGCAGATTTATTGATAAGAATAGCAACCACCAACATGTTTCATTTTCGAGGAGGAGTTCATATAGCAACAAGCACAATAAAATAAGTAAAATAAACAGAAAAGGATATTATGAATTGTGGCATACCTACATTGTGTTCATATATCGTATTAGATGCTTGTGTTAATTGAAATTAATATTGAAAAAAACAATTTGGAAATAACATCATGTCGAAATATGTACAATTGCTATTCATGTTTCCCCTTGAAGTCACCATCCGTGTTTATCAATATCCTAACTTTCATAACACTCATTAGGATCAGTATAATCACCATACAAAGGTATGACACACTCCCCATCCCACCTGAATATCATATATACAATTCTATGAATTATTTTGTAAAATATTTGCAATACACCAAAGTTAATATAAACATAAAATAATTGATATCTTCACCATAGGGTACGAGTTATAGTGACTTGAGATATCTATAGCTATAACTGGTGAATTTCTATGCTTTGTTCGAGTAAATTCAGAACCTAAGTATAACATCCCTGTAGCCTTTGTATTTTTAAGTGAATTTCTATGTTTCTTAAATTCTATTTCCTAACTATAACGTCCCTGTAACCTTTATTTTTTTTAGTGATTTTTTTTTTTTAACATAAAGTAATTTTCATTACTATACATTAAAAAAAACGTTAATCCAACCACTGCCACACACAGCCTTTGCCCGTGCACGACGGCGTTTGGCCCTTTGGGCAACTCCCTATCACCACCCAACCTTGCACCGGGTTTGTTGCAGGGCCTGCAGGCAACACCCCCTGATGATCGAACCCTGAGAAAGGGAGAGGGAGTGAGAGAGAGTAATTCAGAAGTCCAGAGAGAGAGACCGCAATTTATGCTTTCATGAATTATATACGTACAATGAGATATTTTAGGATAACATTTTAAAAAAGTGTATTTGTCATTTAAAATGAGTGAAATCACCTTTCAGTATGAACCCTCTAACTTTTCAAGTTGAAATTAAATTAAAGAAGCAAAAATACCACAGACAAACCTGGAGTAGAACCATCAACTTTCAGTGTGAGGGTCTTAAACCTTAACCATTACACCACAGGTGACTCTTTACCTTGCTCTTTCCAGACATACCTCTCACTTGCAGAAAGCAGACTGGTTTTGCTTAGTGGGAGCTGTCAGCACCAAAGATAAGGGGTCAGGGTGTCTCTACCCTGGCCTCCTTTCTTTTTTTCCAAATTAAGTATTAGCAGCCAATCAAAGCTGTGCATTTCCCTGCATGAGCTTGTTATGATTTGCAAAGTCTTCGCGACCTCCGATACACAAATTTGGATTTTCTTTCATTTCTCCTAAACTACTGAACGGATTTATACCAAACAACCCAAAGCCCAATCTGTGTACCGACAGCTAGCTTTCTGCCAAATTTGGTGTAATCCGGTCCAGTGGTTCGGGCTGTAGTCTTGTTCAAAGGTCATATGGGCGTTAAAATGGGAAATGTAACCTTTTTGCCCCCTTTTTTTCTCAGCCCCTGCTTGACGGATCACCCCGTACCTTTCTGTGTGCAACAAGCATCTTCTGCACACTTTTCTTTGAAAATTTAGTGAAAATTTCTCAAAAGGTGCCAAAGATATCGGCAAGTAAAAGAATGCTTTTCCCATGGAAACATGGGCCTAACTATAGCTACCTACTGGTGACCGCCAGTAGGTAATATACGTTTATATATATATATATATATATGTGTGTGTGTATATATACATATATATATATTCACTGAAAAAACAAAGGTTACGGGGATGTTATAGTTAGGGAATAGAATTAAGAAAACCTTAGAAATTCACTTAAAAAGCCAAAGGTCACAGGGATCTTATAGTTAGGTTCTGAATTTAATTGCACAAAACCAGAGAAATTCAGCAGTTGTATTTAGAGATATTTCAAGTAACTATAACTCACAGCTTAAGGCAACTATAACTCACGCCCCCACCATGCACAGTCTTTTCTTCGATAATTAGACTTCTAATGTTTCATTTATATTTTTATAAAATAACCACATCACCGCGTGCTGCGCACGGCCTTTGGCCATGCACGGCAGGAGTTGACTGCAGGGCCTGTCTCTCTGGGTGTGAGAAGCCGACTCCTATGGGAGCCGGCATTGCTGTCACAGACAGGGAGCTACTAAACATGCAGCTCCCTGTCTGTGAGAGCAATTGTTTCTTCAGTTTCCTTGCCCACATGTCTGCAGGCAAGGAAATAGAGAAAACTCCCACTTTCAGCAAGTGAGAGCTGTTTGACAGCTCTCGCTTGCTGGAATCGGAGTGTTTGCTGTGACTTGGTGGGAGCTGTCACAGTAAACAGCTATGTACCGGGAGCTGGCCGTGGGGGTTGGCAGTATCCAGGGCCATGTATGGCTCCATGGGGGGGCTTGGTGGCCCACCTTCAACATTTGAATTTGCCCAAGGGAGGTGGTGGTCGCCGGGGCCAGGGGACCTCAACTGTCCCCCTATCTTCTTTTATTTCAGCCACATTGAGGTGGCGGTCCCTGGGGATGTGAGGGGGCAGCAAACCCCCCCTGCATACAATAGAATTTTAGCCATGGAGAGCTGATGGTTCCTGGGACTCGGTGGGGGGGAGGTCCGCAGGACTCCCCCTACTATATTTTAAACATTTTGCCCAGGGGAGGTGGTGTTCCCCAGGGCTGTGTGGGGGTCTGCAGGACCCCCCTATTATAATTAATTCATTTTGCCCAAGGGAGGTGTGGTGGTCCCCGGTGCACGGAGGGGGCTACACAGCCCTGCTACTGACTATTGAACTGAAGCCCCAGGGAAATGGCAGTCCTAGGGGCATAACTAAGCCCAGGAGGGGGGCCCCGTGCACCACCCCCTCCTTTATTTTTTACATGCCCCTGGGATGAGGCCCACCCAGGGGCTCTATTAAAACAAGCGCAGGGGACCGCACTGCTTCTGTTTTTAAAAATTAAAAAAAAATACACAAATTTGCAACGTCATTGCAAATTTGGGACAGTTTTGTTTTTTAAAAGCCCCTTTTCTTTTCTTTCACTTTTCGTCGGCCCTAGATATACAAATTTGGGTTTCCTTTAATTTCTCTTAAACTACTGAACGGATGTAAACCACATAACAACACGCATAATCTGCGTACCAAATTTGCTATTATTCCGTTTAGCGGTTCGGGCTGTAGTCGTGTTCAAAACTCCTATAGGTATTAACATGGGAAACGCACATTTTTTGATCCCCCCTTCTTCTCGGCCCCGCTTGCTGGATCACCCTGAAAGTTCCCATGCGCAACCAGAATCACAGGCACACTTTTTAAAATACATATACCTATATACATATATATGCGTCCATGGTTTGGGCTGGGAACAGATTCTTTATATGGCGCATTCTGCAACTCTACTGACACTCTAAATCTGCTAATCTGATATGTCTGTGTATTTAACTATAGGTTAAGCTCAATGCCATCCACACTGAGCTAGAAAAGTGACCTTCTACTATTTTTGGCGATTTGTTTAAGCATAGGATTAGCAATTGCTATCTATGCTGAGTCAAAAAATCACAAACACATTTTAAAATTCCAGGTACAGTATTAAACCTTGAGATTCATCAAACACTATTCAACCTAACCTGGAATAAATGGAAGCGGTCCATGAAGCTTTTATTTCCCTTTTTTTTAGAGCTCAATAGGGAAGCACAGCTTTGTGCTGACACAGTGGAGCATCCACTATAAGTCAAAAGAGTGTCCTTCCAGGCTTAGAATGCAGCATAATTTATGCAAAAAGAAAAGATGTAGGGATCCATGGGAGGTTTTCAAGTTTTAGGTGGAGAGCAGCTTCTTTATCATGAGCACTCTACAACACCAGTGACATTCTAAATCTGCTCAACTCAAATGTTCATTTTTCTAGCAGAATATTTAAGCATATAATAGGCCCAAAAATATCCAGGCTGAGCTACGAAAGTGACTAAGCCTATTGAGATTTTTTGACAACGTCTTTAAGCATAGGAATAGCAAGTGCTATGTTCTGCCAAAAAGTAGTAGAGGCATTTCACCGTTCCAGCCAACATGTTACAGCTTAAAATTTATAAAATACCATTGAAGCCAATGTGGAATAAGTCAATGGAGTTCTGGACATAGTTGTTATGCTCTTATTGGAGCTCAACAGAAAAGCACAGTTTTGTCCAAACACAAGGGAGCACCCAGGATTAGTTAAAAAACATTCCCTTTCAGGCTCAGAGCGCAAAATAACTTATGCATAAAGGAGCTGCTTACCACCTAAAACTGAAAAATTTCCTCAACCCCAAAATGCTTGGCTGTTTGGTTGCTGGGTAACCAAGAACACGCTCTCTCCTCCTCCATTAAAGGCAGAGACATGAACACGCTCCATGTGCTGCTGTGCCCTGGAGTGCCAACATCATGCATAAAGAATATGCCCCCTGTGCCTGACCAAATTCCCTGGCCAGGACACCATACACCATGCTGAACCTTTATATTCCAACTTCAATAAGTGCCATCAAAATTCCTGCTCTCGCCTTCTCACATTTCAGAACAGGGACAAACTGCCTGTCATGACACATGGCCCTGAAAGGATTCCCCCATTAGACAGAAACATCTCACTTGAGTCTCTGCAGTCTCCATTAGAGCATTACCCTCATCTCTTGTTTGATATCCTGAGCTTTGCTTAACCTTAGATGTCTTATCAATCACAAACGTGAAACCCACGGTATTACTGATAAAGGTCTCCTGATATCTTGTTTGTTTTCCATAGAAACTTGGCTCCTTAAATTATCAGCCCCCGACCTGGCACTTAAGATCCCAGATAATGACTTCATTCTTAGAGTCATTTGCCAGAGTGAAGGCAGGGAGTGGATGATCCGTAACTTTTCTTTAATTTCCATCTCTACTTTTAGTGAGGTTGACCACTTATTAGATCTCACTCTTTTTCTATATCAGAATCGCGACAGACAGTATCATGCACTCCTATACATCGCCTTAATGGTGGACTAATGAAGTCCTGGCTAGCTTGACCGAGTTTGATGAGGACTTCCTCACAGCTAAAGTTGATGTTGCCTCGTCTGGTTCTCCACTTGATTTTTGCACAGTGAAACCTCCTACGAAAGCAGGTACTTAGGTTTCCATGACTGATATTCAATTATGTTATCTCTTACTCAAATGTTTTGCTCTGGCTCCTCCAACATTCTTGCAGTTCCTCATTTTCGAAGACCTAGATTAGAAGGTAGATCTCTTTCGGTCATCAAGGCTCAGCCTAATCAGCTTCCTCCTCATTTGAGAAAGCTTTTATATCATCTTGCATTTAGGAGCATTTAATTATCCATTTCTTGCCTTGAAGTTATTCCCTGACTTTGTCATTTGTGCACCATGATCTTGGTGATGTCTCCCAACATTTATTCATCCATTGATTCAATACCAATAAATGAGGTTCCCACTCCAATCACTGCTTTACTTTTTAAAGTTGAAGGACTTATATACATATTACTGTTAAACTACCCATAAAATATCGATAGACAGTGACCAGGGTTGTGACCCTTACAGTTTAAGAAATGTACAGAACTTCGCAGACCTGCAACATAGGCTGTACTACCATGAGCAGACCATGTTACAGGGCCATGGGCAGTAGTCAAATTGCAGCAATACTAACAACTTCAATGCATTTAGAAGGATATTCATCAAAGGGAAAAACAGTTTGGGGTGGATCAATTCACTGTTATGAGCTTTCCATAAGAGTTTTGATGGGGGTTTTGGTTTATACTTATTTGGTTTCTGTACACCTGTTTCCTGTGTGAACCATCTGAACTCCCGCAGACCCCATAGTCAAACAATGAAGTGTTCATCCAGTATTGGCAGCCAGCAAGAATTCTTCTTCTGGGATAGCTGGATTGTGTCTGGTGCCAGGTGTCAGGGAACAGTCTAATGGAATCCTCCTATCACAGTGGCCATTGGTCTAATTACTGGCCAGCTGATCAAGGCAAATAGCCACTCAGTTGACACAAAAGGTGGAAGTAGTGTCTATCTAGAAATCTACCCTTTAAGATTACTAAAGTCCTGTACCAGGGCATCCACAGGGATGGTAGTCGACCACTGGACACGGGATACATAAGGACAAACTTGGACACAATACAAGTATGAGGGTATGTGAGAGGACGGTTCTGACTATCTGGTCTGCCTTGATTTTTTTTTTTTTTTGTTGCTTTTAGATCACCTGGTTTTTTATATTTTACTGTGAGAGAGCCTCATAGTTTGGGACTCACTTACAGTAAACTCATTGTAAAATGGACAGGGCATGTTTACCGCTGATGCTGCCTTGTTAAGCAAAGGCTGCTGTGACACAGCCAGGGTAGGAGACCCCACGCTGCTTACATGTGATCACCCATGTGAGGGCTGCACGGGGAGGGCTTCTGGCGTACGCAACCTAAGAACTGCTCTTAGGTAGCCTGGCGCAGAAGGGACCATGCAGAGTGGGTGGTTACCTTGGGTAGACCTTATGAAATGGGTGCACACATGTGAGGAATAGTTAGTGTGCTTACTGTCTTGATTATAGTGACAGTCCATTATATGTCAACAGGAAAGGCTGGCCTAGGGCACAACTCCAGTTCCCTAAGGTCCACAGACTCCAGAGTCACACCAATGTATTAAAAGAATAATGCAGTAGGTTACAAAAGCGTATTTGTACAGCTTATGGGTCATCCAGGAATGTCATATTTCTCTGACTCAGCTCGGGATTAGGGCCCCGCCAGAGTAGGCATACTTCAAATGAAGAGCTGGCTCCTGCTGCAGCACATGAACGTGCTAGCTGAGAGGGAGCTGGTGAAGGCCGTGTGGTGTCTGGGTGGGATTGGACAGCCCCCAACAAAAAAAAACACCCAAAGGAAAATGCCACCACAGCTGTTCCTGGAGCGGCGGGAATATTGTTCCTTTGTTGTCTATGCTCCAGAGAGAGCACCCCACAGTGCCCTACAGGGCCTGGTCCAAACCCCTGGGCAAAAATCACTCATTTGGCATGGTGGTGATCCCTAGGTCAGCAGGGTCACCACCAAAATCCCTACCAGGTGCAAGGGAGCCTCCCTTCAAAAATGTATCAACTGTCCCCACCCTCAGTTTGAAGGGACTTCGAATGATTATTCCTCCAGGGTTTAAATGTGTTTTCAAGCCAGTCCCAGCTGGAACTTTTGTTTCAGGGTGGTGGAACTGTGCCGTTTAGAGGTGACGATCATGGCTGAAATCCTTGTGGACTGAATGATGATAACAATGGATTGTTACAATGGTGAGCACTCTCTAGGAGTGAAAGGCTGTAATGACAAGTGTTTTTGTGTGGAGTCCTTTACATGGAGTCCTTTGGGGACAGTGGTTAAAATGGTAGTGTTATATGCTAAATATGATTCAAAATGTAAGGCTGAAGCAATGTGGCCAATGATATGACTTGTGTAGGGTCATATGAAAAGGCACCATCTAGGGGTTAAACATGGTATTACATGGTATTACCAAGTGAAATCCTTTAGGGACTGTGTCAACTGTGCATCATTTTTATGTTGAATGTTTCAATGTGGAATATGATGAACCTTGGCCCACACCCTTTGGATGTGTGGGTAGACTACGTAGATCATCCTGAGGGTAACCCTAAGAGCACAAACATCTACAACCTGCCTAGACATGTTCCTTATTGTTGCTTATTTGAGTAATGAGACTGACAGTCACTAGTGATCAAAGTAGATATATTTTACTGCCAGTAATAGGTGCCCTTACTCCAAGTTACAGTCAACTATTGCATTGGAATACAAGTGAATGTTCTGCCATGTGGGTTGTTGGTTTATATCTTCCTTTGGGAGAGACAAGAATGATTACACAATGTCATCCAAAAGTAATTACTTCAGCTTGTGTATATTTGTAAATTGTTGCATAGTACTGAGTAGTGTGTGTGTAATAAATGTATGTTTACTTTATCAAAAGAAAAAACACAAACTGGACAATTATTTATTGATTGTGATTCTTGTGTGCTCATAAATGGTGATTACTAGCCCACACCATCTTCCTTGAGTGAGCCGTGGACTGCTCTGCAAGGCTACCCTATGAGTCAAGCGCTACAATGGGGTGTTTGGTTTGAAGTGGTGGTGGAGTGCAGACCCATTTACCTGTGCAGACCACACAACCAATGCACCACCCTCCAACAGGGTAACTTTCACTTCTGGGGTTAGTATATGCAAAATGCCAGACAAGCTGCCTGGCCTGCACTAGATTAATAAAAGGCAAAACGAAGGTGGAATTCCCTGCAGGTATTTCTTCTTCCATGCAGTGAAGAATGCATAGGATGCATAGGATGCATATAATGCATGTGCAGTCCAGCACTGTCAGGGGCCAAATACATAATGGTGATTGTATTACAATAAGTACACTATACAGCCACTGACTGTGCAATAAAGCAGAACCCACAGCAGGCGAACTTTAGCGTGATGCCTAACTGCTAGATTGGATATGAGTCCTGCAGGCAGTTGCCTAGCGTAGGCTTCCCTGCTGGGAATGTTGCTTTTAAAAGCACCCGTGGGAGTAAGGGCAATATTGTTACCTTAATGTAATGGTATCATTAAGTTAACTACATTGCACATCTAAGCGCAGTGCTCATAAAGGAACTTTTTCGCGCATCGCCCTTAAGTGTTTTTTTTGCCCGCGGAGTAACATTGATTTCATTATGCAGGAGAAAGAAAACAGGCAAAGTTCAGCTGTTTGGAAATGGGCCGCAGTAGTTTGCCTTATCTCTTGTAACAGGTAGTTAAGATTATGATAATTCCGGATTTTGCTTGGGTTAGAACTACAGTTTGAATGATTCCTATTCTAGCTGCCCCAATAAATCCACAATCCAGGAGTTGACCGCAAGATAATCTTCAAACTCTCTAAGGCAACTAGAAGGTGCACACAGGCTCCACGCAGCCTAGGTGGTCAGAAGTAGGCTCACCCTCACAGCACTGACAGGTGACTGCTCTTCGCCTGGATCACATGGTAATTTGCAGTCGCTCCTGAGCACCCGACTGGGGCAACTTCTCATTTTTTTGTAGCAAGGGCAGTACAGTACCTGCATCCCATAGGTATTCTCAATCAGCTGAGCTTCAGGAGTTGGCTAGCAGACGGTCACTCCTGCACACAGGGCTTCCTCTGCGCATAAACAAGTCAGAGCAGTGGTCTCTTCAGCGTTGCTCCTAATCCAGGAGAAAGAAAGGATCAAGAAAGCTCCTCTCCCCGGTCACACGTCTTCACTGCCACACTGGTGTTCTGCTCTTCCTTGCTTATCAAGGCAAATGTGGTCCACTGTACTGGTCAAAGGATCCATTACTTAGGTCCAGCCATGGCCAATCATATTGCCTTTTAGATTTTGGGGTGTCACGGATCCTAGAAGCATGGTCTATGATTGATTATTGCACGCAGGGTGCATAACACACTGTAGCTTCTCTTGGGATGCGTTTTACTGGTCCGTGGTGAGCGGGGCTTTGAAGAGCAGACACTAAGGGGGTCATTCTGACCCTGGCGGTCGGTGACCGCCAGGGTCACCGACCACGGGAGCACCGCCAACAGGCTGGCGGTGCTCCCAAGGGCATTCTGACCGCGGCGGTTCCGCCGCGGTCAGATGCGGGAAACCGGCAGTCTCCCGCCGGTTTCCCGCTGCCCTTCAGAATCCTCCATGGCGGCGGAGCGCGCTCCGCCGCCATGGGGATTCTGACACCCCCTCCCGCCATCCTGTTCCTGGCAGGTCTCCCGCCAGGAACAGGATGGCGGGAGGGGGTGCCGCGGGGCCCCTGGGGGCCCCTGCAGTGCCCATGCCAACAGCATGGGCACTGGCGGGGGCCCCATAAGAGGGCCCCACGAAGTATTTCAGTGTCTGCAATGCAGACACTGAAATACGCGACGGGTGCAACAGCACCCGTCGCACCTTCCCACTCCGCCGGCTCAATTCTGAGCCGGCGTCCTCGTGGGAAGGTGATTTGCCCTGGGCTGGCGGGCGGCCTTTTGGCGGCCGCCCGCCAGCCCAGGGCAAATCCCAAAATACCCTCCGCGGTCTTGCGACCGCGGAGCGGTATTTTGGTGGGGGAACATTGGCGGGCGGCCTCCGCCGCCCGCCAATGTTAGAATGACCCCCTAAGGCTCAGAAAGTGCCTGAAGTAAGAAAAATCATGGGAAATGTGCAGTGAGCGCATTTGTGGACATTATCGCGATTTGTTTATCGTTATGTAGTACAATGGAATCTAAAAAGCAGCAATACTACTTCACATCAATTACAGTAATGCAGCTATGAGATCACGGTATCAACAATGAAGTGACCTCTGAACCATGGCGGGCCCGAGGGCTGGCAAAGTGTGAACTGTCACATGTATTCTAGATTCTATCTTGGATGAAAAATTACATGCTTAAAATTTTAATGTCTTTCATGAGTAGGGTTCTTTTCCTGGAAGTTACACTGCCGGGGTCCTGAAGATGGTTCTTGTTTCCAATAAATCGAGTTACAATGGATCAGCACATCTCCTCGCAATTTCATCAAATGTATCAAAATGTTCCAGTCAGGATCATACACTTGCCTCCAGCTCTGCCATCCTCCCACCCTCACAAACTTGCCAGTGTCTTGACTTGTTGTGAAGTCACAGTCCCTGCTCTATAGTTTACTGAGCACTTTAGAATGTCAAAAAAATCACTTGTGTGCCCTTGTGCAGTGACTTATCCAGCCGGAGGCATCCATAATGTGCACAGTGCAGATTCCTGTCAGTACAGTGACATTCACAAAATGTATGTCCCATGAGCACAGGAAGTGCCACCGAAACGGGCAATAAAACCACCATCTTTACCAGTGAATTGACTGTTCATGCACCTTAGCGTGGAATATGCCACCTGCTCCTTGGATGTGGGGTGACATTAATAGGAAGGTAAGCTTATGAAACCCTCCATTTTCTCGGTGTATAGTCATTCTTTTAGTGTGATTGGCTTCCCCCTTGTGCACATTCCCCAAACATACATTATTATGTTAGCCTTGGCATTCCGCCATACCTTTTTGCATGTCACTTTCCATTCTATTTATGTCTTTTATGGACAATTTCTCTTGTGTGCTCCGTTGTGCCATTGATAGAGTCTGGTGTCCACCTACAAGGTACATGTTAGACTTGTCAGCCTCAGGGTGGTCTTCCCCCAAACTCTTTGCCTTCCTCCTCCATTTTTTCTGACCTTCTTCTTGCTTGCATTAGACCTCCACACACTCTACTACTGCTAACCAGTGCTAAAGTGCATGTGCTCACTCCTTAAAACTTGGTAACATTGGCTTCTCCCCAATTGGCATAACTAGTTCACTTGTACGTCCCTAGTAAGTTGGTAGTACATGTGCCCAGGGCCTGTAAATTAAATGCTACTAGTGGGCCTGCAGCAATGATTGTGCCACCCACTTAAGTAGCCCTATAAACATGTCTCAGGCATGCCATTGCAGTCTGTGTGTGGAGGTTTTCAACTGCCATTTAGACCTGGCAAAATAAACCTTTTCCCAGGCCTAATCTTTCCTATTTTATACCTATAAGCCACGCCTATGATACAGCACAGAGGACAGGGTGCATTGTATGTATAAGTCAGGACATGTCCCTTTAAGTTTTAAATGTCCTGGTAGTGAAAAACTCTTAAATTTGTTTGTCACTACTGCAAGGCCTACCTCACCCATCGGATAACATGGGAGTTACCTTATTAGAGTTATAAGTGTAATTTTCAAATGGAAGTAGGTAATGATTTCATATTTGGTGTCTCTGGAATCCTAATTTTAAATCCTAACTTATGGTGAAGTCAGATTTTAAATACCAATTTTGAAAACGCCACTTTTAGAAAGTTGGCTTTTTCCTGTCTTAGCCATTTAGTGCCTGTAGCCTGTGCCTGTAGCTGCCAGTTGGGCTGTGTGTAGTCTTCCTAGACAGCCTTACACAATAGGGAGCTTAGGTGTGGCTGGATGGGCCATCACTGGCAGGATGGGAGGTAGGAGCTGGGCACAGCCCCACTTACACCTGAATAGGCTGTGCCCTGGCAGCACATAATGAGCTGCATACCCCCTGTAGTTAGTCTACAGCCAGGACAAGGAAGGCAGGATGTTTGCGGACTTCAAAGAGAACCCCTAGAAGCTTTCCCCTTGCTTCAAAGGCACAACTGGGTATAAATACTGGACCTCAGACAGCATCACTTGAGGACACTTCTTAACCTGTGGATACTTTGCCAGGAAGAAGAACTGAACTCTGCTGGTCTCTTACTTTGCTATACTGACCTACTGCCTGCTGCCCACCTGACTGACTTAGAAGGACTGGACCTGCATCCCTTGAACCCAGAACCCCAAAGTGACTCCAAGGGGTAGTTGGCTGGTTTCCTCACTTGAGCCTCAGGAACAGAAGGCTCCAACAACCTTGCACCTGGACTCTACCATCTTTGAGTCTACCCTGCAAATTGGTGCCACCCTAGTCCTGGACTCTTAGAAGTAGGACTAAGGTGCTCTACCTGCCTCTGTGGATCCAGCAGAACTGATGCATCTCCTCTGCTGTACAGCACAAAGCTAAGCAGAACTGACACACTGCAACACTCCGTCGATAGCAAACCTCTGTGCTGCGCAGCTCATCCTCTGCACAGACCCTCCATCTCTTATCGACGGTAGCCTCAACAATGACGATGGACTCCTCATCGCAGCTCTTCAGGACCAACGCATTACCCCGACTGCGCGACACAGTGATGAATCCGTACTTTGCATTGAAAGCCCTCGTCAACAGGATCCTAGTCATCAGGGCAACAGGACCTTGCACCACAGCCTTGACGCATCTCAGAACCGACCCATCACTTCGGCTGTGAGACATATCTTCGACGCAGATCCTCACAACACTCAACAAACCAGGATTGAAGGTACTTTGTTCAGCAGGCATAACTGAGTCCCTGCAGCCGGTCCGTGCTGCATCGCAGTTAGCCTGAATTTTCCACTCAGTGCCGAGTGATACAAATATTCAACATCCAGCTGAAGCTTTCTTTAATAATTCCAACCTTTCACCATTCCCCAGGTAATGTTTTGTCCTGGTGAGACCCTAGAATCCAGCATGAGGGTCAAAATGCCTTTGACACGTTAATCGGACAAGACCTCTCCGATTATGTTTTGAATTATCAATCAATGTATTGACAAGCATACTTCATAACTTAATTAGAGACTGTCTTTGTGAGATACACCAAAGATCACAGAACTATAAGCTATTTTTTTATTGCTTAATGGTGTGGTGTCTCTTTTCTCACTTGGGTATTACTTGTTTCAACCATGACTCTTTGTTTAATTTTCCTAAAGTATGCTTATAAAAATTATTCACCCTTATATGCGGATGCAGCTTTCAAAGCATTAAGAATGCGTTTGTCACATATGTGTTGGTACTGGATTCAGTGGAGTTTTTTTTTAAGATTCTAGACAGATGATTTTCGTCTTCATTTGAGAATTTTTTCCATGAGTTAACCAGTAGCAAGATTTTTCTGCTATAATATTTAAATTGATTGTAAATGAGGTTCACGTGGATTTGTATTACGTGATAATTATACCGAGATTCAGGTGGAAATTCTAGGTTGCTCTTGTATTTGTTTAGTGAAAGGAGGGAGCCCTGCAACCGGAGCTAGCGCTGGTGCAGCCTCTCAGCAGCAGCTTGCAGCAGCTCCACGCCGACCGAATGAAAGCAAAGCATTAGCTAGGTTTCCCCTAATCCCCTTGCTTCACTCACCAGCTAGGCAGGTCTGCGCGACGGCCCTGGAGCAGGAGTGTCAGTAATGGCAGCAGGATGGTGGGGTGCTCGACCAATGAAAAGACTGATCAGAAGGCTCATGCATGCACGGATGAGCCCAGAAGGGAAAAGAAGGAGAGCATGTGGACATTTGCTCCTAGTACAGAGTACACCCTGTGGGGGTGCCACTGGCGTACTGGCGAACTCCGCTCCATCTTCGGCTGATGGAGTTTTGTTTTCCAAACTCTGTGCTCCGCTTGGAGCGCAGACTGCAGAAACTCTGTGATCTCTGCCAGCACACCCCTAGTGGTGACCTTTTCAACATGTTGCATTGCATCAGGGACTTGTATCATGCATTGTTGTGATATTTGTCATACATGTGTGTAGAGTTATATGGGAGAAAGGTAGTACGATTTTAATTTACATTAAAAAACCTTAGAAATTCCCTGAAACAGGACTACCATTTTAAAACCAAAAACACTGAAATTTACCAGTTAAATGTAAATGGCATAAGTATAGCTTGCACTGACATATATTTCAGATATCATCAGTGATGTAATATGTGAGGTTATAAGCAGTGCATCATAACAGTGAAAGTTATATACGTCAGTTACCTATACCTTGTGAATTTCAGTGCTTTTGCTGCTATTGTTATATAAAAATGTCAAAATTAATTTTATCTTGCTTATCTGAAACATGTTTGTTAATTTTTCAATAGTAAATAATACTTTTGCTTTTACGTATATTACAGGAAGCTTCTGGAAAATCAGGCTACGGCAAGGGGGTTGTGGCCTCTGATATTGTAGTCTCACTTCTTTACTGCATTTTCCTTGACCTATACTTTCATCCACCTTGAACTTCCCCAGTACTAATTGGAGCTCCATGGAGCAGGTATGGGTTTGAAGTTGTGTGAAGTGTTAACAATTTTTCTGCCCCTAAAGCATTTAGGGCCAGATGTAGCAAAGGGTTTTTCCCATTCTGTGTCAATGGGAAAATGTGTTCGTACATATGGCCCTTAGTTCCCACTTACCTTAAACCACTTGGCCAGCAGTCACCGAAAGACTTTTCCATCTGGAGAATGCTTGACAGATGCTACCTAAGTTATATTATGTCATGTTAAATGCATTCTTACCATTTGTATGGTCTCGATGCACCTTCGAAGTCTGCGAGCTGTTGTTAATATTGAGGCCTGATTAAATAGATCTGATAAATTGAGTGGATATACTTGAATGCGACAAGATATATAGCATATGCAGGTTAATGTCCTCATTTACAGAAGGTGGCTTATTTGCAAATTTTGAATCTACATGGCGATTCTATGTACCCTATATTTGTAATGGGTGTGTCCCACACTTTTGCAGTGCTATAATCTGTGCTTGGACTTGTTTCCGGCACTGAATATTGTCACCTGAGTGTTGGTGGGATGCGCGGGAGATCCTCTGTGCTCACAAGAGGAGAGCCGGGTAAGGAGTGGACACTACTGAAGTGAGCAGGCACTACAGGACCCTCTTGGGAAGGGATCTGCTCTCGAACAGCACTATCAACAGAGTCGTTTGGCAAGTACTTCCTTGCTCATCGCACCATTTGCTCTCATGTGCATGGCTGAAGGTTGTATCTTTATTATGCCTAGGGGGTGGGTTTTACTGTGCACACAGGTAAGCTTTTAATTTGTGACATGTTCAATTACGAGGAATTTTGTAAAGAAGGCTCTTACGTCTTACAGTCCAGTCTTCACTATTTCAGGCGTAATAGAATACAAATAGTGCACATTGAGGACCTGATTTAGGGCCTGATTTAGAGTTTGGATATGATGGATATGCCGTCCTTCGTATTACCGTCCCATAATATCCTCTGCGAATAATTCGGTGAATGGGATATTCATCACGTTTGTGACTGAGTAACCCGTCTGCCAAATTCTAAATCAGGTCCTTAGTTCCTGGCGGACGTGTACTTCATTGCAATGATGACAGATTTCCGATTGGCTGAAATATAAATCCCAGTATATCCAATGGGATTTATATTTCAGCAGAGGGGATATCCATCACCGTTGTGACGGTGTAACCTGTCTACCAAGGAGTAAATCTGACCCTGTGTGTTTAGACTGCTATCATGATTTAAGCTTTACTCTTAGGTAGGGTTTTATCAAACAGTATATTTACCTGAAGTATTCGACCAGTGCTTAAGCCAAATATTTATTTTTTAATGTTCAAATGAAAAGCATATACACAAAGATTCTAAAAAGAAATAAACCGTTTTAAGTATTGCCATGTTTCTTTATCTCTCCAAATTTTTGTACGCACAAGGAAACCAGCACAGTTTATCAAAGCAAGCACTGAAAGAGCCAATTAATGTGGCCATTGTAATGAAAGTTCTTCTTCATTGATTGGCAACTTTGTATGTGGATTAGTGAATAGGTTCATATGAGAATGAGTGAAATAGTGGATAAACTGATGGCTGATCTTTAGTGCAAACTTGTCAATAGCAGAACATTTGAATACAGGGAGTAAAGACGCACTGTATAAGAAAAAACTAAGGCAAAATCTAGGGTTTCAACCGAAAGGGAATTATTAAGGGGTTTAAGTAGTAAACACATCACTGACTAACCCGAAATTCTAATGTTCTATTGTGTTCTGTACTTTCTTTAACTGCAAACTGTTGTTTAATACAGGCAAGCTCTCTGTTGCTTGTTTCAGATTTATACGGTCCATGAACGTTCCCTGTAGAGTCACTGGTGACCATTACAGTGTTTGCTATAACGTTTTATGTGTAATACTCAAGAACTACCAATGGGGCTATGAACTTTCAAGTTGTAGTTACATTGTACGCTGCTGCTGTGTAGCGTCATGAACTTGCTTTTCACAAAATATAAGACTCTTGAGTTAGCTTTTTTTCATTTATTTTTAGTCTCACAGTGTCCCTTCATTGCAGTACTATTGAGAAAAGAATGTTTGTTTCATAATGTGTTAATAGTTTCTCAGTCTTCGTACCTATTTCATTATGCGTCTTTGAGCACAAGTGTAAATTCACCAAAATGTCAGGGGTAGCGGAAGTGACATCACATACACATTTACCTTAATGATATCACAGGAAATTACATCATATGGCCATCGTCCCGGAATCTTCCCATGAACTGGTCATGTGACCATAACCCTGATGACATCACAGTAATTGACATAATAATGCATTCGAATTTTGCATTTTAAAGCAAAATTTTCATATAGATTTGCTAAAAAGACATAGGCCCTCATTCCGAGTTTGGCTGGCGGCAGTAGCCGCCAGCCAAACGGGAACCGCCACTTGGCCGCTCTGCGGTCAAAAGACCGCGGAGGCCATTCTGGCTTTCCCGCTGGGCCGGCGGGCGCCCGCCAAAGGAGCGCCCGCCGGCCCAGCGAGAAAGGCCCTGCAACAATGAAGCCGGCTCCGAATGGAGCCGGCAGAGTTGCAGGGGTGCGACGGGTGCAGTTGCACCCGTCGCGATTTTCACTGTCTGCAATGCAGACAGTGAAAATCTTTCTGGGGCCCTGTTAGGGGGCCCCTGCACTGCCCATGCCATGGGCAGTGCAGGGGCCCCCAGGGGCCCCACGACACCCGTTCCTGCCATCCTGGTTCTGGCGGTGAAAACCGCCAGAAACAGGCTGGCGGGAAGGGGGTCAGAATCCCCATGGCGGCGCTGCTTGTAATCCGGCGGGAAACCGCTGGACCCGGCTGGGCGAAGCCGCGGTCGGAATACAAAAGGAAGCACCGCCAGCCTGTTGGCGGTGCTTCCGTGGTCGTTGACCCTGGCGGTCGATGACCGCCAGGGTCAGAATGACCCCCATAGTGCCTGATTTAGATCTCAGCAGATGGAATACTCTGTGATAAATGTGACGGACATCCTGTCCGCCGTTTTACGAGCTCCATCGGATATTATGGGATTGTAATACGGCGGAAGGGATATTCATCATGTTTGTGACAGAGTATTCCCCTCCACCAAGATCTAAATCAGGACCATAGTCTTCGAAAGGAAACTTGTTAAATATTCAAGTCCTTTCATGATGTGCAAAGCCAATAAAATTTGATGCTTTCCAAAAACCGACCAATTTTTGAACAAAATGTGCTATGCTCACTCCCATCTGTCAAAAATGACCCCCATTATGCCAGGGCCAGCATTTTGTCACGAGTTTCCCCATGCACTTCCTTATGCATGTAGTTACATAAAAAATGCAGACAAGTAATTACGAACGATATACCAGTGCCAGAATTTTCCTATCAATGTACCATGATTAACCCTTATGTCAAACATTACCTCTGACAGGACCTGCATTTTGTCATGGATTCCTTCCTCTCATATGGCATTGTTTTCCTCCATTATTCCAAGAGTTACCTCCAATGTACTAGGTGCAGCATTTTGCTGTGGGTGCCCTCTATGCCAAGAATTTCCTAAAGCATTCCAGGGCCAGCATTTTTGTACATGGGCCCCATATGCCAAGAATCACCTCTGATATGACAGTATTTGTAATTTAGCATGGGCGCCCCATTTGCCAAGTATTATCTCTAGTTTGCTAGTGCCAGTATTGTGTCACAAAGCCTATCAAGCTGAGAATTGTCACCAGTACGCCAGCACCAGAATTATGCCATGGGTGCCTCTTAAAACCAAGAACTACCTTCCTTATGCCAGGACCAACTGCACCCTTGTAAGCATAATACCACATTCCCACACACGCTCATTTACATTCACTCACACTCATTCTCACACACACTTTCACTAATTCATTCGTGCTCACTTTCAATCAGGTCCTCATTATAACTTTGGTGGTCAAAACTGTATCCCGCAGCAGCGACTGCCACCAAAAGACCGTCGCTGCGGCTACCAGCCGTCCGCCATATTAAGACCACAGCCGGCTTTCCGCCACAAGAATGGCGGAAATCTGGCTGTGGCCATGCAGCGGATGGCGGTAAGGTGGCGCTGCTACCACCAGCTGCGCCACGCCAGTAGACCACCGCCAGCTGTATTCTGAGAAATAATACGACCCGGTGGTGTTCTGCTGGCGGTCTCTGCTGGCGGTAGCAGCGCCCGTCCCGTCTCCTGCCGGAGAACCCCCTGGATCCAGGTAAGTTGGGTCTCCGACAGTGGAGGGGGGTGTTGTGTGTGTGTGTGTGAATGCATGTGTGTGCGTGAATGCGGGCATGTGTTGAGTGTTGAATGCATGTGTGCATGTACGGACGTGTGAGTGCGTGTATGTTGTGAAATGTGAATGCGTGTCTGCGTGTATGTTTGGAAGTGTGGATATGTGTGTGATTGGATGTATGCAGGTGTGCATGTATCAGTGTGTTTTTGCGTGTGTGTGTGTAGTGGGCGTGGATGTGGAGGGGGTAACTGGCGAGGTGGGGGGAAGACCCCTATCAGTGACAGGGAAGTAATTCCCTTTCACTGATATGATGTGCCGCCATGGTTTTTGTGGTGTTACGAACGCCATGAAAACCATGGCAGTAGGCGGGGTCATAATCCCTCAGGCGGAACAATGGTGGCTGCCGGGCTGGAGATGGATATCTCCAGCCTGGCAGCTGTTACCGCCGTGGCGTCAGAGTGGTACATTGTCATAATGTGGCGGTAAGTACCGCCAGCCTGTTGGCGGTACTTACCGCCACATTATCGCCGACCGCTGGGGTCGTAATGACCCGCTCAGACTTTTTGTACTCACTCTTACTATGTAACGCATTCACACACACTCTTACTCATACTTGCGCTGGCTAGCTCACTCATGTCCGTCTTACTCACACTCGCTTATACTCTTACTCCGTATCATTCCACCTCCTATGAATTTTTAAATTGTAATTCATGGGTGACTACTTACATCTTACAAGCACACTGACTCATCAAACATTAATGTATTTATTTCATACATACATTGTATAGAAAAAACAATCCTTTGTGGGGGTTTTTACTGCAGCAATATTTTTTAAATGTTTTAGCCTTGAATCATACGAGTCACACATACATGCCTGAACTATTGGCTTTTGCCAGTGTTTGTTTCTCCTGAAAATGTTTTGGTTTAGGTTTGCTTCTCTTGACCACGCGGTCAGACATTCTTTTTTGTGCCAATACTAAAACAGATATCCTAGTTGTTCATCTACCATCCAGAAACTTAAACATCCCTCCTCAAAGGAATCCACAGACTTAGGGCCTGATTACGACTCGTAGTGGCTGTTGGACCGCAGCCGCTGTGACAGTCAGACCGCCACATTACGAGGCTGGTGGAAAGACCCGCCAAACTACCACCATCCCGCCAGGATCTCAGATCCTGGCGGCTGATGTTGGTGCAGGTTGTAATCAGCCACAGTGCTGATTACAATCTTGTTCTCCGTCAGCCTACCGCCATGAAAAGGCTGGTGGAGAACAAGTGCAGAGGGCCACAGGGGGGATCCCTGCACTGCCCATGCCCGGGGCATGGCCAGTGCTGGGGTCACCCTGCCCATCACCCTCGAAATGCGCACTGTCTGCTGCTGTCCCCCGCATGAGGCAGCATTGCCGCCGGCTCTTTTATGAGCTTGTGACAATGCTGAAGCACCTTTCCCACTGGGCTGATAGGCGGGAACCTTGTTTCCCACCCATCAGCCCAGTGAGAAAGTTGTGATATTTCCGGCGGGGAGGTTGCCAGTATGGTGTAGTCCACCCTGTTGGGAAATTGGCGAACGGGTGTTCCGGTCCAGCAAACTCAAATTAGGCCCCTTAATATTTAATGGTCAAATTTCCAGGACAGAAGGAGGAGGAATGAGATGTGCAGGGGAGCTCCTCTTCGATAGTTGTCTCTCCAAGCTCATAGCCACATGTAATAAAGATTCTAGGAAATGGGTTATAGTGCTTTATTGCACAATAGACCCCTGGCCTCCACTCCAAAGAGTTGAGACCCCAAAATAGCCAACCTTTGAATAGGAGCACATACAAAACATTCTGAAAAAGAACAGACCTACACCCACCTCAAACTAACTACTCCATTGCAAGAACTACCAATAAACACTACAATTATTTTTACATGCTCATAAATTATCCTTGCTGGGACAGGAATGTCACTTGCATTGTAAATAGGCAGGTACACCTGCCCAGAGTGCCTGACTGTAACTGAAGTTGGTATCTTTATTTTTATTTTGGCCCCGGTGTCAAGGTAATCTAGTGAATGCACTGAGGCCTAGGCCTGTCTTTCATAATGTTATCTGGATGTTAACCAATTGGGACATAACAGCCTTCCTGCAATATAAATAGCCCCAAACATGCGATGCATTGCAGCAGAGTGGGCATTTTGTAATTTCAGGGGTAAGGTCAAAGGATGTATGTTTCAGGAGATGAAAAACAACAGGGCTTAGGTAGACCGGTGGAGAGGGTAGAGAGAAGTAGAGAGAGGTAGGGTAGGGTAGAGAGGTGTGAATGTGTGTTGGAAATAAGAAGGGTTCATAGCAGTGGTTGCACGTAGAATGGTGACAGACGCAAGAAAAGAGAAATTTAGGGATGCATTTTATCACTTGGATGATGGTTTTAGTAGAGGAATGCTTCATAGAGCTAGGAACTGGTCGTGTCTCCAGGAGACGGAGGTTGAGTTAAATAAGAGGGAGAAGAGGGAGAAAACTAGGAATAAAAATGCAGTTGCAAAGTGAAGGGTGCGAATGAGTGTGATTATGAACTGGATCCTGTGGTTGATATCAGGTAGGTGTCAGTGCCAAACCTTCAGAAATCAACAAATACCTGCTGTGTTTTTAGTCCACAACATGGTACCATGGCAACAGCCACGGGGAAACTGATCCTGGGAAGGCAGGAGTCTGGTGGAAATAGCAGCTGCTCTGCAAGGTAACATTCTGCATTGTTAAATCACTCATTTATCTCCAAAGCTGCTTCGTGGTGCTGAAATAACTGAATGTTTATTGTGGCCCACCTTAAGGATGTTCCCTTTATCAGCTTTGGAAGGATGAAAGTCTGGCTGTACCCACTGAGATTCAAACCTATGACCTCGTTATACGCAGATTTCAACAACATATGCACCGGTCCACTGGATTTTTTTCCTGGTTGGACGGTGCAATTTAGAGATAGAGTTTGTGGGGAACAAAATAATTTGGAGAGACAGAGTGACTCCTAGAGCTGGTTGGTCCCTGTGGTGATAATTGCCTAAAAGTGGTGGTTGCGTTTATTTATTGAAAGCTTTGTTTCATTTGAATATTTAAATTAATACATCGCAATGGGAAAAGAACCAGATTTAGAATTGCCTCACAAACATGACAGATATCCTATCCTCTTGATTACAAGTGCCATAGGATATAATCCTCTTGTAATAAGGCAGCTAGGGTAGCCATCATTTTTGTAACAGAGTGACCTGTTTGCCAACTCTCAGTCAGGCCCTCAGAGATAGCATCATCTTTACCCTATTGCCTTTTGAAAGCTGAAAGGCAGAGCCAGTACAAGGATGTTTGCCACCCATAGCATATTGAACATTTGCCAGCCCACTCAACTGGTAATTTGGTCCACATTTCCTTTAAGTAGGAGGCACTTTGGCACTATTGTGCTATTGCTGTCCTGGGCAGCCTCAGATTAAGTACACAACTTCTTCATTTTTCGTTGCGGCCTACAGACCGCTTTATTTATATCACAAGACTCTTGGTTTCCAAACATCTTTATAATTAAATGTGTGCTTCTTTTTATACATACAAGAGGTTTCAGATATCCCTCTTTATCCATTATGTGCTCAGCAGGGGTGGCTCCTCCGTTAGGGCCATCATTTCTGCTTTCATGTTTTCTTTTAAATTACGCTTGAAGGAGACATTTTCCTTACTATTTGTGTACACATGTGTACAGGTTTTGATGAAAAACACTTTCACTTTTTATTAATTATATTTTTTAATACCCAGTGCACGTTTGAAAAAAAATATCATTGAAGGCTTGCCAAGGCCAGAACGTTTGATTTTTGCTTTTTTGCTTTTTTCCTCGTTTTCCCTTGCACCGCTTATAGCTGTGTCTCTTTCTTTATCAGCTCCTGTTACTGACTTTGTGTTTTTTTTGTTTTTTACTAATTGCTCGGCTGTGAGTGGTGTACAGTGTATTTTCTGAATTAGTTAATGTTTTATTTCTCTTCATGACATCATTTGTCCTGTTTCAAGAACTCTGGAAAGTTCTGTCATCATTAGGGATGTGCGGGGTGCTCCGCACCGCTGGCAGAGCTCACAGAGTTTTTGGAACTCCGCGCACCGCTTGCAGCGCAGAGTTGTCAAAAAACTCAGTTAGCCCCGCCTGTGGAGCGGAGCTCACCCGGTGGCACTGCAGCCCAGTTGGGATGCATAGTGCAAGTGCAGACAGTCTGGTCTTGTGCTGTGCAGCCTCTAACTGGGCTGCAGCCACCACGGAGCAGAGGAGGGAGGCAGCTGTTGGAGAGGAGGATAACCCAGGATGACCCAGGTAAGTCCTCTACTCCTCTTCTCTTTTTTTGGTCGTAGTTTGTGCACACTGGTGCACAAATAAGGACTGAAACAGCAGCTTTCACTGCCTAGAGCCCCGGCCTGAATTCAGGCCAGGGCCTTAGGCAGTGAAAGCAGCCATTTGAGGCCTCTTGTGCACTGGCCTGTCCCGTGTGCACTGCACATGGGGCCGGCCAGTGCACAAGAGGCCTGCCAGCTTTAACTGCCAATGGCCCTGGATTGAATTCAGGCCAGGGCCATAGACAGCAAATGAAAGCTGACGTTTCAGGCCTCTTGTGCACTGTCCTGTCCTTTGTGCACAGCATACAAGACAGGCTGGAGCACAAGAGGCCTGAAACAGCAGTTTTTACTGCCAAGACCTTCTCCTGAATGCACCTGATCTCGGACGTGCAAAACAGCGTCAGGCTGGTTGACCAGGCCCGACCCTGCTGAGCGCTTCTGAGATCTGGCGCATTCAGGACTCCGCGCAACACAAGACTCCACCTCTGCGGAATTCCATTGAGTATTTTTTTAATTCCGCAGAATTACACGGAGTCGGACTCGATGATCACTGCCCAGGCCTAGTCATCATAACAATTTCTGTTTAGTAAGAAAATTTGCACTGAGAATTTGTATTTTCTCCAGCATTTTATAGCAAGTATTTTAGAACTAATGAACGTGAGGTTCCGCTTGTGTTGTATATTATGGTCACACATTGTTTTAAAGTGATGTTTCCTAATCAAAGCCTATTGTGCAACTCCGTCTGGAGCTGAACATATTGACATTTTAAATACTTCTTGTAAAAGAATACCTTTCTACTTAAGAAACTGTACGCTGTAGCTGTGTTCTGTGACATAATTGTATTTTATGGCAACTTCTTATACTTCTTCACTCCTCTAACTGTATATGTGATGTTTTCTTTAAAACTGTATCTGCCTGGTTGTTTAAACCATTTTTAAGGTGAGCGTAAGCGTACAACCTCTTGTATACTTTTAAGTATACTTCTTCTGGGAGCTTCTAGCTATTTAATTTGTTAGTCTCAGTGTAATTTAAAAATCTTTGCTTGCTAGTGGTCATTCATGACTCTTTGTCCACCCTTCTTCTGTGTGGGAGCAGGGACCAACTACTGTATAATTACGCTTTGTCCTGTTTATCTGGTCTGTAGGGGACTTTTTTTACTTTGCTTCCTGCTCCTGACCAGGGAAGCTTCCCTTTTCATTTGCAGAGCATTCTTCCTCTGAGCTTAGCTGTAAACAAGGCTATAAATCAGGCTGTTATTTTGGTCACATTTGGACTTTGTGGGCTCTGCACCCTGTCTCCCGCCCTTCCTTGGCTTTGGATTTTCTTTACCAAGTGTGCCTGTCTGTGTACTGGGAGCAAGAACGGAGGATCGCTTGTAATTACTTATAGCCTAGGCACCCAGCCCTACCAGGGCTCCACAAACCTTAGAGACAGTGCTCACTTCTGCTCCATACTGGGATCCCGCTCTCGGGTCCATCAGTGTACCTCGGTTCACAAAGTCCAAGCCCTCAGCTGTGCCAGTGCCAGGAACCCCACACACACTGTCTGCCAGAGCACTTCAGTTCTTGCAGTCAGTACACTCTGCTTCGCCAGTACTAGGACCTCGGATGCAGCTCCATCAGCGCACCTCAGTTCACACACTACAAGCCCTCAGCCATGCCAGTGCCGAGAACCCCCACACACACTGTCTGCCAGAGCACCTCAGTTCTTTCAGTCAGTACACTTTGCTGCTCCAGTACTGGGACCTCGGGCGCAGCGCCGTCAGTACGCCTCAGTTCACACACTTCAAGCCCTCAGCCATGCCAGTGCCTAGGACCCCACACACGCTGTCTGCCAGTGCATCTCAGTTCTTGCAGATAGTACACTCTGCTGCTCCAGTACTGGGACCTCAGGTGCAGCTCCATCAGTGCACCTCAGTTCACACACTCCAAGCCCACAGCCGTGCCAGAACCCCACACACTCTGTCTGCCAGAGCACCTCAATCTTTACAGTCAGTACACTCTGTTGTTCCAGTGCTAGGACCTTGGGTGCAGCTCCATTCGTGCACGTCAGTTCTACCCCCCCCCCCGCGTGGTCCCTTCCTTTCCTATACTGGGACCTGATCAGATACAGTTCCATTACAGCAGCTCAATTGTAATATTCGGTCCCACTGCCAAGCCAATACTGGACCCAAAAAAGCAAAACACAGCTCAGCCAGTAGACCTCAATTCTAATCTCCAATGCCACTGTTGATGGGAACCACCACAGCTCCACCAGAATCCATCAAATCTAACATTCAGTGCACATTTCTTCTCAGCACTAAGGCTCACACACATGCCCTTCAGGACTCCTGCTTCTGTGATTCACAGGCAATGCCACTCCGATCCTGGGCCTAACTCGCAGCTTCACCAGGGCACCTCCAGGCTAACACTTGGCAACACTGGCAGGCCAATACTAGGTTCCACACATAGCTCCATTAACATACACCACTTCTGACCTTGTGTGCCTGTTACTATTCCTGTACTTCAGCCCACATACAACTCTGTCAGTGCCCCTCAACCCTAACCTACAATTCCCCATTATTCCAATGCGATGAATTACATAGCACTCCGTTTCTCATTCCTCACCTTCTGCCTTTCTGTTATTCCAGCACTGGGCCAGGACACAGCTCTGTCTATACCCCCAATTCATGATCTAAAGCACCCCAATATTGCTGTTTTGGGGTCCACAGAAAACTCTGCAAATGCACCTCCTGCTATTCTGCAGTGCCCCCTCCTGTTCCACACTCTGGCCCTCATTCTGACCTTGGCGGTCTTTTCGCAAGACCGCCGAGTTACCGCCGCGGTAAAGACCGCCGACCGCGGCGGTACGCCGCTGCGCGTATTCCGACCGCTGGGAGCGTTCCGCCGGAATACCGCCAGCAGCCACACTGGCGGTCGGCGGGAAAGTGGAGACTGGTCAACCTCCACCGCCACGCCAGCAGAACACCGCCCCCAGAATTACGACCCACATTTCTGTGTGGCGGTCTTCTGTTGGCGGTCTTCTGTTGGCGGTCACGTCCCTATGGCTCCCGTCGCCTCCCGGAGGACCAACGCACAAGGTAAGTTGATCGTCCGTGAGGGGAGGGGGTGGGGGGGTGTTGTGTGATGTGTGCGTGCATGGGGGTGTGCGTGTGAGTGTGTAGAGGGGGTGTGTGAGTGCGTGCATGCGGGCGGGGATTGCTGCTGTGCCTATGGGCAATGTGTGTAGTTCGGCGGGTGCGCATGTCGGCATGTATGTGTGCGGGTATGTGTCCCCGTTGTGTATGTGTGTGTGTAGGGGGTGTGTATATGTGCATGTTGGGGGTGTGTGCATGTCGGGGTGCATGTATGTGCATGTCGGGGTGGGGGTGGGGAGGGGGTTCGTACCACCTCTGGGGGGTGGCAGGGGGGTGGAGGGTGTGGGGGGAGGACTCGGGGGGGCAGTGGGGGGTGGGGGAGACCCCTATCAGTGCCAGGGAAGGAATTCCCTGGCCCCGATAGTGCCTACCGCCATGGTTCGCATGGCGGTTCCCGAACGCAAGAAACCGCGGCGGTAAGCAGGGTCATGATAGCGTTGGCGGTCTTGGGTCGACCGCCGGACCGGAGTGCGCAGACTCCAGCCCGTCGGTCATGACCGCCGTGGCTGTCGGAGTGGGGAAGTGGCGGTCGGTCGCGGCGGGGACCGCCGCGGTCAGAATGCCATTTTTAATACCGCTGGTCTGTTCGCGGTCCGACCGCCGCCTCTCCGCCGACCGCCAAGGTCAGAATGAGGGCCTCTGTCTTCTGTTTGAGGACGTGGGGGAGCCAATTAAATCTATTCTTAGCTGCCATCTTTATTTGGGAGGGTCTGTTTCACCTATCTCACTCCATTCTTTCCTTTACTCTGTTTACTCTCAATGTTTTCTTTCTCCCCCACTTTTTGATTTCCAGCTCTTAAAATCCACACATTTACAGTTTCGCTCTTTCTTTCAACTGTTTATTTCTACTCCTCTCCCTTTTTTTAAATTTCCCTCTTCCTCCTGCTACCTCATCGTCCAACTTCACAAAAACTTGGTTATTTCTTTCCTTGTTTCTTTCCTCTCTTTGTTCTTCATCAGGCATTCATTCTTGCACTATTTTTTCCCTTCATTCTTTCTTTGCTTTTTGTTTGCACTTTCCTTTGACTCGGTACACATCCTTTCACTTTTGTTTTTTTTAGATCTTTCGTCCTTCCTTTCTCTGATATTCTTCTTATCTTTATCTGTCAATTCACGCTTTATTGTAAATCCCTCTATTTCCCATCTGTATGTGGAACTCACAAGTTACTTGTCGGGACCCGAAGTATTAAAGTGGTTTCCCCATTCTGTGTCTGTGGGAAATATGTCAGTACATACATGACCTGGTCCTTTTGCTGTTTGTTTCTCTCACCAGCCCTCTTTTTTCTCTAATGTTCATTTTTCTCTTTCTTTTCACACTTCTTTCATTGTTTTTCCTCTTTATTTTTCGTTCTCTAGCTTCCTTCCTTTTTTTCTTTTGTCTCACGTTTGCTCTATTTCTTCTCTTAGTTGGATTTTCATTTTCTTGTTCTTTCTTTCCCTTCTTTCTTTTATTTCTTTGCGACCCCTTCTCTTTCTTCTTTTTGTCTGTTGTATTCCTTTCACTTCTCTTTTTCTGCCCCATCTGCTTTCTCTCCGGAGGCCTAGTTATCAGTGGAGCAACAGGTGTAGTGGCACCGGGGCCCAGAGACCTATGGACCTCACTCAACTCTTATTATGTCATGACCACACAAACATGCCAAGTCAAATCAAAGAAGTGCATGAGAAAAGCAAAGAGATATCCTCAGTGGAGACAGCAAAGCCCAAACTGGAAGGAGGTTTGCAGAGTAATCTTGCGCTTATTTCAAAGGAAGAATCAAGAAGAGAAGATCCAAGATGGCCGCTGTGAGTCCTGAAGGTTAGTTACAGTTCTAGTCTTGCAATCGGTTGGTTGCTAGGTTACGAGCTCTCCAGCTGGAAGCCTTGCACTTCAACTGAGGTCTGACAGGAATCAGCTGTGTGGAGAGAGAGCGCGCTTCAGAACAGAAACTCCTGTGAGGTCAAATTACATTTGAAGATTATATTACAGAAAACTGATAAATATTGTCAAGGTTTACTATCAAGAGTTTGATAGTAGACCGTTCCCGTGGAAGTCGGCAAGGCTACAGAGTTAATGTATGAATTAACCTTATGTTTACAAGGTTCTTGTTTAAGATATTAAAGTCAAAGAAAAAACGAACTTTAAAAGAGCAAGTATCTACAAATGTCAAGGTTATAAACAAAGGCCAAGTTTAAAGGAGAAACGAACTGTTAACAAATAAGCATTTACAAATTCAATGGTAATAAACCAAAATAGAGTTTAAAAGAGAAACGAATTTAAATAAACAAGCATTTACAACTACAAGTTATCGACAGATGTCGAAGTAAGGAAGGAGAAACTAACTGTTATAAACAAGCATTTACAAATAAAAATTATCAACAAATGTCGAAGTAAGAAAGGAGAAACGAACTTTAATAAACAAGCATTTACAAATACAAGTATTGACAGAAGTCACAATAAGACAGGAGAATTAAATAACATCAGCTGATTTGAAGAACGCATTATCACCAACTATATATATATATATAGCAACATAAAACCAATCTCTAACAAAGGTTCAGAAGTTCTTCCAGAATCAGTAATAAGCATTTTTTTAAGAAGAGCTATCATTTATAGAGAGAAGCAAAGCTACAGAGAACTCAGGGTGAGTGAAGAAATAATAGAATTAAAGAGAATTAAGTGTTGAGAGTAGAAAGTGAAAAGTGAAAAACTGATGTTGTATGTCCCTAGTAATTGCGACTGTGACTCTTGCAGGTGCTGTATCCAATCTTAGATGTGAAGAGGCAGACTGAGTACTGGCGTTCATCATCTCTGTGGCAGTCTCTCTACCATCCCATTCCCCTTTCCCCCTCTGGGGTACTCAGCACGAAGGATTAATATTCGTTGTGAGTAGCTCGGGTCGGGACTGAGGAGTTATCTTCTGCTTCTGAGGAAATCGAATTGAAGTATCCTGACATATTACTGCTGAATTTTCCTACCGAAATTGCAGTCAACCATTTTCCTTTCTTATGCCAGGGCCCATGACACCGTTACTACGCCACTTGTCCTCTCCATCTTTACTCCCAACTCCCTCTTTGCTTACACCCTCCAATCCATCCCAAATGATATTTTTGTATGATGATTTGAGCATTACACTCTAATGCCAAAAGTTTACTCCTGATAAAGGTTTACATGAGAACTGTGCATGTTTTAAGATAGATAAAGATGGTAAATGGAAGTGTTTTAGTTAATTGCTGGGCCACTGGAATTATATGGCAGGAAATGACGAAATTATGAGACAGGGTTGACCAATTTATGTGGCAAGAAATGTCCATTTATGAACTTACAATGCCAATAGCTCTAACTCAAGAAAATGAGAGACCTTTTGCATTGCAAATGCTTGTTGATATTTGTAACTTTGAGGCACACTGTATTAAATGTGTCAGTGAAGCATTTCACTCTGCCCCAGGGGCATTTGCACATTTTATCTTTTCAGTGGGGAAGAACCCTTACAACTGTTTACCATTTTAAGGTTTGGCTCATGCCTCATGAAAGGATGAACAACAGAGATGGACAGCAGGACTGGCTTTAGGGCAGTGTGTCTGGTGTCGCCACACTGGGTGCTGACCCAAGGAGGGTGCTTTGTTTAGCAATAGCTTATGATATAAAAACACATGCTACAGAGTTCCTAGTGCATCCAGCTTTTTAGCAACAATTAAACTGTCAAAAAATCTCTTATACTTAATGTTCCTGCTAGAGGGGAATTTTGTCTAGTGGCAGTTTTGACTCGCCATAAAGTAGCGCAGAGGGTTAATATACCTGCTGTAAAGAGCGTGTACCGGGAACATCTCAGATCTGTATTTTATGTGGATAACTGAGTGGATTACAGCTTTTGTCACAGAGATTCTTTTGTTAGGGCAGTTCAGAAGATACAACCCTAATATAGAACAGTGAATGTTATGAACCGTCATCAAAGAGTTTCATGCAAACTGCATAAAATATGTTAGAACACTATGGCCCTCATTACGAGTCTGGTCTTCTTAAGACCGCAGGCCGTCGCGGACATGGTGGTCCGAGCACTGCGGTTGTGGCGATCCAACCACCACATTACAACCGTGGTGGAGCCGCCACAGTCTGACCACCGACATCGCCAGATTGCCGCCAGTCGACAGCTGGCGGTCTCTGCGGTTGTAATCCACCCTGGGGATTATGACTCCCCAGTCCTCCAGCCTTTTCTTGGCTCCTGGATCACCATGGAAAGACTGGCAGAATGGGGGCATCAGGGGCCCTTGAGGGGCACTGCACTACCCATGCACTTGGCATGGTCAGTGCTGGAGCCCCCATGGACAGCACCTTCGCACTTTCCACTGCCCATAATTCGGGCACCCGCCGCACCTCCACATTGCCGCCGGCTCAATTACAAGCCGGTGTCAATGTTAAGGCCCTTTTTCCTGCTGGGCTGGTGGACGGAAACACTGTTTCCACCCGCCGGCCCAGCAGGAAACTTGTAATAGGGCCAGCGGTGTTCTGGCTGCACTGGCGGTCTGATGGCGGTACAAGTTTGGCGGGCTGCCTCCGCCACCTACCAAACTCACAATGAGGGCCTATGTTTTTTCCCCAGTCTTTCATTATCTATTCCTAATGTTAAAAAGGGTTAGTTTGGGTCAATATACATTCTTATTTGGAGAGCCAGCTTTTACCAGTGCTTTAAAACAAATGAAATGTATGTGAGTACGAGGCTATGGAGAGATGAGGTACACTTTTGCCTGGTGGTAGTGCCCGATGGATCGCCACCAGCACTATAGCCAGCCCTGATGGACAGTAAAAGGACAAGCACTAAAAATTGCCAAAATCCCACCTGTCCGCCTTTGGATTCCACCACCTCAAACAGATGTCAGAGTAATGACCTAGTTGCTTACCGGTAATGACTCCGAGTCCAACTCTTCCTGGCACAGTCCTAACATGTGGCAGCCATCTTGGGGGACTTTTTTACAGCTGGGCTAAGTGACGGGCTTCTGTCCCCCAGGAGAACTGCTTATGTGTAAGGATTGGGACAGAAAGACAGTGGGGAGGTAATGGAGTAGTAGGCGCTGTCTCATTTAAGGCCATGTCCGCCATGTTTTTCATGATTGGACCATTTTAGAAGAAAAGGCCAAGTCACAAACTGTAATTTCCAAGGGCAAGCGTAGCAAAGGCTATACCTTCCCCGTCCCAACTGCTCAGCTGCCATTCAAGCCAAGGTTTAAATGGCCTCGTATGCCTCCTCTGCTGAGTTATGCTGGGACGCATACAATACCAACATTAAGGGCCAGATGTACTAAGCAGTTTTGCCCATTCTGTGTTTATGGGAAAATGCGTTCGTACATATGGCCCTAAATCCTTTGAAAGTTAAACCCTTTGGCCTGCTGGACCTTGTGTTAATAAGGTGGGCATCCCTCGTTTGGCAGGCCTGTTTAGGGACAGCCTTCTTTGTTTGAAACCAAAGCCAAGAAATAGCTGTCATGTGAGCTCGTGTAACAAAAGTAGATACATCCGCTCTCATTGGCCTCTTTCGTTCCCAACGCAACACAGCAAACGTGCAAACACCCAGTTCTGAGTGACAGTGTGTGAGTGGATGGAGAAAAGCAAAGTCCACCGAGGATTTATTGGGCCATGTCGGCCCCTGCAGCATGTTTTGTGTTTGCAAATAAACAGGCTTTTGAAAAATGTAAAACAAGGTATTCTCTGTAAAGTCGCTTTGCTGTCTGCAGGCACAGTTCCGTACAATGACAAGCTGACTAATGGTCCAGGGTACAGGACAGCGCGGACAAACATATCTAATAGCAGCTGTCTACAAGAGAAAATGCACATTTTCTCCAAGAAATGGGAAGAAAGTATCGTTTTATAAAAGACAGAGGCTAATATTAAGAATCAGCCCATTTACTGCCAACCACCAGCATGAAGATCGATTTACCAAAAGGTCAAGGGTGGCAAAATTGGCGCCATGCAACTTTTGACCACCCCAGTGGCATCACAGGGTCCCTTGTCCCATTTACCAATCAAAATCTTCCTACTTGAAGATGAAGAACCAAGGGGAGGGCAGTGCAAACGACAGGAAGTAGATAGTTTGTAGAGCCCAATTTGTATTCCGCTCACGCAGTTTCCTTCATGACTTGAATACCAAAGATAAAAAGTTCAGTGCCAGGGGCAACAAAGGGTAAGTCGGGGGTATCAGCTATTATCCCCTAATGGCATCCATATTGAAAAAGCAGCAACTAATGCCTGGTGCCCCGATACATCTTTGGTTGTGCCTCCGGCCCGCTCAGTGCTTTATTTGTGAAAGAAAGAGTGCCGGTGCCCGAAGCTGTGCTCAGATGCCCGCAGTCAGGGCAATCATATGTCAGCACGCCAAATGCCAATGCTGTAGACTTAATTCCATTTTATGTCTCTTTAATTCACTACCAGACACACTGTACACCTTTATCTCACTCCTGCGGGTTCTTGCTTTCTCCTTCTGTGACTGTTTTGCCTTCTTTCTCTTCTTCCGTCTTTCCGATGTCTGTGTTTTTCCCTCTTTTCAGTTGGGTAAATATCTAATGAGAAAAATAAGTGCTGGTCCCCAAAAATAGGTTCTGGTGACCTCCGCCGCCAGCCATCGGTTCAAATTAAGCACTGCTCCGGCTCCCATCAGCTTCCATGTGTAACTTGAACAAAAGGAACACCAGATTTCCCGTTTCCCATCTCCATGGGTAAGTAGTTCATTCAGATCAGAATACAAATATTTTAAACTGGACTAGATGAATTATTCATGCATGGTGGTACTGGGAGTTTTCAGAGCTCTGCAACACGTTTAGGAGAATGAAGGGTTCCTAAACAGTGGCGGATAATGTTAGACCTTGTGTCTTTTACGGAATAGTAGCTTTCTTTCAATTTCCATTGGAGAATCTGCATCTTACCGCAAGACAGATCTTGCAGATTCAACCTGCTAATGAGACCTGAAACATCACAACCTCCCTGTCCATCTCATCTACATCTTCAAACATTTCACTAGACACGGCCTTGCAAGTTCTATAGAAGGAGGGGAAAATAACACTTGTATGTTGATTCAGAGCTGACCACAATGTCTGGAGGTAGGGAACAGCAGCGGGATCACCCTTACTTGGAGGACTTTCCTCTTGTTTTTGCATTCATCAGGGAACTTCAAGAATCACTCGCATGAACAAGGTCACCACATGCACTTTGTCTTGCATTCAGTGGTGTATAATGTGTTGAGTGGTGTTTGAGTAGTGTGCTCTGTTGATGTTGTGTCACGTGGTGCAAAAGGATACAAGGGCATCTGCACCAGGAGCTTCTCACAAGTCTGCTCACTACTAGTTATGAATAGAGGCATCAGTTTGGAGAGCATTGTCCTTCCCTCACGTGTAAGTGTGGTCAGTGAGGTCCAATGTCCGAATCGACCAACATTGTTACCAGAGTCTCTCGACGTTGTCTTCTCTAAAGCTCTTTTGCAAGTTAATCAACCTGGTCCTGACATCAAAACCTGTTTATTCTGGTGGCAACAAGTCTACTTATTTTGATTCTCTAATTACACCCTTGTTATGACACCAATTACACCTGAGGAGATATAGGAAACAAGCTGACCATATTAAAAATAACCCTCAAAGACTATTACTAACCCTTTCAGTTTTTAATCTTGCGTTACTGAGGTGACAATAAAAGATCTACCTAGCCTATCTTTACACAGTGGCATTGCCGGGTAGTAAATTAATAGTACATTTGTGATTTTAAGGCAGAAAGATAAAGAGTTAACATGCTCAAACTACTAGCAAGTGATGAAGCAGAAAATGAAGGTTTTGATTTATTAACGCATAAACGTAGTGTGAAATAATCATGTGTGACTTTAACCGAACTAATAAAGATTGTACGGGGACAAAATGTGCCCTTAGAGTAGTTTGCCAACATTTATAAGCGCGCTTTATATAACGTGGTGTATTAGAATTGCACTAATCCGACATAATCATAAACGTGTGCTACGATTTGCTTGTTTGAAATGCTTTAGCTTAGCATTACTTTAATGGAGGCTTTGGCCTAGTTGCCTGGTCTCACGGTTTAGATGCTCGTATTTTTCCAATGTGCTATTAAACGTGTATTTTTGCTTGAAGCTGTACTTTTCCACTGAGACCGTTCACATGCTTATCTTAAAGTTTCGTGCCAGCCTGGCATATTTTCTCTTTACTCCAAGGTCGATTTGCAGGTGCGGACAATGGAGGCTCTGAAAGTGAACTAATTGGTATACAATGTTGCAACGTGCGTACCCATCTCCAAGGATAATGTATGCTTAAGTAAAAGCTTGAGAACTGTTGTTTTTGATTGGACAATTTGAAGCTAACCTATGAACCCTCCAATGGAAGACCCTACTGGATTCGAACTGTTGTCTATAAAAACCAGGTGCACGAGAAGAAATTAAGCCATTACCAGCTATTGCCCGACATTGCGTCATTTCGTAGCTATTATGGCCCATCTTGCTGCGACGCCATTTTGAGAGATACTTTGATGCTTTCTCTAATCGAGAGAAAGAGACTTTAAATGATTCTTGCCCTAGAGACTTTAACTTTGAAATGCCCTTTGCTTGAAGTAGTAGTTTTATTGCCGCCGTGAGGCAATTGCCCCGTCCACCCCTGCCCCCTTTGCCCCATCCCATGCTGATCGAGAAACGGTACCTGTGAGACGAAGACTTCCTTGTATGCTGATCGTAATTGGTAAATATGAAAGGAAAATTGTAAAATTGCATTGTGTTTCTTTTAGGTAACCAACTGCTGATTTTGATAAGAGCCCTAGCTAGGAGTTTTCTAAATTTATGTTGCTAAATTGTTTTTGCATGAAGTCCCACATGCCGATGCTAATTTGAGGTTAGACGAGGATTCCATATGTCGCACGATGCAATTTGAGATCTTGTTATGCTGACTAAATGTACGCAATTAGCTCATTACAGATTATTGTATTAGTGATTTGCATTGCCATTATCGAATGCCTTGTGATTCAAATGCTACATAGATTACACTTGTTTCGCCGTTATGGACAGCTATTAATGTTCATTTATGTTTATCATTTGGTGTTGAGACACATATATATTGTGCTAGCTTTGTTAATATAGGGAAATAAATTCACTAACTTTGCAATAAACTGGTGTGGTTATTCCTGACTGAAAGGTCAGGGTTCGCCGAAATGTATTCTGGATTAATTGTTAAGTGTTATGTTGATCAAGGTATTGCTTATGTTCGTTATTGATTATTGATTCGATGCGACTGATCGATATAAGAGTACGGAGAGTTCCCACTTAGTCAAAAGTTTCATCGGCCTAAAGAGCGTCCGAACACAGGTAAATTATTACTACGGTTCGCTCTATCAGTAGATGGTAGCAGAGGACGGTTTCGTCTTTTGGGACCTTGTACTCTTAAAGTACATGGTGTTGAATTAACGGTTACGCATTTTGAGACCCCACTCGAGAAGTTGAATTAGATTTTTCTTGGATAAAATAGATTGACAGAATGATGATGGGCTAGGTCCACTGCGACTTTCCCGGGATCTCGGAGCTTGCGAATGGAGAGAACGGAGGTGTGGAAACAGCGTTGGCGGTACTAGTGATGGTATGAGTGAAGTTAGGGTTTTGCGCTTGCACAGCTTATTGCCGCAGGGTGTGTGAAAAGGTTGCGAGGGATTTTTTTACTTTTAGAGGATAGCGGAGGTGCGACTCCGAGTGTAGAAGTAGAGAAGTCGTCGAACTTCATAGAAATAGCGGAGGTGCGGCTCCGAGTGTGAGAGTAGGGAAGTCGTCGAACTTCATGTGCGTGTGGCGCTTTGTGCATAAAAAGGTCCACGTGGTTGTTGTTGTTGAGACGGGCCCTGCGAGGTCAAGAGACTCCGGAGTATGTTGATCCATGTTGTGGTCTGGGCGGTTTAGTAGGTTGATCGGGCGTGGTCAACGAGTCGGTACGTGTGTTAGGGAGTGAAAGAAACTTCGACTTCGGGCTTTGACAAGATTCTAAGTGCACTAGAATAGATCATTGACAAGTTGAGAGTAGGTCTGCGGGTCAGATTTGCTTGCGAACGTGGGGACTGAGAAAGACGGAATAGCGGCCGAGGCTAGTGAAAGGTCCCTAAGGTCCTGAAGCGACTGTGTTACCCTTCCTGTAGTAAACCGACAGATCTGTTTTATTTTTTGGTAGCTCGCAATATATGCAAGAAGTTGTTACGAAAAGAGGTGAGTGAAGGAAGACTAGCCGCGAGGCTTTGTTAGCCGCAGTGTGTGTGAGTGTTACGTCACTAGGAGCCGCGCTGGGATAGGTTGGTTGCAGAGAAGGGTCGCGCACGGATTGGACGCAGTCCGTGGGGCTCGATTGGAAGGGGAAAGGCAAGCGAAGAGTATTCCGGGAATCAAAGTCACCTATTGATTACAAACTTTGTGAAATAAAAGACGAGAAAATGAAATTCCTTAAAGCATTTAGGAGTGCGATGAAGGGGGAGTCTTACATTAAAGCGAGCGTAGGAGAGGAGACGCCGCCCGAAGGTACACCAGCTTACATTGTAATGGAAGAGAAGGGGATAGCTCCGTGTCTTTGGCTAAAGCAATGGCACAAGTTGACAGAGAAACATGGGAGCGTAGCGTTCCCGATACATGGGACATTCAATATAAGGATCCTAGAGAATTTGAGATTCCCGATGTACGACATGAAGGTGCCTCCAAGGCCAGCCCAGTTTGAGGCTCTAGCGATTTGGGAACTAATGGCCAGACAGCAACAGCAGAAGAAGTTTGAGACCAGGATGAGAAAGGTAGAAAAGACACTAGCGGATGCTAGGTGGGATAATGCACAGAAGGTGTGGAGGTCAGATGTACTGCAGGGAATAAAATTGTTTCCCGCAATTACTAAGGAAGAAGAGGAGACAGGTAAGAAAGCTACCTGTAAGACAGACAGGAAGTGTTCCAAGGATAGAGAGGATGAGGAAAAGTTGAGAAGAGAAGAGGAGTTAGAGGATGAGGAGTTAATAATGCAATTGCTGAACGACCGTCCACCACCTTATGCGGAGGATGGACAAGGTCCAAGTACCAGTTCTGCCCCTCCGGCACCGGTACAGAACAGTGAAACCCAGAGTTCAGGAGCATCATCGGGATCTAAGGACCTGAGTTTACTGTTCACCCCGCAGATACCGCAGGTCAGGAGAATATATCCAGATGTGCCCATGTTGAAACCTGCAGAAAATTATCAGCCGCAGGTCCCAAGGTATTACAGCAGCGACAATAGTACAGGAATGATTATAGATCCAACCGTAAGGGGAGGACAGAATGGTCACAACCAGACATTGACACAAGCTGAATCAACTCAGTTTTTGATGCCTCAGAAGCAGATGCAGGGGGGAAACGCACATGCTCAAATGACGGGGAGTCAGATGGGCATGCCGGCAATGATGACCCATGGTGTGGGAATGAACATGCCTCAGAACATGGGAAATGGACAGAACCCAGATGCGATATCCCTACCCATTACTGTAGGTCCACCGGTACCTTTGTATAGTCAGCCTAACTTAGGTATGAGCAGTCAGGGATCAATGCTGCAGAATGGGACAGAGAGGAGGTGCATAGAAAACACTCCAGGGATAACTCCTATAGCGGCTCAGCCAAATGGATCTGGGTCATTGATGGAGTTTAGTCCCGTATGTGCTCAGTCAACACTGGTGAGGTCGAGCCCCCCACTGATAATACCTCTAACATCGAATACTGAAAAGTTGCCGCAACCATCAATGGCAGTCGATGTGAATGCTACACTGATGGGGGTAAATGCGCAACAGCTGACACAGTGGTTCAACAGTTTGAATTCCACACAAAGTTCAGACAGTGGGAAAGGAGAAGATTACCTGAATAGGATGAGGCTGAACATGGAAGCACAAGAATTGGTGGAAGGGACTATGGGTGTGAATAGGTTAGAGTCCTACACGGAAGAAGAGTTGAGATACCTATGTCCAAAGATTACGAAAGAAGTGAACAAGGTACATAAAAGCTTGCAGGAAGTAGCGGACAGAAACGGGATTGACATAGACAAGATGAAACACTTGAGCAGAAGCTATAGGTTGGATTTTGGGGCCACAGATTTTGAACACATGAGGTCAGCAGGCATGAAGGCGCACCTTAGAGAATTGCTGCAGAGTGCACAAGTGTGGAGGTGCTTAGACAAGTGGGAAAGCAGATGGGTAAAGAGGAAGGAAAAGAGGAGGGACAGTGCTACAGAGCATAATGAGAAAAGACCACAAAGCAGCGAGACAGTAACTATGTTACCAATGAGGGAGACAGCAGGGGGAAAATTAATACATGTACCATGGCACAGAAGCGATATTCAGTCTTTTACGGATGATTTTCCCAAACTGAGAGAGAAGCCGATCGAGTGGTATCAGCAGACTGATAGGTTTGTGAAGCTTGCAAAATGTCTCTGGGAAGACCTGAATACTCTCTTCGAGATTGTAGTTCCAGCAGATTTGTGGGAGGATTGCAAAAGAGCTGTAGGTTGGCCGACAAGTGAACCAGAAAGAGACAGGGAGACGGGTGCACCATCACCTATGGTGATGAGCTTGTACTACAAGGTGGTTGAGCATTTGAAGACGAAGGTTGCCGCGAAAAATGTGGATTGGCAGAAGATCGATCGAACGGCCCAAGAGGCTAAAGAGTCGATTCATAGTTACTATGAGAGGTTGTTGAAGGCGTTTAAGAACTACAGTGGCACGGAAACAATAGAGGCGAAGGACATGCTTCATTTTGTGTTTAGATTTGTGGAAGGGTTGAGGCCAGAGATAAGTCAGATGATAAAGTCGCATTTGATTTGCTGGCAGTCTAAACCGATTGACGAAGTCTTGAATTATGCGAAATACTGTAGCGACGAAATTGAAGTGAAACAGAAAAAGTTGAAAGAGAAGGTGATGATGATGCAGCTTAAGGCAGCTCAGACAGGTCTGCAAGGTTTGCAAGGGATGCAAGGGTTCCAACAGCAGATACCGCAACCGCAGCCGCAGTTGCAGGGAAATATGATGTTTCAGCCACAGGCGAGAGGCAGAGGCAGAGGAGGTTTTGTGAATAATGGTCCGGATTTGAACACTGTTGTGACGGGTGTGCAGGCAATGAAGAAGGTGATGCCGTGTCACGTGTGCGGAATCGTAGGTCATTGGAAACGCGAGTGCCCGATGGTGGTGCAGGAAGGTGCAGGTGCAGGTGTAGGTGTTGGTCAGCAAAACAATGATGTCAATGCATTTCAGACAATGAGGGGACCGAAAATGAGAGGTCCAAACCCAAATTTTCAGACCGTAAATCAATTGCAGGGATTGCAACCTATGCAGCCGCAGCAGATGCAGATGCCCCATATGCAGATGACGCAGATGCAGCCAATGCAACAGCAGTTACCCATGGTACCTAATCAGCAAATGCAAATACCTTTGGCACCAATGAGTCAGCAGCAAGTGATGGTTCCTCCACAGGTCTCGGGTCAGGTAATGAGTAAAAATGGCACCGTACAACAGTTCCCATTACACAGTGAGAGTGGAATAAACAATGTATGGGAGAGTGAGAGCTCAGAAGAAGAAGGAGATTGTGTGCTTGCAGCATCCTTGGAAGTTGATCAAAAGGGTCCGTACGTAGAGGGAAGAGTAATGGGTCATCGTGTCTCGTTCTTGGTTGACACAGGAGCCACACGTTCAACTGTTAAGAGTAGTGAAGTACCGAATTTGCCACTCTCAGGGAGGACAGTTCAAGTGGTGGGAGTAGCAAACAGGCACCTGACGAACCCAATAACAGATCCGGTACCAGTCAGCATCGGTAACTATCAAGGGGTACATCAGTTTGTGGTATGTGACTCAAGCCCGATAGCACTGTTAGGGAGAGACCTATTGTGCAAATTGGGTTGTTCGATCATGTGTTCGAACGAAGGAATAACAATCCAGACGAGCAGTGATGGGGAAGAAGAGGACAGTGTAGAGGGGGAAGAGATGGAAACGGTAGATGAAGAATATCCTCTGATTTGTCTTTTCCCGATGATAACTGAAGAAGATATTCCAGCCGAATTACGGGAGACAGTCGGAAAGGAAGTGTGGGACATGACAGGGAAAGAGGTGGGATTGATGAAAGGAGTGGAACCAGTGAAAGTGACTGTAAAGCCCAATGCAATCTTTCCCCAGACCCCACAATACCACATGGCACAAGACACCCTCATGAAAGTTGCCCAACTTATTGATGAATTTGTAAAACAGGGAGTACTGAAAGAAGTGTTAAGCAGTCCATGTAATTCACCAATAATGGGACTAATAAAGCCGAGTGGAAAGGTCCGACTTGTGCAGGACTTGAGGAAAATAAATGACATCATAGTCAAATGTTGTTCAGTAGTACCGAATCCAGCTGTGATAATGTTTCAAGTCCCTTGCGATGCTGAATGGTTCTCAGTCATCGATTTGTCACAAGCATTCTTTTCTGTGCCTCTTCATGAGGACAGCCAATTCCTCTTTTGTTTCAAATTCTTAGACAGAGTGTACAGTTGGTGCCGAATTCCTCAAGGGTTTTCTGAGTCACCGTCAATCTTCAATCAGATTCTAAAGAAAGACTTGGAAGAGTTAGAATTGCCATTCGAGTCAACCCTAGTACAATACATTGACGACTTACTGGTTGCATCAAAGACAGAAAGTGGCTGCACAGCCGATACCATTGCTCTGTTGAACCATTTGGGAAGGAATGGACACAAGGTGTCTCCTGCCAAATTGCAGTTCTGTCAGGAGAAAGTGAAATACTTGGGTCACCAGATAGAGAAGGGGTCACGGAGAATAATGAAGGAAAGAATAACAAGTGTACTTCAAATGAGTCCGCCCAAGACGAGAAAGGAGGTGAGGAAGTTTTTGGGAATGGTGGGCTACTGTCGCCAGTGGATTCCCAACTTCTCAACTCTAGCGAAGCCTTTACTGAAACTGACCCAGAAGGATGCATTGGATCAAATTGAGCTGAAAGGAGATGAGATGGATGCTTTTATCGAATTGAAAGAATGCATGTGCAGGGCTCCAGCTTTAGGTATGCCTGATTACACAAAGCCTTTCACATTGTTTTGCCATGAACGTGATGCATGTTCTTTGTCTGTCTTGACTCAAGCCCATGGTGGCGTAAACAGACCAGTAGCGTATTTTTCAGCTACTTTGGATCCGGTCGCAGCAGCACTTCCAGGGTGTTTGCGCGCCGTAGCAGCAGTTGGTATCAGCCTCACTCAGAGTGAAGGAATAGTGATGGGCACCCAGTAACAGTCATGGTCCCTCACTCAGTTGAAATACTTTTGACCCGCTCCCGAACGCAACACATGACTGGAGCAAGACTCACAAGGTATGAAACGATTATTCTGGGCTCACCGAATGTGCAGCTGAAAAGGTGCACTACGTTGAATCCAGCAACCTTGCTTCCTGGATAAAATGCTGAAATTGAGAACGCTGAAGACGTCGAGCATGACTGACTTCAGGTGACTGAATTTTGCACAAAACCCCGACCGGACATTAAGGATACTAAGCTTGATGAAAATGACCAAATTCTTTTTGTTGATGGTTCATGTCTAAGAGACGGGATGGGGATTTTGAAAGCAGGATATGCTGTATGTACTGTAACAGGTGTCTTGGAAGCGGGATGGCTTCAAGGAGTCTATTCTGCACAAGTAGCAGAACTTGTAGCCCTTACCAGAGCATGTCAACTGTCTGCATTGATGAAAGTCACCATTTACACTGATAGTCAATACGGGTTTGGGATTGTGCATGACTTTGGACAACTATGGTCATAGAGAGGTTTCCTGACTTCTTCAGGATCCCCAGTGAAGAATGGGGAAAGGATAAGGGAATTGTTACACGCCATTCAAGTGCCAGCTGAAGTTGCAGTGGTAAAGTGCAGTGCTCACACGAAAGGACAGGACTATGTTTCTCTGGGAAATGCATATGCGGATCAAGTCGCAAGATTTTGTGCCTTGAACTGTATATTACTCAGAGATTAATGGAATTCAATAAGTGAGCCAGAACTAGAACCAGCTGAAGTATTTGCCTTGAAGGTCGTAGATACGATAGATGAATTAAAAGCATTGCAGAATAACGTCAGGGAGGATGAAAGAGATTCCTGGATTAAATCACAGTGTATAAAGAGACCAGACGAGTTATGGGTTTCAAATGAGGGAAAATTTGTTTTGCCAAACAGTCTCTTATCACAGCTTGCGCGGTTCTATCATGGGCAAGCTCACCTAGGGAGAGATGCCATGATAAGATTGTTCAAAACTGATTGGTTTAACCCCAGATTTCGTCAAGCTGCAGAAGCAGTTTGCCATCGATGTGTCACTTGCCAGCAGATGAACCCAGGAAAGGGAACAGTTGTGAACGTGAGCCACATTGGTAGGGCAAGCGGGCCTTTTAGTCGTATGCAGATGGACTTCATTGAGATGCCTGTGCATGGAGGTCTAAAGTATGTGTTGGTGATTGTGTGCATTTTTAGTCACTGGATCGAGGCATACCCCACACGTAGAAATGACAGCCTTACAGTTGCAAAGCTATTGTTGAGAGAATTAATACCACGTTTCGGATTCCCGATCTCTTTAGAATCAGATAGGGGAAGTCACTTCAATAACGAGGTGATAAAGTTACTCTGCGAAGCGCTGAACATTGAGCAAAAACTGCATTGTAGCTATCGCCCTGAAGCATCAGGATTGGTGGAGCAGATGAATGGTACACTGAAATCAAGAATGGCGAAAATATGTGCATCGACAAATTTGAAATGGCCTGACGCATTGCCCTTAGTGCTAATGTCAATGAGAAACACCCCTGATAGAAAAACTGGACTGTCTCCGCACGAAATTCTCATGGGCAGGGCTATGAGACTTCCTGCAGTTCCCGCAAACGCGCTTTTGAATATTACAGATGATATGGTGTTAGACTACTGCAAAGGACTGGCTGACGTGGTTCGCTCTTTCTCTCACCAGGTGGAAGCGACCACCTTGCCACCGATTCAAGGTCCAGGACACGCACTGAAAGCAGGTGACTGGGTCGTGGTAAAGAAGCACGTGAGAAAGTCGTGTCTGGAACCCCGTTGGAAAGGCCCTTTCCAAGTGATCCTGACGACAACTACCGCTGTGAAGTGTGCGGGGGTTCCCAACTGGATTCACGCCAGTCACACAAAGAGGGTGTTGTGTCCCACAGATGAGGAAGTTGAAGCGCTGAAACTGCCAGTGCCTGATAAAACAGTGACGAGTGCTGAGACAGAACAAAACCGAACTGAAAGCGGACAGGCAGAAGCAGGAGAGAGAGAGATATTATTGGAGAACGAAGAGTCCGACTCACTTGGGGAAGACCAAGGAGAAAGTTCAGACAGCGACGAAGAAGCTGAAGGTGACAAAGAACCTGAAGCAGCTGAAAGTGATACAGAGCCTGACGAAAGTAACGGTGAAGAAGGGCTCGAAAAAGGTGAAAAGGCGGGAGAGCCTGATCGGAGGAGGGCTTTCCCAGAGGCAGACGATACAGAAAAAGAAAGAGAGAACGTGATCGATTCCCCAGAGGGAGGGGACAAGGCAGAACAGAGCGAAAAGGTTCAAACTTCTACAGAAAAGGTCGCAGGTCCATCGAATGGACACGGTGCAAAGAGGAGACTAAGTATATCACCAGTAAAACAAAGGACTGGAGAAGGTTTGAACGACGGAGAAAGGCCAAAAGTGAAAGAGAAAAGAAAGGAAGTGTCTGTCGTGGTACCAACCTCGAGTGAAGAAAAAGACTTGACAAAAGAGGAAAATACCAGCGAGGCAGAATCGAAAAGAGAAGCAAAATTGAAAAGGAAAAGGATACCGAACAGAAGGTATTCCGGTCCTGAATGGGCATATGCAGTCAATGACGATTGGACTGACGAGTTTGTATCTCTAAGCATCGAGAACGAAGAAGAGGAAGAGATACCAATAGAAAAGAAAAGTTTTATGGACAGTGTTGATTGAAAGGGTGATAAATGATACTGCTTGCTACAATCTAAAGTGAAACAAACAACCAGCTGAGACTTTGCTAAACCGATAAAGACTGAGTTATTGCCGAATTGAGACAAATGCTGCTAACCGATAAGTGACTGGCCTCCTGAAGAAAACTGTGTGAACATTGCGCTCGTTCAGCTTTGTAACTGAATTGCTAAATAGTTTCATTTATAGGTGCTTCTAGCTCTCTGATTCTATACAGATCATGACGCAAAACAATAGAAAGAAATATTGTAAATATGTGTGTATAGGCTTGGTAATTGCATGTGTACTAATAATAATGGCAATTGTGCTTGGAATGCATGGAAAGGGTGAGAATGAGAAAATTGCTGCTTCTACTTTTGCTCCTGTTACTGTCACTGAACTAACCGCATTGAAGAGGCTAGCATTGGATGAGAGACTCTTGCACGATAAGAAAGAGCTTTCGTATAATGTTTTCTATCGCTTGCTAACAGAATATGTTGAGACAATGGATGCGAAAGATTGTTATGTGTGTACACAGATACCGACATCAGTGAAGGAAGGGGTGACATATCACCACATGCCTCTTACATACGGGATTACATGTAGTATAGTAATGTCTAGGTTTTATGGTCAAACTAACATACAGTATTTTTACTCAAATTATGATGTTACCTTTGCTTATGTTCCTATAATAGCGCAGCTAAGCCAGATTGCTAAAGATTGGGATGCTAAGATAATGAGGGAATTTTTCGAGCCAATGCTACCTTTTGAAACGGCTCACGGTCATAGGGAAAATCTTACCTGCTCGCTCTCTGCAGTAGAAATAAGCTTTTTAGATCGTACAGATGATAGAAGGGCACAAATGAAGGCGAAATTAGAAAAGGAGTTACATAAGAGGACTTCAGTAGATAATTATGATTTTGCTGCAATAAAGACACAAGGGAAAATTGCTTTAGATGCTTGGCATGTAGGGAAGTTTTGTATATATCGAGGTGAATCTTATTATGACAACATTTTTGTAGGAGCGAGTGAGTGTAAACACACGTTTATCTTTAAGGCCAAATGGACATTCATGATGGATGGACTTGACCCTGTCATTCCAGGTGTATATTACATTTGTGGGTATAATGCCTATTATCGTCTTCCAAAGGGATGGTGGGGGAGATGTTATTTGGGTATAGTGTTCCCAAAGGTTTATCAACTGGATGACCTATCGATGATTCAAAAGACATCTGGATCCCATCGTATCCAGAAAAGAGAGACCGCAGCTGCTGTGGTAGGAGATATATTTGGAGCCATGATTCCTTCACTGGGAGTTGTGCTGAATTCCATCAAAATAAGAAAGTTGTCTACTATAGTGGATAACATGTTGACAAAGTTTTCAGGTGCTATAATCCTGATAGATGCTGAACTTGCAGCGGAAAGAGCTATGACTCTTCAAAATAGGCTTGCTTTAGACATTCTTTTAGCAAAGGATGGTGGCGTTTGCAAAATGCTTGGTGCACGACACTGTTGTACATATATTCCTGACAATAGTGTGAAAATCAAAACTATGCTTGCTAATCTAACAAAAGAAAGTGCAGATTTGAAGGAACTGAAAGAACCAGGAGTGTGGGAGAAGGTTGGAAAAGGACTTGCTTCCGTGGGACATTGGAGTGGGGGAATTTGGAATGGAATATTGTTAAAAATAATAGAGGGAATTTTAATAGTGATAATTTGTGTATTTGGAATTTGGGGAATAAAAAGGGGAATAATAATGATTATGGAAAGAATTAAAAGAAGAAAGGAGGAGAAAATTATGAAAAGAATGGCAGAAGAATACAAAGCGCAAACTAGGGGAACTAAAAGGAAAAGAGAACTGACAGAATTTTAATGGAATAAAATTTGTGGGCTTAATTTGTGTGATGACCAGTAGTCATCAGAGGAGGGATTGATGAAGCAGAAAATGAAGGTTTTGATTTATTAACGCATAAACGTAGTGTGAAATAATCATGTGTGACTTTAACCGAACTAATAAAGATTGTACGGGGACAAAATGTGCCCTTAGAGTAGTTTGCCAACATTTATAAGCGCGCTTTATATAACGTGGTGTATTAGAATTGCACTAATCTGACATAATCATAAACGTGTGCTACGATTTGCTTGTTTGAAATGCTTTAGCTTAGCATTACTTTAATGGAGGCTTTGGCCTAGTTGCCTGGTCTCACGGTTTAGATGCTCGTATTTTTCCAATGTGCTATTAAACGTGTATTTTTGCTTGAAGCTGTACTTTTCCACTGAGACCGTTCACATGCTTATCTTAAAGTTTCGTGCCAGCCTGGCATATTTTCTCTTTACTCCAAGGTCGATTTGCAGGTGCGGACAATGGAGGCTCTGAAAGTGAACTAATTGGTATACAATGTTGCAACGTGCGTACCCATCTCCAAGGATAATGTATGCTTAAGTTAAAGCTTGAGAACTGTCGTTTTTGATTGGACAATTTGAAGCTAACCTATGAACCCTCCAATGGAAGACCCTACTGGATTCGAACTGTTGTCTATAAAAACCAGGTGCACGAGAAGAAATTAAGCCATTACCAGCTATTGCCCGACATTGCGTCATTTCGTAGCTATTATGGCCACAAGAGGATAGCGATTGGCGGGCTCAGGGCAGGTTGATTGAGGTTGTCTATGGGATGTCTGAGGCCGAGTAGAGATGGCTTGTAACTGATTTATTGCACAGTGGGTCTGGGGAGGCCAGTCTATAGTGACTGTGGGCTAGTAAAGTATCTAAGATTATTGGTTCCCAAAGACTGAGGTCTGGATGAGGGTAGGCTGATTGAGGGCTTCAGAGGGTGGCTGAGGACTAGCATTTGTTTGGCGGAGGTACTGTATAGCTTTGCATCTCAGGGTTCTGGTCTATTTGGGCCAGATGATGGTTAATAAGGACTGGCTGAGGTGATGAGAAGACCAGACAAGCACGAAGTCAAGCAGGAGGCCATCTTAACATCAGGCATTAGGGTCTGGAGGGTGGTAGGCCCCTCCCCTCCACTGTAGGTCCCTATTCTTCTGCCTGGCTTCATACTGCGTGTGATGTTTGCACCCCCACCGCTACCAGTGCTCTCTACACTGTTAGACACACTTTACGTAGCTCCACACAAGTATCCCTTAGCTTCTAAAGAGCTATGCCGGCAATATTCAGCATTCACTGATAAACTATTTAAGAGGTCATGCCCCACCGGGGGCCAGAACAAAACATCTGAAGGCCACTGGTCGAGTAAGATAAGTGTGGTATTGGTTGACAGATTGTGTTGTGATGTATTAGTGCTTAGTGTGCCGGTCAAGGGTCAGAACGTGAGTGTACCAGGTGTGTGTGCAGTGTCCTCCAGTATGGTGTTACTACTTGGGTTGAGCTAGATGTCTCCTATTATTACCACATTGTAAAAGTGCATTTAAGTGATAGAGCTGATTGTCTAGGAACACAATTTCCTAGACCAAGATCCTGGGAAACAGCGATCCCTTTTTTTCCTAGACATGTCGTCTGTGCATTGAATGATTGCAGGGAGAGACCTGACACATTAAAGAAGCCCAAGATTCAGTTGTGCACACGATCTTCTTGCTGCTGTGCTGGCTGCCAATAAAGGATTAATGCATAATGATAGCAGCCGTGCCCTGCCCTAAAACAAGCAACTTTTATATCAAATATATTTTTAAATAAGTAGAAAATACGCCTAAATCTGAGGTGGCTGTGGCTGCCCATTTCATACTTCTAATTGCTTGCTAATTCAGTTTGCTGTCATGATGCACAAAATCAACTTAAAAACGCTATTTCCGTGTAAAGGCGAGAGCAGGCTTGAAGCAAAAATAGCTAACTATTGTGACAAAACTGTATAAATGAATGTAAAAAGAAGGCTGAGAAAGCAAAGAGAGTAGTATAGCTAAAAAAACAGAGAGTTATTTGTAATATTTACACGGAATATCTTTTTAATGGGATTTCACGGTTCACTCCCTAACGTTTTAACCTCAGTGCACCTTCTATGTTTATTGTATTCCTGGTACAATTAGCTTCAATTTTCTGTTTTTCAGGCTTGCTGTTCGCTCTTCTTGTGCTCGTTTGTTTTTTCATGATCATTTTTCATTCCTTGTTGAATGATGGCATTTCTGCGGGCAATCTGCCTCGCTTGTTTACCGCAATGAAAACCTTTCCCTCATGACTCCATTAATTATGGTCTTGCAAATAATGTTCTCGCTTCCCACGCCAGCTGGATGCCGGCAAGGACTTTGAAACATGGGGGTGGGAGACTCAATATTAGGCCGGAAGACCCAAGTGTATGGTTAGGTACATGCAAATCGTTGTATATCTGTTCGTTTTAAAGTTGATTGATCACAGAACAAGTTAAATAAGTTACGGCCACATGTATCAATCTAATGGTTGCAAAAAGTGGTTGCAATTTGCGACCACCCTTTTACAATCACTATTGAATATTGCTAATCGACCTATATCTGAGTCAGTTGCAGTGCAAAATACCTCATTACTATTCATAAGGTAAGTCACAAATTGCAAGTCACACCTATTGGTGGCACATCCTATAGGTTCACCTACACCATAACCCCCACCGTACTCCATCATGAAGGACACCACGTGCACCATCAACTACACCACAATGTACACACACATATTACACTTGAACTCAACATATTCACCTTCCGAATACCACAACACTCTACGTATGTTTTTTTTCTATACATCTCTTACTAGGCCACTAGGATCACCTTTGGCAGATGGTACTGGCAGAAGGTCCTTCTTTCATGCCACCCTGGAGTATGTTGCTTCAATTTTCGCTGCTGTATCCCAGGGCATTTGTGTTTTTAGCAGGATTAACCGCATATAGCAGCACCCCATGTCGCCAGAGTGTATGTTTCATCTTCCCCTTCATTCTCTCAGGTCATTACTTCTAAATTAAACAGTCACCTATATCATGACCAGCATCATATACCCACAGATGTCACTATACCACCACACATACCCTACATCACTGCCTACATACTCCTCCCACACTACCATCTACATCCTGCCTAAGACATTCACTATGCCCTTCACCCTACATGGTCAAATACAACATCACAGAGCACTGATCCCGACCATGTCATAGCACTACAAACCTAGACATCCACCTACAAGCTACATCACCATGTACATCATACCCACCTTCAGCATACCCAAACTTGCACTGACTAATGCTGAAGCAGGTGTCCTAATTAGAAATTATTAATGAGTGTTTATGTATTTTAAATAATTAAATTATATTGAAAAAAATGCACACGTTTGAAAATGTGACCTCAAAGAATGGCCACCAGTGTTCACGAAATGTACTAATTAATGATTAATACTGATGAAATATTGAAAATGTATTAGATTAATGTAGTAATATGTCATCTTTAGGGATAAAAAATATGCTCTAGCTTATTAATTGTAGGCCTTAACTTAGCGAGTGTCTTGGCCTAGTTTTGCCAGGCCTCATGCAAAAGCTGTATTGCTTAGCATTTAATAAAATGCTGATGGAATTAAGTAAACTGTGAAAAGTCCATTGTCTTATTAAACTGCTTAGCCAAAGCTTTCTGTGGGAACCGACGGAAAGGAGATGATGTCCCCAGTAATGTATCGACTTGTGTGTAATGTGTGTGAGATGTACTTTTCCCAGGACGCAAACAATGAAGACACTGACTGGAGATGAAGATGCAACAAATTTGTTACCTGACGAGCCGGATGATGAGGACATCGTAAAGTGGACCAATCAACTTTGTGTGAAGAGTGAAATATTAGAATTCCTAGATTTGGTATAGAAAAATTATTGGATAGTGTATAAACGTACCCTGACCAATGGGGAATTAGTGGATAGTTTAGGTGACTTTGATATAACAACGTGACAGAGGTTAAGGACTTCAGACTTTATTCAGATTTACTGCGATATTGAGAGATGAAGAGACTTTAGAAGAGATTTGTGATTCTGTCATTGGGCTCATTCTTTCTGACTGAGAGCCTTATGCTTTGCTGATAGATTGATGAGCTGAGGACGAAGACTGATTCTGCTTGCTGACCCATACCGTGGATAGGTAGATATGGCAATGTGACAGAATTGAAATTTTCTGTCTTTCCTTTCTAGGTACCAACTGCGCTGTTTTGATAGTTTTCATAGCTAGACATTTTTCAAAATTTGTGTTCTAAATTGTTTTGCGTGAAGCCCAACATTCTGATGCTAATCTGGGTTAGTTGAGGCTATTCATATGACGATGGACGAATTACAGGGACTAATGTTTTGACAAGTTATCTTGCTGAATTCTATGTATCACATATCCTTGTTGCAGCTGACTCTGCTTTTAATTTGCACCGTCGCCTTAGAATGTGTTGTGATTCAAGCTTTGATTAGATTGCGTTTCTTCCGCCTCTTTGGTCAATCAGTATTGTTCTTATATGTGTTTCATTTGGTATTGAAATTAATCTACATGAGTTTAGCATTGTTAATATAAGGGAAATAAACTTACTAAACCTATACTAAAGGTGTGGTTATTCATGGCTGAAAGGTCATGGTGCTGGATATTTACTGACTCTATTGATTATTGATTTTGACTAACAATTATGGATTATTGTGTATTGATTATTGATTATTATTCATATATTGGAGCTATGGCGAGAACATCTTAAACGAGTCAAAAGGTTCATCAACCTATTTGCGTCCCCTTGTAAGTTTACTTATTAAGGTCCGATGCGCTAACAGTTATGGTAGCAGACTGATGGTTTATCTCTTTAAGAGCTTGCCATAAGAGTCCGGTATAGAATGTTAACAGTTGTGGTAAAGAGACTGATGAATAGTCTCTTTAACGAGCTCGCCGTAGACGTTTGATACAGAGTGACAGGTGTTGACAGTCATTGAAAATTCAGTATTTTTGAGATTTGGATTCTGTTTTCAAATGACATTTGTAGAGAAAATGATGTTCCCTTAAGCCCAGAAATGACTTTCCCAGATCCTGGATCCTACTAGTGGTTGTGGGTATGTCCCAGCATTCTAGTGATAGAGTGAGAGAGTTAGGTTGCACTTGCAGAGCTTATGCAAATCGCAGGTGAATTTTGAGGTCTGTGAGAAATTTAGGGAGTTTGCGTACTCCAAATGATGTTTTAGTATGAGTGTGCGTACTCCATAGTGTGGGAGTAGGGAAGTCGTCGAACTTCATATGTGTGTGGCGCTTTGTGCTAAAAAATTGTCCACGTGGTTGTTGATGTACGGATCCTGCGTGGTCTAAGACCACGCAGAAAAAAAGTGTATGAGACACTTGGTTATAAGTTGTAATTTGTCTGGTTTAGTAGGTTGATCAGGTGTGGTCAATAAGTCAGTGTGTGAGTTAAAGTGGGCAAGAGGAAATTTCAACTGAGATGTGATGAGTCTTATGTGCACCAGGACAGGCCCATTGATCAGTTGAGTGTCAAATCTGCGGGTCGAATTTTGCTTGCAAATCTGGGAAACCGAGAAAGAGGAATAGCTGCATGGGCAAAAGGGCCATCAGTGAAAATCCGTAAGGTTTCTGAAGCGATTGTGTTACTTTTCCTATGGTAAACCAGCAGATTTGTTTTTGTTTTTTGTTTTTTGATTAATGCTCACAAATATTTTGCATTAGTTTTGTGTGAATTGGAGTTTTGGAGGACGAGCCGCAAGACTTTGTCAGCCGCAGTACGTGTGAATGTAACATCATTGGAGCTGCGCTGGATTGGTTGGTTGGGAAGACGTGTCGCGCACGGATTGCCAGCCGTCCATGAGAGTCAATTGGTTGAGAATGTGGGTGAAAGGAATCTGGGGAGTAAAAGACATTTCCTGATTTGATTCAAATAAACAAAAGAAGAAAATCGAATTTTGCTTGCAAATCTGGGAAACCGAGAAAGAGGAATAGCTGCATGGGCAAAAGGGCCATCAGTGAAAATACGTAAGGTTTCTGAAGCGATTGTGTTACTTTTCCTATGGTAAACCAGCAGATTTGTTTTTGTTTTTTGTTTTTTGATTAATGCTCACAAATATTTTGCATTAGTTTTGTGTGAATTGGAGTTTTGGAGGACGAGCCGCAAGACTTTGTCAGCCGCAGTACGTGTGAATGTAACGTCATTGGAGCTGCGCTGGATTGGTTGGTTGGGAAGACGTGTCGCGCACGGATTGCCAGCCGTCCATGAGAGTCAATTGGTTGAGAATGTGGGTGAAAGGAATCTGGGGAGTAAAAGACATTTCCTGATTTGATTCAAATAAACAAAAGAAGAAAAGATGAAGTTTTTCAAAGCGTTGAAAAGTGCCCTAAGGGAAGATACGTACATTAGAGCGAGTGTAGGAGAGCCCACCCCGCCGGAGGGTACACCAGCTTACATTGTAATGGAGGAGCGAGGTGTTGCCCCATGTCTTTGGCTAAAGCAATGGTGCAAGTTGACAGAGAAAAATGGGAGTGTAGGGTTCCTGAAAATGGGACATTCAATTTGAGGATATTGGAGCAATTGCTATATGAATCGAAGCCCCTTCCGAGACCAGCACAGTTTGAGGCGTTAGCAGTTTGGGAGCTGGCAGCTAGACAGCAACAGCAAATGAAATTCGAGAAAAGAATAAGAAGGGTAGAAAATACTTTAGCGGAAGCGAGATGGGATTGGGAACAGAAGAAATGGAGATCAGTGACTTTGCAAGATGTTAAGTTGTTTCCAGCGATTACACAGGAGGATGAGATGGAAGGAAAGATAGCGATTAAAATACTAATAGAAGCCCATCTGAGAGTAAGGAAGCAAGAAGGTCTTCCGCAGTGGAGGAGGAATCAGTTGCTGAAGATCTTTTTACACAGATACCGAGAGACCGACCACCACCGTATACGGTGCATGAGAGAAGTCCGAGTACTAGTGTTGATCCAACAGCCCCAGCACATGCAGCGGGGACAGGGGGTCTGGTACAGGTTAGTACCAACCTGACACAGAGTGCGGTGAAAAGTAGTCCTAATGTGTTGACTACTCCTGTAGTTCAGACACAGATGCAGCCGCCACAGATACAGAGAATTTATCCTGATGTGCCTATTCTATAGACAACTTCGAATGTAGTGGTGCCTACGGAGCAGGTGGTTCCGAGTTCAATGTTGGTTCGGATTGAGTCGACTCCGATTTTGTTGCCCCAAGTGCAGCCACAGGTGATGCCGAGATTCACGTCATTGACAGTAACACAGTCAGTCTTGACGCCGGTAAAGAATCAAATTATGGGAGTCATTATCCCGCACAATACAGGTGCCAGAGCAGCCCCAGATGCAATATCGCTGGTGATTACTGTTGGTCCAGCAGCACCATTATTTGCACATAAGAAACCACTTATGAGTGAACAGGGAGCAATGTCTCAGAGTCTAATGAGGAGGGGAACAAGTGAACAAGTTCAGGTAGTCTCATCCGTGGGTCAGACTTTTGATGGATCGATATCTCTGTTAGATCTCAGTCCACTCGTTACACTACCAGATGCTGTAACTGGACCAAATGCAGGTCAGAGCTTGAATGTATTGACACCGCAGATGCCAAGTGCAGTGGTACAGCAGGTGCCACCGGTCCAATCGAGTAACATTTTGTTACAGGGACTGACAGCTCAGCAGTTAACTGAATAGTTAGACAAGCTGAATACCCCACAGAATGCTTCTAAAGGTGAGGAGCAATTAAAGTGTGTCAGATTAAGCATGGAAGCAGGTGAACTAGTTGAGGGAACAATGGAGGTGAATAGATTAGAATCCTACACAGAAGCAGAGTTGAGATACTTGATTTGCTGGCAAGCAATGCTGATTGATGAGGTGTTGCAGCTGTAGTGATGAGATTGAGTTGAAGCAGAAAAAGTTGAAGGAGAAGGCGATGGTGATGCAGATTAAGGCAGCTCAAACAGGAGTGCAAGGGAACTTTGTGAACCAGATTCCGCAGTCGCAGGGAAATGTTATGTTTCAGCCTCAGTTGAGAGGTAGGGGTCGTGGAGGCAATATGAATCATGGTCCAGATTTAAATACTGTAGTGGTTCAGAATGATGTGCAGGGGATGAAGAAGCTATTGCAGTGTCACTTTTGCGGAGCCGGGGTACACTGGAAGCAGGAGTGCCCAATGATGGTGCAGGAGGGTGTTGTTCAGCAAGGTAATTACATCAATACATTTCAGAATGCAAGAGGACCAACATTAAGGGGTCCAAATCCAAATTTTCAGAATAATGTGAATCAAGTGCAGAATTTTCAGCCCATGCAACAGGTGCAAATTCCCGTGCACAAGTGTCAAAGTTGCAGCCAATGCAGCAGCAGGTTCCCTTGGTACCTAGACAGTAAATGCAGATACCTCAAGCCCCGATGGAGCAGCAACAGATGATGCTTTCTCAACAAGTCACAGGTCAGAGACAAGACAGAAGTAGTACCCCAGTGCACCAATTTCCGCTACACAGTGAGAATGAAATAAATGGTGAATGGATGAGTGATAGTTCCGATGAGGAGCCATGTGTTCTTGCGACTTCTTTAGAGGTAGATCAGAGAGGACCTAATGTGAGGGGAAAGGTAATGGGTCACAGAGTCTCATTTCTGGTGGACACGGGAGCTACACACTCTACAATGAGAAATGCAGAGGTTCTGAATTTGCCCCTTTCAGGTCGAACAGTTCAAGTTGTGGGAGTAGGGAATCAGTATTTGACCAACCCGATTACAGATCCAGTGCAAGTTGAGATTGGCAACTTCCAGGGACTGCATAAATTTGTTGTCTGTGATTGAAGTCCAGTATCCCTACTGGGAAGGGACTTGTTGTGTAAGACAAAGTGTTTGATTACTTGCTCAAACGATGGAATTGAGATCCAGACAAATAGTGATGATGAAGAAGACCCTGCCCCAGATATTGAGTTTGAAACTACAAATGAGGAGGACCCATTGATTGAGTTCTTCCCAATGTTCACAGTGAAAGAGCTTCATTCTGATTTGCAGGGAACAGTACAAGAGAACGTGTGGGATTTGACAGGAAAAGAAGTACGGTTGATCAAAGGAGTGGAGCCAATTAAGGTTACTTTGAAGCTGAATAGTGTGTTTCCGCAGCTTCCACAGTACAACATGACACAAGATGTCCTGATGAAAGTGGCCTAGATCATTGCAGATTTTGTGAAGCAGGGAGTGCTAAAAGAGGTATTGAGCAGCCCATGTAACTCACCAATAATGGGTTTGAAGAAGCCCTGTAGGAAGGTTCAAATTGTTCAGGATTTGAGAAAAATAAATGAGATTGTGGTCAAGTGTTGTCCCATAGTGCCCAATCCTGCTGTGATGATGTTCCAGATTCCATGTGATGGAGAGAGGTTTACAATCATTGATTTATCACAGGCATTCTTTTCTGTGCCCTTTCATGAGGGTAGCCAATTTCTCTTTTCTTTCAAATTTTTGGATAAGGCATATTGCTGGTGCAGGCTTCCTCAAGGGTACACAGAATCACCTTCCCTGCTCAATCAGATATTGAAGAAGAATTTGGAGTCATAGAATTGCCTTTTCAATCGACTCTGGTACAGTACATTGATGACTTATTGATTGCATCCAAGACAAGGGACGAGTGTAAGTATGACTTGATTGCCTTGTTGAACTATTTGGGAAAATATGGTCATAAAGTGTTGCCACTGAAATTGCAGTACTGCCCGAAGGTAGTGAAATATTTGGGTCACCAGACTGAGAAAGGGTCGAGGAAAATATCCAGGGAGAGAATTACAATGATACTGTAGATAAGTCCCCCGACTACACAGAGAGATGTCAGGATGTTCCTGAGAACGGTGGGCTATTGTCGCCAATGGATCCCGAATTTTTCAGAAATGTAAAGACCATTGCAGAAGTTGACCCATAAGGATGTTACAAATCCCATTGTGTTAGATCAGAGTGAAATGAGAGCGTTCACTGAGTTGAGAGAGAGTTTGTGCAGAGCTCCAGCGTTTGGCATGACTGACTACACGAAGCCTTTCATATTGTTTTGTCATGAGCTTGATGCATGTTCATTGTCTGTCCTGACTCAGGTCAATGGAGGTGCTCATCGCCCAGTAGTATATTTTTCAGCTATTTTGGACCCAGCTGCAGCAGCCTTACCAGGTTGCTTGTGTGCAGTTGCCGCAGTTGGTCAGAGTCTTTCACAGTGTGAAGGCATGGTGATGGGATATCCCCTGACTGTAATGCTCCCCCCTAGATTGAGATTTTAGTGACAAGGACGAAAAACCCAATAATTGACTGGTGCTAGGTTTACTAGGTATGAGACGAGTATTTTGGGTGCTCCAAGCATGACACTGAAAAGATGTAGAGTGCTGAACCCGACAACTTTACTCCCAAGTGATACTACTGAAATTGAAAAAGAGGAAGATGTTGAACATGATTGTCCTGAAGTAACTGAGTTGTGCACAAAACCGAGACCTGACATTAGAGATACTCGATTGGAAGAAAATGACCAAATTGTTTTTGTTGATGGTTCTTGTCTGAGAGACAACACAGGGACATTGAGAACAGGATATGCTGTATGCACAATTACCGGTACCTTAGAAGCTTTCTGGCTTCAAGGAGTGTATTCTCCTCAGGTAGCGGAAATGGTCACTTTTACTAGGGTGTGCCATGTTTCTGCTCAATTGAGAGTTTCTATCTATACGGATAGTCAATATGGATTCGGAATAGGTCATGATTTTGGTCAAATGTGGTCGCAGAGAGGTTTTCTGACCTCTACTGGATCACCAGTGAGAAATGGTGAGAGAATAAAGGAGTTGTTATATGCAATCCAAATGCCTGAAGAAACTGCTGTGGTGAAATGCAGTGCACATCTAAAGTCTCAGGACTATGTGTCATTGGGGAATGGATACGCGGATCCAGTCGCAAGGTTTTGTGCATTGAACTGTATATCATTCAAAGACAAGTGGGAATTGTTACCTGAAGAAGACACCACATGTACGAGTTATGCATTAAAAGTAATTGACACTTTGGAAGAGTTAAAATCATTACAGAGTAATGTCGACAAGGAGGAGAAACGTTCATGCAGTAAAATAAAATGTGTTCAAAGACAGGATGAATTGTGGGTTTCTGAGGAGGGTCATCTGGTTTTGCCAAACAGCCTGCTGCCTCAAATTGCAAGGTATTATCATGGTCAGGCACACATTGGGAGGGATGCCATGGTACGTCTGTTCAAAATTGACTGGTTCAACCCCAAGTTTAGACAAGCTGCTGAAGTAGTATGCCATCGCTGCATCATTTGTCAGCAATTAAATGTGGAAAAAGGGACAGTGGTTAATTTAAGCCACATTGGAAGAGCAGGAGGTGCATTCAGCAGAATGCAATTGGATTTTATTGAGATGCCTGTGTGTGGAGGTTTGAGATATGTGTTGGTGATCGTTTGCATCTTTACTCATTGAATTGAAGCGTACCCTACACGGAGAAATGATAGCCTCACAGTAGCGAAACTGCTGCTTAGGGAGCTAATACCGCGTTTCGGGTCTCCGATCTCTTTAGAATCAGACAGGGGAAGTCACTTCAATAATGAAGTGATTAAATTACTATGTGCAGCATTGAAAATTGAGCAGAAGTTGCATTGTAGTTACTGCCCTGAAGCATCAGGGCTAGAGAAGCAAATGAATGGTACCTTGGAGTCAAGAAGTGCAAAGATGTGTGCAGCTACGAATCTGAAATGGCCTGATGCGTTGACTTTGGTGTTGATGTCAATGAGAAACACACTTGATAAGAAGACAGGCTTGTTGCCCATGAGATCTTCATCAGAAAAGCAATGAGATTACCAGCAGTGCCAGCCAATGCACCTGTCAACAATACAGATGATATGGTGTTGGCTTACTGCAAGGGTCTGGCTGATGTAGTCCACTCTTTCTCTCAGCAGGCGGAGGCCACCACACTGCCACCAATCCATGACCCAGGGCACAACCTGAGAGACGGAGACTGGATTGTTGTCCAAAAGCATGTGAGAAAGACGTGTTTGGAGCCACGTTGGAAGGGACCGTATCAGGTGGTCCTAACAACTTCAACAGCTGTGAAGTGTGCCTGGATCCCAAACTGGATTTACGCAAGTCACACAAAGAAAGTGGCATGTCCACTGGATCATGAAAAAGCATTGTTGAGAGTGCCAACAACAGTAAGGCAAATCACAGCATCAGAAAAAGAATCAAGAGGAACTGAGACTGAAACTGAGCTTGTTGAGGACGTGTAGGAAGTTGGCTCTGTATATACTATTTTAAAGTAAGAAATAGTGTGCACAGAGTCCAAGGGTTCCCCTTAGAGGTAAGATAGTGGCAAAAGTAGATAATTCTAATGCTCTATTTTTTGGTAGTGTGGTCGAGCAGTAGGCTTATCAGAGGGTAGTGTTAAGCATTTGTAGTACACACATAGGCAATAAATGAGGAACACACACTCAAAGACTTACTCCAGGCCAATAGGTTTTTATATTGAAAAATATATTTTCTTAGTTTATTTTAAGAACCACAGGTTAAAGATTTACTATTAATACTTTAAATGTAAGGTACTTCACTTACATACTTTAGGAACTTTGAATGAACACAATATCATGTACAGTCTTTGTAAAATGGCAATAAGATATTTCAAAAGTGGACACAGTGCAAAAATCAACAGTTCCTGGGGGAGGTAAGTAAAGGTTAGTTTTGAAGGTAAGTAAAACACTTACAAGTCTCAAAGTTGGGTCATATACATCCCACCGTTGGGGGTTCAAGGCAACCCCAAAGTTACCACACCAGCAGCTTAGGGCCGGTCAGGTGCAGAGGTCAAAGAGGTGCCCAAAACACATAGGCTTCTATGGAGAACAGGGGTGCACCGGTTCCAGTCTACCAGCAGGTAAGTACCTGCGTCCTCGGGGGGCAGACCAGGGGGTTTTGTAGGGCACCGGGTGGGACACAAGAAGGCACAGAAAGTACACCCTCAGCAGCACAGGGGCGGCCGGGTGCAGTGTGCAAACAGGCGTTGGGTTTTGTATAGGAAGTAATGGAGGGACCCCGGGGGTCACTTCAACGATGCAGGCAGACACAGGGTGGGCTCCTTGGGGCAGCCACCACCTGGGCTAGGCAGAGGGTCGCCTGGTGGTCGCTCTTGCACTGGAGTTCGGTTCCTTCAGGTCCTGGGGGCTGCGGTGCAGTGTTGGTTCCAGGCGTCGGGTCCCTTGTTACAGGCAGTCGCGGTCAGGGGGAGGCTCTGGATTCTCTCTGCAGGCGTCGTTGTGGAGGCCCAGGGGGGTCGTCTCTGGTTACTCATGGGTTCACACTCGCCGTGGAGTCCTCCCTGAGGTGTTGGTTTTCTGCAGGTCGAGCCGGGGGCATCGGGTGCAGAGTGGGAAGTCTCACGCTTCCAGCGGGAAACGTGAAGTCTTTAAAGTTGCTTCTTTGTTGCAAAGAAGTTGCAGGTTTTTGAACAGGGCCGCTGTTCACTGGAGTTTCTTGGTCCTTGGCTGCAGGGCAGTCCTCTGAGGCTTCAGAGGTCGCTGGTCCCCGTTGGATGCGTCGCTGTTGCAGTTTTCTTCGAAGTTGGGAGACAGGCCGGTAGGGCTGGGGCCAAGGCAGTTGTCATCTCTGTTGTCTCTGCAGGGCTTCAGGTCAGCAGTCCTTCTTCTTGTTAAGGTTGCAGGAATCTAGGGCCATATGTACGAACGCTTTTTCCCATAGACACAGAATGGGTAAAATCCTTTCGTACATCTGGCCCCTAGTTTCCTAGGTTCTGGGGAGCCCCTAAATACTGAATTTAGGGGGGTGTTTAGGCCTGGGAGGGCAGTAGCCAATGGCTACTGTCCTGGAGGGTGGCTACACCCTCTTTGTGCCTCCTCCCTGTGGGCAGGGGGGCACATCCCTAATCCTATTGGGGGAATCCTCCACTCTCAAGATGGAGGATTTCTAAAAGCAGGAGTCACCTCAGCTCAGGACACCTTAGGGGCTGTCCTGACTGGTGGGTGGCTGCTCCTTGTTTTTCTAATTATCTCCTCCAGCCTTGCCGCCAAAAGTGGGGGCAGTGGCCGGAGGGGCGGGCATCTCCACTAGCTGGGATGCCCTGTGGTGCTGTAACAAAAGGGGTGAGCCTTTGAGGCTCACTCCAGGTGTTACAGTTCCTGCAGGGGGAGGTGAGAAGCACCTCCACCCAGTACAGGCTTTGTTCCTGGCCACAGAGTGACAAAGGCACTCTCCCCATGTGGCCAGCAACATGTCTGGTGTGTGGCAGGCTGGAAGAAACTAGTCAGCCTACACTGGAAGTCGGGTTGGTATTCAGGGAGCACCTCTAAGGTATCCTCTGGGTGTGTGTTACAAAAAATGGCACACTGGCATCAGTGTGCATTTATTGTGCTGATAAGTTTGATACCAAACTTCCCAGTTTTCAGTGTGGGAATTATGGAACTGTGGAGTTTGTGTTTGACAAACTCCCAGACCATATACTCTTGTGGCTACCCTGCACTTACAATGTCTAAGGTTTTGCTTAGACAATGTAGGGGTATAGTGCACAACGCCTTAGGGCTGTAAGGCCTGCTAGAGGGGTGACTTACCTATGCCACAGGCAGTGTGAGGTTGGCATGGCACTCAGAGGGGAGTGCCGTGTCAACTTAGTCATTTTCTCCCCACCAGCACACACAAGCTGTGAGGCAGTGTGCATGTTCTGAGTGAGGGGTCTCCAGGGTGGCCTAAGACATGCTGCAGCCCTTAGAGACCTTCCCTGTCATCAGGGCCCTTGGTACCAGTTACAAAGGACTTACGTGAGTGCCAGTGTTGTGCCAATTGTGGAGACAAAGGTACAGTTTAGGGAAAAAAACACTGGTGCTGGGGCCTGGTTAGCAGGGTCCCAGCACACTTTCAAATCCTAACTTAGCATCAGCAAAGGCAAAAAGTCAGGGGGTAACCATGCCAAGGAGGCATCTCCTTACAGGATGGTTCAATTACTCCTGTGAGAGACAAGGGTGAATACCTCCAGGAGAATATCGGAGAACCTATCTCAACTGAAGCAGCAGGAGAGCCTAGTCAGAAGAGGGCTTTCCCAGAAGCAGACGATTCTGAGAGACAAGGAGAGCAATTGCCAGATCGAGAAGGGGAAGGAGTTGAGGTGGATCAAAGTCAAAGTGATCTAACTCCTCCTTAACCAGTTGCAGGTCCATCAAGAGAAAACACCACAGAGAAAGACAAGGGTTTGAGTTCAATCTTGAAGAGAATACTGACAGAAGGTTCACAGAAAGGAGATAAGGGGCCGAAATTGCAAGTGGAGAAAAGGAAAGAGGTGGTTGTTGAACCAACACTAGGCGAAGAAGTAGACACTACGAGGAAAGAGGAACTAAGTGAAGGAGAGCTGAATGGTGAACGAAAGTTGAAGAGAAAGAGAATAGCAAGTCGAAGATATGCAGGTCCTGAATGGGCATATGCAAATACAAACAAATGGCAACAAGAGTTGATAGGGAAGTTCTGAGTCAGTGTGCAGAAAGCTGAAGAACTGAACTGTTGAAATAATCTGAGAAAAATATTTTTGAGAAAAAGACTGATGAATAAAACCGGAAAGGACATTGATAACCTGATTCAACTTTTAAAATCTGATTTTGACAAGCTGCTAACTGATTTTGACAAGGGAGAAGGGTTCCTGGAAGTGAAACTGAACTGCTGAAAGAAGAATCTTCTATTTTTGATTTTTGCTGGAAGTTTTTGTAAGATACTTCTGCTTTCTGGTTCTTTACAGATCATGGCTGATTTAGATAAACAGGTTAGAGATGCTAGGCTCTGTAAATATATGAGCATTGGTTTGGCAATTATGTGTGGGATTTTGTTTATAGTATTGATTGTGGGTATGTCTGTTCTTGATGAGAGAGGAGTCAACCACACTTCTGCTTTTGAGACTACTACACTAACGGTTGTGGAGAAATTTAAATTGAATGAGAAGTATTTGCATGATTATACTAATGCGCAAGGAGATCTTTCTTCAAATGTCTTCTATCGCTTATTGAGTGAGAATGTTGCGACGATGGATGCAAAGGATTGTCTTGTGTGCACGCAGATTCCTTCGTTAGTCAAAGAAGGAGTCAGCTATCATAGCTTGCCACTAACCTATGGGATAAGTTGTAGTCTGCTACTAACAAGGTTCTATAACCAGGAGTATATTCAGTATTTCTATTCTAACCATGATGTTGTGTTTTCGTTTGTTCCTATCATTAGGTTTCTGAGTACAGTAGCTAAGGATAATGACATAGTATTAGTTAGAGGATTCTTTGAACCTACATTGACGTTTGGCATGGCTTATGCGCATAAAAACAACCTAACATGCTTGCTTACACCTTTAGAGAAGAGCTTCTTAGATCATACTGATGATAGGAGAAAGGTCCTAGAAGAGAAATTAGAAAAAGGCTTAGAGAAAGGGACTTACAAGAATGATTATGCTTATACTGCAATTAAAACGCAAGGGAAATTAACTTTAGATGCACTACACGTAGGGAAGCTTTGTATATATAGGCCTAAGTCGCGCACTGACACTTTATTTGGGGGTACGAGTGAATGTAGGCATGTGTTTTTATTTCAGAGTAAATGGAAATTTATGTTGAGAGGGCAGGACCCTGCGATTCCAGGGATTTATTATATTTGTGGACTTAATGCTTATTACCGTCTTTCAAGGAGATGGTATGGGACATCTTATTTGGGGATAGTCTTCCCAAAGATTTACCAGATGGAGGATTTGAAAAAGTTTGCGAAAGTGACTGAATTACATCATAAGAGACAGAGGAGGGAGTCCTCTTCTGCGATAGTGGGAGATATATTTGGTGCGGTGATTCCTTCAGTGGGAGTCATCCTGAATTCAATGAAGATTCGAAAGTTGTCTACCATTGTGGTTAACATGTTGACAAATTTTTCAGGGGACTATACTCCTGATAGATACTGAATTAGCTGTGGATAGAGCTATGACTCTTCAAAATCGTCTTGCTTTAGACATTCTTTTAGCGAAGGATGGCAGAGTCTGTAAAATGATTAACCCTAGGCATTGTTGCCCGTATATTCCTAGCAATAGTATAGAGATAAGAGACTTACTTACGAATCTGACTAATGTAAGTGGTGATTTGAAGGAATTGAAAGAACCAGGTGTTTGAGAAAAGGTTGGTAAGGGGTTTGCTTCAGTGGGAAATTGGCTCAGTAGCATTTGGAATGGGGTACTATTGAAAATAATACAGGAAATACTAATTGCCATGGGTTGTCTATTAGGGATATGGAGATTATGCAAAGTATGTAAAAGGATTACATTGAAAAAGTCTAAGAATAATCAGAAGAGGGAAGAAAAGAAAAGGGAAAGAATGTACTGGGAAAATTCAAGGAGAAGACACAATTTAAAAGGAAGTGCAGATCCACCCAAACCTTCATTACTGTCCATCCTGACCTGAATCAGCCTGGGTTGAATGAAAACACCTCTAGAAAGTTTGTAGCTGCTGGCAGAGAACTCCAGATGGATGGTAAAGCACCTCAAAGAAAGAAGCTGTAGAGCAGCCCATTGAGTTGGGAGGTCAAGAGAGAAAGCAGGATACCTTGGGGGTAAGTAAGAGATATAAGCAGCAATGCAGCACATCCCCAACCGTCAAGGGCTAGTGCATGATTGATGAGTTAATTTCCAATTCCTTGTTGATTCACTTATATGTACTCTCATATATATTATGAGAGAGAAGATCCAGAAAAGTAGGCAGGCAATAATAGGATTCATGTGGGATTGAAATGGACAATCGCTAGAACCAAAAAAGAACAGGAGTTATAGGGAACTCCTGCATCTCCCTGAACTTGGTGATGTACCCCCTTCACTCCTCTGGAAAATAAAAGGCATGAAATCCCAATTTCTATAGCCTAGAAAAGCCTCCCCAGGGATACTCAGACAGAGAGTAAAAAGGTATACACTTGGCGTCATTTCATCAGAATCAACATGGTATTGGAAATTACATTATGCAACTGTTGGCCCTCCGAGATCACAGATATTGAAGTCACATGACCTTTCACCATGGTGACATCACAAGGAATGACATCATGCTGCATTTGAATTTAGAGGACGTGAACATAAATTCATGCAACTGGAGTAAAAGATAAAAAGCAGACACAGTTTACTGAAATTCCTGGAAGTCCCATTTGACACCACTTATCCCTAAACAACACTCCACCAGTTTCCTTGTCTTGGAGTATATGATCTTTGGCAATCAGTTCCTTGCTATTGCTTACTTAGAAAAAGGGAAATTGAGGGTGTGATTGAGGCAGATGTGGCAAAGGGTTGCACTGGTGCCTGTATCCCAGATCCGATTGGCGATAGTGATTTAGTATATTGCCCATCAACTTCAACTTGTAGCTTCATTGGATAGTCCCATATCAGAAAAACCTGATCAATTTCCAATAGAGGGCTGAACAATCCAGTATCCCTTCAGGCTATTGCTACTGGCAGGTCCAAAAACGTTTTGATGCAAGAAACAATGCAACTGTCCGTTGGAATAAAGCAGACTTCGTAGAGAATATCCAATGATATGCCCATGTATTTTTACAGACAGGTATTACACTGTTCCATAGGTTGTGTTTGTTTGGTAGGGTGTGGGCTTTGTAGACTGAACTTTGAGGGATTTGGTTTGGTGTTGTGCACCATAACTGTAGTTGTCCTGTTATTGTGTGCATTGTTTCTGCACCATGTGAGTAGTGGAGAGGAAAGCTCTAATTAAACATAGAGGCTAATATTAAGAATCAGTCCATTTACTGCCAACCACCAGGATGGTGATCGATTCACCAAAATGTTGTAAGCACATACTGTTGTATTCTAGCAATGATGTGATTAGCTTCTGTTTCTAGATCGCGTTTGTTGTTTGTTATGTGGTTTCTTGGGCAACGCTCATAATAGCGCCTGCGTGTGCATGAAAAGGAAGTATCGACGGCAGGAATTAAGAGGAATTCATGGGCACTGCGGATTGGACTATCGCAACGCATTGGATTTGTAGCAGTTTCAATTCTGGTAACGACCATGACTACTTTTATTATTTTAGTTTGTTTTGTGTGAACTGCAACACTGCTCATTTTATGCTGTGTGGGGAATTATTAATTTTGAATGTGAGTTGTTGGGAGTAGTAGTCGTTCTTAAGAGTTAATTGTTGGGAGTAAAACATACACACCATGGATGCATCAATATTAGCCCCACAGAAATGTTTACAAAGTCCTGGTACTCCTGTCATGGCCTGGGAAGATTGGCGGGAGTCCTTTGAGATGTATTTGGAGGCTGTGGGTAGTACAACTCTTGAAGCTTCGAGGAAGCTTGCACTGTTGAAGCATTGTTTGGGAATTGAGGGTAGGAAGGTTTTAAAAACCTTGCCTACAGTTACACGTGGTGGGTGAAACACCCATGAAGGGGATGGGGATGAAGTGTCTCAAGCTGAAGAAGTATCATCTGATGAATATGCAAGTGCTATTAAAGTACTTGAAGATAACTATGGCAAAAAAAATTAGTATTGTGGTGGAGAGACATAGGTTCTTTTCAAGAGTCCAGTTACCGGGGGAGACTGTTGAGCAGTACATATCTGCTTTGAGAACATTAGCTGTTACATGTAAATTCAAGCATCTACATGAAGAAATTGTGCATGATTAATTTATAAATAGGACTAGTAATGTCAAGATTCAAGAAAAATTACTAGACCCTTCATTACAGAAAATGATTAATGTGGCAAGACGTATAGAGAACACGTCAAGGTATGTCAAGGAGCTGAACAATGAGCATTGTCATGAAGGCACTGGCAGTGGGAGGGTAAATGTTGTACACAAAGGACGGAACGATACCACTGAAAGGGACAACGTTGCATTAAAGAGAAGAGTTTGTGCTATAGGTGTGGTAGTACCAAACATATGGCTGATGCAGTGACGTGCTCTGCATCTAAGACGAAATGTTTCAGATGCAAGAAAGTGGGACATTTTTCTCGAATGTGTAAAGCAGAGTATGTGAAAGGAAATTGACATAGAGTGAATATGGTGAATGCATATGATAGCGAAGAGGCGGATGATGAAACTGGGAATGGTGCTATTGAGGTACTGGTAATATCTGATGGTGTGTCTGGTGTTTCCAATGCTGTGGGGGGTGTGAAGGATGGTTACTATCCTCCTAAATGTTTGACAGAGATAAACGGTGTCAAAGTTCTTTTGTGGGCAGATTCATGTTCTCCCTACACAATAGTAGATGAACAGGTGTGGAAGAATTTGGGTGCGTGTGAATTGCTACCTGCTGATGTGGAGCCGGAAGGTTATTGTGGGACAAGGTTGCCCGTGGTGGGTTATTTCAACGGTCAGTTGAAGTATAAAGATAGACTGGCACAAGGTAAGGTGTATGTAGTTGAAAAAGGCAAGGCACTGTTGGGTTGGAAAGAACAAAGAGCGTTGGGCACAATTTTAGATCCTAACCATCCAAACCAGGTGTTAGTGACTGCAGCCCGGGACATTGATGTGTGGCGAGATACATTTTCCAAACTGTTTGCAGAGGAATTAGGATGTTTAAAGAAATTTGAGCATCGCATAATTGTGAAAGCAGGGAGTGTGCCCAAGTCGCATAAGGTAAGAAACGTTCCTTTGGCATTGAGAGGGCAACTTAAGGAGGAATTGGATCAGTTGTGTGCATCCAGTGTAATTGAACCAATAGAATCATCTGATTGGCTTAGTCCCATAGTTTTAGCTCAGAAACCGAATGGGAAAGTGCGCATATGTGTAGATTTGAGAGATCTCAATCAGAGCCTATGGATAGACCGACATCCTTTCCCTCACATTAACATTATGATTTCAAGTGTCAAGAATGCTAAGTATTTTTTTCCCATTGATCTGTCGAGTGCGTATCACCAGATAAAGCTACACCCTGAATCAAGGCACCTCACCTCATTCATAATGCCGGAGGGTGCGTTCCAATTTTTACTTATGCCTTTTGGATTGGCTTCAGCCTCCTTGGTATTTCAGAGTCTTATGAGTAAGCTATTGGAGGTGGGGGAATGTTCTGGTGTATCAGGATGACATTTTGGTATGGGTGGCAGTGAAGAAGATCACAACCGCAGACTGGAGAAGGTGTTGCTTAAATTGCAAGATGCCAGTCTAACAGTGGGAATTGATAAATGTAAGTTTGGAGTTCAACAAGTAGACTATTTAGGAAACAATTTGTCCGCAGATGGGGTGAGGCCCAAGATGAAGCATTTAGATGCGATTGAGTCAGCACCAGCTTCTGTGAATAAGGAACAGTAACGTTCATTTTCGGGGTTAGCAGAATATTACTCCAGGTTTGTGCAAAACTTTGCTGACAAGGTGCATGTGTTGAGGGAGGTAATGAAAAAAGGAATACGATGTGAGTGGTCGCTTAAGTGTCAAGAAGCGTTGGCGAAAATTAAATTGGATATTGTACATGCGGTTGCATTAACACCGTTTGATCCTCAGCATGAGTCAATTGTGATGGTAGACGCTAGTGCCTATGGGCTGGGAGCTATTTTATTGCAGAAGAATAAGCAAGGGTATGAAAGGATTATTGCCTTTGCATCTCGTTCCCTCAAAGGGGCGGAGCCGACTTATTCTGTAATTGAGAGAGATTCGTTAGCGTGTTGGTGGGTTGTGAATCACTTCTAGACTTAGGTGTGGGGGACTACGTTCGAAGTAAGGACAGATCACAGACCATTGATTGATATATTTACAACTAAAGGGGCTGGCAAGGTGACACCTAGAATAGCCAAATTGATATACCATCTACAAGAGTATAATTTTTGCTTGAAATGTTTTCCTGGCAAGAAGAATAGTAGTGCTGATTGTCTATCCAGGTTGCCGCTACAGAGTAGTTGTGATGGCTCTGAGGAGAATGGCAAGGAGTGCTTGAAAGCGAGTGTTGACGATTCTTGTCGGGGTGCGATAACTGGAGAGGAATGGAAACTCGCTATTATGGAAGATGATGCCTTGAAGCGAGTTTCTGCACAATTGTCCAAGTCTGTTGGTTCCATGGGGTGTGAAAAGTTGGAGCGTGGGGACTACAAGGTGGTTTGGTCGGAGTTGTCAGAGTTGGACGGAATCCTGAGAAGACATGGGAGATTGGTAGTTCCCACTGGTTTGCGTAGTAGACTGCTCATGCTATTACATGAAGGCCACGGTGGTATGTCTAGCCTGAAGCGTAGGGCACAAGGAGATTTTTGGTGGCCTGGTATGGATAAGGATGTGGAGAGATTCGTGCGGGTGTGTGTTGCATGCAAGAGTCATAAATCGGAGGAAACAACCATAGCAGCTTCCCAGTTTCCGAAGAAGCCTTGGCATAAATTGGCTATTGATATTTGTGGCCCATTCAGCAGCAAGGGTGTAGAAGGGAAATGGGTCATTGTGCTGGTGGATTATTTTTCTAAATGGCCTGAGGTAGCGTTTGTTAGGGCATTAGGGCTGATTGTGCAATAAGTTTCTTTGAGGAAGTTTTTAGGAGAGAGGGATACCCGGAATGCTTGGTTAGTGACAATGGTCCACAGTTTGTTGCTGATAATTTCTAACAATTTGTAAAGGAAGCTGGAATCAAGCATCATAGGACAGCAGTTTATCATCCCAGAGAAAATGGGTTAGTTGAGATATTTAACCGTGTGTTAAAGGAATGTGTGCAGTTAGCTGAAGGAGATGGTAAGAATGTTTTGGAAGCAGTTAAAGAAACGTTGTGGAATTACCGCAACACACCCCATATGGCTACAGGGGTAACTCCATTTTCCTTGTTGAAGGGAAGAGTAGCTAATACAGTGGTAACACTTGCCTGGATGCACAAAACTATGTTTACTAAGCATGATAAGGATATGCTAGTGAATGGTGTGGTACGTAGGGTGGCTAAGTATCAAGAAAAGTATGTGCAAAAACAGAACAACAAAATTAAGAAAAACAGCCACAAGTTCAAAGTGGGTGACTGGGTAAGGACTGGGTTGGTAGGTGTACGGAAACATAACACCAGTAAATGGTCTGAACCGAAAGAAGTGAGGGAAATGTGGGGCAACTGTGTATGGTTGAGCGATGGAAAGAAATGGAATGCTAGGAAAGTCACATTGTGCAATGAATTGGAACTGAAGATGTGGAGGGATGAAGTCAACAAAGAGAAATCACTCATGGAAACTAAGGTGGTTCGAGGAGGAGATCATGAGGAGACAAAATCATCTTTGGTGTCGTGCCAAGAACGAGAAAAGCGTTCCAAGGCCAGACCAGTTTGGTGGAAGGATTATAACACCAAGATATAATATCTGAAGATGTTGATTTAATTACAGTATTATTAGAAGATTTTAGTAAAGTTAAAAAAAAATTGTGTTTATCTTTGTGAACTGTGTTAAATATTGTTCCCTTGTATTTATGAAGAAGTATTGGGAAACAGCCTGTATGTCATAATGTTCATATGTTGGAAAAGGGAGATGTTGTTGTATCCTAGCAATGATGTGATTAGCTTCTGGAGTTCTAGCTGTGTTCTAGAGAGTAGAGGACCTCGTCTGGGGAGTCAGTTGAGTAGGAGACACAGAGAGGACGTGTACGAGGTTGTTTGCTATATCCTAATAAATTGAACTTCTACATCAGATTGGATCCAGAACTATTCTTAAAACATACGTCATTGTTGTGTGTTGTTGGAAGATTGATGGGAATGTAACTGTGACCTATGAGAAATGTGGTTTGGTGTTGTGTGTGATTGAGAGTTTATGCTTTTATCATATTGCTGCACATGTGTAGCTGCACTTATGCCTCAAGTGAAATGAAGGTAAGGAGGAGGCAGAAGATATGGTTCTGAATGGTGTGAACCTGTGTACTGGGGCATCAATAGCTTCCTTGTGATGATAGATGGTTCTATCTCTTGGTTGCTGCAATCCACAATTACCTATTGGAGAAAACCAGAGTTGCACCACCGTCGTGAATTTCAGATGGTCATTAATTTACCTTTGTTTGCTGGGAGTTCCATCATTTTGCTGCTTGTAAGGAGAAGGATGTTACATTGATGCATGCCTTCTTGAGTAGAGCGTTCTAGTTTGAGAGTACCTTTGCAGCTTTAATGTATCTTGTTCAATCCAGCACACCACAAGGTATTTACAGATATAGCAAGTCACAGCAGATTGATTATAATGCTGATGGCACATCATTTGACTGCAGTGACTGTAGAATGAACATGGATTGGACTGACCAAGAAATTATTATTCTGATGACCAATATATTGATGTGAAGGTAATGCCATCAGATATGGGCTTTGAAATTGCAATCAATTATTCACGAACATAGCACTGCTATATGCTGGACTGATTCATTTGAACAAATTACTTCCGAGTATAAGCTTTGAGGAAAACTCTTGGGCTTATCGTCCTTAGTAAAACATAGTCGGCTGAACATTTCATAATTGAACATGTCTTCATTCAGATTAACCACTAAATAAAAGAGAATTATTCCTCAAGTCCAAAGGGACAGGGTTTTAAACTATACAACAAATACATTCACCTCAGGTTTTTTAGGAAAAAAAAATGATTACGATATCAGAAGGAGTATATTCTTTTCCTTTGATATCATGAACACTGTACATTACTGATAATACTTCTGTTTCCATATTAAACATATTAACAAAATTTATTTTTAAAAACCATACCAAATATTAAAACCAATTATTTTTCATGCTATATCTCATAAATAAATATATTAACAAGTCGTGAAATTTTATTTTAGTGTTTCACGTATCATATACAAATTCTTATAACAATCATTATTTTCACAGGTGTATAAGAACAATAGAAGACTTTCGACGCAACATTTTGGGTGGATTCACTGATCTAGCTCACCTTCATCAGGACATATATTGCATATGTATACAAGAATCCCATATTACTCATTGAGGAATTCTAACAGATCCCGTACAAATACTTTTTATAAGAAACTGAGGGTAACACATTTTTTGTACCATTCAGGATATAACAAGATTGAAGTGAAGCGAAGTGGAGTATTTTTATTGCATAGTGAAGTGAAGTACTTTTATTGCATCGCAAACGTTGATTTTTTTAATAATAGGAATCAGAATAAATACATACAATCAATTCCAAAACAAGCAACTAGTCATGTATTAAATAAAACGACTTAGGTCCCAAAATTATAATCCGGTGATAGGCTAAATCTAAAAATTACATCAATTTGCCAATAAAGCAATGATCAGACAATATTTAATAGCATGATTAAATCTATTTAGGTTGACTTGGACAAATACCTCTTTTACATATTTCTTCCTCATATTTAAAAGGGATGGACATAAACTAATATCAGTGCTTGAACGACTCATCCTGGAATCTAAACAAACTACAGTATTAGGATGTTGAAAACTAAAGACTTTGCGTGACCTCAAACTGTAATATTGAGATATAAAACAGGCAGAACCATAAGATCGTATTTTTGCAAGCAGGCTCCAGCAATGAAATCAAATAATTTTGCATGGGAATACGAAAGGTGTCTAAAGTGTAGGCTGTGTGTTTAAATGTCCAGAGAAGAAGAAGAAGGTCGTTCAACCTACTGTTGTTCCTCATATCTTTATTTGTTCTCTACAGTTTGATCAAGGGATGTTTATCAGGTTATTGAATGATGGCTGATTATTCTCAATGATTATTTTCTCAGCCTTTTCAACACTTGGGGCCTGATTACGAGTCTGGCAGTCCGAAGAGCACCAGACTTACTGTGGATGTCGGATCAACGCGGCCATGGTGGTCCAAGATGGGTGGTCGATGCCACCAAAAGACCGCCATCTCTGCTAGGAGGTCTGATCCTGATGGGATGATGGGGATTGTGATTGTAATCAGCACCGCCATGCTGATTACAACCATGTTCTCCACCAGCCTTTTCATGGTGGTTCAACCACCATGATAAGGCTGGTAGATAACACGTGCTGGGGGCCACAGGGGGGGGCCTGCACTGCCCAAGACATTGTCCTGGAAGTGCAGGGGACCCCTCCCCTAGCACCATCGGAATGTGCACTGTCTGCTGTGCAGACAGTGCGCATTCCAAGGGGGCTAGTGGGGCCCCCTGTGTGATAGCAATGGATCTGGCCTCCATGTGGAGCTGAGTCCAATGCCCCAGCACATTTTCCATTGGGCTGACCAGTGGAAACCTTGGTTTCATAATGAGGCCGGTGGGAAGCTCCACGGCGGTCTCCTCACTGCAGGTCCGACCTGCCAAATTCATAATCAGGCTCTTAGATCCATAAAAGAACCTTTCGATTGAGTCAGTTCTATGAATATCAAAATTTTAATAGAAGTTTCCTTGGCTATGTAGTGTTTCATTCTATTTGTATGTCATCATGTTCCACATGTAGAATGTGATGAGGGGTGAGAAGGAGTCTAGAGCTGGAGGGTGAGGACCATTTTATTTGCTGTGCACTCATGAATGCTGCTGGGGTCTTGCTATAGAAATAAATAATTGAAAACCAGCAATTATGTGGAGCGCCATCACTTCAGAAAGGCCGAAAATAAGTATTGTGGAAAACGTTGTTGTAAATGTTGTAGCTTGCTTGCTGGATGAAGGTTTTCTGTGAGAAGGAAGTGTGGTACAGGAATATTTGGACAGGAATAAAATTGCATCAAAGTGCTCCTGTGCACTGCTTCAATAGAGTTTTGATGAGCATTGTAAAATTGGCAGTTAAAAGTTGGAAGAAATGAAAGTTGGAAGCGAAGAAATTTTATGTTTTGTTGGACACAGTAAAGAAGAACATCAACAAAACTAGATTGCACTATAGAGTACGATAAGAAACATGATGCAAAAGAGGTGAAGTTGTCAGTAGGAGATTAAGTCAAAATCAAAAAGCTCATGAAAAGGGAAAAGGTTGTAGTACATTTTTGGGTCCATACAAGGTATTGAAATTATACAAAAATTCAGCTAAGCTGATGGTAGAATTGGCATTTTAGCAAACTTGCAAAAATCCAAAGGATTCATGGATCTGATGAAGAGTTGGATAAGAAGAAAGGAGGAAGTGTATGCAAATGGTTGATAGATGTAAATGTGGAGGACATAAATGGAAATTAATGTGATGTGTAAAGAGAAAGGGAAGCTTCTTGTGTAGGCTCAGGTGTTGGCGTGAGAACTCTAAAACCACCTATAGAGGACAGGGAGATTAAACCAGTGTGAGCCACTAAGGGTATTCATGTGGTATGTAGCCCTCACAGACAGAAGGACCATGTGGTGGGGTAATGATATAGTCTTTTGTAAATTAAGTGTATTTTTTCATAGTACTAACATTTAAGTTGTTTTTCTTTGTTTTTTTCATCATTGTGTTGTATGTATATCTATTGATGTGTAGATGTTTATTGTATACGTATATATAGCATTATGTTGTTAATTAGGGTAATTATTGGTAGTTTTTTGTTGTTAAGGAGGGAGATATGTTGTGTTGTTTCATTGAACAACAATACTTGTGGAGCACCATCACTTCAGCTGTTGAGCAATCAAAGGCGAAGTTTAAGAGGGCACCTTCCTGAAGTGTACATAAAGAAGGAAGGGCGAACTTGAGACGAAGCTTACTATAGGATGTAGCTGAATGTAAATTAAATAGTGCTCTAATTCCATTCACATATATTTTACTTACATTTTATTTTTTTGTATTTAAGTTAATTTAGGCATATAAAAAGGGTGGGAATAAGTTTGACCTTTGTGATGTTCAATAATTAGTCAATAGCCTGCCCTCCATAGTTAGGACCAAATCTTTTAATCAAGTTCACCACACTGTTCATTTTCCCTCCTCCTTTTGTTTGTGATATAATCAGCCCATGCAAATGTATTGTTCACAGTCAGGCCAAGATAATTGTGACTGCTCACATAATGGATATGGCTCCCGTTGATTTTCCATTTGTTTGTTTTTTGTTACTTTTGGCCTTCCAAATGACATTTTCCAACATTGATCTTCAGGTCGTTGGCCACGTTGTACTCTTGAGGACTTTGGAGTTGAGTTTCCAAGCCCAAAGGACTTAAAGAGAAAATTAAAATATCTTCTGCATATGCTGGATATGAAATTGCCTTCAGTCTGGGTTTGGGGGCAAGGCCCTCAAGGTTGTCAAGATGGAAAGGAAGATCAGATATATAGCCTGAGCAAAGCCAGGTACTAAGATGCAGCCTTGCTTAAGACTGGAAGTACTCAGTCTGGGAGAGAGTATTCTCAGCAAGTTTTACTTGTAGCCACTTATCTTCATGGAATGACACCAAAAATGCAACAAGAAATCTTTGCTACTCTATTTCCCCAGTTTCTTCCAGAATTTGCTGTGATTCATGGTGTCAAATGCTGAAAAGTAGTTGATAAAGCTGACCTGTATTGAAAAATGTTTTCTTATAATTTAATTTACTATTAATTTCAATACAATGATGTTGTAAAGGGTAGAGCAGCCCGCCCTAAAAACGGTTTGCTGAAATGGTAGTAGGTTGGAGTCAGTAGCCCAGTCAATGATGTTATGCTTAAAAAATGAGGGCAAACAACTTCCCTTCAGCATCTAAGAGTGCAAAAAGGCAATAGTGATTAGTGCTGTCACAGGGTTCTTATTTGTACAGAGGATGGATTAATGGACCCTCTCCGGGAAGGTGGAATTTGCCTGATTGAAGAATCGTTGAAAATGAATGAAACAAAAGTTGACTCCAGAGATCAGGATTAAATTTTAAGATGTTAATTGAAATCCTGTTTGGACATGCTGATCTAGAGGATTTAGCTCTTTTGATCATAAGATACATTTTATTCTCCATGATCTTCAAATCCTGGTTTGCAGAAGTTGGAAAAGTAACCTTATAACCATTACTAGACCGTTACAATATGTCCATGTATGCATGTCATTTGTTAAAAAGGTCGGTGAAAGTCAAAGGCAGTCTATGTGGTCTGATGTTATGGCCTACTATGTTTGAGAATGTTTAGTGTCTTTCGCCGTGATAGCTAAAAACAGCTGTGCCCATGATGTTTCTTGATTCCGTTCTGTAATTCTTTTATTTTCATTTTGCACTGCTTTTTCTCCTCCTTGATCAATTTATCACATTTCTTGGAAGGTGTATTTTCCATAAAGGACTCATTTGTTTCTGCTGCAATCTTTTCACTGTTTGCATAGATTTATCTTTTGAATGCCAATGTGGGTCACCTCTGACATGGACATTTGAGAAGATGAAATTGAATATTGAGCTCAAGGCTTGTTCCCAGACCTGACATCAGAATTATCTAATTTGAACCATGAAGTGGCAAATTCTTGACAATTTAAAGAGAAAATGTTTGAATTTAAAGTACTGTCCCACTTTATTGTTTTTTGGTTCATCTGTATGAGGGAACCACCATTGCACCTAATGATCTTTCACCAAAGCTGGTGATTCCCTGTGAGATTAATTATTTGGCAATTGTGATGTCTCTTTCCTTGGAGTAATTTTAAACTCCTTACAAGCAGAAAAATGTGAAAAATGAAGAAGAGAGTACTCAATTATGCTCTTTGAGTTGGATGTAACAAATGTTGGATATGCTGTTGATTGCCTTGCGTTTGTCCATTCAAAGTGTGTTAATCTAGCGCAACAACTAGTTTTTATAGTTGACTGGATGTTGGGTGCCTCTTTTTAGCCCACTTGGGTATTACTGGAGCACCCACATTGAAACATGCATCAGTATGATTGTTAAAAGAAGAGTTTGCCCCAAAAGAAGACAGAGGTTTATCATTAAAATTCCCAGTGATGATAGCAGGATGTAAAAGTAACTTAAACACCTCTACAAGAGTACCCAGTCCTTCTCTCCCCAAGGATCAGTTTTGTCCCTTTGTTCTTGTTTTTGAATCACCTTTGAGAGGTGAGAGGCTACTTTAGACTTGTGTTATCAGTGACATGAACTACAAAAGATGACACTGCTCTCATATTGAGAATTACATCATTAAGGACCATTGGAAATAATTACATTTCGTGGGGGCAAAGCAGACCTCCTAGCTTTTCACAAGTAAACATGTCTAGGTAGTCACAGCCAGCCTATTCATCAGTCAAATAATAGCGATACACCAATTAATGTATGAAAAGATTGCTTTAAGAAGCTAAGCACCCTTTAATCAAGTAAGAATGAAAGGACGGAAATAAAGAAATAAATGAGAGAGAAAGGAGACAAAGAAATACAATGGAAGAGGGAGAAAGAAAAGGAAAGATGAAGAAACAAAGGGGGAGAGGAAAACAATGAGACAACAGGAGAAAAAAGGAGAGGAAGAAATAAATGTAAGGAGGACAAAAAAAAGTAAGAAAGAGAGAAACAGAGAAAGCTAGCCAAAGAGAGAAAAAAAATTGAAAGGACACAAAAAAGAGAACAGAAGTGAGAAAGAAAGAGGGAGGGTCAGGGTGGTATAGACAGGGAGGGAGAGAGACCATGAAAGAGCATGCAAAGAGAACGAAAAATGGAGCGCAAGACAGGTGAAGGCAAATGAAACAGAAACAAAATGGACAGAATAGGAGAACAAGGGTGCACGAGAAGGCAGAATAAAAAGGAATAAATGGAAAACAGGGAAAAAGAAATCAGAAATGGAAGGACAAGGAAAATGAAAGAAGCTAAAAAAGGAAGAATGAAGAAATAAAGGAGAAAAGGAAAAAGAAGCAAAAGAAAGAAACAGGAAGACAGACAGGAGATTAAGAAATAAAAAGTAGAGAAAGATAGGACCGAAATAAAATAATAAAAAGGCAGCTAAGGAAAATGAAAATTAGAGTAATTGGAGCAATGGAAGGAAGGAAAGCAGGGTAAAGGAAATAAGAAAAAAACAATGAAGAGAAAGACAGAAAAGGGCAAGAAAAGAAAGAGAACCAGAAAGAGTGAAAGCAGGTTAAACAGGGGAAAAGAGTCAAGAAAAAGGTAACAAAGAAGCAGATAACAAGTGAAAGGGGAGAAGTAGAGGAGTAGAGAAAGGAAGGAGAAAAGGAAAGAAAAACTGAAGTAAAGAAAGAAATAGAGAAAGAAAGACAAAGGAAAAGAAAGAACATGAGAAAGAAGAGAAGTGAACATAGATGGACAAAGAAGAGAACGTGAAAAGAGGGATAAAGAACAGAAAATGGAGAAAGGAGAGCAAAAGAAAATTGGAGTATCTTATGAAACAGATGGAAGGAAGAACAGAAAAGAAAAAAAAGTAGTTAAAGAAAGTGAAAGTAAAGAAAAAGAAAAAGAAAAAAATCATAAAGGGGAGCTGTACGGTCCTGCTTTTTTAGATTTCCAAGCCACACACAAAGTGGTGTACTGTGTTTTAAAGTGCTTGCCTTAGCTTTTGGACAGCTGCATATTGTCCAACCACCTGGCAGTTATTCACCATGTGTGAGCTACTCATAGGCACTGAGATTAGTGGCATTGAGATTAGTGGCACTGAGATTAGTGGCAGTTTGTGATCGACCTGTTGGAGACCCTGGTCTAGAAGGTACTTCTTGTAAATAGGTTCACTTGTGGGGCAAGGGAGAGCGAAAGGGAAGAGGGAAAAGGGAAGAGCCCGTCATCACTCCCAGATTTCAATTTCTGACATGAGTTGATGTTGCAATGGAGGGCAGAACTCCAAGGGTCAGGTGAATGTAGGTTAATACTTCCATTATCCACAGTGTAGGAGTTCTGCTTTGTAAGTTTTAAGTTTCAGGTGCTTCTTTAGCATCTATCGGTCAATGGCTTGGAGGCAGTAGTTGTAGGAAGCTGCCTCTTTATATAGCACATCAAAAAGAGGTACATTGTGTAGACAAGCAGTTAGCCATATCAAAGGGCAGTGCTAAGCATGGATTGCACACACATAAACAGTAAGTGAGACACACACTCAATAAAGAAATCTAACACCAATTTATAAAAATAATACATACTTTTATATCAATTTTTATTCCAAGATCATCAGAATCGGGTGAGCACTTTTTGAGTTATGAATTTTACCAGTTTTCAAATGTTGACAGTGCAATTTTTGAAGCAGTAATGTTACCATGTAGGGGGGGGATATATACTGCATACTTGTCCAAGGCAGCACCGGCAGGTCTCTTCAGGAGGCATTGGGGCATCCGGGTGCAGAGGTGCTTTTCAGGATTGGGTGCTCTAATGTTACCCTGTGGGAAAAGATACGTGTACTGCCTTTGGACACTTAGCGACGACCTACAGGACTGTTCTTCTGGACTTAAGGGAAGCATGTGGCAAGGTCCAAGGCAGCGCCAACAGGTCACTTCAGGAGCAGTGGGGCATCCGGGTGCAGGTGCTTTTCAGCATCGGATGCCCTAATGCTATCCTAAGGGAAAAGAAACATATACTGGATTCAGGCACTTAGCAACAACCTACAGGACTCTTCTTCTGGAGTTAAGGTAAGTATGGGGCAAGGTCCAAGGCAGCAGCAACATGTCACTTTTGGAGGCACTGGGGTGTCCAGGTGCAGAAGTGCTTTTCAGCATCAGGTGTCCCAATGTTATCCCCTGGGAAAGGAAACATATGCTGAATTCAGGCACTTAGCATCGACCTACAGGACTGTTCTTCTGGAGTTAAGGTAAGTATGGGGCAAGGTCCAAAGCAGCACCAACAGTTCACTTCGGGAAGCACTGAGGCATTCAGATGCAGAGGTGCTTTTCAAACTCAGGTGGCCCTGAAGGAGAACAGAATAGGGCATTTTTTAAGTAATACATTTTTGAAATTATTATAATTTTTTTACATATTTTATTATGATAATTGTATTACTAATCATATACATTATTTTTTATAATTATGTAATAGATAATTGTAAATATGTAGTAGTTAATTTTCATGGTTAATTGGATAGATGGATAATTGATTTTGTTAATTAATTATTTTTAATATTTTTGATCTCATTTAATTACATTATGTTATAGGTTTTTCAATAATAATTATTTCATCATGTTATTATTTTTCAAGGTACTGTGCATTACTATTATCAGTTTCATATGTTTTGGGGGCCATGTGATAAATCTGTTTTTTATTTTTTTATTGATTTAAAATTTAGTATACTTTTAAGTATGATTGTATATGTTAATTTAGTTTTTTAGTGTTTAATTATTTATTTACATTATGTAATGTTAAAATTATCATTTTTGTATGTTTGTGGAAATATATTTTCTGTTTCTTTATTTTATATATATGTATTTTTTTTAATAAACAATCGTGAAACTAATTCTGAACTTTCCAAACTTCAACATTTTCCTTGTTGCTGCAAACACCTGGACTCGAAATGGCACTTTTGACCTCTTCAAAATCCATCACATTCCGTACAGTTGCTTATTTGAGAGTATGAATAGTAAATCTGGCCATTTAAGGTAAAATACTTTCCCTACTGTAGCTTACAATGAGTTGGGAATAGTAAATATGACCCCTCCCAAGTTCAACATTTTCCCTACTGTTGGTCAGGTTGGAGTGGGAGTAGTGAACTCAATGTCTCAAAGACTAATTTATTTTTAAATTGCTTTAACATATATTTTTATTTTAAACGTTAGTTTAATGTAAAATATTTTGTATTATATTTGTTATAGTTAACATATTTTTATTCATTTATTTTCTATGTTATTGTTTTTTATCTTTTATATCTAGCATTTGTAATTTTAATTAATTGTTGTTAGTTTTTTCCTTATTTTTAGTGACTAAATAATCTTTCTGTTTTAAATAATATGTTATTTTTTGCAATTATTTTAAACTATATCTTTTAATTTTATGTTAATAAGTTATATTTATGATATGTTTACATTATAAGTATATCTTAATAATTAAATGTTATTTTTTAATTTAATATATTGTACAATAGTCATAGTTCGATATACTTATCTATTTTATCGTGATCTTCCATATTTTTGTTGCTGATAATTTTGACTTTACATAGAAAATAGTTAAAGTCAATATTTGTGCTCTGTATGTTTATTCAATGGTATTTTTGTTGCCTATTTTTTGCCAGTAATATTTAGTCATACAACTATCCCACTGGCACAGCTTTCAGCTTCTCTTCATCCTCAAACAACTTCAAAAACACCTTTTGTGAAATGATTGTCAACATGGAACAGAAGTCAAACATCATCTAGACCTTATTTTCACCAATAACCACCCATTTAGGATTTCGCCTCATGGTTTGTTTGACCTTAACACAAATATTTCAACACCATTTAACACCATGTCCCTTCATGCCACATTTGTTGCAGGCAGATCTCTGTGTGACACTTACTGTTGGCCATGTGACCTTGTAAACCACACCTGAACAACCGTCACCTGACACTACCATCCTAATCATCGAGTTTCTCAACCCTGAAAGCTGTCTCAGTTTGTATAGCATTGCACACACCACTGTTGTGTCATGCATATAATGTTATGCTGTCATGCACATATTGTCATGTTAGGGTTATAATGAACTGTAGGCAATGTTGTGTATGTTTACATGCTAAGCATTATTTAAATGTATATGTCACTCTTCTAGGCAACCTTCCAGTGTTCCATATCTTGGATTCCATATCTTGGATTCAAGTGATTGAACCTTAGAATCTGTTGCTAGATGGAGGGAAAGAAGCATTCTCTGCCTATCGCTGGTCTTGATACTTGGGGCCTGATACAAGGCTGGCGGTCTGAAGACCGCAGTGGTAGTTAGGACCACTGCTGTTGTGGCGGTCCGACCACCACATTAAAAACCTGGAGGTCAAACCACCAGGGTTCCACCAGCACCACCAGGATCCATGATCCCGACGGCCTGGCGGTGGAGGAGATCGTAATCCGCCAGGGTAGTGCTGCATGCAGCGCTGCTTTGCGGATTACGACCTCATTCTCTGCCAGCCTTTTCATGGTGGTAACACTGCCATGAAAAGGCTGGTGGAGAACAGGTGCAGGCGGCCACAGAAGGGCCTATGCATTTGGCATGAGCAGTGTAGGGCCCCCCGCCCAGCAACGTTGCAATGTTCACAGTCTGCAAGGCAGACAATGAACATTGCGAGGGTGCTAGTGCACCCTGCGGTCTACAGTATTGCTGCCGGCTCGATTACGAGCCGGAGACAATGCTGTAACCTGTTTCCTGCTAGGTTTCTGCCCGCCCACCTAGTGGGAAACTGCTAATAGGACCGGTGATGTGGTCGCAATAAAGGCAGCGGCCACCCTGTCTGGAGCACCAAACCTGAAATGAGGGCCTTAAAAAGTAATGGGAGGGCGCTCACTGAGGTATGGGGTTCCCTAACATTCTGGACAGTCCCACACATAGCCATCTCTAAGATGCTGGTACTTCCACGATTGCTACACTTCTTCTCTGCCATCATTGTTCTGTTGACAGAGAATCTTTGCAAAGCACTGCTCGCTGCAGATCATCTTGATCTGGGGTGAGGGGAAGGCACTAGTAACAACATCTAAATGATATGCTCCACTGACTGAGCGTGGCTTAGGACTACTGAACTATCAGTATTACTATGCAGCAGCCCAGTCGCATAGGCCGATGCACTGGCTGGCCGGACATAACATGTCTGAACTAGAACATTGGTTCAGAGGGACAGCGCCGCCTGTAGTATTGAGGTAGTTGCTACGCTCTGACAAGGTGATCCAGAGGGGAGGGGCAAACATCCCATGCAAGTGGCTAGGGCCTGCAGAAAAACCTAAACAATTAAACACCATACACTTACTCCGGATGAACCAGGCTTGCCCCTATGTTACACACTTCGAATGAGACCCGGTGGACGGAGGTGGGCCTTAATACAGGAGGAAACCTATTCAATGATAAGGTCTTATGCATCTTTGAAAGCCTAGTTGATGTCAATGGAATTCGACCAGGCTCTTTCCTTATTTATGCCACTATCACTTGTCAGAGGATGCTCTACGACCTAGAGATCTCAGTTTTTTCAATCACTGCTCACACATGGCAGAAGGCAACTAGCTGTTACATGCCTGTATAATTAATTGTTCGCAAATAGGAGTACACTGTTCCAATCCTTACAGGCATACTGGAACAGCACACTATCTATAGCGCTGACAGATAGGCAATGGATACAGTGTACGGGTCTGACCAAAACAGTCTCCACCAACCGCAAGGCTTAAATATATTCAGTTTAATTACATCCACCAAACATATTTCACTCCCAAGCAGATAGCACGCATGTACCTGGGTGCTGGAGTTAGCTGCCCTTCTGTTTCCCTGATGAGGCAGACTTCATACATATGGTTTGGACCTGTCCTTTCATCAGCCCTTATAAGGATGAGGTACTCATCTACACATCGGAAGCCGTGGGTTACCCCTGAGAAAAGATGTGCTACATTGCTGCTAGGAATCATCACACGCAAGATGAAACCCCCCTAATAAATTCATTGACCTGGCCCTGATTCTCGCTAAACAAGGGATAGCCATGAGCTGGGAGTCAGCTCTTGCTCTCAGATAGAGCTATAGCTCTCTGACCTATGCTCTGGGATACTGGCCAAGGGTAACGTGCTACGCAGGACCGTCCATGCCCCCAGACTGAGAAAGGTAGTTAACCGCCATGGAGGCTACTCTGATCTTCCGGATCCTGCTCACTTATTGGCTCTTGCTGTGAAAATTGCAATTGCGCCCTCCCCTTTGCTGGACCCCCTTTGTCTTCCCCTCTCCCCCCACTGTTAGTGGGGGATTTTCCCCCCAGTGCTGCAGCCCCAATCCTGCGTGGTGGTGGGGTGCCCCCCTTCCTTATATGTGAGCATGCAACCGTATGCCTTTGTTTGGTTAAAGTTTTTGTTTTGTACTCCATTTGCTGAATACCTGTCTGGATATTGAAAGGCCACAGAAACAACCACAGATCTTTACATATGTTGCAGAAAATGCAGATGTTTAAATTACATCAGTGATATTGTGAGAAAAGTGTTGTCCTTCCATCTTATGATGTATACTCATGCGTGTCCCCTGGTGTCTCTGGCACTGTTGTGATCCATGTATACTATGTCAATGTTATCGATGTAAATAAAGAATTGTGGCCCATATTTATACTTCTTTAGTGCCGCATCTGCGTCATTTTTTGACGCAAAAGCAGTGCAAACTTACAGAATACAATTGTATTTTGTACGTTTGTGCCGCTTTTGCGTACAAAACGGCGCAAATGCAGTGCTAAAAAAGTATAAATATGGGCCTATTTTAAAAAAAAAGATGAGCTCATGCTATTGAAGGCTCTACACAGGTATTCCTTCTTCTTGCTCTTCCTTTGGAAAGCTGTATTGTCTTCAAAATGCTAAGAGGGAGAGCTCCATAGACAATCCATTGTTACGCTGCTCCTCTTTTGGGCGTAACATGATTAAATATGCTTTCCACTTGGCCTGCTGTTCCTCTCTGCCGTTTACTTCTTTCAGAAATGGCCATCCTACCTCCGTTGAAGCAGCCTCTCAGATGCCTCGAAATGTATCCCTTGCAACCTATTTCTTGTGCTGAGGAACCACTCTTGATTCATGCACTCTTTGCCAGTGTGAAATTGAGAAACATTAGCACCTGGAGCCACAGAACACGCAGGTGCAGACGTTGCTTCAAAGGTGAATTTATTTTAAAGATACCTCATCCATAGCAACAACCAACTGACCCTTGGAACTTCCCCCCAAGTTCAAGTCCCATCATTCTAAAAGGAAATCCCAACCATGAAAGTTTCAAGACACCCCGTGGCCACCAAGTCACTACCACCAAATTCAGACCCTTTAATCAATACCTCTAATTAATCAATTGTGGGGTGCCTTCGAGTTTGCTGTTCTCGCCTCCTTTGTCTAACATCACCATCAGGAGCTACATCTGGGTAACGGGGTTGACATATCAAAGATATGCACACACTTTTAGACAACTAGATATGTACAGAATTGAACAGCTGTCAACCTACACCTACCACCTCCAGTCAGCTATGAGTTTTGCAGCACCAAGAGACATTCTAAGAATAGTGCACTATACAAATGCCCTCAATTCATACCAGCTCAATTCTAGTCTTGTTTTAATGAAGCTCCATGGGAATGCACAGAGTACTTCACCTCTTCACATCTGGACATGACGCACAAGTCAACAGCTTCACTGCATCCTGTTCCCCACCCTGAAGATGCTGAGGAAGATCTTCTAATGGCTCCCAGACAACACTAGAAAAAATGTCACTCACACCCTAGTCACCAGTATGTTTACCTACAGGAACACCCTCTACAGCATGATCACTAAGCAGCTCCTTAGAAGACTATAAACCATCCAGAAGTTGTCAGCCAGACTCATCCTCAACCGACCAAACAGGACTCACCTCACACCACACGTCAGGAAGTTCCACTGGCTCCCATTACACAAACATGCTCATTTCAGACTCCTCTCACACACATTCAAGGCACTAGGGGCCACATGTACAAAGCAAAAAATTTGCGAGTCGGAAATAGCGACTCCATGCAAATAGCAATTTCCGACCCGCGAAACAGAATGTAAGAAAAAAGTGCAAATAACTTTTGCGATTCGGTGCCGAGTCGCATTGCAATTTGCAAAATCGCAAATTGCGATTTCCTAAATTGTGAAGGCAGGGTGGACCCGAATCAGAATTTGCGACCCAGACTCGCAAATTGCGACTGAGTCGCAAGTAGCAAACGGGTGCAAAAGAAAAGAGAAATTACACTTCCTGGTGCTTGATGATGGTCTCAGAACCAGGAAGTACCTCCCATGGTAGTGGGAGGGATCTAGCCAGGACAGACAGCAGAGGCACACTCAGCTGAGACGGACAACTGCAGCCATGGCAAGCCAAACTAAGGAGGGAAACACTCCAGGGAGGAAGAGAAAACTGAAATTCTCTGACAAAGTGTTGGAGGTCCTCACTGAGGAGCACTGCCTACACCATGAGGTCCTGTTTGGGAAGGCAGCAATGGGTGTCCCAGACTCACAGAAAAAAAAGATATGGCTGGATATACAAAGCAAGATAAATGGCATTGGAGTCAGTCACCGCTCCATTGAGGAGGTGCGCAAAAGATGCTATGATCTCAGGTCAAGAACCAAGGAAAGGGTTGTAGAGAGGTTGAAGAAGGCGCATGGAACAGGTGGGGGACCATCCACAGTACCACCACCCACAGCAATTGAAAGAATGGTGGAGACCACACTGGAGCCAGAGGCTGTTGTTGGAATTGGGGACCTGGACAATTCAGCACCTGGAACCTCCAGAAGTAAGTAGCCAATCTAACTTAGTTACACTATTCAAGGCACCTTGCACACAACCACAGTTAACAAAAGCATGCATCATCCAAAATGTCCCATGCCGAAATGCCCACCTCAAGTTCAGTGCATTATGGGTAATGTAGTAGAGTAGTACAAATATTGAGGAATATTTATTTTGATAAGCCACACATCTGAGAGGCACTGACAGTGTATCCCCTGTGTCCCACAGGTCTCCCTCAGGTATCCAGTGATGACCCTAGTGTGGAGGGAGATGACGATGCCACCATGACAGCAGTTGAGGCAGTCAGCATTTTGTCAGGGGAGTGCAGCACTGCACCAATTGTTCCCCATGCACATGAGACAACAGAGGAGACAGATGTTGACAATGAGGCAGTAAACCTGACACCCGGGCCACAGATGGGTGGGAGTCACCCACTGAGAACAGCAGGGTCTGGGCATAGAAGGCATCGTCTGACACATATGTAGGTTAGGAGGATGTCAGTACACAACAATTCCTTGGACTGGAGGCATCCGTACTCAGCAGTCACTGCCTGCAAAACAAACAAATGAGGATCATGAACTGGAACCTGCACCGAATGCAACAGACCCTCACACAGGGATTTGCCAATGTTGAATCTCAATTTTCCACCATGAACACCAACATGGTCAACTTCACCACTGCCATCAATGACCTATGTAGGGAAATAGTGGAGGATCGGGCCCATGCAAGGCGCAAAGAGCGCAACACAGCTGCACGTTTGGACCGGCTCAGTCAGTCCATTGGCCACCTAGCCACCACAACTACGTGCCTGTCAAGATGCACTGTCACGCTCCAGGTTGAACTAGATCATTTTGCTGGAGGTGTGGCAAGGGGACTAGGGCGCATTACTGCTGCTGTTGACCAAATTCATACCTCCCAGGCAGCAGGAGGTACTGGTGACAACCCTCAGGACAGTGAGGACATATCAAGTGTAAGCAGCATCTCTGCCTCAGATGCCCACATCCTGCGTAGTAGCAGTGCCCGCCAGACACCTATGAACCAGGCACAGGCAATGGTGGTCGTAGCTGTAGGAGGGTGTGATGTTGTCTCCCTAGGTGTGGCCTAAGGCACATGAGTGGAATGTGTTAGGTTTTGTTACATAAGACTTGTTTACTGCTGGCTATACGCCACCATTTACATTATGCACTCCTGACATTAAAGGATATTTTTGTTTTGCCCAACCTGGCTATGTGTGTCTTACATTTGTGAGTGCTGATACAGTTAGCACTTACCTGCCAAAGTAATGAGTTGCTATGTATTCCCGTCTCTGCCCTCCATTGTGATGCTACCATCCCCAGACTGTCGTTGTGGTGGCTCCTGCTCCTCATCCTCCGAATCTGTGTCATCTAGGGTGAGATGTAGCCCACGTCTGGTTGCTATGTTATGTAGGATGGCACATGTTGCCACAATCTTGCTTGCAGTCTCTGGGGCATACTGGAGTGCACCTCCACTTTTGTGCAGGCATCTAAAATGTGACTTCAACATGTCAAAGGTCCTCTCAATGATGGTTCTGGGGTGCTGATGTCCAATGTTGTAGCGCCTCTCATTCTGATTGGCTGGTGTTAGGTATAGGGTGAGTATCCATGGCCTCAGAGCATATGCCCTGCACCTGTGTAACAAAACAGCAGATACGAGCATGGCTTCACATGGTTATGCAGTGACACATATTAATGCCATTGGTGTGTACTACACAGTACCTAATAAATATCCATCATCAAACTCCCCACGTTATAGGCGTTGGTGTATCCCACTGTGCCTGAATATGTATGCATCATGTGTCCTCCCTGGAAATTGATGACATTATGGGCATCACATACTATCTGGATGTTGAGCGAGTGACTACATTTCCTATTATGGAACACATATTCCAGATTTGCAGGAGGACATATTGGTATATGTGTTTCGTCCACACACCCTATTACATGGGGAAAGTTTGCAATTCTGTAGAAGTCCAATTTGGTGTTGTGCATTTCCTCCGCATTCCTGGGAAGGTAAATGTATCTGGACATGTGTGCGAGTATGGCGTCTAAAGAATCCTGACAGGGCACTTTGGGACACCCCACCAGCAACCGGAATCACCCCCTGGTAGCAACCCGAGGCCAAAAGGTGCAGTGAGCAGAGCACTTGCACATGTGTGGGGATGGAGCAGCTGAGCAGGTTTTGGCTTTCTAGCTGAGGTTTCAGCAGGTCAATGATCTCTAAGATGACTGTGCTGCTCAGTCTGTGTTTATCATATATTTCCTCCTCAGTCTGTTGAAATATGGTCTGCCTGGTTCTGAATATCCTCTCCTGTCTCCGCCTCCTCCTCCTCTGCTGGGCAGCCTGGACTTGCCTCCTCCATGCAATCACACAGAGTGCAGCCATTTTGAAAAACCCAGATGCCTTCTGGGTCTGCTTTTATACTTTGCTTCTGATTACCACCTGTTTGGAATCAGTGCTAATCTGGGTGTGCAAAATGGCCTTTTTGCGGCTAATCGCAATTTAGGACTGCCTTGTACATTCGTTTTGCGACTCGCAAATTGCAATTTCTTATTTGCGAGTTGCAAAATCCAATCGCAAATTTTAGCGATTCGGTAATTGGTCACATGGCTATTTGGGACTCTGAAATGGCATTTGTACATACCATTTTGCATTTTGCATGGTCGCAAATAGCGCTGCGACAGATTTGCAAGTCACAAAACGTATGTACATGTGGCCCTAGATATCTTAGGACTCACCTCCCTGAACGGTCGCATTTCCTTCCACTAACCATCCAGACACCTCTGTTCGTCAGGACTCCTACTCGCACCTATGCCACGCATATACTGAATCAGATCATGAGGACTGGCTTTCTCTTACATCACTCCTCAAGCGTGGAACGGCCTCACACTCTACAATAGCGTTTCCTCTTCTCTTCTTGAATTCCACAACAATTGGAATATCTGACTTTTCAATTAACTAACCTACCATATGCGGTGCTAGGCACACACACCTGCTCAGCACCAGGATCCACTCGCAGGTTTTAGTGCGCTTTACAAATACACATAACAAAATCTTTTGACTAAGCAGGTGATTAACTTTTGACTTCATTGTACTATGCCAGTCCCTGAGTCTGAGCCTAAAATGTGGTGATGTCACATTGTTAAAGAGAGCTTAGCTAAGAGACAGCTCACTATTGATATATATTAGTCTTAGATAATACATCAATGCCACCTCTGAATACTTTTGCATAGCATTTTGGTCTGAAACATGGAAATGCAGCAGTGATGGAGCTGAAGAGTTATGATTCGAGAGAGAAGAGGATGGTTGTTCTGCTGTGGCTAGTCTGTGGCAGCAGCCAGCATTCCAAGTGACCATTGAAGTCCATATAGTGCTTGTTGCTATTGCTCGCTCTAGAGAAAAGCCTTTCTCTTGGATAGTCTTAACATTTCTCCTGTTTTTCAGCATATTATTCCGTCTGAATCTTCACAGATTTTTTCTGTATTCCAATTTGTTCCTTTTGAGTGATGGAAGCTTTAGTCAGTCAGCTTCGTGTTACTCCATTTCCAATATACATCTTGGAATTTGAGGTGGCAGTAGAAAGTGTCAGGCTTTATACTCAAATATGAAAACTACTGCTGTGGCATAAATCTATGATTATAACCAAATATCCTTTTGCAAATTTGGCCAAGTCAATTGGTGAGTCCTGGTGCACCATTTGTAGCTGCGCAATGACCTCCACATGAAGTGCAGAGGCTCAGCACGAAGGGAAGTCCTTATATATTTTGATATTAAATATAATGTTCATGTAGGAAATTGAGTTACTGGTTGAGTGGATGAAATCTTCCTCAAGCAGCAAACACAATTCGTGTCATGGTAAAACACAAGCAAACCCCAAAATAACCTGTGCTCAACCTTCTAGTAGACTGGCACAACACTGTCTGGCCTAACTTAGAGGTAATGCTTAATTTAGAGGTAATGTGCATAGTATTTATGTGGGACTTCAAACAGTAATAAAGTGAAAACACAACACAATTAAATTCCCACATCAAATTACAAATAGAGAGTAAAATTTAATAAATTATTTGAGACCAAAGCAACAACAATCCTATTAGTAGAACTGGAGGTATGTATTTTGAAAGATTTAGGTAACAATAGTGCTTAAGAGTGCTTAAGAGCACAAAGCACCAATTCTGGTAATCTGGTCGCTCCAGGCCAGGACAAAGTCACAAGTTCAGAGTGCTTGTGATGGAGTACTGGCCCGATACAGGGACTAAGTTAGACCCCCTGAATGAAGTCCCTTAATCCTAGTGCACGATCTGCACAATATTGCTGCATGGCGCGAGGCTTTGAATTTTCCAATGGCCATTCCTAGGGGCTGCGGGGCTGAGATGCGAGGTCCTGAACTGGGTTCTCTTGTGCTGTGTTGGTTAAGATGCAGCTGTGTGGCAAAGCTTTAGGAGGCTTAACGTTAAGCCGCACCAGTTGCAATGGAACTGGCAGCTGAGTGGTAAGGCTCTGCGTCACTTGCCGTAGGGCTCCACATCATCCCGTATTGGTTTCGACAAAGCTTGCAGCTATACGGTGATGCTTTGTGAGGCTTTGCTTCTCTTTGCTTCGGATTTGGGAGATGACCGCAGCTAGGCTAGCAAGGTACCTCTATCCCCACTTCCAAGGGCCCAGGACTGGAGGAGCTCCAATTGGGAGGGTTCAGACTCACAGCAGGCAGAGTCCAGGTGCAGGGTTCAAGAGATTTGGAGCCTTTTCTGTTCCTTAGTCTCTGATGAGGAGGCCAGCCTGCTAGCCCTGGGAGTCACACTGGTGGTCCTAGGTTCAAGATGGAGGTCGAGTTTTCTCAGGCTGCAGAGTAGGAGGACAGCAGAGCAGCAGTCCTCACAGCAAAGCAGCACAGCAGTAGTTTTGAGTCTTCCACATGTCCACAGGTGTACTGAAGAGTTAGGTCTGGGGGTCCACTATGAATACCTTGTGCTGACTTTGAAATGAGAGAAATTTCTAGAGTCTTCTCCCGACAGAGATGTCTGGAATTTTCTGCCTCTCTGACCCTGGCTTTAGCATGTCTGGGTACACAAAAGACCAGTGTGAAACCCTTTGAGTGGGCTAAGCCAGAGCCTTTGTGCTCTGCAATTGTGGTAGGTGACAACTCTGCCCCCTATCAAGTCAGAGAAGGTCCATCCTGCCAACATCTATTTCTCCTTTGTGTCAGTATCTGGAAGTAATATACAAAGACCCTTTCTACACGTACCCATGTGACCCGGTATACAAGCTGAAGACACCAAGGGGTTCATTACAAGCTTGGCGGGCGGCTACTGCCGCCCGCCAAGCTGTAACCGCCGTGCGGCCGCCAATGCGGCCGCACTCCCGCGGGCCCCATTACAACATCCCCGCTGGGCCGGCGGGCGCAAACCTAGTTTACACCCGCCGGCCCAGCGGGGATGCGGCCACAACATAGGAGCCAGCGGTGTTGCGGCCGTGCGACGGGTGCAGTAGCATCCGTTGTGTTTTCACTGTCTGCTATGCAGACAGTGAAAAGCTGCACTGGGCCCTGTTAGGGGGCCCCTGCACTGCCCATGCCAGTGGCATGGGCAGTGCAGTGGCCCCCAGGGGCCCCAGAACTCCTCTTACCGCCAGCCTCTTCCTGGCGGTGCAAACCGCCAGAAACAGGCTGGCGGTAGAGGAGTCATAATCCCCAGGGCAGCGCTGCTTGCAGCGCTGCCCTGGCAGATTATCACCGCCGGGCTAAAACGGCGGGAAACCGCCGGCCCCGGCGGTGCGACCGCGGCGCTATCGCCGCGGTCATAATATAGGTCTCCGTACCGCCAGCCTGTTGGCGGTACGGACGCCACTTTAGCCCTTGCGGTCTCTGACCGCCAGGGTCGTAATGACCCCCCAAATGTTTAGGACAAGAGAATGCCAACTTTCTAAAAGTAGCATTTTCAGAATTGTGACTTAAAATCAGACTTTACCATTGAAGAGGGTTTTAAATTAGAATTCCATAGACACCAGACTCACATTCCTACTTGCTCCCAGTTGAAAGTTATCACTTACCCGCCGCCCGCCAAGCGGGAACCGCCAGAATACCGCTGCGCGGTCAAAAGACCGCCGCAGTTATTCTGAGTTTCCCGCTGGGCGGGCGACCGCCAGAAGGCCGCCTGCCCGCCCAGCGGGAAACCCTTTTCCACGAGGATGCCGGCTCCGAATGGAGCCGGCAGAGTGGGAAGGGTGCGACGGGTGCAGTTGCACCCGTCGCGATTTTCAGTGTCTGCTATGCAGACACTGAAAATCTTAGTGGGGCCCTGTTAGGGGGCCCCTGCAGTGCCCATGCCATTGGCATGGGCACTGCAGGGGCCCCCAGGGGCCCCACGACACCCGTTACCGCCATCCTGTTCCTGGCGGTGAAAACAGCCAGGAACAGGATGGCGGTAAGGGGGTCGGAATCCCCATGGCGGCGCTGCTTCCAGCGCCGCTGTGGAGGATTCCCTAGGGCAGCAGGAAACCGGCGGGACACCGCCGGTTTCCCGTTTCTGACCGCGGCGGTCAGAATGCCCATGGGAGCACCGCCAGCCTGTTGGCGGTGCTCCCGTCATTTTAGCCCTGGCGGTCGTCGACCGCCAGGGTTAGAATGACCCCCATAATAAGGTAACCCAATGTTATCCTATGGGAGAGGTAGGCCTTGGAGTAGTGAAAAATTTATTTTAGAGACATGTAAAACGTAAAAGTACATATCTAACTTTTTAATTACAAGCACCCTGCCCTACGGGCCCACCCTAGTAGTGCCATATGTATTAAATAAGAAGGTTTAGAGCTGGCAAAAGGTTTATTTTGCCAGGTCAAAATGGCAGTTTAAACTGCACACACAGGCTGCAATGGCAGGCATGAGGTATATTTAAAGCCTGGTTCGTGGATAGCACAATTAGTAATACAGGCCCAGTAGTAGCATTGAATTGATAGGCCTTGGATACATGCAGTGCCATTTTCCTACGGATTTACAAGTAAATTAATTGTGCCTATTAGGTGTAAACCAATTTTACCATGTTTGTAAGAGAGAGCACAAGCAGGTTATCACTGGTTATCAGTGGTATAGCAAACAAAAACATATTCAGAAAACAGGAGGGTGAAAGCAAAAGGTTTGGGGATGACCCTGCAGAAAGGGCCATGTCCAATATTTTCCAAACACTAACACACAGTTATTGCCATCTTGAACCTTTGCAAACATTAGAGCTGTATGATAATTAAACACTATATAACAACTGGCCCTGGTTTTAAAACTATTTGTGCTTTGCATCTGCTCTGATCATATCCAGTGACCTCACGTGCTATTGTCCTACCTTATAGCAGGATCACTGACTCAGACTACTAGATTATTTTCATTTGGTATTGTGTTTAGTATTGCGTAGTATTGTGCTTTATGTGCTTTTCTTTTGATCTAAAGTGTTGAGACTGTAAATATATATTCCTTATTAGTTATTATGAAAGGGGTTGTATATGCTCAGCCCTTTGCTGGATATCTATATGTGTTGCAGTGTACATGGACTCACCCCACTTAGCCCTTCTTTAGTTAAGCCTTGGTCTGCTCATCCTTGTCTTTTTAGAGAATGAAGGACCCTTAAGTGACCCCCAGTTTCTTTTGCGGACTATATACTCTGAGTGTTCCTTGCAGGGGGCCTGATCTGCCTCACGTTTAGAGAGGCATGTGGCCTCCGTAATTTCTCACTTCATCGGACATAACCAACCTCAGGGAGACCTCACCAATAGGGGCATAGCGGCGCTGCTGGTGCAGTATCACCAGGGGCCAGAGCTCTGGGAAGCTCAACGACACCAGTTTTTTTCAGTTCTGGGAATGCGGACCAACACTCTCATTACCCACGCTTGTGGGAGTCTGACAGACTGACTAGAAGGTAGCATGCATTCTGCACCCCTTTCATCCGCAGAAAGCACCCCAGAAGCAGATCTACGGCTTGACAGTGGCTTTTATTTCACAACCTACATCTATCTAGCATCTTCACTAGTCTGCATCGTTGTGTGTTCTCAAACGCGCTACTAAGCCCCACAGACAGCTGAGAGAAATATTAATGCACCACAGTGCTTAATTTGTGCTTGTTGTTTCCGGTGCGGAGCCCCGGCACTTATTTGTGAGGGTCGGCGCTTATTGTTTTGCCTCAAGCTTTTGTTGCAGGCAAAAGACACATATGGAAAGACCGAGAAAGAGAAAAACGAAAAAGCGTCACAAAGGTAGAAGGCAGAAAGCTGCAAGAGTGAGCTGAAGGGGCAGGGAGTGTCTTTAAATGGATTAAAGAGACCGGAGATGGCTCTAGGATTACGCTGCCTCAGTATTCCGTGTCCCCACATTTAATTGCACCAGCCGTGTGTTTAGGAGGGCTTTGAGCACCGGCACGTTTTTATTTACAAATTAAGAAATGATGCACCACCTGCATAGCTGCTGAGGTTTGTCAGAGGAGGCACGGAAGGAGCTCAGTTTCAGAAGGGGCAGACTCTAGTGAGTGAAACTGAGAAACAATGTGCCACTATGGAAGATGATAACGTCTTACACAATCAGGGCCGGACTGAGGAACCGAAGCAGCAGTCCTGGCAAAAAATGCTCAAACCTCCCCCCCCCCACCACCACCACCTTCCCCCCTCCCCTTTTCCTTGACGTATCTCTATCTTTATTTCTATTATCTCTTTTCCTCTCTCCCTTCTCCCTCTCTGATTACTTTCTCTCTACCAGCGCCCCACTCTCCCTCTTGAAGCCACCATGTATCTGCTGCAGTTCATCTCATGGAGCTTGGGAAAGAGGCAGAGGCGTGAGGAGTGACCCTCAGCATTTAAACTTGGCCTCCAAGGGTCCCAGCCCACCGGGAAAATGCCCAGCGGAATGAAGGCCTGTCCGGCCCTATTTGCCGTGATATGGGGTTTACTAGCTGTTAGTAATAGTTCCTCGATTTCTCAAATTTGACATGATAATTCACAAAAGTATGCCACAAAGAGGTTTTCAAAGGTTTTCTAAAGTTAAATTGTTAATACATTCCTGTTCGCTTCCCCCATGCATGGAAAATTACTCAAATTATGGTGGCATAATTTAAATTTCTCATGGACCTATTTACAATATGAAAATGTTTCTGTGAGGGTTTCGTTAAGTCGTGCTATTTCCATTATGCTTTTTCAGTGGGGCAGGTCAAATGTAATAATGGTATTGGCACCTATTAGTGAGCAGGAAAAGGAGATCCTAGTGCGCCTAATGGCGCTGCAGTCCACGTCTGTGACAAAGTGGATTTGTGCGGATGGGTGAGTAATACACCCTGTGAAATGAGATTTGAAATGAGGCAGGTCTGCAGATGAGTGTGAGTAAAAACCAGAGTGTGTGTGAAGCTTTGAAGAAGGCATTGCACACAACTGAGAAAAGGGAGATAGTACATACAAGAGATACTATGGTCTGCTTGCATGTAAAAGGTGTACTTGTGCTCTTCAGTAGCCTTTTTTAATGCTTTTTTCAAAGCATTAAAAAGCTCTATTTTCTCGTTTGTTGAAATATTCGCTGTGCAGAAGATTTCATGATACTTCTATGTGAGATTTATTGATCTCCCTGTCTCTAAGAAGCAGGCTTGCCAAAATTAAGCGGTACTCACCAGGTTGAGGACTCGAACCATGAGATTCATTTGGATATTAGGCCTCCAAGAGCCTACACCAAGGCAGTGTTCACACCCCCTCATATAACGGTGCTGTGCTGACAAGGAAGGATACAGAAAACAGGGAGACAAAAGATCACCAAACGCATCTGAAACTAAACGGGTTACCTCTACGTGGCGGGAATCCATTTCCAGGTCGTACTATTCAATTCTCTCAAAAGCTGCAGCGCAAAAGACCAGTTTACCAAGCCCTAGATTTAAGAGATTTGAGAGGTCCCAGTACCATCTAATGACGTATTAGCATAATTTTGTACGCTAATGTGGCGTTAGATGACCAAAAATGCTGCTCCACATTTACAAAGTGGCATGCATTGCGCCACTTCGTAACCCCTTGCGCCACATTATGCCTGCACCAGGCATAATGTATGCAAGGGGGCGTTCCCCCATTAAGGGGGCTGAAAAAATGGTGCAAAGAAATGTAAGAGATTTCTTTGCGTCATTTTTCCTTGCATTTTTAACACCTGCTCAGAGCAGGCGCTAAAAGGGGGCAGACCATTGGTTGCTATGGGCTCCTATGTACTGTTCAGGGTTAGTGCCAAAATGTTGGTGCTAACCCAGAACAGTACATCAATAGCGTCAAAAATTCTGATGATATTGCCCCCTACCCTGCGCCATAGTGCGCCGTATTTTAAATACAGTGCACACATGGTGGCGGTACGGGGGCACTAAGGGGTGCAAGGAATGTGGCGCTGCACTGGGTGCACCACCACTTTTCTTAAATCTGCCCCGTGTTTCTTTTCCAGCAACGTGTTTCGCAGATGAACTTGTGTTTCGCTCTTACTATAGTTAACACTTGGCCTCCAACTCCCACACCTTTGTTTTAACTTTCTTTCTCTGTTCCATTGGTTCCCTTCTTCTTTGGTACTTGGTAGTTACCTGTACTGTTGTTTTGAGCCTTGAGTCCTTTTTGCTGCGTATTTTTCCTGCATTTGCTGCGTTCTTCTACAGTCCCACAGACACTGAAAAGACTCCTGGTACTTTTGGCATTCAGCAGCTATTTGCTTGATTCACAGATTGGTAAGCGATATTTCACTCTTTTTTATTAATGTTTTTTCAAAACTCTGGTACTATATTAACTTATTGTACCTTATTTAGTGAGAAGACGTGCATTCCACTGAAGTGAAGTACTGCACCACGTGAGAGAGATGCCTGAGACCCCACAATTACTAGGCAATCCTGTTTTTCTGTCTCTCTTCCCTAACCCCCATTTTCCTTGGTTTGCGGCTTCTGGTCGCAGTTCAGTCCGCTGCCGGATTAGGGATTCGGGGAGGGCGGTGATACTTGTCAGGTCCATTGCTTGCCTTCTCGAAACCTGCGTATTTTTCTTGAATGTGCGAATCACTGCATTTCCTGTTCCCACTAAAGGGACTTCTTCCCCCACTGTGGGAAGGATTCCATAGAAGCCTCAACGAGCCATGAGACATATTGGATTTTAAACATAAAGCACCTACATGTTTTCAGCCCAATTTGAGAAGAATGCGGGGGATCCTTCCATATTCCAGTCTTTCCTCACTCAGTGCCATTTACAAAGTATATCCTGCCCCCAAAGGTTTCCTGATAATGCTGTTAAAGATGCTTTTTTGTCATATTTAACAAAGAATGCCATGATGTGGACTTTGCCAAAATATCAAAAATCACTGCTATCAAATTTTGAGCCATTTTTAGTTCAATTCAAAGCCATCTTTGGAAAACAACAGACCACAAAAGCTGCACATTTAGATCGGCTTATGTTGAAACAAAGAACTAGTGATGTATGTCAGTCAATTCCAACATATTTTTGCTGAAGAGGCCTGAACAGATGAGGCAGCTGTTGCAGCTTTTTATCAAGGCCTTGGAGAAGATCTTTAGGATTCATTAGCAATGGTAGTGAATTTCCCTGCGACCACTACAGAATTAATTGACCTAAATTGATAACCAGAAGGAAGCAGGAGAGGCGGAGACAATCTTGTTGCATTTGGCCACATGTTCAGGGTGAATCTCCTGACTCTGATCTCCATTCAGGAAGGAAACATATGGGAATCACTTACATTAACACAAAAGGCTCTGGGGGGCAAACGGAAATCTGTCTGTACTGTGGAAAAGCCGGCCATTTTGTTAAAAGGTGCCCACAGTTCGGGAAAAACAGGCAGGCTCGACCATAGCTGACAGACCTCCGGCAAGTTTGCTCACAGCTGAACAGTCTGTCCCCAACACAAGGCTAATTACCATAAAAGCATCCTTCTTTCATTAACTCAAGGAAATCTTTTAGTATTTGCCCTAATTGACTTAGAGGCATCTCGGTTTTTCAGGACCAAGCTTTTCAGAAAAAAAAACAAGATATTCCTTTAAAGTAAAAGAAAATCCCCAAAGTCATCAAAGGGACCAATAACATCAGGAGATATAGCTCATGACACTTTACCTCTCATAATTTTCACACATATGGGCCATCTCAAAATGATCAGATTTAATGTAATCAATGCTGCTGCTTTCCCACTCTATTCGCTACCAATTGGCTTAGACTCCATAATTCTACAATTGATTGAAAAGATTTGAAGATCACCTTCTACTCTGACTATTGTACAAGCCTTTATTACCTGTGGCCCAGTTTTTTACAAAACACTGAGTTTAACTTATTTTTTTATGCAAATCGTGGAACCAAGGAACAGTAATTATGGAATGTAAGGAACAAAGCCAAGGAGAGCAGCCAGCATATCAAGAATTTGCAGATGACTTTACTTAAAAGTGAGGCGACACCTATCACCCCATCGAGGATATGATTGTGAACAGGCTTAAGGCCCGATTACGAGGCTGGTGGCCTCAAGACTGCCAGCTTCGCAGTGGTGGTCGGACTGCCGTGGCTGTGGCAGTCCGACTGCCACATTACAAGGCTGAGGGGCAGAACCGCCAACCTACAGCCATCCCCGCCAGTATCAGTGATCCCAATGGGCTGACAGCGGTACTAGTTGTAATCAGCCAGGGTGGCGCTGAACTCAACGCCGCTTTGCAGATTACAACCTTGTTCTCAGCCAGCCTTTTCATGGCGGTCTGACAGCATTGAAAAGGCTTGCGGAGAACAAGTGCAGGTGGCCACAGGGGGGCCCCTGCACTGCCTATGCCTATGGCACGGCATGGGCAGTGAAGGGAACCCCTTGTCTAGCACCCTTGAAATGTACATTTCAAGGGTGCTGGTGCACCCTGCGTGCGGCAGCATTGCCGCTGGCTAAGTGGTGAGCAGGGAACAATACTGGCACACCTTTCCCATTGGGCTGACGGGCGGGAACCTTGGAATGCGCACTGTCTGCATAATAGAGAGCACGCATTTTGTAGGTGCTGGCAGGTGGGCCCCTGCACTGCCCACGACATGGTTGTGGGCAGTTTTGGGCCTCCCGTAGCCCCCAGCACTGGCTTTACAGTTGAAGTCATGATCAGCACGGCGGTGCCGCCATGGGCAATGCTGGGGATGACCATGACTTGGACCACCGCCAACCCATTGGGATCCATGATCCAGGCGGCGACGTCAGTCTCCTGGTGGTCCATCCGCTAGGATCATAATCTGGAGGTCAGATCACAAGGAGTGCAGTGGTTCGATTGGCACCATGAGTTTTGCGGTCCGTGGATCGCCAAACTCGTAATTAGGCCTTTAACTGCTGGAGCACAAACTTCTCATGCTCAGATATTACCCCCTTACTTACAAGAAGATGAAGTACTGAAACAAAAAAACATGGAGAACAGTTTTAGTAGTAACTCCACCTTTCCAGTGGAAGCACTTATCTTTTTCTTATTAAATGCTACATGGGATGTTCTGTCCCTGTATCTTCTACAGCGAACTGAACACAATTACCATTAATAACAAATGCCTTCACTCCCTATCAATATTTTTGGATCAGACAAAGACCGCCACCATTTTTCCCAAAATGGATTTAAGAGGGGCATACAACCTGGTGAATATCCAAGACGGAGATTAGTGGAAGATGGAATTCAACACAAAATACAGACATCTTGAGTATTTGGTAATACTGTTTGGGCTGTGTGATGACCTGTGGCATTTCAACACTTCGTCACTGTAACTGTCCATGTCTTTCTGGATACATTATTGCACCTGGACAACATTCTAGTGTATTGCAAAGATCTAACACAACACCAACAACATGTATGGGAAGTATAATTGCATCTGCAGCAGCATGCATTATATGCAAAAGCTGAAATTTGTCCTTGTGGTACCTCACATACTCTTCTTGCTCTTTCCAGGAACAGCACAATGTATTAGCATGGGATATGTTCAAGGTGCAGGCAGTTCAATAATGGCACTGTCCATCTTCTATGATAGTGATCCAATGTTTGTAGGATTATCCATTTCATCCAGAATTATTCCAACGTCACCAGGTTTCTTAATGAGTTAACATAAAGGATGAACTTTTTTTATTGGGAGAGGAACAAGAAGAAGCATTTGAAATCCTAAATAAAGTGGTCAACATAGTGGCACTACTCCAACATCCAGACAGTAATATTGCTTTGCTGTGTGTGCTATACTGTTCAAATAGATCCAGACATTGGGGTTAGCATTCTGTAGCATATTCTTTAAGAATTGCTTCACTAACTGAACATAACTATTCAATATATGACTCTAAGTTGCTTTCTATCAAAGAAGCCCTAATACATAGAGATAGTACCTCAAAGGTGCAATGCATACACTGACTGCATGAACAGATCACAAAAACCTTCTAGATTTAATGTCAATGAAATGTGCTAATGCTCATCATGCTCGGTGGACCCTCTACTTTTCTTCCTTCCAATATGAATTTATCTATTGCCTAGGACATCGTTATGGCAAGGCCGCTGCCTTACCCCACTTGTCAGAAGAATTAACTCTGTATTCTCCTCTTAACATCATGTCCTCAATTACTAGCAGTTTAACGTCATCATTGACTTTTACGACCCAGGTTCAACAAGCACAACAATAAACAGATCTTGATCAGTGGATGAATGAAGAAACAATAGAAAGTTACCAAGATGGATATATTATTCTGAAAAGAGGAACTATAATTTTCATCAACAGAGCTACAAATACAAGATCTGCGTTAGTGCCATGAATCACCAGTAGCAGTACATCCTGGAAACAGAAATATGTTGGAGTTAGTTCAGAAACATTGCTGGTGGCCACACATCTCAGAGACAATGAAATATATACAACGATGTTCAGCCTACACCCGCGCCAAGGTAGGACATGCAAGAATTACAAGAGTGCTTTAGCTATTGCCCGCCCCTACTACTCTAGGGACATTGATCTCCATGGGTATTGTTGTTGAACTGCCAAGAGCACTTTTGTAACTACTATATTTGTAGTGATTGATTAGTTCACAAAGTTAGGCCATTTTAATCCATTGCAAAGATCTTCTACAGCAGCGGAACTAGCATTTATAGATCACCTCTTCAAATGACATAACCTGTCAGGCTCGATAGTCACAGATAGTGGGGCCTAATCTACAGCACACTTCTGGAAGGAATGAACAAAAATAGTAGGGGTCAACTATTAGTTCTCTACAAGCTGCTACTCACGAACTGATGGGCAGACGGAGAGACAAAATCAGACACTTGAACAGTACCGGACGTACTTCTTCATTAATAAAAAAGAAGGTTGTAGTTCATGTCTGGCATAGACAGTGTTCTCCTAGAATGAATCTGTTTAGTTCACTTGGGGTCTCATAATTAATTTGCTCATATGGCATTCATCCCCACGTTTCCCTCTTAGGTATCCCTGTCATTTCTACGATTTGTTACAGATTTCTCACAATGCATTCAAACAGCACAACAAGCGTTATAAAAGTCTCAACTAGCATATAGGAGATTTGCCAATACACATAGAAGAGCCCACTAGTACAAACAGGCAGAACAGTATTAATTGTCCACGAAACATTTGTTTGTGCACAGCTCACACTTGAAATTTGCAGCTAGATTTGTGGGTGCTTTTAAGGTATCAGAGTGTGTAGGTAGATCAGCTCTACACCTATTCTTACCTAAACATTGGCACTTCTGCCCAGTTATTTATATTTCCAGAGTTAGATTAGCACAACCGCCTACTGTGATTGATTGTTCCCCCGAGTTTCAGTAATACGAGATTCTTGATTCCAGAATCCATGAGGAACACATTCAGGGGGTTATTCTAACTTTGGAGGAGTGTTGATCTGTCCCAAAAGTGACGGTAAAGTGACGGATATACCACCAGCCGTATTACGAGTGCCATAGGATATAATGGACTCGTAATACGGCTGGTGGTAAATCCGTCACTTTTCCGTCACTTTTGGGACGGATTAACACCTCCTCCAAAGTTAGAATAACCCCCTCAGTATTTAACAGCCTAGTAGGGGTACTATGAACCAGAGTCGCCATGGGTACTAGCATCTTTTGTCTGCTAACCTCTACATGGTGAGAATCCACTACTAGGTTGAGCAACACACTTTTAGGGTTCTATAGGCAGCTGCAGCACAAAAAGCCACCCAATCGTGTGTTAATTGCCTGGAAAAATGTTGGCTAGTTGCATTGGTGTTCCATTCTTGCTACATTTCACATCTGGCCTCAACCTCCCTAACATTTGTTTTGTTTCTCCCTGACAGCTCCCTCCGTACCCTAGTTCCTTGGTACTTGCCTTTTGTACCAGTATTGGTGTTTGGAGCTTTGGTCCCTTTTGCTGTATATTTCCTCCTTCAGTTGCTGCTGTTCCACCACAGTACTCTGTACGCTGGAAAGGCTCCTGGTATTTTTAGCGTTCGTCAGTTGCCTGCTTCTTTCAGAGAGTGGTAAGCGGTGTTTCATTTCCCTTCTTAGTGTTTCTTCCAACCTCTCATACCATAATAATCTTTTGTACCTTACCTAATCAGAAGCCCTGCCTTGCACATGTTTGAAGTACTGCAATGCATGAGAGACGGCTGAGACATTACAATTATCAGATAATCCACTTCTTATCTCTCTAACCTCCTTCTCCCTGTAGCAGTTCAGCCTCTCCCTAGGTTAGTGACTCGGAGGGTGAGGATACTCATCAGAGTTGTGCTTGGCTTCTCGAAACCTGTTGATGGAAATATGTACACCTGAATTTGTTTAATCTAATTTGAAGACATATTATATATAATAAAAAGAGGGATAGAACACACAAATGAAATAAGTATTTTGTAACACCCCTTGAAATGTGGTTCACAGAAAGGTAAGGAGGCTAAAGCAGATGATCAAAGTAGGTGCCCAACGTGTGGGAACTTACAAGTTCTAGCAATGGACTAGAACTAAAAGAATACTCCAAAATTAACAATTTGTTATAACTCAGTTCACTTTACCCATGATTTCACTGATTATTATGTACTAGTTCTGAGTCATTCGAATAGCCTTGCCCCAGCCATCATACTACAGAGGTTCTCGTCCCAGTTAAGTTGTAAAAGTCCACACTCAGGACATCACAACATTAACCCTGTCTCTGCAAGACCTTTTCCTCCTGTGCAGAGCCTTTTTTTGGCTCTTTGGGGTGGTTCGGACTTAAGCCCTCATAACCTTTTGTTGACACAAGCTACTCATGGCAAATTTGCATCCTCTTTTTCCAACATCCTAGGAATTCTAAAGGTATCCAGAGTCTGTGGGTTCCCCTGAAGGAGACCAAGAAATTAGCCAGAATACAGCTAAAAATGTGGTGTTTTGGGAAAAAAGGCTGCAGAAGAAAGCATACCTTTTTCCCCTGCAAATGGCATCAACAAAGGGTTTGAGGTGCTAAAATCACCATCTTCCCAGCTTTCAGGAACAGACAGACATGAATCAGAAAACCACATTTTTCCACACAATTTTGGCATTTTACTGGCACATACCCCATTTGTACTATTTTTTGTGCTTTCAGCCTCCTTCCAGTTAGTGACATAAATGGGTGTGAAACTAATGGTGGATCCGGACAGCTAAACATTTCAGAAAAGTAGACAAAATTCTGAATTCAGTAAGGGGTGATTTAGGTAGATCCTGCAAGGTTTTCCTACAGAAAATAAGAGCTGGAAAAATAAAATTGAAATTGAGCTGAAAAAACATTCAATTCTGTCCACGTCTTCTTCTGTAACTTTTTCCTGCTATGGCGATTTTTTAAAGCAATATACCATTATGTCTGTTGGACTCTTCTGGTTAGGGGGATGTTAGAAATGGGGTTTCTGGCTGGCTAGGGTATGCACCTCAGCCAGGCAGAACCTACCCACTCTAGTCAGGGCAGGGGAGTTACACGTCCAAGATAACCCCTGCTCACCCCCTTGGTAGCTTGGCACGAGCAGTCAGGCTTAACCCGGACGCAATGTGTAAAGCGTTTGCACAACACACACACACATGTGACGCAATATCCCCACCACAAAGGAAACACAACACCAGATTATATGAAAATATACTGTATTGTACACAACGCATTAACCGACCAAACATCACATATCAGTACTATCCTTCTACCTTAGCAGTTGTCAGAACGTTACACATTAGTTACTCTGCAAACTAGCAGTAGTCACACATAACACACAGGTTACTTAGTATTCTGCAACATAAGCAGTAGTCAGGAAACACGTTATCACATTAGAACACTTGTCATAAGAATATCATAAAACGCCCATAGTAGGAACATTAGAAAACATATGGCAAGTTAGGGAAACATATTAGCAAGTCATACCCATAAAAGGAACATTTGCCCATATATGTAAAAACATCATCACACATCAAAAACAGGTAGGCAATATATCAATCCACTAAAGTCTGTAGGAAGAACTTCTGAGATCTATTGTCCCTGCAAACAGTACCTGAGTTGATGAAGGCACCTCCAGTGCCTAAAAGACGAACAATAGGGCCCCCGGCGCTCCTCTGCGCAAAACGGGGGCCTCTGGCATCCCTTGAGGAGAGGAGGGCGGCTCGCACCTCCCCTGTATAATTGACGGACCCCTCCAGGGACCGTGATAACTGGGGGACCCCCTAGGCCTCCACCGGCCCTCACGAGGGGGGCCCAGGCCAGGGAAATCCTTAAGGGAGGAGCGTTTTTAATAAGTTAAAGGTGTAGCGCTTTCTCCAAAGCGCTAATTTTGGCAGTGTTGAAGCACTCCTCCGTGCTTCACAAGGCGACAGGGGTCAGGGGCCACAGCACCCTGCTCCTGGGGGACAAAGTCCATAGAAAAGGGCCACAGATGGAGGGCCCATCAACAGGCCAGCACAAAGGGGGTGCAGCGTGTGGCAAGTCCTTCTCAGTGACCAAGCAGGTCACAGGTCAGCACAGCAGCAGCAGTCCATGGCGGTTCCTGGTGAGTCCTTCCAGTAGTCTGTGTCCAGTTCCAGGTAAGTTCAAAACGTCTCCAAATTGTGGGGAAAATTCCCCTGTACTTATAGTCAGTTCTTACAGTGTTTTACCATGGTAGGGAGAGGAGGGTCCAGCCAGTTACAACTGGTTCTGGGAGTGCCCCCTCTCTCCTTTCAGCACAGGCTCCAAAAATCAGTGGGGGGTTAACGACCCTACTGTGTGAGGCCAGGGCACAGCCTTTACAAATGTAGGTGTGCCCCGCCTCTCCCTTCTCTCAGCCCAGGAAGACTATTCTGTATGCAGATGCACCTCTGTGACACCTCCACCCTCCCTGTGTACAGGCTGTCTGAAAAGAATGCACAAAGCCCCAACTGTCACTCTGCCCAGACGTGGATTGGAGTCAAGCTGCAAAACACCAGAGTCATAAGCACAGATAAATGCGCACTTTCTAGAAGTGGCATTTCTGTGATAGTAATAAAAAATACACCCACACCAGTAAGCAGCATTTATTATCACCATCACAATCATACCAAACATGCCTACGCTACCCCTCATAAATCAGACAATACCCCTTACACATAAGGCAGGGCATTTCTAATGCAATCCTATGAGAAGGCAGCACTCACAGCAGTGAGACACCAAGTTAGGCTGTTTGTCACTACTAGGACATGTCCTGCCTTTCTACATACATGGCACCCTGCCCATAGGGCTAGCTAGGGCGTACCTTAGGGGTGACTTACATGTAGTGAAAGGGGAGTTCTGGGCCTGGCAAGTAAGTTTAGATGCCAGGTCCCTGTGGCAGAAAACTGAGCACACAGGCCCTGTGCTAGCAGGCCTGAGACAGGTTTTGAAAGTCTACTTCAGTGGGTGGCGCAAGCAGCGCTGCAGGCCTACTAGTAGTATTTAATTTACAGGCCCTGGGTATGGAGATACCACTGTACAAGGGACTTATAGGTAAATTAAATATGCCAATTAGGTATAAGCCAATCATACCAACTTTAAATGGGAGAGCACCTGCACTTTAGCACTGATCAGCAGTGATAAAGTGCTCAGAGTCCTAGAGCCAACAGCGAGAGGTCAGAAAAACCAGGAGGAAGGAGGCAAAAAGACTGGGGATGACCCTGCGTAAGGCAAAAAGTCCAACAGGGGATATATAAGAATTGTAGATTCATCAAGAACCCTAGGTATCCAGAGCCAATAAATGAGCTGCACCTTGCAATGGGTTTTCATTGTATACCGGGTATACAGCAATTCAATTGGTAAAATATAAAGAGTGAAAAATATGTGTCAAGGAACCCTTTGTATTTCCAAAATGGCCACAAGATAGGATGTTGAGAAGTAGTGGTTAAGGGACCCCTTACTAGCATGTGAATAACGGGGAATTTCTTAATTACACTTCTTTCTTACACACTGCCTTACATTTGGAAGGAAAAAATGTAGGGAAAGACAAGGGGCAATAGCATGTGTTCTTCCACTCTGTGTTTCCCCAAGTCTCCCAATAAAAATGGTACCTCACTTGTGTGGGTGGGCCTAGTGCCCGCGACAGGAAACGCCCCAAAAAAACCATGCACACATCACATTTTTACATTGAAATCAGACGTGTTTTTTGGAAAGTGCCTAGCTGTGGATTTTGGCCTCTAGCTTACCCGGCACCTAGGGAAACCTAGCAAACCTGGGCATTTCTGAAAACTAGACACCAAGGGGAACCCAGCATGGGGTAACTTGTGGTGCTCTCACCGGATTATGTTACCCAGAATCTGTAGCAAACCTCAAAATTTGGCAAGATACACTTTTTCTTCATATTTCAGTGCTGCAAAGTTCTGGAATCTGAGGGGAGCCACAAACTTCCTTCTACCCAGTATTCCCCCAAGACTCCCGATAAAAATGGTACCTCACTTGTGTGGGTAGGTCTACTGCCCTTGACAGGAAACGCCACAAAACACAACGTGGACACATCACATTTTGCCAAAGAAAACGGATCTGTTTTGTGCAAAGTGCCTAGCTGTAGATTTTGGCCTCTAGCACAGCCTGCACCTAGGGAAATCTAACAAACCTATACATTTTTTAAAACTAGGCACCTAGGGAAATTCAGAATGGGGTGACTTGTAGGGCTCTCACCAGGTTCTGGCACCCAGAATCTTTTGCAAACCTCGACATTTGTCTAAAAAAACACTTTACCCTCCTATTTTGGTGCTGCAAAGTTCTGGAATCTGAGAGAAGCCACAAGCCTCCTTCCACCCAGCATTCCCCCAAGTCTCCTGATAAAATTGGTACCTCACTTGCAAAGGTAGGCCTGGTGCTTGGGACAGGAAACGCCCCAAAACGCAACAGAGACACATCAAAATTATCAATTACAAAACTATCTGTTTTTGGTCCTAGGCTCAGCAGCCATCTAGGGAAACCTACCAAACACAGACATTTCTGAAAACTAGACACCCGAGGGAGTCCCGGGAGGTGTGACTTGCGTGGATCCCCCAGTGCTTTCTTACCTAGAATCCTCAGTAAACCTCAAATTTAGCTAAAAAAATCAAATGTTCCCCACATTTCTGTGCGGGATCACTCCACCAGCACAAATTTCCTTCCACCCAACTTTCCCCTCAGTCGCCGGATAAAAATGATACCTCACTTGTGTAGGTGGGCCAAGTGCCTGTGACAGGGAAGAGCCAAAAACATGTCAAAATTGAGGGGGAACCAAAGAGGGTCCAAAAGGGTAGTTAGAAAAAACATGTTTTTAGGTTGACAAGTGGGGAAGAATCGGTATAGATGCAACAATGTTGGGTGGTAGGAATTTTGTGGATTCCTGCAGATTCCGGAAGGTTCCATCACAAAAATCTGAGGAAAATGTGTGATTTCAAGCAAAGTTGGAGGTTTGCAAGGCATTGTGGGTGAGAAAATGGTGCATGTGAAGCACATCCCCCTGAACTCACCCAGATGTTTAGTTTTCAGATGTGTCTAGGTCTTGTAGATTTTTCTAGATGGCAGTGTCCCAAAGTCTAAAAAGTGCAGCCCTCATCATTCCAAGTGGGACGATTTGGAGAGTTACCAAGCTCTCCTGGCCCAAATGTAAAATCAAAACCCCAAATAATCAAATGTCCTCTTGTTTGAAATAGGGATAAGATCTTTTAGTGTGCAGGGGGGAGAGCTGAAAGACTGTTACCCCCCTCAGTTGGGGTGGGGCATAACTATGCCCATACTGGTTGGTAGCCACCACCCCACTATTTTTTATTTTTTTTTATTCCCTGGCATCTAATAAGCTTTCTGCTCTCTGGGAGTGGATTGGGGGCAATTGTCCCACCGGTGGGCAGAACTACTTTGTTCCCATTTATTTGGGGTGGGGTAGATCCATACCCACACCCTCTTTTTTTAAAACATAAAATCTTCCCTGTTGTCCAGTGGGCTCTCTGCCCCCCTTGGGGGCAGATGGGCCTTACAAAAATAGGCCGATCTGCCCCCAACGGGGAAGAAATGGCCAACAGCAATGTTCCCCGTGGGGAGCGACCCTTGCCCAAGGGGCTGCCACCCCAAAAAAAAAAAAAACACACACACCACTCCCCGGTGCCTAAGTGGTGTCTGCCCCCCTTGGGGGCAGATGGGCCTAATAGAAATAGGCTGATATGCCCCCATGGGAGGCACAAATGGCCTAAAATAATCTGCCCCATCGGGAATGGCCGTTGGCCAAGGGGCCCCTCCCTTTGAATAATTTAGTCAAGAAAACAAATCCCTGGTGTTTAGTGGTTTCTGACCCCATTGGGGGCAGATCGGCCTAATAAAAGTAGACTGATCGGCCCCCAAGGGGGGCAGAAATGGCCTACAATAAAATTGCCCCCCCAGGGGAGCGACCCTTGCCTAAGGGGGGCTCTCCCCTTGTGTGAAATTGGCACAAAAAGAAGCCCTGGTGTCTAGTGGTTTCTGCCCCCCTTGGGGGCAGATTGGCCTAATAAAAGTAGGCCGAACTGCCCTGATGGTGGGCAGGAATGGCCTAAAACAAAATTGCCCCCAGTGCAGCGACCCTTGCCTAAGGGGTCGCTCCCCATCTGTAAAAAATAAAGAAAGATCCCTGGTGCCTAGAGGTTTCGGCCTAATTAAAATAGGCGGATCTGCCCCCAAGGGGAGCAGAAAAGGCTTTAAAAAATGCCACCTCAGGGGAGCGACCATTGCCTAAGGGGTCGCTCCCTTTGCATGAAATTGACATAAAAAAAACTGGTGTCTAGTGGTTTCTGCCCCCAAGCCTCATAAAAATAGGCCGATCTGCCCCCAAGGGGGGCAGAAATGGCCTAAAATAAATTTGCCCCTAGGGGTGTGACCCTTGCCTAAGGGGTCGCTCCCCGCCTATAAAAAATAAAAAATAAATTATCCCTGGTGCCAAGTGGCTTCTGCCCCCCTTGTGACAAATCGGCCTAACTAAAACAGGCCGATCTGCCCCCATGAGGGGCAGAAAAGGCCATAAAAAGAATGCCCCCCAGGGGAACGACCCTTGCCCAAGGGATTGCTCCCCTTCATAGTTTAAATTTTTTTTAAATCAAACACCACTGCCCACTGACAAAGAATACTTTCTTTTTATGTTATCCACCTAAGGAAATTAGGGGGAAAGTCCTGAACTGGTTTCTATATTTCCTCTCTTGTGGTTATTACTTTTGCACTGTTACGTCTTTGTGCTGCATTATAGCATTATGTTATCGCTGTGTTATAACATGTTATAGTGTTTGTTTTGTTGTTTTCTCTTACGACTATTTTGTTGTGTTGTGCCTTTGATTTGTTGTGTTGTTGTTCAGCTTTGTGCTGTGTTACTGTGTAGTGCTGTGGAATGACCACATGCCATCAAACACTGGGGCATTTCTAAAAAAAAGCAACATTTCTTTAAAGTTTGGGTGGCAAACAACCATTTATTGTTGCCTAACATAATTCGACTTTTGTGTTAATTGCAATGTCACATTCATATAGCACTTCATACCCTGCTGTGCTGCACCGGAGCACATTTTCAGATAGGTATCACACCACACAGTGGAAGAGTGTGTGGTCAGAAGAGTGTACTATTTGTTGTTACTCTTAGGCCTGGGTGGAGTTTGCAGAGTTCTGCTATGTTGAACGCTGTGAAGTGCTGAAAAAACACTGCCGTGCTACGCTAAGTTCCGCGAGCATGGGAGTTGGGGTAAATAGTCCTGTTCGCATTGATTTTCAGTACCAGGAGTTTCTCCTGCCCTATAAAATGAGTGTGAACGGCATAACAAGGAGCACTAGAGGGCGGTAACTTCTTTCTGCCTCTCGAGTAGATTTCCTACTTGAGCTGCAACTTTCTCAATGCGAGCAGCAGCTTTCTCAATGCGGGTGGGCACAACGTCCCGTGACCGCCCGCGTTCAGAAATCTTGCTCGCTCTCGCCAACATAGCGATTTCTCTCATTCGTTCGTTGGCAAGCAGTGTGAGAGAAAAAACTCCTCTCTGCATCACTTTGCAGAGTTTTTCATGACTCCGTGCTCAAGTGGGCAAATCTCTGCGAACTTCGCCCGTGGAGTGGGATTCTCCACCCACCCCTAGTGATTGTGAGTGTAGAGTGCTTTGATGTTGTGCATGAGTGACAAGGTACTTTTTTCTTGTCTTGGGGTTTAGTGCCAAGTAGTGTGATGGAAGAGGAGGCATGTTGAACTATGGAAGCCACAAGAGTCATTAACCATCCCAAAACTGTGGCATCCTTAAATTAGCGCTTTGAGTGCTCACTTGACATGGCCTACAAATTTCAGGGTGGTGGACGAAACAGACAGGAGGTGGAGAAAAAAGGCATGAGATACAACCAGGATGAGGCATCCTTAATATTAAGCAACCCTGGCATTCAGTAGCTCCAAAGAAAGACTTTGAAACCCACTTATGTTTTTTTATTATTAACCACTAGCTGCCTCCAAAGGTAGCAAAGAATGTGGTATAATGTCACCCTAATGGCAAATTGTGCCGATACGAATATCAATGACCTAACACTATAGAGGATTCCAGACACAATCCAGGTTTTAGACAGAGCAACAAAGAAAACATGAAGCATCGATGCTCTGCATGTATTCTGAAACATGCTAAATTAGGTTTGGTTAATGTTAGCCTTTTCGGCTTTATTGCCTCGCATGCAAGTACAAAAAAAGTGATGTAACAAATCAGCACAGGAATCGTGGCCAAGCCAGGTGGCTGGATAGACGTGTCTCCCTGGTGCTCTTGGCATCGAGGCAAAAAATCCTGAATAATCCTGAGCCGTCTTACCTGATACGGACCCTGCAGCAAAGCTGTAGTTGGCCTGGAAAGACAGCTGCCATAAAAGACATTTTTATAGCGCCCCTAGTCGGGCGCTGCTGCTCGGTGGCCTCGGGAGGAGCTTGTGTAGAGACAAATCCAGTGGGCTGCGCCAAGCACTTGCCAGGCCAAGCGGCACTGGAGGTAGGTGCGGGGCCTATGGTCTCCCTGAGGAGCCTGGTTCTGATGTGCTAGGGGCCACCCTGGACTAGCAGATGGTGTCGGGGCTTGGGGAGGGAGGCCGGTGAGGCCCGATGATTATGAGGCCTGGCACCTTCAATTAAAATGGCAACCAGGAAGCACGTCCCGCGGGCCTCCAATGAGACCGGATGCCTGTGGGCATGCTGACAGTGAACTATTGGTCTGCACCGGGGGGCACAGTCGGAGGGGCGGTTGGGCCCTGCTGGATTGGCTGGCCGAGGACTGGAGAATGCTACTGCCCACTGCAGATGATGCCCAGCCCATGTGACAGCATGGAGTGCTGCCCAGGAGAGGACGAGGGCCCGGGAGGTGGCAGACCTCCCCCACTAATATCAGCCCCTGAGGGGCAGCACTGGGAGTGACCGTGGTTCTACGAGGGTGAAAGGCGTGGATTGGAATGGACACAGGCATGGACTAATCATCAGAAGTAACAACCTGGTGCTGTGAAGTGCTGGGTGGCAGACACTGGGTAAAAATCGTCAGCAGAGACAAAGTCACTTATGCCACCCACTCCCATTGGAGGACTTGGACTGGAGGGCTCTGCTGGTATGTTGGAGACACTCATTGTGGCCCTCATGGCCAGAGGGCTCTTCTGAAGACTTGCCAGAGACCTCCGCTGGATGTGGGGGCTGCGTTGGAGCACATGTAGTGCTGCGGGTGCCGTCCTGGAAAGTGGGGTCACCTGGGGAGAGGTGTGCCCTTGGACAGATGATGATGGCTAGCGGGAGTGCTGGAGCCCCCTGAATGGCCCCTGAAACCAACTGTGGCATCAAATGGTCCCCCCTGGCATCTCAGATATTATAAGCATTGTCTACAATAGAATGGGGGGGGTGGGGCCCACACTTGTGGTCTGGTGTGTTTGGGGGCCCTACGTGCGCTTGTCATCGCTGGGCATCAATGGACAAGGAAAAAAGAGCAAAAGCAGCACAGTCCAACAAAATTGCTCAGTATACAGTCACTCATCCTGGGACCCCACTGCAGGCATCAGACCAGGGAAACAGGACTGGGGTGGAGGAACAAAACTACTCCATTGGCCGAGATCTTGGCACCATACCAGGGTCCCAGATAGCACTAGAGACCAAGAAGGACATGAAGGCCATTGAAATGAATAATCTTGGCATGGACCTACAAAAAGGTGACAGGGTCATGGCTCAGGAAGATGATGTGAACAAACTGAAAAAAGAGATCAAAACCCTTAGAGCCATTTTGGTTGGTCTTAAATATAGCATGATGTATATAGAAGCACATTTCAAAGGCACTGAGGACCACTGCAGGCAGAATAATACACAGCTTGTGGGCTTTCCAGAGTATGAGGAGGGGCCCGCAGAAGAATTTTTCCTGGAAGATCGGATTGTTAACATGCTGAAGAACGGACAGCTTTCCAGGCTTTTTGCACTATTGAATGGGCGCATAGGGTGCTTATGACAACAGAAGTTATCCTAGCTGGAGATCTTAATTGTGTGGTAGATGGAGATGTAGATGTGCTTCTAAGTTTGGCACTAAGCCAATAATGAAAGACACACTTAAACAGATGATGATAGGCATGGGGCTGGTGGGCATATAGTGGCTCCAACATCCACAAGCGCATGCACATTCCTGAAATACTCCTGCGGGAGGCACTTATACTATGCTGGATTACTTTCTAATACAGACAGGTCCTGCCCAGCTGGGGACCGACTCGGCGTATTTCGCCAGGTATCTGTCAGATAACTCAGCACTACTCCTCATGTACTCCTTGGATAGGCAGGTGCCTCGGGTACCGATATGGAAAATGGGAGTGGAGGCCCTAATGGACCTGGTGTTCTTTGGGATATTGGTGAAGGCCCTGAATGAATACTTTGAGACTAACTAGGATGGCAAACTGAGCAGGGCAAATGAGTGGGACTCAATGAAAGTGGTGTTGAGAGGAGTGTGTATGGCAGCTTCTGCAGGCATGCGCCAGACTCTGGAGACGCACTTGGCACTCTATGAGGAGAAATTGGCCACAATGTAGGCTGCCCTATTGACTAGCCCGGGGCTCCTGCAGGACTAGAGTAGAGCTAGGCAGAATCTTTATACTGTGTGGGGACAGCTGAAGAAACATATCTGACTCTCCTATAGGTTTAGATTACACATGGAGGGTGATAGAGCAGGGCGACTATTGGGTTAAAAATTAAAAAGGAGACCTACACACAGCCAATTCTGTCCATTAGGAATAGATTGGGTTGGGCCATTTATATGCAGCAAGCTATAAGAGAAGTGTTTGCAGAGCACCTGCAAGGGGTTTACACTACTTCACCGCATTTTAATGAATCCTCGATAGGCACCTATATTGAAGTGCTGCTGCTCACAAGGCGTAATGAAACGGAATGCATCGGGGTCTACTCCCAGCTGAGTTATATAGAGCCTTCCGTGGGTCCCTGGCGGGCAAATTGTTGACTATCTATGCAGAGTTGTATGAGAGGGGAGTGCTCCCAGACTCCATGAGGGAGGCCCTTGTGTCTTCGTGACAAAACCAGGGAAAGATCCCATGGAGGCCACCTCTTACCGACTGTTCTTTGGTAAATGTACATTGAAAAGTACTTAGTCATGTCCTGGCTGCGTGTCTACTGATGTAACTCCCGAAAGCTTCATACCACACAGAAACATACTTTCTAATCTGCGTTGCTTGGCCCGTGTAATGCATGTCCCCTGTATAGCGAATTACTAACATTCATTGGCCTTTCTTGATATAGAACAGGTCTTCAACTCGGTTAGTTTGGAATTAATCTGGATACTTTTAGAAAAAATGGGGCTAGGTTCCAGATACATCCAATGGATTTCAGTAATTGTATACTCGGCCGGTGGCACTGTGACGACTGGGCTGCATGTTTCAGACAAGATACAACTCCAGTGGGGTATACAGCAGAGGTACGTTTTGCTTCCCCTGATGTTTGCCCTGGCGATGAAGCCCATGGTGTATCACCTTCACCAGGTGTTGCATGAGTGGGGAATCCTGGTGGGCCAGATGGTCCACATTCTCTCATATGCCAATCTGACGATGATATTGCCAATCTGACAATGATATATCTTCTCCAGTTAGACAAATCTGTCAAGATCCTATTGAATGCCATGAGGGAATTTGAGGAGATATCTGAACTACATGTCAATTATTCCAAGTCCGCTTTGTTCCCACTTGGCCAGTTGAAGGGAGTTGCGGCAATTCGCACACGAAGACGGAGCTGCCCTAGGAGACGGAGAGTATCTGCTACCTTGGGTCACATATTGACCATGGTTCACACCAATGTCATGAATTGAATATGGTGAGGGTTAACGGTAACCCCCGTCCATCTATCAGATTTTGGAATACATTGACGCACTGATAAAAATGGCGGTGCTGCCACGCTGCTGTATGTGCTTCAGGGCACAAGGTATGTGATTCCTTGCCAGGTATTTCGTGAATCAGACGATCTACAGGTGGAGCTTTTATGGGCAGGGAAACATTGCAGAGTGGGGTTGTTCATTTTAAAACTGGAATGGCATAAAAGGGAAATGGAGGCACCTGACCTCAAACTCTATTACTTGGTAGTCCAGCTACAGCCCACCATTCACTGGTTGGATGAGGATGGAAACTGGGAGAAGTTTCTACTTACTGGCACACATAACGGCCACAAATTAGGGACTCTCATGATGAAAGGTAAAAGAATCCCAGAGACCCTACCGCATGTGATCCATTTTGTGTGTTAACTCTGGGAAAGAGCGATTCAGGGGTGGTTTGTGTCAGACCACAATACATGGATACAAAGGCCTTTTGCACTGATTGCTCGGAGTATGGCAGTGGATCTTTGGCGGGACGGCAGCTGTACAACCTTGGCCAATCTATACCACGCAGATAGGTTTATCACCAAGCAAGACACTTTTACAATCTATCGGTTGGGACCTGGCCAGTTTCTGCAGTGTCCTAAAATGGCTGTCATGATGCAGGAACGTTGGCCCTCATTCCCTGAGCTTGCACAATCATTGGTCACAATGCTGTCTATGGCATGGGTCCAGAAAATCACCACACACTTAAGCCTGGACACTTCGAGCGGATAAGCCTGTGCCTCCATCAGTGGCGGCCGGCAGCTTTAGGAGGGAGGGGGGCGAGCGAGGCACACACACACACATAAACACACACACTCATTCTTTCACACACAGACACGCATGCACGCACATTCATTAACAACATTCATACCATTCAAACATGCACGCACGCACCAAACACTCATTTTAAAACATCACACACACTCATTCTTTCACACACGCACGCACATCCATTAAGAACATTCATACCATTCTAACATGCATGCATGCACCAAACATTCATTTTAAAAGATCGCACACACTCAGGCCCGTATTTATTCTTTTTTTAGCGCCGCATTTTGACGCAAAACGGCGCAAACCTACAAAATACAATGGTATTTTGCAAGTTTGCGCCGTTTTTGCGTCAAAAAACGACGCAAATGCGGCGCAAAAAAAGTATAAATACAGGCCTCATTCTTTCACACACACATGCACGCACATCCATTAACAACACTCATAACACTCAAACATGCACGCGCGCACCAAACTTTCAATTTAAAACATCACACACATACACACACACACACACACTTACCTTCAGCCTCCAGGTCCCAGGAGGGTTGGGACTGCTGCCTTCCCTCATTGGCTGACCTGAAGTCATCCAATGAGGGAAGGCAGCAGTCCCAGCCTCGTCACAGAGTTGGATGGGGTCAGTGAGACTGCTGACCCCACCCCACTCTGTGACGAAGTGTCACTGATTGACACTCGCCCTGGGCGATTCAGGGCTTAAACCTGAAGCGCCCAGGGCGAGTGTCAATGGATGACGCTTTCCTCGTCACCCAGGGGAGGGCCTCAAGGCACCTTTGCTGGGCTAAGGAGGTCACGCCCATAGGAGCTGTGACCTTCTCAGCCCAGCAAAGTTCAGCTCAGGCAGCCAGGAGTCTGCGCAAATCGTGCATGAATCACTCCTGGCTGTCTGAGCTGAAAATGAAGAGTGTCTGTCAGGCTGACCTTTGTTCAGCCTGACAGACACTCTTCATGAGGGGCAAAAGGGTGGGGGGTGTGGCCCCTCCGCCCTAAAGGACGGGCCGCCACTAACCTCCATTGAATATCGAAGGTGCGTGGCATCGGTTTTGCGATGACCAGAGTACGCTAAAAGAATGGACCAAAATACATAATCGGTACGGGAGGTGTTTTTTTAATGGACGATTCAAATTTACACCGTGTAATTTTCTACACCTTGTCCGTCTTTCCTGCAAACCTATCCAGCCAGAGACCTACGGTCTGTGCGATGTAGATGTGATGTGGCTGATTTTTTCCATGTGGTGCGGGGCTGCCCGATTATTGCAAGATTCTGGGAGGAGATACATGAGCGGCTCAATATGGTCACAGTCTAGGCCATCACTGATGCTCACAATTAAGAATGCTTACTCGGTCTACTCCCTGGTAAAAACAAGAAACTAAGCGGAAAATTCTTAATGCTTGGTTTGGTGCTGGCTAAAAGGCGCATTGCTATCAGATGACTGGGTCCGGACTCCCCCCACGGTGGAAGGTTGGAAGCGTGGCCTTCTGGAGTGGGCAGGAGATGAGGAGGTGCATATTAGGACGGTGAAACGTGATAAGAAACTAAGGGGTGACCTGGTTGCTTGGGAGCCATGATACCGGCCCTGACTGACCCTCCTGATGCTTTACCTTTCTGAGGGGGCTGTGGGACGGCAATAGCTCAGGGCTTGAAAGTATGAGGGAGAAGGGATGTCCTTATTCGACCCTGGGAGAGGCAGAAGATTATGGACGCGGGCACCGGAATACCACGACTGGATCAAATGATGGCGCACGAGGGGAGGGGGGAGCTTGTTATAGCTACAAAGTCTGTAACGTGTCCCGTGATACAGGACTGGTATGAGCTTGAACTGGCATGACGCATCGGTGTGGGTTCTAAAATATTACGTCTGTACCCGTTTAGACAGTGCGTGCCTGTAATGAAATTTACGTGCAGATTGTGGTTGTGTTTTATCATATCAGCACAGAATTGACAAAAATGATTTGAGAGCAGATTAAGACACTGTTTGAGTACACCATAGGTATGTCTGGTGAGAGAAATTAGCCGAAGGGGGAGGAAGAAGAAGTGGTGGTGGTGGGGGGGGGGTCAAATTTAAATAAACAGCACATTCAAGGAACAGTGACAGTTAGAAGTGTTCAAACCTAAGAAAAATGCATGTTTTTCTACAAGGCTCGCTACCACATACACTCCGCTCTGGAGCGATGCAAATAACAAGCTACACGTTTTCCTATCGCACTTTTTAATCGCACCATCTTCAGCAACCTCCAAAGGATTACTGTGGGGGTCAGCCCCGCAGGTTGCAGATAACTTTCTATAGCCTGTGCATTAATTCACCCAGCTGCATGAGGGACCCGTCTACCAATATACTTTCAACGTTCTACTGAGAGCAAAGTCTGGGACGTGGAGACCAATAATGCAGCAGGTGCAGTGGTGCAGAGTTTAGGGAGCTAAGGGGCCTACCGAATTCCAATTAAAGCTGTATTTCATTCCCTTGCTCATCCGTCTGATCGTCTCCTAGGTGCAGACAACATGGCTATTCCACGCTTGTCATAGACAGCAGAGCTAACGCTCACCTGACACAAGCAGCAGAGATTGTTCAATGCCAGCAGGCCTACCCCCATTGTTTAATACCAGCAGAGCAATGCCTTCCTCTGTTGGCCTGTCTAAGAAATGTGCATGCCTGTCTATCGGAGTACCTTTCTAGTCTTCTCTCTCTTCTATCTGCCTGCAAAATGCCCTACTTAATTTGTACTGGTGTTTGCAAGTGGGGCCCATCAGTACTCGTTTTTGGAGAGCAGCACTTATTTTTCCTAAGGAGGCTTTGCTCCAGAGCAAGAAAGAGGGGAGAAGGAGAAAGGCGGAAAAACAGTGACAAAAAGAGAAAGCAGGGAGGAAAAAGTACCTGTAAGAGAGAGTTAAAGAGTCACAGACTATCTGGTAGTGGATGAACGCGCCATGAGGTGAAATCGAGACTATGCAGCCTTGGTATTCCATCAGCCTGACCTTCGATAGCGCCTGACGTGCCGCAGCACTTCTTTTACAAATTAAGCACTGCATCCCACTCTCTAGGTCATAGCTCCCATCTGTGAGCCTCCTACACAGCACTACCGTTGCTCACATAAGTCAAATAGAGGGCAAAAGACCCTAACACCCCCGGCAGAGCCCCCCTCAGGATTAAACCCCTGCCTACATCTGACTCACTCAAGCTTGTAGGAGGTTACAAGTCGTGTCCCTGCTCTGCGAACGACCATCATGAGCTAAAGCCTCATCTTACAACCACACTTACTAGGGCCAGGGGAGCGTAGCCAGGGACCCCCTCCCTGCCCACAAAGAAGCTTCTTTGGGTAACCCCACAATCGCAGACTTCAGTATCCACACAAAAGCATCATGTGGCAAGAAGGCAATTGCTGCTGCATGCATCCTCCAGTATTTTAGGGAAGCGCCCTGTCCTTGAGAAGGGAGATCTGGTCTACCATGGCAGAGAATGGTGCACAGGGAGGGAAGGGAATGTGGAGTATTGATGATAGCCAATGCTACCAATACTGCCCTATTGGTAACGCACTAGACAACAAACAAAAACTCATACTCCTGGATTACACAGATCATGAACCAGCAGCTGACATTGCAATCATCTGCAACACTCTCAGCAGTGCAGTGATGCGCATACACCACAAACACACGTACAGCACAAGGTGTATGAAGATCTGACAGTCTGGCACAACTTATATAGGTTAGGTACAGAATCATTGCCACACAAGGAGCAGACAGATGGATGGACAGACGAACAGATGGATGGATGGACCAACCCATGGGGATGGATGGACAGGATGGTTCAAGGTGGCATGCTGACTGCCCGAAAGGATGGTTAGAGGACAAGCCGGATAGATGCATGGATGCGTAGGTACATAGAGGGATAGGCTAGGGGGTGTATGGCTGATCATATGGATCAGGAGGAGGGATGTATGAGTGGATGGATGATGAAGTTTGGAAAAGGATGTGAGTCCAACTGGCCGGGCATTATATAGGCTAGTCAGTAATGCTACACTAAATGTTCGGCGCATCGAGCCACAAAACATATGGTATAAAACTACACATCTTTTTTCCATATGAAAATCTCATTAAATCAAGGCAGACATTAGATTTGGAACTTATTGAATGGCTACCTGTCTCAAGGCATCTGTGATTTACTGACATATGCAGAATACTCTTGGCAAGACTGGGACAGCTCCTACATTGTAACTCGAGAACCAAAAGACCCAAGTCTTTCTCCCTCTTTCCATTGGACCAACATTGTGGGGTCCTGGAAAAACAAGTTCTTCTCTTTATGCCACAGTTCCCTTTTCTCCCCAAATTGGGGGCAGCTGAGCATTAGCAGTGAGCATTAAATTAATACCTCAGTGTGTTGAATGCAGATAAACATGTCACACAATTAAATCCTGGCAAGGGGACTGATCCTTCCACCCTTCCAATGCCAGTAAATTGAGTACCATTAAATTGGGAATAGTTGCACACATAGAGGTGGGGAAAGCCACTGAAAGCTCGAGCAAAGCTTGAGTCAGAAGCCTGGCTCTGGTTCAGGTCAAAGTCCTCTTGCAACCTCAAACTCAAATGAGCTGAGCTTCCAGAGGAGGTGACGTGGCCTAGTGGCTACAGCTGCCGAACATGCAACAAGGAGAACCAGGTTTGAACCCCAGCCTCGGCTCATATCCTTGTAAATGTCACTGTACGAAAAAAATGTGTAATTAATATTCTCTTGTAAAGCGCTCTTATGCCCTTGGACAGTGTCTGTGTTATGTAAAACTGCCAAAAATATAACTTAGATTATTCCTGTCACCAACACTATAACTAACTAAACAACATTAACCTTTGATGTCAGAAAGCGCTACCCACTTAGTGGCTGAAAAAAACACTGCAAAATCTAGGATCAATATTACCGCCCCTGTTTGAACAAATTGTGTGATCTTAGGCAAGTATTTTATTTCACTGCGCCTCCTTTTTGTTCATTATCACATTTAAGAGCACTTTCAAATATGTGAGTTCAAGATGTGCGCTGTACAAAAATCTGTCTTGTGGTTGATTTAATATGCTATAATGTTGTCCACCTATAATGAAATTCTAGGCCACATTTAGCATACGTGACAACTGACGGCCGCTTAGTTTCACATAGCATTGTCATCAGGTGATGCAGGAATGTTTCTCAGTGAGTTTAAAAAGTCTCGCTTTTATTAAACACTTCTCAGTGCAAATATATAATCTGATATACTGAGGTGAAAAGCTTATGTAATATGATGTACTACGGTGAACGATTCCAAGTGTTAAAGAAATGTATACTAATTTTGATGACACCTTATCCCATTTTAATATGATGTCTCTTGCATGATTTACCAAATATTGCCAGGGCTCAGCTCATAAAAGGTCTCTTAGAGCCACAGGGCACCCTGGGCTCGGCTTGGCTCGGCTCTCCTCTCCATGCTCATTTGTTAGCTCGCCCACACAACTGTTACTTCGGTGCTTAGAAACTACACAAGTGCAGTATGAAGCGACACATAAAAATAATGTGTAATTATTAACCGTGTGCGTTGGACGGAAAGAAATCTTTGTTTTGTTTTCAACAAAACGTTAGAAAAGCCGCTGCGCCCTCCAGTGTAATCTCGACACAGCATTTCTGTTGGAGATGCTCATCAAATGACCGTAGACAAAGTGCAGATACACGCACTTGCTCTGGATCAAACTGAATATCATTAATAATGTTTACATTAAACCTAGATTCTCCTGAGCACATCGTCTAAGTCGCTAAGCATCAGCCTCTGGCAGTTGTACATAGTAGAACTGTAAAAAAATAGTTCTAATCCCGGCTCCCTCTATACACATTATGTGCTCCTGGGCAATTCACTTTATCTCCTTGTGTCTCAGTTCCCTTCTCTATCTACATTGGGAATGGCCACAAATGAGCTAAACGCAACTATTAAACACAGTATGAAATAATTGTAATTTTTCTAAGCATGAATCTGTTAATAAAGCTGTGTTTTGTTCCTATCATATAGGACAGCTCGGTTACCAATGGCTTCTATCGCCCAGTTACAGTGTATGGACTGATCTGCCCTCACCTTATGTCCTATTGAATTAAACGTGCGCATTCTGCTGGTGAAATAAAAATACGAGGTAAAACAATTCGATGCTAATCGGTTCCAAGTTGCAATTGGTATCAACTAGTCTTTTCTTCTGAGCAGCAAAGTAGATGTCAAAAATCGTATTGCGTATTGATCAACAGGAATTTCTCCTTAAAAAACTTGGTACTGTCGTGATATACACAGAGCATCTGATCCTGTTGGCGCCGAGATCGAACGCTTGTAATATGACAAGCCATTTTGAATTAAAGGCTGACGTTCATCTCTCCTACAGAGTTTTTGGGCAGCCACGATTCATAACAGGAAAAGTAAAACGCGAAAATTTAACTTTCAGGCCATTAAAGTGTCTAGCCTGTCGACGAGGGTCTCAGAAAGCCGCGAAGAGGCTGGCAAGTTTGTCAGGGGAACACAGTGGCCCATCACTTCCGCCTGGCTGCCTCCCAGCTGCGCCGAACTGACTTAAGCTGTACACACGAGGGCTAATTCTCCCATGTCCGCGCGCGTGCAAGGAACACAGCAATCATTAGACCTACTCACACATGCACATATGTGAAACATTTCCATAGAAACACGGAGCCGAGGCACTGGGGACTCGCGGAGGATGCAACGTCGGCTATTTTTAGTGCTCGTTAAAATACATAAATTCCTTTCCCCCCGCAGGTGTCCCATGGGGTCAGGAATTTACCCTCCTGGTTAACCTATTAATGCTGCCATACATCACAACTCCAAGCTTGTTTCCCTTAATGCAACGTCAAAAAAATTACACAAAAGGGCACTTCGCGGAAATAGTAAGTGGGACCCAGACTTTGAATCTATCACTTGAACAGATCCAAATATAATAGTAACACATCTTATAGAATGCCTAAGGTCCCTGTTTTGTGGCTTCTTAACGCCACAAATAACAAGTGTTGCTATTACCAATTGTAGTTTTAACCAATGTAGCGATTGCTGATGCTGAAGGATGAAAGGCTGGGTTGGCTTTGATGAGGTTAAAGTTAATGACCTGTAAATCACAACTTACCGAAGAAACTTGTGATCAATAAATGAAGGTATTTGATTTATAAAACACCAAGCTTTCTATTTGCCAACATGGCACTATAAAAGAAAATGAAGTGCCTAGAAGAAATTCAAACGTATATAAAAATAAAAAATAAATAAACATACTTACATATATGCACAAAAAGTAACAGAATATTTAATATGGTGGACGATTCCACATTGCAGGCTTCGGTCTAAAAAAAACATTTTTATATTTTTATGTGATAGTGCATGAGAATAAAAACAGAATTGAGTGACTTTTGTATGCTATAGGTAATATGACTTTTAATATACAAAAATATCAATAGCTGGATACCCCAGGGCTCCACGACAATTAAATTAAGCAATAATAAATTACCAAAGCACTGAAATATTTCAAAAAGTTTTGTTTGTTACATGTCCATTCCCCAACTCTGCTCCCTGCCCCTTAAAAAATTGCAAAATTCACGATACCCCACAACGCTGCATTCCAGAAAATTGCTTTGGTACGTCACATCCATGCTATTTTACTCTCCAGTGTTCTCAAATATTGTGCAAAAACATTTTTGTCATTACGACTCAACAGCCATTTAAAAATGCAACAACCAGAAAATAAACATGCTTTTCCAAAACTTCAAAAATTGGATCCACGATCAAAAGTGTTTGAGGTAAGACTTAGCAAAAAAGAGAACTTGGTTTTTGGACAGTGCACAACAAGCAGTCCTCTCTTACGTGAAAAACCCCGAATTTGCCCGCCCCACCACCCTTATCGAACACAAATTGTTCGCCTTGTAATCGTTGCATCCTCATCCCTTTTGCATTGACCCAAGATCCATGCACATGTTGAACATTTCTAACTCTCCTTAAGTTTTTTTTGTTTAAACAGGGCTCATGCAAACAATTCAAAATACATTTTTTTTGCATGCAACAATTTGCTTCAAAGTTTTCCAGGCTTGCTTGTTTTTCTGTTCACCTGGCATCCCGCGTCTGGTTGGCCATACCCTTACAGCTTTCTGGCCCTTACCATTGTCAACTTCACTAAGGCCAACTTTGCAGGTTCAAAGTCATGCCCATATCCAATGGGGCCCCCTGGTCAAGCAGAGGGCTACTGGGCAGCTTACTGTGGTAGTCCATCATGGCTGGGCCTGATTAGTAAAGCCCCAGGATCACTGCACCCACGTCCTTTGAGGGCCTCCGCTCCTTCACCAAGAAGTTGATCATACTTTCTGACTTAATTAGAAGGTTGCAGCCCAGGAAGAAGACCCCGAAGATGACAGTCAAGGAGAGGACACAAAGCACGGCGATCTGCACCACCCGCATTACAAAGAGGTTCCGCTCCTCCGGTGGTAGCACCAGTGAGCCCCCGCTGTCAGTGACCACAGCGTGCGTCCCGTTGCAGCAGCCCATCAAGATTCCCAGGTCCTGGGTCCTGTTGGTAAAGACACCTTGCTCCATTCCAGTCTGGTTAAAAAAGGTCCCATTCATGGTGGGGCTGTTTGGTTCGGGATCCTCCCCACCCAGATACTTGCAAATATGGTGAGGAAAGTTCTGAAGACCACGAGAAGGTTAAGAAGGTCGGGCAGGTGGGACAAGAGGCAAAAGTGCAGCAGGAAGCCTAGATTTAGAAATGCGACAGGTTATTCAAGAGTTTCTGGGTCACTGCAATCATCCCTGTTCTGAGATATATCTCAAAATCGAAAAATATCAGATCACAACCTGAGGAAATCTTTTATAGTGATCTGAACACAGATCCATAGAGATTGAGTTTCCTAGAAGCTAAGCAACCTGTGAACAACCTCCCTTATCGTAGGAATGCCATAGTGGGAGGCACACAGAAGACACTAGGCACCAAATCCACAAGCAGGGAAGACTGCTGAGCAAAGTCTGCCGTGTTCACGCCTTTCTGGCTTTTCTGCGGCAGATGAGATGCGGAGTCATCCAAGATCTGACAGCTTGGCTCTCCTGCCTACAGCCAGGCGCAGGGAAGTTATTGGTCGTGTCTTGGGAGCTGCTTGGTGCCTCTTCGAGCTGATGACAGGTGCGCCCAGTGTGGTGCTGGGTCCTGGCTCCCCCAAGCTGCAGCGAAGTCCATTAGAGTGTGGCGGACTGGCTTTATAGAGCGCTAGGCGCGAGAGCAGATGATGAAGGAGGCGGGAGACCGGGGGGAGGAGGGAAGCAACGAGCTGCACTTGCCTGTGTTCACTTCCATCCTGTGCCTGCAGTGATGCAGAGCTCGCGCGGCGCTGCGATGAAGACGGGCGCTGGGAGAGAGGCAGGGGGTTTCCGCACTCAGGTAGGGGATGATTGACACTGGAAGACACCCACTAGGATGAGCTGCGCCCTCTCCATTTGAGGGATGGCCTGAAGTCCAGATAAGACCGCAGGACTGTAGCTCGAGGGGAGTTTGGGCATTCTCGGTACTGACTTTAGTGACAGGTTTACAGCTTGTTTGGCGCCTTATAATAAGCCCCTGTGAGGCTGGCAGACACTGGGGACAACTCTGGGGTCATGTTTGGCCATGACGGACCCCTGCATTGCCCATATGATATCTCTAGAGAGGCCACTTCAAAACGCTGTGGGGAAACAGGCGAAGTACTGAACAGATTGCAGAGAGGGCTGGAAGTGACTTATTTCAATTTGGGTGCCTGTATAGCGCTTACGACACCCGTAGGCTGCTTCAGTGCACTGCATGAAACAAGAGGTGGGTAGGTGAGGGACGAGGTGGGAGTGAGGGTGGTCAAGAGAGTGGAAGGAAAAGAGGAGCGAGAAGAAAGGAACACAGTCCGAAGCTTTGTTGCTTGTTCGACTCTTAAAGCGCCGTTAGACTGTGTCAGAGCACTGCGAGGAACAAGAAGTGGAAGTAATAACGACAACGTTTCCAATCCACAGACAAAGGCCACGTGATTCTTTTTTCAAAGGAAAAAATAGACTACATCATAAAACTGATTGAGGACACCGAGGCATTAACAAACGTTCGAACCTACCTAGTACTCAACCACACCCAACTTAGCCCTTTTACCCAATCTCAGTATTAACAACATGGTCACAGAGTTCAACACACTCAAGGCCACTCTCTGCGGTGATGATGTCATCCCACCCTCAATAGTGAAATCAATCACCAGTGAGGTACTCATGCCACTGCTAAACACTGTCAATGCCTCACCCATTCAAGGCATCTCGGTGATACCCTAAAAGCAGGACAAATCCTTCCTCTTTTGTAACAAGCTACCTTAACCTGTGATAACGCGTCCAGCCCTTATAAATTACCTGTACCTGGACACGTTGGAGGTCGGTGAACCTTTTAGCCGGTGGTTGGGCTCTCCTCATCCTTGAATAGTCGGGTCACTTAAATCAATAATCAATAACTGTTGTAATCGATAGCCAATGCTCAAATAATAGATCGAAATAACGCATTAGAAATCAATAACAGTTGGTATTTCGACGCACCATGGCCTTTCAGTCATGAATAACCACACCAGTTTATTAAAAGTTAGTGAATTTATTTCCCTATATTAACAAAGCTAGCACATTGTATATAAGTCTCAAAACCAAATGATATATGTATACGAACATTACTAGCTGTCCATAGCGGCAGAAGAAACGCAATCTACGAAATATCTGAATAATGGTACATTCAGTTATGGCAATACAAATCACTAATATAAGCAACTGAATTTGACAAATTTCATACATCGGTCAGCAAGACAAGATTTCAATTCAGCATGGTGCATCAAGTTCATATCTCGACTAACCTCTAATTAGCATTGGCATGTGGGACTTCATGCAAAACGAATTTAGTCAACACAAATTTGGAAAACATCTAGCTTGGGCCCTATCAAAATAGCAGTTGGTACCTAGAAGGAAAAAAAACACAATGCATAATACAATTATCCTTTCATAATTACCAATTAGAATCAGCATTCAAGAAAGTCTTCGTTCTTCAGGTACCGGTTCGATCAGCATGGGGCAGAATTTCAAAGGGGCAAAGTTAAGGGCAAGTTTTCTTGCAGCAGCAAGGGGAATGGGACAAAATTACTGCATGGGCGAGACGGGCAATTTAAAGTTAAAGTCTCTAGGGCGAGAATTCTCAAAGTCTCTTTCTCTGGAATAGCGAAAAGGGTATCAAGATGTCGTCTAAGATGGCGTCTGGCTTTTGGCTTCAAAGATGGCATCAAGAAAATGGCTGACTTCTCTTTGTCCAGTGGGTTTAAGTAAGAAATATTCCATATTCTGCAGGGTGCTCCATTGGAGGGTTCATAAGGTGGCTTCAAATTGACCAATGAAAAATGTCTTTCTACTAGTACTCATTTATGCATACATTGTCCTTGGAGCCTTGGAACACAAGTTGTAACATGGCTTGCCAATTATTTTGATATCTGTACCTCCTTTGTCCGCACCTGCAGAGACTGACCTTGCTTCAAAGGGGATGAAACTGGCCTAGTACGAAACCTTGGAGATAAGTGTATTAGTCATCTCTACTGGAAAAATACAACTTTAAGCAAGAATATATGATACATTAGTTCAAGGAAAAGCCACGCAGTTAGAAGTTGAGACCAGGCAACTAGGCCAAAGCCTCTACTAAATTTAAGCTAAGCACAAACAGTTTCAATAGGAAATCATGGCACACATTTGTAATTATGACGGATTACTACAATTTTCAATTCTTCATGATTAATAAAGCACGTTTATAATATTGGCGAACTACTCCGAGGGCACAATTTCCCCTGTACATTATTTTCTTTGCTAAAATCACACTACATATTACGATTTTGGTTATGTGATACGTGAATATATGTAGGACCCTCTTTTTCTGCGTCATCAATCCATCCTCTGATGACTAATTATGGCATCACATCGAATCTTCCCACAAATTTTATTTCATTAAAATTCTGTTTTAGTAATTTGGCATTTCAGTCAATTCCCTCTTTCTTTTGGTTCCCTTTGATTTTTCTCTGTATATTTCTACTATTTTGTTTTCTATTTTCTCTTCTCTTTTCCTTTTGTTCCTTGGTTTCAACATTTTGATAGCTTTCCATATTCCCCAAATTCCTAATACACAAATTAATATTATTAATATTCCCTTTATTATTTTCAGTAATAATCCGTTCCAAACGTTGCTGAGCCAATTTCCCACCGAAGCAAATCCCTTTCCAACCTTTTCCCATACTCCTGGTTCTTTCAATTCCTTTAAATCTGTACTTTCGTTAGTTAAGTTTGTAAGCATCTTTCTAATTCGCCCACTGCTGTCTGGTATATATGTACAACAGTGGCGTGTACCAAGCATTTTGAAAAAGCCACCATCCTTTGCTAAAAGAATGTCTAAGGCAAGCTGATTTTGAAGAGTCATAGCTCTTTCTGCAGCGAGTTCAGCATCCATCAGGATTATAGCTCCTGAGAATTTTGTCAGCATGTTATCCACAATAGTAGACAACTTTCGTATTTTGATTGAATTCAATATGACTCCCACTGAAGGAATCAAAGCTCCAAATATATCTCCTACCACACCAGAAGCTGTCTCTCTCTTCTGAACATGATGTGATTCAGACAGCTTTGGAAATTTCCTTAAGTCGTCTAGTTGATAAATCTTTGGGAACACTATTCCCAAATAACATCTCCTATACCATCCTTTAGGAAGACGATAATAGGCGTTAAGTCCACAAATATAATATATCCCTGGAATAACTGGGTCTTGTCCATTCAGCATACACGTCCATTTAGGTTGAAACAAAAACGTATGTTTACATTCACTTGTTCCCACAAAGACTGTGTCGTAATATGATTTATGTCTATGTATACAGAATCTCCCTACGTGTAACATATCTAAAGCTATTTTCCCTTGTGTCTTTATCGCAGCAAAAGCATAGTTATCTACAGATGTCCTTTTGTGTAATTCCCTTTCTAATTCCTCCTTCATTTCTTTCCTCCTATCGTCAGTGCGGTCTAAGAAATTTATCTCCAGCGGCGAAAGCAAGCATGTAAGGTTCTCTCTATGTGCGTGAGCTGTGTGAAGAGGTGACAACGGCTCAAAGAAGCCTCTCATCAATTTTATACAATAATCTCTGGCTACTTTACTCAGTTACTCGATTATGGGGACATATGCAAATGTAACATCATAATTAGAGTAAAAATAATGAATATACTGCTGACCATAAAATCTGGACATTATTATACTACATGTAATTCCATACGTAAGAGGCATGCTATGATACGTCACCCCTTCCACTACTGAGGTAGGTATTTGTGTGCACACATAACAATCTTTCGCATCCATGGTCTCAACATACTCACTCAGCAAGCGATAGAAAACATTAGACGAAAGTTCCTTTTTATCATGCAGATGTCTTTCATCTTGTTCGAGTCTCTTTAAAGCTGTTAATTCAGTAGTAGTTTCAGGTCTAGAAGTAAAAGCATCATTCGTCCCTCTCTCATCCTTTCCATGCATTCCAAGAACTATTGCTACAATGATTAGTACGCATGCAGTTATTAGACCTATACACACGTATTTACAACACTTAATTTTATGCCCCTGTGTAGTGTAGCCTGCCATGATCTGTATAGAATCAGAAAGTTGAAGACACTTTATCAAATCGGATTTGCAGATATATACAAAGCTGAACGAGTTCAATGTTCACACAGTTTTCTTTAGCAGCTTCGTCTCTTATCGGTTAGCAGCTTTGTCTCAAAATCGGTTTCAAAGTCAATCAAGTTTAGCAAAGTCTTAGCCGGTTTAAAAGTCAATCAGGTTATCAATGTTTTATTCAGTAAAGTTCATGGAGCTTCACTTCTCAAGTGCCAAAGTGAAGTTCTGCCTCTTCGTTCTCGAGACTGAGAGATAGGAATTCGTCTGGCTAATCGTTAGCGGCTATGTATGCCCACTCCGGACCAGAGTACCTTCTGCTTGGTATTCTTTTTCTTTTCAATTTTGCATCTCCCTTTGATTCTCTCTCACGGGTGCTTTCTTCCTTGGTCAGGTCTTTCTCTTCACTTGGTGTGGCTATTGCGACAGGCACTTCTTTTCTTTTCTCTTTCAACTTTGGCTCTTCATTCTCATTTGGTATTCCTTTAATCCTTAGTTTCACTGGTGATATACTTTACCTCTGTTTCGCACTGTTTTCACCCGAGGGACCTGCAACCGATTCCAGAAGGGGTTGAGTGATTTCACTTTGTCCCTCCTCTTTTTCTTCCTCCAGGAGGTCGATCACATTTTCCTTTTCTTTTCCTGTATCGTCTGTTTCTGGGAAAGCCCTCCTCTGATCAGGCCCTCCTGCTTCTTCACTTGTTGCAGGCTCTTTGTCACCCTCAGGGTCTCCGTCGCTTTCTGATGTCTCTCCTCCGTTCTCCTTAAATGGATCGTCTGTTTCTTCTTCGGAGAGTATCTCTCCCTCCTCTAATTCTGTTCGTTCACCTCCAGGTTCTCGCTGCTTTGTCTCGGTGTCTGGTACTTTCTTGTCGGTCACTGGTGATTTCAGTGCTTCAACTTCCTCTTCAGTGGGGCACGTCACCCTTTTCGTGTGAGTGGCGTGAATCCAGTTGGGAACTCCTGCACACTTCACAGCGGTAGTAGTCGTCAGAATCACTTGGAAAGGCCCTTTCCAACGAGGCTCCAAACACGACTTCCTCACGTGCTTCTTTATCACGACCCAGTCGCCTGCTTTCAGGGCGTGTCCTGGACCTTGGATCGGTGGCACGGTGGTTGCCAAAACCTGGTGAGAAAAAGAGCGCACCACATCAGCTAGACCTTTGCAGTAGTCCAACACCATATCATCTGTAATATTCAACAGAGCATTTGCAGGAACTGCTGGAAGCCTCATGGCTCTGCCCATGAGGATCTCGTGCGGGGACAGTCCAGTTTTCCTATCAGGGGTGTTTCTCATAGACATTAATAACAAGGGCAATGCGTCAGGCCATTTCAAGTTTGTTGATGCACATATTTTCGCCATCCTTGACTTCAATGTGCCGTTCATTTGCTCCACTAGACCTGAGGCTTCAGGGCGGTAGCTACAATGCAACTTTTGCTCAATGTTCAGCGCTGTACACAGTAATTTTATTACTTCGTTATTGAAGTGACTTCCCCTATCTGATTCTAAAGAGATCGGGAATCCGAAACGTGGCATTAGTTCCCTCAAGAGTAGTTTGGCAACTGTGAGACTGTCATTCCTACGTGTGGGGTATGCTTCAATCCAGTGACTAAAAATACACACAATCACCAACACATACTTCAAGCCTCCATGCACAGGCATTTCAATAAAATCCATTTGCATCCTGCTGAATGGACCTCCAGCTCTCCCAATGTGGCTCAAATTTACTACTGTTCCTTTCCCCGCGTTCATTTGTTGACAAATGACGCAACGGTGGCAAACTGCTTCAGCAACTTGATGGAATTTGGGGTTAAACCAACCAGTTTTGAATAGCCTGACCATGGCGTCTCTTCCAAGATGAGCCTGTCCATGGTAGAACCTGGCCAATTGTGTCAACAGGCTGTTAGGCAGAACCAATTTCCCTTCACTTGAGACCCACAAATCATCTGGTTTCTTTGCACATTGCAATTTACTCCATGAGAGTTTCTCATCTTCACTAACGTCGTTCTGTAAAGACTTCAATTCATCTATTGTATCTACGACTTTTAGAGCAAAGTCTTCGCTTGGTTCAAGTTCTGGCTCATTTATCAAGTTCCATTCATCTCTGAGCAATATACAGTTCAATGCGCAAAATCTTGCGACTTGATTTGCATATCCATTTCCCAAAGAAATGTAATCCTGTGATTTCGAGTGTGCACTGCATTTTACCACTGCCACTTCTCCTGGTAATTGGATGGCATGTAACAATTCTCTTATTCTTTCACCATTTTTCACTGGCGATCCTGAAGAGGTCATGAAGCCTCTCTGTGACCACAACTGTCCAAAGTCATGCACTATTCTAAATCCGTACTGGCTGTCAGTGTAAATGGTGACTTTCATCAATGCGGAAAGTTGGCAAGCTCTAGTGAGCGCCACCAGTTCCGCTACCTGTGCAGAGTAAACTCCTTGAAGCCAGGATGCTTCCAGAACACCTGTTATCGTACATACAGCATATCCTGCTTTCAATATTCCCAGTGCATCTCTTAAACATGAACCATCAACAAAGAGGATTTGATCATTGTCTTCCAATCGGGTGTCTTTGATATCAGGTCTTGGTTTTGTACAAAATTCAGTCACCTGAAGGCAGTCGTGCTCGACGTCTTCAGCGTTCTCAATTTCGACATTCTCGCTGGGAAACAATGTTGCTGGATTCAACGTAGTGCACCTTTTCAGCTGCACACTTGGTGAACCCAAAATTATCGTCTCGTACCTTGTAAGCCTGGCACCAGTCATGTGCTGTGTTCGGGAACGTGTCAAAAGTATCTCGACTGAGTGAGGGACCATGACTGTTAAAGGATGTCCCATCACTATTCCTTCACTCTGGGTTAGGCTGATACCAACTGCTGCTACGGCACGCAAGCACCCCGGCAGTGCTGCTGCGACCGGATCCAAAGTAGCTGAAAAATATGCTACTGGTCTGTTAATGCCACCATGGGCTTGAGTCAAGACAGACAAGGAACATGCATCACGTTCATGACAAAACAGTGTAAAAGGCTTCGTGTAATCAGGCATACCTAAAGCTGGAGCCCTGCACATGCATTCCTTTAATTCCATAAAAGCATCCATCTCATCTCCTTTCAACTCTATTTCATCCAGCGCATCTTTCTGGGTCAGTTTCAGTAAAGGTTTTGCTAGAGTCGAGAAATTGGGAATCCATTGGCGACAGTAGCTCACCATTCCCAAAAACTTTCTCACTTCTCTCCTCGTCTTCGGTGGACTCATCTGGAGTACACTTGTTATCCTTTCTTTCATAATTCTTCGTGACCCTTTCTGTATTTGGTGACCCAAATATTTCACCTTCTTCTGGCAGAATTGTAATTTTGAAGGGGACACTTTGTGTCCGTTCCTTCCCAAATGATTCAGTAGGGCAATAGTATCTGCTGTACAGTCACTTTCTGTCTTAGATGCAATTAGCAGATCGTCAATGTATTGCACCAAGGTTGATTCGAACGGTAATTCCAACGATTCTAAATCTTTCTTTAGAATCTGATTGAAAATTGATGGTGATTCCGAAAACCCTTGAGGAATTCGACACCAACTGTAGACCCTGTCCAGGAATTTGAATCAAAAGAGAAATTGGCTGTCCTCATGAAGAGGCACAGAAAAGAACGCTTGTGACAAGTCGATGACTGAGAACCACTCAGCATCACAGGGAATTAGAAACATTGTCACAGCTGGATTTGGTACTACGGGACAACATTTGACTATTATGTCATTTATTTTCCTCAAATCCTGAACAATCCGGACCTTTCCACTCGGCTTTATCAGTCCCATAATTGGTGAGTTGCATGGACTGCTTAACACTTCTTTTAGTACTCCCTATTTTACAAACTCATCAATGAGTTGGGCGACTTTCATGAGTGTGTCTTGTGCCATATGGTATTGTGGGGTCTGGGGAAAAGTTACATTGGGTTTCACAGTCACCTTCACTGGTTCTACCCCTTTGACCAATCCAACTTCTTTCCCTGTCATATCCCACACTTCCTTTCCGACTGTTTCCTGTAACTCAGCAGGAAAGTCTGCTTCAGTGAGCATTGGGTAAAGAGTAATCAGGGGATACTCTTCATCTACAGTTTCCACTTCGTCCCCTCCTACACTGTCCTCTTCTTCCCCATCACTGTTTGTCTGGATTCTAATCCCATCATTAGAACACATAATCGAACATCCCAATTTGCACAATAGGTCCCTCCCTAACAGTGATATCGGTCTTGAGTCACACACCACAAATTTATGTGACCCTTGATAGTTACCAATTCTGACTTGCACTGGATCTGTGATTGGGTTCGTCAGGTACCTATTTGCTACTCCCACTACTTGAACTGTTCTCCCTGAAAGTGGCAAATTTGGTACTTCGATGCTCCTAACAGTAGAGCGTGTAGCTCCCGTGTCAACCAAGAATGAAACGCGATGACCCATAACTCTTCCTTCCACATACGGACCCTTTTGGTCAACTTCCAAAGATGCTGCAAGCATACAATTTCCCTCCTCATCTGAACTTTCACTCTCCCATACATCGTTTATTCCATCCTCACTGTTTAAAGGGAACTGGTGTACTGTGTCATTTTGGTTCATTACTTGACCCGTGACCTGTTGAGGAAGCATTACTTGTTGCTGATTCATTGGTGCTAAGGGTATTTGCATTTGCTGATTAGGTACCATGGGAAACTGCTGTTGCATTGGCTGCAACTGCGCCATTTGCGCACAGGGCATTTGCACCTGTTGCAGTTGTATGGGCTGTAGACCCTGCGTCTGATTCATATTATTCTGGAAATTTGGATTTGGACCTCTCAATTTCGGTCCTCTCATATTCTGAAATGCATTGACATCATTGTTTTGCTGACCTACCCCTTCCTGCACCATCATTGGGCACTCCCGTTTCCAATGCCCGACGATTCCGCACGTGTGACATGGCATCACCTTCTTCATTGCCTGTATACCATTTAGAATCATAACAGTATTTATGTCAGGACCATTATTCACAAAACCTCCTCGACCTCTGTCTCTCATCTGCGGCTGAAACATAGCATTTCCCTGCTGTTGCTGCTGCGGCATCTGTTGTTGAAAACCTTGCAAACCTTGCAAACCTGTCTGAGCTGCTCTAAGCTGCATCACCATCACCTTTTCCTTCAACCTTTTCTGTTTTGTCTCAATCTCATCACTGCAGTATTTTGCATAGTTCAACACTTCATCGATCGATTTCGACTGCAACAAATCAAATGCATTTTAATCATCTGACTGACCTCAGGTCTCAGCCCTTCCACAAATCTGAACACAAAATGGAGCATGTCTTTTGCCTCAATCGTTTCCGTGACACTGTAATTTTTAAACGCTTTCAACAATCTCTCATAGTATGCATGTATCGATTCTTTAGCCTCTTGTGCAGTCCTGTCAATCCACATTTTTTGACGCAACCTTGGTTTTCAAGTGCTCGATCACCTTATGGTATAAACTCATTACCGTAGGCGATGGTGCACCTGTGTCCCTATCTCTTTCTGGTTCACTCGTCGGCCAACCTACAGCCCTTTTGCAATCTTCCCATAAATCTGCCGGAACCACAATTTCAAATAAAGTATTCAGGTCTTCCCAGAGACATTTTGCGAGTTTCACAAATCTATCTGTCTGTTGATACCATTCAATCGGTTTCTCTCTCAATTTGGGGAAATCATCCGTAAAGGATTGAATATCGCACCTGTGCCATGGCACATGTACAAGTTTTCCCCCTGCTGTCTCTCTCCTTGGCAACATGGTTATCAGGTCGTCTTTCTGTTGTGTCTTTTCATTCCGATCTGGGGTACTTTCTTTCTTTTTGTCCTTTTTCTTAACCCATTTACTTTCCCATTTATCTAGACATCTCCAGACCTGTGCGCTCTGCAGTATCTCTTTAAGGTGCGTCTTCATCCCTGCCGATCTCATGTGTTCAAAATCTTTTGTCTCAAAGTCTAGCCTGTAACTTCTGCTCAAGTGTTTAGTCTTACCTAGGTCAATCTCATTTCTGTCTGCAATTTCTTGTAACTTCTTATGTATGTTGCTCACTTCTCTAGTAATCCTGGGGCACATGTATCTCAACTCTTCTTCTGTGTATGACTCTAACCTGTTCAGACCCATTGTTCCCTCTACTAGTTCATCTGCTTCCATGCCCAATCTTATTTTATTCAGGTATTCTTCCCCCTTTCCGCTGGATGTACTCTGTGGGGAGTTCAGGTTGTTGAACCATTGTGTTAGCTGTTGTGCGTTCAGTCCCATCAATGTAGCGCTTACGTCAACTGCTACTGATGGCTGCGGTAACTTTTCAGTCTTTGAAGTTAACGGTATTAATAGTGGTGGATTTGACCTTACCACAGTCGACGGAGCACAAATTGGAATTGGATTAAATTCTGACAAGGACCCAGATCCATTTGGCAGTGTTGCTATCGGAGTCATTTCTGGAGTGTTTTCTGTGCATCTTCTCCCTGTCTCACTTTGTACCATTACCCCTTGGTCGCATGCGTTTGAGTTTGCCTGTATATATAGTGGTACTGGCGGACCCACGGTGATAGTCAGAGATATTGCATCTGGATTCTGTCTGTTCCCTGAGTTCTGTGGCATGTTAATCCCCACATTATGATTCATCATTGCTGGCATACCTATCGGGCCCTCTGTTACTCAAGTGTACCTCAGCACTTCTTGTACCTGCTTTTGGGACATCATAATTTGTGTTGATTCGGCTTGAATCAACGTCGGTCGTTGGTAACTCTGTGCCCCCTGAGCCCCTAAGCCAGAAGTTGTACCCAAGTTATGCTCATCACAGCAGTGTCTTTGAACCTGCGGCTGATAAGTATCGACAGGTTTCAATCTAGGGACGTCAGGATATATTCTCTGGACTTGTGGTATTTGTGGTGAAAAAGGCATATCGGGACCGTTCTGTCTTTGTGATATTCTCTAATTGGGTGTCACATTACCCTGTAATGGTTCTGGAGGGGCAGTACTAATGCTTGATCCTTTTTCGCTTTCCACATATGGTGGCGGGCGATCATTCAGCAATTGTATAATAAACTCCTCATCGTCTGACTCGTCTGACCTTTTCGAGTTTCTGTTGTTCTCCCTATCTCTGGACTGACTCCTGTTTGTTTTATAGGTAGCTTTCTTTCCCTCCGTCTCTGTTTCATCAGTGATTGCTGGAAACAATTTAATTCCCTGTAGTACGTCTGATCTCCAAACCTTCTGTGTGCTATCCCATCTAGCATCCGCTAGTGTCTTTTCTACTTTTCTTATTCTTGTCTCAACTTTCTTTTGTTGTTGGTTTCTAGCTATTAGCTCCCAGATTGCTAATGCCTCAAACTGTGCTGGCCTTGGAAGTACTTTCATGTCGTATAGCGCGAATCTTAAATTCTCCAAAACCCTTAGGTTAAACGACCCATGGATAGGGAACGCTACACTTCCATGCTTCTCTGTTAATTTGCACCATTGCTTTAGCCAAAGACATGGTGCCACACCCTTTTCTTCAATTACGATGTAAGCTGGTGTACCCTCAGGTGGTGTTTCTTCTCCTACGTTTGCTTTAATGTAAACATCTCCCCTCATGGCACTCTTAAATGCTTTGAAAAACTTCATCTTTCCGTCTTTTATTTTTCAAAATGAGTAATCAATAAGTGACTTTAATTCCCGGAATACTCTTCGCTTGCCTTTCCCCACCAATTGCGCTTCATGAACTGCATCCAATCCATGCGCGACCCTTCTCGCCAACCAACCTATCCCAGCGTGGCTCCTAGTGACGTCACACTCACACACTGCGGCTGACAAAGTCCTGCGGCTTATCCTCCTTCATTCAGCTTCACTCAAAACTAATTTCTGCAATATATCGCGAGCACTAACCAAAAGAAGAAAACAAATCTGTCGGTTTACTACAGGAAGGGTAACACACTCGCTTCAGAAACCTTAGGGATTTTTCACTAGTCTCAGCAGTTATTCCATCTTTCTCGGTCTCCCACTTTCGCAAGTAAAATTTGGCCCGCAAACTTTACTCTCAACTGATCAATTAACTATTCTAGAGCGCTTTAGAATTCGTCAAATCTCAAAGTCAAAATTTTCTCTCATACCTCAATATTCATACCAACTTGTTGACCACGCCCGATCAACCTACTAAACCGAACAGATTACAACATCAATCAAGTGTCTCATGCACTTTCCAACATACTCCGAAGTCTCTTGACCTCGCATCAACAACAACCACGTGGACAATTTTTCTGCACAAAGCGCTACACACACGTGAAGTTCGACGACTTCCCTACTCTCACACTTTGGAGTCACACTCCTCTAAAACTTCAACTGGAGTGCGTAACCCCCCTAAAATCCTCACAAACTTCTCAATTCATCTGCGGCAATAAGCTGTGCAAGCGCAAAACCCTAACTTCACTCATACCGTCACTAGAAGCGCCTAAAACATTCTCATGCCTCCATGTCCTCCATTCGCAAGCTCTGAGATCCCGGGAAAGTCATTGGGGACTTAGGGCATCATCATCTCTTCAACTTGTTTTATCAAAGTAAATTCTAACTTAACTCCGGCTATTGCTCGGATGGGGTCCCAAAGGGCGAAACTATCAATCTCTGCTACCATCTACTGATAACGCGTCCAGCCCTTATAAATTACCTGTACCTGGACACGTTGGAGGTCGGTGAACCTTTTAGCCGAGTTGGGCTCTCCTCATCCTTGAATAGTCGGGTCACTTAAATCAATAATCAATAACTATTGTAATCGATAGCCAATGCTCAATTAATAGATCGAAATAACGCATTAGAAATAAATAACAGTTGGTATTTCGACGCACCATGGCCTTTCAGTCATGAATAACCACACCAGTTTATTAAAAGTTAGTGAATTTATTTCCCTATATTAACAAAGCTAGCACAATGTATATAAGTCTCAAAACCAAATGATATATGTATACGAACATTACTAGCTGTCCATAGCGGCGGAAGAAACACAATCTACGAAATATCTGAATAATGGTACATTCAGTTATGGCAATACAAATCACTAATATAAGCAACTGAATTTGACTAATTTCATACATCGGTCAGCAAGACAAGATTTCAATTCAGCATGGTGCATCAAGTTCATATCTCGACTAACCTCTAATTAGCATTGGCATGTGGGACTTCCTGCAAAACGAATTTAGTCAACACAAATTTGGAAAACTTCTAGCTTGGGCCCTATCAAAATAGCAGTTGGTACCTAGAAGGAAAAAAAACACAATGCATAATACAATTATCCTTTCATAATTACCAATTACAATCAGCATTCAAGAAAGTCTTCATCCTTCAGGTACCGGTTCGATCAGCATGGGGCAGAATTTCAAAGGGGCAAAGTTAAGGGCAAGGTTTCTTGCAGCAGCAAGGGGAATGGGACAAAATTACTGCATGGGCGAGACGGGGCAATTTAAAGTTAAAGTCTCTAGGGTGAGAATTCTCAAAGTCTCTGGAATAGCGAAAAGGGTATCAAGATGTCGTCTAAGATGGCGTCTGGCTTTTGGCTTCAAAGATGGCATCAAGAAAATGGCTGACTTCTCTTTGTCCAGTGGGTTTAAGTAAGAAATATTCCATATTCTGCAGGGTGCTCCATTGGAGGGTTCATAAGGTGGCTTCAAATTGACCAATGAAAAATGTCTTTCTACTAGTACTCATTTATGCATACATTGTCCTTGGAGCCTTGGAACACAAGTTGTAACATGGCTTGCCAATTATTTTGATATCTGTACCTCCTTTGTCCGCACCTGCAGAGACTGACCTTGCTTCAAAGGGGATGAAACTGGCCTAGTACGAAACCTTGGAGATAAGTGTATTAGTCATCTCTACTGGAAAAATACAACTTTAAGCAAGAATATATGATACATTAGTTCAAGGAAAAGCCACGCAGTTAGAAGTTGAGACCAGGCAACTAGGCCAAAGCCTTTACTAAATTTAAGCTAAGCACAAACAGTTTCAATAAGAAATCATGGCACACATTTGTAATTATGACGGATTACTACAATTTTCAATTCTTCATGATTAATAAAGCACGTTTATAATATTGGCGAACTACTCCGAGGGCACAATTTCCCCTGTACATTATTTTCTTTGCTAAAATCACACTACATATTACGATTTTGGTTATGTGATACGTGAATATATGTAGGACCCTCTTTTTCTGCGTCATCAATCCATCCTCTGATGACTAATTATGGCATCACATCGAATCTTCCCACAAATTTTATTTCATTAAAATTCTGTTTTAGTAATTTGGCATTTCAGTCAATTCCCTCTTTCTTTTGGTTCCCTTTGATTTTTCTCTGTATATTTCTACTATTTTGTTTTCTATTTTCTCTTCTCTTTTCCTTTTGTTCCTTGGTTTCAACATTTTGATAGCTTTCCATATTCCCCAAATTCCTAATACACAAATTAATATTATTAATATTCCCTTTATTATTTTCAGTAATAATCCGTTCCAAATGTTGCTGAGCCAATTTCCCACCGAAGCAAATCCCTTTCCAACCTTTTCCCATACTCCTGGTTCTTTCAATTCCTTTAAATCTGTACTTTTGTTAGTTAAGTTTGTAAGCATCTTTCTAATTCGCCCACTGCTGTCTGGTATATATGTACAACAGTGGCGTGTACCAAGCATTTTGAAAACGCCACCATCCTTTGCTAAAAGAATGTCTAAGGCAAGCTGATTTTGAAGAGTCATAGCTCTTTCTGCAGCGAGTTCAGCATCCATCAGGATTATAGCTCCTGAGAATTTTGTCAGCATGTTATCCACAATAGTAGACAACTTTCGTATTTTGATTGAATTCAATATGACTCCCACTGAAGGAATCAAAGCTCCAAATATATCTCCTACCACACCAGAAGCTGTCTCTCTCTTCTGAACATGATGTGATTCAGACAGCTTTGGAAATTTCCTTAAGTCGTCTAGTTGATAAATCTTTGGGAACACTATTCCCAAATAACATCTCCTATACCATCCTTTAGGAAGACGATAATAGGCGTTAAGTCCACAAATATAATATATCCCTGGAATAACTGGGTCTTGTCCATTCAGCATACACGTCCATTTAGGTTGAAACAAAAACGTATGTTTACATTCACTTGTTCCCACAAAGACTGTGTCGTAATATGATTTATGTCTATGTATACAGAATCTCCCTACGTGTAACATATCTAAAGCTATTTTCCCTTGTGTCTTTATCGCAGCAAAAGCATAGTTATCTACAGATGTCCTTTTGTGTAATTCCCTTTCTAATTCCTCCTTCATTTCTTTCCTCCTATCGTCAGTGCGGTCTAAGAAATTTATCTCCAGCGGCGAAAGCAAGCATGTAAGGTTCTCTCTATGTGCGTGAGCTGTGTGAAGAGGTGACAACGGCTCAAAGAAGCCTCTCATCAATTTTATACAATAATCTCTGGCTACTTTACTCAGTTACTCGATTATGGGGACATATGCAAATGTAACATCATAATTAGAGTAAAAATAATGAATATACTGCTGACCATAAAATCTGGACATTATTATACTACATGTAATTCCATACGTAAGAGGCATGCTATGATACGTCACCCCTTCCACTACTGAGGTAGGTATTTGTGTGCACACATAACAATCTTTCGCATCCATGGTCTCAACATACTCACTCAGCAAGCGATAGAAAACATTAGACGAAAGTTCCTTTTTATCATGCAGATGTCTTTCATCTTGTTCGAGTCTCTTTAAAGCTGTTAATTCAGTAGTAGTTTCAGGTCTAGAAGTAAAAGCATCATTCGTCCCTCTCTCATCCTTTCCATGCATTCCAAGAACTATTGCTACAATGATTAGTACGCATGCAGTTATTAGACCTATACACACGTATTTACAACACTTAATTTTATGCCCCTGTGTAGTGTAGCCTGCCATGATCTGTATAGAATCAGAAAGTTGAAGACACTTTATCAAATCGGATTTGCAGATATATACAAAGCTGAACGAGTTCAATGTTCACACAGTTTTCTTTAGCAGCTTCGTCTCTTATCGGTTAGCAGCTTTGTCTCAAAATCGGTTTCAAAGTCAATCAAGTTTAGCAAAGTCTTAGCCGGTTTAAAAGTCAATCAGGTTATCAATGTTTTATTCAGTAAAGTTCATGGAGCTTCACTTCTCAAGTGCCAAAGTGAAGTTCTGCCTCTTCGTTCTCGAGACTGAGAGATAGGAATTCGTCTGGCTAATCGTTAGCGGCTATGTATGCCCACTCCGGACCAGAGTACCTTCTGCTTGGTATTCTTTTTCTTTTCAATTTTGCATCTCCCTTTGATTCTCTCTCACGGGTGCTTTCTTCCTTGGTCAGGTCTTTCTCTTCACTTGGTGTGGCTATTGCGACAGGCACTTCTTTTCTTTTCTCTTTCAACTTTGGCTCTTCATTCTCATTTGGTATTCCTTTAATCCTTAGTTTCACTGGTGATATACTTTACCTCTGTTTCGCACTGTTTTCACCCGAGGGACCTGCAACCGATTCCAGAAGGGGTTGAGTGATTTCACTTTGTCCCTCCTCTTTTTCTTCCTCCAGGAGGTCGATCACATTTTCCTTTTCTTTTCCTGTATCGTCTGTTTCTGGGAAAGCCCTCCTCTGATCAGGCCCTCCTGCTTCTTCACTTGTTGCAGGCTCTTTGTCACCCTCAGGGTCTCCGTCGCTTTCTGATGTCTCTCCTCCGTTCTCCTTAAATGGATCGTCTGTTTCTTCTTCGGAGAGTATCTCTCCCTCCTCTAATTCTGTTCGTTCACCTCCAGGTTCTCGCTGCTTTGTCTCGGTGTCTGGTACTTTCTTGTCGGTCACTGGTGATTTCAGTGCTTCAACTTCCTCTTCAGTGGGGCACGTCACCCTTTTCGTGTGAGTGGCGTGAATCCAGTTGGGAACTCCTGCACACTTCACAGCGGTAGTAGTCGTCAGAATCACTTGGAAAGGCCCTTTCCAACGAGGCTCCAAACACGACTTCCTCACGTGCTTCTTTATCACGACCCAGTCGCCTGCTTTCAGGGCGTGTCCTGGACCTTGGATCGGTGGCACGGTGGTTGCCAAAACCTGGTGAGAAAAAGAGCGCACCACATCAGCTAGACCTTTGCAGTAGTCCAACACCATATCATCTGTAATATTCAACAGAGCATTTGCAGGAACTGCTGGAAGCCTCATGGCTCTGCCCATGAGGATCTCGTGCGGGGACAGTCCAGTTTTCCTGTCAGGGGTGTTTCTCATAGACATTAATAACAAGGGCAATGCGTCAGGCCATTTCAAGTTTGTTGATGCACATATTTTCGCCATCCTTGACTTCAATGTGCCGTTCATTTGCTCCACTAGACCTGAGGCTTCAGGGCGGTAGCTACAATGCAACTTTTGCTCAATGTTCAGCGCTGTACACAGTAATTTTATTACTTCGTTATTGAAGTGACTTCCCCTATCTGATTCTAAAGAGATCGGGAATCCGAAACGTGGCATTAGTTCCCTCAAGAGTAGTTTGGCAACTGTGAGACTGTCATTCCTACGTGTGGGGTATGCTTCAATCCAGTGACTAAAAATACACACAATCACCAACACATACTTCAAGCCTCCATGCACAGGCATTTCAATAAAATCCATTTGCATCCTGCTGAATGGACCTCCAGCTCTCCCAATGTGGCTCAAATTTACTACTGTTCCTTTCCCCGCGTTCATTTGTTGACAAATGACGCAACGGTGGCAAACTGCTTCAGCAACTTGATGGAATTTGGGGTTAAACCAACCAGTTTTGAATAGCCTGACCATGGCGTCTCTTCCAAGATGAGCCTGTCCATGGTAGAACCTGGCCAATTGTGTCAACAGGCTGTTAGGCAGAACCAATTTCCCTTCACTTGAGACCCACAAATCATCTGGTTTCTTTGCACATTGCAATTTACTCCATGAGAGTTTCTCATCTTCACTAACGTCGTTCTGTAAAGACTTCAATTCATCTATTGTATCTACGACTTTTAGAGCAAAGTCTTCGCTTGGTTCAAGTTCTGGCTCATTTATCAAGTTCCATTCATCTCTGAGCAATATACAGTTCAATGCGCAAAATCTTGCGACTTGATTTGCATATCCATTTCCCAAAGAAATGTAATCCTGTGATTTCGAGTGTGCACTGCATTTTACCACTGCCACTTCTCCTGGTAATTGGATGGCATGTAACAATTCTCTTATTCTTTCACCATTTTTCACTGGCGATCCTGAAGAGGTCATGAAGCCTCTCTGTGACCACAACTGTCCAAAGTCATGCACTATTCTAAATCCGTACTGGCTGTCAGTGTAAATGGTGACTTTCATCAATGCGGAAAGTTGGCAAGCTCTAGTGAGCGCCACCAGTTCCGCTACCTGTGCAGAGTAAACTCCTTGAAGCCAGGATGCTTCCAGAACACCTGTTATCGTACATACAGCATATCCTGCTTTCAATATTCCCAGTGCATCTCTTAAACATGAACCATCAACAAAGAGGATTTGATCATTGTCTTCCAATCGGGTGTCTTTGATATCAGGTCTTGGTTTTGTACAAAATTCAGTCACCTGAAGGCAGTCGTGCTCGACGTCTTCAGCGTTCTCAATTTCGACATTCTCGCTGGGAAACAATGTTGCTGGATTCAACGTAGTGCACCTTTTCAGCTGCACACTTGGTGAACCCAAAATTATCGTCTCGTACCTTGTAAGCCTGGCACCAGTCATGTGCTGTGTTCGGGAACGTGTCAAAAGTATCTCGACTGAGTGAGGGACCATGACTGTTAAAGGATGTCCCATCACTATTCCTTCACTCTGGGTTAGGCTGATACCAACTGCTGCTACGGCACGCAAGCACCCCGGGAGTGCTGCTGCGACCGGATCCAAAGTAGCTGAAAAATATGCTACTGGTCTGTTAATGCCACCATGGGCTTGAGTCAAGACAGACAAGGAACATGCATCACGTTCATGACAAAACAGTGTAAAAGGCTTCGTGTAATCAGGCATACCTAAAGCTGGAGCCCTGCACATGCATTCCTTTAATTCCATAAAAGCATCCATCTCATCTCCTTTCAACTCTATTTCATCCAGCGCATCTTTCTGGGTCAGTTTCAGTAAAGGTTTTGCTAGAGTCGAGAAATTGGGAATCCATTGGCGACAGTAGCTCACCATTCCCAAAAACTTTCTCACTTCTCTCCTCGTCTTCGGTGGACTCATCTGGAGTACACTTGTTATCCTTTCTTTCATAATTCTTCGTGACCCTTTCTGTATTTGGTGACCCAAATATTTCACCTTCTTCTGGCAGAATTGTAATTATGAAGGGGACACTTTGTGTCCGTTCCTTCCCAAATGATTCAGTAGGGCAATAGTATCTGCTGTACAGTCACTTTCTGTCTTAGATGCAATTAGCAGATCGTCAATGTATTGCACCAAGGTTGATTCGAACGGTAATTCCAATGATTCTAAATCTTTCTTTAGAATCTGATTGAAAATTGATGGTGATTCCGAAAACCCTTGAGGAATTCGACACCAACTGTAGACCCTGTCCAGGAATTTGAATCAAAAGAGAAATTGGCTGTCCTCATGAAGAGGCACAGAAAAGAACGCTTGTGACAAGTCGATGACTGAGAACCACTCAGCATCACAGGGAATTAGAAACATTGTCACAGCTGGATTTGGTACTACGGGACAACATTTGACTATTATGTCATTTATTTTCCTCAAATCCTGAAAAATCCGGACCTTTCCACTCGGCTTTATCAGTCCCATAATTGGTGAGTTGCATGGACTGCTTAACACTTCTTTTAGTACTCCCTATTTTACAAACTCATCAATGAGTTGGGCGACTTTCATGAGTGTGTCTTGTGCCATATGGTATTGTGGGGTCTGGGGAAAAGTTACATTGGGTTTCACAGTCACCTTCACTGGTTCTACCCCTTTGACCAATCCAACTTCTTTCCCTGTCATATCCCACACTTCCTTTCCGACTGTTTCCTGTAACTCAGCAGGAAAGTCTGCTTCAGTGAGCATTGGGTAAAGAGTAATCAGGGGATACTCTTCATCTACAGTTTCCACTTCGTCCCCTCCTACACTGTCCTCTTCTTCCCCATCACTGTTTGTCTGGATTCTAATCCCATCATTAGAACACATAATCGAACATCCCAATTTGCACAGTAGGTCCCTCCCTAACAGTGATATCGGTCTTGAGTCACACACCACAAATTTATGTGACCCTTGATAGTTACCAATTCTGACTTGCACTGGATCTGTGATTGGGTTCGTCAGGTACCTATTTGCTACTCCCACTACTTGAACTGTTCTCCCTGAAAGTGGCAAATTTGGTACTTCGATGCTCCTAACAGTAGAGCGTGTAGCTCCCGTGTCAACCAAGAATGAAACGCGATGACCCATAACTCTTCCTTCCACATACGGACCCTTTTGGTCAACTTCCAAAGATGCTGCAAGCATACAATTTCCCTCCTCATCTGAACTTTCACTCTCCCATACATCGTTTATTCCATCCTCACTGTTTAAAGGGAACTGGTGTACTGTGTCATTTTGGTTCATTACTTGACCCGTGACCTGTTGAGGAAGCATTACTTGTTGCTGATTCATTGGTGCTAAGGGTATTTGCATTTGCTGATTAGGTACCATGGGAAACTGCTGTTGCATTGGCTGCAACTGCGCCATTTGCGCACAGGGCATTTGCACCTGTTGCAGTTGTATGGGCTGTAGACCCTGCGTCTGATTCATATTATTCTGGAAATTTGGATTTGGACCTCTCAATTTCGGTCCTCTCATATTCTGAAATGCATTGACATCATTGTTTTGCTGACCTACCCCTTCCTGCACCATCATTGGGCACTCCCGTTTCCAATGCCCGACGATTCCGCACGTGTGACATGGCATCACCTTCTTCATTGCCTGTATACCATTTAGAATCATAACAGTATTTATGTCAGGACCATTATTCACAAAACCTCCTCGACCTCTGTCTCTCATCTGCGGCTGAAACATAGCATTTCCCTGCTGTTGCTGCTGCGGCATCTGTTGTTGAAAACCTTGCAAACCTTGCAAACCTGTCTGAGCTGCTCTAAGCTGCATCACCATCACCTTTTCCTTCAACCTTTTCTGTTTTGTCTCAATCTCATCACTGCAGTATTTTGCATAGTTCAACACTTCATCGATCGATTTCGACTGCAACAAATCAAATGCATTTTAATCATCTGACTGACCTCAGGTCTCAGCCCTTCCACAAATCTGAACACAAAATGGAGCATGTCTTTTGCCTCAATCGTTTCCGTGACACTGTAATTTTTAAACGCTTTCAACAATCTCTCATAGTATGCATGTATCGATTCTTTAGCCTCTTGTGCAGTCCTGTCAATCCACATTTTTTGACGCAACCTTGGTTTTCAAGTGCTCGATCACCTTATGGTATAAACTCATTACCGTAGGCGATGGTGCACCTGTGTCCCTATCTCTTTCTGGTTCACTCGTCGGCCAACCTACAGCCCTTTTGCAATCTTCCCATAAATCTGCCGGAACCACAATTTCAAATAAAGTATTCAGGTCTTCCCAGAGACATTTTGCGAGTTTCACAAATCTATCTGTCTGTTGATACCATTCAATCGGTTTCTCTCTCAATTTGGGGAAATCATCCGTAAAGGATTGAATATCGCACCTGTGCCATGGCACATGTACAAGTTTTCCCCCTGCTGTCTCTCTCCTTGGCAACATGGTTATCAAGTCGTCTTTCTGTTGTGTCTTTTCATTCCGATCTGGGGTACTTTCTTTCTTTTTGTCCTTTTTCTTAACCCATTTACTTTCCCATTTATCTAGACATCTCCAGACCTGTGCGCTCTGCAGTATCTCTTTAAGGTGCGTCTTCATCCCTGCCGATCTCATGTGTTCAAAATCTTTTGTCTCAAAGTCTAGCCTGTAACTTCTGCTCAAGTGTTTAGTCTTACCTAGGTCAATCTCATTTCTGTCTGCAATTTCTTGTAACTTCTTATGTATGTTGCTCACTTCTCTAGTAATCCTGGGGCACATGTATCTCAACTCTTCTTCTGTGTATGACTCTAACCTGTTCAGACCCATTGTTCCCTCTACTAGTTCATCTGCTTCCATGCCCAATCTTATTTTATTCAGGTATTCTTCCCCCTTTCCGCTGGATGTACTCTGTGGGGAGTTCAGGTTGTTGAACCATTGTGTTAGCTGTTGTGCGTTCAGTCCCATCAATGTAGCGCTTACGTCAACTGCTACTGATGGCTGCGGTAACTTTTCAGTCTTTGAAGTTAACGGTATTAATAGTGGTGGATTTGACCTTACCACAGTCGACGGAGCACAAATTGGAATTGGATTAAATTCTGACAAGGACCCAGATCCATTTGGCAGTGTTGCTATCGGAGTCATTTCTGGAGTGTTTTCTGTGCATCTTCTCCCTGTCTCACTTTGTACCATTACCCCTTGGTCGCATGCGTTTGAGTTTGCCTGTATATATAGTGGTACTGGCGGACCCACGGTGATAGTCAGAGATATTGCATCTGGATTCTGTCTGTTCCCTGAGTTCTGTGGCATGTTAATCCCCACATTATGATTCATCATTGCTGGCATACCTATCGGGCCCTCTGTTACTCAAGTGTACCTCAGCATTTCTTGTACCTGCTTTTGGGACATCATAATTTGTGTTGATTCGGCTTGAATCAACGTCGGTCGTTGGTAACTCTGTGCCCCCTGAGCCCCTAAGCCAGAAGTTGTACCCAAGTTATGCTCATCACAGCAGTGTCTTTGAACCTGCGGCTGATAAGTATCGACAGGTTTCAATCTAGGGACGTCAGGATATATTCTCTGGACTTGTGGTATTTGTGGTGAAAAAGGCATATCGGGACCGTTCTGTCTTTGTGATATTCTCAAATTGGGTGTCACATTACCCTGTAATGGTTCTGGAGGGGCAGTACTAATGCTTGATCCTTTTTCGCTTTCCACATATGGTGGCGGGCGATCATTCAGCAATTGTATAATAAACTCCTCATCGTCTGACTCGTCTGACCTTTTCGAGTTTCTGTTGTTCTCCCTATCTCTGGACTGACTCCTGTTTGTTTTATAGGTAGCTTTCTTTCCCTCCGTCTCTGTTTCATCAGTGATTGCTGGAAACAATTTAATTCCCTGTAGTACGTCTGATCTCCAAACCTTCTGTGTGCTATCCCATCTAGCATCCGCTAGTGTCTTTTCTACTTTTCTTATTCTTGTCTCAACTTTCTTTTGTTGTTGGTTTCTAGCTATTAGCTCCCAGATTGCTAATGCCTCAAACTGTGCTGGCCTTGGAAGTACTTTCATGTCGTATAGCGCGAATCTTAAATTCTCCAAAACCCTTAGGTTAAACGACCCATGGATAGGGAACGCTACACTTCCATGCTTCTCTGTTAATTTGCACCATTGCTTTAGCCAAAGACATGGTGCCACACCCTTTTCTTCAATTACGATGTAAGCTGGTGTACCCTCAGGTGGTGTTTCTTCTCCTACGTTTGCTTTAATGTAAACATCTCCCCTCATGGCACTCTTAAATGCTTTGAAAAACTTCATCTTTCCGTCTTTTATTTTTCAAAATGAGTAATCAATAAGTGACTTTAATTCCCGGAATACTCTTCGCTTGCCTTTCCCCACCAATTGCGCTTCATGAACTGCATCCAATCCATGCGCGACCCTTCTCGCCAACCAACCTATCCCAGCGTGGCTCCTAGTGACGTCACACTCACACACTGCGGCTGACAAAGTCCTGCGGCTTATCCTCCTTCATTCAGCTTCACTCAAAACTAATTTCTGCAATATATCGCGAGCACTAACCAAAAGAAGAAAACAAATCTGTCGGTTTACTACAGGAAGGGTAACACACTCGCTTCAGAAACCTTAGGGATTTTTCACTAGTCTCAGCAGTTATTCCATCTTTCTCGGTCTCCCACTTTCGCAAGTAAAATTTGGCCCGCAAACTTTACTCTCAACTGATCAATTAACTATTCTAGAGCGCTTTAGAATTCGTCAAATCTCAAAGTCAAAATTTTCTCTCATACCTCAATATTCATACCAACTTGTTGACCACGCCCGATCAACCTACTAAACCGAACAGATTACAACATCAATCAAGTGTCTCATGCACTTTCCAACATACTCCGAAGTCTCTTGACCTCGCATCAACAACAACCACGTGGACAATTTTTCTGCACAAAGCGCTACACACACGTGAAGTTCGACGACTTCCCTACTCTCACACTTTGGAGTCACACTCCTCTAAAACTTCAACTGGAGTGCGTAACCCCCCTAAAATCCTCACAAACTTCTCAATTCATCTGCGGCAATAAGCTGTGCAAGCGCAAAACCCTAACTTCACTCATACCGTCACTAGAAGCGCCTAAAACATTCTCATGCCTCCATGTCCTCCATTCGCAAGCTCTGAGATCCCGGGAAAGTCATTGGGGACTTAGGGCATCATCATCTCTTCAACTTGTTTTATCAAAGTAAATTCTAACTTAACTCCGGCTATTGCTCGGATGGGGTCCCAAAGGGCGAAACTATCAATCTCTGCTACCATCTACTGATAACGCGTCCAGCCCTTATAAATTACCTGTACCTGGACACGTTGGAGGTCGGTGAACCTTTTAGCCGAGTTGGGCTCTCCTCATCCTTGAATAGTCGGGTCACTTAAATCAATAATCAATAACTATTGTAATCGATAGCCAATGCTCAATTAATAGATCGAAATAACTCATTAGAAATAAATAACAGTTGGTATTTCGACGCACCATGGCCTTTCAGTCATGAATAACCACACCAGTTTATTAAAAGTTAGTGAATTTATTTCCCTATATTAACAAAGCTAGCACAATGTATATAAGTCTCAAAACCAAATGATATATGTATACGAACATTACTAGCTGTCCATAGCGGCGGAAGAAACACAATCTACGAAATATCTGAATAATGGTACATTCAGTTATGGCAATACAAATCACTAATATAAGCAACTGAATTTGACTAATTTCATACATCGGTCAGCAAGACAAGATTTCAATTCAGCATGGTGCATCAAGTTCATATCTCGACTAACCTCTAATTAGCATTGGCATGTGGGACTTCCTGCAAAACGAATTTAGTCAACACAAATTTGGAAAACTTCTAGCTTGGGCCCTATCAAAATAGCAGTTGGTACCTAGAAGGAAAAAAAACACAATGCATAATACAATTATCCTTTCATAATTACCAATTACAATCAGCATTCAAGAAAGTCTTCATCCTTCAGGTACCGGTTCGATCAGCATGGGGCAGAATTTCAAAGGGGCAAAGTTAAGGGCAAGGTTTCTTGCAGCAGCAAGGGGAATGGGACAAAATTACTGCATGGGCGAGACGGGGCAATTTAAAGTTAAAGTCTCTAGGGTGAGAATTCTCAAAGTCTCTGGAATAGCGAAAAGGGTATCAAGATGTCGTCTAAGATGGCGTCTGGCTTTTGGCTTCAAAGATGGCATCAAGAAAATGGCTGACTTCTCTTTGTCCAGTGGGTTTAAGTAAGAAATATTCCATATTCTGCAGGGTGCTCCATTGGAGGGTTCATAAGGTGGCTTCAAATTGACCAATGAAAAATGTCTTTCTACTAGTACTCATTTATGCATACATTGTCCTTGGAGCCTTGGAACACAAGTTGTAACATGGCTTGCCAATTATTTTGATATCTGTACCTCCTTTGTCCGCACCTGCAGAGACTGACCTTGCTTCAAAGGGGATGAAACTGGCCTAGTACGAAACCTTGGAGATAAGTGTATTAGTCATCTCTACTGGAAAAATACAACTTTAAGCAAGAATATATGATACATTAGTTCAAGGAAAAGCCACGCAGTTAGAAGTTGAGACCAGGCAACTAGGCCAAAGCCTTTACTAAATTTAAGCTAAGCACAAACAGTTTCAATAAGAAATCATGGCACACATTTGTAATTATGACGGATTACTACAATTTTCAATTCTTCATGATTAATAAAGCACGTTTATAATATTGGCGAACTACTCCGAGGGCACAATTTCCCCTGTACATTATTTTCTTTGCTAAAATCACACTACATATTACGATTTTGGTTATGTGATACGTGAATATATGTAGGACCCTCTTTTTCTGTGTCATCAATCCATCCTCTGATGACTAATTATGGCATCACATCGAATCTTCCCACAAATTTTATTTCATTAAAATTCTGTTTTAGTAATTTGGCATTTCAGTCAATTCCCTCTTTCTTTTGGTTCCCTTTGATTTTTCTCTGTATATTTCTACTATTTTGTTTTCTATTTTCTCTTCTCTTTTCCTTTTGTTCCTTGGTTTCAACATTTTGATAGCTTTCCATATTCCCCAAATTCCTAATACACAAATTAATATTATTAATATTCCCTTTATTATTTTCAGTAATAATCCGTTCCAAACGTTGCTGAGCCAATTTCCCACCGAAGCAAATCCCTTTCCAACCTTTTCCCATACTCCTGGTTCTTTCAATTCCTTTAAATCTGTACTTTCGTTAGTTAAGTTTGTAAGCATCTTTCTAATTCGCCCACTGCTGTCTGGTATATATGTACAACAGTGGCGTGTACCAAGCATTTTGAAAACGCCACCATCCTTTGCTAAAAGAATGTCTAAGGCAAGCTGATTTTGAAGAGTCATAGCTCTTTCTGCAGCGAGTTCAGCATCCATCAGGATTATAGCTCCTGAGAATTTTGTCAGCATGTTATCCACAATAGTAGACAACTTTCGTATTTTGATTGAATTCAATATGACTCCCACTGAAGGAATCAAAGCTCCAAATATATCTCCTACCACACCAGAAGCTGTCTCTCTCTTCTGAACATGATGTGATTCAGACAGCTTTGGAAATTTCCTTAAGTCGTCTAGTTGATAAATCTTTGGGAACACTATTCCCAAATAACATCTCCTATACCATCCTTTAGGAAGACGATAATAGGCGTTAAGTCCACAAATATAATATATCCCTGGAATAACTGGGTCTTGTCCATTCAGCATACACGTCCATTTAGGTTGAAACAAAAACGTATGTTTACATTCACTTGTTCCCACAAAGACTGTGTCGTAATATGATTTATGTCTATGTATACAGAATCTCCCTACGTGTAACATATCTAAAGCTATTTTCCCTTGTGTCTTTATCGCAGCAAAAGCATAGTTATCTACAGATGTCCTTTTGTGTAATTCCCTTTCTAATTCCTCCTTCATTTCTTTCCTCCTATCGTCAGTGCGGTCTAAGAAATTTATCTCCAGCGGCGAAAGCAAGCATGTAAGGTTCTCTCTATGTGCGTGAGCTGTGTGAAGAGGTGACAACGGCTCAAAGAAGCCTCTCATCAATTTTATACAATAATCTCTGGCTACTTTACTCAGTTACTCGATTATGGGGACATATGCAAATGTAACATCATAATTAGAGTAAAAATAATGAATATACTGCTGACCATAAAATCTGGACATTATTATACTACATGTAATTCCATACGTAAGAGGCATGCTATGATACGTCACCCCTTCCACTACTGAGGTAGGTATTTGTGTGCACACATAACAATCTTTCGCATCCATGGTCTCAACATACTCACTCAGCAAGCGATAGAAAACATTAGACGAAAGTTCCTTTTTATCATGCAGATGTCTTTCATCTTGTTCGAGTCTCTTTAAAGCTGTTAATTCAGTAGTAGTTTCAGGTCTAGAAGTAAAAGCATCATTCGTCCCTCTCTCATCCTTTCCATGCATTCCAAGAACTATTGCTACAATGATTAGTACGCATGCAGTTATTAGACCTATACACACGTATTTACAACACTTAATTTTATGCCCCTGTGTAGTGTAGCCTGCCATGATCTGTATAGAATCAGAAAGTTGAAGACACTTTATCAAATCGGATTTGCAGATATATACAAAGCTGAACGAGTTCAATGTTCACACAGTTTTCTTTAGCAGCTTCGTCTCTTATCGGTTAGCAGCTTTGTCTCAAAATCGGTTTCAAAGTCAATCAAGTTTAGCAAAGTCTTAGCCGGTTTAAAAGTCAATCAGGTTATCAATGTTTTATTCAGTAAAGTTCATGGAGCTTCACTTCTCAAGTGCCAAAGTGAAGTTCTGCCTCTTCGTTCTCGAGACTGAGAGATAGGAATTCGTCTGGCTAATCGTTAGCGGCTATGTATGCCCACTCCGGACCAGAGTACCTTCTGCTTGGTATTCTTTTTCTTTTCAATTTTGCATCTCCCTTTGATTCTCTCTCACGGGTGCTTTCTTCCTTGGTCAGGTCTTTCTCTTCACTTGGTGTGGCTATTGCGACAGGCACTTCTTTTCTTTTCTCTTTCAACTTTGGCTCTTCATTCTCATTTGGTATTCCTTTAATCCTTAGTTTCACTGGTGATATACTTTACCTCTGTTTCGCACTGTTTTCACCCGAGGGACCTGCAACCGATTCCAGAAGGGGTTGAGTGATTTCACTTTGTCCCTCCTCTTTTTCTTCCTCCAGGAGGTCGATCACATTTTCCTTTTCTTTTCCTGTATCGTCTGTTTCTGGGAAAGCCCTCCTCTGATCAGGCCCTCCTGCTTCTTCACTTGTTGCAGGCTCTTTGTCACCCTCAGGGTCTCCGTCGCTTTCTGATGTCTCTCCTCCGTTCTCCTTAAATGGATCGTCTGTTTCTTCTTCGGAGAGTATCTCTCCCTCCTCTAATTCTGTTCGTTCACCTCCAGGTTCTCGCTGCTTTGTCTCGGTGTCTGGTACTTTCTTGTCGGTCACTGGTGATTTCAGTGCTTCAACTTCCTCTTCAGTGGGGCACGTCACCCTTTTCGTGTGAGTGGCGTGAATCCAGTTGGGAACTCCTGCACACTTCACAGCGGTAGTAGTCGTCAGAATCACTTGGAAAGGCCCTTTCCAACGAGGCTCCAAACACGACTTCCTCACGTGCTTCTTTATCACGACCCAGTCGCCTGCTTTCAGGGCGTGTCCTGGACCTTGGATCGGTGGCACGGTGGTTGCCAAAACCTGGTGAGAAAAAGAGCGCACCACATCAGCTAGACCTTTGCAGTAGTCCAACACCATATCATCTGTAATATTCAACAGAGCATTTGCAGGAACTGCTGGAAGCCTCATGGCTCTGCCCATGAGGATCTCGTGCGGGGACAGTCCAGTTTTCCTATCAGGGGTGTTTCTCATAGACATTAATAACAAGGGCAATGCGTCAGGCCATTTCAAGTTTGTTGATGCACATATTTTCGCCATCCTTGACTTCAATGTGCCGTTCATTTGCTCCACTAGACCTGAGGCTTCAGGGCGGTAGCTACAATGCAACTTTTGCTCAATGTTCAGCGCTGTACACAGTAATTTTATTACTTCGTTATTGAAGTGACTTCCCCTATCTGATTCTAAAGAGATCGGGAATCCGAAACGTGGCATTAGTTCCCTCAAGAGTAGTTTGGCAACTGTGAGACTGTCATTCCTACGTGTGGGGTATGCTTCAATCCAGTGACTAAAAATACACACAATCACCAACACATACTTCAAGCCTCCATGCACAGGCATTTCAATAAAATCCATTTGCATCCTGCTGAATGGACCTCCAGCTCTCCCAATGTGGCTCAAATTTACTACTGTTCCTTTCCCCGCGTTCATTTGTTGACAAATGACGCAACGGTGGCAAACTGCTTCAGCAACTTGATGGAATTTGGGGTTAAACCAACCAGTTTTGAATAGCCTGACCATGGCGTCTCTTCCAAGATGAGCCTGTCCATGGTAGAACCTGGCCAATTGTGTCAACAGGCTGTTAGGCAGAACCAATTTCCCTTCACTTGAGACCCACAAATCATCTGGTTTCTTTGCACATTGCAATTTACTCCATGAGAGTTTCTCATCTTCACTAACGTCGTTCTGTAAAGACTTCAATTCATCTATTGTATCTACGACTTTTAGAGCAAAGTCTTCGCTTGGTTCAAGTTCTGGCTCATTTATCAAGTTCCATTCATCTCTGAGCAATATACAGTTCAATGCGCAAAATCTTGCGACTTGATTTGCATATCCATTTCCCAAAGAAATGTAATCCTGTGATTTCGAGTGTGCACTGCATTTTACCACTGCCACTTCTCCTGGTAATTGGATGGCATGTAACAATTCTCTTATTCTTTCACCATTTTTCACTGGCGATCCTGAAGAGGTCATGAAGCCTCTCTGTGACCACAACTGTCCAAAGTCATGCACTATTCTAAATCCGTACTGGCTGTCAGTGTAAATGGTGACTTTCATCAATGCGGAAAGTTGGCAAGCTCTAGTGAGCGCCACCAGTTCCGCTACCTGTGCAGAGTAAACTCCTTGAAGCCAGGATGCTTCCAGAACACCTGTTATCGTACATACAGCATATCCTGCTTTCAATATTCCCAGTGCATCTCTTAAACATGAACCATCAACAAAGAGGATTTGATCATTGTCTTCCAATCGGGTGTCTTTGATATCAGGTCTTGGTTTTGTACAAAATTCAGTCACCTGAAGGCAGTCGTGCTCGACGTCTTCAGCGTTCTCAATTTCGACATTCTCGCTGGGAAACAATGTTGCTGGATTCAACGTAGTGCACCTTTTCAGCTGCACACTTGGTGAACCCAAAATTATCGTCTCGTACCTTGTAAGCCTGGCACCAGTCATGTGCTGTGTTCGGGAACGTGTCAAAAGTATCTCGACTGAGTGAGGGACCATGACTGTTAAAGGATGTCCCATCACTATTCCTTCACTCTGGGTTAGGCTGATACCAACTGCTGCTACAGCACGCAAGCACCCCGGCAGTGCTGCTGCGACCGGATCCAAAGTAGCTGAAAAATATGCTACTGGTCTGTTAATGCCACCATGGGCTTGAGTCAAGACAGACAAGGAACATGCATCACGTTCATGACAAAACAGTGTAAAAGGCTTCGTGTAATCAGGCATACCTAAAGCTGGAGCCCTGCACATGCATTCCTTTAATTCCATAAAAGCATCCATCTCATCTCCTTTCAACTCTATTTCATCCAGCGCATCTTTCTGGGTCAGTTTCAGTAAAGGTTTTGCTAGAGTCGAGAAATTGGGAATCCATTGGCGACAGTAGCTCACCATTCCCAAAAACTTTCTCACTTCTCTCCTCGTCTTCGTGGACTCATCTGGAGTACACTTGTTATCCTTTCTTTCATAATTCTTCGTGACCCTTTCTGTATTTGGTGACCCAAATATTTCACCTTCTTCTGGCAGAATTGTAATTTTGAAGGGGACACTTTGTGTCCGTTCCTTCCCAAATGATTCAGTAGGGCAATAGTATCTGCTGTACAGTCACTTTCTGTCTTAGATGCAATTAGCAGATCGTCAATGTATTGCACCAAGGTTGATTCGAACGGTAATTCCAACGATTCTAAATCTTTCTTTAGAATCTGATTGAAAATTGATGGTGATTCCGAAAACCCTTGAGGAATTCGACACCAACTGTAGACCCTGTCCAGGAATTTGAATCAAAAGAGAAATTGGCTGTCCTCATGAAGAGGCACAGAAAAGAACGCTTGTGACAAGTCGATGACTGAGAACCACTCAGCATCACAGGGAATTAGAAACATTGTCACAGCTGGATTTGGTACTACGGGACAACATTTGACTATTATGTCATTTATTTTCCTCAAATCCTGAACAATCCGGACCTTTCCACTCGGCTTTATCAGTCCCATAATTGGTGAGTTGCATGGACTGCTTAACACTTCTTTTAGTACTCCCTATTTTACAAACTCATCAATGAGTTGGGCGACTTTCATGAGTGTGTCTTGTGCCATATGGTATTGTGGGGTCTGGGGAAAAGTTACATTGGGTTTCACAGTCACCTTCACTGGTTCTACCCCTTTGACCAATCCAACTTCTTTCCCTGTCATATCCCACACTTCCTTTCCGACTGTTTCCTGTAACTCAGCAGGAAAGTCTGCTTCAGTGAGCATTGGGTAAAGAGTAATCAGGGGATACTCTTCATCTACAGTTTCCACTTCGTCCCCTCCTACACTGTCCTCTTCTTCCCCATCACTGTTTGTCTGGATTCTAATCCCATCATTAGAACACATAATCGAACATCCCAATTTGCACAATAGGTCCCTCCCTAACAGTGATATCGGTCTTGAGTCACACACCACAAATTTATGTGACCCTTGATAGTTACCAATTCTGACTTGCACTGGATCTGTGATTGGGTTCGTCAGGTACCTATTTGCTACTCCCACTACTTGAACTGTTCTCCCTGAAAGTGGCAAATTTGGTACTTCGATGCTCCTAACAGTAGAGCGTGTAGCTCCCGTGTCAACCAAGAATGAAACGCGATGACCCATAACTCTTCCTTCCACATACGGACCCTTTTGGTCAACTTCCAAAGATGCTGCAAGCATACAATTTCCCTCCTCATCTGAACTTTCACTCTCCCATACATCGTTTATTCCATCCTCACTGTTTAAAGGGAACTGGTGTACTGTGTCATTTTGGTTCATTACTTGACCCGTGACCTGTTGAGGAAGCATTACTTGTTGCTGATTCATTGGTGCTAAGGGTATTTGCATTTGCTGATTAGGTACCATGGGAAACTGCTGTTGCATTGGCTGCAACTGCGCCATTTGCGCACAGGGCATTTGCACCTGTTGCAGTTGTATGGGCTGTAGACCCTGCGTCTGATTCATATTATTCTGGAAATTTGGATTTGGACCTCTCAATTTCGGTCCTCTCATATTCTGAAATGCATTGACATCATTGTTTTGCTGACCTACCCCTTCCTGCACCATCATTGGGCACTCCCGTTTCCAATGCCCGACGATTCCGCACGTGTGACATGGCATCACCTTCTTCATTGCCTGTATACCATTTAGAATCATAACAGTATTTATGTCAGGACCATTATTCACAAAACCTCCTCGACCTCTGTCTCTCATCTGCGGCTGAAACATAGCATTTCCCTGCTGTTGCTGCTGCGGCATCTGTTGTTGAAAACCTTGCAAACCTTGCAAACCTGTCTGAGCTGCTCTAAGCTGCATCACCATCACCTTTTCCTTCAACCTTTTCTATTTTGTCTCAATCTCATCACTGCAGTATTTTGCATAGTTCAACACTTCATCGATCGATTTCGACTGCAACAAATCAAATGCATTTTAATCATCTGACTGACCTCAGGTCTCAGCCCTTCCACAAATCTGAACACAAAATGGAGCATGTCTTTTGCCTCAATCGTTTCCGTGACACTGTAATTTTTAAACGCTTTCAACAATCTCTCATAGTATGCATGTATCGATTCTTTAGCCTCTTGTGCAGTCCTGTCAATCCACATTTTTTGACGCAACCTTGGTTTTCAAGTGCTCGATCACCTTATGGTATAAACTCATTACCGTAGGCGATGGTGCACCTGTGTCCCTATCTCTTTCTGGTTCACTCGTCGGCCAACCTACAGCCCTTTTGCAATCTTCCCATAAATCTGCCGGAACCACAATTTCAAATAAAGTATTCAGGTCTTCCCAGAGACATTTTGCGAGTTTCACAAATCTATCTGTCTGTTGATACCATTCAATCGGTTTCTCTCTCAATTTGGGGAAATCATCCGTAAAGGATTGAATATCGCACCTGTGCCATGGCACATGTACAAGTTTTCCCCCTGCTGTCTCTCTCCTTGGCAACATGGTTATCAGGTCGTCATTCTGTTGTGTCTTTTCATTCCGATCTGGGGTACTTTCTTTCTTTTTGTCCTTTTTCTTAACCCATTTACTTTCCCATTTATCTAGACATCTCCAGACCTGTGCGCTCTGCAGTATCTCTTTAAGGTGCGTCTTCATCCCTGCCGATCTCATGTGTTCAAAATCTTTTGTCTCAAAGTCTAGCCTGTAACTTCTGCTCAAGTGTTTAGTCTTACCTAGGTCAATCTCATTTCTGTCTGCAATTTCTTGTAACTTCTTATGTATGTTGCTCACTTCTCTAGTAATCCTGGGGCACATGTATCTCAACTCTTCTTCTGTGTATGACTCTAACCTGTTTAGACCCATTGTTCCCTCTACTAGTTCATCTGCTTCCATGCCCAATCTTATTTTATTCAGGTATTCTTCCCCCTTTCCGCTGGATGTACTCTGTGGGGAGTTCAGGTTGTTGAACCATTGTGTTAGCTGTTGTGCGTTCAGTCCCATCAATGTAGCGCTTACGTCAACTGCTACTGATGGCTGCGGTAACTTTTCAGTCTTTGAAGTTAACGGTATTAATAGTGGTGGATTTGACCTTACCACAGTCGACGGAGCACAAATTGGAATTGGATTAAATTCTGACAAGGACCCAGATCCATTTGGCAGTGTTGCTATCGGAGTCATTTCTGGAGTGTTTTCTGTGCATCTTCTCCCTGTCTCACTTTGTACCATTACCCCTTGGTCGCATGCGTTTGAGTTTGCCTGTATATATAGTGGTACTGGCGGACCCACGGTGATAGTCAGAGATATTGCATCTGGATTCTGTCTGTTCCCTGAGTTCTGTGGCATGTTAATCCCCACATTATGATTCATCATTGCTGGCATACCTATCGGGCCCTCTGTTACTCAAGTGTACCTCAGCACTTCTTGTACTGCTTTTGGGACATCATAATTTGTGTTGATTCGGCTTGAATCAACGTCGGTCGTTGGTAACTCTGTGCCCCCTGAGCCCCTAAGCCAGAAGTTGTACCCAAGTTATGCTCATCACAGCAGTGTCTTTGAACCTGCGGCTGATAAGTATCGACAGGTTTCAATCTAGGGACGTCAGGATATATTCTCTGGACTTGTGGTATTTGTGGTGAAAAAGGCATATCGGGACCGTTCTGTCTTTGTGATATTCTCAAATTGGGTGTCACATTACCCTGTAATGGTTCTGGAGGGGCAGTACTAATGCTTGATCCTTTTTCGCTTTCCACATATGGTGGCGGGCGATCATTCAGCAATTGTATAATAAACTCCTCATCGTCTGACTCGTCTGACCTTTTCGAGTTTCTGTTGTTCTCCCTATCTCTGGACTGACTCCTGTTTGTTTTATAGGTAGCTTTCTTTCCCTCCGTCTCTGTTTCATCAGTGATTGCTGGAAACAATTTAATTCCCTGTAGTACGTCTGATCTCCAAACCTTCTGTGTGCTATCCCATCTAGCATCCGCTAGTGTCTTTTCTACTTTTCTTATTCTTGTCTCAACTTTCTTTTGTTGTTGGTTTCTAGCTATTAGCTCCCAGATTGCTAATGCCTCAAACTGTGCTGGCCTTGGAAGTACTTTCATGTCGTATAGCGCGAATCTTAAATTCTCCAAAACCCTTAGGTTAAACGACCCATGGATAGGGAACGCTACACTTCCATGCTTCTCTGTTAATTTGCACCATTGCTTTAGCCAAAGACATGGTGCCACACCCTTTTCTTCAATTACGATGTAAGCTGGTGTACCCTCAGGTGGTGTTTCTTCTCCTACGTTTGCTTTAATGTAAACATCTCCCCTCATGGCACTCTTAAATGCTTTGAAAAACTTCATCTTTCCGTCTTTTATTTTTCAAAATGAGTAATCAATAAGTGACTTTAATTCCCGGAATACTCTTCGCTTGCCTTTCCCCACCAATTGCGCTTCATGAACTGCATCCAATCCATGCGCGACCCTTCTCGCCAACCAACCTATCCCAGCGTGGCTCCTAGTGACGTCACACTCACACACTGCGGCTGACAAAGTCCTGCGGCTTATCCTCCTTCATTCAGCTTCACTCAAAACTAATTTCTGCAATATATCGCGAGCACTAACCAAAAGAAGAAAACAAATCTGTCGGTTTACTACAGGAAGGGTAACACACTCGCTTCAGAAACCTTAGGGATTTTTCACTAGTCTCAGCAGTTATTCCATCTTTCTCGGTCTCCCACTTTCGCAAGTAAAATTTGGCCCGCAAACTTTACTCTCAACTGATCAATTAACTATTCTAGAGCGCTTTAGAATTCGTCAAATCTCAAAGTCAAAATTTTCTCTCATACCTCAATATTCATACCAACTTGTTGACCACGCCCGATCAACCTACTAAACCGAACAGATTACAACATCAATCAAGTGTCTCATGCACTTTCCAACATACTCCGAAGTCTCTTGACCTCGCATCAACAACAACCACGTGGACAATTTTTCTGCACAAAGCGCTACACACACGTGAAGTTCGACGACTTCCCTACTCTCACACTTTGGAGTCACACTCCTCTAAAACTTCAACTGGAGTGCGTAACCCCCCTAAAATCCTCACAAACTTCTCAATTCATCTGCGGCAATAAGCTGTGCAAGCGCAAAACCCTAACTTCACTCATACCGTCACTAGAAGCGCCTAAAACATTCTCATGCCTCCATGTCCTCCATTCGCAAGCTCTGAGATCCCGGGAAAGTCATTGGGGACTTAGGGCATCATCATCTCTTCAACTTGTTTTATCAAAGTAAATTCTAACTTAACTCCGGCTATTGCTCGGATGGGGTCCCAAAGGGCGAAACTATCAATCTCTGCTACCATCTACTGATAACGCGTCCAGCCCTTATAAATTACCTGTACCTGGACACGTTGGAGGTCGGTGAACCTTTTAGCCGAGTTGGGCTCTCCTCATCCTTGAATAGTCGGGTCACTTAAATCAATAATCAATAACTATTGTAATCGATAGCCAATGCTCAATTAATAGATCGAAATAACGCATTAGAAATAAATAACAGTTGGTATTTCGACGCACCATGGCCTTTCAGTCATGAATAACCACACCAGTTTATTAAAAGTTAGTGAATTTATTTCCCTATATTAACAAAGCTAGCACAATGTATATAAGTCTCAAAACCAAATGATATATGTATACGAACATTACTAGCTGTCCATAGCGGCGGAAGAAACACAATCTACGAAATATCTGAATAATGGTACATTCAGTTATGGCAATACAAATCACTAATATAAGCAACTGAATTTGACTAATTTCATACATCGGTCAGCAAGACAAGATTTCAATTCAGCATGGTGCATCAAGTTCATATCTCGACTAACCTCTAATTAGCATTGGCATGTGGGACTTCCTGCAAAACGAATTTAGTCAACACAAATTTGGAAAACTTCTAGCTTGGGCCCTATCAAAATAGCAGTTGGTACCTAGAAGGAAAAAAAACACAATGCATAATACAATTATCCTTTCATAATTACCAATTACAATCAGCATTCAAGAAAGTCTTCATCCTTCAGGTACCGGTTCGATCAGCATGGGGCAGAATTTCAAAGGGGCAAAGTTAAGGGCAAGTTTTCTTGCAGCAGCAAGGGGAATGGGACAAAATTACTGCATGGGCGAGACGGGGCAATTTAAAGTTAAAGTCTCTAGGGTGAGAATTCTCAAAGTCTCTGGAATAGCGAAAAGGGTATCAAGATGTCGTCTAAGATGGCGTCTGGCTTTTGGCTTCAAAGATGGCATCAAGAAAATGGCTGACTTCTCTTTGTCCAGTGGGTTTAAGTAAGAAACATTCCATATTCGGCAGGGTCTTCCATTGGAGGGTTCATAAGGTGGCTTCAAATTGACCAATGAAAAATGTCTTTCTACTAGTACTCATTTATGCATACATTGTCCTTGGAGCCTTGGAACACAAGTTGTAACATGGCTTGCCAATTATTTTGATATCTGTACCTCCTTTGTCCGCACCTGCAGAGACTGACCTTGCTTCAAAGGGGATGAAACTGGCCTAGTACGAAACCTCGGAGATAAGTGTATTAGTCATCTCTACTGGAAAAATACAACTTTAAGCAAGAATATATGATACATTAGTTCAAGGAAAAGCCACGCAGTTAGAATTTGAGACCAGGCAACTAGGCCAAAGCCTCTACTAAATTTAAGCTAAGCACAAACAGTTTCAATAAGAAATCATGGCACACATTTGTAATTATGACGGATTACTAAAATTTTCAATTCTTCATGATTAATAAAGCACGTTTATAATATTGGCGAACTACTCCGAGGGCACAATTTCCCCCGTTCATTATTTTCTTTGCTAAAATCACACTACATATTACGATTTTGGTTATGTGATACGTGAATATATGTAGGACCCTCTTTTTCTGCGTCATTACCTGGACAACCTCTAAAAGTGCCACCCATTCACCACTCCCCTTCCTCAGCATGATTATTCAGATAGCAGTTGCAAACTGTTAGACCTGACAGCCTTAGGGTGGTCACCCCTAACTTTTTGCCTGCCTCCCTCCACTTTTTAGACACTGTTTTTGCTGGCTTTTAGACCCTGCGCACTTTACCACTGCTAACCAGTGCTAAATTGCATATGCTCTTTCCCTTTAAACATGGTAACCTTGGATCACACCCAATTGGACTATTTAATTTACTTTTAAGTCCCTAGTAAAGTGCACTGTATGTGCCTAGGGCCTGTAGATTAAATGCTACTAGTGGGCCTGCAGCACTGGTTGTGCCACCCACTTAAGTAGCCCCTTTACCTTGTCTCAGGCCTGCAATTGCAAGGCCTGTGTATGCAGTTTCACTGCCACTTCGACTTGGCATTTAAAAGTACTTGCCAAGCCTAAACCTCCCCTTTCTCTACATATAAGTCACCTCTAATGTGTGCCCTAGGTAACCCCTAGAGCAGGGTGCTGTGTGGGTAAAAGGAAGGACATGTACCTGTGTAGTTTACATGTCCTGGTAGTGTAAAACTCCTAAATTCGTTTTTACACTACTGTGAGGCCTGCTCCCTTCATAGGCTAACATTGGGGCTGCCCGTATACATTGTTGAAGTGGTAGCTGCTGATCTGAAAGGAGTAGGAAGGTCATATTTAGTATGGCCAGAATGGTAATACAAAATCCTGCTGACTGGTGAAGTTGGATTTAATATTACTATTCTAGAAATTACACTTTTAGAAAGTGAGCATTTCTTTGCACTTAAATCTTTCTGTGCCTTACAATCCACGTCTGGCTGGGTTTAGTTGACAGCTCCTTGTGCATTCACTCAGACACACCCCAAACACAGGGTACTCAGCCTCACTTGCATACATCTGCATTTTGAATGGGTCTTCCTGGGCTGGGAGGGTGGAGTGTCTGCTCTGACACAAAGGACTGCCACACACCCTACTGGGACCCTGGCAGACAGGATTGAACTGAAAGGGGACCTGGTGCACTTCTAAGCCACTCTTTGAAGTCTCCCCCACTTCAAAGGCACATTTGGGTATAAAACAGGGCCTCTGTCCTACCACCTCAGACACTTGCTGGAGAAGAAACCTGAACCAGAACCTGCATCCTGCCAAGAAGAACTGCCTGGCTGCCTAAAGGACTCATCCGACTGCTGTCTACAAAGGACTGCTGCCTTGCTGTTGCCCTGCTGCCTTGCTGAACTCTTGCCTTGCTGCAGAAGTGCTCTCCAAGGGCTTGGATAGAGCTTGCCTCCTGTTCCCTGAAGTCTCAGGACCAAAAAGACTTCTATCTTTCATCTGGACTCCTTGTGCGCTGAAAAATTCGACGCACAGCTTGCTCCGTGGTGAAAAATTCACCGCACGCCGACCCGGAAAGACGCCGCTCGACCCCACGAGGAAAAGATCGACGCGACGCCTGCGGTGCGACCGGAACTTCAACGCACGGCCCGCCTGGATAACGCCGCTCGATTTCCAGAGAGGAGATCGACGTGGCGCCTGCCGTGAGGGAGAAAATTCCACGCATAGCCCACCGGAACGACGCGCAGCCGGACAACAAGCCCAGGATTCCACACACAGACCCCGGGGTGTCTGAAAACCCCGCGACCCACAGAGGAGACTGTCCGCGCGCCGGAAATCGATGCAACGTCTTCCCCGCATGAAAAATAACTACGCTAGTCCGTCTGTGAAGGGGCGAAACCGACGCACACACCATTTTCCACGCATCTCCTCCTCTGCGGCCCTTTGTGGAGGTTTTTTACTCCAAACCAGGTACTTTGTGCTTGAAAGAGACTTTGTTTGCTTTTTAAAGACTTAAGACACTTCATATCACTTTTCAGTGATATCTCTACAATTTCTTATTGCATCTTTTATCGTTTTGACCTGCAAATATCCAGATAAATATTACATATTTTTCTAAACACTGTGGTATATTTTTGTGGTGCTATATTGTGTTATTGTATGATTTATTGCACAAATACTTTACACATTGCCTTCTAAGTTAAGCCTGACTGCTCAGTGCCAAGCTACCAGAGGGTGGGCACAGGATAATTTGGATTGTGTGTGACTTACCCTGACAAGAGTGAGGGTCTTTGCTTGGACAGGGGGTAACCTGACTGCCAACCAAAGACCCAATTTTTTAAGACTAACTGTTAGACTTTTCATCCTTGGCATGGTCTCCCCTAACTTCTTGCCTCTATTTCCCAGGTTGTTGATGTGTGCTGGACTCTGTTTTTGCTGTTTTTGTTACTTTTTACACTTTACCACTGCTATGGAGTGCAAGTGCTCCTGTGTACAATGTATGTGAAATTGACCTTCCATGATTGGCATATTTGATTTACTAGTAAGTCCCTAGTACAGTGCACTAGAGGTGCCCAGGGCCTGTAAGTCAAATGCTACTAGTGGGCCTGCATCACTGGTTGTGCCACCCACATTAGTAGTCCTATAAACATGGCTCAGACCTGCCACTGCAGTGTCTGTGTGTGCATCTTTAAACTGCCAATTTGACTTGGCAAGTGTACCTCCTTGCCAGGCCTAAACCTTCCCTTTTTATACATGTAAGGCACCCCTAAGGTAGGTTCTAGGTGGCCCCATGGCAGGGTGCAGTGTATGTTAAAGGTGGGACATGTACTTATGTGTTTTAAATTTCCTAACAGTAAAATACTGCCAAATTCGTTTTTCACTGTTGCAAGGCCTATCTCTCCCATAGGTTAACATGGGGGCTGCCTTTAAATATTATTAAAGTGCAGATTCCCTTAGGGAGCAGATGGAAATATGGAGTTTAGGGTCTCTGAGCTCACAATTAAAAAATACATCTTTCAGTGAAGTTGGTTTTTAGATTGTGTGTTTGAAAATGCCACTTTTAGAAAGTAGGCATTTTCTTTCCTAAAACCTTCTGTAACTCTGCCTGTTTGTGGATTCCCTGTCTAGGTCAGTTTGACAGTTGGGCTGTTTGCACCTCTCTCTAGACAGTGGCAGAAAGGGAGCTGGGGTGTACCCTGGATATCCTGATGAGCCCTCTGTGCTGGGAGGGAGACGGGAGTGGTCACTCACACCTGGAAGGGCTGTGCCTGCCCTCACACAATGCAGTCTCCACCCCCCTGGTATGTGTCTAGGGCTTGGCCTGGGCAAGGCAGAATCTTACAAACAAGAGAGACTCGCCTTTGAAGTTTGCCTACTTCAAAGGCAAAAAGGGGTATAAGAAGAGCCCCCAAAACCCCTGAAAATTAGATCACTTCTAGAATCAAGAGGAACCTCTGCCAAGGAGAAGAGCTGAGGAGAAGTGGTGCCCTGCCTGTGACTGTGCTTTGTGGAGCTATCCTGAAGTTGCTGCTTCTGCCTGTGAAAGGGGACAAAGACTGGACTTTGTTATGCATTCCTGCTTCAGAAGAATGTCCAGGGGCTTGGACTGAGCTTGCCCCCTGTTTGGAAGTCTCAGGGCCATCAAAGACTTCCCCTACCAGCACCTGGACCCTCTGCTGAGACTCCGGCCCTGACAAGTGGTGTCCTATCCAGTCCCTGGGCCCTTGAAAGGAGAAGCTGGTGAAAATCCAAGAAAACCGACGTCAGACAACTCCAGTCCGACGCCACTGCTGAATCCCATGACGTCGCCTGAAACTGACTCCGTGGTCCTTGCTGGATTGCCACGACCCTTGCAGGCCCGACACTGCTGTAGCCCCACCGAAGTCCGCGACTCCGTGGATGTCGTCGCACCACGTCGTGACCGACTCTGCCCGAAGTGCGCGGATTCAACGATTCTCCCCCGACGCCGCCTCACCTCCACCACTCCGCAGCAAGGACCGAAGCCTCTCCATGACGCCTCCGCTCCTTCGCCCCGCAGCACCGGAACCGACACCACCTTGGATCCAGCGACGCCGTGATCCCCGACTTCGCGCACCGGCTTGTTCTCACACTTTACTAAGGTACTGTACCTGGGGGTCTGCATGACTCCATACCCGGCGCCATTGGCGTCGGATTGTTGGGAACTACTCTGTCAGGGCGCCGTGTTATCGCCTCATTGAAGCATTTTGTGCTTCCAAGCGCTATTTTTGACTTTGATCTTTAAAAATTCATAACTTGACTTGTGTATGTCGGATTTTTGTTGTTCTGGTCTTGTTTTGATAAATTGTGGCTATTTCTCTAAACCTGTGTTGAGTCATTTCATGGTGTTTTTACAATATTACTGTGTGTGTTGGTACAAATACTTTACACATTGCTTCTGAAGTTAAGCCTGCCTGCTCGTGGCGAGCTACCAAGGGGGTGAGCAGTGGTTAACCAAGAGTGATTCTCCTTTACCCTGACTAGGGTGAGGGTCCTGGCTTGGACAGCGGGTAACCTGACTGCCAACCAAAGACCCCATTTCTAACACAAACCAACTACGTATGCAAATCGAGGCCAGAACGTTACTCCAGAACTACTACTTAGGATTCAGACTTTAGTGCAGCACGGTAACAACCACCATTAAGGTAGTGGAAACGCCTATGGGAATCCCTTATCGTTCCCTACTGCACATGTCTACAGCTTTCAGTGGAATCAACCATACAGGCCCGCTCTAATCCTGACTTTAGATATGAGTTTTCAATGGCAGCATCTTCACAAAACCAACACACACAAGGTCATCCAAATGAACGTCTTGGGATCAGAATGCATAAAAGTTATCTGGGGTGCACCTGTGGTCCTACCCCTTTCAGCGCTTGACTCTCTCTGGCAGCATGGATCGAGCAGTCCAAGACTCTTCCAGAGGGAGATAGGTGTAAGGGATACACAGACGCAATAATCAAAGTACAAACAGTAACAGCAATAAGCTGATTGTCTAGCCAAAAACTTGCTTTTATGAAAAATGGAGTATTTTAATGTAAACATGCAAAGCTTAGAAACAACACACTAAAAAGTCCCACAGTTCCTTAAGCTCAGTGAGCTAGTGTCATCCTGGATAGAATCCCAGTGTCCCTCTATTTCTTCTAGCATGGGCTGGTTACTCCCCATTCAGTAATGGAGGTGACGTCCAGATGTGGCCTACATGCAACAAAGTCTAAGTTTGGACAAACTAGTCAATGGAAGCAGCAGTGGATATTAGGTTTGTACAAGTCACATGGAAGACTGATGGCCTAGAAAAGTCCTATCTAACTCAACGGCAGAGGGTAATCACAAGAGGGCCAGAGTGATTTGTTGCTGGCTTCATTCTCCCAATGCTAAAGACTCGCCACCTCTTGCAGTCTTTCCCCGATGGTGTGTTGGGTCTCTTCAGTCTTCAGAAGGGCTCACATCGGTATCAATCATCCTCTCTTGGCCTCTGCAGCAATCGGTAAGAGTTCTTCACAAGGCACACGGGGGTTATCGACTTTAGTTCGCACACAGGACACAGCTATATCTTCACTGTGGCCCCCCCCATCTTGGTCACATGGGGGTCACCACCTTCGGCTCACAAAGGGGCAATGTTCATAGCTTCTTGGCGGCTCCACTCCTGGTACCTGTAAAGGTGCTAGTTTGGCTTCACAACATGCTTTAGTTTCACATTACATTGGATGTACCTGCTGTTTCCTTCAGAGCAGCTGTACTTAGTGTGGCTTCTACTTTCCCATGTTTGGCAATGTGTTAACTTGGGTGTCAGAATTTGTGATATTGTTCTCTAAACTGTATTAAAATGTTGCAGAAATACATTTAATGGATTTGGCGTTATTTGTATGTTCTCGGGACACTCGCATTCTGCTTGCCACAGCTTCCTTGGTAAGGACTGTGACAAGAAAGATGGGGCTAAAGCTTTGATTACTTGTAATCTTCATTACATCTACTCTTCCTTGTCACAGAATTGGATCCTCCTGTCCAGAGAATCGGTCTTGGGAATTGCTTTATTTGGGAGGTGTTTCTGGTAAAGATTGCTTTTACTGGATCCTTTGGGGTGGAGTTATCTGCCCTTTTGTGTTTTCCTCCTCCTTGTGTGTGCATCTGTATTAGAAGAGTAAACATTGTTTGTAAGGACTGTGTTAAAAGGAGGGTATGGCTCAGGGTAATGAAGATTACCAGTAAGCAATCTGGGCATTAAAAGTAAAATTGGCAGACATGTAGTGGCCTTGAATAGTCAGGCCTATTGCAAGCAAAAATACACCTGTCAAGGCAGTACAGGCAGACCAGAACTTTTTCAACAGCTGTGGATCAGATTCCCTGCTTCAATGAAATGTAGATTGTTAGAAAATGAAATGGCCCTCTCTGGAGGGTCACTTCAAACTTTGTGCCTTCCTCCTCCTATTTTTCTGACCTCATTTTTGTTGGCTGTAGGACTCTGGACACTTCACCGCTACTAACCAGTGCTAAAGTGCATGTGCTCTCTCCCTAAAACATGGTAACATTGGCTCATACCCAATTGACATATTTAATTTACATGTAAATCCCTAGTAAAGTGCCCTACATCTGCCCAGGGCCTGTAAATTAAATGCTACTAGTGGGCCTGCAGCGCTAATTGTAACACCCACACAAGTAGCCCCTTAACCATGTCCCAGGTCTGCAGTTGCAAGGCCTGTGTGTGCAGTTTCACTGCCACATCAACGTGGCATTGAAAACTATTTTCCAAGCATTAAACTCCCCGTTTTCTGCAAATAAGTCACCACTAAGGTAGGCTCTAGGTAACCCATAGGGCAGGGTGCTATGTAACTAAAAGCAGGACATGTACTTATGTGTTTTACATGTCCTGGTAGTGAAGAACTCACACATTCGTTTTCCACTACTGTGAGGTTTGCTCCACTCATAGACTAGCATTAGAACTGCCTTCATATACTTTTAAGTGGCAGATCCTGATCTGGAAGGAGTAGCCCTGTCATGTTTGGTATGGCCAGAATGGTAATAGAAAGTCCTGCTTACTGGTAAAGTTGGATTTAAGATTTCTATTTTAGAAATGCCACTTTTAGAAAGTGGGCATTTCTCTGCACTTACTGCCATCTGTGCCTTACAGCCTGTCTCACATTCATGTCTGATCTGTGCTGGTTGACAGCTCCCCTTGTGCATTCCACCCAGACAGACATAAACACAGTATACTCAAGGGCATATTTCTTCTCTGTTTGCACTGAATTTGAGTAATTTTTTTTACCCAAATTCCGGCGCAAACATAACTCCATTTATATTTTGACGCAAGACACATCTGGTGCCAAAATATAGGAGTTTGCACCATTTTTTGGATGCATGAACCTAACTTGTGTCAATGAGATGCAAGGTAGGCGTTCCCATCCAAAAAATGGTGCTATCCCCATAGAGCAATATTTATCCCCCCATGCTAAAATGACGCAAGGGTGGAATGAGGGGCTAAATAATGGTGTTAAGCTTGCTTAGCACCATTATTTAACGCCTGGGTCAGACCAGGCATTAGGTGACCTGTGGACCCATTTCCATGGTTAAACACCATGGAATGGGTCCACAGGTGCCATCCCCAAGCCCCAGGTACACCCCTACCCCCACCAGAGGGACACCGGAGGATGGGGGACCCCATCCCAGGTAAGTCCAGGTAGGTATTTTTTTCTATTTTTTTTTTGCCATTGGATGGCACATGGTGCAATGGACATGTCCAGGGGACACTTGCCCCTGTGCTGGCCATTGGGGTGGTGGACATGACTCCTGTCTTTCCTAAGACAGGAGTCATGTTTTTGGTGGTTGAGCACCAGGAAATGGCACTAGTCTGGTTAGAGGCATTTTTTGCCTCTAACCAGGCTAGCGTAATTTTCTGATGCACAAACCCCTCCTTCGCTACTTCCACCCCCAGCCTGCTCACATCTTTTTTTAAGACGCTAGCCCAAGTTTAACGCCACACAGAGAGTGATGTGAAATGACGCAATCCGGCGCTAAACTTTTTGCCCCAAAACTGCGTTAGCACAGTTTTGCGGCAAAAAGTATAAATGTGGGCCCTAGTCACATCTGCAATCATCTTCATACTGAATGGGACTCCCTGGGCAGGAAGGGTCGAGGGGCTCTCTCTTACACTTCAAAGGCCAGTGGCCTGCCCTCACAAAAAGGACTGATAACCCTCCACAGGGATCCTGGCAGACAGGACTGGGCTGAAAGGGGAACTTGTGCAATTTAAAACCACTCTTCAAAGTTTCCCCCACTTCAAAGGCACTTTTGGGTATATACTTGGTCTCTGACACTACCAAATCGTACACCTCTGGATCTACACCTCAACTCTGTCAAAGGAACTGCCTGGCTGCTCAAAGGACTCATCTGGACTGCTTTGCTGAGAAGGACTGCTGCCCTGCTTGTTGCCCTTCTGCCTGCTGGCCTCTGACTTTGCTGGAAGGACTCTGCCTTCCCCAAAAGTGCTCTCCAAGGGCTTGGATTGAGCTTGTCTCCTGTTCTGAAGTCTCAGGGCCAACAAAGACTTCACTTGCTAGCTTCTAGCTAGTTCACTGACTTCAGCAACTCCAGTACTATCTTCAGAGACTCCAGCACTGATGCCACTGCCTGAGGCCACACTGCTGCCTGCTCCGACTCCGTGGTCCTCGCTGCACGCAACGACCACGGCCTGCAATGCAAATCTGACATCACCATGACGCCTCTGACTTCCGGCAGTGTGATTGCGACACTATGAAGTCAGCACATCACATCTTGACCGTCAGGATCCATCGACCCCACCTAGTCACAAGGAACTAACACCTCACCACTGACGCTGCACCAGCTTCCCCTGCAATCAGACGGAACAAACGCCTCGCCACCACAGCCTCGCAGTACGGAACCAATGCCTTACCTCCCTGGATGCTGTAAGAGACTGATCACCATCATGACTCCATGTAACGTCTTCGTTTCTTAGTTTTCAAAGTACTGTGCTTGGGGTTTGTGCGACACCATGGCGTCAGACTATTGGGAATGACTCCGTCAACGACGCAGAGATAGCCCCAGTTAGAGCTATTGGGTTTCTAACCACTTTAGTGGGATTTAATCTTTAAAAAAATCATAACTCCACTTGTGTACATTGGATCTTTGTTGTTTTGACCATATTTTAGTCAGATAAATATTATCTACTTTTTCTAAATCCTGTGTGGTGTATTTTTGTGGTGTTTTCACTGTGCTACAGTATGAGTTACTGCACAAATGCTTTACACATTGCCTTTTAAATTAAGCCTGCCTGCTCTGTACCAAGCTACCAGAGGGTGAGCACAGGATAATTTGGATTGTGTTGTGACCTAACCAGGCTAGGATTGTGGTTCCTACTTGGACAAGGGTGTTTACCTCTGCCAATTTCTAACAGAGGTGCAGTGCTTGTGGTTCTAAAAATTCTGGACCCATGTAATTTACTTTGCCACAGCAGTACGATTTTAGTATCAAAAGACCGATAATGACTAGTACACTAAGCATGAGCATTTTCGCTCAATTCCAGCAGCGTTTTCACCTCGAAATCGCCATTTTCGTCCTGCACTCGTGGCTCCCATTTTATACACGGCAGCCATTTTTAAAAGTTGCCCTCACATAGGCTTATAATACAGTCAGATTTGATTCCAAGGACACGTACACCTTGATTGACTTTTCTCTGACCTGGGCAAGCTGGAACCATTGCCTCAGGCCAAACTTATTTGGTCAGTCCCTCTCCCAGTGGCCGAATCAGATAGCATCAAGGCACACCAGGCCATTAAACCCTTATTATCGCTCACACACCCTGCCTAACTTGCTCACACCTGCACCTGCTCTTTTCTTCTTCTTACTTTACGAGGGGGAGGTGCCCGTTTTTATTGGGGGTCCACACTTATCTGATGTGAAATTCTAGGCCTTGCCGGGTAATTTATTATGGGCTGGATGACATGAAATATGAGGTTTCATCATGACACTGGTTTTTCCTTTGTACTGAAAACATGTGAATGACCAACCAAAATGTCATGAATGTTTGCCTGAAGCTTAAAAAACTGTATATAAGGAAACCTGATTTTGCATTGACACACAGTCTCCTGAGAACATACAAATCGTGCTGTTGTACTTCTAGGACACTTGTCAATTGGTTGCAGCCAATAAATTCGATCTTTGACTTCACCTAGAAGAGTCTGAGTTTCTGTAGTCTGAATCAGGAAAGTACCCGAGGTCTTTGGGTGTACCCTGGCACCGCTGGGTTACCGGATCAGTACCGGTTCTGAAAAACCAAGCACCTCAGTTGGCGCCCAAACGTGGGGCGATACCAGCGGTACCGGTCCAAGCCTGAGGTCGGTGGGGAGCTTCGTGTGAAAATTCTGGAGGAAGGCCGCCACTTCATCGACCCCTGCATGTCGACGTGGTCCGAAAGTCTTTGTTGCGAGGTTCCCCGCTTCCCGACGGCTATGAAGGACTGCTGCCCTGGCTATCGCCCTGATTTGGACCCTTGATTTTTGGTAGAGCGGAACGATAAGACGAGTCTTCTGGTGACGTCATTGATATTTTCAGTTAAGTATAAGTGGAGCGTCTCCCAGTCCTTAGTTGGACACTTGGTTTGGTCCTTAGTTGGACACTTGGTTTGGTCCTTAGTTGGACATTTGGTTTGGTATCCCTTTGGGATCACTTTGATTTGGAACTTGCAAGTACCAAAGCCGAAGGACTCGTGTATTCACGAGACTATCGTAAACGATAATCCTTTGAAGTTTGAAGCTAGACTAGTGAGCGAAGATGCCTGGTCTTAGCATACTTGGAAATTTGTTTTGTCTTGGTTGTAAAAGGGACTCCCGGTTGGAGGACTCATGTCCGGTTCCTCCGATTGGAACTCCAACCTATGAACTATATGTGAAGCACGGAGTAGGCCCCATCACATTTAATAAAGTATGGGTCCGCTATTCTTGGAAATAATTGAGAAAAGTTTTTTTTTTTTTTTCTCTTGTAAATATGACTTACAACTAGGATCTGCAAACGGTTCTGTAAGTAAATTGCGACGGCGCTATTTATGAAAAATGGCTAAAGCGCGCTGTATTGTGTGTACTGAGTGTTTTCTGTTTATATCTGAAATGAGCTCAATGTGTGTTTGTGGGTCTTCTTGATGTTTACAGTTTGTTAAGTAAAATGTTGGTTAATTAATATTAAGTAGAAACTTAGAAAAAATCCAGAAATGAACCATGTGATGTTCTAACATAGCTATATGTTGCTCTTTAATTTATAGAATGAGCAATTGTGCACATATACAAAACTGCCGTTAAATGCTTAATAATTAGAAAACACATTCAATAGATATAAATAGGGCCCCCCCCAAAAAAAAAAAATACGAAATTATCTATTTTCAATTCAGCCAGCACTTTCCCAGTTAAACATGGGTTGAATTTTGCATAACCTTCCTTTTAAATGAAAGTGGCGCAAAAATGTGACGCATTTCAAGTTAGGCTTATGCGCTTAGGCTTGTGAGTTAATGTATCCCAAATAATAGGCAAGGGATGCAGCTTGCTTTTATATGTGGAATTATCACAAAAAAAAGAATAATTGGGTTTTTATTTTATTTTTAAAGAAAATTATTAATTATGGAAAAATTATTTAAAAAAATAAGTGCCTTTCAAAATCGTTTTTTAATATTTATAAAGCTTAATACCTATACTATGACCTCCTAACATTAAAATTTAATTTAAGTTATGTTGCACCGCTAAAATGACATTTGTATGTGCAATTTTCCCTTGGCGCAGGAGCAAACAAGCTCATTTCTAAAAAGTATAAGTTAATATTTTCAATGGCTGACTCATGGATTGTGTAATAGACATTCTGGTAATGCATATTATGCAAGAAAATTGTAGGATATGGATTTTTTAATGCCTAAAATATCGAAGTCGATTTTGGGCAAAAGCACTGTTTAAACTGCATTTTCTTTCATTCAGAGTACTTTTTAAAGTGTCTCAGGCTTCAGTAAATGCATACATTTAGGTTTGATATATATTTGCAGGTTGTGCCTTCTTATGATTCAATGAGTCAATGTGCCAGTACAAAGGCTTGTTTTAATATCAAGGTTGAAGGTTCTAACTTCAGCTGGGCCTACTGAGACGTTCATTCATTCGAGGTTGATGAAATATGTACCATTGCATGGGATTGCAACAAGCATTTATTCTAACAACTGGTATGTGTGTTATTAAGGTTTGTGAATTATTCACAGTAAATGTAGTTTAATAATCTGGAAATAGAGATACATTTTTTTAGCGCCTAAAAAGGAAAAATATTTTTTTTTAAATAGAGTGAATTATTGCAGGTTAGAAGGAAAATAGAAAGGCCTACTGTCTTTGACAGATTCAGAGTGGCAGAAGCTAGGAGAGCTACAGAGGCTGGCTCAAGTCATGCTGCTGAGATGCTATCTTTAGTTTTCCCATAAACAATGGAGGAGGCTGTTGTTGACACTTGTGACCTTTTAAATTAGGGCCTTGTCTCTGAAAAAGGCAGAGTGACCCTACAGGCCTCTAAAAGTGGGATTTCTGGTTTCTCCAGAAGAACATCAATACAATTAAAGAACTTAATTCCAAAGGGAAAATATTAAAAAAAGGGGTTTCTTCGAAAGTCCCAACATCATGTTAAATGCTCTGCAGAACTGATACATTTGTGTCTCCGCTCTAAAAAAATAAAATGATGCCTGCTAGTTGCTTTTATTTGACAGAAAACGAAGTGTTGCATTAAGTCTTAGACAGAAAATAAGATGCAGACTTTAAAAAAAAAAAATTTTGAAGGCTACATGCCTTAATGAGAACGATTTGCCAATTAAGACTTATTTTTCACAGTGGAAATTGTAGGTGCCAAATTAATATGGAGTGTCAGTGTAACAATTTTTACTTTTAGAAAGGTAAAACTAAGGTGGCTTGATGTTGCGAAGTAACTGACAAGAGGGTAACAGTTAAGTAATGGAAATTTATTTTCATGTATTTGGTCCTATCATGAATTGTTCTTGCTGGTCCTGTATGTTAGAAGAGAAACAGTAAAGTTATATTTGACAGCAGATTTCCATTGCTTGGTGATCTACTGTCAAAAGGAGGGTAAGGATTTTAAACCTGACAAATTAAACAGGCCCAAATATTGGGTTTTGGGCTGCAGGTTTACAGTGCATAAAGTACATGACATGGTGTTGTGTGTCACCGCTTATTCACACATGCTATTGTTTTGTCTATGCTTTTTGTGCTTGATACACAGCAAGTATATCTGATGGCTTGACGTTTTGTGCGTTTTTATTATTTTTTATTTGTTTTTTTTTGCATGTTTGTTGCTGCTTTTGATACTATTACAAGCTCCCCTGTGTTGTGAGGGGATGGTCATGACGATGCCCATCGCTACGCAACAGTTGGTTGAACTTGTTCTGGTTACTAAATTCCACAGATAATGATATTTCATGCTGTGAACATAAAAGACAACACTTCACCAGTGAATGTCTATTTGGCTATAATGGTATTGAAGGAAAATAAAAAGAGATATACAGGATCAAAGTGTGTCACCTGCAGTTAGTCACGTTACTGCCCCTTCCCTTAAAGGAACAGGCAGCCCTACATTTATGTATCCATGATTGGACCTAAGGATGAAATTATAGATCTGTGACTCAAGCTGGCCTAATTTCTATATTACATTAGTTAATGATGTTCTGTTTCCTAAGTAGCATATGGCTTTCGTTCCTTAAAAGAAAACCAGGTTTTCATTTTTTCCTGAAGAAGGAACTGAAACATTAGCTAGGAGTACCGTATATGTTGTAGTCGCCAACGGTAGAGTTAAAATTTGTGTAACTTTGGCCTTTGTGTATCACCCGTACTCTCGGTGTTGTGTCACATGCCTGACTATCACCCAAATAATTTTTTTTGTTTCTCCTATAGATTTTTTCTTTTGTTACTTCCCCTGACCAATGTCGCATCATGCTTAGTTATTGAGATTTTAGCTATGCCCTAGTCCCATTTCTCTTTTTCGAATTCCTTTCACCAGTCAGCCCTTTTATTATTATTGATGTATTGTTCAGGTTCACATTTCCAGACTGCAGTGATGTACCAGGGACCCCATGTTATGTATAATTCCCTTTGGTATGACCAGACTGGTTTTCAAGAATTTGCCTTAGGCCTGCTTCAATGTTTTCCAGCCTGACTGTCAGGGTAGCGATAGACTGGTTAACTGACTCAATATTATAGTAAGACAAGTTTTCCATCTCAATAGGAGATATCTTATGTTTACCTTTTTGAACATGACGAATTTTCAATGTCTATTTTAATTTGGTTTTCGGTTCCCTTCTGTTCCTGCTACTTTAATTTTTGGTGGGATCAGATGTGTCCTAAATCATGCAAATATCAGGACCCTCTAGTTCTTGTCTTTTTGTTTGCATATTTGACTATTAGCCTGTGTATTGCATAGTGCACCTGATGCACAGTTTTTAAAGGAAGGTTTCTACATGTCCCTGATAATCGGTATCATGTGATTTCTCTATTGAGATGTTCTAAGGTAAGGAGGAACACCTAGACTTAATCATTGAGGCAAATATGTGTTTACCCCATTAGACAATGCCACTGTGTGAGGAAATCCATTCAGATAGAATTCTCATGTAGCTATAGATGGCAGAGAATAATGGAGAGAACCCAATTAAAGATGCTAGAGACCCTGTTTTGCCCTTCTGCCTTTGTCTTTGTATTTTATGCCCATGGTGTATGGCTACTCCTTTGAAGATTGCAGACCACCTGCTTGCAGTCCCCTTGTTAAAAACCATGAACTGTTTTTTTTACTAAATTGAAGGAAACTAGCAACTGTGGCACATTTCCTACGTCACTAGATTCTGCGGGTATCAAGTCATAATAACCTGCAGGACATTGATTTAAGCCTAATTCCCATCAGTGACAGCTACAGATGAAAGACGGACGTCTTGGCCCTACAGTCTCAGCACCCAGAAAGTAGCAAAGCTGGACAGCGATCGCCAGCGCATGGTATCGTACTTGCTCCATCAGACGGCGTTGGACATCGCAGAGCCAAAGTTTCAGTGTAAAGGAGCTAAAGAGAAGGATTCCTGTTGTTGATGGCAGAGCTGTTTTGAGGTTTCATTTCTCTACCTGTCATGTGCTGGTAACCTCTGACAGTGTGCAATCCCTTGAGCACCTTGGCCTGAGTTTTGGCCACACACCCCCTTTTCTTTGCTCCAATGGAAGAAGGGCAGTGCACCGGAGATTTCAAGTTTGGAAAAAGGCACTATATTGTGGTGCCCATGAAAGAGCAGCTTGAGCGTCCTCTGACACTAAATAATGAGTGTTGGAGTCTGAAAGTGCTGCTGAGCTTGAGCTATTTCCCAATTAATGGTGCTTGCGTCTGCACGAGATGATTTGTGCCCTTGATCAATGAAGAGCACATTGTTTGTAGTGTCTGCCACAGAGGAGAGACACTGGTGCATTGCTTTAAGACATTGAGACTTTCGAGTGAGCTGTGGGTGTTTGCCAGGAGGGCACTCCAACTAAGCAGTATTTTCTCACGAAGAGGCCTGAATTGAGAGGCCCATGCGAAAGAAAACAACAAAAGAAAATTTATGGACAATAGAAGCCTGCCAGAGAGGCTTTTTGAACGGACTCTGGGCATAGTTGGTTTCACAAGAGGTTTCCGTGTGATTGTATAGACTAGGTGTTAGGAGACTGATTGTTTTGCTGGCATTGTTTTAAAGTACTATTCTGTTTAGTAAAAGCAGAATAAAGTCCATTTTCTGTGGAAAGAGTACCCCCTTTTCACCTTAGAGCATTGATGAGAGTCACCACTGTTCCACCTGAACATACAAAAATTACTGAAATGCGGAGGAGCCCTAAAAATGTTACTAGATAATTTTAGGATTTGCTTTTTGGTTAGGGTTGTGAAAAATTATTATTTCATAGTGGTCACTACTTTCTCCCGTTGTCTATATGTTCTTAATAACGTGTTTTCTAGTGTCTTTTAAACATGACGTTGTCATTTATGGGTAGGATTGTTTTTCTCTACTCAATTGACTTCTGCACCCACTTCCCAACCTATGTCTTTTCCTACTATTGTTTCTTTGCACTCTTTTCACCCTTTTCCTGAACATGAGCAGGTTAGAAGATCAGAATTCGTAAGCAATTCTTTTGTACAGCTTCTGCATCAACACTAGTTAGTAGTGAACATCACTAATTGTTGGGTGTGTGATCTTATGCCACCTACTGCAGATAGAGGTATTCCTTATTTTGTCCTGCCATATGTGGCCTTTTGTGCTACTTCATGTTCAAGGAGACCTGTCCAGAGAGAGTTACCAAGTACTAGAATTTTGCTCCAGCAACATCTCCATGGCCTTATAAACATAGACCTGGACTCAGATTAGCATGAGAATAGGTTTATTGCCTATGTAAGGGCAAAAGGAGGGTTTGTGGTTCTAAAAATTCTGGACCCATGTAATTTACTTTGCCACAGCAGTACGATTTTAGTATCAAAAGACCGATAATGACTAGTACACTAAGCATGAGCATTTTCGCTCAATTCCAGCAGCGTTTTCACCTCGAAATCGCCATTTTCGTCCTGCACTCGTGGCTCCCATTTTATACACGGCAGCCATTTTTAAAAGTTGCCCTCACATAGGCTTATAATACAGTCAGATTTGATTCCAAGGACACGTACACCTTGATTGACTTTTCTCTGACCTGGGCAAGCTGGAACCATTGCCTCAGGCCAAACCTGTTTGGTCAGTCCCTCTCCCAGTGGCCGAATCAGATAGCATCAAGGCACACCAGGCCATAAAACCCTTATTATCGCTCACACACCCTGCCTAACTTGCTCACACCTGCACCTGCTCTTTTCTTCTTCTTGCTTTACGAGGGGGAGGTGCCCGTTTTTATTGGGGGTCCACACTTATCTGATGTGAAATTCTAGGCCTTGCCGGGTAATTTATTATGGGCTGGATGACATGAAATCTGAGGTTTCATCATGACACTGGTTTTTCCTTTGTAGTGAAAACATGTGAATGACCAACCAAAATGTCAAGAATGTTTGCCTGAAGCTTAAAAAACTGTATATAAGGAAACCTGATTTTGCATTGACACACAGTCTCCTGAGAACATACAAATCGTGCTGTTGTACTTCTAGGACACTTGTCAATTGGTTGCAGCCAATAAATTCGATCTTTGACTTCACCTAGAAGACTCTGAGTTTCTGTAGTCTGAATCAGGAAAGTACCCGAGGTCTTTGGGTGTACCCTGGCACCACTGGGTTACCGGATCAGTACCGGTTCTGAAAAACCCAGTACCTCATGCTCATTCAGTGAATTTGTAAAAATAAAAGAGAGATGTAAAAAGAATCTGAGAAATGCATTTTCCCTCCTTCATTGACGTAGAGAAAATATCATGTAGAGAAAGCTAACATTAAGCCAATATTGCCTTAAAAAAAGACAAATCTCTCAAAGCTGGGGAGCAGTCCATACTTGCATGCAATTGCCATAACTACTCAAAGAGAAGCAGTGGCAGCTTTGATGTTGAGCCCAGCCAGTGAAAGCACATAAGAAATTAAGGCCCTCATTACGAGTTTAGTGGGCCGACCGTTGGTCTGCCGGACCTATGGGGAGGAAACCTCTGCAAAGCTAGAGGTCTCACCACCGGCCCTATTACAATGTTTCCACCGGGCTGACCAGAGGATTCCTATGTATTAAGAGTTTCCGCCGGTCAGCCCGGTGAAAACTGTATGGCGGCCCTGGCCTCGGCTTCTCTAGGAGCTAAAGCCAATGCCATAAAACAGAGGGTGCCCCCAGCACCCTCAGAATGTGCACTGTCTGCTCATCCCAAGGGCGCTGGGCAGGGGGGCCCCCAGCACTGCCTTTCTGCCATGAAAAGACTGGTGGAAAGGGAAGCTGTGGTCAGCATGGCAGTGCTGAACTCAGCGCCGCTGTGGCTGACCATGACTTCAACCCCTGCCAATCCGTCAGAATCCTTGGTCCTGGCAGTGGTGGCGGTCTGACCGCCAGGGTTGTAAGTTGGCGGTCGGACTGCTAGGAAGGTGGTGGTCTGACCGCCACTGTGTGTTTGGTGGTCACAAGACCGCCAAACTTGTAATGAGGCCATAAGTCTCATGGTGGCGGTCGGACCGCTGCACTCCTGGTGTTCGGATCACCATATTACAGGGTCTTATTACGAGTCTGGCGGTCCTTTGGCCACCAAAGTCGTGGTGGCACTTGAACCGCTGCACTCCTGGCGGTTTTCCCGGCAGATTACAACCCTGTCGGTCCGACCGCCGCCACCACCAGGATCACAGATCCAGACGGGTTGGCAGCAGTCAAAGTCATGGTCAGCCACGGCGGCGCTGAGTTCAGCACCGCCATGCTGATCACAACTTCCCTTTCTGCCAGCCTTTTCATGGCAGAGTCCACACCATGAAAAGGCTGGTGGAAAGGCAGTGCTGGAGGTCACAGGGGGGCCCTGCTATGCCCACAACCATGTTGTGAGCAGGACAGGGCTCCCTTGCCCAGCACCCTCAGAATGCGCACAGCAGATAGGCACCCTCTGTGCGACGGCATTGGTCATGGCTCCAATAGGAGCCATGGCCAATGCCACCACAGTGTTTTACCTCAGCTGGCTAGCGGAAAACTCCTAATACAGAGGTTTCCGCATGTCAGCCCGACAGAAACATTGTAATAGGGCCAGGGGAGACCACCAGCTTTGTGGCGGTCTCCCACCCATGGGTCTGGTAGGCCGATGGTCAGCCCACCAAGCTCGTAATGAGGCCCTATGTTTGTTATGCCAGGCTTTATCATATGCCAGATCCTCTTTTTGTCTGATTGCTGTGTCTTGAAGCCAATGCTCCCAAAACAGCATAGAAAACACACTGTGAACTAGCATTGCAAAGCCAGCGGGTCTCGCCTTGCAGACCTATTGGCTATTCCAGTGCTGTTTTACTGATGCTGTGTAGCATTGGCAAAAACAAAACGATGTCCCAATGAAGCAGTCGCTGCTACATTATTCTGTAAGGTGTGCCGAAGCCGCATGGCACATGTATGCTCATATGTCACCATGTATGTGCGTTTCTATAGATTGTTGTGAGTGCTATTTTCATTTTATTTAAGTGCACAAAATCACTTTTCACCCAGCAAAGTGCTGGGCAGCAATGGCAGCAGCTGGGGCCTCCCCCAAAAAAGTTTTAAAAATTGCCGCACAGGGTGAGTGGCACAGAAAAGAGAGTATGAACACACATGCACACTCGTGGAGTGCATAACAAAGAAGAAAATAGTAGTTAACGTGAGCAGTGGAAGAGTATATGTCAGCCAATAAGAAAGATGGTAAAGAGGCAATGTATCATGGGAGGAACAAACCCAAGATGAGGATCGCAAGCCATTGTATAAGAAGCAAGCGAATGAGAGTGACAATAAAGCCAACCAAAAGGTATGCAATGAGCAGATCCTGAGCCCCATGCACGTTTTTTGTATGGTCCACAAGAGCTAAAAGCAGACTGGCAGGGGAAACCTAAACAAAGGAGGCATGCCTCTTCCTTCTCCATAGTGTCCTTGGCTCAAATGTGCAGGCACCAATCATAGAGCTCTGGTCACTGAAAAAGATTATAGAACTGCTCCAGTTCCTTTTGAGTTTTTTAGTTCCCTCTCACATGGCTCAGCCGACAGCTATAAGAGGTTTCCATTTTCCTACGAGGTATTAAAAAGTAGTCTAATGCAGCTTAATTTCTACTGTTTCCTTTTTCCTCGACCTTTCCTCAGGTTTCCCTTTTTCACCCTAGAGTTACTCTTAAAGCTAAAAGGTCTTCATGTCCATTATTTTCAAAGTCTGCGAAATGTCCTTGCCAGTGTACACATTTTTATTTTCGGTGGTGGTCACCTTAGGTTTTTGGAACTTGAGGCTCGGCTCTGTTTAGAGCCTTTTATCTATTTTCCTTCAGCAGGTTTAGTGCTGAGGCTTTCCCTGTCCTTTGTTCCTAAGGTTTTGTGATTGTAGGTCAATAGAAAGAATGTATCTAGGCAGGACTAGATTATTTCATCTCTCTTCCTCTCTCTCTGTTATCTTTGGCCCAAGGCGCAAAGGGATGGACCTTTGAATATTACAGTAGGCGGATGCATTTAGCAGCACATTGTCTTGGCTGAGAATCCTTGTCCCCCTACACACTCTGGCAAGAAGGTTGCAGCAGGGGCAAAGCAGAGACAACTATTAACCCCATAATCCATTTGACAATTCATTGGTGAAATATATAACAAAGGGCCAGATTTAAGAAAAGTGGTGCTGCATCCAGTGCAGTGTTACTTTTCTTGTGCCTCTTAGCGCCCCCCTAACTCCATGGCGGGAGTTAGGGGGAACTATCATCAAAACTTTTGATGCTAGTTTGTAGCTTTGCAGGATTAGTGTCAAAAATGTTGACGCTAATCTTGCAAAGCCCATTGAGGCCCATTGTAAACAATAGTGTGCCTCCATTTTGATGCCTGCTCTGAGCAGGCGTTAAAGGTGCCGGAAAAAATGGTGTAAAAAAATATTTTTGATTTCTTTGCTCCATTTTCTCAGCCCCCCTATACCCCCTTTGCATACATTATGCCTGGCGCAGGCATAATGTAGCGCAAAGCGTTACAAAGTGTCGCAATGCATGCATTGCGCCACTTTGTAAATTTGGTGCAGCAATTTTGGCCTCATTGGGCTACATTAGCATAAAACAAAATGACGTTAATGTGGCACAAGGTGGAGCTAGGGGCTCTTAAATCTGCCCCGAAATCTCTGAGACTGTTACCAAAGAAAGCAGCCAAAGTAAGACTAGTTCATAGTTGGAGATTTGCACAGGATTCCCCACCCTGGTGTTGGCTAGGTAAGCTAAGCGGGCAATCGTGTGCCAGTAACACTCCAATATAAGGGGTCCAAATTATACATATTTTTGTGTAACATACCCACAAACAATACAACTAATAATACAGTTAAACACTTACATATTCAAAGTAAGTTTAGTCGGGAAGATATTTATTGCATCACAAAGAAGCACCCACAAGTGATGAAAATGAGCTAAAGTTTTCAAAACGTATTTAAGAAACATTTTTGTGGAAAAATAATGTGGAAGACTTACTGGGAATAAGAGATCAAACAAGTCTTACCTGAGATTGCACGAAGCTGAGGAGATGTTGGTGCTTAGCCCACTCGAAATTTTAATGTTGAGGCTTTTAAACTTACCTGGAGGATCTAGCAGTCTGATGGGATGCTTCAGGACGCTGTATCCTAGCAGGAGTTTAGGATCTCCCATACACTCAGTTGCTTTTCCCAGCGCAAGCCAGGAAAAGGCTGTTCTTCGGTCTCACAATGTTGCTCCTTTATTAGAAGGGTGGTATGAGGTACACATGGGCTTCTAAATTCTACAGATGATTGGCATGCTTCCCCCCCAAAGTCCATCAAGAGAATTTCAAGGAGTGTTGTTTTTAAAGTGATGAAGATGGTTAAATGGTCTTATGGTAGGGCAGAGTCTGTAAACAGACTTCTGTAAGTACCTTAGACCTTCACCTTCTTAACAAACCAGTCACACACACAATAAAGACATCACAGCAATATCCAGAATCACCACAGGATGGGACCTCAAATGGGGTAACAGAAACTACTAGATGTAAATGATAAGCATCTTTCACACCTTCTTGCCTTTGGAAGACAAGCTCAGGAATCCTCCTGCCATTATTTCCTACCCTTGTCCAGAGAACATTGTACATTTATTTGAACAGATGGTCAATACTGAGCTATCTGTATTCAGTGTTTGGATTTCCTCCTCAGCCCAGTGGTGTATTTAGTCATTTAGTCACCTTGACTAGGCAAGGTGTAAATGCTTACATTTCTAACCATCTATAAGACATAATTTACTTCAGTCTCCTTAACTTGGTGATTTTGCCAAGTTTACCCAAACCTGCGGTTCTTACCCTTTTTACTTCTGTGGACCGCCCCAACCCCTGAATATTACTAAAAGATGGGGACCCCAACCTAAGCATTTACTACAATTTGAATCTCAAAACAATGCACAAAAATACAGCAACAGGTACACATCAAACAAATCCACAATATATGAAATATTTAAATAAAAACAAAAAAAACACAAAAATCGAAATTATAATTTTAATGGGAAGGTTTAGTGGATGGGAAGCTTTTTAAAAACTTTTTTTTTTTTTATAAAAGACGGCTCTATATACTAGACTTTAGAATCTTACTTTGCGTTTTTTGCCTCTAATGCATTAAAGCATTGCAGGCTTGGTTCAGTCACTTCACACTCAGCTGTGCTTTGGTTTGGCAGACCGCTTCCATCGGAAATTAGCGAGTCTCATAACTTCCTCCTGACACTAGGAAATTCCTAGACTAAAGGTATCCATGCTCCAGGTCTATGTCAATTTATTTTGGTGCCTTGGGTGAAGTACATTTTTCACCCTCCCTATGTTTATGTTGGGTCTAATGTCGCTATACTACTTTTCATTGGGTTCATGGATGACGCTTGCCAGTAGGGGGCGCCATGCTGAACTGCCGAGGTAGCCTATGCAGTGAACCAGCCACGGCTATCTGACTGGTGGGGCTACCAAGCGGCCACATTGTAATCTCCACTACAGTCCGGGCCTCTACTATATCATTTTCAGAATTTACAGAATTTAACAGATCTTATGACCTCTCATCCGGTAAAGGGGCGGGAAGGGCTGTGCAAATGTGTCCACTGTAGGTTCAGTAGCGCCTCATGTTATCCATATACTAAAAATTTACACACAGTGAACCTAAAGACTTTCATTGACATACTCGGTGGTTATCCAGAAAATGTGACATCAGTCCGGTCTATGTTGCACACCTTGGATGTACAGCTTCATCGCTATCTATGAATACCAATAATGGAGATGGAAGAGTGAAAATACAGGAGTTGGCACATGTTCTGACTGTGGGATCACCACAGCCCGTGGCATTGGCACCAAGGCCAGACAGCTCCCTACGGATCCCCGATGCACATCTCCAAAACCTGCCAGGCATTATCTCAGAGTGAAGCTATGAAGCAATTCTCCCTAAGTGGTTTAGCCCGGGGTGATTAGCTCAGCAAAGCATGGCAAAATGAACGGGATGGAGTGGGGAGCCAAGCAGGCTGGAAAGAGGACAGAAAGCAGATGGAACTGGGAACAGCAGCAGGATTTCGGAGTGAAGTCAAGAAAAGGCGATCACTGACTAATGCAAGTCTAGTGCGCTGCACAGAGGGAATGCTGACCCACAAAGGGCCGGACTGCTAGGGGCCTGCAAACATTTTGTTGAAAAACTTTGAAAGCTGGCATAATTTCGAGTTTTACCGTTGCAGCACCCAAGTGGGATCCTGGCTTTTGTCACAATTTGACACACGTATGTTTATGTAACGCAAACTATATGGTTCTATATGAGACATAATTCTAAGAAAACCATTAGGGTCTCATTAGGAATGCCCTACAATTTCCAATTCATGTACAAGTTTGAGTTTGAACCTTGATTGAGATTCTTCTGAGTTGGTTGAGTTGGCGAAATTAGCAGAAATTGACAGTTTTTCTGCTGTTACATTGTGTGAGGAAACTACTGATGCAAAGTGCAAGTAAAAAATGGCTCGAAAAGAGGCTAAACACGCATTAATTGGTTGCACAAACTCCCATAAGCATATTTGATACTTCATCCTGAGCAGGAAACCTTTTTATGATGATCAATTTATGCTCCTGGTAGCTACTACGTCCATTAGTGTCTCTATTTATCAAGTGCTTAGTTACCACAAGCTTTGTGTGGTACTACTGACACGCCATTTAGGGGGTGATTCTGACCTCGGCGGTAAAATGCCCTTACCGCCGGTCATAAAACCGCCATAACACCGCCGCGGCCGCGGTCAACCGCCACGGTCATTCTGACCCACAACGGCCAAACCTCCAAAAATCCGTCCTCCACTGCAGCCCGCCACATCGGCGGGCAGCGATAAACTGGAGATGACCAAACCTCCACCGTCACGCCAACAGAAATACGCCCATGCCATTACGACCCACGAATCCACACGGCGGTCATTCAAACGCGGTATTCCATTGGCGCTACACACCGCCGCGGTCAGAATACACACACATCACCAAAACACAGCCACATTGGACAATTTGAAATACACACACCTGATACACATACACACACCACTCCCACACAATCAACCAACTATAAAACACACACCCACATCACCCACAAACCCCTGCGACCAGAATTACTGAGAGAAGGAGAGAGAGACACAGCAGACAATCCAGAGGAAGACACACTGAGGCACACTACACCATCACACACACCACATAGTAGCACAAAGGACCACACACGAACATACTCATCCTCACATACACCACCCCACACCTCACCCACACCACCCCATGGCACCCCAAAGGCACCCACGCTTTTCGGACCAAGAACTCCGGGTCATGGTGGAGGAAATCCTAAGAGTGGAACCCCAGCTCTTCGGCTCGCAGGTGCAGCACACCAGTATAGCCAGGAAGGCGGAGCTATGGCAGCGGATCGTGGACAGGGTCAACGCGGTGGGACAGCATCCCAGGAATAGGGAGGACATCCGCAAAAGATGGAACGACCTACGGGGGAAGGTCCGATCGATGGTCTCCAGACACAACATCGCGGTCCAGAAGACTGGCGGCGGACCCCCACCCACCCCTCCCGAATTTACATCGTGGGAGCAAGAGGTCTTGAACATCCTGCATCCTCAGGGCCTCGCTGGAGTAGCCGGAGGAATGGACTCTGGTAAGTCCCATCTCAACTACTATATCCCCCCCACCCCACCAGCATGCCAACCCACACCCCCACCCTCACCCCCAACCCCCCAGCACATATCCTCCCTGACAATGTCTCACCAGCACAACCCACCCATCCCAACACCAACTCCTGCATGATAACACAAATCATGGGCACCCATCACCTATGCATGACCACTGCACTAACCCCTCCCCCCCACTAAATACCCTCACAACACCTCCCTCAAGGGAATGCCTGCACTGGGGAACAAGGGCACGCTATTGCACACACAGAAACAATAACCAAACTCTCTTACCCCATGCAGGACCCGAACGACAACACACCAGCCAGGAGGGTCCAGAACTGTCATCCCACCACCGGAACAGGCCCACACTGAGGATAGCAGCTCTGTCGACAGTGAACCTGATGACCAGCCCGGACCATCGGGGACCTCTGGGCAGTCGGTTCCCCTCAGGCAGCTACAGGCCACACCAGACCCGACCCCCTCTGCCGACACCAGCACAGCTCCCACCCAGCGGGCCCATGCCTCTGTCTCTAGGACAGCTCAATCAGCGGTGTGTCCGCCACTACAGGGCACCCAGGCTAACCCAACACCCCAACAACAACAGGGACCTGGGGGCAGTGGGAGCGGGCACACCGGCCAGGGGACAGAGGCCGGGGGAAACCGGGCAGCTCGGAGGGCTGCTGTGCGACAGGGGGGGGGAGGAGAGGCCCAGGGAACCCACTCTCCAAGAGGCCATCACCACCATCATGGCAGCCTACCACCACTCCCAAGAAACGATGGCGACGGTACTGGCCAGGTTCACTGAGGTCCAGGCACAGCAGGAAGAACGCTACATGGGGTTCAGGGAGGAGCTGAGAATCATCGGGACCGCAATGGGGACCATCGTCCTGGCCCTCCACAGGATAGAGGACGCGTTGCGGGACCATGGTGCACCACACAGGGCCCCTGTCACTAGGCCGGACCAGGAACAGCCTACCACCTCCGCCGGCGCTAGTGGACAGGAGGTCCCAACACCTCGACAGCCCCGCAGAACCCCACCTCCTGCTGAAGAACAACCACCCCGTAAGAGGAGCCTGAGACCAAAGAAAAAGACAGAGTAGGATGTCAAGACCCCCGCCAGCAGGACATACCCCCTGAACTCTTCCCACTGTCCCACATTGCCACCCTGTCCAACCATGAACTGCCTATGCTCCATCCTTCCCCAGGCAAAAGAACAATGCACCTGTGAGACTGAGAACTGGACTCTGCCATGGATATTCCTCCACCCCCACCCATCACCCTTAGAATCACATGTACCGATATCTAGCACTGTAAATAAATCACATTTTGCACAATAATCTGTTTTGAGTCATGCTGTCTTATTAACAAATGTATTACATATCACTGTTCAATTTCTGTTCTGTCAATTAGTCATGACAACATACCAATGTCAATACGCTGTATTTCATGGGCGAACCAAGCAGAAGTCAGGTACTGAGTCAGACAGCACTGAGAAGGGAAGGGAAAGGCAAAAATTACTGAAAAACATCTGTGGGGAACTACAGAAAGTACAGATGCAGGAGGCTAGAAGCAATTGGGAAATGGCGTGGGTGAATCTTACCTGGGTGTCACTGGAAATACTGTTGTATCACTCTATCCCTATTGTCTGTGTAGTCCTCTGAGTCTTCCTCCTCTTCACTCTCCACAGGCTCCACGGCTTCTACAACACCACCATCTGGACCATCCTCCTGCAGGAAAGGCACCTGGCGTCGCAAAGCCAGGTTGTGAAGCATACAGCAGGCCACGATGATATGGCACACCTTCTTTGGTGAGTACATTAGGGATCCACCAGTCATATGCAGGCACCTAAACCTGGCCTTCAGGATGCCAAAGGTTCGCTCAATCACCCTCCTAGTACGCCCATGGGCCTCATTGTAGCGTTCCTCTGCCCTTGTCCGGGGATTCCTTACTGGGGTCAGTAGCCACGGCAGGTTGGGGTAACCAGAGTCACCTATTAGCCACACACGTTGTCTCTGTAGCTGCTCCATCACATAGGGGATGCTGCTATTTCGCATCACATACGCGTCATGCACTGACCCAGGGAACTTGGCATTTACATGGGAGATGTACTGGTCAGCCAAACAGACCACCTGGACATTCATCGAATGATAATTTTTTCTGTTTCGGAACACCTGCTCATCGTCTTTTGGGGGTACCAAAGCCACATGGGTCCCATCAATGGCACCAATGATGTTGGGGATGTGTCCAAGGGCATAGAAATCACCCTTCACTGTAGGCAAGTCACCCTCCTCGGGGAAAATGATGTAGCTCCGCATGAGTTTCATCAGGGCAGACAACACTCTGCTCAAAATCTTAGAAAACATAGGCTGAGACATTCCAGATGACATGGCCACTGTGGTCTGGAATGACCCACTGGCCAAAAAATGGAGGACTGACAAAACCTGCACCAGAGGGGGAATCCCTGTGGGTTGGCGGATGGGGGACATCAGGGCTGGCTCCAGCTGGGCACACAGTTCATGGATAGTGGCACGGTCAAGTCTGTATCGAAGTATTATATGGCGTTCTTCCATTGTCGACAGGTCCACCAGCGGTCGGTACACGCGAGGATTCCTCCTTCTCATCGCAAGTCCCAGCGGACGGTGCCTAGGAAGGACAACATGGAGCACAGAGTCAGCCAAAACAAAGGTACGTACAGACAGCTTGCACAGTTAAAGAATGGCAATGGGTTGAAAGGCGTGTATGTGTGGCAATGCAAGGCCTAGGCCTGTGTGTCGCAGTCAAAATTAAGCCATGTGGGCCCTTGAAATGGCGGCTGCCTGACCTGTGAAGTGGGACAATGGGATGTGAGGTCAATGCGCTGGCGGGGCACACCGTGGCGGTAGGCGGTCGCAGACCGCGGCGCAAAGCCGCATTGGTTAACATTGAAGCCTATGGGTTTCAGCAGCCAATAACGAAGTGCGCCGGCGGTCGCGGTACGCACCGCCGCGGTACGCACCGCCGCGGACGTGACCGCCATTTTCTATCTGCTTAATCACTCGAGACCTGATCATCCACAGGAGAGGACCTATACTGCAAGTGCTGCTGTGACCTCGGTCTGGAAGATACAATGGCTGCTGCGCCTGGGGAAAGGGCCCCTGCCTTCACGTCTGAAGAGTTGGACAAGCTCGTGGATGGGGTCCTCCCCCAGTATGCGCTACTCTACGGTCCTCCAGACCAACAAGTGAGTACACCGGGTGCTAATGGAATGGGCTATGCCTGTGTGGATTGGGGTGGATGTAAGTTGGTGGGGTGGGGGGCGAATGAGGAGTGCAACGCCCGACAGATGAGAGCATGTGCCATATGGCAAAGTGGGTGGGGGGGGACAATTACATCTAACATGCAGGTCATTGATGAGTTCCTCCTTTCCACCCTGTACATGTCTAATAGGTCAGCGCCCATCAGAAGATCGACATTTGGCGTGCCATCGCCAAGGAAGTCCGGACCTTGGGGGTCCACAACAGACGGGGCACCCACTGCCGCAAGAGGTGGGAGGACATCCGCCGCGGAACAAGGAAGACCGCAGAAACACTGCTGGGGATGGCCTCCCAACCTAGGAGGGGTGCCAGTCGCACCATGACCCCCCTGATGTCCCGGATCCTGGCGGTGGCCTACCCTGAATTGGATGGGCGCTTTAAGACATCACAGCAGGCACAAGGGGGTGAGTATCAGCACATTCTCCTATCTTTCTGCGCAGTGGAGGCGTCTGGGTGGGGGAGGAGGGCTGTGGGTGACATTAGGCCAGGGCGCTTTCTGTAGTGTAGTCCTCTCCCTTAGGCATGGCCCTGTGCCCCCGGCCCCCACCTCGGTAGGGTGACAAGTACAGCCATTGAAGGTCCAGCATCTCCCATGTGCGTGTTTGACGTCTCTTGGCCTGTTGTCTTAGTCAGTAGTACTGAGTAGTGTACCCCGAATGCGCGGCTTAGTGCATTAGGCACCTGTGTCTGTCCTCTCCGCCAACGGTGTTGACATTGCATGCACTCAACCTGGTCTTCTTTTTTCTCCCCCCACCCTTTCTCTTCATCTTCTTGTGCATGTGTGCATTAGCATCATCAGGCGGAGGAGATATGGCATCGGAGCACGAGGGAGCTGCAGGACACAAGGCCCCGGTGGGCCCAGGAACAGACACCGAGGGCACCAGTGATCCGGAGGGCGAGGGGAGCACCACGACGGGGACCGCTGGTGAGAGCAGCGAAAGTGACACGTCCTCGGATGGGAACTCCCTAGGGGTGGCGGCAACATCCGTGCCCCTGCCTCTACAGGTACAGCCGCCACCCAGCGCACCAGCCCCGCCCTCCCAGCAGCCCCTCAGTCTTCGCTCCGTGCCGGTTCGCCCAGGAAGGCGCGCGTCTCCTTCGCCCCAGGCACCTCAGCCCCTGCCCCTGTTGCCCCTGCTGCCCTCAGTGCGGAGCTCATTGACCTGGTAAGGACGCTCATTGTTGGGCAGACGACCCTTTTGAATGCCATCCAGGGTGTGCAAAGGGAGGTGCAACAGAGCAATGCGTACCTGGAGGGCATTCATTCGGGTCAGGCTGCCCATCAACGAGCGTTCACTGCTCTGGCCTCATCACTGACGGCAGCCATTGTCCCTGTTTCCAGCCTCCCTCTTCTGACTGCCTCCAGCCTGTCTCTGTCTCCTGTTCCTCAGCCTATCCCATCCACACCATCAGACCAGCCTGCACACACCTCAACACCCAAGAGCAGCTCATCCAAACACAAGCACCACAGATCCCGCAAACACTCACCCGAGCAACACCCAGATGCAGACATGCCAACAGCCACTGCCACCCCTGTGTCCCCCTCCTCCTCGTCTCCCTCCTCCCTCCCTGTGACGTCTACACTCACACCTGCATGCACCCCAACATCAGCCAGTGCTTCCATCACCACCTCACCCTCCAGTACAGTCCACACTCGTGCAGTCACCACCCCCACTGCCATGTGCACGTCCCCTGTGTCCTCTCCCACTGTGTCTGTCACCCCCTCTTCCAAGACACACAAACGCAGGCAGCCACCCACCCAACAGCCATCCACCTCACGACAGCCTACAGCACCAGCACCTTCACCCAATGACAGCACACCTGACTCTCCTACAACCACCTCCTCTACCTCCACTTCCATCTCCACTCCTCCAACCCTTTACCTTGGCCCTTAAAAACTTTTCCTGGCTAACCTTAACCTCTTTCCCCCCGATGACCTCCCCCATCCATCTTCAAAGAGTCCCAAGAGCACCGCAGCCACCACCAGCCCAGCTTCGGGTGTCACTGTTGTGCCTGGGTTCTGGAGCCCACCCTTTGCCAGCAGTGACACATCGAGCTGCAGCAAGGACACGTCCAGCCCCCTCCCCGGCAAGAGGACCTGCAAAACCAAGGACCGCCGTGCGAGGACCGACAGGGCTGCCCCCAAGGAGCAATGTGCGGCCACTTCACCACCCACACCATCTGGGGGAGGCAAGGGCCCGAGAGCCCCATCAAAGGAGCGGAAGGGCAGCAGGAGCGCGGAGAAGGTGGACCCCACATGCCACATCCCAGCTGGGAAGGAGGACACTAAGGAGGCCAGGAGTCCGTCCCCGAAGGGTCCAGAAACGTCACGGTCCGAGGGCGACTGAGCAGGGAGTCGAGGCCAGGTCTGGCTCCCTTGACCTGCTGGATGAGCACCGCTGAACAGGGCCCGCAGTGCAGAAGAGCACCGCTGAACAGGGCCCCGCCGTGGAGATAGGCACCGCTGAACAGGGCCCGCGGTGGAGAAGAGCACCGCTGAACAGGGCCCGCGGTGCAGAAGAGCACCGCTGAACAGGGCCCCGCCGTGGAGATAGGCACCGCTGAACAGGGCCCGCGGTGGAGAAGAGCACCGCTGAACAGGGCCCGCGGTGCAGAAGAGCACCGCTGAACAGGGCCCCGCCGTGGAGATAGGCACCGCTGAACAGGGCCCGCGGTGGAGAAGAGCACCGCTGAACAGGGCCCGCGGTGCAGAAGAGCACCGCTGAACAGGGCCCCGCCGTGGAGATAGGCACCGCTGAACAGGGCCCGCGGTGGAGAAGAGCACCGCTGAACAGGGCCCCGCCGTCTCAAGCACCGCTCCGCTGGGCCCCGCCGTCTCAAGCACCGCTCCGCTGGGCCCCGCCGTCTCAAGCACCGCTCCGCTGGGCCCTTCTTCTCAAGCACCGCTCCGCTGGGCCCTTCTTCTCAAGCACCGCTACGCTGGGCCCCGCCGTCTCAAGCACCGCTCCGCTGGGCCCCGCCGTCTCAAGCACCGCTCCGCTGGGCCCTTCCTCTCAAGCACCGCTCCGCTGGGCCCTTCTTCTCAAGCACCGCTCCGCTGGGCCCCGCCGTCTCAAGCACCGCTCCGCTGGGCCCCGCCGTCTCAAGCACCGCTCCGCTGGGCCCTTCTTCTCAAGCACCGCTCCGCTGGGCCCTGCCGTCTCAAGCACCGCTCCGCTGGGCCCTTCTTCTCAAGCACCGCTCCGCTGGGCCCCGCCGTCTCAAGCACCGCTCCGCTGGGCCCCGCCGTCTCAAGCACCGCTCCGCTGGGCCCTTCCTCTCAAGCACCGCTCCGCTGGGCCCTTCTTCTCAAGCACTGCTCCGCTGGGCCCTTCCTCTCAAGCACCGCTCCGCTGGGCCCTTCTTCTCAAGCACCGCTCCGCTGGGCCCTGCCGTCTCAAGCACCGCTCCGCTGGGCCCCGCCGTCTCAAGCTCCGCTGGGCCCTTCTTCTCAAGCACCGCTCCGCTGGGCCCCGCCGTCTCAAGCACCGCTCCGCTGGGCCCTTCTTCTCAAGCACCGCTCCGCTGGGCCCTTCTTCTCAAGCACCGCTCCGCTGGGCCCTTCTTCTCAAGCACCGCTCCGCTGGGCCCCGCCGTCTCAAGCACCGCTCCGCTGGGCCCCGCCGTCTCAAGCACCGCTCCACTGGGCCCTTCTTCTCAAGCACCGCTCCGCTGGGCCCTTCTTCTCAAGCACCGCTCCGCTGGCCCCGCCGTCTCAAGCACCGCTCCGCTGGGCCCTTCTTCTCAAGCACCGCTCCGCTGGGCCCTTCCTCTCAAGCACCGCTCCGCTGGGCCCCGCCGTCTCAAGCACCGCTCCGCTGGGCCCTTCTTCTCAAGCACCGCTCCGCTGGGCCCTTCCTCTCAAGCACCGCTCCGCTGGGCACCGCCGTCGCAAGCACCGTTTATGGTTCACTGTGCCCACCATGCCTCCTCCTTGACCAGTGGAGACTGTCATCCACCTGATGGACTGTGGCTTTGCACTCCCCAGGATGGCCCAGTGGGCAGCCCACCCACTGTAGAGACATTGAGAGACTGTGGCTTTGCACTCCCCAGGATGGCCCAGTGGGCAGCCCACCCACTGTAGAGACATTGAGAGACTGTGGCTTTGCACTCCCCAGGATGGCCCAGTGGGCAGCCCACCCACTGTCGAGACATTGAGAGACTGTGGCTTTGCACTCCCCAGGATGGCCCAGTGGGCAGCCCACCCACTGTAGGGACATTGAGAGACTGTGGCTTTGCACTCCCCAGGATGGTCCAGTGGGCAATCCACCCACTGCAGAGACTTGAGAGACTGTGGCTTTGCACTCCCCAGGATGGTCCAGTGGGCATGGTGGCTCCTCGTGGATCTGGCGTCGTGGACTCATGTGGCTGTGGTGCCCCCCATTCCCTTCCCCCTGAGGTGCCTGTAGTTTTTACATCTGATGCCCCTGCAGTGTTCTCTCCAAAGGACTCAGGTCTCCTGTGTGGGCTTTGCCCTTGTTTCTCAAGACTTTGGCCCACGGATATGCTGAAATCGTAGGTTGTGCAGGACTTGGTACTTCAGTTATACACTGATGTGTGTGTAATTAGTTTTGTTGTGGATATCTTTCATGGTTGTACGCTAATTTTCTGGAGCTTTTTGGTACATAAATATTTATTCCAAATATGATTATGTCCTAGCATTTTTCAGGGGTGTTTGGGTGGTGTCACTGTGACTTGGTGCGCTGCATTGGTGAGTACATAGTTGGGGGGGGGGGGTCGCATATGTGTGTGGCCGTAACCTTTCCCCCTCCCCCTCCCGTGTGTCGTAGGTGCAGTACTCACCGTTGTCGTCTGCGCCGGACTTCGTACTCGTGGTAGATGAGAAGGTAGACGAGAGCAGGTAGGATGTTTAATTCGGGTTCCATGCTGTCCTCCTTCCTCCTGGAGTGCGTAGTGGTGAGCGTTTTCCCGTCCGTAGTCTGTTTCCGCCGTGTTTTTATCGGCGGTGCTCCCGCCCCGGAAAAGTTGGCGGATTGGTGAGTTGGAATAGTGTGGGCGGTACATTGTCTGCCGCCTGTCTGTTGGCGGTGACCTCCGCGCTGTTTGTTTGTACCGCCGTGGCGGTCGGAGTGTTAAGGTGGCTGTCTGTGTTGGCGGTTCCCGCCAGGGTCAGAATCCCATATTTTTTACCGCCAGCCTGTTGGCGGGTTGGCCGCCGCTTTAACACCGACCGCCAGGGTTAGAATCACCCCCTTAGTGTTTTTTGTGTTTTTCACCATTGTAATGTCATTCTGCATAGAAAATCTCAGCAATAGTAAACTTGGGGCAGAAAATTCTTCATACGTTTGCCAGCTTGGTTGGGTTAGATGAGAGTGAAAATTATCTTGCAATGTGGTGAAACATACTTCAATGTGTGGAGAAAAATGTAATACGTGTAGATGCAAAGGTAACCTGTGACACTTTGCAGAGATGAAATCGGAATCTTGGCATAACTTTGCAACTGAGAAATTGCTTTCCACTACTATCTACTGCAATCCCCAGTCTTGATTTCACTGATTTGAACTATGACTACAGTGTACAGTGTGTAAGTATCTAATTCAAAGTAGGGACTTCACAGGAGGGGTGCTGGGAGCGTAGCAGCTCTTCAACCGCGTGCATAATGTACATTTTGAAGCCTGGTAGCTCAGCAACTATAGCTCCTTCAATAATACAAGGGAAGAGGCAGTGCTTAATTTGTGGCGATGTTGCAGGTGGTGGTCACTGGCACTCATTTTTAAAGACTGAGACTTAGTTTTCATCATTGGACTTTGACTCAGAGCTAGAAGGAGAAAGGCAGAAAAGGGAGAAAGAAATGTAAAGATAGAAGAACAGTGACAAAGCGGGGAAAAAGCAAGGATGGAAAAGATCCCCAGGAGGGGGATCTAGAGGTAGGAAGTGTTGGGGGTGGAAGAAAGAGGCATGAGGTGGAATCAACATTAGCGCCTTTTTGGAAAGGGTGACATGAATATAGAGCAGCGACGCTCCATCTACAGGACCACCATTCTTGAATGGGCTGTCACTCACTATAGGCCTCAGTTAGGGTTGTCACCTTTCCCAGAAAAAAATACGGGTATTATTTATTTCCCTGTTAAGATTCTGCACATGCTTGGCATGATTCTTGAATAAAACCTGTTCCAGATATATTTCATCTGAGATGGTCTTTCTGTTTTCATTTACTTTGAGTCGATCAGTGACCTTTAAGGCAGCTGTAGAACACATCTAAAGTGCTTTCTTCTTAGTGTGTACTGATGAAGAGGAAAATACCGACCTTAAGTGTTTTCCTAATTTTTGTACCGGCAGGGCTAATAAAATACTGGTAATGCCTGTGATGACGCAGAAATGAAGGTTTTACATTTATTAGCGCTTAAACGTAGTGCTGCAATAATCAAGAGTGACTTTAACCGAACTAATAAAGATTGTACGGGGACAAAATATGCCCTCAGAGTAGTTTGCCAACATTTATAAGCGTGCTTTATATAACGTGATGTATTAGAATTGCACTAATCTGACATAATCGTAAACGTGTGCTATGATTTGCTTGTTTGAAATGCTTTAGCTTAGCCTAACTTTAGTGGAGGCTTCGGCCTAGTTGCCTGGTCTCACGGTTTAGATGCTCGTATTTTTCCAATGTGCTAATAAACGTGTATTTCTGCTTGAAGCTGTACTTTTCCACTGAGATCGTTCACATGCTTATCTTAAGGTTTCATGCCAGCCTGGCATTTTTCTCTTTGCTCCAAGGTCAATCTGCAGGTGCGGACAATGGAAGCTCTGAAAATGAGTTAATTGGTATAAAATGTTGCAACTTGCGTACCCGTCTCCAAGGATAATGTATGCTTAAGTAAAAGCTTGAGAACTGTTGTCTTTGATTGGACAACTTGAAGCCAACCTATGAACCCTCCAATGGAAGACCCTACTGGATTTGAACTGTTGTCTATTTAAACCAGGTGCACGAGAAGAAAGTAGCCATTACAGCCATTACAGCCACTGCAGCCATTACCAGCCCGATACCCGCCATTTTGCAGGACATTGCAGCTAATATGGCCCACCTTGCTAAGACGCCATTTTGAAAGAGACTCTGATGCTTTCTCTAATCAAGAGAAAGAGACTTAAATGATTCTTACCCTAGAGACTTTAACTTTGATTTGTCCCTTTGCATGAAGTAGTAGTTTATCTTGCCGCCGTGAGGCAACTGCCCCGTCCACCCCTGCCCCTTTGCCCCGTCCCATGCTGATCGAGAAACGGTACCTGTGAGACAAAGACTTCCTTGAATGCTGATTGTAATTGGTAAATATGAAAGGAAATTGTACAATTGCATTGTGTTTCTTTTAGGTAACCAACTGCTGATTTTTGAAGAGCCCTAGTTAGGAGTTTTTCTAAATTAATGTTGCTAAATTGTTTTTGCATGAAGTCCCACATGCCGATGCTAATTTGAGGTTAGATGAGGATTCCTTTTGTTGCACGATGCAATTTGAGACCTTGCTATGCTGACCAATGTATGCAATTAGCCCATTACCAATTATAGTTCTAGTGATTTGCACTGCTATTATCGAATGCCTTGTTATTCAAATGCTGCATAGATTGCATCTTTTCCGCCGTTATGGACAGCTATTAATGTTCATTTATGTTTATCATTTGGTGTTGAGACACATCTATATTGTGCTAGCTTTGTTAATATAGGGAAATAAATTCACTAACTTTGAATAAACTGGTGTGGTTATTCCTGAATGAAAGGTCAGGGTTCGCCGAAATGTATTCTGGATTAATTGTTAAGTGTTATGTTGATCAGGGTATTGCTTATGTTCGTTATTGATTATTGATTTGATTAAATTGACTGATCTCGGGTGAAGAGAGTCCCACTTAGCCAAAAGATTCATCGGCCTAAAGAGCGTCCAAATACAGGTAAATTATTAGTACGGAACGCTCTATCAGTAGATGGTAGCAGAGGACGGTTTAGACTTTTGGGACCCCACTCGAAACATACATGGTGTTGAATTAACGGTTTCGACTTTTGAGATCCCACTCGAGAAGTTGAATTAGATTTTTCTTGGGTAAAACAGATTGACAGAATGATGATGGGCTAGGTCCACCGCGACTTTCCCGGGATCTCGGAGCTTGCGAATGAAGAGAATGGAGGTGTGAGATCAGCGTTGGCGGTACTAGTGATGGTATGAGTGAAGTTAGGATTTTGCGCTTGCACAGCTTATTGCCGCAGATTGTGTGAAAAGGTTGCGAGGATTTTAGAGAATAGCGGAGGTGCGACTCCGAGTGTAGAAGTAGGGAAGTCGTCGAACTTCATAGAAATAGCGGAGGTGCGACTCCGAGTGTGAGAGTAGGGAAGTCGTCGAACTTCATGTGCATGTGGCGCTTCGTGCATAAAAAGGTCCACGTGGTTGTTGTTGTTGAGACGGGCCCTGCGAGGTCAAGAGACTCCGGAGTATGTTGAAAAGTGTATGAGACACTTGTTTTATGTTGTGGTCTGGTCGGTTTAGTAGGTTGATCGGGCGTGGTCAACAAGTCGGTACATGTGTTAAGGGAGTGAAAAGAAAACTTCGACTTCGGGCTTTGACAAAATTCTAAAGTGCACTAGAGTAGATCACTGACAAGTTGAGAGCAGTCTGCGGGTCAGATTTGCTTGCGAACGTGGGGACCGAGAAAGATGGAATAACTGCCGAGGCTAGTGAAAAATCCCTAAGGTCCTGAAGCGATTGTGTTACCCTTCCTGTAGTAAACCGACAGATCTGTTTTATTATTATTTTTTTTGGTAGCTCGCGATACATGCAAGAAGTTGTTACGAGAGGAGCTGAGTGAAGGAGGACTAGCCGCGAGGCTTTGTCAGCCGCAGTGTGTGTGAGTGTGACGTCACTAGGAGCCGCGCTGGGATAGGTTGGTTGTAGAGAAGGGTCGCGCACGGATTGGACGCAGTCCGTGGGGCTCGATTGGAAGGGGAAAGGCAAGCGAAGAGTATTCCGGGAATTAAAGTCACCTATTGATTACAAACTTTGTGAAATAAAAGATGAGAAAATGAAATTTTTTAAAGCATTAAAGAGTGCGATGAAGGGAGAGTCTTACATTAAAGCGAGCGTAGGAGAGGAAACGCCGCCCGAAGGTACGCCAGCTTACATTGTAATGGAGGAAAAGGGGGTAGCTCCGTGCCTTTGGCTAAAGCAATGGCACAAGCTGACAGAGAAACATGGGAGCGTAGCGTTCCCGGTCCATGGGACATTCAATATAAGGATCTTAGAGAATTTGAGATTCGCGATGTACGACATGAAGGTACCTCCAAGGCCAGCACAGTTTGAGGCTCTAGCGATTTGGGAACTAATGGCTAGACAGCAGCAGCAAAATAAGTTCGAGACTAGGATAAGGAAGGTAGAAAAGACACTAGCGGACGCTAGGTGGGATAATGCACAGAAGGTGTGGAGGTCAGACGTATTGCAGGGGATAAAATTGTTTCCCGCAATTACTAAGGAAGAAGAGGAGACAGGTAAGAAAGCTACCTGTAAGACAAACAGGAGGTGTTCCAAGGATAGAGAGGACGAGGAAAAGTTGAGAAGAGAAGAGGAGTTAGAGGATGAGGAGTTAATCATGCAATTGCTGAACGACCGTCCACCACCTTATGCAGAGAGTGGACAAGGTCCAAGTACCAGTTCTGCCCCTCCGGCACCGGTACAGAACAGTGAAACTCAGAGTTCAGGAGCATCATCGGGATCTAAGGACCCGAGTTTACTGTTCACCCCGCAGATACCGCAGGTTAGGAGAATATATCCAGATGTGCCCATACTGAAACCAGCAGAAAATTATCAGCCGCAGGTCCCAAGGTACTACAGCAGTGACAACAGTACGGGAATGATTCTAGATCCAACAGTAATGGGAGGACAAAATGGTCACAACCCGACATTGACACAAGCTGAATCAACCCAGTTTCTGATGCCTCAAAAGCAGATGCAGGGGGGAAACGCACATGCTCAGATGACGGGGAGTCAGATGGGCATGCCGGCAATGATGACCCATAGTGTGGGAATGAACATGTCTCAGAACATGGGAAATGGACAGAACCCAGATGCGATATCACTACCCATTACTGTAGGTCCACCGGTACCTTTGTACAGTCAGCCTAACTTAGGTATGAGCGGTCAGGGATCAACGCTGCAGAATGGGACAGAAAGGAGGTGCATAGAAAACACTCCAGGGATAACTCCGATAGCGGCTCAGCCAATTGGATCTGGGTCCTTGATGGAGTTTAGTCCCATATGTGCTCAGTCAACACTGGTGAGGTCGAGTCCCCCACTGATGATACCGCTATCATCGAACACTGAAAAGTTGCCGCAACCATCAATGGCGGTCGATGTGAATGCTACACTGATGGGGTTGAATGCGCAACAGCTGACACAGTGGTTCAACAGTCTGAATTCCACACAAAGCTCAGCCAGTGGGAAGGGAGAAGACTATATGAATAGGGTCAGGTAGAACATTGAAGCACAAGAATTGGTGAAAGGGACTGTGGGTGTGAATAGGTTAGAGTCCTACTCGGAAGAAGAGCTGAGGTATCTATGTCCCAGGATTACGAGAGAAGTGAACAAGGTACATAGAAGCTTGCAAGAAATAGCTGACAAAAACGGGGTTGACATAGACAAGACGAAACACTTGAGCAGGAGCTACAGGTTGGATTTCGGGACCACAGATTTTGAACACATGAGGTCAGCAGGTATGAAGGCACACCTTAGAGAATTGTTGCAGAGTGCACAAGTGTGGAGGTGCTTAGACAAATGGGAAAGCAGATGGGTAAAGAGAAAGGAAAAGAGGAAAGACAGTGTTCCAGAGCTCAACGAGAAAAGACCACAGAGTAGTGATGCAGTAACCATGTTACCAATGAGGGAGACAGCAGGGGGAAAATTAATACATGTACCATGGCACAGAAGCGACATTCAGTCTTTTACGGATGATTTTCCCAAACTGAGAGAGAAACCGATTGAATGGTATCAACAGACTGATAGGTTTGTGAAGCTTGCAAAATGTCTCTGGGAAGACCTGAACACTCTCTTTGAGATTGTGGTTCCGGCAGATTTGTGGGAGGATTGCAAAAGAGCTGTAGTTTGGCCGACAAGTGAACCAGAGAGAGACAGGGATACGGGTGCACCATCACCTATGGTGATGAGCCTGTACTATAAGGTGATTGAGCATTTGAAGGCGAAGGTTGCCGCGAAAAATGTGGATTGGCAGAAGATCGATCGAACTGCCCAAGAGGCTAAAGAGTCGATTCATAGTTACTATGAGAGGTTGTTGAAGGCGTTCAAGAACTACAGTGGCACGGAAACAATAGAGGCGAAGGACATGCTTCATTTTGTGTTTAGATTCGTGGAAGGGCTGAGACCAGAGATAAGTCAGATGATAAAGTCGCATTTGATTTGTTGGCAGTCGAAACCTATTGATGAGGTGTTGAATTATGCGAAATACTGTAGCGACGAAATTGAAGTGAAACAGAAAAAGTTGAAAGAGAAAGTGATGATGATGCAGCTTAAAGCAGCTCAGACAGGTCTGCAAGGTTTGCAAGGGTTGCAAGGGTTCCAACAGCAGGTACCGCAACAGCAGCCGCAGTTGCAGGGAAATATGATGTTTCAGCCACAGGCCAGAGGCAGAGGCAGAGGAGGTTTTGGGAACAATGGTCCGGATTTGAACACTGTTGTGACTCCGAATGGTGTGCAGGCATTGAAAAAGGTGATGCCATGTCACGTGTGCGGAATTGTCGGACATTGGAAACGCGAGTGCCCGATGGTGGTGCAGGAAGGTGCAGGTGTTGGTCAGCAAAACAATGATGTCAATGCATTTCAGACAATGAGGGGACCGAAAATGAGAGGTCCAAACCCAAATTTTCAGACCATAAATCAGCTGCAGGGATTACAGCCCATGCAGCCGCAGCAGATGCAGATGCCCCGTATGCAGATGACGCAAATGCAGCCAATGCAACAGCAGTTTCCCATGGTACCTAATCAGCAAATGCAAATACCTTTGGCACCAATGAGTCAGCAACAAGTGATGGTTCCTCCACAGGTCTCGGGTCAGGTAATGAATACAAGTGGCACCGTACAACAGTTCCCATTACACAGTGAGGATGGAATAAACAATGTATGGGAGAGTGAAAGTTCAGGAGAGGAGGGAGATTGTGTGCTTGCAGCATCCTTGGAAGTTGATCAAAAGGGTCCGTACGTGGAGGGAAGAGTAATGGGTCATCGTGTCTCATTCTTGATTGACACAGGAGCCACACGTTCAACTGTTAAGAGCATTGAAGTACCAAATTTGCCACTCTCAGGGAGAACAGTCCAAGTGGTGGGAGTAGCAAACAGGCACCTGACAAACCCAATTACAGATCCGGTACCAGTCAGCATTGGTAACTATCAAGGGTTACATAAATTTGTGGTATGTGACTCAAGCCCGATAGCACTGTTAGGGAGAGACCTATTGTGCAAATTGGGTTGTTCGATTATGTGTTCGAACGAGGGAATTAAAATTCAGACGAGCAGTGATGGGGAAGAAGAGGACAGTGTAGAGGGGGATGAGATGGAAACTGTCGATGAAGAGTATCCTCTGATTTGTCTTTTCCCGATGATAACTGAAGAAGATATTCCAGCTGAATTACGGGAAACAGTCGGAAAGGAAGTGTGGGATATGACAGGGAAAGAGGTGGGATTGATGAAAGGAGTGGAACCAGTGAAAGTGACTGTGAAGCCCAATGCAACCTTTCCCCAGACCCTACAATACCACATGGCACAAGACACCCTCATGAAAGTTGCCCAACTCATTGACGAATTTGTAAAGCAGGGAGTACTGAAAGAAGTGTTAAGCAGTCCATGTAATTCACCAATCATGGGACTAATAAAGCCGAGTGGAAAGGTCCGAATTGTACAGGACTTGAGGAAAATAAATGACATCATAATCAAATGTTGCCCTGTCGTACCAAATCCAGCTGTGATAATGTTTCAAGTCCCTTGCGATGCCGAGTGGTTCTCAGTCATTGACTTGTCACAAGCATTCTTTTCGGTGCCTCTTCATGAGGACAGCCAATTTCTCTTTTGTTTCAAATTCTTAGACAGAGTGTACAGTTGGTGTCGAATTCCTCAAGGGTTTTCTGAGTCACCGTCAATATTCAATCAGATTCTAAAGAAAGACTTGGAAGCATTAGAATTGCCATTCGAGTCAACCCTAGTACAGTACATCGATGACTTACTGATTGCATCAAAGACAGAAAGTGGCTGCACAGCCGATACCATTGCTCTGTTGAACCATTTGGGAAGGAATGGACACAAGGTGTCTCCTTCCAAATTGCAGTTCTGTCAGAAGAAAGTGAAATACTTGGGTCACCAGATAGAGAAAGGGTCACGGAGAATAATGAAGGAAAGAATAACGAGTATACTTCAAATGAGTCCACCAAAGACAAGGAGGGAGGTGAGGAAGTTTTTGGGAATGGTGAGCTACTGTCGTCAGTGGATTCCCAACTTCTCGACTCTAGCAAAGCCTTTACTGAAGCTGACCCAGAAGGATGCCTTGGATCAAATTGAGCTGAAAGGAGATGAGATGGATGCTTTTATTGAATTGAAAGAATGCATGTGCAGGGCTCCAGCTTTAGGTATGCCTGATTACACAAAGCCTTTCACATTGTTTTGTCATGAACGTGATGCATGTTCTTTGTCTGTCTTGACTCAAGCCCATGGTGGCATAAACAGACCAGTAGCGTATTTTTCAGCTACTTTGGATCCGGTCGCAGCAGCACTTCCAGGGTGTTTGCGCGCCTTAGCAGCAGTTGGTATCAGCCTCACTCAGAGTGAAGGAATAGTGATGGGACACCCATTGACAGTCATGGTCCCTCACTCAGTTGAGATACTTTTGACCCGCTCCCGAACGCAACACATGACTGGAGCAAGACTCACAAGGTATGAAACGATAATTCTGGGCTCACCGAATGTGCAGCTGAAAAGGTGCACTACGTTGAATCCAGCAACCTTGCTTCCCGGTGAAAATGCTGAAATTGAGAACGCTGAAGACGTCGAGCATGACTGCCTTCAGGTGACTGAATTTTGTACAAAACCTCGACCTGACATTAAGGATACTAAGCTTGATGAAAATGACCAAATTGTTTTCGTTGATGGTTCATGTCTAAGAGATGGGATGGGAATTTTGAAAGCAGGATATGCTGTATGTACTGTAACAGGTGTCTTGGAAGCATCCTGGCTCCAAGGAGTCTATTCTGCACAAGTAGCAGAACTTGTAGCCCTTACAAGAGCATGTCAACTGTCTGCATTGATGAAAGTCACCATTTACACTGATAGTCAGTACGGGTTTGGAATTGTGCACGACTTTGGACAACTATGGTCACAGAGAGGTTTCCTGACTTCTTCAGGATCCCCAGTGAAAAACGGGGAGAGAATAAGGGAATTGTTACACGCCATCCAAATGCCAGCCGAAGTTGCAGTGGTAAAGTGTAGTGCTCATACAAAAGGACAGGACTATGTTTCTCTGGGAAATGCATATGCGGATCAAGTCGCAAGATTTTGTGCCTTGAACTGTATATTACTCAGGGATGAATGGAATTCGATAAGTGAACCAGAACTAGAACCAGCTGAAGCATTTGCCTTGAAGGTCGTAGATACAATGGATGAACTAAAAGCGTTACAGAATAACGTCAGGGAGGATGAAAGAGATTCCTGGATTAAGTCACAATGTATAAAGAGACCAGATGAGTTATGGGTTTCAAATGAGGGAAAATTTGTTTTGCCAAATAGTCTCTTATCGCAGCTTGCGCGCTTCTATCATGGGCAGGCTCACCAAGGGAGAGATGCCATGATAAGATTGTTCAAAACTGATTGGTTTAACCCCAGATTTCGTCAAGCTGCAGAAGCAGTTTGCCATCGATGTGTCATTTGTCAGCAGATGAACCCAGGGAAAGGAACGGTTGTGAACGCGAGCCACATTGGTAGGGCAAGTGGCCCGTTTAGTAGGATGCAGATGGACTTCATTGAGATGCCTGTGCATGGAGGTCTGAAGTATGTGTTGGTGATTGTGTGCATTTTTAGTCACTGGATTGAAGCATACCCCACACGTAGAAATGACAGCCTTACAGTTGCAAAACTATTGTTGAGGGAGTTAATACCACGTTTCGGATTCCCGATCTCTTTAGAATCAGATAGAGGAAGTCACTTCAATAACGAGGTGATAAAGTTACTTTGCGCAGCGCTGAACATTGAGCAAAAACTGCATTGTAGCTATCGCCCTGAAGCCTCAGGACTGGTGGAACAAATGAATGGTACATTGAAATCAAGAATGGCGAAAATATGTGCATCGACAAATTTGAAATGGCCTGACGCATTGCCCTTGGTGTTAATGTCAATGAGAAACACCCCTGATAGAAAGACTGGATTGTCTCCGCACGAAATTCTCATGGGCAGGGCTATGAGACTTCCTGCAGTTCCCGCAAACGTGCTTTTGAATATTACAGATGATATGGTGTTAGACTACTGCAAAGGTCTGGCTGACTTGGTTCGCTCTTTCTCTCACCAGGTGGAAGCAACCACCTTGCCACCGATCCAAGGTCCAGGACACACACTGAAAGCAGGTGACTGGGTCGTGGTAAAGAAGCACGTGAGAAAGTCGTGTCTGGAACCCCGTTGGAAAGGCCCTTTCCAAGTGATCCTGACGACCACTACCGCTGTGAAGTGTGCGGGAGTTCCCAACTGGATTCACGCCAGTCACACAAAGAAAGTGTTGTGTCCCACAGATGAGGAAGTTGAAGCGCTGAAACTGCCAGTGCCTGATAAAACAGTGCTGAGCACTGAGACAGAGCAAAACCGAACTGAAAGCGAACAGGCAGGAACAGGGGAGAGAGAAATATTCTCTGAGGACGAAACAACCGACTCACTTGGGGAAGACCAAGGAGAAACCTCAGACAGCGACGAAGCAGCTGAAGGTGACAAAGAGCCTGAAGCAGCTGAGGGTAGCAAAGAGCCTGAAGCAGCTGAAGGTGACAAAGAGCCTGAAGCAGCTGAAAGTGATAAAGAGTCTGAAGAAAGTAACGGTGACGAAGGGCTCGAAAGAGGTGAAAAAGTAGGAGAGCCTGATCAGAGGAGGGCTTTCCCAGAAGCAGACGATAGAGAAAAGGAAAAGGAGAACGTGATTGATTCCCCAGAAGGAGGGGACAAGGCAGAACAGAACGAAACAGTTCAAGCTTCCACAGAAAAGATCGCAGGTCCATCAAATGGACACGGTGCAAAGAGGAGACTAAGTATATCACCAATAAAACAAAGGACTAAAGAAAATTTGAACGACGGAGAAAGGCCAAAAGTGAAAGAGAAAAGAAAGGAAGTGACTGTCGTGGTACCATCCTCAAGTGAAGGAAAAGACTTGGCCAAAGAGGAAAGTACCAGTGAGGCAGAATCGAAAAGAGAAGCAAAATTGAAAAGGAAAAGGATACCAAACAGGAGATATCCCGGTCCAGAATGGGCCTATGCAGTCAATGACGATTGGACTGACGAATTTGTATCTCTTAGCCTCGAGAACGAAGAAGAAGAGATACCAATAGAAAAGAAAAGTTTTATGGACTCTGTTGATTGAAAGGGTGATAAATGACATTGCTTGCTACAATCTAACGTGATACAAACAACCAGCTGAGACATTGCTAAACCGGATGAGACACTTGCTGAACTGATAAAAGACTGAGTTATTGCCGAATTGAGACAAATGCTGCTAACCGATAAATGACTGGCCTCTTGAAGAAGACTGTGTGAACATTGCGCTCGTTCAGCTTTGTAACTGAATTGCTAAATAGTTTCTTTATAAGTGCTTCTAGCTCTCTGATTCTATACACATCATGGCTACACAAAACAGTAGAAAGAAATATTGTAAATATGCGTGTATAGGCTTGATAATTGCATGTGTACTAATAATAATGGCAATAGTGCTTGAAATGCATGGAAAGGGTGAGAATGAGAAAATTGATGCTTCTACTTTTGCTCCTGTTACTGTCACTGAACTAACCGCATTGAAAAGACTAGAATTAGATGAGAGACACTTGCATGATAAGAAAGAACTTTCGTATAATGTTTTCTATCGCTTGCTAACAGAATATGTTGAGACTATGGATGCGAAAGATTGTTATGTGTGTACACAGATACCGACATCAGTAAAGGAAGGGGTGACTTATCACCACATGCCTCTTACATACGGGATTACATGTAGTATAGTAATGTCTAGATTTTATGGTCAAACTAACATACAGTATTTTTACTCGAATTATGATGTTACCTTTGCATATGTTCCTATAATAGCGCAGCTAAGCCAGATTGCTAAAGATTGGGATGCTAAAATAATGAGGGAATTTTTCGAGCCAATGCAACCTTTTGAAACGGCTCACGCTCATAGGGAAAACCTTACCTGCTCGCTCTCTGCAGTAGAAATAAGCTTTTTAGATCGCACAGATGATAGAAGGGCACAAATGAATGCGAAATTAGAAACAGAGCTAAGTAAGAGGACTTCAGTAGATCATTATGATTTTGCCGCAATAAAAACACAAGGGAGAATAGCTTTAGATGCTTGGCATGTAGGGAAATTTTTTATATATCGAGGTGAATCTTATTATGATAACATTTTCGTAGGAGCGAGTGAGTGAAAACATACGTTTATCTTTAAGGCCAAATGGACATTCATGATGAACGGACTTGACCCTGTCATTCCAGGTGTATATTACATTTGTGGGTATAATGCCTATTATCGTCTTCCAAAGGGATGGTGGGGGAGATGTTATTTGGGTATAGTGTTCCCAAAAGTTTATCAACTGGATGACCTATCGATGATTCCAAAGACATCTGGATCCCATCGTATCCAGAAAAGAGAGACCGCAGCTGCTATGGTAGGAGATATATTTGGAGCCATGATTCCTTCATTGGGAGTTGTGTTGAATTCCATCAAAATAAGAAAGTTGTCTACTATAGTGGATAACATGTTGACAAAGTTTTCAGGTGCTATAATCCTGATAGATGCTGAACTTGCAGCGGAAAGAGCTATGACTCTTCAAAACAGGCTTGCCTTAGACATTCTTTTAGCAAAGGATGGCGGCGTTTGCAAAATGCTTGGTGCGCGCCACTGTTGCACGTATATTCCAGACAACAGTGTGAAAATTAAAACTATGCTTGCTAATCTAACAAAAGAGAATGCAGATTTGAAGGAATTGAAAGAACCAGGAGTGTGGGAGAAGGTTGGAAAAGGACTTGCTTCAGTGGGAAATTGGATTGGTGGAATTTGGAATGGAATATTACTAAAAATAATACAGGGAATATTAATAGTACTGATTTGTATATTTGGAATTTGGGGAATAAAAAGGGGAATAATAATGATTATGGCAAGAATTAAAAGAAGGAAGGAAGAGAAAATGATGAAAAGAATGGCAGAAGAATATAAAGCGAAAAGTAGGGGAACTAAAAGGAAAAGAGAACTAACAGAATTTTAATGGAATAAAATTTGTGGGAATGGTTTGTGTGATGACAAGTAGTCATCAGAGGAGGGATTGATGACGCAGAAATGAAGGTTTTACATTTATTAGCGCTTAAACGTAGTGCTGCAATAATCAAGAGTGACTTTAACCGAACTAATAAAGATTGTACGGGGACAAAATGTGCCCTCAGAGTAGTTTGCCAACATTTATAAGTGTGCTTTATATAACGTGATGTATTAGAATTGCACTAATCTGACATAATCGTAAACGTGTGCTATGATTTGCATGTTTGAAATGCTTTAGCTTAGCCTAACTTTAGTGGAGGCTTCGGCCTAGTTGCCTGGTCTCACGGTTTAGATGCTCGTATTTTTCCAATGTGCTAATAAACGTGTATTTCTGCTTGAAGCTGTACTTTTCCACTGAGATCGTTCACATGCTTATCTTAAGGTTTCGTGCCAGCCTGGCATTTTTCTCTTTGCTCCAAGGTCAATCTGCAGGTGCGGACAATGGAAGCTCTGAAAATGAGTTAATTGGTATAAAATGTTGCAACTTGCGTACCCGTCTCCAAGGATAATGTATGCTTAAGTAAAAGCTTGAGAACTGTTGTTTTTGATTGGACAACTTGAAGCCAACCTATGAACCCTCCAATGGAAGACCCTGCTGGATTTGAACTGTTGTCTATTTAAACCAGGTGCACAAGAAGAAAGTAGCCATTACAGCCATTACAGCCACTGCGGACATTACCAGCCCGATACCCGCCATTTTGCAGGACATTGCAGCTAATATGGCCCACCTTGCTAAGACGCCATTTTGAAAGAGACTCTGATGCTTTCTCTAATCAAGAGAAAGAGACTTAAATGATTCTTACCCTAGAGACTTTAACTTTGATTTGTCCCTTTGCATGAAGTAGTAGTTTATCTTGCCGCCGTGAGGCAACTGCCCCGTCCACCCCTGCCCCTTTGCCCCGTCCCATGCTGATCGAGAAACGGTACCTGTGAGACGAAGACTTCCTTGAATGCTGATTGTAATTGGTAAATATGAAAGGAAATTGTACAATTGCATTGTGTTTCTTTTAGGTAACCAACTGCTGATTTTTGATAAGAGCCCTAGTTAGGAGTTTTTCTAAATTAATGTTGCTAAATTGTTTTTGCATGAAGTCCCACATGCCGATGCTAATTTGAGGTTAGATGAGGATTCCTTTTGTTGCACGATGCAATTTGAGACCTTGCTATGCTGACCAATGTATGCAATTAGCCCATTACAGATTATAGTTCTAGTGATTTGCATTGCTATTATCGAATGCCTTGTTATTCAAATGCTGCATAGATTGCATCTTTTCCGCTGTTATGGACAGCTATTAATGTTCATTTATGTTTATCATTTGGTGTTGAGACACATCTATATTGTGCTAGCTTTGTTAATATAGGGAAATAAATTCACTAACTTTGAATAAACTGGTGTGGTTATTCCTGACTGAAAGGTCAGGGTTCGCCGAAATGTATTCTGGATTAATTGTTAAGTGTTATGTTGATCAGGGTATTGCTTATGTTCGTTATTGATTATTGATTTGATTAAATTGACTGATCTCGGGTGAAGAGAGTCCCACTTAGCCAAAAGATTCATCGGCCTAAAGAGCGTCCAAATACAGGTAAATTATTAGTACGGAACGCTCTATCACCTGTAAGAAGGTAGCAACCCTAGGACCAGTTTTAAAAAGGACATTTGCACCTGCCCTTTCTCCATTGAGCGCAATGTGCTAAGCAACAAAGTAATGACGCAAGAGGCAAGTTGTTTATTTGATGCTGACAAGTGTGGAAACTGGAGGTAAAGTGGTTTCTGCTGACAAGCGCAGCAAATAGCACAAAGGACACAGAGACGAGCACCATCTGCTAAGATCCAGACAAAGGTTCGGGGGTTTGAGGCCTGCTGAGACGTCAAAAGTGGTGGGATCCTGGCTTGCTGGTGAGCCTGGCAACTTGGCATCATTCTGATGTGAGAGCACATCCCTTCTGACAGAAGCACGATAAATAGCATAGGCGAATCTTCACTTTGATTACATTGAGGTTCTGATGAGAATGTATTCAACAGATCTTCAAAGATGGCGTGTGTTTAGCGAAACAGACAGCTTAACATTAGAATCCGATCACTTTACAGATAACATTTGTGCTGTAAGCAAAGGTGTCTGGAATAATGTCACCCACCCTAACAAGAAACCGTTGCTGCCCTCCAAGCCCATCGCTAACAGGGCCGGGCACCATAAGGAGAGGCAGAGGCCTACAGCATTCATCCCGAGGACAGCTGGGGGCAGGAATCCGAGCAACGGGTAGAGTGATGTATGTAAGTCCCGGGACAAGGAAGCGATGTCAGAGAAAAGAAGGTCGATTGTGGGTATTGACATCGCTGGACATGTGTTTCAAGGCTCCTTGACTGTCGGGCTTCTCCTGGAGCCATTTGACAGACAAACATGTGGGATGCACCTGTGTGTTGAATTGATGCTTAACCCGAGAGACACTCCACAGCATTTGAAACACCCGCAAAATTGCTTGTTATTCTCTGTTGATGACAGGCTAAAATTCAGAAACACATTTGTACAGAGATACAATGCACTGGCTGAGCCAACACATGGCAAACTCTACTACCTGTGAAAAATTTAGACAGTGTAATTTTGAACTGCATCTACCATAATGCATCTGGGAGAACTGCTGCCTTTATGCCAAGCAATGTGCTCCCCTACCCTCTGGACATGATGCAGCTATACCCAAAGTAGTTAAATTGTCCTGCACCAAACCAGGAATTAGAAATGATATGGAAGGGAGATGGCAGACTTCATTCATCGACTATGAATCAAGATAGAAGACTTCTGCTTCTAACGAGCAAGTACAGCCACACAAGCTAAAGGACTGAGATCTGGACAGATAGGTCTGTGCTGCCCTGTTGACATCAAACAGAAGACATTTCACTTCATCTTCAGAACCTGGCCCTGAAAAGAGGAAGAAAGTATGACTCATGATGTAAGAAGCAGAACACCAGCCAGTCATGGAGACCATGCAGGGAAGATGGATGAGCCACTTGAGCCAACAGTACAAGGCGAATGAGGTCTATTTGAGGGTGGAGTACAGAAACTAGAGTGCAACGGGGACAGTGAATGGAAACGTGATCGATGTAGAGGTCTGTAAATCAATCAATCAGTCGACTTGTAGAGCGCTATTTGTCACCCGTGAGGGTATCCAGGCACTGTATAGTTCATTCTTGCACATTTAACATTTCGGGCAAAGAATGTGATTTTCTCAGTCTCAAATGATGCAGTGGCAGCTGCTTCCTGTTTGAAGTAGTGGGGCGATCAAGAATCCACTTAGGCCCAACCACAAAACTCTCAACCATAGTCCTTTATAAACAGTGTTTATAACGGGTCACGATCAACAGCTCTAAAGTTAGGGCTGAAGGCAGTGCGATTTTCTCACACTGCCTAGCACAGTAAATTAAAAAGGAAAGGTACTTACCTACTCCAGTCCTCTCTGTCCTGCGGTCTGGCAGCAAGAAGGTTTCTGAGCTAACTCTCCTCCACCAGTCCTGGTGCTGCACTCATGCTGCTCATGTCAGCATGAGAGAAGCACCAGGATTTCCTGGAACGTGCTGGTTCGACGCTCCTCTAGGCCCTGGGGGCCTGTGCCTGCTCTCCACCCAGCTGTCTAAGAGAGCTCGGGTGGAGAGGTTTAAAATGAGCATGTCAGGCTGGCTGTCACAAGACAGCTGGCCAAACTGACATGCGCACTTTAAAATGGAGTGCCCACCACTCCTACTCCCCTGTTGCCAGTTAGCAGTGATGACCCGCCCCAAAACCTGGCTTTGGCTGTCTGACTGAAAAATAAAAAGTAATAAAATGTTTTTATTACCATTTTATCTTTCATTTCTATTTTTGCTGCATTGGCAGCAGTGGGGCATGGTGCCCTGCCCTAAATGAGGCACAATTAATGTCTCTGGTAAGGACTGAAATCTGAGGGAGAACCCAGTCCGATCCATCAAGTTCAAATGACAGAAGAGGCCATTTCTCGAGGTTTGAGCACACTATAGTCAGCAAATAGCTCAGAGAGAACAACCTGCTTGTAATGTAGTGCTTGAGAAAAAAGCAAGAAAAGTGTGATCCCACTCCAAACAATAGGATTGCTGATTCATCAGACGGGTGGAGAAGGAGCCACTGCTATAAAGTGTCCTCTTCTGATATTTACCAACTACCCTGTTACTCTGTTTGAACAATTCCTACTTGTCTTTTGCACTGACTAGCTCTAAAAGCAATGAATGAGAATGGTTGAATGTTAATGTTCTTTGACTTTGAACCTCTTTAGGGACGCTCCACAGGGCGTGTTGATGCAGAGGTGAATATGGCGCATTTTAACCTAGGGCCCCGTGAAGAGCAGGACTCAGTCCAGTCTCTTCACGGGAGCTCTCGGGCCGGATGTAGATGGCCAGGGTTTGGATAGGTTGGGGTGTGGGCATGGGAGGGTCCTCAGGGAGGGTACAAAGGGAGTGGGGACTAGAGGATCGGCCTCTTCGGCTCCTGCAAGTCACGCTGTGCAGAGGTTGGCCTCCTGGCCCCTTTACAGGTAGGAAGATCAGAAGGATGGGCCCGGTATGATAGTGTATGAAGGGTGGGGGGACTTTCATTGCCAGTTTTAGGGCAGGTTGCTTGGTGCAGGCAGTAGATGGGGGAGGGTGGAGAGCCAGATGCGGGCTTGTCCACCCTTCCAGGGGGGGTAAAGAAGCAGGTGAAGGATGACAGACTGGGGGAGGCCCAAGTCAGGCAGGGGATAAAAAGAAAAGGGGGATGTGTGGGAATGGAAGTGGAAATTGGGTGAGCCAAGGATAAGTGGTGGATTGAAGTGAGGATGGAAGAAGAGGAGTTGCAAGGTTAAAGATAAAAGGTTGTCATTTAAGTTTCGGTTACATTGATGTTTTATTATGATGAGCAAGCCTGTCCTAATAAATGGCCTTTTACACTAAAACAAGGGTGGCGGAGTCTATGTCCCGATGTCCTCTTGAAGTTAGTACATAAGGATTGATTTTTGTTTTGGACTAACTGGATCGAGGTATGAAACCTTGACTTTGTCCTTCAGTTCGGACTCTGAGCGATTTGACTTTGTGAACATAGAGCTCTGAAATTAACTTAAACAATTTTGGTTCGAGCACATTCTGGGATCAATTTCTATTTACACTCTGGTAGAATTTCTAAAGAGACGAGTCTTGCACTGCTGCTGATTATTAGCATGAACTCTGTAAGAACATTGAGTTTGACACAAAAGGAAACATAACCTGTGTACTGAAATATTTTCAATTGCTATAACAGTGGTATTTTTTAATTTTCAAACTTCACGATCTGTTCACCACTGACTGTTCCCCACAGATACAACTTTTTTGATATCTAAAGGATAAGTAAAATGAACAAAATGGAGATTTCCATGGATGTTTATTGCTGGGGGACTGAGTACAGTGAAATACAGAGTTATCCAACAAATTTCTTGATAAAAACAGCTTCTGCCCTCATTTGATAGACAAGTATTGAAGACAGCGTGTTTGCTTGATGATGCAGACGAATGAAGTGAGTTCACTTCTTAAGATATAATTCTGTTACCAGCTTAAGGGTCTTATTTAGAGTTTAGTGGACAAAGGACATTCCCCCCAAAAAAATGGTTGATAAGCCATGCGTTGTAGTTAGAGTGCTATTGACATCAATGCAATTTTTGTAGGGTATCTTCCACCACTCTAAACATGGATCTGAGGGCATGGATCTTAAAGGAAAACGGGCTGCATTTAAAAAGCAAAAAATTATACGTTTCTATTTCATTTTTTAAGACTCGGGAGTGGTCTGTGGGACCACTGCCTGCTCTTAAAAAACGTTTTCGTATGCATTCACAAAGGGGAAGGGGCCCCTTGGGAACCACTTCCCATTTGCGAATGGGATACAACCAATTTGAAATTGGTGGTAACTGCGATTGTTTTGCGACTGCATGCACTGCATTCACGGTCACAAAACTATCATACATACCTCTGCGAGTCGCTTTTAGGAAGGAACACCCTTGGCACACTCATTCCTAATAGTGATTTGCAACAAAATCGCAAATTGGGGGTTGTACACTGGGAAATGCTTTTTTTTGGTCGCAAATAGCCCAATTCTGTGAATACATCTGGCCCTAAGTGCTTTAAACAACAAGCTAACATTAGATTTTGCGTCTCGCTCCCTGCCAAGGCAAACATCACAACAAAAATTACAAACAGATTGGATGTAGGCGCATAGAGGAAGGGAATACAGGAACACTTCATCAAACCATTGTCATACCAAGCTTGTTTTTTTAAAGCAGTCTCTTACAGCCTGATATCTGTCAAAACTAAATTCAACATTATATGTAGCATTTACTGCTACATAGGTCCACCATACATGCAGAAAGTGACCACCAGTGCCTCACAATTTGTATCTCTGGTCAGCCACACCACATCTGCCAACAGAAGGCACTGGCCAACCTACTGGGGATCTGTAATCTCTCAGGACACATCTGAAAATGAAATTGTTCAAATAATTATAAGGATGAGTGAAACCCCTTACCTCAGCAACTCAATTACATCATAGGGCAGATTCCTATTTCTTTTCTGCAATAAAAGTAGGCCACCTCCACTTCCAAAACATTCTTTGCAGTTATCATCACTACTGATCACAGTCACCCAGGACATCGGCACAATTACCTATTTAACCCATATGTCAAAATTGACATATAAAAATGAATAACTCCAGCATGTAATGATAATAACAGGCGTTATGGGGGTATGCAAGAGGATGGAGAAATCCTTCAAAAAAAAGCAGCGGCCAAAGCCAGTTCTTGGGCTGCATAAGCCAGGAATCCTCCCTGCGCAGCCCTCACACGGGTGCACACGTGTGTGCACACGTGATCATGTGTAACTAGCCCTGGGCCTCCTACACTAGCTGTGTCACAACAGCCTTTGCTTAACAAGGCGGCATTGGTGGTAATCACGTACAGTCCATTTTACCATGAGTTTATTGTGGGTGAGTCCCAAACTATGAGGCTCCCTCATAGAAAAAGGTCAAAACCCAGGTGATCTAAAAGTATAAAATCAGGGCAGACAATATAGTCAGAATCACCCTCTCACAATCGCTGTGCCCAGCTGATTCCTATGGGGAAGAAGGAGCCACCATGCATGGGTCGTCTTCACCTGGTCAGCAATAGTAAGTGTCAAGAGGTTCTGACCAGACACGTCACTCACAAATTGTCAGTGCCCCCCAATACTTTACGCTTGTAATCAGCCACTAGGTCCACCTCCTTTGCCCAACCATGAGATCACATTTCCCTACTGGGACCCCAGACTGTACTTGGAACCCTCATGGTTCTAGGTTGAATGCATCTAGGTCACTACTTTCCTACATGGTTGGAGCAGTCTTAGGCCTATCCTTGCCCTGTGTCACACAACACTATGCCCCCACTACTTTAAACAAGGGTACAGTGCCTCTGCACTGCTGCCTCCACATTGGGTAGGTCTAAAACCTACTCCCTCTGCCACTAGCTGTTCTCCCTTCTGGAGATTATTCCACCCAGAACCCTCTTTCTTCCAGATCCCTACATCCTGAAGATCCAGAGTCATTCAACCCTGACCCTCAGCATGCCACTGGAGGTCTTTACTGTCAGCACCCTTTCAGGACGACTGCCTTCTCACATGGGAGGACAGCCCACTCTGAACTCTTGGCACCTCCTCCTCACGAAGAAGCACTTTTGGTCCTGGCCTGGCTCCCAGAGAAGACACCAGTAAAGCCTTGGAGGAGGAGTAATGAAGGTGCCTCAACAGCCCACAGCTCCCTCCCTTCATTTTTGCTAGTTCCACACGGAACCCACCCTAGGAACCTAGACTCTATCCTTGTTCTCCACTGCTAGAACAGGACCAATGCCCCCTTCTTCTCCAGGGGATGAGCTCTACCCCCTAGAGGACCATTGGAGGACCCAAACACGCTGGGTCAGCTTCAACCAGGCCCATTTCCTTGGGCCCTCCTCGGTCTCCCCTGGCTAGTTAGCAACACTGCAATGGGGGCACAGGGTCTCTTGACTTAATATAAGTGCCCACATAGCTCCAGGTGACCACTAACTATGCTACTGCAGGCAGACACACCTTTGGCATCTTGCTGAGGAGACCGCCCAGCCATTACCACCTTACAGGGGCCCAGGGCTCACACTGACGGTGCCCCAGGCAGGGGTCTGCTAAGCAAACGCCTCTGCAGACAATCGCTCCTTGACAGCCCCGAGCTACCCCTAACAGACGTGGCCTCCTGCTCCCCTTCTTTGGCCTAGAGTTTGTACCCAAGAGGACCTACCTGATTGCTCAGTCGGCCAGGCACCACCTCAACCGTCACCTCAGGTTCAAACAGATTTTTCCCACCTAGGAACCCTGGGGGCTATCACTACACCTTCTTTCTTGGGGAACCACCCTCCTTTAGGGCCACCCGCCACTATGTGCCACCCCACGATTCCTCACCCTCCCCACCAGATAACCTATGGGGATCAAGGGAATCACAACTTTCTTGCACCCTCCAACAACCATGGGAACATTTTTGGGGTCCCCCACTGCAGAAACTCCTCGGGGTGTCACTACCCATGGTTATGAAGTCTTCCATCTCCACCTTTCCAATAGTTTTGGCCTGCGCCAGTAGTGGGAAAAATCTCTGTGAGGAGAATGACTAGCTACCCCCCCTTTTAAAATCAGCCCTGTCGTTAACAGCGCAAGAGTTTCCTGAGGCCCCCTAACCACCTCCTAACCCACGAAGTCAGGTCCACCCCTACACCCCAATCTGTGAGTGGGTATCAGTTGCTGTCCTTAAACCTTTAGAGAAGAACCCCTCCTCATGCAGGTCTAATGTGTGTAGTGTTAGAGTTAAAAAAGGATACATTATGGCCTAAAACACTTTGTGAACATTTCTTGTATTGCTCTGCCCTGGCATCCTGTCCTTTGTGACGATAAACTAGTCCTAACAACCCAGTTACAACACTGATCCTACATTTCCTCTCATGACATATATATGTGTGCGGGGGCTTTCCTTTCTCATACTTTTAGTTCACATGAACAAACCTTTGAACCCTTCTCAGAGCCTTGCGCTCTCATATTTACTCATTACTATATATGTAATGTGTGGCAAAACTATACTTATCAAGTGTCATAAATGCATGCCAGAATGGGATACTATGTTTCTCACCACTGGACACCAAATGTTGGAGGGTGGGTGTTACATTCTTGTATTGTGCCTTTTATTTCTATGTGTTCTCATTCAACTGGGGCATGCGCCGCCAGTTGATTATGTGTATTCTGTTTGGAACTCTGTGAGGCAGAATGGATTCAGATGCCTGAGTGTCCAGGCTTGTACCGTGTTGTCTTCAACAAATCTGTGGAAACTTTTATACTGTGGACTCATGATTTTCAACATTTTGGCGACAAGTGAGAAGACCTACTTGCTAAATCTATTCCCGACAGCACGGGTGCAGCATCGTCTCTCTAAAGAACCGGTTCCAACGTGTTGAATGCTCGTTTCTGGATCAGCTTCTGAATCAAATGGGATAGACTTTTGGAAACCACAGTTGCGTATGCTCAGCATTGTCAAAATCAAAGTTTTCCACACATCATAACTTCGGGATAGTCTATATGCGGACCGTTTGTTTTCTGATGCAATCCAACATACCCTCGACATCTATCCACATAGAACTTTACTACGTCGTGCCGCCATATTGTTTGGTTTTGTTGGTTTGGTTTCCTTGGGAAATAGCAGTTTCAGGAGACCTTTGTTTCTTCGTGTCATCACGGTCACAGGATTTTCGTTCTTATATACGCTGATATGCACAGCTTTTCACATCATTATAGTGCATATTTGGAACACTGATGTGCATGGTTATAATTTGTTGATCTATATGTGGATATTACGATATTTGTAACAGTTAGTGTAATTGTAACATTAGTTTTAACTCCACAACCGCACAATATGCAATTTGAGCCTCCCAACAAGTTCTTACAATACAAAGGTGATCCTCCTATCCCTTGGACTAGATGGAAGGAAGAATTAATCACGTATATGAAGGCAATTGATGGGGACAGAATGGGTTCTGAAAGAAAAAAAAACATAGTACTTCATTGTTTGGGTTCCAAAGGTCAAGCAATATTTAGAACCTTACCACAGGTGCTGGATGGGGGAGAAATTAATACTTTTGAAGAGGCCTTATTACGCATGGAACGCAGATTCAAACATACCACTAATAAAGCATTGAAGAAATTTCAAATTTATACTCGAGGACAAGGAGAAGCTGGTTCTTTTGATGATTTTTTAACTGCTTTGAGGGCGTTATCAGTAAATTGTAATTTTGGAGTTATGTGTGATGAAATGGTTAGAGGCCAAATTGTGGTGACTGTAAGAAGTAAAAAAAATTCAGCAACGTCTACGGGTTATGGGTGATCCAAATTTACAAGATGCCATCATGGCAGCTAAATCTTCAGAACAGTCAGAGAAGTGGATGAAGTCAATACAAGACACTAATGCTAAAGTGAAGAATGAGTATCAGGAAAGTGAAGAATGTGTAATCAAGAATATTTCATCTCATAAAAATATCAGAGCTAAAAATCATGGCAATAAAATGATAAGTTGCTACAGGTGTGCAAGTTATAACCATGTGGCATCTTTTGCAAATTGCACAGCTGTAGGTAAAGAATGTAGTAGGTGTGGAAGAATGGGACATTTTGCTTGCGTACATAAAGACGAAAGAAAGAAATGTTTCATGCCTAATAAGGAGAAATCTCCTAGAGTGGGGTGAGGGTCTTGTGTTAAATGTGCTTGTGGTGTAGAAAATAATCAGATGGAAACTGGAACTGTGCTTTCACTTGATACATATGTTGAAGGAAATGAGGGGGTGAGACTTTCAAAGTGTGAGGTTCAAGTTTTAGGAAGAGAGTTAAATCTCATAGTAGATTCAGGTTCTCCATGGACTATAGTTACTGTGGAATATTCTTAGATACATTCCAAAATATTTTTTCGGTGGATGATCAACAGGAATCTGATGTAGTAGCTCAAAGCTTTGATGGATCGAGTATAGACCTTAAGGGTTTTGTACATGTTGAAATGTTTTTTAAAGGGAGGGACGCATTCATTAAACTATATGTGGCAAGGAGGGGAGTAAATGTTTTGGGATGGAAGGACCCTGTTTTGGTAATTGAAGAACAGAAGGGAATTGATCCTCATTACTAGTATCCTATTTTAGTAGTGGGTGAACAAAATGATGCTGCATGTATTGTGTCAAAATTTCCTGAGGTTTTCACTGATAGTTTAGGAAAACTTAAAGGGTATGCTCACTGTATTAAACTTAATCAAGGAGCGAAACCTGTTAAACAGAAACTTAGAAATGTACCTATTAACGTGCAAGATGAACTTAAAAATAGCTTGGATGAGATGTTAAAGGGAGAGATTATTGAAGAAATAGAATTTTCTGAATGGGTTTCGCCCATTGTCTTAGGACAGAAACCAGACAAATCTTTGAGGCTCTGTGTTGAAATTAGGGCATTGAATGCTAACATCGTTATAGATTCTCACCCTTTGCCAAACATTAATGAACTGGTGAGTTTGTTAGAGGGTGCAAGTGCGTTTTCCACATTAGATTTAAGATCAGCCTATCATCAGATAGAACTTACTGAAAACTCCAGAGATTTGATGGCATTCATCAATCCGCAGGGTTTGTGTCGATTTAAAAGGATGTTGTTTGGCCTGGCTTCCGCAGCATCTATTTTCCAAAGAGCTATGTTTCATACGTTTGAAAATATAGGAGCATTTGTGAAATGTTTCTAAGATGATATTCTGATTTTCTCGAGAGATGCTTATGAACATGTGGAACATTTAAGAATGGTGTGTGAAGTTTTAAAGAATAGTGGTCTTACCCTTAAGGCTTCTAAATGTAAATTGTTTCAAAACACAGTGGAGTATTTAGGTCATACGCTTTCCAAGGAAGGTGTAATTTTAAAATGATCTCTAATTGATGCTCTCATGGAGGCACCAGCACCAGACAATAGGGAAAAACTTTTATCGTTTTCAGGTCTTTGTGAATATTATAGCAAATTTATCAAGGATTTTGCCACCAAGATGGAACCTTTGAGACAACTTGGCCGGGGTCGGCGGGAGCACCGCAACAGGCTGGCGGTGCCCCGCAGGGCATTCTGACCGTGGCGGTTTGGCCGCGGTCAGAACAGGAAAACCGGCGGTGTCCCGCCGGTTTTCCGCTGCCCTGGGAATCCCCCATGGCGGCGCAGCTTGCTGCGCCGCCATGGGGGATTCCGACCCCCTCACCGCCATCCTGTTCCTGGCGGTTCCGACCGCCAGGAACAGGATGGTGGTGAGGGGTGTCGTGGGGCCCCTGGGGGCCCCACTTTGAATTTCAGTGTCTACTTTGCAGACACTGAAATTCGCGACGGGTGCCACTGCACCCGTCGCACACCTTCCACTCCGCCGGCTCCATTCGGAGCCGGCTTCCTCGTGGAAGGGTGTTTCCCACTGGGCTGGTGGCCGGCCTTTTGGCGGTCGCCCGCCAGCCCAGTGGGAAACCCAGAATGACCGCCGCGGTCTTCTGACCGCGGGACGGTCTTCTGACCGCGGGACGGTCTTCTGGCGGTCCCAGACAGGCCGGCGGCTACTGCCGCCGGCGGGGGTCAGAATGACCCCCATAGAGTTTACCTCGACAGAGAGACAACAAAGTGCATTTGATCAGATTAAGAAAGAAATGATGGGAGCACCTACATTGAAGCCTTTTCATGTGAATAAGACATGCATCATTACTGTAGGTGTGAGTCAGTATGGCCTTGGAAGTGTTCTATCGCAATGTAGTGGTAGAGGGGAATGGAATGTTGCTTTTGCTTGCCGTACCCTGAATGTCACTGAAAGGCGTTATGCAGTTATAGAAAAAGAGTTACTGGCATGTGCATGGGCAGTTGAGCATTTTCGTAATTACATTTGGGGATCTCATTTTAGGTTAAGGACTGATCACAAACCTTTATTGGGAATTTTATCACCTGGTGGAGGTAGGAATGCTACTGCTCGCATTGCACGATTAATGTCAAGTTTGCACAAGTATATTTTTGTTGTGAAATATTTTCCAGGTAAGAAAATTGTCACAGCAGACTGTTTGTCTAGGTTACCCTGTGGTAGGAGTGAGGATGTATATTGTCTAGAGGAAACTGAGATCATGGCAAATGTCACAGAATTGGTTCTTGGTAAATTTGAGTTTATCACAGAGGAACTTTGGGTATATTCCATTGAAAAGGATAAATTGTTAGAAGCAGTCATGCAGCATCTCAGAGAGGGTTGGCCTCCATGTAGAGAAATTTCTGTTGAATTGTCTCCATATTGGAAGATTTGAAGATTGGAAAGGACATGTTGTTTAAAGATGGAAAGTGTATACCTCCTGTCGGTCTGAGAGATCACATCTTATCTGTTGCGCATGAAGGATTATTAGGTATGTTGTCCATAAAAAAGATTATTAAGGACTGTATTTTGGTGGCCTGGTCTTGATAGGATAGTTGATAGGGTAGTTAGAGAGTGTGAGAAGTGCACTAATAGCGAGAAGATGTTGAAAGTGACACCTGCACCTTTAATTCCAGTTGAGTGGCCCAAATTTCCATGGCAAAAGGTGGGTTTGGATATTTCAGGCCCTTGCTAGTTTTTGCCACAAGATTGTAGATTTCCCATTGTTTTTATAGATTACCATTCCAAGTGGCCTGAAGTAAAGTTTGTATCTTAAATCAACACTGCATATGTCACTGAGTTTTTAAAATAGCTTTTTGCCAGAGAGGGGTATCTGGAAGTTCTAGGTATGGACAATGCTGTGCAATTGAAGTCAGTGGAGATGGAAAGTTTTCTTTAATTTTCCAATATTCACAATTCTACTACTGCTTTATATGAACCTCAAAGTAATGGTCAGGTAGAGAGATTCAACCATGTTTTGAAACTGAAATTGTGGGCTTGGGAGTTTGGAGCAGGATGGAAGGATAAACTCAGGGAAATGGTTGTATCGCATAACACCCCATACTACTACTATGGTTAGTCCCTTTAAGTTGTTTAAAGGTAGGGAACCCGTGTCTAAACTGTGCGCCTGGTGGTTTAAGAGAAGACAAGGTGAAAGGGTTCATGGTGTGAGCTGAAAAGATATAGAGACAAGGGTTAAAAGAACACAGGATAAGTTTAAACAGGCCTATGATTCTAAATGGAAACTCAAGATACCTGATTTTGCAGTGGGTGATTAGGTCAGGATTCGGAAGTCTGGGCTGCTACCAAAAGGAGAATCCAAGTTTGGTAAACCTATATGGGTGGTCAAAGGGAATCATGGTCAGTCAAGATGGGAGAGTATGGAATGTTAGGAGAGTGGCTAAAAGCAAAAGTTACTTTTAAGTTGAGTGTATATTCCATAAAGTCTTATATATTTTGTTTTGGATTTTCCAAGTGTTATATGTACATTGATTTTGTAATTTCTCTATTGTTTATTCTTGTGTTTTTATTTTTGTTATTTTTTCCTTCTTCGTTTGATATTTTCTCAATTTCTCTTAAGGAGGGAGATGTGTTACATTCTTGTATTGTGCCTTTTATTTCTATGTGTTATCATTCAACTTGCCCAGTGGCGGCTGGCGGCTTTAGGAGGGAGAGGGGTGGGCTCAAAGCACACACACACGCATTCTTTCACACACACACACGCACGCATGCACGCACATCCATTAACAACACTCATAACATTCAAACATGCACGCACACACCAAACATTCATTTTAGAAGTTCACACACACTCATTCTTTCACACACACACGCATGCACGCACATCCATTAACAATACTCATAACATTCAAACATGCACGCACACACCAAACATTCATTTTAAAACATCACACACACACACTCATTCTTTCACACACGCACGCACGCACATCCATTAACACTCATAACATTCAAACATGCACGCACACACCAAACATTCATTTCAAAAGATCAGACACACTCATTCTTTCACACACACACGCAGGCACATCCATTAACAACACTCATAACATTCAAACATGCACGCACGCACCAAACATTCATTTTAAAACATCACACACACACACTTACCTTCAGCCTCGGAGGTCCCAGGAGGGTTGGACTGCTGCCTTCCCTAGCCAATGAGGGAAGGCAGCAGTCCCAGCCTTGTCACAGAGTGGGATGGGGTCAGTGAGACTGCGGACCCCTCCCCACTCTGTGACGAAGTGTCACTGATTGACACTCGCCCTGGGAGCTTCAGGGCTTGAACCTGAAGCGCCCAGGTCGAAGTCAATGGGTGACGCATTCCTCGTCACCCAGGGGAGGGCCTCGAGGCACCTTTGCTGAGCAGAGGAGATCACACCCATAGGAGCTGTGACCTCCTCAGCCCATCAAAGTTCAGCTCAGGCAGCCAGGAGTCTGCGTAAATTGCTCATGTCTGCTCCTGGCTGCCTGACGAGTGTCTGTCAGGCTGACCTTTGTTCATGAGGGGCAAAAGGTGGGGGGACGTGGCACCTCCTCCCTAAAGGACGGGCCGCGCATGTATTTGCCTCTCCCAAAGGGAGTTATAAACCAACAACCCACATTTCAATGGAATATGCAATTGACTGTAACTTGGAGTGAGAGTGCCTAATACTGGTAATACAGTACATCTACTTTGATCACTAGTGGCTGTCAGTCTCATTACACAAATAAGCATCAACAAGGAGCGTGTCTGTTGCGCTGTTAGGATTACCCTCAGCATGATCTATGCTGTCTACCCACACCCCTAAAAGGTGTGAGTCATGTTTCATAGTATTCCACATTGAAACATTCAACATAAAAATGATGCAAAGTTGACACAGTCCCTAAAGGACATCACTTTGATCTTAATCATTCTGTAATACCATCTTTCACCCCTAGAGGGTGCCTTTTCATATGACCATACCCAAGTCATATCATTGGTCACAACCCTGCAGCCACACATTTTGATAGTCCCTAAAGGACTCCATTTCTGTAACAACACAAATAAATACATCCTTTTACCCCTATAGAATATTGATCATTACAACAATTCATTGTTATCACCATTTAGGCCATGAGGACTGCACCCATGATTTTTACTTCTATGGGAATGCAGTCCCACCACCCTAAAACAAAAGATCCAGCTAGGACAGAACTTGGAAATACATTGGAACCCTTGAGGGGTTATCCTTTCAATGTCCCCTGAAACTGAGGGTGGGAATATTTGATAACTTACTGGGGGGAGGCTGAGCTCCTTCTGCAGCTCCCCCAGCACCTGATGATTTTGGTGGTGATCCCGGTCACCACTGCGCCAAAACGCTTTCCTTTGGGCCTTTCTACATTTCTGCCTGACAAGGCATTATGGGGCGCTCCCTCACAGAGCATACATATTAAATGAGCTGCTCTCCTGCTGCTCTGGGGAGAGCCGCTGTGGCGGTTTTCTTTGTGGGTTTTGTTGGAGGGGTGTCTGGTTCCACCCAAACACACCGCAGCCTTCATATCATTGGAGAGCAGCTCAGGGAACCCACCCTCGGCTGCACTTGCTGACTCCCCACCCGGCATTTGGAGTCTGCCCGCTCCCGCGGCAGAAGCATGTGGTGCTGCAGCCTGGTGGGCCACATGGGGGAGTATGGCAGCACTTTCCCCACCTTCCTGGCACCATCAGGGCCCAGGGATGGTGTCCTGGGCCCCTACACACCTTGTTGCGCTCCCCGACTTCCTCTTCAGCTGCCAGCGCCACCCTCAAATTGCACCCATCTTTACGGGGAGAGCGAAGGCACTCCCTGGCTTTGATTCCTTGTGGGGCCCTGAATTGGATCCAGGGCCCCTCTCACCATCTTTGTGGGTGGAGAGGGCGATTGTGTCCCCTGACTTGGCTTATTTGTGGGGCACCCTGATGGGGTCCGGGCCCCTATCATCATCTTCACGAGGGAGAGCAACAGTGCTCCCTCAGTACTCCATGTTCGCCAGGGGTGCGCAACCAGCCCCCTTCGCTCCATTCTTCTTTGGGGGCAGCCCCGGGCGCACCCCAGGGGCAGGATTCCGGCATGGCAGCAGAGCCCTATGTGCTTCACCTCCCGGCAGGGGTCAAGGGCTGCTAAATTGTGGATGAAGATATCTCAGGCCCCAGGGGTCATTCTCGACGATCTTCAGCTCATTTTGTTCCTGGTGGCGATCCCTTTCTACCTGAAGCACTTTTTTAAGGCCTCCTGGCCTAGAAGGTTCCCAACTAGGTAGGGAGCCACACACACTGACTCCCTGCATCAGCTTTCATCTAGGTGCCTTCCTTTCTTCTAGGCAGCTCGCTCTCCTTGCATCAGAGCCCAGTCTTTCCCCCAACTCGTCCTCAGAAGATGCAAGGGGTCCAACTTACCTGGTCCTGGAATGTGCCCCATTGGGTTTGGGGTCATTTAGGAGCAGAGTCCTTGGCCTAGTGGGCAATCAGGGGGTTCTTCTTTCCAGCTGTCTATGACACCTTTCTTCAGCCCAGTGTTCCACAGAGAAGCACAGCCAAGAGAGAGAGCCCTCCCATGTGCATGACCTATTAAGTGGGGGAAGAAGTGTCCAGAAAGGCTGAGCCTCTGATCTATCTTGATGTGCCTTTCCTCAGCCCAGTGTTCTACAGAGAAGCACAGCCATGAGAGAGAGCCTTCCCCTGTGCAAGACCTATTACGTGGGGGCGGAAGTGTCCAAGAGGGCTGAGCCTCTGACCTATTCTGATGTGCACATCACTTCTCTCCCCCTGTCCCAACCTTCCTGCGCAGTCTTCTGGGATAGCTCCAACATGGCGTCGTCCAGGAGTCAGTTGCCACATGTGCTCTGAGAGACTCTGCCCTTCATCCCTGACATTCCTGCCAGGGCCTCTCCCAGCAATTCCTCCATGGATCCCCTCCTTGTTCAGGGGCCTGGGGCAGGCCCAGTTCCTGGCCTGGAATGACAGCTGGCTGATTGATGCAAGGCCCTGCTCCTGCAGCTGAACAGAGCAGTCATTTTCCCCTATCCTGAGTTGAGTCACAGAAAGATGACATTCCTGGATGATCCATAAGCTGTCCAAATATGCTTTTGTAACCTACTGCATCATTCTTTTCATATAGGTTACAGTGGACGTTGGTGTGACTCTGTGGACCTTAGGGAAATGGAGTTGGCCCTAGGCCAGCCTTTCCCATTGACATATAATGGAGTGTGTCTACAATCAAGACAGTAAGCACACAGACTATCCCTCACATGTGCACTCTCATCTCATAAGGCCTACTCCAGGTCACCATCCACTCCACATGGCCACCTCTGTGCCAGGATACCTAAGCACAGTTCTAGGGCAGCACATACCAGGAATCCTCCCTGCTCAGCCCTCACATGGGTGCACATGTGTGTGAACATGTTATCATGTGTAACCAGCATTGGGCCTCCTACCCTTGTTGCATCACAGCAGCCTTTGCTTAACAAGGCGTTACCGTCAGTAAACATGTGCAGTCCATCTTACCATGAGGTTACTGTGGATGAGTCCCAAACTATGAGGCTCGCTAACAGTAAAAGGTCAAAAACCAGGTGATCTAAAAGCAAACAATCAGGGTGGGCCAGATATTCAGATCCGTCCTCACACCCGTCTGCAAATAGAATAAGAGTATAAGGCACAAATACAAGGCACTTTATAAAGAAAGGTACAAAAACAAAAACAAAAAAATCCTTCACGAGTACATTTTTATTTAGGTTTGGTAGGCTCCAAGGACAAGATACCTGGCTTTGAATCTAGTATCTAAGTATTATTACTCCAGGCCAACCCTCACTTCATCCCAGTGATGTGAGAGCAGTCCTGTGATTGCTGTCAGATGATCAGACTCCTTGTACTCAAAACAACTCAGTCGCCTATGAAAGCATCAGGTGGAATGCCTTGGGACCTCTGGCTTCTGGATGGGGTGCTTTTATTTTTTGAAGTGGTTCAAAGTATGTTTATTGACACCTAAGCAAAAAAAGAAATTGGTGCTGGTAAATTGCAGAGCTATATGATTCTGACATAGCTCACAGATAAACTTACACTGTTCTTAATCCCTAATACTCCATTTGAATCACACTATACCCAATGAAGATAGACACCTAGAATACTAATTTAAAATAATATTTTGAGACTCCCAAAAATTCTCTATCTTGTCAACATCCAAATGCAAATTATGTCCAATATACAGCCACAAAAATATTAGGAGAATTTGAATGTTTTTAGTCAACTTGCAGAAATGTTGTCCTGTTTTGCCAACTACATTTACTTTCTTAATGCCAATATTTCTTTTTCTTAAAAATCAGACACATTTGCCTAAGCTGACAAACTTTTTTCATCTCTAAGAATGAAAGTACAGTGTTATTTGTTAATTGCACCAGAGTTGTGTAAGTCTAGCTCTACCACAGTTGTGTAAACCTAAGAAACTAACAGGAGAACCAGTATTGAAGAAAGAGTGGGCTAGAGTGGCTGGAAATGTGGCTTGTGTTTTACATAATTTAGCTATAAGTACTTTTTATATCATTGAAAGGGTAAGCACGACACAAGCGATGATCCATGTAATAAAATAATACTTTCATAAGACAAATCCAGGGAAGAATGACAGCTGATATTGAGACATACAGTCCGCAATGGTCATCCACCACAGATTCCAACGTTCTTCTCAACTCTCTTTCAAGTCCCCCATAGTTCACATTCTACCAGTGAGTGAGATGTAAGACGAGGAGTGCAGAACAAAACAGTCTCCTGTTCCCAAAAATATGAACACAGTAATTAAAAGAATAATATTCAACTGACGCAGTAATAAAAAAAAGAACAGAAATACAAAAAGGAAGAACAAAGAACAGTTAAAATAAAAAGTAAAAACTTGCATGCTTCAGACAAAACCTAAACAAATGACAATCATTGCTATGGATCCAGCATTAAATCCTCAAACTTCTTCAGCAATCTACTTTTGAACCTCACACCTGTCACCTGATGTGCATTACCTCCCTCCATATGCCTCCTGGCTACCAACACATTATTGAAGTGTATCTCACGCTGAGCCACCATCAAGTTCCTCCCTTACTCTCACAACATGCTCACAGTTCCACCACTGACTATTAGATATCCTCACTACACTACCACTCTTGCAGACCTCACCACCCTGTGCAGAGGACTGAACTTCAGGAAACCTTTCTTCACCTTAGACCTTGGTAGTTTAATCTGAATCAAATCCCTTTTCTCAAGCCAACAAGCCTTTGACCTCTTGAGGCAATCATATCTCTCCTTGTTTCTCTTCAGACTGCACACAATACTGGCCATCATATCCTCAAAATCTTCTATTAGTATGGAATCACCAAATATGCACAAATCATCCTCATCGTTCTCAACCTGGACACAATAAATCCTACAGGAACCAACCCCTGAGAGCCTTAAAAGGAGATGTAGGAAGCTGGCTCTGTATATACTATACAAAAGTAAGGTATAGTGTGCACAAAGTCCAGTGGATCCCCAGAGACTTTACGGAGGCTGAAGTAGATAATACTAATGCTCTCTTTTGTGATAGTGTGGTCGAGCAGTTAGGCTTATCAGAGGGTAGCGCTAAGCATTTGTTATACACACACATTCAAGAAATGAGGCACACTCTCAGTGACTAACTCCAGGCCAATTGTTTTATGTATCAAAAATATACTTTGTTGCTTTATTTCTAGAACCAAAAGAATCTTTGTTGCAGGTAAGTACAGTTTGAAGAATGTATCTGTTAGGGCTGTACACAGCAAAGAGCATGTCCCCTCTCACTGCACTAGTGGGTTCTGTAATAGCTCCCTTTTAAACTTACTATTGAAAGCCTTTCTTGTTATCTCACCTCCCCCCCCCCAGGCTTCTGTGTATGTTGTTTAATGTGCTGTTTTGTTTACACATTGTGCCTTGCTTTTACCAAGGCTTCTTTAAAATACTCCTCCCTAGGCCATGTGTTAATCCAACTCATTTGTATAATAATTGAAACTCTGCACACCTTTCAAGAACATGTGCACCATGTGAGGACCACACCCAGCTCTTCAAACCACACCCAGCTCTGCACACCTTCCAAGAACATGTGCAGCATGTGAGGACCACACCCAGCCCTTCAAACCACACCCAGCCCTGTCTATAAAAGGCATCCCCCGAGCCTCACCCAGTGCTTGTGCTCGTCTACCTCCCGCTTACCTGAGAACAGATCCCTCGGCGCTGGCACTCCTGCTCTTTACAGACTTTCATTGACTTCAATGGGCGCAGCTTCTGGCTCTTCTTCCGGTTTCCGGTTCCTCCTTGCTTCAGCCTCTCTCCTATGAGTAACCTGCAAAAGAGAAAGAAGACAAGGTTAGACTGATCAGTATCTCTTGCCAGCAACAAGTAAGTGCAAAACCTTTTATTACCTGAAAGAACTTTGACAACAATTTCTGGATTCATGTATAGACAATTTGAAACGAAATACCTTCCACGAACATTGTGATTCAAACTCTTTGTTACAAGAATATTTTGCAGAACTTTGTGAAGCAAACATTGTTTTTTCTCATGGAACTTTTAAGAATCGAACAGTGGAAACCATTAACAGCAAGGCAAACAGTAAATCAAGGACTTGCACAAATTACATGCTGTATTTTGATGTAAAAGTACAGTATTTGTTTTATAAAAGATTCTGGAAATATGGGAAAAGTTAGTCTGCTATTGGGAATTTAGGCTTTAGTTATATTATGATGAATGTTTGATATTGGTAATTCTGATAACGGTATTTGTTTAATGTTTTAGAAGCTTTACAGTAATAGAAAACACATCCCAGAGCAGTAACACATTCCAAACCTGGAAACTAGAGACCAGGATCCAAGAGGTACTTTTAGAAGAGAATTTCTAATAAATAAAGGGATAGTCAGGAACCCATTTAGGAATAGGTTGCACTTATCTGTTCTTTGTTTATGTTTCATTAGGCACCAGTTTCTACAGAAGTCAGAAAGGGCCGCAGATTTGTGCAGCACTTCAACAGTGGAAACGCAAGAACGGTGTTGTCTCTCTTTTTTATTTTATCCACTTCCCCCCTTCCCTTGAGCTTCTGTTCTTAGTGCACTGTTTTAAAAACTAGTGTGCTGGAACAAGCAGTTTCAGGGTGGGGTCGGATTGTCTTCAACCTCCATCAGAACTGAACAAGAACTCAGGTGAGCTGGGCTTTGACAGAAGCACAAGCCTTAAAAAATTTCAGTTCTGGTGGACGATGAATACCGGGGAAGAAATAGAGGGCATTGACGTCACGGATATGGCGCAGGCCCTAAATGAGGACTTGGCTCATAATGAATCAGTGTCTGGCATCTTGCAACATATGCAAGAGGAAATAGAGAGATTAAAGATGGAGAATACCTCTTTAAAACAGGATTTAAGCAGGTATAAATTTAGGGGATCTCAGTGGAACACAGCTTCTACGCCTTTGTTTAAAACCTCCTCAGAGACAGGGGCGCCATCAAAACATACAACTTTGCCTTCCCCAGTTGAGGTTACTGTTAATGTTCCTAATGTTGTGCCCTTAGCAGCACCTGAACGTTTTCATGGAGATAGTAACAAATTCCATGTTTTTATCAATCAATGTCAATTACACTTCATTTGTAAGCCACAACAGTTCCCTACTGATGATACGAAAGTGGCATTCGTCTTGTCTTATTTGGGTGGCACAGCAGCCAATTGGTCAATTCCTTTCGTGGATAGAGATGATCCCATCCTCCATAATTGGAATCAATTTAAACGTACCATGACCAGCCTTTTTGCAAAACACACTTTCATGCAGGCAAGTGATAATGAGCTTTTAAATCTTAAACAAGGCAACAAGGATTTATTGACCTATCTCACTAGTTTTAATCGTTTACTCACCGAGACACAGTGGCCAGAAGAAAAGCGTGTCTCCCTTTTTTATAAAGGTTTGAGAGACGAGTTAAAAGACGCGCTGGCTCATATCGTTGATTTGCCAAAAGACTATTCGGACTTTGTAGATTTAGTTGTGAAATTAGAACATAGACTAGGAGAAAGAAAGGGAGATAAATACAAACTGGAATCACGGTTAACTTTTATTAGACACGAGAAGAAAGACACAGATAATAAACTCCCTGAACCAGAGCCTATGCAAATAGGGACACTCAGAGGTCCACTCACATCAGAGGAAAAAGAAAGAAGGAGAAAATTTCAATCATGTTTATATTGTGGCAGGGCAGGTCACTTTGCCAGAGAATGTCCAGTAAAGCCTAAAACTCCACGAAAGGGTGCTGTTTCCTCCACCTCCTCAACTGAATCGGGAAACGATTAAGCTCGACAAGGGGAGAGGTTACTTGTTCGAGAAAACATCTTAATCAAACCTCTAATGCTGCAGCCTTCAGGGTATCGCACATACCTAGACATTTCATAATTCAGGTCGTTTTAATTGTTACTACCCAAGTGAGGCATTCTCTCCCTGTCCTACTGGACTCAGGCGCGACAGGAAATTTTGTGGATAATAAGTTAGCTGAAATCTTAGGACTTCCTATGTGCCTAAAGCCTTGTCCAGAAGCAGTATGTGCAGTGGATGGGTCAGAATTGACCTCTGGATTAATCACAAAACAAACAAGTCCACTTGTTATGGTCTGTCAGAACGGGCACACAGAGGTGATTAGCTTTGATCTGATAGATACTCCTAATTTTGGTTTGATTCTCGGGGTACCCTGGTTAACAACTCATAACCCAAAAATTGATTGGGTGAATAGAACTGTTACTTTGGATTCCTCTTTCTGTAGAACCAATTGCTATCAAGAAGCAGGTACAGAACAGAGCACAGTATTACACTGTGCTAGTGTTACACAAGATGAACCAAGTCTCCCTCCTGAATATTCTGACTTTAAAGACGTCTTTGATCCAGTAAAGGCTAGTGTGCTGCCCCCACATCGGTCTTATGACTGCCGTATAGATCTTATCCCAGGGGCCCCTTTACCTAATAACAGAGTATATGCTTTGACTGACGAAGAAACCAAATACTTAAGAACCTACCTAGATGACCTACTACAGTCTGGGTTCATCCGTCATTCCACATCTCCGGTGTCATCTCCACTCTTTTTTATCCCGAAGCCGGATAAATCCCTGCGCGCGTGTATCGATTATAGAGGACTAAATAAGGCTACAATAAAGAATAAATATCCTCTTCCTCTAATACCTGTGTTGTTGGATCAATTAAGACATTCTACTGTATACACTAAACTAGATCTGCGGGGAGCTTACCACCTGGTCCGAGTAAAAGAGGGGGATGAGTGGAAGACAGCTTTCAAGACAAAGTTTGGTTTATTTGAGTACACAGTAATGCCCTTTGGGTTATGTAATGCCCCTGCGGCCTTTCAGTTCTTTATAAATGAGGTCCTACACGAATTCCTGGACGTTTGTGTCATAGTATACATAGACGACATCCTCATTTACTCTAAGAACTCAGAAGAACATACCCAACATGTTTGTGCAGTATTATCAAAGTTAAAAGAAAATCATCTTTTTGCTAAGTTAGAAAAGTGTACTTTTAATGTCAACAAGGTGGACTTTTTAGGATACTGCCTGTCACCTCAAGGAATAACTATGGATGTAAAGAAAATCAGTGCTATTGCTGATTGGCCAGAACCATCCTCTGTAAAAGATATTCAAAAATTTCTGGGTTTCGCCAATTTTTATAGGAGGTTTATTGCACATTTTGCAGACATTGCGGCCCCAATAACTACCTTGTTGCGGAAAGGGCAACAATTTCTTTGGACTGATGAGGCGGCACACGCCTTTCAACTCCTAAAACAAAAGTTCACTTCAGCCCCAATTCTGAAACATCCTGATCCTGACTTGCCCTTTTTTGTTGAAGCGGATGCTTCACAAGTAGCTTTAGGAGGAGTTCTCTCTCAACGAGATGCAGTAGATGGCCAGTTACATCCTATAGCCTTCTATTCTAAAAAGTTATTGCCAGCTGAACAAAATTACACTGTGGCTGAAAGGGAACTACTAGCTATCAAAGTAGCCTTTTCAGAATGGAGGCACCATTTAATGGGAGCCAAGTACCCAGTTACAATCTTTTCTGACCATAAGAACCTACAGTTTTTTGGATCACTTAAAGCACTAACACCACTGGTATTTTTTTTAGCACATTTGACTTTGTTATATCCTATAGACCAGGTGCACAACAAATTCAATCTGATGTGTTATCTAGATACGGACATACCTCAGACATGAAACAAGATAAAATAGGAGAACCCATTATTCCTCCCCAAAAGTTGTTGGCACCAGTACAACAGAAGGATTTCATCACAGATCTATATAATGCACACATGCAAATAGCACCTCAGGATTGATTAAAGGATTCCCATAACACAATACAACGAGGTTTATTGTATCACGACAACATGCTGTTAGTGCCCACCTCTGAATTACAAACACAGGTGATAATTTGGCATCACGCCTCACCTTTGGCAGGTCATCCTGGTTGGGTAAAAACCCTGGAAAATGTGCAAAAACACTTTTGGTGGGACACTATAAGAAAGGACATTAAGCAATTTGTCACTACCTGTCCAATTTGTGCAAGACATAAATCTTCTCATAAGGCTCCTGTCGGCTTGTTAATACCAATGCCAACACCCAAACAACCTTGGCACACTGTGAGCGTAGACTTTATTGTAGGTTTACCACCTGTAAAATCCTTCACAACAGTGTTGGTTATAGTGGATTTTTTATCTAAAATGGCACATTTTGTACCATTACGGAAATTACCCACGGCGGCAGAATTTGCCGATATTTTTATAAGGGAAATTGTGCGTTTACATGGTTTGGCAAGCAAAGTGGTGTCAGACCGAGGGAGCCAGTTCAACTCCAGATTTTGGAAAAAATTATGTGAAAAACTGAAAATAGATGTGGCCTTATCCACTGCTTTCCAACCAGAGACAGATGGACAGACTGAACGACTGAACCAAACCTTACTTCAAACGCTACGTTGTTTATTGGCTGATTATTCTAGTGAATGGTTGGAAGCTCTCCCTGTAGCAGAGTTTGTTTATAATAATACTGAGCATTCAGCTCTACTTTGCTCACCATTCTATTTCTTGCAGGGGTATCATCCAAGAGCTATACCCATTTTGTTAGAAGATTCCCTGTTGCCTACAGTAACGGATAGACAAACGAGGTTAGGTGACATACAAAACAAAGCCAGGAAACATTTATTAAAGTACAAGGAAAGCATGAAAAGACAAGCAGACAAACACAGGTCTGAGGCCCCAATGTATAAAATTGGTGACAAGGTATGGCTCTCCACAAAGAACCTAAACATAGAGGGATCCCGAAAGCTGCAACCACGTTTCATTGGACCCTTTAGTATAACTGCCATAGTAAACCCGGTAACAGTAAAATTAGATTTACCAAAAGAATATCCAGTACATACTGCATTCCATGTGTCCTTGCTTAAGCCGTACAACTCAAAAACCCGACCTGAACCACCACCTCCACCCATACCAATTAAGGGAAATCTGGAATATGAAGTGAAAAGCATAAAAGACTCAAAAATAATTAGTGGACGTCTGTTTTATTTAGTAGAATGGAAAGGATATGATGAATCTGAGAATTCATGGGAACCAGCATCATATGTACATGCCCCACAGCTGATTAGACGGTTTTATTTAAAAAATCCAGGAAAACCCCGTCCTGTAGGAGGGCCTTTGAGGGGGGGCAACTGTTAGGGTTTGTACACAGCAAAGAGCATGTCCCCTCTCACTGCACTAGTGGGTTCTGTAATAGCTCCCTTTTAAACTTACTATTGAAAGCCTTTCTTGTTATCTCACCTCCCCCCCCCTAGGCTTCTGTGTATGTTGTTTAATGTGCTGTTTTGTTTACACATTGGGCCTTGCTTTTACCAAGGCTTCTTTAAAATACTCCTCCCTAGGCCATGTGTTAATCCAACTCATTTGTATAATAACTGAAACTCTGCACACCTTTCAAGAACATGTGCAGCATGTGAGGACCACACCCAGCTCTTCAAACCACACCCAGCTCTGCACACCTTCCAAGAACATGTGCAGCATGTGAGGACCACACCCAGCCCTTCAAACCACACCCAGCCCTGTCTATAAAAGGCATCCCCCGAGCCTCACCCAGTGCTTGTGCTCGTCTACCTCCCGCTTACCTGAGAACAGATCCCTCGGCGCTGGCACTCCTGCTCTTTACAGACTTTCATTGACTTCAATGGGCGCAGCTTCTGGCTCTTCTTCCGGTTTCCGGTTCCTCCTTGCTTCAGCCTCTCTCCTATGAGTAACCTGCAAAAGAGAAAGAAGACAAGGTTAGACTGATCAGTATCTCTTGCCAGCAACAAGTAAGTGCAAAACCTTTTATTACCTGAAAGAACTTTGACAACAATTTCTGGATTCGTGTATAGACAATTTGAAACGAAATACCTTCCACGAACATTGTGATTCAAGCTCTTTGTTACAAGAATATTTTGCAGAACTTTGTGAAGCAAACATTGTTTTTTCTCATGGAACTTTTAAGAATCGAACAGTGGAAACCATTAACAGCAAGGCAAACAGTAAATCAAGGACTTGCACAAATTACATGCTGTATTTTGATGTAAAAGTACAGTATTTGTTTTATAAAAGATTCTGGAAATATGGGAAAAGTGAGTCTGCTATTGGGAATTTAGGCTTTAGTTATATTATGATGAATGTTTGATATTGGTAATTCTGATAACGGTATTTGTTTAATGTTTTAGAAGCTTTACAGTGATAGAAAACACATCCCAGAGCAGTAACACATTCCAAACCTGGAAACTAGAGACCAGGATCCAAGAGGTACTTTTAGAAGAGAATTTCTAATAAATAAAGGGATAGTCAGGAACCCATTTAGGAATAGGTTGCACTTATCTGTTCTTTGTTTATGTTTCATTAGGCACCAGTTTCTACAGAAGTCAGAAAGGGCCGCAGATTTGTGCAGCACTTCAACAGTGGAAACGCAAGAACGGTGTTGTCTCTCTTTTTTATTTTATCCACTTCCCCCCTTCCCTTGAGCTTCTGTTCTTAGTGCACTGTTTTAAAAACTAGTGTGCTGGAACAAGCAGTTTCAGGGTGGGGTCGGATTGTCTTCAACCTCCATCAGAACTGAACAAGAACTCAGGTGAGCTGGGCTTTGACAGTATCACTGTGAAGTATCAAATGCACTTTCTTTAGAATTCATAGATAAACCTGTTTACAGGTAAGTAATACTTTCCAGTTTCAAAAGTGGACACAAGTGCAATTTCTCATAGAAAGCAATGCAGCCAAAGGGAAGGAAAAGTGACAACACAATTTGCAAGTAAGTACTTGACTTACAATCCCAGTCTTCAGGGGTTAAGGTGTCCATAGGGCAAAGCTTAGGAAGACACCAAGGGTGCGCCACCAGTAACACAGGGCTGGCTGGGTGCAAAGGTCAAAGTTGGTATTGGGCACCCAATGGAATCCTCTGCAGAGAGGGGGCACTTAGAAAAAAACAGCTTGCAGGTAAGTACCTGCAACTTCAGGGCACAGACCTGGTGGGTTTAGATCAGCACCGGGAGGTGGGGCACAGGTCAGCACCAAACACACACCCTCAGTAGCACAGGGGCGGCTGGGTGCAGGGTGCAGACACAGCATCGGGTGCCCAATGCTTTTCAAAGGAGAAACCCCGGGGGTCACAAAGATGCTGCAGGCTTGATCCAGGGAGTCGACTGAAGAAAACCAAGTGCTGCACAGGGAAGTAGATAGTCCACTGGGCATTGCTGGACCATTGGTTGAGTTCCCCAAGGCCAGGGGGCTGCCGTGCATGGGTACCTTTAGGCATTGGGAAATCTTCATTGGAGCCAGTCGCGGTCAGGTGGGTCCTCTGGATTTAGGCTGCAGGTGTTGTTGTGTTGGTGAGGAGGGCTCCACCCCGGGTAGACTTGAGGTCAGAGCAACCTGGGGATGTTCTCCGGACCACTGGGCCACCTGGACATGGGCTGTGGGCACTGGGTCCAGAGTGGGCAGAACATGAGGATCCAGGGCGGTTCTGGGAACCTTTTTGGAGGTTTCTTTGTGGGCAGGGCTGCTGTCCTCAAGAGATCTTGATCCTTGGGTAGGCAGGCAGTCCTATGGGGGTTTGTAGAGGTCACTGGTACTTCAGGGTGAGTCATCTTCTTGTAGCAGGAGTCTTGAAGCTCCAGGCACTCCTCCTGAAGACTACGAATTTTCCCGCTGGACCTGCCACCAAAAGTGGGGACTGGTTCGGGGGCGGGCATCTCCACTAGCTGGAGTACCCTGGGGGCAAGTTACAGGAGGCAGGAGCCTTACAGTCTCACTGCCAAGTGTTACAATTCCTGTAAGGGGGAGGTGTGAAGCATCTCCACCCAGAGTAGGCTTTGTTTTTGACCACAGAGGGCACAAAGACTTTCACCCCATGGGGTCAGAATCTTGTCTGCTAGTGGCAGGGTGGCACAGACCGGTCAGCCCTACACTAGAGAATTGGGTGAAATGCAGGGGGCATCTTTAAGATGCCCTCTGTGTGCATTTTTCAATAAATCCAACACTGGCATTAGTGTGGGTTTATTGAGCTGAGAAGTTTGAAACCAAACTTCCCAGTCTTCAGTGAAGCCAACACGGAGCTGTGGAGTTCGTAATTACAAACTCCTAACCCATGTACTCAGTATGGCCACAATGCATTTACAGTGTCTAAGAATGGACTTAGACACGGTAGAGGTATATTGTTCATGCAGCTATGCCCTCACCTGTGGTATAGTGCACCCTGCCTTAGGGCTGTAAGGCCTGCTAGAGTGGTGACTTACCTATGCCACAGGCAGTGGTTTGTGGGTGTGTGCGTGGCACCCAGAGAGGGGTGCCATGTCAACTTTAGCTTTTTCTTCCCACCAGCACACACAAGCTGCAATGGCAGTGTGCATGCGTTTGGTGAGAGGTCCTTTAGGGTGGCATAATACATGCTGCAGTCCTTAGGGACCCACCCTGTCCACAGAGTCCTTAGTACCAGTGGTACCTTTTGCAAGGGACTTAGCTGTGTGCCAAGGGTGTTGCAATTGTGGAAGCAATGCTACAGTTTAGGGAAAGAATGCTGGGACCTGGTTAGCAGGATCCCAGTGCACAATTAGTCAAGTTAGCATCAGATGTCAGGCAAAAAGTGGGGGGGAGGGGGTAACCTTGCCAAAATGGATACTTTCCTACAGGAGACACACAAGTAAGATTGTGAGGAGTATTGCAATACTCTCATTCAATTACACAAATGACATTCTCCACATCAATTCCAATAACCACAGCTCCCATAGCACCCTCCACCACTACTCTGTTTGCTTTTTCAGCAACACCATTGCCTTGAGGATGATAGAGGCTACACTTATTTTACTTTATACCAGCACCTTCCTAAAATTCTCTCATCTCTTTAAAGGTGAATTGTACACAATTGTCTAATACTAATTCTCAAGGAAAGCCTTCCCTCGCAAACACATCAGTCATGAAAGCAATTATACTCCTAGTATCAGCTCCTGAACAAATCCGATATCTACCCAGGTAGACATACAATCCATCAGAACAATGCTATATTTTGAAAAGTTCCCAAAAAAATCAATGGAAAACTTCTTCTACACTTTCAGGGGAACCCACTACCAGCATGGGCGGTGTTGTAGATAAGAGACCTTTGTCATTCTGAGAACAAAACAAATACTTATCTTGACATCCCTATCCAAAGTAGGCCACCAAAACATTCTCTATATCTTTGTACGCCCTCTTGACAGACATTCAGAAGTTTCCTCCTGCAGGAGTATGGAATGATCAATTTTTACTCACAAATCTTTTATGAGAAACTCTGATTGAACGATTCTATATGTCTACAATTCCAATAGCAGGTGCCCTCCCTGGGCAAGCCTCTCCTGACATGCCCCACACCTTTCATTAAAACAGGGCACTGCTCCATTCTAACTTGGTAACACACTAACATGTCGGCCAACTCACACTACTACTGAACTTTCCACATCTTGCTTGTCATCCTTTTCAACATCTTCTCTTTCTTCTGGCGCAGGGAAATGAGACGAGCAATGGACTTCTTATTTGTTTTTTCCGGAACATACTCAAATTCAAAGTGGTGCTCCAATAATTTGATGCGTAGCCTGATCAGCCTGGTCGTGGCGTTTCGCAGTTTTTTAAAATGTATAGTAGAAACTCAGCCCAATGGCATTGAGCTATGTACATGGAGGGTTTTACATGAGGACCAGTTACATTACAGCAGTTAGTTTCATTTTTTTTTAGCATAGAGAGATTAGGTGATTTGTCCAGAATCATGGGATGTTGGATTAAGGCCAGGATCTCAGCCTGGTACCCCAGTTCCAAAGTCGGCATCTCTGGCCATGATGCCACAACCTCCTTGCTCCTTGGAACATTGGTTCAACTGATGATCTGCACCAGTACCTTGTAATTAGTGCAGATGAGAAATTTACAATGACATATATGCCATCTAAGCTATACCACCACCCATGTGCAAGCCAACATTACCTGTTCTATGATAGAATATTGATGCTCTTATGGTCTTAATGTGCGGGAGACAAAAGCCATTCTATGTTTCTTGGTACCTCTCCATTGAGACAAAGGGCCATATGTACAAACACATGTTCCCATAGACACAAAATGAGTAATACCCTTTGATATATCGGGCCTAAAATAAAAAAAACTGCTTCTAATCCTGTGTTAGTCACATCAACTGTTATGTATAACATCTTTCCTACTACATATTTGGAATACAAATTGCAAATACCGAGAAACACTGGGAGCTCCTCCTGAATGACAGTTGTTGATACACCCTGAATAGCTGCTAGCAAACCAGACATGGTGCAATTCATTATTATTGAATTTGCAAAGTGCATGGTAGACCATCGGGCTTCCCAGGCTTACTGAAATATTTGACCTCTTCACACCAAAAACACGCCCTTTCTCAGTCAGAGTCCTCTTCTCCTAAGGGCCTCTAATGCTACATCCAATCTCTGATTATGCCGAATCATGCTCTCACCATAAAAAGAATGTCATCTTGAAAAAACTAGCAATACATCCATCCAGTCCTCGCAACACTTTTCCCATGGACCTACAAAATGCTACTGCCGCTAACACAAGGCTGAATGGCATGTTACAAAACTGGAAATCCTCATTGGGTCTCACAAAGACTGTGAGAAATCTGGATTCCTTTGACCAAAACGACTTGGTGATAGGACGATCACAAATCCAATGCCCAAAAAAATCCAATATTGCTAACACCTCATTATATGTTTGATAAAGCACAGCCATCCACTCATATAGACTGATTTGGGATTCCTTGATTCAATACACATGGTCAAATTATTGTTTTTCTTATAGACTACAATGATGTGAGACAACCATATTGATGACTCAATATGTTCAATCACCCCTTCCTCACATAGTCCTCCCAAGCACTCACCAGCACACTCATCAATTTGTGCTTCACATGTATGCTCCCCTCATCCATCTTAACTACATGTTGGGAATCATTTTGCTCACCAAGCTTTTCTTCAAACACCTCACCTTAGCTTTCCCAAACATTTTGTAATTTTTCATCTCCAATGTCCACATTCAAATCTTCCTCCCACAGCACATGCTGACTGCACCAGACTTCACAACAATCTCCACACAACCCTGATGCTACTATCCAAAGATGTCTGGTCAACTCACTGAAACATACACCCTATCGACCACCACACTGCCCTTGAATTCAATGGCAGCATCCGAGTAACCCTCCAAATTTATTCTGGCACCATTGTACCTTCAGGGGCTGACATTTGGCAGGAATAATTCACACTACAAACACCTTTCATCAAATGCCACCTAGAAATAATAGTTATTTTTACCTCGAGACTCCATCAAAAGTGGAACAGGCACTCCTCCCACAGCAAAAGTCCCAGTAGATGTGGGCACTTCCTCCTCATGCAGACTGGCAAACAATACCATATTGTTAATGCTGCTATCCAAACCTTGCCAGACTCAATAACCATGTTGATCCTACCTTTCATCTTTCATACCCTAGCAAAGTGACCATTGACCCTATATTTAGCACATTCCTTGTCATTCACAGAACATTGTTTGAAAGGAGCAAAAGTGAACCTTGAATTGCCTCTAAATCAAGATTTATTACTAATAGCCTCCTCCTTTTCTAAGTTTGTTTGGTGTGTTTTTTTTTGCTACTTTTAGCAATGCAAATGTTGTCTTCTGTTCCTCTGTTAAAATCTTTGACTGATTCTTTAGAGTCCTGAATGCTTTTAGCTATCCTATCCGCCTCATCTAGGGAAAGATCAATTGTATTTTCTTGTTGTACTAGTTGATCCCTTATCAGTTGGTCTGTAAAATGTCCAAATTCACACTTTGCTGCAAGAATCCTTAATGAGGCCAAACATGTGTCAACTGATTCAGTTGTAGAGTGTTCTTGAGAGGAAAAGTCCGCTCACAGCTTTGGATTTATACATCCTCCACACTGCAGTTTGGTGCACACAGCCTCCTTAGAGATATGAGAGCACGACGGCTCTCCTTGTAGCCTTAGATTCACTATCACTTTAATGTCCTGCATGCCTTTCCTTGTAGCTCTCTGATGCACAATGTATCCCTCACAGTTGTGCATCAGTCAAGCGTACAGCTCAGGACTTACATCCCCATGGCTGGCTCCGCTATCAGCAAGAGTCATACTCCTGATCGGGGCTCTGCACTAGGGTGACCAGAAGTTCCGGATTTCCCCAGACAGTCCCGGTTTTTAGAGGACTATCCCGGTGTCCTGACGTTTCTCTTAATTTTACACAAATGTCCCGGTATTTGGGACAAAGGTCAGATTATCTAGGAAGGCAAAAGTTCAAGGTATTCTCTCCTTTAACAGACCCCTACAGAGTATGTAATAATTAAAATATTGTATCTGTTACTGTCAGGCAACACAGTCCCCTGTCTGCTCCCAGCAGAGAGACTGAGTGGGGAGCAGAGAGAGGTGGGTGGGGGCGGGTTGGGGGTGCAGGGTGAGAGGTCAAGCCATAGCTAATTTTATATGTATAGTCTTGTAAATGTGTGTGTATGTATATATATATATATATACATTTATATATATATGTATAGGCACACATTCACAAAGCTACGCAAAAAAAGTGACATGCCAGATATAAAAGTGAGTGAAGTCATTAGTCCTTCTTATGTCTGACCTGACCCGATTTTTGATCCTCAAAATCTGGTCACCCTACTCTGCACTGCACCCGGCTCTTCTTCAGGTGCACTGAATGGATGACACAACCTGGAGGCAGCACTAGAGCAAACTGAGCCTGAGCCAGCGCTGCCTTCCTCAGCACTACCCAGTGCTTACCTTAAAGTGCAATGTTGTGCTCCTGCCGGAAGAATCAACCAACTGCTACCTGCCTTATTTACATACCGACAACCCATTGGCTCCTGCAAAGTAGGCTTTCAATTTCACCCTGCTGATACTGTCAAAGGTTAAAGCTCAGTGAAATGGTTTACAGAACTGCTAGCACGTCAACTGACAAACACTAGTTAATTGTGTGGCCTTCTTGGAATAGATGCACATGTCTTTCAGAGTATCAGTAACATTTGATAAACAGCCGACTACTTTGATATAAAGCTAAAGACGGCTTATTAATATACATTTTCAATCCTGTTACTAAGTGTGGTAAGGTTTATAAAGGTGTGCTATACTTTATATTACATTTTAAGTCGGTTATTCATTTTCAAAACCTTGGCCCTCATTACAACATTGGTGGTAAATCCCGCTTACCGCCGTGCAGAAGACCGCTAACACACCGCTGCAGCCACGGAAATCCGCTACAGCTATTACGACCCACAGGCCGGAATCTGCCAAAATCTAGACACCCACACAAGTCCGCCACACCAAAGGTCAGTGATAAACTGGCAATAACAAAATCTCCACCGTCATGCCCACACTATCATGACCCACGAATCCACGTGGTGGTCTTTCAACCCGGTATTCCATTGGCGGTACACACCGCCGCGCTCAAAATACAAACACATTTACAAAACACAACCACATTGGACACATCAAAATACACACACCTGATACACATACACACACCACTCCCACACACCCAAACCAATATAAAACACATACCCACATCACCCACAAACCCCTACGACAAAAATTGAAAAAGAAGCACAGAGAGAGACACCACCATCAACAAACTAGCATCCACAGGCACACAACACCATCACTCACACAACATCCACGCACCTCAGAGAACACACACAAACACATCCCCTCACACATCACAACACACACCACCTCACACATCACCCACACCACACCATGGCACTGCAAAGACACCCCAGGTTCTCTGAGGAAGAGCTCAGTCATGGTGGAGGAAATTGTCCGGGTAGAGCCACAGCTATTCGGATCACAGGTGCAGCACACCTCCAAAGCTAGGAAGATGGAGCTATGGTGCAGAATCGTAGACAGGGTCAACGCAGTGGGACAGCATCCAAGAACTAGGGATGACATCAGAAAGAGTTTGAACGACCTACGGGGGAAGGTGCGTTCTGTGGTCTCAAGACACCAGATTGCAGTTCACAGGACTGGCGGCTGATCCCCACCTCCTCCCCCACAACTAACAACATGGGAGGAGCAGTTCTTGGCTATACTGCATATTGAGGGCCTCGCAGGTGTAGCAGGAGGAATGGACTCTGGTAAGTCAAATCTTAACTATTACATCCCACACCGTACCTGCATGCTATCACATACCCCCACCCTCACCCCCATCACTCCAACACCTCACATATGTCCCACTATCTCAAACCACCCATCCCAACACCAAGCCGTGCATGCAACATTGCCAACAGGCCCAGGGAACTCACTCTCCACGAGGCCCTGTCCAACATCATGGGAGCGTACCATAATTCCCAGGAGACGATGGCAACGGTACTGGCCAAGTTTCAGGAGACCCAGCGGCTGCAGGAGGAATAGTATTTGGAGATCAGGGAGGAACCCATGTCCATCAACACCACCATGGTCACCATTGTAGGGGTGCTGAAGGACCTGGTGAACACCAGGAGGGACACTGTGGCACAACAAGGGGCCCCTGACACTAGCCTCAATGATGAACAGCACACCACCTCCACCGGCGCTAGTGGACAGGAGGCACCGCCACAGGACCATGACACCAGCACCCCACCCCCTGCAGATGGAGAACCACCCCGCAAATGGTCCCTGAGATCCAGGACAAAGACACAGAACAATGCCAAGACCCCCGCCAAGAAATGAAACCACCCCGAATGTCATCCTTCTGTCCCACTTCGTCACCCTGTCCATCCTTAAACTGCCCTGGCTCCACTTCCTATGCCCCTTTGGACAATGCACCTGTGAGACAAATAACTGGACTCTGCCATGGACATTCCTCCACCATCACCCCTGACCATTTTACAACCCCCTCCACTTATTTGCACTTAAATAAACACCCTTGAATCACAAAACAATCTGGAGTCAGTCTGTGCTTTCACAAATGTGTATTTGCTATAACTAAGGAAAATAACAATGCCCATTGTATTGTCAACATACCTATGTCACACAGCTCTAGTCCATGAGGTAATATAGCAGAGGTCACACAGTGGGACCCACATCTGTGAAATGGAAAGTCAAAGTTACAAGTCAGGGTCCATATACTGGGTGAAAGTGACAGACATATGATAGGTCTAACAATTGTATGAGATGTAGGAGGCAGTGATGTCTTCTTACCTGTGTCTCACTGGAAGTATTGCTGGATCACGTTGTTTCTGTTGTCGATATCCTCTTCTTCTGCCTCCTCTTCTTCACTGTCCGCAAGATCCACAGCTGCCACAAGACCTCCTTCTGGACCATCCTCCTGCAAAAAAGGCACCTGTCGTCGCAAAGCCAGGTTGTGCAGCATACAGCAGGCCACAATGATCTGGCACACCTTCTTTGGTGAGTAGTAGAGTGAACCACCTGTCATATGGAGGCACCGGAACCTGGCCTTCAGGAGGCCGAAGGTCTTTTTGATCACTCTCCTAGTTTGCCCATGTGCCTCATTGTAGCGTTCCTCTGCCCTTGTCCTGGGATTCCTCACTGGGGTCAATAGCCATGACAGGTTAGGGTACCCAGAGTCACCTACAAATGTCGAGGGACAACTGTTAGACACACACTAACCCTTATGGACAACCCCAGACCCAGACAATCATTCACACGGTATAGGGTCCTTGTCCTCACCTATTAGCCACACACAGTGCCTCTGGAGTTGCCCATCACATAAGGGATGCTGCTATTCCTCAAAATGTAAGCGTCATGCACTGAGCCTGGAAACTTGGCGTTCACATGGGAGATGTACTGGTCGGCCAAACACAAGATCTGCACATTCATTGAATGGTAGCTCTTCCTGTTTCTGTACACCTGTTCACTCCTGCGGGGGGTACCAAGGCCACATGTGTCCCATCAATGGCACCTATGATGTTGGGGATATGTCCCAGGGCATAGAAGTCACCTTTCACTGTGGGCAAATCCTCCACCTGAGGGAAAATGATGGAGCTGCGCATGTGCTTCAGCAGGGCACACAACACTCTGGATAACATGTTTGAGAACATAGGCTGGGACATCCCTGATGCAATGGCCACTGTTGTTTGAAAAGACCCACTTGCCAGGAAATGGAGTACTGACAGGACCTGCACTAGAGGGGGGATTCCTGTGGGATGGCGGATAGCTGAAATCAGGTCTGGCTCCAACTGGGCACACAGTTCCTGGATTGTGGCACGATCAAGTCTGTAAGTGATAATGATGTGTCTGTCTTCCATTGTCGACAGGTCAACCAGCGGTCTGTACACCGGAGGATGCTGCCATCTCCTTATCTGCCCCAGCGGACGTGCCCTTTGGACGAGGGCAGCGAGCACAGAGTCAGCCAACACTGAGGTAGTAAAAAAATAATTTATTGCACACATTTGTCAGTCCGCAATGTGCCTGTTACTGTGTGTATGCAATGCCTAGATAGGTGTGATGCATTTAAAAATAATGCCATGTGGCCACCTGAAATGGCGGCTGCCTGACCTGTAATGTGGGACAAGGGGACATAAGGTAACTGCACTGGCGTTGTACACCGTCGCAGTAGGCGGTCGAAGACCGTGGTGCAATCCTGCATTGGTTAACATTGAGCCCAATGGGTCTCAGGAGCCAATGACGATGTACGCCACGGACGTGACCGCCATTTTCTCTCTGTTCACTCACTTGATACCTGACCTTCGACAGGAGAGGACCTACACTGCAAGTGCTGCTGTGACCTCAGTCTGGAAGCAACGATGGCTCATGTGTCTGGGGAAAGGGCCCCTGCCTTCACTTAAGAGGAGTTGGAGAAGCTAGTGGATGGGGTCCTCCCCCAGTACACGCTACTCTACGGTCCTCCAGACAAACAGGTGAGTACACTGTGAGCATGCTGTATGGGCAATGCCTGTTTGGAGTGGTGTGGATGGAAGATACAGGGGGGGTCTGAGGCCTGCATGAGCGGACGGTGAGTGTATGTGCGTCAGGGCAAGGGTGGGAACGTGGGCCAATGACTGTGATGGTCCGGACGGTTAAAGATCATCCTTTTCCCCTGTACTATTCCTCTAGGTCAGGGCCCACCAGAAGAAGGATATTTGGCGTGCCATCGCCAAGGATGTCCGGACCCTGGGGGTCCACCACAGACGGAGCACCCACTGCCGGAAAAGATGGGAGGACATTCGCCGCTGGAGCAAGAAGACGGTGGAGGCCCAGCTGGGGATGGCCTCCCAACGTGGGAGGGTTGCCCGTCGCACCATGGCCCCCCCTGATGTACTGGATCCTGGCAGTGACGTATCCGGAGTTGGATGGGCGCTTGAGGGCATCACAGCAGCGACAAGGCGGTGAGTACCGTCACATCCATCTGACTCTGTGCGCATTAGGAGGTGTCTGGGTGGGGGAGGTGGGCAGTGGGTTACCCTAGGCCAGGGCGAGCTTTGTAGGCAAGGACCCTTTGGTGAGGCAGGCTATGTGGCACCCCAACCCCACCAGTGGTAATAGCCATCTACACCTAGTCAGGCTCCTGTGACTTCCATATGTGTAGCAATTGGGCATAGGCCTTGTACCCCATGTCGCTGTGATTAATTAGGGAACTCTAAGTGCATGGCGTAGTGCAGAGGGCTGCTGTGTCTGTAGTATCCGCCAACGGTAGCGGTATTACATGCACTGAACATGTCTTTCTTCTTTCCCACCCCCTTTTTTGTGGTCTCCCTGTTCTTGTGTGCATTAGCATCATCAGGCGGAGGAGCAGTGCCACTGGAGCAGGAGGGTGCTGCATCCCACATGGCTCTGGAGGGCGAGACAACAGAGTCTGAAGTCACCAGTGGGACAGAGGGCGAGGGGAGCTCCACGGCGGGAACAGGAGCAGAGGCCAGCTACACCGACTCCACCTCTGATGGGAGCTCTCTTGGGGTGGCGGGCCCCTCTGTGCCCACCACATCTACAGGTACAGCCGCCACCCCCCCACCAGCACCGCCCTCCCACCAGCACCTCAGCGTGTGTCCCGTGGCTGCTCACCTAGGAGGGTGGGCATCTCCTTCGCCCCAGGCACCTCAGGCCCTGCCCCAGTCAGCCCTGCTGCCCTCAGTGAGGAGGCTATTGACCTCCTGAGATAGATCCCTCAGTGTTGGGCAGTCTACCATTCTGAATGCCATCTAGGGTGTAGAGAGGCAGTTGCAACAAACAAATGCATACCTGGAGGGCATTCATTCTGGCCAGGCAGCCCAACAGCGAGCATTTCAGGCTCTGGCCTCTGCACTGATGGCAGCCATTGTCCCTGTGTCCAGCCTCCCCCCTCCAACCTCCTCCACCCAGACCCAATCCCCTGTACCGCAGCCTATCCCAAGCACACCATCAGACCAGCATGCACACACCTCAACACACAAGAGTGGCTCAGGCAAACATAAGCACTACACATCCCACAGGCACTCACACAAGCATCATACCCATGCAGACATACCAACATCCACTGCCTCCACTGTGTCCTCCTCCTCCACGTCTCCCTCCTCCCTCCTCCCTCCCTGTCTCGTCTCCACTCACACCTGCATGCACTACATCTTCAGCCACTACCTCCATCACCACACACCGCTCACGTGCACTCACCACCCCCACTACCATTCACACATCCCCTGTGTCCTCTCCCAGTGTGTCTGTGAGCCCTCCTCCCAAAGTACACAAACGTAGTCCCACACCCACCCAACAGCCATCCACCTCACAACAGCCTCCAGCCCATGCACCTTCACCCAAAGTCAGCAAACGTACACCTCCTACATCCACTACCTCTTCCTCCATTCCCAAACCCCCTCCATCTACCCGTCCCAGTGTGTCTAAAAAGCTTTTCCTATCGAATGTTGACCTCTTCCCTACACCTCCCCCCGTCCGTCCCCTAGGGCCCGCCTTTCCAGGTCCCAACCCAGCACTTCAGCCACCACATCACCGGGCACAGTGGTGCCAGCAATAGCCGTATTTTAGAGTGTGCTAAGCAACAGAGCTGCCAGTGTCCCAAGGAGCGAGGGCAAGGACATTCCCCCACCTCCAAAACTGAAAAAGTTACCCACATCCCGGAGGGAGAAGGCAAAAACACCTGACACCAAGGGCTCAGGCAAAACAAAAGTGGAAAGTGGCAAGACAGCTGCGCCACCATCCAAGGTGGGGAAGGGCCAGAAAATCAAAGGCAGGTCCACGTCGACGCCAACCTGTACGGCGGACAAGACCGCCACCAGCACTGCCACCTGCACTGCCGCCACAGACACCACCGCCAGCACCGCAGACACTGAGCCCGCCACCAGCACTGCAGTCAGTGAGCCCGCCACCAGCACTGCCGCCACAAAGACCGCCACCAGCACCGCAGTCAGTGAGCCCGCCACCAGCACCGCAGTCAGTGAGCCCGCCACCAGCACCGCTGCCACAAAGACCGCCGCCAGCACCGATTCCACAGAGCCCGCCGCCAGCACCGTTTCCACAGAGCCTGCCGCCAGCACCGATGCCACAGAGTCCGCCGCAAGCACCGATGCCACAGAGTCCGCCGCAAGCACCGCCGCTACTGACACCACCGCCAGCACCGGCAGCTGCCCCGCGACGTCCTGAGCCAGTGGCACCACCGCAGACATGGCTGCAATCCCCAGTGGTCAGTCGTACAAGGATGGTGGTCAGTTCCAGGAGCCTGGGCAGCTTGCATGTTGCACCACCGTCAGTGGAGTGTCACATCCACTAGCTCAGTCCTTGGCAGGATGAAGCACTCTGGGCACCAAGCTCCCTCCAGAACCAGTGGAGAAAGGCATCCACTACCTCAATCCTTGGCAGGATGAAGCACCCTGGGCACAAAGCCCCCTCCAGAACCAGTGGAGAAAGACATCCACTACCTCTGTCCTTGGCAGGATGAAACACTCTGGGCACAAAACCCCCTCCAGATCCAGTGGAGAAAGACATCCACTACCTCAGTCCTTGGCAGGATGAAGCACTCTGGGCACAAAGCCTCCTCCAGAACCAGTGGAGAAAGACATCCACTACCTCAGTCCTTGGCAGGATGAAGCACACTGGGCACAAAACCCCCTCCAGAACCAGTGGAGAAAGGCATCCACTACCTCTGTCCTTGGCAGGATGAAGCACTCTGGGCACAAAGCCCCCTCCAGAACCAGTGGAGATTGACATTCACTACCTCAGTCCTTGGCTGGATGAAGCACTCTGGGCACAAAGCCCCCTCCAGAACCAGTAGAGAAAGACATCCACTACCTCAGTCCTTGGCAAGATGAAGCACACTGGGCACAAAGCCCCCTCCAGAACCAGTGGAGACTTTTATCCACTTGAAAGACTGTGGCTTGGCACTCCCCAGGATTAAGCAGTGGACAAACCACCCACTGAAAAGACTTGAGAGACTGTGGCTTTGCACTCCCCAGGATAAAGCAGTGGGCAACCCACCCGCTGAAAAGACTTGAGAGACTGTGGCTTTGCACTCCCCAGGATAAACCAGTGGGCAAACCACCCACTTAAAAGACTTGGAAGACTGTTGATTTGCACTCCCCAGGATAAAGCAGTGGGCAAACCACCCACTGAAAAGACTTGAGAGACTGTGGCTTTGCACTCGCCAGGATAAAGCAGTGGGTAACCCACTCACTGAAAAGACTTGAGAGACTGTGGCTTTGCACTCCCCAGGATAAAGCAGTGGGCAACCCACCCACTGAAAAGACTTGAGGGACTGTGGCTTTGCACTCCCCAGGATACATCAATGGACATGGAGCCCCCTCGTGGTGCTGGCGTCTTGCACTGATCCGGCTGAGGTGCCCCCCTTCCCTTCCCTCTGAGGTGCCTGTTTCATTTCGATCTGATGCCCCAGCAGTGTTCTCTCCGTTTGAAGTCTGGTATCGAGTGTGGGCCTCGCCCATGCATTTTGGGCCCAGTGGTCCACGGAAGATGAATGGTGCACTCTCCTGACTTGTATAATTGATGTACATAATTGTTTATACTGTATTTCAAGTTTTGACTAATGGATTTTTCATGATTACAATCGTTACAATAATTTCCTTTTGTCATTGCATTCATCCAGCGGGGGTTGGGGGGTGTAAATCTAATGTTGCAGCATGTATTGGTGTGTGTGTTGTTGTGGGTGAGGGTGGGGGTGGGGGTGGGGGTGTTGCGTGTGTGTCACTCTTTTTTCCCTCCCCACTCCCCTGTGTTGTAGGTGCAGTACTCACCGTGGTTGTTGCCGCCGTCGTTCGTGCTCCTGATAGAGGAGCAGGAAAACTATTGCAGGGAGGATTTGGAGTTCTGGCTCCATGGCGTCCTTGTTCCTCGTGGGTTGTGTAGAGGTGAGTGTTTCCCCTTCCAAGTCCTGTTTCCACCGTGTTTTTGTTCGCGTTGAATCCGCCCCAGAAAAGGTGGCGGATTGGCCTCTCATAATAGTGTGGGAGGTACATTGTCTTCCGCCTGTCTGTTGGCGGTGACCGCTATGCTGTTTGTTTGTACCGCCGTGGCGGTTGGAGTGTTAAAGTGGCTGTCTATGTTGGCGGTTTCCGCCATGGTCGTGATTCTATTTTTTTTACCACCGGCCTGTTGGCGGTCTTACAGCCGCTTTAACACCGACCGCCAGGGTTGTAATGAGGGCCCATGTCTTTGAAATTATGCAGTAAATGTAAAATTTATTTTTGACATGTGGCCTTTGCTTTGTGCTTTAGAGTTTTTTTATAAGCCCACAAACGTTTACCTGGAGGCACCAAACAATACTTCTGGTCCTGTTGAAATACAGTTTAAACCAGTGGTTCCCAACCATTTGACTTCTGTGGACCCCCACTTTATCATTACTGGAACCCGGGGACCCCCACTGAATCATAATTGCAATCGGGGAACCCCTGCACTGTGTCATTACTGAAAGCTGGGGACCTAATCTGTTAATATTATTTAATTTTCTAAGCAGTAGCGGACCCCCTGAGGAGCCTTCGCGGACCGCTAGGGGTACCTGGACCACAGGTTGGTAACCACTGGTTTAAACCTCTGCCCCATTTCTGTTTTGATGTAGCAAATGCGGTCTGCGGGGCATTAACCAGCTCAGCCACTTTCTCCCACCCCTTTCCTCTCAATGCTGAGGTGTTACTTTAAATGTTGGATCAGTAGCAGTTGAGGTAGATATGGAAATAACTGCACATCTTGGAATCATTGGAATCCTAATATGGGCACAGACCTCTATTTTTGCTTAAATCCGGATTTCCCACGGGACTAATAATAAAATGAAATCCAAAGCACATTCCTCCACGTTCTCCCTTCTCTTTACTTTTCAGTACCTGCTTGCACTATATTTCTTTTCCAAATCTTCCTCTCCATGTATCCTGTGAGATTAACTATGGAAGAAATTTGTGTGAAATCAATAAAATGCACCATATTACTCTTACATTACACCTTCGTGCACATATTTCAATTTCTTTGTGTGCAAATCCTAAGCAATGCCTGGAGATAGTCAGCTGCAAACATATGATTACCCCAGGCCGTTGTCAGTAGGGGTGGGCGGTAAACTCCACCACACAATGGTTGGCGGAGTTTTTGCTGAACTCAGCACTCCAAGCAGACAGCAGAGTGGCAAAACTCTGCAAACATTGCAGGTGGAGCGGAGTTTACTTCCGACCCCTACTTAAAACCTTCAATGACGCCCAAATAGGCTATGAATTGCCTGAACCACACTTTCCACTTGATAGAAGGCTTTTCAGGCAGTTGTTAAAAAGGGTAGGGGGGAGTTGATTTGATGTTTGCTGTAGGGCCACACTGTCCTGAAATAATGATGTATGAGATGAATGGTGTCCAAACTAAGGCCCTCATCATGACATTGGTGGTAAATCCCGCTTACTGCCACGGTGATGACCGCCAGCATGCTGCCGCGGTGGTGAATATCCGTGCTCCGTATTATAAGGCACACACACCAATCCGACAGACTACTGCCACATACACAAATCCGTCAGCCCACAGGTGTGTGCTAAAGTGTTGGTACCAACACCCATGCCATTATGTCAGTAGAACAACGCCCACCACATCATGACCCACAAATCACCATGGCGGATTTTCAAACCATTGGTGGTACACACCGGCACGCTCAAAATGGATCCCCAAATACTAAACTACACAACATTGGCCAATACCAAATACACACACCTGACACTCATACACACACCACACCCACCCACAGCACTTTAAAACACACACCCACGTTACCCACAACCCTTTACGAATACAAATTATTGGCACCAGACTGACACCAAGACCACTGCGACAACTAGACACATACACACATACATCCCTCACACACCCCACTTCGCACACCCAACCACAGTACCCAACACACACACACACTTACACACACCATACAACACCCATGTCCCCACAAAGGCATCCCCGTTTCACAGATGAGGAGTTGTGGGTCATGGTGGAGAAAATAGTCAGGGTAGAGCCACACCTGTTTGGAGCACAGATGCAGCAAATCTCCAATTTCAGTAAGATGGAGCTATGGCAGAGAATCGTGGACAGGGTGAACGGCGTGGGACAGCATCCAAGAACAATGTACGACATCAGGAAGAGGTGGAGTGACCTACGGGGAAAAGTACATTCTGTGGCAGCAACGCACCAGCTCGCCATACACAGGACTGGCGGTGGACCCCTACCTCCTCCCCCACAGCTCACAGCATGGGGGGAGCAAGTCTTGGCATTACTGCATCCTGAGGGACTCACTGGAGTTGCCGGAGGACTGAACACTGGTGAGTCAACATTTACTACTTATCACCCCCCATACCTGCATGTCATCTCATACCCTCACTCCCATCACTCCATCCATCCAACACACTGCACCTACATATATGACTAACCCCAATGCCAAGCCCTGCATGCCATACCAATGCATGTACAGCCCTCCCGGCCCTGCATGTACACCCATCACAAAAGCATGCACAACATGGAGACCTAACAATCCCACAATACAGCACCATAAACAAACAAAGGTGGCAGTGCAACAGCAACGATAGAGGGGAAGCTAGGGATGTACAATATATTACAGACATGAAGCATAATACATCACATACTTCCTCACAGGTGCCCCAGCCAATCTAAGCAGAGAGAGGAGGTGCCACGACTAACCAGTCCCTCAACAGAAGATGCCCCCAGTGATGACAGTAACTCTGGACTTCAGGATCTGGATGAACTACCTGGCCCATCAGGGACCACTGGTCAGTCGGTCACCCCAGCCCACTCCCAGTAAACCACAGAGCCACCCCCATCAGTATCCAACACCACAGCACCCACCCAGCGTCCCCACACCTCTGTCCCCAGGACACGTCAATCAGTGGTGTGCCCACCTGTACAGGCCACACCTCACACCCAAGACAATCAGGGACCTGGGGTCAGTGGCAGTGGGCACACCATTCAGGGGACACAGGCACAAGGCAACAGGGACACTGGGAGGACCGCTGTGCACCAGGGGGAGGACAGGCCCGGGGAACCAACTCTCCAGGAGGCACTCACCAATGTCCTGGGGGCCTACCAACAAACCCAGGACACGATGGACCAGATCCTTAACAACATGCAGGAGAACAAGCGGCTGCAGGAGGAACACCATCGGGAGATCAGGGAGGACTTGCAGGCTCTCAACACCACCATGATCTCAATAGCAGGGGTGCTGGCAGACATGGCCAACATCATGAGGGAATGGACAGCACACCAGCGGGCCCCTACCACTAGCCAGTCTATTGACCAGCCCTCCACTTCCGCTGCAGCTAATGGGCAGAGGGCCCTGACACAGGACTCACAGGCTACCATCACCCCTCCCCCTGCAGAAGGTGAACCACCCCGCAAACGTTCACTGCGACCCAGACTGAAACCAGAGACACTTGCCAAGACCAAGGCCACCACCAGGAAATGAGACTGATTGTCCCCTTTGTGTCCCACCCTGTCACCTTGTCCACTTTGAAATGCCTTTGCTCCCCTTCCTTTGGCCCCTTAGACACTGCACCTGTGTTGCAAACAGACTGGAACAATACCCTGGACTTTCCTATACCATCACCCCATTCCATTGCACCTTTCCCTCAATTATTTGCACTACAATAAACACCCTTGAACACAATTTGAGTGACACCGTTTTATGTGTTGAAAATTTATGGGAACAGTTACATCTAGTGCAAATGATCTGAACACTGTGATAGCATACAAATAATGACATGTAGCTGTCTGCAGTAAACACATCAGGGCACTGTTGTCATATCACCAAGATCTGTAGAAGGACAAGCTATAGGTGACAGTAAGTTGAGATGCAAAGGACATGAATGCCTTCATGCCACAGCCCCACTGAAAACATCAATAGTCAGAGTAATGGTCAGTTCCACTGTTTCACCTGTGTGTCATTGGAAGTATTGACGTATAACTGATGTTCTGTTGTCCACATCCTCATCCTCTGCCTCCTTATCCTCACTGTCCTCAGGGTCCACTGCTGCCACAGGGGCATCTCCAGTCCCCTCCTCCTGCAGAAAAGGCACATGTCATCTGAGGGTCAGGTTGTGCAAAATGCAGCATGCCACTACTATCTGGCAGACCTTCTCGGGTAAGTAGCACAGGGCACAGGGATTCACCTGTCAGATGCAGGCACCTGAACCTGGCCTTCAGGAGCCCGAAGGTCCTCTCGATTATTCTCCTGGTTGGCCCATGTGTATCATTATAACGGTTCTCAGCCCCTGTCCTGGCATTCCTTACAGGGGTCAGGAGCCACAATAGGTTTGGGGAGCCAGAGTTACATGCAAATATTGAGGGACAAACTTTAGCCTTACACAATCCTATGGGGATAACACTTGAAGGCATACACTGACATACAGTGGGTGGGGACTCTGTCTCACCTATTAGCCACAGGAAACATCCTTTTTTACGACTTTTTTTTTACGAAGGTTGTGGTTAACGAAAGCGCAACAACGCTTTTTTAACCACGACTTCGGTTTTTTGTGCCTTAACTACGTATGTTCTGAACAACGAACATGCGTGGTTAAGGTACAAAGAAGGGACTTGGTGAAGGTAAGTGGTGGGTTTAGGTTTTGGGGAGGGGGTGGGGGGTTAGGGGGTTTTAGGTTTTGGGGTGGGGTTGGGGGGGTGGGGCGTTTTTGGTTTTGGGGAGTGGGTGGGGGGTCAGGGGGTTTTAGGTTTTAGGGTGGGGTGGGGGGGTGGGGCGTTTTTGGTTTTGGGGAGTGGGTGGGGGGTCAGGGGGTTTTAGGTTTTGGGGTGGGGTTGGGGGGGTGGGGCGTTTTTGGTTTTGGGGAGTGGGTGGGGGGTCAGGGGGTTTTAGGTTTTGGGGTGGGGTTGGGAGGGTGGGGTGTTTTTGGTTTTGGGGAGTGGGTGGGGGGTCAGGGGGTTTTAGGTTTTGGGGGTGGGGTTGGGGGGGTGGGGCGTTTTTGGTTTTGGGGAGTGGGTGGGGGGTCAGGGGGTTTTAGGTTTTGGGGTGGGGTTGGGGGGGTGGGGGTTTTTTGGTTTTGGGGAGTGGGTGGGGGTCAGGGGGTTTTAGGTTTTAGGGTGGGGTTGGTGGGTGGGGCGTTTTTGGTTTTGGGGAGTGGGTGGGGGGTCACGGGGTTTTCGGTTTTGGGGTGGGGTTGGGGGGTGGGGCGTTTTTGGTTTTGGGGAGTGGGTGGGGGGTCACGGGGTTTTCGGTTTTGGGGTGGGTTTGTGGGGGTGGGGCATTTTTGGTTTTGGGGAGTGGGTGGGGGTCAGGGGGTTTTAGGTTTTGGGGTGGGGTTGGGGGGGTGGGGTGAGGGATGTAGGGTGAATGGTGCCTATTGCTAATGATTTTATCAGGAATGCCTTTACAACGAAATATCGTTGTTAAGGCATTCGTGGTAAAATCATTAGTAAAAGCAACGAGGTCGGTGTTCCGACCTCGTTGTTAAGGCAGTAGTTTTTTTTGCAGTCGTTGTTTCGTCGTATATTCATTAGCCACACCCTGTGCCTCTGTAGTTGGGCCACCAGATTTGGGATGCTGCTATTCCTCAGAATGAAGGTGTCATGCACCGACCCAGGATACTTGGCAGTGACGTGGGAGATGTACTGGTCCGCCAGGCACACCATTTGCACATTCAGTGAGTGGAAACTCTTCCAATTACTGAACACCTGTTCATTCTGGTGGGGGGGGGACAAACGCAATATGTGTACCGTCAATCGCCCCAATAATATTGGGTACATGTCCTTTTGCATAGAATCCGGCCTTCACAGAGGCTAAATCTTCAACCTGGGGGAAAGCAATGTAGCTGCACATGTGTTTCACGAAGGCAGACATTACCCTTGCCAGCACCATTGAGAACATTGGCTGTGACATTCCTGCTGCCAAGCCCACTGTCACCTGGAATTAACCAGTTGACAGGAAATACAGCACTGATAGAACCTGCAGAAGAGGGGGGATCCCAGTGGGATGACGGATAGCTGATATCAGGTCAGGCTCCAACTCGACACAGCTCTGTGATTGTGACCCTGTCCAGTCTATAAGTGAGTATAATGTGCCTGTCCTCCAGTGTAGCCAAGTCCACAAGAGGTCTGTACACAGGGGTTTGTCTCCTCCTCCTATTTATCCACAGTGGTAGGTATCTAAGCGACACAAGAGTGAGTAGGCCATCATAATTTGAACAATGGAACCACCATCTCAGTTTGCATAATGTGATGGGACAGTGGGAATGGCAATGTATGTACAATTTCCATAAATTACACAGTTATGGAAGATCTGATTGTAGTCCACCACCATGAAATGGCGACCGCCTGTCCTGTATCTAGGGACAGGTGGAAGAGAGGTAACTCCGCTGACGTTGGTCGTCGTGGCAGAAGGCGGTCTTGCACCACCGTGCAATTCCTCTTTGGCTAATATGGGGCTCTATAGAGTACAGTGGCCAATGGGGATCAGCGTTGGAGATGACAGTGTACACCGCCGTGGAAGTGACTGCCATTTTCTGTCTATAACCTCACTTGATTCCTTACTTTCCACAGGAGAACACCTACACTGAGTGTGCTGCTGTGACCTATGTCTGAAACCTACCATGGCCAGTGTGACTGGGGAAAGGGTCCCTGCCTTCACTTCGGAGGAGTTGGAGCGCTTGGCGGATGGGGTCCTACCCAAGTATGGACAGCTGTATTGGCCTCCAGACCAACAGGTGAGTACACCTTGGGCACGATCCATGTGGGACGGTTGCATGGAGATGTGTGTGCTGGCATCATGTCATTTGGGGGGGATGTCTGTTGGTATTGTACATGGTGGGCGCCGGGCAATGTGTGTGCCAATGGAGTTGGAAACGGGATTTGTGGGCCATATGTGTGACAGGCTGGATTGTATGTGTAATGGTGTACTCCTGTCTATATTCCCTCTGCAGGTCAGCGCCCATCAAACGAAGGGATTGTGGCATGCCATCGCCAAGGAGGTGGGGACCCTGGGGGTCAGCAGCAGGCAGAGCACCCACTGCAGGAAACGGTGAGAGGACCTAAGACGCTGGGCATGGAAGATCGTGGAGGCCCAGCTGGGGATGGCCTCCCAATGAGGAAAGGGTGCCCGATGGAACCTGACACCCCTGATGGCCCGCATACTGGCAGTGGCCTACCCAGAGCAGGATGGGCGATTGAGGGCATCATAGCAGCCACAAGGGGGTGAGTACAGTGGGCGTTACTACAATAGTTGGTAGGTGGCATAGGATCCGGTTGGTGAGTGTGAGTTAGTGGGTGCCCCTTAATGCCAGGTCACAGTTTGCAGCATGAGCCAGCTCACGGGTAATGGGTGTACAGTAAATGCAGGTAACCTAACTTGGATGCATTCCATGTCAGTCAAGGCTTTGTGGGTCCCAGGAGGGGTGCAGTTAGTGGTGGTTGGCCCTCACCTTGCTATGGCATCTAGCCAATCGAATGCCAGTGCAATGCATTGTGCTCATTCATGATCCCTGTGTGTGACAGTACTGTATTTGCCAACTGTGGTGTTGGTGCTCTAATTGACCCAGTGCTCCCTTTCTCTCCCTCCCCCTTTCTCCTTCTGTCATCTTGTTCATGTGTGCACTAGCATCAACTGGCAGAGGAGCAGAGGCATAGGCAACAGAGGGAGCTGCATCCCACAGGACTCAGGATGGAGAGTCCATCCGACGCCGAGGGAACCAGTGGGACAGAGTGTGAGAGGAGCACCACGGCGGAGACAGGAGGTGACAACACTGACTCAGATACCTCCTCCGATGGAAGCTCCCTGGTGGTGGCGGACACCTCTGTGACCAACCCAGCTGCAGGTACAGCCACCACCCCCGTACCAGCACTGCCCTCCCAGTAGCCCCTCATTGAATTGCCCATTCCCGCTCACCCAGGAGGGTGGGCAGCTCCTTCGCCCCAGGCACCTCAGGCCCTGCCTCAGTCTGCTCTGCTGCCCTGAGTGAGGAGGCTACTTGACTTCTTGAGATCCATCTCTGTAGGGCAGTCAACCATTGTGAATGCCATCCAGGGGCTGGCATCCCAGATCCAGCAATGCAAAGCATTCCTGGAGGGCATCCACTGTGAATTCCTGGCCCAACAGAGATCGATTCAGGCTCTGTCCTCCTCTCTGATGGCAGCCATTGTCCCTGTTTCTACTGTCCCCCCTCCAACTACCACTTCCCAGTCCCAGTCTCCTCAACCCCAACCCCTCCAATGCACACATACAGATGAGCATACACACAAGACATCACACAAGAGTGGCACAGTCAAACACAGGTACCACACTTCAGTCCACAAGCATGCACACAAACACCAGACAATTGCACACACATCCACATCCACTGCCCCCACTGTCTCCTCCTCCTCCCCCACCTCCCTCACAGTCACATCCACAGTCACACCTTCATGCACTGCTTCAACGGCCACCACCAGCATCACCACACCAATCAGCATACACACCTCACTAGCAGACACCTCCACAATATCCATCCACGCGTCCCCTGTGTCCTCTCCCACCCTGTCTGTTCCCCCCTCCTAAAGGACACAACTGCAAGCACTCTGACACCTAACAACCATCGACCTCAAATCAGCACACTGCCCATGCACCTGCACCCAAGTCCAGTAGACGTACTCCTCCAACAACTACTTCCTCAATCTCCACTCCCATCCCTCCTCCCATATCCCACCCCAGCGCCCCTAAGCAGCTTTTCCTTGCACATCTTGACCTCTTCCCTCCCCCCGGCCTGCCTGTAAGAGCAGGGTCCCAACGACCCTGCCCAGCACCTCAGCCAAACAGTCCACGGGGATAGTGGTGGCATCTCCTAGTCGTGGAGGCAAGGCAGTTTAGAATCCCACTCCACCATCCAGGAAAGGGAAGGATCCCACTCCACCAGCCAGGAAAGGGAAGGATCCCACTCCACCAGCCAGGAGGGGTAAGGTTCCCACCTAACCACCAATGCAAGAAAAGGTTCCCACTCAACCACCAATGCAAGAATAGATTCCCACTCAACCACTAATGCAAGAAAAGGTTCCCACTCAACCACCAATGACAGGCTAGAAGCCCTCACCTCCAGCTGGGACAGAGCAGCCCTCACCTCCAGCAGAGGCTGCCCAGGTGACACCTCCCCCAGCAGAGACAATGCAGCCCTTACCTCCAGCTGAGACACAGCAACCCTCACCTCCAGCAGAGGTAGCATGTAGGCCAACCTACAGAGACTGTTGTACAAGGAGCCCTCTCCAGGATCAGTGGGCAAGTTCCCCACCTCAGAGACTGTGACCTTGCACCCCCCCATCATTGGGAAATGGCCATGGAGCCCCCTCCAGGATCAGTGGGCAAGTTCCCCACCTCAGTGACTGTGACCTTGCACTCCCCAGCATTGGGAAATGGGCATGGAGCCCCATCTAGAAGCAGTGGACAAGTTCCCCACCTCAGTGACTGTGACCTTGCACTCCCCAGCATTGGGAAATGGGCAGGCAGCCCCCTCCAGGAGCAGTGGGCAAGTTCCAGACTTTAGCTGAGGTGCCCCAACCCCGTTCCCCCTGAGGTGCCTGTCCACTTCCGTGATGTTGCCCCTTCACAGTTTTGTGCGTAGTTAGTCAGGATCAAGTTGGGGCTTGGACTGTGCCCTGTGGCCATGTGGGCCTTATGGACTTTGGAATGGGCAATGGCCCTTTCTGGACAACTATTTATGTCTATCTGTTCTATAATTGGTTCATATGGTGGCTTTTTCCTTGCAATTACATTTTCAGTACTTACGACCTCTAGTCCTTGTAGTATTATGCCGTGTGTCCTGTGCCATTGGTTTACGTCTGCAGCTGGTTGTGTGTATGGTGTGTGTGTGTGAATGCTGTGTGTTGTGTGTCTTTGTGTCACTATCCTTTTCCTCCCTCCCTCCCTCCTTTTTGCGCTAGGTGGCTGTACTCACCGTCATCATCTTCGTCGGCGTTGGTGTTCCAGGTGGAGCATGGCATAGAAGAGCATCGGGAAGACTTGAAGTTCCGGTTCCATGGCGGCGTTGAGCTTCTCTGTGTCTCTGTTGGTGAGTCTTTGGTCTTCTGTGATGTGTTTCCGCCAGGCTTTTGATGGCGTTGGTACCACCCCATGAATCGTGGCGGTGTGGTGTGTCATAATGTAATGGGCAGTACCTTGTCTTCAGCCTGGCTGTTGATGGCTACCGCCGTGGTGCGTGGTATTGACGTCCTGGCGGATGGTGTGGTACATTGGCTGTCTATGGGAGTTATCACTGCCATGGTCTTAATTTGGCAGTAATTACGGCCAGCCTGTTGGTGGTATCAAAATGTTAAATTGTGTCAAACTGAGAAAATGCCAAGGTGTACAATATAAGCGAGTAACCCCTGAGAAAAATAATATCTTTGAGATTATAAAAAGAAGCAATCTCTGTCAGGAAGGAAAATGATATGGCTGGACATGTTAGACATGGCTAGAATGTTATCCCTGAAGCATTCCACACACCCACACATCTACCAATGGGCTTGCAATAGCTGTCTTTTTATTCTACTGACCACAAAAATGTACACACGTTTTACCTTCTTTCCTCTGTTTCACACAGTGGAGCTTTGGTGACAATGGACTTTGGTAAAGCGAAAAGTGGTGATCATCAAAGGTGAACATCTTGCATCATTCATTGCCAATGAGTTGAGGGGGCTAAGCACAACAGAGGCAAATTGTCCATGTAATGAAGTAATACTATAATAAGACAAATCCAGGAAATAAGGACAGCTGATATTAGGATGTATAGTCTTCAACCACCAACCAACACAGAATCCAATGTCATTCTCACTTCTCCCTCAAGAACCCCACTTTCTACATTCTGGAATTCCCCAAAAACTAGATGTTAGGGAAGCAGAGCAGGGCCTAACAGTGTTTATAAAACTGGAAACAAGATTTAGGTGAGTGAACATTGTTGACAGTGCATCATTGTCCACAAGTCTTTGAAAGAAACATCTAAGTAGTAAGATCCGTTTTGTGGAGGTCCCAGTAGAAATCCTAATACTGCTAGCACGGTAGTACTGCAATTGATATAATCAGAGCTAATATTCTTGGAGCCCCCTTCTTCCCTGGAAGCTCCAGTCTTCACTGGGGTGAAGATAACAACAAATCTATTGACCTGTCCTCTTCTTCTCTATGGGACAATTACCTTTCCCAACACTATTAGAAACTAACACTCTACAAAGGCTCTACTCCTGACTTCACTATTTCCAAGGGCACACTTCTGACCGATAAATACCCCATTCCTATGGATTAGACTGAACACCTACAAATGTCTTTTTATCATCCATTCCCACCGAAAATCATTAGGCCAACTTAGAAGGGAAAAATCATGGTATTAACAAATATTGACATCAACAACCTCGATTACAAGACTCTGTCACGACTTACGTGCTGCTTTACCCTGGAGGCCGCAGAGCGAGTGGCGTGGATCCTGTTCTGGAATGTTCGGCCTTGGCCCAAGTAGGGGCGACTCTTTCTGGTAGCCACGGTGCTGCAGGCAATGGGTACGCCAAGAGCAGGCCGTGTCCCTCAGAAGTAGGGCCAGAGGGAAAAAAAACCTGAAAGGGGGAAAAAACCTCCAAAACGATAGAATCCTGCAACAGGAACAAAAAGAACAGGTAACAGCAGAAACAAAATACAGGAAAATACACTGGAACTGACGAGAACCAGCACAGGAATACAAGGAAACAGGAGCGAAGACACCATCCAAACAGAAAGTGTTGTAGCGCAAGGAGAGAAAGAAACACAGCCCTTAAATACCAACAAACAGGAAACGACCAACAGGAAGTAAAAGGACACCATCTTACATAGGGAAAAGCACATCGAACAGAATGGACTAGGAACCAAAGAGAGTAGGGAACAAGGAATGCTGGGAAGAGAAGGGTACTATGGGAAAGGGGGAAAAACATAAAAGAAGGCACAACCAGATGTCCAGAAAAAAGAAGAAAAGAAAAGAACAGGTGAGTGGGGGGGGGTCAGACCGCCTAGACAAGCGGTGCACTAAAAAAGAACGAGGCCCCATGCCTAATTTGGGGTCTCGTAAGGTACAGAGCAGGCTGGGGGCGCGGCGTGTCTTATGACCACGTGCTGCCGCCCAAGCCGAATGTTCGGCTGGTGCCACGCGCAGCTCGCGACAGTACGTCCCCCCCCGAAGGCCCAGGTATGTGCGGAAACAAGCAGTGAAAATGGCGAATCAGAAGAGGTGCGTGAACAGAAGATGCATCTTCCCAAGAGTATTCACTGAGAGGGTAACCCTTCCAATGAATCAAATACTGAAGACGTTTGTGAAAGATACGAGAGTCACGAATCTCTTGCACCTCATATTCAGGTACATCATCCACTAACACAGGAGGAGGACAGGGAAACTGACGAGAGTAAGGATCAGGGACATAGGGTTTGAGCTCAGAAACATGAAAGACTGGGTGAATCCTCCAGGTACGAGGCAGGTGAAGACGGAGAGTGACAGGATTAATCAGCTGAAGGATACGGAAAGGACCATAGTAACGAGGTGTGAACTTATTTTGAGAAAGGTGTAAAGGTAAAAATGTTGACGAAAGCCAGACTTTATCCTGAAGGTGATATTCTGGAGCATCCCTACGCTTCTTATCTGCTATTCTCTTCATGTATCTCTTGGTGTTCAACAAGTTAGCTCGAATCAATTTATGGCTCTGTAAAAGTCATCTGGAGAATGAAGTAACAGCAAGAAGAGAAGAGGCAGACTGAGGAGTAGTAGGAAAAGAGGTAGGATGATAGCCATAAGGACAGAAAAAAGGAGTGACCTTGGAGGCACTATGGACAGTGTTATTGTAAGAGAATTCAGCAATAGGAAGGTAAGTGTTCCAGTTGCCCTGGGTAGAATTCCAAAAGCAGCAAAGGTACTGCTCCAATCCTTGGTTGAGACGCTCAGTCTGTCCATTGGTTTGAGGATGGAAACCCGATGATAGTGCTATGTTGATATTCAGTGTCCTACAAAAATGTTTCCAAAACCGGGAGATGTACTGAGGTCGCCTGTCAGATACAATGCTGTGTGGAAGTCCATGGAGACGGAAAATATGATGGATAAATATCTGACTTAGTTCTTGGGACGTAGGTAGTTTTTTCAGGGCAGTGAAGTGAGCCATCTTAGTAAAGGAATCTATGGTGACCATGATAACCCGGTTTCCTGCTGATGGAGGTATTGAACACATAAAATCTGAAGAAATGGTGTGCCAGGGAGCTGGTGGAACAGGTAATGGTTGTAGTAATCCTGCAGGTCTGGTACGGGGATCTTTACTTGAGCTCATATGGGACAAGCCTGCACGTATTTTTCGACATCCGATTTCCAGGTAGGCCACCAGAAAGATCGCAAGAGTAGTTCTTGTGTGGCCTTAATACCTCTATGACCAGTGACCGGCAAATCATAGCACATTTGTAGTGCCTTTTCTCTTACTCCATTAGTAGGGAGAAACAACAAGTTCTTATATTAATAATACCCTTGCATTTTACATATGTTCAGTTTCTTTAATTCTTGATCAGTCAGGTTAGAATATTCCAGTTGTACCTCATCCAGGAAAGACTGAGCTACTCCGATGATTTTACTGGGCTCAAGTCGATACTGAGATGGGGGAGAAGAACAATCTGGACAGAGCATCAGCCAGAATGTTTTGGGATCCAGGAATATAGGTGACATAAAAGTCATACTGACTGAAGAAAAAGGCCCAACGAGCCTGACGACTGTTCTGGCATAAACAATTACGTAAACATTGTAGATTAAGATGGTCTGTTCTCACCTCGAACGGCTCTTTGGAACCCATGAGAAACTGTCTCCACTCTAGGCAGGCTGTTTTCAGAGCTAACAACTCCCTTTCAAGTACTGAGTAATGTTGTTCCGATGCAGAGAGTACATGGGACAAATAGAACACAGGATGTTCAAGACCGTCATCTTCTTGTTGTTGGAGTAAGGCAGCTCCGATGGCTCTTTCGGAAGCATCAGTAACAACAATAAATTGTTTGTTAGTATCTGGGTGTCTCAATATCGGTGCTTCAGTGAAGTCCTTTTTTATACTCTGAAAAGCCTTTTCAGCCGCCATTGTCCAGACAAAGCCTTTCTTTAAATTTTCCTTTTTTAATGTTTGAGTTATGTGGCTGGTTTGCTCTGCAAAGTCTAAGATGAACTGCCGATGAAAGTTAGCCAATCCTTGAAAACATTGCGTTTCCTTAATAGAGGAAGGAGATGGCCAGTCTAGGATGGCTTGTACCTTTTCCTGGTCCATTGCTATTCCAGTGGGACTAAGGGGATATCCCAAATATTTGACTTCTGTCTTGTCAAACTCACACTTTTCCGGGTTACAGGACAGTTGATGTTCCCGGAGTCTTTGGAGGACTTGTTTCACGTGAGAGGAATGAAGTTCAGGACGTCTAGAATAAATAAGGATATCGTCTAAATAGATGACGACCGTCTGGTTCAAGAGATCAGAGAACACAAAGTCCATAAATCTTTGGAAAATGGAGGGGGCATTAGTGAGACCAAAAGGCATAACTCTGTACTCATAATGACCAAAAGGGGTCCGGAAGGCAGTCTTCCACTCATCTCCTTCTTTAATACGCAAAAGGTGGTAGGCTCCACGAAGATCCAATTTGGTAACTCGTTGAGCCCCTCTGACTGCCTCTAGTATATCCTTGATGAGGGGCAAAGGATAACGGTCTTTTATAGTTATTTTATTTAGACCTCGAAAATCCAGGCCGGGATGAAGATCCTTCATCTTCTTGGGTACAAAAAAGAGGGGAGCCCCTGCCGGAGAGGACGATGGTACAATAAGACCGCTATGTAAGTTTTCTTGCAGATATTCCTTTAGAACTTCCCTTTCAGGTTCCATGAGTGAATACATCCTCCCAAAGGGAACTATAGCTCCGGGTTCCAAGGGAATAGCACAATCGTAATCTCGATGTGGCGGTAACACAGGTCTGGTTGGTTTTTGGAACACATCTTGAAATTCTAGATATTGATCGGTGGCACCTTGAACTGTATTGATGGAACATCTGGTAATAATTTCAGTAGGCATCAACCTCTTGGGTGACCAATGAGTGTCTGAAGCAAAGCAGTTCTCATGACAAAACTGTGAGGACAAGGAAATAGTCCGGGTTTCCCAATTTACATAAGGGTTATGTCTTATGAACCACGGAATTCCCAAAATGATAGTATGATTGGGGGATGATATTAAATCAAATGAGATGTGTTCTTGGTGGTTTCCGAATTGTAAACTCAGGGTCGTGGTGGTGGTATCAACTGGACCAGAGGATATTAAGGACCCATCCACTGTGTGAACTTGTTCTGGGGTTTCTTTGGGTCGTGTTGGTATTTGTTGAGTCGTGGCCCAAGTTTTATCCATATATATGCCACTGGCACCACAGTCAAGTAAAGCCATTGTTCTCTCTTGACGGCCGTCCGGTAAATGTAGCGTCACACGTAACATAAACAAAGTCGTGGCGTTGTCCTTGAATGAACTGACGGAAGGTATAGCCGATGATCCCGTTCCCCTCCCTTCTTACAGAGGACCGGAAGTGGCATTTCCCGATGGCCTTTGAGGACGAACGGGGCAGGTACGAAGCATGTGGCCGGCAGCACCACAATACAGGCACAATCCTTTCCTGCGTCTCTCTTCCCGCTCGCTAACGGAAAGTGGGCCTCGACTGGTATCTACTTGCATAGGTTCGCCTTCAGTGTCCCTGGCGGTAGGACGAGGTTCCTCGGGACGATGCATAAAGACACGTGAAGTGCTTGGCTGAGAAGATCCTCTACTCTTTCTCTTCTCCATACGTTGTTCTTGGAGACGGTATTCAATGGAAAGAGCCTGATCCATCAGACCACGAAGATCTTCAACTCGGGTGGAGTGTACTAACTCATCTTTAATCTCCTCTTTCAGTCCTCTACGGAACAAAGTCACCAGAGTTCGTTCCACCCAAGTGGTCTCAGCCGCTAGCTGTCGAAAGCGGGTAATATATTGGAGGACATCTTGTGAGCCTTGTTGGATGTCACATAAGGCTTCTTCAGCAGAGGCCTCCAATCCTGGATGACTGAACATCTGTTTAAACTGATTCACGAAAGCGGAATAGTCCGATAATACTGGGTCTTTGGAGGATACCATCGGGGTTGCCCAGGCCAAGGCAGGACCAGATAACGCACTGATAAGAAATCCCACCTTTGTCTTGTCGTGGGAGAATTGGATAGGTCGGAAGGCGAAATACATCGTCAATGCATCGAGGAATTCTCGCAGCTTAGTTGGTTCACCGGAGAAACGAGGAGTAGAGGTGGAGACGGCTGGAACATCCCCACTGCGAAAGGCCAAAGATTGTCGTAAAGCAGCATTCTCATTGCGTAATTGTTGCAGTTCCTGAGCTTGTTGCTGAATGGTTTCCAGAAGAGATTGGTCAGGATCTGCAGCAGCCGCCACTGTATCATCCATGATGTTAGACGACATCGGGAGTATTGGGCGCTGCAATCTGTCACGATTTACGTGCTGCTTTACCCTGGAGGCCGCAGAGCGAGTGGCGTGGATCCTGTTCTGGAATGTTCGGCCTTAGCCCAAGTAGGGGCAACTCTTTCTGGTAGCCATGGTGCTGCAGGCAATGGGTACGCCAAGAGCAGGCCGTGTCCCTGAGAAGTAGTGCCAGAGGGAAAAAAAACCTGAAAGGGGGAAAAATCCTCCAAAAAGATAGAATCCTGCAACTGGAACAAAAAGAACAGGTAACAGCAGGAACAAAATACAAGAAAATACACTGGAACCGACGAGAACCAGCACAGGAATACAAGGAAGCAGGAGCGAAGACACCATCCAAACAGAAAGTGTTGCAGCGCAAGGAGAGAAAGAAACACAGCCCTTAAATACCAACAAACAGGAAACGACCAACAGGAAGTAAAAGGACACCATCTTACATAGGGAAAAGCACATCGAACAGAATGGACTAGGAACCATAGAGAGTAGGGAACAAGGAAAGCTAGGAAGAGAAGGGTACTATGGGAAAGGGGGAAAAACATAAAAGAAGGCACAGCCAGATGTCCAGAAAAAAGAAGAAAAGAAAAGAACAGGTGAGTGGGGGGTCAGACCTGCCTAGACACGCGGTGTGCTAAAAAAGAACGAGGCCCCATGCCCAATTTGGGGCCTCGTAAGGTACAGAGCAGGCTGGGGGCGCGGAGCGTCTTATGACCGCGTGCCACATGCAGTGGCGCAACAGACTCAGGGTATCCTTCTTACCTCTGATCCTGAGATGGACATTAATTCCACAGATCACAAAATGGAAACCTAATTAATGAACACGGTCCAGTGAATGTAAGAGTAAACAACTTAAGTCTTCTCTCCCCTGGTTCTTGAGAGATCTATTTGCCAAAATAAGTTATCTGAGGCATCTTGAGAAAATCCTAAGACAAGCACCCTTCCTTAGAATATTAATTTTCTCAGAGCTGCCTGGAGAAACTACAAATCAAACATCTTCAAAGCTAAATCTAGCCATATTAAATTTTTGTTTCATGCTGCTAAAAACCATCCAAAGCTATTTTTCTATATCATCAAACAACTTAATTCCCTCTCCTCCGCAACATCACAGTATGATGAACCTGTGATCCCATTACCAGAGAAAATAAAGTCTATAGGGCATTCATTTCTGCCAAAATTCACTATCCCAGAAGATTGCACACTGACTGGCAAATACCAGTGGATCTGATTAAACTTTGACACAATCTCTGAGTCAGAGTTACTTGAAACTATAACTAAGGTCAAACCTTCCAGTCACCTCTCCAATACTTTGTCTGGCTCAGTTCTGTACAGCTAACCACCACACTTTGTTTAGCTTCCTGAAAGAATGGATGGGCATTGATTGTACAGCCCTAAAGTGGTTTGACTCCTCTAACTCTCGCAAATAGGGAAAACAGAGAGATCTGTCTCAGGCAAAACCACCCTAAAACAAGTAACACAACAGAAGTCTATCATCTCCCCAAGCCTTTTTAGTCTATATTTGGAACCTCTTGGCATGGTTTTGAGAAAATCTGGAATTCTTTATCATCAGTAGGTGGATGACACCCAGATCTATCTGAAGATGCCACCCCCTGAAGACATCTGACTTCTCTCCTCCAATCTCAACAAGTCCAACCACCACTTAAAACTCAGTCCAATTAAACTGATTTTATAATAATCTCCACAAAAAATACAACCTCCCTTTTCAACAATGATTACAATCCTTCTCTACCGTGAACTGTAATTCAGCAATTGAAGAGAATACCAGAACATCTGGCTTTATCCTTCACAACCCTATAGACATCTGCAGGCCATTCTCAGCCGTGCCCTAAAGTGTACCCCACCAGCTAAGAGTCCCCTGAGACTTCAGGCAGTTCATTCCTGACTTGAAACCTGTGGTCCAAGCACTGCTTCTTACCAAACTATATTGTGGTAACTTAATCCTCTCTGTTCTTCCTAAAACAAATCTAGCTCCTCTGACAGCAGTGATACACACAGTTGCCCACTTTATTAAAGGCCACAGGGAATTCAACTACACCCCTCGCATTCTTTGCAGAGATGTAACGAAACTTGAGGGGGCCCCCCCTGCATAGTATATGGATGAGGCCCCCTTACCCCACTGGACATAGTCAGGAGTTCTCAGGGCTCGAATAGAAGCCAAAAGCAGCCCTGGTAAATTTTGTCATACCATTCCTATAAGGTGCATAGCAAGTGAGCCTGACCACTACATGAGACTTGGAGGGTTCTCCCCCCCTCAAGAAAATGTCAGGAACTATGGCAAAAGCAGAGCAATCTGCAACTTATTTTTCATTACATATTCAATTGTATTAGTTTTTAAAGCATGGTATATGCCGACTTTACTGTGCACAAGAATACAGCAATCTTTATTGGGGCTCTTCAATGATGTCCTCACCATCAATCTCTAACAGTGACTCATCTTTTCATAACACCTCTCTCACATGTATTTTAATTTGTTTCATATCATCTTTCTTACCGGTGTAGGGTGTTGGAGCACTTTAATCACACACACATACAGAGACAATGAATCATACATGTGGAAATCTGTGTATAGAAAATGTTACATAAGACAAAGGGGACTCCAAGGTGTAAGATTCACATCATCCATACTGGTAGGCATTTTTTTTAAGAGTGCTTGGTCTGGGGAAGCATAAACTCAAGATTCAGAATGTAACACAGTGTTCAGGGTTCACTTTGCTAATGACAATTAATTTGTACCCAAACAAACCATTTTTAGCAAAATTACAATAAACAAAGACTGGAAGAAAACACTTAACTTTCTATTCTGTATCATACAGTCTGCGTGCACCTCTTTGATGGCTGTTCATAGCTCACTGTGCTATATTGTCATTATAACTGAAGAACTGCACAGTAACAAAAGGATCTCTGTGACAAAAGCATCACAAATAAAATACTGTGGACATAACATTCTGTGATCTGCATAGTACAAGTTCTTTGCAGCAGGCAAATTAACCCTCTGCGCTACATTTAATGAGTCAAAATTGGCACTAGACAAAACTCCGATCTCTACCTGCAGGTACATAATTACTGGAGTTACCTTTGCATGTATTGTTGCCTGAAAACGGTTGGAAATATAAGGAAGTCTGCAGTGCTTTTAAGATTGTTGCACTGCCACAAAACCGCCCCCTACTAATAAAAGCAGCCCCCACCTTCCAGCCTCCTGGGTAATCGCTGATGCCCAGGATGGCCAGCCTGGGCTTGTTCAGCCCAGGGGCCCACTGCCTGTGCACAGTGCCGGCTGTGCTGAGGGGGCCCCCTGGAGCTCGGGGACCCCCCTGCACCGCGGGGGCTGAGAGGGGTAATGTTAAGCCACTCATTCTTTGCACCTTGCATGGGCCCTCAATGATGCAAGAACCCACTTTAAGACTGCATGCATTGCTCATAAACTCATCTATAACTTCAGTTTCTCCTCTACCTGTTTGGAAAAAAGAAGCTCAAGGAGAATCAAGAAATGCTAAGTCCTTCCTGCACAACCTCTGTCTTTCAGGCAAGAACGCTGAATGAGGCAGGCATTCTCTGGTAGGGCAACACAGCTTTGGAACTTCCTCCCTCCTGCCCTTTGCACAACGTCTTGTCTGTTCACATTCCAAAGGGAATTCAAAATCCTCATATTTGAGAGACACTTTACTTAATGCAGGAATCATTGATTGAATCTCCGACCTTGACTTGACCTTTTTTTTCTGTTACAAAATACTTGCTCTCTCTGCTCTCTGGGTTACCCAGTGCTGATTTACTAAGATGGTTAGCTAACTACTTCTTATCCTGTAACATCCCAGCTGGTATGACCTATTTGTTCCTTGTTGCCTTGGTGCTAATAGGTTGTTTTATGATGTTTGTTAACACTCTAATGCCTTTGGGCCACGTTTGTGCTATGTAAAAACACAAAAATAAGGAATAAATAAAATAAAATTACATGGCCGACCCACCCCTGGTTAGATGTGGTATTAAATAGACATAACACAGAAGCAGTGTACCGCCTCTGCTGCTGCACATGCGTACGTAATGCTGACAGAAATGAAGGCATTGCTTTGACCGCCAAGACATGTTATTATCACTGACAAAATGTACTCAACTTCCCCTGCAAAACCACCACAGTAAAATAGCATCGAAAATCGGCTCTGATAAAAAAAAAAAATCAAAAGGAAGGCTGTGCTAAACCAGCAAATAAGGGATGAACAGAGCCAATTTGAGATGTTCTTCATTCAGGAGAATCTGCTTTTATGAGCTAGAAGAAGGTGCTGCGTACATATGTTTGGAATATAAATCAGGCTGCATGGAAATTACTGGGAGGCAGCGCTGACAGGTTCGCAGAGCTCTGAAGGCACATCAAAGGGAGCAGAAAGCAAATTGGGAAGTATTTTCTTCTCAAGCCTGTTTGTTGTATTTTGAAAGGGAGGGGGTAACACAAAGTTCTGTCCCCCCCTGATCTCTCTGGGTCAGTGTGATAACTGCCTCCTCCTGGCTCCAAAGGTCGCCTATACCAATCCTTACCATGGCTGTTTCATCCATACTTTCGTTGTAAATAGCTTACATTTCCAAAGACTTTCCCAGCCTTCGGATTTAGATAAAACCCTATCCCACCCACTCCAGTTTCTCTAGTGTTTCCAAACTCGTAGCAAATATTGTTTTTCTATACTGCATTTATTCATAAATAACCCATGAGTGACTATAAAGTTTACTCAGACGGTCCGCCAATGTCTAGAAAATTAAATAATATTAGTAGTTTGAAAAAGTTCATGAACCTAAAAAAAGCACAATGTAAAACTGACATTTTTTTAATTCTCTGTAAATGTCAAGGAATTAGAACTTAGTAGCTACAACTTAAGCTGGTATGCTCAGCTTGATTCGTTGGAGCAGCACAAGCAGAGCAAATGATATCCAGTATGGACAATTTGTTGCTAAAACATTGGTAGGTGTTTATAAAAAAAGACAATTTTCTTTAGGAGCAAAAAGTGATATCCCAGTGTCCAGTATTTCACTTGCTCTTTTAAGAAAAAATATACTTTGAAAAGCTTCACCCTTTTCATTAAAATAACAATTTCATTTATTTTGTATTTATACGTGTATCTATATATTGCTTACACAGGGTACCCAGATGTTAATAATGGTTCATTGGGGTTCTGCAGAAGTCAAAAAGTTAAGAACCACTCTTTTAGTGTATTTAATTAGCTATAAAAACCAATGAGGGAAGGCAGCAGTCCCTCACTTGTCACAAAGTGTGTTTGGATCAGTGAGACTGCTGACCCCACCGCACTCTGTGATGAGGTGCCACTGATTGAAACTTGGCTATGGGCACTTCTGGGCTTAAAACTGAAGTGCCCACATTAGATGACACCCCCCTCATCACCATGGGGAAGGCCTTGAGGCACCTCTGTCAGATGAAAAGGTCCCACCCATAGGGCTATGAAATCCTCAGCCTGGCAAAGTTCAGCTGAGGCAGCCAGAAGCATGCACATATAGCACGCGGCGAGCTCTTGGCTGCCTGACCTGAGAAAGAAGAGTGTCTGTTGGGCTGACCTTTATTCAGCCTGACAGACACTTTCTGTGCCTGGACAGAGGTGGGGGGTGTTGCCCCTCTGCCCATAAGGACACGTCACTGGTGCTCTTGCCACTATCAACGGGCTGGGTGGCCAGGTCTGACTTGGACAAGCGATAAAGGATTGCAAAAAAAGGTTTCTGCTGACTCGCTTGAGCCATTTCCTTGGAGGAAGTCCCTATGGGCTTTGTTCCCCAGGTTCTCCTGGACAAGTACATCACACAGACTGGTACTACTTTGGTCTAGATAGCCCCTTTGAGGAAAAAGGTCCACAATCGTGCACTCCCCTAGTAAGGTTGCCTCAAAGTGATCTGTCCCAGTGCAGCCTAGAATGTCATTGGCATAGTAACTGCAATCCTTAACTGAAGAAGCACTGTCTAGGGCTTAACCATACATATAAACATGCAATTAACAACGCTTAGACAACTTTTAGTTATAAAATCTTTAATGCTCCCAATGTGGCAGCAGCCATGTTATCCTCTGTTAGAGAACTGGGTGATCCCCGTAAGCAGCATAAGCCTTCTCTTTCGGATCTCAAATACAGTGTTATTGTTGACTTCTTTGAGAATAAAGTTATGCATTTTCTTCCACACTGTCTCGCTGCAAATCTATGCTGACTTTATCTTCTTTTGTCATGTTACTGCTGGGTCCTGTCGTCTTTTGTCATGCTTCTGCTGGGTCCTGTCTTCTTTTGTCATGTTTCTGCTGGGTCTTGTCTTCTTTTGTATTGTTACTGCTGGGTCCTGTCTTCTTTTGTCATGTTACTGCTGGGTCTTGTCTTCTTTTGTATTGTTACTGCTGGGTCCTGTCTTCTTTTGTCATGTTACTGCTGGGTCCTGTCTTCTTTTGTCATGTTTCTGCTCGGTCCTGTCTTCCTTTGTCATGCTACTGCTGGGTCCTGTCTTCTTTTGTCATGCAACTGCTAGGTCCTGTCTTCTTTTGTCATGTTTGTGCTGGGTATTGTCTTCTTTTGTATTGTTACTGCTGGGTCTTGTCTTCTTTTGTATTGTTACTGCTGGGTCCGTCTTCTTTTGTATTGTTACTGCTGGGTCCTGTCTTCTTTTGTCATGTTTCTGCTGGTTCCTGTGAATTCTCTGTTTGATCCCTCTCCTTATTACTGAAGATGTTTCTGCCTTAGTTCGCATTGGTAAACCTTCAAGATCTGTGGCAACATCATTCCACACAAGATTCATAAGGAATTCTTATTATTGCAACAGTTTCAGTTAGGCCTGAGCAAAAATTTTAAAAAAAATGCTAATGTAATTTTAATAATTTCAGGAATTTACTTTAATGATTATTACGCAAAAATCCCCAAATTATATATAATTACATGCCATTCATGTTAAAAAAATTAAAGTGGATGCAGAGGAACGAAAAAACACAAGCTGCTGTTGTTTGAGGTGCTTTTGTTGTTTTATATGGGGTAAAACTAAGCAATGGGCCCTCAGCTCTTTCACATCCTCTTTCAGAGAGATAATTTGCTTAACGCTAGTTCCCCTTCTTTATAGCCTTTACAAGCTTTGTCTTCAGACTTTTCATGTACAAAGATGACACTCAAATCATCTTCAAAATCTTGCGGGGGATCTGCTTGACTGCTTATCAGAGGTCGAGATTTGGATGTATATTACCCAAGTAAAGCTAGATTGAAATAAGACATGCCCTGTGAGACCTCCCTTCTTAGGGTCGAGCGCGCAAGTGCTCGAGCCTGCTGTAATCTCTCTGTGGGCTTTTAACCACGCCCACCACTCGCCCATCAGTTTTGTTGGTTCGTGGGCTTACCTTTCAAAAATAGCTTGGTTTTGTTTGTGAAAGGCATGCATATGTCATGCCTTTTCTGGTGTTTAGCTCTCCTTGAGTGCACTGGCCAACTACTGAAAACATACAAGGCTCTATGTTTTCAGCATGGTTTCTGCATCTTTTCTTTTTATTTCCTATTCTGCACGATCTCGCTGCACATTTACCAATACGTTTGACTGCAAGCGAACTTCTGTTTCATTTTGTGTGCTCCTTCATGCTCATGGCGTGGCGCTTTAAATTGGCTCACTTACGTAAAACTGTATTACTTTTCATTTTCATTTTATGTCACAATAAAAGTCCAGATGAATTTTACACTGCTAATAGTTCTAAGTCGAGCAAATGTAAGACCCTTTGCATTGCAAATGCTTGTTTGGGTAACTACTACTCTGGCCATCGTCCTTGAGTCCAAACCAATTCCTGTTATCTGTGTAAAAGAACCTTAGTGTCAGATTTGATGTGGCACCTTCCATAGTCACCCAGATCAATGTCGTGGTCAGTTCGTACTTCTTCCAGTTCAGCACTTTAAAACGTTTGTTGTACTTGGCTTCCTTCTCACACAAACTGCAAATTTTTAATGCCTTTGTTTATTGGACTGTTGCAACTCAGAGTATCTAGATCCACCATTATGCATGGTTCGCAAATTACAGCTCGTGCAAAATAACGCTACAAGGTTGGCATTAGGTTTAAAATCCAAGGATCCTGTTTCGCCAGCTTTTGCTACCTTGTAATGGCTGCAGTTAAGAAATAGATCATGTTTAAATGTCTGTGTGTTGCCCACAAAGCTGTTTCCATTGAGATATCTTCCTTTGCCTTAAATCTTTGAATGGTGCACCCCACAAAGCCCACAAAGCTCTGGGAGCTAAGCATCAACTGCGTTTGAATGTTCCTTAGCTTAGCTATGTTCCGAAGTCTGCACATGACCGAACCTTCGCTTCCTGGCGGCAGCGGTTGTTAAATTGAATTTTTTACCTCTTATGTTCTATCAGGAATCGAATCTGTGTAAGTTCAGGAAGGCCTTCAAGTCTTGTCTTTTTCGTAGGCCTTCATAATCTGCGAGTGTTTTTTGAGGGGTGGGGTGTGGGGAGCCTTTGTTTTTTACTGCATCACCAAAGGTACCCTGTGGGTGAAAATGCACACTTTATAAGATGGATTCATGTGCCACCCATTGACATTCTGCATCAGGAAATGGTTGATGGGAAGGCAGAATAAATTTGTCCCACGAATTATTTCTTACTAATAGAGCAACATCGTCTATTTCAAGTTCAAATGTTACTGGCAAAAATGAGATTGTGTTTCAGGGGCATATCCTTCCCTAGCTTCCCATGTCCTCCAACTTGCTTCATTTTAGATGTTGATTTGGAGCATCTTTATGGTCAGAGTGCAATGTGAAAATTAAGTTGTCCCACTTTGCATTACGGTACACGGGGGATTATTTGGGGCTATGATTAGACGGGCAGTAGGAAATACTGCATCGTGAGCATTACTGTGCTGAGCGAACAAAAACAAATGTGGAATCCTGGGCATGTAATTTCTAGTGCATGACATTTACCCAATAACTGCATAAGTACCTAGTACAGTCCTAATGCCTGTTTAAAATACTTTATTACTGTCTCTTTCCTGCTCTCTTTGTCTCACAGCCTTGCTTTCTTTTTTCACTTGTCCTTTTTCTCACACGTCTCGCTCCATTTCTCTCTTGAAACTGATTTTTTTTCTTCTCATTCTCTCTCATGCTATTTTTCGTTCTTTCTCTTCCCCTTGGTCTCTCTTTTACGGTCTCTTTTTCTTTAATTTTCTCTCACTTGTTCTCTCAAAAAGTCCCTCTTTCATTCTTTCGCTCCAGCTGTTTACTTCTCTCAGTTGTTCTCTCTTCATCTGATAGCTATGGTGTTTATTTATTTGTATCGGTCTCTCTTTGTCTGCCTTATTTTTTTCAAGTGGATCTTTATTTGGTTTTATATCTTATAGTCAAAGAAATAATCACCATCACGGATTACATGATTATATCAAATATCATTTACATCTCTAATTGCTTACAGATATCTGTGAGACTCTTTTTTCTGTTGAACTACAACATGGCCAACAGGGCCCAACCTTGCATATGAAACTACAGGGAGCTAAGTAGGCTTGGTCCTGTGCTTGTTGGGTTCAGTTCCTGGGGTTTCCCGTGGTGCCAATGCCAGAAGGGGAACAGATTATACAGTCTGATTTAGAGACACTCACTCTGCCACCCAGACAAAGACCATATTCGCATTCTAAGCCAGACTATGCCCCATAAAATGAATTGGGCAATCTTGATGAGGACGATAATGAACAATATGATGGAGGCAATATCTTTGATGACCTCCAGGTTGTCTGTGCTCTAGACACCTCTCCAGATATTAGCCTCTCCTCACCAAACCCTGCCATAGTTACTGAAGAGTCTGCATCCTTCACCACAGTGATTCTAAGGCAGTTGAGATACTTGTGGACATCATTCTGTCAGCTGGTACGCACCTGGTCAAAACCAGGATCTGGCCCTTCGGTCAGTAGATAAGTTGGGCAGCAGCATAGTCTGGCTTCTGAGATTCCAGAATTCTCATTGCAGCATCCCACCCCCAGGGAGCCTTGTTGTCTCTCCAAACTTGCGTCTGAATTTTCTCCCTAGGGGGTGTGTGTGCTCTGGGGTCTAATTTATATGCAGAAATCTGGGGTGTGTCCCTCAGCCTACTTTGTTGTGTTGGGTCCCTGGCTGTGTATGATATGTCCTCTCTTCCTCCCTCTCCGCCCAGCGTGCCTGTCTCTCTGTGTCATCAGTAGACTATGGTCTACCTTGTGGGGGAAGGTTCAGCGTGGCCTCCTATCTGACTTTTGCACCAGTGAGTCCATGTACATGCCCCAAGTGTCTGCAGGGGGACTCTTTTGGCTCCTCATACTCAAAACGTTTCATACAGCAATCTCTGAAGTTGCCCATTTGGCGAAATCATGAAGTTGCCCATTTGGCGAAATCATGTATCCATATTCACTACTGGTGAAGAGGAGGACTTCCCAGCCATGGCCATGCGTCCCTTTGCCAAGACATCCGCTAGATCTATGAAACACATAAAAAATGTATTCTTTTAGGTGTGGGACCAGTGCCATTTCTTTGGAAGTGATTTCTGCCATGATGGCCTTTCTCTGACCAAAAGTTGGTGATGGCTGGCAAGGCCATGTCACGTGGTAGAAGTTGGCCTCCAGGCTCTGGCATCGAGGGCAATTCAGCAATTCAGTGATGTATCCAGTAACATGCAGCTAAATCATTTTGGTGTCAGATATTTGCAGTGTACATAGTTAAATTGTGTATATTATAAGCGTGGGTTTCCCAAAACTTGCTTAGCATGTGCTAAGACGTTTCCACTGTCGATCCATTAGTTCCTGTCCTCTGTTGTGTGCCATCAGTACCTATGAATTGCCAATAGGGTGCCATACAGTAGGGTGACAGCTTGTGTGCCACTGCCATGAGTGAATAATAGATGTAGCATATCAGATGTCGGTGGTTTCTAATTGTCTGAGCCAATCACCTTGCTAAGGGTGTTATACCGCAGAAACAGTGCCCTGTCAATGCTGTAATGATCACCAGTTTTATTAAAAGCCGTCTATGTGTTGTGCATGTACATGTTGCCCATGGAAGGGGCTTGGATACATCTCACAAAGGGAGAAAGGAGGATGGGGCTGAATGGACCATCATAAAAAGTAGGGCTGGGGGCCTGGAATTAACCTTTTGATGTACACATTACTGTGGCTGACATTCAGGTGTAAAGTCTGATCACTCCTGTGAATAGCATTATGGACAATCAGCTTTGGAGCCATGACTGATGTGGTAGACTCCCCTTTGATGAAGAAAAATGAGAAGGAGAATTGTCTGTTTCAATAAAACTTCAAAAACCCAGGTGCATGAAAAAGAACAATAAGAAGAGGGGGTTGAGTCAATAAAAATGTGTAATCTGCTAAGCAGCCACCTGTGTGAGGAGCTGTGTGAGGAGGGAAAACTCTGCAAAACTTTTGCCTGTGGCCAGAACTAGGAGCCAAGGCCTCCTAGCATCCCTTCAGGGGAAAGGGACATCACCCAAGGAAACCAAGATCACCACGACTGGAGCACCATTGCCTGCCTGCTTGCCAAGACTACTGTGCCCTTTTAGGAAGATGAAAGCGTTGGAGGGAGTAAGGTGCACTGGGGAGCCCTAGCAAGAGGAATCTCTGAGGGCGGTGTGAGGAGAGAAGCTGTGCACTGATCTGGTCATTACCCATATGCAAGCACAGTAAGACAACCTCTGTATGCCAGGGTAGGGTCACTGTGATGTCAGCCATGTGAAGTATGCCATGGGGGAAGCACCAGGCCTGCACTGCTGCACCTCAGTGACTCCAAATGCCAAAAGGGGCCACCGGTGCTCTTAACTGGGCTAGAGTGTAAGATTTTTGTCTGCCGTATTGAGGACGATCTCACTGAAGAGTATGCAGCCGATAGTGAGCAACATGCCAACCCCTTATGCCAGATGGGGCTGCCGGTATAGCTGTGGCTAATTGTTCTGGTTGTGGCCTGGATGAGAGGATTAATGCTGTGACCAGCAGGTCTTGCCCACCAACTTCATCTGACTGTTCCCCCAAGGATTGCAGGACACCACTGAGGAAGTCACACACTCGCTGGAGCACGATTCGGGAGCTGGACAATTCTCTCCCCGCTCTATCTTGTTAGGGGAAGAGCAACATACCTTTTGAATGGGAGCAGCTCTGATCACTGAAAACTGACAAGGCTGCCACGTCCATCACAAGCTGCAAGGCTTCACTGTGCAGGATCCGGACATGGGAGCACCCAAGGAAAGAGCACTTGCTGCACCACTGAACACTACCATACCGCTGGAGCAGGTAAAACTGAAACTGGGCCTTGGGGCTCTGGAGGGCTTGCTGCTAACATTGCTGAAGGACCACAGACACTTTTGACTAATTCCTAAAGAGTCAAAGGGAGAACACTTGAGTGCAACCTAATAGTTTGCATTCCCTAGATGGGGCCACCAATGAATGGGGAATAACCTTGAAGCCTTTACTAAAAAGATGGTGCCTGATAACTACTAGAGCCCCAGCCTCATGGGGGAATTGTGTTGCTGCTTCTGAATGTCTTATTTCTTTTTACATGTAGAGTTAGAAATAAAATTCTACTTTTTCTTCTAAAAGCAAGTATTTGGCTGGACATTGATTCAGTCATTGATTGTTCATACTGTTTGCATTTTTGAGTTATGAGTCGTGTTATCTGACCTGTATCGACATCCCCCCTGAGGAAGCCTTGACTGCTCAACTACAGATACCACTGAGAGTCAAATGCAGAAGGGGTACTTGGCCCAGTTGAGCAGGATCTATAGTAGGTCGGACCCTCGGACATCATGAGTAAAAGGCCTCAACCACTACGCTGGGCTTGTAGCTACTTCATGCCCCATGACCCTCTCACAGGAGTTCTGATACCCCTATTTCATAATATGACCAGACTGGATGTAATCTGTCAGTTCTGGCCCTGAACGCAGTTCCTGTTCAACACCTTCCAGTGTAGATGTCATGTCCTCCCCTGGGGTGTCTGTTTGGGATCTGCCAGATCCTGGGTTGCTTCACTGCTCTAGTTCGACTACTGCTCCGGCTCTCTCCCTCAATGCTTGTTCCAGGGATGGTTTACCTCTGGCTCCTGTATCATTGTTTCTTGAGCCTTTGCATTATCTATCTGCTTGCCGATGGTGATGAGGGCTTCGAGTGAAATAATCCTTTAGATTCCAGCCAATCCCAAGCATTGGCTGGCCCTCAGGAGTACCACCTCGATTGCCAGTGCATTAACTTTGGACCACAGTGATAACTTGACATCCTTAATGGAGTTCAATAGGTTGTCACCTATCTGGGGTGCCAATGGGTCTCTCCCAGTTCAGCCTCCTGTTCAGTGCCCCTCTGTAGTTTGTGCTGTTTCCTCATAGTCTGTGGATTTCAAAGAAAAGAGCCACAGGGAGAGTCTTTCCTTCAGGGCTTTCAGTCAGTCACCCCCCACCCCCGTCCATGGAGCACAGGTCACAGGAGCACTGAGAGCAGGAACGATATTAGGATGCTTCAGCTATGGGTGATCAATCTCTCTTGTATGCCATAATCCAGGCACTGGAACAGTCGCTTGGAAAAAGGTGGCACCCCTTATGAACAGCACAATGCACCAGCTCCTGCGGCACACGTTCACACTCTGTTATGTCACAGCTTTGGGTAGCTTCTCTGTGTGCCCTCTGTGTATGCTTGCGATCAGTCTGAGCTGAGCCCCCCTCTCATTTTATCTGTTAGGGATTTGCCTCTGTCAATCCCTCACAGCGGGAGCACCATGTGTGGTTGGGCCCCACCTATATGGTCATCACCTGATCCCATCTCACTCACACCTTCCCCAGTTGGCTCAGCTCTTTTAGGGGGCGGAACCTCGAGGACTTGTCTCCCGTGATGTGTATGCCAGATGGACCTGGACCATGGGTGCCACTCACACTGCTCAGGAGCCTCCGGGTGGCGCTGGAGGTCACAGTCACGGCCTCTCATGGTCTGCCACCACACTTTTGCCGTCGCATGCAGACGAGACCCACCTGGATCTGATTTCCTCTACTGGGGGTCTCGGGTAGGGGAGACCAACTCTTCGCTACCTGGGGGCCTCCACATTGTACAGGATCTCCAGCGGATAAGAGGTCGCTTCGACGCTCACTACCAAGGATCTGTCTCATTCGCCACCTTGACCACGCCCTCCATGGTCTGCTTCATAACCTCTTTCTCTCTTTTATTTTTTGTTCACTTTCTGTATCTACCTTTGGTTTTTTTCCCTCTCCCCTCCTCTTCTGCTCTTTCCCTCTCTTTGTGTGTGTCTCATAGTCAATATTTATTTTGTTCTCTGTTGCTTTGTCTCTGTCTCCTAGTCTCTCTTACTTTGTTCTCTGTTGCACTGTTACATAATATCTCTCTTACCCTCTCTCCTGTCTCTAGCTCTCTCTCACTTGTCTTTATTGCTCAAGTTTCTTTGTCTCTTGGTCTCTCGTACTCTCTTTTTTCCTATTTTTCAATCTTTCTGTCTTCCACTCTAACTTTCTGTGTCACAGTTTTTAAAGAAATGTATTTTCCCTATCTTGTTCGGTCTCATAATCCCGCTCTTTCATTCTCTCTTCAACTCTCCTCCCTTCACTCTTTTTGCCTCAGTGTCATTGTCTTTCTTTTGTTCTGTCTTTGTTGGTTAAAGTTCCATTCTCTCTCTCTCTCTCTCTCTCTCTCTCTCTCTCTCTCTCTCTCTCTTTCTCTCTCTCTCTCTCCCCCTTTCTACATCTGTATCTCTGTTTTTCTTTCTCTCTCGTCATCTGTCTGTCTCATAGTCAATATATATTTTGTTCACATTTGCTTTCCTTCTCACAGTGTCTCTTTAATGATCGCCATCTGACCGGGTATCTCTTTCCTTCTCACATTTGTTCTCTTTCTTTTATTCCTTCTTTCATGCTATCTGTCGGTTATATCCGTTTCTCTTGCCTGCCTCCACCTTTCTATTGTTCATTCTCTTTCTGCTCTGCCTTCCTTCTCTCCTTCTTATTTTATTTTATTCTCCCTTGTATTCTTTCTGTCTCATGTTCTGTATTTATTTCATTTTCTTGCTTACACTGTTTTTCATAATCTCTCTCTTTAGTTATCTTGCTATGTCCAGTTTATGCTCTCTTCTCCTGACTTGTTCTATCCTCTGTGCTGTCTCTCAGTTTATCTTTGTCTCGTTCTCTTATTTCTGTCGCTTATATCTCACTCTTAGCCTCTCTCCTTTAATTTTGCATTGTCTCCCTGTTTTTTGTGTCTCTTTGAGGTCCAGATTTGCTACTATTTAACGCTGGCGATCATACGATGCTAAGTATTGCAAAAGACAGTGCTCATCAACTTTTCGGTGCAAAAGTCATTTCTTATTGAAAAGTCAAGGCAGGAGCAGCTGTGAATCAGGGAGCACCAACTTCCTGCAGTGTCCATGCAAAAGAAGCATAACCAGAGCGGTGCAAACATCCACAGGAGACCTGGTTTTGAATGAAATCCTAACACCAAATGAAACAAAACGTGAATAAGGGGAAGCAGAATATTACTTGAAATCCTATACGTAAAATGTGCAATTACAGAAAAAATACGTATTTCACTTGGTTCCTCTATGGCGGTTGTCCCCGCTTTGAGATTTGCACTGAAGAGTGTACCTCTAGTACAAATGTCACTCAAGGCACCACCAGGTTAATTTTGCGCCATATCACAGTGGTCACTATTGCTCCGATTTTTTAGCATGGCCAAGGGCAAGATTAGTGAGCAAATCGTATTAAGTATGGTGCTGCATATTTTTCACACAATGCAGTGTTGCTGAGCGTTCCACTGTGCAGAGATTAGTAAACATGTTTCTCTGCCCTGCCCTCTGTCACAAAGTTTCTCCATCTTCTCTTTGTTGTTCCTTCAGCCTTCCTCTCACCTTGACTTATGGTCCCTGCGTTTCTTCCGCTCGCTTTCGATCTCGCGCTCTCTCATATTCTCTCGCAGAAAAACAGATTAATGGCTTTGTCACTTAATCACTTTGTTTTTCTTTTATTTTCTGTGCTGACTCAGTCTCATAGTCTATCTTTCTTAAATTCACCCTCTCTTTTTTTTTCTTTTTTCTGCCCTTTCTCTTGATGTTTCCCACTCTCTCCTGAGTCAGTATTTATTTTGTTTGTTTTCTGTTGCTGTGTCTGTGTTTCATAAGCTCTCACTTTCATCCTTTCTCTGGCCCTGTCATTTTTCCATCTCTATCTCTCTCTCGCTCTGTTTCATAATGTCTCCTTTTTGTTGGCAGAGCCCCATTCCCTCAACTGAGTTCTATATTTAAGTTATTTTGGCAGTATTGTAAATGCCGTGCCAGTTCCTAGATGAACATTTGAAGTTCCTGTGGTGATGCGAATTGGATACGGTTGGTGCCACTGAAAATTTCATTATGAAAGTTGGCACATTGAGCTTATGGTGTGTTTGTTTATCTGTAGTGTCAGCATGCGCTGAAGTGACATTTTGCTAAAGGACACACAGTACTAATGGAGTACCTCTGGGTGTGCACAGTACAAAGGAGGACATTTCTGCCCACTGTTATTTTGCAGCACAGTTATTCATGGTATGAAGTTTCCCGGGGATACGCTGCCACAAGTTTTACATTATTGCCAATTCAGACATTGGTTTACGGAACCACCACAAATGGCCAGAAGAGGGCACCAAAAGATCGCTGTTTCTCATAGAACTGGCGTCTTTCAATGTAGAAATGTTTTGTTCCCCATTGTTGAGGAGTTTGCACAGGTGGAAGAGACTTAAAAAGCTTTGACTCTGTTGAATATACCTTTAAGTTGAGGGCACAGGGGGAATTTACTTGATCTTCAAGTGTTTTACATTTCTTTCCAGTGTCCTATGTGTGCAGTATCCACTACAAGCGTTTGCCACATACTTAATATTAAACTCTGGGTAGTCTTGGAGCATTGGTACACATTTTTGTTAAAACAATTGGAGTATAAACCTATTTTTTTTTGCAATGGGGTTGTATATTGGGATAAGAAGCAACAGTATTTTTGCATACTAAAGTAAAAATTCAGATGTCATTAATGTTTCTGGCCCCCAAAATTTTTGTTTAGAAAAATGTATATCCACTGCTTAATTTGAGATGGGGACCCGTACTCATTTTTTGGGACAGGCGTTTTTTTTTCTCAACATACTTTGATTCAGAACAAGAGAGAGAAAACACAAAAAGGGGTCAGGCGTCAGGGGAGTGGGAAGAGAGAGACAGAAAAACAGTTACAAAATGAAAAAAGGTCAGGTAGGAGGATTAAAAAGCCACAAAATGGAATGAAGACTACGGTGCCATGGAATTCAACACCCCAATCATCGATAGTGCCGGAGGGATGGAGGCATCAGAGGAACCTCTGGGCACAGACACTAACGGCCTCATTATGAGCTTGGCGGTCCCCCATTGAGACCGCCAAACTCGCAGGGAGGATGCCACCGCCATGGCAGTGACGTCCTGCCGTGCTTATTACCATGTTCCCGCCAGGCTGACCGGAGGGAACATTGCGATATGCATTCCCAATGCTAGGATATTGGCCCCTGCTCCTTTACGGTAGCCTAGGCCAATATCCTAGCACTGCTGGGCGGTGGGGCTGCAGTGCCCATGCCACTGCCCACTGTGGTACCCAGCACTGGCTTTCCACCAGCCTTGTCATGGCAAGGTCCCCACCATGAAAAGGCTGGCGGATGTTGGGGTTGTAATCAGCCAGGCGGCGCTGAGTTCAGTGCCGCCGTCGCTGGTACAACTCTAACCGCCGTCCCCACGTTAAGATCCATGTTCCCGGCGGGGACAGCCATCCCCTGGTGGGTCTGCCCACCTGGGTCATAATGTGGCAGTCAGACCACCAGCCTCGTAATGAGCCCCTTAGGCTCTGATTTATCAATATTTCACTCAACCAAAGCAGCAAGAGAACTTGCTGCACTGTGCTGCACTGCACGAAAAGGAGAAGGCAGGAAAGTGCCATATTTACCAATATATGGTTAATTGTTGCTCTCGTCGAACACAGGCAACCTTGCGCGATGGTGCAAGGGTGCCTGCACTGCAGTCAGGATTGTTTTTATACAGGAAGGGACACCATCTTCGACAAAAACAATCTTTAGAAGCGTTTTTCTCTTTCTAAGTGTGCCTCATAATGCAGCACACTTAGAAGGATGAAACAATGAGGAAAAATAAAGATATTTCTTCTTGTTGAGCTTCGCCTGCAAAAGTATGGTATTTTGACACATTAACAGTCTTAGTAAATCTAGGAATGTGGCAAAATCCTTGGGTGGATGCGTGGAGGCAGTCAAGCTCCATCCAGAGAATGTTTTCCCATTACAGAATAACGCAAGGAAGTGACTTGCGTTACTCCAGATTTACGAGGCAAGGTGGCCTTGCGTTGCTTGGTAAAGCTGACTTAAATAGTGCGTTGCAATTGTGACATCATGCGTGATGCAAGAGTAATGCAGTACAATGATAAATATGGCCCTCATTCTTTTACATTGAAAGTACTACGCATATCTATTTATATACTATTCGAATGCATCCAGAACTTTTAAGTTCTGCACATTTGTGCATGTAAGATCATTTATGGCCAATAGAAGGTGCTGTTGCATAAAATACTAATTTTATGGACTCATTGTAACCCAAAAAAGTACCACGTGGTGCGCAAATAACTTAGCATTCTCATGTCCAATGCTGCTTCACCAGACTTGTCTCCCTTTCTCATTGTGTGTTGGTTTCCCTCTTTCTCTCCTTTATCCTCACTCTCCAGAAATTCACACCTATGTTGCTCTCTCTCTCTTCCACCTCCCTTTCCATGTATCCTCTCGTCTCTCTCTCACTCTCTGCATCCTCTACCATGTCTCTTCCTGCCTTCCCTTATGTCTTTCCATCACTCCCCCTGACTCCTCACTGCCTACCTCTCTCTACATGCCCTCTCATACTTAGACATCTATATCCTCTCTCTCTCTCCAGCAAGGGGAAGATTAAAACATAAGGTTGTCATGATTTTGAGCTGACTTGGGGCCAACAGTTTTGTGGCAATCAATTGTGAATTATGTGCAGTGGTACCTGGGCCAAATGATGTCTAGGGTCCTCTGCACCCCAGTGCCCTTACGTATGAGCAAATCTGACTGATAGTGGAACAATCAGTCGGTTATAGTGAAATGCTCAATTCATCTCCAGGAGGCCATTCCAATCTGATCATTAAAGTGAGATGCTACATGGTCTCCACCTTCAATCCTTCCATAAGTACAGATTCTCATAGTGTATTTGTGTTTTGCCTGTGTCTTGAAGACTAAACAGGGAGAGAAAGAAGAATGGTGAGAAAGGCGACCGATTGGAGAAAATTAATCAGATGTTTTAGTTTTATATAGCACTCGATTGCCCGAGGGTGTCCTGGCACTGAAGCTACAGCACAAGAGGAGAGAGAGGGATTGACGGTGTTTACCATTCCTTCTGTGTAAAGAACCAAGTCTTGAGAGATGTCCTGAAACTCATCAGATCTGGGCAATTCTTTAGATTTTGGGGAAGGGAATTCCATAGCTGTGCTGATCTAAGTCAAAAACTCCTAATACCTCCCCACCCCCCGGATGCACATTTGACCCTGGGCAGTAGAAGGTTCTTTGTTTTTGATCTAAGATTTCAAGAAGGTCTATACAAGATGAATCTGTTCTGAATGTCTTTGGGGGCAGGCTTGTGTATCATCTTAAAGGTTATGTAAAGAGCTTTGAATTACATTATTTTTGCTATGTGGAGCCAGAGAAGTTTTTCAATGGCTTGGGAAGCAGATTGATATTTTGAAATATTCATCAGAAGCTAGGCTGCTGCGTTCTGAAGCATCCGAAGTTTAGGGAGAAGGCTTTTCTTTATGCCCAGAAACAGTGCATTACCGTAATCCAATTTTAATAGCACGAGGGTGGTAACTACAATCCGTTGTGGATCAAAGGGAATAAATTGACGAACATTTATAATTATTTTTAAGGTATAGAATATTGCTGGGGCCAAATTATTAATCTGGTGTTCAAAGGTAGTTTTTTTTGTCAAAGAGCATGCCAAGGTTCTTCACCTCCTGTGAAGACAAAGCATGTGAGTTAAGAAAGGGATGAAGTGGAGAGAGACAGAAGGGAAGATGACAGGTAAAAGGGAACGACAGGAAGAGGAGCAAGGATGAGAACCGAGGAGGAAGGATTACACAGAGCAGGGAATGAAAGTAGAAAATAATGAGAGTGAGGGGAGAGCTTTGGGAATTCTGAACAAGGAGGTGAAAAAAAGAAGACAATTAAGAACAACGGGAAAGATGAGAGCATTTGCAAGAAGGGAGCAGAAAAAAGAAGGGAGAAGAGAAGTTACAGAAATAGGTATGATTGGAAACAGAAGGAAAGGAGTCTAGAGGGAGGACGAGAGAAGTGAAGCAAGCAAGAGTGAGGGGAAAATGAAATGAAGAAAACGTAGTACATGACGTAGTACATGACGAAAGCTGTGCTGTAAAAAGCATGTTTTTTTTCAAAAAATTATTGATCAGGAGAACCCCTACACAGGTCACCTTTTAGAGGTTACGCTCACTCACTGAGCGTGCTTGATCTGGCTAGGAGGCGGGCTGTCATGACAAGCTTTGCTAGGGATGCTTTTGTTTCACAGACCAGCCCTCAAAAATTGTAATAGAAAATAATAAATCACAAGACACGTGTACACCTCACCCCAAAGGTGTTTTGTCAACAGATTTGACCCCAACTTCTTGCACAGGATCAAAATGACATGGTATGGTAATGTCAAAGGTGATGTTACTTACTGTTGGCATGACCACCATGGTAAATGCATGAGGACAGGTTATCAACTGTTGTCTTAAAAGGTTTTCTGAGTAAATCAGTATCACTAGGCTATACACTGGGGCACTGGGTTTATGCGAATCTGCTGCTAAAGTTTTTTTCACCTAATTATGGATTTGCCACATTTGACACGTAATCCATCATTTGATGCATAATCTGCAGATATTAACAAAAATATTGTTTATAGCTCAAGCGGATCAGAAATTACTAAAAATGTGGTGACTTGTGTTCGCATGTTGTGGAAGAACCTTTGCGAAGGTTAACTAGTCATCTTTCAGAGCTTATTTGTGTATTTGGTTGTTCAACAGTTGCTAACTATGTGACATCTTTGCCCATTCAGTGTTACCATGCGTAAAATTATAAAAAATAACCAAGTAATACTTGACATACGGTGTTTCTCTTTCATTATCCCTTTAGTTTTGTTTCTCTTGTTCTATCAAACACTCTGCTTCCCTCAGTGCTTAATTTGTAAATAATAACGTGCCGGTGCCCAAAGTCCGCCTCTTAAACACGCGGCTGCTGCAATTAAATTTCTGAACATGGAATGCTGAGGCGGCGTAATCCTGAAGCCATCTCGGGCCTCTTCAATCCATATAAAGTCAGTCCCTGCCCTTCAGCTCACTCTTACAGCTTTCTACTTTCTCCCTTTGTGACGCTTGTTCGTTTTTCCCTTCCTTCGTCTTTCTAATATGTGTCTTTTGCTCACAGCAAATGCTTGAGGCAGAAGAATAAGCGCCGGCCCTCAAAAATAAGTGCCTGTGCTCAGCACCAGAAACAACAAGCACAAATTAAGCACTAGCGTCCCCTTATCACAGTTGATCATAATCCAGATTGTTGGTTTTCTTTGGTAACGCCTTCGACTCGCTCCCCTTCTCTTTCACTTCCCCCCATTATTCCCTTCTTTTCATCGTTGTCTTTTTTCTCTTTCTACTTTTCTATTTTCCTTCTAGCCTCTTCCTCTCCCGCCTTACCTAAACTCTTTCTTCCTTCTCCTTTCTTTTGTTTGCCCAGTTATGCCTTATGCCCTGATTTGAATAATTGCCTGAGCTGTCTTCTTTTGTCTCTCTCCTATTTTTCCCTCTCAGTCTCCTCTTGTTCTCCTGTTTCTCTCTCCTTCGCTTCTCTCTTTTTTCCTATCTCTCCCCTTTCTCCCTGTCCCTCCCACAGACCCCTTTTCTTTTTCTCTCTCTGTCTTCCCCTCCTGTCTCTCCCTCTTCCGTCTCTCTAGTCTTTAATCTGTTTTCCTGTCGGTTTCTTTTTCACTGTTTGCCCTTCCCTGCAGCACTGTGTTGTCTCAGGTGGTGATTCATTCTTCTTTAAGCAACGACCTGCTTAAGACTTTTGGCCCTTGCTCTCACTGAGGCCCCCATCAGAGACTGAACAGGCAGAGATGTTAGCAAAACACGCAACCAGATCTTTAAAGACTTTTTTACCAGCATAAAACAGTCCACAGAGATGTTTCGGGGTACCAGCGCCCCTCCCCTTCCGGTAAGCTACTTGAGTGAGTTAATGTAAGGAACCATTTCAGACACAGGAACAGGGCGAGGTCAGTGACGGAGCGAGGGTATCACAGGCCCCAGCACAGCAAAGCGCAGTCAGACCCCTGGCTGCTGTTTAGGTAGTAAGACAGCAACAAATAGAATTAAGAGGGTCCCCGGTGGCACCGGTGCCATTGCACCTGCTGCACCATTAAAAGCTACACTGCTGAACGAGCTTATAAAGAACACAACCTGAAGGCAAGAATATGAAATAATGAAATGTGCGTATTTGTCGTCAGTGAGAGGAGGGCAAGACCACATTCACAACTCGCGCTGGCCTCTCCCCCAAGTACGGCCAATATATTGTGTTATATTATGTTATTGCCATTTCCGTAACCTGTACTACAGTTCATTGTCATAGTAAGGATTTTGGGGGCCCAGGACATGATGTATTTTCTTCAGTAAAGAACAAATTTGAGTTTCATTACCCATTTCCTGCTCATTCAAGTGTGCAAATAATACTAAATTATATGTTAACCTTTAACAGGGTCACACAAAAACAGCTGAAATATGTCTTGGCCAGGACCACAAAAATCCTTAAGTCTATTGTAGCGGTAGGTAGAGAGGTGGAGAAATAGAATAGACAGATCATGTAGGGACAAAATTCACTTTCCCAGGTGGGCCCCTTTGAAGTTAGGGGCCTAGGCAATTGGCCACTTTGCCCATACCATAAAACGTCCGTGCTACAGTTATACATTGCATGTGCATCGTGGAAGATCATCATGCGATTTTGCACTGGTCGTGGATGTTTGGTTGTGTTAAGTTAGTAAAGAGTTTCTTCAGCCTTATGGTTAGAAGTGTTTCATAGCAGTGGTTTAGGGTATTCATTGGTGTGGTGTGGAACAGCATAGATTTGCTGCCACTCTTGATGTCACAGTGCTGATCTACATGTGACAATGATATAGAGCATAATGTATGATCTAATATTATGCTAATTTAAAGTGGTGCATTCAAATCCTATAAGAGTGCATTCACTGTAGTGTCAGGAAACTATATATGGTGTGACCTAATTTTATTAATTGAAAAATAATAATTGAGTGATATGTTGTAACCATCTTAATGTTATTTGAGTGCATTTGTACTTGAAACGATAACACTTTATGTAACATGTGTACTGATGTTTATGGTTACCAATGAGAAACGTAGTTCTTCGTTATATTTAAGGACATGTATTAACAATTGTATTTCACTTATATTACCTGTAACATGAAGTTTAAACTGAAAAAAGAAATAACGTTATATACCTGAAGAAACTAATGTGGGCACAGTACATTAAATTAAATGTGTATTAGAGGGTGTTATTGAAACTTAATATTATTAGGTCTGAAATTCTTTAACTTCTTTAAGAAATTGTTTTTCATTTTTGCTAACATGTCATTTCGTTGCAGATGCATTCACATTAAATGTTAGTTTGGAAAAAGATGTGCTATTGTTTTATTCATAGAGAGAAGAATGTTAATAAAAAAGAACACTGAGAGACCGAGAGAGAAATGACTGTCTTTTATTCATATACTCATATATAACGATGTCCAGAGGACCAAGGACATCTACATTCTCAGGACTGTCGTGAGATCGAGAGGTGATGTTGCAAGTTGCACCATGAGTCAAGAGAATACAATAGAGCTTGTGATGATGTGATCAAGAAGGTGTTACCTGGTTGGGTATTGTGGTATTAACTAGGGCTTTCACTAACTGATGGTAAAACAGAGCAGTTTTCCTTGGACTTTGAGAGGTACAGACCTCTAACTTTTACTTTGTCTCCCATGATTCATTGAGTGTGGTTTGGGCTAACACTTAAATATGACTAAGAGGACTCTTGACCAAGCTTCTGAAATGCTGACACCTTCCCTTTCACCTTCACCTTCATTTCCACTTTTCATTTCTGATTTTTGGCCCCATGCCTTTTAGATTTTTCCCATTTATTATAGTTCTTTACTTGGAAATCTTCATTGTTAGATTAATTTAGTTAAATTATTTTAATTGCACTCATATGTGAAAGACAGAAGGCTATTTTCTGAGCATCAAATCCTGGTGTTAATATTTTGTATTCCTGTAACTGAATTGTTGGTTTGCCTTATGCTGACTTGTCTAAATGTCTTCTGAAGATTTGGCTTATGGTTATTCTGTATCTCTACAGCATTTTTTTGAGATTTGTTTACATTAACCTGAGTGTTAACTTGTAATAAAACCCTTTAACTTTAATTCCGATTCGGGTTTTCAGTGTGTGGCCAAATTGGTTACACTGTAAATTTTGATGATTGATTTGTTAGTTAACATCCTGATTAATCCTTCTGCAGAGAATAATGAGCCATCAACCTCATGATAAGGGTATACAGAAAATGCTCCATCAGGTGCATGGCCGCTGTTGGCTTAGCACTGCATTACTAATATGTGGCTGTGGTGCATCATTATGTGCACGAGGGCTTAAGGGTAGCAACACATACAGTTTGAGGATGATTATTTGAAGGTGTGTCTGGAGGGATGGCAAGTGATGATAAGATTAGCTGGGCACAGCTGAGAGATGTAAATCAATGGTGGGTTATTTGGGATTGTAATATTATGCAGAGGTTAACATATTTTGTATTCCACATTCTAACATTGCACTTTCTGTTCCACAGTTATCACCTGAGGCACAGTGACATGAAGAGATATGCGCTGAATCACACAATATTTATTCAGGTGCTGATGCCAGGTCACCAGGAAGCAAGTTAAAAAAATGTAGCTGCTGGAGCTTATCTCTATCTTACTACATTTACTCCAGCCATGCTCACGCTTCTGCAGTGTGTGGTGGTCCATACCGGCCTCCCTCATCCAGAATGGGTTTGTGTTCATCATACTACCACAGCTGAAATTTCTATATATTGGAATAACATATTGGTCATGTACCTTCACAAGTAGCTGGTGTAACTCAGCATTGTACACTGTCCACTTACCAAAGTCCCTCTGGTGCATCACAGTGGCATGACACACTAGTCTCTTTTAATTAGGTAATAACAATCCCTCACACACAGTTGTGACCATTCAGCAAGGATATAATCAAGTTCCATATAAATTACTATTAAAATATCATAGCTAGAATATCAACTACAAATATATCATAAAGGTAAGCACATATAGTTATGGAAAGATTTACTACACATACACTTACTTTGACAATATATATATACATTTTCAAGGTAAATATGTAGAATTACGAATAGTATATCTTTGCATTGTAAATACATTATTATATATATGTGTGTTAGTATAGATATGCAAAAATGCCCACAATAATAAAAACTCTATTCTGAGAAAAAAACATAAATCATTCAGTCTTTGTTATTCAGTTGAAAACAAGTCTTCTTATTTTCACAGTTGAATCATCAAATTCCAACTTTTGGTCTCAGAGTTCACACTAAATCAGTACTTCAAAAACATGTGTATCAGCCCCAAGTTAAGATGTACAATAAGTTCTAAGAATTGGACAACACACCTTCCAAATTAACAATATTCATTTATATGGATTTGGGTTTTGTATTTGTAGATTCTCTCTCCCATGTCAATCTGGAAATTTGAGCCATTAAGCATGTAGAAAATAAAGAGATCTGGATGGATACAGGATAGTTTTGTGATCCCCATAATCATTAACACAAGTTTATTCATTCACTCCAGTCTTATTAACTAACCAACCTCCGCTTCATTCCTATTATCTTCATAATGAGATGCATACACTTAGGCCGTCATTTGTCACGATTTGCCTTTGGCTTACTGTGCAGGCCAAAGGCGTGCGGCCTTGGTTCTTGCAAGTCCGTCTCTGGCCGAGGTAGGGGCGACCCCTTCCGGTAGCCACGGTACTGCTGACAGCAATACGCCACCACAGTCCGTGCCCTCCAGAAGGACTCCCAGAGGAAAAACCCCATCGAGAAAAAAACTCCAGACAGGAACTCCCTGGAACAAAAGGGAGAACTTCAATGCCAGGAATAACACAGGAAAGACAGGGGAAAAACAGGAGCAAAAGACTGCATTCCAAATAGAAGACCAGCTGGAGCATGACCACCACAGGAGAAGTGTTGCAACGCAAAGAGAAGAAAAATCAATCCCCTTATATACCCATTGACAGGAAGTGACAAACAGGAAGACGAAAACAGCCATCTTGGATTGGGAAGGGGCTATGGAACCAGATAGGAAAGACACCATAGTAAGAAGGGAATCAGATGCATGCAGGGAACAAGAAAAGATAAAGGTATGCTGGGAGAGAGAGAAATATGGCTTCCCCAGAAAGGAAGAGGAGAAAGGAGAAGGCCCTAGAGATGGGCACCATGTAAGTGGAAGGGCCGAGGGGGGATGCGGGTGCCCCACAACAACACCCGTGCCGCGCCCAAAGTGCGGCGAGGACCGAAGCCCAATCCTGGGCCCTAACCCTACCGCAGCAGAGAGGACAGCACGCGTTTGGAAAAAAGGACCGCTGCGGGCTCCGCGGCCCAGAAACAGACCGTGGCCCCCACTGCGGCTCGAGCGGGAGGCCCCCGCGGCATGACATCATTACGAGGCTGGTGGTCTTAAGACCGCCAGCTTACGGTGACGGTCAGACCGCCACACTCCAGGCGGTCTGACTGCCACATTACCACCCTGGAGGCCGGAACACCAGGGGACCGCTGTCATCGCCGGGATTAAGGCTCCCTACAGGCTGACTTCGGGCAGACTGGTGGTCAGCCACTGCGGCTGTGCTGATCACGACTCCTGTTTCCACCAGACTTTCCATGGAGGGTATCCCGCTATGGAAAGGCTAGCAGAAGCACAGTGCAGGGGCCCCCCTGCCCAGCTCCCTTCAGAATACGCACTGTCTGCTTTTCAGACAGTGTGTATTCAGAGGGTGCTGGTGTGCTACGGTACTGGCCTCGACTCCCTTAAGGGGGCGGAGGCCAAAACCGTAGCTCTGTTCCTGTCAGTTTGACCTGTGGAAAGGTCGTAATATGATGTTCCCCCTGGTCAGCCCAGTGGGAACATCGTAATACGACCGGGGGAAGGTAGCCGGTATGACGGCTGCGTCCTTCCTCGGCTTTGGCAGTTAGAGTATTCCAACCACCAAAGTCGTAATGAGGCCCTTACTACTTATCTATTGTTAACTTGTCAAAACGCAATATCATCCACAAATTGTTATGTGGCCAGATGTCTCAATTGTATGACCATGAGTTAGAATCTTGGTTAAGTGTACCAGAGTTATTCTTGAGGTATAATGACAGTTTTGATAAGAGGAAAACATCTAGTAGGCAAATAACAGGAATTAGGTTCCATCATTTATAATGGCATGAGATATTCCAGATGACTACATGAGAGAAAATATTCAGATATTCAAGATCACCACACAAGAGAAAGTATTCAAGACAAAATGATAATAGATTATTTTGTTCCATTTCCAATATTCAATACAATACAAAAGTGACCATAATTTCTTAGTGTGTTCTTTTACTCATACTATTATACATTCTTCTTTCTGAACTCTTTGGGGAGTTCATAAATGCCCCATATTGGTGGGGTTTCAGGTGAGATTGCTGGTACAAATACTGTAGCCATCTCCAATGGAAAGAGAAATTACATTGGTAATTTTTAGGCATATTTGTGATGTTTTCATCACAGGTAGGAAACCCTAAAGCGATGCAAACAAACCACACCATATGGGACTTCCCCACAGAACTTGTTTTCAGAAACATCTGAGGTTAGTAGACTTCCAAATACTGCAGCTAGCCACATCCTAAGAAGGACTGTATTTCAGTTGAAAATATTGCTGTTTCTATTGTGCTTTTTGAGGCCCTTTCTGCACAAGACTATAGGGCCACCCACACAAGTGAGTATATTTTTTCAATGGGAGAAGCGTAGCAAGGTTAGTGGATAGGGGCTTTGTAGATTGCCACTGATTCTGGAACTTCCCCTCACATAAATGCGAGGAAGGTGTTTGATTTTGGCCAAAGACTGACATTTGTACGGTATTCTCAGTAAGAAAAAAGTAGTGAGATTTAACTATGAACTTTCCCTGGTGTTTAGCTTTTAGAAATATCTGGAATTGGCAGGATTCCATAGGTGCTAGCTGGTGGAGACCCATGCATCCTTACTCTATCTGAAGTACACAGTTTAAGTTTCAGAATTTCCCTCTCCCATATAAAAGGCACACCTTTGCATATCACATATTACATTTATTACATTGCGGACAATTAGAAGAAATGTGCAGGTAAGTAGAGGCTCAGAACAGAAACCCAGAAATTCCAATAGGGGTGTACCCAGAGAATGTCACCACTTCTTTATAGTGTGTTGTTCTCTTGTTTTAACTATGCGAAGGAAAGTTATGTACTAAAGTAGGCCTTCACCCACATAGTGTGGCCTTATTCATCATCATTCACTGATAAAAATCTATTTGTTGTGTTTTCTGACATTTGTACACCAACTGCTACTATTAGATGTAGTGACCTGTCTGTCACTTTTACCCTGATCTTCTGTCTACTAGCTACACATGAGATCCCTTTGTTAACAAATGAAGGCTAGGTTCATGGCCGGGCAGGACCAGATGGCGGGCAGATTCTGAGCTCACTCCATCTGGAGGCCCAAGATCCTCTGAATTTTGCAGTCATCGCCATCCAGGGAACCTGCCTAATGGCTTCCCTGCTATAAGGAGATGGTGGGACCCAGAATTAAACTGTTTTGCAGCCCCCCTGTGGCTTGGGGAGACGTGCACAGCACCAGGTCATTGCTACCTGGGGGTTGCACCACTGGATACTCGGGGCCCGATTATGAGTTTGGCAGACGGCAACACCCATCCGACAAACTCCCGATGTGGTGGTTGCCACCATGCTCGCTACCTCCCTGCTGGCCCCCTTAAGACTTTCCCGCTAGGCTGACCGACGGAAACTAAGGTTTCCGCCAATCAGCCCAGTGGGAAAGTGGTGGAAGCATTGTTGCCGGATCTTAATTGAGCTGGCGGCATTATGAGGGTGCGCATTATGAGGGTGCTGGGCAGGGGAACCCCTGCATTGCCCATGCACTTTCTCTGCCAGTCTTTTCATGGTGGTGAAACTGCCATGAAAAGGCTGGCGGAGAACCAGGCTGTAATCAGCAGGGTTCTGTGCCATCCTGGTTGATTCCAACCTGCACCACAGTCAGCCTGTTGGGATCTCCGATCATGGGCGAGACGGCAGTAGGTTGAGGGGGCTGCCTGCCAACCTCGTAATGTAGCAGGTGGACCTCCACAACCGCGGCAGTCCAACATCCACCACAAGTGTGGCGGTTCAAGGACCGCCACACTTGTAATTAGGCCCTTAATTCTTTCTCCTCCTCCCACTTAAAATTTCCATCCACATGGGTGTCTGAGGAGTGACCTGATGTGGTCCCCTGGGTGGGGAGTTGGGGGTTCCTTTTGTACAGTTAGTTGAGTCTGGTGATGCACTGATATATTCCTTTCCATGTCAGGTGGCGCCTGCCATGCAAAGTGCAATTGTCATAATGAAAAGTGTGCATCCGTCAAGAGTATGTCTCCCTCAAAACACTGAGATGGGGAGGATTAAAATAATTACATGTAATATATGGGGTATGGGAACTGCACTTAAGAGACATGCAGTTTAGCAATTCCTTGGGGAGAGGTGCACAGATAGAATTACTGCAGGAGACACATGTCATGGGTGGAGAAGACACCTGCCTCTAGAGGCACAGGAGGGATCAGTGTTTTTGCACCACATATTCAGGTTTTGCCCATGGGACCATAATCTGGAAAAGGCCAGGAGTCCCCTTCCACCTCTCAGAGTTAGACATCGACCCAGAGGGCCGATATGTCCTAGCAGAGGGCCAACTAGATGAAAAGGGGGTTCTACTGCGCAGTATCACGTCCCTAACACAGCCCAGCCCGGTGGGTTCAGTCTATAAGATCTTGAGTAAAATTCTGGCAGGTTGATTATACGAGCATATGTCACATCTAATGCTCCCTGACCAGAATGGGTTTATACCTGGGAGGTCTACTACATTAATCATATGCTAGCAACACAAGGGAATGGAGCTCTCTCCAGCCCAGTGGCCAGTCACCGCATGCCTGGTGCTGGACCTGGAGAAGGCGTTTTATACGATGATTTGAGACTATTTATTCTCAACCCTGACTGCTTTTGGCATCAGGTGGTGACTACAGGAATCAAGACATCTTCAATAAACTGAACGGGCAGGGGTAAAGATCTGACAGTGTGTCTCCCCTCTTTTCTGGATAAACAAGAGGGTGCGGCAGGGCTGCCCATTGTCCCCACTGTTATTTGCCCTTGCAATGGAACTACTGGCTCAGGGGCATGAGTGGGACATCCCGATGGCAGGGAAACTGCACATATTCTCGCTTTTTGCGGATGATGTGCTGATTTATGTCCAGGACATATGAAGTGGCATTACACAAATCCAAAATATTTTACAGAAATTCAGGACAGCATCTGGTTTGGGCATAAACTGGGCCAAATCATGCCTGTTCCCATTAAGCCTCAATTGCCTTCAACAATACTTTACTCACATAGGAACTCCACATGTTCTGATACCTTGGGATTACATCTATGATGCAACAATGGACTTGATTGATGGTAACCTTATGCAGGCCATCTCATCACTGTGACCTCAGATGGCATTTTGGAGTACACTGCCCCACCCACAACGGTGCAAGGTAGGATGTCCTTGTCTAAAATGGTGATGTTGCTTTGGTTACTTTATTGTTTTCATAATCTCCCAGTCCATATCCCGAGGCCAACATTTCAAGCTTTACATTCAGTGTTAAGGAGCTTCATCTGGAACAAGGGCAGACGCTCAGTAGCACTTCACAAGTTGTCCGTCAGTAAGGGATGCCTGGGGGCACCACATTTTGAACAATATTATTTGGCTGCGCAATTGCAGTGGCCCGCACGCTGGATGGCAGAGCACCACATCAATTAACTTGGGTTCTCTGTTGAGGCCCAAGCAGGAGGCATGATTCACCAGCTCTTCCTTCCGCATGCATGACTTCTGGGAGGGACTGGAGGGTTACTACAAATTGACTTCAGCTTATGCCATGAATACCCTGCTACTCGCCGGAAATCCCTTTAAGTTCCATATCCTCATTTGGTAGCATGATGGAAGAGGCGGGATTGGACGCTTGGAAAGAGGCAGGGATGGGCATGCTGGGTGCATTATTCCAGGAGGGCATGATAATACCCTTTGAACAGTTACAGGAGAAACATGGGCTTCCAGTGCGGCATTTCCTGGCCCACAGACACTTACTGGGGTAACTGGAAAAGCTCTGAAGCATTACAGACACCAAACCAGACCAACATCCATTAATACATACATTGCATATTGTAGGTGGAGACTCATTACCTGGATTGTCCATGCACTCGCACATACTGTATGATATCCATTAACTGCGGTCTGCAGAGAGTGGGAAAGAGACTTGGGTAGGGACCTGTCTAGCAAAGAGTGGGAAACTGCACTGTTGTACCCCAGGAAAGCCGACTGGAACGTGAAGTTCAAGTATATTCAATATTACATCTTATCCAAGGCTTTTCACACACCTGCTTCCCTCTTCTGAATGTTTGGGTCCTCATCGAACTGTGCTAGATGCCAACAGCCAGGAGCTGACATGATACATATGTTCTAGGATTGCGCTGAAGCCACATCCTTATGGGCCGCAGGGCACTGCTAGGTCTGTTTTGATGCTCAAAGGATTTAAAGCCACGAGCCACGAGCCACTTCATCGATTTAGCACTACTAATAGTCCGTAGACAAATTGCCATGCAATGGAAAGCCTCAACCTTGCCTGTGGTAGCACACTGGTGCGCAGCAAAACTTAAGTGGGGGCAGGCAGAAGCAGTGGCACTGAAAAGGGAGGAAGCATGTGGCCTGTGTAAATACCCCATAGCGGTGGACTGGGTGGTACTGCTCCTGGATTTGCAGACATACCAGGAGGGAGCAGGTGGTTGATATCGCATTCACGACTACCAAGTCATCCAGTACCAACCCCCTAGAGCCTTATCATGCCAGCTCTCAGCAGTGCTCAGGGCAAAATGGTGTACCCTATTATGTTCAATACAGGCCATATCTGGAAGGGATGTATTATACTGATGACACTTCATTCACATTTGCAATAGGCATCTCATGGATGGTTAATTGGAGTTAAACACTGTTAAAGTTTACTCAAGGTGAACTGCACACTCCTGTGATTATAATGGTGCTCCTCATAGTTATCTGTTGTATCTATTGATTGTGTACAAATACAGTGTATGGATATGACAAATGTGACTGTAATATTACAGGAAATGCTAAGAAAAATGGTTTAAAAAAAGTGAAGGCTAAGCACTGATTATCTCTTCATGCCTTGTGCATGTCGGTAGGTCAACCTTTAATAACACATCTACATGGCAGCCTGGACAGGGTCATGAGGGCTTGTCAATCTTGTGACTTTAGTATGTTCACTGTGCATAGTAGGAGCCCACCTCAGGGTGTAATTAGACTCATAACTGACCATATGATGACCAAAAAGCCTGTCAGCATTTGCAAAAATCAGCTACTTCCACTGTTTGGTAGAAAGTTAGGGATCTGTTAGAGGATGGGGAACAACCTTTACTACGCAGTCTCTACCTGGCAGTACTTTTACAACGCAGTCTTTACCACGCAGTTATCTTTACTACGAATGCCTTTACCATGCATGCCTTTAACACACACATATTTAATGTGCTTAATGAAAAGTGCAGGTAAGTATGTTTTTATGTTAGTTTTTATGTTCATACAAAATACAATTATAATTAAATAATTAATTTGATTGAAGTATTAATGATAATAATAGGAAGAAATATCATTAACATAGTTTGGTATTACTACTATCACTACTGAAAAAAGCAGGGTTGGGGGTATACACCCCCAAAAACAAGAATAATAAAATAATAATTAAAATAATCAGGTATTATTAAAAATGCAATGGAAAAGGGGGGGTTGGGGCTTTACCACCAAATAAGAGTATTAAAATATTAATTACACTAATGGGGTATTAAGAAAAGTATAATAGATTAAAAGGTGGGCTGGGGGAGTTTACCCTCCCAAAATAACAGTATTAATATATTTATATTAGGTGCAGGATATAAAGGCTATAGGGAATCAGGGGAGTATTTTAACATTTGGGAATTTTTTGTTTATGAAAATAGTGTATAGGTAATTATTAGAACCATTTTATAAATCATTTTCTAAATAAACAATCTGTTGACTCATTTGTAAATGTAGTAAATTACTGTTTTAGGAGCTAGATAAATGAGGTCTATGGGATTAGGGTGGGGAAGTGTATTAATGACAATGTTTTTTTAACTTACATTTTTTGATTAAATTGCAATGTCACTATAAATTGTTTAGAAGTGGGATGAAAAGCTTATAGAGGCATGGGTGGGGAGGTGCATTAATACTCTGGCACTAATTTAATACATGTGGATTCATTTTTATTAAATAATATTTTCATTAATTGGTACTTTATTAAAAAAATATTATTTTAATTAATTTGTAAATAGTAACATATCATTATAAAATGGTAAATATTGGTTAATATTGTATAAACAATCAACAAAGCCTAAAAGTGCAGTTTTGAAAACATCAAGCTTTTGATATTTTTTAAATATTAAAAAACACACCATAAGATTTAATAAATGTTATTAAGTTTTTCTCAGTTGTATTAAATAACAAGTAAAGTGATATTGAATTTTAAAAATATATTAAATTTTTATAATTTAAAAAACTCAATTTCATAATTTTAAAATATTGAAATAGCATTTATAAAGACTACCCATACTTTCTAATTGAATTTCACTGCAAAAAATGTGTCCTTTTATATTTTCAATTTGCCGTCATTTTGTTTGACGCTTCTTGTTTTGCATCTGTTTCATCATGGTCAAGGTCAGAAGGATGGGGAAGCTGGGGTCAGGTAAGAACAATGTAATTTACTTCAACAAACAGTTTAGGTAATATACTGTAGGGAGAATGTATGGAAGTTGCCTTTTGTTAATGATTTAGTAAATGTTTCAGTATGGGTGTGGTTTAATTAATTTTACATCCCCATGCACAACAGGAAGGTTGTTAGCTTTTTTTTAGTAATTGGCTTATTATTATTTTTTTTAACTACATTTTCTGTCTGTTTTTTAATAGGTTTGTTTTTTAATTAAATCCGTGTAAGACAAAAGAAGGCGTATTTATTGGTGTTATTTTCTAACATTAATTGAGAACTTTTTTCTTACATTTTTTAAATGTTTTGGGGTTTTTGAATGGCAGAAAAATGTATGGATTACTAGATTACATGCAAAGAAAAAAAGAAGAAGGATTCTGTGTTTTTTTCCATTACTAATAGATTGTGATTTTAAAACCTTTTTTCACTGTTTTTTGTGTGGTACGAAAAAGAATTCCTGGAGTATCTGTGAAGGAGGAAGATGGAGTTGGTTGAGTGTTTTTTTCTCCAGTGTTATTGGAGTGTGTTTTATTTTATTTTAAAAGTTTTCAGATTTTGGATTGAACAAATTCATATGGATTATTGGAGTACCTGTGAGTCTTTCTGGATACGTAAATCAGCACCAAGCCTTGAAAACAAAGCATCTGAAGATAAGATGATTTTTTTTTTTTTTAAATAATTCCAATTTTAAAATTTGTAATTTGCAAAACAGAAGGTTAGTGTATTTTTAGTATTAGTGTCGTAAAATGTAAGCAATGTTTTCTAGGTCCGCTACACCTTTCAATACTGGAAACTCTTGGATTTTAAAGATCAGGCCTGTCTCATTTCTTGGGGATCTTTGTTCTTTTTTTAATTTTTGGAAATTACATAAGTTAGGATGACTTTTGCCAATTGAACTAATGGAGGAGTTATGACCAACCCCCAATGGCATTATTAGTTTTTGCATCTCCTTACAAACAGGTCAAGTAACAGTTCCATCACTCCACTGGAAATTGTGGTTTTCTTCTATGATCAGATCTGTTTAAAAAGCCAATCCATGTTTTTTTTATATAATTTAGAAGTTGAGTCAAATGTTCCCCATTTTGTGAACAAAAATCTGATAGAATAATAGAAGTGTAGATAGAATTAATCTATCATTTTTTGGAGGTACAAAGCATAATGCCGTTAGTTGATGAAGCTCAAATTGAAGTTTGCTACTTGACATATATTCTTGAGCTAAAGGTGAAAAAGGCACCCTTGGATTTGGATCAATTTCCCTAATGGTAATAATCATTTGGAACAGAAAGTCAATTTTGATGTTCTAATGACTTTTTGATGGAAGAAGGTGCTTCACGTTTTAATACGTTTCCAGCAAATTCTTTATTCCATTCAGTCATACAAAACCAGCAGGGCGGACACGGAGTCTCCCTTGAAAGACAAGCATTCCACCCAACCCTCTACATTCCAACCCCACATTCTATTCCAAACTCGAACCAAATACAACACTTTTGTTCATTAGTTTAGATTTTGTATTTGACAGAAATCAGATTTGTCAGGTAGCAAACCATATATTAGTGATGCTGTTTTATTACAGAAGAATGAATAGTATAAATCTCAGAAAAGTCCTATCCATCATCCAGATTTCAATATTCTTAAGAGTTACTGTATTATCGAGGGTAGCAAAGATTAGTATTCTTTTTTTAGGGTATTTTATTGTACAGGAGGAAGGGTTCATGGCTAAAGGACTGACGGCCTGATTTAGAGTTTGGCGGAGGAGTAACTCTGTCAAAAACGTGACAGATATCCCATCTGCCATATTTCAAGTTCCATAGGCTATAATGGAATTGTGATACGTTAAATCCATCATGTTTGTGACCGAGTAACCCCCTTCGCCAAACTCTAAATCAGGCCCTCAATTTGTTCAGCAGAATGTTAGAACACCTATATGTCTTAGGTTGTGTTAGTTCTGCATTACTCCCCTGCTTTTGTCTTTAAACCATTTTCTCAAACTAGGGACTGTGTGCTTACTCCTAGCAATATGCATGGGTATATTTTAGGCTACCTCCCTTCATACAGAGGCACAGAGTTCATTGGAGGAGGCCCCAAGAATGCTAATGTGTTATACATTTTCTCTAAATTCCAAAGCTGTTGCAGATGCACAGTTGTTATGTCCGGTTATCCTCACAAAATCACCAACAGCCAACCAAAATCACCAACAGCTTTACCTCTGCAATAAGTTGAGAAGTAGTCCACACACCTCCAATCACCATGGGTTTGGTTATCCTCTCCTTACAGTAAATGTGCCCACAGTGTTTTAGTAGCATGTTGCCACTTTGCCACCTCCAATGATCCTGCGTTCGGTATGCCTCACCTTACAGAAAATGTACCCACTGTGTTTTAGAAGCCAGTTGCCACATTTTTACTTTAGATATTCCGATTTATCCATTTATTCTATTATGTTGATTTCTGAAAAAGGGAAAAAAAGAATCATTCATTTTTTGATACTGATGTGTGTGTTTTTTCTTCATTTACATGTTTTGTCCTGAAGCTTGTTGAACTTAAAATTAATTTCACGGTTTTGAAAGTTGGACGATTAAATATATTGTTAAATCTGTATATAGAGAGATTGTTTTGTATGTTTTCTGTTTAGAGAAAGTTTATCATGGTTAAAGTTTGATTTAGGGTGGAGGTAGATTTTATTTTCCTTTGTTTATGAGAGAGTGTTTATATAGCTTTTGCAGTGTATTGTTCTCGTCTGTAAAGGGACGATGTCTGTTTTTACCTGAAGGGGAAAGAAAACAAAAAAATATGTGGTGCACTGATGTTAAGTGCCTCTCTAGTTTCCTGAAAAAATAACATTTGATTTTTGTTATTTTTGTTTGTGGATGGAAAAATGTTTGAGTTTGTTTTTATTTTAAATCTTTCAAGAGAAAGATATGGTTATTGGTTTGAAATGTTAGTACAATCTAATATTTATTAAGTTACCTTTATTCAAAGTTTATTTGGATGGTAAGGTGATGGTTGTTTTTTGCCATTTTATTTTGTTAGATTTCTGTTGCGATTTGTCTAATAAATTCTGATAAATAGTAGCAAATTGTTTACAGGTCTACTTCTGTTACTTACATTTTTTTTACGATAGGTACTTTTTGTTTTCCGTAAACTAAAATTTGTTTAAAATTTTAAATATTTTTCAATAATTGCAGTTTGTAATTACATTTTTTTAACTAAGATATCTTTTAGCTTGAGTATTTTCTCAAGAATCCATCTCTTACAAATATTATTACTCATAGGATTAAACAGAGTATTATAAAAAGTTTCTGTCAGGAAAAACACACTATGGGGGTCATTATGACCCTGGCGGTCCTGCACCGCCACACCGGCGGTTGCGGTCAGACCGCCGACATGTGGCGGTGCAGGACAGCCACATTATGACAAGGGCAGTGAACTGGCTGCTTTGCAGCCAGTTCACCACCTGTACCTCCAGGGGTGTAGGACCACCTGGCCAAAGGTTGTCCACCTTCGACCCGGCGATCCACCTAACAACACCTGCGGTATTTTGAGTTTCCTTACTGCCAGGAATTCCGGCGGTGCAGCAGCCCCACCATGAAATCCGTGGCGGTAAGGATACTGGCGACAGGAATACTCATTCCTGTCACCACTACAGGACTCCCCAAACCTCCCCTCCATGTCAGAGCTCCCCCCGCCCCTGACCCCATTAGAAGCTCCCCACCACCCAAGCAGTGACGCCCCCTCTGCCCCATCCCCGTACTGTACCCTCTGCCCCATCCCCTCATCCTCGTATGGTACCTCCTTCCCCCCATCCACGCACGCACACACCACACATACATACATACACGCACGCATCCACACTCACTCATGCACCCACACATCCATACATGGCCATGGCACTCCCCCCACCCCTGCATACATGCAGTCACACAGGCACACAGACACTTGCACACACACAAACACAGACAACACCCCTTCACCCCCCTCCATTCACACACAGACCACAATTCATGCACACAACACTCAATACCCCCCTCCCATGTCGGTCGATCACCTTACCTGATGGTCGTCTCGGAGGGAACGGGGTCCATGGAGCCTGCTCTGCCACCAGTGCCCCACCAACGCAACACCGCCACGCCGTTTACAATGTAGTAATGTGCTGGGCAGTGTTGTGGTGACGTGGTGGTGGCGATGGAGCAAGCTCCACTAGACCGCCGGCCGCCAGTATGGCTGCTGGGGGCTTCCCCGCCAAATAGTGGCAGAGAGCAGCCAGCAACCATAATATGGCAGTCTGAAGACTGCCAACACTGGCGGTCATGTTGTGGGTGTGTCTTTGGCGGTCTGAAAAAAAGACCGCCAAGGTCATAATGAGGGCTGGTATGTATTTATAATAATATGAGAAAAAAGTATTATTTTTTATAACCACCGAAATTAGATGTAATATAGTTACTTTGGTAGATATATGACAGTGGTTTCTTAGTCATAGTGTTCAGTAGAGATGCATGTGGTCACCTGGGCACAAAAGGGTAGACGCTGCTCTTTATAGTGTATTTTAGGTTTTATCATACTTTAAAATAAAAAAAATACCTGTTGATTGTCTTATTTGCAATTATATTCTGACTAATAGTGCATTGTTTTGTTAAAATTCTTAGGGCCTCATTACGGGGTTGGAGGGCCAACTGTCGGCCTGCCAGCCCCATGAAGAGGAGATGCCCACATTCGGCACTATTACAAGGTTTCCACTGGGCTGAACGGCGGAAACCTCCAAAATCTGGAGCCGAGGCCAATGCAGTCACACAGACGGTGCTCCTAGCACCCTCGGAATGCACACTGTCTGCATTCCGAGGGTGCTGGGCAGGGGGTCCTCCAGCACTGGCTTTCCACCAGCTTTTCATGGCGGGCTCACCACCATGAAAAGGATAGAAGAAAGTGGAGTTGTGATCAACACTGCAGTGCTGAAGTCAGCGTTGCTGTGGCTGACCACAACTCTGACCCCGGTCACCCTATCGGGAACTACTTCCTGGCGGTGATAATGGCCCCCTGGCAGTCCGACCGCCAGGGACGTAATGAGGTGGTCAGTTCACCTGGCATGCTGCGGTCTGACTGCCACCACGAGTCTGGCGGTCTGAAGACCACCAGGCTCGTAATGAGGGTCTAACTTTGGAAATATTCCGACATTCTACAGTATTATTTTTGGGTGCAATCTTGGTTGGGGAAATCTTGTTTTACATCATGATTATGTTCACGTTTTTTAATATTGGTCATAAATTAATTCACAGGTATTTTTAAAGATATACTAATGGTAAAATAAAATGGGTGCAGTACAAAATATATGTATGCAAAGATGTGCGTTGTGAAGGTATTTTAAATGTTATCCTAGGTACTTGCATGGTAAAGACATCTGTTGTAAAATACGTATGGTAAATATCCACATTGTAAATTACATTTGCACATAGTGGTAGAAATCCTGGGGCAGGCATTATGGTAATTCTTAGGGTGAAAACGTATTCTATGATTTTCCAACTCAGATGGAACAATTTCTAAGGCAGCACAGAGATTGTGTTAAATAGCCCAAGGAATACATGTATCCATGCAATATATATTATATACTAACTCTCAAGCTGATTGTTTATCTTCAGTCAATTCCCCAGAACTTAAACTTTGTATGGTGCAGTCAATTGCCTCATTCCTTGCAGAGTTCAAACTCTGCATTTTCGATATGGTTGGTGGTTCTTCTCTCAGAAGTGATCAAAGTGGCAATCTTTCAGTCTTGCAATGTCTTCCACAATAGTTCAAGTGGAGGTTGCTACTTCTACAGCAGTGAGACATCCCTCTACCGGTTACAGGCTGACGATTGAAAACATATGCTTTCTACAATGCCAAAGTGATCAGGTGAGAGACAAGTTCATGTAGAAAGTGCAAGGTTTATGAGTCAACTTAAATATGCTTGAAGTAACTGGTCAGTTTTATCCACTCCAATCACATTCGTGCAATAATCAAGCATACTTTGGGCAAGGGCACTTCTGCCAACTGAGCTCAAACCGTGGTAGGTTTACATTGCAGTGAGCACATGTAGTTCCTGTCAGTAACAGAATTTCATAGACAGCAGTTCACTGCAACACAAGGTACTGCACTGACCTTTTTGGACATTTTTGCAAGCAGATCCTGTGGGAATTCTATTATTTGCTGTTGCTTCAAATGATCATAGTCCATGTACAGTTCACTGACAGTTGTATTCCTTGTATAACTTGTCTACATAAATGCTATCACATATGTGAGACAGAATGAGTAAGATCCTGCACAATCTTCTTGCTAGTTCTTAAGGAGGAGAGGCATCAAGACGAATGTATACTGGAGTCCTTTCAAGTAATAATTCTAAAGCTGTATGCATAGCTAGTGCAACAGATGAATGTCAGTGCGGTAATGAGATCTCTTACTGCCTCAACAGCAACCACCCTTCGTAGATTTAAAATGAATTCACTGCTATATTCTGCCCTGAAGTATAAATGTCAGGAAATGTTTCTGAGAAGTGTTCCACAATAGGCTGAATTTTGAACAGCCTGCTACGGCCTGGAAACTTCCAAAGCAATGCTGCAGAGTTATCACTGAAAAGCAGCATTCATTACAGAATCAAACATTCATCCCTGCTCATGACAGGTGGGAGCCTGGATGTTGCCCAAATTGATGTCGAAGACCAGTAGGACAATATTGATAGCTTGTAGAATATTCCCAGGCCCAATTGAAAGCTGCAAGGTATTTTTAGCTCCCTAAGACAGATGGGAGTCCAGTGGTGTGCCCTAGAATTAGGCATGAGAATGTCATTGCGGCCCTCAAAAACTGTTTGGTACACAACTATGCTGCTGCTCAATTTCCTCAAGGAATAGGTCATCCACAAAATGATAGAAGTAGTGAATAGGCAATACAATTTCAGTATTGATTTTATATCCAGCAAATTAAGTAAAAGGTTGAATTCCAGAATGGCAATTATTTAAGGGTTCCCGAGTTAACATTATTGTTTTGTTCTACACAGCACATGTATGCTCTGTTGTGGGTTGCGTTTCAACACTTCTGTCTCTTAATGGTACAGGTTGTACTTGTGAAGGAACATCATGATTGCTATGCTGTACTGGGTGACGATGTTCTTCAAGAATCATCATCTGATGAAACTCCAACTATGCAAACATCCCTTCCAGAATCTAACCCATGATTCTCATCCTCAGAGGCTGCCTAAGTACCTGTCCCAGCCACAAAGCCTTCCTCGATTAATAGTATTAAGGTGTGGACAGCAGTTAACCTGCAAGAGGCCACATCTGTTTTCTACTTAAAACATTTCCCCAATATACTATGTGCTATATAAGATACTGGGGTACTTGTAGAAATGAAGTGCAAATGATAAGTGTCTGAGTTATGGGACCAGAAAGTCATACTGCACTGAAAAATCAGCAAGGTCACAAACCACAAATCCTCTGGTAACAGCCAAGTAATTCAACAAAAAATCTAATGTCCGTCTGGAAGAAACACAACAATATTTATCAACAAACAAACCTACAGGATAAAAAACAGTTCTTCAGCTTGCAGCACACACATTAAAAGCCAAACTACCAGTCAACTACATTTATAATGGGAAAATAATCACCGAAACTAAATAGTGAAGAAGAGGCAAAGCTCTCAGGATGCAGAATAAATCCCAATGGGTTTGGGAGCCTTGCCATCATAAAATAAAGCTGTTTGAGGGGTACACTTTTAAAAGGAGGATCAACACCACAACTACCTGCTCTTGATTGTTGTACCTCTGTCCCTAGGGTGAGTACACCAAGGGGATTTTGGCACCATTAGGCAACAACTGAAGTGACAACGAGTGTGGAACCTCAGTAAGAGGTGGCATGAGAAAGGGTAATCTATAGAACACTACAAAAAAAGCTTCTTGCTACAGGAGTGTGGTTTTAAATCATGTAGCTTTTTAGGACACTAAAAGCTGCCAAAAGGATTCCTGCTCAGGGATCAATATTTCAATGCAATCCTATGGCAGGATTTTTTTTCATTGAGGAACTCTGCAAATGTGCAAGGATTATGTGCACACTGTGCCAAGACATAACCACCATCTCCTCACCGTTTTAGAGGTTGCGCAGAAGACATGTTGGTCACATTGTCCAAACTAGAGAGGATGTAAGTAATGTTATACCTAGATCCTGATTGTGATTGGGTTCCAAAATCTGTGTTAGGTGCTAATGTCTGTTTCTGCTCAAAGGTGGATTGTGATTCATGCACAAATTTTGCCTGACATGGGATCTCTGCACCCACAATTTACACAAAGAACAATCTGAAGCAAATTGTGAGAGCACTTTTCACAAAAAGGCCATCTGCACACCCAGTAAGAGGTACAGTCATGTACAAATTGTATGCAAGTCCCTATCAGATTTTTCTGATGCAGCAATAATCATACCCGATCCAACAATAATCAGTCCGTTGCGAGGTAAACATATTTCTGCTTTGCTATCATTGAAGGTGTTTCACTTTTGTACTATTGGTTATATTGTGCCTCACCGTCACTCGTTCCACTTTCTTCGCTTTTAGTCACCTTTGTATAGTTTGGTGCTTTATTATGTACATGTGAAATATTGAGAGAGGTCTTCTGACCAGGAATCTCTTCTGGAGGCACACTGTTTCCAATGGTGCCTCCCACATGACTAGCTGAGTACTGGGAGCAGGATAAAACAAGCATTGGCAAAGTCAATAGATCATGCCTATGCAAGTACCTTTTGGCGTTGGCAGTGTGTTTGAGCCATGTTGTAGACCAGTGTAGATGCTGTTCAGCATGGCTAAATGTTAGTGGTTGGAATGTTGTGGAGTTGAGTGTCATAGAATGGAGTAGAGTGGAGTGGCGTAGAGTGGCATAGAGTGTCCTCGAGCGAAGTGTCATACAGTGTAGTGGTGTGGAGTGTTCTACAGTGAAATGGCGTAGAATGTAGTGGATTAGAGGGGAGTGGACTGGATCAGATAGATGGGATTAGAGTGTAGTGGATTGGGGTGGATAGACATGGATTAGAGTGGGCTGGGTTAGAGTAGAGTGGATTAGAGTGGACTGGACTGGAATGGATTAGAGTGGATTGGAATGGGTTAGATTTTATGTCTCCTAGCGTGGCATAAAGTGTTGTAGAGTGGAGTGTCATAGAGTGGAGTGGCATAGTGTTCAATGGACTGGCATACAATGGAGTGGATCAGATGGATTGGAGTGGAGTGGATTGGGGTGGATTGGCATGGATTAGGGAGGACAAGATTAGAGTAGAGTGGATTAGAGTGGACTGGAGTGGAATGGATTAGAGTGGAGTAGATTAGAGTGGGTTGGATTTGAGTGGGGTGGTGTGGAGTGGATTTGAGTGGAGTGGGGTGGAGTACAGTGGAGTGGATTGGGTGGATTGGAGTGGACCAGGGTTGATTAGAGAGGAGTGGAGTTGAGTGGAGTGTCATAGAGAGGAGTAGAGTGAATTGGAGTGGATTGGAGTGGATTAAAGTGGAGTGGATTAGAGTGAACTGGACTGGGTTGGATTAGAGTGGAATGGATTAGAGCTGAGTGGGCTGAATTAGAGTGGAGTGGATTACAGTGGAGTGGGTTACAGTGGACTGGAGTGAATTAGAGTGGAGTGGATTACAGTGGGGTTAAATGGATTAGAGTGGGTTGGATTAGAGTAGAGTGGATTGAAGTGGAACAGAGTGGAGTGGATTAGAGTGGATTAGAGTGGATTTAAGTGGAGTGGATTAGAGTGCACTGGATTGGAATGGGGTGGGTTAAAGTGAAGTGTATTGGAGAGGAGTGGATTGGACTGGATTGGAACAGAGTGGAGTGGTCGCATAGGTTCTCATTACCCTAATGAGGCTACTGGATTTGAGTGTCAGAATTGCAAAGATTGTGGGGTACTAAGTACAATTCCAAACCATGTGACCTCTTCCGGAGGTGTTAAAACAAACTCAAGATGAATACGAGGCTGCCCTGACACTGGATTTGGGGATGCAATTAATGGGCAATTTTGCCGCTGTGTCTTCAATTATATTCAGTAACCTTAAAGGGGAAGCAGTTGCACAAGCAGTGCGCATGCGGCTCCGGGACGTTCCCATACACGATCAAGAATGTGAGCTGCCAAAGATTATCGCTGAGACCTACTCCAGCATTGGTTGAGATAGTCTGGAGGCCAGACCCATCAAACTACAATTACAAGGTAGATCTAATAAAGATTCTACTAAGCAAGCACCTGAAGGTTCTAAAAAGCACTAGGATAAAAACAACAAACACCTAAAAAAAGAAAGGGGAGAATCTCTGCTTTCGGAGATCCCTCAAAATAAATATAATCTTAGAAATAGAGATAATATAAAAACACCTGACAAATATCAATATACTGATACACGCCAATCTCGTTCCTTTCAGGTCTCACTGGAAAAATGCAGGGAGAGAGGTGGGTGGTCAGAGCAGTGAACAGAGTACGCGAAACCGAGAAAGGACTCACAATGCACGTCTGAAGTTTCTGTTAAGAAAGAAGAGAAACGTACCCAAAAAAAAACCCAGTTCAAAAAGAAAAAGGGGGCAGCAGTTGCAATACGACATGTCACTCAGGAAGAGGGCTATACTGAAGAACAGGAAGTAAGCATTGGCACTGCTCGACAGTGCAGCAGAGGTCACAATAGTTCGCCGGGATTCTTCTAGAGCATCTGGAAGTGAAAGCAACTGATGACTTCTTACAAGTTGAGACTGTGGACATGCGTGTCTCCACACCCGACAGGGTGTATAAAGTAACTATACAGTTGGAGGGAGACACTGAAAGCAGAATCAACGCTATCTTTTGGGACAGAGTTATACCTATTTATGATATTTTACTGGCTGAAAAAGATTGGAAACCAGAATTTGTCCGTGATCTCCCATATGGAGAAGAGATTATTGAAAAATCTTTCTCGCCCCTTGTTCCCAGAAAGCTCGTAGGAATACATGCCATTATTTGGGAAGTGGCGCAGGCACCTGCGTTATAGCGCAACCATGTAGGGTGGGATAAAGATTCTCCCTATCATGTGATACCAATTAAATCCCAAACTGAACCTTAACCCCTATATCCAATAAAACATGAAGCAAAAACACTGTGAGGGAAATCCTCAAACAATTAGAATTTCAGGGCGTAATTGAACCCTGTGTTTCACCAATGAACAATCCTTTATTTCCTGTCACTAAACCCGGCCATTCATATAGAATAGTCTTAGACTACAGACATTTAAACAGTCACACATGCTCATTTGCAATACAAAATGCACACAGCACAGCACTTACGAACAATATAGTGTAAAAAAATACAAAACGACCCTGGATATTTCCAGCGGGCTCTTCTGCCAAAATACATCACCTGAAAGTAGGGACTTTTCAAGTTTCAGTGATTTAGGCTCTCAGAAAAATTCTGCTGACTCCAACAAGGTTACAGGAACAGTTCAGGACTGTTCTTAGCTCGTGTTACATTTATTTTACACACCATTGACCCTGAGGTATTGTCATATGTGGATGATATCTACCTTATGGACGATGACCTCATGCAACATATAAGACAGGTAGCCCGCATTGTTGTAGGATTTGCCAAATTCGGCTACAAATTTAATTAAAAAAAACAAAAATAGCTGTGCTTAGTGTCCTGATCTTGTGATACGAACTGTCAGATGAAGGCAAGAGCATTGCGCCCCATTTGTTGGAAAAATGCACACAATTACAACTACCAAACACAATAAAAAAGCTCCAGTCTTTATTAGGCTTTTTAAATTTTGGCAGAACATACTGTCAGGTAGGTTCTCATTATCCTAATGAGACTACTGGATATGGGCGGCAGAATCGCCTGGACTGCGGGGGACTGAGTCTAAACCCGCACCATGTGACATCTGTCGGCCTAATCCAGGTTTATTCTGGCTAGCTAGCAGTGCCTCATCTCCACCCAAGAGCAGGGATGATTGGGCAAGCAGGCGCATGACATAAAATACTCCTCAGGGGAACCGTGGCCACTCAGATCTCATGCATTTCTCTCAGTTACATTAGTCTCACGTAAGTGACGACAATCAGAGGCAGAGTAAGGTTCAATAAGATTTTATTGAAGCAACTGCATCTTAGATAATAAAGCATGTATTGCAATAACCAGGATGATGAAGCACAATAGGATTAAAATTGTGACAGGGAGAGTAAACCACAAAGATAGTGCTACCATTGTGTCAATTAGATTGTTACAGATAGTTCCTACCTAGGCTATGTTAGAGCACATCATGTAAAGCTCTAATGCTGCCCTTCAGGTTTCCCATGGGAAGATATCATCCCTCATACCTGAGCAAGAGGCCTGTAGTCTACATAAGCAACTGCAGCAAAGCACTCACCAATTAGCATACAGTTGTGGTCATCTGTCTGGTCCCACTAGCGTACATGGGTCAAAGTAGTGTTTTTATAATAAAACAGCTGATGTTCCAAGAAAGTATCCTCACGTAAGAGTGTGTATGTTTCTGTGAACATTGGAGGCAAAGGGTACCACTTTGCCGGCAACCTATCTTACTGCAGCCTTGAGAAAAGCACAGAGTGAAAGAAATGTCTTGTTCAAGAACGCAGTGCTGACCTAGGCGAAGAACAGCTAGATAGAGGAAAATAAAACAAGATGGCAAATGTGGCTATTGTTAAAATAATATAATGAAGCTAGAATAAACTAGAATAAGGGCACAGCGGCAGGCCTAGTTTGCTAAAACAACGTGTATATAACTATAGCTAAAATGGCTACACAATAATACATTCCAGATTATGTACAACACTTTAAACCTTTATATGACTTGATACATCCTGACTTTACCAGCAAATACTGGACAGTTGAACACACATCTATTCTCAGAGCATTACAAAAAGACATGCTTGAAGCAAAATACCTACATACAAGGGACAACAAAAAACACCTGGTCGTCAGAGTAATTGCTGGTGCCATTGGTTTCACTTACGTAACATTCAATGAGGGTGAGACCATACCAATTACATACAAATCACATTTGTACTCTACAGCTGAACAACGTTTTGCTCTCACAGAGAATATTCTCACTGCTGTTCAGATGGCTGTCACTAAAGAGAGACCTCTGGCCCAGGGAAAACGTATCATTGTTGTATCCCCCATCCCAGCCCTTGAGGCTGTTACCAACGCTAGCGTTCCTAACGCTAAAGCATTACATCCACACTGGATCCAATGGGCAACGTCTCTGCCGGCCACTGATGTAGACTATATGTTTGACTCAAAATTACAAACTCAAGAGTTTATGCAATACGAACTTAAATATCCAGTTCCAGCAAACACATTGCCAAGTGGACAATATCAGACACTTTTGTACACTGATGGTTCAGCTCATCCAGCTATAGGCACTAAACATCAATATTCCGCCACTTTTGCAGTCGTGAGTGGTTACATGAAAGATGGCAAGTTCCATCCACAACATACTTACACGCAGACCCTAGGGGACTGCACTGCACAACCTGCAGAGTTCAAGGCTCTGGCGATGACACAGGAACATACGGATCCTGAGCAGATGACGCTGATTGTCTGTGATTCGTACTATTGTGTCCAGTCTTTCAATGAATATCTGCATTACTGGCATCAGAATGGGTTCAAAAGGAAAAACCATTAAACACAGACTTCTGGGGGGGGGTAGGTAGCAGATCTGAAAGAAACGCTACCCAACGTCCATGTTGTACATACACTAGGACATCAGCGTGTTGGAATGCACATTGCAGGCAACAACTTGGCTGATGAAGCAGCCAAATCAGCAGTAGCTACGGCTTCGGTTGCTGCACTAACTCGTTCTAGAACAAATTTGGATGATAAAACACTGGCAGCTGTTAAAGCTTCGGGTGACGGCACACCCTTACAAAAAGCATATCCTGCTAAATTTTCCTACTGCATATCATACCTCAATACAGCCCTAGCAGTTATATCAGGAGTGGGTAATCGTGTGATTCCCAACAAAGACCAAAGACCAGAATTGATCAAAGCATCGCATGAGGGGGTTTCTTCTGCCTGTACTGGTGTGGCGGCTACAATTTCATTGTTACAAGCACGTTACTGGTGGCTAGGTCTCTACAAACAAATCAAGCAGTATGTCCTTTGTTGGGACATCCGCTAGCAAATAAAAGTATCCACCGTCAAACGCCCACCGCAGACACCCCTCCTAATATCCAACAGACCATTACAATGTGTGTACTCGGACCATTGTGGTCCCCTGCATACTAATATATCTTAGTTGCTGTTGATTCATGCTCCAGATTTCTATGGGTTTGGCCACAACGCTCGGCTGATGCTTGAACTGTTATTAAAGATATGCAAGTATTTATCGGCACATATCTGACAACTGTCGGCCTAATCTGGTTTTTCTGGCTAACTAGCAGAGCCTCATCTCTACCCAAGAGCAGGGATGATTGAGGCAACCGGGTGCATGACAAGAAAGACTCCTCAGGGGAATTGTGGTTGATCAAATCTCGTCCCTTTCTCTCAGTTTCAGAGGCAGAATACAGTTCAATAAGGGTTTGTTGAAGTAACTGCATCTTAGATAAAATGGCATGTATTGCAATAACTAGGATGATAAAACACAATAAAAGCAAGATTGTGACAAGGAGAGTGAAACACAAAAATAGTCCCACCAACTTCCTAGGGGAAAGAACAATTAGATAGAGAAAATAACACAACACCGCAAATGTGGCTATTGCTAGAAAAATAAAGCGATGCTGCATAAAAAAATAACTGGGCTAAAGTGCACAACGGCAGGCCTAGTTTGCTAAAATAATGTGCCTAAAATATGGCTAACATAGCTATACAACAGAGTGAAGTGGAATGGAGCGGAATGTAGTGGTTTGGAGAGAAGGACAAAAGAAATACACACATAAGGAGCGGTCCTTGCACAGTTTCTATCAAGTACAAAGATCCTGGAGTTCTGCCCCCTAAAGCACACGCTACAAAGAAATGAACACCACCTTTGTAAAGTAACTTGAACTCATGTAAAGTGCTCTGTGTCGGGTCGAATTTGCGCTATAAACATTTGTAAAAAAGAAGAAGAAATAGTACCTCAGTCACTAGGTGAGCAGCGGACGGACACTAATTAAGAGAAATGAATTTGTACTTCATCCATACCCCACACAAAGAACAGATGTGATGCAGGAACTGACACCTGGTACGTGCTTCCCAATAAGAAGGCATTTAAGATGAGTGATAATGATACTGACCAATGGTAAGCAATGGATGGGCTAAAAGCCCCTTTCAAGCATTTTTTTAGATACAATATATCATCAAGCAACAGTAGCGCATGCGTGCTGCCTGAAGTCTTAAGCCAAAAAATAGCGTCTGCTACATAACCCTTGCATCTAATGGGCATTTACTTTGCCAGTGGGGCCGATTGGTATAGAGTGAGGCCTCATCTGCCTCCCACGGAAATAAAAAGACTGCCCAATTATATTTGCATCACTGGTGTCAGCCAATAAGCCTATTGGAAGAATTCCTGCTCGGGGATCGGTGCCCTGCGGAACCAATTACAAAATCCCCAGGAGGGTGAGGTCTAACCACAGTTGTGCATTGCGACAGTCACCTGCCTCTAGGAGTTGAATCTTCCTCCTTAGTGATGATGTCAGCACACTGGTAACGAGCTACTGTCAGCAATCTGCCTTGAGAGGGACAGGAGGCTGACTGTGCCACACTTCATAATCAGCCCCCCCTAGGGGCGTAAAAGGGGGAAGCCTCCTGTGCAAGCAGCGGAGGCTTTCCGGCACTTTAGCGGGAGGACGTGGAGTCAGAGGCAGAATGGAGAACTTGGACGTCATGTCCACACCAAAAGCGTTAAACAGCATATTCCAGGAAGTTACAAGACAATAATAGTCCTGAAATGAGTTTCACCTTGCAGTGACCTTCTTAAACAATTGAGTGTAACTGGAATGCGCTTTTCCAACGTACATTGTACGAAGTTGCATGACTATTTTGTAGTTATCTGAAACTCTAATAAAAGTAATAATAATAAAAAAAACTTGTAGTGATCTAGTTTCACAACAATGTAAAAATGCACTTCCTGTGGTTAACACTGTCCCCCAAGGAGAATGTGGTCACACTTAATTTAGCAAATGCAGCAAACCTTTCCCAGCAGGCCTGGAGAGAGATGGATACCGCCTAGTATTGTTGCTATGTTTTAACTTTCAGGGCCTCACTCACAAACTTGTTTTTCCTTAGAAGTATGACACACACATCCCTTATGTGGTAGTTCTTAATAATGGTAATGACCTCTAAGTTATTTATGCCTGCAGCAGAATCCCCTAAGTTCCAGAAAGCATGTACGTGTCCTGCTTCCAAAAGTGCCAGCAATATCTGTTATAAGTGGGCAGTTCCAGGGGAGTGTCAGATGAGTGACTTAGAAATACAATGAAAGTCTGGTCAAAACACACAAATAAAAATCCAATTAATTGTCAATACTAGGTATGCACATCAATAATACTCATGTTTACAAGGGGTGTGTAGGAAGAAAGACATTTCATGAAAAATGAATGCTTTTTTAAGCTGAAGAACCGAATGTGACAAAAAGTGTGATTATTAAGGGTACTTTTCAGATATAAAGTTCCCTCATGTATTGTATTGGAACCACTCCTTAAAATATATGATTGGCACCAGGCCGGCTTTGGAGCTGCTGGTGCCCAGTGCAGCAATCTTTCTTGGCACCCCCCAGTGACCTCCTTCTCCATGTATTCCCTCATTATCGTCACCCAATGGTGCGCCTCTTTACAGAGATCCCCCTCTTTACACGTATTTAATTTCTTTTCTGGCACTACTCTTACCAGTATAGGTGGTCAGAGCACTTCACATCACACACATTTTGAACATACATAATGGATCACATGTGTGTAAATTAGTGAACACGAAATGTTACATAAGACAATGTGGACTACAAGGTGTAGGGTCACATGATGTCCCTACTGGTAGGCAGTATATTTTAAGTGTGTTTGACCGGAAGAAGCACAAACTCAGGATTTTGAATGTAATACAGTAGATGGAGTTGGCTTTAGTTATAAGAATTTATTCTACCTAAAAAAAACTTTTTAGCAACTGTAGAATAATAAAAGATGGGAAAAAGACAGGTTTCTAAATTGTGTCTTGTAGTTTGCATGCAGCTCTTTGATGCTAATTCATAGCTTACTGTGCTATATTAGAATTGTAACTTGTGAACTGCATATTACAAAAGGATCTCTGTAACAAAAGCAGTAACACACTGAGTTATCAACATAAAATGCAGTTCTGTGATCAGCATGTTACACTTCTAAACTCCAACCTCACTCCAGCATTTACATTAATAGGGTGACCAGGTGTCCCTGATTTTCCGAGACAGACCCGGTTTTTCACCAGCCGTCCAGGCAAATTTCGGGAAATTTAGCTTAAATCTCGGTTTTAAAGAGGATCGCCTGAAAACGGTGGGAGGTGATTTTTGTTTGTTTTTAATAGCAGAGATAGTTAGCAGGTGTTATCAGAAACCAATTTAATTAATAGGCATTACACTGGCTTTAAAAATTGCATTTTATTTATGTTCTTAGTGCCTTTTCTGTAATTCTATGCTGATGAGCGTTGTCAGTCTGTGCGCTCGGTTGAAGAAAAATTGTAGTCCTTCTGTGTTTGTGAAATGTCCCGTTTTTTTTACTTTAAAAGTCTGGTCACCCTAACATTAATCACTAGAGTTATCTTAATTATTGTTTTAACAATTACATAAAAATTGCCGGGCACACAAGAAACTCTACAGCAGGTGCTTTTAACACTAGAAGCCATATCAAAATACAGCCCTACCACCCCGAGCCTGACAGCAGGAGCTATGGCACTGGTCGCACCACCTTAAAGCAAGCCCTGATTGGCACTGACTCCATCAAGCCATTATATGAAGGGGGCTGGTCTATAAAAGCCAGTGGTTGAAGAGTGCTGACCCAAAGCCAACTTTTTGTATATTCTGAAACAATCTGTCTTGGAGAAAGCTGTGCTCTCAAGCCAGACATAAAATGAGTCTGGCTTTTGTGCTCTCTCTCAATCCTTTAAATCTTTGGAGGCTGACAAAACGAGCATTGCATTTATAATAAATAAAACCAATACCCCATGCATCCAAACGCAAGTTATGTTATGATGTGTACTACATAAATACGACAATAGAATACTTTTGCTCCCTGTCACACAGTAACTGTCTCATCATGATATCAGTCATGTGTCCTAGATGGGTAGGTTTCCATGCTCTGTAAGATGGAGAACAAGTGACACATGAACAGGGGCTTAACTTCGGGTGGGGGAATTGGGACGATACACCCCCCTAATAAATGTATTCTCTATTAAATAGTTGGGTGCAGGTGCTTTCAGTCAGATATGGTGAGGTGTCTGTCGAATCTCGTCACCTTGAATAGTTTGGCTCTTGTAGCATACCTCAGTAACCTGATGTTATCAACTAGTAAGACAATGCCAAATGTATTCCTACAGATTCCACACAAGGTCCTGCAATCAGCAAATATTCATATACCTAATACCACATCATGATGAAATGATGGTCAATTAATACAACTATGTTACAGCAAGATGTACAGTAGCAGGAATAAAGTGACATGGAAAAACTCATGCCACACTGTGGAAACTTCCCAATGGTAGCTTCCTAATACGTCTATTGTCAGAATAGTCTTATGAAAGTTGTACTAATGTAGCTTCACTGTGTAAAACGTCACACAGAAAAGTAGACTGGAGAGAATCTGGGCCAAATTCTGTGAGATTTGTCTATAAATATCCACAGCATAATGAATCAGCTAGGCTTAGGGAAATCATGTCTTGATTGGTACTGTGAGAACACCATTCTAACATTGTATAACTAAAAGCCAATAGGCCATTGGATGTTGTTGAGGCTCACGGAATCACCATTACCTCAACAGGTGGTTAAGTCTGTTTCTCAACGGAAAGGCACATCACTGTACCCTTTTTCATGCAAACACAAATTCAATATATTACTGAGTGTACACACTCACACATGATTCCCGCATTTCTGCATGTCGCTCTATGATGCATGTCAACAGTCAGTCAATGAACCTTCACCAATAAACAAGTGCAAATCACTTCATTTCATATTCTTTATTTGGTTTACAGTTCAAAATGATAAAAGCAGCACATACAAAACAATAAACAAAGTAATTAATAAATAAATTGAAACAAATCATTAAGTGTCAATCATCATCAACCATAGTACTCCGAATAGACACAGTAACCCTTTAAATACAACTCACATTAGCAATTACACTTTCCTCTGTTAACATCTATAACTATAAAGGCGCTGGACAAGCTTGTTTTAAACCATGCACTTTAAGCAAGAGAGCAATAAAATGAAGCCTAAGTGTTCAAAAAGACTTACAACACAACATAAAGTGCAATGTGTCCTAAAGGCGACTTATTATGACAACTACGCGGACCCAACAGTTTAAAATCATAGCAACTTTGTGGTGAGGCCAATGTCAGGTGCAACAAATTTAGCCTAAAACAGGTTAATAATCCTCTATCCTTATTGGTTTTCACCATTGTTAAATAGGGCTCCGTGTCCCATGTTGTAACTGATAAAACATATTTGTGGACATAGAGTTTTGCCAACTCAAACTCTTCCCAAAGCAAGGAGGCTGTTTCCCTGAAGGATTCTTTGACATTGTACTTTATGTTATGTCAATTCACCCTTTACAATACCCCCAGAACTATGGAAAATACCCTCTCTTCCTAATTTCATGACAGTACCCTTTACATAACTTAACAATAGTATTTTTAGAGTATGGGTCGACAACAAGCAATCCCTAATTAAATGGTTTAGGGCCAACTCCTCCTTAGACCAAATCCTAATCCAAGTCAGCAGTGGGTGCAACATAAGAAAATCACTTTGGGCATTAACCCAAAGAGATGTACCACCAAATATCGCACCAATACAGAACCTTGATAGACAAATTGCTTCACAAATGTTTAAAAGGGCTTAAGTGGTATGCTACCCAGCCTAGCCACAAAGCTGAAAAAGGCCCAAATAGACTCCCTAAAATCCAATTTCTTGGACTCAATCATTGGGTTCCAGGTTAATTTAGAATCAAACAATACCCCCAGGTATGGAAACCTCCCAACTTTAACTAAGGGGTAGCAGTTTAAAGTAAAAGTCTTAGGGATTCATTATGATGTTGGCGGGCTGACCGTCAGCCCCCCAGGCCGATTACAAAGTTTCCACTGGGCTGACCGGTGGAAACCTCTGCAATCAGACGTTTGTGCCAGTCAGCCCAGTGGAAACTTTGCAGTGGCATGGCCTTGGTTCATCATGGAGCGGAGGCCCATGTCGTCACACAGAGGGTGCTCCCAGCACCTTCGGAATACACACTCTCTGCCGTAGCAGACAGTATGCATTCCGAGGGTGCTGGGTGGGGGGCCTTGGACTGCCCACGACAAGGTCGTGGGCAGTGCAAGGGCCCACCTGTGGCCCCCAGAACTGTGCTCCTACAGCCCTCTTCATGGCAGGGTCTCTGCCATTAAAAGGCTGGCGGAAACTGGACTCGTGATCAGCACGTCAGCACTGAACTCAGCGTGCCATGGCTGAGCATGACTCTGACCGTCACCACCCCATCAGGAACCTTGTTCCTAGTTGTGGCAGTGGGCCCCTGGCAATCCGAACACCAGGTTAGTAAAAAGGCGGTCGGACCGCCTAGAGTGCGGAGGTTCAGCGGCCAACAGGCCCTTGGTTTTTAAAGGTTTAGGACCCAGCACCATAATATACGACTTGGACAGGTTTACCAACAGGTCTAAATCCCATATGAAATTATCAAAAGTGTTCAATAGCATTTGAAGGCTGTTACCTGTTCTTGCCATTAAAACGGCGTCATCCGCATATGGCAACACGGGCAAGGGGCGTGGGCGAACAAAAGGGCAATCAGCCTTAGCATCTATTGAGGCCTTCTTCAGGCCACTTACATACAGGGTAAACAAAAACAGGACAAGGATACACCCCTGTCTCACCCGTGGTGTGTTCTAAAATTATCTGTACAAGGCAGCTCCGCAGAGCATATCATCAAGGCTGATGTGTCTGCGTGGAGGTCCCAGGGAAAATAAACTAAGTTGGGTTCAACCCCCATCCTTAACAAGATCTTCCATGGTTTAGCCCGATTTACCCGGTCAAAAGCGGCTGTAAGGTCCATGAATGCTAAGTATATTGTCTCTGAAAGGTCATTAGTATACTTGCTGATCACCATTAGCAAATTCAAACACTGATCAATGGTGGATTTACCCTGCTGGAAACCATATTGGCACCCCAATATTATAATATATTCCTCTGCCCAGGAGCACATTCAATCTAATATCACCCTCCCTACAACCTTCACTACTGAGTCTAAAAGGGAAATTGGTCTGTAACACTCAGGCTTACTCTTGTCACCCTTTTTAAAGAGTGGCACGATAATGAATGAGGATCAGTAGGGAGGAGGCCCTGGCTTTACAGCAGCATTCAAAGTCAGCACAGGAGCCCATACATCGAGATGCAACAAAAATAAATCAGGTGGAATGCCATGTGGCATAGGGGCCTTATTTCTAGTAAGACATTTAGGCCCTCATTATGACATTGGCAATGCCATTCCACCACCAAATTTGACTCCCCCCCCACCTCTGGTTCCTCAACACCCATAGTTAACTGGTCTGAGCAAATGCAGATCTTCTCAAAATGAGTCATCCATTCCTAAGCAGGTATAATGATGGCACAAACTCTAAGCATTCTACTGGACGAGAGATGGCTGATTAATGGTATGCCAAAAAACGGCACTGTTTTTGGCTACTCTATACTGGGCCAAAGTGTCTTGAGCCCTTTCCCTTAGAAGCTCCTTCCTCTTTTATTAGCTGTTTTAGCTCAACTTTAAAAATGTGCGGACACCTAAATACTTATTCCATAACTCTAGGGGATGTTTTCAGGGCTTTTTGAAAATTAAGCAAGGCACTTGAGCAACAGGAATCAAGCCATTTTGGGGCCTGACTAGGGGATGTAGCACTCGCTACAGTGAGAAGGGCTCTAACCTTTTCTGCAGTGGCACTAAAGACAGTTAAAAGAACGCCAGGAGAGGTAGGATCCAAACAGATCACCAGACTGTTGGCACAGCTGTGAAATAGGAATTTAACAAAGAACTCTGGCTCCATAAGGACCACCTTAAGTGTCTCCCCTTCCTCTGAATCTGGGGAACTGTATAAGAATAAGAGATTTTCCTTACTGAGGACCTGGAACCCCTCAGATTCAATGTTAAAGGGTTGTGATCATTAAAAGGTTAGCAGGTAATGGTGAACTTCAAAATCAAAGGATATAACATAGCAGATACAAAAACATAATTGATCATGGAGGCACAACCACTGCCCAAAATGCTGATACAATTATCCCACTGTGTGGTACTGTGAGCATATCCAGGATACATACAAGATTCCAATCGCTCAGCATCAACATTAAATCTTTGCCTTCCCCAATGTGTTCCAGATTAGGTCCAGTGACAAGCAGCATCTTCGTAGGGTGTTAGGTGACAAAACCTGCTTTTCTCATACAAAACCTGCTTGTGGGTTGGTAACCCACAAGGATGAATGTTAAAATCCCCAACCACAATGAGATTTGTCTGCCTCGTCCCCTGTTTATATTCTAACGACAAGATAAATGAACTTAAACTGTGAACACTAGAGGTAGCCAATGGCCAGGTTTTTGCATTGTACAAATGTGAGTGCAAATCACTTAGCTGAATAATTCCAAATCAATGGCATGAAAATTCACATTGTGAGTAATTACTGTAGGCCTACCTGTCATGTCATTCATTGCTTCAGCAAGTGGACATGACTAATGGCATTAAGTAATACTTATGGTATGTGTGACCCACCACTGTTGACATACTCCTGTCTGTAATAACACATGAACTGTATACCCATCGCATATATATTTTTTTCCAATACAGTTTGGATACACACATATGTGATGGAATACAATATCATCCTATGAAGACAGGTTGATCATGTGTGAAACAGTAGTGTGAATGATACTACAAAAGTGAAAGGTACACATGTCAACATGTAGGCACAAATACTAATGGCACCAGTGATGTTTTCTAACTCATGTAACTGTACATTTTACACTTACCAAAATGAAGTATTGCTCAGTGACTACACCCAAATTTCACTGTATGCTATATCACATGTAAGAGGTCCTCCATCACATGAGACACAGTAGTCAGGTAAAATCACTTTTGATGCCCTGAAGACAAGAGGCCTCTTGTGTACAAATGCCAATATACTATTTTGAGCAGACACATGGCTGAGTACAGTGATCAATCAGCTCCTGTTATTTTGATGTTCTGGGTGACACACTGAAGTAATGTGGCCTGTTAAGTACAAATGTCACCCACAACACCAACCAACATGAGTTGATTGATCACTGTACTCAGCCATGTGTCTGCTCAAGAGAGTATATTGGTAGTGGACTGGAGTCTGCTGTGCTCCCGGTCATTAGGACAATAGGCAAAGAACATCAGCATGCACCTAATACCAGACCTACACAAACAATTACTCTTCTTGTGCACCATACATGGGCCACCTCCAATATTGACAGGGAGATGCCTGCCTGTAACACAAAAAGTTGGCAATGTAACATATATGATTCTACCCGGGACTCACCCCCATGAAGTTGCTTTGATTCTCTCAACCACACATTAAGCTCCAATTTAGGCCACCACCAGTATGAGGGCTATTAGGACAGGGTCCAGTGCGTGCACCATCCACATTAGGAGGACAGCCCCAGCTGGACCTCCGTGATCTTCTGAGCCCACCGTCTCAGGTCCTCCCACCTTTTCCAGCAATGGACGATGTGCGGGCGATAAACCCCCAAGGTCTGCACCTTCTGGGTGATGGCTCTCCAAATGGTTTGCTTCTGATGGGCGTTGACCTGTATGGATACAATAGACAAATAAAGAGATCATAATTGCATATTTTAGGATACCTGTTTGTATACACCTATCACAAGCATTTTTAAATTGTTAACACACTACATGTGTAAATCTTACATGCTGATAAGTTCAGGGACATAAATACACACTTCTGTAGTCGTCTGCTGAATATCGACAACCTTGGTCATGGCCTACACTGACTAAACCAGCCCACTAACATCCTGTAGCCCAGGGTCAACTGACAAGTACTGTGATGTGAGCCACTATTACACACAACATACCATTGTGACCTTCTGAAGAGTAAACAACTTGTGTATGACTGTACAGACACTTTTTTACATCCAGGCATATTGACTTGTTGCATACGGTCCATACAGGCTACTACTATAGTACTTACTACACCCTAAGACTCAGGTGACAATGAAAGGTTGGCGTGGTTGTCACTGAGAGCTTTCTCTCTGTGGATGTGTGGACTACCTAATGGAATCTAATGCTGCGTCTGATTAACTTTGTGTGGTATGTACTGGTATCACAGGACACACCTTTTACCATATGTGGCACTCTTACAGAGATGACATTCAACATACCAATGTATGTTTGGTTTGATTGGTTGAATGCATCAAAGCTAGTGATTCATATGTAACAATCTCTACATAATTAAGCAACTATCTGCACTGTGTGTTTGTCACTTGTGCAATAGGCCTGTGCAGCTCAAACATGAGTTATGGAAAAGTGACAACAGATCTGTGGGAGTAAAGGGCCTATCAGTAGTAAATGTCACAAATTGAGAATGTGGGTCAATGGAAAGGTGTACCAGGTCAGGGAGTTACCTCAGTCACCATTCCAAATATAGTCTATGTAAAAGCATTCACGGCTACTATTGATTCAGAAGACTCGTTTTGGTAACATCCAAGGATCTGCAGTTCTACAGGGAGAGTACCCTGTGCATCAGTTGTATTGCCACAGTAACTCTGACCCAGCCTGGGCTATGGCTCATAATAGGCAAAACTCATTGTCAGGCCTTGCTCTCTGCAGGCTGAGCATACCGAACCCACATGAACATCACATTTCCATCACTTCAATACATAACAGTACATATTGTGGCCATTCTATAACTGAGCTCAAGGTTGTGTGCCACTCTGAAGGGGTCAGTGAGGTTTAGCGAGCTCTATGACAACAGTTTGCCAAGGCCTGATCTGGGCTGAGTGATGTGTGGGACTGTACACATTGCTAACATCCTCATCAACTGCTTATAACAGTCTAAATATACAGCTCGTGCTGTAATGCAAATACATTTATTGTCTCATTTACCATCATCTGATCATCAAATATATAATTGGTATCCTGAAAAGTTTACTTGAGTAGATATATGAATACAACAAAAGGAGGACCTAGAGCTTATCACACAACAAAATGGTGATTTGAAATACACAAAATATAGGGCTCCACAATCCATAACATTTTCATCCTATGTATGGACCCCACAATGTAACCACAGTCATCAAATAAACTCTCTGGGACTAAGAGGCACATTGTAGCCTGTGAGAAAGGAAAGGATGGTGTTGAACAGAGTCAAATATGTATATGGGGTAGTTTACTGTTCCTCTGGTGAGACATAGAGCTGACCATACAGGGGGAGGACCTCATCAACAATTTGCTCCAGCTCCTCTAGAGAGTAGGCAGGTGCCCTCTCATCTGCTTGGTCTGGCATGATTGCTCCCACAGGTAGCAGACAGCAGCTAAAGTGGCAGAGGTGATAATTACAGCAGTGACAGGAGGCAAGTGAGTTCTTTTTCAAGTCACGGCATACATGTACACCACGTATGCGGTCATCAGCATAGTAGGGCACAACCATTGAGCCACACCCGTCACAGTCAACAACGTTAGCCTACAGCTGTGTCCATTGTGGATTAAACCGTCCACCACACATTTGACTTCCGCCGCCAGCGCCATCTTCCAAAAGTCCAATATATGAGGTCAGGCATCTGCCATTTTAGGAGTTGAAACTACAGTACTGCTGACTAGTAAATGCATTACCACCACTACAAATGTGTTGTAACATGTTTACATAGGTACTACTCCATTGATCTGTTATTGCTCCTACACAATCAACAGTGTAGTGCGTTACTGGTCATAAATGCCACATAACCGCGATGTACTGTACAACACCGGCGGCGGTATTTTTGGAGGACAAAACATACTTCACGGTGCACATGAGGTACATTTAGGTGTATAATGTGCACATATATGTTGAAGACACATGTATAGACCACAATGGGGATTATAGCTGGATTTTGGGTAGTAGACAATTGCAATGCGAAAGGTTTTGTAATGGTTTTTCAGCCAGTAATGTTTTGTCACATGCCTTTTGGCTTACTCATCATATATACTGCTCTGGACACTATGACTAATGCTCCAATTTATTTGATTACACACATAGATAATCCGGGAGAGGGAGGAGACTACAACCTCCAGTATACTACCGTCCATTTCTAGACCTTCAGACCATGGAAGAAAGGGATGTAACAGAGAGGTTTTGTCTGAATAGGCAAAAAATACAAGATTTATGTTGTCAGTTGGAGCCTGATCTCATGCCTCAAAATACTGATCCAACATGTATACCACCTATTGTGAGACTCATGGCAGTATTACACTTTATGGTCACAGGATCCATTTAAAATACAGTAGCTATATCTGGTGGTATGTCACAACCTATGTTCAGTGGTGTATTGAAAGATGTGCTATCAGCAATGATGAAACACATTGACAGCTATATTAGGTTCCCCAGACGTAAGGATTTAGTCAATGTGAATGTTGATTTTTAGGGTCGAGCCTGCGTTGCATGCGCTCGCGCATGCGTATGGCAGGGAGACTCTTTTGTATTTAGAAAAGGGCTCGGAGCCCTGTCAACTTCACGTCAGTGCTTTTTATTGGTTCGTGGGCTTCCCTGATAAAATCTGCTTGCTTTCATTAGTCGAAGGCACCCATATGTCATGCCTTTTCCGGTGGCAAGCCCGCGCATGCGTATCGCAGGGAGACTCTTTTGTATTTAGAAAAGGGCTCGGAGCCCTGTCAACTTCACATCAGTGCTTTTTATTGGTTCGTGGGCTTCCCTGATAAAATCTGCTTGCTTTCATTAGTCAAAGGCACCCATATGTCATGCCTTTTCCGGTGGCAAGCCCTCCTCGAGCGCAGCGACCAAGTACAGAAAACATGCGAGGCTCGCTGTTTTCCATCGGGCTCGTGGACTTTTTTTTCTCTAATTTAGAGCGCGATCTCGCTTGGCAGAAGTCGAGCGCTTTACATACTTGATTTCACTTTTTCGGGTTATGTACATAAATGTACTTTTGCCCGATTGGTGAAACATCGGGTTAAGAGTTTAAAACACGATCAGCTCTAACATGAGCAAACGCGAGACCCGTCGCATTGTAAATGCTTGTTTAGATTTGGTCCCCTCCCACATGTGGTGGGAGCCATTGATGGCACCCGTATGCATTAGTACCACCGCAAGACGGTGAACAAGTCTACAGACGCAGGAAGCGCTTCCATTCTATCAACATGCAAGTTGTCTGCTTGCCAGATTTGTATATTTCAAACATCTGCACCTGGTTCCCAGGTTCAGCCCATGATTCCTTTGTAATGCAGAACAGCACCATACCCCAGCTGATGCAACAACTACAACTGAAGAGGACCTGGCTTGTTGGTAAGTAACATCAGTCCTAACGTTGTGTGTTCAGTGGCAGGTGCTATAATCAGAAAGTGTGTGACTCATTGCAGCACTCATGTCTCATTGCAAAACAGGCGGCTCAGCATATCCCAGTTGTCCTTGGTTGTTAAAACCGCTGACAAATCCAACTACGCCACGGTAAGTCCACTTCAATGTGGCCCATGGAAGAACGTGGAGGACAGTGAAGTGGGCTTTTGGGCTCCTGAAGGTCAGATTTTGCTGTCTGGACAAGACAGTGTGAGCCCACCTCTACTCACATGGGAAGGTGGGTCAAATCACTGTGGCCTGCTGCATGCTCCATAACATCGCCCTGTGATGGAAAACCCTTATATCACAGATGAGGGAAAGTCTGACGTGCCACTGGGTGAGAATCCTGAAATGCCAAATGATGATGACAGTCGTGAAGAGGAAGGAGCTGACTAGAGACACAATCTCATCAACAGCTTCTTCTCATGAGTGTATGTCATGTGCCCAGACAATATGTAGCTGTAGGCCAAATTCATGTTAGTTTCCCTTCACATTGGCTGAATACTCTTTTGTATGATCTACATGTAGCTGTTGATGTGTTTTATCATTGTAGGCCAAAGTGTCTGTGGCAGATCACTAGCATTTGTTTGTGTCATACCACCAGGTGCAGAAGCACTGTATTTCAATGAACCTTCGATCAGAAACTGTTGTACTGACATCTGTCTGAGTCTTGCATTAAATGATGTTGGATTCCTTTTGTGAAGGACAATGTCTGATAAAACCATTCCTTCCATATTTTGGAAGGTCTGGACGTGAAAATATGATCACTTACACAGTATGATTCACTCATGTAGGATTGGCTATGTTTCTGACATCTTGCCAGCCTATGATTTGAACAATGACACTTGTATGTATTTGTTGGTATTGCACTGTTGTGATGCTGAGCTAAACATTGTGTACATGCAACATATCTATTCTTAGACAAGTAGCTTTTTTGTCATTGTATACGTCACATGTTCTTACATATCTACGTTGCTACATGTGAAATTTACTGCAGCAGACAATGCGTTTGTGACTTGTGAATTTATTAAAGTAGTAAAGGTGAAGACATACTTGGTGCAAAAACAAACATAAAAGAAAAGTGAAGTAGACAGTCATGGTGAATGAAACCATAGATGTAGATGCCACATCATCTGAGAACCAAAGTCCAGATTACTCCTCCCATCAGAAATGGAATAGTGCCCAGAATTAGTCTACAGAGTGAATGCGTGTCACACAATGGAGGAAATTAAGGATGAGGTTTTTGCTGGCAGTGGTGAGTGTGCACTTGTGAGTTCATATGCTGCAGAGGCAGGGGTGTCTGAAGGTGTTTCTTCCTCTGTCAGGGCCTCCCTTCCTGTGGGTGTTGTAGATGTAGGTGGGCTCGACGTAGTTACATTACAGGAAGGGGTAGATGGTGGAGGAAAAGCCCTGCTCAGGGTTGTATGGCTGCCCATCAGCACCCCTGCTATGATGCCCATGTTGGAGTTATGGGCCTCCATCTGTTGATACATGTCCCTCTGCATCTACTTAATTTCCCGGAGCTTGGTAGCTACCTGGTCCATCACGCCTTGGGACTCCTGATAGACCCCAAGACTTCCTGGTCATGCGAGCCGCAGTGGCCTCACACTGCTGGCCCACAGCATGACTCCCACAGACCCTACCCCCATAAGCCTGTGCCCTTGTCCAGGGTGCCCTGTCCAGCTGGGTCGTGGCCACTCTGTGTCAGGGCTGGTGATTTGCACTTCAGGATCCAGGACTGGGGGGGGCACAAGATTGTACTAACTGTGCTAGGTACATAGATTGGGGGGAACGTTGTTGGCTGAGATATTGTTGCAGCTGGGGTAGGAGGTGTTGGTGTGGGCACAGTGAGACTCACTGTTGCAGTCTGACCAGACTGACCAGATGTGCCAGATACTTCATCCACTTCCACATGTCCAGGAGTGTTGTCATCCCTGAGGGCTTCATCCAGTGGTGGGTTGGGAGTCTGTTCAATGGACAATCTCTGCCCAGGTGCTGTTGTAAAATAGAGTACATTGTTATTGGTGGAAGCATGGAATCTACATCCAAATGTTAGTGTCACAGTAAGTAGAGACGTAGGAAAATGTTAATAGGCAGGGTTTCCTATTGTGATATATTTCCATGGTATTGAACTTGTTGACAAGACATTTCTAGAGGTTGTAAAAACTGTATTAGAATTGAGCAGCTCATTAAATGTGCCAATAAGTTGCATTTTAGATGAAGGAATGAACATGACATCTAAAAACAGTGAAGCCAACACAGTGGAGAATTACCATGTGTATTTAACCATTCCAAGGCCTAGTTGTGCACGATACAGACGAACACACAAATTGGTTGTATATGTAGCAGTAATCATCATGTGAGAGTCAATATGTTACCTGCCACTTCCAATCAGATGAAGCAGCTTAATGCCTGAGAAATAATTGATGTATACACTTAGTAAGGTGTCATTCCTGCCATTAATAGTTTCATTTGTGTATACCAGGATGGCATCAAGCTTTGTAGGCAGGCACGTCTCTGAGTTAAGCATGATACGTAGATTGCTCAGTCCATGATGAGTGAATATCAGTTGTGACATGGCGAACAAGTGCATATAGACAAGAGCACAATTACCTCTTGTTTTGAGTTACAGAAGCTGGACTTCATGGTAGTTGCAGTCATGTCACTTTCTGACTCCCAACACTAGACAAGTGGTAAACTCCATGATGACTGAACATCAGTTGTGGCATGGCAAAACAGTGAATATGGGCAAAAGCACAATGGCCTCTTGTTTTGAGTTACAGAAACAGAACCTTGTGGTAGTTGTAGTCATGTTACTCTCTCTACTTCCCAACACTTGACAAATGGTTAGTCTTACATGCCTGTTGCCACACTGCAGTTAGGTTGGACCATACAGTTACAGATTGACACATAGCATGGGTCCTGGAATGATATATTGATATTAAAACACTTACAGACCCCATTCCAACATATAGCATGTAATGGAGACTGATACATGTGACGTTATGTACAACACTACACACTGACATTCTGACATCTCTGATACTTTGGATATCGCATGTTAGGAAAGTTGATGGGCAAAACAATGACAAAAGATGAGACATGAGTATACAGGATATTGATGTTTTGTGACAGTTATTGTGGAGTAACGTACCAGACTCTGCTCCCCCAGCTATTCCTGTCAAGCCGTCAGAATGCAGGATGGCCAAGACCTTCTTCTCCCAGGAAAAGAGTTGTAATGGGGTACTGGAAGGACCACCACCAGTCTTCTCGGACTCCATGAGTTGCTTGGAGGCCAGGGATTAACCTTCTCTGTCAGGTCATTCCACCTCTTCCTAATATCCTCCTTTGTGCACAAGGTGGTACTTACAGCATTCACTCTGTTGACTATAATTTGCCACATTTCCATTTTTCTACTGAGAGGGGTATGTTGGACTTGGGCTCCAAAGAAATGTGGATCTACTCTTATGATTTCATCCACCATGACTATCACCTCATCTTCAGAAAAACTTGGATTTTTAGAACGTGACATGACTGTAAATTAAAGTGGGTGATAACGACTAAAAAAACAAGACAAGTGATTTTGGAAAAACAATGAGAAGTGTGTAAAGTATTAGATGGGATGGAAAAAAGGGGTGCCTTATCTCACAAAAAGGAAACAATGATGTGTGGTCTCTGTCTTGCTGTGCTGCAGTGGAGAGGCAAAGGATCATGGTCTGGGACCAAGTCAGTTTTATAGTGTGATTTGTAGGTGTGTCCACTTGGCCAATGGGTGTCAGCTGTGCTGTTTTTTAATCTATCCAAAGAGCACTGCTCTTGTGCTTTGCTGAGAGCATACCGTGATGGCCTACTACCATCAGCTAACCGGCGTAAGGGTACCGCCAGTACAACTGTGTTTTTTTAATTGGCTCTGTGGTTAGCCACAGCCATGACTGCGACAGAGTATGCACCACCAACATTGCAGCCCGCCACACCTCTGGCAGGTACCACTCCGTCAACACAGTCGGCGGTTCAGCCTGCATACATCGTAATAAGGCAGGTAGGAGACCATGGGCGCAATGGTCTTTTTGGGTCTGCCACCACGGCGGACTGGCGGTTCGACCACCAAACTCGTAATCGGGCCCTAAGACACTTGAAGTCAACTTCCTTACAAGGCTATTGATAATTAATCGATTTTAGGCATAAACAGTCTGTTACAGCAATGATGGAAGCTTATCTGATAAAATCAAATACATTAATACGTATTAAGCAGAGGGTTGTTCCCCATACCTGGTGAATATCAAAATATCTGCATACCCCTCATTTAATCACTGCTTCCTAACAAACAAGTGCAACTTACTGTGAAATCTTAAAAAACAACAAAATAAAAACTAACAATTACTCTTCACACAAAATTAAAACATACTTTAAAAATCAGCTATTACAACTTTAACCATAGCATTACCGACATCTCCAGAAATTTGCAAGAGGTGCTGAATAAGCAAAATGCAGCAAATTTATATTTGGAATTGAAAAAACAATAGCACAAGCATATGTACCTGTAACAGAGGCAGCCAACCAGTACAACATTCTAATAGAATCCCCATTTTACCGACAAAATCAACAAAAATTAAATACACTAATGGACTATTTCAAAGACACTTGGGTTGGCAGATTGCTCTGCTCTGGGCACAGAAACCAACACAAATTCCAAATACCATGGTGGAATGTGTACAACAGCACAATGACTCAACAAGTCAAAATCAACAACACAGTGGAATAATGGCACACTATGTTATGCAGATTTGTAGAGCACACTGTCACCCAGGAGGGTATCCCTGCACTAAGTGAGGAGGAGGCTCTTATTTGTAGCAGCAAGTTGTTCCATGTTTTAGGAGCGATGTAGAAGTCTTGACCACCAGATCTAGTTTTCCACATGCATGTGGTTTGTGCAAGTAGGAGTCTAGACACATGGCAGTATCTGGGAGGCTTGTGAAAGTAGATGTGATTGTTGAGGTATGCTGGGACAGTGTTCTTTAATGCCTTTAAATTATGGCTGAGGAGTTTGAATTGTACTCGCTTGTGACTGGGGGTCCTGCAGTTGTTGTGTGTGGTGTGAGGTCAGCATGGGAGGTTGAGATTGGTTCTGGCTGCAGAGTTCTGAATGATCTTCAGCCTTCTGGGGAGTTTTTTATTTTGATTCAGGCATAGAAAGTGTTCCTATAGCCCAGCTTGCTAGTGACCAGGGCATGTGTGATGGTTTTCTGGGTGCTGATTGGGAGCCACTCAAAAATCTTCGTCAGCATCTTCAGGGCATGGAAGCATGAGGCCGTGACGACAATGACTTGGGTGGTCATGGCACTTTTGCTGTCAATGATGATCTTGAGGTTTTTGGCGTGGGTGGAGGGGGTGAGTGTCGGCCACCAGATGGAGTCCCATGGTGATATTCTCTTCCGAGGATCACAGTTTTGATCTTCTAGGTGTACAGCTTTAGGCAGTTCATCATGTCTTCATCCGCTGGGGATTTCAGTTATGCAGGTACTGAACATAATACGGGTACTAGGCATCTTATAAAGGAGAGAATGAGTTGTGTGGAGAAAATGTGGATGTCGTGGGGGGATCATGTGGGAATTGAAAAGGGTCGGGCTCAGGGAAGATCCTTACGGAACTGTGCAGATGAGGTCGCAGGCATCCAAGATGTACAGTACCAGGTTGACTGACTGGGTCCTTCCAGTCAGAAAAATGCAGATCTCTCAGAATGTGTGTCCTTGGATTCTGATGTTGTTGGTATTGGATGGGGTGGGAGACTGTGTCAAATGCTGTGGAGAGGTCTCAGAGGATGAGAGCTGCTGCATCTCCTGTGTCCAGAGTCATGCGGATGTCATCCATGGCAGTGATAAGGGCAGTTTCCATGCTGTGGTTGGATCTGAAACCAGACTGAGTGGTGTTGAGGAGTTGGTGGCCATTGAGGTGTTTGGTGAGGTACCTGTTGATGACTTTCTATAAGACCTTGGCCAGCAGTGGTAGCAGGGAGATCGGTCTGTAGTTGGCAAGCGTTAAAGGGTCCGAAGAGGGTTTCTTCAGTAATAGGAGGACAGTTGCATATTTCCAATCAACTGGGGAAGGTTGTGGAAGAGGTGAAGGCATTCAGAACAGGTGTGAGCATAGTGCTAACGTGTTGCACTTCTCTTGAGTAGGCGTGATGAAGGCAGGGGTCCAATGAGGCCCCTGAGTGGATACCCTTCATGGTGGCAGTGGCTTCTTCTGGGGTAATGACAGGCATTGGTTCTTTGGATAAGATCAAGAAGAATATGATGAGGTCTGATGCAGGATGGAGCTGCTGTAAATAGTGGTGATTTTTTTGCTGACAAATTGATAGAGATTGCTGCAGAAGTCCTACAAAGGAGTGATTGAGTTGGAGGGGGCAGATGGTGAAGTGGAATCTTTCACAATGGTGAAGTTTTATTGCTTGTGTTAGTGTCTAGATTTAGGTGTAGGTTTGCAATTTTAACTGGTAATCAGCAACAAGTTATATTTATAAATTGTGATTTGTCAGAGAATGATCTTCATTGCAATTATATATATATATTTTTGTGTAAGAAAATATTTTGCTAAAAGTATAAATATTGTGGCACGTTTGGTGGTCCAGATCATTTAGAGGTAGTGTTTCAAGGAGGAGTTGAACATATTCTTGTATACATTGTCCTGGCTCATTCTCCAGTGCCCTCCAGGTCACACAAGAAAGACCCAACCCACACACTACAAATTCATGGAAGCCCTCAAAAAAGAGCAAACCTACCAACAACTAATTGTCCAAAATGCCACAATTCAAAGTAAGACTCTTTATTAATAACAAAGGAGTACACTACTGGATATGAAGCGCCTACCTACCTTGGCACTCACTAGTGAAATAAAACAAAATATAACACTATTATAACATAATGGGTTTTAAATAAATATTCTTTAAAAATCTAAAACAGTCCAAAGAAACTATACTAATAAAATACAAAACAATACTGATAATTAAAACTGATCTATTTAATGCTTAAATAAAAATATACAGAAAAACACCAACAATGTACAATACTGCAGAGCGCCATTTAGACCACACACATAACAAATCTAACTTTTGGATTAGAATAAAAGCAAAATACATGTGCATATTAAAAATGACATTTTCCACCCATAAACAAATAGAAATATTGTACTTACACTTATGCAGCTGAAGTTCGTCATCCACATACATGTCCCAAAATTCCAATCCACAAAAGTGTCATAAATAAATAAAACAGAACCCCCAAAAAATGAATGTACAAAGTAAATCCATTGACCTATTCCACAGTCATTTGAGACTATAAAAAACATGAACAATGAAAAATAAAAACAGCTGCAGGAAAATCAAAATTTCAAAGGAAATTAAAAATAATGTTGGTTTAAATTAAACCATAATAATTTATTTTGGAAAAAAAATGCATTAAAGAGAGCTGCAAACGATGCACTCAAATTTCTCAACCTGTAAAAAACACATAACATACCCACCTTCAAGAAACATACATTGCAAAAACAATTGAAACATTACATTACAACTCTACAAACATAGTAGTACACACAATATGTAAAATAACATTTACTACTGGAAAATTATAGATTTAGATTTATTAAGCAATTGTACAATTATTAAAAATCATTACAATGTCAAATTGTTGCTGATACAATACTGATAAAACTGCACATTCATTAAAACAATTAACAGTATCTGACCATCTATCAATTGCCAGTCAACATAACTGAGGTCTTGACAAAAGGATGTGGTAAATGCAAAAGCCCAATTCTATCCTCTTCAGTATGAGATCAAAAGGAGACATTTAGCTACAGAAGCGCAGGTTTATGGCTAGTAAACTTAAACGTTCATAAAACTGTAGATAATAATATAGCAGAGTAGTGCACATTTAATTTGAAGGACAAAAATTAATACTATAATAAGAGTAAATATGCATTAAAACTTTACAATAGACAATCACAGGGCTAAATTATAGTTAAGTCTACTGTATTATAAAATAACATAACACAAACTACTACTAAACAACCTTAAAAAAGAAAACTTACAACATAACCCGCACTAACTGCATCTACCCACAACCTCTAGCTCCTCAATCCCTAAAGAAGAACTTTAACAAGGTTTTACCGTGTCAGACAAACAGGCAACAGTAACTGACATTAATGAAACCACTTCAAAATGACAATAATAGATTTAAGAGTACCAAATACAGGTAGCAGTGAAAAAAGGTTAAAAAAAACAAACACGACTATCTTTTTATACAAAACAATAAAAATATATCGAAAATGTATTTAAAAGTGTTCAAAAAATGTTAAAATGTTAAAACATGAAAAACACAAAGCATTACCAAAATGTAAACGTATACGTAAAGTCTAAATTAAATAGTAGAATAAAAATATAACATAATTTTATATGGTACTAATTATTATATACCAAAAAAGCTTTATATACTTATTTTAAAGGTGTTTAAAAAATACAATACGTAAAAGTTTAACAAAGGTTGTCCCTCTATAAAAATATATATATATATTTTTTTTTTTATAAAAAAGTAGCTGTCTGCCAACTATGGGGAGTGGTGAGGTGAGTAAATGGGTAATGAACTGGCAAATTGATATTAATTAAATGAAATTAAATGAATGTCGTCATTCATAAAATTATTGTTTTAAAGTGAAATTTTTTTACTTTAAAACAGTAATGTAATGCATGTTGGTGATTTCGGGCATACATATGCACATAAAATATACATATGAATACATAAATATACATATGAACACATAAAATACATTAATAAAAGGAAATAAAAGTCACTTACCTTGATGCACCTCCTCACTCCATCCCGGTGTTCTTTTCTCCTCCAGTGTGGGCTCAGCCAACTCCCCTAATCAATCCTGGCACTGCTCTCATGCTGTTAAACATCATGAAAGAAGCGCCTGGATTGGTTGAAGGGGGCTCTCTCAGCCCTTCAAATGGCACTGGAGGCCTTTTCTTTCTCTCAACTCAGCAAGTCAAGACAGCTGGGTTGAGTGGTTTCAAGTGTGAATGTTTGGCTGACCGTCGCAAGACAGTCAGCCACAAGGACATGCACACTTTAAGCTCTAACAGCATCATTACGAGGCTGGCAGTTTTAAGACCGCCAGCCTCGCGGTGGTGGTCAGGATCGCTGCTGCTGTGGCGGTCGGACCGCCACATTAAGACCCTGGCGATCAGACCACCCGGGTTGTGCTGTCTCCGCCAGGATCGGTGATCCTAATGGGTTGACGGAGGGTGGAGAATGCAATCCTCTAGGGCAGCGCTGCATGCAGCATTGCCCTACAGATTACAACCTCATTCTCCGTAAGCCTTTTCATGGTGGTTACATGATGGTATGGGCAGTGCAGGGTTCCCCTTCCCAGCACATGCACAATGTTCACTGTCTGCTCTTCCCTGTGGGCATCAGCATTGCTGCTGGCTCAATTTTGAGCCAGTGACAATGCTGCCGCCTCTTTCTCACTGGACTGACGGGTGGAAACCTTGTTTTCCACCCATCAGTCCAGCAGGAAAGTCATAATGGGCCCGCAGGGAGGTAGCCAGTAAGGCGGTAGCCTCCCAGTCGGAAGTTCGGCAGACGGGTCAATCCATCCGTTAAACTTGTAATCAGGTCCAAAGTTTTTCAGTCAACAATGATACAATTCATTACTATTGGGCATGCAATATTGTTTGGCACCATAAAATTACACATAGTTCCTATTGCACACACACATCTGTACACGTTTTTGACAGTTGCATGCTAATATGGCAAATTTCCAGAAAGTATCATTAGTGCTCACGAAATTCTCACAAAAATTGTATTCCAGTGATTAATACTCCATTCGAAAATTATTTGAGTACATATTGTGCTTGTTGTACAATGTTTTAAGAAAGACGGGTCCGTCTGCAGGTAGTGCAGCATTGGGTCATGGATATAAAATGGAGAACCAGTGACTGTCTAAAATATCATCCAGGCTCATTATTCTTTGTGATCTTGAAACTCTGAAGTTGAGTTTCTTAGATACACATTTTAGCCAATGTTTTATGGCCTCCACATGGCATAACAAGGACTAAAACAAATTAAACACATGTTGTTTTGCGCTTAAGGCTGAATCAGTCAACCGTAGAAACATGATAAAAGGTATTAAAAGAATTTTGCTTAAAACCAGCGGCTCCATTTACACCACCTGAAAAAGAGAGAACACGTAGCTTGTTAGAAGAGGAGAGGGTTAATGTGGTGAATTACCTACAAGGGGTATCTGAAAAATCCATCTCATACCACAACCCTTTACCACATGTCTAGGAAGAACTGACTGAGTCCCTCAACACAGTCAAAGCTAAACAAAGTCAAAACCAGCAGAAAAAGTGCTCTTACCCCCTGGACTAATGGTGAATAACAGCAACCCTTGACACTTTTTTTGCTCTAGTTAGAGCTCTCGACTTATACTGGGTGCTCCAAGGGTGAAACACCTGTGTCTAAGGTTACTTTTAATCATTTTATTCATTGCAGGTTGACTTGGATGGTATTTGTAATCCTGCACCTGTAGTGGTTTAAGGCTTTTGTCATTTTTCTGCTCAGCATGAATGGCACTTGCTAATTATGCTTAAAGACTTTGCTGTAAAAATGCCGAAAGACTTTGGGTCTTATTATGAGTTAGACGGATAGTCTTGGCCGTCCACCGAACTTCCAAAGAAGAGGTTGCCGCCATAGTGGCTGCCTGCTAGCCGGGCCAATTATGAGTTTCCCCGCTAGGTCAGGCGGAAACGAGAAACACCCTACAGCATCGTCACCGACTCGTAATCGAGCCAACGGCAATGCTGTAGGATGCAGGGTGCACCAGTACCCTTGCAATGTTTACTGTCTGCAAAGGTGAGGCCAAACACCTCATTGACTACAATTAACTAAGTAGCAAGTAACATAAAGGGGCTTGGAGCACACACAGAGTGTGCTCATTAGGTTACAGCTCTTGAAGAGTAGCTTGGAAAGTGCAGACTTGCATGCCCTGTGTTTTATCTTCAGTGTCTGTAAAAACATTCCATAAAAGCACCCCTGTCTCATGACTAGATAGATAGATAGATAGATAGATAGATAGATAGATAGATAGATAGATAGATAGTGTTTCATTTAAGAGGTAAATCCCTTAAATAAAACCAATGAAACTCCCTTAACCAGTGGTTACTTTGAAAAATAATACGTGCTGTGCCCAAATCTCTGCTAACAACCCTGTGGCTGGTGCTATTGAATAGCAGCGCCAAATACCAAGGCTGAGTAATCTTGAATCTATCTCCTGCCTCTTTAAGCTACTACCTGATGGTCTCTGCCCATTGCCTCACTCCTGCAAGTTCCTGCTTTCTCTTTTTGTGATTATTTCCACGCATTTATTTTCCTCCATCTTTCCATTTTGTGTGTTTTCCCTCTCCTGCTCTCTCTAAATGTCTGATGTGGAAAAATAAGCGCCAGTCCCCAACAAGCATTGGAAAAACCAATACGTCTCACTTATGCAAGATCTACTGGCTTTGCCAATGAGTTTTAGCCATGCTGTTCACCGGCATGACTGCTGTTTAGCATGACTAAAAGTTAGTGGCATAGAGGATAGTGGTGTGGAGTCTTGTAGAGTGGAATGGCAAAGAGTGTAGCAGAGTGCTGTAGAGTGGAGTGGCAGAGAGTGTTGTGTATTGAAGCAGCATAGTGTGGTTGTGTAGAGTGACATACACTGGAGTGGCATAGAGTAGTGTGGATTGGTGTACAGTGCATTGGCGTAGAGTGTTGCAGAGTATAGCGGCATAGAGTGCAGTCACATTTAGTACAGTGGCGTAGTCTGCGGAGTACAATGCAGTGGCACAGATCAGAATGGTGCATAGTAAAGTGTAGTGATGCAGAGTGGAATGGTGCAAGGTGGAGTGGCACAGAGTGAAATGGCATTGAGTAGAGTGGCACTGAGTGGAGTGGCGCTGAGTGGAGTGGCGTACAGTTCAGTGGCGTTGAGTAGAGTGGTGTACAGTGGTGCAGAGTCAAGTGGCATAGAGTCGAGAGATGCAGGAGGCAGTGGCCCAGAGTAGAGCCAAGTGGCATAGAGTGGAGTGGTGTAGAGTGGTGCAGCGTAGAGTTGCATAGAGCAGTACAGAGTGGAGTATAGCACCATAGAGTGCAGTGGCATAGAGTGCAGTGGTGTAGTGCAGTACGGAGTGGTGTAGAGTTCAGTGGTGGAGAATGCAGTGTTGCAGAGTAAAGTGTCAGAGTGCAGTGCTGTAGAGTGGAGTAGAGTGGCGTAGAGAGCAGTGGTGTAGAGAGCAGTGGCACAGAGTACAGTGATACAGAGTAGAGTACAGTGGCGTGGAGTGCAGCAACATAGTGCAGTGACACAAAGTGCAGTTCTGTAGAGTGCATTGGTGTAGTTTGCAGGGGCTAAGAGTGGAGTGGCATAGAGTGCGGTGGCACAGAGTGGAGAGGCACAAAGTGGAGTAGAGTGGTGTAGAGTGCACTGGCATATAGTAGATTGTTTCAGAGTATGGAGAAGTGACATAGACTGGAGTGGCGTAGGGTAGGGTGCAGTTGCATTGAGTGACATTGTGTAAAATGGCATAGTGGTGTAGAGTGCAGTGAGTAGAGTGCAGTGGCACAGGATAGATTAGAGTGTCATACACTGGATTGGCGTTGAGTGCAGGAGCATAGAGTTGAGTGTTACAGAGTAAATTGCATTGGCGTAGAGTGTATTGGCATAGAGTGCAGTGTTGCAAATGGAGGAGAGTACAGTGCCGTAGAGTGGAGCTGTGCAGAGTAGATTAGTGTGGCCTAGACTGGAGTGGTGTAGAGTTCAATAGTGAAGAGTGCAGTGGTATAGAGTAGAATGCAAAGAGTGCATTGGCAAAGAGCAGAGAGGTACAGAGTAGAGTGGAGAGGCATAGCGTGGAGTAGCACAGAGTGTAGTGGCATAGATAGAGTGCAGTGGCAGAGTGGAGTGTCACAGAGTGGAGGAGAGTGGTGTAGAGTGCTCTGGCATATAGTAGGTTGTTTCAGAGTAGGGAGAAGTGGCATAGAGTGGGATGGTGTAGGGTATGGTGCAGTAGCATCGAGTGACATTGTGTAAAATGGCATTGTGCATAGTGGTGTAGAGTGCAGTGAGTAGAGTGCAGTGGTGCAGGGTACATTAGAGTGGCATACAGTGGATTGGCGTAGAGTACAGGAGCATAGAGTTGAGCGTTACAGAGTAAAGTGCATTGGTGTATAGTGGATTGGCATGGAGTGCAGTGTTGCAGAGTGGCGTAGTGTACAATGGTGTACAGTGTAGCTGTGCAGAGTAGATTAGTGTGGCCTAGACTGGAGTGGTGTAGAGTACAATAGTGAAGAGTGCAGTGGTGTCGAGTAGGATGGAGAAGAGTGCATTGGCAAAGAGCACAGAGGTACAGAATGGAGAAGAGAAGCATAGCATAGCATGAAGGAGCACAGAGTGCAGTGGCATAGATAGAGTGCACTGGAGTGGAGTGGTGCAGAGTACAGTGCAGTGGTGTGGAATGGAGCAGAGTAGAGGGGAGTGGCATAGAGCAGAGTATTCCGAGTGTGGTAGCACACTGGCATTACAAACACAACCATGACATTTGCACAGACATATAGTTTTACTAATAAAACTATACCGTGCACAGATGAAAAGGTGTGGAAATTGCATCACTTAGTTTAATGATTTGTTTTGATCATATTAAAGTATTTGTTTACAACACACCATAAATAACAAACAATGTGCTTCATTTGGGCTTTCGTAAGTTTGATAAATTACTTACACAGTTCATTTAAATGTTGTCGTGTGATAGAAAAAAACGATTTTCTACCCAGTATCCATCAACGTTGTCACATCCTCTCACTTTGAAGTAAAAAAAAAAAGTAACAAGCGCTCTTTGAGGACAGTGCCTGCCATTTCCCCTTGGTCTTTGAATGCACAGCAGACGTAATGAGATAAGAACACGATTTAAAGACCTGTTAACAGAAAGCGCATTTGTGGAAGGATAAAAAAAACACAGTTTAGACAATGTGGCGGTGGAGGGGTGGAGACTTAACCCGGAGAGCCTAAAGCAAATAAAGCCAGCAAAGGGAAAGCCAGAAAGCGTGAGTTACAAACAACAAAGCCAATGGTAAGCAAGGGGCAGAATGCAATCCTAGGTCAAATTTCTGAAAGTTCCCAAAATGTCTTTAGATCAGCTGTCTGGTAGGCTGCGACCTAAAAACGAGTGACCTCCAGCCACCCTGTAGTGACTAACACTAATGGAAAAAATGTTAATTGAATAGTTGAACATAAAGCACTGATATTTCTAGTTAAGCTGAAGAGAGAAGGATTTAACCCTACTGCCTCTGAACTTCACCATATGCAGTCCTAGTATCGAATCTTGGCACCCCCACTTGATCTAGCTGTATGATCCATTGTGTGGCTTCACTGTGTATCCTTTTCCTTTACTGCCCAGTTTGAGAGCAAAATGAAGTAAATCAATACAGGATCTGCGCTCTACGGTTAACGTAAAATTTTGCTTCATATTACAGACTATATAACTAGAGAACATGAAAATAGTCACATTTTGGCTAACTCCTTGCAACGATGTCAGGGCATAGGGGCATTCTTCGATTTTTCATGATTACAATAGATTCCTTCCAATAAATATCACTCAATTTAGTGATTAACTGGTATGTGCTTAAGGCACATAATGTATTTTTTTTTCATTTTAATATCTTTATCATATTTTTCCATGACATTTGTCGCATGCATTACATCTTTTGGTGGCTTACTCGTGCTTTGACTCTTGCCGTGTCAGTCCTCTGGATACAAAGGCTGTCCGTGTGCCCTCTAGAAATGTGACTTCTGCATACTTGCCTATTGTTCCATATCGGTCGCGCGAGAGTAATGTTTGGGTTTACTTTGGAGTCCCTGTGGGCGTGGCCTTTGCCCCAATAAGCTGTCCGTGTGGCCAACGGAGCGTGCACTGGCGGAAGGGGGCAGTAGGATGTACCCTGTATGTAGAGCCTCACTGGGGACATTTCCAGCCCTGACACTACGCTGAGGCTCGGCCCTCGGATGCAGGGAGAGGGAGGGGCTCCTGTCTGACAGAGGGAGGCTGGTACTCGCTTACGTTCTCCCAGTCGCACTGACTCAATCCTGCCCGAGCCACATCCCCCACGGGGGCCGGCGGTCCCCTACCTGCTGCCCTCACCCCAGCGCCGCTGAATCATCCGCGGGATGTCTGTCTGCTGCCTCCCTACCCTCTGAGCTCAGAGCTGCCTCTGCCCAGCCCGGGAGAAGATGGGAGGACTGCCGCCTGCCCTGTGCGCCTTCGCCCTGCTCCTGCTGCCTCAGGCTTGGGGTAAGCCTGGGCTGGGCCGCGGTAGGACAGGGGAGGTGTTGGGGAGCCGGCTGGAATATGCTCTCGTTGGGGCAGGGAATAAAGTATGGGGAGTGTAGGGCTGGATGGAAGGGTTGCCTCCTGCCCTCTGCGCCCTGGTCATTCATGCTGCCTTAAGTTTGGGTGGGGTAAGTTTGGGCTGGGAGGAAGTTGGAGTGGGGCAGGGAAGGTGCGGTGAGAGGTCTAGGGCAGGCTAGAAGGGTTGCCTCTGTGCCACAGGAAAGTGCGGGGCAGGGCGGGAGGGGGGTTAATTGGAGCTGTGTTTCCTGACTGGAAGGCGCTCCTCACTGCTTGTTTCTGGAAACCGCCGCGCGCGTCCCTCTTCCGAACTACTTGTTCAATACCTTCAGGCTGTGTTTTATTTTTTCCTGGGATTGTTTCGGCGGGTACATAGTGAGTGACGTGTTCTCCTTCTTTGCGTGAGGAGCTCCCGGGCTGAGAACCAGAATTCCATTAAGGCAGCCTCTCAGCCCAGGGACCACCGGTGGGCTTGTGCCACTTCCCAGGATTGCGCCTCCTCCCCGGACAACTGAGTGCGGGGTCCGCCTGCCCCGTTTGCTCTTTCGAATGTGTTGTGCTCTCAGTGCTGCCTGGCACTGCACTCCTTCCCGAAACCGTACCTCCGCTTCCCCAAATCTGCTCCTTACCGCTTTGCCCACTTCTTTCTGACACTGGGCGCTCCTATTCTCTGACAGTTCTCTCTCGTTCGTGGTTTTCCCGTCCCTGTCACCGTCTGTCTAGTCTACTCAATGTTTTATTCCCTCATCCAATGACTACCATGTTATTTATATTTTCCAACCACTCTACGTTCTTTTTAGTATATTTAGTTGGCAGTGTTATAGCGCGAACTCAGCCCAAGAGCACTGGAGCGCTTTACATGAGCACCAATTACATTACACTAGGTCAAATGTTTTTAAGGCACCAGGAGATCAGGTGATTTTCTGCCCCCCGCACGACTTCGGTTTCTACTTTTCTTCCTCCCACGCCCCTATTTTCGTCGCCCCTACCCCCCGTCAGTCCCCTGTCACTACCTATCGTCTTTGTGTCCCTCTCTTTCTCAGGTTCTTCCCTGTGCTGGTTTCAAAGAGCACCGGCGCAGCGCAGTACAAATACGGCTGTGGGCTGCAGGAAAGGGGCTGTAACAAGAGAAGGGGCATTTTATAAGGTTTGTGGGTGGAATGTTCTCGTGCCTCTGTCTATCCTTCTGTCTCTTGTTTTCTTGCCCCAGTGTCTGTCTTTACGTTTTCATTCGGTCTTTTCGATCCACATACCATTCCATGTATCTGTTTGCACCTCAGTGGCCTATCGAAACTTGAGGGACCCCCTGAAAAGTACATCGAGGGCTCCCCAGGGCCCACCCCTAGCCTATCACTTTGCTCAGCGTTCTGTGCTGAAAAGGACCACCAGAGTTCGCCCCACTCCGCTGCCCCCTCCCCTACCCCCAACACCCACCGCGGGAGCAAATGTTAGCCATTGCTGCACTCTACAAACCGCGCTGTCTCTGACAGATCGGCTGCTCCGGTCTCTGGCTCAGAGTGCTGCACTCTTTTTGTCTTTCCCCTCCCTTCCCCACCCCAACCACCGGCTGGGTGAGGAAGCCTCAGCCGGTGTGTCTGAATCTAGACCGATCCTACGTTGTGGACTCTCATTACACTGTATGTGTGCCTCTCTAGCCCCACTCGCTCTCATGCTCTATGTCTTCCTCCCAGTCTCATGGCCCACGTGCCTGTCCCTTGATCATGTACTGCAAGTTCACTCACTACGGCCCATATTCAGACACGGTTTGCGCTGAATTAGCGTCATTTTTTGTTTTGTTTTACGCTAATTCAGCGCAAACCTAACTCCATATTTATACTTTGGCGCTAGACACGTCTATCGCCAAAGTTATGAAGTTTACGCCATTTTCTGGACGAAACCTACCTTGCATCAATGAGATGCAAGGTGGGCGTTCCCGTACAGAAAACAACGATATGGCCTTAGCACCATATTCATCCCCGTGCTAAAATCTAGCACAGGGGAATGGGAGCCTTAAAAAAGGCGCTAAGCTTGCTTAGCGCCATTATTTAACGTCTGGGTAAGGTCAGGCGTTAGGGGACCTGTGGGCCTTTTTCCATGGTCAGAGATCATGGAAAGAGCCCACAGGTGCCCTTCACTGGCCCCAGGGACACCCTTACCCACCCACACCAGGAAGACACCTAAGGATGGGGGGACCACATCCCAGGTAGTTAGAGGTAGATATGGTTAAGTATATATATTTTTTTCGAAGTGCCCATTGAGCTGGGGGGCATGACTCCTCTCGTAACTGAGACAAGAGCCATGTCCATGGGATTCTAACGACAGAAAATGACGCTAGTCTGGGCAGAGGCACTTGTTTTGCCTCTGCCCGTTGTAGTGTCATCCTTGACGCTAAAGCCCCTGTTCCCCCTACGCCTCCCCCACCCGACTAGCGTCCTTTTCTATGACGCTAGCTGGGCCTTACCGCCGGCTAGCATCATACCATAAATATGACACCTGGCCGGCGTCTTGGTATGGCGCTAGCTGGAAGTAAACCTTTTGACGCTGAACTGCGTTAGCGCAGTTCAGCGTCAAAAAGTATAAATATGGGCCTGCATGTCTTACATTGCACAGCCAACAGTTCTTGTTTAAGAGAAATTCCCGACTGTCTCTCCCTACCTCTGTCCATTTCCCTAATTCTGGCTTTCTCCCTATCTCTGTCTCTCCCTACCCCTGTCTGTCTCCCTACTCCTCTCTATCTCTACTCCTCTCTCTTTCGTTCCAGGCATCACCCCATTGCCTCAGTGTCTCTCTACTGCTCCTTACCCTTCTGTCTCTTGCTCAACAACCCTTGGCCCTTTGACCTTTACCCCTCTGTCCCTTGCTCCATATCCTTTTGTCCTTTTCTTTTACCCCGCTGTCTCTTGCTCTCTACCCCTCCGTCTCTTACCCACACTCTGCTTCTTGCTACCCTCTGCCCCTTGCTCTCTACTCCGTCTCTTACCCACACTCTGCTTCTTGCTACCCCACTGTCTCTTGCTCCTTACACCCCCAGTCTCTTGCCCTCTATCCGCATTGCTCGCCACCATAGTGTCTTTTGCACCCTACCCACTGTCTCCTGCTACCTACCCCTGTCTTTTGCCCTCTACCCTGTCTCTTGCTCTCTACCCCCTCTCTTTCGCCTAGAATTCTCTTACCGTGGTACTCCTCAGTCTCCAGCTCCCTTCGCCACTGTCCCTTGCTCCATACACTGCTGTCCCTTGACTCATGTCTCTCCCTCTCCTACTTCCTGCCCCTGTCTCCTGCTCTTTACCTTGCCCAGCTGCCTCTTGCCCCTTGGTCTCTTCCTCCCCACGCTTCTCTCTTGCTCCATACCTGCTCTCTTTTGCCCGTACCCCTCTCTCCTTCGCTCTCTGTCACCTTGACAATTGACACCTGCCTCTCTCTGCTCTTCCCTGTGTTTTTTTCCCTCTTCTCCCACACTGCTGTCTCTTCTTCCATACCCGTCTCTTGTTCCTACCCTCTGTCTCTTCTTCCATAACCTGCTGTCTCTTCTTTCATACCCATCTCTTGTTCCTTTGCCTCCGTCTCTTCTTCCATACCCGTCTCTTGTTCCTTTGCCTCCGTCTCTTCTTCCGTACCCGTCTCTTGTTCCTACCCACTGTCTCTTCTTCCATACCCGTCTCTTGTTCCTACCCTCTGTCTCTTCTTCCATACCCCTGTCTCTTCTGCCTACCCTCTGTCTCATGCTCCTACCTTCTGTCTCATGTTCCATACCCCTCTGTCTCCTGCTTCCTGACCTCCTGCCTCCTACCACTCTAGTCCCTGCCTCTTGCATCTGCGTCTTTCTTTCCTGCACCCCTCTGTCTCCTAACTCTCTGGCACTTTCTCTCTGCCCTTTTCCCTTTATTTGCTGATCCCTAGTTTCCCTTTTCCCCAACCACTCCGTCTCTTTGTTCCCCGCCCCTCTGTCTATTGCCCCCACCCTCTCTCTTGTCTTCAACCACTCTGGCCCTTGTCTGCTACTCCTCTGACCCTTGCTGTCCACCCCACCCCTTTATTCCTGTTCAGCAGCCCCATACACCTGTGTCTCTTGCACTCTGCCCATCTGTCTCTTGCACTCTGTCTTCCCGTCCCTTTGTCTCACGTCCTTTGCCCCTGCATCTCTTGCCACTGACCTGTTTCTTGCAGTCATCGCCTGCCTGTCTCTTGCTCCCTCTTGCCCCCGCCTCCTTTGTCTCTTGTTACCTGCCCCTGTATCTCTTGCCACTGCCCTGCTTTTTACTGCCTGCACCTTTGTCTGGTACCCCCTTCGTCTGCCAGTCTCTTGCTACCTCTGGCTCTTTCTTTGTCCCCTCGGTCTCCCCCTCTCTGCCCTTGTCTCTTGCTACCTAGACGACATCTGTCTCTTGTACCCCTGTCTCCTGCTGCCTACCCCTCTGTCTTCTGCTCTCGACCCTTCGGCCTCTCCCACCGCCCTTTATTCCCTGTTCTCTAGACCACTGCTCCCTACCCTACTTTTGGTCTCTCCCCCTCCCTCTAGCTCACACCCCAGCCCCTGTCCCGCCTCCTCTCCCTACCCCTGTACTCTGCTCCTCACCCCTTCTCATTCTCTGCCCTTTTGACTCGTCTCCTCCCGTCCCCTGTTCCATGCCCATCTCTCTTGTTCCCTGCATTACCACTTGTCCCTCTGCCCCCCGTCCCCTGATCTTCGCCCCAGCTTATATCCCGGTATCCTGCAGTCTTCCTCGTCTCCCATTTAATGTTTCTCACGCTCCAGCAGCTTCCTTTCCCTGCTCTGATCGGTCCCTTGCTTTGTTACCCTTTCACCTCTCTGCAGCTGTATGCCGCAGTCGCACAGGTCGCTGGTTTCTCGTAAAACGCACCTGGGGCCAGTTCACTTCGTTTTCACTTTAGTTCCGCCATGGGGCACCACGTGGGACTCCGGGCAGTGTTCTTATCAGGGCAGTGTTTGAATAACTTGAATTGCTTCCATCGGGATTTACACAACGTGTGAGCCTGGAAGAGTGTTGTACGCATGGGAGTTCTCAGTCTAAAGATATGTGCTTTCATGGAATGTGCCTGGGAGCGGATCCTGTGGACTGCGGATCCAGGCGTCCAGCTTAGAGGAGGGCGATTCCAGATTCTTGTGATCAAGGGAACACCCTTGTCGCCCTGTGTTTCCGAGTACTTGAGCTTTCCCTGGGCCGCATGAAACTGGCGTGCGGGGGGGGGGGGGGGGCAGTCAGAAAGCTAATTGTGTATTTCTAACTGGTGGGTGTAAAGAGTCAATCTTACTTAACGATTCCCTTAATTCAACAACAACACACACACACACACACAGCCCTCCTTAATCTCCCCCCTCTATATATACCTCTATCGTGCTTTGACCTGTGCTCGTTCCCTTCATAGATACTGCCGAATATTTTTTTCATTTTACGCTTTAGTCACCCCGTATTTTCCTCCTTAGATGTTTGTATCTCGAGTTTTCTTTTTAAGAAATGTTAGGAAATCACCATAGGTTGCAACAGCTGCGTGGATAGGGTTGACATTTAGACTGCTAAACCAGGTCAAACTACATCAAGTACAGTACTCCCCATGGGAGAAGTCACTTATGTTGGATAAACATTTCCATGGAAAATCCACCACCTTCCCTCATGGCAACAGTCTCGGCTTGCGGCAAGCAGAATGGGTAGGCCAATGCGCGGGGGGGGGGTAAATAAAAATAAATTAAATAAAAAATATGTATTTTTTTAAAAACACTTACCTCCTCCATTGCCGCCGCACCGCTCCTCTGTCCCTTGTAGCTCCGGGCTGCAGACACAGGCTCCCAGCCTGCTCTGCGGCGCCAATCCTGACACTGCTTAAAGCAGCATCAAGATTGGCTGGGAGAGCCCAGTCAGGGCGCTCCCAGGCAGACTGGGAGCCTGTGCAGGCTCTCTCCAGCCCGGCAACCGTGTTGCTGGGCTGGAGAGAGCCTACTGTGCATGGGTGTTTGGCCGGCCCGAGACTGCTGGCCAAACACACATGCACTCTGAGGGGGAGTGCTGTGCACTCCCCCTCACTGCTTGTCATCCCCTAGCCCTGCCCCCTTTACCAAAAAACAATAATAAACAGAGGTTATCATCGTTTTTTGTAAAAGGTTTGCAGCTACAGCTGCTGGCGGAGGGGAAACACTCCTCCGCCCTAATGGAGGAGCCGCCCCTGCATGGCAAATATAGTGCTAGCAAATGGGGACACACACAATGTCCCTTCAAGTACTGGTACACTGTCAGTGCCCACATTGTAGTCGTCCTTGCATGCTCTGAGTATACCCCAGTGTGTCAGGGACACTATGGCCCTCATAATGAACTTGGCGGTCTGGACCGCCATGCCGGCGGTGGCGGTAATTGCTGCCAACGGCATGGCGATCCAGACCGCCATATTACGCACGTGGCTGAACCGTCGCCACCGCCAGGCTCCCGCCACCAGCAAGCAGCGCTGCCCTCCGGATAATGAGTCAAATTCCACCAGCCTTTCCCTGGCAGCTTACACCGCCAGGGAAAGGCTGGCGGAATGAGTGACTCGCGGCCAATGTTCAGGCCCTGTTTCCAACTGGGCGGGCGGGCAGAAACACTGTTTCCACCCACCGGCTCAGCTGGATGTTCTTTATGTGGCTGGCTGGGGGGTTCTTCGCGCTGGCGGTCTTCTGTTGACCATCAGCGCAGATCTTGGTGGGGAAACCCGCCAAAATCGTAATGACCCTCTATGTGCTGTCTTTTGCTCAAAGTCCATCATTTTCAAAGTGATCTTTCATGGACCTAATTCCAACAGACTTGGTGACATACCAGCCACCTTAGATTGGGATGCTGTCAAACACAACGCTTGGCGGAATCAACTCTAGACTGGGAGGAGTTGATGAAGGAGCCAAAAATATCTCTGTAAGCAGCATGTCCTCTGGCTCTGTAGACTAAATGGAATGGGACAGGGGATTTGTCAATACAACATGCATACATATATTTTAACCGAAAGCCTTGGGAATCTTATCCTTAATAAGGGTCTGCACTCTATATATATCACATACATAGATACAAAAAACATTTGGCAGTGTCACAGTTGACTCGTCGCTTACGGGAAGGACCAGATGTATCTGCAGGATGGTCTTGCCTCTTGTAGGTCCTGTAAACCAAGATATGGACGACCCTTTGTGGTAGCCACGGTGCTGCTGACTAGGGAACGTCAAGGTAGTCCTTGCCCTCCAAAAGGAGTCCCTGAGAAAAAACCTGAAGGAAAAAACCTCAAAGGCTGGAACAGAAAAAAAAAAGGAACCGGGAAAAGGGAAGTCTTCAATAGCAAAAATATAACTGGAAGGACCAGAAAAAAGGCAAAAGAAAGGCTGGAAAACCGGAGCGTGATCACCACGAAAGGAAGTGTTGCAGCCCAATGAGACCAAGAGTCTCAGTCCTTATATACCCAAGAACAGGAAGTGACATTCAGGAAGGAAAAGACGCCATGTTAGATTGGGAAAAACTACCATAGGGAATACAGATGAAGATGCCATGTTAGAAAGGGATCCTGATGCATGCATGGAAGAGAAAGACATGCTGGGAAGAAGAAGAAGAACATGGCTCCACCCAAAAATGAGGCAGACAAGAAAAAGAAGAACAAAACAGAAAAGAAAAAGAACAGAGTAAGGCAAAAGACCAGGTACGTGATATAGTGGGAGGAATGGGGGCCCACTGTTAACTCCTAGGCCGCGCCGCGCCCCAAGCTCGCCGCGCCCCAAGCTCGCCGAGGCCCAATGCCAAACCTAGGGCCTCATGTGAGGAAATGCCGAAAAAAAGGGAGCGGCATGCCCAGCGGCCGAGGAATTGCACCGCAGCCCCAGCCGCGTCCCAACTCAGTTTCTCTGTGTGCGCCGTGGTAGGCCGCGGCACAACGGGCAGTGGTATTCATGAAAAACACCATGGTTTCAACTAATGATATTTCATGTATGGTTTGCCCAAGATGAGAATCAGCCCTGGAGCCAGCATACAGAGCTCATTGTTAACAAAAAGGCACGTGGAGTAAACAAATTGACTGCCCTGTAGCTCTCTTCAATCATAACATGATATTCCTGTGACCCTAACTGCATGGACCCTAAAAGGAGAAGGCACTCTCTAATCAGAGGATTGGAGGAAAAAAGTTGAGGAATTATTTCCTGGTTCATATGGAACTATGCAATGCCTAGAGAAAGAGTCGACGAAAAGGAGCACATAGACTCTTATATTATGTTAATTCCAATTTGGAGCCTGCATTATCACCAGGGGTCTCTAGGTGCTTGAGTAAGTGGCCTGAGAGACGCATACTTGTTAGAGTTATTGGTATGCCTGCTGGAATAGCCAGGTCTTGAGGTTGTGCCTAAACGTCAACAAGGAGGGCGGGGCATGCACATGGGCCTATATGGAATTCCACAGCCCAGGCCTGCACACAGCATATCAATGCCCTCTAGATCTGGCTTTGAGGAATCTAGGGATCTTTAAAAAGTGACCTCTTGTGGACCTCAGTTACATAGAAGGTATGTAATAATCCAAACAGTGTTTTGATCAAAGTAGGAGCACTGCAATAAAAGGACTGATATAACCAAGAGCTTCCCAGGTCGCCTGATGCATCAACAAGAGAGACACACAGACCTAAAATAGCAAGGTCTTAAGTTGCTTCTTGAAACTAAAGTAATTATATACGTTCCTTACGTGAAATAGGCAGTTTGTTCAATAGCGCAGGTGTCAAGAAGTGGAAGGACCTTCCTCCCTGTCTGGCCAGCTTGAAGCATTAAATCACTGCTACGTTAAGGTCTGCCGATCTTAACAACTAGGTAGGTCAAAGAGGCCGAAGCAAAAGGGGCAAGCTAGGCGCACCTGCGCATAGCACCTTGAATTGGTTGTGCTTCTCCACAGGGAGCCAGTGTAGGGTGCGGATCAACTAGGTATACAATATTGAACTGCATCCTCTGTTTTTATGGTTATCTATGTTACATAATGCTATGTTACATTACTTTATGTTATATGTATTTGTATAGTGGACTATCCCCAGCGAGGGTATCCTGGCGCTTCGCATGAGGCTAATTCAAGGTCAGGGGTACTTACTTAAAGAATCAGGTTTTCGGCTTCTTGCCTAAATCAAGAAGAGAGGAGGAGGCTCTAATGTGAAGTGGGAGGTTCCATGTTTAAGGAGCAATGTATGAGAAGGCTTGACCTCCATATCTGTTTCAGTGGATGCATGGGACGTGTGCTAATAAGAGTCTGGCCGAGCAGATGTACCTATAGAGTTGGTGGAAATGTATGTTCAGATAGGCTGGACATGAGTTGTATAGTGCTCTGTGCGGATGAAGAGCTTCAACTGTCTGCACTTAAGTAATGGGAGCCTGTGGATTTCCCTCAGGTATCGTGTGCTGTGAGACTAGCATGGGAGGATGAGGTTGAGTCTAGCTGCTGCGTTCTGGATGGTCTGTATTCTTTTAGTGAGTTGGTTTGTGATTCCTGCGGAGAGTGAGTTGCCATACTCCAGTCTGCTGATGATGAGGGCCTAGGTGAAGGTTCTGGTGTTGTTCGGTGGCCAAGTATAAATCTTTCTCAGCATCCTCAGAGTATGGAAATACAGGAAGCAACGGTGTTGATCTGGGTAGTCATGTCCAGTTTGTTGTCAATGATATTCCCAACGTTTCTTGCTTGTGGGCTGGGGTGGGTCTGAGATCTGTAGGCCATCTGGTGGAGTCCCACAGTGAGGCATGCTTTCCGAAGATCTCCACTTCTGTCTTGTCTCTGTTCAAATTGAGACAGTTGAACTTCATCCAGGTGGCAACTTCGATCATGCAGGTTGGAGTTGTTCCTTGTGCTGGGGGATATCAGTTGGGTGTCGGTGCTGTAGGATAGTATGTTGATGCGGTGTGCGCAGATGATGTCAACCAATGAAATTATGTAGATGTTGAAGAGGGTTGGGCTGAGAGATGAGTTTTAAGGTACTCTACACATGAGTTCCCAGGCTTATGAACAGTAAAGAGACAGGTTGATTGCTTGGGTCCTTTTAGTTACGAAAGCACAAATCCATCGGAGGGAGTCCTTGAATGCTAGCCTTGCGCAGTCATCTGATCAGGATGGGGTGGGAGACCATGTCGAAGATCGCTGAGAGGTCCAGTAGGATGAGTCCCGTGGCTTCTCCTTTGTCTAGGATCCTCCTGGCGTCATCTTTTGCCGTGATGAGGGTTGTTTCTGTGCTGTGATTTGGCCTAAAGCCTGATGCCGTGGTATTGAGGAGCTGGTAGTTGGCGAGGTGGCCGGCTTGGCATCTGTTTATGGGTTTTTCTAGGACATTGGCAAGATATAGTAGGAGGGAGATCAGTCTGTAATTTGCAAGTTTGGCCATGTTACAGACTTCTGAGAATGTGGCTGTGTTGATGGAGGTGCTGAGGATCGTGATACAGAGAACGTCCCATCTGGAGATGGCCTGCTTCTGCACTGCCAGACCTTTCTTCACACCCACATAACAGACAAAGAGTTGATCATACGCTTTTGTACGATCAAGGTAGAATGCCAAGGATCTTTTTGGGTCCAGGCGATGGACTTTCTCTTCTTCCTTAGAAGGATTGAGAGTGAGAAGGCTTTGCTGATGGGGATGAATCCTTTGTTGAAGGTGTGGTGAAGGCAGGGTTCTGACAGTGGATGGTCTTCATTATTGCAGTGGTTTAGTTTGTGCTGATGGTGTTTCATGTCATCAGGATGTGCAATCCATCTGAGATGCACAGACTGGCTGTGAGGTTGGTAGTGTCAGGTTGGAGGTTAACGTTAACGTATATAGCTGTGAATTTGCTGCTGAAGAAGTTTAAGAGATTGTTGCAGAGTACTTAAGATGGTGAGATGATGCTGGCAGTGGCTGTGGGGGGTAGGGGGTTAAGTCCTTGATAATAGAAAACATTTCTTTGCTGCTGTTGGTGCTGGTGTCAATGTGGTCTGATAGGTCCTTCTGCTTGGTTTCCCAGATTTGTAGACTGAGGATGAGCCTGAGGTTTCCAAGGCTTTTGAGGAGTGCAACTGAATTGGGGTCTGTGAGGTTCTCCAGGTGAAAGTTGAGGTCTCCTAAGAGGATGTAGGCTGGGGAGTTGGTGATAAGTGGTGCGACGGAGACTGCTATGTTGTTGGGGAAGTTAGTGCAGGTTTATTGGTGTCCATTGTAAATGAGACACGTGGCTCATGTAGTCTGATTTTTAAATGCCTGTGCACCGTCTGCAATCTTTTAATCAAGTACATTGGTACATTGCAATTGCAAAATCAGATCTAGAGCCAGTCAAGGCTCTGGGCACCAGATGCTTATTGTCCGGCATCTAAATATGTAGAGATTTTGCGCATGATGCAGAAATGATGACACCAGAATGCAACTGAAATCTGATCCTCCATTCACAAACGTGTATCATTCTGACCCCCAGACTTTGGATCACCAAAGGGGGAGTGTGTGGAGGACCTTTTGTTTTAGGCCAAAAGTTGCTTGCCTGACCAGAGATTTACCCGATTGCTGACAACGAAAACCTCTGTTTTGTATGCATTAAGCTAAGCCTATTGCTCCCTATCCAAGATCAGATGAACTGCAGAATCTGTTGGAACACAGAGTAAATGCCTGAATTATTGTTTAACCTTAGCAGGATCTGTATATTATCTGCGTACATGTTAGGCATTCCACGTAGATATTAAAAAATGAAGTGATAGTGAAGAGTCCTTGGGCACATCAGGAGAGACCCTCATGCTTTCGGAAATGAAGGGCACTAGCTGAACAGTTTGTGAACTGTTTGTCAAGAAGGAGGAGAACCATTGCAAAACCAAGCTCCTATCCCAAATGCCTTAAATAGTCCAGGAGGATGATATTGTCCACCACATCAAAGGCAGCTGAGAGGTCTAAGAAGATAAGGACCCTGGTACGCCCCAGCTGTAGGTCCATCCTAAGCTAATCGTTGTGGAAAAACATTTTAGATTCTTTAGCAAATGATGACTGCAATTCGCTCACGGAAGTAAAAGTCACAAAAACAACCATCCTCTATGTTTGCAATTTTATGTGATTTGGATCCAAAGGTTCGAAGGCTTCTAAGTCAGTGCTACAAAGAACTATTCCTAAACCACTAATCAGTAATGGTGGTCTCTAAACTATGCACTTTGGGAGACACTTCATATTTCAACACCTCTTCTGAAAAAAGAAAAAATCTATATTTGATTTCTTGTAAGTACTCACCACAAACTACTACTACATACAAAACTCAGGCAAAGAAGGACAGCACGGGCCAAGGGGCAGGACCTTGATTTGACCAAATTCAAAATAGTTGAAGAGAACTAGTCAGTTGGCAACCAGGGAGGGTCCTTGAGGAAAGTTTTAGGACATTTGAAAACCCAAACTGTCCTCAGCCAGTGCTTAGCTTGTAAAAGAATAAGGGCCAGATGTAGCAAAGGTTTTTACCCATTCTGTGTCTATGGGAAAAAGTGTTCGTACATATGGCCCTAAGTGTCTGGCCCGACATTTTGTTCAGAATGCCATGTTGCCAATGCTGTCGAAAGTCAGAGTGCCAAATACCAAGGCTGATTAGTATTAATTCAACCTCATCTCTCTTTAATCCACCACCAGACACTTCCTGCCTTTTTATTATACTTTGCAAGCTCTTTTTCACCCCACTCTCCCCTTGACACTGCTTTTCCTGTATTTCTCTTACTCCCTTCTCTTTGCTCTGGACCAAAGTTTGTTGAGGAAAAATAAACGCTGGTCCCTAAAAAATGAGTGGTGTTGGACCCTACCTGCCACTGCCAACTCTAATTAAGCACTGGGCATAGTGCATCACTGTGACTTTTCACAGGGATGCCATTTCAAGGTGTCTTCTAGGTGTATCAGTTTCTAACCCTTCTGTATGTTGCTGGTTACATCATTTATGGGTCACTTTGCAACCCCTAAAGATGCAGCCACTGATCTCATGAAAGTAATCATACTGTCTGCCTTTTTGATGATTTTAGCAGTTGCTTATTTACGCCTGTTGTCAGTCATGGTTTATTAGCATGATGGTGCCTGGAGCTTTCAATATAAATGTATGCAAATAGCACTCTAGCACTATCATAGTCAAAGATCATACACAGCATTTCATGTGATGTCATCAGGGCCAGTGGATGCGTGAATTAACTTCCATTGCTACAATGTCTCTGGTGACCTTCACTGTCTTTGCAGAGGTCGCAGCTGTAGCGCAGGGATGACTTTTGGATTCGGTCACCAGGGAGACTGTCAGTATTTTGCTAGCCTACAGTCAATTGGAGGACTGTCTGAGATTTTGCACATGCTATGACATGTCTCATGCCAAATCCTGTTGACGTAATCCTGCACAAGGTGAGAAAAAAGTTGTTTCTAAGGGCGTGTCCATTTTGGTAGCAGAGTGACAGCAGCGGGTCGTTTCCAGTTGTGGCTCACAGGAGGGAGAAGGGGCGGCACGGCACGCGGCTGAGGGGAATCGAGCAAAAGAAAAAAATTAATAATATTTTTTTTTAACCTGTTTTGCCGTGCCACCACCGCACCACTACTCAGCTGCAGGCACAGGCTCAGGCCCCCATCCTGCCCTGCGTCTAATCCTAACACTGCTTTCATGCTGCCGGCAGCATGAAAGCAGCGGTAGAATTGGACAGAACACCCTGGCTGGGCACTCCGAGGCAGAGGGTTGGCGGGTTGGACAGAGCCTAGTGCGCATGTATGTTTGGCTGTCCCTGTCACACCAGTGGCCCTGCCCCTTTTGCAGTAAAAACATATTAAACATAGTTTATTATGTTTTTACTGTAATAGTTTTGCAGCTGCGGCTGCTGCTGTTGGGGGGCGACGCTCCTCCGCCATAGCGGAGGAGCCGCCGCTGGTCGTTTCTGGGGGAACAATACAACATAAAAAGGGGTGCATTCGATCACATTAAAATTACTGCCAGTGGTTCCGGGTGGCCTGGTATTTGAGTATGGTAACACTGCCAGGGGAAATGCCAGTAGCCCTCCTTGTATGCATTTTTTCACAGTACAGTATTGCCGCCTCATTATGAGTTCCAAGGGTTCATGAAGGGAAAAGCTGATAATGCCATACATATTCGCGATTCCAAACGGAAGAACATTTTTTATTTTGTTTTTCCTGCAGAAATATCTAAAGGTAATACTTGCCAAAGTGGGTGGAACCCTGTGGTCAGTTTCAAATTAGCTCACAATTTGTAGGGCTGATTCTTGTCCAAAACCTTGAGTGTCAATGTAACACTTGTTGTTGGAAAGATGGATATAGCTAAGAGGTTTGCAAGCCATTAGAAAGTTCAAGGCTGCTTACACATACCCAGGACATGCCAGGCTTGTCAAGTCAACGAACGACCATTGTAAAGGTTTTAAAACCAATGAAATCTTCACCTAGTCGACCCACGGTCGAGGCTTCTGAGCTACTCATTTTGCACAAAAGGGCGGCGTCTGTCAGGCAAGTAACTGCACAGAGAGTATTGAAGCAACAAACTTCATAGTACACCACAAGATACTGCGGAAAGATTCCCATCTGCAGGGGGCATTGTTTAAGGGTAGGCATGCAGGCATGCTTGGAGGTCACGGCCCTGGGAGAACTGCACTTCATTTTCCTTGGTTTAAAGAGCCCAACAGGAGTTTCCAGAGCAGGACTCCCCAAGAGAATTCCACGCCTCTGCAGGGTAGGACCTAATTTGTTAAACACGGTTTATCTGCGGCAGAAGACTAGAAGACACTGCACAGTGCAACCGTGTATTTTTTCAATAGTCTACAGAAAAAAACTGGTCTCTTATTTTCTTTCTTTTTTCAAGGAAATTTCTCCCTCAGACTACAGAAAAGAGCTGGTCTCTTATTTTCTTTCTTTTTTCAAGGACATTTCTCCCTCAGAGAGGGCAGGTAATCTCTGTTTATGCTCTGACTTGACAGCGCAGCCCTGGCCAGACAGTTGTGTGAGCACCACTAGACAGGGGCTTTGGCCCTGCCCACATGTTCGGAGCCAGAAGTACTTGTTTTGATTGAGCATAAGTTGTATGCTTCCACAAAAGCTCGTCCTCCACTCAGCTATGATCAGTTTGTTTATTTATCCAGCTGGCTCTGTGTGAACTATCAGGGGCACACACATGACATTGTAATACTATAAAAGTGTCTTAGATAACTAGTTAATTAATCGTGCTTGTCTTTCCCTGGCATCAGCATAGATAGGAGAAGGGCAGTCATTATAAGTCTGGCCTGATAGTTCAACTCTCACCTGACCTTTTAACCTACACCAAAATTATCCTACAGTTGGTTGTTGCTTTTTTCCTACTGGGCGTTGGAGTGTTTTAAAAAAATAATGTTTCCTGCAATTAGATCAGACCTCCAAAGGCTAAACCAGACTAATTGTAAGTTGATGCAGAGGAATGTGCCTCAAAATAGATCCCAAAACCTAAGCAGATATCATCAAATCAATGAATGCTTAATGTTGGGGATTTGTAGAGAAGCTCAAGCAGTTCTGGGTACAAAGAACTGTTTTTGTCTCTACTCATGACGACCCCTTTATACTCAAGCAGTCTTATCTCGTGTCTGTCCTCTGCATGTGTCACACTATGGTTTCCTCTGATAGTGACATGCACCTCCCTGGTGCACCTTCAGGATAACGTAAGCTCTATATATCCTGCACTGATACATCAGGGTAGTGCCAATAGGTCTCTGTTATGATGTGATATCTAGTCACATACATAACATGTATGGTTATGGGCTAAAGAGGAAGTGGGAAGGGAGGAGGGTGAACTAAACGCACTGTGGTAGTGTGGTTTTGCTAAGTCTTCCGTTCTTTCTTCCCACGTACTGACTGTGTGATCCTAGATAAGTAAATTTTCTTTCCAGTGCTTCGGTTTACGTTCTACATTGTATTCGCCCTAGTTGCAATACATCAGATACAATTACATTGTGAGAATAAAAAGATAAAAAGGAAAAACTGGTTGTGGAATTAAAGATTCATTATGAAAATGGAAAGGGGAGAAAAACTGGAAAAAATCCATGTGTAAAACATAACACTAAAAATTATGCAAGTGGGAGGAAAATTGAGAGGAATGTCCAGCAAAATGTGTGATTCTGGATGAATCTAGCTGTCACTGAGGGAAGCGGTTCCTGTTCTGCGAGAAGAAGTGTTTGCTTTTCCAAAAGTTATATCTTTGGATGATGATGAACGTGGATGTAACATCTGCTAGCTTAGACGTCTTTTTAATTTTTCTACAGTTTATCTTGCCTTTAATGGTGATTTTGTCCTTGGCTTATAGCTGGTCAAGTACGTTCTGGTGTTCTCATAAGTGGGTTTGATGTTAAGGGAGAAGGAGCTACCACTAGACACAACATAAAATCCATCACTCAAAGTGCACAAGGAGCTTGCACAGTCCATTGCCACTAATCCTGCCTCTTTTCTTGCTCTGTTGTTCGCCCAAATTGCACAAATGGCTTGCGTGGTCCTTTGCCACTTAAATTCCTTCTGTGTTTTTGCTCCAGCCTTGTATACAACAACTGTGTAACTATCAGCTCGTAACATGTTCACTTGACCTAGAGAATGTGCGATAGTATGCATTGGATAATTTATCAGTCTTGCACTCTTTACCATGTTATGTGCCTTTTTGTACGTGGAGGCTACTGTAGTGACCAGAAACTGATCATTTAGAAGAGAACTTGTCATTTTTGTAGATGCCTTCTTCATGGCTCTCCATAGAAAGCGTTTCCACAATGAGTCAAGGTCTTTGCAGAAAAGCAATATGTTATGGATAGAATATATCTGATTCATGCCACATGGGCAAATAGTGTCCACTGTGTCCCCTCTGGAATTTCAAAATGTATGTTTCCAGGAGATTCGCTCTCATGAGGATAAAATCAGGATTTCGTGAGGTTAATACAATGGATTGTTGGTCGTCTTTCCCTTCACCAATGTCCTTCCATGGACCATTTTTCTTTCCCTCAGATTTTCCCTGTTTTATGCGTAATCTCTCCATTCTCTGTCTCCTTGCAGACAACTGCATTGTTGTTCTTAATGGGAGTATCTTCTTTTTACCACATAGCACACTGTGGCTTGCTTTGGTTGGAAAGACATGCGGCAATATCTACTGTTGATCTAAGATGGCACTTCTAGGTCCTTGAGGGAAGCAGAGGGCCTTCTTCCAGAAACACCGCTAGACTCTATCTGGAGATTCGCCAAGCTGGTCAAGGCAGTGGTGTAGCGTGGGGGGTGCAGGGGGGGGCGGCCGCACCGGGCGCAACATCTGGAGGGGGGGGCGCGCTCGCGAGTGCTAAAATCCACGGGTTAGGGGGCGCAAATTACTTGCCTTGCCCCGGGTGCTGACAACCCACGCTACGCCACTGGGTCAAGGTCCCACAGTTTAACAATGCACTGCGGCATTATGGTTGTTCACTGTGTTTCAATGTTTGGACCCGGGTCTCTGCTGAGGGGACTCGTACATTCTGATCAAAGCATAGAATTCCATTTTCAAGCAAAGTAAAGTTTATCAGGGTTCTTTGTACCTTATGAAATTCCGAGATATTTATATCTTTGGATGATGATGAACGTGGTTGCAACATCTGCTAGCTTAGAAGTTTTTTTTTATTCTCCAGTCTATCTTTTCTTAGTTGGTCATTTTGTCCATGGCTTATAGCTGGTCAAGCACGCTCTGGTGTACTCATAAGTGGGTTTGATGATAAGGGAGAGAGAGCTACCACTAGACACAACATAAAATCTATCTATCTATCTAGGGTTGGACCATCTGTAAGCAACAGTGTCAGTGTAAACATATTGTATCTTGTCACTTACGTTTGTGATTCCCAGCCTATAATCTTTGAGGTTAGTTTGTTTGTTTACTCGCAATTTTATTTGTCTTGAATTAGATGTCCCCTTTAGGATTGTCAAGCTGGCTCGGTGAGGTGACTGTTCTATGCTGAAAAAGCTGTGATCTGCAGGTCTCATCTTCTAATCCCCATAAAGCCAATCCTGCCTTCCATTTTTCCGATCTAAATTGAGTACTGTCAAAATGGGTAATAGAAACTTCTGTTATGAATATCCACAGATGTTTGACGTTTGTGTGATTCAGTGTGATTCAGACGTCGAAAGAGAGGGTACCATAGCTGATATGTATTTATTCTCCTTTAAAAAACTGAGGCTCGAAACTAACAGGCATAGGCAATAGACGGTTGAGAAATGCAAAGAAACAGGACAGACGCATAAATAAAACAAGCAAGTACATTAAAAGTGAAAAGATAGAGCAAGGATGCAATGCTCACCTGCTCCTGTTCCTCCATTCCCACTCCCAACTTCCTGCACCCCAAGCACAAATGATGTAAGTCAGCCTCTTCACTGACAACCTCCGTGCATTTCCAAAGCTTCATTTTAGGATCGATTTATCACATTAGTTGTTGTTTCTTGCCTTTGCATTAACCTTTCTGGTGTTTCAGCGCTGATTTAGTGAGTCTTGCCGTTTTCAGTTTTTTTTTAATTGCAATCTTTTATCCCCAAACCTAGAAGCAAGTCAGATTCTCTACTATATAAACCATTATTTAAAAGCATAGGTCTTAACATCTTAGCCTCGGAGTAAGTCAAGTCAAGTCAAATTAACTTTATTCGAATTGATATCCAAATACATAAAAGTGCAAGAGATAAAAGACCTTACTTACATAAATATTTTCACACATTTAAAAAGGTACAGATATGCAGTACAATAAATATAAAAAACAAATATTTACACACTTAAAAAGAAAAATAGGCAATAAAATTGATAAATGGAGGTGCAAAGCAGTACAACCACGAAGTATTATCTTAATGCAATGATCACAAGTATTGCTAGCAGTGTCTGTCAACTTTTATGCTAGTGTCAATGAAAATTAATGGGTCTTATAAGAGAACAGTCGGAACATAACAAGTGCCAAAAGTTAAAATTCTCACGTGTCATTAGAGATTTCTTCATATCGCAATCTATCTGAGTTAGTGAGTTGTGTGTCTGGAGGGCCTTCTTAATAAATTTGAGGATACCATAACATATGTACATGTTTGACATTTTAAAGAAAATAAGGACCTCCTGATAATGTATAAGACCCTGAGACCGGAAAAGGCAATGTAGAGTAGAGGATCTGATATCGCTATAGAATTTTCAGAACAGTGAAAAGTGGGGGGTCGTGTGACTTGCCTTTCCATCATATGGACACCTTGGCGGGTTCAGAAGCCATGAGTGTGTTTTTGGGAAGACCACTAAATGGTGAATCCACTGTAAATGTACTCTGGTTAATAAAAATCTTGTCTTTGATATTTTTCACATTAATCAGGTTTCCTTGAATCCCCTGTTGGCTGAAGGCCTTAGAGTATCTATCTACTGCGGGTTTCATTTTTTCATGGGATTCTCTATTTGCTCCCTAATTCCCATCTAGGTTGATTTTATTTCTCTTTTGCTGAATTGCTAAATACTATGTGGTTCGAATGGATTAAAATATACCTCTAATTCTAATAGCAGCAATATTATATACTAAAGCCACAGTATTTTACCACAGTAATCCAGACCCAGACATTCCCTAATAATTTCCCCAGTAAACTTGGTACCTTGTTCTGACCACATGCTATGCCATTTCATGAGTGCATTGAGATCAGTAGTGTCCTCCATGTACTCTATACCCAGTGCTTTGTTTACAATGAAGGCTGGAATCGACTTTGGCGCAGTCAGTAGCCTGTGTAAAAAGACACTTTCTTGCAGCTGTAATGGTTTACACTTTTCCCTACCCATACTGAGGAACAATATAGTGTCACTGGGAGACATTTACTCCCATACAATTTAGTAATTTCTCGTAAAGGTTTGCTTCCAGATTTCTAGGCAAAACTAGGTACAGCAGCAGTGGTCCATATACATTTTAGCTTGGCCGTTTCCATATGAGATGAACAATCATCTTTCTGAGAAAAAACAAAACCCAAATAGCTAAATGTTTTCTCCTCTTCGAGCTTTTGAACCTTTACAAAATGCCTTTTCCCCTGTTTCAGCCTTTTCCCACATAACATGGTGTAGGTCTTAGTTAATTTAAACTTTAGATCTCTGCTTTCCATAAAAATAACAAAATTAGTTATCAGTCACTGGAGACCATTTGCCTTCCTGGATAAAAGTAATGCGTTGTCTCTGTAAAGCAGGATTGGGGTAACACGGGAATCCACCCTGGGGACGGCAGCATATAAGTTCTACAGGAAGCCATCCACCCCATTTATGTATAATGAAAATAACAATGGTGGGAGTACGCAACCCTGCCTAATCATCCGAAAAGTATTTGTACTTTCCCCATTCTTCCCATAACGCACACAGCAAGTTAGGGAAGCATACAACCGGGAGAGGTGACTTACAATATAATTCTGAGTGCCCATATCTATTAACAGCTGCCATAACTTGTCATGATTCATCAAGTCAAAGGTGCTGGGCAAATCTGCAAAACACAGCTCAATACGTCCCTCTCTAGCCAGTGTATACTTGCTAAAGATGAGATCTAAGTTTATTTCCTGTTACACTGTACCTATTTTCTTCCTAAAGCCATATTGTGATTCCGTCAATATACCTTTTTCCAGGCCCCAAGATTCCAACCTTGCTAAGATCTCCCTACCCATGGTTTTCACAGAGGAATCCAGAAGCGATATGGGATGGTAACATCTAGCATTGGCTCTGTTCCCTTTTTTTTAAGTAGGGACAATCACACTATCGCTCCAGGATTTTAGGATATAGCCATTTGCTTCTGCATCAAAAAAAATGTCTTTAATTCAGAAACCATTGGGATGTATATGAATTAAAAACATCCACTGGGACCCCATCGGGCCCCAGGACTTTTCCTTGGGCACTATTCTTTAGGGCTACACTAAATTCCTCCATGGTAATTTGTTCAAGGGGCTTAAAAGGAATTGTATTTAGGGGGCTCAGGGGCACGTTAGCGGCAATGTTTTCTGGATTAAAAATGCCTTGAAAATGTTTGCTACAATTGTGGGGTGTGACAGAGACCTCTATAGATGGACTAACGCTCTCTTTGAGGAAGGGGGAATTTACAGTTTTCCACAAACTATTATTTACAGTTTCAGCTGCTTGTTCTAAATCTGCCCAGTACAACTCCTGAAGTTCCTTCTTTCTTCTGTCTAACACAATCCTATAGTTGTTTGGAAGTTCTTTAATTTTCCCCCATTTCTTGTGTTTCTTGAAGGGCCTTTCTGAGTGCCTGATTTGCTCTACTACATTGAGAGTTAAACCACCCAGAATTAGTTCTTCTCTTTCCGGGCTCTTTAGCTGGCAGATGGAAATTTTGAAAATTGTTGTTGTTATATGAAAAGAGGCCTCCACCACCCTATCACAGTCTGCCCCTATGCATATAAAAAAATAACCCTATTGCTCTAATATAATGGATTCAAGTATTTTAGATTAATTTATCCCCACCCATTTTAAGGCAACCCTTTTTCTCCAAGAGGTTTTAATAGTCAGCTCAAATACCATTTCCTCAGGTTTATTATATATCCATTTTAAGGAAAGCTTTAACACTGTGTAGTCACTGATCACTGTATTCTCTATTTTAAGGGATTGGATCAAACCATTACGTGATCCATAATAGAAAAGTTCCCATTACCATGAAAGGTGAGGAACCAAGGGCCATTTTCTCCTTGTTCCTGTTCTATTATTTCTAAGTTTAATTTAGACAATAGCTAGTTTAACAAATCCCCACAGAAATCATGTATAAAGTGTGAATGATCAGCCCCAAAACAGTCCGAGAGGTCGCAAACTGAGCTACTTTTATTCTGACATTTTCCTGTATTAAATTCTCCGGCCCAGAGGTACGTATAATTTGAGCCCACCTTATTTGCAAAGGCCTCTATATCCTTTCCCAATTCTATAATAATTTTACTATGTGTATTGTTGAAGATATTGTTATAAAGGGTTCTTAGGATGACCTTGTACCTTCAGGCTGTAATTGGGTAAGCCACCTGATAATAAGGTGATTTGGTTAGAGTTTTCGTAACAATGATGGGCAATAAATTAGAGATGAGTGTTGCCAGACCCCTTTTGGCTCGTCCGTTTAGCAAGGGGTAACTGGTGTTCGGATAGAAAAGAAACCATCTAAAAAATAAAAAAAATAAAAATCCTGCTCCAAGTTTGCTGTAAACATATTAGCTGGGCAGATGTTATAATGTTTAACTATTTCGGGTTATGTAGCTTGGATATTACACCCGCTACATTCCAGCATTTGATAAGTAAATATTTGCTCAAATTACTTGTTATGTTAACTGCCTCCTGGCCATTTATGGATTTGCCTTGTAGGCCCTGTAGCTCTAAACCCCTATCCCCATTAACAGGCTCCACATCCTGTGACTGCCAGTCCTGATCATTTAATTGAGATAGTGGGGAAATCTGTTTATAATGGTACTAAGAGGCCTGCTAATCGATGCATGCTGCCTTCCTTGTTGTCCTACCCATAAGGAATGAGCGCCGTTTGTACGAGGAGCTGGGTCCGGGGTATTCATTCTACTGTGTCTAACCGGTCTATAAAAGTAACCTAAAGGAAGAGATTCTACTTTGCTCAAACAAAGGGATCCTAGTGCTAAGCTCTGTAGTAATCTTGCAACAATACATGGCCTTCTAAAATTTACTTTTATACTGTCCCCTGTGGTACCGAGTCATCATGTGTGGATACAGGTGCCGGTTGTCGGACCACTGGGGTGTCTTTCCCCAGCCCTTGCTTATGCTTTGTAGTGTGTTGCGGAGATAAGCCCTTTTGAAATTTAATGGACTTGACTTTGGCTTTAGCACTAGATGTGCCCTTAGCTTTTTTGCACCATGGTGGGGTTACCTCCAGGGCTATGCCCTGATCACTCGTGCCCTCAAACAAATCAGGCACAGGAACTGGGTCACTTGCACGGTCCTGTAGCGTGCTAGGGGAATTGAAGAAGTACCCCCTTCTGAATGAGCAACAAATGGTGCCATACCAAGGCCCATGGAGAGCCTTCTCTCAGAGAATTCAGTCTCACCGTTTACCACCCCAATTGCTCTCTGTAACATTCTATGAATAGCTGTGTGTTTTTAACAGCAGGACTCTGAACAGGGACTACGACTGGCAACCTTTCCCCCCCCCTGCTTAATCGGGATATAATATGTCAATAAGAATACAAAGGTAAAATACTTTCCCCCTAGTACTTATAAGCACTGCTCATTAAGGGTTGGTTTATCCACAATGACCATACCACTGAAAACACTCTAATGATACACAAAAGTCTCCAGCCTTTAGTAAAACAACCTGGAGAGGTATTTTCTTACTTCCAATGAGTCGTTGTCAGAGGAAGGGCCCAGCCTTGTCTGGCCACGGACAGACACAGAAGGGCCCGCCCTTGGCCTGGGCTTTGCCCACACACGCCCCATGCTCGGGGACCACTGCGCACTTTTAAAGAGCCGTCAGTCGCTGGTAATGCGGGTAGGAATGACAGGATTTGTAGTCCCCAGCAGCCGGTTTGTAGTTGTTGGTAGCTTCCCCCTGTAAGAACAGGCCCCAATGTCAGGTGGCGCCCAGCACTCAGTTCACCTTCAATTAGGTTCAGGTAATGCTCAAAGCAGCCCCCAAGTGCTCAGGACCACTGCACACATTTATAGCACCGTCAGTGGCTGTAATGGAGGCAGAGATTATGGGACTTGTAGTCCCCAGTGGCCAGTTTGTAGTCGTCATTGGCTTTTTCCCCATTAGAACAAGTCCCAATGTCAGGTAGCACTCCAGTGATGCTCAGCACTCTGTTTGCCTTCAATCAGGTTCAGTTAATGCGCAAAGCAGCCCCCAAGTGCTCAGGACCACTGCACACTTGTATAGCACTGTCAGTCGCTGGTAATGAATGCAGGGATGATGGGCCTTGTTGTCCCCAGCGGCCGGTTTATAGTCAGAGGCAGCTTCCCCCCATAAGAACAGGTCCCAATGTCAGGTAGCGCCCAGTGACGCTCAGCACTCTGTCTGCCTTCAATCAGGTTCAGTGAATGCGCAAAGCAGCAGTGGAGTAATCTACAGAGCGAGGCAAGGGATGGTCTTCCCACCACACTAGGCCACCACAACACTTCGAAGTAGGGTTCTTGATGTTATTACATCGGTGTCTTTGGGACTTGTTACAAGTGCCCAGGAGGGACGTAGTATATCGCACCTGATAAAATCCAATACCCCAGGTTTCATTATTTAGCATGCATGATAAATTCCACCTATCATATTTTTGTGCTGAAATTAGGGGTTAGCATGCAGAGTTTTGTAGTATAGCACCGAAATCTGCATGCTTCAAGATTTATCAGACATTATGCACTTGTTAAAATGTTGCAAGGCTTGACCTGCTAAAATGTAGCCGGGAGTGCAAGCCTACGATCTGTTTGCACATGGTTTGCAATCTTCTGAAGCGCTCAGTCAGGGCCTCTCTTTCAACACTAGGGCGTTTAAGCTAAGCAGTGCTGTCACTGTTCTTATACATGAAGGTTTTAGAGTATACAAATATGATTCGGGTTCACAATGACATTTCATTTGCACATATCTGGTAGTATCTGATATACACTTGAAGTTTTGCAATCTTGTGTTTTGTGCTTTCTTTGAAGTAGTAACATTGTAGCTTTTGTGGTTGCATACTTTGGCCAGCATCCTAGCCGCCCTTTCTATCTGAAACAGGCCACTGCATGCACTTTCCAAGTGACCTTTTTTTGCTGGCAGAGCGATCTGCATTTCAGCCAGAACTTTCTGGATCCTAGGTTACAGTACAAGATGTAATAAATGTTTATGCAAATAAAGACCAGGCATCCATCTCAGCTCACGTTCCAAGTAATAAATCTCCTGTTTCCAACCTCAAACCACAAATATAAGTAAATCTTAGCTGCCATAAAATTATGCAAAGGAATCTGTTGTATATGATGTATCTCTTTATACATCTCTCTTTGCCTTGTATATCCTGCCCAGAGCTGAGAGCTACTGCCATTTCACCCTTGGTTAGCAGAAGGAATCGGGGCAGAATCTAGCACCCATAGGTGTAATAGAAAAGACCCTTGCGTTGACTCCCAAAATGTGATCCCTGGCTTCTGTTACTAGACAATGTGACGTCTAAATTGGTATAAAACCAGCCTACACAATGCCTCCTCTGTTCAGTTTCTATCTAAATTTGAGAGTCCATTTACGAAAGTGTGCACTTTTAGTCTTATTCAGATTTATAGTTAGCCCTTATGAGTAAAGAGTTTTATTAGCTGAAGCCAGTCTATTTTATAGACCCATCTCCATTTGATGTAATACAGTGGTATCTTCCGAAAGATCAGGGTCTGTGCATTGTGTTATTCAGTTTTGGTGGGTAAATCCCTACCCTTGCAATAACTTCACAGAAATCTGCCAAATACAACAGAATCAAGTTTGGGGATGGCACCAACCCATGCATTACCCTTTGAGGCATTACAAACATGCAGTTGATGTGCCGTCAGCCCTAGTTCCTAAAGCAGAAGCGGACTTCTGATAGATCAGCTGGATCAGGTGTAGGAGACCATGAGTCTCCCAAAGTCCGTGAGTCTGGACCACTGCAAATATCTCTGAATTGAGTCAAAAGCCTGATCCAAGTAGGAAACGCAGTACAGACAAATGGACATTCACATTTAATTGACTCTTCCCCAGATGGAAGATGAATCTCGCACGTGTGATATAAGGAGTGTTATATGGGTGCTCAGTAGCTACTTCTGAAAGGTATCAAATTAGTTATTGCATCTGTTTGGAGCTTACTGCCCATAATATCTGTTCTTCATGGTAGCGTAGACTGATGCTTGCATGAATGCTGGATCTCAGTGGGGTGTACTTCTTTGCGTCCAGGTGACAGCGAGTCATGCAGGTAGAAGATGAAGTGGCACATGAGGCCTGTTTCTTAAGTAACAATTGTTGATTCATAAATCACCTTAACATAAGGCACGATATGATAAATACAAATATTATGAGGGTAATGAGTATAACAGGCTTTCATTTCCTTTTTTTTTTTTTTTTTTTGAATTTAAAATTAGGCCTGGATGAAATGTTAAATATGCCAGAGTAGTCTGGGTAAATTGGTAATTTTGTGTTACTGTTATCACTCAAAATTACAGAAATTATGCGATTATGTCCGTTCACGTAAATATGAGTAAAACGGCACACAAATCCTATGTCAGGAGCAAAGGACCAACAAAATGGATTCATGAGTCCATTTTGGGTGTGAGTGTGGATTTGGTGCTTAGAAAATAGCACTAATTGCAGGGATACGCTCTCCGCATAAGTTTGTGGTAATTTTGCGTAATTATGCTACAGCAAATTGCACGAGTTACTCCCCCCTTACTGAAACTCTAGTCGTGTATAAACTGTCTCCATAAGCCACAGACAAGTTTATCTAGGTTGTATTCCCACCAGAATGTGGCAAAGTGGCAGGCACTGATCCTTTTCCCGCTGGTCCTCTGAGTCCTCATGCTCCTACAATGGGTAGTCATATAGCACATGCTCCATCGGATCTGTGTGCAGCCCTCTACTGGACAGAACGTATTTTGTAATCATCACGTGACTTTCTCTTAACATTGACTTATGAGTTAGCAGAGGTCTCACATATACGTTTTTCCTAGACATCTTCCAGAGGTCTAATAATTAGAAAAAAATGTTATGATGTCAAAAACCTTGGGGGAGAGGAGTATGCAGTGGTCGCCTAGGCCGCTGTGTGCTCCCACTCAAAGCCCACAGCCACAAAGCTTTCCAAATTGATACCACCTGTCGGGGGCCGGTTTGCAACCGCAGCTGTGGTTGTAACAGAAAAAATGCATGTTTCTTACCCCGTTTTCCTAAAAATGTTCGTAAACAGTACATTGCGACTCACAAAGACGTTCATGAACTGTAACCTGCCCAGTGCTTAATTTGTGCTTGTTGTTTCCGGTGCTGATCACCGGCACTTATTTTTGAGGGCCGGGGCTTATTCTTCTGCCTCAAGCATTTGCTGCAAGCAAAAGACACATATGGGAAAGACGGAGGAAGGGAAAAACGAAAAAGCGTCACAAAGGGAGAAAGTAGAAAGCTGCTAGAGTGAGCTGAAGAGGCAGGGAGTGGCCTTAAATGGATTGAAGAGGCCCGAGGTGTTTTCATGATTATGCCGCCTCGGTATTCCCTGCTCTCACATTTAATTGCAGCAGCCGCGTGTTTAAGAGAAGGGCTTTGGGCACCAGCGCTTCTTTATTTACAAATTAAGCACTGAACCTGCCTTTGATGTAATGAGACGTCGAGTAATGCGGTTGTAAAGCCTGTGATTTGGGGAATCACAGGGTTTGAACTGGCAGCGACCTTCATACTTTGCTCCTGATATGACATACTGGTACCCAGTGTTGCATAGTGCTGACAACAGTGTCAGACACAGGCACTCGATCTGCTCGTCATAGACAACGAGTGCCAGGCCTTCACCCTAGCCTGGCAAAATATAGTCTGTTTCACACGCCTGTGTCTTTCAGTAATCATATGTTTGCCCTGCTCAAATAACCTCTCCTTTCTCCTGTGGAGAATAACAATTATTGTTCAATGGAAAACTATCCGTAATCCAACCAGGCACAGGCTCCTAGGCTGTGAAAAGCTCCTTTCGCATAGACAGTGTCAAATATTACGTTATCGTCCAGCACTAAACTAAAGCTTACTAAGGTTTAAACATATTTTATGTATTTAGAGTTAGTGCTGGATGCAATGTTTTCTATTGTTCTTCAATGTATGCGAGACCTACGTTTCTCTACGTGGGAACGGTCTATATTGATATATGTTCTGTGACAAAATTCATCTCTGCAGGTATGAATACAAAACAACTATTGTATTATTTTTGCTATAGAAAAATACAAAATGAAGCGTACCGTGTTCTGAAATGCATCTTTTAACAAACTCACCTATCGACACTGAAGCATAACAATCTAAATAGCATGGTGACATCTTTTAGCTGTCTATTATCTGCTTTAAGGGCATGGTATGTACGTATTCCGTTCTGTTTTGTGATTGTTAGTCCAACACGTTGTCGCCAAAACTGGTTTTGAGCTCACCTCCCATATTTCCACTGGGAAAAACAATCACAGGGACATTTCATACTTACGGTTGTTTCTGCCATCTTAAAATGTCCTTATAGTCTTAGCCCTATTTCTTTAATGAAATTAAATTTCTTTGAAATGTAATACATAACAAATTTCTCCTTATTTGATATCTATGTGTATTATGTTTACCATAAAACATTGTTCATTTGGTTTTCATATAGATGTTTAGTTTTGGCTGAAACCATAATCTGCCACCTTTAAAGTTCTTAAGCAGTTGAGTAATAAAACGTTTTGCTTAAATGGCAACATTGTTTAAAATATTTCAAGCCAAATTCCGATGTAATCCACTTTAACCTTGTTTGTTTCTTTCTGTAATAAAAGTTTGGTTCTATCTCTCCCTCTTGACAGTTATGGCACGTGATTGATTAATTGAATGCTGCTTGCATAATTGCATGGCATTGTTCTTTAATAAAACCTAGAAATTAGAGATGTCTGAATTCCAAGTCTGGTGTTTGAAAGGTGCTCTGAAAACGAGACTTTTGCTTTTCTGGCAGTGTCTGGTAGTTTTTCCCACTTGCAGTCTATGTCACAGGAACATCTTAGAGTACAGAGTTTCCCAAACTAAAATGCACGACTGTGCCTATTTTTAATTAGAAAATGGATTGAGGCCTTACCCTATGCTCTGCTGCGAAGGGGTTTCTCCAATTTGCTACAGTTCTTGGTATCAGCCCCAAGGTTTTTCAGCAGCCTTGTAATGTTAGTGATCAGATGGCCCAGGCCAGGCTCCACTCTGAGAAGTGTTCCAGCTTGAGACTCCAGCGCAGTTTACCATCTGCCACTTTTATGGGCGTGTTCAAGATGTTTACACACAATTACATAAAAAAATCTCCTCCGCCTCATATTCATTATAGCTAGATGGGCCGTAAAAGTTTGTTGTTCTAAAAATTGGGTTGTGGTGCTAAAAATGGGAACCCTTGTTACAGTAGTGTCTTAATAGTTTTGTTGATTTTTGTTAAGACTGAACAATACTTTGTAGTGAATGATATCACACCTTTATCCACTTTCAGTGAAGGTGCTGACAACAAGGACTTTTCTGCCCTGGCCTGAAGTTGTCGTTTTGTGTAAGATCTAGTATCTGGAGAGCTTCTAGCTAGCAAAGCCTTCAGTTAATCTAGGCAGAATGATGAAAGTGGAAACCACGGAGTTCGAAAAGTTGTTATGGGATGGGTGAGCTTGTTGGTGGTCAATACCAGGCAGAGGATCACATTATCCGACCTAAGTGACAGATTGGTACAACTAATGGTGATGTCAATTACGAGTACACGTGACTGTGAGTAGTAATTGCACCAAATTTGTGCTGGTGTGTACAATAATTTGGAAATGCGTACCTAAATGGGATATCACCGTTTTGCCTAAGCTATTGCTGTCTACACACAGGCCTGCATTGGGAGTTGCTTCCGGGTGCAGTCAGGAGAGGGTGAATATTACTCTGATTACATAATAGATTATAGTGTTAAAAGGGGTGCAGAGACTTTTTTTCACCCTTCGTAGCGCTAGAACTGGGATTTAAATACCTCGGAAGGTAGGAGATGCTGTTCAAAAACAGTAAATATTATTTATGAAAGGGCAGAGGGAAAGGTGGAACACAACACAAACAGCAGGCTGTGTATACCTAAGTGGGGTTGGGCATTATCAAACTGTTATCGTTTTGCAGAGTGGGTACACTGAGGAGACGAGGTACATATATAGTAGTGATTGTTTTCATCTTACTTGTAAAAAAATCTAATTAAATTCAGAAAGGTACCAGGGAGAGGAGACCACCACTTAATGCACAATTTATGAATCCCAGAGTGCATGTGTGCAGGGGTCACTAATTGTATAATTTTACACATGTGTCACATAATTAGATTAGCGTTTCAACTTTTGTTCTGCTTGGAGGAAAATGTCAGGATTTCTGTGGCTTGAGTTGAGAAGAGGAATAATTCAACGTAGAAGAGCTCAAGTTAAGGCTTTCCATATCCAACACAGAACAGAATTTCTGTAATTATAAACAGGTGTATGACTTACTGCTAGATTTGGGGTACATTTCAGAATAGGAGATCAGAGAGGCTCACGTGAGTTCTGTATTTGGGTTATTCATGTACACATGGGAGACCTCTGACCCATCTCGGATAGTGTTTTGTTTGGATAAATGCCACAAAAGTCTAGGAATTTCAATGTGCTCATAGTGTGGCACAGCAGTGGCACTCATACCTTATTGATGTCTCAATGTATATTGACACTCGCTAGCCCTCAACAGCAAAAGTCTTAATTACCTTCATGCACTACACCCTGACCACCTGTGACACTGTCGGGCATGCACATAAGGAGCCTGGTTGGAGGACTACCAATTCCAGCCTGCACCTGCCCCCTAGGAGGTGGGTCTTTGAAGCGGGGAACCATACAGCCCATAAAATCCCTGACGGCCTGCCACGCTATGGGACATTTCTTTGGACATAAGGAGCCTGGTTAGAGGCCTACCAGGTCCAGCCTGTATCTGCCCCCCAGGAGGGGGGGCTTTGATGCAGAGAACCAGGCAGCCCATAAAATTCCTAAGGGCCAAGAGCGGGCCCGTCTGAGCCCATTCGCATCAAGGCAAGGCTGGATACTCCCTCTTGGCCTGTTGACTGACTCCCCTCTAACTGAGACTGCCCTTGACCCCCGCCCTGGGACTTACCTCCAAAAGAGAGCTTAAGTTAGGCTTTATCAATTTCCATTAGGATATGGGGAAAATGAAGGTCAATGTGCCCAAAGAGGCCCAAGAACCTGGTTGCATCTTCATCTACCTCAATTACAAATTACATAACTACTTTGATGGGACCTATTACCTCTGAGCTCGGCCTTGCCGAGGAAAGGATAGACTCTGCACAGACTCTGCACAGAAGCTTACTTGAACTCGCCCTCTGTCTCTCATGAGTCATCACGGTCTCTTGGTACGTCTGCACTCTGTGAATCAGCTGCCCTGTAACCCTCAATTACAGACACTCTCTGACTTCTGGCCAGCAGAGGGCAATATGTAAAGGTGCTAGCAGGTAGGATGTTATGTTTGGCATTTCACGTGTAACATCACCAAATGAGATTGTCCCATCTGACTCAACTAGCAACCCCACGAGTATTCAGCACTCACTAGTAAGCATGTCACCCCCCTAAGGAAAAAGGAAAGGTCAGTCACTAAAATCTGCCAAGACAACATTCAGTTTCCGTCTGCAGAAACACTCCACAGTGGTAACTCAAACAGAGAAGGGTGATAAAAATGGATTATATAAAAAAGTGACAGAACATAGCAAAATCCTTTTCACTGCTGTCAAGGCAAAGTTAGAAGACCTCCATAAGGAGATTAAACGCTTTTTTAATTCACTGGAGGTCAAAATAAATCACCTGTCAGCATTGCACCAACAATAACTTTGCCCTTTGGGTGTCATTAGACTAATAGACTATGCCCCTTCCACCGCTCCACCTAATCCTACAAGTAGAAAGGAAAAATATCACAGTCCACCCACCTGGAATAGAAACCAAGAGGCGGAACCTAGGGGAACAAGGTATCCATTTATAACTCTCCCCAGAGTGTACCCCTTCAGTCATTGCATTGGAATCAGTCCACCCTGTTATATCCCATGCGGAATGAAGATGGTCTAGACCTTATCCATAAAGCTGCATACTGGCTGGGAGAAAATGCTGGCTCACATAGCGACCTAACTAAGAAAAAACTTATTGCCGGAAGGGTTGGATGGGACTGTGTGGTAGAAAATTTCAAAAGGCCAGCTTTAGTTTAAAAAACATTTACAACGCCTGAACTATTTGCCAAAACTACCTGGAAGAACACATGCCGACCCTCTGGGATATTTTTATAGACCACCATCGCAATTTCAAAGTTCTATCTGCCATTTCTCTCCGTGTCCTCTGGAAAAGCATAATCCCATTCCGGGTTTCAACCTTGAGCTATGAATAGATTCATCCCTCTGGACTCAATGCTGGGTGATGAATAACTACAAATCCCGGATCCTTCTATTCATTCTAATTCCCCTCAACTTGACCTTTTATGCACAATTCAAGCTCCGTCCTACATCATGAACGAACGACCAGTTCTAAACTACAGTACTAAACATAGCAGAGGTTTAAATTTGCTCTCTTGGAATTTAGCCGACATTTGTACAAAGCTGTTACAGACAGACTGGCTGGATTTCATAAACAAATTTGACATAAGCCAAGACACCTGGATTACAGAAGACTTTCACAGCGATGGTTTTCATGGTTATTGTTATCCAGCAACTCCTTCTATTGTGGGTAGGCACATTGGGGGTTTGGCGATCCTTATTTCCATTGAAATCCCTTGCCTTGGTGTCAATATAGTGCACTGCTCTGCATGGTTCAGGTATTGTGTTTCTCTCTTCCATATTCACTGATGTACTGATTATAGATTTTTATTATACCATTTTTGATAATCAATCCACGGTGGTTTATAGACTCACTAGATACCATTTTGACTACGTTCACTAGTCAGCATAAACAGCAATTATTATTGGTGTGGGCAAGAAATTTCAATATCCTATTTGCAAGTTGAGTAGACACACAGTCTGTGGCTTTGTGGATAATAATGGGGAGGACATCACCCATTTCAAACATAATTCTTCCAGGGATGCACTAAATGGGCTCATGATAAGGAATCATTTGGTGGTATTACGTGGCCAAGCACCAGAAAGGTATACATGCATCCCAACCTTTACAGGCTCTGGCCAGGACAGTACTATTGATTTTATTTCACCTTCCTTGAATTTTAGTGCACTATTTATTGATTTTAAAATCTTCGCTAACTGTATTAGCGATCATAAACTCCTTAATCTGACCTTCAATTTACAATTTAGGGCTGATTGTGAAGGTACAATCATGGGAAGATTGGGATGTAGTGACAATATGGGTATGAGTACTAAAAGGAATAGAGTTGATGCTACTTCATTCTTGAATTAGATTCTATTGATACTTGCCTAACATCTGAAGCCTATCCTAGCTGAATTGTAAATTATTTTGAAATGGGTAGTCAACAAATATTATAGATGTTTACTACCAGGACACAGAACAAGTATACACCGCTTCATTGATGGTTTAATTGAGTTTGCTCTACAGCACATAAACAACTGAAGTAATCCAGGCCATCACAATATGCCCCCCCAGGGAAAGTGTCAGGTCCCGAGGGTGTACCAGTGGACGTCCTCAAGTCCAACTTTGCAATATGCTTCCCAATCATCATTTAAGCTTCATGTACTGTGATTCAAGGTATCTCGATAGCGACGTGGAGATGACAGTTATAGTACCAATCTATAAACAAGGAGATAAAAATAAACCTAATTGTTACTGGACAATCTCCCTCCTGGATTCAGCTTTCAAAATATTGGGACAACTCCTCCTCCAAAGATTGGAGGACTGGGCTGAAAGAACTAATCTCCTTTCAGATGTCCCATATTGCTTCCGTCCACGTATTGGCACAGTTGAACAGTCTTTAAATCTTTCCCTAATAATAGGGAAGGTTGTCAAGGTCAGAAGAGGTACTTTACACTTGGCTTTCAAGGACATCTCCTATACCTTTGACAAGGTGAATCGATCTGCATTGTGGGTCATGTTAGAAAACATGGGAGTGGCAGAGGAACTGGTCACTTTACTGAAAAATGGATACTTCAGAGAGAATTAGATATGACCCAAATGGAGAGTGTACTGTCCCTGTGAGCTCCAAGCGTAGTGTTCAGCAGGGATGTATTTTAGCACCTTTTATATTAATGCCCTGGATACATTTCTCGCACAGGCAGGTGCGGATGTGCCTCTAGTCGTTAAAAGACCAATTCCAACTCTGCTCTATGCTGATGATGCAGTGCTCCTAGAAAGACCTGCTATCGACATTCACATTTTATTAGATGCTTTTACTGTTTTTATGAGTAACCTAGATTTAAAGTAGATTTTAGTAACTTTTTTATCATGATTAGGGCCCCCAGAAATGTGAAATCCAAATCACACTTCGTAGATGGGGCGTAAAGACCTTTAGTTATTTGGGTATCACTTTTAACACATCATTACATTGGGGACATTTAATAAATAATGGAGCGCAGCAGCTCTTGAGGGTGCAGAGGCAAATCTTCCCTTTGCTAGTAGGCTAGGTCACAGGCCGTCATGCCAATCTGACTGGGCGAGCCTTGTATCTGGGGGATGCACCAACACAGAAAACACTCTCAAAAGTAGAAAATGAATTCCTGTGTAGACTTCTCTCCGTGCCCAAGCGTACTGCTACATTTTTTTTTTGCTGAATTAGAGGTGAACTATTTGTCAGACTCCATTCTTATATCCCTCCCACCTCCACCCTGTCACTATGGCTGAAGATTTGGCATTCCCCATAGGCATCCTTGTCTAAACCAATACTGAAAGATTGCCTAGAGCTGGTCAATTTACTTAAAATACCATGGCTCATATATATAAAACAGGCCCTGTTAACGCTGGGAGCGCCAGAATCTGTAGAGGAACAGCGCATTGAGGATTCCAAATGTATTTTTTAATCACTGTATAAAGGAAAGGGCAGGACAAACGCAAACTCTGCAGTCGATAGTCACGTACTATCCCTTAATTACCACCCTAGCATAGAACCCTTCCCGAGTACCACAAGTAACCCACAACACGGTTTTTACCTCACCCGTTTCCGGTTAAGCACCCTGGGCTTTTTGGCTGCTTTCCCCCTCTTCCAGGGTTGGTTCGCGAGTTTGTCAAACTGCCATTGTGATAATGTACAAAGCAAAGCTTTTTTTGTTTTAAACTGTTTTGCACTTTATATAGCATTCACGCTGTTTCTAGCACCAATTTTGCACAAAGCCGCATATTAGGTATGCTATACTTACAGCGCCTTGAGACAAAAGAAATTAGTTTTGCGGTAATAAATATCATCTGTACAGCCAGGGCAATAAGGAGAAGATATGCACTTGTAATGTGATTATTATTTTTCTGTGTAATTTTACCTATTTTATCATGTCTGGATTTTATTGTACATTGCTTTGAAGATCTACTTGAGCACTTTCTTTGATATTTACTACATACATGGATTGGACAATCTGGCTCAAGTGATTGTATGTATATTTTGGCCTTTCAGCAAAGTTTTTGTTAGTCATGTATTTTATTGTAACTTTTATGGTATTTTACCGAATACGCTTTTGATGATGAAGACCACTTTGTCATACTGGAGAAAGAAACCAATTCTCACTCACATTGCATTTTTGAGTTTGTGTTGTTGTTAGATTGAAAGTTCATTTTAAAGCATCTACTGTGATCCACCGGGCAAAGTTTAGGCTTTGTTACCATTTCGGTAGGTGTTAAGTTTCTTAACTGCCCTCTGACTTTATGGTCCTCTAATATTAGAACTTTGTGGTATCCCAGATTTCAAACAAGGTGCTGATGACCTTGTGCCCTCACAATTGCACAGGCTATGTGCCCTCACAGTGGGATGAATGTGACTTTGAGCTTCACTCCTTCAAACAGTGGTACAGGAGAAGTAAGCCTGGCCAACCCCTTGTCATGGCCCAAGACCAGCATATATTCTTCCTAGGTCCACAGCTTGGAACTCCAGAATGGGATATCATAGGGTAGGTTGATTAGAGACACGCTTTCCAAGAAGTAGAAAGAGACATTTATTAAAGAGTGCACCAGAAAAAAAGACAAGTATAGTGAGTGTATCTGGCTCTGTGTCATCTGTACCCAAGGCAACGAAATACAACATTTGGTGATAAAGGTAGGATGCTCTAAAATCCTGCCTGTGGCATGTAGTGCTTGTCTCTGTGGCTGCTTGCAGATCACAGATGCACGTTAAGATGAGGTGGGTGGTGGAAGTAGTCCTGCGTGCCATTGTTATGTCGGGATATTGACCATAGATGATCTCCACCAAAGAGGTCAAAAACAGGAACACTTTATTACTGGACCTCAGCTGTCCCGGTTTGCTCTCTAACTACTCCCACTCTATTTGAACCTAAACATCACAGCATCTTTAAATTCCGTAACAGAACCCATGGGAGGAGCACATTGATGAAACTGCAAAACAAGCATTTTTCACAACGATCTAGGTATCCTAGGGATTTTAAAGCACTTAAATAGATGACAGACTCACGTGTCAGTGTCTGATGCCATATATGGTTTAATCCATGTAAGGTGTTATGAATGAAAAGGGAAGTCTTGCTTCAGAATGTATAAGCAGTTTTTAGGGCATTAGTATGAGGTCCTGAAAAAGCATGTGGTGTGGGGAATAAGTCCAGCCTGCCCGACTGCATCCAGTTAATCAACTAAGCTTGTGTTGCTCAATGATAATATTTCAGAGACATTTTTCCATTTGTCTGCTAGTGGCCTGGCCAAAGCCACTTGAGGGACCATTGGTGGAGTCTTAGAGTGAGTCACATGCATTGGGGGGAATCACTGAAATGAGTGACAGTGTTCTGTCAATCGGCCTAATCCTGTGCCCAGACACCTTCCATGTCAAGTGCCCTACACCATCAGGCCAGGGAACCCTCTGCCTTTCACCATTGGTCCCACAATATGTCTTGGATGCTGAGTCTGTAGTGGGGAAGAGCAGAGATAGGTGATATTGTGGTGTCCTCTACTTACCATAAAGGGGAGACTATAATTGTGCCTCTAATCACCAGTATCTTAGAAATCAGGACAATGAGGCATTATCTCAATGTCATTAGAACATTCCAAACACAAAACAACTACTCATATTCTTGCAAAACAGAGGCTTTAGGTGTTAAAGCGTGTTTACATTTATGCCAATTAATTAACTGTGCCCCAAGACGTCATGCATCCTGTTGTCAAATAAAGATGATTTTTCCCATAAGACTAATACAGTATTGTGTTATGTTTATCTATTTAGAGTTTTTGATAAAGAGCGCTAGGTTTCTCCTTTTGGTTAATTCAGATTGCTAGGTAAAATATAGAATGTAACAGACGGAATTTGTAAAGTAGAGTCCAACCCCCAGAGGTGTGGGGTTCAGGTTAATGCATGCTGGGGCAGTTCCATTTTCAAGGATTTCACTGTGAACTGGGTCATTACCACCTGGATACCTCTTGCACTGAATAGAGCTTGCCAAGGGAAGCTTCAGGCCATGATGAGCCTTGGAAGCCTTGAAGGGCCTTCGCTGCACCGCTGTTAAAGGGCAGAGAGTTCCAGAGTCTGCCACCATCAAGAAAGCTCTTTGGCCTGAACTCATTTTGTGAAAGAATGAAGCGAGCAACAGCTTGAGGCAAGCAGAGCTTGGGGTTACTTGTAGGAGTTTATTGCATGAAAGGTCCTATAAAACCACATCGATACAATGACCAGTGGTTTCAAGACAACTCAAATCCCCACTGAGAGCTAGCATAAATGGTAGACAGTTAGAGAGAAGTGATCACATCTCCTAACAGTAATCTGGATTTCTTAGAGCTGGCACTTGAGACATTTGGTCATGCCCAGAATTTCCTATGTATGCTCTTAATACCTCATCTCTATGCTCTCAGTATTTTATCTGGGCATTCCTGTGGTCCCCCTGGGCATTCCTACTATTTCCTCTAAATTATCATGTGAATATTCGAAATATGTCAGTTAAGCATTCCTGTTGTACTGCCTGGGTGTTTTTAGCATGTGGGTATTTCCAGTATATCACGTTTGCCTAAGAGCCAGCCTTGAGTACCTGAGGGCTGCAGGAGTGATGAAGGGGAACTTTCCCAACAGTTGAAGAAGTATAGGATTTAATAATTTTATTTCCACCTCTGGAGGACTGCAATATTGTGCTGCTGCTTCTTGTGGGAAGGGAGGCAAATAAACTAGGTTTGTCCAGCTTAGAGCTTTTGCCACACTGAAAACTGATTCAGCAGGACCTTGTGTTAAAGGTATTTAGTATTGCGGAGCCCTGCCCAGCTACAGCTTCCACCCTTGCCTCACTGGAAGATTTTCAGAACTAAAACATTGACAAAGGTAAAATTTAGGACTGAGACAAAGTCACAAATCTATCCTCATGGTGACTATGAAATCCAGCTTTGTCCTGCATGTAGTTTGTAGGAGAAAAACCAGTAGCTTCAGCAGAAGCTCGGCAACACTGTATCTAACTTCAAAGGACCTTTTTGGCTTCTGCCTCAAACGTTTTCTTTGCTGGAAGACTATGTGCTCCAAAAAAGTCCTAGTGTTAAAACTTTTGCTAGGACAACTGGTTAGTGTGTCCAATTTCCTCCCCATCGTGGTCAGCTTGGAATTCTGTCTAACTATTGCTCAGCTGAAAAATCAGTGGTGCTTTATTTTCTGTAGGCTCTTTTGGTCTCAAAACTTTTTAAATTCTTACCTTTAATTTCTCTTAACCAATTTTATTTATTTTGGTATGTTTTTTCTCATTAAACTTTCTCTAGTTTTCTAAATTAGTTTGGGAATTTTATTAAGTTATTTTCTTGACTTTAAAATTGTTGACACTGTTGATACTGTTTGAAATGACCACGCTTTTCTCTGGGGAATTGTCTACTGCTTGTGCCATTGCTACCAGCAGTTGAGCAAGGTTTCACTATGATTTGTTTTAAGACTTAACCAGGGCGTGTTTATTAAGTTGGTAAGGATGTCTCCTTTCCAGATTAATACCCACTTTCTGATAGTTGGCAAAGCACTGCCAAATAAAGGGCAATGATATGTGTCACATCAGCTCATACCCTAGAACAGAGGTCTCCAAACTTTTTAATGCCGCGCCCCCCCCCCCCAGGCTGAAAAATAAAAATCAGTGGGCCCCCTCCTCAGAATTTTTCGTAATTATTGTATAAAGGTGGCAATGTTTAAATATGTCTAGACCTATTTAAACTTTGCAGTTCAGTACTGTTACCTTTTTAAAGATGCAATAACATGCTTCTGCTTAAAACAAAGGCCTGTTATCTGTGTAATGCTTCTTTTGCCCAGAGTCTGGCGCCCCCCTGTGATCACTTGAGGCCTCCCTAGGGGGGCCCGCCCCCCAGTTTGAAGACCTCTTCCCTAGAATCACACAGACATTGCACCATAACACACTGTTCTGATTGATTTATAATACATATATAGAAACACTACAATCCGAACAAGCAATGGGCAATTGCTGTCTAAATCAAGAGGAAACATGAAGCCCTTCAACACACCCGTCCACACTCACTGAACACCACAGAGGTTTCACTTTACTTTCACACTAACTTGCACAAACCATTTTGAAACAAAACAGTGAGCAAACACTCTGTTTACCACAAACCAACATCTACCGAACAAGTAACACTTTGAAACATTGGCTCTTTTATCTCAATTCATGGAATGCCCAGAGCTACGTGAAAGTAGCCAAGACAGAGAATGAGCAACGATGCAATGGTGCAATGCATGGGAAAGGTGCTTATAGACATACACATGGAAATACACCATAACATGACAACAAACATAAGCCAAAACGTGGAAGAGGAGGTCCACTGAGGGCGGAGTTTTACACACTGTCTAATCCTAGCCATAATGTGTTCAATTTAACCCTTAGAAAATCAGGCAAATTCTAAACCGGAATAATACTGGCATCGATGGTGAGAAATGCATTGTTTAATGGTTGTATGGCAATAAAATATATACATTCAATGTAAATGAATTCAGTTACAACAGTCGCAGAACTGTTTGTCATTCCATACTTTCCCTAATATCAAAGGAGAATGCATTATACAGAAATAAAATAATAGGTCCCATAAGAGGATTCGTAAATCAAGCAAACCCTCCCTATCCGGGACGGCGGCCCAGACGTGCACCGCATGGTGGTGTTAGCCCCAGATGGGCAGAACCCAGGGACCGGCGCTTATGTCAGCATGTGTGTGGCTGGCAGGAATCTTTCCTTGGAAGGTTTAGCGGCCCTGTCATCCCGCCCTCACTCTGCAGAACAATGTGCATGAGGAAGGGAGGGGTGGGAAATAAAGTGAGTGGTGATTGAGGTGGGGTGATGGCAGTGAAGGATTCCTGGGTAATTCCAATGTCTCATCATCACATTGGCATCGTGTGGCAGTGAACATTTATCCACACGAGCCTCTCGGCGTTCAGATGAGCTGGTGACCTAGTGCCCAGAGGCAAATTAAAAGGATATTAAGGATTTTTTGGACCTTCCCCTCCTGCAGTGCCCAGCAAGCGGCAGATAGGCAGGCATTCCGTGCCACAGTAGGTGGTGGCATGGTTATCGTAGGGGTTACAGGAGGCTGCAGCTGTGAACTTATGCTCACACTTGCTTGGGCGCCACCTTAGGGGAATACGGGTAGCCATGCTTGGCCCCTTCAATAAGGTGCCATGTTACTTACCTGATAAGCTTCAATTATGGACCTTTTGGTTGGGGAAGAGATATAAAAAAATACTTTGCTTAAAGCTCTAAGACTCCTTGCACCGGCCCTGCGCTTGTGACCCCTAGACATGCCTGGTACATGTCACTGTAAACATTTTAGGTTATTATTCACTTTTGTGGCATTCTTTTATCCACGTTCTGTACTTTCATTAGTGGAGAAATGTTTTGTGAGGCCACTTTGAAAAACCAAAACTAGTCTATTGCTTCTCCTAACACCTCCCTGTGCACATTCTTCTGAATCACCTTGTTGACCTTCTACACACCGACAGCACTCATGAGATGTCCACAATTTAATCAACAAATACAACACAGCCCTGAAAAACTTTGTAGAACTTAACCATTGAAAACACTGTCCTCCAAGAAAAATAATTTGCACCATTTTACACACACTAAGGGGCATATTTTTGAAGGGTTTGTACCAGGCTTGCACCACGCAACATGGTACATGCGTGACACAAACCACTAAGCCATATTGCGTGGCCTTCAATGGCTTACAAATTATGGAGTAAGGCAGCATAGAGCACATCGCTGCATTGCCTTCCTCTGCGATAGGGAGGTGTTCCATGGGCGTGGCGTGGGTGTTCCCATGCAACTTCCATGGTTTTTGATCCATTCCCAGTTTTCCAGCCCTGGTAAACGTAGGAATGTACCAAAATCACCAGCCTCCCTGGGTGAGGTGTAACGAGGAGAAATATCTCTACTATTTCTTCTAGCTTTCTTTTAATATGTGCTGCATTCTGCGAGAGGAACCCCCTCTCAGGATTCTTTTTGTGCAGGAAGGAGTTCCTTCCTGCACTAAAACAATCACGCATACAATGCAAGCACCCTTGTACCATGGTGGAAGGGTGCATGCATTGGCGCTAGGCAACCAAAAGGGCGCCAGCGCAGGGGGAAAGGACAGGAATGAACCGTATTGGATAAATACGTCATATTCCTGCCCTTTCCCTGTGGCGGAGGGCAGTGCAGCAAGGTGACTTGCTATGTTGCCCGGTGCCACAAAGCCCATAAATGTGGGCCTACCTCAGAGCCAACAGTGCACTATGACACAAAGCTCTTTTCAAGGTAATCAAATAAGACACAGCCCCTGCAAACCCACAATCAAGTTGACAAATGCAGCATTGACTGCCCCTCTAAAATCAGGGTCCACATCAACAGTATGAAGTAGACATCAACCTCACCGTAGTCAGTCATTGCTTCATACTAGTGCACACTATTCCTCCCCACCTTGCATGACACACTAACATCCTCAATGCACTGGAAGTCACCTCCTGCAAAGGCAACATCATACAATCACCTGTCATACAATCACTGCATGGAAATGCCTAATGCCCACCCCCCCTCCGCATCTCATCACATCCTCTCGGCCTAGGAGCTATCCTAGATGACATGAAAACAAAACAACCCTGCTCCTTTGAGAAAAAAATATGCTGGACCCGGACAGCCCCACCAAATAATGACTTAGCACTCACCTACAAAAAAGAAATATAACTGAGAAAGCCATAGCCATCAAACTACAAGACCAGATCATCAAGGAATATCATGGAATCTTGTCAATCTTCCCGTCTTGGAATTATATGCCATGATTTAGGGCAAACCATCCACATATGGCCATCTATACTTATGTACGCACAACCTGCTGTCTTCGAATCTGCCGCGGAGTGTCACATGCTAGACCTACTGTCTTTGCCAATGCTCGTCGGAAAGAGGAAGAACCTAATTCCTGACTTAGTTTCTTCCCTTTTCAATCTAGGCAATATGTTTCTATGGGATAGCTTTTTTATCAGAACAACTGGAATTGAGAAATGCTTTTTCAAGACAGCTAGAATTTGCTTCCTGTTGCAGTCTTTGTTTCCCCCAGGATATGATGTATAAGAGGGGTGCCAGTTTGGTGTTCAGTGCTTAGCAACTTTGTCAGAAGCCTCTAAGCTCATTGGTCGCTCCACTCTTCCATTGCTCTACCCATATTTGGTCTGCAAACCTGCCTTTCTTGACACCTACTGCCTTCCTGTTCAGATACTTTTCCTGGTTTCCAAGTTTTTCTTCTGAAGGAAAACCTCCCACAGCAGAGTCTCTTGTGCTTATTTTAAACTTGAAGCCAGAAAAAACAGAAACCTAGTCTGTTTTAAAAAACACCTGTACTTGACAATGCTTTGTCTTTGCCTATGTCATTGTGTTGCTGATCTTTGAAAAATATCTGCTTGGATTGTGGTCAGGAACGTCCAGTGACGATGCTCATCGCCTGAAGCTTTCTGTCAGTGCTAATTCTGAAATGTGGCCGACTCTGCTACAGCTTATCAAGAGCTCCCAGAAGGCACGTCTATGACACGCACAACAACTGGGCAGACCTAGATAAACTCTCTTATTTAAAGTTGAATAGATTTTTCATGTTAATAGGACAAATTGATAATTGTCTCAATGCCCCAAAAATAATATTACCAGTGATTTACCCTTAAGTGGTTACTAACAATCGGATATACCTTTCCTAACTGGCTTTCTGCAGTTAATGATATCACCCTATAACCATCTTTTTGCATGTTCTACCAGGAACAGCTCTCGGTGCCTTAAAGTAGTATATTGCGTAGTGTATTTGTAAGGTGCACTTTTCCCTTGGCTCTGAATAATAGATGTTTATTGTTACCCAACTCAATAGTACTCCTTTTATTGACCTCAAAAGGATAAAAGGCTGAGTGGACCCACAGGGTTAGAAACTGTGACCATGAGATCAAACATTACCTCCCGTCCCTCCCTCGCCTTCCTTTTAACCAATGAGGCCTCCCGCCTCCCCCCTAGACCCTCCCTTCCCCTTTTTAAACCCCCCCCCACCCTTCTCCCCTCCTGTTCTTTTGTCTAGCCCACGCTAGACGTTTTCTTTTCTCTTTTTTACCTGCACGGCGGGGCCTGTAGGTCGACGCTGGAGGCACTCCTCGGGACGCGGGGCTCCGCGAGGAGTGCTACGGCTGGTCGCGTCTTTGACGAGCAGCAGGGCTGCTCGGGAGGCGTGTACTGGGGGCCGGCTGACGGGGTCAGCCGGCCCTTTGTGGCTGGGGCATCGGTTTCCGGGTTTCCACGCCGCGGAGCCGCGGGGAACTGAGGAAATACGAGTGTGATTGCTCTGCAGGTAGGACGGGCGTTCGGCCCGAGGTTTTTATGGTTTTGGCCATTAAATTTGACCTTTTTAGGGATGGGTGGATCCCTGTTGGGGGTGGTCCAGGATCCTATATATGGGGAGTGAGTTTAGGTGCCAAACAGTGTTATTTGGATGTTGAACATGCCTAAAGTGCCGGCGAAAAGACGTAGGATTGTCTCTTCTTCCTCCTCTGATGAGGAAGGCGCGGCTGGCATTTCTACTCCTGAGAGCTCACAGTTGCCGGGTGGAGGTACTCCCCTCATGTCCAGAGAGGAAGTGCAGGATATGATTGAGGTGGCTGTTACCAAGGCTCTTCAAGCAGGCATGGCCAGGACTGGTCAGTCTAAGATTGCTCATTCCTCAGTAGCTGCTAGGAAGTCTTCATCAGACAGTGAGGATGAGGCCCCGTCTACGTCATCTGGGGGGAAATATGTTTCCAGAGAAGAAATGTGGGAGGTGATGGCACATGTTCGGGACAATTTGGGTTTCCCAGTGTTTCAGCCTTCGAACTCGGATTCTCACTTATTTCCTCAATATCAGATACCTTCTAAGTTTGCCATGCCTTTTCAGGGACCTGTGAAGGAGATGGTGTTTCGTGAATGGAAGGATGTGGATAAGGCTCAGGTTCCACGATTCCTACAGAAGCTTTACTTGCTTGAGGGTGAGGAGGTATTGCCTCTTTCGGTCCGACTGGATTCAATTTTAGCTACTCTGATTGGCAAAACGGCAGTTAATCCGGAGGATTGTGTGCCTACGGATGCCACGGACCGTGAAGTAGATTCAGGTCTTAAAAGGGCATTTGCGGCTGAGAATCTGGCGCTAAGGGCAGGTATATATTCTGCTAATGCGGCCCAGTCGTTGGTGCAAGACTTTGATAAGCTGGCAGTGGCTGTTCAGGAAGGGGCAGAATGTTCAGAGCTCCTGGCTGGTATGGAACAGCAGGCCAGATTATTGGCAGATGTGTCATCGGATGTGGTCCGTACTTCGGCTCTGGCCTCTGGTGCACTGATTGGGGCACGTAGGTCCCTCTGGTTACGTTCATGGAAAGTGGACCCAGGGGAAAAGGCGGCCTTGCTGAGACTGCCGTTTGAAGGTCGTAGCTTGTTTGGAGAGCAGTTGCCATCCATGCTTTCCAAAGCGTTTAAGGAACGGAAGCATGCCTTGCCTTATAAAGGGGGTTCTAATGCAAGTAAAGGGTGGAAGAAGCATTCCCGATCTTCTCCGAATAGGGATGCCAAATCCTTTTCATTTAAGAAACGGCGTTTTCAGCCACGGTTTTCTCCTAAGAAGTCGGCTCCTGCGAACCGGGGTGGGTTCAAGAAGGGGTCCTGACAATCACTGTGGGCCTGGCATAGGGCCGGTTGGGGGAAGGCTGAGTCACTTTCTTTCAACTTGGGAAGAGAATGTCAACGAGCGTTGGGTGCTAGACATTGTGGCCAATGGTTATGTCATAGATTTTGGGGTAGTTCCCCCAGATTCAGGGGTACGTCCCACCCCTCTACCTTCAGGGGGGTCACGGAGAAGAGCATTATTGGACGCAGTTCGGGACTTGCTGGTCAAAGGGGCCATTTCCCGCGTTCCGATGGAGGAACGAGGTCAGGGCACTTATTCGGTCTTGTTTCTTGTGCAAAAAGTTTCAGGGGGATTTCGACCGGTGCTCAATCTGAAGGAGGTGAATGCTTGGATCAGGACGGTGCATTTCCGCATGCTGTCTATTCAGACTATCTTTCCATTGGTCAGGCAAGGGAACTTCCTAGTGTCGCTGGATCAGCAGGATGCTTACCTGCACGTGCCTGTGGCGAGGTCTTCTCAGAGGTTCCTGAGGTTTGCGGTGGATCAGGAACACTACCAGTTTTGCGTTCTTCCTTTCGGTCTAAAATCATCTCCTCAAATTTTTACGAAGGTGCTGGCCCCCCTGGTAGCTTTGCTGCATTCGGAGGGGGTGTTCCTCCATCCTTATCTGGACGACATCTTGATTCATGCCCAGTCACGAGTCCTGTTGCAGAGGCAGGTGGCCCAAGTTCTGGGGGTCCTGCAAAACCACAGGTTTTTAATCAACTGGGAGAAGTCAGATTTAGTTCCGTCCCAGGATCTGGTGTTTCTGGGGGCTCGGTTTCAGACTCGTCTAGGCTTGGTGACAGTGTCAGAAAAAAGATTGGGTGTACTCCAGGCTTTGGTAAAGAAGGTAGTGTTACTGGCTGCACCCCAAGCTCTTCTATGGTTGCGTCTGCAGGGTCATTTAGCGTCTGTGATATTTCTGGTTCCTTGGGCGCGGTTCCATCTCCTGTGCTTGATGACATGGTTCTTGAGAAGGTGGGCGCCGGGGTCCGGTTCTCTGAGGGACAGGGTTCCGGGATCCGGATTGATTCGCAGGGAGTTGCAATGGTGGTTGATTTCAGACCATCTGCGGGTAGGGGTGTCTTTGTCACCTCTGAGACCCGTGGTGACCACGGATGCCAGCCTCTCCGGTTGGGGTGCGTGGATGGGGTCGGCTCAGATTCGGGGGTTTTGGTCCCCTCGGGAGGCGAGTCAGTCATCGAATTGGCGCGAGTTGAGAGCTATACTTCTGGCTCTGGTTCATTTCCAGGGTTCCCTGAGGGGGGCGGCGGTTCTGGTTTGGATGGACAACCTAGTGGCCAAGGCTTATGTCAACCGGCAAGGGGGGACCAGGTCGAGGGCTCTGTTCAGTCTAGCCAGGGAGATTTTTGTGTGGGCTCAGGAGTGGGTTCCTTCTCTCAGGGCTACGTACAGTCGGGGGGTGGTCAATGTTCGGGCGGATCTACTGAGCAGGGTGATTCCTTCCTCTCAACTTTTCTCACTCCGGAAGTCTCTGTTTCGGCATCTGGTTCGACTTTGGGGGCTTCCAGTACTGGATGTGTTTGCATCCGCAGAGAATGCGAAGGTGGATCGTTTCTGCTCCCGGTTTCGGTGTCCCCAGGCCTGGGAGGTGGACGGGATGTCATGTCCTTGGCCGAGGGGCCTTTTGTATGCGTTCTCACCGTTTCAACTGATCAGGTCTTTTCTGTTATGGGTGAGGGATCTGGGGTCCGGGGTTATCCTAATTGCACCACTTTGGCCGCAAGCGAATTGGTTCCCGTTGTTGAGGCTGATGGCAGACGGGAGGATGTGGCCTCTGCCTCGTTGTCCGTCTCCCCTGGAGTTTCCTTGCCTCCCATTGGGGTCATTGAGGAGGTTACACTTGACGGCCTGGAGGTTGAACGGCGGGGCTTGACAGGTCTGGGAGTTCCTGTGGCTTTGAGTTCTACCTTACTGGCTTCCAGGCGGCGTTCCACTTTACTTTCTTATGGTAGACAGTGGAAGGTTTTTTCTTCTTGGTGCTTGAGTCATGAGTTGGATCCTACTTGCGCTTCTATCTTTGAGGTCATGCAGTTTCTACAGGACGGTGCTTATTTGGGGTTGTCGGTGGCATCTCTACGGGTTCAGTGGGCGGCTATTCAGGCATTCAGAGGTCCGTGGCGTAATCTTCAGGATGAAGGGCGCTTGATGCCTAGATTTTTTCAAGGTCTTATTAATTTGTTTCCTCACCCTGTACGTTCGTTTCCTTCTTGGGATCTTTCTTTGGTTTTGGATTTGTTGACGGATGCCCCCTTTGAGCCATTGGGGGAGTGTGATTTGCGCCATTTATCCTTGAAGACGTTCTTTTTGGTAGCCATTACTTTGGCTCGTCGGTTGGGGGAATTGGGGGCATTGGCTTGTTCCTTTCCTTTTTGTAAGATTTTTCATGATAGGGTGGTTCTAGTTCCGGTGCCTTCCTTTATTCCGAAAGTCAATTCTTCGTTCCATTCGCGTCAGGAGGTCATCCTACCTTCATTTTGTCCAAATCCCTCCTCACAGGAGGAGGTCCGTTTGCATTCGCTGGATGTCCGCAGAGTTTTGTTGGAGTATCTGAGGGTGGTGGCTCCTTTTCGTACGGGGGATTCGCTTTTTGTTAATTTTGGTCCGGCACGCAAAGGTGAAAAACCTTCCACGGCTTCCTTGAGTCGGTGGGTAAGATCGTTAATTCTGTTGGCCTATTCCTTGAAAGGGGTGGTTCCTCCTCAAGGGATTCAAGGTCGATCTACCAGGGGTATGGCGGCTACGGTGGCGGAGCTTCAGGGGACTTCCGTGGTGGAAATTTGCAGGGCCGCCACTTGGGCTTCTCCTTCGACGTTTGTGCGTCATTACGGGCTGTCAGACTTGGGTAGTTTGGAGTCGGTGTTAGGTCACCGAGTCTTATCCTCTATGAGGTAATAGGGGTGGGATTTTGGAGTGATCTTGGTGCAGGATATTGAATAAAGGTCTTGCAACTCGGTGTCCGTCTCCTGTGTGTCTTCTTGCTATGTCTCATTGGTTAAAAGGAAGGCGAGGGAGGGACGGGAGGTAATGCTTCCATTTTCTGGCGATAATGGCATTACTCCTAGTCCTACTCCCTCGCCTTCCTTTTCCGTTCCCTCCCGCCCTCCCGGTACGGACGGTCCGAGTTGCGGCTTGGGCTTGGTTTTTGTACAGGAGGGGATAAGGGTGGGGGGGTTTTTAAAAAGGGGAAGGGAGGGTCTAGGGGGGAGGCGGGAGGCCTCATTGGTTAAAAGGAAGGCGAGGGAGTAGGACTAGGAGTAATGCCATTATCGCCAGAAAATGGAAGCATAGGCCCCTACAGTGGACACAGTAGTCCACTAAGCCTTCAGACCCAGATGGGCTGATGTGTTAAAACTCTCTTTAGTAGCAAAATGGTGTTAAAATTGCAAGTTTCCATTTACAACAGGATTTTATAACTTGCGTTATTCTCTAAACGTGGTCCAGTTTAATAAAATTATTTTTTTTAAAGAGGAAAAGAATGGAGTCAGATGAATTGAGGCTAGTTTGACTAGACTGGAGATGCAAACAATGACAAGCATTTGCAATGCAATGGGTCTTGCATTTGCTCGAGTTAGAGCTATTAGCGTTGTAAATTCCTAACTGGACTTTTCTTGCCGCATAAATTGAAAATTAAAGGAAAAATGAAAAGTACAACAGTTGACATAAGCGAGCTGAGTCAAAGCGCCATGGCAGCCGTAACTGTGTTCGCGAAGGAGACACACAAAAGGAAAAAGAAGTTCGCTTGCAGTCAAACATATCGGCATACATGCAATTATCCATGTAACAGGGTCAGTCCCCAAGGCGGTAACAAAACCGCCCCAAGGAGGGACAAACTTAAAGCATTTACCAATGATAACAATGGATTTTTGAAAGACAAGCCCGCAAACGAGTGAAAGTGATGGGGGTGAGGCGGCGTGGTTAAAAGCCCACATAGATACCAAGACGCCAGAAAAAACAGCGCTTACACACTGCTATGCTCGACCTAAAAAAGTAAGTGAAGAGGAGGCAGGCCTTCTTCATCTACGCTCCAAGGCTCTGGAAATATCTTCTTCTGACTATATGACGGATCTCTTCCCTGGGAGCAGCTGCGCCCCACTTTATACTGACCCTAAATCCAAGAAAGTCTATGTGGCTGAGATCTCAAGCTGGTGCAGAGTGGGAATGGAGGAGGGAAGGAGGAAAGCATGGAGGCTGTTACATAATGGAGAGATAATTTCTGAATGGGTAGGCATGCATATTAACAGGGCTATGACTGACTGCGATGGACTCCATGTCTCACACACCCAGAATTATCAGATTAATTGGGATGGGGAACGTGGAGGGGGGTGATGGGAGATGCAGACGTGTCTTGAAAGATGAACAAAATATGTTTAAGTAAACAATATATGTCAGTGTACTTTATTGCCACGCCAGGCCAGGAACATGTTGCCAAAGTAAGCAAGTAGAATGCATTAGATTTTACAGTCTCTTCAGTAGTGGTCATTGACGTTTCCAGGCCTTTTCGGAAGTCCACGTTCATTGTGCATGCATATATTCCTGGCAGGTCTCTTATAGTGACACACTTATGCAAAACCTCAATAGGAGAATAGCCTAGGAAACATTTACACAGGATGCATTCTTTCAAATCCTTCCCACATGCGGCTGCTGTAGAACCTCCTGACCCCTGGATATGCAACGAGAATGTAAACAAATACATATGGATGTGATATAAAGAATTTCCATGAGCTCATCCTTACACATTCATGATCCCTTCCTCAAGGGCGGGGCAGCTGTAAAAGTTTGAAACTCATTTACAGTCAGCTGTAGGCTGCCCCGGACTTGTTACAGCTATAAACTCAGAGCAGAGATTATTGGATCGCAGATACCTGTGGAGCTATGACCTTTATCCATGATTATTTGATGGTAGAGGTTAGTGAAGACCACACAAAAGCAACGTTTGTAAAAACAAAAATGGGCAATTTAATTTAAAAGTATCCAACGTAAGCTCAAGAGGATGGGATCTATGCCAGATTTCCGTTGGTTATGTAGATTTACTGTTTTTAAAAGTACATCGTTTGAATACCCTGAAAATGTGGACTGGATCTGGCCTTCAGGGACCTAGGAGGCCTAGCCTGGACATCCTGTACGTCAGGGATGGCTGTGAGAGTTTATACATTGGGGGTGTCCGTGAGGCCCAGATCCATGCCAGATTTTCAGGATAACCACTGACTCTGTAAATGATTCCCACTTACCCTTGTGGATAACTTGGAAACCAGGCATGGATCGACTATCATAAATCAATGCTGAAAGTGCTTTTGAGGTATAGTTGCCAGAAAAAGTCAGGGTGAAGCACTGTCTGCTCAAGGTCACATGATGTTTCACTGCGGAAATCAGAACAATATATCACATTTGTAAGGCAAAGCAGTGCTTAATGAACGGACGCCACTTCTAATGCCCAATCAGCATTCAGAGCTACATGTCCTTTATATATCATAGCGCCACCACCTGCAGGCACTCGGAACATCAGGTGCTACAGCAATCACAATGCAATGACCATATGTTTCTAATTTCAAAAAAGCTGAAAAGCCAAATCAGTCCTGTAGGATCTCAACCTGTAACAAATAGTCCAGACATACATCTCATCATCAAGCACCTATCTGCCTATCTGGCCTCCTGAGCCTGCAAGCCCAAGCCGCACTGTAGAGAAGAAGCTCTAGAAAGCAGTGCTATCTCCCTGGCTTCCAGGGTCACTTCCGTTTGCTGTGTGAGGAGCAGAGTGAGAGGACTACTTCCCTTAAATGAGCCACTCACTTTACCTGTGCCTTTGGGGCTTCTGTCTGCGGCTTTGGAGCGAGGATGGTTAAGCAAACCAAACGTAGGCCTTGTATGTGCCAAGATTGCTACAGTGTGTGTCTGTTATACATCTGCTGCTACTTATCCTCTTGATTACCATATCAAAAAATATTTTATATAGCGCGTCATACCACGCTTGTGATTTCTAAGTGCTATGAATAACAGATGGTATGGTAACCTTCAGCTCAACTGCAGATGTCAGCGGTGGACGTTAACTCGCCCAGTCGTCCAGCTGCTTGTCATTTGCATTTGTGTCTATGTAGTGTCCATGTCGCATGCAGAGGTGGCTCTAGTGCCTTTGCGCTGTCGTATTCCTGATGTGTGTCTCAGTCGCATGTTTGTCCCTTGTGCAGTTGGTCTAATATTTACTAATGTAATGTTTTATATAATGCATATATATATGTATAGTGTTTATCAAATTGCTTCAAATCAATGAATGACATAAGGAGGGAATTTCAACAGTAAGTACGGATGGGTAGTTAGACGATTCTTTGCAGGCTAGTCTGGCAGTTAGCGCAGATGATTTCTTCTGCAGTGGCAGGTACCCTGATCTGAACCCAGATACCTTCAGGAAATAAGTGGAGCTCTTGGCTCACCTTCTGGCAGTGATCTTAAGGGCTTTGGTGTAGACACTGATGCTAGGCAATGACAGGTCAAACCCTTGAGGGAATCTGTAGGAGATGGCCTCCTGCTGTCCACCAGAGGTGGACAGCAGGAGGCCAATTTGACATGTAAATCCTGTTGGATTAAAAAATAAGATGAACTAAGGAAGGGTCATTCTTCTGATTCCTCAGAACTTTGAGAGCCAGTTTCTTTGGGCTGTCTGTCAGGATGACAGAGGTCATTACCACTGCAGAGTTCTCTGAGGCTTTAGATGAGCCGCCACCACGTGGCTCCTTTGAAGGCACTAAACTTTTGCTGACTGGCCACTATGTTTCCGGCATCTGCTCAGCAAACTTTTTTGTTTTTCAAAACAAACTCCCAAAGTGGCACTTTGCTTTTGAAATCTATAAAAATAACCCTAATTGCCTGGGAGTCTACTCCAGGGTATGAGGGTAATTTTACTTTTTTGTGTTCGGGACTGCCATGGTTTCCCTGGCTGTCCTCAAATTTAAACAAGTGCATCAGACTATTTGCTCTGGGTCTGACGGATGTCCGATGCACCTGCACAACAATCCCTATTCCATCAGACCATTAGTGTACGGTTTCAGCAAGTGAAGCCAGCTAGCCACCACCGTCAGAAACTAGACAGACTGCCTGGCTCCAAACAGAGTGGGGGAATCATTAGTTTGGGGAGTAGGGTTCTCCGCCACAGTTGTGGTAGAGTGGCCTGTCAGCCAAACTCTAAATCAGGTCATTAGTTCCTATATAAGCATCCTCAAGGGTGGTTATGGTTCCCCGAGGAGGGATGGATTTTGATTGGAAAGCACAGGTTATTTGCGTTCTAAGTGGGAGAGGAGTTGTGCCTTGAGCAGGGCTTGTTTCTGAATATGTTCCTTTCATTCGGTATGGACTTAGTTTGTATGGGTATTCCTGACTGGATCTCCCATATACTTTGTTATATATGTTTCTCTCATTTGCTTATCTCTTTGCATGTGTGTTTTAGGGCATATTTACCTGATGCCTGGAGCATCTTTCAGATGCTCAGGTAGGAAGATCTACCTACTCATTTCATTCCTCAGAACTAAAGATTTGATAAATCCCCTTGTACTGAGCAAGATAGATTATTGTTGCAGCCTGTTTGTGGACCTTACTCATTATTCCTATGCCCCAATGGATAAGATCTGAAACTTCACCACAAGAACACTTTATAGTCTCCCAAAGTACACTTCAACCTCTTTCTGTTGTCACTCATCTGGCTGGCTCCCTTTAAAGTACATAGCCTTTTCTTAGTTACCAACGTTTGTATTTAAGAACATTCTTGCTTAACGGTAGATGCCCCTATCCAAAGACAGTCCTAAAGAATCTTCTTCTGGCACTGGAAGGTAAAAGCTAACTCCAGTGTCTCAAGCCCAAACACATTGTAAATATGTAGATTTTCAGTTAGCCTTCTTTAATGTGTATTTCTATTTGTTTCTCTGGGTATATGTTGTGTGTGTGTGTGTGTGTGTATGTGTGTGTGTGTGTGTGTGTGTGTGTGTGTCTGTGTCTGTGTATATTAATAAACAAATCTCTATTTGGCAGCACTCAAAACAGGACTAGCACTCAACAAAAGTCTTCAGGTGAGGGTCTCAAGAGAAACATGACTCAGCAGCTCTCTCTGTGCATTCTTTTCAATGTGGTTCATCTTTTGCAAAGTTGCAGTTCTTCCAGTGAAGCTAAGCTTGATAACTATTAATTTCTTACCTTATTCAATTTGGTTAGCTTGCTACCTATTCATGTCTTCCAGCGTTTCATTTCCCTAGTCCCAGACATGTGTTTCGCTCTTTATTAACTCTTCAGTGGAGCATGGCAGCATAACATATAAAGACCAACGCCTTCTTAACTGTTCATCAAACAGCAAGGGTCATCTCCTTCTAGGCAAAATCCTTTGGCCCCATTAGCAACAACATATATCTATATACACCTAAAAAACACAGTTAAAGTGCAGTTAAGGTTATGAATTAAAACCAAAAAAACACTGAAATTTGGGTTAGGAGTGCAATCCACAACTCACACAACATTCAGTGTAACCCATAATTCAATGCTCATGACCTCCCTCTTAACAAAACAAATGCAATTACAAATGTAAATCATTATAGAGATTTTATAACATATCACGTTACCCTTATCACTCCAATAGAGACCACTACAAATGTAGCATAATTAATTGTGTTGTTGATTAACTACCTTTCACTTTTAGGTGTTATTTATTGATACAACTATTATGAAGTCATAACCATTGTATTGGTTGTGCATTTGGTATGCAAGTTCTGGTTTGCATGGCCGCACTACAAGTTATGGATTGTGCCCCTAAACGTAACTTGGAAACATCAGTGGTTTTTCAGTTTTGATTCATAACTATAACTGCACCTTTATTGTGTTTTTTGGTACATTTCTCAGGTTTTTTCAAAAACACACATTAATGTGTCATAACCAACACTAACCATGATTTTACTTGAACCTTTGTTTTTTTTGTGAATTTTTGGTGTTTTTTTACCACATTCAACATTCAAGCGTTCCCTGTGCCCAACGTCCGAGGGGGCGGTCACCCCAGCTGTGCATCAACTTTAGCAGTGCACAGCAGGGGGTTGGCCACAGGGGTGTTCTCCTGGCCATGTGCTCTACTCTCTGTGAGCAGGCAAACACTGCTGTCACGGCATTCAGCCATGTTCAGCAGAAGGTTTACTGCAATGACCTCGCACGCCAAACTCTCCTCAGGAAGCCAACATCTGCAGTGTATGGACATCAGCCTCATGCAGTGGGAATTGGATGTTGGCCCTGGTCACTGTCCAGACCCTGCACCCAACACTCTGCAGGTGGAAAACCCTATTGCACATGGCTGTATGTGAGTAGGTTGCCTGCAGGGCCTGACCTCCAGGACCTCAACCATGTACAGGGCCTGTTTTTTTCAGCTAACTCCTCTACCCAGTTCTGCATGGCTGGCCAACACCTGCATCATATGGCATTAGTCCATGTGCAGAGGGGGTTGGTTCAAAGGATGGCTAACTCAGCTAAGGATGGCCTTCACTCATGTACAGCAGTACATGTGCCCAACCCAGCGCAAGCAGCCAAAACCTGCAACGCACGGTCTTCAGCCATGACTGAAGAGGATTTTCTTCAAAGCATGGCCGTAGGTCAGGTCCTGTGACCACCGCTCCTCAGGAGGCCGACCCATTCTCTGTACAGTCACCGGCCATCTGCAGCGGTATTGATCACAGGGCCTTGCCTTCAGGCAAGCCCTGCACCCAACTCTGCGTGGGCAGTCAAGTTCTGTTGTGCATAACCTTTGGCCTTGAGCAGCAGGGTTTGGCCACAGAAGCTGCACCAAACTATCTATGGTTGGACAACCCCTGATGCACCCTCAGAACACAGCCTTCAGCACTGCACAACAGGGCTCGCTGCAGGGTCTGTCCTCATATGGGACAGGTGCAATATTTTCACAATTACCCATTCCTGTTAGTTTCCAATCAAGTCCATTTTTATGAGACGTCACTTGTTAAATAGGGAAATTCAAGTGTGCATTAGGCATTCAAGCAAACCAGCATACTTTATAATACATTACAGCAGGTAGTGTCAATCTAGAATACGCTTATGACAACTATCTCCATAACATGCCAGAATGGAGCATCTGCGATAGGAAGAATGAGTGAAATGATGAATGTTTAGCTCTACGGAACTAACACAGTCTTATTTGTTGATGCCTATTAAATCGAAGAGAAGTAAGTAAAAATTGTTGTATAGTGCTGTGTACAGCCATGGCATTTCTAGGCACTTCAGTGGTATGAGGTGACCATCGAAAAAGCCATAATTATCACTTTCCACAGTTAGGAAGAGAAGAGTGAACTTGTTGAGTGTCTTGTTGCTACATGAGAGCAGCTGCGAACCAACTCTCGCCCTGAGTCTACGGAAGTGCACAACATTAGTACAGGAAGGGAGTGTCTGATTTACAGCCGACGCTGATAAAGAAAGATGTTGCATTCTTTAGCTTGTTCCCTGATTCAATGAGAATTTGGGAGCTATAGGTATCTGACATTCGGTCCCTAGGGCGTGCGCCTCCCTAATCCAATCTTTAGAAGTGTGCCAGCGGCTCGCGCCGTATTGCATGAGTGTGTCTTCGAAAGTGTAAACACGTAGAACTAGCGTTTGAAAGCGTTCACTGGCCGAGAAGAGAGCAAGTGTGGTAAAACCCTCAACTCCATGCATGAAGTGCATTCATAAGAAAAGCCCCGAGTACGTGGAACATCTAGCGCCCTCCCGCCCATTACTTCCCCCCCATCTCTCTGGTCGTCTAACTTACTCGAAACCCCCAACAAACCTTCCATAGACTAACACGTGTAGTAGGACCCGAGGTGTTCAAGGTCCAGAACGGCGCAATGCTTTGACCCTGGCCTGGAGGGCGGAATCAAACTGTCTGTGCTTCTGGAAAATCATTAAAACCATTCAGTTCAGAGAGTATTATCGGACGTGGGGAGGGAGAGACACTGGCGACTGGAGACCGCGTTCTGCTGCTCCATGACTGTAGATTTTCAAAGTGAACCATACAGCTCTCCGAACTAAGGGCCAGATGCAGGAAACGATTAGCGAGTCGCAAACGGCAAAAATTGCCGTTTGCGACTCGCTAATCGCATTTCCCGATGCAGAAATGCATATTGCGAGTCGGGACTGACTCGCAATATGCATTTCAGAATCGCAAATAGGAAGGGGTGTTCCCTTCCTATTTGCGATTCGGAGTGGAATGCAATAACATTTGCGACCGCATATGCGGTCGCAAAGGGTATCGCAGTTACCATCCACTTCAAGTGGATGGTAACCCACTCGCAAATTGGAAGGGGTCCCATGGGACCCCTTCCCCTTTGCGAATGGACCCAAAACCATTTTTTCAGGGCAGTTAGTGGTCCAAGGGACCACTCCCTGCCCTGAAAAAATACCGAAACTAAAGGTTTCGTTTTTTTTTAAGTGCAGCTCGTTTTCCTTTAAGGAAAACGGGCTACACTTAAAAAAAAAAACTGCTTTATTGATAAAGCAGTCACGAACATGGAGGTCTGCTGACGACAGCAGGCCTCCATGTTTGCGAGTGCCTAGACTCGCTATGGGGTCGCAATTTGCGACCCACCTCATTAATATTGATGAGGTGGGTCATTGCGACCCCATAGCGAGTCGCAGATGGTGTCTGAGACACCGTTCTGCATACCAATTTGCGAGTTGCAAATTGCGAGTCGCAGGGACTCGCAATTTGCAAGTCGCAAATTGGCATTTTCCTACATCTGGCTCTAAGGGCCAGATGTAAAAAGGCGTTTGCGAGGCGCAAAAGCCTCTCCGGTATGCAGAAATGCATTTTGCGAGTCGGATCCGACTCGCAAAATGCATTTCCGACTCGCAAATAGGAAGGGGTGTTCCCTTCCTATTTGCGACTCGCAATGCAATGCAATTTCATTTGCGAACGCAAAAGCGGTTGCAAATGAAATCGCAGTTACCATCCACTTGAAGTGGATGGTAACCCAGTCGCAAACAGGAAGGGGTCCCCATGGGACCCCTTCCCCTTTGAATGGAAACAAAAATAATTTTTCAGAGCAGGTAGTGGTCCTACGGACCACTGCCTGCTCTGAAAAATACCGAAACAAAAGGTTTCGGTTTTTTTTTCTAAGTGCAGCTCGTTTTCCTTTAAGGAAAACGGGCTGCAGATAAAAAAATAAAAACTGCTTTATTAAAAAGCAGTCACGGACATGGTGGTCTGCTGTCTCCAGCAGGCCACCATGTCCGTGAGTGCCCATACTCGCAATGGGGTGGCAAACTGCGACCCACCTCATTAATATTAATGAGGTGGGTCTTTGCGACCCCATTGCGAGTTGCAGAAGGTGTCTGAGACACCTTTCTGCAAAGCAAATTGCGACTTGCGATCAGCATTTTGTTCCTCAACAGATTTTGAACCAAAAAGAGTCAAAAACACGAATAGGGAAGAAAGGAGGAGGAGAAAGAAGGGAAAATATTAACAAAGGGAGAAAGCAGGAGTGATGAAGAACCTGAGAGGATGAGATAAATAGATGAGATGTGTCTGGCGGTGCTTTAAGAGGCATGAGGTGGAACCAAGACCAAGCAGCCTTCATATTCAGCATCCCAACCTTCAATAGCTCCGGCTACCAGATTCTTAGCAAAACTTTGGGACCTGGCACTTAAAATTTATAAATTAAGCACTGATTTCAGATTATACCGACCCTAAAAGAAGTGCACTGGCTGTCAGTAGCACAGAGGATCACATTCTAAACCCAGTGCATCGTATTCAAACCTCGGGTGAACCACAGCCCAAAACATCCCAAGTCAATGAACAAACCTGGTGTCCAAAGCACAATCTCAGTTCCAGAAGAACAAATCTGCTTGTTCAAGTCAGATTCTGCTGCAAGGCCTACAGAGCACAGATGATCCATATGACGGGAGCAAAGCTCTGGAACGCTTTGTGTCCAGAACTACAGAGCTTAGCTAAGCTGGCAATTTTCAAGAAATTCCTGAAAACAAATCTGTTAAAAATCATTTGCAAGTAACCCGGTTTTCAGCTGTGATCACTTCCCTATCCAAGAACAGACAGGTCCCCATAAAGAATAGATCTGAAACTTGTTCCTGTATGCGTTTTGTCTTTGGAATCTGCTTTATCCAAGTAATGGATGGAATACTCTTTTAGAAATGCTGCTATCTCATTCTCACTAGAGCAAAAATGTAGCAATTACTCATAAACCAGGCCATTACAAAAAAAAGTTATCTTTATATGTGCAGATTTATGAAAATATGAAGATTGGGCTTGATTTATTTCTTTTTATGTGTTTTGTTAAGGGAACTCTGTGAACCTGTATAATGTCATAACATTTTAGATAGCATGTCATTCAATGGCAGTGAAACATGAGCATTTCATTAGAGACATTTTAGATTGCAGCCTTGCTAAAGACATCTTTGGGATATTAAAAATGTTGACCTAAGAATGCATCCTGCTTGTTGATTACCATTGGCTTTGTGGTTTGTAATTCACATTTACTGGCATTCTATTTGTTGGCTTAATTTGCTATATGCTATGCAGGTTCAGTTAGTTCCTCTTGTTGCCTAAACAATGTTTATTGTATCTTTCCACAAACTCCCTTTCTGTAAAAAGGCCTTTAAATCTTTTTCTCATCTTGTCACATTTGCTGTGCATTCAAAGCCGAGGTCAAATATCAGGCCCTATCTTAGGAGGATACTTGTTTACATTTCTATCTCTGACTTCGAAGTGAGAGGATTTATGTGACAATGTTGCTTATTGCTGGGGTAAGGAAAGAGGTTTTTTCTAGCATGCAACAACGTTTAAATGAACGTATAAGTATTTCAGAATATATCAGAATTAGTAACAAAAATGAAGCACATTTTTTGTTATTGCTGAAGTGTGTTGGTAACAAATAATTTACTTAGATCAAAACAAATCATTACACTAGGTAATGCAATTTTCACATATTTGCGTTGGTGCACTGTATAGTTTTATTAGTAAAATGTATGTCTGTGCAATTGTAATGGTAATTTCAATTGAAAATGTGTTGTCTGTAATGGCAGTGGACTACCATACTCTGCATACTCTGCTCTATGCCACTCAACTCTACTTTGCACCACTTCACACTACTGCACTCTACTCTGCATCACTCCACTTAACACCACTCTACACCATTGCACTCTGCATCACTACATGTCACTGCAGTCTATGCCACTTCATGCTATTCCTCTCTACTCTACCCTGTACCACTCTACTGTATGCCAATGCACTCTTTGCCAATCTATTCTACACCACTGCACTCTTTGCCATTGCAATCTGTGTGGCTCCACTCTAGGCCACACCAATGTACTCTACACAATGCCACTCTGCACCATTGTACTATATGCCACTCTGCAACACTGCACTCTATGCCAAACACTATATGCCACTGTAACACTCAACTCTATGCCCCTGCACTCTACAGCAATCCACTGTAGGTCCCTCTAATCTACTCTGCACCAATTCACTCTATTCCACTGCACTCTACACCATTTTACAGCATTCCACTCTTTGCCATTCTATGCAACTGCACTCTACTCTGCACCACTCCACTCTACACCACTTTACTCTGAAACAGTCTATGCCAATGCACTCTACGCCACTCTACTCCACTCTGCACCACTCCACTCAATGCCACTGCACTTTATGCCACTCTACTCTTAACCACTGCATTCTACGCCAATGTACTCTGCACAACTGCACTCTGTCACTGCACTCAATGCCACTGCACTATACTCTGCATCACTGTACTCTGTGCCAGTGCTCCCTATGTCACTGCACTCTCTGCAACTGAACTCTACACCACTCTACTCTGCACTACTCCACTCTACACTACACTCTATGCCACTCTACACCACTGTACACCACTGCACTCTATGCCACTGCACTCTACGCCACTTTACTCTGTGCCACTCTACTCAGCGTCACCCTATCCTACGCCACTCCAATCTACACCACTCCACTCTGTGGAGACTCTACTCTACTATGCAACACTCTAAGCTACTCCACTGCCTTCAATGACACTGCATTGTATGCCTTTGAATTCAATGTCACTAAACTTAATGCCATTGCACTTTACACCACTGTACTTTGCAACACTCCACACCAATGCATTCTACACCAGTCCACTCTACTCTATGCCTCTCCAGTGTATGCCACTCTATGTGACTCCACACTGTCATTCCAATACACAACACTCTCTGCCACTCTACTGTACAACACTGTACTCCACTCTTCGCCATTCCACTCCACCACACTCCACGCAACTCTCCTCTACACCACTTACCTTTAGCCATGCTGAACAGCAGCCACACTGGTGCACAACATGGCTAAAACACATTGGCAAAGTCAATAGCTGTTGCATAGGCGAGACCTATTGGCTTTGCCAGTGCTTGCTTTAATTGGTTTCTGTTCATACTGCCAAATCCACTCTGCCATTTTCACCCACTGAAATCTTGTTTTTTACATTTTTCCCAATTCATTCCTACAGTAGTCTGCTCCATATGCACAGGGAGAGATGGTGGAATTCACAAAGCCAAAACTGGAGATGACTTTCTACATAGTTGACATTTTTACTGGATAGACAGTCTCTAGCCTTTCATCTTACAAACCCTCAATGTTAGTCTATTGTGCAAATAGCTGCCTATGCATGTTAGCATATCAGTGACCTTTAGTCTGTCTTTTGTTAACAAATGGTGTGGGCAGATCTCTTTCACCACACGCAACCACATGGCATTAGTCATCAAAATTGGAAGTCCTTGCAACCAAATAAAATGCTTGTTTAAGCTCTATTTAAAAATAATCATGCCACTATACCCTAGAGAGTGGCCAGACCATACCCTTGTTGCTCAGTTCTTCCATGGCTGCTAACTGGTGAATAACAGCCTAATTTATAATTTGGCTGGTAGAGGTAAGTCTGTCAGGGCGATGGTGTAAATTACTTCATCCCCCTGACAGAGTACCCATCTGCCAAATTTAGAATTGACCTACAAGCTGGCAGTCATTTCTGAAGCATTAGTAGGACCCTCTGTCACAATAGTTCCTGTAAGTGCTTTTTTAAGTTTCATGCACTGCTCCATGAACATGACAGAGTCGTCATCAGACTTATTTCTTTTTTGATTTTAAAAAACAAGATTCCGAAGCAGGATTTCTTTTTGAAAATAAAAAAGAATTGCCTCACCATGGGAGCTATCTCCCATGGTGAGGTGGGGATTGTGAGCTTTATACTGCTACTTAACACCAGGGTTTGCCTGGTGGTGATGGGCAGTTAAAACTGCGATAAGTCTGCCCATGTAAGTTGAGCGGGTGGATATATAGCCCTTAATTGCTCTGGTCGTCTGAGAAGTTTGGCCACAGCAGAAACAGAGTAGTCTCTGCTGTTGCCAAACTATTGTCCGCCCGCATATAAATTTGAAAGGGCGACCATTATATTGGCAATAAGCATAGTCTGTCTCCATTGGGACGGAGTATGCTTACTGCCAATATATAAATCAGGATCTAAGTTAGCAGGCAATGAACCAAATGGCCTGTGTAAATCCCACCTTCCTCACATGAACACATTGTGATACTTTGCCACATAACACTAGCTCTGCCACCTGACAAGTAGATTAACAGGTTAGCAGGGAATGTCAATGCAACACCTGTAAAAATATCAGGAAAACCATTAAATCGTGGTAGTTGTAACCCTTTGAAATATAAACTGAAAATAACATATACATGACGAGAATTGAAAACAACGTTTTTTATATCTAAACTACTTCTAAATGGTTTTTGAAATTTTAAAACAAACAAGCGCTGTGTGTTTTTAGTTTAGTAATGCTTTATTAGAGAGAATTAAAAAAATACATGAGAAGAAAATTATCCAAGCTTTATACATATCAGGTGAGATAAGGCATTTAACTTGACAATTGTACAAAGAGAGAACATTGCTAGGTTGCAAATATGTGAACTATAAACCACAGTGCTTGCTTTGGGGGGATACAGTAGTGAGGAAACCAATAGCATTTTAATATTTTTTAGGAATATAAAAAAGAGAAAAGATAGAAGAAAAGAAAGAGAAGAAGAGAATATGGGAGAATAGAAAGAGAAAGTATTTTACAAAATCTTTAACTGGTGCAGAGATTAACCACACTTTTCTGATATTTATAGCAACCTTATATTCTGTATAAACATCATTGGGGATTGAAATTGATAGCACCAGCTATGGAATGAACAGCTTGTCTAGATAAATAGTACGTGAGCAACAGCCATAACAAATCTTTTTTAATCATTAGAGAGGGAGAGAGTTGGCATGTGCTCTATCCATTCTGTGATGATGACAGGGTAGATTCCACCACCCAATAAAGTTAATTTTTGTGGTGTTCTTCCAATTTGATGAGATAATTTTTAGGACAATTGCAATTACGAAATCAATACGTTTCCCAACCACACTTTGAGATTGCCATAAGGGGGAAGAGCCTCCTAAGAAAAGGTCTAGAATATTGAATGGTATATCAGTAGACAAGATGTAATTCACTTTATCTCATATGTATAACCAACAATTTTTAACCAAGGAACATTTAAAGATCGTATGCAGAAGATCACTGTTATCAAGAGCACAGGACCACCATTTAGGCCCTAATTACAATCTATCTCGCCGGCATTGCCGCAGAGACAGTCAATACGGAGTGGTTAGGCTTCCGTCAAGGTACCAGCCTCACCCCGTCGTACTATGATGTTTCCAACGGGCTGACCAGCAGAAATGACGTGTTACTACATTTCTGCCAGTCAGCCCAGTGTACAGCGGCATTGGTCTCAACTCCCTTAGGGAGCCAAGGCCAATGAGGTCACACACCAGCACCCTTGGAATGTGCACTGCCTGCATGGCAGTGCAGTGGCCCCCAACACTAGTTTTCTGCCAGCCCTTTCCATGGCAGTGCATGGAAAGGCTGGTGGAAAGTGAAGTCGTGATCAAGACAGCGGTGCTGCCATGGGGACCACCATGGTAAACCACAACTTTGACCACATCCAACCCATCAGGATCCCTGATCCAGGTGGAGGCAGCAGTATCCTGGCAGTTCGACTGCCAGGATCATAATTTGGTGGTCGGATCGCCAGGAGTGCAGTGATCTGACAGCCACAGCGAGCTTTGTAGTCTTTGGATCCCCAAACTCGTAATGAGGCCCTTAGTATCTTTGGAAAGTTTGAAATCAATGTAGATACGTGGTAGTAAGGTACAATCTATTGTAAAAAATAAAATAGTGTTTGAGTTGTGTTGGCTGAGTAGGAAGTGGGGTGTATTTTGGCCCATACTGATTTACAGGTTTGAAAGGAAAGTACTTGGTGAAGGTTCATTTCCCATTGTAGTTCTATATTATATTTTATTCTTTGTATAGAGGAAGAATTCAATTTTTTTTATACAAAGTATGCTTTCGTTTGTGAGGAAAAATCTGGAGGGGAAGAGGAAAGCTGTTTGTTGGATAAAGGAAGAGAGGAGTGTGAGAGGAGTCTTAAAATGATGAAATTGAGCAATAGAGAGATGTTCCATACTTTTGTTGAATATCACTACATTCTAGAACTAAATCATTAGACAGTATGTGACCTATTGCTATAATTCCTTTACATATCCATTCTTTTTACAAGAAAACTTGATGTTTTAATTTTATGTGCTTATTTTGCCATATATGAGTTTGTGCCAGAGTAAGTATGGGTGAAAAAAGCATTCAGGGGTTGAGGAATATAAATTGCTTCCCCTAGTGAAAATGGTGTAACCTTTTTATGCTCCAATTGACTCTAAACTGTTGACGAATCAGAATGAGTAGGAAAAAGAGAGGTCCAAATTTGCTTAAGTATGAAAGAAGAGTGATATTGACTGAGGTATGGGATGTTGATCCCTTCATTGTCCTTGGTTTGTTGGAGTTTTGCTAACGAAATTCTTGGCTTGTTTGTTCCATAAGAATCTGACCAATGAATGATTAATAGTTTTGAAAAATGTGAGCAGAAGTGTTACTGGGAGCTTGGACAAATAGAAATTGATTATTAGAAGCATCATCATTTTAATCGTGGCTAATCTACCCTACCAGGACAAACATAGAGTGGACCAACAATCAGCCAAACTCAATATTTTTTAATTAACTTCAGTAAGATTCTTTTTAATGGTTTCTTTGATGGTATTTGAGTATAAAATACCTAAATATTTAATATGCTTAGAGTTCTATGCGGAGCCTGTGACGGATATCCCGCCTGCTGTAGTACAAGTTACATTGTATCCTAAGGAACTTGTAATATGGCGGACGGGATATCCATCACGTTGGTGCCGGAGTAATCCCCCCCTCAGAGGTCGTAATCAGGTCCTTAGTATGCATTCTGATACTACAGAATATTCATTTAGTAATGAGAAAAATTCAGTGAGTGTGGTATGTGGATTAGATATGTATAACAAAATACAATCAGCGTGTGCTGATAACGTTTACCTCCATATGCTTGTTTTGAAAACCTGAAAAAATGGAGATCTACAAATTTTTCCCCAAAAAGATTCTAAGGATAAAATAAATAAAAATGAGGGATAAAGGGCATCCCTTTCTGGTTCCTCTATTTAAAGGAAAATAATGTGATTGTTTGTCATTGACCAAAATAGAAGTAGAAGGCTCCGAGTATAATAAGAGAACATATTTAAGAATGTGGGGACTAAAACTATGCCACTTCAAAGTTACAAACATGAAATCCCAACTAACCCGGCCAAAGGCTTTTTGGCATCTAGGGTTGTAGCAGCTATGGGGGATTTTAATTTGGAGGCCATGTGTTTTATATTAAGGAAAGCTCTGGAATTATCAGAAATGTATTCCCTTCACAAAAACCGATTGATTTTTGCCCACTAAGTTGGGGATTACTTGATTATTTAGCAAAGATATAATAAACAGTGTTAATGAAGGAGATGGGTCTATAATTACCAGAGTTAGATAAATCCCTAACTTTTTGGGGGAGCAAGCACGGCTAAGCGTAGCTTGAAAGAATGTACCTTGTGTGTGCCCTTCTGTTAAAAAGTGGGTGATTAAAAGTAATAACTTTAGAATTAAAAAGTGCTTAAAATGAGAATAGAATTGGACCGAAAAGCTATTGGGCCTGGAAGCCTTATCCATTGGAAGTTTAGTAATGGCTGTGTTAAACTCTTGCTCAGAGATTGCAGTGTCAAGAGAAGGGAGAGCTACAGTACAGTCAGATGTTTTAGAAATTGATTGAAAAAAAATCTTCTAATTGTTCAGTGCTGGGAGAAGACTCAGGGGCGTATGGTTAAGTATAGTATTCTGTGAAACACTCTAGTATTTTGGAATCAATAGTGTGTCTGACCCTGTTGTTATTCGCAATGACTGTTATGCTGGACTTTTGCTTCTTAATTTTAAGGTAATTGGGCAATTTTCCCGGTTTGTTGCAGTCACCAAATATTTTAGCATTAAATTTAAGTAAGCTGCCACAAGCGTTATCCCAGGATTGTTTGTTATATTGCATTTTAGCATTTATTAGTTTGGGCAAGATATCTGTTTTATTATATGTAAAGATTTAGGCCCTCATGGTCTGAAGACCGCCACACTCACGATGGCGATCGGACTACCAACATAGTGGCGGTCCGACCACCACATTATGACTGTGGTGGAGCCGCCACGTCCTGTGGTGGAGCCTCCACGGTCCGACCGCCGGCACCGCCAGGTTGCCACTGTTTGACAGCCTGGCGGTCTCGGCGGTCGTAATCCACCAAGGCAGCGCTGCCCTCCAGATTACGAGTCCCCTTTCCTCTAGCCTTTGCATGGTAGTCGGACCGTCAGGGGCCTCATGAGGTCCCCTGCACTGCCCATACACTTGGCATGGGCAGTGCAGCGACCCCCATGGACAGCCCAGTCGCGCTTTTCACTGCCCGAATTATAGGCAATGAAAAGCGCGACAGGTGCTGTCGCACCCAACGCACTGCAACATTGTTACCGGCTAGATTACGAGCCGGTGTCAATGTTGTGGTGAGTTTCCACCCGCCAGCCCAGCGGGAAACTCGGAATAGGGCCAGCGGAGGGTCGGCTGCATAGGTGGTCATTTTGATGCGGGACTAAAGTCGTAATGAGCCCCGTAATCTGTTTTAAAAGTTGTGTGGTTTATGTATGCCTTTTTTCCCTTGATTGCGACATAATCTGTCATGAAACCCCTGGCTGTCACTTTAAAGGCATCCCACTGAAGTTCGTCTGAGGAGAGATTAACTGTAAGCAAATTGTGAATTGTTCAGTAAATTGTTTATCCAGCAATAGACCAACTCCACCTAATAGGGTGATGTGTATCAATAAGGGTATCCAAGTCTACTATAACTGGGGCATGATCAGAAATGAGGGTAGAGCCTATCTCAGCATGTTATAACTTGGAGGACAGTCTGAGTGAGAAATATATAATCTATTCTGGATTGTGAACTATGAGCAGGAGAGAAAAAAAGTGAATTCCAACACATCAGGATGGGAAGTTCTCCAAGCATCAAGCACCCCTCTATAGGAAATGACCTTCTGAAAAGTTTTGTGCATTTTATTGAAGATAAACTTAGTCTGTGAACGACGGTCAAGAAAGGGGTCCATTAATTAGTTTCAGTCACTGCCTACTATAAGATTGTCTGATAGACATGAAGATAATTAGGATAAAAATTGATCACAGAATAACAGGTCTACACCTATAGGGCCATAAGAATTACAAAGAGAAAACTGAGTGTAATTAATCTTGATATTTATTAAGAGCCATTTTCCAGCGTTGTTCTTAACTTCATTGAACAATTGAATGTGTAAGGATTAATGAAGCAGGACTCTTACATCATTTTTGTTGTTTACAGCAGGCAGGAGAACTAAAAACACTCCCCACCCATTGTCTACATAAACAAGCATTATCTTATTCCCTTAGATTAATTTCCTTTAAGAATGCAATTTGTCAATTTAGTTTTGATAGGTGAGTTAGCACCCTTTGTTTCTTAACTAGATTACGTAGGCTTTTGGCATTCCAATATGTAAACTATTCTTTAGAAATGTATAAAAAACAACCATTAAACAAGATATATTAGGAAACCTATGCCGTAAACAATGTACAAAAGAGGTGTGTTGGCAAGAAAGGAACTGGTGGAAACGATGAAGAAGAAAAGCTGCATGAAAAGGTTTAGCAAAGAATTTAATGAAAAGGAAAGAAAGTGGAGTGAAGAAAAAGAAGAAAGGAAGTGGGGAGTAAGAGAGCTCCCCAACATTAAATATAATAAAAAGATGACAAAAAGCTAAATGACTCTAGTCATATAAATCATGAAAAGAAAAGGGTAATATTGGTGTAAAGGAGGGGAATGAGGAGATAGATGTTATTCCAGATGAGGGCTTACGGGGGAGTGAGAAATATGATAGGAATAATTATTGGAGGAACAATTAGTAAGACAAAAATGAAAAGAAAGAGATATAGAGACCAAATCAAAATGTTACAAAACCGACTTACCAAGAACGAAAAGGTATGCTATATCTTGGACAGAACATGAACACTAGAACAAAAAGATATTAAACGACACATCATCTTGATCCAGTATGCTGGGGGTAGCTGGGGACCTGCAAGAATAAAATAATTAAAGTTTATGGAATTACATGAAAACCATGCTAAAATTTACTAAGCTCCATAACTTCTCCTTTCTGAGCGTGATACATTTCTTAAGATCTGCAGAGTCATCGAATGTAGTGGATTTGTCCTTATATGTGACCTTGAAGAAACAAGGATGGTGAGGCCATATTGAGCGTTCATAGATCTTAGTATTGGTCTAAGATCTAAGAATTCTTTCCGTCAAGTAGCCGTTGCTCTCGAAACATCCTGGCAGAAGAAAATCTTGTTACCTGACCACAGCATTTGCTTACATTATTTAGCTGCTGTTAGCACTTTCATAAGGTGAGTGTATTAAAGAAATAAAGCACTAATCCCTCTCGGTTTGTTGGAATTTAAAGCATGGGAGGGTCCGATCCGGTGTGCCCTCTTAATGTTTAGTTAAACAGATTTTTATAGGCCTACTATTTTTGGAATATGAAACTCCAAAAAGTTGATCATGTCAGGCCCGTCAGAACCCTCGAGTTTGCCATAAATGCGCAAATTATTGCATCTATTGCGATTTTCTAGGTCTTCTTTTAATTTTTTTAATTGAAATCCACTTTAGCTGTGACATCCTGAGCATCCGTAGCTCACTGTTCGATCTCTGTAAGTCTTGAATCTAGCAGGGACTATTCCTCACTTCTCTGGATTGCTGCGTTTGTCTCCACTATAAATAGTCTTATCTTTTTGAGTTAGTCCATGATGTCTTGTAGTGTCAAAGGCAATGGTGATTTATTAGGGGAAGATGGATCTTTCTTAACCCTTTTATTCACATTTTCACTGGAATCTTTGCGTCCCTTAGCATTGGAGGTGATAGAAGCATAGGTCTTGGATGAATGTGCAGCTTCCATTTTACTGGAGTAAAAAACACAGTGTGTCAATGTCCCTTCTGAGAGGCGACTGAAACTACTTGTGATTATTATTATTTAGAGCGCCTAGCAAGGAAGAAGAAGCCAGCTACTAGAGGATAATTCTCATGTGTTAGAAGTGTTAGAAGCATTTCAGGAATTGCTGGAAGTAATATAGGGGCTGATTACAACTTTGGTGGTGGGTGTTAATCCGTCCCAAATGTGACGGATATTCCACCCACCGTATTACGAGTTCCATAGGATATAATGGACTCGTAATACGGTGGGTGGTATATCAGTCACATTTGGGAGGGATTAACACCCTCCGCCAAAGTTGTAATCAGACCCATAGTGTTCAGTCAGAGAATGTGAACCCAAAGAATGTTAACTGTGCCTTAAATTTAAATTCAGTGACAACAAATGCAAAGAGCTGTGTATTTATATAGCACATTACGTTTTCATGGATTTGAAGAAAGAGAGATCCCGTAAGGCCAACTATAAAAGGGCCTTACGTAACTATTACACAAATATTATACCAAATGCATTGAAGAAGCAGCTAATCAGAGCAAAGAGATTTTTTAAATCGTTATTATGTTCACTGACCCTAAAACTTCCTCCCCCATTAGAGCCGAGCCAGGTGCTCTGTGCCCGCCTTAGTGATTTTTTTAAAGATAATCCAGGCTAATATCTCTGGGACAAAACATTTTTCTGGAACATCTGATTCAGAAATGGCAGATGTCTTTCTTAGCAAACCTAAATTGCCGTCATTTATGGGTCTTCCTGTTGATGAGGAGATTTCTGCCTTGTCAAGACGCAAATCAGGATCACTGTCACACCCTATTTCCCACCACATGCTGAAGTTAATAGCAGATATTACTGGCCCGGTCTACCGTGACCTGTTTTGTTCTTTTCTTCATGTGGAGATACTTCATAAGGAATGGAACTGACCTAATTTCACCCCCTTCTCAAAAAGGCCAGTGCTGATCCAGAATCCCTGGCCAACCTTAGACCTGTCTCCTTTCTTCTAGAGGTGGCAAAGGTACTAGAAAGACTGGTGAACCAATAGCTTAATGCTTTAATGGATGAGAACAACTTGCTTCACCCCCTCTCAATCAGGGTTCAGAGTCCGACATAGTACAGAGGACGTCCTACTTGAGGTTTTGGAGTCCATTAGAATTAGTTTGGACTTGGGCCTCAATGTTGCCTTGGTGCTACTAGACCTGTCGGCAGTATTCAACATTGTTGATCATAACATTTTGCTGTACAGCAGGCTACAGCACCTGGGTGTGATGGGCCCAGCACTGGGCTGGCTGAGTTCCTTCCTGGTTCAAGGGGAACAGTTAGTCTGGATGAAGCCATATGCCTCCAATGTGAGGGAACTGAGGTGGGGTGCTACAAGGCTCCTTCTCAGTCCTACCCTCTTTAGTTTCTATATGGTGCCTTTGGCATCTTTGGTGGAATCTTTCAATATCAGAGTCATCTCATATGCAGATGACACTCAACTCCTGTTCACGCATGATGGGGACTCTGCTGAGGCCAAAGATGTTTTTGCAGGTTGTGTGGTGGCAGTGTTGGGTTGGTTGAGAGACAATAAATTGCCATGGAACCCAAATAAGAAAGAAGTTCTGTTGTTTAGTTGTAATCCTCTCCTGGGATGGAGTGGAGCATGGCCCAAGACCGCTCCTCCCCCTCTCTACCTACGACGGTGGCAAGAATCTTAGGGGTTATATTTGACCCCCAACTCTCATTTGTGGCTCAGGTATCAGCTGTAGTTAAATCTCGCTACTGGATCTTTCTCATGTTGAGAAAATGTCTCCAGTATCTTCCACATTCTGCCCAGGTGACAGTGGTTAGGTCATTGATTCTCTCTAGGGTGGACTATACAAATGTTCTCTTTTTGGGTCTGTCAAACTATCTGACTTAAACGATTTCAAGTGATGCAGAACATGGCTGTCTGCTTTTGTTCAAAGTTCCTAAGTGCGCCACAGTGTCCCCATTTAAAAAAAAAACTTCATTTGCTTCAAGTGCGGCAACATATAGGGCCTGATTCTAACTTTGGAGGACGGTGTTAAACCGTCCCAAAAGTGGCGGATATACCACCTACCGTATTACGAGTTCCATAGGATATAATGGACTCGTAATACGGTAGGTGGTATATCCGCCACTTTTGGGACGGTTTAACACCGTCCTCCAAAGTTAGAATCAGGCCCATAATCTTTAAATCTTTGACAATGGTCCACCAAGCTTTCTACAACAAGGGGCAATGTTACCTCAATGAGAGAGTGATGGAATACCTTCCTATGCGACCACTTCGGTCCAGTAATGCAGGCCTTATTCTGGTCCCACAGTTTAAAAGGCAGTGCCGTGGAGGTTCTTCCTTTATGGTTGCAGCTGCCAACTTGTGGAATCAGCTTCCCGCATACATAAAGTCTATCACAGTGAAAGACAAATTTAAAAAAGAACTGAAAACACTTCTGCTCAAGTAACGGTGAGAGATGTCTTGGTTGACCCAGCTTCTGTTCCTTTTTCAGTACCTTAAGAATGAGGACATCGATCAGAGTAGCTGTGCGCTATGTAAGCAAATCTCATTCATTCAGTAATAAAACTCAATTTTCATTATTGAAAGAAAAAAAGAAGGTATATGGTGCATAACTGTTGCTGTTATCCACTCATAGTTCCATTTTGATAATTTTAGGTGTTCGCGCTCCATTCTGAGATAAAAACCAAGCTGGAAGCTGGTGGCCATAATTAAATGCATGACTCGAGTGGTGGGACTGAATCAAATAACATTGCTTTATGACAGTGTCAAGGTCTAACCAGGGGTGGCTCCTCTGCGTCGCCCTGCTGGCTAAGAGCCAGCAGATGAAAAATAAAACAATAGTTTACTATCATTTTATTTTTCATCTGCTGGCTCAGCCAGCAGGGAGGGGTGGGGCGTGGGGTGGCCACAGGAGGGAGGAGAGGGGGGGAGTGGAGTGCAACTAAGTGCACATGTGTGGTTGACCGGCAGTCTTAGCCTGACCAAACACTCATGAGCACTTAGGTTTCTCTAGTGAAAATGCACAGACCCCAAGGCAGTGTCTGAGCGGCAGACCAAGCCACTTTTACCAATCCTGATGCTGCTTTCATGCTAGCTTTAGCATGAAAGCAGCATCAGGTTTGCTGGGGAGCCTGTGCTGGTGTCCCAGTGAATGCTGGAATACCATCAGGAGCAGAGGAGCGCGGCGGCAGGAGGTGGCAGCAGCAGGAACGGTGGAACAGTAAGTGATTTTTTTTTTTTTTTTAATGTTTCCCCGTCCCCGTTACCCCTACAACCCCCTCCTTGACATTTGTGGCAGGCACCGCTCTGTCTAATAACTTACACTGCCGCTCCCGAGACCTTCTGACTCCATTTTAGGAATCGGAGAGGAGCATTGAAGAAGAAAAGCCTTCCTCTGGGCGAAAAGTATCCTCTGTGCCTCGGGTGGCCATCTTACCTCACTGCCGTATGCCAAGCCATGATTGTTGTGTTCAAGCATAATACAGAGGCTTTTACACAGAATGGGTATTAGTGTATCAGTAACTGGTCTTTCCAGAACTCCAAAACTCATATATAGCCAGTACTTTTCTCCGAGAAATATGGCAACCCTATATAGCGCTGATTAGTTTGCTTTTAAAATTAGTAGATCTGAGCAAAAGACTATGGCCTCAATTATGGGTTTTTCGTAAAATTCAGACACTCATGCAAACCACTGTTTAAACATGTGTAGGAATTATGACTATGTTGAATTATAAATCCTGACAAGTCAATCCAGCTTAAGTTTACTGGATGAAAAAACTTCCATAAATAGAAAGATGTGCAGATTTTTGTCCAGTTAGCACCAAAGTCTGCATGTTATGCCCCGTTTTCAGGGCAAACTGGTAATTGCTGTTATCACATCTGACAAATAAATTAATGGATCCAAGGGTACCATTATACATCGTATGCGATAAATAACTCTCTGCGAAGACTGACTCCCAAGCATAAAGCGAGTCACACAACAGCTGTGCCATCTTGTATCTCACTGCTAACCCAACCCTTTTGATCACTCACCTACATCTACACAAAGATGGGAAATGAAACAGGGAGTACTGCTTTTGCCTGGATCTCAAAATGCAACACTCTCTTTAAGACATGTGTGACAAATAGATATGTTTCTAGTCTGACAATCATAACTTTGAAGTCTGGTCTATGTTTGAAGTTGGCAAGCAAGACTATACACAGTGAGTGCCAAGTCCAATCTGAACCACAAATTCCATTCCAGCACTGAATGGATTTTATTAGTATTCATAATTTGCAAGCATAAACTTAGAAATACATTAAAAAAAACTTTGGCTATAATGCGATTATGAGTGCCGAAGGAGTTTAAGTAGGGTGCCCCTTTTTTGACTAACCAAGATAAGCAAGAAGTTTAACAAATTTATTTATTGAGAGGGACTTGATTGACGTTTATGGTGTCATGTGCTATTCAATCACTCATTGCCACCTTTGTTGGTTATATTATTGTTCCTGTTGATTTTGGTAACAATATTTGATCTTTGTATGTTAGACCTTGTAGTTTCAGTGATTGTAATCCTTTTTGCTATCTTTCCTATTTCCTTGGTTTAAATCATGCTGTGACTATACGATGCACTGAGAGTTAGTTACTGTAGAAGGTTGAAGAGCGAATGTGTTGATCGCATATCTTTTCTTAAGAGCCAAATGATTACTAACTCCAGTGACATTTATAATTGTTTGGAATTAACTGATAATTTTAATATCTTAGTGTATATTTTAAAAATATTTGTGATAATATCAATATCTTATTTTAAATTTAGTTGAGCGCCATGTTGATGAAACAAACAGGTGGTTTCATAGGTGATTTAACAAATCACGTTTGCAGGCTAGTAGGAAATATAGACGAGCTCTCAAAAAGTATCCTTGAAGTACAGAGGAAGTAGCAGTGTGCAGGTTGCAATACAAAGGGTTGTTAGAATGAGGTAAAATGAACTAAATTATAACGCTTGGGTCAAAATTCTTCCCTCTAGTTCTACTAGGGATATTAGTTCTCACGGGAAAATGATAAATTCAAATGTTTTTAGTCTTTGTTTAAACTCTGCATTGGACTGGACTACATTGCCAGGTACTTCGATCAAGTATTTAAGTAATATGTATATCAAGGTCAATGCAGCTTATTCTGATCATAGTATCTTTGAAGATTTACAAACAATGCAGAGCATTTTATTTTTTATTCGGAGGTAGGGATGTCATTAGGACCTCTTGGACCCAAGTTGGTTCCCCTGTTTTAGCTTCATTTTATATTTTAGATTTTTATACATTTTAGCTGCAGCCATTTTACACACTTTCCTTGCATGATATTCTTCTAGGAATATGCTGCATGAACTACTTGTTTAGTTAGCCTTTTTTCGACATGTAATCAGAACATTTTGTTCAAGTCTAAGAACACTCTACATGATATCCTGGTTCATGTGTTGCCCATTCAGGAGACAGCTTCTAACATCCAGACATAGCATTACATCAGAACTGTGCTTCCAAAGTGTGGGTTTAATATATAAGTGATGCAGTGACCCAGAAGGGGCAGAGGGGCATTCCAGCCATGACCATCCACAGATGAAACCTCTAACCGACATGCAGCTTTGCTGGCACTAATCTTCCAGCTTCCCGAGAAGATTGCCATCCACACTGCAGGCTGACTCCCAACACTATCTCAGGGTATGGGGCTGAGGCTAATCCCTTAGATCAGGCCAGGCGGACGGGTACACCCGCTATGCTATTATAGTCTTTGGGTTAGGTAGGAAACTCTAGAACTCTAGAATTCATTTACCATGGATGGAATATTTATTTACTTTACCATGTTCATTATGCTGGTTACATTGCTTTGTTTCATCTGCCTTATTATCGCAGCTCATTCTCTCTATACATGATTACAATTGTTTCAATAAATGTGCTGAAAACTCATTTCGTATCTCGCTTGTGTTTCGCCTGGGCATGCATGAGCAATACAAAGAAAGGGTGAGATCTGTTTCCACGACTTCCCTGGGAAGTCTTAGTGTCATGTTTAAGTTACCATAATCACCTTCCACCCTGGTAGGTTGAGGGGTTCAGATGAGGCACTGTGAGCTAGCCAGAAATTGGGCCAATAGGTTTCAATGGTGCAGAAGGACTCATTTCCCACATTCTGAAGTTCTTTTGTCCCAATACACAGACCTATTATTTTAGTAGGGACCGTATAACAAGGGAGGCCATTATCAGTAAACCGGCTGCTAAGTCAGCTGGTCCACATGGTATTCTCATAGAGTTTTTCAAGAACAGTATAGATCTATGGGTTCGGAATGTGACGAGGGTACTTACTGTTGCTAGTATGTCTAATATTCCATTATCTTGGCCCTAACTAATTATTATCCCTGTGTTTCATTAAGGTAACAGGAATGACCTGCTTTGTTATCACCCCATTTCTTTGATGGATGTGGTGGTAGAAATTTAGGTCTTATCATGTAAAGGATTCTGAGCTTGGCAACGGATAAACATATTTTTTCAGATCACCAATATGGTTTTAGCACTGGATTGGGTATCATAGAACAATGAATTAATATTAATCTACACTCCATATACCATCATTAGCATTTGTGGACCTGAGCTTGACATTTGGCCAAGTTAAAAGAGCCAAACCTTTGTCCCTTTTGGCCACAATGGGAGTTAAATTAGGTATCTTTCTTCCTTTTTACATCTTCATACCGGTTTATCTGCATTTGTGTTAAATGGTGAATAGACTGAATGTTAGTTAGCAAGTGATGTTCGTCAGAGCTGTGTGTTGGCCCAATTTTATTTATATTATATGCTAACAATCTAGAATCTTTTTTGGTTTAAGAAAGTAGTAATGTCCCCCAAGTGGGGAATAGAAGAATTCCAACATTACTCTATGCTGATGATGCATTTTTAATGGCAAGGAGCGCAAATGGTCTGAAAAAAAGTCTTGATAGATTAGTGTGCTTTATTGATGGTCATGAACTTGAAAAATCTTTTGTTACGATTGTGAGTCTAACACATACTAAAGCTAGAAATTGTGGCATTAAAGGTCACTCCCTCAAGAAGGACCAGTTCTTTTCGGATTTAGGTATTGTTTCTGATAGTGTAGATCTTTGGACCCAGCATCCTTCTTTGAGATGGACATTCTTTGTCCAGTCCTACTCCTGTATGTTTAATTTTGCCAATAGATTAAGTAGGAAGTTACTCCCACACATGATCACTTTATATAACAGCAAGTGTGTTTCAGTGGATTGCTGTGGTACAGGAAATTGAGAGTATGCTGTTGAAGAGATTAGATTCTGCCGTTGCCTTTTATATGTACCCCCAGCTGCCACATGTGTGCATGAAGAGCTTGGCCTTTCTTATTTATAAGACAGAGTTCAACTTTCCCTCTTTTTGTTGTGGATCTCTATTTGGTACAACGTTTGAACTAGTTTAAATAAGTTGATTATTAAAGATAGTTTATCCTTGGAGCATTGTTGCAAATCCAGCTGGTTGAGCTATGTTAAATTACTTTGCATTGAATTAGGTAGACCAGACATCAACAACCATCCTCAAATGTTAGTGAAAAAGGATAAGACCACCATTTGTCATTACAGAACACAAAATAGAGAGTCCTTATATTTGTTAACGCCATCTGCTGAAACTTTTATCACAGTGAAAACAAATCTCTCCATGGAACCATATCTCTAGATTGTTCATGTGAACCGGGATTGTTATTTGTTAACTCATTTTCTGATGTGGTTTATTCAACATTCTTTGTCATTCCCCAAGAGTTGAACAACCTCTGACAACATAGCTTGTCCCTCTAATAATGTTTATCTGCAATGCATTGTGCATTTAATGTGTTTTTGTCAATTGTATCTGGTTCCTTGTTGGAAATTTCTTTTTATTGGCAAATTAGGCCACTGTTTAGCTACTTACAGATTCTTAACAGTAATTTAGTATGTTTTACAGATGGTTGTTTTCCATATGTAGCTATTACGATTCGGAGCATGATAAGTTTGTAAATGTATGCCTATTTTTAACATTTGTATCTCTTTTACTGTGGAACATATGCATTGTGTTTATGATTTCGTTTTTCAAACCGAATAACAAAAGAAAAGAATAACCTTATGAGTGAATATTTATGGTAATAATTGTAATTGAATCTAATTTCTTTCAGGTAGTCACAAATCTGACAGTAATTGAAAATAAGGCACAGTATGGGAAAGTAAGGGGCCTGCAGTCACTCTTTTGGGTCAAGTGGGGAACCGGGGCTAGATCCCAAGTGATGAATGAAGTTGACGAACAAAGCACACAAATTGCATGATAAATCAGTACCACACTGTATAAGAAATCCTTATTGAAACAGGTTAGCCAAATGAGACTTTGTTCATTCTTAAAAGTGACAAGAATACAAAAGAGAATTAATGTCTGTAAAATAGATATAACACAATAAAGCAAGCTACATTGATAAAAATGTATTTGTAGTTTTGTAACAAGGGAATCAAAACATTCTTCAAAGGGCTGGCTTAACAGCACAGCTGGCTACAGATTTTATGTGATTAAAAAAATAGTTTTCGGGAGTAGTATGGCAAGGAACTGTGCATCTGTCTAGATGTAGGTTTATCTGAGTCCAACTTTTGACTTATCAAAAGCTGGGTGCTTCCACAGAAAGAGTGCTTACCCTCAAACTAGCTGTGATCGTTTGTTTATCCAGTTGCTTCAGCTAGGCTCTTTATTAAGCAAAACTACTGTGTTTGACCTTTCGGTCAGAAACATGCCACTGTGATGGATGGAACTTGCCCTTTAAGGTTACACAGATGTTGGTACAATGCTATTTAAAAACTTGTTATAGAAAATAAGATAATTATGGTGTTTGTGTGAAAGCTTATGCTCAGTGCTAGTGACCACGACTAAACGCTAGGTCTGTTTGTCATGAAAAGATATGATAAAGTGGCGGGCCTGACTTACTTATTGAGAAAAATATATGTTAAACTCAATAGGCATTCAAAGGTGGATTGTTATTACTTTATTAAAATCAGCAGACATATGTTTATTTTTTGCATGAATGTCACAGTTTATCATAGTAGGACACTGGGTTTTGTATTTCTTACCCCCTCTGATACACCAAACGAACAGAGGACTTGCACTTTTATGATCCTTGTTAGGCCATCTTAGATTAACTAGTATTTTGCTTTGCCAACTGTAATGTTTACATTTCAAATTTTGTGACTGTATGCCTGATTGTTGATTTGTTAATCTCAATGCAGTAGGCCTGAGTTGCTTATGATGACAAGCCAGTGACAATGGGCACAGGCCTGATTGGTTCACTGGTTAAATTTATGTTCAAAGCCATACATCAGATCTCTGTATTATAAAATGTTATGACAAAGACAGTAGGCTTAGTTTTTATATATTATGAAAAGCATGTTTTAAAGTCAAAAGGCATTTGACATGGATTGATATTACACTGTGGTCAAAGCCTGTGGACCTGTATTTCGTTAAGTAGAATTTCACAGTTTAACATAGTAGACTAGGGCTTTGGTGTTTATGACCTACTCAGACCATGAAGACAGAAGTTGTGCAATGTGTTAATCCTCATTAGGCCCTCTTAATAAGGACTGTATATGCTTTTGACATCTGTAATATTCTACACATTTGTAATTTTAGGACTGCATACCTTATGTTTGCCTTGTCGGAAAATATGTGCTCCATGCAGTAGGTCTGAGTTGGCTATGATGACCAGCCAACTATAAAGACTAAGGGGGTCATTCTGACTTTGACGGGCGGCAGAGGCCGCCCGCCAAAGTCCCGCCGGCAGAATACCGCTGCGCGGTCAAAAGACCACCGCGGTAATTCTGAGTTTCTCGCTGGGCTGGCGGGCGACCGCCAGAAGGCCGCCCGCCAGCCCAGCGGGAAACCCCCTTCCATGAGGATGCCGGCTCCGAATGGAGCCGGCGGAGTGGAAGGGGTGTGATGGGTGCAGTTGCACCCATCGCGATTTTCAGTGTCTGCTTGGCAGACACTGAAAATCTTGGTGGGGCCCTGTTAGGGGGCCCCTGCAGTGCCCATGCCATTGGCATGGGCACTGCAGGGGCCCCCAGGGGCCCCACGGTACCCGTTACCGCCAGCCAGGTTCTGGCGGTCAAAACCGCCAGAACCAGGCTGGCGGTAAGGGGGTCGGAATCCCCATGGCGGCGCTGCTTGCAGCGCCGCCATGGAGGATTCCCTTGGGCAGCGGGAAACCGGCGGGACACCGCCGGTTTCCCGTTTCTGACCGCGGCTGTACCGCCGTGGTCAGAATGCCCATGGGAGCACCGCCAGCCTGTTGGCGGTGCTCCCGCGGTCGTTGGCCCTGGCGGTCCATGACCGCCAGGGTCAGAATGACCCCCTAAATGCCTGAGTCATTCATTGTGAAAATGTTATGCCTGATACTATAGTTCTTTTCTGTTTTATAAATGTTACAATAAAGGCAATAGGCTTCATTTATTTATTTTGAAACAAATATGTTAAAGCCAAAAAACCTGTAAAGGCAGATTGATACTGTACTGTGTTAAGCCTGCAGACATGTACTTTGTTATATGAAATCTATCAGATTGCCTTTGTAGTCAATGATTGTGATGCTAATTACTCTGTCAAACACTGGGGATTAGATTTGCACTGTCATAGTTCATGCATTATTCTCTTAAGAAGCTCTAACAGGCTCACTTGTCTGCTAGGATGTGTAATAAAAATATTTAAAATACATCACACACACACATGTGTGTGTGTGTATATATATATATATATATATATATATAGTTATATTATGTTATATGATAACATAAAAGGAGAAGAAGGAATTAAATCAGAAAAATGCTGTCACTCAAATGTTTGAAGAACTCAGTTTGCATCCATAATACCATTCAGAATGAGGTAATGGGTCAGACATGGGTCAGATACTTCAGAAATTAGCTGTACTCTCCCATGAGCGACAGACACACCCACCTGAGAATGAGTGTGATCCAGTGTCAGGATTAAAGGGGCAGTCCTTCAGTTTTCCATTTTTTGCTCTCCTATATTTTCTTCTCATATTTTTATTTTTATTCTTTTTAAAACATAATGCAACTCCCTATACAGTGCTACCAGGCAGCTTACTAGCCATTCATTTCATCTGCACTGTGCCACATGCTACAAAGCCAGAGCCTGTAGATCAGGCCACTACTATGGATTGGTATTGTCCAAAGTTTCAATGTTTTACCATTCCAAAGTGGCCAGCCTATTGGTTTTAAACGCGGCACCTATGCTGAAGCTTCAAAACATCATGTACAATACCACTGCAAGATAGTCACCTGTTGCTCTGTTTAATTTCATTTGTTATTGCAAGCATATGTTTAAGCAGCACATTAATTATTTTCTGCACTTATTCATTTCATCTCTATAGAATATGTTGCCGAGTTTGTGTCTGTTATTTTGGTTGTGCAAGTGGATGAATGCAAGAATGAGTTAGTGGGTGGATGAATGGGTGCTAAGATGAGTAACAGAATGCATGTATGATGACTTATTCAACACCTAAACTCATCTATGACTAAGAAGTCACTTTCATTTAAAGTCCAGACCTATTAGCATTGCCAATGCTTGTTATACTTTAATACCAGAATCGATTTGCATTAGGAAACAAGACGTGCTTCACAAAACACCTTATATATTAACTAAAAACTAATATAGTAATGAAGTAAATGTTTTAAGTTGTTAACCGTAGCCCTCATAGCTTTGAATCGGTGCTCATAGGGTCCAGTGGCATGTAGCCAGGTGGAGAAAAGAGCATCTGTCACAAGAGAGGAAGAATCAGAGGAGCTTGAGTTGGGTGTCAATATCTGTGCCCATGCCATTAACTCATTACAAAAGTACCAAGGACTGGCTGGATGTACACCAGATAGAGGGCTATATTTATTGCCTAGTTTGTGTCGCTCTTACACCAGGCAACATGGTGCAAGAGCGATGCAAACCTTAAGTGAGATTTAGGAAGCCACGCAAGGCCACCTTGTATGGCCCTGCGTGGCTTCACAAATGTCGATTAATGTAACACAGCACAAATCACTGCAGTACATTACTCTGCACCAGGGAGGCATTTCCAAGGATGTTGTGTGGGTGTTCCCTCACAATTCCATGGATTCTGACTCATTTCCAGGCATAACAAGGAGAAGTATGTTTATTTCTACTAGTTTTTTTTCCTTCTTCTATGTTTGCTGCATTCTGCAGAAAGAGGAAAAAGCCTCTAAGGATTGCTTTTGTGCAGGAACATTTCCCTTCCTGCACAAAGCAATCTTCCTTACAATGCAGGCACCCGTGCACTTTAGTGCAAGGGTGCCTGCATTGGTGCTAGGCTGCCAAATCGATGCCACTGCAGGAGGAAAGGGCAGGAATGCACCGAATTGGATCAATATGGCGCATTCCTGCCCTTTCCCTGTGATGCTGGGCAGTGCAGCAAGGTGAGTTGCTGTGCTGCCCTGCGCCACAGAGCCTATAAATATGGGCCAGAGTGTTTTAGAGACCGGAAGCGACTAAAGCTTAGCTAATTTGTGAGAAAATTGTCCTCGCCCCATAAGCTGGAATCTGTTTACCAGAAATTTAGATAAAGACATGTTGAGACCTTTCCTGTATGGTCAATAGTATAATACATTCACATTGAATAAATCTCACGTAAAATTATATGCAACCTGTCAGAAAAAGAAAGGAAAGAAATGATGTTACCACCCTCTATCTATATGCTGGCGCAACGGTAGTCATGCCCCTCACATATAAGTAATATGAGATAATCCTTGCAGGTCAGGTTTTAAGAATTTCCCATTACCCAATACAAATCATTCAACAATCTCTGAAGAGTGACTACATGGGAATTCCTACAGTCAATATCTTTGCTTTTGCGGGGTTAAAGGGTCAATCCTGTGGAATCTCTAGTTCATAGCCAACTGTGCCAGCATATCCGTTGTGTTAGTGGTTAGGTGCTGGGCTGTTTACTTAAGTGTTTCAGGAGCACATGGCCTACAAATATACGTGAAAGTACACTCACTTCAAATCTAGAGGATTACATGATGGTTAAGTTCTTAACCGCTTACCAGCTCCCTGTATGTAGGAAGGTCCCAGCGTCTGTCAGCAATCAGCTGTTCGGGGTCAGACACCTGTAATTTATATATTTAAAATGTTTAAAAAAGCTAGTAAACAGAATTTGTAAAAACACACAAAGAAAGAGTTATCTGTGTACATGGGAAACTTAGTGAAACTGTGCGTGAGGGTACAGCACAGACCACCTACAACTTGTAGTGTGAAAACGGCTGCTTTAATGTAGTAGGCGCACATAACAAATATTGCCATTCCCAGGTAAACCACCTTACAAAACTGTAGACCTCACTATACATCACAACCTCATCTACGATTGACCTACCCCTACCTCTAAATGCCCCCCACTCCTGCCCCAACTCAAATACCTAAAACTATACCACAGCTTCCCTTGAACTACCATTTCTTCCTCAAATTGTAGACCTTAACAACTTCCTGCCTTCTGTACTAATAAACTTACTCCCCCGTCCCTTTCAAACTGTTCCACCCACCCCAACACAATAAATCCTATTCAAAACCTTGAAAAACCTGTCGGCAGACCACCAGCCAACACCTGCCCATCAGCAACAACCACTTTACATCTTCCCCCCTCCTCACCATAATCCTTTCCGCCCCTATTAGGCAGAGGGTGGGCAAGCGAGCCAGCACAAAAACTGTCCCTGCTTATTTTGGGCCACCATCCACTGTATTACCTCAACACAAAATTATGGTGGCAGGTAGTCCAAAACTCCTCTGTATAACCACCATCTGCAGCCCCCCCCCCCCTTCCAAATCCATCCAACGTTGGCTATGCCCCGGCGTGCCGTGCCATCCCTCCAAATAGCCCGGGGGGATACCTCCCATGCCAAGCCCCTATTCTGCTCTGCTGTTTTTGAGTTATCCTGTGGTAAAACATTAAGATGGAATTTCCTAAAACCTTGTTCGATATTGTGAGTCTCGTATAACACTGCCTCACCCCTCCCCCCATGACAAATCTATATAAAAGGTCATACTGTAGCCCAGAGGGCTTTGAATTTTGGAGTCTTGTGCCAAGAAGCTAAATAAAGCAACAGTTAGCTACAAAACGTTTTTCAGGGGGGAAATGGCTTCGAATCACAACTACACACTCACTATTGCCGCCTCCATAATTTAGGTCGACAAAGCTACTCTGCAGGTATGGTTGGGAGGGTTAAGCTATCGAAATGGAAACTATGAATCACCAGTAACGTTGACGCTGTTAGTGAAATCTGCATAGAAGTTGGCAGAACCCTGGTGCTATTAATTCAACTTTTATGTTTCGAATTTCGTGTAGACTGAGTTAAGAAATTGAATAAAAGATATGCTACAATCACTCCATAACTATGGCTCCGTACATTAATAATTAGAAAAATCATTTTTCAATTGTTTATAGCTTTGGCACCAATTTTTTTCTAAAACGGAATCTTACCTCTTCAGTACAATCTAATAAAAGTCAAATCTACCTTTTCTGTTCAAACTCACATAGGGATGTTTTAGGATGTGCCGCCTCTTAGTGAATGTCACACATCCCTATGTTCAGATTCCCCTTATGTGACCTCACAGAGGGTTAAGAAGAGACACATACTGACTCTTCTATTGGGACGCATGAGTTCCCTGCAACCTCTGAGCATGTGATGGAGGAGGTTAGTAGTTAGAAGGTATTGTTTCTGTTGTTCTAGATAGTACACAATCATTTTTAAGGTCGAGCACACAAGCACTCTGGCCTGTTGTAATCTCTCTGTGGGCTTTTAACCACACCCATGTCACGCCCATCACACTCATTGTTTTGTGGCCTTGCCTTTTAAAATTCACTTGATTTAATTTGTGAAAGACATGCATTCGTCATGTCTTTTCCGATGATTAGCCCTCCTCGAGCGCACTGGCCAACTACAGGAAACATACTAGACTACATGTTTTCTGCATGGTTTCTGGACTACTTTTTATTTTTATTTTTTACGCAGCATGATCTTGCTGGGCAGTAATTGAGCGCTTTGCATGACTACCAGTTTAATTGCATTGTTTATCCTAGTGCTCCATGGCGACTTCAAGGTTTTACACAGCGCGATCACGCTAGTTTTTAAAAAAAATATTTATTTGTAATTTTCCCTCCCATCCCTATTCCCACCCCCACCTCTCCTGCCCCTCCCCTTGTTTAAAGGTACTAAAGTTCTGCAGGGAGGGGGGTCTTAGAAGTTTACAACGCTAATAGCTCTAACTGTGAGACCCATTGCATTGTAAATGCTTTTTTTTATTTGTTACTGGCAATACCAACCTTATTATAAGGCACAAGAGGACATCTGAAGATTGTACGGCTGTACCATAAGCGAATAGCATCCTACCATACTTTGCAAACCTGTAGTAATTCTAATCTCAAACGTTGTCTTTCAGGTGCCAGCATTTGCTCCCTTCGAGGAGTGACCTCCTGCAAACAATGCCTGACTGTGAGTCCTATATGTGCTTGGTGTGCCCAAGAGGTAAGAGACCTGATGCCTTCTGCAAATCTTTGTTGCTCTGAAGCAAGCACTGCAATCCTGGAGCACATTTCCAATGATTAAGAGACACTTGTATGCTTCATACATTGCATAATAAATATATCGCCTTTATTGGGCTTAATCAGTGAGGTGTACCTTGACTAACTTGGCAGAGTGAGATTAGGGCCCATGTTGGCCTATGCCACTCCCACTTATAACGACTTATTGAAAGAACAATTATTAATGAAAGCAACAGCTAGCATTCATTTTATGTTGTTTTTAGCTTACTTGTGCTATTACAAAGGGTATCAACCGTTGACAAGTCAGACCTCACATTCAAGAAGCAATTCACCCTGAATACTTTGCCACATCCCTTCTCAAAGAAACACAGTCTACGCTATGTAGCTGCTTTATGTGGGTCTCTGCAGTGAGTATCCATGCACAGTGATATTAGTAACCACCTTGTCTAGACATACCACTCCCACTTAGCAAAACTAACTAAGTTGACAGAAAAGTGATAGCTGGAGATGCCAATGCAAACTTTTCTTACCCAATTGACATTTCTATGGTTAGCATTTCATCAGTTGTATTTCATCTCTGCCATTACAGAAGTGCCCCATAAAAACAGATCCCGATCTTAAAGAGCAGTGCAGTCCAAAGTCCTGGGCCACGTGCATTTGGAGAAACACAATCTAGCCCACATGTCAGCTTTGTAGAGCCTCATTAGTGAGATGCAACTAGAAGAAACTACACAAAGTGAGATTAGGAAGATGTCAAGCTTTAGCCAAGGATATAGATTCATTGAGAATCTCTGCCTTCCTTCAGTTTCTTTGAAGGTATTGACAACCTGAACCCCACCAGAGAAAGAAGATTAAAATGGAGTAGAGGAAGAGAAGATACAGGAATGCTTGTTTTGGTGCTGCACAGGAATACTCAGCATGGATTTGCGTCTGTTAGTGGCCTGACATGCCGCTGTGTTCTCAGGCAGTAGATGAAGAGAGTTCTAGATAAATAAAGTATAAATGAACAGTTCAATGCACATGAATTAGCAAAAATGAGCTGGTACAGAGAATAGTTACCCACAATTAGATGAAATAGCAAGCCCTGACGAAGAGCGATGGTGTCAGTAATAAGAACAGGCATAGACAAGGTCACCACCACTGATCCCCAGGATGTCAAGGGACAGAACAGTCCAGAACAGCAGCAGACAAGAGGTAGAACCAAAACAGTATAGGTAAACAAGGTACACGCTCTGAGAGATAACCGAGAAGGAGAAAAACAAGAAGGTGATAGGATGCAAAGTCAAGTGTATGAACTGAGAAAAAGAGGGAAGCCAATACAACCATTTTGGCAGTCTAGACTTCCTTATGTACCATCGTACAGGCCTTCCTTCCCTGTCTGAATCAAGGGGTGATCTGGTGCTGTTGCAATAGCATGCCCGTGGTCTGAGTATTAGCAGGTCTAACAATGGGTAAATGTCTTTGCAACCCATTCTCATTTCAGTCCTGTCCTAAAATCCTGAAAAGTGGCCATATTCTCCCATTTTGGGAATCTCAAATGACAAAAAAGTGATAGAAGGTAATGTTTGAACTAAAGCTTCCGACCATTGCAGCTTGGCCAGGGTAGCTTCCAGGTTCATCACTTATTAGCACATTCATGCTGTTAGAGAATGGGACAAATAGCATACAAACTACACCCTGTTGCCAAAGAGCACAGCAGCCAAATTTTCTTGAACATATTTTGGCTGTAAAGAAACATGATCTACCCCATATATCAGATTTATTTTGGGCGTCTTTGTTGTGATGCAGCTAGAATAACTAGGCAGAGCAACAATGCTGCCCTCCCCATTTCAATAAATTGTGTATGGCCTTAAAGGAGCTAAGGGTGAGAATATACATTGCAGCCTTCTTTTTCCCTAAGGGAGGAAATGGCACTCCACGTTTTTCCCTCAGGGTTGGGCAGCCTTTAGCCTCCTCGCTCCCTTCATTTGTATTCCCTCCTGATAGGGTCTGGATGAGTACAGGATTCGTGTATCCCAATATACTCATTGGAAGGTCTTAGGCAGGGCACAGGTCTTTTAGACCTCTCCTATTTATCTGTGCTCTTCAGCCCTCACATACGCGGTGCAGCAGTTCCCCACCTACATGTCCCCTTGTGGTTGAGAAAGACAAAATCAAAGATGATGGACAAACGTATGCAATATTCTGTCGATTCTAAACTGCTGTAAAAATAACTTTGATGTGAGTCTGTCGCTACTTTGAGGTGAAGGGTGGCCTAGTGGTGTCCTTCACCTTCTAGCTCTGACCTGAAGTCACTCAGATCATGGTGTATTCAGATGTTGTAAATGTTGTGAAAGGGCTCAATCATGGGGTACTATCTGTGGCATGAACATGTAATTGCTGGAAATGCTACAGTGTAAAGAATTAGTTCCTTCTGCACATGATGTTTATCATAAGGAATTTACATCATACTGTCCAAGATTTTCATCAATTGTCATCTGTCATGTGTCCGTGCTGACCTAACCGTGACTAGTTTTCCGTACTTCTCTTTTGATGTCATAAAACTACTTTATAACCAGGCTTTGCTCCTGTATTTATCTGTGTGTGTACTGTCGGAACCATATTTTGGCCATATCATTCCCACATAGGAAGAAAACAAAAATCATTGACATTTCTGAGCCAATGCTTCTCTCAGTTTCACCTTCTTACTTTCCCGCACACCCATCTCTTGCCTCAACATTTGGTATCTCTTATCGGATTCAAGTCATGATCTAGTTGGGAAAGAAACCTGGTGAAGTACCCATGCCCCACCAATTGTACTTAAAGCCATTCCTACTCAATATAAAATAATCCAAAACAATACTCCACGAGAAGAGTGGAGGCAGACTAGCAACTGTCCAGAAAGTAACCTTTCAGCCCAAACCGATGCAAGGCATTCAAGCGCCTTAACATGAATTATTATTATTCCCAATTGTACATAATTATTTTTTCAATAATCTCCATTGCCAAATGGTATATTCCTCATAATCTATAAACCACCTCTTTACAATCCAGCATTTGCTGAGCTATTCTCCATCTACATTGTTGAGAATATCTTAAAAAACACAAACATCAGTGTGTTTTTGAGACTACAAAACATGGCTTAATCGGTCCAATTCATACCTAAATTACTGAATGGGTATACACCAAATAACAAAACGTATGATCAACAGACCAAAAGCTACCTTTCTGCCGAATTTTGTGTAATTCCGACCAACGGTTTGGGCTGCAGGCATGTCTAAAGAGTCTATTGGAATTAACATGGGAAATACACTTTTTTACCCCCCCCCACACAGATATGTCCCAAAACACTTTTTCCCCATTTTAAGTCAAAGGGATTTTTCAAATTTTTTAACAGAAAGCTAGCGCTTGGTCCAGAAAGCGTGATTTGATGTACATCCATTCACTATTTTCTGAGATGTTAGATTTTAAAAAATATAGGTATGTAGGGATTCAGATCCTGCAGGGATTCAACTGTCCCTGTGCTGATATCTGAATGGCTGCCAACATTTCAAGTAGGAAGTGTTGGCAGCCATCTTGAGCTCTGCTTCAGCCAAGTCCCAGAAAAAATTGTAGAGAAATCAGAAAATGGGCCAGGATAGGGACACCCTGACCCCCTAAATCTGGTGCTGTGGCCCCAGAGGGACCCCGCCAGGGCTAAAAAAGCATTTTTTCTATGGAAACACAGATTCCAATGTTTCCAAGGGTTTAGAGCCCTTTTCATGAAACCCCCGTGAGGGCCAAGTCCTGTGGACATGCAAAAAATAAGGAGGGGACGCATGGGACCCCCCTCCTGGGCCTGTCAAAGCCCTGGGGCCTGCCACCTTCCAGGGGCAAAGATTTAGATGTGTGCGGGAGGGCCATGCGCCCTCTCATCCCTTCCCCCGCAGCCACGCAGACCACCACTTCCCTTAGCCTATACTAATAAGGTATGTGGGAGCCACCGGCACCCATCCCCCCGCAGCCCTGGGGACCGCCATCTCCCTGGGATGAAGATTTAGATGTGTGCGGGGGGTCATGCCCCCACTTTCCCGGGGACAATGTAATATGTTATTCGGGAGGCCTACGCTGCCCCCCACTCCCTGCAGCCCCAGGGACTGCCACCTTCCAGGGGCGAAGATAGCTGTGAATGTGGAGGGCGCGTGTCCTCCCACAGCCCCACTGACAACCACCCACCTGCGGCAAAGATTTTGTTGTGTGCCACCTCCCCAGGGCTAAAATGCAAAAATGAGGGGAGTCCGGGGTGGACCTCCGGCCCCGGGGACCACCACCTCCCAAGGGCAATAGTGATTGGAGGGGGGCCCCCCTTGAGGAGCCAATGATGACCCTGGGGACTACCATCCCAAGGGCTGGCTCCTTCTATGTTCCTTGGTGCCCACCCCCAGGACATAGCTGTTTGCTTTTGCTTGGTGAGAGCTGACAGCAAGCAAAAGCAAACAAAGTCTGCTTTCTTACAGCAAAAGCTGTCAAACAGCTCCCACTGGCAGAAAGGAAAGTTTTTTATCTGTTTCCCTGCACGCAAATATACATGCAGTGAAACAGATGAAAACAGTGCTCCCACAAGCAGGGAGCTGCTACTTAAAGCAGCTCCCTGCTTATGGGACCAATGCCGGATCCCGCAGGATGCAGAGAGCCAATTAGGATTGTGGGGCCTTGAGGCTCCCCCCACGGTCCTGCCTTCTCTATATCTCTCTTTCTCTTCCATCCCGTAGTAGGATGGAAGAGAGAGAGAGATTGTCATTGAAATAGTCTCTCCATACAATGACAGAACCAGAACAGAGTCACTTCTGGCCAAATAGTCTAGGTCTTGTGCTGTCACTCAGTAGGCTGAAGGTTCAAATCCTAGTATGGCTTGGCAGTGTGTTTGTTTATTTACTAGTCTTTTGACTGTTAAACCTTCCTAATGATGGAACATTCATGTTTCTTTCCAGTCACATGCGTAGGTTGACTGTCATAGGTATGTCTGGAAGCATCACAGGAAGGAATCACCTATGGTCTAAAGGTTAAGACCACAGACCCTCACACTGAAAGTTGAGGGTTCTACTCCGGGTGTGTCCATCGTCATTTTCCTTCTTTAATTTCTTTTAAACTTCTAAAGTTTAGGGTTCATATTGAAAGGAGATCTCACTCTTTTTAATTGACAAATGCATTTTTCTTTTCAATTTCTCCAAACATTTCTCATTCTAAGTATATAATTCATCAAAGCCTAAAATAAAAAAACTCTCTCACTCTCTCTCTCAATTTCTCTCTTTCAATCTCTTTCTCCCACTCACACAACCCCTCAGACCCTTACGCACCCACTCACAGACCCACTCAGACACTCATGCACCCACTCACAGACCCACTCAGACCCTCTGGCACCCACTCACAGCCCTACTCAGACCCTCACGCACCCACTCACAGACCCACTCAGACACTCACGCCACCTCTGACAGACCCACTTGGACTGTCACACACCCACTCACAGACTCACTGAAACCCTCACGCACCCACTCACACACACAGGCATTGACTCACCCACTAAGACACTGATGCACCCACTCTCACACCCAGACAGACACACTCACAGCCACTCTCACACCCAGATACCCCCTCTAACATCTATTCTCACACCCAGAGAAACAGGCCTTGTCCAACTCCCACCGCGCAAAGCCAAAGGCCATGCGAAGTGTGAGAGTGGGTGGTTAGGGGAGTTAGCCACAGGGTCTGGCTGCAGAGCAGGCCCTGCTGCCAACCCCACCACGCATGGCCTTTGGATGTGCGCGTTAGTGGTTGGGTTAATGTATAGTAATGAAAATTACTTTACGTTTAAAAAAACTTAGAAATTCACTGAGAAAAAACAAAAGTTACAGGGACGTTATAGTTAGGCTCATCTTTCACATGTACAAAACCAGTGAAATTCAGCAGTAATAGTTACCTCAGCTAACTATAACTTGCACCCCCATAATGCACTGCTTATGACTTCACATATTACATCAATCATGACATGGTGAGTGACATGACTGATGACATCTCAAATGGCATCACTGATGACACCATCCAAGAAAAAGCTCAGGCAACCACTCATACCTCCATGCAAACAATTGCACACCCACACACACAACTAGTCACATACTCATTCAGACAAGATAAAACTCCTGACACATGCACTCACTCACACAGCCACTAACACAATGACTCTCTCACCCATACACTACTAAGTCGGCTATTCATACACTTACACAGCTATTCACACACCCATATAGCCACTCAGACACCAACACATACACCTGTACAACCACTCATAAAAACAAATAACATACCCACACAGCCACTACTATACCCACTCATCATCCATAGAAGTAGTCACACACCCACACACTCAGCTATCTAGTCATAGACACAGCCACTCACTCCCTGATACAAAGTAACTCACCTGTACAACAACTACCACACCCAGTCACTCTTGCGTACAATCACTGACACACCTATGCAGACACTAACACATCAACTCACTTACTGATAGAGCTACTCACACATCCACTTACTCTCCCAGTCACTGATACAGCCTGTCACTTATGTATACAGTCACTCATACACCCACCAAGTCACCCATGTATTCACTTAATCACCCACTCACGCACTCCCTGATACCCACCAACTCACTCACTTATACGAGCACTCGCTCACCCATACAGCAACTCATACACCCACTCACTCACCAATGCAGACACTGACACACCCAGTGACTAACCCATCTAGCTACTCACGCATCCATTCACTCTCCCATAAAGTCACTGACACATCCGCAACCTTATGACAAACCCACCGATATATCCACACTCGCCCCTACACTCACTGACTCACCCATTCACTCACTGATACAGTCACAAATACACTCTGTCACTCACCCATACGAGCACACATGCACCTACTCACCTATACAGCCACTCCCACTCACACATCCATGCAACCACTTACACTCACTGGATGATGTCATCAGTAAGGCCATTTGAGATGTCATCGGTGATGTAATTGACCATGTCTCATGAGTAATGTAACATGTGAGGTTATTTGCAGTGAATTAAGGGGGTGCAAATTATATTTAGCTGAGGTAACTATAACTGCAGAATTTCACTGGTTTTGTACATTGGAAATGTGAGCCTAACTAATAACCTTTGTTTTTTTCAGTGAACATGTATATGTGTATAAATACATATACACTGGAAAAAACAAAGGTTACAGGGACATTATAGTTAGGTTCTGAATTTACTCATACAAAACCATAGAAATTCAGCAGTTATAGTTAGAGTTATTTCAAGTAACTATAACTCGCGCCCTAATGTAACTATAACTCACACCCTTGCTCAGTGGATCTGCGAGTGGGTGTGTGAGTGTATGAGTGGGTCTGAGGGAGTGCATGAGTGTCCGAGTAGGTGTGTGAGTGGGCGCATGAGTCTCTGAGTGCATGTATGAGTGAATAAATTAGGGTATGAATAAGTCTGATGTTTTTTTTACATTTTTTTCCATATTCTCAAATATTCTCGAATATCCTTGAATATTTGAGGATATTCAAGGATATTCACAAATATCGTGCATTGTGAACAAAAATAATTTAAAATCCATAACTTTTTGGACAGCCCCCCTTCCCCTTTTTTGGACCCGCGATTGATGGATCACCCCACTTTCCTTGCTCAACAAGAATCACCAGGGCACTTTTTTTGGAAAATTTCGTGAAGCTTCATCAAACGGTGCCAATGATATACGCAAGTCAAAAAATGCTTTTTAAATGAAAACGTAGGTCTAACTATACTTACCTACTGGCGACTACCAGTAGATAATTAATATATATATATATATATATATATATATATATATATATATATATAGACATATATATATATATATAATAATAATGTATATTTTTTTAAGTATACTTGAAGGTATTTTTAAAATAAATAAATATAAAATTAATAAGATAATAATAATGGATAATACGATACCTAAATAAAAATATTTTTTACAAAATTGAGAGAAATAAAAACAATTAATAAAAATAAGCATATCTCCAACAAAAAGGGAAACGTATTTTAAATGCTACATCTGAAGTAATAATCATATATAGTTTAAAAAGAAATAGCAAATAAACAATTGAAGACAATAAAAAAATTAAATTAAAATTAAATCAAAAACATAAATAAAACAAAATTAACTTTGAAAATGCCACATACCACCAAATAAGACTTAGGCACTTGCCCGTCATTATAAGTATCACCGTTCAAAAAGGCTCAAACGTCATTCTGTATCCGAACAGCCAACCTCTAGAATTGACTGCGCGCTCGAATAGGAGTATTGACAATCGCCTCCAGTTCTGAAAGACATTGACGACTTGGTTCTTCCCACCATGCAGTCTATCATCTCTACAAACTAAACAGCATGTAAAGGGGCTGCGCATACCCTCTCACTCTGCAGCACTTCACGTGAATTTTCTGCAACGCTCGCTGCCTCCTGTCTGGAGCATGTCTTGGAACGTCACTCACGTCAAACAGATCTGACATGTGGCAGGGCACCCAGGAACCCACGAAAACCAAAGAGGTCTTATCAGGAGTATGACGTATTATACAGAGCTCCAATACAATAGTTTTCAAAATTAATCAGTATCTCACTCATTCTCCTCACGACCCTCATAATTTATTTCACCAATTGAATTGATAATTGTGTACTTCCTGTTTCCCATTAAATGCCTTCCGCTGCCAGTTCATTAGTCGATAGTTACTGTCCTGGCCTTAACCTTTTTCCCACATCTCTGAAAGTTTCCATAAAAGGCAAAAAACCTTGTTCTGAGCTGAGAGTTCGTGTTTACACGCTGAACTGCAGTTGTGCAGGACACTTACATGAAAAAGCGCCCGGGCGGGAACACGCTGGATCTTCCCCGGCTGCTGATCGCGCGCCAGGGCTGGGCTCGCGCCAGCTGTGCCGAACGCATAGATTAGCAACATCTGTCCCCAATCTTCCCGGCATACTGTAAATCAGGAGATCTCCGCTGGCATCTCCGACCCAGCTCTCAAACTAACGCGCTTAAAGAGACAGGCAGCGACTTTATTTTTAGGACACTTTCCTAGGATACGATGAACGCAAAATGTGAGACACATAAGACCTGACAACCCTATTCGAAGGGCACCATTGACACCAGAGGCAGGCTCTAGTTTGCTAAAATAACTGCTCTTCGGAAACTTAAGCAAGGTAGCCAGGGTCTGTTCATGAAGGTCATCATCGTTAAAAAAAATCCTGCTAAAGTAAATTTCGCGGTAAACAGCTCTGGAAAAAAGCTTATCAATGTTAGTTTTCCAAAATGTCAGGGATAGTAGAAATTACCTCGGTGCGGCTCACACTCGGTCGCTCAACAACTTCCACTTTGCTGTTCTTGAACTAAGGAAAGAAAAAGGAGTAGAAAGCGCCTCGAGCCTGGAACTTTACTTCCTTACTGTTCCTACCGTCATCAGCGATGAGACTGGGGATAAATAGCAAGGCCAGCGCCTGGGATACCTTTTCCGCCTTAGCAACTGCTGCCGCTTGATTTACAAAGCCCATCTTTCTATTTACCTGTTGTTGTGATCTCTGATGTGCTGAAATTTTGTCCTTATCAGCTCCCACTCTCTACATTGCCAGAATGGATTCTTAGAATGACAGTGGACCTTTTTGTCTTTGACTCCTACCCCAAAACCTCCGTTTGGCTCCCCTCCCGGGAGCGCTTGCTTAAAGTGACATTCGATATTTGCAGAGGTGGATCTCCAAAGACGAGTGGCAATGTCTTCGTCCTTGTTGACCATGCTTACTTAAGTGGGTTGTCCTACCCAACAATCAGTAATTTTCAATATATTACACAAAGTCTATTGTTTTATTAATGGAAATGAGCTTGCTTTTAGGCAGCCCTTAAAAGTCTGCTCTTCGGTTAATGGCTGCTTCTACGTTTGATCTCCTATTGCTAGAGCCTGGAGGCCTTCAGGGGACAGTGTGCTTTATCAGATCTTAAACAACACTAAATTACTGACTGAGATACACCAACTGTTGGTCACTAAATCACCAGTGTTCACTTACCTTAGTGTCTGTACTACTGCCTTGATTGGTGAAAACCACGATAAAAAGAGCCCCGTTGATTGCGAGTGGGTTTCTTAATTAGATGCCATAGTCGTTTCCATTGTAAAGGGTCTTCTGTGCTCCTGAAACAAGTTAAGGAAGAAGCTATGATGTTCCTATCACATTCAGTAGCATTTTCCTTAGAAGCAATATTCAATGATGGAGTCCAATAAATATTATACAAGATGGTGAATATATTAACATGGCTGATATAATGCACCACTGTGAATACCGCTCCCGTGGCCTCTTGTAATGGAGAGGACCGCCCCTCTTGACCTCACTAGTCCTATCTGCCTCTCACATCGGATGGGTTTAAATGTTTTTTGTTTTTTTTAATTGATCTGTATTGACATTTTTATGAATCAGTTTGGAGAAAAAAAAAAACATGAACAGAACTCATGATAATCCCCCACCTGTTCCCCCCTCTAGCATCGCCAGCCTACAGCTACAAAACATCTCTTACCTCTATGAAGTTTGGACCTAAGAACTGCAGACAAATAAAAGTTGACGGTGTGCTACTAGGTCCATCATTGCACTTTGTTGATTCGAGTGGATGATAAAGATTCATCACACACATACATGAGGTATAATTGCTGCATCTATAACAAATAGGTTTGCAGGAGTGACTCTCTATGATTGGCCTTTTGTCAGATTTATGGTGTCTGGCCTGTAGGTATGGTTCACAGTCAAGCAACAATGCATACCTGGCTGTGGTGACAGTGAAGCAAGAGTTTGCCTAAGACTCAGCCTTGGATTATTTGCATAGATCATTACACCAACCGCTCAAGTCAGGTGCAGAAGAAGCCCTCCAATTCATGGCTGTTTGTGGATTGGCAAGGGAATGAGCCCGGTCTCTAAATTTGGCACTAGACGTGCCTGCCTTGGTTCTCATCATGAGCCTCAGAAGAAACAAACTAAGTGGGCACATGTTTTTTTCCCCCAGTTCACCCTGTTAGCTGGGCTGTAAGATCCTCCCACCAAAGCCCTATAACCCTGCAGGACCAAACCATATTCCCAAATGTGCCCCATCCGGATTACATTGAGGACGTACCATAGGTGTCATGGGGTACATACCGTGAAGACGCCCAGGCACCAGGTACGTTCCCTAAATGAAGTTAACTTGGATAAGCTTAAGGCGGGCATTTATCAAAATATGTTGTACATATTTTATGGCCCAGTTCTATTCTGTGTTCATGAGTGTAACATTCAACTCGTTGTCCCACTTGGCTCTCAGCGAAGACAATGTTTTGAGTCTAGTGGCTCTTATAGCTTTATAAGTCGATGCTATGAATTGTCTGCCATGGCCCAGTTTCACAATGTTTGAGGGAATGTACATCTCTTAGTGGGTTCTTGCCACCCTTCGCAGGTGACCACATCTGTTCTGGTTAATGCCACGTGTTGTGAATTGCTGTGGGGGTGAGTCTGTATGCTTGCTGGAATGGCATGAGTTGGCTGGTATCAATTAAGTCTCCGAATGTGTTTTTTCACGCCTGAGACCAGGGATGCCTCTTTATGCTTTTCGCCAACCAAGCAAAACAGAGAAGTAACCACAGCAAAACATCCGGGCATACAGGATCAGGCCAGAGCTGCGGCACAGGTGCCAGTTGTATCCTACCACCCGCAAAAAGATGGTGCTAGTGTAATATTGTGCCGCTTATCCAGTACATATTCCTTTACTTCCATGAGGCCAGCCCACCATTCAGATATGCATGTTCAAAGAACATGCCCAGGATTAGCTATCCCACCACCTGCAGGAGATGGGCAGGCAACAATATAAAATACAAACTGCTACACCCTGACCTCCCTCATCAACTAGGAGATATAGATATAAAGCCTCCTCCTCTGTGCCCTCTCATACCAATTCTGTCAATAGTGGGACACATTCTTGAAAAATTCTTGCAAAACAATATAATAAATGAGGCAGTCATACCATTTTAGCCTAGGCCACCTGGCTCATTATAGATAGCGGATGTCTACACCCAAAGCCAATGGATGACCTCGCTGATGTCAATGCCCTCCCAAGGTTACCCTGTACTATGTCTTGTTGGATTCTGTAGACCCTAAATCCCAAATATTTGAACCTAGTACATTCTATGAACCTCTCAAATGTTGGGTTGTCAAGTAGCTGACCCTCTCCTCTGTCAGTAAGAAGAGGAATTACTTATCTACATTCACATGTATACCAGAATACATCCTGTATTGCTAAAGCTTAGCAAACAAGTACCAGCAGACCTGAGGGATAGTCTTTTATATATCACCAAATGTCGCCTGCATACAATGAGATCATATGTGGATGGCCATGTATAGAGATCCCGACCCTTTCCCTTTGGCTACGGATATATAGTGCTAATGCCTCCATGGCCAGTGAGAACAGCAGCGGGGAAATGGGACACCCTCGGTGTGTCCCAGTTTGCAATGGTCATTCATAATCTGCATCATATTGAAAGAATCCTAAATATAGTTTTTCTTCTGCCTCCAGTGACTTCTAGGGTTGCCACCAGTCCAGTATTTCAATGAAATACCCGAGGCCAGGAAAACATTCGCAAAAACTTGTATTTTACTGTTTAAAGTATAAGCTTAAAGAAGCAAAAGCACAAAAAAATCAAATCACTTTATTTTAGAAAAGATTATAAACGATTGTATACAAAATCACATTCAGGTACCAAGAACCTTAAAACATAAACACATGGCCAGTGTTTTCCTTTGAGAAATGTGGCAGCCGTAACTCACCCCTGAAGGTAATCTTATGGGTATACTTCATTTTTGCCTGCCTCTGAGAAAATTTGATTACAGGCACCAAAAACACAAGAGGCATGGAAAATGCATGAAAAATGAGTGAAAAGGCCTGCAAAAGCCTGCAGTCTACGGAGACCCTTCCGTAGGTAGTAGCAGCAAAAAATTCAACATGGCTCCTAGAGGGAGGGTATATTGGATACAGGAACCCCACACGACAGATATCGAGGACCCCAATTTACCCACCTCATCCGCAAATAGCGGCCCATCAGCACTAGCACGCAACTCAGAGTAACATACGACAGAGAGGTACAGCTCACCGTTTTTAATACTGAGCAAGTCCATCCCCTCTCTATACTCTGTCGACATATCTATGGACATCTCAAACTGTTAGTTCTGTCATATTCTTCATATGCCTTAACAGAGAATGCATAGGAAGGTATCAGCTTGAATTCTTGCATATCGCAGTAGTAATGTGTCTGACACATGTAACCAATGTCGATTATTTTTCTGCATCATTGCTTGATGTTTGTAAGCAATAATGTAAAGAAAATCTAATAAAAATTGTTTGAAAAAAATAGCTCCTAGAAGCAGGGGTTTGGGAGCTTAGCAATGTTATTACGACCTACAATAAACATAGTTTAAAGTAAAGGCATCAGGAGGTTAGGTAAATTGACAATCTCTAATTTTAGCAGGGCATTCCTCCCGACCCCGGGAACCATGATAAACAGAGTCCCAGTTTTATGGTATCTTTTTTTTACATTTTCGTCTGTATTTATCTATATTTATATTTTGCTAATTGTATCTGTATTTATACATATTAATTTTAGGTTTTGTAAAAAAAAACTAAGAACCAGTTCATTTCCACATTTGTTTAACTAATAAATGTTCATTATGACTTGAATTCCTGTCAGGTTTCCATGAAAGGAACACCCACAGATGATAAATCAGTACACTTATATGAAAACCTACAAAACTTAGGATCAATCTTCTGCATGTCTACTGCTTTTTAAGGCTCATTACTAAAATGTGTTTCTTTATTAAAACCCTTTCAATTCACACAGCTACTTGCCTGGCAGTCACGACTGACAGTATTTAGCATCACTCAAAAAAACAACCTAAATCCTTTTTTTATCGATATCTAAAAATAAATACAGACAGGAAAAGTAATGGTTTTCTATCTGTATTTATCTGTAAAAATCAATGAAAACGGAAAACAGATAGCCTTAATGATAAACAATGTATGACTCTAGAGTCGCACAGTTTTGTAAATAAATACCATGCCATTTACAAAGCATAATGCTTGAGCTACTGGAGTGGCCAGAGACTCAAGAGTTAGAGGTTTCTTGATCTGCATAATAAACAGGAAGTAGACGTTGATACTTGTTTGAGTGACAGGCAGGTGGTAGAGGATCCTCACGTTGTGAGGACGATAAAGAAACCAAACAGGATACTGGCAGTGTGAAAGATAACTTTTGAAAATTGTACTTAAGGGGTCAGGGGCTGGAGCTCTGCGCGTGTTAAAGTTAGATAAACTATCAACAGGAAGATTGCTGAGCTAATTACATTTGCAGCAGACCCAGTCATGCTGAAGTTTATTTTCACAAAGCATGCAAAGATGAATTTAGAACTATCTTATTTTCTTGATCCTGTGGCACTTTTGTCTTTCCAAGTACCCAGGAGTATTGAGTGGCCTTGCCTGGCGCTTAACCGGTCAATGTCTGCCAATGGACATTTGTTTTCACTGAGTAGTGCTTGTGATAAAAGACTCTAGTTGAAAGGAGCTCTAATAAAGGTAGAACATCAGGGCATTTTCCAGCAATTTAGGGTGCTTTGACAAGGCAGCCCTTCTGCTTCCCATTTCACGCAGCTCTTCTGTTGTTCAACCTTAATTGAGAGGTTTTTTTCAAGCCCTTTATTTGTTGTGTGGCTTGTTTATGTGGTTGTAGGTTGCCTGTTCTAGTAGTTTAACATTTGCTGCACGCGGTGGTGGTATTCATGCCAAATCGTTTGGGCATGTAAGATAGTGTATTATGTGGAATTGGAGGCTGTCTTCAGGAGGAATGGCATTTTACTGCTGCAGCATTTTAATGCGGCATCTTTTATTTACGGAGTGTTCAGATCCAAATTGATGAATGCTATTTATCCTGGTAAAAACATGCTGGGTTTTGCAAAAAGCCCATATTGCCTGAATGTTCAATCCCCGTGCCACTACAATGTTACTTAAACCCACTATGTATGAGAACTCAAATATCTCCCATTTTGCATGCACCTGGGATTAGATCCCTTCAGTCCAGGATCCCGATGACAGTCAAAAGTACAAAGAGACTAGATTCCAGTATCACCTTACTAGATGCTCTCACTGAAGTCTGCTCACAATACGACTCGCAGATTCTATGGAGAAATGTGTTGTGCTGTCAGCCGACTGAACCTGCAAACTGCATAGAGGCACAACACAGCAGGGTCAGAAGGAGACAGAACAATCCCACAAAGGGACAGGGCATACTTGTACCCTCACTATCACTGTTGTTTCCAGTTAGTAACAGCACTGAGCATCCTCCTCCGTCAACTGTAAGCAAATAACTCTGCTTATTTCCAATTGCAGTCAATACCATTTCAGCTTCCTCATCTGGGGTCCCAGTATAAGCAGTGTCCTTCTTCATACACTCTGGCTTCTCCATTCCTCCAGCAATTATGTGGCCCAAGTGACCGTGTTAAACGTGACTGCTAGTACTGGATGGCCATGTTGAGAACCTGCATGTAGATTAAGACGCTAAGATCTGAGACCCAATGGCTTTATACCCAAGGCAAGGGATTCACTGGAACAATCGTCAATAAAGGAATATATTGGGGCCAAGGAGAACCACTGCATTGAGTTTGTATTGTAATCTGAGTTTCATGTTCCGCGTTGGACATGATAAAATCAATGGAAGCAGGTGCAGTTGTGTGTCATTGAAGTGGGCAATAATATTTTGGCACAGCGCACTAGGCACACTAGTAGGTAGACAGTAAGTGGGCAGCGTGTGTGGCCAGTTCACCGTTGGAGTCCTTCAAGAGTGGTATAAATAGCCAGTGGCATGTGTGTGGAGGTACAGGATGAGTAACCTCAGCCCACGTTCCTCTCCTCCAGATCCATTGTGTCTTCTGTAGCAGACCTAGTTGTCCAAATTTCTGGAGGATTTTTGCGTAAGAAAATCAGTTGAGTGTATATGTGTTACTGATATTTTCATCTCAAAGATCATCGAGCATGAGCATAAAGTATTACACATGTAAACCACCGTGACCACCCTGTAGCTTACCAGACCTATAGCGATGTAAGCACAAGGCCTGCTTGGACACTGCCTCTTTTACGTGGTATAGTATCTGGTAAGTCCACTCAACCACACGCCTTCCTGGCAAGGACACAGCCAACCCTCTAGTGTAATGCAGTCCAAGTACCTAAGGTGAAATCCTTTGGCAATGGATATCATTCCCATCTAATCTGTGCATTTAATATGTTTGGCAAGCTGGCTAGAGATATTGAGTGACCTGTACCAAACAGATGATGACACTGAACTGATGCCCTGATCCCTTGATCTCTTCACCTTCAAACGTCTGTATCCCATGCATGTGCAGTGAGATATGTTTCAACTTGTTATTCCATGAGAACCTTTGAGATCTGGTATTTTAATTCATGTGAAATCCATGGCATCTACCACTGTCCTTGTCCACCTATGCTGCATTTTCAATTGCTGTCATTTGAGCCTGTCTCTGCACAACTGCTTCAGCTGTTGGCACCATGGACCTGAGCACAGGTTGCTTGCATATAAAGTTCCATCTTGCTTTCTTGATAGCACTTTGGCTTTGCCCAGGGTATTAGAGTGCCTTCCCACAAGGCTTTACCTCCTAAACAATCTCTGATTCCCCTGGTCTTCTACTCACTGGGTGTTTCCTGATAGTTTACCTCCTGTCAGTGTATGGCTCCCTGCCTCATCTCCGAGGCCCAGTTTGCACCATGTGTAGAGGCTGGAATACAGTGGATGCTTGCTGGCATCTGATTGTGTCATGGCGGGCTGCAGGTGTGCTAGTGAGTGTGTGTGTGTGTGTGCGCGCACACACTAGACTGGTCTGGACTACCATGAGAGAAACTTGGTGGTAATAATAAAAATGCATCAAGATGTGGCGACCTGGGCTTTTAATGAGGCACACAGAGTGCATGTTTCTGGGCATACACATAAATTGCTAGGATCAGAATTATTTTGTTGTTATATGCCCAAGGAAATCAATGAAATGCTGTATGCACGTTGCTGTGACGTTAATCTCAGTGTGTTTCATATGTGGATGCAGGTTTGTTCACTGTGTGCTATTTCCTGCTCCATCTCCAACTTTTCTGTCTCTGTGTCTCATGTTTGTTGTCGTGGCTCATGTACCGTGTGACATTGTGATTCACTGAAGCTAGGACTGAAGTACTAGTGGTGATTCCATACATTTTCCATTTGTCTTTAATATTACTCATACATTCTATGTTGGTGAGTTACAGTATAAGATTATTGGCTGGGAGGTGGTGCGTGTGACTTGGAAGCAGTGCAGTTTCCAAGGAGCATCATAATGGTGTCATTCTTTTCAGTTTAGTGTGAGTCTGTCGGGGGCGTGAACAGGGAGGACCAAGCATGTGCACTGTCTTGTGCCTTTAATAATTTGTTGCCGATCTGTCATGATATGATATGATCATGTCTGTGCATCATTAACTGTAAACGGTATGTTACTGATGATCGTGTAATGTACTCCGAGAGTGTTATGTGGGTGTGTCATGGATTTGTAATCACAAGAACTTTGTAGTGAGCTTGAGCTCTTTGCACTTTCTTTACATGGACTCAGGGTCTGATTATGACCTTGGCGGATGGGATACTCCGTCACAAACGTGACAGATATCCCACCCGCCGTTTTCCAAGTTCCATGTGATGGATATCCCACCTGCCGTTTTACAAGTTCGACAGGATATAAAGGAACTTGTAATACATCGGATGGGATATCCGTCACGTTTGTGATGGAGTATCCGCCAAGGTCGTAATCAGGCCCTTAGTCTTCCAGCTCTTGGCTCTTTTGGTGTATACCAGATTTTTTAACTGGGTTTGTAGGTGAAGATCACTCTAGGCCTTCATATAACAAATCTGTGCATTGTGAGAGTTGTAGAACCGATGAGCTTTAGTTAAATCGATTGAAATAATGGCAGTGGTTGGTTGAACGCTGGCCCAAGACTGGATACACGGCATTCAGAGTCTTCGTTTTACGCTATGCTGTTAAATAATACCAATAAAAGACACATAATTAGACTGTAATCTAATGTAAGCAGGCAAATTGCTATCGACTTTGGTGCTTTGACTTGGTTGTTAGTTAGAGTCAGCCTTCCCTTATTTGTGCTCATACTACACCCTAATTAATGTCTACAATCCTAGTGCTCAGATAATTTCCTCTTATGACCGTCAGCAGACCTGCCAGCCAGCAACAATATCCTATCTTCTGAGAGGAAGTGGCCAGGAGGGGGTGGAGCCTGGGGAGAGGGCAGGACCTTGAACCCAGCTGCCTCCGAAGGTGCCTCAGATGGGTGTGGTCCTTGATAGGGGGCGGAGGCTTGTAGAGATCACTGTCCATGATCCATATAAACCATATCAACCTATAAAAAAAAAAAACACCCAAACGAGGCTTTAAAGGCTGCAGTTAATGTGCTGGGGGGATGGCAAAGCTTTGATGGACATCAGCTGTGCTCAGCCTCCAGAAAATGGAAGTTGAAGACTTGCTCTGCGTGTGTTTCCAAGCCACATTATCTGCTACCGTGTGATATCGGCTTCTCACCAGGGAACCGATATTGTATGACATTCTGTGGTGCCATGTGAGTTAGCAGGTCTGCATCAGTCATAGCCAGGGCCTGGTGTTATGCAACTCTATCAAACTATTTCTTGAGGCACCAACACCTCCACTAAGTATGACTACACATTGCAGAGGGAGGGAGATTTCTGCTAAAACCAATCCACAAAACCTGATGCAGTCTGTTTGCCAGGACCTGTTCTAGTTCTGAGCTGTCTAACGTGCAATTATGAAGCGGGGAACCAGACTGGCCAAACAAGCATCAAAAGTGTCTCAATGACCATGGGTTGTTGTGTCATAGACAAGAAACCCATTTGTTAAGTGGAACCTGTGTTTATCAAATAATAAAAATCAAGTGGACACTTGTTGAAACAAAGACTTAGGGGGTCATTCTGACCCTGGCGGTAGACTACCGCCAGGCCAACGACCGCGGATGCACCGCCAACAGGCTGGCGGTGCATCCATGGGCATTCTGACCGCGGCAGTACCGCCGCGGTCAGAAACGGAAAACCGGCGGTGTCCCGCCGGTTTCCCGCTGCCCTGGGGAATCCTCCATGGCGGCGCTGCAGGCAGCGCCGCCATGGGGATTCCGACCCCCGGCTTTGACCGCCAGAACCTGGCTGGCGGTAATGGGTGTCGCGGGGCCCCTGGGGGCCCCTGCAGTGCCCATGCCACTGGCATGGGCACTGCAGGGGCCCCCTAACAGGGCCCCACCAAGATTTTCAGTGTCTGCCAAGCAGACACTGAAAATCGCGACGGGTGCAACTGCACCCGTCGCACCCCTTCCACTCCGCCGGCTCCATTCGGAGCCGGCATCCTCATGGAAGGGGGTTTCCCGCTGGGCTGGCGGGCGGCCTTCTGGCGGTCGCCCGCCAGCCCAGCGGGAAACTCAGAATTACTGCGGCGGTCTTTTGACCGCGCAGCGGTATTCTGACGGCGGTACTTTGGCGGGCGGCCTCCGCCGCCCGCCAAAGTCGGAATGAGGCCCTTAACTATGCAACAGCCCAACAAGGTAATAAATACTAAATGCATCAACAAGGAACACCAGTAAAAAAAGCAAAGATTGATGTTATATTCTAAATTGTAGAATATAAATTAGTTGCAAAGTTTTGGTGAAACGGAGCAGATAGCTCAGTGCACGGGATGGTGTTTTATACATAGGAATTGTACGAAAGCACTCATAGCCAGTAAACATTTTTAGCCTAAGTTGGACAAACTAATATCAGTGGCAAATATCAGTTTGGGCCAAGGACATGAGCCAAAAGTGAAAATAAGATTGGTAGTAATTATAGGGCCACTTGTACTAAGTTGATATTTCCACCCCAGTGGTACAATCATAGGGTCATCGCCATGATTGTAGAGAAATTCAGTAGCATCTGCAGCAAAAGCTATATGACTTCTATGCCTTGAATGGGATTACAATGAACATGATTCCAATTGATTTTTTATTTTTATTAATGGTGGCAGCAAAACACATCTGCTTGAGGAATAAAGCTCACTTATCAATCAAGGTTCAGAATGGCAGTGACTGTCATAGTCAGTGTCTAGACATGGAAGAGCAGCTCAGGAGTACACCTTGTCCTCTGGAAGGATCACCTGGAGTTTGTTGGGCTCCTGACTGTAGAACTCTAGAAGCCCTTGGTTCACCGGTATGATGGTCAGTGGTGATAGCCAGTCACCAAGTGAGACATGCTTTTCTTTTTAATCTCCTCCCTACAAAAGATCCCTGCCTTAGGGTGTGTTAAAGAAAGTTCTCTAGTAATCTGTAAGCACCACATAGTATGGCTAGTTTTTAGGTGCTATATACTTGTTCACAGTTCTTCTCCTTGAGGACTACCCTGGATCTTAACATCTCGCAGACTGGGACCTTGGGTAGATATGCATTCCATTGAGAGAGCTACCCTGGTGGGTGACTCAACCTGCTCGGCCACAGTAAGCAACCTCCACTACGTCAGAGGCAATGCTATCCCTATCTAAGTCATCTAGGCTGCCCCTCTGGTTTCAACCTTGCCCATGGTAAAGAGAAGCGGCATCATCAGGTACCAGGGGCATATTGCATCAAACCCTCTCGTTTGCAAGCATAGCACAGGATTCCCTTGCAAGAACCACAAAGGTAAAAAGAAAGTGCAGAACGCTCAAGCTACAGGCACCCACAGTTTCTTTTCATCTTTATTGTAACTCACCAATGGTGTCTCACTTTTCCATGGGTGCTTTCTGTCTGGTTAACCAGATCCCTCTATTCCAGGCTTCTCCAATGAGAAGCCAGTAAGCTACTAGTAGCTCTCCAGCTACTTGTAAGTATTTCTTATGTGTAGCCCAGCTGCTAAGCTGGAAGCTTTTACTTGTTGAAAATGTATATGCATGCCAAAATGTACAAGGTTATATTTGAGAGGAAAATGTGTGTATTTTCAAAACTCATGAGCTAATGTTTTGAAAAAAAAAATTACATTTCTAAATTATATTTAGGGCTAATATTTGAGTGATAAATCATGTGGCCTTGGGGAAAGGACACTTATTACTAACAGTATTACCTTGGTGCCAGGGGCATTGCAGCTATGGCTGTTACCTATGAAACCTATAAGCACATTCCACATTGATAAAGCCATTTTAGGGTCGAGCCTGTGACAGTGCATGTGTCACACTTGCGAGACACTATTCTTTACAAAAAGTGCTTGGAGCCCACTCATTGCTTACCATGTGTGCACTTCAGAGTCATTCTTCTTTGCAGCATCCCTAAGTGAATAGTGCAGCTGAAACGTCATTTCCGATGCTCGGTGTGGAGCACGGACCAAATACAGATTGATTCAACTTAATCAGTGCTTGTTAGCTGCCCCCGATGTGATTGAGGTACTGGTTCTTCCTACCTACCATTCCCGCTGCCTGCTGCCTGCTGCTTCCTCTATAAAGTTTTTTCCTTGTTTCGTGATGTTGCATACCACTGTGACTATTTCCTCTGTACGGGGCAACCCAGTAGTCACTTTCCCTCATAATTTGTCCTTCTGTGGCCTTTTGCCTTGTACTCTGACCAGCTATGACAATTTTCCTTGTGCTGTGCACGACTGCAACGTTGTGCCTTCCGCTTCTGCAACACTATCCCTGTTCTCACGCACCTCAAAAGACTGGGAGAAGTGAAGGTAGACCTGCATTAGCAAATTAAATAGGTCTCAACTATACAAGATCTATTGGCTTTGTCAATATAATTAACCATGTTGCATAGCAGTGTGGCATCTGCAACATGGCTGAAAGTAAAAATAATAAAAGCGTGTTGACGTGGCAAGTGTCGACTGCATCATATCTTCTTTACTTTCAGCCATGTTTCACAGCTTCCGCAATGCACTGCAACACTGTTACAAAACATTGACAAAGCCAACAGATGCCCTGTAGGCGAGACCCATTGGCATTGCCAATGCTTGTTTACATTACCGCTGGCAACCATGCAAGATGCAATGGGGTGATTACTGCTGGTAATCTTGATTATGGTAGCCACTAATGTAAGATATAGTCAGTATTACAACACTAACAACCTGACCTTCACTGTACATAAATAGTTCATGTGATAGAAAAGGTTGGAGACCCCTGCTCTGTTCTGTGCTCTGTAGCTATGCCCATGGGTTTTCTGGTTCTATGTTAACTTCACAATTATTTGGCAATCTCTTGTAAAGTGAGACAGCGCCAGGCCTGGTGTTTCAGATCCAGTAAACCATGATCTGGAATCACCAGACCCAGATTTTCCGGGTGTAAGCCACACCACGGGTGACTATGGGTAACAGCTGAAGGAAGAGGCACAGCCTAGCCCTGGTCTAGTCCTCCTCGCCACTGGGGAGAAGATAACACTTCCCCCAGCCGTGCACCTCCCTGCTGTTACCTTCCATCCCTCCAGCTCCCATTCCCTGACCAACTGCACTCCCGCCACTTAGAACATGACGTGGAGAAAGGACCCAGAAATTTCCAGTCCATAAGGTATTTCCCATTCCATGATTAATAACTTGTACTTGTTCTTATTCAAATTGGGTTCATTAAGTGGAGGTATGGTAATCATAATGTTACAGAGTTTGTAGACATAATTGTTTTAAATATAACTATGTATCTGCTCTTGACATCAGGTAGGAGTATTGCAAACAAGGCTTTGATCAAGTCAACTAGTCTTATTAGGATGAAGTGTTTGTGTAAGTATTCCTTTGGTGTCCGATTTAGGAATGTGATAGGGTTCTGTGCTGGGAGACAAAACAGCTTCCGCTGGCAAGAGAGGCTGCATTTGCCTTTTTCAGTTAATATTCCTGTGGAACCTTTGACCTTCAGCACCAGAATAAGAACATTTCAGGGCTAACTTGTGATGGTGTGATGGTGACAATGTTTCTATATGCCGGTGGCCTTCTACTCCTTGTCACAGAGCAGCACCATGGAGTGTCAGCTGAGGTGCTTTGTCGGTATGGCAGGATATTGAGATCATAAAGGGAACCGTGAAGAGGCGAAGGTGAATGCAATGACGCTGTCCTGTCAGAGAGGCTTTCTTTTAAAAGATTAAAGTCGAAATGGACTACGGAGAAACCTAAAGGCAGATATTTATGTTTCGTTATACTCTACAAGCAGAAAAGTTTCTCAAAGTTTGTTTCTCAATTTAAACCAACTATGTTTTATAATATCAGATGTATTTATTCTCTTATCTAGTTCACAAATTTTCTCCACAGTAATTCACTCGCACCTTATGCTGTTTTCCTGTGCGAAACACCGCAAATCCCCGACACCTCTGCGATTATTCCATGAATGTCATACTTTCCTCCCACTTCCGCTTCCTTTGCAGAGTCTGGAGAAAGGTGCGTCCCGTTGTGATGTCTTCCAGGCGCTGCTGGAAAATGGCTGCTCGAAGGAAAATATCGAATTCCCGGTCAGCAGCCTCAAAATTGTCAAGAACACGCCCCTTAGCGACAAAGGAACTGGAGGGCGCACCTCTGTTATCACCCAAATGAGCCCCCAGAGAATTGAGTTGCACCTCAGGCCAGGTGAGAGAGGGTGGGGAGAGTTCATTTTACATCACAATATAAGTCTTACTATTTCAAAGTCTACCATTGATGTGAGGTTGGTACCATTACATTTGACGCTATTAACACCCATCATCAACAGTTATTATTAAAATAACTATAAGACGTACGTGACAATATTTAAAAACGTCATTATTACTAATAAAAATATTAATAAAAAGTCATTCTTGTTAGTTATTATTAGTAAGAAGTGCCATTAGACATGTATAGGACAACATGTACTCAGTGATTTATACGTGACAGTCTCATTTCTTTGCAAGAGAAACATAAGTTTTATGGTATTTTCCCTTTTCCCTATCTTGAGAAATGTCTCCCCCGTTCTGACCTTTAGCATATGGCCCTATGACATTTTCTTCCATTGTCTTGTTCTTTCCTTTCTGATATTCTCCCTCTTGTGCATTTTCTATTTGCTGTTTTAATTTATTTATGTATTGATCCTTTTCTAATTTATTTTCATAAAGTTGCTTTTACTTCCCCATAGTCATTCTCATTCCCGCCCTCTATAGATATATATTCAGTAAATGTTTGGCTTCACTATGCAGTTGTTTTATTCTGTGCCATCATACATGGACTGGTAGTAGCGGTTCTGCTGTGTTTACCATGTGCGTCCCCGCTTTGCTTAATGTGTGTAGAATGGTCGTTTATCAGCATAGTCTACCGACCGGAAATGTGAAAAGTTTGTTTATTTCCTTCCTGTTTGTGGCTGCACCGCTATGCTAGGTTTAACAAGCCCAGCACCGAGTGCCCAAAGGTAGGAAGCAGCCTTCTGCTTTGTGCACACTCAGGACCAGTGCTGCCAAGTGTTTTTGTTAAGTGGTTTCTTTTTTGACAACCCTCATAAAGATTTTGGTAATTCACCTGTTGCATAAAATTTGGGCTTCTTCTTTGGCTTTTTTTTTTAATCTAACCTCCTAGCAGTTGCTTCGTCAGAGCAGCGGCTGGAAGTCGAGTGTCCCGGCATCCAATCGAAATGACTGCCTTAAATAAGAGGCGAGGTGATCAGGGGCATAGCTTCAGGTGGAGGGGCGTGGGGTGCCACCCCCCCACCAATAAATTAATTTTCATCAGGCTTTTTTTATACATTCAGATAAAAAAGGCATACACACTCTCTTCCTCTCAGTTTTTAAATTCGTCAAAAATATTGGTAATTTTACAAAATGTTGTGTTTTCCCTCAGTACCCCTACCAATCCACATTCATCTTGCTTTCCACTGCCCTTTAGGCCCCTTCCATGCACCTTGCATGTGTTTAAACATTACATGCCAGTCTGATTGTTGGAAAATCTGAAGCTCACACCCCCTCAGTCTTACTGACCAAGCTACCCCCTTGGAGATGATCTAGCCAACATTTCCAATAAAAATAAAGGGCTTACAAAAAAATCAAAGATAAATGTAGCACTGACTTTCCTGTGCTAATTAACAGATGCCAGGTTCATGTTTCAGCAACATGTGATCAACCACTAATAGAGATACTGGGGAGAGGCTAACCTTTGCATCTCATACCTCTGGATCCTGAAGACCTTTTGAGAATGTAATGACATAGCTTAAATGAAAGATCTTTGGCCAGCCTTACCCTCACTCTTCTCATGAGCAAACATATTCGTACAGTGCAGTGTTCTCAGTCGGTAACTCCAGGAGCTGCAGAAAGGTAAGTGTTTCAAGGCGCTTTGTTGCTTCTAAAGTGCTGATGGTATTTTCTTTCTGACACTTCATCAAAAGCAGAAGGATGATTCCAATAAGGCTGTAGAATAAGGTTTTTCTGAAAAAGCTGTAGCCTACCTTTTAAATCAGTAAGTTTGGAAAGTGGGGTATCTCTGTGTGTAAGGAAGTATGCAGTGCTTAATTTGAGTCAGTGGTTTCTGGTGCTTGGCATCGGCACTTAATTGTCAACACTGGCAGATATATCCATCTGCCACATGGTGGAGCTATCTATTTAGTTTAGAGATGAAAACAGCAACAGTTGTTTATGAATTCAGTATGTATTAAAAATTGCTAATATCTGCTTGCTCAAGCCATTCTTATTGCTTTGAGGGCCTGGAATAGTCTAAATTCTCACCTCTGTAGGAGTGTGATGTGTTAGCAGTTGTGTTGGTACTGCCATTGGAAGCACTGGTAGTGGCATTAAGTGGTACGTCTGCAGTGGCTTCTTGTCGAGGGTCCTGGAACTTAGGGCCATATTTATGGCAAAGTGGCACAGGGCAGTCAGTCACCTAGCTGCACTGCATCACTGGGAAAGGGCAGTAATGTGTGTTGCAGAACGCAGCACAAATAGAAAGAGGAAGTAACAAGGAGAAATAAATACATTTCTCCTTGTTAAGCCTTGCCTGGGGGAGGCATATCTTTTTGGCACATTACCAGGCTTACCAGGTTTGGTAAATCTGGGAATGCATCAAAAACCATGTAACATCTAATTGCGCAGAGTAATGCAACACAGTGATTTGTGCTGCATTGCTTTACTCCAGATTTTTTGAGCCATTCAAAAGCCACCCAAAGTGGCTTTGTGTGGCTTCAAAAATCTGACTTAAAGGTGTGCATCATGCATGTACCACGTTGCATGGTGCATGCATGACGCGAGGCTCTCCCTTCGTCTTTTTTTTACAAATTAAGCACTGGAAGGATGGGTTAAGCTGATATGCATGAGCCAAGACTGGTTTGGTTGACTGCCTGCTGAATGATTCCATCTGTGCAGCAAAAAATCACTTTGGAGAGGAGCAGAGTAGTCTGTACAAAGTGCGCGTGTTGAGGAAGTAAGTGAAAGAAAATATTTTTTGAGTGTTCACTGAAACTGAATGGGGTTAATCTTGGAATGTGGTTGGCAAGGACGAATTGTGTGGCACAAGTTCTGGTCCAAGACACCAGTAAGTAGATTAACCAGATGAGTCCTGGTCCAAGCCATTCTTCAGGCAGCAGAGAGCGGAGACAGAGGAACCTGGATCCTATGACTTCGTTGTGGGCATTAAGTGGGCGAAATGCTGCAGTTCACTACAGATATGACTACCAACCTCAGAGAAACATGTGGGAGTGTTCCAGTATAGAACTCAAAGCACAATTTAACATTAGGTGCAACCTCAGAAAACCTAGGGAAATTACTTTGCACTGACTCACAGTTTCTGTGCCACTTCCCTGAAGACTGACTGCCACCCAGAGCAGGTGAAGGACACTTCTGGATTAGGGTAGGGAGGATATGAGCGAGATGGTCAGACCCACTTCATAAGGCATGGGGCAGACAGGGGCTATTGGGCCTCAACCATGGTTACTGAAGTTGTCTGTAACTGGTGTCCTGAAGTATGTCTTATTATGGCTCTGCAACCTGAATCTAGTACAACTCCTTCCACTTTCGACTTTCAGGGTAACAGTGGAGAGAAGTTACATACTTCTCTGGGATGTAGTGTGAGGGTGTGCTATCTCAGAATTCAACAATCAACCAACAGAAAAATAATTTCAAAGTCCAAAGCACTGCTTATATTTTTAGCAAAAGAAAGTCTTTTTATTCACATAACAATTTTAAATACTTCACAATTCAACTTAAGATAAAAATCAGTGAACCTGTTTATGAGGTCCCCTTGTTGTGCTACACCTGCCAAGCCCCCTCTGTGCGCAACCCACCCCTGATAATTCCCTATTTGCTGGTTCCACCAAGTTGTACTGGAAAAGGTATGTCCCAGGCACAGGTCAAGTCTCTAGTGTCCCCCACAAGCCAAATGCACACACAGTTAACTTTGCTTCAAATTTCTTACTCCCGAGATACTGATGTATATGCAGCAGATTATAATGCTCCACTGGGAGCATATATTGTAGTTCTTCCTGCTATGGGCCCACAGTGAGTGTTGACAGCCTCAGGGCCTGCCTCATAGTATGCATCTGCCCTGCTCTTTTTTTATGATGCAGCGGCTCAAGCATGTGGAGCATAGATGTGGCCTGTGCTGAAGCGATTCTGATTGGGCTGGTCTGTCATTTATGCAGATGTAGCCTCAGGGGAGCCCAATGTTATCACATGGAGGGAGACTCAGCCGTTTTCAGGCCAAACAGGCAGTTGCTGAACCAACCAGGCCAATTACATTGCACAGGAGGTGCAGCCAAATTTTGCAAATTTGGGCCAAACAAGCACTTGAATAAAGCAGTTCCCACCAGGAAGTGCGTTTGAAGGAGGAGGTGGTCCCTCTGCAGCACAGGTCACTCTTAGCTCGGTCTTAATAGCCTTTGGATGTCTGACAGCACCTGGGAGCTGTTGGGCTTCTCCTCCTGGAAGTCTCCAGGGGCCCATGACATTTCACGCTCACTCACGCTACACATGCACACACACTCAACATACATACTGGATGCCAGCTCAAATCTCTGGGCATACACATAATATGGGAACTTTACACAGGAGGGTCTTGTAGGCCACACTCTCAGAAACACAGATAAAAAGGTCTGTTCACATTATTAGTCTCAGAAATTTGGTGTGCTACCACCACGCTTTACATACTCTACCTAGGACAGGGACAGTAGTTCTCTGTCTAGTATGAGGGCATGCTTGGTGAGACCCTCTGTGACGAAATGCGTTGTATTATATGGTGTGGTTTTGCAATCTCACAGTGTAATACACTAACCTACTCTTTTAGTTCCAGGAAGTTTTGTCTGTAAAACCCTCAGCTCAACCCTGGTTAGCTGTGGCACTGAGCAGCAAGGCTTGCACAGAGCAACAAGTGTTAAGCTTCTAAACAGCACCAAAACCAAGACAATTGAAAATGTTGACACAACACTCAAGAAATCCAACACTAATTCATTAAAATAGACTGTATTTGTATAAGATTTTATACACTAGAATGAAAAAGGCCCACCAGAGGGTCCTGGGGATATAGATTTTGCAAGCAATAATAAATCAGTGCAGTTTTACTCACCCACGAACAAGCCTTGTTAAAGTCAGCAAAATGGACACTTAGAGATGTATTAAGAGAAGATTTAGGTGAAGGTCATTGTGGCAAGTTAGAAGCACTTGGGGCTACCAGCTTCACAGAAGTACCAGTCCTTCAGCAATTCCAGGCACTTTATCCGCTTTGCAATGGACTCCTATGGATTGGTTCTGAAGCAATGGATGAAGGATGCTGAAAATGCTCCAATGATGCTGTGCAATTGATGCAGTCAATGGGGATCTTCATGCAGGGATTCCTCAGTCTATGAAGATGGTGAGAGGGTCCTTGTTGCAGAGGCGACGTCCCACAAAGCCCTCTCCATTCTGGCCGAAGTCTAGTCTCCACTAAACTATCAGTCGCCGTCACAGGCCAATCCTTCCTGTGTCAATAACTTTCCTTCTGAAGGTCCCAGCAACTCTCCGACAGCACTCTGTGGTTCAACGAATTCAGGTGCAAATCTGTGCACCGGGTCTTGGTCCTTGCTGCTGCACAGCAGCAGTGGTAATGGCTTGATGACTTTGGGCTACCAACTTGCCCCAACAGGCTTCTTCGGCTGTTGTGTCCCTGTGCTGCAAACAGGAGGCCAGTCAGCTGAGTTCTCTTGGCTTGACTGGGCTCTAGAGAGACAGTCCCGCTCTTTGCTAGCCACCAGGTGCAGCACGTGCAGTCCTTGTCAGTTCAGCCTGTCTTTGCTGGTCTGTCAGTGCAACAGGGCAATCCTTCTTTGGTCCTCCTCCAAGTCGGATAAGATCTGAGTGCCAGGGGTGCCCCATTTATGCTCAGAAAGTGATCTCAGGGCAGGATGTGTTTCATAGCCAATGGGCTGCCGAGTTCTTTCCCACCTGGTGACCACTTTTGTGGTATCTGACTATCCTAGGATGCACTTCTCTCCCCACTCCCAAGATGGCAAGACCCCTCTGCTGCCTTACAGACCGCACTAGCCCACCTATGGGGTGTGGTTACCTCAGGGCTACCCGCCACTGGAGACACCAGTTTGGCAACTGTATTCCTTACTCTGCCTCCCGTGCCTGCCTGTCTACCTCAAAATGGGCAGCCATCACCCCAGGTACTACACATCTACCTTTTAAAGCCTGCAAAGCCTTAGAAGCCTGCATTTTGCGGCTAATACCCTGGTGGTTTCTTGTAGGAAGGAGGCAACACCTCCCTGGCCTACAATCTCTCATTGTTCTCCTTCCTGAGAGTCATTAGCACATCTCTCCAGGAGGTCAGAAAGCTGTTTCGTGGAGCAGACTCCATGTGTGTTCAGGAAGGCATAAGAATTTTAAAGGCAACAAAGTGTCAGTTTTGCTAAAGCTGCACACTGCAACAAGTTACATAAACTTTTGATTTGAGATACAAGTCAGGTTTAATGTAACAAGTTGATACCTTGCAGTGCCCTCTTTGGTTGCCCCATTCAGGAGTTAGCACAGCTGAAGGGTCATCATGTAACCCTGTACTCCCCAATTGGGCGACCATGTCTTTCCACAGTAAAACTGGTAATTTGGCATGTTTTATTGTCAGGACATGTAAAATACATGTACATGTAAAGTACATGTTCTGGCTGTGTCATATGTGGCACTGTGAATATAGCGCTCTGTAGGCCTGCCAGAGGGGTAACTTACACACATGCCCAGGGGAAGTGGTGGCATTGCCTTTCCTTCCAATAACAAAGTTGGGCTACCAGTGCACATCTGCTCTACCAGTCTGCAGTTGCGGACTGGGAGACTTTTTTTTATGTGGCGGACCTCCTGGGTATCACAATCAGTGCTGCAAGCCCTGGGGTACCCCTCTAACTTGCATGCCCTGGGTACCATTTAGTAGGGTCTTACAGGTTTCCGATTGGGTATAGCCAATTCAACATACACTTTAGGATCAGGGAACTGGCACTAATGTCCAGTTAGCAGGCTTCAGTGCACTCTCAGAGTTGAACGACCAGAAGCATCAGTCAAAAAAAGAGGCATTTCCCTACACCCTTAGAATCACAGGACACATCCAGGACCTCACATAGTTAGGGATAAGCTAGGCCTCTCTGATCACTCTACATTATCATGACTCTTGTGTAAAAAATAATTCATGATACCAGATACACAAGCAGTTGGGCACTTGGGCAGGGGAACACGTCTGTCCAACAAGGATCTGCAAAGATACCTCATTACTGTGAGAGTGAGTGAGCTAGTACCATGGGCAGGGTAAATGTGTGTTTTTCACTCCCAGAATGAGTCATGGACTCAATTGTTAAACCAGCTATTTATGGATAGATGTGGTAGTGTATGTAATTGTAACTGTAAGCATAAGGCAACCATTCTTGAGTCATTATTGGAATAGTGTGTGTTACTTTCATGTAGGGTTTTTGGACCCCGTTAAACATTTAGAAGCACTAAGTAATATACTGTGATGATGTCAAGAACGTAACCCCTGTAACCAGTTTGGAAAACAGACCAGGATATGAGCCCAGTCCTGTACAGGTCAGCACATACTCTGACACTTTTGCACAAGGGAAGCCACTGCTGGGATTGTGTGTGTGGTGAGCGTGTTGCCGTTTTTGGGTGCTAGAAGTTAGGATCATATATGTGCTCGTTGGACCCAGAGAGCTCTAAGGACTGATTGAGCCACACAAGTGGTTGAAGAGAAAGTGAAAAGGGAACAGTGTGCATTAAATAAGAGGAAAAGCCCAAGATATAATCTGCCTTGTATATTGAAGGATGCTGTCTTCAGAACCACACCTGCCCTTACTGACTTGTGCCACCCAGCAGAACAGTTGTTCCACAGGTGCTGGCGTTAAACAGCAGAGCAACCCCTCTGGAGACACAGACTATGCTAGGACCACACCACAGGGACCTCTCTGAGGTCACAAAGACCTTAAGGTATTAGTTCTCAGACAACAGCTCTACATCTGTGGTTCCATACACAGTACATGGTCATGTCTAGCAAACCAGAGCAATCCTAAAGTGACAGAAGTGTACTAGATTTGGCTTTAAGAATTCACAGGTGGCACCTTTAGACAGCAGAGCTATCACTAAGGTGACACCAAATGTATAGGCTTAGGCAGTAGACAGCAGAGCTATCTGTCTATCTAGACAGGATTAGCAGATAGAGGCCTGGGAAGAACAGCGATTGATCAAATGGTACCTAACCTAAAACCTTGTGCCTTTAGAGCAGAGCCATCTCTAGACACAGGCCTTGCAGCTCTCTCTTACCTAGACAGCAGAGGGAGCCATCGCTTTAAACAGAACTGCAGGGCTTGGCTTTAGACAGCAGGGCTATCCCTCCAAAGACACAGTCTGGAAGCTCAAATATCACACAGCAAAAGTATTAATGCAACACAGCCATAAGAGTTCAGTCCTTGCAGAGTAAACTGGTCGCTTATATTACACAGATTTTATAGGTGTTACACTAAGATAACAGATATATACCTTGAATCACACATCACTTATAGGCATTTGGTGTCAGATAGCAGAACTATATGTGAGGTTTCACAAAGCTTGCATGTTCAGACCCCACAGAGCAGACCTAACCTCACGTAATACTGAATGTGCAGGCTATGCATCTGCAGCCTCAGGCAAACAGAGAAGCACTATCCCTTTCTACATATACACCACAGCACCAGATGTCATACACCAAATCTATAATTCAGGTGATTCAGAATCTACAAGATCACCACTTAGAGCCCAGCCCTTCTGTTGCCTGCCATGTCCATTTTCAGATAGATGCTGCATCATACATTCCCATTATTAAGAGTTCACTTCAATTTGACTTCCAATATTAGTTTCAGTTATGGAGCAATCCACTTCGTGCACAGGATATCAATATTATGGTTTATTCACACAGAACCTTCCTCTCACTTCTCTCTCACCTCTTTCCCAACTCTCTCTCTTTCTCTCATGCTTTCATTCTTACCCTCTTGCCTTCTCTCTCGCTAGTGAGATGGCACAGTGACGTAAACTGCAATCTCTTAGTAAAGTCGAAAAGATTTTTCCCCCTTGGGCGTATGGACCTTTATAAGTTGACATGAAGCATTGAAAGAGAGTTGGCATCAATAATACATTTCAGACTTGTGAAGCCAATGTGATCAGGTTATTGATCAATCCAGTAAATACGCATGTCAGAAATCTATTCAAAAGTTAGACCAATACAGCTGGCAAGCTGAAATATCTCAGTAAATTCAGATTTAGCAGAATAGGATACAGAATAGTAACAGCCACTGCAATACAGAATCTGAGAATAAGAACTAGATGTACCCTAAAGAAACTCCTGTTCTCTCTGCTAAACATAAGGACATTTTAAGATCATCTAATCAGGACTCTAAGGAATTAGGATGATTTTGGAAAAGGGGGTTTCAGGAAATTCAGGAAGGTGTCTTCAGGAAAAAGGAATAAGTGTTAGGCATAAAGCTTCAACATTTTTAGAATAAAGGAAGCAGAGAGGTCTGTACCCCCTCAATATCTAAGGAAATCTCATCACTGCTGTGTAAACATAATTTCAAACAACAGAAGCTTCCGCACATTCATATATTTCCCCCCACCACCAGGAACTAATCAATTAATTACTCGTGATGTGCATTTGCAACATCACCCAGATTTCTCATCCCACTAAATCTTAGACAGTTACTGCAACCTTGAACATCTCTTGTTCCTGGTACACAATGAATAGAAGGCTTCATCTGCTTGTTAGGTCTCCACTCTCCTTGCCAACGTTACCCTTCTCAAGCCTCACTTTTAGTCATCTGTTACATACAATACTTCTTTCTCTAGCTAATGAAAATCATGAGAATGCTCCTGCAAAGAAGGAACATGCTGACCAAGCAACATACATTTAAAAAATGAGGCCTGGGGTCAGGCTAACTTTAACTAAGCATTTAATGTGCATTTTGAATATATGGTTACACATGCACACATGTAACGTTCAAAATAAATGCTAAATGTGAATAAAAGAACACATCTTATATGCACATATAACTTGGATTATAAGTGTAAAACGTGAATAATGAAGGCATGTAAGCATTTTCAAACGAACATCAGTGCACACGTATAAATCTCTGGGTTCTACACTGATTACATTTTATCAATGCATTTAAATGCTTCACACACATTAATATGATCAAAACACACAATAAGTATAATATTGAATATAAATGCATAACTGTGCAATGATGACTTGTAAAGAATGGAGTTTAATTTGTGTTTCTCCACTAACTCTCAGTATTCCCAACCCTGTGTGTAAATTAGAAGCCCATCCAGAATAAGTCCTTGAATTTCATGTTGCTTCCGGCTGCCATGTGTACGCCTACTTAACTGAGCATTAAGTATGTTAATTAGCTTCTCCCGTTATTTTGATAGCACTTTCATTCTAATGACATCCATCATGTTATGTTGTACCTATGAAAAGGTCCTACTGTGTTTTAAAGTGCATGGGTTCCAATTGCTTCACTCCAACAGTCTTAAGATCTATAACATTCTCTATGACATCCAAATACTTTTCAAACCCATTGAGAGTGGTACCGACCCCTCTTTAGAGTTTGGTCTTAAGATGGTTCTGAGCACCATTTTCACACTTCAATCAGATTTGTTATCATTCCATTAATTGAATGTAAAACTCAGTTTCACTGATGTTCATTGAATGCAGTCAAAAGAATACTCATGTGTTAAATTTTTCACTCGCCGTTGAGGAGTAGGCAAGTGATTTAGCATTCAGTGTTACCCAGAATTTTTGGCATTTATTAGAAGAGCAGCTCTTTATGCAGGTCAATATGGTTTATTGATTTGACCCTAGTAAACATATATTGTAAAAAATATATCTGCAAAGCACAGGGGACTGCCACGTCCATATTAACATTCATACATATATTTGACACTGTGGCAGGGTTACATATTTAGGCAGTTTGTGATCGCCCATTTATTTGAGGAGTCAGCCCACTTTGGTAATTTGAATCAATGTCATCATTGAGAACTTGGCATCTGCCTTTGAGAAATGACCAGAACTACATTGCTTCCCTTTCAGATGATTCCAGAGTCTTTTCTGTTCAAGTGCGTCAAGTGGAGGATTATCCTGTGGACATCTACTACCTGATGGACCTGTCGCATTCCATGAAGGACGACTTGCTGAAGATACAGACTCTGGGAACCAACTTGACAGAGAAGATGAGGACTGTGACCAGCAACCTGCTCATCGGCTTTGGGGCCTTTGTAGACAAGCCAATGTCTCCGTATATGTACATCTCTCCTCCAGAAGCTATCACAAACCCTTGCTTTGAGTAAGTCTTTAATGCAGAAGGTGTGTTACTTGGGGAAATGTGGCCTTTGTTCTGTCTTTGTTTGATACTATAGCAATAGTTGGATCTTTGAAGTTATGCTGCAACCAGGAGTTATCCGAACTAGACTCATGATAGATTTTCAGGTATCCACAGAATATGGAAATAATTCAGATTTAGATTAATTATATTTCAATGTATCCTGTGTCAAAATGCAGAAATCTGCAAAGCACTAAAGTCATGAATGGAATGATTGCATTAATCTCAGCCACTAATGATTTATTTTCAGCTCTACTTCAGTCAATTGATTTTTGCTCCTGAAAATTAGGCATAGCAGTGGTCCTCGTGCACACCCCTATTCTAGCCTTTGCAAGTTGTATATAGGCAAGGCAGTTGTCCCCACCTTGACCATAGTCTGCTCATTGGCCTTCCACCATAACAGTAAACATTTTGTTCTCCATGATGATGATGCTTAAATCAGCTTTTTATTCCTGGGTGCTTCCATTGTTGCTTGGGTTACAGTATTTTCATATTCTAGTAGTAGGCTTTTATCTCCACAGCAATTACTGGATGTTTACGCTTATGTGGGCATCTCCTTGGAGCTTTTCCTTTTCATTTTGCAGTGCTCTGATGTCATTGTTATTTTCACACTGAGATACCAGACGTCGGTCTAACAGGATCATAGTGGTCGTTGGGTGTTTCAGTGTGTGCTCCAGTATATTCATCATGTCATCAGGTTTTCAGAGTGTTATGCTTTACTTATCTTGGCCTGTACTCTGTGGCACAATTGTGGGCTTATTGCCTTATCATTGAATTGTTCTCTTGTAGGATCGGATCTGTCTGCTTACCGACATTTGGCTACAAGCATGTCCTGGCACTTACCAATCAGGTGCAGCGCTTCAATGAGGAAGTTCAAAAGCAAAGTGTATCACGAAACCGGGATGGACCAGAGGGGGGCTTCGACGCCATCCTGCAGGCGACCGTCTGTGATGTAAGAGTCTCAGCTGTGGTGTGCTTTTCCCATAAACTGTTAATGTCTGAAATTGCACACAGAATACTACTATATGCTAATAGAGATTTCCTGTTCAAGTCAAGCCTAATCTTCAAGTTCAAAATATTTAGAGACTCCATCACTCCCTTCCAATAGTCATACAAATCCAGTAACATTTTGGTTAACTTAGTTTGAGTGCAGTTAACTGAAAGATAGACTGTTTGTCTTCTGAGTTGTAAACTCCAGTTGCACAGTGTTTCTTTTAGTCCTGATGTCTTTATTAAGTGATTAGGAAAAACACCACAAACAAAGAAAACATTGTCTGTGATTATAAATGCAACAACCAGGAACAGGATTAGCGGGCACAGATGAATTTAAGTAATTGGCTACCCCAGTGAGGACCTCAATTTCAGAAGTAATGAGCAGGTTTACAAATTTGTCAGTTTGACCTTGCAATGAAAATACCCAAACAACCTCTTGAATATTACAGTATCTAACCCAGATCTTTCAAGTGAAGTGACCTAAGGGCATTCATCCTTCCATTATATATCACACAATGGGAGGGATAAGTAAGGGAAAAACTGTTTGGATAGATTTATGGAACACTAGTTGTCCCATTCTACCATGATGGACAGAAAAAGATGTGCATCACCATCTTTCACCCAGTTTGTGGAAATGTGGGACAAGTAGAAGTTCACCCTATGTCACCCTCATCATGGGACATATCTTGTCATGGAACAAATTGAGTAATATTAAGACTAGCAAGGAGACGCTGTGTTGAAGTCTCTTTTTGACTAAAAGGAACAATTAATGAGCTTATTCCAGTAGACAGAGTTGCATTGACTATGTCAGTCTTGTGAGTTAAAGACATAAAAGTGGAGATCTGGCACCTGATTTTGAGGTGAAGAAAAAAGAGCTTCAATTGAGGTTCTACTTACAGAAATTCATCAGTATTGAAACCAAAGAGTCCGACACAAAACAGATGCACATAGCAAAGGCCCATATCAGCAATACCAATATCCTTAATTGATGACTCTGGACCAGCACTAGTGCTTGACCTCTGTTTTAGATAGAATTAGTGAACTCTAAATCTTGTCTAATTTCATCTGCTTGTGGGTGTAAATACTATGAATGAAGAAAGAAGTGTAAATGAAAAAAATAAGAGATTAAAAAATGAAGAATGCTAATTAATGAGTGAGCAAAGGGTGGTGCATAATCTATTAGTTCAGACATTAAGATAGAGACTAGGGGTAGGGGATGGATTGTTTCTCATGCATTACAAAAGAAAGTAACTCAATTGAAGTATTTGTCCCCAACCTATTGCAGGAAGCTACAGATGTCTTGGTAGTTGGCAGCATCAACTCCACTGACCAATGTAAAGGCACAAAGTGTGCACTCCAGTTGCATTCTATTTCATTGTTGTTGGAGTGTCCATGCCACAATTGACAGAGATCAACCAAATGCAAGTCAGTCTTTGGCATGCAATTAATTAGTGCTTCTGAAATGCTAAGCAACAATGTCTTTGAATGGGAAGACACTACAGGTATCTTTGGTCTATCTGTGGTCCTTCCTGAAGCCCTCCAGACATCTGGCAGCCACAAAGGCAAACAAGGAAAGAAACATGGGTTACACTGTCTCTCAAGTCACATCATGTTTGGAGACCACTTGCATCTTTATAATTGTAGTAAACCTTTTCCTTGATAAGTGGTGCCAGAAACATACAGAATTCTCCTCCCAAAAATTATATAGCTTGATAATCTGTTTCAAAATATTGCCACCCTTTACTTAAGTAAAGAGTGTGAATTTTTCATTTATAAGTCACAAGCTCCCAATCATCCAAAGTGAGTAGAAATTAGAGCAACCATTCCACAATAAGGTGACTTGTATTCTGAATCCCCATTTTATTGTGATTACCAGTATCTGATATGATATTTATGCCACTGTTAACTGCATTCTCCTAACTTCTACAGCAAAAGATTGGCTGGAGGAACGAATCTTCGCATCTGCTGGTGTTCACCACGGATGCCAAGACACACATTGCACTGGATGGAAGACTGGCAGGAATTGTGCAGCCGAACGATGGCCACTGCCACATAGGGACAGACAATCATTATGCAGCATCTACTACTCTGGTAGGTCATACAATGGGACAAGCAGAATGGTGAGGTGAAGCATTTGGCATTGCTTTGTGCCTGTGTTTATTCAGTTATCAACATATTGTGCATTTTTCATCTGACCTGGTGTTTAGGTGCTTATTAACTCAAATTTTACAAGTGTAACAAATTTAGACCTAATGTGGTCAAGGCTGGTGTAAAGCTGAAGTAAACTCAGAAAAGTAACTTCAAGTTCCAAGATGACCAAATACTGCCACTTAACAAAATGTTGTGCAAATTAAGCTGGTATAGAATACTGTGATGCCAAGCATAATCATGGACACATTTATAGCTTCCTAAGAATCATAACCTCTGAGACTCTTACATTTCACATCAGATATCTCCTGAGTCTATCGGCTGAATAGCCATGCTTCTGCTATTGTACACCAGTGCTACAACCACCACCTTCCTGCAGGAACTAGCAAGGAACTGATAGTCAGACATTCTTCCAACAAGACTTGACAGCAGTGGTGTCTTTGTAGGGTCTCTATGGGTTGCAACTCCAAAACCTGCTGCTGTTATAGTTTTGAGAGGTTATGAAGTGATTTACTAGCTGTAAATGTATTTAGCTATTTAAGAGTTAGAGTCAGTGTTATCACAGAAGCTGCTTCAATGCACTCTAAAGAATGGGCCAGAAGCTTTAGTGTAAACCAGCCCTCTTCCTCAGTGGGAGTTGAAAATTTGGGGTCAGATCACCTGTTGTGTAGGTTGTTTAATCCACTTCCAGTGATTAAATTAGGACCAAAGTAGATGTGATGAGATGTTCATGGTGTCACCCTGTCAAAGTTCATGTGATGTGATGTCATGTGATGTCGTCAGGGAGTTAAAGCACATATGATGTTTAATTAACTTAGACTTTAAATAAACCTATATATTTTTTGGTGACAACATGCAAATGGAAGTAATGCCACCAGGCACTGTGCATTCAAACATTACTTAAATGAATAGAATGTTAAGGAGCAGACAGCACACAGGTATCTTGAATTCAACCTTAATGGTTATCAATAAATACGACCACCCAAATGTAAAGAATTTATGATTGCATCTACATTTTTTTTAACTTGTTATATTTACAAGTCATTTCATTAAAATGTGTTATATTTATGTTTCTGCTGAAATCAAAGACTTCCAGGAACTAATGTAAGTCTCTATCGTTTAGGCACTCTTTGAAGGATTCACCACACAGTTATAGCAGTGCCTGTCCTAGCTGAGCTTTTCACCGGGTTTGATTGGTTTATGTTGATAATGATACAGCTGACGCACTTTTACACTCACTGGATCGTGAGCATGGTTGAGGATGCCAGATCATCTTATACTCAATTACAGTAGCCAGTCTAAGAGATGACTGTTGTGGGGGCTACTTTGTATTCCACGTCCACAGTTATGTAATGGAGGGCGTTACTTGAAAGTACTAAAGAATACAACCAACCTGAGGAAGAGATCAAAAGAGGAGTCTTCTAATAATACAAAAACACAACCACTTACAGTTAGCAATTGAAGCAGGTCTTTAGAACATTTAGTAAGCAGAAGCGATTCAGTGTTGTTCTAATGTCCCATTGCATAGAGTTATTTTATTTTATTTGACATTCATATACATCAGTTAGAGTGCTTTGATACAATTTCAGAAATTACCTTGGACTCAGAGCAGAGAATGACCAGATGAATACAGAAAGATAAACTATAACATCATAACAAGAAGTACCACAAAAATAACAGAACTTTAGTTTAGTTGGTTAAATTTTAGTTTATGGACCGGTAGAAGAAGTAGTTTTGAACATGTTTTATAAAGTTAAGCAGGGCGGCCAGCATCGAGTTATATGGAGCCTCATGTGACAGAAGATATACATTTGAAAGACTATTCTAGGGAAAAGTTATGAAGTTGTGCTGAATTTAGAAACCTTGAGTTGAAGGGAGCATCTGCTTCTCAGACCTCTTGGATCACCAGAGATGGAGATCAGTTCTTCTGGGGGGATGGTATGGGGCGTTGTTGTGGTGAATGACTTCATAAGCCAGTCGCAGGGTCTGAATTGGATCCTCTATGTGATAGAAAGCCAATAAATCTCCCCCAATATTGGGGTTTGTCTGATTTGCTTGAGGTGGTGTCTTGTCTGGCCGTTGAATGGAGTACTGCTTTGAGCAGTGTGACTATAGACTGGGACAGTCGGCAAGGATAGCATTACAGTTCAGTGCTTAATTTGTAAATAAAAATGTGTCAGTGCTAAAAGCTCTCCTATGAAACACTCGACTGCTGCAATAAAATGTGTGAGCACAGAATACCGAGGCAGCGTAATCCTAAAGCCATCTCCCTGTCCTTCAGCTCACTCTTGAAGCTTTCGGCTTTGTCTCTTTGTGATGCTTTTGCGTCTTTCTCTTCTTCGTCTTTCCCATATCTATCTTTTGCTCGCAGTAAATGCCTGATGCAGAAAAATAAGTGTCAGCCCCCAAAATTAAGTGCCGGTGAGCCCGCCACCGGCAACCACCGGCTCAATTAAGCACTGGCATCACTATAACCCAGTCTAGGGATAACAAATACATGAACAACTGTTTTCAGTTGGTCTGGTCAGAGAAGATGCCTGATCTTTTTTTTTTTAGGGTGGTGAAGATATAAATTTGCCTTCTCTGCCATATTAGTATGCAGAATAAAAATAAGGGCATAATTTAGACTGAAACCAAGAGATTTCACTGACATTCAGAGTGAGAGAGTGAAGGACTCAAGTTTCAATTGTCCAATAGAGAGAGAGAGAGATCAAATTCCAAAGTCTAAGGGCAGGCCCAAGAAGAGAATGAGGTTGTGGTTGCCAAATCTGTGTGGTAATCAAGAATGCCATAATTACGAAATACAATGCAAAACTGCTGGCAAGACATGTAGAATTACTTCACCCTATTTGTTATACGGGTGGCGAATCTCATGCACCAATTGGCTTCATCCTGGTTTCTTTTCAAATTGTACCCTAATTTCACCTGTGTCTCTGTATTATCTGTATTCATTTGGTCCACTCATTTGGTTCATTTCTGCATTACTGTCTTTCTTTTTGTTAATCCACATGCAGTTCCTTTCAAGTGTGTTCCCTTTAGGCCCACCCTCCCCCCCCCCAACTTTCTCTTCGCTATTGTTCAATTTTTAAATATGTTCTTTTAATGTGTCCTCCTGTTGGGCAGTGTCCTGTCGTTTTCTATGATGCACTGTTTCTGGATCCCGCTGAACTTTTCTACTTGCTCTTTTTTCTGTGCATGACTCCTTTTGGTAAGTCCTATTTCGTTTCTACTTTTGAAATATAAGGAAGAGTTATTCATTTTTCATTCTTGTCAACGATGCTCCTCCTGCTTTCATGTTCTTTTGCTAGTTCATTAGCATATCGAGACCCCAAATGTGATTTTCTCTGCTCTGCAAGTGTATCCTACTGTTCAGTTTCGGACTGTGATTCTTTAGGTTCCATGCTTTTTAAGCTAGTTTGCTGTTTCTTGAAACTAGCCCGCTATTTTACCAAGATAACCATGGCCTTTTTTGTAATCCTTGTCTTCACTATTGGACTAGGACATTGGAATGGCTTTTTGTTTTAATGAATTTGTTTTCAGTGATTTCTTTGTGATATGTCACTCTGAGATTGCCATGTAGGTATTCTGGCTGTTTATACTCCCAATCTTAAACAGAAACCTAGCATTCAGGGACAGTGAAAGGAAGTATATGAAGGTGGGACAGATGTAGTTTGACTTTTTTGCACCCACCACCAGTCTTGCTACAGAGTGGAGGATAAATTTAATTGGTAGTAATGCAGATGAGAGAACACTGGTCAAAACAGTCATGGGACGGTCAGTGTGGCACAGGAATAGAGAGATTGCAACTTTAGTTCTAAACCTCTCAGGTGGGACCAAAGGTCTGGCCTTTCACTGACGGTAAAGATGATAATTGGGCGATTTAAAAATGTTGCAATATAAAGTGTTCATTGTCTGCTGTGTCACCAAATGAAGCCTAAGGCATATGGGGCCACATGTAGCAACATTCAGATTTGCGACCCGCAAATTGCGAGTCAGAGCAACTCGCAATTTGTGAGTCTCAAATCTGAATGTTGGATGGTATCCCTGACACCATCTGCAATTCGCAAGGGGGTCGCAAAGGCCCACCTCATGAAATTTGCTGTTTGTACGTGCAAAAAGCTTGCTACATGTGGCACATGGTTTGATGCTGAGTTGTTTGATTGAATTGAGCTAGTCTTATTTGAGGTTGATGGATTAGCCACACCATTAAGGAGAATATTTGGTCTTTACAATGTTCAGTTCCAGAGATACATGTGACATCCAATGATTTCAAGAACTGATTCAGTCACGACCATGTCTGAACCTTTAAGTACAGCTGAATGTTATCACCCACTAGTGAGGAAATGTTGTGGTTGACCTGGATAGATCAGAGTAACAGAGAAGACCCTTGGGATACTGCAAAGAAGCGATCTATTCATAAATAACAATCCAAACTACTTTAGAGTTGCCCCTCTGTAGCACATCTGGGAAAAGAGCATAGATAGTAGGACCCTATGGTCTACTGCTTATAAAGCTGCTCTGATGTCTAGTAGGACTAATCAAACACAGTTTGCCAGTGTTCAGAATGTGGAGGATGCTATCTAATCTAGTCATTGTCATTTCCGTGCCGCATCCTGGTCTGAACTCAGATCGGTAGATGCTTAGAAGACTGTGGTCCATTGCTCGTTTTTGCATTTCAAAGGCTACAAATTGCTCAATTAGTTTGCTCATAAAAGGAAGCTTGAGAACTGCTGTAACGTTACGGTAGACAGAGCTGTCATGGTCATCCTTATTTGCTTAGATGTGGTCACACATGGCCCATTTGTTTTGGAGCCACTAGAAATATTCATTGGAAGAGTGAGGCAATATATAATTTGAAGAGCAACGGTGCATCATAAGAGCTTTGAAGTGATATGATTGGAGAATTTGGGAAGTGTGAGGCAAAAGTCATGCAGCACTTTATGGCAACAAAAGAAGCATAGGAGTGATTGGTAGAGGTCATAATGTGATTCTGAATAAATGAAACCTTTAAGTTAAAAAGCAGTGATTTGTGTGCTCTTCAATGCAGTCTTGGAGAATACAAGTTGTGGCACAGTATTTTGCTTCTCCAATAACATTTCATCTTTCTGAGTGGACGGTTCCTTGCATTCATTTCTGGGAACTATCTCATGCTTTCATATCTCTCTTTACAAGTGTTTGTTGAAGCACCCTTTCCTTCAGCTCAGACAGTCGCACTATGACCAACATAGACTTAAAGGTGGCCCACCATAAAATAACTTCTAGCAGAACCTTCAAAATGATCCTTTGTGCTCTACTTCGAACTTATCCATGATTTCCAGTCAGAGTCTACCACCATAATAATCTCAGTTTTGCACCTTCAGAAACCAGCAGCAACCAGCAGTCATCTGTTTCTGCCATTCCTCTAACTTCGGAGTCCATGACCCAGTTGATTCTAACTCCTGCTCTACCCCCTTAAACCTCTCATGGAAAGTCTCTGGTTTCACCTCACATCTTTCACAGCTTCTTTATTGTGCCAGTATTAACTTTGAAGGCTCTGTGCAGAGCATTATTTGATTCCAGTAATTTCTACTCTATTGATGGTACAGGGCCCTCATGACGAGGTCCTCCTCCTGCCAGCCATATGCAGATGCTTAAAATTTGTCCTTGGACTTTTTCCCCACCATGGTCCATCTCAGTCGAGGTGGAGTCTGAAAAGTCACCACAGGCACCTCTCTATAAAATAATCGATTTATACATAGTACTTCAGCAGGGCAGGGGGGCTGCAATGAGTCTTTACATTTGGCCCACCCTGGCAGTCCACCCCTGGGCCTCTCGGATGATCAAGTAGAGGGTTTCTCCTGCTGCTACCTTAGGGAACGTTTGTTGAGTTTCTGGCTATTCCAAACATCAGTGGGTGTGACCTTCTGGGGCTCTAGTGAAATGCTGGTCTCGAGCACATCCACTCCCACCAACTCACAACTGCATTGGCTGCGTTTTTCAATTCCATTCTCCAATAAGGCTAGATTAGCTGTTCCAAAACATCTTAAATTTATTCTAGTATTTTGGCACCTTCCAAAATATACAGTAAAATCATGACAGAGACTCTACTGATATGGATAAAATTGTCTTCAATTTTCCTGCTAACAAAAATGAGGTTCATACTCAATTCACAATGCATCTGCACTTAAACTTATGGCAAGATGCTCCTTGAAGAATGGTGTTGTGCCATTGCATTGAGCATCAGGACAAAAACTAAAAGCATCTTGATTGGAGGCAAGAGTCATAGCTGTATGGAAGCTCCTCTTCATGTGCGATTCAGACCTCAGCCTCTTTAAATGTTTTTTCACAAAGACTTCAGATGTGGCTTTATTCCCTTTTCATTATGTAGATAATATTCTTATTTGTGACCGGATATTCTGGGTGTGCAAGAAAGCCTCACTTTTATTTTTGATTTGGGGACCTTAACCTTTGATTTATTAAAGTGGTAAAGATTCAGCCTATGTGTTCCTAAAATTAGAATCCCCAACTCCAAACAAACGAGTGTCTCAAGCCACTGAAGTCCAGGTGCATTCAAATGTATCTAGTGTCAAAATCATGTTTTATTTAATGATTTATGTAATCATAAATCCAATTATAACATAGAAACACTATTACATGATAAAGAATTATTGTTATATCCCCTGGGAAATACCAATTAAATATTAAAACAGTGAACACAATCACACCAAATCACTCATACAAAATATAAAAAATACAACAAGGACAAGACATAGGGGGTCATTTTGACCGTGGCGGTCCGAGACCGCCAGGGCTAAAAGGACGGAAGCACCGCCAACAGGCTGGCGGTGCTTCCAGCCCTATTCCGCGGTCGCACCGCCGGGGCCGGCGGTTTCCTGCCATTTTAGCCCCGGCGGTGATAATCCGCCAGGGCAGCGCTGCAAGCAGCGCTGCCCTGGGGATTATGACACCCCTACCGCCAGCCTGTTTCTGGCGGTTTGCACCGCCAGGAAGAGGCTGGCTGTGAGGGGTGTCCTGGGGCCCCTGGGGGCCCCTGCACTGCCCATGCCACTGGCATGGGCAGTGCAGGGGCCCCCTAACAGGGCCCCGGCCAGTTGCACGGCCGCAACACCGCCGGCTCCATTAGGAGCCGGCTCCTATGTTGCGGCCTCATCCCGCAGCCCAGCGGGAATGTCATAATGGGGGCCGCGTGAGTGCGGCCGCATTGGCGGCCGCACGGCGGTTACCGCCTGGCGGGCGGCAAGGTCGTAATGACCCCCATAGTCATTAATTACAATGGAGATAACAACACAGAAGGTCCTCCCCCGGATGCACCATCCGGTATCACCAATTATGTTCCAACAAAGTTATAATTAGCCAATGTATCCAGCTTCATAGTCCACAGACAATTATATTTTAAGGCAGTCCTTTATTCCTATTATATTATTTATTGAATCCAAACCTCTACATTGGTACACTTACATTATTTGGAATTAAAATATCACACGGAAAAAACTGCATTAAAAAAAAGAAATAAGTTAATTGGAAGATTCTGTTATGGGAATTTTCATGTAAATTGTTTTATGTGGTAAAATAATTATTTTATGAATATACAAAAATAAATCCGGAACTATTTTCGAGTTTGGCTCGTTGTGTTTTTCATTTGCCATTTCTACACTGTGCCATCTTGGTGACAAAGCTTTCTCAGCCACAGTAGCTTCACTTTGGGGAGAAACTCCATGGCACAAAATCCACCAGTGCTTGTCACTGGTGGTTAAAGGTCTGTGGCCACACGTTCGTACTGACGGCATGCCCTCAAAGTGATTTTACCTTGTCACTGGCCACATTTCTTGTCCCTTTAACTAGGGATGGGCAAATTCAATTTTTTACGCCCCCGATAAGTGGAGGCGAAACTTCAGGCAGTTCTCTCTACTGGCTTTGTATGCACCAACCCAGAATTGGAAAACGCAAAATGCAGGCAGCAGCACAATAATTACTTGTTCCACGCAGTGAGGAATACAAGGAATGGGAATTATTGAACCATCAGCACTTCCAATGTAATGTATACTAATTGCATTACGTTTTAAATGCACCGCCGGCAGTGTAGCCTGTGCGTGGAACCTGATTTGTAGAGCGCTACGATGATCCTACTGGGGAAGTTACTTAAAAGTGCACCGTCAAGAGTCCGGGCAATATATTTACTTTAATGTAATTAAAATTAAGATAAATAGATGTCCCTTTATTTCACAGTGCTCCTAAAAGCAACTGTGTTCGGCTTTCTTTCCTTTCCACCTACGGGGCAGTGGAGCAACTCTAATTCAGCTCCAAGAGTGGAAAACATGAGCAAATTCTGCATGATTCGAAATTTGCCTTAATATTTTGCCCACCCATAACGCTAACAGATTGAGTTTAAATCATTAAGACCTTGCTTGCTTTTCAGTTAAAGTTTGCCATATTTTCCACAGCGATCTTACATGGAATTACCTTTGCCAGAGAGGTGGACAATGTTTTACCAAGGGTATCTTTAATGGTAGGTAGGCTATGTTGTTGGTGGGCTCCAAATCCTATTATTTAACTGACCGTTTACAGATAAGTATCTCTTTTTACCTGTAGGCCTTTTGCAGGAAAGTATATCTCTTGCTGATATTTTTTGGATCTTCTGATGAGCTGTGGGTGGTGGTCACATCTCGTGTAAAGTTATTTCCTGCAATTACTCAAGAGTTCAAAAGGTTTGAGATTTAACTTTTGCTACTCCAAAGATTATGGCTAGGTAACACCACTGGGCTGATTCAAGAGATGAAGACTTTCGAAAAAGATGTAGATAGTACCAGAAAGCTCATTCTCTTGAAACTTGATTCTCATTTGTATTTTCCGATTGATATGTGATGTGATCAGATGGAAGAATGTCTTTAAATTACAGGTAGACAATTACTATAAATTTGGGCTCTTTCCTCTTTCTGTCAATAGGATTACCCTTCGCTGGGCATGATGACAGAGAAACTCTCCCAGAATAACATCAACCTGATCTTTGCTGTGACCGACAATGTAGTCGACCTCTACAGGGTAGGTTTTTTGACACTGGTAATGGGACTTACGTCTATGTCTCAACAACTTTCCTGTTCTCTTTAATTATGAAACATAATGATACATTTTATGTTATCACTTGTATTTTGTATTATTGTATTCTTTGGTTACTATTACTTATAAAGGCAAGCATAGGAATGAGATACAACTACAGACTTGGGTGTTGGTTGGAGGTTTTGAGAAAGGATGAGTCTGCAGCCACAGACATTTAAGGCACCTTTGTGAGCTCACTATTTCCAAAACATAGATCTGATGCAATAGTGATATCCTTCTTTCAGTGCACAGAGTACTTTGGTTGATTAGGAGATGTCCCACGAGATGTCCCTCATATGTCCTTTGATGAATGTGTAGCACAAGGTCCTAGGGAAGACGTTTTGACATAGATATCTCCTGTGTTGCTTGTTTTAGTAAGATTAAGGTTCGATTTTGAATCTTGTTAGTAGGTAAAGCCACTGTTCCTGTCTGTTTTACTAAGGTGTGAGATCTGTAGCCATCCCATGTTGTAATTCCAGAGAATCTGCAAACGGGTAGAAATGTCTGATTTAGGCAATATATCACTGCCTTTGTGGTATGCGGAAGATTCAAAGACACATCCTCACTCTGAAAATGACAGTATCAGAGCTTTCAGGGCCTGCTTGGCTCTCGCTCAGAACAAACACAAAGGCAGCTTGAAGAAGTGCACAATCCTTGGTCGGTGCTGGCACCGATGGGCTTATTCTCCAACCCCCAGCTTATCCCCAGCAGTCATTGGTAACATGCAGAGGGCCACTGCACAGAAAGAAGCTGTGTGTCCCAGTCAGGCTTAGTTGACATGAAGAAAAGGACCAGGCAAGTCTGTGGTGTACACTGTACATAGTTCCTCATCATGAATGATGATGTTAGAAAAGATGTGTAACACACAGCAGTTGGCTTAGTAGGAATGCCCATAGTATGAACCTCAGAGTTATTGGAGTGAACCAGATGTTTTTCAAGTGGCACCTTGTAGGACCAACTACCATGAGTTCACAGAAGGAAGGTACATGTTGCACCTTGTAGGACCAACTGCCATGAGTTCAGAGAAGGACGGTACATGTTGCACCTTGTAGGACCAACTGCCATGAGTTCAGAGAAGGACGGTACATGTTGCACCTTGTAGGACCAACTGCCATGAGTTCAGAGAAGGACGGTACATGTTGCTTGTAACTGTTATTTCTGAGCTTTATGGTGTACACACATTGCCGCTTTTAACCTACTCGCCAGTGTGAGTCACTGAGTCACCATTTTCCAGGTTAAAGATTAAATATAGAACAGATTATTTATAAACCTTTCCCTGCCAGCATCTGACAAGCTCCTAACACATCTGCTTAATGTACAATCCTACTACATAAATAAACTTATATTACAATTCAGCTACCAGCACAGAATCACAACCAGTGCACGACTATGTTGAAGGTTTTAGTCCAATTTTTAATCACAATGGTTATATGAAATTGCTATATCTGCCCCTCATAACAAAACAAGCCCTTTGGGGTGTCCAATACCATGACACCAGGTTTCAACCCAGCCAGATACGTGTCTTGCAGTGCATCGCATCGTAGTGTTCCCTTAATTCAGGCTCAAAGACCGTCTTGTCAGATACATGGGACACGGAAGTTGTTTAATACTGCCTCGCTGGGTTTTGATGCTGCCTCCGTGGGTTTGGAATTGCACTGTTATGCTGTCCCTTATCACATCTATCTACAACTCATGCATCAGACTATTTCTAGCTGACTGTCTACAACAACTTAGTCAATTACTCCCTCTTGCGAAACAGACTTGTTTAAACAGTTTCATTCTGTTTGGCTTGCCTTTGAATTTGTTGTGCTTTTTTAACTTTATCTAATTGTACTTGCTTTTTTTCTAAGTTCCAAATCTTTCCACAATTCTGCTATTAAGATCTCGTGTTCACAGTTAACATCACATTTCCCTTGCCTTGTGTGACCTTATACTAAAAAGGGGCTCCTCAAAGTGTGCATAGATTCACCCCCTATATTGAACTCATTTGAGAATAGAGTGGCAGACATGAGGACCCGAAAAGGTGGTTCTTTAATACATAGGTGGCCAGCTCCCTTCTCCCACTCCTCACACAGGATTTCTTGGAATATTGTCTCTACGTTACTTCCACCAAAGCTTTTCAGTTTCGTTTATTCCATGACTCTAATTAGTTCTAATAATGGAAGCTTATATTTAATGCAGTAGTGACGATAGCACTGTTCTCTGTAAAGAGTATCTTCATTTTCTTTTCACTAGGCCCCAAAATGGTCACAGCCCATTTAGACCTTGCTGTTTATGGGGCTGCTGTTCTTGGCATCACAGGATATGGGGCCAGATGTACGAATATCTGGTCGCAAAATACTGGTCACAATTTGCAACCAGTATTTTTGCGACTGGTAAACATGTTTAAGAACCGACTTAATAGGTCAGTTCTTAAAAATCCAAATTGTACTGGTTTGCAATTCAACCTACCTCATGAATATTAATTAGGTAGTTCGCAAATTGTGACTTACTACAATTGGAGGCCATCACAGGGATGGTGGCCTGCTGGGGCCACCAGACCACCAAGTCTGTTATTGTCTTTTAATAAGGAAAACTTTCTGTTAAATGCAGCCATTTGTCCTTAAGGAAACAGAAGTGCATTTAAAAGAAAAGTTTACTTATTTGTTTGTTTGTTGTAGAGTTTGCAGTGGTCCCGTGGACCAATGTCTTCTCTTTGCCTACTCTTCCATAAACCTTTTATTTACATTCACTAAGGGGGTGTTATTCCAGGGAGATCCCTTCCCCTTGTCAGTAAATATCAATGTTTTTCAAGAAGATTTTAGTTTCAAAACATTGATATATTAGATACCGAATAGGTATTGGACGGGATACCTACATCACATCCCTTACAGATACCGAATCGTTAGCCATTAACAAACCTAATTTAGTAGTCGGATATAGTTATCTGACTCCTAAAAAAGGATTAGTGCGTAATGTAAATTATTTTAACTGTCACAAATGCTTAATTGGAGTATTTGTGACTGTTAAAATGCCCAATACATGTGACCCTTACTTCTGTAGTTTCTCCTGTGCCTGTACCTTGTCTCCTCGCTTGTGTGGAGGCTTTGAACCTTCAATCAGAGATGCCCTGCACTAGTCGTCCACTATGCTACAGCCATTTGGAAATATTGACTGGCCTGAAATACTGGTGTTCCTAGATTAAGTACTGCCCTGTATCCTTTTGTTAAACTTAACAGTAAGAGCTTTTACCTCCCCCCCACCCCCCCCCCCCCCCACCCCCGATTTCTAGGGCTATGACACAAAGTGCTATTAGTTTATAACAAAGGAGAAGAGGGTGATAACTACAAATTTATTATGCAATTTAGCACAAAATGATTGAGTGGTTCATTTCTCTCAGATATATACTATTAATTGATATAGTTATAGACAACATATTGAATATGAACGATGTTATTGACTTAAATGACTCCTTATAGATAGGACATTTTGATTTATGTGTATTGTAAGGCACAGCCACTCCTATGAAGTACAGAGGGGAAGGTCTTTACTTTTTTTTTTCAAAACACATTATTTTCCATATATTCACCTTAATGAAAAATGGCAATAACTTGATTAAAGATGTGTTTGTTTTTTATTTAATTTTTTATTTAATCAGACGAGTGTGAATTTAATTATTTTACCGATCAAAAAGGGTAATTTTCTGTTCAAGTGGAAGCTGCAGAGAGTAAACAGTGCTCATCAAGACGTATTTCTTCTGCCGCCACCTCTTAGGCCAGTGGTTGTAGCTGTGTCCCCAGGTGTCCCCTAAATGACATCCATATGTCAATGGTGGTGTCTGATGTGTGCTGTCCATGTGCGGTGAGGTGTGTCTCGCCTAATCTATGAATGGCAAATACTTAGCCATTTAAGTTGTCTGGAGCTGCGTTGTTCACACAGCAGCGTCTGTTGTTGCAGAGCGATGTGAAAGCTCAGCTTCACCTGCGTGCACTGTGCAAGAGTTGAAAGTAAGAAGTGTAGACATTCATGACATGTAGTCTTCCCAGATCCTAACAGAGCCAGTTGCGAGTGGGGCTATCTCCGCTAGGACTGTCGGATGAGGAAGCCCCTGACTATCTGCCCCTGGGCGCATGTGTTTGGTATAAATTATTCTAGACTGGGGTTCCCACAATCTACCAGTGTTGCATACAGCAGCATACAACAAGACTTGTGCAATGGAATGGAGTGTGTGTTGTAATCCATAATGAGAGTGGGGAGCATTTTTATCCAGGAAAATTAAACACTGGACAAGATGTTTTGGCCACATTGTCCAACACCGTGGATCTTTCTAAATCGATTACCTATATATAGTATATATAGTGGAAATGGACCATATTGGGCTTTGAGTACTTCTCAGGAATGCCTTCTTGCTGAAATGATTAACCAACGGCACGGCCGCCGGTGTTCATCCACCTACCCGCAGAAGTGTTTGGCACTGAGACCCATCTGCACCTGTTCACAGCTGGCAGGATTCAGCTGGGTCCCTCTGTGATGTGGACAGTAGGGGATTGTTCCTGTTAATGCCCTTGAGCTACCTGTATTAACAGTGTTAATATACCTAGAATCTGGAAGTCTGCCCAGAATCCGGAAATCTGCTTGAAAAACTCCAATGCTGAAACGTATCCAGTTCTCGCTGCTTTTTTCACACTCTACGGTGCCAAATATCGTATCTCACGACCCGAGGGAGGGACATATGAACTTTAGAGTAAAGATCATTAGAGGTGATCAAGGTGGATCATGGAGTTAAGTACTCGCTGCTGACATCTGTGAGTTACAGCACTCAGAAACAGTAGTCACTGCATTAAACGTCATATTGCTAAAACGATCGTAATGTCTACATATCTGTACGTAGGACTGGCTTTTGGTATGAACGAGCTGGACCTAGGCCGTGGGTGCCAGTCTTCAGAGGGGCGCACAGAGATGTCGGCGTTAGGGTTAGGCAAGCAGCAACTTCCCTGCCGCGTGGGTCCAGGGAGACAGTTTAAACTGCTTGTAATCACTGTTTAACATGCTGCAGGCCCTGCTTTTAAAACGTCATCAGCCTGCTTCTTTGCCCTCCCATCTCCTCCACCCCCTGGCGCCACACACCAGCCCCCACCGCCCAAAGAAACAACTTGGCGCTAGCGAGGTGGAGCTCAGCTGTGAGCAATTTAGGTGAGTTGGGGGAGGTGAGAAGATGTTTGTGTACTGAGGCCAGTCACTGCTCTGATGTAATATGAGCCAGGGACTGCACTAGGAACTTAAACTGCGCTCCCTTCAGTGCACATGTATGTTTGGCAGGCCGTCTCGGCCCAGCCAAACACACATGCGCACAGTGCCGGGCTGGAGAAAGCAGAGACAGCCTACCAGTCTGTCTTGGAGTGCCCTGGCTGGCGGCTCCCAGCCAATCCTAATGCTAATCTGAGCAGCGTCACAATTGGCCGCAGGGCAGGCTGGGAGCTTGTGGCTCCTGTCGGGAAGAAGGAACGGCGGCGCGGCGGCGCGGCGATGAAGTGAGGAAGGTAAGTTTACATTTAAAAAAATATATAATTTAATGTTTATCCTCACCCCACCCCCATGCACGTGTCATCCCACCCCTTTACAGCGCAGCGAGCCTCGACTGAGTCCAAGAGCTAGATCTATTCTATGGATGTTGATGTGGAAGGAATATACAGGTGTACAAAATTCACGCCCAGCAAGCAAAAAACAGGAATGTCACAATTTTTTCCTCCTGTGGAGCTGAATTGGGGCTGATCCACTGCTCCGAACCAACTACAATTGGTACAGCCAATAGGTTTTGCCTATGAGAGATCTGTTGGCTTTATCAATGTTTTTCAGACATGTGGCACAGCTGCACAGGCTGCTGTGCAACATGGCTTAAAGTAAAGAAAAAAGTACTATGGCATGGCCAGCATTGGTTCCATCATTGCGTTTTTTTGTCTTTACCTTTAGCCGTGTTGCACAGCAGTGTGAGCTGCTGTGTAACATGACTTAATGTAAAGAAAAAAATGTTATGACGAAGTGAGCGTTGACTGTGTCAAGTCACTTTTTTATAGGCCATGTTGCACAACAGCCCGTGCTCCTGTGCACTATGTCTAAAAAAGCACGGTGGGGCAAGCAACAGTGGGAGGTGTGGGGGAGGATGGAGGGAGCAGCAGTAACAGACAGAAGTAGAGGACAGGTAGAAGTACACAAGGGAGGTGATGGGAGGAGAGATAAAACAGCAACAATGGACAGCGGTAGGAAGGCGGAGGAGCGCAGTATGCAGGATTTTCAGGGTAGGAAAGAGTGAGCAGCAATGATGTACAGTGGGAGGAGGGCATGGGAACAGAGGTGCTGGGGGTGGAGCAGAAATAATGGACAGTGAAAGGGGGCTGAGGGGGACAACCAACACGTGGGAGGAGTGTGGGAAGGAACAGGGGAAGGAGACAGACTGCAAACACATGCACTCTTATAGAGTGCATGGAAAAAAAAGGCACCTGCAGGAGCATGCAGCCAAAGGAAGGAGACTAGCCACAGACAGGAAGCTGTACTAGTTCCAAGCTCCAGAAGGAAGTAGGAGACGCTGACCAGTAAGAAGCAAGGAAACGAGAGTGATGTGGATGCCAACCAATGGTAAGTATTGGTAAGTAATGGATGGGCTCTAATCCCATTTTAAGGTTTTTTTGTTAACAAAAGATCTTTCCAACAGTGTATGCCCTGTACTAGGCAAAACCTATAAAGCACAGTTGCTTTTAGCAGCTCTGTGAAGAGCCAGGAAATATATTTATCTTAAAGTAACTTGCCCCATGCCCCGACAGGGCACTTCAATGCAACCCCCCAGCAGGGAAGTCAATGTGCCACTTTTGCCTGAGGGTCCTTATGGTAGGCACATACAAGCTCCCCTACTGAGAAAGTTACTTTGAAGAGTATGTCAGGGGGCCAGCCGTTATAATTAACTTGAAGTAAATACCATTAAGGTAGTTACATTGTCTGTCCAGTGACAGTTCTGGGAGCTGGGCAGCATAAGAATTCCTTATTGCTTGCTTTCCTCAATGCCTTGAATGAGGAATATTTGTTTCTTAGGGTATTTCACATGCATTCCTGACTTTTTTCATTCCAGGATATGTGGAAATGCCACCAGTTTTGCCTCTGCTTAACACAAATTGAATAAACATTGGCAAAGCTAATATGCCTCGCCTTTGAAACATACTGGCTTTGCCAATGTTTTTTAGCCAAACTGCACAGCATCCCCGAAGAAGAAAAAAAAGCCTTTAATTCATCTCACCACATTATTTTGTATAGAAGCGCACCACACATTCGCGCATTTACAAACTTATCTAGGTTCTGGGTTGTTTTCTGTTATGGATCTGAGTTGGATGTATAACTAAAAAGAAAACAAGCAACAGAGTTTTTTTTTATTTTATTTTATTTTATCGGGAAGGGTGAAGCTTTAGGGAACGGAAGCCACTCAGGGATGTGGAAGCAACACCGAGGGCACGAGTGGGGTGAGAGCAACATGAAGCCTAGTGAGGTAAAGCATACAAGTGAACAGGTGACAGGAGAGCGAGTAATGGTGGTGGGGAAGAGAAGCACCTGGTGAAAGAGGTGGAAGCAACATAAAGGGCAGGTTGGGAAGGTGAAGCAACACATGGGAGAGAAATGCAGCGTGGGAGATGCACACAGGAGAGAAATTAACTGGGTAGTACAGAAGGGTGAGCTCAAAATGGAGAGGTTGGAAAGAAGCACATGGATAATGGAGAGCCACACTAAGTGCAGTGGGCGAGAACTACACAGGAGGAAAAGTTGGAAAAATGTGCACTCTCTGGAGTGCGAAAACAAAGAAAGTAGTGTTTGAAATGCATGCAGTGGAAGCGTAGAAGCCAGCCAATCATGAGTGATGGTAAAGGGACAGTGCTCCATGGTTGGTTTTGTTGTGCTATATGATATAATATATTGATGATTTTCATATGTGGAGATACTCTTTTTCTGGAAGTCAGCAAATGTGCTATACTGGCAGGCGTGGAGATTTTTTACAGATTTTGGGAATTGCACCATGCTCACGTCCCATAACTGTGGCGTGCACATGAGTATTTCTTAAAAATATTGAGTAGAAAATATTTTGAGGCCTGAACATCGAGAGCAAAGCGATTGTGAAGATAAATATATACAGGTAAATATAGGGATTTACTATACTTACTCTCACATATATGTATCTTGATGATATATGCATCTTCAAAGTATGTAGATATGGAGCTTAGAACTGTAACTCTGTAGTTAAGTTTGCTTATTTTCTCGATATATTGGTCTTTGATATTTAAGCCTCAATATTTTGGTTCCTGATTTTATCAGATTTTCTGACATGCAACCATGCACTCATCCACTGTGGAGCTCCTGTTGTATAATTGCTCAGTCCTTTGCCAAAAATATAGTCGTCTTTATGTGTTGGTTTTAGTAACACATAGTAGGTGACATTATATGTTTTTGTCAAAAACAGCTATAGATGTTACAGGAGACCAGCCTATGCTGGGGGGTTTGTGCAGAAGGTCTGAAATGGATGCCTTGGCTCTACAGGTTTCATATCAACATCTGCATTCTCAAGGCGCAGTCTTGAGGTTTTATGTGGCAGCAAGACTACTTACAATCAATGCGATTGATTTGAAAGCTAGCATGCATCTTAAAAAAAAACATGAGAAATTCCTAAGAGATCCTGGAAAGGACATTGGTCCTTCTCCCTGCGTGCCAGAAGGAAGCATGACATTGTTTGAAGATATAACAGTACACTCTTTCCAGCCATTTCAAATTTCCCAGTTCCATGCGTGATGTGCTGCTCAAGTCCAAGTTAAAAAAAAAAAAAAATCTGGGACTTGTAGTTTTATTTATTCCATTATAAAATAGGACCACACGTCCCAGCATTTAAAGGAAAAAAATTGGACTGGCGCAGCACATCACGCATGCATCTGGGAAATTTGGCAGCTACCCATTTCATTTTGCAAGGCCACTACACAGGGTGTTTCAATACTCAAACCAGCTGAGCTGGCAATTACCACACCTCACATGCTGGAGACAAGTAGATATATTGTTAATTGTTCTTTTGTGGGTCCCTGCAGCCAGCAAACCTGTCACCCTTTGGCCTCAATGATCAATCAAGGCTTCTAGCGGGCATCTTCTTGCTTAGATATTAACTCCCCGGCCTTGAGCGTCATCTGTTTTCCTTTGTTGCAAGATGGATGCCATTTAGGAACTAGACATCACTGTGGATAAACCCAGACGCTGAGAAGTAAAGTGGTGGGTTCAAATTACAGAGTGCTGTTTACTGAAAATAATACAATGGGTTCCCTTCACCTTCCACACACGGAGCGGGAGGTGTTCCCGGGCATGAGCAAATAGTCTTTGTTTGCTGTTTAGTTAAAAACAAATCTCTGACAGCTATTCATCCTTGTCACCGAGAGAGGAAGTGGTATTAGTCAAAGAAAGGTCATTGTATAATGATGTGTCACAACTAAGGTGAGCTGTGTATTTAATTTCTCAAAGGTTCTTTACACACCACGATCGTTGCAATTGAGATGTTCGTCTACTTAAAAGAAATTGCAGTCGATCAGAGATGCTGCACATAATTTTCTGATCCTTCTTAAAAAGCCAGTTTTAAGGAGATTAAATTATGAGTTTGGCTGAAATCCACGCTCTCTATTTAACTTAAAGAGGCAAAGGTTCCTAGTATAAATGAGTACAACTCTGGGATAGTGAATGCCAATCTTTTGTTATACTAACATAGAGCAAGGTGTTTCTACTTTGCTGAACATGTAGGTAGTCAAAGGAGAGAGCTACTGGCACAGGAACCTGTCTCCATAATTGCTGCCAGTAGACCGACCACCGAGATGTTTAAGCTGAAGCTAATTCAGGTTGTTTAGACCCAAATATTTTGCGTCTAACCCTTTTGTGATCGGCTACAATAACAGAATGAGATGCTCTACTTTAGAGAAAAGCCAAGGTGGCACCAAACTCTACACAATGCCAGGTGATCGAGGAACAGCACTGATAGCGTTGTTGAGCTGATAGCTGCCTCTGAATCCCCGCTCTGAGGGAGAGGGGCTCCATTTCTCTCCAGATCCTCATGCACATGAATGATATATCGAGGAGAAGGTGCAAGGGAGTGTGGGGTGTTGAATGGACTGGGTGCTTCCAAGATTTCAAGTGAGAGATTCACTTTTATTTTTCTTATATACGTTCTTCACTCTGCTTTGTTGTGTGCCACTAGCTGTGGGTGATGGGGGGGGAGGCTTATGCGTTAACTCTATATGCTGCGAAGATTCTACCTCTTCCAGGAAGGGGATGGGAGGATTGCAGAAAAATTGTAGTTTGCCTACAGGAACAAAAATGTTGTCCTACAAGGTCTCTGCCATTGTGCCTCACTTGACCTTCTTCACTAAGCCAAGTTCAAGGGTTCTCCATTGGTTTGTCATTTCTGGTCACAATCAGTCATCAGCTAGTTTCTCTAATGCAACTGTGATTGTTGAGCAATCTGATGAGCATGGCCAGGCTGCGATTGAAGGGGACTGCTCCCAACCCCAGACCTTCATGTATCTGTGAGGTGGCTTAACCGGAGTAGTGCATGTTGGAGTTTGGGCAGTTACACTTTAGGTGCCAGAAATTTACACAAGCCCCTTACCACATTTTCAAGAAAGGATTTTGCCATGAGGCGTTACACTGGGATCGATGGAAAGCCTACTACATAACGAGGTGCACTCTAATTACACCATTTTAAGAGCAGCTTCCTCCTTAGCCACTGAGAAACATACAAGGAGCAAAATTGTCTGACTGGGAGAACAACACTCACCCTGTCTCCTTATCCTGCAACACACAATGTTTCAGCTGGAAAGATGTCCGCTGGCTGTCGTTTAGAATCGTGGTACTATTAGCCTGTGTCCTGACAGTGATGCACTGTGCTAGGTGTCTAAGTTCACATGTTGTTTTGCAAGCTACACAGATGTGGAGACAGCATACATACTAGTTACAGTAACTTAACTGACTACTTGCGTCGTCATTTGGACCGTAGTGGCAGGCCACCTGCTGTCAGGCAACAAGGATCTTTGCCTTCACTCCCCTATGGAGGAGCACCCACCATATTTATTCGAGATTCACAGGTGCCTGGCGCAGATCTCTGTGCCCACAAGGCATCTTCCAATGAGGTGGTTGCGCTATAGGCAAAGCTAAATGCTGAGAAGGTGCAGTGTTTTTTGATCTACTTGTATTATTTTTTTATGTTTTTAAACAAACTCCCAAAGTAGGAGATTGAGAGAAACAAAAGATCAGTGATCCTAACATGATGGCATATGATTTCCTGCCCCTCAGGGCCACTCCCTACCCATGTTCCCCATCCGAGGCAGAAATAAATCATGCCACAAGGTCCACACCCTACATAGGCCAGAGGAGAGTTTTGTTCCGCTCTACTCCAAATGAGGCCCTTAATCATTACCTTCTGTATGTTACTGAGCCTCCAAGCAGGATCAAGCCGTTGGTGCACAGTAGAACTTTCAGATCCTTTTATCCATGCCTGAGGCCTATATCAAAATTCAGGATTACATGGATAGAAAGAAGAGGTTTCAGAATACAGTGCCCTCTCAAAGGAACCACCTTTGTCTGGCAGCCAAGTTTGAAATGCTTATTACATTTTCAGAAGAAGCTACAACTTTCCTGACTCCTGTTTGTCCTTCATCATTTGCTGCCACACTAGGCGTTGTCAAACACAGTAGGATGGTCTGATTTTACTCATGCAATACATTAATGTTTCCTTCATGCATCCTTTATTTTTTCCTTGTTCCCATTTTCCTTCTATCATTCTCAGTCCATCGGCACCTGATGGGCTGAAACTAGTAGTTTATGCTGAAGTAGAGACACCATAACCATATCTTGGACCCATCATTAATAGAAGTCTTGGAGGGATGCAGCAATCTGATTGTTTGAGCAAGGGGACCTTGCATACAGCTTATCGATGAGAAAACTGAGGGAAATATATAACCCGCACAAGAGTTATTACTTTTCTGCTTCTGGACCTTAGGCACACAGCTGGTGATGTAATGGTGGTTTGGACACAACGAGTGCTGATGTGGTTAGAGACAGTGTAAGGGTGGTGTGGAGACCAGTGATGATGATGTTGGAATCCAGGAAGTCCGGAAGCATTGGAGCGGTGGCAAAAGACAATTTGTAAAAAAATGTCCTTCTTACACTGTTTTTTCCAATCTAGAAATACAGCGAGCTGATCCCTGGGACCACAGTGGGCGTCCTGTCGCAAGACTCGAGCAACATCATACAGCTGATCGTGGACTCCTATGAGGTGAGTTGTATCTTCCACCCTGCCTCCTACGGCCAACAGGCCATTCTTCCTCTTTCACTCAACGGTGGGAGAAACAATATATGTCAGAGATGTGAAAATGTGCTGGACTTATGTCTCTTTTTGTGTCAATTAACAAAAGATAACTGCAGCAAACAGATGAACAGTTTGTATGTCCAAGCTCTAAATGTACTAATAGAAAATCATGGAAAAACATAAACATAAAATGAGAATGTAAGAAACCCTGGACTGTTAACCCACAAGTTCTGATTTTATAGAAATGTCTCCAAAAGATATTAGTGCTAATGGAAGTGCAGAAACGCAAGAACACCCTTTGACAGTAATTTCCACATGTGCTGCCCTTGGTATGGTCTCTTCTGGCTTTTTACGACTCTTGGATTTTCTTGGATTTCAGAATATGCGGGTACTTCAGGTGATTGAAAATGTGAATTTCTCACTCTCTCTCCCTCTGTCACAACTTGTAGTTCACAATAAAGGCTGAACATGACTGCATTATTAATTAAATTACTGTGAAGGCAAAATTCTAGCATGAACAATCAAATCGTGCAATACAGAAATCATGGGAACAAGGTCCACAGATGTGCCTGCTCTACGAAAATCGTGTTCTTGAGGTCCAAGACTAACTGAACAAGCGTATAGGAGACAAACATTGAGAAATGTAACCCTGCATGTCATTTACAGGTAACACTTTAAAATATAGTATTACGAGCTAGATGTACAAAACATTTTTGCAGTCACAAACACCCTGATTAGGTGTTTGCGACCACAAAAACGTTTTTGGTCATTTACAAATCCTGTTTTTAGGAGTCTGTAAAGTTTTAGAGACTCCTAAAATGGGATTGCAACTGGATACCGATTCGGTATTTGAAAGCGAATTCATAGGGAGTGGTCCAAGGGAGCATTGCCAACTCGAAAAAGAAGTTTTTTTTTTTTTTAAAGCAGCACTGGTACTTTAAGGAAAATAGGCATCTTAAAAAAAAAAAACTTTCCTTTTTAAAAACAGTCACAAGGATGGTGGCCTAATGACCCTTCCAAGCCACAATCCCTATCATTGATTTTGGCCAATCAGAGTGCATCACAGCTTGTGAACAACTTAAATAATATTAATTAGGTAGGTAGCACTGCAACTCAATCACAATCCTTATTTTGCGAATTGGCCTATTAATATACAGGTCGGGTCTCAAAATAAAATTGTGATTGCAAAGTAGACTGGATGCACATTGTGACCGCTTTTGGTGTAAGGAATAATAGTACATCTGACCCTAGGTGTGGTAACCTTTTGAGTGATGCTGCGCCTGGCAGTACAGCCATGCCTGAGGTGTGTGTGACACACAGCTTCTGGCAATGGCTTAGAGGGCCTGTGTGTAATTATGGGGTGGGGGGGGTGAGTGGGCGGACTGAGTATCTGGCTATAATCATAGACAGGGGTCGGAGTCCTATGATTACCATATCCAGGAGTGTTCATTCAGTAGCTGGCCTCTTACAAAGGCGTCCTTATTCAATATCAAGAAAAATAACCCTATCTTTGTGTCAGCCTTCAGTCCTGAGCCCAGCCGCTGTCCTACTTCTCTCATCCCCCACAAACTGTGACTGATGCATCCTTTTAACTACCTCCCACATTAAGCTTTCTCCAACTTCTTTAAGGGCTTTATTTAGAGTTTGGTGGAATACCCCGTCAAATATTGGCAGATATCAAGTTCTAGTTTGTATTGCATGCCCATAAGCTATAGTGCACTTGTAATGTGGCAGACAGGACACCAGTAACGTTTTTTTTAGTATGAAACAGCTAAGGGCAGAGGATCCAGGAATGTATTTGTCCATCAAAACAGAATTGGAGCTGGTATCTAGGGGCAGCTACATCTATGATGGATCAGTGGCGTAACTATAGCCCCCCCAGCACCCATGGTGCTGGAGAGCCCCAAACTCCAGGGGGGCCCCTCCAGCAATCTGCATGAGCGGTGCGCCCCTGCCCTGAGAACTCCTGATTGGATTAGGAGGTGATGGGGGGAGGGGGCTCCTCCATGTATTTTGAGGGGGTGCCCAAGTTTCGTTACGCCACTGATGGATGCAAATTCATCAGAATCTATTAGCATTTGTCCCTGTGCTGGAGATTTGTGTCTGTGTGCGTATTGCGTACTCACTGATACCAGCAACTCAAGTAAGGGACGATAAATGGGGCAGAAGCCCAATGGGCATCATGTAAGGGGAGGCAGGAATAGCAACATCCCTGACTTGTCCTTTGGTAAATGTGACACTGCCCTTGCTGTTTTGTCTCAGTAATCATAAAAGCAGCTGCAGACACTTAAAGATAACCCGGCGCTAAGGTTGCATATCCTTTTCATTTGTTTCAACACCTTGTCCTTCCCATAGTACCGGGTGTCAAATTTACTTCCAGGAGAGTGAGATCCAGGAGAGGTTTTTAGGATATCCACATAAAATAAATGTGCATACAGTGAATATAAATGAATCTCATTTCTATAGTTCGTTGTCATTCTGCCAATCTGGCTTGGATCTATCCCTCCTGGACCTAGATTGGATAACCCCCGCCCTGGCCTTGCATCAGCAGTAGGTGGTGAATGATTCTGTATGGCTCTATCCTGTGATGTCATTGAGAGACACTATTTGGAGCATATAAAACACTATACTAGTTTGCCAACCAAACAAATTAGAAAAACAGGTTAATATGTCTGTAAGTTGGCTCATTGAGTTAAGCCTTTGCTATTGATGTATTTCATGATCCTCTGGTAAGGAGTTAGAATCCCAGCAAGACAACTCAGTCTTTCATCCTTCCTGGCATGGTGAGTGGAGTGACCTTTAAATTTGGCAAGTCGTAAAACCTGCTACTTAGAACACTTAAGGATGGCAAATACTGCAGAGTTAAGTGACCTGTAAAAAACAAAGTATTATTATTACTTCAACTGCTCTTACTAGTGACCAGGTTTTTGTTTTGGGTAATATAACCATCACCTATGAGGCTGATTTATACTTTTTTGTTGTGAAAAATTTGAGTTGCTCTTTTGTCCTAGATATGTTGGCTCGACTATTATGCCATAAGCCATTAAGAAATATTTTATGAAGAGAATTAAGCTGAACCATTTGCAGAAAACTATCCAGGATGTACTTATCCACCAAATTACGTTGACCGTTGTGTTTCAGTCAAAATGTCCCATCTCTCTAGATGGCTATTCAAGCCCAATATGATCCTATATGGCCGGGCCCTGAAATCCGTCACTGTTGCAGAGTGGAGATTTTATGCAGCTTAGTCCTACTATTTGGAAATGTACCCTGACCCCGACAATGGAGCTTTCCACCTAAAATTAATAAATTATCAAAACGTTCTATAGAAAATGTGCACAATTGAATGTTTCCATGAATATTGAATTAAAGATTATTTATGCAGTAATGCTTGAGTGAGCCCAGGTAATAAATATATTTTATTTACAAATGATTTAAGAACAGCATGAAAGATTGTTTAGAAATCTGCAATCATATTTCACAAAGTGAATGGGGGGTCTAGTCCATCCTGTGCCTTTGCATCTAAAGCTATCTCCTTTGTTTTCTTGCATTCATAGAAAATTCGCTCCAAGGTTGAGCTGGAAGTCCAAGATCTACCAGAGGAGCTGTCACTGTCCTTTAACGCCACCTGCCAGAACAACGAGGTGATCCCGGGGCTGAAGTCCTGCTCAGGGCTCAAGATAGGTGACACAGTAAGTAGCGCTCCTTGAAAGGCCTCACTGGCCTTACCACTCAAACTAGTGACCCTAGAACAATATCAGAATAAACCATGAAAGGCCTGGAAGGGCTGCTAGTGCTTGGGCAAAGTTAAGATACATGTGAGGTCACAGAGAATTAACAAGGACAGAAAAAGGAAAAAAAACACAAACCAATTTGGGAGGAATGAGGGAGGGAAGGAAAAGAGTGATGTGTGTGTGATGTTGGAGAGGAGGAGATCTCAAATATGTGTGATGGGCAAGGAGAGAGTTGGGTTGCAAAGGGGAAAATACACTCTAATGTCTGCTGTAGGAAGCTACAAACGGGATCAAATGGAGACGAGGCTGGGTTTGCATTTGCATGAAGTTGATGAAACAAGTAGGAGTTGTTAAGTGTGTTAAACCACAAAAATGTATGAACCACATGATGGCTCAGAAAATGTTTCTGTTCGCATGTGTACAAGAACCAGGAAGATGATGCCTGGGCACTGCTGAGCAGCAGCCAAGATGAGTTGCTTTCTACCTCTAGTGCCTCGAGACATTTACCTAAGAGTGTGCTTTATAATTTCACTCAGTCTTTGATTCATGATGACTGCTTTAAATAATGAAACTCTGTATGTTAAGCCCCAATCCAAGAATGCATGGTGTTCATTCTGGTGGCGCCAACTATCATTTAGTTATCGCTCTTTCTCATCACTCATATACCCTCTCCCTCTAAGATGAGACAGCATGAAACCCACCTGGGCTCAGAGGATCAGTTGGGTCTGGAGCTTGGGAGGGCCCTAGTTAGTGAGGAGTGCCCAGGCTGGAGTGGGCAGCCAATGTGAATATGCTAGGTGCAGGTAAATCATCATTTGCCAGGCCCCCATCAGGTGGAAACCTATCCAAGCAGATCCTTATCTTGCACAACCCTTTGATGAGATGGATCCTCTTTTCTTCTTTACCATTCCCCATAAAGACACTAAGGTACAGTTGATATCTGAGGCCATGGATAAGCACTCCAACCAGGTACAGTACCCCTGCCCACCGACCTAAGCTGAGAATTCCCAGTGGAGACCCCTTCCATATCTTTCTTTATCATCCTTATTAGATACTCATGAGTGTCACCTCCTGTCACAAACTACTCGTTGTCTATGTCTGTGGCCCATTGGAATTGCGGCAAGGTCTTGGTTTCTATAGGTTCTGCCTTGATCCAAGTAGGGGCGACCCTTTCTGGTAACCATGGTGCTGCTGACGGAGGGAATGCCAAAGGCAGTCCGTGCCCTCCAGAAGAAGTCCCAGAGGGAAAAACCCCAAAAAGGGGAAAAACCTCAAAGCAGGAACTCCTGGAACAAAAACAAAAAGTTAAAAGTAAATCTGAACAAAAGATAAAATGACAATGAAAAAAGCTGGAACAGGCTATGAAAAAATATAACTGACGCAGAAGAAACAGGAGCAAAGATCACCACCCAAAGGAAGTGTTGCAGCGCAAAGAGAACTGGAATCACCTTATATACCCAAAGAACAGGAAGTGACCAACAGGAAGTAAAAGACACCATATTGAGTTGGGAATATAGCATAGAAACCTATAGAAAAGTCACCATGTTAAATAAGGTTACAAAGGCATGCAGGGAGAAGGAAGGCATGCTGGGAAGGAGAAAGGATCATGGGAACTAAAGAAGGGCATAAATACAGGGAGAAACAAGGAAAGCAGAAAAGAAGAAAGAAAAAAGAAGCATAAAGTAAGTGGGGGTGAGTTGTGTGTGGAGGGAGGCAAGAACTAGCAGGGGCGTGCCGCGCCCGTAACTCGTCGAGGCCCAAGCCCAATTTGGGGCCTCGATGAAAATATAGAATGGCAGGGGCACAGCACATCCTACTGCCGCGGGCCGCGGCCGCATCCCAGCCAAATGTGGGGCTTGTGCCGCAACTCGCAGCGCGAAACCTTCATGGGTGGGTGTTACTCAGCACATCTCTTTCAGCCTCCCAGAAAAAGTAATTTTCCATGAGGCAAGCTCTCCTATAGAAGAAACCAACTGAGGGTTCTCCCTGCCCCTTCTCCATAAGTGCATAAGCACTAGATTATTCACCTTTAACATGGTCTTCCATTTTGTTTAAACAGTCTTAAGAAACAGTGGAATTCAGTTCACCCAGAATGGTTGTTGCCGCTACCCCCCATATTGTTTTAGCGGTAAAGCACATTCTGAAAGCTGGTAAATCACTTTCCCTTAAGGAACGGATTGATAACCTTAGGATGAATTGTCAGATCGCAATAGGTCTGTAAATATTCTACTTCCTTGAAAGACCTTTTTTTTATGGAGCTGTAAATATTTGACATTACCCACGCCATTAGGCGATACACTCAGGAACTTAAGCACTGATGCACTTCAGACCCAAATGCGGAATCTTGCCTGCAGTCCGTCACACACACCCTCATCACCAGCAGACTAGACTATGGCAACGCACTCTACACCGGAATCAACAAAAAACTCACCTCCAAATTGCAAAACATCCAAAACGCCGCTGCCAGACTGGTCCTCAACCTACCCCGACACTGCTACATTTTGCAACACCTACATACACTGCACTGACTCCCCATAGAGAAAAGAATCACTTTCAAAATCCTCACCCACGCACACAAAGCCCTCCACAACACCGGACCAACCTACCTGAACCAGCGGCTCAACTTCCACATACCCCACAGGGCCCTACGCTCAGCCCAGCTATCTCTCGCGGAACTACTCCGCATCAGGAAAACCAGAACAGGAGGATGCTCCTTCTCCTACTTCGCAGCCACCGCCTGGAACGCCGTACCCATCCACAGCAGACAAAAACCTCCATCCTCAGCTTCACAAAGGAACTGAGACATGGCTTTTCTAAACCATCTCACCGGTATACGCTACACTTGCCCCCACCCCCCAGCGCCTTGAGACCCTAACGGGTGAGTAACTGTGCTTTAAAAAACACCGATTGATTGATTGACAGAAAGAAATTAGAATTATACTAGTTGAAACACCAAATTGTCTCTTTTAACATGCTACTTTGTAAGATAAATAAACACTTTTCAAACTGGTTTGTGTATTAATGTTTGCTCAAAATAGAATAAAATAATAAGTAAAGATATTAGATACTGTTACAACACTTCCATCCCTCGCAGGAATCAACAGGGGCGGCTCCTCCATAAGGGCGCAGGAGCTTTGCCCCCCCACCACCAACAACCGCTGCAAATCCTTTCACAAGGAAGGGATAATAAACCATGTTTATTATCCCTTCCTTGTGAAAGGGGCAGGGCATTGGGGGTGACAAGCAGAGGGGAGTGCACTGTACACTCCCCTTGGAGCGCATGTGTGTTTGGCCAGCCGTCTCGGGCTGGCCAAACACACATGCGCACAGGGATCTCTCCAGCCCAGCAACACAGGGCTGGAGAGAGCCTGCCTGGGAGCGTCCTGGCTGGGCACTCCCAGACAATCCTGATGCTGCTTTAAGGGGACTGCAAAGGTCAGTACTGCTCTCAGTTTCAAATGTCCATCAATATTTTAGAATTCATAAAGCATTTTGAATTGTTAAAGGTATCAGTTCATGTCACATTGAATGGGCATCATCCAATGGGAACCAATTGTATGACTCCAAATTGAAACAGTCCAACTTCTTCCCAGGTCTGTCATGGGAACATCTTCCATCCGTGTGACTCCATGCCCATTTGAAACAATTGTATATGATACCTGTCCACGTTTCACACTGTTTTTCCATCAAGGACACTGGTCTACATTCTCTCTATCCTTAAACAATAGAATCTATTACCAACTAGCTAAGCTTCTCATTAGAACATTACCTAAAAGGAAGTTCATATTAGGAAATGAATCACATTTCTAGAAAGGTCACAAGCTTCAACAGGCCTCGCTTGTCCTAACACATGAGAATTATAATAATGCATTTAATCAATACATTTTAGTAACACACATGTTATATGCAAACCTATAAATTCAGCATTAACAATTGTTTAATTAGATGAGTAATACATTTAATTTCAAATGAGAAAGCTTTGTTACTGTGTTTCATTAAGTACAACAGAGAATTACATTTCTCTCACTTTGCACATATTTTTAAACTCATTAATCATTTACTAATCAAAAGAAATTCAACATCATTTCTATATGTACTGTTAGTCTAGAGTCTAAATTACATTATAACATAAGTATTATCCCTCTAACATGTGATTTAATTCAAATACCACCTGTCGAACTGTGAAATACAAGCAAGTGCACATTTAGAATGCACCAGTGTAGCTTTCTACATTTAGCCATTAAACGGTGATTACCATAAACTGTCACATTCTGATTACCTTTTGTGACATGAGGGGCTCTACTAAAGGTTAGACTACATCAATACTATAAAGCAGAACAGGAGTTCTGTTTACCTGAGATATATGATCACTAGAGAGGGGAGACATAGTAAATGCCAAAGGGTATCTTCTTTGGACATTTTTCAAGCCAAAAAAGGACTAAAGAATTTTTAACATTAGGGGGTATGCAAGTACATAGTTCCATATTACTTTTTTTTTGAGGGACAGCCTTACCACACTCATCCTCACTGGACGGGGGTGTGCTTGCATAGAAATCCTTTTGCTTGTCAAAAGTGAAGCGTAGGTGGGCCTTAGCTCGGAGAGCGATTATCTGTTGTCCTGGCATCTGAGATGACCTGAGCACAGTCCCAAGTCCCTACCTCATTCTTTCATTGGTTGAGTCTTAGAAAAGGCTCAGCCAATGACAGGATGAGGTGGAGAGTAAGCACATCTAGTGCTGGCTGTCTGCCTCCCCACACCCCGACCATTGGCCCCTTCTGTCCTCTGTGTGCTGGTACCCAGAATTCCCATTGGATTGGTGCTGCAGCTCTCCTCTACTTAGCCATGGTGAGACCTTTCACCAGGTGGTTGCCGGCCTTGGGAATGCCCTGTTTAAATATTACTTCCTTCGTGTCTCTTCTAGCTTTCGTGCCTCAGGAGTATTCTTAGATGGCTGATGCCACATTAGTTTCTCTTGAACACCTCCTTGATATTCTAGATGTGATCTATTTTAAGACTGTATCACATAGGTTAGTGCTGCTGGATATATGATAAACAATAGGCTAATCAATTGTAGATGTGTGGACTATAGTGCTTGTGAGCAAAATTCCATAAGCACAGGGATGTATTGCTAAATTGTGGACAGTAGAGGGATTTTGCCTGACATATGCCCAATTATTAACTTCCATTTTTTGTACAGTTTAAATAAAATGTATACATATATTCTAAAAATTGTAAACATGGAATTGTTTATAGCCTAGAACAAATGTAATTATTTCCACACAGTTTGTATGTATACACTGTTTTGTATGGCACAGACCTAGCTAAAAGTCAGCAAAGCCAAAGAATCAAACCCCAACATGAAGTCAGTAAGTGATTGGATGGTTAGCTGCTTTCTGAGAGGAGACATGTATTGTTACTGCATTGTGATATTGTGTTTTTCAGCTTTTTAATAATTGGAGCAGGGTTAAGGTGGTCCTGACAGATACGAAGATGTCATTTTAGATCTTGTAAACTGTATCGTAGAATGTAGATTTTCCTAGTCTATGACGGAAAGTCTTAATTTTATTAAAGACACGGAGGCGAGTATTATGTGTTCTTTTCTTGCTTTATTTAATGAGCAGCAGTCAATAAACCACAAATCCCATAAGGCTTAACACCTGTAGCCAATGGGATTAAAAACGTAGTTCAAAACACCAGAACCAATAGACATCACGATATGCTATTATGATGTCACTTGACTGCAAGCAGCCCTCTATTCTTGCAAATGTAGTCAGTTAACGGTGAACAAAGGAAGTAATAAACAGAGAATAAACAGTGCCATGAGGAAAGCGAAAACATCCGAAAAAAAATCCAGGAGCTTGCAGCGGAAAAGATGGTCCGGCCAAATCGACAGAGATGATCCGAATCCTGAAGGAAGCGAAATGATTGGATGGTCCGACGAAATCCGATTAGGACGTTGTCTGAGTGGCCGAAGCCGGAACTAAAGAAAGGGAGGGATAAACAAAGTTATACAAGAGGTGGGATAATACTCGCCTCCGTGTCTTTAATAAAATTAAGACTTTCCGTCATAAACTAGGAAAATCTACATTTTATGACAAGACCGGAGGCTCCTGTTATGCGAGTTTAAAGCATATTAATCACATTCAATGAAGCATTATCAATTGGTTTACAATAGAATACTTTAAAAGTATTATCATTGGACCAATCCGCAGATTTGAGAATATCCTCCAAACGAGATCCAGCCCAGAGAGCTTTGGAAGCCATAGCCCCTCTAGAGGAGTGAGCCCCGAATTTGGAAACGTCTATACCAGCCAAGGACATGATTAGTCTTACCCAACGGGCTAAAGTAGCAGAGGAAACCGGGTTATGGGGTTTCCTGAAAGATATGAGAAGCTGGGAAGAGGATGTTCTCAAATCTGCGGTCCTGTGTTCGTAAACTTTGAGACACTGTCCCACACACAATTTTGGTTGAAGCGGAAAATATGGATAAAAGACTGACGACAAATTGGTCTTGGTACGTCGTACAACCGAAAACAGCACTCCCGACGGAGTGAATTGACGGTTGGAGACGTCCAAAGCCTTAACATCTGATAAACGTTTGATAGAAACTAAGCATAGTAACATTGTTAATTTGGCAGATAAAAGCTTTAAAGATAAACTTGAATTATCTGGTAATGCAATCAAATATTTCAAAACAATATTAACGTCCCACAATTGATTGTATTTTGGTAGCGGAGGCTTGGAAAATTTTACTCCCTTTAATAATCTGCATACCAAGGGGTGTTCGCCTACCGGTTTCCCATGAACATGAATATGGTTGGAAGAGATAGCAGATCTGTAAAGATTAATAGTACGAAATGCTTTACCTTTACTGGCTTCTGAGGCTAAAAAATTTACGACAAAAATTACATCTGCAGAAAAGGGATTAATTTGTCTTCCCACACACCAGCAGTCCCATAAAGACCAGGCTGCCTTGTAGGCTTTTTTGGTGCCTGGGGCCCAGGAGTTTGAGATATAATGGGAAGCTTCTGCCGAAATGACAGGGGAAGAATGGGGATCCCTGAGATTTTCCAAGCAGATAGGGTTAGAATATTGTTCAGGATAAGGGGATGAGAACGTTGAAGAGGGTCTAGTAGCAGATCCGGAAAGGATGGAATTAACAAGGGAAAATCTATTGCCAATTCTAAAAGAAGATTGCCAAAACGGGACTATGAGAGAGAGAGATGCGTGCTGACGTCTGGCCTGAGCCAGAACCCTGTTGATCATTATGAAGGGGGGAAAAGCATAATTGAGGGAATGAGACCAGTCTTGAGAGAAAGCATCTGAGGCTAAGGCTAAGGGATCTGGACGCCAGCTGTAAAATTGAGGGAGTTGTGTGTTGAGACGGGATGCAAAAAGGTCTATGGAGAACGGGCCCCATAAGGATTGAATGTTGTGAAACACGGAAGGATGGAGTCTCCAGTCGCTGGAATCTCGAAGGTGCCGAGAATGCCAATCCGCCACCGTGTTGAGAGCTCCAGGGAGATACTCTGCATGTACCGAAAGATGGTTTGAGAGACAGAACTCCCAAAAGCTCTTGGCTAGGTCTGCCAGGGGTTTGGATCTTGTACCCCCAAGATGGTTTATATATCTGACCGCAGATATATTGTCCATCCTGAGCAGGATTGCACAATGTACTTTGTGCTTTGCCAGACTTCTGATTGCAAAGGAGCCTGCAAGCATCTCTAAACAATTGATGTGCAATTTGGACTCCTCGTTTGACCATGTACCCCCAGTCGAGATGGGTCCACACCGGGCTCCCCAGCCTTGATGGCTTGCATCGGATTCTAACACAAGATCTGGGGCTGATGGAAAGATACTTTTCCCGTTCCAAGCGTCCAAATGGTCTATCCACCATTGAAGCTCTGTACGAGACTCTATGTCTAAAGGGACGAGATCGGAATACGAAAGCCCCTTTCTTAGGTGTTGAATCTTTAATCTTTGAAGAGAATGGTAGTGAAGGGGACCCGGGAAAATTGCTTGGATAGAGGAAGAGAGAAGACCTACCACTCGGGCTGGATTTCTGAGGGAAATGAGGGAATTGCGGAGAATTTGCAAAATTTCTGATTTTATGGACTTTATTTTTGACGAGGGTAGAAGAAGAGAAGCTGTAAGAGAATTGATTTGAAATCCCAGGAATTCTACGATTTGGGAGGGTATAAGCAGGGATTTTTCTTTGTTTATTATAAAACCCAAATCCTCCAACAGGGAGCAGGTTGTCTGTAAGTGGACTAGGAGAGTCTGTGAGGATTGACTTAGGATGAGGATATCGTCTAGATAAATTAATAATCTTATCCCCTGAGCTCTTAGAAAAGCTACTACGGGCTTCATGAGTTTGGTAAAGCACCAAGGAGCTGACGATAGACCGAAGGGCAGAGAGGTAAAGTGATACATTTTGTCCAACCACTGGAATTGAAGGAATTTCCTGCATTCCGCATGAACCGGAACTACCAAGTAAGCGTCTTGTAGATCCAGCCTGACCATCCAGTCGTTCTGGAGGAGAATGTCTCTGAGATGGAGAATTGTCTCCATTTTGAAATGCCGGTATACTACGAACTGGTTGAAATGTTTTAGGTTGATGACTGGACGCATCTTTTTGTTTTTCTTTTGAACAAGAAATATTGGGCTGATAAACCCCGAAGAAAGGGGAAGAGTGGGTGCAATCGCTTGTTTCTGTAACAATATGTCTACCTCTAGAGAAATAAGGTGAACCATTTCTGTGGAAAAGTGGGGAGGAGCTTGGAAAAAGGTTTGTACCGGAGTAGAATAAAGTTCTATTTTGTAGCCTAGAACCGTGTTTAACACCCAAGCATCTGTTGTTATTACTTGCCAATTTGACAGAAAATGGGAAATACGACCCCCTGTCGGTAAAGAATCGACTAGGAGGCTTACCTGTTGGGTTGGCGGCTCTGGAATGTCTGGCGGACCTGGCACGGTATCCTCTGCCACGTTGGGGGTAAAATTGAGGTCTGAAGTCTTGTTGGTATGGACTGTAATAACCTCTGGAGCCTTGATAGGTGGATCCACGGCCGGTAAAGCGACCCCTTTCTCTACCGGCCCTGGCAAAAAACCCGATTGTGAAACATTTTCCTCATTGACTGTTGGGCTTTGGTTAGAGAGGTGAACGTAGCAACATATTTGCTGAGGTCTTTTATAAAGGAGTCTCCAAAAAGTTGTCCATCTGATTGGAGCTGAGGTTGAACGGTTGCCAATTTTACGAGTTTGGGATCAAGTTTGATAAGGAGGCCTTTACGCCTCTCCTGTATAAAGGAAGAATTTGCATTTCCTAAAAGGCAGAAACAACGTTGTACCCATAAAGACAACTCCTCTGGATCCAGGAAGGAACCGTCTAGTCTGGCTGCCTCGACAAGATCAAAAATCCTAGTAAGCGGTCCCGTAACGTCTAAGAGTTTGTCCTGACAAGCTGACCACGCTTTGTCCACACCCTTGCGAGGGTCTTTACCTTGTTTGGTGAAAAACGTCAACATTTGTTCATCAATAGTAGGGGTAATGGTGGCTTTGTTGGAAAGTACGGGACGAGGACATTCGGACTTTAATTTAGATCTAGTTTGTTTGTCCAAGGGAGAGAATAATTTTTGTGCCACATATCGACCCACATGGTCAGCTGGAAACCACTCCGTAGAATTGGGATGATGAATTTGAGAGGGATCAAACATAGGAAACCCTTCTGAGTCGAAAAGAGAAGGAGTAGACGAAGCAATTTTTGATTTTTTTGGAGGAGGAATAGAAAAAGAATCATCATCGTCTTTGTCAGATATGTATGAATCTGAATCTACATCAGGCATGTCTTCGTCCGAATCTTGAATAACTGGAGAAACAACAGGAGGAATATTACGTTCCTTAAATTTCCGTTTTAAAGAAGTTTTAGAGGCCATATTATTATTCTCCTTGGCAGGAGCCTTGTGAGGAACCGCGTCCTCTGGCGTGCGTGAGAAGGTCTCACCTTCCATTTGCGTCCCCATACCTGGCTTTGTTGGCGGGCGCTTACTGCTTTCCCCTGCAGTCTGGGCCGATTTGGATATTAAATTAGAAAGGTTGTTCTCCAGATTTTTTGTAATGAAGAAGATACTGCCTGATGGACAGAACTTCTGATAAAATCACAGAGTTCATGTCTCATATCTTCCAATTCAGTGGAAACACCCTGTTTCATAGAAGCGCCAGGTTCCATTGTGTCCAATGTCAATAAAATATTTATATAATTTAAAATATTCGTTATGTTATTAATGAAAATAGAAATAAATTTGTATAATCTATTTTGTAAAAATTAAGAGGATTAAAATAAGAAAAAACGGGGTCCTTTTAGGAAAAAAAAGGGAAGGGAAGGGGTTAATAGAAGGGTAATTGTCGAAAAAATAGCAACTAAAGTTGCTCTGAATGAAGAATTTGGAAAGTGCCGGAAGCGCTCTTCACCCGACGTCTTTGCCTCAGGAGCAATCCGAAAGACGGTTGCTGCCTGAGGCAAAAGAATGTTTGGAATGCGGAGCGCGCGGCGCGCGTTTAAGAAGAAAACCGATGTGAGAGCTGAAACGCTCAGCTGTAGATAACCAAAGCGCTGTACAGGGCCGGAACATTAATAAATATGCGGAAACTTGCCGCCGGTCAGAGAGGAATGCCAGGAATCCCCGAATGCGAGGCGCGCGTTAAATACACAAAGTTAAAGTGAAAACTGAAGCGCTCAGCTGAAATAACACGAGCGCTGCACCCGAGGGACCGAGTCCGAAAATAAACATGCGGCAACCTGCCGACGTACACAATAAATTCAACAATGCTGTATGTTTATAGAACAGCGATATTCAAGCAATATACAGTAAAATTAATTTGGATAAACGTAAATGTGACTTATCTCGACTGCAGCAGCAAGAAAAGAGGGCTGCTTGCAGTCAAGTGACATCATAATAGCATATCGTGATGTCTATTGGTTCTGGTGTTTTGAACTACGTTTTTAATCCCATTGGCTACAGGTGTTAAGCCTTATGGGATTTGTGGTTTCTTGACTGCTGCTCATTAAATAAAGCAAGAAAAGAACGCATAATAGGAGCCTCCGGTCTTGTCATAAAATTCTAATCCTAGATTTCATTATCTAAACCAAATAAAGAAACGTTTCAAAAAGAGACAGAAAAGGAGAATGTGAGGGTGATGGAACGTTTGATGAATTTTCTACATTCAAATGTAACTTTCTCTGTAGGTGAGTTTTCAAATTGAGGTAAAGGTGCGGGGCTGCCCCACAGAGAAGGAGAAGAGCTTCACCATCAAGCCATTGGGATTTAAAGATACCTTGACCATAAATGTCAAGTTTCACTGTGACTGCAACTGTCAAGACTCAGCAGAGGTCAACAGCTCCAGGTGCAACAACGGGAACGGAACTCTGGAGTGTGGTGTGTGCCGCTGCTACCAGGGCCGCCTGGGCCCGCACTGCGAGTGCTCAGAAGAGGAGTACAGCCCGTCCCAGCAAGACCAGTGCAGCCCTAAGCAGGGCGGGCCCATCTGCAGCCGCCGTGGCGAGTGCATCTGCGGGCAGTGTGTGTGCCATACCAACGACTTTGGCAAGGTGTGGGGGAAGTACTGCGAGTGTGATGACTTCTCCTGTTTGAGGCACAAGGGGGAGATATGCTCAGGTGAGTTGATGATGTCCATGTGCCATAGAGCTATGTGATTTGTTACTGAGCAGTGGTAATTGACAGTAATCTTTAGTATATGTAGAGATTAATTCATAAAACAGATTATCTCTGGATGCCAGTCTTAGTTTCAGCAAAATATAGAGCATGGCAATTACAGGCAGGCGACTTACATGATATGCGTAGTACGATGAACTTGAACAGTGGTATTGGAAGCGGACACAGTCATTATGTAGCTGCTGGTAGGTTTATTGCAATGGACAACTTTCCGGTTCTCAAAGCACTATAACCTCTGATCTATGGTTTTGGAGATGCTGAATTTTGGTTATCATCTGCTCTTCCATCCTCATTCAGTAATGAATGCGAGTTATTGTAACTTTGTAAGTATTCCTATAATTGTCTGTGCATACATATCTGGCATTTGTTTTTATTTAAGTATACACGGCTGTAGGTCATAAGAAGGCTGCTTTAGGATGGGTTTAGCACAAGGGAGAAGACCAAGCTGGAGGTGTTTAACAGCAGTGCAGGCAGGAGAGGAAATATGAAGGCGGGTGTGAAGAACAAGAATGTATAGAAAGAGTGTTCGCCGCAACTACATTGAATTGTCACCTGCAGATCTTTTCTTAGGAGTTTGGTAAAAATAGGGACCATTTAGGAAAAAGAACACATTTCACAAACAGGCTGGATATATTTGCAGACAGTACCCCTTTCTGTTTGGTATAGGAAGTGGGAAAACGTTGTGTGATATAGAAAAGACAAAGTGATAGTGTAGGCATTCGAAGGGCGTGGCTATGGCAGACCCAGAGAAGGAGAGTACCGAAATCACCATTTGAAAGTTGTTGCTTCGGAATTCTCATAACTTTTTGCAGAAGTGGGAGGGGAAAAGGCATACAGGCATTTTTCCAGTTACCCCATCAAAAGTGGATCCTCCGACACAACGACTAATAATGTGAAGCCTCTTGGTGCTGAAGATTATGTAGAAGGTTAATGAATTGATCTAGGTTCCATGGTTGAGAATGATGAGCAGGTTACAAAGCCAGTTCTCTTCTTGTCCGTTCAATGAGTTTATGTGAAGTTACTATGGATGGAAAGATGCAGGGGATTTTTAAAGATTTTGTAAGAGTTGCTAATTATCCTATCTCTTACTAGAAATAGTCGTATTTTTCAAATGTCTGTCATTTGAATGTTCTTGAAACTTGACTTTTTAACAACTGTGCAGGGCCACCCAAGATATACTTTCTCCTTTACATATGAATGATCTTTTTATGAATGCAGTCTTATGACAGGTGGTGTAATCATAATAGCAACTTCTTATATACTTTGGGCACCGAAATGATTAATGTGTTTAAGTGTGCTAAGTGAGGAAACAGAATGAAAGAGCAGAAATAAGTAAGCCCACCTTTGGGGTATGTTACTGGGGCTTACCTTTTCGAGGTTTTTGGGACACTGACTCGACAATAAGTGTCAACCCACAAAGTTGGTATGTGCCAACTCTGTTATGTGTAGGTTCTTACTTCCATTATGTGCACAAGCCCAGCTGGAGACACTTGGGAATGAATTAACCTTATAAATGTAAGTGGAAGCTCCATCAGGTAGTGTGCCACTTCGTCTGTGAGCAGTACCCCCATGTTTTGTGTTGAGTCTCTCATTCTGGCAGTAACTCCTACATCAATAAAAAAATCATATGTATGCTGGAAGATCCACACAATGCCATGCTCCAAGGGATAGTGGCACCCTACTGCAAACTCCTAAAGTCAATATAATCTTACAGGCATACTGTGTCATGCCACATACTACATCATACTACACAACACCCTACATAGTACCTCATACAACACAACACCCTACCCACACTCCTACGTGCAATGCCCCACCACATCACAGCATCAATCACTGCACCATACAGAGCTCGCAGAGAACACCACCTAATATAATTCAGGTAAAAACTATCAAGTACCCTCTATATTTATGAGGTTACAGTTCACATCAGAAAAGACACCACACACACGAGCGCACACACACACACACAGTTTATCCCCACGCATACACATGATCCATTGATGCAGTCTTGGCTTCAGAAGTAGATCTGAAAGTCTTATCTTCAAACTGCTGAACACCTCCAGCTTGTTTGCCTCTCTTGTGCTGACAGCACCATGAAGCATCCTTCTTCTGCCCTACAGCACTATGATTGCACCTGAATGGATTCACAACATGCATACTTGAGAACCGCTCGAACATGGGGAAACAGAGGATGCAGCATTTTGCGGCCCACTCGCAGCCACTGCATATTTCTGTAACAGAATAATTTAATAATCTCCCTTAACAGAAATTACTGGCCGAATCAGAATTCTGAGTACCACATGTGGCAGTACCACACTCTCCGGATTTTCCAAGGATATATTTTCCAGACATACCCTGAAGGATTAAGTCACCAGAAACTTGCGGAAATACCTGTTTCATATGGTGCAACTCATAATCACAAACCAGTACCACCCTCATCGGAAGTCCTGCCTTTATAGTACTATTAATGTGCACCATTATTGAAAGGTCTACAAATACCTGGCTCAGACTATGCCATAGGAAGCAACATTTCAATCAGTTAAACTGTTTTGGCTACAATGTAACCATATATTTAAATGGGCAGAATCTGGTGTGCATCTTCTACATAACTCAAACTGTGCTGTTAGAGAGTTCATCTAAAGACGTGAATGCAGGGGTACCGTGATCAGGCAGCTTGTTAATTCAGACCACACTCCGAGAACCTCATGCATTCTGTTCCCAGAGGAAACACAAGCATACCTCTTCTAAATGTGGGCTGCATGGGTGTGTGGTCCTCAGCATACTCAAAGCGTTAAATTACCAGAAACACCTTTGTTCTTGCTAGTGTTTCTCATACTGACAGAAAGCATGCCCTGACTTGATCACTCTCTGTGTTCATACAGAAATGCTGGGGAGCAGAATTAAGTCTTATGTTTCAAAACATTTTCTGCAGTTCATGCTAGCTCCAAGCTAGCAGGGATCCACATATAACATGAAGGTCAGAGGAACATAAACAAAACTGATTGACTGCTCTCTTCTCTACCCTTTGTCAGTGCCAGCCTGGCAGGAAAGGAATCCTGAAGAAAGGTGGCAGTATGCCAGACTGAAAGTCCTGCACAAGGGTGAACCGCGATTCTGTGAAGGTCCCAGTGCACAGACTGGTCTACCTCCATCCTTTGATTGCCCTGGTTGTCTTGTTCTTTAAAGTGCTCATGGATGTGGGCAATGTGGGCCGTGGGTTCTTTGTCAAGGCGCAACAAACAAATAATTTGCCCATTTTCAGGCCCCACAACCTCCTCCCACAAAATGCACATTGCTAAAGTAGACATGGTAGAGTAGTTTGTTTGCGCTCTATTTGAAATGTGTGTCTACCTTAGAAGATCATATATGTCTCAGTGAAAGGCAATCTCCAGAGCTGTAGCTGTTAGTCACTGAGCCTAATAAAGGATTCTCGCTATGTTTCGGATCCTTCTCCTATTACAACTCATCGCCCATGTATGAGTGCAATCAAACCTTTACTACTTGTTCAGCAATCAGGCATCTCATTGCAGTTGGTGCTCTAATGGCAATCAGGTTTTCCCTTTCCCCGGGAATTATATTTCCAGACTTTTTCATGACAGATAGATGCTATCCTTGCAGCATCTAGTGGAGTTGACACATTTTGGAAGGGCCAGGGCAACTACAGCTTATGGCAATCCACGCTAGGGGGGCTCCATACTGCTTGTAGAAAGCTCAAGGGTAGAATAGTGCCAAAATATCCCTTAGGGAGGCCCAAACCCTAGCACCAGCTCTGTAGTTTATTTCCTTTGCTGCACCTCAAGGGGGAACCTCACATTTTTGGAAATAATTTGTAATCTTGAAGGTCCAATTTAGTTGTGAAAATAAAACAAAGTTGCAAACAGTGGCACTCTAGTATAAGATGCCCTGCTGCTACAGTTGAACTACATAAAAACATAAATTGCATCACATTACGGTGTAAGGCGGGGCTTCTCTAACTGAAAATTCTTCTTCACTGGTGATGTTCCCCTTTAGGTTGGAATAGGTTGAATCAAGTCTAAACTAGGAAGGCTTTCATGCACAGGAATGTACAGGTTCCACCCTCACCCTTTGCGTGTTCAAGGATGTGCAAGATTGTAACCTGCAATGGGAAAAGCTACACATTTTAAAAAAGGATTGATCTGTCAGTTGATTTTTATTTTTTATTCATGAACAGTTTGTCGTCTATATCATTTTGGAGGTCTGAGTTTAGGAACCTTGCATTGCAGAGCTAAGAGAAAACCTTAAAGACAGATTCCTGTTCAGTGCTGACGTGGGGATCTAACACTCTCATACAAGCTGTGTTGTTTGTCGGCATGGCCATTTCATCATTCATTGAAGAGCAGGCATTGGACCGATGGGTAGGGATGAAACAAGGGACGAAATACTCATTGAGGTTGTCAAACAGAGGAGACAGACACTTGATGAGGAGTCGGGAAGATCAGCAGGAAGTCTTGCTGGCACACGTTTGCCAACTGGTGAGCTTCGGGCAAACTGGTAGAGGTGCGTAATCTGTCCTGGCAACCTTTCGATTGTACAAAATGTACGTCGATAGAAAGATAAAAGCATGAGTCTTACTTTGAAGAACAAGGGGCCAGATGTAGCAAAGGTTTTTGCCCATTCTGCGTCTATGGGAAAAAGTGTTCGTACATATGGCCCAAGGTTCGCTAGTTTCTCTTCTAAGACTTGAGCTGCTTCTGCCTCTTTGAAATGTGCTCGCTGAGTTCAATTACTTGGACAGACGAAACATATTTACATGGTTTAGGAATGAAAGTGATGAGTTTGAGGCCACGAACTGCGAATTTAAGTACAGGTTTGCGGTGCTTCTCACGTTGCACTTTCACAACACTGAATTGAATAAATGTATATAATATTGTATCCATAATCCATTAAAATGCTTTGTTTAATTCAACCTGGGGGGCCAGATAGCAACAAAAATTGTCACATTACAAATCTGCATTAAGTCGGTGACACAGTAAAGGACTATTGAGAAATGATACCATAGTTCATTAATTATTTTGGTTTCTGGAGTCCTGTTGCCAGCGGATATTTAAACAAATCAAGGTGTAAAGTTGATTTGCAAAGCTACTCAGACCTGCTTCACTTTTGGAACATCTGCCATATGTGATGAGCTGAGCGGGCATTGCGAGAGCAATGTATGTCAGAGAGCTGAATCTTGCAAATGGCGACTAGGATGACATATAAACATGGTTGTGAAGGTCATGTCTATGGAAAAGCTGCCCCATTACTCCACCTCTTTCACGAAAAGAGTGAAGGCGTTCCTCTTTCGAAAAAAATAGCCAACAATATACTTGTGTACCATTTGTTGCCAATCCTGGTGTGCCTTTGCCTGCTCCCCTAAATAGCCACTGTTAATGCACAGCCATCTCTATTTGGCAGTGCAACCTTCTTCCTGCTGTAGTTCATAAAGTATGCAACAGAAGAAGCATAAATAGTTAGGTAAAAGACATCCTTTGGTTTGCATTAGACGGCAATGACTACAGCAAGATGTTGCCCAAGGAGAGCTGTTGGGTTCCTCAGTAGAACATGAGGTGTCATTGATACTAAATAAAGGTCCATAAAAAATAACTTGCAAACTGTTTCAGCACCAACTCAAATTGCCTTTCCCTGGATTCCGAGGAAAGTTTGCAGTTGGTCAATTTTTATATGTTTTTCATGGTTCTCTTTTTTTGCACAGGTCACACTCACCTAGACCGAAGCTGTGACTTCCCCCCTTTCAGTGACTATCCTAAGACTACACATGCGCAGCATTGTTTTCATTTGGCAGGAGTGTAGGAGATTTATGATATTAAGAGGTAACAGTGAACGCTGGGAAGTTTCCGCGTTTAAATGTGATGCACACATTTCTTTTAATATATACATCGACTCCTGGGAAGGATAGGTAGGAAAAAACTAATGCACTCAGTGCGATGGACCCTTCGTTAGATGTTCATATTTGCATATAAGTAATCATATATGATCAATGTTCTAGCTAGGAATATCTAAACATTCTACATTCCAACAGTCCTGCATCCCATTTATTAAGGATTTTGAAGCACAGATCTAGAGTGTCCGTTCTGTAACATGTACTAGTCAGTGGCTGGCATATTGTTGGGGAGGTCGATACTGCACGTGGCACTATGCCAGGTAAATGAGGAAAATAACTGTGCAGTTACCCCCCCCCCACTGTCTTTGTGACATCCTAGCATCGCTAACTCCAAACTATTCTGTCCGTCTACTACGCCATCTATTGTCCTATTGTATCTTTTACCCTGTAATCCTGTCTTATATATCCCTTGTAACTGTTGCTATGTAAACTCTGTAAAGCGCTGTTAAGCGATACCTTCGGGGTAGTTCGTGCTAAAACTCGAAAAAAATGAAAAGTCTTGCTGACTGATGAAGGAGCTTGTGCCAGGCCAAAGCAGCTCTCGAAGGAGGCATAGACAATAACCAGCCTATGAGATAGGTGAGGGTGTCGCAGGGGACGCAGGTGTGGGTGCAGACGAGGACCAGGCTGTGCACTTTATGTTGCAGAACCTGGCACTACCGCTGACCCACATAGGCCTCTGATGTACACTTTGAGGGAGTCTAGGAGCTTTTTTGCCCTCGCTGTGCAGTTTGGGGCCACACGTCTGGTCTTTCAGTCCTCAAGGGCGAGGTCGGCGAAGCGGAGATTCCAAGTCGGAGTGTAGAAGGAGAGCCATCAGTTCAGGTATTCTGGTCCGGTGTTGTGCAGTGCTTTGTGAGCGTGGGTGAGGAGTTTGAAGGTGATTCTCTTGTTGACTGGGAGCCAGTGCAGGTTTCTCAGGTGGTCTGTGATGTGGCAGTGGCAGGGGATGTCCAGGATGAGGCGTGCAGGGGCGTTCTGGATGCGTTGCAGCCTCTTCTGGAGTTTGGCCATGGTTCCTGCGTAGAGGGCATTGCCGCAGTCGAGTTTGCTGCTTACGAGGGCTTGGGTGACTGTTCTTCTGGTTTCAGTGGGTATCCATTTGTAGATCTTTCGGAGCATGCAGCGGGTGTTGAAGCAGGGGGAGGAGATGGCGTTGACTTGCTGGGTCATGGATAATGAGGAGTCCAAGATAAATCCTAGGTTGCGTGCGTGGTCGGTGGGAATCTGAACAGCTCCGAGAGTGGCAGGCCACAAGGAGTCATCCCATGCGAGGGGGTGGAGCCGAAGATGAGGACTTCTGTCTTGTCGGAATTGAGTTTGAGGCAGCTGCTCTTCATCCATTCAGCGATGGCCTTCATTCCTTCGTGGAGGTTGGTATTGGCGGAGTCCGTGGTGAGGGAGAGGATCAGCTGGGTGCCATCGGCGTATGAGATGATATTGAGGTTGTGGAATCGGGCAACGTTAGCGAGCAGGGCCATGTAGACGTTGAAGAGGGTCGGGCTGAGGGACGAACCCTAGGGTACGCCGCAGATGATTTCGGTGGCCTCTGATCGGAATGGGGGGAGGCGGATTCTCTGGGTTCTGCAGGTGAGAAAGGAGGTGACCCAGTCCAGGGCTCTGTCGCAGATTCCTACATTGCTGAGGCCTGAGCGTAGGGTGTGGTGGCAGACGGTGTCGAACACGGCCAAGAGGTCCAGGAGGATGAGGGCCGTGGTTTTTCCGTTGTCCAGTGTGGTTCTGATGTCGTCGGTGGCATCGATGAGGGCAGTTTCGGTACTGTGGTTGCCCACTGTTGTATGAACTAAGTACCGCCACGTATGAACAATATGAATATATGAGAAGTTGATTATCTTTTTAAAATAGATGTAATGCTTATTAAAAACAACTCTTCCCTGACATAGCATGTAAATTATACAGGCTATACAATTTAGTAATGTTATTTTTTCTCTGATGCTTTTTACATAAATAGTTTTCACAAACCATGCCATGTAATTCATAAACAATAAGTGTGTGTGTATTTTTTTATTATATAGTATTGTATTTATTTCAATAGCACTTCGCTCCTCTGATGAGGCCCACAGGCACTTCCGGGTAGTCACGGGATACCCCACACGTCATGACACGTTGGTAGAGCATTGGTTTAGAACGTGACCTACATGAAAAGATTTGGGCGTCATATGTAAGGTGTGGAGAGGAGTCTTGACGAACGTGTTGTGGCGCTTAAGCATGGAGAGAAGCACAGATGAGAGGGGTAGGGTTGTGTTTGTGTAAAAAAAACATCTAGAAGGCTCCTCCTCCTTTTATTGCGTGGTTTGTTGCGTGAGGGTTTACATAGCGCCAATATGGAATAGTTTGGTCAAGATTGAGATCGGGAGGGGTGCTCCAAAGCAAGGAATAAAGTTGAGTAGATGGGTTGTGCTGACAAAATTTTCTAACCTAACATTTCACACGTCCCTGGTAGTAAAATGCCTCTGCGCTCGCGCAGTGAAGATGAAACCAGTCTTGTTCTTTGGCAGCACCTGGCCGGGTGTGATTGACAGCTGGATTAGGCGGAATACCTCGGTTTTAGAGAGGAGAGTAAGGGCGGTGCTAAGAGGTATTTGTTAACAATAGCAGCATCGCTAGGGCATGCATGCATGTAGCACCAGGCTCTTCCGTTTCTTCGCTCACTGGGCTCTCTGTGCCTGAGGCAAAACGCTGACAAAATCTACAAGTCATCCATCTCTAATTCGCAAAGATTCAGAGCCTGCATTTGCTAAAATAGCTTCTTGGGCCTGGGCGGAGAGAACTTTGGCGTCCTTGCTGACGGTAGCTAATTTAATGAGGCAGCAGGGGGTCCCTTTGGTGTTCACTGGTCAGTACCTGGATGAGCTGGGACTGGCCCCTGAACACAAACATCCCCAGCTCACCTGAGTCACCCACAGCTTAGCTGCCTCTCGCAGATGATGGTTTTGTTGATGTGTCTCAGCGGTGATCAGAGGGTTGACGGTGGATAGAGAAGGGGGCTAAAAAAGAGTTAAAAACATGGATCACGGTATGATAATGAAGGACTGAAAGCACTTTAAACTGGCAAGAAATCAGACAGAAAGGAACAGGCAGAGACAAGGGCAGGGCTGGAGCAAGGTGAGAAGGGCGCTGCTGTTGGCATAACATTACTGCACATAGCTCCATGCACCCCTCAGAATATTGGCGCTCTGGGCCCGGGCCCAGCTCGCCCAGGCTAAAGGCCGGCCCTGCAAAGATTGTACACATCTTTACTCATTCACTAAATGCAGTGGAATGCAAATGTTGGCTTTCCCTGTTCAACATGAGAGCGAAAAAGCACATTTTTTAAATAATTATTTGTTTTCCCCATTGGGAAAAACAAAGCCCCATGGGAGAAGCCCATTGCCTTGGGCCCTCATGCAGTACCAGATGTACTCTTTCCTTTCCAGCAGTGGAATGGCACATGGTCTACCGTTTTTCTGAAACCACGTGTCGGTAGTTTTAAGGTGGGAACTGAACTACAACTTTTCTAAGCATAGCCACAAACATACATTTGTGTTTGTTTACCACACATGACATTTGCCACTACCTGAACTACCCACTGTCCTATCCTACAGTTGCAACAGCAGACAATTAATTCTCCATTCCTGAGGGTTTTCCACGTTCAGAAGTCTGATTTGCCAGTCGAAAAATACTGCTGATCTTGAGAATTGCAATTGGGTCATTTTCGCAGGGGATCATTTTGTTCGTACATAAATTCCACTTAGGGGCTTCAAAACATTTTAAGTCACGTCTTTGTAGCCATGTCTAGAGTTCTTACTCTCATGCACCCAGCAACGGATGTCCAAATTCCATGGCAATGTACATCATTCCTTCTAGGTTACCAACGTAAGAAGAGTTTCCTATACTCTGAGGGACCCAGTCTCCACAGTATCATAGGCATCCCTCCTAAACTGCCATCCGCACATGTTTAGGCCATCCGGTAGAGTGAGACCCTCCTATCTGCCCATCTGACTACCTTCTTGATTTACCCTAGTCCTTTGGGGCATTCACGGGCTCTGGAAGTCAGGCTGAGAGTAGTAGGCACTTTTGAGTATTCGAGGAGACACGTCCTGAATTCATCTTCCAGTGGGAACAGTGATCACGTTTTTCTCTGTAAGAGTTTGAGTTTCACTTCAGTGGGTTGAAGCTTGCACCAGGCTGCAAGCTATTCCTATATAAAATAACACCTAAACAAGCAATCAAGGAGTTGCATGTCTGTATATGACACCTACCAAGCACATGGTTTGAATCATAACTAGACCTCAATGAGTAACCATCAAACCAGATCTCAGCGCTCCACCTCACTGCTGAACATGAGGAATAATAACAGTCACACACTTAACTAGTGGGAATGTTCTATATCATGTAATGTCTCAAATGCTCAGTAATTGGTAATTTAAGTACTCGTCACTATATATGATAAAATTAATGAAGACAGCGATGTCATTCCCTTACAGACTGAGGTTGCCAGAAGCAACCTCGCCAATTCTAAGGCTGTCCTTGCCAGCATAGTTTGCTAGGTTGAGTCTTATAGTTTATGACACATTTTAGGCACTCACCAAACATCGTGCACATTACAAGGATTAAATACTTCCCGCCATTGTAATGTGTCATTTAGTGGTGACCGTGCAATACCTCAGTATGACTCAGCAGGTCAGATAAGATAAAGGGCTCTTTGCAAGGTTTCTAGTTTGTCTTTTGCATATAAGGACTAAGGGTAACACACAATACTTAACAATGCGCCCAAGGCGAGTCATGCAGATCCTACTCACTGTGCCCACAGCCTGTGCTAGACAGATTCTGAAAATAAGCACCATTTGTGCATCTCAGAGGCAAGGACACCTTGTAATTGTAGAAGTAGTGAGACCTAGAAGAGGCCCATCACGAGCAGCTTACAACTTTATTGCTGTATTCCAAGACTGGAGGCAATATAGGCCCCTCAGGGTGATACACTTGACATGTACTGTGCTTCTTGACCTTGGCACCAACAGACCACCAGATTCTCCACCTACACTGAAAGACTATTTGCACATTCATTTGCCAAGCTGAAGGTCTGACTGGATTTTGCCAGAATAGTCATGCTGAAAAGTAAAGCGTGCACATAAACGGCCTCAATCCAACTTCAAGTATGGGATTCCACGTTTTCCTGAAATAACCACTTACCCTAGAAATGAAACATTGGCGGAAATAGGCAAAACATATGGTAATTAGGTGTAAAAAATCTAACATCACATGTTATTCCACATTCTGCTCTGCAGAGCTCACAGTGGATGGGTAATACCACAGCCTAGAAATAGTCAACTGTGCTGTATCTTTATTTACCGAGTTAGGTATTACCACCCAAAGTACTGGGGAACTTAGACTGAGGCCCTACCTGGGCAATGCTCTGCATGTTACACTTTTTTATTGTTTTAAATAAAAGTTATAAAGCTAATACATTGATACTAGCAAGCATTACCTACTTGTTAGGTCTGAGCTAGAGGCAGCTCCAGTTGTTTCCGAAGTGTACCTTTGTCCCCCCCCAAAATAATGAAAATACCTACTTAAAATCCATACACATGTCTATACATACTCATGCTTTCAGTCAGCCCTCATCTTCCTTCGGCCTTGCTCGTGTCAATAACATTTTGCTTGTGCACAGCTGAAAACAAAATAGTCCAGTTCGGTGTCAGGGCCGGTGGGTCGATTGCTGCTTAATTGTATGCTTTTTTAGATTTGGCGTATTTAACTTTTTGTGTATTTATTTGTTTATTTATCTATTATGTAGCCAACTTCTTTGTTTTGTATTACCTTGAAGTTTTTAATGCCTGTTAGGTATGTTTGCAAATGAAAAACATAAAAAGTTACAGTCCCTTCAAGGCCAGGTCTACTAGCATAGCCAATACTTGTTTCATCAGGTTGTTATAACATACTTTTCGTGCCTAGAGATTAGAATCTACTATAAATTTTGTATAAATTACGCATACATGGATACTTTTCCGCACAGATCTGGATTCCTGGTCACAGCCCCTCCTCCACCCCTCCAGTGTGTGGTTTTGAATTATGTGCTGTTGGTAAAACAAATCCATCAGCGCTTGGGGCGCAGGGAGGAGAAGAAATGGCATAAAGCATAAATAAACATTAGTGGCAGCTCTTAAAGACATACCCGCGGGGTCTGGAATTCCTCCAGACTTGTGTTGCAACTTTCCCCATGTAGGGACAGGGTGCTTGGAAACAGAAGAGATTTCTCCGCGCCCCATCGCCTGCGGGTCTCTCCTCTCTCAAACTTTCACCTTTACAAGTGCTCCCCCCACCTCCATATAATCCAGAAGTTCTTTCTACAGCACTTCCCAGACCCCCCTTTCCTGCTCTTTCCTGTAAACTTGAGGTGCATCTGTCACGTCATTATTACCAAACGGATTATGCCTCCTTGGACAGACTTTATTCTGCATTAAACTGGTCTTCCTTTCAGCACAATTGACTGCAGCACTGTCTTATATTTCCAGGATAATGTTAGACCTGCGTGTTGTTGGCTGTTAGTGAACCACGCCTTCTTCTACCCACCATGTAGCCATGAAAATGTCTGACATGTAATATGTGCAATTAAGGTAACAATATGATAAAGCATCTTTAAAATTCGGGAACTGTATGTCCTTAAGGAGTGTAAGAGTTCCATTTTAGTACTTCAGATTATATACATGCAGTGAGAGACATTTGTTAAAATTGTAGTTTTTATACATGAAATTGGAAACATCCCACCACCACTTCCCCTTCCCTGACAATGCAATCAGCGAACTAAAAGAATAGTCAGTTGTCATGTGCACCCTATATATGGGCTACAGTCATAGTCTTTATAATGAATATCATTTCATCCTGTTTCATCCTGTAGACAACACCTTGGATCACAGCATTTTGTCAGGCAGGAAAGCTGGCATTGATTCCAGTTTTTCTGCTTTCACATTGTGTTATTCAACCACTAGATTGGTGTTTTGCTCACTTGCTTTTATTCAAAGGTTAATGCTTTGTATTTAATTCTTGGAGCGTGAGGTTAGAGCATGGGTGGCAGGCAGAAGCCTCATGAATGCTCTGCTCACTTTGGGGTAGAGGGTCCGAGGGGTCCTCGAGCTAAGCCAGGGACAGAGATGTGGTTTGACTTCTCAGTGGTTGCCCACTACATGTTGGTCGCATTGAGCACAGCATTTGATTGTGCAGACGTTGTATGCATTCAGTGAAAAAGTGAACCTTTTGCTTTGTGGAAAAGCTTGTGCTCAATACAGCAAGCCTATGTTAGTTATAGTGTCAAGCCAGTGACCAAGGCTATAGGCCTGATCTGTTTAGTATGAAAAGCTATGAAAAAGGCAGTGGACTTGACTTATTCATTGTGAAATGCATATGTCAATATGCCTGTAATCATAGATACTTATTACTTTGTATTAACCACTACAGAGAGGTGTAATTTGTTACTTAGACTGTTCAAATTACTGTTCTATGAAAGGGTATGCTGTTGGTTACCCCATTTGACAAACTGTGGGGATAGTTTGCTCCTCTTAGGAGAGACAGCATTTTGCTTTGCCAGCTGTAATATATTTGTACTTTTCTGAATGTATGCACATTGGCTACCTTGTGGGAGAAGCTTATACTCAGTACAGTAGGTCTGAGCCGGTTATGTTGATAAGCCAATGATAAAGGCTATAGGCCTGATTGGTTTTGCTGTGAAAAGTTATATCTGATGCCATAGGTATGATCTGTTGTTTATGGCCTGGCTTATTTGAAACAAAAAGCACTTATTAACACCAATATGCCTTTAACGGTGGATTTGTATCACATGTAACAAAATACATGAAATATCACAGATTACCATAGTAGGCAAGAGTTTTTGTGTTGGTCACCTCCTTTGACAAACCCTAGGGTATAGCTTTTTTACAGTAATAAACATTGTGAGGCCCTTTCAAGAGATTTATACTGTTTTGCCAACTGTAAGTTTGCATGTATTTATAATGTTATGGCTGTATGCATGATAGTTGGCAGTGTATGTACATTTCAGTAAGCCTGTGTAGGTTATGGTGTCTGTAGGAAGCTGCCTCTCTATATAGTGCAATAAAAAATTAAGTACACTGTGCAGAGAGTCCAGTGGATCCCCAAAGGTTTGCAGAGGCAGAAATAGTTAGGTCTAGTGCTCTTTCTGTAGGAGTGTGGGCGAGCAGTTAGGCTTATTAAGGAGTTATGTTAAGCATTTGTTCTACTCACAAAGGCAATAAATGGGACTCACACTCAAAGACAAAATCTGAGACCGATTTTGAAAAATAACATTTGCTTTGACCCAAGAACTTCGTTATAAGGTAAGCATTTTTTAAATTAAAAATACTTTAAAAAATCGACAGTGCAATTTTCAGAGTCTTCAATGTTATCCTATGGAAGGAAAACAAGAATGCAGTTTCACAGGGAAGTACACAACTTACGATCCCAGTCTTCAGGGTTTCAGACTAGCACCGGGAAAGGTTCAGGTTGGTACCAAGAGTGCACCCACAGCGCCAGGGGGCGGCTGGGTGCAGAGGTCAAAGTCAGAGTTGGTGCTTAATGTTAATCAATGGAGACTGAGGGGGGGATGATGACGCACTCCTCCCAGGTAAGTACAAGCGGTGTCAGAGGTTGGTCTCCAGGAGTTGAGGTGAGCACCAGGGGGGGCCCAAGGCAGCACCAAACTTACACCCTCAGCGGCACGGGGGCAGCCGGGTGTAGAGTGCCAACACAGCTTTGGGCGCCCTGTGCTATCCAATGGAGACAGGGGGTATCCGCTGAAGTGCTGCTTGCAGGTGAGTAAAGCGCAGTCAAGGGTCAATCTCCTGGAGTTGAGGTAAGTATAAGGAAGACCACAAGGCAGCACCAAACTTACACCCTCAGTGGCACAGGGGAAGCCAGATGCACAGTGCCAACACTGCATTGGGCGCCTAATGTTATTCAGTAGAGGAGATGACTTTCAGAAACAGACTGTAGGCTCTGGCCAGGAGGCCTGACGAGGTCAACAGACAACAGCCCAGGTAAGCTGAGGTGCCAGGGGTCGTAGAGACACTGACAGTTCAGCTCCCCAAGGACCAGGGGCTCCGGGTGCAATGGTGTCTTTTGGCATCGGAAACAGCTTACCAGGCAGGTCGAGGTCAGGGGGAGTCCTCGGATTTAGGCTTCAAGCGTCACTGTGGAGTCCAGCAGGGGTCAGCCCATGGTGGACTCTTGTCAGAAGCACTGGGGAACCTTCACTGGACTCGTGGGCCACTTGGACTCAAGCCGGGGGCGTCAGGTGCAGAGGTGGTTCCAGGCGAGATGTTAGATTGATGTATCTGTATTTCTAGTATTTTTTGTTATATTAGTAGCACTTATGGGGAATATTTAAGTTAGTGGTGGGGTGTTTAGCACAATATATTTAGCAAAAAACGACATATCCCAGAATGCCACATAAAGGCATGACTTAGAGGAAGAGTATAAGTAGTGCATGGAATGGATTAATGGTTCACCGTGATCAAGACCGGGACGGTCGAAAAGCGTTGGTGTTAGTTGGTGGGGTTTTTTCTTACTGAATAAAAGAAGATTGACGGAATCCTGTGAGTGTGGCATCCTTAACTTGAGTGTTAAATTGGCATAAAAAAAATATATATATATATATAGTTGAATTCATTGAAAAACACAAAGGTTACAGGGACTTTATAGTTAGGAATTTACTCATACAAAACCATAGCACCCTAAGGCATGTATAACTCACGCCCCCACTATGCACAGTTTTTCCTTCATTAATTTGACTGCTAATGCTTCATTTACATTTTGAGTAATTTTATAGCACTTATCATGAGTGTTGTAATATCTGCAGTATTTAGTAGTGCTTGGTGAGGGCGCAAGTTATAGTTGCCTTAGGGTGCAGTTTATAGTTACTTGAAATATTTCTAACTATGACTGCCGAATTTCTATGGTTTTGTATGAGTAAATATCCTATCTATAACGCCCCCGTAACCTTTTTTTTTTTCAGTGAATTTCTATGTTTTTTTAACTTAAAGTATTTTTAATTACTACATGTTAATCCATCCACCACCCATGCGTGGTGGGGGTTGGCCACAGGCCCTACAGCCAGCCCTTATAACCATCCAACTGTGCGTCGCACATGACCGAAGGCAGTGGTCGGCCACAGGGCCTGTCTCTCTAGGTGTGAGAATAGGTGTCAGAGGGTGTATCTGGGTGTAGAAGTGGGTGTGAGAGGGTCTCTGTGAGTGGGTGTGTGAGTGTCTGTGTGGGTTTGTGAGTGGGTGTGTGCGAGTCTTCGTAGGTCTGTGAATGAGGGCATGAGTCTGAGTGGGAGCGTGAGTGTTCAAGTGGGTCTGTGAATGGGTACGTGAGTCTCTGAGTGGGTCTGTGAGTGGATGTGTGAGTGTCTGAGTGGGTCTGTGACTGGGTGTGTGAGTGTCTATGTATGTCTGTCAGTACATACATCAGTGTCTAAGTGGGTCTGTGAGTGGGTGCATGAGTGTCTAACAGGGTCTGTGAGTGGGTGTGAAAGCGTCTGAGTGGGTCTGAATTGGTGTGCGAGTGTCTGAATGGGTTTGTGAGAGGGTGCATGAGTCTCTGAGTGTGTCTGTGCGTGGGTGTGTCAGTGTTTAGTTGGTTTGTGAGTGGGTGTGTGAGTGTCTGAGTGGCGTTGTCAGTAGCTGCATGAGTGAGTGCTACTGTGAGTGAATTAATTAGTGTATGAATGAATCTGTGAATGTTTTTTAAAATTATTTGTTGCCGATATTTGCAAATTCGTCATGACATCACACGGGTGGGCCACACTGAGTGTCGCGACTTATTCATGAATATCGCACATCATAAAAAAAATTCACCCTCAAAGACGCCTATACCACAGCCCTGGGTGCAGGGTACCTCCACTCTGATCCCTTATGCCTCTTTTCATTTTATTTTTCAGCCCCGAGGACCGTGTCCCATTACCTAAAACAGATGCCGCAAGTTCTGGTTAGGCTGCAGCACTCCAAACACAGCATTTCTGTTGGTGCACGCATTCACAAATTCACTGCGAAAAACATAGTGACGGATCCACAGCCCTATATATACAAATTTGGTTTGCCTTTAATTTCTTTTAAACATCTGAACAAATTTACACCAAATAACTAAAGTGTTATCTGTGTACCGAAAGGTACCTTTCTGCCACATTTGGTGTAATTCTGTCCAGCGGTTCAGGCTGTAGTTGTGTTCAAAACTCCTATGGGCATTAACATGGGAATAACATGTTTTTTGACCCCCTTTCCCTCTTTTCTTGGCCCCCGCTTGACAGATCACCTTAAACTTTCCATTAGCATACTACAGCTCCCCACACAATATTAACGAGCTGCTTGTTTGCTGTTCGTTTCATATGTGCAGCCACTGCCTCTAAACCTAGCAACCATAATAAAATTATATTGGCAACGGTTTAGTATTATTTTAGCATTCCAAGATAGCCAATGCTTTGAATCGAAACAGGGCAGCCATACTGGAATGGATACACAGTGTACAGTGCTGTTGCATTTTGTGAACTCATAGCTACATTTAATTTTATTTTTTACTGGAAACACATGCCTGCCATGATTCAGCAGCAGCATGTTTTATTTTTTTCTACTTTTATCATTGTAATATATTTTGCATAAGAATGAGTCAGTGGGTGGATGCATGAATTGAAAGGATGTGTGACATTGAGTGCGTGATGAGTGATAGAGTCCCTAGCCCCATCAGTGAATGAAGAGATTCTGTCATTTTTAAACTAGGCCTAGCGACAATGCCCATGCTTGTTTTTTTACTTCCTGTCCCTTCTCCTGTTTCCCTTTATGCACCACTTTTATGTACTTTTTAAAATTAATTTAAATCACAATCTGCTTGAAACTGGCCCCTTATTTTCAGTTTTTTCCGACAATTGTGATATCAACAATAAAGGGATTTGATCCACCAGGTAGCACACCTGTTTAGGTCAAAAACACACAGAAAGAACATTAGAGAAACCTTAGACTGCTGTATGTTGAGAAGCAGCCCAAAAATTAGGAGACACAGGGAGCAAGGTGCTCCCCCCTTTTCTTGTACACCGAAGTCTGACTCCCACTGCTGCTATGCATAGGACATGTATTATTAATGTTATTTCATTTTCTGTTAGCTAGGTCTACGTAATGTAGGTTTGTGTGGCAGATCTCATGGCCCCTGTTAAGGCTGTTCCCTATGTTCTTGCCTGTGGTGTTCTTGGTCTCTTGCTGCCCCAGTAGTTCTGTAACCTGCACTGATGTACTTATCATTGTAGCAGCCAACAAACACCCCACTGCTGGTTCACTATTAATTCTCTTCTTCCTCCCAATGATTGGGCTGTGGCTTTGATTACATCTGTGCCCTGATGCTCATTATGGCCTGTGCAACTCAGCAATTGTCTCTGAGAATGCTGAGCTTAAGTTGGTGTTTAATGGAGTTTCTTGCTGACAAACAAATTGGGCTTGATTCTTAAAGGTATCATACACTTTAGAATAGTTTACACTTTTGAGTAGGTTTACTTCACTTGGCTGTTCACAATATCTGAGTGTAAGTTACTACTAAAAAACAGTAGTCAGTCTAGCTCCACACATGTCGCTCTGCATTACCCTCCCTTGGAAAATAATGAGGGTATGGAATTAAAATAAAACCCATAGGAAACAATGTTAGATTAAGTTGAATGTTTTAAAATAGTTAAAAGTAGATGTTGTGCCCTGCCCTAGAATTGGCCTGACATCATAATAATACAGCTGCATTTCAGTGCAAAAGCCTCATAAATATGTTCTAAGACTCAGCATCCGAAAAAGATTAGCGCTGGCTAAGCAGCCGCTATCCCTGGCTTAGCCCTTGCTGCCCCTGGCAGTGCCCTTGCTACCTTGATCTCAGGGATCAGGATGGCAGAATCAGGAACAGGAAGGTTAAACTCCTCTAAGAGCCCTCTTTACTGTCTGTAGATTTCACTCCTTGCCCTTCATCCACCAAGATGAGGCTCTTGTTACATTAAGGGTAGGACAAGTAGTCATCCTGTCATTTTATGTATGATTGGTGATAATTACCTTATCAATTATTAGAAACAATGGTATTATGAGACACAATTATAAAAAATAATGACCCTATCATGCAGGTTAAGAACAAATAATCACTAAGCCGGGTTAGAAAATAACTTTATCAGACTCAATACCAACTAATTACTCTGAGGTGGCTTTAGAAATAATGATCACACACACCCATTCAAACACGCAAGTAGACCCCCAACTACACTGATAGTTATTGGATGGCAGTAGAAAAACAAGCATTTGGCATCCAACAGGACTTGTATTTTCTTGAGTTAGAGCTATTGGCATTGTAAATTCATAACTGGACTTTTCTTGACACATAAATTGGTCAACACTGCCTCATAATTTTGTCTTTTACTGCCATATAATTCCAGTGGCCCAGCATTTAACTAACACACTTCCATATACCTTCTTCCTCTATTTTAAAACATATACAATTATCACAGAAACCTTTATCAGAAATAAACTTTTGGCATCAGAGTGTAATGCTCAAAACACCATAACACAAAATATCAATAGGGACGGATTGGAGGGTGAAAAGAAAGAGGGAATCGGGAGTAAAGTGGTGTAGTAACTGTGTCATGGGCCCTGGAGTAAGAAATGAAAATGGTTGACTGCAGTTTCGTTAGGAAATACCGCATTAACTGGAGTTGAGTGAGGTCCGTAGGTCTCTGGGCCCCGGTGCCACTGCACCTGTTGCTCTATTCATAGCTAGGCCTCAAGAGAGAAAGCGGATGGGGCAAAAAAAGAGAAGCGAAAGGAATACAACAGACAAAAGGAAGAAAGAAAAGGGGTCGCAAAGAAATAACAGAAAGAAGGGAAAGAAAGAACTAGAAAATGAAAACGCAACTAAGGGAAGAAAACGAGCAAATGTGTGAGACACAAGAAAAAAGGGAAGGAAGCTAGCGAGCGAAAGATAAAGAGGAAAAAATAATGAAAGAAGCCTGACAAGAAAGAGAAAAATGAACATTAGAGAAAAAAGAGAGATGGTGAGAGAAACAAGCAGCAAAAGAACTTGGGTATGTATGTACTGACACATTTCCCACAGACACAGAATGGCAGAACTACTTTGACACGTCAGGTCTCGACAAGTAACTTGTAGCTTCAACATAGAGATGGGGAAAAGAGTGATTTATAGTAAAACGTGAATTGACAGATAAAGATAAGAAAAATATCAGAGAAGGGAAGGAAGAAAGATCTGAAAAAAAGTCAAAGGACGCACACTGAGTCAAAGGAAGGAGCAAAGAAAATAGACAAAGAATGAAGGGAAGAGAAACAAGTAGTGAAAGATTGAACGGCTGATGAAACAAAAGGAGGAACAAAACAAGAAAAGAAATAACCACGTTTTTGCGAAGTAAAAACAAAAGTCCTGTACACACCAGATAAACAGGACAAAGCGTAACTATACAGTAGTTGGTCCCTGCTTCCACACAGAAGGCGGGACAAAGAGGCATGACTGACCATTAGCAAGCAAGGAATTTTAAACTACACTGAAACTAACAAATTAAATAGCTGTGTCCCACAGAAGAAGTATACTTACAGGTATACAGAGGTAGGGTGTACGCTTACTCTCAACCTAAACAACCCAAGGGGTTCACTGCTTGTGCTGCTCTTGTAGATGTGATGGCTTAGCTGGAGCATCCAGAGTTCTATCTAGATTTCCAGTTTTGATGAGACACCGTTACAAAGGGTTGAAAGTGCTTTGTAAACTATGAAAAGAGTGCATTGGTGCCCTGCCACTAAGCAGTTGAACACAGGGATTGATTAGATTTCTAATCACTATTCATGGACAATACTTGTAATGGAGCAATTGTTGAGAACTAACACAGGTATCCACTGAATCGAATAAGGTAGTCTTGGCAATTATCTTATTGTCCGACACAATTTGAAACATCATTTGCTTTCAGTGGGTTTAGTAACAGACTATGTGCACTTTTGAAAACTCTGAAGCTGACTGGCCTCATAATGGGTGGTGGGGTGTAGCTGACCACACCAAAGAAACATATTTTCTTGTTTGAAGTCTTGCACAGATCAGAAGATACCATACGCTGAAGTAGAAGTACATGAAACAACTTTAGCTGTGCATAAGTAATTCACATTTCCTTCTTGAAAATGAGTTTCCCTTCTCCAGACATTTTAGAATAAAACGTAGACGATCAGCAGTAAACTTAAAATGTAAACACAATTCACGTTAAAAAATGAAAGACCAGACTCATACATGCAAAACTAAAAATGTATTAAAGGAAAAGAAAACATATACTTGCGTTGTAGGGTTAAATAGGGACAAAGAAATGATGAAGAAAAATGTATCCAAATGGAAAATCAAAGTATACATAGTTAAATGCAGTGAAGGAAGATGACGTCTCTTGAGTGAAGTAAACCGCTAAGCAGGGTGCAGCAGTGAAAAGCTAAAAGAACACATAGCTCCGTACAGTAAATGTATTGTTTCAAATGTGAACAAGACACCATAAGTGGAAGCCTCACTAGGTGGTGATTTTTTTCCAGCCTAGAAATCTTTTGAGAGGTAATTGTATGAGGGCATCTGTTTTGAGGTGGTTTTAACGTCAGGTGAACCTGGGTGCCCCAAGATCCTTACCATGTTGGGCATGAGATCCATCCAAGGAAAATTCTAATAAAAGAATTGGTTTAGCTTGTGTCATAAATGCTGTCATGCATTAGGTCCTAAGTGCAGTGTAGGTGGATGGTAGCCCCAGGCAGCTGCTGTGTTAGGTATTGTGTCCCTCTCTCCTACCAACACATACTCACACCCAATGCTACACAGCGTTACATTAAAGTATATGTTTTTGTTTGTGCGTGCGCTCTGCTTATTTTGGAAACATCAACTTTAGTCTCTTTAAATAACTGTGAAATGTCCATAACTTTGCTCTACCAGAAGATATCCTACCCTAAATAGGGCCACCCACTTCATCCCAGTTTCTACAACTTGTGCCTGCTCATGTGCTTCCTTTGCTTCTGTGATACACTGCGCTCATTCTATGCCAGCTTTCTAGATGATATTACGATTTTGTTTCCTGATAAATTAGCAATGAACTTAGGGGTATATTTAGCATGGTTTTGCATCACGCTTGTGCCACGCAAGGGGGCGCATGGCAATATAAAACCTAAGTCAGACTTATCAAGCCATGCTTGGCCACCTTGCGTGGTCCTGAGTGGCTTGATAAATCTGAAGTGACGAAAGGCAGCACAAGTTTCTGCATTGAGTTACTCTGCCCCATGGAGGCATTCCATGGGTGAAGCGTGAATGTTCCCACGCATCCACCAATGGATTTTGACGCGTTCCCAGATTTACCAACATTGGCAAACCTGGGAATGCGCCAAAATGCTACGCCTTCCCAGGGGAGGTGAAACGAGTAGAAATATCTTTATTCCTCCTCATTATTTCTTCTGTCTAAGTGTTCTAAGAAAGAGGAAAATGCCTGTGCATGGTTGTTTTTGTGCAGGAATGTAGCCCTTCCTGCACAGAAACAATCCGGCCTGCAACAAAGGCACACTTGCACAATAGTGCAAGGGCCCCTGCGTTGGCGCAAGGCAGCGCATTGTGTGTCAGCACAAGGAAAGGACAGGAATGCGCTGCCTCATGTTAAATATGGGGTATTCCGGCCCTTTCCATTTCACATAAGCCAGGTGGCTTGCTGCGCTGTGTGAAATAATAACAAATCTGCCCTAGGTAACTATACTGTGGTAAGTGGTAACTAAGAAATGCTGGTAGCGGGACAGTGGAATACGAGCACTAAGGCAGGACGGGATGGATGTTCATGGAAGGGTGGCGGCTCCTGGGTGTGTGGGTTCCAAATACCAGGCACTTTTGCCCCTGCTTGCCCTTACTGTGCCCTACACATGTGAGTGTGCCATGGAATGTGTGTGTATTTTACTCTGTGATAGACTTCCGGCTTCAGTGCGCTCAGTTTAGATCATTTTATGAGAGCTATAATCCCTCCAACCCTGTCCCTCCATATTCACCCAATAATCGAACCATACGAGTGTGTACAGTAGTGATTGCTGGAAAGAATAAAGTCACTTTGTTTTCTCCTAAATGTTCCTTTTTGTCCCTCGTGCACCTCCCCCCACCCCCCAGCCTCCTTCGCTGCACTCCCGCCTGAGTTGTCTGACCTGTAATTATACTCATTACGCCTCCCCCACCCTCCCCGCCTCTGTTGCTGGTGGCGTTATACGCTGTACAATATTTGCTTTACACCGGGTGACCTCGAGCTCGGAGAACAAGCCAGGGTTGTTTCAGGATAATCTGATTTGGCTTCTTAATGTTCTTTGTTTGTGAACACGGAGGGCTTTACAGTACGGCTCAGAATATTTATTTATGTAATTTCAAGAAACGCGTGATTACATAAAATGTCCTACATACTAACAGAGCCTAGGCCTGTCAGCCGCACAAAGACAGCCGATGAGAAGGGGGTGTCGGGGGGACACTGTCATAAGGCCCGAGCTTCATCCAAGGCCTTCCAGGACTTTCCCCAAATTTCTGGGGGATGAGTAAACTGCCCGTCTTACTCGCCCTCACTGACCCTGCGCCCTCGCCTCCACAAACATCTGGCCAGCAGTGCCTGTTCCTTCCTGGAAACAGAATCCCCACTCCTCATTCCATATTCCCCCGGAAGCAAAAATTAGCACAGTTTCTTATCAGGTCTGGAGTTGTCTAAGCCCTTTTGATTTTACTAAAATTATATTTGTGTAATGCTTTTATATAATGAGTACAGGGTCCCAGGGCTTCAGGGTGCTTTGCATAACACAAAATAATAAGTGAACACAGGATCACAGTCGAACATCAAGAGAATAAACATGTATCAAGACCTTCATATTCTTGAACGATGGGGAGTCCCAGAAACTATATACAAATCACAATATCGTAAATAGTGGTTGTCATGCAATTGAGGCAGCTGTATGAACCCTTCTCGGGGTTATCCAGTGAGAGAAGGCACCTGGATCTTCTGTTTCCTGCTTCCTTCCCAAAGCCTCCTGCTACTCCAGGGTGGTGGTGCTTCTCCTTCCTAACGCCCACTGGTCCTACCACCACCGCCGCGGCCCGGTAAGTGCCTGACTCTATGTTTATGTGCAGGCACCCATATGTATGTATGAATGTATGTCTATTCAACCATGTGGGCTGTGAATGGTTGCGTGCTAGTGTGGGCGTGTATGTGGTTGTGAATAGGTGGGTGTGAGTATGTGTGTGTGTTCATATGTGCTTGTGAATGGGTGGGTGTGAGTATGTGTGTGGTTGGGAATGGATCCATGTGAGTATGTTGTGCATGTGTGCTTGTAAGTCCGTGGATGTGAGTGTGTGTGCTTGTGAATGGATGGATGTGAGTGTGTGCGTGTGTTTGTGAATGGATGGGTTGGAGTGTGTGTGTGCTTGTGGATGGATGGATGTGAGTGTGTGCGTGTGTGTGTGTTTGTGAATGGATGGGTTGGAGTGTGTGTGTGCTTGTGGATGGATGGATGTGAGTGTGTGCGTGTGTGTGTGTTTGTGAATGGATGGGTTGGAGTGTGTGTGTGCTTGTGGATGGATGGATGTGAGTGTGTGTGTTTGTGAATGGATGGGTTGGAGTGTGTGTGTGCTTGTGGATGGGTGGAAGTGAGTGTGCAAGTTTTTTTGTTAGTTTTTTTGCATTCTGGGTCGACTAGTCCTGGCTTTATAATGAGACAAAGAACCCACTGGACCTCATTACGAGTTCGGCGGACGGAATAACCCCTCCACCGAACTTCCGCCAGGGAGGTTGTCGCCATGCTGGCTACCTCCTGGCCAGGCCCATTATGACTTTCCAGCTGGGCTGACGGCCCAAACCAAGGTTTACTCCAGTCAGCCCAGCGGGAAAGTGATGACAGCATTGTTGTCGCCTCTTAATTTAGCCGGCGCCAATGCTGCCTCCGCAGGGTGCACCAGAACCCTCGCAGTGTTCACTGTCTGCACAGCGGACAGTGAGCATTGCGAGTGTGCTGGGCAGGAGGACCCCTGCACTGCGCATGCCATAAAATGAGCAGTGCAAGGGCCCCACTGTGGCCCCCTGCACCTGTCCTCCGCCAGACTTTTCATGGCATATCTGGCAGAGAACCAGGTCATAATCAGCAGGGCAACACTGCATGCAGCGCTGCGCTGGCTGATTCTGACCTCTGCTACCAACAGCCCGACAGGATCACTGATCCCAGCGGAGACGGCAGTACCCTGGCGGTCTGACCACAAGAGTCGTAGTGTTGAGGTCGGACCACCACAGCAGTGGCTGTTTCAAGACCACTTGCCTCGTAATGAGGCCCTCTATGCCCAAGAATGCAAAAAGGTTGCACACGGTCAGTGCGCCCCTGCAGGTGACCCCTGTAATGTGGGAAATTGAATCCATGCGCCTCCAAGATGTGCTCCAGCAGGAGGATGCAGTGAGTGATCTCTGTACCTCTTTTAAAACAAGGTCGGTTACAGCCTGCACTGTGAAAGTCAGATCAGCTGCTTTGAACAGCTTGGCCACCTTTCACTAATGCTGCACAGGGTCAAGATGCAAAGCCAAATAGTACAAAAGGCAAGACCTATTCGCTTTGCCAAAGACTTATTTGAACGGAGACCTACTTTATAGCACTCTTTAAAAAAATGCATATTTCAGTGAGCCAGGCACACAATATAGTGTGGAAGAGGCACAGTGGATGGCTCATATGCACATATACTAGTGCATTTCATGTGGCTGTGGCACCGCATTATGACACTTTGTAATCATAGCATTGTGAAGTGATTATCTTACAATATTGGTATGTATCTACTTGATATATAGATGGGTTGTATGGCATGTATGTGGGTAGGAGTTTTTAGCTTTGTTGTCACTAGCTTATAATATTATATATATATTAATGATGGCAAGAATATTTCTTACTTTTTTGATTAACTCTGATCAAATGTCCTTAAACCTACCCGACCCATACCCCACCCTTATACTTCCCACCAGCCACTCCTGCCCTTTTATTGTTGGCTACACCCTGATACCTGTTGGGAAAGTTTAGGCTCACAAACCCCTAATATTATTGACTAAGTCATGCACCTGCTAAAAGAACACAAAATGCAAATATTTATTCCAGAGAGGAGTTACTCCATATACAGCTGGAAATAACGAAACTCATACTAAAAGATCAATATAAAAGGTCCCCATAATTGACCTCAGACAAAGGCTCAGGTTGCTTCCTCGTAGAAAAACTAGACCAGTTCTTAAGGCCAATATTAAACCTCATAACTAAGTGCATTAGAACTCAACTCAATGTTTCAAAACAACTGCATTACAGGAGGTCATACCTCTCTTGGAGAGAGGAGACTACATGGGCATGGTAGAACTAAAGCATGCTTACCTGCATATACCAACGAATCACAGACACAAGATGTAGCTTTGTTGTTTTTTGTGGGCAAGGTGTGTTTTTAGAATAAAGTCTTCACCAAGGCTTTTCACAGAGTATCTAGCTGCCGTGTGGCCGCACACCTAAGGAGACAGTGGAAACCTGTTTACCTCTATCTAGATGGTTAGCTGGTGAAGCTGAGCTTGCAACATCAGTGTTAAGAAAACATATGCATTGTAACTTTAACACTCCATATGCTGGGGTTCATGATGTAATTAGACAAGCCTCCCCTGATCATATAGCAGCAGAAAGTGTTCTTGGGTTCTACACTAAATTAAAGGAGGACAACAGCATGCGAGAATCTTGCAATGAAGGCACAAACTCACCTGTACCAGAAAGGGCAGTCTCTGACAGTGAGAACAATAACAAAAGTGATAGGAGCAATGGCTCCTGCATACCACTCATCCCACATGCCAGACTGCATTATCAACCAATTGAGGAAAGATTGCAGAATAAATAGTCACAGGTCATGTGGAGTTGAGATGATCTAGTGGTTGTTACAGAGAGGATTCAGGGAGATAAAATGGTGAAGTACAAGTTACATTGCTGTGGGGAGATGCTTAAAATTACCACCTCCAACAGGGACTATCACCACAGACACATTCCACATGTTGTGGGAGGCACACATTGGAAGCTTCATCGTCGGGGGCCCATGGTGACCAATGGAGGCAGCCAAGTACATAAATGTGTGGGAGCTCAAGACTGTTTTCCTAGCACTGAAGGTCTTTCATGCACCAGTAAAGGAAACAAGCATTTGCAATACAATCGGTCTCACGTTTGCACGAGTTAGAGCTATTGGCGTTGTAAATTTCTAACTGGAACTTTATTACCACACAAACTGAAAATAAAAAGTACAAATGTTGACATAAGCTAGCCAATTCAAAGCTCTGCCATGAGCGCGAAGGATAGAGACAAATGGAAATAGAAGTTCACTCGTAGTCAAGGTTATCAGCAGTAGTGTAATTATCCATGTAACAGGGTCGATGGCCAATGCGGTAACAAAACTGCCTTAAGGAGGGACAAACGTAAAGCAGTTACCAATGAAAACAAAGGATTTTTGAAAGGCAAGCCCATGAACGAGTGATAGTATAGGGTGAGCGGTGGGCGTGGTTAAAAGCCCAGATACATACCAACACGTCAGAAAAGCAGCGCTTGGGCATTGCCATGCTCATCCTAAAAATTGTGCTGATCCACATAGCTAATACAGCACCAAAGTTCTGTCTAAACAACCAGGGAGGAACAACGTTTTACTCTGCAGCCAAGCTGGCCCAGGACATAAGGAAGTGGATCGTTCGAAGAGCCATAACCCTGGTAGCAATACACCTGCCTGGTGTTCAAACTAAGACAAATAAGTTAAGCAAATAAGAAGCACCACATGAATGGGAGGTAAAGCAGCAGGTAGTATATATACATTTTCACAAGTGGGACACGCTAGACCAAGACTTATTCACAACCCCCGAACACGCCTATGCGTTCAGGTAAGCATACGACCAACCATGGGGAATACCTTTTCGATTGACTGTCAAAGACATTTGCGTATGCTTTTCCCCCCAATACCGTTGTTTCCAGTGGAAATAGACAAATACAAAGAAACAGTCAGCCATGGGAAAGACTTACTGTCTGCACATGCAGGAAGTATTTCTTTCATAACGAGGATGCAGGAATCTACAGAGACAGCTTTAGGGGCAAGCTTTGACCCTACAACTTTCTTAGAGTTCAGTCAAGCACATACCTCCCTGGAGCAAGTAAGGCGTACAAGTCTTTGTACTAACCCGATTAGTGGTGGCGTTGCCACTTCACTCATGTCTCAGGTCACATTGGTTCAGCCCTGACAAGTTTCTCTGTTACATGGATGATGTGCAGCTCCAGTCCAGACTTTTTCTTTGAACTCTGGGACTTTTTTTTATTTCATTATAAAACGGGACAAAAAATCCTAGAACTCAAAAGTGAAAAGAACTGGACTGGAGGAACACATCACACATGGATCTGGGAAATTTGGCAGCTATGTCAGGGTTCTTGTTATGGTCTTTGATTCAACAACCCTAATGCATTATGGGGATCGTGTTTGCTTTCACTGTTCCAACAGGATTGACACCTGATAACAATGGCCTGCTACAGAAAACACGGGCTGACCTGACGGCATGGCACGAGGTGATCCTAACCCTTATTAGGGAGCCTAGGCGCGTGGAGAACTTCAGGTCCCAGCATAGCCTGGCCCCTCCCACCGGCATTAAAGCCGCCCATATTAAAGAAGGCGGATTACGGCTAATCTGTGAGAATTTGTCCTGATTAAGAAGTGAATGTTCCCTCGCGCCTGCCATCGCAGCTCTTGTGTGACTCATTCGTGCTCGACAGACAGAGGAAACGGCGTGTTTGGGTTGGAATCAAAAGTACACAAATTAAAATTAGCGATCTGAGTGAGAGATGCCTCTCCAAACACTCAGTGCTGTGAGGTCATGTGTTGAGAGCCGCCCCTTTCTGACAAATCAGATTATTCTATAACTGAGGCAGTTATAAGCAAGGACGCTGGTCGCGAGACATTAATACGAAATGGAACCCCTTGGGGCCTTCGGCGGGGTCGGTAAATGTGCCGGCCAGGATGAGCAAAACACGATACTCACCGCCTCCTTTTCTAGTCACAACAGCACTCCAAATGTGTTCTCGCAAAACATTAACTTGTTGACTCTGGAACCGAGTAACAGTGTGTCCCCGAAACCCACTGCGTGGCTGGATAGGAAGTTAATGTACTTTGACAGGAAACTCGCTGCATTTTTTCAGGCGGCTGAGAGACAAGGGAAAAAAGGTGCAATTTGTAAACGATCCAGCTTGTTTTATCACATATCCAATTTAGGAATTGTCTAGACTTTTGCGCCTCTAAGCCTCATCGAAATGTTCGTTTAGATTTACTGCCCTTCTTTGACAGAGCCAATTAGAAGTGGCTTTGTGTTTATAGTGAAAGTCCTTAATATTGTGTGTGTGTTTGTGTATTATCGATTTATTTTAATGTAATATTATGAGTGTGTAAGCTCACATTTGCAAAACATAGTAAAAACAGTAGTGAGTAACAGGAATAATGCCACATTCCCTATTAACTGTTGGGCCAATAGTTACTTGATCATTCCAAGGAGAAATATTTAATTCAAGAGAAAAGACAGAAATTGAACCTTTTGAACTAGCATGTATTAGCTCTTTAACCTTTGTGAGACTGAGTGTGTAAGGTCAACTTTGCAAAAAAATAAGTCAAAATAGTTGCATGTGTAAAAGGAATAGGGAGGGATACATGCATTGATAACAGTTGATAAATACAAAACAGTGATGGGCGGAGTACTTGAATTAATCTCAGACACTGGTATTTACTCAGGGCGCATGCAAGTCCATCTGTTTTGGCTGGTTCCTGTGAGAACAATGTATTGATGATTAGGGCGTTTGTCAGTTTAATACAGCAAGCGACTGCCCAAGGGCATCCTTGCACTAATGTACTACATCATTAGTACACAAACAATAAAACTGTTATTAATATATTTTAGCAACTTTCTAAATGATAACTGGTCTGAAGTGAATCGAATTGTAAAATTAGAGCATTCCACAACACAGCTCACAACACTGTATAAGAAAATGATCTTTCCCCACATGTACACTTGCAAAAACGTAGAAAGGAACCAATAAACAAGCTGTGGCTGAACAAATGTTGTAGGTTGTTGTGTGAACTGTAAATAAATTGTTTAGTAATTGAGGAGATATGACAAATACATACAGATTTAAACCTGATACTCATCTCAATGGGTAACCCGTGTAATCAATTACAATTTTAAGAAACCAAGGTCCAGCAAAGTCTTTCAGCCAGGCACAGGATCAACTGCAGTTTCAAAAGTTGATATTTTGGAAGAGAGAGTTAAAGAGTGTCCAAATGGGATCCAGTAACTGTCCAAATGGCTGTAAACCTTTGGACAAAAGGCAATAAAGGAATTATTAATATTGTTATTTATATTATTCTCCATAACAGTCACACATGCTAAAAAGCAAGATGAAGATAGCATCACGATATAGGCAGAACAGTCCAATTCATTATAAAAAAAATAAACCCGGTTTATTTATCTGAAGATGATGGCCATCAGTTATGGGACCAAAGATGATAAGATCATTGAAACCACCCAAGATCAAGATCTTCGAATTAAACTTCTGAAAATAATTTCTCATCCAGAAGGCAGCTAAGGGCATACACTCAAAATATTGGACTGTGCTCTTTGGACTTCCCTATCTGTTCTGATAATAATTAGAGCATTGTCTACATATGTCATACCGTCCAGATTGTATGATTACGAGCCGAGTGAGGGGGCAACATATATAATGAACAGTTTCTGGTTTTGCAATGAGCTCTGTGGCACCCACAGCAAGATTGAGGTATGCTGAAGTATGTGGTGGAATAGATACTGCTTGGGTACATCCCTGTAAAAATGATTTCAGCCAAGCATATGCTCAGTACTTCACTCTTACTTCCAGAAGTTGCTGCAGATAAGTAGTTTAGGTTTAACACAACTGCTGCTCCTTCATTGTGGATCACTCGCAGTTGCTCCATCATGGGCAAAAGGCCTAGCTGAGTTTCACGATGAGCACGGAATCCTGTATGTATTATATCCACAATTATATTATTGTTAACAAATGCTGACAGTTGTTTATTCACTTCCTTCTCCAGCACCTTGGACATAAAAGGTAGTAGAGTGACGGGTCTAAAATTACTGCAGATTGAAGGATCTGCTGAAGGTTTCATTTGCACAGGCCTAACAATGGCTCTTTTCCAATCTGCAGCAACCAAACCTGTCTCAAAGAAGGCACTGACATTTCATAAAGTCTACCTTGTGGGAATAAGCAGACGTCATGGTCCTGCTTTGTGTTATCTGCCATACGTTTGTAGCGAATAGCCTTATTTAGAGTTCGGAGTAACTGTACTCTAATTCTAAAGATGTGTGCTGGCCCAGCGTACCTCTCTCAACATTGACAGGTATCTCTGTTGGGGCTTTTTCTGTTAATGCATTCAAAGTCTGATATATGGAACTGTTATAATACGATATTGTACGCCAAACCTTTGACACATTTATGGTTTTGCAATAACTAAATCCAAAAGTGGGAGATTGTTTTAGAAAAAACAAAAACTAATGTCCCCCACACTATGGGAGTTGTGGGAGAGTTAAAAGTGGCTGCCCACACTAAATCCGGTGGGCTGTCGAATGTCCAAACTTCCAACGACCCTTATTATTAGACGGAGTATGTTAGCGATGGAGAAGTAGTAGTCTCTGTCACTGTCATACTTAGGATCCAACTGGCTGTAAATCAGTCAGGCAGACCTTCTGTTTGGTGGATAGAGTATTCCATCACCATTGCGATGGAGTACCCTCTCTGCCAAACTCTAAATCAGCCCCTATTTATCAAGCTTTAATAAACATACATGACACATGTTGCCAACAGGTTCAGGCGATGAGTGTATTGTTTTTGTAGTTTTTCTTTAAAAGATGCATTTTTATCAGTGGATGTTTCTCTTTCAAAGTTACCTACATACTTTATTATTTAAATGTACCTTTTTCTCTTATGTTCTATCAAGTAACTATTTTCTGGTAACACTAAAAAAGAAGACCTTGTTACAGTAGGGTAAAAAACAAAAAACAGCAACTACACCCGCCAGTGGAAATATAACACTTGTTACAACAAATCAATATTATACCTGTAGTAATTGTAAAATGGTGTATTTTACTTGAGTTTTTGTCATTGCAGTTCATACTTTTATATAAGGTTGACTGTAGTTTTTACCACCAGCAGTAAATACCTTACCCTGATGATATTTCTCAACCACTGGGCAACATGACATTGTGTTACACTGGTGCTCATTTTATTGTCAGCTGTGATAACAAATAATGTTATTGGCCCATAGTGGTAATAACATAGTTTTTGTAAGCATCAGGTACTAACGAGAGCACAATTAGAAAGAGCAGTGCTTTACGCTGACTGGTAATTTACCACCATAAGTGTGTCATCCTCTGTATTTTTTTCATACATTTTGAAATACCAGGACTGGAACTGAGACTTGGCTAGAGCTAGTTTGTTTTGCAAGGAGTACTGGAAAGTCATTTTAAAGTCTTTTGGCGGGATGCATGACCACGCCTTAGTTACCAGCTCCATTTGGTTGGAATGGTGTGTCCAAGGACAGCAGCTCTCTCACCTGTGGTGCTCGATAAGCAGCTGCCGTCTCTGGGGGATCAACCAGATTTCTTGGGCCTCATTCTCAAGATCTGAACCCTCTGGTGTACCACCTTGCGTTGGTAAAGATTTACCACTGTATGTAACTGACAAAGCTTTTCTTGTTTACGCCTTACAAGTCTGTTCCTGGTCTCACTTTCAGCATAGAATACCTGGAAAAATGTTCACATTTCTTTTTTTCAAGCAAAAATATGCGAATGTATATTTTCGCATGAGAAAAAAAAGAGACTAAGTACTACTGCACTCGCTAATATCTTTTTCTCCTCAGAAATTATTTTTACCTGGCGAAAATCCTTCCCCTATATGTCAACCAATTTTGAGGTTTTCCCTTTCTCCTTCTCACCCAGGAAATACATTTACTACCGCCTTGACATAAGTTAATCTTCTAACATTTCTAGAGTGGGAAAGGGTTAGAAAATGGTTTGTGGATACCCAAAAATGTGAAGGTTGTAAATGTTCACCAGCATCCAGGCAGTCCTGCCTTAGAACGTCCAGGCCCAAGGAACAGAAAGAGAGTTACTCACTGGGTATTGCAAAAGTGGGTTTTAACTGCTTTAAAAAGGCCATTTGCTTGAGTAAATTGGACTGCCTCACACAAATAGCTTTGAGGATCAGACTACTTGTTTTCTTGTAGCCCTGTATCCGTATACCTCTGGTATGCTTTATCCCCTAATATCCTTATATCTTTCCACCTCTAGTATCCTTCTACCCTCAAACCACTGATATTCTTCCTTTTAACCTGGTATCTTTCTATCCTGGTATCGTTGTGCCATGGTATTTTTGTACCCTTGTATCTCAGTAACCTGGTTTGCTTGTACCTCAGTAACACTGAATCCATGTACTCTCGGACTCTTGCATTATTGAGTTGCATTTACAAGCAGTCTAAGCCTGTGTTCTGTGGTACATTTGGTAGTTTTGTATAAGCCCTGAATAAGCTGTACACAGAAATGGATTTGAAGTTGAGGTGTAGCCTTAGCCATGATAATCAAGACCAATATTGCTATAACCGCACCCATTTTGTTTTAGGTTCTCTCCTTTGATGTTTAAGTTACATTCACTGTTTCAAAAACTATTTATATAACATGCAACATGAACTGGAATATCTGTGGAACTCAAATTCCAGCTTTTATTATTATCAACCTTAATAGTACTTCTTTGAGTGACCTCGGTAGGATGAAAGGCTGTGTAGGCCCTGCATGAAATGAACCTTCTGAGCTTGTGGGCATGCTTAGTGTGTTCAGTTAACTTGTCAAAGGTTCTGTTAATAGGCTGTCTTTCTGACACTGCTGGAGAATCAAGGGCTCATCTATCCCTGTTCTGCAAAATCAAACTTGTGAAGTTACCAGGACTCCACCAGTGTGTGATGTAACATCCGCTATCCATGACATTCTGTGAAATCAGCATCTATAATGGGCATATTTGTGACATGTGAAGTATGATGTAGCTAAAGAAGAATGACACACCTAGGCTACATAATTATGTGATCCAAACACAAATTAACTGAAGTGATACTTGACAGCATGTGCCAAGGAAAGGACTGTCCACTCACGTCAGAAGGAGATTTTTTGGAAACTGGAGATAGGATGCATATTTCCATATTCTGATCCATCAAGAAAGCCAGAAATAACTCATATTTCCTGTAAAGCATCAACACTTTCAGTTCAGACCACTACCGTTCAGTCTGTCATCATTTCCCATGGTTTTCCCAAAGGTATTAGCACCAGTTGTACCTTATCTACAAGAACAGGGTATTCAAGTTTTCCCTTACCTGGATGATTGGCTCATATCTGGGTCTTGTGTTTTTTAAAGGCCTAGTAGAATGGGGAGAAGGTATGCAGGTATCTGGAGTCCCTGTGTTTCACAATTAACAACTAGAAATACAGTTTTCTTCCTGCTCAACAGAACAGGTTCTGGAGCCCTTCTGGACATAGAGCAAGGGTGCGTGTTTCTCACAGAAGTGAGAAACCAGAATTTGGCAAACTAGAATATTTGTTGTGTCTCCCTCAAGCTACAGCTAGAACACTGCTAAAGGTCCAATAACTGTTAGCAGGTACTACAGTCAGAAACATCTGTTACTCCATCTTCTGGTGTGTTGGTCTCCTTCAACTCAGAATTATGACAGGCACATTACAGTATCCACGGTAGTGAAACAGTATATTTTGTGGTGGCTGTACCCAGAAAAATTAAAAAAGTGGATTTATTTCCACTACTCAAACCCTTTAATTATAACCACAAGTGTCAGTGCCTGGGATTAGGGTTCAGGCTTAGAAGGGATGGAGCTGAAAGGAAATGGTGAGTAAGAGGGCAAACTCAGACATCAAATTGGAAGGAGCTAATCACTTTCTGGTATGCTCTAAAGAAATGTGCTCAGTTCCTAGTGGGAAAGTCAGTTCTGATGAGAACCAACAACCAGGTAGCAAAAGCTGCATAAAGGGATTGGGGAGGTGGAAAAGAGTAGATATCTCTCGAAAATAATGACAACCATATTCTCATCGGGAAAGGTAGATGTGAAATCTCTAAAAGTAATGTTTATTCCAGGGACAAAGAACAGTCAAACAGACAGCCTCATCCACAATCTACCTTCCTCTCTGAAATGTCACCTGAGTGTATAAATGCTTGACTTAGTAGCAAAAGAATTTGGTAGTCCATGGTCGGTCTTATTTTGCATCCCCAACCAGTACTCAACTTCCCCAATTCTGCTCAGATACATGGTGTCAGGAAGCCTGGGTGGTGGGAGCTTTGGCAATACCTTGGCTGACTAGAATTCTACATGCTTATCCCTTAATTCCCCTCCCTCTGAAGGTACTTTAGAAGATTTGGGAGAAGAAGGTGGAAGTGAATTTTATAGCCCCACATTGACCTCGTCACTTCTGGTTTACAGTGTTCAAGCAACTAGAGATTCAGCATTGCTACCACCTTCCTCTGAATCCATCCACTCTCCAGTTTCCAATCCTGTCTCAGAATCAATTGTTTAATTTAAATCTGACAGCTTGGAAATTGAGAGGGTGTTCAGAAGAGGTAGCGTTGGATATTCAGCTTACTCTAATCACTGGGCACATTTTGAGAAATGGTATGTGGAGAAGGGTTTGCTTGCTAAATCTTGTCCTAGATTTCCTGAGGGATGGTTTTCTCTTAGGTTTAGCACCTTCCACTACCTCCTTTCAGTGTGTGGCAATTAGACGTCAGTGAGACAAATGTAGATATGAAAAAAGTAGTTCTGTTAACATACAGAAAAACTTTAAACTTAAAAAAACAATTGTCCTGGTAAAGCTACTTTCTTGGGACCTATGAGTTGTTTTGAAAGGTGTAGGGCTAAGCCCTTTAGAACTTACTGCTTCTGCAAATATTTCTTACGTTTCTTCGAAGATTGCTTTTTTACAAGCTATAACCTCAGCTCTGGGACTAGTTGAATTAGCATCCCTTGTGATTAATTATCCTTATTTAAAGCTCTTATTAGTCAAAGTAGTTTTGAGATCAGATTCTAAATTTTATCTGAAGATCCAGAAGCAATATCATTTTGTCCAGGAAATAGCCTTGTCTGTCTTTGAGGAAAGAACTGGAAGTTGTGTTCCTCATACTTTAGATGTATGAAAATCTTTATTGATTTATCTCGATAAGATATACGTTGACCAGTGCCCTTTTTGTATCCTGTAGCACAGAAAAAAAAGGAAAAATGCCACAATTCTTCCTTAAGTAGATGAGTGAAACAGATTACAGTGCAAGCACAGTTGTCTGCAGGAGGTGAAATGCCAAAAACGTACAGAGTTGTTCAACTAGATCAGTATACACATCTTGGACTCAAGCAACAGGTGTGCCTCTACTAGAAATATGTAGAACAGTTGTTTGGTATAATCCAAACGTTTTTGTTTCTCATTACCGACTCAATTTGAGTGTTTCTGATTCTGTAAATGTTGCTGCGGGTATTTTAAAAGCTGCAGTGAAGTAATTGTAAGCTATTTTTGTTTAATAATAAATGTGTGTAGCAGTTTCTATATTTTCGGTTCCTCTTTATTGGGGCTTTGCTATATCCTCATTCAGTAATACTGGGATGAGGAGCATGGATGAAGGGGTAATGAATGTATTACTTACCAGTAATCTTCATTATCCTGATACCTAATGCTCCTCGTCCCAGTCCATACCACTCCTCCTCCCCGTATCAGGTTAGGAAACCTCCAATATAGTGTAGCTTGTTTAAGAGCAGGCCGTCATGTTGGTAGGAAGCAGGTCATAAAGTATTATGGAAAGAGAAGAAGGACTGTGGTCGTTCACATGTGTAGTAGAAAGAAAAAGAAAGCTTTGGATATGATCAGTCTGGGAGCAGAACCAGTGGTTTGAATGGAAATATAGAAGTGCAGGTGCTCTCTATTTAGAGTACCTGTATGCTCCTGAGAAGTGCCGGTGCTCATCTATTGTAATGTATTGCAGTAGTGCTGAGAATTGCAGGTACTCTCCCCTTAAAACTGAAGAAGTGCAGGTACTCAGTACCGGACAGTACCTGCTCATTTAAAGCACTGAGCGGAAACACTTCATTCAGTAAGACTGGGACGACGAGCATAAGGCCTCAGCGTAATAAAGTTCCCTGGTAAGTTCTAGGTTTATGTCCACATGCGACTCTCGGGGACCTGAACTCTGTCCCTTGCATTTCAAAATAACAATTATACATTGCCAATTGCACTGTGGCATTTGTAGTAATAGTTTTGTTATGCATCAGTGCCTTTGTGAATTTACGTCTATTGCATGCATATGGCATTAAGCTCTGAAAGAAGGGCCACCAAATTAATTAAAAGGATTTAGAACTTGTAAGAGGCCAAACCAGTTGGGGTCACTTTCTTTCAAGAAAGGGAAAGTATTTGAATCACTTAAACAATTTCAGAAGTAATAGTTGGCAAAGTGTGTCACATGGGGCCAGTGGTACAAAGATTTTGAATAGTGATTTCCAAAATAAAATGTTTACTGAATTGCAATTTGGAAATCACTATCCTTAATGTATCATTGTGTCCCTTCCTCAGTTAGGGAGTCTGTGTGATTCGCCTTCACAAATTTGGTATTTCCTATTTGCGAGACAATAAATGGTAAACTGGTATTTAGGAACTGCAAATTGTCAAATTCAGAAACTACTTGAAGACATCACAGCGAGGAAGTGCTCTCACTTGCTTTCTAGAGAAGTTTGTTCCAGAGAAGAAGGTAGTCATCGTGTTCTGTGGGTAGTGCTTTCAGTTGTAAGGCTTTGTGGATCACAAATGTGCCATCATGTCCCGAGAGGAACCTGAAAAGGATACTGGAGAATGTGAAAAAAGCTAAAATTCAGTGAGAGGGAGCTGGAGATGTTCACTGAAGAATGTGTTTTAGACAATGATGAGCTTTTTGGCAAGCGCTCATTTCAGGTTCCAGATATCCAAAAGAAATACCACTATGTCTAAACATAAAAGAGTCATGTGTACTGTCTACGAAACTCGCAACTATATCTGTTATTATATTGGATACATTAGAAACAACTTGGATGTTTAGTAAATGTGTATCCTTCCTATTTTTCAAAATATACTCATTGTGAGAGGGTGGACATAAAGGAACATGGGTACCATCTATACATCCAATAATGTGGACATTGAGCTATTCTATAAACTTTTAACTTTGTAAATTGTAATTCTTGTGCAGTTGTTCATTAGCTTTGCATTCAGAAGACCTCTGGAAAACTTGGATAGTACACTTTGAGAGATCTCACCTACTGCAGCAATTACACCCTGGTAACTCCCAGGGGCTAGGAGGTGTAGTAGGCATAATACTTGAACATGGGTGAAGACAGAATTGCCCCTGAGAGTAGAGAGTGAAAGTTTAGCTGTCACAGTTTCAGCTATGAGATCTAAAATAACTGTACTACTTAGCCTGTATTTGTCATATATTTCTGCCTCTATATGAGCTCTTGTCTCCTCCTTGTCCTCTGCAAACCAGCCAGTATCCTTGTTCTCCTCACTATCACATATAGTGCAGCCATGTGAAAAAACACTGATATTTTCCGCGGCTGTGCATATAGGCTGCACCTGGACACCACCTGTTTTGACTTGGTGGTGAATTCAAATTGCACATGCAAAACAAGCATTCTCTGACTAGTCACAATTTGCAAATGCTTTATACATTGTAACATTGAATCGATAATAAGAAATTACAAAATGTGTCTTGCTATTTGGAGTTGTAAAAGTACTGATTCCGTATTAATCGGTTCTCTAAAATTGCAATGTGAATGCTTTTGTACATATAAAAAAAGAATTATTGAATTCGCAAATGGCCTAATTTTGGGATTCTGACCATTTGCAAAGGCAAAAATCCTTCATACATCTGGCCACTGATGCCCAAAGCCGAGCATTTGATACACTCACACACTAAAAAGTAATCTTTGTCGTGGCTCATTACCTGATGCCTAAAGGACAGCATTTGATATAGTTACACATTTTCAGAAGTAATCTTTGGCATTGTTTGTTAGGCGGTGCCTAAATAAGAACATGTTATAGACTTACACACTTACAGAAAATATTTTTACCTGATGCCTAAGGAAGAGCATGTCATACACGTACACACTTACAGAAATAATCCTTTTACCTAATGCCTAAAGGAGGGCATGTGATACACTTACACACTTTCAGAAGTAATCTCTGGCATTGTTTGTTATGCGGGGCCTAAATGAGAACATGTTATGCACTTACACACTTCAGAGGTAATCTTCCACCTGATGCCTAAAGGACAGCATGTAATACACCTACGCACTTACAGAAGTAATCTTTTTACCTAATGCCTAACGAGAGCTTGTCATGCACCTGCTCACTTTCAGAAGTAATCTTTGGTGTGACTTCTTACTTGACGAATTTGCCAAGTCCTGGTATGTAATATACACATTATTTCTGAGCTCAGCTGTTTTGCTTGACAACACACATTTGTGTGAAATAGCTGCTTGCATAGTTTAAGGATGTTATTATGAGCTAAGGGCTAAATTCTGATCCCCGTGTAAACACGTTTGCTCAGGGATTGAAATTACAAGGTAATCATTACACCGTAGCAGTTTGCTTCTGGTGAATTCTAGCAGGTCAAACGTGCCAAAATGTATCAGAGAAAAGGCCTAGAAAGAAGGTAAAATTTAGGGAATTTGGTGTGTTTAAACCGGATCTGCATTTTACCCCTCGTTTTCAAGTTGAAAACCTGGAATAGGAGGTATATTCCACAAGTAGTAAATAGTTCACACGGTGGTAATGGTATTTACGTAATGAGGCACATACCCTACCCTATTTTGACTAATCTGTAAACGATGACTTCCTTGATGCATCTGCAGACTATATTAACATTATGAATGTATGCCTTCTGATAGGACATCCAAACTTTGGTTTCCTGCACTAGAAAGCAGAAACCTGTTCTAGACGTGATACTTTGTAATGGTGCTGCTCTACTGTGCATCGTAAGTCTGAAGCATTTCATGTTTGCGCGTAACCATGTAAATCTATTTGTAACAGGCCATGGTCAGTGCACCTGTGGGGACTGTAACTGTGAGTCGGATTGGACGGGAGACTATTGCAATTGTACCTCGCGCACGGACACCTGCATGGCCAGCAGGGGCCTGCTCTGCAGTGGGCGTGGTCAGTGCGTATGCGGAAAATGCGACTGTACCCAGCCTGGCTCCTATGGAGTTACCTGTGAGAAGTGTCCCACCTGTCCTGATGCCTGCACCTTCAAAAAGTAAGTGAGAATTCAATGGTCCCTGTTAGTCTTGCACATGACTTACTCTAGCCTGAAAACCATGTAAACAAATATTTGACACTTTTGGAGCAATTCATGGTAAACTCCGGAATTGTCATGAATATGGAAACCTTTTTTTGTAATTATGTAGCTCATAAGAGAGAAAGAGAGAAATCAGAAATGTATAGACTATAATGTCCATGCCTCCGTTTTAGTCTCCCTATTAGGAATTACAATTTAGGTTATTTTTGTTTTTTTTTGTTTTATTGTTGCACAATTTTGTACCTAGGGGATCAGGATTCAGCAGAAAATGTCTGACTGGACACATTGTCTGCTCAAGCCACCCCCCTTGTCAACATTTCGTGGGATTTTTTTTTAATGTGAGGTACCCCCCCACGTTCATTTTTCACATGAGACACCGGTAAGTTAATTTGGGGAAATCTTGCATGATTTAAAATACTTTTCACGGAATTTCACTCAAACAAATCACAATTTGGCACTCCTATTTGTACTAGATTATAGTTGCAGAATTCTGTTGCATCACTGCTGGGGTTGTCAGCATCCTTAATTTGAAATCTCTCTGACAATTAGCCTGTACGCCTTGCCTTCGCCCACCGTAACCCATTTTGTGAAGATGCGGTTAACTCCTTAACATGAAAGTCTTGGACCAGGACATCCGCATTGTAATCCAGCCTTTTACACTTGACCAAAAACGCCCTGTTAATTTGTCTATCCCACATTATCTCACTCGGTCTCCAAATACGAAATATAGTGCAGGTTTTTATGATGCAAAATGTAACTGTACAGTGTACTGTGCCAACTGCATGTTTACTTTCCCACTCCAGTCACATCCTGGGGCTGTATTACACAAAGTGTTTGAGTGCTCACTTTTTTCACCCCTGGGTAACTTTTTTTATTTCAGAAGGGGTTGCAGATGTTTGTGTTGCCACGTCTGTAATACAGATCGCACTAGTACACATATAACACTGGCGTGATTCTAAGGGGGCATTCTGGAGGTGTGGCCCCTGGCTAATGAGGAAACACTTTGCCTCAGCATCCATGCTGTATTACGTGCGCGGGATTAGAGCTAAAGAGATCTTCAAGAGGTGCACTGACTGCCCCACAAAGTGGTGTCACACACAATAAGTGGCACCAAAAGGTGGCACCCTGCACGCCCCCGTGTGACTCCTTCAAAGCGGGGAAGAGGGTTGCATGAACACCCCAACCATCTTACTGTAGGTGGGTACAGTCACTCACTACACCCACCCTAGGTCCAGCCAATATCAAATACCTAATATAAAATATTTTCAGGTAGAGAAAAGGTGCGTTGGCGTGTTCATGAGCCATTCAGAGCGTACATGACACATACCGGATGAACTGCTGTTGATGATTCCATTTGTTTATCCACAATTTTTCCAACCAAAATAACATTTATGAAACATAACTAGGAAGCTACACTATGAACAAATAAGAAACAAATCCAGCAAATAAATAGGTACATTGCAGTTATTAGGAATGAGTGGATAATTGCTAAGTAGGAAAAAATATTTAAAATGTCGCCTTGGATATTGTCTTAAAATAATATGACTGTGTTATACTTTAGAGAGCATACAATGTCTGCAATGTTTTATTTGCTTCTGGGAAAAGGAAGAAAGTGGACTGTACCCATTTTGCATGAGAATAAGTGATGGGAAAGAGCTATAATTTCAGAGCTTCAAACTGGTCCAGTGTCATCACGAGAACTTTATCCAGTCTAATGCTTTGATCAACCACACTTTGTACACTAGTGCTTGTTGACTGACTTTTTCAGGTATTTGGATGAGCATTCATGTCCCAGCATGCAAAGTGGTGCTTTCTATAAAGTAAGATCTGAAGATATGGGGCCAGATTCTGACTCTGCAGCTCAATCCTCTTGATCCAGAGAGACCTGTTGGGTGCCTAGATCAGCTCACTGAAACTCTTCCTCTTGTTGCCAACAGAGAGTGTGTGGAGTGTAAGAAATTCGAGAGAGGTCCTTGGTTCGATGATGGCTCCTGCAAGAGGATTTGCCGCGACGAGATTGAATCTGTACAAGAGCTCGGTGAGTATCGCCCTTATCATTCCTGGGTAACAAAATGCTCTACATTTTGTTTGTGGTGTATCTGGCTCTCAGGTGCATTGTATGGTTGTATGCGCTGTTTGCCCAGTTCAGTCCTGAACAATGGCATGTTAATCTTTCTCTGACCAAAACAAACTATGGGATTCAATGGAGAATATTGTCTCTGTTGCAAACAGACTGTTCAGACTGAAATACAAAATTGACTGTCCCAGTGATAGTAGTTGTCCAAACCCTATGAGATCACCTGAGTCTTCTTTCTTCTCTTCTTTCCTTGGGTAATATAGCAATGTCCTTCACTATCCTGTCTACTTGTCATATTGAACTTCTTCTGTTTCCTGGAACTGACTCTCTCTTAGTGAACTCAGTGCTTAATTTGTGCTTGTTGTTTCCGGTGTGGGGCACCGGCACTTATTTTTGAGGGCCGGCACTTATTTTACTGCCTCAAGCATTTACTGCGAGCTAAAGACACATGGGAAAGATGGAGGAAGAGAAAACCGAGAAAGCGTCACAAAGGGAGAAAGCAGAAAGCTGCAAGAGTGAGCTGGAGGGGCAGGGAGTGGCTGTATAGGGATTGAAGATGCCCGAGATGGATTCAGGATTACAATTCCTCAGTATTCCGTGTTCGCACATCTAATTGCAGCAGCTGCATGTTTAAGAGAAGGGCTTTGGGTACCGGCACATTTTTATTTACAAATAAAGCACTGCCTGAACGTCTTCATCTTCCAGGGTTTCATAAGCCTCTATAGTTGCCTCATTGATTTCTACTCTGCATACTATTCCTTTGTTAAATTGGAGCTCTTCAGCTGAGTTTCATAGACTTGTTATGTTGATGAACCCCACAATTATTTTTAATGTCTTTATTTCATAATGTGTTCCACACATGGCTCTTCCTGATTAACTGTCATTAATGACTGGATGGCTGATCACCTATTTAATCCTATTTTTTTATCCCTATGAAATGGAGATATATTTATTTCCTCCATCTTCTTCATATTTTCAGCAATTTTCAATTGTATTTCTCCCATGTCATATTTTTCATACTACGTCCGAACATAACCTTGTTGTTATTTTGACTTCTGTTCCTTCCATCAGATGTTTCTCCTATCACACATGCCTGTGAACTTGGTATTATTTTCAATTATTTATCTAAATTTCATGCACACATGTTATCAGTAGTATAAACAGTATTCACAGACATAACAACTAAAAGATTCAACCTCTGCTTCCTGTCACATAAGTTAACTGTCTTATTCAAAGGTTGTTATTTCATCTACTAAGTTCTTTCTGCCGTCTGTATGTTGTCTCAGCTCAGAGGCCCTTATGAGTGGCCTGGTGTTTAGGATGATATTTACTGGATCCAATAAAATCCGACTCCACTGGATCAGAACTTGTCGGGTCCAATGAATGACTCCCAATGACGAGTTTGTCCCTGATAATGGAGACACACATGTGGATGTTGGTGCTTTTTACACAAACATCTACATGTCCTGGTAGTCATGTCAAGTTTGTTACACCTGAAAGCAATACAATTTGTTAATAAATAATGAAAATATAAAATATGTTATATTAAAAAATGATGGACAACCATGGCCCTAGTGCCAGTGGGAATACATTCTAAAAGTTATATTTGTCTAAATGGGGAGTCCATCATGATAATAGACATTTATGTTACTTGTGGCACCTCAATCTTTAGAAACACCCCTGGTAAGATGTGATGCCGGAGTAACGTAGGCTGAGACCGGTTTACAATTACATGCAGTACTGCCAATGTTTCTGCAGGACCATTTTAGAGTAAAAGATAGTAAAGGCAGGGTTCCCAGTCCATATTTTAAATATGTAGAGTGTGAAGCTTTTGAAACAATTATATCAGGGTGGGTTCTAACCCTATCATAGTTTTTAACTTAATGTAAGTTCCCAACATGAAACCTTTCCTGAGTCTGCTGACAAACCTGTAGATTTTCTTCTGCCACTAGTTTGCCGTGATCACTACAATACATGTTGGGATTAGCTCGCAGCTCACTGCATCCTATAGGTTGTAATATGTTTTTCACCTGCTTGATTCACTGGCTTATACCCAGATAATCCATAGTAATGACTTCTTGGAGAACTTTTAGATAAACCTCAGCAAACGGGTTTAGATGTATCACTGCACATAGTAAAACAGATCGCAGTTCCGTTAGTTCTTCACGGCTTTATGCTTGAGCTCCAGCCTTAATGATTTCAAAGATGTACCCTGGCCCAAACCTAATACCCTGGTAGTTATCCTGTAAAAATATATTTTTCAGCTTTTCAGCAGGTTTGACACGCTGAAATGTATTGAGGAGAACATACAAGTGTGCGGTGTTAGCTGGCTATGTTGAACTAACTGCAGCAGGAGTCAACTTTGAAATAAACCCTGAGGTAGAAGATCTAAAGTTTGACATCCTTTGTTGTGTTAGGATGGAATGTTGTGGCAGGATGCACAGGCTCATGTTCATTATCAGAGTTTGGTGAGTCAGAGTCTTCATCGGTGTGAGGTTTTTAGGTGTGGTAAGGTAAGAAAGTTCATCTGCATCTGTCTCCAATTCAGCTTAGATTTGATTCACCAGAGTAGGAGCAGGAGTTAGTTGAAGGTCTGGTTGTAACAATCAACTTTCATTAAATTTGTTCTGTTAAACACTGAGAAACTGATACGACAAAATGGCTCTCATGAGAGCATCAGTGATAGTTTTTGATGATTGGCTGGTTTGTTCCACACATTATGGAAATGTCTCTTCCTCCTTTGACGGCCTGGGGCAAGTCGCTTGTCCTTCAGTAGAAGCAATAGCCCTGAAGCTTATAAAGCCAAACAGAAACCTGTATTCGGTTAACTGTAATATCGTGGAGATGAAAGTGCTTGGGCTGTGTGAACAGCTGTGTCATTCTACCCCTTTATTTGCCTTTCTGGCTAACAAATTTCCCCCTGTCAGTTCAAGAATTGAAAGCCCCCTGGAGGCGCGCCACTTTCTTTCTTTTTGCTGTCTTTTAAAGGGCAAACTCACCTATACATGGGTGAACCTGAGGTACACCCCCATCCATTGAAGAGAGTGGTTGCTGTATCTTTAGTGCAGGGACAAAATCCGTTCTGTTTATATCCCTAGGAGAGAGGTCTCCTAGCCCTTTCCCAGTAAAATCATTTTAGTCATCCTAATGTGAGGTTTTCACTTCCTTTGCCGAGGAGTTGTAATGTTTGGGCAGGTTGTGTTCGTGTGATAAAAGGTGACACACTGGAGAGGTCAGTCTTGCTTCCTGATTGACAAGCTGAAAAAACAGAATCTTGGTGGAGAAAGTCTAGAGATGCAAGGCTGGGTGGTGGGAATACAAGCATTCTTGGCTTCACACTGATGATTGGACAAAAAAATGCATTCCTTTAAGAGAAACTTTTAGCAGTGCAGCTTGTATCACAGGCTGTTCTCAACTAGTTGTAAAGGTGGGTGAGCAGGGCAACAAATACTATAGCCCACACGCAAATACACTGACTTGTAAAAGCACCTTAGGCCCCCTGATGACTTTACTGCTGCTTTCCTGTGCCCGATAATACTAGATGTCCAACAAGTTGCACCTCACTGATGAGGCGATGCAAGGTGGAAACCGTCTGATTGTTTCTTCTGGTCTAGCACAGAGGAGATGTTCCCTAGCAGTTCAGGCAGCGCTGTCCAATTTGGGGCAGGCAACAATGTATATGCATTTTGTTGGTCCCTTGCTGTAATGGCAAGAGCCAAAAACGATGGAATAGAATGCTCCTAGAATAATTACCAGTGATTTAAATTAATTCAAGCATTTCCATCCATCACTGTTTTTGCTCTAGCTGCTCTCGCAATGCACAGTTACTCTTGTATGAATTATTTGTTTTCCCTAATATTTAATTTTTTAATTTTAACAGGTGATAAGGGTGAAAATGCAGTAAACTGCACTTATAAGGATGAAGAAGGCTGTGTGGTGAGATTTCAATACTACGAGGACTCCAGTGGAAAGTCAGTCCTGTCTGTTATCAACGAGGCAGGTAGGAAATATTGATGTACTGCCTCATATTAAGAAGACCACATGAAATGTAATTTTGTTAGCAAGACTCCCTTCAACATATTTCCATTTCGTTGATTCCACTGGTTGGTTGGTATATTTGAGTTTTCCACAAGTTGCTTATCCTCAGTGTTTTATGGGCCTGTGGTGCACTGGCTTCTGCCTCCTTTTTTCTGGCTCATGTGTATTGGATGTTATGAGAGAGGTTTTCATGTCTCTGCTGTCCTTATATTGCACACCATAGCTCTGTGAAGAAACCCTCATTGTCCTCCACTTCTGCATTCCTATGGCTTCCTTGTGTGGATTTTATATCTCTGTTGCTTCTCAGGTCCATGTGTGTGCTTTGCATGCCTGCATAGTATGTAGGTGTCAGCACCTAGTCTTTCTTCAGTATCTGATTTTATGTTTTTTTTGTATTCTCTAGGCATAATATATTTTTCACCTTTTGGCATCATAAACGTGTATCTCTGGTTATTCTACTACCCTGTGGGTCTCATATCTATGTGTCCACTTGTGTTTTGTGATCAGTGGGCTTAATGATGCACATGAGCAATTCATTTACGTTATCTTGAAATTGTAGCTTGACAATTCTTTGGGCTTCATAATTTCAAGCTCTGGGGTCTCTTTTGTCTTTTTGTCTCCATAGTGTAAGGCTGTGCTATCTCAAAGGCTTCAAACTAAAATTTAATTCAATATCTCTTTGGGCTCAGATCCTGAGTTTCCACGGTCTCGAGTTCAATCACACACTGGAGGTCTAATAGTATCAGACTGTAAGTTGTCCATGGCCTTGGGCTCTCATGTCTTTATGGCCTTAGTCTCTCGTAAACCCATGGCCTCCAGATCTGATACCTCCGTGCCTTAATGATTTGCAGTATTGCATTGCATTGGTCTCTTATTTTGTGTCCTCTGTGGTTTTGGATTCCAGACGTATTTTGCCTGTGGCTCCTGTGCCTTAGAGGTGGCTGGTTTACATTCTCCATGATCTTGAAGTCTTCAGTCATATATTTGATTGTCTACATTCTGTCATACGGCCTTGTCACTGTGGCCTCTAGTTCCTGTGTCCCGGTAGTGCCTGTCTCATACATTCCTAGATTACTCGGCTCAGCTTAATGGCTTTTGTGACTCATGCCTCTGTAATCTTTTAATAGCATGCCTCCTTAGAAGGTCCTTTTCAAGGGTGCATCTTTAGGGGTGTGTATGGGGTGGTCCATGAGCGAATATTTTTCATAATTGGGTGGCCGGTGTGACTGGTGAGATCTGGTGGTCATAAGCTGGTGCAGTATGCTGGTCCAATGTAAAACTGGTGGTCCATGCCAGCCTGCCTCTTTGTGACACTGACCTGACACACAGCAACACCCAACAACATCAGCGGGGATGTTTCTCGTACCCTGCAGAATCTTTCAAGTCATCTGTGGCACGTCTGGACTCAGGATGGACTCCAATTCAGTTATTGATAGCGTGTGTCTAACCCTGAAACCATGGCTCTATTCTATTGACACATATTTGCAGCCTCAGACCACCTGCTCCATGATTTGGCTGATCGGTCTCCTCCAGGCAGCAAGCCCCCAGTGGAGTGGAGTGGAGCAAGGTTCCTTGGGAGCCACATACTGAGCCAAACCGCTGCTCCGGTGCCACTAAGAGCCTCCACTGCACCGACTTCTGCCATCTGGGAGATGGTATAGGTGCAAGAGCTCACATACTGGTCCTGCTGCAAAAGATGTAAGACTGATGCAGCTCTCCAGTGTGACTCACCTGTCACCTTCACATTAGCAAGACATGATATGCAATCTCCTGTGTCTGTGGATAAACATGCTAAGCATGTAGGAAGAGACAGACTATGCACGTGGCACTACCTCCAAAGGCACACATAATAAAACAAAAGTTACAACTTATGTGCAGGAACACTAATAGGCATACTGATACATATGACGTAAATCCCTGGGTAACAGACAACACAAACAGTGATGAAACAAGAAAACATGACCCCTCTTTGCCCAGACTCAAATGAGTGAAAAATGACAAGCCCACACAACATATGGCACCAGGTGCCCATAGACACCTGCAGACACGATGAAACAGACAGGCCAAGGACCCTATATGTGCACAGAGATAGGCACACATATGAGACATTAGAGTCTCGTTTTGTTCATGGACAGAGCCCATGTGAATTCAAGACACACAGGTGCATGCAGAGGGCAAACCTGCAGGAACACACATCTCGGAGCAAGATGGGGCAGAACTCCTATACATAAAGGGACACATAGGGGCACTCCTAGCGAGAGGGTAGAATCCCTACATGTGCTAGGACAAAAACAGGTACATGGTTACACTGGACCCTAGTGTGTGTAAGGACCACAGACACATCATGAGCAGAATGGGCAGAGGAGCTCCTTTGTGTGCAGTGACACATGATGATGGAGCACATACCCTCATTGTATGCAGAGAGAGAGAGACACTGACACATGTAAAGCAAGGAGAGATTCCTTATGTGTTCAAAGACCTACACAGTACATGGTCAGAGTGGACAGTTTGTGCTTGCAGAAACACACATGGATGCAATGTGGGAGAGAACAGATATGCGGAGGGACACACGGAGCCTATGTTGAAGCAGGGAGGGAGCACTATGTGTGCAGGGAGACACGGGTGCTGGTACCAAGCCTCAGCCAGATCACTGCTCCCTCTGACATATTCAGAGCTGTTTGATTTACCCATATTATATTTTGGCTGTTGAGCAGCTGGACACTATGGAGGTACCTTTATTTAGATGTTTAGTACCTTTTACAGTTCCGTGTTTGGTTTGCCATGCAATATGCTATCTTCTTGACTTGATTTCTTGACCTTCTATGAACCCCAACACCTCAAACACCATCTGTAGGATCTGATCTACTTAGAGCTCTGTAGATGTACTTAAATGGGCCTTTCAGTGAATAATGGTCCAATATGTCTCAAGCGGGCATCATCAAAAAAGAGCCACTCTGGAATTCCTGTTGTCTTTATATTTGATGGTCTTTTTAAGTCCTAACCAACAGCATCCCTCCCTTTCTTATTGACACACACATTGATCAATGCAACCCAATCTCATCTCACTTACAAAAAGAGGCGAGAATCCCACAAAGATCAAAAGCAAATTGATAAATTTCGGAGTGAAACGTACTGTAGGATCAAATCTATGTAGTGTTTTGTAGATGTACTTACACAGGCCATCCAGTGAACGATGGTCCAAAATGTCTCAAAACCCAAGCTGTCATCATCAAAAAAGGGACACCCTGGAATGTCTACTGCCTTTAAATTGGATGGCCTTTATGACGTAACCAGCAGTATTTCCTCCCTTTCCTTCCCTGACACATGCATATACCTCGATCAATGCAACCCAGTCTCATTTTGTACTCTTGCTTACAAAATAAGGAGAGAGCCCTCACAAAAATTAAAAGCAAATTGATAAGCCCCATAGCAAAATGTTTTGTTTGCAAAGTATTTGAAACTGATTGGCCTCACACATGATATCTGGTCACTTTGTTCCTCTGCTTTGACACCAGATCATAGAAAGCTGTGTGCAGGGTACCCTAAAAGCTCAAACCCAAAAGACACCTCAGTAGCACACCCATGGTTGGGTAAATCGAGGACGATGCGAAACCTCAATTTCATGAGGCAATGTGTCCCAACATAGGGTGCAAATAAGCATATGAAAAATTGTAACACAAACAGATTCCTTATGTAAATTTTAGGGCAAAATTACAAAACTTAAAAAGGTTAATTATAAACATTTATAAGGTACAGTACAGATATTGTAAAGTGCAGATGCATAAAGCCGTTGTGATCAAGGCTCCCAGCAATAAAGCAATCCAGAATAATAGGCTAATTCAAAAATAGTTTGTCTCAAATGAACAGCAAAATCAGTAAGAAATTAAACAGCATCCCTAAGCAGAATAGGAAAGTTTTCATCAGAGTTCTGATTCACACCAAAATCAAGGGATTACCATTGGCTAACTTCAACATGAGCACCAGCATTCTACCCTTTCACAAGGAGCACACACAGAGTAGTTCCTGCAGTGCTAGGACTACTAACAGTGTGTGCTTATTGAGAGCAAAAACTAATTTTGCTTTTAGCCAATCAGTTTTAAGATTGACAACGACCTAGGAACTTCCCTAGCGATAAAGGTCTGAAAACACATGACCACTCAGAAACAATCATTGACAAAGTTGAAAGGCTGACAGTCAATGGCAGACCTCTTGGCATTACCAATGCTTACTTCAATTGAGAACGCCTCTTGCTTGTTGGGAAATTCCTACCTCACATCCCCTAATATTAATGACCAAAATAACCCCTGTCATTTCTTTAAGCACATGATCTGAGAATAACAAGGGGCATGATTGCACTGTCTAATTCGTAATACTGTAACACTGTTTTGCATTAATTCGTTATTGCCCACACCTTGTCCGTGTGAAAAGGGCTACTAAAGCTATGTATCAGTGGAGGCCTGAATCTTCTTGCGGGGTTGACAGAATTATGCGGTAAGAAAAGCCAAATTCTGCTGCATATTGCTGCAAATTCAATGGCACTGTTAATTTGCAATGTTGTCACTTTAATACACATTAACACAGTGTGAGCAAAAATGTCACCCCAGTTTAACATCTATAACCAGCAATCAGCAACTAAAAGATGACCTTTTCATTAACTTCTGACCTAGAAACTATTGCAAAGTCTGCAATTGATGCAACCGACGGTGAAATATGTGGCAAACCTGGTAAATCCATAATTATGCAGAATATGGCAAGGTTTCGGAATCTCATAATTCCACTGGCCCTGCTCAAGGCACTTGCGTGTCATCGTCCATGGTTTCCGAACCCCTAACCGCATGTGCCTTTACAGGGTGTGTTTGTGGTTTTATAGCTCAGTCCCCCGAGAGTTCGCTTCTTCCATCGCGCCACATGTGCGGCCTTGTGGTTGAAACTCTGTGGGAAAGAAAAAGAGAATTCCGAAATCCTCTGGCTTCAGCAATGTTTTGTTGTGATAAAAGATGACGAATTAATGATTAAGTAGAACATTGCAAAGGCGTTTACAGAAATCATTCACGCTGCACCTAGGCTGTGGGTTTATCTGTAACGTGTAAATCTTCTGGTGACCCCGCCCCCTCTCTCACTAAACTGGGCCCTCCCCCTCAGAGTGTGCATTCCACATTCCAGACCTGTGCGGCGTCATTCAATGGCTGTGGAAGGAGCTACAGTGATTAAATAAAGTTTTTTTTTCTCATTTTATCACCCGGAAGAGTTGTGTTTTTTCTGTCAAATATAAAAGATTCCTAGATCTGAAAATGAATTCCGGATTAACTCAGTTAAAAGTATAAGTCTGGCCTACTCGGGGGCACCCTGCTTACTGTTAATAATTGCTCACTTCACAAACCTCGCTATCTAGAAGCACTAAATTACCAGTCAAAAAGTGATGGATGGTATACCTGAATTAATCTCAGCCACTAATATTTAAATCTTTAACTCCTGTAACTCCCCAAATCCTTGCCCCCCCTCTCCTATTTTCCACTTCTCTCCTCTACATCCACCTCCCCTCTCTGGATCTCTCAGCCATCTATAATGCCTCTCTCAACCACATTTCTCTCTGAGTCAGAGCTCTGCCTCTCTTCAGGTTTCTATACTTCACCACTCTTCCCCTCTTTCGTCCCTCATTCAATCCCGCTCTCTGTACCTCATCATCTTTCTATATCACCTCTCACCACCATTCCCATCTCAACATCATATCTCTCTCACTAGCTCAGCTCTCGCTACAGTACCTCTGCCACTACCCAACCTCTCAATTTATCTCACTATTTATTTGCTAGCTTACCTCTCCGTCTCCTGTTTTTCTCTTTCTACCTCTTTCCTCTAAGTTACATATCTCACAACCTTACTACTTTTTCGCTTCCTCTCTTTCTCTACCTTAACCGCTTATTCTCTATCCACCATTATTTTCTCTTTCGTCTTTTTCTGCACATCCTTCTCGATTTCCTCTGCGGCTCTCTCTACCTCTGTCTGGTTTCTCTACCTCACATCTTCCTCACCTCTCTGTTTCTACGTATATCATAACTTTCTATCTACCTCACCTTCTCTACCTCTGAATCAGCCTTATCTCATTCTCTACCTCACTTCTTTTTCTCTACCTCTCTTCTTTTCTGCCCACCCCTGTGCCTATGTTTCCATCCCGGTAACGCTGTCTGCCCCTCTTCCTCAAGCTAAGATCTAATCTGTCTCTTTATCTCTCTTTCTCTGTTTAACTCTTTCTACCTCTCATCTTTCTGGCCACCTCACCTTTCTCTCTTTACTTTACATTTCTCCCAACCTCACTGCTTGCTCTTCCTCGTTTTTAGCTTTACATCCCTTCGCTCTCTACTTCATCTTTCTCACCTTGTCTTTCACTTTACCTGCCTTCTCCGTTCTCTTTTCTCCCTCCGGCTCTCCTTTCTCTTTATCAACAGATAAGGATGTCGGTGTCTGGCCAGAGAGGTGTACAGGAGGGCAGTTAAATGCACAGTTTCAATGTGAATATGTCTTCATTTTATTGCACTACACATTAACCAAGTCACCTTCGCCCTTGTCTTTCCTACAATGGGAGGAACAGGCTACTTAGGCACTGAGGCTAATGTCAAAGATGGCTGTTGAAAGATTTAAAAAATCGATCTAATTGTAACAAAGAGAAGGCTTTATTAATGTTTGTTAAAGCTTTCATTTAGGACTAGGCTAGGCAGCTTGAAGTTTAAAATGTTACTTAATATAATTTGTCATCACGAGTGCTTGAATCAGCCAAAAACGGGTACAAGAGAGAGGGCTCTAAAATATGTCTTGCCCAAGGCCCCAAAAATCCTTAAGGTGGCACTGTGTTTCCAAGATCAGTATGGGCACATTTGAACAAGATAAAAGTAACACAGGAATTTCAGTGACATAAAACAGTATGAGTGATATTATGTGCCTGTGAGCCCCTCCAAGTAGCTGAACAAAAAATAAACTAATAAACATAACATTTCTCAGTACAGAAAGAACAAGAAACACACTTTTAACTTGTAAAGGGTGTCTAGGCATCAGGTGGGCTCTTGGCCACGAGGTCTCAATCTGAGTTTATTTCTACTGGTATCCCAAATATCCCCTGATGACACTTCCTGGTATGCATTAAATGTGGGTCCTTTAAATGTATGCAGAAGGGTGCTTAGTCACAATATTGAGACCAATAAATAGGGAAGCATAGATTTACTTTTCTAACTCCAAGTCTACTTACCTTGACAATACTGTGGTAGCTTGCACTGTGGAGTGCAGATGAATAATTCTGCAAATACTACAAATGCAGGTCATATTTACATGTTTACTTTTTGACTCCTCAAGCCACCAGGTTCTCCATGTGGCTCAGAAACTATCATGTTTGTGTTGAGTGAGGGGGCACATATAGCCCTAATGCATTATTTTACCAGGCTGATCACCTCACAATCATAGCCTATGGCCCAGCAATTCTGACACATTCAGAGGGAACTCATTGCAAATGAGGCACCACTTGAAAGCACTTTGGAACATCTTGCACGGGTCAACGTTGGGTACGCTTCTCTGCCTCAAAGGACCACTGCACCCAAAGATTTTGTACCTCTTCCGAGACCAGAGCCGTGACCTTGTGACTGAAGCCCTCATTGAAAAAGAATGATGCGATCTTTAAGAAACTTAGATTGGCCTAAAGCAGCATAGAAGTGCAGCCGCTGAGCTTGTTAAGGTTGGGAAGAAGATAACTACATTTGAGAGCAAGTTACCCTAGGAGTTCACCACAGAATATTGGCAGATAAAGTTAGAACGAATGCATTATTGCATCAAATGAAAGCAATAAGAAGTGTAAGGAAGTTAAGCAACATACATATTTCAAATGCCCAAAGATAGCTGTCTGAGACTTCAAGTGTTAGCATATTGTTATTACTAACATATCTTGCAAACTATGGGTATATTCACCATTTGTTTCTTTTTAAGCAAGACTTGTAACCCCAAGGAAGCCATTTAAAACCTAATTGGAATATCCATACTATGCATGAGTAAACAAAAATCATGGTGACAGAATAAAAATAGAGAAATACACAGAACGGTATTCCAAGAGACCCTCTAAAGTTGTTTGAGGAAAAACGAAGGGGTAGAGGCACACACACAAAAAGGCAAGACAATGACAGAGATACAATAACATACTTTTCAGAAGAAGGGTGGTAACTTATAGAAGGATAATGCCACAGGCAATAATCAGGGGTTGATCCATAGCAAGAGAGAGAAAACACAAAAGGGGGAAAGAAGGAGGAAGGGAAAGATGCAAAAACAGCAGTAAAGGCTGGAGCTGGGGTAAGAAAGAACCTCCAAAGATTGAGATGGAGGGAGGGGGTCCATGGGGATGGATTAAAAAGGCCTGGGGTGGAATCAAGACTACACAAGCTTGGTATTCTACACCCCAACCTTCGATAGTGCCAGCCATGGGCTTCTGAGCAAAACTGTGGGCCCGTCACTCATTCTTTTACAAATTAAGCACAGGGGAAAGGGCATTTGGTATACCCATTACACAGGACCAAAGGCAGAGGCTATGAAGGGATTGCTTGACCCAATTCTCACTCATTTTATGTGTATCTTGGGCTGTCTGATACCGGCCGAACCGTGAGTAATTATCTTTGGTTGAAGACCCCACTACCAAGACCGGGATCACTAAAAATGATAGGATTCTCCGGACACATATACTGCTTGTAGTCAAGCAGACTGTTGGTGTTCACTGTAAATTGCACCCAATGACCACACGGTCTTGAATCTTAGCCACTGGCAGCCTATTACCTCTCCTCAAAGTAAGTGCTGGGCAAACTCTGAGGCCATGGCCATCAGGCAAAAAGTGTATCTTTCAGCTATGCCGTGCATCCCCTCCACTAGGGATCAATAGGTTTCACCTGCAGCTTTGTGCTGTGGGCATGCAGCATGGCTATTGGCCACAGTGCCATCCTCTACCCCTCTAGAGTCGACATGGCCTTTGATCTCGCACTATGTCCATTACTTCTACCCCAGTACCAACTGGGCAACTACGGTCACAGTGGAAAATATGCAAAGACTTCAGCTGCGCAGAGCAGGTACTGAGCACTGGCCAAGTGTAAGGAAGTGAATGATAAATTACCACAAGTAAACCTGTTAGGTTCAGACAAAGTAATTTAGACCTGAGCTCAACCACTGGTAGCAATGGCACAGAGTAGACAGAGTTAGCTTAAAGAAAATGTTTAAAGCATGTTGAAGTATCAAAACAGTTAAAAAGTCAAAAGCACAAAGCAATAATAATCCCACTCCAAAATTATAATAAGCAAAATCACACCAAAATGTCAAAAATCCAATAAGGGGAACCAGAAATATATATTTTTAAAGATTTAAGAGCGAAATCGGCAAGAAAAATTAAAGCACTAATCAGTAATCATTGTTCGAAGGTGGCTGGGAGCTAGGTGGGATTTTAGTCTATGAACAGAAGGTCAGATATGCCAAGCAAGATTAACCCGGGCAAAGCTTTTACTTTAGAACTTAGCCTTCACCCGAGCAAGGTTGCCGACTGTAACCGAGGAAATCCTCTCTAAGCCAGATAGCCACTGGATGACACCTCACTGAAGCTGTTGCTTTCCGCGAGAAAAGCTCAGAGAAGGAAAAGTTAATGTTTTGTGCCCAGGGATGTCCAAGCATCAGCTGGATACTTTTCGCGCCTTTGCACAGCCAAGATTTCTTCCCACAGGTTAAGTCTCTTTTTTTGGAGCTCAAAATTGTCCAGCAGGGCAAGACTGCAGGCTGTATCCAGTAAGGTCACTCCAAAGTCTGAGAGGCATGCCGTGAGGGTCACCTGAACAGATTTTTCAAGCAGCAAAAAGCTTAGACTGGGCCCAATATGTTTTCTTGCCCAATGAGGTCACGCCTTGGGTGTATTGACTTGGGCGGTTGGCCCAGGCCCTCTGGATGTCAGAAAGTCCAAAACATTTTAAAGGGATATCTTTTCAGCCAATGTTAGAGAAATCCAACAAGCCACTGCCAAGGCTCTTATGAGGTCAGCCAACTAACCCTTGAGTTCCACTTCTTTGTACAAGTGTGAACAGGTCCAGCCCTTCAGATCTCCTCATAGGTATCAAACATCCGTTGCTTCTTCTGGTTTTCCACAAGTCCCGAAAAAGTACTGAGGAGCTGTGGGTAAGGTGCCAACTTTGTAGGTTTCACTAGTTAGTAGGTGGGGCTGACTCCAGGACTTTCCTTAACCAATGGGGAAAAAGTTCCTGTGGGTGACCCTTTTCCCTTTTATAGCACATCCTGTTTGCCTTACTGCAAACTATCTCTAAGTGCACTTTTCTATGGAAACTCCAAGATGGCACAGGCTTTCTGCATTGGGGGGAGCATGTGCACCAGTCAGAGGTGTGTTTAGGGAAGTGAGCATATGTTTAGGGAAATTAATACGCGCCTCCTCCTAAGCTACACCAAACTGAACCTGGGACCAGTTCCCGCTCCACTATGCTGGTGTCCAGCTGGCAACCTTGGGCCAAAAGAACAAAGGCTGTTCCTTGTTTAGGTTTCCCCTTAAACTAAACTATGAATGGGCAGGCTTCACCTCTGTTCCTTTCAAGTTAATGAAGTTCCTGGAACCTTCCCAGCTGACATCCCTGAGCTAATATGTATGAACATCCTTACCCCCAGTTCATCCTGTCACCAGGCTTAAGTCATTGTCTGTTCATAGGGAACAGTTTTCACACCTCATTAAGGTCAAGTCCTACCAGAGCAGCTGCTGTCAGGTTAATGCACATTAACCTCCAGGAGATTCAGTCAGGAGAAAGGCAACATTCTAAAAGTTACTTTTCCTTCACCTTTAGATAGGATGTTAAATAAATATTAAAAATAGTGGTTGAATTTTATTTCTAGCATGTCCAAAACTTGAGATAGCAACATTTATATTTTAATCTGCACTCTAGTTTTTCTCATAGGTAGACAGAGCCCTTTACAGTGAAGAAATCCTTTGGGTGCTTGCTACTGTAGGGAGAAGGCAACATTCAATGTATAAGTATCCCATTTTTAAATACCATGCACTCTACAATGTGGGCTACAAGGCTAGACAAAGGTGACCTGTTATTATTTAAAATGAAGGTTTCTCTATCAAGAGGGTAATTTTTATAGTTCTGGCTTCAGGTTTAAACTGCAGCTGTTAGGCTACAATGTAAGGACGGAAGCTATGTTTTCCTTTGTTACAATAGAGAATGGAACAAAGAATTGCTGCACTCCACAGATTATATTTAACTTTCCCTGCCATAGATGTATTTCTGCACCATATACTATTGCCTTATAGGAAAGGTAAATATGTCAATTAGAATTAAGCTAATGTTTTTAGGACTTAGGGGTCAGAGCACATGCACTAGGTCTGATTAGCAATGTTGCAGCACACAGAGTCACAAACGCAGCAGTACCAGTCCAATAAAAAGGCGTTAATCACTCCAAAAAGGGTACTTTCTAACAGCAAGCTTTCAGGTAAGTCCTGTGCAATATGTCCTTGACCTTGTACTCAGTTTACACTGCCTGAAGACCAGCTTTGCAGGCATCGGACAAAGGTAGCAACTTTCTGCCATCCCCTGCGCCCAGTCCTCTGCACCTAATGGAAACTATCTTCAGGAACTGGTTTTTGCATTGTGGAAAGAAGGCAGGAAGCTATGGCATATCCTGGTGGTTTCCGGTTCTGACTTTTCCTTTATATTTTCTTGCATTTGTTTTGGGAATCTGTTCCCAGCCCTTATTAAGTTAAACCAACATGAATTTGCAGGGCAAAATATATTCAGCGCTTCCTCTTCCTCTTGTTCAAGGGGCATATCCATTACAATGTAATTATTTTAGATCAGCGCTCAGTTGCTTTCAAGCAGGGTTCACACTTGACAGATATCTATATGCCCATGCTCACATTTAGGTAGACATTAAACAAAACAAAAACTTTTGATGACAGCTATCAATCTCCAGGATGACTATGTGGCCCGATGGCCTATTCAGGATACCACTTTGTATTCCTTCACAATTAGGTGAATTTTTGTATCTGTATTTATGAGATCAGTTCATAGAGGCTGCTTCTCTTTTTTTTCCAAGCCTTCTGTGATATCTGGCTTCAGAAGAATGTTGTGGAGTTAATAGCTGCTTAACTTGTAACTTGTCCAAAAACACAGTAGCTCAAACTAGAAGTGAGTGAGTTGTATGAAATGCAACCTGTGAACCTGAAGTGCAATAATGTTTCTGTAATTTCTGAAAGCAAAGAAAACTATATAGGGAAATAGGGTGAGGAAGCGCTTGATTGATATCCACCACAAAGCAATTGTAAAAATGAATTCAAAGGATTACTCTACAAGACCTAATTATCATCATTTTGTGAAGCACTCATGGTGTAATTATTTCCATAAAGGCCCTATGGTCACCTCACACATTGTCTCATTTAAGTCATAATTCCAGGGCACCATTGATTTTAAACTTCTCATACGCATGTTCTTAAGTGCTCTCATACTGTTCAGGAGTGGAGAAAATACCAACACTTGCACATGACATATATGCAGCCTTGGTGCCCAGCAAGGGTCTTGTAGGACTGTTTTTAGATTCTTACAGACATGGCAGTGGTAAGGGTCTCAAGACTAAGGGACTAAGGAGTAGATCTGCCTTTCCATAATAGGAAACATGGGATTTTAGGATTTTAGGAGTAAGTGATGCAAAACATGTCTTTAGGAAAAAACTGCCTCAGTTAACTTATCTTTTCCAGCAGAAATGTCCGTAGACAAAATGTTCCATTTAGAGGTGTCAGAAGTGTCATTTTTAAACCTTGCTAATTATCATGTGGAAACAGGAACAACAGATTGTGGCGAGCCATCATTAAGAAAATGTCTTCAGTTTCTATTTCCACCTCTGAAGATGCATCTTATTCAAAACTTGGTAGTTACGATTCATGGTGAGACAAGGTATCACCATGTACATTGATCATCCGAGTCAATTGGGAAGGGGTTCCCTTTGTCCTTCATAAAAGCAAAGAAATTAAAAACAAGTGAAGCAAACAACGTCAAATAGTCAAAACCAATAGGTTTATGTGCTAAAGCAGCGATTCTTAACCTTTTGATTTCTCTGGACCCCCACTGAATCATTAATTGTAGCCTGGGAGCCGCTCTTGAGTCATTACTGAAAGTCAGGGACCCCCGGGTTAAGCAATTTCTATGATTTGAGCCTCAAAACGAAACACAAAAACAAGTTTACACCAAACAAATGCTCAAATATTGAAATATTTTAACTCACAATCAAATATGGAAAACATTTCACATTTTTAATTTTGCAAAACTGTTGCTGACCCCCTGAGTAGGCCTCAACGGCCTCCAGGATTCCTTAGACTACAGGTTAAGACTGTGCTCAAGGATGCTTCGTAAGCTTATTAAAGCAGACAAAGAAACAAACCGAAGGATCCTTTGCCTTCGATAAAATTCTTTTTTTGTTTCTTTGTCAAAGAAAAGTTGCATAATGTTAGAAATGGGGTTTCTGGTTGGCTAGGGTATGCACCTCAGCCAGGCAGAACTTACCCACTCTAGTCAGGGCAAGGGAGTTACACATCCAAGATAACCCCTGCTCACCCCCTTGGTAGCTTGGCACGAGCAGTCAGGCTTATCCGAGAGGAAATGTGTAAGGCGTTTGCACAACACACACAACACACGTGACGCAATATCCCCACCACTTAGGAAACACAACACCAGATTATATGAAAATATACTGTATTGTACACAATGCAATTATCAGACCAACCATCACATATCAGTACTATCCTGCTACCTTAGCAGTTGTCAGAACATTACACATTAGTTACTCTGCAAACGAGCAGTAGTCACACCTAACACACAGGTTACTTAGTATTCTGCAACATAAGCAGTAGTCAGGAAAACACGTTATTACACCAAAGCACTTGTCATAAGAATATCATACAATGCCCATAATAGGAACATTAGAAAACATATGGCAAGTTAGAAGAACATATTAGCAAGCATGTCCATAAAAGGAACATTTGCATATGCTCACAGAAACATCATAAAACAGGTAGGCAATATATAATGCAATAAAGTCTCTAATAAGAACTTCTGATATATATTGTCCCTTTGAAATACCTGGTAGATGATAAAGGCACCTCCAGTGCCTAAGAGGCCAAGAAGGGGCCCCCGGTGCTCTTCTGCGCAACGTGGGGGACTCCCTGTGCCTTGCGAGAGGAGTTTTGGGGGCCTCCGGTGCTCCTGTGCACTCCTGGGGGCCACGCGATGCTCCTGGGGAGAGGGGCGATCAGCACCCTCTCTGTAATGTTTGAAACGGGCCCCTCCGGGGACCCGTGATCCTTGTGAGGCCCCCCCGGGCCTCTAATGGCCCTCTCCAAAGAGGGGGGGGGGTCCAAAAGCCACAAGACAACCAAGTAGTTGGGGCAATCGAGCCCCTAGGGCAGTGACCGGGGTAAAGCGAACTCCCTTTCCGCCCCGTGTCCTGCTTAGTAGGAGGCAGCCGCCCTCGTCCTCGGTGCGGCTGCCAAAGTGAAGAAGGGAGCAGGGGCCTCTGATGAGGCTTCTTCTCATGCTTCCCTACGCGGCCGCACCTGATGTGGTGCGCGAGCCACTTCTCAGCCCTGACCGGGGCTGTTGAGTGGAACAGGCACCAAGGATGGTGCCTGCAAGTGCCCCGGGGGCGCGTTAAGAAGTGCACTTCGCCCCGGGGCACTGTTTGAAGCGCGCTCGCTCCGATCCTCCTTTCTGGGTGCCCCGGGGGGCACTGGAAACAGTGCGATCCTCACTGCAGCATACAGATATGACGCCCGGGTCGCTGTGGTGATTTGGGGCAATTATGAGAGCGCTTTTCACAGCGCTAGGGCCCCAGTCAACAGCCCAGGCTGCAGCGGTGATTTTCTTGCAAAAGCGCTGAAAAAGGGGAAGCGCTTTACTCAGCAATAGATTAGGCACCAAGGGAAGCACCTCTCATGCTTCAGGGTCACGGCAGGGGTCATGGGCCACAGCACCCTGCCCCTGGGGAGCAAAAGGTTAAAGAAAAGGCCCACAGGCAGAGGGGCCCTAGCAACAGGCCGGCACAAGGGAAAGGCAGCAAGTGGCAAGTCCTTTACAGTGACCAAGCAGGTCACAGGTCAGCACAGCAGCAGCAGTCCATGGCGGTTCCTGTGGAGTCCTTCCAGCATTTCTGTGTCCAGTTCCATGATGTTCAAAGAGTCTCCAAATTGTGGGGAAAATTCCCCTATACTTATACTCAGTCCTTACAATGTTTTGCAATGGTAGGGAGAGGAGGTTCCAGCCAGTTACAACAGGTTCTGGGAGTGCCTCCTCTCTCCTCCAGCACAGGCTCCAAACATCAGTTGGGGTAAACGACCCTATTGTGTGAGGCCAGGGCACAGCCTTTACAAATGTAGATGTTCCCCGCCTCTCCCTTCTCTCAGCCCAGGAAGACTATTCAGTATGCAGATGCACCTCTGTGACACCTCCACCCTCCCTGTGTACAGGCTGTCTGAAAAGTATGCACAAAGCCCCAACTGTCACTCTGCCCAGACGTGGATTGGAGTCAAGCTGCAAAACACCAGAGTCATAAGCACAGATAAATGCGCACTTTCTAGAAGTGGCATTTCTGTGATAGTAATAAAACATACACCCACACCAGTAAGCAGTATTTATTATCACCATCACAACCATACCAAACACGCCTACGCTACCCTTCATAAATCAGACAATACCCCTTACACATAAGGCAGGGCATTTCTAATGCAATCCTATGAGAAGGCAGCACTCACAGCAGTGAAACACCAAGTTGGGCTGTTTGTCACTACCAGGACAGGCCACGCAACCTGGCACATGTCCTGCCTTTCTACATACATGGCACCCTGCCCATAGGGCTAGCTAGTGCGTACCTTAGGGGTGACTTACATGTAGTAAAAGGGGAGTTCTGGGCCTGGCAAGTAAATTTAGATCATTACACATGGAGAGAGGAAGAGGGAGGAGGGGGGATAACTATGGAGGAACACTCCGTACTTAGCTCCCTATAATTCAAAGTACACACAAAAGTACGGGGTTCTCTAGAAGCGGACGTCGCGGATATTAGCGTAGTCCTGGGTTGTATGTATTCCTATTTGGAAGGGTAAAGTCAGTGGAATGTCAGTTGGAAATTACCGAGTGGAACAGCGAGGGGTGGGAAGAAAGGGAATTTCCTTTTACGGACTAGGTGGTCTCACAGACTATATAGTGTCATGCTTCATCATTTGACCACCTAGACCCACCCAGGTAGGACAGTGCCACCTGGGCGGACTCAACCTCACTGTTAAAGGAACAGGAGGGAGTGCGTAAATAAACTTGTTTCTGGAAAGATCGGGATCCAGCTAATCTACTGAAAAACTAAAAACACCTAAGCAGACACCTGTGAAGAGCAACAAATTTAATGGTGGTGTCTGACTGGTGTAGTTAAAAAGGGGGGTTGGGACACCTCTGTGAGGACAAGGACTCACAGGGTCACCTAACTAATTACTAGCCAACATGTTTCTGCCCTCAAAAGTGAGCCAATGAAGGTCTCGGGGCATTCGTCAGGGCCTAGGATCCCTACGTCTCACGTTGGAGGAAAATACTCTATGGGGAAATCAAAGAGTGAGAAAATGAAAAAAGAATGATCTACATTACCCAAGGAATTACCTTGAGGCGGCCCTTTTCTTAGAGGCAGCTAGCCTCTGGTATCCAGGAGGGGGAGTGTCCCCTTATAGTCACACATACATCAAAGGGGACGCTCGCCGTGCGCCTACTTCGTCCTCTCCTTGGACCGCTTGTGACCACAAAAGGGCCGCCTCAAGGTAATTCCTTGGGTAATGTAGATCATTCTTTTTTCATTTTCTCACTCTTTGATTTCCCCATAGAGTATTTTCCTCCAACGTGAGACGTAGGGATCCTAGGCCCTGACGAATGCCCCGAGACCTTCATTGGCTCACTTTTGAGGGCAGAAACATGTTGGCTAGTAATTAGTTAGGTGACCCTGTGAGTCCTTGTCCTCACAGAGGTGTCCCAACCCCCCTTTTTAACTACACCAGTCAGACACCACCATTAAATTTGTTGCTCTTCACAGGTGTCTGCTTAGGTGTTTTTAGTTTTTCAGTAGATTAGCTGGATCCCGATCTTTCCAGAAACAAGTTTATTTACGCACTCCCTCCTGTTCCTTTAACAGTGAGGTTGAGTCCGCCCAGGTGGCACTGTCCTACCTGGGTGGGTCTAGGTGGTCAAATGATGAAGCATGACACTATATAGTGTGTGAGACCACCTAGTCCGTAAAAGGAAATTCCCTTTCTTCCCACCCCTCGCTGTTCCACTCGGTAATTTCCAACTGACATTCCACTGACTTTACCCTTCCAAATAGGAATACATACAACCCAGGACTACGCTAATATCCGCGACGTCCGCTTCTAGAGAACCCCGTACTTACAAGTAAATTTAGATGCCAGGTCCGTGTGGCAGAAAACTGCACACACAGGCCCTGCGCTAGCAGGCCTGAGACAGGTTTGAAAGTCTACTTCAGTGGGTGGCACAAGCAGCGCTGCAGGCACACTAATAGTATTTAATTTACAGGCCCTGGGTATAGAGATACCACTGTACAAGGGACTTATAGGTAAATTAAATATGCCAATTAGGTATAAGCCAATCATACCAACTTTAGATGGGAGAGCACCTGCACTTTAGCACTGGTCAGCAGTGATAAAGTGCTCAGAGTCCTAGAGCCAACAGCGAGAGGTCAGAAAAACCCGGAGGAAGGAGGCAAAAGACTGGGGATGACCCTGCGTAAGGCAAAAAGTCCAACACATATCAAGTGATCCTTCATTATAATTCTTCTTTAGTGTCTGTGACATAAGAAGAAAAGAAAGACTTTGAGGAAAGCTCCCTTGCCACCTCTTCTTCTTTAGACATAGAAACACAAAAGGACCGTAAACCTTCAGTTCAACCCACCTTACATCTCTATGAACTGAAAAAATCAAGTCCCTGCAGCATTTATGAGATGCCATCACAAGGAAAGGCTGACAGGGGAATGAAGGAGTTGGTGGGCAGAGGGCATAACGAGTGCACAGGACAGGAGAGAGGGTGCTACAAGAGAGTGGTGGGCCAAGAGAACCAGGAGTGCACAGGGGAAGGATGGTGGGAGGGAGAAAAAAGAGGATGGTGGGCAGTGAGAAAAAGAAGTGCTCAGGGGAAAGAGGGAGGGGCAGTGTCTAGCCCCTGTGATAAAGAGCATCTAGACCTTTCTATGGTAGTTCTGCTCTGCTCTTTGGGAAGGAGATAAAGAGCCCCTGCTTGTAACAGCCACTACCACTGACATTCCCTGAGTTAACACAGAAACCACGATGGTGTCCTTGCCTGGTCCAAAGGCAGTCGAGTAGCAAGAATTTCTTGGGTAATAATGCAAGTTTAAAAAATGGGTCCCTTTTCACAAGTTGAGAAGTACAACACATTAATGATTCCATGGTCATGCCATCCTCCAATATGGAACACCTGTCGTTCAAGCTCCACAAGACAGCCAACTTCCCCCTAAGTGTCACTCTCATCTACAGACCACCATGACCGCACATCAACTTCACCAGCACCATCATGGACTTTGCTGCACCACTCGCCCTCAATGCTAGCAATTAAATCCTACTCGTAGACCTGTACTCCACCTTGAAGATCACCCCAACCTCAACTCAGGAGCACCACATCGCCAGACACCTCCTGGACTCTATTTTCACTAACTTCTGCAACATTCGAGCCCACACCAGCCACCTGGCCAGACCACACCCTCATCAAGTGAAGCTGGATGAAACTGGAACATCACTGACAAGGACTTGAACACCGCTCTTAACACCCATCTACCCAAAAACAGCAACAGCCTCCCGAAAGCCATCAAAAAAATCTTCACTATTGTGAAAGATTTCACCTCTCCATTGGCCACCTCAAACTTGCAGTTCCTCTGCAACAATCTCTCTAAATTTTTCAGCAAAAAAATCACAGACATTTACAGTAACTTCAGCCTGCAGTCTGACCCAACAGACCTTGACAAACACCTCCCAATCTTAACCAAAGAATGTCTGCTAGCCACATCATCACCCCAGAGGAAACTACCATTACTATGAAGTCAATCCACTTAGGGGCCACATCGGACCCATGCTTCCACCATGCCTACTCCAGACGACTGCAAGCCATCAGCGCCAAGCTCACACCCTTTCTGAAAACTGCCACCTCTTCTGTGATCTTCCCAAATGCTTGGGAATATCCATGTGTCCTGACATTGTAGAAAAAACCCTCAACAGACCCTTCAACGCTCACCAACTACAGACCGATCTTCCTACCACCATTCCTAGTCAACGACTTAAAGAAAATCATTAACATACACCTCACTGAATACCTCAACAACCACCAACTCCTCAACACCATTCAGTCTGGTTTCAGACCCAACAACATCATCCACAATACTGGACAGGGGAGACACAGCGGGCATCCTCCTCCTGGGCCTCACTGCTGCATTTGGCACTGTGTCCCACCCCATCCTCATCCAATGCCTATATGATATCGGAATCTAAGGACACGCATTCCAACGGATCTGCTCCTTCCTGACTGGAAGGACCCAGTCCGTCAGTCTGGCACCATACTCCTCAGATGGGACCTGGGAGTTCCGCAAGGATCCTCCTTGAACCCAACCCTCTTCAATGCATATATGATCCCTCTAACCAGCATCATCCACTCTCATGACATCAGTGTCCTCTCCTATGCCGACAGCACACAACTCATTCTCTCCCTCAAGGACAAGACACCCAGTGCCCAGATCAAGTTCAATACCTGCATGACTAAAAGCGCCATCTGGATAAAGACTAAGGGCCTGATTTAGAACTCTGTGGATGGGATACTCCGTCACAACAGTGACTGTGGCGTAACAAAGGACCCCTGCACTCCCTGTGGTGCGGGGCCCCAATCTCCAGGGGGCCCCCTCAGCACAGTACACTGTGCACGGGCGGCAGGCCTGTGACTGGATCCAGGTGGGAAGGTGGCCCCTGCAAGTACTTTGCAGCGGGCCCCCTCAAGTTTCTTTACGCCACTGAACAGTAGCGGATATCCAGTCCGCCGAAATCTATATCCCATTCTATCCCATGGGATTTAGATTTTTGGTAGACGTGATATCCGTCCCCATTGTGATGAAGTAACCTGCCCTCAGATTTCTAAATCGGCCCTAACTGTCTAAAGCTGAACACCGACATGACCAAACTCGTGATCTTGAAGAAGAGCGCATCAGCGTGGGACTCCACCTCACCTCATGGCCAAAAGAGCTAGGACCAAACCCCAGCCCCACTACCCATGTCACGAAAATCTGGATTATCATTGACAGCAAATTCAACATGTCTGCCCAAGTCAATGCCATCAGCACCTCATGCTTCCATACCCTGAAGATGCTGAGGAAGATTTCCAAATGAATCCCAATTAGCACTCTGAAAACCATTACACATGCCCTGGTCACAAACAAGCTGCACTACGGAAACACTCTCTATGCGGGGATCAATAAAAAGCTCACCAGAAGGCTGTAGACCATTCAGCACTCAGCAGCCAGAATCACTCTCAACCTACCATGAGGTGCACACAGCACACCACACCTGAAAGAGCTCCCCTGGCTCCCCATTCACAAACTAGCACAATCTAATCTCCTCACCTACACTTAAGGCACTACATAACATTGCCCCAGCATACCTCACAATCGCATCTGCTTTCACAAACGTTACAGACACCTCTCCTCATCTGGACTCCTACCTGCACAATTCCAACTTGTATCGAAAACCAGATCCAGCTGTCAAGCCTTCTCCTATATCACTCCTAAAGTGTGGAGCAACCTGCCGCTACACATAAGAGCCTCATTCTCCCTTCTTGAATTTCGCAAGAAGCTTTTTGTATAGGCCCAAGGTGTCACTAGACTCACACCTGTCCAGCGCCAGCATACCCTCCAGGGTGAAAGTGCCCTCTACAAATCTGCAAAACATAACAATAACGTAAGATGATTTTGATACAACCTCCTACCTCTCACTTCCAGTTCCACTGCACCTGTTGCACTGTTGATAGGCATTTGCTCTTTCCATTACAAAGGATAGATGTCTGCTCAAAGCCAGCTGTCTGGAACACACTTTGAAATTATCTGCCATCACTTTCCATAGTATTATGGTTTACTGAGGCTTCCACCATTGCTTTCCATGGGATGATTGTTGTCAAAAGCTGCCGGCTGCACAGTGACGGATATCCAGTCCGCCGAAATCTATACCCCATTCTATCCCATGGTCAGTCATACCATGTCCCCAGAGGGAAAGTGTGATGCATATTCAGCAGTTTGGAAATGGTATTGGGGGGTATGGAGGAGATTTAGGATCCACCTCCGAGTAGGAGTGAGTTTTTAGTAGAGGAGTGTTACTTACCAGTTCTCACCCACTATTTGGTGAGCTGAGGTCAGATCTACCTGACGCACATCTAGAGATGATGGTGATATGAACTTATAGAGCGCTTCTGTTACCTAAATGGTGTTTTGACACTAAAGGATTGCATCAGAGGAAAGGAAGGAGAGAAAGGCGTGAGAATTTAAAACATGACTTGAGTTTTAAGGGCTTGACTAAAAGAAGCAAAACTGCTCAGAGAGTGAAAGGAAAGAGGCAGGCTTTTCCAGGCTTTGACCCATTCAAAGAAAAAGGCTTTACCCCCCTTTGAGATAAAATGGGTGGTAGAAACTGACATTAAAAAAAGAAGGCAGAAGAACACAATGAACGAAAGAACAGGTAATGAAGCAATGGGTTGGTTAAGTAAGAAGGCTCAGTGCCAAAAACAATGTATCTTGAAAAGACAACGCTTTTCTGTGGGGAGCCAGTGCAAGGTGTGGAGACCAGCAGAGATGGAAGCTTTTCATTGAAGAGGAACTAAAAGTCTGGATTGTTATTAAGGAGGATGGTCAGTTTGAGAGCAGGAGGGTGGAAAACATGATGGCTTTCTCCTTTAACTGTTGACAAAAGAGGCGGAAGCAGACTTGAGGGAAGGTGCTCTTTACGAATAGAAGTGAAGCACCCAAATGTCTGTTAATGCCATTGGCAGCTCCTTCATAGGGGCTTCAGGGTTCAGCCCTGCCCCCTGTGAGTCTCACCTTATTGCTCCTCTCCTCACACTGCTTACTATTTAATTGAGCAGGGTTCATGAAAACATGACTTTCCTGTCCTGTTTTCATGAACACTACCTCTCCAGGCTACTGATGGCAGGAAGAGGAGGGACTGAGGCACGAAAAACATTCCTCTCGGTTGGTAATCTGTAGAACGGTATCTGCACTGTGCACATCACCTCCAGTCCCCTAATACAGGCACAATCCATTGTATTTATCAAAAATGCTGTGCATGCCGCAGGCAGTGTAGTGTAGTTTTACAGTTTATATATAGCGTGAGCTTGGCCCAAAGGCATTGCAGCTTTGCACATGAGCAACAAGTTATATTACAGAAGGTCATTTTTTTACATGAGCAACAAATTATATTATACAAGGTCAGATTTTGTTTTTCACCGTGGGAGTGGAGATTTAGTGATTTACCCAGAATCACAGCATGTAGGGCCATCACCAGGGCTCGAACCCAGCTTCAAATTCCAAAGTCTGAAGCTCTGGCCGTTAAGCAACATCAGGGCACAGGGAGCAGATCAGTGTATCCCTTGGGCCAATGAGGAGCCACGGTGCAGCAGGAGCAGGATTCCAAGCACTGTGCCAGCTTTTGATAGGGCAGTACTTCTAGTGCTGTCAAGTACTGGGAGAGGAGTTGAGGTGGACCTTCCCTTTTTAATCATAGCCCTGCTCCTCTGTCTTGTTCCTTTGGGAATAGAGCCTTTTTGGTTCTGATGTCCAGTACAATGTTGCTGTCATGGAGCCATGGAGTTGCCAGCAAAGGAAGTAAGTTAAGTAAAAACCATAGTGTTTTTTCTCTGTGCATGTGCGAGTGCTTGTTTGTCAGTGTATTTATGAGTGATTCCGAGTGAATGAGATTGAGTGTTGTTATAGAATGGTCTGTGCAACCATCTGCGCTCCCTTCTGTAATAGCAAAGTGCTCCAGAGGCAAAGAAAGCGGACGCACATGCCTGTTGTAACCCCTTGGCACTATATGAAATACGGACACATGTGTTTAAAGCAGAGACCATGTACACCAGCAGTTATGAGTGTGTGGAAAAGATTGAGTATGTGTAAGGGTGCTTGTGAGTGAGAGTGTATGGATACGACTGTGCGTGACTGACAGGGAGTTGAAGTGAATATGAGTCGGAATGAGGTAGGGAGTGAGTATGAGTGAGAGTGAGTGAGAGAATGTTCGAGTGCTTTATGCTTGTAAATCTGATGCTCGCCATGTCATACTCGAGATTCCTGATTTAAGGGGGCGCCCAAAGGCAACATGTTGTCTCTGGAATATTCAAGGTAATTCTTGGTATGGCAAAAGGCAGGTCCTGTCATACTGGAAGTAATCCTTTGCATATGAGGGACACCTAGGGCAAAATTCTGGTGCTGGCATATCGGAGGTAATTCTTAACATACAGAGGTCATACTGGAGGTAATTCTGGGAAACCATGGCATAAAGGGGATGGAGGGTCAGAATTATAGATGCAATTCATGAGAAAATACATGGGCTGATATGCTGGAATTACGTTTTACATGCGGTTCACCCGCAGGATATGGGCAGTATCAATGGCAAAATTCTGGTACTTGCATTTTATTTGGAATCCTTGTCCTAATAGGTTGCCTATGAGAAAATAGTGGCAATGGCATACTGGAGGTAATTCTTAACATTCAGGAGGCACCCAAGGCAAATGTGGAAAAAATGAGGTGAACATTTGGCAAATATTAGGCCTCACCACTTTCAGAGATCCCCAGGCGCCACTGGCTGTCGCAGGGACCCTTCTGCTGAGCGACAGATCTGATGGTCTTGGGTGGGCGTTTTGCTGATGATCAGTTGCTGTGATGGGTTGCATTCACATGTGATCCCTGTGCTCTCCCAGAGGAGATGTGATGGTTTGAGGATGAGGATACGCTTTCAGCAGAATAAATGCTGGTACAGTTTAACACCCAAACCATGTGGATGGTGCTCATTTTCACTCACTGCCTGCCTGCTGCCCCTTGGGCATGGCATATGAAAACTGGGTTTCCAGGAGCCTCCGTACAAAGAGGCAGACGATTCTGTAGGGGAATCTGGAGACTTATGTGGGAACTATGGTCCCTACTAGGTCCACCACCTATAGGGCTGGGGGGCAGCCAGCCATATGATGATGTTATGAAGCCTGACACTACCTGTGGGGCTGGGGTGCAGTCAGTCACATGATAATGATGTCAGTACGACTGACACTGTCTGTAGGGCTTGGGTGCAGACAGCCACATGATGACGATGGGGATGGGGATGAGGATGATATTAGGCTGGCTAACACTGCCTAGCCCTAGAGTGCTGGAGTGCAGTCAGTCACATGACGTCTGGCTCTGACACTGACATTGCCACGTGGGTAGTTCAGAGGCCTGCATCGAGTTGGTTCATTTGCGTTCCAAAAGCCTTTTGGATACACCCTCCTATCTGCAACTCTCCAGCTTCCTAACAGGCCAGTCGTCCCTGCCGTGAATTGCTTCACTTTGCGGCTGGGTGCTCGTACAGCGTCGACTGTCCTAGTGTTTTGATTCAGTGGAAGTCAGGAACCCGCTCATTCCCGCTGCTGCCCGGAGGCCTAAAGCAACAAGTTTAGGTAATCCGCAGAGCAGCCTCGGGCTGTAATTAAAGGACTAGTGTCTGAGCGTTACCTCACTCCTGGCACAGACACACAGCCGTGGGCAAGCACTGCGGATGGTTGTTTGTGCCTGGCCCTGGCCCCGGGAGGAAGGAGGGAGAGGAGGAGGGAGAGATTGTGTCTCATCAGCTCAGTCTCGACCATGATTACCACAGAGCTGGGTGTGAGGTCAGCAGACCGGAGGTGTGCCTTCTGACAGGGGCAAGGCCTCGGTCCTCACTGACAGGCAGTGAGCGGGGGCGGGGAGGTCAGACCACAGACACCGCGCGGATCAGACCGGATCACACTGGGGAATTAGGAACCTGAACACGCCAAAGGGAGGGAGGGAAGGTATTGCCACTCAGTTGATGATTCTGGAGACCAGGTAATGTTACCCGATGATTCCTTGAACTGAAGGACGCAGCTCTCCAGTCCTGTACTTTTAATCATCAACAAGTTGCATCCTGGTAGCCTTGATTGCCATCAATGAAACTACCTGGACAAAAGAACTAAATTATTGTGGTGTGTAGCAGAGAAGCCCAGGACTGGGGCCATCGGTCCTTGGTGACTCATTCTGTTGGTGACCTTTACATCAAGAGCCATCACGACAAGTATGATTGGCTTGCTCGGTATACTCTCCCCCCCCCCCACCAACCACACACCTCTCCCCCTCACTGTTACTCTTTCTAAATTATTAGCTGGTACTCCTGGAAGTAGATTTGGAGGAAAAACTTGACGCAAAGTAATGCGTTGGGCTGGATATGTAGTCTGCTCAGGTGCTAGCTCAAGCCTTAGATGCCCCCTCCCAACCTGTGTGATCTTCAGCAAATTACTTCATTTCCTTCTACGACAATGTAGCTGTATTTTAACTGCACAATTCAGCATTATCATGAAATTATAACAATTTAAAAAGTGTATATAATGTGCTAATTATCTCGCTACTAAAAGGCCCACTATAATTTACAATGATAGTGTCTTCTCTTTTGCCTTCGTCACTCATCATTTCCCATCTTCTAGAACCAGATTTTACTTCCCAGACATTTCTCTTCTCTCACCCTTACCATCCCCTCACAAAGTTGTTTTCTTTGAAGAAATGGGGAGTCCTGTTGCAAGGTCTGTCGGGTCCTGTTGGGGGCAGAAGTTGTTGTATATGGTGGTTATCTTGCTGCAGAAGAATTGTGAGAGCTTGTTGCAAAGGTCTGGTGAGAGGGTGATGCTGTTGGAGGTAATGTTGGGGAGGTAAAGAATTTTCACAATGGTGTAGATTTCGTTGCTGCTGTTGGCGCTTTCATCAATGTGACATGCGAGTGTGTAGCGTTTGATGGCACGGATCTGTTGAAGATGGCGCCAATGCGTTAGGTGGAGTTAGGATACACCTGCGCCCGTGGAGGAAAGTTAGCACCCTTAGCAAACAAAACACAGAATTAGTAGTCGAGACGAAATGCAATATGACAAGGAAAACACTAACAACTACACCTGCAAGGCCCCTCACAAACCAGACCTAAGCAACAGTCTACTAACCATACATTACAGTCAACAGTCATCTTTATTTTAAAAAACTATTGACAAATACACTGCAAAGCAACCATCATCAAAGGTCCCCCTATTGCACACGCCTGATCAAAGCAAAACACAACTCCACGCCATCCACACTTTCTACCCACATAGGGCAACACCTCCAGAACCAACCTACACAATGCCCAAAGGAAAACTGCATGAAAGTATATCACCATATGTGTGACATACCAAACTACAGCATCCATCCCACTGGACCCTGACATGGGGAGACACGATTTACTGCCCCAAGTCACTGACACACAGTCCAGACTCTGTTCCCTGTCTGATGGTCTCCTGTACACCCAAAACTCCCTCCTCTACCTCATGTGCCCTCCATTCTCTTGTGACAAGCTCTCTCACAATCACCAATGAGCCCTTCTCCAGTTATAGACATCTTCCTGTACCCAGGTTCTCCAATATACACTTTAACGGGCTTTGTTATCTCTTAGTGCAGCCTTCTCTCACTGCACATTCAACAGCACTGCACTGAAAACTGCAAAGTAAATGAGTCTGCAGGAGAGAGCAGAGAACATGATACAGCAGTGCTGCACTCCTTCCTGGGCCTTAGTATGTCCCGGCATGCAGCACTACACACTGTATGTGAAGTACTGCAGGCAGGGGGTGCAGGGTACAGCAGTGCTTAATTTGTGAATAAAAACGTGCTGGTGCCCAGAGCTCTCCTCTGAAACACGCAGATGCTGCAATTAAATATGCGAGCATGTAATACTGAGGCAGCGTAATCCTGAAGCCATCTCGGGCCTCTTTAATCCATTTACAGCCACTCCCTGCCCCTTCGGCTCACTCTTGCAGCTTTCTGCTTTCTCCCATTGTGACGCTTTTTCGTTTTTCTCTTCCTCCGTCTCTCCCATATGTGTCTTTTGCTCGCAGTAAAAGCCTGAGGCAGAAGAATAAGCGCCGGCCCTCCAAAATAAGTGCTGGTGCCCCACCAGAAACCACAGTCTCAATTTAAGCACTCTGGTACAGCCTCGTAGTACTGCAGACTGTATTGCACAGTGGGACAGTGCTACAAAGGAAGAGTGTGGGACATGGTGGGGGTAAACATAGTACACAGCAAGGGATCAGCTTCAAAATGTGACATACGCCTGGGAATGCAAAGGATATAACGTTATGCGCCACCAGCGATGTTGTTCAGGGCCCCCCATCTTGGTCGTGATGTGTGAAGTCAGTGTACAGCACTAACATGAAATTAAGAGCCTGTAGAGATGTATGTAGCAGCTAAGTTGGAGGGAGACAACACCTTGCACAGACTACATTTTGCATGCAGGGCCCACCACACACACTGGGTATTCTGATGAACTCTGTGTTTTTCTTCCTAGAAGGGAAAGGAATAATGATTACATATAAATCGCTTAAAAACAAGCAAACATAACCAACTAAATGCAAGCAGTAGGCAGCGATCCAAATAATGCGTAATTCCACTCCCAGGCCTGCATTGTGATGTTCCCAGAGTTAAGTTTTGGTGATGCATGTTTGTTTGGGGTCCTTGTGGTGTGGATAGCGCTTTCCATAATGAGGGTTGTGATGAGCAAGTAGAATTCAATGGCGAAAGTTACATTATCAGGCTGATTAGGTGGCAAACTGTACTAAACAATATATGTAGGGTCACACTGTGTTATGTGTTATGGTGGAAATACTGGAGCCAACCTTTGACAAGATGAAACTGTTGGAGCAAGGTTGCCTATCAATCAGTGTGAGGATTCCACATGAATCCATTACCTTGTGAAGGAATTTTGTAGTAACTACCCCAGGGTCTTCTCCACCTCACGGGAAGATAGATGTGTAAAACAACCCCCCATCAGCAACTCCCACGTTATTCAACAGATCAGTGATTCTTAACCTGGGATCTGCGATGCCTACTCGGTGGTCCACAACTGTTTAGAAAATCAAATAAGATTAGCAAATGAATAATAAAGTATACATAAATTAAAGTGGAGAATGTTAAACACTGCAATTGAGAAGACATTTTAAATTAGAGGCTAAAACGTAAGCTGGTATCGTTAGTATGAATTGCCAGAACAGCATACGTAGAGGACACAAGTACAGGAAACAGTAGTATGAACAATTTGTGGTCTTTTTGAAGCATTAGTATGCACAAACAAAAAGAGCACGCATTACTAGCAAAAAAGACAAATTGAAATGCTAGAGTCTAGAATAATGCTTTGTCTTTTAGAAAAAAAACAAATTTTGAAATGCCTTCCCATTTAAATAAAAATGTTTGTATTTTTTTGTTTGTGAATTTAACAATATATTTCACAATTTGTTTATTCGTTTAACATATATGTCTTTCTATAGTATTTGTATTGTTTTGAGGTTCAGATCATAGCAGTTGCTTAGGCTGGGGTCAGTAGCTTCTAATGGTAATTCACTGGAGGTCCAGGGAAGTCAAAGGGTTAAAACCACTGCAATAAACTATTAGAATATTCCAAAACACATTGGCCCTGATTACAAAGTCATGGCAAAAAGGAGTCTGCCCAGGGTTGGAATTATGAGATGGATGCGAAAGATCACAGCACTGCAGTTTTTGCATAATACATTCTGCCAAGTCAAACCTGCTGAAATGTATCTAATGAGAAGGCCCCAATAAAAAGCAAATCATGCTGGATTCGACGTGGTAAATACCTACTCTGCATGCTGTGCCACACTTCCACGTTCAAGGCAAAGCTCAGACTTGAAGCTATATATACCACATCTGGTAACCACCCCCCAGGGGTAAACATATTGTTCTAACATATCTTTTTTAGATTTCATTTTCTTTTGGGAATGTGTTCATGAGCGGACCTATCAGAAGTATCACCTGACCCAGGTGCCACTCTTGGGCTTTCATAAATGTGGAACTTCTTCAAATGCTCTTAAAACCTCAGGGAATACAATCCATGCTTTAAAATGTGCTGTTAAATACACAATTTGGCCTGTTTTTTCCAAACTATTCTCGGGGTGAGACCCTGAACCCACTCAAAGGAGTTAGGCTCACTCACGTTACTCGCTTGAAATTAAGGAAGGCACTTATGCCCCATCACATACAAGGTTCAGCAGCCGCAATTGGTGCCACAAGTAGCTGGCACTTCTATGCCTTTTGTGTTTGTTTGTGAGTATGTGTGTGGGTATGTGAGGTACGTTTGCCCAGCTGCTGCCTGTGCTACAACCATGCTTTGTATGGGGAAGATGAAGTCTTGCTGGCTAAGCTGTACTTATCCTGTGTGAGTTAGTGAAGCTTGGGACAACCTTTTCACTATACAAAAGGCAAAGCTATTTGCTTTGTCAGTACTTGTTCTAATTCTCATTGAAGTGTCGGTAGTTCAGTCCCTGGTGGCAGGGTATGGCACGTGGTGGCTCGCAGTTCCCATGGGAGGGGGTGTAAGTGGTTACAGGAAATTGTATTTTCTAAAGCTGTTATCCAGACTTGGATACCCAAATTGTCTCACCACAAACATTCACCACACACACACCCTGCGAAGCGATGTGGCCTGTTGGTTACCATGGCTGTTGTTACACCCGGCACCCTGGGTCCTAATCCTATCCTGGCCTTCACTGCCTGACCAATCTGTGCGATTTTAGGAAATTCCCCTCTTCTCTTACCCGTCAAAAATCGGGAATACTCTGATTAATAATAATGGCAAGATTAAACACTGGGTAATAAAATAATGTATAAATATTCTTATAAGGGGTAAAACATGATTACATACTTTACAAAGCGTTTTAGAATTAAAAAGTGTTAATTCAATCATAAATAGGAAATACTCTTGATAGAGAAGTCTATTTCAGAGTCAGAAAACTAGGCGTACACACTTGCCTAGTAAACAACAGAATCACTACTAACAAAATTGCTGTACAAGTATTATACTAATAGTTGTTTTCCACACCTTGTCTGTTTCCAAACCTCCACTTAAGCTAGTGGCAGAAGAGCCGATGTGTCACACCCACGCGGTGACACATTTATCCTCTTCCATAGATTAATGATATTTTTGGCAGCTTGATTAATCATCAGGTGGAAACCCATCTCCTGTTCCTCTTATGCCTCACAATTACCGTATGTTTTTACAGGGATATCTTCACCACTTATTTTTGGCATTGTCCATATTCTTTAACCCTTCATATTTTGCTGTGTGCATATGCTATGTTCACTGTTCCCTACTCAAAGGAAAACATGCTTGGAAGAACAACACCTCTATCCAGGTACAGCCGCATTATGCCCAGGCACAGCAATCTCTAATCAAGCACCAATATTATATGCCAGGCAGAGCCGTAAATGACCAACTAGAACCTCATATCTCGAGGCACAGCCTGACACACTGGGATGCTGCCATGAAATTCCCAGCTGTAGGTATCATGTGTCCAAGAATGACTTTTTACCCATAAGTGCTCTTTTTATTACAAAGATGCTATATGCATAGGAACAGCCTAATTTGCCCAGATATTTGTATAATTTGCCAAAATAAAGACTCTTATGTCCAGGTGCCACGTATGCCCTCGTAGCGTCAAATGCCTCGGCACAACTTCCTGAGTCACATGCACTTTGCCCAGATATTACTGGATGTTGGGATAAGGGTTGTGCGCTTCAAGGAGGGTCCCTGGAATTATGCGGCAGGGCCAAATTATGCAGCAGGATTGAGTAAATAAAGTGGCAAGAGAAAGCAAATTATCTATCTAATAATACTTCATTATTTTGTCATTTTTACACTTAACACTGTTGGTGCGTTGGTTGCACCCCATTATTACCAATTTAACACCCAAATATAGCAATAAGCTACAGAAAGGTGGCCAGTCAAACCTTTAAATGGGCTTTACACTGTGCGGCAACGTGTCACTGCTTTTTAAACGTTTGAGCTAGAAACACATTTTTTTTGTTAAAACCTGCAGATTATGCATCAGATGATGGATTATATGTCAAATGCAGAAAATCTCTAACTATGCAAAAAACACTGCAGCTGCACAATCGCATAATTCTAGCGGCGCTGCCTTCCAGAACTGCATAAACAAGCAGAATAGCTCCACCAATGCCGATAAGCAACGAGCCAGTCGGCGGCCTAGCAGTCATGGTTGTGGGCATTACTTTCTCACTGGTTGCCATTGAGTTGACCCCGGGAACAAGAGACAGAGAGAGAGCACGAGAGTGCTCAGTGCCACCACACCTCAGCATTCCTGTGATCCAAGAAGCAGACATCAGCGTGGCATAGTACTCGGAGTTTTCCCAGCCATTGCGGAGTTTTCCATATAAGTATGGATTTACAGCATCTGCAACATAAATGATCATCTGCTGCTTAATATACAGATATCTACGAAATGTATTTGTACTATTTCTAGCTCAAACAGATCAAATGTTGCTTAAAAAAGGGCGCTACTTGTGTTACCAAGCAGTGGTAGTCAACTAGTCACCTTTTTTCGCTGAGTGCTGCAGTCCAGTGTTAAATTTATACTAATAAGGTGAATCTTTTGTCCAACGACTATCAAATTATGTTAAAATGACAAAATAGTAAACACAGTTTGTAAGGCATTCTGCCACATACTTTGTTTTGAGGGGGTGCTGTGTTTAGAATTAACTTTTTCTATTCTATTCTATTCTATTCTATTCTATTCTATTCTATTCTATTCTTTGTGATTTAGAGAGCTCATGGCTACCCATGGGCTCCCCAGTGCTAAACAGCCTGAATAGTAGCAAAAGATCTGTGGAACTGACTGTCCGGTTGATCAAGGTAATCTATTACACAGACAGCCATGATTTTAGGTGTTTGCTGAACCTAACTTCATCTTGGATGTTATGAATCCTAACTGGGAGAGAGTTCCATAACTTTAGAGCAAGGAATGAGAAAGACCTGCCACCCGTCCTTGCTTTGGGCGTTCTGGGAATTTAAACTTGCATTGCATCAGCAGACCTTAACACCCTGCAGGGAGAGAAGCAGTTGGGGGCCTCTTCTGTGGTAGATCCTATGAGGGCCTTGAATTGTATTCTCTGCTCAATTAGTAGCCCATGGAGGGAGGCCAAGGCACTCGAGACTGAGTGGTGCCTAGGAGCTTTTAGTAGTAAATGTGGAGCGGCATTTTGTACAGTCTGCAGTTTTTTGTCACATATTGTGGAGAACCCAAGTACAGTTGGGAGAGGACAAGTGCTTGTACAACAAGCCTTTGGGCGGAGAGCTGAAGGAGATTCCTCAACATCCTGATCGTACCATAACAGTTTACTGAAACTTTACTGGCTTGGATGTCAAAAGTGTGTGAATTCTCAAACCAGATGCCCAGGTTTTTTATTGAAGATTTGGGAGAGGGCACACTAACTAGGGATTCTGGCCAGCTTGCTAGAGACCAAGCATTAAGATCATTACCCACCACTATAACTTTGTTTTTTCACTGTTACGTTTAAGGCAGCAGTGTGCCATCAAGTCGGCCATTTCCTTTAGGCAGGGTCCCAGTTGTGATCCTTTTGCCTGCTTGTCAGGGGTAAGGGACAGTGCAAGTTAGAGTTTGCTCTGGGGCTGCAGAGAGCACAGGTTCTTTTTGACATGTAGTGCATAGTGCTTGTCTGTCAGTCATACGCAATGATGGTGCCTGACCGAGCACACCTGGAAGTGTAAAACAGTTTATCCCATAGAGAACATCTAACCAGACTAACCTTGTTCCTTGGGCTCTCTTTTGCGCTACACATTGAGTAAATAATTATCTTTTCAACTACTCTGACTGTCCATTCTGCCCTTTCTGAACTATGACACCTGTGTATAATATGTATATCCTGAGCCGCCATCGTAAATGTTGCTGTTAAGTATGCATTTGCAGCCACGTTTTTGCACCCTAAAGCAGCCTACTAGTGGAACGTGGTTAACTCCAAATCACCAAAATGGATCAATCAATCATTTCAGAAATTCCCACTGTCAGCATCTAAATCTGAATAGGTGGATCTTTGCTCTACAGTGGCAGCAGGTAAGACAACCTCCTGTGAAGGAGTGCACATGTTGCTGCTAGTCAGAGACTGCTAGACCTTTCAGTTGTATGTTTTTTTGAGTGAGGGACTCAATATCAATTGTTGCACAGGTAGTTGGAGATGTTTGTGAAACATCTTAACAGTCTTCGTCCTGCTTCATTTCAGATATGTATAGTTGCTCACTAAACAGTAGTTCACTTGATTCTTTGCTTTCATCTTTACTTTGTGACTGAAAGTGTGAAGTGACTCAGCAATATTTTTCAAGGCTCAGGTCATATGAGTTAATCTTTTTGCCCAGCTGATTCCAGGCCTAGGTGTTTGCCCAGCTGATTCCAGGCCTAGGTGTTTGCCCAGCTGATCCCAGGCCTAGGTAGTTTAACCACGAGTGTTCCCTGGCCAACTGCCAATTGTGTAAGGCCCTTATGACAAAACCAGGGGACCCCTCGGAGGTACTATATTTACCGAGGCAATACAAGGAAGTCACTTCCAGGAGGAGGATAGAGGTATTAGCCACAAAATTGGATTCATTAGCATTAGCGGCAATTAAAATTGATAGTAAAACCTTTTGGTCTGCGGTTTCAGATATGATGCGTTTAAATCAAAAAGCGACTCAAATTAGTCTTCATATTTCTAGTGAGACATGGGAGGCACACTTTACAAAGATCTATGCGGCCTCAACAGCTGAGATTGACCTTACCATGTCCCCTAATTGTGCGGGAATTTCAGTAACGTTGAGCGAGGTAGAAGATGTCATACGCCAGTGTTAGTGGCAAGGCTTCTGGCCCAGATGGTGTGTCAGTCAATCTTATAAAATACAACCCTGATTTTTGGGCCCCATTATTAACAAACGTTTTTAATAATCTTGCCCACTGCTCTCTATCTAGTTCATAGACAACTTCCATTATAGTACCCATCTTATAGTAGAAAGGCGACCGCTCACAGCTGTGATGTATAGGCCTATATCATTAGTTGATACAACAGTATAGATCCTAGGTATGGTGCTGTATAATGAAAATAAAGAATGGGTGGAGGAGGAGTCTATTCTATATTCCTGTCAGTATGGGTTTAGGAAACAGGTCGGGACAGTTGTGCAATGTTTGAATCTGAACCTGGTTATTAGAAAATACACTGTAGCTAAACAATCTCCTGTGTATTTGGCCTTTATGGACCTGATATCAGCAGTCAATTATGTCAACCGATCAAAATTATGGGCAAATTTCCTTGACTGCAGAATGGATGAAGCACTGGTGCACTTTTCTGCCTAATTGCACAGGGATATGAAGGCAAGAGTTAGAATTAGCACTTATGGGGTCGTCTCTGGTGACATAGGATTTTTGGGGGAGTGAGAGAAAGATGTGTTTTAGATCTGCTTTTATTTATTGTATATATTAATAAACGTCACCCTTTTTCAACTTCCATTATCCAAGATGTCCCCAAGGTTAATGGCTTATTCCTCCCCACTCTCCTTTATGCGGATGATGCAGTGCTGATGGCACATCCGCCAAATGCCTTGTGCCTCTTAGTACATGCCTTTGTAGATTTCATGGGCGCAATAGATTTACAAGCCAACTTCATCAAATCGTATATCATGCCATGCAGCCCTAAAAAACATCAGTTGACCTATCTTGCTGTTGCTAATAATATCTTAAAATGCAATAGCACTTTCTCGTACCTGGGGCTGACATTTGCAACAAATGGATCATGGGCTTCACACATTGCTCAGTGTAGGACTAAATTGACAAGGGCTATTGGCGTTCTATTTAATATACCGCAACCCTGGGGAGGCAGTGCACTTATGCCACTGTTACAAATATATAAAACACATTGTATTCCTATAGCAACCTACGGGGATGAGGTGTGGGGTATCTCCAGATGTGATATTGTTCAGGCTGAAGAAAATAGGATTTGCAGAAAAGTTCTGGTAGTCCCATTTGATCCTATCATGTAATATGCCATACACTCTCCCCCCCCCCCCTTTACTATGGCTAGCAATTCGGAAGAATAATGAGGCGAGTCCCACTAGAGTTATTATTAGGGACTGCCTCAAGTGTGACAAGGGCCTTGTGATACCACAGATAGCCAGTGTGGAATCAAGTTTTCGAAGGATTGACCCTCAGCATGTTTTTATTGATCCCGATGTTAACAGCAACATTAATAAAAAACAACTACAGCAAGCCTTATATAAACATACTTACACTGAAAGAATGATTGTAGAGAGGGAGAATGTGAAAGTTTATTTGCACACAGTAACAGACAGTCCATCTGCAGTGTATCTTATTAGAATGCCAGGATGCTGGGAACACAGCCTACTGTCCCATATCAGGGCTGGCACAATAAAATACCTGCTTTGCTTTCCGTTGGGATTTCCACCTAGCCTTGAACTGCTGTCCTGCCCTTGTAACAGGAGATCAGGCCAAACCATGTTGCACTTCATACTTTTTGTGGTTTTTATTCTAAGGCCCATATTTATACTTTTTGAGTGCTGCATTTGCGCCGCTTTTTGATGCAAAAACGGCGCAAACTTACAAAACACAATTGTGCCGCTTTTGCGGCAAAAATGACGCAAATGCGGCACAAAAAAAGTTTAAATATGGTCCTATGTTTGCTAACCATTTTTTTAATCCTGCTTATTAAAAGGTGCAATTTTAGAGATTTTAGGGTAGCATTCAACCTCCTGCTCCAACTCGTGGAGTACTAGGTAATTGTTCATGTCAGCGCCTTTCTGGAAACGGCCGTACTGGCCCGGAGCTCAATGCTCACTGAATAAGTTTGCACTATTCATCAGGATGAACTGTAACGACTGAAGCTGCTGAGGTTCTGGATGTCTCTTTTATTTTTTGTTTTTTATGTTTGACACTTTTATGTATTTTCAATGTTTTTATGTATTTTATTGTGCTTTTATGGATACTTTACTTATCCGAATAAAGATGTATCTGATCTGATCTCATCTGATCTAAGTTAATATTTTTGCATCGAACTGAATTTATTGATGTAATTTTTTCGGAACCACAAACTCTATTTTCGAAAACAGGAAATACAGTACTTCTTGCAAATATGATTAACAATTCATAAAATGTGGCATAAAACAGTATACGTAAAGGGTGAACAGACACAAAAGGATTCCATGCCTAGTCCGTCCACTTTCACTTAAACACAAGACAGTCTGACACTATCCACAAATCTGAATAGAAAAAAAATCACCCTTAGGCACATCAGGTTTGGAATGTAATGTATACAGTTTCAGGGAGATAGTCATTCACACGAAGTGCTGAAACAGAGTAGGATGCCAACCAGAACCGGGTTCTGGCAGCTATTGTTAGGGTGGAACTGGGTTCTGGGCTGACCTCAGACAGCCTCCCACCTGTGCCCTAGTATCAGTCTTAAGGTAGTAGGGGGGAGTTTGATTTTTCTTGATTGATAGGTCTGTGTGCAATAGCATCTTCTAATGATAAAGGCAAATTGCCACTGGAAGGATCACTAGGATGGGACCATGTGCCTAGGAATCAGCAAGGCTAGCCTTAGACATTGTGACCAGCCTTAAATTAGTAAGGGGTGGTTTGGTTTTTCCTGGTTACCTTCATCTTCTAATGCCAAAACAGGCAGATTACGGGTCATATCTCTGCATTCTCTTGGAATGGTCAGCATGCCCCATAATCAGCAAGGCTAGACCAATGTGTTGTATACAGCCTTTAAGTAATAAAGGGTGGTTCTATGTTCTCTGTAAAGTGTCTGCAGTGTCCAAGGCCAGAGCCTTTGGATGAATAAGTGAAGGAAAGGCTTACCTGAGCTGCAGTATCCATTAGGCTCAGTCAACACACTCTGCTGGCTGGATCCAGATTCAAAGAAGTTAAATTTGGAGTTGTCTGTCAGAGTTACAACCTATCAAGCACTTCATCTCTGCCCATTACATGTGCTGGGTGCCAGTCTGGCCTGGGTCTGAGCTACGACCCCACTAGGGCTCACCGGACTGGTGCTCGTCCACCTTTAGCAGCCTGAGAGAGGCTGGGGCCGAACCTCTGCTCATATTTTTGGCTTCCTTTCACCTAGAAAGAGTAGTTGGCATCTGGGCGTTTTAAAGACCGTTTTATTTCTATGTAGTTATTTCTTTCCTCCTTCATGGGGTGCATTTGTTCAGCAGTAAGGAATATTCTTGTCTAAAAATGTGCTACTGCTTATGTCACCAATTTTAATTCTTATCCTTTTACTCATTCAACACCACCTTTGGCTGGCTCATGTTACCATATAGATTAGAGGGGCCTTCTCTGATTACCCCCTTTTTTGGTGTATACACACTGAGCATCCCGCCCTTATTGCCCTTATGGCCAGACTGGTGCTGTATAGCTGCCTATATGTTATAACTATCATCTGCGTGTCTATCACTCGCATACCCTCAACCATCACACCCCCAGGCGCTGTATACCAGAACGTGATGAATGCACCTCGCGGTCATCACCCATGATATGGAGACCATTCCCACATAGTTTTAAAAAAACACCACCCTTACAAATATACACCCTTAATGGTATAACTTGATATTCGTGTGGCGAATGGCTCCAGTGATTTTCATAAAGGTAGTAAGCTCTATACTAATGCTACAATACAATACAATCCCGTGTGCCAACACAGCGAAATCTACACATTCTGTGCGTGTTTCTAGTGCGGGCAGTAGCAGATCTCATTTCTACCAGTACTAGCTGCATATGCTTTGCATCATCTAGTTTTAACTCCTTTTCTCGAAGTGTTGCCCTGGCTGAGAGCAGTTACTGGTCAGAAAAGAACACAACTGGAACATCACACCTGACCTGGGTTCCCTCGAAGCTGCACGTGTGCGTGCACGCCCAACACCCCGCTTCGAGCCGCGCACTCCGATGCACTGAGCGCGCGCATCCAAACAAACATGGCGCTGCGCGGTTGCGGCCCATTTGAAAGAAACTCTTTCTTCTTTACATCTGCCGAGGAAGCAGCAAGTGATTCATTGGTTATTGCCCACAGAAATGCCCGGAGAAGCTTGGCACATAAACTTCAGGACCCGAGCTGCGTGGACTGATTATTTGCTAAAATTCAGTAATGGTGCAAAAAAAAGGACAATTGTGCAACCTGTGGTAGTGAGTGTCAAAATAAAGCCTGTTTTACGTCCTTGTAACATTTTGTTTGTAACAGTAGCCCTCATCCGACTTCCCTGTTGTTCCACCTTTTGAATCTGTTGGGTCTTGCATTGGGGCACCCTTGATGTGGTAGCCCCTCTCAAATGCATTATGTGTCATCTCTCACGTCCTTCCTTTCCCTGGCCCTCTGACTAGCTTTGAGCCACCAAGTGCTACTGTAATTACAAACTCTGAGCCACGATGCTGCCCATCCTACAGTCCTATGGGCAAAGCGACCAATACGCTTGAAATAAAAAATACCCACGTCTGATCCGCACTGCTCGATCGCCTCACTGATTGAACAAAAATCTGCTTCCTATTCATCCCATGAGATATACATTGCATCATGAAAAATCACATTTTTCTACATCTTATCAACTTTAGAGTGATGAAAGATTGACTTAAAAAATTCAAGGTCTGAACCTTATGCTTTGGAAACTACATTAAGCTACTTGGAGCAGGCACATAACTGGGTTACTTTGCCATGGTTGTAACTTGTGAGCTGAATGAAACACAAGGGTCTCTGTAACAAAAAAAGATTAACTCTTTGAACTATCTTCCATAGTATATAAACTGTGACTTATACTTGCGTGGTATAGATCTGCAGCAGGTACATTAACTCTCAAAGCTGTTTTGTGATGACTCGAACCTCGACTAGAAACTGTACAGAACCCTCTCCAGCAAAAGATTTACTTGCCTGGTTTAAGTTCCTACCATTATATGTGCTGGATACACCTGGATTATTTGCAGTAGGTCCATTAACCCCATACAGTGAGGCTAACGTGCAGTATTTGTGGCTAATTAGGTATGCCAGGCAGAACAAATTTATTCTGTCATTTTTTTTAATTTGTTCCTAGTTTCTTTTAGGGAAAAGTTTGTAAAAGTAGAATGCACACTGTGCAAACAGTCCTCACAGCACACCGCACCATGGTAGCTACTAACTTTGTTAGGAGTGAAATACAACGCAGTTAGAAGACATTCATACTTGTGATTATTAAATCGGGTTGAATGTGTAGCATTGCGCCAACATTTTGTTGACCGAAAAATCGTGATGTGTGAACAGGTATATGACTTATGCCGTTAAGTAATGGTTCTTGATAGAAACTGCCCTGAGGAGGCACAGGAATTGTGTAAGGGCTGACACTTTTAGCCACTTTAAAGGGAGGTAACTCGTTTCTTTAAAAACACTGAAAAGTGGACTTAGAATGGCTGGTTAAAGAGACAAAAAGCAGCCGTTAAAGATCCTTCAAATCAGCAGTATTTGAAATATTTGTCTGGTTTGCCAACGAGCATGAGTCTCCAAGGAATGTGATGTGTCACTCTTTTGATAACGGAATGTTCTCTAATGTTTTCAGGTTTTGTATATAATGTGGGGGCTATACCAACTGATCATTATAAAAAAAATGCATCTTTCAAAATTCTTTATTCACTTAGGCTTTGAAATAAAGGTGGTTTAAGTTTTGCAAAATATGTTTATCACTAATAACAACATAGCAGCAGTGATGGAGCGGGGCTGGTTCTGCGTCCTTACTTGGGCATGCGCTTATATTTGAAGTACTGTAGGCTGACTGGCATTCACTCTATTCCTAATGACACCACCGCTGTGAACTACACCCTATCTGGCGCCATTCCTAACTTACGGCTTCCTGGAATAGTTTTATTTTTCCCTTTCCGGCACTCTTCTCACAGGATTGCACAAGCGGGTATAGTTGTGAAGTGGGATGCAAGCCCATCCTGGCTTTTCAGAAAGTTTGCAAAGCAGTCCCATACGATGACAGCCAAACTCGCCTTTTTCGATAAACTAAGTTTATTGGTTTTATCAAAGATAAGACAAATGAAAGCAATATAACATGGACAAAAATAGCGCTCCTCGTTTTCAGTTTCAGCTCCACCCCTCTCCAAGCCGCTGCCTACCACAATTCAGAACACATTAGGAGGCGTATTATCCATCATAGAGAACAACCCATAGTAATCCACCATTTACCCCACATGTTAGAGAATTTCTGCGAACATCCCCGGGCAATATAGATCAGTTGCTCCTGCTTCGCACACCAATCCATGGCGCCACGCCACAGCTCCGACTTCAGCGGGTCTGGCCGTTTCCAGGACTGTCCTCTGTCTCTCTTGTCCACCAGGGCTGCACCTCCACCAGAGCTCTGCCTCCCCGGGATCTCCTAAAATCATCCATAATCCCCAACTGTACCATCTTTGGAGTCAACAGGATGGAGCTGACCAGGACCACTGGGAGGGTAGTACTCATCCGCGGACAGATCCAAACCTTACGAAAGAAGTCTGTCATCGGGAACTGGCAGCGGGCACACCTGGGGTCAGTAAGGATAAATGGGTAGCTTGGTCGCTGAGAAGTCACGTAGGATTCAAACTCTCCTTCTATCCTGTGTTTTCACCGCTGCATCTAACTTGTTATTTACCTAAATCAGCTACTCCTACCCAGGCCTTTCTTTCCTCAGTGTTTTTTTTACATCTCCTCAGCCCATACGTTTTTCAGATCTTTCTGGTTTTCAAGTGGACCAAATTGCTGCCAGTGATGACAAGCGACACCGCTAGAGCATTATTCGCTGTTATTCGCAATCTACTGAGTCAATTAACAGTCTTCATGGCTACACGATGAATGCACCAGTGACTGAGGTGAGCTACGCAAAACCCTGGCTGTGTCTCTGATCCTCACGCTTCTTCTCATCCAGCCAGGGGTTAAAGTGAATGCAATCTGAGCCTGTGAGGGTTAAAGTGAATTCAATCTTGGACTGTGAGAGTTAAAATGCCTGCAATCCGGCCCTGTGATTTAACTCCTCACTGCTTGAACCGTCTGCAGTGTGATAGACCACAGATGGGCCTCTCCGTCAGCGATGGCAAATTTATAAGAGAATAAAATGTACTATTTGCAGCTGACAACATCTCTTATGCCATGCCAAAGATGGTGGGCACCGTCCCACTGGCAGGCTAAGAGGACACTAACACCAGTGTCAAGATGGAGCTGGCACTAATTCAGGATGTAAAGTGCCAAACAATGGTATCATTACATCAAGTTTGAAATAAAGAGACTACACCATCTTCTGTGGCATGCGGCAGAGGTCTAACACTCACGACCCTCGCACCTTCCCAAACTTTATTGAAAAGGATCAGCCCCAAATGAAATCATAAGAAGAAGTGTGCTTTGTCTGTCAAAGAGTGAATCACTTAAAGATGTCCAGTAGCCAGACACAAGTGAGTATTGCCCTAATGCAATGCAGCCATCTGGAGCACCATCCACCAGTGATGTTGAATGAAAGTATGTGATGCATCCCAAGTTGGTGCCTTGCAAATCTCCAACAAAAGGACTGCCTTTACCTCACCCATGTTACTCTGATAGATCCTCCTTGTATCACCTCCGGTCAAGCAATCTGAGGGGATGATCATGAGAAAGAGGCTACAAACATAACTCAGCTTCACAGAGTACAAGCTTTTCTCCCCTGACCTTCTATGCAAAATATTACAAAGATATCATATGTCCCTCAACCATTTTGTTACCTCCTGGCACACAACGCTTGCTTGCGCTCATCTAAACAATATAGTTCTGCTTCCCAGCTGAAGAGGTAAAAGGAAGAAGGTCAACAGCACAGACCGGTGCTACAAGTCCATATGTCCATTCAGGTCCTGCAGATGTCTTACCAATGTCGCTGCAACTAAGAGAACACGCTGTAATGGTTTTAAAGCGTGGCCTTATATGTCACCCAAGGTTAGAGGCAGATAATGGGCCGGCATTATCACCCTAGCGATTGGAAAAGAAATCTTAAAACTCCTGAAAATTTTGTCAAGTGAAAAGTCATCGTACAGAATTAAAATGTTCTCACTAATCCCCTCATTATTAGTGACCAGTAAAATATGATGGGCTCAAGCAATGGTAATTCTGAGACAGCGATATAACAGGGATTTTAACAGGTGGCTCATAATGAAGGGCTATGTGTTTTTACCACTGTCTGTTGAAGTCAAGCGGAAATTGCCAAACCATGAAACAAATCATCCCTTAAAAAATACAAACTGTCTGGGGTGGGACTTGCTACACGGTGGACTCCTTTAGAAACAAGGATGCTAGCTTTCAGGGTTACCTTCTCAATAGCTGATGACTCTGAACACCCTGGCACTCAATCTCTAGACCTACCAGACCACGGATTTAGCAGCATTGTGGCTGCTAAGTAAGCAGCTGAACTAGAAGTAGGATGTCTTGTAGGCTCTGCAAATTTACTGCTGACCCCTTTAACAAGAAATGATATCAACCCACTTTTCTTCTATACAACACCCGGTACCTTATTTGCTACCACTTTCTTCAGTTTGATAAATATTTTTGCCATTGGAAGGAAAGTTGGGAATGCCTATAGCAGTCGTGCTGTCCAAAGGGCCAGAGCATTTGAACCTCATGCACTGCGAGCCCAGAAACCTAATGCCAGCATACAAGCTCAAGAGACATTTTTATGGGCACAGTCAGACACATGTCCAGGTCCTGCTAGAAGGGAGCAGGGAATTAGTTTGCGTCCTTGTACATTTTACACCTCCAGGGTCTTCAGTGCTTAATTTGTGCTTGTTGATTCCGGTGCTGAGCACTGGCACTTATTTTTCAGGGCCGGCGCTTATTTTTCTGTCTCAAGCATTTACTGCGAGCAAAAGACACATATGGGAAAGACAGAGGGAGAGAAAACGTAAAAGGGTCACAAAGGGAGAAATCAGAAAGCTGCAAGAGAGCGCTGAAAGGGCAGGGAGTGGCTGTAAATGGATGAAAGAGGCCTGTGATGGCTTCATGATTACTCTGCCTCATGATTACTCTGCCTGTGTTCGCACATTTAATTGTAGCCGCCGCGTGTTTAAGAGGAAAGCTTTGGGCACCGGCACGTTTTTATTGTCAAATTAAGCACTGAGGGTCTTCACCTCTGGCAAGAACGCATATCCCTGAAGGGTACGGAGCCGGCGTCAGGTGTGTCACATCCTAGTAAAGATCCTTCTGAGACTTGGTCTGTCAAGGACACAAGCCAGTGGGTATGCAGCCTTCCTGCCACGTTGTTTCAACGCTGGACATTTCAGCGCCTGCACTGCCATGACCACAAACACAACGCAGCAGTAGCAGGCTTCAACCTGTATGGGGGAGTGGAGCTGAGCAGCTGGGATACAGAGGGCAAACCCCCTCAAATGGAGAAGACATACAGGGGGCATCCCCTAAATAAACAAAGAGCAGGGACATGGAGGGTCACTCCCAGTGAAAAAGGAAGGGGGATCACAAACCCCCGTGATCATATTAAGGTTGCGTTTCATCTATAAAAAAAAAAAAAAAAAATTAAAGAGATCTCTGCTCTTACAAGGAATAAAGGAAGACTGGCCGAAAAACACAGGTACAGAAAGAAATGGAGGGTGGGAAGCAGAGTGAATGAGAGGGATGGAGATATCACCGTGGGACAAACACTGGAGTGCATCGGCGTAGGTCCTCTGGTGAGCTGTCCACAGACCGAACCAGTGAACTATCTTGCACAGCACATAGTGCATCACTACATAGCGTTGATCGTAAGGAGCTTCCGTGACTGTTCACACAAGGTATGCGATATTGCTTGAACCCTTGGACACCCGCTGAAAAGTTTAAGATTTGCCTTACTGATTCTGACACTTTTGGCATTGGGAGGTTGCCTAAAGGACCCTGACCCATATGTTGTCCAATTGGGACTAAGACCTTATGTGAATTGATTGAAAGACATAAAAACCATATTCACACATAATACACTTCAGCTTGCTGCAGTCCTGTACGAACACGCAAGGAATTCAAGAACTTGATTTAGTAATTATTCGCCATTTAAATTCAATTCTTTGTAATTGGGAATAATGCCAGAGGGTGTCCCACCATTCTTGGTATTAGTGTGTATGCTATGCACAGACATGTAAAACCAACACTGAACCAATACCGCTTCAAAAACATCATGGGAAGAAACTCTGAGACAAAACAGATGTCTGCCTCCTACAAAGGAAAGCACCCTTGATTATTCCTCTGTAGTACAAAAAGCCTGAAATCTCAAGTCTCCATCGGGTAGAAATGATGCTCGCTTCCCATCGGCTCAGGCCTTTAATGCTGGAGCGGGCCTTTAATGGCCGGTATAGCCCGCTACAGCAGGCTCTAAGGCTATATTAGATGGAAGAGACATAGATCTGAAAGGATATTTGAAGTTCAGCATTAACATTAAAGCTGAGATTATTTAAAGTATTGGCAAAGTAAAACAAGTGCATGGGCATTAAGCTAAAAATTCAGTGCCCAGACGTGAGCGCTGCTGCCAATGACCAAGAGCTCAGTTTTGTCTGAGTTAACAATGAGTGAACGGCTATGCACCCAGTTCCTTACCCCATGAAGGCAGAGAGCCTATTCCTTTCCAGCAAGAGGAAGATCAGGGGGTTCTCCGCAGACACAAAGAAATGAAGGCTGTGTCTTCTAGTAAGTCTACCCTGTGGCTCAAGGTACATAGTAAAAATGTGTGGCAAGGGAGCGGGCATCCTCAGAAAGAAATTAGTGAATCTGTTTTAGCCGCAAGACCGCTGTAGTAATTTCCTCGAGGCCCAACAGCAATTCCTGTGCCAACTGCTCTGTGCCAGCCCACCAGACAGGAAAGGGTAGCGGGCCCACAAAGTTTGTCCGTGGAGGCAGAAGCTTGAGAGTGTTTTCAATTCCTGTTTCTGCGGAGACAGGAAATCATGCTCTAAGAAGATGAGACACGGGGCACTTTAATTCAAGTTTAAGACTATGAAAAACAAGGGCTACTTTGCAGCAAAGTTTCTTGCCAGGGCCTACGGTTTCAGAGGAGGAAGAAAGACATGAAGGTAATGGAGCCCTAGGGTGGATCTTAAGAGGCAATTTAAAAACCATGTTATCAAGTCTTTCCAACCTACAATCAAGAAACAAGGACAGGTGCGGGAGTCGTAATTGCTTCAAGCAAACATTCGTGTTTAGATGCAGCATCAGGTTAAAGGTAGGGTTATTAGAAAAGTCAACAGCTCTCAAAGATACTCAACAATCAACACGTGTTTCATCTCTGTGGTGCACGGGGGTGGCTGGGTTCCCACTAGGGCTGCCGGGTACTGTGGGGTGGCAGGCTGAAGTCGGTGACTGTGTCCAGCCTCAGTCAGGCGTTAGCCTATATTCTCTGCACGTCCCATGCATGCTCAGCACAGTGAACTTCATAAGAGTGGCTGATTTTTCTCCATTAATAGATCATGGTATGGAGCATGCGTTGAGTATAAAATACTCCTGTGCGGTGGGTGCAGAGCATAAACCCACTGCATGGGAATGGGTGTGTCCCCTGTTGTTATGGCAGGGAGATCAAAATAGGGCTGTGTGAGAAGGTAGCCTCTTTCTAGCCTTGTTACCCCCACTTTTGGCCTGTTTGTGAGTGTATGTCAGGGTGTTTGTCACTGTTTTCACTGTCTCACTGGGATCCTGATAGCCAGGCCTCAGTGCTCATAGTGAAAACACTATGTTTTCAGTATGTTTGTTATGTGTCACTGGGATCCTGCTGGTCAGGACCCCAGTGCTCATAGGTTTGTGGCCTATATGTATGTGTCACTGGGACCCTGTCACACAGGGCCCCAGTGCTCATAGGTGTGCATGTATATGTTCCCTGTGTGGTGCCTAACTGTCTCACTGAGGCTCTGCTAACCAGAACCTCAGTGGTTATGCTCTCTCGTTACTTTCAAATTGTCACTAACAGGCTAGTGACCAATTTTACCAATTTACATTGGCTTACTGGAACACCCTTATAATTCCCTAGTATATGGTACTGAGGTACCCAGGGTATTGGGGTTCCAGGAGATCCCTATGGGCTGCAGCAATTCTTTTGCCACCCATAGGGAGCTCTGACAATTCTTACACAGGCCTGCCACTGCAGCCTGAGTGAAATAACGTCCACGTTATTTCACAGCCATTTTACACTGCACTTAAGTAACTTATAAGTCACCTATATGTCTAACCTTTACCTGGTAAAGGTTAGGTGCAAAGTTACTTAGTGTGAGGGCACCCTGGCACTAGCCAAGGTGCCCCCACATTGTTCAGAGCCAATTCACTGAACTTTGTGAGTGCGGGGACACCATTACACGTGTGCACTACATATAGGTCACTACCTATATGTAGCTTCACCATGGTAACTCCGAATATGGCCATGTAACATGTCTATGATCATGGAATTGCCCCCTCTATGCCATCCTGGCATTGTTGGTACAATTCCATGATCCCAGTGGTCTGTAGCACAGACCCTGGTTCTGCCAGACTGCCCTTCCTGGGGTTTCACTGCAGCTGCTGCTGCTGCCAACCCCTCAGACAGGCAGCTGCCCTCCTGGGGTCCAGCCAGGCCTGGCCCAGGATGGCAGAACAAAGAACTTCCTCTGAGAGAGGGTGTGACACCCTCTCCCTTTGGAAAATGGTGTGAAGGCAGGGGAGGAGTAGCCTCCCCCAGCCTCTGGAAATGCTTTGTTGGGCACAGATGTGCCCAATTCTGCATAAGCCAGTCTACACCGGTTCAGGGACCCCTTAGCCCCTGCTCTGGCGCGAAACTGGACAAAGGAAAGGGGAGTGACCACTCCCCTGACCTGCACCTCCCCTGGGAGGTGTCCAGAGCTCCTCCAGTGTGCTCCAGACCTCTGCCATCTTGGAAACAGAGGTGCTGCTGGCACACTGGACTGCTCTGAGTGGCCAGTGCCACCAGGTGACGTCAGAGACTCCTTGTGATAGGCTCCTTCAGGTGTTAGTAGCCTTTCCTCTCTCCTAGGTAGCCAAACCCTCTTTTCTGGCTATTTAGGGTCTCTGTCTCTGGGGAAACTTTAGATAACGAATGCATGAGCTCAGCCGAGTTCCTCTGCATCTCCCTCTTCACCTTCTGATAAGGAATCGACCGCTGACCGCGCTGGAAGCCTGCAAACCTGCAACATAGTAGCAAAGACGACTACTGCAACTCTGTAACGCTGATCCTGCCGCCTTCTCGACTGTTTTCCTGCTTGTGCATGCTGTGGGGGTAGTCTGCCTCCTCTCTGCACCAGAAGCTCCGAAGAAATCTCCCGTGGGTCGACGGAATCTTCCCCCTGCAACCGCAGGCACCAAAAAGCTGCATCTCCGGTCCCTTGGGTCTCCTCTCAGCACGACGAGCGAGGTCCCTCGAATCCAGCGACACCGTCCAAGTGACCCCCACAGTCCAGTGACTCTTCAGCCCGAGTTTGGTGGAGGTAAGTCCTTGCCTCACCTCGCTGGGCTGCATTGCTGGGAACCGCGACTTTGCAAGCTTCTCAGGCCCCTGTGCACTTCCGGCGGAAATCCTGTGTGCACAGCCAAGCCTGGGTCCACGGCACTCTAACCTGCATTGCACGACTTTCTAAGTTGGTCTCCGGCGACGTGGGACTCCTTTGTGCAACTTCGGCGAGCACTGTTTCACGCATCCTCGTAGTGCCTGTTTCTGGCACTTCTCCGGGTGCTACCTGCTTCAGTGAGGGCTCCTTGTCTTGCTCGACGTCCCCTCTCTCTGCAGGTCCAATTTGCGACCTTCTGGTCCCTCCTGGGCCCCAGCAGCGTCCAAAAACGCCAAACGCACGATTTGCGTGTAGCAAGGCTTGTTGGCGTCCATCCGGCGGGAAAACACTTCTGCACGACTCTCCAAGGCGCGGGGGATCCATCCTCCAAAGGGGAAGTCTCTAGCCCTTGTCGTTCCTGCAGTATTCACAGTTCTTCAGCCTAGTAAGAGCTTCTTTGCACCAACCGCTGGCATTTCTTGGGCATCTGCCCATCTCCGAGCTGCTTGTGACTTTTGGACTTGGTCCCCTTGTTCCACAGGTACCCTCAGACAGGAATCCATCATTGTTGCATTGCTGATTTGTGTTTTCCTTGCATTTTCCCTCTAACACGACTATTTTGTCCTTAGGGGAACTTTGGTGCACTTTGCACTCACTTTTCAGGGTCTTGGGGAGGGTTATTTTTCTAACTCTCACTATTTTCTAATAGTCCCAGCGACCCTCTACAAGGTCACATAGGTTTGGGGTCCATTCGTGGTTCGCATTCCACTTCTGGAGTATATGGTTTGTGTTGCCCCTATCCCTATGTTTCCCCATTGCATCCTATTGTAACTATACATTGTTTGCACTGTTTTCTAAGACTATACTGCATATTTTTGCTATTGTGTATATATATCTTGTGTATATTTCCTATCCTCTCACTGAGGGTACACTCTAAGATACTTTGGCATATTGTCATAAAAATAAAGTACCTTTATTTTTAGTATAACTGTGTATTGTGTTTTCTTATGATATTGTGCATATGACACTAAGTGGTACTGTAGTAGCTTCACACGTCTCCTAGTTCAGCCTGAGCTGCTTTGCTAAGCTACCATTATCTATCAGCCTAAGCTGCTAGACACCCTATACACTAATAAGGGATAACTGGGCCTGGTGCAAGGTGCAAGTACCCCTTGGTACTCACTACAAGCCAGTCCAGCCTCCTACATTGGTTGTGCAGCGGTGGGATAAGTGCTTGAGACTACTTACCACTCTTGTCATTGTACTTTTCATAAGAGAAAAATATACAAAACAAGGTCAGTGTATATACACATAGCCAAAAAGTTTTGCATTTCCTCTTTTCACTCTTTTCTAAGTGCTGAAAAGTACTTCTAAACTTTCAAAAAGTTCTTAAAAGTTTAAAAAGTTTTTTTCTGTCTTTCCAAAAAGTTCTGGAAACTTTTTTCTCTTTTTCTATCACTTTAACTCTCTCAAAAAAATGTCTGGCACAGGAAAAAATGTTGAACTGTCCAAACTTGCATATGATCACCTTAGCTGGAAAGGAGCAAGGAGTCTCTGCATAGAGAGAGGTTTGAGTGTAGGGAAGAATCCTTCCTTAGAACTGTTAATTAATATGCTTAGAGTACAGGATAAGGCCATAAGTGCCCAATCTGTAGAAAAAGTAGCTAATGGTTCTCAATCTGATCCAGGGACTCCCCCAGGAAAAGGTTCAGGAAAGAAACTTCTCAGCCTGCCCATTACTAGACAGTCTAGCATAGTTGGTACAGAGGTTGAATCACACCATACTAATGGTGTGCTCTCACATTATACTGGTAGCCAAGCTGTTAGGGTGCCCTCTGTAAGGGACAGGTCTCCTTCTGTTCATTCCCATCATACCTCTGTATCTAGAAATGTCCCTCCCACCCACCCTGATGACAGATTGTTAGAAAGGGAGCTCAATAGATTGAGAGTGGAACAAACCAGACTGAAGCTCAAGAAGCAACAGCTGGATTTGGATAGACAGTCTTTAGAAGTAGAGAGGGAAAGACAGAAGTTGGGTTTAGATACCCATGGTGGCAGCAGCAGTATTCCCCATAGTCATCCTGCAAAAGAGCATGATTCCAGGAATCTGCACAAGATAGTTCCCCCTTATAAGGAGGGGGATGACATTAACAAGTGGTTTGCTGCACTTGAGAGGGCCTGTGTTGTACAGGATGTCCCTCAAAGGCAGTGGGCTGCTATCCTATGGCTATCATTTAGTGGAAAAGGTAGGGATAGGCTCCTTACTGTGAAAGAAAATGATGCCAATAATTTTACAGTTCTTAAGAATGCACTCCTGGATGGTTATGGCTTAACCACTGAACAGTACAGGATAAAGTTCAGAGAGACCAAAAAGGAGTCTTCACAAGACTGGGTTGATTTCATTGACCATTCAGTGAAGGCCTTGGAGGGGTGGTTACATGGCAGTAAAGTTACTGATTATGAAAGCCTGTATAACACAATCCTGAGAGAGCATATACTTAATAATTGTGTGTCTGATTTGTTGCACCAGTACCTGGTAGACTCTGATCTGACCTCTCCCCAAGAATTGGGAAAGAAGGCAGACAAATGGGTCAGAACAAGGGTGAACAGAAAAGTTCATACAGGGGGTGACAAAGATGGCAATAAGAAGAAAGATGGTGAAAACTCTCAAGATAAGCATGGGGATAAGGGTAAAACCAAAGATCCCACTTCAAATCTTAAACACTCTTCAGAGGGTGGGGATAAAACAAATTCTTCCTCTTCTTCCCAACCTGCACACATTAAAAAGCCTTGGTGCTTTGTGTGTAAAAACAGAGGCCATAGGCCAGGGGATAAGTCCTGTCCAGGTAAACCCCCTGAGCCTACCACCACTAATACATCAAGCTCTAGTGCCCCTAGCAGTAGTGGTACTAGTGGTGGGACTGCTGGCAACAGTCAAGCAAAGGGTGTAGTTGGGTTCACTTATGGGTCCATAGTGGAAACTGATGTAATCAGTCCCAAGACAGTTTCTGTCACACCTAGTGGCATTGGCCTTGCCACACTGGCTGCTTGTCCCCTTACAATGGATAAGTACAGGCAGACAGTTTCAATAAATGGTGTTGAGGCCTTGGCCTACAGGGACACAGGTGCCAGTTTCACTTTGGTGACTGAAAACCTAGTGCCTCCTGAACAACACATCATTGGACAACAGTATAAGATTATTGATGTCCATAACTCCACTAAGTTTCTTCCCTTAGCTATAATTCAGTTTAGTTGGGGTGGAGTTACTGGCCCTAAGCAGGTGGTGGTATCACCTAGCTTACCTGTAGACTGTCTCTTAGGTAATGACCTAGAGGCCTCAGGTTGGGCTGATGTAGAGTTTTATGCCCATGCAGCCATGCTGGGCATCCCTGAGGAATTGTTCCCTCTCATTTCAAGTGAAATGAAAAAGCAAAGGAGAGAAGGCCTGAAAACTCAGGATCCCTCTCCATCAACAGGTAAAAAGGGTATCACAGTATCCCCTAACCACCCTACCATTCAGGATACTATTCCTGTGGTGGGAGAAACCTCTCCTGGGGTGGCACCTGTTCCAAGGGAATCATCAGCTGGCAAAGCTGGACTCCCTGAGGTGGAAGTACCTCTCTGTGGGATAACTAACATTGGTGAGAAAAACAGCACCATTTTAGTTAACATGGAGTATCCCTCCAGCCCTCCCAGAGAAACTTTAGGGCAGAAACCCTGCACTACCTCACAACACTTAGGACAGCATCCCTGCCCTAGTGTGGAGCTCATAGGACAGCATCCCTGCCCTGCTCCAACTCAAGAGAAACAGCATCCCTGTTCTCTCTTCCAGCCAGATGGACAAAGTTTTTGCCCAGCTATGGCTTTTCTGAGACAGCATCCCTGTCTGGCATTTCCATCACTACAAATAGGTTCAGTGGACAATTCCCACTGCTCTAAACTAAAACTTACTGATAGAAACTCTGAAAATACATCTTCACATTGTTGCTTAGCTAAAAAACTTCAAACAGGGTGGTTTACATCCCCACAGGGAAGTAACCATATAGTGGATGATAAAGGGAGTAACCAGTCTATTGCAGAGCTACTCTCTACTTATCACCACTTAGACAATAAAGTCTCAACTGGCCAAGGTTAGCCTTATTGTCCTTCGTTTGGGGGGGGGTTGTGTGAGAAGGTAGCCTCTTTCTAGCCTTGTTACCCCCACTTTTGGCCTGTTTGTGAGTGTATGTCAGGGTGTTTGTCACTGTTTTCACTGTCTCACTGGGATCCTGATAGCCAGGCCTCAGTGCTCATAGTGAAAACACTATGTTTTCAGTATGTTTGTTATGTGTCACTGGGATCCTGCTGGTCAGGACCCCAGTGCTCATAGGTTTGTGGCCTATATGTATGTGTCACTGGGACCCTGTCACACAGGGCCCCAGTGCTCATAGGTGTGCATGTATATGTTCCCTATGTGGTGCCTAACTGTCTCACTGAGGCTCTGCTAACCAGAACCTCAGTGGTTATGCTCTCTCGTTACTTTCAAATTGTCACTAACAGGCTAGTGACCAATTTTACCAATTTACATTGGCTTACTGGAACACCCTTATAATTCCCTAGTATATGGTACTGAGGTACCCAGGGTATTGGGGTTCCAGGAGATCCCTATGGGCTGCAGCAATTCTTTTGCCACCCATAGGGAGCTCTGACAATTCTTACACAGGCCTGCCACTGCAGCCTGAGTGAAATAACGTCCACGTTATTTCACAGCCATTTTACACTGCACTTAAGTAACTTATAAGTCACCTATATGTCTAACCTTTACCTGGTAAAGGTTAGGTGCAAAGTTACTTAGTGTGAGGGCACCCTGGCACTAGCCAAGGTGCCCCCACATTGTTCAGAGCCAATTCACTGAACTTTGTGAGTGCGGGGACACCATTACACGTGTGCACTACATATAGGTCACTACCTATATGTAGCTTCACCATGGTAACTCCGAATATGGCCATGTAACATGTCTATGATCATGGAATTGCCCCCTCTATGCCATCCTGGCATTGTTGGTACAATTCCATGATCCCAGTGGTCTGTAGCACAGACCCTGGTACTGCCAGACTGCCCTTCCTGGGGTTTCACTGCAGCTGCTGCTGCTGCCAACCCCTCAGACAGGCAGCTGCCCTCCTGGGGTCCAGCCAGGCCTGGCCCAGGATGGCAGAACAAAGAACTTCCTCTGAGAGAGGGTGTGACACCCTCTCCCTTTGGAAAATGGTGTGAAGGCAGGGGAGGAGTAGCCTCCCCCAGCCTCTGGAAATGCTTTGTTGGGCACAGATGTGCCCAATTCTGCATAAGCCAGTCTACACCGGTTCAGGGACCCCTTAGCCCCTGCTCTGGCGCGAAACTGGACAAAGGAAAGGGGAGTGACCACTCCCCTGACCTGCACCTCCCCTGGGAGGTGTCCAGAGCTCCTCCAGTGTGCTCCAGACCTCTGCCATCTTGGAAACAGAGGTGCTGCTGGCACACTGGACTGCTCTGAGTGGCCAGTGCCACCAGGTGACGTCAGAGACTCCTTGTGATAGGCTCCTTCAGGTGTTAGTAGCCTTTCCTCTCTCCTAGGTAGCCAAACCCTCTTTTCTGGCTATTTAGGGTCTCTGTCTCTGGGGAAACTTTAGATAACGAATGCATGAGCTCAGCCGAGTTCCTCTGCATCTCCCTCTTCACCTTCTGATAAGGAATCGACCGCTGACCGCGCTGGAAGCCTGCAAACCTGCAACATAGTAGCAAAGACGACTACTGCAACTCTGTAACGCTGATCCTGCCGCCTTCTCGACTGTTTTCCTGCTTGTGCATGCTGTGGGGGTAGTCTGCCTCCTCTCTGCACCAGAAGCTCCGAAGAAATCTCCCGTGGGTCGACGGAATCTTCCCCCTGCAACCGCAGGCACCAAAAAGCTGCATCTCCGGTCCCTTGGGTCTCCTCTCAGCACGACGAGCGAGGTCCCTCGAATCCAGCGACACCGTCCAAGTGACCCCCACAGTCCAGTGACTCTTCAGCCCGAGTTTGGTGGAGGTAAGTCCTTGCCTCACCTCGCTGGGCTGCATTGCTGGGAACCGCGACTTTGCAAGCTTCTCAGGCCCCTGTGCACTTCCGGCGGAAATCCTGTGTGCACAGCCAAGCCTGGGTCCACGGCACTCTAACCTGCATTGCACGACTTTCTAAGTTGGTCTCCGGCGACGTGGGACTCCTTTGTGCAACTTCGGCGAGCACCGTTTCACGCATCCTCGTAGTGCCTGTTTCTGGCACTTCTCCGGGTGCTACCTGCTTCAGTGAGGGCTCCTTGTCTTGCTCGACGTCCCCTCTCTCTGCAGGTCCAATTTGCGACCTTCTGGTCCCTCCTGGGCCCCAGCAGCGTCCAAAAACGCCAAACGCACGATTTGCGTGTAGCAAGGCTTGTTGGCGTCCATCCGGCGGGAAAACACTTCTGCACGACTCTCCAAGGCGCGGGGGATCCATCCTCCAAAGGGGAAGTCTCTAGCCCTTGTCGTTCCTGCAGTATTCACAGTTCTTCAGCCTAGTAAGAGCTTCTTTGCACCAACCGCTGGCATTTCTTGGGCATCTGCCCATCTCCGAGCTGCTTGTGACTTTTGGACTTGGTCCCCTTGTTCCACAGGTACCCTCAGACAGGAATCCATCATTGTTGCATTGCTGATTTGTGTTTTCCTTGCATTTTCCCTCTAACACGACTATTTTGTCCTTAGGGGAACTTTGGTGCACTTTGCACTCACTTTTCAGGGTCTTGGGGAGGGTTATTTTTCTAACTCTCACTATTTTCTAATAGTCCCAGCGACCCTCTACAAGGTCACATAGGTTTGGGGTCCATTCGTGGTTCGCATTCCACTTCTGGAGTATATGGTTTGTGTTGCCCCTATCCCTATGTTTCCCCATTGCATCCTATTGTAACTATACATTGTTTGCACTGTTTTCTAAGACTATACTGCATATTTTTGCTATTGTGTATATATATCTTGTGTATATTTCCTATCCTCTCACTGAGGGTACACTCTAAGATACTTTGGCATATTGTCATAAAAATAAAGTACCTTTATTTTTAGTATAACTGTGTATTGTGTTTTCTTATGATATTGTGCATATGACACTAAGTGGTACTGTAGTAGCTTCACACGTCTCCTAGTTCAGCCTGAGCTGCTTTGCTAAGCTACCATTATCTATCAGCCTAAGCTGCTAGACACCCTATACACTAATAAGGGATAACTGGGCCTGGTGCAAGGTGCAAGTACCCCTTGGTACTCACTACAAGCCAGTCCAGCCTCCTACAGGCTGGCAGATAAAAGCAACAAGCATTAGCACAGCCAATAGGTCGTGCATTTGGATCTATTGGCTTTGCCAATTGTTTCAGCTGTGCTGTACTACATCCCTAATGATGTACATCATGACTAGAAAAAAAAGGAAATAGGTGTTCCTGTAGGCGCGTGCATCCAGCATATGTGCACCTACAAAATGACGTGAACACTTTTTTACTTTTTTATTTACCTATCTGAGTTGGATCAGTAAATAAAAAGGAAAAAAGAAGCATGAGTGTGTGGAAGGAAGCAACACAGAGGGGGAGTTGGAATAAAGGAGGGCAGTGGTGGGGAGGTCGCAGGTGGAGGAAGCAACACAAAGGCATAGAGAGAGAAGCAAACAGAGAGAGAGGAATGTGAAAGAAAGCAAACAAACCAGGGAGAGTGGGGAACAGAAGCATATGGATGTGAATGCTACCCAAGGGGCGGAAGCTGTGATACCAGTGTGCTGGTGCCAATGCCGCTTCCATCTTACTATGAGGAGACCAGTTGACGGCCACTCGTGCGTCTTCTCACCTACCTTTTTCATTACCCTGCATGAAATTGTCACAACCAAACCGTAGGGTACTAAAGCCAAATTCCTTTCCACCATTAGAGCCAATAGCTCATTTGCTATGCCCCGGCTGGGAGGTACAGCAGCCTCGCTTTAGGTTTTTAGTAGGGTCTAGTGGACGGTATAGTTGGTGTTTTTCCAAACTATGAGCCAGGCTGCACAGCTCATCTGTGCCTGTGTGAGTGAAGAATCAATTTATTTTCCTGGAAGTTCTAGGAGAACAGTTTTGTCTTAGTCTCCCTGTTGTAAGCCTGTGTACATTGACTTGGATACTTCTGAAAAAAAAATCCTTGGAGTGCTAGTTCCACATTGTGATCACCCTAACCCAGGCAAAAATCACCCCTTAATTTTTAAAAATAAAGATCTGGCACCTTGAAAGGAGCTCCCTTTTGCTAGGGCTGCAGCCTCAAGACTGAAGAGCAAAGGTTCTCTCTGAGCACCCAACAACTGATAGAGGTTTGCCTTTGTAGTTTCTGTATACACACAGGACAGTAGGAGTTCCAGAAGAACTTTAAACTTCTTGACCAATGATGGGTGCGAGTGCGAATGGGTGCGAATGTGACCAAGGATGACTGCCAATGGTTTAGACTATTTGAAAGCATTCTTCCAATCACATTTTGGGGGTCATTCTGACTCCCGCCGGGCGCGGTCACCGCGCGCACGGCGGGAGCCGCCAAAATACCGTACCGCGGCGGGTATTTTGAGTTTTCCCCTGGGCTGGCGGGCGGCCTTCAAAAGGCCGCCCGCCAGCCCAGGGGAAAACGACCTTCCCACCATGAAGCCGGCTCGTAATCGAGCCGGCGGAGTGGGAAGGTGCGACGGGTGCTACTGCACCCGTCGCGTATTTCACTGTCTGCTATGCAGACAGTGAAATACAAGCGGGGCCCTCTTACGGGGGCCCCTGCAGTGCCCATGCCATTGGCATGGGCACTGCAGGGGCCCCCAGGGGCCCCGCGACACCCCCTACCGCCATCCTGTTCCTGGCGGGCGAACCGCCAGGAACAGGATGGCGGTAGGGGGTGTCAGAATCCCCAAGGCGGCACAGCATGCTGCGCCGCCTTGGAGGATTGTGACGGGCAGCGGAAAACCGGCGGGAGACCGCCGGTTTTCCTGCACTGACCGCGGCCAAAGCGCCGCGGTCAGAATGCCCTGCGGGGCACCGCCGGTCTGTCGGCGGTGCTCCCGCCGACCCTGGCCCCGGCGGTCTGAGACCGCCGGGGTCAGAATGACCCCCTTTGTGTGTTTGATGTAATGTCCTAAGTGACTAAGGGTATGCCCAGACTTGATTGCCTTACTCACTGTGCCGTAGAATCTATGCCATACCTCATTGCCAAGGCCTAACAAGACAGAAATCAAACTGGGGTTGTTTTTGGTCCTTTCTGAAGGAGAGTGCAGTTCCCTGGCAGTTTGGGATGAACCGTCTTCCCGTAAGGAGGAGGGTCATTAATGAGTTGCATAAGGTCGGCCTCTGTCTATGTTGGCAGAGTGGGCAAAAAGTGATGGGCTGGAATGCTACCCAACGCAATTGCCAATGGTTTAGACTATTTTCAAGTATTCCTCCCATCACGTTTTGTGCCAGACTCCAAATATAAGTGCCAGCTCTTGTGCCAACAATTGCAACCACTGCCTCAAAATAAATATTGTTTCCAAGGAACCCGATATCAGCTTAGCCTGTCCCCCACTGATGTCTGGCCAGCAGATTTGAGAAATGTCAGTGAGCAAAGGCACAAGTATGTTACGATGTTATGTTACAATGCTTGTATAGCGCATGGCTACCCAAAGGCCTCCCAGCGCTAAAGGACCAATCTACAGAATTCTGGATGCATAACAAAACATATTAGAACAGCCAAGTTTTTAATCCTTTCCGAAAATTAAAGTAATGACTAGTTAACCGAAGGCTTCGTGGGGAGGGAATTCCACAGTTTGGCTCTGAGATAAGCCACTGTGGTGCCTCCCCATCTAGATTTATTAACTCTAGGTACAGCGGCAGACGCTGCTGAAGTATGCAGTGGCACTGGCAGCCGTGCATTGTGATAGTGTGGACTGTCTGGCAGATGGTTAAGTTACTTACACAAAACTACAAAGAAGAATTAAGCAAACCTTTCTAAAACAATGTTACCAAATCTCACAACAGTTGGAGTAGAATTTAGAAAAAAAAATGTTTGACACTCTAATACTGCCTGCCTGTTACGTCTCTGTGCGTGATTTTTTTTGTAAGTGTGAGTTTTAACAACTGCGAGAGTGGAATAAGGGTGAAAACTCCCTCTTTATGAGGTTGATTTACTGTTTTTGTGGTAGAAAATCCTGCAGCTTCGAGACTGCCAAAACAAACTCACAATATCTTAACAGTGCATTACGAGTTGCAAATCTGTTTGCAACTCTCAGTGTACACTTTGAGACGCCTCGTGATCCACAAGGAAGAAGTAGCATGAAGGGTTCCTCCACATCCACCTTGCTGATCCCACTCAACATCAATTTTAGTTGCAAACCCCTGAATGGATCTCGACAGCACCAAGGTGGAAGCTGTCCATGAATGTAAACTGTGGGAGACGTCAGCGATCCAAGGGCCAGACCATACTACCCCTATGGTCTTTTGCATCTTCCTAATTATCTTTAATTTTATCTGTGTGATTCAACAGCGGTGCATAGGGCCCTATCTCACTTCTGTTCACACTTCTCTTCACTAGCCTTGAAATGGTTTTGAAAGCTTTCAAGATTTTTCAGGAACTCTATCTCGCAATTTTTAAATAAAAAAATCCTTATTCACTTCTAATTTTGTAACCATTGTAAAAATATAATTTTTTGATATACTATTTTTTATTTTTATTTTATTAAATTCTTCTGTGCAGTGCTCCGATGCATGACAGACCTATTCTACTCTATCGAATATAACATAAATAAATGCATAAATGTATCTAATAGCATTTTTTGATTATGGAATCCAGAGCAGAGTTTGCTTATGTTATGAAAAGTTACCAGAACTGTGTGGAAATCGGTGTTATCAATTCCTAACAATTGACACAGATACCATTGTTTATTGATGTGGGCTGCATCGGGCAAAAACGCTGCAGTACAAATTAAATTTGCACCTTGATCCTACTCAGTTTTTATTGTAATTGTATTGTATTGTATTGTATTGTAATAGTATTTATTTAGCGCTTACTACCCCTGGCGAGGCGTCAAAGCACTTTTTGGCAAGTAGCACGCTACTCCGGAACCCAAAAGGAATTAGTGGTGGATTAGTATAGGGAAATATTAGTACAGTTTTATCGCACAGTTTAGCATTAATTACAAAACTGAGAAAAATTAGCACAGACAAATTTAACATCCATTTTGCACCGATTGTCAATGATTTTGTATTTTCTGTTATCTTCAACTAGTGGCTGAACAGTGTCTCTTATATATTTGCCTTTGGTCAACCCCCAAACACCTCCCACAGAATCAAGGCTAGCTGGTTCACCCCAGAACTACAGGAATCCAAACGGCTATGTCGCAGAATGGAAAAAAACTGGCACCTTGACCCTACCAACTCCAACCACATCGCTTTCAAGGATGCCCTACACAAACATCACCAACTGATCCGCACCACCAAAAGGACCCACTTCAAAAACCGCATCGACGCCAATGCTCACAACAGTAAAGAGCGCTTCAGCATCATCAATGAGCTCTCCACCACCAGGACCTGCTCCAACGAACCCCCGCCATCACAGGAGTTCTGCAACTCACTGGCAACCCACTTCCATCGGAAGATTGAAGAAATCCACAATAGCTTCAAACCCCAGACCCACCAGCTGACTACAAACACCCAAGAACCCAACGTTCCAAGCAACACCCACCTCCTCCACACCTGGACCCCCGTCAACATAGAGGACACCGCCACCACCATGGCCTCAATCCACTCCGGATCACCATCGGACCCCTGCCCACACCATATCTTCAATAAGGCAAACATCATCATCGCCCCCCACCTCTTCAAAACCATCAACAGCTCCTTCGAGTCAGCCACCTTCCCAGAAAGATGGAAGCACGCAGAAATCAATGCCCTGCTGAAGAAACCAAAGGCAGACCCAGACAACCCCAAGAATTACCGGCCGATCTCCCTCCTCCCCTTCCCAGCCAAGGTCATCGAAAAAATCGTAAACAGCCAACTATCCCGGTTCCTAGAAGACGGCAAGGTACTCGACACCTCCCAATCCGGATTCCGCAGAAACCACAGCACTGAGACTGCACTCATTGCTGCCACAGACGACATTAGGACCATGCTCGACGAAGGAGAAACAGCAGCACTCATCCTCCTGGACCTCTCCGCAGCTTTTGACATGGTATGTCATCACACTCTCCACACACGCCTCCTCAACGCTGGAATCCGCGACAAGGCACTCGACTGGATCTCGTCATTTCTCTCAGGCAGAACACAGAGAGTCCGCCTCCCACCATTCCTGTCAGAAGCCTCCAGAATCATCTGTGGTGTCCCCCAAGGATCTTCGCTCAGCCCCACACTCTTCAACGTTTACATGGCCCCCTCGCCAACATCGCACAAACCCACCACATCAACATAGTTTCCTACGCAGACGACACTCAGCTCATCCTCTCCGTCACGAAAGACCCTACAACTGCAAAGAACAACCTCCACAAAGGACTTCATGCCATCGCCAGCTGGATGGAATCAAGCCACCTCAAGTTAAACACAAACAAGACAGAAATCCTCATCTTTGGCACCAACCCCTCAGCTTGAAATGACTCGTGGTGGCCCACCTCCCTAGGAACCGCACCCTCACCCACCACCCACGCATGCAACCTAGGCTTCATCTTGGACTCCACACTCAGCATGACTCAGCAGGTCAATGCCATCTCCTCTTCCTGCTACAACACTCTCCGCATGCTCCGCAAAATCTTCAAGTGGATTCCCATCGAAACCAGGAAAACTGTCACCCACACCCTGGTCAGCAGCCGATTGGACTACGGAAACGCCCTATATGCAGGAATAACAACCAAACTCCTAACAAAGCTCCAAAGAATCCAGAACGCATCCGCCCGCCTCATTCTGGACATCCCACACCGCGACCACATTTCCCCCCACCTCAGAGACCTTCACTGGCTACCAGTATCAAAGAGGATCACCTTCAAACTCCTCATCCACGCACACAAGGCCCTCCACGACACAGGCCCAGCCTACCTCAATGACAGACTCACCTTCCACACACCCACCCGCAATCTTCGCTCCGCCAGCCTCGCCCACGCCTCCATCCCCCACATCTGCTGCACCACCGTCGGAGGAAGATCCTTCTCTCACCTAGCCGCCAAGACCTGGAACTCCCTACCGCTCCACCTTCGCCAGACCAAAGACCTCTTGACATTCAGGAAACGCCTCAAGACATGGCTCTACGACCATTAGCTCCCCTCCCCCCCCCAGCACCTTGAGACCCTAACGGGTGATAACTGCGCTCTATAAATCCTTGATTGATTGATTGATTGATTTTTTTGGGCTTGACCTTAATTTGAAACCATCCTTCTCCTGTTGGCTCTAGCTGAGACTGTTGACATAAGCCAGGGTAGGTGTGCTCACGATAAAGGTATATAGAATTACAAACATGGTGTTTGTCAATTACCTCTAGGTCTCCCACCCTCGCTCCTGTCCTCACTTTTGAGAAACCTGCAGCATGGACTTTTCCACATAGTCACCCTACTTTTTCCTCCATGAGATAGTCAGCCCCCTTGTGCACAGGGCCCCTCCTTGCTCTGGGGAACCGCTGTTTTTCTAGTCCAGTCTTCTCCAGCCAGGTGATCACGAGCTATTAGTAGCTCTAATGTGTGCAGGTCAGCCTACTTAATTAGAAGCTTTGCTTGGTTGAATTAATATATTCAAACTAACATCAAGAGTGTGTATTTTCAGTACTCATACGCTGGTGTTTGGGGAAAAGTGCCTGAATTTCCAAAGTATGTTTAATGCTGATTTTTGAATGATAAAGTGGTATTCACGAAACATATTACTAATAATATTACCTTGGTGCCAGGGGCACTGCAGCTACAGCTGTTATGTATTGCTCATGCAGAGGCCTTCCAACGTAACAAAGCCTTTTTCGCATTAATGCTGGCGACCCTGCCTGATGCACTGAGGTGATCACTGCTAGTGATCTTGTACATGGTGGCCACTAATGTATTCTTGCCTGATGTGGTGACAATTACAACACTAGTAATTATAGTAGCTGAGGATGGTCTTCATTGAGCAAAAGTAGCTCTTATTAGAGAGAAGGTTGGAAAATCCTGATCTAGTCGGTCTTACACACTTCGCTGTTGGTTCGATGGGCAATAGCGTTTACATGGAAGATTACAGATTGAAAAAGTACTTTCAGCAGCAGTGAAGCTGTAAGTGCATACAGGTGCTTGAAATATGTTAAATTAATTTATTTGCAGCATTAATGCACTATGGTGTGTATTTCTCAAAGTCTAAGTTTTGTTATTCTGCAAAGTGAGGACTGAAGCGTGGAAGGGGGACAAAAGGTTAATGGTATTACTGGTACGTTATCAGAACCTTATGGTGCTAGTTGCACTCAGTTCTTTAAGTATCAGATTCTAACCTAAGTGCATTGTGTAAACGTGTATGTGATGTGTTTCATTCTACTAGTGCATCAACATATTTTAAAAAGCTATTCAAATTCTTTAAACAAAATAACTATCTCAGAAGCTGAAGAGTTATGTTAACTTTGCACAATCCATGCCAGAGCCATTGAGGACAACTGAGTTATTCTGTTTATTACGGTGAGCCATGCTGATTTGTGTGAAAGACGGTTGTTTCTGAATTTTGGATCATTTGGAAAAAAAAGTTATTGTTGTCAAATTGGCAAATATAATCATCAACTCTACAAATTTCGGAGATAAACCAAAATGGGGAACTCCAGGCTGGAGAAACTGTGTTCTGATGAATTCCCAAATTGAGGAAAACCTTCTTGTTGGAAAAATGTGAAGAAATTTGGGCAAAAGTAAATCACAGAAAAGGGCAATAAAATGGTGCAAGGAAAATAAGTAGATAAAATGGCAACTAATGGAAAGTTAATTCAATTTTGCATGACAGGGTTGAAACTTTCTGGCCTAAATATTACTTCTGAATGAAAAAAACATTTACTGTATGAAAGTACGTTGTACATTATGAACTTTACAAAGAGAGCACTGTCTCTCAAAAGAAGCGGGCGCAGTTTTTTTTATGATGATGTCACCAGAGTGGATCTTTGGGAAATGTGTTTTAAAGAAATTGTTTGGAACTAATATCACACAATAAAGAAAATGAAAAAGAATAAGATATCACGAAGCGGGCTGGGGATATTATAGTGTAGAAGTGACAAGGTACTCAGGATATAGGAGACCTAGAATAATAACAGGTTGAGCTGGATAATACCAAACAGCAATAACAGCAGCAGCACTAGAAACAACAACATCCTCCAGTGGCAGCAGCAACAACAATAACAAGCTCCAAATAATAAGAGGTTATTCATTCAAGTCCAGTGTCACCAGGTGTGACTCAAACAAACTCGTCCCTACTGCCAGGTCAGCCTGAGGAGAAGAGAATTCGGAGCAGAAGAGCAAGGATAAGAGAGAGAGGCCTCATGTTGACATCTCTTGCGATGGCAGCTTTAAGGCCATTGCAGCAATATGAGGGGGATGAGCACAATACCTCAGGTCAGCAATATACTCATCAGAGAAATGCCAACTCTGAGAGGTGGTAATGAGCAGGGTGCAAGTGGCATGGCGATGCAGACACCCACTAAAAAGTCTCTGGTCCCTGGTGACCCCCCTGAACAAGCTCCATGAACTTCCAGAGCCACAATAAGGGAGCAGCCAGCTCCTGCTCCGGCAGGTTTGCTGCTCAGCAACAACACCAGTGTGATAGGACCTGGCGAGCCTGATGAAATCCCACTGGAGCTCGCAACAGAGAACTATAATTAATCTGTAATTTGAAGAATTGATCAGTTGATCTTATATTATTTAAAAAATACTTAGAATGCCATCACTTATATAGCCTGACACTCCAGATACTGAATGCCTGTCCTACGAACCGATTCCAGATGTGAATCCCACTTCCAACAAGGCATGGCTGAAGGGGGCTTATCAATTGCCCTCCTCTATATTACACCCAGTCAGAGGAATTTTGGTAGTAATGCGGAATTACTGATTAATTAAAATTCTACTACTCAGTCGGTGGAATTAAATTATGCAGTGGTTTCTAAAGTAACTTTTAATCACTGTGGAGTTTGTAAAGGGCAGGCACCGAGTGATATGCAGTGGTTTTTTAAACTTTAGAAACCACTTTGTTTCTAAACTTTAGAAACCACTTCATGCCATTTAGGCCTCTTACATACTCTGCAGTGAATAAAAGTTTTAAACAGTGCAGAGTATGCAAGGGCACCGGCTGGTACTTGGCTGTGCTATTTCTGCTGTGCAAAATGCATTCTCGCATCCATTTTTGGATGCAAGGGTGCCTTTTGTACTATGAAAATAGTGTCAAATGTCCATCCCCCCAGAATTCTGCAGAATCTCACATAATTGTTATGTAATTCTGTATGATTCCATGGAATTAAACTCCACCAATTCCACCTATTCTTACTTTATATATGAGGTTCCCTGGCCTGACCCAAAATCTGAATGAAAATTCCAGAAAGCAATATCTGAAGGGGGTTGACGCTCAGCTCCTCTATATAAACTCATTTTCTAAGGTTTTGCCTACTCGAAAGTGCATGCTGTCTGTTGGTGAAAAACAACTATTATCACCTTACATTGAGTTTGGAGCCCACCTATTGCTTACCATTATTTGGCTTTACTGTCACTCTCAGTTGCTTGTTTTTATTTGTTAAATTGAGTGGGTTTTCCTTCCACTTCTTGTGTTTGTTCCTCCTTAGGAGCATTGACTCATTTATGTCCTTTTACTGCTTGCTTTTCAAGTACTACTTTTTGCTTTTTGGTAAAGCACTCCATGAAAGAGCATGTGTTTTCCAGCTGTCTCCCCTGACTGCACTCATTGTTGCCCTTTGTCAGCCGTGTGCTTCTCTTCCGTATAAAGCGGAATCCAGTCCAGACAGAAGCAGCAAGCAGCAGGCCAGTATAACAAAGCAACAGACAGAGTGGCAGTCCCTCCTACAGCATCCAGCTCTTCTTCCTGGCAGAATTTCCTCAGTCCAGAAGGATTCTATCTATGCGGTGGCAGGGGTCCATATTACTTCCATTCCTGCCCTCTGCGCTGCTTCTGACTCACCCTTTATGTTGCTTCACAACCCGTGCCCTTTGTGTATTTTCTTCCAACCAGCACTGTCTATGTTGTTTCCTCCACACATATATTTTCTGATGCTCCCCCCCCCCCGCAACCTTTCTGGTGATTTCTCCCTAACCATGCCCTCCATGTTGCTGCCCCAACCCTTGCTTTTGTGCTACCTAATTCTTAATATTCTGATTTACCAATCCTACTCAGTAAATTTTTAAAAAGCATGCGTAGTGTGTGCGTATAAAAAAGGACATAGCTGCCCTGTGACTTGTTTGTTTCCTTTTGTAATGTGCACAACATTAGGGATTCTATACAGCATGGCTAACAACCACTGGCAAAGCCAATAGGTCACAAAAGTGTGACCTACTAGCTTTGCCAGTGCTTGTTTATTACCTGTACTTTGGCAGAGCTTTGTCACGCCTGGGCACTGTTTATGAGAGATTATAATCTGCATCAGTTCTCTGGCAGATGATACGGTTTCATGGACCTCTAATAGCCCAAAATTCAACTGACGATGTAGTGCTTCTCTCTGCCAACCCTTTCTGTTGTACGTCTCTTGCTCTTTTACTCACCTCTTATGCTAACCTTTCTTTATCACTTTCCCATTTTGCAGGTATGTCTTTAGACATCAAAGACTGGTCAAATATCTAAACTTATTATCTTTTACACCACAGAGTGCAGCATAACAAATAGCTGTGCTGTTTTCCGCAGAATATAGAAAAGAGTGCAGCACTATATTTACAAAGAGTCTTCTGATGATGATGTCATTGGTGGCACTCATGCTAAAAGTGGCTGCTGTGTGAATGCATAGCCTTGTGTTGATTCTGTTAGACCATCAGCTCTAGCATGCGGAGCTTCGATAACAGAAAGGAGGAATTTATTTCTGAAAGACTGGAACACTGATTCTTCCCATAAATCTGTAGCTTTGAGGATTCTTTTTGACAGGTTCAGGTTGTTTGAAGCAAACCAAATGATCCACTGCATAAAATTTTAAAAGACAGGAAGCATCCTTTTTTCCTTCGTGAAAATTCAAAGACATCTACTTTCTTTAAGCAGAAGTCTACTATTAGCCTTCTGCAACTGAATGTTGATAATGCTGCAAGGTATCAACTAGATCTTATCCACAGAAGGTTCAGAAGAAGCATAAAATAGACGCCTACAATAAACATCAGCATTCCTGACTATGCCAGATGCCAGGGGACAGATTGTCTGGAGTTAAAGGTTGGTGACAGGATCCATCACTTCCTGGAGAATTGGGAAGGATCCACTTCAGACAGACCGGTTCTAAACATGTCAAGAAAGGATACCAGATAAAGTTATCCTCTTGGACAATGGGTTTGTTTGTGTTTTATATTGTATGACTTACATCTGTAAGCTAAAGCAATAAATTTGACCTACTGTATTTCCAAAATTCAAGATGAAAGATGCAGCCTTGGCAAAAGAGATTCAATCTTTATGGCTAAAAGAGGCAGTCCTCCCTGTTCCAGATGAGAAGTGGTGGAAAAAGGGTATGCTGGATAGTGTTCTTTGAGCCAAAGGCAAATGAAGGTTTTCGGATAGTCATAGACTTGAAGACTCTGAATAGATAAGTAAAGAAGATTCCTTTCTTGATGGAAACTTTACACCTCATAGTTCCATTAGTGCAGATCACTACCTTGCAACCTTGGATTTGATGGATGCATACCTGCATGATCCCATGGCAAAGTCTTATCAAAAGCATCTGACGTTTTGGTGAATGATCAACACTGGCAGTTCAGAGTTTTTCCCTTTGGATTGAAGCTATCTCTGAAAATATTCATTAAGGTGGTTGCTCCTATAATTACTCACCTTCATCTTCAGGGAATTTCAATATTCCTGTATCTGGACACTGGCTGCCACAGGCAATACCACATCAATAATTGAGACCACATTTACAACAAATAACCATTAGCTATGATACATGGCTTTCTAGTCAACATAGAGCCATCAAAGAATCATATTTTTATTGGGCTAAGATTCGGCACTCATCTGGGTAGAGTCTTTCTTCTGGTAGAAAGAGCTGGCTGACTGCAGATGTTGCTGAACTCTTTGCTACAAAAGAGGGAAGCAACAGCCTTTGATTGAAAGTAGAGATAATGTCATATGGAGCCCTGTGTGTTTACAGTCCAGTAGGTGCAATTACACCTCAGGCCATTACTATGGCACCTTCACAAGCATTGTACACCATTGTCACAGAACATAGAATCGATAACTCAATACATCAAGATGGTGCTTTAGTGGTGGATGCTGTCAGTCATTTTTTCCAACATTGATATTAACAGCAGATGCCAGTTCTTTAGGCTGGGGTGCAAGGCGATCTGGAAGTACCGGGCACTGGGTGTTTACCGAGGAGGGTGGAAGGGTGGCAGCCAGTTTTATGTACTGGGGGCTGGTTTTGTCGCTGGGGCTGGTTTTGCAGCAGAGCTGCTATATCGCCCCCGTCCTTCCAGACTCCCGGGAAAACTGAGTTTTAAAGTTTTGAAGTTTTACATTTGTTATGGGTTTGAAGGCACTCTGTAAGAAATGGGATCTCTAATTGGCAAATGTTTGCACCCTGTCCAAGTAGGGACCCTCACTCTAGTCAGGGTAAGAGAGTAAGGGTAAGAGAACCACACAGCTAAAATACCTGCTGCTCACCCCTTCTTGGGTCAAGCAGTTAGGCTTATCACAGAGGCAATGTGTAAAGTATTTGTAAACACACATAGTAACAGTGTAAACACCACAAAAGCACTCCACACCAGTTTTAAAAATAGCCAATATTTAGTTGAGTAAAACAAGACCCAAACAACAACAAAATCCAGCATACACAAGTAAAAATACGAATTTTCAAAGATTAATAATTAAATTAAATGTAGTATTGTGCTTAGAAACAGAATAGCTCCAACTGGGGTTATCAAAATGGCTTGACGGAGTCACTTCCAACAGTCCAGTGCCACCTGTGAGGGAGCACAGATGGCCACAGAGTTTGTAGATCCCGGTTACAGTACCTTGGAAAATGATGAGGAAACAAAGATGTTGTTCTAGTCGGGGAGGTGAGACATCACTGGAGCCAGTGCGGCATCGGTTCCTTATTGCCACCAAGGAGGTGAGAAATCAGTTCCTTGCTGTTAGACAGGGGAGGTGAGAGAGTGGTTCCTTTTGTTGCAGAGGAGGTGACGCAGCACTAGCGACGAGGCGTCGGTTCCTTACGACAAAGCGGGGTCAAGGAATCCAGCAGGTCAAGACGCAAAGCATCGACTTTGTGATGTCACGATCACACCATGGGGCCACAGGTGCTGCGGCTGAGTCTGAGTTTGGTGCCACGGACGTCGGTGACACAGCACTCTATACTCATGCTGTGGTGGGACTTCTGAGGCACTGCAGCGGCATTGGGCCTGCGTTGTAGGTCACAGTTGTTGCACTCAATGGGGACCCTGGTGCCGGTGCAGGCAGCGGCACGGGGTCAGAGGGCGGCTCCAGTTCCGATGTTGTTCTGGATGTCGATGCACTAGTTTCTTCCTTTTGCACCAGAACTCACTCCCAAGGGCCCATGAACTGGGTTTGGTACCACTTGGCAAGTCAGGACTCTCAGCAAGAGAGCCCAGGCGCTGGCAGGTGAAGTGTTTGATGTCCCTTAGACTTTTTAACAGGAAGCAAGCTCAGTCCAAGCCCTTGGAGAACCTTTGGAAGCAGGATATAGAAAGCCGAATCCAGTCCAGACAGAAGCAGCAAGCAGCAGGCCAGCACAACAAAGCAACAGGCAGAGTGGCAGTCCCTCTTACAGCATCCAGCTCTTCTTCCTGGCAGGATTTCCTCAGTCCAGAAGGATTCTATCTATGTGGTGGCAGAGGTCCAGTACTTATATCCCTTTCTGTCTTTGAAGTAGGCAAACTTCAAAGAGAAGGATTTGTAGTGCACAAGACCTTGCCTTTCCTTGCCCTGGCCCCAGACACACTCAAGGGGGTTGGAGATTGACTTGTGTGAGGACAGGTACAGCTCTATTCAGGTGCAGGAGTCAGCTCCTCCCACCACTGTAGCTCAGGAAGACCCATCAACCTGGTGATGGGCCATCAGGATATGCAGGGGACACCTCAGCTCACTTTGTGTGAATGTCTAGAGTGAATGCACAAACAGCCCAACTGTCATCCTGACCCAGACGTGTATTCAGCAGACAGGCAGAGGCACGTAATGGTTAAGCAAGAAAATGCCCACTTTCTAAAAGGGGCATTTTCAAACTTACAGTTCAAAACCGACTTCACCAAAAAATGTATTTTTAAACTGAGAGTTCAGAGACCCCGAACTCCACATCTCTATCTGCTCCCAATGGGAAATTGCACTTAAAATATATTTCAAGGCAATCCCCATGTTACCCTATCAGAGAGGTCGTCCTTGCAATAGTGAAACACGAATTTAGCAGTATTTCACTATCAGGACATGTGAAATACACCATTGCATGTCCTACCTTTTAAATGCCCTGTGCCCTGCCCATGGTAATACCTTGGGCCTACCTTAGGGGTAAGTTACAGGTAATAATTGGGAAGGTTTGGGCCTGGCTAGTGGGTGCAATTGTGAGGTCGAAATGGCAGTTTCAAACTGCACACACAGACACTGCAGTGGCAGGTCTGAGACATGTTTGCAGGGCTACTCATGTGGGTGGGACAATCAGTGCTACATGCCCTTTAATAGCATTTGATTTACAGACCCTGGGCACACATAGTGCACTTTTCCAGCGACTTACTAGCAAATCAAATATGCCAATCATTGATAAACTAATCACCAATATAATTTAGACAGGGAGCACTTGCACTTTATCACTGGTCAGCAGTAGTAAAGTGCCAAGAGTCCTAAAACCAGAAAAAACTAAATACAGCACACAGTCAGAAACAGAAGATCAGAGGCAAAAAGTTTGGGGAAACCCTACAAAAAGGGCCCTTTCCAACACACCCACTGCAGAGTTCCTTGACTATCAAGCAGTTTTCATCCAGGACTATGTGTCAAGATATCTGTGGTAATTAATGTTCCTGCTGGAGAGAGACTGTATTTTTTTCTAGTGGCAGTTTTGGCTCAGGTAAAGCAGCACAGAGGTTTAATATATCTGCTGCAAAAATCATGTATCATGCAGCTCACATAACTGTATTTTATGTGAATAGCTCAGTGGGTTACTGATTTTGTCACAGAGATCCTTTTGTCACTTGGAGTTACACTCATAATATAGAAGAGTGAGCTATGAACTGCCATCAAAGAGCTGCTTGCAAACTGCATGGTACAGGTTAAAAACATATGTTTTTTCTCAGTCTTTCATTATCCTAACGTTGCTAAAAAAGGGTTTGTTGGAGTAGAAATACATTTTTATTAGTAAAGCCAACACCAACCACTGTGGTACGTTTTAAATCCTGAGTTTGTGCTTCTGCAGATCAATCACTTTCTGAAAAATCCCAACCAATGTGGGTGATGCCTACAAGTATGGATGACATGTGATTCCTACAGTCTACAGGTCTACAGTTCCACTTTGTCTTATGTAACATTTTCTATACACATATTTACACATGTATGATTCATTGTCTTTGTATGTGCCTCATATAAACTGCTCCAACACCCTACACTGGTATGAGAAGTGTTATAAAGCAAATTAAATACATGTGAGAGAGGGGTTAGGGAGTGGTGAGGGCCAGTTGGAGAGTGATAGTGAGGGAATCATTGAAGGGCCCCAATAAAGTTTGTCACACTGTCAGTCATCATCCTTGAGACTCCCTCAGCGAGAAGCCTGCAGCCCACGCGAAGTGACATGTCTTCCAGATCAGCCCTCAGAGGCTCTAGCGGTAATAAATGGCCAGCGTGAAGGACTAAATTGCCTTTTCAGGCTTTCCTGTGTTAATCATCTAATGATTCAGTAGTTGAGAAATATATGTATTGTAAATTATTGCACTACCAATTTTGGTGCGATAAGAAGATGACATGATTAACAAACTGTGTCTTCCTTGTTATTACATCAATACAGAAATTGCGTTTCAGTATGGATACAGTGTCTATTTTTGCGCAATGATAGCATGACTCATTGAAAGGAAGTCTTAACTGCACTTTGACGTTTTATATGCAGACTTTCTAATTGGACCTATAACCCACACACATGAAAAAATGCATAATTGTAATTGCTTAAGTGGCTGGGTATGACGGGGTACAGTACGGTCATCATTTACTATGATTTAAAAGCTCATACATTTTAATATATAATTAAATATATACTGTACAATGCACCATTTTTGCAATTTTTTCTTAAAATTTCTTGGGGGAGGAACCCCTACTCCAAAGGCCATCCTTGTAATGGTCAGGCTCGCTTGCTGCGCTAGCTATGCACCATGCAGGGGTTCGTCTGACAAAGTTTGTCAGGGGTCCTTTGGTTTCCCCGTACGGCCTTGCTGGGGTGTGACACTAGGGAAGCTGGAGTATCAAGCAAAATGGACTTGGTCAGAGGTTCTGAGGGCATCAAACTGAAAGAAGTTAACAGACGTGTTCAGAGATCTGCTCCACTTCAAGCATCATCTACTGCTTCCCAGTGAGTTGTTAACGTCAGACAACTTTGTGCCAGTGGCCTATACGCTCAATTGTTAGTAGGGCTGTTTGTTCACTTTATTTATTATAGCAAGTAAATGTCACTAGGAATTGCTTTACATTGAATTTGACTGGTTGATTTGGGGTCAAAAGCCTTTATATTACTTTGGTTGACCTCATAGTACTGACTGGAACGAGGGCAAGGAGCGTAGAGGTAATGACCTAGGGCCATATGTACTAAAGCATTTTCCCATAGACACAGAATGGGTGAAATCCTTTGGTACATCTGGCCCCTAGTTACTTAACAGTAATCTTCATTACTCTTAGTCCACCTCGTCCCTATCCCACTCCTTATGCCCCAGCCACCTCCCTGGCCTTTCACAGAGCTCTGGATTTCAGGACGTGCTGGGGATACTAACCAATTTATACCCAGTTAATGGTGGGTACGGTTATGTTGAGCATTCCCTGTTTTATTACTTGTCATTAAAATGGTGATGTTCCTCATTAAATAATGACGGGACGAGGACGAGTTGGACTATGAGTAATGAAGAGTACCGTTAAGTAATCGGTCAGTAGATGGGTGAGGAGATTAAGCAACACAGAGTAGTATTCTAGGCAGCCAGAGGAGGTGGGCCGCTGTTCCTGTAGGAGGAATGAGGAATAGCATTTTCCTTTTTTCTCCTTCCTGTAAACTCGTACGTATCTGCTCCGCCTTGTGAAACATGTTTTAATGCTGTGGCTGGCTTTATTGTTGCAGCTGGTATCATGGAAACCAAAAATTCTTGGAAAGGTTCAGATAAACAATCTCCTCTTCCAACACGTTTGTCTTGTGCAACACTGTAATTTTGAGGCCTTCAAAATGAGAGTAAGTGTGTAAAGTATACACTGCATATACAAAACATTATTTCAGCTTCTGAACAATTATCTTGTGCAGCACTAATAAAAGTTAGAACCGAGCAAGTAACATTTTCACTGAAACTACCTTACTAGGAGAGGGTGGACTTCTAGTTTTTTCAAATACGACGGTCTGTGGTAGAACTTACAGTCGCAAAGTTTCAAACGGCCTCCACCACATTTAGGCTCAGATTTAAGAAAAGTGCCACTTCACATCGTGAAGCACCACTTTTCTTGTGTCCCCTAACACCACCATGTGTGCGTCATATTTAAGATACGGTGCATCATGGCGGTATTAGAAACAATAGCACCACATTTTTTGACTCAATTGTGGCACTTTGCTCCACTAGCGTCAAAGATTCTGACGCTAGTGGAGCAAAGTGCGAGGAGGCCCATTAATTCCAATGGGTGCGCCCTTCTAACGCCCGCTGTAGCAGGCTGGCCTGATTGGTAGTGGGTACCAAAGGTACTTACACCAGGTCTAGTTATCCCTTATTAGTGAAATGTAGTCAGTGTCTAGCAGCCAGGCTGTCTATGAATAGCTGTAGCTGAGCAGCCAAGGCGGATATTGGAGACATGAAAAGGTCTTGGAATATCACTGTAGTCACACAGTACTCACACACATAAAAGAAAATAATCAGTGTTACAAAAATAAAGGTACTTTATTTTTAGTGACACAATGCCAAAAATACCTTCGAGACTATAGTCCCTTAGGAGGTACGTAATATACACAGTATATACACTAGAATGCAGAAATAGCTGTAAAAACAGCCAGAAAACAATGCAAATAGTGAAAATCACAATAGGTTGCAATGGGCCTAGGGGGAACACAAACCATATACTAAAATAGTGGAATGCGAAAGTCGGTTTCCCACCTAGGCAAGTGTAGTGTGTAGAGGGGCACTGGGAGTGTAAGAAAACACCAAAGGTAAGTAATAGAACCCACCCCAGAGGCCAGGAAAACCGGAGTAAATCACAGTAAGTTTCCTGAAACACACAAGAAGTCGGGATAGAAGATCATGCAAGAACCAGAAGAGACTGCAAGACACCAACGATGGATTCCTGGACCTGAAGACCTGTGGAAGAAGGGGACCAAGTCCAAGAAGCACTGAAGAGTCCAGGGAGAACAGGTGCCCCTGCTAATCCAGATGAAGGTGCAAAAGAGGAACCACCGGTGAGAAGACAAAGTCAGTAATGCACCCAAGAAGACAGATGCAGGTTCCTGGTTGGTGCAGAAGATGTCCCACGCTGGATGGATGATTGCAGTCTGGTGTGTGTTTGCTGGGTTCTGCCAACAAGCCTTGGAACATGCAAAATTTGCGGTTGGCAGAAAATGGCGCTGCTTGAGACCAGGAAGGACCTGGTGGCCTCTACCCAGGAGGGGAAGATAGAGGGGGCTCTCAGCAGCTCCAAGAGCCCTCAGAAGACCAGGCAGCATGCACAGGAGTCCCACAGCATCGGGACAAAGAAGGTGCAAATGGAGGCCCATGCAGCGCAACACAAAGGGATCCTACCCCGCTGGAGAACCACTCAGGAAGGTGTGCGTCGCAGGATGGAGTGCTGGGGGCCCAAGCTGTGCTGTGCATGAAGAACTTCTTGGAAGGTCGCACACAAGCCTTGGCAACAGCAAGTCACGCGGTGCACGGGGGTACTGTCTTGTATGGGGAGGCAAGCTCTTACTCCACCAAAGTTGGACAGCTGGACCTTGGGACTGTCGTGGTTACTTTAGTCTACCACCCGTGTTGCTGGATCCATGCTCGTCGTCTGGAGAGGGGACCCACGCCACCAGTCGTCGCTGCAGAGAGGTGTCTGCTGAAGCAGGGAATTGACTGTGTCACTCCATGGGAGATTCCTTCTATTCTTCTGGTGCAGGCTGAAGACAGGCAGTCCTTGGAGAATGCACGACCTAGAAACTGTTGCAGTTGCTGGCAGGAGCTGAAGTCTTCGTGGTTTCTTTGTTTCAGTTTGTAGAGTTCCTGGAGGGTTCAGCTGTGCTTCTGTTGGTAGAAGATGAAGTAAAGGATGCAGAGGAGTCCTGCTGGAGTCTTGCAATCTGAATCTGAGGAAACACCCAGGAGAGAAACCCTAAATAGCCCTAAAAGGGGGATTAGCTAGCTGCACAGGGAAGCACCAATCAGGGGACGGCTCTGACATCACCTGCTGGCACTGGCCACTCATATGCTCCCAGAGTGACCCACCACCTTGGAATCCAAGATGGCAAAACCCAGTGACACTCTGGAGGAGCTCTGGGTACCACCTCTGAGAGGCTACCCCACTCATGCCTGTATCACCTATTTCCAAAGGAAGAGGGTGTAACACCTCTCTCCCAAAGGAAATGCCTTGTTCTGCCTTCCTGGCCTTGAGCTACTCAAGCAACAGGAGGGCAGAAACCTGTCTGTGAGGTGGCAGCAGCTGGGGCTGCCTGGAAAACCTCAGAAGGCTGGTATGGCAGTACTGGGGGTCCACTGTGGAGCCCCCGGAGTGCATAGAATTGTAAAACCAATACTGGAATCAATATTGGGGTACAGGGCCCAGGTTTTAGACACCTTACATGACCATATTCGGAATTACCATTGTGAAGCTGGAGATAGGTATTGACCTATGTCCAGTGCACATGTTAAATGCCGTCCCCACACTCAAAAAGTCCAGGAAAATGGTCCCGGATGACATGAGGGCACCTCTGCTAGTGCAGGGGTGCCCTCACACTCAGGTACTTTGCACCCAGCCGTCAGGGTTGGAAGGCCTGACAAATAGGTGACTTATAAGTGACCTGGTACAGTGAAAATGGCTGTGAAAGTGTGTATGCACCATTTCATGCAGGCTGCAATGGCAGTCCTGCAGTAGCCTTTGCATGGGCTCCCTATGGGTGGCAAAAGTAATGGTGCAGCCCATAGGAATCCCCTGGAACCCCAATGCCCTGGGTATCTAGGTACCATATACTAGGGACCCATAAGGGGGGATCAGTATGCCAATGTGGGATGAAATAGTGGTTTACCAGTATGTAGTGACAAATTTGGGGACAGAGAGAGCATAAGTACTGGGGTCCTGGCTAACAGGATCCCAGTGACACAGTCAAGCATGCTGACAAAACAGTCAAACATACTGACAAATAGGCCACAAACCATAAGCACTGAGGTCCTGACTAGCAGAATCCCAGTGACACAGTCAAACACACTGACAAACAGGCCAAAAATAGGGGTACAACACTACTTTCTCACACCCGCTTTCTCACACCCGCTTTCAGCAGGCATTCAAAATGATGCCAAAAACGGCGCAGTAAAATCTTATGATTTAATTGCACCATTTTTGTGGGCCTCATTGCGCCGGAACGCCACCTTTGCATACATTATGCATGGCGCATGCATAATGTGTCACAAAGGGTCGCAAAGTGGTGCAATGCATGCATTGTGCCACTTTGTAGATATGGTCAGCGTTTTTGGCAATCTAGCACCACATTAGCATCAGGAAACTGACGCTAATGTGGCATTAGATGGCGCAAGGCCAGACTTAAATTTGGGCCCTAGTTTGACTACAGAATGATAAGCAAGGATTCCTGCTACTAGCAGCAACAAATCCTGGTTTCTTGAATCTTACCTTGGGATCTTTGCGGAAGTCAGCCGGACACAGTGTAAGACCAGGGGATCCAAGTCACAGAAATATTATCCATGTATAGAAATCCCCGTCTTCTGTACCTCATGTGTCTTCTAGGACGTATTCTTCCATTATCCAACAAGTAATGCTGCCTTCAGCCGGTCTAGCTTTACTTATGTTTACAACCAATATGGCTGTGAGTAGCCGCTGATGTATGCGTTTAGAGGTGTGCTACCCATTTCTGATGGCCCTCCACCAAGCTAGAAAAGCCCCCTTCTCAGCCCTTAACCAGGCAAATATAAGATGACAAATCCAACTTACTGGTGGATATTCCACTCCGCCGTTTGCACTTTGCATTTCACAAAGTTCACTAATCCTGATTCTGTGAATCACCAATTATAATTTGGTTAAAAAAACACACGTACACCTTTTAACTGTCGGTGTTTCTGCTTAAGCACAGAAGTTATCTAAGACAAGTAATTATCGGTGCTTCTGAGTACATTCAATTATTCCCTCATTCTTCAACTGAGTACTTACCCTGGGTTATCTATTTGTTCCAAATAATGTACAGGTGATTCAGGCAAAGCAATTTTACTAATTGCTACCAACTACTCATTGGACCAATTACGCACGGGTACCCGTACCCATTGCTACCAGTTACTCATGGGTACTAATGCACAATACATTTCCATGAGATGCATATTTTAAACTGCATGATGGGACTGGAAACAGCGTGATAAACCGTAATCCTTATGCGTGACTAGATCACCAACACCGGCCCCCAAAGAGTACTGTGCTACCCGATCGCAAAGCGCTTCAGCGCCTCGTAGTATGAGCTATATAAACACTGATACCATACAATTGAGGTAAAGTCAAGTGGCCTACGGTGTCAGGGTAATGCTAGACCATTCACTGCTTGCTTTTATATCGAGTCACAGCTGACCCTTTCATTGAAAATAAACTAAGAGTACTGTCTGTTTGTAAACCAAGAGTGCTGTCTGTGTGTAAACCAATAGCGGCGCTGTCTGTGTGTAAACCAATAGCGGCGCTGTCTGTGTGTAAACCAAGAGTGCTGTCTGTGTGTAAACGAAGAGTGCTGTCTGTGTGTAAACCAATAGCGGCGCTGTCTGTGTGTAAACCAAGAGTGCTGTCTGTGTGTAAACCAAGAGTGGTGTCAGTATGCTTTTCTACTTGTTTTTCTTGTATTCAATGTGATAGAAGTAGAAGGTATGCTCTTCGGCGGAAACTAATTGACTCACTGGATGTAACGTATTTTATCAGGCTTAGGTTATTGTGCTGTAAAGAGTTTAATAGGTGTGACATCGACGACAGCAGCTAAAAACGTGTATAAAGACTAAAATTGTTCTTAATCATGCCTAAAATAGCAGTCTGGCATGGGTTGCAATTAAATGAACCTTTCCTCAATGCATCATCACTCCCCTCCTCTTTGTCTTATAAGGCAGCAATGCCATCTTGTGGTCAGTTTTGGTACTGCTGTGAGATTTTAAAATGCAACCCTTAGCATAACGGCGAGCTACAAGTTACAAGAAAAGCCTCTTGGTTGTTGGCAGACAATGGAGACTCACTAGGGACAGCACCTGCAACACGTGTTTTCTCTGGTCAAGGTAGGCTGCCAGTCGCAGAACTGTTGCCGATGGTATACGCCAGGCTTTTTTAGCTGAGCTCGGAAAGAGTGGCGCCAGCGCAATACTTTTATTTTCTCCTATGTCTATAATCAGAAAATTCGCTGCTAATACAAACTCTAACCACGGAAGGGTGGGGCTGTGGGTGGTGCTATCCAGACTTCATTGAGGCCCTCATTGTTTTGGGAGTTACGAGATTTTCAACATGCCCATATATATATATATATATATATATATATATATATATATATATATATATATATATATATATATCTCAAGCATTACTAACACATAACAAAGATAGAGCATTGGCGGCAGCAGTGCAAGCTTGCCTGACACACACATTAAATGAAGGACAGGTATCAGCAGCCGCCCAAGATTGGTTCACACACAGAACAGGTACTTCACAGGTAGCAACTGTGCAAACTTCCCTTCCTCACAGAATAGGTGCAGCTCGTACATCAAGGGTACAAGCTCCTCAGCTTCACAGAAAAGATACAGATGGGTCAACAGCAGCAGCAGTGCCCGTCTTTATAGAATAGGTACAACAGCAACAGCACTGCCAGGCCCCCTCTCTCGCACAGAAATTGTACACCTAGGCAGTGGCTTAACGCAAAATGATGGCACCCTTTGCAGAATGTGACGAGGGCCCCCTGAGTCTCCCATAGCTCACAGATATTTATTGGCCTTGGCCTGAATGGGACTCTCTTTGAGGGTTGGGGGCCACAGGAGGCATGGACCCTCCCACTTGCAGGAGCTGCAGGGGTCTGTGTTACGGCCCTACATCCACACAACTAGGACAGGAGCAAAACCAGCTTCTCCCCCTCACCAGACAGGTAGAAATTGGACAGCAGGAGTGCAAGCGTTGCTTTCTTGTAGAACAGGTAAAAAAGACAGAAATAAGGTTCGCTCACAGAAGCTGCAGAACAAGTTTTCCTTATTTGCAAACCAGATACAGTGCACAAACGGTAAAACACGCTTCCACACTCTCAGAAACTTTACAGTTGGCCCATAGATTAGGCACACAGATCTCTGGAGCAGGCGCCTAATCTGTGTGTGGATATGTGAGTGAATATGCAGGTCTCATTCCCTATCAGCACCCTTGCTGTCACTCTCTTTAATGCCCCATCCTATCACTTAGTTTCTGGTAGTGATGTTTCCGTCATATCATGAAAGTCCTGTAGACACTCAGGGTTCTGCTTTATCGCCTGCTGTTGCCATAATCTACACCCTAGCTGATGTATATCCTTCTGCTGTCATGCTCTGCCAAGCCTTACTGCTACAACTGCAATTCCTGCTGCTATTACACCCTGCCAGGCCTACTGTGGCCACTGTGAGTCCTGCTGTCACTGCTACAACTCAAGTCGATGCCAAAACCTGCAGTATAGCTATTCTCACTTATTGCAGGTCCTAACAATACCATTCTCTGTTAAACTCCGTCATTGCATACAACTCCTACTGTTAACATATTGTGCCAGCACTGCTATGATGTTTCTGAGTTCACTGCAGCGACTCCCGCGTTTGTCATTTCCTGCATCTTTGCTGATCTGACTGAATCCTGCGACCAATGTCTGCACATCTTTCTGTTGTCATTCTCTACTAGTCCTGCTGTTGTTGCACTGTTGTCACTTACTTCTTCATTTTCACACCCTCTTGCTCTCGTCCTCTCGCACTCATCTTAAAATTCCTTATACTCTAACTTCCCCTTTTCCAAGCCCCTCTCCTCATCTCCTGAATCTCACATGCAGTTTTGCTTTTTCGCTGTCTCTCTCTCACACAGATAAAACCAACACAAAGATAGCTGTGTTTCTTATGCAGCTCACTACCAAAGCAAATATCAAATACAAACTTACACTGCCGAATACAAAGCTGTTTTCCATAGTTAGACAGTATTGATTTGGAGGCCTCGCGGGTGATGTATAAGCAGAACATCCTATGCATGATTTTAGACAATTCACTGCAGTGAAGAGTTCAATGTCAAATAATTATGTTTAGATATGAAAAAGAAACTAAACAACCATCTATGGCCATTTACAAACTGCAAACGTTTGCATTATTTCTTTGGATTTCCACTTACTGAATAGTAGTAGTTCAGCCCTATTTGAGTAGCCCAGCTACTTCCTAAATAAACTGTGCTCAAGACAGGCACGTATTTGCCAACATCTTCAAAAAGGTAATTAATAAATGTGTGCACAGCAGGCACTTCGCAATCCCAGTCGTGTGTTGTACCGTTTCAAATTGTGGAGAGCCGCCACTGGGCAAACTGGGCAAATTGTCAGAAGAAGAAAATGCGTATGATATTTCTGCTCTTGTTATAACGTGGGACATACAGTAGCATTTTTCAGGAGATAATTGAATTTAGACGTACATATTTCCCCGATAAATTCTCTCCCAGTAGAGAACATTTAATCTGTATCTCTTCCGATATGTGGCTTTCTTCAAGGTACCAGATCTTTTTGCTACATTTTCTAATCCCAAGATGTAGAAGGAAGCCCTTGTGTGAATATAAACCCCATTGGACAACGAAGGTCCAGAGTTGCTTTCGATATCACAATAACTCGCTTAGAATAAATTGTGTGTGGGCATTTGCACAGTAGTGATTGTTATTGGCTATTCAAGAAGTACTCACTTTATCACCTCAGAAGAATGAATGATTATTTTAGTCCAGTTGGGATTCACACCTGTGACTTGGTGATCTCTCACAGGGTGCTTGTTCCACTCAGCTATCTCTCTAGCTTCCATGTGGATCAATAACCGTGGACCGATTCTGCTACTTTTGCTTCCCAGTGAATGTAAATCTTCTGTGGGGTTCTCCATCTAAGTTTTAATTTACAGGTAGATGATATATCCTGGGTAAATCCATGATTTTGTGCAGAAGCCCTGCAACTAAAATCTCTCTTGCACATGTAGATTGCCTTAGTCCCAGCAACAATGCTGCTCACTCTCACCATTGTGAGCCAGTTGATCAATTGGGATATGTTGGCACTGCTGTTGTTTGTCTAAATTCTATTGTTACTGCACCAGTAAAGTTCCAGAGTATTATGGTCTTAATATGGTCCTTATAAAATTATAATGTAAATAATGATTACAAAAATATTGTGAAAATAAGCATATATTAGGATGTATTTATTTATTCCACATGTATGTACCTGGGTGATATGATATCCGCAAGGTACAAGGATGTGGTCTTAAGAGTTCTAAATGCTTAGCCGATGACAATAGAGGGTTTATTTTGTGACAGAGTCACACCCACCATTGTTTTTACAACCAGAACTTCACCGGTCTTCCCACATTTGGATGTAGAAAAATGCAAGAAGAGTAAGTTCTCAGTTGGCACCAGTGCCACGATTTTACTACATGTAATAATCCTGCAGTTTTCAAAAAGGTGCATCATAGTACATTTGTAGACATCTATTGTAGATGAAACAGTGGTTAAATAGCAAAATTGAACACCTGAGTCAACACATTCCTTGGTATGGTATCCACAGCACTTTGTTTCAGAAGCTTTCAGCAACTGGCAAAAGGATTCCCTTTAAAGTCGTGGTTGTGACATTTTGGTGTTTGGAGCAACTGAAACACAAAGCACTTTACGATTCGCTCCTGGATCATTAATTTCTAATGATACTGAAGAAGGACACTCTTGCTTTTTGTACAGGACACAGGTACTTCGGGAGCAATGGGGTGTTGAACGTAGATGTTGGTTTATGAGGCACTTTCTATCTGAGCACATCACATCAGTGGTTTGCACTACCACTGTGGCCATGTTCTCCCTAAATAGACTGGGCCTCAGCCAGTCTTTGCATCACACTGAACTGACCTGATCCTAGCAGTGTATTGGAATCTAGTCCCTTTTCTGTGGCTGTTTTTCCAAAACATTCGGCTTCTGTACACTGTCTTTCCTCATTGTGTTACAATTACCAAACAAGATTTAACTTGCTCACTTATCAATAATGTACTACTATTAAAGCCAATTCCTGGAATGCTTACGCCAATATTTGAGCAATACCTCCACACATCTAAACATGGCTTTTTTTAAGCAGTAATTCTTCTCAATAAATCATAGCAATCATACAACCTGCACGCCTCAATCGGCAAGTGCATGATAAATCTTATAGATAAAAATAAATAATATGAAATCCAGCACCTGATTCCAATTGTTTAATTGATTGTATTGGTTGTAATTAAATGTGATTAAGGCAGATGTGTGTTTTCTTTTGCCATCATTTTAATCTTTCTAAGTTTTCGTGACAATTTGTGGAAATAACCTATTTCTGGTGATTGGCCCATTTAAGACCCCTGTACCATCTGCAATTAACAAACGTTGGAAATACTTTTGATATATTTGGTGAGGACTCACTGGAGGGGAGTTTTACAAGAAACTATCTCATGTTATCTGTGCTTCAGTTGTCAATACCATCTGCCTCCAACAACCAGACAGAACGTCATATTTCTGGCCTGTCCAAGTAAGCCCCAGTGAGACACTAACTCCTGAGTTTTTCCATGTGTTGGGTTGTTTGCTAATTTTCCGTCTGTGCTTGCAGGATTATTCCTATATTTTGTCCAAATGAGGATAAACTATTTCCAAATATGAACAGGAGTCAGGCCTCCAAGCCACTCCCTAGGGACACTTCCTGTCTGTGGGCGAGTGTGTGTGTTTAGAGATCTGAGTCATGTCTGCATTTAACTGGTTGCTGATATCTCTTCCCCTACAGAGTGTCCGAAGGGTGCTGACATCCTGGTGGTTCTCCTATCGGTGATGGGTGCCATCCTCCTGATCGGCTTGGCCGCGTTGCTCATCTGGAAGCTGCTCATCACCATACACGACCGCAGGGAGTTTGCTAAGTTTGAGGAAGAGAGGGCCAAAGCCAAGTGGGATACGGTAAGAAAGCCCATGGGTGGGAAACAATGGATTCCCGGAAAGGGAGTTAACTAAACAATGGTCTTAATTTACCAGGAACAGAATCTTCAAATGAAATTGAAATATTAACCATAAAACGCTTTCTCTGCAGAAATTCTGAGATCTTTAACACCTTGTATTTACGCCAGGTGTTCTTGCGCAGTAATATGTGAATGTGAAACTGGCAGTTCTGCTGCACCCCACAGGCCACATTACAAGATGGATTTCTGTGACATCACTGTTTCGTTTCTCTCCAAACCGAGCACTGCTTTTACACCCTAGCACAGTGGATATCAAAATTCTTAGAAACACGAAGAAGGAGCGAGTTATCAGTAAATAGGGTATTATTAGTCCATAGTATCTCTCCTCACACACATTTTTGATAATGACACCTGGTGACACAAACACTAACTGCTCTCAAATCAGATTAAACAATGATGAACCAAGGCCATAGGTCTGGCTTTTATGATGTAAAACATGCAAACACAGTCCCGAGAAACCATTTATAATTCTAATGTAGTAAAGAAACTACAAAAAAAGGTTAATATCCGTAAACACTGCATGTATGCGATAAAGAATGAAGTTCATGAATGTATTTTTCAGATGTAAAATCATCCCTCATGCATCGCAACACAAGCACCCTGTAGAAGGTGGAATGATACATGAAACAGGGACTAGCATGAGGTGAGAGAGTAATAGTCTTCTTGGTGGAGCCAAAGCCCACTGTATGAATATTGTAAAAAAATGTGAACAATAGATCAGCAAACCACTGCACTGTCAAGCCACGCCTAGAAGTCGAAGCAAGTGAATGGGGTATGCATTCTCATCCTGAGCGGCTTCTGCCCCCACTTACCTCACTACAGGGTCCCAAAGATTTTGTTTTGCACCCAACTCCCTATGGATACACTTGAGGCCAGAACTCAACGTGGGGTGTGGAATGGGAATAGTTTTGGCAGTACACCTAATGTATACAGTCTAATTTACTATTAAGTACCTACCTTTTCCTTGTATTCTTGTCCAACACTCTCTTGTTTTCAGCTTCTGAGGACTGAAACCCAAGCAAGAGCTAACTAGGTAGTGGTCACAACTAAAGTCAATTTTGGCTTCAAGTGCATAGCTTGGAGAGAACATGTGTGCCAGGGGCAGTATCTGCTTTGGAACTGTTGTCCAACAAGTAACGCATCCAAATACATTGTCACCTAATTCAATAAAAAAGGCAAAATGGTACTTTGGTGTTCATTGGAAAGGTACCTACTCTCTGTTAAATAATATTCTATTGGAACTTGTAACAGCAAACAATACAAGAAACTACCCACAGACAGAGAGCAGGAAGGAAATCATCTCAGTCTGGAGCAGTTCCACCTTCAATAAGTAAGACTGAAAGTGAGACTCAACTCTGGTGCATTTCATGTGCCTTCACCACCAAATTCGCAAAGCTGTCCTCTGCTTTGAACTTAAAAGCCACACACAGAAGGGAAATAAACTGATTTTATCACTGATGTAATATTTCTGGGTACAACTATAAAACTTTGGATACAAATTTATGCAGTGCTATGTTATACTGTATCTTATTTGCAGAGCCCAACACATGCAAAAAAATCACTATTGAAATTATAGCAGACACCACTGCTTAAGATAAAATTGAGAAAAGGAAAATGAGAGATCAAAGAGATCAGAGAGAAATCAAAATAATATTGGCAGATCTCACCTGGAAAATGGCAACAGACCTGGAGGTCAAAAACCTATTTGAATTTCCATACATGACTTCATGGAAAATGGACACGGCTTCATAAATAATTCATTTGCAGACTGGTAGCCACTGAAAGGGATGCAGGATAGATGTAATATGTTTGAACGTAGATATACCAGCTACCAGTCATGTAGTTCTGTTTTGCACTATTTACAAAAGGTGTAACAGTTTTTCTGGCAGAAGCAGGTATTTGCAATTTCTGTAATCCAGGTTAGGCTGTATAGGTGCATGAATATGTCGACGGTGTTCAATAGAACTTAAGGTTCTTTTGAACACCTTGGGCTTAAAAAAATCTTATCATTTCTGCTTTGGCGGCCTGAGGTTCCAAAGACAACTTTTGCTCTTGATGCCCAGGTTAAGCCCATATTTAGAGTATCAAACTTTTCACACAAATGCAGACGAATTATTCCTGGCTCAAAAGGTTAAAGTGTCAGATGTAAATTACAACCCAGTATTGAAAAAATAAAAAATAGTGGACTAAAACCAACGAAACAGGACAACACATTCAGAGTATTTTTAAGAGACTTTGTTACATTATGTTATGTTCTGCTATGTTATGTTATGTTAATTACTCCAAAAAGCGGTGTCCTGTTGCTACATGGGCTGCACTCTAAGAGGAAAAAAGGTAAATAAAAGCAATGGACATGAAGCCTGTATAAATTTGTTGAAGCCTCTGTATTTTCAATGTTTCATAAACAAAAGGAATTTGAAGGGGTACAGCGTTCAGGTTTTTGGGTGCTGAGTAGGAAAATGCACAATCACTGCGGTGACTGCGCTATCTGGAGCGTGGATAAGAAAGCACCATTTGTTGAGTGTAGTTCATGCTGCGGTCAATATAGTTGGATCTTATGTAGAAGGTACTTATGTCTAGACCCGTTGAGTGCCCTATGCTCAAGACAATGTGTTGAAAAATAGAACTCCTCTGAATCTGCATCCAGTTTAGGTCTCACCAATCCTGGAACATATGGATCTTTCTTGGGAGATTTAATATCAGTCTGGTTGCTGAATTTCAATTGGTTTGAAGTTTAGACAATAAGGCCCCTGAGATTCCCGGGCAAAGGACATTCTAATAGCCTAGTCAATTGGTCCATGGGTAACAGAGTTTCATACATCCAGAGGGACGGAGACATTACAAATCTTTTTTTAAATTCTAAAGCATTCAGCCGTCACTTGGCGTATAGACAATTAATGATCAAGGATAACACCCAGATTTCTATGAGGGATGGCACTGACACCTCCCTGGGTTCCGATGGCAACCAATCATTCTCCCAGCTACCTGTCTGATCCCTGAAGTGAAGCATCCAGTCTTGTCAGAGATGGGTTGGAGGCAGGTTGAATGTATCCATGCCATAACCTCCCTCATGCAAGCCAGAATCTTGGCTTGAGAATCAGAGAACGTATCAATCAATTATGTTAACAATAATTTGAATATCACCCGCGCATGAGACTTATACGAGTGGATCAACTCAAGCAAAGTGAGCATATATACATTAAAGAGTGAGGGGCTCAAGACAAAGCCCAAAGGCACCTCCACAACTAGTGGTAGTTGCAGACACAAATGAAGCAAGGAAACTGCTTGTTTTCTGTTGGCAAAGCTTGGTGGCAGACCCCAAAATGAAATTCCGTTCTAAAATACTGAGATGTAAGACAGTGTTGAATGCCACTGAGAGGTCTAAGAGGATTAGCCCAGCCGACCCTCCCGTGCCCAGCGTCATTGTCTGTAACTGCCACAAGAGCAGTTTTTGGGCCAGATGTATCAAGGTTTTTTGCATTCGGAAACGGTGCGAATGCCCGTTTGCAAATGCAAAAAGCCACTTCAGAATGTATGAAAGACATTCTGAACGCAATTTTAAGGAATCGCTAAAATAGCGATTCCTTAAAATTGCGACCCTGTTTAGAGAGTCGCAAATTGCGACTCTTTAAATAAGAAATCGCAAATAAAGATTCCTTATTTGCGATTTCTTAGCACATGCATGAAGCCATTCCTAAATGCGATTTGGGCATTTAGGAATCGCTATTTACCACCAGGTTGAACCTGGTGGTAACCAGGTGCAAAATAAAAAAATGCATTTAAAATGCATTTTTAAAATGTACATGTAAAGCACACATGCCCTTTTGGCATGTGTGCACCTTACATGTCCCCAAAATCTTTTTTGGGGTGCAACAGAGGGGGCCTTAGGCCCCCAGCACCCTGGGGTTTTGCAATTCCAAAATTGCGATTTCTGGTTAAGAAATCGCAATTTTGGAAATGCAAAAAGTTCGCAGATATGGGCCAACAGGCCCATAGGTGCGAATGGGACCGGTATCGCAGTTTGGGATTCGGTAATAGCATTTGCGATTTTTAAGAAATCGCTATTACCGATTCGTAAATGTGAAACATGGCATTTTGCGAGTCGGAAATAGCGATTTCTTAAAAATCGCTATTTCCAAATCGCAAAAGGCCTTCATGATACATCTGGCCCTTTGTCCGGTAGGTGGCCCAAAAGCTCAAGTGCGGGACATCCAAAAGATGGTTATATAGCTGCTTGTTGATCTTTTTCCCAATAGTTTGTTTGGCAGAGAAATCAGCCAGTAATTTGGCAAAACCTTGGGATATGTTAAAGGTTTTTCAAAAGTGAGATGACCTGTGCATGCTTGCAAAGCAGAGGGATCTCAACTACAGTGACTGAAGTATTACATAAAGTAGTCAGGAAGGGAGCAAGGAACTCAGCTGCCATAGGAAAGATCAAGAGGGGCGGGGGTCCAAACGCAGGCCAGATTTAATAGAAGAATCAAATCAAATCAAATCATTAACATTTAGAAAGCGCGCTACTCACCCGTGCGGGTCTCAAGGCGCTAGGGGAAAGGGGGGGTTACTGCTGCTCGAATAGCCAGGTTTTTAGGAGTCTCCAGAAAGCGGAGTGGTCCTGGGTGGTCCTGAGGCTGGTGGGGAGGGAGTTCCAGGTCTTGGCCGCCAGGAAGGAGAAAGATCTCCCACCCGCCGTGGAGCGGCGGATGCGAGGGACGGCAGCGAGTGCGAGACCAGAGGAACGGAGGAGGCGGGTGGGGACGTAGAAGCTGAGGCATCGGTTGACGTATTCCGGTCCCTTGTTGTGGAGGGCTTTGTGTGCGTGGGTGAGAAGTCGAAAGGTGATCCTTTTGCTGACTGGAGCCAATGCAGGTGTCTCAGGTGTGCGGAGGTGTGGCTGTTGCGGGGTACGTCGAGGATGAGGCGTGCCGATGCGTTTTGAATGCGTTGCAGGCGATTTTGGAGTTTGGCTGTGGTCCCGGCGTAGAGGGTGTTGCCGTAGTCCAGGCGGCTCGTGACGAGGGCGTGGGTCACGGTTTTTCTAGTGTCGGCGGGGATCCAGCGGAAGATCTTGCGTTTTAGCGAGAAGAAGAAAGGCAGCAGATAAGCTCCGGTTCAGGTTAGGTGGAAACGGTAGAGTTTGTAAATTAGGGTTATTTTGTGCAGACAGAAGAAGATAAGTTGTTGCAAAACTCCGGCGATGGAACCATGAGGTGGCCTGTGGGTGTACAAAAACTATAATGTAAATCTCCTGTCCCAACTTATTTGCTGCAGCAATTTTATTAGTCAGATAAATAGGGGAAGCAGGTCGAACATGTGTGTGTGACATTGCTGAATCATTATCCTATTGATGATTTTGTCATCTTAGTTTAAGTATACCGCCATTTGCGATCGAACCTTTTTCTGTATTTGCCCTGGGCAGATCTTCCTAAAGCGGGATGCAGGGAGTCACTGACAGTTTGTAAGCACCTTTGTAAGGGCAAAATAGCATCCTACGCATTGGTTATATGGCATTAAAATTGGAGCTTGCTTTATTCACCTCGTCACAAGGCTCAAAAAGTGTATCACTCGGGGGTCTGCATACGTTTCCCTGTATGATATTGGGTCAGAGCTACGAAAGCTGGGCAAGAGCTGGATTAGAGACTGTAGGACAGTTCCCAACAACAGGTAAGAAAAAAGGAACCGCAAAGTGTCCGAGCATGCAAGCAGAATAGGGGCGAACCCTCCCTGTTAGTCAAAACCAGCAGCCCTACGACTGACTAGGATGAGTCATCATCAGATTTACGCACAGAATGGAGAAATTTCGAATTAGGGACACTGATAAGGTGACATGCTTGGCAGCTGAGTTGTAATTGTAATTGAAATCCCCTAAAAGGACCAACTCAGTTGCTTTCAAAACAAAAGAGAACAAAGACTTTGGTAATCTCTTACATACTTTACATTCGCACACGGACATCAAATAACAGTGGTAACAACAGTGGCTGACCGTCATTATTAGTACAATACCAATCAATGGCGCTTCTACGACCCAATCACTAAAGGTCTGGAGCGTGCTTCCCGCATATAACCCCCTTCGTTTCTGTGTATTCACATTGTGAAGACTCAGCCACCACACCTCCTCTGGAACTACACAAGGGGCCCCAAACTTTTCCCCAACATTTGGGTTATCTCAAATGCGAGAGTCCAGGAAGTTTGTATATAAGTGTACTCGCAAAGGTAAATTAGGTGACAATGAAGCATGAGACATTCAGCATTAACAATGGTCAATGTGTCAATCTTGCTGCAAGTAAAACACACCTAGAAGATAATTGTCACACCTCCCTCCCACAAGTAGTCTGGTCATGGCATTAGCAATGGTTGTAGCTGAAATTTCTGTCAGGAAAAGGACGTCTGATATTTAGGTAGTGAACATGAACAACTATGTGAGATCTATTAATGTTGACACATTGCATAACTTGAAAAATCTCAAAATAAAGATTTTTTTTTAAAAACAGCTATGCAAGATCTATTGGCTTCATTAATGGTTTGTTTAGCCATGTTGTACAGCACTAGAAAAATCACTATGATGCGGTCAATACGGCCCACGTCATATTTTTTCCCTTTGGTTCCAGCCTTGCTCCTGTACAACATGGCTAAATAAAACATTGACAAAGCCAATAACTCTTGAGTAGCCAAGACCTATTATCTTTACTAATGCTTGTTTAGCTGACAGTATTTAGAAGACTGTGATAGCATTTAGTAGATTGGGATTTATAGTTAAATGTACCCCAGTTTATACGTTTCCTTCCAATCCCTAGCATGCGTAGGGCTGTTGGGTGAAAAAGAAGAACTGGCTGGCAGTCGCCCACATGACATGGAGCCACCTACGCCCTTCTTTCTGCCTGTGTTTCATTTGCATTCAGTTAGTTGGTGTGCATGGTTAGAAGGCCTAAAGCTGTTGCAGGCGACCAGCCTGTCCCTAGTGGAACAACCACAAATCGTTAACAGGCCTTATAGTGATTTTACCAAGAAAACGCATGGGGCTGGTTACAGCTTAGTTTGAGCTGTGGTTGCAGGTAGGGCTCTGGCACTCGTTTTTGGGGACTGGCACTTATGTTTTCTCATTAGACCTTCACCAGAGCAAGAAAAAGAAACATACAACATGGTGAAAGAAAGAGGAACTTGGCTTGGAAAAAAAGTTACAAAGGAAGACAACAGGAATTAAAAAGAACCAAGTCTGAGAAAAAGGGGCAGGGAAGTGGCTGGTGGGAGATGAAAGATGCATGAGGTGGAATCAAGACTACACAGCCTTGGTATTTGGAACCCCGACCTTTGATAGCACTGACTGCAGGCTTCTGAACAAAACCTTGGGTCCCAGCACTGATTATGTTAGACACACACCCAGACTAACATACTCATCTTGTCTGTGATTGCGTGGGTGATGCGTCAGAGATTGAACATTACACCTGATGGTTTGTAAGTCTGATATGTAGTCATGTGTAGGCACATGGTTCTGACTTCTGCGCAGCGCTCCAGTACGGTGTGAACTCTAAAGTCTGATTTTGCACAAACCTTGTTTTTAATATGTGACCAGACACCCTTGTTGCAGCTGTACATATATCAACTATATGTATATTCCCGAGAAAGGTCTAAGAATCTGATTTTGCTGAAAGGGAGTGAACTCACAACCTTCCTGGAACAGACTCTTCCATTGGTCTGTAGCAGGTATGAAATATTCCATCTAGAGAAGGCTTCTTTAAAAATGGCATCCAACTGTACCTAATTACCCTAATGAATGGTAACATCTAGAGTTATCACCAGATATATGCTAGAATCAGGCCTTCAAAAGGTGTCTGAAAGAGAAACACATTGGTTGATGCAGAAATAACTCTCCACTTTAGGATAAATGGATGGTTGGTTCTGCACGCCACAATGCACTTGTGACAAATGATGAAGGTAGGATCTGAGAAGGAAGCTTTCAAATCACTTCATTTAACTAATTCGAAATACACCCTGATACCATTTGGAGTTTAGAAGTGCTTTATTAAGAATTAATCAATAAAATAAATAGATAAATAACGAATGAAAGACAGCCTTTGAGCTGAACATTTTCAGTGAACAACTATCTTTAGGATTGATGGATTGACATGGAAGACCAGCTAACCCCTGATTTCAACTCCAAACTAAAGCAGGCTTAGTAATTAGGAGCAAGAGCCGTACTGACCTTTGCCAATGTCAGTTATATGTGGCAGAGCTGCACTTGCCTGCTAGTTGTATCCTCTTGAATGTTTCTCCCCATAAAAAATGGGCTTGGGTGGGTTTCTAAAATGTAATCGCAGATAAATATCACCTTCTTGCAGACTGCACCATGGTTGCCTGAACAACATGTGGTGTTTGCAAGGCTGGACTGAGACCTAATAGAAGATCTGGAGAATGTTTGGTTTCAAGACCAATATTGCACCAAACCAGGCCATGACCATTTCCAAGAGGGTTTAGAGGTCACTATTATTAAAAATGCCTTGTACATCATATTTTGCAAAGTATATTAGCTAAAATGCAGTATGTTTAATAGGCTGCTCTGTGCAGAAAGTTGCAACATACAGGAATACTTCAGCTTCCAGCACAGTACACAAGAACATTTCCAGGGCAGCAGTCGGGGTGAATGGACTAAAGAACCCTTTCGGCTCTGAAAGCAGCCCTTTGTCTCCCTGCTTTCTTGGGGTTTCCCATGTCCCGTACAGCTAGCCCAGCACTATGCAGTTGCTATGTCTAACCAAACTATGTAATATTCAGGCCCATAAGGTGATTTATAGGCTGAACAGCCTCCACTCATTACGTCATCGTGAGAAACCGTTTCTTGACCCGTCAATAGTCAAATCAAATCAAATCATTAGCATTTATAAAGCGCGCTACTCACCCGTGCGGGTCTCAAGGCGCTAGGGACAAAGGGGGTGGTTATCGCTGCTCGAACAGCCAGGTCTTTAGGAGTCTCCGGAAAGCGGAGTGGTCCTGGGTGGTCCTGAGGCTGGTGGGGAGGGAGTTCCAGGTCTTGGCCGCCAGGAAGGAGAAAGATCTCCCACCCGCCGTGGAGCGTCGGATGTGAGGGACGGCGGCGAGTGCTAGGCCAGAGGAGCGGAGGGGGCGGGTGGGGACGTAGAAGTTGAGCCGTCTGTTGAGGTATTCCGGTCCCTTGTCGTGGAGGGCTTTGTGTGCGTGGGTGAGAAGTCGGAAGGTGATCCTTTTGCTGACTGGGAGCCAAACTTGTCCACTGGTGAACAAAACTTGGAAGTGATGTTCTCAGCTATACCCGGAGATATCCATTCCGAGAATAAATTGGGTGGTAAGCATGACAAGGGGTCATTCCTTCCATTTATAGGCCAGGAGGATTGTATCAGCTCATATGGGCCTCTGGCGCTTGTGCTTTATCAGAAGTTGCATCTAAGTGAACCTTTGTTTTGAAGCTGCCTTCTTTCTAATTATCACTTAGTATATCACATCCTTCATATCAGATGAGACTGTGTGGCCAAAACTGAAGACATGAATTAGGTTTTCATGATGAGAGTTGGTGTGCGTGTATGTATCCATGGTGTTGCGTGAGGCTGCTTTAGCAATGTAATGGATTTTAACATTTATCTTATAAAGTTCTAAAGTTATGTGCCGTAAGCGAACAAAAAGAGAAAAAAACACTTGACTTAGGTGACAGTCTAGAGTTACCACTTTTCCCAGAGAAAAATACCTGTCATTTGTTAACGTTTTAACTTTCTATAATTGACGGACATGGTACGTCAATAGAACATTAACTACAATTGCCTGTTTTCATTTTTAATATGAGTTTTCTGCCTTTGCTTACTTTCCTTTTAAGTCAGGATATTAAAGCTGATGTCAAGTGTTAAGTATGTACTAAAAAATACCAGCTTTTCTAATTTATGTACTAGTTAGGACATTAAGATGCTGGTGATGCCAGTACAAAAATGGCCAGGTGGCAAACCTTGGTGACACCAAGGACCGGTCCTAGGATTTTTTGGAATAACATTTTCTGTTTGTAATCCATCAGCTGTAAGCAGTACAAAGTAAGTCCACCACGGCCATAGCCATGCCAAATTTTCAAGCAGCCCTCTTAAGTTGACGCCACGTACCCTGAATCTAAGTGGATCTTATTACCGTATTGAGTGGTTAGCCTACAAATGTGGCAGGGATAATCACTCCCGCCCAAACCCCACCCAGGATCTATGCTGGACATCTGTTTGTTATAGATTAAGTGCTACTATCCAGTATTTACTATGTGTAGCAGAACATGCATCCTGACATGAATTGTATTTTTCCCCGCAGGCGAACAACCCATTATACAGAGGAGCAACGTCAACCTTCACTAACATCACGTACAAGGGAAATGCAGAATGAGATGCTGCTCAGATGTTGTGGCAGACGCCATCTTGGAAATTTTTGAGACTCATGTTTACACAGCAATGTGTGTGTGTGTGAGAGAGAGAGGGAGAGAGAGAGAGAGAGAAGTGCGTGTGGGTTGTGTGTGTGTGTCATTAGTCATTTTCAGAATCACTGGTTATCGAGCAATTTCCACTGTCAATTCCCTCCTCTCTGGCACAACAGAAAATAACTGCACAAGGGGCAACTGCTCATTTCCAATAGGATGCTTAAAGCATCTCAGGTTCAGAAACACTGAGCTATGATGGTCTTACTGGACATAAACGTGGAAAGTATTGCAAGGAGTGAGCAACTTGAAGTACAAGAGTGAATGTTTTTTTTTTCTAGAAGGAGACTTGGTGCACTATCTGTTGTCAATAGTACTTTCAAAAGATGGAACGACATGCTCCTTTCCTGTGCATTTCTCAGACTGCATCAAAACCTAGCCCCTGTGTGAACTCCCTAAAACAGTATATTTGAGCCAAATTAGCAACTGCAACAAATATCACACATCCCCATAAGAGATTCTAAACTAGGAATTACCATACATACCGCAATGTAAGGGGACATTTATAATAAGAGCCCCAGAGTCTTAAAGGCTTTCTGCTGTGACAAGAAAATGTTTTTAAAAGTGAGCAAGTGCCTTAGGATTGTTTAACATATTTATTGCATTATTCAAAAGAGTTTTGAAGGGTTATTTTATCTGTTTCTACAACAGAACGAGTGGTACATTGATCAGATGAGCACAAGATGGAAGATAAAGGTGAATGTCTGTAGACAAAGGGCAGGAGTAAGGACTTGAAGGATAAATGAAGTTTGTTGTTAAGCTAGGGTATGCAGTCCTCTGAGGTATTCAGTGGGCAGAAGTTGCTCACAGCACCTTGAGCTGTAGTCTCAGCTGGGAAGCAAATGGGATCACTAGCTGCCTCACGTCTTGCAGCCACAACTTCCTGCCTCATTATAAAGACACGATGGCTGCTCCGGTGACTGCCTCAGCCGGATATCTCACCAACAAGCACAGCTGGCTGTCTCACCAACAGGCGCCGTTGACTGTCTAGCCGACAGCCAAACCTGTCTGTTACACCGCAAGATGAACTTTCTGCCTCATCAATAACCACAACCAAGGTCCTCACTTTTAAGGTACCACTGGCTGCCTCTTTATTAGGCACCAATAGCTGCCTCACAGGCAACAGACTGGCTCATCCAAAAGTTGCACAAAGAGCTGCTCCACAGCTCGGGTTATGGAGAACCATGCATAGTCCCCTCGGAGAAGCTGGAAATGTCAGGAGTATTGCACTAACATTTTCACTGAAATAAAAATAACACAAAGGCCTCAATCTCACTCGTAGGAATCAACACAATTTTATTGTTTTCAAGGTTGGTGGATCAAAACATTGTAACAATTTTAAATAATCATGAATATAGTAGATATGAGTTTGAATCTGAAATCAGTGAGATGGCACGAGCACAATATAACATTATCAGTCCCCGCAGCGTGAGCGGATGAGCATGCTTATCTGCGAGTGGTAAACTTGTAGTTTAAGAAGTCTTTTTAACTCTTGCAAAAGGACAGAATGGTTTGGGGGTTTTATCTTCACATTGCCTGATCTCAGCCTACAGCTGTCCATGTTGGCCAGTAGTAGTGTTATGCCTCTCTAGGCAAAGTAACCATTTTCCATCTCGGATCTTAGGGGAGGCAGCCTGCTACCTACTGCTGGTGGTGTCCTCTCACCAGCCTAGTCTTACCTTGCACTGTCACCGGCCGGATATACCGGTAAGGTAAGGACCCATATGTGTATGGCTGTTCTTTCATCACTTCCACCAGCACAGACAAATATAAAAAATAAATAAAGCACAAATAATGAGTTCTTGAAACATGTTATTGCCACACCAGGGAACAAACCATCACTGTGCATTAAAGAAGGAACACATTCTCCTATACAGCTCAACTTAGAAGTGTTCATGTAGATTTCAAATACATAAACTAGAAAATATAGACTGCAAAGATAATGAACATACAGGAATGTTTAGCTCAAAGAATATTGCCCAAACTCACTTTCTATCTATCGAAGGACTAGATTAAATTCACACTCTGACTGCTCCTAATACATTTAGGTACAAGTGCTCGACTGCGGGATTTGGTGCATGTTGACCTTTCTGTAAAAAGGTATTTTACTGTATTCCTTATTTTTGTAGGTTACATTTTTAAGTCTATTTTTGTGGTCTGCATTTTATAGACTTTATTTTTGTAGTCTAGAATTCTGTAGTCTGCTTTTCCACCTGATGTGCATTCCAAGACTATGTTGGGATGTCTTTACACTGTGTACAGCTAAATACTACCTATAGCTTGTAACTGCACAACATCTGTATATTGATTGCCATAAACTGCGCCTGAATAGACGATGTACACATCTGTACAGGGATGATCTCCTCGTCCCACCTGTAAAGACGTTATCGCTGTCTAATGTCTGTAAATAATTCCGAACTGTGCTCTCTATTCAAAAAGTGTTATTTGGTTGGCCCTTTTATTAAAATGTGCCTTCAGAAACCCATATCACATCCGTAAGTCACACACACAATTGGCACCTCTAGAAGGCTGAGCCCCGCTATGCTGTGGACTAAGCAACACTGGGGCATGTCTGTAGGTTGTGGGAGATTTCCCAAGATATAGCCTTCTAAAGTCTGTCTTCTTTCAGTCAGTTCGGTGCATCAGTTGGTTAATACAGCTGCTGCAGAAATGTATGTGCAACCTGCCATCATATTTTGATCCAGGAGAGGACTCACTTTGCCCTTCTTCATTTTGAAAGAGATCAATAAACCAGGTCCAACTAAGAGGGTTAATAATTCATGTCATTTCCAGCGATACAAGCCCAGAGCACATTGTGGCAACAAGTGCTGTATGAAAATGAATATCCTTCTTCAGCCTGTTGAATAGTCCAGCCTTCTTCCTGGCTGTCAGAGTGAAGACAACATTCTACAAGAACAGAGTGGTTTGCAAAAATGATCAGCACATCATCAAAAATGACAAAAACAACAAACTCCTAAGGGTTCAAAAATCTGGCATTTGGTTTGTGCACCCTGAAATATGAAGTATGCCATCTGTTTGTATTTGGGATTATGACTGGAAAACCATTGAACTATTAGTGAAAACGAGCATCTGCCATAGTTGCTTTTGACTTAGAGAGGAGAAGTTGGGCCAAACTTTGGATGGGGATGTCTAAGCTGTGTTCAGGCCCACTTTAAATTGAATGCTTCATATATTCACTAACCGCAGGAGCTTGCACTGCTAGAGTTACCACCTGTTTACCGCCAGTTCATGCTTGGGCTAATAAGTTCAAGTCAGAGGAAAGACCCACCCTACGGAGTCTATGTTGTATTCAGGTTTAAATGCTTCTTTGCTAGGTCAGAAAATAATGCACCTGCTCGGGAGAAGTCTCTAGTGTACTTAAGCCTGGCGAAAGTGTAGGAGTCCATTCTATGTGTTGTTATTAAAGTGACAACTTGTGAAGAGCTTCGCAAACGTTGCATGATCTAGGATAGATGGCCTCCTAATACTTTGGACTTTGCCCCAGTACAGAGGGCACAAGCTGCTCCCATAATTTGGGATTTCCTTCACTGAGATGGGCTCAGCCCAAAATGTGAATCCATGAATCTGGGGAATTAGATGTGTCATGGCGTCTGCTCAGCAAAAGGTATTCCCTAATATGTTTGAAGAACAAAAGTTTGTTTAAAGCTAAACAGAAAATAGGAAGTTGCCAAAACCTACCACTTTTAACACCTTACGTTGTCTATGTATCATAGGCAGTGTAAAGTTATGTTATTTCGATATCGTACTATAGATGAGAGACAATTTGGAAGTAACAGAGAAAGCAAGCAGGCTTTCAAAATAATTACCTCTTCTAAAGAACCACTAGAGACAAACACCTCCTGGACCCATTGATAGTCCTCCCTTAAGTCCATTGCTAATACCATGATGTGATGATAGCATTAACGCGTGGTACTATGTCTAGATTTAGAATTATTTTCAAATAAATGATTGATAGTTCAAAAATTATTGAAACTTGTGCTCATTTATTTGCACCTTCTTACCACCATAACCGAATTTCTGTCATATAATGCTGTCATTTTACTTTTTTATTGGGGTGGAAATGTGTGGCAACCCGATTACCACACATTTCTTCCATTACCGTGGGACTCTAGTGAATCCGAGCACTCAAGAGTATATGGAGTTCGTAAGAGGGGGATAGTGAATTGACCGAATGTTTAACAGTAGCTAGTTTTCCCTGCTGTGAATTGTCAGAAGCTTGCCCGCTGACGCAAAGGCACTGAGGAATCTGTTGTTACTGTACAAAATGACAAGTGTGTAAATTGAGGGCGCACACGCAGTCTGATTTTCACTAAAGCAAATCTATTTCTTTATGCACTGCTACACAAAGTCCACAAGCTTCATTTTTTAAATTTCACTTTTTTAACTTAATTGTGTGGTCCTCCCAGGTGGCCTATTTTAAAAATATGTTGAATAAAACATGCTCTTTTCAAATGTGATATTTGTTCTTTATTTCATTAGCGATTTGGTGCATATGAACCATATTGTGAATATAATCTTATGAAGAGCCTTTTTCTTAAGGACATTTTTGTTTTTGGGAAATAGTGTAATCTTTTGGAAAATAAGGTAAAAACCTTTGCATCAATATCAGAATACATCATTTTTTTAATGTATTTGCATGATTATTGCTTATGAGCGGTTCAGGCATGGCAGAGCCATCAATTCAAAAGTTGTGTCTAAGGCAGCATAATTGTCAATTATATTTAGAAATATGCCATACAGGGGTACAGTTTTTAATAACCTTTAGTTAAAGACATACAATATGTGTATGCTAGGTGGGGGACATTACAGCACTTGATCCTGCAACAAGCAATGAAAGCTGCAGATGAGAAAAAGAGATAAGCAGGTGCACATCAGTCACTGCTCATTAGTGAATTTGCTACAGAAAGGGGAGACGTGGTAAAGGTGTTTCGGCCTTGGTCGTGGCACATGGCACATGGTTGATGATTGGAAGGAAGTCTAATTTAACTATTCACATTAAAAAAGGAGCATCACCGAGTGATTCTGTTCTGAACCAACAGACCCTCCTATGAGGCAGATAATAAACAAGCTCTGCTGGATTTCAAAGATGAAGGAAGCACAGCATGAGGTTTCATTTGAACCTACCCCCTGCTAACAATGTAAGACCCTCAATAAGTTACGAAAAATAACCTTCTATCAAAGTCTTGACCTAGGAGAAATAAAAGGTATTGCTTTTGTCAGCAAATGGTGGATTCCATAATTTGAGACCAAATAAATCTAGAACTAATTTGAGAGATGACATTCCTCTAGGAATTCCTTATGAAGAAGCAAATGATCAAAATGATTTGAGGAGATAATAATTTGGAAGCATACATTAATTCCTCACATGATGCTTATGATGAGTAAACAAGGGGGGGTGAGATGGAGAGAGCTTGTGTGTTCTTTCACTATCTCCAAGGGAACACCATAAAACAGTAATTGGCAGTGAAAACATATGGGATGGTAGCAATCCAGGAGCATATCGCAAACCCCTGCATCTCTTCACCAGGGGCTCATTCAGCACAAGGCCGATAAATATCTGAGATATGGGCGACTCAGGCCCCTCTTCACATTCTGCATGGGGGCTCCCATTATTTTGCATTACGCAACTGCAGCTATCCACTATCAGTTTATGTCCAGTGTCGCAGTACCAGCCTCTTCCAGTCCTCAACCTTTGTGTTGTCCTTCTCCTTCCAGGTTCACTCTTGTGCGTGCTAAACCCCTCCTCCTGAATTCCATTGTCTCTGCAGATAGTAAGCTCTTCTTGATGGTTAGTCTGGTCTCAACAAGGGTTGTGACAATTTCACATTTTACTATATTGTAGAGCATGTCTTGCCTGTACAGAATTGATGTCCAATTTCCATATGTTTTTGGCTGTTTTGCAAAAAGAGGATTATCTTTACTTGTTCTGCCTTATAAGTGGAATTTATAGGTTCCATACTTAGAGCAGTCAGCGGAAATAAGTATATGCTTACTCTGACCTTTCCTTATACAGAGTCGATGGAGTACTTACTGGCCCAAAATTCAAGATCATATCCATGTTTAAGCAATTGGGCCCGATTCACAAAGAGCCTCCTCGCTTGTGGTGGAGGCTCTGCCGTCATACTGGGATAAACGCAATGAGAAACTGCAGTGCAGAGATCCTGCTGCAAGTGCGAAAACCTTCACCAGAAGCCAGGAGGCTCTTTTTGAATCTCGTCCATAAACTCAAGATACGGTTTGCCTTTGAGAACTGATCCATTGAATTACTTCCCTAGTGATATGATAGTAGGAGGAAAAGGAAGCTACATATTTTTAATGCCTGCCAGTAGCAAGGGACCCTGGTAAAATGATATTACTTATTAATAATAAATATACATAACAAAATAACAGCTATTGGCACTGTTGGCAATCCACAGGAAAATGCCTTTAAGTTAATAACTGTAAGGAAGATGCTTTTTCCTCAACATCTTCTGTATAGACCTCATTAATAAAGATTGATAAATGTTTAGACCAATATTTAAGAACGTTTGAAAGCACTTACAGCAACTCTTTGTTTGTGTCCGGAACAATCAAGAGAGGTCAGCTGAGATAATCAAGACAAAACAGACAGAATATTAGATTGAAGATGGCATCTTTGAATATTATTTCCTACATAGCCGAAGAAAAAGCTTGAATTCATTCCTAGTTAAGAGGTAGATTTAGACATGCGCTAATTAGAATCAAGAAGCGCAATCCTCTGGTTGAATATGTACTTTGTAGTGCTCATTCACCCCGTAGGCAGTATTTTGTTGATGCTGTTTAGTCTTCAGAATTGATCCGACGTCTGTTCGCAACTTCTGCCTACCGATCAAAACTTGTTCTGTCTTATATTTATTTGGTGCATGACACAGAAACATCTGTCTGATGGTTAGTCATTCTCCAACCTCACAACTTACGCAAGAAGGCCTGCCTGTCACTCACAGGGCAGGTGGTGGTGCAGAGCCGCCACTAGTGGCCACGAGGAGTACTACTACGGAAGCCCGCACTGATGTACTTGACTACCCTCTTTGGCTGCACTGAGTCCCCTCCCAACAGGCAAGTGAGGACTGTCTCGAACAGAGGGCTAGTTAGGAGGACAACTAGATTGGTTAGAGGAGGGCCCACCCCTACTGGTGGTGAGCTACCCCCTCTGGACTAGCGGGATGAGAGTGCCCGGCTGCCAGTGAGGTGCAAGGCAGGTCCCCATACTGCAGCATAGACACCAAAGGTGGGCAGGAACTGCGACAGCAGCTGGACACCGGAGTGTTGCTGGCCCGGTGGACCCCCACGGACAGGACTGCCCGGGCCCTCCTCCGTAGGAGGTAAACACCTTCTCTCTTTGATTCCAGTGCCTGGGGGTAAGGTGGGTCCTGGGGGAACTGTTGATACCTCTATGGTTTGGTACAGATCTCCCACATTTGGACTGCAAGTGCCTCCCTGGATTGGCCTGGGTGCTTGTCGGTTCAGGGGAATGGCGGGTCCCTTACACATCTGAAGCAGGAATGCCTGGCCAGAAGGGCCCCCCCCTTTCCTTCAGTGAAGATGTACATTTATGAGGGTGCAAAATACCTTGTGCATGGGATGCCGGGGACCTGGCAGAGCGCACTCCCTGTTGCACACAACTGTAGGGCTCCAGGCCAGGTGTCAGGATCCCCCCATTCCCTTGGCACCAACTCTGATTTCCACAAAGACACCGGACGCAAAGCTGGACAGAATCCTTGCAGCTATTGCAGACACCATGCACTTGGCATGGGCAGTGCAGAGGACCCCTCAGCCAGCACCATCTCAATGTTCACTGTCTGCTTTGCAGATAGTGAACATTGCTAGGGTGCTGGTGCACCCTGCGGGCTACAGCACTGCGCTGGCTCAATTACGAGCCGTAGACAATGCTGTAGCCTGTTTCCCGCTAGGCTAGCGGGCAGAGATTTAAGTTTCCGCCCGCCGACCTAGCAGGAAGCTCTTAATAACACTGGCAGGGAGGTCGCAGCATTGGCAGTGGCAACCCTGTTGGGATTTTGGGGGGCAGAGTTTTCCATCTGCCAAACTCAAAATCGGGCCCAATATGTCTTATTTGATGTCTACTAATAAAATATTTTTCTACTGCACCTTGTTTCTTACTTACATCCCCCTTTAAGTTAAAATGACAATCAAAATCCTTATGCTCTTGCACCCAATCAGGTTTCAACAACAATCTAGGTGACTTGTTGCGTAACAATTTAAAAGGAGAAACTCCTGTCACACTGTGTGGTGTTGTTAGATAATTCCATGTCTTTTTCCCCAAACAAAACCTCTCAAGATCCATTCTGGTGGACATAGCTGTTTGTACTCCTTCTTTAAGAAATGTGTTGACACGTTCTACCAAATCATTTGCAGATGGGGAGTACAAAGCAACCTGTTTGTGCATTTTATTGTGACTGTTTATAAACATTTTCATCTTCTGAAATTTAAAATGTGTCCCATTGTCTGTTATAAGTTCTTTTGGGAGTCTCTCTATATCAAATATATTTGCTTAAAATACAATAACTGTGTCAGTGTCTCGAGAAGCCACAAAATCAAATAATACCATTTAGAAAAGTAATCCACAAGAACAATAAGATACTTTTTGGAATTTGGCAATAACTCAAACAGTCCTGCAAAATCCATAAAAAAGGTTGGACCAAGGCCCTTCATGGCAAAGGAACCATGTGTAATGCAGTTTCAGATGTTCTCCAATGGTTGTCTGAAGCTAAACAAATTGCACAATCACTTACTCACACATCCACATTCTTGTCCATGCCAGGCCACCAGTAAAATTGTTTTCAGTTCCGCACAGTTGCTGTCACTCCCAGATGCCCCTCATGACCGATATCAAATAAAACTTTACGTAGAGATACTGGTGGAACCAAAAATCATGTCTCAACAAAAATCCATCAACAATTGACAATTCACTAGCCACTTGTATATGTTTTTAAACTAGACCCCAAATTCCTTTCCTTTGGCCATCCATTTTGGACAACTCTACATACAGATAATGTCAAATCCTTCTATATTTCTTCTAACAACCTTTCTTTAGAGATTGCAGCACTCTTGATATTGCAGGTGTCTTCTATTAGTGCAACCACACACTCTACATCATCCTCTAGGATATCAGACTCCTCATAAACCAAAGGTACACAAGACAGATAGTCAGCTCTAGTATTTTTACCATTCTGTAAATGCTTGATGGCAAAATTATACTCTTGTAACTTAGAATTAATCCTTACCAACCTAGCTGAAGCCATTCCCACACCATTACCATCAATCATATAAATTAGTGGTTTGTGATCTGTGCATATTTAAAATCTAGTGCCCCACAAAAATGTTCTAAATTTCTCAATGGCCCATGCACAGGCTAACGCTTCTCATTCAGTTGTACTATAGTTGGCTTCAGCTTTAGTTAGTGCACGAGATGCAAAAGCTATGGTTCTTTCTTGATTTTCAATCCATTGAGAAAGAACAGCACCCAGCCCAAATTGAATGGCATCCACTCTTAAAACATAAGGCTTTCCTGCCGTAAATGCTGACAATATGGGTGAAGAAGTTATAAATGCCTAAACCTTCTTAAATGCTTCATCACAAGCTTCCTTCCATACAAACTTCTGCCCTTTCGTGAGTAAAGACCTTAAAGGTTGAACAATCATCGCATAACCTTGAATGAAACAGGCATAGTATTTGCAAAGCCCCAAAAATGATTGGATTATCTTTATTTTCGGGAGGTTTTGATTCCAAAATTGCATTAAGCAAGGACATTTTTGGTTTAACTCCTTGGTCAAAAATGCAATGACCCAACTAATTCAGGGCCATATGTACTAAAGCATTTTCCCATAGACATAGAATGGGTAAAAAAAACCTTTGGGACATCTGGCCCTTACTTCCTTGGCAAATATCTTGCATTTTTCTTTCCTTAGTGTGACATCTACTTCTTGAAATTTGCATAATACCCTTTCTAATATAAAGTTGTGTTCCGTAAATGTCTTGGGAAGTATTAGCACATTATCCTGGAACACTTGAACTCCAGGAATCCCCATTAAAACGGTCTCCATGAACCTCTGAAACACACCTGCTGCAGAAGCTAAGCCAAACAGCATACGCAGAAACCTGTAATCACCAAAAGATGTGATGAAAATGGTGAGGTCCTTGCTTTCTGCAGCAAGTGGAATTTGGTGATAGGCAGATCTAAGATCTAACAAAGAATACACTTAAGATCATCCTACGTTTGCTAAAAGGACCTGCACTTCAGATAAAGAATGACAATCCACACTAATGTTTTTGTTTAATGTGCGTAAATCCACACATAAACGGATCTTACCAGATTAAAAAATAAATAATTCTACTGGACTAACCCATTCAGAGTGTTCAGTTGGTTGTATGATACCTTCAGAACACAATTAATCCAGAAGTGCTTTCATTTTCTCTCTAACAGCCATGGGTACAGACCTAACTTTGTGTGCTATCGGTATTGCGGATTGTTATAATTTAATAAAATGTTCAAACCCAGAAATCTTTCCAATACTCTCTGTGAATCTGTTTGGGTACTTAGAAAGTATACTGTTGACAGGGTATTCTTGATCAGATTCAATAGAAGAGATATAGGGCCAGATGTATCAAGCGATTTTGCATTTGCAAACGGTGCGAATCGCAAAATTCAGCCGTTTGCGAATGCAAAAATGCCTTTCAGAATGTATGAAAGGCATTCGCAGTGCAATTTTAACAAACCGCTAAAATAGCGATTCCTTAAAATTGCGACCCCATTTAGAGAATCGCAAACTGCGATTCTCTAAATAGGAAATCGCAAATAAGGAATCCTTATTTGCGATTTCTTAAGCACATGTATCAAGCATTTCCTAAATGCAAATTGGGCCTTTAGGAAATGCAATTACCACCAACAGAAGTTTGGTGGTAACCATGTGCAAATTTTAAAAATGCATTTTAAATGCATTTTTTAAATTGACATGTAGCGCACACATGCCCCTAAGGCATGTGTGTGCTTCACATGTCCGTAAAAATATTTTTGGGGTGCAGCAGAGGGGGCCTTAGGCCCCCAGCACCCCGGGTTTTGCATTTCCTAAATTGTGAATTCCTAACTGGAATTCGCAATTTAGGAAATGCAAAACCATTTGCAGCAGGCCCATAGGTGCAAATGGAGTTGGATTCTCTATTTGCGATTCGGTAATAGCTCTTGCGAATTTTAAGAAATCGCTATTACCGAATCGCAAAAATCATACATACCATTTTGCATTTCTTAAATAGCGATTTCTTAAAATTCGCTATTTAAGAAATGCAATTTGGTTTTTTGATACATCTGGCCCATAATTCTCTGTAAGAACAATAGAATCTTCAGTACCAGGAATCAGCATGAGTCTCGCCAAGACTTGCCACCAAGTTATATTGCGACCTTTGTGAGCTACAATTTGTCTATCTAAACATGCAAGAGTACCACTGAAATATCCTAAGATATCGCTACAATTTGTCTATCTAAACATGCAAGAGTACCACTGAAATATCCTAACATATCAATGTTCTGCTCTCCAAAGGCTTTAGGTTTCTATCTCCAATGTGTGCTAAACACCAGGGTACTTTTACATAAATAGTTGTATCTCTTACTGTACTGATAGTTAAGACTACCTTGGATAGCTCTTGCAACTGTTGTTCAGTATCAGTTTCCACTGAACTCACTTTAATACTGCCTCTCTTGTTTCTACAGACGATTGAAAATGAACAATTTTGTTACATTTGTTACTTCTCTTATTAATTGCAAGACAATTCTCATTATTGGCTAAGTGAGATCGTGAACCACATCTATAACATACATTCGAAACATTTTTCTGTGTATTTTTAGCAAATTTTAGTTTGATTGTGACTGCTGAAATACTGTTAGTGTTACAACACACATCCACATTAGAAACACCCTGTACCGAACTTGAAGACTCTGAGGCAATAACATTACTTGAAACCTCTCGATCCCCTTAGCTATTTCAATCACTTCAAATAGCGTGGGAACCCTAGAACTTAGTAGCCATTCCTGAATCTTTTTAGATGCGCAACTGAAAACAAATTAATCACAAATGTACGTATCAAGTGAACTTCCAAGATTACAAACAGCTGCTAGGTTTCTCAACATAGAGATATACTCCTCAACTGTCTCTTCCATGGACTGTTCACATCTGAAAAAAATAAACCTTCCAGTAGTACACTGGGCTGCTCAGAGAACTTTTTAGTTAATCTAGCTACAGCCTCGGTGTAAACATTCCAGGATCCTTCAAAATCCATTTGGGCATTTGTTACAGGTAAGTTGTTAAATGTTTGTTGCCCTTCATGACTAAACAATATTGCTCATTTTCTTTGAGGTTCAAACTTTGTGGCATCAATTGCAACCAAATAGTTTTCAAAAGTGAATTGCTTGCCATGGTGTAATGTAAGGCAAAACTAGAAAAAGGAATCTACCATAAAATTGTATTATATACCATAAGAAATTACATTTTTTTTTTTTTAAACAAACAAAATTAAAACTTTTAAAATAATAAATATTTATCTTATTTTATAATATTCTAACGAGGTGTTCCTGTCACCGCTGAGAAGACTGCAGAGGAAACAGAAAATGTAACTACCTGGTAACAGGCTTAGAGGTGTGCCTGTCACTGTATTAAATGAGTTCTTCTTTTTTTTAAATATAAATAACAGTAGCTCAAAAGTATGCTCTTCTGCTGACAAGTAGATCTTGCTGTGGAAATGTTAGGTGTTGCGCTGACTAGCAACAATTAACATACAGGTGTCAGTCTGTGTGACACATATGAGGAACAGCGCTGCTGTTACTATGGTTCCTTACGTAGCGCGACAATGAGGTGCTGATTCCTTGGCAACGGCACGCAAATTTGACCATGCGTGCCAAAGTAATACCTAACACGGTTGTGCGTGAACAATGAAAAGGTTAACTGCATCTTGAGTAATCCTTTGTGCGGCTGCATGAAAACCAATCAAATGTGCACCATGTAACTAGCACTTTTAAGTGCCTTTGAGAAAACTGCAACAAGCCCGTAGCACGGATCACCGTGAGGCAAATTCCAGATGTGGCGCTAGGGGGCCAGGTAGTAGTCAAAATGTCTGAAAACCGAAATGCAACCAAGTAGGCTCATAATGATGTCAACTGCAGAATTGTTGCGTTACAACTCCTGGGATGGCCAAACTGGATAGCCAAGGCACGAAGAAGTAAACGGTGAGCTCCAGAGAGAATTCAAAAATATCTTTAAAATATATATTAATAATCCAGATGGTCCTCCACGCTCATCACCAAATATTATGTTGTGTTCCTTTCAATAAATAATGGAAACAGAGCAGGAACCAGAAACAAAGGTTTTATTTTTCATACATAGATAAACAGCCCACGAACTACCTCCCACGCCGCTCGGTTGTCCAACGGAAAGTGACCAGATACCGTTGAACCCCCCAAGTGGCATCAAGAAGCCAGAGCATGGAACACATGTCAATAATACACATTCTACAGATGTAGTACACAACTCGAGATGGAAACATCTTGTGACACTGGCAATGAGGAAGGAAATAGGTTAACATATATACCACAGACACAAAAGCTGAAATTGCATTCCAGACCCTGAAGTTGGCTGCAGCCGACCTCGAGGGGCAGGTTAAAGAACTCATGGTCAAAGCCTGCATGCTAGAGGACAGAGCAGAAGATGCCCTCACTCCACAATAACCTACACATTTTTGTCTTCTCGGAGTGTGCAAAGGGTCAGACCACATTGCCTTCTTTCTCCTCAGTGGAACAGCCACACCAGGTGCCAGCCCGGTGGCCTCAGGTGAATTTCAGAGGCAGTGATGCCATTCTGCAGACTGGCCCTGTCTGCTTTGATAATGCCCACATCCACCTGTTTCCTGACTATACCCTAGCGTCCAGCGCCACCCGGTGTCATTCCTGGGAGTGACATAATAAAGTGTACAAAAAGTGATGGATGCAATGTTTAAAATATTCTAAGCCACTGGTAATTGCCTGGGGCCTCGCCTAGTCCTTGTTATTTCTGGCAAAGCTAAAAGTTATTGCGAATCAAACCACCTGTTTCTTTACAGAACCCACTGATGCCTGGGACAGGGTGGAGCAGTGGAGCTACAAACCATCAGACTCGGGGACCCATGCACAGTATTGTTGCTCGGCCAGCCCCCGACACAGCAGGGGCCAGCATGATGCCGGAGGAGGGGATGCTCGGCCACATGGGCACTGACACCAGCCCAGGCCAGGGAAGAATAGATTCAGGCACTAGCGGCTGCAACCATGATGTGGGTGAGGGGACACATGGGACAAAGATGACTGATGATGTGTGCTAAGATGCTGACTCATGCTCCTTTGGTTCCAGTGACCCCTCGGACTTCGTTCCCAGGGTCGCACCACAAACAACATTGCTTTGTCGACCACCATCGGTGCCAAATAAGTTCACCCCACAGTCAAGAACGAACCACATTGGACCCACCGTGGTGAAAGCCCCCAATGTCCTAGTTTGCCACCCCAGGATATACTGCCTTTCCACCGAAGTGGTGCCGCACATGGATGATTATGTATGTCTGGGACCATATTTGACAACAGAGGATTCAGTCCCTCCTCATGCTATGTACTGCATATGCATGAATGACTGCCTTGCAGAGCGCCCCGCCTTGTTCTTGTGAGAACCTGATAGATATTGAGGTGCATTGCCCCAGAACCCACGCTATCGAAGACATATGTTACTTGTTTGGGCAGTTTGATGTTACTCAGCTGCCCTGGGACTGGAAGTTGGGTAATTTGTTCATTGTTATTATTCGGCTGCGCATCACACACAGCAGTTGTTATGCACATTGTCTGCATACTAGTCAGGATACTGCAGGGCCCACACCTAGCTCACCCCTCCTCCCAATGTGTTTGTATGATTATGAATACCAAGTTAGCTTTTCTATCCCGGAATGTCTGAGAGATGGATATGGTGAAAAAGCGCCACTTGGTCCACCAATACTTTAAGAGGCGATGGGCCAATACCTTGTAAGATACGCATATCACAAAAAGTGAAGACCCCAGGCTCCAAAAATGTTGGAGGGACAAATGTTATACAACGATCTACTCTGGGTACCCCAGAGGGGAGTTAATTTGAATTAGGCCATCTGTGCCCTTTCACAGCACTGCGGTCAAGATTGACCCCGAGGGGTGATATGCGGTTAAAGAGGGCCTCCTGGATGACAGGGCTGTGTTGCTGGGAAGCATCTATGTACCAAATGTTGCACAACAACTATTTTTGGCATGCATCTCTACACTCCTGACTAGATGGTCCTACCTGCCTTGGAGGGGCCACCAACTGTGTCCCTGACCCCCAGTTAAACAGGTAACCACTCACACAGCGTGCAGAGTCCTATTTGAGAGTGTGGCTCACACACTGGTCTTTGGTAAACAGCCGTCGTACATTATACCCAGCCACTTGAGAGTACTCCTACTTTTCACCACCACATGATCTGCAAGTGTGCCTAGATCATAACCTTTGCCACCACACCATACAACTGAAAGTTACAGGGACAGAGTACTAGGGGAAGACCCTATCGGATCACAACAAGCTCCTCTTGCACATTGCATGTGGAGAGCCCCACCAGCCTGTGCCAACCTTGAGCCTACAACCCACAATGCTGGAGGACCCAGTGTTCTAGAAATTGTCCAGGGACACCTTGATGAAATATACAACCGAAAACAGTGGAACAACCACCACGTGCTTAGTGGAGAGGGAGGCCCTAAAGGCAGTCTTGGATGGACACTGCATGCCCTCAGGCATAGTTGCGTGAGGCAACCTGCACCTGGAACTCGTCCAGGTGGAGACCTCCTTAGGAGGCCTCAAGGGGGCTGCATAGGAGGACGCTTCTGTGAAAGATGAGCTGACTGTGCAGAGAGACTGCCACGCCCATCTTCTAGACTTGCTACTCTGTATAGCCAGTAGGATGTATGAAGCCAAGATGTATGCGGAGAGGAATACGCCAGCCTGCCTCTTTCCATAAGGCGTAGGAATGCAACAGGTGTGCCTCCTCTCCCCTGTACTCTTCAACATGGCGATGGAGCCACTCAAGCATCGGCTCCACCAAGCGGGCTGCTTCTGGGGAATACTCCTAGACAACATGCTTCATGCCGTATCCTTGTATGCTCACGACATCCTAGTCTATGTAAAAATAATATTCATGAAACGGTGCATATACTGAATGCCTTTCAGGTCACCTCTGATCTGGGTGTAAATTGAGCTAAGACTTCCCTGTTTCTGCACCACCCACAGAGTCCTCCACAACACATTGTGCTAGGAACCCACGTCTTTCGCTGGGAGGTCCCACCTTCCAATACCTGGGCATTCACATATACCACTCTTCCCAAGATCTGATTAACAGAAACCTCATGAAGGCAATCTCATCTCTTTGACCCCAAATCACCTTTTGGTGCTCCCTCCCCCTTACGGTACAGGGTTGAGTGTCACTCTCCAAAATGGTGATGCTCCCGAGACTCCTTTGGTATTTTGCTAATCTGCCTGTGAGTATTCCCCGAAACACCTTTCAGTCACTGAACACAATTCCTGGCAGCCTCGTTTGGAGTGCAGAGATGGCAAAGAGTAGCCTGGCCAAACTGCAGCTCCTGATAGAATGTGCGGGGGGAGGGGTGCTAAGCACCCCGATGTTCAAGTATTACTATCTGGCAGTGCGACTCCAGTGGCCTACACATTGGTTGGTGGGGGCCACCAGGCAGAGAGAGGGATGGAGCCCGAGGAGAGGCCATTTAGATTACTACAGGAACTATTTCTCCTCATTGCCGTACTGCCCACTCCCTATAGTGGCCTCTTGCGTGTGGCACATAAGAGTCATAGGATCATGCGGAGATGCCACATTATGCTCTGGAGATTACCCTGTGCTCTATGTAGGCCTTCTGTGTAAAAGTGGTTCGTGAGGGATTGGAGCTTTGAGAATCAGCGGGAGTGGGAACCCTATTCGACTTATTTCATGACAGGACCTTCATCCCCTTCGACCTTCCTATAGACAGATTCCTAGTTTATAAGCAACTACTGGCAGAACTCGAACGACTATGGGGCATAGTGGACACAAAAGCTGACCCCCATCCACTGACATGCATGCTACACACAATGGGTACAGACCTCCGGTTGATCACCTGACTTACTAAGGCTCCCTAACATAAGTCACTGAACCCACTCCGAACACCTGGGAATCTGATGTCAGCCGTGAGTTGACCCAGAAGGAGTGGCATACAATTTTGGCACATCCATGTAAGGCTTCCTGCGATGCCTGTTTCCTATATACAGCATAACATCCTGCACAGGGCATACCTCACCCAAGCCAAGCTTCCCAAAATCTACCCTACAACACCCCCTGACTGCAGGCCTTGCCGTGCTCTGGAAGCAGACATGTTACATATTTTCTGGAGCCATCCACCTGTCTGCACCCTGTAGAAGGAGATCACTCATGTCCCGGCCAGAGTTAGAGGTTGTACGGACCTGGACTGTGTGGCCAATGGCCTGCTGGGCGTGTGAGACTGGCAGTGCCTCTACTAGCTTCATTGACTTTGCAATGTTAATGAGCCTGAAAATTATTGCAATTCATTGGAAAGCAAGCACACTCCCGGGGGCAGCAAACTGGGAGGCAGCGACTATTAAAGGAGGCAGGGCTGAAGTCCCTGCACTTCCTTGTGAAAAGGTGCGTGGGTTGCGAAAATGCCTCAGTGCATCCACATGGGACGATGTCCTCTCCGCTCTCCAGGGCATTCTCGACAGCTGCACCAGCTTGGACTAGCCAGGTGCATCATAACATTTCACTACGTGGATACCCTGCAACTGAAGGTCCCACCCCACACGCTACCCCCTCCAGTCTGATTCCCCGACCACCACCCCTTCTCGCTGCCTCCCCCAAGCACTTGGCCACAAGTTAGGGTGGAGGTGCTGCGTAGTCTACACTACCATAGCGAAAATTTCCCACGCCACTGCTAGGATTGCCCGCAGACTATGGGCCTGATTTAAGAAAAGTGGTGCTGCACTTTTCTTGCGCCCCTTAGCACCCCCCTTCCGCCACCATGTGTGCACCATATTTAATATACGGCACACCATGGCGCAGGGTAGGGGCAACAGAGTCTTCATTTTTGACACTATTGATGTACTGTGTAGGGTTAGCGCCAAACTTTTGGTGCTAATCCTGCACAGTACATAGGGGCCCATTGACAGCTGTGGTATGCCCCCTTTTAACTCTGGCTCTGTACAGGTGTTAAAAGTAGCCGCAAAAAAATACGCAGTGGAAGCTCTTAGTTTCCACTGCGCCATTTATGCGGTCCCTCTAACGGGAAGTCCCCCTTACATACATTATGCTTGCCGCAGGCCTAATGTGGTGCAAGGGTTTACAAAGTGGCGCAAGGCATGCATTGTGCCACTTTGTAAATCTGGCACTGCGATTTTGGCTCGTTGGGCCACATTAGGTTAAAAAAAAATAACACAGATGTGGCGCAAGGAGGCGCTAAGCCCTCTTAAATCTGGGCCTATGTATCCTACTGCATACCCCAGGCCTTCCAGGTCCTGCTACTGCTCACAGTTCGGTTCAGTTATCTTGTTAATTCAACAAGTACTACCAGGATATTACACGCAAATGACAGCAAGTACATGGGTTACGCCGTCCAGTGACTGTTGAAACATTGGTACAGATTGCCCTGCTTACTGTACTGAATAGCACAAAACTTTAATAAAAATGTTTTGAACAATTTTTTCTTTTTTGTGGGGAGTTTGGTTTAGCACAGACTGATCTGCAATAAGCAGCAGAGCACTTTTCTAGAGAACACTACAGCGGATGCATTTCTAAACATGGGGTGCTTCACAGAGAGCAATATTGGTATGGGCGGTCCAGTTAAGAATAGATTGGAGAAACCTGGATTGCACTGGAGGGGGGCATGGAACCAGCACGCAGCATGATACAAGATTACGCTATTTAAAAGAGCCAAAGTTGGGATTAGAAACTGGGTTCGAAAATCAGCTACTCGGCCACTAGATCACATCTCCACATCATCTGTATACCTTTTATTTTTATTGAAATAAATCCAAAATATTAAACAAAAAAAGGTTGGCTTATTCTAAAACATCAAGGTACTTCACACCTCCCACCCAATACAGAAATAATGAACAAAGAATATAGTAAGAAAACATGTAACATTCTCTAAAATCATCTTTTGGAAAGGGGACTATATGCCACTTAACCGACAAATAATTGTCGCCCATTGGACATTGTCACCATCCTCTCCTTCCTGGTAGTATCAAATCAGGACCCCCACAAACAGCATCTAACAGCAACAAACCCAGCCACCCAGCTGGTACAGTGTTGTATTTGTTTATGCATTTTCAGCGGTTTTATACAGCACGTACAAAACCCAATGGGTGTCAGAGCACTTTACATGGGCGTAGGTGCTTGTTTACATAAGAACAATTGCACATAGATTCGTCACATGAACTGTTACATACAGCATGAGTGTAGTTTACATAAGCAGAATGCTGTGCACGGACACTGAACCAAAGCACAGTTTCGTATTGCCCAGCTGCAGTTTCCCAAGAGGGATAATCTGAACTTTCTTAAAAGCTGAACCGATCAGGGGAAAGCTGTTTGTGCTGAAAGAAGACCAAAGCTGTGCATCATGGTGACTGCTGCAGTCTAGCACATTATGATGATGAAAACAAACCACTTTGCTGTGTCAATCCGACCATTGGTGTGCTATCACTATATCAGCTTTTAAATATCGACTGAGATGTCAAGGTGCACGATATCATGAAGTTAAGTAGATGTAGCGTTAGAATAGTAAATCTACACTCCCCTACATGTGCTTACATGTGCCTACACAGAGTATATTCTGCAAGTCGATATGTTGCCGTCTAACTTGCTTCGGGTCGATATTTTTGTATTCCATAGATTGACAAACAACCCAGCTGTAGTGCTGTAAATTGATCTTGGAGGGAAACCAGAGGCCTGAAGTCCCTAGGGCCACTAGTACAGAAAGTAGCTCCTCTAAGTCTTCCTTTTAAGCCTGATTTCCGCTTTCTATTCGGTTAACACCAAAACCTTGTTATCTAAGTAACAAATGTCTAGTTTCAAACTAGCTTGACCCAGGATCCCTTCCAGCAACACATCATCCTGTAGAATCACTACCACACCCCCATGAACATTATGGGGGTGATTTTAACCTTGGCGGACGGCGGAGGCCGTCCGCCAAGGTACCGCCGTGAAATGACCGCACCGCGGTCAAAAGACCGCGGCGGCCATTTAAACATTTCCGCTGGGCCGGCGGGCACTCTCCGAAAGAGCGCCCGCCGGCCCAGCAGAAATGCCCCTGCAACGAGGACGCCGGCTCAGAATTGAGCCGGCGTAGTTGCAGGGGTGCGACGGGTGCAGTTGCACCCGTCGCGTATTTCAGTGTCTGCAAAGCAGACACTGAAATACTTTGCGGGGCCCTCTTACGGGGGCCCCTGCAGTGCCCATGCCATTGGCATGGGCAATGCAGGGGCCCCCAGGGGCCCCGCGGCACCCCCTACCGCCATCCTGTTCATGGCGGGTTTCCCGCCATGAACAGGATGGCGGTAGGGGGTATCTGAATCCCCATGGCGGCGGAGCGCGCTCCGCCGCCATGGAGGATTCAATGGGGCAGCGGTAAACCGGCGGGAGACCGCCGGTTTACCCTTTCTGACCGCGGCTGAACCGCCGCAGTCAGAATGCCCTCGGGAGCACCGCCAGCCTGTTGGCGGTGCTCCCGTGGTCGGTGACCCTGGCGGTCACCGGCCGCCAGGGTCAGAATGACCCCCTATCTCTCTTCCGCCATGATGTCAACCTAAACGCACACATCACTGGGCCTCCATCTTCATTTAGATTCGCCTGTAAGGAAATTGTGCATTTCGATTTACTAGTCAGAATGTCGTATCCCTGCTGGAAAACCCAAATTATTATATTCTCTGCAAGCTTGGCATTATCCATTGAACAAACCTTGTTTTCCAGTGGGACAATGACCTCTGCAGCACAATTTTCAAACCCCTCTTACTGCTCAATTGCTGATAATAATCTTGCCAGAGTAGTTTCTTGCATTTTAAGGTTTCCTTAATTGCATTCATTTTAGTTTCCATTATAACAGTTTTGGCCTCTAATGCACCCAATTGTGTTTTAAAGGAAACTAGATGCTGTTCAAGTTTACCCTCACTCACATGCACAATATCGCATGACAATAATATTGCATCCACTACATTAACCTAACCACTACATTATAAGGTAAGCATAGGAAAACAGATATGGAGGTAAGAATACTAATTAAATACTTACTGTAACGATGTAGTGTTAGGCAATGTAGTAGGTGCTACATTAGTGTAGGTTAGGATTATCAACCCCAATATAGTGTCAGGCAACTGCTACTCAGTGCCATCAGTATTTTTATGTAGAGCTCCAGTTAGTCATAACTGCCTTTTCACCATTGATGAGACCAGGCTTGTTGGATCCCATGATCTCACCAGTCTCCGAATGTGCACCTCCGTGAAAGAAAACAATCTTGCCTTTCAATGTGCTGTTGCTCCCTTGGCTTCTTTTCAAGCTATAGCAGTACCATCACCTTCAGCCTCAACCAAGGATGGTTCCCCTGATCTCCTCATTAACAGCCTTCACTGCAGCACTGCCATAAGAGTTGATGTCACATCAAAAGGTCTCAGCTCATGCGACCTACAGAGTCTCTCCTTTCGAGAGCAGATACAGGCTCCAATAAACCTCAGTGTCTCTGAACTGTCTGCTTTGCTTCTTTTTTTAACTAGGTCTTTATTACTTGTTTTTTTATTATATAATACTTATTAATAGCATATCATTTAACATTGTAGCTGATATCCATGACATCTTTCATATCACATTAGGATCAAAGAGATCTAATAACTTTCATAAACAAAGCAAACATAAACCACTCCATGATCATAAATGTCTGGCGCAGCTGGTAAGCCATATTCATTCACAGTGCCTATAGTATTGTCTCACTGTCTGCTTTACATCACTCATCCTATACGGTGGTGCAGCACCTGAATCCCAGGAAAGGCATATCCTGCATGAGAATCATCAGCACTGTGGTGGCTGAATTGGAAAATGTTAGCTGTCTGGCAGACTCTTTCTCATGTCACTATTTTAACAGTGTCTTTGTTCAAGAGACGGTGACATAGAAACAATCTGAGGTCGCAGGATATTGCACCTTTAGGCTGCAACACTGAACGTATTAATCTTGTTGGGTTACAAGGCACACAGTATGGAAGGCAAGCTCTCTGTCTTAAGAAGGGCAACATCAGGCAGAATTTAGTAATATGATAATACCAGGTCTGATACTGCAAGTGTTGGTGGAATATGAGGAAATGAGGAAATGAAAATAATATGAGGAAAGCACATTTTTTCTAAATATAAGGATTTTTTTCAAGACATGTTGCGGAATTACTGGATTAAAAGATGGCACTGTGCATGTGAGGCTGAAGTTACATAGCATTCCTAATAGTGTTAAAGTGAGAAGAGACCAATATTTTGAAGGGATTGCATGAGGACAATTATATAGAATCTACTGAATCAACTGCATGGTTGTGCCTTGCAGTTGTGACCATAAGAAAAGTGGTGATTGTAGGCACAGCAATAATGAAAACAATGGGATTTCTGTCGCTCTTTGTCAAAGATGAACAAACTGATGTCCATCATAGGGCATGCATATTCTTGTGATTTGACTGTCTGAGTCACACTGAGGGGAAAATTCCAGTTTTAACTCATGCATTTGGATTTGGCTTCCACCTCCACTATTTTGCACTGTGCCATGTATGAGTTGTATAGTGGAATGAGATGAGCTCTTGCGTTTCAAATGACATCTTTCTTTTTGCAGACAGTTTGAAGATTATAATAATCCGAATCATAATACCATTTTGAAGTCTCTGCTGAGCGTATTCAAGTCTTGAGCAATGACTAAGATGTGTTGGTGTAACTGTTCAAGACAATAATTAAGCAAAAATTAGAATTGGCTAATATCCTTTAGGATGCTCCTTATCCCACTCACCCTAACCAATTAATATCGTATTGGATCAGCTGTGAACAGTATTCTACATGTAAATATTTTGTCACACGGACCTAGCACATTACGAATCTGGCTAAGATAATTATATGTTTTGTCGTGAAACCTGGAGACAGGAGTGTTTTCAGCAAGTCATGCTAGTAGCCAACAATGCTCCTCTCATGCAACCTTTTGTTCTTGATGTGACATGCAACTTAATTGCTGATGCCAGTGGCATTAGGTTTGGAGGCGTTCTTAGGCAATAAGTGGATCTTATTTCCTTAAACAACTTTACTAAGGCTTCACAATGGCACTATATGATTGGAAGGAAATAATGATCTGTACTTGTGCAGTGGACAATTTTAAATTGCTATTGTGTGCTGGCACATCACAATTGTTAGGAACCATCAGCCTCTTGTTTGTACATTATTTGGTGGTGGAATAAGACAACCACAATGTATCTAGACCCATAAATATAGCATGAGTATTGTTTTTGTGTTTCTGGTGAGGTCGATTGCCAGTCTAATCATCTGGCGAGAAGTCTGATGAATGTGGTTGAATTCTGCACACCATACGTTCCAGAAGGTCAGTGAAGCAAAGCTCTGAAGCAAGACAATTTAATGCTGATAATGTCCAACTATGCCTTTGAGGATGGACCAGGGAGCGTAGTTTTTCCTATGCTATAAAATAAATTGCTAAGAATGTAAATGTAATTTCTTTGGAATTAAGGGTTAGCTTTATGGAAACATAAAACTTGTTCCCAAAGAAGGTGTGGGACAAGGTTTAGTGTAGATTGAGCATGAAGGGACAATGAGATGTACATAAGATATTGTACTGAGGGTTAAAACTGTCTGATAGTTTCATAAACAGACACATCTGTTATTTCCTGCTCCTTTGAAGCAGAAGCCCCTTAATCTGTCGTCGTGCACCAATTTACCAATGTCTAAAATGGCCTAAAGGCAACTGAATCCAGGGTGAACTGCAATAACCTAAACCTCAATGGCCCTGTGAGCTAAATCCTGGTTCCAGGTCCACTTCATGTCGTTAAGAAAACAGACTCCATTTGCCACATTCCCCATTTCCTACCTTGATAGCTTTTGTAAAGCTGACCGTAGCCTAGAGGATGTTAGGGTGTTTTGGGACACAACTAAACTCTGAATGAACCTCCAATTTGGAGCAGTAGTCAAAACTTCTTTTCATCAGTTAAATTACTAAATAATGCTTTATTCATCCTATAAACCACCACACCACAGTCACTGAAGCTCTTGTTAACTCCCATGTGTACTACAGCAAACAAAGGACTGCTTGACTATCAAATTATAAGGCTCCAAGAAGCACAAAATGCAGCAGTAGGCTTCATTTAGAGGTAAGGTCCAAAATATCTAACAGCACAGCGTAAAACATCCACTGTCTGCCATTCAAACACAAAATCTCCTTCAAAATATTCTCCTCCACAGTCAGATGCATGCAAAACAGAATCTACAAATACACCCTCGTCAGACACTTCTCCTTTAACGGCCTCAAACTTCCCACAGCCCCTAACACAAACTGCAAGTCCCAAGAGGCTGGGCATTTCTCTGTGGCTTGCTCTTGCATATGGAACAACCTACCTCAGGACATATGCAAGCTGCACAACCTACACACATTAAAACAAACTGGAAAGCCAGTTCTTCTATTTCTTAATGATGCCCACCTCTGCTATAATTTTCCCTCTTGAAAGTGCCTAATAGTAGTTTATGCAGCACTGTGCATTAGCGCTTTTTTTCTACTAATGTCAAACCCAAAGCGCTCATGATGGACCATGGGCAGTGTTAATCATTTTAGGATTTTTAGTATGATGCTCAAAAGAAAAGCATAGCAGAACCAAATGCTGTTCAGCTCTAAGAATTAAATCAAAGTTATAAATTGACATGGACTTGCCTCCTAAAAAGCAAGGGATAGAAGCTCAACCCCTTCAGGAATGGACTTGTTTTATAAAGCAAAATACAGTGCAAAACATAGATGAATAATCATTGTTTTAGAATCAATTTTGCACATAGTTCATGAGTCAGTAGACAGTGTATTTCTTTTAGAACACAAAATACAATGTAAACCATAGGTGAATACAATTACATTGGAATCACACGAATTGGTTAAAGAAAGAAAAAGAAAATTTCTAAAATCACATTATTCAGCATTATCGCACAGCTTCACATAATGCAGTTTCCATCCATAATGCTCTCCAAGCATCTCAACAGTACAACAAGTTTTCATGAAAATCACACCATTGTCCAAATAGGTGAGACCTTGAACTATTGCTCTCAGTAAGGCAGTGTGCTACAGAGTCCTAAAGTGAGAAACATCAGTCTGTTCCTGGAAAGGTGACATTACATCTCAAACATTGTGTAGATGAGAACTGTAACACGAGTCATCTGTGTGCAGAATGAGACAGGAATGAAAAGATGATTGTGTGCTGAACAATGGTTGCAAGCGGAGTTGCCATTTTAAATTCAAAGCATACATTGACTAATGTTCATATAAGCACATTTCCCTTTTTGGAGTAGATATGCTAATATGAGAAATTTCTAATGATTTGCGTATACATACTAATGAGAAATATTGATAAAAGAAACTAATAATTGAAAATAACGTGTAATTAATAAAATGTGCCCACCGGGAGTGGTCACCATGTGTGTTAACAATGCTAAAATAATGAAAAATATTAAAAATATGTACTAATATGTCATATTTGAATGTATAACCTATGTTTTATGATGCTTCATATTCTTAACTTAGCCGAACTAGAGGCCTGTTCAGCGCTGGGCCTTGCTTGCTTAAACGGGGAGAAGCGATGAGCTACGGAGGACTGGAACTGGAGAACGGGACCTTGAACTGCACAGAGTTCAGACGGGCTCTGCTAGAAATTTCTGCAAATGTACCAGGACAGGAGATGATGAGAACAAATTGATACAATTATGTGTAGAGTAGGCTAAACGTACTTTCCCAGGACTTGAACAATAGAGGCACTGACTAAAAGACTGTCGGCAACAATTTTGTTACCTGAAGAGCCGGATGATGTTCTCATCGACAGAAGGACCAATCACATTAATGGAACTTGATGCTTGAACCGACGCAAACAAGTGGTAAACAAAAAGTATAGATTAGAATCATAATCCCTGATGAGGTTGACCAATTAGCAATTTGTGAGACGGACTGAGAGACCCTAATAAAAAGTCATGACAAGGGAAGGAAAATCAGAGCAGAGAGGCGAAAGTTGATGACGTCAGGAGACGCTGTCCAAAGTGCTGATAATTGGGCTTACTCTCTGTGAGCCTGATACTTGCTGATGACTGATGAACTGGAGACGAAGACTGACTCGTTGCGGATCTATCTTGGATTGGTAGCTATAACAATGTGACTGACTAACGTGTGCTTTTTCTTCTAGGTATCAACTGCGCTGTTTCAAAATGTTTTTCTCTCTTTAGATAGATTTTTCCAAATTAATGATTTTTGCCTAAATTGTTTTCTCATGCAGACCCACATGCTGATGCTAATTTGAGTTAGGTAGGCTGACAAGGGTGACTTAACGGTGACAGTTGACTGACTGACTTGCATTGCTGAATTATTCAAAATGTTAAAGAATTTGCTGACTTTTGGTGATGCTCGTTTTGCTTATCAATAATTCATGGTGAATAGTTGTTTATGACGCTAATAAAGTTTGATTAACAATAAAGTTGAATAAAGGTTTTTGATTAGAATTGTAACTAATAGGGAATAAAAACTATTAATCTTTAAAGAAGTCATGGTATTTTCTTATTAGATAGGGCTTTCCTTGGTGTTTCTTGTTGATTATAATGTTTATTGATGATCCATTGGTTACCGCTAGACTAGAGTACTCCATGCGATCCAAAAGGTCCATCGACCTATACGCGTCCCCTTGTAAGTTTACTTACTAAGGACTAGTTTCGCTAGCACCCTCAATATAATGGGCCTGATTACAACCTTGGGGGAGAGGATTACTCATCACAAAAGTGATAGATATTCCATCCTCAATATTACAAGGTCCATTATATCCTATGGAACTTGTAATTCGGCATGCAGGATATCCGTCACATTTGTGATAGAGTAATCCCCTCCGCTAAGGTTGTTATCAGGCCCTATGTCTTCATTTAAACTACATGTTAATTTTTGTCTATCGTGTTAATGCTATTGTGCATTTAATCATAAACCCCACATTATGTGTAACACAAATTGTATAGATAAAGTTATGTGAGAAAGCAATACGCATTGTGCCAGGCCAAGTAGATGGAAATTTTTGACAAAAGGGAGGCAGTGAAGAAAAGGTGGAAACTATGAAGTGGATATTTTCCCAATTTCCAAATGCTGTGAGTAAACTCAAAGGCAGTTTATGTATCAAATGGGAATTGCTGCACTGTAGAATGGGTGAGAAAGGGGTTGCAAAGCAGTGTTACCAAAAGAGCCTGCAAAAAGGTTAATGGTGTCAGTCAACACATTTTTGCGGAAATGGAGAATGCATGCCATCATATGCCAACAGAAAAGAGGAAAATATAGGAATAAAAGGGAGACATAAATTTCCCATTAAACTTAAATTGGAGAGAATATTAAACTAAAGCCCTTTTGGCTTTAACAAACAATGAGTCTTCTGCATAAATATGCAGTGTTGGCATGTATCCTGTGACTGATGATGTGCAATTAGGTGTCAGCGAGAGAAGCACTGATGTGCACAATTGAGGTTTGTAATTAGACAAAGATGGGTTTGGGTGAACCACAAATTCACCGAACGAAATACATGATGTTATGGAACTATGTTGTCACCAGGATTCTTGGCAGTGAGTTACTAGATCTTCATTGTAAGGAAATATTTCTGTTTATTACCTTGTGTGTGCCCCATATTTTTGAGTTTTTCAGGTTGTTGACATAGTTTATGTGGTGCTGTCTCAAACTTATTGGTTTTTCCATCATTAATGTTGACAGCTAGTTGCCTTCCTTGAGTTTTGTGTGGTGGGAAGATATGCATTGTCATGTCTGCCTGCCTTGTTATCCATTAGGCTGGACATTTGTCATCTAAAATCAGTCTTGGTTGGGAGGGGGAGGAAAATTCGAGAGAAGTCTGTTAGCAGTGTTAGATGAATGTTGTGGCATACATGCCAACCCTCCTGTTTCAGTTGGAAGACTAACGAATACATGGCTCATCTCCCACCTCCTGATTCCTACATGGAGAAATCCAAGGTTGGGCGAAACATGATCTGCTGGTGACAGACAGGGCAGCTTGAGCTCAGAAATAATACCTACCCAAGTAGTTTTCAGCACCCGCAATTAGTTTAAATATGAAGTTTGGACAGGCTCAGGGGCAAGGACTAAGGAAAGGAATTTGCCTGCCTAGGGGCTGCCTAAATGTATTCCTCCACTTGGCTGGTATTCACCTGACAGGGACTAGCCTTGTCTGAAACAGAGTATGCACTGATAGTGACCTGCTACTTTAGCATAGTGCACAACCCCTTTTGTGTTCCTTCCAGGGAAGAAAAAAGCAAAGTATATTTCCCATTGACTGGATATCTGATCCTGCAGCAGCACACCTGCAAAGCAGGTCCTTCAAGTGTGCCTGCGGGATGAAGGTTTGAATCACAACCCTCGGCTCTAAAACATCCTGTGAATCCCTGCAAATGCACCGAGATGAAAAATATTGTATCAAGCAGTGTTTCAATCTATGCTTTGGTTTGCGTTATGCACTCATGCCAACATTTAGATGAGGAAAGTGGGTTTAATCTGGAGAATGCATTTCCTCTGTTGACTTTTATTGAAACAATTTCAGATGGGAGACTGTCAAAATCTGGGTTGGACTGGGACAGAAAATAGGCCCTCCCAACCAAAATAAAGGTGGTCCTTATTAGTGAATTAGGTAGCTAAAAAAAAGTGCCCCATGTTGGTAAATCAGTGAAGTTATCAACTTGTAAAGACATGCTGTATAAGTGTTTTGCAAGATATGTAAGACTGCCTGCATTTAAGCTTGATAAAGGCACTATTTGTTTTATTATCAGGGAAATCAACAGTACAAATGCTCCAGCAGACCATAAAACAAGACCACAAACAGCCAAAAAATGGCACACGCATGGACCTTTCAGCTCGGCCCTTTGGGCACTGCCTGATTGCCATATAGGCCAGTCCAACCCTGGCCAAAATAAAGCCATTTTTGGGTTCGAAAATCGTGAGGCTTCGACTGAATAGACTCTGTTAGAGTACACGAGTTATTTAAAACTCCTATAAAATAAAATCTTGATGTCTCGTACATGCCAACAGACTAAATTCAGGAGGGGGACTCCCAAATTTTGAAGATAAAAATTGCTTTTTATGTGTCTGCCTGAAATTGCCTCTGCTTCACTAGAAACAATTAGGAAAATATATTCCCCCGATTATATTTTTTTCCAAATCTCCCTCTTTCTAATTCTATCACAGGACCGGAGGCGAGGATTATGCAAATCTTTCTTCACTCTTTATTCAACAGCAAGTTCAAAGTTAAACAAAACATGAACAGAAAAACTACAAGTTCCATGAGCCCGCCGCCATGGTAACGAGTATCCAATGAGGTGCCCTCCTTCACGTCAGTATAAATGGCCCGAGACACGTCACACTTCCTCTTTCTTCACTGCTCAGATAAGTGCCTTTTCTGCCTCCGTTGGGAGTTTGTTTTCCTTAACTTGGCGCGCTGCCGCTCAATTGTTTTACGGGGCTTTCTGTAGCCGCTTTCTCGCCACGAGCGGTCCGGAACGGACGGGCCGCTCGAGCGCTTAGTTTCCTTTCGGCCCTCGGCGTGTTAATACACGTCGGGCCCACCAGAGGGAGCGCGCGCTGTGTTCTTCGTACTCGAAGAGCGCGTTTCTTTCAGCGCGTGGCTCGCGCTTCGCGTTTGCTTTTTTGGGGAAACCTGTTGTGTCCAGGGAGTTAGGTTCCTGCCTTTCACCCAGACAAGCAGGGTTCGATTTCCAGGCCTGCCAGATGACACACTCAGTCTCTTAGCAGGCATATCTGCATTAACCACTTTGCTTTTCTTCCCAGGTTTGAGGGTTTCTCCTCTATTGCATGTTTGCCACCCTGGTGCATTTTTTCATCTTCCCTACCCTGACACCCGTTTGGGTAAGAATTACCCCATTAGGGAAGGCATTATTTTCTTGACTTACTGTCAGTGACAGAGAGGGTAGGGATTTTACCCTATATATTGTATATTTTTTGTTGGGTGTACACTCTGTCATAGTCCTCATTATGCATTCCTCCCAAGAGAATGAACCTTTTCCCAACATGTCCCCAGGTGAGGGTCCCTCTCACCGTACCCTTCCCCCCGGAGTGGACACTTTGTTTTCCCAGGCTATTTCTCACGCTTTGGCCCCTCTTAGGGATACTGTAGCTAAGCTTACTGAACAGGTGTCCAGAGGTACGGGCATGTTTGGTGTGACGGGAGCAGAGGGTGATTCCTCTACCCTTTCAGCCCCCAGGAAAATGCGCAAGCGCGACGCGGGGCACCTGGGGGATGGGGTATTTTCACCCAATCCCAAGAGTGCGCGCGCGCATAAGCGCGTACCCTCCCGGGAGGACCGTTTGCCCGGAGTACTGGGTGACAAGCTTCACCACCTATGGAACCCTGATCGGGGATCCCCCAAAGGCTTCATGGGAGGTTCAGATGAGGACTCATCATCTCTAGATGACGACTCGGGTCGCCCTTGGCGTCCGGGTGCTACCCTACCAGATCCTTCGGATCACGCCGATTCTGACTCCGATATGTTTGAGCCGGAGGGTATCTACCATCCGCGTTCCTCGGAGTGGCGTCCAGACCACAAGGTGGCTGAATATGTCGCCGGTAAAATTAGGCAACCTCTGGACAAAGAGGTGCGCGCTCGTCTACGGGCGGAGTGCCCACGCCCGTCTTTATCAGATAAGGTCGCTCTCACGCCAGTTATTGACCCAAAAATGTGTACGTTTTTCTCCAAGTACACCAAGGATCCCAAGAAAGGGATTGATCGCTCCTGGAGGGCATGCCAGGATAAACTTCTTGATGTGTTAGGTCCCCTCACACAAATTATTCAATTGGCGGAGCGGGCCAAGCAAGCAAACACTCCCCTTCAGACGGACATCATTGCGGGATGGGCTCAGAGAGCTGTTTGTCTTCTGGGCAACGCGAACTGTGCCATCTCTGCAGAAAGACGCAGATCTTTATTGATCAAAATCGACCCCAAGTTAGGGGAACTGTCTAACTCGGAGGCAGGGGCTGTTGCCCAAGGCAATTTATTTGGCGATCCCTTTGTGAAAGAGTTGGGAAAATTTGTGGCTACGTTTTCAGCTTTGGATAAAGCGCAATCTTCGATTAAGAAGGTTTTCCCCAACAAGGTTTTTGGCGGGGCCGGGCGAGGCAGGGGTCGCTCTTCCGGCCGTCCTTTCCAGCAAGGCCCCAGCTCCTTCCGCAACAACGGTTGGAGGGACGGCAGACAAGGAACCTTCTTCCCCAACAGAGGCAGGGGAAGAGGCAGAGGTTCCAGAAATGCACGAGGAGCATATAATGCCCCAGGAGGTCCCTCGGGTGAGGCTTATCCCTTTTTTCCCAACAAATTTTGGCGGGAGATTGAGGTTTTTCAGGGACAATTGGAGGCGCATTACCTCCGACGCATGGGTTCTGCAAACTGTCTCGGGTTTTCAAATAGAATTCTGGGGTACCCCATTTCAGGAGAAACTGCCTCAGCCCATCGCGTTCTCGGCAGACGACTCAGAACTCGTAGATTTAGAGGTTCAGGCCCTTCTTCACAAAGGTGCCATTTCCTTTACTACCCTTCACCCCACAGGCTTCGTAAGCAACATCTTCTTGGTGGACAAGAAGGACAAAGGGTTTCGTCCCGTTATCAATCTTCGTGCTTTCAACGAGTGGGTGGTTTACAGACATTTCAAAATGGAGGGTATTCACTTGCTCCGCGACCTCCTCTTACAGGAGGACTGGATGGTTCGTCTAGATCTCAAGGACGCGTACCTCACGGTCCCTATTTTTCCACCCCATCGCAGATTCCTGCAATTCTTATGGAACAACCAGGTGTTCGAATTCACCACACTCCCCTTCGGCCTGTCGTCGGCGCCGTGGTGCTTCACAAAACTTCTCAAACCAGTAGTGGAAACTCTGAGGTTACAAGGCATTCGCCTCATAATTTATCTGGACGATATCCTTTTGATGGATCAGTCCAGGTCTCGGTTGATGTTCAATCTGAACACAACTATTGCGCTTTTCCAGGACCTTGGTTTTGTGATCAACCAACAGAAGTCGCAACTTACCCCGACTCAATCGTTAGTCTTCCTAGGGTTTCTAGTGGATTCCCGCTCAGCGTCTCTCAGTCTCCCGGCGACAAAGATTTCCAAAATAAAGAAGGAACTGAGAAAGGTCCTGCAACGGGACCAGATCTCTCTACGCCAGTTAGCCAGAGTAGTAGGCCTGCTTTCGTCTTCGATTCAAGCCATTTTTCCGGGTCCCCTACACTACAGAGCCCTGCAACGCTTGAAAGCGTTTCACCTTCGCCGAGGGGTGACTTACTCCGAGTTGATCTCCCTGTCTCAAGAGGCCAGGACGGAGTTGTGCTGGTGGCTGGACCACATGGAGGCATGGAATGGCAGGGCCATCTTTGGGGCGGCCCCGGATCTGGTGATCGAGTCAGATGCCAGTCGCCAGGGATGGGGGGCTCGTTGCGGGGACATCTCGTTGGGGGGACGCTGGACCCCGCAGGAACTAACCATGCATATCAACTGCCTGGAGCTCCTGGCGGGTTCTTTTGCAATCAAGTCCCTCACGAGAAACAAGGTCTCATGCGTAGTTCTACTACGGATGGACAACGTATCGGCAGTGCAATACATAAATCGTTTAGGGGGAACAAGATCAAGAGCCCTAGCGGGGCTAGCGATAGATTTTTGGCATTTTTGCCTTCAACACCAAATCTCAGTCACAGCGGAGTATCTTCCGGGAACCCAGAATGTGTGGGCAGACTGGAATTCTCGGTTTCTCCGGGATCCCAGCGATTGGCGACTACATCGCTCGGTTTTTCAGGCGATCATGGATCATTGGGGTCCCTGTTCAGTGGATCTCTTTGCGTCTCGTTGGAATGCCCAGCTTCCCCTATACTTCAGCTGGCGTCCGGATCCGGGAGCGATGGCAGTAGATGCGTTTCTCCAACATTGGGGCACGCTTCAGGGTTATGCTTTTCCCCCGTTTCTTCTTATCCCGCGGGTTGCTGCTCAAGTTCGCCGCCAAGAGGCGACGGTGATTCTAATAACCCCCTGGTGGAGATCACAGGCATGGTTCCCGACTCTGCTGGAACTCTCGTGCGAGTGTCCTCTTCGCCTCCCGGATTTTCCCTCGATACTCCTGGATCCGTCGGGGTGCTGCCACCCTCTAATCCTTCAAGGTCATCTTCCCCTCATAGCTTGGAAGATTTCCGGCATCATTGGCAAAACAACCGGCTTTCGCAGGAAGCTAATAACTTCATCGCACAGGCCTGGGCCCCTGGTACATGCAAACGATATAGATCAGCATGGAATAGGTGGTCTAGTTGGTGTGTGGGCAAACACTGCGATCCCATGGGGGCCAGCATTGCCGACATCATCAATTTCCTGGCGGAATTAGCTGCATCCGGCTTAGCGTATCGCACCATCAATTCTTTTCGCTCGGCCATCTCTGCGGGCCATCCTCCCCTGAATAATCTCCCGATTGGGGGGCATCCCTGGGTTTGTAAACTTCTTAGGGGTATTAGACTCTCCAGACCTCCACAACCTAGATATTCGGAGCTCTGGGATGTGAACTTGGTTCTTAATCTCTTATCCTCTTGGCGGGACAACCAATATTTGTCGATGAAGGAATTGTCGGCAAAATTAGCCATGCTTCTCTGCCTCATTTCCTGTAAGCGTGTGTCAGATATCAGAGCACTGGATGTTTCCGCTCGAGTCTTTACTCCAGAAGCAGTCACGTTTACTATTGCAAGGAGGACAAAGAATAATACCAGGTCGGTGTCCTATCCCGTTTTTCCTGATTCCCCGAGGCTATGTGTGGTTAGATGTCTCAAAGTCTATGAGGAAGTAACCAGTTCTTGTAGACCCCCAGGTGAGACTCAATTGTTGATTTCTATTAAGAAGCCGTTTAGGGCGGTTTCTTCTCCCTCCATTGCCAGATGGATCCGGTGGATTCTCTCTGAGGCAGGTATAGATATTCGAGTTTTTGGAGCTCATTCTACTCGGGGAGCTATGGCTTCCAAAGCCATACAGGTGGGGGGCAGATTGGAGGACATCATGCATGCTGCTGATTGGTCTTCAGAGTCTACTTTTAAGACGTTTTACTTTAAACCAATTCACGACGCAGCCGCACTGGTGGTAAGTAAGCTTTGAACTTGCATAATCCTCGCCTCCGGTCCTGTGATAGAATACGAAATTTCCTAGCTATCGTGAAGGAAAGTTTCAATTCTATTAAGGACACGGAGGCGAGGATTATCCCACCCACATACATTTCGCGGATATGTTCCCTCCCGATTACATCTATCTGCGTAGCAAGGTGGTATACTTGCGTTTATGCCTTTGTTTATTGGTTATTCTGCTCATATTTTAATTTTTCAGGAAAACACTTGATTCAGATATATTTTTCATTTATATGTGTTTTGGAGTTCATAACTTTGTTGCCTTTGGTAGGTTTCCTGTGTTCTATCGGACTTGCATCTAATTACACCTATTTTTTAGGTTCCGAAACTACGACCAATTGACTCTACCAGGATTCCTTCCGCAGTGAAGTCGAGGAAGTGTGACGTGTCTCGGGCCATTTATACTGACGTGAAGGAGGGCACCTCATTGGATACTCGTTACCATGGCGGCGGGCTCATGGAACTTGTAGTTTTTCTGTTCATGTTTTGTTTAACTTTGAACTTGCTGTTGAATAAAGAGTGAAGAAAGATTTGCATAATCCTCGCCTCCGTGTCCTTAATAGAATTGAAACTTTCCTTCACGATAGCTAGGAAATTTCGTATTCTGAAATGTTGGCATGTATATCGTGGACCTGGATTAAACCTACTATTTACTTGGGATTGTGGCCATTTCGTTTCCCTATCCCGCCAGTACACGTGGGTGTTCTTTGTCCTTCAAAAGTTTTTTTTTTTTTTTTTTATAACTAGATTATACAATTTATCGGGTAAAAAGCAAAAGCGCTAAATGGCAGCCTCAAGTTATACTTGTGAGTGGATGATGGACGCAACTAGGGGAACTTATTATTACGTTTTTTGATTTACAACAATGAAACACCGTAACTGATTTAAAAAGACATTTTACTCTCAGTGGATTTGGGGAATGTCACAGCTCACATTACAACACTATATTTTCCCCGGCTTCGTGCTAACCACAAGAGGGTGTTACCAAGCCAGTTTTTCTTTTCACTCGAAACCAGTGGGTGTTTCCATCTTTTGCTTTCAATTTGACAGCAAGTGACGCATTTCCGGACAAGCGCACTCTAGTTTGTAGTTTGTAGAAGGTGTGCGAGGTAGTACCAGCTCCCATTTTAGATATTGACAGGCTAGACAGCGAGAAGGAAGAAACGTATGGCGATAAAGATACCAAGAACGTTTGGTTCTCCGGGAAGATAAACCAGGGTCCCTGGATGCATAGAACCTTGTGGTGCGTCGCTCATTTCCGGTTCCGGTCTCAAGGAACCGTCATGGCGGCGCCCTTCTGTTCTTCTGGAGTTGATTCAGTCTCTTCTACTGGCAAGAGACCGCAATTTGGAAATCGTCACTTGACCGATCCTAGCCGAGTGTTCCAGCACAACGCCTGGTGAGATGGAGTAGCACTTGAAGGGCGGACTGGGGACGCTGGTGTGCAAGGGTTTTGTCATCCACAACCACTTTGTAAATGTTCCCATTCCAATATGGCCACCATGCTAGTAGATTAGCTAGTAGATACATGCTTTATAACTACTTTACAAGCAGGTTTAATACAGGTAGCGACCATTTCTGCTGCTTTGGGGCTCTCAAATGTAGCAATTTTTTTTGACAGCTGCAAAATACACATCTGCTTGTCGGATGTAGTATGAATGTCTGTGAGTTGTGTATGGTTCATGTCGGTGTTCCTTTTGCCCGCTGACGGGTGACAAGTGCATTTCAGCTCGTAGCTGCCAAGTTGTCAATTCGCTTCTGTGTGATATTTCTATGGTTTAAGTCTGCCTATGAGTGACATTGTACTGTCAATGAGTGATACTTTCTTGTGAGCAAATCAAAGCAATGGCCAGTAGTTGAGTGTTTCTCTGTGAGTTTTCATTTACTTGATACGGACATATCACATACCATTAAGCATACGCCTAAAACGAGACAGATCAATTGGTTTCGCGTTGCCAATGCTTATCAGACGACTCACTCTTGGTCTCACCTTCACATAATTTTCCTCTGCAGATTCGTAGTCTGTAAGCCTCTTACGTTCTTTTATTTACAAGATTTTTTCTTAAACCCCCATCTTAATTATCTCACACATCTTCACCACTCTGCCTGTCTGTACTTCCTTGTGTTGTACCTTGATCCTGCACTCTCTCTCTCTCTCACACACACACACACACACACACACACACTCTCTCTCTCCTCACCGTAAATACACTCTTATTATTTTTATGCTGTCAGTATTGTTTCAGCTGTGCACCACCTCCACAATCCCTCACATAAAATTGTAATTGAAACCGGTATGTTTGACAATCATTATGTGTACTCTGAAGAGAAGCCAAGGGTTAGATGAGAATGTAGTGAAAACTACTTTGTGATTCATTGAGAGGCACTGTAAGAAACTCTGAGTGCCTTCAGTTGTTGCACCGGAGCTGAGATCTTAAGATTTTGTGATTTAAACGGAGCCAGTCACCCCCACTTTACTCATTTTCAGTGAGTGCTCTGCTGCTGAACTCATCTGTGTCACGACCAGAAATAAGTCCTCCTCCCAGCAGTGCCGCCTGAGCCAGAGGGAGACAAACAAACCTCAAGGAGCCAAACCCCTTTCTTAATAATGCTTCTTAAAGCTCCTTATCTGATGATCACATACGGTCTGGTGACAGCTGCACTGTCAAGACAGACCTTAAAACCAGGACAAGGAACCAGCATAGAAGTAGGCCCAAATGCAGGCCTCAAAAAATCATAAAAATGTTATTAGACCTGCAGGTCGAGTAACTTGAATAATTTAATCGAACTAACTGTAATGTACTTGACCTATAAACAGGTGTCATTGTGTGATACCAGGCAAATAATTTACAGAGTCGCCTTTTTCTTCATTTTCACATATGATTACACCTTCAAATATATGAGCTTAGCATTTCTGTAGTACCAAAAAGACCTTAGTTTGTTAGTTTGCTGCATGTATCACAAGAATCTAGCCCATATATATAGGGGACCCATGATTTGCTTTTAGTTTACTAATAGTACTGCCATCAGGGCAGGAGTGTTTCTCAGTTTGTTAAACACTCACTCTTAAAAAATATATTATTAAACTATGTTGTGGTAGCATACTGTCATCTACACACAGTAAATTTCCAACAAATGTCCAAAAACCTTTCCACTAACTTGCAGCTTTACTGATAAAAGTATATAGTATATTAACAATCTGTGAAAAATTGGATTTTAGAAACCATCCTTTGCCCATCAACACGTAAAATATTCTGATTTGTTTACATTCTGTTAAAATATTTTTTCCTCTCACAGAAATACAAAAAATGGCCTTTCACAACTACTGATATATATTTTGAAATGTTTTTACAGTTGACTTAGGCATTTAAGTGCTGTGTGTTAGGAAAAACCTGACACCCTGTACCCTTGTATTTCACACTCTAAACAGCAGGTCAGACAGTTTATCTTACAAAATCCTGGAACTCTGCAGTCAATAGGGGAATTATTTGTAAGACATACTGACTTTTGACCTCTGTCTGTGAACACAGTGCAAATGTGTCTTACAAGAAACAGATTTAGGGCATCTTTCATTGCCCCTCCACTTTCTGACTGAACAGAACACCTGTTCTTTGTCAACTCGCCAGAAGAGGTGAGTAAGTCCTAAAAATAGCTCAACCTGATCAAATATGACTCGCCATAGCGAGTGGTCGCGTCGATTTTTCGAGCCCTGAAATGTTACCACTGAGCAGGGATGTAGAAGGGTATATTTGGTACATCCCAAAGACCTTGGAGATTTCTATATTTAAGAAAGGCAAAGAAGGTCAGTGATATAGAGGTTGTGGCCTATTTTCCCTTTAAAAAAATGGACTAATGAAAACAGTACATAGACCTCAGATTGCCTCAAAAGTAGCTTGTTCAGTCTGTATTTTTTTTATTCTGCGAGTTAGTCTTGCATTTTTAAAGGTCAGAATCTGAACTGGAAGCATGAGAGAGCAAATTATAAAACCACAAGAGGATAAGCATCAGTATGTGCCAGCAAAGGAAAGGGCGGAGGTGGTGGAGAGATCGCCGAATGGATGGAGAGCAGCTGCCTCAAACTCAATTCTGACACAACGGAAGTCCTAATTTTTGGCTCCACCCCCTCCGCATGGGATGACTCCTGGTAACCTGCCGCTCTCGGAGCCGCTCCAACTCCCACCGACCATGCGCGCAACGCAGGATTCATCTTGGACTCCTCATTATCCATGACCCAGCAAGTCAACACCCTCTGCATGCTCCGAAAGATCTACAAATGGATACCCACCGTAACCAGAACAACAGTCACACAAGCCCTTGTAAGCAGCAGACTGGACTATGGCAATGCATCTACGCAGGAACCATCGCCAAACTCCAGAAGAAGCTGCAACACATTCAGAACGCCTCCGCACGCCTCATCCTGGACATTCCCTGCCACATCACAGACCACCCGAGAAACCTGCACTGGCTCCCAGTCAACAAGAGAATCACATTCAAACTCCTCACCCACACTCACAAAGCACTGCACAACACCAGACCAGAATACCTCAATAGATGGCTCTCCTTCTACACCCCGACCCAACATCTCTGCTCCGTCTGTCCCTGACTTGATATAACAAGAGGTGGTCATGGAACTTTGAAAGTACACTATATATTAGCTGTACTGTGAACCCACGCCTGACCTTATTTTAATAACTGGAATACATGTTTCAGTTTGAGGATAGTTTCAGGACTCTGGGTCAAACTTTGAAAAATTAAAACTATCAAGGAAAATCCAAGACCTCTGGTCATCTTCTGCCTGTGGTAAAAGTTACGCCTCTTCCTGACCAGTCAGTTTCAGCACTGCTTATAGTTCATAGCAAAGGTAAGGCCATTTATAAATTCCAGAGATATATCCTAACCTATCTGCGGCTGTTCTGCAGCCAACCATACTTCTGTTGTGAATTTTGCTGTTCCTTGTTCACATTATGCATGACAGTAAAAAGAATGTTGGCAGAACCAAATTTCACTTTCCAACTACACTGTGCTTTTTCATTTGGTGGCTGTGCCCTTAACAGTGGGCCCGGCTTATTACACCCTAAGTGTGGCATTATTTTCTTGTTTCCTGTGCTCATGAAGTTAGCATGACAACCAGCGGATAGTGTATTAAATTATTGGTAGAATAATGGAAGTATTTGGAGACTCTTAGAGCACCAGGTACTTTCATTAGTGCCAAGTGGTTTCCATATCATGTATCTTACTTTCTTCCAATCCTCATTTTGTATTCTAGGGCTTGTAGTGTACCCTTTTGTAGAGCCTGGTTCTATTAAGGATTGCCTGCCAAAGTTAAGTAGTTTATACTGGTGAAACTCACACCAGCATCTGCCTGTTAGGTTCTAAGATGACTGACCGAGCGAGTCTCATTTAGTTCTACAAAGTGCCTCTGTGGTGTAAAGTAGTTAAACGAGGAAGAAGATTTAGCACATATTTAGTTAAAAATTCTAGAGCTGTTACATGATAAGAATTACTTAACAGGTAGGGAATAGATATGTAAATGAATCCTACTGTGTTGCTGGAGACTTGCCTCGCCCTAATGGCATTGGAGGAAGGCCAGCTCTGTTGGGAGAGTAGCAGAAGGCAAGCCTAGTAGGTCAGTTTTCCATATGCAGCTTCAATGCAGAAATGTAGACCATGTACAATATACTTGTCTGACAGCCAGTCTGAATAGGAAAGCTACTCGAGTGGCGGCTCTGATTGATTCTGCACAGATAGTATCCAGATGGGCACTATGTTATGTCATCAAACTGCCACCTTGAAGTTCACGCTCATGTGAGTAAAGTAAGTGTATGCAAGAGAAGAAACGTTTTCCCACTTTGAGAAACCTGAGATCCGGACAAATATAGGGTTCTACAATTGTCACTTTTTGTATGACACCTCTGACATTTTTGTTGAATCGTTTTTTCGCAAAGGGACGCGCACAGTTGCAACTTCAGCAGGGGTCTACAATTGTAATGTTTTGTATGCATCTTGGTGAAATAAGACCCACTGGTTTACTCAAATGGCATGAAGTGATAAGATTACATTGTGACCCCTCACACAAGCATGCACAAAACCTACCTTTTAAGAAACATTTTTCACTTGCCTTAGCTGGCAATCAAGGTCTCTTTCAAATCATGGTGCTCCTTTAACCCCTCCCAGTTGGGAGAGTGACCATCCAGTGCCCTTCTGGCCGTCTACTGGCACCTCTTCCCCGACCATACCCTGAGTTGTAAGGAGGGGCACAACCTGCTGGTGTAGGAAAGTGCCACTGTTGGCATGATTACCCTTCACGTTTTGCCTGATATTGATGCCAACTTTGATTTAAATTGTGCTGGGGTCCTTCTAACCAGGCCCCAGCACCAGTGTTCTTTCCCCAAATCTGTACATTTGTTTCCACTATAGGCACACCCATGGCACTCAGATACGTCCCTTGTAAAAGGTACCCATGGTACCAAGGGCCCTGTGGCCAGGGGAGGTCCCCAAGGGCTGCACATGTATTATGCCACCCTGGGGGATCCCTCACCAGGCCCATGCACACAAGTCGACATGGCACTCCTCTCAGGGTGCCATACCCACTGCCTGTGGCATTGGTAAGTCACCCCCCTAGCAGGCCTTACAGCTCTATGGCAGGGTGAACTAAACCACAGGTGAGGGCATGAGCAATATGCCCCTACAGTGTCTAAGTCTATTCTTACATTGTAAGTGCAGTGTAGCCATATTAAGTATATGGTCTGGGAGTTTGTCAATACAAACTTCACAGCTCCATAATGGCTTCACTGACTACTGGGATGTTTGGTATCAAACTTTTTCAGCACAATAAACCCTCACTGATACCAGTGTGGGATTTATTGACAAATGCACCCAGAGGGCATCTTACAGATGCCCACTGTATGTTAGCCAAACTATAGTGCTGGACTGACCGGTCTGTGCCAGCCTGCCACGTTCAGACATGTTTCTGACCACAAGGGGTGAGAGCCTTTGTGCTCTCTGTGGCCAGAAATAAAGCCTGTCCTGGGTGGAGGTGCTTCACACCTCCCCCCTGCAGGAACTGCAACACCTGGAAGTGAGCCTCACAGGCTCAAGCCTCGGGTTACAGTGCCCCAGGGCACTCCAGCTAGTGGAGCTGCCCCCGGACAAAGCCCTACTTTTGGCAGCAAGACCCGTGGGAAAATTAGGGAAACAGGGAGGAGTGACCCCCTCCACCCCTCAAGCTAGGATCACCCCTAAGGTGTCTAGAGCTGAAGTGACCTCCCTTCCTGCAGAACCCTCCATCTTGGTTTAGAGGACAGGGACCAAGTGGGTTAGGTTTGTGCCCCTCTCCCCAAAGGGAGTGGGCACAAGAAGGGTGTAGCCACCCTCAGGGACAGTAGCCATTGGCTACTGCCCTCTGACCCCTGAAACGCCCCTAAATCTAGGATTTAAGGGCCTCCCGGAACCCAGCCCACCAGATTCCTGGCGACCTGGCAAGAAAGAAGGACTGCTAAGCTGAATCCCCAGCAGAGAAAAAGGAAGACTTGGCCCCAGTCCTACAGGTCTGTCTCCTGCTTCAAAGAACCTGCCCAAGACCAGCGACGCATCCAGTGGGACCAGCGACCTCTGCCAATCTCCAGAGGACTGCCCTGCACCCAAAAGGACCAAGAACTCCCGTGGACAGCGGCCCTGTCCAAGAAGAAACAACAACCAAGGACTCCAGCCTCACTCAGAATGCATGAGTCCTGACCACTCTGCACTCGACACCCACAGACTGTGTCCAGGTGGCCCAACCAACTAGAGAGGATCCCCAGGCGATTCTGAGCAAGTGCCTACCCTGGGTTGACCTCTCCACCCCTCCATGATGAAGCCTGCAGAGGGAATCAGGAGGACCCGACTGACTGCGAAAGCTCCAGACGATGATATCCAACGACTAAAAACACACTGCACCCTCAGCCCCCAGGCCTTGGAGAACCCGACCTCCAGTGCAGCTATGTTCAGCATGCGGCCCTCCTCCCTGTCCAGTCTGTGATTTGCTCCAATCGACCCCCTGGACTTCACCTGCAGCATCTGAATGACCCCTGGGGTCCTCTCCTAGGAAAGCATTGGGAGCCCAATGCTCTGTTTGCACCCGGCTGCCCCTGTCTTGCTGAGGGTGTATGTTTGGTGCCTACTTGTGGCCCCCTCGGTGCTCCTCTAAACCCCCCAGGTCTGCCCTCCGAGGACGCGTTTACTTACCTGCCAGCAGATCTGAAACCGAGTGCTCCCAGTCTCCATAGGATCCCATGTTAAGTTTGCCTCAACTTTGACCTCTGCACCCGGCCGGCCCCGTGTTGCTGGTCGTGGGTGTTTGGGGTTAACTTTAATCTCTCCCCCCCCCCCCCCCCCCAGAACTGTTTCTGAAAATTGCAGTGTCAACTTTTTTAAAACAGATAATTGCCAATATTTCATAAACTGTATAACTCATTGATTTCAAACAAAGTACTGTTGATATATGTGTGAAATAGGAATCTATTGAAGTACTCGCCTGCACCTTGAATCTTGTGGTTCTAGAAGTAAACTAAGAAAAATATATTTTTCTACATAAAACCGTTGGTCTGGAGTTGTCATTGAGTGTGTGCTTCTATTGCATGTGTGTGTGTACAACAAATGCTTTGCACTACCCTCTGATAAGCCTAACGGCTCAACCACACTACCACAAAAGAGAGCATTAGTATTATCTACTTTACCCTCTGTTAAGTCTCCGGGGAACCCTTGGACTATTTGCACACTATGGGGGTCATTCTGACCCTGGCGGTAAATACCGCCATGGCGGAGGTTGGCGGTAGCACTGCCAACAGGCTGGCGGTGCTCCGCCGGGCATTCTGACCGCGGCGGTACAGCCGCGGCCAGAGGCGGGAAGCCGGCGGTGTACCGCCGACTTTCCGCTGCCCATGGGAATCCGCCATGGCGGCGCAGCTTGCTGCGCCGCCATGGGGATTCTGACACCCCATACCGCCATCCTGTTCCTGGCGGTTCTCCCGCCAGGAACAGGATGGCGGTATGGGGTGTCGTGGGGCCCCTGGGGGCCCCTGCAGTGCCCATGCCAATGGCATGGGCACTGCAGGGGCCCCCGTAAGAGGGCCCCACAAAGAATTTCAGTGTCTGCTTTGCAGACACTGAAATTCGCGACTGGTGCAACTGCACCCGTCGCACCTTCCCACTCCGCCGGCTCCATTCTGAGCCGGCTTCCTCGTGGGAAGGGTGTTTCCCGCTGGGCTGGCGGGCGGACTTTCGGCGGTCGCCCGCCAGCCCAGTGGGAAACCCAGAATGACCGCCGCGGTCTTTTGACCGCGGTACAGTCTTCTGGCGGTTCCCGCTTGGCGGGCGGCTACCGCCGCCCGCCATGCTTAGAATCAGGGCCTATGTCTCATTTTGACATAGTATACAAAGAGTCAGCTTCCTGCAGCTGGTGTTTAAAAGGCCACAGTTTATAAACATCAACAAAACATCAAGATCATATTTCATCACAAGTTAACAGTCATTTGTATGTTCCATACATCATGTAACATTTCAACATGTGTCTGTCATAAATCTTTAGTATTCTGTCCTCTGCCCACTTGATTTCACCCTAGGTCCTTTAGATCCTAGCCCTGATAACATTTTATGCACACCCCTGCTTAGACGCCCCATTCTAGATGTCAAGCATTTGTGGCTTCTCGGCTTCCCTTGCTACCACATTTCTGTGTAGGCAGCCCTCAGGCCTTGCCTGGGCTGCAAGTCTTGTGTCCATCTGGTGCTGACTCTTTGCTAGCCACTTGCTTAGTCCCAGTGCCCCTGCCGCGAGGCATCCCAAGGACACCGTTCAAGAAGCTCATGGTCTGTTGTGCTATTATTAGCTGTATTCTGTGTGCCATCTCCCCGACTGCTGGCAGCTCCCCCTTTCCTGTACTATGTTTTGTCTGTCTAAGAAAAACCTAGTTGTTCCAACGCCCCTACTATGTCCATCCCAACCCAGGCCATATGGACCCTTGTGTGCCACACAGTTGCCCGGGGTTTTGAGATCACTTGGCTTTGCATTCTTTTGCCATTGAAATGTTCAGATTCTTCCTATTCTTCTCTAGTGCCTTATGGTCTGTTAGCGCCCTCCACCCGAAGTGGGCTGTGACTTCAGACCACGTGAGTTCTGCTGGGTGAACCAGTTTGGCAACTGCCATGTGGTTCTCCATCATTGACTCCAACGGCCCCTTCCTTCCAAGGCAAGCTAATTCATCATTGCCTCTTAGGTGGACTAGAACCGCGTCTGGTCTCTCCACCCACTTTAACGCATTCTGGATAGCCGATAGCAGTTGGGCCCACCTCATTTTAGATTTTCCCAGCCATTTCACCAACATGTTCCGTAGCCAGATCCAGCTGTAATCCTTCTGTGCTGATGGCCACTGCTAGAGTCTCGCGATGTAGGAGTGGCCCAGGATCCCACTAGGGCGCCCTGTTGCAAAAGAAACATTGCTCAGGGTACAACGGGTCTGCTGTATCCCTTAAAAGCCCCAGACGCTGATACTTTTTATGCGCTCTTCGCCTAGCCCACGTGCTGCTGCATTCGTAGCGGCACCCTTGCGGAAGGAGTGTGACCCGAGTTCCCTGGAAGGCAGGCCCACTCAGCTTAGTGCCGTCTTGAGAACTGCTGTGAATTGACCCCGGCTGAGGCACGAGCCATCCTGGTGTACAAGTGAAGGGTACCCCTTAGGGGGTCTCTGCTGAATGTATGCCTGTGTCAAGCACACCAGGTTACAGATGCCTTCCTCCAGGCAGTATAGGCACATTGATGTACCCCCTCTGTTCCTGGTCTGTCTTTGACCACCAAAGCATTATGACCATATTGCCTTTGCCTAGGTAGCTGTCTTTGCGATGAACGCAAGTATTCTCTGGCGCATACCTGGAAGGAACCACAAGCCCGCTAACCCTGTAGGCCCCAAAGAAAGCAAATGCAGCACGGAAAAACTCCACCTCACTCGCTTGACCTCAAGGTTGGTAGCTCTCGAAGCAGCAGTCTGTTTGTCTAAATCAATGGGCTGCCTGTGATCTTTATGCCTCAGTTGCATTTGCCCCAACCCTTTCATTGCAGCCCAACAGTAAAAGGAGCTTAAGGGTCTGTTCTTGTGGCCAACTTCAAAAAGTTGGTTACAGCGCTAAGAGGGGCTTGTGTCCATGGCTTGCTTTTCCCACTTGTGAAGGCCCAGTAGATAAATCTTTCAACATCCACGTTTGATACATTGTCCTGCCACAGCGCATTGGTTACTCCTTGGAATTTTCACCCAGCACTTATGATGTTGCAGTGTATTTTTGGGGGCTAATGCACAGTCCACCAATAAAGTTAGGTCAGGTCTACCAGACTTCACAGCCATGCAGGGACGGGTGTCATGTTCTGGCCTACTTGCGGAGCCAGCTCTCTGAATCTCTCCACTGAAAACAAGAAAGAGCATCCACAACTGAGTTACCACTGCCCGAAATGTGTTTAATAGCTATGTGTACTCTCAACTGGCAACTGACCAAGTGATGCAGTAAGTACACCCCTGTCAGGCAGTGCGAGGTCCCCAGACTCAGCATTTGTACTACTGCATGGTTGTTGGACCATAGTGTAATTTGCCTGTTTGCGAACATCTCCTCCTGGACAGATAACCCTATAATGATGGGGAACTGCTCCAACAGCTGTTTTTTTGTGATTTGCTTTTCCTTCCAAGAGCCAGGCCATTGGGCTGTTGACCAGGCTGTACCCCAAATGGCCCTGAAAAGCTTCCCCCTCCTCTTCACCCCTTCCACCTCTGGCAGTGTCTGTGAACAGTTAAGTCGACTTGCTGTGGCCCACAGTTCCCACCGTATGCAGGTGGATTAGAAGTTAACTAGTAAGGTGACCCACTGCCCCAAGTCTTTCCTTACCCATTGCGGAACCCTGATCCTATGGTGCTTTTTTGTTTTTGAGGCCCTTGTTAGCTAAAACTCCTGTTAAAACACCTGCCCACTCAGATTACTCTTCTGGCAAAGTTAAGCTTGCCTAGCAACTGCTGGACTTGCCCCAGCGTAGCTTTCTGTTTTGTGAGTAGTGTCTCAGGTGTCCGCTTCAGATCTTCCACCTTGGTGGGTGGCAACCTACAGATGCCTTCCACCCTATCTAACTAAATACCCAAGAAGGTCAGGCAGGTGGCGGGGCCTTCTCTTTTGTTGTGAGCCATGGGGACCCCTGCCAGTTCAATGAAGTGATTCAGTAGAGCACCACATTGTGACGTACATGATAGGAAATATTCTAAGCAATGTTGGCACCCCCCCCCCCCCCCCTGCCGGGTGTCTTGTCCCAAGAAACTACTACAGATTTCAAAATAGGCGCAGGAGATAGTGTGACCTCTGAGCAGGCACTTGTAATAGAATGCATTGTCGAGCTGAAAACTCAGTAGATGGTAGCTGTTGGGGTGTTCCGGTAGCAGGCGTAATGCTGATTCAATATCCACTTTGGCCAACAAGGCCCCCCACCTGTTCTCAGCATATCAATAGCATCATCCAGTGCGGTGTAAGATACTGAACATTTGTGTTGATGCAGTCATTCATTGACTGAGTCCCCCAGGGGGTATGACAAGTGAGGGATGAGACAGAATTGCGTCCCCCCTTTTTTGGGGACCACACCCAAAGGGAAAACCATAAAATATTCCAGGGGTGGACCAGGGAACCACCTGCTACCCTACCCAGCCGAACCTCCCTTGACACTTTCTGTCTTGCCACCTCTGCATTCTCCCATACAGATTTAAGGTTGTGATTATGACAACTAAATTGGGGGCCCTGGTAAGAAATGATGAAGCTTGCAGAAAACCCTTGGGCTAACAGCTGCCCACCCTATTGATTGTGATACTTGTTGAGCAACTGCGTTAACTCCTTCACCCAAATGGAAGCGTTGCGGCAGACCCGGATTCCCCTTCTGCCGGAGCTGCCCTTGCCAACTTGCTGTTTCTTGGCATTGTCTCTTTTATCAACTGCTCCCTTGGCCTTTTTGCAGTTCATGTTGGTTTCAACCTCCCATAGTTACTGCATTTGTGCCTAAACTTGCACAACTGTCCCCAATTACAGTCATCCATGTCATATTTCCAGCATGTTGTTGTGCTGTTCCTCCCAAACCTTGCCCCAGTGTACATCTTACTGTTACCGTTCTGTGGTTGCCCTTCATATTTTTCTTTGACCCCCTGATGCGCGAAAAAAGTGCTCATGCACACTCACCCCTTTGCTGGCTGCTACCATGTGATTGGTGAAACCTACTACATCCTGATGGTCCCACTGTATCACAGGCAATAATATGCGTCTTTTCCCTAAAACCTTCATCATACTGCAGCCATGTGCCACCCTGGTACTCCTGCTGCTTTTCGTGTACTTTTGCTGCACTTTGTGTACTTTCTTTTCATAGAGAAACAGTGCAGCCGTGCTTTGTGAGAATTTTTTAACAAAGATGCAAGCCAAAGTCCTAAAAGTTTGCAGCCAGTTTTCAATAGACCGTTCCACCATAGACTTACACCTATCTGTTTTTTGTCCTCTTCTTTCTTATTTTGTTATCAAATCTAGACGTTCCTGGCGTTATTCCAAAAGGGAGAATACGTTGATCAACTCCTTCCGTCGTATCCTTTCCTTGACTGCTTGGGAGATGAGACTGGCTAACCCTGTTTCTCTCCTATAACAGGATGGTCCCCAGAAAAGGCCTAATGTACTCGCTAGCAGGCTTCCAGTTTGCTGACCCGTGTTTGTTGCTCCCCCTGCCCAGGCCTTAGTCAGGTCCGAATCACCAGCCTGATTCCCTGGCATATTGCCAGGCTTGACTGGCTCACTTGTTTTTCCCATGAAAGCTCAGTTGCTACACCCATTACTTTACCCATTTTCTGGCCCCCTGATTTTGGCTGGATGAGACCTCCTGAGCTCTCTTGCCACTAGTAGGTCTTCCAATATGCACGCTGGCCTGCTCTGCATCTTCCCATGCACTCCAGTGCTCACTTCACCTCGCGATTGCCCTCCAGGCACTTCTTTGGGCCCCTGGCCCTGTCATGAGCCAGTCACAGGCCAACCACACTGTGAGTAACAAGGGGGCGGTGTGCTCCCTGTCCCTTGCCAAGGCCACTATGGCATGCCCATGAACGGTGGTTGAAATGATGTCTGCGACCTCATGGCCATTAGCCCTAACACTCCCTGTACCTCCTGCCATAGCCAGTTACTAAGGGACCTTGGCTGCCGAGCTTGAGACTGCTCAGTAGTGTCCCGAGATTGTACAGTACCCTGCTTTGTGGAATTAGGGACGCCCACATGCGTGCCATAGTTTGTGGTGCCTCCTGTTTCCAAACGAACCCTATGCCTCTACGTGCTGCTTTTTTGGCATGCCCAACCCCCCACATCACCTTGTGGTTGAGGCTCACTGTTCATAGCTGGCAGATCCTTGTTCTCTCCAGCACCAGACTCTTCTAATGCGGCTGTGCAAGATGCAGGAGCCGTTCGCTGGTCTCCTGTGTCTTCCTCCGTCTTCCTCCATGCTCTCATTGAGACTGCTGTCCCTACTCAGGTCATCCTGTGGGGCCGCCGTCCTGGCTGGATGCCTCCTGGACCTGGCACGGTGGCTCCTCAGGTGACTGCCCTTGTTGACCGTACCTCCACTCGCTTCGCTTTTTGGTTGTTTGTTGTTCTCCAGCCTGCTTGTCTGAGCTGTCCCAGGAGCTGCCTGCCCCCTAAGTCCATTGTTGCGGGCCTTTGGCTCACAGATGCTCCTGGATGTCTCCTTAGTTGCCCCCAACTGTGGTTCCTTGGTATTTCTCAGCTTCTTTGTTGGATGGCTGTTCTCAACCTCCCCTGCTTTCTCACCCAGTCATGGCCCCTAATTGCCACCAACTCCCTTACTCTTTGCAATAACTCCTGCAAGTCCTCATCCAGGTCCACCTCAGCTGGCACTTGTTCTGGGCCTGTTGCAGACTTCCTTGTTTCTGGTTGCTTCTGTAGAGCCGTAGGTAGTGGTTGTGCCTCCTCCATGCTGCCCACTGTATCTTCCCTGAAGCGGGTGGGTTTCTGGCGCAATCTGACTCTCTCACTGTGTCCCTCTTGGTCGCAAGCCATAGCTCTTACGGGCCTGCTGTGAATGCTGTTAACTGTACTTCGGGCTCCCGGTAGGAAAGTGGGTTTGGTTATCGACTGTAGTTCACCAAATCCTTTGGAACCATACACTAGTTCCCCAAAATTCTGCTGAGCTGAACGGGCTTGAATTTTGAGTGGTGTAGCTCCTTTGTGTGCTCACTCCATTGGCGGCCTGTTTAATACCCAATGCCAGCATCGCCTTCAGCAATGTAGGCGCGAAGCCCCCAGACTTTGCTTCTGACCGCTCCTGGGCCAGGGGTTAACCAACGAGGCCTGACCTTCCTCACGCCACTCCTTGTGCTTTGTAGTCCTCTCTAGCTCCATGCAGTTCGAAGGGGCTGGGATGTGACAGATCGGCTTCCCAATGCTGTCATTCGTTGGGAGTTCAGCAATGATTCCACTTTAAATCACACTGGCCAGAGCCAAGCGTGTTATTTCACGGGCTTACTGCTGCCAGGCCTCCTGTCCACTCCTGCCGTCCTTTGTTGTCTTTGCGGGCCCCTTACTGGTCCAACTTCGCCTCCCCAGCCTGCTGCTCTTTTTAGTACACTAATAGTAAATAATACAGCTCTCTCAAAATCATAAAAGGTTACCAGACTTGAAGGTCTAATGACTTGAATAATCTATTCGACCAAATTGTAATGCGCTTCACCCATAATCTAGTCTTAAATTGTGTAATCTTGTAAATGTGATACCACATATCAGAGCACCTTCAAATATGTGAGCTGAATATGTCTCCTGCAGAAAAACCCTTTTGTTTGATTTAATAGACTAACGTCTGCTCCAGGTATAAGAATCTAGCCCACGTATAGAATACATATGACCCAGGCTTGCCTCTTTGATTGCTAATAACATTGTCATCAGGGCAGGGGAAAGAATGTGTTTCAGTTTATGTTTAAGACAGCTCACTTTTAATAAATATGTTACTAAAGCATGATGAGGTACCTCACTGTCATTTACAGTCAGCACACTTACCATGGAAATAGTCACAACCATTTCCAGTGGCATACAAACGGTGATGCGTGGATATCAGATTTCTAAAATGTATAATTTGCATATCCCCAAGTAAAGTGTTCTGATCCTATTGAAATCTTTGTTTCATTCCACGTCAGAATTGCAAACAATATTCTTTCCTACTGCAAAAATATTTTGAAATATTTGTACAGTTCATTTAAAAGCTTATTTAAATGTGTATGTGAACAAACTAACATCCTACAGCCTTTCGTTTCACATTCCCTGTACCACAGGGAGATTGTCAGACATTTCACAGTTCACCAAATCCACTAACGTTGCAGTCAGAGAAAGGAAAGTAACCACCACTTTCCTGGATAAAATGAGCAGCAGTTTGTAAGATGGCATAAGATGACACTTGAGCTTAGTCTTTGAAGCATAGCAAATGTGACAAGAAAAACACAGGATTTAAAGGCATCTTCATTGGTCATTCACCTTCTGAATGAACAGAACGCCTGTTCTCTGCCAATAAATCTGCCTCGAAATAGTGAGTGGGCAAGTACATTTTTCAAGACCTGTGATAGAATATTATTTACTATTAATGCAATATAAAACTGGTATCAGAGCAAGCTGCCATTAAGTTCTTGGCACTGGTCACAAAGGGCAAGCCAGCAGTCACCTCTGCAACCCCTAAATGATGTCCATGCTCATCTGACATCTCATTTATACAGGTATGCATAACAGTTGTGCAAACTGATTGTTTGTTCTGTTGTATGTAAGGCTGAATGCACATTATTGAATAATGTTCCTATTTCTGAAGTACAAATACCTTTCTCTCTATAGCCACTCTGCTGACACATGGTGTGTTGTCACTTCACTTATTTTATGTGCATTGCACATAATACTCTGTTGCTTGTTCTTTTTCTACACCACTTCTAAGTGCATTCAGCAGATCTTCACATTTTGATATCTTACTGACATTCCATCTGCTGATATATTGCTTACCCCTCAACTGTTGGTCATTTTTGTTACATTACTGACCCCATATATTTGATTGGAGCCAACCTTTTTGCATCCATCTCATATATTAATTGTTATTTCATTTATAGTCAGATCTGTTCCATTTGTACTCTTGTGGGGCCTCTAGCAGGCACTTGAGATTATGAAACAATATAATTCATATAATTGTGATCCCTTTGTAGGAAATGAGAAGAGTGTCTGCCTTTTTAAAATGTTTAATTCCTCTCCACCTTCCATCATAGGCATTGTTATGCTTTACTAAATCACCCCATAACATTGAAAAAGTTTGGCTATGCTTTGGTTTGAGGTTAGCGGCAGTCACCATAATGGATATGTACTGTGGAAAACCTGAAGACATTCCAGGTAGTCCAATGGAACCATGTTTTCGTATGTTCTCTTCTGTCACACATTTCTATTTCCTGTGCATGACTGACGTTTTTAACTAGACCAGTTTGTTTAGCAATCTGTAAGAAATATCGTAGACACTAATAAAAAGGGTTGCTCTTAAACCCTCGGCACCTTGGTGGACAGTGTGATAATAAGGTAATGGCAGAGCATAGTTTCCTGTTCCCATTGGTAAGACCAAAATAGATGTAAATATGTGCTGGCATAAACATTTGCTTACCTTTAAATGAGTGTGGATTATGGAATCTTGTTGTATGCCCTGGCCAATGCCCTTCATATCAGCACTCTAGATAGCTCCTCCACATAGTTCAGGAATTGTCACTTCCCCAACCAGTGAGCACAGATGCCAGTGCTACGTACCAGACTCCGTAAGGCTACAGGACTGAGTGCAGATTGTGCTCCTACAAGATTACATTTAGAGATCGTTTTCAGAAGCATGAGGCCCATTCAGACTTTCTGGAAATGTTTTGGATCAATACCATGCACGCATGCACCCAAATAAGGTACATACACATGTTCAAGCCTTCGGGACATGTGCCTAAGTACCAGCTGTAGGGGAAGGGTGCCACTAAGATTTCTGGGTTGTTCTCACAGGCTATCTTCTCTGCTAGACCATGCTGTACACCAGGGGCCAGATGTACGACCATTTTTAGCTTTTGCAAATGGAGATTCGGCCTGTTTGCGACCGTTACAAAAGGGTTGTGGCATGTATTAACCCTATTTTGCAAGTCGGTAACCTGTTATCAACTTGCAAAATAGGGTTTGCAACTCGCTATTAGGAAGGGGCATGCCAAGGGCTTCCCTTCCTAATAGCGAGTCGCATGGGGATGTACAAATGTTTTGTGACCTGGAATGCGGTTTTAAAACAATCGCAGTGTCCCATTCCCACAGGGACCCCCCCCTTCCCCTTTGTGAATGGGGCACCAACATTTTTTCAGAGCAGGCAGTGGTCCCACGGACTGCTGCCTGCTCTGAAAAAATGAAAAGGAAACTTTTGCATTTAGGAAAGATAAACTGCATAATTCTTAAAAAAAAAAAAAAAAAAGCAGTCACAAACATGGTGGTCTGCTGACCCCAGCAGGCCACCATCCTGTGAGTTCCGGCCATTCCCAAATGGGTCGCAAATTGCAACCTGCCTCATGAATATTAGTGAGGCAGGTCCCTTGTGACCCATTTGTGAATTGCAAACAGTGTCTGAGACACTTTTATACTGCAACTTTTGCGACTCGCAATTTGCGAGTCACTAAAAATCGCAATTTGCAACCCTGAAAAGCTGACAGGCATACATCTAACTCTGGGTTCTAAATACTGCACTACGCAGCTGCTTCCTCTTTGATGGCACCCCAACAGTTAATTTGACTCTGAAAGCATTCTAGAGCAGCACATCTATCGAATCTCATAGTCACTCACATTAATTTACTGTGCATGCTGATACCCTGTGCCTGCCTTCATGGTTCACCTAACATCTCTAAGTCAGTGGTTCCCAACCTGTGGGCCGGGGACCCCTGGGGGTCCGCGAAGCCTCGTCAGGGGGTCCGCGGCAGCTTAAAAAAATGTAATAATATTAGGTCCCAGCTATCAGTATTGACTCAGTGGGGGTCCCCCGGTTCCAATAATGATTCAGTGGGGGTCCCCGGGCTCCAGTATTGATAAAATGGGGGTCCACAGAAGTGAAAAGGTTGGGAACCACTGCTCTAAGTTCTAGGCTTGGCCCACAGTTATTTCACACTCACTAGGCTGTGTACAGCATTGTCACCCAAGGCTTTCAATTAGAACTTGCAAAATGGAGACTTGTCCTCTTAAATAATGCCCTTCACTGCAGTGACCTAGTTGTTGACAGAGCTCTAACCTACATCTTAAAGAGAACAGGTTACGACTCCATATTAGACCTAATCAGCTTGAGAAAGATTACAGTTGATATTTAGGATTTGCAGAAGCAAAACAGAGTATTTGCCCAGCTATAGCAGATAATTGGGATCACACTGCTAATGACCTGTCCACCACAAGGATGTGGATTTCACACATAGTGCCAACTGAAAATATACAGTCATCCCAGCTAATAGTTTATTATCAACATTGATGTACGACTTTACATCCTTTTATATATTTTTGTGTTTAATTTGTTTCATTTTGACCTCCCAATTCTTTTTTTTTTTGTCAGGGATAATGTCAAATGGTCTAAGGAGCAAGAAGCAGCCGCACAGAAGAAAGTGCAGGAGAACAGTGAGCAGTTGCTGCCACCTGAGAAGCAAAGTAGGTTGATACTGTTGCACTCAGCAGATGGAAGACGGACAGTCTGATGAGTAAAAAAAATGTCATGTTACTTTGAAGTTTTTTTTTTTTTTAAGCAAAATGTTTCCAAACTGCTAGAAATATGAGTCGCTCATGATTATAAAGTCTTCATGTTTCCCCATTCTTCGTTTTCCACTTTTCACAGGCGCAAATAGACTCTGGAGGAAATATTTTTTTTGTATGATGTTGGTTCTGGCTTTACATCTGTTTATAACTTTTGCAGTAAATGATAGGTAATAAAGTGTGAAAACTGTTGTCTTCCCCCTGCTCCACTGATTGCCTTCACGTTGCTGTTAATATTGATAAAAACGATGTCAATGTGTGCCATGATATATGTACGCATGACAACGAACTCGCATCACTGTTGTTAATTCCACCCGATGTGACCTCCTCATCAACCATGAGTCAGAAATACGTGGTCTAGCAAGCACTGCAACCTAGGCCTGAAGCAACTGATTGGCAGATCTCAGGTGGGGTGACATGTAGCCCCTAGACAAATGCACAAACAGGAAAAACCCTGATCATTCAATTAGATAGCCTGCAACACCACAATGTTCCTAGGCCATTGGACCCCGATATAACACATTTGGCCAGAGGGGTGCACATTCCCAAAACACCATAAAAGTTAGATTCCACATGAAGTCAGGAACACTCAACCAATCGGAACACAGCACACACACAAGACGCAGTGATCACGCACTCCTCATGCTGGACATCTGGATATGTTATCGACTGGCCAACATTATGCCCACTCAAGGACGAGACCCACCTGCGCACTTTATAAATAGGTCAGATTTATGACTCTGTGACTAGGCCCAGCTTCCTTGCTTGAAAGAATGCGTAGAATTGTTTTGTGACACTTCGAGAAATGTATATAATGACGCTCAGAACCAATGTACCTTGAGACAGTCATCAGACCCCAACTCTTTACTCCTTTCCTGGCCGCTGTGTTTAATTAAACCAACTTCCTGTTTTGCCAAATTCTTCTTGTCTTACATTTTTTAAAGGTAAATCCACATTCGCGCAACATTGCCATTCAAGTAATAATTCTTAAATATAATTAATTTAGCCATCAAAATTTGCACAGTGTTATTAATTGGTAAACCATTTGTTTAAATATTTAAAATACATTCACAGTTAAATGCACTCTTAAAAGAAAGTGGGCACATTCTTGGTTAAAGTATATTTGCCCTGCCTCAAATAATTGTATAATCCTAGCAGTCTCCCATTACGTGCACTAATGATCCCTGGGCATTCTTACTGCAGAGTGGGTTAGCTCTTGCCGTTTCAAACAGGGCAAACAAGTTGTAACAGCACTCGTCCTACATTTCAGCTATATTTGAGAATTAAACAGATAGTTTAGATTCTTGCCAGGAGCCTCCCAATCTGTGATGGGTGCCATTTTGGTTTCTTACTGGGGTTCATGGCATGCATAATTTCTAGTTTCATGCAAAAGCTAATTCAATAACTTTAGCCAAAAACACTAAGTCTTTGTCTGGAAAACACACTTTGTTGTTGCCAAGGTCATCTTCCTCTCCAAAGAATAAGGCCTTTGAGTATACTGCTTCTGGTTTCTTCCAGCTGTACCCCAACATTGCCCAAAAATAGTATTTCGGTTTTTTATTCAGCGGTCTGTACTTCAAGAATAACAGGAAGTGCCAAGACTCTGACTCTGTGTTCTGCATAAGCAGAGATATTTTGGTATCTCTGAAATTTTGGGTGAATCATTTGCTTGCAAAGGAGCTCTCACCATTGCAGTTTCAACCATTTCACCATTAGATGCCTCAATGAGAGGATCCAAAGAACAATCCACACTTGCAGAAGACCTCCTTGAATACCTTTGATCTAGTAAATCAAGTATTATCTTCTTTTAGGGAACCCCTGTTATATGCTCTGAGACAGTTCCTCACAGATGATAAAAGAAGGAATCCCTTGTTAGTAAAAACCCATCCATCCAAAATGTTTAAAAAAATGTTTTCTTTAGTTTCTTAGCAAATCACCTACTTTTAATTTTGGTGTAAGTTTCCATGATATAATTTAATATTGCATTCATCCAATTTATGTGCCAGTCTCATAGATGTCTGCGTCATTCCCTGATAGATATTTTTGCAGATGGCAACCCCTGATGGAAAGAATGGCCTTTTCCATAGCCATCCAGGAAGGTCACTCAGTGGAGCCCATATTAGATAGGAACCCCTGCACACCTCAGCACAGTTTCTTATTGATTACACTCTTAGGTGAAACTGTTCTATCTACATTATGTCTGACCTTGTACTCTGAGTTTTGAATTACTTTGGATGATTAGGAGTAACAAGGCTAGGCCGATTTCTCCCAAAACTCCCATCTTTTATTTTTAGGGTAGCCTGATCAACCAGGTTCAAGGCTGATTTGCATATGGATGGGTCCAAACTGAGGTGGCATGGTGAGCAAAAGAAAAATGGGTCAGATGCTTCCCCGAGCAATTGCCAGTGGTTAGGCAAATTGCAAGCATTCCTCCCATCATCCCTTCTGTGTTTTATGTGCTGCCCTAAGTGACATGGGTATGCCCAGACATGGGTCTCATGCTCACTGGAACCAAGCTGTACCTGGCATGAGTCCATAACTAGGGCAAACCGGTCCTAGGTTGCTTGTGTTCCCTTTCAGGGAGGACCTGGCTTGGTAGTTCGGACTGGACCGTTCCCATGTGGAGCAGGGTCAAGGCTGATTTGCTTGTGGCTGGGTCCAAACTGAGGTGGCATGGTGAGCAAAAGATGGATTAGGATGTATCCCTGCGTGACTGCCAGTGGTTAGACAAATTGCAAGCATTCCTCCCATCACCTTTAGTGTGCTTCAAAAGCTGTTTTACAATACAAAAAACAGTATTTGAGTCCAGTGCCCTGTTTTTGCAAGTGAGTATTGTCAAGCTCCTGAAGGGTAGCACCGTGATCAGGGGTTGATGAACTCTTTCCAAAACCTGGTTGATTTTACAGAAGTAACTTCTCTAATTTTGCCCACTCTGATGAGTGGTTTAATAAATGTTTGATAACATTTTTTACCCAAAGTATGAAGTAAAAGTTTGTAAATGATATTCCCGAAGTCAGGGACTTACCCTAGCACAGTCAGATATATAAAAAGGAGGAGATACACCTCAAAATTGCAAATCATTTTGTAAGAAAAATTACCTGGGACTAGAACTGTTGGGGCGCACAACTCTCCATTGGTCAGATTAACTATTTGGAAGTTTATACAGGGAGTGCTTGCTGAATGCTAATTTATCGGCACCTTCTCCTATAACCCCAAAGGAGTAAAATACTTTGATCTGTCATAGTTTAGGGCTAAATAATCACTGACTTAATTCACTGCCTTGCCCTAACGTGAGCTATCTTCCTAAGGAAATGTTGCAAAGACATAATGTTCTGTTTGCTTCTTCCTTGTATATCTTATATGTACCCTTTGATTGGTGTACTTCCTTTAGTCTCCCTATCAAGCAATCCATAGAGTGCTACTGGAAAGAAGCATAATTACTCAGAAATGCTACACAGGATGCTCATGAGCAGTAGCTATGTTATTTGAGAGAATGTATGAGAAATCAGGGCGATTGTGGGCACTTTCTTCTTTTCCCAAAAGCAGCTGCCTTGGAGGTCAGCTGCCACGATGGGCTAGGAAGCACTGCAATGTGACTAGTACCTGCAGACTTAAGCAGAGCCATTGTACAAGTCGAAACTTCTATCATGAAAAGCTGACCTGATTAAATGTGCAGGCATGACACTGCAAAGTCACCTGTCATTTGTGAGCGTGATCGCCAGCTGTGGAGAGATGGCCCAAAGCAAGCAGACCCAGTCAAATATTTGGAACTATGGCTATTTACAGAGGTAGAAGCTAAATATGTAAAATAATGCAAATTATTGGACCAAACCATGTTCATAAAAACGACCATAAATTAGCTAAAAGACAATTCACATTAAATCTATAAAGCTACTAACACAAACCATTCACATAAAGTCTATGAAAGGAAAGCGGTTAAAAAAAGAATGTAGCTTTTTCAGTGTCACACTGTTAACATGGAAGTCCATGTTATTGTAGGGCAGCAAAGTCTAGAAAACCTTACTAAATATCACTCCGGGTCTGTTGGCAGTCCTCATCAGGCCATGTCTATCAAAGTCGTATCAGGGCTGTAAGTACTCAGATGGTGATTGGGTTAGCGAACAGGCAAGAGCTCCATACAGAACATGGTTCATGGCAGCCAATGATGGACAGATGAGATGAGTGGTCACCACTGATCAGTACTTTTGCTCAGGCACCTATCTGCAGATACTTCAGTAGGCAAAATCTACCTGCTCGGCTGAACAAAGCATCAGCCTTCAGTTGTACTGGTTGGAGCTCATGGTAATAGTGTTGCTTAGCATGAATTTCACATATAAAGCTCCTAAGTGGTTCAAAATGCATTAACCAGTTTAGTAACTTCATGCTGGTAACAGCATTGCAAGCCCAGTTCTGCTGTTTCCGGCTTCAGTGACTCCCACGCAAAAATGGAATCAGAAATTAGGTGAAAAAAAGTTTGTACTCCATTTTAGATTCAGAGTTTGACAAAACCTCCTCTCTGACCCATTGTATTTCCCTGTGCAAATCGCTCCGGCTATAACTTTGAGGAGTTTGTGTCGGAATAACTAGTTGTAAAGGAGACAAGATGTAAAGGAAACGTGTGATTTTAATGTGGTAAAATCGAAACTGTGCAGTGATACCCAGTGTGACTTTGCAGATTACGGATTGGGTGCACAACTGCATATGGTAAAACCACAGTCATGTAGTAACAATATCTCACCCTGGTGATTTTGGCAACTTAAAAATCTCAGTATTCTGCATGAGCCTGTTGGCCTCAGAATAGGCTGTAGGAAAGGAGTATCATTACAGCCCTCTGAGTTCTTTGTCATCAAGAAAAGAGGGGCTAGACTTGCTTCAGTAGAGAGCTGTTGTTTCTGATGAAAAATCTCTTAATATCCTATTGCCTCTTTTAAGTATTATTTTTCTACATTAGATACTGATATGTAACATTTTTCGTATCCTTCACAGATGAATATGAAGTTGGTGCTCACGGATTCTGGGACAAATTTTATTCCATCCATGAAAACCGATTTTTCAAAGACAGGCATTGGCTTTTCACAGAATTTCCTGAACTTGCACCAAACCAGAGCCGGGGTAAAACAGAGAAATCTACACTTGACAATCTGTCCTCAAAGGGGACTGGAATTGGGTGCACTGGACAGAGACTCTGCTGTAAAGGGGAAGCTCTGGGTACCACAGCATCTTCAGCACAGAACTTTACATGCAATACCTCAACCCAGAAATTGGAGGCCACTTTTGAGTCGACAGGAACACCTGCTATTGAAGACCTTAAACTTAGTGATGAGGATTTCCCTGGCTCCTCTGCTTCGTACCGTATCCTGGAGGTAACTTCTCACGATTTTGTTTTAAACAGACATTTTATAATGTGAAATTGATATATGAGTTGATTTCTTTTTTTAAACTTGCCATTTATGATTTATACATTGAAAGCATCGAATATTCCCCTTCTAAAACCCCTGTTAATGCAAGTGTTACAAACCTACCACTGATGGGTTGTGTAGGGCTCTTGTGTGAAAATTTCACTTAGTGACTATGTCAAGATATCTCTGTTATTGGGATACTACTGAAAATAGAGAATTTCTTGGAGATAATGTACTTTGTTGGAGCCTATTTCATGTGATAGCAGGTAACTATCTTAAGCTTCATCATCTGTCCGAGCAGTTGATGGGACTTTCCTTGTGAGCTGTATGAATCTGTCACTTGCTTTATAATTGGACTGTGAGCAGGCTTTTTGGAGGTTCCCTTTTGTTAAATTCCATAACCTGCACTGTGCACATAGTGGTATTATTCTGAATTACCAAGGCACACCAAAATAGTCCAGAAAGTCCGTACCATATTAGAGTATAGCAATAAAATTTCTGAACACGTCTTGTGATTATTTAGGATTTATTATTTCCAAGGCACGATGAATCCAAAAACAACAGCCAACACGTGTTTCGTCATCAAGACTTTCTCAAGGCTGCAAGAATTGATATGCAAAAGAAAGTTCTTGGTTTACCCCTTTTTTCCTCCCCTTTTTTAAGAATACTCTAAGACAGTACAAATTGCGCATTACGTTTGGGCTTTGTTTTTACTAATACATGGTATGTCTTTTTTATATTTTCTTTCTGACTTGACTTCACCCAGCATCACACTAGGATGGTCATACTCTCACCACTCGGACTGTGGTTGACTCCTTGGATTAACATCACTTCCTTTCACTGTTCGGTGATATACGGGTGTTTCGGGCTGACAATTTTGGACACTGCGATCATGTTTCGCATGCACACAATATTGTTAAAATCTTGCATAACCCCACCATCAAGCACCATCAATAAGAGGTGTGCGATTATTTCCTCTTAATTAAAAAACTACCATTGTTTAGGGGGTAACTTGCTCCATCTCTTGCAAGTGAAGAACACAAGTTGAAAACTAACATTTGGTGTTGTGGAACCTGAACAACATTTTTGATTCTCTGTTATCGTCATTCTATCTCAATGAACTTTCTTTTGCATATCAATTCTTGCAGACTTGAGAAAGTCTTGATGACGTAAAATGTGTTGGCTGTTGTTTTTGGATTCATCATGCCTTGGAAAGAATAAATCCTAACTAATCACAAGACATGTTCAGAACTTTTATTGTTATACTCTAATACAATATGGACTTTGGGGACTATTTTGGTGTGTCTTGGTAATTCAGAATAAACCTTTCAGTTCTGATTGGATCTCCAGTCGGTGCAGCTACGCCCTTGGTGGTTGGGTGTAATACCAGTAGGGCACCCAATTAACATTATTTACAACAATAAGACATAATTTTCCCCTAGCAATTGTATGTATACGTAGGATGTACGAACCTGGAAGCATAGCCACCTCTTCTTTATTGTGCACATAGTGCAATGTCTAATGTTGTGCTGCCAGTGCACTCTACCTCCGGCACTAATAGAGACTGGCAGTGCTGTCATGAATTATATGGCTGTTGTCATTCTATGGTTGTGCCAGACTACTGGTCACTGATAACTGTGATGAAACCATGCACTTGTTTCATAAAGCCCCCAAACTGTTTTTTAACATTAGTGCTTTTTAGTTCTCTACTAACCAAAATTAAACTAAGTTAGTGCCTAAAACAAATTTGTTATTGTCTGTTGTATATAGTTGTTGTCTTTTGAGAGAAGAGTTTCAGTCAGGCTCCCAGAAGAGAGCTATGGAATATATATGTGCGGGCCAAAAATGTGCATGCTCTCTGTGATCCCGTCACCCGTCGTCTCCTTGTATTGTAGGTTGTTGCCTCTTCCATGACCACCTATTTCTTCTAAGGGATTGGTCATTAGTTGAAAGTTATTTAGCAAATTCACATGGATGGATGTTTAAGAACAACCAAACAATATCTGTAGTCTGATTTTTCACTGTATGAAAGTTGTATTTTCTTGTTAGAGGTTTTCTGTAAAACCACTTTCAAGAGCATTCATTTTTTGAAGTAGTTTCGTTTCTATTTAAGTTAATTATTGGCATAGTAATGCCACACTTGGCGTTAAAGAATGTTAACAATGTTCTAGAGTATTATTGTGCATGATTCTGATCACACTGAGTGTAGACCATTAACTCAGTGAAATTATTTGACCTTTGGAGCAAGTTAGGCATCTGAAAACCTTCAGCACCCCAGTAACCTCTTGTCCTATTTGCTATGTCCCTCTGTGCTCTGTTTTGGCCAAGGCATGTTTCACAGTCGGAGTCTAACATGACACAAAAGCCTATTGAAGATCTGAAAGTTTCAACTTTATTCTTTTTGTATATAGATTACCAGCTACATTTACTCCAGGTCCAGGTCCAGGTACATGCTTGAAAGGGCTTTTGTGTCAAATGAACAAAACCATGCGATTCCTAACGGGACCCACATCACTAGACTCCCAACACTAATCATGTGCTTTGACCAAGAAATAGAAAAACCTACATGGTTTAAGGGTGTTGCATGGGTCCTGATTTCGTTTAGTGTATATGATGTGCTTGTCTGGCACCAGTCAATTTAAGTCCCTTGTCAGGTCCTATAGGAATAGCTATAACTAGCCTACCGCTTTGTTGTGATGCAGTGGGTGAAACATGATAGATTGGAATCCAGCCCAGAGTAATTACCAGTGGCTGAGATAAAATACTTTTTTGCTTTTCCCACCTAAAGTAAAAAAAACATTACATGTCTGAGTCCTTCAGTTTCCACCCTTAAACTCTGTAGAAAACTCTAACAAGTATCCTGTAGCATCAGACACTGTATTCCATCTTGCATCACATAATAAATGTTGACCTTTTGCTTCTTAGGAAACCCAGTTTGTAAATTCATAGGCAATCGTTTTGTAGCACAACCAGAGTTCTTGAATCCTGCTCAGTTGTCACTAAACTATTTCCCATGCTTATTGAAAAATACACTCCTGTGTTTTTTCTCTCTAGTAATCCTACTCCTAAAAAACTCATTGCAGTCTACCCTATTTGGGGTTTCCATAGCCACAATTCCACTGCCTTGTCTCAGTGCTTGCCAATTTGCTGTCACCTTTAATTTTGCTAATTTTAAGGTCCCTGAGGTGTCTGTTTCTCCCACGTAAATGCCCTTTGTGCAACAGAGGCCCGTCACTTAGTACCACAGGGCTAATCACTACTGATGAAGCCCAACAAGGCCGCAACCAGAGTTGGGTTGCTTATGTTTCTGTTCAAAGGGAACATTGCCCGGCTGTTCGAGCTGGACTGTGCTGGACTGTTTTTAATAGAGCAGAACTAGAGTACATTTACAAAAAGCTGCACACTGTCTGTAGCAGGACAGTGAGCAAGACGCAATACAAATGCAGCCCATGGTTATTTCTAGTGGATGAGATTAATTAAAGCATTCAATTGCTTATTTGCTTATACGAGTGAGTCTACCTGCTTTCAGTCCAAGGCATGTGTTAGACCATAGAGTGGGATCAACTAAAGGTTTGCTTTTGCTGATTACACACTGATCTACGACTCATTACAACACAACCTTGAGAAAAACCTTGTGGAGGCAAAAGTAAGCAAGTCTGATAGGGACTGATAGGAGCCAGGGAAGTGTGTAGGTGTGAACAATGAAAGAAAATAACTGGCAGTTTTTAAGGCATTAAGTATGTGGTACTGTAAAGTCATCAAGTGGTAAATAACAGTAAGAAATACAGATGTAAGTTCTTGAAGTGACATGACAGTTGGAAATGGAAAATATTTGTAAGTGTTATTTGCAGATAGGTGGTAGGAGAAGCCAGATTAGGAGATAGTATTGCAAAGAGGGATAGTGTAAAGGGAGAAAAAAGGAGAGGACCCTGGAGTGATCATTTGAGGACTCCCAGAGGTAGGGGTGTGGGTGTTGAAAGTCTAGAATCCTATGATCTAGAGAAAGTGGTCAGAGAGGTCAGACAACAACCCTCTAAGTGGGGAATAGGTAACACCTAATGTGTAGCAATATGAAGTAATTTAGAATTCTTAACAACTTTAAAAGCATTAGATGGGTCACTGAGTATGGGGGTTGAAGAGAGATGTTTATGATGGGCCGATTTGATGTAATTTGGACTTTAAGTGAGAGTTGTTTTTGTTGAGTATAGAGTCTAGAATCTTGATTAGAGAGGAGTGAGTAGGTCTTTGACTGACAGCAATACATTGAAGAATTTTTGAGAATGCCATTTGAGACTCGTGGTAACCGTTGGACAGAGGTTGGAATACAGCTATTTTAAAGCATGCAGGGTTATTACTAGATGTGAGGGAGTGTTTAAGCAGATGCAAACTTTGGAGTTTGCTCACTCCTCTTGAACCAGATGTGCATCCGCAGTATTCTCTTTCACTAAAATACTTTTAAATTTGTTTGATTTTCATGAAATGCATAAGACTGTAAACATCCAGGGGACTTTCTGTGTACAGTTATAGTGTATAATACATCAACCAGGGATTTATAAGCCTACTGTTTAAAGTATGTAGTCCTCCACTTTAGGCCACCCTGCTGAGAAGTTTTTGGTTCCAGGCTCTCAGAGCCCATGCCCCCCCAGCTCCTTCAGTGAGGTGTCTGTATTCATGAGACATGACAAAGTTATTTGAGACTTCAGACTTGGAAAGGGGGTTCTAAACCGAAAATGTTCATTGTTAAGAGTAAAACGGATGTCGAAGAGGGGCAGGGGGTTAATTATGGAAGGACAGAAGCCCAAAAAGTTATAAGAGGACCACAGGTCAGCTGTCTTATAGGGGTCTGAAACAAACTAAAGATATCGTCCCATGTAGACAGCCATGGCGTGTAACTCCCTTTAGAACTCGTATTTGAGCTTCACCCGTTAGTAACTACCAAACAACTTAACTGAACCACTTATTGCCAATATGTGCTCCTCCAAGTATTTGTAATGTTTCTAATAATCGCTGATAATTACATCACAAGGAAAAGTTCTTATTCTGTTACTGGAATGAGTAGTCTCAAAGGGCTGCCATGCTGGAACCCAGTCTTTCGGCAGAGGGAGGGAACAAAATTCAGTACCATATTTTCTGACTCTTTTCCTTTCATAGATCTTCCCATCCGAGGCTCAGCTGAGGCATCTCACTGGAGCTGAGTGGGCATCTACCAATTGGTCAGCCTTGTTGTGTTTCTTCTCACTGACTCTTCTGAGCTAACTTTACAACCACTGCCTGGCGACTACATCCCGGTCCAGTCAATCAGTCATGCCCGGGCTTCAGTAGGAGTGTTCCAGCCTGAACTGCCAGGCCTGGACCTCCCTGAATCGGAACACAAGCAACCCAAGATCGGATTCACGTTGATTGGGACTCTTGAGTCAAGTGTAGCTTGCTTCCAGTGGCACAGTGAGCACTGTTCCCATAGGAGTAGGCTTAAGACTGGTTTTTATATGAGTCCACACTGAGTTGGCATGGTGTGCAAAATAATTATGGACTGGGATGCAGCCAGAGTAAATACCAGTAGCTGAGATTAATTCAAGCATTCCATCTGTCACTTTTTGTATACTTCTGAATGTGGTGCTTTGCATAATATTTCTTCTGTGACAACCTCTGTTTTTAGTTTTGCCTGCTACCTCAAGTCTAAGCCTTTTTATTGTAACACTCCACGGAGTCTAATTGGGTTAAACCTAGCCAACAGCGATGGCCTTTAAAGAATTGCAAGACATGGGGCAGTGATATTTGCAGTGTTGCTTAGCATTTCAGCAGTCCTATATTCACTGCCCTGCACGGGCTTCTAAGTGCTGTTGCTTGAGGAGGAATGTAATATTGCATTCTGAAGTGCAGGACTAAAAGTGTGGAATTGGCTTCAACCTGGCGTGAGATCTAAAGATTGTTTCATTATTTCAGTATATTAACAATACTACTTATTTAGTATTACCTTTACATTTATGATGCTTTTTGAAGTATTTTGATGGCTCTTACATTTGGATTTGCTTTACTTTTTCAAAACCTTTATTGGTTGATCAATCCATATGTAATTTAAGGTACAAGAAGGCTCATTTCATCCATGGCTATACATTGTGTATCTAAAGCTTCAAGAGCAGTATTACTATTTTTGTTGCTTTTTTTTAATTTAAAAAATCATTAATGTGCAAAGCTGGTCGATGGCTGAAATCTTGTCTTCCTTCTGGTGCTCAAGGTGCTGGCTCCCTTCTTAGCTGCCTTTCTGCCCAGCATGGAGTTGAAGGTGCTGGGAGCTGCAAAATGATGCAAGGAAAGACCATTGACTGCATTGTCTGAAGCTGGGGTTGTTTGCCTCCTAGGAGATAGTCACTTGGACCTCTGCCTGGCCAGCCTGCATGCAATGGGCACACAAAGGTGGCAATGCTTGCCTGGTCTGCAGATCCTAATCACTAGGCCACATCCTGGGTGCGCAGAAGGAATGGATCCCTGGCTAGTGCCTAGGTCATGATTAGCACATACCTGCAGCAAAACCCTGGTACTAGGTAGATCACAGGAGGAGCCCTAGAGCAGGGTGTCTCCTCCTGCCTTGCAAAAATGTTCACAACCATGATCTCGACATTGGACTGTTGAGTAGGGTGACCTAAGCCCCTGAAATCCTGTGTGTTGGGAATTTCATTGAGGGACAGGCTGCTGTGCTCCTCAGGTTGACATGGACTTTTGTCAAGTAAAGGTGTTCTGTTGCTTCCCCAGATAGGTTTGCTCTATACTATAATATACATACATATATTGAAAGGGGGCCAAGACTGCTCTGAGGTTTCGAAACAATAATTAAGAAGAGCCTTAAAGTGAAGCATTTTAACCCCTGACCATATTCCTGATGAGAGACACAAGGAGTGTGCTTTCAGTGAATTGTAGATTGAGTTGGATGCAGGTCTTTTGATAAGCAAAAGGATTCTGCTACAGTCCATAAATATTTTTTTCACAAAAGCCTGTGCGCCGAAACAGAGGATTTGTCAAAAACTGACTAGTCGATAGTGGCTAAGATGGAGACCCTGACAAAGATTAGCCGGTGACCAACAGGCTCCTGGGGTGTGATACATGCCTTAAGGCTCTAGAATCATATAAGGTAACAAGTGGCTCATCCCTGAAAGAAGGAGAGTGATGGAATGTCACGATCTGGATGTGCCACCCCAATCCCACCCCTCCAGAGCCTTAGGTGGCAGATTTCTAACCGGCTGTAGAAGGACTTTGTTCAGTGCACCACATGAATTAGACATCCAGTTGGACTTTGACCCACAAAGTAGCACTGTGTGGGTAGTGTTTTGTGGTCACAATTAGTCCCTCCAGATGAGTTCAGGGACTCAGCAGAACTCCAAACCCTGTTTTATAAATGAATAACATCCTCAAAATAGCTCTAAGAAACCTGTGATTTGTCTACTGCATAAAATATGAACGGTAACCAAAAAGAATGTGAAAATAAATGCAGCAATGGTTGACATGGCCATTAAAAACAATATGCACATTCCTAACATGGTTAGCAAGTTTCCAGCTTCCTAACGCCCTATTGCTACTCCTAAACACTATGTTCAGATTTAGCTGAAGCACAAAATAACAAACCTATAAATCGAGTTTCTTAAGATAGATGGCACAGCCTTTTCTCAGTAAGAAATAACTGTTTAGCTATTCTCTATCACAGCCCTTGCCTGGGAATGATAAACCGAACCAAACTGAAGTCCACTTCTCTGTGCCACTTTCGGGAACCCTAGAGCAATCCCCAAGTGTCACTGGCTTGTCATCCGCAAACCGGCATTACCTCTGATATTTCTGTTGCAGAGCCTCTTATAGTATCTGATCACCAATTTTATGTCAGGTTTATAAGTTTGGCAGCACTAAAGTACAAACAATGCAAACTAAGTATGGCAAAAAATGTGTCCTCTCAAGTCACATGTAGGCATAACAGCAACCATAACATAACCAAGGAAAATATGCCAACCTAGATAGGGGACGGTCAAAATGCTAACACTTTGTGTGTGTGTGTCTAACTTCACACTTTCTAATAGAAGGATGTAAGAGTTTGCAAGCAGGCACATGGCCTGGCTGCCAAACACATAATCAGGCCATTAGTACTGGGACTGGGAGGCAGGGATAGCCATCTTAGGCCCTGTGGTTCATTAAGAAAGAACTGCACTCTTTTAGCATGTGTACTATGATATGTTATCCATTGACGTTTAAGGCCAATCACTGTGGCAAGAAATATATTTTTGTACAAGAGGCTGTAACTAAGATGTTCCTTGATGGCTAAAGAGTTAGGGGTCAGGATAGCAGTGAACGCTATAGTTTGCCTCTGATTCTTTGTTGTACATTTGGGTATTCTGGGATGGATATTTCTGTTCCCAATGGGGGATTGTGGCCTGCCATGGAAGGCTGGCTGTCTTTCGTGTGAGTGCAATGTAGATTCTATAAAGTGATTGACATGTGGTCCAATTGGACCCCAATGAATTATACAACTTAAGTAGCATAATTATGCTTTATTATGCTAGATCTGAGTGATTTTGTTATTAAAGATTGATAGGACTACTGAGCAACCCCTACCACAGGTGGTATGTTATGTAGTCTTTGTGCCTTACCCATGCCTGTTTCAGTAAAAAACAAAAGAACATAAACAAAGGTCATAAAATATAAACCAATATAAAAACAGCTAAATATGATGTTACACTTACAATTCAATAATTTGATGTTGACACATTCTAGTAATAAATATACATTTCGTGCAGCTTTTTGAGCAAAACCTCCCAAAAAAGCTTGCATATAATCCAGATTAAAATGTGTTGATAGTAGAACACATATGCTTATCTTCCCGTTTGCTTTATCTAAACCATTGGAATTTTGACATGTATTTTATCCCCTAGGTCGGGTGTGGAGTCGGCAATACAGTTTTTCCCATCCTAAAGACCAACAAGTGAGTTATTTGTGTTCTTATTTTGTAATTCAACTCCTTTAACTTTGCAGTTCACATAGCCGCTTGGAACTAGTTGCCATTGATGGTTCATTTCCACTTTCAGCTACAGAAGGAAATACAGCAGCATTCCCATTTGGAAATGCAGCAGCTTAGTATATAGAGGATTTACTTTTTAAAGCAATGCTTATACTTCATTTGCAATAAATTAGTGTCTTGATGATGTTGAGGGGCACAAACTTTACATGAACTATTCAGATAGGGGGTAAGTTATTTATTCCATGTTACACCCCAAGGTTGCAGCTACAGCATACTAGGTCCTGTTAGAGCTCCATTCTAGCTCCAACTGTAGTCCGCTTTCAGATTTCACACAGACAGCAACGTTCCATGCGTCATCACGTTCTCACAGCATCGTCCCGTAACAATTTATAGAATACCTCAGCCCATGCGTACACAGACACATCACACCACTACATAATCCCTTCACCTTACTTACACATAGGACAAACCAAACATGCCATGGCTCTTCATCATCCTCTTTCTCTACACGTGGTACCCATCTCAAACCAATGCATTAACAACCTAAACACAACATGACAAACCCACACCTTCTCCACCTTCCACAACGAATGCATTCTTGCTCACAAGGATTCTGCACTCCAGCACACACACAACAATTCCGCCACTCCAACACACCCCGCACCTAGTCACATTAGCTGGCCAAACCAATGTGATCACTTACTTACCAGACCAAAGAAAGCACCTAAATCTTCACTCAGCACCCTGTTCTCCGGAATCTTCACAAACATCATATAGAACATCTCACGCACATAAAGATGATCGCCTTCACCATGCCCTTGGAAACTGTCCATACATCAGATTGAACATTTCCCACACATGATGATTGCCTCAAGTAGGCACAGACTGCAACTTCTGAAAATACAACATTCAAACACTGAGGCTCCAGTGCATGCATTCAGATACACACACATGACAGTCACCAATGTACTCAGCCAGTACCATGTACCTGTTAAATCCTCCCATTTGTAGAAAATGATGACGTGTCCCAGAGCGCATATAGATGAAACAAAAAAAAAATAGACACAGTACACCTCACACTAATGTACTGTGCCACGAGTACCATGCACATGTTGAAACCTCCTATTCGTACACAGTTGCAACTCGTGCCAGAGCACTGTGAAACTGTACTTGTGGCTTCAGGCCCCAATACACAGGGTACTACACTTCCCCATGTTTCCTCTCATGACAAGATACAAGTCTTCCCCAGTGACGCACACCACAGAATACTCCCCAACCACCCTTGTTTAACAGCATACTAATCTTCCCCACTTTTGCATACCACAGGGTACTTCCTCATGCATCCTCAGGCAAAAGCGTACAACTCTTTCACACTTTTCCACTCCACAAGGTACTTTCCCGTGCATCGCCACACAGCTGGGTATTACTCATCACCGATTTCATACACTTCGTGGTACACCCCGCCCATACCCTTGTGACATGGAACTACTCTTGCCTACTTTTGAAACACTAGCAACTGAGGTTCCCCGCTTGCACACCAAACCTCATCTGCTCCATTAGCACATGCTAGCAACACCACATCACTGTCGGAAGGGTCATGTATTCTAACGCTGAAGCCCATTTTTCATTTCAGTTTGAAGACATGGGTTATTGAACTATCTCATTGAACATTACTATCTCATCAAATGCACATTCCTAGCATGTGTTTTTATTCTGCAAATGTAAAATGAATATATCTGTTAAGATCAATCAAAACGCATTTAATGATACTCTAGTGACTACTTAGCTTACAAATTGTTCCAGGAATGTCACAAATCTAATGACTGTTTCTCTCCATAATTATATTATTAGATCTATTTTAATGACTTGCTTTTAGGCTTCTTTCTTTTACTTTTAGGTTCTTAAACACATCGAGGACAGGTTCCATTTTAGTTAATATCTCCGTTTTAGTTAGCCTAGTCAGCTTGTTTACCTTTGGCCCCAAATCCATGCTATGTAATGGAGGCTGCCTTCTTCGATCATAGAAGCTGGTATTTTAGACCACAGAAGCTGCCATCTTCGACAATGGAGCCTGCCATTTTCCTCAAAGTATGCAGAATCATCCACATGTATGTCTTTGACACAGATGACATATGTCCCTATCTTTCCAAGAACTATGAAAGTGTCAAGTCATTCAGATGCAGACATCAATAAAACCCCCAGTGCAGTGGGACAGGTGCCTTCTTCAGTCATATACCAACCATAACCCTAATAATGTAGTTTTTATTTAAATATTTTCACCTTATTAGTACATCCACTTATGTATATGATTATGTCAAAACATTCCAAAGGTAAATGCAAATTCCATCTTAGATAAGATGCAACATATAGGGATTACAACTTGACCTCTAACCCAGGTCGCAGACGCAGATCCGGCGTAATTTTTATTCATCTGCTAGCACTAGCATACTGCTTAAAGCTATCCCAGAGAGGGTGTAAAGGCTATAAATTTGTTAGATTTTTTTCTTATGTTCACTCTTATTAAAAAGCTAAGCTGGTTTTTATTATGTTCTGTGATGTTACCAATATTATGTGCACTAGATCTCGGCATTTTAGAGTAAATATTTTAAAATAAATATGTTGAAATACATTTTCTGTTTCTAGTGATGTTGAGTGTGTCAGTCATTAATGATCGTTTTTGGATTACCACTACTCCCTTTTAGTAACCCAAAAGCATTGACACCACCTCATTTATGCAGGGGCTGCAACAGCCTGTGTTTCACATTGACTGCTGTTGCATTGAAACTAAGTTCACTCTTAACACCATTGGGTGTGAAAACAAACCTTGTAGAGCTCAGCCAGAGCCTCAGTTTACGCAACGCTTCTCAACTTGAGACAAAGTACTCCTATTTCCAGTCTTTGCACACAAGGATCCTCACAATAAGTATGTGAATCCACAACACAGATGGAATTCCCCAATCTCCACTTCAGGTTCACAACACAGCATCAACCAACACAAGTGCAACTCTTATACAGCAACATGCATAAGTGTTGCACAAAAAAGCATGCCAGGCACACATCCCAAAATTGTGTATGCCCCAAAACTATAAAGATAAACCACTGCAACAACCAAAAATATAACCTTAGAAATCATACCTAATCGTTGGCATAAATATCCAGGCTTTGAAAAATCCACTCGCTATGGCGAGTCATATATTTTATCAGGTCGAGCTATTTTTAGGGCTTACTCGCCCCTTCTGGCGAGCTGGAAAAGAACAGGTGTTGAAGGAGTAATAAATGAGCAAAAAAGATGCTTTTAAATCTTATTCTCATCTTGTGACATTTGCTCTGTGTTCAGAGACAGAGGTCAAAAGTCAGTTTGTCTTCTTACAATTTATTTTCCTTCTGACTGCAGAGTTCCAAGATTTTGTAAGGTCAACTGTGTAAAACATTTCAAAATATATTTCAGTAGTTGTGAAAGCCCAGTTTTTGTACTTCTGTGTGATGAAAAAAATAATTTCATTGGATGAAAAGAAATCAGAACACTTTACTTGGTGTTGTGCAAAGGATAATTATGTTTTCTGAAACCGAATTTTCACATACTATTACACTATATAGTTTTATCAGTGAAGCTGCAAGTTAGTGGGAAGGCTTTTGGCCGTTTTTTGTCTATAAATTACACTGTGCTACCACATCAAAGTGAGTGTTTAAGCATCAAATGAGAAGCACTCCTGCCCTGATGGCAATGGCATTAGTAAACTAAGAGGCAAGTCATGGATCATGTGTCTCCTGTAAGTGTGCTGGATTTTTTTATACATGGAACAAGCATTTAGTCTATTTAATCAAACAAAAAAGATTTCTTTGTACAGCAGAGATTCTGAGCTCGCATATTTAAAGGTGCTCTTATATGGTGAATTTATGTGAGAGTGAAGAAAAAGGTGACTCTGTAAACTAAAATATTTGCCTAGAATCACAGTTTGAGACCCATTTACGGGTCAAGTACATTAGTTAGGCCGAGTAGATTATTCAAGTTACTCAACCTGCAGGTCTAGTAACATTTTTATGATTTTTCGAGCCCTGTTATCCCTGTACAGACAAGCTAACTTTGTAAAAATTCTTAAAACATTAGAAAGACTTCTCAAATCAGTCTTGCAAATATTGAATCAAACTGTACTGAACTAAGATCCACAGACACAAGTACAACATTACCATCACATAATAGTATAAAACACTAGTGCTGTTATGCGTCATACCTACTGCTCACACTGAACTTGATACACATATGAATAATAACTCCATGTCATTTTCATTACCACCCTCAAGATGAAAGTAACCTTCTCCACAGTGAATCCTTGTGTTTTTTGGAAGTCCCTCATCCATGTTCACAACTTCACTAAAGCACTCTGCTTCTCTCATGACGATGTTTACTAAATAGAGCAGTGCTTCCTTACACTCCATTACCACTGCTGTTCCCCTATTGTCAACTGTTGGCTCCCTCACACCTGTTGGAAAAGCCTGAAATGCCAAGCCAGGTCCTCCATGGACCGGAAACAAGCATCCTAGGACCGGTTTCAGAGTCTCACCCTTCATCAGCTAGGCAGTTCGGACTGGACTGTTCCCATGGGGAATAGGGTCAAGACTGATTTGCATATGGCTGGGTCCAAACTGGCATGGCAAGCAAAAAAACTGATGGATTAAACCTAGATCTGTGACAGGGGGTGAATGTTTGATTTGCTCTGCATTCCGTCCATCATCTGTTGTTTTTGCCCTGGTAAGTAAAGAGCATGGGGAAAATCCCTCGAGATTGAGATTGAGTACAGAGAGCTTGGACTTATGTTTGATTCTTACTTGCGATTGTTTATTATATTGTTGCATATGTACAAAGATTTGTTTGCAGGAAGTGTGAACCTCAAGAAAATGGACATAAGACTTATTGAGTATGTCGTATTTGAAAACATTCCGGTATTTCCATACTATTATAGAATTCAAGGACAGAGTTACGGAATGAAACGTTTACTTATCCCTCAACCATGGAATCTTAGAATGGCCTCACCAAAATGATTTCTTGATCCTAACACAGAGTCACAATTGTGTGCAAGGAAGATGGAGGAAAATTTATTTTCATGTTGGTGGCAGGATGTATTTTCTAAAGACATTTGATAAGAGGACTCAGAAAGAGTGAAATACTTCCAAGACAATGTCCTCGTATTTGGAAGGACAGGGGATGAATACAATCAGAGTTTGTTGGAAAGACTAGAAAATGTAAGCATGACTCTGAAGGCGGGCAACTGCAGGTTTGGAATGGAAGAGATAGCATGTTTAAGTTATACCATCTCTCAGAATGGGGTGAGGCCAAGAAACAAATCAGTGGAAGTGATCTGTAATCTGTTGAGTCTGGGAAGTAAAGAGGAAATAGTCTTATTTTGGCATGGTGGAGTTTAATAGTTATTTCATACCCAATCTTTCTGACAAGACTCTAGCACTGAGAGAGGTGTGCAAGAGAGGAGAGGACTTTCCATGGAATATAATACGCCAGGAGGAATATAAACACCTTATGAGAGATCAGCAATTGCGCCTGGATTTAAAAGCTTTTATCCCGGGTAGAGACAATTGTTGACAGATATGAATTGTAAGGTGCTGTTTTGTTGCGAAAGGAAGGTGAGTGTGAAAGTGGGGTATATCCTCTGCTTCTAGAATGTTGAAAGTGGCTGAACTTAACTTTTCAGTCATAGAGTGTAGGAATCTAGCTCTGTATCTACTATATCAATGTGAGATATAGTGTGCACAGAGTCCGGGGGTTTCCCAGGGGCTTAACACAGGATAAAGTAGATAATACTAATGCTCTCTTTTGTGGTAGTGTGATCGAGCAGTTAGGCTTATCCGAGGGTAGTGCAAAGTATTTGTTGTACACACACACAGACAATAGAACAAGCACACACTCAATCACTTAATTCCAGACCAATGGTTCTTCTATAGCAAAAATATATTTTCTTAAGTTATTTTTAGAACCACAAGATTCAAGTTCACACATGTATCAACAGTACTTTGTTTGAAATTGCTAAGTTATACAGTTTTGGAAATATTGGCAATAATCTGTTTTAAAACTTGACAGTGCAATTTTCATAAACAGTTTCTGGGGGAAGAAAAGTTAGATCGATTTGCAGGTAAGTACAACACTTACAGTTCCAGCCTCTGGGGGTTATGAAGTCCACAGATTGGGGTTCAAGTTAACCCCAAACACCCATCACCAACAACACGGGACCAGCCGGATGCAAAGGTCAAAGTGTGGGCAAAATGAACATGGGCACCTTTGGAGACTGGGGGCACTCGGTTTCAGATCTGCAGGCAGGTAAGTACCTGCGTCTTTGGAGACCAGACCTGTGGGGTTTAGAGGAGCACTGGGGGGCCACAAGTAGGCACCACACATACACCCTCAGTGGCACTGGGGAGGCCGGGTGCAGGGTGCAAACAAGATGTCGGGTCTCCAATGATTAGCTATGAGGGGTCCCCAGGGGTCACTCAGAGGCTGTAGGCGAGGTCAAGGGGGTCAACTCGGGCAAACCACATGGAGGAGGGCCGCCTGCTGAACGTGGCTTCACTGGAGGTCACGTTCTCCAAGGCCTGTGGTCTGCGTGTGCAGTGTGTCTTTAGGAGTCGGATATGTTTGTCCGGAACTTTTGCGGTCAGGGGGGTCCTCGGGATTCCCTCTGCAGGCGTCGTTGTGGAGGAGTGGAGAGGTCAACCCAGGGTGGGCACTTGCTCAGAATCACCTGGGGAATCCTCTCTAGCTGGTTGGGCCACCTGGACATGGGCTGTGGGCATCGGGTGCAGAGTGGTTAGGACTCACCCATTCGGAGTGAGGTTGGAGTCCTTAGTTGTTGTTTATTTTTGGACAGGGCAACTGTCCACAAGAGTTCTTGGACCTTTTGAGTGCAGAGCAGTTCTCTGGAGCTTGGCAGAGATCACTGGTCCCGCTGGATGCATCGCTGTTCTTTTGCAGGTTCTTTGAAGCAAGAGACAGGCTGGTAGGGCTGGGGCCAAATCAGTTATCGTCTTCCTTCTTCTCTGCTGGAGGCTTCATCTATGCAGTCCTTCTTTTTCTTGTCAGGTCGCCAGGAATTTGGTGAGCTGGGTTCAGGGAAGCCCTTAAATACAAGATTACAGGGGTTAGAGGGCAGTAGCCAATGGCTACTGTCGCTGAGGGTGGCTACACCCTTCCTATGCCCACTCCCTTTGGGGAGGGGGGCACAAACCAAACCCTATTGGGCCCTGTCCTCCAAACCAAGATGGAGGATTATGCAGGGAGGGGATCACCTCAGTTCTGGACATCTTAGGGGTGGTCCTAGCTGGGGTGGTCACTCCTCCCTGCTTTCCTTAATTTTCCCGCCGGACTTGCCGCCAAAAGTGGGGCTTTGTCCGGGGGGGGCGGGCAACTCCAATAGCTCAAGTGTCCTGGGGCACTGTAATCCGAGGCTTGAGTCTTTGAGGCTCACTGCCAAGTGTTACAGTTACTGCAGGTGGGAGGTGTGAAGCACGTCCACCCAGGACAGGCTTTGTTTCTGACCACCAAGAGCACAAAGGCTCTGACACCATGTGGTCAGAAACTTGTCTGAAAGTGTCAGGCTGGCACAGACCGGTCAGTCCTACACTAGCAGTTTGGCTATCATACAGGGGGCATCTCTAAGATGCCCTCTGTGTGCTTTTTTCAATAAATAATCCCACACTGGCATCAGTGGGGGTTTATTGTGCTGAGAAGTTTGATATCAAACTTCCCAGTATTCAGTGAAGCCATTATGGAGCTGTGGAGTTTGTAATGACAAACTCCCAGACCGTATACTCAATATGGCTACACAACACTTACAATGTCTAAGAATGTACTTAGACACTGTAGGGGCATATTGCTCATGCAGCTCTGCCCTCACCTGTGGTATAGTGCTCCCTGCTTTAGGGCTGTAAGGCCTGCTACAGGGGTGTCTTACCTATGCCACAGGCAGTGGTTTGTGGGCATGGCACCCTGAGAGGGGTGCCATGTCGACTTTGCCTTTTTCTCCCCACCAGCACACACAAGCTGCAAAGGTAGTGTACATGTGCTTGGTGAGGGGTCCCTTAGGGTGGCAGAATGCATGCTGCAGCCCTTGGGGACCTTCCCTGGTCACAGGGCCCTTGGTACCATGGGTACCTTTTACAAGGGACTTAACTGTGTGCCATGGGTGTGCCAATTGTGAAAACAAAGGTACAGATTTTGGGAAAGAACACTGGTGCTGGGACCTGGTTAGCAGGATCCCAGCACACTTTCAATCAAAGTTGGCATCAACACTAGGCAACACGTGGGGGTTAGCCATGCCAGCAGTGGCACTTTCCTACATAGAGAAAGAGGCATTGGTTGTTTTTTGGGCTGTCAAAAAGTATACAAGCTTTCTGTGGGGTTGCATATTTATAATTACATCTGATCATAAACCTCCGAAAGATTTTTACATAAAAGATCTCAACTCTTTATGTGTGTGCATCAGAAGATGAGTTGTTGAGCTGCAGGAATATACATCTAATGCTGAATATATTCATGGTACTACCAAGTGTGTTGCAGTTTGTCTGCAAAGGTTGCCGCCTACTGCTTCCACTTTTTGAGGGAGATATTATGAAGGATGAGATGTACTTTGATTAAAATGTTTGTGTAGTAACAAAAGGGGCGAGCCAGGAGGATAAGTGGAAGACTGAGTTAGCACAGAATTGGTTCCTAAAGAATTCCTAAAGAAATGTAGTTATTACTTGTTAAGGGGTGACCAGACAAGAAGATGTTGGAGCTGGAACTTCATCTTTTTTTTTTCAAGTGAAGGAGAAGTTAACTGAGAGGGATTAGGTCCTATTCAATGAGACTAGACTTGGAGTGCCCACCAGACTCATAAGCAAGGTTATGGATTTAGCACCTGAAGGGCACTTCAGTGTTGTGAAGACAGAGGAGCAACTTCATGCTGATTTTTGGTGGCCTGGTCTGGATCGGAAGGTGGAAATGGTCATTAGGGTCATGAGGAATGTGAGGTCAGTAATCAAACATTCAAGCCATATGTTCCACCTATGTGCTTTGTATGGAAATCTCTGTGGACCCTGGGAAGAGATTTCAGTGGACATTGTGGGGCCTCTACAGAGAGGAGTCACCATTTGCTTGTGGCTATGGGTACCTTTTCAATGTGGTCTGAAGTGGCCTGTGTAAGAGATGTCACATCTGGAACAGTAATAAGATTCTTGGAAAGAGTTATTGAGATAGATTTTTTACATATATATATATATATATATATATTAGTGTGTGTTGGTGTGGCATTGCACACAAAAAGTGGTCCTGATGCGCAAGACCAATTATAGAAGACATAATCATCTGTAGCCCCTCCTCTGCGGATCCTTGATGTCTGAAAAAAACACTAAGCGAGGAAGAAATAAAGAAGGCCCTTGTGAGCATACCATACAGGAATACTCCTGGGCTTCATGGCTTCCCCTTAGAGATGTTTCTGAGATACGCATCCCACCTCACCCTCCACCTTCTTAGTATACCAGGATCTGAGGGGGGGTGACTATATCAGTGATACTGAAGCCAGGGAAGCCTCCCGATGACTACGGATGATATCTCCCTATATCTTTAATTAGTCTGGAGGCCAAGATAGTTGCTAATGTGTTGGCCAACAAATTACAGACTGTTATGTATGGCATCTGCTTGGTTACGCTCAAAAAGGCTTCCTGCCTAATTCCAGCACACCACACTGCCTGAGATGAGTCAACAGAGCCCTGACCAGGTGACTGGATGGCAGGAAGCAGTGAGCCTTGGTTTTCCATAAACTTTCAGGTGGCCCTCTATGTTCTGACTCCTGAAGGGTATAAACTTTGGCCCAGTTTTTCACCAATATATAGAACTACTGTACAAGGTACTTTGGGCACCCATAAGGGCTAATAGCGTGATGCCTGAACCTTTTCAAACTGCAGAAAGAATCAGACAAGGGTGCCCCTAACCCTACTTCTCTCACTCTTTAACAATAGAACCCCTAGTGAAGTGGATTTGTCCTAATGCACAACTGCATGGGTTCTTATGACCATCCTCAAGGGAAAACATGACCTCACTATATGCTGACGTCTTCTTATATATGTTAGCAATTCCTCCACAGTCTCTACTCCTCCTAATAAGCAGGCTACAGATTTACAGAGAACACTTTGGCTTATCTGTGAACTGGATGAAGACTACCTATTTGCCAGTGTCCAGCGACCACACTGACATTCACCTGCGTTGGGTCTCAGACCATTTTAAGCACAGAGGCATGCAATTGACCCTTGACAAGCAGCGAGCGTGGGATTTGACCATTACACCTTTACTTACCCACAATAATCAAGGTATGAAATCCTGCCACTTGCTGCCGATCAATGTGGCAGGTATGGGGGCTCTATTTAAAATGCCGTCTCTCTCTTCCCCAACTACTCTGCACCCTCCAGAACTTCCTATATGTACTGTGCAGTCCTTTAAAAAAAAAAAAAAAAACTACGTGCAGCAATGCAATGGGTTCTATGGGCCGGTAAGCATCCTTGAATAGCGTATAGGAAGTGCACCTTGTCACCTTACGAGGATCACCTGGGACTAGCAGATATCCAATTATAATATTGGGCAAGACAGATCCTCCTCGTGAATGTTGACTATTCTCTAACCATGATGACCTTATGGTGGCAGAACATTTGGAGTGCATAGAACTGCACAGCTTCTTACACATTTATACAGGGTGCATATGCACTCGATCTCCTATCCCCCAACTATTGGCACAACCCTGACTGCTGGCATCACGCACTCTAATGGATTAAGTGGGACAGAGTTCCAACAGTAGAAACACCACTGTGGGAGGGCTCCTGGTTGGAACACACAGTTAAATTAGTTGGCTTTAGAGCATGGGACCTCAATAGCAGCTCCAGGCTGGGAGACATCTGAGAAGGGACCAATATCTGACTATTCTCGTTTCTGGTGGGGATATACAACATGCATCACCCACAATTTTTTCAATATCTGCAATTGTGTCATGCCTTGGAAGCACATAGTGCAACCTTCTTAAACTCTCCAACCATAATCCACTACAGACACAAGTCACCCAGTCAGCCATAGGGAGCAAAGGTATGTTCAGACTTTACAGCACATTGGTTGCTAATAGCTCTTATCCTTATGTGATACTGATCGAGTGATGGACGCAAGACGTTGGCACTATACATTATGCGGATTGGGTGGAGGCAAGAATGGCTCCGAGCAACTAGCGATCTCTACAAGACTGCATCTTCAGGGCTCGAAAAATATACTCGACTATGGCGAGTTTTATTCAGGTGTTCTGTTCAGTCAAAAACTGAATTAGCAATTAAGATGCCTTTAAATCTTATTCTTGTCACATTTGCCTTGTGTTCTGAGACAGAGGTCAAAAGTCAGTTTGTCTTCTTGCAGTGCAAATACTTTTCCTAGTGCTTTGTGAAATGAAAGGCTTTTGGTAGCAGGTTTTTCCTAACACACAACATTTATATAACTAACTCAACTTTACAAACATTTTAAAATATATTTCTGTAGCTGTGAACAACCATTTTGTACTGCTTTGTGATTTACTTGGTGATGTACAAATGATAAATGTTTTCTGAAACCCAAACTTCACATATAATTGTTAATACACTATATAGTTTTATCAGTAAAGCTAAAAGTTAGTGGGAAGGTTTTTGGACATTCCTTGGAAATGTACGGTCTGTAAGTGCCAGTGCACTACCACATCATGCTTTAGTAATATATTTATTAAAAGTGAGTGTTTAAACATAAACTGAGAAACACACCGGCAAAGCTATTAGTAAACTAAGAGGCAAGTCATGCATGGATCAGGTGTACCCTATATGTGGCTAGATTTATTATACATGGAGCAAATGTTTAGTGTATTTAATCAAACAAAAGAGGATTTTTGTTTTACAGCAGAAATGCTGAACTCACATATTTGAAGGTGCACTCATGTGAGAATGAAGAAAAAGGTGCTTGTAAAATACAATATTTGCCTAGGATCTCACAATTTGAGACCTGTTTCCGGGTCAAGTACATTACAGTTAGGTCCTGCAGGTCTAGTAACATTGTTATGATTTTTCGAGGCCTGATCTTATTCAGTTGAAATACCAGCACAGAGTCTACTATGGCCCTTCAGTCACCAACATTCCATGCATCATCACATTCCCACAGCATCCAATAATGTCCTACAGCATGCCCACTCAACCCATGCATACAAATACGCATCACATCACTACATCATCCCTGTTTGTAAATGACAAACAAGTTGTGCCACGTCACTACCTGTACCCTGTATAGACTATGTACCAGGGCAGGCAAGAAAAGGCATCTTTTGATTTGCTGCCACATTAGCCATCTAGATGTGCCTCGCAGAGGTCTTGTAAATGTCTTTTGGGAAAGATAGGTAATGGGACTCTGTGGACTTTTGTATATTTAAGTTGTTTTAAAGAGGCCTGACATGTTTCCTAGCGGTCTTTTCAGAGTGCTAATGTAGCTGGTTTGCTGGACTATTTTTCTGGATCTTTTGGTGTCAGCATTTATCATTAGAGCTCAAAATGAGACAGTAGGTGATGTTGGGGAACACCTGTTCACTGCCTTCTGTGTCCTGTGAGTGAACATGCCTTCTGATTAATATGACCCGATCTATATGCCTGGAAGCGTAGTCCCATTGTGTGTGTCTGTAAGTTTCATATTGTTTTTTTTTCTTCTTTTTTTCTTCAATAGTGGGGTCTTCAGTCATATCCCAAAGGTGCGAAGTAGCTGCATTCCTGAAACTACTACCTTTTATTCTAAGGAGACAGCACAACTGACTTTCATATAGTTCCGTGTTACATGAAATACATGCTATGTTTTTGCAGTACCTCAGCATTATACGTAGCCTTCAAGGATCGGGTGTGGGCGGTCTCATTGGAGGCAAGACAGTTATTCTTTGAGCCAGCTTCCATTTGAATCGGTAGCTAGCTTTTAGAATGCTGACTCAAATGCTTTGTGCTTAACAGAACCCTCAAACGTTAGGTGCCCAGAAAGACCCAAATTATGGACCATGATCCCCTGATGGGAAATCTGATTTATGTGCTGGTTGGTGCACTGAAGTAGCTTTAAAGAATCTCTGAAAGCACAATGGTGGACAAAGCTGGAAAGGACCTGCCCGTTGAATAAGCAGAGGAGAGAGAACTAATGGACATAATTAAAAGGGAGGACTCTTTCTGAGGGTTCCCACCACAATGTTGCACCGAGAAGTTTGTGGACTGTGTCCACCAGGGAGCTAATCAGTTAGAAAGAGCCACCCTGGGCCCCCTGGCTGGAGTGCATGTGTGGGCAGAAGGTGTAGGTGAAAGTGACTCATTACTCTTGTCTTCTTTCTCTTCTTTGCTTTTTTTTCTTCTCACCTCACTCTCATCATTCTGGTCTTTCTTGTTTCTCCTATTTCTCCATTATTTATCCTTCTAGTGTGTCTTTGTCTCTTTTCTACAATTGCATTTTTTATCCTTTGCCTATTACTGGTCTCTTTGACTCTTCTCTCCATATTTTTTTTAAATATTCTCCCCATTTATTTACTCCTCTTTTTCATTTCTCTCATCCCTTTTTTCTCTTTCTTTTTGTTTTCCTTTTTTCTTTTCTCCTTTGTTTCTCTTTCTCATCTCTTGCACTTCTTGTTCTCATTCCTCACCTTATCATATCTGTCTTTTCTTATATTTCTTGATCTTGCTCCTTCATTCAGTCTTTTACCCATTTCTTGTTTTTCCATTCGGCTTCTCACAGCTTTCTTTTTGCTTTTTCTTTAATCGATCTTCTTCTCTTGACTTTCTCTTCACTGCTCTTGGATCTGCTGGCTTCTTTTCGTTTCTTTAATCTATGAGTATATCACCTATTGTCTTTTATTTCTCTTTTCAATCCTTCTTTTCCTTCTCTATCACCTTTTTTTCTCACTCCCTTCTTTTACTACATTCTTTTTTGTTTCTCTTCTCTTGCCCATTCACATCTTTCTCTTTCCATTCGTTCCTGTCTCTCACTACTTTATTTCTCTCACTTGTTCACTTCTATCTTGCCGATGAACTTCTTTCTTTTCATTACCCCATGGTCCTCTTTCTTCCACCTGCCATTCTTTTGTTTTTATTTTCCTTCACTTTCTCTCTATTTTTATCTCTCCTTTTTCTGTACCAAACCTTTTTCTGTGTCCTGGTATTGAAGGCCCCTGACGACAAAAGAGCAAAACCTACCCACAAGCGTATAAACAGCTTTTTAAGGACTGGGGAAGAGGAGGAGGTTAATTACGACAATTTGCTCTTGTGAATTGGACCTTCTGTCTTTATTATCATAAATAGGTTCCCTGTAGCAAGAGCCAGTACTGTCTGAAAAATCAGGATGTGAGTTAAATACATACTGGTTTAGAAACTGGTAGTGTATGGATTTGGGTACCTATCTGTCCAGGATAACACATGCTCACATGGTTTGTTAGGTGTATTAATAAGTCCTTATGTAATTCACCTCCTTTATTACATGTGATGTGATTGGTTATATGCCATATGGCTAGTTACATTATGATGTGTCCCTGGTTTTGTTATGTGATGTGCCATGCTATACTAGGTGTATTTTTACAAATCTCACCTTAAAGAGGAAAAAATGCAACATAAAAGTTTTTTAATCCGAAAAAATGTTGAACTGTGACTTGTGTATCTGATCCTTACAGTGATCCCGGACTCTTTGTATACTGTTGTGACTTCTCTACTGCAGCTGTAGACCTGGTCAAGGTAAGGCATAGAAGTCCCATTGCCATAGTTCTCAAATGTGCTTAGGAGAGACAGAGATCCAGTTACTATCCACTAAACATTATTGGAGTTATTCCCACAGAAAACTGCATTATGGCTCTTTCTCTTCCCATATTTAGATTGTTCACATAGAATATCTGTTTACTTGACTTTAAAAGTTGAGTTGAGTTATTTCTGTTTTAATGCAACAATTGCCCTTTTCTTCTAGAAGTCATATCTTTGTCCAAGTTATCTTACAATGCATGAATCCTAGATTGTTAAACTTTCTGTTTATTTTCTTTAATTTTTTCCTTCCGCTCTTTATTTTTCTGTGCCTTGGCCCACCTTTCTTTTCTCCACTATTTCATCAATTCGATTCTCAGCATTGTTGTTTTTTCCCTGTCTTTCTTCTGCAGGGCAGTGAAAACTATGATCCTTCTCGCTGTTTCGCCTTTGTCCACGATGTGTCAGACGAACAGAATAGTTTCCCAATGCCTGCAGAGGGTGTGGATATCATCATCTTGATCTTTGTCCTTTCAGCAATCCTGCCAGATAAGTATGTTCACCTGTCATTCTTGACGCTGTGTTACTCCCTCGTCTGACACCGATAAATCGTAGATCAACAAACATTGTTACATTCAATATTGTATAGGTAAACCTTGTATAGAATGAGTGTCCTTTTTGAAAAATGGTTTCCACAGCAGCAGTTCTGGTGTAGAAGAAGAAAACTGAGGTATTCAATTGTGACAAGGTTTGATTTTCAGTATCTTCTAAGGAAGGATTATGTTTCTGGTAGACCTGGTGAGTCAGACAGATCTTCAGGAAGTGGAGTCTCGTTACTCACATGCAATCAGTGAACTATTTGAATTGTCTGCTACATGTCTCCTGCCCCTTTGAAGTATTAAAGTGGCCAAATCATAATGGTAATGCCAACTGTACATGATTCCATATATGTTGTACTAGTCCTGTTCCCTAATTATGGGCCTCATTTAGAGTGTGGTGGAGTACCCCAAAGCCCCTGCTGTACTGAAGGACAGCCTGTCTTATTTAGAGTCTGGCTTACCTTCAGTATACAAGTGGCAGAGACTACTCTGTCTCTGCTACTGACATACACCTCCGATGGCCCGATGGAGTGAGGTTTTGCCTTTTCTCTACCCAACCTTGTTTAGCATGGGGAAACAAATTGGAAGTTTTTATTTTCAATTTCTGCCATCCAAACATGGCTGGAAGTGAAAATAAAAACTCTTCAAGGACTTCCACACCGTGACAGAAAAAGCCCAGGGTGATGGGGGGGGATTGTTGCTTTTTTATTTTCACCTTGGGGTTTTCTTTTTTAAAGTAAAGAAAAATAGAAAGTGTGCTATACGGCTCAGTGATGTTGATGACGGTTCCTTGCCATGGAAAAGATGTCCACTGGGTGTGCAGACTTCTCTAAATGTGTACTGTAGTGCAGTTACTCCATCGGGCAGCAGAGTAAAATACTCTGTCGCCCTGATGAGTAACCACACTCTAAATCAGTTACTAAGCATCTACCTTTCTTTCCCGGTTCTATTTCTGCCCTTGTGTTAGCCAAATTATGTGTCCTGCCATTGTAATATTCATCTCTCATACACTGTCTGAGCTTCCTTACACCTCATGCCCAATGCCAAGGCAGATGGCACAGTGATTTTCACCCAGAGAGCTGGGAATTTTACAAATAAAACAGTACCAGCCCTGTGAAACTGGGAACTGATATACTGACCCTGAACAACCTTAGAAACCGTGCAGTTTTACTGACCTGTTTGGAGGAGATTTCGCCATTGCTGTGGATTGAAAGACCTGCGAGTTTTCTGGACTGAGTGTTTCAGCTTGAATGGGAGAAAAGGGTTGCAAGCCCGAGACGGATGTTACACTACAATGCTGGTGTCTTCCTTTATCCTTTTCTCCCATGGTCTGTGGTTAGCTTCCTTAGTAGTATACCTCTGCAGTGGTCTGCCCTTGCCAAGTAGTGAGTTGATAAAGCAGCACAAATCTGCATCTTTTTGTGGTGCCCTGGAGTCAGATTAGATGGGGGCCATCTCCTTGCCTTATAGGCAGTCATTTCATACCTTGACCAGTGTTGGTGTCTCCATGAAGCAGTGTTAGTATATTCATGTCTCATTGTTATTATTTGCCTGTCTCATTTTGTATAAATGTACCTCTGTATCCAGTAGGTAATGTACTCCCTCTCACATATCAATGCCAAATACACTCGGCAACAGTGGTACATTTCAAATGCACAACCCCATCATATCTTAAATGTTTTGAACGCAATAAAAGACAACAGTGACTACTATTTTAATGGCAGACTAAGCCCCCAGGTATGATAAAGGAACTCGCTGGTGTGTGTGTGTATATATGCAAAATGTACACAAAGTAGCTACACACAAGCACCAGAATTACATTTGAATTCATAACAAGTACCATTGTTAAGGTGGTCTTCAATTATTTCTCTTCTTTCTTTCAATATAAAATAGCGCTATTAAATTCTTAAGGCTCACCTGAAATGTACCTTGTCCAAAAACGACTTCATCAAAGCATTTGTTTCATAGTTAATAACGTGCAAAAGATACCTTCATATTACAGAGTATACTCACATGTCATTCAAATGACATGAGTGACTAGTTTGCTACTAAAATTAGAAAGGATAGCTAGATAACGTCAGTCCCAAAATATGCTTGATGACTGTCCAAAAAAATGGGAAGTTAGCTTACCTTAAATGCAAGGACACACTGCAGCATTACACTTTCCGCTTCAAAATAAAACCTAATTGGGTGAACTGTTGTTCAGGGGTTCTGCAGACACTCATTTTCACTGTCTTCTCTTTTCCCAGGATGTTAGGTGTTCTTCGCAGGCTTAGCCAACTGCTGAAACCTGGCGGGCAAATCCTTTTGCGGGACTATGGGCGCTATGACATGGCTCAGCTGCGGTTTAAGAAAGGTAGGTTAACTTTCTCAGCGGCCACAATGCAATTTAGAGAAGGTATTTTCAGAAATACCTCTTCTTCCCATCTCCATGTCTTCTTCTTTCCTACTTTCACTCAACTATTTTCCCTATGTTTGTTCTGGTGCAGCCACATCTGTATAGCCGATATGTCACCATGAAAACCTTGTGACTTGATTGGTCTTTGTCACTCTGTAAACAGGACAGTAGCACCTTTTTTTTACCATAGGAAGATCATTCAAATCTAATTATGTGGGTAGATTTTAAAATAGAACAAAGTGGTGGCTAGAGTGATATAGGAGAATAAATAGTCATATGTAATTTTTAAGCTGTTAGGCGTTTGGCTGCTAGCACAAGGTCTGTGCTCCTAAGTGAGAGGTTGCAGTCCCACCCAAGAAAAAGGTGCTGGAATTTTTTTTTTTTAATTGTAAATTTAGTTGTTTCACTTTTGCTCCCATCAATATATGAGCCTACTCTAAACTCATCCAGTGAATCACTGAAAGCTGCAGAGGAGCCTGCTTCTGGCAGCCACTTAGTACATTTTCAGCCTCCTAATATATTTCTTGTTAGTATTGCACATTTTAGTTCCAACCTAAGATATGTTCTACTATCTTGAAAAATATATGTACTATGTTGTTTCTACAGTTAAGATGGTAGGATGTTTGGTTCTCTCTGAGATGTTAGCTGCACCCATGGTTTGTGAGCATCTGGTCACCTCTAAACTCCCAAATGTTTTGGGGCCTGCTGTGTCTATGCATGGAAAGAAATCCGGGGTACCACATGCCAGAATCACATCTCTGCTCAGACATGAGAAGCTAGACACTTCAATGAGTGGGGAAGTCACAGAACCTGCCAAATGTGGTCAGATTATTCTGCACCCAGTCATAACACTGGCTCACAGCAGCTGGGACCGGGTGGTGACGCTCCCTCAAGCAGGGCTTAAATTACAACAACACAGCAGTTGCTACATGGGGGTTAGTGTTCTTAGGCTGCACTAGAATCCCAGGATGGCTACCCAGACTCGGGATGTGAGCCAAGTGAATTCAAGGCCACTAGCAGGCAGACAACACTAGATTCAGTGATGTAGGAAGCTTTCCACTGTTGATGTGAAGCCAATCCCTTGTATTCATCCAGTGGAAAAGAGCCCTACTGGATTTTTTTTGCCACTGCAGAAAACAAAGTCCAAAACATTATCTCCGGGTTGAGACTGGGCCACTAAGAGAAGAAATTTACTTCATCCAGTGCTGTCTCACCCTGCTACAGTGAATGAATCAAATTCTGAGACACAATCTTGAGTGTGCCATCTTACTTAATATTACAAATTATTTGCTTTACATCATTACCTAGTGTATCTCAACTTAAATATTGTGGCTTTTGACGTTTTTAGAGGTCTGTTGTATTAACTTGTCTCTCAATGCATAGAAGTGCTTTCGGACGCCATTGCCTATGCTATGTAAGTGAATGTGTTTTTCTCTGTGGTGCATAGGCGAAAACAACTATCTAATCAGTAGCAAGATAGGAAAAATGAAATTTGCTTCCTTTAGGGGATGTTGGGTTTCTACCTGCAGTCCACTGAGTGAGGGGCACAGGGTAGTTCCCCTTTTCATACAGGCAGCAGATAATTACAACACCTTGTGACAGGTAAAGAATGAATGAGGCCACCCACTTGTTACGTGAAAGATAATTGTTGCATATTTATTGTTAAACACGGTTTAGGCTACCTTAAAGGTATTGGGGAGCAACTTAACAAAAGTTTATTAGAATTAGTTAAAATCATCTTTAAATGTAATACCTCATACTTAGTGGCCGATTTATGTGATGGTGGATGGCCCATTGTTCCACCAAGGGGTCAAAGAAAATTACTTCATCCCCCTGGTGGAAGAACCACCTGCCAAATTTACAAATGACCACCAAGCTGGTGGACATTTATAAAGCTTTGGCAGGAACTACCGTCATGTGGAAACATAGGAAACATTGGCTCCTACCCAATTGGCATACTTAATTGACTTATAAGTCCCTAGTAAAGTGCAATAGATGTGCCCAGGGCCTGTAAATTAAATGCTACTAGTGGACCTGCAGCACTGATTGTGACACCCACCTAAGTAGGCCCTTAACCATGTCTCAGGTCTGCCATTGCTAGGCCCGTGTGTGCAGTTTCACTGCCACTTCGTCCCCTTTTCTTCCATATAAGTCACCCCTAAGGTAGGCCCTAGGTAACCTATAGGGCAGTGTGCTATGTAAGTAAAAGACAGGACATGTACTTATACGTTTTACATGTCCTGGTAGTTAAAAACTTCCAAAGTCGTTTCACTACTATGAAGCCTGCTCCTCTTATAGGCCAGCATTAGAGATTCCTTTCTACGCTTTTAAGTGATAGTTTCTGATCTGAGGGAAATAGAATTCTCATATTTGGTATGGTTGGAATGGTAGTAAGAAATCCTACTTACTGGTGAAGTTGGATTCTACGTTACTTTTAGAAAGTAGGCATTTCTCTGCACCTAGTGTCATCTGTGCGTTACAGCCTGTCTCCAATCCACATCTGGCCTGTGCTGGTTCACAGCTTCCCTGGCAGCCATAAACACAGGACACTCAGCTGCATCTGAATTCATCTGGGTTTCCCTGGGAAGGAAAGATGGAGGGGCTCTCACTTACACTTCAAAGGCCAGTTGCCTACCCTCACACAAAGGACTGATAACCCCCATAGGCTGCTGGCAGGGCAGACAGGGCTGGGTTGAAAGCAGAATTTTTGCACTTCAAACCACTCTTTGAAGTTTCCCACACTTCAAAGGCACTTCTGGGTGTGTGTGTGTATATATAAACTGGGTCTGTGATCCCACCAAATCGGATACTTCAGGACCTACAACTGGACTTGGTCAGAAGGACTGCCTGGCTGCACAAAAGGACTCATCTGGATTACTTTGCTGGAAGGACTGCTGGCCTACTTGTTGTCCTGCTGCCTGCTGGCTCCTGACTCTCTTGAAGGGACTCTGCCTTTCTCCACAAGTGCACTCCAAAGGCTTGGATTGTGCTTGCCTCCGATTCCCAAGTCTAAGGGACATCTAAGATTTGAACCATCTGCACCTGGATTCTACAAGCTGTGAGTCTGCCCTGCCTTGGAAGTGGGCCTAAGGTGCTTTACCTTTGGTGGTGTTCAGCAAAACTGCCGCAAAGCCTAGCTGCGCAGCTGCCACCCTCACCGGACTCCACGCTGGGCAACTCGGAGCACTGCAAAGCCTTGCAGTTGCCAGCCCATAGGAACCGACGCACAGTGACGCCAAGCACCGCAAAGCCTTGCCGCACAGCTCCCTGGAATCAACGCAAAGCGACACCAAGCCCCACAAAGCCTTGCCTCACAGCTTCTTGGAACTGCTGCCAGACAACACAAAGTCTTGCAAAGCCACATCGCGCACCAGGACTTAAGGTACTGTGTTCAGTGGGCCCAACTGGGTCCCTGAAGCCGGCCTGTGCTCCATCACGGTCAGCCTGAACTTGTGACTTTGTTCCAGTCCAGCGCAACCAGATAACCAAAGTTGGGGCTTTGCACTTCTATACACTATTTTCACCTAAATCTTTAAACTTGCATAGCTCAGGATCTACTTTTTTTGTCGTTTCAGTCTTATTTTATTCAGATAAATATTATCTATTTTCCTAAACTGGTGTGGAGTATTTTTTGTGGTGTTACTGTATGAGTTATTGCACAAATACTTTACACATTGCCTTCTAAGTTAAGCCTGCCTGCTTTGTGCCATGCTACCAGAGGGTGACCACAGGATAATTTAGGTTGTGTAGTGACTTACCCTGACTAGGATTGTGGTCCCTACTTGGATAAGAGTGTAAACCTCTGCCAACTTGAGACCCACTTTTTAACAAGATCCATCTCCCATTGTAAGTGGAAGCATTATTCACATTTTACTGTCTCTCACTGTCAGGTTTTGCTTGGAGGTGACACAGTAAAAAAAAAAAAAAAATGGCTACATGCATGCCCATCAAAATTGGGAGGGCATGTGGTGATTTCTCCGACTGCCCTTACTCCATCGTGCTGTCAGAGAGGTTTGGCTATGGCGGTGATGGGGTAATCACCACGATAGCCAAACCAAAGGTCTACCCGTAATAAAATCGGGCAGGTGGACCTTCATTTGTGCGGTGTGTATACTCTGTTGCCATTGCGACAGACTATGCACATCAATATAAAACGACCTCTAAGTTATTGCTCTTATACAAGCTGGCATGATACCTCAAAATATGTTAGGTCACTTGTTATTTCCCAGTCCATGTTTTTCATATATTATTCCTACAGTAGGGCTTGAGTAGTCACTCAACATACTTTTTTTTCTTACATTCTGCTGTCTTAAATACAGCAATTCCAATATTTTTTCGGAGAAAAGTGGCCTGTGTTACTACCATCTTCCATGTATTAACAGTGGGTCTTGTTACTGTCGGAGAAATTTTACTCCTCCAGTTCCATATCCCAAGGTGAAAAGCGAAATAATCCCACCTACATTTATAATTCAGTGACTGCAGCTCGTAGCCTATCTGTGGTTGTGTGTTTCTCTTACAATGCAAGCATGGTGAAATATATTTAACTAGAGCAGCCTGGATAATTAATTGAGCTACAAGAAGTATTAAGCAGAGGATCTACAGATGGCTTGCATGATTTACTTTTACCAAAACAGCAGGTGAAATTTCAAAATAGCTTAAGCAAGCACATAAAAGTGAATGTACTGAATTGTTGCAGGGCCTAATTTGACAGTTTCATGTTTAATGGCCAATTACAGTTCTACCTCGATCCATTTAGCTTTTACATATGGCTTTGTGTGTCTTTTCAATATGATGCTGCAGGAACAGTGGCATGCCAGTTTTACCTATTTGTGCTCAATTGTTGGAGTCAGGATTGCAACACTATTCTTCATGCCAAAAAGTAGATGCATCACTCACCATAAGATTAAACATTCTACATTAAACCTACTGTGACTTGTGCAATTTTGCATGTAACTTAGTTAAAAACACTATATTGTGCCACAATAGCCGTCGAACTTGAATGTCGGACACAGTAAGAATAATTATACTGATTGTTGTGTGTTTTTTGTCCATTTCTTTGTCTGCCTCTTTGGAAGGCAAGGTTTTCAGTGTACAGTTTGTCTGTGCAACTAACATTGTGAGGGGGCTGACCCATAAGCATCTGACCCCAAGAACCATAACTAAAGTCCTGTCTTGGGACTCAAATCTATGACTCTGGAGCTCATGAAGAGTCTGACACACAACTGACAGCACTAGTAAGGTGTCTTCAGGATCAATGAGCAATCACAAACCGGCTATATGTCAGCAGTTACGACTAAATGTAATGAACACAGTTGGGGCTGCCCACTGATCTCCTTGTGACTCCACTGGAGCAAGTGGGGTCACAATGAACACTACTTCAATTGCATTTGTAATAATGTCTACAAATGCTATTTTAGTGAAGTTGTAAGCATTGATCTGGCAGATAACTAATGCTGTACAAACATTGAGCATGCAATGCTTACAATCACTTTTCTGATAACAAGCAGAATAAATCAGTAGCATGGAAGATGGAATTCACCTTTACAGGGTTCAGACGTGTGACTTTCGTCAGATGGTGCCGTACCTACAGATAATCTAGGTAACTCAAAACATATGCGATTTAATGAAACAAGCCAACTTCACTGATCAAAAGAGCTGAAAGGAAGCCTGAGAGAACTAAGGGATGATTGAGGACACTTGCAGTAATGATTATTGACCTTGGCAAGTGGAGCAGTTGCTAAATAAGATCTCCACTGCCGGCTAGCTCTAAAGGAGCTTAAACCCAAGGAGGGAGAAGACCCTTTTGGCACCATTGCTTCAACCAGCAGTATCGTCGTAGCTGCTTCCCACCACATCACTACAGTATACTACAGTATTTTCAACTAGGGCTGTGATAAAAAACGATTCTGAGCTGGGCACAAGCGAGCAGTCTAAAATGATCATTACAACTGGATCCTGTTGAACTGAGGCTGTGACCAGGGACCACAGTAGGTGGAACAGACAGGGGTAGCCTGAAGGATAGAAAAGCCTGACTGAAAACCACTTGCCAGGCAACTGAAATCAGCTGTTTTTGAGGGGTTCAGACGATATCCCCAGGGCTGCCTGCAACAATAACCATTTATTAGCAAGCCTAAAGTTACACAGGACTTGACCTGAACACATGGGCTCCAGCCGTCAGCAGTTAGCTCCCATGCAGTTGCAACTTTGGATGTATCACCAGGAATGACGCAAGGGATGAGTGCTCCCATCCTGACAAGTTGGACAAAATATTTGACGCTATTGCAGCATCTAGGGATGCTCTCAAACATAAGAGTGACCCAGTAGTCGTTGACATGGAACCAATGTAGGATGTCCAAAAGAAATTGGCTGAGAGAGTAAAAAAGAATGAGGTCTTGTTTGGAGACTTCTGCTAGTTAAGGAAAAAAGAGAAATCCTAAACTGCAAACATCCAAGAGGCCTTCTTCTCTGCTATCTGTATTGCAGGGCTAAGAAATTTATGGCTTAAGTTTTTATATTGACGAGCTTTAGTGTACACATACTTGACCCTATGTTAACAGTCAGGCGGGTATCTCAAAAACGACATATAATATTAAGGTTAAACAGACTCCCTTTCCCCAGCCTGCTGATCCCTCTGTTTAAATCATATCTGTAACTTGGATTATCGTTGGGCCACAGCATATACTAAAGTCCCTTAATGTAGGCCTGCAGTTTTCAATATCTCGAGTCTCCTTGGACGAAGTACATCCCCATCTACAGCCCGTCTGACCCATCCTGCATCCGTGTGGCTATTCGCACAACTCTTAAATATTTAGAGGCAGACAGCCTCCTAAATTTATTCGCAAGAAAAGATGATATGCACCTTATATTCTCAAAATTACCTTTCGTCCGTGCTGCTCCAGTGTCAGTGGGATCTTTTCCATGCCCACAGAGCTCCCATATATGATCTAGCCAGTTCCTATGGTCTGGTGTGTATTCCACGGCCCATAGTGTGATGATCACTTGTTTTGCTGCACTTTATAATAATGGCATTAGTTTCACCCCTAGGCAAATGCAGTGGATATGTTTGATTATTTGCTATGCCCAATACTTTATTATATATGTGGATTTCTGTATTGATTAGCAAGTCCGTATCAGCTAGCTGTTGTTCCCAGTAGCTTTGCAGCTTAGGACAGTGCCAAAGTAGGTATGAAAAGTTGCTTGTGCCCTAAATTGCCTTCGGCACCCCTTGGTCTTGATCTTAATCAAAGTCCCATTCATAGATTCTTGATATGGTTATTATACCATTATGTAGCTATCTTCACCAGGGTTTCTCTCCTGGCCACACTAGTAGCTGTTTCTGGGGCTCTGTAGCATAGGCCCTTACTTGTTTGTGGTCTTCCAAATTCTCTCACCCATCTTTTCTCCCCTGGGTTTTTATTACCCTGAGGAGAGTGGGATAGGACTATTCATATGTCAGATATTATGCGTTTGTCCATTTTTTGTGACTAACCATTTCTCAGAAGGCATTAAGGCTCTGCTAGCATGAGCTTTAGTCAGTTTTTCGTGTTATTCAGGCTGTATTTTGAAATTGAAACAACATTTCTGCATCTACAACTTTTAAGTTTATCGTGATTTGCTGAAAGGATTTCGAATCCTCATGATCATAGAAATCCTCTATCGCCTTGCAACCTCCTGCATGCCCGTCTGTAAACATTATTTCCACCATCACTGAGATCAAATCTTAGTTACTGTTCAAGGACCTTATTGGTGAGGGAAGAGTTGTGAGCCGTTTCTTTAATGCAACATTGTCCCCAGACCCAATGTGGCTCTTTTCCTTCCCAAGGAGTAAAGCCTCCGGGCCCTGTAGTTCCTGGTAAGCCATGGGATTTTTGCAGATCTGAAGCCCTGCTATAAACTGGTCTATGAAGCATCAGTATTTGTTCCTCTCTACTGTGTTCCATTCTACTGAATATTAGATTTGAACTTCCTGGTAGTAGTTAACCACATTTGGGATGCCTAGCCCTACGCTAGACCTTCTTACCCTCTTCCCAGGCCATATCAATTTGCCTGTTTAGGTTTTGAATCTTTTTTAGCATACTTTGCAGGGGCTGAAGAGAAAGTGTTTGTGCTATGCACACGAATCCGGGTAGCACAGACTTTTTCACCACTTCTAGTCTGCCTAGCCATGATAGTCCTCCCATACTTGGTGGCCTTGCAACTCCTGAACCAACCCCAACCCCCTCCAAAAAAGTAAAAACACTTTGAGTTATTTTGTATGACAAGCTGACATTTTTTGTCCACATCAGCCATGCTGCAACGTCATGCTTCGACATCTTGAGAATACTAAAAATAAAATTAAAAAATTCAGTTTTTCCTTGGACCTCCAAAAAGAAGTAGTGGTTGCTCTAGTCCTATGGAAAATTTACTTTTGTGACTGTTTGTATATTTTTGTTGCAAATCTATGTCAGCATACAACAAAGACTGCTCATCAAACTGCAATTTCTTCAGAAAGCTGCTGCCCGTCTTCTGTTAGGAAACCCAAAGTACAACACTTATCTCACATATTACTCAAACTGCACTGGCTACCAGTGAAAAAAGCATTTGAAATGCAACGGGTCTCGCGTTTGCTCATGTTAGAGCTGATCGCGTTGTAAACTCCTAACCCGACTTTTCATCTATCGGCAAAAGTGCTTTTATGTAGGTAACCCAAAAAAGTGAAATTAAATGTGTAAAGCGCTCGACTTCTGCCAAGCGAAATCGCGTGGAAAATAGAGAAAAAGTAGTCCGCGATCAGACAGAAAACAGCGAGCCTCACATGTTTTCTGTACTTGGTCGCTGCGCTCGAGGAGGGCTAGCCAACGGAAAAGGCATGACGTGTGCGTGCCTTCGACTAATGAAAGCAAGCAGATTTTACTAGGCAAGCCCATGAACCAATGAAGGACACTGACGTGACGTCGACAGGGCTCCGAGCCCTTTTCTAGTAACTAAAGTGTCTCGCTGCGATACGCATGCGCGAGCGCATGCAACGCAGGCTCGACCCTAAAAAGCAAGTCATCTTTAAGGCCTTGTGTACTGCACACAAGACCCTTCATGACTGCGGCCTTAAATATCTAAAAAATAATAATAATAATAATATCACCAGTATGCGTCCACAAGAACACTTCTTCCTACCCTTTCATTCAACTTAGTGGTATCAAAAAAGCAACCTGGAGAGGAAAAAGTTTTATCTTCTCCACTGCAAAACTACGGAATGGGATACCTATGCACCTGAAAACCCATAATAGCTTGCCCATCTTTCACTAAATCCCTTAAAACTTGACTGTTTTCAAATACATAGTTCAGGTGAACTTCACGTTAGCTCCACTAGGTTTTTGTTTTCTGCAGCCTAATGCCCTCTCAGTTTACCAGCACCAAGACTCCTATGGGCATAGATGTGCTCTATACGTTTTCATTGATTTGTGTGCCACAACTGGAGATCCTTCTGTATTGTTTGAACTAGGTTGTTGTAGTGCGTGCTGTCTTTTCTAGAGATAATTTGACAGTACGTCTCGTAAAAGTCTAGCATAAAATAGTGTGGCCGTAGTGCCATCAGTGCTTAATTTGTGCTTGTTGTTTCCAGTGCTGAGCACCGGCTCTTATTTTTGAGGGCCGACGCTTATTCTTCTGCCCCAAGTATTTGCTGCGAGCAAAAGTCACATATGGGAAAGACAGAGGAAGAGAAAAACAAAAAAGCGTCACAAGGGAGAAAGCAGAAAGCTGCAGAGTGAGGTGAAGGGGCAGGGAGGGGCTTTAAATGGATTGAAGAGGCCGGAGATGGCTTCAGGATTACGCTGCCTCAGTATTCCGTGTTCCCACATTTAGTTGCATCAGCTGCATGTTTAAGAGGAGGGCTTTAAGCACCAACACGTTTTTATTTACAAATTAAGCACTGGGTGCCATATTTAGTTATAGCCTGGTAATAACGTTGATCACTTCCTCTACTGCAATGGGCTTTTGTAGGCAGCCCCTCCAGCTTTTCATTATTTTGCATTTTGCAAAAAAAACGTAAAGTAAACTGTGAAGTCGGGGCTTTCAATTTTCCTGCTGTCTGCTGCAACAAAAGCAGAGAAATTTTGACATCTATTGAAAACCGTAACAAAGACTACGGAAATTTGCCATAAAACTGTCAGCGCATTGTCCTTCTTGTGTTCTCTTTAATTCTTGTTGAAGAAAGGATTGAAAGAAATCATGAAACTTCATTTGTTATTTGAATAGGTTGACAAGTGCAGTGGTTTGAAATATTTGTCCATTGCTGGTATCTTCTGTATGTAAACATTCTGATATAAGAAACCTAAAATGTTGCAAAAAAAGTAGATATGTTTTTTAAACTCTACTTCAGTAATAGTTTGTAATAGTTTTTCATATAATGAAAATTGTTTCTCACATTGGTATTGATGTTAATGATAAACCCATATTCCTTACAACAACATTCTCATCCATGCTGTGTAATTACTATACTTTATTCACCATATTTAAAAAGAAAACCGGCAACACGGTGCAACAAAAACAATTGCTGTGCTGCATTATGTAAAAACGGAGAGAGCAGAACAGCATCACCTCTAATAAGATGTAGCACTATATTTCTCTCTCCCTGGTTGGTTGACTCTAAGCTGCCTGACGTTAAATCATATTCCCTTGCACCAAAGTGCAAGAGTATGTGTGATGTCAGACATAGGTTTTGTATAGGAATGGGACCCTTCCAGTACAAAATACTGTGCTTTTACATTTTTTAACACTTTTATTATTTTGTATGTATTCTGTACAGTACACAATACCTGCAAATTCAGAAACGTTTTCACAAAGGAAAACGTTTCTGTAATGTAACTCCTGCCTCAAGGAGGCGTATATTTTTATCACAAATCTCTTGCGCATGTTAGTAGGTCAGGATTTTCTTCTAAAACCGTGGGTGGTTGTATAGGGTACCAATGCACAACCGACTGTATGCCCTGTTGACGCAAAACGCTACTTTGTGTTACTTTCAAGCTACTTTTAAGTGCAAAACATTTTGTGCTTGAAAGTAAATTCCAAAATCAGCACATTGTGCCAGGAGTTGCGTCTCAAATGGAACGCAAGCCAATGCAAAGTGTTGGTGCATTTGGCCCTCTGCATTTATAGTTACCATCACATCCTGTCTTTCTTTAAATTGAGGGAAAAATAGTGTTGCCTTTCTCTGGTAGGAGCGATGTTGGAGCTCACAGCTATTCAGCTATTGCAACTTTTCAACTGAAAGATTTTGGGTCACTCTGTGTTAGCACTGGAAATGTCTTCCATGGCGTATGTGGTGGCTGGGATGTGCACTTACTGTCTCCTCTAGTTTGTGAATAATCATGGTAGGGGAGTGCTGCAGTGGAAGCTTCAATCGTACACCGCATGAGGGGTCCTCTGTGCAAAATCAAGGAGCCCAGGTTTCAGTCTTTTACCTTCATTAGTCATTCCTTTGAGTCACACTGTGTCCATTATGAAGGGTAATTAAGAGCATTGCTTTGGTTGCCCGCTGCTTAACCCCCATATTGTACATATATAGCCAGGTAAATCTTAGCCAGCATTGGCTTATGCAGAAAAGCTATCCTGCTATGAGAGGGAGGCCAATAGTACCTCATACTACTGACATGCATGTTTTTTTCTTTAAGGATCAAGCTTCTACCCTGTGCAGTGTCACTCTTTTAGCTCTGGCCCATTTTGTACCCATGACCTCCACTGGTTGAGAGGAGGGCTGTGGGAGATTTCCAGGCCATAGTCAACAGTTCTTTGCAAAGTGGAAGTGCAAGGTTTACTAATCTGGTACCAGCTTTTTTTTAGCCTTGGGTCGCGTGAAGCAGTCTAGTAGGCAGCCTATGGGTGTGCAAAAAGAATAAACGGATAAAAAAACAATTACATTTTGATCACTGTATTTGCCACAAAAATGCCGCAATAAATGCAATTGTGTTCTGCAAAATTCTATTTTTATGCCACACAATTTTTAAATCAATGCTGCAATATCCTGGGTGATCTGCCTAGGGTCTCTAATTGTGAGTTTTGGTATTTTTTGGAGGGTTTGAGGAAAGCTATTCAGTTTTGTAGCTTGCATGAATAAAAGTCCTATTTAGGACACAGTGGTGAAAATTATATTATCTACCCCCTCTTTATACTCCAGCGGCGGCCATATTACAGAAGAAACACTGCATTTCCAAAGACACCTCAGGAGAAATGGTAGTCCAGACAACAACAACCAGAGTCCAATAGTCATTTTGACTCTGAGTGTAACGTCTCCCTCTCTCTCCCTCTTTCTTCATGTCTACCTCGCTTGCACATTTTTTTCATTCCTGTTTCTGTTCCGCACCTGTGTCCTAAGAGAAAAAGCAATAGATAACTCTACCGAAAAATCCATCAATACAACTACCATTCCCCAATTCAAATTAGCAATCCTCATTCAAATGACAACACAACAAATCAGCTCTGTTCAGTTGCAGATCAGAAAGTTGTAACCATTTTACATACCATTTAATACTCCTGGGCGGGATTCTTATGCAGAATACATGCCGCCCTTCAAATGCTTCTGCTGGGTTGGATATCTTTATTAGAATTGTAAACTTTTGTTCACGCTACAGAGTATTTGATATTCTGTGTCAGGGCAGGTGGTGATAATTATGCTAGTACAAAGATTATTCACGACCAAAGAGGCCACATCCACCACCGTGCAAAATAAAAATGCTTGAAGGTGGATTTGGACAACCAGTCGGCTGCATTCAGCGGATCTTCCAATTGTGCCTCTAAGGCACGAAAGCTTTGGAAATCATGGCCCCCGTCACCATCTGGCAATTGTGGGAGAGGATACAGGTTAAAGGGTTTCTGGAAGGAAATCAACATTTGGTTAACTCCCAGGATTTCTTGTGTCACCACTTCATAGGCCTTAATGCATTGTACCACACACAAATATGGGCACACACAAATTTGGACTGTCTTTAAACTCTGGGTAGGAGATCACTTTGCTATTTATTTTGGAGCGTCTAGAGACTTCAGCAATTACCCCTTGCCTGTGAGATGAACATCCTGCCAAATAAATCTATGGCAGAGAAATCCGAAACCATTCTGCAGAATACCAGGCAGAGAAGCATAACATATAGGGCCAGGTGTACAAACGTTTAGAATAGCGATTACCAAATAGAAATTTGTTCTGAATCGCTATTTGCCATCCCTAATTTATGAAACTTTTATTTTTAAATTAACAATTCCTAGTGGGTTGCAAATCGACCTACCTAAGAGTATTAATGAGGGATGTCACAGTTTGCGATGCATTATTAATAATAGCCATCACAGTGATAGTGGTCTGCTAGAGTTAGCAGACCACAATGTCTATGTTTGCTTTTAAATAAAGCATTTGTAATGAACCCTGGTTCCTTTAAACAGGATGCATTACAAAAAAAGTTATAATAACCGTTTAACTTAAATTTTTTATCAGATCCCAGGGACCACTGCCTACTCTTAAAAATATACTTTTTAACATTCCCAAAGAGGAAGGGATCCAATCGGTACCCCTTCCTATTTGGAAATACTTTTCGTCCTTCTCAAAGGAGGTGGTAAACTATTACTGTTTTGCATCGCCAAACATTATGGGCCTCATTCCGACCCTGGCGGTAAAAACCGCCAGGGCCGCGGACCACGGAAAGCACCGCCAACAAGCTGGCGGTGCTTCCTGGGCCATTCTGACCGCGGCGGTAAAGCCGCGGTCAGAAAACCGGGTCCGGCGGTTTCCCGCCGGATTAACCCCAGTTGGCCCAATCCTCCATGGCGGCGCTGCAAGCAGCGCCGCCATGGGGATTCCGACCCCCTTCCCGCCAGCCTGTTTCTGGCGGTTTTCACCGCCAGGAACAGGATGGCGGGAATGGGTGTCCTGGGGCCCCTGGGGGCCCCTGCACTGCCCATGCCACTGGCATGGGCAGTGCAGGGGCCCCCTAACAGGGCCCCATTAAGCTTTTCACTGTCTGCATAGCAGACAGTGAAAAGCGCGACGGGTGCTACTGCACCCGTCGCACACCTGCAACACCGCCGGCTCCATTCGGAGCCGGCATCAGTGTTGCAGGCCCTTTCCCGCTGGGCCGGCGGGTGCTCCCTTGGCGGGCGCCCGCCGGCCCAGCGGGAAAGTCTGAATGGCCCCAGCGGTCTTCTGACCGCGGAGCGGCCAATTGGCGGTTCCAGTTTGGCGGGCGGCAAGTGCCGCCCGCCAAACTTAGAATGACCCCCTATGTCTTACCATAAGGAATCGCTGTTTCAAAGGGACACCCTAAACATGTCCCTTCCAAATAGCAATTCCTTATTATTTCCTAAATCCATTTAGCGATTAGATAACATGTTACTGAATTGCTAAATGGAGTTAAGTACATTTGTACAAGCGATTTAGCTGTCACAAATCCTATGATTTAGTAAATCAAAGACTTTGGAACCACTGACTAGGTTTGTACACCTGGCCCATAGTTCTCGAAGAGTGAAAATAGTGGGCAGAAGTAAATGTTTAAACGGGCGTGTGCCAGAGTGAAACCATGGTGGACACCACAATGAGGCAAAGTGAAGGAGCCAAGTTTAATTTAGTGTGACCTTTTCCCTAAGGTAAAACACTGCAACTGGTTAAGCAAGTGCCTAGACCTCCTCTTCCCACTTACCTTGGGTTGATCCTCTGACCATTCTAAGGCCCTTTCAGACTTGGCCTCACTGCCACCGCTTTCCATGCCTGGGTGCACTTTTCTTCCTTCTCTCTCTCACACCCCTTTCCTCTTTAACCTTGCTTTGCCTCTCGCTCACACTTGTTCACAATACTGTGCCACTTTCTCAACCCCTTTTGACTTTGCTTTGCCTCTTTTTTTCCTCACTTGCTCCTATTGCTTTGTCTCTTTTTTGTTAGGTCGAGCCTAGGCAGCACACAAGCGCTGTCTCTCAACATGTTGTAATGTACATCTGTGGGCTTGCACCATGCCTATCTCACACCCATCACTTTCATTTGTCCGTTGGTCTGCCTTTCAAAACTCCCTTGATTTTGTAGGTAAATTACGTTTGTCCTGCCTTGAGGCCGCTTTGTTACCGCCCTAGAGACTGACCCTGTTACATGGATTATTGCATGGTCGGCCATATACCTTAGTGTGGCACACTGCTTTTTTCTTTTGCCTCCCTGCTTAGGCTGCGTGGCCGTAGGTTGTTTCTTTCTCTTCTTTGTTTTGGGTATGCCGCTGTTTCTTTGTGGTGTCTGCACACAAAGGCTGCAAGCTGGAGGAGGGGGGGTTCTTTTTTATTTATTTAATATTTTTTTCAAAAGGTTCATATAGCACCAACTTGATTGGATGTGCCTTAGCTATATGAAGGGCCACTGGAATTATGTGGAAGAGAGGACTAAATTATGCAGCAGGGTCAACCACTTTATGTGCCAAGAAAAGTCCAGTTTTTCATTTACCACACCAATAGCTCTAACTCAAGCAAATGCGCAACCTATTGCATTGCAAGTGCTTGTTTCCATTGCTTGCCCTTTTTTTCTCACTCGTTCCCGCTACTTTGCCTCTTTCATGACTTGTTTCCATCTCTGTACATTTTTTCACACTCACACCCTTGCTTTGTGCCCCTTTTTCTTTGTGCCTCTTTTCTATGTGCCTCTTTTCTTGATCCTTCACCTTCCCTCAGTACTCATCCCCTTCCCATCCTCCTACCACACTTTTCCTCCTCCCATCTCCTTACCTGCTCTCCCATGTCTTCAATCCACATCTTTCCCCCACATCGGCCCCTTAGCTCCACCCTCCTTCCCACTGCGATCCTTCCCCCTCCTAGGACCTGCTTAATGGCTGCACAGCGTGAGGTTATTAGGTTGATGAGCCAAAACATGGTAACCAGCATTGTAAGAATTGTGTCAGAGGTGTAGAGCTGATGTGATGATTTGTCTGAAACTTTTTATCCTGACTGTCTGCTGGAGACAGCTCCAAAGGGTGTGCCTGGCCTTGGACGTAGTGTACAGACTGCATGGCAGGAATGCGTACAAGGAATGGGCTGCATGTACGGTGCCTTCTCAGTACATTATTATTGCATAAATGTAAAACCATGTAAAAAGTCACCATCAGAAAAAGATGTTAAGCTAGAATGTACAATCTAAAATGGAGACTCTGTGTGGGCCCTAACGTGCTTCACCACACATGAAAAACATTTGAGACTCCAAAGGATTCTGCAAACAGCTCAAAAGGATTTGGAGAACCAACCTGTAGGAAGCTGGCCTGGTGTACGGTGGGTACCTATGGCAGGTCCAGGGTTCTCCTATCAGTGAAATGTAGATATTGTCTAGAAGTCAGGCTCTCTAGAGGTAGCTGTGGAAGAGCAGCCAAGGCTTATCTATGAGACATGCAATGCTCATGCAGTACCACTGTAGTCACAGAGCACCTACACACATGAAAGAAAACACTCAGCATTACCAAAATAAAGGTACTTTAATTTAGTGACACAATTGCCAAAAAGTACTAGAGAGCCAACCCTCCAATAGGAGGTAACACTGTAGATACTACACCAGTAATCAGCAATAGGCATAGAAAGTGTTTGAAAACAGTGCAAATAGCAATAGAGATCCTAGGGGGAGCCCAAACAATATAATAAAAAAGTGGAATGCAAATGTAGGACCCCCACCTAGGTAAGTGGAATGTGTTGAGGGGAGCTGGAGGGACTGGGAAACCCCAAGGGTAAGTACCACAGTGCCCCCCAGTGACCAGGAAGAAAGGAGTAAGTTACTGGATTTTCCCCAAGCCACCCACAAGGATGAAAAAGAAGATAATGCAACACCCAGACAAGACTGCAAAAAAAAAACTGCGGTGGATTCCTGAAATGGAAGACCTGTGGAAGAAGGGGACCAAGTCCAGAAATCACCGAAGTGTCCAGTGGGGGCAGGAGCCACTACCCACCCGTCTGCGGTTGCAGAAGTTGGTCAACGGTAGGACGAAGACGGTCAGCAATCCAGCCCTGGAGTCGGAGAAGTGTTCCTGGAGGATGCAGCCAGTCGATGTCCCACGCTGGATGGATGATTGCAGTCGATCAGTGGTGTGGAAAAGCCACCAATAAGCCTTGGCAAAGGCAGAAGTCGCGGTGAAGCAAAAGTGGAGCTGCTGGGGACCAGCAAGGTCCACGAGGACTCAACCCATGGGGGGGAATTCTAGGGAGACCCTCAGCGAGGCAGAGAAGAAAAGGCAGCCCCCATGGGAGACCAACTGGAAGAGGAACGAGGAGTCGCAGAGGAGCCCACGCGGCAAAACTGGAGAAGGGTCCTACACCGCAGGAGACGCACGCAGAGGGTTGTGCGTCTCAGGAAGGAGTGCTGGGGCAACACGGAGCCTGAAGGTCCCTTGGAGGAGATGCCAACAAGCCTTGGTAGCTGAAAGACATGTAGTACATGGGGTACTGTCCTGCGTGGGAAGGCAAGGAAGGGCTTACCTCCTCCTAAGATAACCAAGAGCACTACACCAGGCCACCACCCGTGATGCAGGATTCTCGCAGCTGAGGTTTAGAGGAGATCCACGCAGCCGGTCATCTTTGCAGTTGGTGCCAGCAGATGCAGGGTAGTGACGCCTTCACCCCAAGGGAGATTCCTTCTTCTTTCTCGTGCAGACTGAAGATTTGCCGCCCTCAGAGGATGCACAGCCGGGAAAATGTTATAGAAGCTGGAAGGAGCTGTGGAAACAATGTTGCAAGCAGAGACTTCTTCGTGGATACAGATTGTTGGTTCCTGGAGGGTCCAGTCGCAGTTCCAGTGGCTAGAAGTCGAAGTAGAAGTTGCAGAGGAGTCCTTCTGGAATCTCGCAAACCGAATCGGAGAATTCACCCTAGAGAGAGACCCTAAATAGCACTGAAAGGGGTTTGGTCACCTATCCAGGTTATAACCTATCAGGAGGGGGCTCTGACATCACCTGCCTGACCTGGCCACTCATATGCTCCCAGAGGCCTCTGCCCACCTTGGATTCAAGATGGCAGATCCCAGGGACCCTCTGGAGGAGCTCTGGGCACCACTGCTGGGATGGACAGGAGAGTGGTCACTCCATTGTCCAGTTTCTCACCAGAGCAGGGACTGGGGGTCCCTAAACCGGTGTAGACTGGTTTATGCATGAAGGGCACCAAATGTGCCCTTCAAAGCATACCAGTGGCTTGGGGAGGCTACCCCATCCGTAGCCATGTGACACCTATTTCCAAAGGGAGAGAGTGTTACCTCCCCCCCAAAAGGAAATCCTTTGTTCTGCCTTCCTGGGCTTGAGCTGTTCAAGCCGCAGGATGGCATAAACCTGTCTGAGGGGTGGCAACAGCTTGGGCTGCCTGGAAAACACCAGAAGGCTGGTAGGAGCAATGCTCTAAGGAGCCCCCAGAGTGCATGGAATCATACTTCCAATACTGGCAACAGTATTGGGGTATGATTGTGACATTTTTGATACCAAACATGCCCAGGTTCAGGGTTACCATTATGTAGCTGGACAAAGGTAGTGACCTATGTCCAGTACACGCATAAAATGCCGTCCCGGTCCAGAAAAATTGAACTGGAGTTTGTAGGGGCATCTCTGCTAGTGTATGAGGGATGCCCTCACATACAGGTATTTGCACCCTGCCCCCTGGGCTAGAAGGGTCTGTCATAGAGTGACTTACAGTGACCTGGTGCAGTGACCTGTAGTGGAAAGGGTGCATGCACCCTGGCACGCACCCTTTCATGAAGCTGCAATGGCAGGCCTGCAGATACACTTGCATTGGCTCTACGTGGGTGGCATAAGACATGCTGCAGCCCATGGGGATCTGCTGGTACTCCAATGCCTTAGGTACCTGGGTACCATATACTAGGGACTTAAATGGGAGCACCAGTATGCCAAATGTGGGTGTGTGTTGTTCAAGCAACCAAATTTAAAGAGAGAGGGCATAGTCACTTGGCTCCTGGTTAGCAGGACCACAGTGAACACAGTCAAAACACACTGACAACAGGCAAAAAGTGGGGTAACCATGCTAAAAAGAGGCTCATTTCCTACACAACCACAATGCCAACGCCAGATCAAACTACAAGGCCACCCTCAGGCACCACCTCCACCTCCTGAGAACTACCAAGAAGAGAGCCTTTACTGATGAGATTGAAGCCTGTTCCAACTTCAGCAAAATAGGTATTTGCCATTGTCAAGGAATTTACAATCCTTTACAAAAGATTACATAATGCAGGCATCCAAGGCACAGACCTCAAATGAATATGCTCTTTCCTTACAAGAAGCACTCAGCTAGCCAGACTTCTCCCTCCCCCCCTTACACATCGGAGCCCAAGGATCTGATCTGCAGAGTCCCCGGAGGACCATCCCTGAGCCCCTCCCTGTTCAACATCTACATGACACCACTCATGGATGTCATCAGTGCACACAACATCTCAATACTCTTGCATGCAGATGACACCTAGCTCATCCTCTCCATGTTAGACAAATCCTTGATGACCAGATTCAACTTCACTGAATGCACGATCCACTTAGCAGAATGGATAAAAATCAGCTACCTGAAACTTAACACGGATAAGACAGAAGTGCTGATCTTCAGGAACAAAAGCTCTCCACAAGACTTCTGCTGGTGGCCATCAGAGCTCTGTCTACCACATCACCCTCCTACCACACATGCAACCTGGGAGCTGAACGCAGTTACCTCTGTATCCTTAAAAAAATCTTCAGATGGATTCCCAAGAGCACCAGATGCACTGTCACTCAAGCCTTAATCAAGAGAAGACTTGGCCATGACAACGCACTGTATGCTGGAATCCCCATCCACCTCCTCCACCAACTTCAGTCCATCCAGAACCATGCTGCCAGACTCTACCTGGACTTCCCCCAGCCCACCCACATCACACCTCACCTCGGACATCTCTTCTAACTGCTGATACACAATTGCTGCAATTTAATTTCAAACTCCTCATTCATTCATACAAAGCATTAGACCAGGATATTTCAACTCCTGCCTCCAGCCCAGCTAGCCACCTACGCTCTTGGTTTCTACTTATTAAGGAGTTTACTTATGTCATCAGAGGATATCTGTTCAAGAAGAAAATCGATTGTTATGAATAGAGCTATCCTAGAAAAAGACTTCTTAGGCTTTTATTCAGTGTGACAATTGGGAGTTACTTAATGCTAAGGAAACTAATTTGAAGAGTGCAGCTGGGAGATCTTTGGCCTTGCTATACTCTGTATTCTGGCATGCTCAAGCAGGCATATAGCTTATTTCTTGCAGACAAAACAACAAACTTGCTGGGACAAGAGCTGCCCAAGGAGAATGAACATTAACATGTCTCTCTGAACAAGAATGAGACTGAGGGAGAAAGGGTCTGTGTGCTGCCCAAATCGCATCCCAAATTCTTCACACTAGAAAATGCAGATAGGCTTGTGAAGTGAGCAAACTTATAAGGCCTGTATCTAAGAGTATCCAGTCTGCACACACTGAGGAACATGGCAGGTGTGGGTGCTGTGAAGCAGAAAGAAAAGTAAACATATTTTAAAACGTGAGGCCAATGAAAGGTAGGCAACACGTTCCATAGGCATGCCCATCATACTTAGGAACATAGTGAAAACTGTCTCCTGCACTGTAGAACGAAACCAGTGAGCAGGGAATGGACCGCGGCATGGATTTGAACACAGAAATAACACCCAGAAAAGAACTAGGAAGAATTGAGACCTGAGACTTGCCAACATGATTAAACATTTAGCAGCGGGACATCTTATTAGGAGTGTGCACTGCATTCCCAGTCAGCAAGAGTGTTGATTGTGGGAAACCCTTCCAAGAGCCTCTGCTACAGAAATCCTCGACCTTGGAGAAACATGTCTTAAAAAATATTGTCAATGCTGCCATTTGAGCTTGTCTTGTAGGGAGAATTTTGTAGCCAGCCTGTTTGGCCAGTTTATGGTGGGCTGCTCTTACTTGGCCAACACCGTTACCTCAGTAAACTAAATGATAACGGCTGCCATGGCTGAAGTGCCCCACAAAATAGCTATCATCGTATTCTATCTAATTGCTATGGCTACTGATTCATGTCAAGGCCACTAATAGCCAGGCGTCATGCAGGCAATGAGAATATGTTTAACCCCTAGTTTTGAGTATATTTCGTTTTCCCAATTTAGAAGTACAGAACTATCAAATGCCTGAGGCATTTCTGGTGCGATGAACTGTTTGAATTGCAGGTGTCTGAGATATCGGATGCACAATTATACTACTGAGTTATCTCACTATGACACCAGTTACACTGCCTGCTATTTTTTGCAACAAACTGAGGCTTGCCTCATTAACATACTTGATGCACATGGCTATTGTCTCCAGCATGTCATGATCCCTGTTGGTGGGGGCACAGGGCAGTCGGGGACTGCTAGGCCCCAGCCGCGGTGGTTGAGGCCATTTGCCACAGGTGTTTTGGGGCCTCTCCTACTATGTCTTTGCTAACTAGACCTAGTAAACCCCTCCCACACTTGATTCTCAGGGTAGCGAGGGTGACCAGTCAAATGTTTCCCAGGGAGGTAGTGTGGGAGACGCAGTGTTGCCTAAACTAAGACTTTGGCTTAGCTGCACAAGTTTTGCTTCCCCACCCACGGATGCCTGAACTTAGTTAAGTGAATCAACGCTTGAATGAGAAAGTACAGGTTATTACAGCCCCACACAACCCCACTCAGTATGTAATTGATGTAGTGTTCGTGCTTTCTGGGTTACTAACTGCCCCTTAAAAAGGGGTCAAGGATGCAGTGGTAATTCAAACCCAATTTCATTCTTCATTATATCACACACAAGTATGGCACAAAGAAAAAAACACTTAATGCTTAGAAGTGCTTTTTTTCATAAGTCCCATATAAAATAACCACACAGAATAGTATTCAAAGAGCACTAATGCATGCTGCTAAGAGCGAGAATGAAGTGAACATTTCTACCATTGCGACAATATCATCTGGCAACCTAATACCCTTAAAGCCTACTTCTAAGAGCAATACTTTGAGAGCATAGAGTAGCTTAAATTGCATCTGGAATAGTAATTCCTAAACTGTGTTGTGACCCACTGTTGTGTCATGAGCCGATTTTTGGTGAATTGAGAAAGTCTAAGCAATAAATAAAGATTACTTAAATTCTGTATTTATCGTGTCACATTTGAATCCCTTCAAAGGCAAAGGTCAAATGTCAGGCTATATCTCCTGACAAATTACTGCTTATGTTTTTTAATATTGGCATTGGTGTTTACAAACTCCTCTCACTTTGCTGTCAGGAAAAGAAAATTATGAAATTGTATGACAATCTCGCTAGAGTACAGGGAGTGTGAACAGAAAGGCTGTAGGATGCAGTTGTTTTGTCATACACAGCAAAATGTAAATATATGTAAATGAACAGTTAGGAAAGCAAAAATTAATCACATTTCTTGTAACCCTGAAATGTGATAGAAACTTAGATTTTAATAGGAACAAAACAAATCTGGAGCTTTACTTGGTGATGCAAATTATAATTTGTGTGCAATAGAGTTTTCATCAGTAAACCTCTATGTATGTGCAATTTTAGTACACATTTCAATGGAAAATGGCTGCCTGTAAATGACCAAGTGCCACCATAGGATGCTTTAGTTACATTAGAAAATCACCTTTCTCATGTTCATTAAAACCAGATGCGTCGCAAAATTGTTTTGTTCTAAAAATGAGGTAATGGTTCTAAAAAGATTGGGAAGCACTGATCTAGAGTTTCATAGGATTTGGCGCACTATATATCTTGTTTACAGCAAGAAGCTTTAGTTCTCAGTAGCTGGGAGAGAGTGTTCCCTCGAAAGGGAATCAAGCTTCTGCTGGGCCCAGATCCTCTCTTCACAGACTTGATTTGCAGGAATTTCATTGTATTGCAACCACAGACTATCTCTCAACGCTCTCTCAACGCTGGTATTTGCCCCACAGTGATTGCTATTTTTTGCTGTTTTGTTTATTGCTATGCCACTGCTCCCTTTCACAACCTGTTGACAGACATGTTGCCACCTACAACATCAGCGCTATTTAATTATGCTCTGCAGTGCAGGGAGCAAAATGTCTGTCAACAGAAAGATTGCAGCCCTCAAACTTGGCTCAGTTTCAGCTATGAGCATGGGACTGGATGGTGCGTCGCTATAGCAATATAGCATTCTCTGTCAGGATCTTCTGGCAATATCTTGTGTGATAACCTTGGGCGAAGGACCTCTCTATTTAAGGGGCCAGTTGATAAGATTGATTATACTGTTCTTATCTTATCTTACATGGGGAATTTTGGAGGAATTTCTGACATAATCTGTGTACATCAATTTGCTAGTCTTATAGGCATTAGTATAAACAAATGTTGTATTGTATTGTAATAGTATTTATATAGCACTTACTACCCCTAACGAGGCGTCAAAGTGCTTTTTGGCGAGTAGCACACTACTCTGGAACCCAAGAGGAATTAGTGGTGGATTAGTATAGGGAAATTAGTACAGTTTTAGTATTATTATTAATTTGAGCAGAGGATATGTTAGTTTGATTGACTAGAGTAATAGAGGGATACAGGAGGGAAGAATCCAGAAGTGTTAATTGGGAATTTATAGTAATAGGATGAAGCTTGCGATGAGTAAAGGAGGGATGGAGGAGGGAAGAGACTGTGGAAAGGGTTAAGGAGATCATAGTAGCAAGAGGGGTTTTGGATGAGTCAAAGGTGAGATAAATGGGGGAGAATTTAGTAGGGTTGTTTAGGAGATCATGGTAGTAAACTGAGGTTTGGGTGAGCTGGAAGAGGAGGAAGAGCTTAGGCAGGGTTATTTTGGAGATGAAAGTAGTAGACTGAGTTTGGGATTAGCAAGAGTGGGGATGGAGGACAGATTGATAGAGACGTGACATATGGTGATAGGTAGACAAAGTAAAGCTTACAAGAGAAGAGTACATTTATATTATTTAGTGAAGTCTACATAATGCTTCTTTGTTATTTGTTTTCTTTGCCAGCAGAGTGAGAAATAGAGTTCGCTCCGTGCCCGTCACCATATGGTAAACATATGTTAATTCAAACTACATTGTTTTTGTTATTTTACTAGCTGCCTTTTGAATTATAGATAACAAGACTCTTGTCCTAGACTGATGTATCATTAGGTGTCTTATCAATGTCATTGTCTGAATGACTTGTTAACTTCACAGGTTCTTGGAAAGATGAGGAAAGGCGCCATCTATGTCAAAGGTAGACATGCTGATGAGCAGGCAGAAAATTGAGTATTGCCCTGCTTAAAAAGGAGTCTGGCCTTAGGGGACATTACATCACCAAACTTGAATAAAACAGCAGAACTACACAATTCAGCGGGGTTGTCATTCCCACCACAGTTCATACGTGAGCATTTACACAAACTGTGGCACAGTCTCCAATGTAGGAGCTTCTCTTGTGTCTATGGGATTTCTACCAAAGCATAGATATATATTAGCCACATGTGCAGTTCATTAGGTCTCTATTCCTATAGATTATTCATAATAAGATCTGCTGTTTCTCCCCTAAATAGAATTGCATTAGAAATAGTCAATATTGCTGCTGTAGAATATGGTGTTCTCATGATGTAGCTCAGTCTTTCACTCATGAGGCCTTGTTACTGCATTCGCACACTGCTGGTGGCATTCTTCTTGCTCTGAGCTTTCAGCGGCCAGTCCCCTGACATGGAACCAGAGCAGTGACTTTACTCAGAAATTGTCCACAGCAGGTGAGTAACACAGCAGGCCTGCCCACGTGTGCCTATCCTGGCAGATGGTGTCTCCGGTCCGAGATCTGATACGTGGTCATTGCAGGTAGTTGTGCCTTCCCGGCTGAGAAGAGGCTTCTACTTTGGTGACAATGACAAGTCTTCCCAGGTCCTCCACTGAACTGGCTTGACGTCACAAAGCACCATGGCTTCGGGCATTGCAGAGGTGTCAGACAGCACATGGTTACCTCTCCGTCTTGGTTTTTGTACATGTCAACTGTGAGCGAGAATAAAACCCCTCATGTCATGGGTGAGCTTCAGCTTTGCATGTCAGCAGCGTCTGGGTGTTTTGCTCACCAGAAACAGATGTCTTCTCCTGGACAGTCTCTCCTCCTGTAGGTCCAGGCAGTCTCCCCCCATCTGAGCAGGCAGGCTTATAGTTGGCAGGCAGACCTTCAGTTTCTTCAGCAAGTTTGCAGACTTCAAGGGGTATGGCCACGCCGATGACCAAGATGGCTGCACGGTGCTAAAGCTCCAGTGTCGACCCCTGAATCCTAATTAAACAGGCCATATTTAGTATCAATGGTCATCATGGGCCCATAATATGTAGGGCACTGTGAGCAGACCTGGGGGGGGGAAGTTGGGTGGCTGCAGCTTGGTGAATGTGTGCTGCAGCAGCTGTGCAGAGCTAAACCGTGTGTCTGGAGGCCCGGCTCCTGCCTCGTAGACCCGCTGCCACCCGGGCCGCAGCTGAACATGAGGCCGTGGGCTACCATGCCCTGCCGCGTCACCAATGCTTCTTTCCTGCCCCAGTCACGCCTCGGATGCCTGCAGTTGGGCCCTGCGGCTGCCAGATACCATAGATTTAATGCCAATGCTGGGCCGGGATTGGCAGATCTGAGATGACTCTGCGGTCGCCTGGTGCGGCACTGATGCATACAGGCGGCAGATGGCTAGATGCATGCAAGTGCCCTCTGTGCTCTGGTAAGAGCCTACTCATCCCGCAGCCTTTCTCACCCTGAGGGGGTGATCCGTGCTCTGGAGTGCTTGCTGGTGGCTTGATGGGCTGCGCGCTGCTGGCCCTGATGAGCTGACTTACAGAGGGGGTAACTCCACACTGGCCATCTAGTCATACAGCTGTAGTGCAGGCGGTTGGCGAGGTCCGTGGTGATAGCTAGCACTTGCAGACACCCCCCCCCAGATTGGCCCCGCCTGGCCGGCTGTCTGAACCATCCGGCCCCGGGTGTGACGCCGGATCTCCAGTGCTATTCATCACCGCGGGGTGTGGGACCTACCTGCTACATTGGAGACCGATTAAGGGGACGCTGCAGGCCGTCTGCTTGAGTCAGCCCTCTGGTCCTGCTGAGGGCGCCTGGCTTGCAATTCTCATCACACTGGTCCTGGTGACGTGGGGGGTCCTTAAGAGCAGGGCACAGGTACTATCACGCTTGCTTTTAGCTATACCTACCCCCCTGCGGACATGCGTCCAGACCTGTGCATTCTTGTGCTGACAGTGGACCATGCTGATTACTTCTGGCACTGAGTTCTGTCCCCGGAACAGTTTGCAACCAGGATTTCACTGACTATGGTGCGCGGAGACCCTAGGCAGCACAAACTCCTATTCGAGTGTGCTAGGGAGGCCGAGGTCCAATAATGGCAGCCATCGTGGTGGAACTCCTTGCAGGGTTCTGCTCCATAGACGCTCTGTTTGACTCCCATATGAACCGAGTAAACCTCATGGGGGGGTGTCTGGACCACCAAAATGTCTGGCTGAAAGGTGTAGAGGAGTGCATTTCAACTCTAGAGGACGAGTCAGCGACCGTGACTAAGAGTCTAGAGAAAACAGAGAAAATCCTCAAGTTTATGGCCATTGAGACCTTGAGGCTAGATCCTACCGCTGCAACCTGTGCACTTTGGGAGACGCAGAGTCCACAGACACCGGGCAGATGGATCTCTTTGTTGAGCGCCTTCTAACAGAACTTTTTGGCCACCAAAACTTTACACCCACCTTTATGGTGGAGCGCGCTCATTAAGACCGTGGCCCTCCCCAGGCGCCCCGCCGCGCCCCATTATCGCCTGTCTCCTCAATTTTTGGGATCGGGGCACTGTGTCTGGCCCGCAAGAAGGTCAAATTCAGCATCAAGGCTCCCAACTCTCCTTCTTCCCGGATGTCACCATAGTGGTGCAAAATGATGTGCAATTCGCTCGCTGCAAAAACGCCAAAGCCAAAATCATGCTACTGAAACTCGACTGACATAAGACATGCTCTATCCTGCCCTTTTGAGGATGGATGTGAATGGCAAGGCCCACTTTTTTGATACCCCTGTGGATGTCCTGGCTTTCTGTAAGCAGTACAACAAAGAGAAATCGCCCTCCTTCTGTGCCACTACTACCCACTCTCCCCCAGACTTGCATGCCTCGTCCAGCGCAGACAGGAACGCCATGAAGCGCATTGAATTGCCCACATTTTGTACACTCTTGGCCACTAAACCTGTGGTATAGTACCGCTTTGTTGTATTACCACCCAGTAAGGCCACACCCCAGCTACATTCAGCATCCCTTTTTTGGATCCTGCTGTTTCACTTACGATCTATAATTGGGTCCCAAGCACTGTAGTATTGTTCACCACAGAGATGTACACCACACTGCAGACTATTGGGGTATTTGTTTTTCATTTGTTGGTTATGGGTTGACGAACCCACTGAGTACTCATGTGCCCAATGTGGGTGTAGAGTGGAGGGAGACATCCTGGGAGTTGTGTTTATGTTCGTTTATCTTATAGGGAGGTCCCATCCTCTTGGAACTACAGGACTCCTGATTATACATTTTATTCTGCCCCACACAACACATGGACCGGCATAGACTACTGGCTACTCTCTGCCACACCATGGCTAAACAGTGTGACCCACTTCCCACACACTCTTTCTGATTCCCTCCCCTGTCCATATGTTGGTGATGTGATATGGGGGTGAGGGAGGCGGGCGTTAATCTACTCTGGCATTTCCCCTGTAATGCCCTACTCAACAAAATGTTTCAGTCCGAGCTTGGTACTTTGATTGTTGAATTCTTCGAGTTGAATAGGGGGGACGGTCCCCACGCAGGCCGCCCTCTGGGAGGCATTCATTAGGGGGATATGCATTACTAAACACTCAGGAGTGCTGAGCTCTAGGCAGCGAAGAAACTAAACTACGCAATATCGATAGCGCAGAAACACAACAACGGCACGGGCAGCAGTCATTGCAGCAGACTGCTCTACTGGACGAATTCATAGAGCTGGCTAAGTAAGAGGTGGCATTCCTGGGGAAACATGCTAGAGCTCGAAGATAAGGGGAGGGTGAGCACCAGGGCCGCACCTTGGCATGACTGCTATGCCCACTCAGGGGCAAAGCATACATCCCTAAGCTGCAGCTGTTTGATGGAGCCAGAGAGATAGTAACTTAGGTACTACACACACCTATACTCTGCCTCCACCTCTAGTGACGACGCAGCCAAGACAGAGTAGCTGTCTGAGGTAGCCATGGTCTGGATAATAGATGCCCAGCAGCAATTTCACAACGAGCCGATCTCCAGTGAAGAAATCATACAATCAATCAATTCCCTCGATGGGTCCAATGCTCCCAGCCTGGATGGACTCACGGGGTTTTCCAACAAGTCTTATAAACATTTACTAGCTCTGCACTTACTAGAGATGTACACTGAGTCTCTAGGCGCAGAGGCCCTACCCCCAACGCTGCGTGAGGCCGTGATCCCATTATTAGTGAAACTTGGGAAGGACCCATTCAACTGCCCCTAATTCCAGCCCTTGTCACTGCTTGATTTTAATAGCAAAATATTGACCAAAGTGTTGACGATCCGACTGTCCTTTTTGTTAGATCAGATCATTTCACTGTTGCAGTCAAGGTTCATCCCACATTGTTCTACCTCTCTGACCTGCATACCATCTTCTTGGTGCTGTACAGAATGTCCCTCATGGTGCCAGCGACAATTGCTCTACTAGACGCTAAGAAAGTGTTTGACTCTCTAGAGTGGCCTTTCTTATGGGTGACGTTACAGAAGCCTCGACTGCCCCACAAGTTCATCGTACTAGTCATGTCATGTATTCCCAGCCCGGGGCCTGCATATGGGCAATGGCTCTCTTACAGTCACTTTTGACATCACTAAAGGGACTAGACAGGGTTGCCCTCTTCCCCCTCCCCCACTTCTTTTTATTATAGCCATGAATCCTGTGGTCCGACTTCTTTTGGAAAAACATCTTCACCGCGGATAACAATTTTTTAAACCAGGCCTGTTACTCCTATCCTTACATGCAGATGACATTTTATTATTTGTCTGACATCCAGCTGAAAACATGGCCCTTGTAATCCAGGATGTTGGATGCGCGGAGGTTCTCCAGTCTCACTATAAACTGGAACAAAAACTGAACTCTTCCCACTCACTGATATCACCTCACCAATAGCAACCAAGATGATCCCCCTGAAGTGGTGTGATAGCCCTGTCCGATACCTCTGCATTTCGCTTGATTGGGAAAAGAGCAGGTAATCCGCTTGAATTACTGCCCAGCTATGGACAAGTGAACAAAGCAAATTGAACGGTAGGTTATGCTCCCACTTTCCATGGGCTGAATAGCTATCATAAAAATGGTACTGTACCCCCGATTTTTTTATCTTTTTCTAAATAAACTGCTACCCCTCACCAACGCATTTTTCTCCACACTACGGAGTCTCCTCATACGGTTGGCCTGGACAGGCCGTAGACCCTGGGCTGGCTGGGACACTTTGGTGCTCCCTTACAGCCATGGGGGGTTCACGGTACCACATTTCCAACTTTACTATTTGGCTGCTGTTAGACCTGACATCCTTAGGCTGCTCTTACCCCAGACTCTTTTGCCTTTCTCCTCCTATTTTTATGATCATCTTTTTGCCGACCTTAGGACTCTGAGCACTTTACCACTTCCAACCAGTGCTAAATGCATGTGCTTCTCCCCTAAAACATGGTAACATTGGTGTATCCACAATTGCAACAATTACATGTAGGAGCCTTGTAAAGTAGTTTAGCATATACCCCAGGCCTGAAAATTGAATGCTACTAGTGGGCCTGCAGCACTGATTGTGCCACCCACTTAATTAACCCTGTAAACATGTCTCATGCCTGTCACTGCAGAGCCTGTTTGTGCAGTCTCACTGCCATCCCGACTTGGCATTTAAAGCCTGTTGCCAAGCCTTAAACTCCCCTTTTCTTACATATCTCACCTCTATAGTAGGCCGTGGTAGCCTATAGGGTGTCATGCAAGTAAAAGGCAGGAAATATACTTTTAAGTTTTCATGTCCTGGTAATGAAAATCTCCCAAAGTCGTTTTTCATTACTGTGAGGCCCACCCCTTCTCATAGGCAAGCATTGGAAATTATTTATAATACTTTTAAGCTGTAACCTGATCTGAGAGAAGCAGTTGCCTTACGTTTAGTACCATTGGAATGGTAATAATAAATCATTTTTACTGGTAAGGTCAGATATATGATTACTATTTTAGAAATGCCAACTTTTAGAAAGTGGGCATTTCTCTGCACTTGCTGGCCTGTGTGCCCACAGCCTATCTCCAATACATCTTGGTTGGGCTAGGTGACAACTACCCTTGTGCGTTCCCTTCGGACACCCACAACATAGGATACTCAGCTACATTTGCATTCATCTGTGTACTGATGAGTCTTCCTGGGGAGGGGGTTGGGAAGGGCTCCCTCTTACATCTCAAAAAGTAGTGGCCAGAGCCCTCACAAGAGGGCCGATTACCTCCCACTGTTAGTGTGGGGCCAAGGCTGACCAGAAAGGGGGCCCTTTACACTTCTCAAGAACTCTTTGTAGTCACCCCCAGATCAAAGGCACTTTTCAGTGCAAGTACTGAGTCCACAACCCACTAAAAACAGTGCGCTTCTGGGTTCAAGGAAACGCTGCTGAAGTAAAGATTGCTTTGTGCCAGGATTGCCACTCTGCCAGGATTGACTGCTCCCAGGAACTGTGGCCCAGCTTTGCTGCGCTGCCTTGCTGCCTGTTGATCTCTGTCTGATAGCCCAAGACTCGTTCACCAAACCCAAAATAACTCAGAGCAGCTTGTGCTTTCTGTTGCTGCTCTCTACTTCGAATCACCCTGAGTGGCTTTGCCAAACTCTGCCACTTGCAACTTTGATCACCCGGAGCAGCCCTGCTGAACCTTTGCCACGCGCTACTTCGAATCACCCCAAGCCGCTTTGCGAAACTCTGCCACTTGCAACTTTCATCACCCGGAGGGGCCCTGCTTAACCTGTGCCGCTCGCTAGTTCAAACCACCACAAGCAGATTTGCCAAACTCTGCAACTTGCATCTTTGGCCATCCTGATTGGTTCTGCCAAACTTTGTAGCGTGCCGCTTCGATCTCCCGGAGCGGCCCCAATAGCCGCCGCCGCCATTATTCTCCATGCCCCGGGAGTGGCCTTGCTAAACCTGGCCGCTGCACCGTTTGCCTGCGGTCCCCACCTGCTTCTCTGGTGACTTTGAATCACCTGTCCGCTGCCCGCTGCCCGCTAGGACATTACCATATTCTGTGGAATCACAATGCACTCATGCTGAGGAATCCCCGGCACCACCTCTTTAATCGCATCATTGATTATCAATCTTGCTTTATTTCTGAGTCTGCAAAGCAAATATTCAACCAGTTGCGAATTGGATCTGTACCATGCTAATTTCAAATTAACTAGATAAACAAGCTTTATTTTTCTACATCCGTGTGGAGTCTGTTTTTGTGTTGTGTTCCTCCTGTGAATATTGTGTGTGTGCTGCAGAAATACCTTGCACGTTGCCTTCTAAGTTAGGCCTGCCTGCTCTGTGCCAAGGCTAATTTACGTCATGTAATTGACTTGCCTTCTCTAGGATTGTGGTCCCTACTTGGACAGGGTGCATACCTCTGCCAACTAGAGACCCCATTACTAACAGCTGCACCATGTATTTTTGTAATACCCAGTTCCGTATGTCATTCCCAAGCGTGACCAGGCAGAACCCACAGCACTCCCCTCTCTCCTTCGGAAGGGTATCCCACTTGACCCAATTGGCATACAGATACTTTTTATTACGTGCTGGGTGTGGAAGAAGCTCCTTCGTCTGCTCAAGTGGGACCTCCTCTGTTCCCCTGCACTGTCACTAGCAGATAACCAGTAGTTACCCCTCATGCGGTAAAGGCTGGTTCGATGTACGTTGTCTCAACATGCTTTACTTGGGTTCAGGGATCTCTTCCCAGATGGCCATGCTCTGTTGCACGCTGACGATGTGCAGTTTGTCAACCCAACCCCCATGGACCATTTTGTTTTGTGACACGTCCACAGCGCTCTGCTTGCACAAATCCCACTGGCTCCTCAGGAGTTCAGTTCCTTGACGTTAGTTATAACAGGACTCTGACGGGGGGCCTTTGGTGTCCAAACTCTACAACTCTTGTGTAGCATTACTGCCGACCCGAACTGGGCTGCTCCATAACTGACAAAATCTGGCATTACTGCTGCAACCAAACCAAGCTCATATAACCTAACAACAAACTTATACATTACAAATTCATCCAACGCCTATACACCACACCCAGTGCCCTGGTAAAATAGACCCAACAAGATCCTCCAACCACTCGAAATTCCATGTCGCAGACACTGACTTTGCAAACTTTACATGGTCCTGTGGCCCTGTAAGAAGCTTTTTGGCACAGTTCATACGCAACTCTCCTTAATGATAGGAGCTGACTTAGCGCATGACCCGCTTCTCGCCTTGCTGGGGTATGTGTGAGATGTCTCACGCGGGGCCTGTAGATTCACGGCTATAGCACTGCTTCTAGTGAAGCGTGAGATTTCCCTGCAGTGGAGTAGTTGGAGACGCCCGCTTTTCACGCCTGGCTGATATATACCACCGCCATGGAAAGGCTGGCGGTAGGGGGGACTCGGGGGTCGGGGGGCCCAGGCACAGCCCAATCTTGCATTTCACTGCCCGAATTTTGGGCAGTGAAATGCGCGACGGCCACTGCTGCACCCACTGCACATCAACATTGCCGCCGGCTCTATTATGAGCCGACTTCAATGTTGATGTGACTTTTCCCCTGGGCCAGCGGAAATGTCAAAATAGGATGCCACACATACCGCCAGCACTGGCGGTATTGTGGCACCCGCGGCTTCGGCGGTCTTTTTGCAAGACCGCCGAAGTCATAATGAGGCCAATCTATTTTCCACACAGCAAGTTGATGAGGCCCCTCTAATTAACACACAATAGTGAAACAGCAGCTGTATTGATAATGATTGTTTGTGACTGCTGACTTGACCGAGAGATGTGAACCTGTGGCAGTGAGCTATTCAAACCCTCTTGGTGCTTAATAGTTGTTTCATGTGTTTTAGTGACTTTTTCAGTGTTTAACAGTTTGCTTAATGAATAACTGCACCATAATATCACACATTTCTATTTTCAGGCCTTTTCAGGCCTGCAGACTCTATAGTCATAAATGTGAACTTGAGAATAAACAGGGAGGGAGCGGGAAGTAGAGAGGCTTAGCTCATGTTCCCCTGGGGCTTTGGGGTGCTCTGAGATTTGTCATACCTGCTCTTCTGAGGAGGCCTGGACTTAAGTGTTTCTAATTATACACTGTGAAATATTTTTTCTCTGTAAGTTCCTCACCAAAAGAGGTTTTGTAGTCTAATAATGTTCAATTTATATATTTTATTAAATGTGTGGCTTTATTAATTGTGATGTGTTTAGTAAATTGTTCATGTATTCAAAATGAAAGTAAATGCGTGTCATGTCTCCTTTTCGGCAGGTCGCTGTTTATCTGAGAATTTCTATGTGAGAGGGGATGGAACCAGGGTGTATTTCTTCACGCAAGGTATGTGGTGCCCATTACTGAGGGGCAGAGTAAGTGTTCTCTTTTATTGTGACTGAAATAAATGAGGCCCCAAGCCTCACTCATTAAGACCTCTGGAACTGAAATAGCTTTTTCCACACATTTATGTAGGATATCATGAGTTAGCTGGAGGAGAAGCTAGTGACGTTTATGTGCCGACCCATCACACCGCCGGGGGGCCCATGAATTTGATTTTTCATAGACGTGGTAGCTGCTTCTTGAGAGGGTAACAGTTGTTTTGTGAACAACGCAGGACAGCCTTCACAGCTTGTTAGGCAACTTTGGTTTAAGGGCCATTCTAGACACCCATAACGTTGTCGAGGTGTACGTGTTAAATGCAGATTGCAGCTGGAGTAGAATAATAATGAAGGGACTGCTTGACATTGTCTGAGCTATTGGAGACAGAATTGTTTATGATGTTGTCTCAGACTCGGAGCACCACAATGTCCTTGCACTGATTTGGAGTTGTATATAGTATCCTCTTTAGGACATCTGATTTAGATTGCTGAAGGCATATCTTGAAAATCTTCCTGGTATGGGGCCTTATTAATGTGTTTATTGCAAGAAGCACCTCTCTGTTTCTTTGTTTGCTTTATGGTGTCTAGTCTTTTTTTTGCCACCGATTGGCCTCTTATGCTCTCTAGTTTGACATTGTTTTTGATGCACTTCGGCCAGACATCAGTCATGTGTCGATAGATATGAGAGTCATTTTGTTGTGCTGTCCTGGGAATGGTCCAGTGATGCAGAGATGTTTTGTGTTGCAGAAGGGCAGTGGTTCTTAAACTGTGGGCCGGGGATACCCTGGGGTCCCTGAAGCCAACTCTGGGGGTCTGTGACTGCTTAGAAAATGAAATAATATTAATAGATGAATAAAGTGTATATAAGTAAAGAAGTAAAATGTGCATTTGAAAAATGTAAACGTTCTGTACATGTGAAGCCATTTGAAATTGGAGGCTAAAAATTAAAGTAGTATACTTGGATTGATTCGTGGGAGAAGTGCAAGTGCATCAAACAGAATATAGTATCGACAATGAGTGTACTCCATAGAATTTAAAAATGCTTCATCTGTGTATTGCTTTGCAGTTTAAACCATCTCAAATGCTTAGGCTGGAGGTCCACGGCTTCCAGTAATGACTCAGTGGGGTCCCCAGATTCCAATAATGATTCTCTGGGGTCCCCAGTATGCAGTAGTGATTAAGTGGGGTTCCACAGAAGTTTAAGAACCACTGTGGTAGAGTTTATCAGAAAGGCTTCAGGATTTGAGACATTATGAGAATTTGTTTTGACAGCTTCTTACGTTGTCCTGTTACATCTTTGTAGTGCCTGACTAGGATAGGTTATAGGCTTACTCTACTGCAAGTAGCAGGAACGTACCAAACTATCCTGTTTGAAAGGTTGAAGAAGATTAAAAGAAGCATTGTCTAAGCCAGAAGGTCTCGCCTAAGCAAGAGTTATTAGTTTTGCCATTTGATTTTAGAATGTTTCACACAAGCGTGGCTGCTGTTCAGCATTGCTAAATGTTAATGGCTTAGAGGAGAGTGGAGTGGCATAGGGAGTCATATAGGGAATAGAGTAGAGAGGAGTGATATAGAGTATTGTAGAGTTGACTTGGTGTATAGGGAGTTGCGTACATTATAGTAGAGTGGAGTATATTGTTGTAGAGTAGAGTTGTATAGAGTGGAGTGGCAGAGAGTGCCATGGAGGAAGTGGAGTAGCATGGAGTGATAAAGAGTAGAGTGGTGTACAGTGGAGTGGCATAAAGTGGATAAGTGTATCAGAGCAGAGGGACATAAATTGGATTAGACTGTCAGAGTGGAGTACACTGACACAGAGTGGCGTGGAGTGGAAAAGATTATTGTGGAGTGGCATAGCGAGGAGTAGGGTCATAGAGTGGAGTACAGTGTCTAGAAGTGGCATAATGTTGAGTGGTATAGAGTTGAGTAGTGTGTCATAGAGTGGAGTCAAGTGTTGCGGAGAGGCACCGAAGGAGTTGCATAGAGCGTCATAAAGTAGAGTGTTGTGGAATGGCACAGAGTGGAGTTGAGAGTCGTAGAATGGACTGCTGGTGGAGTGGTGTAGCCTAGAGTGGAGTGAAGTGTCACAGAGTGGAGTAGAGTGTTGCGTCATAGAGTGAAGGGGCGTAGAGTAGAGGGGAAGGGAGGGGGGTGTAGTGGTGTGTTGTCTAGTGTCATAGAGTTGTATGGAATGTCCGAGTTGAGTGGTGTTGTGTGGAGCGAGCATGATGTGGTAGCGCACTGCCATTGGAGACAACACAGTTGCAATTGGAGTAACCATTACATTTGCACAGACGTACAGTTTTAGTGATAAAACTATACAGCTCACAATGATAATGCGTGGATATGGCATCACCTAGTATATTGATTTGTTTTGATTGTATTAAAATACTTGTTTCCACTACACTTCACAATTACAACAAAAATGTACTTCAGTTTTGCTTTCCTAAGTCTGATATATTCTGAAATATTTGCACAGTTCATTTACAGACATCTACATTTTGTAGTGTGCTAGAACATAGCCTTTCCTTTCATATCCTCGGCAAGTTTGTCACATAAATCCTCTCACTTTGAAGTAAGGGAAAGAAAAGTGAACACAAAGCCTCCTCTTAAAATCCTGACATTTAACCTCAGTCAAATAGTGTATTGATGTGTTTTGATCATATAAAAATATTTGCTTCCACCACACTTCAGAATTACAACAAAATTTGCTTCTTTTGTGCTTTCCTACTTGTGATATATTGTGAAAGGTATTTCAGACATCTAAAGTTTACAGACATCTAAAGTTTGTTGTGTGCTAGAAAATAGCCTTTTCTTTCACAACCCCAGCAAGATTGTCACATAAATCCTCTCACTTTGAAGTAATTGAAAGAAAAGTGAACATGAAGCTCCCTCCGAAGAACCCGATATTTGACCTCTGTCTTTAAATGCTCAGGAAATGTGACAAGAACAAAATGTAAGTGCCTGTTTACAGAACGCAAGCACATCTCTGAAGAAAATAAGGAGGCAGGTAAACAGACTATGGTGGTCATTACAATCTCTGCGGTCTTTTTGCAAGACCGCTGAGGGACCGCCGTGCTGAAGACCGTCAGTGCAGGCGGACGGAGAGCTGCCAGCAGCCATACTGGCGGTCGGCGGGGAAGTGGAGGTTGCTCCACCTCCACAGCCATGTCAACAGAACACCGCCCACCGAATCACGTTCCGTGATCCGGCGTGGCGGTGTTCTGTTGATGGGGTGCTGGCGGCGGAGCAGCCCCTATGGATCCCGTCCCCTCCCGGAGTATCAACGGACCAGGTAAGTGGGGGGTGTTGTGTGCGTGAATGGAGGTGTGAGTATGTAGAGGGGTGTGTGAGTGTGTGTATGCCTGCGGGGAGTGTTGTGTTTGGAAATGTGTGCGTGTCTGTCTGTCTGTATGTCTGAATGGATGTGTTTGTGTATGCCTGTATGTGGGTGTGCGTGTATGACTGTGTGTGTGGCTATTGGCATGTTTGGTGATGTGTGTGCGGGTATGTGTGTTGGTGGTGTATGCATGCGTGTACGGTGTGTGTCTGGGTTGCGATGTTGGGGGTAGGGGTGGGGAGGGGGGTCCTGCCACCTTTGGGAGATAACAGGGGGGGCAGGGGGTGTGGGGGGAGGACACGTGGGTGGGGGAGACCCCTATCAGTGCCAGGGAAGGAATTCCCTGGCACTGATAGTGCTTACCGCCATGGATTTCATGGCGGTTCCCAACCCCATGAAATTCATGGCGGTCAGCCGGGTCGTGATACCGCCGGCGGTCTTGTGACGGCCGCCGGGCTGGAGACCCAAGTCTCCAGCCCAGCGGTCGTCTCCGCCCTGGCAGTCGGATCGGAGAAGTGGCGGATGACTTACCGCCATGGTCATAATTCCAGTCTTTTTACCGCCAATCTGTTGGCGGTAGGACTGCCACTTCTCCGCCAACCGCCAGGGTCGTAATGAGGGCCTATGTTTCATAGGAGGGAGTAACTCAAGCTTGCCAGCCTAAAACAGGTAAAACCAGCAAACAGAAAGCAAGCAACTGTGAGTTACAAAACACAAAGCCAGTGGTAAGCAATTAGACCTAATACATGCCCAGGGAAGCTTTCTGAATGTCCCCAAGAGGTCTTTTGCAAGCCAGACAGCTGTGCTGTGCTTTTGTTTGACCAAAGAAATGGTCCTTCCATGTTTTTTATTGTGTGAACATTGTCAAGTGCCTGTGTGGCACAGAACTGTCTAAGTGCATTTTCAGGGGTTGTATCCAGGAACTTGACTGATCAATGTTACAATCAAAGAGACATTCGTCTTCATTATTCAGTATACTCCTATACTTTCCAAGGATGGGGACAGGGTATTACGTAGTTGTGTGCAGAGTGAGACAGAATTACCTTATCCCTTCTTTCATAGTCTTGTGGATAATTGTAAAACGGGAAATTGATCCAATAAGAACGTAATTCAGTTGTTTCAAACAATATTTCTGTCCTACCGACAATATGACATTTGGTTTCAGAGATTAGTTTTCGAGTGTGCAGTGTGTGCTTTTGGACTCTGTGGATGTTAATAAACCCCATTTTGTTGTAAGGCCTGGTTTGCTTTGGGCTCAAGGATTGGGTTAAAGCAGAACACAGAGGTGGTCTTGCTCTGTGTGAGGCTTGGCGTGATTGATGTCAGCACAAAAGGGTGCTGTGTTCAGGTCAGATAGAAAGATGCTTTTTAGCGGGATCTTTGAAAAGCTACCAGATGTGGGAGCAGTAGCCTTTGGTTGGAATTGATTGAGTTATAACGTGGCATGCGCAGCGACGAAACACCTCATTGACTTTTTCCAAGAATAGCGTCTTTCGTTTACATGTAGCAAATAAACGGGTGCCTGTCTTTTTTAGCAATGCACTATTTACCCGTTCTCCAGCAGCACCAGGCAGTGAAGGAGCGTGTTTGATGCCACATACAGCTGCAATGGCAGTGGAGGCTCTATACCTATCGGGCGTGCCTGCTACTTAGCTTATTAAGTATGTAAAGATAGTGATGTGAATGAAGTGAGGCTGCTACTCAACTTCACACCTACAGCACAGCAAGCGTACATCCTTGTAAAATGAAATATCTTTATTAACTTCCATTGGTGGAGCGTTTGCCATTTATGGGTTGCAAGTAACCGTGTCTTGCTTTGTTAAAATTAAGAAAAAAAACCTATGAAAAAGATTTGTCAAGGGAAATAGAAATATTTATCCGTAACTCCTTGTAAGTGTTTGCAGATCTGTGTTTACTTATATCATTACATACGTTTTGTGGTAACTTTGTTAATGATGTCTAATGCCCTCCATGCTTTAACACACACATCAGAGCGCAGCAGGCCACAAGGCTACTGTTCTAGTCTTTCTTTTATTTCTTTCCATCACAAGTCTGCATCCAGAGACTTTGGTACCCGACCTTTTTAAATGCGCCTCGCTCATCGTGTATCGACTGCAGAATCCGGGAGCCCATTTTAGAGCAATTTAGTTACAGAGCTTGTGTGTGCCTTTATACCCATTGCTAAAACCACCATGGATCTAGGTCTGACAAAGAATGGAATTCAACTTGAAATCCTTATAGCCCTTTATCTAAAAGACGTTTGCAAGCACATTTGTGATGCGAATCCTGATGAAGTTTGCTGAGCAATGCTGAGTCAGGAGATATTTATATGATCTAGTACCTTCTGAAGTCTGATTTTATGTGAGCTGCATTTCTTGTCAAGCCCTTTAAGCTGGTGTGAAGGAACTTTACAATCTTTCTACACCAACAAACTGATAGTCTCAGGATCTGTGTTGATGAATCCCGTCTTCGGCCATCATTTTAACCCATGGTAAATATGGGAGATGGATTTGATCTGTTTACATCCTTTCCACGTGTGGCCCTGCCTGATTGGTATTTTTGCCCAAAATTGGAGGAAGCTGATAACCTCACAACTTGTAGAGGGATAATGTGCCAACATGTTTTTCTAAATTGTAAGCATTTGCCCACCCTTTATCATTGTTCTTAGAGACAGCATATTTTGTGCTAAGCATGTAGCCCACATTTCCATCTTCACCGGGCAGATGATGTCATACTATGACATAGCCCCACGGAAATTCAAGGTTGATCCTGCTTCTCATGTGCATTACCTTTCTGAGATGTGGCTTAATCCAGAGTGCAAGTTACCTGCTTACCTTTGCCAAATAGTATTTTTCTCCCTTTCTTAAACCATGGTTTCAAAAATTCTGCAGGTCTGTTGTGCAATTTGTCCATATAAATTGCAGTTTCTCTGGCTTACCTACTGATTTCCTCTGTGCTACAAATCCAGGTACACATGCCTACACAGCGAGGTTAGCATAACAACTGACATGCTATGTTGCGGCTGTTTCCTCATGATATATTAATGTCTCTAGAACAAAACTGGTTTGTATAATTGATTTTTGTCAACCAGTGTCCTGTATCTGTTTGTCAGAAGGGTAAGCTAGTCATGTTACATTGTAAGTCATGTGAATTGTGATATTCTGATTAACCATCAGTGTTTTCTTTTATTCTTTAGATGAGCTGGACAGACTCTTGACAGGTGCCGGTTTGGAAAAGGTGCAGAATGTGATTGACCGGCGCCTGCAGGTGAATCGTGGGAAGCAGCTAACAATGTACCGGGTGTGGATCCAGTGCAAGTACCGCAAGCCATTGCCTCCAAGGAGTGAGGCCAATGAAAACGCAGCTTAAAAGCAACAGGTTTACTTCAGGATGTGAGATTAAATTGGCCTCCCATGGATTTAACTGGAACTGTCTGCCATAGCAGTCACTCCATGTACTGAAGAGTCTGTTTTTTCCCCCGTCAGACTCCTTTCTCAGTTTTCCTGGTTCCTTTTGTGGACCACTGAAGAAGATCCGATCATCTTTTCTTTCCCACTGTAAAACTCAAGTATGTCATGTTTTCAAAAATCACCAGCTCCAGCCTACTTGTTAACATTTGTTATATTATTTCATCCGCTACTTTTGGCCCATTGAAATTAAACCTCCAGTGGGCCGAATATCACAGAGGACTACTCAGAGGCGAACCCTTTCTTCTTTAAGGCATTTTATTTTAAATTAATCAAAAAGCTTGTTTTAATAAATTGCTATTTTAGACGGTGCCATTAAATAAATGTGTCTTGACAACCACTTTTTGGAACTGTGTTGATTTTTGCAGATATTTGAAGGAGTTGAAGCAGTGGCGTAACGAAACTTAAGGGGGTCCCTGTAAAGTATCTGTAGGGGTCCCCCTGGACTCAGCTGAGGGGGGCCCACTGGAGCTCAACCTCACCCCCGCCTCCCCCTGCACCGCGGGGGATGCGGGGCCTTTGTTATGCCACTGAAAATAACTTTACTTTACCACACAGTCACACATTTCTCTCTGCTTCCCATCCTCACTTTAAACAAAAGATCTGAATTACTCATTACAGATATTTTCATTTGTGGCTTTTGGCCAATTGTAAAGTGCACAGTACTTGCCTCTTCAGCTTTAACACCTGTTGCAGGGAGGAACACTAACACTTAAGATTAAGCAAAGGGGATGTACTGATTTCAATATTGTACTATCCTCTCCTCGCTTTATGTGTATATTTGGTAGACACAAATGAGAGAAATACAGATTTTTTGAGAATTCCGTCTTTCTGTTTTCATTATTATTTTTTTGTTTTGTTTTGGGCATGTAGTTTTAACCTTTGCAATTAATTGACGGCAGCATGCTTACTAGGTGCAGCCACATATCCTTTGACAAGAGGTCTTCCATTTTGTCTCCAAATTGTGGATGCACTTCTGACAGTCAGTACTATAGAGAGCACGTCCACTGCCTCCTAGGTTTGAAGTCGGATTTCATTTACCTTGCAATCTTATAGCTGTTGGTGGATATGAATCATCTGTCTGAACACTGACACACTGCATTAATTTGGTAGTTATAGGAGTGCTTCCTTTATTATTGAAGTGGCTGAAATGGGAGGCATGTTGGTGGCGCTCAAAAGCTGAGAGTACCTCAGAGATTGATCAGTGTACTCCTGAACCTGGCTTTGAAAATATATTTGGTACGCAAGGCACATCCCAGAGCAGGAAATATATATAATTGCAAAGGTGGGAATGGAATGATGAAGACTTTCATTAGAATTGATTTAAAGATCACCACTGATTATAAGCTGGATCTACCCTTTAGTACCCAATGCTTAAACCATTACAAGGAGAATTCTTCCTTGTGCCCGAAGAAGGAAGGTTTTCCTGATTTACTGAAGAACAATCCCAGCATGTTTGCTAGAGGCCTTTTGGGACTGCCCCTCCTCTAATTTGAACTTTTGTTTCCTGGGCTTGCCCCCAGAACCAGGAGAGTAAGGTTACTGGTAGGAATCCACAGGAAGATTGGATCATCTCGCTGTAAAAATAGCCCTTTTTTTGAGTAACCTGTTCCTAGAAGTCTAGTACTGGGATGTTGAGAAGTGCCTGCCTGCTGAAGGAGGTCTACCTGCTGGAGAACTGGAACTGTCTGCCATAGCAAAGAGTCAGAGTTGTACTGAAACATCTTGTTCAATGGCATGTGTGGCTGTAGATCCACATATTCCTGCCATCTAATGTTGGGTTCGGAGTGTAACAAGTTATTTTTCTTTGAAGAAGCATTTCTGAGTCACATGAACTAGTCACTCCTTCTCAGTAATACTACGCATGGGCATCAAGTCCTTTGGTTTTGGACATGTATTTTGTTAACTCTATTTTCGACTTGCTCCGGTACGAAACTTTACTTCCGTCTATCTTTTATTCAATTATATAGTTCCTTTGATTGCGAGTTTCCACATTTTGGGTTCGTACTTTCGAAGTAGTCCGGTCCAGTTCTGACCACACGCCCTTCAGGGTGGGCCTCATCTGGTTTTGGGCCTTCCTCCACGTGGCATAGAAGAAGAGAATGTCAATCTGTTGGAATGGACACTTTCATTTCTGCCCTCGATGCCACTCCAAATTCCCCCACACCAACCATCATCAGGTGTGTAATCTGTGCCTCTCTCCTGATCACCAGGAAGCTACCTGCAATGCTTGCAGATCCTCCAGATCTAAGGTGACCATTCGAGATCGAAGAGCGCATAGGCTGGAGATGGCGCATAAGTCCCCAGAAGACACACTGGGCATCTTTGAGGAACAGCATGCACAGGTGGAACCCGAACAAGAGGTGGCCTTCTCCATTCTACTCGAGAGCCAAAAGGAGACATTGGTGCAGCCAGTGAGTGCTGTGACTCCATCTGTCTATACCAAGACTCTAAAAAAAAAAACCTTACATAGGTCACTGGACCGCCACCAGGCCATAAGCAGTCTTGAAATCCACTTCGGCGTCAACCTCTTCCACCTCGGTCCGAATGAATTCCACCAAACCTTTGGTGTTGAGCTCATGGACCTCAAGCCAAACTGCATCTGCTGCAGCTTCGGCACCAAAGAAGGTTTACCGTCAGTACCACAAACACAGGAGACCACTACTTTATAGCATGTGGATTCAAGCCAATCCTCCACTACACCTTCTCAAATCAAGCCGATATTAGAAGTTATGGACGCTAAACAGCGCAGCCTCCACATTCAGGAAGGGACAGGGTGTATTGTTACTTCTTCCCCTGTCACTTTTAAGAGGAAATTATAATTTCATGAGGCCTTAGACACTTCACCACCTTCAAGAAAGGCCTGTAAGGAAAAGGCCACCATTTCTTTGCCTCTTCCTTTTCCTCAACCATCTTCCTCAATACCTTCAATTCAAACTTCTCCTCCACCCCTTCCCCGTTCTCCTACCTCTCCTACTGCAGGGGGCCTCCAGGGATCACCTTGATTTGTAGGGGAAGATTTGGGTGGTACACTTCCAGACCCATTGGATACATACGACCCCGATCCCAGGATCAGTACGGATCCAGACTTACATCCCACATGACCTTCCCCTCCAGAAGATACTGATAGTTACCAGCAGGTCATAGCAAGGGCAGCTGCCTGTCATAATGTTCAGTTACACAGAGACCCAATAGACCAGAATTTTCTAATTGATACTTTGACCACTACCCATACATTCAGTCCATTCTAGAATTATAACTCCTAGGGTGGACAAAAAGGATAAACCTGCTCTCTTTCAGACCCACTATATCTCAGGCCCCACCAGATTCAGTAGTGGCTACCACTGCAAGGAACCGTGCTAATAGCCAGGTTACAGGGGACTCTCTCTTCCAGACAGGGAGAGCAAAATGCACTATGCTGTAGGCAAAAGAGTTTGCTACACAAGCAGCAAATCATTGGTGCATTGCCAATTCACAGGCCCCGCTCTCAAGGTACGACTGAGATCACTGGGATGAGATGGAGGAGCTCCTCCAATATCTTCATGGTGACCACCATAAACGTGGCCAACAGATTGTTTCAGAAGGGCAGACAATCTCAAATAATTCCATTCACTGTGCATTAGATGCTGCAGACACAGCTGAACATGCAGTAAACACTAGCATATTGCTAAGGGGGCATACATGGCTTAGATGCTCCAGCTTCAAGCCAGAAGTCCCCTAAGCGGTGCTTAACATGCCCTTTGAAAAGGAGCATCTTTTTGACCCTTAAGTGGACTCCATACTTGAGAAGCTAAAAAAGACTACTGACACCGCAAAGGCCATGGCCGCTCTTTAGGCACGGAAACATAGAGGTAATTTGCATCACCCCAGATTTAGAGGCAGTAATAAAGCAACAACCTCTGAACCGTCTACCTCTCAACAAAGGCAGCCCTCAGCCTCTTACTCTTGAGGTTTTTTCAGAGGAACTTACAAAGGCAACAACAACGGAGGCCAAGGCAAGCTCACTACCACCCGTGGCTCTTCCTCATCAGCTAAACACTGACTACATACAACTCCCCAAAAGCCACACTACACCAGCAGGGGGACGACTTCAGGATTACCACACACAACGGACACACATTACATCGGACCTATGGGTCCTCTCCATTATCCAACATGGTTATTTTCTGTAGCTCACTTCCACGCCTCCAAATGATCCCCCTGGCTCCCACAGGTTATCTCACGAACATCTCACCCTTCTAAAGGATCCTGGCTCCTCAAGAGTGTCTTAGAGCCTGTCGCAATGCAATACAAAGGAACAGGAATATACTCCCTATGCTGCCTCATCCCCAAAAAGGATAGAATGCTCAGACCTATTGTGAATCTCATACTGTTAAACCTTTACATTTTCTCAGAGCACTTTGACATGGTTTCTCTTCAAAATGTAATTCCACTCCTTCAACAGGGCAACTTCATGACAGCTCTAGACTTAAAGGACACCTACTTCCACATTCTCATCCACCCTGCACACCAGACATACCTAAGGTTTATGGTTGCAGGAAAAAATTATTAATTCAAAGTCCTGCCTTTTGGAGTCATGACCGCTCCCAGAGTATTTACATAGTGCCTAGCTATAGTCGCAGCACATCTCAGAAGGCAAACAAATGTATGTATTTCCTAACCTAGACAAAAGGGTCATCAAAGCCAGCACACTACAGCAGTGTCAATCTGACACTCAAACCACAGTACACCTACTTCACAAATTAGGGTTCACAATCAACTTTCTCAAATCCCACCTACAACCTCTTCAGATTCAACCGTATCTGGGAGCTATTGTCAATCCTGAGTTGGGGTTAGCATACCACAACCCAGCACGCATTCACAATTTTCAGCTAATGCTTCCCTAATTTCAGGAAACTCACACCTGCGTAGTCAAGACTATCACATGACCCTTAGGGATAATGGCATTCTGTATTGCCATAGTTCCTCACACCAGACTCCACATGCATCCCCTATAGCAGTGTCTGTCTCGTCCGTGGTCTCAGTCACAGGGTCACCTTCAGGATCAATTGTTGTTAGACTGCCACCTCTGCCATAGTGGAACACTACCAACCTATTGAAAGGGTGGCCTTTTCGAGACCCCGTGCCTCAGCTCACTCTGACCATGGATGCATCCCTAACGGGTTGGGGCGCACATCTTCAGGGCCTCACACTGCAGGGCCTCTGGGTTCTCAGTCACCAAACCATGCACATCAATTATCTGGAGATTCAGGCAGTATTTCTAGCCCTGAAAGCTTTCCTTCCTCACCTGTCAGACAAAGTTGACTTAGTCCAGACAGACAACATGACAGCTAGGTATTATCTACAGAAACGGGAAGGGACACAGTCATCCCAGCTGTCACAACTTGTTCAGACAGTATGGAAGTGGACTCTTCGTCACCACATTCACTTAGTGGCAGAGTATCTCCCTGGAACAGACCGCAACTTTACAGACATGCTCAGCAGAATGTTTCAACAAGTCCGCGAATGGGAACTCCGCCCACAAGTGTGTCAAAAATACTTCAGAAAATAGGGAACTCCTCAAATAGACCTTTTCACCGCAGCAGAAAACGCAAAATGCCCAAACTTCGTTTCCAGGTACCCACACAGAGGATTCAAGGACAATGCTCTATGAATAGACTGGTCAGGGATATTTGCTTATGCTTTTCCACCTCTCTCTCTCATTCCATTCCCGGTTCAGAAGATGAGACAAACATCCCTCGTCATGATCCTTGTAGCTCCCACCTGGCCACGACAGCCATGGTTCACTATACTTCTGGCTTCTCGCTTGTCATCCACAAGAAGCTCCCCTTCAGGTCGATTCTTCTCACAGAGGAACAAGGACAGATCAGACACCCAGACCCCAAGTCACTCAACCTTGCGATATGGCTCCTGAAGTCAGAGTTTGGTTATCTCTAATTACCTTCTGAATGTATGGACAACTCATAGACCTACAACTAGTGCACGTTATGATGCAAAATAGAAACGCTTTGTTTGCTACTGTCGGATTAACGCCATTAAAGTTTCTGACAAGGACATTGTTTGCTATTTGCTTCACTGGTGGAATGTAAACTTAGCTTACACTTCCATTCGTCTACATCTTGCAACCATAGCTGCATATTTACAAAACAGAACAATATACTTCCCTGTTCAAAATTCCAGTCATCAAAGCCTTTATGGAAGACTTTAAAAGAGTCATGCCACCCAGAATACCACCATCACCATCCTGGAGTCTTAATATTGTGCTCAACAGGCTCATGGACCCTCCTTTTGAGGCACTTAATTCATGCCTTATTCAGTTCCTTTCCTGGAAAGTGGCATTCTTAGTTGCAGTTACATCACTCACGCATGTTAGTGAGCTCCAGGGCTTAACATTAGAAGAACCTTTCTTGCAGATACACAAAGACAACGTGGTTCTTTGTACAAACCCAAGGTCCCTACTCAAAGTGGTTTCTCAGTTGCATATCAATCAAACTATTGAATTACCGGTTTTCTTCCATAAGCCTGACTCAGTTGCAGAAAGAGCCCTCCATACTTTACTACATTGACAGGACTTAACACTGCAGGAAAACTAAACAGCTCTTTGTAGCTTTTTCTGTTGTTCATAAGAGTAATCTAATATCTAAAAATAGTATAGCCAGATGGATACTTAAATGCATACAAACTTGTTATGCTAAAGCAAAAATACAGTTACCAGCAACTCCTAGAGCACATTCTACTAGAAAAACAGGAGCCACCATGGCTTTCTTATGAAACATTCCTTCAGCTGACATTTGCAAAGTAGATACCTGGTCTACAGCACATACATTCACAAAGCTTTATTTTGTAAATATACAAGCACTTCAGCAAGCCAATGTAGGGTAGGCTGTACTATGAACACTTTTTCAAACAACTGCAACTTCCACAGGCTAGCCACCGCTTTCATGGACGGACTGCTTTTACATTCTATGCAGAGCATGTGTATCTACAGCCACAGATGCCATAGAACAGAAAATGTTACTTACTAAGGAGACATCTGTTTGTGGCATGTAGTGCTGTAGATTCACATGTGCCCTCCCTCCTCCCCAGATGTCTGTGGCTGTTACAGTTACCTTTTATTTGTACATATGTAGATATGCTTGCATGGACATCTCTCTCTCTATACTTCCTCTATACTCTCTCTCACCCACCTACGGGAAAATAGGTTAACAAAGGACTAGATGCCCATGCACAGTATCACCAAGAAGGAGGAGTCACTTGATTCTGTGACTCAAAATGCTTCTTGGAAGAAAAACAACTTGTAACACTCCGAACCCAACACTAGATGGCAGGAGTATGCAGAGCTTGTGAATCTACAGCACTGCATGCCACAAACTGATGTCTACTAGGTAAATAACATTATCCTTATCCTTGTCAGACTCCCATCTCTGTTTTTATATTTATTTTTGTGAACTAATGAAAAATATCTGCACATCTTTTTCTTCCCACAGTAAAACCAAAGTATTTAATCTTTTCAAACCTTAACAGTTCCATCGCCCTTGTTGACATTTTGCTGTATTTCATCTGCCGGAGCATGTAGACCATTTAAATTAAACTACACTGGCTGAATATTAGTCATCCGCTTGGAGACCAACACTTTATTTTCTAAAGGGTTTTATTTCAAATTAATTTTAAAGCAAGTTTTATTAAATTGCTGTTTTAGAGTGTCATTATATAAATGTGTTTTGACAGCTACACTTTTGAACTATGTGGGTAATACTCCTGCCCACTGTGCACATTGTTATTATCAATGATTTCATTTCAGATGTCATTAGGGATGTTATCAATATAGTCACTGAACATAGCATGAGTATGTAACAGGTGAGGGAATACAAGCAGTACAAGGCGAGGGCACAATTTATAGTAACTTTAGAGCATGAGTTCTAGTTACTTCAGATATTTACAAATAGTGCATTTTAGTGATTATGTTAGTTTAAAATGTTACATATTAACTGACATTTTATTTTTACCTGCACATAGGTATTTGCGTACTGAGTAGTCCCTCTTCAACGCCATCAATGCACAGTCTCTGCCCTGCACAGAAGACTTTGTGGATGTGCCAATCCTTCACCAAATGCTACTACGCACAGCCTTCACCTTGTAAAGAGGTTGTTGTAGACAGGCCAGTCCTTCACAAAAGCCTACTACACACAGCCTTTTCCCTGCACAGAGGTCTTTGTGCACAGGCCAGTCACATCACCTTTCAGTATGTACTTTAAATATTTGAAGTTGAAAAGAAATTAAAGCAGGTAAATAACCAAAGACACATCTAGGCTGGAACCTGCAGCCTTCAGTATGGGGGTCTGAGACCTTGAGCCCTAGGCAACAGGAGACTCCATTTTTTGCAGAGTCGAGACATAACTATGACATTCAACACAAAGAATTTCAATGCAAAAGCACATAAATGTTTGTTGTGATGGGACATTCAACAGTCAAATCACTAGTAATGAAACAGACACTACCATGTAACAACAGGGTTTGAACCTTCAACCTACTCTGTATGTTAGCCCAACTGCTAGTGTAGGACTGACAGGTCTGTGCCAGCCTGCTACTTTCAGATGCGTTTCTGACCTCATGGGGTGAGTGCCTTTGTGCTCTCTGTAGTCCGAAACTAAGCCTGTCCTGGGTGGAGGTACTTGACATCTCCCCCTGCAGGAACTGTAGCACCTGGCGGTAAGCCTCAAAGGCTCAAGCCTTGGGCTACAGTGCCCGTGGGCACTCCAGCTAGTGGGGGTGCCCGCCCCCCAGACAAAGCCCCACTTTTGGCGGCAAGTCTGGTGGAAAAATTAGGGAAAACAGGGAGGAGTGACCACCCCAGCCAGGACCATCCCTAAGGTGTCCAGAGCTGAGGAGACCCCCTACCTGCAGAATCCTCCATCTTGTTTTGGAGGACAAGGACCAATAGGGATAGGAATGTACCCCCACTTCCCAGAGGGAGTGAGCACAAGGAGGGTGTAGCCCTGTGACCCCTAACACACCCCTAAATCTAAGATTTAATGGCCTGAACCCAGCTCCCCAGATTCCTGGCGACCTGCAAAGAGAAGAAGGACTGCTAAGCTGAAAACCCAGCAGAGAAGATGGAAGACAACAACTGCTTTGGCCCCAGCCCTACTGGCCTGTCTCCTGCTTCAAAGAACCTGCAAGAAGTACAGCGACACATCCAGCGAGCCCAGTGACCTCGGACAACTCCAAAGGACTGCCCTGCATCCCAAAGGACCAATAAATCCCAAGGACAGCAGCTCTGTCCAAATGAAACTTTCAACCAAGGACTCCCACCTCACTCCGGATGCGTGAGTCCTGACCCCTCTGCCCCGATGCCCATAGGAGCCCACGTTAACTGGGCTCACCTTTGACCTCTGCACCCAACCAGCTCGTGTTGCTGGTGGTGGGTGTTTGGGGTTAACTTGAACCCCCAATGACGGCTACCTAAAACCCGGAGATGGGAACTGTAAGTTGAATACTTACCTGTAAAACTGTACAATCTTTTCTTCCCCCAGGAACTGTTAAAATTGGTGTGTGTCCATTTTTAAAATAGCTTTTTGCCATTTTAAAGAAAACTGTATACATTGTTGATTCCATTCAAAGTTTTGATTATAACTGCAAAGTACCTTACATTTTATTTACTTACCTGCAAACTGAATCTTGTGGTTCTTGAAACAAATTAACAAAACATTATTCTGTATACAATCCTATTGGTCTGGAGTTAAGTCATTGAGTGTGTGTTTCTTCTATTGCTTGTGTGTGAAAAACAAATGCTTAAGACTATCCTCTGATAAGCCTAACTGTTTGACCACACTACCACAAATAGAGCATTAGTATTATCTATTATTGCCTCTGTCAAGCCCCTGGACTCTGTGCACACTATGGGGGTTATTACAACTTTGGAGGAGGTGTTAATCCGTCCCAAAAGTGACGGTAAAGTGACGGATATACCACCAGCCGTATTACGAGTCCATTACGTCCTATGGAACTCGTAATACGGCTGGTGGTATATCCGTCACTTTACCATCACTTTTGGGACGGTTTAACACCTCCTCCAAAGTTGTAATAACCCCCTATATCTCATTTTGATATAGTATATACAGAGGCACCTTCCTACAAAGATATCTTCCGGAAAAATAGAAACAAAAAAAATATTTGTCAATTAAAAAGAGTGAGATCACCTTTCAGTGTGTACTTTAAATATTTGAAGTAAAAAAGTAATAAAAGCTGGTGAATGACCACATTTACACCTAGGATGGAACCTTCAGCATGGGGAACTGAGCCCTTAACCACTAGGCCATGAAAACCCCATTTATTTAATATATATATATTTTTTTTGTTTTGCAAAGTCCAGACATAGCTAAGACATTGAACCCAAAGAATTTGAATGCAAAAGGATATAAATGTCCCATCACGAGGAACGTTTAACACTCAAAGTACTAGTAAATAAAGAGAGACACTACCATGTAACACAATGGATTGAACTTTCAACCAAATTGATATAAGTCTGAGAGCTTTACCAGTAGGCCAGATGAAACACTTTTTGGCATCTATCAAAACTTACCTATAACCTTTGTAACAAACATCTTGGTAGTGTAATGCAATCTCTCTCTCTCTCTCTATATATATATATATATATATATATATATATTTTTTTCTCTCTCTCTCTCTTCCATCATATTATGGAATGGAAGACAGAGGGAGAGACAGATTAAAAAGTGAGAGATTGGCAGAAGGAGAGAAAGATTTAGGGAAAGACATTGAGAGAGAGAAATTGGAAGAAAGAGAAATAGAAAGACAGAGGTTTCTTAGGCTTTGATGTATGATATACTTAGAATGAGATATTTCCGGACAAATTGAAAAAAAAATGTATTTGTCATTAAAAAGAGTGAGATCATCTTTCAGTATTGTAACGGGGTGTTCCCGTTACAAAACACTCCTGATGACGTATCGGACAGTGCCGATACGTCACTGCCGGGGAAACGCGCCGAGAGCGAGGCTGCCAGCCTCGCGTTGCCGGGGAAACCATTACGGTTTCCCAGCACGAAGAGGGTAGAAAAGAAAACACGCCGGACCGAGAAAGGAAGCCCGTTGGAGAGGAGGAGAGCGAGCGGGAGCACCCGAGAGTAATACCGCATTGGAAAGAAGGTCGAGGAAAGCCTGGGGACCCCGGAGAGACCGCGCAAAGAAACCCTGAGAGGAGAGTGCAGACGGAGGACTGCTACAACGCCAGCCACGACCCTGGAGGGTCGTGGCTAACCAAGGTACGGTCCTTGTGGTCACCAAAGAGGGGCACAACTAAAAAAGGGACTGGGGAGGGGATATAGAGGAGGAGAAAGGAGAAGAGGGGAATTAAAAAGGGGCACAGCAACCAGCACCTGTGTGGCACCTTTACTACCCCCTATTAGGTTTGTTTTGTGTGGACACATTTTTTCTTCAAATCAAAATCAAATCATTAACATTTATAAAGCGCGCTACTCACCCGTGCGGGTCTCAAGGCGCTAGGGGGGAAAGGGGGGGTTATCGCTGCTCGAACAGCCAAGTCTTTAGGAGTCTCTGGAAAGCGGAGTGGTCCTGGGTGGTCCTGAGGCTGGTGGGGAGGGAGTTCCAGGTCTTGGCCGCCAGGAAGGAGAAAGATCTCCCACCCGCCGTGGAGCGGCGGGTGCGAGGGACGGCAGCAAGTGCGAGGCCAGCGGAGCGGAGGGGGCGGGTGGGGACGTAGAAGCTGAGGCGTCTGTTGAGGTATTCCGGTCCCTTGTTGTGGAGGGCTTTGTGTGCGTGGGTGAGAAGACGGAAGGTGATCCTTTTGCTGACTGGGAGCCAATGCAGGTGTCTCAGGTGTTTCTTCCTCACTTCCTCACGACCACCAAACCCTTCCTTGTGTTCTTTTCCTTTCTTCCCCAGTCCATGTTAGGGAAAAGAGGGGAAATCCTATTATAGGACCCTATACTTACCCAGCGTTTTGTCCTTCTATTTTCGGTTCCATCCTGGATTCCCCTGAGAGGACCAGCCACCACGAAACCTGAAAGAGAAGAAACAATTAGAAGACACCACCAATCCGGGAAGAGGACAAAGCAGACGAACAAGCTCACAAGTGCGGGAAGAACAACCACCACTATCACAACCCTTTATTACTATCAATTATTTAGAATAAACCACGTATATAATCAACGACTTATCTCTCCGTTGCCTTTATACTGTTCGAACTGTCACAGTGGTGTCAGAAGTGGGATCTTTTGTTTAGGACGCCTCCCCAGACAACTGAACAGTGGCAATCGTGAGCGACACCCCCTCGTTGGAGGATATGATTAAGCAATTGGCCGAAGGACAGCGACACCTGCAACTGGTGTGGGAGGCGCACCAGCGAGAAGCAAAAGAGGACAGGGAAGCCCTGCAGTCCGCTCTGAAGAGCCAGGCCACCATCCTTGCAAATAACCAATTAGTCCACGAGACGGCCATGAAGAAATTAACTGAAACTATTGCTGCTAGTAAGGTTCACCCCAATGTCCCAAGTTCTGTGTTACAGAAGTATCAAGAGGGTGAAGACCCCGAAGCTTTTTTTACTAATTTCGAGAGGGTAGCTTCATCTGCCCAATGGCCTGAGGACAGATGGGGGCAGTATGTAGCGCCCTTACTTACAGGGATATTACAAGCAGCATACCAAGCAGCAAACCCGGGGGGAACCACGCCATACCAAGAAATAAAGACAAGTATCCTAGAACGGGTGGGACATGACACTGAATATTATAGGGTCAAATTCCGGAAAATCAAATGGGGACCGAATGAAGACCCCCGAACTTTTTACTATCGTGTAAAGGATTTGGCTTTGAAGTGGTTGGGTCCCTCCGGTAATAGTAGAGAAGAAGTGATCCAAACAATCGTACTCGAACAATATCTTGATGCTTTACCTACAGCAACCAAACATTGGATTCGTCAACATCCTAAAGTAAATACGGAAATGGCAATCGATCTGGCATGTGCCTATCATCGTTCGGTGGATGTCAAGAATGTACCAACCCGACCCAGCGTAAAACCAGGGATACCCAACCTTAGAAACCCATCCAGAACCCTCCCAGACGAACCCATTCCTCGCCGGCCCATAGACCAACCGCCAGTGACTGGACCTCAATGTTACAACTGTGGGGAATGGGGACACATCGCCCGTATATGTCCAAGAAAACTAGATAGTAGTGAGCCAATGGAAATCGGAGTAACTCGACGACGGGTACTGTGTACAGGCCGAGGTAACCTGAAGTATAAACATACCCTGCAAATTAATGGACGAGCGGTATGCGCCCTTATTGATTCCGGGTGCAGTCAATCCGTAGTAAGAAACGATATAGTAAACATGTCAGGAAAGGAAGGAGAGCGCTGGGTGAATATTTGCTGTATTCACGGGGATAAAGAGCAATATCCATTACATGATCTAATAATAGAGTGGAGAAATTATCGGGATGTCCTCCCCATGGGGATAATGACCGATTTGATCGAGGAGTGTATCATTGGGACAGATTATGAACATTTCTCAGAACTTCTGGATCACGTCAGAAAACCCAAATGGACACAAGACTGGTGGGGGGAAGCTCCTTTTTCTAACAGCGATATTGAATGTCCCACAACCCGTAACAAATTGTCACGTAGAGAGAAACGGGCAGACAAAGCAAATCATCGGGAAAGAGAGGGATCAGGACATAATCTAGGGCTTGTGGCAGAAACACATGAGGTACCTATGAGTTTTCCCCAACGACAGAGAGAGGACCCTTCTCTTGCCCACGCCTGGAAGTCTGCTAAATCAGAAGAAACCGAGGAGGTGGGTCCCTACTTCTTAATTAAGAAAAATCTTTTATACAGGGTAACCACTACTCGTACGGGGGACCATAAACTCCAATTGTTAGTGCCCGAGTATTATAGAGAACAAGTCCTCACTTTGGCTCATTGTCAACCAGGTGGGGGTCATTATGGGAGGGACAAAACCGAGGAGTACCTTCTTTGACGGTTTTATTGGCCGGGGGTTTTTGCCCATATACGCAAATATTGCTCCCAATGTCCCCGGTGCCAACTCACTGAACCAGGTAAACCTAAAAAAGCACCCTTAATGCCCCTACCCATCATAGATATACCCTTTAGTAGGATAGGAATGGATTTGGTCGGTCCTGTGGTACCCTCGACTAAAGGTCACACGTATATCTTAGTTATGGTTGATTATGCCACTCGATATCCCGAGGCTATACCTCTAAAAAGCATGACAACCAAGACTGTTGCCCAAGCTATGATAACTGTCTTTTCTCGAATTGGATTCCCACGTGAAATACTCACCGACCAGGGAACCCCTTTTATGTCTACACTTATGAAGCAGGTGTGTAAGACATTAGGTATTTCACAAATTCGAACTTCGGTGTACCATCCACAGTCGGACGGGCTGGTGGAAAGGTACAACCGAACCATAAAAACTCTACTAAAGAAAGTAGTGGAGGACACGGGAAGAGACTGGGATCAGAAGTTATCATTAGTATTATACGCAATACGAACCCATGAACAGGCCTCAACAGGCCATAGCCCTTTTGAGCTCGTGTTCGGGAGACAGCCAAGGTCCCTTTTGGACATGGCCATTGAAACTTGGGAGGAAGAGGCAGAGGAAGGGGGAAAACCTTTATTAGAGTATACCCACAATTTACGTTCTCAACTCCACGATTTATGGGAAACAGTCAGAGTCAATATGGAACACGCTCAACAAACCCAAAAACAGTATTATGACCGAGGAAGTAAGTTACGGGTTTTACAACCTGGAGATCAAGTACTAATTATGCGTCCCACATCCGAACAAAAATTGGTGGCCAAATGGCAGGGTCCCTATAAGGTGTTACGATCCGTGTCTCCAGTCACTTACCTAGTTGAAGTATCGACCACTCCTCAGAAAACCCAAATTTATCACATAAATCTCTTAAAAAGATGGGAGGAACCAAACAATTCCAACACGGTCGTAGCAATGGGCCAAATGGTAGGTCCTAGCAAAAACTGGCATATCGAGTTTTACCCAACCGAACACCATGATGGGGAGGGGCTACCCGTAATAAACGAAATCCTAACGAACTCAGAAAAGGAACAGGTATATAACCTACTAAAACCCTTCAGAAAGTTCTTTTCAGAAATATCAGGTAAAACCACCATGATAACCCATAAGATAAGGACTACATCGGGTAAAATTGTCAGATTAAGGCCATACCGTATCCCCGAGGCTAGGAGACAGATTATGGAGAACGAAATCCAGAAAATGTTAAAACTAGGCGTGATAGAACCTTCCACTAGTCCCTGGTGCTCACCAGTTGTTCTAGTACCGAAACCTGACGGTACTATTCGATTCTGTATTGACTTCCGTAAGCTGAACGAACATTCCATGTTTGACACATATCCCATACCTAGAGTGGATGACGTACTAGAAAAACTGGGAAAAGCAAGGTATATGTCCACACTAGATTTGACTAAAGGATATTGGCAGATTCCATTAGCCCCAGAAGATAAGGAGAAAACGGCTTTTGCCACGCAGTCCGGTCTTTATCAGTTCACTGTGTTACCGTTCGGACTACATGGAGCCCCAGCCACGTTCCAACGGTTAATGGATAGGCTGTTGAATCCATTTCAAACATTTACAGCAGCTTACCTGGATGACGTTGTTATCTTTAGTGAAACTTGGGATGATCATCTACGACATTTACAACAGATATTCCACACTCTTGCAAATGCTGGCTTAACCGCCAACCCCAAAAAGTGCGTCATAGGACAATCAGACATATCATACTTAGGATACAAAATCAGTCAGGGGAACCTGCAACCTCAAACTAAGAAAGTAGACGCCATTCTAAATGCACCTAACCCAACAACAAAAAAAGAATTGCGTTCATTCCTCGGGTTGGTGGGCTACTATCGACGGTTCATACCCGACTATTCCACTCTAGCCGCGCCCCTCACCGATCTTCTGTCTAAATCACATCCTAATAGGTTAGTCCCTTTTTCGGAGCAACAGACGACTAGCTTTGAACACCTAAAGTCCTGTCTGACTAGGGATCCCATTCTGCGGTGTCCAGATTTTTCCAAACCCTTACATCTTTATACGGATGCCTCTGATGTGGGGTTGGGGGGAGTACTGACCCAACCAGATGGGGACGGTAGGGATCACCCAGTAGTATATATCAGTAGGAAGCTATTTCCCCGAGAACGACACTATCCTACCATCGAAAAAGAATGTCTGGCCATCAAGTGGGCCGTGGAGACTTTACAATATTACCTGTTAGGGCGGCCTTTTATACTGTTTACGGACCATGCTCCCCTCACGTGGTTAGCTACGCATAAAGATACGAATTCGAGGATTTTGAGATGGTTCCTTGAACTCCAACCATTTTCCTTTCAGGTCCGTCACGTACCAGGTCCCCTGCAAGCCCCGGCTGATTATTTGTCTAGATTCCCGGACTCTACTGAGGTCCTCGAACAGGACCTTTCGTGGGGGGGGTGTGTAACGGGGTGTTCCCGTTACAAAACACTCCTGATGACGTATCAGACAGTGCCGATACGTCACTGCCGCGTCTCCCCGTTGCCGGGGAAACGCGCCGAGAGCGAGGCTGCCAGCCTCGCGTTGCCGGGGAAACCATTACGGTTTCCCGGCACGAAGAGGGTAGAAAAGAAAACCCGCCGGACCGAGAAAGGAAGCCCGTCGGAGAGGAGGAGAGCGAGCGGGAGCACCCGAGAGTAATACCGCATTGGAAAGAAGGTCGAGGAAAGCCTGGGGACCCCGGAGAGACCGCGCAAAGAAACCCTGAGAGGAGAGTGCAGATGGAGGACTGCTACAACGCCAGCCACGACCCTGGAGGGTCGTGGCTAACCAAGGTACGGTCCTTGTGGTCACCAAAGAGGGGCACAACTAAAAAAGGGACTGGGGAGGGGATATAGAGGAGGGGAAAGGAGAACAGGGGAATTAAGAAGGGGCACAGCAACCAGCACCTGTGTGGCACCTTTACTACCCCCTATTAGGTTTGTTTTGTGTGGACACATTTTTTCTTCCTCACGACCACCAAACCCTTCCTTGTGTTCTTTTCCTTTCTTCCCCAGTCCATGTTAGGGAAAAGAGGGGAAATCCTATTATAGGACCCTATACTTACCCGGCGTTTTGTCCTTCTATTTTCGGTTCCATCCTGGATTCCCCTGAGAGGACCAGCCACCACGAAACCTGAAAGAGAAGAAACAATTAGAAGACACCACCAATCCGGGAAGAGGACAAAGCAGACGAACAAGCTCACAAGTGCGGGAAGAACAACCACCACTATCACAACCCTTTATTACTATCAATTATTTAGAATAAACCACGTATATAATCAACGACATATCTCTCCGTTGCCTTTATACTGTTCGAACTGTCACAAGTATGTACCTTAAATATTTGAAGTTGAAAAGAATTTAAAGCGGGTAAATGGCCAGATACACACATAGGTTGTAACCTTCAGCCTTCGTGGGTGGTTCTGAGACCTTAACTGTAGCAAGGTGAAGGTGTTATATGGTATAGCCAGGTAGTCTTACCATGCAATACCAACACAATACCCAGTAGTGGATCTCGGATTTACTCCTGGTAAACCATAGATCAGTCCTGGTAGTGTGACAAAGAGCAGTTAGGCTACTTAGAGGAACATGTGTAAAGCATTTAACATTACCAACATGGATGATAAGTAAATGACATGACTTGACAGAAATCCAACACCAATTTAGAAAAATAGATTACTCTTTAATCTTACTTTAGACACCAAAATTAACTTAGTAGCCTTTGTACAACTAGAGTTATGCAATTTGTAAATACAGTACTCTGTAGGTTTAAAGGGCTTTCATTAAAATCAATGGGAAAAATAAGTGTGTACTCAGGCACTTGTAGGGTGAGTTCCGGTGAACCCACAGGAACTTAAGGTTCTGCGGGGACCTAGACCAGGAGTCAACAGTCAAACGTTTGTTAACTTTCCCAGGGAATCTCTGGTTGCAGAGGTGACTTGGCTGTCCTTGGTGCTGAACAATCCGCAGTGGCTGGTGTGTTTTGCACTCCATTGCATAACTGGACTTGGGGGTGAACACACACTCTATCCTTCAGATGTAGAGGTCTTTGGGGGGCCAGGACTAGAATTCAACGCTTGGATATTCACAACCTTGTCTGGCGGCTTTGGGTGCAGAGGTAGCTCTTAGCTGTCAATCACCTGGCTGGTCGTGCCAAAGCTGCTTTGCTGCTCCAGTCGAAGTCACTTCCTTCAGGCTGCAAACCCACTGGAGGGGGTCGCTGTTGACATCGGTACCTATGCTGGTGGGGTGCTCTGGTGCCGGTGAACATTGTGTGGCCGTCTGTTTCCGGACAGGCAACAGACAAACCTTGGTAGCTGCAAAATTGGTCCACGGGCTTTCTGGCAGCTGGAGGTCGTTTGGTGGGAAGTATAGGCTTGAAACTCGGCATGGGCCTCACTCCCACCCCTTAGATGCTGTCCACCACTTTTCTTTTGGCTCAGGCACTCGGAGCCCGTCGGGTCACAGTTCTTCATCCTCAGTACTTCACTCCTGCAATTTGCAGGGGACTGGTGTCACCAGTCAGGAGCGTCTTCCTTGGCTTATCAGCGTGCACAGGGGTCTCTCTCTGCACTTTCACCTCCAGCACACTTCGGGCACTCTGTTCCAGTATGGGTCCGCTAAGGTCACTATGCGTCCTGTTCTCAGCGCTAGGGCAGGGCTCCTGGTCCGGTTGTTGGTGCAAACGTCTCTTTGTGCTTCTTTCATCTTGTCCAGGTAAAATCTCAGTTCTGGTGCCAGGTGAGCCCCTTAAATCCTGGTTTTAGGGACGTTTAAGGGTGTGAGGGACAGTGGTCAATAGGCTACTGTCCCTGCAGCTAGTGTGCTCCTGCAATGACGACTTCCTCTGGGGAGTACATCACTATCTATCCAGAATCCAGTATTCTAAGGGTCTGCTAAGATGGCAGAACCATTCTTTGGCTGTGCAGACCTCCTATCCCACCCTCAGGGTGTGGCTAGTTTGAGGGAGGTGCAGCCTCCTGCATAGCTTATTTCCTGCCTGCCTGGCTTGGCAGGACAGAAAGGTCTTTGTCCGCCACTGGGGGGCGGGGGGTGGTGGTTAGGGACAGCTCTCAGCACATCAAAGGCGGGGGGAGCCTTTGAGGCTCACTGCTCTGATGCTAATCTTACTAGCCAGCCCGGGAGGGAGGAGGTGTGACCTCCTTTCTGCCCAGGCCTTTTGTCATAAGTCCTGCCAAGGTGCTAGCACCACCAGCAGGAGGTCAGACTCTTGTCCGTGGTGGCAGTGGCTCGGGAGAGCCCGCCAATACAGTACAGGGCTGGGTAACTGGGCATCCGCTTTTTCATCCTAAACATGGGCATCATGTTCAGGATTAAAAAAGCACAGTGTTTGATACCAAACACTACAGGATTTGGCGGGGCCATTGCAGAGCTGGACATCTGAGCAGTGGTCAGTTGCCAGCCCATGTTATCCAATGGACCGCCGTTACTCTGGCCTCCATCACGTTTTAGATGCCAGCACAGGGGCATGTGTGCTCCTGCACATATGCCCTCACTCATGGAACAGTGTACCCTGTTCCCTGGGCTAGTGGGGTACTGTGTAAGGGGTGATTGACCTGTCTATGGGCAGTAACAGGAACTCTACCTGTGCCTAGTTTGGGCAGAGTCTCACTTCAGCAGCAGGCTGCTCGTGCAGGCTGACATGGCAGCTCTGCATTTTCTCTTTTACTTGGGGTGCTTAGGGTGGCACAATCGGTGTTGCAGCCAGGTACCCCCTTTACCACCCTCACCATGGGTTCAGTGTGTACCATTAATTGGGGACTTACAGGGGTGGTGAGGTGCTCGCCATTTGACCTATGTAATTCGACATTTACTTTAAGGGAAAGAGCATTGGTACTGGGGCCTAGTTAGCAGGTCTCAGTACACTAACAGATAAAAAAAAACACAGCATCTAATGACAGCAAAAGGTGGGGGGTGACCATGCAAAAAAAGGCACTTTACAACATGACCTCCTCCCCCACCAAAATGAAAGGGGATGAGCATTAACCTCCCTTCTGGTAGTCCTCATCTTCTGAGTTGAAGAACCTTGAAAGGTCATCTGCATTGGTATGGTCAGTCCCTGGTCTTTGTTCCACTACAAAATCCATCCCCTGTAGGGAAATAGACCACCTCAACAAATTGGGGTTCTCTCCTCTCATCTGCATTAACCACCTCTGCTTCCAGAGAGGCCTCTGCTTGGTTTGAACTTTAAAGTGAGTCCCAAACAAGCATGGTCTCAGCTTCTTCAAGGACCAAACCACAGCAATGGCTTCCCTCTCAATGGCACTTCAACACTGCTCGCTGGGAAGGAGGCTCCTGCTAATAAAAGATACTGGCTGATCCTGACCCTCATCATTGGTCTGTAACAACACTGCCCAAATTACTTTCCTTGGTTGTTTCTTAGAGGTTAACTCAGTGAGGGAGGGCACAATGGGCCTATAAACTCTTAAAAACCTCCTATAGTACCTTGTCAGGCCTAAGAAGACTCTGACCTGGGTCTGTGTTGTGGGAGGCTGTCAGTCCAGAATGGTCTGGACTTTGGCCTGGAGAGGCCTAACTTGGCCTCCATCTACCAGGTGGCCCAGGTAGACATCTGAGCTCTGCCCTATCTGGCACTTACTGGCCTTGATAGTCAGGCCTGCCTGCTGCAGGGCCTGTAAAATCTCTCTGAGGTGGACTAGGTGATCTGGTGAGGTGGACCAGGTGCCACCTGGGCATATGCTTTTTAATCCTAAACATGGGTATCCTGTTCAGGGTTAAAAAGCACAGTGTTTGATACCAAACACAACAGAATTCGGCAGGGCCATTGCCGAACTGGACATCTGAGCAGTGGTCAGATGCCAGCTTGTGTTATCCAATGGACCACTGGTTACTCGGGCAAGCATCGCATTTTAGATGCCAGCACAGGGGTATGTCCCCTGTGACAGCTATGTGATATGAGTAAGCTGCACTAAAGTCTTCCAAGCCTGAGAGAACCTGATTCACCAGCCTCTGAAAAGTGGCAGGTACATTCACCAAGCAAAAAGCATCACTTTAAACTGAAAGTGGCCCTCAGGAGTTGGGAATGCAGATCTCTTCTTTGTTCTCTGGGTCAGTCCAATTTGCTAGTACCCCTATTCCTGGGGGTGCCTAAGTCAACCAAGTACGTGACCTCCCTCTTTCTTTCCATAATGGGATAGGGCCCAGTCAACTTATTCTGGAGGGCCCTGGGAGCCACGGGCTCCAATACCCACACCAGGTGGCCAGGTTGCTACTCAACCATTGCTGCCATTTGGTCATACCAGTGCTTTACTAGCTCCTGGCTGGCATGAAGATTCTTGTTTGCCTTTTTCATGTACTCTGCCATGAGAGAACGCAGGCCTAGTACATAGTCCACTGTGTCTTGCTTTGGCTGTTTGGGCAGCTTCTCCCATCCCTCCTTCATAAGGCTCTGAGGAACGCTTACAGGGTGTCCAAACAGAAGTTCAAAGGGGCTGAACCCAACCCCCTTCTGAGGAACCTCCCTGTATGCAAACAGGAGGAATGGCAAGAGGACAACCCACCTCCTTCTGAGTTTCTCTGGGAATCCCACGATCATGCCCTTAATGGTTTTGTTGAACCTTTGAACTAAGCCAATAGTCTGGGGCGATGAACTTATAAGTCACGTCACACCACATTCATCCCGCATAGCTTTGAGGTATGCAGACATGAACTTTTTCCCTCTATCAGAAACTACTTCTTTAGGAAACCCTACCCTGGTGAAGATACCCAGGAGGGCCTTGGCTACTGCAGGTGCAGTGGCAGTCCTAAGTGGAATTGCCTCTGGGTACCTGGTAGCATGATCCACTACCACTAGAATAAGCCTGTTTCCCAGATGCAGTGGGTATGTCAAGGGGACTAACCATGTCAATCCCTACCCTCTCTATGGGAGTCACAACCACAGGTAGTAAACTTGAGGGAGCTTTTGGTTGTGTGCCTGTCTTGCCACTGTCTTGGCAGGTCACACAGGAGCGACAAAACTACTTCAATCTCTCAGACATCTGGGGCCAGTAAAAATGGGCCACTAACCGGTCCCAAATCTTGGACTGTCCCAAATGTCCAGCTTGCCTCAGGGAGGAGCAGGTCATCCTCCCAATAGACTCTGTGAGTACCACTGGTGTCTCCTTGTTCTTGTTTGGCAGCTTGCTGCCTCATGCTCTCAAGGGTAGGGCAACTTCTTTGCTCCTTAAAAAGCTCTTCCCTGGAGGGTCCCCGTGCACTGAGTATCTCTGCCAGGTCAGGCCAAACTTCCTCAGTTGCAGTTTACTTCTCAGGCATTAGGCCTTCACTCTGGGGTGAGTTCTCCCCCTGATCCTGTGTGGAAGTAGAGGCTGAGTCAGCAGTTCTCTTGCCCTTCCTCTTGCGCTTAAGGCGCTGGGCCATAGTTTCAGGCTCCAGTTTCTTATCTTTGCCCTGACATGCAGCCTTTGCCCTTGTGGTCACACACACCCACCCAGGGAGACCAAGCATTTCTGCCTGGACCTTCTGCCTATATAGAAGTTTCCAAATAATTTCCCAACAGACACTACAGGGATGGCAGTAGACACAGCTACCTTCTTTGGGCCAGTTACTTCTCCCCAATCTAGGTTCACCAGAGCCATTAGATGTAATCTAGTCTCATTATCAGCATTGGTAATAAGGTGATTCTCACCAGGGATCATCTGGTCCGGGGAAACCAGCTTGGCTGTCACCTATATCCCTCAGAGCCCCTACCTCAGTCCCATTGATTCTTGGCAACTGTCTGTACTTTTCCAAGTTGGAAGATAGGACAGGCAAGGGTTCAATGTCCACCCTACCCAGGGAGACTAAGGTCACTTCAGTGTGGCCTATGGCCTCTCCAGGGTTCACTGCTTCTCCCAACCCAATACTAACAATGCCCCTGGATTGTCCCTCAGTGGGGGACTTCTTGGTGCAAACTGAATCACCTCTCTTATTCCCTGGCTGACCACAGTCAAAGCATGTCCCAGCCTTTTTGGGATTCCAGTTCTTACCCTGATACCCCCTTCCTTTGGTCTGGAAAGTGTCTCGGGCCCACCCTCCTTGGAGTTCTTTTGGGGGCCTGGTGAGGAATCTGTCTTTTTACCCACATCAGTGCTATTCTCCTTGCTCTGCTGAGAAGTTTGTGCACCCTTCTTGGAGTCACCTTGGGATTTGGTCTGGGTTACCCTGGACCTAACCCACTTGTCAGCTATCTTTCCCAGCTGTCTGGGAAAAGACAACTCAGAGTCTACCAGTTGCTATCACAATTTCTCTATGTAACAATTAGTCAGGATATGCTCTTTCATCAAAAGATTATATAGCCCTTCATAAGTGTCAACTTTATTGTCCTTTATCCAGCCCTTTAGTGCCTTGACTGAGCAGTCTAAAAAATCCACCCAAGTCTGTTCTTGGCCTTTTCGGGTGTCCCTAAACTTCACTCTGTACAATAAAGGTCTGTTTCATATGGGGATAAGACTCAGCCCCTTCCTCAGGTAGGGTCAGAAGTCTATGTCTACCATTAGCTGAGTATAACTCCCAAAGTAGAGAGCCCCCCCTGCTGTGTTGCTTCCTCATTCTGCAACATCTCTCAAATGCTGCAAACCACTTGTCTATGCCATCTCCTGCACGGCATATTGGGACAATCTCTTTGGAGACCATAGAGTCACAAGTACTTCCTTTGATGCCACCATCTCTAGTCCCAATCTAGCCCTCTTCTCTTCAAAAGCTAGTCTCCTCTCCTCAAGTTCAAGTCTCTTCTCCTCCAGGGAGAGTTACTGAAACCTGTCCTCAAGGTTCCTACTTCTTCTACCAATGGGGAAAGGGGGTACCTGGAGTCACTTATGACACTTCCCACTGAAGAGGGAGGTCTGGGGAAGGATAGACTGTCAAGGCCCTCTCCGCCTTCCCCTTCACTTACTGGGACTAAGTCTTCATCCTTTTCTCTAACAGACTGGTTCTGAGGAGGATGCCTCTTCCCTATTTCTTTCCTCTTCAGAAGAGGTGAAGACCTCTACAAGGTCTCCTCTCTTGGCAGTGGCACTAAAGATCATGCCCCTAGCTTTGCACATTGCCCTTAGATCATTGATCCTGAGGATTGAGAAGATGGGCTGATCGACGCTCAGGACCCTCTCAATTGTGCACTGGTTTACCTAAGGAGTTGGTAACTTTTTTAAACTTTTGAAAACGTTTTTACCTAACTACCTTGGCTTATTTGAAAATGCTTTTGCAGCTTTTTATGGCCTATTGGGATAGGGATGTAAAACAGGGTCCTAGCAATGCCAATATACCCTTTCTCTTTAGAAAAAATCAAAAAAGATGCTTTTTGAGTGTAAAAGTCAATTGAGGATTCCTCGTGTAGTCAAAAATATACTTCTCTCTCAGTGGTAAAGTAAAACACGACTTCAAGATCCACACCACTGTAATACCAATGTAGCAAGGTGAAGGTATTATATGGTATGACTAAGGAGTCTTACCATGGAATACCAACACAATACCCAGTAGTGGACCTCTGATTCTCTCTTGGAAAACCCGAGCTCAGTCCTGGTAGTGTGGCAAAGAGCAGTCATGCTACTTAAAGGAACATGTATAAAGCATTTCACATTACTAACATTGACAATAAGTAAATGACACGACTCAACAGAAATCCAACACCAATTTAGAAAAACAGATAACTCTTTAATCTTTCTTTAGACACCAAAACAAACTTAGCAGCTTCTGTACAACCAGAGTTGTGGCTTTTTGAAATACAGTACTTCGTAGGTTTAAAGGGGTCCATTGAATTCAATGGGAAAAGTAGTAGTGTGCACTCGGGCACTTGTAGGGTGAATTCCGGTGAACCCACGGGAACTTAAGGTTCTGCAGGGACCTAGACTAGGAAGTCAACAGTCAAACGTTTGCTACCTTGCCTAGGGAGTCCGGTTGCAGAGGTGATTTGACAGTCCTTGGTGCTGAACCGTCCGCAGTGGCTGGTTCGTTTTGCACTCTGTTGCAAAACTGGACTTAGGGTGGACACACACTCTGCCCTTCGAGTGTAGAGGTCTTTGGGGGGCCAGGACCATGATTTGACAGTTTGATCTTCACCACCTCGTTTAGCTGCTCTGGGTGCAGAGGTTGCCTCCAGCCATCAGTCACGGGTTGGTTGTGCCAAAGATGTTTTGCTGCTCCAGTCAAAGTCACTTCCTCCAGGTTGCAAACTCACAGGAGATGGGTCACTGGTGATGTCGATCCCTATGCTGGGCGGGTGCTCTGGAGTTGGTGAACGTTGGGTGGCCATCAGTTTTCAGTCAGGCGACAGACAATCTTTGGTAGCTGCAAGGCTTCTTGGTGTAATGTGGAGGTTTGGCCAGTGCCAAACCGCCACTTACCAGTTCCTACCGTCAGGGTGGTTGGACCCGCCAGGCCTGAGATGATCAGCTCCAACCTGGCGGTCCACCCAATAACACGGCAGTATCACGAGTCCCCTTTCCACCAGGCTACCTTACTATGGGCAGTAACAGGGACTCTGCCTGCGCCTGCTGCGGGCACAGTCTCACTCAAGCTGCTCGTGGAGGCTGACATGGCAGCTCTGCAGTTTCTCTTTTACTTGGGTCACTCAGAGTGGCACAATCAGTGCTGCAGCTGTGGTGACCCATCTTTAATATCCTTGCCCTGGGTACCCTAGGTATCAGCTACTAGGGACTTACAGGGGTGTGAAGATGCTTGCCAAATTGGCCTTTGCAATTCGACATATACTTTAAGGGAAAGAGCATTGGTACTGGGGCCTAGTTAGCAGGCCTCAGTACACTAACAGGTCAAAAACCACAGCATCTGACAGCTAAAAATGGGGGTTGACCATCCCAAATAGGGGCACTGTAGGAAGTTGGCTCTGTATATACTAGCTCAAAGTAAGAGATAGCGTGCACAGAGTCCAAGGGTTCCCCTTAGAGGTAAGATAGTGGCAAAATTAGATAATTCAAATGCTCTATTTTGTGGTGGTGTGGTCATGCAGTAGGCTTATCAGAGGGTAGTGTTAAGCATTTGTTGTACACACACAGGCAATAAATGAGGAACACACACACAAAGACTTAACTCCAGTTTTTATATAGAAAAATATATTTTCTTAATTTATTTTTAGGATCACAAGTTCAAGATTTGAAGTAAATATATAAAATGCAAGGTACTCCACACAGGTAAGTTAAGAACTTTGAATTGGAGCAGTAACAAACACAGCTTTAGTTCAAATGGCAGTAAGCTATTTTAAAAGTGGACACAGAGCAAAAATCAACCGTTCCTGGGGGAGGTAAGTATTGGTTGCGTTTCTGAGGTAAGTAGAGCATTTACAAGTTCAGTTTTCTGGGCATAGGCAGCCCACCGTTGGGGGTTCAAGGCAACCCCACAGTTACCACACCAGCAGCACAGGGCCGGTCAGGTGCAGAGGTCAAGGAGGAGCCCAAAACACACAGGTGCCTATGAAGAACAGGGGTGCTCCGGTTTCAGTCTGTCAGCAGGTAAGTACCTGTGTCTTCAGAGGGCAGACCAGGGGGATTTTGTAGAACACTGGGGGGGACACAAGTAGGCACACAAAACACACCCTCAGCGGCACAGGGGCGGCCGGGTGCAGTGTGCAAAGCATGTGTCAGTTTTTGTATAGGAGTCAATGGAGGGACCCGGGGGTCACTCTAGTGGGGGCTTCTCGGGCCAGCCACCGGCTGGGCTAGGCAGGGGGTCGCCTGAGGGTCACTCCTGCACTGGAGTTCGGTTCCTTCTGGTCCTGGGGGCTGAGGGTGCAGTGCTTGGTCCAGGCGTATGGTTCCTTTTTCAAGGCAGTCGCGGTCAGGGGGAGCCTCTGGTTTCTCTCTGCATGCGTCGCTGTGGGTGTCCAGGGGGTCGTCTGAGTTTACTCACGAGGTCGCAGTCGCCTGGGAGTCCTCCCTGTAGTGTTGGTTCTCTGGAGCTCGAGCCGGGGGCGTCGGGTGCAGAGTGTGAAGTCTCACGCTTCCAGCGGGAAGAGTGACGTCTTTGAAAGTTGTTAGAAAGTTGCAAAAATGTTGCTGTAGGTGAACAGTGCAGCTGTTCTCTGGAGCTTCTTGGTCCTTCGGATTTCAGTGCAGTCTTCTGAGGCTTCAGAGGTCGCTTGTCCCTGTCAGATGCGTTGCTGTGCAGTTTTCTTTGAGTCAGGAGACAGGCCGGTAGGGCCGGGGCCAAAGCAGTTGTCGTCTCCGTCGTCTCTGCAGGGCTTTCAGGTCAGCAGTCCTTCTTCTTGTTGTAGGTTGCAGGGATCTGATTTCCTGGGTTCTGGGGTGCCCCTAAATACTGAATTTAGGGGTGTGTTTAGGTCAGGAGGGCAGTAGCCAATGGCTACTGTCCTGGAGGGTGGCTACACCCTCTGTGCCTCCTCCCTGAGGGGGGGGGGGCACATCCCTAATCCTATTAGGGAATCCTCCAATCTCAAGATGGAGGATTTCTAAAGTCAGGGTTCCCCTCAGCTCAGGACACCTTAGGGGTTATCCTGACTGGTAGGTGGCTCCTCCTTGTTTTTCTCATTATCTCCACCAGCCTTGCCACCAAAAGTGGGGGCAGTGGCCAGAGGGGCGGGCATCTCCACTAGCTGGGATGCCCTGGGGTGCTGTAACAAAAGGCATGAGCCTTTGAGGCTCACCACCAGGTGTTACAGTTCCTGCAGGGGGAGGTGAGAAGCACCTCCACCCAGTACAGGCTTTGTTCCTGGCCACAGAGTGACAAAGGCACTCTTCCCCATGTGGCCAGCAACTCGTCTGGTTGTGGCAGGCTGGCAGAAACTGGTCAGCCTAGCACTAGGAGTCGGACTGGTATTCAGGGGGCATCTTTAAGATGCCCTCTGGGTGCTTTTTACAATACATTTCACACTGGCATCAATGTGCATTTATTGTAGTTTGATACCAAACTTCCCAGATTTAAGTGTAGCCATTATGGAAGTGTGGAGTTCGTGTTTGACAAACTCCAAGACCATATACTCTTTATGGCTACCGTGAACTTACAATGTCTAGGGTTTTGCTTAGACACTGCAGGGGCATAGTGCTCATGCAACTATGACCTCACCTGTGGTATAATGCACCCTGCCTTTGGGCTGTAAGGCCTTCTAGAGGGGTGACTTACTTATGCCACAGGCAGTGTGAGGTTGGCATGGCACTTTGAGGGGAGTGCCATGTCGACTTAGTCATTTTCTCCCCACCAGCACACACAAGCTGTGAGGCAGTGTGCATTTGCTGAGTGAGGGATTCCCAGGGTGGCATAAGACATGCTGCAGCCCTTAGAGACCTTCCCTGGCATCAGGTCCCTTGGTACCAGGGGTACCATTTACAAGTGACTTATCTGGGGGCCAGGGCTGTGCCAATTGTGGGAACAAAGGTACAGTTTAGGGAAAAAACACTGGTGTTGGGGACTGGTTAGCAGGGTCCCAGCACACTCTTAATCATAACTGGCATCAGCAAAAGGCAAGAAGTCAGGGGGTAACCATGCCAAGGAGGCATTTCCTTACAGGCAGTTTACAACAATGCATATGAATTTATTAACTTAGAATTATATGTGTGCAGAGAAATAAGTGTACACCTCAGTTATTTTTTGTAATATTATGCATTAAAAATGACCGCAATCAAATGTATTTGCTTTGTATATGTTAATTAAATGGCATGCATTAGTGCATGTGTTTAGTAATTTGAATTGTGTATATAGGCTTTCTTAGCCAGACTAGGCCTGAAGATTCATTCTCGCAGCAATAGTGAGAAGTGCTGATTCATCATGTTCCGTTTGACCTGTATTATTTCCGAGTTTGCTTATGTGTTAGAGAATGTCTTATTGTATTAGAGACAGTAATTGTGGTCCTGTGGACTTCGAATGTAGCAATATTTGTTCTAACTAACGGTTTCACAACAAGCATTATTGAATTTACATGAGAATTGTTGAAATCATCCTGTGACCCATGGAAAGAAATCGCAATGTTTCAAATGTTATTCAAATTGTAATTTTCCAACAGAACTGTATGAACTCATCAAGATTAATTCACACCTTCCCCGAGAAAATACAGAATAGTTGCAAACCTAAAGGGCGACTATAATTTTCATTGGATATTGATTCATTTGCATAAGATGGGTCCACATGCTGGACCAATCAGAACTCCATAGACATTTCTAGTTAGGGAGAGGCTTTTTGAACTTTAGAGGAGTATGCCCTTTGACACCTAGAGAGTCAGTCCTTGCCAACCATCCTGGAAGCTGTTCCCTTTTGCCTTTTATGTTTACCCACTCTAATTGTCCCATTACCTATGTTTTTTAGTACTAATATGCCCAATAAACTCTGAACTGCTCTCTTGCCCTATGTGCAGCTCGTGTTCTGCACTCTCCGTTATATCTGTGAGCGCTCTGGACTGATGAATCCTTCCTGTCTGCTGTCTCATGAGGAAAGGTTTATAATCTGCAATGCGATATTTCCTGCTTCCTTTTCAGCTTAGATTATTTACACCAGTGTACTTTTATAGTGAGTTATCCTAGTTAAATGATTTTCCAAATTCTTTTTGCCTTCCCTTCTTTTTCTTTTGGCAGCATGTGTAAGCTCATTCCCACGCATGCAAATTCATTATAGGAGCAGGGATGCCCGGCCTGACAACTGATTGTTACTAATTGAATTTTGATGTTCACTAATGTCACCATCAACTGCTTTGAAATATGTTTCTGTTGCGCAAATAATAGTTTTGGTAATTTGGGTCATTTTATTGGAATGTTTAGTAGTATTGATGTTTAGTAGGCTAAATTTCTTTAGACGTTTCGGTCAGCCTATGGTTTTCATGTATGTTTATAATTAAGTCTTGTGCACCATTTGCATTACTCTGGCTATGTGGTTGTAATAAAGCTTTGAAACCTGATTCAATTTGGAGTTTTGTTTCCATGGCCAAATTGGTCATGGTGTTTGAATTGTTTAGATTTCTAGTGTTATTTGTTTGTATTTAATGCATCTGATTACCCACTCTTCTTTGAGCCCAAAGATCCCATTGACTTCTAGTGTGGGTCGGATAAGCTGTTGTGTCCCACCCTAGGCGCAGTTTGCGAATCCAAAATTGGAAAGAGGGGATCGCACCCCAACAGTTTTGAGTGACGGTTTCACTTCATGAGGAGGGGAATCAGATTTTGCCCACATAATGAGCTGTTAATAGTGAAATTCCAGTGTTGTGTTACAAGTGTATGGTGTGTGTTTTGAATAGGGCATGTGCTTGCAATGCTTTTGCTAAATTACAGTGAAGTGTGATGTGTGAGATGTTTACGGAGTCATCGTACTCAAAGTGATTGTTGCGCTTTGTGCTCAAAATTGCTCACATGGTTGTTGTTATTTATGGATCCTGCATGGCCTAAGACTCCGGAGTACCACACAAGGGTATGGAAACAGATTTATGGAGCCCTTGCGCCATTCCAATGCCCCATTAGCATCATTTTTTTAAACGCTAATATGGTGTTGGAAGCGGAAAAACACCGCCATATTTACAAAGTGGCACAATGCATGCATTGCGCCACTTTGTAACCCCTTGCATCACATTATGCCCGCAACAGGCATAATGTATGCAAGGGGGCTTTCTGGGGCTAGGGGGACCAGAAAAATGGTGCAAAGACATCTACGAGATTCCTTTGCGCAATTTTTATCAACATTTTTTAAAGACTGCTAAGTGCAGGCGTAAAAAGAGGCTCCCATTGAATACAAAGGGCCTCTGGGTGCTTTGCAGGATTAGCATTATCATTTTTTACGCTAGTCCTGCAAAACGCCGGACTAGTGTAAAAAAATTATGACTTTAGTCACCCTAACTACCGCTGTGGTGCACCGTACTATAAATACAGCGCTACCATGGTGGCATTAGGGGGCACAAGAAAAGTGGCACTGCACTAGGTGCAGCACCACTTTTCATAAATATTCCCCTTGGTTTATTTAATGTCTGCAGTAAGGTGTTGGTTGATTGGGCCCTCACGCCTTCCTTGAGTGACTTTGAGTTCTTGGTTGGCTTTGGGTGAATCCTGAGTGCAGAGGGACGATCAGTGTAAACTGGAGTGAGATTTGCTCGTCAAATTTTACTTGCATTTGTGCGAAAGCCAGAGTCAGAAGTGTAGCCATGCAGCTTTCAAAGCATTTGAGTCCTACCCATAGTGAGCAGACAGGTTTTGTTTTGTCCTCGCAATATTTGCATTTAGGGTGTATGCATGAGTTGTGTTGTTCATGCTGGGATTGGTTGGTTAGTGAGAAGAGCCGCACAAGGATTGGTTCAGGGGTTCCCCAGAGGCTTAACAGAGGCTAAAGTAGATAATACTAATGCTCTCTTTTAATACTTCTGGTAGTGAGGTCGAGCAGTTAGGCTTATCAAAGGGTAGTGCAAAGCATTTGTTGTACACACACAGAAAATAGAAGAAGCACACAGTCAATGACTTAACTCCAGACCAATGGTTTTTATATAGCACACATATCTTTTCTTAATTTATTTATAGAACCGCAAGATTCAAGTTGCAGGTAAGTACTTCCCTAGATTCGTATTTCACACATATATCAATAATACTTTTGTTTGAAATCGATAAGTTATATAATTTTTGAAATATTGGCAATCACAGTGCAACTTTCAGAAACAGTTTGTGGGGGGAAGAAAAGTTACTTTGTTTTACAGGTCAGTACTTGACTTACAGTACCAGTCTCAGGGGGTTAGGAAGTCCACAGGTCGGGGTTCAAGTTAACCCCAAACACCCACCATTGAAACACGAGACCAGCCGGGTGCAGAGGTCAAAGCTGATGCAAATTTAACATGGACTCCTATGCAGACTGGGGGCACTCAGAATCAGATCTGTAGGCAGGTAAGTACCCATGTCTTCAGAGGGCAGACCTCGGGGTTTTAGAGGAGCACTGGGGGGACCACAAGTAGACACTAAACATACACCCTCAGCGGCACTGGGGTGGCCAGGTGCAGGGTTCAAACAAGGCATTGGGTTTCCAATGAATCTCTATGAGGGGACCCAGAGGGGCACTCAGATGCTGCAGGCGAGGTCCAGGGAGTCGACATGGGCAAACCACAGGCTGGACAGGGAGGAGGGCTGCCTGTTGAATGTAGCTGCACTGGAGGTCGGGTTCTCCAAGGCATGGGGGCAGTGGTCTTTTAGGTGTCAGATATGTTCGTCTGGAGATTTCACAGACAGGGGGGTCCTTGGGATTTCCTCTGCAGGCTGGGGACAAGTCAGTTGTCGTCTTCCATCTTCTCTGCTGGGGGTTCTGCTAAGCAGTCTTTCTTCTTTTTTCTCAGGTCGCCAGGAATCTGACGACTTGGGTTCAGGGGAACACTTAACTCCTGGATTTAGGGGCGTTACAGGAGTCAGAGGGCAGTAGCCAATGGCTAATGTCCTGAAGGGTGACTACACCCTTCTTGTGTCCACTCCCTTTGGGGAGGGGGACACAAACCTAACCCTATTGATCATTATCCTCCAATCTAAGATGGAGGATTCTTCAGGGAGGGGGTCACCTAAGCTCTGGACACCTTAGGGGAGGTCCTAGCTGTGGTGGTCATTCCTCCCTGTTTTCCCTAATTTTCCCACCAGACTTGCTGCAAAAGTGGGGCTTTGTCCGGGGGGACAGGCAACTCCACTAGCTAGAGTACCCTGGGGCACTGTAACACAAGGCTTGATCCTTTGAGGCTCACCGCCAGGTGTTACAGTTCCTGCAGGGGGGAGGTTTGAAGCACCTCCACCCAGGACACACTTTGTTTCTGGCCACAGAGAGCACAAAGGCTCTCACCCCATGTGGTCAGAAACTCGTCTGGAAGTGACAGGCTGGCACAGACTGGTCAGTTCTGCACTAGCAGTTTGGCTAACATACAGGGGGCATCTCAAAGATGCCCTCAGGGTGCATTTTTCAATAAATCCCACACTGGCATCAGTGTGGGTTTATTGTGCTGAGAAGTTTGACACCAAACCTCCTAGTATTCAGTGAAACCATTAGGGAGCTGTGAAGTTCGTAGTGACAAACTCCCAGACCATATACTCAATATGGCTACACTGCACTTATAAGAATGGACTTAGACACTGTAGGGGCATATTGCTCATGCAGCTATGCCCTCACTGATGGTATAGGGCTGTAAGGCATGCTAGATGGGTGACTTACCTGTGCCACAGGCAGCGGTTTGTGGACATGGCATCCTGAGAGGGATGCCATGTCAACCAAGCACATGCACACTGCAGGAGCAATGTGAATGTGCTTGGTGAGGGGTCCCCCAGGGTGGCATCATACATGCTGCAGCCTGTGGGGACTTTCCCTGGCCATAGGGCCTTTTGTACCAGGGGTACCTTTTACAAGGGTCTTAACTGTGTGCCATGCGTGTGCCAATTGTGAAAACAACGGTACAGGTTTTGGGAAAGAGCACTGGTGTTAGGGCCAGATTAGTAGGATCCCAGCATACTTTCAATCAAAGTTGGCATGAATATAAGGCAAAAAGTGGGGGGTAACCATGGCAACAGTGGCACTGTGCTGCTACAGGTTAAGGACAACTTGCGAGAAGGACTGTGAGATTGAAAATTACTTCCTGGATCCACAGAATTTGTGTTTGTGAATTAAATGTGTGTAAAAATGAAGTTTTTCAAAGCTTTAAGGAGTGTGCTAAGAGGAGATGTTTTTATTCCAGTTAGAAAGGGTGAACCTACTCCACCTGAGGGTACACCAGAGTTTGAGGTGATATAAGAGAGAGGAATTTCATCATGTCTATGGGTAAGACAGTAGTGCAAAATCACCAAGAAGGAAGGTAACTTAGCTTTCCCCTGTTAGAACTTTCAATCGAAAGATTTTAGAAAATTTAAGGAGCGTGTTGCATGAATCAAAACCTCTTTCTAGACCTGCACAATTTGGAGTACTTGCCATTTAGGAATTTGTTTCAAGGCAGAAAGAGACTCAAACGTTTGAGAGGAGAATGCGAAAGGCAGAAAAGGCATTGGCAAAAGCTAGATGGGTTGAGGAGCAGAACATTTGGAGAGCAGACATGTTATATGGAACAAAATTATTTCCAGCAATAACATAGGAGTGTGATGGAAGTGTTAGCCCTAAAACCAAAAAGAAGGCCCATAGAAGACTTAGAGGAGAAGTTAGATGAACATAGAAAGACAACAGCCACCAAAAGTGATTTAGATGATGAATTTATAACTCTGCTTTTACAGAGTTGTTCTCCACCGTATAATGCGATTGAATCAGTAAATCAGAATGTAGCCCAGAGTGTAGCCACAGCTCCAGTTGCACTAAGCCAGCTTCGGGTAGCTCCAAGTGTACCTGCTACTACAGCAGCACAGGTGTCAGCAGTTTACCCGGCAGTTACAGTTGTTAACACAGCTCAGGATATCGCAGTTCCAGTTAAGCCACAGTAAACTCAGAATTCAGGAATGACTCAACTGGAGTCTACGCCTAATGTGAAGACACCTGCATAGATTGTGAATTAGATACAGATAATGCCTTTGTATTCTCCAATATCGACTACACAGACTGTTGCCCCAAACCAATCAAATCAGACCTTTGGTACAGTATTAACTGATCAAGGTACAGGACTGATGTTCCCACCAAGTCAAACGAATTTGTCAGGACCAGAAGCATTGACAGTTCCCATGACAATAGCTCCAGTTGTCCCATTGTATGCCCTGGGTAATAATTGGAGTGGTCTACAGACTCCAAACCCGGTATCATCAGTACATTCTCGTTTTGTGACCATGCAGAAATGGAAAGACTGTGCCAGCCATGACCCTTATAAATTCCTATGGTTCTAACCAGATATATAATAAAGTAGGTCCACTGATTGATGTACATATTCTCTGTGTTCCCCAGGTTAATGTGTGTTTGCTCCAGAGCAGGTTATGAGAACACCATGTATTACTCCACAGCCCATACCCCAACATAATAATATTAGTGTACAAGGATTATCAGCACAACATCTAACTGAATGGTTAGACAATGTGTAATATCAGTCTGGGGAAACACAACAGAGGGAGAAAAGGCACTAAATTTGTCTAGACTGAAATTGGAATTGAATGAACTGATTGAGGGAACACTTGTGCTGGATAGATTGGATTCTTATAACAAAAACAAGTTGCACCTTATGTGCAAGGATGTCACACAGCGCACAGGACAGATGTATGGGAAATTAGCTGATTTAATAGAGAATAATAAAATTGAGGTGAATAAACGCAAACAGTTAAAAATAGGTTATAGATAAGAATTTGATTCTAGAGACATTGCAAACATGAGATCACCTGACATGAAAAGTCACATTAGAGAGTTGATTTAAAGACTCCAAACACGGGGAGCCTTAAAAAGTGGGAAGGCAGATGGACAAAGAAAAGAGATCAAAAGAAAAAGCTGACTGCACCCTCAAATAGTGTCCAGGATGCCAATGAGAGAAATTCCAGAGGGAAATGTGTGCATGTCCCATAGAGCAGAAGTGACATGTTGTTGTTCACCAATGTTTACCCAAGGTTGAGGGAGAAGCCAGTTAAATGGTAACAACAAACAGAGAGGTATGTTGAGCTTGTAAAGTGTCTGTGGGAAGATTTAAACACTTTATTTGACATTTTGGTTCCAGCAGATTTGTGGGTTGAGTGTAAGCAGAGTATTGATTGGCCAACTCAGGAACCACCAAGAGAACCAGTGACGGTTGTGTTGTTAGAAGAGGTGATAAAAAGTTATTATAAGGTGATCAAATTCCTGAAAACTAGAGTTTCCCCTAAAGTTGTTGATTGGCAGAGGATTGACAGGACTGTCCAGGAATCTAAGGAGTCCATTCATGCTTATTATGAATTTAATCAGTATAGTGGTACTGATATTATTGCGCCGAGAGATATGATACATTTTGTGTTTAGATTTGTGCAAGGATTGAAGCCTGAAATTAGCAATATGATTCAGTATTATTTGATTTGTTGGCAGGGTAAACCGATTGATGAAGACCTGCAGTACGCAGAATACTGTAGTGATGAAATAAAATTGAAGCAGAAGAAATTAAAGGAGAAGGAGAAGGCAATGGTGATGCAAATTAAATCTGCCAAAGAAGCAGGAATGCAGGGTCCACGAGGGATAATGAGTACAGGTGGAATGTAGGGAGTACAACAGCAGGGCAATATGATGCCTCAGTTTAGAGGTAGAAATCGTGGTGCTCAAGTAAATTAGAATGCCAATGTGGCTGATGTTCTGTCCATGAAGAAAATGATTTGTTGTCATGCATGTGGCAATATCGGACACTGGAGATTGGAGTATCCATACAGTAACGTAATAATTTGGTGCAAGGTTGTGGTGTTGTGCAGATGGTTGACAACAGTCAATTTCAAAATCAAGGAGTTTGAAGACCCCAGAACCAAAGCATGAATGTTCCTACTGGAGCAGTACAAATGCAAGTTCCCCAACAGCGAATTCAGGTCCCACAGCAAATGCAGATTCCACACGCTCCGATGGCACAGCAACAGGTAATGGTTCCTCAGTGGAATGCAAATCAGAGGGGAAATGTAATTGTAAATTAGTTAATCACACAACATCCACTCATCAATTTCAGTGATGAGGAAGTGAGTGAACAGTATCAGAGTGAAAGTTCAGAAGAAGAAGATTGTGTGTTGGCTGCTTCTTTGGAGGTAGATCAGCGTGATACCATAATGAATGCAAATGTTATAGGTCATGATGTTTCATTTCTGGTTAACACTGGAACAACTTGTTCAACTGTCAGACCTGCAGAAGGCCCTAATGTACCCCTTTCTGTAAAGACAGTTGAGGTAGTAGGAGAAGCAAATCAGCATCTGGTAAATCCAATTACGGAGTACATCCCAGTCAAAATAGGAACCTTTAAGGATTTACCAAATTTGTATTGTGTGATTCAAGTCCTTTGAGTTTATTAGGAAGAGACTTGCTGTGTAAAATAAAATGTTCCATCACTTGTACTCAGGAAAGGATAGCAATCCAAACAAATTGTGATGATGAAACCTCCAGCCAATTTGATGAAATCTACCCCCTCATTTCATTGTTTCCTGTTTCCTGTCATGGCAGTCAGAGACTTGCTTGATGAATTACAGGAAAAAGTAAGATTGGGAGTCTGGGATCTCTCAGAAAAAGATATTGGACTCATACGAGGTACTGATCCAATCAAGGTACCATGAAAACAAACGCAGTTTTTCCCAAAACGTATCAGTACAACATGACCCCAGAAGTAATTGAAGGAATTACTCCAATAATTACAAAATTTGTTGGGCAGGGAGTTAAAAAAAAATAAGAAAAGTGATGGGCAGCCCTTGTAATTCCCCTATTATAGGACTGCGTAAGCCAAATGGAAAATACAGCATAGTCCAGGATTTGAGATAGGTGAACAAAATTGTGCTATCATGTTGTCCCGTGGTGCCAAATCCAGCAGCGCTTTTGTTTCAGATTCTATGTGACGCAGAAGGGTATTCCGTTATTGACTTGTCCCAAGCATTCTTTTCAGTGCCCTTACATGAAGACATACAATTCCTTTTCTCATTTAAATGTGACAACCGTGTATTTGTGGTGCCGTACTCCACAGGGATTCTCAGAATCACCCTCCATTTTTAATCAGATCCTGAAAAAGAACTTAGAGTCCTTAAATGTGTCATTTCAGTCTGCCCTGGTACAATACATTAAAGATTTGATTGTTGCCTCCAATACATGTGAAGCCTGTAGACAATATACAATATCATTGTTGAATCATTTTGGTGAAAACTGACATAAAGTTCCTCCTACCAAATTACAGTATTGCCAGAAGGAGGTAAAGGATTTGACTCACCAGATTAAGAAAGGTGCAAGAATAGTATCTCAGGAGAGAGTTGCGACCATTATGCAGATTAACTACCCCAGTCACCCAGAGAGATGTTAGAATGTTTCTGAGCGTTGTGAGCTACTGCTGTCAATGGATCCCACATTTTTCAGTAATTTCCATACCTCTGCAGAAATTAACACACAAAGGCATTGCTGTCCCAGTTCCGTTTGATGAAAAATGTATGAAAGCTTTCGCTGAGCTGAGAGAGAGTTTGTGCAGAGCTCTGGCTCTGGCGATGCCTGACTACACAAAATAATTTTAATTGTTTTGTCATGAACATGATGATTATGCTCTTTCTGTTTTGACACAGTTGCATGGAGGAATACACAGACCCCTTTACCTGTCTATGTCCGACATTCAGTTGAGGTCCTTTTGACTCAAACCAAAACCCAATACCTGACTAATGCCCGTCTTACCCATTGTTAGAAATGGGGTCTTTGGTTGACAGTCAGGTTACCCCCTGTTCAAGCAAGGACCCTCACTCTAGTTAGGATAAAAGAGAATCACCCTCAGCTAACCCCTGCTTACCCCCTTGGTAGCTTGGCAGAGCAGTAGGCTTAACCTCAGAGTGCTGGGCGTAAAGTATTTGTACCAACACACACAGTAACTTAATGAAAACACTACAAAATGACACAACACCAGTTTAGAAAAATAGGAAATATTTATCTAGACAAAACAAGACCAAAACGACAAAAATCCAACATACACAAGTCAAGTTATGATTTTTTAAAGGTTTAAAATAAAAAGAGTCTTTAGGTAGTTGTAACAACACACTAGCGCTGCTAGCGTGTAAAATGTACCTGGTTTGCGTCAAAAATAACCCCGCACGGGCGGTGTGCGTCGAAAGTAACCCTGCACGGCTGTGTGCGTCGAAAACAACTCGGCACGGCGGTGCGCGTTGAAAAAGCCAGCCACACGACGATCCGAAAGACCCGCGGCGCAGGGTGCGATCTCTCAGCCTCCGTCAGCGATGCTGCGCGTCGTTTCTCCTGCTCCGGGCGTCGATTCTCCAGTCGCGTTTCCTGCGGCGTCGTTTCTCAGCTGCGGAGCCGGCGTCGCGTCGTTTTCTCAGCCGCGATCGGATTCGCGTCGATCTTTTCTCCGCACGGCGCTCGGTGCGTGTATTTTTGTCCTTAGGCTGCCAGCCTCTCCTTTCAGGGTCCCAGGAACTGGAAGGGCACCACAGAGCAGAGTAGGGGTCTCTCCAGAGACTCCAGGTGCTGGCAGGAAGAAGTCTTTGCTATCCCTGAGACTTCAACAACAGGAGGCAAGCTCTACATCAAGCCCTTGGAGATTTCTTCTTCAAGATGGAAGGCACACAAAGTCCAGTCTTTGCCCTCTTACTCTGGCAGAAGCAGCACTGCAGGAAAGCTCCACAAAGCACAGTCACAGGCAGGGCAGCACTTGTTCCTCAGCGATCAGCTCTTCTCCAGGCAGAGGTTCCCCTTGATTCCAGAAGTGTTTCTAAAGTTTGTAAGTTTGGGTGCCCTTCTTATACCCATTTTAGTCTTTGAAGTCACCTTCCTTCAAAGGGGACTCACACCTTCTTGTGAAATCCTGCCTTGCCCAGGCAAGGCCTCAGACACACACCAGGGGGCTGGAGACAGCATTGTCAGAGGCAGGCACAGTCCTTTCAGATGAGAGTGACCACTCCACCCCTCCCTCCTAGCAGAGATGGCTAATCAGGAATGCAGATCACACCCCAGCTCCCTTTGTGTCACTGTCTGGTGTGAGGTGAAAAACAACCCAACTGTCAACTGACCCAGACAGGGAATCCACAAACAAGGCAGAGTCACAGAATGGTTTAAGCAAGAAAATGCTCACTTTCTAAAAGTGGCATTTTCAAACGCACAATCTCAAAATCAACTTTACTAAAAGATGCATTTTTAAATTGTGAGTTCAGGGATCCCAAACTCCACCTGTCCATCTCTTCTCTAGGGGAATCTACACTTTAATCATATTTAAAGGTAGCCCCCATATTATCCTATGAGAGAGAGACAGACCTTGCAACAGTGAAAACGAAATTGGCAGTATTTCACTGTCAGGACATATAAACCACATTACTATATGTCCTACCTTATCCATACACTGCACCCTGCCCTTGGGGCTACCTAGGGCCTACCTTAGGGGCGCCTTACATGTAAGGAAAGGGAAGGTTTAGGCCTGGCAAGTGGGTACACTTGCCAAGTCGAATTTACAGTGTAAAAATACACATCCAGACACTGCAGGGGCAGGTCTGAGACATGATTACAGAGCTACTTATGTGGGTGGCACAACCAGTGCTGCAGGCCCACTAGTAGCATTTGATTTACAGGCCCTGGCACCTCTAGTGCACATTACTAGGGACTTACTAGTAATTCAAATATGCCAATCATGGATGAACCACTTACATACAATTTAAACAGGAGCACTTGCACTTTAGCACTGGTTAGCAGTGGTAAAGTGCCCAGAGTAACAAAAACAGCAAAATCAGAGTCCAGCACACATCAACAACCTGGGGAACAGAGGCAAAAAGTTAAGGGAGACCACGCCAAGGATGAAAAGTCTAACACGTGTCCCCCCCAGCTAAAAGTGGGGAGCAACTACCCAACCTCATGGGAGTTCTCATCACTAAGGCGGAAGAACCTGGACAGACCATCAGCATTGGCGTGTTCTGTACCGGGTCGATGTTCCACCGTAAAGTCCATCCCCTGTAGGGAAATGGACCACCTCAACAGTTTTGGGTTCTCACCCCTCATCTGCATTAACCATCTGAGGGGTCTGTGGTCGGTCTGAACTCGGAAGTGAGTCCCAAACAAGTAGGGTCTTAGCTTCTTCAGTGCCCAGACCACAGCAAACGCTTCACGTTCTATGGCACTCCACCTACGTTCCCTGGGTAGTAACCTCCTGCTAATGAAGGCTACGGGTTGATCTAGGCCCTCTTCATTCAGCTGTGAGAGTACTGCTCCAATACCATGCTCTGAGGCGTCTGTCTGTACAACAAACTCCGTGGAGTAGTCAGGTGCCTTCAGCACAGGTGCTGTGCACATGGCAGCCTTCAGGGCATCAAAAGCGTTCTGGCAAGCCTCTGTCCAGATCACTTTCTTGGGTTGCTTCTTAGAAGTCAACTCAGTTAAGGGGGTAACAATGGTACCATATCCCTTAACGAACCTCCTATAGTATCCTGTGAGACCTAAAAAGGCTCTCACTTCAGTCTGGGTCTTGGGAGGCTCCCAAGCCAGAATCGTGTCAATCTTAGGCTGTAGGGGTGCCACCTGGCCACTCCCCACCTGGTGTCCTAAGTACACAACAGAACCCTGCCCTATTTGGCACTTGCTCGCCTTAATAGTGAGGCCTGCCTTCTGCAGGGCCTCTAACACTCTCCAGAGGTGTTGCAGGTGTTCCTCCCATGTGGAACTAAACACAGCAATGTCATCCAGGTAGGCGGCACTGAACTCATCCAGTCCTGCCAACACCTGGTTGACCAACCTCTGAAAGGTGGCAGGGGCATTCTTCATCCCAAAGGGCATCACATTGAAGTGGAAGTGCCCATCGGGGGTAGAGAATGCTGACCTCTCCTTTGCCCCTTCAGTTAAGGCAATCTGCCAGTACCCAGATGTTAAATCAAACGTACTGAGGTACTTGGCAGCTCCTAACCGATCAATGAGCTCATCAGCTCGGGGGATGGGGTGTGCGTCAGTCTTGCTGACCGCATTGAGACCCCGGTAGTCCACACAGAACCTAAGTTCTGGAGTGGCACCAGGAGCAGTAGCCTTTGGGACCAAGACCACTGGGCTGGCCCAAGGACTGCTGGAGTGCTCAATAACCCTTAGGGCTAACATTTTGGAGACTTCCTCCTTAATGCAAGCCCTCACCCTGTCAGTCACCCTGTAAACCTTATGTTTAACAGGTGTACTGTCCCCAGTGTCCACATCATGTGTGCACAGGTGTGTGACTCCTGGGATCAGGGAAAACAGTGAGGCGAACTGTCCCAGCACGTGGCGACAGTCCCTCTGCTGTTCCTCAGTCAGGGAGGGGGAGAGGATCACTCCCTCCACAGACCCATCTTTCTCTCCTGCAGACAGGAGGTCAGGAAGAGGCTCACTCTCTTCCTCCACCCCGTCATCTGTCGCTAGGAGCATGGATAGCTCAGTTCGCTCAAAGTGGGGTTTGAGGCGGTTGACATGTAGGACCCTCAAGGGGTTCCTGGGGGATTGCAAGTCTACCAGATAGGTGACCTCGCTCTTTCTTTCCACCACCTCAAAAGGCCCAGTCCACTTATCTTGGAGAGCCCTAGGCTCTACTGGTGCCATGACCCACACTTTTTGTCCAGGCTGAAACTCAACCAGAGTGGCATTCTGGTCGTACCACCGTTTCATGTCCTCCTGGCTTGCTTCCAGGTTCTCCTGAGCGAGACGCCTGAAGCGGGCAGTCTGGTTTCTTAGTGCCAGCATGTAGCTAAATACATCCTGGGGTGGTTTACTAGGAGCTTTCTCCAAAGCCTCCTTCACCAGACTGAGCGGTCCCCTCACAGGGTGGCCATAGATGAGCTCAAAGGGGCTAAAGCCAAGTCCCTTTTGAGGCACCTCCCTGTAAGCGAACAGAAGGCATGGCAAGAGGACGTCCCACTTACGCCTCAAGGGCTCTGACAGGCCCTGAATCATGCCTTTCAAGGTGCGGTTGAATCTCTCAACCAGACCATTACTTTGGGGGTGGTAAGGGGTGGTGAACTTGTAGGTTACCCCACACACCTTCCACAGAGACTTCATATAAGTGGATATGAAGTTTGTACCCCTATCAGATACTACCTCCTTGGGGAACCCCATGCGGGTAAAAACCCCCATCAAGGCACGTCCCACCACGGGGGCGGTGACCGTCCTTAGAGGAATAGCTTCTGGGTACCGTGTGGCATGGTCCACCAAGACCAGGATGAACCTGTTGCCCAGGGCTGTCTTGGGATCCAGAGGCCCCACAATGTCAATTCCTACCCTTTCAAAGGGAGTACTGACTACCGGTAAAGGTTGGAGGGGAGCTTTGCATTTCCCCCCACTCTTGCCACTTGCCTGACAAGTCTGACAAGATCTACAATAAGCAGCTGACTGCTTGTTCATCAAGGGCCAGTAAAAGTGGGAGACAAGCCTCTTATAGGTCTTGTCCTGCCCTAGATGTCCTGCCAAAGGCACATCATGAGCCAAACCCAGTAGGAAGGTCCTGAAGCCCTGGGGTACCACCAGCATACGAGCTGACCCCGGCTCAGGAACCTTAGGCTCACTATACAGGAGGCCATCCTCCCAATAAATCAGGTGAGTACCTGGCGCCCCGCCAGCCGCCTGGGCTGCAGCCTGCTGCCGCAGTCCCTCAAGAGTAGGGCATTCCTTCTGCGCTGTGCAGAATACTTCCCTGGTGGGTCCCCCTTCCTGCTGCCACTGCGACAGCTCAGGGACCTCCCCCAGTTCAGCCACCTGTTCCCCTGTAGGTTCCGGGGCATCACCCTCAGGCTCTGCCTCCTCCCGGACCGTGGGAACTTCTGGGGCGGGTTTCCCGCGCCTCCTGCCTTTCCTCTTCTTGGCGGTCCCCTGGGCCACTGTTTCAGGCTCCAGGGGCTCTTGACTACCCTGATTGGTTGCCATAGACCGGGTGGATACGCATACCCACCCAGGCAGACCCAACATCTCCAAGTGAGACCTGTGTTCCACCTCCTTCCAAGGGGAATCCTCCAGGTCGTTGCCTAGCAAACAATCAACAGGCATGGTTGGACTCACAGCTACTTTCCAGGAACCTGAGACCCCCCCCCATTCAAAGGGAACCTGCGCCACTCTGCAGAGGCGCTCAGAGTTGTCTACTGCAACTACTTGGTGAAGTACCCGGGGATCAATCTGCTCTTCAGACACCAGGTGACTCCTCACTGTAGTCACACTGGCTCCTGTGTCTCTCAGAGCCTCCACCCTCTGTCCATTGATGGTCACCCATTGCCTGTACTTCTTAGTGTTATCAGGCACTAGGTTTCTCTGGACCATCTCACTGTCCCCTAGTGAGACAAGGGTCATTTCTGCTGGTTCCCACCCACCTGAAACCAACTCCTCCCCAAGCGCTACACTGGCCAAACCCTGGGACGGTGCACCAGTGGGTGCCGGTGTACTTTTGGGGCATTTGGGGTCCCCCCTCACATGACCCACCTGGTCACATGAATAGCACTTACGTAGGGGACCACCTGCCATTGGCTTCCCTTTGGAGAACCATGGCCTCTTTTCACTGGGGGGTTGGGAATCCTTACCCTGGGAATCAGTTTGGGGCCCTTTAGAGAACTCATCCTGTTTGCCCTTACCCCCCCCTTTCTTCTGAGAGGGACCCTGCCCACCCTTGGCGTGGTCTCCCCCATACCTCTTTTGGACCCTGGTGCTCTCCCAGCGGTCCGCTTCCTGTGCAAGCTTCCTGGGGTCAGTCAGCTTGCTGTCAATGAGGTGCTGGCGCAGCTCTGGAAAACATAAACTGTACAAGTGCTCCCAAGCAATTAAATTGTAAAGCCCCTCATACGTGTTTACCTTACTGCCCTTCACCCAACCATCCAGTGACCTGCAACAAGAATCAACACATTCCAACCATGTTTGGGATTCCTTTCTCTTGTAGGATCTAAACTTCTCTTTGTACTGCTCAGGGGTGAGACCATACCTGGTAAGTAAGGCCTCCTTCATGGCAGGGTAGGTGAGACTCTGAGCATCCCCTAAGGCCGTCAGTGTGTCCCTCCCCTCTGCCTCAAAATGCTTCCACAGGGCTGCCCCCCAATGAGCTTCAGGGACCAGGTTCATGTGGAGAGCTGACTCATAACCCTTGAACCACAAGTAGATATCATCCCCCCTCTTATAATCCCTCACAAGGTCTTTTGGGATGTGTACCCTTCTCTCAGGCTGCACTGTAGAATTGCTGCCACCATCCCTACTGGACTGGTTTCTATGATCTATCTCTTTCAAGCTAAGCTCATGAGCCATTGTTATCTTCTTCTCCTCAAGGGCTAGCCTTCTCTGCTCCAATTGGTACTCCCTTTCTGCCTGTCTGTCCTGTAACTCTTCAGGTGTCAGACCCTTGGAGGATACACTGCTACTTGCCCTAGAGATTCTCCCCTGAGACATAGCAGGCCCACCCACTACATCAGTGTGAGTGACTTGCAACTCCTCTTCCCCCTCTGGCTCCTCATCTGTGTGCCCCTCAGCTGCTTTGGCTGTCACCCAGGCCCTCAGCGCCTTTTGCAGCTCATCCTTCTTGGATGAGCTCTTAATGGGACAGCCAACATTACTACAAAACTGCTTCAACTGAGCCACCTTGTAGCTCTCCAATTTCTCCAAGTCAAAAGCAGCTTCAGCTAGGGCATCTCCAGACTGAGACATGATGAGAGGTTAAAAAAAATATGCACAGTTCCAAAAACAGAAAAGCAAGTTCTCAAATGAAGTTTCAGCAAAGTCAATCCCGGGATCAGCGAAAAAAAAGAAACTGAATGCAGAGAAAAACAGTCCAAGTAAAAAACAAAAATCACAAGACTAGTAGTATGTGGTCACGTAGTGGTCTGAGATCAAAACAGTAGTGTACACTTAATTACTGTATGTCGAGTACAAATACAAGTCCAAATCCCGACCGCTGGTCACCAATGTTAGAAATGGGGTCTTTGGTTGACAGTCAGGTTACCCCCTGTTCAAGCAAGGACCCTCACTCTAGTTAGGATAAAAGAGAATCACCCTCAGCTAACCCCTGCTTACCCCCTTGGTAGCTTGGCAGAGCAGTAGGCTTAACCTCAGAGTGCTGGGCGTAAAGTATTTGTACCAACACACACAGTAACTTAATGAAAACACTACAAAATGACACAACACCAGTTTAGAAAAATAGGAAATATTTATCTAGACAAAACAAGACCAAAACGACAAAAATCCAACATACACAAGTCAAGTTATGATTTTTTAAAGGTTTAAAATAAAAAGAGTCTTTAGGTAGTTGTAACAACACACTAGCGCTGCTAGCGTGTAAAATGTACCTGGTTTGCGTCAAAAATAACCCCGCACGGGCGGTGTGCGTCGAAAGTAACCCTGCACGGCTGTGTGCGTCGAAAACAACTCGGCACGGCGGTGCGCGTTGAAAAAGCCAGCCACACGACGATCCGAAAGACCCGCGGCGCAGGGTGCGATCTCTCAGCCTCCGTCAGCGATGCTGCGCGTCGTTTCTCCTGCTCCGGGCGTCGATTCTCCGGTCGCGTTTCCTGCGGCGTCGTTTCTCAGCTGCGGAGCCGGCGTCGCGTCGTTTTCTCAGCCGCGATCGGATTTGCGTCGATCTTTTCTCCGCACGGCGCTCGGTGCGTGTATTTTTGTCCTTAGGCTGCCAGCCTCTCCTTTCAGGGTCCCAGGAACTGGAAGGGCACCACAGAGCAGAGTAGGGGTCTCTCCAGAGACTCCAGGTGCTGGCAGGAAGAAGTCTTTGCTATCCCTGAGACTTCAACAACAGGAGGCAAGCTCTACATCAAGCCCTTGGAGATTTCTTCTTCAAGATGGAAGGCACACAAAGTCCAGTCTTTGCCCTCTTACTCTGGCAGAAGCAGCACTGCAGGAAAGCTCCACAAAGCACAGTCACAGGCAGGGCAGCACTTGTTCCTCAGCGATCAGCTCTTCTCCAGGCAGAGGTTCCCCTTGATTCCAGAAGTGTTTCTAAAGTTTGTAAGTTTGGGTGCCCTTCTTATACCCATTTTAGTCTTTGAAGTCACCTTCCTTCAAAGGGGACTCACACCTTCTTGTGAAATCCTGCCTTGCCCAGGCAAGGCCTCAGACACACACCAGGGGGCTGGAGACAGCATTGTCAGAGGCAGGCACAGTCCTTTCAGATGAGAGTGACCACTCCACCCCTCCCTCCTAGCAGAGATGGCTAATCAGGAATGCAGATCACACCCCAGCTCCCTTTGTGTCACTGTCTGGTGTGAGGTGAAAAACAACCCAACTGTCAACTGACCCAGACAGGGAATCCACAAACAAGGCAGAGTCACAGAATGGTTTAAGCAAGAAAATGCTCACTTTCTAAAAGTGGCATTTTCAAACGCACAATCTCAAAATCAACTTTACTAAAAGATGCATTTTTAAATTGTGAGTTCAGGGATCCCAAACTCCACCTGTCCATCTCTTCTCTAGGGGAATCTACACTTTAATCATATTTAAAGGTAGCCCCCATATTATCCTATGAGAGAGAGACAGACCTTGCAACAGTGAAAACGAAATTGGCAGTATTTCACTGTCAGGACATATAAACCACATTACTATATGTCCTACCTTATCCATACACTGCACCCTGCCCTTGGGGCTACCTAGGGCCTACCTTAGGGGCGCCTTACATGTAAGGAAAGGGAAGGTTTAGGCCTGGCAAGTGGGTACACTTGCCAAGTCGAATTTACAGTGTAAAAATACACATCCAGACACTGCAGGGGCAGGTCTGAGACATGATTACAGAGCTACTTATGTGGGTGGCACAACCAGTGCTGCAGGCCCACTAGTAGCATTTGATTTACAGGCCCTGGCACCTCTAGTGCACATTACTAGGGACTTACTAGTAATTCAAATATGCCAATCATGGATGAACCACTTACATACAATTTAAACAGGAGCACTTGCACTTTAGCACTGGTTAGCAGTGGTAAAGTGCCCAGAGTAACAAAAACAGCAAAATCAGAGTCCAGCACACATCAACAACCTGGGGAACAGAGGCAAAAAGTTAAGGGAGACCACGCCAAGGATGAAAAGTCTAACACCCATTATAAGTTATTAATTCTCAATTCTCCCAATGTGTCCATCAAAAGGGGTTCAGCTTTGAACCCCGCTACTCTGTTGCCTGTTAATGTTGATAATCCAAATGATGTAAATGAAGTGGAACATAACTACCTTGATGTCACTGAACTATGCACCAAACCCAGACCTGTTATTCAGGATACTCCTTTAGAGGAGAATGATCAAGTTGTGTTTGTCGATGGCTCCTGTTTAAGAGACAATGAAGAAACACTGAGAGTTGGTTATGCAGTTTGTCGTAGGACTAGTTGAAGCTTTAGGAAGTCCTTTCTGCCCAAGTAGCTGAATTGGTTGCTCTTACAAGAGTGTGCTGTGTAGCAGCTCACAGTGACAATCTTTACAGATAGCCAATATGGGTTTGGTGTGGTACATAACTTTGGGCAGTTGAGGTACCAGAGAGGTTTTATAACCTCTTCAGAATCACCAATGCAAAATGGTGAAAGAATGCATAATTTATTAAATGCATTACAGTGGCATGAGAAAATTGAAGTTGTGAAATGTGCAGCACACCAGAAATCAAATTATTATATCTCGTTCGACAATGCCTATGCTAATCAAATTGCCAGATATTGTGCACTCCATTGCATCACTTTCAATGAAGAGTGGCACCAGTGAGACACATCAAAGTTTTCTAATGTCAGTAGTTGATACCTGGGATGAGATGAGGTTAAAAGATTGCAGGAAGAGGAGACGGGAGGAAGAATGCAAAAGTTGGAGTTGGGCAGGTTGTGTACAGAGAGAGGAAGATGATATCTGGATTTCAAATGAAGGGAAAGTAGTGCTGCCAAATTGTTTGTTGACATCTTCAGCTAGATATTACCATGGCCAAGTTCATCTAGGCAGAGATGCTATGATTCACATGTTTAAACTGACATGGTACAACCCCATATTTAGGTTAGTTGCAGAAGCAGTGTGTCACAGATGTGTGACATGTCAGCAAATGAATGTGGGAAAACGCACTGTGGTTAATTTGAGCCATTTAGGCAGATCGGGAGGTCCATTTAACAGGATGCAACTTGATTTTATTGAAATGCCTGCCTGCAATGGATTGAAGTATGTGTTGGTGATTGTGTGTGTGTTTTCACATTGGATAGAAGCATACCCAACACACAGGAATGATAGTCTTACTGTAGCAAAGCTGATGCTCAGGGAGCTGATACCTAGGTTCGGCTTCTCGACTTCTCTGGAATCAGGATCTCACTTTAACAATGAGATCATAAAATTGTTGCAGCAGCACTGAACATTGAGCAAAAATTGCACTGCAGTTACAGACCAGAGGCATCTGGATTGGTGGAGCAAATGAATGGAACACTGAAAGCTCAATTGGCAAAGGTTTGTGTCTCTACAATGTTGAAATGGCCTGCTGCATTACCACTTGTCCTGATGAGCATGCGTAGCACCCCTGACAAGAAGACAGGACTGTTGCCACATGAAATCGTTATGGGACGTGCAATGAGATTGCTAGCAGTGTCTGCCAGTGCATTTGTGAGCATAACAGATGACTTAGTGCTGTATTATTGCAAAGGTCTTGCTGATGTGGTTCGCTCTTTGTCTTATCAGGTGAAGCAGCAACAGTTCAAACAACCCAAGAGCAGTGTCACAGCCTGAAGGATGGTGATGGGTGCTCGTCAAGAAACATGTGAGGAAGACTTGCCTAGAACCTAGGTGGAAAGGACCTTATCAGATCATCTTTGTGACTACAACAGCTGTGAAGTTTGCTGTTTTCCAAACTGGATAAATGCAAGCCCGACATGGAAAGTTCCATGTCCTCTTGAAGTCACAGAGTTTGATCCCCTAAGAGTGAATTGAGAAAGTGAGGGGTTCAGGTCAGCCAAGCTGTGAGGACTGGACAAGTGGCTGAAGCGGAGCTTGTGCAAAATGATGAAAATGCAAGCGTCCCAAATGCAAACAAAGGTGCAGGACAGTCTAGTCAAAGCCAGCTGACCCCTGCCAACACAGCAAATGTCGAGAATCCAATTGCACCTGAAAAGAGTATGAAAAGAGGAGACCAATGGCCCGCACCCCAGCTGACCCAGTTACTGATATGCTCCCAAATATAACAGCAGCATCTGAAGAATCGAATCAAAGTGAAGGTGACATTTATGCTGTAAGGAGAACAAAAAGAAAATGAGTGCCGAACCGCAAATACTCGTCACCTAAATAGATCTACCTTTTTTGCAAATGAATGGGAGAACAAGTTTATGGCCTTTGGTTTTGAGCGTGAGAATTTAATTAAACATTCTGGAACTTGAAATCGCATTTGAACTGAGTTTTGAAATAACCTTGCCAATTGATCAACAGAGACACTACACACTGGAAGTGATAATCAGTGATCATCAGACTGTGATTTACTAAAGACAAACCTTTAAAACTTTGAGATTTATTTTAACAGTTTTATTTATTAGCATTTCAAATAATACATATCATTATTCACATAGCCATAACATGTTATACAGATTTACCGTATTGTCCTTAAGTAGCTGTTTTATGCATTATAATACCACTAACTCAAGGTAACTTTTATTGCAACCTTATATCCCAGTTTATTAAATCGCAGTGTAGGCGTCTAAGGTGCCACAGTTTCCCAGTGGCGTGTTTGTGAGACAGGGAGTCCGTTTCCATTGATTGCATCTCTGCGAGCCTGTATAACAGCCCTCCCTTAGAGCATAAGCCAATAAAGAAATACAAAGAAAAATAACTAAATAACCAGGTAACAAATTAACTTGCCTAAACATGGTTAGTACATCTGCGTGGTTGCAATTGCCAGATCATCGCACAGTGCGCATCTCTGCAGGCCCTTCCACCTATCAGTGTCAAGGGTCAGGAGGGGAGACTGCAAGGGAGGCCGTGCAGGGGGGAAGTCTCTGCCTGGTACGCATGTCGGTAGGAGTGAACCGAGGGTTAGTGCTCATCCGCGACTAGCCCATGTTGGTCAGGTGCCCCATCAAAGGTGACATCTGTGACAGCATCTAAAGTCTCCCATGTGTCTGCCACCTCTGCCCACATGGGTGCTATTGGTAGTCGCCTCAGTCCCCTCATTTCCTCTCTCTGTAGCGACCTTTCCTCTGCCCTCGCCCAGTGTGTGACCTCCGCTACCCATGTATCCAGCCTAGTCCCATGTTTATTTTTCCTAGCCATCTCCTGCGTGTCAACATCAATGCCAGGTCAGCGAACCTGTTCCCCACCTTTTTGAGAAGGCCTGTCAAAAAGTCCCAGTAAGCATACAGCCAGCCAGTTACCCAGTTGTCTGTTTAAGACATTGTGGAGCAGTGCAAGGACTCCCTCCACCCCCCTCGCCCCCACCAAGGAAATGTCTTAGTGTTGGACATTCTCATTTGAGATTTTGTTTAGTTGGGAATTGCTGATTTTTCTAGAAGATCAAAAATTGTTCCAAATAAGTGCAGAGACTTTTAAAAGACTGCTTAATTTTTTTATTTTGTTTGCTTTGCTTTAAACTTTTCCTTTTTCTTTTTTGTCTCTGGTTCTACAGAAGCCATGAACCCAGAAGAGGGTAAACATAGCAAATGTAAAAATGCATGCAATAGTTTAGCAATAGTATGTGTGATTGTGAGTATTTTATTGATTGCAGGTTTGAGTGCTTCAGTAACTCCGGAGAAGAGAATTACACTATCTAAACTCAATAAGTTTTATGAGGATGAGAGATTGCTTCATTTAGATGACGTAAAGGGAGACTGGTCTTCCAATGTTTATTATGGTCTACTGTATGAGTATGGAGATACAATGACTGCATGACAGTTTAAAATATATATATATTTTTTTGTTTGATAAATCATAGCACAGTAGTCAATCTGCATATCATGTAGTCATATCATTAATAGTATGCAGACAATAAGACAGTTGCAGATAGTATGGTTGCAGACAAAGAATAAAGGTACCAACCCCCATTACCCCCCCACCCGCCCTACTGCTCTCATTACAATCTCAGTCGTCTTGATATTGTCATACCATCAGTACCTATTACAATATCTATCATTGTAGTCATACTAGACCCAGAAAGCCCCACCCACGAGGTTCCGCAACCACTATCCCACACTCCCAGCAACCTAGACATCTCCCAATCCCAAAAGACGTCAAGCATCTCCAAACAATTTATATATCCCCAACAGTATCAGGTGGAGTATCTGGTGTTCTAAGATCATGAAGCATCTGTGCCCAAGCTGCTATGTTGCGCACTAACTTCTCGTCTGTTCAAACTTGTTTCATCCTAGCCTCCTTCGCCACTGCCCAGTCTGAGAAATATCTAAGCCAGTTCCCATACCCTGGCAGAATAGGGATGAGCCACTTAATCACAATACAACACTTTGCCAAAAAGAGTTCCAACAATATAAATTTTCGGCTTAGTTTGTTCCCTTTTGGTGCAGCGAGCAGTCCTAACGCACGCACAATTTTCCCCTAAGTGGCTCTCTCCAAGACTTCCACTATTTCTCTCCAATATAACTCCAGTGCACTACAGTGCCACACTACATGAAAAAAGTCAGCCGAAGCCATGGCACAACGTGGACACTGAGGCGAATATGAGGGATATATATGATGGAGGATGTTCGGGCCAAATACGTCTGATGATTATGATTTTTTTGTATAAGTTTAAAGTGCACATTTGTACTACTGGTTTTAGCACCCTTATACTCTCGTTTCCACTCTAAGGCAGAAATCAAGCACAGCGTCCGACCTTCTTTGTGCAGTTGGTGTAATGCCCGGGAAGTCGTCTCTCAGTGCTCTATAAATGTGAGAAATCAGTCTCCGTCCACCACCCAGGGTCACCAAGCCAGAGGTTCATCAGAGAAACAGGGCCACAAACTATGAGTTGTCACCACCATTTTAGCATTCTGTAAGAACTGGCCCTTCCCCAGCTGAAAAGAGACAATTGTGTCTTTTTGGGTGATAAATTGCCCTCAAAGATAAAGATCTCCCAAAACATCGCAGCCCCATCCTTCCATTTCTTCATGGACAAATCTAAGGCAATCCTCGCAAATGGCTGCAAATCCCACACTGGTCCATTATTAGTGTATGGGGTGCAACGGCACACACATGACACCATACAGGTCCATGCATTACAGACCTGTCGCACTTTATAAGCGGCCCTTCGTTGCGCCGCCCGGTTTCCCAGTTACAGGGCTTCCAGGGTAGTATCCCCACACCAACCCTTTAAGAGCCTCTTCTCCCAGTTACTGTCAGAGTCAAACTAATGTACTGCAGGGTCAAACCAGTGTACTGCATGCTGCTGTTGAGAAGCCAAATAATAAAATTCCATATGAGGGAGCTCAATCCCTCTGTGTTCCTATATCTGCCATAGCATAGGCAAGATAACTCTCTTCCTCCTAGTCACCTGTAGTAGGTACAATATTAAACTATCCAGATGTGCAAAGTGAGATTTGGGTACTTTATAGAGGGCATTCTGCAGACCATATGGGCACCGCTGCAAAATGACCATATACACAATGGCTGTCCTACCCAGCAATGAAAGTGGCAAATCTCTCCAAAATCTAATGGAAGCCCGTAAGTCCTCCAACACTCTGCCATGATTAAGATCATAGAACTTGTCAGTACTGTGTGCCAATCGAATCCCTAAGTATCGAAGACTCTCAGATCCCCACGGTAGTCCCACGGCTGGGAGGGTGTCAGTCTGGTCCCTGGTTAGGGCACCCATCGGAAATAAGTAAGACTTTCGAAGATTAACCCAGAGACCCGAGCACTCCCCAAAATTCCATAGGGCATTTAAAAGAATATGAATTGAAGACTCAGGGTGTTGTACGTAAACCAAGACATCATCCACGTATAAGGAAACCACATGCCTAGTCTCCCCAACGCGCAATCCCCAAGGATTCAGTGCTGTGTGAAGGAAAGCTGTCAATGGCTCCATTGCCATAGCAAACAAAAAGGGGGACAGCGGACATCCCTGTCGCGTCCCCCTTCTCAATTGAACGGCTTCAAAAATTAGTTCCCCAGAGTGCACACAGGTCATCGGACGATCATATAAGAGCTAAACCCAGGCAATATATTTCGGGCTAAGGCCCAGTTTATTTATAACTTGGCATAGATATCCCCACTCCACCAAATCAAAAGCCTGTTCTATGTCCAGGAGAGCAAACACAACAGGGAGCTCCCGCGGTAGTGAGGCATGATAAGTATGGGAGAGGCGACGAAGATTAAACATCGTACTACGATGGGGAATAAATCCACATTGATCCTCATGAATGAGAGATGCCAAGTGTGGGGAAGGATGCGCTGCCATGATACTGCTTAGCATTTTAACATCAACGGACACCAGAGCTTCTTGCATCAAATATGGTAAGCGGCCGCAGGCAAATGTCTCTTGGTAAACTTCTGATCATTTTTCAGAGAGAATGTCAACATATTTTTGGAGTCCATCAGAACTGGGCGTTTTTGATGTTTTTAAGTGTTTTATGGCAACCCATATTTCATCTCAAGTGATAGGTTTGTCTAATAGGGCTCTGTTGTCACGTGTCAATCAAGGGAGCATGACTGTTCAAGAAGGCAGTCTCGGAATCTAATAACACATTGTTGGGTGTAGTGTAAAGTCAGTCAGGGTGAGACTTAAGTACTTTATTAATTGCTATCTATGAGCATACCCGCTTGCTTGTAGCATCTACCAGTGCAGTGACCTGCTTGCGGTCAGATTGTTGCTTTAGCAGGCACACCAAGAATGCACCTGCCCTGTCATGCAAGCGATGGCGACAAGCTGTGTAAACATGCCTCTCGAGGCATCGCCAATCATCATGCAAAGCCCGTCAGGTTTGTTGCCATTCCTCAATATACTGTGGCTGTGTGGGGAGACACTGCTCAAAGTCCAGAAGTTTTGCTTCATGCTTAGAGATATCATTCTCAAGCTGGCGCTCAACACCATAGGTAGTCTGAAGACACCTTCAAAGCTTCCCAGTCACAGGCCCTAGTCGCAGATGTCCCCCAGTTAGCATCAAATAGTGTGTCAGGCCATCTCTGACTGTCCTCTCAAAGGGTAGATCGGTCAAGGCTTTCGGGTGTAGACGCCATGTCAAAATTACTGGTCTCTTATCCTTTACTCAATGTAACTAAGAGAGGAGAATGATCCGGTATGTATCGGGCTAGATAAGTAATAGCTCTCACCTGAGGGGACAGTGTTTCGGACACAAAGCAGTAGACGAGAGTACTGTAGGTGCGTGTTGCGGGCGTGTGACAGTACATCTTTAAAGTAGGGTTCCTATGTTGCCAGAAGACTTGTAAATGGAGCTCCCATATGGTATCTACCAGTTTTCGCGTTGTGAGGTTTCATGTGTCATCACCGTGGATCACAGTCTAGGGTGCCATCCAAAACACAATTACAGTCTCCTGCCAGTATGACTTCTGCCATCAAGTATGGGGAAGCAGTCCGAAGCACGTCCCCAAAAAAGGTCCCGCTGTCCACATTGGGGGCATTTACATTAATCAAACATAATTCACGGCTGCCCAGGGTTCCGAACACCAATACATAGCTCCCTTCAGGATCTAGTACATTACCTTTATGTTGGAATGTACCCACAGGGGCTACCCATATCAAGACCCCCCTAGCAAACCCGGATTTAGAGGTCGCATAAAGTTGACCCCTACAGCATTTGTGGAGACTAGAAATACAGGCCCCTCAGACAAGAGCCTCCTGTAATACGGCTATCGATACATGGTAGCTTTTAAGATGGGCATAGACACGACAGTACTTATCCAGCTGGTTCAAACCTTGTACATTCAAATATATTAATGTGTGAGTGTCAGTCATAAGTACAGTCTAGCAAGTGTACCCAAGAAAGCCATCGTATGTATCATGACATCCCCTTTCAACCAGTGAAATAAGAACCCCAAATAATTCCCCAACTTCCTACCTCCCCCGGGCAGTGACCCAACCCCTCCTGTGTTAACCAGAATGGGGTAGAGACCAATAGTCCCCACCCCATTACCCAGATAGATAATGGGAAAAAAGACTAAAAATTATACAAACAAGTCTGTGTAACATTTCGCTTCATCAGAGGTCATCACTGAGCCAAACCACAAGACTGAGCCTCCACTGGCCACAACACCGCTTGAACCCCTGTAGGGCTATGTGGCTGGTCAGCCCCGCAAACCACAGTAGGATATGTAGCATTTATCAACAGGATTATTAAACTTTCACATGAAACAATAATGAAACTAAGTGATAAGAAAGCATCATACCAGTAATGCTACCATCAAACATATATGTGACCAATGCAGCCTATAGCATTTCAAGAATTACAGTACCACCACAAATGACTCCGCATTCAGAGGTGTCAAGGCGGGCCATCCACAGTGGTATCCATATCTGAGTCAGGATGGCTTCACCGTTCTCCAAAGGTGCTCTGCCCTTGGATGTCATCCATCTCAGTGGCAAGAGTACCGTCAGATTGCGCAATTACTCTACTGGTTGACACTGAGGATGGAGTGCTACCCTCCAATTGTTTCTGGTTCTGTCGCTCTGAGCTGCGTCGCCCCCAAAGTTCAGGTCTCCCAGTATCTGGAGCATGACTGCATCCCGGAGGAGGGGACTCCGCGTCCACCCACTCACTAGCTTCCTATGGAGTGGTGAGAAAATGGACCTTGTTGTTGTGGATTACTCTGAGTTTAGCCGGGTAGACTAAGCTGTAATGCAAGTTCAGATCTTGCATCCTTTTCTTTACACCCATAAAGGATTTTCTTTGATTCTGATCCTTCTGTGTATAGTCCGGGAAGACAAGTATCGGGTGCCTTTCACACTGTGGCTGTCTATTATTCTGCACCTGCAGCAGGATCATGTTGTGATCTTTATAATGAAAAAAGCATACAATCACCGCACGCAGCAGCATCCCAGGTCACGGAGGGGGCACCAGAGCCCTATGAGCTCTTTCAACTTTAAAGAAAGACAAACATCCCCACCAGGGGGCCACAGAGTTGAGCCAGTTCTCCAGGAAGTGTTCCAAATTTTGCCCCTCTACCCCTTCAGGGAATCCCACAAAGCGTAAATAATTTCTACAAGATCTGCCTTCTGCATCTTCTGCATGTTCCACACCCCACGCAGCTCGCCTGCTTCCCGCGGCTCAGCACACCAGCCGCTTCTGTCACCTAATCTCCAAGCAGGAACAAACAGCACCCAAGCTGCATGTTTTGATCAGGGAGGCAGGCCAGGCTGCACTCCGGAGCCCGTCCGCCCCAGCTCCGCTCCGTCAGTGTCTCAAATGGGAATTCAACACCGCCGCCGATGCCCTGAGTATGCACTCAAACCATATTGTCAAAAAAAAGCAAGGTACTCGATTTATGCAACAGGATTACCTGCGGGCCAGCCAGAGCTCAAAGAAGCACGTCTACATGGCCATCTTGTAGGCCCTGCCCCCCACACATCTGTGCGTGACTGTTATGTGTGCACCCAGATTCCTTCATCAGTTCAAGGAGGGATCACATACCACACCATACCACTAACATCTGGTATTAGTTGTATAATCAGAAATATATAAGTACTTTTATGAAAACTTTGATCTTGTTTTCTCTTTTGTTCCTATTATCCAGCATTTGATCAGCATTGCAAAGGTTAAGAAAATAGATATAGTAGGAGGATTCTTTGAACCTACACTAACCTTTGGCACAGAATACACGCATAACCTAACATGTATCCTCACACAAGTAGAGAAAGAGTTCATTAATCAAGCAGATGACAGGAGAAAAGCAATAAAGGAACAATAGAAAAAGGCATAGTCTCACGCAGTTACACAAAGGAATCCACTCACAACAGACCTGGTACACAAGGTACACAAGGATTCTTAGCTTTAGAGTAGCAACATATAGGAAATCTTTATATATATAGGCCACAGTCAAAAACTGACAATAAGTGTGTATAGACTAGTGAATGCAGACATGTTTTTGTTTAAGAGTGTGTGGGATTGTATGTTAAATGGACAAGGCGCTGCTGTGCCTGGTGTATATTATATTTGTGGGAAGAACACTTATTCCAGGTTAGCGAAAGGTCTTTATGGCACATGTTATTTAGAGGTGTTTTTTCTGAAAATTTACCAAGTAGCCAATTTTGACTTCCCAGTATTGAATGAGAAACCCAAGAGAAGAACTAAGAGAGGAGCATGTAGTTCAGAGATTACCGGAGATATATTTGGAGTCTTTATTCCATCAGTGGGTGTGATCTTAAATGATGTTAAGATAAGGAAGTTATCAACCATTGTAGATAAAATGTCAACTGATTGTGCTGTAAGATCAATGGTTTTGCAAAATCGCCTTACGTTAGACATACTTTTATCAAAGGAAGGCGGAGTCTGTTGAGTTCTGAAGGTGCAACAGTGTTGCACCCACTTACCTGACAACAGTAAGGAGATAAAGAAACACATTTCTAACCTGACAAGTCTGAAAAATTACTTGAATGACCTGAAGCAGACAACTGTTTGGGAAACAATAGATGATGGATTCTCAAGAGTAGGATCTTGGTTTGGAGATTAAGGGAATGGATTTGTGAGAATTATCCTGAAACCTCTACTGATTTTGGATTTACAAGGCATGCAAATTCTGGAAGGTGCAAAGAGCAAAGAATAAACAGAGGAGGAAAGAGATTGAAAAGGAGAACATAAGAAATAAATACTACAGGCACCAGAAGAGAATTGAAAATTGCAGTAGGTCTAGACCAATGCTTTATCATACTACAAGACTTTGAGTTGTCTCATTGTAAATGAGAGTGTCCTTTCTATGATGGCATATATAGCTGTCAGAGGAGGGATTGATAGAGATTAAATTTTACTAATACATTAGTGGCATAGAAGTCATCCTATGGTGACTTATAAATCTTAATTTAAAAGCCTACCAGAGAACATTAACATGAAATTTAAAATGGCCACGTTTAAATGATGGTGGACATTGTGCCCTCTACTTGTTTTTGCATCACATATTATTAGAGATATAGTAGACATGAAAAGTATATTATGAGTAGTAAACAAACATGATTTATAAGTACTTATATTGATGTATACGACTTTAATAACAGAGTTATATGTGCGCAGAAAGATAAATGTACATCTCAGTTATTTTTTAAATGCTATGCATTAATAATGACCGCAATTAAATGAATATGCTATGCATATGTTGATTAAATGGTACGCATTAGCACATTTATTTAGAAATTAGAATTGTGTAATTAGGCTCTCTTAGCCAGACTAGGTCTGAAGATTCATTCTCGCAGCAATAATTTGAAGTGCTAATTCATCATGTTCCTTTTGACCAGAATTAGTTCCTAGTTTGCTTATGTGTTAGAGAATGTCTTATTGTATATGAGATAGCAATTGTGGTCCTGTGGACCTTAAATGTAGCGATATTTGTTCTAGCTAACGGTCTGACAAAAAGCATTATTGAATTCACATGAGAACTGTTGGAATCATCCTGTGACCCATAGGAAGAAATCGCAATGTTTCAAATGTTATACAAATTGTCATTTTTCAACAGAACTGTATGAACTCATCGAGATGACTTTCCACCTTCCCTGAGAAAATCCAGAATAGTTGCAACCCTTAAGGGCGTCTATAATTTTCATTGGATATTGATCCATTCGCGTAAGATGATTCCACACGCAGGACCAATCAGAACTCTATGGACATTTCTAGGTAGGGACAGACTTTTCGAACTTTAGAGGAGTTCCCTCTTTGACACGCCAAGAGTCAGTCCTTGCTAACCATCCTTGAAGCTGTTTCCCTCTTACCTCTTATCTTTACCCACGCTAATTGTCCCATTATCTATGTTGTTCACTACTACTATGTCCAATATATTCTGAACTGCTCTCTTGCCCTATGTGCAGCTCATGTTCTGCACTGCCCCTTATATCACTATCTACTGATGCTGTGAGCTCTCTGGATTGACAAAGCCTTCATGTCTGCCATGTCATGAGGAAAGGTACATAATCTGCAATGCGATATTTCTTGCTTCCTTTTCAGCTTAGATGACTTACACAAGTGTACTTTTATAGTGAGTTATCCTAGTTAGATGATTTTCGAAATTATTTTGGATCTTCCCTTTTTTTTGTTTTGCCAGCATTTGTTAGCTCATTCCCACACATGCTAATTTAAATTTGTGATAGAAGTAGGGATGGCCCAGCCCGACAATTGAATTCTGACGTTCACTTTTGTCACCATCAACTGCTTTGACATCTGTTTCTGTTGCGCAAATAATAGTTTTGTTAATTTGTGTCATCTTATTGCAATATTTAAAAGTATTGTTTAGTAGACTAAGGCCATTATTTATACTTTTTGCGGCAAAAAGTTTTGTGCCGGCTTGCATCATTTCACCATGCCAGCTGGCGCTAAACTTGGGCTAGCATCTTAAAAAAAAGACTCTAGCCAGGTGGGGTGGCAGTAGGGAAGGAGGGGTTTGTGCGTCAGCAAATGAGCTAGCCTGGTCTCGGGAAACACAGGAGTCATGCCCACCACCCCAATGGCCAGCACAGAGGACAAATGTCCCCTGGACATGGCCACTGCACTCTTCCTGGGCATGGCCTTTACACTCTGTGCCATGCAGGGGGCCCCGATGTCAAACATAAAAAAAAAAAAATACTTACCTGGACTTACCTGGGATGGGGTCCCCCATCCTCCAATGTCCCCCTGGTGGGGGTGGCAGTGTTCCTGGGGCTTGGGGAGGGCACCTGTGGACCCATTCCATGGTGTTTAACCATGGAAATGGGTCCATGGGTCCCCTAACGCCTGATCTGACCTAGGCGTTAAATAATGGTGCTAAGCATGCTTATTTAGCCCCTTCTCCCACGTCATTTTAGCATGGGGGATACATTTTTTGGATGGGTACACCTACCTTGTATCACATTGACGCAAAGTAGATTCACTCATCCACAAAATAGTGCAAGCTCCCATATTTTGACGTTAGACGTGTCTAACGTCAAAATATAAATATGGAGTTAGGTTTGCGCCAAATTTGCGGAAAAAAAATGACAAAAATATGGCGCAAAAAAGTATAAATATAGACCTAAATATATTTAGACGTTTCAGTCAGGCTATGGTTTTCATGTATTTTTTTTTTATTTAGTCTTGCATACAATTTACATTACTCTGGGTCAGTGGTTCTAATAAAGCTTTGAAACTTGATTCAGTTTGAAGTTTTGTTTCCGTGGCCAACTTGGTGGTAGTGTTGGAATTGTTTAGATTGCTAGCGTTATTTGCTGGTATTTAATGCATCTGATTACCCACTCTTCTCTGAGTCCAAAGATCCCATCGACCTCTAGTGAGGGATAAGCTGTTGGGTCCCACTGCAAGCGTGGTTTCAGAATCCAAAATTGGAGAAAGGGGATCGAGCCCTAGCACTTTCCACCTACTGAGTAAGAATCCAAAAACTTTACCAGTAGGCCAGATGAGACGCTGTTCTGGTATGCATCAAAACGTACCTATAACTTTCGGACCAAACATCTTGCTAGTGTAACACTTTGTAGTCAGTGTATAGAGAGACTATTGCAATAACAATGACTCTCTCTCTATTCCATCCCATTATGGGATGGGTGAGAGAGAGAGTGAGAAAAAATAGAAAGTGAGAGACTGAGAGAAAGAGAGAGAGATTTAGGCTTTGATGGATGATATACTTAGACTGAGATATTTCCAGACAGATTGAAAAGAAAAATGTATTTGTCAAATAAAAAGACTGAGATCACATTTCAGTATGTACCTTAAATATTTGAAGTTTAAAAGAAATTAAAGCAGTTAAATGACCATAAACACACCTAAGCTGGACCTCCAACCATCGGTATGGGCGTTTGTAGCAAGGTGAAGGTATTTTATGGTATGGCTGGGTAGTCTTACCATGAAATACCAACACAATACCCAGGAGTGGACCTCGGATTCACTCTTGGTAAACCCTAGATCAGTTCTGGTAGTGTGGCAAAGAGCAGTCAGGCTACTTAGAGAAACGTGTAAAGCATTTCAATTTACCAACATGGACAATAAGTAAATGACACGAGATTACTCTTTATTCTTGAACTTAGTAGCTTTTGTACAATCAGAGTTGTGGCATTTTGAAATACAGTACTTTGAAAGTTTAAAGGGCTTCCATTGAAGTCAATGGGAAAAATAGTAGTGTGCACTTGGGGACTTGTAGGGGGAGTTTCGATGAACCCATGGGAACTTAAGGTTCTGCGGGGACCTAGACCAAGAGTCAACAGTCAACCTGTTGTTACCTTGCTCAGGGAGTCCGGTTGCAGAGGTGACGGCTGTCCTTGGTGGTGAACGGTCTGCAGTGGTTGGTGCACTTTGCGCTCCATTGCAAAACTGGACTTGGGGTGGACACACACTCTACCATTCAGATGTAGAGGTCTTTGGGGGGGCCGGGACCAGGATTTGACCGTTGGATCTTCGCCACTTTGTCTGGCAGCTCCGGGTGCAGAGGTGGCCTTGAGCTGTCAATCACGGGCCAGTCGTGCCAAAGGCGCTTTGCTGCTTCAGTCAAAGTTACTTCCTTCAGGCTCCAAACCCAATCCAAACGCAAGGGAGGGGGGGTCGCTGGGGACATTGGTCAATATGCTGGGGGGGTGCTCTGGAGTCGGTGAACGCCACATTGCTGTGGGTTTCCGGGCAGGCGGCAGACAAGCCTTGGTAGCTGCAAGGGTGTTCCACGGACTTCTTGATGGCTGGATAGCAAAGGCTTAAAACATGGCACAGGGCCACTCCCACTCCTTAGATGCTGGACACTGAGTTTCTTCAGACTCAGGCACTCAGAGACTGCTGGGTCACAGTTCTTCTATCTAAGGCCTTCATTACTCCTGCAGGTTACAGGGGACTGGTGCCATCGGTCAGCGGAGTCTTCCTTGGGGTTTCAGTGCCCATGAAGGTCCCTCTGGTCGGGATCAATAAGCTTTCACCAGTAGCACATGCCGGGCACACAGTTCCAGTACTAGTCTTGGCATGTCACTCTGTGTCTTCTTCACACTGGGACTGAAGTCCAAGTACTGTTGTTGGTGCAGACGTCTCTTTGCGCTTCTTTCTTCTTGTCCAGGTAAAATCTAAGTACTAGTGCCAGGGGAGCCCCTTAAATCATGGTTTAAGGGTGTTATGGACAGTGGCCAATGGGCTACTGTCCCTTTGGCTAGTCGGCCCCTGCAGTGATGACTTCCTGTGGGGAGTATGTCACTTTCTACCCAAAACCCACCATTCTAGGGGCCGTGCAGACCTCCTACCCCATCATCAAAGGTGTGGCTAGTTTGAGGAAGGTGCACATCCCCTGCATATCTAATTTCCCGCCTGCCTGGCTGGGCAGGACAGCAATGATTTGTCCTCTACTGGGTGAGCAAATTCTTGTACATCAAAGGCGGGTCAAGCCTTTGAGGCTCCCCGCCCTGATACTTTTTTCACTAGCCAGCCTGGGAGGGAGGAGGTTTGACCTCCTTCCTGCCCAGGCCTTGTGTCGTACATCGTGCGAAGGTGCTAGCACCATCAGCAGGAGGTCAGACCTCTGTCTATGGTGGCAGCGGCTACGCAGAGCCCGCCAAAACATTACAGGACTAAGTAACCTGGTGGGCACCCTCTAAGGGTGCCACCTGGGCATCTGCTTTTTAATCCTAAACATGGGCATCACATTCAGGGTTAAAAAGCACTGTGTTTGATACCAAAGACGACTGGGTGAGTGACCTGTCCATGGGCAGTAACAGGGACACCGTCTGCACCTGGTGTAGGCAGAGTCTCACTTGAGATGCAGGCTGCTCATGCAGGCTGACATGGCAGCTCTGCAGTCTCTCTTTTACTTGGGGTACCCAGGATGGCACAAACAGTGCTGCAGCCCTGGTACCCCCTTTACCACCCTTGCCCTGGGTACCTTGGGTACCATTTACTGGGGACCTACAGGGATGGTAAGGTGCAAGGGCTCCTCCGCCCTTATGGAGGAGCCACCCCCAACCCCCAGCAGCGACAGCTGGAAAAGGTTTCCACAAAAACAATAATAAACTTTGTCCATTATCGTTTTTGGGGAAAAGGGACAGGCCATGGGGGTGATGAGCAATAAGGGGGATGAATGATATACTTAGAGTGAGATATTTCCGGACAAATTAAAAAAAAACGTGCTTGTCAATTAAAAAGTGTGAGATAACCTTTCAGTTTGTACCTTAAATATTTGAAATGTATTTGTCAATTAAAAATAGTGATTTCACCTTTCAGTATTTCTCGTAAATATTTGAAGTTCAAAAGAAATTAATGTAGATAAATGACCAAAGACACAGCTAGGCTAGAACTTTCAACCTTTGGGGGGGTCTGAGCCCTTCACCACTAGGCCACAGGTGACTTGCTTGTTTGGAGACTTCAGTCACAACTATTATATTCATCCCAAAGAATGTAAATGCAGAAGGACATAAATATCCCATGAGAAGGAACGTTTGGTACTCAAAATACTAGAAAATAAACAGACACTACACAAGGGTCTGAATTTTCAACCTACTCAGCAAGAGTCCAAGAGCCTTACCAGTAGGCCAGAAGGATGACATTCTGGTATGCATCAAAAAGTACCTATAAACTTCGTACCAAATAACTTGCTAGTGTAACGCTTTGAAGTCAGTGTTTGGAGAGAATATTATAATAACCATCTCTCTCTATCTCTTTTCCGTTCCATCATGGGATGGAAGAGAGAGTGAGAGACAGAAAGTGAGAGATTGAGAGAAAGAGCGAGAGATTTAAGGAAAGAGATTGAGAGAGAGAAATTCAGAGCGAGAGAGAGAGAGAGAGAGAGAGAGGGTTTTTTTAAGCTTTGATGAATGATATACTTAGAGTGAGATATTTCCGGACAAATTAAAAAAAAACGTGTTTGTCAATTAAAAAGAGTGAGATAACCTTTCAGTTTGTACCTTAAATATTTTAAATGTATTTGTCAATTAAAAATAGTGAGATCACCTTTCAGTATTTATCATAAATATTTGAAGTTCAAAAGAAATTCCTGCAGATAAATGACCAAAGGCACAGCTAGGCTAGAACTTTTAACCTTCAAATGTATTTGTCAATTAAAAATAGTGAGTTCACCTTTCAGTATTTCTCGTAAATATTTGAAGTTCAAAAGAAATTCCTGCAGATAAATGACCAAAGGCACAGCTAGGCTAGAACTTTCAACCTTTGGGGTCTGAGCCCTTAACCACTAGGCCACAGGTGACTTGTGTATTTTGGAGACTTCAGTCACAACTATAATATTCATCCCAAAGAATCTGAATGCAGAAGGACATAAATATCCCATCAGAAGGAACGTTTGGTACTCAAAATACTAGAAAATAAACACAGACACCACCATGTAACACAAGGGTCTGAATTTGCAACCTACGCAGCAAAAGTCCAAGAGCTTTACCAGTAGGCCAGAAGGATGACATTCTGGTATGCATCAAGAAGTACCTATAAACTTAGTACCAAATAACTTGCTAGTGTAACGCTTTGAAGTCAGTGTTTGGAGAGACTATTACAATAACCACCTCTCTCTATATCTTTTCCATTCCATCATGGCATGGAAGAGAGAGCGAGAGATAGAAAGTGAGAGACTGAAAGAAAGAGAGAGAGAGAGAGAGAGAGATTTATGGAAAGAGATTGAAAGAGAGAATTCAGAGAGAGAGAGAGAGGGTTTTTTTTTTTAGGCTTTGACGAATGATATACTTAGAGTGAGATATTTCCAGACAAAATTAAAAATAAAACTGTGCTTGTCAATTAAAAAGAGTGAGATAACCTTTCAGTTTGTACCTTAAATATTTGAAGCTGAAAAAAAAATGAAAGTCAAGAAAATACCCTGAAATACCCCAAGTTTGGAACTTTTGTTATTGAAGGAGTAGAGAGGGGGTCCGAGACCTTAACCACTAGGCCACAGGAGATTCTATTTTGTTCAGTATTCCATACATGCCTATGACATTCAACCCAAAGAATTTGAATTACAAATGGCATAAATGTCCTGTCACAAGGAGCATTTAAAACTCAAAATACTAGTAAATAAACACAGACACTACCAAAGTTTGAATCTTGAACCTACTGAATAAGAGTCCAATAACTTTACCAGTAGGCCAGAAGAGACACTGTGGTGGTATGCATCAAACCTTACCTATAACCTTTGTACTCTATAAACATCTCAGTAGTATAATGCTTTGAAGTCAGAGTATGGAGAGACTATTGCAATAGTGATATTGCGTCCCTTTATGACTAATTTACTCACTTTGGGACTCGTTTTAGGCCAATGAATCTTTTGACCCTGATTGAAGACACCTTAGGACGAGATAACTAATCAACATGTCAATCAATATGTCAATAACGTCATCAAGGTTTACTGTAATAAGACAACTCAAATTAGTCATAGACATTAATAAAACTCAGAAACCACCTTGACCTTGCAGTCATGAATAACCACACCAGTTTAGTACTATTATATGAAGTTTATTCCCTATTGATTACAATTCTACTAGTAAGTTTATTAGTCTCAAAACCAAGAAACACATTAGCATAGTCACAATATGGCAACTCTGATAAGATTTCCTCAAAGCAAGAATCACGAATATTAGAATATAGCACGACATCAATATAGGTTATCCTTAGCAAAGAATCATTATCACGTTATTCAACAAAGCATAGATTCAGTGATTTGTCTATTTGCGTCTGTTTAGTGAATCTAACCTCGAATTAGCATTGGCATGTTGGGCTTCATGCAAAATAATTTAGCAACACCAATTTAGAAAACATCTAACTATGGTCTCTGTCAAAAGAAGCAGTTGGTACCTAGAAAGGAAAAGCAAACAGACAATTACAATTTCATTGTCATATAGTTACCCTCCGTATTGGGTCAGCATTCAGGTTCGGTCTTCGTCCTCAGGACATCAGTTGATTCGACATCAGGAATTCAGCAGTCGGGGAAAAGGGCACTTCCCTCAGAAGGAGGTAAAGTGTAAACGGGCAATATTAGGCAAGGATGGTTTTAAGAACCAAACAGCAAAATCTCTATGCTGAGTAACAAAGTGTCTGGGTTATAGCAAAATGCGACAGCATCTCCCTCTCATGTATCTCCTAGCCTCCTATTCTGATTACTTCCTTGTGTCAAGGGTTTTTATCCCTTTTCTGTTGTACAATCCCCTAAAAGTTAATTGGTTGGGGATCAGTATCCCACTATCTCCCTCCAATAGAGTTTCAATGACTTCATTAAATTTGTCACCACATAACAGTTCTCACGTAGTTTATTGGTCCTTATGATTGACGTCTTCAGCGGGTAGAATGTCCGGTATGATTTCATACTCTTGTGTTCCTCTTTGCATCTTTAGTCAGTGGTTCCATTGTCTGTACCAGTTCAGGCGACCTTGTACCTGCAAGTAGTCTACACTGTTGCATTCAGCAAGAATGTTTCACTAAGCAATTCGAACTTCATGAGAACGGATCTACTACAGTTACATTCATCTCCTAGCTTTGGAAAAACAAGAGTTCATGTCCTTCAGCAAGTCAGCACACTGCACGTTAGAAAAATACATTTAATATGAAACCGGGCAGCTAGGCCTCGACTCTTGCTAACTAAGGCCTAATGATTTATTAGCAGAACTTTAACATATAACCTTTTAATATTAGTGCAAAATCATATTCTAATATAACATTTCATCATTACTAGTAAGTTTCATTAGTCATTTTATATATTGGCGGCCACTCCCCGTGGGCAAATTTCAAGCGTACGTTTAGCAAAATATATTAATACATTTTCTATGCAGCATTATTACTCATTAGTTCATAAACATTACATATTAATTTCTAAGTATATAAGCTACGCTCTCTCAATAGCAATCTCTCTCTCACTCTTTTCCATCCCATTATGGGATTTAAGAGAGAGAGGGAGAAAAAGAGAGAATGAGAGAAAGCGAGATTTAGAGAAAGAGATTGACAGAGAGAAATTGAGAGAGAGAAAGGTTGTTTAGGCTTTCACGAATGATATACTTAAAATGAGATATTTCCAGACAAATTTGAAAAGAAAAATGTATTTGTCAATTCAAAAGAGTGAGATCGCCTTTCAGTATGTACCTTAAATATATGAAGTTGAAAAGAAATTAAAGCATGTAGCTGACCAGAGCCACACCTAGGGTGGCATCTCATACCTTCAGTAGGGGGGGTCTGAGCCATTAACCACTAAGCAGCAGGAGACGCTTCTTTTTATAGAGTCCAGACATAACTATGATACTCAACACAAAGCATGTGAATGTGGAAAGACATGAATGTACCATCACAAGGAACGTTAACACTCAAAACACTAGTAAATAAAGACACAACCATGTAACATCAAGATTTGAACCTTCAACCTACTCAGAAGAGATGCTGCTCTAGTACCCATCAAAACTTACCAATAACCTTTGTTACAAACATCTTAATAGTGTAACTCTTTGAAGTTACTGTATGCGGAGACCATTGCAATAACAATCTCTCTCTCTCTTCCATCCCATGATGGGATGGAAGAGAGAGAGAGAGAGAGAGAGAAAGAGAGACAGAAAAGAGTTGTCAATTAAAATGAGGGAGATCACCTTTCAGTATGTAGCTTAAATATTTAAAATTGAAGAAAAAAAAAAAGCAGGTAAATCACCAGAGACATAGGCTTGAACCACCAACCCTTAGTATGAAACATCTAAGACCTCAACCACTAGGCCACAGGAGAACCGATTTTTTGAGGGTTCCAGACAAACAGATACACTGCTGCAGGGTCCAACTACACATCCATTCTGAGACTTGTTGAATCCCGCATGTTCACAGGGGAAAGCAGAGAATTTTGTTTGCTTAATTTTCCCCACATATTTTCATGTTTCTCTTGATTTGTTAGAATTTGTGGGCATTTAAATATACAAACGATGCTATTTAACATGCTTTATTTGGTTTTAGGCTCCATTCACACATCCATCTTGTTGGTTCAGTATTTGAATACCGCTGGGGCACTTTTGTATTTTCTCTTTTTTAATTGTTACTGTTCTATTCGTTATTTCATTCTAAAACTTACTGTTGTTTAAGGTGCTTTATGACTCATGATGGACAGGTTTTTACCCTATTTACATTTACGTTTATGACCTTTATTAGTATTAACATGTTATTTGTTTTTTTCTGATGTATTTCCAATGAACCACTATGCCCTAGTGGGTTTGATGTAGGTTATGAGAGCCTTATGTAATGATCACATAATTAATAGACTCACATTGTTTCCAACTGCTTTTAATTTCACATTTATGTGGTTATCGTCAGCTCATAAAACACTTCACATTGTGTAGAGTTATTATTTATGATTTTTGTTTAGTTTCACTTCATTTTTTACTTCACTATTTTTCACTCCACTTTGTTTTAAAAATATCATATAGGTTTGTTATTTCATTGGCATTTATTTCTTCTCCATTTTTAGGTTTGTGATTCCGTTTTTAGTATATGGACGGAATTACAATTAGTATACACAATCCACAGTCTGTTGTTTGTTTCATTGTGTAGATCCTACAAGGGTTTCCTACAGAAAATAACAGCTGAAATAAAACAATATTGAAATTGAGGTGAAACAAAACAGCCATTTTTCTCCACGTTTTACTCTGTAACTTTTTCCTGCGATGTCAGATGTTTGAAAGCAATATACTGTTACGTCTGGTAAAAAATGGTACCTCACTTGTGTGGGTAGGCCTAGCGCCTGCGACAGGATATGCCCCAAAACACGACGTGGACACATCACATTTTCACAAAGAAAACAGAGCTGTTTTTTGCTAAGTGCCTAGCTGTGGATTTTGTCCTCTAGCTCAGCCGGCACCTGGGGAAACCTAGCAAACCTGCGCATTTTTGAAAACTAGACACCTAGGGGAATCCAAGATGGGGTGACTTGTGGGGCTCTGACCAGGTTCTGTTACTCAGAATCCTTTGCAAACCTCAAAATTTGGCAAAAAAAACACTTTTTCCTGTCATTTCGGTGACAGAAAGTTCTGGAATCTGAGAGGAGCCACAAATTTCCTTCCACCCAGCGTTCCCCCAAGTCTCCCGATAAAAATAATACCTCACTTGTGTGGGTAGGCCTAGCGCCCGCGACAGGAAATGCCCCAAAGCACAACGTGGACACATCCCATTTTTTGACAGAAAACAGAGGTGTTTTTTGCAAGGTGCCTACCTGTAGATTTTGGCCTCCAGCTCAGCCGGCACCTAGGGAAACCTACCAAACCTGTGCATTTTTGAAAACTAGAGACCTAGGGGAATCCAAGATGGGGTGACTTGTGGGGCTCTGACCAGGTTCTTTTACCCAGAATCCTTTGCAAACCTCAAAATTTGGCAAAAAATACACATTTTCCTCACATTTCGGTGACAGAAAGTTCTGGAATCTGAGAGGAGCCACAAATTTCACCCAGCGTTCCCCCAAGTCTCCCGATAAAAATGATACCTCACTTGTGTGGGTGGGCCAGGTGCCTGCAACAGAATAAGGCCCAAAACTTGTAGAAATAGAGGGGATAGCACAGCGAGTTTATAAGGACATATTCTTCTTTTATACATCTTTAGGCTGACTCTGCTTTGGGGACCCACACAAGTGAGGTGTCATTTTACTTGAGAGACTGAGGGGAACACTGGGGAGTAGGAATTTTGTGCTGGAGAGGTGATCGTACAAACGAAAGTCAGGAAAATATGCTTTTTTAAGCACATTTTGAGGTTTGCAGAGGAGTCTGGGTAAGAAAATGTTGGGGATCCACGCAAGCCACACACCCCTGCACTCCTTGGGGTGTCTAGTTTAAAAAAATGTCTGGGTTTGGTAGGTTTCCCTAGATGAAGGCCGCACCCAGGACCAAAAACATAGGTGCCCCCTCCCCCCAAACACAGGCAGTTTTGTAATATATCATTTTGATGTGTCTACATACGTCTGTGATGTGCCAAACACTAAAATTGTGAAAAGAAACGCACTTAGGTTATGTGAAAAAGACCCCTCACCCACCAACCAAGTTGGTGGCATGCTTCATCATCGGGGTCCCACCGAGGCACCTAGCGTGTCACAGGTGTGCTGCAACGCCTGATTACAGCGGAACAGGTTTTGTCATTTTTACCACACATACTGGTTGGATTTGGCACGAGGGTGAGTGATGGTTCAGTGATGGTTCAGTGGATCAAATTTTATTAACAAGAGATTTCACAAAAATGAAATGCACTGTTAATAACTGAAAGGCAAGAAACTGAACCAATGACTCACAGCTCGTGAGCTGTAAAGCCGCGACAAGGCACCAACCGCTTTAAAGTCCATTCACACACCTTTCATACATGACACGCACAAGACCATTCACACCGCCAGCCACGGGCCCAGCACATTACAACACTCACATTGACAGACAGCGCCACTCAAGTACCCATCACTTACATACGCCCACATGCCTGATACAACAATCACACCAGATGATGGGAGTGTGTGGACTGGTGTTTAGCTAGCAGTGTGTTGCAGTAGCCAACAGCAAGTCAATATGTACACTATGTACACCCTCAGCCAAGCCCCACTCCACACAAAATGGCATCATTTTTTTTTTTTTTTTTAAACAAAGGAACCCCTAACTAAGTAGAAATAATTACAAAACTACAAACACAAAAGCTCTAACTAAGTACATGACAGAAATGCTAACCATGAAACTGAACACATGAAAATACAAAACAGACATGAGTTTACACTCATGGTTGTTCCCAGTAATTCTTCTGGGTGTGGTAATTCTTAAAACAACCACCCACACACAGCCCAGGCTTTGAAGGACAATCTGGGCAGTACATTCGAGTCTCCCTCCGGATACCTCTTCGAAAACACACTCTACATTTCTTAGCTGGAAAGTCTTTTTTGGGTGTGGGAGGAATGTGCTCAGCAAAGTGGCGATCTTTCAATCTAGCCACATCCTCCACCACTGCTTCTCTAGGAACTCTGGCCTGTTCCACCACAATAAGGCTCTCTATCACTGACTCCTGACATTTCACAAATGTCATCTTTGACTCTGGAGACCTATCCTTAAACACATTAAAAGCATTAAAGGTTGCTAAGTGGAAGAGGTGAATTGCTAACTTCTTATACCAAACGTAAGACTTACGAATAGCAGTATAAGGTTCCAACCTCTGATCAACTCTATCTACACCTCCCATGTGCTTATTATAATCTAAAATGCACACAGGTTTGTGCACTTCAGCAACCTGGCCCCAAACAGTCACGGGGGAAGTACTCTCATCATGGATGGTACTTAGCATGTAGACATCCCTCTTGTCTGAAAATGTCAAAGCTAGCAGCTCATCATTCCGCAAGGCACAGCACCGTCACCTCTCAAGTTTTTTACAAACAAGCTCCCTTGGACAGCCTTTCCGGTTACAACAAATTGTGCCACAAGCAACAGTGTCCACTTTAAACAATTCCTTGAACAACTGCACTCCAGTGTAGAAGTTATCTACATACAAATGGTGACCTTTGTTGAACAGTCGTCTACCAAGATCCCACACAATTTTCTCAGTAACTCCAAAAGTGGGAGGACAACCAGGGGGGTCCATACTGGAATCCCTACCAGTGTAGACACGGAAACTATACATATATCCTGTACTACTTTCAGACAGCATATACAATTTAATTCCATATCATGCCCTTTTGCTAGGAATGTACTGCTTAAAAATCAAATGACCCTTAAAGAGGACCAAAGACTCGCCAACACTTATCTCTTTGCCTGGAACATAGACCTCTGAAAACCGATCTACAAAATGATCAAGGACAGGCCTAATCTTAAAAAGACAGTCAGAATCAGGGTGATCTCGTGGCAAGGCTAATGCATTCTCAACAAAATGCAGCATCCTAAGAAGAAGCAAATACTGATTACGACTCATGGTCGCAGGAAATATAGCTGTTGCCATCAAGGGACTAGTAGACCAATAAGAAGCCAGTGACGGCTTCCTTATCAACCCCATCAAAAAAGTAAAACCCAAAAACCTTTTCATCTCCTCCAAATTTGTGGGAATCCACTGGGCAGCTCTAGAGTGTGGCCTAAGTCTAGCAGCGTTGTCCCTCAAATGCTGCTCCGTATACAAATTAGTCTGCTCAACAATCTCTTCCAAAAACACATCATCCATGAATAACTCAAAGAAATTGACAGGCAAAAAGTTCTCTGTATTGGCGCTACACCCCGGGAGACCAGTAAAGGCAGGCAACTCTGGCTGCTCCATGTTTGGGGCAACCCAGATATCAGGTCTTATAACGGGAAACCTTTCAGCCCTAGGTTGCTGCACTAATGGCACATCAGTGTCCTCCGCTAAAACAGGACCTTCGTCTGCACTGAGTGTGGCTCCCTCATCAGAAGATTCCTCTCCAACAGAAACATCAGAAACATCGCTGCAAGAATCTCTCACTTCCTCCTCTGCCTCAGATGCAGAGTCCATCTCATAATCATGATCAGACAATGACTCAAAAAGCATACCAATCACTTGCTGAGCAGTCATCCTGCGGCTAGCCATGATCTTTCCTATGAAAAGTAACTGGACAAATGCACCACCAACAACCAGCACTGTGTAAGATAAGTAATAAAGTGTAGCTTTATCAGTAACAGTTATAAACTCAAAAACTATACCGCTCACTTGCCTGAAAAAGCTTGACTCACCAGCAACTACTCTGCACAGACACAGCAATCACTAATGATATCCCACTAAAAAGAAAGAAAGAAAAGCAAATTAGAAATAGGACAAACCAAATATCATTGTGCACAAATCTAAGGACAATTTCACACACAATCCTGCGTTTAGTACACCCCCTACAAACATGTCATTCATGCATGGCAACAATACTCCTTTGGAGTAAATAGTTTTTACTTACCTAAAACATGCAACTATGCAAACCGCAGGTCAACCACCGCCAAAACCGCAAGGAGCCACAGCAAAGAAAGCAAAAGCTTTGAACTAGAACAAAATGGAGGAAAACATTTTTTATCACAAATGCAAATACTTCATCGGTTGACAAACACCCCACCATCAAACATTTAGAAATTGGTGCCTAAGTGGATTCTGCCATAGGGGCAGGTGGGCCTACTAAAAAATAGGCCTATCTTCCCCAAGGAGGGCAGAAAATACCTTTAGTAGTGTGTCCCCATGGGGAGCGACCCTTGCCCAAGGGGACACCCCTCAAACAAAAAAAACAAAAAAACACACACACACTATCCCTGGTGCCTAAGTGGCTTCTGCCACCCTTGGGGGCAGATGGGCCTAAAACAATAGGCCCATCTGCCCCCAACAGGGGCAGAAATGGCCAACAGGTCAATGCCCCCCACAAAAATAAACATAAAACAAATCCCTGCCGTTCTAGTGCCTTGGGGGCAGATCAGCCTAAAAATAATAGGCCGATCTGTCCCCAAGGGGTGCAGAAATGGCCTTGGTACATGTGCCCCCAAAGGGGGGGGCCGACCCTTGCCCAAGGGGCCGCCCACCCCCATTCACTAATACACACACACACTATCCCTGGTGTCTAAGTGGCTTCTGCCCCCCTTGGGGTCAGATGGGCCTAAATAAATAGGCCCATCTGCCCCCAAGGGGGGCAGAAATGGCCAATAGGTCAATGCTCCCCTTGGCGGGGGGGCGCCCCTTGCCCAAGGGGACGCCCCCCCACAAAAATAAACATATAAAAAAAAATCCCTGGCATTCTAGTGGTTTCTGCCACCCTTGGGGGCAGATCAGCCTAAAAATAATAGGCCGATCTGTCCCCAAGGGGTGCAGAAATGGCCTTGTTACATGTGCCCCCAAAGGGGGGGGGCGACCCCTGCCCAAGGGGCCTCCCCCCCCATTCACTAACACACACTATCCCTGGTGTCTAAGTGGCTTCTGCCCCCCTTGGGGTCAGATGGGCCTAAAACAATAGGCCCATCTGCCCCCAAGGGGGGGCAGAAATGGCCAACAGGTCAATGCCCCCTTGGGGGGGCGCCCCTTGCCCAAGGGGGCACGCCCCCCACATAAATAAACAAAAATAGAAACATCCCTGGCGTTCCAGTGGTTCCTCCCCCCCTTGGGGGCAGATCAGCCTAAAATAATAGGCCGATCTGCCCCCAAGGGGGGCAGAAATGGCCATAAACAACTTGCCCCCAAAAGGGGAGCGACCCTTGCCTAAGGGGCCGCTCCCCGACACCCAACAAACAAAGAAAAAGAAAAAAAAAGAAATCCCTGGCGTCTAGTGGGCATTCCTGCTGCAGGAATGCTCAAAGAGACACCGGGGGAAAGGTGCCTCTTTCTTTGAAACCCCCCACCCGCCTGGAAGAGAAACTCACCTCTTCCTCCGATCGCATACAGGAAGCAAATGGCTTCCTGCGCGACCGACACCCTGTAATGATGGCAGCGCGCGATCGCGCGCTGATGTCATTATGGGGGGGTGGGGTGGAAGGGGAAGGGCTTCCCCTTCTATCCCTGCCTTTGGGGTGGGGGAAGCATTTAGAGGGAGCGAGAGCACTCCCTCTGAGCTGTGTGCCGAGGACGTAATGGTTACGTCCTCGGCACAGCAGCACTGTGCCGCGGGGCGTAACCATTACATCCACGGCACAGAACGGGTTAAACATCAGTCAGGCGCAGGTTGGTATTCCTTCTCTCGATGAGGACGCACTCTCACACTAGGGCTGGGCGTTTTTTCATGGTTACCGGTAACTGGCATTCACTTGTATGTTTGTGCAGTTTCACGTTGATCCTTGTTGGTTCTTTTGGCATGACAGTCTGCTATGTTTCACAGAGACTGCGAACTGTGACTTGGTTTTTGGCTACTGCTGTTTTCATAATTTACACAGGAGTGCTCCATCAACATACTACAGGAGTTGCTTGAGGTAGTTTGAGCCTGTTTATGGCACATAGATGTGACAGTGCTCACACGGCGCATTGGATAATGCATGATTCATTTTTTAAGGTGGCCTCTATTACTTACTTATGGGTGCACATACTTATTACCTTTTACATGGGACATGTTTTGCTTGGCTTTTGGGTTATTTATAACTTGTTTGGGGATAGGGTAATTGATTATCCACCTATTTTGTGAAGGACACGATGTCTATAATGAAAGGATGCAAGACTGTATTGTGCAGTTTCATGCTTGGCACTTATTTCTGTGAGATAATCTGTTGTTATTCATTATTGAACCTGTGATGCCATTATTCATGTATTTATTTGGGCTATTTTATTATTTACAGTTAGCCCTGATGAAGGGTGTTTTCACCCAAAATGCATGGGGTCACTTTTGTAATCACCAGAAATTTTCAAATATGAACTGGCTACAAGCAATTAAATGAATTTCAGTCCATTAATTATAAGTTCTTTAGCTTTGTAATTTCTCTTGTACCATTTTGCTTACACTTAGATGATCTGTTTAAACCTTTGTTTAACCTTGTTCAGTTTGTAACCTTCGGGCATGGGCAGTGCATGCTCAATCTAGTACACTTTGTGGTCCTAGTTCATTTAAAAGGCTTATTTTGCCCGGTCAAATTGGCAGTTTAAACCTGCACATGCAAGCTGCAAGGGAAGGCCTGAAGACATGTTTTGCAGTTCTGCTGTAGTGGATGGCAGAATGGGTGCTGAAGCCTGCTAGTAGCATTGAATATGCATGCCATGGGTGCAGGTGGTACCATTTACCAGGGATTTAAAAGCAAATTAAACGTGACAATTAGGTGTACCATGTCTGAAAAGGAGGGCACAAGCACTTTACCCTTGGTTGGCAGGGGTAAAGTGCACAGACTTCTACAGCCAACAAAAATGGGGTTAACTGAAAATGCTAAAGAGCTTGATTGACCCTACAGGAAGGGCACATTTCCAACAGTAGCCTATGACAAGAAAGACACTGCAAGTCAAGCTGAGGGTTCCTGAGCTCTGGAGGCTGAACATATGCAGTGGAGGCTAGAGCGGAGGTTGCACTGGACATTTGATGCAGGAGTAGCACCTGAACTGAAATATTAAATACTGACAAGAACAGATAGGTAATAAAAGGCTGGGCATACAATGGCTGTGCTGAGATGTTTTAGGCTATAACTGGGTATAACTGTTAGGAATATGATGGCTGTATCTGGGCAGATAATGACGGAGCCCATAGAATATTGTGATTATACCCTAGTTAAAATATAGGTGGTATAGAAAAAACACACACTGTACCTTAGTAACTACTAATTGAGCACTTATTAGGCAGTTCTAATATGACAATTATGTCAATATGTGTGATGGTGTGCGTGAGGATCATGTGATAACAATCTTGAAATACATTATACAACAAGCTGGTGCACTAGAGGGGCTTAAGGGCAGTGGAAAGGGAGAGGAAGGCAGGTGAACTAAGTGTGAGAAAGCACATTATTTTGTGAAATACCCAACATTTTTTAAGTCTTTCCAAACAGATTGAGGGACAGAGTATGTGTGCATTTTTGTTTGTGTGTGCAAAATTCCTGGTGAAATCTGACATGACACCTCACCATACTTGACTAAAAGCCACTGTACCCAACTATTTATCACAAGATACATTTGTTAGGGGGTGTATCCACTCCCCATTCACCTCCCCAGAAGCTACATCCCTGATTGGCCTCAGATTTCACCTGTCACCAGGGAAAGAAAAGAATGAAGGGAAATACAGACACTAGTTAAAATAAAAAGTGCTGAACCAAAAACTGGTCTTCTTTTTAATAATGAAGAACCTGTAGTTGCAATTGACTTTCTTCTTTTTTCTCCTCAAGGAAAATGTATATGCTCTTGGAGAAACCCTTTCCCGTATACCACACCATTTTTGCAGGAGCTCCAGGCCCATTCCCATGTTCCAAAAGGATTTACTTGTGCTCCTAAAAAGGGGTAAATCTATACCCATTTTCAAAGTATGAATCAGTTGGAAAAATATTTGTAAATGATCACAAAAGTATGAGTTCAAAACATTCCCTATCATTCAAATCCTCAAACACTCATTCCCTGCACCTGTCATAGTATTTGCTCATGAGCAATATTATGCTACCTTGAATAATAGTAAGCATACGTAAATGGATTTACTACTGCATTGTCACTGTTTGTGAATGCCTTGTACATGTAAATGAGTCCATTAACATATGCATGACAGTTTTGTGTCAAAACGTATAGCGCCAGCTTTCATCACAAGTTGCCACAAAGGGTGGGCTAAGATCTGGGAAAATGACGTTAGCCAGGTGGGAGTGGCGGCATGGGGGAAGGAGGTTTTCCCCAAAAAAAATGACGTTAGGCCGGTTATAGGCAAAAAAGATGCCCCTAACTAGCCTAGCGTCATTTCTTGATGCAAAACCATCCATACCACATGACTCCTGTCTTATAAAAGACAGGAGTCATGCCCACGACCCCAATGGCCAGCACAGCGGACAAGGGTCCCCTTGGCATGGCCATTGCACCTAGTGCCATGTAGAAGGGCCCTTTTCAGGGTCACCCAATGGCAGTTTAACAACAAATGTAAAATACTTACCTATACTTACCCTACTTACCTGGGATGGGGTCCCCCCCATCTTCTGGGGTCCCTCTGGCGTGGGTGGGGGTGTTTCTGGGGTTTGGGGTGGGCACCTGTGGACTCTTTCCATGGTGTTTGACCATGGAAATGGGTCCACAGGTCCCCTTGCGCCTGCCCTGACCCAGGCGTTATATAATGGTACTAAGCTGGCTAAGCGCCATTATTTAGGCCCGCCTCACTCCCGTGCACCATTTTTGCACGGGAGAATAAATAAGGCGCTAGGACCTTAGAGTCATTTTTTGGACGGGAATGCCTCCCTTGCATCTCATTGACACAACTTGGTTTCACACATTCATAAAATGACTTTAACTCCAATATTTTGGGGTCTGACGGGTCTAAAAAATGACGCTAATTCAGCGCAAAATAAGTATAAATATGGGCCTTGATTTGTTAAACCATGATACCCTAGTGCTCTCACTTGCTTTAAAATATGGATTTTCGTCTGAGGCCTACACGTTATTTCTACAAGTTAATTGCATTCATTTTCATTATTATAAAACACTTCCACATTTGTCAGTTGAAGATCCAAGTTTGAGTTATTAAAAACAATGTTTTATTTGCATTTCAAAGTTTACACACCTCATTCTTGTAGAAGGGAAGTGGTACATATTCAACAATAGCATTGAAGTTTCATGTCAGCGTAGTCGACCACCCAACTACCTGCTCGCCTCCCCCCTGAATGTATACCGCTTTATGGGAGCTCTACCCAATGTAGTGCCATTCAACAGTAGCATAACTAGAACATGTGTATGAGGGCTAACATGTCTCAATACAACCGCCCCCACCTCCCTTTTGCTTCCGTAGGTTATCAGATGTGACTGACTCATTACACCGTTTCAAGTTAAGGCTGGTACGTGGCTTTGGCTATGGTGAACATTCTGGCTAAGGTGCCTCAATCCCCCCAGTCTGCACATATGGTTCCAGGTATGGTTGAGTACCTTGGGGGTTAAAGGTTGTTTAATTGAGAGGGTGGAGGGTCATCCAGTACCAATGTCAGGGTCTGTGATATAGCTTCCCATGCAAATAGGTCACCCAATAGCTTGTCGTCACGTGATCCAAATTTAGGTTATATCTGCAATTGCTCTGAGCACTGATCGCATTTAACACTTTCATGTGCTGATGGGAAATGTTTATTTTACATTGTGTATTATATTATACATATATATATATATATATATATATATATATATATATATATGTATATATATATACATATATATATATATATATATGTATATACATATATATATATATATATATATATATATATATATATATATATATATATATATAGACATGTGTGTGTTTTGTAAAATATTGTAAATAGATGTTCTGTGAATGTTTTCATAGTCCTAATATAGTACTTGTTTATCTCTATTTATTGTAAAAAATGAATACATAATAACATGTATTTTCCTCATGGGTTGGTTTGTGAGAATTTATGAAAAAAGGGGAAATGCATGACATCAGCCACTGCTACCGCTGTCACTGAGGAGGGGGCTATAACATTAGAATCCTGGTGCCTCCAGGTTCTAGAAGGGAATGATGTAAGTGAGCCGTACTGTGACTGTGACAGTTGGTAAGGCTGTGGCTGACGTGTAGGCATTGAAGCTTCTTTTCCACTTTTACATGTGTGAATCTTCTTTGTAGAAACAACTGCGCATTACACAGCTATATTTCCCACTGCATAAAATATCAAAGGAAAACTTGTTTGAATCTCAGAATAAAACCTGGCTATTTGATGATTAAAGTTAACCTTGTTGGTTACTCTTAGTGTTGACACGTCCGGTTGGGCAGCTGTGTGCTCTATAAATCTCGTCCATTGGTTGAAAGTCACTCTCCAGTACCATATCATCCTCAAGGCAAGATGCTGAGAAAAGTCAACTATAGTGCTATTAAGGATACACTAATTATTTTTGGTCTTTTTTGGAGAGGTGTGCATAATAAATATCAAAGTCAGACTATCATGGGTAATAAATACTGAGGAGAAAATATATTTTAGAAACATGTTGACAGGTTCTTATCTAGACTTTTTATACCAAAGTCCACATAAATGAACCATCAGGGTACGTAGATGTGGATTTAGGAATAGTAAATCTGCACTTTCCAAAATGCACTTACCTTTCGATATCTTGTCCCTAAATATTCTGTCCTCCATATTCTTCATGCTGATAGTCAGTAGTACCATTTTTTTTCAGTATTTGGTTTAGCAGAGACCGAGCTGCAATAAGCAGCAGATCACTTTTACGGAGAATATTATTACAGCGGGAGCATTTCTAATCATGAGGTGCTCCGCATAGAATAGTATTTGTGTGGGAGGCCCACTGGAGACCAGATTGTACTAGGGAGGGTGACGGGGGCTTTAGCTATACATATTTTCACATAATTTAATTATGCATATTTTCAACTTGAAGCACAGGGCGAAGTGAAGTTCAGGCAATTTTCCATTGTTTACCAGTGCCAAAGCGGGGTTTAGAAATCAGGTCCCTAAAGTCCAAAGTCAGCAACTCAGCAGCTAGATCAAATCTGTCATCATCTTTCTAACTCTCGTTTTTAACTAAATCCAAAATATTAAGCAACGAAACGAGAGTATACTTACTCCAACACTTCAATGTATCCCTCATAAATCCCACCTAATAAACATTATTGTACACATAATAACATATGAAAACATCTACTCTTCACAAAAATACCTTTGGAAGAAGCAAGGAGGATGAACCCAGTTAACAGACAAAGAAACGTCCCCCTTTGCCATCAACCTCTCCTTCCTGATGGGGTCAAATCAGGCAAACAACAAAAACTCTCTTAATCTTGGAAAAATATCCAGGTGACTACAACCCTTATACTCATATACAAAACTGCAACGAATCCAGCTACCCAGTCAATGCTGTATTAAATTTACCGAATTATCCATGTATTAGCGGTTTAATGCAGCACAAATGCAATCCAATTGATGTCACAGCATGTTACATGAGAGCAGTTACTTATTGCATGAGCAGTTTACATAATAACAATGTACACATACATTTTACATATGAACAGCTACATTCTGCACAGGTGCAGCTTAAGAAAGAAAAACGGTTTGCATGAAAACTGACCAAAAGTACAGTTTCGCATTGCCTAGTTGTGGTTCTCCGAGAGCGTTAATCTGAACTTTCCTAAAAGCAGAACCAATCGGGGAAAAGTCAAGCTGAGCTGTTTGTGGCCACTGTCTTATAAGGATGCGAAGATAGCCTTCCACATCAGAGACAACTGAGGTTGTGCATCATGGTGACTGCTGCAGTCTTGAACACTATAATAAAACCAACAAACTGCTTTGTTGAGGGTACTGTGGGTGAACCCATGGACCCAACCATTAATGTGGTACGTACAATAATATAGGATTTTTAATAAGGACTGCAAGATGTCAAGTTACACAAAACAGTCAATCTAAGGAGCTGTGGAGTTAAAAAAGTAAATCTACCCTTGCTCATATTTGCTTATTTTGAAGATATTTTGATAGTCTGTATTGTTGCAGGTTGATCTTTTTGTATTTAGTAGTTTGACAACTAACACAAATATAATGCTGTACACTGAGCTTGGTGGGAAACCAGACAGATGCCTGAAGAGCCTAGGTCACTGTGTTTTCGTCTTTGATTTCTGCATTCTAGTAGAAAAACATAATTTATTATCTTGCTAACAAATGTCTTACTACATCGTAGCTTGTCATATAATCCCCACCTGAATTGTATCACTTCGTAGAATCATCATCAAAGTCCCATGACAGCCACCGATCTTCCCCTGTGATGTCAATGTCAATGCATACTTCACTGGGTCTCCAATTTTATTTAGTTTCACCTGTGTTGCAAGGTTGTGTTGCATTTTGGATTACAAATCAGGTTATGTGATCTCTGCAGGAAAATCCCACATTCTTATATTCACTCCATGCTTGGAATTCCTCCAAGGACTCTATCTTGTTTTCCAGTGGGTCAATGGGCTCTACTGCACAATTTGTAAACCCTTCACACTGCTCCAGGGGTTAGGATAATCTTGCCACAGTAGTTTCCTGCATCGTAAAGTCTCCCTTAACTGCTGTCATTTTGGTTTCCAGTGTAGAAGTTTTGACACTTAGGCGGTCATTCCGACCGTGGCGGTCGGCGGTGAAGCGGCGGTAAGACCGCCAACAGGCTGGCGGTCTTTTTTCATGAATTCTGACCATGGCGGTTACCGCCATGGCCAGCCGCCGCTTCACCGTTCCGACCGCCACGGCGGTAACGACCGCCGGGCTGGAAACCTGGGTCTCCAGCCCGGCGGTCGTCACATACCGCCGGCGGTATTCCAACCCGCCTGACCCCAGCTTACCGCCATGGATTTCATGCGGTTTGGGACCGCCATGAAATCCATGGCGGTAAGCACTATCAGTGCCAGGGAATCCCTTCCCTGGCACTGAAAGGGGTCTTCCCCATCCCCAACCCCCACCCCGACTCCCTCCCCTACCCCCCCCACCAACCCTGCCACTCCCAAAAGGTTGCAGGACCCCCGTCCCCACCCCGATCCCCAACATATACACACACATACACACATACCCCCCGCATCCATGCACGCACGCACTCATGCACATACACACACCCCCCGCATTCATGCACGCACTCATGCACATACACACACCCCCCGCATTCATGCACGCACTCACACGCCCCCTCAACATACACACACGCACACCCCCATGCACGCACACAACTCACAACACCCCCCCACCCCCCTTCCCTAGCGGACGATCACATTACCTGTTCCGGTGATCCTCCGGGAGGGAACGGGACCCATGGGGGCAGCTCCGCCGACACCACCACGCCAACAGAACACCGCCACAGCGAATCACAGGTCGTGATTCGCTGGGCGGTGTTCTGTTGGCGTGGCGGTGGAGGTGGAGCTACCTCCACTTCCCCGCCTGCCGCCAGTATGGCTGTTGGCGGCTCTTCGCCCGGAAAACGGGCGGATCTCTGCCAATGGTCATAATGGCCCGTGCGGAAGACCGCCAGCACTGGCGGTCTTCCGTACGGCGGTCCCTCAGCGGTCTATTGACTTAATGTATCCAGTCGTTTTTTAAAGGAAACAAGACGTTGCTCGAATGTGTACCCTCATCATATGCATAATATTGCATAGCAATAAAATTATATCCATTCTATCAACCTAACAACTACATCACAAGGTAAATATAGGAAATCAGATGTTGAGATAAGAAAAGTAATTATAGATCTATAATGACAGTGTAATGGTAGGCATCATAGTAGGTGCTATAGTATTGCAGGTAAGTATTACCAACCTTGATACAATGTCATACAACCACTGCTCAGTGCCATCTCTATCTTTTTTTGGCAGAACTGCCAAAGACGCCATGAGACCATACTTGCCTCTGGTGAGAAACAGAAATGTAGGATCAAGACAAGTCACCAGTTTCTTCCGGCTCTGAATGTGCACCTCCATATGGAAGAAAGAATTCTTGACTTGTGATATGTTGATGTTGCCTTGGCTTATTTCAGGACATAGAAGGGCCACCACTTTCATCCTCATCCAAGGACAGCTCCTCTGATTTCTTCATTAACAGTCCCAAGTTGATCAGAGCACTGCCATAAGGGGTGATGCTGTACCAGAGAGTCTCAGTCAGTGATGCTGAATGCTCTTCAGCAGAGACCTACACAGTCTGTTTATCCACATGCAGGAGTAGGTCCATTATCCTTCAGTGTCCCTGCACTATCTGACTGGCTTCAACCATCCAGTAGGATGGTGCATATCACTGCATGAAAATTGCAGATTCTCCTAGACAATTATGAAAGAGAATTATGATTTTGTTAAAGACAAGGACATGAGTACTATGCAGTCTCTTTTCGTACTGCTTATTGCACAGCACTTTACAGAACTATGTATTGCAAAGTAAAATGTGTTACAGGAACTGACAAAGAATCAATTAAGTTCAGTATATAAGAGCCCAAAACCACCATCTCTTCATCTTTTCTTGATGCATCTTCCAACTTCAAAAGCCATGTGCACCCCTAAACAGCAACAATATCATAAACAATCCAAAGCACAGCTATATAACATCATCAGAACCTTGTTCAGTCTCCATTTTGGATGTCCATTCTGTGTCCAAATAGAATTAACCCATAAGCACGGGACATAAAAGGATCATTGGGGTTATCCCATCTTCCACAATGATCCTTTTAGTACATCCCATAAGCACTCCAGGTCTGGGCAACTCAGATAGTTTGCTGATTAGTTTAGGTTGGCCTAATGAACATCAAAACACAAGTGAGCCTCCATTGCTAGGGTGGAGGAAAACTTTACAGTGCTGGGATAGTACTCGCCTTCTGAACTTTAATAAAGATTATTTCTGTCCTTTACAACAAGCTAGGAGAATCTGCAATTACATTACAAGACAGTGTCTCGTATTATGCAAATCAGAGCATATCAGTCATAGTCATTGCTGTGTGTTCTACAAGGTTCCAATAAAATGTTTTAGGGGTTTAAACCCTAGACCAATCAGCGGATCTCAAAATATCCTTTAATATAGCCCCAGCCCAAAAGGCCATTGCCCTCCTAACTCAGTGTGCCCCAAAGTGACCTGGGTCTAATATATAAAATAGTAGAGGTGGGGCGAGCCATTGAAGGCTTGAACCAGGCCTGACCCCTGGCTGTAGCTCAGCTCGAGGACCTCTTGGACCCTTGAGTCTAAAATGAACCAAGCTTTCATGACTTGTGCTTCCTACTGCCACACTTCTCTCATTGTGCAATATGCTGCTTTTCTTCTCTGCCCCTCCTGACGCAGAAGTGCTGGCCAGCACGAACGTTACACAGAGGGGAGACAGTGAAGACAAGTAGAGCCCATCTAGACAGAGCTCCCGCACTCAGGGGGTTAACACAAAGGCACAATGGGATCACTGCTAGTGCTATTCACTTTTATTGATGGGAAGAGGTGTAACGGAGTTGGATCTTCCATGTCATTTGTTTTGCTTAATGTGTAATTGCCTTTGCTGAAGCGTTGAGCCACTTCTAGAGTCAGGTCAGCTCCTTGTTATATCAGGAGAAGCTGGTGGCCTCATTAGGAGTAAGTGATCTTCCCTTTCATTTGTTATTTTATTCAGAAATGCTACTTTTGCCAACTTGGTTTAATATGCAATCTGGTGCATTTTTAGAGAATGTACTAGTTTAGCTCCTCAAAGAATTAAACACAAAGCACTAACCTGTGAAGTAAAACGGGGAATGGATACCAATCTAGTAGTTGAATTGCACAATACAGAACCAGGAAAAGTGTGATCACAGCTATTTACTTGAAATACATCAGTACACAATCCTTTCTTGTATGTGGTTGAATGGACTCAAATGTTGCACCTTTTATAATAACACTCTAGGCCAAATATAGGGAGCATATGACACCTGACTTGCCTCTCATGGTTCACTAATGGCATCATCAGCAAGTTAGAAGGTGGGTGGTCCTAAGTTCATCTTTAGAAACTCACTTCTAATAATTGCCACTTAATACACTGATATAATCTAAAGCACTAAAGTGACACACACACTCACACACACACACACACAAGTCTTATCCTACTTTTACATGATGTTTGTTGCATGATTTACATGCCAAACATTCTTATGGCTCAGCGCATGCATGGGCTCTTAGAGCCAAGACAGATTATTGGCTTGTCTCTCTCTATTAACTTGCTGGCTCACCCAACCTTAATAAGTAGACATAGCTTAATACGCCTTGTGACATTAAAATTAACCCCCTCATCTGGAAAAAATCTCGTTGCAAAGACATGCAAAGTGCTGACATCAGACACCCTTTAAAACTACATAAATGTTGCCAGTTTAGCAGACAGTAGCTTAAAATATAGTGTGCCATTTTCACCCCCTGCGTCAAACAGATTCAGCACTAGAAACACTTACCAACCCATAGCTGAGTATCAGGGTTTAGGAGGATTCATGTATCTCAGCGCTTTATCATCCTACACATCACTGGCTTACCATCCAACTTTTCATGTCCCACAGATATGGCTGACCTATATGAATTAATGGTCCCATATGACTTCTGACCTACTGACATTGATTCGGCGAAATTCAAAATCCTTGTTACATTTGCTGCAATGGGATTTCACACACCAGTGACTTCATACTCCCCAAGCTGTCCTGTAAGCCTTAAGCGTGCTTTTCACCAAGGAAGCTTTAATGCATTCTGAAGCTTCTACAGAAAAGCCCTGGCACATTTGAAAGCCCCCCAAAAGATTCCAAGCCACCAGAGTCAACTTGCCCTGAGTGACCAGGCTGAAAGCCTGTCCACGGGGATTCTCAAAATCTGTATGAATATCATGCATGAATATCAGTAGCAGTATTGAACAATCTCTTGACAACTCCAAAACAACTGGAAACCATTGCTGACTCTTCCACAACGTGTAATCACCATCACCCTTGTTGACTATCTGCAAACCTGGGACAAACATCTGGAAATCATTACAAAGGGAGGAAAAACATAATGAGTCCTCGCAGACCAGTTGTTGAGAAAAGCACCAATAGCCTGATCTTCTGGATTAGGTCTCCAACTGAAAAAATCTGTCTAGTTGTGTTGTTAATCAGGATCCGAAGACATCTATACCAAAACACCTCCATAAATTGTGCAACTTCCTGAAAACCTGTACCTCCAAACTCCACTCACTGCTGTCATATAGATGCTGATCTGCCACCATATTGGACCAACCTGGAAAAATACCCTGCCTTCAATGAAATTCCCTGTTGGAAACAGAACTCCCACAGATGCTTGGCTATTTACACCAATGGCCCTGACCTTGTGCCCCCTAGCTTGTTGTTATATCTGACAGCTGTCAGATTGCCTATGCAAAAGATCACCACACATTTTAACCTTTCTTTTGCTAAAACTCTGAATTGCAAAGGAGCCTGCAAGAAGCTCTAAATGGTTTATATGCACTAAGGCTTCCTTCTCCGACCATCTTCCCCCAGTCCAACAGGTGCCACACCTTGCTTCCAGCCCTATAAACTGATATCTGAGTCGAAAAGTATATGTGGGCACATAGGGAAAATAGTTTGACTGTTTCAAGACTCTATGTGACCTAACCACCATTCTAGCTCTTCTTTTGACTCCCTGTCTAACTGAAACATCTGGGAGTAAGACAGACGTCTGCACAGATGCTTTATTTTTAACCTCTGTAATGCCCTGTAATGAAGCAGCACTGGAAATACCACCTGGATTGAAGAAGATAGGAGACCTACCACCCCAGCTAGATGTCTGAGGGAAATGAGAGAGCGAACACCAAGGTGTCCTCCCATTCTTTCTTGATAGTCTTTAGTTTTGTCTGTGAGAACATTGATACCCAATTTTCTGAGTCTCCTAAAAACACCATGTAGTCTTTTTGACACTACCAGGTCTGATTTCTCAACATTTATAATGAAATCTAGCTTCTGGATTAGATTCACTGCCTCCTGAACCTGTGTAACCACACAAAAGATTATTGGCCTAATTCACAAAGGGTCCCGCAGTCACTGCAGCGGCCCCGCAGTTGCTGCGGGGAAACTCCTGCAATTGTGGCAGGGTTCCTTACACATGGCAGACCGCCGTACAGCGGTTTTCCATTGCAGAGGTCCCATCACGACTGCAGGGCCCTTTCATAAATTAGGTCGTATATGTCTAGATAAATGACCATCCTCAGACCACTGAATCTGATAAATGTCATCACCGGCTTTAGAAGCTAAACGCCAAGGAGCTGAGGACAGACCAAAGGGTAAAGACCTGAATTGGAACATCTACCCTGCCACAGAACTTGAAGACACTTTCTATAGCACAATCAGATAAGTATCTTTCAAATGCAGCCTCCTAATGCAATCTCATGGGAGCAAGATTTCCCTTAGGCAAACACTGTTTCCATCTTGAAATGCATGCAAAACACAAACTGATTGAGGTCCTTTAGATTTATCCCTGGCCTGAATTTTTTTTCTTTCTTCTGAGCCAGGAATACATTGTGGATAAAGTCTCCTGGATGCTTACGACATGCTTCTATGGGCTCTTTGCAGAGGAGACCTAGCACTTGGTGGAAATTAGATCTGTCTCCCATTGGAAGAACTGTATTGGTAACAGAACCTTGTCCGGAGAGGGAGGAGCATGCAAATGTATCTGATACCCCTTTAATGCCTGTAACACCCACTGGTCTTAAGAAATAAGTTGGCACTCCTGATGAAAAAGGCCTAACCTGCCCCAACCTTTGCGTAGGGTAGGGTAAGGACCTTGCCTGTCTCCCGTATCAACCAAAGCACCCTCCCCTTCTGTTTGAGAAGAACAAAGGCCTGGAGAAACCAATCTGGTGGTTGTAGAAGGGTCTGTAGATATTTACCTGGCTGGTAAAACGACCTCTGAATCTGCCAACAGTGGCAAAAACTAAACCGAAAACTTTCATCAGTGATGTATGAGATTTGTCCAGAGAAGAAAATACCTGACATATTTGCAAATTTACTTAATATAGTACGTTTTCTTGTCATGTTGTTCAATGGCTATAAGTAGGTCACAAATGCAATTTCATCAGCCTTTCTGCCAAGAGATTTCCCATTTCATTACTCATTCCTGCTCCTCTACCAATCATTGTTCAGTTACTGTCCATCCAAGTCCAAGTGGCATTTTAAATGCTCTTTTCTATCTGTTTGTTTCTCTGACTTAGCAAGTGTCCTATCTCAAAGTATATGTATTGATAACAGAGGTCTTGTGTCTAGTCGGTCCATCTACATCTAATCATCTAGTCATGTCAGCCCAGTGCAGTAAATCCTCCACTAATTTATCAACCCATTGGCTGCTTTGCAGTTATACCTCTTATGCAGTGGCCCATTCTATCATATATTTTCCCTATGCATGAGTTGTTGGGGAGCGCATTGCAAGCCAATGTATTACAATCTTCCTTTTAGCCAATACTAAATTCACAATTATAACTTTTTGACTTATCTTTTTTCCTCTGTATAAGTCCGAGCAGTTGCAATTTAATTGTTGAGAGTAGTGTACGGCCCAAGCACTATTTTAGCTTGCCCGGCACCTCCTCTGAATAACCCTTAACAGACCAACAATTGTAAAGTCTGCCCCCTCTGTGAAGCACTGCAAGCACTAAGAGGCTCGCCCAGGGCAGAATTTACTTAATTTGACTGGGCTCAAATAGGTTATGTGGGCATAGTTATATTGAATGAGCTGAAGTCGTGCATTACGTGTTATTATTTTCACTTCTTTACATGCCCTGCCCTATTTTGCCTCTGTGATGGGCCCCTTGGTATTGTCCTGCCATTTATCCAGCACCTTTAATGTCACTAATGGTCTATCAAAACTTAGAGCTTTATATATACTGGATATCAACCTGCTGTCAGGGCGAACAGATCCACCATCTTGTGCTTTGGTGGGGGCAATTCTGGGAATGTGGATCATATCTCAGCTTATTATAGGCAATTTTAGCCTATAATAAGAAGTGGCCAGAGCCAAATCCAAAGCATTCCTGCGAATCAGCAGAAGTAATAAATCTACCCTCCAGATAAATGTCTGCAAGTATCTTGCATCACCCTCTTTCCCATTTACCCACCGCCACGTTGCAGGCAATTTGCATGAACAAATCTATGCTCCAGCTGCTTATGTGTAATGCAATTGACAGTCGTTTCAGGATTTCTTTTAACTGCAATGTCAGGTTTGTCTAATAATGGCATGTGAATGAGTACCCCTTTTCCTCTCATCAACAGACTGTCTAGTGGGTTATATCCGTGTATCCCTCTTAATAGTCTTTTCTCATAATTGCTTCCCCCTTCAAGCCAATGTACAGCGTATTGCAGCTGTGCTGCTACATAGTATCATTCAAAATCTGATAGTTCTAACCCGACTTTCCCCCTTTATGGCTTTAATGTGATTATCTTTACTCCGCTTGCTCGTCCGTATCAATTCCACAATTAATTTATCCAACTCATTGAACATTTTATGGGGCATCTCGTATACAGAGAGCCTTGCAACACATAAAGACATCTGGTCAAGAAAACCATCTTTTCCAACATCTCTTTACTCATTAGTGATAGCAGGATTGTGTTCCAAGACTTGACAAAGGCATGTAGGCCATCCAACACCCTTCCCATGTTCAGTCTGTGGCTTTCTGCTTCATCAGGCAAGGAACAGTTACCAGGAATAGACCTACATAAGGCAATAGGTATTTCAGAATACCCTGAAGTCTCCTCAATGGGGAAAGCTTAGATTTTTGGGAATTTATATGCAAACCAGAGAGCTTGCCATATTCTTCCAAAGCATGCAATAGTAACGGGACCGAATATGTTGTGTGTCTGAGGTACACTAAAGCGTTATCCAAATATAACAAGACAGTGCATGAGTGCCCTACCTCGATCCCCAGCCCTGAAGCAGCACTCTCAGCTCGCATGCCAATGGTTCAACTGCTAGTGCAAATAGAAAGGGGTAGAGGGGACACCCTTGTCATGTCCCTCTTTCCAAGTCTAAGCATTTTAGATCTGCAAACCCCTTGGGACCCTCACTAGGGGCCTCGTGTATAGCAACTTACTCCATCTCATCAGCTTCGGATTGGGAAGGCGGGCAATCAGACACTGGGCGATAGGCCAGTGCCTAAGGGTGACCTGTGGGCCGGCCTTTTTTGGGCTTCTGCTTCATTCCTCCCCTGCCAGGCCATCGCACGGAGGCAATGGTGGGTGGGGGAGGGAGAGAGTCTGGGATTTGGTCTCAGGGGGACAGATGTTGCTATGGCTGTTGGGCTATTCTCACTTTGGTCCCCACTGTAGCCCCCTGGCATAGAAGCAGAGTTTTTCCCATGACCGCTTCCACCCTAGGCCATTACTTTCCGGTCATGGTAGGCAGGGGAAGGTGGGAGTGAGAAGGGGCCTTTAATGGGGTGGGGGAGGTAATTTTGTGACCATTATGCCACCTTCCAGGCCATCACCCTGATGCTGTGGTGGCCTGGGGAGGGGTTGAATATGAGAAGCAACCTCTGCCTCGCTGGGGGGGAAGGTGTTGTCATCTTGGCCCCAATGTCTTCAGGCCTTGATGGAGGGGAGGTGTGTATTGCCAAGGCCTCGCTTTGAGGCCACCTTGCACAGAGAAAAAAAAATATAGAGGATGTTGGGTTAGGGCCATAGTTGTTGACTTTGGAAGTAGGTTTGTGCCCCAGCCTTGTCTGAACATCCTCTAATTCTGGGCAAATCATTTAATCTCTCAAGGCCTCTCGTAAAAACGAATTTGATTTTGTACAGTGTAACTGGTATTCACTCCAATGCCACAGGGCTGAGTTCACCCTATACAAACTGCACAGAAAAAATCCCATCTGTTCATCTTTTAAGATTCTGCAAAGGCTTACACGATAATTAACAGTCGGCCAGGTGACAACCCTAACCAGATCCGGTGTTGTGGCACTTGAGACATTTTATTTCACTTCACACACCTGGCAACAAGAAGTGCTTCTAACTTTCACCAATGTTACTGATTCTATAGGCTTTGAAATGTGTATGTTACCAAACATTACTCCAAAAATGAGTCCAATGAGATTAACCAAATAGTGTTGCATGAAAGGCCATGATCCGGAAAAATGGGGCACTTTTTGGAAGTGCCCGGGCCTAATTGTGATCCCAATCTAACCCTGCATCCCTATATTCTTGTCCCAATCACATATGTTGGAGTACTTCCCACACAAAGGCCAAGCCGACAGTATTGAAAGCCTGCCCGATATTTCCCCAAGGCCAATGCTTACTCGCCCTCTTTCAGTTGAGAGGCATGTAGTACTTGCAATAGTCTACGCAAATTACAAGTGGTGTTTCTACTCAGGGATTACCTTTTTATTAGTCTATCTTTTCATTCACGTACAGCATGCAGCTCGGCTAGGCTGAAAAACATTTCAGGCTAAGAAATTGATACTATTATTGCTTCTCTCAAATTTTCAGGGAACACACCTTTTTAATAGGATTCATAAAATCTCATAAGATATACTTGTAGTAGTTTCTCAGCCAGTTCCCAACATTGAGTTGGTATAATTCTACTGACCGCCCATCACATTCTGATTAGTGAGATCTGGAATAGCCTGTATAGCTGCTACTATTTTCTCCTTGGTAAGGTAGGCACCAAGCAGATCCCTCTGTTCCGACGTAACCTTTATTATAGAGGGTGTGTTTAGATAATCTCCCACTTGCTGGCATTCATGATACTCAGGCAGTCTGTGCACCACCTGCAGGTGATCCTCAAAAGTTTGATTTATAACTACCAGCGTTAGTATGTCCCTCCCATGACTATCCCTTACCATCATTATAGGCATATAATGCTTCTCTCTGTTAAATAGTAATCTGCACAATTTGACTCTTTCTCTGTGCAGTCTCTGATGATATACATAACACGTGTATAACATTTTAATGGGTTCCAGGAGAAAATTGCCTCTTTTCCAACTCAGCCAATTATTTCATTTTCTGTGGCTATTTATTTTCCCTATTCACTTTTCCAGAGAGGAAATCTCCTCTCCAGTGGGCATTTCCCTCAGAGTACCACATTAATGCCCTCCAATTCGGTGGCTCTCTTGCTTGTGCTACCCCAGTGAACTCCAAAGTATTGTGAAAGCCTAACGCTTAGCCACGCCATTGGGTAAATACTCAATCAGTCAATGCCTCCACACCAAGTCCCCATGGGGGAATCCAAGGGAGAGCTCCTCTGCTGTCACAAGAAATCATCAGCCGGCACAGGTCCGACAAATATCTTGCCAAATAAATTAGGGGGTGATTCTGACCCCGGCGGTTCAGTACCGCCGGGGCCAGGGTCGGCGGGAGCACCGCCAACAGGCTGGCGGTGCCCCGCAGGGCATTCTGACCGCGGCGGTTTGGCCGCGGTCAGAAAGGGAAAACCGGCGGTCTCCCGCCGGTTTTGCGCTGCCCTGGGAATCCCCCATGGGGGATTCTGACACCCCCTACCGCCATCCTGTTCCTGGCGGTTCGCCCGCCAGGAACAGGATGGCGGTAGGGGGTGCCGCGGGGCCCCCGTAAGAGGGCCCCACTGGGTATTTCAGTGTCTGCCTAGCAGACACTGAAATACGCGACGGGTGCAAACTGCACCCGTCGCACATGCCCACTCCGCCGGCTCCATTCGGAGCCGGCTTCCTCGTGGGGAGGGGTTTCCCGCTGGGCTGGCTGGCGGCCTTCTGGCGGTCGCCCGCCAGCCCAGCGGGAAAGCCAGAATGGCCTCCGCGGTCTTTCGACCGCGGAGCGGCCATATGGCGGTTCCCTCCAGGCGGGCGGCGCCCGCCGCCCGCCGGGGTCAAAATGACCCCCTTAGTCTTAACATTTTTGGACTATATTGACCTTGGGACAGTGTGCAATCTAGTCAGCTGTCTCCAACCCAAGCTGTGTTGCTTTTGAGACAGCAGGCACAGGCTCCCAGTCTGCCTGGGAGAGCAATTCTAGGGCGCTCAGGCCACTCCTGACACTGCTCTCATGCTGCCAGCAACATGAGAGAAGCATTAGGATTAGCCACAGGCCAAGCTGGGAGCGTGTGCCTGCAGTGGACAGTGGAGCCTGAAGAGCCGATTCAGCAATGCGACTGGTATGGTTTTATGGGGGGGGTTTGTGTTGTTGTTTTGTGCCCTCCATCCGCCCCTCCACTTTATCCCGATACCAGCCGCGACTGCCACCAAGGAAACAGTTTAGATGCCACGCCAATATAATTTCGGAATGAACATAAGGGATCGTAATCTGCAGTACTTCTCTGAAGAAGTCACCATCATCCATGTTAGGGACATAAATATATTTCCCAGGCAAACGTCATGTGCTTCTCGCATACCCAGCATCAATCACTATCTGCCCTCAAGACCTATTAGAACATTTTTTACTTTCCATGAGATTCCTAGGGCTATCCATCTGACACCCCTCTGTCAAAATTAGAATATGATGTGGCGTGTAATTGATCACTCAATTTTGTTTTTTTTACGTGCAGCAGTATTTTCTCCACGCATGTGTCTCCGGTAGCAGTGCAATACTCACTCTGTAGTGTCTAGGTTATGCATGCATTCTGTGCCTCTTAGTGAAACTGTCTTTCCCCATGACGTTTCAGGTTAATAATATCTTGTATTTGCCCCATCATTTGCACAATGATGAACGTTGAAGTCAGACGTTACGGTTAAATAATTCCTCTTCTGATTCTGTAACATTATCTCCTTGCGCACTCACTTTAAATATTCTTTTTTGCACTATATTCCGTATATTTTTCAATATTTTTTTTCCGGGGAATTGAACTCCCACACATGAGTTTAAAAACAACCTCACCAAAGGAGATATTTCTTAATTATAATACAGACAGGATTATAGAATTTAACATCTACATAAAACAAAATGCACCTAGGACTTCGGAGAAGAAACAGTTACCTTCTCAGTGAGACACACTATTTATTTGTACTACCGCCGTTCAACTCTTAGGCGGTCATTCTGACCCTGGCGGTCAAAGACCGCCAGGGCGGAGGACCGCGGGAGCACCGCCGACAGGCCGGCGGTGCTCCAATGGGGATTCCGACCGCGGCGGTAAAGCCGCGGTCGGACCGGCAACACTGGCGGTCTCCCGCCAGTGTACCGCCGCCCCATTGAATCCTCCAAGGCGGCGCAGCTTGCTGCACCGCCGAGGGGATTCCGACCCCCCCTACCGCCATCCAGATCCCAGCGGTCCGACCGCCGGGAACCGGATGGCGGTAGGGGGGGTCGCGGGGCCCCTGGGGGCCCCTGCAGTGCCCATGCCACTGGCATGGGCATTGCAGGGGCCCCCGTAAGAGGGCCCCTACAAGTATTTCACTGTCTGCTTGGCAGACAGTGAAATACGCGACGGGTGCCACTGCACCCGTCGCACAGCTTCCACTCCGCCGGCTCGATTCCGAGCCGGCTTCATCGTGGAAGCCTCTTTCCCGCTGGGCTGGCGGGCGGCCTGAAGGCGGCCGCCCGCCAGCCCAGCGGGAATGTCAGAATTACCGCCGCGGTCTTTCGACCGCGGAACGGTAACCATGACGGCGGGACTTTGGCGGGCGGCCTCCGCCACCCGCCAAGGTCAGAATGAGGGCCTTAATCTTTTGATTCTCCCAATTCAAGGAAAACAATTTAGCTGAAATAAACAAAAATACACACCCTGCGGGAATGTGGTAATCTCCCCCATGCGTCCTGTTGGGAGCAATCAAACAAAGTCTAAATAAGCCCTGCGGAAACCCGTTAGTTTCTACACATAAGTCTGGCTTTAAACTAATAAACAAAAGCGCCTAGACAGACACCGCAGGAACGCATCCGCTTCCTCACTCGTGTCCCGAACAAACAACTACCCCCAGGCCCTGGATTCCCAAGACTATTTCCCCATAGCGGACTGCTGCTTCTAAGTAACAAACAAAACAGTCCTAAACAATTGACCCTGCATCCTACACAGCAGTGTAGGCACGTTCCAAAATCCATAGATTGTCACTTCTAGTAAGAAACTGCATTTTGGGATATGTAGTTCTCTAAAGTGCTGTGTAATAAACAGTAAAAAAGCGACTGCATTATACGAGCCTTTGTGCTGTAATAAAATTGGAAGTGCTGTATTAGAGAAATTGGAAAAGAACCGTGCATCACCAGGTGTTAGTTGCTTGATGAACTCTAGTGCCCATGCCACTACTCTAACAGTATCCTTATTCAACAAATGTTGGTATAGAAAAACATTCTCAAATCACAGGATGATGCATCCTTAGATTGCAACACTGGAAGGATTCATTATATTGATTATTTTTGAGCTAGAAACAAATTTACGGTACACAGGATGGAAGGGAAGGTCGCTGCCTCAGGAGGGGGATAGATGTATTGGGTGGCAGAACTGTGGGTCCGATTTTGAGTTTGGCAGAAGCAGTAAAGACAGTCATGGTGGAGGAGAACGTTATGACCACCACCCTGCCTTTCCTCCACGGATCAAATTTTGAGTTGTTCACCGCCCGACAGACGACTCTATATATTGACAAGAACCGCTATCATGGTGGTTCCTGTCAATATAGGAAAAGTTTGTGATTGGCACCGTCAAACATGACAGCCGGCCATCAAACTTTCTTTAAGTTTTTTTATTTTTCAAATTAAATTCCCAAGTCAAGAGTTTGTTTTTGAAAAATTAGAAAAAACGAATGCCACCCAAAACATATGAGTTTTCTCCCATAGTGCGTGGTGATATTTTTCTTTTTACTGACACTCACCACCAGGACAGATATTAAAAAAAAGCCATCTGGCAGACAGTCAAACGGCTTACATATGGCGGCCCCTACTCCCTCAGGCCCTAGTAGGAAGTTTACGGTGATGGAGTAAATTTTACTCCGTCCAGGCTCACCTATAAATTGGGCGGGCAGACCGAGAGTTTGGCAGACAGGGTACTCCATATCAACAGAGTACCATATACTCCAAATCAGGGTCTTAGCAATGTAGTAAGACCAGGCCCTACCCTGCAGGTGTTGCCAGTATGAGGTGGTAAGTGTTGTAGCAAATTCATGTCTGAATTAAAGGATTTGTTTTGATACTTGTTGCAGGATCATTGGGTTGCAACACAAAATTAAACTGAAAGATAGCACTGTGCATGTGAGGCTTAAACTGCATACCAGTGCCATTACTGTTCAGTGATAAGTGGGCAATATTTTAAAGAGAATGTGTGAGGACAAAGTTATTGAATCAGCTACATGGTTGTGCCTTGTGGCAGTCACCACAAGAACATTGACAGGGGTAGGCTTTGTGTGAACCTGCACAGCAATAATGAAAACATCTATGTTGATTATCGTGCTTTGCCAAAGATCACCATACTAATGTCCATAAAATTGCATACAAATTCTGGTGCTTTGACTGCCTCAGGTACATATAGGACACATTCCTCTTTGAATGCATGCATATTGCTTTAGCTTTCACCTCTACTACTTTTCACTATGCCATGTATGCCACTGTATCGTGGTCTGTAGTGAGCTCTTGTGTTTCAGGATGACATCTCATTTTTTTGCAGAAAGTTTAAAAGCTCATAATAACGTTTTTAAGTCTCTACTGAGCATAGTTGTCTTGTTGCATGAACTTGTCTAATGACTAACATCTTTTTGCATGATGAATTGGGGCACCTGTGTCAGGTTATATCCAGTAGTCAAATCAAAATCAGATTTGTCCAATTAACCGTTTGGATGCACCTTATCACACTCTTGTGACCAATTCATATACTATTGGATCGGCTAAGAATGTTATTTTACATTTGAGGAAGATTTTGTCACATAGATCCAGCCCGAAAGAGCTGGTTAAGACAATTACCAGTTTTGTTAGGGATGCTAAGAGGCAGGAGCATTTTCAGCAAGTCAAGTTAGTGGCCAGTAATGCTCTTCACCTGTAATCCTTTGAGCTTAATGTAACATATATTGTACTTATTAAAGCTAATTGCCAATAGATTTGGAGGAGTTCTTTGGCAAATGGTGGATCATAATAACGGTATCATTACATTTCCTTGCAGAACTTTTACAAATGCTTCACAGAATCACAACAGTACTTTATGCTTGAAATGTAACAATGATCTGCACTTGTGCTGTGGATAGTTTTAAATTGCTTTTGTGTGGCCAGCACACCACAATTGTTATAGACCATGAGCCTCTTGTCTGTGCATTATTTAATGGTGAAATAAGTTATTCACACAAGTATATACATAAGAATTGTTTTTGAGTTTCTGCTGGGTGGAATGTCAGGGTCGATTGTTTTTTCTGAATACCTGTCCAATTATCTGATGATGTGGTAACGTGTGATGATGTGTATTGCACATTGTAGAAGGTTAGTAACACAAAGCTATGGAGCAAAACCATTTGATGCAGATGGTGGCTAGGTACGTTGTTGAGGATGGTCCCAGGAGTGTAGTTTTTCCCATGCTATAAACTAATTTCCTAAGGCCTGCTGTTCAGCTATCTGTGGAAAGAGTGAATGTTGAGACACTTATGGTTTGTTTCCAAAGAAGGTGTACTAAATAGTTTAGTACAGAATGAGCATGAAGGGGCATTGAGATGGGCATAAAATCTTGTACATTGGGTTAAATGTTTGACACTTTCATAAAAAGGCACATCTGTCATTTCCTATTCCTTTATTGCATGGACCCTGAGAGGGTTGCTACTGATTTTGAGAAACACTTAGGGCTTGATTTAGATCTTGACGGTATTACAGTCAATCCGCTGCTTTGCCTGTCCCAAGTACTCCTTCAAGCTGAAGGTGTTCCAACCGCCTTATTTAGATCTATGGCTGTTCAACTGCCATCCGTCTCAACTTAGTGTACTCCGTCTCGCTAGCTGTGACCCACAGCTGACGGGGCGGATTCCAATGCTGGCAAGCAGTACTCTGTCGCCATCAGGATGGCAGCATTCCATCGACCATATTTAGATAACACAGTCAAGCTGGTAGTGTACCAGCAGCAGTCCCATGACAGCGGGGGTCCGTCGCGGAACCCGTTCGGCATTGTACTATGGCTGTGGCTATTGGATGGATATTAGCAGTCCACACCTGATGTATATTCGACAACTGTGAACACCTGCAAGACAGACTATAAAACGCACTCCATTTCACACCATGATCCTTTGCCATTCCAATGCTGACCACCATTCTGAGGATGACCTTGCCACTGAACAACCAGGTTATTTTTTGTTTTCCTATTCTCCCGCTGTTTTTTCACTTTTTCGTTTTTTCAGTATTTTCCAACTCACTGTAGGGACACTACTATATTGTTTTTTTTCATCACTGTGGTAGGGAGGAGGAACCCTCATTTTACAGAGGGAGAATTGTCAGTCATGGTGGATGAAATTATTAGAGTAGAGACACAATTGTTTGGAGCACAAGTAGAAAATATTACCATATCTCAGAAAAGGCAAATGTGAGACAAAATAGTCAACAGAGTGAATGCTGTAGCTAACAATCTGCATATACAGGAGGAAATTAGGATGAGATGGAATGACCTGAAGGGGAGAATGCATCCCCTGGCCTCCAAGTGTCACAGGGATGCCCAGAGGACTGGCAGTGGTTCCCCCAGCCCCTCATTACAACTATTTCCCTGGAAGGAGAAGGTCTTGTAGATCCTACATCCTGAAGGCTTGACAGGAATCCCTGGTGGAGTGGAGACTGGTACATTACACCTATGTGTGTCTCAATAATCACGAATGGAGTCCTTGCCCTTAACTTAGCTGTTCAGAAGGTTTCTAGATGCCTATCAAAACATATCTATTTAAACTTCAGTTATCCAGATCAGTAGCATAATAGTTGGTATAATCTCTTTAACAATGACCAATATGTATTGTCAGATTGTATGTTATCCTCCAGGGATCACTCCTTGCATTTGCCCATTCCTTCGCTGTACCTCAATGTAGGTTGATTTACTTAAACAAAAACATGTTCCATCCATATGCACATGAAGGTATACTGCATGTAAGTAGTATCTTAACTTATTCAAATAATACAAATGTGTGTGTGTGTGTGTACACATCGTAAATTTGTATTTAATTTTCCCTGTATTAATAAATATAGGTATGTGTTCTTCACTTTTTTCACAAGTATTGGCAATAGTGTTTACAAATTAAACATGATGCCCTGCTTTTGTCTATGCAAAACAATAGTGCAATGTGATGTTGCCCGACCTTCATTTCCTTCCACATATGCCCAAAATTCAAAGCTTTATGTAGCTGTCATTCACCATTTCATGTATGTATCAAAATTTCATCTGCTGTGTTGATCCAGTATGTTGTCACCTTAGTGTTACTTCATTGAATTGATCTACTTACTTGCATAAATCATAGTGTGTATAATCAAAGGTTTCCAATCATGTTCTGTGGCATGCTGATTATAAGTACTATTGATGAACAATTTTTTTTGCAATGTTCATATGATGACCAATGCCATTAGATCCAATAAGTTTTACCATGGTTTGTTTTTGAGGCTGCAAGGCCTTGAAATGTCTCAGCTCTCACATCTTTTCTCTACTGTGTTGAGTTGCATATCTGGTACATGTAATGTACAATTTCTAAATATAATTTTACATTTCAGGACATCTCTCAATCATTGTTACTGAAGTGTGCCTCCATGTACATTAACCTCCATAAATAAAAAGTGAACAATCAAACATAATTCTTTCTTCTTTTTTAGGTTGCGTCTTCTGTAGCTGAAGACAGATTTGAGGTACAATACAGACCTATAATGTCTTTTTAATATGGGGTGATGTTTGACATTTGGCATCACATGTGCAAGGCTTTTTCTGTTCCATCTACCCCTGTCTGTGGTCCTTCTACATCAGGACAAAATACTCCTTCCACAGCCACAGACAGGGAGGCCCTGCCACAAGAGGAAACTGATCCACCCACCCCAGTCCCTGCACCTGTGCCCCTCTTCCCTACCCCCCAATCCCAGGAGGGGATGTTCATCTGGATCACCAGGAGAGAATGGCAAGACCCCCACCACCACCACCACTACCACCTCCAAGAGGCGCCAAACCTAATTTCCTCCAGTGTGTGTCTACCATTCACTCTGTGGACTGTTTTATGTATACATTTACCTGTTTTGAGGAGAGATGTATTTGAGCATTGGACTCCAAACAATTTGTGCTCAATATATATAGTTTCATCCACCATGATGGATGTTTGTTTTTTATTCTTGTTCTTTTCATTCTGGTTTCAAAGCTAATGCACTCATCTTTTTGTTCAAAATAAATGCACATAAAACAAAGTCCAAGACTGGTGTGGTATTCATTGCGGTAATTCCTTTTCTATGTCTTATGCACACCATAATTTTTTTAATCTGCCAAACAATATGATACTAAAACAAATAAGAGATACAAATTTGGTAATATGTTTCCCGTGTAAACAAAAGATGTAAAAATACATTTAGAAGTTGATAATCCAGAACCTTGACACCATGAAAGAAAGGGAATATTTTATGAAACCAAATTAAATAGGCAAACTATTGTTGATTCATGACCTCTGCTGGGGCCAGACATTCTGCCGTCACAATAGGAATCTTAGATGAATATCACCAATAGTCTACATCATGACAGTAACACAAACACAATTTGAGTCCACATGACAATTTTTAGGACACTGTGGCAGTATCTGATGTAATGTTACAACCACCATTCAATGTTGTGCTTAAAAAAAAGTTATTTCAACTACGAGGAGACACATAAACAACTTTCTACACTGAATACAAATTGAAGATTTAGCCAGTGTGAAGGAAGACCAGTATGCTATGGCTTGACCCACACATGTGATTAGAGCAAGTTAAGCAGCAAATATTGTCTTGTTGGCAACATCCAACGGAAAACAGGTCTGATACAATCTCAATAACTTCCATTCAATCACAATGCAAGTTGTCTCTGAATATGTTTCAACAGCAAGATTTAAGTCAGTTCATGTAGGCAGTAGCATATTGACATGAAGCCTTAGACCCTGTGCATGTAAGCCAGTTTGTGTCAAACAACATGAATTCTTATGCGAAACTGTTTTGATTGAAACAGACAGGAATGTCCACATTGGTGACAGAGTTGTACGTACCCACAATTACATTTAAGTGTCCTTCATTATGTCCAGATGAGAAATCAATGACGGTGAAAAAAGGGATACCTAAAAGGCCATTTGCAGATAGGTTACATCACATAGATGTTTTGAGTATTCCATCTTGATGAGTCAATATCAGACCCAAAACATGAATCTTTTGGAAATGTGTATATATGCTCTGTACTGAAGTGGGTTAGGAATGTATCTAGGCCTATGTATTTACTCAAGCTGTAGTATCCATTTCTCATGTAGAAAAATAAACGTGGATGAGACAAAAGGTATAGGATATAGGAGTTATCATGGGGAATTTCTAGACTGTGAGGAAATGGTTTGTGGGATTCTTCCCTACATGCATGAGATACTGATGGTAAAGAAGCCAGGTTTGAGGGCTTTGAAGCATTTTTAACCTGTACTGTTTTATGAGAAAAGTTCACGTTTCATTCTATTTACACAGATACACTCAAACTGTTGTATCTGTGTTTTCAGCATCATCTGGGCAAGGCAAAGTTGACAGCGGCCACGTCAGAGGGAAGAAGCTGGGCACTGTGGTACTGGTGCAGACACAACCAACACAGAGGGACCCAGTGCTATGGAGAGTGAGGGGACTGGCATGGAGGCCACCAGCAACATAACATCATCTTCAGAGGCCTCCAGGGAAGACCAGTCCCTAGTGGTGGCAGACCCATGTGCAACAATTCCACCTGCATCGTTGTCTGCCACCCACGTTTCCATCCCCACCCTCCCTCTTGTTCTCCTGAGGTGGCCGTAGCCACCCCCTAGAAGGGGTGGTGTCAACTTTTCTGCAGGCACCTCCCCTGTCCCTGTATACCAGGCTGTGCTCGATGAGGAGGCTTTTGACCTATTGCAGACTATTTCTGTAGGCCAGTCTGCAATAAAGAATGCCATCCAGGGGCTTATTGAGCAGATGACACAGATGCTAGCTTACCTGGATGGCATTCGTGGTGCCATGTCTGGTCTACAGAGGTCATTCCAGGCTCTGGTCTCCTCATTGACCACAGCCTCCCACCCTTTCCAACCTCTTGCCCCAACTCCCACTCCTTTATCATCCCTAATCCCTCTTCCCAGCCCTATCCAAAGCACACACACATTTGCAAGCACACACACATTTGCAAACACACACAAGCAGCACATAACGCAAAACACAGCAAGAAGCACAGACAAATACACATACATAGAGACACCACCCCCCACCACATGGATACCTCTCAGACACAACACCCACCATGACACAAACATCCAGACCCACACCTACAGACACAATACACAACATGACACAAACAAACATACCCATGACCATACACACATGCAAGGGGATATCCACAGGAACCACAACCACACACAGCGCCTCCACAACACACCCATCCACATACACACATACATTGTACACTACACACAGTGTACACAAACACCCACACTCACCCATGCAACAGACGTCCAGTAAGAGACACAAATCAATACGTGCACCACATACACCAGACCCACAGACACTGGCACCATCAACAGACATATGCACATCAGACACTACCATTTCCTCTACCTCCCAACCCAACCCCCCAACCACCCTACCCATTTTCTCAAGGAAGACCTTCTTTTTACCCTGGCCCTAACCCCTTCCACATCCCAAACCACCACTCCCAAACATCTTTCCACACCTTTCACACCCTAACCCACCCCTTCCACATCCCACCCCACCCCACCCCAACCCTTCCAAACCCAACCCTATCCCTCCTAAATCCAACCCCCCCAAACACAAACCCACTCCTTCCAAACCCAAGGAACCCCCCCACCAAGTAAGATCATTGGGGTGCCTGCTCTCTGCCCAATAGATGCCCCTCCCTGAGGAGGTTGTACCAGTTAGTGAATTAGGAAGCAAGTTCGGGGGCTGAAGCCCACGCGTTCACTTGTGGACAACTTTGACTTTACTCAGTGATGATGAAATGAGATAAAATGAGAGAAGTATCTCACGCAGATATAAAAAAATATTTAAGAATACCTTTGTCCTGGCCTTATTTGTGACTGCTACAAATTGTTTGCTGATGATGCTATTTCTGCTAATGTGTATGCCATGCACTTACTCTAATTTGTAACAGTGACAAGCACAGGTTTGACTTTTTAGGTATTTTTGGAATGGATACAATAGTGCTGTATATTTGTGATGGGCATGTTAAGTTTGGTGCAAGCATCCATCATATTACTGGTCACTTACAACAAAATTATATGTTTCTGTTTTTATGACTGGAAAACGCATGTGTGTTTATTTTAACAAGATGTGTATATAATATACACATATGCATTACACAGGGAACCTGACACTTTACAGTAAAATGACATCTGTTTGTCGTAAATTGCACAAACCAAGGTGACATGTGACCTTCATACATCTCTGACATGCTTGCAATTTAGAGTTAACATAGGTTGTGCATTCTGTGTACACCTACTTGTAGAATTTTGTAGTGCAATCACTACATTGTTATGGATTTCTGTAGTTCCTATTGGGCATACTTTTTACATTTATGATACAATAGTTTAGGGAAAATTATTGCACACACCTGTATGGACACATTTCGAGTTGGGATTGATATGACTTTTTGTGTAGGTATCCATGGCCATGAAGGCAGTTAGTAACAAATTAGTGAGTGATTCTGATATATCGAGGTGTGTTTTTAAACATTTTTCTAACAATGCCATTACAGACATATGCATTGCATGTCATTGTACCCTTGCTCGCAAGTATTTGTTATACATGCATGAGTCCTGTGCTAATGTACCCCAACAATTCAGAGGATGACAGGTAATGCAGTGACTTACCTTCTGTGCAGGCAACAACAGGGTTGATTTTCGTCTAGGTTCAGGAGCAACAGCAACAGCAGGACTTGCACATTTAGAATCATGGTGGCATGAAATGTTAAAACTAAAGAAAAGGTGAGTTTTGTCCTTTTATCCTTCCCAATTAGCCAACTTAGGTGTGGAGGTTTAGCCATCACAGTTGAGTCGACAAGAAGGCACATTGTGATTGGCTCAGTGGTAAAAGTGGCTGGAGTCCCCGCCAGCAGCCCCTTTTGCCTATGGCTTCATCGACACAGATGGTGATTTATGGCAGTAGCGGCAATTCGTCAGTGGTCTTTCATCTATGGAACTGCCAACATCTAAATAGAGCCGGAGGACCGCCTAGTAGATATCATGGAAATCAGACGGAAATTTGACAGTGGGACTGTTACCACCAAGATATAAATCAGGCCCTTAGTGTGTCTTCCTGCAACTCAATATTTTATGGACAAATTCACTAATGTCTCAAATGCCCTAAAGGTAATTGAACCGTGGATTACCTAAAATAACCTAAAACCTAAAATTCTGGTTCTAGGCCTACCTCACGTCCTTAAAAAAGCTGACTGGATCTGCCTTGTTTCCAGTCTTCTTCCTTGATACCTTTTAGAAACCTGCCTGCAGCCTAATGGATCTTAGGGTGTTCTGTGACCCTATATTTATCTGAACTTCCAGCTTGGAGCAGTGATCAAAACCCCTTTCCATAACTTAAAATGACTTGAAAATGCCCATAAAACACCACCAAACAGTTGTTAGAGCTCTTGTTCACTGTCATTTAGACTACATCAAAGCCCTGAAAAATGGACCGCTTGAATGAGAAATTTACAGGCTCCAAAAAGAAAAAGATGTAGCTGTAGCCTTAATTTCAGGCTAGGTAAGGCCCAAAATACCCTTCACTGGCTACCTTTCAAATAAAAAAAAACAAAATTGACTTCCAAATACTCTGCTTCACGTTTTGATGCATTCAAAACAAAATCTACAGATATACCGCCTTCAGACACCTCTCTTTTAATGACCACAACATTCCCAGGTCCCAAAAACAAACTGCAAATTCCAAAAAGAAAAGCATTTCTCTGTGGCTCCCACATGACTTGCATAAGCTCAACAACCTACTCACCTTAAACAAAATTGAAAAGCCATCTATTCTTTTTCTCAGGGACGTACGCTTCTTCTCTAATTCTCCCCCTTGCTAGTTCCTAGAAGAAGTTAATTTATGAAGAGTTCGAAATACAAATTGTATCACAAACGCAAACTGCCTTTATGAAGCGTTTGTGATACAACATAATATAACAAATGGAAAGAGAACATTTTGCCTAGTGCCAGGCCATGTACATGGAAGATTGTGATAAGCGGGAAGCAGTGAAGGAAAGGTGGAAACAGCAAATGTTTTCGCGAATTTTGAATTAGTGGGAGTAAAAGAGAAGGCAGTTCATGCACCAAAAAATAATTGCTGGAATATAGAATGATTCATTGACGGGGCTGCCAAGCAATTATATGAAAATAGTATGCAAGGAGGGTAAAGGTGTCAGTTAAGGAAACGTTGCTCTAAAAGAGGTTGTGTCTGAATGTTCATGCCGCCATTTGACAGTAGAAAAGACGAAGATTTAGGAAAGAGAGGGAGAAGTAAAATCCCCTTTAAAGAGAGAGTGTATGTGTCTTTGTGTTTTTTGGGTTATGTGCATGGATTATCGGGTGCTGATTCAAGCGTGATGCCTTAGGTTTCAGTTCACATTTTGATGTCTTACTTGAAGTTTGTGGGGTAAGAAAATGTGTGTTGCCATGCCGGACTGCCTTATTATCGTATATAGTGGACTTTGTCAGGTAAAATCAGTTGGTCCTTGTTTGGATATGAGGGGAAGATTCCAGGCAAGTCACTTGGAAATTATTAGATGGACAAGCATTACCGGGAATGAAACTATGACTTACTTCATAGGACACGTGTATTAGTTCTGTGTCTATCGAAATGTTCATGTAAATAGAATATAACATTTAGAAGGAAGAAGCAAAAGCGATAGATGAATGTCTGAAGTTGCAATCAATTGTGAGAGGATGGTGGACATGACTGGAGGAAATTTTATGTCAGGACCAGAGGCGAGGATTTTGCATTTGTTTTTCTTCTCTTTGTAAATCAGCAGCCTTCGAATAACATATCATTAAAAAAACAGTACAGACTACACTTCCCATGAGCCACTCATGAAAGGGTCTCCATAGTAACCAATGTCCAATCACGTAACAATCCGATATGTGAATGTATGTATATATATATATATATATATATATATATATATATATATATATATATATATATATACACACATGCATGTCATCCCTTCCTGTTCCTCTTGTTTTCATTGCTCTTCATCTAAGTCACTGCCTTCTCACAGCTCTCGCATATAGAGTTATCTGCACTTTCTATGTTATACTGTACTACCATAGAATTACTGGTGCATTGTATTGTATACCGTGCTTTCTTTTTCATTGTGTGCTTGCATGAATATCTGCAGCTCGAGAAACTCTTCAGCCTGAACTTGTCTCCTTAACACTACGCGGCTCCCGCGGGCGGCACTGCTTCGCACCTACTGAGTGATCTGTCCGGGGCGTCACGGCCTGTCAGAGAGTCTCCACAGCACCCTCACAGACTCGTGTGCACGTTGGGGAAACCCTGCTAAATATTTCCCTTCTGGGATTCCTTGAGGGTTTTCGTGCCAATCCTCCCTTCGACACTGCTATGGCTGTTAGTTTCTCCCTTAGTAACATGCATTCCTAATGCCACCCGATGGCTCAATTTGAATATTAGAACCTTTCTAAGGTTCCAAGAGATATTTGTTTTGGGAGAAATATTGGCATTGGTGCTCTCACTCTCAGATATATGGAATCATTTGAGGATCACTAATATTCCTCTTATCAAGAGGTGGCTCAAGAATGGCCTCCTCAAAACCTTCCTGCATGAGTAGATAAAGTGCTATTCAAGGCCATCCCTAGTGCGCTGGCCCCCCTACAGGACCAGATAGATAAATTGGCCAATCAGATCCTGTTTTTTTTTAGTGATCCCAACTCTTTGGGCGCAGGACCTAGTGGCCTTAAGTCTGGGGGTAAAAAAGCCTTCAAGAGTGAGGCAGGGCACCTGGAGGGTTTCAACGGTTTAAGAGAGGCCTTCCATAATAGTGCGTGCACGCTGACACACGCACCCTACCGGGAGGACAACTGTCCCTGCGAAAACCACGTCCTAGTCGCACCAAATTCAGACCCTGACACTGGGGTTCCCTATAGAGCGGAGGGTGATTTTGATGGGGGATATCTTCTCTGATGAGGATCAGGACACAGGTGGACCATGGTGCCTGCGATCAAATGCCTCAGATTCCCTGAACAGGGATACTGAACACTCCACATGTTTGAGCCCGATGGCATATATCAGCCCATACCTTGGGAGTGGACCCCAAACCAGAAGGTAGCTGAATATGTGGCCAGTAAGATACGCTAACCACTAGACAAATAAGTCAGAGCTCGTTTGAGGGCTGTATGCCCCAGGCCCTCACTCCGTGGAAAAGTAGTAGACACTCCAGATATTCTCCAGAAAATGTGCACCTTCTTCAGTAAATATATGAAGGACCCTAGGAAGGGCATAGACCAATCCTGGAGAGCATGCCAGGACAAACCGATCATTGAGATGGTGGAGCAATTAAAGCAGACAGGTATTGCCATGTCCTCTGTGATCGGTGGAGGCTGGGCGCAGAGAGCAATGTGTCTGCTAGGTAATATGAATTGTATGTTAGCAGCTGAATACAGGAGATCGTGCCTCATCAAGATCTACCCCAAGCTTGGGGAACTTGCCACTTCCAAAGCAGGTGTTATTACTCAGGGAAGTCCTTTTAGCGAGCCCTTTGTCAAACAGCTGGGGAAATTTATCGCTACCTTCTCCGCCCTAGACAAAGTCCAGATGTCCATTGAGAAGATTTTTCCAGGGAAGGGTTTTTGAAGGTGCAGGACGAGGAAGGGGTCGCTCCTCCAGCCGACCATACCTACAAGGCTCCAATAAAGGCCAGTTCAAGAGGAATAATGGCTGGCATGACGACCACCAGGGAACCTTCTTCCCCAACAGAGGCATAGGCAGAGACAACGGATGCCGGTCCGGCAGAGGAGGAGCAAACGCACCAAGAGGTAGTTCTGGTAAGCACTATTGTTTCTTTCCCTCAAAATCTAGGAAAGAAACTGTTAAAGTATGCTCACAATTGGGTACAAATTACAGCAGACCCATGGGTTCTCCCGATAGTCCGAGTCTTCCACATAGACTTTTACAGATCTCCAACCTATGTGAATATTCAAGACCTCTGGTCTTCTCGAATGAGGAAATTAATCTGATAGATTCCGAACTGGCAGAACTTCTGGAAAAATGTCCAATTTGCAGGTCAGCATTACACCTGAATAGGTTCTTGTGCAACTTATTCCTTGTGGAAAAAAGGACAAGGGCTTCAGACCAGTCATAAACTTGAACGGATTCAACGAATGGCTGGTCTACCAACACTTCAAGATGGAGGATATCCATCTTCTAAGAGATGTCCTACTGGCAAGGAATTGGATGGTAAGGCTGGATCTCAAGGACGCATATCTCTTGGTACCCATCTACCATCCTCATCAGAGACTTCTCCAATTTGCTTGGAGGGGACAGATTTATGAGTTTGGGCTCTCTCCTTCGGCCTTTCATAGGTGCTGTGGTGCTTTACCAAACTCCTTTGGCCAATAGTGGAGGTACTCCATAAGAGAGGAATCCATATGATCATCTACATAGACAACATTCTCCTGATGGATCAGTCACCAACACAGCTCATCTGCAACCTGGATACTACTATTGCGCTCCTTCAGGAGCTGGGCTTTGTCATCAACTAACAGAAATCAGAACTGATCGACTCAGTCACAGCATCCCTGAGCCTTAAGTGGTCAAAGATATCCAAGATTTGGAAGGAACTCCAAAATGTCTTGAGAAAAGGACAAAATCTTTCTATGCCAGCTTTCCAGTATCGTGGGACTACTATCCTCATCCACTCAGGCCATCTTTCCGGGGCCTTTGCACTACAGGGCCCTGCAGAGACTGAAGGTAACACCTGAGGAGGGGACTAACATACTTGGAACTGGTTTCATTATTGCCCGAAGCCAGGACAGAACTTCAATCGTGGATAGACCTTACGGTAGCTTGGAATGGCAGAGAGATATTCGGAACCACCCGGATTTGATCATGGAATCAGATGACAGCTGTCAGGGCTGGGGCACCTGATGCGGTGATATATCTAAGAGATGCAAATGGTCGGAAGAGGAGTTACAGCTACACATAAATTGCCTAGAACTCCTGGCTGGATCCTTCGAGATGAAGTTTCTCACCAGAGACAAGAGATCCTGCTATATCCTTTTCTGGATGGACAATGTCTCTGTAGTTCAATACATCAACAGGTTGGGAGGCATGCGATTGAAAACTCTGTAGGAACTGGCGAAGAACTTCTGGCGCTACTGCCTGCAGAACCAGATCTCAGTGACGGCAGAATACTTCCCAGGGACACAGAATACAGTGGCAGACTGGAACTCCAGGAACTTCACGGGCAACAACGATTGGAAATCAGATCACAAGACCATCCTGGCCCTGATGGACAGATGGGGACCATTCAATATGTATCTATTTGCATCCAAACTAAACCATCAACTAACCCTGATACGTGAGCTGGTGCCCAGAGACGGTGACAGTAGATGCCTTCCTCCAGGACTGGACGAGGGATCAACCTTATACCTTCCCACTGTTCATGATTCCCAGAGTAGTGGCTCAGATCAGAAAGCAGACAGCATTGCTGGTGTTAGTGATGCCGATCTAGAAATTGCAAGCATGGTTCCCGACATTGATAGAACTATGAAGGGATCTCCCAACATAGCTGCCCTTCTTCCCATTGATCCCCTGGGACCCTCAGGGTTATCAACATCCAATGGTGCTGCAAGGACATCTTAAACTAATGGATTGGAGGATTTAAAGTAATGCTGGAAAGGCAATCACCTTTCAAAAGAAGCTGCAAACCTTATACAAGCAGTGTCTTCAAGCACAGTCAAGATATATCACTTAGCTTGGTGACAATAGTATCACTGGTGTCTGGAGAGACATTTGGATCCCTTGGGAGCAGAAGTCACTTATATCCTGAACTTCTTGGCAGAATTGGCAAAGTCAGGACTGACATACTGTACAATCAACGTTTTCAGGTCAGCCATCTCAGCTGGACATAATACTGTTGATAATGTGGCGGTCAGAGAACACCTCTCTGTATGTAAACTAATGATAGGAATTAGGCTTACTAAACCGCCATAACCCAGATAGTCTGGCCTTTGGGACATTAATGTGGTATTGAGACTCCTCATGAGTTGGCAGGATAATCAATATCTTTCTAGAAAAGAGCTTTCAGCAAAGGTCGCCACTCTGCTAATCAATCAATCAATCAGTGAATTTATAAAGCGCGCTATGTACCCGACAGGGTTTCGAGGCGCTGGGGGGGGGGGTGCTGCTAGCGTTCGAAGAGCCATGTCTTGAGGAGTCTCCTGAAGGTGAGGAGGTCCTGGGTCTGGCGTAGTGAGGTGGGGAGAGAGTTCCAGGTCTTGGCGGCGAGGAAGGAGAAGGATCTGCCGCCAGAGGTCTTGCGCTGGATTCGGGGGACGATGGCGAGGGCGAGGTTGGCAGAGCGGAGTTGACGTGTGGGGACGTAGAAGTTGAGTCTGGTGTTCAGGTAGGTGGGTCCGGTGTTGTGTAGTGCCTTGTGTGCGTGGGTGAGGAGTTTGAAGGTGATCCTTTTATCCACAGGGAGCCAGTGGAGGTCCTTCAGGTGGGGGGAGATGTGACATCTGCGGGGTATGTCGAGGATCAGGCGGGCTGATGCGTTCTGGATGCGTTGGAGTCGTTTGATGTCTTTCGTTGGGATGCCTGTGTAGAGTGCGTTGCCGTAGTCAAGTCTGCTACTGACGAGGGCTTGAGTCACCGTCTTCCTGGTTCCTGTTGGAATCCACTTGAAGATCCTGCGGAGCATGCGGAGGGTGTTGAAACAAGAAGAGGAGATGCCTCATTTTATGTAAGAGAGTATCAGATGTGAGAGAACTATATATATCTGCTAAGGTTTTCACACCATATGGGCTTTCCTTTTCTAACCCTAGAAGAATGAAACGAATACCAGGTTAGTAGCCTACCCTGCATTTACTGAGAGCCCCAAGCTATGTGTGGTAAGGTGCATTAAGGCATACAAGGAGATGACAAGTGAAATTTGACCAGCAAGTGAGACACAATTATTGATTGCCCTGAAGAAACCTTTCAAAGTGGTATCATCACCATACATTGCCAGGTGAGTATGGTGGATCATGGCGAAAGCCGGTGTTGACATGGAAAGATTTGCAGCTCATTCCACAAGAGCAAGTATGGCATTTAAGGCCATACAGGTAGGTGGTAAATCGGAGGACATTATGAATGCTGATGACTGGTCATCTGACTCAACCTTCAAGATGTTTTACTTCAAACCCATCTCGGATACTGCAGCGTTGGTAGTAGGTAACATTTGAACTTGCATAATCCTTGTCTCCTGTCCTGACACAGTGTAGCAAAGTGGCAGTATTATGTGGTATGACTGGGGAGTATTACCATGTAATATTAGCACTTTACCCAGAAGTGGACCTCGGGTTCACACTAGTAAACCTTAGCTCAGTCCTGGTAGAGTGGCAAAGAGCAGTCAAGCTGCTTAGAGGAACATGTGTAAAGCATTTCACAACATCCATATGGGCGATAAGTATGTATGTATGTATGTATTGAGTATTTATAAAGCGCATTCCGGCCCGAGGGCATCGAAGCGCTAACTGGGTGAGGCAGGGTCTACTAACAAGGAGACTCCAAATCTTATTGCGGGAAGAGCCAAGTCTTGACCAGTCTCCTAAATGTTAGATAATTGTGTTCTTGCCTTAGATCCAGTGGGAGTGAGTTCCAAATTTTAGCAGCCGCAATGGTGAACGCTCTATCTCCCCACTTCGCCTTCTTGGTGCGGGAAGTTTGGATTCGATAGGCAGAGGCAGATCGCAACAGTCTATTAGGTCTATACCATTGCAGATTAGTGGTTAGTGCCTTAGGCCCAATTCCATGGACAGCCCTGTGAGTAATGCAGAGAGCCTTAAAAGAGATCCGCTGGGCTACCGGAAGCCAGTGTAGATTTCTGAGGCACCTCTTAGCAGAGGCCCCGCGGGGCAGTTTCAGTAAAAGCCTAGCAGCAGTGTTCTGCATCAACTGTAGCTTATTCAGCGATTCTTTATCCAAGTTGAGCAGAAGCGCATTCCCGTAATCCAATCTGGAAATGACTAGAGCCAGAGTAGCAGTGGTTCTGTAGGATTGTGGAATAAAAGGAAATATTTTCTTTAATTTCTTCAGAGTCCACATGCAGGTCTTGATTATCTGATTGACCTGAGGTTTGAACGACAATTGATCGTCAAACAGTAATCCTAAATTCCTCAAGGTAGACCCTGGCACAGGGAGAGTGCCACACTCTTTAGGCCACCAGATGGAAGACCAGTGTTCCCTCTTAATCCCAAAGCACAGAATCTCAGTTTTTTTGCAATTAAGTTTTAGCCAATTGGCCTTCATCCAGTTATTCACTGCTGTCATGCAGGCGTTGAAGCGGGTGGCCACTTCCTCCATGTCTTTGTTAATAGGGATGATAATCTGAGTGTCGTCTGCATAAGAAGTTGGGATAAAGCCGAAAGAGCGAATTAGCTCTGCCAGCGGTGCCACATACACATTGAATAGCGTAGGGCTGAGGGAAGAGCCCTGAGGGATAAGTAAATGGCATGATTCTAAAGAACTCCAACACTAATTTAGAAAAATAATGCCGATTTTTTATCTTAATTTAGACACCAAAACGGACTTTGTATTTTACATACAATAGGAGTTGTGAATTTTTAAAGCGTTGAAAAATAGTTTACTTTTAAAGGTCAAATGACTCCCGTTAAAGTAAATGGCGAAAACCACTGTGTGCAATCAGTCACTCGTATGGTAAGTCCCGGTAAACCCACTTGGCGTTAAGGTTTTCCAGGTCCCAGGCTAAGCCTCAATAGTCCGTTTTTAGTTACCTTGCCCAGGGAGTCATGGAGTAGAGGTGCTCTGGCTGTCCTTCGTACTGACGGGTTCTGAGGGCACGGTCAAAATACCAGCACTTGACAAAAGCACACTTAGGGGTGGACTCACACTCTATCCTTAGAAAGTAGAGGCCTTTGGGGTACCAGGACCTGGATTCCATAGCTGGAAATTTGCCACCACGTCTGGCGGCTCCGGGTGCAGATGTGGCCTTTCAGCTGTCAATGAAGGGGACTGGCCGTGCCAAAGATGCTTTGCTCCTCCTCTGGAAGTTGCCTCCTTCAGGATGCAGATTCTCAGGGGTGGGGTCATTGCCGGAGTCAGCCACTGTGCTAGAGAACTGCTCTGGAGACAGTGATGTTCGAAAAATCATTGGTTACCGGGCTGGCAACAGACAAGCCTTGGCAGCGGCAAAAGTAGTCCATGGTTACTTTGCTGGCTGGAGGTTGTTGGGAAACGGGTAGCGGCACAAAACTTGGTCACAGCCTTAATACCACTCCTGGGGTGCAAGTCAATTACTTTCTTTGGGCTCACTGAAGAGGGGCCCAACGGGTTGCACTTCTGGGGATTCAGCACAATGATTCTTCTGCAGGTTGCAGGTGACTGGTACCAACAGTCGGCGGAGTCTGTTTAGTTTCTGGTGTCCACTGGAGTACTTCTTGCTGGGAGCAACGGGTTTTCGCCACAGGCACAGGTTGATCACACAGTTCCAATATATGGTCTCCTCAGGGCACTTAAGTGTCCTATCTGTGCATGGCGGCGGCAGCGGGGTTCCAAGTCCTGTTATCAGTGATGGTGCCTTCTTTGTACCTCTTCTTGGATTCAAAGTGAGAACTGAGGTTTTGGTGCCAAGAGAGCCCCTTAAATTGTGGTTTAGGAGCCATTGAGAGTTTGGGGTCAGTGGCCAATGGGCTACTGGTCCCTGCGGCAAGCCCATCCCTGCAGTGACGACTTTCTGTGGGAGTACGTCACTTTTTCACCCATAACCCGCTATTTCCAAGGCTTGCCAACATGGCAGAACCTTTCCTTTCGGCTGTACAGACCTCCTATCCCACCCTGAAGGTGTGGCTAGCCTTTTAGAGGTGTATGCCTCCCGAATAGCTAATTGTCCTGCCTGCCAGGCTGGTCAGGGCGGGAAGGGCTTTGTCCTTGAGGGGGGATAACAGATTACATATTAGAGGCGGTAAAGCCTTTGAGGCTCACCTCCTTGATTACTGTAAACACTAGCTATCCTGGGAGGGAGGAGGTGCGACCTCTTTCCAGCCCAGGTCCTTTGTCACTATCCTGGGGGAAGTGTTAGCACGACCAGCAGGTGGGCAGGCTCTTGTTTCTATGGCACATGGCTCAGGAGAGCCCACAACGGTAGGGGAAAGCTGGTATCTTGGTGGGCATCCCCTAAAGACGCCACCAGGGTACATGTTAGATAATCCTGCACACGAAAATCATGCTCAAGGTTAAAAAGCACAGTGTCTAATACAAAACACAGGGAATTGGCTGGACCATCACGGAGCTGGACATCTGGAGGCTGCCCGAGTGCCAGCCCATGTTATCCTATGGCCAGCTGGTCACTTGAAATAGCATTGAATTTTAAATCCTATCACATGGTCATATATGCTTGTGCATACATGACCATACTCCTAACACAGTGCACCCTCCCTCCTGATCTATAGGAGGCCTTCCATCAGGGGGTGACTGACCTATGCTATGGGCTGTGAAGGGACTCTGCCTGCACTTGGTGTTGGCAGAGTAGAACTTGATCAGACAAGCTGCTCATGCAAGCTGACATTCGAGCTCTGCAGGCTTTGCTTTTACTTGGGTCACACAGGGTGGTACAATCAGTACTGCAGCCCTAGTGAACCCTTTACCATCCCTGCCCTGGGTACCACAGGTACCATTTCATAGGGCCTTACAGGGTGTAATGAAATTAAGTATGTTTGACCACTGACTTTGTGTTTCACCATTGTGCATATTAGTTGTTCAATGTTCACCAGTAGCACATTACATTTTGTATTCAGTTTAGCTGCCTATTGGCTTTAACGTGGCATTAGACATTACATTTTGTATTCAGTTTAGCTGCCTATCGGCTTTAACGTGGTGTTAGACATTACATTTTGTATTCAGTTTAGCTGCCTATTGGCTTAGTGAAAGCAAAACATTTTGGCGTAGAGTTGTCAGCCTGGGAGTGCAATTGGAGATTGGAAGCGCAAAATTTAAAAGTGTAATTTTTTGTTGTTTAGGGAATTAAAGGAAGCACCGCAGACCATGTTTGAAAATGCATGTGAAGTTGAACTGCCTTATGGTGCTGTGACAAACATGTTTTCTTGTTTATCTGAACTTTCTAAGTTTTGGGATGAGTACTTGGATAAAACAAAAGTGTTTTCATATTTAGAAAAGGTGCTTTTTGAAAGAAATGATGTCCCCTTTGTTCTTGACAGAAGGGTTTGGATACTTTTGTCTGCTTACAGAAAAATACATGAGAGATGTAAACAGTTAGAACATGAAAATAGGAATTTACCTTAGCAACTTAGCCATAACAAATTATTGCAAGATAAAGCTGAAATTTACAAAGCTTTTACAGGAGAATCTGACTTCTCCCATTTCAGTAATGAAGAGGTTAAAAAAGGTGGGGGCCAGTGTGAGCCTCATGAGAAGAGCGTAGTTCTCCGTGCGCAGTTTTTGGCAGGAGTTGAAGTGCATTCTTTAAAAAGATTACACTGAGAAAGAAGTTGACGATGTTACTGGTATATTCAGACCACTTTTGCAGAGTACGATGTGTAAAATGAATTCAGACAAGGCAGAGGTACTGTCGCAAAATGTGCAGTTTCTGGGAATTCAGTGGAATCCAGAACATAGACAGATGTTGTCACAGGTTAAACAAAAGATTTTAGAGTCTCTTACGATTTGCGCTAAGCAAGAGACATAGAGTTTCATGAAATTGTTTGATTTTTGGAATCAGTATAGCCCTCATCTGAGTAAAATCTTAACGCTTTGGTACAAAGTAACTAGGAAAAAATATGAGTTTGAATGGAGTGAGAAGGAGCTGCGTGCTTTTGATTTGACAAATGAAATAATTCAACAGACTTTAGATTTGTGCGCAGTGCAAGAGGGAAACACTGATTTACATGTAAATCAGGGACAATATGCCAACTTGAGTATGTGGCAGAAACAGAGGAGGACAAGGGCACCCCTGGGGCTTTGGATTAGAAAACTATCTGACTTTGTGGAGCACTGTACTCCTTTTGAAAAACAGTTTTTGACTTGTTATTAGGCTCTAGTGAATACTGAGCAAATGACATTAAATTATAATGTAATTCTGAAATCTGAAATATCAATCATGCATTGGGTGATGAGTTCACCTAAATCTCACAGTATAGGTCAGGCACAAGAGGGTAGTATCATACTTTGGATCTGGTACATACAAAATAGGGCTCGAGTAGGACAGACAGGCACTGCAGCCCTACATAAATAGGTGTCACAAGCCCCTGCACAGGATGAGGAGAGAGTGCAGGAGGTACCACAGGTAAAAGAGTCACCAGTGAAATTGAGTGCACCATTTGAATTCTTGTCCCATGAGGATAGACAGCGTGTTTGTTTTTACTAATGATTCATTGAAATACGTGAGTACTAAAAGACAATGGAAAGCAGTGTTATACAATCCAGTTACTGGGAAGTTGTTGTCCACCACAGGAGAAGGAAAAAGTAACCAATATGCAGAGTTGTACAATGTGTGTCAGACTTGAAAGCAAGAGCTGCTTGAGACCTGTCATTTTTACACTGATTCTTGGTTCACTGCCAATGGATTAGCCGTTTGGCTTTCCACATGGCTTGCACATAACTGGTTCATTCATTCAAAGGAGGTGAGGAGCAAAGAGTTGTGGCAGGAAATTTGGGAAATGTTAAAACAGAGTAAAGTCATAGATGCTCATTGTCCCATTGACCCATTGACTTATTAGAACGCTGGTTCAATTCCTCTGTAGATGATAAAGACAAAAGTGCAAAGACAGAAGTGTCAACCCAGAATTCTTACTTAGTGGGGATGGCTTAGTGGGCGCAACAGAAATGTGGACATCTGGGAGAAAAAGCCACTTACAGGTGGGCAGAGATTAGAGAGATGCACATTCCCCTAGATTTGATAACAAATGTGATTTTGCAATGTACTATTTGTCAGCACACACAACAGAAATCTGTCCCACAAACAGCCAAAGATTAGTTGGGGAGAGGAAAGTTACCAGGACAGATATGGCAAATTGATCAGGTTTTAAGGGGAGTGATTGATGCAGATTACCAAGGAGAAATCAAAGTTATTCTGTTAAATAGTGCAGGAGCTGATTTATTCATACAGATTGGAGACAGAATTGCCCAACTTGTCATAAGTGCAGTGAATGGAGGTTTGGTAAAGGAGTCTGCCCCAGCCGTTCTGGCAATGCAAGGAAAGGGAAGCTGTGGTGCAGCAGATACAAACCTCAGTGCTAAGGTGTGTGTTGAATCCCCAAATGGCCCTCCAGAGCCTGCAGAAATGATAGCAAAGGCCCCAATAACGTCCTGCTGATTATAAATCAAGGAAAGGAAAAAGGAGAGCACATTTCCGATGACAAATGTTATTTGCAAGAAAAGTCATACTTTTTTATTATGCAAATCCTACTACGACTCACCACTGACCATGAGTGTGCTGTGTGGTCTCCCTTTGGGGGTTTGCGTGTGGGGTCGGGGAAAGGACCCGCTCCCCCAACCTGAACCTGATGGATTAAAGTACAAAACCTATGGATCCATTTTGCACAACTGCCGCCTCCGGTTCAAGTTCTACATGGGATCAATATAGAGTACCATGGATGTTCTGTCAACTTGTTTGATGACATTCTTCCACTGGAACTAACTCATGGCTTATTATCGGATGACTGCTGCCAGTCTCATTAAGCAACATTGCCAGTTAGCTGGCTGTTTTTCACGTGGAAACCTGACTTTCACTTACATTCCAGCAAACCTTTCAGGTGGACCGTGTACCTTTACATGAGTAGAACTCATGATGTTTTCATCTAATTCTACACCAACTTGCTATTTTAGAGACACTATTCAATCAGTTATTATCCCAATCAGAGTATAAAAGTTTCAGTCTTTTCATTGTAGGTGTATCTGATTTGAAGGTTTATAAGATCAATATGTTAATCCACTTCTATTGCTTTACAGTGATTGCTTTTATCATTACATTATGTTGCTGTATACAATGCAAACCTGATTTGCTTATAATGTTTTTGTTTTTACTTTGAAATAAGAGAAAAGTAAACAAAAGTCGTTGGTCAGCGAGTGGAGATGTAATGAAATTAAGTATGTTTGACCACTGACTTTGTGTTTCACCATTGTGCATATTAGTTGTTCAATGTTCACCAGTAGCACATTACATTTTGTATTCAGTTTAGCTGCCTATTGGCTTTAACTTGGCATTAGACATTACATTTTGTATTCAGTTTAGCTGCCTATTGGCTTTAACGTGGCATTAGACATTACATTTTGTATTCAGTTTAGCTGCCTATTGGCTTTATCGTGGCGTTAGACATTGCAGTTAAGACATTGTAGATGAGCTGTGTTTTTCGTATTTTCTCTTACCAAACACAATAGCATGATAAGGAAGTGCATTTTTGTGTTTTTCTTTAGTGCAGGGAAGGACTCAGCCTTGGGAAACTTGGCCAACTTTCAACGTGGTTTCTTCCAACTCTGACCTACAGTATCCAGCATGTTTTGAATATTCAACTACTTAATCTATAAAAGGTGTCCCTGGACAGCAGCAAGGGGAATTTTCTTAGACTTCAGTCAGGATTGGACGTCAAATGCCTGACCTGTCCCGTGAGGGTAGAAAAACTCTTTCTCGCAGTTAAACAGGTGTCATCAACTTGCTAACATGAGAAAGATGAAGAGCAGTGATAGGTCCTACGGTGATGAATTTTGACTTTATTCTTTGCTTGGCAGTTATGCTATAATATAATCACATATATTTGCTGTGTACATTGCAGTTGAGATTCACTTTGATATATTTTCCTTTCATTGCTGTGAATATTTTTAAACATGTGCCTCCAACCCACTAATCTCATCTCTCAGGAACCTCGTGGTGAAGTAATAATAAATGTCTTCTTTAAACTAAGAAGTGCATTCCAGAGATTTTTGTCAGCTTGTTCATTAGTGAAAGCAAAACACAGGGGTGGTAAAGCCCTTGCTAATTGTGTTTGCAAAATCTCAGTACAATTTAAGGGAAAAGAGTGCCTGTACTGGGGTCTGGTTAGCAGGCTTCAGTATATTCTCAGTTCAAACGCAACAGCATCCAGATGCAAAAAGTGGGGGGTGACCATCCAAAAAGGGGACTTCAGAACATACAGAATTTTAAAAATTTCGAACTAAGGAGAAGGTAAGTTTCAATTCTATTAAGGCCACCGAGGCAACGATTATCCCACCCGGAGACATCAGGGAGTGATCTCCTGGCCCTCTCTATGATATTTCATTAACAGTCAGTAAAGTCAATAAATGATCTAAACGTCTGCATAAATTACACAACTGTTTAGTTTCACAGACTTTTCATTCAGGCTGTACAATTGTGTTTGATAGTTATTAGACTAAAATAATGCACGCTGATGGGAAGTGGTGTAAGAATTGGATAACATGGATTATTTTTATATCTCATAGGTAATGAACAGAAATTCGAACAGAGTGGATGGTAACTTCCTCCACTGAAGAACAGGAACAGGAAGGGGCATTAAATATATATATATATATATATATATATATATATATATATATATATATATATATATATATATATATATATACACACACACACACACACACACACACACGCACACACACACATCGGATTGTTACATGATTGGACATTGGTTACTATGGAGACCCTTTCCCAAGGGCGTCATGGGGAATATAGTTTGTACTGTTTTTTCTTCATGATATGTTCTTAGAAGGTTGCGGATCAATAAAGTGAAGAAAAGAAATGCAAAATCCTCACCTCTGTGTCCTTAATAGAATTGAAACTTTCCTTCTTGTTAGATAGGAAATTTTCATTATGAGTTTCTGTATTTAAAATTATGAGGCAGAAAAATGATTTAAAGACACTCTCATAGGAGTTTGTGAGTATCACGGTTCATACTATTGCAATCCAAAAACGTTCAAGAAATTAAATAACTGAGGCGAGATGTTGTCATAAGTACTCAGCAAGGTCCGTTTAAAGTAGTTTATTGCTCAATGTACAGAGCATGTCAATACACTTCTCACATCTGATATCCTTTCTCCAACTGTCAGTTCCTTCACATTCTTTTACCAAACTCAAGCAATGATTGCGAGACTCAGCACGAGCCCCCTGTGAGACAAGGCACAAGCCCACAACACATCCCCCTCCTCTATAGAACAATACACACACACCTCTTTATAAATAACAATATTTCCAAACATAAAGGCAAAAATTATTCTAATTATATACAAAGCTGAAAAGAGTGAAACAAAATGCAAGTACTTATACAACTATATGAGACATTTAACTAAAGTAAAATACATTCAAATTCATTAACTAAATTCATGTATGTAGTCCTTCAACCAGTTAGATGGTTTTCTTATCGGACCCAGTTCTTTTACATTCAAATCAGCTGGTACTTCTGCTGCTGACGTGTCTCATTAACCCTTAAATCAGCTGGTACTACCACCTGCTGTTGACTTGTCTCGTTACCCCTTAATGACTGTGTGCCACCTTCCTCCAAAACTTGATTATCAGATCTCACTGATAGTCAAATCTTGCCCATCACACGTATCTCCCAGTTTTTCAAAATGATTTATTCTGACTGACATCTCTCCATACTTTAATAGTACTGAAAGCCACTTGTGTAAGATTCTAAACTTTGCCATTGCATAATCGGACTGCATTATGTAACACTTCCACAACTTCTTCAGTTTCATAGAATTTGCTGTCCCCTTTTGTTACAAAACCAGGTTTCTTTATACAAACCCAGTCCCACACCTGAATGGACAGAGGTTCAGTACTGTTTTTAGCATCATAGTTCTGTTTACTCTTCACATGTCCTTCCCTTCTAATATTTCTAACATCCATAATAAACCATGGTTCCACATACATGCCATTCAACCAACTTGGGCAGTACTTGGTTCTCTGGTTTATCCCCCTCATGATTAAGCAGGGAGATAACCCTGTTGCATCATTCTTAGTAACCCTGTAAGCCCAAACTGCCTTCAGAACCTGAACTTCCCAATCTTTGTGATTTATCTCTGCAGATCGTATTACTCCCTTAGGAACACTGTTAAACCTTTCCACCATTCCTTTCCCACTGTGATTATACAATGAGGTGTTTTTCACTCTACATCCTACTTTTTTACAATATGAAGGCATGTTACTTAAGTTGTACACCATTATCACTAACAACAACAAATGGAATACCTTAAGAGGTGAAAACCTGGACCATAAAACTAAATACCGCAACCTAGAAAATAAGTCCATGATCCCTATGATGTACTTCTGTTGAGGTTCTACTGGGCCCATTGTATCAATTGTGATGGAATCCCACGGATTCTTAGGTCCAACATTTTCACTCATCGGGGGCCTGCAAATCTGAAAAGACCTGTCTGCTCTCACACATTCCATACATTCTCTTACAGTACGTTCTGTCTCTGAATCAACACCAGGACACCAAATTAGCTTTTTAACTGCAGCCTTGGTACAAGTAATACCAAAATGACCTTCATTGCACAATGTCAAAATGTTATTGCGAAGCCCATGAGGAGGAATTATTCTCTCTCCCCTTAATAACATACTTCCCTCAAGGGAAAGTTCGGAAGGTATTTCCCAGTAAGGTCTGGCTGAAATGGATGACATTCTCTTATTAGGCCACCCCTCTTCCATGTACCTCATTACTTCCTGTAACATAGAGTCATTTTTATACTCCTGTTGTCATCCCTCCTTATTCATAGCTGAAACTCCATAATCATGAATTAACACTATCTGAAATTCACTCCACACATCATTTTCACACTCCTCTAGTTGCAAGGCATCCTAGAAAGAAAATCTGCTACCACGTTTTCCTGTCCCCGCATATATATATAATCTTGTAGATAAACTCTTGCATGCAAATGGAGATCCTAGCAATTCTTGCTGACGCTACAGTAGTACCTTCTGTTGTTAATAATTTGACTAAAGGTCTGTGATCACAATGAATTGGAACAGGTTTACCCCACACAAATGCTCGGAAATGTTCCAGCGCCCAAGCACATGCAAGGGCCTCAGTAGTAGGGTATTTTTCTTCCGACGGTGTTAATGACCTAGCAGCAAATGCTATTATATTATTTTTGGCAAAGCATAGCTCCTAACCCTTTATTGCTAGCATCAGTTGAGATTATGTATTCCTCATTTGGATCGAAATTTGCTAATCTGGCAGCTTCAATAATTCCTTATTTTATGTTTTTAAAGTCCCTTTCACATTGTTGTGACCATACAAATTTTGTACCCGATTTAAGAAGTTGCCAGATGTAAACACACTTCTCAGCAAACCTGGGTATAAATTTGGCACAAAATTCCGCCAGACCTAAAAATGATCGAACCTCATCTTTGCTTTTAGGAATGGTGGCATTCTTAATAGCCTGTATTAACTTTGGTGGAGGTTTGACTCCAAACTCGTGGCCTAGGTAAGTTACATTTTTCTCTGCAAATCTGCATTTAGATATTCCAATTTCAACCCCTTTGGCTCAAGAATGGATAATACCTCATCCAATTTCGCATCATGAAAAAATTTAACATTCCGCTCTTATCCCAATAGACCGAACATCAACCATTGAAGAACTGCAGCGGCGGACGCCAAACCGAAAGGCCTGCACCAAAATTGGAAACGCCGATCAGGGGTAATAATTGCAGTATATTTTAGGGAGTCTGGAGTTAATTAGACTGGATGATACGCAGACGATAAATCCAGAGAAGAAAACCATCTTATGTCTTTGAGTAAAGTCACCATCTCATTAATCTCAGGTAATGGAAATTTGTCAATGATAATATTATTATTAAAGTGTCGGATGTCAACACACAATCTTAGCTTGCCATTACCTCGTCGTGCTACCACCATCGGAGAAATCGACTCCGATGCCTCAACAGGTTAAATAACCTGTAACTCCACCAACTTTGCTAGCTCTTTAGAAACCTCATCTCTTATTGCTATGGGTAAATTCCTAACTTTATGGATTTTAGGAACTACCTGTTTTTTTATGCAAATGTTATGTTATGTTCAAACCCCACTAGGTTGCCTAATCCGTGCATAAATAAACCAGGAAACTTTTTGCAAATCCTGTCCCTCATCAAGGTGTTATTGTCCACAATCGATACTTTTTCTCCTTTTGGTAACGCCAACCTAACACTGGCGGACCACGTTTAGCCATATATAACTTGCCTGTGACACTTTATGCTTAAATGGGAAAATTAACCACCTAAAACCCAATATTTCTATTTTTTCTCCTCCATAACCTTCAGGATCAATATCCAATGGAATCAAATCACTCCCAGTTTTCTTCACAAATACCTTCTTCCAAGTGTCCTCATTAAGAATGGTGTAAGGAAAACCAAACTCAGCGCACATTTTTACATCCACACCTCCAATGGTCATTCTGCTTTCTGGTTTTCCTTTACACACATCATTATGTATGTTTAAAATCAAATTTTCTTTTACATTTTTTAAAAGTTTGTTTTTCTCCTCTTCAGAATCTTGTTCTGAATCACTTCTTTCCATCATATCATTTCTACCTTCAAAGGAACATTTTACACTTTTCTTCTTTTTACAAACCTTTGCAAAGTGGCCCCTGATATCACAATTTGTGCATTTTGATTGATAGCAGGACAAGTTTCACAGTAAGCAAGATGTTCTTTACTGTTGCATCTATAACATTTAGCTTTTCCCTGTAATTTATTCATTTCTTTATGTGTTGAGTCCTTGTTCTTTGCACCATGACATTTAAGAATATGGATTACAGGTTCAACTTCCTTCTCATTTTGCTTCATCACTACCATACCATACCATACCATATCTAAAGGCAAATCTCCATTGATCCATAACCTTTCCTGAACAGCAGGACTGCTACTATGCATGACAACCTGATCGCTTATTAAGTCTTCCTGTAAGTTGTCAAAATTACAATCACTGGCCAATTTTTGTAACTCCGACACATATTTATCAATAGTTTCCTACTTAGGCTGTTTGCGCTGGAAAAATTTATACCTACTAATCCCAATACATACTCTGGGCTGAAAATGCTTGTCCAAGTCATTCAGGGCTGCCGTGAATACGCATGCATCTCCCTCTAATTGAAGCTTAGAAATACGAGAAAACATTTTTAACCCCCTAGGACGCAAAGAATGTAACAGAATCCTTTTTTTGTGCTGATGACATCTTTCCAACTTCATCAATAGCTTCAATATAGCTAGTGAAATATTATTTTCACTCCCTCCACTTCAAAGGCGGTTCATGACCAGTTGTCCAAAATGACTGTGAAGGAGTGATATTAAAAGTAGCGTTGCTCATGACGATGATGATAAAATATCCAAAGATGACAATAAAAAGTGAAAATAGCGTTAAGCTGTCAATTATTGAAGGTATTAAATATCCAGCGATGATAATAAAAAGTAAAAATCACTTTCCGCTGTCAATTATTGAAAGTAAAATGCCATTTATACTTAATAGGTAGCAGTTTGTAGAAGGTGTTTTAGCTGTATCATTTACAGCACAATAGAGAGGCGTTTAATTATTTTCTTTTACTATTATATATTTTTTTTAATATTTTCTCCTTACAGATGGAAGAACAAGACAAGAAGCGACAGTTGCCAAGCAACGGGGAAATCAAGTAACCAGGCCAGGGCCAGGATGCCTTGCGAGATTTCATGCCGCGTTACGCTTGACGTTGTTTACATGAACAGGAAATGCACGCACAAATGCATTGGATGCCTCGCGCTCAGTTCAGCTCGGTCTGACAACAGTCTCTGCCACAGAGGAATTCTTGAATAAAGACAAAAACTTCAAATAGCACGCCACCAAACGTTCCAAGTCTTTATACAAGCCACACGATTCGTTGCTTGAACAGCAACACCACGATTGTTACAGATTCCTCATCGACTTCTGACGCAATCCAGATCAATGACGTAGGTTCGCTTCTGTACCTGGAAGCTCATTACCAACTTGTCGTAGTAAGTACACAGCAAGGTCTGTTTAAAGTAATTTATTGCACAAGGTACAAAGCATGTCCATACACCTCTCACTTCCAATATCCTTTCTCCAACTGCCAGTTCCCCCCGCATTCTTTTACTGAACCCAAGCGATGATTGCAAGACTCAGCACGAGCCCCTGTGAGACAAGGCACAAGCCCACAACATGAGGCAAAAGCAAAGTAGAATCTGTAGTATCTTCTTTAATAGATGGACACACCACTCCACCAATCATCAACCTCATCTGAAGTGTCGAGGCAACTGCTAAGTAATCTCAAATCTCATCTTTTTCTTTGTGATTACTATGGGACAAATCCATTCTGAGAAATCAATTGGAGTTATTATTCCTGCAGACACAATTTGTCTAATAGTGTTTTTAAATCTTGTATGAAACGTATCTGCACTGGCCTCACTTTGTGTACCACAGGAACAGCATTCTTCTTTAATTTATTCCCATGCTCACACCCACAAACTATTCCCACATTATCCTGGAATACTTCAGGAAATTTTGAAATCATACTGCTCAAAATCTCATCTTGTGTACTTCTAGATAGCACTGGCAAATCACCTAAAACTATGGATTTGTCATGTCCTGGTCGCAATATAATACCCAACCTAGCCAAACCTTTCCATCCAATGATTTTCCTGCCATCAACTCCTACAAAAACTTTGGTAACAGTTTGCCTTCCCAAACAGTCTATTGATCAGAAAAATCTTAAAAGGTCAATGTCCGGTTGAGCATAAGCTTTTGGATTGATGTCAAGAGGAATCAAATGGAAAGTGTCTGGCCAGAAAAAAGAGTGATCTGGCACAACTGCAACAACGTGCCCCAGAATCAGTTATAACAGCTACCACTTTATCGTCAATCAATGCCTTACACAATGGGCCTTTGATATATTGCGTAGCATGAGTGCTTGCCGGTACATTCACTATCAATAGTACACTGGAAAAGCTATTAGTACACTCTTGTGTTTCATCGTAGTTCTCATAAACTCTGACATTATTGATGTTGATTCTGTTTGAACTACATTCGTTTGCAGAAACACTTTCAGAAATTGCTTGAAAATGCCCAAGTTTGCTACTTTACATCTTTTTACCAAAGCAGGAAAAGAAGAACTATTACCTATGTTTTTTAAACCATATTGATAACAAACTTGCTGCTCTGTTGTCCCCTTTTTCCTTTAATGTTTTAGTGTTAACAAAACAAATAGCATTTTTTTCAGTAACACAACTAATAGGAGTTTGACCCCCAAGATTTGATATGACTTAAGTGCTAATTATTGAACGTTCTATACTTTTAGCAGCATCAATTGTTTCTAAAAGACTGGGACTGCGACAGGTAGGTTAGCAAATGCTCTTGATTTTTTTTAAAGCAATTAATCACAAACTGATCATATATATATATATATATATGTATATATATATATATATATATATATATATATATACATATACATATACACACACACAGTTGATCCAGACTCACAAGTGGATGGTAGTACTCTTAATGTAGCTATATATTCTTCCACAGTTTCATCACTGGACTGTTTACATTTAAAGAAATTAAACCTTTTCAATAATACACTTGCCGTCTGAGAGTACTGCCTTCTTATCCGCTGTTTCCCTTTTAAGTATACATTCCAAGGAGAATCTGTATTTCATGGCGTAGGAGTAAGTTATCAAACACCCTCTCACCAGCCACTCCTAAAGGATTAAATAGACAATCCAATTTTCTGGTAGGCTCAAACCCATTGGCATCTACAGAAGTCAAATAATTTTCAAAATTACCAACCACACACTCCATTTTATATATGGCTCGCCTGCTTTCTGTAAAAAAAAAAATCTGGTTGAACAACCCCTTAACAAGTTGCCATGTCAGACACAAAATTCAAATGTCCTTATATCTATAATATTATATGTATATTCTCGAATCTTGTATTACCTTTAAAGCAGATGATCAGGAAAAATGGCAGGTAAGCAAAATAAATATGTATAAAATTATTGTTATAAAGTTGAATTTAAGCAGCCTTCAAACATCACATTCTATGTCGGGATCAGAGGCTTCGGATTATGCTTCTCCTTCTTTGCTGCTTATTACTGTAAAAACTCACATCAGCCAATAAAATTAAAACTTTTGAAAAACTACATTTCCCAACAAAATGACATCACAGTCTCAATGCCAATCACAGGATACACTGTCATATAAACACGGCAAAAATCATAACTCTTCCTCTTTCTTTGCTGCTGCATCGAAAAGATAAGCACATGTCCTAATCTTTTTTTCTACACTGTTGACAAGATTGTGTACTATTGAACCTGCGCGCTCGCTGACACGCTTGCATTTCAGCTTCGGTGTTTCTGTTATCCGCGGGGTGTCGGAACGCCCTTGGTTCGCGGACCTGATTTCACTGAGATCTGCTAACCGGAGTGACAGTGGCAAGCACGCTGGCATGCCGTTTCACTCCGCAACGGTAGGAAGGCCATTTGCTTCACTTTCGGTACCCGGCGGGGGTGCAGGAAGGCACAGGGCAACAATTTTGACGTGAGGATGGTAGTCCTCTCTTTGGCTTGCTGCCTGCGTGTGCTTCCCACTGCGGGTCTTTCACCAGATTTGAATTCTGGTCAGTGGGCCTACCCTTCTTGACTATGCAGGTTAGAGTTGGCTACTATGTGCTGTGTGCGGTAGAGCAGAGAGTTCCCCTCACGCCTGTTCACCAGGACAGTTAACAGGCCATGACAGGGACTTTGGACCGATAGCCAATGGTCTCCTTTTCGGGGACAAGTTTGTCAAGGACATGGAAATTTGTCCACACGTTTACGGCCCTCGACAAGGCCCAGACCTCCATGAGTAAGGTGTTCCAGAACCGCCTTTTTGAGATAGCCGGCAGAAGTAGAGGGCGTCTGTCCAGATGCTCCTCTGCTCTCAGCTCTCAGCAAGAGTACGTCCACGCAGGCAGAGGATATCAGTCTCAACCCAGGAACACCTTTTACCCTGCCAGGACATGGGCAAGTCGTGCCCGCGGTAGCAGAGGCAGCTAGCGGAGTAACTACAACTCTACTCCCAGTTTGCAAGGTAAGTATGATCTCCCCTTCCACAGTGCAATTGGGCAGAACCAGATTTTTTCTACACAACTGGGCACTACTGACATCAGACCCATAGGTCCTAGAGACAGTGGCAGGCTTTAATTTAGAATTTTTTGGGGATCCCATGCAGTCTTCTCTACCAAAGTCAATCCATTTTCCCCAGTTAGATCAGGAGTTTATCCAACAAGATATACACCAGTTATTGATCAAGGACGCAATTGTCCTAATAAACCAGACTCTTCTGGGTTTTACAGCAACATCTTTGCGGTAAACAAAAGAGACGGGGGTCTTGCTTAGCAATAAACCTGAAAGAGTTCAACAGCTGGATCCTCTTTCGTCACTTCAAGATGGAGGGGATCCACCTTCTCAGAGACATTCTCAGGGAAGGCGACTGGATGGTTCATTTGGACCTCAAGGATGTCCACCTCACAATTCTGATTTTATCTCCCCACAGGAAGTTCCTTCAATTCTGTTGGGAAGGTCAATGGTTCCATTTCAAAGTTCTCCCTTTCGGTCTTTCTTTCGCTCCTTGGTGCTTCACCAAGGTTATGCGTCCAGTGGTGGAGCACCTACGTTCCAAAGGAGTTTGGATGATTCTCTATTTGGAGAACATTTTGCTCATGGCCCAGGATGGAATGCCCAGACTCTAATACTTCATTTGGACTGGACAATTGGCCTGCTCCAGGATCTAGGATTCCTAATCAATTCCAAGAAATCGTCTCTAACGCCGTATCGCCAGATGGAATTTCTGGGGTTCCAGATCAACTCTGCTTTCTCTCTTCTCTCACTTCCAATCCGGAAGTTACACTCAATCCAGAAGGAGATCAAGTCCACTTTCCTCAAGGACAAAATCTCTCTGAGGGTCCTAGCCAGGATAGTAGGCCTGCTGGCATCCTCTATACAAACCATCTTCCCAGCGCCTCTTCATTAGAGGGCGCTTCAAAGTTTAAAGATCCATCACCTCCATAAAGGTCTATCTTACGCAGAACTTATCGATCTCACCCCAGAGACTTGTAGCGAACTCCAATGGTGGCAGGACCACTTGTCAGCGCAGAATGGCAGAGCTATTCTCAGGTCTCGTCCGGATCTCATTCTAGAGTCGGATGCCAGCAAGTGGGGCTGGGGAGCAAGATGCAATTCCGTCTCCACAGGAGCCCGCTGGTCGAGAGAAGAGTCTCTTCTTCACAAAAATTGTTTGGAGTTGTTAGCAGGCTCCTTCGCCATAAAAACATTGGCTCCCCACTCAAATTGTTGCGTTCTTCTACACTTGGACAGCGTTTCAGAGGTCTGTTATGTCAACAAGCTGGGTGGGACGAGATCGCAGGTACTAGCAGAAATAGTGAAAGCCCTGTGGCATTATTGCCTTCATAATCAGATTTTGTTGACGGCAGAGTTCCTTCCGGGTCAGCTCAACATAGTGGCAGACTGAACTCCAGACATCTCAGGGACGCCAGCAAGTGGAAACTCCATCATTCAGTGTTCCAAGCCCTTCAATTGAGATGGGGCCAATGTCAAATAGACTTATTTGCATCTTGTCTCTCTCACCAACTCCCTCATCTTTTCTCCCGGAGTCCGGATCCCACGGCTCTGGCTACGGATGCTTTCCTCCAGTGATGGAAGGGTTCCCTCCTATATGCCTTCCCTCCCTTCATAATGATACCAAGAGTCACAACTAAGACACTACATCAGAGAGCAGAGCTGATATTGATTACTCTTTGTTGGAGGGCTCAACCCTGGTTCCCCGTCCTTCTGGAGATGTCTAGATCAGTGGTTCCCAACCTGTGGTCCGGGGACCCCTGGTGGTCCACAAAGCCTCCTCAGGGGGTCCGCGACTGCTTAGAAAATTAAAAAAGATTAATAGATTAGGTCCCCAGTTTTCAGTAATGACTAAGTGGGGATCCCCGGATTTCAATAATGATTCAGTGGCGGTCCCTGGGTTCCAGTAATGACAAAGTGGGGGTTCACAGAAGTCAAAAGGTTGGGAACCACAGGTCTAGATAGCTAGCAGTTCTGATTCCCTTGTTTCTGGAACTATTGTTGGACCTGGCAGGGATGTCCCATCCTCTTCTTGATCAGAGCAGACTGCAACTCATGGCTTGGCGCATTTCCGGCAGCACTGGCATCTGCCAGAGCTTTCAGAGCAATCTGTCTCCTTCATTTCTGCTTCATAGTCAGACTCCACTCACAAACGCTATGCTTCAGCTTGGCATAGGTGGCTGGGTTGGTGTGATACACGAAGTCTGGATCCCTTTGGGGCCCCCATTGCTGCTATAGTCAATTTCCTAGCAGAGATGGCTTCTGACGGTTTTAGCTATTTCTTGGTTAATAATTACCGGTCAGCCATTTCGTCAGGCCACACATTTTTGGACGGCAAACCAGTGGAAGAACATCCTTTGGTAAGTAGGGTAATGAGAGGTGTCCATTTGGTTAATCCTCCTCAACCAAAATCCGCACAATTATGGGATGTTAATATTATCCTAAATTTCTTATGACGCTGGCCTTGCAACGCCGATCTATCCAGAAAACAACTCTGCTAAGCGGACTGTGCTGTTGTGTTCAGTATCATGCAGGAAAGTTTCAGATGTGAGAGCTCTAGGCATTTCTGGACGCACTTTTTCACCAGAGGGTGTTACCTTTTTTATCTCCAGAACAACGAAAACTTTTTCAAGGCAAGTATCTTTTCCTAGTTTTCCTGAGGACACTAAACTTTGTGTTGTACAATGTTTAAAAGAATATGAGGATCATACTAGGGAATTTCAACAATCCCCAGGAGGTCAACTGTTGATTGCATTGCAGAAACCTTTCACCCAGTATCCTCAGCTTCCTTAGCTTGTTGGGTGAAATGGATTCTGTCTGAGGCAGGAGTTGACACTTCTAAGTTTGGCGCTCACTCAGTGCGAGGGTAAATGGCATCAAAATCCTTTTCTCTGGGATCCCAGTTACAAGACATAATGAGAGCAGCTGACTGGTCATCTGATTCTACATTGAAAACATTTTATTATAAACAGATTTTGGATGTGGCTTCTATTGTTTTCCAGCAGCTTTAAACAAGCATAATCCAAAGCCTCCGGTCCTGACATAGAATAAAAAATTTCTAGCTTACGCGTCAAGAAGTTTCAAGTCTATTAAGAACACGGAGGTGAGGATTATCCCACCAAAGCATTTTATATACCCCACCCTCACAATGATTTTACATACATATGAATGAGCTAATGTTCCATAAACAGATTTGCATTGTCTTAAAACTTTATAACTACTGCATAAACACATCAAGTTGTTCTTTTTATTATGTCTCATCATGTGCAGTTTTGAGCTGTATGACGATCTCATATGGAATGTTATGGCATTGTTACTTTTCTTGTTGTTCTAGTTTCTGAGCAAAAGTCTTGCTGACGGAGAAGAGATGGACCTTCTTCCGACTCGGACCTGCTCCACTGTCAGTTTCCAGAGATGCTGTTGCGTGCTTTAGATTTCCAGTCCCTGGATCTTCTGTTAAGAGTGTTCTCCATGTTATAAGGCTTATTTTCTCCCTCATCGCAAAGAAAGAGGGAGAGTTATGAAGCTGGCCATGTTTATATGACAGTGTATGCTGTGATTGGCATTTGAGATGTCATATTATTGGGACATGTAGTTTTTCAAAAGTTTTTATTTTATTGGCTGCCGTGAGTTTCTACAGTAATAAACAGCAAAGAAGGAGAAGCATAATCCTCATCTCAGTGTCCTTAACCCTTGGGTGCCCTGGACGTAACGGTTATGTCCTCGTTTGTACCGCTCGGGTGCTGAGGACGTAACAGTTACATTCAGTTACCGGCCCTCGGGGGAAGCCCTAGCGCTCCCCTCCGAGGGCCTGGCACCCCCCTCCCCTGGGCAGAGATGGAAGGGGAATTGCTTCCCCTTCCACCCCCCTGGACCCTCCTGTGACATCTGATGACGTCAGCACGCAATCGCACGCTGACCTCATCAGAGGCTGGCCCCTCAGTGCGGATCGAAATAGAAATGCAAAAGCTAGACTAGACACCAGGGAAATTATTATTTTTTGTTTATGTATAAGGGGAGCGGCCCTTGCCCAAGGGGGGCAATTATTTTTAGGCCTTTTCTGCCCCCCCCCCCCCATGGCGGCATATCAGCCTATTATAATTAGGCCGATCTGACCCCTAGACACCAGGGATTTTTTGTGTGTGTTTATTTTATGTTTTACACGTGGTGAGCGACCCTTTAGGCAAGGGTCGCTTCCCGGGGGGGGGGGGGGTTTGGGGCAAGTTTATTTTAGGCCAGAGGGGGGCAGAAACCCCTAGACACCAGGGAACTTTTTTTTTTAATATGTGAGGAGCAACCCCTTAGGCAAGGGTCGCTCCCCTGGGAGGGCAAATTGGCTTTAGGGCATTTCTGCTCCCCTGGTGGGCAGATCGGCCTAATTTTACTACGCCACTCTGCCCCCAAGGGGGGGGGGCAGAAACCACTAGACACCAGGGACTTTTCACGCAAGGGGAGCGATCCCTTAGGCAAGGGTCGTTCCCCTGGCGGGGCAATTTATTTTAGGCCATTTCTGCCCACCCTTGGGAGCAGATTGGCCTACTTTTATTAAGCTGATCTGCCCCCAAGGGGGGCAGAAACCACTAGGCCCGGGGATTTTTTTTGTGCCAGTTTCACGCAAGGGGTGCGACCCCTTAGGCAAGGGTCACTCCCCTGAGGGGGCAAATTTATTTTAGGCCATTTCTGCTCCCCTTGGGGGCAGATTGGCCTATTTCTAGTAGGCTGATCTGCCCCCTGGGGGGCAGAAACCTCTTAGGCACCAGGGATTGGTATGTGTGTGTTTTGTTTGGAGTGGGGGGGCAGCCCCTTGGCCAAGGGTCGCTCCACATGGGGGCACATTACTGTTGGCCATATCTGCCCCCCTTGAGGGCAGATTGGCCTACTTTTATTAGGCCGATCTGCCCCCAAGGGGGGCAGAAAGCCCACCAGGGAAGATATTTTTTTTCAAAATAAGAGGGTGGGGGTATGCCCATACCCCCCACCCCAAATAAATGGGGCCAGATGGGGCAATTACCCCCGATCCACACCCTGGGGGGAGAGGGGGCAGAAAGCCTACTAGATGTAAGGAAATTTTTTAAAAAAAGGTGGGTGTTGGCTACCAACCAGTATGGGCATGGTTATGCCCCCATCCCAACTGAAGTGGGTAGCAGTCTTTCAGCTCTCCCCCCCAGCACACTAAAACATGTTATCCCACGGAAAGCAAGAGGACATGTGATTATTTTGGGTTTTGGTTTTATATTTGGGCCATGAGAGCTTGGCTAACTCTCAAAATCGTCCCATTTGGAAAGGTGAGGGATGCACTTTTTGGACTTTGGGACGCTGCCATGTAGAAAAATCCACAAGACCTAGACACATCTGAAAACGTAACATCTGGGTGAGTCCAGGGTGGTGTTCTTCACATGCACCCCGCATTATTTTTTTACCCACAATGCCCTGCAAACCTCCAACTTTGCAGGAAATCACACATTTTCCCCACATTTTTGTGATAGAACCTTCCGGAATCTGCAGGCATCCACAAAATTCCTACCACCCGGCATGTTTTTTTTTTTCCCAAACTGACCTTTTGGACCCACTTTGATTCTCCCTGAATTTCGACCTGTTTTTGGCTCTTCTCTGTCTCAGGCACTTGGCCCACCTACACAAGCGAGGTATTATTTTTACCAGGAGACTGAGGGGAACGTTGGGTGGTAGAAAATTTGTCCCGGTGAGGTGATCCCACACAGAAATGTGGGAAAAATGGGATTTTTTTTGCTAAATTTGAGGTTTGCTGAGGATTCTGGGTAAGAAAACACTGGGGATCCACACAAGTCACACCTCCCTGGACTCTCGCGGGTGTCTAGTTTTCACAAATGTCAGGGCTTGGCAGGTTTCCCTTTATGGCTGCTGAGCCCAGGACCAAAAACGCAGATCACCCCACCACCACAAAACAGGTAGTTTTGTATTTGATAATTTTGATGTGTCTAGATAGTGTTTTGGGTCATTTCCTTTCACGGGCACTAGGCCTACCCACACAGGTGAGGTACCATTTGTATTTGGAGACTTGGGGGAACGCTTGGTGGAAGGAAATTTGTGGCTCCTCTCAGATTCCAGAACTTACTGTCACCGAAATGTGAGGAAAAAGTGTTTTTCTTCACCAAATTTTGAGGTTTGCAAAGGATTCTGGGTAACAGAACCTGGTGAAAGCCCCACAAGCCACCCCATGCTGCATTCCACTAGATGTCTAGTTTTGAAAAGTGCACAGGTTTGTTAGGTTTTCCTAGGTGCCGGCTGAGCTAGAGGCCAAAATCCACAGCTAGGCACTTTGCAAAAAAACAGCTCTGTTTTCTTTGGGAAAATGTGATGTGTCCACGTTGTGTTTTGGGGCATTTCCTGTCGCGGGCACTATGCTTACCCACACAAGTGAGGTACCATTTTTATCGGGAGACTTGGGGGAGCACTGAATGGAAGGAAATTTATGGCTCCTCTCAGATTCCAGAACTTTCTGTCACCTAAATGTGAGGAAAAAGTGTTTTTTTTTACCACATTTTGAGGTTTGCAAAGGGTTCTGGGTAACAGAACTTGGTGAGAGCATCACAAGTCACCCCATTTTGGATTCCCCTAGGTGTCTAGTTTTAAAAAATGTACAGGTTTGTTAGGTTTTTCCTAGGTGCCGGCTGAGCTAGAGATCAAAATCCACAGCTAGGCACTTTCCAAAAAACACGTCAGTTTTCAATGTAAAAATGTGATGTGACTATATTGCGTTTCCTTTCGCGGGCATTAGGCCTACCCATGCCAGTGAAGTACCATTTTTATTGGGAGACTTGGGGAAACACAGAATAGCAGAACAAATGTTACTGCCCCTTGTCTTTCTCTACATTTTTTTCTTCCAAATGTAAGACAGTGTATAAAAAAGACATCTATTTGAGAAATGCCCTGTAATTCACTTGCTAGAATGGGGACCCCGGAATTCAGAGATGTGCAAATAACCACTGCTTCTCAACACCTTCTCTTGCGCCCATTTTGGAAATACAAAATGTTTTCTTGCTACCTATTTTTCACTCTTTATATTTCATCAAATGTGTTGCTGTATCCCCGGTATAGAATGAAAACCCATTGCAAGGTGCAGCTCATTTATTGGCTCTGGGTACCTAGGTTCTTGATCAACCTACAAGCCTTATATATTCCTACAACCAGAAGAGTCCAGCAGACGTAACGGTATATTGCTTTAAAACATCTGACATCGCAGAAAAAAGTTACAGAGTAAAACGTGGAGAGCAATGGCTGTTTGTTTCACCTCAATTTCAATATTTTTTTTTATTTTTAGCTGTTATTTTCTGTAGAAAAACCTTGTAGGATCTCACAAATGACCCCTTGCTGAATTCAGAATGTTGTCTAATGTTCAGAAATGTTTAGCTTTACGGGATATAGCATCGGTTTTGCACCCATTTCTGTCACTAACTGGAAGAAGGCTAAAAGCACAACAAAAAAATAATTAAAAATTGGGTATGTCCAAGTAAAATGCCAAAATTGTGTTGAAAAATGTGGTTTTCTGATTCAAGTCTGCCTGTTCTTGAAAGTTGGGAAGCTGGTGATTGTAGCACTGCAAACCCTTTGTTGATGCCATTTTCAGGGGAAAAAAACACAGGCCTTCTTCTGCAGCCCTTTTTCCCCATGTTTCTTTTTTTTAATGAAGTTTTTGTTGTATTTTGGCAAATTTCTTGGTCTCCTTCAAGGGAACCCACAAACTTTGGGTACCTCTAGGATGTTGGGAAAAAAGGACCCAAATTTGGCATGGGTAACTTATGTGGAAAAAAAGTTATGAGAACCAAGCACGAACTGCTCCAAAAAAAGCCTGGCACCTGAGGGGAAAAGGCCTGGCAGCGAAAGGGTTAATAGAATTGAAAATTCTTGAGGCGTAAGCTAATATTTTTTTAAGTCTATGGCAAGAAACTGCACACAAAAATGTGAGAGGAATAATGATGTTCCACGAAAGATGGCCCCCAGCGTCTAAAGTAAGCTGTCACAGCGCATAGTCAGCAGGTTAAATGATTTTTTGTTGTCGCGCACTAAACAGCTACGCGCGGTGCAGTCTTATGGTGTCTCACGGCAAACACATCAGAGACGTCGCAAGCAGCACGTCAGCACACGCAAGCAGTGTTGCCAGATTGGGCGATTTCCCGCCCAAATGGGCGATATTTTTCCCATTTGTGCGGGGAAAAAACCCAATTGCGGGAGCCTGATTGTTGGGCTATTATTAGCCCTGTGTGCGCTAAATTGTTTGCGGGGCGGCACCGCCAGAGATGCACTGCCCCAGGCTCCGCCCCGTGAGATAGGTGTCCTCCCCCGACCCCCTGGACCCTCCCTGACCCTGCCTGTGCGGCCAGCGGCGTGGACTGCTGCTGCCTCTGTGCGACTGTGCGGCGCACACAGCAGGCAGCAGCTGCGCGCCGCGGCCGAACGGTCACGGTGTTCAGCTCTGTTCAGTGGGGCAGAGGGCCGTCAAACTAGTAGCGCGCGAAAGCGCTACCAATTGACGGCCCCCGGTGCGACACTGCGCAGCACACACAGCACACAGCAGCCATGCTGCCCGTCACTGTCATGGTGTTTAGCTCTGTTGGGGCAGAGGGCCCTCAATCTAGTAGCGCGAAAGCGCTACCAATTGACGGCCCTGCCAAGAAGTATTGGCCTGCCCCGCGGCATTATTTAAAATGCCTGCATGGGTGGGCGCCGCGTGGTGCAAGCTGAGGAGCGAGCGAGTCAGTCAGTGTGTGGCACACTGTTTACTCACTGGCTGTGCTGCGCACGTGGTGGTGTCGTCTGGTGTGTGTGGCACTTCTCTTTTTGGGCCCTGCCGCGAGCCTCAGCCCTCAGCCTGCACAGGTGTGGTGGTGGTGCCCCCTTTCCCCCCTGGAAAAGTCTCTTTTGTTGTGCGCTTCAGCCTTGGACCCCGAATTAAAGCCAGCGCCCAGCCCCAGAGGGCGTGATTGGGGCCCGGTAGAGGGGAGACACCCCCCCTGGCCCCTTCATGTTGTGTAGGTGTTACCTGCGTCCCCTACCTACACTGACGTGCGGCCGGTTGGTGCGCAGCTGCGGAAGACAAGGTAAGTGTCCTTCAATTTGTACCTTTGTGACTTGTTGTGAGTAGATGTATTCCTTATTTTTAATATTCAGGGGCTAATTGTGGATTGAGAGTGCATAGGATCTAAAGCATGGCAGGATTGAATAAGAATGAGTGGCATAGCCAGTGCTTAATTTGTAAATAAAAACGTGCCGGTGTCCACAGCTCTCCTCTTAAACACGCGGCTGCTGCAGTTAAATGTGCAAACACGGAATACTAGGGCAGCGTAATCCTGAAGCCATGTTGGGCCTCTTTAGTCCATTTTAAGCCATTTCACCTCACTCCTGCAGCTTCTGCTCTCCCCCTTTCTGGCGCTGTTCGCATTTTTGCATTCCTCCGTCTTTCCCATGTGTCTTTTGCTCGCAGTAAATGCTTGAGGCAGGAAAAAAGAGTGCGTCCCTCAAAAATAAGTGCCGGTGCTCTGCACCGGAAACAAGAAGCACAAATTAAGCACTGGGTGGAATCACATGAAGGTTGGTGATGACAAAGAGTTATTGTTTTCGTCTCGTAATGCAAGGGGGTTACCAGCTGAGTTGTGCAGTGTGTGCTTTGCAGGGCATTTAAATAAAAATAAATTATTCAGTTTGGGAATTACTTAAACCATTTTATCTGAAACCTTTTTGCACGTTTGGTAGCAGTTTATCTTATACTGCCAGTAATGCAAGTTTAACCTAATGACTTACATTTGCACAACACACAATTCTCCATTGCAGCAGTGAAGATTTAATTCTGTGGCTTTTTGGTTACACACAGACCTTTCAGTGCATTAACTAATAGAGGTTTCATAATATACAGTGATTAACTTAACTTTTTTATTTTAAGGCATGAGTTATGTATGTGGCTACCTGAAAGAGAATATTTTTTTTTTTAGCCACACGTTTAACCCTGCCCCATTGCATGCAGCATCACTGTTCCCATACTTTTTTTAATGCACTTTGAGCTGTGTGCTCAGCTGATTTATTAATTTATTTCTCTCCAGTTGCAGGCAGTGCAAGCATAAATGTGGTCTCATTGGCTGAGCTAAGCGAAATGAGGGTACATGGTCAGTGCACAGCCTCACTGCATGGTTCTATTTGTGATCTTGGTGCCTAAATTATTGACATCACTTGTAGTCATGCTCTGCTCAGCGTAGCCGTTGCTTGCATTTGACACAAAACACTAGCCTTTACCAATAATTTAAGTTCAAGTTCACGGAGTTTGGGTCACTGTGTTCTGGCCTCTGGTAGCAATTTGCAGAAGGGTGTCTATCGCCTCACACAAACAGCATTTTTCACCCCACACAAGGATGTATTTTTCTGCAGGGCCCTGTTGACCTCCACTGTCCAGAGTAGAGGTAGCCCGCTAAAACAAGTGTAGGGGTAGTGCCTGAGTACGTCTGAAGGAGGCAGGAAATGAGTGAAATGTTGGTCTGCTGCCCATTTAATGAAAAGTCCAGAAAGTAGAACAGTAGTAGAGCAGACTGCAGATACACACTGGGAATGCTAGATGGCTACTTGTATTTCACCTTTATCTACTGTGTGCATCTGAAAGGCAGTGAAAAGAACAAAGGTTGTGCTTTGAATCCATTTGGGGGTGTTGATTATCATAGGTTAATGACGGAGCTAATGTAGCAAATGTTATCTTTGCATGTTGGGGCTGACATATTGGGATTAACAGGACTTGAACTGTAAAATGCAAAGGGAAAACAGGATTGGGTCTGCTTTCCACAAACTTGAGTTCGGCATGAAAAGTTGAGTGAGTATGAGGGGTAGTCCATTAAGATGTATAACTTTTTGCTGTTATCGGTGAGTTGTTGCTTTATTATAAAACCAGTTTGAAAGCTAGAGCATACCTCTTATTTAACCTTGAATACGAGGGAGTTACCATCCTTTGGCTCATTCCCCATTTCAAAACATGACAAATCCAAAGAGTCAATTGTCTGCCCTGAAACAAATCACTTGCCCCGGCATGTGTAATGCAATGAATAATCTAGGCACTGTGAGTTTCACATATTTGCTTACAATAGAAATTTTATTACAAGACCGGAGGCTCCTATTATGCAGTCTTTTCTTGCTTTAATTACGAACAGCAGCCAAGCAAGAACTACAGTATCCAGAAACAAAAGAACTACAAAATGACCTCATAGTGTAGTAACCAATGGGATATCACAATGCACTACTAATATCTTAACTGCGAACAACAAGTCCTCTTTTCTTGCTGCTCGCAGTCAAGATAAGTACCTACATTACTTGCTCGGTTGTTTATTGTGCTTACTGTTATTACTATTGCATTGTGAAGCTTGTGTGTTTAGCGCGCGGTTATTATAAGGGAACGCGCGTCCTTTTTTCTGTCCTTCCGACACAGCGTCTCTCAACGGCCGTCTTCGGCCGTTGAGGACGCGCGCTCGAGCGCGGCGCATTCCTTTCAGCGCACGCGTAGCATTCCTCACATTCTTTGGGCCGGCATACCTTGTCAGCTGATACTCGCGTCGCGTCTTTATTTCCGACCGGGTTTGCTTGCTATTTGAGCATAATTGGCTCACTTTGCCTCGTTTGGCATTCTCAACTCCTGCCCTCGTCTGTCAGTCGACTTCGACTGCATTGAACCGCCTCCCTTGGCTCGGTCCCGCCCCTTCAGACACTCCTTTTTCTTTTTCCTCAAAAAATTAACCCTTCGGTGACCAGTGTGTTTTTACATTATGGCTGGGGAAGAGGATTCCCAGGTGTTTCAGGAGAGTTTGAAGTCCTTCATAAGGGACTCTGTACAGCAGGCAGTCTCAGTTTCCATGTCTGAGGTTACCAAAAATTTTGAAGCCTCGGTTTCAAAGATGATGTCTTCTTCCAAATTGCCTTTTAATAAGAGCAGGAAACGTGCGACCACTCTCCCAATGACGTCCAAAGGCGTTTCCTCTGGTCCTTCCACCCGAGAGGTCTATAAATCGGGTCCCCCTCCTTCTCCTTTATATATTTCGCAGTTAAGAGACACGGATGACGATGATAATGTTTCCAGCCATGAGGGCGATGTGGACGGATCAGAAGATCCAGTTTCTTATGGGCCTCTGGAGAAAAGGCGTAGAATTTCTCCTCCTGACGGTGGTGACGTACACCTAGTGTCTCACGATTTAGTCGACCATGCTGGTGAACCCTTATTTGATCCCTCCTTCATGGTCCATCCAAATTCAAAGGAGTGGTACCCATCAGAGCATGTGGCGGATTATGTTTCTTTCTTTTTACGTCACCCTCTGGATAAAGCCGCTCGTAATAAACTCAAGTCAGAGTGTCCTCGTCCCTCTCTTCCGGATAATATAACAGCAACTCCGGTAATTGATCCTAACATGCTGATGTTCTTCTCAAAATTCGGCAAGGATCCCAAAAAGGGCGTGGATAGAGCCTGGTCGGGTTGCCAGGACAAGCTTCTTGATTTGGTGGGCCCTCTCACCAGAATTTTTGATTTGGCGGAAGAAGCAAAAATGGATAGTAACCCTATTGATCCGGAGGTCCTTTCAAACTGGGCGCAACGTGCTATTTGTATGCTGGGGAACGCCAACACTCAACTTTCGATTGAAAGGAGGAAGAGTCTGCTTTTAAAGATCGATCCCAAATTAACTTCTCTGGCCTCAAAAGATGAGGGTCCTTTGGCCAAAGGCCTGTTATTTGGAGATTCTTTTATTAAAGATTTGGGCAAATATGTGTCCACCTTTGCCTCTCTGGATAAGGCCCAGCTTTCGATGAAGAAAATTTTTTCGTCTCGGGTTTTTGCCAGGGCCGGCAAAGGCAGGAGTCGCTTTGCCGGCCGCTCCATCAGGAATCAATATTCCAACAGAGACTCCTTCAACCAGCAATCTCAACCTGAATCCTATTCAGGATACAAACCGAAGTTCTATCCCCGTCGTTCAAGAGGCTACCGGTCCAGAGGTTACTCCAGCAGGGGAGACCAAACCTCCGGTAAGTATTTCCGCTTCTGGCCTTCCTCCTGTAGGGGGCAGATTAGCTCTGTGTCTCGATTCATGGCGTTCTCTCACCTCAGATCCCTGGGTGATTCAATCTGTTCAAGGGTACCAGTTAGAATTCTATCAGATGCCAGTTCAGAGTCGCGTCCCTATACCCCTAGTTTTTTCCCAAGAGCAAAACGAGCTTTTGCGCGTCGAAATCCAATCTCTCCTGGCCAAGTGCGCAATAGAGCCTGTTCAATTCGACTCTTCGGGCTTCCTCAGCACCATCTTTCTAGTTCAGAAGAAGAATCACAAATTTCGTCTGGTGTTGAATCTCAAGGCTTTCAACAATTTTATAATCTATCGTCACTTCAAGATGGAGACTATTCTCCATCTCAGGGACATTCTGCTTCACCGAGATTGGCTAATCAGACTGGATCTGCAAGACGCCTATCTCACAGTCCCAATTCATCATTCACACAGGAAGTTTCTTCAATTCCAATGGCAGAACTCTTTTTACCGCTTTCGAGTTCTTCCCTTCGGCCTTTCTTCCGCTCCTTGGTGTTTCACCAAGATTCTCAAACCCGTCGCAGCCTTTCTCCGGTCTCACGGGGTGCGTTTAATTCTCTATTTGGACGACTTCCTTTTGATGGCACAGGACAAAAATCTACTTCTAGATCATCTTCAACTGTGTCTAAACCTCCTTCGCGATTTAGGTTTTCTCATCAATGTGCAAAAGTCGGTTTTAGTTCCGACTCAATCTTTGGAGTTTCTCGGTTTTCGAATAAATACCACTCTATCGGTGTTGCAGCTCCCGCAACACAAGGTTTCATTGATCAAGAAGGAGATTCGCCACTCCCTTTCCCTTCCGCAAATCTCTCTCAGAAATCTGGCACGCCTAGTAGGTCTGTTAGCTTCTTCCATTCAGGCAATCTTCCCAGGTCCTTTACATTATCGAGCCCTGCAACGGCTCAAAATACGTCATCTTCACAAGGGTCTCGCTTATTCGGATCCCTTGGTCTTAGATGCCGAATCCAAAGAAGAGCTTCAGTGGTGGCTAACCCATCTAGATGCCTGGAACGGCAGAACTATCTTCTCTGCCGCCCCAGATCTTGTATTAGAATCCGATGCAAGTCGGACGGGTTGGGGCGCGAGATGTGGTCAGTTCTCGACTGGGGGCGCATGGTCTCTGAAGGAGTCCTTCTTGCACATCAACAGTTTAGAGATGCTTGCAGGTTCCTTTGCCATCCGCACTTTTGCAAAGAACAGGGTAAGTTGCACCATCCTTCTCAGGATGGACAATTTGTCCGCGGTCAGATACATCAATCACCTAGGAGGTACCAGGTCAAAGATACTCTCCTCTCTGGCAAAACATCTTTGGGAATATTGTCTGCCTCGTCGGATTTCAGTCAAGGCGGTTTTCCTGCCAGGCAGATTCAATACAGTAGCGGATTGGTATTCCAGACACCTTCACGATTCCAGCGATTGGCAACTGCACCCTTCAGTGTTCAGTCACCTTTCTTTTGTCTTTGGAGAAATGTCTATAGATCTGTTTGCTTCTCGCCTCAATTCTCACCTTCCTTCATATTTCAGTTGGAGGCCAGATCCACAAGCCCTGGCCACAGATGCCTTTCTTCAGATTTGGCCGACTTCCCTTCTATATGCTTTTCCCCCTTTCCTTCTCATCCCCAGAGTCCTCGCTCAGGTGCGCAGGCAACGGTCTATTCTGGTGATTGTAACTCCTTTCTGGCAGACCCAACCGTGGTATCCGACTCTATTAGAGCTGGCGATCGCTCCGCCTCTTTGGCTGCCCCAATTTCCCGATCTCCTCTTGAATCCTCAGGGCCATCAACATCAGTTGATTCTCGACGGATCCCTGTTCCTCATAGCTTGGAAAGTTTCGGGTCGTCCTGGGGAGTCCCAGGAATTTCGGAGGACGCTGTTAAATTTATCCAGCAGGCCAGAGCCCCGGGAACTTCCAGGGCCTATAAGTCAGCTTGGTCCCTTTGGTGCAGCTGGTGCCTGGACAAGAATTCAGATCCCTTTTCAGCGAATGTAGTATTAATTATAAATTTTTTGGCTTCTTTGGCTTCTCAAGGTAAGGCTTATCGCACTATTAATTTGTATAGATCTGCCATTTCTGCGGAACATCAAAGAGTTGATGGTAGGCCAGTTGGAGAGCATCCCCTGGTCTGTCAATTGTTAAAGGGAGTAAGATATGTTAATACACCGTCTCCTAAATATAATGTTATGTGGGATGTTACTCTGGTGTTGCGTTTTCTTACCTCGTGGCCTGATAATGAATTATTATCTCTCAAACAGCTTTCGGCTAAGTTAACCATCCTTTTATGTTTAGTTTCTATCAAGCGGATCTCAGATGTTAGAGCACTGGATGTTACTTCCTTTTTCTTTTCTCCCCTTGGTGTTTCGTTTCAGATCAAAAAACGTACGAAAACTAACTTGTCTAGTATTAATTATCCATATTTTCCCTCTCAACCCAATATATGTGTTGCAAATTGCTTAAAAACTTATGTAACCCGTACTGCAGATTTGAGATCATCCTCTTCATCCCAACTACTTATTTCCTTTCAGAAACCTCACCTTCCTGTGTCTTCCCCTACCCTGGCTCGTTGGGTTAAATGGGTTATGTCCCTTGCTGGCATTGATATTAGTACCTTTGGTGCCCATTCGGCCAGGGGGGCTATGGCCTCTCGTGCTTTTTGGGCAGGTTCCTCTTTACAGGATATTCTCAGATCTGCAGACTGGTCGAATGAAAATACGTTTAGAACTTTTTATTGTAAACCGATTTCTCATGTCTCAGATTCTGTGATTGCAATGCTTTGAACATGCATAATAGGAGCCTCCGGTCTTGTAATAAAATTGAGATTTTCCTAGCCTTGGTGTCTGAAAGGCTAGATTTTATTAAAGACACGGAGGCGAGTATTATCCCACCACGATTTAACCCGCCCTGTTTCTCTCTTTCAGTACCAACTCCCTCTTCCGGTGTTGGCTCAGGGTGATACACACCAACGTCTCTTACCAAGCTTGGATTTGTGCGACATCGACTATACCTTCCAGTCGTCCTTCGGTCTCCGTCATCTTCGAGATGGTTGCATGGACTTTATGACTTTGGTTTTTATGTTCTATGTGATTGTTTTGGTTACTTCTCCTCTTTAGTTCGCATCAAGAAAAGAGGACTTGTTGTTCGCAGTTAAGATATTAGTAGTGCATTGTGATATCCCATTGGTTACTACACTATGAGGTCATTTTGTAGTTCTTTTGTTTCTGGATACTGTAGTTCTTGCTTGGCTGCTGTTCGTAATTAAAGCAAGAAAAGACTGCATAATACTCGCCTCCGTGTCTTTAATAAAATCTAGCCTTTCAGACACCAAGGCTAGGAAAATCTCAATTTGATTTATGCTTTAAAATGTTTGCTTCAGCCTACGATTGCATTAGTTCAGTGTTAAAAGTTTGGGCTACTTTTTGGGCTGGGACCGGTTCATTTGTGCTTACTTTGGGCTGGTCGTTCAACAGCTTTGGGCTATAGAAGGCTTTTAAAATCTGGCAACACTGCACACAAGGACGATCAGTAGCACATGGGTGGAGTTATGCTCCTGTCCTCCTTTGGTTAGTCTCCACGCGCCGAAATTAAACAATCTCCACATGTGTTCCGGTCAGCAACCTTCTCCTGCAAGTAATCCACATACTGCTTATGAATGGCTTCTACAGACAAGCCATCCAAGCAGACCGATTTCAGTGTTCTACTACACTGGGCACATGGAGGAAAAACCCGTTGGCAACCAGTAGCAAAGAAAAGATGTAACTTCCTCCAGGTAAACAGTACTCTTCACCACAGCAAACAGACAAGCAATAATCTTCCTCCAACATGGGTCCTTATCACGACTCCTGGTACCAGATATGTCGCGAGGCAGGTGAACTGCGTAGTCCAATAATGTTCAAGAAATGAAATGACTGAGATGAGTCAAAAGCAAAGTAGAGTCTGTAGTACGTTCTTTAACACGTCGACCCACGACCGCACCGATCACCAGCCTCGTCTGAATTGTCCAGGCAACTGCTAAGTACCCTGTAATATGTAATTTAATTTTAATTTACTTTCTATATTGTATTGTGCTGTGTTATTTCTTTGTATGTTTTCACGCGCGTGGTTCCAATGGAACCCTTGTTCCATTGGTTGCTTCGCTTCGTTCTGGAGTGCGAGCAGCTCGGTCTTGAGTTGACCGTTATTCCAGAACGGAGAGGCAGCTACGTGCGTGGGTCCCTTTGGTATTAATAAACTCACCTGCATGCAACTTTAAATGCGACTCTTTGTTGTTTTCGCGAACCTCCCTGCCACATACCCACACATTCCAGAATCACAGTAATGCTCGGAGCAATCTAAATTCCATACAGTCAAACGCTAACAATTACATTCAAACAATAACATCTACTTACACGAGTAAAAGTAATTAAAAAAAGTAAATAATACTACAATGTGCATCTTACACGCTGGTTCCTCCAGCTGCGTGTTATCAACGGAGTTAATTCCGAAAGCTGCTGACTTTGCCTTTTTTTGCTCTTCAGTTTCACCAAAAAGTGCCGCTGCTACAGGTAAGCTTACTCTATAGTCTAAAAGGCAGCATATAGAGTACATAGTGATTTATAAAGAGTTGCTATTAGAGAAACTGACGGAGGCACCGTGAAGGAAAGACGTGGTGATAAAGTAACGATAACTTTTAGAAACCGGGGACATGCCAATAGTACCGATTCGGGTGGGAGACTCCCCATTTTGAAGCAAAAAAATGGCTTTATTTTTGCCGTCTCCCACCTGATACTCCCCCTGCTTCAATAAGAGGTACATTTTCCGTTTGTTTTTTGTTTAAACCTTCCCTTCTCTTCTAAAATGTTGACAGGTATGGACGCATAAAAGAAAGTTGCGGTACGTCCCACATTTCCCATTCCGGTTTTAAGGAACCGTCGTGGCTGCGCGCTGTTCTTCTGGGAGTTGGTTCGGCATCGCTTTATAAAGAAGTGTGAAATTTGGAATTTATCACTCGGCAGATGTATTCCAGCACAACGCTTGGAGAGAGTAGGACTGTGGGTTAGAGCAGGACCTCGCGCAAGTGTTTAAAAGTTGCGACGTTGTAATTCACTTCCCGTTTAACTGGTCCCACTCCAATATGGCCCCGTACAGAAGATACATCCTAAACGGTTACTTCACAAACAGTTCTTAATTTACATAGTGAGTATTTATGTTGCATTGGGGCTCAAAAAAAGCTATTTTCCGGTATTTGACTGGTTCCCAATGTGTTCTTTGTTAGTTTCACCGTTGCAAACCACACGTTTGTAATTCGAGTGTAGTCTGAATGCCTGGGGTCTGTACGTTTCAAGTCGGTGACCCCTCTACATGCTGACTGGTAGGAAGTGCCTGCCAAGCTGTTAGTCATGAATCAGTCGAGACCATGAGTTTAAGCTGTTCGATGAACAAATGTGCCCTTCTACTCACGTGTTTTTTTTAAAGACGCGGACCTCGTTATTTGGTACTGATAAGATGGCTTTATTTCACCAGTGTATGTTGACCAGAATTTTAAAGTAAAAAACCTGGACATTTCATAAAAATAGAAAAGGTGCAACAATTACGACAGCGTTCATTAACATTGAATTACAGCAGAGGCACTAAGAACATAAATAAAATGCAATTTTTAGAGCCAGTATCATGCCTGTTAACTAAATTGCTTCTTTATATCTGCTGCTAACTATCCTTTGAAAAACATAAAAAGGCACCTCCTACCATTTTTAGTCCACCCTCTAAAAACTGGGACATGAGGTACATTTCCCGAAACTTGCTGGGACAGCAGGAGAAAAACCAGGAATGTCCCAGCAAATCTGGGACACCTGGTCACCCTACACCAGTGGCCGGCACTGTTACGTGAATCCAAACAACTGTGCACTGCAGTGCCTGTTTAGGCAGAGAGACCAGCGTTTCAAGATTAATAAGCATGGTCAAAACCAATGGGCTTGGCTGAAAATTCTATTGGAGACAGACTGAATGTGTTTCCATATTTTAGTACAGATACTGGAGGCATACTGCATTTGCTGCAGTCTGTCTCCATGTGTTAGTTCTAAAGCCAGGCATATTAGCTTTACCATCACTTGCTAATATTTGTAAAGTTTAAGAAGGAAAGTAAACCACTGACCCTAGGGAGCTGAAGAACAACAGACCCATCTCTTCTCCCTTTCCCAGCCAAGGTAATGAAGTAGGCCGAATTCCTCAAGGCGCACCGTATCTTTGATCCATCCCAGTCCGGATTCAATAGCAACCACAGCACTGAAACTGGAGAAACTAGTCCCAGCGACTTCATCAGGGCTCATTAAGGTATAATGCAAAAATTTAAGAACCCAAGTGGCAATGCAATCCCTCTGGTACCTAAAGCCAAAGAACAACCTATATGGCTCTGTGTAGAAAAACAACCCAAAGGAATGCTCGTAAGTGGTGTATATGTAAGCACCACCTTAACTCGCGTTGTTGAAATGGCACGTAATAGCGTGTCGTGGAGCCATGTAATGAGAGCTCCAGTCGGCAAGTAGCATTCCTTTGAGTTGTTTTTCTACACAGAGCCATATAGGTTGTTCTTTGGCTTTAGGTACCAGAGGGATTGCATTGCCACTTGGGTACTTGAATTTTTGCATTATACCTTAATGAGCCCTGATGAAGTCGAGGGAACTAGTTTCTCCTATGACGAAACACGTGTTGGCTGTTTTTCTGTTCCAATAAAAGATGAACATTCCATTCCAAGAATGAATTGGAGTTTCTGTTAACCTGTATGACCTACTCTGATTTGGAAATTGACTTGGAATTCAGTACACATGGATTACTGATCTCATAATATTATTTCACGTGTGCCTTGACTTCAGTTGAGTTTGCTGTTGTCTCTTATGAGATTTTTTTGGAGGAGAGGGAAGATCCTCTGGCCAGGAGCACCATGTCTAAAATTGTTTGCATTTATCTACTAGTGTGGTGAATTTTGTGAGCGAATTTTTTCCCTTTAATCTGCTTCCCGTTTCTGTTAGACACAGCACTGAAACTGCACTCTTAGCAGCCACTGACGACATACGCATAACACTGGACCTCAGAAGCACGGCTGCATTCATCCTTCTCGACCTCTCCGCTGCATTTGACACCGTCTTCCACTCCACCCTCTGCAACAGACTACTCAACACCGGCATCTAAGATAAAGCACTGGATTGGATCAGTTCCTTCCTCACCGGAAGAGCACAATGTCAGACTACTGCCGTTCACATCGGAACCCAAAGACACATGCTGTGGCGTGCCTCAAGGATCTTCACTCAGCCCGACGCTTTTCGACATTTACATGGCCTTGCCTGCCAAAATCATCAAACAACACGGGCTAAACATAGGTGGTCATTCTGACCTCGGCGGTAAAAGGCGCCTACCGCCGGTCAGAAATCCTCCATAATCCCGCCGCGGTCGCGGAAACCCGCCACGGTCATTCTGACCCGCAGCAGCCAAACCTCCGAAAATCCGACAGCCACAACAGACCGCCAGACCAGCGGTCGGCGGAAAAGTGGAGGTGACAAAACCTCCACCGTCACGCCAACAGAAATACGCCCATGCCATTACGACCCACGAATCCACGCGGCGGTCTTTCAAACGCGGTTTTCCATTGGCGGGACACACCGCCGCGGTCAGAATACACACAAACGAACAAAACTCAGCCACATTGGCCGATTTGAATTCCACACACCTGATACACATACACACACCACTCCCACACACACAATACAATATAAAACACACACCCACATCACCCACAAACCCCTACGACCAAAAATTCAGAAAGAAGGCCAGAGCGAGACACCACCATCCACAAACTAGCAGCCACAGCCACTCAACACCATCACCCACACAATATCCACACACAAAACAACACACACCACCACACTCAACACACTTAACTACACATACTCCACCCCACACATCATACACACCACCCCATGGCACCCCAAAGACACCCCCGCTTCTCAGACGAAGAACTCAGGGTCATGGTGGAGGAAATCATTCGGGTAGAGCCCCAGCTGTTCGGCACACAGATCCAATACACCAGCATTGCCCGGAGGACGGAGCTATGGCAGAGGATTGTCGACAGGGTCAACGCTGTGGGACAGCACCCCAGAAATCGGGAAGACATCAGGAAGCGATGGAACGACCTACGGGGGAAGGTGCGTTCCATGGTATCCAGGCACAACATCGCCGTGCAGAAGACTGGCGGAGGACCCCCACCTCAACCCCCACAATTTACAACATGGGAGGAGGAAGTCTTGAACATCCTGCATCCTGACGGCCTCGCAGGAGTCGGCGGAGGAATGGATACTGGTAAGTTGAAGCTTCACTACTGCTTCCCCCCCACCTGCATGCCAAATCATACCCCAACCCTCACCCCCATCCTCGAACCCCACCCTCACCCCCACCCCCATCCCCATCCTCACCCCCACCCTCACCCCCACCACCATCCTCACCCCCACCCCCAGCACACCTATTCCCTGCCAATGTCTCACCATCACAACCCACACATCCCAAAACCTAGGCCTGCATGCGTCCACTAAGCATGGACACCCATCACCAAAGCATGCCCAATGCATATACACATCCCCCCCACAAGCCACCCTCACCAAAGCCCCCACACACGAATGCCAGCACTTGGGGACACGGGAACCCACAGATACACCCATATGCCACACATTGAAACTATAACCATACCTCTATACCCCTGCAGGACCCGACCGTCAACACACCGCCGCGGAGGGCCCAGAATTCTCCACACCCCCCACCCAAGAGGCCATCAGCGATGACAGCAGCTCTGTCGACCTGGACACTGATGACCAGCCCGGACCATCGGGGACCTCTGGACAGTCGGTTCCCCTCACACAGGCACAGGCCACTACAGACCCAAACCCCTCTGGGAACACCAGCACAGCTCCCACCCAGCGGGCCCATGCCTCTGTCTCCAGGGCGCGTCAATCTGCGGTGTGTCTACCACTAGAAGGCACCCAGGATAACCCACCACCCCAACAACAACAGGGACCTGGGGGCAGTGGTAGTGGGCACACCGGCCAGGGGGCAGAGGCCCAGGGAAACAGGGCAACTCGGAGGGCAGCTGTGCGACAGGGGGGGGGACGGGCCCAGGGAACCCACTCTCCACGAGGCCCTCACCACCATCATGGGAGCATACAACCGCTCCCAGGAGACGATGGCGACGGTACTGGCCCGGTTCCAGGAGATCCAGGTACTGCAGGAGGAACACTATCGGGGGTACAGGGAGGACATCAGAGCCCTCACCTCCACCCTGGTTACCATGGTAGGGCTGCTGCAGGACCTCATCAACACCAGGACGGACACTCAACAACAACAAAGGGCTCCTGCCACTAGCCTGGACCAAGAACAGCCAACCACCTCCGCCGGCGCTAGTGGACAGGAGGCCCCCGCACAACAGCAGCCCACCAGACCCCCACCTCCTGCAGGAGAAGAACCACCCCGCAAGAGGGCCCTGAGATCTCGCAAGAAGACAGAGTAGGATGTCAAGACCCCCGCCAGCAAAGGATACCACCTGATGTCAGCCCACTGTCCCACATTGTCACCCTGTCCATCCTTGAACTGCCCATGCTCCATCTCTCCACAGGCCTCTGGACAATGCACCTGTGTGACTGTTACTCTGGACTCTGCCATGGACATTCCTTCACCATAGCCCCCACCCACTTGAAACCACCCATCCCATTTTGAGCACTGAAATAAACACCTATTTTGCACAAAACTATCTGGAGTCTGGCTGTGATTTCAAAATATTGTAATTGACATGACAGTGCAAATATGTCCTTGTACATAGTGAAGTCAACAAACAGCTGCCACAAAGCTGTAGTCCATGGGGAAACGAAGCACAGGACTCGTAGTGGGGACCCCAGATCTGAAATAGGGAGGGAAAAGCCACAACTCCGTCATCATACACTGGGGCAAATAGACAGGCAGCAGAGATGCAGGAGAGTAGTTCAGATTTACTAAATTATCTTTGAATTGTTACCTGTGTCCTATTGGAAGTACTGTTCAATGATTCTGTCCCTGTTGTCTGTTTCAGCCCCGTCGTCTTCCTCCTCGTCACTCTCCACAGGTTCCACCGCTGCCACAACACCACCGTCTCGACCATCCTCCTGCAGGAAAGGCACCTGGCGGTGCAAAGCCAGGTTGTGAAGCATGCAGCAGGCCACGATGATGTGACACACCTTCTTAGGTGAGTACATTAGGGATCCACCTGTCATATGCAGGCACCTAAACCTGGCCTTTAGGAGGCCAAAGGTGCGTTCGATCACCCTCCTAGTACGCCCATGGGCCTCATTGTACCGTTCCTCTGCCCTGGTCCGGGGATTCCTTACTGGGGTCAGTAGCCACGACAGGTTGGGGTACCCAGAGTCCCCCAATAGCCATACATGGTGTCTCTCTAGCTGTTCCATCACGTAAGGGATGCTGCTATTCCTCAGGATGTAGGCGTCATGCACTGACCCTGGGAATTTGGCATTTACATGCGAGATGTACTGGTCAGCCAAACACACCACCTGGATGTTCATGGAATGGTAACTTTTTCTGTTCCTGTACACCTGCTCCCTGTCTCTTGGGGGAACAAAAGCCACATGGGTCCCATCAATGGCACCAATGACGTTGGGAATATGTCCAAGGGTGTAGAAATCACCCTTCACTGTAGCCAATTCGCCCACCTCAGGGAAAATGATGTAGCTCCTCACGTATTTCATCAGGGCAGACAACACTCTGGATAACACCTTCGAAAACATGGGCTGAGACATCCCAGAAGCAATTCCCACTGTTGTCTGAAATGACCCACTTGCCAAGAAATGGAGTACTGACAGGACCTGCACCAGAGGGGGAATCCCTGTGGGTTGGCGGATGGGGGACATCAGGTCGGGCTCCAGCTGGGCACACAGTTCATGTATAGTGGCACGGTCAAGACGGTAGGTCAGGATAATGTGGCGTTCTTCCATTGTCGACAGGTCCACCAGCGGTCGGTACACGCGAGGATTCATCCGTCTCCTCGCCAAACCCAGCGGACGGTGCCTAGGAAGGACAACATGGAGCACACAGTCAAGCAACCCACAGGTACGTACTCACAGCTAGCACAGTAAACGATTCTCTATGCAGTGAATGGCGTGTCTGAGTGGCTATGCAAGGCCTAGGCCTGTGTGACGCAGTTGAAATTGAGCCATGTGGACCCTCGAAATGGCGGCTGCCTGACCTGTGAAGTGTGACAATGGGATGTGAGGTCAATGCGCTGGCGTGGCACACCGCGGCGGTCAGCGGTCGAAGACCGCGGCGCGAAGCCGCATTGGTTAACATTGAAGCCTATGGGTTTCAGGAGCCAATGGCGAAGGGCGCCGGCGGTGGCGGTACGCAGCGCCGCGGTACGCACCGCCGCGGACGTGACCGCCATTTTCTATCTACTTATCCACTTGCGACTTGAACTTTCACAGGAGAGGACCTATACTGCAAGTGTTGCTGTGACCTCGGTCTGGAAGGGACAATGGCTGCTGCGACTGGGGAAAGGGCCCCTGCCTTCACTGGAGAGGAGTTGGAGAAACTTGTGGATGGGGTCCTCCCCCAGTATGCGCTACTCTACGGTCCTCCAGACCAACAAGTGAGTTTAATTCAATATGGATTTGGGGCCACTGGCTGGCTTGGGGGCCTGGCGGGGGGCCTGGCGGGGATGGGGGGGCATGTTGGGCCTGGCGGGGGGCATGGCGGGGGGCCTGGCGGGGATGGGGGGCATGTTGGGGCTGGCGGGGGGCATGGAGGGGGGCCTGGCGGGGATGGGGGGCATGTTGGGGCTGGCGGGGGGCATGGCGGGGGGCCTGGCGAGGATGGGGGGCATGTTGGGCCTGGCGGGGGGCCTGGCGGGGGGCATGGCGGGGATGGGGGGCATGTTGGGCCTGGCGGGGGGCATGGCGGGGGGCCTGGCGGGGATGGGGGGCATGTTGGGGCTGGCGGGGGGCATGGTGGGGGGCCTGGCGGGGATGGGGGGCATGTTGGGCCTGGCGGGGGGCCTGGCGGGGATGGGGGGCATGTTGGGGCTGGCGGGGGGCATGGCGGGGGGCCTGGTGGGGATGGGGGGCATGTTGGGGCTGGCGGGGGGCATGGCGGGGGGCCTGGCGGGGATGGGGGGCGTTGGGCCACTGGCAACGAAAATGCAGACAAACTTGAACGTGGTATTTCTCCCTCCCTGTACGTGTCACATAGGTCCGCGCCCATGAGAAGATCGGGATTTGGCGTGCCATCGCCAAGGAAGTCCGGACCCTGGGGGTCCACCATCGACGGGGCACCCACTGCCGCAAGAGGTGGGAGGACATCCGCCGCGGGACCAAGAAGACTGCTGAGTCTCTGCTGGGGATGGCCTCCCAACGTAGGCGGGGTGCCTGCCGTCAACTGACCCCCCTGATGTCCCGGATCCTGGCGGTGGCCTACCCTGATTTGGATGGGCGCGTGAGGGCAGCACAGCAGACACAAGGGGGTGAGTCCAAGCATTATCTACTCTGTTGTCGCGCAGTGGAGGTGTCTGGGTGGGGGAGGAGGGCTGTGGGTCCCCCTAGGCCAGGGCGATATCTGTAGGCTGGGCACCCCCGTAAGCCCCTGTGTCCCCAGCCACCACCCTCAGTAGTGTGTCAGTACAGCCATCCCTGGGCCGTGTCATCCATGGGTGCAGTTGTCAACTCTAGGCGTGTAGGGCATGTTCCACGGAATGCGTAGCGGACCCCAAGTGCGCAACTTAGTGCAGGGGGCATCTGTGTCTGTCATGTCCGCTAACTGTACCGGAGATCCATGTACTCAATATCCCTTTATTTCTCTCTCCCCCCCCCTTTTTGTTTGTCTTTCTGTGCTTGTGTGCATCAGCATCATCAGGCGGAGGAGAAGTGGCATCGGGGCAGGAGGGAGCTGCATCTCACATGGCCCAGGAGGGCCATGCCACAGAGTCTGACTGGACCAGTGAGACGGAGGGCGAGGGGAGCTCCACAACGGGGACGACTGGACCCTGCAGCGACACGGACACGTCCTCGGAAGGGAGCTCCCTTGCGGGGGTGGCACCATCCGTGCCCCCCGCCATTACAGGTACAGCCGCCACCCAGCGCACCATCTCCGCCCTCCCAGCAGCCCCTCAGCGTTCGCCCTGTGCCCGCTCTGCCAGGAAGCCGGGCATCTCCTTCGCCCCAGGCACCTCAGGCCCTGCCCCTGTTACCCCCGCTGCCCTCAGTGCGGAGCTCATTGACCTCGTGAGGACGCTCATTGTTGGGCAGACTACCCTTTTGAATGCCATCCAGGGGGTGGAGAGGGAGGTTCATCGCAGCAATGCGTACCTGGAGGGCATTCATTCGGGTCAGGCTGCCCATCAGCGATCGTTCCAGGCTCTGGCCTCAGCACTGACGGCAGCCATTGTCCCTGTCTCCTGCCTCCCTCTACTAACTCCCTCCTCCCAGTCTCCTGTTCCTCTGCCTGTCCCACCCACACCATCAGACCAGCCTGCACACACCTCAACACCCAAGAGAAGCTCATCCAAACATAAGCACCACAGATCACGCAGACATTCACACACGCAACATTCCGATGCAGACATGCCAACAGTCACTACCACCTCTGTGACCCCCACCTCCTCGTATCCCTCCTCCCTCCCTGTGACGTCTACACTCACACCTCCATTCACCTCACCATCAGCCAGTGTTTCCATCACCAGCACACCCTCCAGTCCAGTCCGCACACGTGCAGTCACCACCCCCACTGCCATTTACACGTCCCCTGTGTCCTCTCCCACTGTGTCTGTCACCCCCTCTTCCACACCACACAAACGCAGCCACCCACCCACCCAACAGCCATCCACCTCACGACAGCCTATCCCTCCTGCACCTGCACCCAAAGACAGCAAACGTGACTCACCTACAACCACATCCTCTCCCTCCACTCCCATTCCCACTGTACCTACCACTCTCCATTGTCCCAAGAAACTCTTCCTCGCCACTGCTAACTTCTTTCCTGACCCTGAGCCCCCCCTCCTTCTCGTCGGGGTAAGAAGAGCACCTCAGCCACCACCAGCCCTGCAGCCCCCTTGACAAGGGTGCAGGGGTATTGGAGCCCACCAGCCCGCATGTCTGGATCTTCGCCCAGCAGCAAGGGGACAGCCAGCCCACCCCCTGGGAAGAGGAGCAGAAGGCGGAAGGGGCGCCGCAGGAGCGCGGCTTCTACATCCCCCCCGGACACCACCCAGACACAGTCACCAGCCACAGCTCCAAAGGGAGGAAAGGGCCACAGACTCCCGACTAAGGAGGGCAAGGGCAGCAAGTCGGAGAGGTCAGGCTGCAGGCCTGCTGCCCAGGAGGAGCCCACCACCCCCATAGCCGCTGGCCAGGGAGGACCCAGCCCAGCTGGCCAGGAGGGCCCCACCACCCACAGCCCAGGTGGGCATTGAAGGAGCACCATCCCCGCTGCCCAGGAGGGCACCACCAGGCAATGAGCAGTTGGCCATAGACCGGCCGCCGTCTCAAGAACCGCTGAACTGGGCCCCGCCGTCTCAAGAACCGCTGAACTGGGCCCCGCCGTCTCAAGCACCGCTGAACTGGGCCCCGCCGTCTCCAGCACCGCTCCGCTGGGGACCGCCGTCTCAAGAACCGCTGAACTGGGCCCGCCGTCTCAAGAACCGCTGAACTGGGCCCCGCCGTCTCCAGCACCGCTCCGCTGGGGACCGCCGTCTCAAGAACCGCTGAACTGGGCCCCGCCGTCTCAAGCACCGCTGAACTGGGCCCGCCGTCTCAAGCACCGCTGAACTGGGCCCCGCCGTCTCCAGCACCGCTGAACTGGGCCCCGCCGTCTCAAGAACCGCTGAACTGGGCCCCGCCGTCTCAAGCACCGCTGAACTGGGCCCCGCCGTCTCCAGCACAGCTCCGCTGGGGACCGCCGTCTCAAGAACCGCTGAACTGGGCCCCGCCGTCTCCAGCACCGCTCCGCTGGGGACCGCCGTCTCAAGAACCGCTGAACTGGGCCCCGCCGTCTCAAGCACCGCTGAACTGGGCCCCGCCGTCTCAAGCACCGCTGAACTGGGCCCCGCCGTCTCAAGAACCGCTGAACTGGGCCCCGCCGTCTCCAGCACCGCTCCGCTGGGGACCGCCGTCTCAAGAACCGCTGAACTGGGCCCCGCCGTCTCCAGCACCGCTCCGCTGGGGACCGCCGTCTCAAGAACCGCTGAACTGGGCCCGCCGTCTCAAGCACCGCGCCGCTGGGGACCGCCGTCTCAAGAACCGTTGAACTGGGCCCCGCCGTCTCCAGCACCGCTCCGCTGGGGACCGCCGTCTCAAGAACCGCTGAACTGGGCCCCGCCGTCTCAAGCACCGCTGAACTGGGCCCCGCCGTCTCAAGCACCGCTCCGCTGGGGACCGCCGTCTCAAGAACCGCTGAACTTGGCCCTTCAAGGCAAGACCCGCTGAACTGGGCCCTTCAAGGCAAGAAGCGCTGAACTGGGCCCTTCAAGGCAAGAAGCGCTGAACTGGGCCCTTCAAGGCAAGAACCGCTGGCCCTTTGGCAGACGTGGCAGGGCAGGATCTGTCTCGGGCAGGGCTGCAGGATGTCCTCTGGCCAACATGCCTCCTCCAGTGGCAGTGGAGTCTGTTATGGACTGTTTGCACTGTGGCTTTGCTCTCCCCAGGATGGCCCAGTGGGCAGGCCACCCACTGTATGGACTGTATGGACTGTGGCTTTGCTCTCCCCAGGATGGCCCAGTGGGCAGGCCACCCACTGTATGGACTGTATGGACTGTGGCTTTGCTCTCCCCAGGATGGCCCAGTGGGCAGGCCACCCACTGTATGGACTGTATGGACTGTGGCTTTGCTCTCCCCAGGATGGCCCAGTGGGCAGGCCACCCACTGGATGGGCCAGTGGTCATGGAGTCCCCTCGTGGATCTGGCGTCGTGTACTCAAGTGGCTGAGGTGCCCCCCCTTCCCTTCCCCCTGAGGTGCCTGTCCTATTTTCTTTCTGATGCCCCTGCAGTGTTCTCTCCGTGGAGTTCTTGTCGTGGGACTGGGCCTTGCCCCTTTGCACAGGACCGCTGTGGTCCACGGACAGTGGTTGGACTACATTTAGTAGCTGTATATATTTTGTACATAGTTTATTTATTTATTGGGATTACTGGTGTCCATATTTCAATATATCTGCCCGTTTATGATCTCTTCTTTTGGTCTTTGCATTATTTCGGAGGGGGGGGTTTGTGGGTTGTGACAGTGATCTGTGGGAATGCATTGATGTGTGTGTTGTAGTGGGTGTGTGCCGGTACTCTTTTCCCTCCCCTGTGTCGTAGGTGCAGTACTCACCGATGTCTTCCGCGCCGCCGGGCGTGCTCCTGGTACAGGAGCAGGTATAGGAGTGCGGGGATGACCTGCAACTCGGGTTCCATACTGCCGGAATCTCGCGTGGAGTGCGTAGAGGTGAGCGTTTTCCCGTTCGTTGTCTGTTTCTGCCGTGTTTTTATCGGCGGTGCTCCCGCCCCGGAAAAGGTGGCGGATTGGTGGGTCGTGATAGGGTGGGCGGTACATTGTCTGCCGCCTGGCTGTTGGCGGGGACCGCCGCGCTGTTTGTTTGTTCCGCCGTGGCGGGCGGAGTGTTAATGCGGCGGGCTGTGTTGGCGGTTCCCGCCAGGGTCAGAATTACATATTTTGGACCGCCGGCCTGTTGGCGGCTTGGCCGCCGCATTATCACCGACCGCCAGGGTCAGAATGAGGGCCATAGTCTCCTTCGCCAAGGAAACCCAACTGATCCTCTCCCTGTCCGAGGAGTCTGCAAAGGCCAAGAGAAATATTCCACAATGGGATGAGGGTAGTCACCCCATGGATGGAGGACAGCTGCCTCACACTCAACTCGGACAAGACAGAGATCCTCGTAATTGACTCCACCCCTTCTGCCTGGAACGATTCCTGGTGGCCCACCACTCTGGGGAACGCCCCGCCCTCACGGACCACGCATGCAACCTGGGCACCATCCTAGACTCCTCTCTGTCCATGACTCGCCAAGTCAGAGTCGTCTCTTCGTCATGCTTTCACACTCTCTGACTCATGTGGAAGATTTTCAAGTGGATTCCCTCGGACACGAAGAAGGCAGTCACCCACGCACTCGTCACCAGCAAACTGGTCTACGGCAATGCACTCTGTCAATCAAGACTACAAAGAGTCCAGAATGCAGTAGCCAGACTCATCCTGGACATCCCCCAAAACAGCAGCAGCTCCTCCCACCTCAGACCTACACTGGCTCCCAGTCAACAAGCGCATCACATACAAACACCTGATCCACACCTACAAGGCAGTGCACAACATAAGACCAGCATACCTCAACCACTGCCTCAATTTCTGTGTATCCAACAGACATCTCCGCTCCTCCCACCTTGCAGCTGTCCCCAAGATCCGGAAAAGCACAGCAGGAGGAAGATCCTTCTGCTACCTGGCAGCCTGAACATGGAATACGCTACCTCTCAAGCTCAAGCAGATTGCATAGTTGAAGCAGTTCAGGAAGGACCTCAAGACCTAGCTCTTCGACTGAGCAGCACCTTGAGACCCTATGGGTGATTAGTCGTGCTCTACAAATCTATGATTGATTGAAACGTTGTTTTGTACAACTTTTAGATACTTTTCATATGCCTCTTAGTTTTTCAGTCCTAAACCACCAGGTACTTCTTGGTGTGTCTAAGCAATATCCCCTAAGGTCAGCATCCAACAACTGTCTTTTATTATTCGCGAAATACAGTTTGTTGCTGACCTTTCTTTGGAACTCATACCTTCTTGACACATCTATTAGAGCTGACTTTTAGGAAATGCACAAAACATTTGAAGACCTTTTCTCTTCAGACAGACGTTTGTACTAGAGACTTCTTTTCCCTCCTTGAATATTTCAGAAGCTTTTATAGCTCTCATCCTCTCTTACAGCTTTTAGAAGCTATCTTGGAGTAGCATGACAGCTGTACAAAAACTAGAAAATACATCACAAACCCAGGACAAGCATGCGTTTTTCCTTTTATTAATTAAGTTAAAAATACATAGTTGGACAGAGTGCATTCTTTTGAATAAAAAACCATAGAATACATGCAGACTGAAGTCATAAAGAGTCAGTGCATTCACCACACAGTTATCACAGTAGGTAGGTAGGACATCCTGTTTTTTTTAAAGTAAAGAATCTGCTTGCGACACATCAAGGGTGAGACACATTTATGCACCTTCCATATTGTATCACAACAAGCCCACAACCTTCTATCGAGCAGGGGCTGTAGAGGACCCTAAATATTTTCGGGCTGGTTATTTGACGGGTTTGTGGAGTAGTATAATTCACGCTCTTAGATGTAGTATTGCAAGTCAGTAAGCCTGGCCTTCACCATGGGAGCTCGATCCCTCTGCCACACTCAGGCTGTCTGAGTCTTGGCCAGCAGCAGTGTCATAGACACAAACCAGCAAATGTTCCGAGGCACAGCCTTGGTGCAGTCCAGCAATATTAGCTCCGGGGATGGTGCAGTGGTGTCAGTGATTATGTCGAACAGGACTTCAAATATGCCACACCAATATCTGTCTACTGGGGGACAGGACCATGCTATATGGAAAAAATCTGCACCTGAAACGCAACATCTGGCATACATGAGCTTCATAGTGAATAATGTCACTGGTGTGTGGTATGTCTGATGGAGGAATTTGAAATGTATAATGAGGAGGTGACTATTAGGGAACATAGTGCCCAGTTGGTTACAACAATAGAACCAGTCTTTATCTGAGATCTAACTGCCAAGATCTGCCTCCCATTTGGTTTTTGCCTTTGGGGGTCACTATTGGGGCCTCTGACTGCACTGATAAATATAATCTAGAAACCAAACGTTTTGGTGTTCGTGGGTCAGCATTAATGTGAATGTCTGTGATGCAGTTGGTCCCTGGGGAAATGTTGGGTACTGGTCTTTGCACAGAGCTCGGATTCAGAAGAAAGTGAAGTGAAGCTGTAGGGTTGGTGTAGCCATTGTGGTTGGGCATTCCAGAATCCTGCCTTTAGAAAACTAGTCCCCAACAGTGTGGACCCAGCAATTGGTCAGGCATCGAATATGTACGTGTGTCATTAAGATTGTTCCCACTGTGACCTTATAGCTTATAGATGTCGTCCTATGGTTGCAGACACATTATGATGTAACGGAGAATGTTGATGGTGAACTGATAGACAGAAGTAAAGCTGGAAGTGAAGCACCTCGCATTGTATGTTCCCTTATGTGCTGGGGCCGTTATTGGACAATAAAGGAACTCTGTATGTGACATCCAGTGACAAAGGCATTGGTGGCAGGATGATAATTTATATTGCTTATTTCCACTGATTGTGACATTACTTGTGACATGGCGTCACATAGCTCATTAAACTTAACTCCACTCCAACTTTTTGTACCATCTTCAGGTGAAAACTCACTAAAACGGCAGGAATGGAGGGAATATTTTGTAAATTACTGTTATATCCAGGTGCTTAGAATGGTTGTGCGTGCCAGGTGCTTAGAATGGTTGTACGTGGCAAGAATGTTGGATGAGAGTGTTAGAAGATCGGAGTGGAGTGGGTGGAAGGTTTCTGTCAGAGATGGAGGTCAGGATGCTTTCTCTTCCGACGAACTTGTCTTCTTCACAATAAATATAGAGACTTGTACCTTACAATCTGCTTCCAGTGTTCGCCTTCGTTCCATCAACTTGCATGTAACACTGTCAACGAGGGACTTTCCTACGCGTCTTTCGGGAAGCATCCTGACTCTGTGACTGGTGCTGTAACCTCTGCGGAAACGGACGGGCTGTCTTCTATTGCACTTAACTGTGAGTTGCCCTTTCTCAAGTCAGATTCGGAGTAATTTATTTTTTCATTTTTATTTGTTACATTGGACTTTCACGGCCGTTACTGGTTGTCTGCTCGAGCGTCGGCTCCACACTCGAGCTCCCGGTTTCCAGGGCCACCTCCAAGTCTCACACGCTTCGTTTTCAACGCGGCTGGATATGTTTCCGGGGCAACCTTCACGCCGTCACGCGCTCTGACTTCAGCGCGCTCCTCTTCTCCTAAGCGTCCTGCATCCAGGACAACTCACGTCCTTACGCTCTGACAGCGTGCATCGTTCCTTGCACGTTTTCTGCTGTAGATTTAAGTTTCCTGAATACTGAGGTTCCTTCTACCACAGTTTATCAATTTCCAACACGTGTCTTTGTTTCAACATTCAATCAGCCCGGAATCCAACGCTGAATCTTTTATTGAGTTTTTTCGACTTATGGACGAATTTCAGCAGTAGTTTCCCATTTCATCTCTTACCTCAGTCTGTTTTCTTTCTACTGCGACAGGCACACAGTTTTCTACTGTGACAGGCACACAAACATACTTCTTTTGGGAGCGCTATATTACTACTGCACGTTTTTTTTAATTACAAACAAAGACTTGAGACATTGCATTCTCTCATTGTTTTTTTTTCTTCTCTTTTCTCTTCTAATAATGCAAAATGTTGCTGCTCCTCCTTTCTTTCTCTACACTCTGGGTGATTCCCCCAATCAAGTGGAAGAAGGTTTTTGAGAGGTATGCTAGAGTTTGTGGGACATCACTTAGTACTGAAAGGAGAACTGCCTTATTACTACACTGTCTAGGTATGGAGGTTTTTGACCATCTCCCTGACATTCCTGACAGTGAAGCCATCAGTCTAAATGAGTATGAAATTTGCATTAGGAAATTGGATTTGCATTATTTACCGAAGGTCAGCACTATTTCAGAGAGGTATTATTTCAGTAGAAGACTACAATTTGAAGGAGAAATTGTTGAAAACTATCTTACTGACTTGAGAAGTTTGGCCTCCTCATGCAAGTTTGATTCATCTCTTGATGAACAAATTTGTGATCAATTTATGCTAGGATGTAAAATTGATAAAGTACGTGATGAGTTATGGTTGTTGGATGATCCCCATCCAGATGAGGTGATTGTCCTTTCGAAAAGAATTGAACACTCCTTGAAGTGCGTTGAAGTTATGAAGAAGCATAATTCTAAGGAGGTGTCTGTGGTGAGGGACGGTAAGCTTAAAAGTCTTAAGGATACCGGTAGAGAGGTTCCTCAGAGTCTCGCCAAAAAGAAAAGATGTTTTAGGTGTGGTAAAGAAGGGCATTTTGCTAATGATAGGGTGTGTCCGGCTATTAACAGTTCCTGTTCATACTGCAAGAAGAAGGGTTATTTTTCTGCTGTGTGTAATCAACGGAAGTCTAAACAGACAGTAAACTCCATTGATAATCACATGGGTGAGACTCAAGATGTTGGTGATTTTCAGTGTGGTCAGATTGTTTTGCAAGTATCTGACTGTAGCGTCAAGGGCCCTTTAGATTATGTTTTGGTGGAAGGGGCAAAGACCTTGATGCTCTTTGATTCTGGTGCCAAAATCACAATAGTATCTAACCATTTTTTTCAGGAACATCTGAGAGGGAAAATCCAATTATCTAAACCTGACATCAGACCATGCGCATATGGTGGAGAACCGATAGAGTTACATGGCTACTTTCTAGGCTTGCTTGAGTATGGTCAACGTTATGTTTCGGGCAAGATCTATGTTTCAAAAAAGAAGGACAGCATAATTAGTTGGTGGCATCAAAAGGATTTGGGGGTCATGCTTGATCCTAACAATTCCCCTCCTATAATTCTTAAAGAGCAGCTTTGTGTTGGAGAAGTGAGAAATGCTGTAACGAACTCTGATTTGGTGACTGTTGTTCATCGCGACTTCAGAGACCTCTTCAGTGACAAAATAGGTTGTATGCGAGGATATTCTCACAAGATTAAGTTGCTTCCTGGTTCCATTCCCTTCTGCAGCAAGGTTCGGAGTGTTCCTTTCTCCGTAAGGGATGACCTTCAAGCTGAGCTAGCGAAATTAAAAGACCAAGGGGTGATTGAAGAAGTGGAAGGTACGGAGTGGTTGGCCCCCATTGTTATTGCAAGAAAAGCCAATGGCAAGATTAGACTTTGTGTGGATCTTCGCAAGCTCAACAACTGTGTCGTGGTTGACAGGTATCCCCTTCCCAATATTTCTGAATTGCTGTCCATGGTCTCAGGAGCTAAAGTTTTTTTCTACAATTGATCTCACTTTGGCTTATCACCAAGTTGAATTAGATGAGTCATGTAGGAACTATACAGCTTTTATTACTTCGTATTGTACTTTTAGATTTCTGCGGTTACCCTTTGGTCTAATTTCTGCTGCCTCTATATTTCAAAGATTAATGGAACATGTATTGAAAGGGACGTGTGGTGTGTGTGTGTGTACCAGGGTGACATACTGGTATATGGCAAAGATGTTGATGAACATATGGTGAGACTTAAAGAGGTTCTAGGGAAAATTACGTAATGTGGTTTGACCATAAAAGCTAAGAAGTGCAAGTTTGGTCTGAATACAATTGATTATTTAGGACACACCATTTCTGGTAAACGTGTATTGCCCAAGAAAGAACTGGTTGACTCCATTCAATGCCTATCTTCTCCTACTTCGAAAGAAGAATTAATGCGATTTCTTGGCATGACTGAATTTTACAGTAAGTTTGTCAGAAATGTTGCCAGTTCTTCTTTCAATATGAGGAGTTTGTTAAAGAGAGGGGCTGAACATACTTGGAATGATGAATGTGAGAGGGAATTTTGTGATCTCAAAGAGTCTCTCGCAATGGCACCCACCCTCAAAAATTTTAATCCAAATGTATGCTCTATTTTGATCACTGATCCCAGTAGTAAAGGCTTAGGAGCTGTCCTACAACAAGGAGGTTTGAATCCCTAAAACACCCTTGCATTAATATCTAGGAGCCTTAAAGGCGCTGAGACCAAGTATTCCGTAATTGACAGGGAGGCTCTCACTGTCTTTTGGGCCATTAAGAAATGTAAGAAATTTTTATGGGGCGGTCCGTTTGTCGTGAGATCTGATCACAAGCCATTATGTGAAGTCTTTTATTCCAAGGGGATTGATGCAGTGTCTAGTAGGATCACTAAATGGATTGTTGGACTACAGGAGTATGATTTTGTTGTAGAATATGTTCCTGGCTCATACAATCTGTCGGCTGATGTCTTATCAAGACTAGTTCCTGCAGAATCTAAGAACCAAGAAGATGATAATTTGGATGATGATTTGGAATGTTTTGATCGTGTGTGTGAGGTTAATTTTGAAATAATCCCGGAGGCCAAATGGCGCGAAGGAACCTTGGAAGATTTTGTGTTGCAAGAAGTCATCATGTTCTTACGAGATGGTGGGAAGACGAAAAATCAGGGTAGTGGTGAAAGTAGTGAATTTGGGAATATAAGGAACAAGCTAGTGTGTGATAATGATTTGTTGTTTAGAGGTACAAGATTGGTTTCTCCCTCAAAGGTGAGAGGTCAGTTGATAAATCAAGCTCACAACCGTCACATAGCCATTTCAAAGACTAAAAAGAGGTTGTGTTCCTCCTATTGGTGGCCGGGTATGGATATTCAGGCTGAGAGGGTGGTGAGAGATTGTTTGCTGTGTGCTGTGAGTGAGAAAGCTTTGAAACCTAGAGTTCAACCCATGGTGACTAGGGATGCTCCGAAAGGTCCGTGGCAAGACATTGCTTTTATACAATTTAGGACCCATTCATGGTAGTAGTATGGCTGAATATGTGATTGTGGCTACTGACATGTTTATAAGGTGGCCTGAGGTATGTTTTACTAGGAGCATCGAGACGAGCAAAGTGATAGAATTCAATAAGGATTTGATAATTAAAGAAGGCATTCCCTCTACTCTCCTCATGCATAACGGTGTGCAGTTAGTTTCTGGGGAAATGAATGATTTTTTGAACAGATGTGGAATTAAACACAAACTGCGTGCTCTGTACCATCCTGAATGTAATGGAATGGTAGAACGTTTCAATCGAGTCCTCAAAGAAACCATCTCCATTGCTAAAAACAATCCATTGAATTGGAAGGAGGAGGTGTTGAAAAAGGTCTATGTATATAGACACACTCCTCACTCGTCTACGGGTCAGACACCTTTTGCTCTGTTTCGGGGTAGGTGTGGTAACACTGGTTTGGAACCCAATTGGGTCAACAATCTCCTTGATGGTAGAGGTAGAGTGGTGGTGAATGATAGTTGGATGCATAGGGAACGTGTGAAGAAGGTGAAGAGTAAAATACATTTTGATAGAACACATGCTGTGAAGAAAACTGTGATTAATGTTGATGATTGGGTTCTAATCAAGAATCCTCTTATGAAAAGAAAACTGTCTGGTCCGGTGAAGGTTGTTTAAACTATTTACCAATGTTGTGAAAACAGATGACAATAGAATTTGGAACTTAAATAGAGTTGTCAAGTATTGCGGTGATCACAATGTCTTGTATAAAGATGAGATGCATAGAAATGTCTTTGGTAATTCCTCGAAGAACTCAGACTTATGGAGACTGAAGGATACGACTAAAGATTCGTCAAGGAGTTTAGGGGTGAGGAGATCGAACAGAACTGTCAAGCTGCCTTCGCATCTCAAGAACTATGATCTGTTGTAAAGAGTTTGTTTTCATTATTTGTATGTTCTTATTTTCACATTGAGCGAGGGAGAGGTGTTATATCCAGGTGCTTAGAATGGTTTTGCGTGCCAGGTGCTTAGAATGGTTGTGCGTGACAAGAATGTTGAATGAGAGTGTTCGAAGATTGGAGTGGAATGTGGAGTGGGTGGACGGTTGCTGTCAGAGATGGAGGTCAGGATACTTTCTCTTCAGACAAACTTGTCTTCTTCACAATAAATATAGAGACTTGTACCTTACAATCTGCTTCCAGTGTTGGCCTTCGTACCATCAACTTGCATGTAACAATTACATTTTTACTCTAGATGAGGATGATGATTTTACACCAGAAAAAAAGAAAACACTCCTTGAGGCCAATGAGATTAAGAGTGTACAATCGCATTGCGAAAAAAACAAGACAATCAGGCCAGGGTGATGTTTTTCTGAACGCAATGGAAGATTTGGATGTATATAATACACCCACTGTATGTGCAGGCATAGACAGGTATAAATTATACCATAGAAAACAATTGAAGGAGGATAACGCAAAATGTCTTAATTAGAAATTATGAATGAATGTATATGTATTTTGAATAATGAATTTAGTAGAAAATAATTAACGTAGAAAAATAATGTGCACATTTGAAATTGTGACCTCGGAAAATGTCCACCAGTATTCACAAATTTTACTAAATGAGTGATTAACATACATAAAATATTGAAAATGTATTAGATTAATGTAGTAATATGTCATATTGAGAGTTATAACCTATGTTCTGCAATAATTGTAGGCCTTAACACAGCGAGTGTCTTGGCCTAGTCTTGCCAGGCCTCGTGCAAAAGCTGTATTTCTTAACGTTCAATAGAAAATGCTGACAAGATGAACTAATCATGAACTGCTTATTGTTTAATAAAATGCCTAGACAAAGCTTTCTGTGTGAACCGACGAACAGGAGATGATGTCCCTAGCAATGTATCTAATAGTTTGTAATGTGCACGAGATGTACTTTCCTAGGGCTCGAACAATGAAGACACTGACTGGAGAAGAAGATGCAACATTTTTGATACCTGACGAGCCGGATGATGAGAACATCGTAAAGCAAACCAATCAACAACATGTGAACTGTGAAATATTAGAATTCATAGATTTGATTTATAGACTCTATTGGGTAGGGTAACAACGTACGATCAACTGAACAATTGGAAATTGTGGGATAGTCTGGGTGACTTTGATATAACAATGTGACAGAGGAAAAAGAGGGCATACCATACACTGAAGTTGTGATGTGATATTGGGGAGAAGAGATTTGAGATTCTGTCATTGGGCTCATACTCTCCGACTGAGAGCCTGATGTGATGCTGATCGACTGATGACCTGAGGACGACGACTGACTCTGTTGCTGACCCCTACCGTGGAGAGGTAGATATGACAATGTCACTGAATTGGATTGTTTGTGCCTTTCTTTTCTAGATACCATCTGCGCTGTCTTAGTATTATTCTTAGCTAGATGTTCCTAAAATTCTTGTTTCTAAATTGTTTTGCATGAAGTCCCCATGCTGATGCTAATATGCTAATCTGGGTTAGATGAGGGTTCCTTACATGACGATTGACAGATTACAGAGACAAATAGTTGACAGACTATTTTGCTGAACTCCATGAGTAGAAATTATTTATTGTCTTTGATTCTTTGGTTGACCTGTGTTAATGCTTTAGAATGTACTCTGATGCAAGCTTAGATTAGATTATGTTTTTGGCGTCTTCTAACTAATTAATGCTGTTTTATTGCATTGAGTTTGAATTAATCACATGGCTTCGTATTGTAACAAAAAAAGGAAATAAAATTACTAAAACGTATATTGAGGTGTGGTTATTCATGGCTGAAAAGTCATGGTCTTATGCTTATTGATTTTATTGATTATTGATGAATGATTGGTTTAAATGGTTATTGAATTTTGTGCATTGAGTACTGTGAGCATTGGTCACATCATAGCTAGGATACTCCATGCCAAATCAAAAGGTTCATCGACCTATGCGTATCACCTTGTAAGTTTACTTATTAAGGACCAGCACGCTAACACCATTGAGGAATATGTCTCTGCTTTAAAGAACCTGGTGTTGACTTGCTGGTTGGGCCTATTACATGCTAAATTAATTAGAGACCAAATCGTCATGCATACAGCTAATTCCGCTATACAAGACAGTCTTTGGGCCAAGTGGGAGGCTCCGCTATAAAAGGTGTCGAAATTGTAAAACGCGCCGGACTGTCAGGAAGATGTACGAGGGCCGTATTGGCTGTTAACAAGAAAGTCTTCGAAAGTGTCAACAAACAAGAGTGTAAAGACGTTGTCAATAAGATCAAGTCATGCAAGAAGTCCAAATGCCTGGTTTCGGATAGCCATGCATTTTATAAATCAGGTAATGAATAAATTCACTATTGACTTGAGGTGCTACAGATGTGGGTTTACAGTTCATTTAGCGAAAAACAAAAAATGCCCAGCCCGTAATCTGAAGTGTTCAGGGTTTGGTGTAATGTGGCACTTTCAAAAAGTTTGCAGGAGGAAAGGTAGTAGGAACGCAGCTATAAAAATGTTAGAAGAAGATTCAGGTTTGCAAGATACAGATTGTGACAACACTAATATGTGTGTTTTAACCGCTTGGGTGCCTGGGACGAGCTGGCCTCGCCCTCAGCCACGGTTGCCGTATGCCAAGGACGAGCCCAGCTCGTCCTGCCCACAGGGGGAGCGCTAGCGCTCCCCGTGGGCCTCCCAGCCCCCTCCCCCCCTTAGTCAGGGATGGAAGGGGAAGCACTTCCCCTTCCACCCGACCCCCCACTGACATCTGATGACATCAGCACGCGATCGCCTACTGACCTCATTAGAGGTCACCTCCCATCGCGTTGGAAGCATGCTTCCAGCGTGATGCGGAAGAGAAATGCTGAGCATTTCTCTTCCGCTCGGGAGGAGGGGGCAGGCAGAGATATCGAAAGAAAAGCCTTTCCTTTCTTTTGATGTCATTCTGAGCATTTCTGCTGCCCGATCGCGATGCGATCAGGCAGCATAAATGCCCACTAGACACCAGGGAGTTTGTTACTTTTTTATTTACATATGAAGGGGATGGACCCCTGGGGGGCATTTAATTATTAGGCCTATATTGATTAGGCCGATCTGCCAAGGCACTAGACACCAGGGATTGTTTTTTGTTGTTGTTTTTTTTGTTTCATTTCATAAGGGCAGCGACCCTTTAGGTAAGAGTCGCTCCCCAGGGGGCAATCATTTTATTAGGCCTATTCTGCCCCCTATGGGGGCAGATCGGCCTATATTGATTAGGCCGGGGGCAGAAGCCACTAGACACCAGGGAGTTTTAAAAATATTTGTTTACATTGATAAGGGGAGCGACCCATAGGCAAGGGTCGCTCCCGGGGCGGGGTGGGGGGGGCAAATTGTTTTTAGGCCATTTCTGCCCCGGGGGGGGGGAAGAAGCCACTAGACACCAGGGATTTTAAAACTTTTTTTTTTAATGAAATTGGCATAAGGGGAGTGACCCCTTTGGCAAGGGCCGCTCCCCAGGGGGCAATTTTTTTATTAGGCCTTTTCTGCCTCCATGGGGGCAGATCAGCCTATATTGATTAGGCTGATCTGCCCTCAGGTGGGGCAGAAGCCACTAGACACCAGGGATTTAAAAAAAAATTGTTTACATTGATAGGGGGAGCGACCCCTTAGGCAAGGGTCGCTCCCCTGGGGGCTGGAGGGGAATTATTTTTAGGCCATTTTTGCCCCCCTTGCGGGCAGATCGGCCTGTTTTTATTAGGCCAATCTGTCCTCAAGGGTGGCAGAAACTACTAGACACCAGGGATTTTTTTTTGCGCCAATTTCATGCTATGGGAGCGAACCCTTAGGCAAGGGTCGCTCCCCTGGGGGGCAAATTTATTTTCAGTCATTTCTGCCCTCCTTGGAGGTAGATCGCCCTATTTTTGTAAGGCTCATCTGCTACCCGCGAAGATTTGTTAAAAAAAAAAAGAGGGTGGGGTATGGCCCAACCCCAAATAAATGGGTACAAAGTTGTTCTGCCCACCGGTGGGCAGATGGGGCAATTACCCCCGATCCACTCCTCGGGGGGGCAGAAAAGCCTACTAGATGCCAGGGAATAAAAAAAAATAGTGGGCTGGTGGCTACCAACCAGTATGGGCATGGATTTGCCCCCACCCCAACTGAAGGGGGATAACAGTCTTTCAGCTCTCTCCTGCACACTAAAACATGTTATGCCACGGCAAGCAAGAGGACATTTGATTATCTTGGGTTTTGGTTTTACATTTGGGACATGAGAGCTTGGCTAACTCAAAATCGTCCCACTTGGAATGGTGAGGGCTGCATTTTTTGGACTTTGGGATGCTGCCATGTAGAAAAATCCACAAGACCTAGACACATCTGAAAACTAAACATCTGGGAGAATCCAGGGTGGTGTGCTTCACATGCACCCCACACCATTTTCTCACCTACAATGCCCTGCAAACCTCCAATTTTGCTGGAAATCACACATTTTCCCCACATTTTTGTGAGGGAACCTTCTGTAATCTACAAAATTCCTACCACTCAGGATTGTCGCATCTATACCAATAAAATTTCTGCCCCACTTGTCAGCCTAAAAATATTTTTTTTAAACTGCCCTTTTTGATCCGCTTTGGTTCCCCCTCAATTTCAAAATGTTTTTGTCTCTTCGCTGTCACTGGCACTTGGCCCACCTACACAAGTGAGGTATAATGTTTACCGGGAGACTCAGGGGAACGTTGGGTGGTAGTAATGCTGTGATTCCCCCACAGGAAATTTGTGGCTCCTCCAGATTTCAGAACTTTCTGTCACTGAAATGTGAGGAAAAAGGTGTTTTTTTGGGGCCAAATTGTTAGGTTTGCAAAGGATTCTACGTAACAGAACCTGGAGAGAGCCCTCCAAGTCACCCCATCCTGGATTCTTCTAGGTGTCTAGTTTTAAAAAATGCACAGGTTTGGTAGGTTTTGCTAGGTGCCGGCTGAGCTAGAGATAAAAAATCCACAACTAGGCACTTTCCAAAAATCACGTCAGTTTTCAATGTAAAAATGTGATGTGTCCATGTTGAGTTTTCTGTCGCGGGCATTAGGCCTACCCACACAAGTGAGGTACCATTTTTATTGTGAGACTGGAAGGAACACGGAATAGCAAAATAAGTGTTACTGCCCCTTGTCTTTCTCTACATTTTTTCCTTCCAAATGTAAGACAGTGTGTAAAAAAGACGTCTATTTGAGAAATGCCTTGTAATTCACATGATAGTATGAGCACCCCGGAATTCAGAGGTGTGCAAATAACTACTGCTTCTCGACACCTTATCTTGTGCCCATTTTGGAAATACAAAGTTTCCTTGATACCTATTTTTCATTCTTTATATTTCACCAAATGAATTGCTGAATACCCGGTATACAATGAAAACCCATTGCAAGGTACAGCTCATTTATTGGCTTTGGATACCTAGGGTTCTTAATAAACCTACAAGCCCTATATATCCCTGCAACCAGAAGAGTGCAGCAGATGTAACGGTATATTGCTTTAAAAAATCTGACATCGGAGGAAAAAGTTACAGAGTAAAATATGGATAAAAATGGCTGTTTTTGGGGGCCTTGCGCCACACCAGGGAATTGAAAACTTTGCACTATGAAGGTATGACAGTCTCACTGTATCCAGACTTTATGTTGCAGGTGCAAGAGGCGAGGAGGCAGTTCATAGCCTGGAAGAAACAATTGAGAGATTTGCACTTGGAATACAGAATGCTATACCCTGCTAAATTGAGAGTAGAAGTGGATGGGGGCTCTCTCTTTTTTACAGACCACAAGAAACTTGCTCAGTTTGTCAAACGCAAGGCAGCAGGTAAAGGAAATTGTGGTGTGGACAGTACAGACCCCTAGTCTGATGGGATTGGCTCATTGACCATATGAGCTCGGTCTCGGGGGCTCATCTAAGTCGCTCAGTATGGCGGTGATACCGGAGCTCTGGTCTTCCTGGTTCACTCTGCGTTGCCGCCGGGTCCCAGAATGAACATACTGTTGTTGAAAACTAAAGTCGTAGATCACTCTACTACACAGCATGCCTAGAAGGAAATAACGGGGGGTCTGTGTATTTTCTATTAACCATGTATGTAATATGTATGTTTGGTAGAGTTTATTAGTAACACTGCATAGGCGGCCAGCACGCAAATGAAAGGCGTAGTGACTGGGCAACATCCACCTCTGCCTGTGTTCCACTTCTAACTGTTACAGAGGTAGACTAAGTTGGGAGGGGGTGGGAGGATGGTTTGAGAAGTAATAACCAGATGGGCATGTTGGGGTATTGCCTGCTGGGGTGGTGGGTGGGAATTGGGGGGGCTGTTAGGGGTTTTCGGTTTGTGTTGTTTTTTGTGCTTTGTGCAGTGCGATGGTAGACTCATGTATGAGGTGAGGCGGACACAACACTGGAGTCCTACCATGGTAGATGATACATAATCACTCATGTCCGATTGGACTGGGGGGCCCTGGTGAAATACGACTGATTACGTGGAATGTGCGAGGTCTCAATGATGCTAGGAAGGTCCGTAAGGTAGTGGCATACCTGCACAGACATAAAGTAGATATTGCCATATTACAGGAAACACACTTGGCACCAGGCAGCCCTGTGCTCTCTTCTAGTGGGTTGCAGGGGAAGTTTCTGGTGGCGGGGTTCACCTCACATGCCAGGGGTGTATTGATTTGGGCCTCGAGGATCTCAGGCATTACTTTCCGGGGGTGGCAGCTGACCCGGGGGGGGCGATATATTGTAGCGCAATGTGATGGGAATACTACCCCCTTTTTATAAGTGGGCATATATGGTCCAAATTACAATGATCCCCAATTCTCCCAAGATCTGGCTGCTAGCGCGAACGCCTTCCACAACTCTGATGCGGGAATGTTAATTGTACAGTGGACCCTGTGTTAGACAGATCAGGAGGAGGGAACCGCAGACTGGCAGCTGCTGCTAAAGTGGTTATGGAATTGGCTTCTGAGCTGGGGTTGGTGGACATTTGGCTTGATAGGCACCCAGGGAGAGGTGGATACATGCATTACTCAGCGGCACATAACTTGTACACATGCATAGACTTGTGGCTAGTCGCCAGGAGTCTGTTGGGCAACTTGCGCCCGAGGCACTCTGGCCGAGGACCTATTCTGACCATTCCCCCGTCCCACTGACAATGTCATTGGATGCGCCAGTGATACGGCCGTTCTCTTGGAGGTACCCCCCTTACTCTTTGCTAGACCCTGTTTTTAGAGACAAACTAGCCACAGCGATTAAATACTTTTTTTCAGATTGACAAAGGTTCGGTGGCTAGAGTACGAATAGTGTGGGAGACATTCAAGGTGTATATACGGGGGGATTACCATAGCCAAACATGCTGGGGTTCTGAAATCGTTTAGGGGGCGCTTGCAACTGAGACTTGGCACAGCTAGAGCGAGACCATCAGACAACCAGACACTGGGGCACATACACGCTAAATTACTGGAGCTTCAAGTTACGGACCTAGCGGAAATTCAACATTTGGGGAAATATGCTGCTGCCCGAGCGTGCAGGGAAGGTGAAAGACCTGGCTTGGTGCTAGCAAATTTAATACACCCCAACCGAGAAAAAAGTGTAATCATAGCGGTGCAGGCTGAGGACGGCAGTGTACTTAGAGATCCAGAACGTATAGTGGCTAGATTCCGTGAATATTATCAATCTCTGTATACATCCAGGGTCACCCCAGATTGGGAGGCGATATTGGACTATCTGGCACACATTACTATGCCGCGGCTGGCGGACGCGGAAAAGGAGACCCTTATGGCTCCTTTGACTCTAATGGATATGGACGGTGCGCTGGGGGGAATGGCTGAAGACAAGGCCCCGGGTCCTGATGGGCTAACTGTACGTTTTTACAAAAACTTGTTGCTCCCGCAATTAAAAAAAGTCTATGAGGAAATGGCGGAAGGGGGGCTCATGCCCCCATCGATGCGGGAAGCGATGCTGATCACATTGCTTAAGCCAGGGAAATCCCCGGAGCACTGCTTATCCTATCGTCCACTGTCGCTACTCAATGTAGATATTAAGATCTATTTTAAGAATTTAGCGGACCGTCTGGCCAGGGTGCTGCCACGGTTGATCCAGCCGGAACAGGCGGGATTCGTTCCAGGCCGTAGCCTGACTATGAATCTCCGCACGCTGTTTGCTTTGATACAGAACGTCAACCAAAAGCTAAAAGCAGTGGCGATTTTTATACGCTTGTGATATCGACTTACGCAGACGATACATTACTATTTGTCAAAGACCCGCAGCGCAATGTTGATCCAATACTCCGAGAGATCACTAGATATGGTGCGCTCTCTGGACTCAAAATCAACTAAAGTAAATCTGTTAAGTTCCCCCTGACGGTGGTGATGATACAGGTGGAGGTGGGATTCCCTCTTAAGTGGGAAGTAGAGTCAGTAAGATATTTGGTTATTAAAATCCATACAGACCCTAAGATAGTGGTGGCCGATAATTGTGACGCTGCACTCCAGAAACTGGCAGGCGATATAGAATGATGGATCAGGCTTCCGTTGTCCTTGATAGGCCGTATAGCACTCATGAAAATGGTTTTGCTTCCTTGATTTCTGTTCCTTTTCCAGAATATCCAGATGATGCTGTCAAAGGCCTATTTTACTGCCCTCAGAGTATTGCTCATTAGACTGGTCTGGGCAGGTAAGCAGCTGTGAGTGAGCTGGCGAACTCTGACTCTTCCGTGCGAGCTGGGGAGCCTGGGGGCTCCAGACTTGGAGATCTACGGTATGGTGGTGCATGCTGCAGTGGCCCATGCCTGGTTCCATGGAGCTGGGGACACTCCATTAAAAAAAAATAGAACGAGAACTAGCCTCCCCGATCCCGCTACAATTTAAAATATTTCATACCACGAACAGACGCTATGGAGAGTTTTGAACTCGGTTACACGTGCCTGGCAGAAACGTCTACACAAACAAGGGTTGGCCCTGCTGTACTCTCCACATGTGCCGTTGGAGTGGTGCGCTTGGTTCGCACTGTGGCAGGATCGAAAAGTGATACAGTCTATGAATGCCCTGGGTGTCAGTACCATGGGAGAACTATTAGAGGACGGCAACATGAAAAAATGGGACTTAATAGAGAGCCGGGCTGCCAGGCCCACAGGGCTGCTTCGATATCAGTACCACAGGGTGCAACATTCTATGGTTGCACTATTAGGTGAGGATATGCGGGAGCCCCCAGATGTACAGGCTCTCTCTATGGTGGTATTGAACGACCAACCTGGGCGATTGGTCTCCTGTTTATATATGCAAACACAGAAGACACGCGACCATGAGCTAATGAAAGCGCGACTGGAATGGCAAAGAGAACTAGAGGTACAGATAACTGATGACCAGTGGCAATACTGCTGCTGCATTACGTGGACTATCTCTCTGAACGGCAGGCATCGCCTCATACACTTTAAGTATTTAAATAGAGTATACTACACCCCCCTTAGACTCCATAGATATGGACTACAAGCTAAGGGAGTTGTCCTAGATGCGGGGAGGAACGGGCTGGCTTCCTACACATGTCCTGCGCCTGTGATGGGGTGCGGCGCTTCTGGAAAGCAGTGTTTGGCGAACTGGAAGCAATAGTTGGACTACGACTAGATTTTGAACTAATAATAGCGCTCCTGGGATGGGATAGGCACCTACCGAAAACATTAAGAAAGTTGCTGGCGATTGGGCTGCTACTAGCCAAGAGACGTATCGCTAAGCGATGGGACAGGGGGCCGGTTCCAATGGTGCAATACTGGCATAGAGGCATGGTGTACTGTAATACACAAACAGACAATTATAGTGAACTGCTCCACCCAACAAATAGGCTCGCGAAACATTGGGATATTTATAAGCACTATCTGATTGGCAAGGAAACCAATGAGCCAGAGGCAGGTGACCTTGTTTGATAGAAGACGAGAGAGCTGGAAGTTGTGTGCATGTGGCTGGTCCCTTGGTGTCATGCGTAGATGGAGGATTCCGAACCAAATGTTGAAACCAATGTCCGCTTTTCATAAATTTGTAATATTTGTCAATCTGTACAGTACATGACTGCAATTGTATATTTTATGTGAACTATTGAAAAGTATAAATAAAGTTATAGAAAAAAGTGGCTGTTTTTTTCACCTCAATTTCAATATTTTTTTATTTAAGCTGTTATTTTCTGTAGGAAAACCTTATAGGTTCTACACAAATGACCCCTTGCTGAATTCAGAATTTTGTCTACTTTTCAGAAATGTTTTGCTTTCCGGGATCCAGCATTGATTTCACACCCATTTCTATCACGTATTGGAAGTAGGCTAAAAGCACAAAATATAGTAAAAAAGGGGTATATCCCAGTAAAATGCCAAAATTGTGTTGACAAATTTGGTTTTCTGATTCAAGTCTGCCTGTTCCTGAAAGCTGGGAAGATGGTGATTTTAGCATAACAAACACTTTGTTGATGCCATTTTCAGAGGAAAAAAACAAGCCTTCTTCTGCAGTCCTTTTTTCCCATTAAAAAGCGCTGTATTTTGGCTAATTTCTTGGTCTCCTCCAGGGGAACCCACACAGTCTGGGTACCTCTAGAATCCCTAGGATGTTGGGAAAAAAGGACGCAAATTTGGAGTGGGTAGCTTATGTGGACAAAAAGTTAAAAGGCCTAAGCGCTAACTGTTCCAAATAGCCAAAAAAAGGCTTGGCACCTGAGGGGGAAAATGCCTGGCAGCGAAGGGTTTAAGTGCTGATCCTGATCCAGATCCTGAAGCGTTGGAGGTTTGTAGTGACAGGGAAAAAAACAAAGTGTGAAATGACTATAGGGAGGGCTGACAATTACTGTTACCAGTGATTTATAGTTATTGAGATTGTGAGAAATGAGAGATTTAAGCTAGTGTTAGACATGCAACTTACATGTCTCCAAAGCTCTTCCACCAGTGTTGGGATGGTGGGATCAGGGTGATCTAGATATTATCTTGAATCCAAACAGACCATATCTGGTGCTGGTGGGCCAAGGTGACTTGGAAGGTGACACAAAAAGTTTGGACGAATATCCTGGGCTATTTTCAGGGAGCATAGTGGAACTGCTGTATTGGTGAGTAAATGTAGAATGCATAGTATATGTCATAAAGCTGTTTGAATGTGGTTGGGGGTTTATATAGAGTGTAGTGGAATGTTGAATGTGACAAAGAATACTGTTCAAGAGGAGTCACCGCCACTGAATTGCCTGTGTTCGTCTAGTGGGCCTTATGATATATGAATTAAATATGAGTATTTAAACCCTTTATTTATTCCTGCTATTATTCTTGTCCTTTTATTTAACCACTACAAATTTGGCAAGGATTTGCAGACTACGAACCCAAAACAAGTATTTAAAGCCCACCGAGAAATGACACTATCAAGAGCTCGAGTGTCGGGGTGTCGTATTTCAAGGAGTGTAACTCTTTTCATAGTGCCAGAGCAATGAAACGTGTGTACTTTTAACTATTACAGCAGAAGCGGAGAGATAATACTTTGTTGGATTAAGTGTGCTGATAACCATTTCTATCTTACTATTGAAACAGCTAGCTTGTGTCTGTTCAGAGTGCGCTAGGGGTCGTGGCAGCTTCCATTGATGGCTTGTGGCAGCATGGGCTGAATAAGAGGAATAAGAGTATAAAATATTCTATCTATCACGTCTAGAATTTTCAATTCTATTAAGGACACGGAGGCGAGGATTATGCTTCTCTTTCCATGCTTTTAATAACTCACCAGCCAATAGGAAAGATTATTATACAAAAACTACAAATCCTATGAATCCAGTAAGACAACACTACAACCATAGAGACCAGCTCTATAAAACCCTTGTGGCTCAGAGACTCTTCCTCTTTCTTTGCCAATAGACACAGTTAATTCACTGATGCCCAAAAGTAAATAAACGAAAACCTCCAGTCCAGAAACAACAGATCATCCCACCAGGCAGGAACAGCAGGCAACCGAACGTAGAACATAGGTCCCCAGGGAGAATCCCACGAAGATAGGCAATCACTTTTCCTCTTGACCTAAGAGAGGAATAAAATATATATGGCCATCACTACTACCTTGGGAAATAACATACTGTTAAATCAGAACACAACGTATTAATGATATAAAATTCTTCTTTTTTTTTTTGCATATCTTACACTGTAAAATTCAGGTTGGGAAAATACAAGAATAACACATATAGAATATATTCAAGCACTTTTTATTAAAGAGCTTTCTATCAAGGGAGGGATAATCCTCTCCTCAGTGTCCTTAATAGAATTGAAAATTCTAGATGCGATAGCTAGAACATTTTATATTCTATGTCAGGACCGGAGGCTCTGATTATGCTAGTTTAAAGTTTAGCCATTTCCACAGAGGAAACATCAAGAATAGGTTTATAATAAAACTTCTTAAACGTAGAATCAGATGACCAATCTGCTGCGTTTAATATGTCCTCAAGACGAGAACCTAAGGCGAAGGATTTTGATGCCGTTGCACCCCTCACAGAGTGAGCACCAAATTTGGATATATCAATGCCTGCTTCGGCTAAACTCCATCTCACCCCTCTGGCCAATGTAGCAGAAGTAACTGGGCGAAAGGGCTTTTGAAGAAAAATAAGCAGTTGACCTGTCATATTAATACAAAATTCAGCCGTACTCACCTCGTAATCCTTCAGACATTGTACCACGCAGAGTTTTTTGTTATCCGGAAAAGCTGGATACGATACTACCCTGGTATTGCATTTTGTTCTTCTGGATGTGGTAGAAGAAACACCTTCTGGAGAAAATCTTCTTCCTGCCAAATCCAGAGCTTTAACAGCGGACACTCATTTTCAAGATACCAGACAAAGTAAAAAGGTAAGTTTCGCCGACAATTGCTTCCTGGAAAGATATTTGTTGGAAGGCGAGGAAATTTAAAACTGCAAAACAGTGTTACCGTCCCATAGATCTGAGTATTTGGGAAGAGGTGGTTTCAACATTCTAATGCCCCTAATCAGTTTACAAACCATAGGCAGTTGACCGATAGGCTTACCCTCAACAAACACATGGCCAGCTGAAATGGCAGAACGGTAATTATTTATTGAGTTATAAACCATTCCAGAGGCGGCAAGTGAAACTAAATTTTTTTAAATCAAGGTGCAATCGGCAGTAAGGGTATCTGAACCCCGTGAAGAACACCAGCTACACCAGCGCTTCCAGGCTGAGGAATAACGTTTATGAGTGTTGGGAGCCCAGGACTGGTTGATGAACTCCTGAGCTTCACCCGAAAGGTCTAGGAGACTCAAGTTTTGCCTGAAAGACGCCAGGCCAGAAGAGACAGTTGGCCTGACAAGATCAAGGGATGAGGAAATTTCCCCGGGTCCAGGAGAAGATTCCACGACCACGTTAAGAGGTAAGGAGGAGCGCAGGCCAATTGCAGAATGATGGGAAACCATGATTGCGCTCTCCAAAATGGGGCAATCAGCACCATTTCCGCTTCCTGTCTCCGAAGATGTGCTAGGACCCTGGGAATCATCACAAAGGGGGGAAAGGCATAAGAGAGGAAGGGAGACCAATCCTGGAGGAAAGCGTCCGTCGCCTTCGCTCCCGGATCCGGGCGCCTACTGAAATATGTTGGAAGTTGAGTGTTCAGTCTGGGTGCGAAGAGGTCTATTGAGCAGGGACCCCAAATCTGCATAACCGTTCTGAAGACTCGAGGATGCAACCTCCAATCGCTGGCATCCTTCAGATGGCGAGAGTGCCAGTCCGCTATTACATTCCTTTGACCCAGAAGGTACTCTGCTGTCACAGAAATGTGATTTTGGAGGCAGTAATGCCAAAAATCTTTGGCGATTTCCGTCAAGATCTGAGATCGGGTTCCCCCCAATTTGTTCACATTCCGAACTGCTGACACATTGTCCATCCGGAGAAGAATGCAACATTTCGCCCTGCCCGCAGAAAAACTGCGGATAGCAAAAAAAAACGCTAGAAGTTCCAGGCAATGTATCGAAAGTTCCTCCTGAGACCAACGGCCCCCGGTGGACAGAGGGCCGCAACGAGCCCCCCAATCCCAACGGCTGGCATCCGCCTCTATGGTCAGATCTGGATAACATGGAAAAATGGCTCTGCCGTTCCAATCCTCCATCTGATTCAACCACCAAGAGATCTCGATTCTCGCCTCCTCCGAGAGAGGAACTAACTGGGAGTAGGACAAACCTTTGTTCAAATGTAAAATACATCTTCAGCCGTTGGAGGGATCTGTAATGCAGAGGGCCTGGAAAAATCACCTGTATAGAAGATACTAGGATTCCCACTATATGAGCTAGGAATCTCAAGGATACAGTCGCCTTGGATAATGCAAGTTTCAATTCTCTCTTGATCCTCTTCACCTTCACTTGAAGAATCAATTGAGCGGAGGGGGAGTCCACTAAGAAACCTAGGAACTCTATCAATTGAGACAGAATCAGGATGGATTTCTGGACATTGATTGCAAAACCCAGATCCTGAAGAAGAGATATTGCCCACTCCAGGTGTAGTATGATCGTTTGAGGGCACTGAGACATTATTATGATATCGTCTAAATAAATGATCAGGCGTACAGCTTTGGTTCTCAGGTATTCCACTACCAGTCTCTTCAACTTCGTGAAGCACCACGGAGCCGACAACAGACCGAAAGGGAGAACCTTGAATTTGAATATCTTTCTTTCCCAGCGAAATTGCAGAAAGCGTCTGTGAGGAGGAAAGATAGGAATGGACAGGTAGGCATCCTTCAGGTCCAGACGGACCATACAGCCTCCAGTCCGAAGGATGTCCCGAAGTAAGTGGATCCCTTCCATTTTGAAGTGTCGGTAAACAGTCCACTGATTGAATTCTTTCAAATTGAGAACTAGTCTTGAACCGCTTCCCTTCTTGTCTACCGAAAAGATGGGACTAACAAAACCCCTGGGGTGTAAGCTTGTTTCTTCTATTGCGTCTTTTGCAAGAAGAGTAAGGGTTTCTTTGTGAATAAAAGACTGATCGGAGAGGGAAAAATACATCGTTTTTGGGGTAGGTAATTGAAGAGAGGTTTGAAAGAATTCTATTTTGAAACCGAGAATGGTTTCGAGAACCCAAGGATCGTTTGAGAGTTTTTGCCAATTGTGGTAAAAAAGACGGGTGTGACCCCCTAATGAAATCTCTTCCCAAGGAATGATTCTCACCTGCAGGAGAGGAGTCTTGGATGGCGGCGGCTGCATGTCTGAACCTTCCTCTACAAAAATGGCCTCGGAAGGACCGCCTTGAGGGATAGAAGGTGGAGGGCTGATCTTGGTAGCCACCTCTGTTTTTATAGCATTGGGAGCCATCTCCAGAGGAGTTGTGAAATCCTCTGCCGAACGAACGCCCTCTGAAGCGTCTGGCCCGAGAAAAAAGAGGGCGAAGAGCTCTCTTGATAGAACCCTTTGCTTTATCCAGGCTGGAAAAGGTGGCAACAAACTTGGAGAGTTCTTTCAGGAGGGGGCTCCGAATAGGAGGCCCTGGGCCGCTGGGCCGGCTTCCGAAGATGCAAGGTCAGCTAATTTGGGGTCCAGCTTCATCAGAATGGAGCAGCGGCGCTCGTTTGAGATGGCGCAGTTAGTATTGCCCAACATGCAAATTGCTCTTTGTGACCAGCCAATAAGGGTTTCAGTGTCAATCGGGACATTGGATTCTTTAGCTTGGAAAGCGAGTTCCAGGATCTTAGTCAAGGGCCCTGATAAATCCAAGAGTTTATCCTGACAGGATTTCCAAGCCCTGTCGATTCCTTTTTTAGTTTTTTTGGTATATTTCTTGAGGTAAGTACCCATAGAAGGGTCTGTTTCTGGAGTTACGGTCACTTTGTCAGGGAGGTCCGGTCTGGGACACTCAGAACGTAGGCGAGCTCGAACCTCTTTATCAAATACCTTGTCGGATATGGTTCTTTACATAGTCTGTGACCTCAGGGGGAGGGGGCCAAGCAGTAGACCTAGGGTGAATGATCTCGCCCGGTTCAAACGTTAACAGTTTAGCTTGTTTAACAGTAGAGGTATGATGGGGCTTTGCCTTATGTTTACGAGGTTGAGTATCTTCCTTAGGGGAGCTGCGAGATGAATTAGCATCAGAGTCCTCAGATACCTCCTCAGACTGAGGATCTGCGGGAATACTATAAGGGTGTTCAGTCATTAATGAAGCCGTTAGTTTTTCGAAGGCTTCAGCGTGAATGGCTTTGGGGGGGGGAGTAGACTGCCCTTAAACTATGTTCCCTTTGGGAGGAAGCCAGCCCTGTTGCTGTGCAAACCCGTAGAGGTGGTGTTTCAAGGGGGTTATAGCTTTGGCTAAAGCATCATTCACAGTCTGACGCACACCTGCCTCTAAAGCGTGCACAAGGTCTTGCTTGAAGGAGCTTGAGTGTGCTTCTTCGTAGAAGTAGCCTTCATCCCCTTCCAGATCCTCTTCATATAAGTTTTCCATACCAGTAGTATGACCTGATATGGTTGAAGCAATAGTAAACTAGGAGGGAAAGGTGGGGGGGATCTCTTATATATATATATATAAGTCCATGTATATATATATATATATATATATATATATATATATATATATATATATATTTTCTAGACCCCAAGCAGTATAAGGGAGAAGAATCAAGTGTGGAGGGAGCACCTGCACAAGAGCTCTAGGCAGGATGCCTCTATAGATTTTACAACCCTGCAGGCTTCTGACAGGGCGTTCAGGGGGAGCTGAGGGCTAAGGCAACAAAAATCTGCCCCTCAAGGAAGTAATCACATGGGGGTAGGCAGAGGACAGTCTTTTTGCCAAAATTGAACGTGCGAGACGATCGGCTCCGAGGGAAGGGAAAAACCGATCGTCTTGCGCTTCCACGCCCTTAAATAGAAATATAAATAGGACTGCGCGAGCTAGTCGCGCAGTCCCGCTCCCCAAAAAGGCTCCCACTCCACCGATGAAACAGGCGGCAAGCTGCTCGTTTAAATAAAGTATCGCGCACAATAAATACTCTGCAATAAACACATCCAGTTTTAACATTAGTAAGTTACATGCGCTGAAACAAAGGGTGGCTTAACTGGCTGCGGAGCAGCAAAGAAAGAGGAAGAGTCTCTGAGCCACGAGGGTTTTATAGAGCTGGTCTCTATGATTGTAGTGTTGTCTTACTGGATTCATGGGATTTGTAGTTTTTTCTATAATAATCTTTCCTATTGGCTGCTGAGTTATTAAAAGCATGGAAAGAGAAGCATAATCAGAGCCTCCGGTCCTTACATAGAATGCTGAGTGAGGCTTCACACGTTCCCTCCTTGTATTGTTGACACTTGGCAACGTTGCGTGCTCCCTCCTGGCGGCTGCATTTAGTACTCCAGTACCGGTTGTGGCGGCATGTGATGTCACCGCACAATGCTAGACATCAACTAGGATGCATCTAGCCAGCGTGGACTTCAAATGAAACTGTTTCTTACCCGTGCTATGTTGTAGAACGCATCTAGTCTGCACAGATTTCATAGGATTTAATAAGGAGATTAAGTGCCTGATAACGACCTTGGTGAATGGGATACGGTGACGGATATCCGGTCTCCTGTTTTACAAGTTCCATAGGATGTAATGGAACTTGTAATAGGGTGGGCAGGATATCCGGCTGTAAATCAGACCATAAATCTAATGCTGGATTGTGGCTATAGTGAGATTAGTGACTGTTAAAGGAGGTGAAAACAAACTGTGGGGGTCATTCCGACCCCGGCGGGCGGCGGGCGCCTCCCGCCGGGCGGAGACCGCCAGAAGACCGCACCGCGGTCAAATGACCGCGGTGGTCATTCTGACTTTCCCGCTGGGCGGGCGACCGCCAAAAGGCCGCCCGCCCGCCCAGCGGGAAAGCCCCAGCAAAGATGAAGCCGGCTCCGAATGGAGCCGGCGGAGTTGCTGGTGTGTGACGGGTGCAGTGGCACCCGTCGCGATTTTCAGTGTCTGCTAGGCAGACACTGAAAATCATTATGGGGCCCTGTTAGGGGGCCCCTGCACTGCCCATGCCTGTGGCATGGGCAGTGCAGGGGCCCCCAGGGGCCCCACGACACCCGTTCCCGCCATCCTGTTCCTGGCGGTAAAGGATGGCGGGAAGGGGGTCGGAATCCCCATGGCGGTGCTGCGAGCAGCGCCGCCATGGAGGATTCTTTGGGGCAGGGGTAAACCGGCGGGAAACCGCTGGTTGCCCTTTTCTGACCACGGCTTTACCGCCGCGGTCAGAATTGCCCATGAAGCACCGCCAGCCTGTTGGTGGTGCTTCCGCGGCACTCTGCCCTGGCGGTTTTTAACCGCCAGGGTCAGAATGACCGCCTGTGTGTTTTAAAGCATGAAGTGCATTAATAAATAATTTAAACAGCTTTTTTGAGTTAAAACAGTATATTTTTGAACAATTATTTTATTGAAATTGTGATTCCCTCACTTCATACAGGAGCTACTATATTCCAACAAGTTTTTTAATTAGTCAGCTTGGCTAATTCCAGTATTTTCAATCAACCACCACTATTTCTTCAATCACCCGGAAAACCAGTTGTGAAATGGAAAAACTGCCACAGATCATTCGAAGATCATTTAATTGCTATTGATGGCAAAAAATGTGATCCTGAACAAATAAAGGCGTTAATGTTTTGCTTGATGGGAAATGCAAGTCAAGAAGTATCTGATAACCTACCATAGACTGAAGCAGCTCCTGGGCAGTTTGTACCATTAATTGAATACGAAGAAAAATAGAAAGGCAAAAAACTGCTTAATAAAGCACCAAATGTCACAGTGGAAAAGGCATGTTTTTTTAACGAGAAAACAAAACAAACAAGAAAGTCTTAAAGAATATATTGCAATTTCGTGCATTTTAGCAGCTTCCTGTGTATTTGGATAGATGATTGATATATATTTGAGAGATCAGTTTGTATTTCATTGCTATTCTTAAAAAATACAAGAAAGACTCCTAGCATGTAGTAATCCAACACTTAATGAAGTCATAGACATAGCCAAAGGTATTGGAAGATCCTAATTATCTACGAAGATACTATCATCAGGGGATTCGCAAAATCAATCAGTCTGTGTTGTCAGTAAAAAGAAGACTGACTTAAAAAATGGAGGATCATCATTGACTGTACAGGAAAAACAGAAGTCCAAGAACTTTTTTGTGAAAAGTCTGTAATGTGTTATAGAAGTGATTCATAACACAGTAGTTCCCAACCTGTGGTTTGGGGACCCCTGGGGGTCTGCTACTGCTTAGATGATTAAATAATATTATCAGATTAGGTCCCCAGCTTTCAGTAATGACTCCGTGGGGTGTCCCCAGCTTCCAATAATGATTCAGTGGGGTTCCCGGGTTCCAGTAATGATAAAGTGGGGTCCGCAGAAGCCAAAAGGTTGAGAACTGCTGATTTAGGAAATTATTCAGGATGTCCAGCTTTTGGAAAAAAAGTGTATGAAGTGTCAAAAGGTGGGGAGTTTTGGGGTGGTTTGTAGAAATACCAAGCCAGGTAGCAAAGTAAAAGTTAATTCAATAGATGAGTTCGATGAGGAAATGTGTTCCACCATTGTGTTTACTGTTGATTCAAAACCAGGTAAATTTAACAGTCCTTTAGATAGCCCACATAGGTAAGATACAATTATCTATAATGGCTGATTCAGGTTCCCCAATTTCTGTTTTGGCAGATCATTCATTTTATAGATTGTGGAAAGATGTAAACAAAAGTATTTGGGGAATTGCCATTGCCATGTTAGGATACTTTAATGGCATTTTGGATTTCAAAGGACGTTCTATAAAACCGAAAATGTTTGTAGCAGTAAGGGGAAGAGATATTGTGGATTGGCAAGATCTTGGTAAGCTTGGTATTTCACTAAAACCTGGTTCAGAAGAACCCATAGTGCTTGGAGATAGGCATATTCTCAGTGTAAAACAGGAAGATCAGGGTTTGAAAATTGATGAGGTTTTGAAAAACACAATAGAGTATTTTCCACACAGATTGGTTGTGTAAAAGGATTTGAGCATCATATTAAGTTAAAAGAAAATGCCAGGCACACGTACCTCTTTCATCTGGAAAGAACTGAAAGAATTATTGAGCACACTGTGTAAAGATGGAATAATTGAACACTGACTTATCTGAATGGGTTTCAGCAATAGTGGTTGAAACAAATGGTGAACTTAAACTTTGTGCAGGTTTAAGATCATTAAACAAAAACATCATAGTGGATTGTCATCCTCTTCCTAAAATACAGGAGATGCTTAACTCAGATAATGGTTCAAAATACTCTTCAATAATTGATTTAAAATCTGCGTATCATCAGGTGAAATTGTCTGAGAGTTCAAAAGATTTAACCAAATATATTACACCTTGTGGAGCATATCAATAGGTCCGCCCACCTTTTGGTTTGGCATTAGCTGCCAGTGTGTTTCAAAAGTTAATGGGCCATCTTTTTGAGGGCGTGCACGGTATTCAAACCTTTCAGGATGAGATTGTGATTCATGCTAAGACTGTTGTAGAACATAATGACATTTTGAATTAGGCATACCCATGAACAAAGATTCGTTGGGATCATTTCTTGGAGTGAGTGAATATTTTGCTTGTTTTATTCAATGTTATGCAATTGTGGTTGAACCATTAAGGAGCTAACTTAAAAAGAAAACTAAATTTGAACGGGGTACAGAGCAAGAGAAAGCTTATCAGGACATCAAACAAGCCCTCCTAAAAGCACTTAAGCTATATAATCCAAACAGAAGAAATATCATCATAGTAGATTCCAGTGGCATAGGCTCATGAGCAGTTTTTGTAAGGTAATAGATGGTAAAGAATATGCAGTAGTCTTTATTTCAAGAGGGTTAAAAGATGCACAAAAACGGTACAGCATGAGACATTTTGGCCAGACTGTGGGCGGTAGCAAGATTGAAGAGCTATTTGTAGGGAAATAGTTTTGAAATAGTAACTAATCATGAACCATTAATGTTTGTGCTTGATGGTTGTGATAGAGGAACTAACTGCCTCTTCAAGGCTGATCAGATTGATGTCAAGATTACAAGAGTATAATTTTGTAGTTCGACATGTTTCTGGAGGTTTGATCAAAAGGGCTGCTTGGTCATCTATATCACCAATTAAAGATTCAGATGAACATATATGTCTGATCAAGAGTGTGTTGTCAGTAGTTGGTGCCATCTATTGTTGTGAAGGGTCAATTTCTGATGAGTGGTTGGAAGCTATGAAAAAGGATGTTGTTTAGAATCAGATTAAAAGGTACATGGTGAATGGATGGGCACAAATCAGGAATTTGAATAATATATTAAAAGTGTATATACAAGTAGCTAATGAATTGGCCATTCAGGGAGATTTGCTCATGAAACATGATGTATTTGTACCACCTTTAATACTAAGGAAGAAATTGGTGAAATGAGCTCATAAAGGACACCCAGAAGCTACAGCTGCTTAAAGACTTTTGATGAAACATTACTGATGGCCGGGAACGGACACAGAAGTTGATTTACGTATTGATAAATGTATGGAGTGTGTGAGATCCGACAAACATTAGAAGACTTCAAAAAAGGATATGCACTTAGTTACCATCCTAGATGGACGTTGGTGAAGTTAAGTATTGATTTTACTGGTCCATTTAGTTCTTTGAATGAAGATATGTGCTTTTTAATAGTACTGATTACTACTCAAAATGGGTAAACTATGTGTTTAGTTCTAGTATAACCACAGATATTGTTATTGATTTATTTATTTACAAATAATTTTTGCTACTGAAGTTATTCTTCAAATTTTAGTATTAGAAAATGGTACTCAGTTAACTTCAAGAAAAATGCTGGATTTTGTTAAGCAAACACTATATAGGACAGGTAAACAACATAATATAATCCTTCCTCCAATGGTTTAGTGGAAAGAGTTAATATATTTGTAAAGGGAGATATTCAAATGGCTTTGGCATCAAATGTATCTGTTTTTTTAACACTTCTGTTTTATTGGTATTTTGTAAGCACTTGAGCATGGTTGTATGATGAAACCACGCATACTGGAACCACACTTGCCTTAACAACGAGGTTGGAACAATGACCGCATTGTCTCCACGCATTCCTTTGCCACGCATGCCTTTACAACGAATTTTCATTGAAACATGCCTAGTAAAGGCATGTGTGGAAACGGCATGCAACACGGCATGCGAGGTTCTATCATACCACCCCCACCTGCCCTGAGGCCCAATACTACTTCCAACCCTAATACCTCAACTACCCTGACGCCCCCAACCGCCCTAAAAAACAACTATCCCAACACCCCCACCCTCAACCCTATAAAATAAAGTACCCCAACGCCCCACCCACCCTAAATAAAATAAAAAACTATCTCAACCCCCCACCCCATAAAAGTAAACTACCCCGATACCACCACCCACCCTGAGCCCTAAACAAAAAATCTATCCCGGCCCCCTACCCCTAGAAATAAACTACCCCGACCCCCCTACCTGCCCTGAGCACTAAAAAGACTACCCAACCCCCACCCCTAAAAACTAAACTATCACGACATCCCCCACCCGCCCTGAGCCTTAAAACCTTGCCCCCTAAAAACCAAACTACCCTGAGCCCCCCACTCACCTAAACCCTAAAAATATATACTAATAAACTATCCGACCCCCCCACCGAGCCCCTAAGAACTAAATTACCCCAAACCCCCTACCCACCCTGAGCCGTAAAAAAAAAAATACCCAAGCCCCCATCCCAAAAACTATAGCTAAAGTACTCCGACACCCCCCACCCACCCTAATCTCTAAATCCGCCCCACCTCTAAAAACTACCCACCATCCCTGCCCCAACACAACTTACCTTGCCATGTCCTCTCCCGATCCTTCCTCCTCTTCTCTCCTCCCTCCTTCCTCCCTTCCTTAAACCTTCCCCACCCTTTTAAAAATAAACAACCCGCCCCAATCCTAAATAAAAATAAACACCCAAGCCCCCACCCCTAAACAAAAATAGCCCGCCCCAGTCCCCCACCCACCCCAATCCCTTAATCACCCCCCACCCCTACCCCACTCACCTCACCGCATCACTCCCGCCCCTAGCCCAACGCCCACCCTAATTCCTTGAAAAAATACCCAAACCCTCTACCCACTGCCCCTTTAAAAAATAGCCTGCCCACAGCCAACAATACCTTAATCCATCCCCTACCCCTGCCCCAGCCCCACTTAACTCACTGCGTCATCTCCTTCCTGAACAAAGCATAGCTGTTTCTGTGCCTCAACCACTCATATACGTAGTTCAGCACATGCATGGTTAAGGCACGGAAACAGTCATGCATTGTTTAGGCAAGCGTGCTAGCGCTTGCATGGGAAATGTCTGTGTTGTTTACAACGCGTGTTTGATGATGTTTCTCCTTGAGCACAATACAGGAGTTCTTAAACACAGGGACTATTTGTCAATTAGTCAAGAAACTTTAATAACAGTGTTGTTATACCCAGTAGTTCACATGCAGATTCCCAGTTTCTTACTAGCATGTGCTTCACAGCTGAAATCAAATGGTCTCACAAGGGAGAAGGTGGAGTGTGGTTGCAGTGCCAGGGTATCTGGAGTCAAGTGAAACAGTTGAGGAAAGGAAAAACAGAAAACATATGAAACAATATACCAGTAATGAATGGGCTCTTGCCTACCCAGTTATCTCTGTGGAATGTTTGGTCAGTATCTGAGGCACAGAGCGCTGGGGTATGGCCCCCTGTGAGGGGAGCATCCAGAGGGTAGGGGGGTGTTGCCCTCTGTCGGTGGGGGTCATAGAGCAGCTGTCCTGAGGCCTTGCCCTTCATTTTTGGGTGTAGTCTAGGGGTCACAGTTCATCTGCTTTCGTCATCCTGCATGTTCGGGGTATCTGGTTCTCGGTTTGTCCCAGTGATCATCACCAGTTCCCGTGCCTCTTCCTCTGGTAACTCACCTACAGACTCAGAAGATTCCCAATCATCTATCACTTCAGACCATAGTGGCCCTACAGGTCTGCGCCGGAGTCCCCTTGCCTCTTCACAGATTAGGACTCTCTCCTCTGCCGGGGCCCAGAATGTAACATCTCTCACCCAGGTACCCAGTCGGGGACCACCTGGTGTTTTCCAAGCCATGGTGACACGTTACATGGCTAATGCAAGTGCTAAATCCAGAAATCTATTCCCAACTCTCAGGAGGACTGCAAGGTGTCAGAGGTGTTGGTCAGTGATTGGCTGAGGGTCCCATTGAGCCTCACAATTACCTCATCCAAAAAGTTAGCCAATCCAGGGCAACCCCACATCATGTGTCTGAAGTCCATGTCCAATGTCTTACAACAGGGGCATTCCCGGGGTTTAGTGCCATATATCGCCTTGATTCTGTGGGGAGTAAGATAAGTCCTGTGGGTGTAATTGTACTGGATGTATTTAAGGCGCTAGTTACAGGAGATCTTATGATGGTACGCTAGTATCTTCATCCACTCTGCGTCTGTCAATTCCTGGCCTATGTCTGTTGACCAGCAGTTCCGAAGGGCATCCAGTGGTTTCCATGCCTTGGCATACAGAGGCCTAAAAAAATACATGACTAGGTGCCGACCAGATCCCAAAGTCAGTAGAGGCTGAAGAACCCCATGTGTTGGCTGCTCCGTGTCTGCTGACCCCCATATATCTCGGAGAGCATGCGTAAGTGCTTCATAGATAAGGACTAAGCCCAAGGGCAAACCAGAATATTCGGATAGGGGCCCAAGGAGGACCAGGGTGCCCGCTTGAAAACAGTCACCCAGTGTGACTACCTTGCCCCTGTCCATGAGGTCAGCTGTCTCGCCATGAAATAGGTCAGGGGTTCGCCATGGGGCTAGCCCACCAGTGTTAGCTTGGGGGCGTAAGGGACCTCCCCAGTGGTGGGTTATAGTCCCTACTGCCAGCAGGATAGGGCCGTAGACAGAACAATACCAGGGCCTGGGATCTGTATGGCTGGAGGTAGAAGTTTGGCTAAGAGAAGCCCCTAGTTAGGTTCAGTGCCTACTGGGCCAAGTTCGGACAGGCCCATTGTATCTAGCCATTTAGTTATCTACTGTAGTTGGGCCACTAAGAAATACAGTTCAAAGTCAGGCCCCAAACCACCCTCTAGTGGGTGCCGGCTGAGGATAGACAATGTAAACCTTTGGCAACCTTCGTCCTAAATTAGTTCCAGAAGGAGGTCATCAAGTTTACGAAACCAAGACACAGGTACTATCACTGGAAGGTTGGCGAAGAAAGAAAAGAGGCGTGGGAGCATTACCCTTTTAGAGAGCACTATACACACCATGACTAGGGCCTTGAGGTAAGGGACACAATATTTAAGGGACCGATAAGCTTTACCCAAATTCCCCTCTAGCAAGTCTGTTAAGTCATGAAAGATCTGGATGCCCAGGTATTTGAAAGTATGCGGGACCTATGGTACAGCATCGATGCAAGAGGTGGGACGGCAGGTGCTGCTGACCACCGGGAATACGCACGTCTTCCCACAATTAACATTAAGGCCCAAAGTCAGGCTGAAGTCGTCAAGGAGTCAAAACACCTGAAGGTTATCTCTTTTCCGAAGATAATTAAGTATATCATTTGTATAAAGCGAGATGATGAGTATTGAACTGTCCGTCTAAATGCCCCAGTCTGTCTCCTCTGTCTGAAATCTCTCCTCCAGGGGTTCAGATGCAATGGTGAATAATAGGGGAGAAAGGGGCCATCTCTACCTAGTGCCCAGGAACACTTCATAGACATTAGAGATCGTTTTGCTCACTTTAACTCTTGCCATCGAGTGTGTATAAAGTAGTCATACCCATTTCACCCATCTTGTGCCCAGCTCCATCTGTATCATGACAGCTTCCTGAAAATCCCATTGCACCATATCAAACGTCTTCTTGAGGTCCATTGCAGATGGGCTTGGCAGCTGGTCCCGGGCGTTGAGAATGGAATAAAGCCTGCAGAGTTTAAGGGAGCTGTTTCAAGTTGGGATTCACCCATTTAGGTCTGTGTGAATCAAGGCCTGCAGGTGGGGGAGCAGCCAGGTAGCAGGGACCTTGCTCTGTATTTTAAAATTGGAATTAAGCATGGAGAGAGGACGAAAGTCAGAAATCGATGCATCCCCAGAAGTTAATTTAACCAGAGAGACCAACAAGGCCTCCTGGGTCGTGCCAGGAGCAAGCCTGTACCATATACATGCATACATGTCCACCTGCTTTAGCGCTAACACTGTTGCAAATGCCGCATTGAACTCTGGAGGAAGTCCATCGGCTCCTGGTGTTTTGCCTGATGCCATGGTTTTAATACCATTACAGATCTATGGTTCCATAAGTGGGGCAATTAACGGCTCCTTGTCGGCAGTGGGGAGGCATTGAAGAGATAGGTGATCCAGTGCAAGGTCAAGCTCTGATCGGAGGTCCTCTTCTGGCAAGCTATAAAGAGAGACATAGTAGTCTCAGAACGCTCTGTTAATATCTTTCGGGAGAAGAGGGTAATGCCATTCAGAGCAAGTAGGCGAGTGATAGGGACCCCTCTGCCCTAAGGACGGACCAGCCAAGCCAAAAGCTGCCCGATTTCCCTTCCTCCTCGTGCGCCTTGCTTATGTAGCTTGTGTAGTCGTGGCATCGGAGGTGCTCCAGTATCAGGTTGTAGAACTCCCGGGATTCCAAAAGGTGTGAGGGCCTCAGGGTTTGCATCCTGTTCACAGGTTTGTGGGAAGTCCTCCAGGTTCGGGAGATTGAATTCCCCTGACTGCCCCAAGGAGTTCCCCCTTACAACCAGTTTAAAAGCCTCCCATTCCAGGCCCCTACTGGAAAATGCAGGAATTCCTGTATTGTTTAGGGTCAAGTACAACAAGTTTTTATGTTTATTTTGTCCTTAAGACAAGTAGGCCCAACCCTCTGCAGCACAAACTCTTTGGCTGCCAGTTTACAACACCACATTATGGATCATGTAAGGACATTGTCTGCACTTAAGCTAATATTTGTGTCCATGTGCTAATGCTGTTCAAACTTGTATTTATGTTTTATTAATGCAAAGCCTTTATTATTTGGGTGCATGCTCTAAGGCAGTGGTTCCCAACCTGTGGGCCGGGGACCCCTGGGGGTCCACGAAGCCTCCTCAGGGGGTCCGCTGCTGCTTAAAAAATTTAATATTATTAGGTCCCAGCTATCAGTAATGACTCCTTCGGGGTCCCCGTGTTCCAATAATGATTCAGTGGGGGTCCCCGGGCTCCAGTATTGATAAAATGGGGGTCCACAGAAGTCAAAAGGTTGGGAACCGCTGCTCTAAGGAAATGTTGTAAGTTCGGACTACACTACTGACAGTTGTTCCATTATAAAAATGTATACACATGTTGGCAAAGTTTAATAATATGCTTTCTGATCATGTGCAAATATTTGAAGAAGCTTTAAAGCAAGTCTGATTCTTTGCTATCAATATAAAAAGTTAAAAAAATACAACTAGGAAAAAAAAACACGTTTTGCTAAACTGCTGTGAAATCTTAGGTACTTTTTCTTTGAAGCATCATTTAGTAAAATGTGTTGATATATGCTAAAATATTCATAATGGAAAAACGGTGTAACCATTTTTAACAAGATTATGGGAAACATGAAAATAAACAAGCATTGACAAAACTAATAAGTCCGACATTGGTGGTCAGCCTTTTTTGTTTTGTCAAAGAGTTTCTTTTTTTTTTACATGGCTTTTTTTAAATTTATTGTTGAGGTAGCTGCTGGGCCCGCATCATTATAACCAACATTGGCAAAAAGAAAAACATATGTTTTGGTCTCAAAAAACACACATTGCTCCTTAGACCCTGGCACTGAACAAAACTATTTTGTGTGCAAATATGCTCCTTGTGAAAGAGCAGAATGCTGTCATGCTGAAGCCAGCCAATCGATAGAGAGGTAGATTGATAGATAGATTTTAAAAAAGGCCTGGGTAATGTCAGGCCTAATTAGGGGCCCAATTCTTGAACAAAGTCACAAAAGTGTACCCATGGTATATGTCCTTGCGTTAGGGCAGATTTATGGCTTTTTTGAAGTCACAAGAATTCAAGAATTTATAGAAGGAGGCCAGGAATTCGTACTCCTCAAACATTTTTGTGAACTGCATTTTAGCATAAGCATGCACAAACATGGGTAAATCTGCTCATGCCAATATCTTTTGAGCGTTTAAAAGTTCACTTTCCTCCAATCACTTTTTTTTCAAACCCTGGAAGAAGTTTTACTTCTGCCCTTGTCAGGAGTAAATGTCAACCTTTCTCAGTATGGGATCAAATCAGAGAAGAGCTGGTGAAAACCCACAAAACATGAAAGTTAGTAGGTTTGCGCAGACTCCAAAAAGCATTATATCCCTGGAACTATTGCTCACTGCTACCTCCAGCTCCAGTATGTGATCTGTGGAAAGGTGGCAAAAGAAGGAAATTGCTAGTATTCAAACTGTACTACAATATGAGCCCTGGCATAAAAAGAGAGACTATTATCAGAGCTCTTATATAATGAAATTGCTGCCGGAATTTGTTGCCACACTAACTCGCACCAAAGGGACAAGTTTTTTTTACAGGACAAGTAGATTTATGACACAGCCTGTCCCATGGAAAAGTAGATATTTTGTTAAATTCCACACCACTGAAGATGTCCTTGGGTTTGAGGTGAATTATTCCTAATATGATCTGCCAATGTGTGCCTGAAGGAAGGATTCTCCAGGGCTGCCAGAGGGGTCATCTATATCCCAATGTGTAACCCAGGAGTTGAAGCTAGGAGCAGTCCTATGGGCCACCACCCCTGGTAGGGAAGGAGTGAAGCAGTCCAGGGTCTTAACAAGCATGCATCTGAAGTCTCTCACCAGAATGTAGGGCCCCCTGTTAGATCGCCCAGATGTGCTGAAAGGATATGTAGGAGAGTCCTGGTCCTGATTTGGTGCATAGATACTACCCAGCACAATATGCTTACCACAAAAACATAGCAACTGTTTTTATCAATGGCTACTTTTATGGCCTCAAAAGGAACCCTACCCTCCACCCAGATCACAGCCCTACATGCAAAGACCGAGCAGGTAGTAGAATAAATTTTCCCATGCCATCATCGCCGAAGGTGATCAGCCTCAGCAGCAGTGAGGTGGGATTCCTGTGGGAAAGCAATATGAACCCCCATCTGTTAATGTACAATAGTTTGTGGTGCTCAGCTGCTGAACTCAGTCCGCGCACATTCCAAATCATCAGTTTATAAGCATTAACTAAAATTGTCACAGTGCATATGAGTCATCATTTAAGTATAACACAGCATTTCCACTCACAAACCCCCCCACGCGTGACATCCTCACTTCCCAGGTAGCATTGAGCAACCATAAACAACCAACATGCCAACTCTCCAACTCCATAGCAGCCCAGCAGCGGCCAGCCACCCAAATCATAGTTAACAAAAGAAGTCAGCAATACTCAGCATCACCAGTCCGTGGTCTCCGGGATGGTGATATCTGGGGGGTGGGGAGGCAAAAACAAGTCAGTATTACGGCATCCTGTGGGCCCTACCGGCCCATACTCTGGAAGTGTTGCCCTCTGGGGAGTGACAGGCCCTCCAAGTGGTGGGGGTGGCAATTCAAGCAGTGGTTTCTGCAGTGTGGGGAGTTACCTTGGTCATGACCACATCATTTAGGTGCAGGGATTCAGAGTCTGAAGAGCCCGTTCGGTGGTCTGAATAGTTGCAATCATCAGCATCAGAAGCCCTCGTCTCGGTGAGCAACGGTGCAGCCTGCAGCACTGACACTTTATCCATTGCGGATTCTGATTGAATGAGCCTCGTCAGGGATCCTGCCTGCAAGCCCATTCGCGATCTCTGGCGTTTTCAGCATCATGGACGTCACTCTCGGTGCGGGGTCGTGGCCTGTCTGTCCCAGCTCAGTAGGTTTCCAGCCACGATCAGGCTTCACCTGGATCTTGACAGAAGAGTTATTTGCCTTCCATCATAATCTTCAACTAAGCAAGAAAAATAAGGGAGTACCGAATACCCTCCTCACTGAGTGTGCGCTTTACCTCCAAAAAGGACATGTCTTTGGCATGATATGCCACCGTGAAGTCCGGGAACAGCGTGACCTGACAGTTCTCCACACGGAATGGGCACGCATCTCTTGCATGCTGCAGCAGCAAGTCTCTGTAATGTAAATGTGGGTGAGCAGGGATTCTGTGAGCTCTTTCTAGGGCAAAGAAGGGCAATAGCTTGGATGGGGCCATATTAGTCTGCAGCCAGTGTTATAGGTAGGTCACCATATAATTTCCCTCCCCACCTCCGGACATCCCACTATGCAAATGTTATTGCACCTATTGTGGCCTTCCACGTCTGCTGCATAGCCTTTCATGTTGTGGTGCGAGGGTTGTAGGTCCACAAGAGACTTTTCTTTTATTTTTTTTACCCTATGAGCCAGTTTCTGATGGTCCGCACGAAGCAGGCCCAGTTCAACCAACACCATTCCTTGTGTGGTTTTGTATCTTCTATGCTTCCCAGAATTTTGTCAAGAGTTGCCTGCAGGGCTTGGGACGAGGGATCGGGGAAGACTCGTAATCCAACATTTCTGGATTGGATTTGTGAAGCGCCTGGAGTGATCCTTGTGCCTTAGTCTTTGGTTTACCTATCACAGCTCACAATTTAGCAGAGCTACAGCCAACCTAGTCGCAAACTAAAGGGTTGAGCTTTGCAATCGGGGTACCTAGGGCACATATGGAAGTGACAGAGCCACCCCCTTTGTGTGCCATGAGGTTCGGGGGGATCACCAAGCACCCCTTAGGTGTCAAGCTGGAGATACCAGGATATTATCTACCACGTAGAGAAGGGCAAGAACGAGGAGGGGAGGGGTGGAAGTCCAGTCGGACTCCCACACCCTGCTGATAGGTCTGTGGCAGCTGAGGTTCTCTGGTCCAGAGGGGACCACTTTGTCTGCAGCCCCAACAAGCCATCAGGATCCCTAACCATGGTCAATGGAGTCAGTTAGGCAGGAGGAGGCCCCCTGTTCTGGCCTGTACCACCGGGTTGCGCAGTCTTTGATGGTTGATAGATCCAGGAGGGGGTCTGCAGATGCAACAGAACCAAAAAAGACTGGACCAGAGTGCAGCACAGTTCAAGTTGCGCAGGTCGGCCACAGTGAGGAGACAGTGTGTCAAAAGGGGCGCTGCTTGCCACCAAAGTTGGTGATCCCCCAGTAAAGAAGCATTCCAGTCCTGAGGTTCTCAGTGGCATGGACCATCCCTTAAATATTGTCTTTAGCCTGGGGGTTCCATATGGTCCTTTTTTATTCCCCCCAATGTGTCACAAGATGAGTGTAGAAGACCATCAGTACCAGTGCAGCCCTGGAGTAGCTGTCAGGTTCAAGGAGGAGAGCAAAGGAGGTGGGCAGTTCTCTCAGTTTGGGTCCCTGGTGTTCGGAAAGGGTCATCTCAGTGCTGTCTATCTGATCAGCACCCAATTCAAAGCAGGCCAAGTCACTCTTTATAGGGGCCTGTGCTCTACCCCTCGAGACTCTGAAGGTGGGTTAAGCAGAGTCTGCCTCTCCACCCAGTCTATGCCCAGCCAACTGTAACGTCACGGGGATCATTTTGGTCCAGAGGGGCCCCAGTCCAGTATAGCTCCCCAGGCATGATGGTCTACCTGTTTCCTGTTCTGTGTGGTTCATGGGGGGAGCTCAATGCATCGTCTGCTCTGCAATAGTGGTGGGATGATAACCTCCTAAAGTGCTTGCGTGTGCCTCTTGATGTTTGAGGGCCTTGCTTCTAGCTCGAGGGCCCTCCTGTATCTCTGTTCAACCAACGCATCCCTCGCCTTGGCAGGTGGGGGGATGTAGCACACCTTCAGGGAGTCTCAAATCTATCTTGCTTCCCTCTATGGCCCATCGCTTCCAAGCGTGCCGGAAAGAAGCAGCATGTCACCCTGGACTTGGTATGAAAGCTTCCTGAACAGTGAGGCACATCCGAGTCCCGGACAGGTCTCGCATTGTCACGTACATCAGCTCTCCAGGCGCGTCTGCCCTCCTGCAGTAGTAGGGGAATGGGGGCCACGTGAAGTGCCTATGCAGGCCTCCCTGTGTCTGCAGGCCTTGCTCCCCACTTAGAGGTGATCAAGTGCCTGGATATATCCAGCGCAAGCCTCTTCTCGGCAGGGGAGGAGGGTACGTTGCGTGCCAGGGGGAGCCTTACAGCATCTCCATCCCCCTCTTCGACTCTCTTGCTCCAGGTATGAGTCGGCTTGTTTCAGTGGCCTGGTGCATGAGCCTCCATGGCAGCAAAGCCTGCCCCAGCCCCAAACAGGCCTTGTGTCACCTCGGGGGACAGACGAGTCAGCAGTGAGTTGGCAGCCCCTGCACAACTCCAAAAGATGCCCCCTTGCCAGCCAGCACAGTGAAGGGTGATATCTGACCCCGGGCACTACGGATGAAGTAGAATTAATAGCTGCTGACACAGAGCTAGGCGCTCAGCCGTCTGTTCTGTCGGTGATCTTGGCCATGCCTCAATTTATCTGTGAATCAGTTTTTGAGACAACAGATTGTCAGCTATCACAATACCCCATGTTCAGCCACAGGTTTTTCCCCTTTCATTTTGATGTGAGGAAGAGAGGGGTGTGCATTATTAACTCTAAAGATGAATGGATGTAAAAACAAAACAGGGTAACATAAATTGAAGACAGTAAACTAAAGATAAAAGAAAAAATTGTGAAAAAGCAACTGAAAGACAAAACCTCCTGTGATAAAATGCACAGGACGAAATCTAAACAATTCTCAGTAGGAGTATTGGTTAAAAAACCTGATAAAGTACAAAGAGTGAAACTGTATATTCTTCTCTAAAACAGGTTATTATGAAAGTATCACAAAGTGCAGTTATATTTTAAGATAAGGGATGGTGGAATAAATGTGCACTAGTATCAAAAAGTGCAATTTTATTGAAGGACAAGGGATGGTGGAATAAAGGTGTACTAATGCTGCTTAAACAAGGTCAAGAACAAAAATGTAATAACAAAGAAAGGGAAAACAACAGTAAGGTGTTTCATGATTTGAACAAAGATATTGAAACCATACACGATGACCAGGAAAATATCGGAACAAGAAATTAATTTATTGAAGAAACTTCTGATGTACTTGAAAGTGGAAATACTTTTAATTTGTTCGAAAATGACATATACACACAGGCACAAATTAGCAAACTGAGTGTAATAATGAGAATTAAATTGTAAATGTAGATGATCAAAGAAGGAGAAAAGTGGTTGTTCCTGCAAAATGTAATCATTATATTCTATGTTAAGGATTTGTAATTTTTGCTTGTTATATTGAAAGTTTTGTTGTTGTTTTGTTTTTTAAATAAAAGGAGTTGTTGTATTGGTGAGTAAATTTAGAATGCATACCATATGTCATAAACCTGTTAAAATGTGGTTGGGGTGTGTATATATAGAGTGTTGTGGAATGTTGAATGGTAGAAGGAATGTTGTTTAAGAGGAGTCACCTCCACTATATTCCCTGTGTTCGTCTTGTGGGCCTTAAGTTACATGAAGTAAATACAAGTATTTATACCATTTATTGAATCCTGCCATTGTTCAACCACTACAGGAATTCAGGGGGTTCAGGCACCAAATCATTTTAAAGGATGATGCTGTACCTGCATTCACAAGGCAAGAAATGTTCCCATGGTAATCAGGGAGGAGGTAGCCAATGCTTTGGATCAGCTGCAGAAGCCAGGTATAATTGAATCTGTTGAATTGTTGGATTGGGTCGCTTCGTTGGTAGTGGTGCAAAGTGCCAATGGCAAACTCAGATTATGTGTAGACATAAGGGACCTGAACAAGAACATATTAGTTGACCAATTTACTCTTCCCAGGATTAACGGAATGCTATTGGTTACTAAAGACATTAAGGCCCTCATCTGGACCTTGGCTGCTAACATACCGTTGCCCTGGCTACCAACCATCTATGGCATTATGACCGTAGACGGAATACCGCCAGAAGGCTGGCGGAATTCCATCCACGGTCATGGCGGCGGATGGCGGTAAGGTGGCGCTGCTGCCAGCAGCAGCGCCACACCAGCAAAACACCAGCTACTGTATCATGTTCCATGATACGGCCTGGCGGTGTTTGCTGGCGGACACTGCTGCTGGCAGCAGCGCTGCATCCCGTCTCCTGCCGGAGGACCCCCAGCAAGCAGGTAAGTCAGGCTCTCCGACAGAAGAGGGGGTGGGGTGGTGTTGTGTGTGTGAGTGGGAGTGTGTGTGACTGTGTATGAATACGTGCATGCGTGTGTAATGCATGTGTGCATTAGTGGGTATGAGTGTACGTGCATGTTGTGTCACGTGTGCCTGGATGTATATTTGTGAGTGTTGCTGTGAGTGTGTATGAATGTATGAATGAGTGAGTGAATGTGTGTATGGGTGTGTATGTATTGTGTAAATGTGCGGGGGGTCGGTAGAGAGAGGGGGAGTGTGGAGGAGGATAGTTTCAGTGGCAGTACCGAAACCGCTGAAACCATGGTGGTGGGCGGGGTCATAATGCCATGGGCGGCCTAGTGACAGACACCCGGCTGCCGTGGCGGTCGGTGTGGTACATTGGCAGTTTGGCTTTGGCCAAACCGCCAATGTCATAATAGTGGAGGTAGGTACCGCCAGCCTTTTGGCGGTAATACCTCCACTATACCCCCGACCGCCGGGGTCGTAATGACCCCCTAAGTGGTTTACCACCAGAGATTTAACTTCTGCATACCACCAGGTACCCTTGCATCCTGAAAGTTGCTGACTGACTGCATTTATTACATCATTTGGATCCTTCCAGTTTGTTAGGGTACTATTTGGATAGGCGTCAGCATCTGCAGTGTTCCAGTGGCTAATGTTCAGGTTGTTTAAGGATGTTAAAAATGTAATATTTTCCAAGATATGATATCCTGGTAATGGGAAAAATAAAGGATGTGCATGACTCTAAACTTACAGAGGTTCTGGAGATATTATAAGATAAAGGTCTTACTGCAGATTATGTGAAGTGTAAGTTTGCGAAGAATACTGTGATATATCTTGGGCATGAAATAAATGGGAATAGAGTGGAGCCCAAAACTTCTTTAATAGAGGCGATAAGTGTGCTTCTGCGCCATCCAATAAGGATGAAATAAGAGCATTGTTAGGGATGACAGAATTTGATTCCAAATATGTGATGATTTTTTCGAGCAAGACATTTCCCATTAGACAACTTTTGAAATATAAGTCAATTCATATGGTGAAAAAATGACAGGAGGCATTCCAGGTAATTAAAAATTACATTTGTTGAGGGGCGTGGCCAAGCCGGCAATGGAGTTGGACTTGTAGTCTGGAGCTCTGACTGTTGTTGCCTGAAAAAGGTGGGTAAACTATCCTGAAATGCGCCTGCCGCCGAGCCCATAGATACGATCTCAGTTCCCCCCGCTGTGTCCCAGGCACCTGTGGAGCAGACGGTCGAACGGGAAGACCGGAGGGATGGGGGAGGATGGAAGTGAGCGCAGGAGCACGCTCAAGGCCATGCGGACAGAGCGGTGTGGCGGCAGGAGGATTTTTCCATGGTCGGAGCCCTGGGGGAGCAGTGGAGATGAGAAAACCAGAGGCGGCCTGCACGCTTGCCCTGGAGGTAGTGTGTGTGCTTCCCCCCCACCCACCCCGTGCCCTGGGTGTGTAACAGGGGCTGGATAGGGAGCAGGGGATTGACAGTGACACACCAGGGACATCTGGGACCATCTTTGCCTTGCTGGCAGCGAGAGCCTGGCCGTGTGAGGCAGTGGGGGCTGCTGGGGCCCAGAGGAGACTGGCTGGCAGTGAGGAGGCAAGGGCAAAGATGCTGGACATTGGTGCGTGTGGACAGACAGACAGCACAAACAACTAATGAGGGGGGACCCCCCCTAAACTGGGGGCAAGCTGTCGCCTCCTCCACCTGGCTGAACTGATCAAATCATACTCTCCTGGTGCACTACTGGTTGGGGGCCCATTCAGAGGTGGGAGACCATGGGGAAGCACCGGGCCGGCAAGAAAACACCTGCAGAAACTGCCTCCCATGGCGCCCCATGAGATGATGGGAGAGGGAACGTGGCCCTAGTGCAGCATACCACCGTGATTTTAGTGGCCATACAGGAATCTAAGTTGGTCCTAGAGACTCAGATTGCAACACTCGCGGGGGAGGTGGGCCTTCTCCAAGAAGACCATGGCAAATTAAAGGATCACGTCAAAGAAACAGAAGGTAAGCTGGGGACATTGGTCCCACAGGTGAAGAAGCTCACCCATGAACAACAAAATAAAGATGATGGTGAATAAGCTGGAGGACGCTGAAAGTAGGTCTCGAAAACATAATATCTGTCTGGTGGGGGTCCCGGGGAGGGTGGAAGGCTCATCACTGGATCTATATATAGAGACTTGGCTGAGTGATGTAGTGCTGGGAGGAACGCCCTCCAAGTTCTTCTCTGTAGAGTGGACCCACAGGATCCCGGCGATCCCTCCCCCTCCGGGGGTGTATCCGAGGCCAATAATAATGAGGCTAATGAATTTCGGAGTTCAAGACATGATCCACCAGGGGCTGAGGAAGAGGGGTCCTTGGAAAATTGAGGGAAAATAATTAAATATCTATCCAGACTACCCGAACCTGGTCCAGAAGCAAAGGGGTGCCTTTTACCCCAGTTAAGAAGGTCCTACAACAAATAAACTTGAAATATGCACTGATGTACCCAACAAAACTTAGTATCGAGCAAGAGGGGAGGACACACTTCATAATGTCACCACAGGAGGCATAGGAATGGCTGGAGCCGCACAGACTTCACCATGAGAACAGACCCGGAGAGGATGGCAACTCAAGATGGACAAAGAGAAAGATGAAACGAAGGGCATTGAGAGCCCAAAAAGGTTCTGCTGCTGCTTCGACACTGGAGCAAATCAAGGCTGCACAAGTGAAGACAGCCCAGGACTTCAGGGGGATAAACAGGACCCAGACAAACAAAGGATGGAGGGGGCTTGCCCCAGACACGGGGTGAAGTGCTACTGAGCAGCTGGGATTGAAGGAGGAACAGCTTCCTCAGGTGACTCCAATGACGGTGGACCTGTTGGGCTGACAAATAAACAGAGGTCTAATAAATTGTGAAACAATACGGCCTAACAGATATGGACATGGTGGACGGGTGGGGGCTCTACATAGGGCCTTCCCCCCTTTCTCTTCACAGGAACAAGACAGACGAACTTGAAAATAGACAATCCGAAAGTTTTCCACAGCGATGGCACTTGGTCACGCCTCAAAGAAATCTACTACAGGGGAGGAGGTCTTCTTGTTTGGGGTTAGGGTTGATACATGCTGTGAATTGGGGGGTGATTCGTTCAAAAATCACTCCACAGTAAGGTAGGGAGGGAGGTAGTTGGGTGTACGGTTGACTGTTCGATTAAATCAAAGGGTTGAATGGATAACTTGCAACGGTACATTGGACGATGAGGTTTTATGGAGAGAGAACTTTGGACATATAGTAAGACTATTGACGTTTGCACGTTTACGATGTCTAGTGAGAAGTTATCTCTTATGGAATGTGAAGGGGTTAGGGCACAAACTCAAACAGGGTCAAGTATACAAAGCACTCTCTTGGTACCAGTCCAACATAATTTACCTACAAGAGACCCAGCTCATGGATATGCAATATAGGGCCATGGAAAGGGGGAAATATAAGGTAGTGGGACACATGTAATATACGTTGGGATCTAGGGAAGTCATGTTGCTTATACAAACATCCTTCCCATTTCACACACTGGTACATGGGGGGACCCTTATGGCTGTTACGTAGCGATACTGGGGGAATATGAAAACACCTCTGTATTACAATTGAATGTATACTTACCCTCGGGGTTACAGGACGAGGTGCTCCAAAAAATAGGTGTAATACTTATGGCAACACCACCAGCTTATATACTAATGGGTGGAGACTTTAACCTGGTAAAGGGCTCTGGGTTGGACAGAATCAGCACATCGCAGATAAACTGGAATGGTTCACAAATGCAGTGGGCCTTAGTGATGTCTGGAGAATCTTGCATGGACAGGAAAGAGGATATTCATATTATTCAGCTGATCATGATGCTCACTCAAGAATAGACTACCTTTTCACCACTGCAGATCTATTACATAGAATCAGAGGCAATATTCTTCGCCCGGGGAATTAGTGATCATGATCCGCTGCAGGTGGCTGTATCCTTGGGAGCCTGACCACCAGGGGGTGGGTGGAGGATCGAAACCTGGCGACTCCAAAATACAAAAGTGATAGAAGATCTAGGACAAGCGTCTCAACATTATGTCACAGAGAATACGGGTTCAGTACAGAGCCCGGTGACCTTGGGGGAGGTGTACAAGGCTTCCATTAGAGGGGTGGCCCTAGCGAGGGAGGTGGGGGACAGAAGGAATAGACAGAAAAGGTTACTCACATTGGAAATTGAACTCACAGCATTGGAGCATAGATATGCAGTGTCACCGGTTCAGGAAACAGAAAAAATGGTGCAAAAAAGGGAGGAATATAATGTAGTTGCTAAAGACGAAGTAAAACACCAATATCTTTTGAAAAATAAACACCTATACAAGGCAGGTAACAGTACAGGTAAACTATTAGCCTGGATAGGCAAGAAAGAGACGAAGTGACTCATTCATCAGAGAAATATGGACAATTAAGAGGGAGATAATTAGGGAGCCCAAGGGTGTTATGGAGGAACTGGCTGCCCAAATGGCAGAATTCTATGAATCCCGCAAAATCATACCAGAAGAGGAAATAGACTACTTCATCACTGATTGGCCCATGGCACAAATATCCCCCTTCAGATCACTGAGTTATAGGAGAATATCACTGAGGAAGAATTGACAGAGGCGATGGGGCAATTGCAGATGGGGAAAATCCCGGGGCCCAATGGGTTCCAATTTAGTTTTTTCAAACACTTCGTAAGTGGCTGATGCCACACTTGCATGCAGCTTTACTAAAAGCCTTTTGAAACCGAAAGATATGAGGTTGGCGACGTTTGTCCTGTTGCCTAAATCGGGCAAGACTAGGCACCGGGCGACTCTTATCGCCTGATCTTGCTATTATACGCTGCTGTCAAAATCCTAGCTAAAGTGCTGGTGATCAAACTCAGGAAAGTAATGACGACCCTGGTCCATCCAGATCAAACAGGGTTTATACCTGGTCCCACCACTGCATTGAATCTCTGACGGCTTCATAATAATTTGGCTTTGATAACAAACTCCACCAAAGAGAGAGTTATACTTTCCCTGGATGCTAATAAGGCATTTGACTCCGTGGAATAGAGGTACATGTTTGGAATTATGGGAAAAATGGGCTCCGGACCGAAATTCCGGAGGTCAATTGAGCTATTATTCAACAACCTCATCGCAAATGTGAGAGCCAATGGCTATCTTATGCGTGAATTTAGATTACATAGGGGAACAAGACAGGGCTGTCCCCTATCGCCGATGCTCTTTGTGCTGGTGGTTGAGGGCCTGGCCAACTGGATTAGGATGAATGCATGCGCTGATATGGGGATGGCTGACCAATGGTGTCAAAGAGGAACGTATTTCATTGTACACAGATGATATTCTGCTATATTTAACTCAGGTACCCTCTTCGGTCAGACTTTTGGGAGATATCTTCTGGGAGTTTGGTGAAGTTTCTGGGTTTGGAATTAACTGGGATAAATTGTTGCTATTCTCGGTAGACATAAGGACGACTGGCCCAATGCTGACTTTGCCATTAGGGTGGAACTAGATAGGTTCAAGTATCTAGATATTTGGCTTACAAGCTGACCCGCCCTCTACTATGATGCAAATCTGTCCCCTCTTCTCAAAAGATTAGAAACAAAGGTTAAACATTGTCAATTCCTCCCAGTCTCTTTGATCGCACTACAAAAGATGGTGACTCTTCCTTGTTTTCTTTACATTGTGCAGAACTCTCCCTATCCCATTCCAGACTTGTTCTTTAACAGAGTGGACTCCTCGTCCGCACACTTCTCTGGTCAGATGGGCAGCCCAGAATCGCTCTTCGCACACTGCAAAGGTCAAAATATGAGGGGGATTAGCCCTCCCTAATATCCAGATATATTATTGTTAGAAATGTTTTTTTTTGTTGGCAGTCAGGTTACCCTCTGTCCAAGCAAGAACCCTCACTCTAGTCAGGGTAAGTCACACACAATCCAAATTATCCTGTGCCCACCCTCTGGTAGCTTGGCACGAGCAGTCAGGCTTAACTTAGAAGGCAATGTGTAAAGTATTTGTGCAATAAATCATACAATAACACCATATAGCACCACAAAAATACACCACACAGTGTTTAGAAAAATGTAGAATATTTATCTGGATATTTGTAGATCAACACAATAAAAGATGCAATAAGAATTTGTAGGAATATCACTGAAAAGTGATATAAAGGCCCTCATTCCAACCCTGGCGGTCTCTGACCGCCAGGGCGGAGGGCAGCGGAAGCACCGCCAACAGGCTGGCGGTGCTTCCTGGGCTATTCTGACCGCGGCAGTAAAGCCGCGGTCAGAAAAGGGGAACCGGCGGTTTCCCGCCGGTTTTCCCCTGGCCCAGGGAATCCTCCATGGCGGCGCTGCTTGCAGCGCCGCCATGGGGATTCCGACCCCCTTCCCGCCAGCCTGTTTCTGGCGGTTTTCACCGCCAGAACCAGGCTGGTGGGAACGGGTGTCGTGGGGCCCCTGGGGGCCCCTGCACTGCCCATGCCACTGGCATGGGCAGTGCAGGGGCCCCCTAACAGGGCCCCACAAAGAATTTCACTGTCTGCTTAGCAGACAGTGAAAATCGCGACGGGTGCCACTGCACCCGTCGCACCCCTGCAACTCCGCCGGCTCCATTCGGAGCCGGCTTCATTGTTGAAGGGGCTTTACCGCTGGGCCGGCGGGCGCTCTTTTGGAGGGCGCCCGCCGGCCCAGCGGGAAAGTTGGAATGGCCGCCGCGGTCTTTTGACCGCAGGCGGTCATTCGGCAGTGACCGCATGGCGGTCAAAACGACCGCCAAAGTGTCTTAAGTCTTTAAAAAAAGCAAACAAAGTCTCTTTCAAGCACGAAGTACCTGGTTTGGAGTGGAAAATATCCACAGAGGGCCGCAGAGGAGGAGATTCGTGGAAAAATGGTGTGTGTGTCGGTTTCGCCCCTTCACACACGGACTTGCGTCGTTATTTTTCACTTGGGGAAGACGTGCGTCATTTTCTGGCACGCGGGCCGACTCCTTCTATTGTTTGCGGGATTACCAGATGTCCCAGGGTCTGTGCGTGGATTCCTCAGCTTGTTATCCGGCTGCGCGTCGTTCCGGGAGGCTGTGCGTGGAATTTTCTTTCTCACGGCAGGCGTCGCGCCGATTTCCTCTCTGGAAGTCGGGCGGCGTTGTCCATGCGAGGCCATGCGTCGAAGTTCCGGTCGCACCGTAAGCGTCGCGTCGAGCAGCGTCGGCGTTCAGCGATTTTCTCACCGCGGAGCAAGCTGTGCGTTGAATTTTTTGGCACACAAGGAGTCAAAATGAAAAAGAGAAGTCTTTTTGGTCCTGAGACTTCAGGGAACAGGAGGCAAGCTCTATCCAAGCCCTTGGGGAGCACTTTTGCAGCCCGACAAGAGTTCAGCAAGGCAGCAGGCCAACAGCAAGGCAGCAGTCCTTTGTAGAAAGCAGACAGGTGAGTCCTTTGAGCAGCCAGGCAGTTCCTCTTGGCAGGATGCAGGTTCTGGTTCAGGTTTCTTCTCCAGCAAGTGTCTGTGGTGGTAGGGCAGAGGCCCTGTTTTATACCCAAATGTGCCTTTGAAGTGGGGGAGACTTCAAAGAGTGGCTTAGAAGTGCACCAGGTCCCCTTTCAGTTCAATCCTGTCTGCCAGGGTCCCAGTAGGGGGTGTGGCAGTCCTTTGTGTCAGAGCAGGCCCTCCACCCTCCCAGCCCAGTAAGACCGATTCAAAATGCAGATGTATGCAAGTGAGGCTGAGTACCCTGTGTTTGGGGTGTGTCTGAGTGAATGCACAAGGAGCTGTCAACTAAACCTAGCCAGACGTGGATAGTAAGGCACAGAAAGATTTAAGTGCAGAGGAATGCTCACTTTCTAAAAGTGGCATTTCTAAAATAGTAATATTAAATCCAACTTCACCAGTCAGCAGGATTTTGTATTACCATTCTGGCCATATTTATTTATTTATTTATTTTAAGCGTTTTCTATAGCGCTAACAAGACCAAGAGGGTAAATAAACATAAGAAACACACATGAGTCAAGAGTCACATTGTAGAATGAGGATACATAGGGGTTCTCATGAATAGAAGGGTGGCGATTCGAGGAAGGAGGGGTGGTGAGTGAGAGACCCTTAATGATGTGAGGGTTGGTTTAGGAGGAATTCTTTCAGTAGCTTCTTAAAGGTCATATGGGAAGGGTTAGATCTGATGTGAATGGGTAAGGAGTTCCATATTCTCGGAGCGTTGTTTGAGAAGGAGCATGACCGAGTTTTTTGCTTGTTAGGTTTCGGTAGGAGGAGGAGGAGAGAGTTTGTGCTTCTCAGAGATCTGGTTTGACCAGCTTTCACTAGCTTGTTAGCGAGGTATTCCGGTTTCCCGGTGTGAAGAGCTTTGTGTGTTAGGCAGGCAGTGCGGAACAGGCAACGGGCCTCAATCGAGAGCCATTTCAGACTCCTCAAGGCTGGGGAGATGTGGTCAAATTTTTTAATTCCCGTCACTAGTCTAGCAGCTGCATGAAGAGTGGACCTCATAGGGGCGAGTCGGGATTTGGCCGTGCCAGTGAGGATGGAGATCCCATAGTCTAGTCTTGAGAGTGCCAGTGCTTGAGTGGCCTGTTTAAGGTCATCCTGGGGAATGAAGGATTTGATTTTGTGAAGAAGTTTAAGGCTGAGGAAGGCATTATTAGCGTTTGACTTGATGTGGTCCTGCATGGTCAGGTTGGAGTCCAGAGAGATTCCCAGGGATTTGACCGAGGTAGACGGGGAGAGAGTGCAATTGAGGGCGTCAATAGAATTTAGCCATTCTTGCAGTTGAGGAAGCTGGTTAGATTTCGAGAGGAGGAGTATTTCCGTCTTGTCGTGATTGAGTTTGAGATGGTTATGTGAGAGCCAACATAGGGCTTCTTTAAGGGTATTGTTCAGACGGTGGATGTCGTCTAAGGTGGATAGTTCAATATAGAGTTGCGTGTCATCAGCATAGAGGTGGAAGGGGATATTGGCTCGAGTGAGGATAGTGGTAAGAGGGTCCATGTAGATGTTGAAGAGAGTTGGAGAGAGGACGGAACCCTGGGGGACCCCTCTGGTGATAAGGGAGGTGGGTGAGGTCGAGTTGAGAAGTTTTACTTGTTGCGTTCGGTTTTGTAAGAAGGAGGAAAACCAGCGGAGGACAGTACCTTCAATGCCTACTCTCTTTTGGAGGGAGTCGAGAAGGAGTTTGTGGTCGACAGTGTCAAAGGCTGCTGTAAGATCGAGGAGAATGAGTAGGCAGGGTCTGACAGAGTCAAGAGAGATGAGGAGGACATCCACAATGTTAAGGATGGCTGACTCAGTGCTGCAGCCTTTCCGGAAGATAGATTGAAGAGGGTTTAGGAGGCTGTTGGAATCGATATGTTGGGTTAATTGTTGGAGAGCACATTTTTCAAGAACTTTGGCCAGGAAGTGAAGGTTGAAGACAGGTCTGTAGTTGTGGAGGTTGTTCGGGTCTGCTCCTGGTTTCATTAGAATTGGCGTGATTTGGCCTAGTTTTCGGGAGTCTGGGAATACGCCCGTCTGGAGGGAGCTATTGATGATCATTGTCCATGTAGGGGAGAGGGACTGGTGGAGTTTTTTTGCCAAGGAGGAAGGGAGGGGGTCGGCTAGGTGGGAGGTGGTTTTGGAGGAGGACATGAGTTTGGAGATGTCCGATACCAGGAGGGGTTGGAAAGAACTCCAACTAGCGGAGTCCGGCAGCTGCGTCCGGATGGGGAGAGTGATTTCAGTTAAGGGGGACGGGTTGTTGGAGAGGTATAGAGCAGGGATAAAATTGATAGTGCAAGGGAGGCGGGGCACAATGTTGGGGGGGGGAGTCCCGTGCTAAGGAAAGTTCAATCTCAGTGATTTTATCGTTGAAGAAATTGGCAAAGTTAACGCAGGTGACCGTGGTAGTGGGTAAGGGGTTGGGAGCAGGTTTGGTCGCTTGTTGTTTAATGGTGTTAAAGAGCTCTTTCAAGCGGTTTATGGCTCTTTCAAGAGTATTCTGGAAGAAGGATCTTTTTTAATTATATATGTGTTTTTTGTAACTTCTCCGTGCACTTCTGAGCTGATCCAAGTGGGTAGAGGAGGGGTCGGATCTCCAAAGTCTTTCAGTGGCTCTGAGTTGTCTTCTTTCTGAATTGAGGTCATTGTTGAACCAAGCTCTAGATTGGATGTTTCGCAGTCTTTTCAGTTTTAGAGGGGCAAGCTGATCAAGTATGGTAGTTATAGTCGAGTCGTAGTGGGTGGTTAAATCCGTCGTGGAGAGGATGGTCGAAGGGGGAGGAAGAAGAGAGGTGATTTTTTCTTCCAGGGTAGATAGGGGGATTTGGCTGACATTTCTTTTCCAACTAAAGGATTTTTGGGGATGAGGAGTGAGTTGGGGGATATAGTTGAGATGGAAAAGGATGATGCGAAGATCTGACCAGTCGACAGGAAGGATATCGTCGACCTTGAGGGAATCTTCATGTGCTATAATCGCATTTAGTGTAGCGCCTTTGCTGTGGGTTTGGCCCTTGCAGTGTTGGGAAAGGTTGTTGCTGTGAAGAAGGTCATTTAGGGTTTGGATGAGTGCATTGTTCTCATCATTCCAGCGAAGGTTGAGATCGCCCAAGATGATGAAGTTGGGGTCAGAGAGGGAGCAGTGAGTTATTAGGTCAGCTAGGTGGTCCGCAAAAGGTTGGATATTACCAGGGGGGTGGTAGAGAAGGTGGAAGGTCACCTTAGAGTTGTCGCTGGTCTTAATGGAGGCGTTCAAGCATTCACAGGAATTGAAAATGAGAGCTTCTTTGAAATCTATTTCTATGGTATTTTTGTGGATGATGGCAATACCTCCCCCCGGTCGGTTCTTTCTCTCTTTGTTGTAGATAGAGTAGCCAGGCTTGGAAGGGAATAGGGGGATATTAACGAGGTGGGCAGGGGGTCTGGGAGAGGGAGGCTGTATATGTTGTCTCCTGAGGCCAGTGATGACTTGTATGTTTGAAGGGGGGTTCCGGGTAGGGAGGGACAGGTTATAGGAGAGAGCGAGTTTGGTGGCTTCCTTGTGAGATAAAGGAGGGATTGTTCTTCTTGGTCTCGAGGTGTTACGAAGAAAGGGTCTAGAGGGCCAGTGGATACTCTGTGAAGAGTTGTTGACCAACGGAGGCGGGAGTGTAGGGCCGGCACTGGGAGAATCAGTGAGTAGAGGCTTCTCGCTAATTTGTTGATGCCTTGAATGATGAGTTCTAGTTGGGATTCAAGGTTGGAGAGCCGTTCATTGATATTTGTGGAGGGAGAGGATTTAGGGGTGAAGGAGTGGGAGATAAAGTTCTTCTTAGGTAGGGGCTGGGGTGACTGATTCAGATGGGATATAGGATCACTGGGCAGAAGGTTAAAGGAGGCTGTCGTGGGGTGAGAGGGGTTAGAGTCAGAATAAGGGTTAGGGGTGATGGAGGGGGCAGGCTTGATATGAGTATCTCTACAGGTCAACAAGTTAGGTCTAGAGGAGGGCCGGGGAAGAAGGGGGGTCGGAGGGGCGACGGAGGAGGGGGAGTCGAAGGGGGGTTCGGGGAAAGGAGAGGTGTTATGGGGGGAAATCAAGGAAGTTTGGGATGAGGAGACAGAGCAGGAGTAGTGATAGGGGGTTTTGGGGTTAAGGAAGTGAGGGGCATGGTTTGGGTGAGAGGGGAAAATGGGGATGAGTGGGTCAGACAGGATGGGGTTGTCGACACTGGGAACCGGGGGGGCAGGGGGTGGTGTTGGGGGGATAATGGGGGTGGGGTGGGGTGTCAATTGGCTGAGGGTGGATAGGGGGAGAGGGAGTGCAGACTTAAGGGAGGGGAATAAGGATTCAAAGGCACAGAGGTTGGAGTTGTTAGCTTGAATCATGATGGTTCCATTTCTGAAGATGGAGATGATGACATTTCCCTGGAAAGCCGGGGAACTGGAGATAGAGAGTTTGCAACCGTGAGGGATATTAGTAGTCTTGGAGGGGTGGAGGTGGGTAGTGAGGAGGGTGTTCCATTTAGCCGGGCGTTTAGTGAAGAAGATAAGATCAGTCTTTTTCGGGCCTTTATGGGCATTGAAGTAAGTGTCCACAAGAAGTAGCTCCGGATGTTGACTGGTAAGTTTGCGTTTTAAGTTTTTCAGCGCAGAGGGGGAGAGGTGATTAGGGGGAGATATGGAGAAGGAGTTGGGCCCGTGGGGTTTAAGGAAGGGGGAAATGGGTGAGGAGGTGTATCCTGTGGGGAACGACATCATGTGCACGTGATGAGGCTGTTGCTGGTAAGGGGGTTAAAAGGGACTCAAGATAGGGTGGAAAAGGGGGAGGGGGATAAGGTGGGAGGGATCAAGGTAGGGGCCAAGGACCAGGGGGGGGGGGTTGACAGGAGGAAACTCAAGGGCAAGAGGCTCGAACAGGGGTTAAGAGGCCCCACAGATTGCGACAGGGAGGGGAAGAGGGGAGATCTAGAAAAGAGGGTTCTTGTTGGGAGATGAGCGGACACAGAGTGGGATAGGGTGGGAGGGAGACCACAATTTAAGGAGGAAAGAAGGGTGGGACAGGCAGGGGGGCAGGAGACCCCACGTCAGGAGACCGCTTGGGACCGGCACACAGGGTCAGGATAGGCAGCCTCGCTGCTTGCTGGAAAGTTGGGTGAGGATCGCGTTTGGATGGTGGTCGAGAAGATCAGTCGAATAGCAGATCACCCGGGTCCAGGGGTCAAAGGGAACATGCAGAACTCAGTGCCTAATCTGAGTCCATTGGTGAGCACCGGTAACCATCTGAAAGGGGTGGGGCCAACTCTCGTGCCTCACGCAAACGCTGCGCGAAAGAGACACACATGTGAAGGATAGAAGAACCCTGAGCTCCTGCCCCTCCGGGACCTCCCCACTCGCGAAATAAGCAATGGGGGAGTCAGCCCAGCAGCCAGATCAAAGTTCACGGACACTCCCTACCTCGGACAGGCGGGTCCGCATGAAAGATTCCTCTCACGCTGGAGTCAGGGGTGGTGAAGCAGCACCTCCTGGAAGTGTAGCTCCACCCGTGTTGCAGGTGGCGAAAAACGTCCCCAATAACGAGTCAGGGATGGCGAAGCAGTACCTCCTGGATGTGTAGCTCCTCGCGAGCTGCAGGCGGCGCAAAACAGCCTTAACAACGTGGAGACTAGAGCCTGAGTCTGCCCAAGGTCGGCTCCAGTAGACTACCCCAGGTTAGGGGTCTCTAGTATCGGTAAAGATGGCGGACGGGCAGCTCCTCGCGGGTGAGAGCCGGAGATGGGGGGTCCTCCAAGGCTGGGGCCAGAGATGAGGCTTCAGTAGATTACCCCAGGTTAGGGGCCTCTAGGAACGGTGAAGATGGCGGACAGGCGGCTCCTCGCGGGTTAGAGCTGGGGATGGTGTCTCCTCTACGGCTGGGGCCAGAGATGAGGCTCCGGGGGGTGGAGATCCGGTCCTGCTTTCGACCCGATCCGGCCGGGGAGGGCAGCCTGCCGGCAGCCAGACATCAGGATCAGGGACGCAGAAGAATGCCCTTGGCCGCCTCAATACAGATGGCGGTCGGGCAGCTTCCCGCGGGCAGGAGCCGGCGATAACAGCTCCTCCGAGGCTGGGGCAAGAGACGAGGCTCCGGGGGAGCGGAGACCTGGTCCAGCGTCTGTCCCACCCAGCGGAAAGGGGCAGCCCGCCGGCGGGACCAAAGACGCAGAAAAGTGCCCTCGGCTGCCTCAGCGCAAAGGCAGTCTGACTGCGGGGACAGGCGAGGCGCCGGGGACCTGGACGACAATCAATCCTCGGTCCTCGTGCTCAGGGCTCCTTGGCATCTGCCGAGCCCTCAAAACCCCGTCCGAGTCGGCAGGGTCCAGGGCGATGGTCGGTAGGAGGGGGGGGCTCCTGAGGGAAAGAGGAGAATCGGGATTTACACTAAAAAGTGATCCCGTCCCTCGGGAGCTCCTTGAGGTGCGTCCGTCGCGGCGGCCATCTTGGTTCTCTCTCTCCATACTAAATATGACCTTCCTACTCCCTTCAGATCAGCAGCTGCCACTTCAACAATGTATGAGGAAAGCCCCAATGCTAGCCCATGAAGGGAGCAGGCCTCACAGTAGTGTAAAAACAAATTTAGGAGTTTTACACTATCAGGACATGTAAACTACACAGGTACATGTCCTGCCTTTTACCTACACAGCACCCTGCTCTAGGGGTTACCTAGGGCACACATTAGAGGTGACTTATGTGTAGAAAAAGGGGAGCTTTAGGCTTGGCAAGTACTTTTAAATGCCAAGTCGAAGTGGCAGTGAAACTGCACACACAGGCCTTGCCATGGCAGGCCTGGGACAAGGTAAAGGCGCTACTTGAGTGGGTGGCACAACCAGTGCTGCCGGTCCACTAGTAGCATTTAATCTACAGGCCCTAGGCACATACAGTGCACATTACTAGGAACTTATAAGTGTATTAAATAGTTCATTTGGGTAGGATCCAAAGTTACCATGTTTAAAGGGAGAGAGCATATGCACTTTAGCACTGGTTAGCAGTGGTAAAGTGCGCAGAGTCTGTCAAGCCAGCAAAAACAGAGTCCAAAAAGTGGAGGGAGGCAGGCAAAAAGTTTGGGGTGACCACCCTAAGGCATGTCAGGTCTAACATGTGTCCACCCCAGCTGAAAGTGGGGAGAGCTACCCGACCTCCTAGGAGCTCTCATCGCTAAGGCGGAAGTATCTGGAGAGACCACCAGCATTGGCGTGGTCAACCCCTGGGCGATGCTCCACTATAAAGTCCATCCCCTGTAGGGAAATGGACCACCTCAAGAGTTTTGGATTCTCACCCCTCATCTGCATGAGCCATCTGAGGGGCCTGTGGTCTGTCTGAACCTGGAAGTGAGTCCCAAACAGGTATGGTCTTAGCTTCTTCAGTGCCCAGACCACAGCAAATGCTTCTCTCTCAATAGCACTCCACCTTTGTTCCCATGGTAATAGTCTTCTGCTAATAAAGACTACTGGTTGGTCTGAACCCTCCTCATTTAGCTGTGCTAGAACAGCCCCTATGCCATGCTCTGAAGCGTCTGTCTGCACAATAAATTCCTGGGAGTAGTCAGGGGCCTTGAGCACGGGGGCCATGCACATGGCTTCCTTCAGAGAATCAAAGGCTTTCTGACAAGCCTCTGTCCAATTCACCAACCTAGGTTGTTTCTTGGAAGTGAGTTCTGTCAAGGGGGACACAATGGTACCATAACCCTTGACGAATCTGCGGTAGTATCCAGTGAGGCCCAAAAAGGATCTCACCTCAGTCTGTGTTCTAGGTGGTTGCCAGGCCTTGATAGTTTCAATCTTGGCCTGGAGTGGCTGCACCTTGCCACCACCTACTAGGTCTCCCAAGTACACCACGGAACCCTGTCCAATCTGGCACTTACTAGCCTTGATAGTCAGGCCTGCCTGTCGCAGAGCCTGAAGCACCTCCTTGAGGTGGAGCAGGTGTTCCTCCCAGCTGGAACTGTGGACAGCTATGTCGTCCAGGTAAGCTGCACAGTAGGCATCTTTACCAGCTAGGACCCCGTTAACCAACCGTTGGAAAGTAGCGGGGGCATTTTTCAGTCCACACGGCATCACCCAGAATTGGTAATGGCCAACAGGGGTGGAAAATGCTGATCTTTCTTTAGCCCCCTCAGTCAGGCCGATCTGCCAGTACCCTGAAGTAAGATCGAACGTACTCAGGAACTTGGCAGCGCCGAGTCTGTCAACAAGCTCATCAGCTCGGGGGATGGGCTGAGCATCAGTCCGGGTGACTGAGTTGAGACCCCGGTAGTCCACACAGAACCGGAGTTCTGGCTTCGCACCTGGGGCAGTAGCCTTAGGAACCAATACCACCGGGCTGGCCCAGGGACTACTGGATTTTTCAATAACCCCTAAAGTCAACATCTTGGAGACCTCCTCCTTGATGCTGGCCTTCACCTTATCCGACAACCTGTAAATTTTGTCCTTCACAGGGGGACTGTCACCTGTGTCAATGTCATGAACACAGAGGTGGGTCAGTCCAGGAGTAAGAGAGAACAGGGGGGAGAACTGCTCTAACAGCTCATAGCAGTCTCCTCTCCGGGTTAGAGTCAGAGAGTCAGAGAGAATGACACCCCCCCACTGACCCATCCCCTTCTTTGACAGAGAGGAGGTCAGGGAGAGGTTCCCTCTCCTCTTCCATGCCCTCATCTGTGACCAGGAGCATACTGACCTCAGACCTCTCAAAGTGAGGTTTGAGCCGGTTGTGATGGAGGACCCTTAGTGGGTGCCTCGTGGTCTTGAGGTCCACTAGGTAAGTGGCCTCCCCTTTACGCTCCTTGATCTCAAAGGGGCCAGTCCAGCGGTCCTGGAGAGCCCTGGGCTCTACTGGCTCCATCACCCAAACTTTGTCTCCAGGTGAGAACTCAACCAGAGTGGACTTCCAGTCATACCACTCCTTCATCACCTCTTGACTGGCCTCGAGGTTACTCTGGGCCTGCTTCCAGAAGCGTTGGGTTTGGTTGCGGAGGGCCAGCGTGTAGCTGACCACATCCTGGGGAGGTGACTTGGGAGCTTTCTCCCAGCCCTCCTTTACAATGCTTAGGGGTCCCGTGACAGGGTGACCATAGAGAAGTTCAAAGGGGCTGAACCCCACCCCTTTCTGGGGCACCTCTCTGTAAGCAAACAACAGGCAGGGTAAGAGGACGTCCCACTTACGCCTCATGGCATCAGTCAGGCCACTAATCATGCCTTTCAGGGTCTTGTTGCATCTGTCAACAAGCCCATTGGATTGAGGATGGTAAGGGGTGGTAAACCGGTAGGTCACCCCACACTCATCCCACATGGACTTCATGTATGCAGACATGAAGTTTGTGCCCCTGTCAGACACATCCTCCTTAGGGAATCCCACACGGGTAAATATTCCCAAGAGGGCTCTGATCACCAGCGGTGCAGTCACTGTTCTCAGAGGGATTGCCTCTGGATAGCGGGTGGCATGGTCCACCAAAACCAGGATAAACCTGTTGCCCAAGGCAGTTTTGGGGTCCAAGGGACCAACAATGTTGATGCCCACCCTTTCAAAGGGGGTGCCAACGACTGGGAGTGGGAGCAGGGGAGCCTTAAGCCGTTTCCCTGTCTTCCCACTCGCCTGGCAGGTGGGGCAAGCTCTGCAGAAGTTATCTGAGGCTGTCCTCATTCTGGGCCAATGGAAGTGGTGTCAAGCCTGTTAAAGGTCTTGTCTTGGCCCAGGTGTCCTGCCAGAGGGATGTCGTGAGCCAAACCCAGTAGGAAGTTCCGGTAACACTGGGGGACCACCAGCACACGGGCTGCCCCAGGACCTGGAACCTTACGCTCACTGTAAAGGAGATCATTCTCCCAGTAAATATGGTGAGTGCCAGAGGTGTCACCTGCTGCTTGGGCTGTGGCCTGTTGCCTCAGACCCTCAAGGGCGGGGCATTCCTTTTGCGCCTTGCAGAATTCTGCTCTGGTTGGCCCCCCCTCTACTTGCCAGCCAGCAAGTTCAGGTAGGTCACCCAGGTCAGCTATGTCCTCCCCAGTTGGCTCAGATGCCTCATCCTCCTCAGGGGCCTCGTCCACCACCGTGGGAACCTTTGAGGCGGGTTTCCCACGCCTCTTGCCCTTCCTCTTTGCAGCTGTCTGGGCCATTTTTCCAGGCTCCATACGCCCTTGACTCCCTTCCCGGGCAGCCATGGACCGTGTGGTCATGCAGACCTACTCAGGTAACCCTAACATCGCCAGGTGGGATCTGAGCTCTACTTCTTTCCAAGCAGTATGCTCAAAATCATTGCCTAACAGACAATCTACAGGCATGGCAGGACTCACAGCTACTTTCAGAGTACCAGAGACCCCCCCCCCCACTCAAAGGGATCCCGAGCCACTGGTAGGTGACTCTCACGATTGTCAGCGACTATGACCTGGTGGAATGTATTAGGGACTATCTGCTCTGATACCACCAGCTAACTCTTGATAGTAGTCATACTGGCTCCTGTGCCATGCATAGCCTCCACCTTTGTCCCATCAATGGTGACCCACTGCCTGTACTTGGAAGTATTTTGGGGCATGTGGGCTTTGGGCACCATTTCTCTTTCTCCCAGGGAAACTAGGGAAACCTCTGCCTGCTCCCCAAAGCTATCTGGGTCCATCTCCCCCCCAAGCGCTACACTAGTCAACCCAGGTGTCTGTCCAGTAGTGTACGGTGCCCTCTTGGAGAACTGGGGGTCACCTTTATAGTGACCATACTGGTAGCACTCTAAGCATTTGGGGTTGGATCTCCCTGATTTATCATAAGTCCCTGGCTTTTTCTCAAATCTGAAAAATGAATGGTTGCCACCCCCTCCCTGGGAATTCTTTTGGGGGCCTTTTGAGAGTTCCTTATCTGTAAGTTTATCTCCCCCCTCTTTCTTCTGTTGGGAACCCTGACCACCTTTGTGGGTGTCCCCCCCAGGTACCTTTTTGGACACTCTGATGCTAACCCAGAGGTCCGCCTCGTCAGCAAGCTCCTGGGATCAGTCAGCTTACTATCTACCAAGTGCTGGCGCAACTCTGTAAAAGTAGTATTGAGCATATGCTCTCTCAGAATCAAGTCATATAACCCTTCATAATCATGTACTTTGTTGCCCCGCACCCATCCATTCAGTGCCTTACTGGAAAAGTCAAAGAAATCTACCCATGTTTGTGTGGTTTGTTTGGTGCTGTCCCTGAACCTCTAATGGTATCCCTCAGGGGTGAGCCCAAACTTGGCAAGTAAAGTGGCTTTCTGAAGTGGGCATGTGTTTTGATCAGGTTGATCCAATGTGAGAAGTGTGCCCCTCCCCAATGGCGGCACATAACCCCACATAGCTGTACCCCATTGCCCTTCAGGAACCTCATGAGCCCTTAGTGCAACTTCATAAGCAGCTAACCATTTATCTATGTCATCTCCCACCACAAAACTGGGCACCACATTTTTGGGTATACAAACCTTCTTTTCATCAGCAGGTCCTGTCTGTATGCTGCCACCATTACTGCTGGATTCAGACTGTCTCGCCTGGATCTCTAGCTCCTTGAGACTCAGTTCATGAGCCAACAATAGTTTATTTTCAGCCAAAGCTCTTTCAGCTTCCACCTGTTTGGCTGCTCTTTCAGCCTCAGCTTGTTTGGCTTCTCTCTCTGCCCTCTTTTTCTCCTGTTGGGCCTCAATTTTCAGTTTTGCCATTTGTAATTGGAACTCCCTTTCTTCTCTCCTTTCCTCTGGGGTCAGGCTTTGCTCAGAGACACTGCTCCCTGGTCTGGAAGGGGGCACAATTGCAGTGGTAATATTACCCAATGATGGCAATAAATCCTCTGAGAGGCCATTTTCTGGCTCCTCTTCCTCATCATCTTCCTCTAAATGGGCTTCGGCCCAGGCCCTCAGCGCCACTTGAAAGTCCTCCTTTTTGGAGGCCCCTTGGGTGGGTACTCTCATCATCCTGCAGAACCCTTTTAGCAGTTTGACAGTATATGTCTCCAACAGGGCTAGGTTCAAATCTCCTACTTGAGACCCAGCCAGAGACATGTTGAGTGAGGATTTAGTTTTTGAAAATTGTCAGGAAAAACAAATTTGCAAAAAGAGATAAAAATCAAGTTGACCTTCAACTGTGGGTAGGTAGTGAAATACTTAGCTAATGTATGTCACTGCACAAATACAAGTCCTATCCTCACCGCTAATCACCAATGTTAGAAATGGGGCTTTTGGTTGGCAGTCAGGTTACCCTCTGTCCAAGCAAGAACCCTCACTCTAGTCAGGGTAAGTCACACACAATCCAAATTATCCTGTGCCCACCCTCTGGTAGCTTCGCACGAGCAGTCAGGGTTAACTTAGAAGGCAATGTGTAAAGTATTTGTGCAATAAATCATACAATAACACCATATAGCACCACAAAAATACACTACACAGTGTTTAGAAAAATATAGAATATTTATCTGGATATTTGTAGATCAACACAATAAAAGATGCAATAAGAATTTGTAGAAATATCACTGAAAAGTGATATAAAGGGGGTGATTCTGAGCTTGGCGGGCAGCGGGAACCGCCAGAAGACCGTACCGCGGTCAAAAGACCGCAGCGGTCATTCTGGGTTTCCCACTGGGCTGGCGGGCGACCGCCAAAAGGCCGCCCGCCAGCCCAGCGGGAAACGCCCTTCCACGAGGAAGCCGGCTCCGAATGGAGCCGGCGGAGTGGAAGGGGTGCGACGGGTGCAGTAGCACCCGTTGCGAATTTCAGTGTCTGCTAAGCAGACACTGAAATTCTAAGTGGGGCCCTCTTACGGGGGCCCCTGCAGTGCCCATGCCATTGGCATGGGCACTGCAGGGGCCCCCAGGGGCCCCACGACACCCCATACCGGCATCCTGTTCCTGGCGGCCGGAACCGCCAGGAACAGGATGGCGGTATGGGGGGAGGATTCCCCTGGGCGGCGGAAAGCTGGCGGGAGACCGCCGACTTTCCGTTTCTGGCCGCGGCTGTACCGCCGCGGTCAGAATGTCCAAAGGAGCACCGCCAGCCTGTTGGCGGTGCTCCCGCGGACCACGGCCCTGGCGGTTTTTACCGCCAGGGTCAGAATGACCGCCAAAGTGTCTTAAGTCTTTAAAAAAAAGCAAAGTCTCTTTCAAGCACAAAGTACCTGGTTTGGAGTGGAAAATCTCCACAAAGGGCCACAAGGAGGAGATGCGTGGAAAAATGGTGTGTGCGTCGGTTTCGCCCCTTCACACACGGACTTGCGACGTTATTTTTCACGCAGGGAGACGTGCGTCGTTCTGCGGGAAGAAAAATGGTGTGTGCGTCGGTTTCACCCCTTCACACACAGACTTGCATTGTTATTTTTCACTCGGGGAAGACGTGCGTCGTTTTCCAGCACGTGGGCCGACTCCTTCTATGGTTCGCGGGATTACCAGATGTCCCAGGGTCTGTGCGTGGATTCCTCGGCTTGTTATCCGGCTGCGGGTCGTTCCGGGAGGCTGTGTGTGGAATTTTTTCTCGCAGCAGGCGTCGCGTCGATTTGCTCTCTGGAAGTCGGGCGGCGTTGTCCATGCGAGGCCGTGTGTCGAAGTTCAGGTCGCACCGTAGGCGTTGCGCCGAGCAGCGTTGACATGCGGCGATTTTCTCACTGCGGAGCAAGCTGTGCATCAAATTTTTTGGTGCACGAGGAGTCCAAATGAAAAAGAGAAGTCTTTTTGGTCCTGAGACTTCAGGGAACAGGAGGCAAGCTCTATCCAAGCCCTTGGAGAGCACTTTTGCAGCCAGACAAGAGTTCAGCAAGGCAGCAGGCCAACAGCAAGGCAGCAGTCCTTTGTAGAAAGCAGACAGGTGAGTCCTTTGAGCAGCCAGGCAGTTCCATTTGGCAGGATGCAGGTTCTGGTTCAGGTTTTTCTCCATCAAGTGTCTGTGGTGGCAGGGCAGAGGCCCTGTTTTATACCCAAATGTGCCTTTGAAGTGGGGGAGACTTCAAAGAGTGGCTTAGAAGTGCACCAGGTCCCCTTTCAGTTCAATCCTGTCTGCCAGGGTCCCAGTAGGGTGTGTGGCAGTCCTTTGTGTCAGAGCAGGCCCTCCACCCTCCCAGCCCAAGAAGACCCATTCAAAATGCAGATGTATGCAAGTGAGGCTGAGTACCCTGTGTTTGGGGTGTGTCTGAGTGAATGCACAAGGAGCTGTCAACTAAACCTAGCCAGACGTGGATAGTAAGGCGCAGAAAGATTTAAGTGCAGAGGAATGCTCACTTTCTAAAAGTGGCATTTCTAAAATAGTAATATTAAATCCAACTTCACCAGTCAGCAGGATTTTGTATTACCGTTCTGGCCATACAAAATATGACCTTACTACTCCCTTCAGATCAGCAGCTGCCACTTCAACAATGTATGAGGACAGCCCCAATGTTAGCCTATGAAGGGAGCAGGCCTCACAGTAGTGTAAAAGCGAATTTAGGAGCTTTACATTACCAGGACATGTAAACTACACAGGTACATGTCCTGCCTTTTACCTACACAGCACCCTGCTCTAGGGGTTACCCAGGGCACACATTAGAGGTGACCTATGTGTAGAAAAAGGGGAGCTTTAGGCTTGGCAAGTACTTTTAAATGCCAAGTCGAAGTGGCAGTGAAACTGCACACACAGGCCTTGCCATGGCAGGCCTGAGACAAGGTAAAGGGGCTACTTGAGTGGGTGGCACAACCAGTGCTGCCGGCCCACTAGTAGCATTTAATCTACAGGCCCTAGGCACATACAGTGCACATTACTAGGGACTTATAAGTATATTAAATAGTCCAATTGGGTAGGATCCAAAGTTACCATGTTTAAAGGGAGAGAGCATATGCACTTTAGCACTGGTTAGCAGTGGTAAAGTGCGCAGAGTCTAAAATCCAGCAAAAACAGAGTCCAAAAAGTGGAGGGAGGCAGGCAAAAAGTTAGGGGTAACCACCCTAAGGCATGTCAGGTCTAACAATTATGAAGTGGCACAAGTAAGCATAATTAATCATTGGGCTTTTGCTTCATGGGAGGGCCCGGTGTTCCGGATAGACAGGGAGCCAATGCACAATTCTAGCCACTTACATTGGCTCTAAGGGGGGTAAATTAAGACCCTCATTTAGCCCAGCAACAGCGAAGGTCATTCAGATATGGAGGAAACTTACCAAAGAAATGGGGTGGGCCAACCGTCTAACTCTACGGACACCTATATGGGAGGGTACACAACTGCCTAAGGTGAATGCCCTGAGAGGGTTTAGAGGCTGGGATGCTATAGGGATATTGTACCTGGCTGAAGTATGGGACGCAAATGGGGTGGTACAATTTTTACACCTCAAAACAGAATATAAAATGCCTGATGCACAATGGCTATAATATGCTGGGCTGAGGGCTGCTGTGATCTACAGTATCCCCATAGAGATGGAAACACAGGAGGACGCTCCACCGGAGATGCAACTTTAGGAGGGTGAGATAACAAGGAAACTAACTTCATCGACAATCGGTGCTATAATGAGAAATATGCAACTCTCACTAAACACACTATGGGAGAGGTGGAGAAGAAATTGTGGGGAGCTGGAGGAGGCCGATTGGGTAGTGTAGGAGGCTGGCCTGGTTTGTAGTGGTACCAAGGGGTACTTACACTCTGCACCAGGTCCAGTTATCCCTTATTAGTGTAGAAGAGGTGTCTAGCAGCTCAGGCTGATAGAAAAGGGTAGCTTAGCAGAGCAGCTTAGGCTTAACTAGGAGACGTGTGAAGCTCCTACTATACCACTGGTGTCATATGCACAATATCATAAGAAAACACAATACACAGATATACTAAAAATAAAGGTACTTTATTTTTATGACAATATGCCAAAAGTATCTCAGTGAGTACCCTAAGTATGAGGATAGCAAATATACACAAGATATATGTACACAATACCAAAATTATGCAGTAATAGCAATAGAAAGCAATGCAAGCAATGTACAGTCACAATAGATTGCAATGAGAGCACATAGGTATAGGGGCAACACAAACCATATACTCCAAAAGTGGAATGCGAATAACGTATGGACCCCAAACCTATGTGAGCTTGTAGAGGGTCGCTGGGACTGTAAGAAAACAGTGAGGGTTAGAAAAATAGCCCACCCCAAGACCCTGAAAAGTGGGTGCAAAGTGCACCTAAGTTCCCCAGAGAGCACAGAAGTCATGATAGGGGAATTCTGCAAGGAAGACCAACACCAGCAATGCAACAACGATGGATTTCCAGACGAGAGTACCTGTGGAACAAGGGGACCAAGTCCAAGAGTCACACTGAAGTCGTGAGTGGGCAGATGCCCAAGAAATGCCAGCTGAGGGTGCAAAGAAGCTGCCACCGGATGGTAGAAGCTGTGGATTCTGCAAGAACGAAGAGGACTAGGAACTTCCCCTTTGGAGGATGGATGTCCCACGTCGTGAAGAAGCTTGCAGAGGTGTTTCTGTGCAGAAAGACCGCAAACAAGCCTTGCTAGCTGCAAGGGTCACCGTTAGGGTTTTTGGATGCTGCTGTGGCCCAGGAGGGACCAGGATGTTGCCAATTGCGTGAGGAGACAGAAGGGGCGTCCAGCAAGACAAGGAGCCCCCTCAGAAGCAAGCAGCACCCGCAGAAGTGCCAGAACAGGCACTATGAAGAAGAGTGAACCGGAGCTCACCCGAAGTCATGAAAGAAGGTCCCACGACGCCGGAGGACAACTCAGGAGGTCATGCACTGCAGGTTAGAGTGTCGGGGACACAGGCTTGGCTGTGCACAAAGGAAATCCTGGAAGAGTGCACAGGAGCCGGAGCAGCTGCAAATCATGCGGTACCCAGCAATGCAGTCTAGCATGGTGAGGCAAGGACTTACCTCCACCAAACTTGGACTGAAGAGTCACTGGACTGTGGGAGTCACTTGGACAGAGTTGCTGAGTTCCAGGGACCACGCTCGTCGTGCTGAGAGGGGACCCAGAGGACCGGTGATGCAGTCTTTTGGTGCCTGCGGTTGCAGGGGGAAGATTCCGTCGACCCACGGGAGATTTCTTTGGAGCTTCTAGTGCAGAGAGGAGGCAGACTACCCCCACAGCATGCACCACCAGGAAAGCAGTCGAGAAGGCGGCTGGATCAGCGATACAAGGTTGCAGTAGTCGTCTTTGCTACTTTGTTGCGGTTTTGCAGGCGTCCAGAGCAGTCAGCGGTCGATTCCTTGGCAGAAGGTGAAGAGAGAGATGCAGAGGAACTCTGATGAGCTCTTGCATTCGTTATCTAAAGAATTCCCCAAAGCAGAGACCCTAAATAGCCAGAAAAGGAGGTTTGGCTACTTAGGAATGAGGATAGGCTAGCAACACAGGTAAGAGCCTATCAGAAGGAGTCTCTGACGTCACCTGCTGGACCTGGCCACTCAGAGCAGTCCAGTGTGCCAGCAGCACCTCTGTTTCCAAGATGGCAGAGGTCTGGAGCACACTGGAGGAGCTCTGGGCACCTCCCAGGGGAGGTGCAGATCAGGGGAGTGGTCACTCCCCTTTCCTATGTCCAGTTTCGCACCAGAGCAGGGCTGGGGGATCCCTGAACCGGTGTAGACTGGCTTATGCAGAGATGGGCACTATCTGTGCCCATCAAAGCATTTCCAGAGGCTGGGGGAGGCTACTCCTCCCCAGCCCTGACACCTTTTTCCAAAGGGAGAGGGTGTAACACCCTCTCTCTGAGGAAGTCCTTTGTTCTGCCTTCCTGGGCCAAGCCTGGCTGGACCCCAAGAGGTCAGAAACCTGTCTGAGGGGTTGGCAGCAGCAGCATCTGCAGTGAAACCCCGGAAAGGTAGTTTGGCAGTACCCGGGTCTGTACTAGAGACTTGGGGATCATGGAATTGTCTCCCCAATGCCAGAATGGCATTGGGGTGACAATTCCATGATCTTAGACATGTTACATGGCCACGTTCGGAGTTACCATTGTGACGCTATACATATGTAGTGACATATGTATAGTACACGCGTGTAATGGTGTCCCCGCACTCACAAAGTCCGGGGAATTTGCCCTGAACAATGTGGGGGCACCTTGGCTAGTGCCAGGGTGCCCACACACTAAGTAACTTAGCACCCAACCTTTACCAGGTAAAGGTTAGACATATAGGTGACTTATAAGTTACTTAAGTGCAGTGGTAAATGGCTGTGAAATAACGTGGATGTTATTTCACTCAGGCTGCAGTGGCAGGCCTGTGTAAGAATTGTCAGAGTTCCCTATGGGTGGCAAAAGAAATGCTGCAGCCCATAGGGATCTCCTGGAACCCCAATACCATGGGTACCTCAGTACCATATACTAGGGAATTATAAGGGTGTTCCAGTATGCCAATGTGAATTGGTGAAATTGGTCACTAGCCTGTTAGTGACAATTTGGAAAGTAATGAGAGAGCATAACCACTGAGGTTCTGGTTAGCAGAGCCTCAGTGAGACAGTTAGGCATCACACAGGGAACACATACATATAGGTCACAAACTTATGAGCACTGGGGTCCTGACTAGCAGGGTCCCAGTGACACATAACAAACATACTGAAAACATAGGGTTTTCACTATGAGCACTGGGCCCTGGCTAGCAGGATCTCAGTGAGACAGTGAAAACACCCTGACATACACTCACAAACAGGCCCAAAGTGGGGGTAACAAGGCTAGAAAGAGGCTACTTTCTCACAGGTAGAAGCTCTTATGTTCCCATCAGAGGTAATCCCGGCATTGCTTAAACCGATACAATTTAAAATACTGCACTGGGTGTACTATACGAGATCCTCTCTTTACAAGATAGGGAAGGCAATGGACGCTAATTGTCTGCAGGTCTGTGGGGACACTGGCACATTTTATCACAAACTATGGAGCTGCCCTAAGATTGCCGGGTTCTGGAGGGGAGTAGGAAAGGCCCTGGAGGACGCCACGGGGAACACTTTGGAACTGAAAACGGAAACAATACGTCTGCGAATATGGGACAAAACCAATCAAACCAGGTATCAAAAGCTACTGATTAACCTCAATCTTATGATTGCTAAAAGAGACATTGACAGAAAGTGGGGATCAGGGTCACCACCAGGCTATAATTAGTGGTGGGAGAGCAGGGACAGATGTCGAATACTGGAAAAGGAAGTATATTGGAACGGAGGTAAAGAAAAGAAACATAAGAAAATATGGGGTGGATGGGAGGTGGATGAGGGGTGGGATAGGTACAATATTTGAAACTCAAGTAAAACCTAGGGTTTGGTGCACAACCTCAGACACAGAAGGAGAGATGATGGCCACAGAGACACTCCAGAGATACGGATGGGACTGCGGAAGCAGAAGGGTACAATTGCTGATTGTCCACAGTACTAGACCCCCATAGGTATAAACAAGACTAGACTATGATAAGGGAAGGTACTGAAGAGGAGGTGGGGTGTTTCAGTTCTCTTTCGTGTTTTACTTACTTGTCACTGCTCTCAGATATGTATGTGTCTTTGAAGTTTGATGTTTGACAACCCATAAAATCTAATAAAAATGTAAATATTAAAAAAAACTATGTTGTGCAGTAGCCTTGCAGGGGTTTAATCCAAAGTTAAGAAATGTAGTAACTACTAACATGTGCTGCCAGGGTGTAGGTGCAGTACTAACACAATTTGATGAAAAAAATGATAAATATATCATTGAATTCTCTTCTCACTCACTTACCTACATGGAAAAGAAGTATTCTGTGTTTGAAAGGAAGGTACTTGCATGCATGTGTGGTTTGGAACATTATAGGACGTACATTTGGGGTTCACGTGTTACTCTTCACAGTGATCACAGACCTTTAACTAAAGTAGTAACTACTAAAGGTCTGTTCATTGTGTCCCCACAACTGGCTCACATGCCTATCAAACTGCTGGGTTACAATTATTAAATGTGCTATGTGCCAGGTGTCAAGAATAGAATTGCTGATTTGTTTTAAGCCGATTGTCTCTTCCTATAAAAGTCATGCTGGATAATGAATTGGAAAAATGCAGTGTGGCAGAAATTGATGACGGAATGTGTGGAATAGAGGAGGAGGAATGTAATGAGGCTATAAGTAAGGATGGTGTGTTGCAGAAGATTAAAGAAGGATTCATGAGGGTTGGCCTAGCAAGAGAGACGTAAAGGGAAACATATGCATATACAGGGAGGTAAGGCATGAACCTTCACTAGAAAATGTCAAAGTATTACAAAGCAGAAGAGTAATACCCTCAGGATGTTTGAAGGAGAAGTTGCTATGTTTGTGTCATGAAGGGAATTTAGGGTTAAAGAAAACAAAAAACAGAGTGAAATACTTATACTGTTTGCCAGTGTCAGGAGATTACCCATTAAATTAAGCTCCACAGGAGCAGATGCCTTTTACCCAACTCCCTCCAACAGATGTATGCTCAGACTTTACTGATTATCTGAACCCTGGATCCGCTAGGGTGGAAGGGGAATTGGAAAAGAAAAAGAGAGACCGACTCCAGATCCAGTTCCAGCCTGGGTTTCCCACTTGAAGATAGGATATTCAGTGTGTGCTTCTGCAACCTGCACCTTTCTTCTTATTGTGATTTCCTTAAAGGAAGGACCTGCAGTTGGATGATAAGAGCATAGATAAGTACATTCCTACTGCGCATTCAACTGTTCAGCCATTCACATTCACCCAATTCTATTGTTCTCCTAACCTGGATCTTTTGAGAGACTAGCCTCTCTCTACGAGAACAAGGTTAACTTAATATCTTTTTTTCTCCAGGAGTTAGAGGTATCCAAGGTTCTCTGGAGAACAGTTCAAAGGTTCACAAATATAAAATCTACTAATGTCTTTTACAGGAAACAAAAACTCCTTCTCAAGGTTCAGTTTTCTCAGTCATGATCTCTAGGAATTAGTCTGAGCACTGAGGTTTGTATCTAAGACTGGAAAGTCTGCAAAGTGAAAAGTTTTTGAATATATATGTACATATGTATATTAGCAAGTCTGGAAATCATACAAAAGGATTCCTTACTGCAGTTTCTTGAAGTTCTGTTAAGCCAAATCGAATCCTCCTCAGAAAGCCGATAGCCAGTTGTTGGAAGAAGGAAGAAATTCAGCTTCTCCAGAAGGGAAAAAGTAGCTGGTGTGCACACCGTAACAAGAAAAATAATTAATTACTCAAAACTGGAAGAATTCTCTATGAAACGAAGCGCCTCAGGAACACTGCTCATTCTCCTCAGGATGACAGTTGAAGTGCACAGCTCCCATAGAGAAACTGCTGGAGGGAAGCTTCAGCACGAGACTAAGGTAGAAACACTAGAGTGCTGACCTCACAAAGATTTGCGGCCACCATCTTGAGTGGCAGTTAAACCAGAAGAAGCTAGTTCTAAGAACAGCCTCCTCAAGAGCCACCATGATTGAGGACGCTGCTGCAACCAACGTGGGTACAAGGAAAAGGGGAATCATTTTCACTGAGGGATGAACTTAACAACACTGGCAATAGTTTTCCTGACAGTACCCCCCCTCCAAAGAACTCCCTCCCACAGAAGGTTTGTTGGGGAAAGTGTCATGAAATCGCTTTATCATCCTTGGAGCATGCACATTTTGGAAGGCTTCCTAGGATCTTTCTTCTGGGCCAAAACCTTTCCAATCAATGAGGTAATATAATGTTCCTTTTTTAAACTTTGAATCTAAAATTCTATTCACTTCATGTTCTAAATGTGAATCTACTTGGATAGGATCTGGAGGGGTGGTTGTCCTAACATTGGGAGGGCTTCTTTTAAGTAGGGAGACATGGAATACTGGATGAACCTTAATCTGAGCAGGCAAGACGAGTTTGACTGTTACTGGATTTACAATTTTCTTTATTTTAAAGGGTCCTACATATCTAGGCTGACATTTTTTGTTCCCTCTTAAATGTAAATGTCGAGTGGATAGCCAGACCTTCTCACCCTTGCAATAACCAGGATTGCCTCTCCTCTTTTTGTCAGCATGCTTCTTGAAAGAAACCTTCGCCTTGGTCAAATGCTCTCTAGCGGATTGGTAGGTCTTTTGAATTTTCTTATTGAATTAATTCACAACTGGGACCGAGCCTCCCGACCTTCCTAAGATAATGTTTGGGTGCCTACCAGAGTTTAAATAGAAAGGAGAATAACCCGTGGAGGCATGAATAGCATTGTTGTATGAAAATTCGGCTGTCCAAATGAAATCTGGCCAATCATTATGTGAACGGGCGGGCCCGAACACATCCCCGGCGCTAGCTGATATCAACGTGTCGGATACTTCCGACACGTCACTTCCGCATTCCCACGTTGCCGTGGGAACGCTCCCAGACAGAGGCTGGCGTCCCAGTGTTACCGGGGAAACCCAGGAGGGTTTCCGGGCCGCGGCAATGAAGAGGCAGGGAGATTCCGGTGTCGAGGAAAGAGAAGACGGAAGAGCACACAGAGAGGCGGAGAACGGAGGAGCCGATACGGGAGACCAAGGAAGGACCGTGCAAACGCGGAGTAACGACGAGGTGCTGGAGCAGGAGAGCGTTGCCAGTGAGCATCCACTGACGGAAAACCCCAGCGCCAGCCACGACCCAGGAGGGTCGTGGCTTGCTAAGGTACGGTCTTTGTGGGATACCAGAGGGAATACCACGGTTAAGAGGGCACTGGGGAAGGGAGCTGAGAAGGAGTGAGGGGAGGACTGGGAGGGAACTTGGAGGACACAGATGTAGACACGAGTAAGCCACATAATAGAGCACTGTAAGGAGTTTATTCACTTTTGCCCTAAAGTCACCACCGGCACAACCCCACCCTTTTTACCTCTTCCCCTTTAGTTAAAACAATCATAAGACATACGTAATACCCCACTTACCGTAGCGTTTTCCTTTTTCCCGGTACCGCACCGCTGGAACCCACTGAGAGACAGACGGAACACCAACCTAACGAGAGAACGAAGAAAAGAAGAAGAAAAACCCTATGAGAGGAAGAGAAAACAACGACTTGAGACCTTAAAACCCAGTAAAAACCTAAGGATAAAATATAAACAATCCCTTAACTCTGAAATAAACCACTTACCTGAGCACTGCAATTTCCCTCCGTTGTCTTTATACTGTTCGATCTGCCACACATTATCTTGGTCCAGAAGATATAAGCATAGGTACTGCTCTATCTCCTGGTTAACACTTTCTGTCTGTCCATCCGTTTCCGGATGATAACTAGTGGAATAACGTGAGTCTATTCCAAGGTGTTTTATAAAGGCCCTCTAGAACTGGGAAACAAATTGGGGACCTTGATCTGAGATTACAGCCACCGGAATGCCATGAGCTCTCACTATGTGCTTGGAAGATAACTGTGCTAACTGAGAGTCTCTAGGAACCTTCTTCAGAGGGAAGAAAGGACTCATTTTAGAAAAGGTGTCCACAAAAACTAGGATTGTGTCAAAACCTTAACTTGAAGGTAAATCTATAATCAAATCCATAGTAATTGGTGCATTAGGGATATGGTGCAATTTGAAGAGGCTGAAGCTTACCACCAGGATCTAGTTGTGTTGTCTTTCCTTGAATGCATTTCGAATAGGTTTAAACGTATTGTCTTATTTGAGGGATCATGGCAGGCCTCCAAAAATACCTCTTAATTAATTTGGTAGTCTTCAAAATTCTTTTATGGCCAGCTAAAGGATCATCACGACACGCTTGTAGCACTAGTTCTTGCAACTCACGAGTTGGCAAATATAAAGCATTTTCAACAAAAGGGAGATTTTCTAGAACCTTTCTTCCTTCCTTTTTGTTGGCCCAATCTGAAATTTCTTGGTCAGACATGGATTCTCGAAACTTCCTTTTTATTTCGGAAAATTGTAAAGTACAAACAAACTTGTCTGCTAGAATTATTGGAATCTTTTCAGCTTCTCCGGCTCCAGGTATAGTATTCATCCTCAATAACGCATCTGCCTTACCATTGCCAGAACCAGGTTGTCAGGTAATGGTAAAATTAAAATTTGCAAAGTACAAGGACCATCTCAATTGCCTTGGAGTTAATGTCTTAGCAGTCTTTAAAAGCTGAAGATTTTTATGATCGGTGAACACAGTGACACCATGATAAGCCCCAAATAAATAATGCTGCCATTCCTGAAAAGCATCCTTCACTGCTAATAGCTCTTTGTCAGCAATTGGATAATTTCTTTCAGGAGGAGTTAATTTCCTGGATCAAAATGCCACTGGGTGAAGTTGACCAGTTTCCTTGTGCTTCTGAGACAATACACCACCAATTGCTTGGTCGGAGGCTTCAGCTTCCACAAAAATGGCTCCTCTGGGTTAGGAGGGAGAAGGATCAGGCTGTCGTAAAGGCTCTTTTGATGAACTCAAAAGATTCTTCAGCATCAGTTGACCAATAGCAGGGTACTCTTTTTCTCAAAAGTTTTGTAATGGGGAACACCTTTTTAGAAAACTCTTTTATAAACCGGCGGTAAACATTGGCAAAGCCAATTTAACTTTGCACCTCCTTCACCGTTTTAGGAGAAGGCCAATCCAGGATTGTATGCATTTTAGCAGGACCCATGGAAACTCCATTTTCTGATAAGATGAATTACAAGAATTCTACTTCCTTCGCATGAAAGGCACGCTTTATCAACTTCACATGTGGGTTATTTTCCAACAATTTCTCGAGAACTGCTCTCACGTGAACTACATGGTCTCGGGAGAAGATTAAAATATCATCAATGTAGATCACTACAAATTATCTACATTATGGATCCATAGTGATACCCCTCACAGAACTTACCTGTAAGAAAATGTCCAAGAAGGTAAACTGGACTGTAGAATGCCAACAGGCCTTTGACACCCTGAAACAAGCTATGTGCACAGCACCAGTTCTCAAAGCTCCAGATTACTCCAAGCAGTTCATTGTGCAGACTGATGCCTCTGAACATGGGATAGGGGCAGTTCTGTCCCAAACAAATGATGATGGCCTTGACCAGCCTGTTGCTTTCATTAGCAGGAGGTTACTCCCCAGGGAGCAGCGTTGGAGTGCCATTGAGAGGGAGGCCTTTGCTGTGGTTTGGTCCCTGAAGAAGCTGAGACCATACCTCTTTGGTACTCACTTTGTAGTTCAAACTGACCACAGACCTCTCAGATGGCTAATGCAAATGAAAGGTGAAAACCCAAAACTATTGAGGTGGTCCATCTCCCTACAGGGAATGGACTTTATAGTGGAACACAGACGTGGGACTGCCCATGCCAATGCAGATGGCCTTTCCAGGTTCTTCCACTTAGAAAATGAAGACTCTCTTGGGAAAGGATAGTCTCATCCTCTTTCTTTTGGGGGGAGGGGAGGTTGTGTAAGGAAATGCCTCCTTGGCATGGTTACCCCCTGATCTTTTGCCTTTGCTGATTCCAAGTTATGATTTGAAAGTGTGCTGGGACCCTGCTAACCAGGCCCCAGCACCAGTGTTCTTTCCCTAAGCTGTACCTTTGTCTCCACAATTGGCACAACCCTGGCACTCAGGTAAGTCCCTTGTAACTGCTACCCCTGGTACCAAGGGCCCTGATGCTAGAGAAGGTCTCTAAGGGCTGCAGCATGTCTTATGCCACCCTGGGGACCCCTCACTCAGCACATCCACACTGCTTGCCAGCTTGTGTGTGCTGGTGGGGAGAAATCTGTACATGCTATTGTGATAATTCAAAGTTCCTAGAATACCTGAGTGAAATACTTTTCATTTAAAGTATTGTTTGTAAATCTTGAACCTGTGGTTCTTAAAATAAACTAAGAAAATATATTTTTCTATATAAAAACCTATTGGCCTGGAATTTGTCTTCTTTGTGTGTGTTCCTCATTTATTGCCTGTGTGTGTATTACAAATGCTTAACACTACCTTCTGATAAGCCTACTGCCCGACCACACTACCACAAAATAGAGCATTAGAATTATCTCTTTTTGCCACTATCTTTCCTCTAAGGGGAACCCTTGGACTCTGTGCACACTATTTCTTACTTTGAAATGGTATATACAGAGCCAACTTCCTACACATAGCCTACCGCGGAAGGGGCCACGTCCTGGAGGAGAGCGAAACTTTGCACCCAGTGGAAGATTGGAGGTTAGTGGGAGCAGGTGGGCTGACGTAATCAAAAAGGCCCTGGGGCCTGCTCCTCTCCTCCAGAAAGCTGAGCTGTGGCAGCTGAACGCACGCGCTCAGTGTGCCCAATGACTCCTCCTGCACGGGGAGAGCTGGTACGACCTCCTGCTTGTTGGACAGACACATATTACAGCACCCGCTGAGGAGAGGCCTCAATGGAGAAGAGATTGGGGCCTACTGCCCACGAGGTGAGTGGGAGCCGTCGAACCGACAATATCAAGGAGGCCCCGTGCCTGCTCCTCGCCTCCACGGGACTACGCGGTGAGCCCCTCCTGTGATTCAGGAAGCAGGTACATAGATCAGTGCATTTTGTCTGGAAACCTTGTTGGGTCCCCCGGGAAAGATTGGATTAACCAGACTGTGTGGAGGACCTACAGCTTTACTGACAGTATTGCACAGTGTACAGACGGGAACTAAACAAACAATAAAGATCGCACATAGCAATCTTTTTCTAATCTTTTTTATAGAGCCCAGAACAACGTCATGTTTATGAATAGTGAGGCGCTCATAGTCTAGATTATATGAATGCGCATACTCCTGCATGCCAGCGTTGGAGTGGTTTACTGTTTGAACAGCGAAGGCTGGAGGGCCAGTGGTGTGCGCCTTAACTGAGAACACAACTGTAGACATACGAAGATCAGACTTGTAGACATTGTGGTTTGGGACTCACATGCCGGGCCCTCGATCCCCCATTTTACAAAGGTAGGGACTGGTGCTTGCTGCTGTTAATGATACATACTACCAGTTATTAGCATATACTGCACGTGGCCTGTGTGGCGAGATGGGAACATCTAAAACAAAACCCAGCGCCAGACACTCCTGGGTGCACTCGTCACCTTCCGAAGTCTCTATGGCCCAAATTTCATTGTCCTCCCACGGCCCTGGCGCTGCCCCAAGACAAATTAGACAAATTAGACCTGATCCTCCGAGAAATTCGGGAGTCCCGACTAGCCATCGAACAGAAGATAGGGGCTCTTACCACTGAAGTATCCATCATTAAAGATGAACATCGTAAAATTAGTGGATAGGGTCAAGAGCAATGAGTCTAAGCTTACCATTTTAGAGCCTGCCAGTGCAACCCATGACACACAGATCAAAAAGCTAACACAGCAGATGGAGCTACTACAAGAGAGGGCCAAAGTCGCTGAGGGGGCACGCTCGTAGAAACAATATTTGAATCCTGGGGCTCTTGGAAGGAACGGAAGGACAAGCACCAACACAATATGTAGAGGAATGGCTCCGGATGGTGGTGGCCCCGGGGGGGCTCTCAGATATATTCGTAGTTGAGAGAGCACACAGAGTTCCAGTGAAAAAACCTAATCCAGGCGCCCTTCTTAGGCCTGTTGTCGCGAACATTTTGAATTACAAAGACGAGATGTTCTGCTTGGGGCCGCCCGGGTGAAGGCACCAATCCTGTTGAACAACGCAAAAGTTTAATTGTTCCCAGATTACACAGTAGCAGTTCAATGGAGGAGAGCTAATTTTCAAGTTATCAAAAGAGATCTGTGAGCTGCTGGAGTCACTTATGCATTACTATTCCCGGCGAAGTTATGTATTCAACATGATAAGAAAGTACTTTTTTTGGACTCGCCAGAAGCAGCGCGTACATGGCTGAACAACACCTCGCCTGACCTCAACAGACCCGGAGATGGGAATTAGGAGCTCCAAAGGCCCCAAAGGAAAAGATGACAAGTTCACCCTCGCCCGGCTGGCTCCCCTGGGAGCGCTGGTGGTCTCATACGCTCCTCGTAACAAGCTCTGTTGGGCTGACTGGAGGCGCTTCGTTCGGCTTCCCAATTGTGTGCCAGTGATGATCAGGACAGCGTGGATACATCACAGGAGGGCGGTTCATACTCTGATTCCATGGGAAGTGTGGCCCTGTTTCCCTCTATGACTCCTCAGTTGGCATGTGATCTTTAGGCACCCGCTAGACCGGATGGCTTAGTTTAAATTGAAGTAGGTGTGGCCCTCACACTTAACCCAGAGATGTTCCTCTTGTATTGAACGTGATGCATAGATGGTAGACCTTTGTCCATATTCTGTATTTGAGCATATCTCATGGCACACTTCATTTTTCAATCCTTAATAGTCAGATGGGCACAGCATATATAGAGTGTTCTGGTGCTGGGCCTGGGTCGCTTTCCGCAGCAAATGAACGGTAAACCTACATACTGGCTTACAACCCCCACATAAGCGTAGGCAGAAGTTGTTTGATGTACACACGTTTTTTCTTCTGTATAATGTTTGGTCGAAACACTACATGGCGCTGGACCGAGAATTGGGTTTTTCAATGTTTAAAGCAAGTAGCAGACTTCCCTATCATAATACATAAGCATAAGGAACTGAGCAAATTATTTATTAACATTGCCATGTCACGCACAGCACAGGCAGGCACGGCTTCTTATACAGTCCTAACCTGGAATGTCAGGGGACTGGGCACACTACATAAGAGGCATAGAATACTAGCCCAATTTCATAGAAGAAATGCACAGACAGTATACCTACAAGAGACACATTTGCTCACACCTGAAGCGATATGCTTGCAGGAGAGATGGAAAGGGCAGCTTTTTAACACTTCATTTTCAGGATACGCTAGAGGTGCAACTATTTGGATTAGGGAAGGAGTTCCTTTCATGGCTCTAGAAGTACATATTGGCACACAGGGCAGATATGTTTTGGTCAAGGACAAGCTGGATGGAGACCCAGTGGTACTGGGTTGCATATATGCTCCTAATACAGACCAAGATGCTTTTTGGGCATGTCTAACACTGGTCCTTAGTGACTGGGAACTCTGCCCATGGCTTTTAGGCGGATATTTTAATATAGTGCTAGATATGCCACTGGATTGCTCCCAGCCCACATTACCCAAAGCAGCAATGGCACGACATGCAGCGTCCCCACAACAATGGGCAACGGGTTGGTCCCTAGTAGGTGCCTGGCATGCCAGAAATATAGGACTATGTGAATCTCCTTTTATTCTTATCCGCACAAGTTACATACACGCATAGACAGATTCCTGTGTTCCCCACAGTTACTGCCTATTATAGCCCATACCACCTTTCTCGCCAAGACCCTTTCAGATCACAACCCCCTAGAACTGACGTTGCAATGGGGTAAAATCCTGACACCAAATCCCACCTGGAGACTACAGCCAATTTACTTAGAAGATGCGCCCTTCCGGAAAGCACTGTCACAGATTATAAATAATTATTTTATGGACAACACAGGAACGACTACCGCGTTAGTAGGTGCTCGAAATGAAATAATGAGGGCCCTGAAAGAAGTCGAAAACTCAATGGCTAGTACGGAGAAGGTGGAGGCCAGGGGAGAAGTAGATTCAGTGGTATTACAGGAGTCAAGGGCGGACATGCAGCGTTCCTAGAGCATTTAAGACTAATAGATTATAAGGCGTATATACAATGGGCGCACTCTGAAGTTGACAGGTCTGGGGCACTGCTGGCACGCTTAATACGTCCCGCCCTTCCCCCAACCCCAATCCTCACTGTACAGTCCGAGACACACAGCATGGTTGTTACGCAACTGGGTATAAAGTGTTTAGGGACTTCTATGCTGATTTTTACACGGCCCCTGCAGCTCCTACCGATAAATTACTAATCACATACTTGGATAGGACGTGCCTACCCCAGATAACACCACAAGATCACGAGGAGCTAGGAGTCGATCTTACAATGGAAGAAATCAAGGATTCAGTTAGAGAAAAATCCCGTAACAAAACGCCAGGGTCAGACAGGCTTCCCATTGAATTTTACGCTACCTATATTTACAAACTGGCTCTGCAGCTGATAAAATGATATACCCACTTATTACAGGTGGGACAGCTATCCCCCACAATGCGGCAAGCCGTGGTTACATCTTTACTGAAACCAAATAAGCCACCCCTTGAAATAACCTCGTACAGACCTCTGTCTCTCTTGAACACGGAGTATAAACTTGTAAGTAAAATCCTAGCAAGACAACTCCTCCCACACCTACCACAACTACTGTACACATATCAAAACGGCTTTGTGCCAAACTGTAATACTTCACTCAGTATTCATTGCCTGTACCACATTATGTACAGTTCATGCGAAAAATACCCACATGCAGGCTGCCTATCCTTGGATATACTCCATACCTTTGACACGCTGAGCTGGGGTTTCCTGTTGTCCACACTTACCCACTACACAGAATGGGTGAGTCTATTATACTCACTACCTACGGCGAGGGCAAAAGGGCAAAAACAGGAAAGTGCATATCGGAATCTTATATTATTAGCCAGGGATCACATCAGGGCTGTCCATTATCACTGTTATTATTTGTTTTAGCAATCGAACCCCTAGCACAATTACTGCAACGTAGCAAACCGGAACCGGGCATTCCGCTTAGAGGCAAAATACAGGCTACTTCTTTGTATGCAGATGACATGATAGTATATTTTCGGGACATACATCAAGATATGTCTGCAATAGCAGACGAACTGACTTCATTTGGCAGACCCTCAGGTCTGTAAATATATGCTGCAAAATCATGTGCTTTTGCGTTTCAGCATACTTTAGGACGGCAGACAGTGGCACTGGGAGAAGCTCATATCCCAGTGGCAACCAGTGTGTTTCGCTATTTAGAAATCTATATATATAGAGACCTACATGATATATTAGATAGTAATTTGCAGCGGGCGATCAGTTCCATTAAGACACAAATAGCCTTCTGGACTACCTTGCCCGTCTCTACAGAAGGCAGACTGGCACTGGCAAAAATGGTCCTCCTCCAGAGGCTCCTGTACTATTTTGCTAATCTACCAGTGGTGGTTCCGGCCCCAGTGTTTACCACCTTGAATACTTTGTTGATTGAGTTGGTTTGGGGGGGCAGGACGATGTAGGATAGGCTTGAAAAAACTGCAATTGTCGGTGATGGAAGGGGGAATGGGTGCCCCGGACCTTAAGGCGTATTACATAGCAGCCCAGCTGCAGTGGTTAGCGTATTGGCTAGCAGGATGCAACTTATACGAAACAGGCTATACACCCACTCAGGTACAAAATGGACAACTGCATAGGCTGTTGTGTCCAAACACATCTGTACCACGTCAGGTCCCCATTCTGGTACAGGTGGCCATGGCCTATTGGTGAATGTCCCTGCAATATACACATATCCCAGTTCCATACGCTCCTAATATTCCATTGAGGGGGATTCCACTGGCAGTGGGGACCCTATCAGCACAGAGATTACAACCTTGGGAATGGTCAGAGACTATGGGGGTCATTCCGACCCCGGCGGTCAAGGACCGCCAGGGCCGGGGATGCGGGAGCACCGGCAACAGGCTGGCGGTGCTCCTCAGGACATTCTGACCGCGGCGGTTCAGCCGCGGTCAGAACAGGAAAACCGGCAGTCTCCTGCCGGTTTTCCGCTGTCCTGCAGAATCCTCCATGGCGGCGCAGCTTGCTGCTCGGCCATGGGGATTCTGACACCCCATACCGCCATCCTGTTCCTGGCGGGTCGCCCGCCAGGAACAGGATGGCGGTATGGGGTGTTGTGGGGCCCCTGGGGGCCCCACTTTGTATTTCAGTGTCTGCTTTGCAGACACTGAAATATGCAACGGGTGCCACTGCACCCGTCGCACATACCCACTCCGCCGGCTCCATTCGGAGCCGGCTTCCTCGTGGGGAGGGGTTTCCCGCTGGGCTGGCGGGCGGCCTTCTGGCGGTCGCCCGCCAGCCCAGCGGGAAAGCCAGAATGGCCTCCGCGGTCTTTCGACCGCGGAGCGGCCATATGGCGGCTCCCTCCAGGCGGGCGGCTCCCGCCGCCCGCGGGGGTCAGAATTACCCCCTATGACTATTTCGAAGTTATTCGCAGACGAGGTAGTGATGTCACACCTAGACTTTATACATGCTCACGGATTACCAGATACACTGTTTCTAATACATGCAGGTTTAATTCGCTTTGTATGTCAATAATGGGCACAAGACGGTATTGAACCTCTTACATCTGAATTTCGAAATGCATTGCATACGATAGGTCATGTCAGTCATTGAATGTGGTGACTGTACAGAGTCCTAAGAGCACATTTAGGAATATCAATACAAACCCTACATCAACTGTACCCTACAGAAGCAGAATGGAAGAGCCTTCTTACAACCCCAAAAACCATATCCAGAAATTCCAGATTTGAATTTATTTTGTTTTGTTATATTTCATAAGGCATATCGTACCCCACTTAACATCAATAAACTCTACACAGGCGCAAGGGGAGGCTGCCCCCGCTGCAACAAATGGACGCGGATCTATTACATATGCTCTGGCGTTGCCCTCAGTTACAAAATTATTGGTTGGAAATAGCGCAGATATTCAAACATGTAACAGGTTATGATTATTGGATAACACCAGACGCTTATTTCCTGAGTCTCTACTCTCGATCACTGAAGATGGGGGTGACTATGAGTTTTGCTGACTTGGCGTTAATATTGGCAAGACGTGCTATTGCACAGCAGATGGAAATCACCCATTTCCCCCCAAGTAGCGCAGTGGAGAATGGAATTATTGGAATGGGGCCAGGCTGAAAGCGAAGTACTGCATAGGGAAGAATGTAAGGGGCTGTGCAAAACCCTTATCTCCATGGCGTGGGATATGTACTTAGAGCAATTTTGCACACATGTGCACGGGGGCACGGATAAACATTCTTAAACCATGTAATTCAACAATATAAATTTGAGACTCAGCATGGTTGCGATGGGTACGAGGCTCACTCTAACATCATACCCCCGGTGAAATGCGTATATAGTAACATGAAAAGGCCCAGTAATTTACATAATACACAGTCAAGCCACGACTGACTCATATCTATCACTAGGCTCCATCCAGGGATGGGAAGCTTGTTTTTAACTGTGTTCTCAATGGATAAACATAGAAGACGGTGAACTGCTCTTGTTTGTTGAGGAACTTAGTGGGAGGGTGGGGGGTTTCAGACAGTTAGTAAACACAGTGAAATGAACTCATACTGTAAGAAACAAATGGCTGTGTAATTGTAAGAAGCACTACATATGGATTACATAACTGTGTATTACTGTAAATTCGTAACTGTTACACAAAAAAATGCAATAAAATTTGTGAGAAAAAAAAAGCTATTCTGAATCTGTTTAGAAGGATGTTAGTATGGCTAAGCTCAATTTACAATGGCATCATTGTGTTGCTGGTTTTGTGGTTGACATTCACAAGTTGGTTGAATGGTAATCAGTCAATTAGCTGTATGTCTCATGTATGATCACTCTAGAAGTTGTTTATTTCAGTGTAACTTTACTCCAAAGATGTAAGGTTACTCATTTCTGAAGTGCTGATAGTGATGTTGGCGTTTTGATATTGTTGATTTCAGGCTAATGATCGTCAGGATTACTATAACTGTATGTGTCCTTCATGCACATGACAGGTATCCATTTTACTGAAGGTGTGTGTATAGTCCCTGTGGTTGTCTGTGGGTAAATCATGTGTGCTGAGTAGGCCCCTATTGCTGTACATAACTTTGTTTAGTATGTGAGAGTGACTAAGATGAGTAGGTCCACAAAGTATGTATTAACCTTTGCAAAAACACTGATATGTGTGTTGTTGAAATGGTGTTGATTTCTATTATACTCCAACTTTGGATATGCCAAATGGAGTAGGTGCATCTGTGGTTTTGCCATTGTGAATCTCATGGACACAGTTACAAGTTATGAATGTGATTGCTTAGCAACATGCTGCTTTGTAATTGGAATGTGATGATGTAACTTTGATAGTACATGACATCTGGTAATGGACTGAGTAAGGGGGTCATTCCAACCCTGGCGGTCGGTGTTAAAGCGGCGGCCAACCCGCCAACAGGCAGGCGATAAAAAAAATGGAATTCTGACCCTGGCGGGAACCGCCAACACAGAACGCCACTTTAACACTCCGACCGCCACGGCGGGACAAACAAACAGCGCGGCGGTCACCGCCAACAGACAGGCGGCAGACAATGTACCGCCCACCCTATCACAACTCACCAATCCGCCACCTTTTCCGGGGCGGGAGCCCCGCCGATAAAAACACGGCGGAAACAGACTACGAACGGGAAAACGCTCACCCTACACACTCCACGAGGAATCTGGACAGCATGGAACCAGAACTACACATCCTACCAGCAATTGTCTACCTGCTCCTCTACCAGGAGCATGAACGCCGGCGCAGAAGACAACGTGAGTACTGCACCTACGACACAGGGGAGGGGGGAGGAGAAAAGAATACGGGCACACACATATGCGACACCCCCCCCCCCAACTACCTACACACCAATGCAGAGCAACAACTCAGAGTGACACCCCCCAAACCCCCTGGAAGAATGCAAAGACAAAATAATATGTTATTGGAATTCAAATATATTGTAAGGCTAAGTAAATAAGTAAGTCGAACATCCCATAACTATATACACATATGTAAAATGTTTCGTCAAAATTGGCTTTCTGTCATTGTACGTGGGCCAATGGTCCTCAACACATGGGCAAAGCCCACACATGAGACCCGAATCCATTGGAGAGAGCACTGCAGGGGCATCAGATAGGAACACTACAGGCACCTCAGGGGGAAGGGAAGGGGGGCACCTCAGCCACATGAGTTCACAACGCCAGATCCACGAGGGGCCTCCATGGCCACTGTTCAATCCTGGGGAGTGCAAAGCCACAGTCTCTCAAGTCCCTACAGTGGTGGCTTGCCCACTGTGCCATCCTGGGGAGTGCAAAGCCACAGTCTCTCAAGTCCCTACAGTGGGTGGCCTGCCCACTGTGCCATCCTGGGGAGTGCAAAGCCACAGTCTCACAAGTCCCTACAGTGGGTGGCTTGCCCACTGTGCCATCCTGGGGAGTGCAAAGCCACAGTCTCTCAAGTCCCTACAGTGGGTGGCTTGCCCACTGTGCCATCCTGGGGAGTGCAAAGCCACAGTCTCTCAAGTCCCTACAGTGGGTGGCCTGCCCACTGTGCCATCCTGGGGAGTGCAAAGCCACAGTCTCTCAAGTACCTACAGTGGGTGGCTTGCCCACTGTGCCATCCTGGGGAGTGCAAAGCCACAGTCTCTCAAGTCCCTACAGTGGGTGGCTTGCCCACTGTGCCATCCTGGGGAGTGCAAAGCCACAGTCTCACAAGTGGATGACAGACTCCAGCGGTACTGGAGGAGTCTTGGTGCCCAGAGTGTATCGTGCAGCCCTGCCCGACACTGATCCGGGCCTGCCCCTTCTGCCAATGTGTCAGCGGTGCTTGAGTTGAAGGGCCCAGCGGAGCGGTGCAGAGACGGCAGTGCCCAGCGGAGCGGTGCTTGGGAGGAAGGGCCCTGCGGAGCGGTGCTTGAGTTGAAGGGCCCAGTGGAGCGGTGCTTGAGTTGAAGGGCCCAGCAGAGCGCTGCTTGAGAGGAAGGGCCCAGCGGAGCGGTGCTTGAGTTGAAGGGCCCAGCGGAGCGGTGCTTGAGAGGAAGTGCCCAGCGGAGCGCTGCTTGAGAGGAAGTGCCCAGCGGAGCGGTGCTTGAGTTGAAGGGCCCAGTGAAGTGGTGCTTGAGTTGAAGGGCCCAGCGGAGCGGTGCTTGAGTTGAAGGGCCCAGCGGAGCGGTGCTTGAGAGGAAGGGCCCAGCGGAGCGGTGCAGAGACGGCGGTGCCCAGCGGAGCGGTGCTTGAGTTGAAGGGCCCAGCGAAGCAGTTCAGAGACGGCGGTGCCCAGCGAAGCGGTGCTTGGGAGGAAGGGCCCAGCGGAGCGGTGCTTGAGAGGAAGGGCCCAGCGGAGCGGTGCTTGAGAGGAAGTGCCCAGCGGAGCGGTGCTTGGGAGGAAGGGCCCAGCGGAGCGGTGCTTGAGAGGAAGGGCCCAGCGGAGCGGTGCTTGAGTTGAAGGGCCCAGCGGAGCGGTGCTTGAGTTGAAGGGCCCAGCGGAGCGGTGCTTGAGAGGAAGGGCCCAGCGGAGTGGTGCTTGAGAGGAAGTGCCCAGCGGAGCGGTGCTTGAGTTGAAGGGCCCAGCGGAGCGGTGCTTGTCTTGAAGGGCCCTGTTCAGCGGTTCTTGAGACGGTGGTGCCCTGTTCAGCGGTGCTTGTCTTGAAGGGCCCTGTTCAGCGGTTCTTGAGACGGCGGGGCCCTGTTCAGCGGTGCTTCTCTTGAAGGGCCCTGTTCAGCGGTTCTTGAGACGGCGGGGCCCTGTTCAGCGGTGCTTGTCTTGAAGGGCCCTGTTCAGCGGTGCTTGTCTTGAAGGGCCCTGTTCTGCGGTTCTTGAGACGGCAGTGCCCTGTTCAGCGGTGCTTGTCTTGAAGGGCCCTGTTCAGCGGTTCTTGAGACGCCGGGGCCCTGTTCAGCGGTGCTTGTCTTGAAGGGCCCTGTTCAGCGGTGCTTGTCTTGAAGGGCCCTGTTCAGCGGTTCTTGAGACGGCGGTGCCCTGTTCAGCGGTGCTTGTCTTGAAGGGCCCTGTTCAGCAGTTCTTGAGACGGCGCTGCCCTGTTCAGCGGTGCTTGTCTTGAAGGGCCCTGTTCAGCGGTTCTTGAGACGGCGGGGCCCTGTTCAGCGGTGCTTGTCTTGAAGGGCCCTGTTCAGCGGTGCTTGTCTTGAAGGGCCCTGTTCAGTGGTGCTTGTCTTGAAGGGCCCTGTTCAGCGGTTCTTGAGACGGCGGGGCCCTGTTCAGCAGTGCTTGTCTTGAAGGGCCCTGTTCATCGGTTCTTGAGACGGCGGGGCCCTGTTCAGCGGTGCTTGTCTTGAAGGGCCCTGTTCAGCGGTGCTTGTCTTGAAGGGCCCTGTTCAGCGGTTCTTGAGACGGTGGTGCCCTGTTCAGCGGTGCTTGTCTTGAAGGGCCCTGTTCAGCGGTTCTTGAGACGGCAGGGCCCTGTTCAGCGGTTCTTCACATGTGTCTCCAGGGCACCAGATCCGGCCAATATCTGGTGTTCACTCGCCATCCGACTTCTCGCTTGCGGGGCCCTCCTGTGCTGGAGTCCCGTGCCCGTGGGTGTACTCCTTCACCCCCGGAATGGGTCTGGTGGGGCCCTCCTGGGCAGCTCGCCTGCTGCCGGACTTATCGGCCATGCTGCCCTTGCCATCCTTGCCTGATCCTCTGTGTCCCTTGCCTCCCTTTGGAGATGTGCCAGGTGGCACCCCACTTCCTGACGGTGCCAGTGTGGTGCCTGTGGAGGCTGCCGTCTCTGTCCTCTCGCGCCGGCCCTTGCCTTTTTTAGTTTTTTTCCCAGGGGGTGGGCTGGCTGTCCCTTTGCTGCTGGCCGATGTAGCTGCCCTCGAAGGTGGTGGACTCCAATATCCCTGGACTATGGTCCTTGTAGGTCCAGGGCTTGTGGTGGCTGAGGTGCTGATTGGACTTTTACGAGATGGAGGGGGTGGGTCAGGTGATGGAAAGAGGTTAAGTTTGGAGAGGAAAAACTTTTTAGGAGCAATGGGAAGGGTAGGTGCAGTGGGTATGGGAGTGGAGGAAGAGGATGTGGTTGTAGGAGAGTCAAGTGTGCTGTCGTTGGGTGCAGGTGCTTGTGACGGAGGCTGTCGTGAGGTGGATGGCTGTTGGGTGGGTGGCTGCCTGCGTTTGTGTGGTTTGGAAGAGGGGGTGACAGACACACTGGGAGAGGACACAGGGGACGTGTAAATGGCAGTGGTGGTGGTGACTGCACGTGTGCGGAGTGTTCTGGTGGGTGTGCTGGTGATGGACGTAATGGCTGATGAAGTGGTGCATGCAAGTATGAGTGGAGACGTCACAGGGAGGGAGGAGGGAGACGAGGAGGAGGGGGACACAGAGGAGGCAGTGGCTGTTGGCATGTCTGCATGTGGATGTTGCTTGTGTGAATGCTTGTGGGATGTGTGGTGCTTATGTTTGGATGAGCTGACCTTGGGTGTTGATGTGTGTGCAGGCTGGTCTGTAGGTGTGTCTGGGATAGGCAGAGGAACAGGGGAGTGGGACTGGGTGGAGGGAGTTGGAGGAGGGAGGCAGGAGACAGGGACAATGGCTGCCGTCAGTGCTGAGGCCAGAGCGTTGAACGATCGCTGATGGGCAGCCTGACCCGAATGAATGCCCTCCAGGTATGCATTGCTCCGATGCACCTCCCTTTCCACCCCCTGGATGGCATTCAAAAGGGTAGACTGCCCAACAATGAGCATCCGGAGGAGTTCAATGACCTCCTCACTGAGGGCAGCAGGGGTAACTGGGGCAGGGCCTGAGGTGCCTGGGGCGAAGGAGATGCCCGCCTTGGTGTGCGAGCGGGCACGGGGCGAACGCTGAGGGGCTGCTTGGAGGGCAGAGCTGGTGCGCTGGGTGGCGGCTGTACCTGTTGTTGCGGTGGGCACGGATGTTGCCGCTACCACAAGGGAGCTCCCTTCCGAGGACGTGTCGGTGTCGCTGATGTCTCCACGTGTCCCCGTTGTGGAGCCCCCCTCGTCCTCTGTCTCACTGGTGAAATCAGAGTCCGTTGCATGGCCCTCCGGGCCCATGTGAGATGCAGCTCCCTCGTGCTCCAATGCCACTTCTCCTCCGCCAGATGATGCTAATGCACACATGAACAGGAAGAGCAGACAAAAAAAGGGGGGGGAGAGAAATAAAGACATGTTGAGTGCATGCATTGGCAACACAGTTGGCGGAGAGGACAGACACAGAAGCCCCCTGCACTACGCCGCGCACTTGGGGTACACTACTCAATCAGTGAGACTTGGCCTACAAGCCAATGGACGACATCTGCACACATAGGTGACATAAGGCCATGGATAGGTGTACTTGGCACCCTACAAAGGTGGAGGGCGGGGGCACAGGGCCATGCCTTACGGAGGGGACTAGCCTACAGAAATCGCCCTGGCCTAGGGATACCCACATCCCTCCTCCCCCACCCAGACACCTCCACTGCGCGCGAAGATAGCAGAATGTGCTTGTACTCACCCCCTTGTGTCTGCTGTGATGTCCTCACGCGCCCATCCAAATCTGGGTAGGCCACCGCCAGGATCCGAGACATCAGGAGGGTCAGTTGACGGGTGGCACCCCTCCTACGTTGGGAGGCCATCCCCAGCAGAGCCTCCGCGGTCTTTCTGCTCCCGCGGCGGATGTCCTCCCACCTCTTGCGGCAGTGGGTGCCCCGTCTGTTGTGGACCCCCAGGGTCCGGACGTCCTGGCGATGGCACGCCAAATGTCGACTTTCTGATGGGCGCTGACCTATGTGACACGTACAGGGAGAGAAAATAAAATATCAACATTTTCTGCATGCTCGATGTGAGTGTCCCCCCATCCCCACCCTTGCCATGTGGCACATGCTCTCATCTGTCGTTTGATGCATGCCTCATACGCTCCCCTCCGCACCTTCGTTCATTCACCCCACTCAACCCAGGCATTGCCCACAAAGCATGGTCCCAGTGTACTAACCTGTTGGTCTGGAGGACCGTAGAGTAGCGCATACTGGGGGAGGACCCCATCCACGAGTTTCTCTAATTCTTCAGAAGTGAAGGCAGGGGCCCTTTCCCCAGTCGCAGCAGCCATTGTCTCTTCCAGACCGAGGTCACAGCAGCACTTGCAGTATAGGTCCTCTCCTGTGGATGATCAGGTCTTGAGTGATTAAGCTGATAGAAAATGGCGGTCACGCCCGCGGGGGTGCGTACCGCGGCGGTGCGTACCGCGCCCGCTGGCGCACTTCGTCATTGGCTCCTGAAACCCATAGGGTTCTATGTTAACCAATGCGGCTTTGCACTGCGGTCTTCGACCGCCTACCGCCACGGTGTGCCACGCCAGCGCATTGACCTCACATCCCATTGTCACACTTCACAGGTCAGGCAGCCGCCATTTCAAGGGCCCACATGGCTTAATTTCTACTGCGTCACACAGGCCTAGGCCTTGCATTGCCACTCATACAAGCCATTCAATGCATAGCGAATCGTGTACTGTGCAAGCTGTGGAAACGTACCTGGGGTTTGCTTGACTCTGTGCTCCATGTTGTCCTTCCTAGGCACCGTCCGCTGGGACTTGCGAGGAGATGGAGGAATGTTCCCGTGTACAGACCGCTGGTGGACCTGTCGACAATGGAAGAAAGACATGTCATACTGACATACAGACTTGACCGAGCCACTATACAGGAACTGTGTGCCCAGCTGGAGCCAGACCTGATGTCACCCATTCGCCAACCCACAGGGATTCCCCCTCTGGTGCAGGTTCTGTCAGTACTCAATTTTTTGGCAAGTGGGTCATTTCAAACAACAGTGGCCATTTTATCAGGGATGTCTCAGCCTATGTTTTCTAAGGTTTTGTCCAGAGTGTTGTCTGCCCTGATGAAATACATGCGGACCTACATTGTTTTCCCTGAGGTGGGCGATTTGGCTACAGTGAAGGGTGATTTCTATGCCCTTGGACATATTCCCAACATCATTGGTGCTATTGATGGGACCCATGTGGCTTTGGTTCCCCCCAGTGAAAATGAACAGGTGTACAGGAACAGAAAAAGTTATCATTCTATGAATGTCCAGGTGGTCTGTTTGGCTGACCAGTACATCTCCCATGTAAATGCCAAGTTCCCTGGGTCAGTGCATGACGCGTACATCATGCGAAATAGCAGCATCCCTTATGTGATGGAACAGCTACAGAGACACCGTGTGTGGCTAATTGGTGACTCTGGTTACCCCAACCTGTTGTGGCTACTGACCCCAGTGAGGAATCCCCGGACCAGGGCAGAGGAACTGTACAATGAGGCCCATGGGCGGACTAGGAGGGTGATCGAGCGGACCTTCGGCCTCCTGAAGGCCAGGTTTATGTGCATGTATATGACAGGTGGATCCCTAATGTACTCACCGAAGAAGGTGTGCCAGATCATCGTGGCCTGCTGTATGCTTCACAACCTGGCTTTGCGACGCCAGGTGACTTTCCTGCAGGAGGATGGTCCAGAGGGTGGTGTTGTGGCAGCTGTGGAGCCTGTGGAGAGTGAAGAGGAGGAAGACGACGGGGACGACACAGACAACAGGGACACAGTGATACAACAGTATTTTCAATAACACACAGGTACGAATCAACACCGCCATTTTACATGTACTTACAGTCTCCTGCCTCTCTACTGTCTGAGTTTCCCCCCAGTTTATGTTAACTGAGTTGTGACTTTCCCGTCCGTTTTAAGAGATGTGGGCCCCACTGCGTGACATCTGCTTTGTTTGCCCAATGACTACAGCTGTGTGACAGTGGTATGTTGTCATCACAATGTAACTGAACATTTTGGCACCCTTATGTCTAATACATTTGTTCAAAAGACAAGCAGACTCCAGATAATTTTAGTGCAATAAGTGAATTTATTTAAGTGCTAAATTTAGGGACATGTTTGAAAATCGGTGATGGGTGATGGTGGAGTAATGTCCATGGCAGAGTCCAGATTTTCAGTCTCACAGGTGCATTGTCCATATGCCTGTGGAAGGATGGAGCAGGGGCAGTTCAAGGTTGGACAGGGTGACAATGTGGGACAGTGGGATGACATCAGGGGGTATCCTTTGCTGGCGGGGGTCTTGGCATCCTACTCTGTCTTCTTCCTAGATCTCAGGTACCGCTTGCGGGGTGGTTCTTCTTCTGCAGGAGGTGGGGTTCTGGTGGCCTGTTGTTGTGTGGGGGCCTCCTGTCCACTAGCGCCGGCGGAGGTGGTAGGCTGTTCCTGGTCCATGCTAGTGACAGGGGCCCTTTGTGGTGCCACATGGTCCTGCAATGTGGTGACAATCTGGGTAAGAGCCACGACGATGGTCCCCATTGCGGAACTAATGGCTCGGAGTTCTTCCCTGAACCCCATGTACTGTTCCTCCTGCAGTACCTGGATCTCCTGGAACCTGGCCAGTACCGTAGCCATCGTCTCCTGGGAGCGGTGGTATGCTCCCATGATGGAGGAGAGGGCCTCGTGGAGAGTCGGTTCCCTGGGCCTGCCCCCCCCCTGTCGCACAGCAGCCCTCCCAGTTCCCCTGTTTCCCTGGGCCTCTGTCCCCTGGACCGGGTGGTGGGTCAACCTGGGTGCCCTGTAGTGGTGGACACACCGCTGATTGACGTGTCCTGGAGACAGAGGCATGGGCCCGCTGGGTGGGAGCTGTGCTGGTGTTCCCAGAGGGGGGTAGGTCTGCTGTGGCCTGTGGCCTGTGGCTGTGTGAGGGGAACCGACTGTCCTGAGGTCCCCGATGGGCCGGGCTGGTCATCTGGGTCCAGGGAGACAGAGCTGCTGTCATCACTGGGGGCCTCTTCTGGGGGTGGGATGGACATTTCTGGACCCTCCTGGGCGGTGTGGTGGCGTTCGGGTCCTGCAGGGGTATAAGAGTATAGTTATTGCTTCTGTGTGTGCCATAGTGTGCAATGGGTGGGTGGCCGTGTACCCCAGTGCTGGCATTCCCTTGTGGGGGCTGTTGTGACGGTGGCTTGTGGGGGAGATGGGTATGTGCAGTGGGCATGCTTTGGTGATGGGTGTCCATGCTTTGTGGACGCATGCAGGGCTAGGTGTTGGGATGGGTGGGTTGTGGTGGTGAGCCATTTGCAAGGAGTTGGTGTGATGGGGGTGAGGGTGGGGGTATGATTTGGCATGCAGGTGGGGTGGGGGGAATTAAGTAGTGAAGATTTGACTTACCAGAGTCCATTCCTCCAGCTACTCCTGCGAGGCCCTCAGGATGCAGGATGTGCAAGACTTGCTCCTCCCATGCTGTAAATTCTGGGGGAGTAGGTGGGGGTCCGCCGCCAGTCTTCTGCACCACAATGTTGTGCCTTGATACCATGGAACGCACCTTCCCCCGTAGGTCGTTCCACCGCTTCCTGATATCGTCCCGATTTCGTGGATGCTGTCCCACAGCGTTGACCCTGTCCACTATTCTTTGCCATAGCTCCATCTTCCTGGCAATGGTGGTGTGCTGCACCTGTGTCCCGAAGAGCTGGGGCTCTACCCGAACTATTTCCTCCACCATGACCCTGAGTTCTGCGTCAGAAAACCTGGGGTGTCTTTGGGGTGCCATGGGGTGGTGTGGATGAGGTGTGGGGTGGTGTATGTGTTGTAGAGTGTGGTGAGTGTGGTGGTGTATGGTGTTTTGTGCATGGATATTGTGTGGGTGATGTTGTGATTTGCCTCTGTGTGATGGTGTACTCTATTCTGTGCTGTCTCTCTCTGGCCTTCAGTCGCAATTGTGGTCGTAAGGGTTTGTGGGTGATGTAGGTGTGTGTTTTATATTGTAATGGGTGTGTGGGAGTGGTGTGTGTATGTGTCTCAGGTGTGTGTATTTTGAATTGTCCAATGTGGCTGTGTTTTGTAAAGGTGTGTGTATTTTGAGCGCGGCGGTGTGTACCGCCAATGGAATACCGCGGTTGAAAGACCGCTGCGGGGATTTGTGGGTCGGAATAGCATGGGCGTATTTCTGTTGGCGTGACGGTGGAGGTTTGGTCATCGCCAGTTTTTCACTGGCCGTTGGTGTGGCGGACTTTTGTTGTTGTCGGGTTTTTGGCGGTTTGCCAGTTGCGGGTCAGAATGACCGTGGCGGTTTACCGCGACCACGGCGGTGTTATGGCGGTCTTCTGACCGGCGGTAAGCGCCTTTTACCCCCGAGGTCAGAATGACCCCCTAAGTGTTGATTTGGAGTATATATGAATGTGATATCAAAGTCAAGACAAATTCCCATTGATGGATTGTTGTTTCACAGTGATGCTCTATATTGGGACACACTTTTTATGTTGACAAATTATCTTGTGCAGGTATAGTTTGTGTTATAGCTGTACTGATAGGATGGTGATGTACCGGTCAGATAGTTGGATTATGTTGTGTGTGCCATTGTTGTAATATAGGGTTGCAGAAAGTATATTCTTGTGACATTATGTGGGCTCAAAATGGTTCCTACCTGAGGGTGTTTTACACATAGATGTGATGTCCCTACCTATCTCTCTGTTTCTCAGCATTTGCAGGCGAAAGAGATGGGGCACAGCCGAGTGGGGAGGCTTCTGGCCACGGGCCCGAAGTCATGATACCACCGATAACAAGGGACCCAATTGCCAGGAGGGTGAGGGGAGTGCCCTGGGGGAGACAGGATCCAGTTCTTCATTTTCTGAATCCTCCTCCAGTGGACATTCTCTGGTGGTGGCAGACCCATCTGTGACCACCCCAGCACCATCTAAGTCCACCACACCCCTTACTACCACCTCCATCCCTGTAGCTCCCAATCCAGTTAGCTGTGCCCGCTCACCCAAGAAGGTGGGTGTCTCCTTTGCCGTAGGCACCTCTGCCCTGCCCCTGTCAGCCCTGCTGCTCTCAGTGAGGAGGCTATTGACCTCCTGAGGCTGATCTCTGTGGGTCAGTTGACAATCGTGAATGCCATCCAGGAAATGGCAAATCAAGTCCAACAGAGTAATGCGTTCCTGGAGGGCATACAAGGTGCACTGGCTGGCCTGCAGAGATCCTTTCAGGCTCTGGTCTCCAGACTGACGGCAGCAAGTCACCCATTGTCTGATGTCCCCCCTCCACTTTCCTCCTCCCAAACCAAATTCCCCCCTTCCCCGACCTAGTCAAAGTACACAGACAAACAGGCATGTGTCCAGCTGAAAATCCAAGGGTGCTCAGACAAACATAGGCACCACAAGACACACCACCGAAATGCACACAAGCAACATACAAATGCAGACAGAGCAGCAGTCAAAACCTACCCTGAGACCCTTACCAACCCCAGCATCACTGACACTACACCTGGCACACTTGCAGATATCACCCCAACATTCACAGCCCCAGCCACTACACCTATCCAACCCTCAGTCAGCACAGTAGCAGACCCTCAGACATCCACCCCAGTCACCAGCCCCACAGAAACCACAACCACTGACACTCCTACATCCAGCACATCTACCATACCTGCAGTCACCACCCTCAACAGTCACCCACCCACCACGGCATCCCCCATCACCTCCACCCCCCTCAGTCCTGTACACATGAACACTCTCACTCACCCCCATACAGACACCCACCACCCACAAGTATACCTGCCACAAACACGCACCCACAACACCCACACATACACGTCAGACAACCACTCCCTCATCCTCCACACCCAAACCCCCTTCTGATGACCGTTCCTGTGTGTCAAAAAAAGTGTACTTTTCATGTTGTGACCTTTTCCCTACTCCTCTTCTCCCCCCCCCATGAGGCCCCTAAACACTGTTTCCCTCCCCAGGACTGTCCCTTCCACCTCCAAGGCGTCCCTTACCCCTCCTGCAAATACCCATGCCCTTCCCCTTATCAAGAATCAAGAAGTCTACCCCTCCCAAGAGAACCCAAGCCACCCCTAAGCGTGGACCTAACTCCCCTCCCTCCCACCAAGCCCAATCCCAAAGGACCCCCTTCAAAGCCTAGGCCCAAACCCACCGTCCCCCTGCCCTTAATAATCCCTGAGGTGCCTGCCTGCCCTCTTGATGCCTCTACCTGTGGTGGTTACATGGCAGTCAGGAGTCAAGTTAGGGGCACACAGATGTGCATTGTGTGCATGCTGCACATTTTCCCTTTGAACTGGCCTATGTACTTGGCCTTTTCAATTGTATTTATAATTTTAATACATATTTGACCAACCAGTTGTTGGTTTCAACGTTAAATATTTGTCCTGTATTTATTTTCTTAGGGCAGATTTGTTCATGGCTGACATTGTGTGTGAGTATTTGTGTGTGAGTATTTGTGTGTAAGTGGTGCTTGTGCTACCTGTTTTGTCTGGGCAGCATGTGAGATTGTGGGCCGTGCTTTTGTACCTCAGTGATGGGTGTGTGTTGTGTGATAGGCATGTGTATGTTGTGGAAATGTTGTTGTCCAGGTACTGAGTGGTGTTTGCGTTGACATGTGTTTGTTACCATGTTGTGTGGCTTTGTGTGTTTTAATTTTGTGCGTGTGCATGTTTGGTGCATGGTATGTCAGATACGATGTGCTGTGTGTTTGCTGTATATGTCGATTGCTACTTTGTATGGTTGTGTTATTGTGTGTGTTCATTCCCTATTGGTAGTACGTTGTGTTCTATGTGTGATTTGTCACTGGGTAGTGTCTATTGTGGGTGCTTGCCAATGCATTGATGGTGTTGTGGTTGTAGTGTTGTGTGTTATTATGTGTGACTGGGACGGTGCTGTGTTTCAGGGACTCGATGTGTGTTTTTGATGTGTGTGTGTGTGTGTGTACTGTGTATGTGTTGGTGTGTATGTGGCTGTCTGTGAGTGTGCATGTCAGTGTTAGGTTACGTGTGTGTGTGTGTGTGTGTTGCCCACGGCCCCCCGTTCCCGATAATATGTTGTGTAAGCATACAAACATTGGCAATTTACAACAGTGACAGGTAAGTGTGTGTACTTACAGTTGCTGTAGTTGTCTTCGACGTTGGTTCTGGAGTCTCTAGGCGAGTATGAGCAGCGGGATGATGTGTAGTTCTGGTTCCATGGCAGCTTCGGATGAGTATGGCTTCCTGAAGGTGTGTCTCCTTTTAACTTTGTTTCCGCCTGCATTTCTGTGGTGGATACCTTGACGTTGTGCAAACTCGTAATCTGTCCAGCGTGAATATGGTCTCCACCGGCCTTCAGGTGGCTACCATCATCCGTGGCAGCCAGACGACTGTGGCGGTACCAGCAGCGCTTTGGCTGTATTCTGCCATGGTTACAATTTGGCATTCTTCTCCTCCAGCCTGTTGGCGGTACCACCACCAACATAGCAGTCCTGAGAACGTCAGAGTCATAATGAGGCCCATAGTATATTACACATTTTCAAGGCTAACAGGTCTATTGCAATGATATTACAAACAAAGCCCATGAAAAACACTTTCTCTCAGCTGTAAAACAGAAGTTTCAACCATGAAACAGCATAAAAAGATAAGGTAGGGGTTATTATTTTGGAGTCCCCACTAACACAGTGTGAAGACCCTGAGACGATATGGACAGAAAGAGCACATCGTGCTGAAAGTTTTGGTGGTGGTCCACTGTCCTAGGGCCCCCACAGGCTGACTTATGACCAAAAATGTTTTGCAAAAGTAATGCCCTGCAAAGCAATATGGGTAAGTTGCTGTGTTCCACAGATATTTTAGTATGTTGATATGACTGTAGTGCTTATAAAAGCCCCCCTAGAGAACACAGCAATGAAAATAGCATTTGTAAGAAACATGGTCATGTAACTATATAGTTAACCCCTAAAGGGCATAACCACACAAGACAATGACATTAAATAATGCAACATACCCATATATTTAGCCCCTGGCTGCAGAGCATAGTACATTACACATGTTCAAGGGCAGTAGGCCTATAGCAATGATATTACAAACAAGGCCCTTAAAACATAAACTACTCTCTACTGTAAAACAAACGTTCCTGCCATGAGAGCACTTAAAAAGACACTAAATGGTAGGAAGGGTTATTATTTTGGGGTCCCCACTAACATAGTGAGGGGGGCCAGAGATGATGTAGACAGAAAGAGCATGTCATGCTGAGCGTTTTGGTGGTGGTCCCATTGCCCTAGGAACACACTGGTCATGAGCAGAAATGTTTTGTCAAAATAATGTTCTGCAAAGCATTATGTGGCAAGTTTCTGTGTGCCACAAATATTTTAGTATATTGATATGAGTGTAATGCTTAGAACTGCCCCTAGAGGAAACCACAGTGAAAATAGCATTTGTAAGAAACATGGTCATGTAACTACATAGTTAACACCTAGAGTGCATAACCACACAAAAAGAAAATGACATTAAATAATGTAGTGTAGACAAATATTTAGCCCCTGGAGGGCATACTGCATTACAGATTTTCAGGGGTAGCAGGCCTAGAGCAATGATATTACAAACAAGGCCCTTATAACACGAACTACTCTCAGCAGTAAAACAAAAGTTTCAGCCATGAGAACACTTAAAAAGACACTGAATGGTGGGAGGGGTTATTATTTTTGGGATCCCCACTAACCCAGACCCAGAGAAATGTAGACAGAAAGAAAACATCACGCTGAATGTTTTGGTAGTAGTCCCATTGTCCTAGGACCACCAAAGGCTACGTTCTGGGCAAAAATGTTTTGTAAAAGTAATGTCCTGTAAAGCATCATGGGGCGAGGTTCCAGAGTGCAGTGAATATTGGAGTATCGGCTCTCCTGCTGTGCCGGAAGAGCCACTGCTTTGAGGATTTCTGTTTTACATAAAGCATTTACCAATTTAAAATGTTTTAATGGGAGAGCTACAAGAAATGACTCAGATTAGGTAACTGTAAACAATGTGACCATCGCTTCAATACCGCCGATTGAGTTCACGCTGTTGTGACTGTTCGCGCTGTGAGCACTCTGGCTGGGGAGAGAGAAGAAAAAAAATTGTTCGCCCACGCTGAAGTATATCAGCGATCATGCAATAATCCATGTGACAGGGTCAGTTTGTAATGCATGACAAAAACAGCCTGAAGGCGGGACAAACGTAAAGCATTTACCAATGATGTCAAATGAATTTTGAAAGGCAAGCCCAGGAGCGAGTGAAAGTGATGGGCGTGGTTAAAAGTGCACAATATTTACAACAAGTCAAAGCACTTGCATGCTCGACCTAAAAATAGATTATATTTTTATGACTCCAAGATGAGCAAAATCCACTCAAGGGTATTGGAGCTAGGAAATGTCAATTATCACTTTTATTTTCAACCACAAACAAGCATTGGTCAACAAAAAGTTTGGAAACTTTTTAAAAGTTAATTTGGCTACTCTAGCCAGGGTTGGGTGACCAGATGTGACAAGATGAAGGTCTGGGAGGGTGGTAAGCGGGTCGGGCAATGGGTTAGTTTTGGCCAGTTACTTCACCACAAGAGCGTTTTCTAGTTCAGTTCCAAGCTGTGTTGCATGACTGACATACACTATAATGGAGTGGTCTGGATGCTTGGGAAGCAGGATGAAAAGATGCTTCAGTTGCTGTGCAGAACACAGGGGTGACTTTGTGGTGATTCCTCGGTCCATGGGTAATGTCAGGCAACTTTGACCACAGAGGTTTGGGTCCCATGAAGTTCTTTTGAAGACAGTAAAAGGCCAGCTATTGCTGGTCTCCGTGCATAGCGGTTGGAGCAAAATCCTGTAGTGGAGGCTAGTGTCACACTTTAGTGACCGGTTTGTACTTTGACAACACTCCTGGGCCCAGCTGTCTCAGATGCAACTTTTAGCCTTTGAATATTGGTCTCTTGGGGTGACCAGCAGCAGTCAGTTTGGGCTTCTTCAGCTCTTTTGACCCTGGAGCTGGTTCCACGGGTTCAGCCAACTGATCATTGGAGTCACTGCTTTAGTCTGGGGCTGGGACACAACTTTTCCCCACCCCAGGAGCCACAGGCACAGTCCCATCTTTGCTATCCCAAGGTGCAGATAGTGCAGTCCAGCAGATGGTGCAGCCTCTCTTTGTGCATTCCAGTGGTCAGCAGGAAACTCCTTCTCTGGTCCTTGTTCCAGTTCGAACGTGATCTAAGGTTCAGGGTGGCAGGGGTGTCATTTTTATCCCAAGAAAGTGCCCTGAGGGGACCAATCAGTCACTAGCCAATGAGCTACCAGGTCCATTCCCTCTTGGTGATGAATTGCTGGCAATGTTTGGCATCTGACAATCCCAGAGCACACTATTCTAGCCACTCTCAAGATGTCACTGGGGGGTTACATGCTCACAGAAAAAACAGTTTGGGTACTGATCTTCCCTCTCTGACCCTGTCTCCAGCCTGTCTACCTGAACAAAGCGCAGTCCCTCTGGATTGTTATTGCCATTTGCCCACCAAAAGCAGCTTCCACTTTGAAGCACACCTTCTGGGCTAACTCCCTAAGTGGCTTCCAGTGAAGGGGAGGTAACACCTTGCCTTGCAGCAGGCTGCTATTTTTCCCCAGCCTGGGAGTCGTTCACAACAATCCCAGGCAAGTAGTAAGCTGTCTATTGGCCAGTGCCCGTGTGTGGCTACTGAACCAGCTAGGTCACAGAATGGCAACTTTTTAAACGTTGCATTACTTTAATAGTGACATTAAACTCAACCTGGGCATCAGGTGGGTTTAATGCCATGATTAATTTGATACCTGACAGTACCCAGTTATGTAGTCCTATTCAACAGTTAGCCAAGGTGGGATGCCAGCTGGTAACCCTGTACTAGCCAATGGGACTAGTAAGTTTTCCACAGCAAAACAAAAATTTAGATAGACATGTATTGAAATGGAAACTGGTATCCAATACTTGGAGAAATGTTTTTCATATATATAATGAGGGTGTCCCACTGAAATGGTTATAGACTAATGTCTTGAACTAGTCACAAGACTACTAGTTAAATTGTAAAGGTTTGGGAGGAGGACTGCTATGGATATAGCTCTCCAGTAGGGAGAAGATCATCGAATATGGGGGGACTGCACTGTTGGAAAAATGTTTGATGAACAGTGTCAATCCTGACTAAAAGATATGGTCTCTGGTGGACATATATAGATCGAAGTGACTGTCAACAAACCTAAATCCTGGTCTAAATATAATGGTCTTGCTATAGAAGAGAAGAGAAGAAATTTAATAGTGAAAGCTGGCAACAAATAAAGATATCAGTATTACAATGTACATGTTTTTTCAAACACCTGAGGCTAATTCCAAGGAAAAAGATGACATTACTTTACTGTTACTTCTGAAAGATTTAGACAGCCCGTAAAAAGTAAAACGATAACATATGGTGAAATGTAAAGCTTTTGAAGCAACCGTAAGGGTTCACTTAATATCTGTTCACTAATATGTGTAAATGTAAAAATAATTTTTGTTTTAGTTATGTAAATAGAACTTCATGTCCCAGAATGCTGCATAATGGCATAATGTGGGGGTGTATATGTAGTGAACATAGAAAATGCACTCACTGTCATGATCAAGACTTGTTAGTTGAAACGCATCGGTGATGGGGATTGGTGGTGATTATTAAAAGAAAACCAAGTTTCTAAGAGTGCTGTGACTTCATTTTTATATATATTTTATATATATGTCTTAGAAACATACAGCTCCCTTAGTTGGCACTTTATAGGCCTTCCTAAGGAGAAACTTACACATACTGTTAAGGGAAGTGGTGGCTTTGCCATAAGTTTGAATGGTGTAGTGAAATGTGTGTTTTGACCACTGACTTCGTGTTGCACCACTTTGTACTTTGCCCACCGTCACATTAGTGTTCACCAGTTACAGACTCAGTTTAGTCTTAGATTCATTTTGCCTATTGACTTTATCGTAGCATTAGTCACTGCCATGTTAAAGGCTGCTAATGATTTTCAACATTGTAAACTGTGCATTCCGTCTTGTTTTCATGCTTTTTCTCACCAAAGGCTTTGGTTAATAAGAATGTACTCAGAAGGCAGGGAACAGCCTTGCTTTGACTTGACATCTTGGGATTGTGGCCAATCCCCAATGTGTTATTTTCACTCTTTCTCGTTCGCAGTCGAACGGGGTCATTGGCTTGCTGGCAGGAGAAAGATGAAGCACCTGACAGGTCCTACGGTGATGCATTTTTATTAATTATTTGCTTTGCATTATAATATAGATACATAAATTTGCTGTGTATATTGCAGTGGAGAATCATTTTGGTATATTTTCATTTCATTTAAACATGTGCTTTCAACATGCTATTCTCCTTTTAGGAACCTTCTGTAGTGAAATAATAAATGTCTTCTTTGAACTAAGAAGTGCATTCCAGAGATTTTTTGTCAGTGTATGAGTATCTCAGCTCGGTCATTACTGAAAAGCAAAACATTTTGGCATAGATCGGACAGTCTAAAAGAGAGGTTAGAGGTTGGGATTGCACGATTTAAAAGTGTAAATATGCTTTTAGCCTGTTATTGGGCTCTAGTGGATACTGAGCAAATAACACTAGGTCATAATGCAATTCTGAGACCTGAAATACCAATCATGCAGAGGGTGATGTGTTCACCTAAATCTCACCGTATAGGACATGCATAAGAGGATAGTATCATAAGCTGGAAATGGGCTCGAATAGTACTGGCAGGCACTGCAGCCCTACATGAACAGGTGTCACAAATCCCTGTACAGGATGAGTAGAGGGTGCAGGATGTACTGCAGGTAACAGAGTCACCAGTGAGATAGGGTGTGCCATTTGAATTCTTGTCCCCTGAGGATAGGAAACATGTTTGGTTCACTAATGATTCATTCAAATACGTGGGTAGCACAAGACATTGGAAAGCAGTGTCATACAATCCAGTTACTAAACAGTTGTTTAACACCACAGGAGAAGGGCAAAGTAGTCAATATGCAGAGTTGTACGCTGTGTATCAAGCTGTAAAGCAAGAGCTGCTTGGAACTTGTCATATTTACACTGATTCTTGGTCCACTGCCAATGAATTAGCCATTTGGCGTCCTACATGGCATGCACATAACTGGTTCATTCACACAAAGGAGGTGTGGGGCAAAGAGTTGTGACAGGAAATTTGGGAAATGTTAGAACAGAGTAAAGTCATAGATGCTCATTGTCCCATTGACTCACTAGAAAGCTGGTTCAATTCCCTTGCAGACGGCAAAGCCAAAATTTCAGAGACAGATGTGGCAACCCAGAATTCTGACTTGGCGGGGATGGCTAAGTGGGCGCACCAGAAATGTGGACACCTGGGAGAAAAAGCCACTTACAGGTGGGCAGAGATTAGAGGAATGCACATTTCCCTAGATTTGATAAAAAACTGTGATTTTGCAGTGTCCTATTTGTCAGCACATACAACAGAGATCTGTCCCACAAACAGTTAAGGGTCTATTGGGGAGAGGAAAGTTACCAGGACAAATAGAAATCAAAGCTATTCTGTTAAATAGTGGAGAAGCTGATTTATTCATACAGATTGGAGACAGAATTGTCCAACTTGTCATAAGTTCAGTGTATGGAGGATTGGTGGGGAAGGGGACTGCCCCAGGCCTTCTGACAGCTCAAGGAAAGGGAAGTTGTGGTTCAGCTAATAAAACCCCCAGTGCTAAGGTGTGGGTTGAATCCCCAAATGGCCCTCCAGAACCTACAGAAATTACAGCCAAGGGCCCCAATAATGTTCTGCTGATTATAAAACAAGGAAAGGAAAAATGGGAGCACATTTTCGATGACAAATGTTATTTGCAAGAAAAATCATACTTGTTTCTTTTACAGATCATACTACGACTTACCACTGACCATGAGTGTGCTGTGTGGTCTCCCTTCGGGCATTTGTGTGTGAGGTCGGGGGAGGGACAGCACCCCCAACTTGAACCTGATTGATCCACCATTGTGCAACGCTCCTGCTGCTTTTAAAATACAAAACCTATGGATTCATTTAGCGCTAAATGTGTACCCTTACATGATTAGAACTCATGATGTTTCCATCTAATTCTATACCAACTTGCTATCCTAGAGACACTATTCAACCAGTTATTATCCCAATCAGAATATATAAGCTCCAATTTTTCATTGTAGGTGTGTCTGGTTTAACCAGTTTAACCAGTTTATACGATCAATACGTTGATCCACTTCCATTTCTTCTATCATTTCATTATGTTGCTGTGTACAATGCATACCTGATTTGCTTGTAACGGTTTTGTTTTTTAAAGAGAAAAAAAAATAAGAGGGAAGTTGATTTTCAATCTGTAGTTTACACAAAGTCTTTGATCAAAAGGGCGGAATGTAGTGAAATGTGTGTTTTGACCACTGACTTTGTGTTGCACCACTTTGCACTTGGCTTAGCTGCCCACTGTCACATTAGTGTTCACCAGTTACAGACTCAGTTTAGCCTTAGATTCATTCTGCCTATTGATTTTATCGTAAAATTAAACACTGCCATGTTAAAGGCTGCCAGTGATTTTCCACATTTTAAACTGCGCATTCTGTCTTGTTCTCGTGCTTTTTCTCACCAAAGGCTTTGGTTGATAAGAATGTACTCAGACACCAGGGAACGGCCTTGCTTTGACTTGACATCTTGGGATTGTGGCCAAACTCCAACGAGTTATTTTCAAAGCATACCTTAACTAGCCAGCATGTTTGAATACTTCGTGCGCAACAGGAATGGTTTTTCAATAAAGCTTCTTCTTTGATTTTTTTAAGATTTAAAAGAGACCAGTGCGACAGTGAGAGATTCAGACGTCGGATGCCTGATATAGATTTCCCGTGAGGATAGAGATCTCTCTTTCTCTTTCGCAGTCGAACGGAGTCATGGGCTTGCGGGCAGGAGAAAGATGAAGCACCTGACAGGCCCTACGGTGATGCATTTTTATTAATTATTTGCTTTGCATTTTTATTAATCATTTGCTTTGCATTATAATATAGATACATATATTTGCTGTGTATATTGCAGTAGAGAATCATTTTGGTATGTTTTCATTTCATTGCTGTGACAATTGTTAAACGTGTGCTTTCAACATGCTAATCTCCTTTTTGGAACCTTGCGTAGTGAAAGAATAAATGTCTTCTTTGGACTAAGAAGTGCATTTTAGAGATATTTTGTCAGTGTATGAGTATCTCAGCTCGGTCATTAGTGAAAAGCAAAACAAATGGCAAAGTCGAGCTAGCAATGTGACCACTGCTCTTCTAGTTTGCAGTGTCAGGTTGGGAGCAATTTTGTACTTTGTCATACTGAAGGAGGCACAATCTGATAGAGACTTCTAGCTGCAGCTTCCTTACCTTAGAATTCCCTGGCGTCAGCTTCGAATCTGGAATTTTTCTGCTGAGCAGTACCCTGCGCGCGCCATCGGGCGTCGTCGTTCGGATCCGCGTGCATCGACCAGCTCCTCGTGCATCGTCAGCGTTGTTGGAGCTGTCTGTGACGTCACAGTTGTCTATATAGACGCCATCTTGGCGCGCGTATGTCAGTTCTTTTCCTTCCGCGCCGGTTAAGCGCAGTTCCAGAAAGAGCTACCCTTCTTCGACGGTTTGTCGAGGTTTTTTTGACTGTTTGAAGTCATGTCTTCGAGAAAGACAGGGTTCAAGCTGTGTGGTGGGTGTCATCGCACCATGTCGGTGACGGACCCGCACCGTGTTTGTCTTTGTTGCCTGGAGAAGGACCACGATTCCACCTCGTGCTCTGACTGTCGGGCCATGGCGCCGAAGGCCTTGAGGGAGAGATCCCTCAAGCTTCTTGCGGCCCGACATTCGTCTTCGGTCGGTGCGACTCCACGGAGGTCACAGTCCTTCAGTAGGAGGAGGTCGCAAAACCACTCCCGGAGCCCCAAGTCCTCTTCCTCGCATTCAAGGTCATCCGAAGGTAAGAGGCAAAAGAAGAAGAAGAAGTCCAAGTGGACTTCGTCTTCGTCACGCCGGTCGGCCGACGAGACGTCTAGGGAACGTCGACGTTCGGAGCGCGGTTCTGCGGAGCCGTCGCCAGGGTCGACTCCACGTCTTCCCCCCTTTCCGGGGAGCGGATCGACCCCCGCTCAAATAAAAGAATTTTACGAGGCCATGCGTCTCGTTTTTGAGTGGGCTGCACCCTCGGGTGGGTCTTCGGGCCCCGTGGGGTCAGCAGGGGCCCCCTTGGATTCAACGCCGGCAGCTTCGCCCTAGGCGCCATTGGAGACCCCAGGATCCGATACTGGATCGGGACCGGCGCCAGTCCCTCACAGTCAACCGCCTTCGGTGCCAGGTCCGACGTCGACGATTCCGCCACCGGCGCCCACCGGTGGCAGCCCCATCCTTATTCCGGATGATCCGGAGCGACGTCATACAATGTCGACTCCGACTTCGGAGCCAATTCGTCCCAGATCATTGTCTGAGCATTATTTAGATCAGCCAGACGCAGGGGAGGAATGGGAGGGGTCTGAGGACCCTTTGGAATGTGGTTTACAACAGGACTGGTATGAGGATCTAGGGGAGGCCAGTGGACTGGACACGTCTCCAGATACTGGTATGCTCTCTCCTCCTAATGTGGCTACGGAGGAGGGTGCTTCGTTTGCTATGGTGGTGCGTAGGGCAGCTGAGGTCTTGGACCTAGATTTGCCTACGGTGCCAGTCAGGAAGAATATCCTGACAGAAGTGGTTCAGCCGGGGGTGACAACATCAGAGCCGATGTTGCCCTTCAATGAGGCTCTTACAGAAGTCCTTCTGGGTACATGGTCCAAACCCAGCACAGGGGCTCCTGTGAATAGGACGGTCAGCCGCCGGCATAGACCCATTCCGAGCGACCCTAGTTTCCTGACACAACACCCCACTCCTGAGAGCTTGGTTGTCCATGCCTCTACTTCCCGTGGTGCCTGCCCTTCCGCTCCCCCGGATAGGGAATCCAAGAGGCTGGATCAGCTTGGGAAGAAGATGTTTTCTTCCACCAGCCTGGCATTGAGGTCCGTAAACACCTCTTGCCTATTGGGACGTTATTCCCATACTTTATGGGATACGGTGGCACAGGTGCTGCCCCAGGTTCCGGAGGGTGTACGGGACACTCTCACCCAGGCTGTCAAGGATGGGAGAGATGCAGCCAAGTTTATGATCCGGTGTGGTTTGGACACAACCGACTCGCTGGGCAGAGCGATTTCATCGTCAGTGGCCCTTCGTCGCCACCCCTAGCTATGTTCTACTGGTTTCTCAGGGGATGTCCAGTCTGGCTTGATGGACATGCCCTTTGATGGCTCTCGCCTTTTTGGCAAAAAGGCAGACTCCGTGCTTGAGAGGTTCAAGGATTCTCGAGCCACAGCCAGATCCTTGGGCCTTTCAGCGCCAGAACGACAGCAGATGTCCTTCAGACCCACTGCCATGGGTTATAGCTTGGGTATCTATTCTAAGGTAAGGAAGCTGCAGCTAGAAGTCTCTATCAGATTAACAAGTTACTTACCTTCGGTAACGAGGTATCTGGTAGAGACTCTATCTAGCTGCAGATTCCTTACACCCACCCAAGCCTCCCTGCTCTGCGGATATTTTTATACAAATACATATATATGTTTATATATATGTATATATATATATATGTGATCTTGGCATTTTTGCCTTTCTTAAAGCATGTAAGAATTTTTACTTCAAACAGTCAAATAAAGAGATAAAATCCATATCTGTTGGTTCTTCCATGACTCTGCGCTTTTGGCGTGGAAAGTTGTGGGAAAAGAACTGACGGACGCGCGCCGAGACGGCGTCTATATAGACAACCGTGACGTCATAGACAGCTCCAACGACGCTGACGACACACGAGGAGCTGGTCGACGAACGTGGATCCGAACGACGACTCCCGACGGTGCGTGCAGGGTACTGCTCAGCAGAAAAATTCCGGATTCGAAGCTGACGTCAGGGAATTCTAAGGTAAGGAATCTACAGCTAGATAGAGTCTCTACCAGATACCTCGTTACCGAAGGTAAGTAACTTGTTCATCAGTGTTGTAGCCCTGGGTGGACATTCTGCCTTACATGCCCTTGGTACCCTGGGTACCATATACTAGGAACTTATAAGTAAGTCAGTACTGGACAATTGGGTATAGCCAATTTGACATGCACTTTGAAAAAGGGGTTAGAACACTGGCACTTAGGTCTGGTTAGCAGGCCACGTAGTGAGTTCCAGTGTGCGGCTGCAAGATGAAGAGATCAACCACCCATTCTGGGTTTTTTAATATGTTTAGCCTTGACCAGCGCTAATTTGGCTGAGCGCAGGGATCGTGCAGGGTCTGTAGAAATCCACTCTACTACATAAGATGCCTGGGCCAGTATCGTAAAGTGGTTTATGGACAAGGCATAGCTTTGTGGACAAGGCATAGCAATTTAAATTTAGCTCTCTTGCGGACTGTCAGTCAGTGAAGAGTGTTTAAATAGAGGGATGCCGAGCTGTGTCTGGCGCTATTACAGATGAGTCTCGCCACTGCATTTTGATAGCCTGTAGTCGAGTGAATAAAAAGTCTGCCATTCTCAAATAAAGGGAATTACCATAATCTAGTCTATTTATGATAAATGCCTGGACTAATGTCATTCGCGAGCATCCAGCGTAAGAGTTTAGGTAAGAGTCTAAGTAGGCCAAAGAATTTTCCACAGGTCACATTGTCATGCTCCTGCATAGAGAGGGAATCATCATTCAAGAATCCATGGTTCTTTGCCGCTTTCTTTGGTACTGGTGCCTTGCCCATGGACGTCAGCCACCAAGAAGCACACAAGATGCTGCAGGCATCTCCAAACAGTAAGACCTTCGTTTTTACCGCATATTCAAGGCTTGCTCCCATGTATCCGGGTAGTCGCGTTGGTCAGGGAAAAGTTAAAAATCTCAGTCAGATAGGGGCTTAAAATGGAGGCATGATAGGATGAATAGATGAAATGGGGACATGGATGAAAAGGAGAGCCAGATCGTACCTCTGACATGGTTTTTTACCACCTGATCTCACAAAATTACCTAAAAGAGCCACCGTTTTATTGTAAGGATCTAAGTGCACCCGTGAGAGCTCTTTTAGAGGGGATTGAGCTCCAAAAGTTGAGTAAATGTTTTTGATTTTGTCCGTGAAAAATCTGGCCATCACTTCACAATGCTCAGCTGAGGCAATAATAATCTGATTTCAATCAGTAGGTTGTGTCAGTTATTTTACAATCTTAAATAATTCTTTGGAGGAACCACTACTTTCTTCAAGCCTTTTTATAAAATAATCTGTTTATGCTTTTTGAGCGCATTATGGTAAATTTTCAACTCTGTTCTATGTGCCAGGCGGTCTTCAGCGCAATTCGAATGTCGCCATTTGTGCTCTATTATATAGCAATTTCTCTTTCCTTTCCCTAATTCCATGAAATACCATTTCTCTGAAGGAGAGTGTCTGGATGAGACACTTAACTTCCATTGACCCTTATAACAACTGAGTTAAAATGTTCTATGTATGTTTCCAAAAAATACCTTCTTCTTGCTTGGGAGGGCAGAAATGACCTAAAAAAGACTCCACATTAACTTTCCTCCAAGCTCTTTTTGGGACTGGGAATGGATCTGCGTTTTTTTCCATACCTTCTAGCAGCGTAAAAGAGAAATTGATTCTGACCGGGATAGAGTGTCAATATTGAGGATCCTGATCGTATCAATATTTGAAAGCAGCAAATCTAAGCTGTGTACTGTCTCATGGGTTGGGCCCTTGATCCATTGTTTTAAATGAAGAATTTGGATCTCATTTTCCAGCATCCGAGAAAGGGGAATCTTCTGAGACTTCATAGTACAAGTAATAATCATCAATTACTAAAAACGGATCATATATTTTAACCTGAGGGGACAATCGGTAGTGAGATTGGATGCCAACTGAGCATTGTACCTGGGCAATGTGTAAGGAACAGGCTCCCCCCAACAGCATCCGTGAGTTTCAAGACAACTGCAAGGCTAACATTTCTCAGTCCTCAATCAGGGTGCTTGTTTCCACAGTGCAAAGGTATATACCTCCTTAAAAATAATAGCAATCCCTACCGCCTCGTCTGTCTTATCTATCTCATTTTCAAAATCTTATAGCCAGCTGGCAATGCTGCGGTAACCTCTAGCAGTGCACAGCTGCTAATCCATGTTTCAGAGATGAAACTAAATCTGGTTTGGTATCATTGATTAAGTCCCACATCTCCATACAGTGCAAGGGAAGGGACCTAGCATTAAAATTCTAGGCATTTCAAATACAAAACATCACAATTATCATTGGTAGTGGAAGGCTCTTTATTAGGCCAGCCTTCCCACATGCAGTTTGCACAGGAAAAAGGGCCCTCTATATAACCCGGTTCCCCACCTATGCATTCATCTCTAGCTGATTTATAGTTCAAACCCAGTGTTAATAGTGCCTTGTGTGAGTAAATAAGTCTTGCCTGTTTACCCGGGGTGGAACGGGCAGAGGTCCTGGTGACAGCTGGACGCAGATGGGCTAGCCTTTGGGGCACCGGTGGCACAGCCACGCACCTCCGGCGTTAATGTACATTTAGTCGGTAAACGACTAGACCTGCAACCTCTCCTCTAAAAATTATCTTTCTCCTTTTTATTTCAATCAACAGCCATGGAAAAAATGAACCTAATACCAACAATTATGACAACTCTCATGAAACCTCGAACAAACACTACTCAATCAATCAGTAGACATAGTTCATGTTCATTATTTTCTAGAAGAGGCAGTACTGCCTCTTTCTTCCAGTGAAGCAGCCATCCAATTCTGGATTCCATTACAAGACAGGAGGCTAGCATTATGCATTAAGGCCCTCATTCCAACCCTGGCGGTCTATGACCGCCAGGGTGGAGGGCAACGGAAGCACCGCCAACAGGCTGGCGGTGCTTCCAGGGCCATTCTACCGCCGCGGTCAGAAAAGGGGAACCAGCGGTTTCCCGCCGGTTTTCCCCTGGCCCAGGGAATCCTCCTTGGCGGGGATTCCGACCCCCTTCCCGCCAGCCTGTTTCTAGCGGTTTACACCGCCAGAACCAGGATGGCGGGAATGGGTGTCGTGGGGCCCCTGGGGGCCCCTGCACTGCCCATGCCGCTGGCATGGGCAGTGCAGGGGCCCCCTAACTGGGCCCCATGAAGATTTTCACTGTCTGCTTTGCAGACAGTGAAAATCGCGACGGGTGCTACTGCACCCGTCGCACCCCTGCAACACCGCCGGCTCCATTCGGAGCCGGCTTCTATGTTGCAGGGGCTTTCCCGCTGGGCCGGCGGGCGGCCTTTTGGCGGTCGCCCGCCGACCCAGCGGGAAAGCCAGAATGGCATCCGCGGTCTCCTGACCGCGGAGCGGCCATTTGGCGAATGACCGCCTAAGTCCTTTAAGGCCACTCCAAGCAGCAGCACTTCAAGAACATTCCAAGGAAGAATCTTTAAACCACATAAGCTATCTCTGAACGGTAGCCAAATCCTCTTTTAATTGCTGCACCAGATCACATAAGTAGCACTTTATTTCTTGTTACAGCAGGGTATTCCTTAATGGGTCTCCAATTTATGGACAAATGTAGCCATTACTGGGGAATTAGAGTAGAGAGTAACCGTTTTTGAATTCTGTTTAATTTTGTGTTTGGATAATTGGATTTTAACAAAAAATTATTGTTTAAGCTTGATATTAACTGGATTGATTGTAGTTTTTTTCAACAAAATCACTTGGAGATAATTACTAAGATGTTTGGTTCACACTATTATACTAAATTGTCTTCATTTTTTTAAATGCATCAAAATTAAATATAAACAACTTACGGGCATGAGAAGCTGCACCTATTGGTTTTAAACTACTTATGTGCACAAGGGATCGCACACGATTGTTTGATCGCACCTCAGGCCTTCTGAAGCTGAATGGCTATGTTGGGTTCACTGGCAATGAGTTGTGTGCTGCAGAGTTCAGGGCTCTTGAAGCTTTGACTAGGTGCACAGGTGCACATTCATATTGTTTGGTTAGAGAAATTTTGTTAGGAAATATATTTTCATTAATATTGCGAGTTTTGTATGCCATGATGGATTGGTCATAACATAATTATTCTGTATTAGAGCTATGTAAGAGTTTTACAGCATGAGGACAAATGACAGTTGGATCAGCTGAGATCAGCTGTTCAGTGTGGAAGGGTCGGATATTGGTATTGTGTATAGATTTACTGAGAAATTGTAAAAGATCTCTCATTCTAAGCATTTTGATTTTGTTTAAGAGAAAATGGTTAATTCAGAGAATGAGTCTGTGGAAATTCCAGAGGGAAAAATTAATGAGGAGATAATGAGAAGATTAATTCAGAATGAGTTAGAAAGCTGTAGTCAGGATATATTTAAGGAAGTAATGGAGAAAATTAGGAAGGCAGACTCAGAAAAAATAATCTTGGTCTACATCTGAGGGTGAGATTGAAAGAGATGTGAAGCAAGGTAAGAGGAAAAGGAATACAAAGCATTTATGTGATGAGCTTAAAAACAAAGAAATGGTTGGCCCACACGCAAAAAAGAATAAACGTGTACTATGCTGCACAAAGGTTAGAAAGATAGATGTCCTAGGTGACATACTGGAGAGAGGCGTCCTTAGCAGCGTAATGGATTTGGGAGGTCAGGATGGTGAGTTCACAAATATGGAGTTTGAAGATAAAGATGAATATATTTTAGATTTCAATAATTATGGTGATTGTAAGTATAATTTAACTGGAGAAGAGTAATTACCCTCTACATCGAAGGATTCTATTAAAAATCTTTTGGGAGGGGAGATGTTTTCTCCTTATAAAATATGACGTCCCGGGAATGCAGAGTGCGGGTCTCGGATCATGTTTTTCAATTTATAAAGAAATGGATCAGAAATCCATTGGAAACATAAGCAGGGAATATTTTAAAAGCTGAGCATTCTAGGCCAGTTATAGACAACAAGATTTGCCTTAATCCAAACTTGGATTCTGAATTAAATGCGTTCCTCTTTAAGATGGGAAGAGACCCTAGGAAAGGATTGGAGAGGTCACCCAAGCAGTGTCAAGATAAACTCTTGGATGTGGAGGGTCCATTACCTCGGATTCTTGACATGGCTGAGGAGGCTTACATCAATGGGACTGCTCGGAATCTTGAACTTTTGAGAGGATGGGGTCAGAGAGATCTGTTTTTTTGGGAAAGGCTAACGAGGGTGTAAATGCAGAAAGACAAAGGGCTTTGTTATTCAAAATAAATCCAAAGCTGGGTGATTTAGCAGTCAAAGAAACAAGTGATAACCCTAAGGGATTGTGTTTTGGCACAAACATGATTAAGAGTTTGAGCAAAGATGTCTCAACGTTTACAGCCTTAGATAAAGCACAGTATAAAATCAAACGTATACTTACTGGCAGTGTTTTTGGAAGGGCTCGCAGAAGGGGACTTTCTGTTGGCAGAGACTTTGCCCAAAGAGGAAGAAGAGGATATCAGGCAGGTGCTGGAGCCAGCTTTTACCCTCAGAGAGGGAGAGTTTCAAGAGGACGAGGGCTTAAGGCCCAAGGACAAGGAGCAACAGGCGAGTACAATGATTATTTTTGGTTCTTTCCAAGAAAATTAGGAGGATGGTTAAAAAGTTTCAAAAAGGAATGGGAAGCTATTACTCAGGATCGTTGGGCATTAGAAACAAAAAAAGGCTACGAGATGGAGTTATAGGAATTTCCTTGTCAGAACAGATAGCCGAGAAAATTGTTAATGAGCGAGGAACAGTGAGTTGTGATAGGCAAGGAGATAGTGAACATGCTAGAAAAGAGCGCAATTGTGAAAGTAAATATGGAGGATATAGTTTATTTAAGAACTCCGTTCTTAGTAAAAAGATGGAGACCAGTCGTAAACTTAAGGGAACTCAACACATTTCTAGTATACAGATATTTCAGGTTGGAGGGTATCCATGTTTTGAGAGATAGGCTGTTGAGTACTGGTTGGTTAGTAAAGTTGGAACTAAAGGATGCATACTTTATGATTCCGATTTCGCAAAGCAGTCAGCCATATTTCCAGTTTTCTTGGCAAAGTCAAATTTATCAATTCACTTGTTTTCCCTTTGGACCTTCTTCAGCTCCTTGTTGTATCACCAATCTGTTGAGAGTGGTAGTGTCATTTCTAAGGGAAAGAGGAGTGAGATTGATCATCCATTTGGATGACATTCTAATAATTTCTCAATGTGTGGATCAGCTTCAAAGATCTGCAGATGACACAGAATATGTTGGAATGATTGGGTTTTTTGGTAAACAAGGAGAAGTCTGTTTTGAGTCCTTCTCAGAAATTTGATTTTCTGTGTTTTACAATAGACATGGTAAATGTGGCTTTATATTTACCAGAGAGGAAGGTAAACAAGATAAAGAAGGAAGTTTATCATGTGCTAAAAAGGGATTGTTTGATTTTGAGAAACCTAGCAAGTCTGATTGGATTTTTGTCTTCTTCAATTCAGGTGGGTTTTCCAGGTCCTTTACACTACTGAGCACAGGTATGAAGACAAACTAAGAGGCCGATTACAACTTCGGCGGACCAGTCGACCCGTCTGCCGAACCTCTGGCGGATAGGTTGCCGCCTTACTGGCTACCTACCCACCGGCCCCATTACGACTTTCCCGCTGGGCTGACGGGCGGAAACCAACCTCATATTGTGGCAGTCGGACCACCGCAACTGTGGCGTTCTGACAGCCACCATGTATGTGGCCATCCGAGGACCACCACACTCGTAATCAGGCCCTAAGTTTGGATTCTGAAGCAAAGATGGAGTTGAATGGAGGGTTGCAAAATTTGGAAGCCTGGAATGGGTGTGCAATTTTTGAATGTGTTCTGGACTTTGTGTTGGAATCAGATGCAAGTCTTTCAGGTTGGGTTGAGGAGACTGGTGGTTTATGGTCAGAACTGGAGAAAGGTGTTCATATCAATTGTTTTGAAATGACAGCTCATCAGTTTCAAAGATGTTTTGAAGGGCAGTGCAATGCTACTGAAAATGGACAGTGTTTCTGCAGTGGTCTGATCGCCATGAAAGGCTGGTGGAGAACAAGTGCAGGAGACTACTGGGGGCCCCCTGCACTGCCCATGCCCAGCACCCTTGAAATGCAAACTGTCTGCTGCACAAATTTGGCAGGAAGCTAGATCTTGTTGCACAGATCATGCTTTTTCTGGTTTGGTTAAAATCCGTTCAGTTGTTTCTGAGATATTAGAGTTTAAATAAATATTGATATATAGGGACTTGAATCCTCTGTGGATCCGGACCCGGGGATCCCATTGACCACTGTCCCTCACACCCTTAGCTCCCCCTAAGCTAGGATTTAAGAGGCTCCCCTGGCAACAGTACCTCAGTTCTGACTTTGAATCTGTGAAGAGGCACAGAGTAGATGCCCTCAAGGACAACAGGACTGTGGACTCTGATGCAGCGCAAAGAGAGGACACCTAAGTGCCTGAGAAGACCATATACTGGAACTATGTGTTTGATGTGTGCCCATGGCAAAAGCTCATTTCCCCCAGCAAGATGGACCCCATTGGACACCAGAAGCTGAAGCAGCCTCCTCTGACTGGTGAAACCAGTCACCTGCAACCTGCAGAAGAATCATTGTGCAATTTCACAAAAAACTGCAGCCCGTCGGGCCCCTCTTTAGTGAGCCCCTGCACCCTGGGAGTTGTAGTAAGGCTCACACCACGTTTTAAGCCACTATACCACTCCTGTCAACCTCCACCCAACGAAGTATCCATGGTTTACTTTTGCAGCTGCCAAGGCTTGTTGGTCACCAGCCTGGTAACTGACCCTTCCACGGATGTCACCAACTCCAGAGCAACTCCCAGCAATAGTGACTGACGTCAACAATGACCTCACTGCAGGGATCCTGCATCCTCAAGAAGTCAACTTCGAATAAGTGGCAAAGCATCTTTGGTGCAACCATTCCCTGATTGACAGCTTCAAGGCCACCTCTGCATACAGAGCCGCCGGATGTGTTGGCGGTGCACCAGCTGTGGAATTTAGGTCCTGGGACCCCAAAGGACTCTACTCTCTGAGTGTCTCCAAGTGCGGTTTTGCAGAGTGCTGCATCTTTGATTGACAGCACTTGCGCGGTTCCAGGTCTTTGCTAAGGACAGCAAAGCTACCTCTGCACTTGGACTCCCTGGGCAAGGTAAAAAATTACTGTCTAGAAACATGGTCTAAGGACCCCTCAGACCTTAACTCCAGGTGGTTTCCACAGAGCACACCCCGTAAGTGACAGATTGTACACTGTACTTTCCCCCATTTACTTCAATGGTATTCATTTGACAAACAAAAGTGCATCTATTTTTAAACGTTTTAAAAATCCACAACTCCATTGTATGTAAGATATAAGGTTCATTTTGGTGTCTAAATTAAGATAAAAATCTGCTCTATTCTTTCTAAATTAGAGTTGGATTTTGTTCAAGTTGTGTCAGTTACTTATCGTCCATGTTGGTGTTGTGAAATGCTTTATACATACATGTTCCTCTAAGTAGCCTGACTGCTCTTTGCCACTGTACCATGACTGAGCTAAGGTTTACTTGTGTGAACCAGGGGTCCAGTTCTGAGTAATATGTTAGTATTACATGGTAGGATGCCCAAGTGATACCACATAATACTGCCACCTTGTTACACTAATATAGCACAGTGACCTATGAACTGACTTCAAAGTAGTGGCGGGTCCTCCGTTTGGGCGGGGGAGCGTTACCCCCGCCAGCAGTGGCTGCAAAACCTTTTAAAGAAAAGGATAATAAACTAAGTTTATTATCGTTTTCTTTGAAAGGGGCGGGGCCACAGGGGTGACGTGCACTGAGAGGGAGTGCTCAGAACACCCCCTTCATAGCACATGTGTTTTTAGCCGGCCATCTCGGGCCGACCAAAACACACATGCGCTGTAGGCTCTCTCCAGCCCAGCAGCACAGTTGCTGGGGTGGAGGGAGCCTGCACAGGCTGCCTGGGAGTGCCCTGGCCAGGGAGTGCCCTGGCCTGGGAGTTCTCCAATCCAATCCTGACGCTGCTCTGTGCAGCGTCAGGATTGGCGCAGGCTGGGAGCCTTGCCTCCAGTGACGAGTGTCAAGGAACAGAAGAGCGGCGGAGGAGGTAAGTGACTTTAAAAAAAATTAAATTACATGTTTATTCCCCCTCCTCTATTGCGTCACCCCGCCCCATTCCGCGGCCCGCGAGCCGGCACTGCATCAAAGAGCTGCATGCAGACTGCAAGGTATGGGGTTGGAACCTTATGTTTTTCTCCAGTCTCATTATCTTAATTTCGTTAAAAAAAAGGGTTTGTTTGGGTAGAAATACATTCTTATTAGTGCAGCCAGCCCCAACCACCGTAGTATGTTTTAAATTCTGAGTTTGTGCTTTTCCAGACCAAACACTCTTGAAATACACTGCGTACAGATGTGGATGACATGTTATTTCTAATCCTTGAAATCCTCATTGTTTTAAGTACCATTTCTTATAGACTTCTACATGTATGATTCATTGTCTCTGAATAATAAGTATGTGCTGTAGAGTGCTCTGACACCCTACACTGATATGAGTAGTGCTATACAACAAATGAAATGCATGTAAGAAGAGGGGCTATGCAAAGACGAGGTGCACTGTTGGGGGGTTGTAGTGAGGGAATCCGTGTGAGGGGGAGGTTATTGTGGGTTGGAAAGTTGGGGGAGGAGGGGTGCTAAAAAATACTTGCACCCGACGCCACCTCCGCTAAAGCCGGCCCTGTCAGGATCAACAGGCAATTATGAATCAGTAGTTATTACCTAATTACACAGTCATTTTCCATTCATTTAGCTTAATTTAGCGCAAACATTTAGCTTAATTTAGTACATGTAAGGACGGATACTTTCAGCATCTCAATTTGTGGTGAGAGAAACGCAGTTTTATGTAGTTACACAGTAATGAAAATTAAAGAATTTCAGATACAAGGTGTATTGGGTAGGATGTAAGCAGGGATTACTTAAGGTGCCCAAGACATGGCGCTTGTATTGTTTTCCTGTTAACCATCAGAATAACTCAACAGTGATGTAATAGATTTTCTCGACTGCAATCAACCCTGGTGGCAGGCAAATTCAAAAGTAATTCAGAGGGCTATGCCCTCATCAACCTTGCAAGGATAAAATAATAACAAATATTCCGTTTCAGCGGTCCTGTATTTACTGTCGATATAAGCACTGAAGACTTAGGCCCTCATTACGACCCTGGCGGTTTGTAACCGCCAGGGCCGGTGGACGCGGAGGCACCGCCGACAGGCCGGCAGTGCCCCGCGGGGCATTCTGACCGCGGCGGCTTAGCCGCGGTCAGAGAAGGGAAACCGGCGATCTCCCGCCGGTTTCCCGCTGCCCCCAAGGAATCCTCCAAGCCGGCGCAGCTTGCTGTGCCGGCTTGGGGATTCCGACTCCCCCTCCCGCCATCCAGTTCCTGGCGGTTCTCCCGCCGGAAACCGGATGGCGGGAGGGGGAGTCGCGGGGCCCCTGGGGGCCCCTGCAGTGCCCATGCCAACGGCATGGGCACTGCAGGGGCCCCCGTAAGAGGGCCCCAAAATGTATTTCACTGTCTGCCTTGCAGACAGTGAAATACGCGACGGGTGCAACAGCACCCGTCGCACCTTCCCACTCCACCGGCTCTATTACGAGCCGGCATCCTCGTGGGAAGGGAGTTTTTCCCTGGGCTGGCGGGCGGTCTTTTGGAGACCACCCGCCAGCCCAGGGAAAAACTCATAATACCCTCCGCGGTCTTCTGACCGCGGAGCGGTATTACGGAGGGCGGAATTCTGGCGGGCGGCCTCCGCCGCCCGCCGGAGTCATAATGAGGGCCTTAGTTTGGCTTGACGGGAAAAAGATATGTGACCTTCTGGTAACATTAGTATCTGCACAATCCCGGATTCTCAAGAAGCTAGATTAGCTATTTTGTAGGCACAACCAATTACCTGTACACTAGATGAAGCAAAGAAGCTTAGTATAGATGTGAAGTATAACTTTGTTCAAATTTCTATTTTATAATCTTTCAGCAGCACTAACAAAATCACACACACCCAGCAGAGAAGGAGCGTATTATATGTAATAAAATGAGAATGTACCCACAGCTGGTTTGTATCTGCATGAAATGCACTCCAGATTAGGCCACAATTATAATTTTGTATAAACCCTGACCAAAATGCCATCTCTGGTCCTCGAACCAGAAAAGTATTGCATAAACAATAGGTCTATAATAAAGTCTATCCTTTCTACGATATGCTGTGCTCCATGGCAGGGTGTACTTTAAACTGTGTAGTCAATGGAAGCTAGCTGACGCCTTCAATTGGTATGCCCCGTCGTGGTTACTAACGCTCAACTGCATACTGCTGCTGCGCATCTGGTCAGCACAGGACCCTGGAGAATAAAGGCTCTAGATCAGCAACTGTGATGTCTACGGGAAACCCTTCTAAAAGCCTCCACCCTGAAGGCACATCCCCCTCGTGTAAAAATATTGTCAGTGCCAATATTGGAGCTTGTCTTGTAGGGACTACTTCCATTCTTGGAAAGTCAACAGGCACAGTTCCAAAATAGCAGCCACAGTGAGTTATGCCACTGGAACTAAATGCACGTGCATACTGTGCGCAGTAAGGTTAGGGAATGCTGGAATCAAAACCAGGCACTAGCATAGCTGTTGCTTTGGCTGAAGTGTTCTGCAACATGGCGGCCATCCTTATCATTCTAAGTGCATTGGCAGTTGATGTATGACAAACTCATTAAAGCAATGAGAATATGGTTACCCTGTAGTGCTGAATACCTCTGTTTTCTTGAATTTAAAAGGTGTAAAATATCTAAGATTTGAGATGTGGCTGATGGGGTTAAACCTATGAATTGTAGGTGTCTGAGATTGGAGATGAGATTATACCACTGAGCTGTCTCCAGAAGACACTGGCTACAATGGCCTGTCCTTGCGCAACAAACTGAGGCTTGCTTCATTAAATGAGCCATCCTTCATGCACATGACCATTGCTTCCGGTATGAAGTGGTATGGAAAAGGTGAAGTGATATAAGCCTGGCTTGTGGCATTTCTTGTTCTAATCAACATCGCATTTATGCCTGTTGACTGTCACACCCACTGTAATCCAATCATGCCATTCAGACTATTTCCAGCAAATTTGGAAAACCACACAGGAATTTAGATGCCTTAACCCCTTACAGCTTCGCTGTGGAATCCTCCTTTCACAAGGGGGAAAGGGTAGGAAAACAGGTATTTGCTGCAGATACTGCTTTGCCCATTTTGCAATCGTGTACTTTCAAAAGAGGACGATCTCTTCTCAGACAAGCTCATATAACCTCTCTTGTACCTCTGTCCGGAATAATAGGCTGACCTGCATAGAAATGTGTCTCGGTCTGCCAACCTTGGCACACTTTGAGATCTAAGGAACTGATGTATGAAATTTCCAGTCACAAAAAGTGGTCACAATTTGCACACTGACATTTTACGAATGTGTTGTATTTCAAAGAACTCAGGAACCAGGTACAATTTAAGAGTTTATTGGCAACAGGGAAACACGCCTACTTCTTCCTGAGATCAACCGTACACTGAGCCCCCGCGCTCCCACATTCCATAGACCTCCCACAGGCTTCCACATTCTACCGCATACCACATTCCTTAAAGCAATCCCCCCCAATAACCTTAACAGAATATAACACATTTCCCCCCCTTAATAAAATAAATAAAAACAAAATATAACAATATTAAGTAAATGTAGGGGTATACTTCTTTTCCCCTTTTACACGAACTCAGCCAATCGTGATGATCTTTGCCTAGTACGGCCTTAAAATTTCACTCTTGTGGCTATGGAATCCTCTCGCGTGGCTATGGAATCCTCTCGCACACCCTCACCCATGCTACACCGCATACAACTGTCCCTGCCTCCAAACGGTTCATTATCATCACTCTCACTAACCATTCTTCTTGCCCCATGCTCATTTACACTCTCATGAGCGGGTTCCAGCAACTTCTCAGACAACAAATGTCCCGACACAGTAAGATCTCCACACACCACATCATCATGCTCAGGAGAGCACCTGGCTAGTCTATCAAAATTCCAAACTCTGCCATCTTGTGTTATCACTCTCTTATTAAACACCTTTACAACTTTCATGGCTTTTCCAAACCTTGGTAAACCCTTCCTTACCAGACCGGGTTTCCTCACTCTAACCCAATCACCTACACAAAATTTTGGCTCTCTCACTTTCCACTTGGTATCATACGACTCCTTACTCTTGTCTTGTTTTACTCTCACACGATCCTTGATTTCCTCAAGATCCAAACCATCAGATCCTTTGAAACATTTCTTTGGAAACCACCAGGGAGAAAGTTTGGACACTGGATCTCTACCTCTTAATAGTCTAAATGGACTAACACCAGTGGTGCTCTGAGGAGTGATACAGTAATACCATAACTTTTCTCTCACTTTCTCCTTCCAAGATCCTCCAAAACTCCGTGACCAATTAATGTACTCCTTCAGAACACGATTAAACCTCTCAACCTGACCATTCTCTTGTGGTTCATATAACAAAGTAGTTACATGTTTGATGTTGCAGTGTTTAAGGAAACTCTGCATCCCCTTTGACACCAACTGAACACCATTATCCGATACAAGAATCTCAGGATATCCTTCCTTAGCGAAAACTTCTCGTAAAAACTCAATGACCACCACCGTGGTGACCTGTGATACCAATTTGACTTCTGGCCACTTGGAATGATCATCCACTAATACTATGGCAAACCTCGCCTCATGTGGCAAAAAGAAGAAAGGACCTGAAATATCCAATCCCAACTTTTGGCACGGAGAATCGGGCCACGGAACAGGACGCAAAGGTGCTGGTACCGTCCTCAACATTCTCTCAGCATTTACACATACACCACACTCCCTAACTGTCCTCTCTGCCATTTTATCCATGCCTGGCCACCAAAAGGAGGAGAGGATCAGCCTTTTCATGGATGACATACCCGGATGTCCTGCATGAGCCAATTTTAAAATTATGGATTGCACGCCTCTAGGGGGAATACACTTCCCTTCCTTAAATATCAGCCCATTCTCAATTTCCAACTCATCTCTCACTTTAAAGAAAGGAGTCACTTCCTCTAGGAGTCTTTCTTTTTTTGGCCAACCCAAACTCACATAAGCCTTGACCTCCTGCAACATTAAATCCTCCTGATCCTTTTCAAACCATTCTTTCTCCTTAATTGCATTAAATTCATCCGCAATGAACTCAGACACAACAGACACTAAGGGGGTCATTCTGACCCTGGCGGTCATCGACCGCCAGGGCCAACGACCACGGAAGCACCGCCAACAGGCTGGCGGTGCTTCCTGGCCAATTCTGACCGCGGCGGTAAAGCCGCGGTCAGAAAAGGGAAACCGGCGGTTTCCCGCCGGTTTTCCCCTGGCCAAAGGAATCCTCCATGGCGGCACTGCAAGCAGCGCCGCCATGGGGATTCCGACCCCCTTCCCGCCATCCTGTTCCTGGCGGTTCTTACCGCCAGGAACAGGATGGCGGGAACGGGTGTCGTGGGGCCCCCGGGGGCCCCTGCACTGTGCATGCCACTGGCATGGGCAGTGCAGGGGCCCCCTAACAGGGCCCCATAAAGATTTTCAGTGTCTGCTTTGCAGACACTGAAAATCGCGACGGGTGCCACTGCACCCGTCGCACCCTTTCAACTCCGCCGGCTCCATTCGGAGCCGGCTTCATTGTTGAAGGGGCTTTCCCGCTGGGCCGGCGGGCGGCCTTCTGGCGGTCGCCCGCCGGCCCAGCTGGAAAGCCGGAATGACCGCCGTGGTCATTTGACCGCGGTACGGTCTTTTGGCGGTTCCCGCCAGGCGGGCGGCTTCCGCCGCCCGCCGGGTTCGGAATGACCCCCTATGTCCGAATCACCTGATGAATCTCCATCTAGGTTGCCTGCAATCTCTTGAGGAAGTCGTGATAGATAATCGGCTACAGAATTACTTTTCCCTGGCACATATTCCACTTGGAAGGAGTACTCCTGCAGTCTCGAGACTAACCTTGCAATGCGGGCTGTAGCATTCCATCCACCACCTGGAGGCAGAATGCCCACCAAAGGTTTATGATCGGTGCGAAGCACAAATCGCGAACCCCATATATAGTTACGAAAGTGCTCAATAGCCCAAACACATGCCACCAACTCCTTTTCGATGACCGCATACCTCCTCTCTGCGTCATTCAAAGTGCGAGAGGCAAATGCAACATTCCACTCGTCTCTGCCGCGTCTTTGAGACAATACACCCCCCACACCATACATACTGGCATCTACTGTAACAACGCATTGAGTTCTGATATCGAAAGGCCTAAGGGTAGGTGCACATGCAATTTCCTTTTTGATAGATTCAAATGCACATTCCTGCCTTTCCGACCAAACAAACTCCACATTTTTCCAGGTTAACTCTCTTAGAGGTTCCATTTTTGTTGCAAAATTCTCAATGAATTTGCTATAGTATTCACATAACCCAGCAAAAGACAAATGTTTTTCACAATTATCTGGCGTTGGTGCATCAGTAATGGCTTTAACCAGAGAGCTTTTTGGTACCACACCATTACCAGAGACAGTATGTCCCAGATAATCAACAGATTCAGCAAAGAAACTACACTTTTTGAATTTCAAGGTTAGCCCATTCCTATTGAACACATCACATACTTTAAGTAGATGGTCTTTGTGTTCCTCTTCATTTTTGGAATAGACCAACACATCATCTTGAAAACATTTAACAAATTTGTCCATACCTTTGAACATTATGAACATAGCTCTCTGAAAAACAGATGCCGCCGACACTAATCCAAAGGGCATACGTTTAAACTGGTATAGTCCTTGTGGAGTAATAAATGCAGTGAGGTGACGGGAATCTTCCGTGAGTTCAATCTGGTGATACGCCGACCTCAAATCTAACGTAGAAAAAATCTTTGCTCCATCGAGCATGCTTACCACTTCATTAATGTTGGGTAAAGGGTGGCAGTTGACTATAATACTAGCATTCAAAGCCCTCAAATCCACACAGAGTCTCAAGGATTTATTCGGTTTACGAGCTAAGACGATGGGTGAAACCCACTCAGAGGATTCCACCTCTTCAATAACACTATCCTTAACCATATCTTCCAAAATACCCTTCAGCTCCTCACGCACACCAATGGGAACATTCCTTAATTTTTGTACCATCGGTCTAGCATTCTCTTTCAGCCTAATCTTATGGCTGTAATTTTTCAACTTACCCAAGGTTTCAGAAAACACATGTGGGAATTTGGAAGAAATCCAATCTGTCTTATCACCATCCTCCACCAACATCACAGGTTCAACAGCTCTAGGATTCAAAATTATCCCCAATTCTGCTTGGTCTCTCCACCCCAAAACATTGACCCCTTTTTCAGCTACATACATTTTGATTTCAGCAGTACGTTCTTTAAAACTCACAGTAGTTTTCATGAACCCCACAACATTGATCGCTGTACCATGAAACCCCTCTGCCATTTTTATCTGATGGAGCCAAATCTGATACACTCCAAATAAATTTACATTTCTCAACAAAATAATCATGTGTGATGATTGTCCAAGGGGAACCAGAATCAGCCATGAGTTCTAATTCCTAACCTTCAATAAGTACAGTACACTTGGGCTTTTTCAGCTCCCTCCCAGGTTTGTCAATAAAATCATTCTTGACAGACAAGACAATTCCTTTTTCTCTCTCTTCCTGCACACATGAGATCTTCTTTTTCTCTCTACCCTTGCCACTTTTGGTCTCCCTGCATACTCTCGCAAAGTGCCCTAGCTTCCCACATTTGTTGCATTCTTTCCCAATAGCAGGACATAATGAGAAATTTGCTATGTGATTTAAACTTCCACATCTGTAACAAGACACTCGATCAATTTTCTTATTCCTTTCATCTTTCTTAATTGCTGTAGTGCGATGTGACTCTATATGAGACACTATTGTTCCCAACAGCTCCGACCACATCCCAGTCCGTTATTTTACTTTTTTCCGTGTCCTGTACCGTCTTCATCCACTTTTCTGATAGTTCCAATGCTTTTGCCATATTGATTAAGTCCTGTAATATTGGATCACCCATCACCCATAACTGCTCCTGAATTCTTCTGCTTCTCACATGCACGATGATCTGATCCATGATCATCTCGTCGGTAATGGACCCAAAATTACAGTGCACGAATAGACTGCGCAGTCCTGTCAAGAATTCATCAAATGTTTCACCATCTTGTTGAGTTCTAGTATAAAATTTAAATCTATTCAACGCTATACTTGTGGTTGGTTTAAATCTATTCTCCAGCTTGCATAAGGCATCTTTGAAAACATCAATCTCTTCATCTTGAATGTTCACTTGTGGTAATGTCCTGAAAATAAGTTGCCCTTCTGAGCCTAAACAATGTAACAAAATGTTCTTCTTTCTTTCTTGCGACATACCATCTTCGTCAATAGCTTTTAGATACGTTAAAAACTCCTCCTTCCACCTAGACCACGGTAGAGGTGGGTACCCTTTTAGTTGTAAAAGTTTTGCAGGAGGATTGAATTGCATATTTATTTAAGGAAGTACAAAAAAATAATATAACTCAAAGTAGCAGGTTTACAAGATTCAAAACATAGGCCCTCATTACGACCCTGGCGGTTTGTAACCGCCAGGGCCGCTGGACGCGGAGGCACCGCCGACAGGCCGGCGGTGCCCCGCGGGGCATTCTGACCGCGGCGGCTTAGCCGCGTTCAGAGAAGGGAAACCGGCGGTCTCCCGACGGTTTCCCGCTGCCCCCAAGGAATCCTCCAAGCCGGCGCAGCTTGCTGCGCCGGCTTGGGGATTCCGACTCCCCCTCCCGCCATCCAGTTCCTGGCGGTTCTCCCGCCGGGAACCGGATGGCGGGAGGGGGAGTCGCGGGGCCCCTGGGGGCCCCAAAATGTATTTCACTGTCTGCCTTGCAGACAGTGAAATACGCGACGGGTGCAACAGCACCCGTCGCACCTTCCCACTCCGCCGGCTCTATTACGAGCCGGCATCCTCGTGGGAAGGGAGTTTTTCCCTGGGCTGGCGGGCGGTCTTTTGGAGACCGCCCGCCAGCCCAGGGAAAAACTCATAATACCCTCCGCGGTCTTCTGACCGCGGAGCGGTATTACGGAGGGCGGAATTCTGGCGGGCGGCCTCCGCCGCCCGCCGGAATCATAATGAGGGCCATAGTCTTTGGAGCTCAACCAGAGTTCAAGGGTACATTGATGTGAACATACAGCAAATGGTAAGCGTTAATGTCGTATGCCGTTTTACCATTCACTTAGGTAATTTTCAATACACCAAGCATTTCAAAATATTCCGGCAGTGAGCGTCCTTCACAACGGGCTCACACCGATAATTTATTCCGTTGCTAAGCAATGCTCAAGAGGCCTCCAAACAAGAAGAAGACCGAACGCAGCGTGTATATGCTGTGTGCGTTTTACGAAGCGAGCACACGCTTCCTCGCAGCTGAGTGTTTACAAAAGAGCTCACGTTCTTTCGGGGTTGTTGTTGCTAAGCAACTACAACCTCTCCTTGTCAGTTCTTTGCCGCGTCTACCAGCGTGTATCACCGACCGGCAGTCCAGCGTCCAGAAAGAGCATCCTTCCGATAAACAGACAGGAAACCAGGAACGCGAAAACAGCATCCAGCAAGAACACCGTACACAGAAAGGTCCTCTCCGCGCTCGTCGCCAAATCTTGTATTTCAAAGAACTCAGGAACCAGGTACAATTTAAGAGTTTATTGGCAACAGGTAAACACGTCTACTTCTTCCTGAGATCAACCGTACACTGAGCCCCCCGCGCTCCCACATTCCATAGACCTCCCACAGGCTTCCACATTCTACCGCATACCACATTCCTTAAAGCAATCCCCCCCCAATAACTTTAACAGAGCATAACAGAATGGAAATAAGTTTTATGAACCAATCATAAAATAGGTCGATTCACAAAATTCGTAGTGGGTGGCAATCCAGCCTACCTCATCAATATTAATGAGGTAGGTCTCAAATTCTGATCCATTATGATTTGCTGTCATCACATGAACGATGGCCTGTTGGGCTCAGCAGGCAACCATGTCTGTGCTTTTAAATAAAGCAAGATATATTTTTAATGTAGTTCGCAGGGGCTTAGCTTCAGGAGGGATGTTTGTGGTGTTAAACCCCCTTAATAAATGTACTTGTATAAATAGTTGGGTGCAGGTGCGTTCATTCAGGTATGAGGAGGTGTTTGTCAGATTTCAAGAGGAATTTTTACACACACAGACAAAAAGCTCACACCTTCTCTACGTCTCTCTGTTTGGAAAGACCTTAAAAATGTTGGTTATTTCACAAAATGATGTGATTTCCCTCACTTAGTACCCCTACCAATATGCATTCAGCTCCCTTTCGGATGCACCTCAGCCCCTGTTATGTGCCCTGCTTGTTGTATAATGATGTATTTTAACAATATGTGCCAGCATGATTGTTGAGAAATCTGAAGCTCACACCCCCCAAACATACTGGCCAAGCTATGCCCCTGACAGCCCGTTTTATTTAACAGGAAACTGGATGTGTTTACAAAAAAAAAAAGAAAAGTTTTCCAAACCATTTTTTAAGACTAGGCATTGGTTTATGGGATCACTACCTCCTCCTTAAACTTTTTTTCAACATTTACAAGGGGGAATGGGTCACTTAGAGACTCCTTCCTATTTGTAAACCGGTTACCGCCTCTTTTGAGATGTTGGTAACCCATCACTGGTTCACAAGCACAATTGGACCCTCAGGAATCGCAAATATGGAAGGATGTCTTAACACGCCCCCAATAATTTGTGATTCAGTAACATGCTACCGAATGGCAACTTTTTTCTGATGGATACAGCTACCTTTGGATTCCTCACCTTATGAATTCTCCCAATGTGGCAGCATTCAACAGAAACTTTTTTCTCAGCTCTTCACATCGACGAGGATGTCACAATTGCATGGCTCCGCACGCAACTCCGTCTGACGTCATCGTGGCAATAAGAAGTCCTCGCTGGCGTGCTGACGTCAGTTCCCTTTTTTCCGTGGCTTCAACGCTAACGGTTTTCTCCGAGCTCTCAAGAAGCAACTGTTTCGAAGGTGTCTTATTGTACCTGTTACAATGTCTCCTCCTAAGAAGTCAGGGTTTAAACCTTGTCGGGAGTGCGGGGGTCGTATGTCTGTCACAGACCCTCATGATGATTGCTTATGGTGTCTCAGTTCGGACCACGATGTAGAAGAGTGCATGTCCTGCCAAAGGATGAATCCGAAGGCGCTGTAAGAAAGAGAGGCTAAACTCTTTTTAGCTTAGGTGAAGAAAGGACACAGAAGTAATCGAAGGTCTAAGACTAGAGACTCATCATCCCATAAGAAGCGGCACTGACACAACCCTCGACGTCGTTCTTCTAGAGGTCAGTCTCGATCTCCGTCTCTATCTAGACGGTGTCACACGGCGTGGGAGGTTAGTCCCACTGTAACTCCCCAGCCTCAAAGTCCTCAGGCTTTGCCGACACCATCGCTCATGGAGGTGGTTGAGTCCCCAGCGAGTCCTCACTTTTCACCTGGGGTTCAAGAATTGGTAGCACAGGTTCTGGATCCGACCCAAGTGCTGCACGAAGATCTAAGGTTTCCTCCATTCCCGACTCCGGGAGCGGATCCGGCGCATTTCTGAATGCCATGTTCAGTATCTTCAATAAGGGTATGGCCCCTGCTGGTGCACCGGCTGGTCCCACGGGTCCTTTGGCATTCTCCTTGGGCTCTCCGGCTCCATACAAGTCGGCTCCGTTTGTGCCTTTTTATCAGGCTGAGGGTGCCGGTTCGGTGCCGATGACACCGCCTCATAGGCAGACGGCGCTGATGACAGCGCTTCATATGCCGAGTCAACTCCAGCGCCAGATGGATCCCTGTCGGGACAAAGTGCATCTCCTTCTTCTCCCTTTCCGCACCTATCTGTTTTGAAGCCGGCGTCATCAATGTCAGCTAACTCCATGTCGACGCCAAGGTTGGAGGCCAGGTTGAGGTCACGGAGGAGAGCGCTGAGGCCCTTGGAAGAGCAAGAGTACCAGAGACAGCTGTTGGAGAAAGGAGAGATTGCTGAGCCCTTGGGAGAATTTCAGAGCCTAGACTCAGCTAGTGGGCTGGACACTTCCCCTGAATGGGATCTTTCATCCCCAGGGGAATTTACGGAAGAGGCAGCTTCCTTCTATTCTATTATCAAGAAGGCTGTAGATTTTTTCTACCTTCTATTGCCAGCTACTGAAGTTAAAACAAACATTTTGACTGAAGTCTTACATCCTTCCTCTACTTCAGCGGAGCCCTTTCTCCCATTCAATGATGCTCTTACGGAACCTATTTTAAAGGTCTGGAGAAAGCCTGTTACATCACCAGCTGTGTCCAGAACTGTTGCAAGAAGGTACAGGGTTGCTCCGGGGGATCCGGGGTTTTTGTCACAGCATCCGACTCCGGAGAGCTTGGTGGTCCAGACTTCTTGTTCGGCTCGTTCTGCACCAGGCTCCTTTCCTGTTACTCCATCGGACAGGGAGGCCAAAAGGATGGAGCAGACAGCGAAGAAGACTTTCCCATCCTGCAATATGGTCCTAAAATCGGTCAATGCTACCTGTGAGTTGAGTAGATATGTGCACGCCCTGATGGACATGGCTAGAGCTGTAGTGCCTAACTTGCCTCAGGATATACAGGGGCAGTTCGATGAGCTCCTGTCGGACACCCAAGCTGTGGCCCAACAGATCATCCAGTCTGGTCTTGATACTACAGACTCAGTGGCCAGGGCGATGGGTACTTCAGTCGCCACCAGGAGACATGCGTGGCTAAGGTCTTCTGGGTTTTCAACAGATGCCCAGGCAACTTTATTGGACCTTCCTTTTGATGGAGAAAGGTTGTTTGGGGTCAAAGCAGACTCTGCCTTAGAGCACTTTAAAGAAAGTAGGGCCACGGCGAAGTCTTTGGGACTGCAATATTGTGGGGAAATGGTATGCCCTTCCCTTTCAGGAGTTTCCTCTCCCGTCCTTCCCCGTCCTTCGTTTTGTTCAGAGGATCATCTCCTGTTGCTTTAGCAGGAGGTTCAAGTACTTTTATCAAAAGACACAGTGGACTTTGTTCCAGAGCAGGAAAGGGGTCATGGATGCCATTCAAGATATTTCCTGATTCTCAAGAAGGATGATCGATTGAGACCTATCCTGGATCTGAGGATTTTGAATTGGTTCCTCAAACAGGAGAAATTCAAGATGCCGACCCTAGCCAGGGGCTTCTGGCGTTGAACAAAGAGGATTGGATGGTGTCTGTGGACTTGAGGATGCTTACTTTCATATCCCCATTCTCAAGTCACACATGACGTATCTCCGGTTTTTGATGGGGTCGCAACACTACCAGTTTGCGGTCCTTCCATTTGGTCTTACTTCCGCACCTCGAGTCTTTACGAAGGTGATAGCGGTGGTTGCAGCAAATCTCAGTAGGAAGGGAATAGCGGTACTCCCTTACCTAGATGATTGGTTGATCAAAGCCAAGACCACGGAGCTTGTGTTGCATCACCTCCAAATGACAACGCAGTTGTTGTTCAGTCTGGGCTTTACGGTAAACATGCCCAAGTCTCACCGGGAGCCCTCTCAATGCCTCCTGTTCATAGGGGCAGTACTGGATACAACATTGAATCGGGCCTATCCTCCGCCTCAGCGATCCAGGACATTCAGGCGTTGATTCCAATGTTTCAAAATGGAGCGGTTGTTCCATTCCTCAAGGTCCTACGTCTGCTCGGTCTGTTCGCTTCTTGCATTCTGTTGGTCGCTCATGCACTTTGGCACATGAGGGCTCTCCAATGGTGCCTCCACAAGCATTGGTTTCAACACAAAGGGGACCTCGAAGAGTCAATAACGATCTCCAGAGACACTGCAAAGGATCTGAGATGGTGGGCTGTGGATGGCATCCTTTCTCAAGGAAGGCCGTTTGCTCTACCACCTCCAGTGGCCACGGTCATAATGGATGCTTCAACTCTAGGGTGGGGTCCTCATCTGGGGGACCTGGAGATCAAAGGTCTTTGGTTTCCAGTGGAACAGAGTTTTCACATCAACCTGCTAGAATTGCGGGCAATACGTCTGACTCTCAAGACCTTCCTCCCATCCCTTCGCAGTCAGTCAGTTCAGGTTGTGACGGACAACACTACTGCGATGTGGTGCATCAACAAGAAGGGAGGAGTAGGGTCGTACCTTCTCTGCAGAGAGGCTCTGTGGCTCTGGTCCTGGGCACAGGACCATGGGATTTGCATAGTAGCAAAACATCTGGCCGGAGTTATTAACGTACGTGCGGACGGTCTCAGTCGGCATTTCTCGGCCCATCACGAGTGGCGTCTCCATCTGGATCTGATTCTTCACATCTTCAGGATGTGGGGTTTTCCACAGATAGACCTGTTTGCCACTCGGGAGAACGCACACTGCCTGTCGTTCTGCAGCCTCCAGTATCCAGTGCAAGGAGCTTTGGAGGACCCGTTTCAGATGTCTTGGTGCGACCGGTTACTTTAAACGTTTCCCCCATACCCTTGATTCCTCGGGTTCTGAGGAAGATTCACCAAGATCGGGCTCAAGTCATTTTAATAGCTCTGGATTGGCCGAGAAGGGTGTGGTACACAGACATTCTCCAACTCCCAATGTGCCCTCTGCTCCCTCTCCCTCTCAGGGCAGATCTCCTCTCGCAGTCGCAGGGGCAGGTTCTATACCCCCACCTCCAGAGCCTGCACCTACATGCCTGGAGATTAAACTGGGCAATCTAAGTTCCTTTTTTCTCCTGCCAGAAGTGGTGAATGTTATCTTGTCGGCCAGGCGACACTCCACCAAGACTGTTTATGCCGGCAGATGGGCAAAATTTGTGACTTGGTGTGGAAAGAGACAAATTGATCCCTTGAAAGCCCAGTACGTGGGGAGTTTGGAGACGGATATCTCTTAGGTATAGCTGAAAACACCTTGCAGACATACACACAGGTCGATGTGGAACCCATCTATGCCCAGCTAACACTGTACATTTTGTGCCACACAGGTGACAGTGCATATGCACTGCGACCATGGATACTTACCCTGTACTTAACACCCAGCAATGAGACAGAGAGGCAATACAACAGTGCTCATAAGAGGACCAGAAATATCATAGAATGGACCTTTGGACTGCTGAAAGCTAGATTCAGATGCCTCCACAGAAGTGGAGGTGCCCTCCAGTATACCCCAATAACAGCTTTCAAGATTGTTGTCGCATGCGCTATCCTGCACAACATTGCCACCAGACGTGGGCTACCTCTCACCCCAGAAGACCCAGATTCGGAGGATGAAGAGCAAGAGCTATCACATCGCCATCATGGGGATAGAAGCATCACAAATCAAGGCAGACTGAGACGGGAACACATTGCAAACCAATACTTTGGAAGGTACGTGCTAACTGTCACCACACGCACTAATGTCACACACAAAGAGTCCAGGTGTGAAGTGGAACTAACAAGTATTTTAATTTGTTCAACAAAAAATTAACTAAATACAATGACAACAGTTCAGGGGCTGTAACAGTCCTCCTGGCATGAGGACACATTGACCTCATGTGCCCCAACCCCAGGACAGTGTGGAGCTCATATCCGACGCCGGCCTCGGCCAGCATGGCTGGTACCAGGGGTGTCAGCAGTGCCTTGCCTTGCGCTTCCACTGCGCAACACCCTGGTGTCACTGGCAGAGACACTGCTGATGGTGGAGCCCTCCTCGCTGTCTTGCGGCGTGTCAGCCGCACCCCTGGCCACCTGCCGTGTCTCCATAATATCGACAGCGTGGCTGAGAGGGCCCAGTCCACTTCTTGCCACATCACTGGCAAAGTGGCCCATGTCAACTTGGAGGCTGATCGTGCGCCTAGAAAGGCCAGTAGTGTTCACATCCAGCCTGACTATTGATGCAGACATGCGGTTCAGCCGGTTAAGTAGCTGCCTGTCACGACGCCTTGCACCCTCTGTCTCAGTTAGTAGTCCGGCCACAAGTTGTCTCATAGAGAGTGCAAGGTCGCCCACATGTGTGTTCATTTGTTGCAACTCCGTTTGTACAAGCTGCATGCGTCTGCCTTGCTTTCGCTCCATGCGCCGCAATGCCCTTGTAATTCTCCTAATCTCCTGTTTCTGATGGATACAACTACCTGTGGATTCCTCACCTAATGAATACTCCCATGGCGCCAGCATTGGACGGAAATCTTCTTCCTAGTCTCTGCACGTCGACGAGGACGTCACTCTAGCCCACGCAACGCCGTCTGACGTCATATAGGCAATAAGAGGTCCTCGACGACGTGCCGACGTCAGTTCCCTTTTTTCCGTGCATTCGAAACGGTTATCTTCGAGGGAGCAACTGTTACTTTCGTGGTTACAGTGTATTTTTTGCTGCGTAGTCCTTCGCTGCAGTAATAATGTCGCAGAGAAAGTCGGGTTTTAAGCCTTGTCGTGAGTGTGGGGGCAAGATGTCAGTTACGGATCCTCACTCCGACTGTCTTTGGTGTTTAAGCTCCGACCACGACGTCTCGACTTGCGATTCATGCCAGCACATGAATCCAAAGGCCCTCAAGGAACGTGAGGCGAAGTTGTTTATGGCGAAGTCGAAGAAAGAAAAACATCATAAGAAGTCTTCTTCGCCAAGGCATCGGCGTCATCGAGACTCCCGGCGCCGTAGAGAATCACGGCGCCATTCGAGCAAGGAGACTCGTTCCAGGTCTTCGGATCGGCGCCGGAGGTCTTGGGAGGTCAGTCCCACGGTCATGCCGCATCCATCGACGCCGTTGCCCTCTCCGGTGTCACCGACTTCACCTGGACAGGCGTCGGTGATTGAAGTGGTGCAGCCTCTGGTGTTGTCCCCGGCGTCGCAGACGTCGAGGCCGGCGTCGGGGTCGCCTTCGATACAGGCACCCCAGTATCCGGCTTTTCCCACCCCTGGAGCCGATAGTACCGCATTCCTAAATGCGATGTATACCATCTTCCAACAGATGGCTCCAGGGGGTGCTCCGGCTGGCCCTTTGGCCTTTTCATTGGGTGATCCTGCGCCTCTACGGCCGGCACCCTTTATGCCCTTACTCCCTTTTGGGAACGTGGGCTCGGTGCCGGTGTCGGCGCCGGTGGCCGCTCCGGTGGCTTCGGAGGGATTGGCCCCGGAGATTTCCATCCCGTCGACGTCGGGATTTCGTCCTGTGACTCCGGTGGGTCCACCCGCTCCGAGTGCTCTTTCATCTGCGCCGAAGTTACCTGTGGCGCCAGACGCGGCGTCGGTAGCTTCTGAAGATCGGCGCCGATCTTCGGCTTCGGCGGAGGCATTGTCGACTCCGCGTATCGAGCAGAGGCTTCATTCGAGGAGACGTGCTCTCCGTTTATTAGAGGAGCAGGAGTACCAACGAGTCCTGGAAGAAGGAGAACTAGAGGACTCGGGTGATGGACTGCATGGTCTAGATACAGCCAGTGGGCTGGACACTTCCCCTGAGTGGGATCTTTCGTCTCCAGGGGAATACACGGAGGAGGCTGCTTCCTTTCACGCAGTGGTACGGAAGGCAGCTAGTTTTCTGGACCTGCCTTTGTCGGTGGCAGAGACAAAACAGAACCTTCTGGCAGAGGTGCTTCATCCGGCCTCAGCTGCGGCAGAGCCTCTATTGCCCTTTAATGACGCTTTGCTGGATCCGGTGCTAGAGGTGTGGAAGAGACCAGTATCTTCCCCAGCGGTTCATAGAACCGTAGCCAGGAGGTATCGAGCTGCACCAACTGACCCTGGCTTTCTTTCTAGGCACCCTACACCGGAGAGCTTGGTGGTGCAGGCCTCCTGTTCATCCAAATCAGCGCCTGGTTCTTTCCCGACGGTGCCTGGGGACAGAGACTCGAAGAAACTGGATGCGCAGTCCAAGAAAATCTTTTCGTCCTGCAGTCTGGCGTTGAAGGCCACCAACGCAACTTGTATCCTGGGGAGATATGTTCATGCTCTTATGGATGACATTTCCTCATCATTTACGGAGCTTCCCCAGGGTCTTTTGGATGTTGTTTCAGATGCCCAGGCTGCTGCAACCCAGATTATTCAGGCTGGGCTGGATACGACCGACTCGGTGGCCAGAGCAATGGGCACGACTGTGGTGGCAAGGAGACAGGCCTGGCTCCGTAATTCGGGGTTTTCTGCAGATGTGCAGTCAACCCTTTTGGATCTCCCTTTTGATGGGGACAAGCTGTTTGGCACCAAGGCAGATTCGGCCTTGGAACGTTTTAAGGAGAGCAGGGCCACAGCCAAATCGCTAGGACTCCAAGCTCCTTCTTCCTCTGCCTCTTCCAGGATTTTCAGGAGGTTTCGGGGATTTGGGCGTGGCTCTTCCTCCTCTTCCTTTCGGGGGAGATTCCAGCAACCTGCCTCTTCCCATCCCTATAGATCTTTTAGAGGGAGAGGGAGGGCCCGCACCAGAGGAGCCTCTCAGCAGCACTCTGCCTCTTCCTCGTCCTCTGGAGGGGTGCAGCAGGGAAAGCAGCCTTAGGCTTCCACCATTTCCCACTCACTCCTCTCCTGTAGGGGGAAGATTACAGCATTTTCTCCGCAAGTGGAAGACTATTACAACGGACACTTGGGTTCTCAGTATTGTGGGAAAAGGCTACACCCTTCTCTTTCGGGAGTTCCCGCCCCTCATCCCGCCCCGCCCATCTTATTGTTCAGAAGAACACCTCCTGTTGCTAGAACAGGAGGTACAAGTCCTCCTTTCAAAGGGCGCGGTAGAGTTGGTCCCAGAGCAGGAAAGGGGTCGAGGTTGTTACTCAAGGTATTTCCTGATTTCCAAGAAGGATGGTCGGTTGAGACCAATCCTGGACCTGAGGATCTTGAATTGGTTCCTCAAACAGGAAAAGTTCAAGATGCTGACCCTAGCTCAGGTGCTTTTGGCGTTGAACAAGGAAGATTGGATTGTGTCTGTCGACTTGCAGGATGCTTACTTTCATATCCCGATACTCAAGTCACACAGGAAGTATCTCCGGTTTATGGTGGGATCGCAGCACTATCAGTTTGCGGTCCTTCCGTTTGGTCTTACTTCAGCACCTCGAGTCTTCACGAAGGTGATGTTGGTGGTTGCGGCAGAGCTCAGAAGGAAGGGGATAGCAGTATTCCCTTACTTGGACGACTGGTTGATCAAAGCCAAGTCGCCGGAGCTTGTGTCGCATCATCTGCAGTCAACGACTCAGTTGTTGTTCGACCTGGGTTTTTCGGTGAACGAGCCCAAATCTCACCTGGAGCCCTCTCAGCGCCTCCTGTTCATAGGGGCAGTACTGGATACAACATTGAGTCGAGCCTTTCCTCCGCCTCAGCGGATTCAAGATATTCAGGAATTGGTTCCAATGTTTCGAAATGGAGCGGTAGTTCCAGTCCTCAAGGTCCTTCGTCTGCTCGGTCTGTTTGCCTCCTGCATTCTGTTGGTCACGCATGCTCGCTGGCACATGAGCACTCTTCAGTGGTGCCTCCGAAGGCAGTGGTCTCAACACAAAGGAGATCTAGAAGGTTCTGTCAAGATCTCCAGAGATGCTGCTGTGGACTTGAAGTGGTGGATTGCGAGCAACAATCTTTCACAAGGAAAGCCGTTCGCGCAGTTGCCACCAGTGGCCACGGTCATAACGGATGCTTCCACTCTAGGGTGGGGAGCTCATCTGGGGGATCTGGAGATCAAAGGCCTTTGGTCTCCAGAGGAGCAGATGTTTCATATCAATCTGTTAGAGTTACGGGCTGTACGTCTGGCTCTCAAGGCCTTCCTCCCTTCCCTTCGTGGTCAGTCGGTACAGGTCCTGACGGACAATACTACCACGATGTGGTACATAAACAAACAGGGAGGAGTAGGGTCGTACCTTCTCTGCAGAGAAGCTCTTCGACTATGGTCCTGGGCAAAGGACCATCAGATTTGCTTGGTAGCAAATCATCTGGCCGGGGTCTTGAATGTACGTGCGGACGGTCTCAGTCGCCAATTCTCGGCAGACCACGAGTGGCGTCTCCATCCAGATCAAGCCCGTTTGATCTTCCAAAGGTGGGGGTTTCCTCGGGTAGATCTGTTTGCCACTCTGGAGAACGCGCATTGTCCGTTATTCTGCAGCCTCCAGTATCCGATGCAGGGAGCGTTAGGGGACGCGTTTCAAATAACCTGGTGCGGCCAGTTGCTTTACGCGTTTCCTCCCATACCCTTGATTCCTCGAGTATTGAGGAAGATTCGCCAAGACCGGGCGCTAGTCATCTTAATAGCTCCGGATTGGCCAAGGAGGGTGTGGTACTCCGACCTTCTCCAACTCTCAATGTGCCCTCCGCTCCGTCTCCCTTTCAGGGCAGACCTCCTCTCGCAGTCGCTGGGGCAGGTTTTACACCCCAACCTCCAGAGTCTGCACCTACATGCCTGGAGATTGAACGGGGCAACCTGAGTTCCTTCTCTCTCCCGCCTGATGTAGTGGATGTTATATTAGCAGCCAGGCGACACTCCACTAAATCTATCTACGCTAATAGGTGGTCTAAATTTGTTGCGTGGTGTGGAGAGAGGCAGATTGATCCCTTACATGCTCATCTATCGGACGTTTTGTCTTTTGCTCTCTCTCTAGCGCAGAAAGGTTGTGCAGTGGCTACCATTAAGGGTTATTTGTCGGCCTTGTCAGCCTTCATTTGTCTTCCAGACCAACCATCGTTATTTAAATCCCCTATTGTTATCAGATTCTTGAAAGGTCTTCTAAATAAATATCCTCCAAAACCATTCGTTATGCCGCAATGGGATTTGTCTTTGGTCCTGACTTTCCTTATGGGGTCCCCTTTTGAGCCTATGCATTCTTGCCCCTTAAGGTATTTGGTTATAAAAACAGTTTTCCTGGTAGCTATAACATCTGCAAGGAGAGTGAGTGAGTTGCAGGCCTTATTGGTAAAGCCCCCTTATACAACTTTTTATGGGGATAAGGTGGTGTTGAGGACCAAGGCTGCTTTCCTCCCGAAGGTTGTTTCACCCTTCCATTTGGCTCAGACAATTACTTTGTCCACGTTCTATCCTCCGCCTCATCCTTCTAAAGAGGAAGAAAGACTGCACCGTCTGGACCCAAAGAGGGCGTTGAGCTTCTTTATTGATAGAACAAAGGATTTCAGGCTGGAGGATCAGCTGTTCATCGGGTACGTGGGCAAGAGGAGAGGAAAGGCAGTCCACAAGAGAACACTCTCCAGGTGGGTGGTTCTTTGCATTAAAATCTGTTACTCTTTGGCAAAGAAGGACCCTCCTGAGGGCATTAGAGCTCATTCCACCAGAGCTAAGTCGGCCACTTCGGCCTTGGCCAGGGGTGTTCCTGTGGTTGACATCTGCAAGGCCGCAACTTGGTCGTCCCTTCACACTTTTGCGAAACATTACTGTTTGGACTCTGAGGTCAGAAGGGACGGCCATTTTGCACGTCAGTGCTGCAGGATTTCTTGGTTTGACCATTTAGGCACCCGCCACCGGGCGTGGTACTGCTTTGGGACTCTATTCATTAGGTGAGGAATCCACAGGTAGTTGTATCCATCAGAAGAACGAGTTACTTACCTTCGGTAACGACTTTTCTGGTGGATACATTAGCTACCTGTGGATTCCTCACGGTCCCACCCGCCTCCCCGTTGCCTTTCTGGTCTTACCAAGTAATCCTTGAGTGCGCTCCTCTTGGTCTTCAAGGTTGCAATAGACGTTGTATATATGGATACGTGTGTATATTATCTGTATATATATATATATATATATATATATGTATATTTCTTTGTGTACATACATGATTTGCATATATTTGTTCGTTATATTAAATTTACAGCTATTCATTGCAATATTGTGTATTTTACAAGGTTATGGGATGTTGCCTTGCTCTTTCATTGTATTGGGTGGTTGTTCTCATGCACGTAAAAAATGTTGGTACTGACGTCGGCACGTCGTCGAGGACCTCTTATTGCCTGTATGACGTCAGACGGCGTCGCGTGGGCTAGAGTGACGTCCTCGTCGACGTGCAGAGACTAGGAAGAAGATTTCCGTTGAATGCTGGCGCCATGGGAGTATTCATTAGGTGAGGAATCCACAGGTAGCTAATGTATCCACCAGAAAAGTCGTTACCGAAGGTAAGTAACTCGTTCGTTTGCAGGCGCTGACCCCGTAGGAGTGCGGCCTCAGCACGTGACATGGAGGCGTCCCCTGACTCTGCCTGCCGCTCTGATGTTACATTTACACGTCACCTGCGATGCAGTGGAGGCTCCGTGTCTGCTACAGTGGCACTGTGGCTGGGACCAGGTGCTGGATCACACACCAGTATGGCAACTGGTGTATCATGAGGGGACTGAGTGTTGGTGGTGCAGGTCTCAGTGGTGGCTGGTCCTGATTCTTCTGTTGGCTGCTGGCTGACCAGTGGCCCCTGGATGCTTTGGCTGGTGGGGGTGTCTTGTGGGAGACCTGTGGGACATAGGGAACACACTGTCAGTATCTACTATCTGTTATATGTTTCCTAATAAACTGTTGCCTATCAACTGCCTACTTTACTACATTGCCCATAATGCACCATTCTGGTGGTTGCTACTCTGAAATGGAGCTATTTTGGTTGTGCATGCTGCTGTGTACTGGGTGGGTGGGGGTATGGCATTATTGAGGGTACATGCATGTCTCATGGTACTCACCGGTTGATGGTCCTGGCTCTGATGTATCCAGATCTTCCATCCCGCACACTGCCTCTGGCTCAAGGGTCTCCTCAACTCTTTCCTGGTATTGTGGACGGTCCCCCTCCAGTGCCCCTCATCTCCCGGAGCCGCTCTGCCACCCTCTCCTTGGTCCGGGAGCGCAGGTCATACCACCATTTTTTGAGTTCTTCGATGCTCCGGTGGCTGACACCCAGGGAGTTCACTTTGTCTTGGATGTCCGTCCATATTTTTCTCTTTTCCACCTCTGGCACAGTGAGGGCTGCCCTCCCAAATAGTTGGTCATGGTGCTGGCAGCACTCCTCTGTCAGCACCTCCAGCTCTTTCTCTGCAAATTTAAGTTTGCGCTTCCTTGGTGTCTTAGCCATGGTAGCTGTTGTTCCCTCTGTTTGCAGTTCTGCTGTTAAAATGGGTGTGGTCCTCCCTCCTCCCAGGTGTATTTGTAAACTTCCTGGCTGTGAAGTCATCATCATGAGCCAGGAAGTGTTTTCCAGAGTGTTCTGCAGCACCTGCATTCAATTTGCAGCACAGTCGCAATTTGCGACACCCACTCGCAAATTGCGTGTTCGTTTTTAGCGCGGTCGCAAAAAGCGACCTCGCAAACAGCGGACTTGCAATCTGCAGTGCGACTTCATTTGCGAGTCGCAAATTGAAGACGCGTTTTCTTCTTGGATACCATTTAGCGAGTCGCAAATTGCGAGTCGCAAATTGCGAGTCGCAACGACTCGCAATATCCGACTCGCGAAATTTTTCCTACCACATCTGGCCCTTAGTGTCAAACCTCCCTTTATGTCATTATATACTGACAAAGTAGTGCTGAGAACCAGGGCGGCTTTCCTTCCTAAGGTTGTCACTCCTTTCCATTTAGGGCAGTCTATTACTCTTTCATCCTTCTATCCTCCTCCTCACCCTTCAAAGGAGGAAGAAAGACTCCATCGCTTAGACCCTTGAAGGGCTCTTAGTTTCTATGTTGAAAGAACAAAGGACTTTCGTTTGGATGACCAACTCTTCGTTGGATATGTGGGCAACATGAAAGGCAGAGCTGTCCATAAAAGATCCATATCCAGGTGGGTCATTCTTTGCATTAAGATCTGTTATTCATTGGCAAAGAAGGTTCCTCCTTAGGGTATTAGAGCTCATTCCACCAGGGCTAAGTCTGCAACTTCAGCATTGGCTAGAGGTGTTCCTGTAGTGGATATTTGCAAGGCAGCAACTTGGACTTCCCTCTATACTTCCGCGAAGCATTACTGCTTGGATTCAGAAGTTAGGAGGGATGGCCATTTTGCACATGCTGTGCTGCAGGATTTCTTGGTGTGACCGGTCAGGCACCCACCTCCGAGTGCGGTACTGCTTTGGGACTCTATTCATAAGGTGAGGAATCCACAGGTAGTTGTATCCATCAGAAGAACAAGTTACATACCTTCGGTAACGCTTTTTCTGGTGGATACAGTAGCTATCGGTGGATTCCTCACAGTCCCACCCGCCTCTCCGTTGCCTGTCTGGTCATACCAAGACTTCTTTATTATAAATGTATATACGTTTTGATTATTTTTTATATGAATACATGTTGTAGTTGTATTATATCTGAATTGCAATATATATATATATATATATATGTATATATATATATATATATATATAGGTGCTTTCGTGAGGTCAGTTTTCACCTGTTCGCCTCAAAGGCACGTAAAAAAGGGTGAAACTGATGTCAGCATGCCGGCGAGGACTTCTTATTGTCACGATGACGTCAGACGGAGTCGCGTGCAGAGGTGTGCAATTGTGACGTCCTTGTTGACGTGAGGAGCTGGGAAGAAAGTTTCCATTGAATACTGGCGCATTGGGAGAATTCATAAGGTGAGGAACCCACAGGTAGCTACTGTATCCACCAGAAAAGGCGTTACCAAAGGTAAGTAACTTGTTTGTTTTGTACATACCCAAAAGCTATTTTGCGGTTGCACAGGCTTGTGTTTTGTTCATCAGTGCCTTTGCAACCACATAATATCTTTGTACATTAGGCTTCTTTGTTCTTTAACCCAGGGAAAACACTGAGTGGGTCATTCCGACCCCGCCGCGGCGGTCATTCTGACTTTCCCGCTGGGCCGGCGGGCGATCTCCAAAAGATCGCCCGCCGTCCCAGCGGGAAAGCCCCTGCAAAGAGGAAGCCGGCTCCGAATGGAGCCGGTGGATTTGCAGGGGTGCGACGGGTGCAGTGGCACCCGTCACGATTTTCAGTGTCTGCAAAGCAGACACTGAAAATCTTTGTGGGGCCCTGTTAGGGGGCCCCTGCACTGCCCATGCCGGTGGCATGGGCAGTGCAGGGGCCCCCAGGGGCCCCATGACACCCGTTCCCGCCATCCTGTTCCTGGCGGTAAAAACCGCCAGGAACAGGATGGCGGGAAGGGGGTCGGAATCCCCATCCCACCATGGAGGATTCCCTGGGCCAGGGGTAAACCGGCGGGAAACCGCTGGTTCCCCTTTTCTGAACGCGACTTTACCGCCGCGGTCAGAATGGCCCAGGAAGCACCGCCAGCCTGTTGGCAGTGCTTCCGCGGTCGTTGGCCCTGGCGGTCGGTGACCGTCAGGGTCAGAATGACCCCCTGAGTTGCTGTGCCCACTAAATGTCACCCTGTGTGTACGAGACAAATTGTATTTAAGGCGATGAAACCTCACTTGGTTCAAAATTTACTGAGGTCACTGTGATTATTAATTGATAATGAAAAGCAACTGAATTCTTAATGACCGTTATTCACTGCTGACTTAAACGAGAGACATGAACCTGTGACATTGAACTGTTCCACTGAGCCAGATAACACAGTTTCTATTTTCAGGCCTGCGAGCTATATAGTCACAAACATGAATTTAAGAATAAACATGAAGGAAAAATAAATTCGAAAGGCATAGCTCGTGTTCCCTTTAAGGCTTTGATGACTAGGCTGGGTGCCTGAAGATAAGTCTTCACTGCTCTTCTAAGAAGGCCTGAACACAGGCTTGTTCTGTCCCCAGCATCCTAGTCTGCTGTGATTTCACCAGCAGTCTGTCTTCTGCGTTTACATGTTTTTTGACCGTCCGCTGTGAAATATTTTCTCTCATTAATGTTGTCACTTACAAAGCTTTTGTGGTGTAGTAAGATGCATTTTGTGTACTTTCAACATAGTTGTTGTTTTATTTGATTTGATGTGTACAGCAAGTTGTGTAGTTGTTCAAAATGTGAAAGCAAATGTTCATCAATGTCCCTCTTTTGCAGGTTGCTGTTTATTGGATAACTTTTATGTAAGAAGGGATGGTACCAGGAGGGAAGGAACCAGGATGTATTTAATCAAGAAAGGTATGTATTGCCCATCTTTGGAGAGGCAAAGTAAATGTTCTCCCCAAAATAAATGTAGCACCGCCTCTCAGTCAGTAAATTGAACTGGCCCTTCCCACACAATTATGCCGTATTGTATGAGTTAGAGAAGCAGTTGATTATGTCTATGTGCTGCTCCGCCACATCTCCGAGGTGGCCCATCAAGCTGATTTATCATGGATGCTGATATCTGCTTCGAGTTTGGGCAACAGTTGCTTCTTCAATGGGACTGGATAGCTGTTGTAGATCCAGTTTCTTATAAGGTGGCACAGCCAGCTGTCAATCGTGTCACATATTTATAGATTGTTGCGCTGTCCTGGGAATGGGTGAGCGAGCCAGAGATGTTATGTGGAAAAATGTGGTAACATTTTTCAACGAGACTTCAGGATCTGAGGCATTATGGGGGTTTGTTTTCACAGCTTTCTAAGTTACCTTATTATTATATCTCTGTAGTGCCTGACTAGCATAGGTTATGTATTTACTCTACTGCAAGAAGCAGGATGTTACCAAACTGTCATGTCTGAGAGGTTTAAGGTAATTAAAAATAAACATAGTCCGACCATGATTTCTCTGTGTGGCCAGTGTGTTTGCGGTGCATGCCTGGCGAAATGCGCTTAGCTGCTTTTGATTGAAGCCAGTGCCTGCATATTTAGCAGTAACTCGCTTGCCGTCTTGCAAAATTTCGATCAACAGGTCAATTAGCCCATTATAAATATTTACTTAGCTGATCTCTGCAGGAGGAGGTTCAATTCTGGGAATTCGTCCAAAAAATGCGGGTTGTGTCCAGGACCGTGATTAAACACTGTTTCAGTGAAAGAGCTATTTTTGCCCCTGTGCAGTGGGTGACTACCTTCCCAAGGGTGGGTACAGAATATTACATAGTTCTCTGCACTTCAGCAGGGTCGTGTGAGCCAGAATTACCACATTCCCTGAAGACCTGCTTTGATGAAATGTGTTTTTAGTCCACCTCATTCAGACTCATTTGAAATACGGTCTGTTTACTCCCCTTTTGCTTACGGACCCAGTCTGAAAGTCATTTTCTCCGTTTTTGAGAGAAAGCTAATAACCAGACAATTTGTAGACAGTCATTTTGGCAGCATGCCTTTTCAGGTGTTTTTCTCAGCCTGCCTTTATCTTTGTTTTGGTGTTTTTGAGACAATGTAGTTTCATCCTTCATGCCAAATATGTAACCCAGCACTAGCGACTTCTCCAAACATATAATGTTATATGTAGACACAGCCCCACAGAAATTACAGGTTGCTCCTGATTATTCTGAGTGCAAGTTACTTGCTTAACGTCACCAATGTGTATTTTTTGTCTTCATTAGACCACGGTTTCCAAAATTCTGCAGGCCTGTTGGGCCACTTGTCCACTTAAATTGCAGTCTTCCTTGGTATATCTACTGTTCTCCTCCGTGGTCCAAAACCAGATGCAGAGTGTGAGTGTCACAATTATTTTTTGTCAGCTATCGAATCTGACTACTAAAGGGGAAAGCTATTATAGCAGCATTGAATGAGATGTGAATTGTGCTATTTCGTTAATCAATGATTCCTGTTTTACTTCATTAGATGAGCTGGGCAGACACGTCACAGGAGCCAGTTTGGAGAAGGTGCAGTATGTGGTTGACTGGTGAATCATGGGGAGCCCCAAACAATGTGTGGATCCAGTGTAAGCACCACACACAATTGCTTCTAGGAAGTGAGGCCGGTGGAGATGCAGCTTAAAAGGAAGAGGCTTACTTCTGAATGAGAGCTTGTATTAATAAATCTCCTAATTGATTTCACTGGAACTCTGCTCTAGCAAACAGCCACAGAACTTCCTGATAGGAAATGTAATGAAGCAGTTCTTTCCTGGCCAGACTTATTGCTCAGTTTTCCTGTTTCTTTTTGTAGACAAATGAAGATCTGAGCATCTCTGTCGCCCCACTGTAAAACAGAGTATTTAATCTTTTCATACATCACAAGTTCCAGTATGCCTTTTGACATTTTAGTATATTAGTTCCTCTGGTATAAGATTTGGCCAATTGGCCTTCACTTCCACTGGGCTCAATATTAAAATTCCACTCAGAAACGTACCCTATCTTTTCTAAAGGGTTTTATTTCAAATTAATCGCAAAGCTCCTTTTAATAAAATGTTCTTTAGAGTGTGTTACATAAATGTACCTTGATAGCTAGCTACCCGTTCGAACTCTGTGTCTCTGTTTTGGTGGTTTGGTGTTCTTACCAATCTCATCCTTAAGCAGTAAAACTTAAAACAAAAGCATTTGGTGAAGCTGTCAGGCAGAAACAGTGCCACATACCTTTACCAGTGTACTTCTTCACTGAAGTACTGGTACAAATGGCTTTTGGAAATATTTAATAACACAAGGCACACCCCAGAGCAAGAGATACATGCTGCTGCAAAGATAGGAGTGGAATAAGGATATCATTGGGATTGATTTAAGGATCACCACCAATGATAACCTGGCTCTTTGGCTTTAAAAGCCAAAGCTTCAGCAGCTGCAAGCAGAAATCTTGCTGTACCTGAAGAAGGAATGGTTCAGTGATTTACTGAAGAACAATCCCAGTATGCCTGCTTGAGGTCCCTTAGATTTCACCTTAGGGTGTGCTATACACTAACTTGAACTTTTGCTTCCTGGACTACACTTCTGAACTAAGAGAGGCGGTGTACTGCTTGGTATCCATAAGAATTTTGGAAAATTGCCCATGCTGGAGCAGGTATCTCAGTTAAATATCGGTATACTAGGTAAGGCTTACCAACTCATCAGGTAGAAATCCCCATTTGACGTAAGATTAAATTAACCAGGAGCTGTACATCTATTAAATAGTCATCACAATTTCAAGTACTGGTTTTAGACAATAAAGAGAGTTGGTGTGAGTTTAAAAGCTTTATTTATCAGTCTTTTTAAATATTGCATCTTTATTAAAATCAGTATATTCTGCAATTAATCTCAATCATTAATAAATCAAAACAAGCAATCAATATATCAGAATAAATGCATTAAGCATGTTCCATAAAGAAAAGAATCCCTTTTTCAAGATTAAGGGTGGTTTGGGGAGAACGAGAAAAAGGTGTCAGTCAGAACCCATAAGAGCTTCAAGTAGGGAAGGCAGTGCATGAAGCCTCAGAGTCAATTATCAGTTTTCAATCAAAGCAGAACTTCATATAAAGAAAAGTTCAAGAAACCTAATATAGTCTCAGAGCAGCATTGTTAGAAATGGGGTCTTTGGTTGGCAACCGGGGAGTCAGGTTGCCCCCTGTCCAAGCAAGAACCCTCACTCTAGTCAGGGTAAAGGAGAATCATACTCAATTAACCCCCGCTCACCCCCTTGGTAGCTTGGCACAAGCAGGTAGGCTTAACTCAGAGAAAATGTGTTAAGTATTTGTACCAACACATACAGTAACAGCGAACCACTACAAAATGACACAACACAGGTTTAGAAAAATAGTAAATATTTTATCATTAAAATATGATCTTAGCACTTAAAAACATAAAAATAGTGCATAGAGGCACAAATGCTGCACTTTGATGTTAAGCAAATTGTGACAGAATCGTTTCCCACAATGCAATGCCAATGGCGTCGTTTACGCAGTCGTTCGGACCCCCAGGTACAGTACCTCTGTAAAACAAGTAGAAAACAGGCCGGTGCACGAAGTCAAGGAGCAAGGCATCACTGGATCCAATGGGGCGTCAGTTCTGGTGCTACGGGGCAGAGGAGCAGACGCATCATGCAGCGGCATCGGGTCCTTACTGCAGAGCTGTGGAGGTGAAGCAGCGTCGGTTGCGAGGTGTCGGTCCCTTGGTACCTCCATCAGAGATGAAGTCTGGCGGAGTCACGATGCTGCGGGGCGACCTCATGGAGTCATGCTCCCGTCACAAGGTCACAGGTGCCGCAACAGAGTCGGGTGTCACAAACATCGGTGCTACAAGACTCTGATCTCAGCGAAGCTGTGTGGGATCAGCGGCTCTGGCGATGCAAGGCCTGCGGAGTCTTTGGGGTCAGCACACTTCTGCGAGGTCCACGGCTTCAGGTGCAGATGGCATTGGGGGTTCTGTGCAGCAGTATCCTTAGCAAAGTCACACAGCGTCGTTTCACAGGATTTCACCGGAAATTCACTTCCAGGGGCCCAGGGACTGGAATGGCACCCTCTGGCAAGCTAGAGTCCACAGCATGTAGACTCAAAACTGGATGGTGAAGCCTTTGCTGTCCTGAGGCTTCAAAACAGGAGGCAAGCTCTACTCCAAGCCCTTGGAGATACCTCTCAAGCAGGAATGCACAACAGAGTCCAGTCTCTGTCCCCTTTCACAGGCAGAAGCAGCGACTGCAGTATAGCCCAACAAAGCACAGTCACAGACAGGGTCAACATTTCTTCTCAGCTCTTACGCTCTTCTCCTTGTCAGAGGTTCCTCTTGATTCTAGAAGTGATCTTGAGGTGATCTAAAGTCTTGTGGTTTTGGGTCCACTACTTTCTGCCTTTAAAGTAGGCAAACTTCACAGGAAAGTCTCTGTTGTTCACAAGATACTGCCTTGCCCAGGCCAGGCCCCAGACACACACCAGGGGGTTGGAGACTACATTGTTTGAGGGCAGGCACACCCCTTTTAGGTGTGAGTGACCACTCCTCCCTCCACTCTAGCACAGATGGCTCATCAGGATATGCAGGCTACACTCCAGCTCCCTTTGTGTCACTGTCTAGAGGAGATGCACAAACAGCTCAGCTGTCAAACTGACCCAGACAGGGAATCCACAAACAGGCAGAGTCACAGAATGGTTTAAGCAAGAAAATGCCTGCCTTCTAAAAGTGGCATTTTCAAACTAACAATCTAAAAACAAACTTCAATAAAAGATGTATTTTTAAATTGTGAGGTCCATATTTCTATCTGCTCGCAAAGGTAATCTGAGAGATAGGCCTTGCACAGTGAAATCCCAATTTGGCAGTACTTCACTGTTAGGGCATGTACAACACATCAGTACATATCCCACCTTTAACATGCACTGCACCCTGCCCATGGGGCTACATAGGGCCTACCTTAGGGGTGCCTTACATGTATGAAAAGGGAAGGTTTAGTCCTGGCAAGTGGGTACCCTTGCCAAGTCGAACTGTCAGTTTAAAACTGCACTCACAGACACTACAGTGGCAGATCGGACTCATGTTTACAGGGCTAATCATGCAGGTGGCACAACAAGTGCTGCAGGTCCACTAGTAGTATTTGATTTACAGGCCTTGGGCACCTCTAGTGTACTTTACTAGGGACTTATTAGTAAATCAAATATGCCAACATGGAAAAGTCAATACATACAATTTCACTTAGGGAGTACTTGCGCTTTAGCACTGGTCAGCTGTGGTAAAGTGCCCAGATCAATCAATCAATCAATCAATCACAGTATTTGTAAAGCGCACTACATACCCGTTAGGGTTTCAAGGCGCTGAGGGGGGTGGGGGGTGCTGCTACTGGTCGAAGAGCCAGGTCTTAAGAAGTCTCCTGAAGGCGTGTAGGTCCTGGGTCTGTCGCAGGTAGGTAGGGAGGGCGTTCCAGGTCTCAGCGGCGAGTAAGGAGAAGGATCTGCCACCGGCGGTCTTACGCTGGATGCGGGGAACGCTGGCGAGGTTGGCGGAGCGGAGTTGGCGGGTGGGGGTGTAGAACTTGAGTCTGTTGTTCAGGTAGGCTGGACCGGCGTTGTGGAGTGCCTTGTGAGTGTGGGTGAGGAGCTTGAAGTTGATCCTCTTGTCCACGGGGAGCCAGTGGAGGTCTCTTAGGTGATGGGAGATGTGGCAGCGGCGGGGTACGTTGAGGACCAGTCGGCCGGAGGCGTTTTGAATGTGTTGGAGGCGTCGTATGTTTTTTGCTGAGATGCCTGTGTAGAGTGCGTTGCCGTAGTCTAGCCTGCTGCTGACGAGGGCCTGGGTAACCGTTCTTCTTGTTTCTGTTGGGATCCATTTGTAGATTTTACGGAGCATGCAGAGGGTGTGGTAGCAGGAGGAAGAGACTGCGTTGACCTGTTTGGACATGGAGAGGGTGGAGTCGAGGATGAAGCCCAGGTTGCGAGCGTGGTCGGTGGGTGTTGGCGGGGCTCCCAGAGAGGTGGGCCACCAGGAGTCGTCCCAAGTGGAGGGGGTGCGTCCGAGGATGAGGACCTCCGTCTTGTCAGAGTTCAACTTCAGGCGGCTGTATCTCATCCATTCGGCGATGGACTTCATTCCCTCATGGAGGTTGGCCTTGGCAGTGTGTGGGTCTTTGGTGAGGGAGAGGATGAGCTGGGTGTCGTCGGCGTAAGAGAGAATGTTGAGGTTGTGCTGACGGGCCAGTAGTGCGAGGGGGGCCATGTAGACATTGAACAGCGTTGGGCTCAGAGAGGAGCCTTGGGGGACGCCGCAGATGATGTTGGTGGCTTCGGAGTGGAAGGGTGGGAGGCGGACTTTCTGGGTTCTGCCGGAGAGGAAAGAGGAGATCCATTTGAGGGCCTTTTCCTGTATTCCGGCTTCGTGGAGGCGTGTTATTAAGGTGCGGTGGCAGACCGTGTCGAAGGCGGCGGATAGGTCCAGGAGGAGGAGGGCTGATGTTTCGCCGTTGTCCATTTGCTTTCTGACATCGTCTGTGGCGGCGAGAAGGGCAGTCTCGGTGCTGTGGTTCTGTCTGAAACCGAACTGGGAGGGATCCAGGATGGAGTTGATCTCGAGGTGGTGGGTTAGCTGAACGTTTACGATCTTCTCGGTGACCTTCGCTGGGAAAGGGAGCAGGGAGATTGGTCGGAAGTTATTGAGGTCGTTGGGGTCTGCTTTGGGCTTCTTGAGGAGGGTGTTTTCTGGGAAAGTCGCATAGGTTTATGACCTTTCGAAGTTGGGGAGCGATGGAAGAGTCGGCTTTGTTGTAGACGTGGTGGGGGCATGGGTCTGATGGAGATCCTGAGTGGATGGAATTCATGATCTTGCGTGTTTCTGAGTCGTCTACGTTGGTCCAGGCGATCATGCGGTTGGAGCAGGAGGACTTTTCGGGGGTGGGGTCCGTCGTGGGCGTGGTGTTGAGCTGTCGTGGATGTCGATGATCTTTTGATAGAAAAAGGTGGACAGGGCGTCGCAGAGTTCTTGGGATGGTGTGATGTCGTTGATGTTGGAGCTGGGGTTGGAGAGCTCTTTCACAATGCAGAAGAGTTCTTTGCTGTTGTGTGCGTTGTTGTTCAGGCGTTCTGTGAAGTGTGGCTGCTTTCAGGGCATCAAAAGCTGTCTGGCAGGACTCAGTCCAAATCACCTTCTTTGGTTGCTTTTTAGACGTTATCTCTGTTAACGGAGCAACAATGGTGCCATTCCCCTTAACAAACCTCCTATAGTAACCTGTGAGGCCTAAAAAGGCTCTTACCTCAGTCTGGGTCTTGGGGGAGAGGGCTTCCAAGGCAGAACAGTGTCAATCTTGGGTTGTAGGGGTAACACCTGGCCACTCCCTACCTGATGCCCCAAGTAAACTACAGAACCCTGCCCTATCTGGCACTTGCTAGCCTTAATAGTGAGGCCTGCCTTTTGCAGGGCCTCTAACACTCTACAGAGGTGCTGCAAATGTTCCTCCCAAGTAGAGCTGAACAAAGCAATGTCATCCAGGTAGGCGGCACTTAAATCATCCAGTCCAGCCAACACCTGGTTAACCAACCTCTGAAAGGTGGCAGGGGCATTTTTCATCCCAAAGGGCATCACCCTAAACTGATAGTGCCCATCTTGGGTAGAAAATGCGGACCTCTCCTTGACCCCCTCAGTCAGAGTAATCTGCCAATATCCAGATGTTAAGTCAAACGTCCTCAGATATTTGGCAGCCCCTAACCGATCAATAAGCTCATCCACTCGGGGATGGGATGTGCGTCAGTCTTGGTGACCACATTGAGTCCCCGACCAGAACAGAACCTGAGTTCTGGAGTGACAGCCGGGGCAGCAGTTTTTGGGACCTAGACCACAGGACTGGACCAAGGGCTACTGGAGAACTCAAAAACCCCAAGAGCTAACATTTTGAATTGTTGATGCATTGTTGTATGGCCACCCTGTAAGGGGACCTTTGAGTCTGGTTAGGGAAGGCTTGGAGAAAGCCTCCAGTAAGCCCCTCCCCAGGATGCCTTTCAAGGTGCAGTTAAATCTCTCAACCAGACTGTTTCCTTGGGGGTGGTAAGGAGTGGTAAACTTGTATTTTACCCCACACTCTACCACAGAGACGTCATATAGGTTGATATGAAGCTGGAAACCCTGTCAGAGACCACTTCCTTGGGGAACCCCATGCGGGTAAAAATCCCCATCAGTGCACGTCCCGCCACAGGGGAGGTGATTGATCTTAAAGGAATGGCTTCTGGGTACCAGGTGGGATGGTCCAACAAGACCAGGATAAACCTGTTGCCTATGGCTGTCTTGGGATCCAGAGGCAACACAATGTAAATACCGACCCTTTCAAAGGGGGTGCTGACTACAGGGAAAGGTTGGAGGGGAGACTTTCATTTCCCCCCACTCTTGCCACTTGCCTGACAAGTTTGGCAAGACCTACAGTGTGCATCTGTGTGTCTGTGCATTTGGGGCCAGTAAAAGTGTGTGACAAGCCGTTCAAAGGTCTTGTCATGACCCAAATGTCCAGCTAAAGGTACATCATAAGCCAGACCCAGTAGGAAGGCTCTGAAGCACTGGGGTACCACCAGCACATGGGCTGACCCACGTTCAGCAACCTTAGGTTCACTATATAGGAGGCCGTCCTCCCAGTAGATCAAGCGTGTTCTAGACTTACTGCCAGACGCCTGGTCTGCAGCATGCCACCGCAAACCCTCCAGAGTAGGGCATGTTCTCTGTGACTCACAGAATGCTTCGCTGGTGGGTCCCCCTTCCTGCTGTCACTGTGTCAGCTCAGGGACCTCCCCCAGCTCAGCCACCTCTTTCTCTGTAGGCTCTGAGGCGCCACCCTCAGGCTCCACCTCCTCCCGGCCTGTGGGAACTTCTGAGGCCGGTTTCAGGTGCCCTTTGTCCTTCCTCCTTCTGGCAGACACCTGGGCCACTCTTTCAGGCTCCAGGGTCTCCTGGTCACCCTGACAGGCTACCATAGACTGGGCGGACACACACTCACCCAGGCAGACCCAACATTTCTAAGTGAGACCAAGTAGACAATCTACAGGCATGGTTGGACTCACAGCTACTCTCAAGGCACCCAAGACACCCCCCATTCAAAGGGAACCTGGGCTACTCTGCCCAGGTGCTCTGAGTTGTCTACCACAACTACTTGGTGAAGTATATGGGGATCTTTCTGCCTTTCAGGCACCAGGTAACTTCTCACAGTAGCCACACTGGCTCCTGTGTCACTCAGAGCCCCTACCCTCTGTCCATTGATGGTCACCCACTGCCTATACTTACTGATCTCAGGCACTAGGGCTCTCTGGACCATCTCACTGTCCCCTAGTGAGACAAGGGTCATCTCAGCTGTTTCCTTCCCACCTGGAACCAACTCCTCCCCAAGCACTACACAAGCCAAACCCTGTGACTGAGCACCAGTTGGTACCTATGTCCACTTGGGACATTTGGGATCCCCTCTCACATGACCCACCTGATCACATGCATAACACTTGTGAGGACCCCCCCCAACAGGTTTCCCTTTGGAGAATCATGGCTTTTTCTCAACGGGGGGTTGGAAATCCTTAACCTGGGTACTAGGTTGGGGCCCTTTGAGAACTCCCCCTGTTTACCGTTACCCCCCTTTCATCTGAGAGGGACCCTGGCCAACCTTGGTGTGATCTCCCCATACCTCTTTTGGACCCTGCTGCTCTCCCAATGGTCCACTTCCTGCGCAAGCTTCCTAGGGTCAGTCAGCTTGCTGTCAGTCAAGTGCTGGCGCAGCTCTGGAAAACAAAGATGGTACAAGTGCTCCCAATCAATCAATTTCTAAAGCTTCTCATAAGTTGTTACCTTACTGCCCATCACCCAACCATCCAGTGACCTGCAGAAAGAGTCAACACATTCTAACCATGTTTGAGATTCCTTCTTCTTGTAGGACCTAAACTTGTCCTTATACTGCTCAGGGGTGAGACCATACCTTGTGAGTAGGGCGTCCTTCATGACAGTGTAGGTGAGCCCCTGCAGATCCCCTAAGTATGTCAGTGTCCCTACCTTCTACCTCAAAGTGCTTCCACAGACCTGCCTCCCCAATTAGCTTCAGGGACCAAGTTCATGTGGAGAGCAGACTCCTATCCCTTGAACCCAAGTGTATGTCATCCTTCCTCTTGTAATCCTTCACAAGGTCTTTAGGAATGTGCACCCTCCTCTCAGGCGGCACTGCGGCACTGCTGCCACCATCCCTACGAGACTGGCTTCTCTGATTTCGTTCCCTCAAACTAAGCTCATGAGCCAGCAGTATATTTTTCTCCTCAATGGCCATCCTCCTCTCTTCCATCTCCCTCTCCATCTTAAGTTTCTCTAACTCAAGTTGGTGTGCCCTCTCTGCCTGTCTGTCCTGCAACTCATCAGTAGTCAGACCCTTAGAAGAGACGCTGCCACCTGCCTTGGAGACCCTCCCCCCAGGGAGTACAGGTACCTCTTCTACACCCTCATGGCTGTTTTGCACCGCTGCACCCTCATTCTCCTCTTCTGTGTGCCCCACAAACTCCCTGTCTGTCACCCAGGTCCTCAGTGCCTTTTGCAGCTCCTCCTTCCTGGCAAAACTCCTAATGGGACAGGCAAGATCCTTACCTGGTGTATAACTCACCAGTTTCCCCAACTCAAAAACAGCTCCAGCTGGTGCCTCTCCAGATTGAGACATGGTGGTAAGTCACAAAGTGCAAAGTTCCAAGGCCAAACAAAGAATTCCCAAAGAGAAGTTCAAAAATCAAAGAGTGGAAGTAGATGAAGTCCAAAGAAGAAAAACAACAAAAGCAAGATCACCAAAACTGTATGTCAAATACAAGTACAAGTTCAATCCTCACCGCTGCTCACCAATGTTAGAAATGGGCACTTAGGTTGGCAGTCAGATTGCCCCCTGTCCAAGCAAGGACCCTCACTATAGGCAGGGTAAAGGAGAATCACACTCATTTACCCCCCCCCCCCCCAACCCCCTTGGTAGCATGGCACGAGCAGCCAGGCTTAACTCAGAGACAATGTGTTAAGTATTTGTACCAACCCATATAGTAACACAGTAAACCACTACAAAATGACACAACCCAGGTTTAGAAAAATAGTAAATATTTCATCTAAATAAACAAGATCAAAAACAATACAAATCCACAATACACCTTTAAAAATATGATCTTAGCACTTAAAAACACAAAAATAGTGCCTAGAAGCACAAATGCTGCACTTTGATGTTAAGCGTCATCATGACTGAGTCGTTTCCCACAATGTGACACCACTGGCGCTGTTTACGGAGTCGTACAGACCCCCAGGCACAGTGCCTTTGTAAAACAAGTAGAAAACAGGGTAGTGCACCTAGTCGGGGGGCGAGGCTTTGCTGGATCCGATGCAGCATCGGTTCCGGTGCTACTGGGCAGAGGAGCAGAGGTGTCGCACAGCGGCATGGGGTCCTTACTACAGAGCAGTGGAGGTGAGGCGGCGTCGATTGCAAGGTGTTGGTCCCTTGGTACCTCTGGCAGAGACAAAGTCCGGCTAAGTCATGATGCTCGGGGGCGACCTTTCAGGCCGCGCTCACATCATGGGTCACAGGCGCTGCGATGGACTCTGGTGTCACGAACATCGGTCCTACGACACTCCGATTTCAGCAAAGTCATGCGGGATCAGCGGCTACGACGATGCGAGGCCTGCGGAGTTGTTGGGGTCGTCGCGCTTCTGCGAGGTCCACAGCTTCAGGTGCAGGTGGCATTGTGGGTTCCGTGCAGCGGCATTCTTAGCGAAGTCGCACAGCGTCGCTTCACAGGATGTCACCAGAAATTCACTTCCAGGAGCCCAGGGACTGTAATGACACCCTCTGGCAAGCTAGAGTCCTTGGCATGTAGACTCAAAACTGGATGGTGAAGCCTTTGCTGTCCCTGAGGCTTCAATACAGGAGACAAGCTCTAATCTAAGCCCTTAGAGATACCTCTCAAGCAGGAATGCATAACAGAGTCCAGACTCTGTCCCTTTTCACAGGCAGAAGCAGCAACTGCAGGATAGTCCAACAAATCACAGTCACAGGCAGGGGCAGCACTTCTCCTCAGCTCTTCAGCTCTTCTCCTTGGCAGAGGTGCCTCTTGATTCCAGAAGTGATCTTAAGATGATCTAAAGTCTGGGGTTTTAGGTCTACTACTTTCTGCCTTTGAAGGATACAAACTTTAAAGGAAGGTCTGTTGTTCACAAGATACTGCCTCGCCCAGGCCAGGCCCAGACAAACACCAGGGAGTTTGAGACTACATTGTGTGAGGGCAGGCACAACCCTTTCAAGTGTGAGTGACAACCCCTCCCTCCACTCTAGCACAGATGGCTCATCAGGATATGGAGGCTACACCCCAGCACCCTTTGTGTCACTGTCTAGAGGAGATGCACAAACAGCTCACCTGTCAAACTGACCCAGACAGGGAATCCACAAACAGGCAGAGTCACAGAATGGTTTAAGCAAGAAAATTTCTACTTTCTAAAAGTGGCATTTTCAAACTAACAATCTAAAAACAACTTCACTAAAATATGAATTTTTAAATTGGGAGCTCCATATTTCTATCTGCTCTGAAAGGTAATCTGATCTTTTATAATATTTAAAGGCAGCTCTCATGTTAACCTATGAGAGAGATTTGCCTTGCACAGTGAAATCCCAATTTGGCAGTATTTCACTGTTAGGGCATATAAAACACATTGGTACATATCCCACCTTTAACATACACTGCACCCTGCCCATGAGGCTACCTAGGGCCTCCCTTAGGGGTGCCTTACATGTATGAAAAGGGAAGGTTTAGGCCTGGCAAGTGGGTACACTTGCCAAGTCGAACTGGCAGTTTAATACTGCACCCACAAACACTGCAGTGGCAGGTCTGACCCATGTTTACAGGGCGAATCATGCAGGTGGCACAACAAGTGCTGCAGGCCCACTAGTAGCATTTGATTTATAGACCCAGCCCTGGGCACCTCTAGTGCACTTTACTAGGGACTTATTAGTAAATCAAATATACCAATCATGGAAAATTCAATACATACAATTTCACATGGGGAGCACTTACACTTTAGCACTGATCAGGAGTGGTAAAGTGCCCAGAGTAACAAAAACAGCAAAAACAGAGTCCAGCACACAGAAACAACCTGGAAAATAGAGGCAATAAGTTAGGGGAGACCACACCAAGGATGCCAGGTCTAACAAGCATAGATTTGGGCAAAAAGACTCAGTGGAAAGGAATGAGGCAACCTACTCTAGGAACATGCACTTATGTAAACAGCGTAATCTAAGCTTTCGGGACATGTTTCTTCTTCTTCCTACAGTCAGCCAATCAGCTTTCAATATGTTCATGGAAACCGTAACATTTTGTCATCGTCTCATCTGGGAAAACAATAATCCAAAAATAGCAATGTTTAAGAGAATCATTTTTAGCAAATACATTGTATAAATCTACAAGGGTTCTTATCATTTAGTTTCCTTAAGAAAACTGCAGTTGCATGGTTAAACATTTACATAATTTTACTAAAACACAAGCTACCTTTTCAGTCTCTATACTAAGGGGGTTATTCTAACTTTGGAGGAGGTGTTAATCCGTCCCAAAAGTGACGGAAAAGTGACGGATTTACCACCAGCCGTATTACGAGTCCATTATATCCTATGGAACTCGTAATACGGCTGGTGGTATATCCGTCACTTTTCTGTCACTTTTGGGACGGATTAACACCTCCTCCAAAGTTAGAATAACCCCCTAAGTCTTTGTATGATTGGAAACATTTTGCAGAGGTAAACTAAAACATGTTATTACATAATTGTATTTTATAAAACAAAATATGCTTATGGGAAGGTCAAAACTAACTTCTTTTACATTAAGTTATCTCTTTCACAAACATGTCTGCTTGTCAGAAATTAAACATTTCACATTCTTAACGAGGTCAGTTTTGCAGAAAATGCTACTTCAGCTATTTAAGCCTAATACGTGCAAGTGTGGCAGCCTACTGTATTTACTTGAATTAAAAAGGCAATTTTTTATTTAAGGTCTACATGTTAATTCTGCACATTATTACATTAATTCTCAATATTTTAAAATGATTTATCAACCTCCTCCTCTGGTGGTTTCTAACATCACCAATTCTTCACAGAGGGATCTTTAAAGGTCACTCTAATCTTCAGTTGAGCCTTTCCTTGTTCTTTTTGAACTGTCAGATTTTTTCCGGTTTTTATATTCTCTATTGATGTGATCATTTAATTCTAATTATATCTTTATCTGTTTATCTCTGTTCTCAAGATAACATTTGATAGCTTTATAAAATCCTAATGAGGCCAGGAAACAAACACCAAAAGTTTGTATGGGTACTATTATTGCTTTGAGAATTCCTCCTCCAGCTGTTGTAAATCTATTGCAGAAAATCCTCTGCCAAAACTTTCTAAAACACTAGTGGTTTCTAATGATTCCAATTCAGATTTCAGATCAGTAATGTTCTTTGTGTATTCTAAAACGTTCTTGCTCCCATCTGGAATGTATGTACAGCAATGTTGAGCTTTCAGCATCTTTCAGACTCTGCCTTTATCTGGGAGTAGTGTCTAATGCTAATTAATTTTGCAAAACCATTGATCTGACAGCTACTAGTTCTGTGTTAACCACCAATAAAGCTCCAGGAGTACTAGTTGCTAATTTGCCCACTACTGCTGAAAGAGTTCTAATCTTTTCACCATTAAAAATTATTCCTACTGGCAGGATAATATATCCCATTATTTGTGTTCCTTCACTAAAATTACATGTGTGTCTTTGTGCTGGTGGCATCGACAAAGCATTTGTACTATGTACAGGATACATCTTTAGAAAAAGCAAAGCTAATTAACAAATACCCTCCCCATCAGGAGGTAATTTGAAATAAGCATCTAGTCCAAAAATGAAATAAACACCTGGAATAACTGGTTTGTCACCTTGTAATTTATGCTATAAAACTCCTGATAATTCAAATGTATGTTCCCAATTACTATTTCCTACTGGTCTCTTTCTAAGTTGGGTTCTTCTTCTAAAAACACATATTTTTCCTCTTTGTCTAATTTTAATTTTGGATAAGTCATTCTCTTTCTGTATTTTTCTTCTTTTTTCCAAACATTTTTCAAAACATCTTCATTTCTATTTTACAGGGTGAAATGTCTGATCTTCTTTCTTCTCTAGTCGTCTCATAAAACAAATCAAATTGTTTTTTGTATGCCTTAACAGCGGCTACTGGCTCTGGATGTGTGGTTGAGTTTTGCAAGTAGCCCATTAAAGGATCTTCTTATCCAGTGTGGACCAGTGATAAAGACTAAAGGTAAGCGTGCCACTGCTTCCCCACCTGAGGCATGTGGGATTTGGCTAGATCCATCTGCAGGGAAGAAGCATGGCACAGGCTTTACTCTGTTGACCTTCTTTGAAGCTGAGTAACCTGTTCCAAAGACGGTCTTCCAGTGCTGCAATGGAATATTGATTCACTCAGACGAGATCCCCACAGCCCTGCACACTACAGACTACAATATTATCCTTTTTCAGAACAACACCCTGAGCAGAAATGCTTGCTAAATAGACAGCTGGTCTTCAGCAAACGTCTGCCACAAAAGAAAGCGAACAGAGGATGAGCTGGAGCCTTCCAATAAGAAGAGCAGAACAGTTGAATCTTTTTCAGCCCAGCAGTCAGTGGATGACACTTTTATTGTAAAACCTCACTGGAGACAAAAGTGTGACCCACTGACAGAGGCTACAAAGAGAATCCCCAATGGTAGTTCTGCCTGTGACTCACCTTTGAAGTATCCACAAAACATGCTGTCAAACGATGCACCCATTCAGGTGGAGTCCAATGAAATGCATTCCTTGGTGTATTTTCACATTTGTGAGTCACAGGCAGGGGCAGTTCCTCCATTAGGGCAGAGGAAAATTCCCTCCTCCCCCCCTCCAGCAGCAGGAGCTGCAAACCTTTAAAAATAACACTATAATTAACCATGTTTATTATAGTCTTATTTTTAAAAGGGGTGGGGCCATGGGGTGATAAGCACTGAGGGGAGTGCACAAAGCACTCTACTCAATGCGCATGTATAAACATACATCTCGGGCCCGCCAAACACACATGTGCACAAGGGCTCTCTGCAACCGGGCACTGTGTCCCAGGCTCCTAGTCTGTGTTGGGGCGCCCAGCCAGGGCGCTCCAGCCTATCATCACGCTGCTTTGAGCAGTGTCATGATTGACTGCAGGGCAGGCTGGGAGCCTGCACTGCAGCAGAGAGCGGCGACGTCCAGGTAAGTTTTTTGTTTTAATTTATATTTGATTTTTTTATCCCCCCACCCAGCTACTTTTCCAATTCGCCACCCGCGACTGGTCACAGGAGTTGTTTGATCAGGAGTCCACAGTTCCTAGTCTGCTTCCTAATTCACCCAGAAGTTTGCCATGGAATCTAGGTACAGACTTTGAGTCCCCCTAAATTATTAGATTTAGACATTCTTGTCAAGCAAACCAACCACAACAGTGAACCTCTACCGTTGCAGTCACTCAGCCCAGATGAAATAATTCTTTAGCAAATATTTGTGCAGAAACAAAAGGAAACCTGCTGTATTGGGAACCATCTAAAAATTTATCAAATGTGGAGAATGTACATCCTGTTACAACAAGGGAATCAAAAGAAAATGTAAAGTTAAACTGTGCACTCGGTGAGAACACTGTTCATCAAGCCAAACGCCTGCTGTGTCATGGTTGTGAAGGCACTAGACCATCCTTGGAAGGAAATCCAGTGTGAAAGTTCAAATTTGTCCTCCTTGAGTGATGTTTGCAAAACAGTTCTGTCAACCAGGTGCTTCAGTAACCAAGATAGCCAGGGATGCTTTCCAAACAAGAATCTAAAGATTCTCATGAATACAAAAGCAGTGAGAACCCCACTGGTTGATCGAACAAATAAAACACAGATGTCATAGTGATGTCTCAAAGTGCAACTTCAGCCCGCCTTCTGGCATACACTTGCGATTGGGAAAAAGTCAACCTATGTCCAGCCTGCTCTTCACACAAGATTCAGAAGGAAATGCTCTTCTTAAGCACTGGTGATTTTGTTAAGCTGTTTTTTCAATGGGGGAGGGGGTGGGTTATGTTTTTGTTATAAAGATTTAACCTTTTTTAGGAGTAGCTGAAGGGAAGAAACAGCCCATCTGAATGTGAGTTTTTACTTCCATCTTTGATAGTCTTTGAGTGCGTGAATGGAAACTGTTGGAGATAACATTGTACAATAAAAAACTTTTTCAGTGTCTATAGAAAGGAAAGATCTAAAATAATGCTAAGCTGTTTCCATTTCTTTTGCCTGTGGATGTACATTCATGGTCTTCTTTAAAGGAACACTGGAAAGAATCATGCCAGAGTTAGAATAATAATATTTAAAGTGTTCTTGTCTACACACTAAGCAAAATACTGTATGTAAGGGCATATGACAAAGGTATGTGATGGTATGTCACCTTGTCTGTAGCTGATGGAGGTAAGTGCACACAAACATGACAATCCTTTGCATCTAAAGCTTGTTTATATTCTTGAACTAACCTAGAACAGTGGTTCCCAACCTGTGGGCCGGGGACCCCTGGGGGTCCACGAAGCCTCCTCAGGGGGTCCGCGGCTGCTTAAAACATTTAATAATATTAGGTCCCAGCTATCAGTAATGACTCCTCGGGGGTCCCCGTGTTCCAATAATGATTCAGTGGGGGTCCCCGGGCTCCAGTATTGATAAAATGGGGGTCCACAGAAGTCAAAAGGTTGGGAACCACTGACCTAGAACAAACATTTGTTGTGCTATCATCTTTCATGTAATCTACAAATGAAGCTATCAGTTTATCCCCATCTGTGGCATGCACAGTTGGCATGTTAGTGAATGCAAATATAGATTTCTCTTTCTCTGGTGAAAAGTGTATCACTAACTATAATGCTATGGCTACTAATACTACTACTAAAAATGTAACACCCATAATAATCTCGGATCTAGCTCTGGTTAGGAAACACATGTTTGTCTAAAGTCATAACTTTTCAAATGGAAAGGGTAGCAGCTAAAATATTGATGGTTTATTTTCAAAGTTAAGTATTGCACAAATAGACTTTTAATTTCTCTTCTTTTCTTTTTAGTCTAGTTCGTTATTTCAGCTTTATTTACAGCAGTCTTAATATAGTCATCCTTTACCCTACTCAGTCTTCTTCTAAAATGTTATCCCTGCTCTTCTAATTCAGCCTTCGGTCTAGAGAAATCTTGTAAATTATTTTTGTGTAGCAACTTTTTCGTTTTTATTTCAGTCTATTGATCTATTGAAATTCTCATTCAATTCAGACAACTTTAATTTCTTTCAGAAATCTTTTTCAGCAGGTTTTTCCAATTACAGACCAAATATAACATCAAGGTGGTTCAGGCACCTCTGTACTTAAATTAAGCAAGTCTGATATTGGAACATTCAGCACCTAGTTCACGTAATTCAATTCAGGTGCAGAATACCTCTGTCAAGGTACTCTTGCTGTTTTTGATCTCCTGGGTGTCTGTTAATCTTCTCCTTCTGTGTCAATTATATTGATTGACTCTGTCTCCTCAGCAGTTCTTTGCGATATGCTTTCAACTCAAACTAGGTCTCAATTTCTTTTGATCATTGATTCTTGCCCATTCAGCATTGCTAGTGACTTTTCTTGAATTTGTTCCCTCTCCTGGATCTTCTAGTTGTTCTGGTAATGACTCAACTGTCACTTAAGGTTGAGCCTTTGTTTCTCTTTCTTCTTCTTCACTAGAAATTTCAGTGAGTCTTTGTGAGATCTTAGACAACTGGACTTGTGAAACTGTCTATAGTTCTTCACCCCTTTCTCTTCCCTGCCGTTGTGTCTCTTGTGGTATTGTTCTTGTACAGATTGCAGTGGTACTGTCACCAGTGCTATTGGTTCCGGTTTCTAGAACACTATGGGGATCATTCCGACCCCGGCGGGCGGCGGGCGCCGCCCGCCAGGCGGAGACCGCCAAAAGTCCGCACCGCGGTCAAAAGTCCGCACCGCGGTCAAATGACCGCGGCGGTCATTCTGACTTTCCCGCTGGGCCAGTGGGCGACCGCCAAAAGGCCGCCCGCCGGCCCAGCGGGAAAGACCCAGCAACGATGAAGGCGGCTCCGAATGGAGCCGGCGGAGTTGCTGGGGTGCGACGGGTGCAGTGGCACCCGTCGCGATTTTCAGTGTCTGCAAAGCAGACACTGAAAATCATTATGGGGCCCTGTTAGGGGGCCCCTGCACTGCCCATGCCAGTGGCATGGGCAGTGCAGGGGCCCCCAGGGGCCCCACGACACCCGTTCCCGCCATCCTGTTCCTGGCGGTAGAAACCGCCAGGAACGGGATGGCGGGAAGGTGGTCGGAATACCCATGGTGGCGCTGCAAGCATCGCCGCCATGGCGGATTCCCTGGGCCAGGGGAAAACCGGCAGGAAACCGCCGGTTCCCCTTTTCTGACCGCGGCTTTACCGCCGCGGTCAGAATGGCCCAGGAAGCACCGCCAGCCTGTTGGCGGTGCTTCCGCGGTCGTTGGCCCTGGCGGTCGGTGACCGCCAGGGTCAGAATGACCCCCTATGTCTTCATGTGGATCTCTTGGTCTCTGGGTATGTGATGCATGCACCTAGGTTGGTACCACAGCACATTTAACAACAGAATTTGTGATTAAAATCTGGACGATAGCTACAATGCAGTTTCTGTTCCACCTGTAATGCTGCACACAACATCCTAAGGACCTCATTTTTTTAAGCGAGACCTACAAGCTGACTCCAGAGAAATCAGAATTCCATACCTGGGTATTAACTCTCTCAGCAGCAGTTTAGCTACAGTGAGACTGTCATTTCCATGTGTTGGGTAGGCTTCCACCCATTGAGGGAAAATGCACACTATAAACAGGACGTATCTCAACCCATTGCAAACAGGCATCTCAGTAAAGTTGATTTGTATTGTGGTGAAAGGACCACCTGAGCTCCCTACATGACTCAGTGTGACTGATTACCTTTTCCTCACGTTCATCCGTATGGTATGTTACACAACAGTAACACTTTGTTCTTCGGCAAGCATCCTGAATCTGGAATTAAACCAGTTTTGCCTAAATAATCTCACAATTACTTCTCTCCCTAAATGTGCGGGGCCATGGACATGTCTTCTCATGGGGGATAATAAAATGTCTGCTAACACTGGCCTCCCATCTGATGAAATCCAAATGTCATTTGTGTCTTTCCCACATCCTGCAAACCTGCTGTTCTGCTTCTGAAACATTGTCCTTCAATCTCTTGAGCTCTTCCCATGTATCAGCGATATACCTCAACATTGAAACATTGAAAAGACAGTGTCCTCTTCCGAATCATCCATGTAAGTCCCATTAAATATGTAGGCCATGAATGCACAATAATGTGCCAATTCATGAGCGTATCTGTTTCTGACTGTGACATATCCATTGCCACTTCACATTCTCAACTTCAGTTGGAATCTGCAATCTTTCTAACAATCTCTTTACAGGTTTGTGATTTCTTATAGGCAAGCTAGAAGAAGTCATGAAACCCCTTTGCGACCATACCTGTCCAAAGTCATGGACCACACCAAAGTCATACTGAACATCTGTAAATATGGTCACTCTCACTTGGGCTGTTAGACTGCAAGCTCTGGTAAGGTCAATCAGTTCTGCTACTTGTGCTGAAGTAACACCTCGAAGCCATGAAGCTTCTACAACTTTGTGAATTTTACAGACAGCGTCACCTGCTCTCAGGACACCTTCAGTTGATCTCAGACATGAGCCACCCACAAAGATTACACAATCAAACTCAATCAATAGTTCGCCGTTTATGTCTGGCCTTGACTTGGTGCATAAACCTGTGACATTTAGACAAAGATGCTCAAAATCATCATTATTTACATCATTTTCTGCCAACATGAGTAAAGTCGATGGGTTAAAAATCTGAATTTTTTTTTAAATGATGTTCTCTGAAGCAGGATATGCTGCTCATATTTTGTAAGTCTGATATTTGTGATATACTGGGTTTTTGTTCTGGTGAGCAAAATTTCCACAGAGTGTGGGACCATAACAGTTAAAGGGTGTCCCATCACTATGCTTTCACACCTCTCTGTGCTGACACCAACAGCTGACACCAATTTTACACTTCCAGGCAGCCCTGCAGCTAAGCTAGGGGGTTAAGGGTAATTGAAAAGTATGCCACAGGCCTTCTTGAGTCTCCATGCATCTGAGCAAGCACTAAGAGAGCATAGCCCCCCTCTCACTGCAAAACAATGTGAACATCTTACTGTAATCTGGCATTCCTAGTGCCGGGGCATGGCAGAGACTTTCTCTCAGCTCCAGGAAAGCTTTTGAGTACCATGGAAGTGGTTCAGGTACATCTCTGTGTGTCAGCCTCAGTAAAGGCTTAGCCACTAGGGAACATTTTGGTATCCACTGCCTACAGTAGTCAACCATTGCCAAGAACATTCTGACTTCTCTCTGAGTTTTTGATGGGCTCGTCCTCAATATTACCTCAATTCTTTCCTGTGACACCTTTCCCGTTCCTTTTTTCAATATTATGTCCCAAGTATTGGACTTTGACTTTGAGAGCATTGCAGTTTGGTCGGAGACACTTTGGGCCTGATTTAAATGTTGCCAGTAACAGTCCCGCCATTGACTTTTTGACTGAAAACCTGCCCGTCGCTGTGACAGTCCACCCACCGTATTTAGATGTTGGCAGTCCCATAGATGAAAGCCTGCCCGAGTCCCACCGACTCGTCCAACAAATTCACCCACGTTGATGGTGCTATGGGATATACTGACTGATGACGGGACCTCAGCTACACTTCCCGCCAAGAAGATTTGGATCTGCCTTACCACCAAGGAAAAAGTGGTAGTCCGACCTCAACCTCTGAGTTGGCAGATTTGGGGGTAAGGGGTAAAAACTTACAATTTGTGCACTTTGTCCCCTCTGTCTTCGACTGGGCATGACTGGACAAGACTTGCCATCACTGCTGCCACTGATTCACGGAGAAAACTCAACCCCCTGTTGACGGACTCGAAGGTAGGTATGCCCCATTGCCAGGGTACGTTGGGTGGGCACTGCATGGGAAATGGGGACCACTGCAGATATATACATGTCACAGTAATTTTTGTAATTACTGTGATATGCATGGCTGCGGACACACTGGCACAACATGCATAACGCACACATACACAGTTGTCATTGTGGTGTCAGTATTCATTGCAAAATGAATGCTGCCACCACAATGACAGTACTCTCATTGTGGACAATGGTGCCCATGTGTGCGCATTGCTTGGGGACCGGTATGGGTAGGTTTGTGCTTTCAGTTGTGTTTGTGAGGGTGTACATATACGTTTGTGTGTAGATTAGCTGGCTGAGGTGGAGGGAGCTGGAGTGGGTGCTGTGGTTATGTCTGTATGTGTGTTGTTTGCATGTGAGACTAATGTTGTTATGCATATTGTGTTCCCGTGTGACACGGTCAGGTTATTGTTGTGTGGCGGGTGAGATGTGTGTAGTTGTGCATGTGTTTTTGTAGCTGAGTGTGCAGTTGTGTGGTTTGTTGTGGTTGTATAGTGTGTGAGTGCAATGTCAGCAGTGTGTGTGTATTGTGTCATGGATGTATGTCAGTGTGTGTTTTCAGCATGTACAGGCTCTGTTTTGTCAGAATGGCAATGGGTCATTGTGTGAAAGTCATGTATTGTGTGGTGTGTAGTGCAGGGGTACCCATATGGCTAAGGGACTGTGTGTGTGTGTGTGTGTATATATCACTTACCTCTATTCCATAGCCCCTGCCAATGTACAGAGTCCATTGGGTCCAGCCGCAATCTCCCTCCATCAGCAATTCGCTGCCATTCAATCCACTTTCTGAACCGTGGCATCTAAAAATGATGGTCGGAAGACTGTCGACTTGACGGTCATTTTCAGGTCCACTACCGACACTGCTTGGTGGTATAGGAGGCTGGTTCAGTATATGGTGTACACCTATAGGTGAGGCACCCTGTACTGAGTCCAGGCAACCCTTATTGATAGTGAAAGTGTTCCAGATAACCAGAGGTCTCAAAGGGTGTAAAGTAATTGCAAATACCACATAGGTCAGTCAGTGATGTACACACAAGAAACAACCACACCAGTGTTAGAAAAATAATGTATTATTTATTAAAACACAGACACTAACTAACTTTGGTGGTATATCTCCTAACTTGAGATATATATATATATACACACAAAAATATACTTAGAAACAGGTAAATAAAGGCATAAAATAGCATAGGCCCATATGGGGAAGCCAAACCAAAAACTTAAAAATGGGATGTGAAAGTAACTACTAACCAAGACTACAGCCCAAGGATCTTCAGGACTGGGGAAACACTAAAACACCAAAGGTACGTGGCTAGGATTCACCTGGCGCCCGTTTGCAGAGATGTTGCCCTGGGTCAGGTGTCTGTAGAATAACATGGGGAATTCACGGCTAGAGTTTTCCTATTCCAGGACCCTTCCCAGAGGCCCCCAAGGAAACCCGTTGGGAAAAAGGAAGTTCAAGAGTGCCCCCAACCGTGAATACCCAGGAAAGTGCGGTACCTATACCAGGGAGCTCAGGAGCATAGGGGTGAATTTCTGTCAGAAATTTTCATTGAAGTCATTGGGGACCTCAGTTTTCCTGCTGCTGTTTTGACCCGTAGACCAGGTCGGTGGAATCCAGGCACGCAGTCTAGATAAAGAGGACCTAAGGAAATAGGGGGCAGAGTCCAGACTACCCGGACATGTCCAGGGGGCGCAGGAGTACAATGCTCACCCTTCCTGAAGATGCTTTCCGGAGGACGGTTGTCATGGAAGTGCAGCTGTAGTGTCCAAGTGACGCATGAATGACCACGAGTTGTCCCACGCCAGTCGTCAAATTGCAGGGGGGTCAGTGGTCAGCAAGGCCACCAACAAGCCTTGGTAAATGCAAGAAAGCGTTGCACAAAGTGTTGCAGGAATTGGAAACCAGCATGGTCCAAGGGACTCAACCTTTGTAGGAATCATTGGTGACCCCAGGAGGACCCTCTAGCAACAGACCCTCTGGCGCAGGGAGGCCTCAGCAGCACAACGAAGATGAATGTCCACGTAGCAGAGTTTGCAGGAAGGATGTCGTTCTTGGAGCTCTGTGATGCTGGAGCTTCTTGGAGCTAGGAGGTCTTCAGACTGAGGATCCAACAAGCATTGTCAATGATAAATAGACATGGTGCACAGGGGTTCCGGCCAAGCAGCTCCGAGGGACCATAGACTTCTCAGTTGCAAAGAAGAAAGGTCAGACCTCTGGAGAGCCACAGAACTACAACCTGTGTTGTAGACCCTTGAAGAGTCCGTGGGACAACAGGATTCCCAAACTAGTCGTCGACATTGATGTACTTGCTAATGTAAGGTAGTGACTGCTTCACTCCAAAGGAGATTCCTCCCTGCTGTCCTTGTGACTCTGGAGAATGCACGGCAGCGGAGATTGCAGAGTCCTTGCAATGCACGGGGACAAAGTTGCAGTTGGAGCTCTCCTACCATTTGCAGTCTTGTCTTGGTTCCCAATGAAGGGCAGCAGCGGTTCCAGTGTCAAGGTTACAGAAGTGTCTTGCTGAAGAGACTTGCAGACGGTTCTTGCTCTTGCAGATTAATCTAGGGTCCCACCCTCAGGGGAGCCCTTAAATAACCCAGGAAGGGGTTGGACAGCTCCTGCAGTGACCTACCTATGGGGTTGGGGGTCAGGGACGCTAATTAGGTGGACTGACCAGTCATATGCTCCCAGGGGCCTCTGCTCATCTTATTTCTAAGATGGCAGAATCAAGAGACCACCTGGAAGAGCTCTGGGCATCTCCGTAGGGGAGGAGCTGGACAGGGGGGTGGTCCTTTCTGTGGGTTCGCGCCAAAGTTGGAGCTGGGGGCTTCTACATTGGAGTAACCCAGTTTATGAAAAAAGGGCACCAAATGTGCCCTTCCAAGCAGTCTGGTGGCACTCACGTGCACCACTACCCTAGCTCAGAGACACCTATTTCTAAAGGAGAGATGGCAACACCTCTCCTCTACAGGAAATTCTTTGTTCTGCCTTCCCCTGTCCGAGTTAAGCTCAGCAGCAGGAGGGCAGAACAGTGTCTGGGGTTGGTGGCAGCACTGGCTTGCATGCAGACCCTGCAAGGCTGCATAGGCAGATATAGGGGATCCTCTAATGAGCCCCCAAAGTACATAGTATCATGCAACTGACACTGGAATCAGTGTAGTTGCATGATTCCAACATGTTTGATATCAAACATGACTAAGTTCGGTGAAGCCATTATGTAGTTGGATATATTTTGTTGACCAATATTTACTACATACATTAAGGTGGCTTCCCCCACACTTGAAAAGCCCAGAAAATGGGGTCTGGGTTTTACAGGGGTACCTCTGCTCATGCAGAGCACCCTCACACTTTGAAGCATGCATCCTGCCCTTGGGCTGAAAGGCCTTCCTTAGGGGTGACTTATAGGGTCAGAATGCAGTGACTATGATATAAGGGGAACCTTATATCCGGGCGAGAAAGGTGCATGCACCATTTCACACAGGCTGCAATGGCAGGCCTGTAGCCACAGTCTGCATGGGCTCCAATGAGTGGCATAATACATGCTGCAGCTAATATGGGACCCCTTGTGTACCAGTGGCCTGGGTACCTAAGTACCATATACTAGGGACTTGCAGGGGTACACCAGTATGCCAATTGTAAAAGTTGTTTACCAACTACATTTTGGGGAGAAAACACTGACACTCGGGTCCTGGTTAGCAGGATCCCAGTGTAGTATAGTCAAAACACACTAACACCAGGCAAACAGTAGGGGTAACTATGTCAGAAGGATCCTACTTTCCTACAGGTGGTGCGACCACCAAGCTCTAAAATAAGCCCTTTATGTCCATTCTCAGCTAGGTGAATGAGCAAAGCAATGGTATTCTGTTTGCAAGATTCTCTAGTTCTTGATGTCACAAGTAGGTCACCTATATACTGCACAAGAACTGAATCACAAGGCATCTGCAGAGACTCAAGAGTTTTCTTCAAAATTTGATTGAAAATAGAAGGATTTTCCCTGTGTAACTCGGCACCATGCCAAAACTCTCTTCAAAACACAAAATAGAACAATAATTGACAGTCCTCATGATATGGGATAGAGAAAAGGGCTTGGCAAAGACCCCAACAGTAAACCATTCTGCAGTGCATGGAATTTTGAAAAGGATGGTGGCTGAATTCAGTACCACAGGACAACATGGAACAACAATATCATTATTTTCTCAGAGATCTTGTACAATTCTGTATTTTCTGTAGGGGTTCTGCAAGCCCATAATTGGTGAGTTTCAAGGGTTCCCAACGATCTCCTTCCAAATTCTTTTAGTCAAGATATCTTCAATTATTGGTTTTATCCCTGCCACTGTCTCTGGTGTCAAATTGTATGGTGATGTTCTTGGAAAATCATATTGGGCTTAACTGTGATATGGACTGTTTCAACATCTTTGATTAGTCCAATGTCCGATTAGTCACAGTCTCTCTCAAATAAACTCCTCTACCATTCTTATAGGCTACAGCGCTACAGCTTCTTGTTGGACCAGCTTAAATTCTACATCTTCATCATGTGTTTGAAATTCAACACCATTTGATGTGCAATAGATTGTGCAATTCAACTTGCACAACAAATCTCTTCCTAGCATGTTTACAGGGCTTGAGCCACATGCTACAAACTGGTGCTTTTCTTCAAATGAACCTATTTTTACAGGAAACTTTTCTAAACTGTATTTGTAATCTGTATATTTGTAAGTCCTGCAACTTGGAATTTCTTTCTTGAGAGGGGGAGGTCTGGGACTTCCGCTGGTTTAGCAGTGAACAGGTAGCTCCGGTGCCAGTAAGAAATGACACTTGGTTCCATTTACCTCACCTTCTACAAATGATCCACTCTGGTGTAATTCTAAGACTGTGCCAAGGTTGCAATCTTCCTCCCCTCTCGGGCACTATCATTGCGAACTGTCAGAGCCAAAGTTCTCACTGTCCAACATAGAGAACTGTTCAAATGGGTTCTAGTTCTGGGTCTAGAATTGATTTTGATTTACTCTGAGCATTTGATTCATGTTAAATCTGGGGTTACCCACATTTTGTGAAGTCTTCTGGGCTTGTGGGATCTGCATCATTGAAACCTGTGTCTGCACTTGCATTTGCTGAACAGGTACATTCTATATCTGCATCTGATTTTTTCCTTGCATTTGGTTCTTACCACTCATTCTAACTGGATTCAGTCTACGCTTCCTCTTCTAATGTCTGATCTTTTTACAAAAATTACAAGGAGTCATTTTCTTCAATGTTGCAACAGATATACCAGGTTTCGAATCAATTGGAACTCCTCATCCTCTACGCTGAGTACCAACCATACCTCCCTGAACACCTTGAATTCCAGCTTGAAAACCAGCCCTCTGCATTATATTCTGAACACCAACAGCGTGCATTGCACCGACGTTTCCTTCAAATGTCTGATTCTGAAAACTTTTCTGTGCCAATTTCGTCTGGGCTAACAAATACTTTTCCTTAAGCTTCCATTGCTTCATCTCCTGTTCATCACTACAATATTTTGCGTATTTCAGAATATCATCCAACAACGTCACCTGCCTGCAAAGTACACTCTGTTGTATATGCTGACTAATCTCTGGTCTCAACCCAATAACAAACTGTGAGATAAAAAAATCCTATTTCACTTCCCTGAAGGTGCTATTGACCAGGGTGCTGCTAAAATGCCTTCAACAACTGTTCATAATAGTCATGCACTGACTCTTTCACCTCTTGCTGAATTCTGTTTAGACTCATATAATCCAAATCCTTTGGAGGAACCTTGCCTTTCAAGAAAGTAATCACCTCATTGTAGTCATTCATCACAACAGTATTAGTGCGGGTATCTCTTGGTGGCTCTGAGTATGCCCAATGTAGAGGAATTTTGCATTCAGCCCACAAATCGTTTGGAGCAACAATATCAAAAAATGTATTCAAATCGGTCCACAGCACTTTCAAAATGTTAAAGAATCTCTCAAATTATGTGTATCACTGATTAGGTTTAGCTGTCATTTTTGGGAAATTTTTCATAAATGCCGCAAGATCGCCCCTACTCCATGGCACATGAACATACCCCCCACCTGGTATCTCCCTTAATGGATAAGTGGAAGCTTCTCCTTCATCTGGGGGACCTGTAGGTGGCTTTCCTTTTACTTCAGCCTCCTCTGATTGTTTCTTTATCTTTCATTTTCCTTTGCTCATTTGCTCTCTAATTTCTCAAAATCACTCCATCTATGAATACATTTTACTAATTCAGTAATGTGTAATCACATTCCTGAAGAACGCATTGTCCCAATTGTTTCATCATCTAATTGTACCCTGGAACTCTTCCTCAAATGGACACTTTTCAACAGATTGACTTCATGTTGCCTGGACAGTTCAGTCAATTTATCATGTGCAGCTGCTGCACGCCTAGTAATTTCTTTGCTCAAATAGATCATTTATTTTTCTTGGTAGTGATTCACATGTTCTAGATCTAAACATCCTCTAATTATTTCTACTAGATCTATTTTTAATCTCAGGACATTTATTGGTCTTTCTTTCTCGTTAATTCAACTGGGTTCTTTAATTTCAGTGTTCTGTTCTTGCATTGTTTTTGACAGCTACCTCAAACCAAATATATTAATCTCACCTTGTGGTGTTTGTGTCGTTGAAATACACTTTTTCCTTCCCTTAATGATTGAATAGTTTGCGGTGGTGTCCATGCAACAATCTGTGGATTCTGCAAAGTCTGAATAAACCCTGTCGCAGGTGCTCCTCCATCAGCTCCTTGAGCTACAGTACTTGGGACAATATTAATCGGAGCAGTTGCTGTGCGAATCTCTACTGCCTGTGCAGTTATAACTCTAGCAAAAGGTACTGGTACTGTCACAATAGAATACCTGTAACCAGTAACACGTGGCGGCATCACTGCCAGTGTATTCTCAACTCGAGGTGGCACAATATTTAGTATAACAGGTTGTGCAACAGTCTGTGTCATAACAGGCTGTATCATCTGTAATGGCCTCTCAATTTGAGTTGTATTTGGGTCAACAGGGTCAGTATCCACTGTTGCATTAGAAATCATAGCACTCTAAGTATGTGTCACAGGGGCCACATTTTTCTGTCAATAATTCTCAATTCAAATATACCCCTTCTTGGAAAGCTCAAAGGACCCTCTTTTTCAGTGATCTTGCATCATTGACAAATCCATACACATGTATACAACCCTTTTTCTATCATCATATGAAATGCAAGCATACCCTCAGGAGGTGCCTTTTCACCTTCCTGTACTGAAATTGTCACATCTCCTCTCATCAAATTTCTAAGAGATTTGAAAAACTTAAACTTTTTGAATAATATGAACAAATGGCCAAACAAGGTAAATAAAATCTTCAATGTTTTGATTCTATTCCATATACGCCAATTTCTCACTAAGCCTGCCTCCCAGTCCCAATGCAGCTCCTCACACCAATCACTCAGTCACTACCTGACTCTTCACACAGACCACCCAATCACTGCACGGCGTTTCACACGAACCGACCAGTCTTAGCGCAGCACAATATGACACAACACAAAGATCCTACCTGCCCAATGAGTTTACCTTATCGTAGCAAACTTGCAGAGCACAAAGCTGACAGGAAGGTCTGTCTGAAAGACATCTTAATGGGCATCTGTCACTCAGGAGTTAGGAGATCATCAAGAGCATCATCTAGGCTAAGGAGCTACATTGTAACCCATATTTGAAGGAGCTAGTGAGCCTTCTTCATCGCTGACCGACCACTTTCCCATGGGGAGCATATATCTGCCCTCCCCATTCCCAAAAACACAAAGAAGTAGTCTAAGCCTCACATCCCCAGTGTGGAGTCCACTTCTTTTGGTTAGAGCATGTTGGTACGGTTCTGGAAATATTTGACTCTTTGTAGCCTAGCAGTTCAACAGATATGGGGGGTCATTCCGACCCCGGCGGGCGGCAGTCGCCGCCCGCCTGGCGGGAACCGCCATATGGCCGCTCCGCGGTCGAAAGACCGCTGGGGCCATTCCGACCTTCCCGCTGGGCCGGCGGGCGCTAACATTGTTAGCGCCCGCCGGCCCAGCGGGAAGGCGGCCTGCAACATTGAAGCCGGCTCCGAATGGAGCCGGCGGTGTTGCAGGTGTGCGACGGGTGCAGTTGCACCCGTCGCGCTTTTCACTGTCTGCTATGCAGACAGTGAAAAGCAGGTTGGGGCCCTGTTAGGGGGCCCCAGGACACCCGTTCCCACCATCATGTTCCTTCCGGTAAAAACCGCCAGAAACAGGCTGGCGGGAAGGGGGTCAGAATCCCTATGGCGGTGCTGCTTGCAGCACCGCCATGGCGGATTCGCCCTGCCGGGGGAAATCCAGCGGGAAACCGCCGGACCCGGTTTTCTGACCGCTGCTTTACCGCCGCGGTCAGAATGGGCAGGGAAGCACCGCCAGCCTGTTGGCGGTGCTTCCGTCGTCCGCGGCCCTGGCGGTCTTTGACCGCCAGGGTCGGAATGAGGGCCATGGTCCTTTAAATATGTGGTGAACCTTATCACTAAAGTCCTTTTCCAAGCAGGAATTGATAAAGTGCTTGCTCTCAATGGGTGCCTTCGACACCGGAAAAGACAGAACCATTACCAGATTTGGGTCCAGACTCCACACATGGGTATCCCTTGTGCATTCACTAATTCCACACAAGACAAAAACCTTGCAAAAGCCAGTGACATTAACCATTTTAAAGATCACTGAGTTGACATGAGCACAGTGCCATAGGAATAAAAGAAAATTCATAGGTATAGCACCAATATGATAGAAAATGTAGTCCAATGAGAGCAATACTAATACTGTTCAGGGGATTATCCTCACCACAAAAGGTATTATCTCCTTTTTTCTGTGTACTTTATTTTTAATACGATACACGTTTACCCTCTGGTCAAGAAAAGCTATATTCTTCTTTAAGGTTGTAGCACTGACTGCACCTCCTAGAATAGACTTCCTAGAGAAGTGTTTCTAGAGTAGGACTTCAGTGCTCATACCTGCTGCTGAAAACATCTTCTTATACTCTCATTAGTTTTACAATTTCAGTACAGAAGTATTGATGGCCCTTGGACACCTGTGATAAACAACAGTACCCACGCAGGATATTGTCCAGTGACTGCTCAGGACCTCACAGTGGGGATATTAGGGAATCTTTTTTCCATGATTAGCAAGAGGACTCAAGGTGTTTTCTGCATAGATTGAAGACCATGGGTGAGCAGTTGGATATGTGGAATACTTCACTCATCTCAATAGGTACTGTGAGCCATAGGTGCCCATTTGGCCTATTGGTATTGGTTGGGTAAGTAGGAGAATGGCATTTCATCAATGCTCATGTGGCATGACTGTACTGAACAAAAAAATTGAGGGATGGGGAGGAGTTGTGGTCCAGTGTATAGCCTCCCAAACAATATGACAAAAAATAAGATACACTGTTTCAAGTAGAAAGGAAGAGAGGATACTATGGTAGGGGTCCTAAAATTTTAGGAGCAAAAACCTCACACATCCGAAGGGATGTCATGCTTCATCATCGGAGCATGTTTCGCATCCATGCAGGTAACACGGACCCGGGTAGGTGTACCGGCGGTGGCGGCAACTTGCACAAATTGACTTTGCGCCTGACCACCGGTCTGTGTGGTCCTAAGAAGCGCGCTACCTAAATTGGGATGGGCGACAGTTAGGAATAATAGTTCCGCATTAATGTAAGTGATTGGATACAATTTTTTCATGATAATTTTTTGGTGAATAGTAATCTAAACTACCTTACGTTTAGGAGATACATATAGCTAATTAGGTCCTGACGAAGCATCACTGGATCCATATGGACCACCAGGATGCAAAACATGTTGACCCTTGATAGGGATGGTTTGGTAATTCCCCACCATTCGTTCTTTGACATAGAGTGATTGATCATTGTGTCTGGTTCACTCTCACAATTGTTTTTAACCTTGGCCTTTTCCTCTCATCTGGTCCAATAAATCTATTACCCAGGTGTAGCCGTTGAGAGCCAAGTTTAATCACGATTCTCGATCTCCTTTTTTGCTTACTCACTTTTGGGGTCACGGCACCATTTTCTCAAAAGATCTCCGACAAAGAGCCCCCCCATTTGGGGTGGTGCCCGTCAGACATTGTAGTGCCGGTCTGACGAGGAGCAAGCTCCGATGATGAAGCATGACATCCCTTCGGATGTGTGAGGTTTTTGCTCCTAAAATTTTAGTACCCCTACCATAGTATCCTCTCTTCCTTTCTACTTGGAACAGTGTATCTTATTTTTTGTCATGACTGTACTGAAGACAGCCAATAGAGTAAGGTCAGACCAGAGTCTGTGATCACTATTATTGGTGAAGTAAGGGTGGCTTGCTCTCTGTGTGCTATAGCGTGCTCTTAAACCATGTTGTTGGTTGTGTAGGAGAGGGTTGACAGAAATGTGGCCTTCTAGCTGAGCAGAACTGCCTCCTCGATTTATCTCTTTGATGATTGGTCTGTGTGTTGGGTTGCTAACTGGAAATGTCTGGATTAATGTTTTTTTACTAGAAAGAGAATGCACACTTTTTTTCAGAGCATCGGGGACAGTGTCTCTTGTGAGGTATTGTTGGACTTGGCTCTTTTTGCAGGGTTATCCCAAAACATTTTGCCTTCTTCCTCCTATTTTTCTGACCTGTTTTTGTTGGCTTTAGCAGTGCTAAAGTGCATATGCTCTCTATCTAAAATGTATTGGTGATTGGTTTCTCCATGGTTGGCATATTTGATTTACTAGTGAGTCTATAGTACAGTGCATGGTGTGTGCGTAGGGCCTGTAAATCAAATGCCACTAGTGGTCTTGAAGCACTAATTGTGCCACCTACATGAGTAGAGTCACCAGATCCTCGGGGTCTGCGCACGTTCCCAACACGTCCACCACAAGACAGCTCCAATACTCTGATTAGAATGTCACAGAGTCTAAGAGAGTCCAAGTGGGGAAAAGTGGATTAGGTAGGGAACAGCTGGGAAGGAGACCTGTAGGAAGCAAAAAGGTTAAAACACACAATATCAAGATTATATCATATTAATCATTACTAGACTATGATTCTAAGCATTGGCATACTGGAAACATGGATAACTTAAACATGGACTAAAATAACTAGGCATCGAAATGTCTGATTACCTGTGAATGAATCAAGAAGGATTAATACAACTTTCCAATGAACCTCTCAATGAAATGTTACCCATGGATTAAAAAAAAAAAAAGAACTTTCTAGAATTACATTTTCAAATTCAAGCATAGTGTTTTGCATGAGAACAAGAAAATAATCTGAATGGATTCTATAACACCATGGGAATTGTACTTAAGGGACTTATTATGCACATACAATATAACATCTAGAATTCTAGCACTTTAGTTTCTCAGAATGCAGGAACATGAATTGCGCACATTGCGGATTTCCACAAGAGTTTGTAAATGCAATGAAATGGTTGCGCACTATGAATAACATCAACATTTGTGATGCTAGTGCAGCAAAGCACCACAACTGCAACAGAAATTCTGACGCAGCAGTGCTAACGAGCACCATGGTGCCCTGTATTGTAAATATAGCACTGCCAAGGTGTTGTTAGGAGGGACGCAGGTGGCACAAGCAAACTGGCGCATTGTGATCGATGTGGCAGTTTGTTGTAAATGAGACCTTTTTTGTTTTCAGGTGTCACATACATTCTGTGGTCCTAATAAGACTCCATATCATCTAGAGGGTTGAAACGTCGTCAACAGTGTCAAACAAACCTTTTACCTGATCCTTTGATTGTTAAAGGGTCTCGATTGAGATCTATGAACCAATTCCCAGGTTGTTTAGTGTCATTTTGGAAACCTGTTCTTTTCCTTCCTTCTTTTTGTATATTTACATTATTTGATTTTGGTGTTTATTTCGGTTCCGGTTCACCTGGAATTCTATGTACTTTGCACACTTATATGTGAATATTTATTGAAGAATATCACAAAAATGTCTTTGTCTTGTATTATTATCTGTGTTGGACCATGTAGTGTGACTCATTCTATGTGCATCCTACTGGAGTTCTATTTTTGTGATTGTGCTTATTATTTATCAAGTATACATGTATATTTCTAATGAGAGCAGTTTTTTCTAATACATGTATACCTGCACACTACGCTTATGGGTCTCTAGATACAATGTGAATCACCTGTTTTTTGGATATAAGTCTTCAGAACTTTTAAAGAAAGAACATCTGAGATTTAATGCTAAAGCTTTTGGACCCAAGTTATCAGTGTGAAGGCTCTAGAATCGGGTCAGCATCCAGTAGTTCAAGTATCTGATCTTGCCATTTGTTTTTTAATTGAGTGTTGTTGTTCTTGTGGTGTTCACATATTCTTTCCACATTTTCTGGTATTGGTTTCCAAGATCGGAGGTTTTGAGTGGCTTCAGTCACTATTTATCCAATTTTCATTGCTACTTGTGTAATGCTGATGGCTATGAGCGCTTTTGTTTCCATGTGCCCCACACACCCTTGGTTGTGGTTGGTTGTGTTTTGATTGTGGAAAAGGGGTCTATTGTAGGTATCTGTCTCCTCAACTAGGCCATCAGTGGCCATTACCTTCTCTATTTCTGCTGCTGGCTCAGATGAGGTGTTTTAGGCTACCTTCACTTCCTGGTATTTAGCATAGTCATGATTTTTATTGATTACATCCACCAGACAGAACAGATCTTTCTGATTCTAATTCTGGAAAACTTCTGCGGTGTTAGAATAACACAATTTCAAGAGCTTGTGTTGCTGCAGGCTAATGTGCTTTGAGAAAGGGGTGATTTAGTGTGACTCCATTGTCATCTATTCAGTGGTGGCCATTTAGGAGGCTCAAACTCTGGGTAAGCAGCTCCATGATAATGGGAGGTGGGTAGCTGCCAGGCTCTGATGCATGGCATGTTAAGCAGTTGTTGATAAGTCCATAATTTTTAGATACCTGACTTTGGTCTTAATAGTACTGTGGTGGCCGGTATATGCTAACAGGAGGTGCGTGATGGCATCATGACCACATCATTAGGTGGTGCATGCCTCTAACTAGCAGCCTAATGTACATTTTTGGCTGCATTTCTTTTTTGAAGGCAGGAGATATTACAGAAGAAGATCCTTTTAACATGAATACTTCACAATGTATGCCTTAGAGGAATGGCATCATCATTCAATTTGGTTTTCCGGTTTTCCAAGTTTTGCTCTAAAGCTACTTTGTACTCTTCCACAATACTTTCCAGTTGTTTCTCATTTCCTTACCACTAAGACTTGTAATTCCTGTCCGGGTTCCTGTTCAATGCTACTGAAAAGTTTCTGAAAACATTCTAAAGTTTGAAAAAGTTTGAAAAAGTTTTTCTCTGTTCTTTGAAAAGTTCCAAAAACTTTTTTTTCTCTCTGTCCTAAACCTTTTCTATCATGTCTGCAGGAGAGCTTACTCCCACAGTTGTCCAGGCAGCATATGGGAATCTAAACTTTTAAAGTTTGAGGGGTCTCTGCATTGAAAGAGGTTTAGCAATTGGAAAGAATCCTACAAAAGATCTTCTCCTCAGCCTTCTCCTAGAAAGTGACCAAAACCAATCTGGCACATCCCAGGATCAGGAGGTAGAGGAGGGGGGTACCCAGTCAGACTCAGAGGAGTCCCCTGAGGTTGCTCGGGAGGGTTATTCCAAGGACCTGTCAGCTAGCAGGCCACTTAGTGACACTGGTAGTGAATTGGGGTCACACATTAGTAGGGCACCTTTCATTCCTAAAGGCCAGGTTACTAGAGTCCAATCAGTTTGGGACAGGTCCAACTCTGCCAATTCCCACATAACATCTGTCTCTCACAATTCCCAAGCCTCCCACCCTGAGGATAACTTAATGGAAAGGGAACTCAGAAAGATGAGGTTGGAAGAGGCCCTGCTGAAGCTTAAACAGCAGCAGCTGGCCTTAGACAGGGAATCTCTGGATGTGGAAAGGGAAAGGCAGAGGTTGAGGTTAGTTCCCCATGGTGGCAGAAGCAGTGTTTTTGATAGTAATCCTCTTAGAGAGCAAGATTCCAGAAACCTGCATAAGATAACCCCCCCTTACAAGGAGGGGGATGACATTAACAAGTGGTTTGCTGCACTTGAGAGGGCCTGTATGGTACTGTTGGTCCCTCAAAGGCAGTGGGCTGCTATCTTGTGGCTATCTTTCACTGGTAAGGGTAGGGATAAGCTCCTTACTGTCAGAGAAAGTGATGCTAATAACTACAAAGTTTTGAAGGATGCACTCTTGGATGGATTTGGCTTAACCACTGAACAATACAGGATTACGTTCAGAGATGCCAGAAAAGAGTCCTCTCAAGACTGGACAGACTTTGTAGACTGTTCAGTGAAGGCCTTGGAGGGTTGGTTACATTGCAGTAAGGTGACTGACTATGAAAGCCTGTATAATCTAATCCTGAGAGAGCATATTTTGAACAATTGTATGTCTGATTTGTTGCACCAGTACTTTGTAGACTCAGATCTGACCTCTCCCCAAGAATTGGGAAAGAAGGCAGACAAATGGGTCAGAACAAGAGTGAATAGAAAAGTTCATACACGAGGTGACAAGGATGGCAAGAAGAAAGATGGTGAAAAACTCAGGATAAGCATGGGGATAAGGGTAAAACTAAAGATCCTTCTTCAAATCCTAAACACTCTTCAGGGGGTGGGGATAAATCAACTTCTTCCTCTTCTTCACAACCCATACACATTAAAAAGCCTTGGTGCTATGTGTGTAAAAATAAAGGCCATAGGCCAGGGGATAAGTCCTGCCCAGGTAAACCCCCTGAGCCTACCACCACTAATACATCAAACTCTAGTGCCCCTAGCAGTAGTGGTAATAGTGGTGGGACTGCTGGCAACAGTCAAAATAAGGGTGTAGTTGGGTTCACTTATGGGTCCATCATAGAAACTGGGGTAGTCAGTCCCAAGGCAGTTTCAGTCAACCCTAGTGGCATTGGCCTTGCCACACTGGCTGCTTGTCCCCTTACAATGGATAAGTACAGGCAGACAGTTTAAATAAATGGTGTTGAGGCTCAGGCCTACATGGACACAGGTGCCAGTATCACTTTGGTGACTGACACCTAGTGTCTCCTGCACAAAGCATCATTGGACAACAGTACAAGATTATCGATGTCCATAACTCCACTAAGTTTCTTCCCTTAGCTATAATTCAGTTTAGTTGGGGTGGAGTTACTGGCCCTAAGCAGGTGGTATTATCACCTAGCTTACCTGTAGACTGTCTCTTAGGTAATGACCTAGAAGCCTCATGTTGGGCTGAGGTAGCGTTTAATACCCATGCAGCCATGCTGGTTATCCCTGAGGAATTGCTGCCTCTCATTTCAGCTGAAATGAAAAAGCAAAGGAGAGAAAAGGCCTGAAAACTCAGGATATTTCTCCAACAACAGGTGAAAAGGGCATCAAAGTATCCCCTACCCACCCTACCATTCAGGATACCATTCCTGTGGTGGGAGAAACCTCTCCTGCAGTGGCACCTGTATCAAGGGACTCATCAGCTAATGCAGCTGTACTCCCTGAGGTAGAAGTACCTCTCTGTGGCATAACTAATATTGGTGAAAAAAGTGCACTATTTTAGTTAACATGGAGCATCCCTCCAACCCTCCCAGAGAAACTTTAGTGCAGCAACCCTGCACTGCCTCACAACACTTAGGACAGCAGCCTTGCCCTAGTGTGGAGCTCATAGGACAGCATCCCTGCCCTGCTCCAACTCAAGAGAAACAGCAACCCTGTTCTCTCTTACAGCCATATAGACAACGTGTTTTGCCCAGCTATGGCTTTACTGAGACAGCATCCCTGTCTGGCATTCTCATCATTTGATATAGGTCCAGTGGACAATTCCCACTGCTCTAAACTTAAACATACTAATAGGAACTCTGAGAATATAACTTCACATTGCTGGCTAGCTAAAAAACTTTAAACAGGGTGGTTCACATCCCCATAGGGAAGTAACCATATAGTGGATGTGCTAAAGGGAGTAACCAATCTATTACATAGCTACTCTCCAATTATCACCACTTAGACAATAAAGACTCAACTGGCCAAGGTTAGCCTTATTGTCCTTCGTTTGGGGGGGGGGGGGGGTGTTGTGTAGGAAGGTAGCCTCTTTCTAGCCTTGTTACCCCCACTTTTGGCCTGTTTGTGAGTATATGTTAGGGTGTTTTTACTGTCTCACTGGGATCCTGCTAGCCAGGGCCCAGTGCTCATAGTGAAAACCCTATGTTGTCAGTATGTTTGATATGTGTCACTGGGATCCTGCTAGCCAGGACCCCAGTGCTCATAGGTTTGTGGCCTATATGTGTTCCCTGTGTGGTGCCTAACTGTATCACTGAGGCTCTGCTAACCAGAACCTCAGTGTTTATGCTCTCTCTGCTTTTAGAATTGTCACTGAAGGCTAGTGACTAATTTTACCAATTCTAATGGGCACACTGGAACACCCTTATAATTCCCTAGTATATGGTACCTAGGTGCCCAGGGTATTGGGGTTCCAGGAGATCCCTATGGGCTGCAGCATTTCTTTTCCCACCGATAGGGAGCTCAGACAATTCTTACACACGACTGCCACTGCAGCCACATTATTTCACAGCCATTTTACACTGCACTTAAGTAACTTATAAGTCACCTATATGTCTAACCTTCACTTAATGAAGGTTAGGTGCAAAGTTACTTAGTGTGAGGGTGCCCTGGCGCTAGCCAAGGTGCCCCCACATTGTTCAGGGCAATTTCCCCAGACTTTGTGAGTGCGGGGACACCATTACACGTGTGCACTACATATAGGTCAATACCTATATGTAGCGTCACAATGGTAACTCCGAACATGGCCATGTAACATGTCTAGGATCAAGGAATTGTCAACCCAATACCATTCTGGTATTGGGGGGACAATTCCATGCTTCCCCGGGGCTCCAGCACAGAGCCCGGGTACTGCCAAACTAACTTTCCGGGGCTTTCTCTGCAGCTACTGCTGCTGCCAACCCTCAGATAGGTTTCTGCCCCCCTGGGGCCTGGGCAGCCCAGTCCCAGGAAGGCAGAACAAAGGATTTCCTCTGAGAGAGGGTGTTACACCCTCTCCCTCTGGAAATAGATGTGAAGGGCTTGAGAGGAGTAGCCTCTCCTGGCCTCTGGAATTCTTTGAAGGGCACAGATGGTGCCATCTTTGCAGAAGCCAGTCTACAATGGTTCAGGGATCCCCCCAGCCCTGCTCTGGCGTGAAACTGGACAAAAAAAGGGGAGTGACCACTTCCCTGACCAGCACCTCCCAAGGGGAGGTGCCCAGAGCTCCTCCAGTGTTTCCCAGACCTCTGCCATCTTGGATGCAGAGGTGTGAGGGCACAATGGCCACCTCTGAGTGGCCAGTGCCAGCAGGCGATATCAGAGACCCCTCCTGATAGGTGCTTACCTTTATCTGTAGCCAATCCTCCTCTGAGGGCTATTTAGGGTCTCTCCTGTGGGTATCTCACCAGATAATGAATGCAAGAGCTCACCAGAGTTCCTCTGCATTTCCCTCTTTGACTTCTGCAAAGGATCGACCGCTGACTGCTCCAGGACGCCTGCAAAACTGCAGCAAAGTAGCAAGAAGACTACCAGCAACATTGTAGCACCTCATCCTGCCGGCTTTCTCAACTGTTTCCTGGTGGTGCATGCTCTGAGGGCTGTCTGCCTTCACCCTGCACTGGAAGCCAAGAAGAAATCACCTGTGGGTCGACGGAATCTTCCCCCTGCCAACGCAGGCACCAAACATCTGCATCACCAGTCCTCTGGGTCCCCTCTCATCTTGACGAGCGTGGTCCTTGGAACACAGGAGCTGGATCCAAGTGTATCCGACAGTCCAGTGGCCCTTCTGTCCAAATTTGTTGGAGGTAAGTCCTTGCCTCCCCACGCCAGACAGTAATTCTGTGTACTGCGTGAACTGCAGCTGCTAGGGCTTCTGTGCACTTTTGAAAGACTTCCTTTGTGCACAGCCTAGCCCAGGTCCCCAGCACTCCATCCTGAATTGCCCAACTCACTGAGTTGGACTCCGACTTCGTGGGACCCTCTTTTATTGTGCTGAGTTGACTGTCTTGCTCAGATCTTCTGAACGCCTGTTCAGGTGCTTCTGCAGGTGCTGCCTGCTTCTGCGTGGGCTCTCCGTGTTGCTGAGCCCCCCATCTGTCTCCTCCTCCAAGGGGCGACCTCCTGGTCCTTCCTGGGACCTGGCAGCACCCAAAATACTCAACTGCAACTCTTGCAGCTAGCAAGGCTTGTTTGCGGTCTTTCTGCATGGAAATAACTCTGCATCCTCCAGCACGCCATGGGACATCTTCTGACCAAAGGAGAAGTTCCTGGCACCTTCTGTTGTTGCAGAATCTTTGGCTTCTTCCACCCAGAGGCAGCCCTTTTGCACCTTCATCCGGGGTTTAGTGGGCTCCTGCCCCCCTTGGACACTTGCGTGACTCTTGGACTTGGTCCCCTTCCTTTGCAGGTCCTCAGGTCCAGGAATCCGTCTTCAGTGCTTTGCAGTCAGTTGTTGTCTTTGTAGAATCCCCTATCTCGACTTTACTGTCTTTCTGGGGTAGTAGGGTAAAAGCTGCTTACCGCTGTCAGAAGACCGCCAACATACCGCCGTGGCCGCGGTAAACCGCCACGGTCATTCTGACCCACAACAGGCAAACCGCCAAAATACAGACATCCACAAAAGTCCGCCACACCAAAGGCCAGCGAGAAACTGGCGATGACCAAACCTCCACCGTCACGCCAAGAGAAATACGCCCACACTATCACGACACACGAATCCACGCTGCGGTCTTTCAACCGCGGTATTCTATTGGCGGTACACACCGCGGCTCTCAAAATACACGCACACTTACAAAACACAGCCACATTGGACAATTCGAAACACACACACCTGGTACACATACACACACCACTCCCACACACCCAATTAAATATAAAACACACACCCACATCACACACAAACCTCCACTCCTACAGAATCGGGACCACGCACAGAGAAATAGAGATCCGAGCACCCAGACGCGCATTTTATATTCACCCAGCAATATTACCACGCACTTCACACAACACACCAATACACATCACCACACTTAGCACCACACAATCCACCCCACACATCACCCACACCACCCCATGGCACCGCAAAGACACCCCAGGTTTTCTGAGGATGAACTCAGGGTCATGGTGGAGGAAATTGTACGGGTAGAGCCACAGCTCTTCGGGACACAGGTGCAGCACACCACCATTGCCAGGAAGATGGAGCTATGGAGCAGAATAGTCGACAGGGTCAACGCTGTGGGACAGCACCCAAGAAATAGGGACGACATCAGGAAGTGGTGGAACGACCTACGGGGGAAGGTGCGTTCAATGGTATCCAGGCACAACATCGCAGTGCAGCGGACTGGCGGCGGACCCCCACCTCCTCCCCCAGAATTTACAACATGGGAGGAGCAGGTCTTGGCGATCCTGCATCCTGAGGGCCTCGCAGGAGTATCTGGAGGAATGGACTATGGTAAGTCTCATCTTCACTACTTCATCCCCCCCACCCCACCAGTATGCCAACTCATACCCCCACCCTCACCCTCACCCCCATCACACCTACTCCTTGCAAATGTCAAACCATCACAACCCACCCATCCCAAGCCCTGCATGCGACCACAAAGCATGGACACCCATCACCAAAGCATGCCCACTGCACATCCCCCCCCCCCCAAACCACCGTCACAAAAGCCCCCACACAGGAATGCCAGCACTGGGGTACACATGCACCCACCCATTGCATGCTATGGCACACACAGATGCAATAACCATCCTTTTATACCCCTGCAGGACCCGAACGTCACGTCACCGCGCAGGAGGGTCCACAAATGTCCACTCCACCCCCAGAAGAGGCCTACAGTGATGACAGCACCTCTGTCGACCTGGATCTAGATGACCAGCCCGGCCCATCGGGGACCTCGGGACAGTCGGTTCCCCTCAGACAGCCACAGGCCACAGCAGACCTTCCCCCCTCTGGGAACACCAGCACAGCACCCACCCAGCGGGCCCATCCCTCTGTCCCCAGGACACGTCAATCAGCGGTGTGTCCACCACTACAGGGCACCCAGGTTAACCCACCACCCCAACAACAACAGGGACGTGGGGGCAGTGGTAGTGGGCACACGGTCCAGGGGACAGAGGCCCAGGGAAACAGGGGAACTGGGAGGGCTGCTGTGCGACGGGGGGGGACAGGCCCAGGGAACCCACTCTCCACGAGGCCCTCTCCTCCATCATGGGAGCCTACCATCATTCCCAGGAGACGATGGCGACGGTCCTGGCCAGGTTTCAGGAGATCCAGCTCCTGCAGGAGGAACAGAATTTGGGGTTCAGGGAGGAACTACGAACCATCAGTTCTGCCCTGGCCACCATTGTAGGGGCTCTGAATCAGGTAGTCACCACATTGCGGGACACTGTGGCACCACAAAGGGCCCCTGACACTAGCATGGATCAAGAACTGCCTACCACCTCTGCCGGCGCTAGTGGACAGGAGGCCCCGCCACAGGACCAACAGGCCACCAGCACCCCACCCCCTGCAGAAGGAGAACCACCCCGCAAGCGGGCCCTGAGATCCAGGAAGAAGACAGAGTAAGATGCCAAGACCCCCGCCAGGAAAGGATACCTCCCTGATTGTCATCCCACTGTCCCACATTGTCACCCTGTCCATCCTTAAACTGCCCTTGCTCCACTTTCCACAGGCATTTGGACAATGCACCTGTGATACAAATAGTCTGGACTCTGCCATGGACAATCCTCCACCATCACCCCTCACCAATTTGCAACCACCCACCAATATAGAGCACTGTAATAAATACAGTTATTGCACAAAACAATCAGGAGTCTGGCTGTGATTTTGTACAAATGTATTAGACATTACCGTGCCAAAATGCTTATTTACATTGTGATGCCAACATACCACTGTCACACAGCTGTAGTCCATGGGGAAACAAAGCAGATGTCACGCAGTGGGGCCCACATCTCTGAAATCGGAAGGGAAAGTGACAACTCAGTTACCATACACTGGGGGAAAAGGACAGACAGTAGAGAGGTAGTAGAGTTTAAGTATGTGTAATATGCCGGTGTGGATTCTTACCTGTGTGTCATTGAAAATACTGCTGTATTACTGTGTTCCTGTTGTCTATGTCGTCTTCTTCGGCTTCCTCGTCTTCACTCTCCACAGGCTCCACAGCTGCTACAACACCACCATCTGGACCATCCTCCTGCAGAAAAGGCACCTTTCGTCGCAAAGCCAGGTTGTGAAGCATACAGCAGGCCACGATGATCTGGCACACCTTCTTTGGTGAGTAGAATAGGGATCCACCTGTCATATGGAGGCAGCGGAACCTGGCCTTCAGGAGGCCGAAGGTCCGCTCGATCATCCTCCTAGTTCGCCCATGGGCCTCATTTTACCGTTCCTCTGCCCTTGTCATGGGATTCTCCTCACTGGGGTCAGTAGCAATGAAAGGTTGGGGTAACCAGAGTCACCAATTAGCCCCACACGTTGCCTCTGGAGTTGACCCATCACGTAAGGGATGCTGCTATTCCGCATGATGTACGCGTCATGCACTGAGCCAGGGAACTTGGCATTAACATGGGAGATGTACTGGTCTGCCAAACACACCATCTGTACATTCATCGAATGATAACTCTTCCTGTTTCTGTACACCTGTTCACTCCTGCTGGGGGGTACCAAAGCCACATGGGTCCCATCAATGGCACCTATGATGTTGGGGATATGTCCAAGGGCATAGAAATCACCCTTCACTGTAGGCAAATCCCCCACCTCAGGGAAAACTATGTAGCTCCGCATGTGTTTCAGCAGGGCAGACAACACTCTGGACAACACCTTGGAAAACATAGGCTGGGACATCCCTGATGATATGGCCACTGTTGTTTGAAATGACCCACTTGCAAAGAAATGGAGCACTGACAGCACCTGCACTAGATGGGGGATCCCTGTGGGTTGGCGGATTGGTGACATCAGGTCTGGCTCCAGCTGGGCACACAGTTCATGAATAGTGGCTCGGTCAAGCCTGTATGTCAGTATGACATGTCTTTCCTCCATTGTCGACAGGTCCACCAGCGGTCTGTACACGGGAAGATTCCGCCATCTCCTCGCATGTCCCAGCGGACGGTGCCTATGAAGGACAACAGCGAGCACAGAGTCAATCAACCCACAGGTACGTAACCACAGCTTGCACATAACACGATTCTCAATCCATTGAATGGTTTGTAGGAGTGTTGATGCAAGGCCTAGGTATGTGTGACGCAGTAGAAAGTAAGCCATGTGGGCCCCTGAAATGGCGGCTGCCTGACCTGTGAAGTGCGACAATGGGATGTGAGGTAAATGCGCTGGCGTGGCACACCGTGGCGGTAGGCGGTCAAAGACCGCGGCGCTAAGCAGCATTGGTTAACATTGAACCCTATGGGTCTCAGGAGCCAATGACGATGTGCGCCGGCGGTCGCGGTACGCACCGCCGCGGGTGTGACCGTCATTTTCTATCTGCTTAATCACTCGATACCTGATCTTCGACAGGAGAGGACCTACACTGCAAGTGCTGCTGTGACCTCGGTCTGGAAGAGACAATGGCTCATGCGACTGGGGAAAGGGCCCCTGCCTTCACTGCTCAGGAATTGGAGAAACTTGTGGATGGGGTCCTCCCCCAGTACGCGCTACTCTACGGTCCTCCAGACCAACAGGTAAGTACACTGGGACCATGCTTTGTGGGCAATGCCTGTGTTGAGTGGGGTGGATGAAAGATGGTGGGGAGGGGAGCGATTGAGGCATGCATCAAACGACGGTGAGAGCATGTGCCACATGGCAATGGTAGGGATGGGGGGCCACTCACATTGAGCATGCAGAAGGTGATGACGATTTTTCTCCCCCTGTACATTTCACATAGGTCAGCGCCCACCAGAAGATCGATATTTGGCGTGCCATCAGCAAGGACGTCCGGACCCTGGGGGTCCACCACAGACGGGGCACCCACTGCCGGAAGAGATGGGAGGACATCCGCCGCTGGAGCAGGAAGACGGCGGAGGCTCAGCTGGGGATGGCCTCCCAACATGGGAGGGGTGCCAGTTGGACTTTGACCCCCCTGATGTCCCGGATCCTGGCGGTGGCCTACCCCGATTTGGATGGGCGCGTGAGGACATCACAGCAGACACAAGAGGGTGAGTACACTCTCATCCTGGTGACTTTGCGCGCAGTGGAGGTGGCTGGGTGAGGGAGGAGGGCTGTGGGTATCCCTAGGCCAGGGCGATTTCTGTAGGCTAGGCCCCTCCGTAAGGCATAGCCCTGTGCCCCCGCCCCCCACCTCTGTAGGGTGCCAAGTACAGCTATTCATGGCCCTGTGTCATCTATGTGTGCAGATGTCGTCCATAGGCTTGTAGGCCATGTCCCACGGATTGAGTAGTCGACCCCAAGTGCGCGGCGTAGTGCAGGGGGCTTCTGTGTCTGTCCTGTCCGCCAACGGTGTCGCCAATGCATGCACTCAACATGTCTTTATTTTCTCCCCCCCTCCCCCTTTTTTGTGGTCTTCCTGTTGATGTGTGCATTAGCATCATCAGGCGGAGGAGAAGTGGCATCGGAGCACGAGGGAGCTGCATCCCACATGGCCATGGAGGGCCATGCAACGGACTCTGAATTCACCAGTGGGACAGAGGGCGAGGGGAGCTCCACAGCAGGGACTCGGGCAGACATCAGTGACACGGACTCGTCCTCTGAAGGGAGCTCCCTTGTGGTGGCGGCAACATCTGTGCCCCCCGCAACAACAGGTACAGCCGCCACCCACCGCACCAGCACCGCCCTCCCAGCAGCCCCTCAGCGTTTGCCCTGTGCCCGCTCACCCAGGAAGGTGGGCATCTCCTTCGCCCCAGGCACCTCAGGCCCTGCCCCAGTCACCCCTGCTGCCCTCAGTGAGGAGGTCATTGACCTCCTGAGGACGCTCACTGTTGGGCAGTCTACCATTTTGAATGCCATCCAGGGTGTCGAAAGAGAGGTGCACCAGAGTAATGCATACCTGGAGGGCATTCATTCTGGTCAGGCTGCCCTTCAGCGATCGTTCCAGACTCTGGCCTCAGCACTGATGGCAGCCATTGTCCCTGTCTCTAGCCTCCCCCATCCAACTTCCTCCACCCATACCCTATCACCTGTACCCCTGCCTATCCCAGACACACCATCAGACCAGCCTGCACACACCTCAACACCCAAGGGAAGCTCAGCCAGACATAAGCACCACACATCACACAGGCATTCACACAAGCAACATCCACATACAGACATACCAACACCCACTGCCTCTACTGTGTCCCCCTCCTCCTCGTCTCCCTCCTCCCTCCCTGTCACGTCTCCATTCACACCTGCATGCACAACATCTTCAGCCACTACGTCCATCACCAGCACACACACCAGAACCCCCCGCACACGTGCAGTCACCACCCCCACTACCATTCACACGTCCCCTGTTTCCTCTCCCAGTGTGTCTGTAACCCCCTCTTCCATGATACACAAATGCAGGCAGCCACCCACCCAACAGCCATCCACCTCACAACAGCCTCCAGCCCAAGCACCTGCACCCAAAGACACCAGACTTAAAACTCCTGCAACCACAACCTCTTCCTCCACCCCCATACCCACTACACCTACCCGTCCCACTGCTCCTAAAAAGCTTTTCCTGTCCAAACTCAACCTCTTTCCACCAACTCCCCCACCCCGTCCATGTCATAGGACTACAGTCAGCACCTCAACCACGACAAAACCGGCCCCTGTCATCACAGTCTGCCATGGACTGTGGAGTGCCCCACCCTCCAGGGCAGCCAGTTCGGTACGAAGCCAAGGCACGGGCAGCCCACCCCCAGAGAAACATCCCAAGATAGGCAGTGGCCGGCGTGAAAACACCAGGGACTAAAACCCCTACCATGGCTCCGGCAGGAAGTGTGGACACAGCTGGCACACCGCCCAAGGTGGGGAAGGGCCACAGGCAATCAGGGAAGGCTGGGAAGGGCAGCACGTCCGACAACACCGCCATCAGTGCAGCTGGCCAGGAGGGCCCCGCCAGCCCCATCCCAGGTGGGCAGGAGGCCACCAACAGGCCCGGCACTGCAGCCCAGGAGGGCCCAGCCAGCCACAGGACAGATGGGCAGGAGGGCCCCGCCAGCCACAGGACAGGTGGAAAATGACCTCCACGCCATGGCCGGATCCGCTGAACTGGGCCCTTCATCTCAAGCACCGCTGCACTGGGCACCGCCTTCTCAAGCACCGCTGAACTGGGCCTTTCATCTCAAGTACCGCTGCACTGGGCACCGCCGTCTCAAGCACCGCTGAACTGGGCCCTTCATCTCAAGTACCGCTGCACTGGGCACCGCCGTCTCAAGTACCGCTGCACTGGGCACCACCGTCTCAAGCACCGCTGAATTGGGCCCTTCATCTCAAGCACTGCTGCACTGGGCACCGCCGTCTCAAGCACCGCTGAACTGGGCCCTTCATCTCAAGTACTGCTGCACTGGGCACCGCCGTCTGAAAGTACCGCTGCACTGGGCACCGCCGTCTCAAGCACCGCTGAACTGGGCCCTTCATCTCAAGCACAGCTGCACTGGGCACCGCCGTCTCAAGTACCGCTGCACTGGGTACCGCCGTCTCAAGCACCGCTGCACTGGGCCCTTCATCTCAAGCACCGCTGCACTGGGCACCGCCGTCTCAAGCACCGCTGCACTGGGCACCGCCGTCTCAAGCACCGCCGAACTGGGCCCTTCATCTCAAGTACCGCTGAACTGGGCCCTTCATCTCAAGCACCGCTGCACTGGGCACCGCCGTCTCAAGTACCGCTGCACTGGGCACCGCCGTCTCAAGCACCGCTGCACTGGGCCCTTCATCTCAAGCACCGCTGCACTGGGCACCGCCGTCTCAAGCACCGCTGAACTGGGCCCTTTATCTCAAGCACCGCTGCACTGGGCACCGCCGTCTCAAGCACCGCTGCACTGGGCCCTTCATCTCAAGTACCGCTGGCCCATGAGCGGCAGGGGCTGGCCCGCATCTGTGTCGGGCAGGGCTGCACGAAGCCCTCTGGGCAGTAGTCCCCCTCCAGAACCAGTGGAGACTGTTATCCACTTGTGAGACTGTGGCTTTGCACTCCACAGGATGTAACAGTGGGCAGCCCACCCACTGTAGAGACTTGTGAGACTGTGGCTTTGCACTCTCGAGAATGTAACAGTGGGCAGCCCACCCACTGTCTGGACTTGTGAGACTGTGGCTTTGCACTCCCCAGGATTGAACAGTGGCCATGGAGGCCCCTCGTGGATCTGGCGTTGTGCACTCATCTGGCTGAGGTGCCCCCCCTTCCCTTCCCCCTGAGGGTCCTGTAGTTTTGCTATCTGATGCCCCTGCAGTGTTCTCTCCGATGGAGTCAGGTATCCTGTGTGGGCTTTGCCCATGTGATTTGGGCCCAGTGGTCCACGGACAATGCCAGCTACAATGCTCGGACTTGTACATTTATGTATATAAGAGTTTTTGATGTGTATATATATTTTTTTGCCAGTAATACAATATATTCCAATGTTTAGAATCATTTCCTTTTGTATTTGCATTCTTCCGGGGGGTTTGGGGGGTGTCACTCTGATGTGTTGCTATGCATTGATGTGTGTGTTGTAGTGGGTGAGGGTGGGTGTGTCGCGTATGTGTGTACCCGTAATAATTTCCTTTCCCCCTCCCCTGTGTCGTAGGTGCAGTACTCACCGGTGTCTTCTGCGCCGGCGTTCGTGCTCCTGGTAGAGGAGTAGGAACACTATCGCTGGGAGTATGTGAGAGCTGTCCTGATTCCTCGTGGGCTGTATGGAGGTGAGCGTTTTCCCTTCGAAATGGCTGTTTCCGCCGTGTTTTTATCGGCGGGGCTACCGCCCCGGAAAAGGTGGCGGATTGGTAGGTTGTGATACAGTGGGCGGTACATTGTCTCCCGCCTGTCTGTTGGCGGTGACCGCCGAGCTGTTTGTTTGTGCCGCCGCGGCGGGCGGTGTGTTATTGTGGCGGTTGCTGTTGGCGGTTTCCGCCAGGGTCGGAATTCCATTTTTTTTCCCGCCAGCCTGTTTGCGGTTTGACCACAGCTTTTACACCGACCGCCAGGGTTGGAATGACCCCCATAGTGCTAAGTGATATAAGTGGTATAGTAGAAGCTTTGCATGTCTCCTAGTTCAGCCTAAGCTGCTCTGCTATAGCTACCTCTATCAGCCTAAGCTGCTAGAACACTTCTAATCTACTAATAAGGGATAACTGGACCTGGCACAAGGTGTAAGTACCACAAGGTACCCACTATAAGCCAGGCCAGCCTCCTACACTCTGCACATAGGTTTGTGAACTGCAGTTTGCAGTATGTTTACTATTGTATTACTAAAAGATCAGTCAAAATGCTGTTTGCGAATAGGCCTAAGAGTGTGAAACATGTGTTGGTCAAATTGGCCCTTTCATCTAAACAGTAAATCTTGATAAACTACCAAAACCCAATCAGTGGGCATTTATAGTAGCAAAAGAACTTTATCTGAAATGTAAAAGGAAGATTCTTGTGACTTTATTACATAGAGATTTGTGGTTTTATTAAAGACAACAAGGCTAGCATTATCCCTTCTTCCCTCCCTTGGGTAAGGGATTGGAAAGAAGGAGGCTGAATTGTGAATTAATGTTTAATACAAAAAACTGAGTTTTTGTATAAAGTATAAGTTGAACAGTTTTATTATATGGATTGAGAGGTAATGTTTTTATATTTCAGAGTTTTAATGGACAAGGTTGGCAGTTTAAAAGAGGAAGATGTTCAGAGTAAGAAGACAGCACCAAAAGAGGAAATCAATGGTGGACAAAGAGCTTATCTTCAACTTCAGACAAACACAACCATGGAGTTTGCATAAACTACTTATAGTTTGATATCAAATGATTTAAAAAAGAAAAACACTTAGGGCTTCTGAACTTGCTGAGCCACATGCCATTGTCATTTGATGTACTATGAGAAAGTTAAAAACTCATAACTGAACACTGATTAGTAATCTATTTACATACTGAAGAGCTACCAGAAAATATTAATACTATGGGGGTCATTACGAGCTTGGCGGGCGGCTACCGCACTCCCGCGGACCCCATTACGACATCCCCGCTGGGCCGGCGGGCGCAAACCAAGTTTACGCCCGCCGGCCCAGCGAGGATGAGGCCGCAACATAGGAGCCGGCTCCTAATGGAGCCGGCGGTGTTGCGGTCGTGCGACGGGTGCAGTAGCACCCGTCGCGCTTTTCACTGTCTGCTATGCAGACAGTGAAAAGCTGCCCGGGGCCCTGTTAGGGGGCCCCTGCACTGCCCATGCCAGTGCAGGGGCCCCCAGGGGCCCCTGGACACCCCTTACCGCCAGCCTCTTCCTGGCGGTGCAAACCGCCAGAAACAGGCTGGCGATAGGGGGGTCATAATCCCCAGGGCAGCGCTGCCCTGGCGGATTATCACCGCGGGGCTAAAACAGCGGGAAACCGTCGGCCCCGGAGGTGCGACCGCGGTGCTACCGCCGCGGTCGTAATGAGGGTCTCCGTACCGCCAGCCTGTTGGCGGTACGGACGCCACATTACCCCTGGCGGTCTATATGTTTTGGGGGGAACATCTACCTTGATCTAAGCCCCTAAAGATGTTGTTTCAAGGGTGCATGCATGTTTTTTCCAGCCCACATGAAGTCACCCATTAACTGATTTGAGCATAAAAAGAAAGGGAGGTAAAGAAAAATTGTCAGGCCTTTAAAAAACAATAACCACTGAGGACGGATAATCATTGTGATCGGATTGATGCCTCCAGTTAAAAAAAAACAAGCATTGGCAAAGCGAATAGGTCTCTCCTATGCAAGAACTATTTTCTTTGGCAATGTGTTTTGGCCATGATGTACACCAGTGTGGCTGCTGTTCAGCATGGCTAAATGTTAATGGAGTGGGGTGGGGTTGGGTGGAGTAGAATAAATTAGGGTAGACTGGGGTGGAATGGAAAGGGGTAGATTGGGTAGGGTGCAGTAGGGTAGACTGGCGTTGAGTGGAGTGGGGGTACAGTGGGGTAGAATGGAGTGGGGTAGATTACAGTAGATTGGAGTGGGGTGGAGTGGTATAGATTGGAGGGGTAGATTGGAGTAGGGGAGTTGGTTAGATTAGTGTGGTAGATTGAAATGGGCTAGATTGGATTGGGATAGATTGAGGTGGAGTGGGGCAGATTGGAGTGCAGTAGATTGGGGTAGATTAAAGTGAGATAGATTGGAGTGGAGTATATAGGAGTAGGGTGGATTGGGGTACAGTGGAATGGGATATATTGGGGTGTATTGGAGTGGGGTAGATTGGGAAGAGCGGAGTGGGCTGGATTGGGGTAGACAGGAGTGGACTTGGGTAGAATGGTGTGGGGTGGGGTAGATTGGAGTGGGCCAGACTGGAGTGGGGTAGATTGGGTGGATTATAGTATGATAGAATGAAATGGAGGGGAGGTAGATTGGGGTAGTTTGGAGTCGGGAAGATTGGTATGGAGTGGAGTGAAGTAGATTAGGGTGGGGTAGATTGGTGTGGGGTAGAGTTTGGTAGATTGGGGTATGTTGAAGTGGGGTAGATTGGAGTGTGGGAGTGCAGTAGATTGAATTGGGGTAAATTGTGCTAGAGTGGAGTAGATTGGGGTGGGGTAGGGTAGACTGGAGTGGCGTGTGGTAGATGGGAGTGGGATTTATTGGGTAGAGTGGAGTGTGGTAGGCTGGGGAATGGTGGAGTGGAGTGGGAAAGATTGGGGTGGGGTGGAGTACAGTAGAGGGGAGAGGGGTAGATTGGGAAGGAGTAGGGTAGATTAGGGTAGAATGGAGTGGAGTAGATTGGAGTGGGATAGCTTGGGTGGCTTATGGTAGGATCAATTGGAGTTAAATGGGGTAGGTCACATTGGAGTGTGTGGCTGGAGTGGAGCAGTTTGGAGTAGTGTTGGATAGAGTGGTGTGAAGTACATTGGGATGGAGGGGAGTAGATTGGGGTAGATTGGAGTGGCGCAACTTGGGGTGGGGTAGTTTGGGGTGGAGTGGGGTAGGGTAGATTGGAGTGGTGTGGAGTGGGTTATATTGGATTTGAGTGGGTTAGATTTAAATGGCATCGGGCAGGGTGGAGTAAGGCGGAGTGGGGTAGATTGAGTAGAGTGGAATGGAGTGTGGTAGACTGGGCTATAGCGGAGTGAGGTAGGCTACTTGGATTGGAGTGGGTAGACTGGAGTGGGGTACACTGGGGTAGAGTGGAGTAGGGCAGATTGGATTGGGTTGAGTGGAGTTGGATAGTTTGGAGTTGAGATTGGAGTGGAGTGAGATGGATCGGAGAAGAGTGTAGTGTGGTAGATTAGAGTGAATTGAGGTAGATGGGGTACATTAGAGTATTGTATATTGGAATGGAGTGGGGTAGATTGGAGTAGGGTACATTGAAAAGGGATGATTGGAGTGTCGTAGGGTATATTAGAGTGGAGTGGGGTATATTAGGGCGGAGTGGAGTGGGGTTGTTTGGATGGATTAGAGTAGTGTAGATTGTTTTGGAATGTTGTAGATTGGAGTGGAGTAGATTGAAGAGGGATGATTTGAGTGGGGTAGTTTGGAGTGGAGTGAGGTAGATTAGGTTGAAGTGGGTAGAGTGGAGTGGGGTGGATTGGGGTGGGATAGATTGGGTGAATTATGGTAGGGTAGATTGGAATGAAGTGGGGTAGATTTGAGTGGGGAAGATTGATGTGAGATGTATAGGAGTGGGGTGGCAATTGAGCAACTTAGAGCTGAGCTTGGGCTTAACAACAATCCATAAGGTAAAAGGCACTTTAAAAAAATCAGACGATAATTTTAGAATAGGGAATAGCAGAGAGGGTCGGGGCAAAGAAACTCTTTTTGACTGTAGCTTCAAATTCTATAAGGCAGAGAGAATTTGGGAGTTGCTTCCATGCTTTTGTGCCTTGTACAGTGAAGGCTGTCCCCCACTAGTTTTTAGTCTAAAGGGTGAGTGCTTCACAAGGTTGGCATTGGTGGACCTCAGCAACCTCTGAGTTTTGTAAAGAGTGGTATTTTGGTCCGTTGAGTTGAATGCTCTGAAAACCAATGGAACAATCTTAATGAATGGACAGCCAGGGTAGTTTTTCAGGGCACCAAAGGCAGAGCTCTGCTTAGGAAGTTTCAGCAATAGTCTGGTAGAGGCATGGTGAACTATTTGGAGCTTGTAGGGTAACTGCTTGGAAGATCCTGCCTACAGACTATTGTAATAATCCAGTCTGGAGGTGATCAGAGCAAAGGCAACCGTTTTCCAGGCAGTGAGTAGGAGACGTTGAAGAATTTTTTGAGGAACATGTAGGCACATTTCTGCTACTGCCACGGCTTGGCGGTAGAAGGAGCGGGTGGTGTTGAACTTCACCCCTAGATTCTTTGCCACTTCCACTGTGGTGAGAGCATGGAATTGGGCCACCATTGGATGGGGGAGAAGAGGATGGACTTGCCTAGAAGTAGGATTTCAGTTTTATACGAGTTGCATTTCAGATCATTGTTCAGCATCCAAAGGATGACATAGGTGAGGCAGTTTTGGAAATTCTGTTTGGATCGGAAAGAGCCTATGTCAAGGGGTAAAATTAACTGAGTATTGTTGTTGTAGGATGTATTATCTATACAAAATGAGGTTATCAGGGGAATAAGGGGGGGCATGTAAATACTGAATAGTGCAAGTCTAAGGGAAGAGCCCTGTGGGACTTCCAGAACCACTGTTCCTTTTGCTGAAAAGAATTGTCTTGGGTCACCATTTGTCTCCTGTCAGTTAAGAAAGATTTGATCCAGGAAACAGACTTGTGGGAGATGCTGCATTCTTGGATTCACTGTGGGAGTATGGAGTGCTATCAAATGTTGTGGAGAGATCAAGTTAAATCAATACCATTTTGTTCCTAGCATCCCGGGTCATTTTGATAGTTTCGGACATCTCCAGCAGGGCTGACACTGTACAGTCTTTTGGTCTAAAACCAGATCGTCAGGGATGTAACAAATTGGAGTCCTCCAGAAACTAGAAGATGAGTTGACCATTTACGATTCTTTCCAACATTCTGGTCATAGGAGGGAGTATAGAGATATGCTGGAGGTTTGACAGAATGGTGGGATCTGCTAAGGATTTGATTTTGTAGGGTTTCACAGCTGCTGGTTTCCAGGCTCCGGTGAATTCAGCTGTCAATAAGGATGAGTTAAAAATCTGATGGAGTGATTTGAGATAAACTGGGGAAGAGTGGAGTGAGTACACTGGAGTGGAGTGGAGTGGGGTAGATTAGGGTGGTGTGGAGGTAGATTGGGTGTATTAGAGTAGGGAAGATTGAAATGGAGTGGAGTTGATTGAAGACAGATGATCAGAGTGGCGTAGTTTGGAGCGGGGAAGATTGGAGTGGAGTGAGGTGGATTGGAGTGGGGTAGGGTAGAATGCAGTGGGGTAGGGTGAAGTAGGGTAGAGTGGAGTAGATTGGAGTGGAGTAGATAGTGGGGTAGATTGGGGATAAATTGGAGAGGGGTATATTGGAGTAGAGTACATTGGGTGGTGGTGGTGGGATAGATTGTTTTGGGGTGGACTGGAGTGGAGTGTGGTAGATTTGAGTGGAGCGTGGTAGATTTGAGTGGGTAGATTTGAGTGAAGTGGAGTGGGGTAGATTTGGGTAGAGCAGGGGATGTAAAAGTGAAGTGCAGTAGACTGGAGTGAAGGGTAGTGGGGTAGATTAGGTGGATTGGATTGTGGTAGACTGGAGTGTAGTGTGGTAGATTGTGGTAGATTGGAGTGGGGCAGACTGTGGTAGATTGGAGTGGGTTGAATTATGGTAGGCTGCAGTCAGATAGATTGGGGTAGATTGGAGTGTGGTAGTTTGGAGTATAGTAGGGTAGATTGGATCATAGTGGAATAGGTTGGGGTGTATTGGAGTGGGGTAGATAAGGTTAGAGTGGAGTAGATTGGAGTGGTGTGGGGTATATTAGGATGAGGCAAGTGAATTGGGATTGGATAGACTGGAGTAGGGTAGGTGGAGTGGAGTGGGGTAGATTGGAGTGGAGTAGATTGGGGTAGATTGTAGCAGAGTGGAGTGGAGTGGGGTGGTGTAGATTGTTGTAGGGTGGACTGGGGTAGATTGGAGTGGGGCAAGTGGTGTGGAGTTGAGGGGCGTAGTTTGGAGTGGCACTGAGTCAAGTGGCGTGTTGCAGAGTATCTTAGAGTGGAGTGGCTTGTTGTAGAGTGGTGTGTTATTCAATGGAGTAGCATAGCATGGAGTGGAAGGGCATAGAGTGGAGCGGTGTAGTGTGGAATAAGCATGGTGTTGTAGTGCACTGCCATTACAGACAACACATTTTCAATTGAACTGACCATTACATTTGCACAAAAATATGGTTTGGCTGCACACAAACGATAATGTGTGCAAATGTCATCACCTAGTGTATTGATGTGTTTTAATCATATTGAAATATTTGTTCCCACCACACTTTAGGTTTACAAAAAAGTGCTTTATTTTTACTAATTCTAATATATTCTAAACAATCAGCACAGTTTTGTTTTTGTACACCCTCGCCTCTTACATGGGTACTCAGCCGGATAATCACATAAATTCTCTCACTTTGAAGTCGGTGAAAGAAAAATAAACACCAAGCTCCTTGGAAGAGAGAGTTTGACATTTGCCTTCTGTCTTCTACTGTTCAACAAATGTGACAAGATGAGAACAAGATTTAAAGACCTGATTGCAAAAAGTGAGTTTGTGGAAGAATGCAGTAATCATGGTTTGGGCAACGGGAAGGATAAACTCAAGCTGGTCAGCGTAAAGCAAATAAACAAACCACAAAGGCAATTGTACCAATTGTAAGCAACAGGCAGGATGCATTCCTAGGTCAGCATTGGGAATGTCCCCAACATGTCTAAGCTTCGACCTAAAAAAGGGGATCATGTGTCCGGTCTGAAATCACTCCTATATCTTTCCCAGCATTGTTTTGTAATTTAATTTGGACAAATCACCTACATTATTGCTTATGGAAACCCCCAAGTATCCGACATCTGGACATAAACACACTCATGAAAATAATAAAGAAACACCAACTCAGTAGAATTTAGCAATAATACCTTTGTTTTCTGTAAATTATTTCTATACCTGCTAGTCAAAAAAAATCCACCACTATCCTAAATACCATAGTAGTAGTTTCCTCTTCTCTATACAAAAAAACAGACACATCATCATATATCAGTTTTCAACTGATGTATGTGAATTAATGAATAAATCAAAAAGTGAGGAACCACCTTGGAGGAAACCAAATAATGGAAATCCAATTTTAAGGAAATACAAAAAATAAAGGCGAGATAATGATAGGGAAAAATTCAAAGCACGTTAAAATTTGAATATATGGGTACAGTTTTTAGATTCAGGGATGTATTATTTATGGGGTAAAGAGGTGTTTTTGGGAGTTAGGGATCGGTAGAGTTCAGGTGCAGAAAGGGATTCTTAGGATTCAGGGATTGGTGGACTTTAGAAGTGGTGAGGATTTTCTAGCGATCAGGAATGGGTACATTTAGGGGTGGTCAGAGGCTTTTAGGATTCACAGTAGAGTTTAGAAGTGGTGAGGGATTTTTAGCGTTAATGGATAAGTGAGTGTAGGGGAGTCAGGTGGCTGGAGTTTATGGGCAGAAAGAGGTTTAGGGTTCAAGAATAGGTGGAGTTTAGGGTGGTGAGGCGTTTTTTAGTGTTCAGAAATGTGTGAGGTTTAGGGGTAGAAAGGGCTTTTCAAGATCAGGGATGGGTGGAGTTTAGGGGTGATGAGTGATGTTTAGGGTTTTGGAATGGATGGTGTTTGGGGGTTGTAAAGGTTTTTCTGGAATCTGGTATGGGTGTTGTTTAGCAGTGTGAGTTTTGAGGGGTCAGGAATGGGTGGGGTTTATGCATCGAAAGGGTTTTTTAGGATTCAGGAATGGGTGGAGTTTAGGGATAGTGATGGGTTTTTAAGCTTTAGAAATTGGTAAAGTTTAAGGGTAAAAAGGACTGTTAGTGTTCATTGATAGGATTAATTTAGTTGTGATGAAGGATTTTTAGGGTACAGGGATGGGTGGAGTTTAATGCTCATGGATGGGTTGAGTTTAGGTGTGCTGATGTTTTTTAGGGGCCAATGATGGATGTTTTTTAGAGGTTGTGAGGGGGTCCGGGATGGATGGTGTTTAGCTGTAGTGAGGGGTCAACGAATTAAAGGCATCCAAAGAAATTGTTGTACCATGTAAAATATATCAATCCAAAGTAATGTCCCCAGAAGAAAAGCATTAAATAATGTGTCTAAAGGTAAGACCTGCAACCATTGCATTTACACCTTGAAAACTAAGCATGCAAAAGCCAATTTAGAAAAAAAGAAAAGACATTCAACGAATTAGTTTCTAATTCATTCATCATGACCATTTTTAATGCTTTAGGTGAAATGGCTTCTCAGTAATGGCATTCCATGAAATCACTTTTCTATGAAATCACATACAATGGCTTTCAACATACCTCATTCCACTCATCCACCACCAAACCTTCCAACCCATTGTAGGCAGCATGTATTACCTCACCTATGCCACCCTGCTGCAAGGTAAAAGGAGGCATTCGGAGACTGCAGCAGGGAAGAGCATCATGGAGACCGTGACTATTGTGGGGGATGACAGTACACACAGCACTGGGGTCCAAGAAACACCAACACCATGCAGGAAGCTGGAAGCTGTTTGCAAGTAAGATCTACGATTATGGTGAAGTTTAGTCTGACAGCGCCCTGCCTTCTCCCTTCCACACCGAGCCAGTCCACCTGATCTCAATTAGTAATCAGGGAAAAGCCTACAAAATGCAGCATCTCTGCAGCTTCCTCAGTAAAACAGACAGCCTTCTAAGTCTGCTCTTCTTACCCAGAGCTGTTCCTGCTCTCCTGCTTTGACTGACTTTGTTCCAGTTCCTGTCTTACTCTCCTTTCTACACACTGAAAGTTAGTTTGCCTTAGCATGTTCTTGATGAGAATTCTGACTTGACTAGCAAGGCAAGGTTAAGGACTCACTGTATGAGTGAGTCCAAATAAAATTGAATGAACGTACTTTCACTTCAGTTATTCTTGTCCTCAGGGTCACGTCCTTTAACCCATAAAACTGAGCCTGAACCTGTCAAGGCTCGGATTGTGATAAGCCTCCCCACTGTATTACTTTACTTAAAGCCTTTTTAGGAGAATATTATGTTGACACATTTCCTAATCTAATACGTCTGCTTTTAGGTTTCAAAGTTCCAAATTAAGCATACAAATATTTTCACTTGAGGGTAGAGTAACTCACCTTCATTTCAAAAGCTCTATCCCATCCGTCTTATTGATCGAGAATAATTGCCTCCCTTCTGTTTTTTTTTCTGGACAAATATTGAATGATTATCCCTCTAAAAAGACTTCAAAGGCATGCTATCAGGTGAATAAACTCCCAACACATCTCTTCCCTTATCTCATACAGAAACCCCTTACTGGTACATGCCTTTCAAAAACTACACTGATAGGGGTACCAAAACGAGATCCTAATCTCCTGTTTGATCCTGTAAATTAAAATGCTATCTGATTACCACTACCCCAGTCTTTCATACAATCAAATAATCAAAACGTCCTGCCCCTCAGTGACCAAATAATACAATAATAATTCCGTATTCCTTTCTTGGGGAACTCCAGTCCATCTATTGCCACCAAATCAATATTGAAACCTCTTAGTCAACTCCTGCACATCATTGTTGGCTTTCCTGATGCAAGTAGAAAAATGCTTGGTGGAGTTACATTTGCGTGGTGATGGAAAGCAAGAGTTAACATGGACAAAAGAAGCACTGATATTGCGCATACTGAAAACCGCTGGCAGCAGGTCCCATAAGCTGGCATTAGAGATGCCTACTGCCCTGCCCTACTGTCTTATGCCTTGCCCAGCTTCTTGTAGCAGAGTAGAGTGGAGAGCAATGCCTACTGACTCTGTAGGCACTGCACGGTCCAGTTTTATAGCCAACACAGTATTTCCACACGAATCAACCCAAGGCACCTGTAGCATGCCTGCCACACACCAGCCCAGAGATAAAGAATAGTTGGAGAGTTTACGGGGAATGACAGCTTACCTGGATCGAAGCACACAAGGATGCATTAGGTTATCTAAAGATTTCATCCGTTCAGCAGCACAAGTCTGAAAGGGACTTGTGGCATTTACCATGAGCACAGAAACAGGCTGAGGAAGGAGCCTGAATAGGGATGCAGAGGAACTAACAGAATGTGCACCTGAAACTATCAAGACTGGCAGGACAAAAACTGCAGGATTGGCGAATGGTACCGTAGGTTCACAGCAGCGCACTGGATGTTTCCCATCCTCAATCCCAATGCCTACCATGACATGATGAAAGGCTAGGCATGGGAACAAATAAAGCTTTATTTATGTAAGAGTCGAGCTAAATACCAACTGCTAACCTTGGAATGCAGTCATATCCCTTAATAGATGCACCCATAGAGGCATAACCTTGGAGGGACAAACGAACCAGAGCTAATATTCTAACATTGTGCATATCACAAACACCACAATTCTACTGGTATACTGGTAGGCACAGAGTGCCAAGCGTTTCTCCTTATGTCAGAACGAGTGTGCCTCTCAAATCCTTAAAGGCATAAAGACAACAAACACGACACTGGCAACAAAAGAAATGGTTAAAAATAAGGTACCACCAGCAAAAAGTAGAAAAGAATTGCATTTTAACAAAATGATAACCTAATCAGCTTGTGTGAAACAGAGGTCCAAATGGACAATTAAAACTCTATCCAGGATGTGCACAGACATTATACATAAGAACAAAGGAATGGGGTCACATCAAATACCCACTAACCCAGAAATAAGTAATAGTAAAAAAAATCAGTCTTGGTTTCCCCTGCAGAAAACATTGCTCTTGAATGTATTGTTTGAAGCAAGAGGCCATGAGAATCATCCGTGCAGCCAATTCTTCCGTTCAGCTGAACATTAAGTGACCCAAGAGCATAAGTACCAGCATCTAGTTAACAATGACTTCTGCGTTTTTCTCGGAGTCTAAACCCATATATGAGCCCTGAGTTTTCAGGACTCATAATACATGCAGCTAAACCAGTAATGCTGTGATAGATTAGGAAAGTTGTTGCCTCAAGTATCAGATAGGTAAGATACATTGATGTGTCTGAAGTTAATATGAAAGTGTGTTTGTAAAAGTTAATGTACGTCGAATGGGTTGCATCCAACATTAGTAGGGGACAATATAATAATGAGATCTAGATTGTATTTTTGTTTCAGCATTTACTTAATTCCAGAAGTCATGTAGGACAAGACCATTGAGCAATCAGTAATTTCATAAGCATTTTCACGGCCGCATAGAATACAAAGAAACATGTTCTTATCCAAGATTAAAGAAGAGAGACATTCACACATATGAAACAGACTCTACTTTTTAATCCCAGATATGAAATAAAGTTGTTCTTTTTCTTTATTCACTTTTGCCACCAGTAGAACTGAGCAACTCTCCATTCATGTTTTCTTATTAATTTGTATGTGTCTTTTTGGCTAAAAAGCCAATTGTTAATACTTTCTTTTGAGCTCCCACATAGCTAAATCTCTTTCCCGTAAACATTAAGGCCCTCATTACAACCCTGGCGGTGGGTGATAAAGTGGCGGTAATACTACCAACAGGCCAGCAGTAATTTCCACCAAATTATGACCATGGTGGTGATGTTTCCAATAAACAGCTAATGTACCACACCGACCGCCAGGGCGGAAACAACAGTCACCACGGTGGTAGCCGCCTAGAGCCAGCGGAAGACAAAGTACCACCCACCATATTTTGACACACAAATCTGCCACCTTTTCCTAGGGCGGTACCAAAGCCATCAAAAGCAAGGCGGAAACAGAGCACAAAAGTCAAAGGACTCACCTTTGGAGACACAGGGAAGAACCACGTCGCCATGGAACCCAAACTGCAAGTTTTCCCAATGATCTTCTACGTTATGCTCCACCTGGAACACCAACGCCGGCAAAGATGACGACGGTGAATACAGCCGCCTAGCACACAAGGGAGGGTGGAAGGAAAACGAGAGGGACACACACACACACGCACCACACACACCCGTCACACATATGCCACACACACAACTATATGCATTACAAAAACAATATGACCACGAAAATCAGCAGAATAATGCAAGGACAACAGGAATTGACAAAAGTGATTGTAATCAGTCCAACAATAAAATCAACAATCCGATTTGGCCATGAAACAGATATGTTGTCTAAAAAAGGAACACTGCCCAGTTCATAGTTCAAAGGACCTACATGGCCACAGGGCACAGTCCAAGGCCCCACTCGAATCCTGCACCAATCGGGATAGAACACTGCAGTTGTCAAATAGGCAGGGACCTCAGAGGAGAGGGGGCACCTCAGCCAGATGCGGGAACAAGCCCACTGGTTCTGGAGGGGACAACCTGCCCATTGCTCTTTGTCCTGGGGAGTGCAAGGCCACAGTCACTTGATTGGGTGTCTTCCCCATTGGTTCTGGATGGGGCAACATGCCCTGTGCTATATCCTGGGGAGTGCAAGGCCACAGTCTTTTGAGTGGGTGTCTTTCCCACTGGTTCTGGAGGGGGCAAAATGCCCTGTGCTTTGTCCTGGGGAGTGCAAGGCCACAGTCTCTCAAGTGAGTGTCTTTCCCACAGGTTCAGGAGGGGGCAAAATGCCCTGTGCTTTGTCCTGAGGAGTGCAAAGCCACAGTCTCTCGAGTGGGTGTCTTTCCCACTGGTTCAGTAGGGGGCAACATGCCATGTGCTTTGTCTTGGGTAGTGCAAGGCCACAGTCTCTCGAGTGGGTGTCTTCCCCACTGGTTCTGGAGGGGGCATGGTGCCCTGGGCTTTATCCTAGGGAGTGCAAGGCCACAGTCTCTTGAGTGGGTGAATACCCCACTGGTTCTGGAGGGGGCAACATGCCCTGTGCTTTATCCTGGATAGTACAAGGCCACAGTCTCTCTAATGGGTGTTTTGCCCACTGGTTCTGGAGGGGGCAACATGCCCTGTGCTTTGTCCTGGGGAGTGCAAGGCCACAGTCTCTCGAGTGGGTGAATACCCCACTAACTAGTTCTGGTGGGGGCAGGCCGCACAGCAGCCCTTGGAGGCTGGACTATGTTGAGTCTGCCGGCGATGATGGCTGCACTGTGGTGGTGGTTGGGGGAGGCTCCTGCTCAGCCCCTGCACCCTCTGATGGCCACACTGTGGTGGTGGTTGGGGGAGGCTCCTGCTCAGCCCCTGGACCCTCTGATGGCTGCACTGTGGTGGTGGTTGGGGGAGGCTCCTGCTCAGCCCCTGCACCCTTTGATGGCTGCACTGTGGTGGTGGTTGGGGGAGGCTCCTGCTCAGCCCCTGCACTCTCTGATGGCTGCACAACCACAGCTGGCGGAGGGTGCCCTGTGACCGCTGGTGGTGTTTGGCTGGCAGCTTCCGCTAGTAGATTGCCTCCTCCCCTCCTGGTCATGGGTTGGGGATCCCTTACTTTTCCTGGCAGGGGTGGATGGGCCCTTCCCCCCTCTGCCTGCTGGTGCAGGCTCCTTCCCCTTCTTTCCAGCTGGTGCAGGCTCCTTCCCCTTCTTACCAGCTGGTGCAGCCTCCTTCCCCTTCTTGCCACCTGGTGCAGGCTCCTCCCCCTTCTTTCCATCTGGTGCAGGCTCCTTCCCCATCAGTATTGTTGGCCTGGAATCCCCACTAGCACGAGTAGGTGGTGCTACCACTGGGCCCGTGAACTGTTTGGCTGAGGTGCTGGGCTGGGTCCTTGCTACCCTGCCCCTATGTGTGTGACGGGGGAGGGGTAGGGAAGAGGTCAATCGTGGAAAGGAAAAGCTTTTTAGGGACGTTGGGGCACGAAGAGGGAGGAGTAATGGGAGTGGAGGATGAGCGAGTGGTTGTTGAAGGCGTTTGTCTGCTGGATTTGGGTGCAGGTGCATGGGCTGTACGCTGTTGGGAGGTGGATGGCTGTGGGTGTCTGAGTGCTTGCGTTTGTGTCCTTTGGGGGGGCAGAAAAGGTGGAAGAGGACACAGGGGACGCGTGCATGGATGTTGTGGAGGTGTCTGCCAGTGAGGTGTGTGTTCTGCTTGGTGTGGTGATGATGCTGGTAGTGGATATTGATGTAGTGCATGCAGGTGTGAGTGCAGACGTAACTGGGTGGGAGGTGGAGGAGGAGGGGGAGACAGTGGAGATAGTGGATGTTGTCATGTCTGCAATTGAATGGTGTGTGTGTGAGTGCCTGTGGGATGAAGTGTGGTGCTTGTGTTTGCCTGTGACACTCTTGGTTGTTGTCTTGTGTGCATGCTCGTCTGGCTGTGTGCTTGGGATGGGTTGGTGTTGAGGAGAATGGGACTGGGAAGTGGATGTTGGAGGGGGGACGGTTGAAACAGGGACAATGGCTGCCATAAGAGAGGAGGCCAGAGCCTGAATCGATCTCTGTTGGGCCGCCAATCCACTGAGAAGGCCCTCCAGGAATGCATCTGATTGCTGCATCTAGGCTGCCTGCCCATGGCATTTGCACTGGTTGTTTGCCCAACAGAGATGGATCTCAAGAGGTCAAAAGCCTCCTCACTAGGGGCAGCGGGGCTCACTGGAGCAGGGCCTGAGGTGCCTGGGGCGAAGAAGATGCCCTCCCCCCTGGGTGAGCCGGCACGGGCAACTCACTGAGGGGCTACTGGTACGGGGGTAGCGGCTGTACCTGCAGCTGGGGTGGTCACAGATGTGTCCGCCACCACCAGGGAGCTCCCATCGGAGGAGGTATCAGAGTCTGTTTTGTCCCCTCCAGTCTCCGCCATGGTGCTCCCCCCACCCTCTGTCCAACTGGTGCCCTCAGCATCAGTGGACTCTGCTCCTCCGCCAGATGATGCTAATGCACATAAGGACAGGATGACAAAACAAGAAAGGGAGCAGAGAGACAAAGGATACACTGGGTCAGTGACTGCACCAACACCACCGTTGTCGTACACAGCACCCTCACACACAGGGAACAGGCCTATGCACTATGCCTGGCACTACCAGTGAAATGGCTAGTCACCAAGGAATGAGGAGGGGCACACACCGACAACTGCAGCACACCTGGGACCCATGCAACCCTGGCGAATACTAACAAGCTAGGTAATCTGTATTTCACATTCAAACTCTTAGCCACCAGAGGACCTACGCTGCTATGTCTGGCCTGGCCTAGGGGCACCCACTAACACACAACCACCACCCGGATACCACCCCACCAGCCGTAAGTTGTAATGATAGCCACTGTACTCACCTCCTTGTGGCTGCTGTAGTTCCCTCAAGCGCCCATCCAGCTCATGGTAGGCCACCGCCAGTATGCGGGCCATCAGGGTGTCTGGGTCCGCCGGGAACCCCTTCCTCGTTGGGAGGCCATTGCCAGCTGGGCCTCCATGGTCTTCCACGCCCAGCGTCTCACGTCCTCCCACCGTTTGCGACAGTGGGTGCTGCGACTGCCATAGACCCTCAGGGTCCGCACCTCCTTGGCTATGGCACGCCATATTCCCTTCTTTTGATAGGTGCTGACCTGCAGAGGCAATACAGACAGGAGAACACCATTAGACAAACAGTCCAGCCTGTCCCACAAATGGCCCACCATACCCATTTCCATCACCATTGGCACACACATAGCCCAGCCCACAACATGTACACTGCCAAAAGGACATACTAAGTCCCAGCGCCCCCTACCTGCCAGCAGACCCCCGGAAGCTGGAGAGGTGACGGAGCGGCAGGGGCCCGATTTCGGGCAGAAAACCGGCAGAGGAGCGGAGGACCGGCTCCGCGGCCTGAGGCCGGGGTCATGGACCTCGGCGCGGCCACGTGAGCAGAGCGGGCTGTGAAGGGGCCTTTGGGGCCACTGCGGGCGGCCGAGACTTCAGGAGGAGCTCGTCTGGGCCTGGGGCGGTCCCTCCGAGTGGGTGAGAGGGACGCACCTGCGGCGGGAAGAGGAAACTCGCCAACCCGGCCCCACCGGGCGGCTGTGTATGGTTCGAGCAGCGGCCTGGAGTGGGGGTGGGGCGGGGCGTGGGGCGCGGGGCGCGGAGCGCAGAGGAAGATGTGAAACTCTCTGCGCCCTGATCCAGTATCTGCTGCCCCCCCTGCAATTTGTGGCGGTGGAGGGAGAGCGGCGGGCCCTCGGCATAGCTGGGCCTCATCTGGTGGACCTGGGGCCGGGGACGACCGGGCGAGAAGGAGGACCCTGGGGCCCGCGGAGTGGCCGGCGAAGTGGCCGGGGCACAGGTAGCTGGAGCAGCAGTGGGGGCAATGGAAGAGAGGCCCCACAGATCTGAAGGCAACCGCAGTGACTGATGGAAAGCTGAAACGATCATGGCCCGCCTGGAGGCGGCGAAGAGACGCAGGCCAGGAGGAGCCCCATGAAGGTGATGGTTGGTTAGTGAGGGGCTGGCGGTGTGGGATCGATGGGTCGAAGTGCTCGATTGAGAACCTCTGTGGATGTTTGGGGGTGACCTCAGACCCCCCTTTTCTCTGCCCCCCCAGGAGGAGATCGGGGTTGCGGGCAGTCGGTGGTGGCCCTTGGGGGACCTCCGGCTCTGAGGCGGAGATCCTGGAGGTGAGAGGTGTGTGGCGGACGGTATCTATATCAGCCGTGGTGTGGAGTGACGTAAGGCTGGTGAGCCTAGAGTGGCGGACGAGTGCGCTTTGGCCCTGGACTGCAGCTGCAGAGCCGGTAATCGGGGCTGAGTCGGCGCCCCCTGGGGGTGAGGTACAGTGTTCTGTCCGCCGGCCCGGAGAAACCCTTGGAGATTGGAGGGCGCTGCTGGAGACCCATCCCAGAATTCTTTTGCGACCACGCTGACGGAGGGTGGTCAGCCGATGTGGCGCAGACCTGACCCCGTGGCCGAGATGGGGAGAGACAAGGCGGGCAAGCAGCAGCCGACGTTGCAGCAGTGTATAGACCAGTTTACTACACAGGGATTCTATAGGGCGATGGGAGAGCCGTAGACTGAGGCGGCGGCCGGTGGAGTGAACATGATCCTTCAGCCCATCCAGGCCTCGCAGTTAGCGGTGGAAGCCAGGGTCGGTGAGGTGAAGGAAGATGTGGGCCTCCTGCGTCAGGACCTGCAAAAGGTGGTGGGTCGCATCAAGGAGGTTGAGGACTGTGTCTCACAGACCGAGGACGAGATTGCGGACCTTAAAATTAGGGTCGCCCAGCTGCAGACCCGTACCGGTGAACTACACCGAAGAGCTGTAGATGCAGAAAACCGCTCCAGACATAATAATCTGCGGTTTGTGGGCTTCCCGGAGGGGGCAGAGACAAGCTCCGCGATTGAATTCCTGGAGCGTTGGATTCGATCGCGGGTCCCGTACCAGCGGCTCACCCCGTGGTTTGCCATAGAGCGTGCCCATAGGGCTCTGACGCCGCGGCCACCGCCGGGTGGCCCCCGGCGGCCGATGATAGCACGATTCTTGAACTTCAAAGACTGGGATGTTGTCCTTCGAGAGGCCAGAGCTCAGTCGGATCTCCGCTGGGACAACCACAGGATCCTCATATTCCCGGACTATACCTGTGAGGTGCAGGCCCGGCGCCATTCGTATGAAGGAGTCAAGCAGAAACTGCGGGCAATGCAGATGACATACATGCTCCTCTTCCCCGCGAGGCTGAAAGTCATAATGGACGGGAAATCCTTCTTCTTTGACTTGCTGGAGGCTGCATGGGAATGGCTCACAGAGGAGCGCCGTATGACTCAGGGGGCCCCCTGAGCTGGGGAGCAGTCTGCCGGAGGCGGACCGGGCTGGCCCCCCCCCGGGAAAGCGGGGGGGCGGCAGGAGCACTCGGTCTCGTCAGAGAGGGAGGAGTGGCCTCCATCGAGCCTCGGAGGGGGACATACAGCACGACGTGGCCACCGATAGCAGAGGGGCTGTGGCAGATGGCCCTGAGGAGAAGAGGCTGACTCGGGCTGTGGAGGGGGAGTGCCTGAGCCAATCTCCCTTGCTCTCCTGACTGTGACTCCTGGAACTGTGAGTATCTGGGAGGGCCCAGGCGGGCGCTCCCCCATGGAGGCGAGGCGAGGGACAGTGCTGGCTGCATTGCAGAACTCCGACTCAGATGGAGGGGTCCACCATTCCACGTTTCCTGTGTAGACTGTCTGTATCTACTGTTTGGGGTGACAGATGCTTCTGGGGTGAAAGTATGGGGAGGAGGGCAGTTGGGGGAGTTCCGGGGTTGTTTAATAGTTCTGTTAGGGTTTTTCAGGGTTGGCTTGAGAGGTCACGATGGAAGGGTCGGGTGGGCACAGGAAATGCACTGTTCTTGTTCTTTTGTCCATGTCAGAGTCTGCCAAGCGAGTAATATCCTGGAATGTTAACGGACTCCTAGATAAAATTAAGCTGTCAGTGGTGTTCAGCACCCTCTGTCGTTTTGCACCATCCGTGGTCCTGTTGCAGGACACCCACCTGCTTGGCACTCAATGCCCTGTGCTGCTGAGGGGGGGGGGTATGACAGGGTTTATCATGCAGGCTTCGCCAGGGGCTCACGGGGGACAGTTATTCTATTGCACAGCTCCCTGGCCATGGTGGTGGCTACCACTCGCTTGGACCCGCAGGGTTGTTACGTGGTGGTCTCCGGGTTGGTGGGGGGGGCGCCCCATCAACATTCTTTGTGTTTATGCCCCCTGGGGGCATTGCAGAGCTTTCTTATGACCCTTGGGGATGTGGTGGCAGGGCTCCCCCTGGGACTGACTTCTGGGGGGGACTTCAATTCGGTGCTGAACCCAGAACTAGACATTATGAGACCCTTGTCCTCGAGTCGGGGGGTCAGGGCTTCGGGCTGCGCGGCTGGGTGGAGGGTCTTGGTCTCTGTGATGTCTGCCGGACTTGGCATCCCTGGTTGCAGCGGTACACCCACACGTTGGCAGCACACCACACGCATGCCAGGATAGACCTCTTTCTTGTTCTGGCCTTTGACGCATCTCGGGTTGCAGGGGTGGAAATGCTCCCACACGGGGTCTCGGATCATGCACCGCTCATGCTACGGCTAGATGATGTTGAAGCGGGTCGACGCCCAATGTGGCGGCTTAATGCATGGTTCTTACAGGATGACGACTATGTACATGCCCTAGGCGAACGCCTGTCAGAGTACTTCTCTATTAACCTTGGTTCGGTGTCGTCCCCGGGTATACTTTGTGCTGCCTGTAAGGCCTCCCTTTGGGGTCACGCAAAGCACCTTCTTCGTATGAAGGAGCGGGCGTGTAGTCAAGCGGTGTCAGTGTTGGAAGCCCAAGCGGCGCGCATGGAGGGCCGCCTTGGGAGGCTGACAATGAAGTACTTACGAGACAGCTCCTCCTCATTCGGCGGGAGATCAAACACTCCACTCTTGAGACAGCGAAACATATGTGGCGAGCTTCTGTGGCCAAGGTTTATGGGTGGGGAGATAAAAATGGCAAACTTCTGCACTGGTTGGCAACAGGTCCCATGGCGGGGATGGTCATCCCGGAGATCGTTACCAAGTCGGGGGCAGTTTCCGGGTCGCCTTATGAGATTGCGAGGAGCTTCGCCACCTATTATGAGAGATTATATGAGGAGTGCCCTAGGCCGCTGGTGGAGAGAATTGACCCACTATTATATGAGGTGTCCTTCCCTAAGATCTCAGTGGCTGATAGAAAAGACCTGGATGAACCGGTGAGTGTAGAAGAAGTGGGAGCTGCCATTGCTGAGTTAGCGGCGGGTAAGAATCCGGGTCCGGATGGGTTTCTGGCTGAGCTCTATAATAAATTTCTAGATGTACTTGCCCCACATTTGCTAGCCATGTTTGAGGAGGCAGAAAAGACTGGGGGATTTCCGCCAGAGATTGACCAGGCAACTATTGTAGTAATCCCCAAGACGAAGCCACTGTCGCTGAACTGCTCAACTGTCGACCCGTCTCACTCCTTAACACAGAGGTTAAGATATTTTCTACAATTCTCGCGGCCAGCTTGCGGAAGGTGTTGCCCTCACTAATACACTCGGACCAGTGCGGTTTCATGCCGAATAGGGGTACCAGGCATTGTATCAGACGACTGCACGTGGCGCTCGCTAATCGGGCCCTCCTGACCTCCATGCTGGCACTCCTGGTGGACTTCAAGAAATCGTTCGACACAGTGGATTGGTCCTATCTCCAGGGGGTGCTGGAGAGGGCAGGGTTTGGCCCACAATACCAGGCTCTGGTGAGGCTCCTCTACTCTAACCCTACAGCCCGAATGCAGGTGAATGGGGTGGTGGCAGACTTGTTCCCCATCTGGAGGGGAACTCGTCAGGGTTGCCCCTCTCTCCGCTTTTATTCACTCTAGCGATGGAGTTGTTGGTGAAACTGGTTTGGGAGGAACCTCTGATTGATGGGTGGGCCTGGCCCACTGGGCGGGAGGATCACATTGCGCTGTATGCGGATGATGTACTGGTGTTCTTAGCTAACCCGGCCAGAAGCGGGACACGGGTATTGCAACTCTTAGGACTCTTCGCGGACGCATCGGGTTTGGTGATAAATCCCGGTAAGTCCCTCTTGGTCCCACTGAGCCCGGCCAGAGATAGCTATGATTGGCAGCAGGGTATTCCCCTCCTCCACAATAGCTTACGGTATCTTGGGATACATGTGGCACTCTTACCTGAGTTGGCGTGGTCCCTCAATGTAACACCCTTGACTCGAAGAGTTAGGGAGGATCTTCAGCTCTGGAAGTCTCTCCCCCTCAACATTTTGTGCCGAATTGCGGTGTATAAAATGATGGTGCTCCCTCGGCTTCTCTACAGGCTTCAAAAGTTTCTGCACCATATTCCTAGGAAGTGGTTTAGGGAGATAGAGGCAATGGCGCAGCGATTCTTATGGCATGCTGCATGCCCCTGCCTAGCGCTCCGTGCCTGTTCACGTTTATGAAGGGGGACTGGGAATGTCCAACCTCTACCTATACTACTCAGCTATGCATTTATTGGTCATCCATGACTGGTTGGGAGGGGGATGGTCGGACCCGGCGTATCAGCTAGAACTCTTGACAATGGGCTTTTCGGGCTTGCTTGGGAGGTTGTACGGTGATCCCCTGCTGCATATTGCTCCGGAGGTGACTCAGGTGGTGTTGGAGGGGTGGAGGACTGCGCAGCAGACAACTGGGTGGTGGCGCCAGCCCTACCCAGCAGACACCATTGTGGCAGGGACGGTGGCTGGGGGAGGTCTCATCACTTCAGGGATTCAATAAATGGGACCTTATAGGCATCTCTCAGCTGGGTGACGTCTGGACCAGCTCCCGCATGTGGTCATTTCAGGAGCTCTAGGAAAGCTTTGAACTGCATAAGTCCCAATTCCACAAGTTCCTGCATCTTAAGCATGCATTGCAGGCGCAAATTCAAACAGGGACAGAACTCCAGGAATTCAGTCCTGTAGAGGCCAAAGTTATTATGGGTGCACTAGGCGGGGGGGGGAGTGTCACGCATTTACCGCTCATTGGTCAGTGACACCACCCAGGCACTTGACAAGCTCCGAGAGCGATGGGAGCAATGGGTGGGTCTGATAGATGAGGGAGACTGGAGGGAGGCGGTGATGGCCCCACGAACCCTAGTTATGGCCTCCCGCTTTTGAGTGGTGCAGATATACTTTCTTCACACGGCATACCTCACGCCTGACCAGATGTGTAAAGCGGGTCTGTGGCCCCAAGCGGACTGTCCGCGGTGTGCAAGCCCCAACGCAGACTTCTTCCATATGGTGTGGACTTGCCCCCAAATAACTAGTTATTGGAGGGAAGTGCTGGGAGAGTTATAGAGGGGGAGGTTGAAGTGGCTCCATTGCTAACTCTCCTGGGGTGCTCGATGGAGTGGGATCCAGCAGAGCGCAGCGAACATTTGTGGGGGTGGCCTGCTTGGTGGCTAAAAGAGACATTGCAGTCAACTGGAAGGCCGAGGCTGCTCCCTCGATCACAAAATGGCGTGAAGGGGTGGACTGGTGTGCACAGCAGGAGAAGATGGTCTGTGAGGTACGAGGGCGCCTGGCCAAATACACAAAGGTGTGGGGGAGCTGAAATGGGGCAAGATGCCTGGGTTCATTGTAAGGGGATGTGGACAACCTGACATATGGAATAGCGTCTTCTGTTTGTGCATTAGAGTATCATGCGATGGATCGATATGGTGAACTACTTTACCTGTGCTGATCGTACCTATGACCTGTAGGACTGTCAAGCTGTTTCACAGAAAACTAATAAAAATGGTTTATCAAAAAGAAAAGACTACATGTCTACTTGTTGTGTTCACGGTGACCAAAAATCGTATCCACTAGTCCCGACATCAATTGATTGGAATGGACACAAAGAGACTATACCGATGGGAATCATTCCCCATCTAGTAGAAGAAGTCATTATTGAAACAGACTTCTACCATTTCCCAGAATTGTTAAATGGCGTACGAGAAAGAAAGAGAACGGACTCATGGTGGGAAGAGGCCCATTTTTCCCAGACAGACATCTCTCCGGGAAGATTTAAACATTAAAATGAGTAGAAACGAAAAAGGCAAGGACGAAAACAATACCATAACCAGGAAGAGACCCCTAGACCCGATTATGGAGGAAAGACGGTACTAGCTACTGTTCCCTCATTCCGGATAAGTCAACAAGAGGACCCAACCCTAATACATGCCTGGGAGGCAACCGTAACAGAGAAAACTGGACAGGTGGGCCCTTACTTTCTAACACAAAAAGGTTTATTATATCGAATAACTAAACATGGTAGTCAGGAACGAATACAATTGGTAGTACCCCAACCTTCCCGAATACAAACCTTGTACATGGCCCATAGTCTAACGGGGGGTGGTCTTTTTGGGAGGGAAAAAACAGAAGAGTTCCTTTTGCGTCTATTTTATTGGCCCGGGGTCTTTACAGATATACGTCGCTTTTGCCAACAATGTCCTCATTGCCAACTTGTAAATCCCGGACCACAATAGAAGGCACCCCTTTCTCCGTTACCTATTATTGATATCCCATTCTCTAGGGTTGGAATGGATCTGATAGGTCCCCTCATCCCTTCCTCAAGGGGTTATATGTATATCCTCATATTGGTAGACTACGCAACCTGATATCCTGAAGCAATACCCCTCACAAGTATGAATACCAAAAACATAGCACATGCCATGATCGGTTTCTTTTCAAGGGTGGGATTTCCTAAAGAGTTACTTATGGACCAGGGCAGTCCCTTCATGTCCCGCCTAACGACCCAAATCTGTCAGATTCTAGGGGTGACCCAAATAAGGACATCCGTCTATCATCCACAAATGGATGGTCTTGTAGAAAGGTACAACCGCATGTTCAAAACCTTTTTAAAAAGTCAGCAGCGAATCAGGGAAAGAGTGGGATAAAAAGTTGCCTTTGGTTCTTTATGTGGTAAGAACCCATGAACAATCTTCTACCAGCCATAGTCCCTTTAAGCTGGTGTTCGGTGCCAACCAAGGTCCCTGCTCTACACGGTCACAGAAAAATGGGAAGAGGAGGAAACTGAGAACAAAGACCTGTTGGAATATTGCCAACAGTTAAAAGATCAATTACACACTGTATGGGAGGGCGTAAGGATTCACCTAGAGAAAGCTCAAGGTAAACAAAAGCAGTACTATAATAAGAATACTACCCTCAGACAATTACAACCAGGTGATAAAGTCCTCATTTTATCACCAAGTTTGGAAAACAAATTATTAGCTAAATGGCAGGGACCATTTAGGATAATTAAAGCCGTAACTCTGGTTACATATGAACTGTTGTTATCGGAGAATCCAAAAAAGACCCAGATATATCATATCAACCTTTTAAAGAAATGGGAAGAAAGTGAAGAAGTTCCCAGACCTCCGCAAATAGGATTTCTTGTCAACAAGAATAAAAGAATAGAAATCAATTTATGCCCAAAATCCATTTACTTAACTGTAAAACTCCCCCCCAAATCCCAAGCTACTCTCCACCCAACAGAAACAATTATCGGAAATATTGGATAAACATAAGAATCTTTTTTCAGTCACCCCTGGGAAAAATTCATTGATCCAACATCACATTAGGACTCCAGAAGATAAAATCATCTGTCTTCGTCCTTACTGAATCCCAGAAGCCCAGGAGGTCCAGAACATGTTACAAATGGGAGTCATAGAACCCTCCTCCAGTCCCTGGTGTTCCCCAGTTGTCCTAGTCCATAAGCCCAGCGGGTCTGTCCGATTTTGCATAGACTTTCAACAAGTTAACAAAATATCCCACTTTGACACATATCCCATTCCTAGGGTTGATGAGCTATTAGAACAGCTGGGTAAGGCTAAATATATAACCACAATAGATCTAACCAAGGGGTACTGGCAGATTCTGCTACATCCCCTGGATAAAGAAAAATCTGGATTCTCCACGCCTTTTGGGTTATACCATTTTACTATCCTCCCATTTGGACTACATGGGGCCCCCGCAACGTTCCAGAGAGTAATGGATAGAGTGTTACGACAACACACTCCGTATGCGGCTGCCTACCTTGATGATATTGTAATTTTTAGCAAGTCATGGGATGACCACATTTATCACCTACACAAAGTATTCCAGACGTTGAAAGAAGCAGGGCTCACAGTAAATCCTGAAAAATTTACTTTGGCTAATGATGATATAGCATACCTCGGGTATTATATAGGGAACGGATGTAAGGAAATGCCTCCTTGGCCTGGTTACCCCCTAACTTTTTGCCTTTGCTGATGATAAGTTATGATTTGAAAGTGTGCTGGGACCCTGCTAACCAGGCCCCAGCACCAGTGTTCTTTCCCTAAACTGTACCTTTGTCTCCACAATTGGCACAACCCTGGCACTCAGGTAAGTCCCTTGTAGCTGGTACCCCTGGTACCAAGGGCCCTGATGCCAGGGAAGGTCTCCAAGGGCTGCAGCATGTCTTATGCCAACCTGGGGACCCCTCACTCAGCACATGCACACTGCCTCTCAGCTTGTGTGTGCTGGTGGGGAAAAATGACTAAGTAGACATGGCACTCCCCTCAGAGTGCCATGCCAACCTCACACTGCCTGTGGCATAGGTAAGTCACCCCTCTAGCAGGCCTTACAGCCCTAAGGCAAGGTGCACTATACCACAGGTGAGGGCATATGTGCATGAGCACTATGGCCCTACAGTGTCTAAGCAAAACCTTAGACATTGTGAGTGCAGGGTAGCCATAAGAGTATACAGTCTGGGAATTTGTTAAACACGAACTCCACAGTTCCATAATGGCTACACTGAAAACTGGGAAGTTTGGTATCAAACTTCTCAGCACAATAAAAGCGCACTGATGCCAGTGTACAATTTATTGTAACATACAACCAGAGGGCATCTTAGAGATGCCACCTGAATACCTACCTGACTTCTAGTGTAGGCTGACCAGTTTCTGCCAGCCTGCCACAACCAGGCATGTTGCCGGCCACATGGGGAGAGTGCCTTTGTCACTCTGTAGCCAGGAACAAAGCCTGTACTGGGTGGAGGTGCTTCTCACCTCCCACTGCAGGAACTGTAACACCTGGCGGTGAGCTTCAAAGGCTCACCCCTTTTGATACAGCGCCCCAGGACATCTCAGCTAAAGGAAATGCCCGCCCCTCTGGGCACTGCCCCCACTTTTGGTGGCAAGGCTGGGGGAGATAATGAGAAAAACAAGGAGGAGTCACCCACCAGTCAGGACAGCCCCTAAGGTGTCCTGAGCTGAGGTGACCCCTGCCTTGAGAAATCCTCCATCTTGAGTTTGGAGGATTCCCACAATAGGATTAGGGATGTGGCCACTCCCCACCGGGAGGAGGCACAAAGAGGGAGTAGCCATCCTCAAGGACAGTAGCCATTGGCTACTGCCCTCCCAGACCTAAACACCCCTAAATTCAGTATTTAGGGGCTCCCCAGATCCCAGGAAATCAGATTCCTGCAACCTGAAGAAACAAGAAGGACTGCTGACCTACAAGCCTGCAGAGAAGGAGGAAGACAACAACTGCTTTGGCCCCAGGCCCGCCTGTGTCCAACTTCGAAAACCTGCTCCAGCGACGCATCCGACAGGGACCAGGGACCTCAGAGGTCGGCCCTGGATTAAAGGACCAAGAAACTCCTGTGAACAGCGGCCCTGTTCAAAACCAGCTACTTCTTTGCAACAAAGAAGCAACTTCCAAAGACTGCACGTTTCCCGCCAGAAGCATGAGACTTCACACTCTGCACCCGATGCCCCCGGCTCGAGATCCAGAGAACAAACACCTCAGGGAGGACTCCCCGGCGAATGCGAGCCCATGAGTAACCAGAGACGAGCCCCCACAGTGAAGCCTGCAGAGAGAATCCAGAGGCTCCGCCTGACCGCGACTGCCTGTAACAAGGGACCCGACACCTGGAACCAACACTCCACCCGCAGCCCCCAGGACCTGAAGGAACCGAACTTCGATGCAGGAGTGACCACCAGGCGACCCACTGCCTAGCCCAGGTGGTGGCTGTCCCGACAAGCCCCCCTGTGCCTGCCTGCACCGCTAGAGTGACCCCCGGGTCCCTCTTTTGTTTCCTACCTGAAACCCGACACCTGTTTTGCACACCATACCCGGCCACCCCTGTGCCGCTGAGGGTGTGATTTGTATGCCTACCTGTGTCCCCCCCCCAGTGCTCTACAAAACCCCCCTGGTCTGCCCCCCAAGGACGCAGATACTTCCCTGCTGGCAGACTGGAACCGGAGCACCCCCTGTTCTCCATAGACACCTATGTGTTTTGGGCACCTCTTTGACATCTGCACCTGACCAGTCCTGAGCTGTTGGTGTGGTAACTTTGAGGTTGCCTTGAACCCCCAACGGTGGGCTGCCTGTGTCCCAGAACTGAGACTTGTAAGTGTTTTACTTACCTCCTAATCTAACCTTTACTTACCTCCCCCAGGAACAGTTGATTTTTGCAGTGTCCACTTTGAAAAAAGCTTATTGCCATTTTTACAAAGACTGTACATGATATTGTTTTCATTCAAAGTTCCTAAAGTATCTAAGTGAAATACCTTACATTTAAAGTGTTTGATGTAAATCTTGAACCTGTGGTTCTTAAAATAAACTAAGAAAATATATTTTTCAATATAAAAACCTATTGGCCTGGAGTAAGCCTTTGAGTGTGTGTTCCTCCTTTATTGCCTGTGTGTGTACAACAAATGCTTAACACTACCCTCTGATAAGCCTACTGCTCGACCACACTACCACAAAATAGAGCGTTAGGATCATCTACTTTTGCCACTATCTTACCTCTAAGGGGAACCCTTGGACTCTGTGCACACTAGTTCTCACTTTAAAATAGTATAGACAGAGCCAACTTCCTACAACGGACAAATTAAGCCCCAAATGAACAAAATAGAGGCCATCCTAAAGATACCCGTCCCGAACTCAAAAGAAGAGACACAATCCTTTTTGGGACTTGTGGGATATTATAGATGTTTTATCCCACATTACTTTACATTAGCCGCCCCATTAACAGACCTCCTGAAGAAGGAAAAAACATCTAAAATAAAGAAGCTTACACCCATACAACAACAGAGCTATGAAATTCTCAAACAGTGTCTAACCACTGAACCTGTCTTACACTGCCCTAACTTTGCAAAACAATTCCTATTGCAAACTGATGCATATGACATGGGGTTGGGGGCTGTCTTACATCAAAAAGATGACCTTGACAATGATCACCCTATTGTCTTTATCAGCAGAAAACTACTCCCCCGCGAGCAGCGCTATCCCATTATAGAGAGGGAATGTCTGGCCATCAAATGGGCTATAGAGACTCTCCAATATTACCTCCTGGGTCATCCTTTCATCTTACAGACTGACCACGCATCCCTTACTTCGCTATCGAGGCACGAACACTCTAACCTGAGGATTCTACAGTGGTTAATGGAGTTACAACCCTTTCTTTTCCAGGTCCAGCATCTCCTGGGTCATCGCTTAGTTACCGCAGATTATCTCTCCAGGTATCCCATAGGACAAAGTCTCAAGCAGCCTTTTCCAAGGGAAGGGATGTGTAACAGGGCCGACGCGACTCCGCTACAAATTGATCCCCCGGGACATGCTAAACAGTTCCCCCGGGGGGCCTTCCTACACCCGGAAGCCCCATCCTCTGATGCTGACCCGGGTGTCGGATTTAACTCGCCGGAAATGAAGGATCCGCGGCGCCCGCCATCGAGAAGAGAAAGACGGACAGAAACTCCGAACGAGGAGGAAGATGACAGATCAGGAGAACAAGAGGCGGAGACGCCGACACCGGGACGAACTTGTTGAGAAGAGCTACCAGAATATACCTTTTCACGCCACAGTGCCAGCTAGTCCCTGGAGGGACGTGGCTTTCGCAGGTATGTGCCTGCATTCTGAACCCCGCGAGGTACTATTGGTGAAAGGGGCTTTTTAGCTCCTTATTTCAGTTTAACCTTCTTTTAGCCACTGAGGGGGATTTTAGTTATTTCTTTTGGGACTTTTCTTTCATTATTCTGACACCACCCACAGACAGGAGAGAAATACGAGCACTAATACTCGTATTTATTTAAGACTTTATTGGCTCTTCACTCTCAGGAGGCTTGCTTTTCTTTCCCCAAAAAGAGCATAAGTAAAAAAATTGGTTTTCGTTGCACGGGCAAATCGTCACTGGGGTTTAATATTTATTTTGGGTGAAAGCCCCACACTCCTACCCTAAAAGAATTTAAAAAGGTCCGAAAACAAGACCCTTACATACTTTCTTTCCATTTCCTTTTTTTTCCTTTCCCTGGCGGAACGTCACCAACGCCACACTTCACTGTAAACCAGATCATACCTGAGAAATAAAGAAAAAAAGAGAAATTAAGAAGACAAGACAGAAGAAGAAAGAAAGAGCTGGAAAGAACAGAAATAAAAAGACCAATAAGAAACAATACTTAATAAAACATCAAAATCAAACCTTTGTTGTCTGAGAGTGTCCTCTATACTTACCGTGAAAGAACCCACCACACACCCATATAACAGTGTTTCCATTGGAAGCTGGGAGATCAAAAATAAATTCCATACATATGGTATGCCATGGGGCCACTGGAATTGGCATGGGAAGTAACAATCCCGTGGCTGGAGTATGTGGGGTTTTAGCCCAAACACAGGAGGAACAAGTCTGGATGTAGCTTCTGACATCCTGCACAAGTGTGGGCCACCAAAACCATCTTTGACAGAGATTTAACATCTTTTTCTCACCCGGGTGACCTGCATGGACAGAATCATGTCCCCAATGTAACACTGTATCCCGTAATTCTTTGGTAGGGACGTACAACTGATCAGCATGGTATAGTAAACCCTCTTTTTCATACACATCAGTTGAACAGGGAACCTTGTGTTGGGCTACCCGTATTTTCTCAAGGAACTCTTGGGAAGTGCACACAGCCACGATTTTTTCTGGGCCTATAATGCTTCTGACCTGTTCTAGCGCAACATCAGAGGAGAAACCCATCCTAGACAACGGGTCTGCCTTTTGTTGTGTAGTACCGGGCCTATAGGTGATTATGAAGCCAAACTCGTCAGAAAATACAAGCCAGCGTAATTGAAGAAGTGTCAGGGCCTTGGTCGCTTGAAAAAACTGTAAATTACGGTGATCTGTGTAAATAGTTATGGTGTGTCTAGCTCCTAGTAGGTGGTGATGCCATTCCTGGAAGCAAAGCTTGATGGCCAGAAGTTCCCGCTCCGCCACCGTGTAATTTTGCTCTGCGGGTAGCAATTTCTTTGAGAAGTAAGCTACTGGATGGAAATGCTCAGACTCAGGATCTCATTGGGACAAGACACCACCCACTGCCATTTGGGAAGTGTCTGCTTCCAGGAAAAATGGCTGAGCTGGGTCGGGATGACGGAGAATGGATGCTTCAGTGAATGTGTTTTTAAGATGTTGGAAGGCTTTCTCAGCCTCTGCATCCCAGAGGAACTTAACCCCCTTTCGTAGGAGACGAGTTATGGGAGATACCATGGTAGAAAAGTGGGGTACAAATCTCCGATAAACATTTGCGAAGCCCAAAAACTGTTGCACTTCCTTGATGGATCTTGGGGCTACCCAATCCAGGATGGCCTGTACCTTGGGCCTATCCATGGAAATTCCATCGGGAGTGATCACATATCCCAGGAATTCTACAGTTATAGCGTGAAAAACACATGTTTCCAGCTTGGCAAAGAGATGATGCTCACAGAGCTGTGGTAAATCCGCTCTTACATGCCCTATATGTTCTTCAGTGGAAGACGAATAGATCAAAATGTCGTCTATGTATACCACTACACAGATATCCAGAAACTCCTGCAGCACTTCATTGATTAAAAATTGAAACGCTGCAGGAGCGTTGCACAACCCGAAGGGCATCACTGTGTACTCGAAGAGTCCGAATTTAGTTTGGAATGCCGTCTTCCACTCATCCCCCTTCATCACTCGGATCAAGTGGTAGGCGCCCTGGAGGTCGAGTTTAGTATAAATGGTCGACTGACGTTACTGATCTAAAAGTACCGGGATCAATAGAAGTGGATATTGATTTTTTTATGGTCACTTTGTTCACGATAATCTATACAGGCGCGCGGCTCTCAATTCTTCTTGGGCACGAAGAACAAAGACGACGATACTGGTGAAGTTGAATGGCGAATGAAACCCTTAGCCAATAGATCATCCAGGTAGTCTCGCAGGTATCGATTCTCAGGCTCAGAAAGAGCATACACTCTACTACATGGTAACGTTGCCCCTGGAATCAAGTCTATACGACAATTGTATGATCTATGTGGCAGCAGCTGGGTGGCCTTCTGTTCACTAAAGACATCATGGAAGTCTCTATACTGTGCAGGAATGGTCAGTGTGTTGTCCGGCTTGATAGCCGTACTATGTTTGGACCCACAATACAAGGGTGTCACTGGTAATGGTTTATCTTGGTAACAGGAGTGCCAGCAATGTTTAGAGTCTAATGTCACTGTCCTTGCTGCCCAGTCAATTTTGGGATTGTGTAAATGAAGCCAGAGTATCCCCACAATGGCTCCAAATACTGGGGTATCTATGAGGTCAAACTGAATGAGTTCTGTATAGTTGTTTGCACAAAGCATGGACAAGGGTGTTGTTTGACAAACAATAAGCCTGGAGGACGATTCTGAGCCATCCACGGCTCTGACTGGTTCAGGGACGTCTTTTTTTACAGTCGTTATATTTAGGGTTTTAGCCAAACCCAAGTCTAAAAAGTTTCCGGTAGCCCCAGAGTCAAACAATGTGGAAATGACCTTATGAACCTAAGGGACAACACAAATGTCACAATAAGAGTTAGATGTTGAGGTACTGGACTGGTGGTATTAGCCAGAAGATGTGAGACCATATTGAAAGAAGCTCCCGATAAAATGGTCTCAGAAGTTATCGAGCCAGTTAGTTTTCCACCTGGTCAGGAAGAAGAATTCAGGCCCTGTTACTGCTCCGATGGCTTTCTTTGGAGCAGTAGGCTTGTTAGGACATTCCCGAGCAAAATGCCCTGCCTTACCGCAGTATAAATACAGTTTCAATTTTTTCCCACGTTCTTTCTCTTCCTTACTGGGCCCCGCCCCTGCCAATTTGCATGGGCTCAGGTGTATCATGAGTGGGAATGGTGGGCTCCTTTTTCTCAGTTTTGAGCACCACTAAGCGTGTGTCACCCCAGAATTTTTCTCCCTTATGTTCACTCAAGCGGTGATCCAATCGTACCACCAGGTCAATGAACTCGGAACACTCCATAGGAGGTTCCACAATTTGGGCTAGAACATCCTTGAGATCGTCCCAAAGGCCATTATAGAAGAGGGAGGTCCTCTTCTCCTCAGGCCACTCAGTCTCTGCCACCAACCGATTGAAAGAGGTGATATAGGACAGTAGATCCTTGTTTCCCTGGTGCAAATTCAGCAACTCATTGTCACTGGCTTGTATGAAGAGGTGTTTCCGCAAGGCTTCCTTGAACCGGTTGAAATCATACAGTATAGGGTCATTGCGCTCCACCAGCGGAATAGACCAATTAGCTGCATTGCCTCCCAAATAAGAGATAATAAAAGCTACCTTTGCAGCATCATTGGGGAATGCAGGTGCCCGACACAAAAACTGGAGCTTGCACTGGTTAAGAAAAATGTTGAACTTGGCACTATCTCCAAAAAACCTTTCTGGGGGAGCTAAGGGCACAGGGGTTGGTGTTGTGACCATTACCTGCATGGGTTGTGTGGTGGAAGTCGTTGGGCCTGAATCGGGTCTAGGAACATAATTAGACGGGTCAAACCAAGGGGCCTGTAGCACTGGAGATCTTTGTTTTAGTTTGACTCCTCCCCAGGGGGTGTCTTGTGGTTTATACCACTGTAGTTCAGTGTGCAACTCCAGGTTCTCTTGCTTTAAGGAAATAACTTCTTTCTGTAATTCCACTAGGGCCCTAGTTAAATCTAATAAAGATGGAGCATCCTGATCAGCTGGTAAAGCCTGTACTAAACCTTTGAAAGTACCCATTGAGGAATCCATCGCCCAGGCAGCCTTGTATGTTGTGGCTTGGCTTTATGTTGAGACGGAGCCACTCACCTGAAAAGCAGGATGTCTGCAGGGGCGATGGTATGCCCCCGACCTCCTGGAACACCTTTCAGCGCTTCCTGGTGGACACAGACACCCTGGCAGGTGTCCCAAAAGGAAAGGGGGAGTGGAAGAGAAAGAGACAAAACACTGCCACGTCTTGCCGGTCCAGCCAGGCACCCTGTATCTTCAGGGGGCAGGTCGTTGTTGACAAAGTAACAGTAGAGTTAGTGCACTCAACTTCCTTGGAACTGAATCTCTCTTTCTGATATGGGCACGGGAGCGGTAGAAGAACACCAGGATGATCCAGCACTTTTCTTGGATAACAATAACTGTTGGCACAATTACTAACAATGCATTACCAAAATCCCACACTGAGTACCATAACAATAAGTACTGCAACACTAGGGCTGGCTTCACAGAGATTCACTGTTGCACACTACAATTAGAACTGTGGTTGCACTTATCATGCACAAGAAAGACAAACAAGGGCATTAATTATATCAGGTATACCTTTCCTGTGTGCATAGGGTTAAACTAAAAGGAACAAAGACAATCCAAGAAATACAAATGTCCACTCTGGGTTTAAACAGTTAGGGTGGCACAGTTTGATTTGGTTTCACTGTGTGTGTGAAAAACCCTTCAAAAGCAAATTCCTCAAATCTGAAACACAGGCATGAATGACACAATTTAAATCTAAGAGTTATGCAATTAGAGAATGAAAAGTCACGTAAATGCTCTTTTAAAATTGACTATCACTTTTTGTAGTACTTGAGCTCATGCAGATTTCCTGAAGCACACTTAGGCAAGTTACTACAATAATAATGTAGAGTGTTCAGAAATGCAATTGTCTCTTCAAGATAAGCACTCTGCCAAACTACAAGGTCTGAAATACACCAGCTGTTCTAGGAAAGCGCGGCGCTCAAAGAACAAACTCCCTGGAGAGTACTAGTCACTTAGCTGCAGTCTTTTCCGGGGTGCTGGAGGAATGCCTGGTGTCAGCTGGTACAGGAACGAAGAAAAGAAATTCTTCAAAAGTCTAGAATACAAGAATGACAGTAGGGGCTGGACTGCCAAATCAGATGCTGAGATCAGGAAGCAAACCAAAGTCAAGCAGGGAGGCATGCTTCACTCTGCTATTTATAGCCAATCAGGAAAGCAGTTGAGTTTCCACATGTGGATGAGTCACCACACCCAATTAGAAGCACATGTCTACACCACACCCAATTTAGAAGCACATTTCTACACCTGCTCACATTAGCAAACAAGCATCGGTAAAACAAGCATTGATAAAACCAATTGTGTAACACAGCACATTATGTTTAATTAGAAACATGAAGGTTTAACCAAGAACAGAGCTATGATTTAACCCTAATCCCTGGGGATGCTGACAGATAACGAAGGAGGCACCTTGGGGATTCCTGACAGGTGCTGTGGTATTGGATCCTGATGGGAGAGGCTCTGTGGTGGTCTGTGACTGTGCTTGGGGGACCGACTGTCCAGTGGTCACTGATGGGCGGGTAGATCATTCAGATCTTGAAATCCAGAGTTACTTTCATCACTGTGGGCCTCTTCTGTTGGGAGGCTGGATAATGGTAGCTTCCCCTCTATGGTTGTTGTTCCCCTGCTTTTGCTTGTGTATGTTGGTGTACAGTGGTTATGATATTTTCTCTATGCTGTGCATGCTTTGGAAATGAATGTCCATGCAGGGCTGGGAGGGGTGTCCATGCATTGATACAGCATGCAGTGCTTGGCATTGGGATTAGTGTGATGTGATGGTAGAGTGTGTGGGATAGAGTGGAGTGATGGGAGTGAGGGTGTGTGATAGCATGCAGGTATGAGGGGTGATATTTGTTAAAAGTTGACTTACCAGTGTCCAGTCCTCCTCCAACTTCGGCCAGACCCTCAGGATGCAGTAATGCCAAGACGTGCTCCTCCCGTGCTGTGAGTTGTAGGGGAGGAGGTGGGGGTCCACCGCCAGTACTCTGTATAGCGAGCTGGTGTCTTGCTGCTATGAAACGTACCTTCCCCCCAGGTCGTTCCACCTCTTCCTGATGTCATTCCTTGTTCTTGGATGCTGTCCCATGGCGTTGACCCTGTCAACGATTCTCCACCATAGCTCCATCTTCCTTGCTATTGATATCTGCTGCACCTGTGCTCCAAAGAGCTGTGGCTCTACCCTGACGATTTCCTCCACCATGACTCTTAACTCCTCCTCAGTGGGGGTGCCTTTGTGGTGCCATGGGTGTTATGTGGTGTGTGTTGGGTAATGTGTTGGGGAGTGTGATGTGGAGTGTGTGAGGGGTGTAGGGTGTGAGTTGTCGCAGTGGTCTTGGTGTCAGTCTTGAGGCAATGATTTGTAATCGTAAAGGGTTGTGGGTAATGTGGGTGTGTGTTTTATGGTGTATGGGTGTGTGGGTGTGGTGTTTGTATGGGTGTCAGGTGTGTGTTGTTTGAATTGGCCAATGTGGTGTTGTTTTGTCTGTTCGTGTCCATTCTGAGCACAGTGGTATGTACCGCTAATGGTTTACCGCCGTTGAATGTCTGCTGTGGTGATTCGTGTGTCATAATGTGATGGGCGTTGTTCTGTTGGCATAACGATGTGGGTTTTGGGACCTCCAGTTTATCACTGACCTTTGGTCTGGCGGATTTGTGTATGTGGCTGTATTCTGTCGGATTGGTGTGTGTGTGTCATAATATGGTGAACGGATATTCGCCAGAGCGGCGGTAAGTTGGCGGCCATCAGCACAGCGGTAAGCGGCATTTACTGCCAATGTCATAGTTACCAAAAAGGGTCTAAACAATTAACACAAACAGTGAACGTAATACAAAATTTAATGTTTTATGTACAAAAGAAATGTGGGTACTTTGGCACATGTTTTTGCTATACATCCAATGATATGTCGGTTTTTGATACATCTTTCTGCTGAGATCTGTCAAAGAAAGATTGATCCAGATCTAAAGCAGAAGATCGCTGCACTAGTTATTAGGGCTTCATTGTAGTCCAACATATATTAGCGTGGACTCTGTGCCACCAGCGCTTCATGGTTGTTCATTTTTTGTTAGGAATTCTCTGGTCGAATGGATAGTTTAAACAATTAATGAAATACACATCCGGGGACATTTTCCAGAATATCTATTTTAAAGTGTAGCTGAAAAGTGACTAGGACATTGTAATGTTTTGATTGCTCTATTCTTTCACAAGAACAGAATCTGCTTTTTCCAGACAACTTAATTAGAATATCTCATGGACAGTTATAAATGAATAAAATATATATTATTTAAAATATTCACAAAATGTAATTTTCAGTTGCACACATACGATATGCAACTGCATGTGTGCAAGAATCAATCCTGTGCATTGTGACAAAAGTAGTCAAGAGCGAGTGCAAAGTAATTCCTAATTAAATGTGATGGGTTTTGTTTCCCAAAGCATCCATCTAAATGTTTTATAAAAAATGACGAAGACTACAAAATTAGAATACTAATATGCAAATGTACATAGAGAGTATTGATCAAATATAAAAATCATCAGGGCTGAATCAGTATTGGAGGGACGAAAAAAGAAACAGGAAGCACATGCCACGATTTGAGAGATAATAGGAAGAAAGAATTTAGAAGATGCACAAGCGGGCATAAGATTGCTCTCTAATAAAGTAAAGCAAAACAGAAATAACTAACATTTGACTAAGAAATTCAAAAGAATGAAAAGAAAATAAAGACTGAAGGAGGTTGAGATTAAGGGGTTACTGTTACTCGCTAAACTATTTGCAAAGGTGGTGCAAATAAAAGTCTGTTTTATGTTAGTTCGTGTGTGCAGAACAAGGCACTAGAACAGCTGCAATTATGCCTGGAATGAGCCAAATTATACCATATATATGTCTACCTCTTTGAAAGGCCTGTCATCAGGATTGTTAAATCCACAGTCTTTGGGTGTCACTGTTCGTAGCCACAGAACCAATAATGACTAAGGAATCCTACATAATTATAAGGGGACCTTGGGTGCAACTATGTACTGGTCTGCTTTCAAACCCCATGAAACTCTGTAGTATATATTAGGGATTTGTGAGTGCACTGTGCCCCCAACTTTCTTGTGTGGTTTGTACTGTCCAAATATTCATATGTGAGTTATAAATCTAACCCGTTGTTCATATAAGACAGTTTGTGTTCTGTTAAATATTGTTCAGGACTAGCTTTAGTGGAGTGGAGTGTGAATGGCACATTGATTTTGATGGGCCCAGCATTTCTGAAAGCCACAATATTCCTGACAACCACTAGGTTTTGTGCACAACAATATTTCTGGAGCCCAGCCCTGTCTCTAGAGGGTAAACAACAATCTGATGAGCACATAATGCCTCCGTTGTGACACAAATGTATCTCTGATGGTAACACCAATGTCTGCTGGAAACAAAACATCTTTGCTGGGGAGCAGGATTTCTGATCCTGGGAGACTGGAAAACTGAGGTAATGAAAGAAAAGATTTTATACTGCTGATAAATATGTTTTACAGTAAATTTCGTGTATTCTTTTACTTTTCTAATGACAATATTATGCTCTGCTTTCTAAAATACTCAGTTATACTTTAGAACTGCACATGTCAATGTATTGCTTTTAATAATATTGAGAAGTATTCATAAGATCATGGTATTTGGTATGAGCATCTCCAATTTGTGAAAAATATAAAATGCCAGTAATGGAATATTGAAATGGAAACAAATATGATTGCAGCATGTTTGTTATCTCTCCCAGGTGGTATATGACCAGAGAAACAGATGCACTCTCTCCACTCAGGTTTCAGTGTGTCACGATTTGCTAGAACAGTCCAGTGTTTTTTGAAAAATTAGAAGAAAATCTGCACTGTCCTGAAAATACTAATGCCAGTCAATAGACTTCTCCAGGCTTTAATATATTTCTTCTTAAATACTTTTTATTTGTTTTGCCTATTCTAAGTGTTGAATTCCTTCCACATTTGCATTATATATGTGCATGAAATGAAGTTATTACAGATGAAACTAAATTATTAGGATGTGTTTTAATATGTTTTCCTGGCTTAGACTAAACGAGGTCTCAGTCAGGCCTTGACTCCATCTTTGTAAGCATTGCTGACATTTTAATACTCATTGTGTGGTTCTATGTTTTCATTGACACCACATGTAACAAGACGTGCACTGTTATTTTGTATGACATGTTTTTCTCAAACAACTCTCTTAAGGAAGCTTTTGCTACTTTCTACAACTCTTCTTGCTAGCACACTGTATTGCATTCATTCATGAGTCCTTCCATTGTTTATTGTAACATATTTGTTCTGCCACCTCCAAGGACATTAAGTCAAAGGGGCGTACCAATACTTATGTAGTGGGACAGTGTTACGATGTTAGGTTTATATGATGTGTTTAAATACTGAAATGTGATGTGCTGAAATTATACTTTTGCTCGCAGCATGCTGACTTTGCAGTTTCCATCGTTTTGTTTCGTAAAAGTGGCTACATAAAACCTCAAAAATGGGGGTGAGCCAGACACTTATGAGTTCCTACTAGGTATGCTGTCCAATTCTCTATTGATTTGCCATACATACTTGAGATTTAGGGCCTGATTTAGATGTTGGCAGTACCAGTCCCACAGTCAACCTATCGACTGGAAACCTGCCCGCCCCCGTGATGGTGGGCATTTGGGGACAGTATGTGTGTGTGTGGATGTGTGTGAAGTGGTATGTGTTGGTGTGGGGTCTCTGGGTGTACGGGTGCATGCGTAGTGGTGGGTGTGTGAGCTGACTGGGGGTGTGCTTGTGGTATGCGTGGGTGTTGGGGTAGTGGTTGGTGTTGTGTCTGTGGGTGTACATGTGGTGGGGTGTGTGGTTGTGACATGGTGGGTGCACTGCCTGGGGTTGTGCTTGTGGTGTGTGTGGGTGTTAGTGTGTTGGTGGGTGTTGTATCTGTAGGTGTGCGGGTGGTGTGGGTATATGGTTGTGTCATGGCGTGTGATGCCTGTGGTACGCTTGTGGTTGGGGTGGTGTGTGTGATGTCTGCATGTGTGTGTTTGTGCCTGTGTCTTTTGCTGTGTCAGTGTTGGGATGTGCTGCTCGTGGTTGTTGTTGTGGGTATGTGCATATGTTTGCATGTGCTTTGGATAAAGCTGGGTTGTGAGGAGGCCAGATCCTGGAATGACCGCTGTAGGCCAGACAGGGCACCGTGAATGCCAAAGAGGTAAGACAGCATCCGGGTGTTCTGACCAGCCAGCCCCTGGATGGCCTTCAGAAGTGCTGTCTGGCCTACAGCGATCATCTGTTATAGGTCTCCAGCCTCCTTAGTGAGCACAGCTGGGGGCACTCGGGCAGAGGTGTCTGCAGCAAAGGTGACGCAGCTCCTTTTAGGGGGTGGCTATGGCCAACTTGGGGGGGTGGGCAAGACAGAGGGTGGAGATTGGAATGGGGGGGTGGAGAGTGCAATGGGGGGCAGGCGAAGACACAGGTGTCACAGTCTTTCCAGTGTCTGCCCCCACCAGTGCGCCGGGTATGCCCAGATGTGGGTCCGGGCTCACTGTGCCACTGGATTCAAGCTAGCCTGGCTGATGAGGGGTGAAACCCTGAAACCGGTCCCAGGATGCTTGTTTCCGGTCCAGGGAGAACCTGGCCTGGCAGTTCGGGCTGGACTGTTCCCATGAGGAACAGGGTCAAGACTGATTTGCATATGGCTGGGTTCAAACTGGGGTGGCATGGTGAGCAAAATAATGGATGGATTAAACCCAGATCTGTGACTGGGGGTGAATGTTTGATTGGTTCCGCATTCCGTCCATCCAGTTACGCTATCCCACAGCGTTTGTGTTTTGCTCTGCCCCCACCAGGGACTGATCTTCATTCACCAGAGGCCATTGGAGGCCCCTGACGAAGAATCACTCATGGCCTCACGAGTCCCTCGGTGGCACAGGTGTCCACCCCTGATCGCCAGTGACTAGCTTCACCCCGCCAATTTGTCCTATGTCAGCTTCGCCTTGCCCAGTTCATGCTGAAAAAACAGATACAACAGTTTTAGGCTATCTGTGAGAATACAATTGGACATCAATGTACATCACACAACATTTGCTCAGTAATCCCCCATCTTAGCACCCATATCATGTATGCCTTTGTCACTTATACATTTGTAGTTCACTCCATGACAAAGGGTTCTAACAGCATGAGTTAACACATAGGCCTGGAGACATCTCTAGACCACTGCAGTCCAGAGCTAAAATTGATTAACTTTTTCTAAAGGGTAAGTTTTTGGGATGGAAATTGGCTGCTCAAGATGGGCCACCACAACATCCATGTGATGTAACGTTCCATATGCAAATGTCCCTTTCAGTATCACATTGCTCCTTATCGTCAATTTCTCCTCTGGGCTGAATAAAGGACACAAAAATGTTGTGTGTGGGACGTACATCTATCTTACCAATGTGGACACATTCCTGTCTGTTTGCGATCAATACAGTTTGGCAGAAAAATGTAAGTTGATAATCACAGGCTGGCTTAAATGCACATTTGTGAAGGACTAAGGCCTCAGGTCCGCCTGCTGCTGTCCACATAAACTTAGTAGATGTTTGCTGTGCAAAATGCTTTCAAACATGTGTCAGATAAAGAATGATGCCACTGTACTCAGAATACCAATACTTTTGGTGCAGATGCACATTATCATATTGTCATAGCACCAACTTACCAATCTCAGCTCTGATATATCAGCTGCATTTTAATTGCGCAGTATGCCACAGTTACCATTAATAGAGCCTACATTTTGCTACACACATTTGTAACATACTATCCCACCTGGTCCAATCATGACATGGGACATGTTTTGTGAAACTCTCCCTCATGTCATTGTGAAAATGCTGGCAATCTTTTTGTTTGCAGGCAGCCATGTGTCTGCTCACAACAGCACTTACCTTGAGAGGAGGAATGTAGTGTCATCCTTCAGCACAAAGCAATACACCACACACAGCATCAGACACTGTGTTATCAACTTACATCTCCAGAAATGCTTGTAGGCTTTGAATGTGTGTCAACTGCAATGTTAATGGCGTACCACATTGCATGAAAGTAAAGAGGTCAAAACACAACAATATCTACAGACAATGACTTACCCCCTTGATGCTGCTATTGGGCCCTCAACAGCTCATCAAGCTCCAGGTAAGCCACTGCAATGATGCGGGCCATTAGGGAGGTCAGGTTGGGGGCACACCAGCCTGGATCGCTGGAAGAACTGCCCGACTTGTCTTTCAAAGACTTGCGTGTCACCCAACGAAGGTCCTCCCGCCTCTTTCGACAGTACAGGCTACGCCACTTCTGGACCCCCAGATTTAGTACCTTCTTTGCAATGGCCTTCCAGATCTCCCACTTCGGATGGGCATTGACCTGTATGGATGTCATAAAAGAACGAGAAAGGAAATTCTGTGTTTCTGTTGGATGTCATAAAAGAACAAGAAAGGAAATTCCATGTTTCTGTTCGGCAGTACATCTGTGACATTACATTTTGGATATTCACACATACATTCACCAAGCAGTTACTAGATTCTTTTCCCAGCAAAATGTTACAGGTAGATCGGAAATACTGATTTGCAGTGATCTCATGTGCACCCTCAATACTTGCAAACTTCTCATGTTACCTAATCAGCCCTACAACCTCATCTTGGCCAGAGTTATGCAAGCTATCCTGTTGTGGGAGCCACCGCTCATTACTCACAATCATTGTGAGCAACTAAAGGCCAAACCACCTGTACAATCCTTGCACATAATCACACTCACAGCTACAGTGCCTTCCTACCTAAACCCCCATGAGTCAGAACCCATGATCTGCATCACATAAAGGGCCAGATGTACAAAGCTTTTTGCACGTCGCAAACAGTGAATTTCACTGTTTGCAACGTGCAAAGAGCACCTTGCAATGCACAAACCCCGTTTTGCGAGTCGCAATTAGGAAGGGGTGTTCCTTTCCTAATTGCGAGTCATAGTGAAATGCAGGATTGCTTTGTGACCGCGAACGTGGTCGCAAACCAATCGCAGTTTGCACGCTTTTGTAATGGGTGGTAACCCATTCGCAAAAGGGAAGGGGTCCCCATGGGACCACTTCCCCGTTGTGAATGGCACTGCAAACATTTGTTAAGAACAGGCAGTGGTCCTATGGATCACTGCCTGCTCTGAAAAAATGAAACAAAAACGTTTCATTTTTCGTTTTTGTAATGCATCTCATTTTCCTTTAATGAAAACGGGCTGCATTACAAAAAAAAAACTGCTTTATTAAAAAGCAGTCACAGACATGGTGGTCTGCTGTCCACAGCAGGCCACCATCGCTGTGAGGGCCGCCACTCGCAAGGGGGTCGCAAATTGTGACCCACCTCATGATTATTCATGAGGTGGGCCTTTGTGACCTCCTTGCGAGTCGCAGATGATGTCAGGGACACCATCCAACATTCCGAATTGTGACTCGCAAATTGCGAGTCGCTCTGACTCGCAATTTGCGGGTCACAATTCGGAATGTTCCTACATCTGGCCCAAAGTAGCTAAGGGCAAGATAGAAGGGCTACTATGTGTCAGTGAGAGCAGGGATTTGTGGGTTGTGTGAACAAGTATGTGTTGGAAAGAGACAGACTGGTATGGATGATTGTGAGCCAGTGTCATCTGAACTTGCTGCACAGAAACTAACTTTACCTATATGTGGCTCCATGACAGGTTTAAAGCGTACAGAGCAATCTAATACACATTATGACCCTCATTATGACATTGGCGGTCAGCTGACCACCACGCTGGCAATAGCGGTATTACCGTCACCAAGCCGGTGGTGAAGACCTCCAAATTATGACCATGGCAATGATCCCTCCCATAGACAGCCAATGTACCACCCGAACCACCAGTGTGGTCCTTCTACTGACCACGTCGGTAGCCCTCTTCAGGCAGGCTGAAGACAACGACCAGCCCACCATATTATGACATAGCAGACCGCCAGGCTTTCTGGGGCGGTATCACCGCCACCAAAAGCCTGGTGGAAACACATCATATAAAAGGAGACACTCACGTTCAGGGGCACAGAGGAGTCCGCGGCCAGAACTGGAAGTCTTACCGAAGCTGTATCACTGGATGGCAGTCCAGGAGTACTAACGCCGACGAAGACGACGATGGTGAGTACAGCTGCCTAGCACACAAGGGAGGGAGGGGAGAGTGGCACACCCATACGCAGAACACACACCATACACACACCACACACCCAGAACCATCTGCAGAGAAATCCCACATCAACATAATCCAGAAGGAAAGAAAGCCAGGACACATACCTTTGGTCCAACCACTGTAACCATGTTGGAAATTGTGCTCAAATTCCAATAAATAATCACAGTTGTACACATGTATTGCAAGGGCCATTGGCCTGTCCAAGGTCATTAAATGGCCACAGAGCTACGTCCAAGGCCCAACTTGACTCCTGACAGCCCAGTCACTCCACTGGGCAGGGACATCATGGAGATGGTAGGCAGGCACCTCAGAGGGCAGGGAGGTGAGGAGAGTTCTTCTTGGAAGGGGATCCTTGGGCTTGCGTTTGGCAGGAGGCGGGTCCTTGCCCTTCTGTTCAGGGGCGGAGGAGTGGCCTTGGGACAGGGGGGCCGGAGTGCCAACTCTTTTTCCCCTTAGTGGTAGGAGTACTCTTGGTGGGAGGTACAGGAGTTGACTTGGAGCTGGAGGTTCTGAGCTGGGAGCTGGAATTTGTCTCTTACGGACAGGACGGTGGGTGGCGGAGGGAAGAGTTAAAGGCAGAAAGGAAAAGATTCTTAGGGTCAATGGGGCGAGGTGTGGGAGGAGGAATGGGGTGGAGGTAGAGGGAGTGGTTGTAAGAGGAGGAGGTGGACTTGGGTGCAGGTGCATGGACAGTGTACGTGTATGAGGTGGATGGCTGTTGTGTGTCTGAGTAGGGGGCTTTTATGTGTCTTCGGAGTGGGGGCAGACAGGGTGGGAAGGACAAACAGGACATCTGTATGTATATTGTGGTGGTGTCTGCAAGTGAGTTGGGTGTGCTGCATGAGGTGGTGATGGTGATGACTGCACATTTGGTGTGTGGGGTGCATGTCTGCGTGTCTGCTGTTGTGGTGACTGTGGGAAAGGCTGTACATGTGGCAGGATCTTGGACTGATGATGCAGTGCATGCAGGTGTGAGTGCTGATGTGACTGTGAGGGAGGTGGTGGAGGGGGAGACAGTGGAGGCAGTGGCTGTTGTAGTATGTGCATCTGGGTGTTGGCTGTGTGTGTGCTTGTGGAGTGAAGTGTGGTGCCTTTGTTTGTCTGTGCGAGTCCCGTCTGTTGTTTTGTGTGCATGCTGGTCAGATTGTGTGCATGGGAAGGGTTGGGGGAAGAGGGCTATGGGACTGGGAATAGGTAGTTCGAGGAGGGATGGAAGAAACAAGGACACTGGCTGCCATCAGAGAGGAGGCCAGAGCCTGAAATGATCTCTGTAGGGCAGCCAAGCCGCCGTGAATGCCTTCCAGGAAGGCATTGCATTGCTGAATCTGTGATGCCAGCTCCTGGATGGCATTCACTATGGTTGACTGCCCTACAGAGATGGATCTCAGGAGGTCAATAGCCTCCTCACTGAGGGCAGCAGGGCTGACTGGGGCAGGACCTGAGGTGGCTGGGGCAAAGGAGATGCCCACCCTCCTGGTTGAGCGGGTATGGTCAACTGGGTGGGGGGCTACTGCGAGGGCGGTGCTGGTATGGGGGGTGGCGGAAGATTAAGTAGATGAGGTGGTCCCAGAGGGGTCCACCACCACCAAGGAGCTCCCATCGGAGGAGGAATCTGAGTCTGTAGTGTTTGCTCCTGTCTCCCCCGTGGTGCGCCCCTCGTCCTCCGCCCCACTGGTCCCCTCGGCGTCTGTGCTCTCTGCCTCCTGGGTCCTGTGGGCTGCATCTACCCCACTCGCTGTGCCCCTGCTCCTTCGCCAGATGATACCAATGCACACAAGGACGGGATGAGAAAAGAAGAGATGGTGGGGGAGAGAGAAATGTAGCACAGGGCCAATCACGGCACCAACAGCACATATGGAATACACATCACAATCACACACTGGGAGTTACATTGCGCAGTATGGATGACAGTGACAAACCATTGCCTAGGTACAACAGCAGTAAAGAACCCAAACACTACCAACTGCACACCTGCTGGGACTAACTAAGCCCCGTCTACCATGGTATGCTAGCTACATAGCAATCCCAAAAATGTATACCACCCTACATAGCTAAGTAGGACCACACAGGAATAGCTAAACCGGCATACTGAGGTATCCACTGACTAGAACCTTGCACCCAAACCCCATGGCAGGCAAAAAATACAAAAAAACACACAGGGGGTCATTCCGACCCCGGCGGAGACCGCCAGAAGACCGCACTGCGGTCAAATGACCGCGGCGGTCATTCTGACTTTCCCGCTGGGCGGGCGGGCGCCCACTCAGCGGGAAAGCCCCAGCAACGATGAAGCCGGCTCCGAATGGAGCCGGCGGAGTTGCTGGTGTGCGACGGGTGCAGTGGCACCCGTCGCGATTTTCAGTGTCTGCTTTGCAGACACTGAAAATCTGAATGGGGCCCTGTTAGGGGGCCCCTGCAGTGCCCATGCCAGTGGCATGGGCACTGCAGGGGCCCCCAGGGGCCCCATGACACCCGTTCCCGCCATCCTGTTCCTGGCGGTTTTTACCGCCAGGACCAGGATGGCGGGAAGGGGGTCGGAATCCCCATGGCGGTTCTTTGGGGCAGGGGTAAACCGCCGGTTGCCCTTTTCTGACCGCGGCTTTACCGCCGCGGTCAGAATTGCCCATGAAGCACCGCCAGCCTGTTGGCGGTGCTTCCGCGGCACTCTGCCCTGGCGGTTTTCAACCGCCAGGGTCAGAATGAGGCCCACAGTCTGTACAAACACACAGACAGAAGGACATCATGAACTATACAATCTAGTCTGTCACACAAATGGCTCACATACTACATTTGCCCCTCATCAAGCACACACATGACCCGTACCTCTGCATACACATTGCATGCAACCCACCCACCCCAAATGACACACTGCCAGCATACACATACATCTACATTCAGCTATGTCACATCCAACCTACCCATGATGTACTCTTCTGTTGGTCTGGAGGTCCATACAGCTGCCCATACAGGGGTAGGACCCCATCCACAAGCTTCTCCAACTCCTGGATGTTAAGGCTGTGGCCCGATGGCCCCTGTAGCACAGGCCATCGCAGATTTCAGACATAGGTCACAGCAGCACACACAGTGGAGATGTAGTATCATGGAAAGTCAGGAATCAAGTGAAGTGTTAGAAAGAAAATGGGGGCCATGTCCGCGGCGGTGAACACCGTCACAGCAGGCGTTGATCATCATTGGTTCCTGTACTCCATAGAGCACCATGTAAGCCAATGAGGATTTGCACGGCCGTGCAGGCCGCCTTCCGCCATGACGCCTAACGCCGGTGGAGTGAGGTCACTTCCACCTGTCCCTGCATACAGGACAGGCGGTTGCCATTTTCTACTGCTAGTTCTCATGTTGGGAAGATATATGTGCATCATTGGTATTGACTGTTCACACCTAGACAATTCTAGTCTCCTACATACATACATGCTATTTGTACAATTATGTTGTATGTCCATAGGTCCTGTAGTCACACCCATTTTACTTTTGGCTCACTTAGATACCAACAGCTGCGGAGGATGAGGAGGCAGGCACCCGTGTACAGATCCCTTGTGGACTTGGCCACACTGGAGGACTGACACATCATATAACCTATCGTCTGGACAGGGCCACCATTGCTGAGCTGTGTGCACAATTGGAGCCTGATCTAATGCCTGCTATCCATAGCACCACAGCTATTTCACCTGCAGTACAGGTACTCTCAGTGCTCTACTTCCTGGCAAGTAGTTCTTTCCAGGTGACTGTGGGCTTAGCTGCAGGAATGTCACAGCCAATGTTTTCTATTGTGCTTGGAAGGGTTTTGGCTGCATTGCTGAAACACATGAGCAGCTACATTGCATTACCCCAGAGTAAAGATTTGCTCACTGTGAAGACTGGATTCGACGCCATGGGACGCATACCACATGTGATCGGGGCCATTGACGGGACCCATATTGCCTTGGTCTCTCCCAGGGCAAATGAGCAGATATACAGGTATAGGAAGAGTTTCCACTCAATTAATATCCAGATTGTGTGCCCTGCAGATTCAGTACATCTCCCAAGTCACTGCCAAGTATCCTGGATCTATGCATGATGCCTATGTCTTGAGGAATAGCAGCGTCCCACAGGTGATGGCACGACTACAAAGACACAGAGTGCGGCTCATGGGTGAGCATGAGTCTTCACACAATGTATGTCAGTGTATATGGCAACTAGAGATGTACTTTATGCCAATATAAATGGGTAATGTGTGTCCCTCACTACTTCCAGGTGACTCCGGCTACCCAAACCTATCCTGGCTGTTGACCCCTGTTAGCAATCTGAGAACAGGGGCTGAAAATCAGTACAATGAGGGACATAGCCATACCTGAAGGGAAGTAGAATGCACATTTGGTCTACTGAAAGCTGGGTTCAGGTCCTTCTATTTGACAGGTGGGTGCCTATGCTAAGCCCCTAGGAAGGTTTGCCAGATTGTGGTGGCATGCTGCATGCTGCACAATTTGGCCCTCAGACGCCATGTGCCCTACCTGCAGGAGGAGGGGGGTGACAATGCCCCTGTAGCAGCAGTGGATACTGAGGACAGAGAGGAGGAGGAGGAGGAAGAGGTTGTGGACAACAGGACACATGTCATACAGCAGTACTTCCAATGACACACAGGTAAGACAGTAGAGCTGTTCATTTCTCCATTTCTGCAGAGTGCTGTGTGCTTTCAATTGACTGTTACTTATGCCTTCCCTTATTGCAGATGTTGGTGTGGTAACAACAGTGTACTGATGTGATTGCTACAGAATGCTTAACAATATCTGTTTGATGGAATCACATTTTACAGGACTTTTGCACAGTATGATACAGTCCATTACATTGCACATTTCTGTCTGATTAAGCACTATTACACCAGTTGTGTTTAAGGATGTTTATTGAAGTGACAATAATGAAGTGATAGTGCAATAGAGTGGGGTGATGGTTGGGGTAAACCACAGTGTAGTGGTCCATTTGGTCAGGAGCACAGGTACAATGTCTGTGGGGCCATAGGATGAGGAGCAATTTCCAAAGTGAATAAGGTGGCTCAGTGGTACACAAGGGGGGCATTCTGGAGGGGCTCATTTCCTGGAGGTGGTCTTAGTCTCTTTGCAACAGTCTCTGGTGTCTGTCTGGGTCGCAGGGAACGTTCGCGAGGTGGTTCTTCTGCTGCAGAGGGAGGGGTGCTGGTGGCCTGTGGGTCCTGTGGCAGGTCCTTCTGTCCACTAGCTGCAGCAGATGTTGATGGCTGCTGAGTGGAATGGATAGTGGTAGTGGGCAACTGGTGTAATCTGTTCTCCCGCATGGTTTTGGCCATGTCACCCAGCACCCCTACAATGGAGGCCATGTTGGCACTTAGGCCCTCCAACTGCTGCATGACCTCCTGGCGGTGTACCCCCTGCAGCCGCTGGTTCTCCTGCATGATGATGATGACCTTGCCCATTCTGTCCTCGGATTTTTGGTATGCCCCAGGACATGTGTGAGGGACTTCTGGGCAGTTGGTTCCCTGGGCCTGCCCCCCCGGCGCACAGCTGACCTGCCACTGTCCCTGGCCCCCTGTGCCTATGTCCCCTGAACGGTGTGCTCACTCCCACTTACACCAGGGCCTTCTTCGTCTTGCCTGTGTGGAGTCGACTTTGGTCCCTGTACAGGTGGGCACACTATTGATCGATGTGTCCTGGGGACAGGGGATTGGGAACGTTGGGTGGCTGCTGTGGTGTTTGAGTTGGAGGGGGGCCCTGTGGTGGACTAACTGTGGTATGTTGAAGCCGACTGACCTGTGGTCCCAGATGGGCAAGTGAGTTTATTTAGCTCGGGACATCCAGAGTTACTGGCATAATTGCGGGCATCTTCTGGTGGGGGACTGGGTTGCCGTGGCACCTGCTCACCACTGACATTGATTAGGGCACCTGTGGGGATGTAAGTGACTTGTTAGGGTCACTGTCTGTCACATTGTCCGCATTTCTACCTTTCCCTATGGGTTTGGTGTTGTCCTCCCACCTTTGGTAGTGTATGGTGTTGGATTGTGGGATTGGTAGTACTACATACTGTCCATGTAACGCTGGTGGTTGTGCATACAGTGCTGGGAGGGGTGTGCCAGCAGTGGGTAGGTCATGCAGGGGTACAGATTTACCTGTGGTCATTGGGGTGGGGCACTGTATGGGATAGAGTGGGGTGAAGGGAGTCAGGATGAGGGGTTGACATGCCAGTCAGGTATTGGTGGTGGTAGGTGAGTAATGGTGACTTACCTGTGTCCAGCCCTCCAGTGACTCTAGTGAGGCCCTCAGGATGCAGGATTGCCATGACTTGCTCCTCCCATGCTGTCAGCTGTGGGGGAAGAGGTGGGGGTCCACCGCCAGTCCTCATGATGGTGACCTGGTGCCTTGATGCAATGGAACGCATCTTCCCCTGTAGGTTGTTCCACCTCTTTCGGATGCCGTCCCTTGCACGTGGATATTGTCCCCTGTCAACAATCCTCTGCCATAGCTCCATCTTCCTGCCAATGGATATCTGCTGGACCTGTGCACCAAACAGCTGTGACTCTACCCTGACAATTTCCTCTACCATCACCGCCACTCCTCATCTGTGAAACCGGTGTGCTTTTGTGGGGACACGCCTATTGTGTGTTGTGTTTGTTGTGCAGAGGGTGTTCAGTGTTGTGGTGGTATGTGTGGTGTGTGATACGTAACGGATGTATAGGTGGATTTGGTGTGTGTATGCAGTCCTGTAAGGGGTTGGCATAGCAAGGTGTGGCAGTCTTTTCCTGTTTGCAAGGGATTGTGGGTTGTGTGGGAGTGTGTTTTATAGTGCTGTTTGTGGGTGTGTAGGGTGTGTGCTAATGTGTCAGGTGTGGGGTTTTCGAACTAGCCAATGTTGGCTTGTAGTGGTGATGGGTGCCCAATTCCGCCGCGGCAGTGTGCACCACCAATGGTTGACTGCCGTTGAATGTCTGCTGTGGTGATTCATGGGTCATATTTTGGAGGGCGGTGTTTTGCTGGCATAGCGGTGTGGGTCCGACAGTTTACGCCTTAGTTGGGTCTGGTGGACTTGTGGTTGTGGCAGTTTTCTGTCCATTTTGTGTTTGTGTGTCATAATCTGGCGGGTGGATTACTGCCTCCGCGGCGGTCTGTTGACAGCCGTCACCACAGCGGTCTTCGGAATCGCTCGATCGCCAATGTCATAATGACCACCTATGTGCTGGAATCCCATGTGACAGTACAGCATTGGACAACTCCAGACCCTCTACATTTTGAACTCAACAACATCATTCCAACATTGGCTGTATGTTGTCAGTCATACTGCTGGTACACTGTGTACTGGCCACTGGTAGTCAGTGCCCTGCTGTTTGTGTGATGAAATAGGATTTAGATGTTACATGGACACACATTACAGCTTCTACTTTCTGGTGATATAACATTGCCATGCACAGTCATTTCAGACAGTGGCAAAAAACTATCTGTTCCAACTACAACATTCTTTCAACTTAAATCACAACATTACCCCCATTACCAAAAATGAACACAATAGCCTGTGTATCAGAAAGTAAGAGGTTACTAATCAGACATTCCCCAATCAGACATGTACTTGTTTCTCTGGGGTCCCATAGAGCTGGCTGTACAGGGACAGAACCTCCCTGACAAGGAGCTCCAGCTCCTGCGTGCTGTCAGCTGCTTTGCCCGGCATCCTGGCTACTAGAGGTCGGTAACAGCAACAGAAAATTGAGGAGATCTTGATGGCTGCAGTGTTAGGAGGCAAGAGAGTGTTTGTTCACAACGCAGCGTGCAAGTACACGACAGACGAGATCCGTGACGGACACAGCCCATGGCTTTCGTGCGTAGTAATCACACATGTTAACCTATGGCAGAGCCCATCATGCACTGAAATACGCGACGGGTGCCACTGCACCCGTGGCACCTTCCCACTACGCCGGCTCAATTCTGAGCCGGCGTCCTCGTGGGAAGGTTGATTTGCCCTTGGCTGGCGGACGGCCTTTTGGCGGCCGCCCGCCAGCCCAGGACAAATCCTAAAATACCCTCAGCGGTCTTTCGACCGCGGAGCGGTATTTTGCTGGGGGAACTTTGGCGGGCGGCCTCCGCCGGCCGCCGAAGTTAGAATCACCCCCTAAATCTGCACATTTTTTCAATTATTAGTGCATCACCAGCACTCAAAATGGAGGCTAGTATATTTCTAAATGTCAGATATGAACAACACTTTTCTTGGCAAGATATGACACAATAAAATGTGAACCGTGACTTTGTTTGACACAGTAGTGCTGTGGGGGAAGTAATACCTCTTACAACTGTATTTTTTAAGGAAATCTTTAAACACTGTATTTTAAAATAATACATATTAAATGTATTATTTGCACATAATGGAAAGTAATAACTGTAAACAATTGTAAATAATTTTTCAGTTCCAAAAATTAGATGTCAATGTGAGTTCATGTGCTACCCAATGACATTTCTACTGTTACCAAGAAGTCAGATGTGTGTTGACATCAAACGTATGGTGTGGCAATTTCAGGTGATATTTTCTTTTTCATACATACTGACATCTGAACCAATCCATGGGTATGAGGAGACAGCCGCAGTTGTTTCAGCCCTTTCCAGACCCTGCCACCATGGAGGAAAGGGATGTCATCAAACAATTTTGAACAAATTGGCAAGCTATGCTGAATTTGTGTCAGCAGTTGGAACCCGATCTCCTGCCTCGTCATATAAATCCAACAGCCATAACACCAATAGTAAAACTCATGGCAGTACAGCATTTTGTTGCCATTGGCACTTTTCAATATGCTCTGGCAGTATCAGGGGGTATTTCCCAGCCAATTTTCAGTGGTGTGCTGCAGGAAGTCCTTGCCTCCTTGATGAAATAACATCAACAACTACATCCAATTCACATGTCAACAGGATTTGGCTTCCGTGAAGGGACAATTGTATGCTTTGGGTGGACTACCATATGTGGTTGGAGCAATAGATGGCATGCATATTGCCTTGGTGCCACCACACACAAGTGAACAGGTATACTGCAATCGGAAGAACTTCCATTCCATCAGTTTGCAAGTTGCCTCCTTAACAGACTTATACATCTGAAGTCTGTGTGCCCGCTTTCCTGGGTCAACACATGATTTATTCGTACTGCAGAACAGCAACATACCCATGCAGATGTCACAACCGCGACCGGAGAGAGGGCCTGGCTTGTTGGTAAGTACAATATAACTTGATGATCTTTCTCCTGAATCCTAGTTCAGGAAAGGACAATGGTTTAATATGTGAGTAATCTGTTGATGTGTTGCTTCAGTGTAGGAAACTGAGTGTATCCTAAATGATCGTGGTTATTGGCACTGCTGGGAAATCCAACAATACCAGTGGAAGTCCGCTTTAATGAGCCAATAGCAGAACACGGAGGCCGGTGGAGCAGGCTTTTGGGCTCCTCAAGGCCAGATTTAGGTACCTGGACAAGACCGGTGGAGCCTTCCTCTACTCACCGGATTAGGTGTGCCATATCATGGTTGTCTGCAGCATTCTCCATAACATCGCTCTGCAGAGGAACATCTCTGTAATTGCAGAGGAGGGAGACCGAGATGAATCCGCAGGTGAGGATGTTGAAATGCCGAATGAAGATGACAGAGGTGAAGAAGAAGGAATTGACCACCATCAAGATTTGATTGCCCACTTCTTCACCTAAGTCTATGTTTACCTTTACAAATTGTAGCCGCCAATGTCAGTACAACTTGTGACATAGGGAACATATCTGTCTGCTATGGTAATTTATTAGGAATGGTCAGTGCAATAAACTTCGAGGCAAAGATGTTAGTGGATCAGAGTTTTCCTACATTGACTACAGTGGCTATCGACAAAGATTAACTGTGCGTGTGTTAAGTATTCGTGTTCTCATGACTTGTCAATTGAGACTTAATATGTTGGCAAAATCAACCTTCACCATGTGATCTTCATTTGGCCATTTCAAAGATATGACATTTGCTGTGATATTTTGCTGTTTGGAAGCACAAAGTTAACATGTGTTGACAGACACCCACTTGGGATGTACAACTCTTTTCTAGAGACAATTTGTGCTCTGAAGGTATGGAAGTTCAGAAGATTGTATCAGGTCTGTTTCTGTGTGATGCTGCAATCAAGGCAATATGTGCCACTTGACTTGCTCAAACTACATGGGTATGTAAAACCCTAGCATACTGTTCTTCCTTCACTCTGGCTAATTCTTCACTTTTCGGCCAGTGGAGGTTGCTGTTGATGTGTTTCTTAATAGGTGATTGAAATTTTTGTTTGCACACCACTTATCGACTTATTGGTGAATGTGCGATTGCATCAGATACTGCCACAGTGTTCTGTAATGATCATGTGGCCTCTCATGTTGTCACGGCCATGATGTAGACTATTGATGTTATTGATCTAGGATTCCTATTGTGAGGGAAGGATGTATGTCTCCAACTGAGGTCATGCATCAGTGATAGTTTGCCTATTTTATTTGATACCATTGTATATTCCCTTTCCTCCATAGTGTCAAGGTCGCAGAGCATATAAGCCTGAATGGCACACACTATTGGGGTTAGGCCTGGTTATTGAAACCCAGATTTAATTTCTACAAGAACTTGTTGCCAATATATGTATGTTCCAAATTCATTCTGAGTTGAGTTGGTTTTCTTTGCATAAATTGGTTAACATGTTACTGCTTTGTCATTTCAACAATTTTTTGCAAATGAATGTTCAAAAGGCAACATGATGGTGGAAGACTGACATGACAAATTAAAGGTCACAAATAATACAGCAAGAGTCACGTATTTTGTGTCCATAACATTTATTATCATGACACAAAAAAAGACTAAGGTGAATAAAAAAATGAAACAATAAAAAAGGAGTCTATCATGGTGGATGAAACATGGGAGTAGAGTCAAAAACAGTTTGGAGTCCAATGTCCAAAATACACGTGCTCAGCAAAGGTAAATGTGTCCATGAAATAGCCCACAGACTGAATAATAGACACACACAGGAGGAAATAATGTTCTGTGCCTCTTGGAGCTGGTGGTGTTGGTCTTGCCATCCTCTCCTTCTGGTCCAGATAACTGTCCCCTCTGGGGAGGGGGGAAGGGTAGGGGTGGCACAGGTACAGGGACTGAGGTGGTAGGAGCAGGCTCCTCATGTGGCAGGATTATCCTCTCTGTGGATGCCAGTGGTTTACTTTGCCCAGATGTGGAGGGACTACAGACAGGGTCAGATGGAGTGGGAAAAGCCCTACACATCTGGTAATAGATGTTGAATAGCACCTCAGTCAGGGAGCTCAGTCTTTCATTGTGGTTCCATAATTCCAAGATGTGCTCCTCACCTTGATTGCCCGGAACTCAGTTACAACCTGGCCCACCACGTCTTGGGACTGCTGTACTTATCCCAATGATGGTATGGCTGACAAAACCCCAAGTGGTCTCACTGGGCTGGCCCACATATTCCCTTGCACCACCCCTATCTCCACTGGTCTGTTCACCTGAGGAAGCGTGCCCCATCCCACTGGGTCCTGGCAGAACTGGCATTTAATGTGCCTTTGTCTACAAATGGGTTAACCTAGAAAAGTAGAAACAGAGTGATAGACTGATCAGGCCTTTGTTTTATTTCCATTATTTTACACATACAGCCTGCTTTACACATATGATAGCTCCAGTGCTGACGTTGTTGAGATGTCCTGAAATGCAAAAGTGTTATTTTAGAATTGTATGTTACATGTAGCAGACCTTGAAGCCAACACAGTTTCAGTAGATTGTAGTACGAGATCATTCCAAGGCCGATCAGGCAACAAAACATTGGAATCAAAGTTGTTCAATTTACAAATATCACTGTATTTGGTCTTCATATGGACAGTGCAAATTAACTTGTGTGTGGCTACTACTTTTATTCAGCATGTCATAACACATTTTAGGAAAACGTGGACTCAATAGACAATGAATGATGTAAGCATTTTCATCAATTCTATGTTGCTATGAGCAGGTGTAACATGATTGTGATACACAAGAAGTGACATCTTAATCCATAGCACGACATGGTGACTGACAAATGCACTAGTTTTTTTTAAATATCTGCACATATGGAAGTAAAGGACGGTGGAACAACATTACATCACACTATTGTTTTTCAGATTCCAAAACATCGCATCATGGGAGTTGTAGTCATCTGTGAGACAATACTTATTTGAAAACCAAGTTACACATATCACTTTCAATTACTATATTGGAGTTGAACACGGTTGCAACATGTACACACATATGGATGAGATGTAAACTAGGAGAAAATACTGCTTAGAAACGCTATACTTTTCTGTGGAAATGGATTTAATTTTGGACCTATTCGTGGGAGCACCACAACATACATTGATAGAATGTAATGGGCAGAGCCAATGCAAGGGATTATCCATGGGGGACTACACACAATCTGACTATACATATTGCACACTGTTAAAAGGAGAGCTATAACCATACTGCTAGTAATTGGTATGACACAAAATATTTTGTGTACTCAAAACTAGCTAGATCTGTTTTGCCAAGGGTGCTGCAGCATTCTAAACGTCTAACTTAAGGACAGGACTCAATTTGGGATTGTTGAGACATTGCTAAGCGTAACTTTCCAGACTCCACTCAACCAGGAATTCCTGTCAAGCCTTCAGCTGAAGTGTGGGATTTAACAAAATATCTACTTGTTTATGGGACAGACTGAGTCATAAATCTACTTACGACGAAATATGGCAGCGATTTCATTATTTAAGAGCTCTGATAAACCCTATCTGATTATGCCGGGGCTCATTCTATAGTACGGTTTGAATATTAGCAATTTCCTTCTTTTGCCACCTTTGACAGATCACATACTGGGGCTGGTGAGCAATAGTTGCAGGGATGGAATACCCTTTTGAATCTGTCAAACCTACTAACTTGCATGTTTTAGGGAGGTTTCACCAGTTCTTCTCTGATCTTTTCACATACTGAGAAAGGTTTGAAATTTACACCTGATAAGGGCAGAGTGCAGAAGTAAAACGTCTTCCAGGGTTGGGAAAAAAAGTGGTTGGAGGAAAGTGAAGTTGTAAACGTTCAACAGATATGTGTATGAGCAAATCTACACATGCATATTTGCTCGTGCTAAAATGCAGTTTACAAATATTTTCTAGGAATTCTGGCCTACTTCTGTGAATTCTTGTACATTCAAGAAAGCCATACATCTGCACTAATGCAAGGACATATCCCATGGATGCACTATTGTGACTTTCTTGGGAATTGGGCCCTTAAGTAGGTCTGGCGTTAGCCAAGACCATTTGTTTTTTATTAAAAATGTATCTAATTATCTATCTATCTAACGGCTGGCTTCACTGAGAGTGACAGCATTCAGCTTTTTCACAAGGAGCATATCTGCACACAAAGTAGTTTTGTTCAGTGCCATGGACTACTGAGCACTACTGTGTGCTTTTTTAGACTAAAAACTAGTTTTTCTTTTTACCAATGTTTGTTATAATGGTGTAGGCCTGGCAGCTCCCACAACAATAAAGGTTTATTAAAACCAAGTCAAAACATGACACGTGTTGACAAAACCAAAAGGCTGACCACCAGTGTTGGACCTATTGGCTTTGCCAATGCTTGTTTATTTTTATGTAGCCCATAATCTTGTTAAAAATTATTACACTGAGTTTCTATTATGAATATTTTATCATGCATCAGCACATTGTAATAAATGCTGCTTCATTTAAATGGTACCTAAAGTTTCACAGTAGTTTATCACAACGTTTTTTCCTCGTTGCCTTTTTTTGTGAAAATGTTGTTTTGAAAGCAAAGAATCACACCTGCTTTTAAGCTTCTTCAAATAATTGCAGCTGATCGGAGAGCATTCTGGGAGCATTGCACATAGCTTCATATTGTTAAACTTTTCACACGCCCGGACGCATTTTTATAATAGAACTCTCAGTAGTGCAGTCTGAGCTTACAACATTCCTTGAGAGTGCTGAACCTAATAATGAAGGCTTTGCATTGATGAAGCATAAATACAGGGTTTAACAGCATTAACATTAGGACCCAAATATTACCTTACCTGCAGACAGTACTCTTCCCTGGTCCATAATGTGGTACTGTAAACTGGCAGCCAAAGGCTTTGTGCTGGGGGCTACTTGTCCTAAGGACAAATTAAACATGAAAACTTGTTGTCCTTGTCCCCAAAAAATATGTCATGGCCATCAGGCTATAGGAATTCCACACCCCTTCTTTAGAATGTAGGATCTTGAAGACCTTCTCCTCCCAGGGAAAGAGTTATAATAGAACCACCACCAGTCCTCTGGGCCTCCAGGTGAGATTGGAGGCCAATGAACATTCCACCTCCTCCTAATCACCTTCTATGTGAACAGATTGTTAACTACAGCATTCACTCTGTCAACTATTCTGGACCATATTTGCTTCTTCTGAGATATGGTAATATTATGGACCTGTGCTCCAAACAATTGTGGCTCTACTCTTATGATTTAATCCACCATGACAGACAACTCTCTCTCTGAAAAACTGGGATTTCATCTCCCTGTCATAGTGAATAATGGAGAAAAACGAAACTAGTGCCCAAATTGATGAGAAAAAAAACAATTAAATATAGTTTTAACAAAAAAATACAGAGAGAGCACAACACAAAAAAAAATGGCTTCTGTGTGGCAATTACTGCCAGAAAATGATGTTTTGCAGTGTGATAGCAAAGGATCATGATCTGAAATGGAGTGTGATTTATAGTGTGTTTTGCAGGTGTTCACAATTATCCAATTTACAACAGATGTGGGATGCTAGCATCCACCCAATGGCCACAGCCATAGTACTATACTGAATGGGTTCCGCGACAGACTCCTGCCATCATAGGCCCGCTCCTGACACTCCCAGCACAACTGTGTGATGTAAATGGGCTTGGAGGGATGTCGCCATCAAGATGGCAATAGAGGGCCTACTCGTTGGAATTGGAGTCCATCACGTCGACTGTGGGATGCAGCTGGCACGACAGAATACACTCCGTCATGGCGGTCTTTGGCTTAGCAACAGCAGTCTAAATACGGCATGAAGGAGAACGCCGATGTGATGGTATTTGTGGGCCCGGCACAGCTTGGCGGTGCGACCAACAACATCTAAATCGGGCACTCTGTCTAATTTTCAAATTTTACTTAAAACTGTATTTTATCTAAATCCTAAGAGCCTTCAGGGCAATTGATTTCTATATCTTCTGACTACTTTAGTGAGATTAAATCACTCCGTAGAGAACAAGCTGAGCCATGTCCTTCATTCAGTGCTGGGGCAGTTCCAGAAAAAGAAGCAGGTAGAGTTCCCATAACTGCCTTCGGTGTGTGAAGTAATTTACAGAAGGTGGAAAATGGAGTATACATTATAGGGTACATGATATCCTGTGTGTGACCTAGGGGATACCTCTCCAAAGGTAGTGCAATGGTTGTTGGTGTGGTCACCTTCTCATCTCAAGTATTAGTAAACACATTCTAGTTAAATAGTGCATCTCTTGGCACACAGTTTGCCCAGAGCCTTTTCACATTGATGTGCAATTATTGGTCTGGCGATATTTAGGTGGTTCGTAATACTTAGAAAAATAATGACTGTAAGAAATTGGGTCTCTAGTTGCCAGAGGTGTGCACCCTGTCCAAGTAGGGATCACAATCCTAGTCAGGGGAAGTCAGATACACATTTTAAATTAACCAGTGTGCAACCTCTGGTAGCTTAACAGACAGTAGGCAGGCTTACCTTAAGGGCAGTGTGTAAGGTATTTGTGCAACACACACAGAGTAGCACAATGAAAAAACCACAAAACACTCCACGCAGGTTTACAAAAATCAAAAATATTTATCTCAGTAAAACAAGACCAAAACAACAAAAATCCATTCTGTAGAAGTTGAGATGTTAATTGTTTTGAATGAATTCAGAAATTGTGCTTAGAAGTCACTAGTGGTCAAAAGTTACTTTAGTTCACGAGGGACTGGGGTAAATACAAAGTTCAGACCAATCGCGATGAAGGGTAGGCCAGCTACAGAACCCACGCAGGGTCCACTGACAGTACAGTGGATGGAGCAAAGCATTGAATTGAACTTTCGCTGAAGTGAAAGTGATGCGTTGTTGTCGAGCCACATGGAGTGTTGTTGTCGGGCCGCACCGGCAGAATCCGCTATTGTCAAACAGTGGATTTATCATTTATTTCCATCTTTAGTCCTTTTTATTAACGGATTTGTTCAGTTTGAATTTGTACTACCATCTATTGGTCCTTATGTTAAAGGACAATGTTATTTCCATCATTTGTTTTCTTCAAGGAGAGGAGATGTGTTGTGACTTGAATTGTTTCTATGCATTCTCTCCTTAGTTACCAGTTTCCTTTTGCTCAGCCAGTGTGTGTGTGAGGTCATGGAACGTTGATGAGTGCCTGGTTGGTGTTAATGGTCAGTTGGTGAGAGTAGGCTGAGCAGCAAGGATGTTGCTCCTGGTGGGGTGTTACCTCTAACCAGAAACTACGCGGAATTAAACCTACATCTTACAGCCTACAAGGTATCCATCGTTAATTACAACAGCAAGTTTAAGGCAAGAGGTTTTAAATGCCAAGTTGAAGTGGCAGTGAAACTGCACACACAGGATATGCAGTGGCAGACCTGAGGTATGTTTGAAAGGCTACTTGAGTAGGTGGCACAATCAGTGCTGCAGGTCCACTAGTAGCATTTAATTTACAGGCCCTGGGTGTATGGTATACTACTTTACAACAGACTTACAAGTAAATTAAGTGTGCCAATTGTGAGTACACCAATGTTACCATGTTTAGGGTAGAAGCACATGCACTTTTGCACTGGTCAGCAGTGAACAAAAACAAATCCAGCACAAAGGGAAGGAGGAAGGCAAAATGTTTGGGAGGTAACCCTGCAAAAAAGGACCATTTCCAACACAACCCACCTCCAGCCTAAAGCTAGCATAGACTAATCAAAACCTTGATGGACTTCCCTGCTTAGGGCGATAACACCTAGACCATGGTTCACTACTGCTCCCACTGATGTGGTGTTCTGTAGCTAGGGTAGGGAGTGACATAATTCTGATTGCAGGTTATGACGTGTAACCCTGGTATCCAATCAGTGAAGACAATTGGAATGTGGAGTTGTTGCTAAGAGGTACTGTTGTGTTTCTAAGAGGCAGTTTATCTGAGACTTTGCTTTGGATGAGGTCTCTCCTACAGATGTACTTGATTAAATAAGATTTGGTCACCTTCAAATACCCCTCCTCTTCATTTTGAGTGCATCATACCGTAATCCTGCAAAAAAGGGCCATTTCCAACACAACCCCGTTCCAGCCTAAAGCCAAGGTAAATTAATCAAAACCTTGATAGCTTCACTGCTTAGGGAAATAACACCTAGACAATGGTTCACTACTGAGCCCACTACTGCAGAGGTACTTGCCAGTTCTATGCCTCTCTGAACTCAGTTGGATCCTCTGTCAGTACTCTCTATGACCACTGAACTAACCCATGGGGAACCCTTCTCATCTGTTGACCCCATCTGTGCAGCACCAAACTTTAATTTATTCACAGAGGCATCCCAGTAGGTAGACAGTATCTCCAAGGCCAACAAAGTGGTTTGCCCTATTCCACCCCTTAGGTTTGACTTCTGTCCCCAAACCAAGGAAAAGTCTGTTCACAGCAACCAAGAGAGGCAACTGATAGCTATCAGCATAAGGAGCCAGGTTACAGGCCATTCAGGGGTCTCTGCCCTCAGTGGTTTCCCAGAGTGGGAGGCAGTAGCCCCAGGTGCCTTGTATCCTTTCTTCACTCTCCTTCCCACCAGTTCAAGGGTGATATCCTGCAACAGATCTTCCAGTCTAGGATATGTGCCCTTAGGCTTAACATGTGCCTGGCAAGCCAGGACATCCAGGGGAGCACCCCTACACTTCCCCCAAAGAAAACACACTTTGCATGTGTTGTGCAAGAGTCTGCCTGGCACAGGTCTATCGACCACTGTCCATGTGACAGAGCATGGAGCCCACCCAGGCCAGAAGTGACCTCAACAGGGTCAGTATAGGGGTGCTCTGATCTCAGCGTGGGTCACCCCTGATTCACAGAACTTCCCACTGTGTACTGTTTCTACCTCTTACCCTTCTGTCTGGGCTTCTGCAGCCTACTCAGTATAGTGTCACTGACAGAAACCAGAAGTGGTTGGACACTTGTGGCAGCTGCCTCCACAAGTTCTCCTGAAACTGTGGGCTCCACCTCAGTGGATGGTCTCCTGGCACAGGCAAGCCTCCCCTGCTGGTGCTTGCTCTGGGAACTATCCAAGCTCAAGGGATGGGAATAGCCTCAGCTGTTCTCTCCTCTGCAGCCAGCTGGGCTAGCTGTAGCCTCAGGTCCCTCTCAGCCTGTCTGTCCATGAGTTCCTCAGGGGACAGGGTTTGGTGGGAGACACTGCTCCCAGCACAGGATCCAGTAGGGACTCCCTCTCTGCGGCTCCCCTCTCTCATCTGGAGCTTTGCCCAGCCATTTTTCTGCTCCTCTGTCTCAGAGCCACTGCCCTCTTGGGCCTCTGATTTGGGATCCTCCAGGTAGTGCTGGGGCTTTCCTTCATCTAGAAATACAAAGGGGTCCTCCTCCTCAGAGTTCTTCCCAGAGTTCTCTTTTGCTGCTGCTTCCCTATGTTTGAGCTCAAATGCATATAGGGCAAACCTTAGGTCCGGTGCAAATCCATAGTTCAGGCTGACCGCGATGGAGGGTAGGCCAGCTACAGAACCCACACACGGTCCGCTGAAACTGTACCTTTTATGGAGTAAAGCACTGACTTTGAGGGCACGGTGCGTTGGTATTCTCCAAGCAGTCGGGTCACTGGGTCTCCGTCGGGCTTTGCTGAAGTGAATGTGATGTGTCATCGTCGAGCCGCGCAGAGTGTCGTTGTCAGGCCTTGCAGAATGTGAATCCGCTGTCCTCGAACAGCCTCTGAATCACCATCAAAGGAGCGATAAAGCAGAATTTCTCACGCACTTGAGGTAATGCATCAGTTTTTGCATAAACCAGCTGCAGAACTTACTTCTGAGGCCCAGGACTGGAGAGGGCAACTCAGGCAAGGGTAAGACTCACGGATGGGAGAGACCAGCAGCATCAGGAGAGTTGCAGGTACTCTTTGATGTTTCTGAAACTGCAGGAGAACAGGGGGCAAGCCAGGAAGCCCTTGGAGTCACTCTGGGTTCAGCAAGATGGGTCCAGTCCTTGTCCTCAGCAGGACAGAGATCAGTAGGCAGCAGGGAAGCAAAGCAGAGAACTGTCAGTCCAGGCAAAGTGGTAATTCTTACATCACAAAAGTCTTACTCCAGCGGAGTTCTTCCCAGGTCCAGATTTGGTAGGGTCAGAGATCTAGTACTTATCCCCAAATGTGCCTTTGAAGTGGGGGTGACTTCAAATCAGCTCCCTTAAGTGCACAGAGATCCTCTCTTCCTAGCGTTGGCTCCAAACTACCAGAAGGGGGTAATCAGCCATTTGTGTGGGTACAAGCACTTCCTTATTGAAGTGTAAGTGTTAGCTCCCGTCCAACCTTCCAGCCCATGAAGGCCCCTAAGAATGCAGATGAAGGCAGATGAGTCCTATGTCACACTCTCCCTTCCTGTGTTTGTGACTGTCTAGAGTGAATGCACAAAGTTTAACTGTCACCTAGCCCAGGTATGTATTAGAGACAGGCTGCAAGGCACACAGAACAGTAAGAGCAGAGAACTGCCCACTTTCTAAAAGTGGCATTACTAAAATAGTAATGTTGAATCCAACTTTACCAGTAAAGCGGATTTATCATTACTATTCCAATGACATGAAACATGATGTAGCTATTCCTTTCTGATGAGGAATTACAGCCTAAAAGTATGTAAAGGAATTCTCACTGCTGGCCTATGAGAGAAATAGGCCTCACAGTACTGAAAAATGACTTTGGGAGTTTTTTACTACCAGGACACGTAAAATTTAGAAGTATATGTCCTGCCTTTTACTTACATAGCACCTTGCCCCTAGGATTACTTAGGGCCTTCCTAAGAGATGACTTATATGTAATAAAAGGGGAGTTTAAGGCTTGGCAAGAGGTTTTAAGTGTGAAGCCGAAGTGGCAGTGAAACCACAACTCAGTGCTGCAGGCGCACTAGTAGCATATGGTATATCACTTTACAACGGACTAACAAGTAAATGAAGTATGTCAATTGTGGCTGCACCAATGTTACCATGTTTAGGGGAGAGGCACATGCACTTTTGCACTGGTCAGCAGTGGTAAAGTGCTCAGAGTCCTAAAGCCAACAAAAACTAACTCAGCAAAAAGGGGAGAAGGAAGGCAAAATGTTTGTGGGTAACCCTGAAAAAAAGGCCATTTCCACCAAAGACCAATAAAATACATGTAGATCTGTGTATTACGTAGGTGCAGAGATGGTGTTTTCTGAATAATGTTAATTATCACTTGATGATATTTGAGTTGCTTGGTTTATATGTCTGATTTGGTTTGCTTTGTTGACATGCTTTTGACGTGGAACATTGTATGAGTTTTGCATAGCTCTTTTAGGTTTGTGTTTCAGGAATTTGTTATCCTTTGATTCATTTTGCCCCCGGATAAAAGGCATCCCATAATACATTGGGGCCTTCCATAAATTAAATGGATGAAATGTATGTGGTTTCCAAATTTTTTCAACCCGCGACTCCCTTGACCTATTGGCTGTTGGCCCCGGCTCCCCCTTATGTAACTTTTTTTTGGGTGGGTGTGGGGATGTAAGCCTGGCCTCAGGAGTGCTTCCATTTTTCTACCTGAAAATAATTGGGATGAAGCTGATTAAGATATTATAATCCTAGATGTAATGAGGAAAGAACAAGGTCACGAGTTGCCGACTTTAACGCCTGGATTAGGGATGCTATAGAGCTAGTGGCTCTTTTGAAGGTAGTTGTTAGAAATGGGGTCTTTGGTTGACAGTCAGGTTACCCCCTGTTCAAGCAAAGACCCTCTCTCTAGACAGAGTAAAAGAGAATCACCCTCAGCTAACCCCTCCTTACCCCCTTGTTAGCTTGGCAGAGTAGCAGGCTTAACTTCAGAGTGCTAGGTGTAAAGTATTTGTACCAACACACACAGTAACTTAATGAAAACACTACAAAATGACACAACACAGGTTTAGAAAAATAGGAAATATTTATCTAAACAAATCAAGACCAAAATGACAAAAACCCACAATACACAAGTCAAGTTATCAATAAAAATGCAAAAAGAGTGTTTAAGTAGTTTTAAACAGACACTAACACTGTTAGCGTGAAAAAGTACCTCAGGTGCGTCAAAAATAACCCTGCACGGGTGAGTGTGCGTCAAAAAGGGCTTGCGATGCGTCTATTCCACTCATGAGCCTGACCTGGCATCGTTTCTCCTTTCGTTGGGTAGGGGTCTGTCGTTTCTTCTCTCCGCAGGAGAGCAATGCGTTGATCCGGTCAGCACTCTCGGTTCCGGGCAGGCCTTGTGTTGTTTTTACACGCCCAGCGGTACTTGCATCGGAAATCCAGCTGCACAGTGATCCGAAAACCACGCAGCGCGGGTTCTGTTCTCCCAGCCTCTGTCAGCTATGCTGCGCGTCATTTCTCCTGCTCCGCGCGTCGATTCTTCGGTCGCGTTTCTGGCGAGAGTCGATTTTCAGCCTCAGATCCAGCGGCACGGCGTTTCTTCAGCTGCAGATCACAGTTGCGTCAATCTTTTCCCCACACAACGCTCTGTGCGTGGATTTCCTCCTCTAAGGCTGCCAGCTTCACCTCTCAGGGTCCCAGGAACTGGATGGGCACCACAGGGCAGAGTAGGAGTCTCTCCAGAGACTCCAGGTGCTGGCAGAGAGAAGTCTTTGCTGTCCTTGAGACTTCAAACAACTGGAGGCAAGCTCTAAATCAAGCCCTTGGAGATTTCTTCTCAAGATGGAAGGCACACAAAGTCCAGTCTTTGCCCTCTTACTCTGGCAGAAGCAGCAACTGCAGGATAGCTCCACAAAGCACAGTCACAGGCAGGGCAGCTCTTCTTCCTCAGCTCTTCAGCTCTTCTCCAGGCAGAGGTTCCGCTTGTTTCCAGAAGGGTTTCTAAAGTCTGTGGTTTTGGGTGACCGCATATGCCCAATTTCTCCTTTGAAGTAGGCCTACTTCAAAGCAAATTCTCTCTTGAATGTGAAATCCTGCCTTGCCCAGGCCAGGCCCCAGACACTCACCAGGGTGTTAGAGACTGCATTGTGTAAGCCAGACACAGCCCTTTCAGGTGTGAGTGACCATACCTCTCCTCCCTCCTAACACAGATGGCTCATCAGAATATGCAGGCTACACCCCAGCTCCCTTTGTGTCACTGTATAGTGTGAGGTGCAACTAGCCCAACTGTCAAACTGACCCAGACAGGGAATCCACAAACAGGCAGAGAAATGGTATAAGCAAGAAAATGCTCACTTTCTAAAAGTGGCATTTTCAAACACACAATCCTAAAATCAACTTTACTAAAAGATGTATTTTTAAATTGTGAGCTCAGAGACACCAAACTCCACATGAATCTACACTTTAATCATATTTAAAGGTAGCCCCCATGTTAACCTATGAGAGGGACAGGCCTTGCAAAAGTGAAAAACGAATTTAGCAATATTTCACTGTCAGGAAATATAAACCACATTACTATATGTCCTACCTTAACCATACACTGCAACCTGCCCTTGGGGCTACCTAGGGCCTACCTTAGGGGTGTCTGACATGTAAGAAAAGGGAAAGTGAAACACAAGAAGAGCCACACCATATTGTCACAATAGCGTGTCTAACATCCCTACCTACACTACTAAGGCAGTCATTACAACATTGGCGGTAAAAGGCGCTTACCGCCGTGCAGAAGACCGCCAACACACCGCCGCGGCCACGGAATTCCGCCACAGCTATTATGACCCACATCTCGGAATCCGCCAAAAGTCAGACACCCACACAAGTCCGCCACACCAAAGGTCAGCGATAAACTGGTGAAAACAAAACCGACACCGTCACGCCAACAGAAATACGCCCACACTATCACGACACACGAATCCACGCGGCGGTCTTTCAACCGCGGTATTCCATTGGCGGTACACACCGCCGCGCTCAAAATACACATACTCTTACAAAACACAGCCACATTGGACAATTCAAAATACACACACCTGATACACATACACACACCACTCCCACACATCCAATACAATATAAAACACACACCCACATCACCCACAAACCCCTACGACCAAAACGTCCGAAAGCAGGCCAGAGAGACGCACCACCAGCAAGAACAACAGCATCCACAGGCACACAATACCATCACCCACACAACTTCCACGCACCTCACACAACACACCACTACATATCACCACACTTATCACCACACACTCCACCCCACACATCACCTACACCACCCCATGGCACGGCAAAGATACCCCAGGTTCTCGGAGGAGGAGCTCAGGGTCATGGTGGAGGAAATCGTCCGGGTAGAGCCACAGCTATTCGGATCACAGGTGCAGCACACCTCCATAGCTAGGAAGATGGAGCTATGGCGAAGAATAGTGGACAGGGTCAACGCAGTGGGACAACACCCAAGAAATCGGGAGGACATCAGGAAGAGGTGGAACGACCTACGGGGGAAGGTGCGTTCCGTGGTCTCAAGACACCACCTGGCGGTTCAGCGGACTGGCGGCGGACCCCCACCTCCTCCCCCACAACTAACAACATGGGAGGAGCAGGTCTTGGCGATTCTGCATCCTGAGGGCCTCGCAGGAGTAGCTGGAGGAATGGACATTGGTAAGACAAAGCTTTACTATTACATCCCCCACCCTACCTGCATGCTATCACATACCCCCACCCTCATCCTCACCCCCAGCACCCCAACTCCTCACATATGTCCCAACATCACAAACCACACATCCCAACACCAAGCCCTGCATGCAACAACAAAGCATGGAGACCCATCACCAAAGTATGCCCACTGCACATACCCATACACCCCCCTAAACCATCATCACACAAGCTCCCACAGAGGAATGCTAGCACTGGGGTACACGGTCACCCACCCATTGCACACCATTACACACACAGATTTAATAAACATCCTTTTATACCCCATGCAGGACCCCTACCCAACGTCACCGGACAAGAGGGTCCACACATGTCCACACCACCAACATAAGAGGCCCACAGTGATGAGAGCACCTCTGTCCAACTGGATCTAGATGACCAGTCCGGACCATCGGGGACCTCTGGACAGTCGGTTCCCCTCACACAGGCACAGGCCACCACAGACCTTCCCCCCTCTGGAAACACCAGCACAGCACCCACCCAGCGGGCCCATAACTCCATCCCCAGGACACGTTAATCATCTGTGTGTCCACTACTACAGGGAACCCAGGATAACCCACCACCCCAACAACAACAGGGACTTGGAGTCAGTGGTAGTGGGCACACAGTCCAGGGGACGGAGGCCCAGGAACACAGAGGAACTGGGAGGGCGGCTTTGCGACAGGGGGCGGACAGGCCAAGGGAACCCACTCTCCACGAGGCCCTCTCCTCCATCATGGGAGCCCACCACCACTCCCAGGAGACGATGGCAACGGTACTGGCCAAGTTTCAGGAGACCCAGCGCATGCAGGAGGAACAGTATATGGGCTTCATGGAGGAACTCAGAACCATCAGCTCCTCCCTGGGTAACCATCGTAGGGGTGCTGAAGGAAGTACTCAACACCAGGAGGGACACTGTGGCACTACAAGGGGCCCCTGACACTAGCATGGAGGATGAACTGCCCACCACCTCTGCCGGCGCTAGTGGACAGGACGCCCCGCCACAGGACCATCACACCAGCACCTCAACCCCTGCAGAGGGAGAACCACCCCGCAAACGGTCCCTGAGATCCAGGACAAAGACAGAGCACGATGCCAAGACCCCCGCCAAGGAATGAGACCACCCTGATTGTCATCCTACTGTCCCACTTTGTCACCCTGTTCATAATTAAACTGCCCTAGCTCCACTTCCTATGCCCATATGGGCAATGCACCTGTGAGACTAATAGACTGGACTCTGCCATGGACACTCCTCCGCCATCACCCCTCACCATTTCACTACCCTCTCCAATATTGAGCATTTAAATAAACACACCTAAAGCACAAAATGATCTGGAGTCTGTCTGTGATTTCGAAATAGTGTATTAGCAATTACAGTGACAAAATGTTTTTTAAATAGTAATGTCAACATACCTATGTCACACAGCTCTAGTCCATGAGGAATCTAAGCAGATGTCACACAGTGGGACCCACATCTGAGAAATCATAAGGGAAAGTGACAACTCAGTTACCATACACTGGGTGAAAACGACAGACAGGAGAGAGGTAGTAGTGTCAAAGTACATGTAGTAGGCAGGTTTGTATTCCTACCTGTATCTCACTGGAAATATTACAGGATCACTGAGTCCCTATTGTGCATGTCTTCTTCCTCTGCTTCCTCCTCATCACTGTCCACAGGCTCCACAGCTGCAACAACACCGCCATCTGGACCATCCTCCTGCAGAAAAGGCCCCTGTCGTTGCAAAGCCAAGTTGTGAAGCATACAGCAGGCCACGATGATCTGGCACACCTTCTTTGGTGAGTAGAATAGGGATCCACCTGTCATATGGAGGCACCTGAACCTGGCCTTCAGGAGGCCGAAGGTCCGCTCGATCACGCTCCTAGTTCGCCCATGGGCCTCATTGTAGCGTTCCTCTGCCCTTGTCCTGGGATTCCTCACTGGGGTCAGTAGCCATGACAGGTTGGGGTAGCCAGAGTCACCTGCAAATGGCGAGGGGCAACTGTTAGACACACACTAACCTGGAGGGATAACCCCAGACCCAGATAACCATTCCCACTGACTTGCTTCCAGGTGCTCACCTAATAGCCACACACAGTGCCTCTGGAGTTGACCCATCACATAAGGGATGCTGCTATTCCGCAGGATGTAGGTGTCATGCACTGAGCCAGGGAACATGGCATTCACATGGGAGATGTACTGGTCTGCCAAACATACCATCTGTACATTCATGGAATGATAACTCTTCTGGTTTCTGTACACCTGTTCACTCCTGTGGGGGGGGGGGGCAAAGCCACATGGGTCCCATCAATGGCATCTATGATGTTGGGGATATGTCCCTGGCCATAGAAATCACCTTTCACTGTAGGCAAATCCTCCACCTGAGGGAAAACGATGTAGCTCCGCATGTTTTTCAGAAGGGCAGACAACACTCTGGACAATACGTTGGAAAACATAGGCTGGGACATCCCTGATGCCATGGCCACAGTTGTTTGAAATGACCCACTTGCAAGGAAATGGAGCACTGACAGCACCTGCACTTGAGGGGGGATTCCTGTGGGATGGCGGATTGCTGACATCAGGTCTGGCTCCAACTGGGTACACAGTTCCTGGATTGTGGCACGGTCATGCCTGTAGGTGATTATCAAATGTCGCTCCTCCATTGTCGACAGGTCCACCAACAGTCGGTACACCGGAGGATGCCGCCATCTCCTCACATGTCCCAGCGGGGTCCCAGGAGCCAATGAGGATGTACGCCGGCGGTGATGGTACGTGACCGCCATTTTCTATCTGTTCAATCACTCGATACCTGATCTTCGACAGGAGAGGACCTACACTGCAAGTGCTGCTGTGACCTCGGTCTGGAAGAGACAATGGCTTGTGCGTCTGGGGAAAGGGCCCCTGCCTTCACATCGGAGGAGTTGGAGAAGCTCGTGGATGGGGTCCTCCCCAGTACACGCTACTCTACGGTCCTCCAGACAAACAGGTAAGTACACAGGGAGCATGTTGTATGGGCTATGCCTGTGTGGAGAGGGCTGGATGTAAGAAGGAAGGGGGCAGAGTGCTGCGTGCATGAAAGACGGTGAATGCATGTGCCACATGGCAAGGGTAGGGATGGGGGCCAATCACTTTGACGGTGCAGTTGGTAATGACTTCTCCTCTTCCCCTGTACATTACATGTAGGTCAGCGCCCACCAGAAGAAAGATATTTGGCGTGCCATCGCCAAGGACGTCCGGACCCTGGGGGTCTACCACAGACGGAGCACCCACTGCCGGAAAAGATAGGAGGACATTCGCCGCTGGAGCAAGAAGAAGGCGGTTGCTCAGCTGGGGATGGCCTCCCAACGTGGGAGGGGTGCCCATCGCACCATGACCCCCCTGATGTTCAGGATCCTGGCGGTGGCCTACCCGGAGTTGGATGGGCGCTTGAGGGCATCACAGCAGACACAAGGGGGTGAGTACACTCTCATTCGGCTGACTTTGCGCGCAGTGGAGGTGTCTGGGTGGGGGAGGAGGGATGTGGGTTTCCCTAGGCCAAGGCGAGTTCCGTAGGCAAGGTCCCTCCGTAAGGCAGGCCATGTGGCACCCCAGCCCACCTCTGTAGAGTGCCAAGTACACCTAGTCATGCCCCTGTGTCATCTCTGTGTGCAGATGTCGTCCATAGCCTTGTAGGCCATTTCCCAGGAATTGAACAGTGGAGCCCAAGAGCGTGGCGTAGTGCAGGGGGCTTCTGTGTCTGTCGTGTCCGCCAACTGTAGCGGTAATCCATGCACTTAACATGTCTTTCTTCTGTCGTTCCCCCCCCCCTTTTTGTGGTCTCCTTGTTCTTGTGTGCATTAGCATCATCAGGCGGAGGAGCAGTGGCACCGGAGCAGGAGGGCGCTGCATCCCACATGGCCCTGGAGGGCGAGACTACGGACTCAGAATTCACCAGTGGGACGGAGGGCGAGGGGAGCTCCACGGCGGGGACAGGAGCTGACACCAGCAACACGGACTCGTCCTCTGATGGGAGCTCCCCCCACCAGCACCACCCTCCCAGCAGCCCCTCAGCCTTCACGCCGTGCCCACTCACCCAGGAGGGCGGGCATCACCTTCGCCTCAGGCACCTCAGGCCCTGCCCCAGTCACCCCTGCTGCCCTCAGTGAGGAGGCCATTGACCTCCTCAGGTCCCTCACTGTTGGGCAGTCTACCATTTTGAATGCCATCCAGGGTGTAGAAAGGCAGTTGCAACAAACTAATGCATTCCTGGAGGGCATTCATTCTGGTCAGGCGGCCCTTCAGCGAGCTTTTCAGACTCTGGCCTCAGCACTGATGGCAGCCATTGTCCCCGTCTCTAGCCTCCCCCCTCCAACTTCCTCCACCCAGACCCAATCCCCTGTACCTCTGCCTATCCCAAGTACACCATCAGACCAGCCTGCACACACCTCAACACACAAGGGAAGCTCAGGCAAACATAAGCACCACACATCCCACAGACACTCACGCAAGCAACACACGCATGCAGACACACCATCATTCACTGCCTCCACTGTGTCCCCCTCCTCGTCGTCTCTCTCCTCCCTCCCAGTCTCGTCTACACTCACACCTGCATGCACTACCTCTACAGCGACTACGTCCCTCTCCAGCACACCCACCACCACACCCCGCTCACGTGCAGTCACCACCCCCACTACCATTCACATGTCCCCTGTGTCCTCTCCCAGTGTGTCTGTTACGCCCCCTCCCAAGATACACAAACGCAGGCACACACCTACCCAACAGCCATCCACCTCACGACAGCCTCCAGCGTATGCACCTTCACCCAAAGTCAGCAAACGAACACCTCCTACAACTACCACCTCTTCCTCCACTCCCAAACCCCCTCCAGCTACCCGTCCCAGTGTGTCCAAAAAACATTTCCTGTCCACCCTTGACCTTTTTCCCACACCTCCCCCACCCCGTCCATCTCATAGGTCCCGAAGTAGCACCTCAGCCAAAACATCTCCGGGACCATTGGTGCCTGTAGTCACCGGTATGTGGAGTGCACCGGCCACCAGGACAGCCAGTGTGGCACGGAGCCACAGCACAGACAGTCCCCCACCTGTGAAGCATCATAAGTTGGCCAGTGCCCGGCGGGAGAGGGGGAAGACTCCAGCCACCAAAGCCGCTCCCAGGGGTCCCGTTGGGAGTGTGGAGTCAGCTGTGACACCTTCCAAGGTGGGAAAGGGCCACAAGAAACCCGGCAAGTCTGGGAAGAGCTGCACGGCAGAGAAGACCGCCATCATCCCCGCTGCCCAGGAGGCCACCGCCAGCCCCAGCCCAGCTGCCCAGGAGGCCACCGCCAGCCCCAGCACAGCTGCCCAGGAGGCCACCGCCAGCCCCAGCCCAGCTGCCCAGGAGGCCACCGCCAGCACCAGCCCCGCTGGGCCATGAAGGACCGCCAGCAAAAGCCCCGCTGGGCCATGAAGAACCGCCAGCACCAGCCCGCTGGGCCATGAAGTACCGCCTGCAAAAGCCCCGCTGGGCCATGAAGGACCGCCAGCACAAGCCCCGCTGGGCCAAGAAGGACCACCAGCAAAAGCCCTGCTGGGCCATGAAGGACCGCCAGCACAAGCCCCGCTGAACAGGGCACCGCCAACTCAAGCACCGCTGGACAGGGCACCGCCAACTCAAGCACCGCTGAACAGGGCACCGCCAACTCAACCACCGCTATCCCATGAGCGGCAGGGGCACTGACGCAACTGGGTCCGTCACGGGGTGAGTGATGCACTCTGGGCACCAGTCCCCCTCCAGAACCAGAGGAGAGATCCATCCACTACCTTAATCCTTCACAGGATGAAGCACTCTGGGCACCAGTCCCCCTCCAGAACCAGTGGAGACTGTCATCCACTACCTCTGTCCTTCACATGATGAAGCACTCTGGGCACCAGTCCCCCTCCAGAACCAGTGGAGACATCCATCCAGTACCTCTGTCCTTCACAGGATGAAGCACTCTGGGCACCAGTCCCCCTCCAGAACCAGTGGAGACTGTCATCCACTACCTCTGTCCTTCACAGGATGAAGCACTCTGGACACCAGTCCCCCTCCAGAACCAGTGGAGACATCCATCCACTACCTCTGTCCTTCACAGGATGAAGCACTCTGGGCACCAGTCCCCCTCCAGAACCAGTGGAGACTGTCATCCACTACTTCTGTCCTTCACAGGATGAAGCACTCTGGACACCAGTCCCCCTCCAGAACCAGTGGAGACATCCATCCGCTACCTCTGTCCTTCACAGGATGAAGCACTCTGGGCACCGGTCCCTCTCCAGAACCAGTGGAGACTGTCATCCACTACTTCTGTCCTTCACAGGATGAAGCACTCTGGGCACCAGTCCCCCTCCAGAACCAGTGGAGACATCCATCCACTACCTGTGTCCTTCACAGGATGAAGCACTCTGGGCACCAGTCCACCTCCAGAACCAGTGGAGACATCCATCCACTACCTCTGTCCTTCATAGGATGAAGTGCCCATCCACTACCTCTGTCCTTCACAGGATGAAGTACTCTGGGCACCAGTCCCCCTTCAGAACCAGTGGAGACATCCATCCACTACCTCTGTCCTAAACAGGATGAAGCACTCTGGGCACCATGCCCCCTCCAGAACCAGTGGAGACTGTTATCCACTTGAGAGACTGTGGCTTTGCACTCCCCAGGATTGAACAGTGGGCAAACCATCCAATTGGAGACTTGTGAGACTGTGGCTTTGCACTCCCCAGGATTGAACAGTGGGCAACCCACCCACTGTAGAGACTTGAGAGAATGTGGCTTTGCTCTCCCCAGGATTGAACAGTGGGCAAACCACCCACTTGGGAGACTTGAGAGACTGTGGCTTTGCACTCCCCAGGATTGAACAGTGGGCAACCCACCCACTGTATAGACTTGAGAGACTGTGGCTTTGCACTCCCCAGGATTGAACAGTGGGCAACCCACCCACTGTAGAGACTTGAGAGACTGTGGCTTTGCGCTCCCTAGGATTGAACAGTGGGCAACCCACCCACTTGTGAGACTTGAGAGACTGTGACTTTGCACTCCCCAGGGTGTAACAGTGGGCATGTGGACCCCTCGTGGATTTGGCGTCGTGCACTCAAGCGGCTGAGGTGCCCCCCTTTCCCTCCCCCTGAGGTGCCTGTTTTCTTGCTGTCTGATGCCCCTGCAGTGTTCTCTCTGTCATGGTCGGGGATCTGGTGTGGGCCTCGCCCATACCGTGTGGTCCCAGTGTTCCACGGACTTTCTTTGTGCAGTACCTGGACTACTAAGGCTGGTAGTGTATATATATATATATATATATATATATATATATATATATATATATATATATATTTCTGCCTACTTGTTTGTAATATATTCTGATGGTTACACTCATTTTCTTTGGTCTTTGCATTCTTCCGGGGAGGTTTGGGGGGTGTAACTGTGATGTATTGATATGCATTAGTGTGTGTGTTGTAGTGGGTGAGAGTGGGGGTGTTGCGTGTGTGTGTCCCTGTTTTTTGCCTCCCCCCTCCCCTGTGTCGTAGGTGCAGTATTCACCATGGTCTTCGCCGCCGGGGTTCATGCTCCTGTTAGAGGAGCAGGAAGACTTTCGCAGGTAGGATTTGGAGTTCCGGTTCCATGGTGTCCTCGTTCCTCGTGGAGTGTGTAGAGGTGAGCGTTTTCCCTTCAAAATTCCTTTTTCCGCCGTGTTTTTATCCGCGGTGAATCCGCCCCGGAAAAGGTGGCGGATTGGCCTGTCATAATAGTGTGGGCGGTACATTGTCTCCCGCCTGTCTGTTGGCGGTGACCGCCGCGCTGTTTGTTTGTACCGCCGTGGCGGTCGGAGTGTTAAAGTGGCTGTCTTTGTTGGCGGTTTCCGCCACGGTCGTAATTGCAATTTGTTTACCGCCGGCCTGTTGGCGGTTTTATCGCCGCTTTAACACCATCCACCAGGGTTGTAATGACCACCTAAGTTTCTACATGAGAGCAAGTGACGGTCACTAATCTGCCCTTCTGGTCCCAGTGGTGAAACCCAATCACCAGACCTACATTCAGAGGTGAAGAAGAGGTCTGTTAGTCTGCTGGGAATCCTTTTACGTAGACGAAGAGGAACCAAAGGGTTTCAGCAGAAACTGCGACGATAAGCAGCATGAGATGGCAAGCTGGCTTGAATGTCCCCTCTAAGATGATGTTGGAAGTGTGATGTTTTATAATAACATATCTGTTATTCTAAGTAGTGCCCTGACGTGACAACACATATTTTTCTGTGTAGGGTAGGCAATGTACTTTTTGGACCAGCAATACCTGGTAATTATTGTGTACAGCCTTGGGTTGAACACAGGATTAAAACGCTGTGCAAAGGAATGAATAACAAATTCTGAGTGGAAGGGCAGCTGATAAAAGAATGAAAGACATCTCTATTAAAAAGAAGCTTTGCTAAAATAATAAAAGGAATAGAAGCGAAATGTAAATAGGTGAGAGGGCACAGGCCTCAGGACTAGGGCTAAATATTGTGCCTGTGTAAATGCTAAAATAACCTCATGACACTCTTGATATGTATTCTCTTGTGACCCTTTCCACCCTGTCCAGTCTGGCAGGTGGAACAATTAGCTATTCAGGAGGCATACACCCCCCAAAAGGCTAGCCACATCTTTAGGGTGGGCTAGGAGGTCTGTACAGCTGAGAAAAGGTTCTGCCATGTTGGCAAACCTTAGAAATAGTGGGTTCTGGGTAGAAAAATTACAGACTCCCACAGGAAGTCTTCACTTCAGGGGCAGACTAGTCACAGGAACCAATAGCGCATTCACCACTGTCCCTCACACCCTTAACGCCCTCTAGGCCAGGATTTAAGGGGCTCCCCTGGCACCAGAACCTCAGTTCTAACTTTGAATCAGTGAAGAAGCACAAAGAAGACGCCGCCACTGACCAAAGGACTTGAAACTCCGCCGCTGAGCAAAGAGAGGACACTTAAGTGCCCTGAGGAGACCATATACTGGAACTATGTGATCTAAGGGTGCCTGTGGTGAAAACTCATTGCTCTCAGCAAGAGGGATTCCAGTGGAAGCCAGAAAGTAAAGCAGACTCCCTTGACTGGAGGGACCAGTCACTTGCAACCTGCAAAAGAATCATCGTGCTGTTTCACAAGAAGTGCAACCCATCAGGCCCTTCTTGAGAGAGCCCAAAGAAAGTCAGTGACCTGCACCCCAGGAGTAGTGAGGCTCTCACCAAGTTTCGAGCCGCTACTCTAGATGGATGACCTTCAGCCAACAAAGTAACAACATACTACTTTTGACAGTGCCAAGGCTTGTCGGTCGCCAGCTCAGTAACCGACCAACATCTCAGACATCACTAACTCCAGAGCAGTTCCCAACATAGTGACTGACATCTGCAACAACTCCACTCCTGAGATCCTGCATATTGAAGGATGCAAATTCGGGAGAAGTGGCAAAGCATCTTTAGCGCAATCATCCCATGATTGACAGCTGAAAGGGTACCACTGCAACCGGAGCCCTCAGACGTGGTAGTGAAGATCCTGCTGTGGAATATAGGTCCTGGGACCCCAAAGGCCTCTACTGTCTGAGGGTAGAGAGTAGCTCCAACCCCATGTATGGTTTTGCCAAGTGCTACAACTTTGACAGACATCACATATCCCGTCAGCACCAAGGACGGCCAGAGCACCTCTGCACCCATACTCCTTGGGCAAGGTCACAAAGTAATGTCTGTTGAGTCTTGGTCTAGGGACCTGCAAAACCTTAACTCCAGATGAGTTCCCCGGAACCCACCCCACAAGTGATTAATTGCATACTGTGCTTTTCCCTCATTCACTTCAATGGAACTGTTTGACAACTAAAAGTGCATCTATTTTTCCACACTTCTAAAATCCACAACTTCGGTTGTATGTTGAATGCAAAGTTCATTTTGGTGTCTAAATTAAGATAAAAAACTGCTTTATTTTTTTTTATTGGGGTTGAATTTCTTTTGAGTCGTGTCATTTACTTATCGTCCATGTGGGAGTTGTGAAATGCTTTACACATGTTCCTGACTGCTCCTTGACACTCTACCAGGACTGAGCTAACATTTACTGGTGTGAAACCGAGGTCCAGTTCTGGGTAACGTGTTAGTATTACATGGGAAGTCTCCCCAGTCATACCATATAATACTGCCACCTTGCTACAGGGGCGCTTTTCATTTCACCCCATCCCAAATTTCCAACCCTTGGACAGGCTGTGCATGCCCAGTGCACCACCGCTTGTGATTACAAGGCTGCTCAGGTGGTGACATTGTTTTGACGTACAAACATCCATCTGTATATCCAAATGTACATATATATCATCTACACACATTTCAAGCACTGCACTTTGTCACACATTCTCTTAGTGCCTTGACTGAGAGCACCAACAAATAATGTTATAATCAGTTGGAGATGAACAGTTATTTGTTCTATGATTAGCCATGTCATCCTTAGTCTCAAGAGAGTACACTTGCCTCGAAAACAATGGGATACAACACAATAAACCATTTAAAGAGGAACTAAATATTAACACTGTAATATCTGGAGAAGAATGAACATCCAATGCCCTAAGATACATCAATTTAAAAAACATAATCATTTCTGTGGAGAAGAGATGACACTACTGAAATCTGTGCTGTCCACATCAAGCATTATTATTATGGTTTCTGCGCTCCGGTCCTCACACTCACCTACTCTGTGGGGCTACACATTCCCAGTAGCATGCCTCATTGCTGAGATCACAAATTCCATTATACTGTAATTGAACAGAATATGCATCATTTAGTGTGATTTTTGGTAGGAAGAAAACAAAATAATAATTCAAATGTACAGTTGTCTTCACCCGCCAACCTATTACATCTACCCACAAGGTTGCATTTAAATAAACGTGCTCAGCACACATATCTGTACCCTTCTGTACCATGCGTCTCTCCTCTACTGGGGTGCATTGGGGGGTTTCACATAGCAGCAGGATGAAGCAAACTGGGGGAGACAACAGTAAAACAGTATTACAGCTGCCAAGGTTTCATATTGCTGTGTGACATTTTTATAATTTCAGTGTAACTGTGAGTGACATTTCAATGACTGTGAGTGACACTTTCTTGCCAGCAAAATCAAGCAATGAACGCAATGGAACCATAGAAATAAAGAATCCTATACCTCCTGTTGTACACTGGCGCCACCTTGCGGCCTTTGAGAAACACTACTAGGTGCTTAACTAGAAAAGTAAAAAACTGGAACAAGAAGGTTTTACCGACTTCAGGACTTGCGTGACAATCTCAGGCATTGTCTTAATGCGGGGAAATGACTGAAAATGCGTTATTCTAATGAGAGATGCGTGACACAGCAGGGTGGAGTATGAAGGCACAGGTGGGGATAGAGTGGGATGCCTAGGAAAGAGATGATTAGAGATGAGAGTTGTGAGCACGTTACGGGGAAAAATAATGCACAGAGGACATTATTACACACAGGAACATGATGATTGAGGTGCAAAACCAGAGCACAGGATAGGGATTACAGAGAGAGGAAACATGAACATGGAAGAGCAGGGATTACAGGGGGATATTGGCACACACTGGTTAGAATGGTGTATACATATAGAATTATAAATGGTTATGGGAATGATTTTCACCAAGGGGTTCTGCTTGACATCAAAAAGATAACAAGAGCAAAGCTTGAGTTGTCTATGATGACATTCAGGTCTCCGAGGTGAAAAACATCCCTGTAATTCACTTTTTTACTCATCTATAATTTTTATATTTTATGTTATGGATGTCCCCCCACACAATTATTTTCCCCTGCTTTTAACTGCTAAAGAGTAGTAATGGGAAAGACCTACATAGCATGGTCCCTCTTGCTTGACCCAAATGTGAAACATAAATGCCTTACCTACCATCCCTAACCAGCCCCACGTTCTGCTTTCAGAAGCTGCACTGAAAAGCTCTTGGAGAGCCCTATTAGCTTGCCCTGGAGGACCTTCATGAGGTAGCAACAGTAAGTAACAGCTTTTGTTATGAACGGTTTCTATTTCATACCAGCGAGTTACCAGATTTAGAATGTGCTGTAAATGATAGAGGCTCTCTCTGAGAGCCATACATACCATATAGAATTATAGATGGATAACAGTGATCTATGGTGATGTTTTTCACTGAGGGTTTCTGAGTGACATAAATAGACAACAAGAATGAAACTAGAATTGTCTATAATGTCACTCAGAACCCTGAGGTGAAAAATCGTCCCTGTAATTCACTTTTTACCCATCTATAAATGTATTTGTGGCCCCCATAATCATCTACCTCTGCTTTCAACTGCTGCAGAGTGGCAGGGGGTAATGAGGGAGCCATACATAACATTATCTTTATTATGTATCTCTGTCCCAAATGTTAAAAAACAACTTCCTTGCCATACTTGACCAACCACCATCTTCCCTGCCTTCCTTTCCCATCCTGCAGCTGTGCTTTCTGCTTTCAGTCAGAGCAGACAAGCAGTGCTGTGCCAACAGGCTCTCAGGGAGGTCTTTCAACCTGGCCTGGAATGCCTTTATGACATAACAACAGTGGGTAACCAATTTTGTTATCAGCTATTACTACATCATAGCAGTGGCTTATGAGATTCAGAAACCAAAATAAACAATAGAGGCTCTCTATGAGAGCAATACATAACAAAATCATTGTACGCGGGAGAATAAATCATAGAGTGGTGATTGTAGGGGAGGACGATGTGCACATGGGGAAATGGTTATTAAGAGTGTGAATGCTGCATAGGGGATACTAATGACTTCAGTGAGAATGGTGCACATGGGAGAAATATACACAGGAGAAACATACACCCTGGAAAAAGGTGCATGGGCCGTGTTCACACAAAGGCTGATTGGTGCAAAATGGTGTTGTATACAGGGAGAAATGTAGCACGTGTTGAACAACAAATATACACATACTACCCACAGACAAAAGACTGCAGTCAGATGCCCACACCCCTTCCATGCCAAAAGATTTGCAACTGACAACTGCAGACTTTACCGCAAACTCTTTTCCAGAATTTAAATCAGGGACCCCTCCCAGAGAGACTCTTTAAAAAGCACTGCATCCAGGGATCAGAAACACACCATTTCATTTCATATATTATAGCAGTTTATAAAACGTACACCAGTCCCTGAACTGGTTGAGAATGAAGGACACAGGGAGTGGTGTGACACCACGTGGGGGACGAGAACACAGAGGGAAGATGCACTCAGACATTGGGAAACTGATTCACACATGTTGAACATGGAACACATTATGAGTATACATTATGAGTAGAACACACATTGGGTGAAGAGTAGTGCATTCAGGTGGAAAGTTCTGCACATAGGCAAAAACTATGAATACAGCGAGATGTAGGGTACCCAGTGTGCAAGTAGTGCACGCTCAGAATGATGCTGTGGAGTATTTCTAAAGGTTGGTAGACTTGCACAGTCTTGACCCTGGCACTTCCAGTACCCATGATCTGTATTGTATTTTCTATGATGCCATGATTATATCAAACGTCATGTAATGTAATTTGCTGTCATCTTCAAGCTAATTTGTAATACTGAAATCAGAGTAATCCTTCTCCTTCTAGTCATAGAATGAAGGCAACTGCACTCTTTATTTCTGTCTCTATTAATTACAGTCCCCTTCTGCCCCAGAAGTATCTTCCTGCTTTTTGCAGTCTGTATGTAGCCCCTTCAAGAGTCTCTCCTCTATTACAGTCTGTATGACACTCCAGGCGTTTCTCAGTGCCTTGGCTGGCTGTTCCATACTTTACTGGGCTGTACACTACTGCAAGGGTTTCTACCTGGCTCACAGTCTTTATTTTAACTCTATGTTTATCTCTGCACTCTGTTCTTCATGGCAACAGAAAAACAGACCGAAAGAAGCTGCTCGGCACTGCTTTCCCTACCTTCCATGGTGTTCACTCATTGGCTGTCCCATCTGATGGCTGTTTCTACATCAGTCCACATTGTCTCTTTCTTTGCCCCCGCCTTGTCTCTTCCACATCTCTACCTTGCTGTCTCTCTGGATTCCCCAGTCCCTCTGCCATCTCATCTTTCTGGCTTCCCCATCCTTCCTGTTTCTTCCTCTCCTTGTTCTGCTTGATTTTGCTTCTGATTGGTCATCCATTCTTTCTCTCCTTCACAGGCATCTCTGCCCATCTATGCTGGTTTTTATCCCCTCGCTGGCTTCACTCTGGATCTTCATCTCTTGGTCTCTCGCTTTCTCTACTTCTTCTTCTGTTGGTTTTCTGTCTCTTATCCTCTCTGGCTGTTCACTGTCAGCTACCTGTCCCTTATACACGATTCCCTCCCCACTTCTTCTGGTTTCTCCTCACCTCGTCATTGTTCGTTCCCATTGTTCTTTTTTCACCCTTGTCAGAACCCTGTTCGTAGGGGCACAAAGCAAGCAGGGGTTACTGGGCCTGATAGCGCGTCCAGCCCTTATAGATTACTTGTACTTGGACACGATGGAGGTCGGTGAAGCTTTTAACCGAGTTGGGCTCTCCCCATCCAGGAATAGTCGGATCACTCAAACCAATAATCAATAACCATTATAATCGATACCCAATACTCAATTTATAGATCAAACAATACATTAAGAAATCAATAACAATCAGTATTTTGACACACCATGACCTTTCAGTCATGAATAACCACACCAGTTTATTAAAAGTTAACAAGTTTATTTCCCTATATTAACAAAGCTAACACAATATATATGAGTCTCAAAATCAAATGATATATGTATACGAACATTACTAGCTGTCCATAGCGGCGGAAGAAACGCAATCTACGCAAAATCTGGATTATAATGCACTCGGTTATAGCAATGCAAATCACTAATATAAGTAACTGAATTTGACTAATTGCATACATCGGTCAGCATAACGAGATTTCAATTCAACATGGCGCATCAAGTGAATAACTCAACTAACCTCTAATTAGCATTGGCATGAGGGGCTTCATGCAAAACGAATTTAGTCAACACAAATTTAGAAAACTTCTAGCTTGGGCCCTATCAAAATTAGCAGTTGGGACCTAGGAAGGAAAACACAATGCATAATACAATTATCCTTTCATAATTACCAAATACAATCAGCATTCAAGAAAGTCTTCGTCCCTAAGGTACCGGTTTGATTAGCATGGGGCGGATTTCAAAGAGGCAAAGTTAAGGGCAAGTTTCCTTGCGGCAGCAAGGAGAATGGGGCAAAGTTACTGCATGGGCAATGCAGGGCAGGTTTAAAGTTAAAGTCTCTAGGGTGAGAATTCTTAAAGTCTCTTTCTCTGCGACAGAGAAAGGTGTCAAAGGGCTCGTTCCAAAATGGCTTCTTGAATCTTGCTTCAAAATGGCATCAAGGAAAATGGCTGACTTCTCTTTGTCCGGTGGGTTTAAGTAAGAAACATTCAAAATTCTTCAGGGTCTTCCATTGGAGGGTTCATAGGGTGGCTTCAATTTGACCAATGAATAGTGTCTTTCTCCTAGTACTCATTTATGCATACATTGTCCTTGGAGCCTTGGAACACAAGTTGCAACAAAGTTTGCCAATTAATTTTATCTTAGTGCCTTTATTGACTGCACCTGTAGAAACTGACCTTGCTGCAAAGAGGATGAAACCAGCCTAGCACGAAACCTTGAGATAAGTGTATTAGTCATCTCTACTGGAAAAATACAGCCTTAAAGTAAAAGAATATGGGGGTGATTCTAACCCTGGCGGTCGGTGTTAAAGCGGCGGCCAACCCGCCAACAGGCTGGCGGTAAAAAAAATGGGATTCTGAGCCTGGCGGGAACCGCCAACACAGACAGCCACCTTAACACTCCGACCGCCACGGCGGTACAAACAAACAGCGCGGCGGTCACCGCCAACAGACAGGCGGCAGACAATGTACCGCCCACACTATTCCAACTCACCAATACGCCACCTTTTCCGGGGCGGGAGCACCGCCGATAAAAACACGGCGGAAACAGACTACGGACGGGAAAACGCTCACCACTACGCACTCCAGGAGGAAGGAGGACAGCATGGAACCCGAATTAAACATCCTACCTGCTCTCGTCTACCTTCTCATCTACCACGAGTACGAAGTCCGGCGCAGACGACAACGGTGAGTACTGCACCTACGACACACGGGAGGGGGAGGACGAAAGGTTACGGGCACACACATATGCGACCCCCCCCCCCCAACTATGTACTCACCAATGCAGAGCACCAAGTCACAGTGACACCACCCAAACACCCCTGAAAAATGCTAAGACATAATCATATTTGGAATAAATATTTATGTACCAAAAAGCTCCAGAAAATTATCGTACAACCATGAAAGATATTCACAACAAAACTAATGACATACACATCAGTGTATAACTGAAGTACCAAGTCCTGCACATCCTACGAATTCAGCATGTCCGTAGGCCAAAGTCTTGAGAAATAAGGGCAAAGCCCACACAGGAGACCTGAGTCCTTTGGAGAGAACACTGCAGGGGCATCAGATGTAAAAACTACAGGCACCTCAGGGGGAAGGGAAGGGGGGGGCACCACAGCCACATGAGTCCACGACGCCAGATCCATGAGGAGCCACCATGCCCACTGGACCATCCTGGGGAGTGCAAAGCCACAGTCTCTCAATGTCTCTACAGTGGGTGGGCTGCCCACTGGACCATCCTGGGGAGTGCAAAGCCACAGTCTCGCAATGTCTCTACAGTGGGTGGGCTGCCCACTGGACCATCCTGGGGAGTGCAAAGCCACAGTCCATCAGGTGGATGACAGTCTCCACTGGTCAAGGAGGAGGCATGGTGGGCACAGTGAACCATAAACGGTGCTTGAGACGGCGGTGCCCAGCGGAGCGGTGCTTGAGAGGAAGGGCCCAGCGGAGCGGTGCTTGAGAGGAAGGGCCCAGCGGAGCGGTGCTTGAGACGCCGGTGCCCAGCGGAGCGGTGCTTGAGAGGAAGGGCCCAGCGGAGCGGTGCTTGAGAGGAAGGGCCCAGCGGAGCGGTGCTTCAGAGGAAGGGCCCAGCGGAGCGGTGCTTGAGACGCCGGTGCCCAGCGGAGCGGTGCTTGAGAGGAAGGGCCCAGCGGAGCGGTGCTTGAGACGCCGGTGCCCAGCGGAGCGGTGCTTGAGAGGAAGGGCCCAGCGGAGCGGTGCTTGAGACGGCGGTGCCCAGCGGAGCGGTGCTTGAGAGGAAGGGCCCAGCGGAGCGGTGCTTGAGAGGAATGGCCCAGCGGAGCGGTGCTTCAGAGGAAGGGCCCAGCGGAGCGGTGCTTGAGACGGTGGTGCCCAGCGGAGCGGTGCTTGAGAGGAAGGGCCCAGCGGAGCGGTGCTTGAGACGGCGGTGCCCAGCGGAGCGGTGCTTCAGAGGAAGGGCCCAGCGGAGCGGTGCTTGAGACGGCGGTGCCCAGCGGAGCGGTGCTTGAGAGGAAGGGCCCAGCGGAGCGGTGCTTGAGACGGCGGTGCCCAGCGGAGCGGTGCTTCAGAGGAAGGGCCCAGCGGAGCGGTGCTTGAGACGGCGGTGCCCAGCGGAGCGGTGCTTGAGAGGAAGGGCCCAGCGGAGCGGTGCTTGAGACGGCGGTGCCCAGCGGAGCGGTGCTTCAGAGGAAGGGCCCAGCGGAGCGGTGCTTGAGACGGCGGTGCCCAGCGGAGCGGTGCTTGAGAGGAAGGGCCCAGCGGAGCGGTGCTTGAGACGGCGGTGCCCAGCGGAGCGGTGCTTGAGAGGAAGGGCCCAGCGGAGCGGTGCTTGAGAGGAAGGGCCCAGCGGAGCGGTGCTTGAGACGCCGGTGCCCAGCGGAGCGGTGCTTGAGAGGAAGGGCCCAGCGGAGCGGTGCTTGAGAGGAAGGGCCCAGCGGAGCGGTGCTTGAGAGGAAGGGCCCAGCGGAGCGGTGCTTGAGACGCCGGTGCCCAACGGAGCGGTGCTTGAGACGGCGGGGCCCTGTTCAGCGGTGCTCTTCTGCACCGCGGGCCCTGTTCAGCGGTGCTCTTCTCCACGGCGGGGCCCTGTTCAGCGGTGCCTATCTCCACGGCGGGCCCTGTTCAGCGGTGCTCTTCTGCATGGCGGGGCCCTGTTCAGCGGTGCCTATCTCCACGGCGGGCCCTGTTCAGCGGTGCTCTTCTGCACCACGGGCCCTGTTCAGCGGTGCTCTTCTCCACGGCGGGGCACTGTTCAGCGGTGCTCTTCTGCACCGCGGGCCCTGTTCAGCGGTGCTCTTCTGCACGGCGGGGCCCTGTTCAGCGGTGCCTATCTCCACGGCGGGCCCTGTTCAGCGGTGCTCTTCTGCACGGCGGGGCCCTGTTCAGCGGTGCCTATCTCCACGGCGGGCCCTGTTCAGCGGTGCTCTTCTGCACCGCGGGCCCTGTTCAGCGGTGCTCTTCTCCACGGCGGGGCCCTGTTCAGCGGTGCCTATCTCCACGGCGGGCCCTGTTCAGCGGTGCTCTTCTCCACGGCGGGGCCCTGTTCAGCGGTGCTCTTCTGCACCGCGGGCCCTGTTCAGCGGTGCTCTTCTCCACGGCGGGGCCCTGTTCAGCGGTGCCTATCTCCACGGAGGGCCCTGTTCAGCGGTGCTCTTCTGCACGGCGGGGCCCTGTTCAGCGGTGCCTATCTCCATGGCGGGCCCTGTTCAGCGGTGCTCTTCTGCACCGCGGGCCCTGTTCAGCGGTGCTCTTCTCCACGGCGGGGCCCTGTTCAGCGGTGCCTATCTCCACGGCGGGCCCTGTTCAGCGGTGCTCTTCTCCACGGCGGGGCCCTGTTCAGCGGTGCTCTTCTGCACCGCGGGCCCTGTTCAGCGGTGCTCTTCTCCACAGCGGGGCCCTGTTCAGCGGTGCCTATCTCCACGGCGGGCCCTGTTCAGCGGTGCTCTTCTGCACCGCGGGCCCTGTTCAGCGGTGCTCTTCTCCACGGCGGGGCCCTGTTCAGCGGTGCTCTTCTGCACCGCGGGCCCTGTTCAGCGGTGCTCTTCTCCACGGCGGGGCCCTGTTCAGCGGTGCCTATCTCCACGGCGGGCCCTATTCAGCGGTGCTCTTCTGCACGGCGGGGCCCTGTTCAGCGGTGCCTATCTCCACGGCGGGCCCTGTTCAGCGGTGCTCTTCTGCACCGCGGGCCCTGTTCAGCGGTGCTCTTCTCCACGGCGGGGCCCTGTTCAGCGGTGCCTATCTCCACGGCGGGCCCTGTTCAGCGGTGCTCTTCTCCACGGCGGGGCCCTGTTCAGCGGTGCTCTTCTGCACCGCGGGCCCTGTTCAGCGGTGCTCTTCTCCACGGCGGGGCCCTGTTCAGCGGTGCCTATCTCCACGGCGGGCCCTGTTCAGCGGTGCTCTTCTCCACGGCGGGGCCCTGTTCAGCGGTGCCTATCTCCACGGCGGGCCCTGTTCAGCGGTGCTCTTCTGCACCGCGGGCCCTGTTCAGCGGTGCTCTCGTCCACGGCGGGGCCCTGTTCAGCGGTGCTCTTCTGCACCGCGGGCCCTGTTCAGCGGTGCTCATCCAGCAGGTCAAGGGAGCCAGACCTGGCCTGGACCCCCTGCTCAGTCGCCCTCGGACCGTGACGTTTCTGGACCCTTCGGGGACGGACTCCTGGCCTCCTTAGTGTCCTCCTTCCCAGCTGGGATGTGGCATGTGGGGTCCACCTTCTCCGCGCTCCTGCTGCCCTTCCGCTCCTTTGATGGGGCTCTCGGGCCCTTGCCTCCCCTACATGGTGTGGGTGGTGAAGTGGCCGCACATTGCTCCTTGGGGGCAGCCCTGTCGGTCCTCGCACGGCGGCCCTTGTTTTTGCGGGTCCTCTTGCCGGGGGGGGGGGGCTGGACGTGTCCTTGCTGCTGATCGATGTGTCACTGCTGGCAAAGGGTGGGCTCCAGAACCCAGGCACAACAGTGACACCCGAAGCTGGGCTGGTGGTGGCTGCGGTGCTCTTGAGACTCTTTGAAGATGGATGGGGGAGCTCATCGGGGGGAAAGAGGTTAAGGTTAGCCAGGAAAAGTTTTTTAGGGCCAAGGTAAAGGGTAGGAGAAGTGGAGATGGAAGTGGAGGTAGAGGAGGTGGTTGTAGGAGAGTCAGGTGTGCTGTCATTGGGTGAAGGTGCTGGTGCTTTAGGCTGTCGTGAGGTGGATGGCTGTTGGGTGGGTGTCTGCCTGCGTTTGTGTGTCTTGGAAGAGGGGGTGACAGACACAGTGGGAGAGGACACAGGGGACGTGTAAATGGCAGTGGGGGTGGTGACTGCACGAGTGTGGACTGTCCTGGAGGGTGAGGTGGTGATGGAAGCACTGGCTGATGTTGGGGTGCATGCAGGTGTGAGTGTAGACGTCACAGGGAGGGAGGAGGGAGACGAGGAGGAGGGGGACACAGGGGTGGCAGTGGCTGTTGGCATGTCTGCATCTGGGCGTTGCTTGGGTGAGTGTTTGTGGGATCTGTGGTGCTTGTGTTTGGATGAGCTGCTCTTGGGTGTTGAGGTGTGTGCAGACTGGTCTGATGGTGTGGATGGGATAGGCTGAGGAACAGGAGACAGAGAAAGGCTGGAGGCAGTAAGAAGAGGGAGGCTGGAAACAGGGACAATGGCTGCCGTCAGTGCTGAGGCCAGAGCAGTGAACGCTCGTTGATGGGCAGCCTGACCCGAATGAATGCCCTCCAGGTACGCATTGCTCTGTTGCACCTCCCTTTGCACACCCTGGATGGCATTCAAAAGGGTCGTCTGCCCAACAATGAGCGTCCTTACCAGGTCAATGAGCTCCGCACTGAGGGCAGCAGGGGCAACAGGGGCAGGGGCTGAGGTGCCTGGGGCGAAGGAGACGCGCGCCTTCCTGGGCGAACCGGCACGGAGCGAAGACTGAGGGGCTGCTGGGAGGGCGGGGCTGGTGCGCTGGGTGGGAGGGCGGGGGGCACGGATGTTGCCGCCACCCCTAGGGAGCTCCCATCCGAGGACGTGTCGCTTTCGCTGCTCTCACCAGCGGTCCCCGTCGTGGTGCTCCCCTCGCCCTCCGGATCACTGGTGCCCTCGGTGTCTGTTCCTGGGCCCACCGGGGCCTTGTGTCCTGCAGCTCCCTCGTGCTCCGATGCCAAATCTCCTCCGCCTGATGATGCTAATGCACACATGCACAAGAAGATGAAGAGAAAGGGTGGGGGGAGAAAAAAGAAGACCAGGTTGAGTGCATGCAATGTCAACACCGTTGGCGGAGAGGACAGACACAGGTGCCTAATGCACTAAGCCGCGCATTCGGGGTACACTACTCAGTACTACTGACTAAGACAACAGGCCAAGAGACGTCAAACGCGCACATGGGAGATGCTGGACCTTCAATGGCTGTACTTGTCACCCTACCGAGGTGGGGGCCGGGGGCACAGGGCCATGCCTAAGGGAGAGGACTACACTACAGAAAGCGCCCTGGCCTAATGTCACCCACAGCCCTCCTCCCCCACCCAGACGCCTCCACTGCGCAGAAAGATAGGAGAATGTGCTGATACTCACCCCCTTGTGTCTGCTGTGATGTCTTAAAGCGCCCATCCAATTCAGGGTAGGCCACCGCCAGGATCCGGGACATCAGGGGGGTCATGGTGCGACTGGCACCCCTCCTAGGTTGGGAGGCCATCCCCAGCAGTGTTTCTGCGGTCTTCCTTGTTCCGCGGCGGATGTCCTCCCACCTCTTGCGGCAGTGGGTGCCCCGTCTGTTGTGGACCCCCAAGTTCCGGACTTCCTTGGCAATGGCACGCCAAATCTCAATCTTCTGATGGGCGCTGACCTATTTGACATGTACAGGGTGGAAAGGAGGAAATCATCAATGACCTGCATGTTAGATGTAATTGGCCCCACCCACCCACTTTGCCATATGGCACATGCTCTCATCTGTCGGGCGTTGCACTCCTCATTCGCCCCCCACCCCACAAACTTACATCCACCCCAATCCACACAGGCATAGCCCATTCCATGTGCACCCGGTATACTCACTTGTTGGTCTGGAGGACCGTAGAGTAGCGCATAATGGGGGAGGACCCCATCCACGAGCTTCTCCAACTCTTCAGACGTGAAGGCAGGGGCCCTTTCCCCAGTCGCAGCAGCCATTGTATCTTCCAGACCGAGGTCACAGCAGCACTTGCAGTATAGGTCCTCTCCTGTGGATGATCAGGTCTCGAGTGATTAAGCAGATAGAAAATGGCGGTCACGCCCGCGGCGGTGCGTACCGCGGCGGTGCGTACCGCGACCGCCGGCGCACTTCGTCATTGGCTCCTGAAACCCATAGGCTTCAATGTTAACCAATGCGGCTTTGCGCCGCGGTCTTCGACCGCCTACCGCCACGGTGTGCCCCGCCAGCGCATTGACCTCACATCCCATTGTCCCACTTCACAGGTCAGGCAGCCGCCATTTCAAGGGCCTACATGGCTTAATTTTGACTGCGACACACAGGCCTAGGCCTTGCATTGCCACACATACACGCCTTTCAACCCATTGCCATTCTTTAACTGTGCAAGCTGTCTGTACGTACCTGTGGTTTGGCTGACTCTGTGCTCCATGTTGTCCTTCCTAGGCACCGTCCGCTGGGACTTGCGATGAGAAGGAGGAATCCTCGCGTGTACCGACCGCTGGTGGACCTGTCGACAATGGAAGAACGCCATATAATACTTCGATACAGACTTGACCGTGCCACTATCCATGAACTGTGTGCCCAGCTGGAGCCAGCCCTGATGTCCCCCATCCGCCAACCCACAGGGATTCCCCCTCTGGTGCAGGTTTTGTCAGTCCTCCATTTTTTGGCCAGTGGGTCATTCCAGACCACAGTGGCCATGTCATCTGGAATGTCTCAGCCTATGTTTTCTAAGATTTTGAGCAGAGTGTTGTCTGCCCTGATGAAACTCATGCGGAGCTACATCATTTTCCCCGAGGAGGGTGACTTGCCTACAGTGAAGGGTGATTTCTATGCCCTTGGACATATCCCCAACATCATTGGTGCCATTGATGGGACCCATGTGGCTTTGGTACCCCCAAAAGACGATGAGCAGGTGTACCGAAACAGAAAAAATTATCATTCGATGAATGTCCAGGTGGTCTGTTTGGCTGACCAGTACATCTCCCATGTAAATGCCAAGTTCCCAGGGTCAGTGCATGACGCGTATGTGATGCGAAATAGCAGCATCCCCTATGTGATGGAGCAGCTACAGAGACAACGTGTGTGGCTAATAGGTGACTCTGGTTACCCCAACCTGCCGTGGCTACTGACCCCAGTGAGGAATCCCCGGACAAGGGCAGAGGAACGCTACAATGAGGCCCATGGGCGTACTAGGAGGGTGATTGAGCGAACCTTTGGCCTCCTGAAGGCCAGGTTTAGGTGCCTGCATATGACAGGTGGATCCCTAATGTACTCACCAAAGAAGGTGTGCCATATCATCGTGGCGTGCTGTATGCTTCACAACCTGGCTTTGCGACGCCAGGTGCCTTTCCTGCAGGAGGATGGTCCAGATGGTGGTGTTGTAGAAGCCGTGGAGCCTGTGGAGAGTGAAGAGGAGGAAGACTCAGAGGACGACACAGACAATAGGGACAGAGTGATACAACAGTATTTCCAGTAACACCCAGGTAAGAATCACCCACGCCATTTCCCAATTGCTTCTAGCCTCCTGCATCTGTACTTTCTGTAGTTCCCACCAGATATTTTTGGGTAATTTTTGATTTTCCCTTCCCTTCTCAGTGCTGTATGACGCAGTGCCTGACTTCTGCTTGGTTTGCCCATGAACTACAGCGTATTGACATTGGTATGTTGTCATCACTAATTGACAGAACAGATATTGAACAGTAATATGTAATACATTTGCTAATAATACAGCATGACTCCAAACTGATTTGTGTGCAATATGTGATTTATTTACAGGGCTAGATATTGGTACATGTGATTCTAAGGGTGATGGGTGGGGGTGGAGTAATGTCCATGGCAGAGTCCAGTTCTCAGTCTCACAGGTGCATTGTCCTTTTGCCTGTGGAAGGATGGAGCAGAGGCAGTTCATGGTTGGACAGGGTGGCAATGTGGGACAGTGGGAAGAGTTCAGGGGGTATGTCCTGCTGGCGGGGGTCTTGACATCCTACTCTGTCTTTTTTTTGGATCTCAGGCTCCTCTTACGGGGTGGTTGTTCTTCAGCAGGAGGTGGGGTTCTGGTGGCCTGCCGTGGTGTTGGGGCCTCCTGTCCACTAGCGCAGGCGGAGGTGGTAGGCTGTTCCTGGTCCGGGCTAGTGACAGGGGCCCTGTGTGGTGCCACATGGTCCCGCAACGCGTCTTCTATCCTGTTGAGGGCCAGGACGATGGTCCCCATTGCGGTCCCGATGATTCTCAGCTCCTCCCTGAACCCCATGTAGCGTTCCTCCTGCTGTGCCCGGATCTCCGTGAACCTGGCCAGTACCGTCGCCATCGTCTCTTGGGAGTGGTGGTAGGCCCCCATGATGGTGGTGAGGGCCTCTTGGAGAGTGGGTTACCTGGGCCTCTCCTCCCCCCCCTGTCGCACAGCAGCCCTCCGAGCTGCCCGGTTTCCCCTGGCCTCTGTCCCCTGGACGGTGTGCCCGCTACCACTGCCCCCAGGTCCCTGTTGTTGTTGGGGTGTTGGGTTAGCCTGGGTGCCCTGTAGTGGCAGACACACCGCTGATTGAGCTGTCCTAGAGACAGAGGCATGGGCCCGCTGGGTGGGAGCTGTGCTGGTGTTGGCAGAGGGGGTCGGGTCTGGTGTGGCCTGTGGCTGCCTGAGGGGAACCGACTGCCCAGAGGTCCCCGATGGTCCGGGCTGGTCATCAGGTTCACTGTCGACAGAGCTGCTATCCTCAGTATGGGCCTGTTCCGGTGGTGGGATGGACACTTCTGGACCCTCCTGGCTGGTGTGTTGTCGTTCGGGTCCTGCATGGGATAAGAGAGTTTGGTTATTGTTTCTGTGTGTGCAATAGCGTGCGTGTTATGGGTGCCCTTGTCCCCCAGTGCAGGCATTCCCTTGAGGGAGGTGTTGTGAGGGTAGTTAGTGGGGCGGGGGGGTTAGTGCAGTGGTCATGCTTAGGTGATGGGTGCCCATGATTTGTGTTGGCATGCAGGAGTTGGTGTTGGGATGGGTGGGTTGTGCTGGTGAGACATTGTCAGGGAGGATGTGTGCTGGGGGGTTGGGGGTGAGGGTGGGGGTGTGGGTTGGCATGCTGGTGGGGTGGGGGGGATATAGTAGTTGAGATGGGACTTACCAGAGTCCATTCCTCCGGCTACTCCAGCGAGGCCCTGAGGATGCAGGATGTTCAAGACCTCTTGCTCCCACAATGTAAATTCGGGAGGGGTGGGTGGGGGTCCGCCGCCAGTCTTCTGGACCGCGATGTTGTGCCTGGAGACCATCGATCGGACCTTCCCCCGTAGGTCGTTCCATCTTTTGCGGATGTCCTCCCTATTCCTGGGATGCTGTCCCACCGCGTTGACCCTGTCCACGATCCGCTGCCATAGCTCCGCCTTCCTGGCTATACTGGTGTGCTGCACCTGCGAGCCGAAGAGCTGGGGTTCCACTCTTAGGATTTCCTCCACCATGACCCGGAGTTCTTGGTCCGAAAAGCGTGGGTGCCTTTGGGGTGCCATGGGGTGGTGTGGGTGAGGTGTGGGGTGGTGTATGTGATGAGGAGTATGTTGGTGAGTGGTGCTTTGTGCTACTATGTGGTGTGTGTGATGGTGTAGTGTGCCTCAGTGTGTCTTGCTATGGATTGTCTGCTGTGTCTCTCTCTCCTTCTCTCAGTAATTATGGTCGCAGGGGTTTGTGGGTGATGTGGGTGTGTGTTTTATAGTTGGTTGATTGTGTGGGAGTGGTGTGTGTATGTGTATCAGGTGTGTGTATTTCAAATTGTCCAATGTGGCTGTGTTTTGGTGATGTGTGTGTATTCTGACCGCGGCGGTGTGTAGCGCCAATGGAATACCGCGTTTGAATGACCGCCGTGTGGATTCGTGGGTCGTAATGGCATGGGCGTATTTCTGTTGGCGTGACGGTGGAGGTTTGGTCATCTCCAGTTTATCGCTGCCCGCAGATGTGGCGGGCTGCAGTGGAGGACGGATTTTTGGAGGTTTGGCCGTTGTGGGTCAGAATGACCGTGGCGGTTGACCGCGGCCGCGGCGGTGTTATGGCGGTCTTATGACCGGCGGTAAGGGCATTTTACCGCCGAGGTCAGAATGACCCCCTATGTCTTTGTAAATACAAGTGAAAACCACGCAGTTAAATTTGAGACCAGGCAACTAGGCCAAAGCCTCTGCTAAATTTAAGCTAAGCACAAAACAGTTTCAACAAGAAAATCATAGAATACATTTGCAATTATGACAGATTACTACATTTATCAATTCTTCATGATTAATTAAGCCTGTTTATAATAATGGCGAACTACCCCGTGGGCACAATTTCCCACGTGCATTATTTTTCTTTGCTAAAATCACACTACCTTATACGATTTTGGTTACATGATATATGAATATTTGTTAGTCCTTCCTTTTCTGCGTCATCAGGCCCATTCAAGGATGTTGAGGCCTTTAACTCCAGATGTCCCTACTATGGATTTAAGCACCACCGTCTCCACCTGACTGTCAGAGCAATCAAGGCTACCTCGTTGGGGTGTGTAGATATAGATCAGTGAACACGACTCTCATAACTGAACGTGCAAAAAGCGCACACAATAAATCAATGCCCAATCAAATACTTATTTTGCACAAAAGAAGTATTTTATTTCTAATTCTATGCATGCAAAGGTAAACATCATTCAAAAAGCAATAACAGCTCCCCCTTGAGGTAGGCACTCTAGTAGTTGTCAGGCCACTCCTTGTCTATCCAATTGCCATGTAATAGATACGCTGTTATTGCCCATTCACATGGAGCCACATCAAGGGAATGCAAACTATTAGGCCCTTCTCAGACTCAGTTAGTTAGGTGTAGTCACTTAGAGTCAGGTAGAGTTGCAAAAACCAAAGGAGGTATATCCCCGACGCTCAGTATGCCCAGTTTTCAGCTTACCAGCTCCAGTGGTATGAAACCTGGCAGCTGTTCACACATGCAGCTCCTGGAAGGCGCTGTCTCTCTCTCTTTCACTCTCCTGAGCTGCACTTAGCAGCTTCCTGACGATCAGAGTTGCTCCAGCCACATGGTAAGTTATTTTTCTTCCTTGCCCGTGGATGGGGGCAGTCTCCTTGCTCCAGCAGGGCTCTGATGGCATCTTCTCTGACCTTGGGCCTCCTTGGAAACAGACACTCCGGTTCTTGGTGATAGCAGCAGTTTCGGGTCATGGACAACAGCCCAGGCTGCAGCGCTCTGAGTGGTCCCTACTTGCATACGAGGTTGCTCCATCAAACCGGACTGTAGGGTCACACTGGCCTCAGATTGCCTCTCCTGGCATGTAGGGTCATAGCAACAGTGGCAACTTTGATCAAAGCACACGTTGGCCCCTCCTGGCATGCAAGGTAGTCAAACTTTCACCACTTTGCCCAAGGGCGACGGCCCGATCGATGTGGCACTGTTCTTGTTGCACGGCGACCCCTCCTGGCATACAGGGTTGCCAAACATTACAACGCAGCAAACCAGCAATGGCAAGTTTGATGCAGCACTGCTCCTCACACCTCGCTCAGGAGCCCAACGCTTCCATGCTCCCCTCTGGATCTCGCTTCCTCCAGCAGGCTCCTCTCCCTCACAGGCACACCAGTGTTGGCAAGTGGACAGGTACTGGTGCTCCAGACTCCAGGGCACGCGGTCTTGGTGTACCTGGGTGATGCCCACAGACCCAGCAAGGAGACTAGACTAGCAGGCTGTGCCCCTAGTCCTGGTCACGGCAGACGTCTCACAGAGCGTCCCCTCCTCATGCAGCTTTGCTGGCTGCTCGGCAGTTGACAAAGTATGGAGCCTCAGACTCCCCTACTTACAGTTCTTTTCCAGACACATAAAGTGATTTACAGGCTGGACCTTTGACATTTTACGTTGGGGTTCTGCTTCGTTAAAATGGACATTGCTCCCCTTTATTCTTTCTCCTGAAGGATGTCTGTCACAGTAGACAGGACTCCAAAGCTGATTATCCCACAACAAGAATCATGGGAGTGACCAGAGTTCACACCTGGATGTCAACCACAGTAATATGTGCATCAAAGGTTAATCCTGGGCCTTCTACCATACCCTTTATTATTCTCTTGTCAGCCCCATTTCACTCTTCCTGAGATGTGTCCAGGCCCCTTTCTTGTGATCTGCCACTGCATCAAAGAGCCCTTTGAAATGCACAGGGAGAGTTTGTCTCCCCCTCAACCAGGGCTGACCGCACCTAGCTTTCAGGAATGCAGTAACATATAATTCTGTCTGGGGGGATTTCCAAAATGGAACCTAAGGTCCTCCATGTAATGTAGCAGTGCAGGTACTTCTGCACTGAGTGTACATTCACAGTACTTTCACTGTCTAGCACTGGTGTCCTCATGCATTCTGCTACCACCAGCATATCCACATGTAACATACACAATCTGCGCACCCTCTTCACTAAAGTCCCTCTGTATTATACCAGAGAGTTTCACTTTAAACACACACTGCCAGCGAACACATAATTATCATGTGCACTGTGTACCACACTTCACCCTAGGTATAGTGTATCCTCTTAACATAACATGTACTCAGCCCTTTTTCTCCATGCACGCACTTTCAAATAAACCTAATAATGCACATGTATAATCCATTTTCACCTATGACAAAAAAAAAATCATCATTAGGGATCCAGACAACAACACAGATGGGCACTCAGAGCAGGGGTACATATCTTCACCATGCAGATGACTTTTCCGTCCCAACAGCCCTCAGTCATTTTCGATTCTCCATTTTTCCCTCCATCACTATCCGGCCCTATCTCCCTCTCCCTCTCTGATCTCAACTTCACCAGCTTTCACTGACTTCTCTCTTCCCCTCTGCAGTTATTCAGTTTTGGCTTCTCGTCTGTCATCTGTCTTTTTCTTCTTTTCTTGCACTTGTTTCTCTCCCTAGCATCTCTCCCCTTAGTCTCTTAGGCTTCTCTTCCTCTCACTGCATCCTCTCTGATTCTCACTTCTGTATTTCCCTCTTCTCTCCAGTCTTCCTCTCTACCGCTCCCATGTTGGATGTCATCTTCCTCCTTGCTCATCTTTGTTGCTTGAATGCAGATTTACCTTAAAGAAATAAAAGACAAGAGGCGCTTAGTAAAACAGGAACAGTTGGTTTAATTAAATGCAGCAGCCGAGAGAGTGCAGTACAGGGTCGGGGTCTGATGATTGTCTCTCAAAGTTACAGAGTTTTGAGGGCCCTTATATACAATTCTTGAAGGGTTATGAACCAATTCTACACATTCTTTGCAGAAAGGAATCCAGGCCTAGTCACAGATTCGTAAATCTGACCATCTGATAAACTGCTCAGGTGGGTCTCGACCTTGCGTGGACAAAATGTGGGCCAGTAGGTAACATGTCCAGATGTCCAGCATGAGGAACGCATGATCACTGCGTGTTGTGTATGTGTTGTGTTCTGATTGACTGAGTGTTCCTAACTTTATGTAGCATCTAACCTTTAGGGTGTTTTGGGACACACGCCCCTCCAGCCAAATGTGTTTTATTGGGGACCAATCTCCTACGACTATTGTGGTGTCGCTGCCTATCTGAGGGATCGATCTGGCTTTTTCCTGTTTGAGAGTTTGTCTGTGGGCTATGTGTCACCCCACCTGTACTTTGTTAATCAGTTACCTCAGGCCTAGGTCACAGGGCTTGCCTGACCACGTATTTTGGGATTGATGAGTAGGTCACATCGGGTGGAATCCCAATAGTAATGTGAGTTTGTTGTTATGCGCAAATATATCATGGTATATGTTGTATCCAGGCAACTGGAATTCAAGAATGTAAGTGAGGAAGAGAAGAGGCAGTTGCTGTGATGAGAGGACATGTTCAGGGGTTGTTACAGAGGATCTTAATAAAGCATTTCCTTCCAACAAAATGTGTCCAATTATCTTAAAAGTAGCGAGGAGGATGGGATGCTGTGGACACTATTGACCTGGACTGGATCATCAGCTTTAACCTGGTGGACAACCCCTGGTTCTCATTTTAAGTTTTGAGGTACGCTCATGGAAGTCAACCTGCTGTGGAAACTGGTTAGCGATTTGAGCAGATCCAGTGATAGTGGTGAGTCACTATGAATGCTGTGAAGGGGAACTTCTTCTAATTGAATTAACCAGCAGCAAAGGCAGTGAATGGTTGCTGGTGCTGCGAGTGGGACGAGACTTTGCATGTTACTAAACTAAATGGGTACTGCGCGTGAAATCTCGAGCTGCATATACCTCGAGTGCAACTGTGTACTTTTGAAAACAAGCGTGCGCTGCATGTGAAGCCGTGAGCTACCACAAGGGAAAGAGGAAGAAACATTGCGCATTGTCAGCGACTGTGTATGGGACATCCAAGACGTTTTTAATAAACTTAGCAACTCACAATAAGACCGAGGCAGGGTTTGTGGAAATCAATTTATATTGGAGGTCGAGGTGTTAGAGTGGAGTCGCGAGTAGGAAGCAGATGTCACACACATAGAAGCACAGCGATTGGCTGACGGCATCATCACCATCAATCAGTTTTATTGGCTGTTGCTTAGGAATACAGCAAAGCAGTAAGTAACTGTACACACGGACGAATGCTACGTTGGAAGACGATCAATAAAATGTGCGTTTACAAAAGTTGTGGTAGTGAAAGCCAAGCCCCAATTCATCTTTCCAAGCAGTGATTAATCCTTGGTAGTAAACATTGAAAGCTGTTTTGTTTTACAGTTAACTGCACTAACATTAATGGTATAGCATTTCATAGATTCTTAGCAAATGTACTTTTCTTTGACCAAGGACAACAGCGACCACCTTTGTTATTTTGATTATTGGTTTTCAAAGGAAAAAAGAGAACTTAGTATTAGTGTTTAATTGACAGTTGTGAGACCAGCAGTGCTTAGTACATTGTTCAAATTAAAATGTCTTCCATAATTGCACCTCCAAAATTTTTTACAAACCCAAGGTACTCCAGTTATATTGTGGGAGGATTGGCGTGAGTCGTTTGAGGCTATAGGAAGGGAAGCGTATGTCGCATCCCGCAAGGTAGCTCTCCTCAAACATAATTTGGGTATTGAAGGGAGGAAGGTGTTAAAAACATTGCCTTTGGCACGTGCAACCACATCTAACCAGGAGGGTGATGGGAATGATGTGTCTGTGTCAGATGAGAGTGCAGCTGATGAATACGAAAATGCTATGAAAGCCTGAGGTGATAATTTTGGTTAAAAAAACAGTATTTGTAGTGGCGAGTCACAAGATTTTATCGAGAGCGCAATTGTCAGGTGAGAGTTTGGAACAGTTTGTGTCAGTGTTAAGAGCATTGGCCTCAACTTGCAAGTTTAAAGACTTGCAAGAAGACATTTTAAGCAATCAATTAATAAATAGGACAAGCAGTACAAAAATTAAGGAAAGGTTGTTAGAATTGAAGGATCCTTCTTTACAGAAGACAATAAATATAACGCAAAGAATAGAAAACACAATTAGATACATTGAGGAACTTAATGAGGAACAAGATAATGGGAAATGTGAACATGAGAAGGTAAATGTGGTACAAAAAGGTAAAAAGAACATTGGAGGAAGTGACAAAACATATAGTTCAAGTGATAAAAGAACATGTTACAGATGTGGAAGTGCAAGACATAATGCAGATCCAGGGACATGTCCAGCATTTAGACCGAAATGCTTCAAATATAAGAAAATTGGACATTTGTCACGTGTCTGCAAATCTGACAATCACAAGGGAAGTAAATGTGCGATAAATGTAGTCAACGAATGCTGTGAAGAATGCTCTAGTGATGAGGAAAACACCAGTGTGGAAGTATTGGCAGTATATGAAGACTAGGTGGGGGAGATTAAAGTGTACTGTAATTATCAGTGCGAAAAAGGTCAATGTATGGGCTGATGCCTGTTCCCCATATACTATAGTTGACAAGAACATTGGGAAATGTTGGGTAATGGTGACTTGAGTCTGTCTGATATTGAACCTGACGGTTATTGTGGAGTATAGTTACCTTTGTTGGGGTATTCCAAATGCAAATACGCTTACAAGGTCAGATGTGTGGAAAGCAAGGTTTATGTAGCACAAAGGGGCAGAGCTTTATTAAGGTGGAAAGAACAAAAAGCATTGGGAATCATACTTGATCCCAATCATCCTAACCAGGTGTTACTTACTGAAGAAGCACAGAAGGCAAGCTGGAAAATTAAATTCCCGAAATTGTTCTCTGACAAGATGGGTTGTCTAGAGAAATTTGAACATCGTATAGTTCTTAAATCTGACAGTGTACCCAGATTTCACAAAGTAAGAAATGTTCCTTTCGCCTTAAGAACCCAACTCAAGGAAGAGTTAGATTGTTTATGTGTGTCTGGTATCATAGAATCCTCAGATTGGCTAAGTCCCATACTATTGGCGTGGAAAGCTAATGGGAAGTTGGGCATGTGTGTGGATTTGAGGGATCTAAATCAATGCATATGGATTGAACGGTATCCCCTACTGCACATAAGTGAAATGATTTTTAGTGTTAAGGACGCAAGGGACTTTTTATCAATTGATTTGTCTAACACTTACCACCAAATATGCTTGCATCCTGATTTGAAACATTTCACATTCTTTATCATGCCGGAGGGTGCATTCCAATTTGTAAACATGCCCTTTGGATTAGCGTCAGCATCAGCTGTGTTTCAAAGAGTCATGTCTAACATTTTAAAGGGTGTCCCAAATGTGTTGATTTTCAATGATGATATTTTGGTATGGGGTGTTGAGGCAAAAAAGCATGATTCCACTGTGAATAAGGTACTAACTGGAGGAAAATGTAAGTTGGGGTACCAGAGGTGGATTATCTTGGACACACGTTATCTAGAGAGGGAGTGAAACTCTTGGATGCTATTGAACGGGCGCCTCCACCAATAGATAAGGAGCAACTTCGATCATTCCTTGGCCTAGCTGAGTACTATTCGAAGTTCGTAGAACGTTTTGCACACTAGGTACATGTTTTGAGGGAATTGATGAAAAAAGTATGAAATTTAAATGGACATTTGAATGTCAATTAGCATTTGATAGGGTCAAGAAACAGGTGGTGCAGGCCGTGGCTTAAAAACCTTTTGAACCCAAAGATGAAAAAAATAATTGTAGTTGGTGCTAGTGCATATGGTCTAGGTGCCATTCTAATGCAAAAAAAAATGGACAAGAGCGAGTGGTAGCTTTCGCTTTGCATACATTAAACGGTGCTGAGGCAAAATATTCTGTTGTTGAAAGAGAGGCATTGGCATGTTGGTGGGGAGTACATCATTTTAGAACGTACAAATGGGGAACGGTTTTTGAGCTACGCACTGACCATAAACCCTTGATCGAAATATTCACCACTAAAGGGGCAAGTTGAGCTACATCAAGAAATGCCAAGTGGATCTATTGGCTGCAAGGGTACAACTTTGTACTTAATTATGACCCAGGTAATAAATACAAGAATGCTGATTGTCTGTATAGACTCCCGTTGCAAGACATGGAAGAAGGTGAGAATGTGGACAAGAAGGAAGAATGGTTAATTACCAGTGTTTCTGAATTCTGTGTGGGTGCGATAAAAGAAGAACAGTGGAAACGACCTACTGAGCAGGATAATGTTCTGAAACAACTTAGGACATCTTTGTCCAGCAGTTCCAGCAGCACTCAAGATATAAGGAAAGAATATGGAGATTATAGGATGATATGGTCTGAATTGTCTTTAGTAGATGGAATCTTGAGGAGGAATGGAAGACTGCTGATGCCCTCTGGTTTGAAGTCTAGATTGTTAGAATTGCTACACAAAGGGCACTGTGGCATGTCAAGCATGAAAAGAAGAGCTCATATAGATTTTTGGTGGTTGGGCATGGATTAAGACATTGAGGGCTCTGTACGTTATTGCGAAGCGTGCATGTGTAGTGACAAATCCCACAAGTCAGAGGAGCCTCCAATAGTACACACGGAACTACCAGAGAAACCTTGGCAGAAATTGCCCATGGATATATGCGGACCATTCAGAGGTAAAGGTGTAGAAGGGAAATGTTCTCTGGTTTTAATAGAATGCTACAACTCTAAATGGCCAGAAGTTGCCTTTGTTGATGAGATTCGAGCACATTGTACAATAAATGTTTGCGAGGAAGTGTTCAGGATAAAGGGTTATCCCGAGAGCATAGTTACCGACAATGGACTGCAATTCACTGCCAATAAGTTTCAGAAATTCCTGAGCAGGGTGGGAGTTTTCATCATAGAACAGCAGTATACCATCCAACAGAAAATGGCCTTGTTGAAAGGTTCAACCGTGTTATAAAAGAGTGTGTACAAATGAGTGTTGGGAGTGGAGCAAATTCTAAAGAAGCAGTCAAAGATATGCTGTGGTGTTATTGCAACACACCACATTCAACTACGGGAGCAACACCTTGTACATTACTAAAGAACAGGCATGGGGGTACTAAAGTGACACCTTTGTGGATGAACAAGGATAGAACAAGAGTAGTTGATAAGGAGACTTTGTTTCAAAAAGTTAACAAGTATCAAGAGAAGTATGTTGACAGGCACACTAATAAATTGATAAATCCATCTCGAAGGTTTAAAGTAGGCGATTGTGTATAAACTTCTCAAATGGGAGGTCCTAGCTCTGGTAGATTGAAATGGTCACAACCCAAGGTGGTGAAGAAGGTATTCGCAAATAGCGTACTGTTGGACAACAACAGAAGATGGAATATAAAGAGAATCACTTTATGCAATGCCCTACGATGTAAAAAGTGGGTTGAATAGATTTGCAAAAACAAAGTATCTTCTAAAGTGCATGTGCCCTATGCTGTAAGGCGGGAATGTGAGCACATAAAAAAGAAACCTTGCTGGCACAAAGAGTATGTATGTACGTAATATTCATGCAGTTTTGTTAGAATGTTTTTAGTGATTGAATTTTCGTGAGTCTACACATGTATGCATATTATGTATTGTCGTTATATAGTGCAATTTATAAAATCCCATTAAAAAATAATAATAATAATAAAGGAGGGAGATATGTTGTATCTGGGAAACTGGATGTTCTCGGGGGGAATTCAAGAATGTGACTGAAGTGGAGAAGAGGCAGTTTATGTGATGAGAGGACGTGTTCAGGGGTTGTTACAGAGGATCTTAATAAAGCATTTCCTTCCAACAAATTGTGTCCAGACATCTTAAAAGCATACATTGACATCGTTTTTGTCTCTATCAACATCTTTTATGCCTTTTCCGACCTTTTTCTCACCGATTGCTCTCTCACTCAGTCTTGCTGGCTTCTCTTCTTTGCTCCTCATCATATCTGACTAATCTTAACACACTATCCTCCTCGTTTCCATTAATCTTTCTCAGTGCATTGTTCTTCTTCTTCTTTGACTTTTAACTCTTTTTGGTGCCTGGTTTCCCTAGCGTTAGCTTTGTTTCTCAATTTCCGCAAATTCATTCTCCAGCCTATTTTAAAATATTTGCTTATCAACTGTTACATTTTTTTATTAGATTTTGCTAACTCTGTGTATTTGAACAATAGCATCGCTGTATTGTTTGTAAGATGTGTCTAGCTCTCTTGGTTGGTTGTGAAATGTGCATTATTATTATTTTTTCCACCCTGAATGTTCCGAGTAGGAGCTCACTCACAAGACAAGTGAGATTCTACCCTGAAGAATGAAGAGGCAGAATATAAATATTATCTAAGCTACTGACAGACCTTTTGAACATGATACCCCTTGTGACATTGCTTAATGAGGTTTGTTTAGCTGTCTATAATGTCTGAATAGGTAGAAAGTTTATTGTATAGTTAATAAAAACCATTACATAAAAACTCCAGGTGCTTTCATGTCATGATATCATTCAAACATTCTAATAATAATATGTTATAACAAAAAAATGCTGAATACTACCTTTAAATAAAATATGGATCAATTAACCAAGTGTTTGGGGAAGGTCAATGCGTAAGGCATAAAAAATCCAATTTTACAGGAAGGGCATTGTCTATCAGTCTCTAATGCTTTAATTCCTTTTTGCTGATTATTCTCCGTCGACATACTCTTAAATTGCCTGTGCATTGTGCAAGAAGTTCATCATTTTACTTTAAAGTGCTTTTTGGCCCCTATCTAGACTTAGTAATCAGAATGATGCACACTGATGCCCACTATGTCCTTATTGATTTTAAAAAGTCTGTACAGTACTAGTGCATTAACGGTTGAAATAGCCTCATCTAAACCTAACATGAGTAACAACCCTTATCTGAAGTGCCACGAGCTGGTTCTTCACCATCCTCAGGAATTTTGTTCCTTGACAGGCTAGAGATAATGAGCCTCCACTCAGCCAGACGGTGACAGCTTGCCTGCAGGATATGGAATTGCAAGAAAAGTGGTTTAAGAAGCAACCTTCTTTGTCCCATAGGTGCTGGGCAGGTGCAAAAGATGTGGGTAATTGTCTCTGATTTATATCCACATAGACGACAGCTTGGTAGTGACAGTCTGCCATTTCATGTTGGTGTAAGATCTTTTGTGTCAAAATGCCCAAAGCAGCATAACATAACAAGGGGGTCATTCTGACCCTGGCGGCCGGTGGCCGCCAGGGCCACCGACCACGGGAGCACCGCCAACAGGCTGGCGGTGCTCCCACGAGCATTCTGACCGCGGCGGTTCAGCCGCGGTCAGAAGCGGCAAGTCGGCGGGCTCCCGCCGACTTACCGCTGCTCGGGGGAATCCTTCATGGCGGCGGAGCGCGCTCCGCCGCCATGAGGATTCTGACAGCCCCTACCGCCATCCTGTCCATGGCGGGAAACCCGCCATGAACAGGATGGCGGTAGGGGGTGCCGCGGGGCCCATGGGGGCCCCTGCCGTGCCCATGCCAATGGCATGGGCACGGCAGGGGCCCCCGTAAGAGGGCCCGCAAAGTATTTCAGTGTCTGCCTTGCAGACACTGAAATACGCGACGGGTGCAACTGCACCCGTCGCACCCCTGCAACTACGCCGGCTCAATTCTGAGCCGGCGTCCTCGTTGCAGGGGCATTTCCTCTGGGCCGGCGGGCGCTCTTTTGGAGAGCGCCCGCCGGCCCAGAGGAAATGTCTGAATGGCCGCCGCGGTCTTTTGACCGCGGTGCGGTCATTTGGCGGCGGTACTATGGCGGACGGCCTCCGCCGTCCGCCATAGTCAGAATCACCCCCCAAGTGTTTTAAAGCCACAGAGAAATGGGTTGTCAAATATACTTGGGGCTTCAAACTGCAGTGTGTTTTAACAACCGTCCAAGCATGTCATTTCCTTGCAAATGTATTCTTGTTCGGCAGATGAGACAGCAACCTTGTTGAAGAATTGGTTATTCTAAAGAAGGCTTCTCTTTCAATGCCACATGCCCATGCTTCTTTGATGCCTAGTTCATCTATTGCTAATCCTAAATAGTCTCCCCAAGATTTTTAGTTTTTTCTTCATCTGTGCCTCTATTTCCAGCCACCATATATTGTTCAAATACCCGATCGCAGGAGCACAGAATGTCCAACATAGTTTGACAAAAGCCTTCATTCTTTGCAGCTTTTGATTTTTTAAGCCAAATTTAAGCTGGACCGTGGACAGTGCAGCAATTACACGATCGCTTTGTAGGCATTGGTTTGTAGTGAATTCAGCGTGGCCATTTCCTTTCCGTGCATGATTTCCAAGCCATATACTACAGTGGGGATGAATTGGACTACCATTATTGTTAGCAGATGTTCGTGCGAAGGGCAGCTGAGTTTCTTCTCCAACAACTTAAATGCAAATCTTAGTAGTGCACTTTCACCCGTAATACGGCCAGGTGTTGTTTAAAGGTCAACTAGCACTCCATTTTGACACTCAGATACTTAAATGAGAATACAACCTCAACTCCTTTGCCCTTTATGGACGAGGTGAATGACTCGTGCTTTAAGTCCACAAGACAGGCCAGTTTTGTTTTACTTAGGTTTAACTCTAAGCCTTGCTGCTCTATGTATCCTACTAGTGGGTCGATTGACCTTTGAAGTCCAATGGGAGTTTGGCTCAAGATGATAATAACATTGGCGTATTACAAGCACACTATTTTCTCTGTTGCCAGCTTTGGTAGGTGACTTTCCATTTGTGTCAAGTAGCTGTCTAAATTGGCAAAGGTATAAGTTGAACAGACTTGGGGCTAGGACACAGCCCAGTTTCAAGACACCTTTGTATATATTTTAGACGTTACTTTGCTGTTATTTCTAACTTTGACCTAAGCACATATGTCGCTGTACAGTGTTATGATTATGTTTAGCAGTTTTCCTAGGATAGCCCATTTTGCCAGTTTTGCGCATATATGGCCAAGGGGGACTGAAAGTGGATTTAAGTTCAATGAAGCATGTAAACAAGTGAGAGTTTTGCTGTATTGCCTTTTCCGCTAAGATGGTGATGACTGACAAATGTGTAACTGTCCCCATGCCTGACCTAAAACCTGTTTGAGTTTTTAGCATTAAATGTTTTTTGTTAACCCAGGCTTGGGGATCTTGAAGTGTGCAAGAAGCATATAGTTTGGCTTCTACATCGATTAACACTATTAGCCTGTAGTTAAACAGAGATATTTAACTGCTGTTTTTGTAAATGGGGTAGAATATGTTCACTTTCCGTGAGGTTGGTATAGTGTTCGTCTGGAAGATTCGATAAAAAGAGGTGTTAAATACTGAGCCCAAAAGTTGACATCATGCTTTTTCCCTAAAAATGGCATCCACAAATGGTTTGTTGTACTAAAGTCACCATCTTCCCCCGGAACATGCAGAGCTGAATAAAAAAAAAAAAATTGTACTACAGTTTTGGCATTTGCCTAAGAGGTAGCCCATTTTCCCTATTTAATGTGCTCTCAACCTGCTTCCAGTTTGTTGTGGAAACCAGTGTGTAACCCAGAAAAGCCGTAGATTTAGAAAAAGTAGATAAAATTCCAAATTCAGCAAGGGGTCATATGTGTAGATCCTTCAAGGTTTTCCCAAGGTAATTAATTGTTATCTGTGACAACATTTGCATCTGTAACTTTTTGTCAAAATGGCTGATTGACAAAAGCAGTATACCATTATGTCTGCTTGACCATTGTGGTTACAAGGATATATAGGGTTTGTAGGTTCTCCAAAAATCCAAAGTATCCAGAGCAAACAACCGAGCTGCACCATACAATGGTTTTTCATTAAATATTAAGTTTAGACCAATTCTTATAGTGAAATAGGCAGATTGAAAAATGGGCATCAAGGAAACGTATGTATTTCTGAAATGGGCACAATATATAGAGTTTAGGAGTAGTGGTTATTTCTACATCTCTGAATTTGTGGGTACCCGTACTGGCGTATGATTTGGATAGTATTTTTCAAAATGTAATCTTTCTTATACGCTGGCTCACATTTGAAAGGCACAAATGCAGAGAAACCCAATTAGTAATAACAAATGGTCTCTCTACTATTCTGTGCTCATACAAGTCTCCTGATAAAAATGGTACCTCTCTTGTTTGGGTAGACTTAGTGCCTGCAACAAAAATTAGTCCAAAACACAACATGGACGCAGAGCATTTTCCATCAAAAACGGACCCTGTTTATCTGATGTGGGTAGCTCTTGATTTTGGACCTAGCTCAGCTGGCACCTAGGGAAACCTAGAAAACCTGTACATTTTTTAAATCCAGACACCTAGGGGAATCCAGGATGGAATGACTTGAGTGGATCACACCACAATGCCCTACCGACCTCAAACTTAGCCTGGAATCACACATTTTCCTTACATTTCTGTGATGGAAACTTCCAGGATCTGCAGGAATCCACAAAATTCTTACCACCCAACACTGCCCCACCTGTGCCAATAAAAGCACTGCTCCACTTGTGTGGCTGGGTCAAGTGCTGCAAAAAGAAGGGATCAAACCAAGGACAATGAGCGCCCCTGAATGGAGATTTGTATTGACCATGGTTGGATCCGTTCCTGTCGCTGGCAATAGGTCTAGCCACACATGTGGGTCAGCATTTTTATTGGGACAGATGGGGAAATGCTGGGTGGTAAGAATTATGGGGATGCCTGTGGATTTCCGAAGTTTCTATCACAAAAATGTAGGAAAAAAAGTGTGACTTCAGGCAAAGTTGGAGGTTTGCAAGGCATTGTGGAAAAGAAAATGGTGAGGATGCATGTGAAGCACACCACTCTGGACCCCCCCAGATTTCTAGTTTTCAGAAGTGTCTGGGTCTGGTAGGTTTGTCTTGGTGGGAGCCTATCCCAGCCCAAAAAGTGCAGTCGTTCATCATTGCAAGTTGATGATATTTGGAGTTAGCCAGGCTCTGCTGGCCCATATGAAAAATCAACACCCATAAGAGTCAAATGTCCTCTTGCTTGCCATTGGGATGAGATACTTTAGTTCACAGATGGAGCGATGAGACTACTGCCACCTTCAGTTGGGGTGGTGGCATAACCATGCCAATGGTGATGGACAGCCCCCACCCCTCTATTTTCTTTTTAATTCCCTGGCATCTATTGGGCTGTCTGACGCCTGGGGGGGGCTGATTGGGGGTAATTACCTCCATCTGTCCTCCTTGGGGGAGGGGGAGCAGAAAGTCTGTGTCCCCATTTATTTGGGGTCGGGTATGGCCCCCACCCCTCTTTTTTCAAAAAATAAATTATTCCCTTTCGTCTATGGGCTTTCTGCTCTCCTGGGGGATAGATGAGGGTCATTACCCCATCTGCTCCCCTAGGGAGGACAGAAAGACTGTGCCCATTTGGTGGTTGGGGGCATTGCCATGCCTATTCTGGGCAGCCCGTACCCCTAAATGTTTCCAAAAAAAATAATCCCAGGTGCCTGGTGGGCTATTGGCCCTTACCCTTATGGGGGCACATCAGGGGCTACTGTCTCAACTGTCTCCCGGGGGGGGGGCAGAAATACTTTATTCTCCATTTATTTGGGGTAGAGCATGGACATGTCCCAAAACCAGCCTGTTTATCACACCCCAAAACTTGTTACTGTTTGGTAGCTTGCTGGTCAATAGGAGCTTGTTCCATAGTTCTTCTTCATCATTCTTTGTGATAGGATGACTTCATCTGTCTGAGTGTGGTTTTTAGGTTTCTTTTTTTTTTTTTTTTTTTTTTACATCGAGTACATTTCTTCTTCTCTAGTAATTTTTTTTTTTTTTATTCTGCAACTTCCTGATTTACCAGTTCTGTCTTTCTAGTTCCCTTGTGTCTTAGCTTTCTTCATTTTCGAATGAGGAACTGAATTGACTGGGAATTTTGAAAGTAGGGTTCTAATTAAACTTGCACAGGCTTTGTCATGATACTCCGCTCCTGTATTTATCTCTTCCGGGTTTTCTAAGTAGTTGCACACCACAGCCATACAGTTATAATTTGTTGGGAGTGACGATAGTCCATTCGTTGTGCTCAATTTAGGGAGCCTAAATTCTAATCTCAAGCCTTGGGGGAAATGCTCACTTTCCAAACATTTATAATGATAATTTGAAATGAATTGGCCCAAGTAAAAGCTTCTCCATGTATTAACGTGTAGTCGATAGTTGATTGAATCCTACCACTGAGAAAGGTTATTGCTGATGGGGTATCCCCCTTTGAAGTGCCAATCTTTCGACCTTGGACTTCCAGCTTTTGGTATAGATTAGCAGTGATGTCTTGGTTGCTTGGATTTTTACGCTTCTGGGGAAGGTTGGTGTTAAAATCGCCAGAAACAATAAAGTGCGAGTAAAGGTGTAAAATTTGCAATGACTTTATTAGTTCTACCAGGATTGCAATCCTGCCTGCTTTCTTAGATTTGCATGGATTAATGCATCAATTCAGGTGGAGTAGTACCTTTAAGGAATTACTTCGGTTTTTGTTCCTAATTTGGGCACCCGTAACCATTCAACTCATAAGTCGATTTTTTCTTGTGACCAATTGTTGAGATGTATGTTGAGGAGCGCCTCTTTGGATGCCCATAGTTTGAGTTCCTTACAGCAGGTGGGGGGAGTGATGTTCCATGTAGCCTATTACTGGTGTTGGATTTAGGCTCCATGTTTCTTGTAATAAGATGAAATCGAAATTTCGGAGAAAGATAACAGTGTCTATCGCATACATAATTTTTCCAAAGCCATGAACATTCCATGAGCATATATTGATATGATTGTGCTCTTGCTGGACTTAATTAGCATCAGGAACTGCTAGGGTCTAAGGCTTGTGGGAGCCAAGACCATTCCTGCCTTGTCTCCACTGTTTGGTCCAGTTGGGCTCGTCTTAGAAGGCTGTTGAATGTTGATTTCATTATTGTTAATTTTTGAAACTTTGACAATAGACATTCTGCCCCCAACACTCTCCTTAGAGCTCTATGCCTGTTTTCTCAGTTAGTTGTTGAGTGGAGCATACCTGGGCTTGAGTTAGTAGCTGACTTATCTGTGGGGAGCAGTGGACCCTGGTCTCGTGGTGGTTCTATCTTTCTTAGCTTCCAAAAGTTATAAGTAAATTGCGTTACCTCATATGTATTTTTTACAATATATTCTTATATTCAATATATTCTTATATATCTAATATATCTAAGTGGTGGCACTTAGCTTGAGAAAGCTATTTTCTTCTAAATGTGCCAACAGTGGGCATTGATTGGAATGGAAGTGTTTAGATTTGCATTTTAAAAATAAATTATTGTTAAAACAATGGACAATGGTGAAAGCCAGAGGATTTAGCCTGTTCTGTGGTTGCAGTGTTTTCTGTATAATTATGGATTGACTAAATTTGCAACATACTTTGCAGATTTTCCAAAAAAAAGTGTTTCTCAAATGGATGAAAATAATAGTGCCATAGGATATGTTGCACAATTTGCTTTTGGACACTAAACCTTAGATTTGTGGTTCTTAACCTGCGGTCCGTGGACCCCTGTTGATTGAGAATATTAAATACTATTAGCACATTAATAAGGTATATATACAGGAAAGCAAAATTGGAAACTGAAAATTTTAAAATGTCCAGCAAATGTTAAGAGTTTGAAATTGGAGTCTGAAAATTAAGTGGGTGTCTTTATCTTGATCAGTGGGAGCAGCAGAAGTATAGCAAGCAAACTCTAGCATGCAAGATTGGTGACCTTACCTGAAACACCGGTATACACCGACAAAAAGAAAGCATGGATTAGGAGCCAAAATGACAAAGTGATATGCTAGTGTCTAACATATTGCATCATTTTTAAGGAATGAAATATTTTGAAAAGCTTCAACCTCCCCATTAAAATAAACATTTAGAGGATCCCTTGCTTCCAGTAGTGGTGCACTGAGGATCCACAGAAGTCAAAGGCTTGATAACCACTTCCTTATATAACTGTGCCATGTAATCATAGAGGTCCTAACAATGCTAAATCTCTACAGAGTTTACAAAGACCCATGAAATAGTTCTCATAGTTCACAATATGGATTTTATACCGCTACATTGTGTGCAAAAAGCATCTCTGAAACATGTTTTACATTTAAAAGGCATTTTTATTTGCCTATAACTTTGCAACCCTTGACCCTGCTTCCAGCAGGCAGGTCTCTCCTCGCGCCACCGCCCTGCTGCGCCGCCTCCACTTTGCCGGTTGCATCTTTTTCGTTTTTGAAACCCCTGCGTCCCGGCTGCCCCTCCCCCACCTCCTCTCAGTCCGGTTTTCCCACCGCTGCTAATCCCTGCGCCCCCCGCCAGCCTTCCCCTTCGCCCAGCCCTCCCTCCTCCCAGCTACCACTCCCTCCTCCCCATTTATGGCAGCTGTGGCGCGGTAACAGGAGCAGCCCTTGACCCTGCTTCCAGCAGGCAGGTTGCTCCTCGCGCCGCCGCCCCGCGCCGCCTCCACTTTACCGGTTGCATCTTTTTCTTTTTTTAAACCCCTGCATCCCCATGGCCCCTCCCCCCTCCCACCACCTCCTCTCCGTCCGGTTTTCCCGCCGCTTCTAATCCCTGCGGCTCCACCCCCCCCCAGCCTTCCCATTCGCCCAGCCCTCCCTCCTCCCAGCCGCCACTCCCTCCCTCCTCCCCATTTATGGAAGCCGCGGTGCAGACGCGCTGCTGGCGCACCGAAGGCGTGCCAAAGGCAAGCCCGTCTGCGCCTGTCCGCGCCCAGACCGCGCCCAGCACCAGTCCCCCTGGCCCCCTCAGACAAATCTACTCCCCCCTCTCCCTCCACTCACTCAACCCAGGCCCTCGCCCCACCTGCACCCTTTCCAGCCCAACACACAATCATGGCCCCTTCACCTGCTACACCTGTAACTTCTCCTGCTCATCAATCCTCATACCACACACCAACCATAGCGACCCCCCAACAACAAACACAACACCCCCAACGCAACACTCACCTGCTCTGCCCCAACCCCCACCAACCAGCTCTGCCGCACACCACCCCACAACCAGAACACACCCCGCAACAACACCCTCATGCACCACACCAACACCACCCACCACAACCACCTCAACTGCCTGCTCCTCAACACCTGCTCCCTTCACAAACATGCCATAGAACTCTGGGACCTCATCACATCACACTCACCTGACATCGCCTTCCTCACGGAAACATGGACCTACCCCTCCTCGGAACTCGACATAGCCATCGTCACCCCCAAGGGATACAAACTCCAACGCAAAGACCGCCTCAACAGGCCAGGTGGTGGCATCGCCATCCTACACAGGGACACCATCAAAGTCACCACCAGCTCCCAAGGCACTATCGACAACACAGAACACATGCACTTCCTAATCCACATTAACAACAACTCCACCCTCAGAGGTACACTAATCTACAGACCACCAGGACCATGCCCCGCCTTCTGAGACACCATCGCCGACACCATCAGCTCCACAGACTACATCCTTCTTGGTGATTTCAACTTTCACTTGGAGAACCTTCAAGACCACAACTCAACCTCCCTCATAGACAACCTCACCAACCTCGGACTCAAACAACTGGTCACCACACCCACCCGCTCAGCAGGACACACGCTCAACGCAATTTTCACCTCAAGCCAACACATAGCCTACACCCACACCACCAAACTCCACTGGACTGACCACCACTGAGTCCACTTCTCCTTCACCAAACCCCCCACACACCACCATCAACACACCACACCCTACAGCATGTGGGACAAGATCCCCAGAGAACGCCTGAACTCCCAACTGGCTCACAACCTCCCCCCCACACCAACGACCCCAATGCAGGAGCACACAACCTCTCTAAATGGATCACTCCCTGCGCAGACACACTAGCCCCCCTCAGAAAACACATTGCCACCCACAACATCAAGAACACCCCATGGTTCACCCCCGAACTCCAAGACTCCAAGCACAAATGCCGCCAAGCGAGAGAAAATATGGCGACAAGAACCCTCTACAACCAACTTCTCCACCCTCAAAACTACCATTCGCACCCATCACCAACTCATACGCACCACCAAAAGAGATCACTACAAGACACGCCTTGACAACAACTCCCAAAACAGCAAAGAACTCTTCACCATCACTAAAGAGCTAGCCGAACCCAAAGCCAGCAACATAGACCCCACACACACACAGACCCTATGTGACGCCCTCTCCAACCACTTCCACCACAAAATCCTGGACATCCACAACAGCTTCATACCACACACATCAACCACACACACCCCTCACTCATGACCCCCCACCACCTGGGCCCCCACCACACATGAAGAAACCGAAAAAAAGATTAACTCCATCCACTCCGGATCCCCCTCCTACCCCTGTCCTCATCGCATCTACAACAAAGCCAGCCCAACCATCGCCCCCATTCTCCGCGACATAATCAACTCCTCTTTCGAACCCGCCACCTACCCAGACCCCTGGAAGCACACAGAAATCACCGCTCTCCTAAAAAAAACAAAACCGACCCGGAGGTCCTCTCCAACTATCGCCCCATCTCCCTCCTTCCTTTCCCCGCCAAGGTTGCCGAGAAACTATTCAACGTCCGCCTATCCCACTTTCTCGAAGAAAACAACACTCTTGACCCCTCACAATCCGGGTTCCGCAAGAACCACAGCACGGAAACCGCCCTCATCGCATGCACTGACGACATCAGGACCAAAGTCGACAAAGGCGAGACCGTCGCACTCATCCTCCTAGACCTCTCCGCAGCCTTTGACACTGTCTGCCACCACACACTCCGCACACGCCTCCAACAACACAGGAATTCGGCACAAAGCCTTAGACTGGCTCACCTTCTTCCTCACCAACCGAACCCAAAGAGTCCACCTTCCACCTTTCCACTCCACGGCTACCAAGATCATCTGCGGAGTCACCCAAGGGTCAGCCCTCAGCCCCACACTCTTCAACATTTACATGATTCCCCTAGCCAACATCCTCCGACCACACGGAATCACTATCCTCTCCTACGCAGACGACACCCAACTCATCCTCTCCCTCACCCGCAACTCCACCACCGCCAAAACCAACCTACACTCTGCTCTCCTTGACACCGCTAACTGGTTGACAACTAACCACCTCAAGCTTAACTCCTACAAAACCGAGATCATCATCTTCGGCCCCAACAAAACCATATGGGACGACTCCTGGTGGCCCACTGCCCTAGGCCCCACACCCACCCCCGCAAACCACGCACGCAACCTTGGCACCATCTTGGACCCCTCCCTCTCCATGACACAGAAAATCAATGCACTAATCTCCTCCTGCTTCCACGCACTCTAAAAAAATCCTTCAAATGGATTCTCCCAGAGACCAAGAAGACAGTCACCCATGCACTCATCATCAGCAGATGAGACTACGGTAACGCCCTCTACGCCGGCACCACACTCAAACTCAAATGCAAACTCCAGAGAATCCAGAACACAGCCGCACGCCTCGTCCTTGGCCTCCCCTGCCACAAACGAATCTCACCACACCTCAAATCCCTTCACTGGCTCCCCATAGACAAGAGAATCACTTTCAAGATCCTCATCCACGCACACAAATCCCTCCACAACACCGGCCCGACCTACCTCAATGAAAGAGTGAACTTCCACACTCCCACCCGCAACCTGCGATCAGCCCACCTTGCACCAGCTACAGTCCCCCGCAACCAACGAACCACCACAGGAGGCAGGGCCTTCTCTTACCTCGCCCCCACAACCTGGAACTCCCTCTGCAAAACCAAAGACCTCCTACTCTTCAGAAAAAACCTCAAGACATGGTTGTTCGAACAGTAACCCCCATCACCCCCCTACAAGCGCCTTGAGACCCTCACCGGTGAGTAGCGCGCTCTATAAAAAAATTGGATTGATTGATTGCTCGCCATGAGCGGATCAAAGCTAAATTAGGCATTCTCTTAGCTTAGTCAGCTAACCTCCAACAGGGCAATTTTTGTGTAGTTCTTTGCTGAAATGATGAAGGGGTGGGTGGAGGTAAAAAAAAGAGAGGTTTTCACATTTTAGCTTCCATAGGAGATTTTGCTTGCTGCTACAGCAAAAACCATTGAACAGATTTCACACAAAACCTGGCATGAGTTAGAACTATATTAATAAAAAGTGAACTTTTGTTGGTTTGTGGTAAATCAATTCAGTACCTTTTGCGATATTAGTGTTTTTTATCTGTTTATCTTGGCAGGGGGCGCTTCTCCATAACAGCGGAAGAGGGGTGCCTTTAGTATCATTTTATTTATCACTGTCTGACTGAGCCATGGAATGTAGGGTGGGGCCAGGCCATGGCAGGGAGTGGGGGACATTGTAAGTGCACTTGTCAGTTTGGCCCGCAGTCTTAGGACGGTCAAACCAACATGTGCATTTACATTTCTCTGACCATCTGTGTTTCAGTAGCGGTATGGAGAAATGGCACAGGCTCCCTGTGCCTGAGCGAGCGTCAGACCAGCTGCGCAGTCCAATCCTAGCACTTCTCTCATGCTTGGTATAGCATGAGAGCAGCATCTGGATCTGAAGTCTGTGCTTTATGCCCCAGTGACTGCTGGGAGGAGAGGAGTAACGAGGCGGCCGGCAGCGGGACCGGAAGCGGAAAGTACGTTTTTATTTTTTAATTATTCCTCTAACACCCCCCCCATCACCCCATCCCACCACTTTAGATTGGCGACAGCCACTTCTGATTCTTATTCCAATGTTTTAAATAGACAACAATGGTACCCAACTCACAATTTTCGAAACCAGATCCACAGGGACATGCCTATTTATAACCTATGGTCAGAAGTTGTTCCTTGTAAAATGCACTTTTCAGTAGCAACAAGATGGGGTATTTAATAAGACACAGATTAAACATAATTTATCAGAGCATAACAGTTAATCAATACGAACTGTGGTGTGATTCTGTATTTGTTGTCTTTGCTTACTATGATGTGCAAAAATGTGTCTATCTCCCACTTCCATCCATTGCTTGGGGAGGAGAGGGTTAGGGCCACTCGTTTCTTGAACTCTCACCTTTTCAATGACTACTGAGGGCTTGTGTCTCCGATTCATGAGCCTCAAGCCTAATACATACCATTTCTAGTTTCTTCTCTTCTGCATGTAGAGCTGGGCTTTCAGAATTTGGCCTATTTACAGACCTCATAGCTCCACTTGCCAATTGGGGGGTGGATTCTCAGGCTTCCAGTGCATTGTTATATTTCATTTGCCTTAAACTAATGTCAAATCTATGAATCGGTTTCCTACTTTACTAGAGCTTCTAGCATATAGTCTAAAAAAACATACTTCTGGGACAAGCCAGCCCTTCCTGTCCAACAGTTTCCTTGTTTGATCATTTTTTTTTTCCCCAAACCGCTGGGCCACCTTACGTGCCCAAACCATATGGTAGAAATTAGCATTTGGGTGGACGCTTAATAATTTATCTACCTTTTATCACATTAATTAGTTTGGGGACCATAGAAGTGTTATTTAAATACTTAAAATGAGTGCACTTGAATCTCACATTTCACAAGACTTTTGAGTGTATTCTATGGCCCTCCCTCGTTCTTTTTCAATAAGAACTCTGACCATATTGTCTTCCATTTGAATTTAGGTCTTGGCAGATCTTGTTTAGTAATTTCCAGAAGAGATCTAAAAAACATGCTATTAGTTTGCTGCTATTCCCTACTGTGAGCAACAGTTGTAAAACCTTATGTGTGTCAGGTTTAGAAGAAAAGTTCTCCCCCTCTCAGCTTAATGTTCTGTGTTATGGCCCGGTACGTTAAGAACTATTTAGGTGTCAAATTCATCAAGGGTAACAGCTCACTGTCATAACAGAGATCCCCACTGTAGCCAGTCTAGCCTCCTTCCGATGAACACTAAGGGCCTCATTTCAACCCTGGCGGTCACCGACCGGTAGGGTTAAAGTGGGGTATGTACCGCCAACAGGCTGGCAGTACGAAATGCCATATTATGACTGCGGGGTACCACCACGGTCACACCGCCGGGACCAGCGGTTTACCGCCATGGATGTCCCGGCAGTCGCAATCCGCCAGGGCAGCGCTGCAAGCACTGGATTTTGACTCCCCTTACCGCCAGCCTGTCCATGGTGGTAGACACCGCCATGGAAAGGCTGGCAGTAAGGGGACTCAAGGGGACCCTGGAGGCCCCTGCGCTGCTCATGCACTTGGCATGGGCAGTGCAGGGGTCCCCAGGCACAGACCCATCGCGATTTCCACTGTCTGCTTGCCAGACAGTGGAAAGCGTGACGGGTACTACTGCACCCGCTGCGCCGCCACATTGCCGCCAGCTCCATTAGGAGCCGGCTTCAATGTCACGGCCCACATCCCCGCTGGACCGGCGGGCGGAAACTCTGTATCCGCCCCCCGGCCCAGTGGGGATATTGTAATGGGGCCGGCAGGTTTGCAGCTGCAGAGGCGGCCGTTAGGCGGTTCAAACTTGGCGGGCGGCCGCCGCCGGCCACCAATATTGAAATGAGGGCCTAAGTCTGGGGGGGTCTAAAATAACCTTCCATTTTTGGGAATCCGATCAGTGGAATAGAAGGTGTCTAGAGTAGTGTGCACATAGTCTATCAATCACACAAAAGGTGATGGGAGGAATGCTTGCAATTTGTCTAACCACTGACAATCGCTCATGTAGCATTCCAACGCATTGTTCTTTTGCCCACCATGCCTCCTCAGTTTGGACCCAACTGTATGCAAATCAGTGTTGACCGTGCTCCAATAGGAACATTGCAGCCTGAAGTGCCAAATACCTGTTTCGCCCTGATTGAGGCTCTTTAGTCGAGTGTAAGTTTGTTCCAGTGCCACAATGAACACAGGACCTACGTCTGAGCATGCACTCACCACTTAAGGTGATGTAATGGGATGACAAATATTGCCCATGGGGCCGCCCTCACCCCTTTGTAGAGCATTGAAAAATCGCTTGTGTCTAGTGGGTTTTCAGCAGGATTGGATTGGGGATAATTCCCCACTCTGTCTCCTTGGGGAAGACTGTATTGTCCCAGTGGGGCAGAGACATATCCCCTTGTCAGAATGTACCACACTTGACACTTTCTTTTAAAAAAACAAATCCCTGATGTCTAATGGGCTTTCTAGCCCCCAGAGAGGGGTTACATTTGGGTTCAAACCTCCTAATCTGCCTCCCAGGGTGAGGCAGAGAGGCTGGATTTCCCCCTTGGGGTGAGGCATGGCCTTTTGCCAGGGTGGGACGCCCCAACACCTTTCTTTTTTTTAAAACAAAGAAATCCCTGGTGTCTATTGTAATGTCTAGAATTAAAAGAATTAGAGATATAAGCATTTAAGAAAATGTGTTTAGTGTTCTTCCAAGGATTAACACTTTTGCATATCTCAGCTACTCAAAACAGCCGTATTTGAAAATCGTGATCATTTGTTCAATCACATTTGACTTTTTTGACAATTGTTATTCTCTGATGAGGGGGGTCAAAAGATATTTCTCAGCCAGCTTGAAAATTGCTGCTTTGGCCAAAATTGCCATTTTAATGCACTGAAATAAACTGCACTGCAAAGGTGTGTGCTGTCAGAAGTGACTCCCCGAAGCGAGTGCTAGAGGGCAGTCAGAGGCATAAAAAATAGAGACAAAAACAGAAAAAAACTAAGTAATATTGTGAGTCATGAAAATTGCAAATAAGCGCCAGTTGCTTTTTTGTATGTGGAAAAAACATACCACTTTCTCAAAACAAATTTTGATTCTCATGAAAATCGCAATTTATACAAAATTAAAAACAAGCACTGGCATGGCCAAAAGGGTCTCGGCAATCAGAGCTATTGGCATTGTCAATGTCAGTGTCTTATAGCCATATGTCATGTAGTCGAGTGGTTTTATGTGGTGTGGACTGGAATTATGTGGGTTGGATTAGAATTGTTTATTGTGGAATTGTGTGGCATGGAATTGTATGGCGTAGAGTGGAGTTATGTGTTGTGGAATTATGTGGATGGTAATGTGCTACTGAGTGTACTGAAATTTTATGTGGAGTAGAATTGTGTCATGGAGTGTAATTATATGGAGTGGTATTGTGGTGGAGTGGAATTATGTGGTGTAGTGTTGAATTTTGTGGCATTATGTGGAATTCTGTGTTGTGAATTTGATATCTGTAATGTGTAGTGGAATTGTGTTGTGGAGTTGAATTATGTGGTTTGATGTGGAATTATGTGGTGTGGAATGGAATTGTGTGGTGCTGAATTGTGTGGCATGCAACTGTATGGCGTTGAGTGAAATTATGTTGAGTGGAATTTTGTGACATCGTGTGGAGTGTATTTATGTGGATTGTTGTTATATGACATAGAGTGGATGTATGTGGGGTGTTTTATGTGGTATTGAGTAGCGTGTAATTAGGTGGAGTTGAATTATGTGGTGCTGAGTAGTATTTCGTGGAGTGTAGTATATGTTGTGTGGTGTGGAATTGTGTGGTGCCGAATTTAGTGGTGTAGAATTGTGTGGTGTTGTGTTGAATTATGTAGAGTTGAATGCTTGTAGCCTATCTACTGCAGTGCTGAGGGAGCAGCTTCATGGGAGGTGAAACAATGTTGTTTCTCTTTTCTGTCCTCTCCCCCCGAAACTGGCTAAAAGAGTGTGATTGGTATCCAGCAGCTGTTGCTGCATAAGCCTTCGAGTCATGAGATGAGTCCAGCTTCAGGCAGTTGGATTTATGTCCACTATGAAGTTTTAATGTGTAAATCAATATTTTAAACTTGCATTACACACAGTGTAAGATAGACTGCTACACAATGCACAAAAAGATAAAATGTTGCTTTTAAACGGAGCTGGCATTTAGCGCTGCCCAGGGCGCTGATGGTCAGGGGGGCGCACAAGCCTGCTTGTATACAGGCCATACATCAGTCGTTATCTGATGTGATTTTGGTAAACTGCCCTTTAATCTTTTCTCCAGCTGCTCGCGTCCTGCTTGTAAAACAATCCCCCCACTTCCCTCCATTCTCCCCTTTTCTTATACTGCTCCCCTACTAGTCCTACTCCCCTTCCTTCTCCCCTCTTCTTATACTGCTTCCCCCCGGGACCCTCACGTTCCATTTGGTGCTGGTGTCAAAGAACAAACAAACACAAATGATGGACAGAATGTGGAACCAAACAAACATTCACCCCCAGTCACAGATCTGGGTTAATCCATCAGTTATTTTGCTCACCATGCCAGCCCAGTTTGGACCTAGACATATGCAAATCAGTCTTGACCCTGTTCCTCATGGGAACAGTCCAACCAGAACTGCCAAGCCAGGTCCTCCCTGAACCAGAAACAAGCATCCTGGGACCGGATTCAGGGTATCACCCTTCATCAGCCAGGCTAGCTTAAATTCAGTGGCACAGTGAGCCCGGTACCCACATCTGGGCATACCCAGCGCACTTATGGTGACAAAAGCAAACAAACACAAATGATGGATGGAATGTGGAACCAATCAAACATTCACCCCCTGGGAACAGATCTGGGATTAATCCGTCAATTATTTTGCTCACCATGCCACCCCAGTTTGGACCTAGACATATGCAAATCAGTCTTGACCCTGTTCCTCATGGGAACAGTCCAACCCGAACCGCCAGACCAGGTCCTCCCTGAACCGGAAACAAGCATTCTGGGACTGGATTCAGGGTATCACCCTCATCAGCCAGGCTACCTTGAATCCAGTGGCATAGTGAGCACGGGACCCACGTCTGGGCATACCCAGCGCACTTACGGCGACAAAAGCAAACAAATACAATTGATGGGTGGAATGTGGAACCAATCAAACATTCACCCCCAGTCACAGATCTGGGTTTAATCCATTGATTATGGTGTCAAAGAGGTTCATGGAAGGTGAGCAAGAGGCCCCGAAATGTGTGCTCAGAGCAGGCCTGTCACTGAGTGAAACAGGCAGTGACTGACCTGTGAATACAAACGTGTCACCTACGAAGCCCACCAGCAGGAGGAGGCAGGCAGGAGAAAGCAGCATACTGCCACGGTGGTAGTGAAGGTCTTGGGTAGTAGTGAACTCTCCATCCCTTCCCAACAACTTTGCATGTCTTTTTACTCCTAGGTAAAAGGCACAAACGAGGTTAGTGGGAGAAGGGGGCTTAGGCCCAGGGTCAAGTCAGAGTTCAAATATTACTCTATGCTCATTGTGGGCATGTATTATGTGCTGTATTTTCTTTTTGCAGTGTGGTACTTGCAGTTTTGTTTCCACTGCTAAGTACGGGATACTAAGTTGCAGGATGCAGATTAAAATACATATTTACTAAGCTAACAGAAGCTAGGGAAATATTTTATTGAAAAGGTATAGGGGGCACCAAATTTGGTTTCGCCCAGGGCGCTAACTGTTCAACGGCTGCCCCGCTTCCAAAATTTTGTTTTTAGTAATACTCAGACTGCATATGATGCATTTTTTTAATATAGCTGTCCCTTAAAAGCAAGCACTTCACAGTACAGCTGATAACTCCCTTGCTCCCTTACCTTCCTGGCAAAATCCACATTAAAAAAAATTAAGGCTTCTTAAAACCTTTTTACAGCACATATTTGTTGGCAGTCAAAGCTCGCCAGTGCATGCTTCTGTAGTTGGGGACCCGCGGCTTCACCATTGTGACCTTCTGTTACAATAACTCAAAAAGCCTGCCACTGTTTTTAGAATTAAAATGCACACCACATATGCGAAGTAAGTTGGATGTCCCTACAATACATTGCAACATTTATTTTCTTGAGGTGGTGTGCGTGGAGCTTTGCCTCTAATGAGGAAAGTGGCCATGAGTTACAGAAACTATGCTCTTTCTCAAATTTAACCAGTGTATCACTGTACAAATTCTCCACGCTGGCAGGGGCTTTAATGCATGACGAAGACACTGGAACCCTTGTTACACTTGGCAGACCTGGCAGGCCTCGCTATGATGGTATAATGATAAAATGAACTCTCTGTGGAAGACATTGGCCTATCTGACTCCTCTGCACAAGCTACCATCTGTGGTTCTGTAGCTTATGTAAACAAGCGCCTGCAACTGATGCGCTGTTACTCCTTAGTGAAGAGCGGTGGCTGCTGTTCTGCCCAAAACACTCCCTCCAAAGATAAAGCAATTTTGGCGAACATAACATGTTCGTTTAAACATATATGCCAATCTAAACATCCACCCACTGCAGTACAAGCTCATTGTTTGGTATACACACAGCAGACGGGATCCTGTAAGAATCATTGACCTACTCTTGGCTGCAGATGATACGGTCATGGCGACAGATGTTAATCTTCTAATCACTTTTCATGTAAGTGCTTCCAACACCATTGTCCACATAAAAACCTAAAAAGCATTCTTACATCACAGGTTCTAACCCCCCCCCATTCGAACCAATCTGAAAACGGGCAGGCAATTACATAAAAAGCACTATTATAAAAAGGCAACAATGGTTTATGTTAATGCACATCCAGTTTGTATTCCAAAATTATTTACAAAGTTTCGGTGCTCATACCCTACAATACACGGGTTGCCCCAACGTGTACACTTTAGCCAGAAACAAAATTTCGTTTAGATGAACAATGCCAATACAAAGTAATGGAGCACAAAAATCAAAAATGTAAATAAAAATGTTTTTTGTTTTTTAGTGTCATTTCATTTCACATATATTAAATAAGAAGGGCACGTTGATATAAAACAAATTAAATAACAGTAAAAAACAAAAGAATGTATTCACATTTTTGATTTTTGACTATTAATACATCCTTATTAGAGTGCTCCGTTATTTTGTGTTGACTTACATGAAAAGTGATTAGAAGATTAACATCTGTTGACACAACCATTTCGTCTGTATTGGAGAAAAAAATGATTTGTTCTGCCTCAGCTCCCACGGGCTGCTGTTTTCATTTCAAATTCCTCAAGTTACATCGGGCTTTTTACTCTGGAGTACAAGCGCAGGGCAAAATACGGCGCCCAAGGGGGGGTATGCATATGCTGGATGAATATATTTACCAAAGGAGGGGGAGGAGTTCAGCAAGTGGCTCTTTCCACTAAAACAGGGGTAGTGGCTGCAGCGCGAAAGCCTACATTATTCCACTCCCGGGGCTTAAAGAGCAAATGAAAATATGAGTGATGTTTATGGTGCTTGGAGCAAGGAAGAGCACACCGACATTAAACAGGTTTTTGTGTGTTTTCGGTAGTAGATGAAGTGCTTAAGCCTCCATTCTTCCGCTCCCGTTGCTTAAAGAGCAAGTGAAAACACAAGCACTGTTTACGGCGTTTGGAGGAAAGAAGAGCACACCAACACCAAACAGGTTTTTGTGTGTCTTTGGTAGTAGCTGCTGCGCGTAAGCCTCCGTACTTCTGCTCCTGTTATTTAAAGAGCAAGAGAAAACATAAGCGCTATTTACAACTGCGCTGGGGCATGTGAAAACACAGCACTCCTGAGGAGGGCTTGTAAGCCAAGAAAAAAGAAGCCTCTAAAATGGTGATAAAATGATAGCAGTGGAGAGACAGCGTACTTAGTTCCTGCTCTCGGGGAATGGTACCCTCAGGAAGAGTCATGACAAAGGGGTGCCATGGGAAAATGGAGAGAGAGAATAGCGAGGATCGAGCCATGAAATGGGAAGCCAATGGCCGGGATGAGCTCACAAAGTAGATACAGCATGTCTCTGTTCGAGACAGCACATGCGCGCCATCTAGAGCTGAGACCTAAAAAACGGCTATGGTTGAGAAAAGACATGGTTTGTTTGTAGGGCACAACACAGCACACACAGTTCACTGCCAATATTGCAACTGGCCTAAGGAGGAGGGGCTTGCCTCATTTGTACCGTGTAGAGGCATACAAATCACCTTACAAGCCTGCGGCATGGGATACTTTTTGTTTGGTGGGCACAGCACAACACACAGACTACATTGGCCTATCTGACTCCTCTGCACAAGCTACCATCTGTGTCTCTGTAGCTTATGTAAACAAGCGCCTGCAGCTGATGCGCTGTTACTCCTTAGTGAAGAGCGGTGGCTGCTGTTCTGCCCAAAACACTCCCTCCAAAGATAAAGCAATTTTGGCGAACATAACATGTTCGTTTAAACATATATGCCAATCTAAACATCCACCCACTGCAGTACAAGCTCATTGTTTGGTATACACACAGCAGACGGGATCCTGTAAGAATCATTGACCTACTCTTGGCTGCAGACGATACGGTCATGTCGACAGATGTTAATCTTCTAATCACTTTTCATGTAAGTGCTTCCATCACCATCGTCCACATAAAAACCTAAAAAGCATTCTTACATCACAGGTTCTAACCCCCCCCCCGACTCAAACCAATCTGAAAACGGGCAGGCAATTACATAAAAAGCACTATCATAAAAAGGCAACAATGGTTTATGTTAATGCACATCCAGTTTGTATTCCAAAATTATTTACAAAGTTTCGGTGCTCATACGCTACAATACACGGGTTGCCCCAACGTGTACACTTTAGCCAGAAACAAAATTTCGTTTAGATGAACAATGCCAATCCAAAGTAATGGAGCACAAAAATCCAAAATGTAAATAAAAATGTTTTTTGTTTTTTAGTGTCATTTAATTTCACATATATTAAATAAGAAGGGCACATTGATATAAAACAAATTAAATACCAGTAAAAAACAAAAGAATGTATTCACATTTTAGATTTTTGACTATTAATACATCCTTATTAGAGTGCTCCGTTATTTTGTGTTGACTTACATGAAAAGTGATTAGAAGATTAACATCTGTTGACACAACCATTTCGTCTGTATTGGAGAAAAAAATGATTTGTTCTGCCTCAGCTCCCACGGGCTGCTGTTTTTTTTTCAAATTCCTCAAGTTACGTCGGGCTTTTTACTCTGGAGCACAATACGGCGCCCATGGGGGGTATGCATATGCTGGACGAATATTTTCACCAAAGGAGGGGGAGGAATTCAGCAAGTGGCTCTTTACACTAAAACAGGGGTAGTGGCTGCAGCGCGAAAGCCTACATTATTCCACTCCCGGGGCTTAAAGAGCAAATGAAAACATGAGTGATGTTTATGGTGCTTGGAGCAAGGAAGAGCACACCGACATTAAACAGGTTTCTGTGTGTCCTCGGTAGTAGATGAAGTGCTTAAGCCTCCATTCTTCCGCTCCCGTTGCTTAAAGAGCAAGTGAAAACACAAGCACTGTTTATGGCGTTTGGAGGAAAGAAGAGCACATCAACATCAAACAGGTTTTTGTGTGTCTTTGGTAGTAGCTGCTGCGCGTAAGCCTCCGTACTTCTGCTCCTGTTATTTAAAGAGCAAGTGAAAACATAAGCGCTATTTACAACTGCGCTGGGGCATGTGAAAACACAGCACTCCTGAGGAGGGCTTGTAAGCCAAGAAAAAAGAAGTCTCTAAAATGGTGATAAAATGATAGCAGTGGAGAGACAGCGTACTTAGTTCCTGCTCTCGGGGAATGGTACCCTCAGGAAGAGTCATGACAAAGGGATGCCATGGGAAAATGGAGAGAGAGAATAGCGAGGATGGAGCCATGAAATGGGAAGCCAATGGCCGGGATGAGCCCACAAAGTAGATACAGCATGTCTCTGTTCGAGACAGCACATGCGTGCCATCTAGAGCTGAGACCTAAAAAACGGCTATGGTTGAGAAAAGACATGGTTTGTTTGTAGGGCACAACACAGCACACATAGTTCACTGCCAATATTACAACTGGCCTGAGGAGGAGGGGCTTGCCTCATTTGTACCGTGTAGAGGCACAAAAATCACCTTACAAGCCTGCGGCATGGGATACTTTTTGTTTGGTGGGCACAGCACAACAGACAGACTTCATTGCTCAGACTGCGTCTGGCCTGGGGACTGCCTGATCTGTACAGTGTGGAGGTACAAAAATCACCTCACAAGCCTGCGGCATGGGATACTGTTTGTTTGGAGGGCACAGCACAACACATGGACTTCATTGCTCAGATTGCAACTAGCCTGAAGAGGCCGGCCTGCCTGATTTGAAATGTGTGAAGGCATAAAAAGCATCCTAGAAGCCTGCGGCATGTGACGCACCCAGGCATGTGCCCAGACATAGACTGGTTCAAAAGTGAGTCCATCTGCTCCCGTCCAAGCACAGAAGAGGCTGAGCAGGGTCCCCCTCTAACGGCTTTCCTCTGAAGTCATCTCTGTATCGCTAATGGGTAAGTGTAAATCTCTCAACCCTGCATGCGCCTCTGCTAATTGCTCCACTACTGACACTTTTTTTGCTTGTGCAGTTGCGGTCATCTCACAGGAAATTTAGCTAGCAGAAAGAGGGCTATCTCTAAATGGAAATGTTCCACCTCCACCCCTCACCCTTCCATCTGTTTCATCTGATAACATCAGAGCTAGCCATGATATAAGATAATGATGTCTTCATTCGGAGGCCAATTCTGGCCCCAAACTGCTAGTGACTAAACTTGCACCGAAAAGCAAGAAAAAAGCTGTCTAGAGTTCAAAACGGGGTGAAAACTTGTGCACACTTACTCAGCCTTCCTTCTGTAGAGGACCATTGAATGGAAGATGTATGTTCTAGGATTAAAGAGTTAAAGAGCTCCTACTTTCAATAACTGCCAGGCTTGACAAGATTGATTCCAAGCTGCTCAAGCTTGGTATAAGTGAGATTATATTGCAAAGAGAGGTTTCATTGTTACACAGTCCCAGGACATTGCAAATGTAGGGCCCCATGTGGGACCTAGCCTCCCAGCTGCTTGCCCCTGCTTAGTACCTCTACCATATTGTCAGACCCTGGTCATATTATCCCTGAAGAAAGAGCTGCTGCTAACCCAAACTTTCCAGCAACGACAACCATTAACAACAACATTTGAATTATTGCCTCACAGCATACCTTACCACTATTAAGTCGTCAGAAGCACAGTCTTTGTCAGTTGCCTCCTGAAGCTTGTCCCAATGTGTTGATACTAGTCAGGGTCCCACATTTGTCTGCTGACTTGCCTGTGACTAGGGAACAGTTGAAGTAGAAAGCTGTCCATATGCTGTTCAAGTATTTGAACTTGAATGTGTATGATTCTAATCAAATATTGTTTGCCAAGCGAGTCCATTGGGTGGGCCCCTCTAGGAAACGTATGGAAGGTGACTGTGTTGTGTTAACCTTTTGAAGACCTTCCTTCATGTGCAACTTACTGACTTGGTTTAATAGTTGGTCAATGAAAAATTCATTGATTGTGGTATTACTACTGGGCTGTTTCTATAGTCTTCTCAGCACTCCACAACCTACGTACATGGCCCATATATCTGGATAACTGGCTTATCTGAATGATGTGTCTCTGAACTGCAAGATAGGATTCTCCCTTTGATGAGCTGAGAAAACCTGGACTGACCAAGATATGTGCCATCTTTAGATTGTTTCACACGCTGCAACAGAATCTATGAACAAGGCACAGATGCAGACTCTTACCCAGATGACCGTTGATGAGGCTTCTAGCACTGATCATTCTGAGATAAGTTATGCAACTAGAGTTGCGGATGTTGAGTTGAATATGGGCAATTTAGGTACAGCTTATCCACAGAGGGAACCTGAGCCTCATGTCAAATAAAGCAGGGAAACATATAATTTGGGCAATCTATATTAGACTTTAGCAGGGATACATTAAAAACGTAATGACCCTGATTGGGGGATCTTTATAGATCAATACAATATTTGTATTTTTTATGAGACATGGTATATTTTTCCTGTTTATAGATCCAGTTTTAGGTCTTTCTTCTTTAATGCAACATGTAATGTTACAGGAAGACCATATGGGGAGCTTATTATATGGGTCAAGAATACAATTAACTGCAAAACTAGTCAGTTAAGTACCAGTTCCTTGGATATACTTGGCATTAATCTGCAAACGCTTTCAGGTTTAGCTGTAAATATTTTGAATGTTTATAAACGCAGTAGTAGGAGTGGCTCTCTTGAAACATTACGATGTCTTGAAAGGTTTTTGGAAAAAATCAGAATGCCAGACCATACAATTGTGGTCAGAGATTTTACAACAACCTTTGAGCCACTGGATAATAGTACATTTTCAGTCACCAGCTTGGAAGATGTAGCTTGGGGGATCCCACTATTAGATTCCTTAGGTGAAAAGGTTGGTCCAGTAAAGTAACTCAAATGCTGATATTAACTATGTCCTTAGGGGTTACAGCCTGCAGCGGAAGGCTCATTCTCTGACCTAAATGGTAACCACATTTATAATAGGACTGGACATTTGACACAAATTGATTACATATTATTAGCCCTCTCACTATGGAAATACTTAGGGGATATGAAGGTGATCCTGTGCTCAGATAGTGATCATAATCCATTATATTTAATTCTAAAGCTCCCCTATAAAATAACTACCACAGCTCCACTGTATTTCACTAAGAAATTGAATTTAACAAATCACAAATGTTCCATTAAATGGAAAAAGATCTCCCAAACACCAGAAAAACTACTGTGCATTTAAAGTGCTGTTGTGGAGGCTATGGGTGTTCTGGAAACTCATTCAGATCAAAGAACTAGCTCAGATAAGATAATAGAAATACATTAAGCTCTATTTAATATTCTAGGCAGTTATTTTAGTACCCCTGCTAGCAAATGTTCTGTAACCTCTAGTAAGCAGGTCACTTAGTTCAAGAGGGACTATAGATCTGCGAAGAAAGAGCTCATTATTGCTATCAAGAAGGGCAACCATGAGCAAGTCAGTGGATGCAGGAAAATCTACAACTAGGCACAGTTTAAAACTTTAAAACCAAGAGAGAATGGGATACTAATAGATGGCAGGATATGCTCTAACCAGTTAAGGCTAAAAATCATAAAGCTTTTTGGCAGCTAACTGCATAAGAAGATAATGTGGGTCCCGCCAGTACACATTTTCATATCTGTAGGATGTTGGCTCTGTATGAACTATCTCAAAGTGAGAGATAGTGTGCACAGAGTCCAAGGGTTCCCCCTAGAGGTTGATAGTGGCAAAATTAGATAATGCTAATGCTCTATTTTGTGGTAGTGTGGTCGAGCAGTAGGCTTATCAGAGGGTAGTGTTAAGCATTTGTTGTACACACAGGCAATGAATGAGGAACACACACTCAAAGACTTAACTCTAGGCCAATAGGTTTTATATAGAAAAATATATTTTCTCAATTATTTTAGAACCACAAGATTCAAAATTTGAGGTAAATACATAAAATACAAGGTACTTCACACAGGTAAGTATAGAACTTTGATTTAAAACAGTAGTACACACAGTTTTGATTAAAATGGCAATAAGCTATTTTAAAAGTGGACACAGTGCACAAATCAACAGTTCCTCAGGGAGGTAGGTAAGTTTGGTTAGTTTTTGCAGGTAAGTAAAGCACTTACACAGTCAGTCTCCTGGGAATAGGCAGTCCACCATTAGGGGTTCAAGGCAATCCCAAAGTCACCACACCAGCAACAAAGGGCCGGTCTGGTGCAGAGGTCAAAGGAGGGCCCAAAACACATAGGCGCCTATGTAGAACAGGGATGCTCTGGTCCCAGTCTGCTAGCAGGTAAGTACCTGCGTCCTCAAGGAGCAGACCAGGGGGTCTTTGTAGAGCAATGTGGGGGGCACACACAGGCACACAAAACACACCCTCAGCGGCAAAGGGGCGGCCGGGTGCAGTGTGCAACGCAGGCATTGGGTTTGCTATAGAAAGCAATGGCGGGACCCCGGGGGTCACTTAGGCGATGCAGGCAGGGGACAGGGGGGCTTCATGGGCCAGCCACTGACTGGGCTAGGGTGAAGGCCACCTGCTGTTCACTCCTGCACTGGTAGGAGGTTCCTCTCGGTCCTGTGGGCTGCGGGTGCAGTGCTTGGCCCAGGTGTTGGGTTCCTTTGTTACCAGGCAGTTGCGGTCTGGGGGAGCGGTTAGATCCTCTATGCAGGCGTCGCTATGGGGGTGCTTGGAGGTTATTGGAGTCGCCTGCGAGTCCTCTCTGCAATGTTGGTCTCTCCAAACTTGAGCCGGGGGCGTCAGGTGTAAAGTGTGAAGACTCACGCTTCCGGCGGGAAGTGGAGTCTCTTTAAAAGTTGCTTCAAAGTTGCAAAGTTGTTGCAGTTTCTGAACAGTGCAGCTGTTCTCTGAAGTTTCTTGGTCCTTTAGGTGCAGGGCAGTCCTGTGAGTCCTCAGAGGTCGCTGGTCCCGTCGGATGCGTCGCTGTGCAGGTTCTTTGAGTCTGGAGACAGGCCGGTAGGGCTGGGGCCAAGTCAGTTGGTGTCTCCGTCGCCTCTGCGGGGCTTTCAGGTCAGCAGTCCTTCTTCTTTCTTCAGGTTGCAGGAATCTGATTTCCTGGGTTCAGGGTCGCCCCTAAATACTAAATTTAGGGGTGTGTTTAGGTCAGGGGGGCAGTAGCCCTAGAGGGTGGCTACACCTTCTTTGTGCCTCCTCCCAGAGCGGAGGGAGGCACATCCCTATTCCTATTGGGGGAATCCTCCACACTCAAGATGGAGGATTTCTAAAGGCAGGGGTCACCTCAGCTCAGGGCAACTTAGGAGCTGTGGAGACTGGTAGGTGACTCCTCCTTATTTTTCTCATTATCTCCTCCAGACTTGCCGCAAAAAGTAGGGCTGTGGCCGGAGGGGCGGGAATCTCCACTAGCTGGGATGCCCTGGGGTGCTGTAACAAAAGGCATAAGCCTTTGAGGCTCTCCGCCAGGTGTTACAGTTCCTCTAGGGGGAGGTGAAAAGCACCTCCACCCAGAACAGGCTTTGTTCCTGGCCACAGAGTGACAAAGGCACTCAGCCCATGGGGCCAGAAACTCGTCTGATTGTGGCAGGCTGGCAGAAACTGGTCAGCCTAGCACTAGGAGTCTGACTGGTATTCAGGGGGCATCTCTAAGATGCCCTCTGGGTGTATTTTACAATAAATCCCACACTGGCACCAGTGTGCATTTATTGTGCTGAGAAGTTTGATACCAAACTTCCCAGATTTCAGTGTAGCCATTATGGAACCGTGGAGTTCGTAATTGACAGACTCCCAGACCATATACTCTTTATGGCTACCCTGCACTTACAATGTCTAAGGTTTTGCTTAGACACTGTAGGGGCATAGTGCTCATGCAACTATGCCCTCACCTGTGGAATACTGCACCCTGCCTTAGGGCTGTAAGGCCTGTTAGAGGGGTGAATTACCTATGCCACAGGCAGTGAGAGGTGGGCATGGCACCCTGAGGGGAGTGCCGTGTCCAATTAGTCATTTTCTGCCCACCAGCACACACAAACTGTGAGGCAGTGTGCATGTGCTGAGTGAGGGGCCCCCAGGGTGGCATAATACATGCTACAGCCCTTAGAGACCTTCCCTGGCCACAGGCCCCTTGGTACCAGGGGTACCATTTACAAGGGACTTAACTGTGTGCCAAGGCTGTGCCAATTGTGGAGACAAAGGTACAGTTTAGGGAAAAAAACACTGGTGCTGGGGCCTAGTTAGCATGGTCTCAGGACACTTTCAATCATGACTGGCATCAACAAAAGGTAAAATGTTAGGGGGTAACCATGCGAAGGAAGGCATTTCCCTACAATATCCAACCTGCAATTTGGGTAGATCACTTTATCAACTGTTTTAGCAATTGCCCTGAGAACGATAGAAGAGATAATGCTCTGGAATATAACAGCCCTGGCAGAATTTATGATACATTGAAACTTAATTTGAATGACACAGTCAGAGCCATCCTAGATACAAAACAGTAAGCCATTGGGTCCTGATAAAATCGTAGGGGATCTGTCTGGATCTAAAGTAGATATTAAGGACCCACATGTAAACATTTTAAGTAATACAGTCTTGTGTAGTTGGCTGATGCCATCAACATGGAGAGTCAGAAATAGTCACTATGTATTAAAAAAGCGGGGGATGAAGGCAACGCATGTAACTATTGGCTGATAAGTTGTAGGAAAGTACCATCTTGCCTGGCATGTTACCCCCATTTTCACTGTATGTATGTATGTTTTAGCCCCTGTGTCACTGGGATACTGCTAGGCAGGACCCCAGTGCTCATAGTATGTGCCCTGTGTGTGTTCTCTGTGTGGTTCCTAACTGTATCACTGAGGCTCTGCTAACCAGAACCTCAGTGTTTATGCTCTCTCTGGTTTCTAAATATGTCACTGCAGGCTAGTGACTTAATTTACCAATTCTCATTGGCACGCTGGTACACCCATATAATTCCCTTGTATATGATACTTAGGTACCCAGGGTATTGGGTTTCCAGGAGATCCCTATGGGCTGCAGCATTTCTTTTGCCACCCATAGGGAGCTCTGACAATTCTTACACAGGTCTGCCACTGCAGCCTGAGTGAAATAACATCCACGTTATTTCACAGCCATTTTTCACTGCACATAAGTAACTTATAAGTCACCTATTTGTCTAACCTTCACCTAGTGAAGGTTGGGTGCCAAGTTATTTAGTGTGTGGGCACCCTGGCACTAGCCAAGGTGCCCCTACATCGTTCAGGGCAAATTCCCCGGACTTTGTGAGTGCGGGGACACCATTACACATGTGCACTATACATAGGTCACTACCTATGCATAGCGTCACAATGGTAACTCCGAACATGGCCATTTAACATGTCTAAGATCATGGAATTGTCCCCCCAATACCATTCTGGTATTGAGGGGACAATTCCATGATCCCCCAGGTCTCTAGCACAGAACCCGGGTACTGACAAACTGCCTTTCCGGGGTTTCCATTGCAGCTGCTGCTGCTGCTGCCAACCCCTCAGACAGGATTCTGTCCTCCTGGGGTCCAGGCAGCCCTGGCCCAGGAAGGCAGAACAAAGGATTTCCTGTGAGAGAGGGTGTTACACCCTCTCCCTTTGGAAATAGGTGTGAAGGGCTGGGGAGGAGTAGCCTCCCCCAGCCTCTGGAAATGTTTTGATGGGCACAGATGGCGCCCATCTCTGCATAAGCCAGTCTACATCGGTTCAGGGATCCCCCAGCCCTGCTCTGGTGCGAAACTGGACAAAGGAAAGGGGTCTGACCACTCCCCTGACCTGTACCTCCAGTGTGTCCCAGACCTCTGCCATCTTGGAAACAGAGGTGTCAGGGCACACTGGACTGCTCTGAGTGGCCAGTGCCAGCAGGTGACGTCAGAGACCCCCTCTGATAGGCTCTTACCTCTCTTGGTAGCCAAGCCTCCTTTCTTGGTAGCCAAACCTCCTTTTCTGGCTATTTAGGGTCTCTCCTCTGGGGAATTCTTCAGATAACGAATGCAACAGCTCACCAGAGTTTCTCTGCACTTCCCTCTTCGACTTCTGCCAAGGATCGACAGCTGACTGCTCCAGGACGCATGCAAAACCGCAACAAAGTAGCAAGACGACTACCAGCAACATTGTAGCGCATCATCCTGCCGGCTTTTTCGACTGTTTCCTGGTGGTGCATGGTCGGGGGTCATCTGCCTTCACCCTGCACTGGAAGCCAAGAAGAAATCTCCCGTGGGTCGACGGAATCTTCCCCCTGCTAACGCAGGCACCAAAAGACTGCATCACCGGTCCTCTGGGTCCCCTCTCATCCTGACGAGCGTGGTCCCTGGAACACAGGAGCTCTATCCAAGGTATCCAAGTGACTCCCACAGCCTTCAGTCTAGGTTTGGTGGAGGTAAGTCCTTGCCTCCCCACGCTAGACTGCAAACTTGCGTGATTTGCAGCTGCTCCGGCTCCTGTGCACTCTTCCAGGATTTCCTTTGTGCACAGCCTAGCCTGGATCCCCAGCACTCCGTCCTGCAGTGCTCAACCCTCTGAGTTGGCCTCCGGCGTCGTGGGACCCTCCTTTGTGACTCTGAGCCAGCTCTAGTTCACAAATCTTCTAAGTGCCTGTTCGGGTACTTCTGCGGGTGCTGCCTGCTTCTGTGGGGGCTCTCTGAGTTGCTGAGTGCTCCCTCTGTCTCCTCCCCCAAGGGGCGACATCCTGGTCCTTCCTGGTCCCCAGCAGCACCCAAAAACCTCTACTGCGACCCTTGCAGCTAGCAAGGCTTGTTTGCAGTATTTCTGCGTGGGAACACTTCTGCAACCTTCATCGCAACGTGGGACATCTTCCATCCAAAGGAGAAGTTCCTTGTCCTCTTCGTTGTTGCAGAATTCCAAGCTTCTTCCATCCGGAGGCAGCTTCCTTGTACCTTCATCCGGGGTTTCCTGGGCTCCTGCTCCCCCTGGACACTATCGCGACTCTTGGACTTGGTCCCCTTGCTTTGCAGGTCCTCAAGTCCAGGAATCCATCTTCAGTGCTTTGCTGGTGTTTGTGGTTCTTGCAGAATCCCCCATCACGTCTATTGTGTTCTTTTGGGGTAGTAGGTGTACCTTAATCCTACTTTTCAGGGTCTTGGGTTGGGGTATCTTGGACACCCTGACTGTTTTCCTACAGTCCCAGCGACCCTCTACAAGCTCCCATTATTCTGGGGTCCATTTGTGATTCGCATTCCACTTTTGGAGTATATGGTTTGTGTTTGCTTTACTTTTCTGACTCTTACTTACCTGTTTTGGGTTTGTGTACATATAACTTGTGTATATTACTTACCTTCTTACTGAAGGTGCTCACTGAGATACTTGTGGCATATTGTCATAAAAATAAAGTACCTTTATTTTTAGTAACTCTGAGTATTGTGTTTTCTTATGATATTGTGCATATGATACAAGTGGTATAGTAGGAGCTTTGCATTTCTCCTAGTTCAGCCTAAGCTGCTTTGCCATAGCTACCTTCTATCAGCCTGTGTATATTACTTACCTTCTTACTGAAGGTGCTCACTGAGATACTTGTGGCATATTGTCATAAAAATAAAGTACCTTTATTTTTAGTAACTCTGAGTATTGTGTTTTCTTATGATATTGTGCATATGATACAAGTGGTATAGTAGGAGCTTTGCATTTCTCCTAGTTCAGCCTAAGCTGCTTTGCCATAGCTACCTTCTATCAGCCTAAGCTGCTAGAAACACCTCTATTCTACTAATAAGGGATAACTGGACCTGGCACAGGGTGTACGTACCACAGGGTACCCACTATAAGCCAGGCTAGCCTCCTACATAAGTCTAATCAATAGCCTCCAGAAAAGATTTGGTCGCCAAGTGCTAATTAAATAACAAGAGTGGCTGGATACCTATAACATCCTGATACCCATATAAGCTGGTTTCAGGGAAATTTTGAGTATTATTGATCAGGTGTTCAGGTTTGATTTCATTTACCGGGAGATAGCTGTATACTTGTATGGCATATTTGTTGATTTTAACTCGACCTTCGACCTGATACCTCGGCCAAAACTGTGAGCTGACCTGGCCAGATGGGGTTCCAAACAACATCATATTGGTCATTGTTCATATGCATAATGGAAATTATGCTTGAGTGAGGTGTGGTGGTCAAGGGGAATTGACTGAGCGTATCTCAAAAGAGAGAGGGGTACGGCAGAGATGTATTATGGCATTAACATTATTCTTCTTGTATATCAACAATGTCTTCAGTCACCTTAATAGTTGTACTAATGGCTTACCCATAGTTGCATATTTCAGGATGCCTGCTCTACTCTTCACCGAAGATACCTTCCTCATTTCCCAAAAACCTTGGAAACTGTTAAAAAGTTTATGGAATTTTGTGACACCTGTGGATTAGAGTTTAACCCCTTAAAGTCTACGTTTATGGCTTTTAATCCACATAAATCATTCTGGGGCGAGATTACAGTGGGAAATTTGAACCTGGAAAGAATGAGAGAGTTTAATTACTTGTGTATAAAAATAACCCTGAGCTTGGGCCGGTCGAAGCATAGTCAAAAGAGTACATTCATACTGCAGCAGAACACCTCAGTGATACTTAGATTTTATAAATCTTCATTCTCCAGATCAGTTTCACCAGTTTTACAAATCTATAACATGCAAGCATTGGGTGGAGCCTTTATGTGGTAGAGTTATGGGAAAATAAATATTTAACACAACTATCATCTGTGGAAAATACGTTTCTGAGATCCCTTGTGGGTTTACCACAATGTACACCACTAATACCTTCACACATTGATTTAGGTATTAACTCTATTGCACAAAAAACATATTTGAGAGTGCCGGTGTCCTGGAGGAAATTGTGGAGTATTGAAGAACTGATCAATGGTCTGGGTTAGGAGAGTTCATAGCTATGTATACTTCCAACAAAACCCCTCGGCTTATCCTGATGTGCTTAAAGCTAACTAGTTTGGGTTTGAGTGAGCTCTGGACTGCCTGGAGTAATGTACACAGTGTATCCAAGAATTTGCTCACAGAAAGGTAGTGGCAGGTTGCCCTTGAAAATATGTATGCTACAACTCCACGTTACTTACTTAGGGGATGCTTTTTTATAACATATTTTTATTGATTTTAAACAGGGCATATGCACCAGGCGAGTACACAACTGAACTTGCAGCACAGCAACTGTATGAACAACTAAGCCATCCCCATAAACCGTACAACAGATCAGCACAGAACATTTTCCTTCCCTCACTCACAGTCGAGCCAGCACCCACAATGTGTCTGCCATGTCATGCCTACCGCACCCCCATCCCATGGCCCCATCTCAGGCCGTGGCTGTATTTGTCAGACTTTCCTCATCCATGGACGGGCAGGGTTTTCAACTCTCTGGAGGGTGATACAGTGATCCTGACACCATACTTTACAGTGCTTCAAAGGATATCCCCTTGCTTTCTAGATGGGTATTTCCAGGCTATGCAGCGGTCCATCCCCGCCCTCCTCCACTGCAAGGTCAGAGGGATGCAGTTTTTACAGGTCCTGGCAATGTCCCTTTTCGCCAACATCAAGACCAGACACAGTAGCTCGGGGTGGTATCTATCCGATCGTATGTTCTCTGTGACATTGAGAATGACCAGCTTGGGATTTCGAGGCAAGGTCCACCCCAATACCCATTCCAAGCATGACAATGCCTACTCCCAGCCAGGGGGCACCCAACCAAATTGTGTGGATCAGGTCCCCTGGTTGTGTCGAGCAGTGTAGGCACGCCAGCAAGGTGTCCATCCCTATTCTCCTCAGCTTCTCCAGCGTATAGTAGACCCTATTCAAATACTTCCACTGTATGAGATGAAACTGTGAGGCAACCAATGTTTCACAGGAGGATGCACAGGCCTCTCTTTTAGTCCGGCTCGTTGGTGAGACCTCCTATGTACTGGGTATGGGTGTGCCAGAGCTGCAGATACTGGAATATGGGCTGTTTATTTGACTGTAAATTTGATTATTGTTTTGAACCAGTTAGGGACTATATCACACCGCCTGTGGCAAGGCAACTATATTTAAAATGTATATTTGCAAACCTCCCTATTAATGGTTTCTGTGTAGAATGGTGAATCATGCTGTCAGAAACCGATCTTTGCCCAGTCTGCAAATGGTATTGGGAAATGATAGCACATTTGCTGATTTTGTGAGCGTCCCTGAAAGTAACAGTTAGTCCCAGTTTGCAGGCTTCTTGGGGTAAACCAATACTGAGTAGCTTTGAGGATTGTGAGATCAGATACTTGTGAAGTGATTGTTATTAGCCTAAAAAAGTATTTACATGCTGTGTGGATTTTGAGAATGAGAGTACTGGAATAATATAGATTTAGAAAATCTAATATATGTAGCTCTTTTATAACGGCTTTTACTAAATGGTTCTTAATGGTATTCAGGCCTTGAAAAATCATAACATTTTTACTAGACCTGCAGGTCGAGAAACTTGAATAATCTACTTGACCTAACTGTAATATACTTGACCCGGAAACGGGTCTCAAATTATGTGATCCTAAGCAAATATTGTATTTCACAGTCGCCTTTTCCTTCATTCTCACATGAGTGCACCTTCAAATATGTGAGTTCAGCATTTCTGCTGTAAAACAAAATCCTCTTTTGTTTGATTAAATACACTAAACGTTTGCTTCATGTATAGTAAATCTAGCCCACATATAGGGTACACATGATCCATGCATGACTTGCCTCTTTGTTTATTTATAGCTTTGCCATCAGGGCAGGAGAATTTATCAGTTTATGTTTAAACACTCAGCTTTTGATAAATATATTACTAAAGCATGATGTGGTAGTGCACTGTCATTTACAGACAGTAAATTTCCAAGAAATGTCCAAAAACCTTCCCACTAACTTGCAGCTTTACTGATAAAACTATAAAGGGTGTCATTTTGACCCTGGTGGTAAAAACCACCTACCGCTGCGCCGACGGCTGCCAAAAGACCGTCGCCGCGGCTACCAGCCGTCCGCCCTATTATGACCACAGCCGGATTTCCACCAGAAGGATGGCGGAAATCTGGCTGTGGCCATGCCGGCGGATGTGTGTGTGTGTGTATGATGTGTTGTGTGAATGCGTGTGTACTTGTATGTATGTAAGTGTGTGTGGATGTGTGTGTGAATGGATGTCTGCATGCGTGGATGAAAGTGGGAATGAGTGTGTGAATGCGTGTGTGAATGAAGGTGCGTGAATGAAGGGGGGCTGTAGAGGGAGGGGACTGGGGGAAACCTGTGGAGGGGGGCGGAGGAGACCCCTATCAGTACCAGGGAAGGAATTCCCTGTCCATGATAGTGCCTCCCGCCATGGTTTTCGTGGCGGTACAGTTGCCACGAAAACCATGGTGGTAGGCGGGGTCATAATCCCGCAGGCGGGCTAGTGACGGCCGCCGGGCTGGAGACTGAAGTCTCCATCCCGGCGGTCGTTACCGCTGTGGCAGGCGGTGTGGTACATTGTCTTAATATGGAGAAAAGTACGCCAGCCTATTGGCAGTACTTTCCTCCATATTAATGCCGTCCGCTGGGGTCATAATGACCCCCATAGTGTATTAAAAATAATCTGTGAAAACGGAGTTTCAGAAAACATTTATCATTCGCACATCATCAAGTAAAGTGTTCTGACTTTTTTTCGTCCTATTAAAAAAAAAAATAATAATCATCACACAGAACTACAAAAAATGGTCTTTCACAGCTACTGAAATATATTTTGAAATATTTGTAAAGTAGACTAAGTTATATAAATGTTGTGTGTTAGGAAAAACCTGATACCAAAAGCCTTTAATTTCTCATAGGTCAGACAGTTCACCTTACAAAATCCTGGAACTCTGCAGTCACAAGGGAAAGTATTTGCATTGCAAGAAGACAAACTGACTTTTGACCTCTGTCTCTGAACACAGGGCAAATGTGACAAGAATAAGATTTAAAGGCATCTTAATTGCTAATTCAGTTTCTGACTGAACAGAACACCTGTTCTTTGTCCACTGAGTCAAGTGAAATCTAAAATTAGCTCGACCTCACAAAACAAAACTGGCATAGCGAGTGGTGAGTAGATTTTTGGTATTGATGATGATGATCAGAAAAGTCACTGGTAGAATGTAGACAGATACTGCAGGTCTTGGCATCGATAGGAACCTGCGGGCAAGCCTGATGCATTTGATCAAAGACGAGTGACTTAAGTGCATCACAAAAAACATAGAAATTCACTTGAAAGTGAAGTAATGGTTCAGCAAATACAAACTTGTAAACTCCTGCAATTCCCCATTTATGGTATGCCATGCTCATAATAACTTGTGCCACCTAACATGTTTTGTCCTTGACAGACAGCTATTTTTCATGTACAATAAACAAAGCATATGTGTTGAGTGAATTATGGCTGCAGAGGAGTTTTACGGGTTTGTATTTGCTGAACCATAACTAACATTTAACTGTGTTTTTACTCTGAATATAGTTATTTAAATATTCATCTGTAGAAAATAAAGAATTTATACCTTAATTAGTCCAACAAGGTAATTCATTTGCAAGTGTCTGTGAAAGATTTTGCTCCTTCAGGCACTTTCTAAATGAGGCTTGAAGGAAAATGCACAACTTTTTGTTCAACATGTCTAATATCTAATAAAGGCTTTCTTTACTAAACTACATACTCAAAATGTCACCTTTTAAACTCACAACCCCCTGTAATGACATGGAGAGGGAGAATGCATTGTATTTTGAGACTATATGACACTTACTCCTCTTCATGATGTGTTGAAGTGCTTTGAGGATAGGTACCATGCTAATTTGTGGACCTCAGAGGTTCTAGTGTTAGTTTTAAGAATCTTCACATATTAAGCCATGCTATTAAAGATTGCTATTACGCACGCTGTTCAGAAAGCCTGCCATTTATAGCCTAAAGGAAGTTAGTTGTTATTGTAATTGATGGAGATGTACGGGTAATTTATAATTCACGATTTTGATAGGGTGTTTGTGATCTGAACGTAAAAGGTCAGCATGTCATCAAGTATGTAGGTCTTACCATAATTAATAGTCCTACTATATTGTGTTATTGAATGGGAGTAGTTTAGTAATACAGCTCTCCATGCTTTAGAATATGCTTATTTGTGCAGTTTCATTGAAACTAGAAGGGAATGGCCATTAATGTTTAGGTAGAAAAAGTGAAAACTGCAGGGCAGAGAACATGTGTGGATTTAGGTAAACAGGTCAGGCAGCAGACCAGTTATATCATTTATTAACATTTCAGCAGGTTTTCTATCTGGTGTCATGCAAGAAGTATGAGTACTAGATGAATTAAAGGACAGAGAAGTTATAGACAGACTCTGTTTCAGTTAATAAACACAGGAAAAGACATGTTATACAATTAACTTGTGTTTTAGGAATGATTCAGATATGGAGTCACGCAGTGAGTAAAAATAGGTTTGACTGTGTGTCTAATAAATTGAACATTCTGTGGCATCTCTAGACATGCTTTTGGTGGCAGGGGGGTAACGGGCCACAGATAAAAAAGGTAGGTCCACCTACAGTAAGCAATTATGAAGATTGTGTACAAGCGTATATCAACAAAAGAGGAATATATGAATATACATGTAAATAAATAAAACACAGTGGTGTAGTTCTAGTTAGGTCAAAGTTTCCATTGGTGTTAGAAACGGGGTCTCTAGTTAGCAGTGGTTTGTACCCTGTCCGAGTAGGAACCCTCACTGTAGTCAGGATAAGGGAGCCACACAGCTAAGATAACCCCTGCTCACTACCTTGATAGCTTGGTGTGAGCAGTCAGGCTTATCTCAGAGGCAATGTTTAAAGTAATTGTATGTGTGCATGTGTACATACACACACACACACTTAGAAAAATAGTCAATATTTTTCTGAGTAGAACAAGACCAAAACAACATAAATCAAACATACGCAAGTAAAGATACAAATGTTTAAAGGTTAAGGGTCTTATTATGACTTCAGCGGCTAGAAATGCCTGTCTGCCGAAGTCCCGATGGGCAGGCTGCCACCAGTGTGGCAGCCTTCCTGTCGGGCCCATTACAAGTTTTCGCCTGCTGGCCCAGTGGGAAACGGCCTACATCATTATCTCTGGCTCATAATAGAGCCGATGGCAATGCTGTAGTGCGTAGGGTGCACCAGCACCTGTCACAATGTTCACTGTCTGCAAAGCCCTTGCCAAGTGCAGAGGCCCCCCTGCACCCACTCTCTGCCAGCCTTTTCATGGCGGGGTTACCGTCATGAAACCGCTGGCTGAGAAGGGGGTCGTAATCCCCAGGGCAGCGCTGCTTGGATTAGGACTGCCAGCACCTCCAGACCGTCGTGTAGTTGCAATCTGACAGTCCAACTGCAGCGCTACCGCCACGGTCATAATATGGCACTCTGACCGCCATCGCGACCCTGGCAGTCATTAGACCACCAGGGTCCTAATGAGGCCCTAAATCTTAGTATAGCAACTATATACATAATAGCTCTACCTGGGGCTATCACAACATTTTGATGGAGTCGTTCCCAACAGTCAGACGCCACTTGCAAGGGAGTGCGAGATAGTCACGGAGTCGCACGGACTCCAGGTACACTACCTTTGGAACACAAGGAAACAAAGACGCTGCACTTAGTCAGGGAGGGGAGGCGCCACTGGAGCTGGTGCAGAGTCGGTTCCTTACTGCTCCGGGGAAGGTGAGGCTTTGGTTCCTTCTTGCAAAGCAGGGGAGGTGAGGTGTTTGTTCCTTATGGTTGCAGGGAGGTGATGCGGCATCGGTGGCGAGGCATCAGTTTCTAACAACAAGGCGGGGTCGATGAATCCAGCAGGTCAAGATGCGAGGCGTCAACTTGTGATCACACCATAGGACCATGTGTGCTGAGGCGGAGTCGGGTGTCACAGACGTCAGGGACACGGCACTCAGGACTCCCGCTGAGGCAGAACTTTGGAGGAGCTGAGGCAGCGTTGGTCGCAGTCATTGCACTCAGCAGGGACCACGGCTCTGGTACAGGCAGCGGCTGGATGTCAGACAGCGGCGCCGGTTTTAAAGTCACTCTGGAGTGGATACACCAGAACTCACTCCCAAGGGCCCAGGAACTGGATTTGGCACCACTTGGTAAGTCAAAACTCTCAGCAAGAGAGCTCAGGCACTGGCAGATTAAGTCTTCTATGTCCCTGAGACTTCTTAACAGGATGCAAGCTCAAAGTCCTTGGATAGCCTTTGGAAGCAGGACGTAGAAAGCAAAGTCCAGTCCTTTCACTCTCAATACAGAAAATGAAAGCAGCAGGCCAGCACAGCAAAGCAACAGGCAGAATCGCAATCCCTTCTACAGCATCCAGCTCTTCTTCCTGGCAGAATGTTCTCAGTCCAGAAGTGTTCCGACTTTGTGGGGTCAGAGGTCCAGTACTTATACCCATTTCTGTCTTTGAAGTAAGCAACCTTCAAAGAGAAGTTTTGGTACTGCACAAGACCCTGCCTTTCCGGCCGTGGCCGCAGACACGCTTCAGAGGCTTTGTGTAAGGACATGCACAGCCGTATTCAGGTACATGTGTGGGTTTGCCCCACCACTCTTGCTTCGGAAGACCCATCAGGATATGCAGGGCACACCTCAGCTCCATTTGTGTGACTGTCTAGAGTAAATTCACAAATAGCCCAACTGTCATCCTGACACAGACATGTATTCCACAGCCAGGCAGAGGCACAGAATGGTTAAGCAAGAAAATGCCCACTTTCTAAATGTGTTTTAAAACACACAAGGGACAACCCAGAGGTACTAAGGGACCAGGGGCAGCTATTTTATAAAGGAACAAGGGTGCATTAGATAAAAAGACGATAGATTTAAATACCACATAGAATCACAATGATGTCTATGGAAAACATGCAATAAACCAGTATATTTATTCCAAACAAAAGTAATAAAACAGTGTAGTGGGAAAACAAAAACATCTTGGAAACCATAAATCATAATTGCTCAGGCATACCCCAAGTGACAGAAAGCACAGTTAAAGTCACAATTTTACAGTACTCTTGCTCATGCCAAAACATATATTATTGTACAGAGTCAAAGTACTAAATATTGACGATGTTTCGATCCTATATTTGATTGATGGGATCATCATCAGGATATAAACATTTTGCCTGAGATGCACATAATTAGTCACTGACTATCTATCCAAGATCAGAATAAACATTTGTAGGGACATCTGTCAATTAATAAGTCCTCAATAAATTGACCGTAGTTATGATCCTCAATCAAGGCCCTCAATGGGAAATTAGCAGTAATTACTTAGGGCAAAACAACTTACTGGATGTCCCCATCAAAACCAGCACAGTCTAAACAGCATAAGGTGTATGCATGTGCCACATGCTGTTTAGATTCTATTGGTTCCAATGGGGACCACAAGCTGGCGATGAGAGCACCCTTTCCCCAGATCCTAGGCTGCGTGTTGGCAGAGGTGCGCTTATTCAGGATCCCGGGGCAAAGGCTGAGGAAGAAAGAGAACAGCTGATCAGGCAACAGTTGACAAATGGAGGTTTGGCCACTTCTTGAGAAGTTCACTCAGGGGTCTCTGCACGGTACCTTACGGAGCGGGCCCCAGTCTGGCAAGTACAGGGGGAGGGTTGCTTTGGGGGACACACTGTTCACAGTGGCACCCAGCCAAGCCAAGCACTCCAATACACATATAGTTACCAATTCTGCACCTCCATGGTAGGAGGCACAACATCTGGGGCGCGATGACTCGCCCCGAACAGTCCCGGTTGTGCACAAAGAGTTACCAGATCCGCTCCTCCCTGGAAGGAGGCACCATGTCTGGTGCGCGATGACTTGAGTCGCACCAGACCATTTTGATCGCACACGAAGTTCCCAATGCCATACCTCCCTGGAATGAGGCGCAATGACTGGTGCACGATGACTTGAGTCGCACCAGACAATTCCGATTGCGCACAAAGAGTTATCGATACCGTACCTCCCTGGAATGAGGCACAAAGTCTTGTGTACGAGGACTTAAGTCGCACCAGACAAATCTGGACACACACAAAGAGTTCCAATCCCGTCCCTTCCTGGAATGAGGCACGTCTGGTGCGCAAAGACTTGAGCCACACCAAACCAATACAGTCACACACACTGAGATGCAAGTTTAGCAGTGCCGCAGGAGGTAGAATGCGACACTGCCACCCCACCACCGAGGGTCGCAACCAGTGAATCGGACACAGCACACAATGAGCATGCAGTCAGGTATCGCACAAGAGAAATGCGGCACACTCAACAAAAGCGGGCCATGATGGGTCCTGCGACCGGTGAATCTGCTCACTACCAAAAAGCCATCTATGCTTGTCATGACCCCACGATGAAGGGCCACACTCCTTGAATGCAGGCAGTACTTTAAGGCTCCACACCAGGCAAATCCAGTCTCCAGGCACAATACTTAATTCCACGCTCACACCGCTGCTGTGACGTCTAGCAGATGATGTAGGCACTTAAGAGGGCACAGCTCTCCAGATGACACAGGTAGAAGGTGTAGGTCCCTCACAGGAAGTCTTTGATGTCCTTGAGACCTCCACCAGAGAACAGGGGGCAAGCCAACATGTCCTTGGAGAGCACACTTCGGGTGCCACACAGCAGAAACCAGTTTGCCCAGGCCAGCCATGATGCAGGAAGAGTGAGCAGTCCCTTCCTAGTGCATTATTTACTCCTTATGCACAACTGACTCTTCTGGCAGTGTGCACTACGGTGTCCAGGGGTTCTGTCCCACATGCCTGCAGTGTATCTCTCCTTTGGTGCAGTGTGGCACCAGTAGTCATACTGTAGTGTGGCTTTGAAGTTGGAGGGAGGTTCAGAGGGCCCTCCCTTTGAACCACAGATGTCTCCCATAAATGTCAGACCTGTCCACAATGCGGCTGTGGAATGTAGATCTTAATCCATAGTGAGGCCATGATGTGGCTCCGATGGGACAAGTGAGTGCCAGAACCTCTCTCTCTAATCTAGCCAGACAAGCCCACAAATGGCCAAGGTCTTTGTTCCAGTTGTGTACCCAAGTTTTTTTAGCTGTCGCTGGGGAATGCACAGATGTGCTCCTCCATCCCCCAGTGTGGACTTGAGTAGAATTAGAAGGCACACAAAGCGTTTTAGAGCAGAGAAATTTCCACTTTCTGGAAGTGGCATTTCTCCAGGATTATTGACAAAACCACCTTTACCATAGAAATGGGTTTTGTCAGGATGAATTCAATGATAGTAAACAATATGAGGCTGCTCTGCTGCAATCCACTGTTGCAGCTAGAAGTAATTGTAACACTTCCCCCATGTTAACCTAAGGGCAGAGCAGCTCTCCTATGCAGTAAAAACACACATGGGTATTCTTTACTCTCTGGGCACACGTGCCCTTCCGCACATACAAGCCGGCACTGGCAGGCTGGACACATCGTTAAAAGCACCATAGGTGCGAGTGCACACACAGGACTGCTAAGACAGGCGGGATACATGTTTAAAGCACCTGTAACTTGAAGAAAAATACTGTGGCCGCCATTACAGGACACAGAGACTTGGTTCCCATGCCCTGAACTTGTTTAAAAAAAAAAAGGGAAAAGGTTAGGGACACCAAACTTTCACTGGCACTCACAATGAGTACCCAGAGGGCCAAAGAATACACAGATTTGTTTTCATACTGCGGGTAGCAGTGTGCTCTTGCAGGACACAGTATGGCCTCTCTGTGAGGTATTGCAGTACTCCTTTGGCAGGCGTAATGCAGGTCTGTGCAAGCTTCACTAAGTGCCTACTGGGGATTGGGTGCAGAGCTTGGCCACAGGCCAGGCCCTCCGGGCAACCAACCGCTACGCCCGGCTAAAAGATGTGCTCAGTGGGGGTGTTGGGTGAATTTGATCAAAAACCCCAGAAATTCACTGAAAAAAACAAACTTTTATTGATGTTATAGTTAGGTGTGGTAGTAAGATCTCACCATATGTTAAAAACATCTGAAATTCACCAAACAAAGATTAAAGTGATGTTATAGTTAGGTACGGCAATATAATTTTAGCAAACATTAAAAAACCTAGAAATGGCTGAAAAAAACAAAGATTAAAGTGATGTTATGGTTAGGTGCTGAAATAATACAAAAACGAATGTTTTAAAAAAAACAGAAAAACTGAAATTTACCAGTTATAGTTCACTGACTTTACTATTGCTTGCACCTGTGCCATGCACTGCTTATGACATCACATACATCACTCATGACAAGTAAGTGTTATAATGGATGACATCACTCAAATGACCTCATTAATGACATCACTGATGACAGCATACAACTGCTGTGACACCGTCCTATGGGGTTTGTGGACTGAAGGTAATTCAACATGTTACACCTGTGGACAATTTTCTATTCACCTCAGTGGGATTACCCACCTAAAAGATTACATATTACCTGCAATTGTGAGTCCAGAGGTACAGTTGCACTGAAAAGACACCATCTGTGAGGCCTTGTGGACAAACCTCTGTGTTGCGGATAAGGGCACAGTGGCATACAACCTTACAGCCACGCTTACAACACCAGTATGAGATAAACTATGTCTATATGGGACACTCCTACCTTGTAAATTATTCTACAATCTGCAGTGTATCAAAATATTCATCAAAGTTATGGAAAGAAACATCCGCATCTTATAACATCCTTGTTACATAGAATTTGTGTACACCACTATATTGCAACTATTTGACATGGCACATGGTCAGGTTCCCCCTGCTGGATAATATTTTTAACAGTAGCTTAAACCTTTTGCACTGATTTTTTTTTAAGCAGGCTTTGGTTTTAAGCCTCAACCTATTTTCAATTATAACCGTACAACTCACAGCAGGTGTGCTTAGCATTTACCTTGTTTAACTTGAAAAACTACTCCCACCTCACACTTTAGTGATTTGTTAACAGTGCACAATGTAACTTTCAAATGCACAATTACAATTCCCTTCAAGGCTTATGCTATTTCTGCGCTGAAGCTCTGTAACTCTATGATGTAAATGACTAATGCGTTATCCGTGATGTCATCACTGATAGCATTTAACATGACAATCGTGATGTAATAAGTGAAAACGTAAGCAGCGTAAGGCAGGCGTGAAAAGCGAAGTATAAATAGAACATCACTATTCCCAGGTTGAGAGGGTAGTGTATGTTTATGCTCGCTGCAGCTATTGTCTGGTGGTGGGACACGGCGGGGGTGGGGGACAATTGCAGATTGGGCGATGGCTCCATCTCTCTACCCCACCACTAGAAACACTATGGTCTTAACTAGCCTGAGAGGTGAGAGCTAGCCACAGGAGCAACTTCGTCCATTTCATATATGCAAGCAACTAGTAAATAGTTGACGGGCTACTTGGGCATCATATTCTCCACTCTACATTATCCCTCAAACATTTTCTCTCCACTCCAACCCTGCAGATGAATATATTTCTTCGTTTTTATGCTGATAAAACCTCACATCCAGCACCAAGTATCGTGCAAAACCAAGTACCAAAACGTGAGGCTCACGATACGCACTCTCCATTTAGGAGGAGCGCCACAGAACAAGGTGCAAAACGTCAGCTGTGCGCCTTGGGCCAAACAGAGAGGAAAAACTCCTCTTCAGACTGCCCTATGATTGGATATTGCGCACGAGGCCGCGAGGATCAGTACTGCTGGGAGTTGCATACTCCCAGCACACTCTGAGCCCCAGCTAGGCGTGCGCGCGCTCCCTTCCCATCTTTGTAATGTCACTGCCTGCACCGCAAGACTCTGTCTATAGGAGAACGCGCGCGACAACAGAGGAAGCAGGGCGCGCCAACCACATAGTTAGGTAGCGCGCGCTCCCCTTTGGCCCTGCGTCGCGCCCTCGCTCACGCCGCCAGGGAAAGGGGGGAGCCACCGCTACGCCACTGCAGCCTGCCCTCACTGAGAGTGAAGAGGATTTAAAAAAAAAAAAAAAAAAAAAAAGAAAGAAAGTGCGCGTGTGAGTCTCGCGAGAGGGCGCGGGGTTTCACTATTGTGTTTACACTAATTATACCACAAGCACCAATAATCTGAACCGAACCGATTTGGATCAAGGCGGAGAAAGGTTCTGGAACACACCCACACCCCCCCGCAGTCCGAGCGGCAGGACCCCCCCTCCCCACAGCGGTCTCCGATGGGAATATTTTAATATCTTTTTTTAAAACTTTTTTATTTTTACTATTTTTGGGAAATCGATTTCATTTTGGAGGTTTTACATTTGTTTTAATTTCCGGGTCCTGGGGGCTTCGGCCCCCCCTCCTACCCCGCCTCGACGGGGACCACAAACCACAGACATCTCCTACAACCTCCTCCCCTTAACCCCGGAGACCCCGTGCTGGTGACCACCCCGCCCCGTCAGGACGCAGCGACACAGGAAAGGCCGGGGACCCGCGGCCTACGGACGCCCCGGGTCTCGAGTGAGGAGGCGGCCGCCGCAGGGGCATCGGTAGACGGCTTAAGGAGCTAGGCGAGGCCGGGGACCCGCCCCGGGCCTCCGCTCCTAGGTCTTGAAAGCGGTGCGAGGAAGAAGCGGCTGCAACGGAATCCAGGTAATGGAGGTAGAGAGGAGGAGAAAAGGGGTTTGATGGAGATACTGTGCGTGCGGGAAGTGGTGGATGCACTGCCTGAGGGGTGAGGGCACTCAAGGCCCATGACTACGTCCAGATCTGCACAGGGTGCAGCATTTATGTGCAGATGCGGAGAAGTTTGGCAGGTCCTTGGAACTGGTCGAAATGGTTATATGTGCATGTGAAAGAGACTTGGGAGGGAAATGCCGAAGCTCCTGGATTCCTTAGGACTCACCAGGAATGTGTCCAGAAATGGCTGACCTATAGGTGTCCCGGGATAGAAGAATCCATCATTTTATTTTCAAAGATGTACATTGCTAATTTTCGGTTGTTTATGAAGGTTACTGTTTAGGGGTACAGAGGGCAATGACCAACTTCTACATTACTCTTAGTTACTCTTTGGTTTACATGTAATATTTGCCGAGTGGAAGATGGATACTACGGGACAAGCTAAATAGCGATGCACTTGGTGGTGTGCTTGCTTGAGCAAGTGGTGGGCAAATGTAGCAGGCTAAAAGTTGTAGGGGCCGTATCTTAGATGATAAGTGGTAGGAGTTGTCGGGCGAATGGAGAAATGTGGTTTTGTATGCACAGTAGACAGCTGCACGTAGAAAGTAGCTTCTGAGACATTGGGCACTTGAAACGGACATTAGATGGGAGTAGGTCATTGTGGAAGGAGATGAGTGTTGGATGAGTAGATGTTGGACAGACCGCAGGCCGGATCCTGCTGTTGTTTTTGGAGATGGGTGACAACGGCAATAGGCGTATTCAGAGGGTGGGCTCTTATCAAACTAATGATGGTTGACCTGTTTCTAAACTGAGAATAAAGGAAAACAGCTACATTAGCAAAGCCGCTTTATTATTGTGGGCCGTTAATGGGTAATGTTTGGCCTACATTATGGGCTAATATATATGGATTACTGTTGAAGAGGAACCTCCAGCTACACTGTTTGTGTGGCAAGAACAACCTTTGTGGAATTAAGTTACATTACTTACTGTTTGGGGTGGGAGGAAGAGTTGACTGCTTCTGAATTAGAATGGTAATGCAATACCTTTTAAATAAAAGTGGTGTGTTATCACCTAGTTTCGACACTTAAGGAACAAAATACTTCATTGACAGTTCTTTGACTTGGAATTTGTAGCTCATGCAGTTCTCAGATTGATTCATATTAGGTCGGCAGTTAATGGAATGATGAATCTATGGGGTTGGTGAGTCTCTGCTTACTAGCAGTCTCTAAGTGCTTGTCACTGTTGAGTGTGCGACTGTGCTTGTGCTGACGTTGACAGTCCGCAGACTGATGAGCGCCTTGGGGTGGCACCTATAATCAGATGGCAGTCAGGCACTTGCAGTTTTCTAGCTAATGGTCCTTTGTTGTTAACCATTTTTTTGGCTGATGTCTGGCGTTAGTCATTGTTGGCCTAATGTGTTGCCTTGCTTTAGCAGCTAGCCAGGTGATGGTAGTCCACAACTGATAGTTAATTGCTAGTGTCTTCCGATGTTGTCAACTCTTACACTGATCTGCCCTCAGAATGAATGAAATATTTTTGTATTATGTGTCTGCAGCTAAAATACTTGGTGAACTGCTATGTTTGAAAACTGACGAATGGGCTCGCATTGGCAGGCGTATACTATCTTGACGCTCTTGGGTGGATGGGAATCTGACCTTACCTGCTGTGGGATCATAGTGATCTTACAAGGGCAGTTCTTCAGGCTTTTGGGCTGGTGTCCACCTGTGCTTGGTAGTTCTTGAGCAGATGGTTGTCATGGCTATCTGGCAATTTTCAGGCTAGCAGGCTTGTGCTGTTGGTGGTTCACAGGTCAATGGCAATCAACACTTGTTTTTGGCAATTCTCAGTAATTCTGCTTATGTTTTCCTCAAGCTTATGTTCTTCTGGCATTGGTAGTACTCTGAGGTCTTGCGATGAGTGTCAGTTCTCGTTCTCATGAGCTCATCACATTTTAATTTTCACACTGATGGCCAGCTCTCTGAAAAGTCCCAGGCTTATTAATGTAGTATATTGAAATTGTTGCACTAATGAACATTGGCTTTTCTAAACCTTGTAGATGATTGACAGACGTTTTTCGAGCTAATAGGTGTTAGCCATTTATATTTTTTCACTGGTGGGCACTTATCAGTGGTAGTTGCCACGGTGATAAACATTTGGCGTTAAAGGTATTATAACTGTTCAGTGTATTACCTTTTCCAATAAGAAACTTGTGTTGACGTTTTTTTCCCCCCATCGATGAGCGTCCAGCTCTTCTATTCCTTGGAATTTTTAGGTTATAGAATTAGGAAGTCTAAGCCTGATGGACTCATGGCATTACGTTTCATAGAATGATGAGCTCTAAGTGTAGGTGGTTCCTTTAAAAAAAAAAAAAAAAAAAACTGTTTATTTGAACATTGCTCATTGTATAGTAGACATAGCAGTGTCAATAACAAAGGAGGAAGTGGCATAAAATAACGTGGCACTTTTACGGCCTGTAACAGTGTCTTGTAGGTAATTGTAAGAGTACTATAGTAGAGGTTATTACCCCGTCTTCTCACAAGTCCCTTATTCATCAGTGCCCCGAAAGTTGCACTAGGGACTCCAAACTTTATCCCATTTATTGGGACATCCCTTACTCTGATAAACCACTTTCTCCTCTCTTTGACACCTGTCCAGGTCTGTTTCCCAATCCACAACCAGTGGGGGAGTGGGCCTTCCCCAAGACTGCAGTGTTCAGTTTAGCAACCCCTATCACCAATGTCGCTCAAATTTTCCGATATTTTTATCATGTTTCACCCCCTGTTATTTGTAATAGAATCCATTTGACATTGTGGGAATAGTTTGCATCATGACCTGAGAGATCCTACCAGTCTCTACACACCAGTAGATTTGTGTTACTGGACAGTCCCATAGGATATGAAAAAAGGAACCCTCCTGCCCACAACCTCAACGGCATAATGGTGTATTAGTCCTCTTTAGCTTATGAAGGAGGGCCCTGGAGTAATAATATATGGGGAGGATCCTCAATTGTATTAGCCGAAATGTCGCTGTTATGGCTCTCTCTCGTGGGCTTTGTAATACTTCTGTCCAGGTGTCATCATCTAAATCTCCCAAGTCTTGGTCCCAGGCCTCTCTGATTGACACCATCGGGTCAGGGGAATTGCTTATACATTTTCTATAGATTTTTGAGTTACCCTTATCAGTCATAAACTCTGTGAGTAGCCTGTCTTCCTGAGGGGTAGCTACTTGTAGTTGTTCCCCTTCTTAATATGGCATCTTAGAACCTGTCCTAACTGGAGACATATATAATGGTATAGATGGTTCTAAGACTTAGCTTCTGTCGTAGGTAAGTCTTGTTATGATAATTGTCGAATATTGCCATATGTTTGGGGAAATGTTCTGTCCAGAAGTGGAGATTCTCCTAATGGCTGATTCGTAGTTTTCAGGTTTGTACCACCATTAAAACTACAATTGCTTTGGTCTATTAACATCCAATGTTATGAGTCCGCAGGCTGTTATGCTTGTAGTTCACAGAATGATGTAAATCAGGTTATGGAAGTTCCTGGAGTGTTGGTTGACACATTGCCACTTCGACTGATTAGCATCGGTGGTCTCTGATGGTTAGTCTGGTATTGGCGATATATTTGAAGTAGTTGATGGGCTTTTTGGCATTGGCAGATCTTGGACTAGTGATCTGTATTGTATCAAAATTTCTCAGACTTACGCCTCTCTCATGTTGGCAGTTTTCTCTATCTTCAAGTGCACACCAGAGTACAACGTACCAAGTAATAAATATCGACTTGTGGTCCTCCATACTTTATGCAGAAAATTGGAAAACACAAATACTATTGGAGTTAAGGTGTCTTGTTTGGATATAGGGAGAGTTTTTGTTCCAAACTCCCAAGCTTCAGAAAAGTAGCACAAGCCGTTTCATCCTATGTTTTCGATGAGCAGAGCAAAATAATAAAATACATGCTTCTGTTTCATCAGTTTGCTCTTTATAAATGCATCTTTTAGATGTCATTGTTTTGAAAGTGTATGGGTTGCAATGCGAAAGTTAAAGTAGCCAGTCTAAGCTCCAGGAATTTGCAAACTATGTTTCAACTTTGCCCAAATACCCGTACACATGTAAAACTTGGGCATTCCTCATTGAGGATGCCAGATGCTCTTTCGTGTTTACTATAGTCTGTGTATTCTTAGTTAAGATGCTTTGATGGATTAATGTGCTTATCACTGCTGGATTAATATAATAACGTGAAATACCTAAATACGCAATGGTTTCATATATATTTGATAACCCAGGAAGATCCATTTGAATTTCTGATTTTCATGATATCTTGAAACTCTGCCCTTGGTGGTCCTAATGTTGTATTTGACCAAAGACGGCCAGAGTGTAGTAAGGTGCTTAGCCCTAATTTTAGGGCCCAAAAACTTCTTATATGCTCATTAGGAATCGCAGCACTAGTTCAAGAAAATAACTCTCAGCCACTCTTTAACTTTTTTAATTTCCATAACCCAAACGTCTAACAAATTTGAAACAGCCAACAGAGTATGTGATATGTATTCCTCATTAAGAGGCAAAATTGTAATAGATGCCCAGCCTTCTAGCAAATTTCAGGGTGGCATTACCCCTATGTAGCTGTATAAAACTAATCCTTTCAGTCTTTAATCCAAAAAGCATTTGGGTCAGAGTACAGAACATCCTGGAATTAACTACAAAGACAGTGTTAAGTAGTTGAGGGTTATGGTATTTCACAGCCTGGCTGACTACATGTAAAAACTAAATTTAGTATTTAAGAAATGGTAAACATTTTCAACTTTTGACTTTAAAACTAAATGCCCATTACTCGAGTGGCATTTCATTTTGAAGCTTTTTGATTACAAAAATAAAATTTGGCTTTTCGGACTTTAAACTTTTAACTTAGATTCATTCTTTGTCTGATCATTAATATCATAATCCCTAGCAGAGGACATACCAAAGTCTGTTTTTAGATGGGGCACTGCAGTTGCAGGTACCATTAACAGTCCTTGTGGATAGATTTTCCTTTTGTGTTCTTGATTATAAATATGCCAGAGGCTACATGGGGAAAGAATTTTGATAAATAGTTGTTAGTAGTCTTTATTATTTATTCTGGGGTTAGTGTAAGTTTTTTATAACTATATTTGGATGGATAAAGGTAAATTTCACCTTTTTTGATAGAGAAGAGGTTGTTATCGGTATCACCCAGATGTTTTTAGACACTTTACTGATACCCTGTAAGTCCTTGTTATAGTAAAAAGAGAATATAATGCTTTTCAACATTTTACTGAAGTTCAACAAGTTAGACTTGCTTTGCAGCCCTGGCTGGAGTCCATCTCAGAGTACGTGCAAGCACAGAAAAGGGCATTTTAGCTCTGCTACGCACAGCAAGTACATTGTAATAAACATTTCTTTACTGAATATATAGGAAACAGTTAGTGTGGTACTTATGCAATTATCTTCTAAGAACTAGGGAGCTGGGTCCTAGGCACTCTGTAATACACTTGTTTTTAAAATATTTGAACACCTAAACCACAATCACGTAACTGATAAACTTGAAAAAAAAGTGTAAGTAAACCATATTTTTTCGAGGGTGCAAGAGAGGGAATTGGACCCCCAATTGACCACACCTGAACATGTGGGATGGGGTCAGGGGCTTTCAGGGGAAGCTCCACAATCAGTGAGAGCAGCAGTGATGATAAATATATTGTAAAAATCACAGCGGTAAGGGTGTTCATATTTATTCCACCCCCCCACCACCTCCAACCATTGTTGATTCTGAATTTACTTTAAACAGCATATAATCTGGGTGTGAAGCAGGTTGCAAAGGTCAAATCGGGACAAATGAAGGTGTGTATAAATTAACTTCAAGTTTCTTTATTATTCTGGGTTTTGGAAAACAGCCATTGGAAACATCAAGGTATTGAGGCTCGAGCCCTTAAATCGGCTTTAATAGTCCACATTAAATCCTAATACATTGCTGAGAGGAAAAGTAACAAGCTACATTTAAAAAATAGTCTCTATTATTCTTAAATATGCATCCCTGATGCCAGCTTTAATTTGCTGCCTTCATCGTAAATTGCTCCCACAAGCTGTGGCGTTTTTTTAAATTGCGGAAGTGTTTCAAGGAAAGACAGGCTCTTCTCTACAGGGGATTTGAGTGTTGATGTGGCTATTCTATACAAGTTGGTAGCTAAGCGAGTCAAATGCTGGGGTGCCAACTCTTGTGGGACCCCACATGAATTGTTGGTAAATAATGATATTAAAGCCTCAGGTTGTAAATGATGGATGTGATTCGTTGCACATTATGCAGACTACCTCTGCACTGGCTCATTAACACCAGTTGAGGAAGCAGATAAAAATTGTGGTCAACATTGTCAAAGTCTTCAGCTTCTTTCTTCGCTTGTTCTCAACGTGCAGGATCCCTGAGATCTAAGAACAGATGTTCAGAATTGGATGTTAAAAGTGCTGAAACATTAAACATCTATTTATTATTCATCCCATTAGTGCAGCAGCCTGCTTATGTAGCAGCCAAATAAATACTTGTAATGTTCTTTATATTGTCTAGCACAACTTAAGAGGTCTGAGGAAATAGGCCCCATTTTAGTGCTCGACCAATCAGTTATATTATGCACACTTTTTGTGCCCATTTAAAACTTTTTTCCTTGAAGCATGAGTATTAGGCTCAGAATTGTGTAAGCACAATAATATTGTTTTATCTTGTTCGCCAGTAGAAACAATTGTAAAAATTCAAGCACCATACTAATACGTTGTTGTAATATCTGGTATTTGTGCAGACTGGTTTTTGTTTGAAATGATTCTTTAGTCCTCCTCTTTTTTTAGCCATTTTGAGCACATTATCTATTTTATCTTTTATGATAATATTATGCTCATAGAAATAATTCATTTGATTCTCAACAACAGTTTCCTATGTATTCAAGAAATCATTCCGCTTAATCTGATTAATTCAGTATGTTAAAGGTTTTCTCACTATTATGCCAACTTATTTGCTGGCAGTTTTAAGAGGGGGAACCTGGTCCATTAGAATAGGATTCTCTTTTGGAGAAAGTTTCTAGGCTTCATCTTGATGATATGTACATGCACTGTACAGGAACAATATTGTCATCTGTTTAACAATGACACCAGTCTGAAATAGACAACGCAGCACAATTGTATGCAAGCAGCAATTTGGAGGAAGTCTGTCATTTAGACATAAACCCTGTAATTCAAAATGACAAGCCTTCTGTTGTGTCATATGCCCACCCCATCACCGTAAGAAAATGTAACACATTTTTGGTCAAATGCTTAGGAGAATCTTCTGGTAAAGATTGTGACTTCTGGACATCTAGATAGGAAGTGGGACAACATTCAACAGGAACGGTTGCAGTGAAAAGGGTTTTAAGAAATGCTAAGTGTTGAATAAAAAGAAATAAAGGGACTATCTTGTACGCAATATCTAAAGACAGTATCATGTCACTTTTGAGATTGGATTTACCCTCTCTCAATTTGGAGAGTAAGGATGTTGAGGAATAAACATTGGTATTTACAGAGTTAAAACACAATTTGTAAGAGTCATTACATCAATCCACCCTAAACTGTCCAGACCAACTGAAAACCTCTTTAAACATTTTGTAGGCCTCCAGATTGTGTGTATTACAGCTCTTGTAGTTTTAAGAAGAATATATAGCTAGACATCAAATTCAATAAGTCTACTGAATCGAAGGTTACAAACCTAAAATGTTCTTGTGTATAAGTTATGTGGGTAGCCCTCAAAACAGTTAAGAGAACAAATTCTACACTATGTAGGAAACACAAAGAACCAAAGATATTGCTTGCCAGCACACTATGGGAAAGTACATAGGGGGGTCATTCTGACCTTGGCGGTCCATGACCGCCATGGCGGAGGGCGGCGGAAGCACCGCCAACAGGCTGGCGGTGCTTCCTGGGCGATTCTGACCGCGGCGGTAAAGCCGCGGTCAGAAAAGGGGAGCCGCCGGTTTCCCGCTGGCCCAGGGAATCCGCCATGGCGGCGCTGCTTGCAGCACCGCCATGGGGATTCCGACCGCCTTCCCGCCAGCCTGTTTCTGGCGGTGTCCACCGCCAGAACCAGGATGGCGGGAACGGGTGCCGTGGGGCCCCTGGGGGCCCCTGCACTGCCCATGCCACTGGCATGGGCAGTGCAGGGGCCCCCTAACAGGGCCCCACAAAGATTTTCACTGTCTGCTGTGCAGACAGTGAAAATCGCAACGGGTGCCACTGCACCCGTCGCACCCCTTCAACTCCGCCGGCTCCATTCTGAGCCGGCTTCATTGTTGAAGGGGCTGTCCCGCTGGGCCGGCCGGTGGTCTTCTGGCGGTCGCCCGCCGGCCCAGCGGGAAAGCCGGAATGGCCGCCGCGGTCTTTCGGCGGGAACCGCTTGGCGGGCGGCGACCGCCGCGGTCAGAATGACCCCCATAATTCTGAATGAAACAAATATTAAATTTGCATTCCATTCTCTTGGAACAGTCAAACACAATAGCAGAGAGGGTGACTGAACATTGTCACGATGAAGGGTAGAAGCACTCTGGATCCTCAAGTTGCATGTTGTAAAGATGGGACATAGTGAGGACAATTAACCTAAATATTGTAGAGAAAATGAAACCTGAGTCTTAACTGCCAAAAACATTAACAACCATCAGATAAGTAAACATATATATGTGTGAGATTTTAGTGTATGAATATACAGTGAATAAACAAGTGGAAGTGCCATCATAAGGAATAGATTATGTCCATGCTTTAAATTTGCTTTAGTGAGCACATAAAGATTTACAATTTAATATATCATTCTGTTAATCAATATTCCACTTTATTTGGTGTCCTAAAAAGCCATGAAAGCACAAAATTACAAATAAATAAAATCACAATTAAAAAGCACATCAGAGAAATTTGGAGAACTCCTCCTTAAAAATCACAATCCATAATTGTCCCTTAATTTCAATGCCTGCGTAATAAAATTCAGAACTGCAAAGCATATTGTTGGGCATTCTAACCGCTGTATCATCCTAAAACTCCTCACCGTATGTAATGAGACGGGTTTTCTCTTAAAATAGGGCATAAAAAACTTTTCCCAAAATCATAATACAATGAGCAAAACCGTGTAAAAGTAGATTGCCTGGAAACACAGTTGCAATGACATAAACCATGACCTTGCAACCGGAAAGGCCCCTAAAAAGTGAATTGTGTTTGCTCTTACCTGCGTTAAATAAAACCTGTGTTCTGAGCCCTCTATCCATGTCAAATAGCGCTCCACCTCGTTGCATGTTGATAATAGTATACAATTGCACGGGCAACATTTCAACCACCTTACTCATTTTTAATCTATCCACATGAGCCAAATAGGATTCCTTAACCATGTACCTTTATGTTTGCCTTGTTTAAGGCAATCCTCCAAAATCCTTCTAGAATAAATCAGATCAGGGGATAACTAAACCCTGATCCATAATATGAGGGGTGTCAAGCCCACCCAATGTTCCAAAAAGCATTCTTCAGAATGGAGGATAAAGCTTAAGGTTGATCTGGTGAGCCCCAACAGTCTACCCATAAATCTGTTGTCTATAACCTGAAGTGATTTAGGTGAACTATACCCCCATACTCTTGCACCATATGTGCCTGAAAGAATACATTTCCTTTTACATAATTGGACCAGCTCTTTCAGAAGTTTGAGACCTAATTTTTTAGCAAACCTATACAACATCTCACATCCCACCTCCATCGTTTGTGACCTTTGAGAAAACAAATGTTTCCAAGGTAATTTGTCATCAAATAATATTCCAGGATAACTGAAATGCTTAGTTTTCTGGTTGGTGTACCACCTAGATAGAAAGCTTTTGAACAAGTATTTTTTGGGCCATATGTTAAGATTTATCATTGTTCACCTTGAGATTCAAACCTGCATAAAGCTAGGGAACCTACCCAGGAGTGCCTGCAGGCCGTTTGCTGTGTGGACTAAAAGAACTGCATCATCTGCGTAAAGCAAGACATGGATTGCTCACAAACCTATTTTGGGCACACTCAGAGAACATGTACTTAAAAAAAGAATCCAAGGCGTTAATATAAAACAAAAATAAAAACTGAGCCATAATACAACCCTATATTACCCCTCGAGTAACTGGGAAAGAAGCCGTCAAGTCACTCCCCCAGGAGTATCGCACTCTTATGTAATTGACACAGTGCAAATATTTCAGAATGGCCAGAAGCAATAGGTCAAACCCTGCTAAGGTCATAATGCCCCAAAGTTTTTCCCTATCTACTAGATCAAAAGCAGAAGAGAGGTCCATGAAGGCATATGAATTGTTCCCTTACCCGGGCGGAACCCGTATTGAACATCTGTTATATAAAATAAAAAAAATCATTTCTTCAGCAAAATCTTTCAATTTTCCCTTAAACAACTCTGCCAAAAATCTTCAAGGAGGAGTCTAACCGGGAAATGGTACGATAATTTGAAGGCACATTTTTGTCCCCTATAAATAGGGACTACAATTTACCAAATACCACTTGCTAATCGAAAACTACATACACTTGTCAGTAAAGGTGCCCACAACTCAAGATTGTGTTTAAAAAAATAAAAAAATCCAATGGTAGCCCGTCTGGGCCTGATGCTTTCCCTGTTGCTGAACGTTGGATTGCTGTTTGTACTTCGCCCCACTGAGAGAGTCACTGAGTTCTTTGAGATCTCCCAAAGTAATAGAATTGGAACAAACACAGTCTGGTTCGGAGGCTTCCATAAAACAATAATTCACCTCTCTAAATGTCTCCAGACCAAGTCCTTCAGTATTTTATTAGCATCAACATATTGCCATTTTCAGCGAACCCCCTTATTTATAGTGAATGATAATGATGCAATTTTCCATTTAATACAAGGACAACTGAGAGCTCTTTTTAACTCAGTCAGAAGAGGGAAGGGATCAATTCACGGTGAAAGATACACCTCATATCCTTCCATCCATTGCAACAGATCTCCAACAGAAGGATATGATCAATAGTTCTCCCCTTACCTCTCCCTACAAAAGTTGGATTGGGTGGGGCGTCTCCCTTTCTTAGTTATGATGCAAAAGCCATATTATTGACCAGCACTATCATGGTTAATGCTTCCCGGTAAGCCGTATGCTCAAAGTGACTTGTATGGTCCCCCTGCTCATTCACTACTCCACAGACTCTTCTTCTATTACAACAACATCTAGCTATAATAAAATCTCCTACCCGTATCACAGAGGTACTGGGATCTTTCTGCATCGTTTTGCTCAGCAGAGTGTCAAACAACCAAGTCTCTTGGTAACATATAATGTTGAAGGTTTCAATAGAGCTCAGCCACTCCTGATTTGCCAATTTAGATCTGAGCCCTGCAGCATTCCAAGAAAGGAGTTGCAATGGTGCTGAGCGGAATGTATCTGGTATGTCTAAAGTTTAAATGCCAAAGACTTTAAGGAAATGGAATCACCTGAACTCTGCGCTTAGGCTTGAGGGCCATTCTCCGTTTCATATTCACCCCCTCCCTTCTGCAGATGCTGCCTTTCAACTTGACAGATATTACTTATTTGACTAACAACAGCAGGAGTCCACCCCACCTCCCATTTAAACACCATGTCCAACTGGCTCCTGCCTCCCCCAACAGCCCCCCTCAAACCCCACCCAGGAATTTCACAGGCAAGATTTCACACACCCTGTTTCCTTGTTCATTAAACACCCCTGATTTAACCACACCCTTGCCTGTGCAATGTATCTGAACTAAAGAACTTGAGGTGCCACGCAGTAAGCCTCCATTTTGGGAATCGCCATCTTCCTTAGACAGTCAGTCATTACTGTCCAGTTCTGACAATACCTGAACTCTGTTTTGTATCGGAATTCCCTGGAGTTCTTCCAAAAATGGGCTATGAGATGTATGAGAGCCCACACTTGCCTTTTTCATACTATAATGGTATGTCCGGTAAAAATCATCCTAAGAGACAATCAGTACCCCATCACCAACTTGCTTACACTGGCACCAGTGTATTAGATTTATGAAATGATGAGCCAAATCTGGGAACCTGCAATTGATAACGATACAGTCCCCGTGAAGAGATTTACCAGAAAGACCTATCAAGTTAACTTTCCTCCCCATGAGGCTATCCTTATACACCAGTGTAGTGAAGTTAGTATTTCTAGTAAGCCAGTGGCAAACTTTATTTTTCAGAGCTGTAAAAGGTTCTTCCACTGTCAACTGTATGGGGGTACCCCTACTAACACCGCAACATAAGGTGAACATTTATGGGGCAAATGTAAGTGCTCTTGGCTGCGACTTGAATGATGAGGAGAAACAGTCTCATTAGTGGTTAATCAGTTGGAGTGACCAGCTGCTCTTTGGCACCATTCCAGGTATGTAGTTTTTCCGCACACTGCTCCCTCGATGTCCCTGCTAAATTAGACTTATTCATAGAGGATGTTTCGGCGTCATGGAGATTTTTGGCAGTACAATGTTTTGGCCTTTCAGAATCTCGCTTAGCTCCCATGGTCTTAGAATTGCCCAGAAAACTCCTGGAACTCCCAAAAGGACATTAAGGGCAGCATGGGCTAAAGCTACTGAGGGCATTGGGTCCAGACTAGGGGGTGTGATCCTGAACTGGGAAATTAAGGGCCATATGTATGAAAGCTTTTTCCTATAGACACAGAATGGGTAAAATCCTTTCGTACATCTGGCCCTAAATCCCTAACTGTCCCTTCTAAGGCACAAATTCTGTCTAAAACTGGAGCAATTGCATTGGTAATGGCATCCTTCACTATCGACACCAAATCCTCCCATAATAAACGTTGCCCAAAGTCAGATATCTGTAATGTATGGGGCTGCTGCACCAAAGCGTCTATTATCTGTCTAGTCAATCTTGCACCTGATTTATTGGTTTCATTAGCAACTTTGCTCGATTTGGACCGCCTCTTCCTTTTCGATGGAGGTTCCGCTATACTATTATTTAAGCCAGGGTTATTGGTGATAGCTAAATATGAGATTGCTAAATTATTGTCTACTGGCCCTGCTGATATCGAAATAGGAGATTCTGGGAGCTGTATTGTTATATTATCCACCACTAAGTTATTAATAGACTCATATGCTAAAGAAATTAGAGTTGGATGATGACGGTCTATATTATCCTCTATCTCAAGCGAGAGACACCTTTCAGCCAATTCAGTCTCTTTTAGAGCAACGCTAAGAAAGAATCCAAATGAGTACCTTGCTTTGAGGACCTAGCAGCGTAAGTATTGCCTACGACCGTCTTCCTTTTGTCCATTATCCCACACAGCTCTGCAACTCCAATCCTAAATACTAATAATAAATACCCTAGTGAAGTGGATCAGCAAAAATGGAACTAAAGGGGAAGGGGCCCGGCCCAACCTCTTCCAGGAGACGACAGTTCTGGTCTTCGCCTGGGCGCATGCCCAGCCACGTCCCATGCCCCAGGCAGTCAGTTTTACTTTCTAGCATGTATGCTGCGTTCCTGGCCCCACTTCCTTCCACTCCACCTGACGATTAGGGATGCTGGGGATGTAGTCCCACCCAACTCAATGACACAGAAGAGAGCAACTGGCAGCACTAGGCAACAAATGTTTACTGCTCCGCGGGCAGTCAGTTGCACTTTAGAGTGCATCTGCTGAGTTCCTGGCCTCACCTCCTTCCACTCCACTTGACGGTTAGGGATGCTAGGGGATGTAATCCCACCCCAGCGCGATGACACACAAGCGAGCCGCTATCATCAAAAGGCAACAAAGGTTTCCAGCGCCACAGGCAGTCAATAGCTCTTTATAGCGAATCTGCAGAGTTCCTGGCCCCACCTCCTTCCACTCCACCTGATGATTAGGGATGCTGGGGGATGTAATCCCACCCCATCGCGATGACACAGAAGGGAGCATCTAGCAGCAAAAGGCAACAAAGGTTTCCAGTGCCGAAGGCAGTCAATAGCTCCTTATAGCGTATCTACCGAGTTCCTGGGCCCACTTCCTTCCACTCCACCTGACAATTAGGGATGCTGAGGGATGTAGTTCCTCCCCAGCATGATGACACCGAAGGTAGCAGCTGGCTGCAAAAGGCAACAAGTGTTGCAAAAATTATATAATTGTGCCAAAATCAAACTTTTGTTTCTTTGGAGCAGTATGGTTTAGTTTTTGTTCTCTTTAGGGAATCTGGTTACATGCTGTATTTTCATTTCCTTACTGTGTCTGACGGTTTTCACCCAGCATCATGAGTTACCAGTTTACTTAAGCAATTTCGTCACATTGGGTTGTTGCTTGTCCAGCCATTAAACTACCATGTTCATTTTATAACTATTGATCACCGTGCATTATTTTCTAAAAAAAAAAATATATAATTACAAATCAATATTTTAGAGTTTCCATTATGTATACAAAAGCAAGCATTATCATAAATGATTTATTTAACCTTAGACACACAAATTAAAAAAGATCCACTGGAGGGTTCAGGAGACAGACAATTGACAAGATATAGTAAATCAAAGCTTTTTACTTAACCTCAAACAAGCAGAGTCAAATGGAACAAATTCAAAACTTTTTTTCAAGAGAAACTTTGCTAAGTATCAATGTAGTTAGGGTTCTTTAGGCACTACAAAGGTAGTAAGGGGAACCAGCAAGATCCACAGAAACAGTTAGCTCTTCAGGAACATCAGTCTTCAGTTCAGTTCCGGTGTCAGTGACTGATTACAACTGACTTCAATTGAGTGGTCCTAATGCAAGGAGTGTATGATCCTGAAGATGCTCAAGGATGCTGAAAATGCTTGTGGTCGACAGGGGTCTTCCTGGGGGTTACTACTCGGTCTACGGACTTGGTGAGGTGAACCTGGCCATAGGGTTCTACATATCTCAAAACCCTCTCAAGCTTGGTAAAAGGACAGTCGCTACTGGGCTACCAGTTTGCAGGTTTTAGTGTTTTTATTATTTTAGTGGTACCCTACCTTCTGGGTGACCTAGCTGCACTCTGACAACTCTCCTGGGTCCTGTAGACTCTGGGGCAGATCTTGAGAATTCAGTCTTGGTCCCTCGAGCTGCATGGCAGTGAGGAGCAGTGGTTCAGGAATCTGGGCTACCACCTTATCCCCTCAGGCTTCTTCAGCTGCTGTGGGCCTGTGCTGTGACCAGGTCATCCAGCTGACCCTGGAGTCTCTTGCTATGGCTAGACTCAGGAGTAAATATCTTCAGAAGCGGGACGCAGTATGCACACTCCCTTCTCCTTTGATAGCCAGCAGGTGCAGCCCATGCTGGTGTAGCCTCTGTTCGCAGGGTCCTTTGTGCAGCAGGTCAGTCCTCCTTTAGTCTTTGTCTCCAGTCCAGTGAAAACCGAGTTCTGGGTGCCAGGGATGTCCTCCTTGTTTCCAGAAAATGCCCTTAAAGTTTGCGGTCACTAGCCAATGGGCTACCAGGTCCCCTCCCGCTAAATGGCAAAATCCTGTGAAATGTGTCATCTAGGTATCCCAGTGTCCTCTATTCTGCTCACACTCAAGATGGCAGGGCCCCCCCTCTCGACTTGCAGACCTCCCTAGCCCAACTCAAGGCTTGGCTATCAAGGGGTCTGCACGCCCTTGAAAAAAACAGTTTGACAGCTGATTTCCTCTTCCTTTTTCCCTAGTGCCAGCCTGTCTGACTAAAGATTAAAGCAGCCCCTCTCCCAGGTTTCCTGTTTGTCCTTCAGAGGCAGCTTTCTCTTCAAAGTTTGCCATTGGGGGTAACACCTGTGTGGGCCAACAAAATAAACAGAACACACCCACCTCCAATCAGACACTCTTGTGAGGAGAGGTGTAAAATACAATGACCTTAACAAACAAATTGCTACAATGCAAAATACCACTTGTTACTTTTGTTCATTCAAAATTTACTTTTACAGATGCAAAAATGATAGCATAGCACGCCTTCTAAAGCCCCCACACATTCACAACCTTAATGCATACCATTCACACCCAGCATGTGGTACTCAATTGTACATCTATAAAAATACAAAGAAATTCATTCTAATACGATACCAAATTGTTTTGTATAAGGTTGGTCATCAATTTAACCCCTTCGCTGCCAGGCCTTTTCCCCACCTGTGCCAAGCCTTTTTTGGGGGGTATTTGGGGCAGTTCGCGCTTAGGCCCTCATAACTTTTTGTTCACATAAGCTACCCACACCAAATTTGCATCCTTTTTTTCCAACATCCTAGGGATTCTAGATGTACCCAGACTTTGTGGGTTCCCCTGAAGGAGACCCAAAAATTACCCAAAATAAAACAAAAAAATAGTTTTTTTAAAATGGGGGAAAAAAGGGCTGCAGAAGAAGGCTCGTGGTTTTTTCCCCTGAAAATGGCATCAACAAGGTGTTTGCGCTGGTAAAATCACCATCTTCACAGCTTTCAGGAACAGGCAGACTTGAATTAGAAAACCCCATTTTGTCAACACAATTTTGACATTTTACTGGAACATACCCCATTTTTACTATTTTTTTAACTTTCAGCCTCCTTCCAGTTAGTGACCAAAATGGGTGAGAAACCAATGCTTGATCCCAGACAGCTAAACATTTCTGAAAAGTAGACAAAATTCTGAATTCAGTAAGGGGTCATTTGTGTAGATCCTACAAGTGTTTCCTACAGAAAATAACAGCTGAAATAAAAGAATATTGAAATTGAGGTGAAAAAAACAGCCATTTTTCTCCACGTTTTGGTCTGTAACTTTTTCCTGCGATGTCAGATTTTTGAAAGCAATATACGTCTACGTCAGCTGGACTCTTCTAGTTGCGGGGATATATAGGGCTTGTAGGTTAAGCAAGAACCCTAGATATCCAGAGTCAATAAATGAGCTGCACCTTGCAATGGGTTTTCATTCTATACCAGGTATACAGCAATTCATTTGCTGAAATATAAAAAGTGAAAAATAGGTTTCAAGAAAACCTTTGTATTTCCAAAATGGCCACAAGACAAGGTGTTGAGAAGCAGTGGTTATTTGCCCATCTCTGAATTGCGGGTGCCCATACTAGCATGTGAATTACAGGGCATTTTTCGAATAGACGTCCTTTTTGCACACTGTCTTACATTTGGAAGGAAAAAATGTAGAGAAAGACAAGGGGCAATAACACTTGTTTTGCTATTCTGTGTTCCTCCGAGTCTCCCGATAAAAATGGTAAATCACTTGCGTGGGTAGGCCTAGCGCCCGCGATAGGAACTGCCCCCAAACACAACGTGAACACATCACATTTTCACAAAGAAAACAGAGCTATTTTTTGCAAAGTTGCTAGCTGTGTATTTTGGCCTCTAGTTCAGCCTGTACCTTGGGAAACCTAGCAAACCTGCGCAGTTTTGAAAACTAGACACCAAGGGGAATCCAAGATGGGGTGACCTGTGGGGCTCTGACCAGGTTCTGTTACCCAGAATCCTTTGCAAACATCAAAATGTGGCCAAAAAAACACTCTTTCCTCTCATTTCGGTGATAGAAAGTACTGGAATCAGAGAGGAGCCAATTTCCTTCCACCCGGCATTCTCCCAAGTCTCCCGATAAAAATGATACCTCACTTGTGTGGATAGGCCTAATGCCCGGAAAAGGAAATGCCCCAAAACACTATCTGGACACATCAAAATTATCAAATACAAAACTACCTGTTTTTGTGGGTGTGGGTGGTGGGAGGGGGGGGGTGATTGTGGAGGTACCTGCGTTTTTGGTCCTGAGCTCAGCAGCCTTCTGGGGAGAGCTACCAAACCCAGACATTTCTGAAAACTAGACACCCGAGGGAGTCCAGTGAGGTGTGACTTGTGTGGATCCCCCAATGTTTTCTTACCCAGAATCCTCAGCAAACTGCAAATTTAGCTAAAAAATCGAATTTTTTTCCCACATTTCTGTGTGGGATCACCGCACTGGGACACATTTCATACCACCCAATGTTCCCCTTAGTCTCCCGGTAAAAATGATACCTCATTTGTGTAGGTGGGCCAAGTGCTTGTAAAAGGGAAGAGCCAAAAACATGTCGCTAGAGGGGGGAACCAAAAGGGGTCCAAAAGGGCAGTTTGCACAAAAAAACAGTTTTAGGCTGACAAGTGCAGCAGATTTTTTATCGGTATAGATGAGACAATGCTAGGTGGATTCTTACAGATTCCAGAAGGTTCCATCACAAAAACCTGTGAAAAATGTGTGATTTCCAGCAAAGTTGGAGGTTTGCAGGACATTGTGGGTACAAAATGGTGCGGGATGCATGTGAAACACACCACCCTGGAATCACCCAGATGTTTTCAGATGTGTCTAGGTCTTATGATTTCTTCTACATGGCAGCGTCCCAAAGTCCATAAAGTGCAGCTCTCATCATTCCAAGTGGGACGATTTTGAGAGTTAGCCAAGCTGTCATGGCCCAAATGTAAAACCAAAACCCAAAATAATCAAATGTCTTCTTGCTTGCTGTGGGATAAGATGTTTTAGAGTGTGGGGGAGAGCTGAAAGACTGTTACCCCCTTCAGTTGGGGTGGGGGCATAACCAGGCCCATACTAGTTGGTTATATATATATATATATATATAATGTTTTTTTTTTTTTTTATTCCCTGCCATCTAGTAGACTTTGTGCCCACCCCAGGATGTGGATCTGGGGAATTGCCCCATCTGCCCACTGGTGGGCAGAACAACTTTGACCCCATTTATTTGAGGTGGGGGGTATGGTCATACCCCCACCCTCTTATTTTGGTAAAAAAATTCCCTGGTATCTGGTGGGCTTTCTGCCCCCCCCCTCTCTTGGGGCAGATGGGCTTCCAAAAATAGGCCTATCTGCTGCTATAGTAATTTGCCCCCATGGGGAGCGACCCTTACCCAAGGGGCTGCCCCACTAAAGAAAACACGTATACACAAACACACACCAATCTCTGGTGTTTAAGTGGTTTCTGCCCCCCTTGGGGTCAGATTGGCCTAACCAATATCGGCCGGGCAGAAATGGTCTGAATACAATTTGCCTCCCCCCAGGGGAGCGACCCTTACCTAAGGAGTCATTCCCCACCTCTAAAAAACCATCAGCCGTATAGCAATAGGTCGATCTGCCTAAAATAAATTTGCGCCACCCCCCTCCCTGGGAGCGACCCTTGCCTAAGGGGTTGCTCCCCTTGCATGAAATTAGCGCAAAAAAAAAAAACCCACTGCCTAGTGGGATTGGCCTAACAAAATTTGGCCGATCTGCCCCTAAGGGGGGCAGAAATGGTCTAAATACAATTTGTCCCCCATGGGAGCGACCCCTGCCTAAGGGGGTGCTCCCCACCTCTTTAAAAAAAAACATTTGTATCCCTGGCGCCTAGAGATTTCTACAAATGCGCGCTGGCGTCATCAGACGTCACTGGGGGGGGGGTCAGTGGGGGTCAGGGTAGAAGGGGAAGGGCTTCCCCTTCCATCCCTGCCTTTTATGCCCACAGCTCAGCACTTTGCCGGTGGACGTAACCATTACGTCCCCCGTACAGAAGAGGTTAACATAGTTATGATGTGGATGCCAACAACACCCATATTTCGTACCATATTACATAATTGAATGTACATCGCTTAAATGTTCACATTCAAGAGTTAGACAGATTTGTTACATGAGTCAACATACAGTACAAAAATCACCCAAATACAACCAAGACTTTGTATAGTGACTGTATGGCTGATATGTAGGTGCCGACGCACGTTTCGGTGTCCAGTGATCAGCCGACCACACACCTTCTTCAGGGCACAAACTGATTCATACCGCAAAGATTAAACCACCCAGTCGTAGGGTAGAAAGGGTAGCCCAAGATAATAATCTAAGGATATACAAGGCTCGAAAATTCTACTCACCCACTTGCTATGGCGAGTAATATTTTTTCAGGCTATTTTTAGAACCTTCTTAACCCTTCTGGCGAGTTGGCAAAGAACAGGTGTTCTGTACATTCAGAAAGTGAAGAAGGCCTTTAAATCTTATTCTTGACACATTTGCTCTGTGTTCTGAGACTGAGGTCAAAAGTCGGTTTTCTTACAATTAATTTTCCTTCTGACTGCAGAGTTCCAGGATTTTGTCAGATTTTTCCTAACACACATTTAAATAGCTAAGTCAACTGTACAAACCTTTCAAAATATATTTCAGCAGTTGTGCAAGCCCACTGTTTGTAGTTCTGTGTGATATGAAAATTATTTTAAAAGGATTAAAACCAATCAGGACTCTTTACTTGGTAACATGCAAAAAATAAATGTTTTCTGAAACCTGGTTTTCATGTATTTGTTAATACATTATTTAGTTTTATCAGTAAAGTTGCAAGTTAGTGGGAAGGTTTTTGGATATTTGATGGAAATTTTCACTCTGTACATGACAGTGTGCATCCACATCATGCTTTAGTAATATTTTTATTAAAAATTAGAGTTTAAATATAAACCTAGAAACACGCCTGCCCTGGTAGCAATGCTATTAGTAAACTAAGAGACAAGTAATGGATAATGTGTCCTCTATATGTGGGCTCGATTATTTTTATACATGGAGCAAACATTTAGTCCATTTAATCAAAGAGGTTTTTTTGTACAGCAGAAATGCTGAGCTCACATATTTGAAGATGCAATCGTATGAGAATGAAGAAAAAGGCAACTCTTTAAAGTAAAATTTTGCCTAGGGTCACACAATTGAAACCCATTTACGGGTCAAGTACATTACAGGTATGGCCGAGTAAATTATTCAAGTTATTCGACCTGCAGGTCTAGAAAAATGTTTGATTTTCGAGGCCTGATATAAAACAAGATAAGGTAAAGAGCTCCAGCGAGTCTCTGTAACTACCTCTTACACAACATAGACCCAAACATGTTCACATGATAACTGCGCTTATCCATGTGCGTACCCAGTTTAATCCAGTCAAAGAAGAGAGACATGAAAAGTGAATTTACTCAACAAACCACAACCACATCATACATGCTTGCCACTAATCAAACCCATTGTGATTGCATGGTCCCTTAAATTAATGTGACTGTCACCATAACATTGGATAAGTGCATGTTTTAAAGATTTTCACAAGCTTCTCTCTAATATTTTCCCATAATAAGAAAGGTTGGACATTTACTCCTGACAATGGCAGAATTAGAACTTCTTCCAGGGTTGGGAAGAAAGTGGCTGGAGGGAAAATGAACTTGCAAATGCTCAATAGATTTTCACATGAGCAAATCTACACATGCGTATTTACCCATGCTAAAATACAGTTCACAAATATTTTATAGGGGTACGACATATACCATGGGTGCACTTTTGTGACTTTCTTTAAGAATTTGGGGCCACATGTAGGTAGGTTCAGATTTGCGACCCGCAAATTGCGAGTCGCAAATCCGAATGTAGGATGGTGTCCCTGACACCATCTGTGATTCGCAAGGGCTTCGCAAATGCCCACCTCATGAATAATCATGAGGTGGGTCGCAATTTGCGACCCCCCCCTTGCGAATGGCGGCCCTCACAGGGATGGTGGCCTGCTGGAGACAGCAGACCACCATGTCTGTGACTACTTTTCAATAAAGCCGTTTTTTTTTTTTTTTGTAATGCAGCCCGTTTTCCGTAAAGGAAAACGAGATGCATTACAAAAACAAAAAATGAAACGTTTTCATATCATTTTTTCAGAGCAGGCAGTGGTCCGCATGAAAAAATGTTTACAGTGACATTCACAATGGGGAAGGGGTTTTGCAAAAGTGTTAGCACCCATTTGAAATGGGTGCAAACTGCGATTGGTTTGCGCCCTCGTTCGCGGTCACAAAACAATCCTACATTGCACTGCGAGTCGCAGTTAGGAAGGGAACACCCCTTCCTAATTGCGAGTCGCAAACCCGTTTTGCGATTCGGTAACCAGGTTACTGAATCGCAAAACTGGGTTTGTGCATCGCAATGTGCTTTTTGCACATCGCAAGCAGCGAAAGTCGCTGTTTGCGACATGCAAAAAGCTACCTACATGTGGGTCTTGGTCCCTAATTAGGTCTGGTGTTAACAAAGACATTTTGTTTTTATTAAACTTCTATTTCTCTCTCTTTCGGCTGGCTTTACTGTGAGTGATCGCATTCTGCTCTTCCACAAGGAGCATATTGGCACACAAAGTAGTTTTGTTCAGTTTCAGGAACTACAGTGGCAATCAGTGACGTAACGAAACTGGAGGGTGCCCCTTTGCAAAGAACATGGAGGAGCCCCCTCTCCAGACTCACTCAGGTCAGGTGCTGTGCTCAAGGGGCACCCTGGAGGGCGGCTGCGGGGCCTTTGTTATGCCACTGGTGGCAACGTGTGCTTTTAGAGTTCAAAAACTTTTTTTTTTTTTTTTGCCAGTGTTTGTTACAATGTTGAGGGCCTGGTAGCTCCCACAACAATAAAGTGTTACAAAAGCCATGTCAAAACAAGACACGCATTGATGAAACTAAAAGACTTATAAAAATATGTCAGATCTGTTGGCTTTGTCAGTGTTTGTTTATTTTCATGCTTCCCATAATCGTGTTGAAAATGGTTACACTGATTTTCCATTAGAAATATTTTTGGGAAATACTAGCATGCATCAACACATTTTACTAAATCACACTTCATTTGCATCTAATCAGAGAGCATTCTGGGAGCATTATACTTAGCCTCATAGCCTAAACGTTTCAAACATGTGTATACACGTTTTTTTTTTTGTACTGGAACCAACGTCAGTAGTGAAGTGTGACCTTAAAACATTTATTTACAGCACTCACCCTAATAATGAAGGCTTTCAAATAATGAACCATAAATACAAGTTCGAACAGCATTATCTTTTGGAAACACATTAATTACCTCAACTGCAGAGAGTTCCACTCTCTGTAAACAGGCAGTCAAAGGGTTTGTGCTGCAGAGGGTTGGGCCTACTTGTCCCAAGGACAAAGTAAACATAAAAACTTGTTGCCCTTGACCCCAAACAAGATGTCCCGGGCGTCGGGCAATAGGAATTCCACATCCCTGGGGATGGACATTTGCATACTTAGATTTTGGAACCATTAGGTTCTGTGCTAGTGGGACTCATGTATTTCTGTTCAATTTTACTACACTCCGATGTTGAGAGTCACATTAATTTGAGGGAGCATGCAGTCACTTGTGTATGGTGCACAAGGGGTTTGATTAGTGGTGAGTGTATATAATGAGGTTGTGGTTTGTTGAGTAAGTAAACTTTTTCATGCCTCACTTCTTTGACTGGATTAAATTGATTACAATTATAACCAGTAATCTAGGTATCCCAGGGTGCTCTGTTGTGCTCACTCCCAAGATGGCAGGGCCCCTCTCTCGACTTGCAGACCTCCCTAGTCCAACCCAGGACTTGGCTATCGGGTCTACTTACCCTTGAAAAAATACAGTCTTAACTGAATTAAATTGATTACATTGATAACCAGTTATCTGGTGTGGGTGTTTGGGTTTCTTTGTTGTATAAGAGGTAGTTACAGAGACTCACTGGGAGCTTATTCTCTCATCTTGTTTTTTATCCTGAGATTATCATCTTGGGCTGCCCTCTCTTCCCTCCGACTGGGTGTTTTAATCTTTGCAGTGCACATCCGTTTGTGCCCTGAAGGTGGTGTGTGGTCGGCTGCCCACCAGGCTCTGAAACGAGCGTTCAGACTAACATCTCAGCCATAAGTCACCGTACTAGGTCTTGGCTGTATTTAGGTGATTTTCTTTTTTTTGTTTTTTGGTACTGTGTTGCATCAAATATGTCTAAGTAACTCTTGAATGTGAATCTTTAAGCAATTTATATTCAGTTATGTGCTATGGTATGAAACACACATGTTGTTGGCATCCACATCATAACTGTTTAATTGTTGACCGCCTCATACAAGACAATTTGGTACTGAATTAATTTGTGTTTTTGTAAGTGTATAGTTGGATATGATATGCTGGGTGTGAATAGTATGCATTGATGTTGTGAATGTGTGTTATTTTTTTTTAAATCCGCTGGGAGTTTTGGGAAGCTGTACTATGATATTGCCTTTTTCATTTTTGCAATTGTAAACATAAAGTTTGAATAAACATAGGGAACAAGTGGTATTTTGCATTGCAGAAATTAATTTGTGACGTTTCTTGTATTTTACGACTCTCCTTACGAGAGTGCCTAATTGGAGGTGGGTTGTTCTCTGTTTATTATGTTGCGCCTTCCATCTCCCACTCCTGTATCAGGTACAATTGGGGCCCCGTGTCTGTTTTTCAGTAACATCTGTGTGGCTTCCTGGCAGGGAGAGGTATATTGTGTCCATTGCTGGGAGTCATTCACTTATCTTCCTAGGAGGATGAAGACTGTCTGTGAGGGCAGTCCTTGTGTGCAACACTAAACGAGAACTGGATGCCTTGGGCAACTAAAGTGGCAACTTATAAACATTACTGTACCAACTTTAGTAGCCCCAGTCGAAGTTAGCAGGGTTGAGGCGTCAGCCTGACTCTACACTCACCAGTGAGGCTACTATCCTAGTCTACAGTAAAAAGACAAGTAAGGATTATGACTGCTGGAACATGTAAAAGTACATGAACTGCCTTGTAATATATTGCACCTTGCGGTTGGACTGCATATGCCTACATTAGGGGTGACATATGTATGTGTGTGTGTGTGTGTGTGTGTGTGTGTATGTATATATATACACACACACACACACACACACACGCATGCGCGCGCAGTCTGGGAAACATGTTTTTCTTTGTCATACTCAGGGCGGCACAACTAGTGCTGCGATCCCAGAGAAACACAGGCCCTAGGGACCCCTGGTACCGCATACTAGGGACTTAGAAGTAACTTAAGCTATGCTAACTTGTGTGTTGACCAATCAAACATTTACCATTTTAAGGGTCAGAGCACATGACCGGAGTCCTGTTTAGCTGAGCTCAAGGCATTTCAGAGCCATTACTCCAGTGCTTAGTAGTAAAAATTGGGGGCAAAAAAATGGCGGTGATCCCCTGCACAAAGCATATTTCCTCCAGTGTCCCACATAAACCCCCGTTTAGATAATTTGAGACCTCAAAAGCGTTCCTTTAATGTGATACTGGTCACAGTAATAGAGGTAGGGGCCCCAAAATCTTTCAGATATTGGAGCATGATTGTTTGACCCATAAATATTGAAGTCTTTGGATGCAAGGCGGTGATGTTCTGCAGATCACTCATCTAGTGTGGGTAGGGTGGGTGAGTGCTACTATCCCGATATATATTTATGCTGAGGAAAGGCACTGTCTTTCTGCTTATGCCAGGGGGCCGGTTTGTTTAGAGTCCGATGAGCCATGAGGGATGGGTAGTTTGCAGAGGACAGAAACGGTTAGTCACTGGTGTGGTGCAACACGTGTCGAACTTCCTCCCAGTAAAACAGGAGCGTAGGATATGAAACTGTTCACATCCCAAAAATCTGCATTTCTGATCTAGTTCATCCATACTTAATCTTTCTTTGTGTAATTTGGTGAGGTACCAGTACCGATTATGGAGTGTTTTAAAAGAAGCATTCTTTGTGCTTCCCTTAGTTACTGTTGTGTGTTTATCGGCGATACCCAGGCTTTATTCAGAGGTATCCGGGTTCAGAATGTGTTGACAGCGGGCACTAGTTTCCCTGAACACTTCAGTGGAATACACTGCTGGACTAGGATACCATATATTCTGGACACAATAGCTTTGAATTTACCCAGGTGTTCTATCGTAAGGTAGACTTTGATAGAGTAGAAGCACCTGAGCCATTCTGGACTTCAGACACTACACCAACTAATGAAATTTCCTTATTTGAAAGGGGATACTTTGAAATCAGTACATAGGTCATCGAAGGATTTCAGTATGACATTGCAGATCAGGGAATCCAACGGTAGAACAACACTAGATCTGCCTTTGCCATGTGAAGGCACAGCCCTTGGTCAGTGGATCTGCATTGTTCTACATATAGCCCCTTTTGTGAGTGCTTTCACTTTTACCAACACAGTGTGGTTAATAACCACATTCACCATTGTTTTCTTTAGTGATGCCTTTCATATCTCCCACTCTAGAATTTGTGAGACTTGCACCTAAATTGGATTTGATTATGTGCAATAGTTATTTTGTGTTGAGGAACATTATGTAGTGTCAATTTTATGCAAACATCTTTATGTAATGTACTAGCTGTATAAATAACTCTGCTGCAAACGAATAGGAGTACAAGCTTCCAGAAGATGTTTCTGAAGATTTTGGTAGGTTAAAGGGTTTCAGCACAAGAGTTTCTTGAACGGGGTTTTATTCCTGTTGTCCACAAGGTTCTACAAAGGGGGTGGAGAGTACAATTATACCTCCGAGATGAACTAAGACGTAAAAGAAATCATATGAGCTTGACATCATAGAGCTCATTGAAGGTTCAGAGTGGCCCAATCTGTATTTTTGCTGCACAGGGGAGACAAATAGTTGAGGCTGTGTGCAGACCAGTGCGACCTCAATCACAATATTGTGGTTGTCCGAGAACCTTTAACTAATATAAATGATATGCACTCTGAAGAGGGTGAATGTATCCACTACCCTTGACATGCTGCATACCTCCAGGTGACACTCAGAAGATCTTCAACACATCTCACTAACTTTGTGACACCAGAAGGTGTGTTCAGTTATAAGTGTACGCCATTCAGATTAGCATCAGTTTTTTTTGGTTTTTCAAAGAATTATGAGTCTTATGTTTCAGGATATTGAAGGTGTGTTGTACTTTCAATACGACATCTTGGTATATGACAAGAATGTGGATGAACACATGAAGAAACTGCATGAGGTTTTGCAAGTCTTAAGAGCTTTGCTATAACTCTCTGTTTTGAGAAATGTAAGTTTAGCGGAGAGGGGGTTGAGCAATATATGAGATTCTTAAGAGAGATTGAAGATGCGCTACTCCACTACTGCACTTGACAAGGAGCATCTCCTTTTTGGGATTGGCAGATTTTTATGCAACGTTTATATCACATTCTTTCAGAAAAAAACTGCGCCACTTATCAAGCCTCTCAAGAATAGTGAGTTGTATGAGTAGACTGGTAGTTGTCAAGGTGCATTTGCCAAAGCACTGGTGGATATTGTAGTTGCCCAACCACTGAAACCTTTTTAATTCCAAATATCTATATTGAAACATTTTAAGAATATAACACAGCATATGCACTGTTATCATATCATATAGGCAGACTGTTTAATTGAAACATGAAGACCTCATCTACGTTAGACCAAATGTACTGTTGGCTAAGAGGTGGGTGAGCAACTCCATCTGATCTCACAGAATAGTGTTTAGTCTAGGTTAAGCGGCTGAATGTTACAAATATATAACAAAAATGTCAGGTGAGGAAAATCCACATATCCCCCTCACTGAAATCCAGGAACTCGGGGGAAGGACGTGCTTCTGGAGCTGGGGCAAGGGACGTGCCAGGCCATGGTTCCAGGGGGTTGGGGAATTCCCATCCCACCACTTTTTATGAACAACATACAAGGATCCTGGACTCCTCGCAGATAGGTGGAGGGAGCACTCCAGGGGCTTCCACCTCTCACAGATGTACTGTAACACTTGGATGGATCAGAGGTGTAATGCTTTCAGCCTAGGAGAATTGAATTAGAGAAATTCCAGTTTGGATAGGCAATTTTTAGAAATTAGGTTTCTGGTTGGCAGGAACCACAGCCCTAGTCAGGGTGAGTCACAAATACACTCTAAATTAACCAGTGCTCACCCTCTGGTAGCTTCACACAGAGCAGTCAGGCTTAAGAGGCAATGTGTAAAGTATTTGTGCAACACTTCAAACATTAAAACAATGAAAACACAACACATAAAGATATCACACCTGGTTAGAAAAATAGAACTAGATTTAATAAATAAAAGAAGACCAAAATGACAAAAAGCCAATAAGTAGAACTTGAGTTATGAATGTTTAAGCAATAAACTGTAATATAGCCACTAAAAGCATAAATCGCCAACCACAGCTGTCTTTTCAAAAGTTCAAGCTGACCCCGATGGATCGCTCTTCAGGTACAGTCCCAGATTAGACCTGCTGAAGCTTTATCTTCTAAAAAATTGAGCCAAGAGTCCCGTTCAAGGGGAAGGAGCTCACTGGGAGAGTGTCAGTGGCGATGGTCGACGGGGCACAAAGAACCAACTGGGTGTTGCAGACAGATGGGCTGGAGCCTCGATGTCACGAGCAGGTTCGTTCACGTTCACAAAGAGCCCAAAAGCATGGCATAAAGAGCTGGAAAAGGCCCAGGACCGGAGGCGCCTCTTGGGGGCTAGGAGATCGTTTAAGACGGGTTATGTTATGTCGTTGAGGCTGAGATCAGGAGGGCAGCAGACTAGCCCCAGACTAGCCCCTTGAGTCACTCTAGGGTCCTGGGAGTAAGATGGAGGTGCAAGTCCAATTCTTCTCCTCTAGGCAGGAAGGCAGCAGCTTCTTCAGAGTAATAGTCCAGCAGAGTGACAGTCCTTTCAGCAGCACAGCAATCCTTCTTCCTGGCAGAGCATCCACAGGTCTAGAAGTGTACAGAAGTGGTGATGTCTGATGTCAGTTATTTATATTTTGGTGCGCTGGTTTAGGAAGGTGGGAGAAGCTTCTAGACAGTGCCTTTGAAGTGCAGGTAGTTCCCTTCCTCCCCTGCTCTTATTAGAGAGTTTGTTCACTACCAGGACATATAAAACTTAAAAGTACATGTCCTACCTTTCAATAACACGCACCCTGCCCTGTGGGTTACCTAGGGCCTACCTTAGGGATGCCTTGTCTGTGAGAAAGGGGAAGTTTACGCTCGGCAAGGGATTTCAAATGCTAAGTCGACACAGCAGTGTAAACTGCACATGCATGTTTAAAGGTGGCGCAATCAGTGCTGCAGGCCCGCTAGTAGCATTTAATTTACTGGTGCTAGACACATCTAATGTACTTTACTAGGAACTTATAAGTAAATTAAATATGCCAATTGTGGCTACACCAGTATTACCCTGTGTTAAGGAGTGAGCACATGCTCGGAATGGGAGAATTTATGTATCATGGTTCCTTAGCTAACAAGTGCTAAAGCTTATTAAACCATGATGCAGTTGGTGAGCGGGCAGGAGGAGAAAGGGGAACCCACCCTCTTCCAGAAGATTGCATTGCGTTGCTTTGCACCTCCAGTCATGTGGCAAACCAGTGCCCAATATGCATGCATCATGCCATCCAGGTTGGTGGGTATAATCCCCAGAATGAAAGTGATGGAGTGCAGGCAGGGGGTAATCCAGTGTGAATTTAATGTGTCCCACAATTTCTTTAGAGTACCTTTACATCAGGAACATGCCTTGTTGCAGCCCTAACGTTGCAGATGAGGTGGGGAGCATGCCAGAAAGTTTAACAGCTGTCATATGCCACAGAGACATTACCTTGTATGCTGATTTTCTGTGCGAGTTGCTACTGTGCATTCTGAGGATATCCCTATAGAGGTATGTACATTGTTTACCTGCCCGAAGAGACTGTTCCATGCCACACTACCACAGGACTTGGTAGGGATGAATGAGCGTGGCATGGATTATTGAATTGTAGTGTAGGTCCTAGAAATAAGCTCTTTTTTCCCCTCAAAGTACTTTGCTGGTATTTCAGACTGAGCGAGGGAGCAAGTTGCTGTAAACATGTGAAGATGGTGTCTTGCTCAGTGGCGCAGTTGGCAGTATTGGAGATGAGCGATTCAGGGATTCGGAAGTCATGTTTACATTACTCAAAGGATTTGATGGTAGCACCCTGAAAGAGTGCTTAAGGTTCCATAACCTCCTGGAGTCCAGCCGGTAATTGTTTAAGAATGGCAAGCCAAAGAGAAGACCAGGTTGCATGCCGGCAGGGGATGGGGGGAGGGGGTGTTTAGGGGAGGCAAATGTAATCCTTTCTTTAAGGGCATTTGGTGCTGAATGTCCAGCACAGTTTTTGTGGGTGTAGCTAAGTACGCATTCTTTAGTTGACTGCGTTTAGGCAGCCAGACTTGGTTCCTTAACAACCTACATGCCACTGTGCAGTCCATGTGTGTAGCCATGACATTTTACTCTTCCCTGACCACCCACTCTGAGATATATCTCAGGTGCGCCGCCCAATAATACTCCACCAAGTTTGGGCAGTCCAGGCCACCCTGCAACCTTGGCCGCATTAAGTTTATTGGAAGTTGCCTCTTTCTAAAGAAGACCAGAGTTCATGCTGCACAATTTTATTAGCCATTGTGCAATGTGCACTCTGTGCCCTGTTCAAGGCTGTCAGATATGGTACATGATATGCTAACTTGTATTGCCAACCCAGGGGTTAGTCCTACTCACAAAGAGATACCAGTGTGTCAGGCCTAATCCATGAACTCTGTATAGGTTATTATATGAACAACACATAAGTCTAAATGCAGAGTGCATTCCAATCATGCCCCTCTTGGGACACGTACCACATCACATCATCAGTAATAATTCCAGTAAATTGTAGACAAGCAGTCATACAATATTTACTTGCTAATGGCGGTGGAGATGTTAAGTTTGTGGTAGAGGCACACGATGCATATAGAACAGAAACTTTCTATTCAGATGACTTTTCCTGCAGTTGATGCAAACGCAAACACCTTTCACACATACACTGTAGCAAATGGACCTGCACTATACAGAGCTTATCAATATCTATAAATACCACTAACATATCAAGAGCACCAAAAATGGTTTCAGGGCGCCCTCCTACACGTTATTGATAAGGTTCGATTGGGACCCCCTCAGTAATGATGTGGCGTCATGGCCAGTTCTAGCTGCTTACAAACCATTTCCAAATATACAAAATTTACAGGCAGCGGATCTGCGCCCACTGTTCAATAATTTAGCTAGAATATATAGAGACAATACAATTTGTAGTCGGAACTCTGAACACCAAACCAGCGAGGACTGCTCCTGCTGCTCCACAGTTGGCAACACCAGAGATCAACCTGGTAACTATTAATGTAATTATGGGTAAGGCTTCCACCAGACTTGAAGAAATTCCATTTTGGATTGAACAAAAAAACAAACCAGCTGGAAGCAGTGTTTCTCTATAGGGGACCCCAAGGCAAACACAGAAGTCTCACAATATGCTTGCCATTTGGGGTGGTTCCCTCCATAGATTACTGTGTCACTTGGGGGACAGTATTTGCTGCAATTTATACCATGACACATGGTACACTGACACTTTCAAATTTTCCAGAAGTGTTAAAAAAAAGAAATACAAAACTAATGCGGGGCTTCTCCGGCTCTGGATTTGGGGGTGAAACTAGTGGACAAGGTTGCCACAGTCTCTTCAGTTTTTGTAAGTAACATTAAAGGGGAACCAGCAACATTGGCAATACACCAGTGGCTCAAAGACGTTCCTCAAACTGATCAAGAAAGTGAGCTGCCAAAGATTATATTTGAGACTTCTATTAGTATAGGTCGGAATAGTCTGGGGGCCAGACCAAATAAGCCTAGGTTTAAAGGTAATTCCAACAAGCATATTACCAAGCAAGCACAAGAAGATTCTAAAAAAAACTCTGGGCAAACAAAAATCTAATAAAGATAAAGTAAAAGAACGAGGAGAATCTCTGTAGTCTGAGACCCCAGAGAAACGTTATAATCTTAGAAATCGTGACAATTCGAAACTCACTGACATTTATCAGTATACTGATACCCACCCTTATAGTACCTTTCAGAACTCAGCCAACAAACTGACCCAAGACAGGTGGATGGTCAGAACACAGAAACAAGGATGTGAAACCAAAAAAGGACTCAACAACACAAACCTCAATTTAAAAAGAAGGTGGTTGTGGCGATTTCGGCTAAGCATGCCACACGTATGTTATTGATGTTTCCTCCACAATTGTCCAGGATCACCACCTCCACCACATGCCAGTACAGCTTATTTTCAGTAAGTTGTAATTCCTGGTAGTGAGAAACCAGATTTCTTTAGATTAAAGAGTGAACTATATTGGTTCTTCAGAAAAATTATACTAAAACACTTTTTAAAGAACAGCCCACTACTCCCCACCCCCTCTTCCCTGTGAGGGCACTAGTTTACTGTTACCATCCCAGTTTGACCCTCCCAATCATCTTATGAATCCAGAGATTCTAGCATTTGAGAGAATGGTACTAAAACAGGTTATTGCACTAGGGACACAGAGAAGTTATATCCCCTACAACATTTCCTTTAATGAGGGACATGCCCTGAGATCATTAGTGAAGTATAGAACTATTATGATAAAACCAGCAAATAAAGGGGATACCATCGTCATCCAGAATACATTGAATTACGATGAGCAAATCATGAGACAACTTGCAGACCGCAGACAGTATCAGATAATAAATTGTGATCCTTTGGGAAAAACAAAATCCAGGAGTAACTACATCACATTACACAAAAAAGCACTTGATGAAGGTGTGCTTAACAAAAAGGAATATGCTCATCTCAATAAGGCCTACCCTCGCACCCCTGTTGGGTACTCCTCGCCCAAGAGTCACAAAACGTGCTTTAACGTACTTTGCTTACTGTTACTGTTAGACAAGGTGCAGACAGGAGAGCGCCTTAACTTTTGCTTTCTGGTCTGTGCCCATACATTACAAATTTCATCATACTTAAAGTGAAAGGATGATTGCAAAACCAATTAGGCAGTAAATGTTTTCTCTTGTATTGAGAACTGATTTAAAATGCTTAGGAAATGATTTCATATTCTTGATAATGGCTGCTTTCTATGAAACCACTTTTTAAACTTTTTGCAACAGTATGCATGACAGGGGGAGATGTGGCTTAACAGCAAGATTAGTCGACTTTGTAGTAGGGTAAACGCGGTCAAATCACTGTGCCTGCTCAAAATCCTGTGCTCTTACATGCATGCCAACAAACCCAATTCAGGTGGAAAACTCCCTTTTTTTTTGTTTAAAGCAAAAAATGACTTAATTTTAACTAACACCGCCTAAAATTGCCTCATCTTCCATAGAAATCAATGGAAAAATACATTACCCTGATATTGCTGGATGCACAAATCGGGTACACTTGTCTGCTGATGAGAGCCTGCAGTCAAACACAGTTGTGGGGGTATATTTTTTCAAGCTTAAGCTTAGAGAGACAATAAGCCATCTGCTTTCAAATGTACTCTACCAGATGCAGCTTGCACAATGTATACTTTACAATGAACTTCATTTAAATAACGGAGTCAGATGTGTGCACAAATAAATGATGGAATAGACCTGAAGTCAAACACAGGAACCTTATCAAAGCAAAAATACATTCTCACAGTGCTGAGGACAGGTGGTGTTTAAACATCTGCTCTTTCTCGTCTTGTCTTTTCTTTTCCTCTCATCTACCTGTCCCTTCAATACTTGAAAACAAGGGGGAAGCTCACAAAAATAAATAGTTCATGGTCTTTTGCCCTCCTTGACCTATGAGCAAAAGCCAGGGTTTTTACAGCTGCATGATTCATGAAATCCCAGTGAAACACATCATGGAAAATAGTTGATCAGTATCATATTTATACTCCCTCAACTCTTAAGACACTCCATGCCACTGTCCTCTAAGCCAATAACTTATAGCCATGCTGATGCTGAACAGCAGCCACGCTGGTGTACACCATGGCTAAAATATATTTGCAAAGCTAAAGCTCTTGCATAGACGAGACCTATTGGCTTTGCCAGTTCTTGTTTTGCAGAAAGTTAGCATTAAGTTTTCGCTTAAATCGGAAAGCCAGTAATGTCCTAGGTAACGTACCATGTTTTTTCTGCATCACTGTTCAGCTGGATTCTCGATTTACATGTCATGGAGTTCTGTTTCGGATCAGACAAAAGATGGCAATTCCACCACCGATTAGCAGAGAGATGTCTGAAAACATAAAAAAATGCTGGAGAATAGGAAGTGGAAAAAGGACTTTATCAAGCCGAATTCATCTTCAGGCCCAGTTACCAGACAAGAGCTTATGGGCCAGATGTACCAAAGGGTTTTTCCCTTTCTGTGTCAACGGGAAAATGTATTCGTACATATTGCCCTTTATGCCTAAAAAAGTGCACAATACCAGTCGCTGAAGAGTTAACGATGATCTTTATGATGTTGGCAAAGCGTGTCACCGCGTCTGCAACAGCCTTTGAACCTCTGAAATGGGTTCTGGCTGTAAGTAGGTTATATATTTCTGTTGTGGAAGTCAAAGGGACTTCTTATTCTATTGATATTGATACTTTTTGTCCTAAGTTTGTCAAAACACAAGTCCTTGAAACTAGTACTGGGTCAGGGGATAACTTTTGATTACATATAGTGGAGGTGGGTACAAGGTACTCCCACGGCACTGTATTGTCTTATAAACTGTCATGACGTAATGTTGGCTGGGTTCCAACCTCAAACAACCAATACTAGTTAACATTAAATAGGAGCCATTATTCAACAGCTCATGGTGATTGGGGATGGATATAGGAGGAACTGATAGGGAACAACTGAGCCCAGGCACCAAAGCATTACATATTCCATGCAACAAAATGGAATTGCATAGTTGTGACTGGCCTGGAGGGCTCCTCTCCTGTAGCTGGCAGTTAACTCCTTGTATAAACTGGGCAGCAGGTGGATTTTCATTTACAGAAATAAGCGTTTCCTCCAATTGTTCAGTGTTCAACAAGATGTAAGTAGAATCTTTCTTAGAATCTTTCTTAACAATGGTTTTCTGTGTCATTGTTAAATTACATGTCTCGATAATGACTGTTTCAAGTAGCTACACTAGGGTATGTAACTATATCAAATAGTCGGTAAGCTCCAGGTTAACTGTATTATGGATACTAATTGGATCTGGCTTTACTGCAAAAAAATCAAGTCCAAGTCTCCTTAAACAAGATATAAGACTGATGATAATGTTATTATCTAACGCATACACTCCCTTTGAAAGTGTATGCATGCCTTTGATGGTAACTTTAAAAACTATCTGGAAGTTCTCTCGATGTATTTGACTAATCCTTTCTGCAACTTAATTTTCAGAATATTTATTTAATTCATTATATATGGTGTATATATACATGTTGTTAACAACTTTTTGTCTAGTGGGATGTGATTCCAGGAGGAAGTCTGAGAAATCCATGCATTCCTCAATTAATGATGAATGTTCTTTTACAGCTGGAAGACTAGAATGTGTTAACCAATGTTGGCACAATTTAGCCGCACTATATGTAGTAACTACTATGTGGTTGTTATATCATAGATTGGAACAATTAGCTTTAGGTCCAGAGGTGTTGTAAAGGATACGATTCATGAAGGTTTTAGAATCCTAAGGCCATAAGGCTAAACCTTAAGGAAGTGAGAAGAATTATGTGCTTTTTAAAAAAAATCATAATTTGATGCACTGCTCCTTAACCTGAGCAGTGTCCCCTTCCATGCACTACTGTAGGTCTCAAACTGTATTTCCTCCAAACTACAAACTGATGTCGAAAATGATGTCCAAATTTAAAAAAATACTCTTCATCAGTAGTCATGAATTAATTCCATTTAATGCTCATCATGGTCATGGATCCTCATACACGTACTTCCATCATTAATTTTCATTCAGTTTATACAGGCGAATGTTCACGAATTCCGATGCATTTCGGGCCAGTTATTAACAAAACACACGTGTACTAACAGATGGAGAGGATTTATATTTGCAGGCATGTTTAATCTGCTACAAGTTTAAACCAGCATGTCGTTAACATGCACGGATGGGTTAGACTATGGTTACATCTTTGAAAATACCCAATGGCAGTACTTTTAATCACTGTTTAGTTTGGTAAAAAATCGAATTCTGCACTTGTGGGAGTTGTGCAAGACTCTAGGAGTACTTGTTTGGCATGCTGAAGAACACAGTTTTTTCGCACCATCTTTCAAAATTGGTTCCTGTATACAAGTTTCACATTGCACAAGGGCATTTTTATACATTTTTGTTTTGGTCCGATGGACTCCATTTTTACATAGTCACTGTTTATGTTAATTGAAGGATTGGGAGGAAGGGCTGCGACCCGAAATGCATCGGGATTTGTGAACACTTGCCTGTATAGATTGGATGAACATGAATGATGGAAGTACATGTATGAGGATACATGAACATCATGAACATTAAATGTTATTAATTTATGATTGCTGATGAAGAGTGTTTATCGAAAGTTGGATATTATTTTGAACATCAGTTTGAAGTCTGGGTAAAACAGAGTCTTGGTCTGAGACCTACAGTAGTATATAAAGGAGACACTGCTCAGGTGAAAGAGCAGTGCATCCAATTATTTGTTCCTACGCCTATGATCAGAAAGCGATACCATTGTGCACACAAAGAACTTATAAAGATTGTAGTGCATTGGCAAACCCTATATTTTCATCCATATTGTATGTCAGCAGTCAGTTTAATTTTATTGCCTCCTGTAAATTGTCTTCAAATTCAATCTTTAGGAGCCCAACATAATGTCTCTATTTAGGGGACTCTACAGGAATAGTAGCAGGCTTGTCATCTGAATTCCCAAAGACAACAGTGGTGTTTCTGTCAATACTCAGTAAAACTGTCAATGAATTCTCAGGTAGGGCACTTACCGATGCAGTCAATCCCTGCTGTACACTCATACACTCTCTTGCTGCACCTATATTATGTGTAACGAAACTCTGTTATGTATCCCATGAGTGGATGGAGGAGGTCTAAAATGCAGAATACAATTTTAAAAAGTTACCCTCATCTAAGTCGTTCTCTCAGCCCTGTTTCTCTCTATTTTCCTGATCCCTTGTCTGCTGTTTTTTTATCTTTAACTTTTGTAGGGAAAACTCACTCCCTCAACTACGTCCTCTCTCCTGATTGCCATTCCCCCCCACTTTCAGTCCACTGTCTAAAAGAACCCTTCACTTGGTTATTCATTTTCTTGCTCTTCTTCTCTTTTTCCACCCAGTCCTATTTATTCAGTGTCTCAAACTGCACGTCTAGGCATTTGTCTCATTTATTGTCTGCCTCAAGAAATCTGGCTTTCCAATTTAAAAAGTACCTTCTGATGGAAATTGTAAATCTTAATCAGAAGCAGTATATGCATGGCAGTCACAAATCTAGGTATGCATATATAAACCAATGCTTGTGGTCAGTTCAAATGCAGGCAAACTTTCAGTAGCTGTTTTCTGTTCTTCCATAGCAGCTGCTCTAGGGGTTTAGGCTCATTCAACACAGCACCCACTATTTTTGCTTACAACAATCCAAAAACCACACAGAAAAAGCTAGCGAACAACAGCCAGCCCCAGCATGTCTATGGCAAGGTTCAATCATTCACAGCGCAACTTTGACAGCAACCCGCTAATGACGTCTCACCAACCCCAGTGTGTCTGCACAATTGAATAACGGCTCTCAGTGCAACTTTCTCCGTGAATACAAAAGCAATTGCACAGCATTGCTTAATGAACACACACTACAATAAACCAAATACATCTTGTCAGCTCAACCTGGATGGGAGAAAATCAGCAAGTTGGAACAAGACAATTCTCACAATAGCAGAAACACGAACCGCACCTTTGCAGCACTTTTCAATCTCAAGTCACACTAAAGTAGCCACAGTCCAACTCAGACTAGTTTATCTAATGCTGTGCACCAAAGAGCAAAAAACCCTAACACACAGAGAAAGTAAACATTGCATAACCAAAAACCTCACATAGAGCATAACAATCCATCACAAAGAAGAAAATACAACACCAGAACCTACTCATCCCCTGAACCATTCACCCCCATTTATGCTGGCAATACAGTTTGCTGTGGATCAACATTACAAGTCAGGATCCCAGGAAAGATCCACTAGCAGAATCCACTAACACTGAAGTAGGGCTAAAATGGACAATTCTAAAAGGAGAAAGAAGATGATCTTAGCGCTCAACCATCCTCTACTACAACAGTTTGTGAGCACAGGATACCTGCAGTCTTGACACCCCGAAATTTCAAAATGTACCTCTATCAGAACTCCAAAATGTGATTAATCTGAGACTGTTACATCTCAATACCTGGTACAGCCTTTTAGCAGCAGATTCCTTACTTTAGAACATGGTTGAGGGCACATCTTTTCTCGAGGGACAAAAATACTGGTCAGGTTTAGGACTGAGGGCTGCACAGATTGGCCTGTGGATGGGGGTGGGGCTGAGGAATAAAATATTGCGCCTTTTCAAAACTTTACTAGACTATGCTGTATTTGAAAAGCTACCCCTTGTAGCGTTGTAGTTTAGATGCCATATAAATCTGATTTTAAAACAAAATAGGTAGAAGTGAATGCCCATGGTTAAACCTTTAAAGTTATGCATACTGACACACTTTCTATTGCTATTTTGCTAATGCATTTGTATTATCAGACACAATAGCAAACTCAATAGTAATGAAAAATTTCCTAGGTATCGTAATGGAAAGTTTAAATTCTTTTAAGGACGGAGAGGTGTGAATTACGCTTTCCTTTCTTTACTTTATTCAACAGCAGCCAAGCATAGGTAGCCAAAAACTTCATTTCCCATACGCAGTTGGGAAATTGTAACAGTCAAGTAAACATTATCAACCAATCAGCAACTCTTAATGCCGTAATAGCCCATCGTCGCTGTCGCCGCCTCCTCTTTCTTCCTGCGACCGAGATTGACTAAGAGCTTCTTCAGTCTTGCTTGGACCCGTCACATCCTCCAGTAAAACAACATGAACAATCATTCGGCAAACTGTCACTTTCCAAATATAGTGCATAAACCTTAAGACAATCATTAACATCAAAATAATGAATGCAGTATCAACAAAACATCTGAAATTCATAAATGGAAAGATGCCCACCTTTACGATGAGGAAAAAACCGAAGAAGGGAATGGGCGTGCCATTAGTGGTTCGGTTAATCCTCGCCTCCGAGTCCTTAATAGAATTCAAACTTTCCATTACAATAGTTAGGATTTTTTTTCATTCTATGTCGGAACTGGAGGTGAGGACTACGCTGGTTTAAAGCTTCCCCACTACCATCAACGCAATATCGGGAATTTGTTTTTAGTAAAACCTTTTGAAGGTGGAATTTGAGGACCAGTCTGCTGAATTGAGGATGGCGTCCAGGCGTGTCCTTAGAAGCCGTAGCCCCTCTAACTGACTGGACCCCAAATATCTTGGTATCAATGCCAGCCTCCTGCACTACCCAGCGAACCCATCTAGCAAGGGTTGAGGGGAGGACACCACCCGAAAGGGTTTCCTAAGGGCTATCAACAATTGTTTTTCCCCAGGGAGGCAGACATCCACTGTCATAGCCCCATAACTCTTGAATACAACAGACCGCACACAGGGAAATCTGGAAATGAAGGCTAAGAGACCACATGAGAATTACATTTCGTTCTTCTAGAGATATGGAAGGTTACCCCTTGAGGGGGTGAATACTCTACCTGTAATGTCCAGAGCCCGTACATCCGAAACCCTTCCTCAAGACACCAGACCCAACATGGTGGCCAGTTTGATTGGAAGCGCTCCTTTTGAGACAGATATTTGTTGGCCTGCCATGACAGGAAGAGGTCTGAACCTTGTTGACGCACCATAACACTGAATGCCTGGGTTCTGGTGGAAGAGATAAATACCCGCAAAGGTTTCCTCACCAATGGCTGTTCTCCCACACGGATGATCACCAGCTGGCGCATGCCCTGCTAAGATTGTGGATCTGAAGGTGTTTATTGACCTATAGGTCAAGCCCTCAGAGGCCGTCAGGCATAAAAGTTCAAGATATGGACAGCATCGGACCCCACTGGATCCAGGTTTCTACAGTAATACCAGCCTAACCATTCAAGACCACGTTGACTGATAGCGCTTGATGGTACTCTCCGCCTACACCTTGGAGAGGAGTGAAGCAGCTTACTTTGAAATTCCCTCCAGGCCATAAGCGGCAGAGATCCCGCCATCACTAGAGGATGGAGATTCCCCTTGGAATCCCGGAGGAGACCCGGACGGAGGGGTAGGGAGATTGGAAAATCCCAAGAAAGTTCCAGTAGAACTGGATGCCAGACTTTGCGATATCCATATCAGTGTTATCAGCACCACAACCACCTCCTGTCTCTGCACCTGCGCAGAGAAATGTGTTATCGTGACTGAAGGGGGCAACGTATACCTCTGTTCCAGATGCCAGTCTTGTAGAAATGCATCCGAGGTGAACGGCCCAGGTCTGGTGTCCAGCTGAAATATCTGGGAATCTGGTGATCCAGCCTTGACGCAAAGAGGTATACCTAGAATCGGGTCCCAAGGGGTGTGAAGAGCGTGGAAAAGATGTAGATGCAGCTGCCAGAGACTCCCGTTTCGCAAATGTCTGGAGTGCCAGTCGGCGACTTGGTTGGATTGTTGGTTGGATTGTGGGGCAATATTACCAGAATGACCTGGCCAGGTCCAACAGGGCTCTGGAGCGAGTGCCTCCCAGGTGGTTTATGTATCCTGCTACAGCAACATTGTCCATCTTCAGGAGAACACAGCACTTTGCCAGAGATTTGGTCAAACATTTGACCACAAACAAGCCTGCGAGGAGCTTGAGGCAGTTTATGTGCATTGATTTGTTCTTAAGATGACCATTGTCCCCCAGTGGAAAAAGGTCCACTGGTCACCCTCCAATCCGAGCCACTGGCATCAGATTCTAAAACTAGATGTGGAGAGGAGTCTAATATCGCCGGCCGTTTCAGGTCTCCATGTTTGTGAGCCGCCATTGAATTGCCTCTCATGCTTCTGCTGAGAGAGGGACGACTTGCGAGTATGTGAGACCCCTCCTGAGGTGGACCGATTTGAGGCCCTGCAGGGCCTGATAATGAAGAGAGCCCTGGGAAATGGCCTGGATGGAGGACAGCAGGCCTACTATCCTGGCAACTTGGCAGAGGGAGGTAGAAGGTTTGGCCGCCATCCTGAGCAGTTTGTGTCTGATCTTGTTGACCTTCTGCGAGGGCAGACTGAGAGTGGCCCAAACAGAATCCACTATGAAGCCCACAAACACCAGGGACTTGGGAGGGGTAAGGACACATTGCTGCCAATTGATGATGAACCCGAGCAATTTAAGGAGGGAGATTGAATTTGAAGGTGTGACAACAGGAGCTGGCAACTCGTTGAACTCTTTCAAGTTGATTAATGGCTACTGACCATTATCTCGCTTATCCACCAGAAAGATATTGCTGAAGAACCCTGCTGGGTGGGGAAGGGTCTCCTTGATCGCCACTTTGCGTAATAATTCTGAAACCTCTGAATCCACCAGTGCCTTGTGTGTGGCCGAAAACACCAAGGGAGGGGGAAGGCTTCCATTGGATGGGGGAGCAGAAAAACTCTATATAGAACCTTTGTACTGTCTGTTGCACCCATTCTTCAAAGGTAAGGGATTCCCAATTGGAAAGAAACATCGGTAAATTGCCCCCAACCTGTGGTGTAAGGAAAATTTGACACTCACCTTGGGTGGAGTTGAAGGTGCCACCGCCCCCTATGGCCACCTCTTGATCCCTTGTGGGTGGGGTAGAGTCTGGTTGGGTAGAAGGAGCCGAACATGGAGGCATCCTGATACTGTCTGTTCCTTGAAGCAGAGCCCCTGCTGTGGTCCTGGGATTGTGAGCGTCCAACCGAGCGCCCCCTGGCAGCTCCAGAGAAAACACCGGGGGTAAAGATACTTTTGACTGAAGTTTGGGCTTTGTCCAGTGATGTAAAGGTCTACACTAACTTTACCAACTTGCTGACAAATGGGTCACCAAACAAATCTCCCTCGCCGGGGGACTTACTTCAGATATGCGCGGTGCCCCAGCTCTGAGTCGATCCTTATGAGGAGCAAACGTGGAAAAGGCACAGTTTGTGTTCCCTAGAAAGATAAGCACCCCTTGGGCCCAGCCTGGTAGGATGTCTAGGGAAATAAGAGTGCTGGCCTGAAACATCAAAGAGTTTGTCCTGGCGAGCCCCTTTTTTGGGTCACACATGAATTTTCCTAGAAAAGATGGCCATGCGTTTGTCAACTTCAGGGGTCATTGCCACCTTATCATTCAGGGATGGGCAGGGGCATTACGCCCATAGGTGGCTGCGAACGTCCTTGTCAGCCGGCTTGCGGAGCTGCCCTGCAACGTAAGTCGTAACCCTGTCCGCCAGGGTCCATTTGGCTGAACGGGTGCAACAGGAGGTCCAGATCGAGCATGTCGGATAGTTCCGGGGGGTGGTTCTTTCACCAGGGGCTTAGTGGGGTAGAGGGAGGGCAACAAGCACAAGATCCCCATGTTTTGGTCACCATCTGAGGATAGAGAATCCGTACCTGGGGTGGTGGTGGTGGGGAGGGGGGAAGGGGACCTCGGGTTGGATGGGGCTGGAGGGACTGCACTCCTGAGGTACCTGCATCTGGGGCGCCCGGTTTAGTCAGGAGGGAGCAGACCATGAACCTACTGGGAACATCAGTATATAAGCAAACCTGGGGGTATCAGGGAAGTATAGAGAATAATTAGACAGGTGGGGGTCTCCCAGCCAGTTATTTAGTCCACCCAGGGGCCAATTTCAGGGAACTCCCTGCAACACCTCGCACGCCCTTGCACTTCACAGGGCACTTTACCGCCTGGGCCGGTGCCTGAGGAAGCACACAACTGCTTCAATTTAATGAAGAAATACAGACCCCTGCATAAGGGGTGTCTTGCTCCGTACGTGAGGGGGAAAATGATGCAAATTGGGTGCCTGGTCGGCCATGTTGATGTATGACGGATTACCTTTGCACAGTGTGCACTGACTGCGACTGACATAGTATGTATGCGAGGTCGCACTTAGCAAGCGGTGCCCTCTAGCGATTGCAGGACCTTGCCCTGTCGGTCCCAGATGCGCTGAGGCACTTGATCATCAAAGAACCAGCTGCGGAGGAGAAACCAGGGTTCCTGTGGCCAAGATAATCACAACATATAAACAGCCATAAGAGTAACAAGCACAATATTACGCAGTATTCCATGGCACAAGTCAAAATAAAAGCGTGCCAAGGCCAGAGGCACTTAGCTCGGCTGCAGGAGCAGCGAAGAAAGAGGAGGCGGCAATATCGACGATGGGCTATGATGACATTAAGAACTGTTGATTGGCTGATAATGGTTACTTGACTGTTATCCTTTCCCGAGTGCTTACAGAAATTAAGCTGGGGCACTGTAACCCAAGGCTTGAGCCTTTGAGGCTCACCGCCAGGTGTTGAAGTTCCTGTAGGGGGAGGTGTGAAGCACCTCCACCCAGGGCAGGTTTTTGTTTCTGGCACAGAGAGCACAAAGGCGCTCTCACCCCATGTGGTCAGAAACTTGTCTGAAAATGGCAGACCGGTCAGACCTGCACTAGTAGTTTGGCTAACATACAGGGGGCATCTCTAAGATGCCCTCTGGGTTAATTTTTCAGTAAATCCCACACTGGCATCAGTGTGGGTTTATTGTGCTGAGAAGTTTGATACCAAACTTCCCAGTATTCAGTGAAGCCATTATGGAGCTGTAGAGTTTGTAATGACAAACTCCCAGACCATATACTCAATATGGCTACACTACACTTACAATGTCTAAGAATGGACTTAGACACTGTAGGGGCATATTGCTCATGCAGTTGTGCCCTTAGCTGTAGTATAGTGCACCCTGCCTTAGGGCTGTAAGGCCTGCTAGGGGGCTGACTTACCTATGCCACAAGCAGTGGTTTGTGGGCAAGGCACCCTGAGAGGGGTGCCATGTCGACTTTTTCTCTCCAGCAGCACACACAAGCTGCAAAGGCAGTGTGCATGTGCTTGGTGAGGGAGTCCCCCAGGGTGGCATAATACATGCTGTAGTCCTTTGGGACCTATCCTAGCCACAAGGCCCTTTGTAATATGGGTACCTTTTACAAGGAACTTACCTGTGTGCCAATTCTGGAAACAAAGGTACAGTTTTTGGGAAAGAACACTGGTGCTGAGGCCTGGTTAGCATGATCAATATCAGGCTGTGTGTGTTTGTGTGTGTTTGTGTTTAACCATGCCCCCAGTGTAACTTTCCTACACCATTGTTGTGCTGGGACGTGTTTTGTCTTCAACATCCCTTGTGGTTTTTGATCATCTGCTTTGCTTTGAATACAAATTAGACATGGAGTTACAAGGTCTTTAACATCCTAACATACAGTTGCCCAATAAAAATGCCGTTGTACTCAAGCTAAGATTTTAGTTACTACTAGGTGATCTGCTAACTTTTGGCCATGGCACCAAGTCAGACTTCTGTATGAAATTATTTTCTTATAATGTAGATCAAATTCCCTTCAAAGGTTATTCCTTTGTGGAGCGATTGAGAATCCTTCTCTGCAGTCCAGTGGTTTAATTCTGCCTTGCAAACAGTTTGCCATTGCTCTTGAATAAAGAATTTCATGGTCATAGGTGTAAGAAATTGTTCAGGCGTTATGATGAATTCTGTTGCCTCTTTGATTTAAAAAAATAAATAAAATTCTTAATGCATGATAACTCTGTTTTTGATTATAAGCTTCTGGGTGAAATGTGATGGGAAAAGGATATTTAGTGAAGAACAGTGAGCAATGCAGTTGTCTAGGTATTTGTGTTCTTGCAGATTTACAGAACTGAAGATTACTTTGGTCTGCATAGAAAGTTGTTATATACAGTGTTCCCAGTAAGTAATAAGTCTGTTCTGTAAACTTATTTGTGAAAGCCAGTAACTCCTTATCATGAACTTTATTGTTCATTTCACAATATGGTAACTTTATTGAGTGAAAGAGAACAGGCTGGAGCTCTGAGGTTTTAGGGTCCATTCAGATAATATTGCTCCCTCTGCTGAATTTGAAGCACCAGCTTCTCCAGTGGTTGAGTCATTTGTGGGTGCGCACGAAAGGTGAAGTGGTGAATTTGTTATTCAAAGCCTGAAAGGCGTTCTCGACCGTTGGGGTTCATTAAATGACTCCTGTCCTCACAAAACTTATGATGGGAGAGACCAAATGAAAAACCTTGTGATAAATCAGCTAAAGTTTGAAAATCCTATGAAGGATTGGGCATCCTTCACAGATCTTGGAGACCGCCAGTCAACCACTGCACTTCTTTTTATCCATTTGGATTCCACTGTAACCCAGAGACTCCACTGTAGTGGTATGGACTCACGTTTACCTAATTTTGCATAGAGCCCATTCTCTCAGGATTTTAGTAACATCAACCATATGTTTCACATGCTCACACTCAGAGTTCGAACACACAAGGATGTCCTAGATACAAATGAATAAGAAGTGGTCCAGGAATCCCCCCAAAAACTTGTTTACAAAGCACTGGAATTCTGCAGGTGTTTTATATAGCTAGAAAAGCATTACTAAATATTTATACAGATCAAGTTGAGTCTTGAAGGCAATCTTCCACACATTTCCTTGATGAATGCTGATGGATGTAAAGTTTAGAAGGTTTAATTTAGTATATATGGTTGCGAACTTCACCTGATCAAGGAAGACTGAGATGAGTGGAAGAGGGTGCCTTTTTTGATTGTAACTTTTTTACGGCTTTTTGGTATGAAGAATAATGGTGACGGAGGTTCAAAATTGATTTTTTTCTGATTTAGTTTACAGTAGTCTTGGAAATTCAGATTTGGAAGGAAATCCTGCTAATATTAATTATATGGCTAGCAAATTTAGCATCTAGCTTATTAAATAGTTTAACCTAGTTGCGCCTGGAACATTCAGTCCTAAAAAAAAGCAACCTGCTGCCCCCAGTACCTTACAAACAGCTTAAAATTATCAAGAAAGATTGTACAAATACTTAGAAGTAAGCTATTTCTTATTATAAGCTGCATATCATCACAACTAAAACAGGCTATTTCACCACTTATAGCATTTAAAAACAAATCCACTTGTTAATTGTTTTCCCCTTTAAAACACAGAATCTGTGAAATAAAAAAAATGTTTTTTTTTGTAGTGAATGTGATGGAGTTTGAGTCCCACCTAATCTGGGGGTTGTGCAAAGACAGCCAAGGATGCCCTAATAAGGGTATAAATTGAGGAGCATCTGACATAAAAGAATATATTTTTCCTCACCCTGACACTTTAAACTAAATCGACGGTTCTAAACCGTAAGAGGTCGACGTTAACTCTGTCCATCAATGGCCCATACCTTTTCCGGTTCTAACTTCTTGATTAGTGGGCAATGAATAGTTTGTACATATTGAGTGTTAATTAAATTGCATGTGGCCCTGGAGTCTATCATAGTGTCCACTCGCACACTGAGGTGATTGAAATGTAGATCAGCTACCTCAACCCGATCTGTGTTGGCTAAAGTATGGTTTCTGACGCTCCTACCTTGGGCTTCTTGGATCATTCCTTAAAGAAATGTCTTTCACGCAATACAGTCATAACTTTTCTTTCCTGCGTCCCACATCTGGATAGAGGGCCTTTGGCACTTCCTATTTGCTTTCGTTCAGTCGTCGTAAATCACTGCATCACCTTTCACCTTTGTGCTCAGACTTTTTGTGGTCTAAGCGCAGCACCAATTCAGGCTGCACACATTTGGGGTTGTGGTTCTGTGTGTGATAGTCTTTGAGATCGTCCCGGAGGCCGTGATGGCAAACAGACACCTTTTTTTCCCTCACCCTCCTGATTCCACTACTAAACAGTTGAAGTATGTTAAATCTAAAAAATATCTCAAACCTTGCTTCAGGTCCATTAATTCATTGTCCACCCTTGAATTATGGATCGTCTGTCAAAGATAAAACTCAGTTCTGCCAAGAAGGCTGGCCAGTTATATAAAATAGGGTTATTGTCTTGGACTAAGTGAATCTCCTGCGAACCTGCATCTGTAGTCAAAAAGGAGTTCCAAGAGCCCAATTGGGTTTGCTCGTTGGACAAAGATAGAGATCTCTGAAGTGAATGTAGCTGAACTTGAGTCAAGAGCTGATGGAAATTATTAGTCTTCCCTCCATATCTTTCTGGGGAAGTCAGCGGTAATAGAGGCAACCCTACTATTGAGAGGATTATGAAATACAGAAGGCTGAGTTGGACCTGCTAGTGTCTAAGTAATAAAGGGAGACAAGGACATAGGATGGGGGCTAAACAGTGACACTACAGAGGTATTACAAAAAGAGGGAGCAGCAGTTCTAGAGGGTAACGTGGAAAGTAGTGCTTGTGAATGATCAGGGTGAGTTTGAAAGGCAGCATTCTCAGCACCTTGTGCAGCAGCCACGGGTAGGATCCTATTGAAGGCGAAGACCCATTTGAATGTTGTCTTTGAAGGATGTCTTGAAGCTGATAAGTGGAATTATATTGAAGCGCTCTCCTACCTGATTGAAGCCTGAACGCCAACTGTTAGAATTAAACTTACAGCTCTTTCACTGTGTGAGGGTAGTGGGAAGTAGAAGGCTAGTTTGGTAGTTTATCTATTGGTGTGCAAAAGAGTAGAAACCAGATTATATTACTCTTTTAGCTATGGCAGGCACACAATGTTGAGGTTAGCATGAAGAAAGAAGTGAGAGGTTCAGACCCGAAAGTTCATTTCGAGAAATAGAAAGCTGTTTAAAAAAAAAAAAACATGTCTCCGAGATTGTGGACACTTCTTTAGAACCGGACTTCGGCAGAAGTGTTTCTGGGCAGCACAACAGAAACAACTGTAGTTCATCAGTTACTCCAACATAAGAACGTTTTCAGGTTGAAATACAGATGGCCACACAAACTCTCCAGATAGGGCTTATGATTTAAAAAAAACAAATTGATGGGGATATCTTGCAGGAATTTATTGCCATATTTGGTCTCAGTTATCCGATGCCTACATCAACATTCTTTGAATGGATGACTATTTTTTTAAGGGATGCACATCAAGGTGGGGAGGTAATAATACAAGCATGTTCCACCTTAGCATGTTAAGAACTAGGGGGGAGGTTTGTTAATGCGCACAAGTGGGCTTTAAAGCAGGCTCCATCATTGAAAATATACGAAAGAGGGTAGGACAAAGATCTGGTTCCCTTAATGAGTGACCACTATGTTCAAGCTCATTAAAAGCAGAACCTAAACGTGATATAAAGGCCACCCTAGAACAACTACAATATTGAGGAGTAATAATGACTTACTATTCAGCCATGATCACTCCCCTTTATCTGGTATTGAAACCAAACAATTTATATGAATAATTTTAGATTATAGAAATTTGAATGAACACACACACGGTGCAAATTCTTATAGTACCGGACTGATGGCAAATAGTACAAAATAAATGCAAAACAACATTAACTATTTAAAGTGGTCTCTTTAGGTAGAATGTAGATCCTAAGTTCCAGTATCTAGCAGCTTTTTCGTTTGGGGGATTTCAGTATGCATCTCTGACATTGCTCCAGGGATATAAGATTAGCTCTGGGCTCTTTAAAGCAAGAATTTTAGAATTCTTACAAGATTATCCAGAGATGTTCTCATATACATGATGACTTCACTGAACATCTAGGTAGGGTGGACAGAATAGCAACACTCCTAGCCCATCATGAGTATTATGAAACTTTTTTTTTAAAACATCTAAAAATTCCATATGTTAATGTGATTTTCTTGTTATTATTACCCAGGGAAGGTAAGTGATTGGCACCTGACTTCCCACAGAAGTGTGCTAGTTCACAAGTCCTGGTGGGGTTTTTAAATTTAGGAATACCTTTCTTGCCACATTGTGCTGAGCAAGTTAAGCCTTTATATGAATTATTCACTCCTACTTTATCTGAAAGGAATTGGATGAACACACAGACAGTTGTCTTATGTAGACTGCAGGCAGACATGTTGGAGACTTCGTACTTACAGATGTGTGACAATAAATAAGGACATACACAAATACTTCACAATGAGGGATAAACAATCCCCACAGCATATGGATCACAATTCTATCCTACTGCAAGGAACAATTTACTCTTACTAAGAAAATGCATAAACGGATTTAGAAGGTATATCTGTAAAAAGTCAACAGCTTTGGTAGAGGGGGAAGGTACCTGTATTACAGGACAAGCTTCCTTTGACCCTTGCACAACACACCATGGCCCATAAAAATGAAGGACTTCACATTAAAAAGAACTATGTGGTTGATTTAGCTGCCCCAACAGCAGTGTAAACTCTTAAGGTAGCTGCTGTAACATGATCACAAACTAAGGTCTGTACGGACATGGTGACAATGCAAGTAGTATTGAAAGGTGAAAACTGCCTCGTTTTTATCACTTCAGCAAAGATAAAGTGCAGCTTTTGCACTAACCCCATGGCCTGAACTGAGAGGCAGTTACTGTACTGGCTGTTACTGTGGGCATTCCACAAGTCGTTCTTCTGCCGCAGACAGTGCCCAATGTGAGCTTCTGGCCTTAGAGGAAGGAAGACACTCTCTCACTGCTGCAACCTCCATGATGATTGTTCTTTTACTTGTTATGTTGGGGGAACCAAGCTCAAAGGTACACACTGGCTGTCATCTTTAAAGCATCACATCTTGCTTTTATTCAGTTTGTTTTGTATTTATTACTCTTAATGTTGTTACTTTTGATGTCCTAGTAGATCACAATTGCAGTATAGTGTCATTCTGTGATGCGAAAGGGTAGGGTTCAGTTTTGTGATTTTATTTGCCCACGTGTACCACCATCTCTAACAAATACCCACTCTCCTGTAGTACGTGAGAAGTACATTCACATTTTTTAAGTACTAGTGCCTCATACCTTCACCACAGTCATCCTCCTTTTCAATCTGTTATAGATATTCTTAATTGTAAAACTGCCACACTCTCCTGTTCAAATAAAATCTGACTTCTGTCTTGGATTCCTATTTGGAAGGAAATCCTGCTAATATTAATGTTATGGCTAGCAAATTTAGCAACATCACAAAACAAAATAAAATTATGGATAGAATGTTGAAACTTTTCAAACACTCACCCCCAGTCACAGATCTGGGTTTAATCCATCGTTATTTTGCTCGCCACGTCACCCCAGTTTGGACCCAGCCATATGCAAATCAGTCTTGACCCTGTTACCCATGGGAACAGTCCAGCCCGAACTGCTATACCAGGTTCTCCCTGGACAGGAAACAAGCATCCTGGGACCGGTTTCAGGGTATCCCCCTTCATCAGCCAGGCTAGCTTGAATCCAGTGGCGCAGCGAGCAAGGAACCCACTCCGTCCATCATCCTTTTGTGTTGCTATAGCAAATATAGCAACCAGCTTATTAAATAGTTGAACCTAGTTGCCCCTAAAAGGCCAGTCATTCCTAAAGGAAAGTAACCTTCTGCTCCCAGTACCTTACAAACACCCTAACATTATCAAGCAAGATTTTACAAATATTTAAGAGTAAGCTATTTCTAAATATAAGCAGCATGTCATCACAACCAAAACAGGTTATTTCACCACTTATAGCATTTTTAAAAAATCCACTTGTGAATTGTTTTCACTTTTAAAACACAGAATCCATGAAATAAAAAATATTGTATTTATCCTTGGCAAGAACTCTTAGATAATCGTGCCATCTTTTTTAACCATAAAATGTTCACTACCTTCTCAGAATGTGCTCTGTAAGAAGCAGCTGAGCTCTTTTTCTAAGCTCTCATCCTCTTCTATTGATACCTCATTTGCTCCTGATCTATCTTGCAGGACTCTGATCTGCTCATATCTGTGACATCTGGTTTGCTTTGTGAACCATGTCCAACATTTACAATCTTTCATTGGAAGCAGCTTCTGTGTCAACCATGTGGAAAATGTCTGTGATCCTGCCTTTTTAGAAAAACCCTCAACAGATCCTTCTTCACGGTCTAATTTTCACCCTTATCTTTTTTGCCTCTTTCAACCTAGGTGCTAGAGAAAACAATACGCTTTCTGTTCTCTTCATATTCAGAGATCAATAACCCTCAGATGTTACAGCCTTATGGTCAGCAGAAACTGATATTGCATCTAGAAGTTTTGAGATAAAACTACTGTTCCAATAGCAAGTAGACCAGACCCTAGTAATAGTACTCATTCTCTCATAGCTACAACTACTTGTAGTATATGGAAGTTATGTTTAAAGATGGTTGTACTAGTCTAGTTTGAATGCTGTAAAGAAAGACTTGTCAACACCCAGAGAAGATAGTCACTTACGTGTTTTTTTTTTTTTTCTTTCTGTGTTTGCATTTAGGGAAAAATAAAAGTTTTGAAGCAATGCTGATTTATGCTACCATGAAGGAATTGCAGACATTCAGAAAAAGAAGCTGCAGAATAAAATAGGAAGACTGACAAAGATAATGCAAACCACTTTCACAGTTAAAGATGATGGCTCCCAGACTCTTTTTAAACTCATTTATATAATTTCTACCATTACCTCCTTTGCTTTCAATCTTTTAAAAAGATTTTGTAATCTTTATAAATGAGGCAAGCGCAGATGTGTGTATTAATACAGTTAAATTAGTCATTCCGACACTTTTGATGCACCAAGTGCCATGGCTGCTTTTAAATGAGTATGTCATTGTTTCCCTTTTAATCAGGTCGCATGCTACTTAACAATCTCTAAGAAAGAAGCATCATACAATCTTCCCTCAATTGAATGGGTACAGAGTACCCCTTTTTCTGTCACTGAAGATCAATGTCTTGTGCTCTTCTTCGTGAAGGAATATCTGTTTCAGTCCCTACATTTCATTTTTATGATTGTCTGAAGCACATCTCTTAGATGTTATGAAAGCATGCACAACAAACACCTTCAGCGCCTGCAAATTTCCTTTAGAGCATAATTGTGGGCCAAAGCACACTCTTGCTTTCATTAGTCTATCTGCCTTCACCAATATACTAGAACACTCACTTCTTTGTGATTCTATCACTATTCATGGCACATGTCATCCTTTGAAGCCGAGCCCTGCTTGTAACTCCTTGCAACTTTTACAGACTCAATTCCATATTGCAGACTATATTCAAATGCAGCAGAAATATACCTGTTTTTAAAACATTGCATCCGACTTGTTGAGTACCTTCAAGACTGTTTTGGGCTCATCTCTTCCTTCTTCAATCCTTTATTCTTGAATCAGTATAATGGGATATTAACTACATTTGTTATAACTTTTTTTTTTTGCTATTGAAGAAATAAGTCAGTGTAAAGGGAAACTTGAATGAAGATACATCTTACTCCACTGAATATCAATGCAGTGACACAATGGCATTCTTTTTTGAAGGAGTTTAAGTTAGAATTGGTTTCAACATTCTTAAGTGAGACTTAAAATTTCGGTGCATGAGTTGCTGTGAAACAGTTAATCTGGGAAGTAATTTGACCAATCTGAGTGTACCAGTTGTTCAGCAGCATTCTATGTGTGTGCAGTCACCTGGTTTATCAATTGCAACTAAACCTTCAGCTCCACCTTTGATGCCCTATTCACCTGTGATCTCTGCATCTTCATTCTTCTTTCAGATCATGGCCTCATAATCATTGACACCTGGTGCGAACCAGTATCTTTCCACTGAAGTTAAACATTTCTGATTCCTTTTGGAACGAATAAGCTTTGCAACATTATCATAATTATTTGTGAATTTTCTCTTCGATGCTGCAGGTCTGACAAGGTTCATGACCACGAGAATGTCAAAATGTGGACTTTTATTTCCCTCTGCCCATCAGAAACCACTCCAGTCTTCCGTCTTGGTTTCTTAGCGTCACTTTCATTTACGGCCGGGAACCCTGCTGAAGTATCGCATGCAAAGACACATTCGGCAAGTTTCAATGCATATCTGACTGTGCATAACTTAAATAGATTTGAAATACATTGGTTTGCTCCCTGCCACATTCCATTGCTCAGCACAAGCACATCTGCTGATCATCAAAGTCACACCATCCTGTTTGTACTGAGAGTGTTGGTTATTCATGTCTGGACTAACACTAACTTCCCTCGAGGCCATATATGCTCAGCTGATTACCAAGGTCAATAGGTTTTTTCTTGGACCGGTTTGTGTTCTTTTTCTCAAAAGTCATGGCCCCCACGCTGTGACTAGCACATGTGCTGAAACTCCTGTGTCGGCACGTATTTTACTGGTGAGTATTTCTATCTCCTGTACATTCATGTCATATCATGTATATCCACAATGGAGTTACTGTAGACATTTCTAGTTCCACATTCCCCCCTCTCGTTAATTGATCAACACTTATTTGATGCTGATGATCTTGTGGCTGTCCCCAATTGTCCATTAGCCTAATTGTTGTTCTAACCAAACTAATCCCTAGGCTGCCTACGTTTGCCTTCTGTCTCCGGCAGCATTGCAGTATTGTTTGGAAGATACAGCCACATAGCAGTAGTACTATTATGATGGGCAGGAGGGCTTTAAATAACTGTGACATCCAGGATGGTAACAATGAAAACCACCCTGAAAAACAATCCGTAGGTTTAGTTTGTTCCGTGGCCATGTTTTCTTAATAGTGTACAAAGCTAGCATTGCCTTGGATAAGGTACCATTGTCTTAATCATTTCCTGGAATGAACATGCAGCAGGAGGAGCCAATTTTGTCACACACTCCTCCTTCCAAGGCCGTTAGTAAGTCCAGTACAACACAATGCTGCATCACCATTATTCTCATTGCCCTTCATTCTTCTCTGATAGCATTAAAACCATCATCTGTGCCATTCACTAATAACATAAGTTCATATCTCGTTTGCTGCATCCATCTGGCACTAGCAACTGCTTGGAAGACTGGAAACACTTGCGCTCCAAGCCTCACTTCTGGAGAATAGTAGAAACTCTTCTGGCACACCTTTCACGTCCAGGGCAAATTGTTGATGTATGCTCCTCTTCCACCTGTGTGTTAGGGCATGCTTTCTCTCTTGTGCATGGGCGTAAATGTCTTCCACTCTGACATTTTCATGTCATGGTACCACTAGTGTTTGGGACATTAGCATAACAATGGAACAAATACCATGCCAACTTTTGGGCAGTTGATAATGTGCTTTTGTGCCGCATGCCAAAAACATATCTATTAATGCTTCTGTTCCTTTTTGTAGGCCTTGAAGATCTAATGTAATTTGACACTTTTTGTTCCTACCTACTGGTTGCGTCCCATTGCCTCGAAAACATATAGTATAATTCAAGACTGGAAAATATGTATTGGTACTGGTATTGGGTCAAAATGTCATACTTGTTATTTCTTAATCCCATATGGGACTACATCCTGTTTTTGTTTCCTAATAATCAGTAGCATTGTAACTTATTTCCTTTAAAACTTTGGAGGGACAAATAGCTCTAGTATTAAAAACCCACTGCCTTTTCTTATATGCTGCTTCTTTAAAGGTAAGTGTAGGCCTATTTTTGCATTCTTTCGCTTTGCTATTCATATTTTATTACCATTGGTACAGTGTTGCTCCGCTCTTATTCCAAATACTGCTGTGGTACTCATCTTTACTGTCCTGAAATAATATTTAGAATACTGTTTTTGGTCCCCAAAGGAGCAGGACGTTAATGCTAACAGACATGTGGGATCTGCTGTCTCCACTCTTTTTTTTTTCAGTACTTTCTGCTGCATGTGGTATTAATGAGCAAACAAAACATGACTTATCTGAGTGTTCCCTGACAGTAGTATGTAAACTTCTATACCAAGTGTTCCTCATCCATAATGGGTGTAGTGAGTGGTCAGTAAGTTCTCTTTTTCTCTTGGGCTGTGGTATTGGGACAGTCGTACATCTGATAAGTGAATCCAGTGGTTTAGTTCCTAAACCTTTACTGTTGTAGGTGTTACTTGAATCACTGTAGGGGCTGAGAAAATGTGGATCCTTTCACTGGCGTGCAAAGTTCTTCGCAAAGACCTGTCATCCGGTAAAGATCTTCTTCTGTGGTACCACTGGTAGGGCGGTGGAGCTTTTTATTGCAGCTGAACCTGTGAATGCACTCATTGCTGACATCTCTTGCCTTACTAAATCAATTGTTTTTGTGCGTCATTATTTTTTCAATGGGGCACATAGCCCAATGGCATTAATCTGTCTGTAACTGTTTGATGCATGGTCAAATTATGGTCCAAAGAGGGACCATTCCTTAAGGCAAATAGAGGCAATGGTAATCAGTAAATTCAATTTGCATTCAACATGACTAATAATTTGCGTATTGTATCCTTCCTTCAGAGCACAATGAAGGTCATCAACAATTCCATTGCTTTGTGGGTGATAGGCTAATACTATAGAGTGTTGGATGCCTAATAATTTATTTATGTGCTCAAATATTTTGTTGGTGAAATGTTTACCATTATCTGAGCAAATCCCTTTTGAAATTACCGATCGTGGGATAACTATTTTAACTAAAACTTTGGCTACACTTTTTGCATCTTGGCTCTGGCAAGTTCCTGCCTCTATCCATCTAGAGGATGGAAAGCCGACTACAATCAAATCTCATATTTTGGCATCTGTGAATCATGTCCACATAATCTATGTGCAACTCTTCAAAAGTGCCTTCAGGTATTGGAATGGAGGATGATGGTGTTATCAGTGGTCTTGTGCTACCATACTGTTTGCAAATGAAACATTGATGTAAAAATATATCTGTTAAGTTAGGGCAGTCAGGAATGAACTAGTATGCAGAAAATATATCCAATAGTTTTTTGTTTGGCATATTTTGTGATGGCAAATGTAATTTAGTCAGTGCTAAGTGCAGCAACCTCTATGACATCTCTAACTTTCCTGTGTCTGTATGTCGAGAAAATCACTTGAAACTATACATCCTCTATTTTCCCAAACTTCTTTCTCTCCCATAGGAGCTGTTTCCTGTACGTACTGTAAATGATGTACTGCTAATGTGAGATAAGATACGTCATTGTTTCCAAAGTGCCCTTCTGTCACTGTACATATTCTAGAGGACATCTGTCCTGCTTCTTTAGCTGCTTTGTCTGCTATGTCATTACCTTGGGAAATGGTATCGAACCCACCTGTATGTACTTGACATTTCACTATTGGTTTCATCCTCCCAACCCCCCTTTATCTAATTCTGAAATCAGTTCCTGTAGGAGGAGACCACACACGGATGTACTGTCTCTTTTCTTGAAACCCCATCTTCCCCATTTGATGAGACGAGTGCACAGTGGAAGTGACATATGCTGACACAAAATAAACAGTAACATCATTTGCACATGATCTGTAAGGCCTGTATCGGAGCTTTCAATTCTCCAGCTTGTGCTGAAAAATTGGATGGCAGTGGTATATGCTGTAATACTGAATACATGACATTTGTTGGAACTCCTGTTTGTTCTACTACTGCTGCACCTGTGTGTCTTACTCCTGCTTGCTGCTCTATTAGGGACAAACCATCAATATATAACATTCTGCCGTGTGGTAAGGGTAGTTCTGATGGCTACAACTACCTGTTGATTCCTCACCTTATGAATTCTCCCATGCGCCAGCATCTGATGGAAAATCTTTATCCCAGCTCTACATGTCGACGAGGACGTCACAATTGCACGGCTCCACGCAACTCAGTCTGACGTCACCGTGCCAATAAGAGATCCTCGCCGGCGTGCTGACGTCAGTTCCCTTTTTTCCGTGCCTTCGACGCTAACGGTTTTCTCCTAGCTCTTGCTACTGTTGGAGGTGTTCCATCTTGTTACAAGTTTCTAGTTACAATGTCTCCTCCTAGGAAGTCGGAATTTATTCCATGTCGAGAGTGCGGGGTCGCATGTCGGTTACTGACCCTCATGACGACTGCCTTTGGTGTCTGAGCTCTGAGCATGACGTTGAGGAGTGTGTTTCCTGCCAGAGCATGAACCCTGAGGCTCTGAAAGAGAGAGAGGCCAAATTCTTTTTGGCCAAGGCGAAGAAGGGGCATAAGAGTCATCATAGATCCTCTTCCCATACTTCTTCGAAGAGACTCAAGAAACTACGTCGTCATGACTCTGCGTCGTTCGGCTCGGAGCCGGTCAAGATCAAGGTCTCTATCTTGACGGGGCCGTGGGAGGTGAGTCCGACGGTGACTCTGCAACCTCAGAGCCCTCAGGCTTCTCTGATGCCGTCGGTCTTCGAGGCAGTGGCACCTCCAGAGACTCCTCGATTTTCACCTGCTGCTCATGATTCCGATATTCCACAAGCACAGGCGCAACATGGAGACCAGCAGTATCCTGCCTTCCCAGCTCCGTGAGCGGATCCAGTGGCATTTTTAAATGCCATGTTCTCGATGTTTAATGCTATGGCCCCTTCTGGCGCACTGGCTGGTCCCACGGGTCCGTTGGCATTTACGTTGGGCTCTCCAGCTCCTTACAAGGTGGCGCCGTTTATGTCCTTCTATCCGGCTGAGGGGGCCAGTTTGGCGCCAATGACGTCTCATCGAGGTCCTGTGGTTCCGATGACGTCGCCTTCCAGACCTATGGCGCTGCTCTCATCGCTCTGTGAGACGACGCCGATGGTGGAGCCTCAAGTGTCCTCGGCGCTGTTGGGATTCACTCAGGCACCGGATCCGAATGATGGATTTGACAGAAGCTAACCTTCCTCTCCTGTTCTGCGTCTTCAAGTTTTGAAGCTAGTGTCATCGACGTCTGCCAATTCTATGTCGACGCTGAGGTTAGAGGCCAGGCTGAGGTCGCGTAGAAAGGCCTTGAGGCTTTTAGAAGAGGAAGAGTACCAACGGCAGTTGTTGCAAGAGTGGGAGATTGTGGAGCCCTTGGGAGAAAATCAAGTGCTGGATTCGGCTAGTGGGCTGGACACTTCCCCGGACCTATCTTTACCGGGGGAGTTCACGGAGGAGGCGGCCTCCTTCCACACAGTGATTAGGAAGGCGACAATCTTTTTAGATCTCCCATTGCTGCTACAGAGGTTAAGACAAACATTTTGACGGAGGTCCTACACCCTTCATTGACTTCTGCGGATTCTTTGCTTTCGTTCAGCGATGCTCTTACGGAGCCCATCTTAGAGCTTTGGAGGAAGCCTGTGTCGTCACCTGTTGTCAATAGGTCTGTGCCAAGAAGGTACAGAGTGGCGCCTGGAGATCCGGGGTTCTTATCAAAACATCCTACCCCGGCAAGTCTGGTTGTTCAGGCCTCTTGCTCTACACGGTCTGCTCCAGGCTCCTTCCCTGTGATTCCATCAGACAGGGAGTCCAAAAAGATGGAGTAATCTGCAAAGAAGACTTTCTCTTCTTGCAGCATAGCTCTCAAGGCTGTGAATGCTACCTGTGTTCTTGGTAGATATGTCCACGCCCTGATAGACTCGGCTAGGGCTATGGTTCCTGACCTGCCGCAGGATGTACAGGGTCAATTTAGCGAACTTCTATCTGATGTTCCGGCTTCTGCAAAACAGATAATCCAGTCTGGTCTGGATTCCATGGACTCGGTGGCCAGGGCAATGGGTACCTTTATTGCTACCAGGAGGCATGCTTGGTTGAGGTTCTCTGGGGTTTCTTCTGATGTGCAGACTATCTTATTGGATTTGCCCTTTGATGGAGAGAAACTGTTTGGTGATAAAGCGGACTCTGCCCTAGAGCGCTTTAAAGATAGTCTGGCCACGGCGAAGTCTTTGGGTCTGCAAGTCTCTTCTGCCACCCCTTTCAGGTGGGAGACCCCGGTCCACGGTCCAGCAGCCTGCCAGCCTCCCATATCGATCCTTTAGAGGGAGGGAGGGAGAGGGTTTGGACAAGAGGGGCCACGCAGCAGCACCCTGCATTATCCTCTTCCTCTGGAAGACAACAACAAGACAAGCAGCCCTGGTTTTCTCCCCATTTTCGACCACACTTCTCCTGTAGGGGGAAGCTTATGTCTTTTTCTCCACGAGTGGGAGCTAATTACATCAGACTCATGGGTTCTGAACATTGTGAGAAAAGGATATGCTCTTCCTTTTCAGGAGTTTCCCCCTTCCATTCCTCCCCGTCCCTCGTTTTGTTCAGAAGACCATCTCCTGTTGCTGCAGCAGGAGATTCAGATCCTGTTGTCAAAAGGTGCGGTGGAGTTGGTTCCAGAGCAGGAAAGAGGTCAGGGTTGTTATTCAACGATACTTCCTGATCCCCAAGAAGGACGGTCGTTTGAGACTGTAGGAAGTTGGCTCTGTATGTGCTATTTCAAAGTAAGGAATAGCATGCACAGAGTCCAAGGGTTCCCCTTAGAGGTAAAATAGTGGTAAAAAGAGATAATACTAATGCTCTATTTTGTGGTAGTGTGGTCGAGCAGTAGGCTTATCCAAGGAGTAGTGTTAAGCATTTGTTGTACATACACATAGACAATAAATGAGGTACACACACTCAGAGACAAATCCAGCCAATAGGTTTTGTATAGAAAAATATCTTTTCTTAGTTTATTTTAAGAACCACAGGTTCAAATTTAACATGTAATATCTTGTTTGAAAGGTATTGCAGGTAAGTACCTTAGGAACTTTGAATCATTTCAATTGCATGTATACTTTTCAAGTTATTCACAAATAGCTATTTTAAAAGTGGACACTTAGTGCAATTTTCACAGTTCCTGGGGGAGGTAAGTTTTTGTTAGTTTTACCAGGTAAGTAAGACACTTACAGGGTTCAGTTCTTGGTCCAAGGTAGCCCACCGTTGGGGGTTCAGAGCAACCCCAAAGTTACCACACCAGCAGCTCAGGGCCGGTCAGGTGCAGAGTTCAAAGTGGTGCCCAAAACGCATAGGCTTCAATGGAGAGAAGGGGGTGCCCCGGTTCCAGTCTGCCAGCAGGTAAGTACCCGCGTCTCCGGAGGGCAGACCAGGGGGGTTTTGTAGGGCACCGGGGGGGACACAAGCCCACACAGAAATTTCACCCTCAGCGGCGCGGGGGCGGCCGGGTGCAGTGTAGAAACAGGCGTCGGGTTCGCAATGGAAGTCAATGAGAGATCAAGGGATCTCTTCAGCGCTGCAGGCAGGCAAGGGGGGGCTTCCTCGGGGAAACCTCCGCTTGGGCAAGGGAGAGGGACTCCTGGGGGTCACTTCTGCAGTGAAAGTCCGGTCCTTCAGGTCCTGGGGGCTGCGGGTGCAGGGTCTTTTCCAGGCGTCGGGACTTAGGTTTCAGAGAGTCGCGGTCAGGGGAAGCCTCGGGATTCCCTCTGCAGGCGGCGCTGTGGGGGCTCAGGGGGGACAGGTTTTGGTACTCACAGTCGTAGAGTAGTCCGGGGGTCCTCCCTGAGGTGTTGGTTCTCCACCAGCCGAGTCGGGGTCGCCGGGTGCAGTGTTGCAAGTCTCACGCTTCTTGCGGGGAGATTGCAGGGGTCTTTAAAGCTGCTCCTTTGGATAAAGTTGCAGTCTTTTTGGAGCAGGTCCGCTGTCCTCGGGAGTTTCTTGTCGTCGTCGAAGCAGGGCAGTCCTCGGAGGATTCAGAGGTCGCTGGTCCCTTTGGAAGGCGTCCCTGGAGCAGAGTTCTTTGGAAGGCAGGAGACAGGCCGGTGAGTTTCTGGAGCCAAGGCAGTTGTTGTCTTCTGGTCTTCCTCTGCAGGGGTTTTCAGCTAGGCAGTCCTTCTTGTTGTTGTTGCAGGAATCTAATTTCTAGGTTCAGGGAGAGCCCTTAAATACTATATTTAAGGACGAGTTTAGGTCTGGGGGGTTAGTAGCCAATGGCTACTAGCCCTAAGGGTGAGTACACCCTCTTTGTGCCTCCTCCCAAGGGGAGGGGGTCACATCCCTAATCCTATTGGGGGAATCCTCCATCTGCAAGATGGAGGATTTCTAAAAGTTAGAGTCACCTCAGCTCAGGACACCTTAGGGGCTGTCCTGACTGGCCAGTGACGACTCCTTGTTATTCTCATTATTTTCTCCGGCCTTGCCGCCAAAAGTGGGGGCCGGGGCCGGAGGGGGCGGGCAACTCCACTAGCTGGAGTGTCCTGCGGTGCTGTGACAAAGGGGTGAGCCTTTGAGGCTCACCGCCAGGTGTTACAGCTCCTGCCTGGGGGAGGTGTTAGCATCTCCACCCAGTGCAGGCTTTGTTACTGGCCTCAGAGTGACAAAGGCACTCTCCCCATGGGGCCAGCAACATGTCTCTAGTGTGGCAGGCTGCTGGAACCAGTCAGCCTACACAGATAGTCGGTTAAGTTTCAGGGGGCACCTCCTAAGGTGCCCTCTGTGGTGTATTTTACAATAAAATGTACACTGGCATCAGTGTGCATTTATTGTGCTGAGAAGTTTGATACCAAACTTCCCAGTTTTCAGTGTAGCCATTATGGTGCTGTGGAGTTCGTGTAAAACAGACTCCCAGACCATATACTCTTATGGCTACCCTGCACTTACAATGTCTAAGGTTTTGCTTAGACACTGTAGGGGCACAGTGCTCATGCACTGGTACCCTCACCTATGGTATAGTGCACCCTGCCTTAGGGCTGTAAGGCCTGCTAGAGGGGTGTCTTACCTATACTGCATAGGCAGTGAGAGGCTGGCATGGCACCCTGAGGGGAGTGCCATGTCGACTTACTCATTTTGTTCTCACTAGCACACACAAGCTGGTAAGCAGTGTGTCTGTGCTGGGTGAGTGGTCTCTAGGGTGGCATAATACATGCTGCAGCCCTTAGAGACCTTCCCTGGCATCAGGGCCCTTGGTACCAGAGGTACCAGTTACAAGGGACTTATCTGGATGCCAGGGTGTGCCAATTGTGGAATTAAAAGTACAGGTTAGGGAAAGAACACTGGTGCTGGGGCCTGGTTAGCAGGCCTCAGCACACTTTCAATTCAAAACATAGCATCAGCAAAGGCAAAAAGTCAAGGGGTAACCATGCCAAGGAGGCATTTCCTTACAGAGACCAATCCTAGACCTGAGGATTTTGAATTGGTTCCTCAAACAGGAAAAATTCTGGATGCTGACTCTGCCACAGGTACTTCTGACATTGAACAAAGAAGATTGGATGGTATCTGTCGACTTGCAGGATGCTTACTTTCATATCCCTATACTCAAGTCGCACAGGAAGTATCTCCGGTTTGTGGTGGGGGCGCAACACTACCAGTTTGCGTTCCTTTCGTTTGGTCTTACTTCAGCACCTCAAGTCTTCACAAAGGTGATGGCAGTGGTAGGAGCAGGTTTCAGAAGGAAGGGGATATTGGTATTCCCTTACCTGGATGATTGGTTGATCAAAGCCAAGTCTCCAGAGCTTGTGTTGCGTCACTTGCAGATGACAACTCAGTTGTTGTTCAGGCTGGGTTTTACGATAAATGTACCCAAGTCTCCCCTGGAACCCTCTCAACGTCTCCTGTTCATAGGGGCAGTACTGGATACTACATTGAATCAGGCCTATCCTCTGCCTCCGCGTATTCAGGACATCCAGGCGTTGATTCAATGCTTCAAAATGGAGCAGGTTCTACACCTCCACCTCCAGAGCCTGCACCTTCATGCCTGAAGATTGAACGGGGCAACCGGAGTTCTTTTTCTCTCCCACCAGATGTAGTGGATGTTATTTTTTCTGCCAGACGACACTCCACTAAGACAGTTTATGCCGGCAGTTTGCAAAATTTGTGGCTTGGTGTGGAGAAAAGCAAATTGATCCTTTGAGGGCCCACCTCGCCGAAATTGTATTATTTGCTTTAGATTTAGCAGAGAAGGGTTGTTCAGTAGCTACAGTTAAGGGTTATTTGGCTGCTCTGTCAGCCTTTCTTTGCCTCCCGTATCAGCCCTCCTTGTTTAAATGGCCTATTGTGATTAGGTTCTTGAAAGGTTTAGTTAATAGGTTTCTTCCCACTCCTTTTCATATGCCTCAGTGGGACCTACATCTTGTTTTAACCTTTTTAATGGGGTCATCTTTCGAACCAATGCACTTTTGCCCGCTAAAGTTTCTGGTGCTTACAACAGTTTTTCTCATTGCTATAACCTCTGCTAGGCGGGTTGATGAGCTTAAAGCCCTTTCTGTTAAACCCCCCTTTACCTTGTTCTTCCCGGATAAAGTGGTGTTGAAAACCAGGGTGGCTTTCCTTCCAAAAGTACTAACGCCTTTTCATATAGGGCAGACTGTTACCCTTCCATCTTTCTACCCTTCTCCTCACCCCTCGAAGGAGGAAGAGAATCTTCACCAGTTGGACCCTAAAAGGGCTCCTAGCTTTTATATTGAAAGGACGAAAGACTTTCGCCTGGAGGACCTGCTGTTTGTGGGGTATACTGGACAGAGGAAGGGCAGAGCAGTCCATAAAAAAAAAAATCTCCAGATGGGTCATTCTTTGTATCAAGATTTGCTACTCGTTGGCAAAGAAAGTTCCCCCTGAGGGTATCGGAGCCCATTTCACCAGGGCTAAGTCCGCTACTTCGGCCCTGGCAAGAGGGGTTCCAGTGGTGGATATTTGCAAAGCAGCAAATTGGGCGTCCCTCCACACCTTCGCAAAGCATTACTGCTTGGACTCGGAGGTTAGGAGGGATGGCCATTTTGCACGATCGGTATTGCAGGACTTCTTGGTGTAACCAGTCAGGCACCCACCTCCGAGTGCTGTACTGCTTTGGGACTCTATTCATAAGGTGAGGAATCCACAGGTAGTTGTGTCCATCAGAAGAACAAGTTACTTACCTTTGGTAACTCTTTTTGTGGTGGATACCATAGCTACCAGTGGATTCCTCACAGTCCCACCCGCCTCCCCGTTGCCTGTCTGGTTACACTAAGATATGTGGTTTTATTGGTGTGTATATTTTGATGCTTTTTCTGTATATATATAAATGATGGTTCTGATTACATTGCATCATGGTGGTTTTATGTAAATATGTATTTATTGGAGCTATTGTGAGGTCGGTTTTCACCTATTCGCCTCAAAGGCACGTAAAAAATGGGTGAAACTGATGTCAGCACACCAGCGAGGACCTTTTATTGGCACGGTGACGTCAGACTGAGTCGCATGGAGCCGTGCAATTGTGACGTCCTCGTCAACGTGGAGAGCTGGGAAGAAGATTTTCCATTGGATGCTGGCGCATGGGAGAATCCACCAGAAAAAGCGTTAGCAAAGGTAAGTAACTTGTTCTTCTGAAGCATATATCTTCCTGATGTGTAGCACAATCATGATCGTCTGTCAATGGTTCCACTGTTCGTACTGTTGTCATGGTATCTTCATTAGTATGGGAGAACATAAAAAACTCTGTTATAGTCTAGTGTTGCTAACACTGGGGAGGTGACTATGCAGTCCTTTAATTCTTGGAATATTTGTTGCAGCGGTGGAGCCCAGTGCAGTGTCATGGTCCCTGAAGGCATGCCCTTGATCATCTGGTGCAAGGTTGCAGTCTTAGAGCTGTAATCAAAAATCCACTCTCTCACAAAGTTGCATAACCCCAAAAACTTCCGTAATGCCTTCACTCACTGGGGTAGTCGTTGATTTCTAACCGCTTCCACTCTGCCCTGAGTCACGTGACGGCCCTCATCAGACACTACCCGTCCTAGTATTAATACTGTACTTGTTGAGCAATCTGCAATTTTGCTTTTCAACTTTTTAACCTTTGTATGCTAACAGTATCAGTAATTCTACAGTGTCACTTCCACACTGTGCCTTAGTGCCACTGCTAATCAGCAAATCATCCACATACTGTAACACTGTACTTTCACTTTGAAAATTCATCAGATCATTCCTCAAAGCTCTGTTAAAAATTGAGGTTGACTCGCAATACCCTTGAGGCAAACAAGAATACAAATCTTGAATTCCAGAGAACGCAAATGCGGTCAAATAATGACTCTCTGGGTGTAAAGGCGCACCACAAAATGCATTTTTTTAAATCAATCACTGTAAACCACTGCTGTGTTTGGGATGTTGGTTAATATTACTGAGGTGCCTTCTACTACGGAAAACTCTTGTACTACAATAGCATTCAAGGGACAAAAATCTTGTGCCATCCCCCAAATATTTCTCTGCGATTTGTGCACCCGAAAAATCAGGGTGTTGCATGGTAATTATTTTCCTTTATTTGCTTCACGTGAAATATTATACTGCCTAACTCTGGCCATTTGTGCATTTTTTAGTGTCACCTTTATAGGTTCAGCGCTCCGTATTAATCCTACATCATTTGAATCTTGTGACCATAGCTGTGGAGCTACCTGTGCAAGTAATTCACCAGCTTCTCCTGTTGTTTTCCTGGATATCCGTGATGGGCACACTTATACTCATATTTAAGTACCTGCTGCTTCTTGAAACACTATCCTAGTGTTGTGTACTTTTTCTTCTAGTAGTTCTTTATCTGAAATATCAGAAACTTTGACTCCCGGAATTATGAATATCTCTGTTGCCCACAAATTTCGCTTGTGATCTTCTGCTTCTAGAATCCCAAATGTTTTTGTTAACCTGATACTGTTTAGGGATAGTACTTATGTTTCTTCTGTCTCTGGATCTGGAAACTCTGGTCTAAACCGCAATTTAGGTGGTGTCTACATTGACTTGCCCTGCAAGGCTGGTTCTTTAATTATAAATTTCATTATGCCTTTCTATAGCAGGGATACGTTTAGAGGTACACCTTTCATTTGTACTTCTGTATTGTCTGGCGGTTCGTAAGACCATACACACGGATGGCATCCCTGGTGTGGAACAAAGCTATGTCCCATCATCGTTGAATGTAATGGATCTGTTCAGTTTGTATAACAAATCTCTTTCCAATAAATTTATAGGAGCTTGGGGTACATATAGCAAAGACTTTGAAACTAAGAATCTCCTACCTGAACTGGAATCTCACAGGTGTAAGATGCTGACATTATTTGTGCTGCCATTGATTTATTTGACAGTGGTAAACCTCCATGTCTAATGCATGATTTGGTTGCCCCTGTATCAATCAAAAACGTATATTTTCTTTCCAATATACTAATGGATGCTATAGGCTCTTGTTTGCAAAGCAGTGTTTTTGCAACCCCGGGGAATATCAGGGTCTCAGGTCCAGACTGTCATGGTGTGAAGAATGGATTAGTCCCGGCTTGAAAAACTGTGCCCCCCACCATTGGTTGTGGTACCGGTTATGCTTTCTGTGGTATCTGCTGAATATACTATGGTGCTGAGTGTTGCCCTGGGTGGATGTTACATCCATGTCTGATAATTCTGTTGTGGTTGTATCATTTGCATTGGCTGTTGTGGAGCCATTTGTCGCACTCTGTACACAAAACCTTGTGGCAGTTGCTGGTACTGTTGTGTAAGAGAAAAATTCCCTGCATGGGAAAAATGTCTTCCTTGTCCCAGTTATGCCTTTCTAAAGAGCAAATATGCTATTAAGTGCCCTTTCCTGTTGCAATGATAACATGTCATATTTGTTTTATTTCCTCTACCTCCCCCCTGTTGCTGCAATCCTTTCATCATTTGCTGGGGAGGCTGACTCATGGACCTTGATTCTACTGCTGTTGTGACTGTATCTATGGTAGTTGTGCTGTAACTTGATCTGGAGATGCTTGAGTGACTACATTTGCTCCTATTGTGCTCTTTTTTTGGGATTTTTTCTCTAATTTCTGTGTTGCCAATTTGACTGTGACATGGTCCAAATGTTCCCTTTATTTTTCTTTCCTTTTTGAGTTGCCAGTTTGCCTGTGACATGGCCCAAATGTTCCTTCGTTTTTCCTTTCCTTTTCCAGTAGCCATTTGGCTGTGACATGGTTTCTAGCATGGTGCTGCAGCTGCTGTTGATCCTCTGGCAGCCTGTTTTTCACAATGTGAAAAAACAATCTGGTTCCTTGTGCATCACGGTGACCCATCTCAGTGGGCCATAGCTTTCTTACGCATTCAACATATTCTAACACGGACTCATCGTTCCCCCAGTACTTGGCTTATCATGCCACCTATATCTGGCACGTCTGGATATCTCATCCTCCATTCTGCCCAGACAAGTGCACGTACGCTGTTATATGTTTCTGTGTCCCTGTCACCATTAATCACCATTAATCAACATTCTTAGTCCTGCATTGGTACATGGTACTACTTGATAAAATATTGTCAGTCTCATCTCCCAATATACTTGCAGGGAGTCTCTTCACGCCCCCTATAGAACATTGTACTCCTACTGTGTGCCTTTCGGGATGGCTATCCATTTAGAAGCTCCCTCAGAAAATGGTGGTAATTGTTTCTTTAAGTTCTCCTTATCCATGTGTTGCATGGCACATAGGTAAAATGATGTGCTCCTGGACCCCTTTGCATCCGTTGAAGCTGTCTGAATTGTGGTCTTCTTCTCCTTACCCGTTGTTGTCTTATTCTGGGGTACCTACCATTTTCTCTCTTCACATATTGTTGCCATACGTGTAAAGAGTCTGTCATGTATTCAGAAGCCCAAACTACAGGTCTGCCTCCCCCTCCTCCCACCCGCCTTTTAATACAAACTTGGGCTGTTGCTAAGTCTTGGGGGTGGAATGGAAGGAACCTTCCCTAGGCCATGGTGAAGGAAACTTGCTAGGTCTGCTCTGTATAATCTGCCAAATCATTTGAGAAAGGGTAGACTGCAAATGAGTCTTGTTCTCCTATAATTACTGTCTCATTAGGTGTCAGATCTCTCCTATTTGTCATTTTGTGACATACATTCGTATTAACCATGCCTAGCTGTGTCCAGATATTGCATATCTAAAACATCATCCCACTCTCCTACTGCCTCGCTCTCACTGTCCTTCTGTTCAACCGTTATTTGTCCTTGCAGTGTTCCCTTAATTCCACCTTGGTTTCCATGCTTTCCATATATTTTTAACCTTTTTACTTCTTTCATCTTTTTTTTTCTTCTTTTTCTTGGTGTATTTAATAGCGTCACTCAACCCTTCACTCACCATTGGTAACCTCTATTGGTACCCTTTTATGTTCTGCAGTGAGTGTATCATGTATAGCTTGAGATAATGCATTAGCATTATCAATGCGTGTTGTCATGGGCTCTAATGTATTCCTTTCTTCCTCTTTCATCAATCTATGTTCCTGTTCCTCTCTTGACATAAGTTTGCTGTCTTTTCTATCTGTAATAGGTGTTTTCTATATAGTTCTTCATTTATCTGTTCATGATGTGATGGGCTGAATGTTAAATGTGTGGTGGTGGTAGGCTCATCTCCCTGCTACTTCTGGAACTTTGGTGTGGAGACTGTTGAAAGAAGTCTGGTGCTAATAATCTTGTTGTTGTACTTGAAATTGTAGGGTCGTCTCTTTTTTGTGTAGGACAGTGTCCTAGCTATGAAACTGTTTGACTTGGTCTTTCATCTAGTTTCAAAGTGAAGTTAGCTGTGACTTGCCTAGTGTATTTCTTTTTTCTTAGTGTGCAATGAGTATCTGAGTCTTCTGTTTGTGTTGTATCTGAGCAGCGTTACTCCTAATGGATATATTCATATTGCTTGTTTAAATAATCTTTTGGTTTACTGGTAGAGACTTACTTCCTCTTTCTTATGAGGAGGAGGAGGGGGAGGCCAACTACATTCAGTTCTCTACCTTGTTAGGTTGAAATGCTTGCCACATGTTTAAGATCACAATTCTCTTTTTTAATTTCTCCCCTTTATATGTCCATAAATATGTTTATAAATGCCCAATTGACATGGGTCAAATGATCCCTCTTCTGGCTGAGGACAAGGACTAGGGTTTGTACCCATATACCATTCCTTATAATTTTTAATTATCCTTTTTTGATCACCCTGATACACTTTGATAATATGTTGCAAAGCAGTATCAGACATTTTACTTATATCAAATGTTCACATAATATGGATAACTTACAATGACACATTTTTCAGTGTTTAACGTAACAAGTAATGTACATATATTATTGTCAACTCATCTCATATTCTGACAAAACAGTATCATAAACTATTACACTATTGTCACTTTTTCTGTATTTAGTGATACTTCATTCCTGTTCGGTCCCCAGGACGGATGCACCACTGCTAAACTGTTTACTTAGTACAGACACTTGGACATTGTTAGTCATGTCTGACTAATTAGTAGTCCACCCTACAAAGATATCAATATTGTGGCTTATGCTTCTTCTCAGAAGCTCAAGAGGGAAAGACTTTTAGGGACAGAAAGTTATTCAGAGAATTTCTTGGGGTCACATGTCTTCCCGAACTGCGTGTACCCACTCCTCCTTCTCGAAGGCAGATTTTATACAAACACTGGTATCTGCTTACCTGTTTGAGCACTCATTAATCAACGAAGGGGAGGTGGTGGGTTTGACCCCAGAGGTCCGGCAGGCTGACTGCAAGGATTATCCTGGCTAAGGCTCACCAATGTCAAAATGTGGACTTTTATAGCCCTCTGCCCATCAAAAACCACTCCAGTATTCCGTCTTGGTTTATTAGGATCACTTTTATTTACGGCCGGGAACCCTGCTGAAGTATTGCAAGCAAAGACACATTTGTCAAGATTCAAGGCATGTCTGACTGTGCATAACTTAAATAGATTTGAAATACAATGTTTTGCTCCATGTCACATTCCATCGCTCACCACAAGCACATCTGCTGATCATCAAAGTCACACCATCATGTTTGTACTGAGTGTTGCGTTATTCATGTCTGGGCTAACCACTAACTTCCTTTGAGGCCATATATGCTCAGCTGAATACAAAGGTCAGTAGGTTACTTCTTCTACCTGTTTTGTTCTTTTTACCAAAAGTCACGGCCCCCACCCTGTGACTAGCACATGTACTGAAACTCCGGTTTCAGCACATATTTTACTGTCAAGTCTATTTCGGTCTCATGTATGTTTGTTGTACAAGATGGAGTCGGTTCGCAAGATGGAGTTACTTTAAACATTTCTATTTCCACAAGACACTGCTTTTTCTGTGTAACCATTTTAACCCAGAATTTTGCTTTTAATTCCATTTTGCTTTAATTTTTGTTTTTTATGTGAATCTGTGTAGTAGAATTACTTACAAGGCATTGTTGCTGTGCCGTTGGCTGTGTGCAGCAGTTGGCCACATGGCCTGGTGCCCACTCTTTATAACCACCCAACTCTACACCGTGCACGGCCTTCACCAGTGTGCAGCAGAGGTTGCCCGCAAGACCTGGCCTGCAGCCAGACCCTGCGGCCGACCTCACTAACCACACAACCCAATTCTGTGCATTGCCCTTTGGCTGTGCTTGGCGGGAGGTGTTTTGGGCCTTGCTGGGTGTGGGAATAGGTGTGAGAGGGCATATCTGGGGCGAGAGTGGTTGTCAGATTGTCTGGGTGTGTGAGCGCGTAAGTCAGTGTTTTAGTGGGGGTGTCAGTGAATGCACAGGTCTGTGAGTTGGTGCATTTGGGTGTCAGTGAGTCTGTGAGTTGGTGTGTGACAGTCCAAGTGGGTGCATAGCTATCTGAGTGGGTCTGAGTGGGGCTCTGAGTGAGTGCGTGCATGGGTCTGTGGGTCTGCTTTAAAGGGCCCGCTGTCAAAGAGCAGAGTGTTTGCCGCGGCTTGGCTGCAGCCAAGCCACAGCAAAGAGCCATGTACCGTGGGTGGGCTCCCTGGAAAATAGTAGGAGCCGCCCCAGGGTGTTTTTGGTCCTCATGGCCTTCAGTGGCTCCAAGAGGGGGGCCGCGCGGCCACCTCCAATGAGAATCACCCTGTGAGGTGGTGGTCTCCGGGCTTACTTAAAAACATTTTTGCCACAGGGTTGGTGGTCCCCGGAGCTTATTAAAGCCCAAGGAAGGGGGCCCTGCTGGCAAACAAAAAAAAGCACAGGAGAGCGTGTTTTTTTTTTTTTCCTCTTTCTAAACATCGTAAAAATCTGTGGATGGATCCGCTTATTTTTCTGATTTTCGCCCCCTCCCCCCCCCATTAAAAAAAATGCCTTTTAGCCCTGACGGGGTCCCCCACGGACCTCAGCATCAGGGCTAAGGGGTAGGGTGACTCTACCCTTGCCCCTTTTCCTTTTTTCTTTCTTTCTTTTTTTTTTTTTTTTGTTTTAATCTTTTTTTTTTTTTTTGGGGGGTGACTCCACTGAGGCCGAGTCCCAAGATGGCTGCCAACACTTTCTTGCTGAAGTGTTCTGATCCAATCCGATATCAGCACGGGGACAGTTGGTTCCGCAGAGGATCCGCATCCCTATATATCTATATTTTTTGGCCTTAAATTTCTCAGAAACTACTGAACGGATTTGCACCAAATCTCAAAAAGAGAGATCTCTGGATCAGAATCTAGCTTTGTACCAAATATGGTGTAATTCCATTCAGTGGTTCAGGCTGTAGGCATGTCTAAAGGTCCTATGGAAAAATGAATGGGGAAAACCATTTTGGAACCCCCACCCCCTTTTTCTCAGCCCCCACTTGAAAGAACACCCAGAAACATTCAAGACAGAAGCTGAACTTAGCAAAGTATACGTTTAGATTGTTTTTTTAAGATTCGTCAAGCTGCGTGAAAGTTTTAGGCATATAAAATAAAAAAAAAATTCTATAGATAGTAGTTCCTAGCTATAACTATCTTTGGCGACCATCAGTAGGTAACACACACGCACACGGACCCCCCCCCCCCCCCCCCCAATTTTTATTGTAATCTGTTTTGTTGAATTGTGTTTGAATACAGTCGGTTACATTATAACAATTAGTGTTACAGCAAAGTAGTATGTATATAGCAAAACTTGCAGATCTGGATATATCACAGTGTACAATATACACGTCGGAGATTTGCTCACTAGCATGATTTCATCTGTCACGCGGGTCTAAATGGACACATTTCTGAATTACATCACAAACAAATGCAGGATTCTGAATAAATACATTGTAGGGGCAAGCATATACCCATGCATTGCTACATGACCAGATTTGGCGACATTGCACTATGGCAGAGAAATGTGACCATGATATAATGAAAGTGTTAAAAAAAACAAAAAAAACAAAAAACCACAGTTGAACTAGAAATGGAGTAACTAAAAAAAAAAAAAAAAAAGTGGGTCAAAACTACTAGGCTTGCGCACCCCAGAATCAGTGTTGTACATTTCCAGGAGGAGATTTAGTGTTTACTCATCAACTAATACACCAGATGCATTAGTTAAGTGTAGTGCTGATGGTGGGTTTGGATCGTGGTAAGGTTCGAGTTAGGGGAGTCATTGGAGTAGACGTGGTGTGTCCGACATTTGTGTTGGCAATGGCCCCCATCATATCGGCAGCATTGCTTGGTGATAGCGTACTCTGGTGTACTGTTGTTGCAGGTTTGGCCGTATGTAGGTCTGCCAGGATTGTGTCCCGGTTGGTGGCTATTGGGTATTTGTGTACTGCATAGTTTGAGCCTGCTGCCCGATGAAGGGTGATGCACTCTGCTTGCACCCAGACAGACCGAGATTGCAGCCACACTTCATTACGTGGTTGGTCGATGATCACCACTTGTGGATAATGAGTCTCGTAGCTAGTATAAGGCCTAGGTCCAGAAACCGGTACGTAGCCCTGTGTTTTTTGTCTCTGAGGAAGAGTCCTAGTAGACAGGCCTCCCAAGTGATTGGTATGGTTTGTCCCACACAGTGAGACAGTTTGCGTAGTACCATGCTCCAGTAGTGGTGTAGGCGTGGAAATGTCCATAACATATGCATGAGGTCCGCATTTATCAAGAGATAGCGTGGTCGTTCGGCTTCAGTATAGTTGAAATATGTATTCTTTTTAGCAGATGTGCTATCCTTTGCTGAGCACATGTAAATATTGCAAAGTAAGGTGTGTGGGAGGCTCCTGGGTTAGGTCTGCATGTGACTGCTTCAGTGTGCCAATAAGGGAGCGATAGATTAGGAGGCCTCGACGGCAAACCAGTATCCTCCATTAGGGCTTCACATTGAAGGAGTGTACCACTGTCATAAAGATTGCCCAGGGTATGAACTTGTGCGGCGTGCCACGGTAGCAGTTCTGCCAGTGTGGCGGGCTAGGGGTCTCATGGTGTTCCAAGAAGAGCAATGGCTGGAGTGTAAGGATTCATTGCTTTAGTGATGTATAAACATCTACAGAAGCAGCAACATGCCACGTATAAAGTGGATGCTGGGGCGTAGGTTGGTACAGGGATAGAACAAGCTTAGATCTTGTGAAAGAGCCCAAGTGAGAGCTGTTGTAGCTGTGTCTGACAGTTGGCAGGAAGACAGCCAGTGTACCACCCACTGTAGCTCTGCCTCTAAATAGTAGTGCTCCAGGTTAGGGAGTGCCAGGCCTCCTTGATTAGCTGGTTAATAGAGTTTAGAGAGTGATACTCTGCATCTGGAGTCACTCCATATAAATTTCCGAGTGGTATGCTCAACTCCCAACTCCTGGCACTGTTTCTGTTAGCCACTACCAGTCCCACCGTTAGTAGTAGTTTGGTGTACTTCAGAGGATCATCGTAGCCCCACACATTGAGTATCATTGTCTTGATTGTATTACCTAATATTGTCCTGGTTGCTCTGTAGAGGCCCTGATCAACAGCCAACCTGTGTGGCTGGGTTCTCCTACAACATCAAACTGTGTGGAGGAAATATCCCACTTTGTCGCACCCCTTACTGCTCCAGTTGGAGACCGTCCTTCCCATTTTATAGAGGACCTTCCGGGTGTAGTAACTCCCGTGTAGCTGCACCAGATGGAACCTGGCCAGTATCTCTGTAACTCTCTGGGTCTGCAGCGCCTCCTCCCACTCCTCATCTTCGAGTGTGTCCACTTCTCTCTCCCAATCCGTCCTTCATTTGGTCATACCCTCCGGCAAATTGTCATTATATTTCTATATAACAGGGAGATCGCTTCCTTTGCCAGTGGTTCCATCCAGTACACCATCCTCCAAGGGTGAGGATTCTTTGATTGTGGTACCCTAACTGATGTGGTCCGCAAATGTGTGTCTTATTTTCAAGTAGGGAAACACTTCGGTGCCTGCCAGACTATATTCCTGCTAGAGCATCCCCAGGGACTTCATGCCCCTAGTGTCCCAGGCGGCTCCCAGACTAGAGATATCCATCGTATCCCAGGGGTTGAAGCCTTGTTGTCTTCCCCCCCCCCTCTCTCAGATCATCACTGGCACATAGAGGAGTAGCCCTTGTGAATTTCTGCCCAACCTTGGTTATCTTGTAACCTGTGCCCATATCCTGGCAACTGTTTGGGTAAGATGTGAGAGCATACTCCATAGTTGGTGTCTATAGAGAGCTGTCAGGTACCCCCTGTTGCCAATCGTGTGTAAATCTGCTCGCAGTGCCGGCTCTGCAAGCAATGCATATACCTAATCATTAACTGTCATTAGTTGAGCTGGCAAATTATAATTTTGAACATCCGGTTAGGCTATTTCCCATCGTAAACCCCCTGACCCATTTTGTCATTGCTATATGGGGCACTCCGGTACCCTAGACTGGGTATTTTGAAGCACATAGACCAGTTTTGGCATTGTGATAATTTTATACACAGCTGCTCTTTTCAAGAGTGACATGAGTAGAGTGCTCCAAAATTTCACATAAGTTCAGAACTCATTCAAAAGGCCTTCCAAGTGATCTCTGAGGGAATGTTCTGCGATTCTTGTCCTGAAAATACCCAGTTATTAAAAGCCCCCAAGTGTGGTTTGTGGTTTGAGGCATTTGGTGATCACCCTTTCGCCTCTGGACAGTGGGTTTAGATGGGACTTCTCCCACTTAATGATGTAGCCTGAATACTTTCTCAAAATGCGACATCCATGTAAGACTCTCGGAGTTCTGGTGTGTGGCTGAGCAGCACAAAGAAGCACTTAGTATGCATATAATGGGATACTTTTGACCAAGCCACATCCCACCACAGCCCCCTCCTCAGCCCCTTTTTCCAGATTCATGGTGCAAGCGGCTCCAATTTTCAGAGCTAAAAGCAATGCAGAGCGCTGTAACTTCGCATCCTCCCCCTGCTTTCATCCCACAATAGCCTTAATTCCTTCAGCATCAAGTCACCTCCATTCAAAAGTCATGGGAACACTGGGTGAATCAAGGAAACTGGTACTTCCTTTTTAAGTCACATTCAAAGTTGGCTGTTGACACATTACAAACTCTGTGCAATGTCACCTGTTTACGAGTTATGGGGTGGCTTCGAAGAAGTTTCACATTTGTTTCTGCTAAGAAAAGCCTCTTTTTACTCCCCTCACACATCTGTAATTGAAGGGTAATTCCCACACCTCATGTATAAAGCTCTCCCCCTAAAGCTTCATATCTACCTAATGGACAATGTTTTAAGCATAATGTGAATTGAAATGTAGTTATGGGGATTGAGATAATTCTATACCTTAGCCATACTGCTGATGGTGTTTCAGCTACAGTGAAAGACAGCTTCTCTAATTTTTCAGTGTTAAGCATTGTATATATAGCGTCTTTCTTTGCCATTAGTTGTTGTTTACATGTCAGTTTCAAAGGCACAAATAACTCTGTTGCGTTCACGTGCTTCCAGGGCATGCAATTCAGTTTCAAGACTTGTAATGTCCAACTCAGCTGCATAATAGATTTAAGTTGACTTTGCCTACGCTGTAAAAAACACGTCATTTTGTACATCATCATTAGCAGAAGATACAGTGTTATTTAACATGTAAATACCAGTGGACTGTGTATTCATTCTGTTATCAACACAATAACCACCCGTTGGGACCTGAAACTATACAGTTGAATGTACCGTTTTGTACCATACCATTTTCTTCGATGTAATTTACTAAGTGTTGTACATTTTTGAATCGTGAAGTTGAGGGGATACTGGGCACATTCATTTCTTTTCTGTACTGTATCATTCAGAAAAATCACTTGTAGTGGAATTAGTCATGCTTTAAATAAGGCATCCATGCCCTGCACTTGCCAGTGTTTTGTTCCCCAGACTGATTTTACATCAATTGTTTCTTTCCATCATTCATAACCTTTAACTGCTAGTTCGTAAAACAAAGACTTTGAATAAATGACCTGAAGGAGTGCTTGATATGAGCACCAGTTACATTACAAAAGGACATGTTCTTGTGTGTGTTAGGCACAAGGAGATCAAGAGATTTGCCCAGAATCACAGAATATTGAGCGGATGCAATCAAATAAAAAAAAAATTATAAAAAAAAAAATCTCTATAGCGCGCTACTCACGTGTGAGGGTCTCAAGGCGTGGGGGGGTGGGCGGAGTCAAGGGGGGGCAGGGAGGGTCACTGTTCTAACAACCATGTCTTGAGGTTCTTTCTGAAGAGCAGGAGGTCTTTGGTTTTGCGAAGGTTGGTGGGGAGGGAGTTCCAGGTTTTGGGGCGAGGTAGGAGAAGGACCTGCCTCCTGTGGTGGTGCGTTGGATGCGGGGGGACTGTGGCTAGGGCGAGGTCGGCTGATTGGAGGTTGCGTGTGGGAGTGCGAAAGTTCACTCTTTTGTTGAGGTAGGTTGGGCCGGTGTTGTGGAGGGATTTGTGTGCGTGGATGAGGCTCTTGAATGTGATTCTCTTGTCTATGGGGAGCCAGTGAAGGGATTTGAGGTGTGGTGAGATTTGTTCGTGGCAGGGGAGGCCAAGGACGAGGCGTGCAGCTGTGTTCTGGATTCGCTGGAGTTTGTGTTTGTGTTTGCGTTTGAGTTTGAGTGTGGTGACGGCGTAGAGGGCGTTACCGTAGTCTAGTCTGCTGCTGATGAGTGCATGGGTGACTGTCTTCCTGGTCTCTTAGAGTGCGGAGTGTGTGGAAGCAGGAGGAGGTTAGAGCATTGATTTGCTGTGTCATGGAGATGGAGGGGTCCAGGATGATGCCGAGGTTGTGTGTGTGGTTTGCGGGGGTGGGTGCGGGGCCTAGGGCGGTGGGCCACCAGGAGTCATCCCATGTGGTTTTGCAGAGAGTCGAACTTGGTTATCCAGTTGCAAAGTCGGCAGCTCAGACTGTTATTCCACATCATCTCGCCCGTCGTGGCATGTGAGTAGCTGCTTTGATGTCAGCCATGTGTGCATGTGATAGGAAAAAGTATTGGCAAAGCAAATATCTTGGACTTTTAGTGCCGAGACTTAACAGCTTTGCCAGTGCAATTTGTTTTGATGTGGTGTTCCTGTTTTCTGTGCATTTCAGAGGTTTTGTTTTGTTAAATGTGCATTATAGAATATTGTTCTACCCATAACTCCACTTGAATTGCCTTTTTTTTTTTTTTTTTTTTTTTTACATTGAATATATATTCCTAGGAAAAGGCACACTCCTGGTTAAAGGGCTAAGGTTTTAGCGTGCCAAATTTCATGTAGATTCATGCAGGGAGAAAAAAGGTAAAGGGGTATAAAAAGAAACATTTTCTCATATAGGAAGATTTTCTGTCTCCTACAGCTAAAACCTCTGAATCAAATTACACCACACTTACCATAAAAGTAAATTTTTACTTGGAGTGCATTTGCTTTGATAGTTTTGGTGTACATCTGTTCAGTAGTATTTGGGTCTCGCCTACATTTAGCTTTGTTGCCTAAGAACTATTATGTACAACAATGCCTATACTTATAGTGGTGTTTAGGTCAATTCAATGTTTATCATTGATTATCCTTTTTGTAAGCCTCATTTGCTTGCTAAGTCTCTGGCTTTCTTTCCTCTCCACGTGTTTATCCCTTCCTTGGAGCACACCTTCTTTACCATCTTTTTGATCAAATGATTTGTATCCTTACATTCAGGGAAGTTTTTTTCTTTCTCAGCTTCTATCTTTTCTTACTCCCTTTTTTTATGCTCTGTTCCAGTTTGTCTGGTGCTGGCTGCCAGCCTTCTGGCTTTGTCACAGCCTGTTTTGTCAAATTTGTTTGTAAAACTTTTTTTGGGGGTGGAGGAAGCTGATGTGCCTCACTGATGACACACTGGAGATAGTGAATGACTAGTGGACTGACCGATCGCCCCATAGTGTAGTAGGTGAACGAAAGTGATTGGAATATCTTTTATAGCAGATGTAGGAATTTAAGCTCCTGGGAGAAGGACACTGAGCACTTGGGAGGGGTTCACATGAAGAGGGGGCTTCTGAAACATGGGGTACAGTATTGCCACTTCATCTAGAAATTGGTTGTTTGAAGCATGTAGTATATGTGGGAGAGGTGGAACAGCTAGCAGAGGAGCGCTTGGGCACCTGGTCATGCATCTTGAGAAATGGGTGAGCTCCAGGACATAAATGTGTCCTTTACACATTATTTAAGACTTCAGTAATGAGAGTTCTATAGTACAGATCAGATAAATTTGCACATGTAACCCCTAAAAATAGAACTTTTCAATTATGAATTCCTCTCAAAAAGCTGTTTAGTAGTTTAGCTTATTTTCATAGCAGTGTTTTTGTGTTTATCTTGTTAGGTCATGTTTAAGTTGATAGTTTTTTCTCCTTTTCTTAAAAAAATGTCTTCCACCTTCTCTACAGTGGAAATGATGGAAGAGCTCCATAGTCTGGACCCAAGACGGCAAGAATTATTAGAAGCCAGATTCACTGGAGTTGGTGTGTCTAAGGTAAGTACAAAAGGCTCAGTCTGATCCCCCTTCCCAAACCTAATATTGTACATGATTTGTAGAGGCATTTATCTTTACGGAATTGTGCCAGAATTTAAGAACTACCTCTATGTAAATCGGTTCCATGTAGATTCATCGTACATGAAGTTTTATTATGTAGATATCCTCAAAATCTGAAATGGGTGTGGCCCATGGTGACAACCTTTAGACACTTCCGTTATAGAAGAATTCGAAGTGACTTAATCAGTAATATTTTATGTGTTGAAAAGTGCTTGCAGCTAAAAAATGTATAAAGTACATGTCCTCTAAAAATACTGGTTTATTAAGGCCTCACTGTCAATTCAGTGAGGGTCGAGGAGGTAATGTGCATCTACCACTACAAAAGAGCATTTTTTTTAAATCTTGGCTGCTGCTCAATCATGAAAGTTAAATCAGTCTTCCGTTTATTTCCACGAACTCATATTTCCATTTCCATTTCCATTTCCATATTTCATTTATATTAGTACTGTTTTAAACTACACTTCACAACTTCAGCTTTTTTCAGGACACCACCACAGCTTTCTTTTTATGGAGAGCAAATGGAATTTATTTTTGTTAATCTCAAGCATGTCCCGAAGCATGAAACCGTATAGAGCAAGACATTTTGACCAAATTACTGTCAAGTCTATAGAAACATTCAATATGTACCATTATTGTGCATACCAGGAACATGCTGAGAATTAATACTTAGAAGGAATGAAGTGGCTCCTGATATGCTTTCAAAGTCATGAGTGACAATAAGTGGAAACAGGCCCTGTGCCCCTAGTAGTATGAAGGGGGAGCATAAGGAGGTGAAGAGGTATAGGAATGGAGTAATATATTGGATGTAGGTAGGTAGGTAGGAAGAGGCACAACATGGAGGGATAATAAGAGTCTAAAAGGTGAATAGTGAAAGGAAGAAGGAAATGGGGAACTCTACTAGGGCTTCAGTCGTACCTGTCTTAAGTCCCAATTTTCTGCCCTATATAGCCTTGTACTAACTGCAATGTTTTCTTGTTATATGCTTCTGTGGATCCTCTTGCACCTCCAGTAGAAATGTCTCTTTATGCATGTACCCTTGATTATAATGCTCTCCAATTACCCTACAAACATTGGGCTTATTTGTTTATTCTCTCCCGCTTCTGTAACTACTTCAGGGCTCACATTTTGTCAGACTCTGTCTTGATCTCCATTCTTCCTCAAGCTCCACCCTTCCCCCCACACCTCCTGCTTTTACTGTGTTCTCTAGTGCTGCATATGTCCTTTCTAGCTGATTAACCTTTACAGTCTGAAGGGATGTAGCGGGCTACTTCTTGTGCAGCACATCACAAAATATGCCCTTCATGGTAGTTCTGGTGGGTACAGTGCCATGTGTCTTTTCTCCTCCTCAACGGCTACGATTGCTATGAACTTTGCTGCAGTGTCACTGATCTCCTTTACCTCTAAGCAGATATTATCCTGCTCCTCATATAACCCTGTGCTGCCATTTCTTTACTAGTCCTCTGGGTAGTCCGAGTGGTTAACTCAGCTCGCACAGACATAGGCACCCTCCATACACTTAAGATTTCTAGCTCTCAAGTGGCTGAAGGAGTCTTGTTTTCTCTGTGCATTTGTAATTTGATGTTTAGTATTTATTTGTATGAGAGCTCGACTTTTTTGTAGGTGAAATCACTCTCTGGAGATTGATTAATATAACAAGTAATAATGAGTGTTTTTTGGAGTTTATAAACCACACCACTTTCCAAAGTAAAAGGTCTCTGCCTTGCTAGTCAGTTTCACGAGCATCAGCTAGACACTGCTACAGAGATGTTTGTGTGACCAGAGCAGGAGTCCATGACCAGAAAGTGTCTGCAGGCCTTAAGGAGTCTAGAGGGGAGGGACTGAGGCAGTGTTGTAGTGCTTGGTGACACCAGTAACTGCAACTGGTTGTGCACATGATATGAAGTGTCAATGGCCTTTTACTGCCAGTGGTCACTGGGGGAGGAGAGGGTAGTGTGAGAAGGGGTGAGAATGGTTCTGAAGTGTAACTAAAAATCACTACCTGGGTTATTAAGCCAATCCCATCTATTAACGCTCATTTTGAAAGCAGGTCGACTAGCTTCTTGAGCAGAACAGGAGGAATCTGTTTTAGGAACAATTGCTGCAGTTTCAAGATTTATTTGTTTTCATCAATGGCCTGCATGAAAGAGGAGGACAACTATTAACCCCTTCGCTGCCAGGCCTTTCCCCCCTCCTGTGCCGAGCCTTTTTTTGGCTATTTGGAGCAGTTCGCGCTTAGGCCCTCATAACTTTTTGTTCACATAAGCTACCCACGCCAAATTTGCGTCCTTTTTTTCCAACATCCTAGGGATTCTAGAGATACCCAGACTTTGTGGGTTCCCCAGAAGGAGGACAAGAAATTATCCAAAATACAGTGAAAATTTCGTTTTTTTCAAAAAAATGGGAAAAAGGGGCTGCAGAAGAAGGCTTGTGGTTTTTTCCCTGAAAAGGGCATCAACAAAGGGTTTGCGGTGCTAAAATCACCAGCTTCCCAGCTTTCAGGAACAGGCAGACTTGAATCAGAAAACCCAATTTTTCAACACAATTTTGGCATTTTACTGGGACATACCCAATGTTTACGATTTTTTGTGCTTTCAGCCTCCTTCCAGTCAGTGACAGAAATGGGCATGAAACCAACGCTGGATCCCAGAAACCGCAACATTTCTGAAAAGTAGACAAAATTCTGAATTCAGCAAGGGGTAATTTGTGTAGATCCTACAAGGGTTTCCTACAGAAAATAACAACTGAAAAAGAAAAATATTGAAATTGAGGTGAAAAAAACATCAGTTTTTCTCTACGTTTTACTCTGTAACTTTTTCCTGCAATGTCAGATTTTTGAAAGCAATATACCATTACGTCTGCTGGACTCTTCTGGTTGCGGGGATATATAGGGCTTGTAGGTTCATCAAGAACTCTAGGTACCCAGAGCCAATAAATGACCTGCACCCTGCAGTGGGTTTTCATTCTATACCGGGTATACAGCAATTCATTTGCTGAAATATAAAGAGTGAAAAATAGCTATCAAGAAAACCTTTGTATTTCCAAAATGGGCACAAGATAAGGTGTTGAGAAGCAGAGGTTATTTGCACATATGTGAATTACAGGGCATTTCTCAAATAGACGTCTTTATTACACACTGTCTTACATTTGGAAGGGAAAAATGTAGAGAAAGACAAGGGGCAATAACACTTGTTTTGCTATTCTATGTTCCCCCAATAAAAATGATACCTCACTTGTGTGGGTAGGCCTAGCGCCCGCGACAGGATATGCCCCAAAACACAACGTGGACACATCCCATTTTTTGAAAGAAAACAGAGCTGTTTTTTGCAAAGTGCCTACCTGTAGATTTTGGCCTCTAGCTCAGCCGGCACCTAGGGAAACCTACCAAACCTGTGCATTTTTGAAAACTAGAGACCTAGGGGAAACCAAGATGGGGTGACTTATGGGGCTCTGACCAGGTTCTGTTACCCAGAATCCTTTGCAAACCTCAATTTTTGGCAAAAAATACGCATTTTCCTCACATTTCGGTGACAGAAAGTTCTGGAATCTGAGAGGAGCCACAAATTTCCTTCCACCCATCGTTCCCCCAAGTCTCCCGATACAAATGATACCTCACTTGTGTGGGTAGGCCTAGCGGCCGCGACAGGATACACCCCAAAACATAACGTGGACACATCCCATTTTTTGAAAGAAAACAGAGCTGTTTTTTGCAAAGTGCCTACTTGTAGATTTTGGCCTCTAGCTCAGCCGGCATCTAGGGAAACCTACCAAACCTGTGCATTTTTGAAAACTAGAGACCTAGGGGAATCCAAGATGGGGTGACTTGCGGGGCTCTGACCAGGTTCTGTTACCCAGAATCCTTTGCAAACCTCAAATTTTGGCAAAAAATACGCATTTTCCTCACATTTCGGTGACAGAAAGTTCTGGAATCTGAGAGGAGCCACAAATTTCCTTCCACCCATCGTTCCCCCAAGTCTCCCGATAAAAATGATACCTCACTTGTGTGAGTGGGCCAGGTACCTGCAACAGAATAAGGCCCAAAACTTGTAGAGATAGAGGGGATAGCACAGCGAGTTTATAAGGACATATTCTTTTATACATCTTTAGACTGACTCTGCTTTGGGGACCCACATAAGTGAGGTGTCATTTTACTTGGGAGACTGAGGGGAACACTGGGGAGTAGGAATTTTGTGCTGGAGTGGTGATCCTACGAAGAAAAGTCAGGAAAATATGCTTTTTTAAGCAAATCTTTTGGTTTACAGAGGAGTCTGGGTAAGTAAATGTTGGGGGATCCACGCAAGCCACACCTCCCTGGACTCCTTGGGGTGTCTAGTTTTAAAAAATGTCTGGGTTTGGTAGGTTTCCCTAGATGAAGGCCGCACACAGAACCAAAAACATAGGTGCCCTCTCCCCCCCCAAACACAGGTAGTTTTGTAATATATCGTTTTGATGTGTCCACATACGTCTGTGATGTGCCAAACACTAAAATTTTGAAAAGAAACGCACTTAGGTAATGTGAAAAAGACCCCTCACCCACCAACCAAGTTGGTGGCATGCTTCATCATCGGGGTCCCACCTGAGGCACCTAGTGTGTCACAGGTGTGCTGCGACGCCTGATTACAGCGGAGCAGGTTTTGTTATTTTTACCACACATACTGGTTGGATTTGGCACGAGGGTGAGTGATGGTTCAGTGGATCAAATTTTACTAACGAGCTTTCACAAAAATGAAATGCACTGTTAATAACTGAAAGGCAATAAACTGAACCAATGACTCACAGCTCGTGAGCTGTAAAGCCGCGACAAGGCACCAACCGCTTTACAGTCCATTCACACAACTTTCATACATGACACACACAAGACCATTCACACCGCCAGCCACGGGCCCAGCACATTACAACACTCACATCGACAGACAGCGCCACTCAAGGGCCCATCACTTACATACGCCCACATGCCTGATACAACAATCACACCAGCTGATGGGAGTGTGTGGACTGGTGTTTGGCTGGCAGTGTGTTGCAGTAGCCAACAGCAAGTCAATATGTACACTCTCAGCCAAGCCCCACTCCACACACAAAGGCATAATTTTTTTTTTTTTTTTTTAAACAGAGGAACCCCTAACTAAGTAGAAAGAATTACAAAACTACAAACACAAAAGCTCTAGTACATGACAGAAATGCTAACCATGAAACTGAACACATGAAAATACAAAACAGACATGAGTTTACACTCATGGTTGTTCCCAGAAATTCTTCTGGGTGTGGTAATTCTTAAAACAACCACCCACACACAGCCCAGGCTTTGAAGGACAATCTGGGCAGTACATTCGAGTCTCCCTCCGGATACCTCTTCGAAAACACACTCTACATTTCTTAGCTGGAAAGTCTTTTTTGGGTGTGGGAGGAATGTGCTCAGCAAAGTGGCGATCTTTCAATCTAGCCACATCCTCCACCACTGCTTCTCTAGGAACTCTGGCCTGTTCCACCACAATAACGCTCTCTATCACTGACTCCTGAAATTTCACAAATGTCATCTTTGACTCTGGAAACCTATCCCTAAACACAATAAAAGCATTGAATGTTGCTAAGTGGAAGAGGTGAATTGCTAACTTCTTATACCAAACGTAAGACTTACGAATAGCAGTATAAGGTTCCAACCTCTGGTCAACTCTATCTACACCTCCCATGTGCTTATTATAATCTAAAATGCACACAGGTTTGCGCACTTCAGCAACCTGGCCCCAAACAGTCACGGGGGAAGTACTCTCATCATGGATGGTACTTCGCATGTAGACATCCCTCTTGTCTGAAAATTTGAAAGCTAGCAGCTCCTCATTCCGCAAGGCACAGCACTGTCCCCTCTCAAGTTTTTTACAGACAAGCTCCCTTGGATAGCCTTTCCGGTTAGAACGGATTGTGCCACAAGCAACTGTGTCCACTCTAAACAATTCTTTGAACAACCACACACCAGTGTAGAAGTTATCTACATACAAATGGTGACCTTTGTTGAAAAGTCGTCTACCAAGATCCCACACAATTTTCTCAGTAACTCCAAAAGTGGGAGGACAACCAGGGGGGTCAATATTGGAATCCCTACCAGTGTACACACGGAAACTATACACATATCCTGTCCTACTTTCAGACAGCATATACAATTTAATTCCATATCGTGCCCTTTTGCTAGGAATGTACTGCCTAAAAACCAAACGACCCTTGAAGAGGACCAAAGACTCGTCCACACTTATCTCTTTGCCTGGAACATAGACCTCCGAAAACCGATCTACAAAATGATCAAGGACAGGCCTAATCTTAAAAAGACTGTCAGAATCTGGGTGATCGCGTGGCAAGGCTAATGCATTGTCAACAAAATGCAGCATCCTAAGAAGAAGCAAATACCGATTACGACTCATGGTCGCAGGAAATATAGCTGTTGCCATCAAGGGACTAGTAGACCAATAAGAAGCCAGTGACGGCTTCCTTATCAACCCTATCAAAAAAGTCAAACCCAAAAACTTTTTTATCTCCTCCAAATTTGTGGGAATCCACTGGGCAGCTCTAGAGTGTGGCCTAAGTCTAGCAGCGTTGTCCCTCAAATGCTGCTCCGCATACAAATTAGTCTGCTCAACAATCTCTTCCAAAAACATATCATCCATGAATAAGTCAAAGAAATTGATAGGCAAAAAGTTCTCTGTATTGGCGTTACACCCCGGGAGACCAGTACAGGCAGGCAACTCTGGCTGCTCCATGTTTGGGGCAACCCAGACATCAGGTCTTATAACGGGAAACCTTTCAGCCCCAGGTTGCTGCACTATTGGCACATCAGTGTCCTCCTCTAAAACAGGCCCTTCATCTGCACTGTGTGGCTTCATCATCAGAAGATTCCCCTCCAACAGAAACATAACTGCCAGAATCTCTGACTTCCTCCTCTGCCTCAGATGCAGAGTCCGTCTCATAATCATGGCAGACTGTGACTCAAAAAGCATACCAACCACCTGCTGAGCGGTCATCCTGCGGCTAGCCATGATCTCTCCTACTAAAATTAACTGGACAAATTCACCACCAACAACCAGCACTGTGTAAGACAAGTAACAAAGTGTAGCTTTGTTAGTAAGAGTTATAAACTCAAAAACTATACTGCTCACTTGCCTGAAAAAGCTTGATACACCACGGCACGCAACACCACTCTACACAATTGGGCTCAATATCAATGCACTCTATGCCACTCTGTTCTTTTCTGCATCACTGTACTGTATGCCACTGCTTTCTACAGCATTCTACTCTATGCCACTGCTCTCTATGCCAATGCACTCTACACCAAAGTGATGTACACCACTGTACTCCAAGACCCTATTCTGCAAAACTGTACTCTCCTCCACTGAACTCCACTACCCTGCACAACCGCAATCTACTCTGCACCACTCATCTCTGTACCAATGCACTGTCACGACACCATTCTAATCTACTGTGCACCACTTCATTCAACGCCACTGCCCTCTACTTTACACCTCTGCATTTTTGATGCACCCCTCCATGTTACCCTGCACCACTTCACTTTACTCTGAAACAGTCTACTGTGCCACCTCACTCTGTGCCACTCTAAGCAGGCCACTCTATGCTGCACAATTCTGTGCCACGCAACTCTACACCACACCATTCTGTGCAGCGCCACTCTATACTACTTTACAAAGAAAACAGTGCACTCTAAGCCTCTGCACTCTGCCAGTCTGCTTTACACCACTTCAGTCTAAGCCACTCTACTCTACAAAACCCTCCATTAAACTCTACTCCACTCTGATGCACTACTCCACTCTGAAACTCTACGACTACACTTTACTCTGCGATAAGCTGCGCAACTCCCTCTACACCACAGCATACCACTTTACTCCATGACGCACTACTCCACTCTACTCCAAGACAATCTACTCCTTTCTATGCCACTCTACTCTACAACATTTTATTCCACTAAACATAGCACCATCTATGTCACTCCACATGGCTCTGCACCACTCCACAACACTATTCCGCTCCACTCTACAATACTCGGACGCCTTTCCACTGTACGACACTAATCCCTCCATGACACTCCACAATAATGTATGCTGCTCCAATCCACTGCATTCTATGCTGCTCAACTCTGCTCCATACGACTCCACATCTCTCTGCACCACAATACTTAATGAAACTCGACTTTTACAACACTCCACACCACTTTCTGTTATGCCATTAACTTTTAGCTTCTCTGAACAGCTGCCAAGCTGGTGTAGAACATAGCTAAAACATATTGGTAAAGCCAGTAACTCTTGCATAATCGAGACCTATTGGCTTTGCCAATTCTTGTTTTATTCTTATACCCCTATGTTGTATGTAGCTTTACCTCCTCTTTTGGGGAATTGAACTTCCCCTTGTTAACAAATATATAAGGCCAACGTGTTTGTATTTGCTGACTTCGTCAACCTTGGTAGAGTTGAGAAACTAGCTGATTTTGCTGCTTGTTCTTCCAGAACAGTTCATGGTTATGGTTTTCTTGGTGTTGATTGTCAGACTATTTTTAGGTCGAGCCTGCAAGCACTCTGACGTGTTGTAATTTATCTGTGGGCTTTTAACCATGCCCACCGAACGTCCATCACTATCACTCGTTCATATGGCTTGCCTTTAAAAAAATAATTCGTTATCATTGGTAAATGCTTTGTGTTTGACCCTTCTTGGGACAGTTTTGTTACCGCCTTGGCCATCAACCTTGTTACGTGGATAATTGCACTTTTGCCAATACGTTTGACAGCGAGCAAAGTTCTTTTTCCTTTAGTGGCTCTCCTTTTAGCTCATGCTTATGGCGGCCGTGGCGCTTTGAATCGGCTCACTTATGTCAACTAATGTTTTACTTTTTATTTTTAGTTTATGTGGCAAGAAAAGTCCAGTTAGGAATTTACAGCGCTAATAGCTCTAACTCGAGCAAACACAAGACCCTGTGCATTGCAAATGCTTTTTTGTAGAGCATTCTTGGTTGGCGTTCAGGAGGAGTTGCAACCCGAACTTTATCTGGCTGATCAGCACCAGGTCGTTAGTGTAGTGTAGTGTAGCGTAGAGGAGAGTTGAAAGAAGTATAGAGCCAAGCTTCGGGGTGTGAGAGTTGACGGAAGACGAGACTGATGGAAGGTCTGCTAGAAATAGATTGAAGAGAATGAGTCCCGATTTTTATTTTGAACCCGGTTGGGTTGATTGGGTTAATTAAGTTTGTGTTAGCCCAATCAAGAAGTTGCTCCAAAAGAATGCCCACATAGTGATTCTCCTTGTCAGTGTGGGCCATCAGTCTGTAATTCGAAGCCTTAAATTTATCGCCTCCCTTGGAAATGAACAATATGATGGACCCTTTCCAGGGTGTTGGAATCATAACTCCCAGAACATTTTCTATCAGGTTTGTGGCATGGAAGGAAACTACATTGTATATGAACTAAACTCACCATTCAAATATGTAACATTTTTTATCATGTAATTAAATGTTTGTGCTCCTAAAGCATTTTCTAAACTTTTTGCTAGATCATAACCTTATTAATGAGAAATGCAAACATACGTCAACCAGTACAGCACATTTTTTGCTTATAGATATTATATTTGATACTACACATTTTGCATGCGTTTTACTTACAGTTCATAGCATGAAATACATAATGAAGGGAAAGAAAAATAATTGCGTATGAGCAAAATTGAGTTCATGTGCTCTTCAATATTAATAACAGTGACAATGATAATAATAGCTAGGACTTTAAGGAGAGCAGACCACATTAGCAGTTTGAAGCACTATTCTCAAAAGGAGAGTGTTATGAAGTGGGTTCAGCAGAATAAGTTTGCATTGTAAATGGAAAACTTCAAAGGCATACACAGTGAAATATTGCATAGTTGACATAGGCCCAATATTTTCATTGAACCTTTAAGAAAGCGCACATATTTACCTTGTGGACAAAAAAACCTCTAAATCCAGCAACTTGGTTTAGCACCAGTACTGATCAGTGTATTTACTGAAAAGTTGTAATGTAGGCCTCTGTTTGTGCCTAGAGGTCTGAAAGAAATATTTTGATTTAAAAAAACAAAAAAAAAAAAAGAAACTGGTCGCTTAAGGACATCCATTTGCATGCCCTCTTCTGATGGATACAACTACCTGTGGATTCCTCACTCATTGAATTTTCCCACATGCAGCAGCATCCGACGGAAATTGTCTTCTAGCTTCTGCACGTCGACGAGGACGTCACAATTGCCCGGCTCCCACGCGACGCCGTCTGACGTCATACAGGCAATAAGAGGTCCTCGCCGGCGTGCTGACGTCAGTTCCCTTTTTTCCGTGCCTTCGAGCAACGGTTATTCTTCCAGGGAGCAACTGTTTCTGCTGCGTAGTTACAGTTACTGTTTCTATCAAAATGTCTCAGCGAAAGTCGGGCTTTAAGCCTTGTAGAGAGTGCAGAGGCAAGATGTCGGTGCCAGACCCACATGTGGATTGCTTGTGGTGTCTGAGCTCCGACCATGAAGTGGAGAAATGTGATTCCTGGTAACGCATGAATCCTAAGGCGTTGAAGGAACGGGAGGCTAAGCTGTTTTTGGAGAAGTCCAAAAAGAAAGAGAAGCAGCACCGGCGCAGATCGTCATCACCAAAATCTCATCGGTGTCACGTGACTCCCGGCGCCGTCGTGATTCTCGACGCCGGTCGAGTAGAGAGCGTTCACGCTCGAGGTCGCCTTCGGTTCGGCGCCGTAAGACATGGGAGGTTAGTCCCACCATCACTCCTCAGCCGCAGACGCCTCCCACTTCTCCGATTTCTCCGCCGTCTGTCTTCGAGGTCGTACCTCAACAGGGTCCTGAGTTTTCACCTGCATCAGAGATGCCTGAGTCGGCGCCGTTATCACCTCGGGCGTAGGGTCCGCAATATCCATCATTCCCGGCTCCAGGGGCTGATAGTTCCGCATTTCTTAATGCAATGTTTGCCATTTTTCAACAGACGGCTCCGGGTGGTGGTCCGGCTGGTCCTTCGGGGCCTTTGGCCTTTAATATGGGTGCTCCGGCTCCTTTATGACCGGCACCTTCCATGCCGTTCCTTCCAATGGGAGGTGCTGGTTCGGCACTGGTTCCTTTGGCGTTGCCTACAAGACCTGCGACTCCAATGAGGACTGCTGTCCCGGCGCCGGAGAGTTCTTCGCCATCTCATCCTCTGCCTCGGTCGGCACCGGAGAGTTCTTCGCCATCTCATCCTCTGCCTCGGTCGGTGCCGAAAAAGCCCACGGCGCCGATGGATCCGGCGTCGGATGGATCAGAGGATCGGCATCAGGTGAGGTCATCGACGTCGGCGGACGCCTTGTCGACGCCAAGGATCGAGGCCAGGCTTCATTCTAGGAGGCTAGCTCTTCGCCTCCTTGAGGAACAGGAGTATAATAGGCAGGCCTTGGAGGAGGGTGAGATTGAGGAGCCTCTAACAGATCTTCATGGTTTGGACACTGCTAGTGGCTTGGACACTTCCCCGGAGGGGGACTTAACATCTCCTGGAGAATATACAGAGGAGGCTGCTTCTTTCCACTCTGTTTCAAGGAAAGCAGCAGATTTTTTTAGATCTTCCCCTCCCAGTGGCTGAGGCAAAACCTAACATTTTGACGGAAGTACTACATCCGGCTTCGACTGTTGCAGAACCTCTTCTGCCGTTTAATGAGGCTCTCCTTGATCCAATTATGGAAATTTGGAAGAAGCCAGTTACAGCTACGGCTGTTAACTAGGCAGTGGTGCGCAGATATCGTGTGGCTCCTGCGGATCCAGGCTTTTTGTCGAGGCACCCGACTCCAGAAAGCTTGGTTGTGCAAGTTTCATGTTCATCACGTACTGCTCCAGGTTCCTTTCCGGGTGTTCCTTCGGACAGAGACTCTAAAAAGATGGACCAGTCTTCAAAAAAGACATTCTCTTCTTGTAGTATGGCCCTTAAGTCCACGAATGCCACATGTATCTTGGGCAGATACATCTACGCCCTTATGGAGGAGGTCAAGTCATCTCATTCTGGATTACCTCAGCGGGTGTTGGGCCTTGTGTCGGATGCTCAGGCTGCGGCGACCCAAGTAATCCAGTCAGGACTGGACACAACTGATTCTGTGGCCAGAGCTATGGGCACCACTGTCGCTACGAGGAGACAGGCCTGGCTTCGTTCTTCAGGTTTCTCTCCAGATGTTCAGTCGGCCCTGCTTGAACTACCCTTTGAGGGGGATAAACTTTTTGGGTCAAAGGCTGACTCCGCCCTTGAAAGGTTTAAAGAAAGTAGAGCCACAGCAAAATCTTTGGCCTTGCAGGCCTCCTCTTCTGTTTCTTCACGATCGTTCAGAAGATTTAGGGGGTTTGGTCGTGGCTCCTCCTTTCAGGGCAGGTTTCAACAGCAAGCCACCACTGCCCTCCCCTATAGATCGTACAGGGGGAGGGGTAGGGTTTGAACCAGAGGGGACACCTAGCAGCGCTCTGCCTCTTCCTCTTCCTCTTCCTCTGGAGGGGTGCAGCATTGGAAGCAGCGTTAGTCATCCACCAGTTCCTTTTGCATACTACTCTTGTAGGGGGGAGGTTAATGTACTTTCTCCACGTGTGGGAGGCAATAACATCGGACTCCTGGGTCACCAGTATTGTAGGGGAAAGGCTATGCCCTTCCCTTTTGGGAGTTTCCATCCCCCATCCCGCCCCGTCCATCCTTCTGTTCGGAAGAACATCTCCTGTTGTTGTTCTAGTCTTCCTTTCAAAGGGTGCAGTGGAGTTGGTTCCAGAGCAGGAGAGGGGTCAGGGTTGTTATTCAAGGTATTTCCTGATCCCCAAGAAGGATGGTCGGTTGAGACCAATCCTGGACCTGAGGATTTTGAATTGGTTCCTCAAACAGGAAAAGTTCAAGATGCTGACCCTAGCACAGGTGCTTTTGGCGTTGAACGAAGGAGATTGGATGGTGTCTGTCGACTTACAGGATGCTTACTTTCATATCCCAATACTCAAGTCGCACAGGAGGTATCTCCGGTTTGTGGTGGGATCGCAACACTGCAGTCCTTCCGTTTGGTCTTACTTCAGCACCTCGAGTCTTCACGAAGGTGATGGCAGTGGTTGCAGCAGAGCTCAGAAGGAAGGGGATAGCGGTATTTCCTTACCTAGACGATTGGTTGATCAAGGCCAAGTCTCCGGAGCTCGTGCTGCGTCACCTGCAGTCGACAACCCAGTTGTTGTTCGATCTGGGCTTTTCGGTGAACGTGCCCAAATCTCACCTAGAGCCCTCTCAACGCCTCCTGTTCATAGGAGCGGAACTGGACACAACATTGAATCGTGCCTTTCCTCCGCCCCAGCGGATTCAGGACATTGAGGCGTTGGTTCCAATATTTCAAAGTGGAGCGGTAATTCCAGTCCTCAAGGTCCTTCATCTGCTCGGTCTGTTTGCTTCATGCATTCTGTTGGTCACTCATGCACGCTGGCACATGAGGGCTCTTCAGTGGTGCCTCCGGAAGCAGTGGTCTCACCACAAAGGAGATCTCAAGGGTTCGGTAAAAATTTCCAGAGACGCTGCAGCGGATCTTCGATGGTGGGCTGCGGACGGCAACCTTTCCCAACGAAGGGCCGTTCTCGCTGCCTCCTCCAGTGGCCACAGTGATAACGGATGCTTCCACTCTAGGGTGGGGAGCTCTTTCACATAAATCTATTGGAATTGTGGGCGATACGTCTGGCTCTCAAGGCCTTCCTCCCTTCCCTTCCCTTCGCAGTCAGTCCAGGTCCTGACAGACAACACTACCGCTATGTGGTACATCAACAAGCGAGGAGGAGTAGGGTCGTACCTTCTCTGAAGAGAAGCTCTGGATTTGTTTGGTAGCAAACCATCTGGCCGGAGTCTTGAACGTGCGTGCGGACAGTCTGTCGGCACTTCTCGACCGATCACGAGTGGCGTCTTCATCCAGATCTAACCCTGCACATCTTCCGGATGTGGGGATTCCCTCGGGTAGATCTTTTTGCCACTCAGGAGAACGCGCACTGTCCGTTGTTCTGGAGCCTCCAGTATCCGGTGCAAGGAACGTTGGTGGACGCGTTTCAGATGTCCTGGTACGGCCAGTTGCTTTACTCGTTTCCCCTCATAACCTTGATTCCTCGGGTTCTGAGGAAAATTCGTCGAGACCGGGCCCAAGTCATCTTCATAGCTCCAGATTGGCCAAGAAGGGTGTGGTATTCAGATCTTCTCCAGCTCTCACTGTGCCCTCCGCTCCATCTCCCTCACAGGGCAGACCTCCTCTCACAATCACAGGGGCAGGTTTACACCCCCACCTCCAGAGCCTGCACCTTAATGCCTGTAGATTGAACGGGGCAACATGAGTTTCTTTTCTCTCCCACCCGAGGTGGTGGATGTTATTTTATCGGCCAGGCGGCACTCCACTAAATCTATCTGCGCTAGCAGGTGGGCTAAATTTGTGAATTGGTGTGGAGAGAAGCAAATTGATCCCTTACGTGCCCACTTATCGGACATTTTGTCTTTTGCGTTATCCTTGGCACAGAGGGGTTGTGCAATTGCGACATTTAAGGGCTACTTGTCGGCTCTGTCAGCCTTTCTGTGTCTGCCTGACCAACCCTCTTTATTTAAATCTCCGTTAGTTTTGAGGTTCATAAAGGGCCTGACTAATAGATATCCTCACACTCCTTTCATTATACCTCAGTGGGATTTGAACCTAGTTTTAACATTTCTTATGGGCTCACCGTTTGAGCCGATGCATTCTTGCCCCTTAAGGCTATTGGTTCTGAAGACTGTTTTCCTTGTTGCCATTACTTCGGCTAGAAGGGTGAGTGAGCTGCAGGCTCTTTCTGTTAAGCCCCCGTACACATCCTTTTATGGGGATAAGGTGGTGTTGAGGACCAAGGCTGCTTTCTTGCCGAAGGTTGTTTCACCCTTCCATATGGGTCAGTCTATTACACTCTCCTCTTTTTATCCTCCACCTCATCCTTCGAAAGAGGAAGAAAGACTGCATCGTTTGGACCCGAGAAGAGCACTGAGCTTCTTCGTTGTCAGAACAAAGGAGTTCAGATTGGAAGATGAACTCTTCATCGGGAACGTGGGAAAGAGGAAAGGAAAGGCAGTCCACAAGAGAACACTCTCCAGGTGGGTCATTCTTTGCATTAAGCTGTGTTACTCTCTGGCAAAGAAGGAACCCCCTGATGGAATAAGAGCTCATTCCACCAGAGCTAAGTCGGCCTCTTCGGCCCTAGCTAGAGATGTTCCTGTGGTTGATATCTGCAAGGCCGCAACTTGGTCATCCCTCCACACTTTTGCGAAGCATTATTGCTTGGATTCAGAGGTGAGGAGGGATGGCCATTTTGCACGGTTGGTGCTGCAGGACTTCTTGGTTTGACCATTCAGACACCCTCCACCGAGTGCGGTATTGCTTTGGGACTCTATTCAATGAGTGAGGAGTCCACAGGTAGTTGTATCCATCAGAAGAACAAGTTACTTACCTTCGGTAACGCCTTTTCTAGTGGATACACTAGCTACCTGTGGATTCCTCACGGTCCCACCCGCCTCCCCGTTGCCTGTCTGGTCTTACCAAGATTTCCTTAGGTGAGCTCCTGTAGGTTGTTGGTTTCTTTATACTGATGCAGATGTTATACATGCTGGTGTTTATATATATTTGTTATGGTATATTTGTATATTATTTTGGGTGTATATATTTTTGTATATATGCATATTTATACGATTGTTTGTCTATTTAATTTAATTAAATATTATGGTATAATATTTTATTTGATGTGTTCGTATCAGATATGTTTTGTTGATATTTACCTGTTCGCCTCAAAGGCACGTAAAAAATGTTGGTAACTGATGTCAGCACGCCGGCGAGGACCTCTTATTGCCTGTATAACGTCAGACGGCGTCGCGTGGGAGCTGGGCAATTGTGACGTCCTCGTCGACGTGCAGAAGCTAGAAGAAAATTTCCGTCGGATGCTGGCGCATGGGGGAAAATTCAGTGAGTGAGGAATCCACAGGTAGCTAGTGTATCCACCAGAAAAGGCGTTACCAAAGGTAAGTAACTTGTTCTTTTGGTAGCAAGAACAACTGTCCTTTTGAAAAAGGAGCAGTGTTATGGGCGGAATGGTTCGATAGTTCGGCTGAGACTAGTAAAAGTGACAAAATAACAATTTATCAGTTATGACCTTCCTAGCAAACAAAACATTGTTGTAGTTCGTGAAAGCATACTTTGGAAAATTGTTTAAAATGTTAAGCCTTCTGCACTATGTAACTGTAGTTGATGACAAAGCAAATAGTTGACGTTCGTTTGTCGTGTTCCTGTCTTGATGGTGTAAATTTCTTAGGGAGGAAAAAAACAACATTGCACTTGCTGAATTGTTTTAAATGGGTGATTCTCCAATTCTTCTGGTTCCCATTTGAACCCGTTTGATTAGGAGGATATGTTCTAGAACTGCAGTTTTAATTGTTTGGGAAAAAATATTGTGCATAAAATTTGTATTCACGTTTTACGTCTAATAAATACCATTATTCTTCTTGTTCCCTATTTGTTATTTTTTCAAGAATATGGGTGATCAGTTTCCCTCTTTTGAATATCCCCATCTGTGCCGCGGACGTAATGGTTACGTCCTGCAGCACAGTGCTCGTGTTTTATATTTTTTTGCTTTGTTTTTTTAGAGATTGGGAGCGACCCATTAGGCAAAGGTCGTTCCCCTGGGGGGGGAATTATATTTAGGCCATTTCTGAAACCTTCTAGGCACCAGGGATTAAAAAAAATGTTTATTTTTTTGTTTTTGTTTTGTTTTTTAGAGATGGGTAGCGGGTCGCTCCCCTGGGGAGCAAATAGTACTTAGACCATTTCTACCGCCTCCCCCCCCCCCCCCCCCCCCCCCACCACACACACACACACACACACACACACAAAAACAGGTAGTTTTGTATTTGATTATTTTGATGTGTCCAGATAGTGTTTTGGGGCATTTCCTTTCGCGGGCAGTAGGCCCACCCACAAACGTGAGGTACCATTTTTATCGAGAGACTTGGGGGAACGCTGGGTGGAAGGAAATTTGTGGCTCCTCTCTGATTCCAGAACTTTCTGTCACCGAAATGAGAGGAAAAGTGTTTTTTTTTGCCAAATTTTGAGGTTTGCAAAGGATTCTGGGCAACAGAACCTGGTCAGAGCCCCACAAGTCACCCCATCTTGTATTCCCCTAGGTGTCTAGTTTTCAAAAATGCGCTGGTTTCCCCAGGTGCCGGCTGAGCTAGAGGCCAAAATCCACAGGTAGGCACTTTGTAAAACAAAAAAAAACAACAAAAAAAAACACCTGTTTTCTGTGAAAAAAATGTGGTGTGTCCACGTTGTGTTTTGGGCCATTTCCTTTCGTGGGCGCTAGGCCTACCCACACAAGTGAGGTACCATTTTTATCGGGAGACGTGGGGGAACACAGAATAGCAAAACAAGTGTTATTGCTCCTTGTCTTTCTCTACATTTTTTCCTTCCAAATGTAAGGCAGTGTGTAAAAAAGACGTCTATTTGAGAAATGCCCTGTAATTCACATGCTAGTATGGGCACCCCGGAATTCAGAGATGTGCAAATAACCACTGCTTCTCAACACCTTATCTTGTGGCCATTTTGGAAATACAAAGGTTTTCTTGATACCTATTTTTCACTTTTTATATTTCAGCAAATGAATTGCTGTATACCCGGAATAGAATAAAAACCCATTGCAAGGTGCAGCTCATTTATTGGCTCTGGGTACATAGGGTTCTTGATGAACCTACAAGCCCTATATATCCCCGCAACCAGAAGAGTCCAGCTGATGTAACAGTATATTGCTTTCAAAAATCTGACATTGCAGGAAAAAGTTAGAGTAAAACGTGGAGAACAATTTCTGTTTTTTTCACCCCAATTTCAATAATTTTTTATTTCAGCAGTTATTTTCTGTTGGAAACACTTGTAGGATCGACACAAATGACCCCTTGTTGAATTCAGAATTTTGTCTACTTTTCAGAAATGTTTAGCTTTCTGGGATCCAGAAAGTTCTCACCCATTTTGGTCACTAACTGGAAGGAGGCTGAAAGCACAAAAAATAGTAAAAATGGGGTATGTCCCAGCAAAATGTCAAAATTGTATTGAAAAATTGGGTTTTCCAATTCAAGTCTGTCTGTTCCTGAAAGCTGGGAAGATGGTGATCTTGCCACCGCAAACTGTTTGTTGATGCCATTTTCAGGGGAAAAAACCACAAGCCGCCTTCTGCAGCCCTTTTTTCCCATTTAAAAAAAAAAACAATGTTCACTGTATTTTGGCTAATTTCTTGGTCTCCTTCAGGGTAACCCACAAAGTCTGGGTACCTCTAGAATCCCTAGGATGTTGGAAAAAAAGGACGCAAATTTGGCGTGGGTAGCTTATGTTAACAAAAATTTATGAGGGCCTAAGCGCGAACTGCCCCAAATAGCCAAAAAAAAGGCTCAGCACAGGAGGGGAAAAGGCCTGGCAGCGAAGGGGATATAAGTAATAGTCCCGGTTGTACATTTTGCTTTCTCTTAAACTTACATGTCTTCAGACATTACTTGAGGTTCCTTAGTAGCACATATGGACATCGTAAATATTTATTATTATTATTTTTTTTTTTTAAAGATTTTCTGACAAAACTTGAATTTCCTCGATTTGCTTCCTGTAAAGTGCTAAAGTTTTCAGGGAAGAGTGAATATTAATTTCAAATGACATCTTGCATGAAAGCCTACTGAAGTGAGAGTACATTCAGCAGTTAGATACATGTGGAAATAAACTAAATGATGATTCTTTTTTTTCACTGACTAGAGTAAATATGGATAAATATCGATAAATTGAAATGTCAAACTAATTACCTATAAATCAAGAGCCTTAAACTTAAATATCCAAAATGTTTTCCTGTATGTTTGTGTAAAAATGTAATACAACTGCACGTTTCTCTATGCATGTCTGGCTTAACATGTCATCTTTTCGTTTCAGGGTCCTTTAAATAGTGAGTCATCCAACCAAAGTCTATGCAGTGTGGGGTCTCTGAGCGACAAAGAATTAGAGGTGAGCATCAATTGAATGCTTTTGACCTGGACTTTTAGCTACTTATTTCCCTAATTATCCAATTAATTCATTACCATCCAATTAAAAGGCCATAATTTCTATCCCTTCCTGTCTCCACCTCATTGTGTTTTTTGGAGACTTTAAAAAAAAATGTTATTGAGATTTTACAGGTGTTGCACATTAATAGACATGTTATAATAGGTGATAAAGTGTCCAGGAGCAGAACAATATGGTAGGGAAGACGGCCAGAGAGCAGGCCAGTCCACCCCTGGCAGCCATTGCCTCCAAACCTGTTACGTTTGTCCTCCAACCATCATGGGCAACCAGTGGGAGGCAGGATATGCTGTCATCTCCACTACTGGAGGTTGATAACATCAGACTAATGGGTTCTCCTGATTGTCCAAAAGGGCTACTCCCTCCCCTACATGACTATACCTCCACCCATGCCACCCTCTTAGACAGATTAACGGAGGACTATCTCTTCTTATTCCACCTTGAACTTGATTATGAAGGTGCCCTTTGAACCACCACCCAAGACAGAGGCACGGTTCCTAACCTTGAGGACTGCCTTCCTAATTGCAATCATGTTCCTGTGCCTGGTGAGCAAGCTGCAGGCACTGACCACCCAAATCCTTACCTGCAAATACACAAGGAAAGGATAGTTATAGGGACAAACCCAAGTTTTCTTGCCAAAGTCGTGTCACAATTCCACATAAAACAATTCAACTCCTGACCTTCTTTCAGAAACCAAAGACGCAAGCAGAAAGGCCACTGCATAGGCTGGATGTGCGCAGAGTTATGATGTATTACTTATAAAAGACAAGGGAGATAAGAAAGGAAAGCTAGTACTTCATATCCTTTGCAGACTCTAGGAAGGGCTTACCAGTGACAACAAGCATTGACATAGCCAATAGGTTTAGCCTTTGGGACCTTTTAAGTACTTAGCCATGCAGTATATTACGTTGACAGGTGGAACATAATGTAGCTGACATTGTGCAACCATTGGTGACCTCTGCAGGGCACCTGTTTGCGCCTGAAATGTGCAGGTACTCTCCATGAAATGCTTTGCATCAGTACTAAGAAGTGCCAGAGCTCTTCCTTTGAAAATAAATAAGTATAGGTACTCTGTACCAGACAGGACCTCCCTTTTAAAACACATCCTGTTTATGACCCACAAATTTCATCTTCGCAGTTTCAAATGTTAAGAGATGTGTGAAACAACAACCAATGGGCCCGTCTGGATCTAGTTTCAGCTGATAACATGACATCAAATTGCAACAAAAAAATTGGATAAGGCTTTCCACTAGAATTGGCAAAAGACATGAGTGCCAAAGCAAAGCGTAATTTAGATAAGACATCAATGATGTTTTGGTTTCTCTTAGGCCCTTCCCTTGGGTCAGGAGCACAGCCACCTCTAAATCCTTCTTCCATTAGTGCTTGGGAAGAAACCATGTCAGAGGACTGAGAATGTGATGCAGCAACAAATAGTGAAGCTACAGAAGAGAAAGGGAGATAGGAAAGGGAAACATCTATAGATGCGGAGATACAGAGAGGTGGGGACAGAGATACATTGAGAGAGTGACAAATAGAGGGGAAGATGGGCACAGGCAGGGAAATGGATACAGAAACATAAAAGAAGGGTACAGAGAGATTGGGGTATACATAGAGCGAGAAAACGAAAGTCAGAGAGAGAGTTCATGATGAGGGAGAGGAAGACAGAGAGAGAGATACCAAGATAAGGGGGGAGAAAAGATAGATGTGGAGGGAGGACGAGAGAGAGAGAGAGGAGGTGGGGAGAGAGGGAGAAGGGTGAAGAAAATTTAGGTGTGGAGGGAGAGAGAGAGACCGACATAAAGGAGAATAAAATATATAGGTGTATAAAAACAGTCTTGGGTAATTGGTCTTGTGCACCATTAAATAACAATTGTAGGAAGCTGGGTGAGGTGAGCACCTATGGTGCTATCACCCTACACCAGGTCTAGGTATCCCCTGTTAATGAGCTGTAGTCAGTGTCTAGGAAGCCAGGCTCTCTAGAGGTAGCTGTGGATGAGCAGCCAAGGCTTATCTAGGAGACATGCAAAGCTCATGCAATACCACTTATGGTCACAGTACTTACACACATGAAAGTACCACACAGTGTTAGAAATTAAAGGTACTTTTTTTTTTTAGTGATACAAATACTTAAATACTATATAGGCAATACTCTACTAGCAGGTGAGTAAACACATTATTATTCACACCTTAGTAATCAGGAATGAGCATAGAAAGTAAAAGAAAAAAGTGCAATGAGAATAGTGACCTTAGGGGGAGCCCAAACCATATACTAAAAAAATGGAATGAGAATGATGGACCCCCACCCAGGAAAGTGGAATATGTAGAGGGGAGATGGAGGAACTAGAAACCCCAAAAGGTGAGTACCAGAGTGCCCGCAGCGATCAGGAGAGAAGAGGTAAGTACCTGTTGTTTTTTTCCAAACCCACAGGGAAACTGTGAAAGGACTGTGCAAGACCCAAGCAAATCTGCAAGAAACAGAAGAGAACCTGCAAATGAAGGGGACCAAGTCCAGTTCCACTTGGAGTGTCCGGTTGGGGCAGGAACCACTACCCATTCTTCTGGATTTGCAGGACCAGGTCAACAGGGAAGACCAGGAGTCTGCTATGCATCACAGAAGCAGAGGAAGAGTTCCAGAAGTGATGCAGTTGATGTCCCACGTCGGAAGAAGAGTTGCAGTCCATCAGTGGTGTGGAAAAACCACCAACAAGCCTTGACAAGGGCAAGAGTTGCAGAAGAGGAGTTGCAGGGGACTAGGAAGGTCTGAGGGGGACTCAACCGTAGGAGGGGCATCCCAGGCGTCCCCCAGCAGTCAGGAGAGCAAGAAGTTGTGGATGTAGGCACTACAGGTAACTCACAGGCAGCAGGCACAGGAGCTGCAGTGAGGCCCACTCAGTACAACGGGAAAGGAGTCCCACGCGTTGCAGGGAAGAGTGTTGGAGGGCGGGGTTACACAGAGCCTGAAGATCCCTTGGAATAAAAGCCAAGAAACCTGGTAGCTGCAATGGTCGCTTTGTAAAGGAGTACTGTCCTGCAAGGAGAGGCAAAGACGCACCACCTCAAAGGTTGGGCAGCTGGTAGAGGGGACCAAGGGTACCACTCAAGACCACCACATATGTTGCAGAATCCATGCAGAGTTGCAGAAGACAGGACTCCTGCAGCTGCTCGTCATTGCAATTGGTGCCTGCGGATGCAGGCGAGTGGCGCTTTCACTCCAAGTGAGATTTCTTGCTTCTTGGTGCAGACTGAAGGCTTGCCGCCCTCTGGGGATGCACAGCCAGGGAAGTGTTGCAGGTGCAGGAAGGAGCCGGAGAAACTATGTTGCAGAGCAAAGTCGTCCCTGGAGCTGCAGATTGTAGGTTCCTTTGAAGTCCAGTTGCAGTTCCAAAGGCCAGAAAATGAAGTAAACTTTCAGAGGAATTCTGCTGGAATCTTGCACGTCGAATCTGAGGACCCACCCAAGAGGGATACCCTATATAGCCCTAAAAGGGGATTGGCCACCTAACAGGGTGACCACGTATCAGGAGGGGGCTGTGACGTCACTTGCCTGACCTGGCCACTCAGGTGCTCAGAGAGGCCTTTGCCCACCTTTACCTGGAGAAGCTCTGGGCACCACCTCCGGGATGGTGATGGACATGGGATGGGTAACTCCCCTTTCCATTGTCCAGTTTCACGCCAAAGCAGGGACTGGAGGTCCCTCAACTGTTGCAGACTGGTTTATGCAAGTGGGGCACCAAATGTGTCCTTCAGAGCATACCAGTGGCTTGGGGAGGCTACCCCTCCCACGCCAAGTAACACCTATTTCCAAAGGGAGAGGGTGTTGCCTCCCTCTTCCAAAGGAAATCCTTTGTTCTGCCTTCCTGGGCTTGAGCTGTTCAAGCAGCCAGGAGGGCAGAAACCTGTCTGTAGGATGGCAGCAGCGCAGGCTGCCTGGGCAAACCCTGCATTCTGGTAGGAGCAAAGCTGGGGTCCTCTAAGGAGCACCCAGAGTGCATGGAATCATACAACCAATGCTTGCAACAGTATTGGGTATGATTCTGACATGTTTGATATCAAACATGCCTAGGTTCAGAGTTACCATTATGTAGCTGGACATAGGTAGTGACCTATGTCCAGTACACTGGTAAAATGGCTTCCCCGCTCTCACAAAGTCCAGGAAAATGGAGCTGTAGTTTGTGGAGGCACGTCTGCACATGCAGGGGTGCCCTGCCGCACAGGTACTTGCACTCTGGGCTAGGAAGGCCTGCCATAAGGGTGACTTACAGTGGCCTGGTGCAGTGACCCTTTCACGCAGGCTGCAATGGCAGGCCTGCAGACGCACTTTGCATGGGCCCCCTTGGGTGGCATAATATATGCTGATGCCCATGGGGAAGCCCTGGTGCTCCAATGCCCTGGGTACCTAGGTACCATATAGTATATGGGGGCACCAGTATGCCAATTGTGGGGTATAAAGGTTAGGGTCAACCAAATCCAGAGGGAGAGAGCACAAATACTGGGGTCCTGGTAAGCAGGATCCCAGTAAACACAGTCAAAATATACTGACATCAGGCAAAAAATTTGGGTAACCATGCCAAAAAAAGGGTACTTTCTTACAACAATCTCAGCGGCTGTGGGTGACTGATCTTGACCAGACAGAAGAGATGAGATCTCTCGGCGAGGTGCTTCTATCACAGGTGCCAGTGATGACAAGGACCCCCTCGGGTCAGTATACGAGGGATGGTCCATACCCCCTTTCTATTTGTATCATATAGAAGGAGACAGTACATTGTGACCCAGCACTTCTTATGTAAAGCAGACAATGAACTTCTAATGCCAATATCAACACCCAATAAATTATAGACCGCTTTGCATAGCAGTCACACTGTTTCGAAACACCCTGTGGTTTTTGCAGTCAGACGTGGATGGTTGAAAATCTGGTTCTCCCAGGGCACACTGCACTACTGTAATTGAGGCTTGACAGAAATAGAGCTTCAACAACACTTTTCGCTAACTCACCACTTTACATCCAGGGCCGAGCTGTGAGAAACAGAAGGAACCTCCAACCTCGCTGAGAACGACCAATAGAACTTCCCAGACTGACCCCAACACGCACCAGACAGAGAACCCTAGAGGAGAGGATGTGGCGTAACAGCCAGAGCTGCCGACTTTAAAGCTGGGGTAACACAGTTCGAGTCTCGGGCCAGCTGGGCTTCTGGTGATTCTGGGAAAATCACTTAATCTCCCCTGTTAACAAAAATGAATGTGTCCTTGTGTAATGTAACCAGTGCTCACATAAAGCACTCTTAATACCTTTGTGTTAAGTTTGCGCTATATAAAACTGCAAAAATAAAGCGCTCCAATACCTTTGTGTCGAGTTCCCGCTACATAAAACTGCAAAAAAAACAAACAAAAAAACACAGAGATCGCAAAGAAAGAGCAAAATGCCCTACAACAAGAGGAAGTAACAACATACTCCTGTGAGCGCGAAGCAGCGAGGCAAAAGAAACCGTAGCATGCCCACAATAAGGTGTATGGCCCATTGTGCTGTAATCCAGGTAACCGGGCCAGTCTCAAAGGCGATGATAAAACAGTCTCAAGGCAGGACAAACATAAAGTGTTTACCTTAGAAACCAAAGGAATTTGGAATGTCAGGCCAGGGAACGACTGAAAGTGATGGGTGTGGTTAAAACCCACAGAAGTAGATAACAGCATGTCGAGACACAGCACATATGCACTGCCTAGGCTCGACCTAAAAAACTCCATTGCAAGGTGGATAGTATAAACAATCCAGTTGTTCTTCAAAAGGGGTAGCATGCTCTTGGAATCAAAGCCCAGAGCACACTCCCCAAGGAAGAAAGAAGCAACCCTGGCCCTCATAGCAAATGTTCCTTTAAACTAAATTTGTATCGTGGCCACATGGTCATCAGTCCACATCTTCACCAAACACTATTGTGTGGATATACAAGTGAAGAAGAAGTGGGCCAAAGAGTATTGAAACATCTATTTGCAATATCAACCTAATTTTTGACACCACTACCAAGAGGGCCCAGGGATACCACTACAAAATCTATGCACAGCAGGTGAATGGCCAAGGCTGCCATAGAGAGGGTACTGACGCCAGAAGTAGATTGTGGTTGTTATTACTGCTACTTCCTGGTGCGCACACAGTATAGAGGCTTCATCCAATCCTAGATCTGCGTCCTCTCAATTCCTTCCTCAAAAAGGAGAAATTCAAAATGCTCACACTTGCTCAAGTTCTTTATGCCCTCGACTTGGGAGACTGGTTAGTAGCGTTGGACTTGGCGCTTATTTCCACATTCCTGTTTTGTCTGCCTATGGACATTACCTGCATTTCATGATTGGCCACAAGCACTTTTGATTTGCTGTGTTTCCTTTTGGCCTTAACAGTGTACCTGGTGTTCACCAAGATGATGCAGGTGGTTGCAGCTCATCTACAGATCTCAGGGACTCCAGGCTTCCCCTATCTCGACAACTGGCTGTTGAAGATGATCTCGCCCCAGGCTCTCGTCTCCCATTTGGAGACTACAGCAAACCACCTGCACTCGTCAAACTTATCCTCCTAAACAGCGAGTCCAGGTTATTCAGGCTATGATGCAGATGTTACAGCCTCTATCCTGGGTTTTGGTGAGACTGACTGAGGCTGCTGGATCTCATGGTCTCCTGCATCCTGCTTGTAACACATGTCCGCTGGCATATGTGAGCTCTATAATGGAACTTTAAGTTCTTGAGCCGCATCAGGGTAATCTCTCTGACATAGTCCAGATTTTAAAGGGAACTGCAAAAGATCTGCAGTGGTGGTTAGCAAACTGTGGTTAGGTCAGCGGCATACCCTTCTTCCTTCCCCAACCAAATCTGACCGTAGTGACTGACGCATCGCTCTTGGGATGGGGTGTCCAGCTGAGAGAGGTGGAGATCAGAGGCCTCTGGTCGAATCCAGGCTCCACATCAACCTTTTGGGGCTTTGGGTAATCTGGCTGGCATTGAAAGCCTTTCTGCCCTCCATCAAGCTAAGTGCAGTGCAGGTATTCAAGGCCAACACCACCGCCATGTGGTACTGGAACAAACAGGGTCGGGTCATGGACCCTTTGCCAAGAGGCCCTGTGCTTCTGAACCTGGTGGGAACGTGAGGGCATATTCCTGGTGGTTCAACACCCGGCAGGCTCTCTGAATGCCAGGGCAGGGCAGACAAACTGAACCGTGGATGCCATGTGGATCACAAATGGCGTCTCTATCTGGGCCTGGTGGAAGGGAGAGCCTTGGTTAGATCTGTTAGGCACCTCCGAGAATGTGCAATGTTAGCAGTTCCAAGGCAGCATGGTGTACAGAAAAGCAAGTTGACCCTTTTTCTGCTCACCTTTCTCAGGCCATTCTATTTCTCTTACCCAGCAGGGCTCTGCTTTGGGCACCTTCAAAGGGCTATGTTTCTGCCATCTCCACCTTTCTGCGGTTGCCAGATCAGCCATCCCTGTTCAAATCCCTTGCTGTAAATAGGTTTTTGAAAGGCCTTTAACATAAATTTCCACCTTCACCCTTTATCATGCCTCATTGGGACCTGAATCTAATACTCACATTTCTGATGTGTGCTTCTTTTGAACCAATACATAACTGTCCTCTCGGGTTTCTTACCATAAAGACGGCCTTTCTAGTAGCAATAACATCTGCCCGGAGGGTCAGTAATCACCAGGCTTTGCCATCTAATCCTCCGTACCTAACCATCTTTACAGACAAGCTGGTTCTCTCCACTAGAGCTTCCTTTCTGTTAAAAGTTGTCACTCTCTTTCATGTAGGCCAGTCCATCACCCTGCCAACCTTTTTGTGGTCTGCCACATCCCTCTAAGAAAGAGGAGCGATTCCATCGACTGAACCCCAAGGGAACCTTGTTGTTCTACCTTGACCACACAAAAGAGTTCTATGTGGATGACCAACTGTAGGAAGTTGGCTCTGTATGCACTATTTCAAAGTAAGGAATAGTATGCACAGAGTCCAAGGGTTCCCATTAGAGGTAAGATAGTGGCAAAAAGAGATAATACTAATGCTCTATTTTGTGGTAGTGTGGTCGAGCAGTAGGCTTATCAAAGGAGTAGTGTTAAGCATTTGTTGTACATACACACAGGCAATAAATGAGGGACACACACTCAGAGACAATTCCAGGCCAATAGGTTTTGTTATAGAAAAATATCTTTTCTTAGTTTATTTTAAGAACCACAGGTTCAAATTCTACATGTAATAGCTCGTTTGAAAGGTATTGCAGGTAAGTACTTTAGGAACTTTGAATCATTACATTAGCATGTATACTTTTTACATAAAACACAATAAGCTGTTTTAAAAGTGGACACACTGCAATTTTCACAGTTCCTGGGGGAGGTAAGTTTTTGTTAGTTTTGTCAGGTAAGTAAATCACTTACAAGTCTCAGGTTTGGGTCCAAGGTAGCCCACCGTTGGGGGTTCAGAGCAACCCCAAAGTTACCACACCAGCAGCTCAGGGCCGGTCAGGTGCAGAGGTCAAAGAGGTGCCCAAAACGCATAGGCTGCAATGGAGAGAAGGGGGTGCCCCGGTTCTGGTCTGCCAGCAGGTAAGTACCCACGTCTTCGGAGGGCAGACCAGGGGGGTTTTGTAGGGCACCGGGGGGGACACAAGTCAGCACAAAAAGTACACCCTCAGCAGCGCGGGGGCGGCCGGATGCAGTGTGCAAACACGCGTCGGGTTTTCAATGGTTTTCAATGAGAGACCAAGGGATCTCTTCAGCGGTGCAGGCAGGCAAGGGGGGGGGCTCCTCGGGGTAGCCACCACCTGGCCACGGGAGAGGGCCTCCTGGGGGTCACTCCTGCACAGGAGTTCCGTTCCTTTAGGTGCTGGGGGCTGCGGGTGCAGGGTCTTTTCCAGCCGTCGGGAAATGGAGTTCAGGCAGTCGCGGTCAGGGGGAGCCTCGGGATTCCCTCTGCAGGCGTCGCTGTGGGGGCTCAGGGGGGACAACTTTGGTTACTCACGGTCTCGGAGTCGCCGGAGGGTCCTCCCTGAGGTGTTGGTTCTCCACCAGTCGAGTCGGGGTCGCCAGGTGCAGTGTTGCAAGTCTCACGCTTCTTGCGGGGAGTTGCAGGGGTCTTTAAGTCTGCTCCTTGAAACAAAGTTGCAGTTCTTTTGGAGCAGGGCCGCTGTCCTCGGGAGTTCCTTGTTTTGCTTGAAGCAGGGCAGTCCTCTGAGGATTCAGAGGTCGCTGGTCCTTTGGAAAGCGTCGCTGGAGCAGGGTTCTTTGGAAGGCAGGAGACAGGCCGGTAAGTCTGGGGCCAAAGCAGTTGGTGTCTTCTGTTCTTCCTCTGCAGGGGTTTTTCAGCTCAGCAGTCTTCTTCTTGTAGGTTTCAGGAATCTAAATTCTTAGGTTCAGGGGAGCCCTTAAATACTAAATTTAAGGGCGTGTTTAGGTCTAGGGGGTTAGTAGCCAATGGCTACTAGCCCTGAGGGTGGGTACACCCTCTTTGTGCCTCCTCCCAAGGGGAGGGGGTCACATTCCTATCCCTATTGGGGGAATCCTCCTTCTACAAGATGGAGGATTTCTAAAAGTCAGAGTCACCTCAGCTCAGGACACCTTAGGGGCTGTCCTGACTGGCCAGTGACTCCTCCTTGTTTTTCTCATTATCTCTCCTGGACTTGCCGCCAAAAGTGGGGGCTGTGTCCAAGGGGCGGGCATCTCCACTAGCTGGAGTGCCCTGGGGCATTGTAACACGAAGCTTGAGCCTTTGAAGCTCACTGCTAGGTGTTACAGTTCCTGCAGGGGGGAGGTGTGAAGCACCTCCACCCAGAGCAGGCTTTGTTTCTGTCCTCAGAGAGCACAAAGGCTCTCACCGCATGAGGTCAGACACTCGTCTCTCAGCAGCAGGCTGGCACAGACCAGTCAGTCCTGCACTGAACAATTGGGTAAAATACAGGGGGTATCTCTAAGATGCCCTCTGTGTGCATTTTTTTATAAATCCAACACTGGCATCAGTGTGGGTTTATTATTCTGAGAAGTTTGATACTAAACTTCCCAGTATTCAGTGTAGCCATTATGGAGCTGTGGAGTTCGTTTTTGACAGACTCCCAGCCCATATACTCTTATGGCTACCCTGCACTTACAATGTCTAAGGTTTTGCTTAGACACTGTAGGGGCATAGTGCTCATGCACATATGCCCTCACCTGTGGTATAGTGCACCCTGCCTTAGGGCTGTAAGGCCTACTAGAGGGGTGACTTACCTATGCCACAGGCAGTGGGAGGTTGGCATGGCACCCTGAGGGGAGTGCCATGTCGACTTAGTCATTTTCTCCCCATCAGCACACACAAGCTGGCAAGCAGTGTGTCTGTGCTGAGTGAGGGGTCCCTAGGGTGGCATAAGACATGCTGCAGCCCTTAGAGACCTTCCCTGGCATCAGGGCCCTTGGTACCAGGGGTACCAGTTACAAGGGACTTACCTAGGTGCCAGGGTTGTGCCAATTGTGGAAACAATGGTACATTTTAGGTGAAAGAACACTGGTGCTGGGGCCTGGTTAGCAGGGTCCCAGCACACTTCTCAGTCAAGTCAGCATCAGTATCAGGCAAAAAGTGGGGGGTAACTGCAACAGGGAGCCATTTCTTTACACCAACTCTTTGTGGGTCATGTCAGAGCTAAGAAGGGGAAGGCTGTGCAGAAACAGACCATCTCCCGATTGTAGGAAGCTGACTATGTAGTGTACCAGTGTAAGGGGACACCATGCAGATAGTTCAGGGTGACCCATATTGACTGATAGAGGTTAAAATAACCCTAAAAGATCTCTTTTTTGGTAGTGAGGGTGAGCAGTTAGGCTTATTAGACAGCAGTGTTAAGCTTTTGCTGCGCACACAAAGCCAGGAAGCAAGACACACTCATTAAAGAAATCTGACACCAATTTATAAAAATAGCACATACTTTTACATAAATTTAGACCCCAAGATCACCAGAAATGGGGTAGTACTTTTCGAGGTATTCATTTTTGGGTGTGGTAAGGTTATCCCATGGGGGGAAAACATGTACTGCATTTGGAAACTTAACAGTCTTATGGGACTGTTCTCCAGGACTTAAGGTGAGGATGGGCAAGACCCAAGGCCACACCAACAGATCACCTCAGGAGGCTCTGGTGTGTCTGGGTGCAGAGGTATGCTATGGCATCAGGTGTCTCATTGAGCGGCAGTGGAGGGGGGAGAGGGGTTCAGTCCTTGAGATGTTCAGGGTCGTAGGGACACTTTTGGTCCTCTTCTCCTCAGGCCGGGGCAGCCGGGTTCAGAGATGTCCTGAGGCATTGGGTTTCTGTCAATAGGGCACTTCCGGTAGGGGGGCCTGCAGAAAGAGGCGTCAGGCGGCGAGTGGAAGTCTGGTCTTGGTGAATTCAAAAGTGGACTCAGCTCCAGAGGGTCGTAGGACACCATGGGCACCGTTGATCCGCTCGGACTCTGGCTGCTTTGAGGTGTCTGGTCGCGGTGGTCATAGACCGGCTCTGGGTCTTGGTGAGTTGTTGAAGATGGGATTCAGGGCAGTGGGGCCATTCTCCTGAATTGGTCTTGTGGAGCCTGACGTGTCTTGAAGGTAGGTCTGCTTTGGTGCTGTTGGAGTTCATATTGGACCACCAACAAGCCTTGGTTGTTTCAAGGGGTCAGTTACCCCAGGTATAGGTGCTGGTAGCCTCCGGCCAGGGTCAGCGTCTCTGGACTTAGGTGAAGTGGCGGTACTGACCTTCTGGGCTCCAAACAGTCTTCTCTGGCTCATTGATTCCTCGGAGGTCCCGATGGTCAACGGGATAGAGTACCGGACTTTGGAAATGGTGCCTGCAGATGCATGGAAGCAGCTGCTCTGCTGCAAGGGAAATCTTTCCTGGTTGTTGAGGCGCTGGGTAGTCCTCCAAGGGTTTTGGGGAGGGTGTCCAGCTCTTGGTAAAATTGATCCAGTATTTGTTAAAGCACAAGCAGCCTGGCAGTGTTTTGTGTCAATCTATGGTGCAGGCCTTCTGTTCTCGCTCACCTCGGTCTCTGTTCAGTCATCCCTGGTTCCCAGTAGTTTAGTCTTGACGTGGTCTTGATCTCAGACTTTATTTGCTTTCCTGGTGCCTGGGGGTCGCCTAAATACTCAACTTAGGGGTCTTAAGGGGAGTGAAGGGTAGTAACCAATAGGCTATTTATCCTGGGGTCACTACACGCCCTAGCTATCCACTTCCTGTTGGGAGTGGGCATCACACTAACCCAGAATTCCAATTTCCATCACTCACAAAATGGTGGAAATCCTAATTTTGTGTTTACTTCAGGCTTGCCCCTCTCTTGGGGTGTGTCCAGCCTGCAAGTACAACACTCCTCTTTACTATCAAATTTTCCCGCTTGTCCTGGTGCCAATTGGGCCTCAGGCATGAGGTCGCCTCTCCCCTGCCTGGGAAAGGCTGAAAGTTGCAAACCAAAGGCGGTAGAACCTTTGTAGTCCCAGACCGTGGTTTGCAGATCTGCTAGCCATTTTGTTGACAGAGGTGATAACATCTTCTGCCAGAGCAGGTATTGTGTCTGACCTCGGATAGCAGAGACCTTCCTTTGGGTCAGAAACTTGTTTATGGCGGCAAGCAGATTGAAACTAGTCAGCCAGCGTACCAGGGGACTAGTAGGTTTTAGGGGGCACCTATAAGGTGCCCTCTGGGTGCATGTCACAATAAATCTGATACTGGCATCAGTATGGCTTTGGTATTGATGCCAAACACCATTATTTTCCGTGCAGCCATCATGTAGCTGGGTCATTCGTGCTGACCAGTGTCCAGTACATGCTTTAAGATAGCTGCCGGGACCTTGCAATATCTAGTAATAGGACTAGACATCACAAGGGCACAAATCTGCTCATGCAGACATGCCCTCACATGTATTATAATGCACCCTGCCTTAGGACATTTAATGCCTCCCATAGGTGTGACATACTGCATGCAGTGACTTTGGCATTGCACACAATGAGTGTGCCATGTTGTGTTTTAACTCAGTCTGCATCCTGGCATGCAGTCTGGGATGGTAGGCTGAATGCAATTTGTGTGTGGGTCGCTTAGGGTGGCATATGTTATGCTGCAGCATTTAGGGTCCCTCTTTAGTACCCATGCCCTAGGTACCAAGGGTACCATTTACTAGGGACTTACAGGGGTGCTACAGTCCTGTGCCAATTGTAAGCAATTAGATATACTTTACTTTTAAGGAAGAAGCACTAGCATGGAGGTCTGTCCAGCAGGCGTCCGTGCACTGCCTGAGTCAAAAATCCTCATCAGCTATTCTAAAAGGTGGCAAAACGTGGGGAGGGGGGCATCTGCAAAGAAGCACAGTTTACTACACCAATAAATCGTGCTCCACATTAAAATCTGCTATGTACTGGTCAAGTAGCAACCCCCTGAGTGTTTACGGGCTCATTCCACCAGAGCTAAGACTGCGACCACTGTGTTAGCACACAGAGTTCCATTCCTGGACATTTGTCGTGGAGCCCCATGGCCTTCTCTGCACACATTAACCCAAGCACTACTACCTGGAAGTCAGTCGGGGACAGGCACTTAACCTGGTTGTTCCTGGAGGACTTTTTGGTGTGAAATGGTTTTGTAGACCCACCTCCGGGGAGGCATAGCTTGGATATCTATTCTAAGGAAAGGAATCTATAGCCAGAAGTCTCTGTCAGTCTAACAAGTTACTTCCTTCGGTAACACCTTATCTGGTGTAGACTACTTATAATCTAGCTGCAGATTCTTACTGACTCCCTCATCCTCCTCCTACTTCTGCGCACAGATTTCTGGGGTCAAGGCTGTTTCCCTTTCTGGGCTCTAGTGTTCCACACCAGTGGTCGGTGTTCTTCGTTGCTCCTTGCTCCTGGCTTGGAAGATCGCAAAAAGAAGCTGAAGTCACCTTGCTGGGGTGGTGGCTATGTGGTCACTGCACACGTCACTTCCTGTGCGGCTGCCGCCACACAGAACCGAATAGTGCCACCTCCCGGTGAGCAGGGGTACTGCTGAAAAAGAAAAAAAATATGTCAACATCCAGTCTGACGCCTGGGGATAATTCTATGGTAAGGAACCTACAGCTAGATAGTCTCTACCAGATGAAACGCTACCAAAGGTAAATAACTTGTTCTTGATGTCCAATGTGGTCACTATTCCAACATTAGTAATATTACTAGCTCAAGGTGATTTTATTTGTACCTAAGTAGCTCTGATTATTAAAGGTTGAAAATCTCTGAGCTAGTGCCATGATGACTAAGAAAACATGTCACTTGATTCCTCTTCTCAGGCCTCTATTGGGGCACAGAAAAATATTGGCAACTGACGTCAACACACTAGTTGGCACATAATATACCACAAGGATATCTGATTTGGAGGCAGAATCATGGCTGGAGCCTTATTGCACCACCTGGCCGAGGTAGTTGAGTTATGTTCTGGGGAAAATGTTCTAGACCATTCTGTAGATGTGTAGTATTCATCAAGTGAGGAATCTACAGAATGATTGTGTCCACCACAAGTATTGTTACAGAAGGCACATACCCTTTTCTTGTGCAGTGTGAATCTTTTCTGGATTCCTTTGCTGTGCTTTATTCTGCCATCTAGTGGTTAGGTCTGTGACTCTCGTCTTAGTCCTCTGTTTCTCTCTTTTCTCATTTCAGTTGTTTGGCATTGGCTTACTAATTGGAGCCTTGTCCCTCCCTCTTGTGGCATCAGACGCCGCCCCATATGTCCCAGTGCATGGTCGCCATCTTCAGATAATGTTTTCTGCTGTTGGTTCTGGAAGCAATAGCTGAAGCTCTAAAGGATGCCATTCTAGGGATTCAGAGATGTGTAGCTCTGCCTCAGTGTGGCAAGACCTTCTGATTTCTATACTATGCTAGACTGCCCTTCCAGTATACTAATGAACTGACAGTAGCTCCAGGGCTACCTGTTGAACACCCCAGGTCCAGACAGAACAAAACTAATAAAATATTTTTTGCTTCTGGTGCCCCACAGGAATTTTGGACAGCAGGCATGAAAGGTACAATTGCCGGATGATTTTAGGAAACATCAAACTTGTTAAATACATTGTTAAGGCAGAAAAGTTAAATAGGCTGTGTGAATTAGGGTGGTAAGATTTAAGTGTACATGCCAAAAGCACATTCCACTAGAAAGAAGGGTAGGCCCATGATGTAATAGATAATGATATATATATGGCTTCAACATGCTCATATATATTACAAAACATATTAATGTCGATACTTGGTCACACAGTAGACATAGACTGCATTGGTTCAAACAGTTTTACCATATCTGCATCCGATGTCACTTCGCATCAACCACCAAAGAGGAAATACTGCTATACATTTGTTGCAAAGCTTGGTATTGTAAAATAGATACATGCTGCATTACTAAGTAGTAGCTTATCTACAGTAATCGAATTTACAGCTTGGGACCTGTCTAGGTTGAAATGCAACCGTACCACCTTCCGGGTAAAATGGAGGAGGATTGAAAATGAAAGTAAATTAAATATTAACATTAACTTAACAAGACATTTTGCACCATCATCATTTGTGGCGGGGATGGGGTTGGGGGCAGAGAAGGAGTAGCAAGAAGGCTTAAGAAAATGTGGTGAGACATTTTGGGGTTTATGGTAGACGTCATGAGGCACTGACTCTACCTATAGTTATCACCTCAAACAAATTAAAGGGATTTTTTGTAACCATTTTTTTTTTTTTGTACCTAACAACAACAAAAGTTATGAACAACACCTGAATCTAGATTAGTTCCTATGTTTTTCTGGTAAGTAATTAATTCTATATTTTGTTCGCAGGGTGTATTTTCTGTCTGTGTCATCCATTTCTTGGACTTTACAGTCTTTCTGTCTGTGTCGACTCATTGGACCAGTAGTTTTAAAGGTCTTCAAACCTCAGTACATTAATTGACATGGTATGTGAAAATTCTGTTTTGAATGTCTGTAAAGAATGTAGATTGTAGAGAATAAATGTTGCCAGTAAACTTCCAGAACTAGATATGGGGTTTCCTAAAAATTGCTTTGCATGTCTGCTTAGAACAATTTAAAAGGTTCATTTAAGGAGATGTATTTCCTGACATCTCAACAATCCAGACAGTTATTAAAGGCAGCAAGGAACTGTTTATAATAATATGTGTTCTTTGACTTTATTTGGCATAAATATTTGTCTTCCTTTGTGTTACTTTTAGCAGACGCCTGAGAAGAAACAGAATGACCAGAGAAATAGAAAAAGAAAAGCAGACGTATACGAGACCAGTCAAGGTACCCAGCTGCTTCATATTTGTAGTGTTTCCAGCTTAACTGACTTATAACAGACTTTGAACTGAGTGCTGCACTAGTTTGAACCTAGCAAACCAATCCTTCCTGAAAATAGGCATAAAGAACAAGTGTGTTTATTACATTTAAACAATTAATTGTAAAACCTTCATTAGCTGTCAATAGAGGTTAGAACACCTTCTCATTAAACAAAATACAGGCAACTAATTTAATGTGTCTGTGGTTGTTTCCCTCGGAGCCATGTGTTGTGGACACTGCCTTTTTTGTGAGTAGTTTGGACAAAACGTAGTATTCAGATCGTGAACTCTCTCAGCAGTCATTACATTTATTGGTCTCTTTGCCTAAGTTGTGTGTTGTACTTGCTTGTACCAGAATCTCTGGGGAAAATCAGCCCTTAAACAATCAATTGGTTTCATACTATTGCTGCTGCAGATATCCAGTGTATCCAAATCATGTTCCATTTTTGTATCTCATTTAAACCGCTATCTTGTAGTCGCGTATGTACTGTAATAATTGTCCCCGTATAATATTTTTTTTTGTGACTGTATTCCAGATTCATACAGCTGTTGCAGTGTGTCCTATGACATTTGTGTAAGGTCTTGTTCTCTCTCAGGGAATCTCCATTGATCATAAGCACTGTATAGAATAGTCCTGTTCACGTGCGGGGACCCCGGAGCAGTTCTTTTAAGGTCCCATCCACTTTGCCTTGCTTTGGAAAAGCCAGGGGATGTGTGACACAAATTTTAAATGTTGCCTCTATATTTCCAATTCTAGTGGATTACTTAACAATCTAGAAAGATAAGTGTCAAACCTTTAACAGTCACTTAAATAGAATAAAATGCGTCCTTTTAAAAATGCCCTTCAAAAACACTTTTTTTTATGTCTTTTTAAAGTAAGAGATAGGAGAATATATAGATGTGCAGGAGTTGCTAGAAAATAAAGCAGTAGAGTGCCTGTAGCAGAAATCAGTCAAGGAAACTACTCAACATACTTCCTCATCCACAACCTGGACAAGTCCCTGAGACTAATCCTGGGCGTCCACTTTCTAAACAAGTTCATAAAAAAGCAAAAATTCATAATGACCACACTGCAAGAGGTCATCCCGCGCATGCGGGAAAAGTACTACATGATAAACATAGACCTCGAAGATGCATACGTGCACATTCCTATTAACCACAAAGACAAAAAATATCTGTTTCTTTGTCCAAAAAGATCCCTACCAAGTTGTTCTCTCTAAACAGACCTGGAGAAACAAGGTCACATGTGCTGTCTAAACTAGCCCAAGAGATCCTGGAGATGGGCCATCCAGAGAAAAATAACCCTAATAACAATACACCTTCCTGGTGTGGACACGAAGAAGCAGACAGACTAAGCAGACAAGCATCCATCTCACATAAATGCAAAGTGAATGACCTAGTGCTCCAAGATGTCTTCCGCAGGTGGGGTACCCCAGACATTGACGTGTTTGCTACCCCATACAAATCAAAATTCAGGGACTTAACATCGAGGCACCCACCTCACCGAGCCCAGGGAAAGGCCCTGTTGATAGATTGAGCAAGAAAATTTGCATTTCCACCCGTTGCCCTCATACCGCTAGTGATCAGCATATGCAAGCTATCACAGATTATGTTCGTCCTAATCGCTCTGCAATGGGGAAGACAAGCCTAATTCTCTGACCTGGTGGAAATGGCACAAGGAAATGTAAAAAGTTACCAGAAGCACACAACCTCCTCTCCAAGCAGGGAGGGAAGATAAAACACCCAGAAGTGGGCAACCTGAGACTAGTGGCCAGGCTTCTGAAGACATAGAAGTTGGACACTTGAACCTACATAAACAGTCCGTGGACCTCCTCATAGAGGGTAGGACAAGCGCAAAGAACTGCTACACACCAAAATTGCAGAAGTGTGTTTTGCTGTGTGAATCTTTTCTGGGTTCACATGTTGTGCATTATTCTGCCATCTTGTGGTTAGGACCGGAATTCTCCAATGTAGTAGACGATCCTCCTGTGAAGTCATACTCTCTTCCTGGAAGCCTCCCTGTTGGTCACCATCTTCTGATTCTTTTTTCCCACCATTGGGACTGGAAGCATCGCCGAAGGATGTACAACCTGCATACTAAAGAAGTATTTTTTCGCAGAAGAACAAATAATCCACCCATAAGAGGTCGAACGGGTACCAAAAACCAACTCCATTACTGAAGGACTTGAGGTGGTGGAGCGATGATAAAAAATAAAAAAATTGCCGAAGGGGCAGAAGGAGAAGGCTGGGACGTCAAGTTGTCGATCGTCGGAAGAGAAGAGCACAAACTGAAGGTAACCCTGAAATGATTCTTTGGGTGAGACTCTAAATGATCTGACTCTAGAGGTCACAAAGGGGCCTATGCGTCAAAAGAGCCATCGACTGAAGGCAAATCACGATCAAAAGAACCCCTTGGGTCCCAGGATAGGCATAGTGCAGACGGTCAAACTCCCGAAAAAATGTTAATTATCGAGGAGACAAGAAGAAGGATTGAAGCAGAAACGTTTTGATGTTGAGGGAGGGAGGGAAGAAAGAAAGGGAAAAGCGCCAAAGCAGTCAACAAAAGTCCTCGAGGGATGATGACAACTGGAAGGAGGAATTCAAAGAACTGGAACCCTTAGTGACACCCGAGTCTTCTTTGAGATAGAGGATCCTGAAAATGTAGCTATGGAAATGCTGCAGGGAGGATCTGAAGTCACAGGAAGCAAATGGCAAGACACTGAAATTGATTCCTCTAAAGAGAGAATTGACACACCTTAAGACCATCACTGATATTGCGATGTATAGTCAGCCTATAAAAAAGGCAGCTGAGAAACAGGCACAGGCCCAATCCTGCTTCCTGCTTTAGAGACTACTGCCCTCTCAAACTAAAAATCCGTTTCTGACAATGCATTTTGGATCAGGGGAGAGAGGCATTCAAGGAGCCAGCAGAGCATTAACACCTAGGGCTGAAAAAAAGTATAGACATTCATCCAAGGATCCTCAGTACATAAAAGGAACAGCTCAAGCCAATTCAATCATAGCAGCCACTGCAAGGTAAATGGCAAACATACCAACAACATCTGGTCCACCTCTAGATAAAGAAAGTAAGAGGATGAATTTGGTTGGATGAAAATGTGAAAGAGGGACAGCAAACCAGTGGAGAATCGCAAACTCCAGTGCTCTAGTAAATGTGTACACCTACTACTAGTAGGATGAAATGGCAGAGCTGAAGAAACATCCACCTGAACAATACCAAAAAGTGCTGCTGCTCTGGTTTAGGAAGGTAAAATCATAGCTAACACACCTCAAATCGGCTCTAGATGCGACAGTTACAGCTACCTGTCAAATGATGGCGGGCCATCACTGAGATGACATGCATGGTTGAGGGTGTCTAGTTTTAAACCTGAAGTCCAAGCAAATATCATTAACGCTCCATTAAACGGTGAGCATCTTTTTGCAAGTGCTGTAGGTTAAACTTTGCATGAAATGAAAAAGAACAGTGCCGCCACTAAATCTGTGGGAGCTCTGCAATTCAGAGGTTACGTATAAAAAGGGGACAACTCTTGTTAGAAGACAGACAGGAAGAGGAAGTTTCTCCTGTACATCCTCACATCAGGGGTTTCAAGGACAAGCCAGTCCCACTCAGCACCAGTACTGGCAATTTCAGATACAAGGGCAACAGTCCTTGCGAGGAAGTACATGGGAAGAGTGCAGCCTCATGGAGAAGGAGCAGCATCCGCCAGTAAGTGACTGCATTTCATCAAAACATTTCACATTCAACATCTGTGGGAGGAAGAATAAAAGCAATCCTTCAGGAGTGATAAGATGACAGAGTATTGGATGTTAAACGTCATCAAATATGGGACTTGCATAGCACTGTTCAGAACACGCCCAAGTAAGAGGACCAAGGAAAAAGGTTCTCTTAAAGGAAGAAGCATCATGTCTGCTCAAGGAACTAGATTAGTTGCTGGGGAAGGAAGCAATAGAAAAGGTGCCTAAGAATGAAATCAGTCAAGGAGACTACATATTTCCTTATATCAAAACCGGACAGTTCTCTACATCCCATACTGGACCTAAGATTTATAAGCAAGTTCATAAAAACACAAATTCAAGATTAAAACAAAAGAGGAGGTTATCCCACAGATTCAAAAAAGGGATCATATGGCAACAATAGACCTGAAAGACACTTATTTGCACATTCCAAGGAATCACAAAAGATTCCTGAGATTTTTAGTCAACAAGACTCATTACCAATTCAAAGTACTAGCTTTTGGAATAAAGTCAGCACTGAAAGTATGTACACAATGCTTAGTGGCGGTAGTAGCACACCTAAGAAGACAATTCATTTATGTCTACCCTTATCTAGATGATTGGTAAAAGCAAATTTATTGAACAAATGCAAAACAGATATTCAAAAAGTGATAACACTGTTCAATCTAGGATTTTCAATGAATAAAGCAAAATTATCAACAAGGTCAGAGCTAGAAAAGGTCTCTCTAGGAGTAAGAATCAACACAATAGAGGCAAAAGCCATATCCATGCGAAGAGAGGGTAGGCACAATACTGCAAAAACTTGCCTTTAACAGAAAGGACAGACTGTGAGGACAATCCTAGGGAAGATGGCCTCCTGCATCCTGCTCATTCCTGTGCAAGGCTACATATGATACCATTTCCGGAGTGGCTACAAACCCAATTGTCACTAGCAACAGGGAGTTTGGAGGATCTAGTGGTTGTTACGCAAAACGTTCAGGAGGAGTGGCCGTGGTGCAACTGGACACAGTTAACAGCAAGAAGACCATTTACACAACCAACTCCTACAGTGACCATTATCACAGATGCCTTACATATGAGTTGGGGAGCACATATGGAATCACTTAATTTAAGAGGTGTATGGACAAAACACGATGCAGTACCGCATATCAATGTCCTGGAACTAAAGACCGTGTTCTTAGCCCTAAAAGCTTTCTAGAAAGAGCTATGAAGCAAATTATTGTTAATACAAACCGACAATACTACAACAATATTTTATGTTAACAAACCTAGAGGACCTCAATCGTTTGTCCTTTCAAAATTACCGCAACAAATTCAGAATTGTGCAATTCAGACACAAATTTACATGTCACTAATTTATCTCCCACGGAAGGACAATGTCAAAGCAGAGATACTAAGCAGACCAGCATCATCTTCCCACTCAATTACTCGGTAGTCAAAGAGATATTCAAACGTTGGGTTACTCCAAAAATAGATCTCTTCACAACACAGGCAAATGCAAAATGCCAGTACTTTGTGTTCAGACACCTACACCACCAATCAATAGGGAATGCCCTGTTGACAAGTGGTCAGGAATATTTGCATACGCTTTTCTCCTGATACCACTGATACACAGGGTAATCAACAAATGCAAACAAGATGACATTAATTCTTATTGCCCCTTAGTGGGCGAGACAGACTTGGTACTCATAACTTAGAGAATGTAAAAGGAAACATCCAGAAATTGCCAAGACTTCACAACCTACTGTCAATGAAAGGAAAGTAAGCTCTCCTTCGCATCATGGCTTCTGAAGACTTGGAGTTTGGCCATCTGCCAGAGACGACAGTGACGGTCCTCAGAAAAGCTAAAGGCCAAACTATAAGAAAATGTTATATGGCTGAATGTGAAAGATGCTCCCTTTAATGCAATAGGTGGCGTCTATTTCATCAAAAGACATTACGGTCCTAAAATATCTTACACATCTTCTAGACTGCAAACTAACATATGCTTCCTTAAAAGTTCAATTAGCAGCTTTTGCGGCCTATGCAAGGGGTCAGTCATATAGGAAGGAGTCTATTTACCTCCCCAATAGTTAAAAGATTTTTAGAAGAAGCAAAAACAATAGCACCACCCGGGGGGGCCTGCACCAACATGGAACTTAAACTTGGTACTCTAGGAAGCTGGCTATCTGTGTGGTGTGCCACATGTAGGGGTACACTATGCAGATAGCACAAACGACCCTTATTGGTTTACAGGATTCTAAGTAACAATCCCAAACACCTCTTTTGTGGTAGTGTGGGTGAGCAGTTAGATTTATCAGAGGGTAGTGCTAAGCATTTGTTGAAAACACAGTAAATGAAACACACAGTCAAGAAAGAACTTGAGACCAATGTTTAGAAAAATAGTTACTTTGTTTATATTATGTTGCAACAATAGAATACTTTAAAGAAGATAAATACCATTGCAGTTTGTATCGTTTTAGCAAGTAAATATCACTTTTACTCATGTGCTTTTACACAGTAAAGGTTGCAAAGTAATTTTACTCCAAAGGGGTCCTTGCAAACAGTTCTCGGGGGTCCCCTGTGGATTGAAGGAACTATTGGTGCAAGGTCACACGCAAGACCATTGATACAGTTTTACCTTCCCTAGGCATCTGAGTGCAGTTGAGTAGGATGTCTTGCGCTCCACATAGCTAGTGACGGGGGTACCTAGAAAAGAGACTGCAAGGGGGAACCTTGGGGCAAGTCCAGGAGCTCCCGATGGGGGGGCCTCGCTTTGTCGGGGTCCTGGGAGCAAGAGAACTCCTTTGGATGTCGTGGACCCGGGCCAGGGTGCTCAGATGCAGCATTTCTTTGTCATCGATGCTCCAGCATCAAGGCGCCCACTATTCTCTGGGTAACCTACAAGAAGAGGGAGAAGACAGTGCAGTTGAATAGCTCTGTAAGATGTCCTCTGCGATGCTGATGTCCCTTGAAGGCTGGACTTTAGATGTGACATTGGAATTCTAATTGAACTTCAACAAGCCTTGGTAGTTGCAAGGGATTTGGTACCCCAGGTATTGGCGCAACTTGGCACTGGTTGATCCGAATAGCTTCTTAGTCATCCATAGTTCCTCCCTCCTTCTGCATTTCTTTGTCCTCTTCTTCTTTGGGTCAGACAAATCTGTTCTTCTGGTGTCAGGGGGGCACCTAAATACTCAATTTAGGGAGGTGTAGAGTAGTAGCCAATAGGCTAGTTACCCTTGAGTTGAAAACAATCCTTACATGACTTATTTTGGGGAGTGGGAATAACCCTGTCCCAAAATTCGTAGTTGCACCAAAATCAAGATGGTAAAATCCTTCCTCAAGTGTCTACTTTGGTTAGCCTACCATAGAAGTGTGGCTAGCCCAAAGGCGTAACACACCTAATTTACCCCCTGTTCTGATGCGAAGTGGGTCTCAGGGCAGAGGGGTGGCAACTCCCCATTCTGTGAAATACCAAAGGCAGCAGGGTCTTTGAAGTCCTTGGCCTTGGTACGCAGATTCAATTGACATCCTGCTGGAGTAGGTGATATAACACCTTCCCCCGGAGCAGGCATTGTTTGTGGCCTCTGAGAAGTGGACAACCAGCACACTAAGAGACTAGTAGGTTTCAGGGGGCACCACTAAAGTGCCCTCTGGGTGTACGCAATAATCAAGGCTGGCACCAGCCTAGATTTATTAAAACAAGGTGTTTGATACCAAACACCATAGGTTTCAGTGAAGCCACTATGTAGCTGGAGAACTGTTAATGGTGAGTGTCCACTACATAGCTTGAAAGGGCTTACCTGTTCACTTCCAGTGTCCAACAGTCGAATTAGACATCACAGGGCATATCTGCTCATGCAGATATGTCCTCACTTTGAATACAATGCACCCTGTATTAGGGGTTCAAAGCCTGCTGTAGGGGAGACTTACATATATCTATATGCATTGAGTAGGGCATGGCACACATCACGTGTGCCATGTTGTGTTTTTGCCTGGCTTGGATAAGCAGACTACGGTGGCAGCTGTGTGCATCTTTTTTGGGGAGATCCCTGTGGGTGGCTCAATACATGCTGCAGACCTTAGGGACCCTCTCCAGTTCCCAGGCCCTAGGTACCAGGGGTACCATTTACTAGAGACATACAGAGGTATAGGAGTTTGCCAGTTGTACAGATTTTACCTGTTTAAGGGAAAGTGCACTGGGACTGGGGTCCTGTTTAGCAGGGACCTAGTGCACCTCAGTCGAGAAACCTCAGCAGTGAGCAAAAAGTGGTGGGTGACCATGTCCAAAAGGCCACTATCCTACATGTACTAAGACAGATGATAGGGACACCTTTTGAGTCTTTTCACAAGGCATCTTTAAAAATGCTCACTCCAAAAACAGCCTCTCACATGCTGTGCACATCCCGCCATCTGGTGTTGGGCTCGGAGTGTTACAAGTTGTTTTTCTTCGAAGAAGTCTTTTCGAGTCACGAGATCGAGGGAATCCTCCCATTTCGGCTCCATTGCGTATGGGCGTCGACTCCATCTTAGATTTATTTTTTTCCGCCATCGGGTTCGGACGTGTTCCTTTTCGCTCCGGGTTTCGGTTCGGAAAGTTAGTTAGAATCTCGGAAAAATCGTTGGTATTGTTGCGTTCGGTATCGGGTTAGTTTTAACAGATCGACACCAACTTTTGAAGAGCTCCGGTGGCCCTTTGGGGTTTTTTCGATTCCCCCGTCAGGGCCTGGTCGGCCCGGCCACTTGTCTTTTCAAGGCTGATGGAACGGACCCCATTCCGCTTCTGCCCAAAATGCCATAACAAGTATCCATATACAGATCAGCATCTGGTCTGTAACTTGTGTTTGTCGCCAGAACTCAAGGAAGATACTTGTGAAGCCTGTCGACCGTTTCGGTCCAGGAAGACACTAAGAGACCGAAGAGCAAGAAGACTGCAAATGGCGTCGGCGCCGACAGGACAAGGGCGTTTCGAGGAGGAAGAAGAAACCTTCTCCATCCAGGAATCGGATTCGGATGAGATCGATCCCGAAGAAACGCCGCAAACCGTGAGTAAGACGTCGAAACATAAAACTCACGAGAAGACCACAAAAGCCCAGGGGGCGCCACCGCCAACAGGCCATGGCTTAACCTGTAAAATAGGTGACCGATCATCGGCACCGAAAAAGGGCACGCTTGTGTCTAAGTCATCCGACTCTGGTCGAGATACCGCCACACAGCAATCTCTGGCCCGAGATAGCGGTTCCGAGCAAGTTCGGCACCGAAATGATTCGGCACCGAGAGGCAACGACGCCGAAAATGAAAAAGGTTTCGTATGAACCTAAAAAAGTAGCCGAAAAGGTTTCGATACCGAAACATCCGGCCTCGGAACCGAAATCAAGTTCCTACACAGAGGAACAAGGACTGTCCTCCCAAATGAAAATACATAGATTTGGACAGGAATTAGAGACAATGGAGCCAGACTACACCCAAAGAAGGCTCCACATCCAAAAAGAAACAGGGAAGATCAGCACTCTCCCTCCTATTAGGATGAAACGCAAACTTGGCTTCCAGGAGAAAGACAAGCAGCCACAGGCAAAGGTGGCTAAACAAGTAAGCCCGCCACCGTCTCCACAACTATCGCCGCAAACATCACCGGTAGCCACTCCACCTATGATGCAATCCCCGACTCATACAGGAATGAGTCAAGATGACCCTGACGCGTGGGACCTTTATGATGCACCAGTGTCAGATAATAGTCCTGACTGTTATCCGGCTAGACCGTTGCCACCAGAAGATAGTACAGCCTACGCACAGGTGGTGTCGAGGGCAGCGGCATTTCATAATGTCAGCCTGCATGCAGAGCCCATTGAAGACGACTTTCTATAATACATTGTCGTCCACACACAGCCAGTGCCAGAGTCTTCCCATGCTACCCGGAATGCTAAAACACTCCAAACAAGTGTTTGAGGAGCCTGTAAAAGGAAGGGCCATTACTCCAAGAGTGGAGAAAAAATATAAACCGCCACCAACAGACCCTGTGTACATCAGTTAACACCGGACTCAGTTGTTGTAGGGGCAGCTCGCAAGAGAGCGAACTCACACACCTCAGGAGATGCACCACCTCCAGATAAAGAAAGTCGAAAATTCGACGCAGCAGGCAAAAGGGTGGCGGCACAGGCAGCAAACCAGTGGCGTATTGCAAACTCACAGGCTTTGTTGGCCAGATACGATAGGGCTCATTGGGACGAAATGCAACACTTTATAGAACATTTGCCCAAGGAGTTCCAAAAAAGAGCACAGCAAGTAGTAGAAGAAGGACAGAGTATCTCCAACAATCGGATACGGTCAGCAATGGACGCAGCAGACACAGCTGCTAGAACTGTCAACACAGCAGTGACAATAAGGAGACATGCATGGCTGCGTACTTCAGGATTTAAACCGGAAATACAGCAAGCTGTGCTGAATATGCCATTTAACGGACAGCAGTTGTTTGGGCCGGAGGTGGACACTGCTATCGAAAAACTTAAGAAAGACACTGATACGGCCAAAGCCATGGGCGCACTCTACTCCCCACAGAGCAGAGGCACATTTCGAAAAACACAGTTTCGAGGGGGGTTTCGAGGGCAAAGCACAGAACCCACAACCTCACAAACAAGGCCCACTTATCAGAGCCAATATCTGCGGGGAAGTTTTCGGGGACAATATAGAGGGGGACAGTTCCCAAAAAGTAGAGGGAAGTTCCAAAGCTCCAAATCTCCTCAAAACAAGCAGTGACTTCCATGTCACACATAACACCTGTGGGGGGGGAGACTAAGCAAATTTTACAAACATTGGGAGGAGATAACAACAAACACTTGGGTACTGGCAATTATCCAGCATGGTTATTGCATAGAATTTCTCAAATTCCCTCCAAACGTCCCACCAAAAACACACAATATGTCAAAACAACATATAGATCTTCTAGGACTAGAAGTTCAGGCATTGCTACAAAAAGAAGCAATAGAATTAGTACCAAACCAACGGAAAGGAACAGGAGTTTACTCTCTGTACTTTCTCATACCCAAAAAAGACAAAAGTCTGAGACCTATATTAGATCTCAGAACATTAAATACCTACATCAAATCAGATCACTTTCACATGGTGACATTACAGGACGTAATCCCACTGCTCAAACAACAAGACTACATGACAACACTAGACCTAAAGGATGCATATTTCCATATACCGATACATCCTTCACACAGAAAGTACTTAAGGTTTGTATTCCAAGGAGTACATTACCAATTCAAGGTGTTGCCATTCGGAATAACAACTGCGCCAAGAGTTTTTACAAAGTGCCTAGCAGTCGTAGCTGCACATATCAGAAGGCAGCAAATACATGTGTTCCCGTACCTAGACGATTGGTTAATCAAAACCAACACGCTAAGACGGTGTTCACATCACACAAAGTATGTCATAGAAACCCTCCACAAACTAGGTTTCTCAATCAACTACACAAAGTCACACCTTCTGCCGTGTCAAACACAGCAATACCTAGGGGCGACAATCAATACAGCAAAAGGGATTGCCACTCCAAGTCCACAAAGGGTTCAGGCATTTCACAATGTAATACAGGCCATATATCCAAAACAAAAAATACAAGTCAAAATGGTGATGAAACTACTAGGCATGATGTCCTCATGCATAGCCATTGTCCCAAACGCAAGGTTGCACATGCGGCCCTTACAACAGTGCCTAGCATCACAATGGTCACAGGCACAGGGTCAACTTCTAGATCTGGTGTTGATAGACCGCCAAACATACACCTCGCTTCAATGGTGGAACAGTATAAATTTAAACCAAGGGCGGCCTTTCCAAGACCCAGTGCCACAATATGTAATAACGACAGATGCCTCCATGATAGGGTGGGGAGCACACCTCAACCAACACAGCATCCAAGGACAATGGGACGTACATCAAACAAAGCTGCATATAAATCACCTCGAATTGTTAGCAGTATTCCTAGCGTTGAAAGCATTTCAACCCATCATAACCCACAAATACATTCTTGTCAAAACAGACAACATGACAACAATGTATTATCTAAACAAACAAGGGGGAACACACTCGACACAGCTGTGCCTCCTGGCACAAAAGATATGGCAATGGGCAATTCACAACCACATTCGCCTAATAGCACAATTTATTCCAGGGATCAAAAATCAACTAGCAGACAATCTCTCTCGAGATCACCAACAGGTCCACGAATGGGAGATTCACCCCCAAATTCTAAACACTTACTTCAAGATTTGGGGAACACCTCAAATAGACCTATTTGCAACAAAAGAGAACGCAAAATGCCAAAACTTCGCATCCAGGTACCCACACAAGCAGTCTCAAGGCAATGCTCTATGGATGAACTGGTCAGGGATATTTGCGTACGCTTTTCCCCCTCTCCCTCTCCTTCCATATCTAGTAAACAAATTGAGTCAAAACAAACTCAAACTCATACTAGTAGCACCAACATGGGCAAGACAACCTTGGTACACAACACTACTAGACCTGTCAGTAGTACCCCATGTCAAGTTACCCAACAGGCCAGATCTGTTAACTCAACACAAACAACAGATCAGGCATCCAAACCCAGCATCGCTGAATCTAGCAATCTGGCTCCTGAAATCCTAGAATTCGGACATTTAAACCTCACACAAGAATGTATGGAAGTCATAAAACAAGCTAGAAGTCCATCCACTAGACACTGCTACGCAAGCAAATGGAAAAGATTTGTTTGCTACTGCCATAATAAGCAAGTTCAACCATTACATGCATCTCCAAAGGATGTAGTGGGATACTTACTACATTTACAGAAATCAAATCTAGCCTTCTCTTCCATAAAAATACACCTCGCAGCAATATCTGCATACCTGCAGATTACCCATTCAACTTCACTATTTAGGATACCTGTCATTAAGGCGTTTATGGAAGGCCCAAAAAGAATTATACCACCAAGAACACCACCTGTTCCTTCATGGAACCTCAACATCGTCTTAACAAGACTCATGGGCCCACCTTTTGAACCCATGCACTCTTGCGAAATGCAATTCTTAACGTGGAAGGTTGCATTTCTCATTGCCATCACATCTCTAAGAAGAGTAAGTGAAATTCAGGCGTTTACTATACAAGAACCTTTTATTCAAATACACAAAAATAAGGTAGTCCTGAGAACCAATCCTAAATTTTTACCAAAAGTTATTTCACCGTTCCACTTAAATCAAACGGTAGAACTACCAGTGTTCTTCCCACAGCCAGACTCAGTAGCTGAAAGGGCACTACATACATTAGACATCAGAAGAGCATTAATGTACTACATTGACAGAACAAAAGAAATTAGGAAAACAAAACAACTGTTTATTGCATTTCAAAAACCTCATACAGGAAACCCAATATCAAAACAAGGTATAGCCAGATGGATAGTTAAGTGCATCCAAACCTGCTACCTCAAAGCAAAGAGAGAGCTGCCCATTACACCAAGGGCACATTCAACCAGAAAGAAAGGCGCTACCATGGCCTTCCTAGGAAACATTCCAATGAACGAGATATGTAAGGCAGCCACATGGTCTACGCCTCACACATTTACTAAGCACTACTGTGTAGACGTGCTATCTGCACAACAAGCCACAGTAGGTCAACCCGTACTAAGAACTTTATTTCAGACTACTTCCACTCCTACAGGCTGAGCCACCGCTTTTGGGGAGATAACTGCTTACTAGTCTATGCACAACATGTGTATCTGCAGCTACACATGCCATCGAACTGAAAATGTCACTTACCCAGTGTACATCTGTTCGTGGCATTAGTCGCTGCAGATTCACATGTGCCCACCCGCCTTCCCGGGAGCCTGTAGCCGTTTGGAAGTTATCTTCAACATTTGTACATTTGTAAATATATTCCTTAAACCTTATTTGGTACATACTTATTCAATCCATTGCATGGGCACTATTACTAACATACACAACTCCTACCTCACCCTCTGCGGGGAAAACAATCTAACATGGAGTCGATGCCCATGCGCAATGGAACAAAGGAGGAGGAGTCCCTCGGTCTCGTGACTCGAAAAGACTTCTTCGAAGAAAAACAACTTGTAACACTCCGACCCAACACCAAACGGCGGACTATGCACAACATGTGAATCTGCAGCGACTAATGCCACGAACAGATGTACACTGGGTAAGTGACATTTTCATTCTATCTCAAACTGAATATTTTTGTACATGTTTGAGTTTATCTGTTTTCCAAACTGGCATGTTGAGCTGTGTTATGGCTGTTTACATAAATATGTGTCCATTCATGTGTCATTCTCCTTTGTGTCTGTGTATATTTGGCAGCAATATTTTTTTATGGCTGCTGACACAGACATTTAGGTAACACCTGTACATAACACCTGTACACACATTTGCGGCAAACAATACATGCATATGGATTTATACAGAGTTGAAACTGGCCATCTTCGCGCGGTCACCCCAGACCTTGTCACCTTTTACCATCCACTTTCTGCTGAATTTGTTTTTGATGGCTTTATGACTCTCTGAATCCAACCACTGTTAAAGTGCTTGTGCCAGTGGCTGAATGAACAGAACACTATTTTTCGTCAGTTGGCAAAACGGGTCAGTAGGTCTAAAAATGCTTATAAAATCTGATTAGACATGGCGTGTGGGCAAGCAGCTAACTTGAGGCCTGTAGAGGCGGCATCATCGAAGGTCTAACGCATGATGTAGGAACCACTTGGAATTGCTGGCAGTGTTCTTAACACTCAAAGCATTCCAGCCACAGATCGCGCACAAAACAGTGTTAATAGGGACAGACAAAATGACAACAATGTATTATCTGCAAAAAGGGGGGGGCGGTCATCTCAATTGTCCCTTCTAGCACAGGCAATTTGGAAATGGGCAATTCACTATTGCATTCAACTACTAGCAGAGTATATCCCAGGGATACACAACCAACTAGTGGACCTCTTATGCAGGACACAGCAACAAATACACAAGTGGAAAATTCACCCATAAATAATTCAGCAGTACTTTTGCAAGTGGGGAACACCACACGTAGACCTTTTCTCAACATTCGAAAGCGCAAAGTGCCCACACCCTCGATCCAAGGGCAATGCTCTAAGGATCAGTTGGTCAGGATATTTGCTTACCCTTTTACCCTCTCCCAGTAATTCCATTTCTGGTCAACAAAATCCGCCACACCTCCCTCACTATGATTCTCATAGCTCCCATGTGGGCATGTCAACACTGGTACACCACACTGATGGATCTGTCTGTAATACCACATCACAAGCTCCCAAACAGACCAGACCTATTGACTCAAAACAAAGGTCAGATCAGGCATCCCAATCCCTGTATGCTCAACCTAGCGATTTGCCTCCTTTGGTCATAGAGTTTGGATATCTTTAGCTTCCATCAGAATGTATGGACATTCTAAAATGAGCATGTAAACCTACAACTAAACAGTGCTAAGCAGCTAAATGAAAACATTTTGTATATTACTGGCAACGTAAAAACATTGATCCACTTATAGCATCAGTACAGGATATTGTCTGTTATTTGCTTTATTTACAAAAGACAAATCTTGCATATTCATCAATTAAAATACATTTAACAGCAATATCAGCCGACTTCCAAAACAGACAGCATACCTTTCTGTTTAGAATTCCTGCCTAAAAGCTTTTATTGAAGGCCTCAAAAGAGTTATTCCACCTAGAGCTCCACCAGCTCCTGCCTGGAATCTTAACATTGTCCTCACAAGGTTTATGGGTCCACCATTTGAAGCCATGCATTCTTGCCCTTTTCAATTTCTCTCATGAAAAGTTGCTTTCCTAGTAGCAATTACTTCCTTAAGGAGAATTAGTGAAATTCAAGCATTCACTTTAGAAGAACCTTTCTTCCACATTCAGAAACACAAAATAGTACTTAGGACCAATTCAAAATTCCAACCCAAAGTGGTTTCACCATTTCACATCAATCATTCAGTGGAATTGTCAGTCCTCTTTCACAGCCAGATTCAGTTTCTCAAAGAACTGTTTACACTCTTGATGTCAAATGAGCTCTCATGTATTATATAGACAGAACAAACATTTTAGAAAATGTATAAAACATTTTGTGGCTTTTCAGCAGCCTCATAAGGGTAATCCTAATTCAAAGCAGGGATTCGCCAGATGGATAGTACATTGTATTCAAACTTGCTATCTTAAAGCTAAAAGGCAACTATTAGTAACTACTAAAGCACATTCTACTAGAAAGAAAGGAGCTTCAATGCGTTTTCAGGAAACATACCAATGGCAAACATATGCAAAGCAGCCATATGGTCCACACCACACACATTTACTAAACACTACTGTGTGGATGTGCTATCTCGCCAACAAGCAAATGTTAGTGAGACAGTGCTCAAAGCACTATTTCAGACTACTCCAATTACTACAGGTTAGCCACCGCTTATGTTGGGAGGGGACTGCTTTTCAGTTTATGCAAAGCATGCGTATCTGCAGCTACACATGCCATTGAACGGAAAATGTTACTTACCCAGTAGACATCTGTTCATGGCATGTAGTGCTGCAGATTCACCTGCGCCCTCCCTCCTCCCCGGAAGCCTGTAGCCGTTGTAGTACTTTCTTTATTTAAATATTGCTATACATTGCATATACATTTCTTCACTCCTTACTTCACCCTCCTGCGGTAAAACAATCTAACAAGGACTCGATGCACATGCACAGTATCACCAGGAGGAGGAGTCACTCGATCTCTGGACTCGAAAAAGCTTTTTCGAACAAAAACAACTTGTAACACTCCGAGCCCAACACTAGAATCTGCAGCACTACATGCCGCGAGCAGATGTCTACTGGGTAAGTGACAGCACACTCGCACACACACACACACACACACACACACACACACACACACACTCACTCACTCACTCACACTCACTCACTCACACTCACACACTCACTCACTCACTCACTCACTCACTCACTCACTCACTCACTCACTCACTCACTCACTCACTCACTCACTCACTCACTCACTCTCACACGTTCCTGCCATCTAGTTTTGGGCTCGGAGTGTTACAAGTTGTTTTTCTTCAAAGAAGTCTTTTCGAGTCACGGGAAGGAGTGACTCCTCCCTTCCGGCTCCATTGCGCATGGGCGTCGACTCCATCTTAGATTGTTTTCTTTCCGCCATCGGGTTTGGGCGTGTTCCTCTTCGCTCCGTATTTCGAATCGGAAAACTTAGAAAAGAATCGAAAATTTGGCGGTATTGTTTACGTTCGGTACTGGTTTAGCTTTATCGTATTGGCGCCGACATCAAAACCGCTTCGGCGGCCCTTCGGGGCTTCCGCTCTTCACTAAGGCCTGGTCGGCCCGACCACACCCGTTGTCGAACACTAATGGACTGGACCCCCTTCTGTTTCTGTCCTAAGTGTCACGCAAAGTATCCTTATACAGAGCAGCACCGGGTCTGTAACCTGTGTTTGTCACCTGAACACAGAGAGCATACTTGTGATGCTTGCTGAGCATTTCGATCCAAGAAGACCTTAAGGGATCGATGCGCAAGACAACTACAAATGGCGTCGAAGCCGAAACAACATCTTGACGTAGAGGAGGAAGAGACCAGAATTTCCATCCAAGAATTGGACTCGTATGATTCCGACGGTGATCGACCTTCGACGGCGCGGCAAACAGTGAGTTCACCTGCCCCGTCCCACACCCAGGGTCACACCAAAAAACCCAAGGCCACGGGGACGCCACTGCCAGAAGGACATGGCTCAACCCACAGAAAAGAAGGTGACCAGGTAACATCGGCACCGAAAAAGGCCAATGATTTGCCGGAAATTTCCGACTCCGGTCGAGATTCCGGCAACGGAAAAAATCGTCATCGAGTAATCGAGTCGGGCAAGCCGCGAAAGAGCTTATCGGAACCGAAAAAGACAATTTCGATGGGAATTTCGGTACCGAAAAAACTGGCTTCGGAGCCGAAACGTTCTTCCTACACTGAAGAACAAGGGCTTTCTCTGCAGCTCAAAGAAAGACACAGATTTGAGCAAGAATTGGATTTAGAAGAACATGACCAAACACAGCAAAGGTTACAAATCCAGAAGGACACGGGGAAGATACAATCCATCCCTCCACTCAAATCAAAAAGAAAACTGGCTTTTCAAGAGACAGAGATGCAACCGAAAGCCAAAGTGGTTAGAGAAAAATCACCACCACCACAGTTCTCACCACAAACATCCCCACTGCAGTCACCACAATTGTCACCAGTGGGTACACCGATTGCGCAGTCACCCACACACTGGGATGACTCAAGATGATGCGGATCCCTGGGATCTATACGACCCACCTATATCGGACAACAGCCCAGAGACTTATCCAACCAAGCCTTCACCACCAGAGGACAGTACAGCATACACGCAAGTACTGGCCAGAGCAGCTACGTTTCATAACGTAACAATGCACTCAGAACCGGTGGAGGATGACTTCCTGTTCAACACTCTGGCATCCATGCATGCTTCCTACCAAAGTTTGCCAATGTTACCGGGCATGCTTTAACACGCCCAACAGGTCTCCCAAGAACCTGTAAAAGGGAGAGCCATCACGCCAAGGGTCGAAAAGAAATATAAACCGCCCCGTCAGACCCGATGTTTATTACTCAACAGCTCCCTCCGGACTCAGTGGTTGTGGAAGCTGCAAGAAAAAGGGCTAATTCACAGTCATCAGGGGATGCGCCACCCCCTGATAAGGAGAGTCGAAAATTTGACGTGGCGGGGAAAAGAGTGGCATTGCAAGCAGCCAATCAGTGGTGAATTACAAACTCACAAGCCCTATTTGCCCGCTATGACGGGGCGCACTGGGACGAAATGTAAGACATCATCCAGCATTTGCCCAAAGAACACCAAAAACGTGCCCAACAAGGGGTCGAAGAGGGACAGGCCATATCAAATAACCAAATATGGTCTGCCCTAGATTCTGCTGATACAACAGCACAGACTGTCAACACAGCAGTGACTATTCGAAGGCACGCATGGCTGCGAAGTTCTGGATTTAAACCAGAAATACAACAGGCGGTATTGAATATGCCATTTAATCAACACCAGTTATTTGGGCCAGAAGTGGATACCGCGATAGAGAAAATGAAAAAAGATATGGACACGCCAAAGCCATGGGCGCGCTCTACTCACAATACAGGGGAACATTTAGGGAACCACAGTTTAGGGGGGGGGGGGTTTAGACAACAGCCATCAGAACCATCCACCTCCCAAACAAAACCCACCTACCAGTCTCAGTACCAGAGAGGGGGGTTTTGTGGTTCCTACAGAGGACAATTCCCAAGAGGAAGAGGGAAATTCGAGCCCTCCAAACCAAGCCCTAGCAAACAGTGACTTCAATGTCACACTTCCCCAAAACTGATCACCAGTGGGGGGGGAGGCTAACCACAATTGGACACACATTAGCACAGACACGTGGGTCCTATCAATTATCCAACATGGTTATTGCATAGAGTTCACAACATTCCCTCCAGATGTTCCACCAAAACCGCACAAATTGTCTCCACAACACTTACCTCTATTACAAATAGAGGTCTAAGCACTGCTACAAAAACAAGCCATAGAGCTCGTACCCTATCACTTAAAAGGGACAGGCGTTTGCTCCCTGTATTTCCTTATCCCAAAAAAAGACAAAACGTTACGGCCTATCTTAGATCTCAGAACACTGAATCTATTCATCAAATCAGATCATTTCCACATGGTAACACTTCAGGACGTAGTTCCCTTACTAAAACAAGGAGAATACATGACAACACTGGATCTCAAAGATGCGTATTTTCACATACCCATCCATCCATCTCACAGGAAATACCTCAGGTTTGTAATACAAGGCAAACATTACCAATTCAAAGTGTTGCCGTTTGGAATAACAACAGCCCCCAGGGTGTTTACAAAATGCCTAGCTGTAGTAGCAGCTCATATAAGAAGACATCACATGCACGTATTCCCATATCTGGACGATTGGCTAATAAAAGCCAACACTCAACAACAATGTCCCGTTCACACGCAATACGTAATAGATCCTCTACACAAACTAAGGTTTTCTATCAGTTACCAAAAATCTCACTTACAGCCATCCCAAATACAATAATATTTGGGAGCAACACTCAACACACAAAGAGCAACTGCCACTCCAAGTCCACAAAGGGTGCAGTCGTTTCAAAACATAAAATCAAACATTCAACCAAACCAACACTACACAGTCAGGTTTGTGATGAAACTATTAGGCATGATGTCCTCATGCATACCTATTGTCCCAAACGCAAGGCTCCACATGCGGCCCTTACAACAGTGCCTAGCAAAACAATGGACGCAGGCACAGGGTCAACTCCAAGATCTAGTGTTGGTAGACCGCCAAACACACACTTCGCTTCAGTGGTGGAACCAGGTAAATTTAAACAAAGGGTGGCCTTTCCAAGTCCCAGTGCCTCAAGTCATTCTCACAACAGACGCATCCATGATTGGGTGGGGAGCACACCTCAACAATCACAGCATACAAGGTCAGTGGGACAATCAGCAAAAACAAATGCACTTAAATCACTTAGAGCTATTAGCAGTCTTTCTAGCAATAAAAGCCTTTCAGCCCCTTCTAGCCCACAAACACATTCTTGTCAAAACAGACAATAGGACAACAATGTATTATCTAAACCAACGGGGGGGACACACTCGTCACAGCTGTGTCTCTTAGCACAAAAAATGTGGCATTGGGCAATTTACAACAACATTTACCTGATAGCACAATATATACCAGGCATTCACAATCAGTTAGCCGACAATCTCAGTCGAGATCACCAACAAACTCACGAGTGGGAAATACATCCCCAGATCCTACAATATCACTTATACCACTGGGGGACACCAAACATAGATCTTTTGCTACAAAGGAAAACGCAAAATGCCAAAACGTCGCGTCCATATACCCACACCGTCAGTCCAAGGGCAATGCTCTATGGATCAGCTGGTCAGGGATATTTGCTTACGCTTTTCCCCCTCTCCCGCTTATTCCTTATCTGGTCAACAAACTGAGTCAAAACAAACTCAAACTAATACTTACAGCACCAACTTGGGCACGCCAACCCTGGTACACAACACTGTTGGACCTATCTGTGGTTCCCCACATCAAACTACCAAACAGACCAGATCTGTTAACTCAACTCAACACAACCAACCGATCAGACACCCGAATCGAGCATCGCTCAACCTAGCAATCTGGCTCCTGAAGTCTTAGAATTTGGATACCTAAACCTTTCCAAAGAGTGTATGGAAGTTATTAAACAAGCAAGAAAACCTAGAAGACATTGTTACGCTAACAAATGGAAAAGGTTTGTCTGCTATTTCCAGGCTAATCAAATTATGCCATTAAACACCTCCACACAAAACATTGTAAGTTATTTACTACACTTACAAAAGTCCAATCTGGCCTTCTCTTCCATTAAAATACATCTCACTGCAATATCTGCTTATTTGCAGATTGGTATTCTAAAAAGTGATTTTGAATATTTAGTTATTAAAGCCTTTATGGAAGGAATAAAAAGAATCATACCGCCAAGGACACCACCAGTACCTTTGTGGAATCTTAATATTGTATTAACACGACTCATGGGCCCACCATTTGAACCCATTCATTCTTGTCAAATACAATTTTTTACTTGGAAAGTAGCTTTTCTAATAGCTATTACTTCTCTTCGAAGAGTTAGAGAGATACAGGCGTTTACTATTCAAGAACCATTTATACAAATACATAAACATAAAGTGGTTCTCAGGACATATCCACAATTCTTACCAAAAGACATATCACCGTTTCATCTAAACCAAACGGTGGAACTTTTTTCCGCAGCCAGACTCAGTAGCAGGAAATGCATTGCATACATTGGACATTAAAAGAGCACTAATGTATTACATTGACAGAACAAAACAATTTCGTAAAACAAAACAATTGTTTGTAGCTTTCCAGAAACCACATGCAGGTAACCCTATATACAAACAAGGCATTGCCAGATGGATAGTTAAATGCATTCAAACTTGCTACCTTAAAGCTAAAAGAGACTTACCCATTACTCCAAGGGCACGCTCCACTAGAAAGAAGGGCGCCACAATGGCTTTTCTTGGTAATATACCTGTGACAGAAATTTGTAAAGCAGCCACCTGGTCTACGCCCCATACATTTACTAAGCCTTACTGTGTAGATGTGTTGGCAACACAACAAGCCACAGTAGGACAGACTGTACTAACATTATTTCAGACAACCTCAACTCCTACAGGCTAACCACTGCTTTTGGGGACATCACTGCTTTGTAGTCTATATGCAGCTACACATGCCATCGAACGGAAAATGTCACTTACCCAGTGTACATCTGTTCATGGCATGTTGCGCTGCAGATTCATATGCGCCCTCCCACCTCCCCGGGAGCCTGTAGCTGTTTTAGTTGCATTAAAATTGTAAATATGTAAATAATTTTGACTTTGCTACACGCTATGTACATACACATTTACTCCATTGCATGGGCACCTCTAGTATCCTTACTTTAACAACTCCTACCTCACCCTCTGCGGGGGTAAACAATCTAAGGTGGAGTCGACGCCCATGCGCAATGGAGCCGAAAGGGAGGAGTCACTCGGTCCCGTGACTCGAAAAGACTTCTTCGAAGAAAAACAACTTGTAACACTCCGAGCCCAACACTAGATGGCAGGAACAGTGCACAGCATGTGAATCTGCAGCGCAACATGCCACGAACAGATGTACACTGGGTAAGTGACATTTTCCATATATATATATATATATATATATATATATATATATATATATATATATATAGACACACACACACACATTACAAAAAGGAAATTAAAATTTTTTTACAAAAATAATCTGAAAGTGGCTGCTAACAGGAAGGCTTTCAGGGAGGGCGTGGAGAGTTCCGATCCCAACCACTATATTGTGGAATAATGCATAGCATATAAATCCAGAAAATTCTACAAGCTGCAAAAACGACACCTGCAGGTAAGAAACTATTCTGTTCTGTACTGCAGAAATGAAAATGTTTCTCAACAGAATGGAGGACACCGCAGTGAACAAATACCTCACAGACTGGCGCATGTCTCACTGAAGGTACACTTGGTGGCAATAATAGCCTACATAAGGGGACTGCAGGAACTGTCCACCCAAAACGCTACACGAGGACAGGGTAGACATGGGGGACTAACCCAAGTTTCTCCACCAAAGCCCTGTCACAATTCCACATAAACCAAGCAATTCAACTGTCAAAGATGCAAGGGGAATGGCTTCCGCATGTGTGCCGAGCTTTGATGTATTACTTGGAAAGGACAACAAAGATCAGAAAGGGAAGCTAGTTCTTAATGTCCTTTCCAGGCTGAAGGAAAATCACCATTCCAAGGTGGATAATGCAAACAATCCAGTTGTGTTACAAAACAGGTAGCGTGTGCTTTGAAACAAAGCCCAGAGCACACTCCACAAGGAAAAAAGAAGCAACACTGACCTTCATAGCAAATGTTCCTTTAAACTGAATATGTATGGTGGCCAAATGGTCCGCAATCCACACCTTCACCAAACACTATTGCATGGACATACAAGTGAACAAGGAGTCAGAAGTGGGCCAAAGAGTACTGAAACATCTATTTGCAAGGTCAAACTATTTTTTTACAGTACCACAGGAGTGACCAGGATTACCGCTGCAAAATCTATGCATAGCGTGTGAATCTAGAAAAATAATTAATGCTGCAAAATGAAATAGTTACTGTTCAAGCTACAAAACTAGTTCTACTGGTAAATAACCATTTTGTTACCTTTTACTGTGAATTCCTTGAAAAACTCTAAGCGATGTTCAGCTAACCTGTGTGATAAACTTTTAGATCTTCACCTGGAATCCATTAAGACCCTGGGTACTCCTTCCATATCGTGTCGTATCCTTACTGAGTCACCCACCAATAGTCCTCATCATGTTTACAAAGTCAGACCGGGAGTATATTAGATCTGTTGCTAGCATCATGTAGAAGTATTGTATTCTACAACAATGGACCTTAGCTTCACTATCCACCAAGCTTCAAAACCTCACTCTTATGAAAAGACATCTGACTTCTGGAGTGGGGTTTGCTTCCTCCTCTATTCCTCTTACCCATGGGTTACCAAAAGACACCTGGGTATTTAATTTTATTCGGAATGGGTACTGTCTCAGCAATTACTACCTACAGTAAATGTCCTCCACAAACCTCTTTTTTCAAAATTCCTGTTATCAAAGATTTTTTTGCAAGTTTGAAAAGGGTTTTCCCTGCCATAAGCCGTCCATCTCCTCCCTGGGAGCTAAATATAGCCGTTTCCAGACTCATGCAGGCCCCTTTTAAACCCATTCATTGAGCCTCTATGAAACCTTTCTCTTGGAAAGCTGCTGTCCTCGTATCGATTACATCTGCGCATAGGGTTAGCGAAATTCAAGCCTTATGTTATCACAAACCATACACTATTTTTCATTCTGGTAAGGTGGTTAAGATAACTCGCCCAAGATTCCTACTAAAGTTATTTTGTATTTCCATGTTAATCTGGCCATTTCTTTTCCTGCCTTCTTTCAGCACTTTTCTACATCAGCTAAAAGGTCTCTCCATTCTTTAGACATCAAGAGAGTCTAAAAATTTTACCTAGATATAACGAAAAATATCCGCAGGTCAGGCCAATTGTTTGTAAACTATGGTCCGATACATACAGGTTTGGCCACGTCCAGGCACACTATATCCCGATTGATAGTGTCTTGCAATCTGTTAGCTATTCAAAGGCAAATAAGGTTCTATACAGTAGACCTAAAGCTCATTCCACAAATGGAAAAGCTGCCACAGCTGCTTTAATGAGAAATATTCTAAGTTCTGAGATCTGTAAAGCGGCTACATTGAGATTTATTCACAATTTTACCAAATACTGTTGTTTGGATTCAGATGCTATAACAGATACTCAAGTAGGACGGACCTCCCTGAGAAATATAATTGCTTAATCTAGTCAGTCATGTTCTCAGTTGATTCCACAGCTTTTTGGTGGGGATGGGCTTGCTGTTCTATTCAGAGCTTATGATTATCATTGGAGATCCCCTGAGAGAGAAGGAATGGTTTCTTACTTGTAATCCCAGTTCTCTTTCAGGGGAATCTCCATTGAAGTCATAAGCATCCTCCAGCCTCCCCAGTGGGAATAACAGACATGATTGTTAGACCTATCTGACAAATTAGACCTATCTGATGCTACCTACGACATATTGACAAAAAGAACTGAAGCAACTGCCACCTGCTAGCCAAGACACTATTTTCTCACTTACACAATGGCAGCCTATAAGCCTACAATGTCCTCTTTTTCTTTATCTTTCTCTTTTTGGAAAAAAGTTTGTGAAAGAGATTTAAGAAGTCAAATAACCTTTTTAAAATTAATTTGACTTAAATTTATATGTACATATACATTCATTAACCCCTTTTGAAATGCAATAGGAAGAAATTGGCCAATATAGCCTTTCTTATAGGCTGCAAAATATTCATGTCTTAACTGTCTTGCAGGCCTTCCAGAAGAAAGGCGAACATGTACACTTAAGGGCTCTGGGATGGCCGTTTGTGTTTGGGACTATTCAAAGCTTATGACTATCAATGGAGATTCCCCTGAGGGAGAACTGGGATTACTGGTAAGAAACCATTTAATCTATAGCACCAGCGGGCGCTCTGATGTTAGTTCGCTCTTTTTTTTTTTCTCCATGTCCTTGGAGGTGGCGATGAGCTTGATGGGCTTAAAACAACGCTGTGTAGTGGTAGAGCCAGCCAGAAGCCATGGCACCATCTGTTGGCGCCAGAAAGCTGTTGCACAGTACTGAAATCAATCTAGTAAGTGGGAGAGATTCATGCAATGAGGTTGCTTCTTAAAATCTATTTGTCCTGTAAAAAAAATCTGCTTGTACCGTTGGTGCCATTTAATTCGGCGACAAATTATGGCAGCAATCTCATTATGTAAGAGCTCTGATAATAGCCTCTCTGATTATTCCAGGCCTACTACGATAGTAGGGTTTGAATATTGCAATTTCAGTCCCTGCTAAAGCAATTTCCTTATTGTGCCGCTTTTTTGCAGATCTACATACTGGGGCTGGAAGAAATCAGTAAGCAATAGTTCCAGGGCGGGAATGCCTTTAAGTCAGCAAACCTACTAACTTGCATGTTAAAGGATTTTCACCATTTCTTCTCTAATCTTTTCCCATACTGAAAAAGGTTGGAAACTTTATTACTGACAATGGCAGAAGTAGAAGTTCTTGCAGAGGTCGAAAAAAGTGGTTGGAGGGAAAGTGAACTTGGAAACGCTCAATAGATATTCACATGAGCAAATCTACACGTGCATATTTGCTTGTGCTAAAATACAGTTCAGAAATATTTTCTAGGAGTACGATTTCCTGGTCTACTTCTGTAAGTTCTTCTGAATTCATGAAAGCCACTAATTCAAAGACATATCCCATGGGTGCACCTTTGTGATTTTCTTCGAGTTGGGTCCCTATTTAGGTCTGGAGTTAACTAAGACATCTTGTTTTTTACTAAACTTCTACTTCTCTCTCTATGGGTTGGCTTTACTGTGAGTGATCACATTCTGCTGTTCCACAAGGAGCATATTGGTACACAAAGTAGTTTTGTTCAGTGCCAGGAACTGCTGTGGCAATTAGTGGCGTAACGAAACTGGAGGGGCCTCCCCTGCAAAGAACATGGAGGGAAGCCTCCCCCCCCGCCACACACACTCCAGACTCACTCAGGGCAAGTGCTGTGTTGTGCTAACAGGGCCCCCTGTAGGGGTCCACCACCACCGCTGGGCTGTGGGGCCTTTGTTGCACTGCTGGTGGCAATGTGTGCTTTTTGAGACCCAAAAACTTTTTTTGCTTTTTGCCAGTGTTCTTTACAATGATGAGGGCTTGGCAGCTCCCACAATATTAATGTGTTACAAAAGCCATCCCAAAACAAGACAAGCAATGACGAAACCAAAAGATTCACAACAAATGTTGCATCGGTTGGCTTTGCCAGTGCTTGCTTACTTTCATGCTTCCCATAATCTTGTTGAAAATGGTTACACTGATTTTACATTAGGAATATTTTTTGGAAATACTGGCATGCATCAACACATTTTACTAAATGGTGCTTAAGAAAGAAATAGCACCTAAATGTTTACAGTAGTGTAATTTTTATTTCCTTCTTGCATTTTTTTCTGAACATTTTATTTTGAAAGCAAAAATTCACTCTTGCTTAAAAGCTTTTGCAAACATTTGCATCTAATTGGAGAGCATTATACTTAGCCTCATATGGTTAAACTTTTCAAACAAGTGTATACACTTTTATATACTGGAACTACTGTCAGTGGTGCTGTGTGACCTTAAAATGTTTATTTACAGGACCTAATAATAAAGGCTTTTAATTAATGAACCATAAATACACGTTTGAACAGCATTAACATATGAACACACATACTACCTCAACTGCAGTCAGTTCACTTCTCTATAAACTGGCATTCAGAGGGTTTGTGCTGCAGGGGGGTGGGCCTACTTGTCCCAAGGACAAAATAGAAATGAAAACGTGTTGCCCTTGACCGCAAACAATATGTCCTGGCCATCGGGCTATAGCAATTCCACATCCCTGTGCTTTCCTGCTTCACTTTGGCAGTCATTGTAAAAGCTCACACAATTTGAGCCCCTGCAGCTCCCATTAATGCTATTTCTCCTCATTGTCCCTGCACCACAGCATCAGTCAGCAAATACAGCTATGCTATCAGGTCCAGTTCCATGCTCATTCTCTGCCTGTCATCTGTAGTCCTGACTCTGGTTTACAGTGGTCCTGCTCAAGTCGAGACTGCAGACCCGCTCTTGCTCTCAAAGACTATCTTCACGATTGAAGTCTTTGGGTAGGTCCTAGAAACAACATATGAGGTTCAACCACGTCTCAGTCCATTTCTGCCACTCATTCTCTGGAGAAGGTGCGAGGGCATCACCTCACCTCCAGGCCTTGCTCCAGGTCCACTGAAGAGGCAAGTCTGACTTTGTTTCTGATGCATCTGAGATTCCAGGTCCACTGGCAACGTTGCAGCAGGTGTAAGCCTTTCGAGAGGTCATTCTTAGCATGCTTCAAGCTCCCTCTGGTGCACCTTCAGACCCTAAGGATCCTTCGGGGCCTGTAGTCGGGTTACCCCTGGCGGGTCTGCTCTTGGTGCTATCCGTGCCCTTGACCCTGCTTTGGGTTCTGCACCAGCATCGGTGCCAACTTCAGGTTTGGGACCGAACTCTGCGCTGGTCTCGCTGATGTGGGCACCGATGGTGGAAGAGGCGAGTCAAGCCATTATGGTCTCCAAGTCAGAGCCGAAATAACCTTTACCAGGACCAAACCCACATGCAAATGTGGCATAGCCAATACTCAATCTCTTAGACACTAACAGTACACCAACTTTTTAACTCTGCCCAGGGCCATAGTATGGATATGACAATGGAGGGGCTAGGAAGGTGTTTGCCTTCATCATGGGTGAAGTGGAGCATCAACAAAGGGTTTGCGGTGCTAAAATCACCAGCTTCCCAGCTTTCAGGAACAGGCAGACTTGAATCAGAAAACCCAATTTTTCAACACAATTTTGGCATTTTACTGGGACATACCCCATTTTGACGATTTCTTTGTGCTTTCAGCCTCCTTCCAGTCAGTGACGGAAATGGGTGTGAAACCAATGCTGGATCCCAGAAACCTAAACATTTCTGAAAAGTAGACAAAATTCTGAATTCAGCAATGGGTAATTTGTGTAGATCCTACAAGGGTTTCCTGCAGGAAATAACAACTGGAAAAAGAAATATTGAAATTATGGTGAGCCATTTTTCTCTACGTTTTACTCTGTAACGTATTCCTGCAATGTCAGATTTTTGAAAGCAATATACTGTTACATCCGCTGGACTCTTTTGGTTGCGGGGATATGTTGGACTTGTAGGTTCATCAAGAACTCTCGGTACCCAGAGCCAATAAATGAGCTGCACCTTGCAGGGGGTTTTGATTCTATACCGGGTATACAACAATTAATTTGCTTAAATATAAAGAGTCAAAAATAGGTATCAAGAAAACCTTTGTATTTCCAAAATGGGCACAAGATAAGGTGTTGGGGAGCAGTGGTTATTTGCACATCTCTGAATTCTGGGGTGCCCATACTAGCATGTGGATTACAGAGCATTTCTCAAATAAACATCTTTTTTACACACTGTCTTATATTTGGAAGGAAAAAATGTAGAGACAGACAAGAGGCAATAACACTTGTTTTGCTAGTCTATGTTCCCCTAAGTCTCCCGATAAAAATGGTACCTCACTTGTGGGGGTAGGCCTAGTGCCCGCGACAGGAAATGCCCCAAAACACAACGTGGACAGTTCACATTTTTCCACAGAAAACAGAGGTGTTTTTTTGCAAAGAGCCAACCTGTGGATTATGGCCTCTAGCTCAACCGGCACCTAGGGAAACCTACCAAACCTGTGCATTTTTTTTAACTAGAGACCTAGGGGAACCCAAGATGGGGTGACTTGTGGGGCTCTCACCAGGTTCTGTTACCCAGAATCCTTTGCAAACCTCAAAATGTGGCTAAACACTTTTTCCTCACATTTCGGTGACAGAAGGTTTTGGAATCTGAGAGGAGCCACACATTTTCTTCCACTCAGCGTTCCCCCACGGCTACCGATAAAAATGGTACCTCACTTGTGTGGATAGGCCTAGTGCCTGCGACAGGAAATGCCCCAAAACACAAAGTGGACACATCACATTTTTCTACAGAAAACAGAGGTGTTTTTTGCGAAGTGCCTACCTGTGGATTTTGGCCTCTAGCTTAGCCGGCACCGAGGGAAACCAACCAAACCTGTGCATTTTTGAAAACTAGAGACCTAGGGGAACCCAAGACGGGGTGACTTGTGGGGCTGTCACCAGGTTCTGTTACCCAGAATCCTTTGCAAACCTCAAAATGTGGCTAAAAAAAACACTTTTTCCTCACATTTCGATGACAGAAAGTTCTGGAATGTAAGAGGAGCCACAAATTTCCTTCCACCCAGCGTTCCCCCAAGTCTCCCGATAAAAAGTATACCTCACTTGTGTGGGTGGGCCAGGTGCCTGCAACAGAATAAGGCCAAAAACGTGTAGAGATAGAGGGGATAGCACAGCGAGTTGATAAGGACATATTCTTCTTTTATACATCTTTAGGCTGACTCTGCTTTGGGGACCCACACAAGTCACTCGGGAGACTGAGGGGGACGCTGGGGAGTAGGAATTTTGTGCTGGAGAGGTGATCCTACTAAGAAAAGTCAGGAAAATATGCTTTTTTTAAAGCAAATTTTGAGGTTTGCAAAGGAGTCTGGGTAAGAAAATGTTGGGGGATCCACGCAAGCCACACCTCCCTGGACTCCTTGGGGTGTCTAGTTTTAAAAAATGTCTGGGTTTGGTAGGTTTCCTTAGATGAAGGCCGCACCCACGACCAAAAACATAGGTCCCCCCACCCCTCAAACACAGCTAGTTTTGCAATATATCATTTTGATGTGTCCACATACGTCTGTGATGTGCCAAACACTAAAATTGTGAAAAGAAACACACTTAGGTTATGTGAAAAAGACCCCTCACCCACCAACCAAGTTGGTGGCATGCTTCATCATCGGGGTCCCACCTGAGACACCTAGCGTGTCACAAGTGTGCTGCGAAACCTGATTACAGCAGAGCAGGTTTTGTCATTTGTAACAACCAATACTGGTTGGATTTGGCACGAGGATGAGTGATGGTTCAGTAGATCAAATTCTATTAACAAGAGATTTCACAAAAGTGAAAAGCACTGTTAATAACTGAAAGGCGAAAAACTGAACCAATGACTCACAGCTCGTGAGCTGTAAAGCCGAGTCAAGGCAGACCGTTTTACAGTCCATTCACACACCTTTCATACATGACATGCACAAGACAATTCACGCCGCCAGCCACGGGCCCAGCACATTACAACACTCGCATCGACAGACAGCGCCACTCAAGGGCCCATCACTTACATACGCCCACATACCTGATATAGCAGTCACACTAGCTGATGGGAGTGTGTGGACTAACGTTTGGCTGGCACTGCACCCCAAGCACACTGCCAGCAAAGCGCCACCCCATGCACACTGCTAGCCAAGCACCACCCCACGCACACTGCTAGCCAAGCACCACCCCACGCACACTGCCAGCCAAGCGCCACCCCCAAGCACACCGCCAGCCAAGCGCCACCCCCACGCACACCGCCAGCCAGGCGCCACCCCCACGCACACCGCCAGCCAGGCGCCACCCCCACGCACACCGCCAGCCAGGCGCCACCCCCACGCACACCGCCAGCCAGGCGCCACCCCCACGCACACCGCCAGCCAGGCGCCACCCCCACGCACACCGCCAGCCAGGCGCCACCCCCACGCACACCGCCAGCCAGGCGCCACCCCCACGCACACCGCCAGCCAGGCGCCACCCCCACGCACACCGCCAGCCAAGCGTCACCCCCACGCACACCGCCAGCCAAGCGCCACCCCCACGCACACCGCCAGCCAAGCGCCACCCCCACGCACACCGCCAGCCAAGCGCCACCGCCAGCCAAGCGTCACCCCGCGCACACCGCCAGCCAAGCGCCACCCCACACACACCGCCAGCCAAGTGCCATCCCATGCAACAACAAAGAAACCACTAAATAATTATAAAATAAGTACAAAACTACAAACACAAAAGCTCTAACTAAATACATGACAGTAATGCCAACCGCGAAACTGAACATACGAAAATATAAAATAGGCAGTTTACGTTCACGGTATTTCCTCAAAATATTTCTTGGTGTGGTAATTTCTGAAACAGCCGGGCACACACAACCCAGGCTTTGAAGGGCAATCAGGGCAGTACATCCGGCTCTCCCTCCGGATACCTCTTCGGGCACATACTCAACATTTCTTAGTGGGTAAGTCTTTCTTGCGAGTGGGAGGAATGTGATCTGGAAAGTGGTGATCTTTCAATCTAGCCACTTCCTCCACCACTGCTACTCTAGGAACTCTTGCCTGTTCTACCACAATAAGGCTCTGTAGGAAGTTGGCTCTGTATGTGCTATTTCAAAGTAAGGAATAGCATGCACAGAGTCCAAGGGTTCCCCTTAGAGGTACAATAGTGGTAAAAATAGATAATTCTAATGCTCTATTTTGTGGTAGAGTGGTCGAGCAGTAGGCTTATCCAAGGAGTAGTGTTAAGCATTTGTTGTACATACACATAGACAATAAATGAGGTACACACACTCAGAGACAAATCCAGCCAATAGGTTTTGTTATAGAAAAATATCTTTTCTTAGTTTATTTTAAGAACCGCAGGTTCAAATTTAACATGTAATATCTTGTTTGAAAGGTATTGCAGGTAAGTACATTAGGAACTTTGAATCATTTCAATTGCATGTATACTTTTCAAGTTATTCACAAATAGCTATTTCAAAAGTGGACACTTAGTGCAATTTTCACAGTTCCTGGGGAGGTAAGTTTTTGTTAGTTTTACCAGGTAAGTAAGACACTTACAGGGTTCAGTTCTTGGTCCAAGGTAGCCCACCGTTGGGGGTTCAGAGCAACCCCAAAGTTACCACACCAGCAGCTCAGGGCCGGTCAGGTGCAGAGTCCAAAGTGGTGCCCAAAACGCATAGGCTAGAATGGAGAGAAGGGGGTGCCCCGGTTCCGGTCTGCTTGCAGGTAAGTACCCGCGTCTTCGGAGGGCAGACCAGGGGGGTTTTGTAGGGCCCCGGGGGGGACACAAGCCCACACAGAAATTTCACCCTCAGCAGCGCGGGGGCGGCCGGGTGCAGTGTAGAAACAAGCGTCGGGTTTGCAATGTTTCGTCTATGAGAGATCAACGAATCTCTTCAGCGCGGCAGGCAGGCAAGGGGGGGCTTCCTCGGGGAAACCTCCACTTGGGCAAGGGAGAGGGACTCCTGGGGGTCACTTCTCCAGTGAAAGTCCGGTCCTTCAGGTCCTGGGGGCTGCGGGTGCAGGGTCTTTTCCAGGCGTCGGGACTTAGGTTTCAGAGAGTCGCGGTCAGGGGAAGCCTCGGGATTCCCTCTGCAGGCGGCGCTGTGGGGGATCAGGGGGGACAGGTTTTGGTACTCACAGTCGTAGAGTAGTCCGGGGGTCCTCCCTGAGGTGTTGGTTCTCCACCAGCCGAGTCGGGGTCGCCGGGTGCAGTGTTGCAAGTCTCACGCTTCTTGCGGGGAGATTGCAGGGTTCTTTAAAGCTGCTCCTTTGGATAAAGTTGCAGTCTTTTTGGAGCAGGTCCGCTGTCCTCGGGAGTTTCTTGTCGTCGTCGAAGCAGGGCAGTCCTCAGAGGATTCAGAGGTCGCTGGTCCCTTTGGAAGGCGTCGCTGGAGCAGAGTTCTTTGGAAGGCAGGAGACAGGCCGGTGAGTTTCTGGAGCCAAGGCAGTTGTTGTCTTCTGGTCTTCCTCTGCAGGGGTTTTCAGCTAGGCAGTCCTTCTTCTTGTTGTTGCAGGAATCTCATTTTCTAGGGTTCAGGGTAGCCCTTAAATACTAAATTTAAGGGCGTGTTTAGGTCTGGGGGGTTAGTAGCCAATGGCTACTAGCCCGGAGGGTGGGTACACCCTCTTTGTGCCTCCTCCCAAGGGGAGGGGGTCACATTCCTATCCCTATTGGGGGAATCCTCCTTCTTCAAGATGGAGGATTTCTAAAAGTCAGAGGCACCTCAGCTCAGGACACCTTAGGGGCTGTCCTGACTGGCCAGTGACTCCTCCTTGTTTTTCTCATTATCTCTCCTGGACTTGCCGCCAAAAGTGGGGGCTGGGTCCAGGAGGCGGGCATCTCCACTAGCTGGAGTGCCCTGGGGCATTGTAACACGAAGCTTGAGCCTTTGAAGCTCACTGCTAGGTGTTACAGTTCCTGCAGGGGGGAGGTGTGAAGCACCTCCACCCAGAGCAGGCTTTGTTTCTGTCCTCAGAGAGCACAAAGGCTCTCACCACATGAGGTCAGACACTTGTCTCTCAGCAGCAGGCTGGCACAGACCAGTCAGTCCTGCACTGAACAATTGGGTAAAATACAGGGGGTATCTCTAAGATGCCCTCTGTGTGCATTTTTTAATAAATCCAACACTGGCATCAGTGTGGGTTTATTATTCTGAGAAGTTTGATACTAAACTTCCCAGTATTCAGTGTAGCCATTATGGAGCTGTGGAGTTCGTTTTTGACAGACTCCCAGCCCATATACTCTTATGGCTACCCTGCACTTACAATGTCTAAGGTTTTGCTTAGACACTGTAGGGGCATAGTGCTCATGCACATATGCCCTCACCTGTGGTATAGTGCACCCTGCCTTAGGGCTGTAAGGCCTACTAGAGGGGTGACTTACCTATGCCACAGGCAGTGGGAGGTTGGCATGGCACCCTGAGGGGAGTGCCATGTCGACTTAGTCATTTTCTCCCCATCAGCACACACAAGCTGGCAAGCAGTGTGTCTGTGCTGAGTGAGGGGTCCCTAGGGTGGCATAAGACATGCTGCAGCCCTTAGAGACCTTCCCTGGCATCAGGGCCCTTGGTACCAGGGGTATCAGTTACAAGGGACTTACCTAGGTGCCAGGGTTGTGCCAATTGTGGAAACAATGGTACATTTTAGGTGAAAGAACACTGGTGCTGGGGCCTGGTTAGCAGGGTCCCAGCACACTTCTCAGTCAAGTCAGCATCAGTATCAGGCAAAAAGTGGGGGGTAACTGCAACAGGGAGCCATTTCTTTACAGGCTCTCTATCACTGACTCCTGAAATGTAACAAATGTCATCCTTGACTCAGGTGAACAATCCTTGAACACAATAAAGGCATTAAAAATTGCCAGATGAAATACATGTAGGGCCAACTTTTTATACCACACGTAAGACTTACGTAGAGCAGTGTAAGGTTCCAACCTCTGATCTACTCTATCAACACCACCCTTGTGCCTATTGTAGTCCAAAATGCACACAGGTTTGCGCGCTTCGGCAACCTGGCCCCAAACAGTCACTGGGGAAGTACTCATCATGGATGGTAGATAGCATGTACTCATCCCTCCTGTCTGAAAATTTCAGAGCTAGCAGCTCATTATTCCGCAAGGCACTGCACTGTCCCCTCTCAAGTTTTTTACAGACAAGCTCCCTTGGATAGCCTTTCCGGTAGAACGTATTGTGCCACAAGCAACAATATCCACTCTAAACAACTCCTTGAACAACTGCACTCCAGTGTAGAAATTATCTTCGTACAAATGGTGACCGTTGCTAAGCAGTCGTCTACCAGGTTCCCACACAATTCTTTCGCTAACTCCAAAAGTGGCCGGACAACCAGGAGGGTCAATACTGGAATCCCTACCAGTGTAGACCTGGAAATTATACACGTATCCTGTACTGCTTTCTGACAGCATTTACAATTTAATCCCACACCGTCCCCTCTTACTAGGAATGTACTGCTTAAAAACTGAACGCCCCTTGAAAAGGACCAAAGACTCGTCCACACTTATCTCTTTGCCTGGAACATAGACCTCTGAAAACGATCTACAAAATGATCAAGGACAGGCCTAATCTTAAAAAGACGGTCACAAACAGGGTGATCTTATGGCAAGGCTAAAGCTTTGCTTCTTCGTATGCTGCATTTTGTAGATAAATAGCAATTACGAGTCATAGTTGCAGGAAATATAGCCTTTGCCATCAAGGGACTAGTAGACCAATAAGAAGCCAGCGACGGCTTCCTTATCAACCCCATCAAAAAAGTCAAACCTAAAAACTTTTTCATCTCTTCAAGATAAGTGGGAACCCACTGAGTAGCTCTAGACTGTGGCCTAAGTCTGGCAGCGTTGTCCCTCAAATATTGCTCCACATACACATTAGTCTGCTCCACAATCTCTTCCAAAAATACACTGTCCATAAACAAGTGAAAGAAATTGACAGGCAAAAAGTTTTCCGTATTGACTCTACACCCTGGGAGACCAGTAAATGCAGGTAACTGTGGCTGCTCCATGTTTGGGGTAATCCAGGTGTCAGGTCTTCTAATGGGAAACCCTTCAGCCCCAGGCTGCTGCACTCTTGGCACATCAATGTCCTCCTCTAAAACAGGCCCTTCATCTGCACTAAGAGTGGCTTCCTTATCAGAAGAAACCTATTGGACAGAAAACTCACTGCCAGAATCTCTCACTTCCTCCTCTGCCTCAGATGCAGAGTCAGTCTCGTAATCATGGTCTGAAGACGACTCAAAAAGCATGCCAGCAACCTGCTGAGTGGTCACTGTGCAGCTAGCCATGATCCTCACTAACAACAAATGGATTGCCAACAACCACCAGCACTAAAATAAGTAATAAACAAAGTGTAGCTTTATCACAAAGAGTTATGTACTAAAAAACTATACTACTCACTTGTCTGAAAAAGCTACTCACCAGCAACTACTCTGCACAGACACAGCAATCACCAATGATATCCCACTAAAAAGCAAAAAGCAAATTAGACATATGACGACACAAATATCATTGTGCCCAAATCTAAGGACAATTTCACACACAATACTACATTTAGTACACCACCTACAAACATGTCATTCATGCATGTCAACAATACTCCTTTAGAGTAAATTGCTTTCACTTACCTAAAACACGCTACTATGCAAACCGCAGGACAACTACTGCCAAAACCGCAATGATCCACAACAAAGGAAGCAAAAGCTTTGAACTAGAACAAAAAGAAGAAATAAACTGTTATAATCACAAATACAAATACTTCGCCAGTTGACAAACACCCCGTCACCAACAACTTAGAAATTGTCCCTGGTGCCTAAATGTTTTCTGCCCCCCCTTGGGGGCAGATGGGCCTAAAACAAATAGGCCCATCTGTCCCCAAGGGGGCAGAAATGGCCAGCAGCTCTGTACCCTGTTTAGGGGGGGGGGGGTGTGACCCTTGCCAAAGGGGGCAAATGTGGGTGCCCCCAGCACAAAACAAACTAAGGGGAGCAAATAAATAATAATTCCCTTCATGTCTTGGTGGCTTCTGCCCTCTTGGGGGCAGATAGGCCGTAAAAAATAGCCCGATCTGCCCCCAAGGGGAGCAGAAATGGTCATCAGTAATGTCCCCCCCCCTTTGGGGAGCGACACTTGCAAAAGGGGCCGCCCCCCACCCACACAAAACACACACACACACAAGATCTCTGGTGCCTAAGTGGTTTCTGCCCTCCTTGGGGGCAGATGCCCCCAAGGGGGGCAGAAATGGCCAATACTAATTTTACCCCCTTTGGGCGGTGCGACCCTTGCCGAAGGGGTGCCCCCAAGCACACAAAACACACACCACACAATCCCTGGCGCCTAGTGGGATTCGACCCCCCCCGGGGCGAGATCGGCCAAAAACATGGCCGATCTAGCCCCGGGGGGGCTGAAACATATAAAAAATTATTGCCCCAGGGGCAGCGACCCTTGCCTAAGGGGTCGCTGCCCAAAAACATAAGGTAAACATAATCTCTGGTGATCTAGTGGTTTTGTGTGCATGGGTGAGGATCTTGAAAGTGATTCTTTTCTCTATGGGAAGCCAGTGCAGTGTATGCAGGTGTTGCGAGATGTGGCAGTGTCGAGGTAGGTCGAGGACCAGTCTGGCGGCGGCGTTCTGGATGTTTTATAGCTTGCGGGTGAGTTTCTTGTTGATGCTGGCGTAGAGTGTGTTGCCGTTGTCCAGTCTGCTGGTTATGAGAGCGTGTGTGATGGGCTTTCTATGTTTAAAGGGGATCCATTTGAAGGACTTGCATAGGAGGCTGAGGGTGCGGAAGCAGGTGGAGGTGCCTGAGTTGATTTGATGGTTCATGCTGAGGTTGGAGTCCAGGATGATTCCAAGGTTGCGGGCTTGGCTGGTAGGGGTGGGTGGCTACCAGGAGTCGTTCCACGCGTTGGGTTGAGGGCCCATGATGAGGACTATTGTCTTGTTTGCGTTGAGTTGAAGGCAGCTGTTTCTCATCCAGTTGGCGACTGCTTCCATGCCTTCGCAGAAGTTGTCTCTGGCTTTGTTGGGTTCGTTGGAGAGGATGAGTTGGGTGTCATTGGCATAGGAGATTGTTGATTCCGTAGCTTCTGACGATGGTGGCTAGCGGAGCCATGTAGATGTTAAACAGCGTGGGGCTGAGGGAGGATCCCTGGGGAACTCCGCAGGTGGTGGGGGTGGGGTCTGCGAGGAAGGGGGGTGAGTCTCACTCGTTGAGCTCTGCCGGAAAGGAAGGACTGGATCCAGTTGAGGGCCTTGTCTCTGATGCCGGCTCCATGGAGTCTTCATATCAGAGTGTGATGGGAGACTGTGTCGAGGCCGCCGAGAGGTCTAGCAGGATGTGCTGGCATCTCTCCCTTGTCGAGCAGGGATCAGATGTCGTCTGTTGCGGCCAGGACGGCTGTTTCGGTGCTATGGTTTTTCCTGAATCCGGATTGGGAGATGTCGAGGTTGTTGTGGTCTTATATAAATGTGGCGAGTTGGCTGTTGCCGCTTTTTTGATGACTTTCGCAGGAAATGGGAGTAGGGAGATGGGCCTGAAGTTTTTGAGGTCGGTGGGGTCTGCTGAGGGTTTCTTGAGGAGGGGGGTTGACCTCAGCGTGTTTCTAGTCGTCCGGGAAAGTGGCGGCAGCTAGTGAGCGGTTGATGGTGAGGCGGAGCTTGGAGGCGATGGTGTCTGCGGCTCTGTTGAAAATGTGGTGGGGGCATGGGTCTGTGGGGGCCCTGGAGTGTATGGACCGTATTCTTCTCAGAGCATTTTCGGTGGTGAGGGGGGGTCCAGGTGGTGATTGTTGGTTTGTTGGTGTCGGGTTTGGTAGAGTGGGTTCTGCGTGTAGGTTGTCCTTGCTGAAACTGTTGTAGATGGTCTTGATTTTGTGGTGGAAGTAGGTATTGAGTCTGTCACAGAGGTCCTGTGAGGGCGGGATGTCCGTTGTTTCACTGTTGGGTTGGGCGAAACCCCTTGATGAGGCTGAAGAGTTCCTTGCTGTTGTGTGCATGTGAGGAGATTCTGCCTTGTATAGCTTTCTTTCTGGTGTTTCTGATGAGTTGGTGGTGTGCGGTGGCGGCGGCTCTGAAGTTGCTATGGGCTTCTGTGGATTTGGTATTTCTCAAGATTTTCTAGAGGCAAATTTTCAGTGATCTGGCAGTCTTCATCCCCTTCCTGTCCCTTTCCTCAAACATTTTGCCATTTTGGCAATATGACAGCGTCTTGGTGTATCTGCAGAATCGGGCACTGACGCTCATAAAACAGGCCTACCAGCGATTTTGAGGTCAGACAGTGACTAGGCTGTAAATAGCAGCATATGTCCCAAGCCTCTCCAGTCATAGACCTTAAAACCTCTTTATTTCATTGTTAGTGGCACATAGCCATCCAGGAGAAGGCACGATCAGCTGCTTTTTTCAGAATATATTACATCTTGCAAGTGGGTCTACCATATTGTCCAATGGGGCTGTGTCCTGCCATTCCTTTTTGACACACTGCACCTTCACCTACATCCGAGCAGCTCTCAGAGGACCATCTGTCCTTTTTCTGCCAGGCGCTGCAGGCTGTATAAGCCAGAGGAGCCATAGAGAGGTTGACTGCCTGAGAAGTAGAGACTGGATGTTATTCCTGTAAAATCCTTGTGCAGAAGAATAATGGAGGCCTCCGTATTTTAGATCTTTCCCTCTCAATGCCTTTCTGTACAAGGAAAATTTCAGGATGCTCACTCTGGCCCTCCTTCTTTCTGGCCTGCATCTTGGAGACTGGATGCTGGTGCTAAACCTACAGAACGCCTGTTTTTACATGCCTCTTCTGCAGACTACTTTCAGAGTTGTGCAAAAGCATTTTCAGTTTGCGTGCCCCATTTTGTCCTCACCAGTGCTCCTCAAGCGTTCACAATGGTGATGGCAGTGGTTACTGTTCATCTGCTGAGGTCAGGTTTACTTTCTTCCTTTACATTGAAGATTGGCTGTTGAAGATGGGCTTGTCACAGTCACTCACAGACTACCTCCGAATGACAGTGAGACTCTTGACTTGGTTTGGGTTTTCAGTCTATCTGCTGGACTAACACCTGAATCCCTCTCAGAATCTCCCCTTCATCAGGGCCTTCATGGATTCGGTGTGATTTCTGGCCTTTCCTCTGGACCTCTGAGTTGAGGACATTCAGGCTGTGATTCAGAGGTTTCACCGGCTATCCTCGATTTCATTGAGAATGGTTCTAAGGCTTTGTGGCATGCTTGCCTCCTGCATTCTTCGGGCTGACTATGTCTTACTGCATATGCAAGTTGTGTGATGGGATCTGAAGTACCAGTGGACCAGGGGAACCTATCGGATTCCATCCAGGTGTCAGAGGAGTCCACAAAAGATCTGCAATAGTGGTTGCTTGACTGCTGTTGGTGCTGTGACAGACGTTTTTCCAAAGCCTACCTAGAATCACTTCTGGATTGGGAACACCATCTGGGAGAGGTGGAAATCAAAACACTCTGGTCTTCAGTGGAATCCTGCCTCCACATAAATCTGTTGGATCTGTGAGAAATTAGCTTGGCATTGTAGACTTTCCTGCCAGCCAGCAAGGGCAGGCTGGTTTAGGTTCTCATGTACAGGCCAACCAACACATAAGCAGCAACAAGCAGGCCGATTTGGGTATTTATGTCCTACACCTTTGGATTTGGCTGAGCCGTCCGGGCATTTACCTAGCAGTGTACCACCAGGGCTGACGAGCTCAGCCCTCTACGCCCATCTGGAGATGGAGCAAGGCATCTGACAGCAATAGGGAGAACCCTGACTTGATTTCTTCTCCACTGCAGAGAATGTGCGTTGCCAACAGTTTTGAGTGCTGGATAACCAAGAAAACTGTCCCTCAGCTACGCATTCTGCATGTGGTGGAGCATTGTTTTCCTGTACTCCTCACTGCTACCTCTCCCACCCAGGACTCTGAAGAAGATCAGGAATGACCAGACTCACGTCATCCTAGTGGCTCAGGATTGAGCCAGGTTGAGTATGGTACCAAAAACTGCTAGGCCTAAGCATCTGTCCTCCGATCACTCTGCTGCTTTGGCAGGATTTTTTGTTGCAGCAACATTGCTGGATCTTGCATCCAGGCCTGCACAATATGTATCTCCTTGCGTGGAGATTGAGCAGTGGCAGTTGACTCTGACCTACCTCCAAAAGTAGGTAATTTCATCCTGGCAGTCAGGAGTCTGTCCATAAAATCAGTGTATGCTGTCACCTGGGATGTTGGAACCATGGTGGATAGATGGATGGTTCTCTGTATTATTACTGCTACACACTGACTCGGAAGTAGCTTCAAGAAAGCTGGCTCATTCCACCTGCGCTAAGGCTTCTACCACTGCATTGGCAAACTGAGTGCATGTCCTAGATAACTGTCAGGCTGAGCGTCGGCATCTGTGCATATGTTTGAGCTTTATTAAATTGACAGTCTGGTCAGTTGGGATTGGCATTTTGCCCGCACTGTCGTGTAGGACTGTTTGGTCTGAGCCACTCTATAGACCCACCACCTCCGGAGGTGCTGCTTTGATAGCTGATCACAAGGTGAGGATTCTTCAGTCAGAGCAACTTGTTATTTGCCTTTGGTAATGCTGTTTCTAGTGGGTACTCCAACTGCACATTCCTCACCACTTTTCAACCTCCCCCTTCTGTGGCATAGTCTCCTTTTCCATGTAAAAAGGTTCCTATTTAGAAATCTGTGCACTAGTGTAGGAAGTTGGCTCTGTATGTGCTATTTCAAAGTAAGGAATAGCATGCACAGAGTCCAAGGGTTCCCCTTAGAGGTAAAATAGTGGTAAAAATAGATAATACTAATGCTCTATTTTGTGGTAGTGTGGTCGAGCAGTAGGCTTATCCAAGGAGTAGTGTTAAGCATTTGTTGTACATACACATAGACAATAAATGAGGTACACACACTCAGAGACAAATCCAGCCAATAGGTTTTTGTTATAGAAAAATATCTTTTCTTAGTTTATTTTAAGAACCACAGGTTCAAATTTAACATGTAATATCTTGTTCGAAAGGTATTGCAGGTAAGTACTTTAGGAACTTCAAATCATAAAAATTGCATGTATACTTTTCAAGTTATTGACAAATAGCTGTTTTAAAAGTGGACACTTAGTGCAATTTTCACAGTTCCTGGGGGAGGTAAGTTTTTGTTAGTTTTACCAGGTAAGTAGGACACTTACAGGGTTCAGTTCTTGGTCCAAGGTAGCCCACCGTTGGGGGTTCAGAGCAACCCCAAAGTCACCACACCAGCAGCTCAGGGCCGGTCAGGTGCAGAGTTCAAAGTGGTGCCCAAAACACATAGGCTAGAATGGAGAGAAGGGGGTGCCCCGGTTCCGGTCTGCTTGCAGGTAAGTACCCGCGTCTTCGGAGGGCAGACCAGAGGGGTTTTGTAGGGCACCGGGGGGGACACAAGCCCACACAGAAATTTCACCCTCAGCAGCGCGGGGGCGGCCGGGTGCAGTGTAGAAACCAGCGTCGGGTTCGCAATGTTAGTCTATGAGAGATCTCGGGATCTCTTCAGCGCTGCAGGCAGGCAAGGGGGGGGTTCCTCGGGGAAACCTCCACTTGGGCAAGGGAGAGGGACTCCTGGGGGTCACTTCTCCAGTGAAAGTCCGGTCCTTCAGGTCCTGGGGGCTGCGGGTGCAGGGTCTCTCCCAGGCGTCGGGACTTTGGATTCAAAGAGTCGCGGTCAGGGGAAGCCTCGGGATTCCCTCTGCAGGCGGCGCTGTGGGGGCTCAGGGGGGACAGGTTTTGGTACTCACAGTATCAGAGTAGTCCTGGGGTCCCTCCTGAGGTGTCGGGTCTCCACCAGCCGAGTCAGGGTCGCCGGGTGCAGTGTTGCAAGTCTCACGCTTCTTGCGGGGAGCTTGCAGGGTTCTTTAAAGCTGCTGGAAACAAAGTTGCAGCCTTTCTTGGAGCAGGTCCGCTGTCCTCGGGAGTTTCTTGTCTTTTCGAAGCAGGGGCAGTCCTCAGAGGATGTCGAGGTCGCTGGTCCCTTTGGAAGGCGTCGCTGGAGCAGGATCTTTGGAAGGCAGGAGACAGGCCGGTGAGTTTCTGGAGCCAAGGCAGTTGTCGTCTTCTGGTCTTCCGCTGCAGGGGTTTTCAGCTGGGCAGTCCTTCTTCTTGTAGTTGCAGGAATCTGATTTTCTAGGGTTCAGGGTAGCCCTTAAATACGAAATTTAAGGGCGTGTTTAGGTCTGGGGGGTTAGTAGCCAATGGCTACTAGCCCTGAGGGTGGGTACACCCTCTTTGTGCCTCCTCCCAAGGGGAGGGGGTCACAATCCTAACCCTATTGGGGGAATCCTCCATCTGCAAGATGGAGGATTTCTAAAAGTCAGAGTCACCTCAGCTCAGGACACCTTAGGGGCTGTCCTGACTGGCCAGTGACTCCTCCTTGTTTTTCTCATTATTTTCTCCGGCCTTGCCGCCAAAAGTGGGGCCTGGCCGGAGGGGGCGGGCAACTCCACTAGCTGGAGTGTCCTGCTGGGTTGGCACAAAGGAGGTGAGCCTTTGAGGCTCACCGCCAGGTGTGACAATTCCTGCCTGGGGGAGGTGTTAGCATCTCCACCCAGTGCAGGCTTTGTTACTGGCCTCAGAGTGACAAAGGCACTCTCCCCATGGGGCCAGCAACATGTCTCGGTTTGTGGCAGGCTGCTAAAACTAGTCAGCCTACACAGATAGTCGGTTAAGTTTCAGGGGGCACCTCTAAGGTGCCCTCTGTGGTGTATTTTACAATAAAATGTACACTGGCATCAGTGTGCATTTATTGTGCTGAGAAGTTTGATACCAAACTTCCCAGTTTTCAGTGTAGCCATTATGGTGCTGTGGAGTTCGTGTTTGACAAACTCCCAGACCATATACTCTTATGGCTACCCTGCACTTACAATGTCTAAGGTTTTGTTTTGACACTGTAGGGGTACCATGCTCATGCACTGGTACCCTCACCTATGGTATAGTGCACCCTGCCTTAGGGCTGTAAGGCCTGCTAGAGGGGTGTCTTACCTATACTGCATAGGCAGTGAGAGGCTGGCATGGCACCCTGAGGGGAGTGCCATGTCGACTTACTCGGTTTGTCCTCACTAGCACACACAAGCTGGCAAGCAGTGTGTCTGTGCTGAGTGAGAGGTCTCCAGGGTGGCATAAGACATGCTGCAGCCCTTAGAGACCTTCCTTGGCATCAGGGCCCTTGGTACTAGAAGTACCAGTTACAAGGGACTTATCTGGATGCCAGGGTCTGCCAATTGTGGATACAAAAGTACAGGTTAGGGAAAGAACACTGGTGCTGGGGCCTGGTTAGCAGGCCTCAGCACACTCTCAATTGTAAACATAGCATCAGCAAAGGCAAAAAGTCAGGGGGCAACCATGCCAAGGAGGCATTTCCTTACAACTAGTCATTCCTACCTGCTGAAGATGAGCTCCGTGTCTGAGGGCACAGACAGGCTTCTGAAAAAAACTGACTTCTGAATACATGAGTGGTGCTTATAGTTGTCTTTTTTCATCACTTATGAAGTTGCACAGCACCACCACCTGTGTGTAGGAGCACTGCTTTTTGAGTTATTGCATCAAGTCTGGCACTTGAGCATATTCACAAGGGGAGGAGACTGGATTGCTAAAGGTATCCACTAGAAGGAGCTTTACCAAAAGTAAGTAACTTGTCCTCTGTGGTGATAGCCAGAGGTGAGAGGCTTCCACCACTAATGCAATATGGTGTAGATTGTTGCAAAGTATTGAAGTTTGCATAATTTCTTTGACACTTTTTTCAATTTTTTTTTATTTTTTTTTAATATACTTGTAGGGAAGAACACTCCCAGAGGGCACAAGATTAGTGACTATTTTGAGGTACGTTGGTTCTCTAATGCTATATCCTTGGTAAATAATGCCCACTGGACTGTTTACCTTTTTTGTCACAATTTCTTGGATCGATATTACTGAAGCCATATGATTTATGAGATTGTTGGTAATATTGTGGTTGATGTCTGCCATAAATTATGGGATTTAAAGGATGCAGTCACTGTCTGCAGTAATATTACTTTAAATTTTATTTTGGAACATTGAAGTTACTTCAATAGTATTAAATGTTCATTCATAATATATGTTAATCTGAAGTATTGAAATATAAGATTGGGGACATGTCCATCATTGCTGTTCTCTGTAGTTAGCAAGAAACTGCACAATTTGTGTTTGTCAATGTATTGTAAAATCTATGTGTTTAGAAATGAAGCTAGGTCAGTCATTGGTGTATATGTGTTCATCCTTTTGCTGCCTTTCGTATAAGTTTGAAATAGGTCCTCAAGATGCAGTTAGGGCATACATATATACAAATACACCACACGTTCTGTGTTGCCCCACCCCAGGTGGCACCCTTTCTCTCTTCATTTTGTCGCCCTCAGTGTGGAGGTCGTTCTTTTTCTGGTGGTAGAAGGGAGTTTGCTGGTGCCTGCTCGTCTCTGAGCACCGGCAGACTTCTGGGGCTGCCTCATTAATAAGCATGTGACATTTCTCATACGGGATGGAACTGCGAGGGATTCCAAACCCATCTGAGGTCCATCATAGGATCATGTGCGGGGCTACTGGTAATAAGTCTAGGGCAGCCCTCATTTCCCCTGTAGGCATGCCGTCAGCTTGGCCACTTTTCAGGTTGAGTATAGCAGCGTGCAAGCGCTGCTCTTCTCAAATGTTGTAATCTATTCTGTGGGCTTAACCACGCCCATTTGACGGTCATCACTTTCATTTGTTCCTGGGCCTGCCTTTCAGAATTCTCTTGATTTTAAATGCTTTACGCTTGTTCCACCTTGAGGCTGCTTTGTTACGCCTTGCAGACTGACCCTGTTACGGCCATATACGTTTGTGTGGGCGCACTACTTTTTTCTTTTGTGTCTCGTCTTCGTTGTCCATGGCCCTTTGACGTTTCACAAACTAGATCAGAGGTGTTGCAGCACTTTGCGTGACGATTAGTCACTGTTACTGAATCAGTCATTTAAATTTTTCTTTTGTCTCTCCCCTTCGCCCTCTATGGCAGCCATGGCAGTTTGCAGCGCAAACTCGATATGATGTATTGGAACGTTTTGTATAAGGGCCAGTTACGTCACATTGTTATAGAATCAGAGTCATTTAAATTTTTAACCCTATTCCTAAATTCTTCCTACGTTTAGCAGTGGAAAAATAGACCAACTGCAGCCGTTTCAATAGAAAAAAACACAGAAATCCTCGGCACAGCGGGAGAGCCGATACTACATTATTCTCTCTACTCTGAAAACTCGCCCCATGATGCTTTGCGCGACATTCCTTTTACAAAGCATTTTTGGCCATACCTCCGGCTGTGGTGGTCTTAGAACAATGGAACCACCACCAAACCGTTCAGCACGACATGCTCTTTCTGTCTAAATCATCTCTGGGTCCCCACTCTGGGTTAGTGGGGTCCCCAAAGTAATAACCCCTTCCACCATTCACTGTCTTCTGTAATGCACTATGACCTCTAGGAGCTGTTCTGAGCATTACAATCAAGATACTTCAATATCCGCTGCCTTGTTTGTAATAATCTAGTAGGCCTGAAAATGTGTAAGGCGTGGGACTCCAAGTCTCCATTTCCTGATTAAGTTCGTACAACTCCTGAGAAGCATTGTGAATTAACCAATTGTGTGTCTGTGGTCTAGTAAAGAGCCATACACTAAAGATTTTTATTTAACCTAAATAAAAATCCAAACCATGTCTGATTCCTTTCTAATGTACAGACACACGTATGTATACCTCAGCAGGAAACCAGACTTTTTTTTTTTTTTTTCTTAGCCTGAGGAGAAAAAAGATCCAGTAACCTCTGGCTCCTTACAAGCAGTTCATGTGTAACCTCACTTGCACTGTTGATGGTAGTAAGCAGATTTTCATGATGTTCTGCAAAATCTAGTGACTACAACCTCAAATGGGTTTTTCAGTATGGACAAAGCTCACTTGTTTCCAACCCAGACAATTCAGTGCTCATCAGCTGAGTGTTTCTGCATCTTGAGTGTTTAGTCCATATTCAAGAAATAGTGACAGTTTTCGCCTTCGACTAGTCAGGCCAGAGCGGTGCTGTGCTGCGGTTCCCAGGCATCATTACCTTTATGTTGCTAGTTCCTCATGTCAATCTCTGAACATGACTGTTACAGTAGATGATGCATGTGAGGAAATGCCTCCTTGACATGGTTACCCCCTACCTTTTTGCCTTTGCTGATGCTAAGTTATGATTTGAAAGTGTGCTGGGACCCTGCTAACCAGGCCCCAGCACACCAGTGTTCTTTCCCTGAACTGTACCTTTGACTCCACAATTGGCACAACCCTGGCACTCGGGTAAGTCCCTTGTAACTGCCACCCCTGGTACCAAGGGCCCTGATGCCAGGGAAGGTCTCTAAGGGCTGCAGCATGTCTTATGCCACCCTAGGGACCCCTCACTCAGCACATGCACACGGCTTCACAGCTTGTGTGTGCTGGTGGGGAGAAAATGGCTAAGTCGGCATGGCACTCACCTCAGAGTGCCATGCCAACCTCACACTGCCTGTGGCATAGGTAAGTCACCCCTCTAGCAGGCCTTACAGCCCTAAGGCAGGGTGCACTATACCATAGGTGAGGGCATATGTGCATGAGCACTATGCACCTACAGTGTCTAAGCAAAACCTTAGACATTGTAAGTACAGGGTAGCCATAAGAGTATATGGTCTGGGAGTTTGTCAAACACGAACTCCACAGTTCCATAATGGCTACACTAAAAACTGGGAAGTTTGGTATCAAACTTCTCAGCACAATAAATGCACACTGATGCCAGTGTGCAATTTATTGTAAAATATACCCAGAGGGCATCTTAGAGATGCCCCCTGAATACCTACCTGACTTCTAGTGTAGGCTGACCAGTTTCTGCCAGCCTGCCACACACCAGACATGTTGCTGGCCACATGGGGAGAGTGCCTTTGTCACTCTGTGGCCAGGAACAAAGCCTGTACTGGGTGGAGGTGCTTCTCACCTCCCCCTGCAGGAACTGTAACACCTGGCGGTGAGCCTCAAAGGCTCACCCCTTTTGTTACAGCGCCCCAGGACATCCCAGCTAGTGGAGATGCCCGCCCCTCCGGCCACTGCCCCCAGTTTTGGCGGCAAGGCTGGAGGAGATAATGAGAAAAACAAGGAGTCATCACCCACCAGTCAGGACAGCCCCTAAGGTGCCCTGAGGTGACCCATACCTTGAGAAATCCTCCATCTTGAAGTTTGGAGGATTCCCCCAATAAGATTAGGGATATGCCCCCTCCCCACAGGGAGGAGGCACAAAGAGGGTGTAGCCACCCTTAAGGACAGTAGCCATTGGCTACTGCCCTCCCAGACCTAAACACACCCCTAAATTCAGTATTTAGGGGCTCCCCAGAGCCCAGGAAATCAGATTCCTGCAACATGAAGAAAGAAGGACTGCTGACCTACAAGCCTGCAGAGAAGGAGGAAGACGACAACTGATTTGGCCCCAGCCCTCCGGCCTGTCTCCAACTTCAAAATCCTGCCCCAGCGACGCATCCGACAGGGACCAGCGACCTCTGAAGCCACAGAGGCCTGCCCTGGACTACAGGACCAAGAAACTCCTGTGAACAGCGGGCCTGTTCAAAACCAGCTACTTCTTTGCAACAAAGAAGCAACTTCCAAAGACTTCACGTTTCCCGCCGGAAGCGTGAGACTCTACACTCTGCACCCGACGCCCTGGCTCAACCTGCAGAAAACCAACACCTCAGGGAGGACTCCCCGGCGACTGCGAGCCCGTGAGTAACCAGAGACAACCCCCGTGAGCCCCCACAGCGACGCCTGCAGAGAGAATCCAGAGGCTCCCCCTGACCGCGACTGCCTGTAACAAGAGACCCGACGCCTGGAACCAACACTGCACCCGCAACCCCCAGGACCTGAAGGAACCGAACTTTGATGCAGGAGTGACTCCTGGTGCGACCCTCTGCCTTGCCCAGGTGGTGGCTGTCCCAAGAAAGACCCCCCGTGCTTGCCTGCACCGCTACAGTGACCCCCGGGTCCCTCCATTGAACCCTATACAAAACCAGACACCTGCTTTGCACACTGCACCCGGCAGCCCCTGTGCTGCTGAGGGTGTATTTTGTGTGCCTACTTGTGCCCCCCCCCCCCCAGTGCTCTACAAAACCCCCCCAGGTTTGCACCCCGAGGACGCAGGTACTTAACCTGCTGGCAGACTGGAACCGGAGACCCCTGTTCTCCATAGGCGCCTGTGTGTTTTGGGCACCTCTTTGACCTCTGGTGGTGTGGTAACTTTGGGGTTGCCTTGAACCCCCAACGGTGGGCTTCCTATGCCCCAGTACTGAGACTTGTAAGTGTTTTACTTACCTCCTAATCTAACCTTTACTTAACCTCCCCAGGAACTGTTGATTTTTGCACTGTGTCCACTTTGAAAATAGCTTATTGCCATTTTTACAAAGACTGTACATGATATTGTTTTCATTCAAAGTTCCTAAAGTATCTAAGTGAAGTACCTTACATTTAAAGTGTTTAATGTAAATCTTCAACCTGTGGTTCTTAAAATAAAGAAAAAATATTTTCTTAGAATATAAAAAGCTATTGGCCTGGAGTAAGTCTTTGAGAGTGTGTTCCTCATTTATTGCCTGTGTGTTTACAACAAATGCTTAACACTGCCCTCTGATAAGCCTACTGCTCGACCACACTACCACAAAATAGAGCATTAGAATTATCTACTTTTGCCACTATCTTACCTCTAAGGGGAACCCTTGGACTCTGTGCACACTATTTCTTACTTCGAAATAGTATATACAGACCTAACTTCCTACAATGCACTATCGGTGGAATTAATTCTGTGGAAATTAGCAAAATGTAATCTTCCTTCTGTTAATCAGTCTAGTCCCTGCTCTTGATGGGCCATTTTTAACAATTTTCAGGGGATAATCACTTCTTTCTCCTTGGCTCTAGGTGAAAATACTGATGGTTTCGAACCATTAATCTTTACATGCTATGCATTATTTTGCCATGTAATGTGTGGCTATTGGAATTGTTTTTAAGTCTTTTTTTTTTTTTTTTTTTTTTTTTTTCCTCCTTTGGTCCTCGTTAACCATTTGTGACATGCCCATTCCCCTGTGATGTCTGATGTACGCCACCAGAAACCCCTGTACGTGATCACCATCTTGAGATTCTTTTTTCTGCTATTGGGTCTGGAAGCACTTTTTGGAAGCCTATGAATCATTGGAGCGGAGCGTATATGATTTGTCAGGGGACTTTCGATTATAGAACCAAATAACAGGAAACATTGTAGGCTACAACAAGCATCAAGAGAAATTATGTAAAAATAGAGATAGACTCTTTAAAAGGTAACTTTGTGGAGCTTTTAGGTAGTAGCACAAGACTGTACTGAGATTTTGCTGACCTCTTTGGACTCAGAGTCCTCTAAGACACCCTGGATAATGAAATCTTGGTTCACTGGAGGGAAGTTAAAATGCAGCAGACAACACGGTTAAAGCCAAAAGCCACTGTTGGTGGTAAACCCTCTGATTCCACTTCAACCCAGATGCCCGTCTCAAGTGATTGAGAATAGGGGAAGGAGAAGAGGTGAATGAAATTGAAACTCTGCTGCTGAAGAGAAAGACATCCTTGATACAGAACAATGGGCACTCAACCTGAAACAAAATGGGCCAGAATGGCAGCACTGATTCAAAGAAAAAAGGATTTCGATAATTACCTCAAGGGATTTCGAATCCCGTCAGGGAGGAAAAAAGAATGGGAGGAGGAAGACATTGAGCTACAAACCTCAGCACACCTGAACCACAAGAGGAAGGCCAGTTTGAGAAAGATCCATAGACAGATGGGTGCTAGGAAGACCTGGAGGCCCAATTACTTGAAGAGTGCATCAACACATACCATTCTGGACATTCACCCACGAACAACACTACTGAATACAATACCCTCATAAAGAGAGTAGTGGACATTTGTGAAGTAAACCTACAGAGGAGCAAACCAAGCCTTGTTTACTGCTAGAAACTCTGTTACAATCATAGAGGAAGAACCGGTACAGATGCTACCTAGTGTCTTTGATCAGGGTAATAAGCTAGCCACCAGAGTGGCTCTATAATTGCCAGCACAGTGAAGAGGATAGGCAAAGCTCCAGCAGCTGTAAGACGTTGGATGGATAAGGAGAGCACCAGGATGGAGGTAGCTGGCCAAAAAAGTGGTGAGAACTTGCACCACATTGGATTATATCCCGTTGGGATATACTGCTAAGCTGATATAGCCATCAGCAACAGGAGGAGACAGGAGTTGATGCACTATCTCACGGACCAAAATAGTAAGAGATAATGCAGAAATACAGAATGGAAAGACTGTCTAACACCAGGTTAAACTCAGTAATGCATGCAGTGGGCATAGCTAGAAGACGGATGCGCTCAGGCTGTGCCATAAGGAGACATGTCTAGCAACCAGTGTATGGGTTCAGGGAAGAGATTCAGTCTCAGAATGTCTTTCACATTAGAAAACCCTTTTAAGATTTACATTGGATGCTTCACTCCAACAAAAAAAAGGAAAATAAAACTGCAAAGGCAGTGGGGCTTTTATTGTTCAGAGGGTTTTTTTCAGGAGAGGAACAACTGCTCCTAAGTGACTCCCCCTCGTGCACCCCTCCCTCTTTCCCCTCTCCCTCCTGTAAGAAGAGGCCCTCAAACCACTGTTGCACCACAGACAAGTATATACACAGAACAGGTCAAAGCAACAATGGCAGTACACCGCAACAATAGCGGTACACCACAACATCCCTTTCATGACTGCCAGAGGAAGAGGCCAGGCGTCAACAGTCTGTGCCCGTAGCCGAGGAGCTTCCTTATAGAGGTCGCCCTACAAACGAACCCAGTAGGGAGGCAAGATAGAAGGGTTCCTTTAGGAGCAGAGAGCAATCACCTCCAACAAATGGGTACTCAGTCATACAACATTGCTGTTGACATGGAGTGGAAGACCTTGTAAAAAAAGAAAGCAAACAATAGAAAGTGTACAAAAGCAGCAAATCGACCAGGGAGTGTACTTTCTTTACTCTCTTGTTCTAAAACCAGAATAGACATTGACAAAAATTCATCTAGACCCAGAAGTTCAAAATGGCCAAACTTCAAGAAATCAGACACTCCTAAGGAAAGGGGACTGCATGGTGATCCTAGACCTCCAAGACTTTTAACCTGAATGTGTTGATGGGAAGAAATTCCTCAGATTTGTAGTGTACAAGGTATGTTACCACGTCAAGGTACTTCCATCTGGGATGACATTGGCACCAAGGGTTTTTACAAAATGTCTTGCAATGATGGCAGCACACTTGGGAGGTCAGGGGATTCATACCTAGATGTTGGGCTTAATGTAAAAATGCCTAAGAAGCATACGGACAGTGATGCTATCTTTAAACCTAGAGAAATTATCTTCAGTCCCTGAGAAGAAACACTCATTCTCGGTTGCAAGATTGAATATGTGGGAAGCCAGGGTTTTCATGATTCAAAAGAAAGATTTTGGCTTTGACACAGCAAACTGTTTTCACCAGAGGAGAAAACCTCTATCGGCGAGAACTGTACTGCTAACCTCTGATACTCCATACTAGGTGCCACATGAGGCCAGTCCAGGAGTGACTTCATAACCAGTGGTCACAGGCAACTGGGAGTTGGGAAGATCTTGTGGTTTTCCCAGAGAAAGTTCAAAAAGAGAGATGTTGTAATACAGAAAACATTGTGGAACATTTAAACACCTAGCTACCTCTGGGGCTGTCTTTACAGATGCTCTGAAGGGGTTCCAGGCGCATGTCAAGGAAAAAGCTGTACAAATCTAGATGTAAAATACAACAGCATTTTATCCCAACAAACATAGAGGAACACTCACATGCACTGTCCAAACTAACCCAGGGCATTTAGAAAAGACACACCCTAGCATGCATTCAAAACACAGAAGCAGATAAGTTATGCAGGCAGGCACTTGCTTCGCAACAGTGGGAGCTAAAGCAAAGAATAGTGGAGAAAGTTTTCATGGAATAGATTACACCAGAAATAGAGCTGTTTGCTATGCACGAAAACGCTAAATGCCAAGACTTTGCATCCAGTAATGAATACCTCCCATCATGAAAGAAGGGTCTGTTTGATTGGTGAGAGAGACTTGCATATACCTTATCCCGCCCGATTGCACTGTACCATTAGTGATCAACAGGTGCCACAGACACTCATGACTTTAAATTTGATAGCCAAATAAGGTTTGTGGACCTAGTGGAGGTGTCACAAGGTAGGGTGATAGTGACCCATCTCTCAGTACATGCTAACAATGAAATTGGGCAGGTGTACCGCCTGAAGATGGTCAGTCTCAGCCTAGTAGCTTTGCTCCTAAAGACCTAAAATTCAGACGCTTGTAGCTTCCTCAGAGATGCATGGAAGTCTTCGAGAAGGTAGAAAACCTAAAGCAGTAGATTGTTATTCCGTTAAATGGAACAAGCTTATCCAGTGCTGTAGCAAAGGAGGACTGATAGACAGCAATACAAAACACACTACCGTTTGGTACCTAACACATCATTAAGGATACACTTAACTGTTTAGTGAAATACTCAAAGGGCACCATAGGAAGAAGTTATCAAAAGATTCATAGTGGAGGCAGAAAGAATGGCACTGCCTAGATTGGCATCCAGAGTGTCACTTAAACATGGTATTAGTTTAGCTATCCTCCTGAGGCCACATTTTTAACCCATGCAAAAAGCAGAACTAAAATACTGAAAACTCATGACTGGCATTCTCATTGCATCACTTCACTATATGGTGTCACTGAGCACTCGCAGTACAAGACACATACTGTAGGAAGTTGGCTCTGTATGCACTATTTCAAAGTAAGGAATAGTATGCACAGAGTCCAAGGGTTCCCCTTAGAGGTAAGATAGTGGCAAAAAGAGATAATACTAATGCTCTATTTTGTGGTAGTGTGGTCGAGCAGTAGGCTTATCAAAGGAGTAGTGTTAAGCATTTGTTGTACATACACACAGGCAATAAATGAGGAACACACACTCAGAGACAATTCCAGGCCAAAAGGTTTTTGTATAGAAAAATATCTTTTCTTAGTTTATTTTAAGAACCACAGGTTCAAATTCTACATGTAATATCTCATTTGAAAGGTATTGCAGGTAAGTACTTTAGGAACTTTGAATGATCACAATAGCATATATACTTTTTACATAAAACACATATAGCTATTTTAAAAGTGGACACTTAGTGCAATTTTCACAGTTCCTAGGGGAGGTAAGTTATTGTTAGTTCTTGCAGGTAAGTAAACCACCTACGGGGTTCAAATTGGGGTCCAAGGTAGCCCACCGTTGGGGGTTCAGAGCAACCCCAAAGTCACCACACCAGCAGCTCAGGGCCGGTCAGGTGCAGAGTTCAAAGTGGTGCCCAAAACACACAGGCTTCAATGGAGAAGGGGGTGCTCCGGTTCCAGTCTGCCAGCAGGTAAGTACCCGCGTCTTCGGAGGGCAGACCCAGGGGGGTTTTGTAGGGCCCTGGGGGGGACACAAGTCCACACAGAAAGTACACCCTCAGCAGCGCGGGGGCGGCCGGGTGCAGTGTGCAAACAAGCGTCGGGTTTGTAATAGGAATCAATGGGAGACCAAGGGATCTCTTCAGCGGTGCAGGCAGGCAAGGGGGGGGCTCCTCGGGGTAGCCACCACCTGGGCAAGGGAGAGGGCCTCCTGGGGGTCACTCCTGCACTGGAGTTCCGATCCTTCAGGTCCTGGGGGCTGCGGGTGCAGGGTCTTTTCCAGGCGTCGGGATTTTGGATTCAGACAGTCGCGGTCAGGGGGAGCCTCGGGATTCCCTCTGCAGGTGTCGCTGTGGGGGCTCAGGGGAGACAACTTTGGTTACTCACAGTCTCTGAGTCGCCAGGGGGTCCTCCCTGTAGCGTTGTTTCTCCACCAGTCGAGTCGGGGTCGCCGGGTGCAGTGTTGCAAGTCTCACGCTTCTTGCAGGGATTGCAGGGGTCTTTAAATCTGCTCCTCTGGAAACAAAGTTGCAGTCTTTGTTGAACAGGGCCGCTGTTCTCGGGAGTTTCTTGGTATTTTGGAAGCAGGGCAGTCCTATGAGGATTCAGAGGTCGCTGGTCCTGGGGAAAGCGTCGCTGGAGCAGTTTTCTTCTGAAGGAGGGAGACAGGCCGGTAGGGCTGGGGCCAAAGCAGTTGGTGTCCCCGTCTTCTCTGCAGGGGTTTTTCAGCTCAGCAGTCCTCTTCTTCGTAAGTTGCAGGAATCTAAATTCTTAGGTTCAGGGGAGCCCTTAAATACTAAATTTAAGGGCGTGTTTAGGTCTGCGGGGTTAGTAGCCAATGGCTACTAGCCCTGAGGGTGGGTACACCCTCTTTGTGCCTCCTCCCAAGGGGAGGGGGTCACATTCCTATCCCTATTGGGGGAATCCTCCATCTGCAAGATGGAGGATTTCTAAAAGTTAGTCACTTCAGCTCAGGACACCTTAGGGGCTGTCCTGACTGGCCAGTGACTCCTCCTTGTTTTTCTCATTAATTCCTCTGGCCTTGCCGCCAAAAGTGGGGCTGTGGCCGGAGGGGGCGGGCAACTCCACTAGCTGGAGTGCCCTGTGGTGCTGGAACAAAGGGGGTGAGCCTTTGAGGCTCACCGCCAGGTGTTACAGCTCCTGCCTGGGGGAGGTGATAGCATCTCCACCCAGTGCAGGCTTTGTTACTGGCCACAGAGTGACAAAGGCACTCTCCCCATGTGGCCAGCAACATGTCTCGAGTGTGGCAGGCTTCTAAAACCAGTCAGCCTACACGGGTAGTTGGTTAAGGTTTCAGGGGGCACCTCTAAGGTGCCCTCTGGGGTGTATTTTACAATAAAATGTACACTGGCATCAGTGTGCATTTATTGTGCTGAGAAGTTTGATACCAAACTTCCCAGTTTTCAGTGTAGCTATTATGGTGCTGTGGAGTTCGTGTTTGACAGACTCCCAGACCATATACTCTTATGGCTACCCTGCACTTACAATGTCTAAGGTTTTGCTTAGACACTGTAGGGGCACAGTGCTCATGCACTGGTGCCCTCACCTATGGTATAGTGCACCCTGCCTTAGGGCTGTAAGGCCTGCTAGAGGGATGACTTATCTATACTGCATAGGCAGTGTGAGGTTGGCATGGCACCCTGAGGGGAGTGCCATGTCGACTTACTCGTTTTGTCCTTACCAGCACACACAAGCTGGCAAGCAGTGTGTCTGTGCTGAGTGAGGGGTCCCCAGGGTGGCATAAGATATGTTGCAGCCCTTAGAGACCTTCCCTGGCATCAGGGCCCTTGGTACCAGGGGTACCAGTTACAAGGGACTTACCTGGATGCCAGGGTGTGCCAATTGTGTAAAACAAAAGTACAGGTTAGGGAAAGAACACTGGTGCTGGTGCCTGGTTAGCAGGCCTCAGCACACTTTCAATTCAAAACATAGCATCAGCAAAGGCAAAAAGTCAGGGGGTAACCATGCCAAGGAGGCATTTCCTTACACATACAATGCATGATTACACCATCTAGTGGGTGGGTCCAAAATCCTTATTTTGTTTTTCCACCTTTGGGCATCCACGACCATTTGGTAGGTTTCCATCCCCCTTTGAGGTATGACCTCAAAATCCCCGTGGTGGTCGGCAACTTCTCTTTTTTGCTGTTTGGTTCAGAAGTACATGACTTCTGGAAACAACACCAAAAAACACTGAAAATAATATAATCAGAAGGACACTGAGAACAAACATGATTCTATACGACAGTACTTGTCAGTGACTGCCGGAAAACGCTGAATGCCACACAAAAGGCTGAAGATAAGGTACCTTCATAATGGGCCTCAACCCTATAGGTCGGAGAATGCATCCCTGCGAGTTCACAATGGGCCTGAGACATGAAAAAACCCTTTTCGATTTTGCACAAACAAAGGCAGAGAGGTGCAAGGCCTGTTACAAATTTCTTCAGAAGACTCTGAAGGTGAGGAAAAAACTAAAATAGACCCACTGTGCCATGGCCCAGTCACGAACCATAGTAAACTCTCAAGAGAACTGAGACTATCCAGTGATGAGGAGATGCAGTAAGAAGCATAGGGGGTGCATATCCAGGTGTCAAAGGAGATCAGGCCAACTAAGTGGATGGGGCACCAGAGGAGGACATGGAGCCAAAACAATCATGATACCGAAAACCTTGGACTTTAACTCTGTTAGGCAACCCCGATGCTGAAGCAACCAGCAGCTGAGGGAAAGCACAGAGTAAAAGAGTTCCATGAGTTAAAATACTACAACACTGATGGGAGCAACCCTTCAAAGAGTGACACAGCTTCGAAAGGGGATCGAGATTGAGTATAGAGAAAAGAGCCACAGCGGAATTCAACTCTAAAGAGAAGCACCAATTATACGCTCGACTCTGGAGGAAGAACTCTTTTACGCAATGGAGACTTAGGCCCTCATTATAAACATGGCGGTAAAGACCGCCATGCCCCCGGTGGCGGAAAACACCGCCACTGGCATGGCGGTCTGGACCGCCACAAGTGGCTCTACGCCACCGCCAGGCTACCACTGACAGGCAGCCTGATGATGGCGGATTTCTCCATCCCGACAGGGCAGCGCTGCCCTCTGGATAAAGAACCCGTTTTCCTCCAGCCTCTCCCTGGTGGTTTGGTGGTTATCCTCACCAGGTAAAGGCTGGCAGAAGGGGTGCTCTGGGGCCCATGTGCACAGCCCTGTCGCGCCAGTCACTGCCTAATTTACGGGCAGTGATATGCGCGACGGGTGCTGCCGCACCTGCCGCACTGAGGCATTGACGACCGCTCCATGTGGACCCAGCGGAATGGTGATTATACAACCAGCGGGGTCCTCTACGGGCTGGCGGTCTGTGTTTCTGTGAAGTCCCACCGTGTTTATAATGAGGCCCTTAGTATGAGCTGGGAGATCTTGAGAGCAGCATTGAAACACCCTGGTGCTAAAAACAATATTCCTAGCACTGACAGATTTCCACAAATTGATCTTGAAAAACCCAGTACAAATAAAAACAGACAGCACACCTACCATATTCTACCTTAACAGTCGAGTGAACAAGGCCATTCATGTTATCCAAACTAGCACAGAACACCAGAGATGGGCTGTACAGAGGAAATAACACAGAGGCAGATCAACTAAGCAGACAAGCAGCCTCACATGAATGGGAGTTAAGCTAAGAAATAGCTTGGACAGTGTTTTTAGAATCGGGCACACAAAAAATGAACTTGTTCACAACTCATGAAAATGCAAAATAACAAATTTGCACCCAGGTATCCTCACCAATCGTCCCAGAGAAATGCCCTGTCAATAGACTGGTATGGGATATTTGAATATCCCTTTCCATCGATCCCAGTGATAGATACGGTTAGTGATAAGTGGTTGCAGAGAAACAAGACATTGATCGTAACTGCTCCACAATGGCCACACAGGCATGGTTCTGAAACTTGATGGAGATGCACAGAAAAGTGTTATTAGAATACCTCCTCGCCATAATATGCCATGCATGGGTGGTGAAGTATGTCACTTGCATCAGCCACTCTACCACAGAGACACATGGAAATATTGGTTGCACGGACTCTATTTTACTTTTATATTGGAGACGATGTGGAGATTAATCACACATTAATTTGTTTTCTACTATGATCTATACATGAGATCTATATCTGTTTTGAGATAAGACTTACGATTTATCAATTATGTTTGGAGATATGTAGATATGTGTTATTTTTTGTGATTCCGATGTCTTGATGTTGTCTATATGTTAGTCGTATGTTCTACGTGCTTTCAGTCATATATGGCCTTGTTTGTATATTTGTTGTGTGTTATGATTTGGTTAAGGGGGAGTTTTATGTATATTTTGGATTAAATATTTTGTACGAATTAGAAGATTCATGCATATTTATTTATGGTTTGATCATTAAAAAAATAAAAACACATTATATATCTTTAAAGGTTTCTCTGTGTTACATTAAGCTGTCTCTTCATATCTATAGGAGAGAGATATACTTTTGATTATTGTACTTTTCCCTGAATCTCTCTCCTTATGAGGCCAGGGACCCTGTACTTCCTTGTTTGATTCATGGTAGCCAGCCACCACTTTCAGTTCAGAGTGCTACCCTTTGGGCTCAAATCCGACCCCCAGATTTTCACAAAGTGCTTAACCACAGTGGCTGCATATCTGAGACGTCTCAAGCACCAGGTATTACCATATCTGGACGATTGGTTACTAAAGGCTCAGAATATCTCTGCTCTGCGTCACTCCTTCAAGACCACGTTACATCTCTTCCAACAACTAGGTCTCACTCTCAACAGAGACAAGTCACAGCTCCAGCCTACCAGAAGGATAGTGTTTCTGGGTGCTATATTGGACATGACTCTTACAAAAGCCTTTCCTGCAGAAGAACGCCAACTCAAGCTTTTGACCTTGGCAAAATTAGTTCGAACAAAAAGTCTCTTTCAGTTCGGAGGTTCAAATCTTTACTGGGGATGATGTCCTCCTGTATCAACCTAGTTTCACACTGTCCTCTTCAAATGCACCCTCTACAGGAAGAGCTTGACAAACAGTGGAAGCAGGGGCAGGCGCAATGGTCCTTCGGGCACATCATTCACATAACTCCAAGAATGGTCAAAACCTGCAAACATTTCAGTTGGTCTGGACTTCCTGAATCAAATCCCTCCATTCTCCAGCACAACGGATGCTTTGATGGAGGGATGGGGAGCATGTCTCCAAGATCTGCAGGTCAGTGGCAGATGGCCCAGTTCTCACGCAACGCTGCACATCAACCTCCTCAAACTCAGAGCTGCGTACCTTACACTAAGCTTTTCTACCAAGAATCTGAGATTCGTCAGTGCTGGTCCGGACGTACAATACTACCACCATGCACTACATAAACAAGCAAGGCGGAACTCGGTCTCGCTCACTCTCCACAGAAGCTCAGCTCATCTGGACCTGGTGCATTCAGAATTCAGTACACATACGGGCGGAACATCTTCTGGGAGTCAGCAACACCACAGCAGACTCTCTAAGCAGGCTGAGCACATCTTCACACGAGTGGGAACTGAACCAAACCACGCTGGATGCAGTCTTCCGCAGGTGGGGACACCGAACCTGGACCTCTTTGCAATGCCTCAGAACGCGAAATGCCGGTTTTATGCAAGCTGGCATCCCCAGCCAGGGTCATGGGGAAATGCCCTTTCAATAGCATGGTCAGGGATTTATGCTTACTCCTTTCCTCCGAAACCCTTCTTCCTCAGGTCATCAGCAAGATCAAATAGTAGCCCTGCCAGATAATTCGAATTGCTCCAGCTTGGCCACGTCAACCGTGGTACACAGAGCTTCTGTTGCTGTTGTCCTCCCATCAAGCTAGCACCCATTCTGGGCCTGCTAACGATCAACCAGGGCCAAGTGAGGCATCCGGATCCCAAGCATCTCAGGTTATGTGCATGGCTCCTGAGTTCAATGAATTTGTCCATCTAAACATTCCTATGGACTATCAAACAGTTTTAGCTAAAGCTCGGGCAGACAGCACCAATAAGACATATACATTAAAATGGAAGCGGTTTTGTTTATGGTGTTCTGCGAATGGTGTTCATCCGCTTACATCTGCTCCAGTTCAGGTTTTACCGTACCTTCTCCAACTGGCGAAGTCTGGTCTCGCCCATGCTTCCATTAATGCCCACTTAGCTGCTGTTTCCAGATATAGGCGACCATCCAAACGACCGTCTCTCTGGTCTCATTGGCTGATAAAGCAGTTTATGAAGGGCTTATTCCGATCCTTTCCTTCAGCCAAACAACCTCCTCCATCTTGGCAACTGAATACAGTCCTAACTCAGTTGATGAAGGAGCCATTCAAACCTATTCATAAATCAGACATTAAGTATCTTACCTGGACGGTAGCACTCCTCTTAGCATTGACATCAGCTCGCAGAGTAAGCAAGATTCAAGCCTTTACCATCCAAGAGCCTTTCTCGAGGTTTACAGATGACACAGTCATCCTACGGACAAACCCGAACATCATCCCAAAGGTGCCAACTGATTTCCACATGAATGAGCCAGTGGTCCTAAGGACTTTCTTTCCTGGAGCCCAGACTGGAGCAGAAAGATTGCTGCATTCTTTGGACGTCAAGCGATGCCCTAAATTTTATTCGCAGCGCACATCCTCAATCAGAAGATCCAGTCAGCTGTTTGTGGCATTTAGTGCACCCAGGAGAGGGCTTCCTGTTTCTAAACAAACCATCTCCAGATGGATTTCTAGTGCCATAGCCTTTTGCCACCAAAAAGCTGGTCGAACGCTGGACAGTAAAGTTTGTGCACATTGTTCACTTGCAGTGTCCACTTCTTGTGCACTCTTCTCCGGAGTGTCCCTTCCAGACATCTGTCGTACAGCCACGTGGAGGACAACACACACTTCACGAAGCACTACTGCCTGGATGCTGAATCGCTCCATGATGCCGCAGTAAGTCAAGCAGTTCTTAGACTTTTGTTCAGATAAGGTGAGCTGTTTGTTTCCCTCCATCCGCTTCAGATTTAATTACATTTTCTGGTTATTATTTACTTACCTTTCTTGCATATTTATATGTATGCGTGTTTACAGCATTATTTTATTGCTATGCATATAACTGTCTGACATTATTTATAATGATTGACATAGACAGTATTTCTTGGTACAGAAAATGTTACTTACTGCCTGCTATTCTATTCAAACATGTGAATCTATGAAAGTTCCAATACTGGAGTAAGAAATAAGTTACTTACCTGTAACTGTAGTTCTCCAGTATTGGACACTTTCATAGATTCATATGCGCCCGCATGCCTCCCCGGGGAGCTCACCTTCTCTCTTTTCAGTGTGCTGGGTTCTTTCAGCACTCGTGCTGGGAAAATCTGAGGGAAGGCAGCTCCTCACAGGTGGTTCTAAAGGGGTGAGGCAATCTGATTGGCTCAAGTTTGAGTTTGGGTATATTTTACAAAACGACTAGGATGGGTTATTGTATTGAGGCCTACTTCATGTATTGTATGCATACATCTTCAGGCCTGGTTATATAATTCCACCGGGGACTCCCATCTCGACGACTGGGAGGTATTCAAGCGTGTGAATCTATGAAAGTGTCCAATATTGGAGAACTACAGTTACAGGTAAGTAACTTATTTCTTCTTTCAGTCCTATTCTCAGACTGGTTCACAGGCCCAGCATCTTAACTTTTTACTATTTCATATGAAATGCATTAATAATCAGACTTTAGTGTTCCCTATCCCTGCTGGAAATAGACTGTGCTCACCCTATTCCCCACATGGCCACATCAAATACTTTCTCAAAGTGAAGCTCTTGAATTGCTTACCCTGTCTTCTAAGTCAGACTGAGCGATTAGATTCCGATATTATTGGGGAATCTGTTCTCACACACACACACACACACACTCATCTGACAAGATAGCTCTTAATTGATATTTAATCCCAAAGAATACTGTATAGATTATATTACATCCATTAAAGATCAAACTCGAGAAACTTTGGTGCTGTTTGATCCAAAGGTTTTGCTTTAGTGAACAACAAAAAAATTATGTTGCTTCTTGGATTCAACATTTGGGATTGTCTTGCAACGCTTCCATGCAATGCCGCTGATCCTCCACCTACAAATATGATGATAACCTGCATATGCAGAATTGCTAAATTTAGCCCAAAGTTGCCAGCGATCAAGTAAAACATTTCCTGTGGACTAATAATCCTACAGACGATTGAAAAATCGATGTATGGCTGTGTCAGTGACCTACATATATTTGTTGATGTTTGTCGGTGATTTACCTGCAGAGAAACTGCATTGACATAATAGATGTGCCCTGTGCAGTATGATGACTGGCATCTCTTGTTGGCCAACATTGTACACCATGTAGTTAAGGTTAATATGAATGTGAAAGAATGGGTCCATATTCATCTTCTACTGGGAACCAAACATCTCATTATAGCACTTGACTCTCATGGTAGTGAGGCAGAGCAGTCCAGGGCCTACTCAAGGAAGGTGATGTTGGCTAGTAATCACCATCTGCTGACACACAACCATAACACTCAGTAAATAATTATCAAGTCTGTACTTTTTCTTTTGAAAAGTAAAAGTGCATTTATTACACACTCACACAAACTCAGTACTGTGCAGTAATTTACAAACCTACATAAGACTGGTGGAAATGCCTTTGGCAACATTACATTTGACCCCAAAATTCACAGTACCCCTCCTTTGTGTACAGTACAGCACATAACTATAAATAGGGGCGTCTTGTTACATTAGGTCAAAGTTACCACATTTCAAGACGAGAAACGCGTCCTAATATGTCATTCCATCACTAACTACAGGAATCATAATACTGCTGCACTTACTATGAATAATGAAGCATTGCAATCATGTGCTGACATTATCATTAATAAGAGAGCTGGGTGCTGGTTGCAGTCCCCCCCACCAACTTTGACTGACATGCACTGGGTTCCTGCTAACCAGGTTCCCAGTGCCCGTGTTCTTCCCTAAAACAAGAAACCTGGTTACTTGATCCCCAAGTGACCAGGACCTTCAACCACCTGCAAGTCCCCTGTGGTACTCAGGGCATGGATACTGAGGAGGGCCCCTCAGAGCTTCAGCACAACTTGTGCCACTCTGAGGGACACGGCACGAACTTTACGCAGACTGCCATTGCAGGCTGTGTGACAAGGTGCTGCTGTGTGCCATGTCCCTTAAACACTCCATGCAGTGTATGTTAGTCTCCCGTCTAGCAGTCCTTACAGCCTTAAGGCAGGGTGCATTATATTACATGTGAGGGCATAACTGCATGAGCAGATGTGCCCCTGCTATCTCTTTCTTGATTCTATACAGTCAGTGTATAAGGAAACCATTTTAAATGCATGTGCAGAGCACTGGTCATGAGTTCCCCAGCTACATGATGGCTTCTCTGAATCCTGGGATGTTTTCTATCGAACACCTCAAAATAATAACCCTCACTGACCCCAGGGATCGATTTATTGAAAAAGATGCACACCAAGGGCACCTTAGAGGTGCCCCCTGAAAACCTACCAACTACTAGTGTGCTGACTCACTTGTGGTCCTGACCAGTGCAGCCACCACCGGCATGTTTCTGGCCAACCACAGTGAGAGCCAACGCTCTCGAGGGGCTGAGACAAAAGCCTGCACTGGGCAGAAGTGTGATCTCTCCTAGGCAGGATGGACATTCCAGGGCGGGGAGCTTCAAAGGCCTTGTCGCCTTGTAATGCGGCCGAAGCCTCTCCAGATGGTGGAGATGACCAGCCCCCTGTCCTGATCCCACTTTTGGGGTAGCACAAGCAGGAAAATTAGTTAAATCAGGAAGTGGACACTTACTTTTAAATTCCTCCATCTTTTTTGGAAGGCATTAGACCTCTTGGGTCAAGGTTTATGTCCACTTCCCAGCGCAAGTGGGCATAAGAAGGGGTGTAGTCACCCTAAAGGTGGGTAGCCCATTGGCTACCGCCTGGCACTCCCTGTAACACGCCTAAATTGAGTATTTAACCCAAGAACTGGGATTCCTGACAAAGTAAGAAGAGCTGGACCCTACAGAGTTGCACCAGTAGTGTAGACTACAGACACCAGCTGACTTGGCCTAAGCCCCACCAGCCCGTCTGCAGCCTTTGAGAATCCTTGACTGTAAGGAAATGCCTCCTTGGCATGGTTGCCCCCTGACTTTTTGCCTTTGCTGATGCTATGTTTACAATTGAAAGTGTGCTGAGGCCTGCTAACCAGGCCCCAGCACCAGTGTTCTTTCCCTAACCTGTACTTTTGTATCCACAATTGGCAGACCCTGGCATCCAGATAAGTCCCTTGTAACTGGTACTTCTAGTACCAAGGGCCCTGATGCCAAGGAAGGTCTCTAAGGGCTGCAGCATGTCTTATGCCACCCTGGAGACCTCTCACTCAGCACAGACACCCTGCTTGCCAGCTTGTGTGTGCTAGTGAGGACAAAACGAGTAAGTCGACATGGCACTCCCCTCAGGGTGCCATGCCAGCCTCTCACTGCCTATGCAGTATAGGTAAGACACCCCTCTAGCAGGCCTTACAGCCCTAAGGCAGGGTGCACTATACCATAGGTGAGGGTACCAGTGCATGAGCATGGTACCCCTACAGTGTCTAAACAAAACCTTAGACATTGTAAGTGCAGGGTAGCCATAAGAGTATATGGTCTGGGAGTTTGTCAAACACGAACTCCACAGCACCATAATGGCTACACTGAAAACTGGGAAGTTTGGTATCAAACTTCTCAGCACAATAAATGCACACTGATGCCAGTGTACATTTTATTGTAAAATACACCCCAGAGGGCACCTTAGAGGTGCCCCCTGAAACTTAACCGACTATCTGTGTAGGCTGACTAGTTTTAGCAGCCTGCCACAAACCGAGACATGTTGCTGGCCCCATGGGGAGAGTGCCTTTGTCACTCTGAGGCCAGTAACAAAGCCTGCACTGGGTGGAGATGCTAACACCTCCCCCAGGCAGGAATTGTCACACCTGGCGGTGAGCCTCAAAGGCTCACCTCCTTTGTGCCAACCCAGCAGGACACTCCAGCTAGTGGAGTTGCCCGCCCCCTCCGGCCAGGCCCCACTTTTGGCGGCAAGGCCGGAGAAAATAATGAGAAAAACAAGGAGGAGTCACTGGCCAGTCAGGACAGCCTCTAAGGTGTCCTGAGCTGAAGTGACTCTAACTTTTAGAAATCCTCCATCTTGCAGATGGAGGATTCCCCCAATAGGGTTAGGATTGTGACCCCCTCCCCTTGGGAGGAGGCACAAAGAGGGTGTACCCACCCTCAGGGCTAGTAGCCATTGGCTACTAACCCCCCAGACCTAAACACGCCCTTAAATTTAGTATTTAAGGGCTACCCTGAACCCTAGAAAATTAGATTCCTGCAACTACAAGAAGAAGGACTGCCTAGCTGAAAACCCCTGCAGTGGAAGACCAGAAGACGACCACTGCCTTGGCTCCAGAAACTCACCGGCCTGTCTCCTGCCTTCCAAAGATCCTGCTCCAGCGACGCCTTCCAAAGGGACCAGCGACCTCGACATCCTCTGAGGACTGCCCCTGCTTCGAAAAGACAAGAAACTCCCGAGGACAGCGGACCTGCTCCAAGAAAAGCTGCAACTTTGTTTCCAGCAGCTTTAAAGAACCCTGCAAGCTCCCCGCAAGAAGCGTGAGACTTGCAACACTGCACCCGGCGACCCCGACTCGGCTGGTGGAGAACCGACACCTCAGGAGGGACCCCAGGACTACTCTGATACTGTGAGTACCAAAACCTGTCCCCCCTGAGCCCCCACAGCGCCGCCTGCAGAGGGAATCCCGAGGCTTCCCCTGACCGCGACTCTTTGAATCCAAAGTCCCGACACCTGGGAGAGACCCTGCACCCGCAGCCCCCAGGACCTGAAGGACCGGACTTTCCCTGGAGAAGTGACCCCCAGGAGTCCCTCTCCCTTGCCCAAGTGGAGGTTTCCCCGAGGAACCCCCCCCTTGCCTGCCTGCAGCGCTGAAGAGATCCCGAGATCTCTCATAGACTAACATTGCGAACCCGACGCTTGTTTCTACACTGCACCCGGCCGCCCCCGCGCCGCTGAGGGTGAAATTTCTGTGTGGGCTTGTGTCCCCCCCGGTGCCCTACAAAACCCCCCTGGTCTGCCCTCCGAAGACGCGGGTACTTACCTGCAAGCAGACCGGAACCGGGGCACCCCCTTCTCTCCATTCTAGCCTATGTGTTTTGGGCACCACTTTGAACTCTGCACCTGACCGGCCCTGAGCTGCGGGTGTGGTGACTTTGGGGTTGCTCGGAACCCCCAACGGTGGGCTACCTTGGACCAAGAACTAAGCCCTGTAAGTGTCTTACTTACCTGGTTAACCTAACAAATACTTACCTCCCCTAGGAACTGTGAAAATTGCACTAAGTGTCCACTTTTAAAACAGCTATTTGTGAATAACTTGAAAAGTATACATGCAATTTTGATGATTTGAAGTTCCTAAAGTACTTACCTGCAATACCTTTCGAATGAGATATTACATGTAGAATTTGAACCTGTGGTTCTTAAAATAAACTAAGAAAAGATATTTTTCTATACAAAAACCTATTGGCTGGATTTGTCTCTGAGTGTGTGTACCTCATTTATTGTCTATGTGTATGTACAACAAATGCTTAACACTACTCCTTGGATAAGCCTACTGCTCGACCACACTACCACAAAATAGAGCATTAGTATTATCTCTTTTTGCCACTATCTTACCTCTAAGGGGAACCCTTGGACTCTGTGCATGCTATTCCTTAGTTTGAAATAGCACATACAGAGCCAACTTCCTACATTGGTGGATCAGCGGTGGGGTACAAGACTTTGCATTTGCTGGACTACTCAGCCAATACCTGATCACACGACAAATTCCAAAATTGTCATTAGAAATTCATTTTTGCAATTTAAAATTTTTCTAAAAAATCCTGCTAGGGCCTGGTGTGTTAAGTCCCTGTTTAGCATTGTCTTTTAGAGTTTAAAAGTTTGTTAAAAGTTTGAAATTAGATTCTAGAAACAGTTTTAGATTCTTTAAAAAGTATTCCAACTCTTAGCAGAATAATGTCTGATACAGAGATGCAGGTGGTGGAACTCGACACCACACCTTACCTCCATCTTAAGATGAGGGAGCTAAGGTCTCTCTGTAATATAAAGAAAATAACCATTGGCTCCAGACCTACCAAAATTCAGCTCCAGGAGCTGTTGGCAGAGTTTGAAAAAGCCAACCCCTCTGATGATGACATCACAGAGGAAGAAATTAGTGACTTGGAGGCCAATGTCCCTCCTCCAGTCCTAAATAGGGAGAACAGGACCCCTCAAGTCCTGTTTCCAACTGTGTTAGTCAGAAATAGTGAGTCCCTCACAGGAGGGTCCCACATTTCTGAAATCACTGAGGATGCTCTCAGTGAAGATGACCTCCTGTTAGCCAGGATGGCCAAAAGATTGGCTTTAGAGAGACAGCTCCTAGCCATAGAAAGGGAAAGACAAGAGATGGGCCTAGGACCCATCAATGGTGGCAGCAATATAAATAGGGTCAGAGATTCTCCTGACATGTTAAAAATCCCCAAAGGGATTGTGACAACATTTGAAGATGGTGATGACATCACCAAGTGGTTCACAGCTTTTGAGAGGGCTTGTGTAACCAGAAAAGTGAACAGATCTCACTGGGGTGCTCTCCTTTGGGAAATGTTCACTGGAAAGTGTAGGGATAGACTCCTCACACTCTCTGGAAAAGATGCAGAATCTTATGACCTCATGAAGGGTACCCTGATTGAGGGCTTTGGATTCTCCACTGAGGAGTACAGGATTAGGTTCAGGGGGGCTCAAAAATCCTCGAGCCAGACCTGGGTTGACTTTGTTGACTACTCAGTGAAAACACTAGATGGTTGGATTCAAGGCAGTGGTGTAAGTAATTATGATGGGCTGTACAATTTATTTGTGAAAGAACACCTGTTAAGTAATTGTTTCAATGATAAACTGCATCAGCATCTGGTAGACCTAGGACCAATTTCTCCCCAAGAATTGGGAAAGAAGGCGGACCATTGGGTCAAGACAAGGGTGTCCAAGACTTCAACAGGGGGTGACCAAAAGAAAGGGGTCACAAAGACTCCCCAGGGGAAGGGTGATGAGACAACCAAAACTAAAAATAGTAAAGAGTCTTCTACAGGCCCCCAAAAACCTGCACAGGAGGGTGGGCCCAGAGCCTCTTCACAAAACAATGGGTACAAGGGTAAAAACTTTGATCCCAAAAAGGCCTGGTGTCATAGCTGTAAACAGCATGGACACCAAACTGGAGACAAGGCCTGTCCCAAGAAAGGTTCCACTCCAAACTCCCATCCAGGTAACACTGGTATGGCTAGTCTCCAAGTGGGATCAACAGTGTGCCCAGAGCAAATCAGGGTCCACACTGAAGCTATTCTAGTTTCTGAGGGTGGGGTGGATTTAGCCACACTAGCTGTCTGGCCGCCTAACATGCAAAAATACAGACAGCAACTCTTAATTAATGGGACTAGAATAGAGGGCCTGAGGGATACAGGTGCCAGTGTCACCATGGTGACAGAGAAACTGGTTTCCCCTGGCCAATACCTGACTGGAAAAACTTACACAGTCACCAACGCTGACAATCAGAGAAAAGTACATCCCATGGCAATGGTTACTTTAGAATGGGGAGGGGTCAATGGCCTGAAACAGGTGGTGGTCTCCTCAAATATCCCAGTGGACTGTCTGCTTGGAAATGACCTGGAGTCCTCAGCATGGGCTGAGGTAGAACTAAAAACCCATGCAGCAATGCTGGGTATCCCTGAACTGGTGTGTGTGAAAACAAGAGCACAGTGCAAGGCACAGGGTGAACAAGTAGAGCTGGAGTCTGGAAGAATGGCCCAGCCTACCAAGAGAACAGGAAAGTCAGTTGGGAAACCAACTACAACACAGCAAAAGAAAGGGAACCTCTCTTCTCAGGAAGAAGTTCTGCCCTCTGAGGGAACTGAGCCTTTGGAGCTTGAACCTTATCAGGTTGAGCTCTTAGGCCCAGGGGGACCCTCAAGGGAGGAGCTGTGTAAGGGACAAGAAACCTGTCCCTCTCTTGAAGGCCTTAGGCAGCAAGCTGCTGAAGAGTCCAAAGGCAAGAAAAATGGAACGCATAGGGTCTATTGGGAAGATGGACTCCTGTACACTGAGGCCAGAGACCCCAAACCTGGTGCCACTAGGAGAGTGGTAGTGCCTCAGCTGTTCAGGAAGTTCATCCTAACATTGGCCCATGACATTCCCCTTGCTGGACATTTGGGACAAACCAAGACGTGGGAGAGGTTAGTCAACCACTTCTACTGGCCCAATATGTCCAACATGGTTAAGGAGTTTTGCCTCTCCTGCCCCACCTGTCAAGCCAGTGGTAAGACAGGTGGACATCCAAAGGCCCCCCTCATTCCACTTCCAGTGGTGGGGGTGCCCTTTGAAAGAGTGGGTGTGGACATAGTTGGTCCACTGGAACCTCCCACAGCCTCAGGAAATATGTATATCCTGGTAGTAGTGGATCATGCTACCAGGTATCCTGAAGCTATTCCCCTTAGGTCGACTACTGCCCCTGCAGTAGCCAAGGCCCTCATTGGTATCTTTACCAGAGTGGGTTTCCCTAAGGAGGTGGTGTCTGACAGAGGTACCAACTTCATGTCAGCATACCTAAAGCACATGTGGAATGAGTGTGGAGTGACTTATAAATTCACTACACCATACCATCCACAAACTAATGGCTTGGTTGAGAGATTCAACAAGACATTAAAAGGCATGATCATGGGGCTCCCAGAAAAACTCAAAAGGAGATGGGATGTCCTCTTGCCATGTCTGCTTTTCGCTTACAGAGAGGTGCCACAGAAGGGAGTAGGATTCTCACCCTTTGAACTTCTGTTTGGTCATCCTGTAAGGGGACCACTTGCCCTTGTTAAAGAAGGCTGGGAGAGACCTCTCCATGAGCCTAAACAGGACATAGTGGACTATGTACTTGGCCTTCGCTCTAGAATGGCAGAGTACATGGAAAAGGCAACCAAAAACCTTGAGGCCAGCCAACAGCTCCAGAAGTTTTGGTATGACCAAAAGGCTGCACTGGTTGAGTTCCAACCAGGGCAGAAAGTCTGGGTTCTGGAGCCTGTGGCTCCCAGGGCACTCCAGGACAAATGGAGTGGCCCTTACCCAGTGCTAGAAAGGAAGAGTCAGGTCACCTACCTGGTGGACCTGGGCACAAGCAGGAGCCCCAAGAGGGTGATCCATGTGAACCGCCTTAAGCTCTTCCATGACAGGGCTGATGTGAATCTGTTGATGGTAACAGATGAGGATCAGGAGGCAGAGAGTGAACCTCTCCCTGATCTTCTGTCATCAGACCCAAAAGATGGCACAGTAGATGGAGTGATCTACTCAGACACCCTCTCTGGCCAACAGCAAGCTGATTGTAGGAGAGTCCTACAACAGTTTCCTGAACTCTTCTCCTTAACCCCTGGTCAGACACACCTGTGTACCCATGATGTGGACACAGGAGACAGCATGCCTGTCAAGAACAAAATCTTTAGACAATCTGACCATGTTAAGGAAAGCATCAAGGTGGAAGTCCACAAGATGCTGGAATTGGGAGTAATTGAGCGCTCTGACAGCCCCTGGGCTAGCCCAGTGGTCTTAGTCCCCAAACCTCACACCAAAGATGGAAAGAAAGAGATGAGGTTTTGTGTGGACTACAGAGGGCTCAATTCTGTCACCAAGACAGATGCTCATCCAATTCCAAGAGCTGATGAGCTCATAGATAAATTAGGTGCTGCCAAATTCTTAAGTACCTTTGACTTGACAGCAGGGTACTGGCAAATAAAAATGGCACCTGGAGCAAAAGAGAAAACAGCATTCTCCACACCTGATGGGCATTATCAGTTTACTGTTATGCCCTTTGGTTTAAAGAATGCCCCTGCCACCTTCCAAAGGTTGGTGAATCAAGTCCTTGCTGGCTTGGAGTCCTTTAGCACAGCTTATCTTGATGATATTGCTGTCTTTAGCTCCACCTGGCAGGATCACCTGGTCCACCTGAAGAAGGTTTTGAAGGCTCTGCAATCTGCAGGCCTCTCTATCAAGGCATCCAAATGCCAGATAGGGCAGGGAACTGTGGTTTACTTGGGACACCTTGTAGGTGGAGGCCAAGTTCAGCCACTCCAACCCAAGATCCAGACTATTCTGGACTGGGTAGCTCCAAAAACCCAGACTCAAGTCAGGGCATTCCTTGGCTTGACTGGGTATTACAGGAGGTTTGTGAAGGGATATGGATCCATTGTGACAGCCCTCACTGAACTCACCTCCAAGAAAATGCCCAAGAAAGTGAACTGGACTGTGGAATGCCAACAGGCCTTTGACACCCTGAAACAAGCAATGTGCTCAGCACCAGTTCTAAAAGCTCCAGATTATTCTAAGCAGTTCATTGTGCAGACTGATGCCTCTGAACATGGGATAGGGGCAGTTTTGTCCCAAACAAATGATGATGGCCTTGACCAGCCTGTTGCTTTCATTAGCAGGAGGTTACTCCCCAGGGAGCAGCGTTGGAGTGCCATTGAGAGGGAGGCCTTTGCTGTGGTTTGGTCCCTGAAGAAGCTGAGACCATACCTCTTTGGGACTCACTTCCTAGTTCAAACTGACCACAGACCTCTCAAATGGCTGATGCAAATGAAAGGTGAAAATCCTAAACTGTTGAGGTGGTCCATCTCCCTACAGGGAATGGACTTTATAGTGGAACACAGACCTGGGACTGCCCATGCCAATGCAGATGGCCTTTCCAGGTTCTTCCACTTAGAAAATGAAGACTCTCTTGGGAAAGGTTAGTCTCATCCTCTTTCGTTTGGGGGGGGGTTGTGTAAGGAAATGCCTCCTTGGCATGGTTGCCCCCTGACTTTTTGCCTTTGCTGATGCTATGTTTACAATTGAAAGTGTGCTGAGGCCTGCTAACCAGGCCCCAGCACCAGTGTTCTTTCCCTAACCTGTACTTTTGTATCCACAATTGGCAGACCCTGGCATCCAGATAAGTCCCTTGTAACTGGTACTTCTAGTACCAAGGGCCCTGATGCCAAGGAAGGTCTCTAAGGGCTGCAGCATGTCTTATGCCACCCTGGAGACCTCTCACTCAGCACAGACACTCTGCTTGCCAGCTTGTGTGTGCTAGTGAGGACAAAACGAGTAAGTCGACATGGCACTCCCCTCATGGTGCCATGCCAGCCTCTCACTGCCTATGCAGTATAGGTAAGACACCCCTCTAGCAGGCCTTACAGCCCTAAGGCAGGGTGCACTATACCATAGGTGAGGGTACCAGTGCATGAGCATGGTACCCCTACAGTGTCTAAACAAAACCTTAGACATTGTAAGTGCAGGGTAGCCATAAGAGTATATGGTCTGGGAGTTTGTCAAACACGAACTCCACAGCACCATAATGGCTACACTGAAAACTGGGAAGTTTGGTATCAAACTTCTCAGCACAATAAATGCACACTGATGCCAGTGTACATTTTATTGTAAAATACACCCCAGAGGGCACCTTAGAGGTGCCCCCTGAAACTTAACCGACTATCTGTGTAGGCTGACTAGTTTTAGCAGCCTGCCACAAACCGAGACATGTTGCTGGCCCCATGGGGAGAGTGCCTTTGTCACTCTGAGGCCAGTAACAAAGCCTGCACTGGGTGGAGATGCTAACACCTCCCCCAGGCAGGAATTGTCACACCTGGCGGTGAGCCTCAAAGGCTCACCTCCTTTGTGCCAACCCAGCAGGACACTCCAGCTAGTGGAGTTGCCCGCCCCCTCCGGCCAGGCCCCACTTTTGGCGGCAAGGCCGGAGAAAATAATGAGAAAAACAAGGAGGAGTCACTGGCCAGTCAGGACAGCCTCTAAGGTGTCCTGAGCTGAAGTGACTCTAACTTTTAGAAATCCTCCATCTTGCAGATGGAGGATTCCCCCAATAGGGTTAGGATTGTGACCCCCTCCCCTTGGGAGGAGGCACAAAGAGGGTGTACCCACCCTCAGGGCTAGTAGCCATTGGCTACTAACCCCCCAGACCTAAACACGCCCTTAAATTTAGTATTTAAGGGCTACCCTGAACCCTAGAAAATTAGATTCCTGCAACTACAAGAAGAAGGACTGCCTAGCTGAAAACCCCTGCAGCGGAAGACCAGAAGACGACAACTGCCTTGGCTCCAGAAACTCACCGGCCTGTCTCCTGCCTTCCAAAGATCCTGCTCCAGCGACGCCTTCCAAAGGGACCAGCGACCTCGACATCCTCTGAGGACTGCCCCTGCTTCGAAAAGACAAGAAACTCCAGAGGACAGCGGACCTGCTCCAAGAAAAGCTGCAACTTTGTTTCCAGCAGCTTTAAAGAACCCTGCAAGCTCCCCGCAAGAAGCGTGAGACTTGCAACACTGCACCCGGCGACCCCGACTCGGCTGGTGGAGAACCGACACCTCAGGAGGGACCCCAGGACTACTCTGATACTGTGAGTACCAAAACCTGTCCCCCCTGAGCCCCCACAGCGCCGCCTGCAGAGGGAATCCCGAGGCTTCCCCTGACCGCGACTCTTTGAATCCAAAGTCCCGACACCTGGGAGAGACCCTGCACCCGCAGCCCCCAGGACCTGAAGGACCGGACTTTCACTGGAGAAGTGACCCCCAGGAGTCCCTCTCCCTTGCCCAAGTGGAGGTTTCCCCGAGGAACCCCCCCCTTGCCTGCCTGCAGCGCTGAAGAGATCCCGAGATCTCTCATAGACTAACATTGCGAACCCGACGCTTGTTTCTACACTGCACCCGGCCGCCCCCGCGCCGCTGAGGGTGAAATTTCTGTGTGGGCTTGTGTCCCCCCCCGGTGCCCTACAAAACCCCCCTGGTCTGCCCTCCGAAGACGCGGGTACTTACCTGCAAGCAGACCGGAACCGGGGCACCCCCTTCTCTCCATTCTAGCCTATGTGTTTTGGGCACCACTTTGAACTCTGCACCTGACCGGCCCTGAGCTGCGGGTGTGGTGACTTTGGGGTTGCTCGGAACCCCCAACGGTGGGCTACCTTGGACCAAGAACTAAGCCCTGTAAGTGTCTTACTTACCTGGTTAACCTAACAAATACTTACCTCCCCTAGGAACTGTGAAAATTGCACTAAGTGTCCACTTTTAAAACAGCTATTTGTGAATAACTTGAAAAGTATACATGCAATTTTGATGATTTGAAGTTCCTAAAGTACTTACCTGCAATACCTTTCGAATGAGATATTACATGTAGAATTTGAACCTGTGGTTCTTAAAATAAACTAAGAAAAGATATTTTTCTATACAAAAACCTATTGGCTGGATTTGTCTCTGAGTGTGTGTACCTCATTTATTGTCTATGTGTATGTACAACAAATGCTTAACACTACTCCTTGGATAAGCCTACTGCTCGACCACACTACCACAACATAGAGCATTAGTATTATCTCTTTTTGCCACTATCTTACCTCTAAGGGGAACCCTTGGACTCTGTGCATGCTATTCCTTACTTTGAAATAGCACATACAGAGCCAACTTCCTACATTGACCAAATGGCGACCTGTCTTCCAGCGACCCCCAAAGCTTTGGGAAGACTGCCTGCCTTCGACAGAGATCAAGATCTGAGGACAGTGGACCTGTGCAAGAAGAAAACAACTTTAAAAGAAAAAAAAAACTCTGCCCTGAGGAACCTCGAACCGGCCTCCACCTCTACGCCTGACACCCAAGACCCGAGTCCAAGTGGTCCACCGGTTCTGTGAAGGTTTCCCTCCGAGTCCACTGTGGGCTGACCCCTGCAAGGCTCTGCCTGGAAGCCTGCATCCTCAAACTGAAGACTTCCCCTGACTGCAAACTACCCAGTAAGCTGTCCGCGGTGCCAAAAGACACCCGGAGTACCTGGGCCTTGGGAAACTAGACCGTTGATGTCCCTGCATCCCCTAGTATTACAACGTACCTGGGCAGCCTTGGGTTTTCTTTGTTTAGCCTCCTGGCCCAAGCCTGCAGCCTTTTTTCAAAACTGATCTTCCCATTGATTATACATTGGGTGCCCGAGACAGTGTTGGCATTCTGCACCCGGCCACCCCTGTGCCGCTGAGGGTGTAGGTTTGGTGCTGCCCTGTAGCTTCACTTGTGCTTGCCTCAACCCCAGGAGATCGACCCCTAACACTACTTTACTCACCTGTGAGCACCTCATCTTCATTCAACCCCAGTCTCCATTGGTTAACATTGGGCATCTGACTCCAAACTTGACCTCTGCACCCGGCCGCCCCTGTGCCACTGCGTGTGCCACTTGGTACCGATTTGAACCTTGCCTAGTGTTGACCTAAAACTGGATTTGTAAGTGGTGTACTTATTTGCAGAACTGCATTATTGTTTTTTCCTTCCATAGGTTAACATTGCTGAACTGAAAAATTGCACTGTTGATTTTTGAAACTCTAAAGTATTTATGCTTAAAAATCTACTTATCTGGTTATAAAGTTTGTGGGTTTGAAACATATTAAAATAAATGTTATTTTTCTAAATTGGTCTCATATTTATTCTTTGAGTGTGTCTCTCATTTATTGTCTCTGTGAGTACAACAAATGCTTAGCACTACCCTCTGATAAGCCTAACTGTTCGCCCACACTACCAAAAAATAAAGCATTAGTCTTCTCTTCTTTTGCCTCTGCAATACCAGTTGGGGATCCACTGGATTCTCTGCACAGTGTACTTAATTTCAGTGCACTATATAGAGAATCAGCTTCCTACAGGGTCCTAGACATCTGTGGATAAAACCTGGTCCAGGGATTGAGATCCCTGGGCCCATTGAGCTCTGGGAAGAGAGTCTCGCGCACAGCCCCCCCAGGATTAAAAATAGAAACTGCTCCTTGCAGTCACCACCAGACCCTGGCCTCGTCTGAGGGTAAACTTGCAGCCGAAATCCACTTACTCCATGACCTTGCATAGGGGAGAGGGAGTAGGGTGGAGGCAAAAGTTCAGGGGGCAGGTGTCCAAAGGTCAAATCCTTCTCCTGCACTTACCTTGGGCCCGTGCGTGATCATTGTAGTATTGTGCTCCTGGTGGCGAACCCTAGCCAGCTGGAGCATTTTCCTTAGGCCTCCTGGCCTCTAAAGTGGCTAGTTTTGCAGAGAGCTGGTTCCCCTAGCTCTCTGCACCAGCCTTTCTCCTCTGGTGCTTCTCTTCTCTTTCGCGCGGAAGTCCATTTGTTTCCCCCAACTAGTCCTTGGGGAGTGTAAGAGGACCAGCTTCCCTGGTCCTGGGAAGAGGCCCAGTGGTCCTGGGGTCAACTGTAGTCCCTAGTCCAGTTGTCCATGGCTGCCACCTTCAGTCCCAGTGCCCTGGTCCAACAAAAAGAACAAGAAAGCTCTCCCCTTTGTGCAAGACTTTTTAAGTGGGGCGGAAAGTTCTACAAGTGAGGCACCCCTGGCCAATCCTAGGGTGCCACATCATCGCTCCTTCCCTGTCCCACCCCTCATGCACAGCATGCTGGAACAATTGAAGATGGTGTCAGCCAGGAGTCGCTAGTTACATCTCCTTTGGGGGCCTCAGCTCTGACCCTCGCTGACATCACTGCCATGGTCATCCTCACCAAGTCTTCAAAGAGGAGCCCCCTTCTGTGTTAGCTTCGGAGGTCTGGGCTTCCTTCTTTGTTCAGTTGCCTTGTTGCTACAGTGTAACAGCTAATTGATTGGTTGCAGATTCTTCTTCCATCCCTTTCCTCCTCAGGAGCTGAGTGAAGCACTGTTAATTCCTCCTTTGTGTGGGGCAGCCTTTGTTCCTGCTGCTGGAGAGAAATGAAATTAACGTTGCACAGCACAGTGGCAAAAGGCCTGTGCTCTAATTCTGTACTTAACAAGTGAAATATGGCAATTCTGGATGACCCATAAGGTGTGCAGATACCTTCTTGGACCTCTCAGATTTGATTTTGTCGACATGATCCACCTCCACCCCATTTTGATATGTCACTGGACTTCGTAGGCCAAAAGGCAGCGAAACTACACTCTAAGGTTGTCTTCCCCCTACGTGTTTACTGGAGTGTGACTGCAGACAATATTGTAAACCACTCTGACTTTCCCTATGAGAGTACACTAACATGAAAAGGCCTACTGAGGTCAATACCCAATTCTACAAGTCCCTGTGCTCTAGACTACCTGTGGGCAGTTTATGGGTTGTGTACGATAGTAGCCTAACATGTTTTTTTGTTCAACCAGCCAAGTGTCCCTTACCCTTGGTACATTGTAGCGGCATTTGCTTACAAGGCAGACACTGGTGGTAAACATGTGCAGTCCATTTGCTGTTTATTTTACTATGGGTGAGTCACCAGTTGTGAGGTTCACCCATGCTAAAAAGTCCAAAAACCAGATGATTAAAAACGAGAAATCTGAGTGAATTACATGGCCAGAACCCATTTCGTTATAATCACCTCTGCAGTAACTGTCATTTTATTCCTCATTTGTGAGACAAGAAAACAATGCAGGTGTGGACTCCTAACTGTATGTGTCTTACTTGCAAAATAGTTGTCTCCTTAATTGCTGTTGAATGTTCTGATCATAATTGATTGGTTAATTTATGACCCTGTTCATGATCATGGACTTTCTTTAGTCAAAGTAAATTATTATTTGGTGCTGTGAAACATAATACCATTTGGGCACCAAACACGAGTCCCAAAATAATGTTTGCAGGCTGGATTGGAAAATTTAGTGCTTTTGGTGTTTGCTTTTTAGTAATTTTCTAGTGTTTAAAGTGATTACCGCTCAGAAAAAAGGAAGCTAAGTTATGAATGATCCTAATTATTATGACTAGGTTGGTTTTGTCTCTGGTAACGTGCAGTCAAACGTTTGTTGTGAACCTGTAAAATGAATTGGTCAAAATATTTTTTGCCTCTGCTTCAAAGGTTTGAAAGAATAATATTCACTGTGCCATAAGCAACTGTCAGTCCAAGGGCCTCTCTTAAAAATGTCAAGGACAATAGACTATGCAGCCCGATAAATACCTAAAAGTCTTCCTTTCTTGATCATGGATTAAATGGAAGGATGAGCCTCAGTTGGTTAAATGTGATTGGATAGTTGTAGAACTACAAGTCAATGTTTTGTATGCTGTTATCCTTATAGATGTGTTAATTGACCTTTTATAAACATATTTTTTTGGGCAGTTTGCTGGAGGGAGTGGTCCAGGAACCAGTCCTGGTAGAAGTGTGCCCCCTGTGGCCAGATCCTCACCGCAACATTCCTTATCTAATCCCTTACCTTTGCCAGTGAGTATTACCCTGGTTCTGTTTTACTTCAGAGTGAATTTAAAAGCTGTAGGTTCAAAAGGAGCAGAGAGAATTGTATATTTGATGTGAAGTGGCAGAATGGGTATTCTCTGGATTACTCTAGATATTGCAAAAGTATTTCTGTGCAGCAAGAAACTGACTAAATTGAGTGCATTCGTTTCAACGGGATAACTTTTGCCATTTCTATGCACTTGAAATTTTCCACAGATATGTTGCCCGTTTTGTGGGCGTTTTGTGGGCGATATTGAGGCTAGAACAATTTCTTTCTATACCACAGTGTGCAGCATAAAAAGCGTGCTCTACTTGAGAATTAATTATATGTTTATGTACAAAATAATAAAGGGAGATGTCAAAAAAGACAAAATGCAAGTGGTGGTTTTTGTATTTTTCTGTTTAATTGTTCTGTAACCGTTGACAACATAGCAATGAAAAGTTTATACAGCAGATTTTGCGTTAGCCAACCTATCCGGATAAAGGCAAAATATAATTGTGGTGCTTATTTTTGATACATTCTGTTCCCCTGTCCATGAAATGCTTAGTGTAGGAAGCTTGCGCTGTATATACTATCTCAAAGTGAGAGATAGTGTGCACAGAGTCCAGGGGTTCCCCAAGAGGCTTGACAGAGGCAATAATAGATAATACTAATACTCTATTTGTGGTAGTGTGGTCGATCAGTTAGGCTTATCGAGGGTAGTGTTAAGCTTTTGTTGTACACACACAGGCAATAAATGAGAACACGCTCAATGACTTAGCTCCAGGCCAATATGTTTTATATAGAAAAATATTATTTTCTTAATTTATTTTAGAACCACAACAGTCAAATTGCAGGTAAGTACATTAAATGTAAGGTACTTTGCATAGGTGTAGATAGAACTTTGAATCAAAACAGTTATGTATTTAAAAGTGCACACAGTGCACAATTCAACAGTTCATGGGGGAGGTAAGTACAGGTTAGGTTCTGAGGTAAGTAAAGCACTTACATGTTCAGTCTCCGGGGCATAGGCAGCCCACCGTTGGGAGTTCAAGTCAACCCCAAACACCCAGCAACACAGGGCCCCGTCAGGTGCAGAGGTCAAAGAGGGGCCCAAAATAACATAGGCGCTTATGGAAACTAGGGGTGCTCCGGTTCCAGTGTGCTAGCAGGTAAGTGCCTGCGTCCTCGGGTAGCAGACCAGGGTTGTTTTGTAGAGCACTGGGGGGGTCCCAAGTAGGCACACAAAATACACCCTCAGCGGCACAGGGGCGGCCGGGTGCAGTGGGCGAACAAGGCATCGGGTTTTGTATAGGAATCAATGGAAGGACCCGGGGGTCACTCAGACGATGCAGGCAGGGCACAGGGGGGCTTCTCGGGCCAGCCACCGACTGGGCAAGGGTGAGGGCCGCCTGCTGGTCACTGCTGCACCGATGGTTGGTTCTTTATGGGCCTGGGGGCTGCGGGTGCAGTGCTTCTTCCAGGCGTCGGGTTTCTTTGTTACCGGGCATTCGCGGTCAGGGGGGTCCTCTGGATTCCCTCTGCAGGTGTCATCGTGGGGTGCAGAGAGGTTGACTCAGGGTGGACATATCGTTGGAGTCACCTGGGGGGGGTCCTCTCTGCGGCGTTGGTTTCTCTGGACACGGGCCAGGGGCGTCGGGTGCAGAGTGGTGGGGACTCATGCTTCTGGAGTGAGGTGAGAGTCCCTTTATAGATGGTTTCTTGTTGTTGCTTTAGACAGGGCCGCTGTCCACAGGAGTTTCTTGGTCCTTTGGAGTTGCAGGCCAGTCCTCTGAGTCGGCAGAGGTCGCTGGGCCCGCAGGATGCGTGTCTGGTGCAGGTTCTTTGAATCAGGAGACAGGCCGGTAGGGCTGGGCCCAAAGCAGTTGTTGTCTTCCTTCTTCTCTGCGGTGGTTTTCAGGACAGCAGTCCTTCTTCTTGTTAGGTCGTCAGGAATCTGATTTTCTGGGTTCAGGGTCGCCCCTAAATACAAAATTTAGAGGTGTGTTAAGGGCTGGAAGGCAGTAGCCAGTGGCTACTGTCCCTGAGGGTGGCTATACCCTCCTTGGGCCTCCTCCCTTTGGGGAGGGGGACACATCCCTAATCCTATTGGGCTAAATCCTCCAAGGCAAGATGGAGGATTTTCTAAGGAGGGGGTCACATCAGCTCTGTTCTCCTGGGTGGACGTGGCTGAGGTGGTGAATCTTCCGTGTTTTTCTCATTATCTCCCCGGTCTTGCTGCCAAAAGTGGGGGCTGTGTCCAGGGGGGCGGGCATCTCCATTAGCTGGAGTGCTCTGGGGCGTTGTAACACCAGGCTTGAGCCTTTGAGGCAAACTGCAAGGGTTTACAGTTCCTGCGGGGGGAGGTGTGAAGCACCTCCACCCAGGACAGGCTTTATTCCTGGTCACAGAGTGCACAAAGGCACTCAACCCATGTGGCCAGAAACTAGTCTGGAAGTGGCAGGCTGGCAGAGACCAGTCAGCCTTACACTAGCAGTTGGGCTGGCATGCAGGGGGAATCTCTGAGATGCCCTATGTGTGCATTTCTCAATAAATCCCACACTGGTATCAGTGTGGATTTATTGTGCTGAGAAGTTTGATAGCAAACTTCTCAGTATTCAGTGTAGCCATTATGGAACTGTAGAGTTTGTGTTTGACAAACTCCCAGACCATATACTTTTTATGGCTACTCTGCACTTACAATGTCTAAGAATTGGCTTAGACACTGTAGGGGCATAGTGCTCATGCAGCTATGCCCTCGCCTGTGGTATAGTGCACCCTGCCTTAGGTCTGCAAGGCCTGCTAGAGGTGTGACTTACCTATGACACAGGCATTCGGTTTTGGGCATGGCACCTGTAGGAAGTTGGCTCTGTATGCACTATTTCAAAGTAAGGAATAGTATGCACAGAGTCCAAGGGTTCCCCTTAGAGGTAAGATAGTGGCAAAAAGAGATAATACTAATGCTGTATTTTGTGGTAGTGTGGTCGAGCAGTAGGCTTATCAAAGGAGTAGTGTTAAGCATTTGTTGTACATACACACAGGCAATAAATGAGGAACACACACTCAGAGACAATTCCAGGCCAATAGGTTTTGTTATAGAAAAATTTATTTTCTTAGTTTATTTTAAGAACCACACGTTCAAATTCTACATGTAATATCTCATTTGAAAGGTATTGCAGGTAAGTACTTTAGAAACTTTGATTAATTACAATAGCATATATACTTTTTACATAAAACACATTTAGCTGTTTTAAAAGTGGACACAGTGCAATTTTCACAGTTCCTGGGGGAGGTAAAGTATTGTTAGGTTTTGCAGGTAAGTACACCACCTACGGGGTTAAGATTGGGGTCCAAGGTAGCCCACCGTTGGGGGTTCAGAGCAACCCCAAAGTCACCACACCAGCAGCTCAGGGCCGGTCAGGTGCAGAGTTCAAAGTGGTGCCCAAAACGCATAGGCTTCAATGGAGAGAAGGGGGTGCCCCGGTTCCAGTCTGCCAGCAGGTAAGTACCCGCGTCTTCGGAGGGCAGACCAGGGGGGTTTTGTAGGGCACCGGGGGGGACACAAGCTCACACAAAAAGTACACCCTCAGGGGCACTGGGGCGGCCGGGTGCAGTGTGCAAACACACGTCGGTTTCCAATGGATTGCAATGGGAGACCAAGGGGTCTCTTCAGCGGTGCAGGCAGGCAAGGGGGGGGGCTCCTCGGGGTAGCCACCACCTGGGCAAGGGAGAGGGCCTCCTGGGGGTCACTCCTGCACTGGAGTTCCGATCCTTCAGGTGCTGGGGGCTGCGGGTGCAGGGTCCTTTCCAGCCGTCGGGATTTTAGAGTCAGGCAGTCGCGGTCAGGGGGAGCCTCGGGATTCCCTCTGCAGGCGTCGCTGTGGGGGCTCAGGGGGGACAACTTTGGTTACTCACAGTCTCGGAGTCGCCGGAGGGTCCTCCCTGAGGTGTTGTTTCTCCACCAGTCGAGTCGGGGTCGCCGGGTGCAGTGTTGCAAGTCTCACGCTTCTTGCGGGGATTGCAGGGGTCTTTAAATCTGCTCCTCTGAAACAAAGTTGCAGTCTTTTTGGAACACGTCCGCTGTCCTCAGGAGTTTCTTGTTCCTCTTGAAGCAGGGCAGTCCTCTGAGGATTCAGGGGTCGCTGGTCCTGGAGAGAGCGTCGCTGGAGCAGGTTTCTTTAGAAGGCAGGAGACAGGCCGGTAGGACTGGGGCCAAAGCAGTTGGTGTCTTCTTTCTTCTTCTGCAGGGGTTTTCAGCTCAGCAGTCTTCTTCTTCGGTAAGTTGCAGGAATCTAAATTCTTAGGTTCAGGGAAGCCCTTAAATACTAAATTTAAGGGCGTGTTTAGGTCTGGCGGGTTAGTAGCCAATGGCTACTAGCCCTGAGGGTGGGTACACCCTCTTTGTGCCTCCTCCCAATGGGAGGGGGTTACATTCCTATCCCTATTGGGGGAATCCTCCATCTGCAAGATGGAGGATTTCTAAAAGTTAGTCACTTCAGCTCAGGACACCTTAGGGGCTGTCCTGACTGGCCAGTGACTCCTCCTTGTTATTCTCATTATTTCTCCTGGACTTGCCGCCAAAAGTGGGGGCTATGTCCAAGGGGCGGGCATCTCCACTAGCTGGAGTGCCCTGTGGCATTGTAACACGAAGCTTGAGCCTTTGAAGCTCACTGCTAGGTGTTACAGTTCCTGCAGGGGGGAGGTGTGAAGCACCTCCACCCAGAGCAGGCTTTGTTTCTGTCCTCAGAGAGCACAAAGGCTCTCACCGCATGAGGTCAGAAACTCGTCTCTCAGCAGCATGCTGGCACAGACCAGTCAGTCCTGCACTGAACAATTGGGTAAAATACAGGGGGCATCTCTAAGATGCACTCTGTGTGCATTTTTTAATAAATCCAACACTGGCATCAGTGTGGGTTTATTATTCTGAGAAGTTTGATACTAAACTTCCCAGTATTCAGTGTAGCCATTATGGAGCTGTGGAGTTCGTTTTTGACAGACTCCCAGACCATATACTCTTATGGCTACCCTGCACTTACAATGTCTAAGGTTTTGCTTAGACACTATAGGGGCATAGTGCTCATGCACATATGCCCTCACCTGTGGTATAGTGCACCCTGCCTTAGGGCTGTAAGGCCTGCTAGAGGGGTGACTTACCTATGCCACAGGCAGTGTGAGGTTGGCATGGCACCCTGAGGGGAGTGCCATGTCGACTTACTCGTTTTGTCCTCACTAGCACACACAAGCTGACAAGCAGTGTGTCTGTGCTGAGTTAGGCGTCCCCAGGGTGGCATAAGATATGCTGCAGCCCTTAGAGACCTTCCCTGGCATCAGGGCCCTTGGTACCAGGGGTACCAGTTACAAGGGACTTACCTGGGTGCCAGGGTTGTGCTAATTGTGGAGACAATGGTACATTTTAGGTGAAAGAACACTGGTGCTGGGGCCTGGTTAGCAGGGTCCCAGCACACTTCTCAGTCAAGTCAGCATCAGTATCAGGCAAAAAGTGGGGGGTAACTGCAACAGGGAGCCATTTCTTTACAGCACCCTAAGGGGAGTGCCATGTCGACTTAGTCTTTTTCTCCCCACCAGCACACATAAGATGTGAGGCAGTGTGCATGGGCTGAGTGAGGGATCACCAGGGTGGCATAATATATGCTGCAGCCCTTAGAGACTTTCCCTGGCCACAGGGCCCTTGGTATAAGGGGTACCATTTACAGGGGACTTATCTGTGTGCCAGGGCTGTGCCAATTGTGGAGACAAATGTACAGTTTTAGGGAAAGAACACTGGTGCTGGGGCGTGGTTAGCAGGGTCCCAGCACACTTTCAGTCATAACTAACATCAACAAAAGGCAAAAAGTTAGGGGGTAACCATGCCAACAGTGGCATTTTTCTACATGAAGGCATTGACAGTAATCGGCACAAGACAGTTCGGCGTTTTTTGTAAACAAATTTAGGAAAAAGATCCATAAATCTGTCAGGAGAGGCACAGAAACTTTGGGCCATATCACACCAAATCTCAGTAATGGCAAATCACTTGCCTGTAGAAGACAACTGGGCAGTTGCAATAAGGTGGTGTATAGACGACTGTTATGTACGGGAGTTAAAGCTAAGCCAGTTTAACAAGATCTTTCAAATATGGGTAATCTGAAGCCCTGGTGGCATATTTGCCACCAGTGCCAATCTCAGGTATGCATTACCAGGATTGGGGGGGGTTGGAGATGCATTTTCAATAGACTAGTCGAAGAACTTCGCTTTTCCTTCCCTAGCCCTTATACCCAAGGGACAGCAAGCTGAGGAGAGGACTGTGCTGCCTAATCTTGATCGTCCCAGTGTAACTGAGGCAGTTGCTGGATTTTTCATTAAGATACACCATTGAAGAAATGACAGGTATGGCTCCAGGATACAGTCTCCCTGGTTAGAAGAGATTCTCCCCCACCCCCATTAGAAGAGAATCAAATAAACCATTACCCTGTACTGACAGACTGATTGAAGTATTCATGAGAGGTCACTTCCCTGCGTTTCTGCAAGTTTTATGACACTTAAGCACATTCTTCTCATAACTTAGCAGAAGCTCTTCAAAGTCAATTAGTAGGGAAGGATTTAAAAATTGTTCCTGGAAAATTTCACTTCTCTTAGCGATGGCATCTGAAAGAAGGGTCCATGAAATTGAGGCTTTTATAATTAAGACTCAAAAGATTTTATGTGAGTTTTGCCCTTGCATGCTGTTAGGTGGGGTCGATTGGCTCTGCATCTGTCAGCTACGTCCGCGCCAGATACAACTTTGTGGGTCATATATAGGCTCCACCCAGGCATGCTGACATCACTTCTTTTCTATCCACGCCAGCTAGCGCTGATCTGAAGAGAACTACCCCTCTGTCCTTTCTTGACTGGCTTTTTTTCAACTTTGTCAAGTATTTTTGCAAGTTTCACTCCTGGTGTCTTCTAGGAATACTGGATTCAAGCCCTGCGGGTCTTGTCATTGGGCGATGGCTGTGAATGCTCGTGTGCCTTTAGTGTCTGGAGCGTGACTGTGACCCGAAGTTGTGCTCAGAGTGCTGGGCCATGCATCCAAAGGCTTTGAGGTCCCTGAAGCTGATGGTGGCCTGGTTCTTGACTCCATGCAAGTCGAGATCCGAGTCAAGTGTAAGGTCTGTGGATTGGTTGCGGAGTCCGAAGTTGTCTCTAAGTCCTCGGTACGATTGGGTAAGTAAGCACACTCTTCGACTTGTCCTCGTCCATCAGCCGACGAGGGAGCGTCAGCACTCTAGGCCTCATTCTGGAAAACCTGTCCTGGGCTGACTCCGTTCCTCCCTGAGTTTTGTGAGGTCATTTTTGGGCATTTCGACTTCCCTGGAGCACCTTTGGGCCCTATGGAGTCAGAGGGGGGCCCTTAGGGTTGTGAGCTGGCAGCTTCGGCCTTGGCTTCAGGGGGCTCCCAGGGATCCTGTTCTGCATCCGGACCAGAGCTGGTCGTACAACCTTGACTTACCAGACGCTGGTCCCTACACAGATGCTCCCGGCACCGCCTCTGGGTGGCTACATCCAAATTGTCATTGCCGAATCCAGCACAGAGCCGGGTGGGTGTTGTACGACGTGAACACCGGCAGGAGCTTTGCCTCCTCATTCGAATCCTGAGCGCTTTTCCTATGGGCTTGGCTTTGAGGATGTATGGCAGGGGTAGCAGAATCTTTTAGAGTACCAGCCCCACGAAGAAATGGACTGGCTTGAAGACTTCGGTGAGGTTAGTGGACTGGATACTTCTCCAGATACTGACATGCTTTCTCCCACTACTGTGGCTATGGAGGAGGAAGCTTCTTATGCTGTGGTGTTGTGAAGGGCAGCCGAGGTCCTAGACCTTCAACTGCCCTTGGTGACTGTCAAAACCAACCTCTTGCTGCAACCAGAAGCTTCCTCCTCAGAACCCCTGCTCCTGTTCATGGATGCCCTCACTGAAGTACTACTGCACAACTGGTCCAGATCCAGCACAGGGTCTCCTGTGAACAGGACGATTGCCTGCCACCATTACCTTGCACCTGGGGACCCAAGTTTCTTGACACAACACCCCACCCCTGAAAGCTTGGTGGTTCAAGCCTCTACCTTCCATGGCATGTTCCCTTCCGCTCCCCAGGGTTGGTCTCACTTGGTAAGAAGATGTTTGTTTCTGCCAGCCTTGCAGTGAACACTGTATGCCTTTTGGGCCATTATTCCAACACGCTGTGGGATACGGTTGCGCAGCTGCTGCCACAGGTCTTGGAGGAGGCCCAGGCTGTACTCTCTCAGGCTCTTGCCAATGGGAGAGACGTAGCAAAGTTTACAATTGGTTGCGCACTGCACATAACTGGCTCGCTAGAAAGAGCAGTTTCTTCAACAGTGGCCCTGAGGCGCCAAGCATGGCTGAGGACATCTGGCTTTTTGAGGGATGTTCAAGCTTCCTTGATGGATATGCCCTTGGATGGCACCCATCTCTTTGGAGGCAAGGCAGACTCCGCACTCGAGCGCTTCCAAGAAGACCCCTCGTCCCATCCTGGCTGCCTTTCATGGCTAAGGAAGGGGTCTCCAACTGCACCCATTCTCGCTCAGCCACTGTGCTGCAGTGGTCCCCAGCCTCTGTGTGGTCAAGGGTGTTGAATCCACTGGCCTTGTGGGTCAGGTGACCAGCTTTTTTGCCTTATCCTAGATCTTTGATCCCTCAATCTCTCCCTCAAGAAGGAGAAGTTCAGGATGCTCACATTTGCTCAGGTTCTGTCTGCCTTGGACCAGGGAGACTAGATGGTAGTGCTGAACTTGCAGGATGCTTAATTTCATATCCCCATCCTGCCAGCCCACAGATGTTACCTGCGGTTATGGTATGCCACAAGCACTTTCAGTGCTTCCCTTTGGCCTTACCAGCTCCCCTCGGGTGTACACCAAGGTGATGGCAGTGGTTGCAGCTCATTTGCGGAGATCAGGGATTTCTATCTCGACGACTGGCTGTTGAAGGCTCAGGCTTGCCCCAGGTGGTGTTCCACCTCCAGACTACGGCAGACTTCCTGCATTCAATGGGGTTCACTATAAACATGCAAAAGTCACATCTGACTCTTTCAAATGCTCCCTCTCATCTAAACTGTTCTGGGCGCAGTGCAGTTTTAGGCCCAGGCTCATGAGCGACGAATGCAGATATTCAGGCTGTGATTCTGATGTTTCAGCCTCTGTCCTGGATATCAGTGAAAATGACTCTGAGGCTGCTGGGCCTCATGACTTACTGCATCCTGCTGGTGACACATGGCATATGTGGGCTCTGCAGTGGGACCTGAAATTCCAGTGGGCACAGCATCAGCGGAATCTCTCTGACAAGTCTATATCTTGGAGTGAACTGCAAAAGATCTGCAGGATTGATTAACAAATGGCGTTTGGGTTAAAGGCAGATCCCTCTGCCTTCCCCAACGAGACCTGACAGTAGTGACAGATGCGTCACTCCTTGGACCATCTGGGGGAGGTTGAAATCAGAGGCATCTGGTCTCTGGTGGAAACGGACCTCCACATCAACCTTTTGGAGCTCAGTGTGATTTGGCAGGTATAGAAATTCTTTCTTCCCCACAATCGAGGGAAAGATGGGGCACATGTTCACAGGCAACACCAGCACCATGTGGTACTGCAACAAGCAGGGGTGGGGTCGTGGACAATTGTCAAGAGGCTCCACAGCTCTGTACGTGTCTGAAACAGCAAGGCATATCCCTGGTGATTCCACATCGGGTGGGCGCCCTGAACGCCAGGGTGGACAAACTCGGCTGAAAATGGCTAGCGACTCGCAAATGGCATCTCCATCTGGAGGTGGCCCAGGGTCTCTTTCAGCAGTGAAGAGAGCCTTGGCTAGATGTACGCCTCTGCCGAGAACACCCAATGTCAGCAGTTTCGTGTATTGGAGCCTCCAAAGTGACAATCGCTCGGAGACGCTTTTCATCTCAAGTGGAGTTCACACCTTCTATTCACCTTTGCACCCATACCACTTCTGCTGAGTGTTCCCAAGAAGATTAAGAAAGGCCAGGCAAGAGTAATCCTTGTGTCTCCGGACTTGGTGCAGAGAGTCTAGTATACTTAGCTGCTGAGCATGTACATCGATCCTACAATCAGACTGCTTGTTTGGGATGATCTTCTGTTGCAGCCCCAGGAGAGGGTTCTGCACCCAAAATCTGTCCACTGTTCGCCTTCTTGCATGGAGATTGTGGCGACAATTGATAGCTTTTGACCTTCACCCCCGAAGACTGTAATGTAATTGTGGCAGCCAGGCGTCTCACCGCCAAAACAATATATGCCTGCTGTTGGAAGAAATGTGTGACATGGTGCTCAAACAAGTCTGTTGACTCCCTCTCTGAAGCCTCTCTCTGAAGTCCTGCTATTCATCCTTTACCTTGTTTAAGTCTCCTATTGCACATAGGTGCCTCAAAGGTCTTGCACATCTTTTCCCTTTATTCACATTCTTTATGCCCCAATGGGATCTGAATTTGGTTCTGACTTTTCTGATATGTGCTCCTTTCGAGGCTCTCCACAATTGCCATCTTAGGCTTCTCACTTTGAAAACAGCCTTGCTTACGGCCATTCCAACTGCCCACATGGTGAGTGAGCTGCAGGCATTGTCATCTAAGCCACCTTACCTTTCTATAATTCTATCCAGACAAAGTGGTGCTTCGCACTAGGGCCTCTTTTCTGTTAAAGTGGTTATGCCCTTTCATGTACGCCACAGTCCATCTACTTGCCTACTTTCTATACACCCACACATTCTTCTGAGAAAGAGTAGATAGTTCACTGCCTGGACCCAGAAAGAGCGTTGGCGTTCTACCTTGATCATACGAAAGAGTTCCCGGTGGATGACTATCTCTTTGTAGGGTATGTGGGTACAAAGAACATTCAGGCAGTGCAAAAGAAGACCCTCTCTAGATAGGTCGTACTGTGCATTAAGATCTGCTATGCACTGGCCAAAAAGCAGTCCCCACTAGGGTTTGCATGCTCATTCTCCCCGAGCTGCGACCACTACATGAGCACGAGGAGTCCCAGTCCTTGAGATCTGTCATGTGGCTACATGGGCATCTCTGTACACCTTTAACAAACACTACTGCCTGGACAGTCAGATCCATAGGTATGGGCCTTTTGCCTGTTTGTTCCTGCAGGACTTTTTTTGTTTGAGCTTGGTTTGCAGACCCGCCTCCACGGTTCGTATTGCTTGGGTATCTGTTCAGAGGTAAGGGACCTGCAGCTAGAATTCTCTATCAAATGGACAAGTTACTTACCTTCCGTAGCACCTTATCTGGTATAGACCATATCTAGCTGCAGATTCCTTACTGATCCACCCATCTTCCCTGGTCTGCGATCTGATTTCTAGGGGCAGGGACCTCCCTCTCAGGGCCTTAGTTTTAACATACCAGTAGTAAGTGTTCTTCATGGCTCTGCTCTTCTGGTGTCGAAAGTTGTGAAAAGAGACTAACGTCAGCGCGCCTGGGTGGCGCCTATATAGGATGTAAGACATATCAGGCGCGGACTCCGCCGCCAACAGACGCAAACCAGATCAGCACCACCTAGAGGTGTGCAGGGGTACTGTTCACAAAAATCTTCTTGATCCCATCTGATGTCTGGGGAGGATTCAAAGGGTAAGGTATCTGCTGCTAGATATAGGCCCTCATTATGATCTCGGCGTTTTTAACCGCCGAGATCCACGCTGGCGGTCAATAGAAGACCGCCAGTGCGACTATCCCCGCCGGCCGCATAATGTTTTCCCTGCTGGGCCGTAACATTGACAGCGGCTCCAAATAGAGCTGCGGCCAATGTTGGCTTGTGGCGGTTGCAGCTGCACCTGTCTCGCAGATCACTGCCCGTAAACCGGGCACTGACCTGCGCAATGGGGCACTACACAGGGGCCCCTGCACTGCCCATGCCAAGTGCATGGGCAGTGCAGGGGCCCCGAGGTGGACCCCGGAGCACCCATTCCGCCAGCCTTTTCCTGGCAGGGGAACCCTCCCAGGGAAAGGCTGGTGGCAGAAGGGATCATTATCCGAGGGGCAGCGCTGCTTGCAGCGCTGCCCTGTCAGAAAATGATTCCCTCCACCGTCAGGCTGCCTGTCGGCGGCAGCCTGGCGGTGGAGTAGGTGTTCATTATATGGCGGTTCAGACCGCCATGCCGGTGGCGCTCTTTGCACCCACCGCCGCGGTTCATAATGACCCCCATAGTCTCTACCAGTTAAGGTCGTAAAAAAGCGGCTAGACTGCGCCAACGCCCAATGACAGCACATTCCCCCAAGATGTGTGTCCGCATCAATAGCTCTGTTCGATAGAGTATCCTTAGTGGACATAATGTAGGCATCAAAATGGAAGAGGAGGCATATTTTTGTACTGCATTACCGTCTTGAAGGGATACTACGGGACAGTGCAACGGTGGGACACAATACTATGAATATTTCATTTAGGTAAGCCATATCTTAATTGCCCGCCATCTATTGATATACCTTTGCTGCTTCGTTATAATGCTTGTTATTCTGATTTAGACATGTGAATCTGTGAAAGATCCAATGCTGGTGAGTAAAAAGCTACTTAACCTGCAACAGTAGTTCCCCAGGACTGGCATCTTATCATAGATTCACATGTGGCCCAACCTCTTATCCACAAGACGCTTTACTTTCTTATAGTACATTGTACTAGTGCAATTAAATCTAAGGGATATTGGCCACTGGAAGCCACTGATTGTGGCACCTGATTGGTTAAAGTTTCTTTTTTTTTCCTTTTAAATAAGGTGAATGTTACACAAGTAACGTTTCCTTGGGACTCACAGCTCTGCGACGTTGGCTTAAGCATGTGAATCTATCAAAGAGGAAATTATTTTAGAACTAATGTTTGCTTTTTTCATATTTATCACATGGTGTGACAAATCTGCATATTGTTCCCTAAGAAGTATCACTTAATGGCTGTATTTGCATTTGGTGGATTCAAAACCTTCTTGTTATATCTAATAAATGGTAGGTGAAGGACAGAAAGTGTCCTTTGACTGATCTACATTTCTAGATAATCCTTGTTGAAGATTGGCCATAGTCTTAAAGATTTTTTATTGATTAATTGTGTTTGAATATCCTTAAAAGAAAAGCATTATAGAGAAGAATTCTAAAGCAAACTCCGTGACGTGTACAGTTTTAGGTATTCTTGGTTGAACCACACAGGAGGGTTGACAGCCCACAGTATTTATCTTACAAAGCAACAGACATTTTTATGTGGCCTTTACTGTATGTGTACATGATGATTTATCTCTTACTTTAGGCTCAACAAGGCAGCCCCTCTTCTACAGTATCAGGGAGCCTTGAGCTTTCCTGCACCACTCTGAAACAGATTTCCGTCCTGCACAGGCATACACAGGTAGGAGTACAGAAATTTATTTTTTAAAATTAGTGATCTGCTCATGAGTGAATGAGTTCTTAATGAATACTTCTTCCCACAGATTCCTAACCCTGTGAATGTCTGTAGTCTTCAAATTGGATCCGAAAACATTGTCATTAGCAGAAAGCCACCAGTGCAGCAGGTGTTTCAATGTGATTTCAGACGTGGCCTATATTCAGTGCCTATTGGTGTGTTCTTGGCTTTAATTCCTGTTTCCCCTCCTTACATTCAAGGAGGAGAACCAGTTCTTTAGTTTTCACCATATTCGTCAACAATGAATCTGATTACTGAGCTGACTTCAAGAGTCACATTGTCAGTTTTAGGTTTCTAACCTTGCTCATGTTGTAAGGAGATAATTATCTTCATCTCCAGAACATCTGCATGTGGTGCCTAAGGCCTGACCACAATTCCTTTTTGTGTGACTCATGTTCATTCTTTCATACAATGGCCATCAGGGAGCTGAAAGCAAAGTGTTTCTTGGCCTGAGTCTGTAATATTCCCCTCTTCTCCTTCAGATATGTCTTTTGAGAAAGTGTGACTCTCCGAAAGGCCTTCCATCAAAAGTACAAGAATTAAAATAGAAAGTAAAAATCCTGTTTTGTCGTAGAAGAAAAGGTACTGCTTCCACGATAGTTTGTCAGTAGCATTTAGCATTACCTGATCCCAGCTTCTTCCTTGGGTCCTATTCTGGTGCTCAAGAAGCTTATACTGGAGATTCCAGCACCATTTGCCAGTTGAGGCCATTAAGTACACTATACTGAATCTTTCAGGCCTGCCCTTCTTCCCCATGGGCCACTTCAGGCTCCCAGGAATAGACCAGATGGTTCAGTGTAAGGAAATGCCTCCTTGGCATGGTTACCCCCTGACGTTTTGCCTTTGCTGATGCTATGTTTTGAATTGAAAGTCTGCTGAGGCCTGCTAACCAGGCCCCAGCACCAGTGTTCTTTCCCTAACCTGTACTTTTGTTTTCACAATTGGCACACCCTGGCATCCAGGTAAGTCCCTTGTAACTGGTACCCCTGGTACCAAGGGCCCTGATGCCAGGGAAGGTCTCTAAGGGCTGCAGCATATCTTATGCCACCCTGGGGACCCCTCACTCAGCACAGACACACTGCTTGCCAGCTTGTGTGTGCTGGTGAGGACAAAACGAGTAAGTCGACATGGCACTCCCCTCAGGGTGCCATGCCAACCTCACACTGCCTATGCAGTATAGATAAGTCACCCCTCTAGCAGGCCTTACAGCCCTAAGGCAGGGTGCACTATACCATAGGTGAGGGCACCAGTGCATGAGCACTGTGCCCCTACAGTGTCTAAGCAAAACCTTAGACATTGTAAGTGCAGGGTAGCCATAAGAGTATATGGTCTTGGGAGTCTGTCAAACACGAACTCCACAGCACCATAATGGCTACACTGAAAACTGGGAAGTTTGGTATCAAACTTCTCAGCACAATAAATGCACACTGATGCCAGTGTACATTTTATTGTAAAATACACCCCAGAGGGAACCTTAGAGATCCCCCCTGAAACCTTAACCAACTACCCGTGTAGGCTGACTGGTTTTAGCAGCCTGCCACACTTGACACGTTGCTGGCCACATGGGGAGAGTGCCTTTGTCACTCTGTGGCTAGTAACAAAGCCTGCACTGGGTGGAGATGCTATCACCTCCCCCAGGCAGGAGCTGTAACACCTGGCGGTGAGCCTCAAAGGCTCACCCCCTTTGTTCCAGCACCACAGGGCACTCCAGCTAGTGGAGTTGCCCGCCCCCTCCGGCCACGGCCCCACTTTTGGCGGCAAGGCCGGAGGAAATAATGAGAATAACAAGGAGGAGTCACTGGCCAGTCAGGACAGCCCCTAAGGTGTCCTGAGCTGAGGTGACTCTAACTTTTAGAAATCCTCCATCTTGCAGATGGAGGATTCCCCCAATAGGGATAGGAATGTGACCCCCTCCCCTTGGGAGGAGGCACAAAGAGGGTGTACCCACCCTCAGGGCTAGTAGCCATTGGCTACTAACCCCCCAGACCTAAACACGCCCTTAAATTTAGTATTTAAGGGCTCCCCTGAACCTAGGAACTCAGATTCCTGCAACTTACGAAGAAGAGGACTGCTGAGCTGAAAAACCCCTGCAGAGAAGACGGAGACACCAACTGCTTTGGCCCCAGCCCTACCGGCCTGTCTCCCTCCTTCAGAAGAAAACTGCTACAGCGACGCTTTCCCCAGGACCAGCGACCTCTGAATCCTCAGAGAACTGCCCTGCTTCCAAAAGACCAAGAAACTCCCGAGAACAGCGGCCCTGTTCAACAAAGACTGCAACTTTGTTTCCAGAGGAGCAGATTTAAAGACCCCTGCAATCTCCGCAAGAAGCGTGAGACTTGCAACACTGCACCCGGCGACCCCGACTCGACTGGTGGAGAAACAACGCTACAGGGAGGACCCCCTGGCGACTCAGAGACTGTGAGTAACCAAAGTTGTCCCCCCTGAGTCCCCACAGCGACGCCTGCAGAGGGAATCCCGAGGCTCCCCCTGACCGCGACTGTCTGAATCCAAAATCCCGACGCCTGGAAAAGACCCTGCACCTGCAGCCCCCAGGACCTGAAGGATCGGAACTCCAGTGCAGGAGTGACCCCCAGGAGGCCCTCTCCCTTGCCCAGGTGGTGGCTACCCCGAGGAGCCCCCCCCCCCCTTGCCTGCCTGCATCGCTAGAGAGACCCCTTGGTCTCCCATTGAAACCTATTGAAAACCTGACGCTTGTTTGCACACTGCACCCGGCCGCCCCCGCGCTGCTGAGGGTGTACTTTCTGTGCTGACTTGTGTTCCCCCCCGGTGCCCTACAAAACCCCCCTGGTCTGCCCTCCGAAGACGCAGGTACTTACCTGCTGGCAGACTGGAACCGGGGCACCCCCTTCTCCATTGAAGCCTATGTGTTTTGGGCACCACTTTGAACTCTGCACCTGACCGGCCCTGAGCTGCTGGTGTGGTGACTTTGGGGTTGCTCTGAACCCCCAACGGTGGGCTACCTTGGACCCCAATTTGAACCCCGTAGGTGGTTTACTTTCCTGCAAGAACTAACAATAACTTACCTCCCCTAGGAACTGTGAAAATTGCACTGTCCACTTTTAAAATAGCTATATGTGTTTTATGTAAAAAGTATATATGCTATTGTGATTATTCAAAGTTCCTAAAGTGCTTACCTGCAATACCTTTCAAATGAGATATTACATGTAGAATTTGAACCTGTGGTTCTTAAAATAAACTAAGAAAATATATTTTTCTATACAAAAACCTATTGGCCTGGAATTGTCTCTGAGTGTGTGTTCCTCATTTATTGCCTGTGTGTATGTACAACAAATGCTTAACACTACTCCTTTGATAAGCCTACTGCTCGACCACACTACCACAAATAGAGCATCAGTATTATCTCTTTTTGCCACTATCTTACCTCTAAGGGGAACCCTTGGACTCTGTGCATACTATTCCTTACTCTGAAATAGTGCATACAGAGCCAACTTCCTACGTTCGGGCATTGTGGTTTGCAGCTCTAGCTTCAATGCTTATCAACTCTGACTCCACAAGCTCAAGCCTTGCTGCCATTTCTGTAAAAGCTGCCTCTGTCCATCGTGCCGGCACTGTTATCTTTGCAGCTGCTTCCAACACATTTCAGATGCCCCACTTCCAGCACATTTCAGATGCTTCTGTCAGATCTGTGAGCTTGTCTGCCTCAGCGTACGAAATTAGAGGAAATCCGTTACGTGGCTAGAGAGCTGGTCAGAACTTCCTTTGGGGACTTAGGCCCTCATTATGATTTTAGTGGTCTTTTTGCAAGACCACCAAAGCCACAGGTGCCAGAAGACCGCCAGTGCTGGCAGTCTTCCGCCCACCATATTACGAGTACTATTGGATTTCTGCCACATTTTGGGCGGAAACCCAGCAGTAGTCGTGGTGACGGCGGAGGCGCTGGGGCGGTACCACCACTTGGCCCACCCTGCCAAAAGGACTCCGCCAGCCGTATTACGACCTGTAATACGGCCTGGTGTTGTCCTGATGCGGGTCAATCGTCCAACAGTGGAGGGGGGTGGGGACTGTTGAGTGGGAGTCTGTGTCTGTACATGTATGGAGGTGGGGTCGTGGAGGGGGGTGCAGTACATGGAGGGGGGTATTGTGCTGGCAGGGGGTGGGGGGAGGTCGTCTGCCAGTGACAAGGAAGAAATGTCCTTTCATGGTAGCCTTTCTACTGGGGTTTTCGTGGCGGTGCTACCACCACGGAAACCCTGGTGGAAAGGTAGCTCCTAATACTGCCAGCGGACTTCTGTGGACAGCTGTGTTGGAGATGCTCATCTCCAACGACCCTGGCAGTATGAGCGGAGATGTGGCGGGTTGGCAGAGGCCAACAAGCCACACACATAATGTGGCAGTCTTCATCGCCAGTCTGCTGATGGTGATACCGCCACCGTGGCCCTGGCAGTCATAACGAGGGCCATTGTGTCTTGCTGACGCTATACCCATATGCCAGAGGTCTGCAAGCATGGAAGTTTTCATCATGCCATGTGTTTCCAAACTGGATTTTAGGTGCACAGAGGAAGGTTATTCCGAGGCTATTCACCTTCTTTCTCCTTGCGCTTCAGATATTGACTTTTACTTAGAAAATACAAATGTGAGAGGCCCAGAAGGTGTTATTCCCTGTAGTTTGGCCCATTTTTGAGACTGAATTGTGCTTAATGAGCAATATAGGAGCTTGAAATCTTAATTCTATCTACGGACCTTAAATCTAACATTCCTAATAAAAACCTACAGCGGGTTTTGGTGGCTTTGGAAACACTTCTACCTTTTAATAAGACTTTGATGGAAGTGGTACTGGGTGGCTGAGAAAAAGCCTTTGTAGAATGGCAAGCCATAAGCAGGTCACTTGTTGCTTGTTTGCACTGTGCCCCCACTGATCTAAAATTATTGTCCACAAATCCTTCACCCAAGAATTTAGTGCTTCAAGCATTCAGTTTTAGATAGAGAGAAAATTTTATGAGTAATACAAGACCAAAGCGATAATCTAGTAAGGGTCAGGGGGATATTAATCTTGAAGAATGTAATTTAAAAGTGTATCAAAAATCACACAGTGCCAATGATAGTCGATGGAAGTGGTAAACCAGGCCGTAGGTGCCATCTGAGGCCAGTTGGGATAGAGACAGTTGAAAACAAAAAGGTGATTGATCCCGGTGAAAGTCTGGAAGTTAAACAGTTAGAAAAAGTAGGAAAGTCCTAATTCAAAAACTGAGCTTGTATTTATTATTATTTTTTTAAGAATGTCTTCCGCAGGACGAATCTGAAATTTTTGCTTCCATAGTGGAATTCCCAGTCAGATATCTTCTCGTTGGTCCTGCTAAGGCTCTGGAGCTTTTGAGGTTTTTGCTTGAAAAGTTTGACTATCCCAAAACAGAAAAGGAACTGTAATTTTTTCAAAGATTCCGGAGCCTTTCAGGGGGACAAAGCTGAAATTTATTGTGATGTGATATGCAACTGTTAGTTGGGTGCGTTTCATGGTTTGATAGCTTCTCAACAATAGGATTACATTTCTAAGACTTCAAGGACCCCAGGGGGGGTCACCTGTCGACTCTTGAGGTGCCAGGCAAAGGCAACCAGAAAAGTTGAGTCCAAATTCTAGTTGCCAACGCTCATCTGTAAGTTTTAGGGGAAAAGTATCTTTCAGATTTTTGTGTCCCTGTAGCCACACTGCAAGTTTCCCAACTGACCCTTGGAGTCCACTTCTTTGTCCTGGTTTCAGAAGGGAGCTGGTCTAGTCCTTTGGGGCACTGCTCAGGTCACAGACAGCAAGCCCAGTCTTCTTCTGATCTTTTGCATGTCCTGAAAGTGTTCTGAGGGGTTTCCTTTGGGATTCCACATTTATGACAAGAACCAACTGGTGGTTGTGGGCACTGCCTATGCAATGGTGTAAAAGTTCCCGTAGACCACCCTACCCACTTTTTCAGTTCCTGTTTGTCCACTGCAAACAATCCCACAGTTCCCTTCACTCTGAAAATTCTTCCCTTGTGCATAACCTGTGTGCACACAGAGGTGTGGCCAGGGTAATGAGCAATCGCCATCTACTGTGTTCACTCAAAAGAGGTCCTAGGGGTAGCTCTGCTCCCACTGGGTTTGGTGCGAACCTGGCCAAATGGACGAAAGCTGCACCTTTTCAGGTGTCACATCTACGTATGACCGGGCAGGCCGCTTCAACTAAAATGTCCCATGTACCAGGTCACTTTCATTTTCAGCCTGTGATCTAGAAGATCATGCCATTTCTAATGTTTTTAACATGTTGCACTCTTATGCATCCTACCTTGTGGGCCGCAAGGGTGCTTCACGGGAGGCTTATTTAATGTTTAAAACAGGATTTCGTACCTGTCAAAAAGGTGATTTTGACAAGTCTGGGGAGCAGGGCTCAAACTGCTGCTGATAGGGTAGGCCTCAAGTCATGTTTTCACTACCACTATAGTGGCTGGCACATTAGGTGTTGCATTACTGTGACATTTAACTTAACAAGGCCGTAGGTGTATTTCTGCACTGTATACGGTCACCTTATGGAAAAGGTAAATGTGTCAATCTTGGTTTAAGCCCATTTTGACCTTTTGTTAGCGGTCAGAGCACAATGTGCACTGGATAGCAGTGTCCTAGAGTTAGAGGTCAGGATTGTCAGCGGGAGTGTCCACAACATTGGAAAACTGGTGGATACCAACCAAAAAGAGATCACTTTGCAACTGTCTGAAAAACTGAATACCAATGCTTTCCAAACACCACCACCGGAAAGTGAGTCCAAATGCCTTCACTCCATGAAGTTTTGCTTTTACCAGTATGGTCCTACATGCAGCCAGTGGACTGTTCCTCCTCATTCAGTATATCGGCAGCTGGTGGGAAATTGTAAAGTTACAAATATCCTAAGAGATCAAATTAAAGTTCTGTTTTCTACATGTGTTGCAAATTACCATGATGCCTGTTGCCATGCAGGCTTCCTCGAACATTATCCACTGGATTTTCAAGTAGTTACATAGATTGCAGGACTGGTTAGCTAGAGCACCTGGCCCAGATGTGGGCGTTCAGCGCGTGATCTGGAAATTCTACTCACACTTAATGTTGCTGCCAAACTTCCCCACTGACCTGCATAGCCTTTTCTTCCTTGTAATGCTTTTTCTATACAATCCGGATAACGGAACATAAATGACCCAGAGCCATGCAGGTGATGCTTACTTTACTGCATCCTGTTCTCTTTACTGCTTGCTTTTCGCTGGTGCCTCAAAATTTGAGGAAGCCTGAGGTGATGGCGGCAATTTTTCCTTCTTCCATTCCTGTCCAAGCCCCCGTCACAGTGTTCTCGTTCCTGCGGGTGACTTATTTTCTTATTTCTGAAAATGCTGTGGAGTTGATTCAGTATAGATCTCTGTGTCCAGGCCTCCCTTGACCTATACCTGTAAACAATTGTGAAATTAATCCGTTGAAGTTTGGTTAGTTCTTCTGTGACGAGGAATGTTCTGCTTCCTGTAATAGTAGCGTCTGCTAGATATCTTTCAATAAAGGTGTTCTGCTACTTTGAGGATGGTGCAAATGTCTCAAGATGCTTTAATCCCTGAAAGCTCAAGTTTAGATGGGAATGTCCCCATGTTGAATGGGAATTGAGAGGCGTAGAGTATTGTGAAGCAGTTTTGCAGTTTTTCCTGGCATTCATTGGTAGTAAAAGCACTTCTTCCTAAAAAGGCAAAGAAATCCACCCAGCACTCAGTATTCCTGGAGATATCAACTATATGGGGAGATTAGCAGTGATTGATAACTCCCTGAAGAGTACCCAGTGAAATGCACAGCCATGCCTGAAATCATGCTGATCTCCTGCAGCTTGTCTTTCTTAGGGAGAAACATTTTCGCTTTGAAATCAAAAAAATTACCGAAATAAAAATCAGTTTATTCTGACATAGTCACACGCTTAAACCAGTGTTATTACCACAAACGCTGTTTTTATTGTCATGATTAAGTCTTTTCAGCTGTTGGCTGCTCCAGCGTATATAAACTGTTGTCAGTTCTTAATGCTTATGAAGAATAGACACACAATATCTGGGAATACTTTGTTGTGACTTGCCTACATGATGCCTAATTTAAATTTAAATTTTATGAATAATAATTTGTGTAGTGTGCTCCCCAAACTTGAGATAAAATAGTCTGCAAATGCTGATCGGGCGGCTGAAGTGTATGCATAGGGACACACTGCATGATATTCTCTTTCCTATAGCTAGATATAATATTGTACAGTCACTTTGTTAAATCTTTCCCCAACCAGTAAGGCCAATAGGAAATATTTACTTGGCTAGAGGGCTAATAAGTATCTAGCTATTGCACTGTGGTACTTTTTTAACGTTCAGACACCCCATAAGAATGTATCTGTTTGCAGGTTTGTGGGAAAGTGCCACTTTTTAACATGGTCATTCCCACTTTTTGCCACTGGTATTGAGGTTTTTTGACTGAAGGTGTACTGGGTTGCTACTAACCAGGTCCCCAGTGTAGGAAAGTACCCTCTTTTTGGCATGGTTACCCCCCACCCCCTCTTGTTGCCTGCTGTCACTGTGTTTTGACTGTGTTCACTGGGATCCTGCAAACCTTGACCCCAGTGAATGTGCTCTCTCCCCCTAAATTCGGTTGTTCTTGACTTTGTACCCCCCACAATTTCCATAATGGTGCCCCCATGTAAGTCCCTAGTATGTGGTACCTAGGTACCCAGGTCATTTGGGCACCATGGGTTCCCCATGGGCTCCAGCACGTATCATGCCACCCATGGGAGTCTGTGCAAAATGTGTCTGTAGGCCTGCCATTGCAGCCTGTGTGAAAAGGTGCCTGCACCCTTTCACACCAGGTCACTTTAAGTCACCCCTATATCAGGCCCTACTAGCCCAGAGGACAGGATGCAAGCATATGTGTCTGAGGGCACCCCTGCTTGAGCAGAGGTGCCCCTATGAACTCCAGATTCTTTCTACTGGCCTTGTAAGTGCGGGCAAGCCATTTTACGCATGTACTGGACATAGATCACTGATTAATATCTAACTGCATAATGGTAAATCCGAACCTGTGCATGTTTGGTATCAAACATGTCAGAAGCATACCACAGTACTGTTGCCAGTATTGGTTGTATGATTCCATGCACTCTGGGGGCTCCTTAGAGGACCCCCAGCTTTGCTCCTACCAGTTTGCAGGGTTTTTCCGGGCAGCTCCTGCTGCTGCCATCCTACAGACAGGTTTCTGCCCTCCTGCTGCTAAACCAGCTCAGGCGCAGGAAGGCAGAACAAAGAATTCCTTTGGGAGAGGGAGGCAACACCCCCTCTCCCTTTGGAAATAGATGTTACATCGCTTGGGAGGGGTAGCCTCCCCAAGCCACTGGTATGCTTTGAAGGGAACATTTGGTGCCCTCATTGCATAAACCAGTTTCCACCAGTCCAGGGACCTCCAGTCCATGCTTGGTGCGAAACTGGACAAGGGAAAGGGGAGTAACCACTCCCCTGTCCATCACCACCCCAGGGGTGGTGCCCAGAGCTCCTAGAGGTGGCACTTGATTCTGCCATATTGAATTCAAGATGTGCAGAGGCCTCTAGGAGCATCTTAGTGGCCAGGATAGGCAGGTGACATCACAGCCCCCTCCTGATAGGTGGTCGCCCTGCTAGGTGACCAGTCCCCCTTCCTGGGCTGTTTAGGGTCTCCCTCTTGGGTAGGCCCTCAGATTCGACGTGCAAGATTCCAGCAGGACTCCTCTGCATTGTTTACTTCAAATTCTGACCACTGGAACTGCAAGTGGACCCTCCAGGAACCAACAGTCTGCATCCACAGCGACAACTCTGCTTGCAATATTGTTTCCACGGCTCCTTCCAGCAACTGCAACATTTCCCCGGCTGTGCATCCTCTGAGGACGAGAAGTTTTTAGTCTGCATGAGAGGCAAGAAGGAATCTCCCTTGAAGTGATGGAGCTACTCCCCTGCATCCGCAGGCACCAACTGCAACAAAGATCGTCTGCGTGGATCTCCTCTACTCCTGAGCTGCATGGATCCTGCATCACGGGTGGTGGTCTGGAGTCGTCCCCTTGCTGCCTCTCTACACAGGACAGTACCCTTGTGCACAGTATCTTGCTGCTACCAAGGCTTGTTGGTATCTCCTCTAAGGGATCTTCAGGCTCTGTGTAGCCCCAGCACTCTTCCCTGCGACGCACAGCTCTCTGCATGCTGCTACTGCACTGTGGGACACCTTCCAAGGTGTGCTGCATGGGCCTCACCACAGCTTCTGTGCTTGCTGCCTGTGAGAGCTGCCTCCTCTTCCTGTGACTCTCCTCACTGCTGAGGGTCACAAAGGACTCCCCTCCGTGGGTTGCGTCCTCCTGGACTTTGCTGCTCTGCATTTCTTCTTCCACAACATTTGTTGTTGCCAAGGCTTGTTGGTGGTTTTTCCACCCCACTGACTGCAATCCTTCTTCCAGCGTGGGACCTCGACTGCATCACTTCTTGAACTCTTCAGCTGCTCCAGTGCTGCACTGCTGACTGTCTTCGACCACCGTCGACCTGGTTCTGCATCCACAGACGGGTGGGGAGTGGCTGTTGCCACAACCGGACACTCCAACGTGAACTGGACTAGGTCTCCTTCCGTTACAGGTATTCCTCTACTAGATCCACCTTTGGTTTCTTCCAGTCTTGTCTGGGTCTTGCAAAATCCTCTTCTGAAGTTCTTTTTGTGGGTTTGGAGAGATGGGGGGCAATCTGCTACTTACTTTTTGGGGTTCCTAGTTCCTCCAGCTCCACTCTACCGATCCCACTTCCTTGGGTGGGGGCCCGACTTTAGCATTCCACTTTCTTAGTGTATGGTTTGGTCCCCCTTTAGGGCCCTCAGTACTTACTATTGCTTTCACGGTTTTCTATTGCCTTTAGTTCTAATTCCTGACTCCAAATGTGTATATAGTAGTGAGTTTACTTACCTCCATTTGGGCTATTGCCTATATAGTATTTTGGTATTTGTGTTATCGTAATATTGTACCTTTATTTTTGTAACACTGTGTGGTTCTTTCATGTGTGTAAGTGCTGTGTTACTACAGTGGTATTGCTTAAGCTTTGCATGTCTCCTAGATAAGTCTGCTTTGAGGCCCATTTGGGAAATTAGCTATGCAGTAAGGTGTGTTGCACAACCAGGCTACTCACACCCCTAATGTAGGCTGCCTGATGTGCTCCACCAAGGAGAAGGGTTCTATCAATTTTTTTTGGTGGAATTGGGAATTCTGGGCCAGGGTTATTCCCACTCTCCACAAGAAGTGATCATCTAGGGGGTGTAGTCACCCAAAGTGTATGTAGATCATTGGCTGCTACCCTACACTCTCCCTAATGCCCCTAAATTGAGTATTTAGGTGGTCCCCTGACACCAGGAACTTAGATTCGTCTGACTACAAGAAGAAAAAGGACAAATTAGAACCGACCAGTGCAAGAACCGTGGACTAGGTACGGACTTTGGCTCCAAACCCTGCTCATGTCCCACAAAATTTAAAGACCCAACTCGTTCTGCAGCTGTGCATCCTCGAAAAGCCTCAGAAGCAAGCCAGCACTTCTCCCTTGAATTGGACAAGCCGGTTTCCTGCACCAGCAAGCACCAACCACATCTACCTGGTTCCCCGTTTTGCAGACCATCAGGTCCACCGTGGGAGCAAATCTCCAGAAAGAGGATCCCGAGTGTCCAGGAGGGCAGCCTAGTCGACCCATCCAGTCTTCGAGACGCTGAGCCTGGCCAGAGCCTCCCTGCACTAATACCCAGGGCACCACTGCCAATTGCAAGCATCAAGGCTTGCTTGTGCTCATTCTGAACACCACTACCGCCAAAACTTACCTGCATGACGTGGGACATAGAGAAAGGCCAGGCCAGGCCTCAAGAACCATGAGAGCCTCAAACTCGGAGCTGCCGGACAAAACACCCATGCACTTGAGTCCCCCAGCTCGAGTGCATTGAGACAGACGGTGTCTCTGTGGTCCCCCCCCCCCAAGTCTGTTCCCCACTTGCTGCTATCACCTTACAGGTACTTTTCCCATTGACTTAAATGTGTGAAGCGTTCAAGTCTACCGGTGCTGGAAGCTTCTCTGCACCCTGACACACCAGGGCAGGTAAACCAAAACTGTTGGTGCTTTCTATTACCTTGACCCTCACTTAACTTAAGTCCAGAAGAAGAGTCATGTAAGTTGTTTGCATGTTCAAGGCTTATGCCGCAAAGCTTACCACGGTTTTTACTGTAGCTTTGAAAATCTCTAACTCAAAAAGTACTTAACTGATCTTGAAGATCTTGGTGTCTAAATTAATATAAAATATTTTTTATATAAATTGTCTTCTTGAGTGTGTGTCTCATTTATTGACTGTGTTCAACAAATGCTTGACACTACCCTCAGATAGACCTGAACTGCTCGCCCACACTACTGCAAAGAGAATATTTGGGATTACTAATGTAGGCCCTGTAAGTCAATAAAGGTTGACTGGACTATCTGCATGATGTACCCCTACATTGGTACACTACATAGGAAGCCAGCTTCCTATGAGGCTGTCTCTCATTCTCCCCGCAGGACCCCTTCTGTGCTGTTGATTCCTCTGAACATCAGCTTAGGGATTGTTGAATTGTTGTCAGGCCGTTATGGTTGTTTCTAGCAAGGAATACATTTTTTCACATGCTTTGCTGTTCTCTGACAAATGTTTGTGAATGTCTAAGGATTTGTTCCTGAATTTCAATGTTCTTTTTCCCCAGTGCATGTTCTTATCCTATAATAAAAAGACTGGCACATAAAGTTGGGCAGGTGCAATTCAATCACTTTGTTGTGCTTCACAGAGGACCTTTGTATGTTTAAGTGACAGAAAGACTTTGTAGTTTTGTACTCTAATATAACCAATTTAAACACATTACTAAAATATTACTGTTAGAGTGTGATGTTCTGCAACAGCTAGCGGGGTAGGTAGAAAAACAATGTAAAGATCTTGACTGGTGAATTAATTTGAGCTAATTTTGTACACATGCATCAGTACTGCTGGTATATTTGTTACCACTATAAATCAACACTGTATTTGAGTTATGCAACCCACTTCTTAAAGATGCATAAGCATTGTATTTTTTGTAATCTGAAACAATCTAGTATAAACCATTCTGTATTTGTATTTGAAATTTATAAACTGCATTAAACCAGACAGTCAAAAAAGTGCTAGGAGGAAACCACCTCGGGTAAACAGAGCCTTCTAAACCTAGATCAGCCAGTAAACAGAGTAACCTTAACTGACTACTCTAATGCGAAAAGCCACATTTTGACCTGCATGCTTATTGGGAGATGTGAACTCAAACACCTCTGCAACCTTGAACCCACGTGTGCCCCATCTAGCTTTCCTGCACCGTGCCGTGGCACCACAACTTTGAACTGTCCCGTAGATATAAAATTTCTCATGGGTACGTAGCAGTTCAGGATTGTCGTAAGTGCAATCCCTGCCAATAGACAGCTTTATACATCAAAAAGAGTGCTTTAAAAAGCATTCGCTTCTTAACACGCAACCAATGCAAGGATCTCAACCCATCTTTAACCCAGCAATGTCTGGGTAGGCCCAGTACCAAGCAGGCGGCCATGTTCTGGATGATTTGGAGCTTGTTTAATGAAAGTTGTTAAATTAAGATACCGGGTGTTGAAGTAATCTAAGCGTGAGGTGATTAAGGCAATGATCACTGCCGCTCTCAGAACTTTAGGAAGAAAAAAGAAAATTTTCTTCAAAATAGCAATCAGCCAGAAACACGAACCCACAGTTCTCCAGTATTGGAGTATGTTTCATAGATTTACATGCTTGAATCATTCCCTGTCGTCGAAGTGGAAGTCTCACAGTGCAAAAGTGTAAGGAAATGCCTCCTTGGCATGGTTACCCCCTGACTTTTTGCCTTTGCTGATGCTAAGTTTTCATTTGAAAGTGTGCTGATGCCTGCTAACCAGGCCCCAGCACCAGTGTTCTTTCTCTAACCTGTACTTTTGTTTACACAATTGGCACACCCTGGCATCCAGGTAAGTCCCTTGAAACTGGTACCCCTGGTACCAAGGGCCCTGATGCCAGGGAAGGTCTCTAAGGGCTGCAGCATATCTTATGCCACCCTGGGGACCCCTCACTCAGCACAGACACACTGCTTGCCAGCTTGTGTGTGCTGGTGAGGACAAAACGAGTAAGTCGACATGGTACTCCCCTCAGGGTGCCATGCCAACCTCACACTGCCTATGCAGTATAGATAAGTCATCCCTCTAGCAGGCCTTACAGCCCTAAGACAGGGTGCACTATACCATAGGTGAGGGCATAAGTGCATGAGCACTATGCCCCTACAGTGTCTAAGCCAAACCTTAGACATTGTAAGTGCAGGTTAGCCATAAGAGTATATGGTCTGGGAGTCTGTCATACACGAACTCCACAGCACCATAATGGCTACACTGAAAACTGGGAAGTTTGGTATCAAACTTCTCAGCACAATAAATGCACACTGATGCCAGTGTACATTTTATTGTAACATACACCCCAGAGGGCACCTTAGAGGTGCCCCCTCAAACCTTAACCGACTATCCGTGTAGGCTGACTGGTTTTAGCAGCCTGCCACACTAGAGACATGTTGCTGGCCACATGGGGAGAGTGCCTTTGTCACTCTGTGGCTAGTAACAAAGCCTGTACTGGGTGGAGGTGCTTCACACCTCCCCCTGCAGGAACTGTAACACCTGGTGGTGAGCCTCAAAGGCTCACCCCCTTTGTTACAGCACCACAGGGCACTCCAGCTAGTGGAGTTGCCCGCCCCCTCCGGCCACGGACCCACTTTTGGCGGCAAGGCCGGAGGAGATAATGAGAAAAACAAGGAGGAGTCACTGGCCAAGGCAAAAACAACAAGTGATGGACGGAATGCTGAACATTGTCAAACACTCACCCCCAGTCATAGATCTGGGTTTAATCCATCGTTCTTTTGCTCACCATGCCACCCCAGTTTGGACCCAGCCATATGCAAATCAGTCTTGACCCTGTTCCTCATGGGAACAGTCCAGACCGAACTGCAAAGCCAGGTCCTCACTGGACCGGAAACAAGCATCCTGGGACCGGTTTCGGGGTTTCACCCCTCATCAGCCAGGCTAGCTTGAATCCAGTGGCATGGGAAGCACGGGACCCACGTCTGGGCATACCCTTCCCACTTAGGGCGACAAAGCAAAAACAACAAGTGATGGACGGAATGCTGAACATTGTCAAACACTCACCCCGAGTCATAGATCTGGGTTTAATCCATCGTTCTTTTGCTCACCATGCCCCCCCAGTTTGGACCCAGCCATATGCAAATCAGTCTTGACCCTGTTCCTCATGGGAACAGTCCAGACCGAACTGCCAAGCCAGGTCCTCACTGGACCGGAAACAAGCATCCTGGGACCGGTTTCGGGGTTTCACCCCTCATCAGCCAGGCTAGCTTGAATCCAGTGGCATGGGAAGCACGGGACCCACGTCTGGGCATACCCTTCCCACTTAGGGCGACAAAGCAAAAACAACAAGTGATGGACGGAATGCTGAACATTGTCAAACACTCACCCCCAGTCATAGATCTGGGTTTAATCCATCGTTCTTTTGCTCACCATGCCACCCCAGTTTGGACCCAGCCATATGCAAATCAGTCTTGACCCTGTTCCTCATGGGAACAGTCCAGACCGAACTGCCAAGCCAGGTCCTCACTGGACCGGAAACAAGCATCCTGGGACCGGTTTCGGGGTTTCACCCCTCATCAGCCAGGCTAGCTTGAATCCAGTGGCATGGGAAGCACGGGACCCACGTCTGGGCATACCCTTCCCACTTAGGGCAAAAGGATGATGGACGGAGTGCTGACAATGCAAACACTCACCCCCAGTCACAGATCTGGGTTTAATCCATCGTTCTTTTGCTCACCATGCCACCCCAGTTTGGACCCAGCCACATGCAAATCAGTCTTGACCCTGTTCCTCATGGGAACAGTCCAGCCCGAACTGTCGCCCTAAGTGGGAAGGGTATGCCCGGTCTGGACTGTTCCCATGAGGAGAATTTGTAACAAAGGAGCAACTTTAAAACAACTTGCGTTACCCGCCGGAAGCGTGAGACTTGCCACTCTGCACCCGACGCCCCCGGCTCGACTTGTGGAGAACAAACACTTCAGGGAGGACTCCCCGGTGACTGCGAGACCGTGAGTAGCCAGAGTTGCCCCCCCTGAGCCCCCACAGTGACGCCTGCAGAGGGAATCCCGAGGCTCCCCCTGACCGCGACTGCCTGCTCCTCAGATCCCAACGCCTGGTAAAGACTCTGCACCCGCAGCCCCCAGGACCTGAAGGATCCGAACTCCAGTGCAGGAGTGACCCCCAGGAGGCCCTCTCCCTTGCCCAGGTGGTGGCTACCCCGAGGAGCCCACCCCCTTGCCTGCCTGCATCGTTGAAGAGACCCCTTGGTCTCCCATTGAAACGTATTGAAAACCCGACGCGTGTTTGCACACTGCACCCGGCCTCCCCGTGCTGCTGAGGGTGTACTTTCTGTGTGGACTTGTGTCCCCCCCGGTGCCCTACAAACCCCCCCTGGTCTGCCCTCCGAAGACGCGGGTACTTACCTGCTGGCAGACTGGAATCGGGGCACCCCCTTCTCCATTGAAGCCTATGCGTTTTGGGCACCACTTTGACCTCTGCACCTGACCGGCCCTGAGCTGCTGGTGTGGAAAGGTGGAACAGCAGCTGTAGGGAGCTGGGGTCTGTTTGCAGTACCCCCTCCTTTTGGTTGGTTTTTAGATGCAACTTCAACTGAGGTGCACTGGGTTCCTGCTAACCAGGTCCCCAGTGTCATTGTTCCTTTGCTAAATCAAATAAACATGGTCACTTGATCACCAAGTTACCATGCCGTTCAGCCCTCTATAAGCGCCTAGTAAATGGTACCCCTGCTGCCATGTATGCTGCCCTGTACCCCCTCCCTCATGCTTACCTCAACCCCAGGAGATCGTCCCCTCACACCACTTCACTCACTTGTGAGCAGGGTATCTTCAATTACCCCTAGTCTCCATTGGGTGCCTGACGAGGTGTTGGCACTCTGCACCTGGCTGCCCCCGTGCTGCTGAGGGTGTAGGTTTGCTGCTGGCTTGTGGCCCCCCTTGTACTTACCTCAACCCCAGGATATCAACCCTTGACACGGTGTCTTCGATCACCCCCCAGTCTCCATTCGTTAACATAGGGCACCACACTCTGAATATGACCTCTGTATCCGACTGCCCTGTGCCGCTGTGGGTGCTCTCCTGGTACTGATTCGACCCTTGCCTGGTGTTGACCTAAAATGCCAAAGACTGAATTTGTAAGTCATGTACTTATCTGCAAAACCACATTCTTGTTTTCCTCCCTTAGGTTAACATTACTGAAATGAAAAATTGCATTGTGTTGATTTTTGAAACTGCAAAGTATTTATCTTTTAAAAATTGCTTACCTTATAACGAAGTTCTTTGGTTCAAAGCATATATAAAAGCAAATATTATGTTTCTAAATTGATATCGGATTTATTCATTGAGTTTGTGTCTCATTTATTGCCTCTGTGAGTACAACAAATTGCTAACATGACTCCTTGAGAAGCCTAACTGCTCGCACACACTACCACAAATAAAGCATTAGTCCTATTTACTTTTGCCTCTGCAATACCAATTGGGGATCCACTGGACTTTCTGCATAGTGTACTTTTTAGATGTTAAATCTTTTTATTGTTATCAATAAGACTTTAGCACTGTACAACAGCACCACCTACAACCTCTGGCCTGCGGAGGTGAATATAAGAATAGATTAAAGAACGTATGAACAGACAAACATTACTGCATCTCTAATTTGGATAACCGTATTGCAGATAATAATGATCACCCCGAGTGAACCCATCTATTCTAAGTAATGGCTTTTGTTGTGGTCAGAAGAGTGTCTGGGGCTGTCAGACGGAGGACGCGCAAATAGCGCTGGCATGTCAGCTCTCTGAATGTGTCGGAAAGGTAGGCAACACAAGGGCCCTATGTTTTATCAAAGATGGGCAGGGTGGCTGTAGCCGCAGCCATTATCCTCTCCATCCCCACTAAGTCCCACAATTTATGGAGCCAGTACGTGTGAGTGGGAACCACTTCAGTACCCCAGCGAGCTATAAGTAGTTATTTAGCTGCTCCGAGCAGTAATGTGATAGCCCTGCCAGCCGGAGTTCTAAGGGGGTAAGTCTGTGGGTTGGGAAGCCCTAATATCACATAGCTAGGGAACCGTGGAAGGGTAGTGTCATAAATATCATCAACCGCCTTTATTATGGCATCCCAGAAGGAGGCTATTCGAGGGAAAAGCCACAGTAAATGCGTCAAAGTACCTGGCTGCCCACAGTTTTGACAACATATGTCCGTGCTGCCCCTGCGCCACTCAGCTACTTGAGTCGGTGTGAAATACCAATAGTGTTCAATTTTCAAGAATAATTCTTTAGTGTTCATGTTGCATGCTGTCACCCGAGCTCGGTCTAACACATCCCGCCATTCCCTATCTGTGAATGAGCGTTCACATTCCGCTTCCCACCTACGTCTCGCAGGGGATTGCTGCAAAATTGACGGAGTGGTCAAGAAGCCATATATATATCAGATATGGGTTTCTTATAGTTGATGTATGTTAGAAGCATTTTCTCGAAAGGGAGAAGCGGTCTGCTCGCATGTGGCCTAATCTCCGGAGAGGACACACAATGTTGTATTTCTAGGTACTGCCAGTATGTTTTTTGTGGCAGGCCGTACGCCTCCTGCAGCTGATCGAAATCCATCATGCCTTGGGCATTATAAAGGTCCCCAAACCACTTACAGTTGGAGTCCTGCCAGCCGGCGGTCTCTTCCCCCAGGAAAGCCATGGGATTTTCCAAATGTGCTGTCCAGCCACTGCTTGGTCTATGAAGCACCAATGTTTCTCTGTGCGATCCCTCGACCATTCCAATAAATACTGTAACTGGGCCGCCTCTTAATAGCTAGCTAATTGGGGGACCCCCAAACCTCCCTCTGCCTGCTGGAGATAGGCCTGCGTCTGCGCCGTTCTCACCCTTTTCCCGGCCTAGATACATTCCCAGATAAACTTCTGCATAGTGTTGAACACTCCTCTCGGAGGAGTCAGCGGGAGGCTTTGCATGAGAAACAGCACTTTGGGTAAGAGCGTCATCTTTATGGCTACTTTGCGACTTAACCATGAGAGTCCATAGCCTTTCCACTTGGCCAGGGCGTCCCTCGCTTCACTCAGCAAGGCGGTGTAGTTACGTTGTGCTGTGTCCATCGGTGTGGTGCAGATCTAGAAGCGCAAGTAGTTCACTGTTTGCTTAGCCCAGGTAAAACACAGGGTGGGCCTCAGCGCTGCTACTTCTATTTCTTACACTGTTAAATTGAGACTGGAGCGTTTAGACAAATTGGCCTTGAAATCGGCCACCGGCCCTGAAGGCTCTCAGTTTCTCAAGGACTGCTGAAAATTTCCTTTCCGGTTGTGTCAAATAGAGCAGGACGTCGTCCGCATAAAGCACAATTTTGTGCGTTTGTCATCCCATTGGGATGCCATGAATTGTCTGATTGGGCTGTATGCGTTCCGCGAAGGGCTCCATGTATAGGGCAAACAGCAAAGGCAGTAGCGGGCAGCCCTGCCTAGGCCCCCTGGTTATAGGGAAGATGGCAGATAGGCCCCCATTTATGCCCACTCTCGCCTGGGGCAAGGAGTAATTACACTGTATCCATTTACAAGATCTTGGCCCTAGTCCAGAACGGGGAAGGACTGCAAACATAAAGTCCTAGTGGACTCTGTCAAAGGCCTTCTCTGCGTCAATTCATAGTAATAGGGATGGTATGTGAGCTCTCTGCACTTTATCCAGAAGATGGCACAGCCGTTTAGTGCTATCGGCACAAGTCCTCTCCGGGATAAACCCAGTCTGGTCAGGGTCTATTAGCCCAGCATGTAAGGACTGAGTTTTGCGTCCAAGTTCAATACTGTGATAGACCTATATGAGGAGCACAGGGCTGGGTCCCATCCGCTCTTCGGAATGAATGCAATCGTTCCCACTTGCATCGAGGGGGTAAGCATTCCGATGTCAGCGAAATTATTGAAAAGTCAATTCAGTATGGGCACCAATAGGTCCCCAAATGGTATATAGAATTCTGGTCCAATCCCGTCCTGTCCCGGGGCCTTCCCCATCGGGATATGGTGTATGGCTTGTAAAACTTCAGTAGGGGTAATGTCTGTGTCTAGTGCATCAGCCGCCGCTTTTGGGAGCCAGGTCAGGGGTATCTTGTCTAGCCTATGATTGCCTCCGCATCCCTCCCCCCATGTGTGTTGAGAGCGGCATAGAATTCCTTACATTCCTGCAGAATTAACCCGTCCACTGTGGAAAAACTACTTTATTTTGTTACAGATCTCAGTTACCCAACATTGTACTTCCTGGGCCCGTAGCCTATGGGACAGCAGGCGTTCTGGTTTGCCCCCCCCCCCCACACATAGTACATCTGCTTGGTGCGTAACATGGCATGCTCTGCTGCATCCATGTCTAAGGCCCTTAATTCTTCACGTGCCACACCTAGTTGGCGTCGTGTCTCCCCAGCACCCACCCCTCTATGCTGTTCTTCCAATTCCTTTACCCGTGCTTCCAACGGACGGCGCTTCTCCTTCCGAAGGGCGTTAGCACGTGCTGCGAGGGCTCAGGTATGCCATTAAGGGCTAAATAAGACTTAATCATGTCTCCTCTCCATGCACACTCCTACATGATTAATGAGCGTAGTGTTGAGTCTCCACATCCTAATGCTCCGTCTCAGGGCTGGTACTGTGAACTGCAGTGCAATTGCGGCGTGATCGAGACTGCCACCACTCCAATTGTGGTTTGTGTGATGCATGTTGAAGGCTGGGGGTGGCCAGGAAGTGGTCAAGTCTCACATATGTCTGATGCGCAGCCGAGAACAATGTGTATTCACCTCACGTTGGGTTATGAGTGCACCATACTTCTGATAGGCCCCCTTCCTGCAACCAGTGTTGAAAGCCCACCAAATATACTCCTGTCTGCCAATAGCGTTGTGCTGATTTGTCCATGAGAATGTCAGGAACTACATTAAAGTCGCCCCCTATAAGGATGTCAGTGCCCTTTGTTGCGAGCCCTTGGGCGATGGCCTCCCAGAGGAACCCCTCCTGTCTCTCATTAGGCCCGTATATACATGCCACAGTTATGTTGTATCCATGGATGTCTATGGGTAGGGAGATAAGCCTGCCCTTGCTCTCCGCCTGGGTCCTCACCACTCTCCCGGGAAAGTGTGTGGCCAATAATCTGGCCAACCCTCCCTGTTTCCCCGGTCCCGAGGAGTGGATCTGACGATCATACCAGCGGGATTCCACCCTCTTCCAGTCTGCTCTCAGCAAATGCGTCTCTTGTAGTAAGCGTATGTCACATTTAGATTCCCTGTGGTATGAGAGGAGGGCTCACCGCTTCACTGGAGTGCTGAGGCCTCAAACATTTAGGCTAATTACCTCAAAGGACATTCATGTGTGTAGGAATATTTAGGATGGGATTGCCTGCGCTTAAGGAAAGTAGTGGTTAGCGTTGTTCTTCCCAAAGTCCAACAATACGATGCAGTTAAATTAAGTAACAAAACAGAAAACAATACAAACCAAGAAACAAACATTGACTTAACTCCCGACCTGGGAGCTACACCATGTCCGTTGGAGGGGGGGGGTACATCTTCATGCACCAGGTCAGTTCTCATCTCCTCTTTCTCCACCTTGTGCAGACTGTGCCGTCTGTCCACCTGCATTGATCCTGAGGAATGGCATACAACTGTCCCTGGAGCCGATTTCCACTTGTATGGGGCTGAAAAGAAGAGACAACCAAGAGGTGAGATGGGGCGGCTTCTCATCTGTGCCGCCCCTCCATGTGTAGGCCGCCCATTTGGCCTCACGGGCCTCCCTCAGTGTCCGAGGTACAGTCCTGACATCATAGGTTGCGCAGTAGGTTCGCTCTCTCCCTCTTGCTTTTGTTGTCGGTTGGTTTAGGGACTCTCCTGTTATGTTGTCGAGTTTTGCATTCTTTTTCCAACCTTCCTCTTTTGGTGGTCGATCTGGATCTTCATGGGGGGGATTGATTCAACGCCTCAGCCATGTCTAGTAGAGATTCTGCTTCTTCCAGTGTCCTAATAAGGTGCAATTCATTTTGCCAAATGAATTGCAGTCTGAAGGGGTGACCCCATTTGTATCGAATTCCCTTCTCCTGGAGCAGGCTAGTGATGGGTCGCAGCGTTGGCTGGCGTTGCAGCATTAAGGGTGAGATCTTGATATAAGTATATTTTGTGGCCCTCAAAGTTGATTTATATTCAAATCCCGAACCGCTGCAAGAATTTGTTCTCTTTGTTTGTAGGAATAAAGACACATGAGTATGTCCTGTGCCTGACCGTGGGCCTGTGATGGTCAGCCCACTCTGTGCGTGCGGTCCAGTATTATCGCTTGGTCTTTGAGTGCCGGGGCAACCTGCTGAAAGAAGCGTGTCACAAAGTCTTCCAGTGGCCCCGGTGCCGCCTTCAAGGGGGCCCCCCTTATACGTATGTTGGAGCACTGCGACCTATTCTCGAGATCTTCCAGCCGGTATTGCAGTTCACGGTTGCTCTCTTGAAGTAAGAGGAGTTCCTGTCTGTGGTGGTCCAGTTCTTCCGCCTGTGCGTCTTGGGAGCATTCCACCGTGTCCGTACTCTGTTCCAGTTCAGCTACTTCCCTTTTGAGTTCTTTAGATGAGCTGGCAATCTAATTCATGTCTAAGAATAGCAATATCACTACAGAGTCTGCCGAACAAACGCTCCAGATACGATTTTGTTATCGGGGTCGCGTCTTCCTCCACCTGGGTCTGTTATCGCCTGATGCCCCTCCTGGGGTGTGCTCCTGCCTCTTCGCTGGAGTTTTTGCGAGGAGCTCCTTCAAGTTGCCTTCCTTTTTACTTTGCTGTTGTGCTGCCATTATTCCTTACATACGGGTGAGGTCACGTACAGGGAGTTTGCGCAGCTTCCACCCTGAGTGCTACTCCCTACTTTTCCTTTCACCTAGGATGAATCTTAGAGCGTTCACTCCCCCCACCCTGTGAGGTCTCCTCGGGGGCTCGGTATCAGGCGGCCAGGGGGTGGCGGTTGGCCCGTTACTCCCGTCCATGCAGCACCAGGTGGGTCTCCTCAGTGCCTAATGAGTTATGGGTGTCTTTGACTGTGTGATTCTGCTGGGTGTATATGTGCTCTTTTAAGAGGGACCACTTACTTTTATCAGTTATTGTCCAGTGCTCCTCAAGATCTGGTCCCTCACACAAGCATTCAGGTTGGCTCGTCCCGGCAGGCCCTTGCTCACTGTACCTCTGAGCTGTCTGATGTGGGCAATGTTGCAGATCAGCTGATATCTCACACGTTGCTCTCAGTCCTTCTCTTTGTGTTGCTGCGGCGCTCAGTGTCTCTGATGCCGGGGTGCAGGGTGCTGCACCACCCCTGGCCGCAATGCGAGCCCTGCCCTCCTCCGGGATCCGCGGGTGCGCCTAATCCGCAGGGGTTCCCAATCACCAGGTACCACACAGCTACAGTTTGTCCTATGGATGTCCCCCTGTCAGAGTCACCAGATCCTCGGGGTCTGTGCACGTTCCCAACACTTCCACCACAAGACAGCTCCAATACTCTGATTAGAATTGCCACAGAGTCTAAGAGAGTCCAAGTGGGGAAAATGGGATTGTGAGAAAGTAGCCTCTTTCTAGCCTTGTTACCCCCACTTTTGGCCTGTTTGTGAGTGTATGTCAGGGTGTTTTCACTGTCTCACTGGGATCCTGCTAGCCAGGGCCCAGTGCTCATAGTGAAAACACTATGTTTTCAGTATGTTTGTTATGTGTCACTGGGACCCTGCTAGCCAGGACCCCAGTGCTCATAAGTTTGTGACCTATATGTATGTGTTCCCTGTGTGATGCCTAACTGTCTCACTGAGGCTCTGCTAACCAGAACCTCAGTGGTTATGCTCTCTCTTTACAAATTGTCACTAACAGGCTAGTGACCATTTCACCAATTTACATTGGCATACTGGAACACCCTTATAATTCCCTAGTATATGGTACTTAGGTACCCAGGGTATTGGGGTTCCAGGAGTTCCCTATGGGCTGCAGCATTTCTTTTGCCACCCATAGGGAGATCTGACAATTCTTACACAGGCCTGCCCTTGCAGCCTGAGTGAAATAACGCCCACGTTATTTCACAGCCATTTACCACTGCACTTAAGTAACTTATAAGTCACCTATATGTCTAACCTTTACCTGGTAAAGGTTGGGTGCTAAGTTACTTAGTGTGTGGGCACCCTGGCACTAGCCAAGGTGCTCCCACATTGTTCAGGGCAAATTCCCCGGACTTTGTGAGTGCGGGGACACCATTACACGTGTGCACTATACATATGTCACGACATATGTATAGCGTCACAATGGTAACTCCGAACATGGCCATGTACCATGTCTAAGATCATGGAATTGTCACCCCAATGCCATTCTGGCATTGGAGAGACAATTCCATGATCCCCCGAGTCTCTAGCACAGACCCGGGTACTGCCAAACTACCTTTCCCGGGGTTTCACTGCAGCTGCTGCTGCTGCCAACCCCTCAGACAGGTTTCTGCCCTCCTGGGGTCCAGCCAGGCTTGGCCCAGGAAGGCAGAACAAAGGACTTCCTCAGAGAGAGGGTGTTACACCCTCTCCCTTTGGAAAAAGATGTCAGGGCTGGGGAGGAGTAGCCTCCCCCAGCCTCTGGAAATGCTTTGATGGGCACAGATGGTGCCCATCTCTGCATAAGCCAGTCTACACCGGTTCAGGGATCCCCCAGCCCTGCTCTGGCGCGAAACTGGACAAAGGAAAGGGGAGTGACCACTCCCCTGACCTGCACCTCCCCTGGGAGGTGCCCAGAGCTGCTCCAGTGTGCTCCAGACCTCTGCCATCTTGGAAACAGAGGTGCTGCTGTCACACTGGACTGCTCTGAGTGGCCAGTGCCAGCAGGTGACGTCAGAGACTCCTTCTGATAGGCTCCTCCAGGTGTTGCTAGCCTATCCTCTCTCCTAAGTAGCCTAACCTCCTTTTCTGGCTATTTAGGGTCTCTACTTTGGGGAATTCTTTAGATAACGAATGCAAGAGCTCATCAGAGTTCCTCTGCATCTCTCTCTTCACCTTCTGCCAAGGAATCGACTGCTGACCACGCTGGAAGCCTGCAAAACTGCAACAAAGTAGCAAAGATGACTACTCCGACCTTGTAACGCTGATCCTGCCGCCTTCTCGACTGTTTTCCTGGTGGTGCATGCTGTGGGGGTAGTCTGCCTCCTCTCTGCACTAGAAGCTCTGAAGAAATCTCCTGTGGGTCGACGGAATCTTACCCCTGCAATCGCAGGCACCAAAGAACTGCTTCACCGGTCCTCTGGGTCTCCTCTCAGCACGACAAGCAAGGTCCCTTGAACTCAGCAACTCTGTCCAAGTGACTCCCACAGTCCAGTGACTCTTCAGTCCAAGTTTGGCGGAGGTAAGTCCTTGCCTCCCCACTCTAGACTGCATTGCTGGGAACCGCGTGTTTTGCAGCTGCTCCGGCTCCTGTGCACACTTCCAGGATTTCCTTTGTGCACAGCCAAGCCTGGGTCCCCGGCACTCTATCCTGCAGTGCACGACCTCCTGAGTTGTCCTCCGGCGTAGTGGGACCTTACCTTGTGACTTCGGGTGAGCTCCGGTTCACTCCACTTCGTAGTGCCTGTTCCGGCACTTCTGCGGGTGCTGGTTGCTTCTGAGTGGGCTCTTTGTCTTGCTGGACGCCCCCTCTGTCTCCTCACGCAATTGGCGACATCCTGGTCCCTCCTGGGCCACAGCAGCATCCAAAATCCCTAACCGCGACCCTTGCCGCTAGCAAGGCTTGTTTGCGGTCTTTCTGCATGGAAACACCTCTGCACGACTCTTCACGACGTGGGACATCCATCCTCCAAAGGGGAAGTTTCTAGCCCTTGTCGTTCTTGCAGAATCCACAGCTTCTACCATCCGGTGGCAGCTTCTTTGCACCCACAGCTGGCATTTCCTGGGCATCTGCCCACTCCCGACTTGATCGTGACTTTTGGACTTGGTCCCCTTGTTCCACAGGTACTCTTGTCTGGAAATCCATCGTTGTTGCATTGCTGGTGTTTGTCTTTCCTGCAGAATTCCCTTATCACGACTTCTGTGCTCTTTGGGGAACTTAGGTGCACTTTGCACCCACTTTTCAGGGTCTTGGGGTGGGCTATTTTTCTAACCCTCACTGTTTTCTTACAGTCCCAGCGACCCTCTACAAGGTCACATAGGTTTGGGGTCCATTCGTGGTTCGCATTCCACTTCTAGAGTATATGGTTTGTGTTGCCCCTATCCCTATGTGCCCCCATTGCATTCTATTGTGACTATACATTGTTTGCACGGTTTTCTATTGTTATTACTGCATATTTTGGTATTGTGTACATATATCTTGTGTATATTTGCTATCCTCATACTGAGGGTACTCACTGAGATACTTTGGCATATTGTCATAAAAATAAAGTACCTTTATTTTTAGTATATCTGTGTATTGTGTTTTCTTATGATATTGTGCATATGACACTAGTGGTACTGTAGGAGCTTCACTCGTCTCCTAGTTCAGCCTAAGCTGCTCTGCTAAGCTACCTTTTCTATCAGCCTAAGCTGCTAGACATCCCTATACACTAATAAGGGATACCTGGACCTGGTGCAAGGTGTAAGTACCCCTTGGTACTCACTACAAACCAGGCCAGCCTCCTACAGGGATTAGGAAGGGAACAGCTGGGAAGGAGACCTGTAGGAAGCAAAAAGGTTAAAGCACACAATCTCACGATTCTATCAAATAAATTAATACTAGACTATAATTCTAAACATTGTCATTCTAAAAGCATGGACAACCTAAGCAATGACTTAGAATGACTAGGCTTAAAGATGACTGGGTACCTGTGAGGGAATCAAGAAAAGTTAAATGCAACTTTCAAATTCAAGTACCATTCTTTGCCTGAGGATCAGGAAACAATCTGAATGATTTCTAAAGCATCATATGTATCAGGTTCTGAGAAACATATTAGGAACACACAACATTACATCTTGAAACTCTGGCTTTTTGTTCCCTCAAATTGCCGGAACATGAATTGCGCACATTGCAGGTTTTTACATAGGGAGAAAATACCATTGAATGTTTTGTGCACCATGAATAACACAACTTAGACTTGGGAAATAAATCACGCGAATTGCCAACTCGAAAAGCCACCAAGTAAATGCCTTAAAAATGGTAGCGCATAATTTTGATTTTTTAACACAGAAAAGGAATCGCGCGGCTTGCTGATTCGAAGGTCACTAAACGAATTTCAGGAAATGATTGCGCACAATGAATAACATGAATTACACACAGGGAAAGAATCGCGCGTCTTGCCGATTTAAGTACCACCATATAAATGTCAAGGAATGGTAAAGCACAATGAATAACATGAATTAAGCACGAGGAAAGAATCGCGCGTCTTGTTGATTCAAATGCCACCATGTAATTGCCAAGGAATGGTAGCGCACAATGAATTTTCAAGGGTTAAAGTACACGAAAACGATTAGCGCGTCTTGCCGATTTGTAGGCCACCACGTAACTGCCAAGGAATGGTAGCGCACAATGAATAACATGAATTAATCACGAGAAAAGAATCGCGCATCTTGCCGATTCGAATGCCACCATGTAACTGCCAAGGAATGGTAGTGCACAATGAATAACATGAATTAAGCACGAGAAAAGAATTGCACGTCTTGCCGATCCAAATGCCACCATGTAACTGTCAAGGAATGGTAGCGCACAATGAATAACATGAATTAAGCATGAGAAAAGAATTGTGCGTCTTGCCAATTCTAATGCCACCATGTAACTGCCAAGGAATGGTAGCGCACAATGAATAACATGAATTAAGCATGAGAAAAGAATTGTGCGTCTTGCCGATTCAAGTATCCATATGCAAATGTAATTAAAAGTCCAAGGGCACACTCACACGCATAAGACTCAAATCATTAATCATGCAAAGATTAGGCTCAAGAACTCAAGCGTACTTGACAACGGAGACGGGGGCCCCGCCCGACCTCCGTCTTATTGCCCTGAGCTAAGATCACCAAATGAAGTGAAAAAATGCGAGGCCTGGAAGATCAAAGTAGGCTGCCGGAACAGGAGCTCAGGAAGTTGCTGCTACTCTGCACCAGGACCTCTGAATAGTGAGCACGTGGAGCTGGGCTGGCTCCCTTATATAGAGTCTTGGCCCAGCCCACAAACCACACCCAGGCAGGCTGCAGGGAAAACTTCTAAAAGGCTCTGGAAAGGGACCACACCCTGACACAGTCTGAAAGCCTGCAGCAGTACATTACATGAGAACAGTATTTATATGCATGTTGAACATAAGTCTTCAAGTTTTAACTCTGCAATGCAAAAGGTTAAACAACATCATATCAGCACAATGCATAAATTATGTTAGCTTGAACTTGCTAGGTTTTTGCATTCTAGCTGCCCGTAGAGCGCGCACTGCCCTGATGCTGACACCCCCCCCCCCCCCCCTTTTGTCCTTCTCTGCGGGCCGCCCGGACCCCAGAACCAGCCAGCGAGGTGCACTCTCAGCATCCACACCCCACGCGGGCAGCCAGGCCCACCAGCAAGTCCAGGCCGACTGCCGCGCGGAGTCGCCGTCAGCTGTGCCTTCATCCCCCTGCTGCATCGCTCTGGGTCTTACGCGGCCGCCATCTTGGCTGTGGCCGCAATTCACTGCCTGCCGCCCTGCGGGCTCCTCTAGTCCTCAAAGGCATTCTCCCTCACTCCCCGGGCTCCAGACAGCGCTCCGGTAGTGGGATGGGCACTCGTGGCCTGATCGAGACGGCAGAGCTCCACCACGGCGCTCCTACCTCGCCGCCATCTTGGCTCCGCCCCCGTGTGCTTTATTTTAGTGCACTACATGGAGAGCCAGCTTCCAACATTAGTGGAATAACGGTGGGTTCTGCGACTTTGCATTTGCTGACACCACTTGGCCATTAAGTGACTACACAAGTAAATCCAAAAATGGCCTTTAGTTAAATTGCATTTTTTGAATTGGGTATTGTAGGAAGTTGGCTCTGTACATACTATCTCAAAGTAAGAGATAGTGTGTACAGAGTCCAAGGGTTCCCCTTAGAGGTAAGATGGTGGCAAAATTAGATAATTCTAATGCTCTGTTTTGTGGTAGTGTGGTCGAGCAGTAGACTTATCAGAGGGTAGTGTTAAGCATTTGTTGTACACACACTGGCAATAAATGAGGAACACACACTAAAAGACTTAACTCCAGGCCCATAGTTTTTATATAGAAAAATATATTTTCTTAGTTTATTTTAGAACCACAAGATTCAAGATGGGAGGTAAATACATAAAATGCAAGGTACTCCACACAGGTAAGTAAGGAACTTTGAATTAGAGCAGTAACACACACAGTTTTAGTTAAAATGGCAATAAGCTATTTTAAAAGTGGACACAGTTCCTGGGGGAGGTAAGTATGGTTAAGTTTCTGAGGTAAGTAAAGCACTTACAAGTTCAGTCTCCTGGGCGTAGGAAGTCCACCGTTGGGGGTTCAAGGCAAACCCAAATGTCACCGCACCAGCGACACTGGGAAGGTCAGGTCCAGAGGTCAAAGGAGGGCCCAAAACACATAGGCGCCTATGGAGAACAGGGGTGCTCCGGTTCCAGTCTGTCAACCGTTAAGTACCTGTGTCTTCGGTGGGCAGACCAGGGTTTTTTTTTAGGGCACTGGGAGGGACACAAGTTGCCACACAAAACACACCGGCCAGGTGCAGTGTGCTTAGTAGGCATCGGTTTTTCAATAGGAATCATTGGAGGGATCCGGGGGGGGGGTCACTCTAGCGGTGCAGGCAAGTCACCGACTGAGCTAGGGTCGCCTGATGGTCACTCCTGCACTGGAGTTCGGTTCCTTCTGGTCCAGGGGGCTGCGGGTGCAGTGCTTTGTCCAGGCGTTGGGTTCTTTGTTCCAAGCAGACGCGGTCAGGGGGAGCCTCTGGATCCTCTCTGCATGCGTCGCTGTGGAGGTCCAGGGGGGTCGTCTCAGGTTACTCACGAAGTCACAGTCGCCTGGGAGTCCTCCCTGTAGTGTTGGTTCTCTGGAGCTCGAGCCGGGGGCGTCAGGCGCAGAGTGTGAAGTCTCACGCTTCTGGCGGGAAGAGTGAAGTCTTTGAAAGTTGCAAGAAAGTTGCAAAGTTGTTGCTGTTTTTGAACAGTGCCGCTGTTCTTGGGAGTTACTTGGTCCTTCAGTTCAGGGCAGTCCTCTGAGGCTTCAGAGGTCGCTGGTCCCTGTCAGGTGCGTCGCTGTGCAGGTTCTTTGAGTCTGGAGACAGGCCAGTAGGGCTTGGGGCCAAGTCAGTTGTCGTCTCCATCGTCTCTGCAGGGCTTTCAGGTCAGCAGTCCTAGTTCTTTGTGTAGGTTGCAGGAATCTGATTTCTGGGGTGCCCCTAAATACTAAATTTAGGGGTATGTTTAGGTCAGGAGGGCAGTAGCCAATGGCTACTGTCCTGTAGGGTGGCTACACCCTCTTTGTGCCTCCTCCCTGAGGGGAGGGGGGCACATCCCTAATCCTATTGGGGGGAATCCTCCAATCTCAAGATGGTTAGCAGGGTCCCATCACACTATGAATCATAACTGGCATTAACAAAAGGCAAAAAGTCAGGGGGTACCCATGCGAAGAAGGCATTTCCTTACAGGTATTTTTCAAAATTCTTAAAAGTACTTTAGGTCCCTGTACCTTAACAGTCAAAACTTTAAAAACGTAATCTATTTAGGACTGCACAAACTTTTAAGATGTTTTCTTAAGCTCAAAATGTTCCCAACTTTAGTAAAGTGGGTGGTGGAGCTCGACTTCACCGCTTACCTTAAGCTTCCTCCCAAGCAGTTAAGAACCCTCTGTAAAGGGTACAAAAAAACAGGCTCGAGCCCTACCAGAGCAAAGCTCCAGGGGCTACTGGAAGAGTGTGAGATGGCCCATCCTTCTGATGAAGCCACTGATCCTGTTAATCAGAATAGCTCAAGTGAGGAGGAAGAAAGGGACCCTCCACCACTTAAAAGAGAGGATTCTGCACCGCAGGTGTCTAGGACACCTCCCTTTAGTGAGAGTGACTTAGGTTCCTCAAGGTCCAGATATAGAATCTCTGAAAAAGATGCTCTCTTAGAGAGACTAGCTAAGAGACTGGACCTGGAAAACAGGATCTTAGCTATGGAAAGTGAAAGAATAGAAGTGAGTTTAGCACCTATGAATGGTGGCAGCAATATCATAGCTAGGGACAGAGTAGAGCACTTTGACCCTAAAATCCCCAAAGGGATTATCCCCAAATATTAGAAGGGTGATATCACTAAGTGGTTCACAGCCTATGAGAGGGCCTATGTTTTCAGAAGACTTGTGAAACAGCACTGGGGAACTCTCCTTGGGAAACTGTTCTCAAGAAAGTGTAGGGATAGACTCCCTACACTGAGTGAGGCAGAATGACCCCGTATATGGGTCTGCAAACTAAGATCATACTAGAAAGTCCTGCAGGACCGAGCGAGCTAAGTACGCCGTCTTTGAAAACCTGGTGGTTTTTCTATTGTATTTTTGTATTGCAGCCACAAAAAGGTTCCATTGATTCAGAAGACCAGTACGTGATTCTCATTTGGATTAACGCCCCCCCCGAAGCATTTCCAAGTGCATGCCAGCATGAGGTGGTGTCATCTAGTACAGAGGCATCTTCGCTGTCCACTCAGGCCTATGGTCATCAGTTTGTACACTGTTAATTTTCTTCAGGACCTTAGGCAAGAAATCAGTGTAGTCAGAGATATCGTCTGATGCTTTCTTCATTCGATATCGGGGTCAGCTCCAGAAATGAGTCTCAAAAGTCTTTCTTTTGCAGTACAGATGTCATCTCTTGAAGAGAGCTCTCCAGTAGTCGGGGCAAATTGACTCCTGCACTTCTTACTGAATGCCAGAGTCCACAGGTGGTGCTCTTCAGAAATGTATGGAAGTTTAATGGTCTCAAACCAGAGATTGGGACAAACGTATAATGATCAGTGACACTTGACAATTCCTAGCATGGCTGTGCTCGAGGATGAACAAGAACATGCTGAATGAGCTCCAGGGCATTCCTTTTCATAAATCTCCAATGACTGAATTCATTGTAACATGCATTGATTGGAAGGTGGAGAGTGGTCCTTTTGTTGCCTTAATGCAGTACATGTGTTCTGGCAAACCTTCCATCTGTTCATCCACAGGCATACTTCTAGAGCGGGCCAAGAAAGCTGGGAACCAGATCAGAGTGCTATCATAAAAGGACTGATCTCAGTCCCAAACCCTAAGCTCAAAGGGCACCTTCTAGAAGGCCATGACTGGGTTCTAAATAACGAGGACCATTCTAAAGTTTTAGAGACTTTTGGTTTCTCACATGTCTATTTGTAACAAAATCCCTACAATACACACATTCAAGTTCCTTGAGCCGTGCTTCAAGTGGAATGCTCTTTGTGAAAACTGGTCGAAGGCATTCAAATTACTTTTCTATTGTCTGTTGTCTAACTTGATTGCTAAAACCTTAGATCGCAAGAGAGTAAGGAGTCTCATCCCAATTAGTTGGGGAAGACAGTGGTGGTAGCTAGACCTGCTGAGCTGAACGACATACCAAAAGAAGTAGTTACTCTCATCACTGTGCTTGTCTGTCTGCTTCCTCAGGGAGCAGTAAGGTCTACAATTAGGCCACCCAAGCTTGCCAGATGATTGCATGGGTATCCAGAAAAAGGCCACACTCCCTTCTGGAAGATCTCTGTATGCACCTAGTATCTGGAGATGTAGGTGAGCACAAGTACATGCAAAGAATGAACAATACTGCCTTATTTCGGTATTTGGCTTTTCACTTTTTTTCTACTAAAGTGCACTTAGCTGCCATTTCTACTTAAAGAAAATGCCCCGCTCTGGTCAGGTAAAAAAATCTTCCCTCTCAGATATTAGGCTTAGCCCTTTCTTTGAATTACACATCATCCTAACTTAGTTATGCTTCCCCCACCCACTGAGCTCCCCCTTTTGAGTCTATCACTTTCATGTAAGAAATTATCATTCCCAATAGCTATAACTTCGGGTAGGATTGTCAATGAGCTTTAAGTTGTATCCATGTACTCTATCATAATAAGATTTGCCTAAGGGCTCACTCTTTTTTTCCCTCCGTCATTAACTTTTTAACTTGAATCAAACAATTTATACTTGCATTGTTTCTGAACACTGGCACAGGCTGAGAGCTCTCTTTCCATTGCTAATAAGATGTTGTTTGGAAAAAAATAAGAAATTAATGTAAATCCTAATTAGTATTTGTTAATCATGTGACTCTTCATAGAGGTCTCTCTTGCAAAACTATAGCTAGGTAAATGGTGACTTCTATAATAACCTGCTGCTATAATGTAAATGTGCAGTTTTCCTGGAACAATACAGTGTACAGCAGCACTGATGCTCTCAGGAGAAGTTTTTCAGTGCTGGACATGTCTGGAATGACTGCTTGGGGAACTGTTTATACCTTTTTTAACCACTATTTATTCTGCCGAGACAGCCCGTGGGCAATGCCTCCGTATTTAATTTGTTAACATAAATTATTTGTTTGATGGCATGTGCGACTGTAGATGCATATGCTCTGCATACTCCTGCCATCTAATGTTGAGTCTGGAGTGGTGCAAGTTGTTTTTTGTCGAAGAAGTGTTCCGAGTCACGAGGTTGAGTGACTCCTCCTGTGATTGATATTGCTCATGGGCATTGATTCCTTGGTCATATTATTTTCTCTCCGCTATCACGTACAGACGTGTGTGCCTCCGCACTGTCTATTGACTGTCTTCAGTCCGGTTCTTCCAATCTTTTCTTTCCTATTTTGACTGTATTATTGTTTGCGCTTCTCCTATCTTAGTGCTGTTGTTGGTCTGTTGGTTCAGGCCCTGTCAGAGTCACCAGATCCTCGGGGTCTGCGCACATTCCCAACACGTCCACCACTGAACAGCTCCAAGACTCTGATAGATAAATCACAGAGGCTAAGAGAGTTCAAGAGGGGAAGATGGGATTAGGAAGGGAACAGCTGGGAAGGAGACCTGTAGTAAGAAAAAAGATTAAAACACACAATATGAAAATTACATCTCATGAAATCAATACTAGACTATGACTCTAAGCCTAGTCATTCTGAAAACATGAACAACCTAAGAATTAGGCTTAAAATGACTAAGTTTCAAGATGGCCGGTTACCTGTAAGGGAATCAAGATGGATTAAATGAAACTTTCAAATTCAAGTACTTTCCTTTACATGAGAATCAGGAAAACATTCTGAATAAGTTCTAAACCAGTCATATGAATCCTTTTTTGAGAATGCATACTAGGACCATGCAATATTGCATCTAGAAACTCTGGTCTTCTGTGTTCTCTTGAAATGTTTCAACACGAATTGCCCACATTGCAGATTTTCATATATATAGTAAACACCATAAAAGGATTGTGCACCATGAATAACACAATATAGATTCAGGAAACAAATCACACAACTTGTCAACTCGAATATTACCTAATAAAAGTCTTAGAATAAATGGCATACAATGAATAACATGAATTAAGCTCGAAGAGAGAATCGTGCGTCTTGCCGATTCGAGTGCCACCATATAAAATGTCAAGAAATGGTAGCACGCAATGAATATCAAGGTTAAATCACCATTAAACGAATCGCGCGTCTTGCCGATTCGTAAGCCACGATGTAAATGCCAAAAAATAACAGCGCACAATGAATAACAAGATTAAAGCACCATGAGACGAATTGCGTGTCTTTTGCCGATTCTTAAGCCACCATGTAAATGCCAAGAAATGGTAGCACGCAATGAATAACAAAGTCAAATCATCATGAAACGAATCGCGCGTCTTGCCGATTCGCAAGCCACCATACAAATGTCAAGAAATGGTAGCGCGCAATGAATAACAAGATCAAATCAGCATGAAACGAATCGCGCGTCTTGCCGATTTGCAAGCCACCATGCAAATGTCAAGAAATGGTAGCGCGCAAAGTAATCTGTTAATCTTTAAAGAATTAGGCCAAGAATATGAAAGTTCTCGATAACGGCGTTGGGAGGTCAGCCCAACCACCGTCTTACTGCCCAGAACAAGGATCACCAATGAAGAATGAAGGGCAGAGGCCTGGAAGATCAAATAGGCCACCGGGACAGGAGCTCAGGAAGTAGCTGCTGCTCTGCACCGGGACCTCTGAATAGTGAGCACTTGGAGCTGGGCTGGCTCCCTTTTATAGAGTCTTGGCCCAGCCCACAACCACACCCAGGCATGCTGCAGGGAAAGTCTCTGGAAGGCCCTGGAAAGGGACCACACCCTAACACACTCTGAAAGCCTGCAGCAATACATTGCAAATGAACAGTATTTGTAAACATATTAAAAATAAGTCTTCAGGATTAAACGCTGCAATGCAAAAGGTTAAACAACAACATATCAGCACAATGCATAAATTACGTTGTTTTGAGAGTGCTGGGTTTTGCATTCTAGTCGCCAATAGAGCACACGCTGCCCTGGTGTTGAAAGGGCCCGACCGACTGCGCTTTGAGGAGGCCAACCTCCGCTTTGGTCTTACCTTCCATATGGCTCCGACACTGATGAGAATGGATCCCTGATGGAACGGGCGCCATTCTGATTCTGTCCCCAGTGTCACGTCAAGTTCCTGCACACCGACCAACACTTGCGTGCAACCTCTGTCTCTCTCCACACCATTGTTAGGCTGACTGCGACGCCTGGAAGTCATTCCGCTCCAGAAAGACCCTTCGGGATCGACACGCTCGTATGCTGGAAATGGCCCAGAAGATGCCGGACGACACCCCAGACATCTTCGGAGAGGAACCTGCTCAGGTGGAACCTGAGAAGGAGGAGGAAGCCCTTTCCATACAGGACAGCTCCGAATCTGCATCATATTGTACATTGAAAGCCAAGAGATGACCTTTGCCCAGCACACGAGTACTGTGGCCCCCTGCTGTCCAACATAAGTTTTCCAAAAAGACTTTCCAGCCCATTATTGAGATCTCCGGTCCACCACTGCCATCAGGTCATGGTCAGCACTGTAAATCTGCTTGGGCCGCCACGCCTTCCAGCTTAGTGCTGAAAATGGCTGCCAAGCCCAATGCCACGTCATCGGATTTGACCTGTACAGCTTCAGACCGAGAGATCATTTCGGGATCAGTTGAAACCTCTGGGCTGAGCCTCCAGCCTCTTCTGCGGTGCTGACCAAGCTCCTGAAACCGAAGACCTCAGCGCTGAGGGCCTCAGAGCTAAAAACATCAGAAGGCAGAGACTCTTCCTCCAGCCCGTCTCCAGGCAATCCTATGCTGGAGAAATTGGACACTTATCAACGCAAGCTCCAGATACAAGAGGGCACAGGTCAGATCATCACCACTCCTTCCTCACCTGTGCTCGCTAAAACAAAACTTTCCTTTCAAGAAGCTCTGAAAGTTCCTGTCCCTTCTAAGAAAATAACCAAGGACAAGGCTCCTAGCCCTCCACTCAGTCTTTCTCTCCCAACTTCACCTCCACCTTCTTCCCCTCTAGGTTCCCCCACATCACCCATACAGGGGATTACACTCCTCAGTGCTCCCTGCAGTCTTACACCGAGGGCTTGGGTCATCTAGACGATACTGACCCTCGGGATGCCTATGTCCCTCATGCTATTCCTTCCAGTGACCCTGACCTGTACCCTGCATGCCCCTCACCGCCTGAGGACACTACTTCGTGCCAACAGGTGGTCGTCAGAGTAGCCCCGTTTCACACTGTGGAGCTCTTCAAAGATCCTATTGAGCAGGATTTCACACTCCAGTGACCACTCACAGAGAAACACAATAAGTCCCCATGCTCCCTGGCACGCGTTGCCATGCCAAAGATCCATTTAAGGAGCCTCTCTGCTCCTGGGTAATCAGTCCACGGGTTGAGAAAAAGTACAAAGCGGCCCCCTCTTGCCCCTACCGTACATCAGGGCACAGGTACCACCCAATTCCATTGTGGCGACGACGGACCATAAGCGTGCTGTCAGGCCACAGGGGATTCTCCTTCTCTGGGGATTCTATTTCCCTAGAGAAGGAGAGTAAACAAATCAGTGCCGCCGGAAAGAGTATAGTGGCCTAGGCCGCAAACCATTACCAAATAACCAACTCTCAAGCCCTTTTGGCCTGCTATGACCGGGCCCATTGGGATGAGACTGAGAAGCTCTTGCAGTTCTTTACCGAGGAACATCGCAAAAGGAGGGTCAGACAATCTCCAACAATTCCATCGGGTGTGCAGACAGCAGTTTGTGACATAAAGATTAGAGTCCTTTTAAGACTGGGTAGCCGCCCTCAAGGACAGTAGCCATTGGCTACTGCCGCCCCCCCTCCCCCAACCTGAACACACCCCTAAATTTTGTGTTTAGGGGCGACCCTGAACCCAGGAAATCAGATTCCTGCAACCTACAACAAGAAGAAGGTCTGCTGACCTGAAAGCCCCGCAGAGATGACGGAGACACCAACTGACTTGGCCCCAGCCCTACCGGCCTGCCTCCAGACTCAAAGAACCTGCACAGCGATCCATCCGACGGGACCAGCGACCTCTGACGACTCAGAGGACTGCCCTACACCTAAAAGACCAAGAAACTCCTGAGAACAGCGGCACTGTTCATAAACTGCTACAACTTTGAAGCAACTTTTAAAGAACTCTCACTTCCGGCCGGAAGCGTGTGACTTCACACTCTGCACCCAACACCCCCAGCTCGAGTTTGGAGAAACCAACACCGCAGAGAAGACTCCCAGGCGACTCCAACGACGTGGACACCCTGAGTCGACCTCCCTGTACCCCCAAGCAACGCCTGAAGAGAGGATTCAGAGGCTCCCCCTGACCGCGACTGCCTGGTAGCAAAGGAACCCGATGCCTGGACCAAGCACTACACGCGCAGCCCCCCGGACCAAGAGGAACCACCTACCAGTGCAGGAGTGACTAGCATGCATTCCTCACCCTAGCCCAGTCAGTGGCTTGCCCGAGAAGCCCCCCTGGGCCCTGCCTGCATCGCCTATGTGACCCCTGCCTGCATCGCCTATGTGACCCCCGGGTCCCTCCATTGCTTTCAATAGCAAACCCGACGCCTACTTTGCCTACTGCACCCGGCCGCCCCTGTGCTGCAGAGGGTGTGTTGTGTGGGCTTGTGTAGGAAGTTGGCTCTGTATGTGCTATTTCAAAGTAAGGAATAGCATGCACAGAGTCCAAGGGTTCCCCTTAGAGGTAAAATAGTGGTAAAAATAGATAATACTAATGCTCTATTTTGTGGTAGTGTGGTCGAGCAGTAGGCTTATCCAAGGAGTAGTGTTAAGCATTTGTTGTACATACACATAGACAATAAATGAGGTACACACACTCAGAGACAAATCCAGCCAATAGGTTTTTGTATAGAAAAATATCTTTTCTTAGTTTATTTTAAGAACCACAGGTTCAAATTCTACATGTAATATCTCATTCGAAAGGTATTGCAGGTAAGTACTTTAGGAACTTCAAATCATCAAAATTGCATGTATACTTTTCAAGTTATTCACAAATAGCTGTTTTAAAAGTGGACACAGTGCAATTTTCACAGTTCCTAGGGGAGGTAAGTATTTGTTAGGTTAACCAGGTAAGTAAGACACTTACAGGGCTTAGTTCTTGGTCCAAGGTAGCCCACCGTTGGGGGTTCAGAGCAACCCCAAAGTCACCACACCAGCAGCTCAGGGCCGGTCAGGTGCAGAGTTCAAAGTGGTGCCCAAAACGCATAGGCTAGAATGGAGAGAAGGGGGTGCCCCGGTTCCGGTCTGCTTGCAGGTAAGTACCCGCGTCTTCGGAGGGCAGACCAGGGGGGTTTTGTAGGGCACCGGGGGGGGACACAAGCCCACACAGAAATTTCACCCTCAGCAGCGCGGGGGCGGCCGGGTGCAGTGTAGAAACAAGCGTCGGGTTTGTAATGGAAGTCAAGGGGAGATCTAGGGATCTCTTCAGCGCTGCAGGCAGGCAAGGGGGGGGTTCCTCGGGGAAACCTCCACTTGGTCAAGGGAGAGGGACTCCTGGGGGTCACTTCTCCAGTGAAAGTCCGGTCCTTCAGGTCCTGGGGGCTGCGGGTGCAGGGTCTCTCCCAGGCGTCGGGACTTTAGGTTCAAAGAGTCGCGGTCAGGGGAAGCCTCGGGATTCCCTCTGCAGGCGGCGCTGTGGGGGCTCAGGGGGGACAGGTTTTGGTACTCACAGTATCAGAGTAGTCCTGGGGTCCCTCCTGAGGTGTTGGATCGCCACCAGCCGAGTCGGGGTCGCCGGGTGCAGTGTTGCAAGTCTCACGCTTCTTGCGGGGAGCTTGCAGGGTTCTTTAAAGCTGCTGGAAACAAAGTTGCAGCTTTTCTTGGAGCAGGTCCGCTGTCCTCGGGAGTTTCTTGTCTTTTCGAAGCAGGGGCAGTCCTCAGAGGATGTCGAGGTCGCTGGTCCCTTTGGAAGGCGTCGCTGGAGCAGGATCTTTGGAAGGCAGGAGACAGGCCGGTGAGTTTCTGGAGCCAAGGCAGTTGTCGTCTTCTGGTCTTCCTCTGCAGGGGTTTTCAGCTAGGCAGTCCTTCTTCTTGTAGTTGCAGGAATCTGATTTTCTAGGGTTCAGGGTAGCCCTTAAATACTAAATTTAAGGACGTGTTTAGGTCTGGGGGGTTAGTAGCCAATGGCTACTAGCCCTGAGGGTGGGTACACCCTCTTTGTGCCTCCTCCCAAGGGGAGGGGGTCACAATCCTAACCCTATTGGGGGAATCCTCCATCTGCAAGATGGAGGATTTCTAAAAGTAAGAGTCACCTCAGCTCAGGACACCTTAGGGGCTGTCCTGACTGGCCAGTGACGACTCCTTGTTGCTTTCTTTGTTCCCTCCAGCCTTGCCGCCAAAAGTGGGGGCCGTGGCCGGAGGGGGCGGGCAACTCCACTAAGCTGGAGTGCCCTGCTGGGCTGTGACAAAGGGGTGAGCCTTTGAGGCTCACCGCCAGGTGTTACAGCTCCTGCCTGGGGGAGGTGTTAGCATCTCCACCCAGTGCAGGCTTTGTTACTGGCCTCAGAGTGACAAAGGCACTCTCCCCATGGGGCCAGCAACATGTCTCTAGTGTGGCAGGCTGCTGGAACCAGTCAGCCTACACAGATAGTTGGTTAAGTTTCAGGGGGCACCTCTAAGGTGCCCTCTGTGGTGTATTTTACAATAAAATGTACACTGGCATCAGTGTGCATTTATTGTGCTGAGAAGTTTGATACCAAACTTCCCAGTTTTCAGTGTAGCCATTATGGTGCTGTGGAGTTCGTGTTTGACAGACTCCCAGACCATATACTCTTATGGCTATCCTGCACTTACAATGTCTAGGGTTTTGTTTAGACACTGTAGGGGTACCATGCTCATGCACTGGTACCCTCACCTATGGTATAGTGCACCCTGCCTTAGGGCTGTAAGGCCTGCTAGAGGGGTGGCTTACCTATACTGCATAGGCAGTGAGAGGCTGGCATGGCACCCTGAGGGGAGTGCCATGTCGACTTACTCGTTTTGTCCTCACTAGCACACACAAGCTGGCAAGCAGTGTGTCTGTGCTGAGTGAGAGGTCTCCAGGGTGGCATAAGACATGCTGCAGCCCTTAGAGACCTTCCTTGGCATCAGGGCCCTTGGTACTAGAAGTACCAGTTACAAGGGACTTATCTGGATGCCAGGGTCTGCCAATTGTGGATACAAAAGTACAGGTTAGGGAAAGAACACTGGTGCTGGGGCCTGGTTAGCAGGCCTCAGCACACTTTCAATTGTAAACATAGCATCAGCAAAGGCAAAAAGTCAGGGGGCAACCATGCCAAGGAGGCATTTCCTTACAGCTTGTGTGTGTCCCCTCCAGTGCTCTACAAAAACCCCCCTGGTCTGCTCCCCGAGGACGCAGGTACTTACCTGTAAGCAGACTAGGACCGGAGCACCCCTGTTCTTCATAGGCGCCTATGAGTTTTGGGCCCTCCTTTGACCTCTGCACCTGACTGGCCCTGTGTTGCTAGTGCAGTGACTTTGGGGTTGCCTTGAACCCCCAACGGTGGACTGCTGTGACCAGGAGACTGAATGTGTAAGTGCTTTACTTACCTGCAAAAACTAACCTGTCTTACCTCCCCCAGGAACTTTTGATTTTTGCGCTGTGTCCACTTTTAAAATGGCTTATTGCCATTTTAACCAAAACGTGTGTACTACTGTTTTAATTCAAGGTTCTATACGTACCTTGATTTTTATGTACTTACCTCAAATCTTCAATCTTGTGGTTCTAAAATAAATTAAGAAAATATAATTTTCAATATAAAACCTATTGGCTTGGAGTTAGATCTTGGAGTGTGTGTTCCTCATTTATTGTCTGTGTGTGTATGACAAATGCTTAGCACTTTCCCTCTGAAAAGCCTACTGCTCGACCACACTACCACAAATTAGAGCATTAGTATTATCTAATTTTGCCACTATCAACCTCTAAGGGGAACCCTTGGACTCTGATCACACTCTCTCTCACTTTGAGATAGTATATACAGAGCCAACTTCCTACATTGGTGGATCTGCAGTGCGGTCTAAGACTTTGCATTTGCTGGACTACTCAACCAATACCTGATCACACAACTAAATTCCAAAAATTGTTTTTATAAATTGATTTTTGCAATTTGACTATTTTTCTAATTTTTTAAAAGTCCTGCTAGGGCCTTGTGTAAGTCCCTGCTAGCATTTCTTTTAGAGTTTAAAAGTTTGTAAACGTTTGGATTTAAGTTCTAGAAGTAGTTTTTAGATTCTTAAAAAGTTATCCCAGCTTTTAGAGTGACCGTGTCTGGCACAGATGAAATGGTGGTGGAACTGAACCTCACCCCCTACCTGCATCTAGGGATATCAGTGTTAAGGTCTCACTGTAAGCTAAAAAGGTGGGTCCAACCGTACCAAAGTAAAGCTCCAGGAGCTTTTGGCAGAGTTCAGGAGGGACCACTCCTCTGATTTGGAAGATACTCCTTCAGATGGGGAAATTAGTGAACAGGAGAAAGAACTCCCCCCTCCTGTCCTAACTAGGGAGAACAGGGTTCCCAAAACCCTGACTCCACAAATAATAGTCAGAGACCCTGGTTCTTCCACAGGGGAGTCCGGTAACTCTGGAATCATTGAGGATAGCCTCAATGAAGAGGACATCCTGTTAGCCAGGATGGCCAAGAGGTGGGCTTTGGAGAAGCAGATCCTAGCCATAGAAAGGGAAAGAAAAGAGATGGGTTTAAGTCCCATCAATGGTAGCAGTAACTTAAATAGGGTCAGAGAGAATACTGACATCCTAAAAATCCCCAAAGGGATTGTAACTAAATATGAAGAAGATGATATCACCAAATGGTTCACAGCTTTTGAGAGGGCTTGTGCAACCAGAAAAGTAATCAGATCTCACTTGGGTGCTCTCTTTTGGGAAATGTTCACTGGCAAGTGTAACAATAGACTCCTCCCACTCTCTGATAAAGATGCAGAATCTTATGACCTCATGAAGGCTACCCTGATTGAGGGATTTGGATTCTCAACTGAGTAGTACAGAATTAGGTTCAGGGGGGCTCAAACATCCTTGAGGCAGACCTGGGTTGATTTTGTTGACTTCTCAGTCAAAACACTGGATGGTTGGATAACTGGCAGTGGTGTAAATGATTATGATGGGCTGTATAATTTATTTATGAAAGAAAATCTGTTAAGTAATTCCTTGAATGACAAACTACATCAATATTTGGTAGACCTAGGTCCTATTTCTCCCCAAGAATTGGGAAAGAAGGCAGACCACTGGGTCAAGACTATGGTGACCAAGACTTCCACGGGGGTGACCAAAAGAAAGGGGTCACAAAGCCTCCCCAGGAGAAGGGTGGTGAGACATCCAAGGACAAAGGTAAAGAGTCTTCTACAGGGCCCCAAGAACCTGCTCAGGAGGGTGGGCCCGAGCCTCTTCACAGTCCACAAATTGGTATAAGGGTAAAAACCGTGAACCCAAGAAAGCCTGGTTTCAAAACTGTAGACAGCATGGACACCAAACTGGAGACCAGGCCTGTCCAAAGAAAAGTCCCATGACATATACTACTCCAGTTAGTACTGGAATAGCCAGTCTCCAGGTGGGATCAACAGTGTGCCCAGAGCAAATCAGGGTTCACACTGAAGCTACATTAGGGTCTGAGGGTGGGGTGGATTTAGCCACACTTGCTGCTGTGCCGCCTAACATGCAAAAATACAGGCAGCAGCTCTTAACAATGGAACTAGAGTAGAAGCCCTGAGGGATACAGGTGCCAGTGTCATTATGTTGACCGATAAACTGGTTTTCCCAGGGCAGTACCTGGCTGGACAGACATATCCAGTCACAAATGCTGACAATCAAACTAAAGTCAATCCCATGGCAATGGTAACTTTAGAATGGGGAGGTGTCACTTGCCTGAAAGAGGTGGTAGTATCCTCTGCAATTCCAGTAGAATGTCTGCTAGGGAATGGTCTGGAGTCCTCAGCATGGGCTGAGGTAGAGCTCAAGAGCCATGCTAGGTATCCCTGAACTGGTGTGTGTCAAGACAAGGGCACAGAGCAGGCCTCAGGGTGAAAAAGAAGTGTTGGAGTCTGGATTAATGGCCCAACCTTCCAAGAGAAAAGGAAAGAAGACTGGGGAACCAGCTTCAACTAAGAAAAAGAAACAGAACCTCTCTTCCCTCGAAGATGTTCTATCCCCTAAGGGAACTGAGTCCATGGAGCTGGAGCCTTATTGGGTTGAGCTCTTGGGCCCAGTGGGACCCTCAATGGTTAAGCTTTGTAAGGGACAAAAGAGTTGTCCCTCTCTTGAAGGCCTAAGACCTCAAGCAGCTGAGCAAGAAAAAGGAACTGTCAGTGGAACCCACAGAGTCTATTGGGAAGATGGACTCCTTTACACTGAGGGAAGAGATCCCAAACCTGGTGCCACTAAGAGAGTGGTAGTGCCTCATGTGTTTAGGGAGTGCATTCTGACCTTAGCCCATGCCATTCCCCTTGCTGTGCATTTGGGACAAACCAAAACGTGGAAGAGATTAGTCAACCATTTCCATTGGCCCAATATGTCCCAGAAGATTAAGGAGTTTTGCAGCTCCTCAGTCAAGCCAGTGGTAAGACAGGTGGCGATCCAAAGCCCCCCTCATTCCACTTTCAGTGGTGGGGGTCCTCTTTGAGAGAGTGGAAGTGGACATAGTGGGTCCACTGGAACCTCCTACAGCATCAGGGAACCAATATATTCTGGTAGTAGTGGATCATGCTACCAGGTACCTTGTAGCAATTCCCTTTAGATTCACTACTGCTCCTGCAGTAGCTAAAGCACTCATTGGTATTTTTACCAGAGTGGGATTTCCTAAGGAGATGGTTTCTGACAGAGGCACCAACTTCTTGTCAGCTTACCTAAAGCACATGTGGAATGAGTGTGGGATGACTTACAAATTCATCACACCATACCATCCACAAACCAGTGGTCTTGTAGAAAGGTTTAACAAGACATTGAAGGACATGATCATGGGGCTCCCTGAAAAACTCAAACGGAGATGGGATGTCCCCTTGCCATGCCTGCTTTTCGCCTACAGAGAGGTGCCACAGGAGGGAGTAGGGTTCCCTCATTTTAGCTTCTGTTGGGCCATCCTGTCAGGGGACCACTAGCACTTGTAAAAGAAGGCTGGGAGATGCGTCTCCATGAGCCTAAACAAGATGTTTTGGACTATGTACTATTCTACGTTCAAGGATGACCGAGTACATGGAAAATGCAAGCAAAAACCTTGAGGCCAGCCAACAACTCCAGATGTTGTGGTATGACCAAAAGGCTGCTATGGTTGAGTTTCAGCCAGGGCAGAAAGTCTGGGATCTAGAGCCTGTGGCTCCCAGGGCAAGTCAGGACAAATGGAGCGGCCCTTACCCAGTGCTAGAGAAAAAGTCAGGTCACCTACCTGGTGGTCCTGGGACTAGCAGGACCCCGAAGAGGGTGATCCATGTTAATCGCCTTAAGCTCTATCATGACAGGGCAGATGTAAATATGTTAATGGTTACAGATGAGGACCAGGAAGCTGAGAGTGAACCTCTCCCCGATCTCCTCTCCACTGACCCTAAAGATGGCTCAGTCGATGGAGTTGTCCATTCAGACACCCTCCCTGGCCAACAGCATGCTGACTGCAGGATGGTCCTCCAGCAGTTTGCGGAGATCTTTTCCTTGACCCCTGGTTAGACACACCTGTGTACCCATGATGTGGACACAGGAGTCAGTATGCCTTTCAAGAATAAAATATTCAGACAGTCTGATCAAGTCAAAGAAAGCATCAAGGTGGAAGTCCACAAGATGCTGGAGTTGGGAGTGATTGAGCACTCTGACAGTCCCTGGGCTAGCTCAGTGGTCTTGGTCCCCAAACCTCACACCAAAGATGGGAAGAGCGAGGTGAGGTTTTGTGTGGACTACAGAGGGCTCAACTCTGTCACCAAGACAGATGCTCACCCGATCCCAAGGGCAGATTAGCTCATTGACAAATTAGGTGCAGCCAAGTTCTTAAGTACCTTTGACTTGAGAGCAGGGTACTGGCAAATGAAGATCCAGACTATTCTGGACTGGGAAGCTCCAAAAACCCAGACTCAAGTCAGGGCATTCCTTGGCTTGACTAGGTACTATAAGAGGTTTGTGAAGGGATATGGATCAATAGTGACACCCCTTACAGAACTGACCTCTAAGAAAATGCCCAGAAAAGTTAATTGGACCTTGGACTGTCAAAAGGCCTTTGACACCTTAAAGCAAGCTATGTGTACAGCACCGGTTTTGAAAGCTCCAGATTATTCAAAGCAGTTCATAGTGCAGACTGAGGCCTCTGAGCATGGGATAGGAGCAGTCATGTCCCAAACAAATGAAGATGTCCTTGACCAGCCTGTTACTTTTATTAGCAGGAGGTTACTCCCCAGGGAGAAGTGTTGAAGTGTCATTGAGAGGGAGGCCTTTGCTGTGGTTTGGTCCTTGAAGTTGAGACCATAACCTTTTGGTACTCACTTCACAGTTCAAGCTGACCACAGACCTCTCAGATAGCTGATGCAAATGAAAGGAGAAAACCCAAAACTGTTGAGGTGGTTCATATCCCTACAGGGAATGGACTTTGTAATGGTACACAGACCTGGGACTGTCCATGTCAATGCTGATGGCCATTCCTGGTTCTTCCACTTAGAAAATGAAGACTCTCTTGGGAAAGGTTAGTCTCGTCCTCTTTCGTTTTGGGAGGGGTAAGGAAATGCCTTCCTTAGCATGGATACACCCTAACCTTTTGCCTTTTGTTGATGCCAGTGATGATTGCAAGTGTGCGGGGACCCCACTAACCAGGTCCCAGCACCAGTATTCGTTCCCTAAACTGTACCTTTGTTCCCACCATTGACACAGCCCTGGCACACAGATAAGTCTCTTGTAGATGGTACCCCTGGTACCAAGGGCCCTATGACCAGGGAAGGTCTTTAAGGGCTGCAGCATGTATTATGCCACCCTGGGGACCCCTCACTCAGCACATGCACACTGCCTCACAGCTTGTGTGTGCTGGTGGGGAGAAAAAGAGTAAGTCGACATAGCACTCCCCTCAGAGTGCCATGCCCACTTCCCACTGCCTGTGGCATAGGTAAGTCACCCCTCTAGCAGGCCTTTCAACCCTAAGGCAGGGTGCACTATACCATGGGCGAGGGCATAGTTGCATGAGCACTATGCCTCTACAGTGTCTAAGCAAAACCTTAGACATTGTACGTGCAGGGTAGCCATAAAGAGTATATGGTCTGGAAGTCTGTCAATTACGAACTCCACAGTTCCATAATGAGTACACTGATATCTGGGAAGTTTGGTAACAAACTTCTCAGCACAATAAATGCACACTGATGCCAGTGTGGGATTTATTGTAAAATACACCCAGAGGGCATCTTTTGGCGGCAAGGCAGGAGGAGATAATTAGAAAATTGGCTACTGCCCTCCAGACCTAAACACACCCCTAAATTTAGTATTTAGGGGCGACCCTGAACCCAGGAAATCAGATTCCTGCAACCTACAACAAGAAGAAGGACTGCTGACCTGAAAGCCCCGCAGAGACGACTGAGACCACAGCTGACTTGTCCCCAGCCCTACTGGCCTGCCTCCAGACTCAAAGAACCTGCACAGCGATGCACCCGACGGGACCAGCAACCTCTGAGGACTCTGGGGACTGCCCTGCACCTAAAGGACCAAGAAACTCCAGAGAACAGCGGCACTGTTCAGAAACTGCAACAACTTTGCAACTTTGAAGCAACTTTTAAAGAACTCTCATTTCCCGCTGGAAGTGTGAGACTTCACACTCTGCACCCTATGCCCCGACTCGAGTTTGGAGAAGCCAACACCGCAGATTGGACTCCAATGACGTGGACACCCTGAGTCGACCTGCCTGCACCCCCACAGTGACGCCTGCAGAGAGGATCCAGAGGGTCCCCCTGACTGCGACTGCCTGGTAATGAAGGAACCCTACGCCTGGACGAAGCACTACACCTGCAGCGTCCAGGACCGAGAGGAACCACCTACCAGTGCAGGAGTGACCAACAGGCGGCCCGAGAAACCCCCTGTGCCCTGCCTGCATCACCTAAGTGACCCCGAGTCCCTCCACTGTTTTCAATAGCAAACCCGATGCCTACTGCACCAGGTTGCCCTGTGCCGCTGAGGGTGTGTTTACACCCCAGTGCTCTACAAAACCCCCTTTGTCTACTCCCTGAGGATGCAGGTACTTACCTTTAAGCAGACTAGGATCGGAACACCCCTGTTCTTCATAGGCGCCTATGTATTTTTTTGCCCTCCTTTGACCTCTGCAGCTGACCGGCCCTGTGTTGCTGGTGCGGTGACTTTGGGATTTCCTTGAACCCCCAACTGTGGGCTGCCTATGCCCATGACACTGACTGTGTAAACTAACCAAACTTTCCTCCCCCAGGAACTGTTGATTTTTGCACTGTGTCCACTTTTAAAATAGCTTCTTGCCATTTTAACCAAAACTGTGTGTACTGCTGTTTTAAATCAAAGTTCCGGACTTGACCTGTGTGAAGTACCTTGCATTTTATGTACTTATCTTGAATCTTGTGGTTCTAAAATAAATGAAGAAAATATATATTTTCTATAAAAAGCCTATTTCCTTGGAGTTAAGTCTTTGAGTGTGTGTTCCTCATTTATTGGCTGTGTGTGTACAACAAATGCTGAACACTACCCTCTGATAAGCCTACTGCTCAACCATACTACCACAAATTAGAGCATTAGTATTATCTAATTTTGCCACTATCAACCTCTAGGGGGAACCCTTGGACTCTGTGCACACTATTTCTCTCTTTGAGATAGGATATGCAGAGCCAACTTCCTACATCATCTGTTTGGGCCGCAGGTAGGCATCACGCTATAGAAGCTAAAAAAGGGCACCAACGCTGCATATGCTATGGCTGCCCTTCAGGCCACTACACAACGGGGTTCCTTTCACTGCAGTGGGTTCAGGGGGTCATATAAGACATCTACCTCAGAGGCATCTACCCCACTCCCTAGACAGCCTCAGTCCACATACACCAGAGGCTACTGAAGCTTCTACAGAGGGTCTTCCAATAAAGAGAGAGGGAAGACCACTGCTACACACGAATCCTCCTCCACTGCCAAGCAGTAACTACCTACACCTTCACCCCAATCATCTAACATCTGTCTGGGTAAGACTTCAACAATTCTACTCCACCTGGGACACCATCACCATGGACCAATGGATCCTTGCCATTATCTACCATGGTTCTTGTTTGGAACTCATCACCACTCTCCCCAATATTCCCCTTGTACTCACAAACTATCACAGGAACATTTAACTCTCCTCAAACAAGAGGTCCATGCCCTTCTACTCAAAGGGGCCATAGAGCCTGTTCCACCACAATATCAAGATTTAGGCGTATATACCCATTATTTCCTGATTCCCAAAAAGGACGGCCCTCTTAAACCCACATTGGACCTCAGGCCTCTAACCAAATACATCCTTTGAGAACACTTCCACATGGTCACCCTTCAGGTTGTCATCCCGCTCCTACAGTAAGGTGATTTTATGACAGCTCTGGATCTAAAGGATACCTATTTTCACATACTAATTCACCCCAGTCGTTGAAAGTATTTAAGATAAGTAATTGCATGCAAACATAATCAATTCAAGGTCCTTCCCTTCGGAGTCACTGACGCTTCCAGGGTATTCACAAAGTGCTTGGCAGTAGTTCCAGCAGATCTGAGAAGACAGAATTTTCACGAATTTCTCTACCTCGATGACTGGCTCATCAAAGCCAGCATTTTACAGCAGTGCCAACTTCAACACTCAGTCAGGACCGTTCTGTGTGTGTTGGGCTTGATGACTTTTTGCATTGTCATAGTTCCTCATGCCAGACTTCACATGCATCCTATAGGTGAGAATCATTGGTTTTCCAATACTTGTTTCAGAGGAATATAGTTTTTGCTGATTTGGCTACACAAATGCCTTTTAAGAAGGAAAAGCCAATACCCAGAAATTGTTGCCCTTTATAGGTGTTTTTGTTATTTGAATACATTTTCAAATGTAAAAAATGTAATATACTGTCAATAGGTTCAGACAGAATATTGTTGATAGAATACAAGGGTTAGACATAAAGATTTCTGGTTCTAATACGTAAATACCTTTTGTGTAGCAGAACTACAACTAATCCACAAATGCTGCTTGAACAGTGGTCTGCAAAGTAAAACTTCTAAAAGTGCAGTACACTCTCTGATCTGATTAGAAGTAGATTAATGTATGCTTGTTCTTGCATGTAAAACTTATTCTTCGGTTTTCTTCTCTCTGCAGTCCGACCTCACTATGGACAAAATATGTGCTTTAGAAAACAGCAAAAACTCTGACCTGGAGAAGAAGGAAGGAAGGATAGATGATTTATTACGGGTAAGGAGTTTTTTTTCATTAGCAAAGTTTTAACAATAACACTCTGTTCAAAACAAGCTGAAGTAGTGCTTGGAATGTTACTTTAAACCTGTTTGGGCATTAACTTTTCATTGTAATAGAATGGGTTGCTGGTGATTACTGCTGAGCAATTCTGTAGTTGAGCTTTGATGTCTCTTCTTTTCTGATGTGATTTTAGAATAAGCATACTGCATATATTGGGCATATTCTGTTGTGGGGGCCTAATATTGAAAAGGCACATGATATCGCTAATAAAATCAGGTCTCATACTCAATAATACGTAGGATATTGTAAAGTTCTTTGATCACAATCAATTGTTCTTACCAAGAAAGTGTCACGGAATAAGAAGTAACTTTTCTAAATGGAAATGTTTTGTAACTACTCAAACGGAAAATGTAATTTGTATTAAGGATAAAGAGGCAAGTTTATTCAAATTTTTCTTAAATGTAACTCAGCAACACAAAAAAAACCACAAAAACATACAGCTTTAAGGTGTGTAAAAATGCTTACACAGTACCCCATAAGATGATATAGCTGTAATGCTTAAAAGACCATCCAGTGAATGCTGTAACAATACAGCTTAAAACAGAAGCGGACATCAAACTTTATAGAACAGTGCTTCCCAAACCTTTTAGAACCATGACCCAATTTTTAGAATGACAAGCTTTTATGACAACCTAGCTTTAATAGCCATTAGGCGGGCATGTTTTTTTGAATGTAACTAAAGCATTGTTTGGTAGTGCAGTGTCATTTACAACCAGCATATTTTCTATTGAAATGGCCTCTAAATTTGCTCAGACATGCACATTTAATAATAAATCTATGTTTGAGGTCTGTGGATCTGTAGACACATGTTCTGCGTGCTCCTGCCATCTAGTGTTGGGCCCTGATGCGTGCATGTTGTTTTTCCTCAAATAAGTCTTCAAGTCATAAGGTACGGTGACGCCACCTGTTGGTGGTATATGCATGGGTATCGGTTCCATGGTTAGATTGTTTTCTTTGGGTCAGGAATTGGGACGACTTTGACATCCCAATTGGGTTGGGGCCTCCATTAGAGGCATGTCTTGATTGTGATGGAACGGACACCGTTATGATACTGTCCTCTGTGTCATGCCAAATACCCTGGGATGATCTCCACCAAGTCTGTAACATCTACCTCTCTCCTGAGCACGATTACTTAACCCTTATTTCAGCTCAGACCTGGAGATCCAAGACTAGCCACCTACTCAACTAGTTGTGAGTACAATCCTTCCTTTCCCCTACCCCCTCAACCCTCGTCGCACTTCGAGCAGCCTCCACTCAGGGGCCAAGCATCCAGCATTGATGCCTAGAGCCTGGCTTCTGGTCTACCACTATAACCTGTTCATGGTCAGCACTGAAAACCTACTTCGGACCCCACGCCCATCCATGGTAACCGCACATCTCCAGCGCTATGGCATCCATGTGTTCCCACACCTGGAAGATTGGCTGATCAAGAGCGCCACACAGCAGCTGTGTCTCGCACACACTCAGGCTACAATAAACCTTTTACGCAACCTGGGGTTCACCATCAATGCCACAAAGCCCCACCTCCAGCCTCTTCAGATCCAGTCCTATCTAGGAGCGTTCCTCAACTCAGTGGTTGGCAGGACCTACCCCATCCTGACAAGGGTGAAGTCCTTCTAAGTGTTGCTTCTTTATTTCATCCACATCATTAGGTTACAGTCAGAACAGTCATGTGCCTTTTTGGCATGATGGCTTCCTGCATTTCTGTAGCCCCTCATGCCCACTTACACATGTGCCATTTGCAAGCAATGGTCTCAAGCGGAGTGTCACTGGGAAGATCTAGTGCTGATTGGGAGCCGCACTTATTCCTCTCTACAGTGGTGGAACACCAACAACCTGTTGCAAGGGTGGCCCTTTCTCTAACTTATTCTGCAGATTAGCATTACAATGGATGCTTCCCTCACAGGGTGAGGGGTGCATTCACAGGATCTCATTGTATAAAGACAATGTGAATCCAGACTCTGGGGTCACTACATCAGCTACCTAGTGCTGAAGGCTTTCCAGGGCCACCTCATGGGCAAAGTGGTCTTCATCAGGACAGACAATGTGACAGCAATGTAGTAACTACAGACGCAAGGTGGCACTCACTGTCCCCAACTGTTGGCTTTAGCCCAGTGCGTTTGATGATGAGCACTTAACCACAGAGTCCATATGTTGGCAGAGTACCTTGTGGTGGTGGACAGTGACGTTACAGACCTCCTCAGCAGAATGCTGCAACAAGTCCACGAATGGCATAACGTAAATGATTGTCTTTTTAATCTAGCTTTTATCTTTGTAATTTTGTATTTGGGATTTTGTATGGCTATAAGACTTTTTCACTGGATGTTGGGTTTTATAAGATGGGTAATATTGTTTTATGTCATTATTATATATGTATTTTATGTTTTATAATGTATTGCAGTCCTGAAGAAGTTTACTGTCTCGTTGTCGTCATCATGGTGGCTCCCACCTGGGCCAGACAGCCCTGGTTCACCACTCTTTGATCTCTCTGGTCCGTACAAGAGGCTTCCCAACAAACTGGACCTTCTCACTGGGAACCTTGGCGAATTCAGGCAATCCGACCCCAAAACGCTCAACCTTGCGATTTGGCTCCCAATGTCTTAGAGTTTTTATATCTTAGCCTTCCTCAGGAATGCATGAAACTTCTTGAGGAAACACACAGGCCCACCTCTTTTGCCTTCTACACTGCAAGGTGAAAGTGTTTTGCCAACTACTGTGTCTCACAACACATTGACCCTTGGCAACCAGTGTCTCGGATATTGTCTGCTACTTCCCACACTTGCATTCCTTCAGTCTCCACTTATCCACTGTGGCTGCCTACCTGCAAAATAGAAAACACATATCCCTCTTCAGAATCCCTGTAATAAGTGTTTTTTATAGAGAGTCTGAAAAGAGTCATTCCTCCATGGGTCCGTTCCCCAAAACACCCCCCATTTGGAATTTCAATATCTTTCTCACCAGACGTTTGTGTGCTCCCTTTGAGCTCCTCCATTTGTGTCTCCTTCAGTTCTCCTCCTGGAAGGTGACCTTTCTTGACACAAACAACTCTCTCAGGTGTGTCAGTGAGCTCCAAGCTTCAAGTTGGAAGAAACTTTCATTGAGGTCCACAGGGTTTGGGTTGTTCTCTGTACCAACCCTACGTTCCTTCCTAGAGTGGTCTCTCCCTTCCACCTTAACCAGTCCACAGAGCTCCCACTTTTCTTCTCCCAACATGACTTTGTTGAAAAACGAGCTCTCTGTACTCTGGATGTTAATCAATCCCTAATGTGCTATGTAGATAGAAAAAAAATCTTTTTGCAAGTCTCAACTCCTTGTTGCCGTCTCAGAACCGCTCAAGGGGCGGGCTCTTTCCACATCGGGTTATATCCAGGTGGAAAGTACAGTGTATCCAAACATATTATGCATAAGCCAGGAGACCTTTGCTTGTACCCCCAGAGCCCACTCTACCCTTAATAGAGGGATCTCTATATGGTCTTCGTAGGGAACATTCTCGTAGCTGACATCTGTAAAGCATCTACCTGGTTTACACAACACACTTTCACACAGCACTGTTGTGTGGATGTATTTGCATGCCAACAAGTTAATGTTGACCAGGCTGTACTCTCTACACTTTAAGTCCTGTGCAGCATTATCAGGCTTGCCACCACTTAGGTCAGGACTGCTTTACATTCTATGCACAGCTGGAGTTTCGACAGCCAAACATGCCTCTAACTGAAAATGTTACCTGGTAAGCATTTGTTGATGGCATGTAGTGCTAAAGATTCACACGTGCCCACCCTCCTCCCTGGAAACTTTCGGTGTGGCTGGTGTTTCTTCCTTTACTCCTTCTATATGGTCTTCTCTATTTCGTTACTGCTACGCTCTATCTCCATCCTCACCTCTGGTGCTGAAAATAATCTTAACAATGGGGCGATGCCCATGGACATTACCATCAATAGGTGGAGTCACCGTACCTTGTGACTTGTAAAGACTTCTTCAAACAAAAACAGCTTGCACACATCTGGGCCAAAAGCTAGACGGCAGGAGTGTCCACAGCATGTGAATCTACAGCACTGCATGCCATGAACAGATACATACAGGGTTAACTAAAAACATTTCTTTTCATTGTACACACATAATGTGTGGAAATCGGTTTTAAATGAATATTTATCATTTGTGCATCACCAAGTAAAGTGTCTCAATTTGTTTTGATCACATTAAAATCTGTTTGCATCATACTTAAGAATTACATAAAAATGTGCTTCAGTTTTGTTTTCCTAATTGCTGAATTCAAAAGTATTTACAATTTGTTTTATGTTAAAGAAGACATCTTACAGCCGTTTTTCACACTTCAAGTAACCCCGCAAGATTGTCACATAATTTACGGAGTGAGAGGAGTTTGTAAACACCTCTACCCATGTTAAAGATCTAGCCTGACATTTTGTCTCGTGTCTGTGGAGCACAGCAAATGTGATAAGATAAATACAATGTTTAAAGGTATCTTTATTGCTTGGACTAACGCAACCCACCAAAAATCTGCTTGCTACTGACAATCAGTTTGGGAAACACTGATCATGGGGTTTTTGGCAGGAGGGAGAGGTACTTTGAGTGCTCCTCTACCACAAGCAGATGCATTGCTGTAGTGTTGTAAGCTGATGGAGTGTTTGGGTGCATGGAGAGGTGAAGAGGCTTCGGGGGAGAGATTGTTGAGAGGTGAGGTATGATCACAATCAACTTAAATTTTTCAGGATGTTTAAAACTGTGTTCAGTATTCGTAGTAGACTGCACCATATCTTTGCTATTATCATAAAGACTTATATGAAATTCACAAATCTATTTGTAGTTCCTGTACTTGGGGTATACAGATCCTTGGCGCAACATAAGAGAAGTCTTTCTTCAACTGGATCATTGGCTATCGTGCCGGTCATCGATAATTGTCTCTCATTGTTTAGTATTGGCATCTTGCTTAAAGTATTTTCATGGTTTTTGTTGGTAAGACAAAGAAGTGTAGTATTTTCAGAGGCCTTGTCAGTAGAGTCAAATAGCAAGGCACTTAGATCTGGACCTTATGTTGGGATTATGGTAATTATGAGAGGAGATAGTAGATATGAGTTTCTTTACATAAAAGACTACCAGTGTACAACTCACCAGTGTATTTTAGATTAAGTTTAATATTGCAACCTTAATTGATCCCTGATCATACTTGCTTGGATGACAGTGAAGCATCCTAACTGCAGTGTGTCATAGTGGTACGGTGTACTATACTATCTGTACTATACTCGCTGCACTTTTTAAAATAAATCATAAGTTGAATGTGAAGAGAGAGCATATTAAGATTCCCTTTGGAAAAACCTTTACTTTATCTCAGTAAAGGTAGAGGGTGGGCTCATACATTGTGGGGTAAACCACAAGTGAGATGTAGCTGAAGAGAGAGACCTCCTATAGGCATCCTTATGTGTGATGCACATTTTACCTGAATTGCACAAGAAAAGTTGTTTTGTACATTTATCATAATAAAACATTAATAAAGTCAAAATGGACAGAGAAACATATATATACACACATTACATATGATACACTTAATGGTACATGCTCAGTAAAGCCTGACAGCAGGTGTGTACTAAGGCAACATTAAAGATCTAATAGGTGTAAACCTCTCTATATAGCATTAACGGGGAGAGTTCACTCTGTAGCAGGCTGTGGAAACATCTATTGATGTGAGTACATTTATATATGGTTGGTAATAGAGAGCATTGCAACTGCATTACAAGAAAATTTAGCAGGGTAGTGATTCCAGAGAAATATACTTATTTTTTTAAGATAGAATTAAGTGTACTAACCATGAGAGATGAAATTGGTGTGTTTTAGTCGCGCATGATGCTTGTTCTAGTGCTAATAGTTGGAGCGAGGGTGTAGGGGACACAGTGATTGATATTCTAGTAGCTACTTTCCAGATTATGGGTGTTTCTATCAGGAGAATGTTGTACCTAAGACGTGTGTGGGTTATATAAGAAGATGGACAAACTAGCAGCCCTTTGTGCATAAACATGGTAAAATGGAGTGTTTTGCAGAGTGAATCTTCTGGAGTCACACGTGCATATTGAAGAGGAGCAGGAAAAGTTCTTGGACTGTGAAGTTTGAGAAACTATTCTATTCGGAGAACAAGAGCCACAGGAGGAAGTCTGGCAAGACCTTGATGACAATTCTCCAAAAGTAGTTATGAATACATATCTTTTTATGACCTGACAGTCAACAATGCATTTGTGAAGTTGGTGGCTGACACCTATGGGGGTACACCTCGAAGAGATGAGAAGACATGTTTTATACTTGAAACACGGATATCTTTGTAAAAAAGCATTGGCATAGCCAATAAGTCTTGCCTTTTAGACCGTATAAGTGTTTAGCTATGCGCTTATATCAAATGTGTATTCCCACTGAGGAAATCAGATATGAAGGTGTCAAAGAATAGCACCATTCATGAAATGACACTTACTTTTACCTACTATACAAGAATGCAGCACAGCAAACAAGCAAGGGGAGCAGCAGAGAAAGGCATGTTTTTCCTTTTACTAGTGATGACAGACATGCAGCAGTTATGGTGATAATCAAGGTATAGTAAACAAGAAGCCAGACTCCGGTCTGTTTATCAACTAATTTTTTTATTTTTTGTTATTTTTTATGTTTGCAGTATAACCCTCGTATTTTTTTTATATTAAATATGTATGGCGGAATACAGAAACACTTTCTTGGTGTACTTTATAATACATTTTAGTATTGGCAGATGGTTTATCTGGCTGCATAAGAGCAATAGAAGAGCATATTAAATAACACAGCACCATGCTGACAGGATCTTAGGCACTGGCCAAGTAATCAAAAGAAAAGCGGTCTGTCATTATGTGTCCTTGCAGCCAAGTCAAGTTAGGTTTATTTTTTGAGCGGGACTTTATAATACCTTAGCAGTTTCAAAGGCAAACAGGTAAATAAGGTCAAACAACAGTTTAGTATGGTAATAAAGTGTCATTTCTAAACTATGGATGATGGGTATAGGAAAACCTAAACGCACCTTTTCCACATTAGATGTGGTGCCATTTTCGACCAGTCATTTTTTTGACACCATGCTTCAGTTCTTGTGCGCAGCAACTGATAGCACTTAATGGCATCTTTCAACCAAGATGCAAAAGTCACAGACATGCTCCACCACCTGCACTGAACACTTAGGTGTGAGGTTTTTAACAACACAGACTCCTTTCTTGTAAAATCCTGACAATTTAAAAACCTTAAGTCATTTAGGCTTATTAACCAGAAATTTACCATTTAGCCTTACCATAGGAATCTGGCTCGCTATGTTGTGCACTAAAAATAATTTCTACATGCAGAGTGTCCATTGGATCCCCAATTGGTTTTCAGAGGTAAAAGGAGATAGTACTAACGCTGTATTTTGAGGTAGTGTGGGCGAGCAGCTAGGCTTATCAGACGGTAGTATTGAGCATTTGTTGTACTCACAGAGGCAATAAATCAGACATATACTCAGTTAATAAATCAGAGATCAATTTAGAAAAATGACACTTCTTTTTATATTTAGTTTGAAATCAGAAACTTAATTACAAGGTAAGCATGTTTTGAAGCATGAATACTTTTCTCTTGCAAAAGTGGGAAGAGTGCAATTTTTAAGTTCTTCAATGTTAACCTATAAGAGGAAAACAAGATCAGGAAACATGTACTTTACATCTGCTTAGAGGACCAATCTCTGACACTTAAGCTAAGTATTGGACAAGGACCACACCAACAGGTCACTCCGGGCAGCACTGGAGCGATTGGGTGCAGAGGTGTAGTATGGCATTGGGTGCCCAGTGTATTTCAATAGGGATTGGTCTTTGTGGAAATAGGCTGCAGGTTCTGGCTAGGAAGCCAGTCAGGGAAAACAGGTTGGTAACAACTGTGGAATGCTCGGAGATGTAGGTGCATCTTTGGTCCTCTTCTCCAGGACCCAAGGGTGACAGATGCAGGGATGTCCTGTGGTGTCAGGTTTGGGTGTCTGGGAGCACCAGCGGTTGAGGGGTCCTGTGGTCTGACGTTACAGGTGTTGTTGTGGAGTCCAGGAGGGGTGAAACTACAGCAGACCCAAGCTCAGGAGAGCTAGGGGGTGTCGTTGACACCAGGGACCCACTTAAGCTCGGGCCGTAGGCGACGGATGCATTTGTTGCTTTAGATGTCTGGTTTCTTTCACCACAGAGGCTGCAGGATAGGGGGTCTAAGTGCAGAGGCAACTTTGAGGCTTCCAGGAGGGATGAAACCACAATGGGCTCGGACTCTAGGGAGCTGGGGAACCTTGTTAGCACTGGAGCTCCAACCCCATTCTGTTCAGTGATAGCGGGTGCAGTGGTGGCTTCAGGTGTCGGGTCTTTGCGGTTCTGGAGGCTGCAGAGTTATTTCTTTACAGTTAGTTAGGGAGCAAGGTCTGCTGCTCTCAGGAGATTTAAGTCTTTTTTTGAAGGCAGGCAGTCCTCTCTGGTTCTGGAGGCTCAGCTCCAGGACAAGCAGTCTTTTGGTGCAGAGTCCATTGAGTGTTCCAGACAGGCCGACAGGGTTGGAATCGGGTCAGCTACTTCTTTTCTCCTCTTCTACTGGTGAGACTCTTCAGTGTCTTTGATCATTGTAGGTTGTCAGGATCGGAGTTCTTAGGTTCAAGGGTGCTCCCTAAATACTCAGTTTAGAGACGTTACAGGGAGTGCTAGGTGACAGGCAAGAGGTTGCCCACCTTTAGAGTGACTACACCCTCTTCATGACCAATTCCTTTGGGAAGTAGGCATAACTGTGACCCTAGAGGTCGAATTCCACCCAAGACAAGATGGAGGAATTTTAAAAATGGTGTCCCCTTCAGCTTGCCCAATTTAGGGGTGGGACTGGCATGAGGTGGGCAAATCTCCTAATCTAACCAATTTTCCTGCCTGTCCTGCCACAAAGAAATGGTCAGTACAGGGGAGGTGGTCATCTCCTGAAGAGACCAGGGTTGCATTTCAAAGGTGACTAGGTCTCTGAAGCTTGAAGAATGTCCATCCTGCCTGGAAGAGGTGTCAACACCTCTGCCCAGTGCAGGCTTTCTTGTCAGGCCTCTGAGAGCACTGGCTCTCTCCTTGCGGGTGTGGGTTGGAGGGGGGGGCAGAAACATGGCTAAGGTGGCTGAACTGGTCAGGACCAGTCAGTCGACACACTAGTAGCTGGTAGGTTTTCAGGGGGCACCACTAAGGTGCCCTCTGGGTGCATGTATTGGTAAATGCAACACTGACATCAGTGTGGTGTGGATTCACCAACACGAAATATTTGATACCAAACATCCCTATCTTTATTGAAGCTATCATGTAGCTGGGAAACTCATATTGACCAGTGTCCAGCACATGTATTTAAAATGGCTTCCCTCATCATTTACTATGTGTGAGAATCGACAAAGACTTAGCAGGGGCATATCTGTTTGTGCAGATATGCCCTCACATGTCATATAATGCACCCTGCCTTAGGACTGTAAGACCTGCTAGAGGAGTGACTTTAATATATTTCATGCAGTGTCAGAGGACATGGCACACAGGCTGCCTGCCATGTTGTGTTTTCACTTTTTATCTGCACCAAGACACGCAGCCTGCAATGGCAGCCTGTTGTGCATGGTGAGGGGTCCCGAAGGGTGGCACAATTTGTGCTGCAGCCCTTAGGGACCCTCTTTAGTACCGCATGCCCTAGGTATCAGGGATACCATTTACTAGGAAGTTACAGAAGATGCTAAAGGTTTTGCTAATTGGGGAAACAACTGTGCAGTTTTGGGAAAGAGATCTGGCACTGGGGACCTAGTTAGCAGGAACCCAGTGCACTTTCAGTAAAAATCACATCAGATACATGGCAGAAAATGGCGGCTAACCATGCAAAAAAGTGTGCTTTCCTAAACTTACCAACAGGATCTACGTAACGGAAACATCTTACACGAAAACAGTAAGATTATTTTGTAAAAACTAGAATGCTGTGATAGGGACCTGCGCTGAAAAACATATTTTAAGCTGACCCCCAACCTTCGCTGTGGCGTCCGATTATGGGAAAGCCCTTCTCAGTTTTCTAAAGCCCAGGCAGCAGTGGTTCACCCAAAGCACTTCTTTTGACCAGGGACCCTTTTTCAGCCCCCATGAGTTCAGGCAGTGACAAATAGCACTTAGCACCCAAAGGGAACCCACGTGTATTCTGCTGCCTCAAGATATTACAGCTGGCCCTGCTTGGACACACACACCACCCACAAAAACCCATACTTGGGAGCATTTTGCAGCATTTGTAATTACTGTGCTCAGTAACAGTTTGGAGGAGACCCTTTTCGGAGCTTATTTATTTGACGTCAATACTGGATCTGTGGCAGGAACCAAAGGGCTGCAAAACAAGGGTACATTGTAGGAAGTTGGCTCTGTATGCACTATTTCAAAGTAAGGAATAGTATGCACAGAGTCGAAGGGTTCCCCTTAGAGGTAAGATAGTGGCAAAAAGAGATAATACTAATGCTCTATTTTGTGGTAGTGTGGTCGAGCAGTAGGCTTATCAAAGGAGTAGTGTTAAGCATTTGTTGTACACACACAAGCAATAAATGAGGAACACACACTCAGACAATTCCAGGCCAATAGGTTTTTGTATAGAAAAATATATTTTCTTAGTTTATTTTAAGAACCACAGGTTCAAATTTTACATGTAATACTTCAAATGAAAGGTATTGCAGGTAAGTACTTTAGGAACTTTGAATAATCACAATAGCATATATACTTTTCAAATAAATCACATATAGCTATTTTAAAACTAGACACAGTGCAATTTTCAACAGTTCCTGGGGGAGGTAAGTATTTGTTAGTTTTTGTAGGTAAGTAAACCACCTACGGGGTTGCAGTTTGGGTCCAAGGTAGCCCACCGTTGGGGGTTCAGAGCAACCCCAAAGTTACCACACCAGCAGCTCAGGGCCGGTCAGGTGCAGAGTTCAAAGTGGTGCCCAAAACACATAGGCTGCAATGGAGAAGGGGGTGCCCCGGTTCCAGTCTGCCAGCAGGTAAGTACCCGTGTCTTCGGAGGGCAGACCAGGGGGGTTTTGTAGGGCACCGGGGGGGACACAAGTTAGCACAGAAAGTACATCCTCAGCAGCACGGGGCGGCCGGGTGCAGTGTGCAAACACACAAACCTCCTGTAGTACCCAGTCAAGCCAAGGAATGCCCTGACTTGAGTCTGGGTTTTTGGAGCTGCCCAGTCCAGAATAGTCTGGATCTTAGGCTGGAGTGGCTGAACTTGACCTCCACCTACAAGGTGTCCCAAGTAAACCACAGTTCCCTGCCCTATCTGGCATTTGGATGCCTTGATAGAGAGGCCTGCTGATTGCAGAGCCTTCAAAACCTTCTTCAGTTGGACCAGGTGATCCTGCCAGTTGGAGCTAAAGACAGCAATATCGTCAAGATAAGCTACACTAAAGGACTCCAAGCCAGCAAGGACTTGTTTCACCAACCTTTGGAAGGTGGCAGGGGCATTCTTTAAACCAAAGGGCTTAACAGTAAACTGATAATGCCCATCAGGTGTCGAGAATGCTGTCTTTTCTTTTGCTCCAGGTGCCATTTTGATTTGCCAGTACCCTGCTGTTAAGTCAAAGGTACTTAAGAATTTGGCAGCACCTAATTTATCAATCAGTTCATCAGCCCTTGGAATGGGATGGGCATCTGTCTTGGTGACAGAATTAAGTCCTCTGTAGTCCACACAAAACCTCATTTCTCTCTTTCCATCTTTGGTGTGAGGTTTGGGGACTAAGACCACTGGGCTAGCCCAGGGGCTGTCAGAGTGCTCAATGACTCCCAATTCCAGCATCTTGTGGACTTCCACCTTGATGCTTTCCTTAACTTGGTCAGACTGTCTGAAAAATGTGTTTTTGACAGGCATGCTGTCTCCTGTGTCCACATCATGGGTACACATGTGTGTCTGACCAGGGGTTAGGGAAAAGAGCTCAGCAAACTGTTGCAGGACCTTCCTGCAATCAGATTGCTGTTGGCTAGAGAGGGTGTCTGAATAGATCACCCCATCTACTGAACCATCTTTAGGGTTTGATGAGAGGAGATCAGGGAGAGGTTCACTCTCAGCTTCCTGGTCCTCATCTGTTACCATCAACAGATTCACATCAGTCCTATCATGGAAGAGCTTAAGGCGGTTCACATGGATCACCCTCTTGGGGCTCCTGCTAGTGCCTAGGTCCACCAGGTAGGTGACCTGACTCTTCTTCTGTAGCACGGGGTAAGGGCAACTCCATTTGTCCTGAAGTGCCCAGGGAGCCACAGGCTCCAGAACCCAGACTTTCTGCCCTGGTTGAAATTCAACCATTGCAGCCTTTTGGTCATACCAAAACTTCTGGAGCTGTTGGCTGGCCTCAAGGTTTTTACTTGCCTTTTCCATGTACTCTGCCATCCTTGAACGTAGTACATAGTCCACTATGTCTTGTTTAGGCTCATGAAGAGGTCTCTCCCAGCCTTGTTTCACAAGAGCTAGTGGTCCCCTTACAGGGTGGCCAAACAGAAGTTCAAAGGGTGAGAACCCTACTCCCTTCTGAGGCACCTCTCTGTAAGCTAAAAGCAGACATGGCAAGAGGACATCCCATCTCCTTTTGAGTTTTTCAGGGAGCCCCATGATCATGCCTTTTAATGTCTTGTTGAATCTCTCAACAAGGCCATTAGTTTGGGGATGATAGGGTGTAGTGAATTTATAAGTCACTCCACACTCATTCCACATGTGTTTCAGGTATGCTGACATGAAGTTGGTACCTCTGTCAGACACCACCTCCTTAGGGAAACCCACTCTGGTAAAGATACCAATGAGGGCCTTGGCTACTGCAGGGGCAGTAGTCGACCTAAGGGGAATAGCTTCAGGGTATCTAGTAGCATGATCCATTACTACTAGTATGTACATATTCCCTGAGGCTGTGGGAGGTTCAAGTGGACCCACTATGTCCACACCCACTCTTTCAAAGGGGACCCCCACCACTGGAAGTGGAATGAGGGGGGCCTTTGGATGTCCACCTGTCTTACCACTGGCTTGACAGGTGGTACAGGAGACACAAAACTCCTTGACTTTCTGGGACATGTTGGGCCAGAAGAAGTGGTTGACTAGTCTCTCCCACGTCTTGGTTTGTCCCAAATGCCCAGCAAGAGGAATATCATGGGCTAAGGTCAGTATGAACTCTCTGAACTCCTGAGGCACTACCACTCTCCTAGTGGCACCAGGTTTGGGATCTCTTGCATCAGTGTACAGGAGCCCATCTTCCCAATAGACCCTATGTGTTCCAGTTGTCTTGCCATTGGACTCTTCAGTAGCTTGCTTCCTAAGGACTTCAAGAGAGGGACAGGTTTCTTGCCCCTTACACAACTGCTCCCTTGAGGGTCCCCCTGGGCCTAAGAGCTCAACCTGGTAAGGTTCCAACTCCATAGGCTCAGTTCCCTCAGAGGGCAGAACTTCTTCCTGAGAAGAGAGGTTCTCTTTTTGGTGTTGTGTTGCAGCTGGTTTCCCAGTTGTCTTTCCTTTCCTCTTGGTAGGCTGGGCCCTTTTTCCAGGCTCCAGCTCTACTTTTTCACCCTGAGCCTTGCACTGTGCCCTTCTCTTGACACACACCAGTTCAGGGATACCCAGCATGGCTGCATGGGTTTTCAGTTCTACCTCAGCCCATGCTGAGGACTCCAGGTCATTTCCAAGCAAACAGTCTACTGGGATATTTGAGGAGACCACCACCTGTTTCAGGCCATTGACCCCTCCCCACTCTAAAGTTACCATAGCCATGGGATGTACTTTAGTTTGATTGTCAGCATTGGTGACTGGATAAGTTTGTCCAGCCAGGTATTGACCAGGGGAAACCAGTTTCTCTGTCACCATGGTGACACTGGCACCTGTATCCCTCAGGCCTTCTACACGTGTCCCATTAATTAAGAGCTGCTGCCTGTATTTTTGCATATTAGGAGGCCAGCTAAATCCACCCCACCCTCAGAGACTAATGTAGCTTCAGTGTGACACCTGATTTGCTCTGGGCACACTGTTGATCCCACTCGGAGACTAGCCATTCCAGTGTTAGCTGGAGTGGAGTTGGAAGTGGTACTTTTCTTGGGACAGGCCTTGTCTCCAGTTTGGTGTCCAGGCTGATTACAGCTACGACACCAGGCCTTTTTGGGATCAAAGTTTTTACCCTTGTACCCAAAATTGGTTTGTGAAGAGGCTCTAGGCCCACCCTCCTGTGCAGGTTTTTGGGGGCCTGTAGAAGACTCTTTACTATTTTTGTTTTTGGATGTCTCAACACTCTTCCCCTGGGGAGGCTTTGTGACCCCTTTCTTTTGGTCACCCCCTGTGGAAGTCTTGGTCACCCTAGTCTTGACCCAATGGTCTGCCTTCTTTCTCAATTCTTGGGGAGAAATTGGTCCTAGGTCTACCAGATGCTGATGCAGTTTATCATTTGAACAATTACTCAGTAGGTGGTGTTTCACAAATAAATTGTACAGCCCATCATAATCATTAACACCACTGCCTTGAATCCAACTATCCAGTGTTTTCACTGAGTAGTCCACAAAATCAACCCAGGTCTGGCTCGAGGTTTTTTGAGCCCCCCTGAATCTAATTCTATACTCCTCAGTGGAGAATCCAAAGCCTTCAATCAGGGTTCCCTTCATGACGTCGTAAGATTCTGCATCTTTTCCAGAGAGTGTGAGGAGTCTATCCCTACACTTTCCAGTGAACATTTCCCAAAGGAGAGCACCCCAGTGAGATCTGTTTACTTTTCTGGTTGCACAAGCCTCTCAAAAGCTGTGAACCATTTGGTGATGTCATCACCATCTTCATATTTAGTTAAAATCCCTTTAGGGATTTTCAACATGTCAGGAGAATCTCTGACCCTATTTATGTTGCTGCCACCATTGATAGGACCTAGGCCCATCTCTTGTCTTTCCCTTTCTATGGCTAGGATCTGTCTTTCCAAAGCCAATCTTTTGGCCATCCTGGCTAACAGGAGGTCCTCTTCACTGAGGCTATCCTCAGTGATTTCAGAGTTGCTGGCCCCTCCTGTGAGGGAAGCAGTATCTCTGACTATTATGTTTGGAGTCGGGGGTTGAGGGTCCCTGATATCCCTAATTAGGACTGAAGAGGGGAATTCTCCTCCAAGTCACTAACATCATCCTCTGGGTTGTCATCCTCAGAGGGGTTGGCTTTTTCAAACTCTGCCAAATGCTCCTGGAGCTGTTGTTTGGAGGTTCTTGAGCCAATTGTGATTTTCTTTATTTTGCAGAGTGACCTTAGCTCCCTCATCTTAAGATGGAGATAAGGTGTGAGGTCGAGTTCCTCCACATTCACATCTGCACCAGGCATTATGTTTCTAAAAGTTGGAATACTTTTTAAGAATCTAAAACTAGTACTAGAATCTAATTCAAACTTTCACAAAACTTTTAAACTCTAAAAGAAATGCTAACAGGGACTAACACAAGGCCCTAGCAGGACTTTTAAAAATTTAGAAAAATAGCTCAAATTGCAAAAATCTATTTCTATTGACAATTTTTGGAATTTGTTGTGTGATCAGGTATTGGCTGAGTAGTCCAGCAAATGCAAAGTCTTGTACCCCACCGCTGATCCACCAATGTAGGAAGTTGGCTCTGTATGCACTATTTCAAAGTAAGGAATAGTATGCACAGAGTCCAAGGGTTCTCCTTAGAGGTAAGATAGTGGCAAAAAGAGATAATACTAATGCTCTATTTTGTGGTAGTGTGGTTGTAGGAAGTTGGCTCTGTATGCACTATTTCAAAGTAAGGAATAGTATGCACAGAGTCCAAGGGTTCCCCTTAGAGGTAAGATAGTGGCAAAAAGAGATAATACTAATGCTCTATTTTGTGGTAGTGTGGTTGTAGGAAGTTGGCTCTGTATGCACTATTTCAAAGTAAGGAATAGTATGCACAGAGTCCAAGGGTTCCCCTTAGAGGTAAGATAGTGGCAAAAAGAGATAATACTAATGCTCTATTTTGTGGTAGTGTGGTCGAGCAGTAGGCTTATCAAAGGAGTAGTGTTAAGCATTTGTTGTACATACACACAGGCAATAAATGAGGAACACACACTCAGAGACCATTCCAGGCCAATAGGTTTTTGTATAGAAAAATATATTTTCTTAGTTTATTTTAGGAACCACAGGTTCAAATTCTACATGTAATATCTCATTTGAAAGGTATTGCAGGTAAGTACTTTAGGAACTTTGATTATTCACAATAGCATATACAGGGAGTGCAGAATTATTAGGCAAGTTGTATTTTTGAGGATTCATTTTATTATTGAACAACAACCATGTTCTCAATGAACCCAAAAAACTCATTAATATCAAAACTGAATATTTTTGGAAGTAGTTTTTAGTTTGTTTTTAGTTTTAGCTATGTTAGGGGGATATCTGTGTGTGCAGGTGACTATCACTGTGCATAATTATTAGGCAACTTAACAAAAAAAAAAAAAAAATACCCATTTCAATTATTTATCATTACCAGTGAAACCAATATAACATCTCAACATTCACAAATATACATTTCTGACATTCAAAAACAAAACAAAAACAAATCAGTGACCAATATAGCCACCTTTCTTTGCAAGGACACTCAAAAGCCTGCCATCCATGGATTCTGTCAGTGTTTTGATCTGTTCACCATCAACATTGCGTGCAGCAGCAACCACAGCCTCCCAGACACTGTTCAGAGAGGTGTACTGTTTTCCCTCCTTGTAAATCTCACATTTGATGATGGACCACAGGTTCTCAATGGGGTTCAGATCAGGTGAACAAGGAGGCCATGTCATTAGATTTCCTTCTTTTATACCCTTTCTTGCCAGCCACGCTGTGGAGTACTTGGACGCGTGTGATGGAGCATTGTCCTGCATGAAAATCATGTTTTTCTTGAAGGATGCAGATTTCTTCCTGTACCACTGCTTGAAGAAGGTGTCTTCCAGGAACTGGCAGTAGGACTGGGAGTTGAGCTTGACTCCATCCTCAACCCGAAAACGCCCCACAAGCTCATCTTTGATGATAGCAGCCCAAACCAGTACTCCACCTCCACCTTGCTGCCGTCTGAGTCGGACTGGAGCTCTCTGCCCTTTACCAATCCAGCCACGGGCCCATCCATCTGGCCCATCAAGACTCACTCTCATTTCATCAGTCCATAAAACCTTAGAAAAATCAGTCTTGAGATATTTCTTGGCCCAGTCTTGACGTTTCAGCTTGTGTGTCTTGTTCAGTGGTGGTCGTCTTTCAGCCTTTCTTACCTTGGCCATGTCTCTGAGTATTGCACACCTTGTGCTTTTGGGCACTCCAGTGATGTTGCAGCTCTGAAATATGGCCAAACTGGTGGCAAGTGGCATCGTGGAAGCTGCACGCTTGACTTTTCTCAGTTCATGGGCAGTTATTTTGCGCCTTGGTTTTTCCACACGCTTCTTGCGACCCTGTTGACTATTTTGAATGAAACGCTTGATTGTTCGATGATCACGCTTCAGAAGCTTTGCAATTTTAAGAGTGCTGCATCCCTCTGCAAGATATCTCACTATTTTTGACTTTTCTGAGCCTGTCAAGTCCTTCTTTTGACCCATTTTGCCAAAGGAAAGGAAGTTGCCTAATAATTATGCACACCTGATATAGGGTGTTGATGTCATTAGACCACACCCCTTCTCATTACAGAGATGCACATCACCTAATATGCTTAATTGGTAGTAGGCTTTCGAGCCTATACAGCTTGGAGTAAGACAACATGCATAAAGAGGATGATGTGGTCAAAATACTCATTTGCCTAATAATTCTGCACTCCCTGTATACTTTTTACATAAAACACATATAGCTATTTCAAAAGTGGACACAGTGCAATTTTCAACAGTTCCTGGGGGAGGTAAGTATTTGTTAGTTTTTGTAGGTAAGTAAACCACCTACGGGGTTCAAGTTTGGGTCCAAGGTAGCCCACCGTTGGGGGTTCAGAGCAACCCTAAAGCTACCACACCAGCAGCTCAGGGCCGGTCAGGTGCAGAGTTCAAAGTGGTGCCCAAAACACATAGGCTTCAATGGAGAAGGGGGTGCCCCGGTTCCAGTCTGCCAGCAGGTAAGTACCCGCGTCTTCGGAGGGCAGACCAGGGGGGTTTTGTAGGGCACCGGGGGGGACACAAGTTAGCACAGAAAGTACACCCTCAGCAGCGCGGGTGCGGCCGGGTGCAGTGTGCAAACAACCGTCGGGTTTGTAATAGGAATCAATGGGAGACCAAGGGGTCTCTTCAGCGGTGCAGGCAGGCAAGGGGGGGGCTCCTCGGGGTAGCCACCACCTGGGCAAGGGAGAGGGCCTCCTGGGGGTCACTCCTGCACTGGAGTTCCGATCCTTCAGGTCCTGGGGGCTGCGGGTGCAGGGTCTTTTCCAGGCGTCGGGATTTTAGAGTCAGGCAGTCGCGGTCAGGGGGAGCCTCGGGATTCCCTCTGCAGGCGTCGCTGTGGGGGATCAGGGGGAACAACTTTGGTTACTCACAGTCTTGGAGTCGCCTGGGGTTCCTCCCTGTAGCGTTGTTTCTTCACCAGTCGAGTCGGGGTCGCCGGGTGCAGTGTTGCAAGTCTCACGCTTCTGGCGGGAATTGCAGGGATCTTTAAAGTTGCTCCTCTGGAAACAAAGTTGCAGTCTTTGTTGAACAGGGCCGCTGTTCTCGGGAGTTTCTTGGTCCTTTTAGAGCAGGGCAGTCCTCTGAGGATTCAGAGGTCGCTGGTCCTGGGGAAAGCGTCGCTGGAGCAGTTTTCTTCCGAAGGGGGGAGACAGGCCGGTAGGGCTGGGGCCAAGGCAGTTGGTGTCTCCGTCTTCTCTGCAGGGTTTTTCAGCTCAGCAGTCCTCTTCTTCTTTAGGTTGCAGGAATCTAAGTTCCTAGGTTCAGGGGAGCCCTTAAATACTAAATATAAGGGCGTGTTTAGGTCTGGGGGGTTAGTAGCCAATGGCTACTAGCCCTGAGGGTGGGTACACCCTCTTTGTGCCTCCTCCCAGGGGGAGGGGGTCACATTCCTATCCCTATTGGGGGAATCCTCCATATGCAAGATGGAGGATTTCTAAAAGTTAGTCACTTTAGCTCAGGACACCTTAGGGGCTGTCCTGACTGGCCAGTGACTCCTCCTTGTTATTCACATTATTTCCTCCGGCCTTGCCGCCAAAAGTGGGGCCGTGGCCGGAGGGGGCGGGCAACTCCACTAGCTGGAGTGCCCTGTGGTGCTGGAACAAAGGGGGTGAGCCTTTGAGGCTCGCCGCCAGGTGTTACAGCTCCTGCCTGGGGGAGGTGATAGCATCTCCACCCAGTGCAGGCTTTGTTACTAGCCACAGGCACTCTCCCCATGTGGCCAGCAACATGTCTCGAGTGTGGCAGGCTGCTAAAAACCAGTCAGCCTACACGGGTAGTTGGTTAAGGTTTCAGGGGGCACCTCTAAGGTGCCCTCTTGGGATGTATTTTACAATAAAATGTACACTAGCATCAGTGTGCATTTATTGTGCTGAGACGTTTGATACCAAACTTCCCAGTTTTCAGTGTAGCCATTATGGTGCTGTGGAGTTCGTGTTTGACAGACTCCCAGACCATATACTCTTATGGCTACCCTGCACTTACAATGTCTAAGGTTTTGCTTAGACACTGTAGGAGCACAGTGCTCATGCACTGGTGCCCTCACCTATGGTATAGTGCACCCTGCCTTAGGGCTGTAAGGCCTGCTAGAGGGGTGACTTATCTATACTGCATAGGCAGTGTGAGGTTGGCATGGCACCCTGAGGGGAGTGCCATGTCGACTTACTCGTTTTGTCCTCACCAGCACACACAAGCTGGCAAGCAGTGTGTCTGTGCTGAGTGAGGGGGTCCCCAGGGTGGCATAAGATATGCTGCAGCCCTTAGAGACCTTCCCTGGCATCAGGGCCCTTGGTACCAGGGGTACCAGTTACAAGGGACTTACCTGGATGCCAGGGTGTGCCAATTGTGTAAACAAAAGTACAGGTTAGGGAAAGAACACTGGTGCTGGGGCCTGGTTAGCAGGCCTCAGCACACTTTCAAATCAAAACATAGCATCAGAAAAGGCAAAAAGTCAGGGGGTAACCATGCCAAGGAGGCATTTCCTTACATACATCCTTTGTGGGCCAAAGGCTATGCTGGGCTTAAGGGATTTCAGAAGTGTTGTACTAACCTTTAAGAAACGCTCACCTGTTGGTTATAATCGGGGTCTGTATAACCCAGACAAAAATATATATTTATTATCTATAACCCAATGTTGTACGAAGAGTAGTGGCAGTTGGTATCAAACATCTCAGAATAATAAACCCTCACCGATTCCATTGATGGATTTATTAAGAAATGTATCCACAGGGCACCTTACATGTGCCCACTGAAAACCTACCAGCTTACCTCCTGACCAGTTCAGCCTCCACAGGTGCGTTTCTGGACCCCCAGGGTGAGAGCCAGTGCTCTCAAGGCCCAGAGAGACCATCCTACACTGGGCAGAGGTGTTACCTTCTCTCCCAAGCAGGATGGACATTTCAGGGCGGGAGCATCAAAGGCCTTGTGCCTTTGTGATGTGACCCAGGTCTCTCCAGATGATGGAGATGACCAACCTGCCTGTCCTGCTTGCACTTTTGGCAGCAGCACAGGCGGGAAAATTAGTTACCCTAGTAGGAGTGCCTACTTCATGCCACTCCCACCCTAAGGTAAACGAGCTGAAGTGGACCCCACTTTTTAAATTCCTCCATCCTGTTTGGAAGGAATTAGGCCTCTAGGGTTGGGGTTATGCCCACATCCCAATGGAAGTGGTCATAAAAAGGGTGTAGTCACCCTAAATGTGAGTAGCCCATTAGCTACCACCTAGCACTCCTTGTAACGTCCCTAAATTCAGTATTTAGGTGGCACCTGAGCCCTAGAACTCAGATTCATTGTGACCTATGGAGAGCCAGACACTACAGCGTCACACCAGCAGAGAAGACTGCAGTCACCAGCTGACTTGGCCCCAGCCCTGCTGGCCTGTCTGCAGCCCTCAACGATTCTGCATAAGAAGAGGACCCACCCTGCAGCCCAGCCACCTCCAAAGCTCTGGGAGGACTGCCTGCCTTTGACAAAGATTAAGATCTTCTGTGGACAGCAGACGTGTCCAGAAGAAACCAACTTTTAAGAAAAAGAACTCTGCCCTAAGGAACCGTGAAACCGCACCTGGACCCACATCTGCACCTGACCCCCTTGACCTGAGTCCGAGTGGTCTACTGTTCCTGTGAGAGTTCCCAAGTGATTCTGAGCCTTAGTCCACCGGGGGTTGACCCCTGTTAAACTCTGCCTCGAAGCCTGCAGCCTCAATCCGAAGACTCCCCCTGACCGCGACCACCCAATAATCTGTTTTCTGGCATCGAAGTACACCCTGCATTCAAATCCCCTGGACCTTGGGGAACTGGGCTGACTGTGTCCCTGAATCCTTCAACATCTGAACATACCTGGTCAGGTGTGGGTTTTCTTCATTCAGTCTCTTGGCTCGAGCCTGCAGCCTTTTCCCAAAACCAACCTCCTCGATTGACTTGCATCGGGCGCCCGACGCTGTGTTGGCACTCTGCACATGCCGCCCCTGTGCCGCTGTAGGTGTACGTCTGATGCTGCCTTGTGGCTTCCTGGGTGCTTGCTTTAACCCCAGGAAATCAACCCCTGACATCTGTTTACACACCTGTGAACAGCACGTCTTTGATCACCCCACGTCTCCATTGGTTAACATTGGGTGCCCAACACTGTTGGCACCACACCCAGCCACCCCTGTGTAGCTGAGGGTGTAGGTTTGGTGCTGCCTTTTGCCCCCCCCCCCCTGTACCTATCTCAACCCCCGAAGATCGACCCCTGACACTTCTTTACACACCTGTGAGCAGCACATCTTCGTTCACCCCCAGTCTCCATTGGTTAACATTGGGCACTTGATCCCTAATTTGACCTCTGCACCCGGCTGCTGCAGAAGCACTCTTGGTGCTGATTTGTACCTTGCTTGGTGTTGACCTAAAACCCCAGAGACTGGATTTGTAAGTCGAGTTCTTAACTGCATTCTTGTTTTTCTCCAATAGGTTAATTTTGAAGACTCTAAAAATTGCACTGTCAATTTTTGAAACTGGAAAGTATTTTTAATTTAAAAAATGCTTACCTTATTACGAAGTTCTTTGGTTCAAAGTGTATATAAAAGCCAAAGTTATTTTTCTAATTTGGTCTCTGATTTATTCTTTGATGTTGTCTCTCATTTATTGCCTCTGTGAGTACAACACTTGCCTAACACTTGATAAGCGTAACTGTTGGCCCACAATACCACAAATAAAGCATGAGACCTATCTCTTTCTGCCTCTGCGAACCACTGGACTCTCTTCACGGTGTATTTCATTTTAGTGCATAATATAGAGAGCCAGCTTCCTACACAGAGATGCTGGATCAGTTTGGTAGATGTTTCTGAGATCTTGTTGCGGAAAAACTATATTCGGAGAAGTCTAGATTAAGACTCATTTTTTGAGGTACTGTGCACTGCACTATGAGGAGGGTGCTTAAGATCATTATTGCTATGCACAAAAAATACTATTTAATTGTGGAATGTCCACTGGTCTTGGTTATGCTGCTGCAGGTGAAATGACAATGTGAATTCTTTGCCAGTTATTCAGTTTCGAAGTAGTGCTGCTAGAATTAAAAACTAGAAAATCTTGTGACCTGCGGTTATACTTATTCACATTAGAAAATTCCTGGTATTTTCTGAGAAAGATGTACCTAACTAGTCATTGTTGTACTACTTATAATGAAGATGTTTTCTGTATATATAATGTCTTCAGAAATCCTAATGTTTAATAATGCCTATTAAGCACTTTGTGAACACCTAAAATGTTTCTTCTTTGTTTAGATGAACTGTGATTTAAGGCGACAAGTGGATGAACAGAAGAAAATGCTGGAAAAATACAAGGAACGGTTAAACCGCTGTGTGACAATGAGCAAGAAACTTCTCATTGAAAAGGTAAGTGTTATTTACTTTGTGAAGCTTTTGATCTGTCACATTTGTGGCCAGTAATGCTTTACTACTGTGATTAATTCCATCTGGTCCAACATTATCACCATGCTTTTTGTTTTTATTTGATCCTTATTTTGGACTTTTGCTGCGGGGTGATATGTTGTTAAATCAGTAGTTGGACCCCTCATGCTCTCTATTGATTTAAATGGCCATTCACTCTATTGAAAAAACTAATCTGGGCTGATACCTATTTATCTGTGTGGAGTAAATTTGTGTTAGACTGGGCAGCTGGTGGCAAATGTGCAACATGGGTTGTATACCCTGCATTCGTGTGTTGCTGGAAGGGTGTACAGACTGGCCCAAATTGCCATTTGGTACGATGACTGTAATGAGGGCAGCATGAGTGTTCACTTTTTTCACAATTCAGTAAAATGTGTAAGTATAATATTCACTTTCAATTACTAGTATTAACCTTTCATCCTTTTTTTCAAAATGTTACATTTTTGGAAGTAGTTTGCAGCCTAATAGGTAAATACAAGTTTTGACAATTTAATGATGGTTTTGAGAAATCTTTCATGTTCATGCAATTTTGGTGCCACATTTGATGAGATGATTAGGCTCTAGCAGATGGGTGATACAAACTGATTGAAAAACCTTTTGGGGTTCTGGGAGCCGTAACATTAGTAGACAAGTTGATAGTCTTCCAAAGTAATCGAGAAATGCATGTTGTGGGTTAAAAAAGTAAATGAGGGAGGAAAAGTAGTGAAGTTTGTTTCACTAGTGGTAATCCATACAAAGGAAACTTGGACAAAGAAAGAAAATGAGTCAACCTATATTTACTATAGGTGTGGCAGTGATTTGCATGTAGCATATCATAAAGAATTTCCAGCCGTTAAAAAAATAGGACAATATCTGTAAACAAGGGCAGTTTGCCAGAATGTGCAGAGAAAGGAATAGTAACGGAAGAGTGCAATTGGCTTAGGTTGTGCATGAGAGCACAACTGACAAGACAGTGGGCAAAGAAGAAACTTTAGACAGCAGAATGATGAAGCTCCTTCTGGTGCAAGAGGATGGAGAGCAAGTCCAAAGTAAACCTTCCAGCCACTGATGTACACCGTGACAGTGATGGAAGTTAACATATAGTTCTGAGTGGGCTTTGACTAATCTTTCAATATTATTTCAAAGGCTATTTATGAGAATCTTTTCATGGGAAAAATTGCAAGCTTAACGGTACCCAATGTCAAAGCAGTAAGCTATGATGGCAGTATGATACATTTCTTTGGTGACCTTGAGGGAAAGGTTGGAGTGATGAAAAGTCACTAGAGATAACACTTGATTTTTTGCTGGTGGTTCCAGAGTAAGATCTAGACAACAAAATTAAGAACACATTTCCTGAGATGTTCAACAATTGTATTGGCAAACTTAAAGGACTTTCCCACCATACAAGACCTGAAGAAAGAGGCTATACCTGTAATGCAGTAGTTAAGAAGTGTTCCTTTCAGTGTCAGTAAAGAACTCCAATTGTTAGTGAGGAATCTTTTAAAAAGAAGAACCCGAATCTTCAGATTGGAGTTCGCTTGTTTTAAATAAGATTGGAGGCGACTTGCGATTTTATGTTGATCTCGGAGCCTTGAATGCCAGTATCACCATAGACATCATCCCTTGTTTAAAGTGAATGACCTGTCAATGCTGGATGTCATTTCCTTTATTTTGATGTTGGATCTTCACAGCGCATACCATCAAATCTAAGTCGTTGAGGAGTCTAGACTACTCCCGGCGTTCCTTACTCGTTCAGCATTTTTTAGTACAGGAGAATGCCTTTAAGTATGGTCTCAGCTGCATCGTTATTTCAACGTGTGATGTACAAGATTTTGAAAAAAATGGAGGCTCACGTCATGTGCTTTCAGGATGATGTGTTGGTTTTCACCAAGGAGAAGGATTAGAGAGCATCTTGCCATCCTACAGGAAGTGTGCATAAAGCTGTCTAATGAAGGCCTGCTACAGTTCCCTCAGAAATGCAAGTTGTTAAAAACACAAGTGGACTATCTTGGTCATGTTATCACAGAAAAGGGTGAGAGAAAAGAGTCCTTTATGGATGCCGGGAGGAAGGTGCTGATGATAAAGAAAAATTGGGATCTTTCGATGGCCTTTAAAAATATAATGGGAAGTTCCTGAAGCTCCTCGCCATGTTGATGGTACCACTTAAATGTGAGAAAAAAGGTTTATTTCCTGTGGGCAAAGGAACAAGATGTAGCATTCGAGTACATCAGAGAGCAGATAATTAAAGCACTTACAATTCTACCTTTCCTGGCAAACATTGTTTCATCTCCGCTGATGCCAGCATCTACGGTTTGGGAGCTGTACACACTCTACAGGCTGGGAAGAATAAACAAACAGTGAAATATGGTTCAAAGATCTAGAATGACATTGAAAGTCTATATTTTGTTATTGAATGAGAGTTGTTTCCTTGTGTGTGTGCTGTTTTTTTTTTTTTTTTTTTAACTTTTTAGGAATTTCGTTTTGGGAAGTAGGTTCACCCTGCACAACGATTACAAGCAACTTACCCAGGTTTAGTCACTGGGAGAGGGAATGACTACCACAGAAAGTGCTGCCAGGCTTTGCTCAAAGATTCAGGAATAAAACATTATTACACATGTCCCAGTATGCATGAAGCAACCTGCAGCTTGCTTGTCCCGGTTATCTTGCACTGGTTCCAAGTCTGAAACCTCAGATGAGGATCTGCAGGTAGTTGTGAGTATCAGTGACATTTGTGCTGTAAATGGAGAGGGTGTGTTATCCCAAGTTAAGATATGCTTGTGAAGGATGGCCTCATGCTAAAATACCCAAAAATATTTATTCTGATCTTTTGCCTGCTCTGCCCTTCTTTTTCCTGTCCCTTTCCAAATCTTCCCACAGGATCACATGGTATTGTCTTTACAACATTGGATGAAGAGATTGTACTGTTGGTGGCCCTTAACAGCATTCAAATATTCCCATGTATTTTGATGTGCCCATGTGTGAAGAAATAGGGTGTATTATCTGGTGGTGTTGTGCGACTTCACCATGAAGAGGGGGGCGGGAATTAAACCTGCAAAAACTTGTTTCCTTATAGCATGCCATAAAGAGTTCTCATTTTCGCCAGTCACCTAGTCAGAATTGGAGTTAAGTCTGTGTTTCATTGTTTCTACTCTTAAAAGCTAGTCAGTCAGCATTTTTCATCATTCTTAGCCATCTAGATATGTGCATTTCATATGGGCCATATTGTTACCATTCCATCTTTCTTTCATCTTCCTCATCCAACCATAGAGGAGGAATTGTTGTATAGACTGGAGCTTAATCTTGCAGTGTTGTATTACATTGAACACACTGCAGGGTAGAGTGACTGATACGCTGTTTATGAACTTTGCCAGAGAAAGAATGGCATAGCTGTAATCAAAGGTATCATTTTTTGTTGAGCCTTCCTTTGTCTGCTATGCTTAGGTCAAGCAAGATCCTACTGAGGGCTTTCACACCCAATCCACCAGAGGCATCTTGGTTGCTGACATTTGCAGCGTGCCACTTATTCATCGTAGCATTTGTTTGCCAAGTTCTACTGCCTAGCACACAGTGACTGGTTCTTTACCCATGTTGTGTTGCTTTACTTTCTTGGCTAACTGGCACAATTTGGTCTGACCTCCCAGAGATTGTTTTAGGACTCATTGATAAGATAAAGAATCTTAGGGAAGATGTATGTAGCAGAAAAAAGCTGGTTCACTTCAGTAATGATATTTCCGCTGAATACATATATTTTCCAGTTACTTACTGCCCTCCTTTTTCACCACTAGGATGCATTTGTTAATAATATTTCAAGCTATGCAAATATATTATGTTCTATGTTTGTTGTTGGTGAGATCTTGGTTCCTCTCCACACACATCAAAAGATGTTGAAAAAAGTTCAGGAACTGACTCTGCATGCAAGTTGGTTCCTAAATATACTTCTAAATTATCAAGTCCTGAAGAAGAGTCATGGCTAAAGCCTCTTAATGCCACCTGGCGGCGCTGAAGAGAGATTACTGGGGAAAAGTCTTGTGTAATTAATTTATTCTTCCAAGGCAGAAAAATAATTGTGATTTTGGTGATGTTGATGGGGTTATTTCTTTATCCCATTATGTTCCTCTTGTGAGTGCCTACTGTGAGTGTTTTTTTTTTTTTTTTTTTTTTTAAGAGTGGCAAACGTAGGTATGATATTTCTTCTTGACAGGTATGGGAGATAATCTTTCGGTAATTACCTGTATACAAGGTGTACCAATCTTGCTCAACAAAATTTATAAAGGTAAGCAGAGGCCACAGCAGACTGTCATTGTTCCATGTGGGGGTTCCCTGCAGGACCACTGGCAGTAGTGCACCACGTGCAGTGCTTTGAGAGACGCGAAAGGACCTCAAGTTTGGCCGTATTTTCTTACCAAACAGGAGCCAGATGGGCTTTTCCTTGTTTGCATTGGACCTATGACACTCTTTCAGTGCCACTGTGCAGGTGGACTCTCATTCATGTGAGCTTTCATTGTTGCACATGGAAAGATGTATGTTTGTTGAGTATTATTTTTCTGGCTAGTAGCATTTGACTGTTTCAATATGTAGCCTGATTTCCATTAACTGTTTTGGGTTGAAATGGAGAATATTTGAGGAGTTAGGATTCAATACCAGACAGTGCCGGCAGGTCTGCTAAGTCCTTACTAGATCTTTTGCTTGTAGTTAAATATATCCCACCATTACTCCTACTAGCTTGTCTCCTACTGGTCTGTAGGGTGAGACAAAGGATTGCTAGAGGACTATTTCCTAAAACCTGTGAAATAAAGACATTTGTAATGAGCAAGACAGTCTCACTAAGTCTCTTAGCATGCAATTTAAATTAAAGATGACTGAGGCCTTTTCAAAGAAAACAAATGAGTGGGACTGCAACAGTTCTCATGCTGCCCTCCTACCTCTATGTACTGGAGATGGCAGTCTGGAGGTAATCCATAGGTCTGGGGTTCCTGTTACTTAAATAAGGATGAATTGGAATATATTCTATCTTATAGAGGCTTTGAGTCACAGATTTCTTACCCTTAGAATATTCCCCAGGCATCAGATTAGATCCGTAAAATCTTGAGCAGTACCTGTGCTTGCTGGTAGGTGGCGTCAATTGGCTCGGCATAGTAAGCATCATCTGCTAGAGGCTTCTAGTTGCACATTACTTACCTTAGAATTTCCCCAAGGTTTCAGTCTGGATCTGGTAAGGAATCTGCAACTAGAATGTCTCAACCAGATAATTAGTTACAGAAGGTAAGTAACTTGTTAGTCCACATCAGATGTGACGTGCACTGTGACTATTTAGTACAACACCATCATGCTGACACCAGTTCCTTTCTTTTCGCTACATCAGTGTGGACTCGGAAGAACTACCTCAGCTGCTTTTTGACTGCTTTTTAAACTTTTTGTCGCCCTTTTTTGGATGTCCCTGAGAAACCTGTGGGTTTTAAACCCGCTGGAGCCTGCCAGAGGCCAGTGTCTGTGACAGACTCCCACCTGGTTTGCTTGTGGTGCCTGGAGCTGGACCACAACTCCAACGCTGTTTCAGATTGACATGAGATGAACCCCACAGCTATCTGGGAACAAGTGTTGAAGGTCCTGGTTGCTTGACACCAGGCAATTCCACACCACTCTGTCACGCTCGATTTTAAGGTCCCGGGGCCACGCTCAGGGTCATTCCTGACAATTGTAATTGAGGTCCAAATTGTCGTCGGGTGAGTGTCACAATACGATGAAGAACAAGTCTTAGAAGCTTTCTTTGACTTCATTGCACTGGTCCAAGTCATTGGACGAGGTACAGGAATGACACCACAACTCTAGACCCTCCCTTAATTTCTCAGAGCCGGCGTGACCCCTTCCCCATTGAAGGAATTTTATGTGGCTATGCACCTCATCTTTAAGGGAACTACTGACCCTTTCAGTGCAGCTATGGAACCCCTGGGTTCGGAAAGTGCCCCAACTGGGTTTTCCATGGCGGGGTTTGCCTTTGGCGCCATTTGGTCCTTTTGGATCAGTTCCTGGTTCTGGAGAGATTCTGTCTGCAAAGCTATGACCTTTGCTCTGTTTGACATGGACATGACTTTCGACGGTGCTAATCAAGACTGATAGACCACACAAGTGCTTCCATGTGCTCCCCTTTGGCCTTACTAGTGCTCCTCAGGTGTTCACAAAAGTGATGGCAGTGGTTGCAGCCCATTGCAGAGGTCAGGGGGTTCCAGTCTTCATCTTCCTCGACAACTGAATGTTGAAGGCGAGCCCACCCCAGGGAGTTCTCACCCATCTCTAGACTACTGTGGACCACTTGGGTCTCTGGGGTCACTATAAATATTCAAAAATCTCACCTGACTCCATCTCAGTTGCTTCCTTTCATCATAGCCATTCTGGACACAGTGCCTTTCTACACCTATCCTCCAGAGCAGCAAATCCAAGATATTCAGACTATGATTCCGAAAATTGAGTCTCTCTAATGTATTTCATTGAGACAGACTCAAGGATGCAGGGGGCCATGAGGCTGCTGCACCTCATGGCTCCCTGCATCCTGCTGGTAACACACATCAGTTGGCATATGCAGGCTCTGCAGTGGGATCTGAAGTCCCAGTGGGTGTAGCATCAGGGGAATCTCTCTGACCTGGCATAAATATCAATGAGAACTGTTAAAGATCTGCAGTGCTGGCTGATGATCCGCAATTGGGTCAGCGGCACACTCCTCTCCAACCAGAACTGACTGTAGTGACAGATGAGTCACTCCTGGGCTGGAGCGGCCATCTGGTACAACTGTAGGTCAGAAGACTGGTCTCCGGCAGAGCATCACTGCCACATCAACCTGTCGGAGTATCACTTCCACATCAACCTGTTGGAGTTGTGTGGTTTGTGCGGCATTCAAATCTTTCAATCAGTCAATCAATCAAACATTTATAGAGCACAGCAAATCACCGGTGAGGAGCTGAAGCAGTATGCTGCTGTGTGGGGGAATGATCATTGGAACATCCAGGTCTTTAGTTCTCTTCTGAATTTCTGGGGTTATGGTACAATCCTCAGGTGCAGGGGGAGGTTGCTCCAGACCTTGGCTGCCAGTTGCAAGAAGCAACATCCTTCGCTGTTGGCTCAACTGATTCGTGCGGTGTCTGCGAGGTAGAGGGAAGATGACCATAGGTGTCTCGTCGATTTGGTGGAAAGTCAGGCGTTAGTTGATGTACACTGGTCCTTCGTTGTGCTGGGCCTTTTAGGCATGGGTCAGCATCTGAACAGGCATCTCTTCTGAATCAGGAGCCAGTGTCGTTTTTGAGATGGGGTGTGATGTTGGGTCCTTCTGGGTAGGTTGAGTACGAGTCTTGCCACTGAGTTCTGTATTATCTGGAGTCTCTTCTGGAGGCGTGCTGTGATACCTATGTAGACCGTGTTTTCTTAGTCCAGTCTGCTGGTGATGAGGGCTTGCATGACAGTTCTTCTGGTGTCTGCTGGGAGCCACTTGAAGATCTTGCGTAGAATGCAAAGGGTGTGGAAGAAGGCATCAACTTGTTATTTCATGGATAGCTTGCTATCCAGAATGATGCAGATGTTTGGGCATGGTCTGTTGAAGCGAGAGGGTGGGTATCCCGAGCTCTGTGGGCCACCACGTGTCAGTCCATGGTGAGTGGTGTTCTCACAGTCCAGGAGGGTTCTGATGGCATCAGTGGCTGCAATCAGGGCTCTCTCAGTGCTGTGGTTAGCTCCAAATCCAGATTGGGAGGGCTGCAGAAGGCTGTGGCTTCTAGGTGTTGGGTGAGTTTCTGGTTGATCGCTTTCTCGAGAACTTTTACTGGATAGAGGAGCAGATAGATGGGCTGGTAGTTCTTCAGTTCGGCTCGGTTGGCGGATGTTTTTTTCAGGCGGGCCTCACTTAAGCGTACCTCCAGCTAGGAGGCCACAGTGATGGAAGTATACAGGACCTTCCTGAGCTCGCCCACAATCCGTGGGTGCTGTAGAGTGTACAGAAATAGTGTCTTGTGTGTAGTTCCCAGAGGGTGAGAAGTTGTTTGGGTTCGTGTCTATGCATAGGAGCTGGTTGATGCTGTCTGCGATGGAGGGTTGGCATTCAAAGTTTTCGTAGGTAGCTGAGATCGTGGAACAGGTCATCAAGGTTGTCGCACAGTTCCTGGGAGGAAATTATGTCGTACTCATTGGCTGCGGGATTGGTGAACTCCTTCACGACGGTGAAGTTTTTTGCCGCGGTTAGTGCTGGCTTTGATGCGGTCTGCTAGTGCGTTCTTCTTGGTTTCTTTCAGGAGGCGCTGGTACTGGTTGAGGGCGGTCTTGAAGGTGGTACAGTCTGTTTTTTTGCTGATGCGCCACTTCCTTTCAAGTTGTCGGCATTTGCATTTGGAGGAGTGCAGTTCATCAAAGGAAAGCTGGTTCATGTGTTTACAGACAACATCACAGCCATGTGATACTGCAACAAATATGGCAGGGTGGAGTCGTGGACCCTGTGCCAGGATGCTTTGCTTTTCTGGACATGGCTGGGACATCAGGACATTTTCCAAGTCTTGCAGCACCTGATGGGATTTTTGAATGCCATGGAGGACAAATTCAGCCGCTGATGTCTTGCAGATCATGACTGGGGTCCCCATCCAGAGGTGGTGCATGGTCTCTTCTGTCACTGGGGAGATTTTTGGTTATATCTTTCTACCACTGATGAGAATGCAATGTCAGCATTTATGCGCCTTGGAGTTTTAAAGGCTGCTCTCGTTCAGAGACACTTATCGTGATTGAGATTTTGGGTTCCTGTACGTCTTTCTATTCATACCACTCCTGCCCTGAGTTCATAATAAGGTCAGGAAGGATCCGGCGCAAGATATCCTAGTGGTGGGTCTGCAATCAATCTGGCTTTTCGGGAGGATCTCCTGTCGCATTAACAGGGCAGGGTCCTACACATGAACCTGCGCACACTGCCTTCATGCGTGGATATTGAGGTTAGCAGTTGAGTCTTCGATCTCCCTCTCAAAGTCTGTATGGCCAACTTGGCAGCCTGGCGTCCATCAACAAAAACTGTATACATCTGATGTTGGGACTGGTTTGTGGCTTGGTGTGTTGAAAAACTTGTTCCATACACACCCCTCCCATGCCTTCCCCACCGCCCCCACTCTGCACCCTTGATTGAACAGGTGTTTTTTTTTGCTATCCGCCTGCAAGGACTTGGTCTGTGCACTGTCAAGGGGTATTGTTCGGCTATCTTGCCTTTCTTGCAATTTCTTGATCAGCCCTCCCTGTTTGTCACCTGTTGTGCCACGTTTTTGAAAGGCCTTCAATATATGTTTCCTCCCAAACATTTTGTTATGCCCCAATGGGATTTGGCTCGAACGTTTTTGATGTATTCTCCCTTTGAACCCATGCATAGCTGTTCTCTCACACTCTTGACATTAAAGACAATCATCTTGGTGGCCATCACATTGGCTAGTAGAGTCAACTATCTGCAGGCTCTTTCTGTCTAACCTCCATACACAAGCGTCTTCCCAGATAAACTGGTTCTCCGCATGGTGACACCTTTCCATGTCAGTCAAAGTATCACATTGCCAACATTCTTTGCTGCGCCCCATCCCTCCATGGCGGATGAGAGACTCCACCGTCTGGACCCTTCAAAGGCCCTGTCCTTCTATCTTTATTTTTTTTTTAACTGTATTTTTCCACATTAACAGTGCAACGTCAGAAATTCACAGGTACATCACAAATGGAGTATTTGTAAGACATACATGTGAACAGCAATGCTCTATAGATACTGTAAGGAAATGCCTCCATGGTTACCCCCTGACTTTTTGCCTTTGCTGATGCTAAGTTTTGATTGAAAGTGTGCTGGGACCCTGCTAACCAGGCCTCAGCTCCAGTGTTCTTTCCCTAAACTGTACCTTTGCTTCCACAATTGGCACAGCGCTTGCACTCAGATAAGTCCCTTGTAACTGGTACCCCTGGTACCAAGGGCCCTGATGCCAGGGAAGGTCTCTGAGGGCTGCAGCACGTCTTATGCCATCCTGGGGACCCCTCACTCAGCACATGCACACTGCCTCACAGCTTGTGTGTGCTGGTGGTGAGAAAATGACTAAGTCTACATGGCACTCCCCTCAGAGTGCCATGCCAGCCCCACACTGCCTGTGGCATAGGTAAGTCATCCCACTAGCAGGCCTTACAGCCCTAAGGCATGGTGCACTATACCACAGGTGAGGGCATATGTGCATAAGCACTATGCCCCTGCAGTGTCTAAGCAAAGCCTCAGACATTGTAAGTGCAGGGTAGCCATAAGAGTATATGGTCTGAGAGTTTGTCAAACACAAACTCCACAGTTCCATAATGGCTACACTGAAATCTGGGAAGTTTGGTATCAAACCTCTCATCACAATAAATGCACACTGATGCCAGTGTGGAATTTATTGTAAAATGCACCCAGAGGGCATCTTAGAGATGCCCCCTGAATACCAATCCGACTACTAGTGTTAGGCTGACCAGTTCCTGACAGCCTGCCACAAACCAGACAAGTTGCTGGCCACATGGGAAGAGTGCCTTTGTCACTCTATGACCAGGAACAAAGCCTGCACTGGGTGGAGGTGCTTCACACCTCCCCCTGTAGAAACTGTAACATCTGGCGGTGAGCCTCAAAGGCTCACCCCCTTTGTCACAGCGCCCCAGGGCATCCCCGCTAGTGGAGATGCCCACCCCTCCGGCCACTGCCCCCACTTCTGGCGGCAAGGCTGGAGGAGATAATAAGGAAAACAAGGAGGAGTCACCTACCAGTCAGGACAGCCCCTTAGGTGCCCTAAGCTGAGGTGACCCCTGCCTTTAGAAATCCTCCATCTTAGTTTTGGAAGATTCCCCTAATAGGATTAGGGATGTGACCCCTCCCCCCCACCCCTCCCAACCGGGGAGGAGGCACAAAGAGGATGTAGCCACCCTCCAGGACAGTAGCCATTGGCTACTGCCCTCCCAGACCTAAACACACCCCTAAATGTAGTATTTAGGGGAACCCCAGGACCCAGGAAATCAGATTCCTGCAACCTGAACTAAAGAAGGACTGCTGACCTTACAAGCCTGCAGAGACGACGGATGACGACAAGTGCTTTGGTCTGCCTGCCTCAGTCGAAAACCTGCAACCAGTGACGCATCCAACAGGGACCAGTGACCTCTGAAACCTCAGAGGACTGCCCTGAATCCCAGGACCAAGAAATTCCCATGAGCAGCGGGTCTGATCAACAACCAGCAACAAACTTGCAAGTTTTCTATAACTTTAAAGACTTCACTCTTCCTGCCGCAAGCGTGAGACTTCACACTCTGCACCCGACGCTCCTTGCTCGAGATCCAGAGAACAAACACCACAAGGAGGACTCCCCGGCAACTGCAACCCCATGAGTAGCCCAAGACAACCCCCCGGACCCTCACAGCAACGCCAGCAGAGAGAATCCAGAGGCTTCCCCTGACCGCGACTGCCTGTAACAAGGGACCCAACGCCTGGACCAAGCACTGCACCCGCAGCCCCCAGGACCTGAAGGAACCGAACCTCAGTGCAAGAGTGACCCCCAGCCGACCCTCTACTTAGCCCAGGTGGTGGCTGTCCTGAGAAGACCCCCCTGTGTCTGTCTGCACTGCTAGTGTGACCCCCGGGTCCCTCCATTGTTTCCTATCTAAAACCTGACACCTGCTTTGCACACTGCACTCGGCTGCCCCTGTGCCTCTGAGGGTTTGTTTTGTGTGCCTACTTGTGTCCACCCCCTGTGCTCTACAAAACTCCCCTGGTCTGCCCCCCGAGGACGCAGGTACTTACCTGCTGGCAGATTGGAACCAGAGCACCCCTGTTCTCCATAGGCGCCTATGTGTTTTGGGCACCTCTTTGACCTCTGCACCTGAGCTGCTGGTGTGGTAACTTTGGGGTTGCCTTGAACCCCCAACTGTGGGCGGCCTATGCCCAGGAACTGAGACTTGTAAGTCTCTTACTTACCTCACAATCTAACCAATACTTACCTCCCCCAGGAACTGTTTATTTTTACACTGTCTACTTTTAAAATAGCTTATTGCCATTTTAACAAAGAGTGTATATGACATTGCTTTACAGGAACGATCCAAATTTGGATTCTGCACACAATTAAAATCCCCTCCCCAAATCCGAGGTAGGTTACCTACCATAAGCTGCCAGCTTGGAGTGTGATGTGTAATAAAACTGGGGATCATTGTAATATGGACCATAAATCCCCACCAAAAGTGCATCTAAATGCTTTGCTACAGCGTGCCACCAGAAGCGACCATCCAGACCCACACACAGTTCCTGCAATTTAACCCCATAGCTACGACTTGCCTATATTATCACCCCACAGGCATGCGAGGTAAACTCTGCCGCGCAACACATATCCCCTTCATATGTTGCGATGGAAGAACTACAGCCAGGAGAGCCAGAAGTGTCTTCTGCAAAATCTCTATTCAACCTTTTGTCGCTACAAATAAAACACGACTTTATGGATTTTATGTCTGTCATTCAGTCCTCTTACATTCCAGGTTAGGGAATGTAGACTGGTGCCAGTAGTGGCGGAGCATTCGTTTCCCCAATCATATCACCGGTCACAAATCATATCTACCATCGCATATAAAGTGTCACACATCCTATACCATATATCGTGCTGTAATACATTTTGCGTGTACATCTAATTGCTGAAAACCCCTACCCTCACTCACACTATGTTCCCCAACTTGCGACATAACAATCTAGCACCCCTTCCCAACCTCCAAACCATAATGCCTTCAGTGAAACTATATGGTACACACACAGGGGAGGCATTGCCTGCACAAAGCTCCAGTACCAAACTGCTGGAGTAACGCCATTTCTTGCATACTAGTACTCCAACTTAACTAGCAGCATTCAACACACACCGCTAAGCAGAACAAAAAGACTTATACATTTCATTTGACAACAAACATCTCTGTACCCTGTGGAAACCAAACATGTAAGGACGATTACAGAAGCCAACGGACCAGACAGACACCAGGGGCCAACTGTAGGAAGTTGGCTCTGTATATACTATTTCAAAGTAAGAAATAGTGTGCACAGAGTCCAAGGGTTCCCCTTAGAGGTGAGATAGTGGCAAAATTAGATAATTCTAATGCTCTATTTTGTGGTAGTGTGGTCGAGCACTAGGCTTATCAGAGGGTAGTGTTAAGCATTTGTTGTACACACACAGGCAATAAATGATGAACACACACTCAAAGACTTACTCCAGGCCAATAGGTTTTTATATAGAAAAATATATTTTCTTAATTTAATTTTAGAACCACAAGTTCAAGATTTGAAGTAAATACATAAAATGCAAGGTACTTCACACAGGTAAGTTAGGAACTTTGATTTAAAACAGTAGTACACCCAGTTTTGGTTCAAATGGCAATAAGCTATTTTAAAAGTTGACACAGTGCAAAAATCAACAGTTCCTGGGGGAGGTAAGTTTGGTTAATTTTTGCAAGTAAGTAAAGCACTTACGCAGTCAGTCTCCTGGGCATAGTCAGCCCACCATTGGGGGTTCAAGGCACCCCCAAAGTCACTGCACCAGCAACACGGGGCCGGTCAGGTGCAGAGGTCAAAGGAGGGCCCAAAACACATAGGCGCCTATGAAGAACAGGGGTGCTCCGATCCTGGTCTGCTTACAGGTAAGTACCTGCGTCCTCGGGGAGCAGACCAGGCATCCTTGCCCCATTGTTGTGAGACTCCTGAACTATAAAGACAGCTAGGGTACTCAAGTTGCTAAGGTATGGCGCTGTCCATATTTCCTGACTTTACTCCACAGGTACAAGAGGTGCATGAGGCATTTCATGCCAGTGGAGAAAAAAACGGAGAACTTAAGCTTGATTATGCAGTGCTTTACCTGGGAAGGCTGCATGTAATCACTGATGGAAAGCCGAAAATCATTGCTGCAGTAGTTCCTTAAGAAGCTGAGTTCCTGTTGAGCATGTCACGGACCTGCGTGTCACGTGGAGGAGGACGGAGCATCTTCATATGGATCTGAGGAACAGTGTTAATATGTGTGACTTTACCTTTAATTATTGTTTTGGACTAATATAATCTGGTGAGGAACGCAAGATGTTATACATGTTACATTGTGCGCACTGTCTGGGAAATGGTGCATGCGGAGCATTAGCTCTCATTGTTGTTATAGTTGGTGTAGGAAAATGCCTCTCTTGGCATGGTTACCACCTAACGTTTTGCCTCTTGTTGCTGACAGTTATGATTGCAAGTGTGCTGGGACCCTGCTAACCTGCTAAGTCGTCATGTCATTCCCCTCAGAGTGCCATGCCCACAACCCACTGCCTGTGGCATAGGTAAGCCACCCCTCTAGCAGGCCTTCAGCTCTAAGGCAGGGTGCACTGTACCACAGGAAAGGGCGTAGCTGCATGAGAACTATGCCGTTACAGTGTCTAAGTCAATTCTTAGGCATTGTACGTGCAGGGTATCCATACTGAGTATATGGTCTGGGAGTTTGTCAAAAACAAACTCCACAGTTCCATAATGGCCACACTGAATACTGAGAAGTTTGGTATCAAGCTTCTCAGCACAATAAACCCACACTGATGCCAGTGTGGGATTTATTGGAAAATGCACACAGAGGGCATCTTAGAGATATACCCCCTGCATGCCAGCCCAACTGCTAGTGCTAGGCTGACCAGTCTCTGCCAGCCTGCCACTTCCAGACGAGTTTCTGGCCACATGGGGTGAGTGCCTTTGTGCACTCTGACCAGGAACAAAGCTTGTCCTGGGTAGAGGTGCTTCACACCTCCCCCTGTAGGAACTGTAACACCTGGCGGTGAGCCTCAAAGGCTCAAGCCTGGTGTTACAACACCCCAGGGCACTCCAGCTAGTTGAGATGCCCGCTCCACCGGCGCAGCCCCCACTTTTGGCGCCAAGTCCGGGGAGATAATGAGAAAAACCAAGGAGTCACCCCCTCAACCAGGTCCTCCGGTAGGGTAACCAGAGCTGAAGTGACCCACCTCCTTGGAAAACCCTTCATCTTGTGTTGGAGGATTTAGCTGGATAGGGATGTGCTCCCCTCCCCAAAGGGAGGGAGTACAAGGGTGTAGGCACCCTCAAGGACAGTAGCCATTGGCTATTGCTCTGTGACCCTAACACACCCCTAAATTCAGTATTTAGGGGCAACCCTGAACCCAGGATTTCATATTCCTAAAGACCTACAATGTAGAAGGATTGCTTTGCTGAAAACCCCCATAGAGAAGAAGGAAGACGACAACTTCTTTGGACCCAGCCCTACCGGCCTGTCTCCTACTTCAGAGAACCTGCACCACTGACGCATCCCACGGGCCCATCGACCTCTGCCGACTCAAAGGACTTCCCTGCACCTAAGAAGAATCAAGATCTCCCATGGACAGCAGACCTGTCTAACCAAGAAAGAAGAAACCATCTTTAAATGGACTCCCACCTCACTCCAGATGCGCGAGTCCCCAACACTCTGCACCCGACGCCCCCGGCCCGTGTCCAGAGGAACTACCCATCTAGAGAGGACCCCGAGGCGACTCAGACGTGTCCACCCTGGGCTGACCTCCCTGCACCCCCACGACGACGCCTGCAGAGGGAATCCCGAGGACCCCCTTGACTGCGACTGCCCGGGACGAAGATATCGGATGCCTGGAGAAGCACTGCGCCCGCAGCCCCCACACCTGTGAGAAATCGACCACCGGTGCAGCAGTGACCAGCAGGTGGCCCTCGTCAGTGCCCAGTCAGTGGTTGGCCCAAGAAGCCCCCCTGTGCCCTGCCTGCAGCATCTGAGTGACCCCCGGGTCCCTCCATTGAATCCTATTAAAAACCAGACGCCCTGTTTGCCCACTGCACCCGGCCGCCCCTGTGCTGCTGAGGGTGTGTGTTGTGTGCCTACTTGGGGGCCACTCCTGTATTCTACCAAACCCCCCTGGTCTGCCCTCTGACAACGTGGGTACTTATCTGCAAGCAGACGGGGACAGGAGCACCATCCTGTCTCCATTGGCGCCCATGTTATTTTGGCTCCTGGTTGACCTCTGCACCTGACTGGCCCCGTGGTGCTGGATGTTTGGGGTTGCCTTGAACCCCCAACGGTGGGCAACCTATGCCCCGTTTGACTGAACTTGTAAGTGCTTTCCTTACCGTGATAACTAAACTGTACATAACTCCCCCAGGAACTGTTGTAAATTGCGCAGTGTCCATGTTTAAAATAGCTTATTGCCATTCTATGAAAAACTGTGTACACAACTGTTTTGATTTAAAGTTCTTACTATACCTATGCAAAGTACCTTTCATTGAACGTACTTACCTGCTAATTGAATCTTGTGGTTCTAAAATTAAATTAACAGAAGTATATTTTTCTAAATTAAAAGCTATTTGCCTGGAGTTAAGTCATTGAGTGTGTGTTTTCACTTATTGCTTGTGTGTGTACAACAAATGCTTAACACTACCCTCTGATAAGCCTAACTGCTCGACCACACTACTACAAATAGAGCATTAGTATTATCTATTATTGCCTCTGTGAAGCCTCTTGGGGAACCCCTGGACTCTTTGCACACTATGGCCCTCATTCCAACCGCGGCGGTCAATGACCGCCGGGTTGGTGGACCGCGGGAGCACCGCCGACAAGCCGGCGGTGCTCCAATGGGCATTCCGACCGCGGCGGTAAAGCCGCGGTCGGACCGGCAACACTGGCGGTCTCCCGCCAGTGTACCGCCGCCCATTGGAATCCTCCAAGGCGGCGCAGCTAGCTGCGCCGCCGAGGGGATTCCGACCCCCCCTACCGCCATCCAGTTCCCGGCGGTTCTCCCGCCGGGAACCGGATGGCGGTAGGGGTGGTCGCGGGGCCCCTGGGGGCCCCTGCAGTGCCCATGCCAATGGCATGGGCACTGCAGGGGCCCCCGTAAGAGGGCCCCTAAATGTATTTCACTGTCTGCTGCGCAGACAGTGAAATACGCGACGGGTGCAACTGCACCCGTCGCACAGCTTCCACTCCGCCGGCTCGATTCCGAGCCGGCTTCATCGTGGAAGCCTCTTTCCCGCTGGGCTGGCGGGCGGCCGGGCCGCCCGCCAGCCCAGCGGGAAAGTCAGAATTACCGCCGCGGTCTTTCGACCGCAGAACGGTATTCTGGCGGCTCCCGCCGGCCGCGCGGTGACCGCGGCGGGCGGGAGTCGGAATGACCCCCTATATCTCATTTTGATATAGTGTATACAGAGCCAGCTTTCTACGCTAACCTCACAACTGCGCTCACTATTCCTTTGTTACTTCACCTACCCTCTTTCCAATTTTGTCCATGTCATTCGTATCTCACTGACATTCTCCTTTCTTGCTGCCTCTGTCTCTTCTTTCTACTTCTGTTTCTGTATCATTCCCTCCTCTTTGATGTGTTTCTCTGTGCTTCCTCTATTTCAACTCATTTTTTGCAATTAGTTTTCCTCGTTACACATCTTTAGTTCTCTTCTGTCCCGTGCTCTTACTCTGTTTACCTCTTTGTCTCAACTTTTTCTCAACTTCACTATTGTTTCTCTTCCCCTGCTTCAGCTCTCATCTCTTTAAACCTCAATTCTCTTTTTACTGTTTCCCCATCTTTCTCTGCCTCACTATTCTTTTTCCCTGACTTGTCTTACCACACTTGCACCTCTCTCACTTCCTGGCTTGTTTTCCACTCTCAGTCTCTAACTCTTTCAATCGCTCCTCTTTCTACCCTATTCCTCACTGTAGCACTCCATTCTCAACATTTCCATCTCCTTGGTTCTCTGCCTCTCTCTAAAATTTTACCTATGCCTCCCTTTTTTTTCTTTTCCAACCTCTCTGTCTTTGTTTTTGGCTACCTCACCTTTATCTCTCTCCTTTATGAATCTTCCTACATCACATATCCCTCTTCTTCGTCTCTGTACTTTCCAATTTTCTGCTTAATCTTACTCAGTGTTTTGTTCTATTTAACCCTCATTTCAAGTGCTCTGCAGAATCTGAGGTCGCTGTCCTGCCATACAAGTATGGCAGTAATATTCCATGATTTAAAAATAGTTTCTTGTGTCTAGGTAAGTCATACATTCCCCAAATAACAAAAAGGACAATGGGAGCTTCCAGTTCTTTTATTTTTGCCAGCAACTCGCCCATTTCCATCATATTCTGAGACCAGTGCCTTGTGATTTTTCTGGTAGCTCCACATTGTGTACAAGAATGTGCCTTGTTAGCTGCCCCGCAATCATTTATCATGTTTCGCTCTGCTGAACCATACAATTTGGGCCTTGTGTAGTAAAACCTATTCATTTGAAATGTGATCAATTGGACTCCTCCTTATGAAATATTTGATATGGGTTTGATACTCTAGACATTATAATGTATAGGGCCAGTGAGCTATCTAATTTATTCCTCAAGACAAGTGTGCATTCTAGTTAATGTTCTGTACCTGCTGTTTAAATATATTTGGCTACATCTGGGGATTTATGATCTCATGCTCACTGGAACTTGCCCCTGTGGGCCAGCTGGTTGTTTACTGGTAGTATGTGTGTATTGGTGAAAGGGTTGTGAATGAGGGTGGGAATGGCTTGCATGTTTGTGTAATCTGGTTGTGAATGAGATGTGGTGTGGTGTGTGATGCTTTTGGTGTCTATATTTTACCTGAGACAGGAGTCTCTTGCCTATTTCTGTCCCTAAGATGTCTCACCTGGAATATCCCTTGTGCTCAATGCTGTAGCTGAGGATTTTTGGGAGACACCTAATAACTGGCTACATGGACTGATGCGCAGCCTTCTGCGGCAAAGGTAGGGAGAGGTGCAGCAGAATAGCCAGTTCTAAAGCTACTTGTGAGCAGGGCAGCAGACGGTGCCCTGATAGGATGCTGCAGTCACTTGACGTACCACTAAGCCTTCTGCTGTGAGACTGGGTTGAATGGGTGGCCAATATTCTTGTTGTTGTTGAAGCAGGAAACAGTGAATACGCTCTGATTAACTGCAGATAGGTTGGTAGACTTGCAATTTCTGGGGGAAAGTATTATATGCTATTGAAAGCAAACAAGCACACTGGAGCATCCTATTGCTCCCTGTTCCATTCACAATTGTTACTATTAGCCCTTACCAATTAAATTGTTTTCCAGTATCATAAGCTCTTGAAACCCAACTGAAGATGACCATTTCTTTCCTCAGTCATCAAATCCTTTCACCTGTATCCCTTTCATTTGTTGTTGATATTGTTCATATCTTTCAACACAATCAAGACTGTCTGTATTCATTAGTTGTAGCATGTTGCGTCACCACGTCCAGCTTTCGTTCCTACCTCTTGAGGTCTGCAGGATACTTTTGCATTGACTCATATCCCTCCTTCAAGAATTCTGTGAAGAAGAAATCACAACAATCTTTGCTTAAAGTCAGCCTGCTGTATTAAAAGCTATTTCTCTCTTAAAACAACTTGTGTTCCACAGTCCAGCCCTCCTCTCATGTTGACTTGGACAGTGCCTTACCACTCATACAGCAACACATGTAACCAGTTGGAAGAACTTAAATCACATTGTCCATCTTTGAAGATACTACCCTCATTACCATGGTGGAATTTTCAAGGCTCACCGCTCCAATGAAGTGAAGTGCATAGAAAAAAGCTGTAGGAAAGTAGCCTCTTTAAAAAAAAAAATAATAATAATAATAATTTTTACCGTGGTTACCCCAACTTTGTGCCTGTTTTTCAGTGTTTTTTTTACTGTGTTCACTGGGATCCTGCTAACCAGGACCACACACACACACTTTGGCATACTGGTACCCACACACACACACACACACACACACACTTTGGCATACTGGTACACACACACACACACACACACACACACACACACTATTTGGCATACTGGTACCCCCACACACACACACTATTTGGCATACTGGTACCCCCCCACACACACACACAATATTTGGCATACTGGTACCCCCTTGTAAGTCCCTAGTATATGGTACCCATGGCATTTGGGCACCAGGGGTTCCTCATGGCTGCAGCATGTATTATACCACCCATGGCGAGCCCATGCAAAGTGTATATGCATGCCTGCCATTGCAGCCTCCGTGAAAGGGTGCATGCACCCTTATCACTACAGGTCACTGCAAGTCACCCCTGTAGTAGGCTCTCCTAACCTAGAGGGCCGGGTGCAAGTACCTATGTGAGAGGGCACCCCTGCATGAGCAGAGGTGCCCCCACGAACTCAGCTTCATTTTCATGGACTTTGTGAGCGCGGGGACACAATTTTACATGTGTACTAGAAATAGGTCTCTACCTGTGTCCAGCTACCTAATAGTAACTCCGTACCTAGGCATGTTTGGTATCAAACATGTCAGAATCATACCCCAATACTGTTGTCAGTATTGGAAGTATGATCCCATGCACTCTGGGTGCTCCTTAGAGCCACCCCCAGCATTGCTCCTACCAGCCTTCTGGGGGGTTTCCAGGCAGTTCTGCCCTCCTGCTGCTTGAACAGCTGAAGCCCAGGAAGTCAGAACAAAGGGTTTCCTTTGGGAGAGAGGGGTAACACCCTCTCCCTTTGGAAATAGGTGTTGCATGGTTTGGGAGGGGTAGCCTCTCCAAGCCAATGGTATGCTTTGAAGGGCACATTTGGTGCCCTCCTTGCATAAACAAGCCTGCACCGGTTCAGGGACCTCCAGGCCCTGCTCTGGCACGAAACTGGGTAATGGAAAGGGGAGTGACCACTCCCCTGCCCATCACCACCCCAGGAATGGTGTCCAGAGCTCCTCCAGAGGGTCCCTTGATTCTGCCATCTTGTTTCCAAGATTGGCAGGGAACTCTGGGATCATCTGAGTGGCCAGACAGGTGACGTCAGAGCCCACTCCTGATAGGTGTTTACCTGGTTAGTTGACCAATCTCCCTTTCAGGGCTATTTGGGGTCTCTCTTGGGTGGGTCCTCACATTCGGCTTGCAAGATTACAGCAGGACTCCTCTGCAACATCCACTTCGACTTCTGGCCACTGGAACCGCGACTGGACCCTCGAGGAACCAACAGACGCTGCTACAACGAAGAAGATGCTTTTGCAACTTTGTTTTCAAGGTGGGCAGAGACCTCTGGAAGCATCTGAGGGGCTTGGTCAGGCAGGTGACATCAGAACCCCCTCCTGATAGGTTGTTGTAGGAAGCTGGCCCGGTGTGTGGTGGCTGCCTATGGTACTTACACCTTATATCAGGTCCTGGGTTCCCCTATCATTGAAATGTAGGCAGTGTCTAGAAGCCAGGCTCTCTAGAGGTAGCTGTGGATGAGCAGCTAAGGCTTATCTAGGAGCCATGCAAATCTCATGCAGTACCACCGTAGTCACACAGCACGTACACACAGGAAAGAAAACACTCAGTGTTACAAAAATAAAGGTAATTTATTTTAGTGACACCATTACCAAAAAGTACTAGAGGGCAACCCTCTAGTAGGAGGTAAGTAACACACTAGATATGTACACTAGTAATCAGAAATAGGCATAACAAGCAATAGAACACAGGGCAAATAGCAATAGATAATGGTGACCGTAGGGGGAACCCAAACCATATAGTAACAAAATGGAATGCAAATACCGGATCCCTCCCCTAGGTAAGTGAAGTGTGTAGAGGGGAGCTAGGGGGACTAGGAATCCTCAAAGTTAAGTACCACAATGCCCCCCAGTGACGAGGAAGAAAGGAGTAAGGTACTGGATTTTCCCCAAACACTCAAACTCGTGTAGTGGATTCAGGAAAGGGATGCCACAAGGATATGAACCCTTTTACGCATGCTGCAATGGTAGGCCTGCAGATACACTTTGCATGGGCTCCCCATGGGTGGCATAATACATGCTGCAGCCCATGGGGATCCCCTGGTGCCCTAGTGCCCTGGGTACCTAGGTACCATATACTATGGACTTACATGGGGGGTACCAGTATGCCAAATGTGGAGTATAAGTGATTCACGTAACCAAGTTTGAAGGGAGAGAGCATAGTCACTAAGGTCTTGGTTAGCAGGATCCCAGTGAGTACAGTCAAACACACTGGTAACAGACAGAAAATGGGGGAAACCATGTGTAAGGAAATGCCTCCTTGGCATGGTTACCCCCTGTCCTTTTGCCTTTTGTTGATGCCAGTTATGACTGAAAGTGTGCTGGGACCCTGCTAACCAGGCCCTAGCATCAGTGTTCTTTCCCTAAACTGTACCTTTGTTCCCACAGTTGGCACAGCCCTGGCACCCAGATAAGTCCTTTGTAAATGGTACCCCTGGTACCAAGGACCCTGATGCCAGGGAAGGTCTCCAAGGGCTGCAGCATGTCTTATGCCACCCTGGGGACCCCTCACTCAGCACATGCACACTGCCTCACAGCTTGAGTGTGCTGGTGGGGAGAAAATTACTAAATCGACATGGCACTCCCCTCAGAGTGCCATGCCCACCTCACACTGCCTGTGTCATAGGTAAGTCACCCCTCTAGCAGGCCTTACAGCCCTAAGGCAGGGTGCACCATACCACAGGTGAGGGCATATATGCATGAGCACTATGCCCCTACATTGTCTAAGCAAAACCTTAGGCATTGTAAGGGTAGCTGTAAGGAAATGCTTCCTTGGCATGGTTACCCCCTGACTTTTTGCCTTTGCTGATGCTATGTTTTGAATTGAAAGTGTGCTGAGGCCTGCTAACCAGGCCCCAGCACCAGTGTTCTTTCCCTAACCTGTACTTTTGATTCCACAATTGGCACACCCTAGCATCCAGGTAAGTCCCTTGTAACTGGTACCCCTGGTACCAAGGGCCCTGCTGCCAGGGAAGGTCTCTAAGAGCTGCAGCATATCTTATGCCACCCTGGGGACCCCTCACTCGGCACAGACACACTGCTTGCCAGCTTGTGTGTGCTGGTGAGAACAAAACGAGTAAGTCGACATGGCACTCCCCTCAGGGTGCCATGCCAACCTCACACTGCCTATGCAGTATAGATAAGTCACCCCTCTAGCAGGCCTTACAGCCCTAAGGCAGGGTGCACTATACCATAGGTGAGGGCACCAGTGCATGAGCACTGTGCCCCTACAGTGTCTAAGCCAAACCTTAGACGTAAGTGCAGGGTAGCCATAAGAGTATATGGTCTGTGTAAGGAAATGCCTCCTTGGCATGGTTGCCCCCTGACTTTTTGCCTTTGCTGATGCTATGTTTACAATTGAAAGTGTGCTGAGGCCTGCTAACCAGGCCCCAGCACCAGTGTTCTTTCCCTAACCTGTACTTTTGTATCCACAATTGGCAGACCCTGGCATCCAGATAAGTCCCTTGTAACTGGTACTTCTAGTACCAAGGGCCCTGATGCCAAGGAAGGTCTCTAAGGGCTGCAGCATGTCTTATGCCACCCTGGAGACCTCTCACTCAGCACAGACACACTGCTTGCCAGCTTGTGTGTGCTAGTGAGGACAAAACGAGTAAGTCGACATGGCACTCCCCTCAGGGTGCCATGCCAGCCTCTCACTGCCTATGCAGTATAGGTAAGACACCCCTCTAGCAGGCCTTACAGCCCTAAGGCAGGGTGCACTATACCATAGGTGAGGGTACCAGTGCATGAGCATGGTACCCCTACAGTGTCTAAACAAAACCTTAGACATTGTAAGTGCAGGGTAGCCATAAGAGTATATGGTCTGGGAGTCTGTCAAACACGAACTCCACAGCACCATAATGGCTACACTGAAAACTGGGAAGTTTGGTATCAAACTTCTCAGCACAATAAATGCACACTGATGCCAGTGTACATTTTATTGTAAAGTACACCACAGAGGGCACCTTAGAGGTGCCCCCTGAAACTTAACCGACTGTCTGTGTAGGCTGACTAGTTCCAGCAGCCTGCCACACCAGAGACATGTTGCTGGCCCCATGGGGAGAGTGCCTTTGTCACTCTGAGGCCAGTAACAAAGCCTGCACTGGGTGGAGATGCTAACACCTCCCCCAGGCAGGAGCTGTGACACCTGGCGGTGAGCCTCAAAGGCTCACCCCTTTGTCACAGCCCAGCAGGGCACTCCAGCTTAGTGGAGTTGCCCGCCCCCTCCGGCCACGGCCCCCACTTTTGGCGGCAAGGCTGGAGGGAACAAAGAAAGCAACAAGGAGGAGTCACTGGCCAGTCAGGACAGCCCCTAAGGTGTCCTGAGCTGAAGTGACTCTAACTTTTAGAAATCCTCCATCTTGCAGATGGAGGATTCCCCCAATAGGGTTAGGATTGTGACCCCCTCCCCTTGGGAGGAGGCACAAAGAGGGTGTACCCACCCTCAGGGCTAGTAGCCATTGGCTACTAACCCCCCAGACCTAAACACGCCCTTAAATTTAGTATTTAAGGGCTACCCTGAACCCTAGAAAATTAGATTCCTGCAACTACAAGAAGGACTGCCTAGCTGAAAACCCATGCAGAGGAAGACCAGAAGACGACAACTGCCTTGGCTCCAGAAACTCACCGGCCTGTCTCCTGCCTTCCAAAGATCCTGCTCCAGCGACGCCTTCCAAAGGGACCAGCGACCTCGACATCCTCTGAGGACTGCCCCTGCTTCGAAAAGACAAGAAACTCCCGAGGACAGCGGACCTGCTCCAAGAAAGGCTGCAACTTTGTTTCCAGCAGCTTTGAAAGAACCCTGCAAGCTCCCCGCAAGAAGCGTGAGACTTGCAACACTGCACCCGGCGACCCCGACTCGGCTGGTGGAGATCCAACACCTCAGGAGGGACCCCAGGACTACTCTGATACTGTGAGTACCAAAACCTGTCCCCCCTGAGCCCCCACAGCGCCGCCTGCAGAGGGAATCCCGAGGCTTCCCCTGACCGCGACTCTTTGAATCCAAAGTCCCGACGCCTGGGAGAGACCCTGCACCCGCAGCCCCCAGGACCTGAAGGACCGGACTTTCACTGGAGAAGTGACCCCCAGGAGTCCCTCTCCCTTGCCCAAGTGGAGGTTTCCCCGAGGAATCCCCCCCTTGCCTGCCTGCAGCGCTGAAGAGATCCCGAGATCTCTCATAGACTAACATTGCGAACCCGACGCCTGTTTCTACACTGCACCCGGCCGCCCCCGCGCTGCTAAGGGTGAAATTTCTGTGTGGACTTGTGTCCCCCCCGGTGCCCTACAAAACCCCCCTGGTCTGCCCTCCGAAGACGCGGGTACTTACCTGCAAGCAGACCGGAACCGGGGCACCCCCTTCTCTCCATTGAAGCCTATGCGTTTTGGGCACCACTTTGAACTCTGCACCTGACCGGCCCTGAGCTGCTGGTATGGTGACTTTGGGGTTGCTCTGAACCCCCAACGGTGGGCTACCTTGGACCAAGAACTGAACCCTGTAAGTGTCTTACTTCCCAGGTAAAACTAACAAAAACTTACCTCCCCCAGGAACTGTGAAAATTGCACTAAGTGTCCACTTTTGAAATAGCTATTTGTGAATAACTTGAAAAGTATACATGCAATTGAAATGATTCAAAGTTCCTAATGTACTTACCTGCAATACCTTTCAAACAAGATATTACATGTTAAAATTGAACCTGTGGTTCTTAAAATAAACTAAGAAAAGATATTTTTCTATAACAAAACCTATTGGCTGGATTTGTCTCTGAGTGTGTGTACCTCATTTATTGTCTATGTGTATGTACAACAAATGCTTAACACTACTCCTTGGATAAGCCTACTGCTCGACCACACTACCACAAAATAGAGCATTAGTATTATCTCTTTTTACCACTATTTTACCTCTAAGGGGAACCCTTGGACTCTGTGCATGCTATTCCTTACTTTGAAATAGCACATACAGAGCCAACTTCCTACATTGGTGGATCAGCGGTGGGGTACAAGACTTTGCATTTGCTGGACTACTCAGCCAATACCTGATCACACGACAAATTCCAAAATTGTCATTAGAAATTGATTTTTGCAATTTGAAAAGTTTTCTAAATTCTTTAAAGTCCTGCTAGGGCCTTGTGTTAGTCCCTGTTAGCATTTCTTTTAGAGTTTAAAAGTTTGTAAAAGTTTGAATTAGATTCTAGAACCAGGATTCTTAAAAAGTATTCCAACTTTTAGAAGCAAAATGTCTAGCACAGATGTGACTGTGGTGGAACTCGACACCACACCTTACCTCCATCTTAAGATGAGGGAGCTAAGGTCACTCTGTAAAATAAAGAAAATAACAATGGGCCCCAAACCTACCAAAATACAGCTCCAGGAGCTTTTGGCAGAGTTTGAAAAGGCCAACCCCTCTGAGGGTGGCAACTCAGAGGAAGAGGATAGTGACTTGGAGGAAAATTCCCCCCTACCAGTCCTATCTAGGGAGAACAGGGTCTCTCAAACCCTGACTCCAAAAATAATAGTCAGAGATGCTGGTTCCCTCACAGGAGAGACCAACATCTCTGAAATCACTGAGGATAACTCCAGTGAAGAGGACATCCAGTTAGCCAGGATGGCCAAAAGATTGGCTTTGGAAAGACAGATCCTAGCCATAGAGAGGGAAAGACAAGAGATGGGCCTAGGACCCATCAATGGTGGCAGCAACATAAATAGGGTCAGAGATTCTCCTGACATGTTGAAAATCCCTAAAGGGATTGTAACTAAATATGAAGATGGTGATGACATCACCAAATGGTTCACAGCTTTTGAGAGGGCTTGTGTAACCAGAAAAGTGAACAGATCTCACTGGGGTGCTCTCCTTTGGGAAATGTTCACAGGAAAGTGTAGGGATAGACTCCTCACACTCTCTGGACAAGATGCAGAATCTTATGACCTCATGAAGGGTACCCTGATTGAGGGCTTTGGATTCTCCACTGAGGAGTATAGGATTAGATTCAGGGGGGCTCAAAAATCCTCGAGCCAGACCTGGGTTGACTTTGTAGACTACTCAGTGAAAACACTAGATGGTTGGATTCAAGGCAGTGGTGTAAGTAATTATGATGGGCTGTACAATTTATTTGTGAAAGAACACCTGTTGAGTAATTGTTTCAATGATAAACTGCATCAGCATCTGGTAGACCTAGGACCAATTTCTCCCCAAGAATTGGGAAAGAAGGCGGACCATTGGGTCAAGACAAGGGTGTCCAAGACTTCAACAGGGGGTGACCAAAAGAAAGGGGTCACAAAGACTCCCCAGGGGAAGGGTGATGAGACAACCAAAACTAAAAATAGTAAAGAGTCTTCTACAGGCCCCCAAAAACCTGCACAGGAGGGTGGGCCCAGAGCCTCTTCACAAAACAATGGGTACAAGGGTAAAAACTTTGATCCCAAAAAGGCCTGGTGTCATAGCTGTAAACAGCATGGACACCAAACTGGAGACAAGGCCTGTCCCAAGAAAGGTTCCACTCCAAACTCCCATCCAGGTAACACTGGTATGGCTAGTCTCCAAGTGGGATCAACAGTGTGCCCAGAGCAAATCAGGGTCCACACTGAAGCTACTCTAGTTTCTGAGGGTGGGGTGGATTTAGCCACACTAGCTGTCTGGCCGCCTAACATGCAAAAATACAGACAGCAACTCTTAATTAATGGGACTAGAATAGAGGGCCTGAGGGATACAGGTGCCAGTGTCACCATGGTGACAGAGAAACTGGTTTCCCCTGGCCAATACCTGACTGGAAAAACTTACACAGTCACCAACGCTGACAATCAGAGAAAAGTACATCCCATGGCAATGGTTACTTTAGAATGGGGAGGGGTCAATGGCCTGAAACAGGTGGTGGTCTCCTCAAATATCCCAGTGGACTGTCTGCTTGGAAATGACCTGGAGTCCTCAGCATGGGCTGAGGTAGAACTAAAAACCCATGCAGCAATGCTGGGTATCCCTGAACTGGTGTGTGTGAAAACAAGAGCACAGTGCAAGGCACAGGGTGAACAAGTAGAGCTGGAGTCTGGAAGAATGGCCCAGCCTACCAAGAGAACAGGAAAGTCAGTTGGGAAACCAACTGCAACACAGCAAAAGAAAGGGAACCTCTCTTCTCAGGAAGAAGTTCTGCCCTCTGAGGGAACTGAGCCTTTGGAGCTCGAACCTTATCAGGTTGAGCTCTTAGGCCCAGGGGGACCCTCAAGGGAGGAGCTGTGTAAGGGACAAGAAACCTGTCCCTCTCTTGAAGGCCTTAGGCAGCAAGCTGCTGAAGAGTCCAAGGGCAAGAAAAATGGAACACATAGGGTCTATTGGGAAGATGGACTCCTGTACACTGAGGCCAGAGACCCCAAACCTGGTGCCACTAGGAGAGTGGTAGTGCCTCAGCTGTTCAGAGAGTTCATCCTAACATTGGCCCATGACATTCCCCTTGCTGGACATTTGGGACAAACCAAGACGTGGGAGAGGCTAGTCAACCACTTCTACTGGCCCAATATGTCCAACATGGTTAAGGAGTTTTGCCTCTCCTGCCCCACCTGTCAAGCCAGTGGTAAGACAGGTGGGCACCCAAAGGCCCCCCTCATTCCACTTCCAGTGGTGGGGGTCCCCTTTGAAAGAGTGGGTGTGGACATAGTTGGTCCACTGGAACCTCCCACAGCCTCAGGAAATATGTGTTCGATGGCATCTGTCGCTGTAGATACACATGGTATGCATGAGCGCTCGCCATCTGGTGTTGGGTCGGAGTGTTACAAGTTGTTTTTCTTCGAAGAAGTGTTTTCGAGTCACGGGACCGAGTGACTCCACCTTCTGTGCTCATTGCGCATGGGCGTCGACTCCATCTTCGATTGTTTTCTTTCCGCCATCGGGTTCGGACGTGTTCATGTCGCTCCGAGTTTCGGAACGGAAAGATAGCTGAAGACGGAAGATTTTCGACGGTATCGTTGCGATCCGGTTAGAGATAGACACATACGACGACGCGTTGAACATCGAAGCGCTTCGGTGCCCTTCGGGGTAGATTTCGGCACCCCGTCGGGGCCTAGTCGGCCCGACCGCGTGGAGGACAACGCCGATGGATCGGACCCCGTTTCGATTCTGCCCCGAATGCCACAACAAATATCCTTATACGGACCTGCACTCGGTCTGTAATCTGTGCCTGTCACCCGAGCACAGTGAAGAATCCTGCGAGGCCTGTCGGGCGTTCCGGTCCCGAAAAACTCTGCGCGACCGTCGAGCGAGAAGACTGCAGATGGCGTCCACGCCAAAAGAGCGTCGACAGTTCGAGACAGAAGAAGAACAGGAGGAATCCTTTTCCATCCAGGATTCAGACTCCGACGAGCTACACTCTACAAGAACTGTGAGTAAGACGTCGAGATCAAACCTTAAAAAAGGAAAGAAGGCCCAGGGGACGCCACTGCCAACCGGCCATGGCTCCACCCAAATTCTCGGTGACCAACAATCGGCACCGAAAAAGGCCCATTCAGTGTCGAGATCGTCCGACTTCGGTCGAGACACCGGCACGCAGCCTCCTCGGGACCGAGAGAGTGCTAAACAGAAGCATCGACACCGAGAGTTCGGTGTCGACACCGATCGACGCCGAGACAGTGGCGCCGAAGACCATAGAGGCCAAGAAGTTTCGGCACAGAAAAAGAGGAAGGTTACCTCGGAGCCGAAAAAACAATCGACAGGGCTTTCGGAGCCGAAAAAAGCGACACCAGACCCTGTTTCCGGCTCCTATACCGAAGAGCATTCTATGTCTTCTCAAATGAAGAAACATAGATTTGAACAAGAACTGCAATCCACTGACGTGGATCACACGCAAAAGCGTATCTTTATTCAGCAGGGGCCTGGGAAGATCAGTACCCTTCCACCTGTCAAACGAAAGAGAACGCTTCAGTTTACTCCTCAGCAACAAACAACACAAAAGGTAACACCTCCTCCCTCGCCTCCACCTGTAACTCCGGCTTCGCCAACTTACACCCCATCACATTCGCCAGCTCACACCGCCATGAGCCACGACGACCAAGATCAGGATGCGTGGGACTTGTACGACGCACCAGTGTCTGATAACAGCCCAGACACATACCCAACTAGGCCATCACCACCGGAAGACAGCACAGCCTACTCACAAGTGGTGGCTAGAGCAGCTCTATTCCATAATGTGGAACTACACTCGGAACAAGTAGAGGATGATTTTTTATTTAACACCCTCTCCTCAACCCACAGCTCCTACCAAAGCCTGCCGATGCTCCCAGGCATGCTACGCCATGCAAAGGACATTTTCAAGGAGCCAGTTAAAAGTAGGGCAGTGACGCCTAGGGTGGACAAAAAGTATAAGGCGCCTCCTACGGACCCTGTCTTCATCACCTCTCAGCTGCCACCAGACTCTGTGGTGGTAGGGGCTGCCAGAAAACGGGCAAACTCACACACTTCTGGGGATGCACCTCCCCCAGATAAAGAAAGTAGGAAGTTCGATGCAGCCGGGAAGAGGGTTGCTGTCCAAGCAGCAAACCAGTGGCGCATCGCAAATTCACAAGCGCTGCTAGCGCGATACGACAGAGCCCACTGGGATGAGATGCAGCATCTCATTGAACATCTCCCAAAAGATCTGCAAAAAAGAGCAAAACAGGTTGTTGAGGAGGGTCAAAACATTTCCAACAATCAAATACGCTCCTCCATGGATGCAGCAGACACGGCCGCAAGAACCATTAATACGTCGGTTACCATCCGTAGGCACGCATGGCTCAGAACGTCTGGATTCAAGCCAGAAATTCAGCAGGCAGTGCTTAACATGCCAGTAAACGAGAAACTTCTGTTCGGTCCGGAGGTCGACACAGCTATAGAAAAGCTCAAGAAGGACACTGACACTGCCAAGGCCATGGGCGCACTCTACTCCCCGCAGAGCAGAGGATCTTATAACACCTTCCGCAAAACACCTTTTAGAGGAGGGTTTCGGGGTCAGGCCACACAAGCTAGCACCTCACAGTCCGCACCGCCCACCTACCAGGGACAGTACAGGGGAGGTTTTCGGGGCCAGTATAGAGGGGGGCAATTTCCTAGGAATAGAGGAAGATTTCAAAGCCCCAAAACCACTACCAACAAGCAGTGACTCACACGTCACTCACCCCTCCCACACAACACCAGTGGGGGGGAGGATACATCAATATTACGAAGCATGGGACAAAATAACTACAGATACATGGGTCCTAGCAATTATCCAACATGGTTATTGCATAGAATTCATGCAATTCCCTCCAGACATACCACCAAAATCACAAAATTTATCAAAATACCATTCACAACTTCTAGAGATAGAAGTTCAAGCACTACTGCAAAAAAATGCAATAGAATTAGTACCAAGCACACAAATAAACACAGGAGTTTATTCACTGTACTTCTTGATACCAAAAAAGGACGAAACACTGAGACCAATTCTAGACCTCAGGGTAGTAAACACATTCATCAAATCAGACCACTTTCACATGGTCACACTACAAGAAGTGTTACCATTGCTCAGAAAACACGACTACATGACAACCCTAGACCTCAAGGACGCATATTTCCATATACCAATCCATCAATCACACAGGAAATATCTAAGGTTTGTATTCAAAGGAATACATTACCAATTCAAAGTATTGCCTTTTGGTTTAACAACCGCTCCAAGAGTATTCACAAAGTGCCTAGCAGTAGTCGCTGCACACATCAGAAGGCAGCAAATACATGTGTTCCCGTATCTAGACGACTGGCTAATCAAAACCAGTTCGCTCACACAATGCTCAAACCACACAAATCAAGTCATACAAATCCTCTACAATTTAGGGTTCACCGTCAACTTTGCAAAATCAAACATTCTGCCAAGCAAAGTACAGCAATATCTAGGAGCCATAATAGACACGACAAAAGGAGTAGCAACGCCAACTCCACAAAGGATCCACAATTTCAACAGGGTCATTCAACACATGTCTCCAAACCAAACAATACAAGCAAGAACAATACTACAGCTCCTAGGCATGATGTCCTCATGCATAGCCATTGTCCCAAACGCAAGACTGCACATGAGGCCCTTACAACAGTGCCTAGCCTCACAGTGGTCTCAAGCACAGGGTCACCTTCTAGATCTGGTGTTGCTAGACCGCCAAACTTACCTATCGCTTCTATGGTGGAACAGTATAAATTTAAACATAGGGCGGCCTTTCCAAGACCCAGTGCCACAGTACGTAATAACAACAGATGCTTCCATGACAGGGTGGGGAGCACATCTCAATCAACACAACATAAGAGGACAATGGAACATACATCAAACAAAACTGCATATAAATCATCTAGAATTATTAGCAGTTTTTCAAGCACTAAAAGCTTTCCAACCAATCATAACCCACAAATACATCCTTGTCAAAACAGACAACATGACAACGATGTATTATCTAAACAAACAAGGAGGAACACATTCAACGCAGTTAAGCTTGTTAGCTCAAAAAATATGGAAGTGGGCAGTCCACCATCAAATTGGTCTAATAGCACAGTTTATTCCGGGGATCCAGAATCAGCTGGCAGACAATCTCTCTCGAGATCACCAGCAAGTCCACGAATGGGAAATCCACCCACAAATTCTGAACACCTACTTCACACTCTGGGGAACACCACAAATAGACTTATTTGCAACAAAAGAGAACGCAAAATGCCAAAACTTCGCGTCCAGATACCCACACAAGCAGTCCCAAGGCAATGCCCTATGGATGAACTGGTCAGGAATATTTGCTTACGCTTTTCCTCCTCTCCCTCTCCTTCCTTACCTAGTAAACAAATTGAGTCAAAACAAACTCAAACTCATTTTAATAGCACCAACGTGGGCAAGACAACCCTGGTACACAACACTGCTAGATCTGTCTGTAGTACCACACATCAAACTGCCCAACAAACCAGATCTGTTAACGCAACACAACCAACAGATCAGACACCCGGACCCAGCATCGCTGAATCTAGCAATCTGGCTCCTGAAATCCTAGAATTCGGACACTTACAACTTAGCCAAGAGTGTATGGAAGTCATAAAGCAGGCCAGAAGGCCATCCACTAGACACTGCTACGCAAGTAAGTGGAAAAGATTTGTTTGGTACTGCCATCATAATCAGATACAACCACTAGAGGCAACTCCAAAACATATAGTAAATTACTTGCTCCATTTACAAAAAGCAAAGCTAGCCTTCTCTTCTATTAAAATACACCTTGCAGCAATATCTGCATACCTGCAAACTACATATTCAACTTCCTTGTATAGGATACCAGTTATCAAAGCATTCATAGAAGGGCTTAAAAGAATTATACCACCAAGAACACCACCTGTTCCTTCATGGAACCTAAACGTGGTTCTAACAAGACTCATGGGCCCACCCTTCGAACCCATGCACTCTTGCGGAATACAATTCCTCACCTGGAAAGTTGCCTTTCTCATCGCCATTACATCTCTAAGAAGAGTAAGTGAAATTCAAGCGTTCACAACACAAGAGCCTTTTATACAAATACATAAAAATAAGGTCGTCCTACGACCTAATCCAAAATTTTTACCAAAAGTTATTTCTCCATTCCATCTAAATCAAACGGTAGAATTACCAGTATTCTTCCCACAGCCAGATTCTGTGGCTGAAAGAGCACTACATACATTAGATGTCAAAAGAGCATTAATGTACTACATTGACAGAACGAAGAACATCAGAAAAACTAAACAGCTATTTATTGCATTCCAAAAACCTCATGCAGGTAACCCAATATCAAAACAAGGTATAGCCAGATGGATAGTTAAATGCATCCAAATCTGCTACCTTAAAGCAAAAAGACAACTGCCCATTACTCCCAGGGCACATTCAACAAGGAAAAAAGGTGCTTCAATGGCCTTTTTAGGAAACATCCCAATGCAAGAAATATGTAAGGCAGCCACTTGGTCTACGCCTCACACATTCACCAAACACTACTGTATAGATGTGCTATCCGCACAACAAGCTACAGTAGGTCAAGCTGTATTAAGAACTCTATTTCAGACAACTTCTACTCCTACAGGCTAAACCACCGCTTATGGGGAACTAACTGCTTACTAGTCTATGCATACCATGTGTATCTACAGCGACAGATGCCATCGAACTGAAAATGTCACTTACCCAGTGTACATCTGTTCGTGGCATCAGTCGCTGAGATTCACATGGACCCACCCACCTCCCCGGAAGCCTGTAGCAGTTCAGAAGTTACCTTCAATTTTGTACATTTGTATATATATTACTTAATCCTTTAATAGGTACATACTTACATTTTTCATTGCGCGGGCACTATTACTATAGTACAACTCCTACCTCACCCTCTGCGGGGAAAACAATCGAAGATGGAGTCGACGCCCATGCGCAATGAGCACAGAAGGTGGAGTCACTCGGTCCCGTGACTCGAAAACACTTCTTCGAAGAAAAACAACTTGTAACACTCCGACCCAACACCAGATGGCGAGCGCTCATGCATACCATGTGAATCTCAGCGACTGATGCCACGAACAGATGTACACTGGGTAAGTGACATTTTCAATATCCTGGTAGTAGTGGATCATGCTACCCGGTATCCTGAAGCTATTCCCCTTAGGTCGACTACTGCCCCTGCAGTAGCCAAGGCCCTCATTGGTATCTTTACCAGAGTGGGTTTCCCTAAGGAGGTGGTGTCTGACAGAGGTACCAACTTCATGTCAGCATACCTAAAACACATGTGGAATGAGTGTGGAGTGACTTACAAATTCACTACACCATACCATCCACAAACTAATGGCTTGGTTGAGAGATTCAACAAGACATTAAAAGGCATGATCATGGGGCTCCCAGAAAAACTCAAAAGGAGATGGGATGTCCTCTTGCCATGTCTGCTTTTCGCTTACAGAGAGGTGCCACAGAAGGGAGTAGGATTCTCACCCTTTGAACTTCTGTTTGGTCATCCTGTAAGGGGACCACTTGCATCTTGTTAAAGAAGGCTGGGAGAGACCTCTTCATGAGCCTAAACAAGACATAGTGGACTATGTACTTGGCCTTCGCTCTAGAATGGCAGAGTACATGGAAAAGGCAACCAAAAACCTTGAGGCCAGCCAACAGCTCCAGAAGTTTTGGTATGACCAAAAGGCTGCACTGGTTGAGTTCCAACCAGGTCAGAAAGTCTGGGTTCTGGAGCCTGTGGCTCCCAGGGCACTCCAGGACAAATGGAGTGGCCCTTACCCAGTGCTAGAAAGGAAGAGTCCGGTCACCTACCTGGTGGACCTGGGCACAAGCAGGAGCCCCAAGAGGGTGATCCATGTGAACCGCCTTAAGCTCTTCCATGACAGGGCTGATGTGAATCTGTTGATGGTAACAGATGAGGATCAGGAGGCAGAGAGTGAACCTCTCCCTGATCTTCTGTCATCAGACCCAAAAGATGGCACAGTAGATGGAGTGATCTACTCAGACACCCTCTCTGGCCAACAGCAAGCTGATTGTAGGAGAGTCCTACAACAGTTTCCTGAACTCTTCTCCTTAACCCCTGGTCAGACACACCTGTGTACCCATGATGTGGACACAGGAGACAGCATGCCTGTCAAAAACAAAATCTTTAGACAGTCTGACCATGTTAAGGAAAGCATCAAGGTGGAAGTCCACAAGATGCTGGAATTGGGAGTAATTGAGCGCTCTGACAGCCCCTGGGCTAGCCCAGTGGTCTTAGTCCCCAAACCTCACACCAAAGATGGAAAGAAAGAGATGAGGTTTTGTGTGGACTACAGAGGGCTCAATTCTGTCACCAAGACAGATGCTCATCCAATTCCAAGAGCTGATGAGCTCATAGATAAATTAGGTGCTGCTAAATTCTTAAGTACCTTTGACTTGACAGCAGGGTACTGGCAAATAAAAATGGCACCTGGAGCAAAAGAGAAAACAGCATTCTCCACACCTGATGGGCATTATCAGTTTACTGTTATGCCCTTTGGTTTAAAGAATGCCCCTGCCACCTTCCAAAGGTTGGTGAATCAAGTCCTTGCTGGCTTGGAGTCCTTTAGCACAGCTTATCTTGATGATATTGCTGTCTTTAGCTCCACCTGGCAGGATCACCTGGTCCACCTGAAGAAGGTTTTGAAGGCTCTGCAATCTGCAGGCCTCTCTATCAAGGCATCCAAATGCCAGATAGGGCAGGGAACTGTGGTTTACTTGGGCCACCTTGTAGGTGGAGGCCAAGTTCAGCCACTCCAACCCAAGATCCAGACTATTCTGGACTGGGTAGCTCCAAAAACCCAGACTCAAGTCAGGGCATTCCTTGGCTTGACTGGGTACTACAGGAGGTTTGTGAAGGGATATGGATCCATTGTGACAGCCCTCACTGAACTCACCTCCAAGAAAATGCCCAAGAAAGTGAACTGGACTGTGGAATGCCAACAGGCCATTGACACCCTGAAACAGGCAATGTGCTCAGCACCAGTTCTAAAAGCTCCAGATTATTCTAAGCAGTTCATTGTGCAGACTGATGCCTCTGAACATGGGATAGGGGCAGTTTTGTCCCAAACAAATGATGATGGCCTTGACCAGCCTGTTGCTTTCATTAGCAGGAGGTTACTCCCCAGGGAGCAGCGTTGGAGTGCCATTGAGAGGGAGGCCTTTGCTGTGGTTTGGTCCCTGAAGAAGCTGAGACCATACCTCTTTGGGACTCACTTCCTAGTTCAAACTGACCACAGACCTCTCAAATGGCTGATGCAAATGAAAGGTGAAAATCCTAAACTGTTGAGGTGGTCCATCTCCCTACAGGGAATGGACTTTATAGTGGAACACAGACCTGGGACTGCCCATGCCAATGCAGATGGCCTTTCCAGGTTCTTCCACTTAGAAAATGAAGACTCTCTTGGGAAAGGTTAGTCTCATCCTCTTTCGTTTGGGGGGGGGGGTTGTGTAAGGAAATGCCTCCTTGGCATGGTTGCCCCCTGACTTTTTGTCTTTGCTGATGCTATGTTTACAATTGAAAGTGTGCTGAGGCCTGCTAACCAGGCCCCAGCACCAGTGTTCTTTCCCTAACCTGTACTTTTGTATCCACAATTGGCAGACCCTGGCATCCAGATAAGTCCCTTGTAACTGGTACTTCTAGTACCAAGGGCCCTGATGCCAAGGAAGGTCTCTAAGGGCTGCAGCATGTCTTATGCCACCCTGGAGACCTCTCACTCAGCACAGACACACTGCTTGCCAGCTTGTGTGTGCTAGTGAGGACAAAACGAGTAAGTCGACATGGCACTCCCCTTAGGGTGCCATGCCAGCCTCTCACTGCCTATGCAGTATAGGTAAGACACCCCTCTAGCAGGCCTTACAGCCCTAAGGCAGGGTGCACTATACCATAGGTGAGGGTACCAGTGCATGAGCATGGTACCCCTACAGTGTCTAAACAAAACCTTAGACATTGTAAGTGCAGGGTAGCCATAAGAGTATATGGTCTGGGAGTCTGTCAAACACGAACTCCACAGCACCATAATGGCTACACTGAAAACTGGGAAGTTTGGTATCAAACTTCTCAGCACAATAAATGCACACTGATGCCAGTGTACATTTTATTGTAAAATACACCACAGAGGGCACCTTAGAGGTGCCCCCTGAAACTTAACCGACTGTCTGTGTAGGCTGACTAGTTCCAGCAGCCTGCCACACCAGAGACCTGTTGCTGGCCCCATGGGGAGAGTGCCTTTGTCACTCTGAGGCCAGTAACAAAGCCTGCACTGGGTGGAGATGCTAACACCTCCCCCAGGCAGGAGCTGTGACACCTGGCGGTGAGCCTCAAAGGCTCACCCCTTTGTCACAGCCCAGCAGGGCACTCCAGCTTAGTGGAGTTGCCCGCCCCCTCCGGCCACGGCCCCCACTTTTGGCGGCAAGGCTGGAGGGAACAAAGAAAGCAACAAGGAGGAGTCACTGGCCAGTCAGGACAGCCCCTAAGGTGTCCTGAGCTGAAGTGACTCTAACTTTTAGAAATCCTCCATCTTGCAGATGGAGGATTCCCCCAATAGGGTTAGGATTGTGACCCCCTCCCCTTGGGAGGAGGCACAAAGAGGGTGTACCCACCCTCAGGGCTAGTAGCCATTGGCTACTAACCCCCCAGACCTAAACATGCCCTTAAATTTATTATTTAAGGGCTACCCTGAACCCTAGAAAATTAGATTCCTGCAACTACAAGAAGAAGGACTGCCTAGCTGAAAACCCCTGCAGAGGAAGACCAGAAGACGACAACTGCCTTGGCTCCAGAAACTCACCGGCCTGTCTCCTGCCTTCCAAAGATCCTGCTCCAGCGACGCCTTCCAAAGGGACCAGCGACCTCGACATCCTCTGAGGACTGCCCCTGCTTCGAAAAGACAAGAAACTCCCGAGGACAGCGGACCTGCTCCAAGAAAGGCTGCAACTTTGTTTCCAGCAGCTTTGAAAGAACCCTGCAAGCTCCCCGCAAGAAGCGTGAGACTTGCAACACTGCACCCGGCGACCCCGACTCGGCTGGTGGAGATCCAACACCTCAGGAGGGACCCCAGGACTACTCTGATACTGTGAGTACCAAAACCTGTCCCCCCTGAGCCCCCACAGCGCCGCCTGCAGAGGGAATCCCGAGGCTTCCCCTGACCGCGACTCTTTGAATCCAAAGTCCCGACGCCTGGGAGAGACCCTGCACCCGCAGCCCCCAGGACCTGAAGGACCGGACTTTCACTGGAGAAGTGACCCCCAGGAGTCCCTCTCCCTTGCCCAAGTGGAGGTTTCCCCGAGGAATCCCCCCCTTGCCTGCCTGCAGCGCTGAAGAGATCCCGAGATCTCTCATAGACTAACATTGCGAACCCGACGCCTGTTTCTACACTGCACCCGGCCGCCCCCGCGCTGCTAAGGGTGAAATTTCTGTGTGGACTTGTGTCCCCCCCGGTGCCCTACAAAACCCCCCTGGTCTGCCCTCCGAAGACGCAGGTACTTACCTGCAAGCAGACCGGAACCGGGGCACCCCCTTCTCTCCATTGAAGCCTATGCGTTTTGGGCACCACTTTGAACTCTGCACCTGACCGGCCCTGAGCCGCTGGTGTGGTGACTTTGGGGTTGCTCTGAACCCCCAACGGTGGGCTACCTTGGACCAAGAACTGAACCCTGTAAGTGTCTTACTTACCTGGTAAAACTAACAAAAACTTACCTCCCCCAGGAACTGTGAAAATTGCACTAAGTGTCCACTTTTGAAATAGCTATTTGTGAATAACTTGAAAAGTATACATGCAATTGAAATGATTCAAAGTTCCTAATGTACTTACCTGCAATACCTTTCAAACAAGATATTACATGTTAAAATTGAACCTGTGGTTCTTAAAATAAACTAAGAAAATATATTTTTCTATAACAAAACCTATTGGCTGGATTTGTCTCTGAGTGTGTGTACCTCATTTATTGTCTATGTGTATGTACAACAAATGCTTAACACTACTCCTTGGATAAGCCTACTGCTCGACCACACTACCACAAAATAGAGCATTAGTATTATCTCTTTTTACCACTATTTTACCTCTAAGGGGAACCCTTGGACTCTGTGCATGCTATTCCTTACTTTGAAATAGCACATACAGAGCCAACTTCCTACAGTCTGGGAGTCTGTCAAACACGGACTCCACAGCACCATAATGGCTACACTGAAAACTGGGAAGTTTGGTATCAAACTTCTCAGCACAATAAATGCACACTGATGCCAGTGTACATTTTATTGTAAAATACACCCCAGAGGGCACCTTAGAGGTGCCCCCTGAAACCTAATCCAACTACCCGTGTAGCTTGCCACACTCGAGACATGTTGCTGGCCACATGGGGAGAGTGCCTTTGTCACTCTGTGGCCTGTAACAAAGCCTGCACTGGGTGGAGATGCTATCACCTCCCCCAGGCAGGAGCTGTAACACCTGGCGGTGAGCCTCAAAGGCTTACCCCCTTTGTTCCAGCACCCCAGGGCACTCCAGCTAGTGGAGTTGCCCGCCCCCTCCGGTCACGGCCCCACTTTTGGCGGCAAGGCCGGAGGAGATAATGAGAATAACAAGGAGTCACTGGCCAGTCAGGACAGCCCCTACGGTGTCCTGAGCTGAAGTGACTCTAACTTTTAGAAATCCTCCATCTTGCAGATGGAGGATTCCCCCAATAGGGATAGGAATGTGACCCCCTCCCCTTGGGAGGAGGCACAAAGAGGGTGTACCCACCCTCAGGGCTAGTAGCCATTGGCTACTAACCCCCCAGACCTAAACACGCCCTTAAATTTAGTATTTAAGGGCTCCCCTGAACCTAAAGATTTAGATTCCTGCAACTTACCGAAGAAGAAGACTGCTGAGCTGAAAACCCCTGCAGAAGAAGGAAGAAGACACCAACTGCTTTGGCCCCAGTCCTACCGGCCTGTCTCCTGCCGTCTAAAGAAACCTGCTCCAGCGACGCTTTCTCCAGGACCAGCGACCTCTGAATCCTCAGAGGACTGCCCTGCTTCAAAAGGAACAATAAACTCCCGAGGACAGCGGCCCTGTTCCAAAAAGACTGCAACTTTGTTACAGAGGAGCAGATTTAAAGACCCCTGCAATCCCCGCAAGAAGCGTGAGACTTGCAACACTGCACCCGGCGACCCCGACTCGACTGGTGGAGAAACAACACCTCAGGGAGGACCCTCCGGCGACTCTGAGACTGTGAGTAACCAAAGTTGTCCCCCCTGAGCCCCCACAGCGACGCCTGCAGAGGGAATCCCGAGGCTCCCCCTGACCGCGACTGCCTGACTCTAAAATCCCGACGGCTGGAAAAGACCCTGCACCCGCAGCCCCCAGCACCTGAAGGATCAGAAATTCAGTGCAGGAGTGACCCCCAGGAGGCCCTCTCCCTTGCCCAGGTGGTGGCTACCCCGAGGAGCCCCCCCCGTGCCTGCCTGCATCGCTGAAGAGACCCCTTGGTCTCTCATTGAATCCTATTGCGAACCCGACGCTTGTTTACACACTGCAACCGGCCGCCCCCGCGCTGCTGAGGGTGTACTTTTTGTGTGAACTTGTGTCCACCCCGGTGCCCTACAAAACCCCCCTGGTCTGCCCTCCGAAGACGCGGGTACTTACCTGCTGGCAGACTGGAACCGGGGCACCCCCTTCTCTCCATTGAAGCCTATGCGTTTTGGGCACCACTTTGAACTCTGCACCTTACCGGCCCTGAGCTGCTGGGGTGGTGACTTTGGGGTTGCTCTGAACCACCAATGGTGGGCTACCTTGGACCCCAATTTGAACCCCGTAGGTGGTTTACTTACCTGCAAGAACTAACAATACTTTACCTCCCCCAGAAGCTGTGAAAATTGCACTAAGTGTCCACTAAAATCTGGGAAGTTTGGTATCAAACTTCTCAGCACAATAAATGCACACTGATGCCATTGTGGAATCTATTATAAAATGCACCCAGAGGGCATCTTAGAGATGCCCCACTGAATACCAGCCTGACTCCTAGTGCTAGGCTGACCAGTTTCTGCCAGCCTGCCACAGCCAGATGAGTTTCTGGCCACATGGGGAGAGTGCCTTTGTCACTCTGTAGCCAGGAACAAAACCTGTATTGGGTGGAGGTGCTTCTCACCTCCCCCTGCAGGAACTGTAACACCTAGAGGTGCGCCTCAAAGGCTCATGCCTTTTGTTAGTGGAGATGCCGCCCCTCCGGCCACTGCCCCCACTTTTGGTGGTAAGGCTGGAGGAGATTGTGAGAAACACAAGGAGGAGTCACCCACTAGTCAGGACAGCCTCTAAGGTGTCCTGAGCTGAGGTGACCCCTGCCCTTAGAAATCCTCCATCTTGAGATTGGAGGATTCCCCCAATAGGATTAGAGATGTGCCCTCCCTCTCCTGACCTAAACACACCCCTAAATCTAGTATTTAGGGGCACCCCAGAACCCAGGAAATCAGATTCCTGCAACCTACAACAAGAAGGACTGCTGACCTGAAAGCCCTGCAGAGACGATGGAGACGACAACTGACTTAGCCCCAGCCCTACCGGCCTGTCTCCAGACTCAAAGAACCTGCACAGCGACGCATCCGACAGGGACCAGCGACCTCTGAAGCCTCAGAGGACTGCCCTGAACCCAAAGGACCAAGAAACTCCTGTGAACAGCGGCACTGTTCAAAAACAGCAACAACTTTGCAACTTTCTTGCAACTTCCAAAGTCTTCACTCTTCCATCCGGAAGCGTGAGACTTCACACTCTGCACCCGACGCCCCTGGCTCGAGCTCCAGCGAACCAACACTACAGGGAGGACTCCCAGGCGACTGCGACCTCGTGAATAACCTGAGACGGCCCCCTGGACACCCAGAGTGATGCATGAAGAGAGGATCCAGAGGCTCCCCCTGACCGCAACTGCCTGGAACAAAGAACCCGACGCCTGGACTAAGCACTGCACCCGTAGCCCCCAGGACCAGACGGAACCGAACTCCAGTTCAGGAGTGACCATCAGGCATCCCTCTGCCTAGTCCAGTCGGTGGCTGGCCCGAGTCGCCCCCCTGTGCCCTGCCTGCACCGCTAGAGTGACCTCCGGGTCCCTCCATTGATTCCTATTGCAAACCCAACTCCTGCTAAGCACACTGCACCCGCCCACCCCTGTGCCGCTGAGGGTGTGTTTTGTGTGCCTACTTGTATCCCCCCAGTGCTCTACAAAACACCCCTGGTCTGCCCTCCAAAGACACAGGTACTTACCTGTTGGCAGACTGGAACCGGAGCAACCCTGTTCTCCATAGGCGCCTGTGTGTTTTGGGCCCTCCTTTGACCTCTGCACCTGACTGGCCCTGTGTTGCTGGTGCGGTGACTTTGGGGTTGCCTTGAACCCCCAATGGTGGGTTGCCTATGTCCAGGAACTTGAACTTGTAAGTGCCTTACTTACCTGAATAACTAATCAATACTTACCTCCCCCATGAACTGTTGATTTTTGCTCTGTGTCCACTTTTAAAATAGCTTATTGCCATTTTAACTAAAACTGTGTACGTTACTGCTCTAATTCAAAGTTCCTTACTTACCTGTGTGGAGTACCTTGCATTTTATGTATTTACTTCAAATGTTGAATCTTGTGGTTTTAAAATAAATTAAGAAAATATATTTTTCCATATAAAAACTGTTGGTCTGGAGTTAAGTCTTTGGGTGTGTGTTCCTCATTTATTGCCTGTGTGTGTACAACAAATGCTTAACACTACCCTCTGATAAGCCTACTGCTCGACCACACTACCACAAAATAGAGCATTAGAATTATCTAATTTTGCCACTATCAACCTCTAAGGGGAACCCTTGGTCTCTGTGCACACTATCTCTCACTTTGAGATAGTATATACAGAGCCAACTTCCGACACCATGCCGAGAAAGAGGGTAATTTCCTACAGTGGTCACCTGGCTAGGTGACCAATCCCCCTTTCTGGGCTATTTAAGGTCTCTCTCTTGGGTGGGGGCCACAGATTCAACTTGCAAGGCTCCAGCAGGACCCCTCTGCAACCTCTACTTCAACGTCTAGCCACTAGAACCGCAATGGTACCCTCAGGAACCGACAATCTGCATACACAACGAATACTCTTCTTGCAACATTGTTTCCATGGCTCCTTACAGCTTCTGCAACATTTCCCCGGCTGTGCATCCTCTCAGCGCAGCAAGTCTTGAACCTGCACAAGAAGGAATCTTCCTTGGAGTGAAGGAGTCACTCCCCTGCATCCGCAAGCACCAACTGCAACGACGACCGGCTGCGTGGATCTCCTCTAATCCTGAGCTGCCTGAATTCTGCATCACAGGTGGTGGTCTCAAGTGGTCCTCTCTACCAGCTTTCCAACTTTGGTGGAGATAAGCCATTGCCTTCCCACGTAGGACAGTACCCCCTTGCACTGCGTCTCTTGCCGCTACCAAGACTTGTTGGCATCTCCTCCAAGGGATTTTGAGGCTCCGTGTAGCTACAGCCCTCTGCATAATTCTCCTGTGGTGTGGGACCCTTCTTCAGTTGTGCTACGTGGGCTCCTCTGCGACTCCTGGTTCCTAGTCCAGTGGGTCTCCTGTGGGGGCTGCCTTTTCTTCTGTGGCTCTCTGCCTTGCTGATCGTCCCCCAGGACTTCCCCTGTGGGTTAAGTCCTCCTGGACCTTGCTGGCCCCCGGCAGCTTACTTTTGCTTCTTTGTGACTTCTGCTTTGCCAAGGCTTGTTGGTGGCTTTTCCACACCTCAGATAGACTTCAATCCTCCATCCAGAGTGGGACGTTTACTGCATCCACCAGGAACTCTTCACCGGCTCCAGGGGTGCATTGCTGACTTCGTCCTACAGTTGACCAACTCGTACAACCACAGCTGAGTGGGTAGTGGCTCCTGCCTCCTGTGACTTCCGGACTTGGCCCCCTTCTTCCACAGGTCTTTCTCTTCAGGAATCTCCCGCTGGTTTCTTGCAGTCTTGTCTGGGTGTTCCAATATCTTATTTTTAGTCCTTTTGAGTGGTTTGGGGAAAATCCAGTAACTTACTCCTTTCTTCCTGGTCGCTGGGGGGCACTGTGGTACTTACCTTTGGGGTCTCCTCGTTCCCCCAGCTACCTCTAAGCATTCCACATATCTAGGTGGGGGTCCCGCCTTCACATTCCATTTTTTCAGAATATAGTTTGGGCTCCCTAGGGTCACTAGTGCCCATCTGCTATTGCAGTTTTCTATCACTTTTTTTATTACTGATTACTAGTGTACATATTTGGTGTGTTTACTTACCTCCTATTGGAGTAAATTCCTATGTAGTGTTTTGGTACTGTGTTATGTAATGTGTTATGTAATAAAGAGCCTTTATATCCGTAATACTGAGTGTTTTCATTCATGTGTGTAAGTGCTGTGTGGCTACAGTGGTATTGCATGAGCTTTGCATGTCTTCTAGATAAGCCTTGGCTGCTCAACAACAGCTACCTCTAAGAGAGCCTGACGTCTAGACACTGCCTACATTTCAGTGATAAGGAAACCTTGGACCTGGTAAAAGGTATAAGTACCATAGTTACCCATCACACACCAGGCAAGCTTCCTTCATTGGTGGTGCAGCAGTGGGATAAGCACTTGCATTTGCCTTACCACTCTCACTTGGTACTTACCACAGGAAAGACCTCTTACTGACTAGTAGTGCACACTGTTCTTGGTGTCAGGGAGCTAGTCTCTTAAGTTTAGGTAAGCTAGAGGTTTAGGCATAGCCCTTGCTCTAAACTTCTGTGGAGAGACTAGGAGTTAGGGTAGTTAGGAACACCTACACCACCCTAACAACACTACATATCTTCAGAGCAGAACACATCTCAGGCCATGGACTCACAATATGTGGGCCTCACTGGTAGCCAGGAGGAGGAGGAAGATGCAGACTGCCCTGGCCCTCCCCCCCCCCCCCCCCACACACACACACACACACACAAGGTGGGGGATGACATATACAAGTGGCTCACTGCTCTGGAGAGGGCCTGTAAGATAACAAAAAAAAAGGGTCTCTCAGAGACCGTGGGCTTCTAACTTGTGTCTCTCCTTCTCTGAGAAGGAGAGGGATAGACTTCTCACTGTCAGGGAGGAAGATGCAGACAAGTATTCAGTTTTAAAATCTGCACTCTTAGATGGGTTTGGTCTCACCTCTGAACAATATAGAATCAAGTTCAGGGAGTCCTCCAAGGATTTTGTGGACTGTTCTGTTAAAGCTTTGGAAGGCTGGTTACATGGCAGCAAAGTCAGTGACTATCAGAGCTTATACAACCTTATATTGAGAGAGCATATTTTGAACAACTGTGTGGCTGATTTGTTGCATCAGTACCTGGTGACTCTGATCTGACCTCTCCGCAAGAATTGGGAAAGAAGGCAGATAAGTAGGTCCGTTCCAGGGTAAGCAGAAAAGCTCACACAGGGTGTGACCACAAGAGAAAGGAAGCAGGTACGTCTCAGGACAAGGGTGAGAACAAAGACAAAAGTAAGGAGTCTTCATGAGGCCCACAAAACTCTTCTGGGGGTGAGTCTTAAAGCCTCTTCCTCTTCCTCCAATTTTCAAAAGCCTTGGGGCTATGTTTTTAAGAAAAAAGGCCATAGGCCAGGAGACAGCTACTGTCCTAAGAAAGGCACAGAGCCTTTCACCACTTCCACCCCTCTGCCACTCCTATCAACAGTAGTAGTGATGGGACTTCTAGCAGTAGTCAGCCCAAAAGTGTAGTTGAGTTCACCTTTGGGTCTGTAGTGGGACCTGGACAACGTTTCTCTCACAGGTTGACACTGGCCTTGCTGCCCTAGCTGCTTGTCCCCTTAACATGGATAAATACAAGCAGCATGCTGGTGCTGAGGCCTACAGGGATACAGGTTACCATAGTAACTCAAAAACTAGTGGCACCTGAACAACAGCTACTTGGTCACAAGTACCAAGTCGCTGAAGTGAATAACTCCACTCTGTGCCTCCCCCTAGCTATGGTGGACTTTTGGTTTGGTACTGTTACTGTAATAAAGAACCTTTATGTTCGATGGCATGTGTTGCTGCAGATACACATGCTATGCATAGCTTCAGCCATCTAGTGTTGGGCTCGGAGTGTTACAAGTTGTTTTTCTTCAAAGAAGTCTTTTCGAGTCACGGGATCGAGTGACTCCTCCTCTCGGTCATAGTGCGTATGGGCATCGACTCCTTTGTTAGATTGTTTACTTTCTGCTGTCGGGTTTGGACGTGTTCAGAAACTTTATGTTCGATGGCATCTGTCGCTGTAGATACGCATGTTCTGCAATAGCTCGCCATCTGGTGTTGGGCCGGAGTGTTACAAGTTGTTTTTCTTCGAAGAAGTCTTTCGAGTCACGGGACCGAGTGACTCCTCCTTTTGTCTCCATTGCGCATGGGCGTCGACTCCATCTTCGATTGTTTTTTTTCCGCCATCGGGTTCGGACGTGTTCCTGTCGCTCCGAGTTTCGGAACGGAAAATTAGCTAATTTCAGAAGATTTTCGTCGGTATTGTTGCGTTCGGGATCGGCGTACTTAGATTCCACACCGCATCGAAGATCGAAGAGCTCCGGTGCCCGTCAGGGTAGTTTTTCGATCCCCCGTCGGGGCCTGGTCGGCCCGACCGCGTGCTGAAGAACGCCGATGGAACGGACCCCGTTCCGTTTCTGCCCCAAATGCCACAATAAATACCCCTACACAGACCAACACTTGGTCTGCAACCTGTGCCTGTCACCTGAGCACAGCGAAGACACCTGCGAGGCCTGTCGTGCTTTCCGGTCCCGAAAAACACTCCGAGACCGTCGAGCCAGAAGACTTCAGATGGCGTCCGCACCGACAGCCCAACAGGAGTTCGAGGAACAGGAAGAGGAAGGTACCTTCTCGATCCAAGACTCAGACTCCGAAGGATTCGACGATACACAAACCGTGAGTAAGACGTCGAAAACCACACAGAGACACATTTACAAGGCCCAGGGGACGCCACTGCCATCCGGCCATGGCTCCACCCATAAAATCGGTGACCGACCGTCGGCACCGAAAAAGGCCCAAACAGTGCCGAGGTCGTCCGACTCCGGTCGAGACACCGGCACGCAGCCTTCTCGGGACCGAGAAAGTGCTGGAGACAAGCCTCGACACCGAGATGCCGGTGTGGACACGGCTCGACGCCGAGACAGCGGCACCGAAGCTGATCGACGCCGAGAGGTTTCGGCCCCGAAAAAGAAAAAAGTCACCTCGGAGCCGAAAAAACACGCAGACAGGGTTTCGATGCCGAAACAAACTGCAAGCGACCCAGCTCCAGGCTCTTATACAGAAGAGCACTCGCTAACCTCCCAAATGCAAAAGCATAGGTTTGAGGAAGAGCTACAAGCAACTGATGTGGACCATACGCAAAAGCGTATCTTCATACAGCAGGGGACAGGAAAAATAAGCACCCTTCCCCCTATTAGGAGAAAGAGAAGGTTGGAGTTCCAGACTGAACAGACACCACAACCAAAAGTGGTGAAAAGAGTTACCCCACCACCCTCTCCTCAGCCCGTGATTAACGTCTCACCAGCACAAACTCCATCACTCTCCCCAGCTCACACCACCATGAGCCAGGGTGACCAAGATCAGGACGCATGGGACCTATACGACGCCCCAGTGTCAGATAATAGTCCAGAGGCATACCCTACGAAGCCATCTCCACCAGAGGACAGCACCGCGTATTCTCAAGTGGTGGCTAGAGCAGCACAATTTCACAACGTAAGCCTCCACTCAGAACAGGTCGAGGATGATTTTTTATTCAACACACTCTCCTCCACCCACAGCTCGTACCAAAGCCTGCCTATGCTCCCTGGTATGCTCCGGCACGCAAAAGACATCTTTAAGGAGCCGGTCAAAAGTAGGGCAATCACACCAAGGGTGGAAAAAAAGTATAAGGCGCCTCCTACAGACCCGGTTTTCATCACTACACAGCTGCCACCAGACTCTGTCGTTGTAGGAGCAGCTAGGAAGAGGGCCAACTCTCACACATCTGGAGATGCACCACCCCCAGATAAAGAAAGCCGCAAGTTCGATGCAGCTGGTAAAAGAGTCGCAGCACAAGCTGCAAACCAGTGGCGCATCGCGAACTCCCAGGCACTACTTGCGCGCTATGACAGAGCCCACTGGGACGAGATGCAACATCTCATTGAACATCTGCCCAAGGACTTACAAAATAGGGCAAAACAAGTGGTTGAGGAGGGACAGGCCATTTCCAACAACCAGATCCGCTCCTCCATGGACGCTGCAGATACAGCTGCACGGACAATTAATACATCTGTAACTATCAGAAGGCATGCATGGCTCCGAACGTCTGGATTTAAACCAGAGATTCAACAAGCAGTTCTCAATATGCCTTTTAATGAAAAAGAACTGTTCGGTCCAGAAGTGGACACAGCGATTGAGAAACTCAAAAAAGATACGGACACTGCCAAAGCCATGGGCGCACTCTACTCCCCGCAGAGCAGAGGGAATTACAGCACATTCCGTAAAACGCCCTTTCGAGGGGGGTTTCGGGGTCAGAGCACACAAGCCAGCACCTCACAAGCAACACCGTCCAGTTACCAGGGACAGTATAGAGGAGGTTTTCGGGGACAATATAGAGGAGGGCAATTCCCTAGAAATAGAGGAAGATTTCAAAGCCCCAAAACCCCTACTACTAAACAGTGACTCACATGTCACTCACCCCCTCCACACAACACCAGTGGGGGGAAGAATAGGTCATTATTACAAAGCATGGGAGGAAATCACTACAGACACTTGGGTTCTAGCAATTATCCAGCATGGTTATTGCATAGAATTTCTACAATTCCCTCCAAACATACCACCAAAAGCACAAAATTTAACAACACACCATTCCAATCTCCTGGAGATAGAAGTGCAGGCACTATTGCAAAAGAATGCAATCGAATTAGTGCCAAACACACAAATAAACACAGGAGTTTACTCACTGTACTTTCTGATACCAAAGAAGGACAAAACGCTGAGACCAATCCTAGACCTCAGAGTAGTGAACACTTTCATCAAATCGGACCACTTCCACATGGTCACACTACAAGAAGTATTGCCATTGCTAAAACTACACGACTACATGGCAACTTTAGACCTCAAGGACGCTTATTTCCATATACCAATACACCCATCGCACAGGAAATACCTAAGGTTTGTATTCAAAGGAATACATTACCAATTCAAGGTACTGCCTTTCGGATTAACAACCGCACCAAGAGTCTTTACCAAATGCCTAGCGGTAGTCGCTGCACACATAAGAAGGCAGCAAATACATGGGTTCCCATATTTGGACGACTGGCTAATCAAGCCCCATTCGTTCATAGAGTGCTCAAATCACACAAATCAGATCATACAAACCCTCTTCAAACTCGGGTTCACCGTCAACTTTACAAAATCCAACATTCTGCCGCGCAAGGTACAACAATACCTAGGAGCCATAATAGACACATCAAAGGGAGTAGCCACTCCAAGTCCACAAAGAATTCGAAATTTCAACACCATCATACAACGCATGTATCCAACACAAAAGATACAAGCAAAGATGGTATTACAACTCCTAGGCATGATGTCTTCATGCATAGCCATTGTCCCAAACGCAAGACTGCACATGAGGCCCTTACAACAATGCCTAGCATCACAGTGGTCTCAAGCACAGGGTCACCTTCTAGATCTGGTGTTAATAGACCGCCAAACTTACCTCTCGCTTCTGTGGTGGAACAACATAAATTTAAACAAAGGGCGGCCTTTCCAAGACCCAGTGCCACAATACGTAATAACAACAGATGCTTCCATGACAGGGTGGGGAGCACACCTCGATCAACACAGCATACAAGGACAATGGAACGTACATCAATCAAAACTGCATATCAATCACCTAGAACTTCTAGCAGTTTTTCAAGCACTAAAAGCTTTCCAACCAATAATAGTTCACAAATACATTCTCGTCAAAACAGACAACATGACAACAATGTATTATCTAAACAAGCAGGGGGGGACGCACTCCACGCAGTTAAGCCTGCTAGCACAAAAGATTTGGCGTTGGGCAATTCACAACCAAATTCGCCTAATAGCACAATTTATACCAGGGATCCAAAATCAACTCGCAGACAATCTCTCTCGAGATCACCAACAGGTCCACGAATGGGAGATTCACCCCCAAATTCTGAACACTTATTTCAAACTCTGGGGAACACCTCAGATAGACTTGTTTGCGACAAGGGAGAACGCAAAATGCCAAAACTTCGCATCCAGATACCCACACGAACAATCCCAAGGCAATGCCCTATGGATGAACTGGTCAGGGATATTTGCTTACGCTTTTCCTCCTCTCCCTCTCCTTCCTTACCTAGTAAACAAACTCAGTCAAAGCAAACTCAAACTCATATTGATAGCACCAACTTGGGCAAGGCAACCCTGGTACACAACGCTGCTAGACCTATCAGTGGTACCCTGCATCAAATTGCCCAACAGGCCAGATCTATTGACACAGCACAACCAAAAGATCAGACACCCAGATCCAGCATCGCTGAATCTAGCAATCTGGCTCCTGAAATCCTAGAATTCGGGCACTTACAACTTACCCAAGAATGTATGGAAGTCATAAAACAAGCTAGAAGGCCATCCACCAGGCACTGCTATGCGAGTAAATGGAAGAGGTTTGTTTGCTACTGCCATATTAATCAAATACAACCATTACACACAACTCCAGAACATGTAGTGGGTTACTTGCTTCACTTACAAAAATCTAACCTGGCTTTCTCTTCCATTAAAATACACCTTGCAGCAATATCTGCATACCTGCAGACTACCTATTCAACTTCCCTATATAAGATACCAGTCATTAAAGCATTCATGGAGGGCCTTAGGAGAATTATACCACCAAGAACACCACCTGTTCCTTCATGGAACCTAAATGTTGTCCTAACTAGACTTATGGGTCCACCTTTTGAACCCATGCATTCCTGCGACATACAGTTCCTAACCTGGAAGGTGGCATTTCTCATCGCCATTACTTCCCTAAGAAGAGTAACCGAGATTCAGGCGTTTACAATACAGGAACCTTTTATACAACTACACAAAAATAAAGTCGTCCTAAGGACCAATCCTAAATTTTTGCCAAAGGTTATTTCACCGTTCCATCTAAATCAAACAGTGGAACTTCCAGTGTTTTTTCCACAGCCAGATACCGTAGCTGAAAGGGCACTACATACATTAGATGTCAAAAGAGCATTGATGTATTACATTGACAGAACAAAAAACATCAGAAAGACTAAACAACTATTTATTGCATTTCAAAAACCTCATGCAGGAAACCCAATATCAAAACAAGGTATAGCCAGATGGATAGTTAAATGCATCCAAATCTGCTACCTTAAAGCTAAACGACAGCTGCCCATTACACCAAGGGCACACTCAACCAGAAAGAAAGGTGCTACCATGGCCTTTCTAGGAAACATCCCAATGCAAGAAATATGTAAGGCAGCCACATGGTCTACGCCTCACACATTCACCAAGCACTACTGTGTAGACGTGTTATCCGCACAACAAGCCACAGTAGGTCAAGCCGTATTAAGAACATTATTTCACACTACTTCCACTCCTACAGGCTGATCCACCGCTTTTGGGGAAATAACTGCTTACTAGTCTATGCAGAACATGCGTATCTACAGCGACAGATGCCATCGAACTGAAAATGTCACTTACCCAGTGTACATCTGTTCGTGGCATCAGTCGCAGTAGATTCGCATGTGCCCACCCGCCTCCCCGGGAGCCTGTAGCAGTTTGGAAGTTACCTTCAATTATTTATATATGTATCATCTCAACCTTAAATAGGTGCATACTTAGTCACTCCATTGCATGGGCACTATTACTACAATTCAACTCCTACCTCACCCTCTGCGGGGAAAAACAATCGAAGATGGAGTCGACGCCCATGCGCAATGGAGACAAAAGGAGGAGTCACTCGGTCCCGTGACTCGAAAGACTTCTTCGAAGAAAAACAACTTGTAACACTCCGGCCCAACACCAGATGGCGAGCTATTGCAGAACATGCGAATCTACTGCGACTGATGCCACGAACAGATGTACACTGGGTAAGTGACATTTTCATTAACTTTCTTTGACCGTCTGTATTGTTTTGATCGCATTTCCATCTATAGTCGAGCTGATAATACCGTTGAAAACCAGATTACACCCTTTTGGACACGAGCGCCCAGCTCGGGCCTGTTCAGGCCTACCACGCCGAAGCCTGATGTATCGGACTCCATTCCGCTTCTGTCCTGGATGCCACGCAAAATTTCCGTACACAGATCTACACGTGGTATGTAATCTCTGTCTCTCTCCCAACCATCGAGAAGAAGACTCTGAAGACTGTTGGTCGTTCCGGTCGAAGAAAACACTGCATGACCGGAGAGCCAGAAGACTGGAAATGGCGTTGAAGACTACAGAATACATCAACACCGTTGAGGAAGAACAGGCCCAGATGGCAGTTTCCATTCAGGGCTCCGACTCCGAAGAAGACTCTGAGGAGGATAGCCAACCCATCACTGCGGCTCAGCATGTGAGTACAACTTCCCCTACGCCCACTACTAAAAAACCATCAAAGGCCTTGGGTGCACCACTGCCAGAGAGCCATGGTTCGACCCGAAAGAAAATAATCGGCGACCGACCTTCGGGTTCAGCGCCGAAAAAGGCCACACCAGCTTCGATACCGGAGTCTAGCAAATCTATCAAAAGCTCCAGATCTGAGCCGAGCCGACGTCCACACTCTTAGGAGTCAAAAACAGGCTGTATTTTCGGGCCCGAAAAAACTGTCAACTTCAGAGCCGAAAAAATATTCATATACAGAGGAACAAGGACTTTCGAGCCCATTAAAGCAGAGCTCAGAGACATTTGAAGAACAGTCCTCTAAATCACCAAAAACATCAGAATATATTTCTGAAGACTCTGACATTCAACCTGTTCTTGAAATCATGGATGAAAAGCAGTCAAGGATTCATATCCACAAAGAGACTGGGAGAATCATTGCTGCACCTCCTTCACAAACAAAAAGAAAGTTGGCTTTTCAAGAACATCTTGAAACTGCTCCACCACCAGCAAAGATTTTTAAGAGGAAGGAGAAGCCATTACCCTTGCACAATTCTCCACCATATTCGCAGCGACTTTCTTTTTTACCACTACCTGTTAGCCCACCACCATTGCCTTCACCAATTCGCTCACACACTTATTTGCGTGGTGATACAATTGATCCTTGGGATCTGTATGATTCAGATCCCATACCAACAAATGGTCCAGACCTCTATCTTCAAAACATTCGCCACCAGAGGATACAACAGCATACACAGAGGTCATCTCCAGGGCAGCTGCGTACCATGGGGTAATTATGCATAGTGAGCCATTAGAAGAGGATTTCCTTTTCAATACACTATCCTCCACGCATTCACATTACCAGTGCTTACCAGTGCTGCTTGGCATGATCAGGCATGCAGATAAAATATTTAAGGAACCTGTTAAGGCTAGGATTTTAACACCTCGTATAGATAAAAAAAATACAAGCCTGCACCTACAGATCCAGCTTACATCACACATCAGATACCTCCAGACTCAGTTGTTGTCAGTGCTGCCAGAAAAAGGGCCAATAGCCAATCGTCAGGGGATACCCCTGACAAAGAAAGCAGGAAGTTTGATGCTGCTGGCATGTGGGTAGTTACACAGGCAGCTAACCAATGGCGCATTGCCAATTCACAAGCCTTGCTAGCAAGATATGATAGGGCACACTGGGACGAAATGCAGGAATTATTACAAAATCTGCCAAAAGAACATCAGAAGAGGGCTTAACAAATTGTTGAAGAAGGCCAGGCAATAAGCTATAACCTGATAAGGTCTGCTTTTGATGTTGCAGATACAGCAGCTAGGAGCGTAAATACTGCTATAACCATATGCAAACATGCATGGTTAAGATCTTCTGGATTCAAACCTGAAATCCAACAGGCAGTACTAAATATGGCATTCTACAAGAAACACCTGTTTGGTCCTGAAGTTGGCACCACAATCGAGAAACTCAGGAAAGATTTGGACGCTGCTAAAGCAATAGGAGCCCTGTGCACAACACCTTATAGAGGCTCCTTTTGTAAACAACAATTTAGCGGAGGATTCAAGCCACAATCTACAGATGCTTCTACCTCCTAGCCTAAACAAGGCCAACAACAATACCAAAGAGGGGGATTTGGAGGCTCTTATAGAGGCCAACACTTCAGAGGCAAATTCCAGACCTCAAAAAGTGTCACTACTCCATCAAAACAGTGACTTCATAAGCATACCACAACCCCACACATCTCCTGCGGGGGGCAGACTGCAGCAATTCTACTCCCAATGACAAAATATCACCACATACCAATGGGTACTTTCAATTATCTGCAATGGTTATTGCCTAGAATTGATTTCTACCCCTCCAAACATTCCTCCTCGTTATCACAGGCTGCCCCCAGAACACAAGGTTCTGTTACAACAAGAAGTACAATCGCTACTACTAAAAGAGGCAATAGAATTAGTCCCAAAATCTCAACACGGAACAGGGGTAGACTCACTATACTTCGTCATTCCCAAAAAGGGTGGCACTCTCAGACACAGTCTAGATTTCAGATCACTAAATCTATATATCCTTTCAGAACACTTTCACATGGTAACTCTGCAGGGTGTCATTACACTACTACAAAAACAAGATTACATGACTGCAGTAGATCTCAAAGATGCGTATATTCATATCCCCATATAGTCCAGCTCACCGAAAATACCTAAGGTTTGTGATAGCGGGAAACCACTACCAATTCAAAGTTCTACTATTCGGCATAACAGCTCCAAGAGTATTCACAAAATGTCTAGTGGTAGTAGCAGCTTACCTAAGAAGACAACACATACATATATTTCCTTATCTAGACGATTGGCTAATAAAATCAAGCAATATTACACAATGTCAACAACACACTCAATATAAACCCTACACACATTAGGGTTCACTATCAATTACTAAAAATCTCATCTTCAACCTGCACAGGTTCAACCTTATCTTGGTGCTATTCTCAATACACAAAAAGCCTTCGCCTATCCAAATACACAAAGCAAAGGATGCAAGATTTCCAAAACCTCATACCACAAATGCAGCCAAATCAACAATATATGGTAAGGTTTATCATGAGACTATTGGGAATGATGGCATCTTCTATAGCAATAGTACCACATGCAAGATTAAATATGAGAACACTACAACAGTGCCTCTCACAACAATGGTCTCAAGCAAAGGGTAAATTGCAAGATCTAGTGTTGTTAGACTGCCAAACGCACAAGTCCCTTCAGTGGTGGATTCACAGCAATTTAATAAAGGGGTGGTCATTTCAGGACCCTGTGCTTCAGACCACAATAACGACAGATGCATCAATGATAGGTTGGGGAGCTTGTCTCAACAACCTTACCATACAAGGAGAAAGGAATTCAAAACAGTTAACTTAACACATAAACCATTTAGAATTATTAGCTGTGTTCCTCGCCCTAAAAGCATTTCAACCCCGTCTCAAACACAAAACTGTCTTGATAAAAACAGACAATATGACAACCATGTATTATCTGAAGAAACGAGGGGGGACACATTCATCTCAGCTGTCCCTTCTAGCCCAAACAATTTGGAAATGGGCAATTCACAATCACATTCACTTATTAGCAGAATACATCCGAGGAATACACAATCAGCTAGCGGACCTGCTAAGCAGGACACACCAACAGATACACGAATGGGAGATTCACTCTCAGGTACTTCAACAGTACTTTCAAAAGTGGGGGAAACCAGAAATTGACCTATTCGCATCAAGCGAAAACGCAAAATGCCAAAACTTCGCATCCAGGCATCCACACCCTCTGTCCAAGGGCAGTCAACTGGTCATGGATATTTGCTTATGTTTTTCCCCCCTCTCCCACTAATTCCATTTCTGGTCAACAAACTGTGTCAAACTTCTCTCACCATGATACTCATAGCCCCCACGTGGTCACAACAACATTGGTACACAACACCCCTAGATCTGTCTGTAGTACCACACTGCAAACTTCCAAACAGACCGGATTCGTTAACACAAAACAAAGGACAAATTAGACATCCCAATCCCAGTGCTCTCAACTTAGTGATTTGGCTCCTGAAGTCATAGAATTTGGATACTTGCAACTTCCATTAGAATGTATGGAAGTTCTCAAACAAGCACAGAAACCTACTACTAGACAATGCTATGCTAACAAGTGGAAACGTTTTGTTTGTTACTGTCAATCTAAAGATATTGACCCACTTACATCATCTATACAATATATTGTATGCTACCTACTTCATTTACAAAAGGCAAATTTAGCTTTTTCATCTATTAAAATTCATTTTGCTGCTGTATCAGTATACTTGCAAACTATACAACATACCTCTCTTTAGAGTTCCAGTTATTAAAGCCTTTGTGGAAGGACTAAAACGTATTATTCCACCAAGAACCCCACCAGTTCCTCCTTCAAATCTAAATATTGTACTCACAAGACTAATGGGGCCACCATTTGAACCCATGCATTTGTTTTAGATTCAATTTCTAGCTTGGAAAATTGCTTTCTTAGTAGCAATTACTTCATTAAGAAGAGTTAGTGAAATACAGGCATTCACTCTGGAGAAACCCTTTTTCCAAGTACACAAGCATAAAGTTGTACTTAGAACTAATCCAAACTTTTTGCCAAAGATTGTATCGCCATTTCACATTAACCAAACAGTGCAATTGTCAGTCTTCCCACAGCCAGATTCAACTGCTGAAAGAGCCCGTCACATTCTTGACCTTAAAAGAGCTCTAATGGATTACGTGGATAGAACAAAAGAGTTTAGAAAAACTAAACAGCTTTTCATTGCCTTTCAACAACCACATAACGGTAATCCTATCTCTAAACAAGGATTAGCTAGATGGATTGTTAAATGTATTCAAACATGTTACATTAAGGCAAAACACTAACTTTTAATAACACCTAAAGCTCATTCCACTAGGGCAAAAGGTGCTTCTATTGCATTTTTAGGAAACATACCAATGGCAGACATAGGCAAAGCTGCCACATGGTCTACACCACATACATTTGTGGATGTATTTTCAAAGCAACAGGCCAATGTTGGTCAAGCTGTCCTGAAAACGTTATTTCAAACAACTCCAACAGGCTAGCTACCACTTCTTTTGGGGAGAGCAACTGCTTTTTGGTCTGTGCATTGCATGTGTATCTGCAGCTACACATACCTTCGAATGGAAAATGTAACTTACCCAGCCAGTGTACATGTGTTTGTGGCATGTAGTGCTGCAGATTCACATGCATCCTCCCTGGAAACCTGTAGTCGTTGCAGTTTCTTATTTGTACATATGTATACATTTACATTTGCATGGACATCTTATTTACTTATTACTTTCATAGCACATTTATATTCTTTCACTCTATCACTCCTTCCTACACCCTTTTGTGGGAAAACAATCTAACAAAGGAGTCGATGCCCATGTGCACTATGACCGAGAGGAGGAGTTACTCGATCCCGTGACTTGAAAAACGACTTATTTCTTCGAAGAAAAACAACTTGTAACAATCCAAGCCCAACACTAGATGGCTGAAGCTATGCATAGCATGTGAATCTGCAGCACTACATGCCACGAACAGATGTACACTAGGTAAGTGACATTTTCCTTTTGTAACACTGAGTGTTTTCTTTCATGTGTGATAGTACTGTGTGACTACAGTGGTATTGCATGTGTTTTGCATGTTTCCTAGGTAATCCTTGGATGCTCATCCTCACCTACTTCTAGAGAGCCTGGCTTCTAGACACTGACTACACTACACTAATATGGGACACCTGGACCTGGTATAAGGTGTAAGTACCTTAGGTACCCACCACACACCAGGCCAGCTTCCTACACTTCCCTCAAGCATACCTAATAGATATTTCATGGGCATCAGGAGTGCAAGCTTGTGTTACACAGAACAGGTACAGTACTGACATCAGCATTCTTACCTGTCTTCACACAACTGTTAACACATGTGCAGTATGCTTCAGCAAGGAGCACTGCACCGTATGGGATAATCATATGCAGTTTGCATAGCTGAAGGGGACTGAGAAGTGTTTTTGTATCTGAAAATCCATTTTCTCTTGACACATGCAGTCAACCCTAATTGCTTTTCTTTTTTTGTCACTGCAAAGCACTTGGTATCCGATGCAAACTATAGGTCTTCAAGATGTGTGCATTCATCAACTTTTTTATATTGCAAATCTTAATTTAATGAAACAATGTGTATATTTGCTAAGTATAAATTAAACACCAATTTGCTGGTCATTTAGTGTAAGCGTTAATGCTCATATAAAAGTAAGAAGTAGCTACAAATTGTCATTGTCTCCAGGCAGGATTTAGCCTTGGCATTGTGATGCAAAATGCAAAGAATAGCATTTTAAGATTATTTGATTTTGCAGATTAATACCTATGACAGTCATGTAGCAGATAGTGAGTCCTAACAGTAGATAAGTCTAGCATTGTGACAGTACATATGCACATATTTCACTGTTGTTTATTAAACACAAAAATAAAATCAGTTGCCCATAAGCAAGTGCACATGAATACTTGATCAGGAGAATGTGGTGCCAACATATATATTATCAGACACTTTGTCAGTGTAGTGTGGAGAATTCAGGTTTTTATAGGTCAAACATTTTTTGTGGCTGTTTTGAAGAAAGAATCTTTGCTGCTCAGCAGTCTGGGAAGAGTTGTGAAGCCTTATTCTAATTATATCAAGTCCATCATTCCACAGTGAGAAAGATTTGCAAATGGTGAAAGTTCATGTCGATAGCAAATCTTCTGTAGACTGGGTACCAAAGCAAATTCATGTAAAGAACAAATGATATGATTATCCCAGCAATGGCAAACAACAATGTCCAATAAATAAATGAGACCAAAGCAGAGCTGTTTGGCTGTAGTGTGCAACAGCATGTTTAGTGTGAACCTCAAAACGAACTCATCAGAAGTACCTCTTACTATCTTGCAAGAAATGTAATGGAGGCGTGGTGATTTGGGACTGCTTTGCATTCAGAGGACCGGAGTGCCTCTCATTCATTGCATCCTTCATTATATCTTCTGTAGCCTTCATCGTTCTTGAATTAAATGATACACCATTTGCCTTACCCTTAAAGCTTACCTGAAAGTGGATCATGCAATAGGACAATAATCCAACATGACACAAAATAAATGACTGACTGGCTTAGAAAGAAAAGAATGAGAATCTTGTGGCAAGGGTATTTTTAGGTGTTAGAGTAGGTAGAGGTCCTTAGGTGGCAAGGGTATTTTTAGGGTTTAGTGTGGTAGGGGTATTTGGGTTACAAGTGTATTTTAGGGTTTAAGGTGGGTAGAGATATTTGGGTGTCAATGGTATTTTTAGGTTTCATATACAAACATATATGTACGCATGAACAAACACTTCTAGTGAAGTCTTAGTAACAGTAAGGCCATCCTGATTGGATCCATACCAAAGAGTGTGAAGTGGCTGAGGTGTCTTGGGCTGGAGGTACTAACTACTGGCAGGCACGATGCAGTGACAGTCTTGTTCATGGTGTAATGTGCAAAATAGTGGCAAATTAATATCTTGACCTCTGACCAGGTGGTGCAGTCCTCTAGTCACACATCTTCCAGCTCTGTGTAAATTGATAGACCAGAGACTCACAAGTTTCCATGCTCCCTTAAAAGCACAGCGATTGTTTGAGTTCTTAAGCATGCTGCGCGCCATAGCTAGAGTCAGACAGGAAGCCAGCCTTACAGTGCAGTAAGGCTGTTTTTTGAAATGTTGTTTTTAAATATGTTCTGGATGTACTTTCTAGGCCAAGTTAGATTACTGCTAACAATTTAAAGCATATTGCTGTGTGAACAATACCAATGCTGGTGATTTGTAGTTACATGTAAACAAATAGATGTCTCTTAACACCACACTGATACTTTATCAAGGTGTCCTGTTGGAAGGGCATAGCTCAACCAGATGAAAATTGCGCTAATGATGATGGTGGAAAGTCAAACATCTTGGAAAAGGGAGGTTTTTAAATGCTGGTTGTAAACCAAATTGTTGACACTGTGTGTCCCCAATCACTGCACCACCCACCCACCCAGAAAGCTAGTTCCAGTGTTTGCCACAGGGCAATAGAAAGATCATCTCTAGTGTGGACATGATAAATCTCGGGTACTTGAAGAAGAATTACAGTGGGTGATCACACAGTTCAAGAAAACGAATAAAGAGATAGTCTGTTGAAGATTGGACCCTGCTATGGCAGCCATAGGAGTTTGAAATCTCCTTACAGCATTCCCTACATATACATAGATGTAAACAATGTAGGAATTGTTGGTGTACATCATGAGCAAAAACTTAATACGCATTCAACAGAAGCAAGAGGGACAATGTACAGATTGAAGTAGGTCGAACTTTGCGAGGAACGTGGTGGGAGTCCACATAAGAGAGGTTTGAAAGATAAAAGGGGGGAAAGTTCCCATGATCTACTATAAAATGTTTATTATTGGTAACGGGGATGGGGAAAAAAGGGCTATGATGTGGACAGTGCTAGCCTCATCATATTGCTTTATCGTTGTTATGAAAGGAGGACAGAATGGCAGGCAACAGGGAAGGAGTATTATTGGTGGGGTGGAGGTGCTTGGAGCAAGCACAGGGACAACTGTGGGAGAGCGAGGCAGGGGCAAACAACAGCACCGATATCAATGGATGAGGGTGGGTGAGAGTAAGCAGCACAAACAAGGGAATGACATGACAGAAGAATAATTAGAGGAAGTAGAAGTACATGAGGGGCATGCTGATAAAGCCACACTTTTGAAGTGTGCTTAAAGCAAAAGAAAAAAGTAGCACCTAAAAATGTGAGCAGTGGAAGGGCACAATTAATATGTGTTCGGTGGCATGTGTAGCTGCAGATACACATGCATGTGCATAGTCCGCCGTCTGGTGTTGGGTCGGAGTGTTACAAGTTGTTTTTCTTCGAAGAAGTCTTTTCGAGTCACGAGACCGAGGGACTCCTCCTGCTTTGGTTCCATTGCGCATGGGCGTCGACTCCATGTTAGATTGTTTTTTTTCCGCCATCGGGTTCGGACGTGTTCCTTTTCGCTCCGTGTTTCGGGTCGGAAAGTTAGTCAGAATCAACGGAAAATTAGTCGGTATTGTTTCGTTCGGTATCGGGTTAGATTAGAATCGACACCGAATCTTGAAGAGCTCCGGAAGCCCTTCGGGGTAATTTCGATCCCCCGTCGGGGCCTGGTCGGCCCGACCGCGTGCAACATCGAGACTGATGGAACGGACCCCGTTCCGATTCTGTCCTAAATGCCACAGTAAATATCCGTATACAGACCAACATTTGGTCTGTAACTTGTGCCTGTCACCCGAGCACAAAGAAGAAACGTGTGAGGCCTGTCGAGCGTTTCGGTTGAGAAAAACGCTCCGAGACCGAAGAGCCAGAAGGTTGCAGATGGCGTCCACGCCGACAGGACAACAACGGTTCGAGGAAGAGGGAGAAGAAGAAACATTCTCCATCCACGAATCGGATTCCGAAGAATTCGACGTCGAAGAAACCGTGAGTAAGACGTCGAAACAAGCATCACACAGAAAAACAGACAAAGCCCAGGGGACGCCACTGCCGACAGGCCATGGCTCAACCCATAAAGTAGGTGACCGTCCATCGGCACCGAAAAAGGGCGAGCTGGTGCCGAGATCGTCCGACTCAGGTCGAGACACAGGCACGCAGCAATCTCGGGACCGAGAAACTGCCGCAGAAAAGGGTCGACACCGAGACAGCGGCACCGAAGCTGCTCGGCACAGAGATAGCGGCACCGAAGATGGTCGACGCCAAGAAGGTACGACACCGAAAAAGAGGAAAATCTCTTCGGAGCCGAAAACAACAAAAGACACGGTTTCGGTGCCAAAACGCCCAGCAACCGAACCGAAAGCCAGTTCCTACTCAGAGGAACAATCACTGTCCTCCCAACTTCAAAAACACAGATTTGAGGAGGAATTACAAACTACAGCTGTAGATCACACGCAAAAGCGAATCTTTATACAAAGTGGTACAGGGAAGATCAGCACCCTTCCCCCAATCAGAAGAAAAAGGAAACTAGATTTCCAACAACAAGAAAAAACACCACAAGCAAAAGTGGTGAAGAAGGTAACTCCACCACCCTCTCCACCACCGGCAACTCATATATCACAGGCACAGACTCCGTCACAATCACCAGCTCATACCACCATGAGCCAAGATGACCAGGACACCTGGGATCTTTATGACGCCCCAGTATCGGACAATAGCCCTGAGTCGTACCCCACTAAGCCCTCACCACCTGAGGACAGTACAGCGTATGCTCAGGTGGTAGCTAGGGTAGCAGAGTTTCATAACGTATCGCTACATTCAGAGCCTATCGAGGATGACTTCCTTTTTAACACCCTGTCCTCCACCCATAGCAATTATCAAAGCCTTCCTATGCTCCCGGGAATGCTAAGGCACGCTAAACAAATCTTTAAGGAGCCAGTTAAAAGCAGAGCAATAACCCCAAGGGTGGAGAAGAAATACAAGGCACCACCCACAGACCCTGCTTTTATTACATCACAACTGACACCAGATTCAGTTGTCGTAGGAGCAGCTCGTAAAAGAGCCAACTCGCACACATCAGGCGACGCACCACCTCCTGACAAGGAGAGCCGAAAGTTTGATGCAGCCGGGAAAAGGGTTGCAGTACAAGCTGCAAATCAGTGGCGCATCGCCAACTCGCAGGCACTCCTAGCGCGATATGACAGAGCCCATTGGGACGAGATGCAGCATCTCATCGAGCACCTCCCCAAAGAATTCCATCAACGGGCAAAACAAGTGGTTGAAGAGGGACAAAACATATCCAACAACCAAATCCGTTCTTCTATGGATGCAGCAGATACAGCTGCAAGAACTATAACTACTGCTGTAACGATAAGGAGGCACGCATGGCTGCGCACATCCGGCTTCAAACCTGAGATACAACAGGCAGTGCTCAATATGCCGTTCAATGAACAACAATTGTTTGGACCAGAAGTGGACACTGCAATTGAAAAATTAAAGAAAGACACTGACACAGCTAAAGCCATGGGCGCACTCTATTCCCCGCAGGGCAGAGGCACATTTGGCACATTTCGCAAAACTACTTTCAGAGGAGGGTTTCGAGGTCAAGCCACACAAGCCAGCACCTCACAAACAACACCGTCTACCTACCAGGGACAGTATCAAAGGGGAGGCTTTCGGGGCCAATACAGAGGGGGCCAATTCCCAAGAAACCGGGGAAAATTTCAAGGGCCCAAAACCCCTCAAAACAAGCAGTGACTCACAAGTCACTCAACCCCTTCACACAACACCAGTGGGGGGAAGACTAAGCCAGTTCTACAAATCTTGGGAGGAGATAACAACAGACACTTGGGTCTTAGCAATTATCCAACATGGTTATTGCATAGAATTTCTCAAACTCCCTCCAAACGTCCCACCGAAAACACACAAGATGTCCAAACAGCATATAGACCTTCTAGGACTAGAAGTTCAAGCATTACTGCAAAAAGACGCAATAGAATTAGTACCAAAAACACAAAAGAACACAGGAGTTTACTCACTGTACTTTCTAATACCGAAAAAGGACAAAAGTCTGAGACCAATATTGGATCTCAGAACACTAAACACCTACATCAAATCAGACCACTTTCACATGGTCACGTTACAAGACGTAATACCACTACTGAAACAGCAAGACTACATGACAACGTTAGATCTAAAAGACGCGTATTTCCATATACCGATGCATCCCTTGCACAGGAAATACCTAAGGTTCGTATTCGAAGGAATACATTACCAATTCAAAGTGTTCCCATTCGGAATAACGACAGCACCAAGAGTCTTTACAAAATGTCTAGCAGTAGTAGCTGCACATATCAGGAGGCAGCAAATACACGTGTTCCCGTACCTAGACGATTGGTTAATCAAAACCAACTCGCTAACAAAGTGTTTACACCACACAGATTATGTTATACAAACCCTTTACAAACTGGGTTTCTCCATCAACTATGCAAAGTCACACCTTTTGCCGTGTCAAACACAGCAATACTTAGGAGCGACAATCAACACAACAAAAGGGATAGCCACTCCAAGTCCACAAAGGGTTCAAAATTTTCACAAGGTGATACAAGCTATGTATCCAACACAAAAGATACACGCAAAGATGGTCTTAAAACTCCTAGGCATGATGTCCTCATGCATAGCCATTGTCCCAAACGCAAGATTGCACATGCGGCCCTTACAACAGTGCCTAGCATCACAATTGTCACATGCACAGGGTCACCTTCTAGATCTGGTGTTGATAGACCGCCAAACATACATCTCGCTTCTATGGTGGAACAGTACAAATTTAAACAAAGAGCGGCCTTTCCAAGACCCAGTGCCCCAATACGTGATAACAACAGATGCTTCCATGACAGGGTGGGGAGCACACCTCAATCAACACAGCATCCAAGGACAATGGGACGTACATCAAAGAATGTTTCATATAAATCACCTAGAATTGTTAGCAGTATTTCTAGCGTTGAAAGCATTCCAACCAATGATAACCCACAAATACATTCTTGTCAAAACAGACAACATGACGACAATGTATTATTTAAACAAACAGGGGGGAACACACTCGACACAGTTGTGTCTCCTCACACAAAAAATATGGCATTGGGCAATTCACAACCACATTCGCCTAATAGCACAGTTTATTCCAGGGATCCAGAACCAGCTAGCAGACAATCTCTCTCGGGATCACCAACAGGTCCACGAATGGGAAATTCACCCCCAAATCCTGAACACTTACTTCCAAATGTGGGGAACACCTCAAATAGATCTATTTGCAACAAAAGAAAACGCAAAATGCCAAAACTTCGCATCCAGGTACCCACACCGGCAATCTCAAGGCAATGCTCTATGGATGAATTGGTCAGGGATATTTGCATACGCTTTTCCCCCTCTCGATCTCCTTCCGTATCTGGTAAACAGATTGAGTCAAAACAAACTCAAACTCATTCTAATAGCACCAACATGGGCAAGACAACCTTGGTATACAACACTACTAGACCTGTCAGTAGTACCTCATGTCAAACTACCCAACAGGCCAGATCTGTTAACACAACACAAGCAACAAATCAGGCATCCAAACCCAGCATCGCTGAATCTAGCAATTTGGCTCCTGAAATCCTAGAATTTGGACACTTAAACCTCACACAGGAATGTATGGAGGTCATAAGACAAGCTAGAAGGCCATCCACTAGACACTGCTATGCAAGTAAATGGAAAAGATTTGTTTGCTACTGCCATAATAATCAAGTTCAACCATTTCATGCATCTCCAAAAGATGTTGTAGGGTATTTACTACATTTGCAAAAGTCAAATCTAGCTTTCTCTTCCATAAAGATACATCTCGCAGCAATATCTGCATACCTGCAAATTACTCATTCAACTTCCCTATTTAGAATACCTGTCATTAAAGCATTTATGGAAGGCCTAAAAAGAATTATACCACCAAGGACACCACCTGTTCCTTCATGGAACCTCAATATTGTCTTAACAAGACTCATGGGTCCACCTTTCGAACCCATGCATTCTTGCGAAATGCAATATCTAACGTGGAAAGTTGCATTTCTCATTGCCATTACATCTCTAAGAAGAGTAAGTGAAATTCAGGCATTTACTATACAAGAACCATTTATTCAAATACACAAAAATAAAGTAGTTCTAAGAACCAACCCAAAATTCTTACCAAAGGTCATCTCACCGTTCCACTTAAATCAAACAGTAGAATTGCCAGTGTTCTTTCCACAGCCAGACTCAATAGCTGAAAGAGCACTACATACATTAGACATCAAAAGAGCACTAATGTACTACATTCACAGAACAAAACTAATTAGGAAAACAAAACAACTATTTATTGCATTTCAAAAACCTCATACAGGAAATCCAATATCAAAACAAGGTATAGCTAGATGGATAGTTAGGTGCATCCAAACCTGCTATCTTAAAGCAAAGAGACAGCTGCCTATTACACCAAGGGCACACTCAACCAGAAAGAAAGGTGCTACCATGGCCTTTCTAGGAAATATTCCAATGAACGAAATATGTAAGGCAGCAACATGGTCTACGCCTCACACATTTACTAAGCACTACTGTGTAGACGTGTTATCTGCACAACAAGCCACAGTAGGTCAAGCTGTACTAAGAACTTTATTTCGAACTACTTCCACTCCTACAGGCTGAACCACCGCTTTTGGGGAGATAACTGCTTACTAGTCTATGCACAGCATGTGTATCTGCAGCTACACATGCCACCGAACGGAAAATGTCACTTACCCAGTGTACATCTGTTCGTGGCATTAGTCGCTGCAGATTCACATGCGCCCACCCGCCTCCCCGGGAGCCTGTAGCCGTTTGGAAGTAATCTTCAACATTTGTACATTTGTAAATATATTACTTTAACCTTCATTTTGTACATACTTATTCATTCCATTGCATGGGCACTATTACTAACATACACAACTCCTACCTCACCCTCTGCGGGGAAAACAATCTAACATGGAGTCGACGCCCATGCGCAATGGAATCAAAGTAGGAGGAGTCCCTCGGTCTCGTGACTCGAAAAGACTTCTTCGAAGAAAAACAACTTGTAACACTCCGACCCAACACCAGACGGCGGACTATGCACAGCATGTGAATCTGCGGCGACTAATGCCACGAACAGATGTACACTGGGTAAGTGACATTTTCCTCATGCTACAAGGGAGGGGGAAATCCAGTTAGAAGAAGGTAGCCAAACGGCTTGACAGCAAAGTCAATCATATGTTAGTAAGTAGAGAGCAGCCTCCAAACCCGCTGGTTAAAAAAAGGTCTCGAAAAGACAGCACATACACTGTCTATATGAGGTCTAAAAATGGAGTCCTGGAAATTAACTTTTATATGAATTGGCTGAGAGACCAATGATTAACGCTGAAAACTGTTAGTTACTCTAGAAAACAGAACGTATTGTATTGAGAAGATTTATCAAACTAGATACTAAGATCACCCAAAAGGGTCTTATTTGAGAACTGCAAACTGTAGGGAGAAGTAGAAATGACCTCAGAACTCAACTAGGTAGTTGGGTGTGAGTTTGGTAAATGAAGGCCGCAGCAAAGGACACATTGGAAGAGACATCTGACCTACAGAGGGATGTTTACGAAAATTTACACTAGTGGATGTAGTAAGGTAAGTAACATCTTCATTGTCAGAAATAACTTATTTTGCAGTAATCAGGTAAAGAAAACAAAAGATGTCATGGAATTTGCATGCATTCAGCTGCCTTCGTTATGCTACCAGGTCTCTCCGGATGGAGGAGATGACAATCCCCTCTCCTGATCCCACTTCTTGGCAGCAAGATTAGGGAGTGTGTCCACATCATGCCGGTCCCACTCCTAATGTCGACTAGCTGATGTAGAAACTACTTTTCAGATTCCTACATCTTCTTTTGGACGGAATTAGCTAGGGTCATGGTTATGCCCACTTCCCACCAGAAGTTGTCATCTAAAGTTTGTAGGCAACTCATTGGTTGCTTCCTGTCATGCCCTTTAACACCTCTAAATTGTGTATTTACGGGGCACCCCTGAACTCAAAAACCCAGTTTTGCCAGAACATGAGAAGAAAGATTAAGAAGAGTCACTGAGTGGCGAGAACAGCCGAAGAACTTTTAGCATGAAAACCTGCCTGCTTGCATCTCTCGACAATCACAACAGAGTGGCTTGTCCAGCAAACTGGACTACTACCAAAGCCTTGGGTAGTCTGCCAGCACCTCGAAAATCGCCACCAATCTCCCTTGGAGTTGAGAAGCTACTTCCCTGCAGACTGCAGGCACTGACAACCAGAGTCCGGTCCACTGCCTTGCAGCTCACTGGCCTGACCGATGTCACAAATGACCAGGATAAGATATCTGTGCTCTGGAGGACCACCTCTGTCACCGCACCAAGTGTGAAGACACCAGGACCTACCGGAGCTGTGCAGCACTAACCGCCGGGGCATCGGATGCCCTGCACCAACAGTGAGAGTCCATTCTGGATTTCCACTGCATGAGGACCGAGCAGCCATCGAGGAACATCAGCATCACTGAGGCCCACTTTGTGAGTGGCCCAGTAGTCTTGATAGTGCCCCTGCCAGCTGTTGGCCCCTAACCGTGAGGAGCATATTTGTACACCATCTCAGCTGCCCTAACCACTCTGCACTCGTGCGTCCCGGCCCATGTTCCGAGAACTGGCTGTAACCCCTTGCTCCAGACCCCTTGCGACCCAAGCCTCCATTTGGGAAGCTCCCCTGTGCCCTGTGCAGCCTGTTTCCTGTTGGCCCCTTTACCGTATCGTGCCCAGCTACAACCTCACCAGCACCCTGCTCCCGGTGAAACCCAGACGCCTCCCGACGAACTGCTGGTAGTACTTTGGACATTGGCCCACTACAACTCCAAACCACAAAGGTGAACCCCTGGAACTTAACTGTATGTATCTTTTTGTGTGTCTGACTTTTCCTTCCATAGGACTGCATTTTCCCTAAAGACGCACAAGTTTGAACGCCTTACTTACCTGTGAAAATTCATAACAAAGTTCTTGGTTTCAAAATATATATAAAAAGAAGTGTTATTTTTCTAATTTTGTTGCATATTTATTCTTTGTGTGTGTCTCATTTATTGCCTCTGTGAGTACAACAAATGCTTAGCACTGTCCCCTGCTAAGCCTAACTGCTCCCCCGCACTACCACTAAAGAGAGCGTTAGTATTATCTACTTTTGCCTCTGTAAACCATTTGGGGATTCCATCCCGCCATTGAGAAGGGGAGCCATATCCACTTCTCAGTCTGAACAGTGAGTTTTTTGATGGGGGGGCCCATAGTTTAAACAAATCACCTGTTCCTTATCTCCATGGAGTATAACACCAAGATATTTGTCAAAGTCACTGGTCCATTGCACCGGGTATTCACATGGTGTGGCTGTGTTGGTGTCAGTGGAAACAGTTCTGATTTTGCCCAATTGATATGGAGTCCTGAAAACCACAAAATCAAATAATTTCCTGACTACCCTGAGCGAGATTGTGAGTGGGATCACACAGAAATAGCAAAATATTTTCTGCATTCATAGAAATGAGTAGGGGGCCTAGTTGAAAACAAAGTCCGCACTGCATCTGTTTTTCTTGTAGGTGGCTTACCAGTGGATCCGGGGCAATAAGAAAAGTAACGGTGATGAGGGGCACCCCTGACACGTATCTCTAGCAAGTATAAATTGACCAGTTAGTGATCCATTCACTTGGAGCTGTGCCACCGGTTTGGAATACAGGACATAATTAATGCAATGTATCCTGTAGCAATCCCTAGTTTCTGGAGCGTAGCATGAAGGAAAGGCCACTTCAGAGAGTCGAAGGCCTTTTCTGTGCCAAGTAAAGCAAGGGTAGGAGGTGAAAAATGTGCGGAGGTTAAAGGCTGTGAACCTGTGGGGAACAAGACTTGTTTGGACTGGGGGGATGATCAGATCCATTAACAACGCTAGTCTGGTGGATTTTACTTTGGCAAGAATGTTATTATCGTAATTTACTAAGGAGAGGGGGCTGATATGAGGTGCAAAGGTGGGTCCTTATTAGGTTTAAGTAGGAGGGTAATTTCTGCCTCCTGAAGCAAGGGCGGTAACACACCCTCTTCAATATGTATATTCAAAAAATGGGAAATAGGATAGATTTACATGTTCTGTTAAAAAAAGAAAAAAAAAGCCCATTCAAACCGTCAAGGCCAGGGGCATTTGTGCCACTCAATGCATCAATAGCCTGTGCTATTTCTTCTGCAGATATAGGTTTGTTCAGAAAGTGGCGTTGTGCATTTGTGATCCACACAATGTCAAATTCATCAAAGTAAGCCCCCCTGGCATTATTGTCAAATGTCAGTTTGATGGAGTAACGTTCCTCAAAATAGTGGAGTAGTGTATCAGCGATATCGACACGGAAAGTGACTTGCCTGTTATTGTCAAGAAGCAATTCAGGTATGTAGTCAGGACCACAGTTGGGACATATCACTTGTGCCAATCTGCTACAGGGACGTTCACCCCCACCCCCCCCCCACTTTTGCCTGATGTTTATGCTACCTTGACTGAGAGTATGCTGGGGTCCTGCTAACCACACCCCAGCACCAGTGTTCTTTCACTTAAAATGTACCATTGTTTCCACAATTGGCACACCTCTGGCACACATATAAGTCCCTGGTAAAAGGTACCAGTGGTACCAAGGGCTCTGTGACTAAGGAAGGTCCCTAAGGGCTGCTGCATGTGTTGTGCCACACTAAGGGACCCCTTACCTAACACATGCACACTGCCATTGCAGATTGTGTGTGTTGATGGAGAGAAAAAGGCAAAGACGACATGGCATCCCCCTCAGGGTGCCATGCCCACAAAACACTGCCTGTGGCATAGGTTAGTCACCCCTCTAGCAGGCCTTACAGCCCTAAGGCAGAGTGCACTATACCACAGATGAGAGCATAGCTCCATGAGCAATATGCCCCTACAGTGTCTAAGTCCATTCTTAGACATTGTAAGTGTGGCCATATTAAGTATATGGTCTGTGTGTTTGTCAAACACAGTTCTATAATGGCTACACTGAGTACTGGGAAGTTTGGTATCAAACATCTCAGCACAATAAACCCACACTGATGCCAGTGTTGGGTTTATTACAAAATGCACACAGAGGGCATCCTAGAGATGCCCCCTGTATTTTACCTAGGCCTCTAGTGTAGGACTGACTGGTCTGTGCCAGCCTACCACTAAGAGACGAGTTTCTGACCCAACTACCACGACCACAAGCCCACGCGCCATCAACCACCTCAAGTGCATCCTGGTCAACGCTCGTTCCGTCCACAAGCACGCCGTTGAACTTTGGGACCTCCTGGACTCCACAGCCCCGGACGTCGCCTTCATCACGGAGACATGGATGAACGCCTCCTCTGCTCCAGACATCGCTACCGCCATCCCCGAAGGCTACAAGATCTCCAGAAAAGACCGCACCAACCAAGTAGGAGGAGGTGTCGCCATCATCTTCAAAGACTCCATCAGCGTCACCACCTCCACCGAAGACCCCCCCCTCGCCGCTGAACACCTGCATTTTCAGATTCCCACCGACCCAAGGACCACCCTCAGAGGATCCCTCGTCTACCGTCCTCCCGGACCTCGCGCCTCTTTCAGCGACGCCATCGCCGACTTCATCTCCCCGCACGCCCTCGCCTCACCGGACTACATCCTCCTAGGCGACCTCAACTTCCATCTGGAACAAAACAACGACCCCAACACCACCACCCTGCTCGACAACCTCGCCAACCTCGGCCTCAAACAACTGGTGAACACCGCCACCCACATCGCCGGACACACGCTCGACCCTATCTTCTCCGCCAGCAAACACGTCTTCTTCAGCCACACCTCTGCCCTACACTGGACCGACCACAGCTGCGTCCACTTCACATTCCGACGCGAGACCTCCCACCTCCGCACCTAACCCATCCCTCGTCGACAGTGGAACAAGATCCCTGAAGAGCAACTCTTCTCCGCTCTCGCCGCCAACCAACCCACCCTCACCACCGACCCCAACGACGCAGCTCTCAACCTCACAAACTGGATCTCCAACTGCGCTGACAACCTTGCTCCCCTCAAACGCACGCATCGACAGACCAACACCAAAAAACCTCTCTGGTTCTCTGACACCCTCAAAGAATCAAAGAAAACTTGTCGTGCCCTTGAGAAGGCCTGGCGCAAGGACCACACCGCTGACAACATGACCGCCCTCAAGAACGCTACACGCGAACACCACCACCTGATCCGCACTGCCAAAAGGAACTTTTTCACCGACAGACTAGACAAAAACAGCCACAACAGCAGAGAACTCTTCAGCATCGTCAAAGAGTTCTCCAACCCCAGCGCCAGTGCCAACGCCGTCACGCCCTCACAGGATTTGTGCGAATCCCTCGCCACTTTCTTCCATCGCAAGATCAGCGACCTCCACGACAGCTTCGGACACCAGACCCAACCATACACCACTGAACCCGCTTCCCCGGACATCACCCTCAACAACTGGACCCACATCAACACGGAAGAAACCAAATCCATCATGAACTCTATCCACTCCGGCGCCCCTTCGGACCCCTGCCCGCACTTCATCTTTAACAAAGCCGACGACATCATCGCCCGCACCTCCAGACCGTCTTCAACTCTTCTTTTTCTTCTGCTACCTTCCCCGAATGCTGGAAGCACGCTGAAGTCAACGCCCTACTAAAGAAACCTACGGCTGACCCAAGCGACCTGAAAAACTTCCGCCCCATCTCTCTTCTACCTTTCCCAGCCAAGGTAATAGAAAAGACCGTCAACAAACAGCTGACCACCTTCCTGGAAGACAACAACCTGCTCGACCCTTCACAAACCGGATTCCGAACCAACCACAGCACGGAAACCGCCCTCATCTCAGTCACAGACGACATCAGAACCCTGATGGACAACGGTGAAACAGTCGCCCTCATTCTCCTCGACCTCTCGGCTGCCTTTGACACCGTCTGTCACCGCACCCTAATCACCCGCCTACGCTCCACCGGGATCCAAGGCCAGGCCCTGGACTGGATCGCCTCCTTCCTCGCTAACCGCTCCCAAAGAGTTTACCTCCCTCCGTTTCGCTCAGAACCCACCAAGATCATCTGCGGCGTACCTCAAGGCTCATCGCTCAGCCCGACACTCTTCAATGTCTACATGAGCCCCCTCGCCGACATCGTACGCAAGCACGACATCATCATCACCTCCTACGCCGACGACACCCAACTTGTACTCTCCCTCACCAAGGACCCCGCCAGCGCCAAGACCAACCTACAAGAGGGTATGAAGGACGTCGCAGATTGGATGAGGCTCAGCCGCCTAAAGCTGAACTCTGAAAAAACGGAAGTCCTCATCCTCGGCAACACCCCGTCCGCCTGGGACGACTCCTGGTGGCCCACGGCCCTCGGCACCGCACCGACCCCCGCAGACCACGCCCGCAACCTCGGCTTCATCTTGGACCCTCTTCTCACCATGACCAAGCAAGTCAACGCCGTGTCCTCCGCCTGCTTCCTCACTCTCCGCATGCTCCGCAAGATCTTCCGCTGGATCCCCGCCGACACCAGAAAAACCGTGACCCACGCCCTTGTCACGAGTCGCCTGGACTACGGCAATACCCTCTACGCCGGGACCACCGCCAAACTCCAAAACCGCCTGCAACGCATCCAAAACGCCTCGGCCCGCCTCATCCTCGACGTACCCCGCAACAGCCACATCTCCGCACACCTGAGACACCTGCATTGGCTCCCAGTCAGCAAAAGGATCACCTTCCGTCTTCTCACCCACGCACACAAAGCCCTCCACAACAAGGGACCGGAATACCTCAACAGACGCCTCAGCTTCTACGTCCCCACCCGCCCCCTCCGCTCCGCTGGCCTCGCACTTGCTGCCGTCCCTCGCACCCGCCGCTCCACGGCGGGTGGGAGATCTTTCTCCTTCCTGGCGGCCAAGACCTGGAACTCCCTCCCCACCAGCCTCAGGACCACCCAGGACCACTCCGCTTTCCGGAGACTCCTAAAGACTTGGCTGTTCGAGCAGCGATAACCCCCCCTTTCCCCCCTAGCGCCTTGAGACCCGCACGGGTGAGTAGCGCGCTTTATAAATGTTAATGATTTGATTTGATTTGGGGTGAGGGCCTTTGTGCCCTGTAAGGCCAGAAACAAAGCTTGGTCTGGGTGGAGGTGCTTCACACCTCCCCCCTGCAGGAACTGTAACACCTGGCGGTGAGCCTCAAAGGCTCAGGCCTCGTGTTACAGTGGCCCAGGGAACTCCAGCTAGTGAAGATGCCCGCCCCCTCGGGCAAGCCCCCACTTTTGGCAGCCAGTTCGGTGGGAAACTTAAGAAAAACAAGGAGTGACCACTTCAGCTAGGTCCACCCCTAAGGTGTACAGAGCTGAAGTGACCCCTCCCTGCAGAATCCTCCATCTTGGTTTGAGGACAGGGATCAATAAGGATAGGAATGTGCCCGCCTCCCCAAAGGGAGTGGACACAAGGAGGGTGTAGCCACCCTCCAGGACAGTAGCCATTGTCTACTGCCCTCTGACCCCTGTAACACCCCTAAATCTTGTATTTAAGGGCTTCCTTGAACCCAGTTCACCAGATTCCTGGCGACCTACAAGAAGAAGAACTGCTAAGTTGAAACCCCCAGCAGAGAAGAAGGAAGATGACAACTGCTTTAGCCCCAGCCCTACGGGCCTGTCTCCTGCTTCAAAGAACCTGCAAAAAGACCAGTGACGCGTCCAGCGGGACCAGTGACTTCTTCCAACTCGAGAGGACTTCCCTGCACCCACAATTACCAAGAACTGCCGAGGACAGCGGCTCTGTCTAAGAAAACCTACAACCAAGGACTCCCACCTCACTCTGGATGCGTGTTCAGGTGGTCCACCCAGCAAGAGGGGGCCCCCAGGTGATTGTGAGCAAGTCCCCACCCTGGGTTGAGCTCTCCACACCGACACCTACAGAGGGAATCTCGAGGGCCCCCCGGACTGCGAAGCTCCGGATGATGTCCGACACCTAAGAAAAACACTGCACCCGCAGCCCCCAGGCCTTGGAGAAACCAACCCCTGGTGCATCAACGTCCATCAGGTGACACTCCTCCCCTGTCCGACTGGTGGTGTGCCCGAGACAGCCCCCTAGACCTCACCTGCAGCCTCTGAATGACCTCCAGGGTCTCCTCATAGACCAGCATTGGAAACCCGACGTCCTGTTTGCACCCTGTAGCCCCTGGGCCGCTAAGAGTGTGTATTTGGTGCCTACTTGTGGCCCCTCCAGTGCTCTTCTAATTCCCCCTGGTCTGCAGGTACTTAGCTTTTGGCTGATTGGATTCTGAGTAGCACCCTCCTTCTCCCCCAACCAAACTTGAACCCCAAACGGTGGACTTCCTAAAACCGGGAGACTGAGACTGTAAGTGTTGCACTTACCTCTAAACAGATCTAACTTTTCTTCCCCCTAGGAACTGTTGATAAATGCACTGTCCACTTTTAAAATAGCTTTTTGCCATATTAAGAAAACTGTGTACATTTTTGTAGGATGTTGGCTCTGTATATACTATCTCAAAGTGAGAGATAGTGTGCACAGAGTCCAAGGGTTCCCCTTAGAGGTTGATGGTGGCAAAATTAGATAATACTTATGCTCTGTTTTGTGGTACTGTGGTCAAGCAGTGAGCTTATCAGAGGGCAGGGTTAAGCATTTGTTGTACACACACAGGCAATACATGAGAACACATACTCAAAGACTTAACTCCAGGCCAATAGGTTTTTATATAGAAAAATATATTTTGTTAATTTATTTTAGAACCACAAGATTCAAGATTTTAGATAAGTACATAAATTGTAAGGTACTTCACACAGGTAAGTATAGAACTTTGATTTAAAACAGTAGTACACACAGTTTTTGTTAAAATGTCAATAAGCTATTTTAAAAGTGGACACAGTGCAAAAATCAACAGTTCCTGGGGGAGGTAAGTTTTGGTTAGTTTCTCAGGTAAGTAAAGCACTTACAAGTTCAGTCTCCTGGTCATAGGCAGAAAATATACTTTTGCCATTTAAAGACAATTGGTCTGGAGTTAAGTCACTGGGAGTGTGCTTCTATAGTCTGTGTACAACAAATGCTTTGCACTAACCTCTGATTAGCCTAACTGCTCGAGCACAGTACCACAAGAAGAGAGCATTAGTATTATCTACTTTAGCCACTGTTAAGCCTCTGGGGAACCCCTGGACTCTGTGCACACTATATCTCATTTTGATACAGTATATACAGAGCCATCTTCCTACAGCGGGTCTCACTCTTCTGCGTCTGTCTGCACAATCCCTGCTGTTTACCTCGTGTTTCACCAGCTCCAATGCCTCCTGCTTCCAGAGGGCCACTCCTTGTCCCCATGGCCTCTTCTTTGCCGAGCAGCCACTAGGTGGGCTTGCCACTCTCTGCGGCCTACAGTCGACCCCTCTGGGCTCATCTGGTCTTTCTGGAGGTGCACAGACTTTAGTCCCACTAGTTGATGGTGAACATTCCGTCTTGTTACAACTGTTGACTCACTCTTCAGTGGCCTTGCTGAGTTCACTAACATGGCTCAAGTGCCATCAGTCAGCACTTCTGGGATGATGAATGATGTCCGGACACAACAGGTCTTCACCCCTTGAGTCCGTTATAAAAACCCCATTGTTATGCACAGTTTCGTTCTTATCACCACCAACATCTCAACTGTCACTTCCCATGGGATCAAAAATATATTCATCCAAACGATTACTAGAAAAACCTGCCCTAATACATTGAGCCTTGTCGTCTTCATTAGGGCAGGACTGATTCTCTTTTGTGCCACTGTGGACATTCATGATAGATCCACGAAAGACTACTTATGCCTCACTAAATTTCTGAAATACGCCCCATCACTTCCTGACAGATTCTTTTTTTTTTTCACTTTCCTTTTACCAGCGATCTTGGCAGTTTTCTCCCTTTCATCATGAGAGCATAATTATTCCTCAGTCTCTGAGTCCTTACCGAACTTCTTTATATTGTAAAACATTTTTTACTTCTTCCTTGAAAGAAATGTGTTATTCTTGCTGAATAAACATCAGTATACTTTCCTTTTTAACAACTTCAGTAATTTATCCTTCCTTCTCCATAATCTTCAATAAAATACTGAAGCCTTACTCAAAAGTCCACACAACAGCAGAAATCAAATGTCTGTCAGTGTTAACCACATGATCCCCATGTATCCTGCTTGCCAAACCTCTCTTGATAGTCCAAATGAAAAAAAAACACTGACTGCTGAGAGAAACTCTTCCTTAGCTAAGGGCCTTGTATTGAGTGCACATGCTGTAATAGCGTATTCAAAGATGGCTGCCGGAAGTGAGATTGAGGGCATCCTCAAGCGTGTGCATGCTCAGTCCCCAATCGCAACAGACCTTGCTCATGCTGCTCTCTCATACAAAGAAACACAAATCTTTTTCCCAAGGAGGCGGAAGGCCCACATGAAGGATCCTTGAAGCCTAAAGTGCTGCTTCTCTAACTGTTTATGGTAAGCTGAGCCCACACTTTGCGTACCACCTGTCAACGGTCCCCAACTACCATATACATTTTTAAGCAGAACAAAAAGACCAAGTTTCCAAACACCCATTAATTTGTAAGTTGGTTATTAACCCCAATAGATTGCCAGGAACACTTATCAATCTAATATTTCTGAATAATACTTCTAACCCCAGATTTCTTACCTTTTGAATAAACTCCTGTGAATCAGACTGGATCCGGAGACTTTCAACCAGTACCTCTGTGGGCTGGTAGGTGGCATTGTGTGTTCTCCACCAAACTTTTTTGGCTTTGGAAGGGTCGTGAAGAACCACATATAAGCAAAACCCATGCTAGTGTACGGCAGCTCCTTTCTTTCTGCGCCACCCGATGCACAACCAGATGACTCCTTATCTCTCTCGAGGCAAAATTCTACAAAGTACTTCAGAATTTACCCGAGAATTCTAGTGTGCAAAGGACTGTCACCCCACTAAAACCACAGGGTTGAAACCTTGTAGGGCCTTTTGCAAGCAAATGTCTGTGACTGATTGTAGGAAGTTGGCTCTGTATGTGCTATTTCAAAGTAAGGAATAGCATGCACAGAGTCCAAGGGTTCCCCTTAGAGGTAAAATAGTGGTAAAAATAGATAATACTAATGCTCTATTTTGTGGTAGTGTGGTCGAGCAGTAGGCTTATCCAAGGAGTAGTGTTAAGCATTTGTTGTACATACACATAGACAATAAATGAGGTACACACACTCAGAGACAAATCCAGCCAATAGGTTTTGTTATAGAAAAATATCTTTTCTTAGTTTATTTTAAGAACCACAGGTTCAAATTTAACATGTAATATCTTGTTTGAAAGGTATTGCAGGTAAGTACATTAGGAACTTTGAATCATTTCAATTGCATGTATACTTTTCAAGTTATTGACAAATAGCTATTTCAAAAGTGGACACTTAGTGCAATTTTCACAGTTCCTGGGGGAGGTAAGTTTTTGTTAGTTTTACCAGGTAAGTAAGACACTTACAGGGTTCAGTTCTTGGTCCAAGGTAGCCCACCGTTGGGGGTTCAGAGCCACCCCAAAGTCACCACACCAGCAGCTCAGGGCCGGTCAGGTGCAGAGTTCAAAGTGGTGCCCAAAACGCATAGGCTAGAATGGAGAGAAGGGGGTGCCCCGGTTCCGGTCTACTTGCAGGTAAGTACCCGCGTCTTCGGAGGGCAGACCAGGGGGGTTTTGTAGGGCACCGGGGGGGACACAAGCCCACACAGAAATGTCATCCTCAGCAGCGCGGGGGCGGCCGGGTGCAGTGTAGAAACAAGCGTCGGGTTTGCAATGTTAGTCTACGAGAGATCAACGGATCTCTTCAGCGCTGCAGGCAGGCAAGGGGGGGGCTTCCTCGGGGAAACCTCCACTTGGGCGAAGGAGAGGGACTCCTGGGGGTCACTTCTCCAGTGAAAGTCCGGTCCTTCAGGTCCTGGGGGCTGCGGGTGCAGGGTCTCTTCCAGGCGTCGGGACTTAGGTTTCAGAGAGTCGCGGTCAGGGGAAGCCTCGGGATTCCCTCTGCAGGCGGCGCTGTGGGGGCTCAGGGGGGACTGGTTTTGGTACTCACAGTCGTAGAGTAGTCCGGGGGTCCTCCCTGAGGTGTTGGTTCTCCACCAGCCGAGTCGGGGTCGCCGGGTGCAGTGTTGCAAGTCTCACGCTTCTTGCGGGGAGTTGCAGGGTTCTTTAAAGCTGCTTCTTGAAACAAAGTTGCAGTCTTTTTGGAGCAGGTCCGCTGTCCTCGGGAGTTTCTTGTCGTCGTCGAAGCAGGGCAGTCCTCAGAGGATGCAGAGGTCGCTGGTCCCTTTGGAAGGCGTCGCTGGAGCAGAGTTCTTTGGAAGGCAGGAGACAGGCCGGTGAGTTTCTGGAGCCAAGGCAGTTGTTGTCTTCTGGTCTTCCTCTGCAGGGGTTTTCAGCTAGGCAGTCCTTCTTCTTGTTGTTGCAGGAATCTCATTTTCTAGGGTTCAGGGTAGCCCTTAAATACAAAATTTAAGGGCGTGTTTAGGTCTGAGGGGTTAGTAGCCAATGGCTACTAGCCCTGAGGGTGGGTACACCCTCTTTGTGCCTCCTCCCAAGGGGAGGGGGTCACAATCCTAACCCTATTGGGGGAATCCTCCATCTGCAAGATGGAGGATTTCTAAAAGTTAGAGTCACTTCAGCTCAGGACACCTTAGGGGCTGTCCTGACTGGCCAGTGACTCCTCCTTGTTGCTTTCTTTGTTCCCTCCAGCCTTGCCGCCAAAAGTGGGGGCCGTGGCCGGAGGGGGCGGGCAACTCCACTAAGCTGGAGTGCCCTGCTGGGCTGTGACAAAGGGGTGAGCCTTTGAGGCTCACCGCCAGGTGTTACAGCTCCTGCCTGGGGGAGGTGTTAGCATCTCCACCCAGTGCAGGCTTTGTTACTGGCCTCAGAGTGACAAAGGCACTCTCCCCATGGGGCCAGCAACATGTCTCTAGTGTGGCAGGCTGCTGGAACTAGTCAGCCTACACAGACAGTCGGTTAAGTTTCAGGGGGCACCTCTAAGGTGCCCTCTGGGGTGTATTTTGCAATAAAATGTACACTGGCATCAGTGTGCATTTATTGTGCTGAGAAGTTTGATACCAAACTTCCCAGTTTTCAGTGTAGCCATTATGGTGCTGTGGAGTTCGTGTTTGACAGACTTCCAGACCATATACTCTTATGGCTACCCTGCACTTACAATGTCTAAGGTTTTGTTTAGACACTGTAGGGGTACCATGCTCATGCACTGGTACCCTCACCTATGGTATAGTGCACCCTGCCTTAGGGCTGTAAGGCCTGCTAGAGGGGTGTCTTACCTATACTGCATAGGCAGTGAGAGGCTGGCATGGCACCCTGAGGGGAGTGCCATGTCGACTTACTTGTTTTGTCCTCACTAGCACACACAAGCTGGCAAGCAGTGTGTCTGTGCTGAGTGAGAGGTCTCCAGGGTGGCACAAGACATGCTGCAGCCCTTAGAGACCTTCCTTGGCATCAGGGCCCTTGGTACTAGAAGTACCAGTTACAAGGGACTTATCTGGATGCCAGGGTCTGCCAATTGTGGATACAAAAGTACAGGTTAGGGAAAGAACACTGGTGCTGGGGCCTGGTTAGCAGGCCTCAGCACACTTTCAATTGTAAACATAGCATCAGCAAAGGCAAAAAGTCAGGGGGCAACCATGCCAAGGAGGCATTTCCTTACACTGATCCTCATCCAATCTTTCTTTGGTGCTTGGTTTCAGACCACAAATTCAAGGCCTGTAGTGACTGCGCCTTGATGAATCAGAAGACCACCTGGGGCCGTGAGGTAAAGCTATATATGTCACAAAACACCAGAAGACTCCAGGCTGTGACCGGTAGGGGTAAGGTTCTCATCCTGTTCGTGTCTTCGTGACTTTGACACATCTGTGTGGTGGTTGAAATATATCAGGTAAGTCTAAAAAAAAAAAAAAAAAGAAGCAGAAGAAGTCCAAGTGGTACTCTGCCCCTTCCAGCCGTTCTCAGGCTCTTGGGAAGGTGTGAGATCGTAAACATGCTTCTCAGTCTTACTCCTTAACTCAGTCTCGGTTAGTGCTGACTTTGACCAGTGTTTCTGGTGACGTTGGTGACTGCAACAAATTCAGGAATTCTTTGGTGCGCCTCCTTTACATGCTGCTAGGTCTTTCTAGTGAGCCTTACGGCTCCAAGGAACCATGAAGGAGTCCATTGATGGGTGTAACCTGGGCTCCAGTTTGAACTTCTGGGACTGTTTCGGGTCCTGCACCGGCTTCAGTACAGATGTCTGTTCTGGTGTCATAACCCACCCCACACCTCCAAGTATCAATGCTGAAAGCAGACGATGAAGTGCAACTTATATTGCTCTCTGAGCTGACTCCGCTTTGATTTCAATCAAGACTGCCTTCCAGAAACTCATCGTGTACAGACTCCTTGCCTCAAAAAAGTACTAAGATGATTCATAATCTTTTCAATACTGACTCGGACAGTGATGTTATGGTAAAGGCGATGAGTTTGCTCATCCATGCACTGACAGCTGGCATGTTGAGCTACAAGACACGAGTTGGCTGGATACTTCTTTGACACTGTACAGCTGTCTCCACCTAGACCTGCTACTGAAAAAGTGACTCCTTCGCAGTGGTGATGTAAAGGGCGGTTGCGTTCCACGGCTTGTAGCAACTACTTCTTTTGAGGTACCAACTAGTATACTAATCAATGTTCTCCAGTCCGGACAGACCACTACAGAGCCCTTATTGCCTTTTAATGCGGCCCGTACCGACACCTTCCTAGGGGCATGAGCAAGACCATGTTACGGGCCGCTGCTACGTAAGCAGATATCGAGGCAACATTGTCCTGCCCTGGTAGAACTGGCTTTCTTAACAAAACATCCGACCCCAGAAAGTTCAGTGGTTCAAGCGTTCACGAGCAGAGTCAACCCAAACGCCTTTCACACCACACCACCAGAGTCAATGTGCCTCAAAACATTTCGGAAAAGCATAATCTCTTCTACCAGTCTGGCACTCAGGTATGTTAACGCCAGCTGCCTATTGTGCACATAGATTCTCACACCCTTTTGGACTTTTTCATTCAGGTTCTACCTGCTATACCAGAGGACTTGCTAGCACTCAAGGCCTTCAGGATGCCCCTGATGCAGCAAAATTCACAATTCGTTGTAGGCTACATACCACAGATTGCCTTAGTTAAATGATGACACTTTGAAGACATGCCTGTATAAAATGTATGGGCAACTCTAGAGTTGTGCAACCCTCCCTGATGGATGTTCCTTTCGATGACTCTCGCCTATTCGCTGAAAAGCAGACAAAGCCTGTAGGAAAGTACCCTCTTTTTGGCATGGTTACCCCCACTTTTTGCTTGTTGTCAGTATATTTTGACTGTGTTCAATGTGATCCTGCTAACCAGGACACCAGTGACTGTGCTCTCTCCCTTCAAATGTGGTTGCGTGGACCACACACCCCACATTTGACATACTGGTGCCCCCATATAAGTCCCTAATATATGGTACCCCAGGTTTTGGGCACCAAGGGTCCCCCATGGGCTGCAGCATGTTATGCCACCCATGGGAAGCCATTGCAAAGTGTATCTGCAGGCCTGCCATTGCAGCCTGCGTGAAAGGGTGCACTTCAGGTCATTTCAACAGGTCACTGTAAGTCACCCTTATGGTAGGCCCTCCTAGCCCAGGGGGCAGGGTGCAGGTACCTCTGTGTGAGGGCATCCCTGCATATGCAGAGGTACCCCCACGAACTCCAGCTCCATTTTCCTGGACTTCGTGAGTGTGGGGATGCCATTTTACGTGTGTACTGGACATAGGTCACTACCTATGTTTAGCTACATAAAGGTAACTCTGAACCTAGGCATGTTTAGTATCAAACATGTCAGAATCCTACCCCAATACTGTTGCCAGCATTGGTTGTATGATTCCATGCGCTCTGTGGACTTAGAGGACCCCCAGCATTGCTCCTATCAGCTTTCTGGGATTTTCCAGGCAGCCTAAGATGCTGCCACCCCGCAGACGGGTTTCTGCCGGCCTGCTGCTTGACCAGCTCAAGCCCAGGAAGGCAGAACAAAGGATTTCCTTTGGGAGATGTGTGTAACACCCTCTCCCTTTGTAAATAAGTGTTACATGGCTTGGAAGGGGTAGCTTCCCAAAGCCACTGGTATGCTTTGAAGGGCACATTTGGTGCCCTCCTTACATAAACAAGTCTGCACCTGTTCAGGGACCCCCGACCCCTGCTCTGGCACAGAACAGGACGATGGAAAGGGGAGTGACCACTCCCCTGCCCATCACCACCCCAGGGGTGGTGTTCAGAGCTCATCCAGAGGGTCCCTTGATTCTGCCATCTTGAATCCAAAGTGGGCAGATGCCTCTGGGAGCACCTAAGTGGCGAGGTCAGGCAGGTGACGTCAGAGCTCCCTACTGATAGGTGCTTACTTGGCTAGGTGCCCAGTCCTCCTTCAAGGCCTATTAGGGTCTTCCTCTTGGGTGGGTCCTCAGATTCGACGGGAAAGACTCCAGCAGGACTCCTCTGCTCTGTTTACTTCGACTTCTGGCCACTGGAACCACAACTGGACCCTACAGGAATCTACAGTCTGCAGCTACAGTGACGAGACTGCTCTGCAACATTTGTTTCTCCAGCAACTGCAACATTTACCCAGCTGTGCATCCTCCGAGGGCAGCAAGTCTTCAGTCTGCACAAGAAGGAATCTCCCTTCGAAAGAGTCACTTCCATGCATCCACAGGTACCAACTACAACGATGACTGGCTGCGTGGATCTCCTCTCATCCTGAGCTGCGTGGGTCCTGCATCACAGGTGGTGGTCTGGAGTGGCCCCCTTGGTCCTTTCTGCCAGCTGTCCAGCTTTGGTGAAGGTAAGCCCTTGCCTTCCCATACAGGACTGTACCCCTGTGAACCACGTCTCTTGCAGCTACCAAGGGTTGTTGGCATCTCCACCAAGGGATCTTCAGGCTCCGTGTAGCCCCAGCACTCCTACCTGCGACGCACAGCCTTCTGCGTGCTTCTCCTGTGGCGTGGGACCCTTATCTGTCGTACCTCGTGGGTCTCTCTGTGACTCCTGGGCTCCTTGCCTGTGGGTCTTCTGTGGGGGCTGCCTTTCTTCTGTGGACTTTCTGCCCTGCTGCTGATCCCTTGGGACTCCCCCTGCCCCCGCACCCCTATGGGTTGAGTCCTCCTGGCCCTTGCTGGTCCCCGGCAGCCCCACTTTCCGTCTATCACGACTCTTGTCTTGGCCAAGGCTTGTAGCTGACTTTTCCACACCACAGACAGACTGCAATTTTCCTTCCAACATGGGACATCGCCTGCATCCTCCATGAACTCTTAACCGACTCCAGGGCTGCATTCCTTACCGCCTTCACTCTACCGTCGACATACTCCTGGAACTTCAGGCTCCGTGTAGCCCCAGCACTCTTGCCTGCGACGCACAGCCCTCTGCGTGCTTCTCCTGTGGCGTGGGACCCTTATCTGTCGTGCCTCGTGGGTCTCTCTGTCACTCCTGGGCTCCTTGCCTGTGGGTCTTCTGTGGGGGCTGCCTTTCTTCTGTGGACTTTCTGCCCTGCTGCTGATCCCCTGGGACTCCCCCTGCCCCCCGCACCCCCATGGGCTTGTAGCTGACTTTTCCACGCCACAGACAGACTGCAATTTTCCTTCCGACGTGGGACATCGCCTGCATCCTCCATGAACTCTTAACCGACTCCAGGGCTGCATTCCTTACCGCCTTCACTCTACCGTCGACCCACTCCTGGAACCACAGACGGGTGGGTAGTGGCTCCTGTCCGCGAGATCTGGACTTGGTCCCCTTCTCTCTCAGGTCTTCCTCTTCAGGAATCCACCAGTGGTTTCTTGCAGTCTTGTCTGGGTGTTACATTATCCTTATTTCCAGTCCTTTTGGTAGTTTGGGGGAAAATCCCGTAACTTTCTGCTTTCTTCCTGGTCGCTGGTGAGCACTCTGGTACTCACATTAGGGGTTTCCTGGTTCCTCCAACTTCCCTCTTCCGATTCCACTTCCTTGGGTGCGTCCCGACTCTCACAATCCACTTTTTTTTTTAGGGTATTGTATTGTATTGTATTGTATTGTATTGTATTGTATTGTAATAGTATTTATATAGCGCTTACTACTGCTGACGAGGCGCAAACGCGCTTTTTGGCGAGTAGCACACTACTGTGGAACCCAACAAGAATTAGTGATGGATTAGTATCGGGATATGGTTTGGTCCCCACAGGCCTTCATTATTGCCTATTGCATTTCACTGTTTTCTATTGCTTTCTATGTCTATTTTGAATACTACTGCACATACAATAGTGTTTACTTACCTCTGGTAGGAGAATTGCCTACCTATTCATTTAGTACGTGTCACTAAAATAAAATACCTTTATTTTTGTAACACTGTGTGGTTCTTTCATGTGTGTGTGTAAGTGCTGTGTGGCTACAGTGGTATTGCATGAGCTTTGCATGTCTCCTAGATAAGTCTTGACTGCTAGAGAGCCTGGCTTTTAGACACTGTCTACACTTTACTAAGAAGGGGATAGTTGGACCTGGTATAAGGTGATAATACTATGGGTACTCACCACACACCAGGCCAGCTTCCTACACAGCCCTTAAACGCTCTAAAGACAGCAGAGCCATAGCACTCTCCTTAGGCCTGCCTGCCCCTAAGACATCAATTCCGCTGGCAGGTTAGCCCCCTCAGTGGCAGGAGCTTTCAATACCTCAGCAAATGGCCGCTAAGCCGATGCAGGAAGACCACACCTCTTTTCTGACAATGGCCACGGCACCCCAGAATATTATGGAGAGCAAGCAGCCCAGTTCCCGGTCACTCCAACTGCTGCAGCTGCTCCGTCTTATTTTAGACCTTAGCCCAGGTCTTGTCTTTTCTCGACTCTGAAAAGAGGATGATAACATTAGACCTGAGGAATGCTTATTTGCACGTCCTTGTCCTGCAGGCCCACATGTGTTACCTGCGGTTCACAGTGGGACAAGAGCACTTTCATTTCACTGTGCTCCTCTTTAGTCCCACCAGTGCACCTCAGGTGTGCATGAAGTGATGAAGGTGGCTGCAACTCATCTTGAGAGGTCGAAATTACCAGTTTTCTCTACCTCGATGACTTGCTGTGGAAGAAGGGCTAGCTCCAGGTTGGCGTTACCCACCTCCAGACTATGGAAAACCCTTTGACCTCCTAGGGTTTCACCCTATGACGGTGGGGCTACTGGGGTTGGTGGTCTCCTCCATCCTACTGGCTTAGCGTGCCAGGGGCCATATAAGAGCTCAGCGGTGGGATATGAAATGCCGGTGGCCACAGCATCAGGGGCATCTCTTGGAATCAGTCCTGATTTCCGAGGTGACAGAAAAAGACCTGCTGTGGTGGCTGCCGGACTGTGATTGGGTCAGCGATAGTCCCCTCTCCCTTCCCCACCAAGAGCTGTCAGTGGTGATTGTTGGATCGCTTCTGGTTGGAGTAGCCATCTGCGAGAGGTGGAGACCAGAGACATCTGATCTCCGGTGGAGACCAGAGACATCTGATCTCCGGTGGAGACCAGAGACATCTGATCTCCGGTGGAGACCAGAGACATCTGATCTCCGGTGGAGACCTGGGTCCATATCAGTCTTCTGGAATAGTGGGCCATTTGCTTTGCTTTGCTTTGAAAGCCTACCGACTGTCTAGCAAATGGAGGCTGGTGCAGATGATTGCAGACAACTTCAATGCCAAGGGATCCTGCAACATGCAGGGTGGTTGGGGTTATGAATCCTATGTCAAGTGCTGCTGTGCATTTAGAAGGCCTGGAGCACCAAAGAATTTTCTTGGCAATGAAACACCTGGCACGGTCTTTCCACGCCGGGGCGGACAAAGTCAGCCGCCAATGCTTTGTGGATTATGAATGCCAGCTACACCGAGAGATGGCACAAGTTAACTTCAGCTAGTGGGGAGCCACTGCTGAAAATGTGCGATGTCAGCGTTTTTGCACATTGGAGTTCTTTAGACATGTCTTTCTTGGAGATGCATTTCATGTAGAGTGGAGCTCGGAGCTCCTGTATGCTTTTCTGACACTTCCTCTCCTGCCTCCAGTTCTGATGCAGATCAGGAACAACTGGGCACAAATCATCATAGATGCATCGGACTGGGCAATGAGTGTGTGATACCTGGAACTCCTGCGCATGAGCATCTCTCCTTCTAACAAGGCTGCCGCTTCTGGAGGACCTTCTGTTGCATCAGCAAGGAAGGGCTCTGCCTCCAGGCTTACGTAATCTACATCTCCTTGCTTGGAGATTTAGAAGGAGCAGTTGATCTCATTTGTCCTCCTTTCCAAAGTAGTTGATGTCATTCTAGCAGCCCGGCATCCCTCCACAAAATCATTTTGTGTCTGCTGTATGGATAAGTTTGGGCTTAGTGTGGAGGTGTAGGAAGTTGGCTCTGTATGTACTATTTCAAAGTAAGAAATAGCATGCACAGAGTCTAGGGGTTCCCCTTAGAGGTAAGATAGTGGCAAAAAGAGATAATTCTAATGCTCTATTTTGTGGTAGTGTGGTCGAGCAGTTAGCTTATCAGAGGGTAGTGTTAAGCATTTGTTGTACACACATAGGCAATAAATGAGGAACACACACTCAAAGACAATTCCAGGCCGATAGGTTTTTATATAGAAAAATATATTTTCTTAGTTTATTTTAAGAACCACAGGTTCAAGATTTACAATCAATACTTCAAATGAAAGGTACTTCACTTAGGTATCATAGGAACTTTGAATCAGCAAAATAGCATGTACAGTTTTGGCACAAATGGCAATAAGCTATTTTAAAACTAGACAGTGCAAATGTCAACAGTTCCTGGGGGGAGGTAAGTATTTGTTAGTTTTGCAGGTAAGTAAACCACCTACAGGGTTCAAAGTTGGGTCCAAGGTAGCCCACCGTTGGGGTTTCAGGGCAACCCCAAAGTTACCACACCAGCAGCTCGGGCCGGTCAGGTGCAGAGGTCAAAGTGGTGTCCAAAACGCATAGGCTTCAGTGGTGAAGGGGGTGCCCCGGTTCCAGTCTGCCTGCAGGTAAGTACCTGCGTCTTCGGAGGGCAGACCAGGGGGGTTTTGTAGGGCACCGGGGGGGACACAAGTCCGCACAAAAAGTACACCCTCAGCGGCACGAGGGCGGCCGGGTGCAGCGTGCAAACAGGCGTCAGGTTTGCAATGTAATCCAATGGGAGACCAAGGGGTCTCTTCAGCGATGCAGGCAAGGGGGGGCTCCTCGGGGTAGCCACCACCTGGGCAAGGGAGAGGGCCACCTGGGGGTCGCTTCTGCACTGGAGGTCGGATCCTTCAGGTCCTGGGGGCTGCGGGTGCAGTGTCTTTACCAGGCGTTGGGTTCTTAGAAGCAGGCAGTCGCGGTCAGGGGGAGTCTCTGGATTCCCTCTGCAGGCGTCGCTGTGGAGGCTCAGGTGGGTCAACTCTGGCTACTCACAGGGTCGCAGTCGCTGGGGAGTCCTCCCTGTAGTGTTGTTCCTCCGCAGGTCGAGCCGGGGGCGTCGGGTGCAGAGTGGAAAGTCTCACGCTTCCGGCGGGAAGTTGTTTCTTTGTTGCAAAGTTGTTTCTTCTTTGGAGCAGAGCCGCTGTCCTCAGGAGTTCTTGGTCCTTTTAGTTACAGGGTAGTCCTCTGAGGCTTCAGAGGTCACTGGACCCTGGGGGATGCGTCGCTGGGGCCAAAGCAGTTGGTGTCTCCGTCTTCTCTGCAGGGCTTCAGGTCAGCAGTCCTCCTTCGTCTTCAGGTTGCAGGAATCTATCTTGCTTGGTTCTGGGGGCCCCTAAATACTCAATTTAGGGGTGTGTTTAGGTCTAGGGGTTAGTAGCCAATGGCTACTAGCCCTGAGGGTGGCTACACCCTCTTTGTGCCTCCTCCCTGAGGGGAGGGGGGCACATCCCTAATCCTATTGGGTGAATCCTCCATCTGCAAGATGGAGGATTTCTAAAAGTCAGAGTCACCTCAGCTCAGGACACCTTAGGGGTTGTCCTGACTGGCCAGTGACTCCTCCTTGTTTTTCTCATTATCTCCTTCGGCCTTGCCGCCAAAAGGGGGGCCGTGGCTGGAGGGGGCTGGCATCTCCACTAGCTGGAATACCCTGGGGCGCTGTAACAAAGAGGGTGAGCCGTTGAGGCTCACCGCCAGGTGTTACAGTTCCTGCAGGGGGAGGTGAGAGGCACCTCCACCCAGTACAGGCTTTGTTACTAGCCACAGAGTGACAAAGGCACTCTCCCCATGTGGCCAGCAACATGTCTGGTGTGTGGTAGGCTGGCAAAACTAGTCAGCCCACACTGGAAGTCTGGTATGTTTTCAGGGGGCATCTCTAAGATGCCCTCTGGGGTATATTTGATACCAAACATCCCAGTTTTCAGTGTAGCCATTATGGTGCTGTGGAGTTCGTGTTTGACATACTCCCAGACCATATACTCTTATGGCTACCCTGCACTTACAATGTCTAAGGTTTTGCTTAGACACTGTAGGGGCATAGTGCTCATGCACCTATGCCCTCACCTATGCTATAGTGCACCCTGCCTTAGGGCTGTAAAGCCTGCTAGAGGGGTGACTTATGTATGCCATAGGCAGTGTGAGGTTGGCATGGCACTCTGAGGGGAGTGCCATGTCGACTTAGTCATTTTCTCCCCACCAGCACACACAAGCTGGCAAGCAGTGTGTCTGTGCTGAGTGAGGGGTCCCCAGGGTGGCATAAGACATGCTGTAGCCCTTAGAGACCTTCCCTGGCATCAGGGCCCTTGGTACCAGAGGTACCAGTTACAAGGGACTTACCTGGATGCCAGGGTGTGCCAATTGTGGAGACAAAGATACAGGTTAGGGAAAGAACACTGGTGCTGGGGCCAGGTTAGCAGGCCTCAGCACACTTTCAAATCATAACTTGGCATCAGCAAAGGCAAAAAGTCAGGGGGTAATCATGCCAAGGAGGCATTTCCTTACAGGAGGGTCTAGGCAGTTGACGCACTTCAAGTCAAACTATCTGAAGTGTTGCTTTTTGTGTTGCTCTTAGTTCAGCAAGTGACTAGCTTTGGGCACAGTTAAAGGTTGTCAGCTCTCTTGTATTTTTTTGGTGAGTGCCGGAGTAGCCTTCTTTTATTTTGTCACAGTTCTCCTCATCCCCATAACATCTGTGTTGTAGGTGGGTGGACTGCAAACCGTCTCTGTCAACCCTCTGTATACCACATTCTTTCCAGACAACCTGGTCTGGCCAGCTTTTCTTCGCTCCACCTGCCACAGAACAGATGATGCGAGATTACATGATCTGGATCCTAAAACAGCTCTCACCTGCTGTATTGATCGTACTAGGGAACATTCTGTGGACGAGCACCTCTTTGTTGGATTTGCTGGAGCAAAAAAGGTTAGAGCAGCGCCGAAAAGGACCAGTCAACTGGATTTTTCTCTACATCAAATCTGATGAGCATTGGCTAAGAAGCAGCCTCCAACCAAAAGACCTTCAGTCTCATTCAACCAGATTTAAATGCATTGACAGACAGAGTGGCAGAACTGGACATTTGCCAGGCAGAAAGGTGGTTGTCGCTTCACACATTCATGAAGCACTACTGTCTGGACAGCCAAGTCTGATACGGTCATTTGCCTTTTCTGTCCTGCAAGACTCTTTGGTTTGAGCAATTTCACAGACCCACCTCCTGGGAAGCTTCCGCTTTGGTATTTGTTAAAATGTGAGGAATATGTGGTTAGAAGTATCTATCAGAAGCATAAGTTACTTTCCTTTGGTAACAGTCTTTCTGGTAGATCGTCTAACTGCAGATTCCTCGCCGACCCTCCCTTCGTCCTTCCTTCTACATCAATGAACACAGGAAGAGGTCACAGACCGAAAAAATTGATATGTAAACTGGTCTCCTTTCTTTCTAAAAAGGTCTCAAGTGTAGAGCACTGATTAACACCAATCTGCTATAGGGCTCTGCGTCTGGCAGCACGGACAGCTTAGAAAGCAGCTGACAGCATGCTTGGGTGGCACATCAGCATGCTTGGGTGGCGCTTATATGTGGCTCTGCACATCATAGAACATGATTGGCACAGAGACACACAACTCCACCTACTGGTGTGAAGATGCATGGCCTGAAAGCTTCCAGATCCAGTCTGACTCTAGGGAGAGTATTTAAAATGTGAGGACTCTGTTAAATAGAGTATCTGCCAGGAAGAGCATTATCGAAGTGCATTTAAAACATTGAATTGACTTAACCAAGCTTACTGTGAAAATTGTAGAAATAAGGAAAGAGATACTTGGCTATCAAAGAGCAATACAATAAGAGAATAGGTTTTTATGTCAGTGCGTTTATAGATTTCCTTATGGTTTGGTTTAATAGCTGCTTGAGGTGTAGCAATAAAATGGCTTGCGCGTAGTACTATCCTCTGGTCTTATCATAAAATTCATATAACCCTCATATCAAACCTCAAAGTGATGACTTTATTATTTTTTCGGGGTAGGACTCCTGAGCCATGGCTAAAAACCGTGGCCTTACCATTTCTGAACTTTATATGATTTAACTGTTTTTACATAAATGGCAGTTGCCATGGTGTCAGACCCTTATGAACCATATCATATGTCCTGACAAAATTATTTCATTATCTTATAGTAAATAAATGTAATGTGCAGGTCCTTGCTTTAATGATGGTTAGCAGAGTGCTTGCCTTTAAAATCTAGCATGTGTCAGAATAATATAAGAAAGCAATACTGTAGTTGGGCTACCGGAATGAGCATTATGGTAATTATGGTATTTTGTACTAACTCCCCTTACTTTGAACACCAAGATGGGTGTACCGTCATTCTTGAGCCATGTTCTTTCTCATCTTTAAATTTGTGAGCTTGCTGCACTGCATTAGCGGCAGGTGGTATAAGATAGCCTTGTTTGATAGAGTTCTTTCTCGCTGGAGTTTTGTTTTGTTTTAATGTGTTGAGTGTGGCTTCAACTGTAATATAGATAATAAAAGCCCTAATTAGGGTTTCGTTATGTTTATCTAGTCCAAACAGGAAAAAATGGCGTGTCGGGATAAGAGCATGCAAGACCGCCTCCGTCTTGGACACTTCACAACAGTCCGGCACGGGGCCTCTTTCACTGAACAGTGGACAGATGGTTACGCTTTCCAGAACCTTATCAAGTAAGAAAAAGCTCAGTGTTTCTGAATTCTTTTTAGAGGAGCCTGGGTTATCTGCTTGCGTGTATAAATCTGCATGAATTGCTTTACGCTCCTTTTTTAACCAGGCTTTTCAATCCTTTTTGCAAGTCTGTTCTACTCCTTGTTTGTTCACACTTGCTTGGTTCCATTTCTGCGCATGTGCAAAGCTAGCACACTGTATGCATAAACATTGATTGCTTTTCTTTTTATTTTAGAAAACAGATTCTTGTCCTCTTGTGTACAACTCATTTGGCTTCTTTCCCTTGCCACTTAGCATAATTTCTCATCTTTCAGCGTGTGCATACACTAATTCTTGGCCTACATTCAACAAACTTAGGATTGTTTCTTCACCATATGAACATGTTTAAATATTTATTTTAATTATTTTTATCCAACACTAGCACATCTGCTCATATTTTGACATCAATATAAGTCCATTGAAAGTGTATCCATAATCTGACGGAATATCCATAATCAGACAGGGATAACACCCTTTAAAAAGAGTCCACTTTGAAAAAGATATTGATTCTTTGTTTTCTTCGCAATGCTTTAAAAATCCATCTGTAGCCAAATCCAAGCCAGCGCGTTTTATCCACTAGTGACTTCTTTAGAGCTACAAAGATCTGTACCACAAATTTTACAATGTATTCTCTACAGTTTGTTTTTTTAAAACAGATTCTTCACCACATTCAAAATTATGATACTAATACCATAATTATACAGAAAGGCTTCACTAAGCGGTGATGTTGTATTCCATCGATTCATCTCTCATGTTAACAACTTAAATCCCATCTAAAGCCCAGTAATTGGCACATGCCTTCATAAATTCCCATATTAAAACCACAGTGTTTCCAGAAGAGATTATTTCAGAAATATGTCACAAAAGACAAAACCGGTACCCACAAAGACATTTTTCAAAACAGTTATTATTACATTTTTATCCAAAGATTACAATAAAAACAACACATTACAATATACAAAATGACTAGTTGTGATCACCATGTTATACTAAACAAAAATATACAGAATACAGTGTAAACAGAAAAACAGTAGCAATAGCAGAGGGTCTTAAATTCAATTAAGTGGTCCACATAGGAAGCTGGAACCAAACACAGCTGATGCGCTGATGACCTTTCAACCTTTGCAACTCATTGATTCCTCATCAGGAATAAAGGATATTTTTCAAGCAATTAGAAAAACACAAAATGTTGTTTACCACTGGACAAACCTCATGAAACATCATAAGATCACTAAACAAACCTCATAAATTGTCTCAGGAAAATTCCCTCCTTCAATGGTAGCCCTCTAATGCTATATTCCTGGGAGTCGTTAGCATGTCTCCCCAGGATGGCAGAAATCTGTTTGCAGAAAGGACCCCAACACTAGAAACCTTTGCCAACTAAAGTAGCTACTTATAAGGTTGCATTTTGCCCACAAGTGACATTAAATTTGATTCAACTATTAAATTGGAGTTAACGCATTAATTCTTCTGATAACTTATAGTACTGGCTTTAGAAATCCCATTCACAAGTTACCAGGGCTGAGGTGTCACCTTGTAAATCTGTACCTGCCAGTAGGGCTTCTAGACTTTCCACAGTAAAAAACACAATTTAGAGGTTTTATTGTACTTAACATACAGCACCCTGTCTTAGGACTTGCAGGCCTACCATAGGCATTACTTACATACATGAAAAAGGGAGGTTTCGGCTTTGCCATTACCTTAAATGGCAAAGTTGAGTTAGCAGTTTAAAGCTACCCTTCCTACCTGCAGTGGCAGACTGGGAGTCATGTTTTACCTTGTCCACTCAGGACTCTCTAACTTACCCCAGTGCTTTATACGAAGGACTTAAAAAGTAAGTTTGGTTATGCCATTTGGGGACAGGTCAATTAAGCAGGCACCAGTCCTGGTTCACAGGGCATAGGACATTTCTGTCTCATTACACCAGTACCTTATAGTCCTGGTGGGGCAAAAAGTGTGGTGAAACCGGCAAAAAGTATGTTTCCTCACAGGCATGCCCAGGTTGGATCTATTTGTCCCCTCTGAAAATGCAATTTGTCTCCTCTATTGTGCACAGGAGGTTTCTCTGGGAAAGTAATCAGATGCACTCGAACTCTATGGGGCCACGGGTCTCATCAGCCTGCTCTTCTTGAGTTCTGAGCAAAGTCAGTGAAGAGAGAGTCCAAATCATTCTATTAGCCCCAGACTGGACCAGGAGAGTTTGACACCCAGAGCTCATGAGCATTTGCCCTCCAGTCTGAATCACTTCGGGTGAACCTCCGGTCTCCACACCAGATGATTGATCCTGCACACTAGTCTCCATAGCCTGCATCTCCAGCCTTGGAGATTAAGCAGTGACGTTCATATGCTTTTGCTCTCCTGGCCTCCGAGGTCTGTTATTCTTAGTGCCCAGTGCTTTTTGACAAAGTCCATCCATGGTGGGCGCTTGGAGATGGTTTTTGCCTGGTGTGGCACCTCTCATAATGACCTCCTATAGGCCAAACCTTATGATGTGTTATTGTTTTCCCAAAAAGGCCTTTCAGGGAGCACTGTTAAAGATTATCTGTCTGCCCTTCCGGCCTTTGTTTACCTGACCTCAGCCACCTCTATTTAAATCACTTGTTTTGATGTGTTTTGCCAAAGACCTAACTCCTATGTTTCGCCCGAAGCAATAAATCATGCAGAAATGGCACTTGAACATAGTGGTGATATTCCTATGAAGCTATGCACAGCTGCTTAATGAAACTGCTGACGATCAAAGCATTCTTCCGGATTGCCATCATCGATGCAGGCCACGTGAAGTAACTGCAGAAACTCTTGATGCAACTGCCCTACGCCCTCTAAATCCCCTTATTCCTGGACAAGTGAATGCTGAGGATCCTGGCGGACTTTTACCCAGGGTTGTGATGCCTTTCCACTTTGGCCAAACCATTACTCAGCTAGTGTTTTGCACTCCTCCCCTCCTTCAAAGTGAGTCTGCATCAGCTTGACTCTAAAGGTACGTTGAATGTCTAAATTGATCATGCAATTGACCAGCTGCTTGTAGTGTGCTATTGAGTGAAGAAATTGAAGGTGGTACAGAAAAGTAACTTGCCAAGATGGATAGTCTTCTGCATCAAATTCTGTTAAGTGCTGGCTACAAAGTGACACCCCCTCCCACAACCCTTTACCTCCAAGGCCTGTATGCTCATTCCACAAGGATCAAGGCCATTGTGACAGCATTGAAAAGTGAGTTGCTAATCCTGACATCTGCCAGGGTGAGACTTGGATGTTGATGCACACGTTCATAAAGGCCCACTAACTTGACAGTCAGGTCCGACAAGTGGGCCTTTTTGCCTGCTCCGTCCTTGAGGACTTTCTGATATGAGTCCACTTCACAAACAGTTCACCTTTTAGAAGTACTGCTCTAGTATCTATTTTTAAGGTGATGAATCTACTTCTAGGAGTGTTCTTCAGAAGAACAATTAGGATGGGTTGTTCCAACCGCAGAGCCCTCATCATTAGAGTACCCCCCTGCCCCCAGACTGGATCTGGGGTACTTTTCAGCAGTGCTCCCACACAGCAGTTGGTGGTGTTGCGTGGCCCTTCATTTGCTCCTTTTTAGCACTGGAAGTGATGGAGAGAGCTCAGCTACTGCGTATTATATGTAAGTTGTGTTCCTTCTGTGCTCTCTGATGCGGATATCGAGTTCTGTTCCATTATTTTGTTTACCTTTGACGTTTCCAAATTATTTGTTAGATGGTATGCTAAGGAATATGTTCCCTCCAAAGCCAACATGCCTTGCGCTGTGCAGAGACTACTGTAAGCAGATTTTGGTCATTTTCCCTCTTGAGGTGTGTCTTCGGTCACAACTACGAGTCATGTGACCATTATACCCTCATATTTACCCAAAGTCAATTTGGGAGGATAACTGTACATCACCATTCACAAGAAATAGTCACGAACATCACACATGTCCCGTTTCTGGTCACAAGGCCGTTCTAAGAACCGCCTCACTTCCTGCTCAAAGTCTTGTTAAGTTAACTTTAGTTTCAAAGAAAAGGCGCTAGGACAATCTGAGCTGCACTCCATTGAGGTTATTGGTCCAGAACAGATAGCTCAGCTGGTACCATGTGCTTCAAGTTCTGCAGGTCGTCATCTACCCCATAGCAAATGGAGGCCTTTAAGGAGGGCATCTTGCAATTCTTTGCTCTACTTCTGACTGCCTCTGAGCCTGTACTAGAATAGGAAGCACTCAGGATACTGATGATGATGGGGAGGGGATGGCTTTCTTCTGCCTTACTATAGTGATGATGCCCTATACTTCGACTTGCAAAATGTCATTGGACTTGACACCTCCCTCCTCCCTTGAAACAGAGATTGAGTAATCACATGTGCCGCCAACTAATGAGAGCTTCTCATTTGCATTGTGTGTTCAGTGGGCAGCTAAAGTGCTAAAATTGCAGTTGCTTTCTACTGAGACTAAGAAAAATGTCTCAACAGAGATTTTGCAGCCTTAGTCAGCAACATCGGAGCCCTTGCTCCCATTCAATGACTACCTCATGGATACCTTGGTGGCTTGTGGTCAAAATCATTTTCTTGCCTGCCTGTTAGGGGGCACGTAGCCACTCGACACTTGTGGATTCAGATTTTCACCTCAATAAACTTATGTAGGAAGTTGGCTCTGTATGCACTATTTCAAAGTGAGGAATAGTATGCACAGAGTCCAAGGTTTCCCCTTAGAGGTAAGATAGTGGCAAAAAGAGATAATACTAATGCTCTATTTTGTGGTAGTGTGGTCGAGCAGTAGGCTTATCAAAGGAGTAGTGTTAAGCATTTGTTGTACATACACACAGGCAATAAATGAGGAACACACACTCAGAGACAATTCCAGGCCAATAGGTTTTTGTTATAGAAAAATATATTTTCTTAGTTTATTTTAAGAACCACAGGTTCAAATTCTACATGTAATATCTAATTTGAAAGGTATTGCAGGTAAGTACTTTAGGAACTTTGAATAATCACAATAGCATATATACTTTTCACATAAAACACATTTAGCTGTTTTAAAAGTGGACACAGTGCAATTTTCACAGCTCCTAGGGGAGGTAAAGTAATGTTAGTTCTTGCAGGTAAGTAAACCACCTACGGGGTTCAAATTGGGGTCCAAGGTAGCCCACCGTTGGGGGTTCAGAGCAACCCCAAAGTCACCACACCAGCAGCTCAGGGCCGGTCAGGTGCAGAGTTCAAAGTGGTGCCCAAAACGCATAGGCTTCAATGGAGAAGGGGGTGCCCCGGTTCCAGTCTGCCAGCAGGTAAGTACCCGTGTCTTAGGAGGGCAGACCAGGGGTGTTTTGTAGGGCACCGGGGGGGGGGGGGGGACACAAGCTCACACAAAAAGTACACCCTCAGCGGCACTGGGGCGGCCGGGTGCAGTGTGCAAACACGCGTCGGGTTTTCAATAGGTTTCAATGAGAGACCACGGGGTCTCTTCAGCGATGCAGGGGGGGGGGGGGGGGCTCCTCGGGGTAGCCACCACCTGGGCAAGGGAGAGGGCCTCCTGGGGGTCACTCCTGCACTGGAGTTCCGATCCTTCAGTTGCTGGGGGCTGCGGGTGCAGGGTCTTTTCCAGCCGTCAGGATTTTAGAGTCAGGCAGTCGCGGTCAGGGGGAGCCTCGGGATTCCCTCTGCAGGCGTTGCTGTGGGGGCTCAGGGGGGACAACTTTGGTTACTCACAGTCTCGGAGTCGCCGGAGGGTCCTCCCTGCGGTGTTGGTTCTCCACCAGTCGAGTCGGGGTCGCCGGGTGCAGTGTTGCAAGTCTCACGCTTCTTGCGGGGATTGCAGGGGTCTTTAAATCTGCTCCTCTGGCAACAAAGTTGCAGTCTTTGCTGAACAGGGCCGCTGTTCTCGGGAGTTTCTTGGTCTTTTGGAAGCAGGGCAGTCCTCTGAGGATTCAGAGGTCGCTGGTCCCAGGGAAAGTGTCGCAGGAGCAGTTTTCTTCTGAAGGAGGGAGGGAGACAGGCCGGTAGGGCTGGGGCCAAAGCAGTTGGTGTCTTCTTCTTCTCTGCAGGGTTTTTCAGCTCAGCAGTCCTCTTCTTCGTAAGTTGCAGGAATCTGAGTTCCTAAGTTCTGGGGAGCCCTAAATACTGAATTTAGGGGTGTGTTTAGGTCTGGGGGGTTAGTAGCCAATGGCTACTAGCCCTGAGGGTGGGTACACCCTCTTTGTGCCTCCTCCCACGGGGAGGGGGGTCACATTCCTATCCCTATTGGGGGGATCCTCCGTCTGCAAGATGGAGGATTCCTAAAAGTCAGAGTCACTTCAGCTCAGGTTGCCTTAGGGGCTGTCCTGACTGGCCAGTGACTCCTCCTTGTTTTTCTCATTATCTCCTCCGGCCTTGCCGCCAAAAGTGGGGCCGTGGCCGGAGGGGGCGGGCAACTCCACTAGCTGGAATGCCCTGTGGCGCTGGAACAAAGGGGGTGAGCCTTTGAGGCTCACCGCCAGGTGTTACAGCTCCTGCAAGGGGGAGGTGATAGCATCTCCACCCAGTGCAGGCTTTGTTACTAGCCACAGAGTGACAAAGGCACTCTCCCCATGTGGCCAGCAACATGTCTCGAGTGTGGCAGGCTGCTAAAACCAGTCAGCCTACACAGGTAGTTGGTTAAGGTTTCAGGGGGCACCTCTAAGGTGCCCTCTGGGGTGTATTTCATAATAAAATGTACACTGGCATCAGTGGGCATTTATTGTGCTGAGAAGTTTGATACCAAACTTCCCAGTTTTCAGTGTAGCCATTATGGTGCTGTGGAGTCCGTGTTTGACAGACTCCCAGACCATATACTCTTATGGCTACCCTGCACTTACAATGTCTAAGGTTTTGCTTAGACACTGTAGGGGCACAGTGCTCATGCACTGGTGCCCTCACCTATGGTATAGTGCACCCTGCCTTAGGGCTGTAAGGCCTGCTAGAGGGGTGACTTATCTATACTGCATAGGCAGTGTGAGGTTGGCATGGCACCCTGAGGGGAGTGCCATGTCGACATACTCGTTTTGTCCTCACCAGCACACACAAGCTGGCAAGCAGTGTGTCTGTGCTGAGTGAGGGGTCCCCAGGGTGGCATAAGCTATGCTGCAGCCCTTAGAGACCTTCCCTGGCATCAGGGCCCTTGGTACCACGGGTACCAGTTACAAGGGACTTACCTGGATGCCAGGGTGTGCCAATTGTGTAAAACAAAAGTACAGGTTAGGGAAAGAACACTGGTGCTGGGGCCTGGTTAGCAGGCCTCAGCACACTTTCAAATCAAAACATAGCATCAGCAAAGGCAAAAAGTCAGGGGATAACCATGCCAAGGAGGCATTTCCTTACAACTTAGCACGGAAAGTCTAATGTTTTTTCAGACTTTGACCACTGTAGTTAATGCTAATTCATTTCCCATCAATCCCCCAGATAGAGAATCCAAATGGATCAGCGCTTTTGACATAAGGTTTTCTTTTTCCTGCTTGGCAATCTGGTCAATAAACACAGTCTGTCTGTTGACGGCGCATCTTATGAGACATGCCCTGTGAGATCTTGCCAGTGTTCCTAGAAGGCCTTAGGGCCTACATGGGTCAAACAATCCATAATGGGTAGGATGTGGTGAAATAACCATCTGTGAAGATCTGGGCACAATGGAGTGCATTGACAGACTAGTTGGCACCAGTGTTCTGCTTTGAAGGCTCTCTCCACTGAAAATGTTCAAAGACAGTCGTGCTTCGGCGTGATCTTTGAGGGTGGGGTATTGACTACAGCAAAACAGCTCCCCGCCTCCATGGACTTCCATCAATCTAGAGTCTATTACGGGGGCTAGCCTATAGCTTACCATCTGGTGATGCAGCAGTCAGTTCAATCAATTTCGGGACATGACACTAGCAGATATTGCACAGAATTGCAGGGACGCCAGTCTTCACAACTCCTACCCCACTGCAGTGGCTACCAAGCAGCTTTAGTTTGTCCTCAGCGACCTTTGCCGGGCTTGTGGGTGCCAAAATTAACTGGTTTGAAGATTCATTGCGTCTGATGGCCGGTTCTTACACATTGCTCAAGGGGCTAAGCTGTGCTTTTCACTTCTTCCTGCACTAAAACTGATTTTGAAGGCGCATTTTGTTGATCCTGCTGCAAGAGGTACAGCTCATACTCCTCAAGTCTGCCATTGAGGAGGTACCAGACTTGGAGAGAGACGAGCGCAGGTTTCTCATTTGGGGAAAGAATGGTACCTCTGGCCTATCCTAGACCTTTGACCATTAGATGCCTTTCTGCAGAAGGACAAATTAAAAATCCTCACATTGACTTTCATTCTATCTGCTGCTCATGGTGTGGTTGGACGCTTTAAATTTGCCATGTTGCCCTTCAGCCTCACCTTGGTACCTCAATTGTTACCAAAAGCGATGGTGGTGGTTGCTGCCCATTTTTCTAGGTTGGAAGTTCCGATATTTCTGTACCTCTAAGACTAGCTTCTTAAGGCAGACACACTGCAGTCAGTCTACAAACAACAGCAGAACTCTTAACATCATTCAGTTTCACCACGAACAAGCTGCGGTTCCACTTGATTCCTTCATAGAGGCTTCCACTCATTTGGGCGATCATGATCTTGGTGAAGTTCAAGACCTTCTCCAGTACAGACTTTCAGGTTATGATCCCACTGCAACTAACACCTCTGGCACAAACATTCAGTGGCTGCAATTGATTGCATCTGAAATGCTGATTGAAGTGGTGGATGTCGTCATCTCTGCAAGACACCCTTCCTCGAAATTCATCTATGCTGTGCGGTGGGACACATTTTTGCTTGGTGTGTTACTGAAGCACATATGCCTTACAAGCTAAGGTTTTCAGAAGATCTTTTGTTGGTTTTTTCATTTGCCCAGCCATGTTTTGCAGTGGGAACTATAGAAGATTATTTGTTGTCCCTTTTGGCCTTTCTAACACCCCCCATCATTGTTAAAATCACCAGTTGTGTTGCGGTTCATTAATGGGTTGACGTCGTGTTATCTCGCAAACATTTTGTGGTGCCCCATTGAGACCATAGCTTCATCTTGAAATGTCATATGTCTATGCCCTACTCTCTTCCTCATTGAGATTACACCAGCTGGTTGCTTGAGTGAACTGCATGCACTTCTAGTGAATTTGGTCTGCACTACACCACTTTCTTTCCAGACAGTCAATCATTCTGACAGTGTTCTTTGTTCTCTTTTTATTGAACGTGCCATGGCCCATTAAATGGACGATCAGCTCTTTGTGGTGTTTTCTGGAGCGAAGAAAGGATTGGTTGTGTGGACAAGGACTCTGTCGGGGACCCTAAGTCTGCATCAAGATCTGTTATGCACTGACTAAGAAACTGCCCCATGAAGAGCTGAAAGCCGATTCCACCAAGGCTGCCACAACGGCATTGACATGAGGGGTGCCTGTTGTTGATATATGCAGCCTGGTGGGAAGGACCCACACCCACTATATTCTGTGGGACCTTTTGCTTTAAGTCCACTCCACAGACAAGTCACCTTTGGAAGGTACCTCTTTGGTATCTAGTCAAAAGATGCTATTAGGAATATCAGAACGTGCTACTTACCTGTGGTAACACTTTTTCTGGTGGATACTGTAGCTACTGATTCCTCACTGTCCTCCTACTTCTTTCTCTTTCCAGTATCTGAAAATGGCCAGAATTAGCTATCAGCATACTGTTGCCAACAGTTTTATATGCTGCATCTGAAGGAGAGAAAAAGGAACACACAAGAAAAAGCCTGCAGCGGTGGCTCTTACATGCTTTAGACCTGGAAACAGTACTGTAGCCATATTAGTTATAGCTCCATACACGTTATTTTAGCAAACCTAGGCCTGCCGCTGTGCACTTTAACCTAGATAAATTTTATTCAGCTTTGTTTATTATTTTAACAATAGCCACTTTTGCTGTCTTGTTTTATTTCTCTCTCTCTAGCTGTTCTTTGCCTACGTCAGTGTTAAATGCACATTTTTGCAGATACTTACAAATGCATTTACAAGGAGTTTTGACACGGAGAGCCGGAGTGAAAAATCAATGACCAAAGGTCTGTTTATTTTTGTTGCAGCAAAGAGGACAGGTTTACCACTGGCATCCCAGGCCCGAAGTAAAGTGTGCTGGCATGAAGCGTTTAACAGTGATATTTATACTCATACATCAAAAGGATACATAAAATGTGTAAATAATGATATACGTCATACAGATATTTTAAGGAGTTAATCAGTTTCCACACACCGGTTCCATTCCCAGCTTTGTCCTTGCCTCCCCTCTGCAGCTGCCTGACTCCCCACATTCTTGAGACCCTTCAAAGGATTGCGTGGTTCAAAGGTATAGATATCAGCCTTTCCCTCCCCAAAATACAACAGCTGAGGTCGGTTAGTTATTTTGAACACATGATTATAATGAGTAACGTGCCCCAGTTAGGGAAAGAAACCAGCTGCAAGCCTGTGGTATGGAACCAGGCTTATTTTACTTAAACAAATATACATAAGATAACATATGTGATAGACAGTGCGTTCAGAGAGAAAAAAGCTCAAACTTACACGTGTTAAAGAAACAAATCATTTCAAATTGATTCTAACAATCGACCCTTTTTGAGTTTTTTTCTCCCTGAACATAATCAACGTTTGAATAGTTCTAAATTTCCTCATATATGTTGAATTTTACTCCTACTTCCTTGAAATTTGCATTCATGGGGACATAAACAACCGATGGGTATGAGCAACCAGTATCTGTGGTGAGGATAGTGGGATCAATAGCCATTAGGGAATTTATCTCTTCTCTCTGCATCATAGCTCGATTGGTTTCTAGTATTTTCACTGGCGGAAGTTTACACAATTTTAAACAGGAACAGAAAGCAGGTAAACACTGTACTAACAAACAGCTTAATATAATAGCTATTATTATAAAAAGTATGTCTTTAAACAACCAGCCCCACCCCCCAAACCAAGACCATAACCATGATAAACTCAAATTGCCTCCTTCATATTGGCCCCCCTTTTCAAATACCTGTACTGCTTCTTTTATTTTCCCAATATCCAATTCTATCTCTGATGACTTGTTGACAAAATAGCAGCACTTTTGCTGGTACTGATGTTGGATTAAAACACATACTCCTCCTTGTTGTACCGTAATCAAGTCTAGGGCAAGCCGATTTTGTATCGCCAATTGGGCTGCAGAGTTTATCTCTAGCTGTACACTTCCGATGGCCTCTCTGGTGGCATTAAATGCAATGGCAAATTCAGCTGACATATTCATCATTGCCAGTTGTAAGTCGAAAATTCCAAATCCTGGAATAAGAACATGTAGTACTTGAAATACCCAGTTCTTTCGCTCCTCCAATATGGGTGTCCCTCGTTTGTACCTATGTGCAAAACTCCCCATGTTAAGGGGCTGGGAAGATGATATATTTGATATCACAGTAATGTTGGGTGCCAAATATGCCAGTGAACATATCCCTTCCCAGTTTAGAGGTAGTACTTTATATGCAGTTCTTCCACATACGAAGTACATACCTCCCTGGATTTGTGAATTTATAATACTGTATTTTATTCGGGGCAAACCCACACCCATGTGTCATGCTCAGAACTATTGCAATACTTGTAATCCGCCCAAATTGTATTTAGCAATGATACATTTGCCCAGGGTGCAACATATGAACATCTAGCCGTCCAGAGGGGGCCAAGGAAAACCCGGGATAATATTACAGGTGAATTTTTCCCATTTCTATCTTGTTCCCTGGAGGGATCATATAACAATCCTTCTGGATCTACCAGAATTTCATTTTCTTCTACAGTCAGGTTCCAATAATTTACCGTGTAATTTTGCTGAGTCCCATTAATTAACGCAGTCCAATTTCTGTCTATTTTCTCTTCTCCTTCAAGATCCCAATTCCCTGTTTTGATATCAAATAACAAAGTGTAAACACATTGTTCAGGTGGGATCTTCCCCATGTATTTTGCCTCTGGGTTTTGTCCATAAAAATAGGTACCAAAACATATGGGAAACATTTTAAGTGTGGCATTCTCTCCGGGCATCGGGGAGAGCTTGTATTCTGCCTGGGTATTAGGGAGCACCGCACACCTAGGGTACCATTGATATTCTTGTTGGTCACATCTCCAAGTGGTATTTGGTACAAGACACACTTCCCCTCTTTCATATTCGCTTGGTGATACTGGTACTTCATAAAGGCCTATAGGATCCTCAGGGTGTCTAGACAAGTGCCGGCAAATCCAGCAGTCAGTGAGACTTAATGTCTCAGCTAATTTTCCATGAACCTTTATCAATGGATGTAAGGTAGGATTTTGCAACAATGATGCAACACCACTGGACATTATACATATTAACATAAGGGTCACTAGGTACTTCATTGTTGTTTTGTAGAAATAGTTATAAGGCCACTCTTCTCTATTCTCTAGAGAGATATTTGTCCTGCCAAATGGATATATTTTCATAATTTTATTGTGCTCTCCTCCTTGGTCCTACAACCTTTCTATGGTACCGTTTTACTCGTCTCAACCGCCTATGTGTGTTCAAAAATATACCCACACAATTACCAAATATGTAAATGCAAAATATTGATATCACTATAATAATAATCATATACGTATAGATACAGATGAGTGAATTTTCCTTCAATGTTCACACCCACTAGGGTTCAGCACCGCCGTGCTTTCCACTCTAGCAGTTAGGCTGCACTGGTTGGTCCATGAACAAGTTTTTCAAATACAGGACAATAGATGTTGGCTTGATCCTAGGTCCCTTGTCTTCTCCTTGTCGAGTTTTAACTCCTGGTGAGTCTCCACTCCCGGTGAGTAAGTCGCGATACTTCAAAGTTCGTCTTCAGTATAGTTTGTCAGTTTCGTTCAGTGTAAGGAAATGCCTCCTTGGCATGGTTGCCCCCTGACTTTTTGCCTTTGCTGATGCTATGTTTACAATTGAAAGTGTGCTGAGGCCTGCTAACCAGGCCCCAGCACCAGTGTTCTTTCCCTAACCTGTACTTTTGTATCCACAATTGGCAGACCCTGGCATCCAGATAAGTCCCTTGTAACTGGTACTTCTAGTACCAAGGGCCCTGATGCCAAGGAAGGTCTCTAAGGGCTGCAGCATGTCTTATGCCACCCTGGAGACCTCTCACTCAGCACAGACACACTGCTTGCCAGCTTGTGTGTGCTAGTGAGGACAAAACGAGTAAGTCGACATGGCACTCCCCTCAGGGTGCCATGCCAGCCTCTCACTGCCTATGCAGTATAGGTAAGACACCCCTCTAGCAGGCCTTACAGCCCTAAGGCAGGGTGCACTATACCATAGGTGAGGGTACCAGTGCATGAGCATGGTACCCCTACAGTGTCTAAACAAAACCTTAGACATTGTAAGTGCAGGGTAGCCATAAGAGTATATGGTCTGGGAGTCTGTCAAACACGAACTCCACAGCACCATAATGGCTACACTGAAAACTGGGAAGTTTGGTATCAAACTTCTCAGCACAATAAATGCACACTGATGCCAGTGTACATTTTATTGTAAAATACACCACAGAGGGCACCTTAGAGGTGCCCCCTGAAACTTAACCGACTGTCTGTGTAGGCTGACCAGTTCCAGCAGCCTGCCACACCAGAGACATGTTGCTGGCCCCATGGGGAGAGTGCCTTTGTCACTCTGAGGCCAGTAACAAAGCCTGCACTGGGTGGAGATGCTAACACCTCCCCCAGGCAGGAGCTGTGACACCTGGCGGTGAGCCTCAAAGGCTCACCCCTTTGTCACAGCCCAGCAGGGCACTCCAGCTTAGTGGAGTTGCCCGCCCCCTCCGGCCACGGCCCCCACTTTTGGCGGCAAGGCTGGAGGGAACAAAGAAAGCAACAAGGAGGAGTCACTGGCCAGTCAGGACAGCCCCTAAGGTGTCCTGAGCTGAAGTGACTCTAACTTTTAGAAATCCTCCATCTTGCAGATGGAGGATTCCCCCAATAGGGTTAGGATTGTGACCCCCTCCCCTTGGGAGGAGGCACAAAGAGGGTGTACCCACCCTCAGGGCTAGTAGCCATTGGCTACTAACCCCCCAGACCTAAACACGCCCTTAAATTTAGTATTTAAGGGCTACCCTGAACCCTAGAAAATTAGATTCCTGCAACTACAAGAAGAAGGACTGCCTAGCTGAAAACCCCTGCAGAGGAAGACCAGAAGACGACAACTGCCTTGGCTCCAGAAACTCACCGGCCTGTCTCCTGCCTTCCAAAGATCCTGCTCCAGCGACGCCTTCCAAAGGGACCAGCGACCTCGACATCCTCTGAGGACTGCCCCTGCTTCGAAAAGACAAGAAACTCCCGAGGACAGCGGACCTGCTCCAAGAAAGGCTGCAACTTTGTTTCCAGCAGCTTTGAAAGAACCCTGCAAGCTCCCCGCAAGAAGCGTGAGACTTGCAACACTGCACCCGGCGACCCCGACTCGGCTGGTGGAGATCCAACACCTCAGGAGGGACCCCAGGACTACTCTGATACTGTGAGTACCAAAACCTGTCCCCCCTGAGCCCCCACAGCGCCGCCTGCAGAGGGAATCCCGAGGCTTCCCCTGACCGCGACTCTTTGAATCCAAAGTCCCGACGCCTGGGAGAGACCCTGCACCCGCAGCCCCCAGGACCTGAAGGACCGGACTTTCACCGGAGGAGTGACCCCCAGGAGTCCCTCTCCCTTGACCAAGTGGAGGTTTCCCCGAGGAACCCCCCCCTTGCCTGCCTGCAGCGCTGAAGAGATCCCTAGATCTCCCATTGACTTCCATTACAAACCCGACGCTTGTTTCTACACTGCACCCGGCCGCCCCCGCGCTGCTGAGGGTGAAATTTCTGTGTGGGCTTGTGTCCCCCCCGGTGCCCTATAAAACCCCCCTGGTCTGCCCTCCGAAGACGCGGGTACTTACCTGCAAGCAGACCGGAACCGGGGCACCCCCTTCTCTCCATTCTAGCCTATGCGTTTTGGGCACCACTTTGAACTCTGCACCTGACCGGCCCTGAGCTGCTGGTGTGGTGACTTTGGGGTTGCTCTGAACCCCCAACGGCGGGCTACCTTGGACCAAGAACTAAGCCCTGTAAGTGTCTTACTTACCTGGTTAACCTAACAAATACTTACCTCCCCTAGGAACTGTGAAAATTGCACTGTGTCCACTTTTAAAACAGCTATTTGTGAATAACTTGAAAAGTATACATGCAATTTTGATGATTTGAAGTTCCTAAAGTACTTACCTGCAATACCTTTCGAATGAGATATTACATGTAGAATTTGAACCTGTGGTTCTTAAAATAAACTAAGAAAATATATTTTTCTATATAAAAACCTATTGGCTGGATTTGTCTCTGAGTGTGTGTACCTCATTTATTGTCTATGTGTATGTACAACAAATGCTTAACACTACTCCTTGGATAAGCCTACTGCTCGACCACACTACCACAAAATAGAGCATTAGTATTATCTATTTTTACCACTATTTTACCTCTAAGGGGAACCCTTGGACTCTGTGCATGCTATTCCTTACTTTGAAATAGCACATACAGAGCCAACTTCCTACATTCAGTGTCTCAGCAAAATGAGGGCGGAGGCCAGCAATTTCAACCAGATCAGTGATGTGCTTGGGTATTAAACAGAAAAAGGCACCTTCTTTACCGCTGGGACTACAAACCGCACCAACCCTAATGACTGGCCGCTTCCGTAGAACTGGTACTTGTTTTTTTTTTTCGCCAGTCACAGAACTGTTAACTCCATTTACCCAATGCCCTTAGCACAGATAATAGCGTTGCACAAGCTGCATCCCACTATGCTTGTGTTCTTGTTGAGACAGTTGTTCTGACCAATGTTCTGGTGTTGTTGCACAGGCTAGTCACCCGTGTTCATGTTCATGCTGAAAGTTTAGTCATCACAGTCATTTACAACCTCGTCGCCCAAAATGTGCGTAACAACAGTGAGGATAGCTCGTTTTAATGCTGGTGCATCAATGGCATCGGAAATGCCAGTGGCGGTGAAAGCGGGGAACTGTATTTCATGAAGGCAAGCGTGCCGTATTCTGCTGAGCAAAGGATTCCTTGGCCATTCAGAAGAGACCTCAGTTTGCAGTTCCAAGCTAGGAGCTATCAGGGTGATGTAAATGTAGCTTTTCGTAGGGGTCACCACCTTACGCACCTTCAGAATTCTGTTCATTTGGGTGGGCGAGGACGCAGATTGTATCGATGAGTTTGTTGATCTTCAAACAGCAACTCTTCGTCACTGGGCTGCTGTGTCACCTCAGGAGCAGAAGTAGCACTTGAAACCTGTGGAGGTGTTTCCTGTCTCCCTACGTCTCTGTAATCAAGAGACAACTGTAATTCTGCTGTTGGAGTAGATTGCAGTGGAATTGGTGCACGCTTACAATGGCTAGCATGTATCCAGTTTTTTCTTCCTTCCACCTTCACCGCTGTCTGTGTTGCAAGCAGTACCTGGGCTGGCCCCCGCCACCTGGGCTGAAGACTGTTGGTTCTTTGAAAATTCTTTGTCATAAGCCAATCCCCTGGCTTAAAAGGGTGACTAGGGCCTTCAAGAGGAGTCGGTAGGCTGGCCTTGACCCGTTGGTGGATCAAACGCAAATCTTTAGTCAATTGTTTACAGTAATCTACAAACAAAGGATATTGCACTTCAGAAAGCTTCTTTGGTCGTGGTACCCCCCAGATATTGGCTGGCCTCCCCATGACAACTTCATAGGGGGATAATCGTGACTTGCTACTGGCAGTCATCCTGATGGACATTAATGCTAGGGGCAAAGCATCTGGCCATTTTAAGTTGGTCTCCACACAAATCTTAGCTATTTTGCTCTTCAAGGTGTAATTATACCTTTCTACAAGGCCCGCTGATTGTGGGTGATTTGCAGCATGAAATCGATGTTTGATGTTAAGGGCGTTACAGACCTTCTCCATTACCTCATTAGCAAAATGACTGCCATTGTCACTCCAGACTAATCGTGGCAATGCGTATCTAGGAAAATATTCTTTTAGTAATATTTTGGCGGTAGAGAGGGCACCATTGTCTTTTAATGGGTAGGCCTCTATCCATTTTGAAAACATGCATACTACCACTAACACATATTTCAGTTTGTTACATGGTTCCATGTGGATAAAATCCATCTGTATAGCTTCAAAGGGGAGATCAGGAGGGGCAAAGTGGCCAGGGGGCGTAGGGGTCCCTTTTCCTGCATTGTGTACTGCACACACCATACAACTTTTAACCAGGTTATTAGCAGCTTTGGATATCAGAGGATTACTCCAAACGTGGTCCAAAGTTGTCTTGATGCCTTGGGCACTGATGTGTGCAGGACTGTGGGCCATAGTAACCATAGCGTGTACATAACAATTAGGTAACATCCATCTTCTTCTGTCTGTGTCATCTGTGTAACAACCCTCACTGTCTAGTCTACCGTTCTTCTCCCACTGTTCCCTTTCCTCTGCTGTTGCTTCTGCTTGAATATCTCTCACACACTGCATGGTATTTTCTAATACTTCGTTCTGGGGCTCTCCCTTGAAGCTACTCTCAACGTATGCATTGTCAAATGGTGCTCGTGCTGTTGCATCTGCAAAAGCATTTCCTCGTCCTATATCATCAGTAATTTTTTTGTGGGCACTACACTTAATGATTGCGACCTGACGGGGCAGGCTGAGAGCATTCAAAAGTGTCACAATCAAGTTGCCATGCTGAATGGTAGTGCCATGTGACGTGATAAAGCCTCTATTCGCCCAGAGTCGGCCAAAATGATGAGCTACTCCAAACGCATATTGGCTATCAGTGTATATATTAACACTAAGATGTTCACTTATTTCACAAGCTCTGGTGAAGGCAATTAATTCTGCAGCCTGTGCCGAATTTTGCGTGATTCTATGAGATTCAACCACTGTTTTTACTGTGGTGACGGCATATGCTGCAGTGGTCGTACCATCTGGTAACTTGAAGCAAGACCCATCTACAAACAGCTCTCCCTGTGGGTCAGATAGGGGAGTGTCTGTTAAGTCTACCCGTCCCTTGGTTTCTTCCTCAGTGGCAAAAATGCAATTATGATCAAATTCCACATTGTCCTGAGGGAGGGGTAGTAACGTAGCTGGGTTCAAGACATTGCACCGCTTCAAAGTAATATTTGGACTGAACAATGTTAATTCGTAACCTGTTAGACGAGCACTGGTGAGGTGCTGCGTCTGTGTCTTGTTTAACAAAATATCAACTGCATGAGGAACCATCACAGTGAGCGGATTGCCACCAACAAACCCTTCACTTTGTTTCACCGCAGCTGCTGCAGAAGCCACTCCTCTAAGACAAGTAGGCAAAGCTTGCGCCACAGTGTCCAAGGTGGAAGAGAAGTATGCACAAGGGCGTTGTCTCCCACCTTGATCCTGTGTCAAAACAGACAATGTACAGCCATGCTTTTCATGCACAAATAAAACAAATGGTTTGCTATAATCCGGATTACCCAATACAGGAGCAGAGCACATCGCCTTTTTTAAATCTTGAAAAGCCTCCTCACATTTGTCAGTCCAAGGTACAGGAGAGGGCACATCTGAAAGTGTCAGAGCAGTCAATGGTTTTGCTATAAGTGAAAAATTTGGAATCCACTGTCTGCAAAAGGATGTAAATCCCAAAAATGCTCGGACTTCAGAAGGGGTGCGTGGTGCAGTCATTGTATGAACCAGTTTAATTCTGTCTGGATGTAATCTCCTTCCCTCCTTAGAGAGGAGGTGTCCTAGATAGGTGACCTCCTCTCTACAATACTGCAATTTTGGGAGGGACACCTTATGGCCCAGAGGTGCTAAATGATGTAATAATGCAACAGTATCAGTCTTACATTGTGTCATGGAATCTGAGGCAATTAAAATATCATCAATGTACTGCAATAATGCAGAGCCTGAAGGTGGATTGAATTGGTCTAGTTGACGTTTAAGACATTGACTATATATACTCGGGGACTCCACAAACCCTTGAGGAACTCTTGTCATCGCGAATGATCTACCAAAAATCGCGAAGCTAAACAAATATTGAGATTCTTCTGCAATTGGAATGCTAAAGAAGGCATTCTTCAAATCGATTACGCTGAAAAAACACGCAGAGGGTGGAATCATGGTGAAAAGACTATTCATGTCTGGGACCACGGGAAACTGGGGAATTACTATTTTATTTATTTCTCGGAGATCAATAACTAATCGATATACTGTGTTATCAGTAACTGATTGCTCACCATCTAATCTATTAGCATCATTTTGTTTCTTTACAACAGGAAGGATTGGACTGTTACATGGACTGCTCACTATTTCCTTTATGACACCTGCATGCACAAGATCAGATATGACTCCCTTGAGCCCTTTTTCGCTTGATTTAGGTAATTTGTATTGCGGAACACGAGGTAACCGGGCACCTGGTTCGATTTTTATTACAATAGGGTCGATATCCATAATGCCTACATCATTCTTGCCTTTGGCCCATAAGCGAGGGTCTATTTCCTTTAGCTCTGGGGGTAAGTCGTATTCCTGTGAGAACATGCACCTAGTAGGGGAAACACTATCCATAGTTACATAGACACCATCCATTGAACAGCGAATAACTGCATTTAATTTCTTTAACAAATCTAATGCAAACAAGTTTTCATTGCAACCTGATGTTAAAGAGAGTGGCGTGTGTACTGTAAATGGGCCTACAGTTACTCTCATAGGTGTTGAGATGGGGCTCACCACGGGGATCCCAGAAATCCCAATTGATGTGGTATGAAGCCCAGACAGGGGAGCCCCGGGGACTGCAGAATGTGCAATAGATGTTCTGGTGGCACCAGTATCTAGAAGAAACTTATGGCCCTCTCCTTCGATTTTTACATCAATGTAGGGACCATTCTGATCTACAGGAATACTTACTCGCCCCTGGCCCTGTCTGTGGCTGTCCTAATAATTGTCGGATTCAGAAAAGGAATCATCAGCATAATATTGTCGTTCAAATGCATTGTCAAAAATATTAGTGTTACGCGGGACCTGATTCTCATTCTGCGAATTCTGATCAGTTCTACCTCTTCCTCGTGCATTACCTGCCGTGTTCCCTCTATGAAGTGACATACTTTGTCTTCCTTCCAGTAATGGGCAAGTATCACGCCAATGTCCATCCTGCTTACAGTAGGCACATTGGTTGATATTTAATCGGCGGTCTTGGGGTGGTGCAGATGCACCTCGGCCTCGACCCCTTCCCCGTCCCCTTGGTGGGCCACCCCTTTGCTGAGGGGTTGTATCCCGCTGGGGGTATGCCTGCTGTAATAGTACCTTTTTCTTCAATTCTTTTACTGACTTCTCATTCTTTTCTAATTCTTCCTTGTACCTGCTCTCATAGTATTGTGCCATCTGTAAAATCTCTGCCTGTCCCTTCGTCATCCACAAACTCTCTGTTGCTTTTAATTTTTGTGATATTTCAGGTAGAAGGCCATTAACAAAGCGTTCTACAAATAGTGTGACACCTGTTACGGTGGCGAGGTCTTGACCGCTGAAATCTATGAAAGCTTGTTCAATTCTAGTAAAATAATCTGGGACATCTTCACCTATTTTCTGTTTATAAGTGGCAAGTTTTCCCCAATCCACAGTCTGAAGAGGTATAACAGTTTCTAACTTAGTCAATATCCGGTTAGGTAAATTTAAAATATCCTGATGCGGCAGGGTTCCTGGTGCCCTTTGTGCTTCCCGTGCTTCAAAACCCCCCCATGTATTTCCCAAAGTAGGTGCATCATCTACTCTTCTAATTTTATGCCAAACTTCAGGACCCAATAAAACACCAAAAAAATAGTCAATGTCTTTGAGTGTCATGGTTGTGGTGGAAATGGCAATTCTAAGGTCCCGATAGAATCCAGCTGGATTCTTTCGAGGGTCTGGCAAGTCTTTCTTTATAGCCATTACCTCCTCCCTTTTCCATGGTATATGGACAAATTGGGCCACCGGCACGGGAGCTGGTTGTCCGGCGGCAGCTGCTGCTGCAACTGCAGCTGCAGTGGGCATATCAGGGTGCACTTCCCTCATTGGGTACCCCTTGTCATATGTATTGAGAACATCTTCCCTGGCTATGACACAAATGCGTACTCCCTCATTTATGCTGTTACTATCAAGCATACAAGCCACACTGTCCCGCCATAATTGATGTAATTCTTGTTCATAAGGGAGAGGGGTAGAATCTATAATACAAGAATTCCAATCCCTCTCCAATTTTTCAATCATGTACTGTAGTGCTAATTGCTGTCCAAAATGTGACATCTGTTGTATTGTGTCCATAATATCGGTGTGGGTGTAAATAGGATGTGACATCCAGTTCTCTGACTGATTCTTGATAACCCGTTTTTCCCCATCCCCAATAGTGGAGCGGGTACTAGGGGGCGAAATCGACTTAATAGGTGTGCTCCATATGGGTGAAAGTGAGTGAGTGGCTGTGCACCGTCGGCGTTGTCCATTTGGGGTATTAGGGGCAGGGGACATTATTGGTAACCTTGCAGTGCTGGCTGGTAGTGGTGGGGCAGGTGGCGGAGGGATTAGGACTTGGGCTATTGGGGTAGCTTGGGCTAGAGGCTGTGGTGGTTGTGGCACATGCTGCTGTAGTGGTGCACCTGGATTTCCCAAATTGTGCCCTTGCCCTTGCTGCTGCTGCTGTGCCCCCATGATAGGTTGGGCTACTGCAGGGGGTGTGTAAGGTGGAGGTGCAGTAGGGCTATTATCTAATAGCTGTAGCATTACCTCATCTTCCTCTAATGCATGTTTGGGTTCTGTTGGCTTTGATACATAACTTCCCTCCACCTGGGCCCTATGGACTCTATCTTCAGATTCAATCCTTTTCTGGGTTTGGGAATGGTGATACAGGGCGGCCTTCTGCATGATGGTTCTCCTGTTTTCCCTCTCTAACAGTTTATCTGACTTAATTTTTCTTTTAGTGGCCTCCATTTCCCATTTTCTGTATACCTCAAACATATGTTGTCTAGCCTTTTTATGAAACAAACATTCCTGTAGGTAGGTTAGTTTCTTTAAATCAAAAGACCCATCCTCCGGCCACTGGAGGTCAGGACAATGTCTAGTATACCTGCGCCATATACTATTATACAAATTATTCTCTAAGGCATAATCCTTTAACATGTCCCACCCTGGTGTTCCCTCTTTTGGGATCGTTTTTATCTAAACGTGGCACATGATTTCGGCGAAAACAAAGACATAACCCTTGCCAACATTTCTTATTTCCCATATCTAACCTTTTAATTTTTCAAAATACAACACGCACCAAACTTCAAAATGCAACATGCACCAAAGAAACCCTTTTTCAAATGTGCACCAAAGAAACCCTTTTTCAAATGTGCACCAAAGAAAACCTTTTTCAAATGTGCACCAAAGAAAACCCTTTTTCAAATGTTTACCAACTTACAAATTGCTCCAGGCCTGGGCAAATTACTCAAACAAGAAAAACACGTGTAATACAAATTGTCAAATGGTACCTTGTACAAATGCAAATTTACCAAGAACTAATCATTCCCAAAAGTGATAAGTTATCCAAAAACAATCATTCTCTCAAATGCAAGTTAAAGCAGACAAATAGCCAGCGAGGAACAGTCTTACCTGACTATCTGCTTTTTCCTGGATTTCTCTCCGGCCGCCCGTGTCAGACTAATCAGTCAAGATAAAAACCGATGTTTCAGGGACTTCGCTGGGACATCATGAGAAAGCGGGGAGAGGCCTGCCTGGTGGATAAGATGCAGCTGCTTTTGAAACTAAGTCTTTGTGCAGGGGCCCCTGGAATCTACACCTCCGGAACGGCGTCCCCCCACTGGCAGCACGTCTCTTGACAGAGCTACTGAAGATATCCAGTGGAAGGTCCCTGTTCGGGCGCCAAATTATTAAATGCACATTTTTGCAGATACTTACAAATGCATTTACAAGGAGTTTTGACACGGAGAGCCGGAGTGAAAAATCAATGACCAAAGGTCTGTTTATTTTTGCTGCAGCAAAGAGGACAGGTTTACCACTGGCATCCCAGGCCCGAAGTAAAGTGTGCTGGCATGAAGCGTTTAACAGTGATATTTATACTCATACATCAAAAGGATACATAAAATGTGTAAATAATGATATACGTCATACAGATATTTTAAGGAGTTAATCAGTTTCCACACACCGGTTCCATTCCCAGCTTTGTCATTGCCTCCCCTCTGCAGCTGCCTGACTCCCCACATTCTTGAGACCCTTCAAAGGATTGCGTGGTTCAAAGGTATAGATATCAGCCTTTCCCTCCCCAAAATACAACAGCTGAGGTCGGTTAGTTATTTTGAACACATGATTATAATGAGTAACGTGCCCCAGTTAGGGAAAGAAACCAGCTGCAAGCCTGTGGTATGGAACCAGGCTTATTTTACTTAAACAAATATACATAAGATAACATATGTGATAGACAGTGCGTTCAGAGAGACAAAAGCTCAAACTTACACGTGTTAAAGAAACAAATCATTTCAAATTGATTCTAACATCAGCGCCGCTTTCTTAAACAAGAAATTTACTTTTCTCAAGGCTGCAGTAAGATAGGTTGCAGGTAAACGTGGTAACGCTTTGTCTCTAGTGTTCATAGAAACATACACATCCTTACGTAGGGACACTTTCTTGTAACATCAGCTGTTTTATTATAAAAATACTACTTTGACCCATGTACGTTAGAGGGAGATTCCAGCCAGATGACCACGACTGTATGCGGATTGCTTCGCTACAGCTGCTTATGTAGACTACAGGCCTCTTGCTCAGGTATGAGGGATGATGTCTTTCCAGGGGAACCTGAAGGGCAGAACTAGAGCCTAACATGCTGTGCTGTAACATAGCCTAGGTAAGAATTATTTTAATGATCCTAGTGACAATATGGTAGCATTATTTTTATGCTTTACTCTCCTTGTCACAATTTTAATCCTGTCATGCTTCATTGTCCTAGTTATCGCAGTACATGCTTTATTAAAACCTTATTGGAATATATACTGCCTCTGATTGTCCTTGTATGTGTGAGACTAATGTAAATGAGAGAAACTGATGCGATCTGAGGGACCACGATTTTCCTGTGGAGTCAATTGTGTCATGCGCTCGGCTACCCAATCATCCCTGCTTTTGAGTAGAGATGAGGCACTGCTAGTTAGCCAGAGCAAAACCCGGATTAGGCTGACAGGTGTCACCTGTAGTGGGTCAGACTCAGTCCCCCAAAGTGCAGTGATTCTGCCGCCCAAGTCCAGTAGTCTCATTAGAATGAGAGCCTATGCAAAAAGACTGCCCTGCTACCAGTAGTGGAGGATCTTAAAATGACATTTAATAAAGGCAGTTTAGCTGCTCTGATCCAGCAACATTTGATACAGTATCCCATGCAACATTATTAGACTGCACAATTTAGAAGTTACCCACTTGGCTGTCCTTCTTTCTGCATGACTGGAGCTTCCAGGTGCTGGATAAATCTTTATATTCACAGTCACTGCCTTTTCAATGTGGAGACCCTCAAAGATCTTCCTTGAGCTTCACGTTTAACATGTGCGGCTGTCTTTAGCAGATATTGTTTAATCATTTGGCCTTTTGTTGGTTTTATATTCAGATGTTTTCCAGTACTATATCTTTCATGATTCACGTGCTTGAATCTTCCCCGTCGTCATGGTGGGAGTCCCATGGTAACAGTAATAAAAAGTGGTGCTAATTTATAAGCATTACCAATCACATTGAAAACAAGTAACATTGCTAGCCAGTTCACATTGTTTTAATGATCCAAACTTCAACTAGTCAGAGCAGAGACCCTGAAGCACTCACCCCCTGCAGAGCCACCATACCTCAGATTTCTTACCACACGTTATGTTAGGGAGCCTCCCTGAGCTCTGCTCAGTCAGTGTTTCATCTGTAAGCGTTTGACCTGTCAGTTCTTCAAACTACTTCTAAACCTCCAGGCATCATCTGAGGTACAGTTGTGTAGGATTATTTCCTATTTTGAACATGTCTGTGGGATCCAAGAAAAGGCTTTTCAGGCCTTCTGCGTCCTCTGGGAAATCAAGACTTGTCTCTGGGGACCCTCACAAGGAACTTAAGTAGAGCAAGTACTGTCGCAGTATTTCAGCCAAGACCCTTTCTAAAGGACCGTGAGGCAAGGCTGCTTCTCTGGCTTCAGAGGAAGAAGAAAGCTCAGTCTGAGTGCGAATTAATGAGGGGTCTTCCTCATCTGACAAAGGTTCTGAGAGGACAAAATCCCATAGCAGGGAGGTCAGTATGGAGCAGTTGAAAAGCAAGGAACCAGCTGAATATATATATATATATATATATATATATATATATATATATATATATATATATATATATATATATGTTCGATGGCATGTGTAGCTGCAGATTCACATGCTGTGCACACATCATGCCATCTAGTGTTGGGCTCGGAGTGTTACAAGTTGTTTTTCTTCGAAGAAGTCGTTTTTTGAGTCACGAGATCGAGGGACTCCTCCCCTTTCGGCTCCATTGCGCATGGGCGTCGACTCCATCTTAGATTGTTTTCTTTCCGCTATCGGGTTCGGACGTATTCCTTTTCGCTCCGCGTTTCGGTTCGGAAAGTTAGCTAAAATCTCGGAAAATTTGACAGTATTGTTTGCGTTCGGTATTGGGTTAGTTACAACAGATCGACACTGAATCTTGAAGAGCTCCGGTGGCCCTTCGGGGTTTTCGATTCCCCGGCGGGGCCTGGTCGGGCCAGACCACGTGCGTCTTCAAGGCTAAAGGAACGGACCCCATTCCGCTTCTGCCCCGAATATCACAACAAGTATCCTTATACAGATCAGCATCTGGTCTGTAATTTGTGTCTGTCTCCAGACCACAAAGAGGATACCTGTGAAGCCTGTCGAGCGTTTTGGTCCAGAAAGACGTTAAGAGACCGAAGAGCAAGAAGACTACAAATGGCGTCGGCGCTGACAGGACAAAAACACTTGGAAGAGGAAGAAGAAACCTTCTCCATCGAGGATTCGGACTCTGACGAGGTCGATCCCGAACAGACGCCGAAAACCGTGAGTAAGACGTCGATAAACAAAACTCACGGAAAAAGCACTAAGGCCCAGGGAATGCCACCGCCAGCAGGCCATGGCGTAACCCGGAAAGTAGGTGACCGACCATCGGCACCGAAAAAGGGCATGTATGTGTCGAAGTCATCCGACTCCGGTCGAGATACCAGCACAGAGCAGACTCGACTCCGAGACATCGGGTCAGAGCAATCTCGGCACCGAGAGGGCGGCACCGAAACGAGTCGGCACTGAGAGATCAGTACGCCGAAGATAAAAAAAAGTGTCGTCTGATCCGAAAAAGACAGCCGAAAATGTTTCCATACCGAAACATCCGGCCTCGGAACCGAAATCAAGTTCCTACACAGAGGAACAGGGCCTGTCCTCACAAATGCAAGGACACAGATTCGGACAGGAACTGGAGACAATAGAGCCAGATTACACTCAAAGAAGGCTCCACATACAAAAAGACACAGGGATGATCAGTACTCTTCCCCCAATTCGAATGAAAAGAAAACTTGCCTTCCAAGAGAAAGACAAGCAGCCACAGGCAAAGGTGGCAAAACAAGTAACCCCGCCACCATCTCCACAACACTCACCACAACCATCACCGGTAGCCACTCCACCAATGATGCAGTCCCCAACTCATACTGGAATGAGTCAGGATGATCCCGACGCATGGGATCTGTATGATGCACCAGTATCAGATAACAGTCCCGACTGTTATCCAGCGAGACCGTCACCACCTGAGGACAGTACAGCCTACACACAGGTGGTGTCAAGGGCAGCGGCGTTTCATAATGTCACCCTGCATGCAGAACCCATCGAGGATGACTTTTTATTTAACACACTATTGTCCACACATAGCCAGTACCAAAGTCCTCCCTATGCTACCGGGAATGCTGAAACACTCCAAACAGGTGTTTCAGGAGCCTGTGAAGGGCAGGGCCATTACTCCAAGGGTGGAGAAGAAGTACAAAGTGCCACCAACAGACCCTGTGTACATCACGCAGCAATTAACACCAGACTCAGTGGTAGTAGGGGCAGCTCGCAAGAGAGCGAACTCTCACACCTCAGGAGACGCACCACCTCCAGACAAGGAGAGTCGCAAGTTTGACGCTGCGGGGAAAAGGGTTGCGGCACAAGCAGCCAACCAATGGCGCATAGCCAACTCCCAGGCCTTGCTGGCTAGATATGATAGGGCTCATTGGGACGAAATGCAGCATTTCATATAACACCTGCCCAAACAGTTCCAAAAGAGAGCACAACAAGTGGTGGCGGAAGGACAGAGTATCTCGAACAATCAGATACGGTCAGCAATGGACACAGCGGACACAGCTGCTAGGACTGTAAATACAGCACTGACCATAAGGAGACACGCATGGCTGCGTACATCAGGATTCAAGCCGGAAATAAAACAAGCCGTCCTGAATATGCCATTTAACGGACAGCAGTTGTTTGGGCCGGAGGTGGACACTGCTATTGAAAAACTCAAAAAAGGCACAGATACGGCTAAAGCCATGGGCGCACTCTACTCCCCACAGAGCAGAGGCACTTTTCGGAAGACACAGTTTCGAGGGGGCTTTCGGGGACAGAGCACAGAACCCTCAACCTCACAAACAAGGCCCACTTATCAGAGTCAATATCAGCGGGGAACTTTTCGGGGACAATATAGAGGGGGACAATTCCCAAAGAGTAGAGGGAAGTTCCAGAGTCCCAAAACTCCACAAAATAAACAGTGACTTCAACGTCACAAATCCCCAACACATAACACCAGTGGGGGGGAGACTAACCAAGTTCTACAAACACTGGACAGAAATAACAACAGACATGTGGGTCCTAGCCATTATCCAGCATGGTTATTGCATAGAATTTCTACAATTCCCTCCAAATGTCCCAACGAAAACACACAACATGTCCAAACAACATATGGAACTCTTACAACTGGAGGTCCAAGCGTTGTTGCAAAAAGATGCAATAGAGATAGTACCAATTCATCAAAGAGGAACAGGAGTTTACTCCCTGTACTTTCTCATACCCAAAAAAGACAAAACTCTAAGACCTATATTAGATCTCAGAACACTAAACATCTACATCAAATCAGATCACTTTCACATGGTGACACTGCAAGACGTGATCCCACTGCTCAAACAACAAGACTACATGACAACACTAGACCTAAAGGATGCATATTTCCATATACCTATACATCCTTCCCACAGAAAGTACTTAAGGTTCATATTCCAAGGAGTACATTACCAGTTCAAACTGTTGCCATTCGGTATAACAGCGCCAAGAGTTTTTACAAAATGCCTGGCAGTAGTGGCTGCTCATATCAGAAGGCAGCAAATACACGTGTTCCCGTACCTAGACGATTGGTTAATCAAAACCAATACGCAACAACGGTGTTCACAACACACAAATTATGTCATAGAAACCCTTCACAAACTAGGTTTCTCACTCAACTACAACAAGTCACACCTACCACCGTGTCAAATACAACAATACTTAGGAGCAACAATCAACACAACAAAAGGGATTGCCACTCCAAGTCCACAAAGGGTACAGGCATTTCAAAACGTAATACAAGCCATGCACCCAGAACAAAAGATACAGGTAAAATTAGTGATGAAACTACTAGGCATGATGTCCTCATGCATAGCCATTGTCCCAAACGCAAGATTGCACATGCGGCCCTTACAACAGTGCCTAGCATCACAATGGTCACAGGCACAGGGTCAACTTCAAGATCTAGTGTTGATAGACCGCCAAACATACACCTCGCTTCAACGGTGGAACACTATCAATTTAAACAAAGGGAGGCCTTTTCAAGACCCAGTGCCTCAATACGTAATAACAGATGCCTCCATGATAGGGTGGGGAGCGCACCTCAACCAACACATAATCAAAGGACAATGGGACACTCAGCAGAGACAGTTTCACATAAATCACTTAGAACTACTAGCAGCATTTCTAGCGCTGAAAGCATTTCAACCTATGATAACCCACAAACGCATTCTTGTCAAAACAGACAACATGACAACAATGTATTATCTGAACAAACAGGGAGGAACACGCTCAACACAGTTGTGTCTCCTGGCACAGAAAATATGGCATTGGGTGATTCACAACCACATTCACCTAATAGCGCAGTTCATACCTGGAATTCAAAACCAGTTAGCAGACAATCTCTCTCGGGATCACCAACAGATCCACGAATGGGAAATCCATCCCCAAATACTAAAAACTTACTTCCAAAGGTGGGGAACACTGCAAATAGACCTATTTGCAACAAAAGAAAACGCAAAATGCCTAAACTTCGCATCCAGGTACCCACAGGCTCACTCTCAGGGCAATGCGTTATGGATGAGTTGGTCAGGGATATTTGCTTACGCTTTTCCCCCTCTCCCACTCCTTCCATATCTAGTAAACAAATTGAGTCAAAACAAACTCAAACTCATACTAATAGCACCAACTTGGGCAAGACAACCTTGGTACACAACACTACTAGACCTCTCAGTAGTGCCCCATATCAGGCTACCAAACAGACCAGATCTGTTAACGCAACACAAACAACAGATCAGACACCCGAATCCAGCATCGCTCAACCTAGCAATCTGGCTCCTGAAATCTTAGAATTCGGATATCTAAACCTCTCAAAAGAGTGTATGGAGGTCATTAAACAAGCAAGAAAACCCACAACAAAGCATTGTTATGCTAATAAATGGAAAAGGTTTGTTTTCTACTGCCAGGCTAATCAAATTACGCCGCTAAACGCCTCCATACAAAACATTGTAAGTTATTTACTACACTTACAAAAAGCAAATCTTGCTTTTTCTTCCATTAAAATCCATCTCACTGCAATATCTGCTTATTTGCAGATTACACATACAAAATCGCTTTTTAGAATCCCAGTTATCAAAGCCTTTATGGAGGGACTAAAAAGAATCATACCCCCAAGAACACCACCAGTACCTTCGTGGAATCTTAATATTGTACTAACACGACTCATGGGTCCACCATTTGAACCCATGCATTCTTGTCAAATCCAATTCTTGACTTGGAAAGTAGCGTTTCTAATAGCCATCAGTTCTCTACGAAGAGTTAGCGAAATATATGCATTTACTATCCAAGAACCGTTTATACAAATACATCACCATAAAGTGGTTCTCAGTACAAATCCAAACATTTTACCAAAAGTCATATCACCGTTTCATCTAAACCAAACTGTGGAACTCCCAGTCTTCTTTCCACAACCAGAATCAATAGCAGAAAGGGCACTGCATACATTAGACATTAAAAGAGCGCTAATGTATTACATTGACAGGACAAAACAATTTTGGAAAACAAAACAATTATTCGTAGCTTTCCAAAAACCTCACGCAGGTAACCCTATATCCAAACAAGGCATTGCCAGATGGATAGTCAAATGTATTCAGACCTGTTACCTTAAAGCTAAGAGATAATTACCCATTACTCCAAGGGCACATTCCAGTAGGAAAAAAGGCGCCACAATGGCTTTTCTTGGAAATATACCAATGACAGAGATTTGTAAGGCAGCCACCTGGTCTACGCCCCATACATTCACTAAGCATTACTGTGTAGATGTGTTAGCAACACAACAAGTCACAGTAGGACAGGCTGTACTGAGAACATTATTTCAGACAACTTCAACTCCTACAGGCTGACCACCGCTTTTGGGGAGATTACTGCTTTGTAGTCTATGCACAGCATGTGTATCTGCAGCTACACATGCCATTGAACGGAAAATGTCACTTACCCAGTGTACATCTGTTCGTGGCATGTTGCGCTGCAGATTCACATGCGCCCTCCCACCTCCCCGGGAGCCTGTAGCCGTTTTAGTTGCATGTAAATTGTAAATATGTAAATAAACATTCCTTTGATACACAATATGTACATACATTCCTACTCCATTGCATGGGCACCTCTAGTATTCTTACTTTACCAACTCCTACCTCACCCTTTGTGGGGAAAACAATCTAAGATGGAGTCGATGCCCATGCGCAATGGAGCCGAAAGGGAGGAGCCACTCGGTCCCGTGACTCAAAGACTTCTTCGAAGAAAAACAACTTGTAACACTCCGAGCCCATCACTAGATGGAAGGATAATGCACAGCATGTGAATCTGCAGCGCAACATGCCACGAACAGATGTACACTGGGTAAGTGACATTTTCCATATATATATATGTTCGATTGCATGTGTAGCTGCAGATACACATGCTGTGCACATCCCGCCATCTGATGTTGGGCTCGGAGTGTTACAAGTTGTATTTCTTCGAAGAAGTCTTTTCGAGTCACGAGACCGAGGGACTCCTCCCATTTCGACTCCATTGCGCATGGGTGTCAAGTCCATCTTAGATTGTTTTTTTTCCGCCCTCGGGTTCGGACGTGTTCCTTTTCGCTCCGTGTTTCGGGTCGGAAAGTTAGTTAGAATCTCGGAAAAAACGTCGGTATTGTTTGCGTTCGGTATCGGGTTAGTTACAACAGATCGACACCGAATTTTGAAGAGCTCCGGTGGCCCTTCGGGTTTTTTTCGATCCCCCGTCGGGGCCTGGTCGGCCCGGCCACGTGTGACTTCAAGGCTGATGGAACGGACCCCATTCCGCTTCTGTCCAAAATGCCATAACAAGTATCCATATACAGATCAACATCTGGTCTGTAACTTGTGCTTGTCCCCAGAACACAAGGAGGATACTTGTGAGGCCTGTCGAGCGTTTCGGTCCAGAAAGACGTTAAGAGACCGAAGAGCCAGAAGACTGCAGATGGCGTTGACGTCGACAGGACAAGAGCGTTTCGAGGAGGAAGAGGAAGCTTTCTCTATCCACGAGTCGGACTCGGAAGAGCTCGAGGCCGAAGAAATGCCGAAAACCGTGAGTAAGACGTCGAAACATAAGACTCACGAGAAGTCAACCAAAGCCCAGGGGACGCCAACGCCAACAGGCCATGGCTTAACCCAAAAAATAGGTGACCGATCCAAGTCACCGAAAAAGGGCACGCTGGTGTCGAAGTCATCCGACTCCGGTCGAGATACCGCCACACAGCAATCTCGGACCCGAGACATCGGCTCAGAGAAATTTCGGCACCGTGACCGCGGCACCGAACAAATTCGGCACCGAGACACCACCACGCCGAAAATTACAAAGGTTTCTTCGGACCCTAAAAAGACGTCCGAAAAAGTTTCGGTTCCGAAACATCCAGCCTCGGAGCCGAAAACAGGTTCCTATACAGAGGAACAAGGATTGTCCTCCCAAATGCAAAAACATAGATTCGGAGAGGAACTTCAAGCAGTAGAGCCAGACTATACTCAAAGGAGGCTCCACATTCAACAAGACACAGGGAAGATAACCACTCTTCCCCCAATTAAAATAAAAAGAAAACTTGCCTTTCAAGAAAAGGACAAGGAGCCACAGGCAAAGGTGGCAAGGAAAACAACTCCACCACCGTCTCCACCACCATCAGTGCACACATCACCAGTAGCAACTCCTCCACTGATGCACTCCCCGACTCATACTACCATGAGTCAAGATGATCCCGATGCATGGGACCTTTACGATGCTCCAGTATCGGACAACAGCCCAGACTCGTACCCTGCCAGGCCGTCCCCACCTGAGGACAGTACATCTTACACACAGGTGATCGCAAGGGCAGCTGCTTTCCATAACGTCACCTTGCATTCTGAACCAATTGAGGATGACTTTTTGTTTAACACGCTATCCTCCACTCATAGCCAATACCAAAGACTACCTATGCTCCCAGGAATGCTAAAACATTCAAAACAAATCTTTCAGGATCCTGTTAAAGGCCGAGCCATAACTCCAAGGGTGTAGAAAAAGTACAAGCCACCGCCAACAGATCCAGTTTATATTACAACGCAGTTAACACCAGACTCAGTAGTTGTCGGGGCAGCTCGTAAGAGAGCAAACTCTCATACCTCGGGGGACGCACCACCTCCAGACAAAGAGAGTCGCAAATTTGATGCTGCGGGCAAAAGGGTTGCAGCACAAGCAGCAAACCAATGGCGCATTGCCAATTCACAAGCACTTTTGGCAAGATATGATAGAGCTCACTGGGATGAGATGCAACATTTGATAGAACACTTACCCAAGGAGTTCCAAAAAAGAGCACAACAAGTGGTGGAAGAAGGACAAAGTATCTCTAATAATCAGATACGGTCTTCAATGGATGCAGCAGATACGGCTGCAAGGACAGTAAATACTGCAATAACAATAAGAAGGCACGCATGGCTGCGCACGTCAGGGTTCAAGCCGGAAATTCAACAAGCCGTGCTAAATATGCCATTTAATGAACAGCAGTTGTTTGGGCCGGAAGTCGACACTGCTATTGATAAACTCAAGAAAGACACTGATACAGCAAAAGGCATGGGCGCACTCTACTCCCCCGCAGAGCAGAGGCACATTTCGCAAAACACCTTTTAGGGGAGGGTTTCGAGGACAACCTACAGAAACCACAACATCACAAACAAGGCCCACTTACCAAAGCCAATATCAGCGGGGACGTTTTCGGGGGCAATATAGAGGGGGACAATTCCAAAAAAATAGAGGAAAATTCCAAAGCCCCAAAACTCCTCAAAATAAGCAGTGACTTACAAGTCAAACATCCCCATCACATAACACCTGTGGGGGGAAGACTAAGCCAATTTTACAAACATTGGGAGGAGATAACAACAGATACTTGGGTACTAGCAATTATCCAGCATGGTTATTGCATAGAATTTCTCGAATTCCCTCCAACAGTCCCACCGAAAACACACAGTATGTCAAAACAACATATAAATCTTCTAGGATTAGAAGTTCAAGCATTGCTCCAAAAAGACGAAATAGAATTAGTAACAAAACAAGAACTAAACACAGGAGTTTACTCACTGTACTTTCTGATACCCGAAAAAGACAAAAGTCTAAGACCTATACTAGATCTCAGAATATTAAATACATACATCAAATGAGACCACTTTCACATGGTTACATTACAAGAAGTAATCCCACTGCTCAAACAACAAGACTACATGACAACACTGGATCTAAAGGATGCATATTTCCATATACCAATACATCCTTCACACAGAAAGTACCTAAGGTTTGTATTCCAAGGGATACATTACCAATTCAAAGTGTTGCCATTCGGAATAACCACTGCGCCAAGAGTTTTTACAAAATGTCTAGCAGTAGTAGCTGCACATATCAGAAGGCAGCAAATACATGTGTTCCCGTACCTAGACGATTGGTTAATTGGTTAAGATTGCACATGCGGCCCTTACAACAGTGCCTAGCATCACAATGGTCACAGGCACAGGGTCAACTTCTAGATCTAGTGTTGATAGACCGCCAAACATACACCTCGCTTCAATGGTGGAACAATATAAATTTAAATCAAGGGCGGCCTTTTCAAGACCCAGTGCCTCAATACGTAATAACTACAGATGCCTCCATGATAGGGTGGGGAGCACACCTCAATCAACACAGCATTCAGGGACAATGGGACTCTCGGCAAAGACAGTTTCACATAAATCACTTCGAACTATTGGCAGTATTTCTAGCGTTAAAAGCATTTCAACCAATAATAAGACTCAGACACATTCTTGTCAAAACAGACAACATGACAACAATGTATTACCTAAACAAACAGGGAGGAACACACTCAACACAGTTGTGTCTCCTGACACAGAAATATGGCATTGGGCGATACACAACCACATTCGCCTAATATCACAGTTCATTCCAGGGATTCAGAATCAATTAGCAGACAATATCTCTCGGGATCACCAACAGATCCACGAATGGGAAATTCACCCACAAGTACTACACACTTACTTCCAAAATTGGGGAACACCACAAATAGACCTGTTTGCAACAAAAGAAAACGCAAAATGCCGAAACTTCGCATCCAGGTACCCACAAAATCAGTCTCTGGGCAATGCGTTATGGATGAGTTGGTCAGGGATATTTGCATACGCTTTTCCCCCTCTCCCACTCCTTCCATATCTAGTAAACAAGTTGAGTCAAAACAAACTCAAACTCATACTCATAGCACCAACTTGGGCAAGACAACCTTGGTACACAACACTACTAGACCTCTCAGTAGTGCCTCATATCAAACTACCAAACAGACCAGATCTGTTAACTCAACACAATCAACCGATCAGACACCCCAATCCAGCATTGCTGAATCTAGCAATTTGGCTCCTGAAGTCTTAGAGTTCGGACACTTAGACCTTACACAGGAATGTATGGAAGTCATAAAACAAGCTAGAAAACCAACCACTAGACATTGCTATGCAAATAAGTGGAAAAGGTTTGTTTATTATTGCCATAATAACCAAATTCAACCCTTACACGCATCTGCTAAAGACATCGCAAGCTACTTGCTACATTTGCAAAAGTCAAAACTAGCTTTTTCATCCATTAAGATACATCTTACCGCAATTTCAGCTTACCTACAGATTACCCACTCAACTTCACTGTTTAAGGGTACCAGTCATAAAAGCCTTTATGGAAGGCCTAAAAAGAATTATACCACCAAGAACACCACCAGTTCCTTCATGGAACCTCAACATTGTCTTAACACGACTCATGGGGCCACCTTTTGAGCCCATGCACTCATGTGAAATGCAATATTTAACATGGAAAGTTGCATTTTTAATTGCCATGACATCTCTAAGAAGAGTCAGTGAAATCCAAGCATTTACCATACAAGAACCATTTATTCAAATACACAAGCATAAAGTAGTTCTACGGACAAATCCAAATTTTTTACCAAAAGTCATATCACCGTTCCACTTGAATCAAACAGTAGAACTACCAGTGTTCTTCCCACAGCCAGATTCTGTAGCTGAGAGAGCACTACATACATTGGACATCAAAAGAGCGTTAATGTACTACATTGACAGAACAAAACAAATTCGGAAAACAAAACAATTATTTGTTGCTTTCCAAAAACCTCATACTGGAAATCCAATTTCCAAACAAGGCATTGCTAGATGGATAGTTAAATGCATTCAAACCTGTTATCTCAAAGCAAAAAGAGAACTGCCTATTACACCGAGGGCACACTCAACTAGAAAGAAAGGTGCTACCATGGCCTTTCTAGGAAACATTCCAATGACTGAAATATGTAAGGCAGCCACATGGTCTACGCCTCATACGTTTACCAAGTACTACTGCGTGGATGTGTTAACAGCACAACAAGCCACAGTAAGACAAGCAGTACTACGAACTTTATTTCAAACAACTTCAACTCTTACAGGCTGAACCACCACTTTTGGGGAAATAACTGCTTACTAGTCTATGCAAAGCATGTGTATCTGCAGCTACGCATGCCATCGAACGGAAAATGTCCCTTACCCAGTGTACATCTGTTCGTGGCATGGGACGCTGCAGATTCACATTCGCCCACCCTCCTCGCCGGGCACCTGTAACCGTTTCGAAGTTGATCTTGAACATTTGTAAATATATCACTTTAAACTACATTATGTACATACATGTTTACTCCATTGCATGGGCACTATTACTATGGTACACAACTCCTACCTCACCCTCTGCGGGGAAAACAATCTAAGATGGAGTCGACGCCCATGCGCAATGGAGCCGAAAGGGGAGGAGTCCCTCGATCTCGTGACTCGAAATACTTCTTCAAAGAAAACAACTTGTAACACTCCGAGCCCAACACTAGATGGCGGGATGTGCAAAGCATGTGAATCTGCAGCGTCCCATGCCACGAACAGATGTACACTGGGTAAGTGACATTTTCCATATCTATCTCTCTCTCTCAGATCATCTTGTTGACTCCGCTTCGACGGCGATGACACAGGCATCTCCTTTGCGGTCAGTGACTACAGCACCACCTACGATGATGAAGACAGTGACAATCACTACATCATTGTCAAGGAGACCATCTTTGACAGCTCCGTCGACGCCATCAGCTCTGCTCCTGACAACGAAGGTTCCATTTGGGACAATGAAGATTACATCTGGTCAGCTGCACTGTTGAGCCCGTCAACGGCAGCGAAATACAGTGTTTTCATTTCTGAAAAGGACACTCCAACACCTATACAACCTGACACATTTAAGGTGTCACCTTTACCCCTAGTACGCCTGCTGGTGATGCAGCAATCAGGAGATGAAAGTCTATTTGGTCCTGCAAACAGTCCCCCTCAATTAAATGTCAAGTGCCAGAAAACTGAGTATGAAGATGCTCAGCATGGTTCTTCTACCTATCTAGAAGGTGATTCTTCATTTCGGCACAGAGGCCGGGAGTCAGCTCAGGAATATGACACCTTCCAAGAACATTACCCTTACATTGAGCACGAGGAAGAGCAGCAGCAGGTGCAAGGGGCCACTGCTGTGGTCCCTATCTCTTTCTTTGGCCACTGATTCATGCCTTATGATAAATGGCTATTATAAAAGGTTTCCTGAGGCCAGTGCCTTGATGCAGCAGACCCCAATGCATGCAGATGTTTCAGAGACAGTAGGTCTTCCAAGCAGCTCTGTTCAAGCCACAGCATAAGGAAAGGTCTGTGTTACCACCTGTTACAATTAGAGATAGTGCTGATAGCGAGTGTAGGATACTGGCTCAGTTTATGGTGTACACCAATGGTGTGGCACCCTATACACAGTCCAGGCAACCCTTAGTGATAGTGAATAAGTTCCCAGATAGCACAAGCTCTCTAGGGGTAGCAGAGGCGATCAGTTAAAGCTTTTCCAGGAGGAATGTAAAGCACTTGCAAAGCCATAGTTGTCAGAAAGTAACTCACTCACAAGAAAAAACACACACAAGTGTTACAAAATGAAAGGATTCTTTATTACAGCACTGTTACTAATGTAGCATTGGTATATCTCCCTTTGGAGAGATCTACACACAATATATACAGAAAATAACCAGCAGAAATAGCATAACATGTACAGGACCTATGGGTGGGGAGGGCAAACCATATACTAAGTAAGTGGAATGCAAAATATTGAACCCAACCAAGGTGAGTATGGTAGTTAGCAAGGAGCTGGGGAAAAAAGTGTTCCTGGCGACCAGGTGCAGAGGGGTTATCTACCCAGTCATCCTATAGGCTAACATAGGGAAGTAGTGGTTTGAGTTTTTGTTTCAGGACCATTCCCAGCGGACAAAGAGAAAACCAGCAGACAAGTGGAAGGTTACAGAGGGCCCGACCCCCAGAATATCCAGAAGACCGGAGTACCTGCACCAGGAACCCAGATTCAGAGGGGAGAGAGGACTCTCACTGAAATCAGTGGAAGCCTCCAATTGTCCAGCTGCTGTTGCAACCCATGAAACAAGATGGTGGAACCCAGGGATGGATTCCGGATGTGGAGGACCTGAGAAGGAAGCAGGACATAGTCTAGCTCCCCTGAGAAGTGCCCAGGTGGTGCAGGTGGCAATGCAGGCCCTCCTAGAGGTGAAATGCCTGCAAGTCGGTGGAGGAAGAAGTCCAACTGTGGGGTCCAGAAGCTGCAGAAGATCCCAAGAGTCACCTACGAGCTGTCCCTTGAAAGTCTCCAGATTGCAGGAGGGTCAGTGGCCAGCAACAAGCACTGGTAAGTGCAAGCAGGAGCTGAAGATGTATTTGCAAGGTTTTGGGGACCAGCAATGTCCAGGAAGAATTTCTTTGATGGGGAGTCAGAGTTGGCTCTCAGCACACGAGAAGGACTGCAGAAGTCGTTGGAGCCCCCACGAGTTACTCACAGGCAGTGGACACAGGAAGTCACAAGGAGGCCTCAGCAGCACAACCAAACAGAAGTCTCACGTCTCAGGAATGACAAGACAGGGGTTGATCTTTGAGTTGCAGAGTGCTGAAGGCCGGGACTTCTTGGTGCCTGAAGATCTTCTAGAGGAAGAGTCAACAAGCCTTGGCAAGAGCAACAGTCACTGTACAGAGTGGTTCCAGTCCTTTGGCAGGAGCGGGGCGCACAATCTCCCAATTTGGTCAGAAGACAAGCAGGACCCACTGATCCACCACCTGTGATGCGCAGAGCCTTTCGATGTCCGTGGCCAGCAGACCCCACCAGTCAGTGGTACTTTCCTACAGTGATTGTGACCAAAAAGCATGAAAAAGGTGAAATTCCCTTTTATTCTGCTGGGTATCACCTGGAATGGCCATCTAGTACCACTGTCTGCATCGCTACCCCAGCTCCGGCGGACTTGTCTCCAGCTGATATAGGTGGCTTTCATGAGCTCCTGGAACGAGTGTCCCAGTGTTTTGACTTACCCCTCCTGGCTAAGCAAACCGAATGCTTTCTTCATGGCCTCAAGAATTTGTCTCAACGCATAGTAAGGTCTATCCCCATTGTGGAATATTACTGGCAAGAGGGGTTGAAATTAATGAAAGCACCAGCTTCAGTGGCTGCTGTCTTTCCAAAACTGGACAAAAAATATGAGGCTTCTGTCAGTTCCCCAACTAGCCTTATAGATGAGCCTCGCCTTGAGACTTTGATAATGCAAGCAGCCCATCGACTGGCTAAACATCCGTTTTCCCCTTGGTCGGCCCGCCAGACAGAGTCTCCAGATTGCAGGAGGGTCCGTGGCCAGCAACAAGCACTGGTAAGTGCAAGCAGGAGCTGAAGATGTATTTGCAAGGTTTTGGGGACCAGCAATGTCCAGGAAGAATTTCTTTGATGGGGAGTCAGAGTTGGCTCACAGCACACGAGAAGGACTGCAGAAGTCGTTGGAGCCCCCACGAGTCACTCACAGGCAGTGGACACAGGAAGTCACAAGGAGGCCTCAGCAACACAACCAAACAGAAGTCTCACGTCTCAGGAATTACAGGACAGGGGTTGATCTTTGAGTTGCAGAGTGCTGAAGGCCGGGACTTCTTGGTGCCTGAAGATCTTCTAGAGGAAGAGTCAACAAGCCTTGGCAAGATCAACAGTCACTGTACAGAGTGGTTCCAGTCCTTTGGCAGGAGCAGGGGCGCACAATCTCCCAATTTGGTCAGAAGACAAGCAGGACCCACTGATCCACCACCTGTGATGCGCAGAGCCTTTCGATGTCCGTGGCCAGCAGACCCCACCAGTCAGTGGTACTTTCCTACAGTGATTGTGACCAAAAAGCATGAAAAAGGTGAAATTCCCTTTTATTCTGCTGGGTATCACCTGGAATGGCCATCTAGTACCACTGTCTGCATCGCTACCCCAGCTCCGGCGGACTTGTCTCCAGCTGATATAGGTGGCTTTCATGAGCTCCTGGAACGAGTGTCCAAGTGTTTTGACTTACCCCTCCCGGCTAAGCAAACCGAATGCTTTCTTCATGGCCTCAAGAATTTGTCTCAACGCATAGTAAGGTCTATCCCAATTGTGGAATATTACTGGCAAGAGGGGTTGAAATTAATGAAAGCACCAGCTTCAGTGGCTGCTGTCTTTCCAAAACTGGACAAAAAATATGAGGCTTCTGTCAGTTCCCCAACTAGCCTTATAGATGAGCCTCGCCTTGAGACTTTGAGAATGCAAGCAGCCCATCGACTGGCTAAACATCCGTTTTCCCCTTGGTCGGCCCGCCAGACAGAGACTGTTGCAGATAGGATAATATAGGGAAGCGATTCTCAGCCATGGCGGCAACATATTAGTGTTTAGAATGCACTGGCTAGCCTGGGGAGATAAGACTGTCAGATGTGGTCTGACATGTCAGCGTTTCTGGAATATCTCCTAGATTACAAGAGGAAAGAGGCAAGGGAAATACTGCTAGAAAGAGAAGAGGCCTCTTCAGAGATCATCAATGTGGCCATAGGCATATCCTCTATTGCCTTTCGTCAAGCGGCAGGAGTGGCCCACTTATGTCGCCAGGGTTGGGTAAAGACAAAACCGCTTTGCCCAGAAGTGCAGACAAAAATCCTTGATATGCCATGCATTGGGGAAAATATTTTTGGAAATCATGTGGACAATGCCTTGCAGTACATAAAATCTGACACTGAAACTGCTTGTTTTCTGGGCACACTTTAGCAACGACCCTTATAACCCTTTTGAGAAGGCAGAGGACAATTTGCATTTCGACTACTTAACCAGCAAACTAGGTATTAACCTTACTCCTAGCAGGGTTTTCTATTGGCATATCCTTACCTGCACCAATACAAGAGAACCGTAGCGTCCTCCTACTCTTGACAGCCAATGCGTAGACATCCTTCGGCTGGAGGAAATTCACAGGACGTTTCTAGAAGACAGTGATACATCACAGGCACCATTCACCTCAGGCCCACCTCAACAATTCGGAAATACCCTCCCAAAATTTTACAATCAGTGGAAGAGCATCTCTTCCTACAAATTCGTGTTAGGTTAATTTCAGCATGGTCGCACCCTGGAATTTGTTCAGAAACCTCCCAGTTTCCACGCGGAACATCGCACTGCCATCTCTCCGTCCTGAAACAGGAAATTAATTAACTTTGCTCCAAGAATGCGATAGAGAAAGTGCTGTTAGATCAGCGCAACATGTGGTTCTACTGCAACTTCTTCCTCCTCAAAAAGTCAGGAAAGTGGAGGCAAGTAATGGATTTGCGGCTCTTAAACAAATTTATCAAGAAGCAGTCTGTTTGATGGCATGTGTGACTATAAATACACATGGTCTGCATGCTCCTGCCATCTAGTGTTGGGTCTGGAGTGGTGCAACTTATTTTTCTTTGAAGAATTATTTCGAGTCACGAGATCGAGTGACTCCTACTCTCTGTGATATTGCGCATGTGCATTGACTCCTTTGGTAGATTGTTTTCTCTCTGCCGTCTTGTTTTGTACATGTGGGCCTTCGCTCCATCTGCCGACTCTGTTCGGTTTTCAGTCTCTTTTCTTTTCTGACGGTATTGTAATTGATCACGCTTTTCTATCTCAGAGCGCCATACGCTTTTCGTCAGTTTGGGCTTCGACTGACCACCCCTCAGGACATTATTGCTCATCTCTGGCCTCCCTTCCACGTGGCTCCAGCATCGACAGGACTGGTTCCCTGATGGAACAAACTCCATTACGCTTATGTCCTCAGTGCCAAGTTACGTTCCTGCCACACCGATCAGCAATCGTTGCCTCTCTCCAGACCACTGTGAGACTGGCTGCAACGCCTGTAAATCATTTTAATCTAAGAAGGGCTTGTTGATTGTAAATGGCTTAGAAGACGCCAGACAACACTCCAGACCTCTTTGGGGAAGAATTTGCACAGGAGGAACCAACCATACAGGAGGAGGAATATTTTCCATCATAGACACCTCCCAGTCAGATGTGGAATTCAACATTGAGAGACAAGAACTTTCGTCTGCCCAGCGCTTGAGTACTGTGGCCCCTGCTATTTCACAGAAACTTCCAAGAAGGCCTTACAGCCGCTGTAGAGGTCGCTGGTCCACCACTGCTATCCAGCCATGTTTGGTACCGTAAGACTGTTTCAGCCACCCCACCTTCTGGCTCAGTGATGAAAATACCTGCAAAGGCTAAAGTCTTGGCTATGATCTCGACCACCTCAAACCAAGAGATCGTTTAAGTGTCGATCTGAACCTTGGGACTGACACGACAGTCGTCTGCTTCGACTTCAGTGCCAACCAAGATCCCGAAGCAGAAATCTTTGGTGCTGAACTTTGGAACTGAACCCTTTGAATCCAGGGAATCAGACCAGTCTTCCACTAGCTCGTCTCCAGTTGAGCCTGTTCATGAAAAGATGGAAGCTAGACAGAGCAAACTTCAAATTCAAGAAGGCACAGGCTGCTTTATAGCTACACCTTCCTCTCCTGTGCTTCCAAACAGGAAGTTGACTTTTGAGGAGGCTCTGGACATTCTCGTCCCTCCAAAGAGGAGGACAAAGGGCAAGGCTACTAAGCCACCTCCCAAGCCTTCACTACCACTTCCACTTCCTCCTCCACCGCCTTCATTACCTCCACCCGCTGCCCGCCATACTCTCCAACTCAGTCATCTATAAAAGAGGGTGCCCACAATCTTACACGGGGTTTAGTGGGTCCTCCTGGTGATGCAGATCCATGGGATGCATATGACCCTGATTCCATTACGTCAAATGACAAAGATCTACCCTGCTCGCCCCTTCTCTCCAGAGGACACTACCTCCTGTCTGCAGGTGGTCTCTGGGGTGGCCGCATTTCACCACATGGAGCTTCAAAAAGAGCCCATAGAGCAGGACTTTTTATTTGATACTGTAGTAAAGTGTCACCTTTATAGCATAGTTACCCTCACTTTGTGCTGGATGTCAGTGTGTTTAGACTGGAGTTCACTGGGGGGGCTGCTAACCAGGACCCATGTGACTGTGCGGTCTCTCCCCTAAATTTGGTTGCTGATAAACGTTTTACACTCACAGTTGGCATACTGGTGCTCCCATAATAGTCCCTAGTATATGGTACTTAGGTTCTCAGAACATTGATACACCAGGGGTCCCCAATGGGCTGCAGCATGTGTTTTGACACTCATGAGAGCCATTGCAAACTGTGTCTGCAGGCCTGCCATAACTGCCTGCTTGAAATGGCGCAGGCACCTTTTCACCATCAAACATGGTCACTGCACTTAGACATAAGTCACCCCCCTGGTAGGCCCTTCAGCCGAAGGGCGTGGGATGTATGTCTCTAAGTGTGAGGGAACCCCTGAATGAGCAGGGTGCCCCACAGACCCCAGGCCAATTCATGGACTTTAAAAGTGCGGGCAAGCCATCTTAAGTTTTATATAGTGGACACTGTTCAACACACGTAGTCCAGCTACATAAGGACATCTCCTAACCTACGCATGTTTCATATCAAACATGTTGAAACCATGCAATTATACCAATTCCAGTGTTAGTTGCATGATACCATGTACCCTGGGGTTTCCTTAAAGGATCTCCCAGTTATGCCTGTGCAACCTTGCAGGGTCTAGCTGCCAGCCCACGCTGCTGCTGCTGACCCCAGACACTGTTCTGCCCTCCTGCTGGTGAGCCTGTCTCAGGCTGGAGGAGCAGAGCAAAGGATTTCTTGCAAGGGAGAGGTGTGGCCATCTCTCCCTGTGTATTAGGTGTCTTAAGGGCACAGGTGGGGTGGCCGCTGAGCACCAACAGACCGCTTTAAAGGGCATATTTGGTGCCCTCTTTGCATACTCCGGTTTGCACCAGTTCAGAAACCACGATTCCTGCTCTGCATGAAACTACACAAAGGGCAGGGGAGTGACAACCCCCCTGTCCAGCTCCTTCCCTAGGGAGGTGCACAGAGCTCTGCCAGGTGGCAACTTGATTCTGCCGTCTTGGAAATAAGATGAGTAGAGGCCCCTGGGAGCATCTCACTCATTAGGCCAGGTAGATGATGTCCCTGACCCCCTGTGATAGTTGGTTCTCCATAGAGAGTGACCAACTCCCTTTTACGGTTACTTAAGGGCTCTGTCGCGGGTGGGTCTTCAGATTTATCGAGCAAGACTCTACAAGGAACTCTCCGCAAGTCATCTTCTGCTCCTGGCCTCTGGAAATGCTGCTGGTCTGCTTTGGAACCAAAACGTGTGGTGGGAAGGCTCCCATTGCGACATTGTTTCTTCGTACTCTGCAACATCCAAGGCTGTGCTTCCTCCAGGGTCACAAGGGCTCTGTTTGCACCTGGGATCACAAAGGAATCTCACTTGGAGTGAAGGAGTCACTCCCCTGCATCCTCAGGCACCTCAAGCCAACATCGACCGGCTGATGGGGTCTGCTGTCCACGGACATCTGAAGATACTGCTTCACAGGTGGTGAATCTGGCCTCCTCTTTGTCTCAACTTCGGAGACAGTGGACCCCTGTCACTGGAATGAAACCCCTGTGCACTGCGACTGTTGCACTTGCCTTGGCCTGTTTGACTCTTCCTCCAGGAGATCTTCAGGCAACGAGAAGCCCCTGCCTCCAGCACTCTGCAGTCCTAAGACCAGCCCCTATCCTGAAATTCATGCGATGTGGGACTGCTGTTTTGTTGGGCTGGTAAGGCCTCCTTGTGACTCCCTATGTCCTTTGCCTGTGGGTCACTCATGGGGGCTCCATCTACTTCTGCTATCCTTCCTGGATGGGATCTTCTTCAGCTCCTTGACCCCGCAGCAGGACTTCTTTTTCCACTGCATTGCAGGAACTTCAACTTCTGGAGGGTGGGCACTACCACCTGCACCACCCGACACTGTCCCCTTCCCTTGCAGGTCCTCCACATTTGGAATCCGTCCCCGGGTTCCACTGGCATGGTCCACGGATCGTGACAGCAACTGAACAATCCTAGGCATCTACTGACTTCAGAGAGAGTTTGTTCTTCCCTCTGCAACTGGGTCCCTGGTGTAGGTACTCCTGTCTTCTGGGTATCCTGGGTAGGGGCACTCTCCATCCATCCTCTGCTGATTTCCTCGGGGTCCACTGGGAAGAGTCCTGAATGCCAAAAAACTCCAACCACTACTCTCTGTGTTAACATATGGGACAACTGGTTGGGTAAATACCTTGCACCTGGTTGCTGGGGACACTACCTGTACTTACCTCTGTTGTTTCTGTCTGCCCCCCAGCCCGTAGCTAACTACCACACTTACTTTGGTTTTGGACACTGTTTCACATTCCATTTTTTTAGTATATGGTTTGGCCCTCCCAGAGGGCCGTTTGTATGTTTATGCTATTTTAGCTGGCTCTAGAAAGAGAGGCCCTAGAGATGGAAAGGGAAAGAAAGAAATTGGGTGTTAAATCCCATGGTGGCAGCAAAAGAGAGACCATGGTCAAGGAAGACACCTCTGATTCCAGGACTCTCAGCAAGTTAGTTCCTCCTTACAAGTCTGCCGATGACATAATGAAATCACTGCTTTAGAGAGGGCCTGTAAACTGCAGAGTGTCATTTAGAGCCAGTGGGCAGCTATCCTGTGGCTCTCCTTTGCGGACAAAGGCAGAGACAAACTTCTGGCTATGAGGGAGGAAAATGCAAATGACTGCCAGGTCTTGAAAGTGGCTCTGATTGATGGGTTTGGGCTCACAATTTAGGAGTATAGGATTAAGTTCAGAGAAACTCTGAAGAAGTCCTCCCAAGACTGGATAAGTTTTGTGGACTGTGCAGTTAAGGCTCTGGAACGCTGGTTATATGGTAGTAATCATAACTATGAAGGGCTGTACAATCTAATAATTAGAGCACATCCTTCATAACTGTGTCCTCTTCTATTCCTGTAGACTTTCTAATAGGCAATGATTTGGAGACCTCAGCCTGGGCTGAAGTGGGGTTACAGACCCATGCAGCAATGCTGGCTATCACTGCCAATGTCTAAGTGACAACTAGAGCATAGGCCAGGAAACGGGGAGAATCAGGAGTGCTAGAGCCTGAAAGTTTGGACCAGTCAGCTCCCAAGAAGAAAGAGATAGGAATGGTAAGAATGTACCTCCTGCCCAGGGCTCATGTGAGGATCAGTGCCCTCAGCGGCATGTTTTTACTCCTTGTGAGGAACCTGCACTAGAGGAGCTGGTTGCTGAAAAAGCAGAGCTCTTGGGTCCAGGGGGGGCCTCCAAGGAAGAACTTAGTTTGGAGCAGGAATCCTCCCCTTCTCTTGAAGGCCTCAGGCAGCAAGGGTCTACTGGGAAAATGGGCTTCTATACTCTGAGGCAAGAGACCCCAAACCTGGTGCCACCAGGAGGTGAGTCATACCTCAGAAGTTTAGGAAGTTCCTATTGACATTAGCCCATGACATTCCCCTTGCAGGACATCTTGGACAAAGCAAGACTTGGGACAAACATGTCTCTCACTTTCACTGGCCCAATATGTCTGAAGATACCAAGAAGTTTTGTTGCTGCAGAGACCTCACTGTAGTCACTAAGACTGATCCCCATCCAATTCCTAGGGCAGAGGAGTTGATTGACACTTAATCTTCAGCCAGGTACCTCAGCACATTTGACCTGACAGCAAGCTACTGGCAGATCAAGCTAACTGATGCTGCCAAGCCTAAAACATTTTTCAGTCCCACTGGGCATTATCACTTCACACTGATGCCATTTGGCTTGAAAAATGCACATGCCACATTCCAGAGGTTAGTGAATCAAGTTCTGGCAGGCCTGGAAAACGTTAGTGCAGCATGTATAGATGACATTGCTGACTTTAGCTCCACATGGCAGAAGCACCTGGTCCACCTCAGGAGTGTACTTGAGGCCTTGAAAAAAGGCAGACCTCACTATCAAGGCCACAAAATGCCAATAGGGCTGAGTAAAGTGGTTTATTTGGGCCACCTGGTAGGTGGAGGACAAATTCAGCTTCTTCAGATCAAAATCCAAACCATCAGGGATTGGGTTGCTCAAACTCCTCAGACTCAGGTCAGAGCTTTTCTGGTCTCGACACCCACCACCACCCTGCAAACCAGGACCCCAGTGACTGTGCTCTCCCCTAAATGTTAACACCCATAGTTGGCATACTGGTGCACCTATGTAAGTCGCTAGTATATGGCTTTAATGAGCCAGTCCTCCAAGTAAGACAAGACATGAACGTTCTATCTTTGCAGGTGTGCTGCCACTACTGCTAAACATTTTGTGAACACCCTGGGAGTGGTAGTCACCCAAAAGGGTAGTACCTTGAACTGCTGATTTCTGATGGATACAACTACCTGTGGATTCCTCACCTGATGAATACTCCCATGGCGCCAGCATTTGACGGAAATCTTCTTACTAGTCTCTGCACGTCGACGAGGACGTCACTCTAGCCCACGCGACGCCGTCTGACGTCATACAGGCAATAAAAAGTCCTCGCCGACGTGCCGATGACAGTTCCCTTTTTTCCGTGCATTCGAAACGGTTATCTTCGAGGGAGTTACTGTTACCTTCGTGGTTACAGTGTATTGTCTGCTGCGTAGTCTTCTCTGCGGTAACAATGTCTCAGAGGAAGTCGGGTTTCAAGCCCTGTCGAGAGTGTGGGGGCAAGATGTCAGTTACAGATCCTCACTCCGACTGTCTATGGTGTTTGAGCTCCGACCACGACGTCTCGACTTGCGATTCATGTCAACACATGAATCCGAAGGCCCTCAAAGAGCGCGAGGCCAAGTTATTCATGGCAAAGTCAAAGAAGAAGGAGAAACATCATAAGAAGTCTTCTTCGCCAAGGTCTCACCGGCGTCATCGAGACTCCCGGCGCCGTAGAGACTCACGACGTCACTCTAGCAAGGAGTCTCGTTCGAGGTCACCTTCGGCTCGGCGTCGGAGGACTTGGGAGGTCAGCCCCACGGTCACGCCGCATCCATCGACGCCGTTGCCCTCTCCGGCGTCACCGACTTCACCTGGTCAGGTGTCAGTGATTGAGGTGGTGCAGCCTCTTGTGTTTTCTCCGGCGTCGCAGACGTCGAGGCCGGCGTCGGGGTCGCCCTCGATCCAGGCACCCCAGTATCCGGCTTTTCCCACTCCTGGAGCCGATAGTACCGCGTTTCTTAATGCGATGTATACCATCTTTCAGCAGATGGCTCCAGGAGCTGCTCCGGCTGGTCCTTCGGGGCCCTTGGCCTTTTCGTTGGGTGATCCTGCGCCTCTTCGGCCGGCACCCTTTATGCCCTTTCTCCCTTTTGGGAATGTGGGCTCGGCGCCGGTGCCGGCGTCGGTGGCCGCTCCGGTGGCTTCGGATGTTTCGGCCCCGGAGGTTGCCCCTCCGTCGAAGTCAGGATTTTGCCCTGTTACTCCGGTTGGTCCATCGGCTCCAAGACCTCGTCCTCCGGCTCCTGCCTCGGCGCCGAAGCTGCCTGTGGCGCCGGACGCGGCGTCAGATGCTTCTGGAGATCGGCGCCGTTCTTCGACGTCGGCGGAGGCCATGTCGACTCCGCGTATCGAGGAGAGACTTCATTCGAGGAGGCGTGCTCTCCGTCTTTTAGAAGAGCAAGAGTACCAGCGAGTCCTAGAGGAGGGAGAGATTGAGGACTCTGGAGACGGACTGCATGGTCTGGATACAGCCAGTGGGCTGGACACTTCCCCTGAGTGGGACCTTTCATCTCCAGGGGAATATACGGAGGAGGCTGCTTCCTTTCATGCTGTGGTGAGGAAGGCAGCGAGCTTTTTGGACCTGCCTTTGCCGGTGGCAGAGGCAAAGCAGAATTTGCTGACAGAGGTATTGCATCCGGCCTCTGCTGCAGCTGAGCCTCTCTTGCCATTTAATGAGGCTTTGCTGGATCCGGTGTTGGAGGTGTGGAAGAAGCCGGTGTCTTCCTCGGCCGTTCATAGGGCTGTGGCCAGGAGGTATCGAGCTGCACCATCTGACCCTGGCTTTCTCTCTAGACACCCTACGCCGGAGAGCTTGGTGGTGCAAGCCTCCTGTTCCTCAAAGTCAGCGCCTGGTTTCTTCCCGACGGTGCCTGGAGACAGAGACTCCAAGAAACTGGATGCGCAGTCCAAGAAAATATTTTCGTCATGCAGTTTGGCGTTGAAGGCCACCAACGCCACGTGCATTCTGGGGAGGTACATCCATGCGCTGATGGATGATATTTCGTCTTCATTCACGGAGCTTCCCCAGGGTCTTTTGGATGTGGTCTCGGACGCCCAGGCTGCCGCGACCCAGATTATCCAGTCTGGGCTGGACACGACCGACTCGGTGGCCAGGGCGATGGGCACGGCTGTGGTGGCAAGAAGACAGGCCTGGCTCCGAAACTCAGGGTTCTCTGCGGATGTGCAGTCGACCCTGCTGGACCTCCCGTTTGATGGGGACAGACTGTTTGGAGCCAAGGCAGATTCAGCCTTGGAACGATTTAAGGAGAGCAGAGCCACAGCCAAATCGTTAGGACTGCAAGCTCCTTCTTCCTCTGCCTCTTCTAGAATTTTCAGGAGGTTTCGGGGATTTGGGCGTGGCTCTTATTCCTCTTCCTTTCGGGGGAGGTTCCAGCAACCCGCCTCTTCCCTCCCCTATAGGTCATTTAGAGGGAGGGGGAGGGGTGGGGTCCGTACCAGAGGAGCCTCTCAACAGCACTCTGCCTCTTCCTCGTCCTCTGGAGGGGTGCAGCAGGGGAAGCAGCCTTAGGCTTCCACCGTTTCCCACTCACTCCTCTCCTGTAGGGGGAAGATTACAGCGTTTTCTCCACAAGTGGAAGTCTATCACAACGGACACTTGGGTTCTCGGCATTGTGGGAAAAGGCTACGCCCTTCCCTTTCGGGAGTTCCTGCCCCTCATCCCGCCCCGCCCATCTTATTGTTCAGAAGAACACCTCCTGTTGCTAGAACAGGAGGTTCAAGTCCTCCTTTCAAAGGGCGCGGTAGAGTTGGTCCCAGAGCAGGAAAAGGGTCGAGGTTGTTACTCAAGATACTTCCTGATTCCCAAAAAGGATGGTCAGTTGAGACCAATCCTGGATCTGAGGATCTTGAATTGGTTCCTCAAACAGGAAAAGTTCAAGATGCTGACCCTAGCACAGGTGCTTTTGGCGTTGAACAAGGAAGATTGGATGGTGTCTGTCGACTTGCAGGATGCTTACTTTCATATCCCGATACTCAAGTCGCACAGGAAGTATCTCCGGTTTGTGGTAGGGTCGCAGCACTATCAGTTTGCGGTCCTCCCGTTTGGTCTTACTTCAGCACCTCGAGTCTTCACAAAGGTGATGTCAGTGGTTGCGGCGGAGCTCAGAAGGAAGGGGATAGCAGTATTCCCTTACTTGGACGACTGGTTGATCAAAGCCAAGTCCCCGGAGCTTGTGTCGCATCATCTGCAGTCAACAACCCAGTTGTTGTTCGACCTGGGCTTTTCGGTGAACGTGCCCAAATCTCACCTGGAGCCCTCTCAGCGCCTCCTGTTCATAGGGGCAGTACTGGATACAACATTGAGTCAAGCCTTTCCTCCGCCTCAGCGGATTCAAGATATTCAGGAATTGGTTCCAATGTTTCGAAATGGAGCGGTAGTTCCAGTCCTCAAGGTCCTTCGTCTGCTCGGTCTGTTCGCCTCCTGCATTCTGTTGGTCACGCATGCTCGCTGGCACATGAGGGCTCTTCAGTGGTGCCTCCGAAGGCAGTGGTCTCAACACAAGGGAGATTTAGAAGGTACTGTCAAGATCTCCAGAGATGCTGCTGTGGAATTGAAGTGGTGGATTGCGGGCAACAATCTTTCACAGGGGAAGCCGTTCGCGCAGTCGCCACCAGTGGCCACGGTAATAACGGATGCCTCCACCCTAGGATGGGGAGCTCATCTGGGGGATCTGGAGATCAAAGGGCTTTGGTCTCCAGAGGAACAGGTGTTTCATATCAATCTGTTGGAGTTACGGGCTGTACGTTTGGCTCTCAAGGCCTTCCTCCCATCCCTTCGTGGTCAGTCGGTACAGGTCCTGACGGACAATACTACCACGATGTGGTACATAAACAAACAGGGAGGAGTAGGGTCGTACCTTCTCTGCAGAGAAGCTCTTCGGCTATGGTCCTGGGCAAAGGACCATCAGATTTGCTTGGTGGCAAATCATCTGGCCGGGGTCTTGAATGTACGTGCGGACAGTCTCAGTCGCCAATTCTCGGCAGACCACGAGTGGCGTCTCCATCCAGATCAAGTCTGTTTAATCTTCCAGATGTGGGGGTTTCCTCGGATAGATCTGTTTGCCACTCGGGAGAACGCGCATTGCCCGTTATTCTGCAGCCTCCAGTATCCGATGCAGGGAGCGTTGGGGGACGCGTTTCAGATAACCTGGTGCGACCAGTTGCTTTACGCGTTTCCCCCCATACCCTTGATTCCTCGAGTGTTGAGGAAAATTCGCCAAGACCGGGCCCAAGTCATCTTAATAGCTCCGGATTGGCCAAGGAGGGTATGGTACTCCGACCTTCTCCAACTCTCACTGTGCCCTCCGCTCCGTCTCCCTCTCAGGGCAGACCTCCTCTCGCAGTCGCAGGGGCAGGTTTTACACCCCAACCTCCAGAGTCTGCACCTACATGCTTGGAGATTGAACGGGGCAACCTGAGTTCCTTCTCTCTCCCGCCTGATGTAGTGGATGTTATCTTAGCGGCCAGGCGACACTCCACTAAATCTATCTACGCTAATAGGTGGTCTAAATTTGTTATGTGGTGTGGAGAGAGACAGATTGATCCCTTACATGCTCATCTGTCACATGTTTTGTCTTTTGCACTGTCTCTAGCGCAGAAAGGTTGTGCAGTAGCTACCATTAAGGGTTATTTGTCGGCCTTGTCAGCCTTCATTTGTCTTCCAGACCAACCATCGTTATTTAAATCCCCTATTGTTCTCAGATTCTTGAAAGGTCTTCTGAATCAATATCCTCCAAAACCATTCGTTATGCCTCAATGGGATTTGTCCTTGGTCCTGACTTTCCTTATGGGGTCCCCTTTTGAGCCTATGCATTCTTGCCCCTTAAGGTATTTGGTTATTAAAACAGTATTCCTGGTAGCTATAACATCTGCAAGGAGAGTGAGTGAGTTGCAGGCCTTATCGGTTAAACCCCCTTATATAACGTTTTATGGGGATAAGGTGGTGTTGAGGACCAAGGCTGCTTTCCTTCCGAAGGTTGTTTCACCCTTCCATTTGGCTCAGACAATCACTTTGTCCACGTTTTATCCTCCGCCTCATCCTTCAAAGGAGGAAGAAAGACTACATCGCCTGGACCCAAAAAGGGCGTTGAGCTTCTATATCGACAGAATGAAGGATATCAGGCTGGAGGATCAGCTGTTTGTCGGATACGTGGGCAAGAGGAGAGGAAAGGCAGTCCACAAGAGAACACTCTCCAGGTGGGTTGTTCTTTGCATTAAAATCTGTTACTCTTTGGCAAAGAAGGATCCGCCTGAGGGCATTAGAGCTCACTCCACCAGAGCTAAGTCGGCCTCTTTGGCCTTGGCCAGGGGTGTTCCTGTGGTTGACATCTGCAAGGCCGCAACTTGGTCGTCCCTTCACACTTTTGTGAAACATTACTGTTTGGACTCTGAGGTCAGAAGGGACGGTCATTTTGCACGGTCAGTGCTGCAGGATTTCTTGGTTTGACCATTTAGGCACCCACCGCCGGGCGTGGTACTGCTTTGGGACTCTATTCATCAGGTGAGGAATCCACAGGTAGTTGTATCCATCAGAAGAACGAGTTACTTACCTTCGGTAACGACTTTTCTGGTGGATACATTAGCTACCTGTGGATTCCTCACGGTCCCACCCGCCTCCCCGTTGCCTTTTTGGTCTCTCCAAGCAATCCTTGAGTGTGCTCCTTTTGGTCTTCAAAGTTGCAATACATTTTGCATGTATGATATTTGTATATATGTGTATATTTATATATAAATCTATATATATATTGGGTATATACATGATTCGTATGTATAAATATATTTATTTGTTTAAAAAAAAAAAAAAAAAAAAGGTTATATTAAATCTACAGCTATTTTATTGCAATGTTGTGTGATTTACAATATTAAGAGATGTTGCTTTGCTCTTTCATTGCATTGGGTTATTATTATTATTCTCATGCACGTAAAAAATGTTGGTACTGTCATCGGCACGTCGGCGAGGACTTCTTATTGCCTGTATGACGTCAGACGGCGTCGCGTGGGCTAGAGTGACGTCCTCGTCGACGTGCAGAGACTAGTAAGAAGATTTCCGTCAAATGCTGGCGCCATGGGAGTATTCATCAGGTGAGGAATCCACAGGTAGCTAATGTATCCACCAGAAAAGTCGTTACCGAAGGTAAGTAACTCGTTCGTTTGCGTGCAATGACAAATCTTAAGTATTTTCAGTGTGCAGGGTGGTTTGATATGCGAAATAGGCATCCTTTAGCTTTAGAGCTTTCATAAAGTCGCCTTGCTGTAGAAGTGGAATGACATCCTGAAGTGTGACCATGTGGAAGTGTTCTGATAGGATGTATTTGTTAAGAGGTCAGAAATCCAGTACTCGCCTGAGGGACCCGTCCTTTTTGGGAATCAGGAAGTATAGGGAATATACTCCTGAATCTTGTTGGTGCTGATGAACGGGATCTATGTCCCCTTTGAGAAGAAGGGCTTGGACTTCTTAATTGAGATGCGCTAAGTGTTCCTGCGATAACCTATGGGTGCGAGGGGAAATGTTGGGAGGTGTGGTAATGAGCTCCGGACAATAGCCATGTTGGATAATGAGAAGGACTAATTGGTCCATGGTGATAGTTTCCCAGATGGTGAGAAAGTGTTGGAGTCTTCCCCTGACAGGTGATGGTCAGGGGGAAGGTGGAGGTAGTCACTGTTTTGCAGTACAGGAGGATCCGTGTCTGGGGGTATTCTTACCTCTCCCTTTGTTATTGGATCCCGTGTAAGAGTCTCTGAAGTAGCCTCTACTGTAAGAGGCCTTGGGTTGTGTGCTCGGTGACATGGAAGCCTCTGTTGTGGAGGATTTGTATATACCCCTCGCAATGAAAGGAACCCCTTTGTGTGGGAGTTTGGAGGGCATGGCCTTGGCGGTGTTGTTGTCCTTCATCTTATCAAGTGTTGTATCCACTTGCGGTCCAAACAGGTGCTCCTTGTCAAATGTCATGTTCAAACCTCTAGCTTGAAACCGGAGCATCGAAGCCAAGCATGCCTCAAGAAGATACTTGTGTTAATCCCCCAGGCTGCTGTCCGCTGTGTCGAGGGCACAGCAGAAAGATTGTTTACGATAATTTGGCCCTCGGAGCCAATTTGTTGTCCCTGTCTACGGTGCTTCTCAGGGAGTTATTGTAACAATTCCTCCATCTCATTCGAATGTGCCCGATCGTATACAGGCAGAAGGGCTTGAGAATGGCAATGATTTGCAGCTTGCGCCGCCACCCACTTTCCTGCCACATCAATTCTTTTACTCTCCTTTTCCAGGGGAGGAGATTCCCAGTTAGTTTGACTCTTAGTCCATTTACGGGCAGTGGTGGCCACTATTGAATTGGGTGGTACCTGTGCGCTAATATAAAGTGGGTCAGAAAGGGACACCTTATATTTCTTATCCACACTTGGTGTGATCGCCCTCGGGCTCACAGGTTCCTTAAATATGTCCTCCACAATTCTAAGCAGGAAGATATTGTGTGGCCCAATTGTAGGAGGCTGGCTCAGTGTATGGTGTACACCTATGGTATGGCACCCTATGCTAAGTCCACACAACCCTTAGTGATAGTGAATAGGTGTCCAGATAGCAGAAGCTCTCAAGGGGTAGCTAAAACGAGCAGCTGAAGCTTATCCAGGAGGAATGTAAAGCACTTGCAATAACATAGTAGTCAGACAGTAACTACCTCACAAGAAAGTGTTGCAAAAATAAAGGATACTTTATTACAGCACTACTACTGCACTAGCATTGGTATATCTCCCTTTGGAGATATAAACACACAGTATGTACACAAAATAACCAGCAGAAATAGCATACAAATAAACAGGGCACTATTGGAGATCCAGACCATATACTAAAAAAGTGGAATGTGAAACAATGAACCTAACCAAGGTAAGTGTGGCAGTTAGCTAGGGACTGACGGTAGATGAAAACCCCAGGGGTAAGCACAGTAATTGTCCCCAGCGACCAGGTGCAAAGTAGTTACCCACCCAGTCGTCTCATAGACTAACACAGGGAGTAGCGGTTGGAGTTTGTGTAATTTAGGACCCTTCCCAGTGGACCCAGAGGAAATCAGCAGAGAAGAGGAAGGTAGGAGAGTGCCCCCCACCCCAGGATACCCAGAAGACCGAGTTCCTACACCAGGGGACCCGGATGCAGAGGAGAGAAGGGCCTCTCTCTGAAGTTGTGCATGCCTTGGATTGTCCAGCTGCTGTCACGACCCGTGGACCAGGCCGGTGGAACCCAGGGATGGAGTCCGGACGTGTAGGAGCTGAACTGGAAGGGGACAGAGTCCAGCACCCTCTGAGGTGCCTAGGTGGTGCAGGTGGCAATGCCCTCCCTCCTAGAGGTGATGTTCCTGCAAGTCGGTGGAAGTAGTTCAGCTGCTGGGTCCAGGAGCTGCAGATCATCTCAGGAATTGCCTACAAGCTGTCTCTTGACAGTCGCCGGTTTGCAGGAGGGTCAGTGGCCAGACAGGTCACCAACAAGCACTGGCAAATGCAGGGAGGCGCTGAAGAAGTATTTGCAAAGTATTGGGGACCAGAAAGGTCCAGGAGTCTCTCGACTCTTGATGGGGAGTCAGGGCTGACCCTCAGCATGCAGGAAGGCCAGCAGAAGGCTATGGAGCCCCCACGAGTGATCCACAGGTGATGGGCAAAGGACACAGGGAGTCACAAGGAGGCCTTACCAGCACAACAAAACCGAATTCCCACGTCGCAGGAGTTGCAGGACAGGGGCTGATCTTCGACTTGCAGAGTGCTGGAGGCTGGGGCTTCTTGGTGCCTGAAGATCTCCTGGAGAAAGAATCAACAAGTCCTGGCAAGTGCAGCAGCCGTTGTGCACAGGAGTTCCAGTCCAGTGGCAGGAGCAGGGGCCCACAGTCTCTCAAGTTGGTCAGAAGACAAGCAGGAGGTAGAGGAAGCCACAGACTCCCCACCTGTGAAGCAGTCTTCCGATGTCTGAGGGACTGCAGACCCCAGCATCTGGTTGATGTTGTCTTGAGGTGTCTGCTGTTGCGGGGGAGTGACTCCTTCACACAAAGGGGGAGATTCATTCGTGCTTCCAGGTGCAAACAGAGTCCTTGTGACCCTGGAGGATGCACAACCTTGGATGTTGCAGAATTCTTGCAGGACCGGAGAAACAATAGGAGTTGCAATAGGAGCCTTCCCAACAGAAGTAGACGTGTTTTGGTTCCAAAGCAGACTAGCAGCGGATCCAGAGGCCAAGAGCAGAAGATATCTTGCAGAGAGTTCCTTGGAAAGTCTTGCTCGACCAGTCTGAGGCCCCACCCACAGTGGAGCCCTTAAGTAAACCTAAAAGGCGGTTGATCACTCTGTGAAGTGACCCACCTATCAGAGGGGGTCAGGCCTAACCAGTCAGATGCTCTCAGGGGCCTCTCCCCATCTTGTTTCCAAGATGGCAGAATCAAGTTGCCACCTGGCAGAACTCTGTGCGCCTCCCTAGGGGAGGAGCAGGACTGGGTGGTCACCACCCTGTTCTTTGTGTAGTTTCATGACTGTGCAGGAACCTGGAGTTACTGAACTGGTGCAAATCAGATTATGCAAGGAGGGCACCAAATGTGCCCCTCAAAGCAGTTTAATGGCCCTCACACGTATGGACTTGTAACCTTCCCTTGGGCTGAAGTGCCAGAGGGGTGACTTACAGGGTCTAAGTGCAGTGACCAGGTTCAGAGGTGAAAGGGTACATGCACCCTTTCACACAAGCTGCAATGGCAGGCCTGAAGAACCAGTTTGCATGGTGCCACAATATATGCTGCAGCCCATGGGAGACCCCTGGTGTACTAAAGCCCTCGGTATGTAAGTACCAAATGCTAGGGACTTACATGGGTGCACCAGTATGAACCTGTTGGTTTACCAGCAACCAAATTTAGAGGAGAGAGCAGTCACTGAGATCCTGATTTCCAGGATCCCAAGGAACTACACTCTAAACACACTGACATCAGGCAAAAAGTGGGGGTGACCATGCTAGAAATATGGCACTTTCCTATACCCTACAGCAATGTCTGTTGCTTCAATGGTCTCACTCACAGGGTCACCTGGAAGATCTAGTGTTAGACAGCTTAACCCATCGTTCTCTGCAGTGGTGGAACACCAACAACCTCATGAAAGGGCAGCCTTTTCTAGACCCTGTTCCTCATATCACATTGACCACAGGTGCTCACCTCCAAGACTTCGCAGTTCAAGGTCTGTGGGATGCCTAACACCAGTCCCTGCACATTAACTACCTGGATCTTTAGGCAGTATTCCTTTCACTGAAAACATTCCTTCCTCACCTCTCCCACAAGGTTGTCCTAGTCCAAGCAGACAACATGACAACCATGTATTGCTTACAAAAACAGGGGTGAGGGGGTTGGTATCGGACCATTTGAAAGTTGGCTCTTCACCACTACATTCACCTGTTGGGGGAGTATCTTTCGGCAACAGACAACAACTGTGCAGACCTGCTCAGCAGGATGCAGCATCAAGTCCAGGAGTGTGAATTCCACTCCAGGTTCTCCAGTCATACTGGACAAAAGTGGGGAACTCCTCACATGGACCTTTTCGCCACAGCTAAAAAAACAAAATGCCCAAACTCCACCTCCAGGTATCCACACCCACTATCCATGAACAATGCTTCTATGGATGAGGTGGTCAGGGATATTTGCCAGTGCTTTTCCACCTTTCACGCTCATTCCCTTTCTGGTTCCAATGATCAGGCAAATATCACTCACCATGATCCTTGTGGGCTTCCCCCTGGGCACCCGAGCCTTGGTTTCACCGCATTGCTGAATCTTTCAGTAGACCCACACTAGAAGCTCCCCAACAGGCCAAACCTTCTCACTCAGAATCAAGGACAAATCAGGCTTCCAGACCCCAAGTCACTTAACCTTGTGATATTACTCCTGAGGTCATAGAGTTTGGCTACCTTGTCTTGCCTGCAGAGTGTATGAACATTCTCAAAGAAGCAGGTTAGACCCACCACTAGAGCCTTTCATGCTGCAGAATGGAAATATTTTGTCTGCTACTGCCATCCCAAAAGCATTGATCGTATGAAAGCCACAGTACAAGAACTTGTTTGCTCCCTGCTTCACTTGCAGAAAGCAAATCTCGACTACACTTCGCTTACATCTGGCAGCAATACCTGCATATCTTCAAAACAGACAACATATTTCTTCATTCAGAATTCCAGTCATAAAGGCTTTCATGGAAGGACTTAAATGATCATTCCACCTAGGATGCCCTCAGCCCCTTTGTGGAACCTTGATATTGTACTTCCGAGACTCATGGGTCCCCCGTTTGAGCCACTTCACTCATTTCCACTTCAACTTCTTTCAGGGAAGGTGGAGTTCTTAGTCGCCATCACTTTACTCAGATGCATTAGTGAGCTCCAGGCAGTAACTTTAGAAGAACGTTTCTTCCAAATTCATGGGGACAAAGTAGTTCTTTGAACTAATTCTAAATTTCTACCTAAAGCTATTTCTCAATTTCACCTCAGTCTGTTGAGCTCCCAGATTTCTTCCCACAACCAGACGCTGTTGTGGAATGAGCCTTTCACACACTAAATGTCATAAGACCACTCATGAGCTAGATGGACAGAACTGAAGATTTTAGTAAAACCAAAGAACTCATTTTAGACTTTTTCTCACCTCATAAGACATCCCAATATCCAAATCAGGCACAAATGTATACAAAATTGCTATGTTGAGGCCAAAAGACCTTTACCTGTTTCTCCCTAAGCACACTCTATTCGTAAAAAGGGAGCTACTATGGCTTTCCTTGAAAACATTCCCATAGCTGACATTTGCAAGGCAGCTTATATTGCCTGCACCACACAGCTTCACAAGACACTACTGAGTGGATGCTTTAGCACACCATCAAGCCAGTGTAGGTCAGACGGTGGTACGTACCCTTTTTCAGACAACTGCAACTCCCACAGTCTAGCTACCACTCCTAATGAGGGACTGCTTTGCAGTCTATGCAGAACATGTGTATCTACAGCCACACATGCCATCAAATGGTTTGTTACCCTTTAAGCATCCGCTTGTGGCATGTTGTGCTATAGATACACATGCGCCTTCCCTCTTCCCTGGACCACTGTGACCATTGTAAATGCTTTATACATGTATATATTCGTACATATATATTTACATGAAATCTTTTTTCCTTCACATTCCTTCCACTGCTTTGTCATCCACTGCGGGAAAGCTATCTAACAAAGGAATCAATGCCAATGCTCAAAGTCACTGAGAGGAGGGGTCACTCAATCTCGTGACTTGAAACACTTCTGTGAAGAAAAACAAGTTACACCACTCCGGACCGAACACTAGATTGCAGGAGTAGGCAGAACATGTGAATCTACAGCACTACATGCCACGAACAGATGCTTACATGGGAAGTATCATATTCCTTTAGGATGTTGTCCTTACAGGAGATTCTGCAGCTCATAGATGCAGGGGATTACATGACATCCCTGGACCTGCTAGATGCGTATTTCCATATTCCCATCCACGTCAAACACTGAACGTTCCTGTGGTTCCATGTGGCAGAGTACTGTTACCAATTCAAAGTGCTTCTTTTTTTGGCTACAATCTGCTCCCAGGGTCTTTACAAAATGCATGGCTCCAGAGGTGGTGTTTCTGAGGATATCAGGCAGTCTGTTTTTTTTCCGAACCTGGATGACTGGCTCATAAAAGGCTCCACTTCTCACTTGTCATGAAAATTGACTTGTGCCTGCCTGCGGCTATTCAGAACTCTCGGCCTCAAGCAGAAGAAAGAAAAATCGCCCCTAATCCCATACAGGTCATCTGGCTTTCTAGGTCAATTCTGTACACGAAAGTTGCCAAGTCCTTACCCACTGCGGAAAGGATTCATCGCCATTAATAACAGCATCCCTCTTGGCAAGAAGGTTCACTTCTGTACAGAAGTACAAGTCAGTGTTGGGGATGATATCATCCTGCATCCTGTTGATTCCAAACTGTCATCTTTGTATGCAACCATTGCAGGAGCAACTAGATGATCAATAGGTCCAGTGCCAGGACTCCTTCAAAGATACAATTTTGATTACATCAGAGATGAAGTTGGCGTATTGTTAATGGATGAACACAGACAACATCTCGCAGGGTCTCTGATTCATTTCTGTGCAGACCCATATAGTGATGATGACAGATGCCTCCCTAGAAGTCTGGGGAGGTCATCTGCAGGACTTGGAGATCCATGGAAAATGGACCGCTAAAGAGGCTTAGTCATACATAAATCTATTAGAATTAAACACAGTTTTACTAGGCCTTCAGACCTTCTTCCCAGGCTCTGGAACTCTTCATTCTTGGTGAGAACAGGCAACACTACAACGATGTTTGGCCTCACCAAATAAGGAGGAACACAATCTCAGATTCTGTAGCTCAGTCTCATCAGATCTGGGAATAGTTACATACCAACAACATCACCTTAAAGATAGAACATATCCCAGATGTACAGAAAGAATGGGCAGGCATCTTAAGCAGGACAGACAAACAGTGCCACGAGTGGGAACTCAATAAGCAGCAATTAATTGAGGCTTCTCAGCATTGGGGCTCTTCAAATCTGGATCTCTCTGTTGCTCTTCACAACAAGCAATGAAAGTTGTACGCTAGGAGGTACCCTCAACCGGGTTCTTGGGGAAATGCATTCCACCTGGCATGGACAGAGATGTTCGCATATGCTTTTCCTCCATTCTCACTCATTCCCATTCATTTTCACAAAATAAAGCAGGACCCTTGCCATCTCATACTTATAGCCCCAGTGTGGCCAAGACACTACTGGTTCACTGAGCATCTTTGCATATCAGAGTGCACACACTTTCCATTCCAAACATCGGAGGATCTTCAGATGATTAACTAGGGGCAGGTTTTTCATCCACAGATGCGTTCACTCAACTTGGCAGATTGGCTCCTCTCGTCAATGAGTTTTGAACACTAACTCTCCTTGAGGATTGAAGATCGATTCTCCATCATACTTGTGCTAAATCCACATGTAATTGTTACTCTGCAAAATAGAAGTGGTTTTGTTCCTGGTGTAGTTCTCAATCCCTGCATCCCCAGCAAATTCAGGGCTGATCCACTCATCTATTAAATTCCATCAGGTGGCTATTTCTAAATTCAGGAGGCGTACAGGGGAAATTTCATTATGGTCCAACAGGCTGGTTAAGGAGTTCCTAAAAGGCCTGTTTCGAGTCTACCTTTAGTAAAGCCTCCTCCTGTGGTATGGCAGCTCAACACAATCTTATTTGCGCTATTGAGCTCCTTTTGAACCAGTTCATAAGGCGGACTTGAAATTTCTTTCTTGGAAAGTAGCTTTTCTTTTGGCACTCACCTCATCAAGGAGAATAAGTGAAATCCAAGTCTTGACAATCCATGACCTATATTTGCAGTTTCAGGGTGATAGTCATTTAGCAAACTAACTCTAAATTCATCCTGAAACTGCCAACATCTTTTCACCTCAATGAGCCCTTCATATTGCTAACATTCTTCAGTAAATCGTCTTTGCCAGGGGAGAGAGCATTACATTTTCTTGACGTTAGACGCTGTCTCAAGTTCTATCTCGATAGGTTTTCAGGAAATCTGTCCAACTCCTGATTTCAGGAAAGGACAAGCTCTGACACAAACGAGTATTGCTCATTGGTGTCTGCAACCATCATTTTCTGTCATGAGAAAGCAGGAAGACCTCTGTCTCACAGGTGAAAGCACGTTCTACTTGGAAGATACAGCCCGATTTGCAGGGATATCAATGCCTGACAGCAGGGCGGCAATGTGGGTTAATGCCCATACCTTCACAAAGCACTAATGCCTGGATTCCTGGAGAAAAGCTGATGTGGCAGGCTGTTACTGCACCTGTTTTCCTAAGGTATGCAACTTATTATTTATTGCTTTTTTTTCTCGATTGATATATCCCTCTATCTTTGTGTCCATATGTATGTTACCTTTCTCGTTGGTTTTTGTCTCATGGTATTTGTTCACATCTTTGTATAAAATTCTTAAAAGTGAATAATGTGTGATTGTCATCTTGGTGGGATGATCTGCCTTACTTGCCTTCATTGTTGTCTTAATACTGCTTACTAGTCTGATTCAAGCATGTGAATCTATGAAAGATATAATACTGGAGAAAAAACAAGCCTCTTACCTGTACACTGTGGTTCTCCAGTTTTGATATCTTTCATAGATTCACATGCGACAAGGGGGGATTGGAGTCTGACATTGCTAGAAAAGTCTGTCATCGCAGCCCAAGACATCAGAACTTCATGTGCTTTCTCATGACGCCTTATGTTTTTCAGGTGGGCTTCCTTAGCTCCCGCCCATTTCACCATATGTAACTTCCAGGCATCTTGTGTGAGAGAATGCATGCCCATCCTTTGTATGGCAGTATGCCGTTTTGCAACTATGAGACGAAACATAGCATAGCACCTACTGTGTTTTCGTTTAAGGATCCTCCGGGAGGAGTCCCAATAGGCATTTATCAACTGTATGGGGGATATCCCCAGCATGTCACCCTCTCTAGCCGATCTAAAACCTGTGCCCAAAAGGAAACCAGGTTGGGACAGTACCAAACCATAAGTAAGAAGTCTGCCTCTTCCGCCCCACACTTTATGCATCTTTGTTCCTTAGATGGATGAATAGCATACAGCCTCTTTGGGGAGAGATAGGTCATATGGACTATATATGTAGGAAAATGTCTCCCTGTTGCAGTTACCCCCCACTTTTTGCCTAATATTGATGCTGACTTGACTGAGAAGTGTGATGGGACCCTGCTAACCAGGCCCCAGCACCAGTGTTCTTTCACTAAAAAATTTACCATTATTTCCACATTTGGCACACCCCTGGCACACAGCTAAGTCCCTTGTAAAAGGTACAGGTGGTACCAAAGGCCCTTTGACCAGGGAAGGTCCCTAAGGGCTGCAGCATGTGTTGTGCCACTCTAAGGGACCCCTCACCTAACACATGCACACTGCCATTGCAGATTGTGTGTGTTGGTGGCGAGAAAAAAGGCAAAGTCGACATGGCATCCCCCTTCAGTATGCCATGCACACAAAATACTGCCTGTGGCATAGGTAAATCACCCCTCTAGCAGGCCTTAAAGCCCTAAGGCAGGGTGCACTATACCACTGGTGGGGGCATAGCTGCATGAGCAATATGCCCCTACAGTGTCTAAGTCTATTCTTGGGCATTGTAAGTACAGTGTGGCCATATTAATTATATGGCCTGGGAGTTTGTCAAAACGAACTCCACAGTTCCATAATGGCTACACTGAACACTGGGATCTTAGTATCAAACTTCTCGGAATAATAAACCCACGCTGATGCCAGTGTTGGATTTATTTTAAAAAATGCACACAGAGGGCATCTTAGAGTTGCCCCCTGTATTTTACCCAGTCCTTCAGTGCAGGACTGACTGGTCTGTGCCAGCCTGACACTGAGACGAGTTTCTGACCCCCTGGAGTGAGAGCCTTTGTGCTCTCTGGAGCCAGAAACAAAGCCTACACTAGGTGGAGGTGCTTCATACCTCCCCCTGCAGGAACTGTAACACCTATCAGTGAGCTTCAAAGGCTCAAGCTTTGTGTTACAATGCCCCCGGGGCACTCCAGCTAGTGGAGATGCGCAGCTCCCGAACACAGCCCCCACTTTTGACATCAAGTCCAGGGAGATAATGAGAAAAACAAGGAGGAATCACCCCCTCAGCCAGGTCCACTCCTAAGGTGACCAGAGCTGAAGTGACCCCTTCCTTGGAAAATCCTCCATCTTGTTTTGGATGATTCCCCCCAATAGGATTAGGGATGTGCGCCCCCCCCCCCTCCCCACAGGGAGGAGGCACAAAGAAAGTGTAGCCACCCTCAAGGACAGTAGCCATTGACTACTGCCCCCCAGACCTAAACACACCCATAAATTGAGTATTTAGGGGCGACCCCAGGAAATCAGATTCCTTCAACCTGAAACAAGAAGGAGGACTGCTGACCTGAAAGCCCTGCAGAGACGACGGAGACGACAACTGACTTGGCCCCAGCCCTACCAGCATGTCTCCAAACTCAAAGAACCTGCACAGCGACACATCCAGCGGGACCAGCGACCTCTGAGCACACATAGGACTGACCTGCACCTAAAGGACCAAGAAACTCCTGTGGACAGCGGCTCTGTCCAAAAGTGCAACAAAGAAACCATCTATAAAGAGACTCCAGCCTCACTCTGGAAGCACGAGTTTCTACACTTTGCACCCGACGCCCCTGGCTCGTGTCCAGAAGAACCAACACTGCACAGAGGACCCCCAAGCGACTCCCACCCCAGGATGTGGACACCCTGGGATGACCTCCCTGCGCCCCCACAGCAACGCCTGCAGAGAGCATCCGAAGGCTCCCCCTGACCGCGACTGCCCGGTAACAAAGGAACCAGACGCCTGGAAGAAGCACTGCACCCGCAGCCCCCAGGCCCGAGAGAAACCAACTACTGGTGCAGGAGTGACCAGCAGGTGGCCCCCCTCCTTGCCCAGTCGGTGGCTGGCCCGAGAAGCCCCCCCCCCATGCCCTTCCTCCATCGCCAGAGTGACCCCCGGGTCTCTCTATTGTTTTCTATCTGAATTCCGACACCTACTCCACACATTGCACACGGCTGCCCCTGTGCTGCTGAGAGTGTATTTTGTGTGCCTGTTTGTGACCCCCCCCACTGTGCTCTACAAATCCCCCCGGTCTGCTCCCAGAGGACGCAGGTACTTACCTGCTAGCAGACTAGAACCGGAGCACCCCTGTTCTCCATAGGCGCCTATGCTATTTGGGCCCTACTTTGACCTCAGCACCTGACCGGCCCTGTGTTGCTGGGTGTTTGGGGTTGCCTTGAACCCCCAACAGTGGGCTGCCTATGCCCTGGAGACTGAACTTGTAAGTCAGAAACTAACCAATATTTACCTCCCCCAGGAACTGTTGATGTTTGCAGTGTCCACTTTTAAAATAGCTTATTGCCATTTTTGCTAAAACTGTGTACGTTACTGTTTTAATTCAAAGTTCCATACTTACCTGTGTGAAGTACCTTGTAATTTATGTACTTACCTCAGTTCTGAATCGTGGTTCTAAAATAAATTAAGAATAATATTTTTCTATATAAAACCCATTGGCATGGAGTTAAGTCTTTGAGTGTGTGTTCCTCATTTATTGCCTGTGTGTGTACAACAAATGCTTAACACTTCCCTCTGATAAGCCTACTGCTCGACCACACTACCACAAAATAGAGCATTGGAATTATCTAATTTTGCCACTATCTTCCCTCTAAGGGGAGCCCTTGGACTCTGTGCACACTATCTCTCACTTTGAGATAGTATATACAGAGCCAACTTCCTACAACACTTCAGAGCCAGAGGCAAATTTCAACCCTCAGGGTCTCACCACTCCATCAAAACAGTGACTTCCTCAGTAAACCACAACCCTACACATCTCCTGTGGGGGGCAAACTGCAGCAATTCAACTCCCAATTGCAAAACATCAACACAAACCAGTGGGCCCTTTCAATTATCTGCAATGGTTATGCCTAGAATGCATTTCTACTCGTCCAAACATTCCCCCTCGCTCTCACAGACTGTCCCCAGAACACAACGTTCTGTTACAGCAAAAGGTACAATCATTATTGCTAAAAGAAGCAATAGAATCAGTTCCAAAATCTCAACAGGGAACAGGAGTATATTCACTATATTTCCTCAGACCCAAAAAAGATGGCACTCTCAGACCCATTCTGGATCTCAGACCACTAAATCTATATATCCTGTCAGAGCATTTTCACATGGTAAAACGTAATTCCCCTACTGCAAAAACAAGATTACATGACTGCATTAGATCTTAAAGATGCCTACTTTCGTACCCCCATACATCCAGCTCACCGAAAATACCTAAGATTTGTAATAGCAGGAAAGCACTACCAATTCAAGGTTCTTCCCTTGGGCATAACAGCAGCTCCAAGGGTTTTCACAAAATGTCTAGGTGTAGTAGCAGCTTACCTAAGAAGACAACACATACATGTCTTTACTTATCTAAACGAATGGCTAATAAACATTATACAAGGCCAGGAACACACTCAATACACAATAGAAACCCTTCACACATTGGGGTTCACAATCAACTACCAAAAATCTCATCTTAAACCAGCACAGGTTCAGCCTTATCTAGGTGCTATTTTCAATACCCAAAAAGGCTTAGCCTATCAAAATACACAAAGGAGACAGGCTTTTCAAAACCTTATATCACAGATACAGCCCAATCAACATTACACGGTAAAGTTTATCGTGAAACTATTAGGAATGATGGCATCATGCATAGCAATAGTACCGCATGCAAGATTAAACATGAAAACACTTCAACAGTGTCTCTCACAGCAATGGTCTCAAACGCAAGGTCAATTGCAGGATCTAGTGTTGTTAGACGCCAAACCCATAAATCTCTTCAATGGTGGAATCACAACAATTTAACAAAGGGACGGTCATTTCAGGACCCTGTGCCTCAGACCACAATAACAACAGACTCATCAATGACAGGTTGGGGAGCTCACCTCAACAACCTTACCGTACAAGGGGAATGGAATTCAATCCAGTTAGCTTATCACATAAACCATTTAGAATTGTTAGCTGTGTATCTCGCCCTAAAAGCTTGTCAACCCCTTCTCAAACACAAAACAGTCTTGATAAAAACAGGCAATATGACAACTATGGATTATCTGTGGAAACGAGGAACACATTCATCTCAACTGTCCCTTCTAGCCCAAACAATATGGAAATGGGCAATTCACAATCACGTTTACTTGCTAGAGGAATACATCCCAGGGTTACACAATCAGCTAGCAGACCTTCTAAGCAGGACGCAGCAACAAATACACAAATGGGAAATTCACCCTCAGGTACTTCAACAGTACTTTCAAATGTGGGTAACTCCAGACATTGATCTATTCGCAACAAGCGAAAACGCAAAACGACAAAACTTCGCATCCAGGCACCCACACCCTCTGTCCAAGGGCAATGCTCTATGGATCAACTGGTCAGGGATATTTGCTTACGCTTTTTCCCCCTCCTGTTAATTCCATTTCTGGTCAACAAACTGCGTCACACCTCTCTCACCATAATACTCATAGCTCTTATGTGGGCACAACAACATTGGTACTCAACACTCCTAGATCTGTCAGTAGGCTAATCAAATTATGCCACTAGAAGCCTCCACACAAAACATTGTAAGTTATTTACTACACTTACAAAAGTAAAATCTAGCTTTTTCTTCCATTAAAATCCATCTCACTACAATATCTGCTTATCTGCAGATTAAACATACAAAATCGCTTTTTAGAATCCCAATTATTAAAGCCTTTATGGAAGGACTAAAAAGAATCACACCACCAAGGACACTACCAGTACCTTCGTGGAATCTTAATATTGTATTAACACGACTCATGGGCCCACCATTTGAACCCATGCATTCTTGTCAAATCCAATTTCTAACTTGGAAAGTAGCCTTTCTAATAGCCATCACATCACTTCGAAGAGTTAGTGAGATACAGGCGTTTACCATTCAAGAACCCTTTATACAAATACATAAACATAAAGTGGTTCTCCGTACAAATCCCAAATGTTTACCAAAAGTCATATCACCATTCCATCTAAACCAAACTGTGGATCTCCCAGTCTTCTTTCCACAACCAGACTCAGTAGCTGAAAGGGCATTGCATGCATTAGACATTAAAAGAGCGCCATTGGCTACTGCCCTCCCAGACCTAAACACCCCCCTAAATTCAGTATTTAGGGGTACCCCAGATCCCAGGAAATCATATTCCTGCAACCTGAAGAAACAAGGAGGACTGCTGACCTACAAGCCTGCAGAGAAGGAGGAAGATGATAACTGCTTTGGCCCCAGCCCTACCGGCCTGTCTCGAACTTCAAAAACCTGCAACCAGCGACGCATCCGACAGGGACCAGCGACCTCTGAAGCCTCAGAGGACTGCCCTGGACTGAAGGACTGTAGGAATTTGGCTCTGTATGCACTATTTCAAAGTAAGGAATAGTATGCACAGAGTCCAAGGGTTCCCCTTAGAGTTAAGATAGTGGCAAACAGAGATAATACTAATGCTCTATTTTGTGGTAGTGTGGTCGAGCAGTAGGCTTATCAAAGGAGTAGTGTTAAGCATTTGTTGTACACACACAGGCAATAAATTAGGAACACACACTGAAAGACAATTCCAGGCCAATAGGTTTTTGTATAGAAAAATATCTTTTCTTAGTTTATTTTAAGAACCACAGGTTCAAATTTTACATGTAATACTTCAAATGAAAGGTATTGCATGTAGGTACTTTAGGAACTTTGAATTAGCAAAATAGCATATACAGTTTTCACATAAATCACATATAGCTATTTTAAAACTAGACAGTGCAATGTTCAATAGTTCCTGGGGGAGGTAAGTGTTTGTTAGTTTTTGCAGGTAAGTAAACCACCTACGGGGTTCACGTTTGGGTCCAAGGTAGCCCACCGTTGGGGGTTCAGAGCAACCCCAAAGTTACCACACCAGCAGCTCAGGGCCGGTCAGGTGCAGAGTTGAAAGTGGTACCCAAAACGCATAGGTTTCAATGGAGAAGGGGGTGCCCCGGTTCCAGTCTGCCAGCAGGTAAGTACCCGCGTCTTCGGAGGGCAGACCAGGGGGGTTTTGTAGGGCACTGGGGGGGACACAAGTTAGCACAGAAAGTACACCCTCAGCAGCACGGGGCGGCCGGGTGCAGTGTGCAAACACACGTCGGGTTTCCAATGGAAATCAATGGGAGACCAAGGGGTCTCTTCAGCGATGCAGGCAAGGGGGGGGGCTCCTCGGGGTAGCCACCACCTGGGCAAGGGAGAGGGCCTCCTGGGGGTCACTCCTGCCCTGGAGTTCCGATCTTTCAGGTCCTGGGGGCTGCGGGTGCAGAGTCTTTACCAGGCGTCGGGATCTGGGAGACAGGCAGTCGCGGGGGAGTGTAAGGAAATGCCTCCTTGGCATGGTTGCCCCCTGACTTTTTGCCTTTGCTGATGCTATGTTTACAATTGAAAGTGTGCTGAGGCCTGCTAACCAGGCCCCAGCACCAGTGTTCTTTCCCTAACCTGTACTTTTGTATCCACAATTGGCAGACCCTGGCATCCAGATAAGTCCCTTGTAACTGGTACTTCTAGTACCAAGGGCCCTGATGCCAAGGAAGGTCTCTAAGGGCTGCAGCATGTCTTATGCCACCCTGGAGACCTCTCACTCAGCACAGACACACTGCTTACCAGCTTGTGTGTGCTAGTGAGGACAAAACGAGTAAGTCGACATGGCACTCCCCTCAGGGTGCCATGCCAGCCTCTCACTGCCTATGCAGTATAGGTAAGACACCCCTCTAGCAGGCCTTACAGCCCTAAGGCAGGGTGCACTATACCATAGGTGAGGGTACCAGTGCATGAGCATGGTACCCCTACAGTGTCTAAACAAAACCTTAGACATTGTAAGTGCAGGGTAGCCATAAGAGTATATGGTCTGGGAGTCTGTCAAACACGAACTCCACAGCACCATAATGGCTACACTGAAAACTGGGAAGTTTGGTATCAAACTTCTCAGCACAATAAATGCACACTGATGCCAGTGTACATTTTATTGTAAAATACACCCCAGAGGGCACCTTAGAGGTGCCCCCTGAAACTTAACCGACTATCTGTGTAGGCTGACTAGTTTTAGCAGCCTGCCACAAACCGAGACATGTTGCTGGCCCCATGGGGAGAGTGCCTTTGTCACTCTGAGGCCAGTAACAAAGCCTGCACTGGGTGGAGATGCTAACACCTCCCCCAGGCAGGAATTGTCACACCTGGCGGTGAGCCTCAAAGGCTCACCTCCTTTGTGCCAAACCAGCAGGACACTCCAGCTAGTGGAGTTGCCCGCCCCCTCCGGCCAGGCCCCACTTTTGGCGGCAAGGCCGGAGAAAATAATGAGAAAAACAAGGAGGAGTCACTGGCCAGTCAGGACAGCCCCTAAGGTGTCCTGAGCTGAAGTGACTCTAACTTTTAGAAATCCTCCATCTTGCAGATGGAGGATTCCCCCAATAGGGTTAGGATTGTGACCCCCTCCCCTTGGGAGGAGGCACAAAGAGGGTGTACCCACCCTCAGGGCTAGTGGCCATTGGCTACTAACCCCCCAGACCTAAACACGCCCTTAAATTTAGTATTTAAGGGCTACCCTGAACCCTAGAAAATTAGATTCCTGCAACTACAAGAAGAAGGACTGCCCAGCTGAAAACCCCTGCAGCGGAAGACCAGAAGACGACAACTGCCTTGGCTCCAGAAACTCACCGGCCTGTCTCCTGCCTTCCAAAGATCCTGCTCCAGCGACGCCTTCCAAAGGGACCAGCGACCTCGACATCCTCTGAGGACTGCCCCTGCTTCGAAAAGACAAGAAACTCCCGAGGACAGCGGACCTGCTCCAAGAAAAGCTGCAACTTTGTTTCCAGCAGCTTTAAAGAACCCGGCAAGCTCCCCGCAAGAAGCGTGAGACTTGCAACACTGCACCCGGCGACCCCGACTCGGCTGGTGGCGATCCAACACCTCAGGAGGGACCCCAGGACTACTCTGATACTGTGAGTACCAAAACCTGTCCCCCCTGAGCCCCCACAGCGCCGCCTGCAGAGGGAATCCCGAGGTTCCCCTGACCGCGACTCTTTGAACCTAAAGTCCCGACGCCTGGGAGAGACCCTGCACCCGCAGCCCCCAGGACCTGAAGGACCGGACTTTCACTGGAGAAGTGACCCCCAGGAGTCCCTCTCCCTTGCCCAAGTGGAGGTTTCCCCGAGGAACCCCCCCCTTGCCTGCCTGCAGCGCTGAAGAGATCCCGAGATCTCTCATAGACTAACATTGCGAACCCGACGCTTGTTTCTACACTGCACCCGGCCGCCCCCGCGTCGCTGAGGGTGAAATTTCTGTGTGGACTTGTGTCCCCCCCGGTGCCCTACAAAACCCCCCTGGTCTGCCCTCCGAAGACGCGGGTACTTACCTGCAAGCAGACCGGAACCGGGGCACCCCCTTCTCTCCATTCTAGCCTATGCGTGTTGGGCACCACTTTGAACTCTGCACCTGACCGGCCCTGAGCTGCTGGTGTGGTGACTTTGGGGTTGCTCTGAACCCCCAACGGTGGGCTACCTTGGGCCAAGAACTAAGCCCTGTAAGTGTCTTACTTACCTGGTTAACCTAACAAATACTTACCTCCCCTAGGAACTGTGAAAATTGCACTAAGTGTCCACTTTTAAAACAGCTATTTGTCAATAACTTGAAAAGTATACATGCAATTTTTATGATTTAAAGTTCCTAAAGTACTTACCTGCAATACCTTTCGAATGAGATATTACATGTAGAATTTGAACCTGTGGTTCTTAAAATAAACTAAGAAAAGATATTTTTCTATATAAAAACCTATTGGCTGGATTTGTCTCTGAGTGTGTGTACCTCATTTATTGGCTATGTGTATGTACAACAAATGCTTAACACTACTCCTTGGATAAGCCTACTGCTCGACCACACTACCACGAAATAGAGCATTAGTATTATCTATTTTTACCACTATTTTACCTCTAAGGGGAACCCTTGGACTCTGTGCATGCTATTCCTTACTTTGAAATAGCACATACAGAGCCAACTTCCTACATTGGTGGATCAGCGGTGGGGTACAAGACTTTGCATTTGCTGGACTACTCAGCCAATACCTGATCACACGACAAATTCCAAAATTGTCATTAGAAATTGATTTTTGCAATTTGAAAAGTTTTCTAAATTCTTAAAAGACCTGCTAGGGCCTTGTGTTAGATCCTGTTTAGCATTTCTTTTAGAGTTTAAAAGTTTGTAAAAGTTTGAATTAGATTCTAGAACCAGTTTTAGTTTCTTAAAAAGTATTCCAACTTTTAGAAGCATAATGTCTAACACAGATGTGAATGTGGTGGAACTCGACACCACACCTTACCTCCATCTACAGATGAGAGAGCTAAGGTCACTCTGTAAACTAAAGAAAATAGCAATGGGCCCCAAACCTACCAAAGTACAGCTCCAGGAGCTTTTGGCAGAGTTTGAAAAGGCCAACCCCTCTGAGGATGGCAACTCAGAGGATGAAGATAGTGACTTGGAGGGAAATTCCCCCCCTCCAGTCCTACTTAGGGAGAGCAGGGCTTCTCAAGCCCTGACTCCACAAATAATAGTCAGAGATGCTGGTTCCCTCACAGGAGGGACCAACAACTCTGAAATCACTGAGGATAACTCCAGTGAAGAGGACATCCAGTTAGCCAGGATGGCCAAAAGATTGGCTTTGGAAAGACAGATCCTAGCCATAGAGAGGGAAAGACAAGAGATGGGCCTAGGACCCATCAATGGTGGCAGCAACATAAATAGGGTCAGAGATTCTCCTGACATGTTGAAAATCCCCAAAGGGATTGTAACTAAATATGAAGATGGTGATGACATCACCAAATGGTTCACAGCTTTTGAGAGGGCTTGTGTAACCAGAAAAGTGAACAGATCTCACTGGGGTGCTCTCCTTTGGGAAATGTTCACAGGAAAGTGTAGGGATAGACTCCTCACACTCTCTGGACAAGATGCAGAATCTTATGACCTCATGAAGGGTACCCTGATTGAGGGCTTTGGATTCTCCACTGAGGAGTACAGGATTAGGTTCAGGGGGGCTCAAAAATCCTCGAGCCAGACCTGGGTTGACTTTGTTGACTACTCAGTGAAAACACTAGATGGTTGGATTCAAGGCAGTGGTGTAAGTAATTATGATGGGCTGTACAATTTATTTGTGAAAGAACACCTGTTAAGTAATTGTTTCAATGATAAACTGCATCAGCATCTGGTAGACCTAGGACCAATTTCTCCCCAAGAATTGGGAAAGAAGGCGGACCATTGGGTCAAGACAAGGGTGTCCAAGACTTCAACAGGGGGTGACCAAAAGAAAGGGGTCACGAAGACTCCCCAGCAGAAGGGTGATGAGACAACCAAAACTAAAAATAGTAAAGAGTCTTCTACAGGCCCCCAAAAACCTGCACAGGAGGGTGGGCCCAGAGCCTCTTCACAAAACAATGGGTACAAGGGTAAAAACTTTGATCCCAAAAAGGCCTGGTGTCATAGCTGTAAACAGCATGGACACCAAACTGGAGACAAGGCCTGTCCCAAGAAAGGTTCCACTCCAAACTCCCATCCAGGTAACACTGGTATGGCTAGTCTCCAAGTGGGATCAACAGTGTGCCCAGAGCAAATCAGGGTCCACACTGAAGCTACTCTAGTTTCCGAGGGTGGGGTGGATTTAGCCACACTAGCTGTCTGGCCGCCTAACATGCAAAAATACAGACAGCAACTCTTGATTAATGGGACTAGAATAGAGGGCCTGAGGGATACAGGTGCCAGTGTCACCATGGTGACAGAGAAACTGGTTTCCCCTGGCCAATACCTGACTGGAAAAACTTACACAGTCACCAACGCTGACAATCAGAGAAAAGTACATCCCATGGCAATGGTTACTGTCGAATGGGGAGGGGTCAATGGCCTGAAACAGGTGGTGGTCTCCTCAAATATCCCAGTGGACTGTCTGCTTGGAAATGACCTGGAGTCCTCAGCATGGGCTGAGGTAGAGCTAAAAACCCATGCAGCAATGCTGGGTATCCCTGAACTGGTGTGTGTGAAAACAAGAGCACAGTGCAAGGCACAGGGTGAAAAAGTAGAGCTGGAGTCTGGAAAAATGGCCCAGCCTACCAAGAGAACAGGAAAGTCAGTTGGGAAACCAACTGCAACACAGCAAAAGAAAGGGAACCTCTCTTCTCAGGAAGAAGTTCTGCCCTCTGAGGGAACTGAGCCTTTGGAGCTTGAACCTTATCAGGTTGAGCTCTTAGGCCCAGGGGGACCCTCAAGGGAAGAGCTGTGTAAGGGACAAGAAACCTGTCCCTCTCTTGAAGGCCTTAGGCAGCAAGCTGCTGAAGAGTCCAAAGGCAAGAAAAATGGAACACATAGGGTCTATTGGGAAGATGGGCTCCTGTACACTGAGGCCAGAGACCCCAAACCTGGTGCCACTAGGAGAGTGGTAGTGCCTCAGCTGTTCAGAGAGTTCATCCTAACATTGGCCCATGACATTCCCCTTGCTGGACATTTGGGACAAACCAAGACGTGGGAGAGGTTAGTCAACCACTTCTACTGGCCCAATATGTCCAACATGGTTAAGGAGTTTTGCCTCTCCTGCCCCACCTGTCAAGCCAGTGGTAAGACAGGTGGGCATCCAAAGGCCCCCCTCATTCCACTTCCAGTGGTGGGGGTGCCCTTTGAAAGAGTGGGTGTGGACATAGTTGGTCCACTGGAACCTCCCACAGCCTCAGGAAATATGTATATCCTGGTAGTAGTGGATCATGCTACCAGGTATCCTGAAGCTATTCCCCTTAGGTCGACTACTGCCCCTGCAGTAGCCAAGGCCCTCATTGGTATCTTTACCAGAGTGGGTTTCCCTAAGGAGGTGGTGTCTGACAGAGGTACCAACTTCATGTCAGCATACCTAAAGCACATGTGGAATGAGTGTGGAGTGACTTATAAATTCACTACACCCTACCATCCACAAACTAATGGCTTAGTTGAGAGATTCAACAAGACATTAAAAGGCATGATCATGGGGCTCCCAGAAAAACTCAAAAGGAGATGGGATGTCCTCCTGCCATGTCTGCTTTTCGCTTACAGGGAGGTACCACAGAAGGGAGTAGGGTTCTCACCCTTTGAACTTCTGTTTGGTCATCCTGTAAGGGGACCACTTGCCCTTGTTAAAGAAGGCTGGGAGAGACCTCTCCATGAGCCTAAACAGGACATAGTGGACTATGTACTTGGCCTTCGCTCTAGAATGGCAGAGTACATGGAAAAGGCAACCAAAAACCTTGAGGCCAGCCAACAGCTCCAGAAGTTTTGGTATGACCAAAAGGCTGCACTGGTTGAGTTCCAACCAGGGCAGAAAGTCTGGGTTCTGGAGCCTGTGGCTCCCAGGGCACTCCAGGACAAATGGAGTGGCCCTTACCCAGTGCTAGAAAGGAAGAGTCAGGTCACCTACCTGGTGGACCTGGGCACAAGCAGGAGCCCCAAGAGGGTAATCCATGTGAACCGCCTTAAGCTCTTCCATGACAGGGCTGATGTGAATCTGTTGATGGTAACAGATGAGGATCAGGAGGCAGAGAGTGAACCTCTCCCTGATCTTCTGTCATCAGACCCAAGAGATGGCACAGTAGATGGAGTGATCTACTCAGACACCCTCTCTGGCCAACAGCAGGCTGATTGTAGGAGAGTCCTACAACAGTTTCCTGAGCTTTTCTCCCTAACCCCTGGTCAGACACCCCTGTGTACCCATGATGTGGACACAGGAGACAGCATGCCTGTCAAGAACAAAATCTTTAGACAATCTGACCATGTTAAGGAAAGCATCAAGGTGGAAGTCCACAAGATGCTGGAATTGGGAGTAATTGAGCGCTCTGACAGCCCCTGGGCTAGCCCAGTGGTCTTAGTCCCCAAACCTCACACCAAAGATGGAAAGAAAGAGATGAGGTTTTGTGTGGACTACAGAGGGCTCAATTCTGTCACCAAGACAGATGCTCATCCAATTCCAAGAGCTGATGAGCTCATAGACAAATTAGGTGCTGCCAAATTCTTAAGTACCTTTGACTTGACAGCAGGGTACTGGCAAATAAAAATGGCACCTGGAGCAAAAGAGAAAACAGCATTCTCCACACCTGATGGGCATTATCAGTTTACTGTTATGCCCTTTGGTTTAAAGAATGCCCCTGCCACCTTCCAAAGGTTGGTGAATCAAGTCCTTGCTGGCTTGGAGTCCTTTAGCACAGCTTATCTTGATGATATTGCTGTCTTTAGCTCCACCTGGCAGGATCACCTGGTCCACCTGAAGAAGGTTTTGAAGGCTCTGCAATCTGCAGGCCTCTCTATCAAGGCATCCAAATGCCAGATAGGGCAGGGAACTGTGGTTTACTTGGGCCACCTTGTAGGTGGAGGCCAAGTCCAGCCACTCCAACCCAAGATCCAGACTATTCTGGACTGGGTAGCTCCAAAAACCCAGACTCAAGTCAGGGCATTCCTTGGCTTGACTGGGTACTACAGGAGGTTTGTGAAGGGATATGGATCCATTGTGACAGCCCTCACTGAGCTCACCTCCAAGAAAATGCCCAAGAAAGTGAACTGGACTGTGGACTGCCAACAGGCCTTTGACACCCTGAAACAAGCAATGTGCTCAGCACCAGTTCTCAAAGCTCCAGATTATTCTAAGCAGTTCATTGTGCAGACTGATGCCTCTGAACATGGGATAGGGGCAGTTCTGTCCCAAACAAATGATGATGGCCTTGACCAGCCTGTTGCTTTCATTAGCAGGAGGTTACTCCCCAGGGAGCAGCGTTGGAGTGCCATTGAGAGGGAGGCCTTTGCTGTGGTTTGGTCCCTGAAGAAGCTGAGACCATACCTCTTTGGGACTCACTTCCTAGTTCAAACTGACCACAGACCTCTCAAATGGCTGATGCAAATGAAAGGTGAAAATCCTAAACTGTTGAGGTGGTCCATCTCCCTACAGGGAATGGACTTTATAGTGGAACACAGACCTGGGACTGCCCATGCCAATGCAGATGGCCTTTCCAGGTTCTTCCACTTAGAAAATGAAGACTCTCTTGGGAAAGGTTAGTCTCATCCTCTTTCGTTTGGGGGGGGGTTGTGTAAGGAAATGCCTCCTTGGCATGGTTGCCCCCTGACTTTTTGCCTTTGCTGATGCTATGTTTACAATTGAAAGTGTGCTGAGGCCTGCTAACCAGGCCCCAGCACCAGTGTTCTTTCCCTAACCTGTACTTTTGTATCCACAATTGGCAGACCCTGGCATCCAGATAAGTCCCTTGTAACTGGTACTTCTAGTACCAAGGGCCCTGATGCCAAGGAAGGTCTCTAAGGGCTGCAGCATGTCTTATGCCACCCTGGAGACCTCTCACTCAGCACAGACACACTGCTTACCAGCTTGTGTGTGCTAGTGAGGACAAAACGAGTAAGTCGACATGGCACTCCCCTCAGGGTGCCATGCCAGCCTCTCACTGCCTATGCAGTATAGGTAAGACACCCCTCTAGCAGGCCTTACAGCCCTAAGGCAGGGTGCACTATACCATAGGTGAGGGTACCAGTGCATGAGCATGGTACCCCTACAGTGTCTAAACAAAACCTTAGACATTGTAAGTGCAGGGTAGCCATAAGAGTATATGGTCTGGGAGTCTGTCAAACACGAACTCCACAGCACCATAATGGCTACACTGAAAACTGGGAAGTTTGGTATCAAACTTCTCAGCACAATAAATGCACACTGATGCCAGTGTACATTTTATTGTAAAATACACCCCAGAGGGCACCTTAGAGGTGCCCCCTGAAACTTAACCGACTATCTGTGTAGGCTGACTAGTTTTAGCAGCCTGCCACAAACCGAGACATGTTGCTGGCCCCATGGGGAGAGTGCCTTTGTCACTCTGAGGCCAGTAACAAAGCCTGCACTGGGTGGAGATGCTAACACCTCCCCCAGGCAGGAATTGTCACACCTGGCGGTGAGCCTCAAAGGCTCACCTCCTTTGTGCCAAACCAGCAGGACACTCCAGCTAGTGGAGTTGCCCGCCCCCTCCGGCCAGGCCCCACTTTTGGCGGCAAGGCCGGAGAAAATAATGAGAAAAACAAGGAGGAGTCACTGGCCAGTCAGGACAGCCCCTAAGGTGTCCTGAGCTGAAGTGACTCTAACTTTTAGAAATCCTCCATCTTGCAGATGGAGGATTCCCCCAATAGGGTTAGGATTGTGACCCCCTCCCCTTGGGAGGAGGCACAAAGAGGGTGTACCCACCCTCAGGGCTAGTGGCCATTGGCTACTAACCCCCCAGACCTAAACACGCCCTTAAATTTAGTATTTAAGGGCTACCCTGAACCCTAGAAAATTAGATTCCTGCAACTACAAGAAGAAGGACTGCCCAGCTGAAAACCCCTGCAGCGGAAGACCAGAAGACGACAACTGCCTTGGCTCCAGAAACTCACCGGCCTGTCTCCTGCCTTCCAAAGATCCTGCTCCAGCGACGCCTTCCAAAGGGACCAGCGACCTCGACATCCTCTGAGGACTGCCCCTGCTTCGAAAAGACAAGAAACTCCCGAGGACAGCGGACCTGCTCCAAGAAAAGCTGCAACTTTGTTTCCAGCAGCTTTAAAGAACCCGGCAAGCTCCCCGCAAGAAGCGTGAGACTTGCAACACTGCACCCGGCGACCCCGACTCGGCTGGTGGCGATCCAACACCTCAGGAGGGACCCCAGGACTACTCTGATACTGTGAGTACCAAAACCTGTCCCCCCTGAGCCCCCACAGCGCCGCCTGCAGAGGGAATCCCGAGGTTCCCCTGACCGCGACTCTTTGAACCTAAAGTCCCGACGCCTGGGAGAGACCCTGCACCCGCAGCCCCCAGGACCTGAAGGACCGGACTTTCACTGGAGAAGTGACCCCCAGGAGTCCCTCTCCCTTGCCCAAGTGGAGGTTTCCCCGAGGAACCCCCCCCTTGCCTGCCTGCAGCGCTGAAGAGATCCCGAGATCTCTCATAGACTAACATTGCGAACCCGACGCTTGTTTCTACACTGCACCCGGCCGCCCCCGCGTCGCTGAGGGTGAAATTTCTGTGTGGACTTGTGTCCCCCCCGGTGCCCTACAAAACCCCCCTGGTCTGCCCTCCGAAGACGCGGGTACTTACCTGCAAGCAGACCGGAACCGGGGCACCCCCTTCTCTCCATTCTAGCCTATGCGTGTTGGGCACCACTTTGAACTCTGCACCTGACCGGCCCTGAGCTGCTGGTGTGGTGACTTTGGGGTTGCTCTGAACCCCCAACGGTGGGCTACCTTGGGCCAAGAACTAAGCCCTGTAAGTGTCTTACTTACCTGGTTAACCTAACAAATACTTACCTCCCCTAGGAACTGTGAAAATTGCACTAAGTGTCCACTTTTAAAACAGCTATTTGTCAATAACTTGAAAAGTATACATGCAATTTTTATGATTTAAAGTTCCTAAAGTACTTACCTGCAATACCTTTCGAATGAGATATTACATGTAGAATTTGAACCTGTGGTTCTTAAAATAAACTAAGAAAAGATATTTTTCTATATAAAAACCTATTGGCTGGATTTGTCTCTGAGTGTGTGTACCTCATTTATTGGCTATGTGTATGTACAACAAATGCTTAACACTACTCCTTGGATAAGCCTACTGCTCGACCACACTACCACGAAATAGAGCATTAGTATTATCTATTTTTACCACTATTTTACCTCTAAGGGGAACCCTTGGACTCTGTGCATGCTATTCCTTACTTTGAAATAGCACATACAGAGCCAACTTCCTACAGGGAGTCTCTGGATTCCCTCTCCAGGCGTTGCTGTGGGAGCTCAGGGGGGGCAACTCTGGCTATTCACGGTCTCGCAGTTGCCGGGGAGTCCTCCCTGAAGTGTTGTTTCTCCACAAGTCGAGCCGGGGGCGTCGGGCGCAGAGTAGCAAGTCTCACGCTTCCTGCGGGAGGTGCAGTTGTTTTAAAGTTGCTCCTTTGGAAACAAAGTTGCAGTCTTGGGTAAACAGGGCCGCTGTCCTCGGGAGTTTCTTGGTCCTTCTAGAGCAGGGCAGTCCTCTGAGGATTTAGAGATCGCTGGTCCCTGGGGAAAGCGTCGCTGGAGCAGTGTCTTTAGAAGGAAGGGAGACAGGCCGGTAGAGCTGGGGCCAAGGCAGTTGGTGTCTCCGTCTTCTCTGCAGGGTTTTTCAGCTTAGCAGTCCTCTTCTTCTTAGGTTGCAGGAATCTGATTTCCTAGGTTCTGGGGAGCCCCTAAATACTGAATTTAGGGGTGTGTTTAGGTCTGGGAGGGCAGTAGCCAATGGCTACTGTCCTTTAGGGTGGCTACACCCTCTTTGTGCCTCCTCCCTGAGGGGAGGGGGGTACATCCCTATTCCTATTGGGGGAATCCTCCGTCTGCAAGATGGAGGATTTCTAAAAGTCAGAGTCACCTCAGCTCCGAACACCTTAGGGGCTGTCCTGACTGGCCAGTGACTCCTCCTTGTTTTTTTCATTATCTCTCCTGGACCTGCCGCCAGGGGGCGGACATCTCCACTAGCTGGAGTGCCCTGGGGCATTGTAACACGAAGCCTGAGCCTTTGAGGCTCAATGCTAGGTGTTACAGTTCCTGCAGGGGGGAGGTGTGAAGCACCTCCACCCAGAGCGGGCTTTTGTTTCTGTCCTCAGAGAGCACAATGGCCCTCACCACATGGGGTCAGAAACTCGTCTCTCAGCAGCAGGCTGGCACAGGCCAGTCAGTCCTGCACTGAACAATTGGGTAAAATACAGGGGGCATCTCTAAGATGCCCTCTGTGTGCATTTTTTTAAATAAATCCAACACTGGCATCAGTGTGGGTTTATTATTCTGAGAAGTTTGATACTAAACTTCCCAGTATTCAGTGTAGCCATTATGGAGCTGTGGAGTTCGTTTTTGACAGACTCCCAGACCATATACTCTTATGGCTACCCTGAACTTACAATGTCTAAGGTTTTGCTTAGACACTGTAGGGGCATAGTGCTCATGCACCTATGCCCTCACCTGTGGTATAGTGCACCCTGCCTTAGGGCTGTAAGGCCTGCTAGAGGGGTGACTTACCTACGCCACAGGCAGTGTGAGGTTGGCATGGCACCCTGAGGGGAGTGCCATGTCGACTTAGTCATTTTCTCCCCACCAGCACACACAAGCTGGCAAGCGGTGTGTCTGTGCTGAGTGAGGGGTCCCTAGGGTGGCATAAGACATGCTGCAGGCCTTAGAGACCTTCCCTGGCATCCGGGCCCTTGGTACCAGGGGTACCAGTTACAAGGGACTTACCTGGGTGCCAGGGTTGTGCCAATTGCGGAGACAATGGTACATTTTAGGTGAAAGAACACTGGTGCTGGGGCCTGGTTAGCCGGGTCCCAGCACACTTCTCAGTCAAGTGAGCATCAGTATCAGGCAAAAAGTGGGGGGTAACTGCAACAGGGAGCCATTTCTTTACAAGGACAAAGAAACTCCAGTGAACAGCGGCCCTGTTCAAAACCAGCTACTTCTTTGCAACAAAGAAGCAACTTTCAAAGACTGAACGTTTTCACGCCAGAAGCGTGAGACTTCACACTCTGCATCCAACGCCCCCGGCTCGAGATCCAGAGAACAAACACCTCAGGGAGGACTCCCCGGCGACTGCGAGCCCGTGAGTAACCAGAGACGACTCCCTGAGCCCCCACAGCGACGCCTGCAGAGAGAATCCAGAGGCCCCCCCTGACCGCGACTGCCTGTAACAAGGGACCCGATCCCTGGAACCATCACTGCACCCGCAGCCTCCAGGACCTGCAGGAACCGAACCTCAGCGCAGGAGTGACCCTCTGCCTTGCGCAGGTGGTGGCTGTCCCGAGAAGCCCCCCCTGTGCCTGCCTGCACCACTAGAGTGATCCTCGGGTCCCTCCATTGTTTCCTACCTGAAACCCGACGCCTGCTTTGCACACTACACCCGGCTGCCCCTGTGCCGCTGAGGGTGTGTTTTGTGTGCCTACTTGTGTCCCCCCCCCCCCCCCCCCAGTGCTCTACAAAACCCCCCTAGTCTGCCCCCCGAGGACGCAGGTACTTAACCTGCTGGCAGTCTGGAACCAGAGCACCCCTGTTCTCAATAGGCGCCTATGTGTTTTGGGCACCTCTTTGACCTCTACTCCTGACCAGCCGTGAGCTGCTGATGTGGTAACTTTTTGGGGTTGCCTTGAACCCCCAATGGTGGGCTGCCTATGCCCCAGAACTGAGACTTGTAAGTGTATTATTTACCTCCTAATCTAACCTTTACTTACCTCCCCAGGAACTGTTGTTTTTTGCACTGTGTCCACTTTGAAAATAGCTTATTACCATTTTTACAAAGACTGTATATGATATTGCTTTTATTCTAAGTTCCTAAAGTATCTAAGTGAAGTACCTTGCATTTAAAGTGTTTAATGTAAATCGTGAACCTGTGGTTCTTAAAATAAAGAAAAGATATTTATTGCCTGTGTGTGTACAACAAATGCTTAACACTACCCTCTGATAAGCCTACTGCTCGACCACACTACCACAAAATAGAGCATTAGAATTATCTAATTTTGCCACTATCTTACCTCTAAGGGGAACACTTGCACTCTGTGCACACTATTTCTTACTTTGAAATAGTATATACAGAGCCAACTTCCTACACTGATGAATGCAAAAGGTGTCCCACGCTGGATTGCAGATGGGTGTCGGTGAAGGATTTCCACCAACAAGCCTTGGCAATGGCAAATTCGTGGTTGGAGGAAAAGAGGTGCTGCCGGGGACCAGCGAGGTCCAGGAGGACTCTACCCAGGAGAGGGAGTGACAGGGGACCAGAGGCAGCACCCACAGGTGTCCCACTGGACAGGGACACAGAAGTCGCTGAAACAGTCCACGCAGCACCTCAGAAGTTGCTCCCACGTCGTCAGAGGACCACGCAGAGGCCAGAAGTTGCATAAAGGAGTGCTAGGGACTGAAGCTACACGTTGCCTGAAGTTCCCCTTGGCGGTGAAGCAACAAGCCTTGGCAGCTGCAAAAGACATGGTGCACGGAGGTACTGTCTTACGTTGAGTGGAACAGACTTCCCACCACCAAAATGCGACAGTTGGTAGAGCGGACCAAGGGAGACTCTTGGAACCACCACCCATGATGCAGGATCCACGCCAGTCAGGATGAGGAGAGATCCACGCAGCTGGCCGTCGTTGCAGCCAGGTACCTGTAGTTACAGGGGAGTGATACCTTCATCCCAAGCAAGATTCCTCCTCCTTGTGCAGGCTGAAGAGGTGCAGTCTTCTGAGAATGCACGGCCGGGTAAATGTTGCAAAGCTGGCAGGAATTCCGGATACAATGATGCAGAAGAGGCTTCCTCCTGGTTCTGCAGCTTGTAGGCTCCTGGAGGGTCTAGTTGCGGTTCAGGAGACCAGAGGTCAAAGCAGAGGTTGCAGAGGCGTCCTGCTGGAATCTTGCATCCCGAATCTGAGGACCCACCCCAGAGGAAGACCCTATATAGCCCAAAGAGGGGGCTTGGTCACCTAACCAGGCAACTACCTATCTGAGGGTGCCTCTGACATCACCTGCCTGGCCTGGCCACTCAGAAGCTTCCAGAGTTCTCTGCTAACCTTGGAATCAAGATGGCAGGACCCAGGGACCCTCTGGAGGAGCTCTGGACACCACCCCTGGGGTGGTGATGGACAGGGGAGTGGTCACTCCCCTTTCTACTGTCCACTTTCACGCCAGAGCAGGGACTGGGGTCCCTGAACCAGTGTGGACTGTTTTATGCACAGTGTTCAGTACACAGGTAAAATGGCTTTTCCGCACTTAAGAAGTCCCCTCCCAAGCCAGTCACACCTATTTCCAAAGGGAGAGGGTGTTACCTCCATCCCCCAAACAAAATCCTTTGTTCTGCCTTCCTGGGTTTGATCAGATCAAGCAGAAGGAGGGCAGCAGCCTGTCTGAGGGGTGGCAGCAGCTGGGCTGCCCGGAAAACCCTATAAGACTGGTGGTAGCAATGCTGGGGGTCCTCTAAGGAGGGAATCATACTTCCAATACTTGCAACAGTATTTGGGCATGATTCCGACATGTTTGCAACCAAACATGCCCAGGTTTGGAGTTACCATTATGTAGCTGGACATAGGTAGTGACCTATGTCCAGTACACACATAAAATGTCGTCCCCACACTCACGAAGTTTAAAGAAATGGGCTGGAGTTCGTGGGGGCACCTCTGCTAGTGCAGGGGTACCCTCACACACAGGTACCTGAACCCTGCCGTCTGGGCTAAGAGGGCCTACTATAGGGGTGACTTACAGTAACCTGGTGCAGTGACCTGTAGTGAAACTGGGTGCGTGCACCCGGTTCACACAGACTGCAATGGCAGGCCTGCAGAACCCTTTGCCTGGGCTCCCTATGGGTGGCAGAATAACTGCTACAGTCCATAGAAATCCCCTGGAACCCAGATGCCCTGGGTACCTATGTACCATATACTAGGGACTTACATGGGGGCACCAGTATGCCAATTGTGGGGATAAAAAGTTACCAGCAAACAAATAGAGGAGAGAGCACAGTCACTGGGGTCCTGGTTAGCAGGATCCCAGTGAACACAGTCAAACACACTAACAAACAAGCCAAAAGTGGGGGGTAACCAAGCTAGAAAGAGGCTGCTTTCCTACATAACAGGAGGACTTTGGAAAAGGATTGTGCAAGACCTAACCAAGACTGGAAGAGCCCAAAGGTGGATCCTGACAGAAGAGGACCTGCAAAGGAAGGGTACCGAGTCCGGTTTGAGATGGAGTGTCTGGTTGTGACAGGAGCCACTACCCACCCTTCTGTGGATGCAGGAATAAGTAGACAGTGGATGAAGAAGGTTAGCAGTGCAGCACAGGAGATGAAGAGAAGTACCAGAAGTGATGCAAGTGATGTCTCACATCGCCAGTCGAGATCCAGTCGGTTAGTGGTGTTGGAGAACCATCAACAAGCCTGGGCAAATGCAAGAGACCGAGACGAATGTTTGCAAGGCTGAAAAGGGCCAGCAAGGTACAGGGACTCGACCCATGGAGGGGAACCGGGAAGATCCTCAGTAGCTGGGAGAGTCACAAGAAGAGAAGGTAGCCCCCACAGGCAACCCACTGGCAGCAGGCACAGGCCACGCAGTGAGGCCAATTCGGCACACCTGAAGAGGAGTCCCACGTCCCTGGAGCAGCAGGCAGGAGACTGCTGTGCAAGAAGGAGTGCTCTGGGACAGGGATACAAGGAGCCTGAAGATCCCTTGAATGAGGAACAAGCAAGCCTTGGTCACTCCAAGAGTCGCAGTGCAGAGGGATACTATCATGCAAGGAGAGGCAAGGGCTTACAGTCTCCCAAGTTGGACAGCTGGCAGAGAGGACCATGGGGTACCACTCCAGACTTCCATCTGTGATGCAGGATTGACGCAGCTCCGGTTGAGAGAAGATCCACGTAGCCGGTCTTCGTCGCAGTTAGTGCCTGCAGGTGCAGGGGAGTGACTCCTTCACTCCAAGGGAGATTCCTTCTTACTTCTTTCGCAGTCTAAAAACTCGCTGCCCTCAGAGGATGCACAGCCGGGGAAAGGCTTCAGTTGCTGGAATGAGCTGGAGAAACAATGTTGAAGAGTGTAGTTGTCGCTGAAGTTGCAGATTGTCGGTTCCTGGAGGGTTCAGTTGCAGTCCCAGTGGCCAGAAGATGAAGTAAACAATGCAGAGGAGTCCTGCTGGAATCGTGCACATAGAATCTGAGGACCCACCCAAAATGGAGACCCTAAATAGCCCAAGACGGGGGATTTGTGACCTAGCAGGGGGACCACATATCAGAAGGAGGCTGCGACGTCACCCACCTGACCTGGCCATTCTGATGCTCCCATGGGCCTCTACCCACCTTGGATTCAAAATGGCAGAATCCAGTGGCCACCTGAAAGAGCTCTGGGCACAACCCCTAGGGTGGTGATGGACAGGGGAGTGATTACTCCCCTTTCCTTTGTCCATTTTCGCGCCAGGGCAGGAACCAGGGCTCCCTGGACAAATGCAAACCGGTTTATGCCAGGAGGGCACCAAATGTGCCCTTCAAGGCATTCCGGTGGCTTGGAGAGGCTACCCCTCCTAAGCCATGTAACACCTAATCCCAAGGGAGAGGGGTTACCTCCCTCTTCTATGGGAAATCGTTTGTTCTGCCTTCCTCTGCCTGAGCTGGTCAAGCTACAGGAGGGCAGAAACCTGTCTGAGGAGGGGGCAGCAGTGCAGGCTGCCCTGAAAACCCCAGAAGACTGGTAGGAGCAATGGTGGGGGTCCTCTAAGGAGCCCCAAGAGTGCGTGGAAGTCATACAACCAATACTGGCAACAGTATTTGGGTATGATTCCGATATGTTTGATATGAAACATGCTCAGGTTTGGAGTTACCATTACATAGTTGGATACAGTGTTCAGTACACTGGTAAAATGGCTTACGAAGTCCAGGAAAGTTGAACTGGAGTTTGTAGGGGCACCTCTGATTATGCAGGGGTGTCCTCACACACAGATACCTGCACCTTGCCCTCTGGTCTAGTAGGGCCTACCATAGGGGTGACTTACAGTGACCTGGTGCAGTGACCTTTAGTAAAAGGGTGCATGCACCTTTTCACGCAGGCTCAATGGCAGGCCTGCAGACACATTTTGCATGGGCTGCCATGGGTGGCACAATACATGCTGCAGCCCATGGGGAACCCCTGGTGCCCCAAAGCCCTGGGTACCGAAGTACCATATACTGGGGCCTTATATGGGGGCACCAGTGTGCCAATTGGGTATGCAAAGTCCAAATCAACCAAATTTAGCGGGAGAGAGCACAGTCACTTTGGTCCTGGTTAGCAGGATCCCGGTGAAAACAGTCAAAACACACTGATAGCAGGCACAAAGTGGGGGTAACCATGCCTAAAAGAGGGTACTTTCCTACACCGTCCACCTGCGGATATGATGGTGTGCTCAAAATATTGTCAGTGGTTGTTAGCGTATCCCTGAAAACTAGATCAGTCAATGTTTCGGCATTAAGTCTCCCCAGCTGGATCATTGGAGACTGCCTATTCAGTAAGTATAAAAGAATAAGAGATGAGTGGTCTGAGATGTATCTAGGCAGATATTGTATAGTCCCAACACTATGTGCAACAGTTGTCTGAACAAAAAAACAGTCAAGACGTCTGTATGTGGCAGGCTTATAACAGGAACATGTGCGTGTATCAGGGTGGCGCTTGCCCCATATGTCAATCACCTACAGACTTTCTTGTTTCCTGTTTGTATTAGGGTTGCTGCTGTGCACGGATTGCTCCAAGCCCTTGGGGGTAATCTATGTAAGTCCCCATCTAATGGTCTCCCGCCAGCATAATTTCCACCCCAGATGAAACTTGTATTGTTTTGACAGCTTTACTCATAAACTTGCCATAGTCCGTGTTTGGTGCATGCACATTGGCCAAACAGGTCGTGGACATATAGATACCCTTGTAGGTTGACTTTGCATCCTTCCTTGTCTCACTGAGCCCTGGCAGGCTTAAACAGGATCCCTGGGGCTACCCAGATCAGGACCCCTCTGGCATAACCTGAGTAAGAGGTAGCGAGGATCTGGCCCCTCCAGCTCCTCTGTAAATGTGTGATGCAGCCCCCCCCCCCCCCCCTCATATGTGGGTCTCATGTAAGAATGCTATTGCAGCTCTGTATATCTTAAGATATTGCAGCACTCTAGTGCACTTTACTGGACTATTTAGCCCCCCCCCCCCCACCCCACGTTACAAACGTATACGTGGGTTCCATATTAGCCCTACAGTTCCCTGTAGATAAGACAGTGGGTTTCTTCTCTGCCCTTATCTTCTCTTGTCCACGGAAGATTCTCTTCCCCCCCGGTTCACTTTCATAGTGTAGAGCAAACAGGAAAAACATTATTTAAAATAAGACAGTAAACAGTTCCCAACTCTCCCCCCTCCCATGGGCAGTGGCCACTAAGCCCTCCTGGCTACCTGTGGTAAAGAGGGACGTAAACCCCACCCCTGTTACCCTCCCAGTCTCTTAGTGACCCTTGTGAATCCTAAGTGAAATCAATTTATGTATTCACTGACTGGGACCCCCGATTCAGTGTTTGTTGCAAGCCCGAATGTGGAACTCAGCAATTCACGTCGGCCTGAACCCGAGACCGTCCCATCTCAGAAGTCTGCCTGCCACATTTTCTGTTTCTCATTATAGTGACCTGGATTTTTATTACTTATATACCAAAACTTTGAATTGGCAGGAAAATTTATTATCTAAGATTATAGACCTGCAATTTCTAGACCCCAGCGTATTTCACACTCCCTTTCCCCATAATGGACGGGCCATTTGATCCAATCATCCCGTGGATGCATCACCACTTTGTGTCTCTTGAACGGTGTAGGAAGCTGGCTCTCTATATGGTACACTAAAAAGAAGTACACCATGCAGAGTCCAGTGGATCGCCAGTTGGTTTGCAGAGGCAAAAGTAGATAATACTAATGCTCTGTTTTGTGGTAGTGTGGGCGAGCAGTTAGGCTTATGAGTGGGTAGTGCTAAGCATTTGTTGAACTCACAGAGGCAGTAACTGAGACACACAAAGAATAAATCCGAGACCAATTTAGGGAAATAAGACTTCTTGTTAGGTGTACTTTAAAAGCAAGAACTTCGTGATAAGGTAAGTATGTTTTCAAGCATAAATACTTTTTAGTTGCAGAAATCGTCAGTGCAGTTTTGGAGTTATTCAATGTTAACGGGGGGGGATCGGTCGTCTCCACCATCTGGAGAGACCTGGGTCACATTACAAAGGTGGCTAGGCCTTTGAAACTTCCCGCTCTGGAATGTCCATCCTGCCTGGGTGAGATGCTAACACCCCCGCCGAGTGCAGGCTTTTGTCTCTGTCCCCTCGAAACTGTTGGCTCTCATCTTGAGGGGGGGGGGGGTCAGAAATGTGGCTAAGGTTTTCAGGGGGGCACCTATAAGGTACCATATAGGTGCATTTGTCCATAAAACCCTAAATGGAATCAGTGAGGTTTCATTAATCTGAGATGTTTGATAACAAACATCCCAGGATTCAGAGAAGCCAGTATATAGCTGGGAAACTCTGTGACCAGTGTTGAGCACATATATTTAAAATAGCTTCCTGTAGGAAGTTGGCTCTGTATATACTATCTCAAAGTAAGAGATAGTGTGCACAGAGTCGAAGGGTTCCCCTTTAAAGGTAAGATAGTGGCAAAATTAGATAATTCTAATGCTCTACTTTGTGGTAGTGTGGTCGAGCAGTAGGCTTATCAGAGGGTAGTGTTAAGCATTTGTTGTACACACAGGCAATAAATGCGGAACTCTCACTCAAAGACTTACTCCAGGCCAATATGTTTTATATATTTTCTTAATTTATTTTTAGAATCACAAGCTCAAGATTTGAAGTAAATACATAAAATGCAAGGTACTTCACACAGGTAAGTTAAGAACTTTGAATTAAAGCAATATCATATACAGTCTTTGATAAAATGGCCATAAGCTATTTTAAAAGTAGACAGTGCAGAAATCAACAGTTCCAGGGGGAGGTAAGTATTGGTTAGATTGTGAGGAAAGTAAGACACTTACAAGTCTCAGTCCCTGGGCATAGGCAGCCCACTGTTGGGGGTTCAAGGCAACCCGAAAGTTACCACACCAGCAGCTCAGGGCTGGTCAGGTGCAGAGGTCAAAGAGGTGCCCAAAACACATAGGCGCCTATGGAGAACAGGGGTGCTCCGGTTCCAGTCTGCCAGCAGGTAAGGACCCGCGTCCTCGGGGGCTACTCACGAGGTCGCAGTCGCCGGGGAGTCCTCCCTGTGGTGTTGGTTCTCTGGATCTCGAGCGGGGGTGACAAGTGCAGAGTGTGAAGTCTCACGCTTCCGGCGGGAAGAGTTAAGTTCTTTAAAGTTGCAAGACAGTTGCAAAGTTGTTGTTGAAGTTGAGCAGAGCCGTTGCTCATGGGAGTTTCTTGGTCCTTAGGTTCAGGGCAGTCCTCTGAGGCTTCAGAGGTCGCTGGTCCCTGTCCGATGCGTCGCTGGTTGCAGGTTTTTGAGTCAGGAGGCCAGTAGGGCTGGGGCCAAAGCAGTTGTCGTCTTCCGTCTTCTCTGCAGGGCTTGTAGGTCAGCAGTCCTTGTTTCTTTAGGTTGCAGGAATCATTTCCTGGGTTCAGGGTCGCCCCTAAATGCTCAATTTAGGGGTGTGTTTAGGTCTGGGGGGCAGTAGCCAATGGCTACTGTCCTTGAGGGTGGCTACACCCTCCTTGTGCCTCCTCCCTGAGGGGAGGGGGGGGCACATCCCTATTCCTATTGGGGGAAATCCTCCAAAATCAAGATGGAGGATTTCTAAAGGCAGCGGTCACCTCAGCATAGGACACCTTAGGGGCTGTTCTGACTGGTTGGTGACTCCTCCTTGTTTTTCTCATTATCTCCCCTGGAATTGCTGCCAAAAGTGGGGGCTGTGTCCAGGGGGCGGGCATCTCCACTAGCTGGAGTGCCCTGGGGCATTGTAACACGAAGCCTGAGCCTTTGAGGCTCACTGCTAGGTGTTAGTTCCTGCAGAGGGGAGGTGTGAAGCACCTCCACCCAGAACAGGCTTTGTTTCTGGCCACAGAGGGCACAAAGGCCCTCACCTCATGGGGTCAGAAACTCGTCTCTCAGCAGCAGGCTGACACAGACCAGTCAGTCCTGCACTGAAGGATTGGGTAAAATGCAGGGGGCATCTCTAAGATGCCCTCTGTGTGCATTTGTTTAATAAATCCAACACTGGCATCAGTGTGGGTTTATTATTCTGAGAAGTTTGATACCAAACTTCCCAGTATTCAGTGTAGCCATTATGGAGCTGTGGAGTTCGTTTTGACACACTCCCAGACCATATACTTAATTTGGCCACACTGTACTTACACTGTCTAAGAATAGACTTAGACACTGTAGGCGCGTATTGCTCATGCAGCTATGCCCTCACCTGTGGTATAGTGCACTCTGCCTTAGGGCTGTAAGCTCTGCTAGAGGGGTGACTTGCCTATGCCACAGGCAGTATTTTGTGGGCATGGCATCCTGAGGGGGGATGCCATGTCGACTTTGCCTTTTTCTCCCCACCAACACACACAATCTACAATGGCAGTGTGCATGTGTTAGGTGAGGGGTCCCTTAGAGTGGCACAACTTATGCTGCAGCCCTTAGGGACCTTCCCTGGTCACAGGGCCCTTGGTACCACTGGTACCTTTTACAAGGGACTTATGTGTGTGCCAGGGGTGTGCCAATTGTGGAAACAATGGTACATTTTTAGTGAAAGAACACTGGTGCTGGGGTCTGGTTAGCAGAGCCCCAGCACACTTCTCAGTCAAGTCAGCATCAATATCAGGCAAAAAGTGGAGATCTTCAGGCTCCAAGTTGCCCCGGCCTCCAGTACGGACAGTCTCTCTTCTGCTGCTCCAGCAATGTGGGACTTCTCTCTAGGTGTCCTAACTGGGCCTCACGGCAACTTATTGTGCCTGCTGCCAGTGGGTTGCCTGTGGGGGCTGCGACTGCTTCTGCTGACTCTCCCGATTGCTGAGTCAACCCGGACTTCCCTCCCATGGTCAAGTCCCATGGACCTTGCTGGTCCTCTTCTTCTTTGCAAATCCACGTCTGGCCATATTTGCATTTGCCAAGGCTTGTTGGTGGTCCTCCTTACCACTGGCCGTTTACGGCCTGGCGACCGGTGTGGGATATCATCAGCACCACACCAGGGACCTCCCTTCAGCTCCTAGGCTCCACAGCTGATCTTCATCATCCCTCGTTAACTCAGATCTTCATTCGCCGAAGGGTGGGTAGTGGCTCCTGCCTCACCTGGACACTCCTGCGTGGACTAGACTCTGCCCCCTTCTCTTGCAGGTCCTCCTCCTCTGGAATCCACCATTGGGTTCCACTAGACTTGTCTTGGTTTTGAAATCTTCCTTTTCCACGTCCCCATGTTAGTCCTTGGGAAGACCAGTAACTTACCTCTGCTCCCATGGTTGCTTGGGGTGTCACCTAGACACTCACCTATTGGTGTCTCGAGTTCTCCCAGCTCCCTTCTAAATATTCCACATCCTTGGGGACTTAACTTCGCATTCCATTATTTTAGTATATGGTTTTCCCCACCAACCACCCCCTTATAGGGCCATAGCCATTTTCTGCTATTTCTTGCCCATGCTTGTTGTTTCTATATGCTAATTCCTAATAATTACTGTGTGTGTGTATGTATATGAATATATATATGAATATATATATAGATATAGATATATATATATAGATATAGATATAGATATATATATACATACATACATATAGTGTACTTGCCTCCAGTTGGGGGACTGCCTATAAGTAATCTAGTTCAGTGCTACTGTAATAAAGTATCTTTATTTTTGTAACACAATGTGGTTCTTTACAGGTGTGATAAGTTACTGTGTGACTGCTGTGGTATTGCAAGCGCTTTACACTTTGCCTAGATAAGTCTTGGTTGCTCACCACACCTGCCACTAAAGAGCCCTGGCTACCTAGACACTCTCTCACTAACTAACAGGGGTTGCCTGGACCTGATATAAGGTGCAAGCACCATAGGTGTCCACCACACACCAAGCCAGCTTCCTACTCAGACCTCATCCTGATATCAAAAAGGACACCCCACGTCGTTGGGGCTAACTCCACGTAATTGGGGTGATTAGATTTTGCTGGTATGGTAGCATATACAAGGATTTTTATGCCCAGGGAGCTTCCTGGAAAACATCTGGGCGGCCATCTTGTCAAGCTATGCCACAAGCTGCAGTTTGTCTCTGCTTAAGGATTCCCAAACATCAATCAGTTTTAAACTCCCTGTCTAAGTTGCATTGGCTTTCCAGAAACAAATTGCTAATTTTAAAGCCTTATGCATTGCACACAGAGTGAACATGAATAAAGACTGAAGATTTTTGCACCATATGCTATAACCTTACGGACCATGAAGATCTTTTAGATCTGCTTCATCTTATCGGGCAGTGATTCTCCCTGAGTTTGTAAACGTTGGAGTGGCGGTTGCTTCTTTTCTTTTTAGTTTCCCAACTATGCAACAAGTTTCTTCCCATTCTGAGGAAAGGTACAGATGAGTTGAGAGGTCTCAAAGGTTGGCTTTATGTTTAACCTGCCAACAGTTTCTTCTCTGGTTTATCTGGTTCTGACATGCTTAATGCCCTGTGTGGTTAGCCAGTGCGCTTTACAAGTTCTGCTAGAATATAATATAATATGCACCTCTGCTTTGTCACTTCCTGAGTGGTATGGAGCCAGCATTAACCTGCATGACTCCTTCTACTCGCATGTCGGAGCATTGTTCCAAAAATAAATACTGCAGATACAGTCAAGCACCTGAGCAATATTCTAAAAGTGAGAAATCTGCAGTTGAATACAGTATTCACCAGAAAGAGCTGTACTGTAATCATAGATTCCTTCTTGTCCTGTGGAGTGGACTCCTGAACATCATAATAAGGATACAAGCTAGATTTTGGCACACTTTCTGCCAGTTTGTTAGAATTATTCAGCCTCTGTGGGCATGGAAGGAGAAATAAAGCAAACTTATGTCAGAGAGAGAGGTAGTATTGCTTATTTGCTGCTTGGGTTGTTACGAATCAGTACGGAGTTGTTGCGTAGCCACATAGCATCAACAGTTGACGTGCAAGAGCGTTAATAGAAATTTCCATCAATCCAGCCTAGCACATGTGTAAAGACTTATTTTAGGAATCAATGGTTAGATAATGTATCTACCAGTAAGAGCATTACTGAAAGTGAGAAACTTGTTCATTTGGATTGCGTTTTTTAAATGACTTTATACTTGTGGTGTAGATGCAACACACTGGCACCACAGTGAATTCTAAAATACAAAGCATATCTCTAGATCGCAAAGCAAGCTGCTTGTGCTGTGGTCTTTTTGGACTACTTGCAAAGGATCCAGCCAAGCTGGTGTGCTGACAGCTTTGATTTGCTATCCCTGTAAAGATAACTTTACCTTTTTGGATGTTACTTCACGTCTTAAAACAGGCTTTCTTTTGTGCTGATACATTGCAGCGCACCTCTGTGCTACATTACGGGCATCCAGTTTGCATCAAATGTAATCACATATGGACTTCAAAAGTCATCCTTCTGTACGCAAATAATGCTCTCACATTTGAAGTAGGGAGAGATAACTTTTTTTTTTTTGTATCAAAGGCTACTGTACTTTTTCAAGTTTTCCTCATGTTCCTTTTTTGTTTCAACTTTTCAGGCAACAAGAGAGAATTAATTCACAACGCGAAGAAATTGAGAGACAGCGTAAATTATTGGCAAAAAGGAAACCACCTGCCATGGTGCAAACCCCACCTGCAAACAATGAGCAAAAGCAGCGAAAGAGCAAAACCAATGGTGCAGAAAGCGAAACGTAAGTGCAATGGGGAAAATCTAGTAATGCAAGGGTTCTTCAGATATCAATGCCTTTCCAGCATTAGTTCATTTGGCTTTCTCATACCATCCTGTAAGGAGCCTACACCTTTAGGTCAACATTGTGGTATTTTCTTTTGTTTTCTATAGACATGATGTAAGGAAATGCCTCCTTGGCATGGTTACCCCCTGACTTTTTGCCTTTGCTGATGCCAAGTTATGATTTGAAAGTGTGCTGAGGCCTGCTAACCAGGCCCCAGCACCAGTGTTCTTTCCCTAACCTGTACCTTTGTTTCCACAATTGGCACACCCTGGCATCCAGGTAAGTCCCTTGTAACTGGTACCTCTGGTACCAAGGGCCCTGATGCCAGGGAAGGTCTCTAAGGGCTGCAGCATGTCTTATGCCACCCTGGGTACCCCTCACTCAGCACAGACACACTGCTTGCCAGCTTGTGTGTGCTAGTGGGGATAAAACGACTAAGTTGACATGGCACTCCCCTCAGGGTGCCATGCCAACCTCACACTGCCTATAGGTATAGATAAGTCACCCCTCTAGCAGGCCTTACAGCCCTAAGGCAGGGTGCACTATACCATAGGTGAGGGCATAAGTGCATGAGCACTATGCCCCTACAGTGTCTAAGCAAAACCTTAGACATTTTAAGTGCAGGGTAGTCATAAGAGTATATGGTCTGGGAGTCTGTCATGCACGAACTCCACAACACCATAATGGCTACACTGAAAACTGTGAAGTTTGGTATCAAACTTCTCAGCACAATAAATGCACACTAATGCCAGTGTACATTTTATTGTAACATACACCCCAGTGGGCACCTTAGAGGTGCCCCCTGAAACCTTATCCGACTACCAGTGTAGGCTGACTAGTTTTAGCAGCCTGCCACACACCAGACATGTTGCTGGCCACATGGGGAGAGTGCCTTTGTCACTCTGTGGCTAGTAACAAAGCCTGTATTGGGTGGAGGTGCCTCTCACCTCCCCCTGCAGGAACTGTAACACCTGGCGGTGAGCCTCAAAGGCTCACCCCCTTTGTTACAGCACCCCAGGGCACTCCAGCTAGTGGAGCTGCCCGCCCCCTCCGGCCACGGCCCCCCTTTTGGCGGCAAGGCCGGAGGAGATAATGAGAAAAACAAGGAGGAGTCACTGACCAGTCAGGACAGCCCTTAAGGTGTCCTGAGGTGAGGTGACTCTGACCTTTAGAAATCCTCCATCTTGCAGATGGAGGATTCCCCCAATAGGGATAGGGATGTGCCCCCCTCCCCTCAGGGAGGAGACACAAAGAGGGTGTAGCCACCCTCAGGGCTAGTAGCCATTGGCTACTAACCCACCAGACCTAAACACAACCCTAAATCGAGTATTTAGGGGCTCCCAGAACACAGCAAGATAGATTCCTGCAACCTAAGACAAAGAAGGACTGCTGAGCTGAAAAACCTGCAGAGAAGACTGAGACACCAACTGCTTTGGCCCCAGCTCTACCGGACTGGCTCCCCACTTCTAAAGAACTGCTCCAGCGACGCGTTCCACAGGGTCCAGTGACCTCTGAAGCCTCAGAGGACTACACTGCATCTAAAAGGACCAAGAACTCCTGAGGACAGCGGCTCTGCTCCACAAAGACAGCAACTTTGCAACAAAGAAGCAACTTTGAAAGAACACATGTTTCCCGCGGGAAGCGTGAGACTTTGCACTCTGCACCCAACGCCCCTGGCTCGACTTGTGGAGAACAAACACCACAGGGAGGACTCCTCTGCGACTACGAGATGTGAGTAGCCAGAGTTGACCCCCCTGAGCCCCCACAGTGACGCCTGCAGAGGGAATCCAGAGGCTCCCCCTGACCGCGACTGCCTGCTTCAAAGACCCGACGCCTGGTAAAGACACTGCACCCGCAGCCCCCAGGACCTGAAGGATCCGACCTCCAGTGCAGGAGCGACCCCCAGGTGGCCCTCTCCCATGCCCAGGTGGTGGCTACCCCGAGGGGCCCCCCCTTGCCTGCCTGCATCGCTGAAGAGACCCCTTGGTCTCCAATTGAATCCTATTGCGAACCCGATGCCTGTTTGCACACTGCACCCGGCCGCCCCCGTGCCGCTGAGGGTGTACTTTTTGTGTTGACTTATGTCCCCCCCGGTGCCCTACAGAACCCCCCTGGTCTGCCCTCCGAAGACACGGGTATTTACCTGCTGGCAGACTGGAACCGGGGCACCCCCTTCTCCATCGAAGCCTATGTGTTTTGGGCACCACTTTGACCTCTGCACCTGACCGGCCCTGAGCTGCTGGTGTGGTAACTTTGGGGTTGCCCTGAACCCCCAACGGTGGGCTACCTTGGACCCAACTTTGAACCCTGTAGGTGGTTTACTTACCTGCAAATCTAACAAACACTTACCTCCCCCAGAAACTGTTGAAAATTGCACTGTCTAGTTTTAAAATAGCTTATTGCCATTTTTGTGAAAACTGTATATGCTATTTTGCTAATTCAAAGTTCCTAAAGTTCCTAAGTGAAGTACCTTTCATTTAAAGTATTGTTTGTAAATCTTGAACCTGTGGTTCTTAAAATAAACTAAGAAAATATATATTTCTATATAAAAACCTATTGGCCTGGGCCAGCACCTTCTGAGCCTGTTTAATGATGTCCTCACAGATACTGTGATGGCTACCTGGTCGAAAATATGCTTCCTAAACATCAGTGAACATTCATGTTGGCAGGTGTCCTAGACTGGCGTCTGTTTATCCAGATTTTCTCACCAAGATTCCTACTCCAAAGAGCCTTATTGTATAGGCCTTGAGCAGTTAAATGGATCCTAATCCATTTTCCACTGTCACTACGGCTAAGGAGTCTAAACAGATCAATGCTTTTGTCAAACATATGTTTTCGTCCACCAGTTTAACATTAAGGTGTGAGAATGCCATTTGCTTGGCTGGCTGCTACACCGATGCACTTTGGAACATGGCCAGCAAGAACTTGCCCTCTGTCCTGGAATATCTTGGGGCCTCCTTATCTCAGACAATACATGATGAGTAGTATAATATTGTAGAGGTTTTTGTACCACAGATTACCTTATCAAGGCAGTTGGTACTACTATGGTCCTTCTTGGACATGCCTAGATGAGGTCCACTGGGTCCTCAGGCAAAGTACATGCTACACTGATGATCGTGCATGCCCATTCATGGGTCTTACGTATTTGAGGAGAAGGCGAACTCAGCTTTGGAACACTTTAAAGACAGCAGAGCTGCAGCATGTTTCCTGGGGTTGCTGGTGTCTGCCGAACAATTTCCACACCAGTTCTGGAAATATAGGATTTAGGGGCTAGTCAAGCGATCTGGGGTAGAGACCGAACCAGCCTTTTTAAGTAGTGATATAAAAGACAGCCCAGTTCAGTTCTTTAATCTTTTTTAAAGCATTTTTGTTAACATGGCAATAGAGATTTCAGCTAATAGCATCATAATCTTGTGCATAGGGCCCACACAGGTGTATCAATATTAAAACATCATGGCACAAAACAGTGAAACAATAACCCATGTGTGTAGATAGTCCCTCGCAAATAATAAGACTCCAGACAACTGGATAGGAGGTGAACCAGTGCACGGAGTGCAAATAATTCACCATTGGGCATAAGGGGATGAACAAATTAACTGGGGGGTGACTCCACAAAAAGGGGATAAAGGATGCCTAGCAGCCAACAAGGGCCAAGCAAAGTTGTGCTCAGAGCAGACCCTATATATATAGGCATGGGGGAAACTTCAGTGTCAGGCATTTTAGGCTATGTTGTTGCCCAATCCGGGGTCCATCGAGTTAGAACAGACTGCTCAGTCCTTTTGGGTCACAGACTATGATCCGCAGACAATTTGTAGCACAGCAGGGACACAAGTCTGGCTATTCTTCCTGTTGTTCTACAATGGTGAACAAACCACTTTCTCCAGTATTGGATCTTTCATAGATTCACATTGTAAGGAAATGCCTCCTTGGCATGGTTACCCCCTGACCTTTTTCCTTTTGCTGATGCCAGTAATGATTGAAAGTGTGCTGGGACCCTGCTAACCAGGCCCCAGCACCAGTGTTCTTTCCCTAAATTGTACCTTTGCTTCCCCAATTGGCACAGCCCTGGCACTCAGATGAGTCCCTCGTAAATGGTACCCCTGATACCAAGGGCCCTGATGCCAGGGAAAGTCTCTAACGGCTGCAGCATGTCTTATGCCACCCTGGGGACCCCTCACTCAGCACATGCACACTGCCTCACAGCTTGTGTGCGCTGGTGGAGAGAAAATGACTAAGTCAACATGGCACTCACCTCAGGGTGCCATGCCAACCTCACACTGCCTGTGGCATAGGTAAGTCACCCATCTAGCAGGCCTTACAGCCCTAAGGCAGGGTGCACTATACCACAGGTGAAGGCATATGTGCATGACCCCTATGCCCCTACAGTGTCTAAGAAAACCCTTAAACATTGTAAGTGCAGGGTAGCCATAAAGAGTATATGGTCTGGGAGTTTGTCAAACACAAACTCCACAGTTCCATAATGGCTACACTGAAATCTGGGAAGTTTGATATCAAACTTCTCAGCACAATAAATGCACACTGATGCCAGTGTGGGATTTATTGTAAAATGCACCCAGAGGGCATCTTAGAGATGCCCCCTGAATACCAGTCCGACTCCTACTGCTAGGCTGACTAGTTTCTGCCAGCCTGCCACAACCAGCCACAGAGTGACAAAGGCACTCTTCCCCATGTGGCCAGAACAAAGCCTGTACTGGGTGGAGGTGCTTTCAGGCATGTCACTGCCCCGTGGATCAACCACCATGAGCCTTGTAATACATTCCAGATGTGCTGGCAATATAGAATGATGAAAACAAGATGAAGCAATTGTCCTGAGAACACACTAACTCTGCTCCTGCCCCTCCATCTTAGCCTTGGCAAACTTCAGTACATCCTTTTTCCATTTTTTGAGGTCAATGGCTTCTGAAGGTCTCCAGGTAAGAGTAATTTATCCTTTGGCCAGTGTGAGGGCCACATCTACAAATTTAGTGCTGGATATACTCTGTTTTGCTCTGGGAATGAGGCCTATCAGACAGATCCTGTATGTCAGCAAATCCATCCTACCTTCCCTGGGAGTAAGGCAGGCAGTGTCGTTCTCGCACCTCTTGCAGAGGGCCATACACATCTATATCATACGGCAGTATACCAATCCATCGTTACTGCAGCAGATACTGACAAGGGGGCATTGCAGGGTACATGACCTGCAAACATGCTGGTGGAAGGCACGGTCTCTGAATATAATTACATCTTACCAGCTTACGGCAGGCATTTGCAAATATCTGTTTCACATATGGAAGGTTTCGAACCACACTGAATCTGTGAAATAATACCCCAAATCCTCCTCACATTTTGCCATTAAGAATGTGATAGATTTGGATCTGGTGGTCCTAATGGCTCTGTACGCTAAGGTGATAAAATGGTGTCCATTTCCATAATACCTGCATTAGTGCGTCTTCTGTTGGCTCTGTTTCCCACCTCTCCAATTGTGTGCAGTAAGCTTTGACAAAGTGGCTTGCGTCAAGAATTGACTAGTAGGTAAGTCGTGAGCGAGTGCCATCTCCTCAAAGGACAGGAGTACAGAATCATGTATGTCTCCCAAGGTGGTTATCAATGCCGTGCCCTGTCTACCCCTTTGGGCCAGTTGAGAAAATCTCTGCAGCACCCACAGTTAGGGTTTCAGAGGCATATGGGAGCTTGTTGGGTCGTCAGCGCAGTTGTCATTGCCAGTTATACCGTTCTGCCTGAAGCAAGAGCAACACATTAAGAGCTTTACACTTTTTGTCCAGCACGTATCTGTGGGCATCCACCAGTAGTAGCTTGTTCTAATGATAAGGGAAATCAAATGACAACCAAGTACTGAACTATCCCACTACACTTTAGAGCTGTGCCGCCAGATAGTATGCCTCATAGTCAGGGACTCCCAAAGTCAGGGACTCCCAGAAACCTCTTGTCCAGAGAAATATAAAGGGAACCAGGGACAGCCCTCTCCCGCCTCCCTTCAAAACCAGTTGCTTCAGAAGCGAAGAGGGGGTCCTGGAAAAATGTTAGTGTAATTTTGGGTTATTTGTAAAGAAGTACAGCATCCTGGGCAGTAGCACCATTTTAACAAGGGTGATGGGTTCCATTACTGATAGTGACAGTACAGACAGTGTGAGCCTGCACCAGTACCCAGCCAATGCGCTTGCAGCGGTCAATGGCCTCCCGAAATTGCTTGCAGCACATATTGGTAGTGACTGTATATCTTGACCCCAAGATATTTAAACATATCCAGTGTCATGGGCAGAACCTTGATCCCAGGGTAAGGTCATCAGTGAGGCACTTCCATCTGTCAGTGGAAGGATGCATGATTGCTGCTTCATTCAGGTGGATGCCAGGCTGTTCGAGTAGTGGCGACAACTCTTAGTGTAGTTAAACATGTACAGGAGAATGTCATCTGAGTACAATGATATGACGTGATCATGACCATTGATTGAGATCCATACTGATTGTCAGCTCAAGTGCATGGGTATTGCCAGGGGCTTCCTTATCGTCCCTTGCAGGACCCACCCCCTATCCCCAAGGTTTCTTTATGCCAGTGGTGACAATGCTGAAGGAACGCCTACAGCTAGCTAGGGAGAAAATTGTTGGTGCCACACAGGAGTCCCCCTTGTGTGCACCTAGCCCCATGGTTCTTAGGCGGCCTATAGCTGTGTTGCTGTCATCTGATCCATTCTCAACGCCATTTGTGCCTCTCAACCATCGGAATGAGGTCAGGGATGGTGCTGGTTAGGGGTCCCTTGAATCCAGACCCAATAACCCCTCTCACTTCATAGTTGTCTCCATGTTCACGCCATGGTTGTCCAGTCTGGAGCAGATATTGACATCGCTGGCACCGGTTGTCAATCTGTATATATTGTCAGATTCTGAAGCCAATGCTCCTCCTTCCACTATGGTTTATGCTTAGTCTGAGCATGATTTTTCTAGGGAGGGACTTATCTGTGAGGATATTAACCAATTTACAGGATGTATTTGGATTCAACACTTCACATGAAATTGGATTTGCATTGCTTAACCCTGCTATGGCCACTGAAGAGGCAGTCTCCCTTGCCACAGTATTAAGACTGGTGGCGGAAACTCTTGATCTTATATCTCCCACTCAAGAGGTCAAGGCTGCTTTGTTGCCAGTGTTGGACCCATCACATTACTCGCAGGAGCCATTGCGACATTCATTGAGTCTCTGATAAATGTGTTAGTGGGCCCTTGGACTAAGCCGTACCTTTCCCAGCAATAAGTAGACTAATTACAAGAAGGCAAACACCATCTGCTGAGGATCTGGGTTTTCTTTTGCAGCCTCCTACACCAGAAAGCCGTGTGTTCCAGCCTCTACAAGCCATACCGATCCTAATTCTTTTCCTACCACTCCTCCTGATAGAGAATCAAAGAATATAGCGGTATATGCAAGAAAGGATGCTTTCTTCACCTAGTTTGGCCGTTAGGTCTATAGGTCTGTAAATACATCATGCCTTTTCAGAAGATACTCCCATGCATCGTGGGATAAGGTGGCTGAGGTATTGCCTGCTGTCCTGGGGGAAACTTGTCTGATCGTACAACAGTAGTTGCTGAGGGCCAGGAGGCGGCTACATTTTCCATTATATTGGCTCTGCAAAAAAATGATTGTCTAGGAATGGCAGTTGGTTTCAGCGTGGTGCTTAGGTGCCACCCTTGAATTCACTCCCCAGGCTTTTCTTCAGTGGTGCAGCATTCACTGATGGATATGCCTTTTGATGGCGCTAGGTTATTTGGGATGAAGGCGGATTTGGCCCCTGAAAGGTTTAAAGAAAGTAAGGCCACTGCATGATCTCTGGGTTTGGCTCCATCAGTTTCCACAGTAGCAGCCCCCTTTTCATGTCTTTGGAAGGGGCCACCTTCAGAGATGGAGGTAGTATTCATCTGAGTTGCAGCAGACCACCCAGTCATATAGAGGCTGTGGTTAGGGAGCAGGACAGCAGTGTTGAAGACCACAATGACAGCATTGTGCCAAGACCCCAGCTCCCCTTCGGCTGCCACATCAAAACCATGTTAATTTGACCTTAACATTCAATGTTCTGCTGTTTGGAACTTGGATTGCCTTTTGCCTCTCCTGTTGGAAGAGTATTAACTTGGATCAGTGGTTTGCTCCAGATCATTGACCAAGGTTACACCCTACCCTTACTGTGCTCCAGACATGTCTCCTACTGCTGCAATATCTCATGGAGGGAGGACCACTTGTCCATACTCCAAGAAGTTATAGCCAGGGCCAATTGAATTAAGGGATTCCTCAACTGCTGCATTTTTTTTTTTTTTTGCATAATTACGTATTTTTCGCATTTCCCACATAATCTGCAGATTTTTTTTTATTTTTTATTATAACTCGGATGCTTCAAAAGTTACAAAAAACATAGTGGCGTGGGTTCGACGTGTAGTGGAAGGCCCTTTGCAAACGTTAATTACTCATCTTTTGGTTTCTTTTTAGGTTTTCCATGCATGCCAGCGCTGTGCTTACGAAATCTTTTGTTATTTAAAAAAACAAAAAGTTTACTTACCATTGGTTTGATCCAACATCACTCTGATTTACATGCTTCTGATTGACCGGCACGTTGTCTGCTTCACTTCCTGCTGTCTTTGCCTTTCAAGCTGTCGTATTGCATCGGGACCAAGTACTCCTTCTGGTCACTTGCCATTGGACACTGGCCAGTGTCCTTCCTCTGACTAAGACTTTGAAGTTACTTCTTTTTTCTTTCTGCATGTTGTCTTCATTCTTCACTAACGTCTTCTTTGTCACATGTTGTCTTCTCTGTCTTTTTTCTTCTTCGCCACGTGTGATCTTCTCTGTCTTCTTTTTTCACTGCCCTTCTTCTTTCTTCGCTGCATGCCCTCTTCTGTCTCCTTTCTTCACTGCCATTTCTTTCTTCTTCGCCGCCTGTAGTCTTCTCTGTCTTCTTCCTTAGTACCTTCTTTCTTCTTTGCCACATGAAGTCTTCTGTCTTCTTTCTTTGTTGCTGTTTTCTTTCTTCGCTCCTGTCTTCTTTCTTTGCTGCATACCGTCTTCTCTGTCTTCTTCCTTCTTGTCCCTTCTGGTCTTCCTTCATGTTCTTTGCTTAAATTGATCTGACATTTGAAGCGTCGCTCCTGCTTTCTTCAGTATAAATGAACTAATTACAAGATTGTCAAATTACAGGCAAATATTTACATTTCTCTTGTGCAAAATAAACTAGTCAAAGTTTACTATTTGAAACGATTTTCATACGCAAGTTTTGTTAAACTCGTTCACAGTGGGGTAAACACTCTTGAGACAAACACCAGTACCACCAACCCATCATGCCAGACATTTTTACCCTACACTGGTGAGGGCCACCTTAGACCCTTTTTTGTGTCACCGCCTGCTCGTCGGTCACTGTTATTCAATGTCTGTGGAGAAGTACAGTCCTCCATGAGACTTCGAGCAGAGGGACCGCCGTGGCTGCTGGTCGAAGGGCCCAGGCTAACTTCGGCAGTGTCGTCCGATTCTCTGACCAAGATCTCTGCTCCCCAGCCATAGACGCTGGACGGTTTATGTTGTGGTGTACGTTGAATTAATAAACAACAAAATAACTATTAGTTCATCAAACTTAAAACAAACATTATTATAACACTTATCTAATATTTATAATTCAGTTAGTAGGATAGAATGCAAAGGGAAATACAAAGACAACCCCTATTGGCTTTGCCAATATTTGTTTTCTGATGTTGGTTGTTAAACTGGTACTAAGGAAGTGAAATCTTGGACCAGACAGTATTACTGTATTTGAAAATAGTGAAGTAATAGTATCTAAAAATGTGCAGCAAAAATTCCTTTCTATTGATGCATATTTTAGTCAACCCTGCGCCATAATTGAGTGTGCCTCTGCTGCCTATTTCCTGCAGCCCTGTTTATAGCTCTCTTGGTCAGAGGAGTAATAGTATCAGTTTAAGAAATTGGGACTGGTTGTTAGTCCTGTTACTTTCTGATAATGAAAAAGAATGGAGGCCTTCACCCTGTTATGGATCTTTACACTCTAAATAACTTCTTATGCAAGACAAGTTTATGATGCTCACCCTGGCTAAAGTTCTCACATCTCTTGATCCAGGAGACTGGATGGTAGCGTTTCATGCATACTTCCACATTTTCATCCTGCTTACCGATAGGCACTTTCTGCGGTTTCAGATGGGCCAGGAGCACTTTCAATTCTCCATGCTCTCCTTTGTCCTGAAGAGTCTACATCAGATGTTCACAAAGATGCAGAGGGTGGTTGTATACCAATACCTTAGCTACTGGCTGCTGAAGACGGGATCTTCACAGACAGTTGCATACCATCTCCAGACAGTTGGCCTGTTGACATTGTTGGGTTTCTCCACCAGTGTGCCAAAGTCACGCCTGACTCTTGACAGCGGTTTCCTTTCATTTGGAGCCATCTTAGATATAGTGCTCTTTCAAGGTATTCCTTCGCCTCAACAAGTCCAGGATATTCGGGCTACGATCCCAATGTTTCAACTTTTGACCTGGGCTTCTGTGACAGCAGCTCTGAGGCTTCTGGGCCTCTTGGCCTTCTGCATCTTGCTTTGTACCACCCCAGGTGGCACATGCCTGGTGTGCAGTGGGATCTGAAGTCTTAGTAGGCTCATCACCAGGGAAGTCTGTCAGATTCCATCTGGGTTTGAGAGAAGACCGCAAAAGGTTTGCAGTGGTGGTGCTTGACTGCAATTAGACCAGCAGCAGACCCCTCTCTTTACCCCATCCAAAGTTAATGATTGTGATTGATACATTGTTACTGACTTGAGAAGGTCATCTGGGAGAGGTGGAGATCAGAGGACTCTTGTCTTGATAGAAACTCACCTCCATGAGTTGTGAGTGATTCACTTGTCACTAAAGGCCTTCCTACTGACTATTAAGGGGGAACAGGTGCAGGTTTTCACAGACAACACTACCACCATGTGGTATTGTAACAAACAGGGCTGAGTAGGGTTGTGGGCTCTGTGCCAAAAAGCTCTTCATCCTCATTCTGGAAGCGGCTGAACATTCAGGGCATATCTCTGATCACCCAGCACGTGGCGGGATCCTTAAATGCCAGGAAGGGTAAACTCAGGTGATGTTGCCTTGTGGATCTGGAGTGACAGTTATTCTCGGAGGTGATGCAGGGAATCTTCCAGAAGTGGGATGAACACTGGCCCGAATCTATTCTCCATCGCAAAGAGCATGCACAGTCACAACTCTTGCATTTTGGAGTTCCCAGGGCTTTTTTCCTGCATTGGGAAACAGGACTTGTGTACACTTCTTCAGCACTCTGGGTAGGAGCCTTAGGGACGGAAAAGCTCAAGAAAGACTAGGGCCAAATCATTCTTGTGGGTCCAGACTGGGCGAGGAGAGTGTGGCACCTGGAGCTTCTGGCCATAAGCATCAATTCTCCCTTTTTGCTGCCTCTTCTGGAGGATCTTTGGTCGCCGTGTCCAGGACTATACCCAAGCCTGCACAATCTAAACCTCCATGCTTGGAGACTGATCAGTTACAGTCGTTGACATTCAGTCTTCCTGCCAAAGTAGTTGATGTTATTCTGACAGCTAGGCATTCTTCTACAAAGATTGTTTATGCAGGAACCCAGGAGGCGTTAGTTGTTTGGTGCTCTTTTCCTCGCATCCAACCCCTATAGGCTTCCCTGTCTGATGTATTGTGGTTTTGTTTATCATTGGCTAAGCAAGGCCTGGCTGTGGCCACATTTAAATGTTACTTATTAGCCCTTTCTGCCTTTTTACGTTTACAAAGTCAGCCATCCCTCTTCAGATCACCTGTTGTGATACATTTTTAGGGTTGAGCGTGCAAGCGCGCTGGTCCCTGTTGTAATCTCTCTGTGGGATTTTAACCATGCCCATGTCATGGCCATTGGATTGGTTGACTTGTGGGCTTGCCTTCTAAAATTTGCTTGATTTCATTTGTGAAAGGTATGCATACTGTCATACCTTTTCTGGTGTTTAGCACTCATCGAGAGTACCGGCCAACTACTGAAAACATACAAGGCTTCATATTTTCAGCATCGCTTCTGGACTACATTTCCTTTTTATTTCCTACACAGTGCGATCTCGCTGGGCAGTAATCTAGCGATTTGCATAACATCAACCCTGTTACGTGGATAATTGCACTATTGTCGGTTACGTGGATAATTGCACTATTGTCGGTTACGTGGATAATTGCACTTTTCCCAATACCTTTTGACTGCAAGTGAACTTCTGTTTCCTTTTGTGTGTCTCCTTCACGCTCATGGCGGCCGTCGGCTCGCTTATGTGAAAATGTATTTCTTTTCATTTTCAATTTATGTAGCAAGAAAAGTCCGGTTAGAAGTTTACAATGCTAATAGCTCTAACTCGAGCAAATGTGAGACCCATTGCATTACAAGTGCTTGTGTTAATGTTCCGTCCTTGCTTGCCTGTGCCCTAACCTCCTCCCACTTCCCTGTATGACCCGTCCGTCCATCATTGCTTTTTTTTTTTGTCTGTAACTCGCCCCGCTCTGTGAAAGCCGCGCCCGAAGCTTGTTACCTTTTTGCCCTATTCACTGACCAGCTCTGCAAAAGGCGCCATCCAATGCTATTCCCGTTCCTGCCCGTCCATCCTTGGGTGCCATATGTCTCAAATTATTTGCTTTACAGCATTATCAGTGGAGTGTGGCGCACACTGGCATATGAGGCGACTACTTGCACCATCCTTGCCGTCCAGGGGTTAATCTCAGAGCACAATGTAAACAGACGAAAACTTCAAGTTTTCTTTGCAGAACGGATGTCTGCGCATTGGGAGACAACTGCGGACAGCCCCATCTTTCCGTTCATTAAACAGTGCTCTGCCTCTGACTGCAGGCACACTTTAGGCTCCTGACTGACTTTTGTTATCCCAGTGCTTATTTTCTTCTCGGCATGTCATCATTTTGCACAGCACCCCTTCCTTGCCCGTTGTCACGGAAAAGTGATTAGCTTTTCTTATCTGCTTACTGAATGCCAGGCTCTCAAATAGCAGCAACTTTCTAATGGCTGTGCGTCCCTGGTCTCGCAAAAGCTGCAGAATAAACGTAAGAATTCAGCCAGAAACACAGGTGCCTCTTTGTCATGTACAGCTAAATCGGCTATTACTATGCATCTGTTAACAATGCCTCTCTATCTCCTGTGTGCTAAAGTTGACTAATGCTTGCCCTGGTAGGTGCAAGGTTCTTTGTTTCTGAGACCTTCAGCATCTGTCTGCATCGCAGTTTACGGCCCGATTTTTGTGTTAGCCCAAACTCCACTGATTATAGCAGCCACATACATGCTACAGTTGTAGTTGTACACATGAGGAACAAATTCATATTTGAAACCGTGTTAATGCCAAAACTGGCGAAGTAACGTCCATATTTATTTCAGGTACACGCAATTCTCGTGTCAGAGCAACAAATAAAGATGGCCCTTACAATCCTCATAATCCTCATAATACCCTTTCATCGGGAACTGATGGGGATATGAGAAGTTCTGATGAGTGTGGATGAGATTTGAAATGAGGGCGAGCAAGTTAAAAGCAGACAGATCTTCCAATGAGCCTTGAATTTCATCTTTCTTAGGGGTTGAGGATTTGTTTGTATGGTCTTTCCGGAGGTGAAGTATCGCCACTTAGAATCGTTTGGCCTCCTTGTCTGTGAACCCTGAATGCAATTAAATGTCTTCAAGCTCTGTGTACCGTTAATGAAAGTGATGCCGATTAAATTTCAACTATGTGGTTTGAGACTGAAATTTAAATGGATATCATGATTGCAGTCTAATTAGCTTGAAAGAGGGCTATTGCTCATATATTTGGCTTCAAATTGGTTGAAATGCATATTACAGATAAATGATGATTTGTCTGCGAAGTATGTTAAATAACTCCTGGATATGATATCATCCACATGCATATGGGTTTGAAATCACTGCTTTGGGTGTGTTAAAATAGACAGTCGTATACTGTGTATTGTGAATGTGTGTGCATGCATACATATATATATATGTGTGCAGAGTGTGTTATGCTGTGTCTTACCATTGTTGAGTGTGAGGAGGGTTAATGACTTACAAAAGGAGAAGTTTGAGTAGGTTCATAGTGCCCCACAAACAATGGTAATGAATACCATTTTACCCTTTGTGCAAATGCATGTGTGGTTTATGCTCTGCTGTTTTTGTTTGGGTACTGAAGTTGTAAACAAGGATATTTTGGCAGGATTAAAGTACAATTTCATTGCAGAGGCCCATTGTGTGAGCAGTGAAGTTCAAGAGTAATAACCTTCATCTCACCTCAACTCTGACCATTACATGTGATTTGACCTTTGCACTATAGTCTTAAATGTCTGAATTAGTTTATTGCAGTACTTGCTTCAGATAACGTTTTATTGGCAATCTTTTATTTTTACTGGAATAGCATAAATATTTAGGCTTCAATAATTAGGTTGAGCGCGCAATGCTTTGACCTGTTGTAAGTATTGTGGGATTTGATCCACGCCCACTGCACGCCCATCAGTTTCACTCGTTTGTGAGCTTGTCTTTCAAAAATCCTTTATCACCATTTGTGAATGCTTTGTTTGTCCGTTCTTGGGGCGGTTTTTTACTCTACCAGAACGGTGTATTCTGGATAGTGTGGGATAAACTTGTCCCTTAATATTCCGATAACATAGTGGATCCTGTGAGAGTAGACTCTTAGATATTCTATGCTTTGTTGTCTCTTTTGCGCACCACAAGACTGCTGTAGGAATAGTGAAAGATTTGTCATAGGACTCCCATTGTTAAAACAAGACTGCTGGATTAGGGACGGCAGCACTACTGTTTGTGGGTGACTGATTCAAGCCCACACCATCATGGAAGCTGTTGGCCCAACCCTTCGGCTAGCTAGCAACACCTCAACCAAACCTGAAAGAGAAGGTGATTTGTGGCAGCCTAAAAATAATAATCTGTGACTTCTCAGGGGAAGTCGTGGTCCACAAGTCCCTCCGCTTTCTCTTGTTAGCAAAAGGTCTCCTACACACACACAGGCAAAGAAAGCGATGCAAGACGGTTTTCATTATATTTATTGAGAAGAATTCAATCTATGATATAATAATGTGCTGCAGTTATAAGGGCAATAAAGCATAACAGTATTAGGATGGTGGTGACCAGCGAGAAGAAAATAAACAGACCCAACATATTGGAATAACATACATAGATAAATCCTACCTAACTCCTTACTGTCCTAAGCAAGCGTATAGCAGTAATCGCTCAATACGTCTGTACTTAATCCATGAGAGGAGCACCCACTCCCATTACCTGAAGGATAGGGGCCAGCCCACCTTCTCCTGGGTTTGCTGTAGAGACAGGCCTGGGGTCAGCAATGAAATGGCAAGCAGCGTGGCTGGAGTCCTGGCTGGAATGACCTTCCTGTTGGTCCTTGACATGGGGGATGAGTCCTCGCAGTTTTGTGCCCAGCAGCCAGTCCAGGCTGAACTTTCGGAGAGATGCGAGAAGCTACAGTGTCGCCTCTCAGCACACACAATTGAAAACGAAGAGGTGAGACTAGTCAGTCACTGTGAAAACGTAACCTTTATTATTTTTCCTGGGATTTCTATATTTATCCTCTTATAGCCAGACCCTGGTTTTGTGCTTCTTTGAATGCTGCAGTGCTAGATAATTCTATTCTGAAATAATGTAAATAATGGCGCAGTCCAGGTAAATCAAAGATCTGCATCCTTGTTTTTCTATAGCTCATTTCAACATTCGAATAAAACTTAGGACTTTTTGGCTTTTAAATTCTCTTTAAATTTCCAGCCAGTGCTCATTCGAAAGAGTGGTGGAAAACTTCCCTGGATTTTAGCAGGAACATTGAAAGCTTGTATTACTCAGCAGCTGCCTAATCCAGATTTGATAACTTGTACATGTGCATCTGAATAACAAATCGGTAGGCTGAATATAAAAACAGCAAAATATCACAGTATATACCTTCTACCAACCCACAAGGTGATGCTCATCACCCCATCCTTAGGTTGCTGGTTGGGTGCATAGTGTAAGCACAGCCAGAGCACCTCTAAACTCCTTACCTGCATACAGAAGGATGTCTGTGGGAAACTTAGCTGTGTGTCAAGAGCACAATTAACCTCTGCATGTGAAAGCTAACCTACTTTTTTTAAACGCTCAGACACAATCAAATACCGCAATTCATACTTTAAATAACAAAGACATTGATTTGTGTTCCAACAATAACTCTACCGTACTGGGGCCCTTTCTGGAAGTGCATCATGTCTCCAAATCGCTGTGTGGTGTTCATCGGCCAGCTGAGTAGCTGTAGCTAATGTGGACTGCACCATCTCATTGCGAGAGCGCCAACAAAAAACTACCACCCCAGTATACAGGCAGAGCCTGGAAGCATTCACACAAGTGACTTGGTGAAATGGTGGGTTTTCACTGATGTATCCACCCAAAGGATGCATCATAAATGCCACACATGATGACCACAGAAATGGGGCACCGTAAATATAGTCTCTCTGCAAAGAGAAAAAATGAGCTCTGTTTTTATATTTAAATACATACATGTAGCATAGGCTGATTTGTTTTAATGACTGGTGGGCCGGGGGGACTGAAGAATAATATAGGTGCAAAAATCCGATACGGAAAAAATTGCCACCATTTCAGCACATATCGTATTCAAGGTGATGTCTTTAGCTTTGTCAGTAGAGTGAGAGCCCCCAGTCTAGGTTTCTATGCAGACGTGTGGCCTGCTGTGCGGTGCAGTAATGCTGCTGGGAGCTTAGCTGTGGATGTGGTTAGGTTGCCATGACTTCTGGATATGCAGGGGCAGTAGACTGCAGTAGTAAGAAGAGTACTACTGACTTGGGCATCTATGGACTGCCAGTGGTTCCTGGGACGGATTACCTGTACCCCAAAAACTGAAACCAAGCCTGGAGCTCTGCATGGCCTTGCTTCTGTGAAAAATGAGTCAGTCCAACGTGGCTGGAGGAGCTGCTTGGAGTGCTTTGAACCCCTCGACCGGCCATGCACTATAGATTGTGCAGAGCTGTCATCAGTGGCGAAGTACAAGTTAGAAGACCATCAGGAGCAGAGGCTCTTTTTTGGAAGACTTACTCCCCTGCATTACGGAGTGACCTTTTTCTTAAAATAGGGGGGCCTCCTTTCAGTACCTCTTGCACCTAGCCTTCATCTGTGGAGGTGTATTGTTTTCTCTTTCGACTGCCAAGATCTAGAGCATTTTATTTCTGTTCCTGTACTGGCACTCTGTGTAGGGTAACTCCCTAATAGCACCTTAGAAATTCTCCTCCTCCGTTTATTTATCTAGTGTGAGGATGTGCCCAGACTAGCCTTGAAGCTGTGTACCATAGGAGCCCCACTTATCCAGCACAGGCTAGTATAGAGGTCCATTAAATAGTTTATCCATATGCTCCGAATGCAGAGCAGTGATTACAGGCCACAGGGCCCTTTGTGTGGACTTTAAGACAGTTCTGGCTGTGATTACATTTTTGTTGCTGGGTCAAGTTCAGTCCACCCCCTTCTCCCCCTCCATCATCTGTTAGAAGGGACGCCAACCCCACCGCACTCAACTGATAAATGCTGTCCCATGGCAGCTAACATAGGTTGGCCAGAGGTACACAGTCCGAAAATCTGGAAGGTCTAACCCTAATCCGGATATGGCCAAGGGCCTCATATGTCCATTACCACAGAGCAGTGCCCTCACCCCAAGACATTGTGGCTGAAGACTTGAGATTAACACAATTCTTTCTTTTTTAACTACTCCATAATTAAAAATAAGTGATTATTGAAATGCCATTTAAAAAATATATATAATCCTCGCTAGACATTCATTTATTATGTGTCTAATAATTACGCAGTACTTCAACTCACTTTCAATGAGATAGACCTTAACTTAATCACTCAAAAGCTACCTGAGAAATATCAGGACACATTTGATGCCTAGTATTCTGATGAGGTGAGAACATGCATCATCTCACCTTTAAAACAGATCTGTGGTCCCTACAATGTCAGGATCAGTGAAAAGACATGGAAGTGGTCACTAGTAGATCCAGCTTCTCTGGTTTGAAACACTTAAAATATTAGCAGAGAGCAGGCAAAGGAAAATGATGTTGCTTGCCTGGGATCACACAATTTTAATATTAAAAGTTGAAAAGCTGGGATTTTTTAACGAGACTTCTGCTTCTGTGACCACTGTTTAGAAATTGGCAAAGTCTCCACTCCACTGCATCTGTCATTGTTTGAAAAATGGGATGTTTCAAGCTGCTTTGTATCACCCACAAAGCTACACAAGGAACAGGACTGCTTTTTATCAGAAACAAAATAACAAAATACATCCAACAAAGAAGCAGAAGATTGGCACCCCGTCTTAGAACGCCACCATACAAGAAAAAGACTATAGGTGGTACATCCTTCTCCGTTCAAGCAGCCAAACTATGGAATTCATTACCCCCAACTATAAGAGCCACAGATAACTTTCTTGTCTTCAGAAAACTACTCAAGAGTTGGCTCCTTCCTTCATAACCACCATATTCAAACAACTATGGACTGCATATGCCTATGTTGATAATTATTTTTTCTGATTATGTGTATATTTCTAGTTATGTATAGTTCTTTAGAAAATATGTGTTCGATGGCATCTGTCGCTGTAGATACGCATGTTCTGCAATAGCTCGCCATCTGGTGTTGGGCCGGAGTGTTACAAGTTGTTTTTCTTCGAAGAAGTCTTTCGAGTCACGGGACCGAGTGACTCCTCCTTTTGTCTCCATTGCGCATGGGCGTCGACTCCATCTTCGATTGTTTTTTTTCCGCCATCGGGTTCGGACGTGTTCCTGTCGCTCCGAGTTTCGGAACGGAAAATTAGCTAATTTCGGAAGATTTTCGTCGGTATTGTTGCGTTCGGGATCGGCGTACTTAGATTCCACACCGCATCGAAGATCGAAGAGCTCCGGTGCCCTTCGGGGAAGTTTTTCGATCCTCCGTCGGGGCCTGGTCGGCCCGACCGCGTGCTGAAGAACGCCGATGGAACGGACCCCGTTCCGCTTCTGCCCCAAATGCCACAATAAATACCCCTACACAGACCAACATTTGGTCTGCAACCTGTGCCTGTCACCTGAGCACAGCGAAGACACCTGCGAGGCCTGTCGTGCGTTCCGGTCCCGAAAAACACTCCGAGACCGTCGAGCCAGAAGACTTCAAATGGCGTCCGCACCGACAGCCCAACGGGAGTTCGAGGAACAGGAAGAAGAAGGTACCTTCTCGATCCAAGACTCAGACTCCGAAGGATTCGACGATACACAAACCGTGAGTAAGACGTCGAAAACCACACAAAGAAACATTTACAAGGCCCAGGGGACGCCACTGCCAACAGGCCATGGCTCAACCCATAAATTCGGTGACCGACCGTCGGCACCGAAAAAGGCCCAAACAGTGCCGAGATCGTCCGACTCCGGTCGAGACACCGGCACGCAGCCTTCTCGGGACCGAGAAAGTGCTGGAGACAAGCCTCGACACCGAGATGCCGCTGTGGACACGGCTCGCCGCCGAGACAGCGGCACCGAAACAGATCGACGCCGAGAGGTTTCGGCCCCGAAAAGGAAAAAAGTCACCTCGGAGCCGAAAAAACACGCAGACAAAGTTTCGACGCCGAAACAAACTGCAAGCGACCCAGCTTCAGGCTCTTATACAGAAGAGCACTCGCTAACCTCCCAAATGCAAAAGCATAGGTTTGAGGAAGAGCTACAAGCAACTGATGTGGACCATACGCAAAAGCGTATCTTCATTCAGCAGGGGACAGGAAAAATAAGCACCCTTCCCCCCATTAGGAGAAAGAGAAGGTTGGAGTTCCAGACGGAACAAGCACCACAACCAAAAGTGGTGAAAAGAGTTACACCACCACCCTCTCCTCCGCCCGTGATTAACGTTTCACCAGCACAAACTCCATCTCACTCCCCAGCTCACACCACCATGAGCCAGGGTGACCAAGATCAGGACGCATGGGACCTATACGACGCCCCAGTGTCAGATAACAGCCCGGAGGCATACCCTACAAAGCCATCTCCACCAGAAGACAGCACCGCGTACTCTCAGGTGGTGGCTAGAGCAGCACAATTTCATAACGTAAGCCTCCACTCAGAACAGGTCGAGGATGATTTCCTGTTCAACACACTCTCCTCCACACACAGCTCCTACCAAAGCCTGCCTATGCTCCCTGGTATGCTCTGGCACGCAAAAGACATATTTAAGGAGCCGGTCAAAAGTAGGGCAATCACACCAAGGGTGGAAAAAAAGTATAAGCCGCCTCCTACGGACCCGGTTTTCATCACTACACAGCTGCCACCAGACTCTGTTGTTGTAGGAGCAGCTAGGAAAAGGGCCAACTCTCACACATCTGGAGATGCACCACCCCCAGATAAAGAAAGCCGCAAGTTCGATGCAGCTGGTAAGAGAGTCGCAGCACAAGCTGCAAACCAGTGGCGCATCGCGAACTCCCAGGCACTACTTGCGCGCTATGACAGAGCCCACTGGGACGAGATGCAACATCTCATTGAACATCTGCCCAAGGACTTCCAAAATAGGGCAAAACAAGTGGTTGAGGAGGGACAGACCATCTCCAACAACCAGATACGTTCCTCCATGGACGCTGCAGATACAGCTGCACGGACAATTAATACATCTGTAACTATCAGAAGGCATGCATGGCTCCGAACGTCTGGATTTAAACCAGAGATTCAACAAGCAGTTCTCAATATGCCTTTTAATGAAAAAGAACTGTTCGGTCGAGAAGTGGACACAGCGATTGAGAAACTCAAAAAAGATACGGACACTGCCAAAGCCATGGGCGCACTCTACTCCCCGCAGAGCAGAGGGAATTACAGCACATTCCGTAAAACGCCCTTTCGAGGGGGGTTTCGGGGTCAAAGCACACAAGCCAGCACCTCACAGGCAACACCGTCCACTTACCAGGGACAGTATAGAGGAGGTTTTCGGGGACAATATAGAGGAGGGCAATTCCCTAGAAATAGAGGGAGATTTCAAAGCCCCAAAACCCCTACTACTAAACAATGACTCACATGTCACTCACCCCCTCCACACAACACCAGTGGGGGGAAGAATAGGTCATTATTACAAAGCATGGGAGGAAATCACTACAGACACTTGGGTTCTAGCAATTATCCAACATGGTTATTGCATAGAATTTCTACAATTCCCTCCAAACATACCACCAAAAGCACAAAATTTAACAACACACCATTCCAATCTCCTGGAGATAGAAGTGCAGGCACTATTGCAAAAGAATGCAATCGAATTAGTGCCAAACACACAAATAAACACAGGAGTTTACTCACTGTACTTTCTGATACCAAAGAAGGACAAAACGCTGAGACCAATCCTAGACCTCAGAGTAGTGAACACTTTCATCAAATCAGACCACTTCCACATGGTCACACTACAAGAAGTATTGCCATTGCTAAAACTACACGACTACATGGCAACTTTAGACCTCAAGGATGCTTATTTCCATATACCAATACACCCATCGCACAGGAAATACCTAAGGTTTGTATTCAAAGGAATACATTACCAATTCAAGGTACTGCCTTTCGGATTAACAACCGCACCAAGAGTCTTTACCAAATGTCTAGCGGTAGTCGCTGCACACATAAGAAGGCAGCAAATACATGTGTTCCCATATTTGGACGACTGGCTAATCAAGGCCCATTCGTTCATACAGTGCTCAAATCACACAAATCACATCATACAAACCCTCTTCAAACTCGGGTTCACCGTCAATTTCACAAAATCCAAAATTCTGCCACGCTAGGTATAACAATACCTGGGAGCCATAATAGACACATCAAAGGGAGTAGCCACTCCAAGTCCACAAAGAATTCAAAATTTCAACACCATCATACAACGCATGTATCCAACACAAAAGATACAGGCAAAGATGGTATTACAACTCCTAGGCATGATGTCATCATGCATAGCCATTGTCCCAAACGCAAGACTGCACATGAGGCCCTTACAACAATGCCTAGCATCACAGTGGTCTCAAGCACAGGGTCACCTTCTAGATCTGGTGTTAATAGACCGCCAAACTTACCTCTCGCTTCTGTGGTGGAACAACATAAATTTAAACAAGGGGCGGCCTTTCCAAGACCCAGTGCCACAATACGTAATAACAACAGATGCTTCCATGACAGGGTGGGGAGCACACCTCGATCAACACAGCATACAAGGACAATGGAACGTACACCAAACAAAACTGCATATCAATCACCTAGAACTTCTAGCAGTTTTTCAAGCACTAAAAGCTTTCCAACCAATAATAGTTCACAAATACATTCTCGTCAAAACAGACAACATGACAACAATGTATTATCTAAACAAGCAGGGAGGGACGCACTCCACGCAGTTAAGCCTGCTAGCACAAAAAATTTGGCATTGGGCAATTCACAACCAAATTCGCCTAATTGCACAGTTTATACCAGGGATACAAAATCAACTCGCAGACAATCTCTCTCGAGATCACCAACAGGTCCACGAATGGGAAATTCACCCCCAAATTCTGAACACTTATTTCAAACTCTGGGGAACACCTCAGATAGACTTGTTTGCGACAAGGGAGAACGCAAAATGCCAAAACTTCGCATCCAGGTACCCACACAAACAATCCCAAGGCAATGCCCTATGGATGAACTGGTCAGGGATATTTGCTTACGCTTTTCCTCCTCTCCCTCTCCTTCCTTACCTGGTAAACAAACTCAGTCAAAGCAGACTCAAACTCATATTGATAGCACCAACTTGGGCAAGGCAACCCTGGTACACAACGCTGCTAGACCTATCAGTGGTACCCTGCATCAAATTGCCCAACAGGCCAGATCTGTTAACACAGCACAACCAAAAGATCAGACACCCAGATCCAGCATCGCTGAATCTAGCAATCTGGCTCCTGAAATCCTAGAATTCGGGCACTTACAACTTACCCAAGAATGTATGGAAGTCATAAAACAAGCAAGAAGGCCATCCACCAGGCACTGCTATGCAAGTAAATGGAAGAGGTTTGTTTGCTACTGCCATATTAATCAAATACAACCATTACACACAACTCCAGAACATGTAGTGGGTTACTTGCTTCACTTACAAAAATCTAACCTAGCTTTCTCTTCCATTAAGATTCACCTTGCAGCAATATCTGCATACCTGCAGACTACCTATTCAACTTCCCTATATAGAATACCAGTCATTAAAGCATTCATGGAGGGCCTTAGGAGAATTATACCACCAAGAACACTACCTGTTCCTTCATGGAACCTAAATGTTGTCCTAACTAGACTTATGGGTCCACCTTTTGAACCCATGCACTCCTGCGATATACAGTTCCTAACCTGGAAGGTGGCATTTCTCATCGCCATTACTTCCCTGAGAAGAGTAAGCGAGATTCAGGCGTTTACTATACAGGAACCTTTTATACAACTACACAAAAATAAAGTCGTCCTAAGGACCAATCCTAAATTTTTGCCAAAGGTTATTTCACCGTTCCATCTAAATCAAACAGTGGAACTTCCAGTGTTCTTTCCACAGCCAGATACCGTAGCTGAAAGGGCACTACATACATTAGATGTCAAAAGAGCATTAATGTATTACATTGACAGAACAAAGAACATCAGAAAGACTAAACAACTCTTTATTGCATTTCAAAAACCTCATGCAGGAAACCCAATTTCAAAACAAGGTATAGCCAGATGGATAGTTAAATGCATCCAAATCTGCTACCTTAAAGCTAAACGACAGCTGCCCATTACACCAAGGGCACACTCAACCAGAAAGAAAGGTGCTACCATGGCCTTTCTAGGAAACATCGCAATGCAAGAAATATGTAAGGCAGCCACATGGTCTACGCCTCACACATTCACCAAGCACTACTGTGTAGACGTGTTATCCGCACAACAAGCCACAGTAGGTCAAGCCGTATTAAGGACATTATTTCAAACTACTTCCACTCCTACAGGCTGATCCACCGCTTTTGGGGAAATAACTGCTTACTAGTCTATGCAGAACATGCGTATCTACAGCGACAGATGCCATCGAACTGAAAATGTCACTTACCCAGTGTACATCTGTTCGTGGCATCAGTCGCAGTAGATTCGCATGTGCCCACCCGCCTCCCCGGGAGCCTGTAGCAGTTTGGAAGTTACCTTCAATTATTTATATATGTATCATCTCAACCTTAAATAGGTGCATACTTAGTCACTCCATTGCATGGGCACTATTACTACAATTCAACTCCTACCTCACCCTCTGCGGGGAAAAACAATCGAAGATGGAGTCGACGCCCATGCGCAATGGAGACAAAAGGAGGAGTCACTCGGTCCCGTGACTCGAAAGACTTCTTCGAAGAAAAACAACTTGTAACACTCCGGCCCAACACCAGATGGCGAGCTATTGCAGAACATGCGAATCTACTGCGACTGATGCCACGAACAGATGTACACTGGGTAAGTGACATTTTCAATCGCTACTATGTCATAACAATAAAATACACACACACACTCTTTAAACCTGTTTGACTAAGTATATTTACCCATGGTTCTTATTATGTATGTATGTATGTATGTATATATATATATATATATATATATATATATATGTATGTATGTGTATATGTTGTTTCTGTGCTTGGCATGTTCGTGGGTCATTGCATGGCTTGGGTGGGTTGTTATACTAGATATCTATGAATTCCTGCTCTCATCTTATCACACTTATCTACCCATCATCATATGTCATGTCTCTATCAAACTATCCTCCATTCCCACTCTGACTCATCCCAAATCCTTTCTACTACTTTCATCTCCTAAATAACTCTGCCTAAGCTCCTCCCTCCGCTTCCACATCTAACTCACCAAACCTCACTCTACTACCATGACCTCCCACACACCCCTACTAAATTCTCCCTCATCTATCTCACCCTACTACTATGCTCTCCCTAACCTTTCCACAGACTCTTCCCTTCTCCATCCCCCTTTACTCATCCCAAGCCTTTGGGTTGAGTATATGAAGGATATACTCCCAATTAACACTTCTGGATTTCTTTCCTCCTCCACCCCTCCATTACTCCAGTCAATCTAACTAACAAACTCTCATATCCGCGGCTCAAATTAACTCATAATAATACTAAAACTGTACTCATATTTCCTGATACTAATCCATCACTAATTCTTGTTGGGTTCCAGAGTAGCGTGCTACTCACCGAAAAGCGCTTTGACGCCTCGTCAGGGGTAGTAAGCGCTATATAAATACTATTACAATACAATACAATACAATGTTTGTATAGAAAAAAAAAACTATGTTTGACGTGTAGCTGTAGATACACATGCTGTGCATAAGCTCGCCATCTAGTGTTGGGTTTGGAGTAGTACAACTTGTTTTTCTTCAAATAAACTTTTCGAGTCACTAGATCAAGTGACTCCTCTCGGTAATACTGCTCATGTGCATTGAGTCCTTTGTTAGATTGTTCCTCTCTGCCGTCAGGTTTGGAAGTGTGTTCCTCTTGCTCTGAGTTCTCACCTCCATGCAGTCTAAAACGGGATTCTTTCCGTCTTTCTATCATTGTCGGTATTGTTTTTGATTGCATGTTCTGCAATATTATATTTTTCTTTTCCATTTCTACACTTAGAATCACATTTTTCAGCTCTCTGGGGCGAAAACAGGCCCTCTCTGGCCCTTTTCAGGCCTAACTATTCCACGTGACATTGCAGCCCTAATGGAACATACTCCATTTGGGTTTTGCCCTCAATGGAACTCAAAATTTACATACACTGACCTCCACCAGGTGTGTAATTTGTGTCTTTCTCCTGACCACAACAAGCAGAACTGTGGAGCGTGCCGCTCTTTTCGATCAAAGACGACACTTGGAAACCGAAGAGCTCATTGGATGGAAATGGCATCTCAACATCCAAATGACACACCAGGCATCTTTGGTGATGAGCATGCTGCGCAAGAAGAATTAGAACAGGAGGGGGTCTTCTCCTTTGAAGTTTTAGACTCTGATGTGCAGTCGGACTTGAGAGTCAACCATTACAGGCAGCGCAAACTGGGAGTTAAAATTACCCCTTTTCCATCAACCAGAACACCATCAAAGAGGTCACTGGTCCGCCATTACCTTCCAGTCATGGTCTGAGCCGAGAAAATAATTTGAATGCCCCACATTCCAGATCGGTACTGAAAAAAGCCACAGAGAAATCTTTGGCATTGACCTCCAGCACCACCGTTTCGGCTCCTACAAGACCGAAAAAACATGGTGCTTTGGTGCCGACAACTTTGGTACCGATCACTTCAGCACAGAAAAAGAAAAAGCATCCAGCTACAATTTCGGTACAAAAAATTTTCTGTCCATAAAAAAAATCAGAACCAAAAATATTAGAAAATACTTTCAGTGACTCTGGACAGTCCATAACCACCACTAAATCACAGGTGAAACCAATTCCAGAAGTCATGGACACTCAGCAGTGCCGACTTCAAATTCGAGAAGGAACAGGGCAGATTATAGCACCACCTCTGCCACATTTAAAAAGGAAATTAACTTTTCAAGAGAATCTTGATTCCTCTCCGCCTCCAAAAAAGACTAACAAAGAAAAGACTAATTTTCTCATTCAAACTTCTTCACCTTCACCTACTTCTCCACAACATGTCCCCCTCTTTTAGGGGTCACATCACCTGGTTGGGGCTCAAGATTTAGGGGTATACATTAGATGAGTAGGACCCATGGGATGAATATGATCCGGATACTGCTACGCCAAATGATCCAGATCTTTACCCGGCTAGGCCTTCACCACCTGAGGATTCCACCTCATATCAACAGGTTATAGCTAGGGCAGCAGCATTTCACATTGTACATATGTTCACTGATCCAATAGAGGAGGATTTCTTTTTTTTTTTTTACACACCCTTGGTGCAACACATAAGGAAAGCCAGTTCCTTCCAATGCTTCCAGACATGCTCAGAGACGCAGATGAAATATTTAAAGAGCCTGTTAGATCAAGGGTTATCATTCCCAGAGTGGATAAAAAAATACAAGGCCTGCACCCACCGATCCTTTATTTATAAAAACACAGATCCCTCTAGACTCCAATGTTGCCTCTAATGCACTCAAAAGGGCTAATAGCCAATCAACAGGAGACACACCTCCTGATAAAGAAAGTAAAAAATTAGATGCAGCAGGGAAAAAGAGTGGCAGCTCAAGCAGCCAATCACTGGCAACTTGCAAGTGCACAAGCATTGTTATCCCAGTATGATAGAGCTCACTGGGATGCCATGGAAGAGCTTTTACAATACCTACCAGAGGAGCATCGAAAAAAGGGGGTAGAAATTGTAAATAAGGGACAAACTATTTCCATCGACTCTATTAGATGTGCGCTTGATGCTACTGATACAGCAGCTCGCATTGTTAACACTAGTTTCCTCATTAGGCGCCATGCCTGGCTCAGATGATCAGGGTTTAAACTGAAAGTACAACAGGCAGTTTTAAATGTGCCCTTTGATGAACACCATTTATTTGGACCACAAGTGGATACCACACTTGAAAAATTAAACCAAGACAATCAAATTGCCAAAGCTATGGGAGCTCTGCAATCCAGCACACACAGGGGTACTTTTCGTCACGCCGGATTTGCAAAGGGCTTTCGATCATCATTTCAGTAACATTCTTCCAATCAAACAAAGCCCACCTCTCAATGCTCCAGAAGTTACTTTAGAGGATCATATAGACGCAACAATAACAAAGGAAGATAAAAACCATCTACAGATAGAGGTTCCTCATCTGCCACTAAACAATCACTTAACACAAAACATAACAACCCACACCACTCCTTTAGGGGAAAGGTTACAACTTTTTTTACCCTCAATGGTCTCAGATTACCACAGATCAATGGGTACTTCAAATTGTCCAAAATTGGTACCCCCTCTAACTCACAAGATTTTCTGACTCTCCTCAATGAGGAAATACATTCACTTCTTCTAAAAGGGGCTATGGAACCACTACTTTTACAATACCAAGGAACAGAAAATTGCTCCCTGTATTTTCTAATACCCAAAAAGGCGGGTCTCTCAGACCAATATTAGATCTCCGACCCTTAAACCACTACATCCTATCAAAACACTTTCATATGGTCACTCTTCAGGATGTTATTCCCCTGTTACAACAAGGTGACTTCATGACAGCGTTAGATCTAAAGGATGCTTACTTTCACATTCCCATTCATCCAGCACACCGCAAATATTTAAGATTTGTAGTTGCAGGTAAACATTACCAATTCAAAGTATTACTATTTGGAGTCACAGCTGCTCCCAGAGTATTCACAAAGTGTCTTGCAGCACATCTCAGAAGAAAACAAATTAATGTTTCCCTTATTTAAACGATTGGCTCATCAAAGCCAACTCATTCACACAGTGTCAAAGTCGCACTCAAACATACAATTTGTCTCCTACACTCTCTGGGGTTCACCATAAACTACATCAAATCTCATCTGCAACCTCGAATGATGCAACCCTATCTTGAGCTTTCCTCAACACACAAATAGGGCTAGCATTTCCCAACTCAGCCCGAGTTCAGGCTTTTCAAACGTTTGCTACATTAAAACAGAACCAAACATACACAGTAAGAACTGTTATGAAACTGTTAGTGATGATGGCATCTTGTATTGCCACTGTATCTCATGCAAGACTTCAAACGCGTCCTCTTCAACAATGTCTCTATCGTCAATGGTCTCAGGCACAGGGTTAAATGGAAGATCTAGTGTTGGTCGACTGCCAGACTTATCGCTCTCTACATTGGTGGAACACCACAAACCTTATGAAGGGGCGACCCTTTTCAGACATTGTGCCTCAGATCACTCTCACAACAGATGCCTCAACCACCGGTTGGGGAGCTCATCTCCTCAACCTCACAGTTCAGGGGATATCTCATCAATTACCTGGAACTGTAAGCAGTATGCAAGATTTCCTTTCACAATTGCAACACAAGACATTGTTGATATGTACAGATAACATGACTGCCATGTACTATCTTCAAAAACTGGAGAGGACACAGTCTCATCAACTGTCTCATCTTGCACAAACAATATGGAAATGGGAAATTTATCACCACATTCACATAGTGGCACAATATCGCTCAGGGACAGACTCTGTATTGCTTTGCAGACCTGCTAAGCAGGATGCAGCAACAAACACATGAGTGGGAACTCCACACACAAGTCTTTCAACAGTACTTCCAAAAGTGGGGAACACCTCAAATAGACGTATTCACAACCTATCAAAACAAAAAATGCCAAAACTTCGCTTCCAGGTACCCACACCCTTAATCCAAGGGCAATGCTCTGTGGATGAATTGGTCAAGGATATTTACACTTTTCCTCCTTTCCACTCTTACCTTTTCTGGTCCAGAAGATAAAACGGTCTCGCCTCAATATGATTCTAGTGTCCCCTACAAGGGCACATCAACCATGGTTCACAATACTTTTGGAACTTTCAGTTGTTCTACCTCAGAAGCTTCCCAACAGATTAGACCTCCTGACACAAAGACAAGGTCAAATAAGACACCCAAATCAATCTACTTAGCGATATGGCTCCTGAGGTCATAGAATTTGGGTATTAGCAATAACCACAGGAATGTATGGATATCCTTAAACAAGTACGTAGACCTACATTTAGCCAATGATATGCAGTAAAACGGCTACGGTTTGTTAGCTATTGTCAGTCAAAAAACATTGACCCTTTCAAACCAACAGTACAAGACGTCCAATATTTATCACGATTACAAAAAGCAAATCTAGCTTACTCATCTATTTGTTTAGATTTAGCAGCCATAGCTGCATATCTTCAAAACAGGCAGCATCTTTCTTTGTTTAGAATTCCCGTTATCAAAGCAATTATGAGAGTACTAAAAAGAATAGTTCCACTAATAAATCCTCCAGCTCCATCTTGGAATCATAACATTGTACTCACAAGCCTGATGGCTCCACCGTTTGAGCCACTTCACTCCTGTTCCCTATAATTCCTTTCATGAAAAGTAGCTTTTTTAATCGCTTTTACCTCACTTAGACGTGTCAGTGAGCTCCAAGCTTTAGCACTGGAAGAACCTTTTCTTTCAAGTTCATAAAGACTAAATTGTGTTAAGAACAAATACAAATTTCCTTCCAAAGGTAGTTTCACAATTCCATATTAATCACACAGTAGAACAGTAGAATTACCAGTTTTCTTTTCAGAACCAGATTCTTTAGCAGAAAGAGCTCTACATACTCTGGGTGTTAAAAGGGCTCCTATGTATTATATAGAAACTTTCCCTTACCACACAAAGAGCCTATATCTAAAACAACTGTAGCTAGATGGATAGTCAAATGTATTCAGACTTGCTGTAGTAAAGGTAAACAACAATTACCTGTACCGCCTAGAGCACACTCCACTAGGAAAGGTGTATCTTATGGCATTTTTAGGTAACATACATATAGCAGATATTTTTAAAGCAGCAACATGGTCTGCACCACACACATTTACAAAACATTACTGTGTTGACGTATTTGCACGACAGGCAAATGTTGTACAAGCTATACTTAAAACACTTTTTCAAACAATTGCAACTCCTGAACGCTTGCCACTGCTTTATAGAGGGACTGCTTTACAGTGTATGCACAGCATGGGTACAGTTACACATGCCATTGAGCGGAAAATGTCACTTACCAGAAGACATCTCTTTTTGGCATGTAGTGCTGTAGATTCACATGCCCCCCCCCCCCCCCCCCCGGCGCATGTAGATGTTGCAATTTAATATTATGTAAATAATGTACATAACATGGCATGAACATCTTTTCTATTCTAATCTCTACTTTCACTACTTCACTCTCCTGCCTGCGGAGAAACAACATAACAAAGGACTCAATGCCCATGTGCAGTATTACCTTGATCCCGTGACTCAAAGAGTTTCTTTGAAGAAAAACAATTTGTACTACTCTGAACCCAACACTAGATGGTGCGCGTATGCACAGCATGTGAATCTACAGCACTACATGACACGAACAGATGTCCACTGGTAAGTAAAATGTTCCTTTCGTTCTCTGAAAAGGTCTGACGCGCCAAGTGTCTGAGTGTCGGACTGATTGCAAACTCTTGTGGTGACAATCGCTATCTGCATTACTATGTACTTGGACTTGTTAACCTTGGACAAGGGTACATGGTGAAATGTTGTGCACAGAATAATAATAATGCTTTCATAGAATCACAAAGTTACAGCTGGAATTAAAAACATCTCTGCTGAAAGCAGGCTAACTAAAAATGAATAAAACAGAATAAATGAAATCAAAGCACATACGTAGTGAAAGGGCATAGGCCGCAGGCCTAAGCTAAGCTAAAATATGAGTGCCCAAGCACAGTGTAAAATGAATGCCACTGTCAGGATTAGAGTGTTATCCTAAAACTGCTCCTAAATTTGAAACACTGAAAGCATGTTAAAATGTACATAAGAGTTAAAATGTTGAAGATGACAAGCAAGGCAGACCCACAGGCAGGCCCAATCAACAGGCAATTTAGTATTGGGGACAAAAATGCCAATCAGTCAAATCCAGCAATAATCATGGTCCTGGAGGAAATCTCCAATGTCTTCAATGGTGATGGAAGCCAAGAAGGATTCCACCTCAGCAGACAAGTTAAGCTAAAAGATCCAGAGAGTACAAGTGTACATAAGCTTCAGCCGTTGTACTGCTGGGGAGGGGGTGCAATACTCCTGGCTGCAGCAGATGGTGAAGTAATAGGGAAATCCAAAAAAGGTGGCTTATAGGTTGCCTCAAGTATCAACTGCAGTCTCAATGGACATATCTGTTAACGAGCCCTCAATGAGAACATTGATAGATCCGTGTCCACAGAAGGCACAGGCTGCACGACAAGACACACCTTTGGTGCACACTCAAAGAAGCACCATAAGTGGTGAAAAATCAGCTGCACACACGTCATAATTGGTCGTACTGTCATTGACCAATTCAGCTCAAGCTCCTCCAGCAGTGAAGCTCTGAAGTACTGCATCATACAATCACAACACAGATGGGCTGGAGGGAGCTCCAGTGTTCTGCTTTGGTCAGATGGGACAGCCATTGCATATAAAAAAATAGCAATAGTGAAATCAAGGCAATCAGCGGCAAACTTATTGTGAATCCACCAAAGACACTCAAAGAGTGAATGAATGGCTGAATGTGTCACTGTAAACATAGTCTGGAAAGTGCACCCTCAAAAAGTTCACAATCTGATAGAGACTTCTAGCTGCAGCTTCCTTACCTTAGAATTCCCTGGCGTCCGCTTCGAATCTGGAGTTTTTTCTGAGCAGTACCCTGCGCGCACACCGTCGGGCGTCGTCGTGTGGATCCGCGAGCGTCGTTGGAGCCGTCTATGACGTCACGGTTGTCTATATAGTACGTCAGTTATTTTCCTTCCGCGCCGGTTAAGCGCAGTTCAGGAAAGAGCTACCCTGCTTCGACGGTTTGTCAACGCTTTTTTGACTGTTTGGAGTCATGTCTTCAAGAAAGATAGGATTCAAGCCGTGTGGTGCGTTTCATCGCACCATGTCGGTGACGGATCAGCACCGAGTTTGTCTTTGGTGCCTGGAGAAGGACCACGATTCTACCTCGTGCTCTGTCTGTCGGGCCATTGCGCCGAAGGCCTTGAGGGAGAGATCCCTTAAGCTTCTTGCGGCCCGACATTAGTCGTCGGTTGGCGCTACTCTGCGGAGGTCACGGTCCCGCTGTAGGAGGAGGTCGCGGCACCGCTCCCGGAGCCCCAAGTCCTCTTCCTCGCATTCGAGGTCTTCCGAAGGTAAGAGGCCCAAGAAGAAGAAGAAGAAGAAGACGACGTCCAAGTGGACTTCGTCTTCGCTGCGCCCGTCGGCCGACGAGGCATCTAGGGAACGTCAACGTTCCGAGCGCGGTTCTGCGGAGCCGTCGCCAGGGTCGACCCCGCGTCTTCCCCCCTTTCCGGGGACCGGATCGACCCCCGCTCAGATAAAAGAATTCTACGAGGCCATGTGTCTTGTTTTTGAGCAGGCTGCACCCTAGGTTGGGTCTTCGGGCCCCGCAGGGTCAGCAGGGAGCCCCTTCGGATTCGACGCCTGCGGCTACGGCCTCGGCGCCGTTGGGGACCCCAGGATCCGATACCGGATCTGGACCGACGCCGGTCTCTCACAGTTGACCTCCTTCGGCGCCGGGTCCGACATCGACGATTCCGCCACCGGCGCCCACCGGTGGCAACCCCATCCTTATTCTGGATGATCCGGAGCGACATCGTACGACGTTGACTTCGACGGAGCCAATTCGGCCCAGATCTCATTGTCTGAGCATTATTTAGAACAGCCTGACGCAGGAGAGGAATGGGAGGGGTCTGAGGACCCTTTAGAATCTGGATTGCAATAGGACTGGTATGAGGATCTAGGGGAAGCCAGTGGACTGGACACATCTCCAGATACTGGTATGCTCTCTCCTCCTAATGTGGCTACAGAGGAGGGGGCTTAGGGCAGCTGAGGTCTTGGACCTAGATTTGCCTACGGTGCCAGTCAGGACGAATATCCTGACAGAAGTGCTTCAGCCGGGGGTGTCAGCATCGGAGCCGTTGTTGCCCTTCAATGAGGCTCTTACAGACGTCCTTCTGGGTACGTGTTCCAAACCCAGCACAGGGGCTCCTGTGAATAGGACGGTCGGCCTCCGCCATAGACCCGCTCCCACCGACCCTAGTTTCCTGACACAACACCCCACTCCTGAGAGCTGGGTTGTCCAAGCCTCTACTTCCCGTGGTGCCTTCCCTTCCGCTCCCCAGCATAGGGAATCCAAGAGGCTGGATCAGCTTGGGAAGAAGATGTTTTCTTCCACCAGCCTGGCATTGAGGTCCGTAAACACCTCTTGCCTATTGGGCCGTTATTCCCATACTTTTTAGGATATGGTGGCGCAAGTGCTGCCCCAGGTCCCGGATGGTGTACGGGACACTCTCACCCAGGCTGTTAAGGATGGGAGAGATGCAGCCAAGTTTACGATCCGGTGTGGCTTGGACACGACCGACTCGCTGGGCAGAGGGATTTCATCGTCGGTGGCCCTACGTCGCCACGCCTGGCTACGTTCTACTGTTTTTTCAGGGGATGTCCAGTCCAGCTTGATGGACATGCCCTTTGATGGCTCTCGCCTTTTTAGCGAAAAGGCAGACTCCGTGCTTGAGAGGTTCAAGGATTCTCGAGCCACGGCTAGGTCCTTGGGCCTTTCAGCGCCGGCACGACAGCAGTCTGTCTTTCGCCCCTTTCGAGGCTTCGGAAGGGGCGTGGTACCACGCCAGCCACAGTTTAGCCACCGTCCTCAGGCTTCACAGCATCCTGGAAGAGGACGTGGTCGTGGTACCATCAGACCCAGAGGGTCTGGCCAGAGGTCGGCGCCACACAGCCCCCCTCCACTGCGCCCAAGCCCTCCTAGTGTGGTTCTGCGGGATCATATCCGTCCAGTTGGAGGGAGGATTCGTTTTCATCTCCCTCACTGGCTTTCCATCACCACAGACAAATGGGTCCTGCAGATCATACAGAAGGGCTACTCCCTTCCCTTCCAGTCCTTCCCTCCGACAAAGGAATGGCTGATGGAGGACCATCTAGCTTTGCTCCGCGAGGAAGTTACGGCTCTCTTGGCCAAGGGAGCCATAGAAAGGGTCTCGATATCAGAAGTAGGCAGTGGTTGTTATTCCCGCTACTTTCTGATTCCCAAAAAGAACAAAGGCCTTCGCCCTATCTTGGATTTAAGGGACGTCAATCTCTTCCTCAAGAAGGAGAAATTCAAGATGCTCACTCTTGCTCAGGTTTTATCTGCCCTAGACCAAGGAGACTGGATGGTAGCTTTGGATTTGCAGGATGCAGATTTCCATATTCCTATCCTGCCAAGCCACAGGCGTTACCTGCGGTTCAAGGTGGGCCACGAGCACTTTCAGTTTACTGTGCTTCCTTTCGGTCTCACCAGTGCCCCTCGGGTGTTCACAAAGGTGATGGCGGTGGTGGCAGCTCATTTGCGCAGGTCAGGGATTTCAGTCTTCCTCTACCTAGACGATTGGCTGTTGAAGGCTCCTACGCCCCAGGCTCTCGTCACCCACCTCCATACGACGGCGAACCTCTTGCATTCGCTGGGGTTCACTATAAATGTGCCGAAATCACACCTGACTCTCTCTCAGAAGCTCTCTTTCATCGGAGCTGTCTGGACACAGTGCAGTATCGGGCTTACCCTCCCGATCAGCGGGTTCAGGATATTCAGGTTATGATTCCGATGTTTCGGCCTCGATCCTGGATCTCGGTGAGACAGACTCTGAGGCTGCTGGGACTCATGGCTTCCTGCATCCTGTTGGTCAAGCATGCCAGATGGCGCAAGAGGGCTCTGCACTGGGACCTGAAGTTCCAGTGGGCACAGCATCAGGGAAATCTTACAGACGTGGTTCAGATCTCGGAGAGGACTGCGAAAGATCTGCAGTGGTGGTTAGTGAACTGCGAGTGGGTCAAGGGCAGACCACTCTACCTTCCCCAACCAGATCTGACGGTAGGGACAGATGCGTCACTTCTGGGATGGGGCGGCCATCTGGGGGAAGTGGAGATCAGAGGTCACTGGTCTATGGCGGAATCCGGGCTCCACATCAACTTGTTGGAGCTTCGGGCGATCCGGCTAGCATTAAAAGTATTTCTTCCTGTTGTGAAAGGGAAGGTGGGGCAGGTGTTCACGGACAGCACTACCGCAATGTGGTACTGCAACAAGCAGGGCGGTGTGGGGGTCGTGGACCCTTTGTCAAGAGGCTTTACGTCTCTGGACATGGCTGGAACAGCAGGGCATGACCCTGGTGGTTCAACATCTGGCATGTTCTCTGAACGCCAGAGCAGACGAACTCAGCCGAAAATGCTTAGAGGATCACAAATGGTGTCTCCATCCGGAGGTGGCGCAAGGACTCTTTCAGCAGTGGGGAGAGCCTTGGTTAGATCTGTTCGCCTCCGCAGAGAACGCGCAATGTCAGCAGTTTTGCGCGTTGGTGTTTCCAAGGGGGCTATCGCTAGGCGACGCTTTTTGTCGCGAGTGGAGTTCAGGCCTCCTGTTCGCTTTGCCGCCTATACCACTCCTGCCCAGAGTTCTCAAGAAAATCAAGAACGACCGTGCCCAGGTAATCCTAGTGGCTCCGGATTGGGCACGGAGAGTTTGGTATCCAGAGCTTCTCAAAATGAGCATCGGTCCTCCAATCAGGCTGCCCCTTCGGGAGGATCTTCTGTCGCAGCAGCAGGGGAAGGTTCTCCACCCGAACCTGTCAACTCTGCGCCTTCATGCGAGGTCTGTGATGTCATTCTGGCAGCCAGGCGTCCCTCTACTAAGTCGATCTACGCCTGCCGTTGGAAACGCTTTGTTTTTATCTTGTTCAGAGAGGTCTATTGATCCTCTTTCTTCTTCTCGGTCTAACATCCTTTTGTTTATTTTGTCTCTCGCCTAGCAGGGTTCCTCTTTGGGGACTCTCAAGGGCTATCTTGCAGCCTTATCGGCTTTTCTTCAGTTGCCCGATCAACCATCTCTGTTTAAATCACCTACAGTACAGAGGTTTTTGAAAGGGCTTGGACATCTATTCCCGCCTGTGCCTTTCGTTATGCCCCAGTGGGATCTTAATTTGGTTCTTACCTTCCTTATGTGTGCTCCCTTTGAGCCCTTGCATAATTGTCCTCTTAGGCTGCTCACTAATAAGACAGCCTTTTGGGTGGCAATTACATCTGCCAGAAGAGTTAGTGAGTTACAGGCTTTGTCATCAAAACCGCCGTATCTCACAATCTTTCCTGAAAAAGTAGTTCTCAGAACTCATGCGTCTTTCCTCCCCAAGGTGGTGACCCCTTTCCATTTGGGTCAAAATATCACCCTGCCCACCTTCTTTGCACCACCGCATCCCTCTAAGGAAGAGGAGCGTCTCCATCGACTGGACCCAAAAAGAGCGTTATCGTTCTACCTTGACCGCACTAAAGAGTTCCGGGTGGGCGACCAACTATTTGTGGGGTACGTTGGTGCGAAGAAGGGTTGGGCAGTGCAGAAACGATCCATTTCGCGCTGGGTTGTTCTCTGTATAAAAATATGCTACCCTTTGGCGAAGAAGCAGCCTCCCGAGGGCTTGAGAGCTCGTTCCACTAGGCGGAAAGCTGCTACCACTGCGTTAGCACGTGGCGTACCGGTGGTGGATATCTGTCAGGCTGCAACGTGGGCTTCTTTGCACACGTTTGCGAAACACTACTGCCTGGATAGCCAGATGAGAAGAGAGGGGCATTTTGCCCGTTCTGTCTTGCAGGACTTCCTAGTATAAAAAAAAAATCTCCTTAAGACCAACCGCCATGGGTTATAGCAGGCAGTGGTTTGTGGGCATGGCACCCTGAGAGGGGTGCCATGTCAACTTTGTCTTTTTCTCCCCACCAATACACTCAAGCTGCAATGGCAGTGTGCATGTGCGTAGTGAGGAGTCCCCCAGGGTGGCATAATACATGCTGCACACTATCACAAAATAGAGCACTAGTACTATTTACTTTCGCGTCTGCAAACTATTTGGGGATCTCCTGGACTCTGCACAGTGTACTTCTTTTCAATGCACCATATACGGAGATAGCTTCCTACAACCTTAATCGTAGAAAAGTGTTCCGGGTGGATGACCAACTCTTTATAGGTTATGTGAGTGTGAAGAAAGTTCGGTCAGTGCAGAAGTGGACCATCTCCAGGTGGGTCGTACTCTTCATTAAGATCTGTTTCGCAGTGGACAAAATTCAACCCCCTGAGGGTTTGTGTACTTATTCTACTCAAGCTAAAGCTGCGACCACTGCGGTAGCACGTGGAGTTTCAGTCCTTGACATCTGTCATGTGGCAACATGGGCATCTCTGCTTATATTTACTAGATACTACTGCCTGGACAGTCAGGCCCATAGGGATAGGTACTTTATTTGTTCGGTCCTGCAGATTTTTCTAGTATGAGCTTAGTTTGCATACCCACCTCTGAGGATGGTATTGCTCGGGTATCTATTCAAAGTAAGGATTCTGCAACTGGAAGTCTCTATCAGATGAACCAGTTACTTGCCTTCAGTAATGCCTTATCTGGTTGAGACAATAGCTACCTGCAGAATGTAGGAAAGTACCATCTTTTTGGCATGGTTACCCCCACCGTTTGGCTGCTATCAGTATGCTTAGACTGTTTTCACTGGTATCCTGCTAACCAGGATCCCAGTGATTGTGCTCTCTCCCTCTAAATTTGATTGGCTAGGACTTTTCACACCCCAAAATTGGCATACTGGTGCCTCCATGTAAGTCTCTAGTACTTGGGTACCCAGGGCATTGGGGCACCAGAGGTTCCCCATGGGCTGCAGCATGTATTGTGCCACTCATGGGAACCCATGCAAAATGTTCTGCAGGCTTACCATTCCAGCTTGTGTGAAAAGGTGCATGTACCCTTTCACCACAGGTTACTGCACCAGGTCACTGCAGGCACCCCTGTGGTAGGCCCTCTTAGCCCAGAGGGCAGGGTGCATGTTCCTGTATGTGAGAGCACCCCCTGCATGAGTAGAGGTGCCCCTGCGAACTCCAGTACCCTTATCCTTAGAGGACCCCTAGTACTGCTCCTACCAGTCTTCCGGGGTTTTCCGGATAGCCTGCGCAGCTGCCACCCCTCAGGCAGGTTTCTGCCCTCCTGCTGCTTGACCAGTTCAGGCAGGGGAAGGCAGAACAAATGATTTCCTGTGGGAGAGGGAGGCAACACTCTCTCCCTTGGAAATAGGTGTTACAAGGCGTGGGAGGGGTAGCGACCCCAAGTCACCGGTTTGCTTTGAAGGGCACATTTGGTACCCTCCTTGCATAAACCAGTTTGCACCAGTCCAGGGACCCCCAGGCCCTACTCTGGCACGAAACGGGACAAAGGAAAGGGGAGTGACCCTGTTGACAATTGAACTGGACTAGAGATTGCTCTTCGTGAGAAGGTAGCTGTTTCTGTGGACTTTGCTGGTATCACTGACTGGCTCCCTGCCGGAGTTGGTCTCCTAAAATAACTCCAATTAACCATATTAATACCCAACTTTCTTATTAATACCCAACTTTCTAAGTGTCACATTTACTGAATTTGCCAGTGCTTGTGCCTGGTTAAGTGAAGAGTTGTTATTTACTATACCTTGTAAAACCTTTATCTGCAGAACCCTTTGGTAGATTTTCTTGGTTTTGGGTTCTGAAAATTCATAAAACTCTAACCTTGTTTGTATATTGGTATCAGATTTATTGTCTAGTTTCTTTCTTCAATTGATTTGGTGCTGTTTAGATGCTTTACACTTGTTCTTTTGTGTAAGCCTTAATGTCCAGAGCCACAGCAACCCAGAGTTGAGGTAAGGTTTAACAATCAAAGCCTGAGTGGGCCTAAGGGGTTTGGTAGTATATTATTTGGTGAGGTCACAGAACCACATCATATAACACACCCTGTATCCTTGCACTGTTTCAATAGAAACTGTGTCAACTGTCTGTACATTGCTATTACTGCTGTCAGCATTTTCCTAGTCTCTCCAGTGGCTAGTCTGCTTCTACCTGGGTGAGGCATGTATATAGCAACAGGCCATGTCTTTCCTAGCAGCATTCAGGTACGAAATGTACCATCTTTGTTAAATACGCGGTACCGAACACCCTTCCCTCACACCACCCCACCCTTCCTTTTCCTTGAAACAAGGCCATATTTCTTTATGCCTAGTAAAGGTATGCAGTAAATGTATATGGATTATAATTTGTTTTACAATATATTATTGAATATCTCATGAGTGGAAAAGGGACACTGGCATGTCACCACTGCCTGAAACCCCCACCCTTTCCTCCACCTTTCAGAAATTATTCTGTAGTAGGTGGGTCTTTATAGTGAGACAAACCTGTCTTAACCATTCATATGCAGGTGGTATATATGGAGCTTTGCCCTGTATCTGGAAATCAGTACATTCAAACAGTAGTTTGCATTTTTCACAGTATGATTGATTATAAATTACTATTCATCTGCAAATAGTGCATTAGAATGAGTTTGTATTTTATAAACAATTCTGCAGTTATTATAAGGGCAAAGGTTAGGTAAGCCCCTAGCACATATTTATCACGCATCCCTAACCTATTAGTCTAAACCTACTTACATTATAACAAGATCATTAAGGGCATGTTTGTATTAGCTTATCAAAATATGCCAAGTCATGTAAAGCCTCTTTATTGTGCCATTTGGTCTGAAGTTGGAACTTTGCAATTTAGCATCCTCTCTGGCAACTAGTCTGCATGTCCAAGCCTGCATCTGGACAACCTCTTGTATGCCTTTCTTAGGCATCTTAGTGTTCCATGAAACAAGGAGGGGTCACCTCTAGTTTTTCTCCTGTTTTATTACACATAATATTCAATAATGCTTCTTGTTCAGAATATAAATATACACAAAACTCTACTGCTATTATTCTTCTTACAAGTTGAAACAAAGCTGTCTCCTTCTAGTCCTAACTCAGATACTGTGCCGTTGAACAGTGTGGGCATCAGAGAATGGAAGAGTTCCTGCTGGGCCTTGTTAACATGCTTTTAAGAAAAACATGGCAGTCAGTTACACATTTATTAGCTATTTGCACTAAACATTCTTGGATTTTAAAAAATGTTTTATTTCAAAAACCTTTATTAGATTTTATAGCAAAACAGCAAGGGTAAAGCAAGAGAAATACTTGCAAGTGTAAGTACATCATTCAGTCAATGGAACGGGTGGTACAATAGTTAGTTGCATTTTGTCATAATCTTTTATATAGATGGTGCATGATTGTCAAGGTAATTTAGTCCATACAGTCCATCGTGTTTTGTTTATCTTCTTAGTGTATCATTGAAATAGATCCATAAAATATAATGCAATACAAAACCTAAATAAGTAGAATAAATTAAACGCTGTAAACATTATATAATGTAATGGATCAACATGATATTATATAATACACCATAAGTGACTTGTGGAAATAGGCAGGCAGTAGTTTGTTGTTAATATACTGTAAAGCTAGTATAAGTGACCATCTATGGGTGATTGTCAGTAATGAATTTCCTTATAAGAGGTTAGTGATGGATCATGGCTAGAGTTTGCATTAGCCAGGGTGCATGTTGGGAACTATAGTGGTGTTGCCAACTGTGTTTCTTTTACTTTTGTGTTAACATTAGCTCACTAGTGCACAGAATCAGGTCGGAGGGTGTATCGTTTACAGGAGCTTTGTGTTAGCCATAAAATTGTCTAATGGAGACCCGATTGTTCTTGATTTCTCTTTCCAGGGAGTAGACTTGGATTTTTAATGTAAAAAAATAAAATAAACTGGCAGTTGGTGCATTAGGGCATTATGGCTTCCCCCATACCTTTTTGGCCCCTTTTCTTGATTCTTCTACTATAACTGCACAGAGCTTGATTCATACTGGTTCGCCCATGCCTGATCGTCGCTCTGAGACTGAGGGACAAACAGTCACCTACTTTCAGTTGGCCATATTACACGTCGGAGTACTGCCTGATGCTGTACTGTAGCATTAATTGGCTGTATATATATATATATATATATATATACTCTGTGTTGCCTTGGATTCCTCCCTTCTCAGTCTCCTCCTTCTCCAAGTGCTGATCATAGATATCAGCCTAGGGTGTTGCACTTTTCAGGCAATGCTGTGGGAGGCTGAATGCCAGTCATGATCACTTTCCCACCTTTTTTTTAATCTCATCATAATGTGTGGTGCAACCATCATTAACCAAACCCCTATGATGAAATTGAAAGGATGGAGTTAAGAAGAATGTAATATCCTGCGTCACAGAGAATTTCTCATTCTGTGATAACAGGTCGCTTTCAAAAGCCTGGGTCCCAGAAGTTTTGAAAAGACAGCAGAAAGGTCCTTGGTCAGTAATTCTAATCTGATTATGTTGTCCCTGATCCCAGTGGAAGTGAAGTGGGTCAACTGTGTATGGGCAAAAATGTGTCCTCTTGACGTCTGATTGGAGCAGTGCACTGCCTGATAAAATATATACGTTGGAACCTAATTGTGAGTGCCTGTAGAGTAAAAGTAAAATTAGTTCCATTCTCCCCTCCCTTCACTTCCCTGTTTTGTTACGTGTGGTCTCTATCCTCCCAACAGAAGCACAGTCAGTGCCTACCATCACGTAATACAATTGAAATATGCACGTAAGATAAACTAAACGTTAACATAGACATTTTCATTTGTTAAAACTTTCACTGATGGATAAGATGAGTGATTAGGGTAATGTGAATGAGTGGGAAGGCATGTGAATGAGTATGTGTGCATGATTGAGTGAATATGATATAGCAAATGTGTGGAAGTGGGTAGCTTTATGTGGAAGGGCTACTGAGTGGGGTAGAGCATAGATGGGCGAAGGTGAGTGAACTATTGAATGTGGGAGGTGAACGTGAGAGGCTTGGTACATGAATGTTAGGACGGTGAAAATAGATGGATGAAAGATGTGAGAGCATTCAGGAAACTGGAATACAACACACAGTCCTCAACAAAACATCTTAGTAAACATATATTAGTGAGTGGGCAGGTAAATGTGAATTGGGTAAATTAGCTAAAGTGCAGTTAAATGAGTGTATGGGTGTAGGGTTGGCCAAAATACTGGTGTCATTGGTGGAGGATGAAGGGAATCAGGTCTGTCACAGCCTCATTTCTTGTAACCAGGAGGGATTGCTTATTGCAGAAATGCACCCATAGCAGGGATATAATTTTGCCTCCACAGTACAGGTTTCGAATCCTGGTAAATCCACTCAGAATTTCATCCTGGTAAGGTCGATGAAATGGATAATATTGAGTTGAGTAAAAATAAATATCTGTTGTTCAGTGCAAAATTATGTGTGAATTATGAAAGACTTATTTGTTATATTAAAAAATACTCCTAATCTTTCTAACTCCGACTATCTTTGACTTTGAGGTCATCTTATTTCCAATTCCTCATTATTCCTCTCCTCACCTGGGATGTTTGGACAAGAGTGGGATGCTTGTTCTTTATTATTTATATGATGTAGCATTGTCTTAATGCTAATACTGCCTTTGACATAGCTTTACCAAAATGGGATATTCCATTTGTGCCCAACACAAATCCAGCACACAGTCACAGACAAATACACAAAGTAGTGAGTGGGCACAAGAATTCATACTTGCAGACAAATATAGCAAATGCCCACAAACGCTCACAGACGGGTATGCATATGCAAACACTGATATATAAACACAGGCTGAGAAAAACATTATAGGCACAGAAACAAATCGGAAAGAATAGCATAGGCTTTCAAATTATATATCAGATTTCATACCACGGCATGAAAAAAGCCACGTTTTGCCAATAGAGAACACCAAACAGTGTTCCAAACATGGCTGAACAGCTGATACCTGATCTGGATACAACGTTAAATATGCACAACTGGTCAGCAGCGTTCATTTTCTTTGCTAGCATGCGGCAAGTGAAATTGGTTCTCATCTAAGTGTTTGAGCAGCAGTTCCCAATTTCACAGAGCCGCTTATGGAATATGGAAACATTGCAGGCGGAATTCCTGGTGATCTGACCCCTCAGGAGGGTTCTTCTTATTTTGTCAACCAGAAATTCTTTGAACTTTTGCATGAGATACTTTCAGAAACAATTATTATTATTAAAACTGTTCTATTATTATTTAAAAACTTCATTTTCAGTTTTTTAGATATTCTGTTGTAAGGTTCACCATTTTAACCACTTACTCCGTTTAAAAAAAAAAAAAAAAAAGTATTTTTATTCTTACGGGGTTGAACCACATGAGCTCTCCTTTAGAGGATTGGGTACTCTCATGATGCGTTTCAGTGAAGGGATTTACACCCCACCTCTTTTTGCAAACAGCAGCTGCCGCTGGTAAATATATTGACCATGTTGCCATACAGCCTTGCCGTCAGCCTGGCCAGGTTATCCCAGGCTACTCATATTCTGCAGTAAGAATAGAACATTCTCACATTTTCTATTTGTATTGTATTTTTAACAGGTTAACACTGGCTGAATACCATGAACAGGAGGAAATCTTTAAACTTCGGCTAGGTCATCTCAAAAAGGTAAATAAGGTATCCACTAGTATTATGCAGTGCCATTCTCACTTGACCTTTGTTTGTGACACCCCCCTCACCTCCGTGTCTTCACAACTACTTGAGTTACTCTAATTAGTATTTTTCCTGCATTCACCTATACCCTTATCTCATGACGTTGGTGCTTTTCCACCATTCCCCCCTCTCTTTGACCCTCTGCTCTTTGTTTGTGATGCTTTTCTCCCATACTAATTGATGTATAATGCAGTTCTGTACTTCAGTGTAGTGTTGTTGGATTTCCTGCAGACCTTTCATCGCAAGTGATAACTTAGTAAAATGTGAAGGGTATTACAAAACTGTTGTCTGACTAGTGACAGATCTGGAGACAACGTGTGTATTATGACAGATAGGTTTATTAATGTCCATGCATAGATTCAACCTTATGGCTACCCCCTGATCCTGAGTCATTTCCTTACACTTTTGTTCTTCATAGTTGGGGCTGCCGCTATGATGCACTTAAGTTTGTTAGCTGTTAACCGTGCTTGTTTGATGTCTCCAGTACCAAACGCCAGTGCTTTAAATTCAACTCAAAATTTGTACCCAGAATAAAAATATATTGCAGATAGGCAGCTGGCAAATTTTGGTTAATTCTTTAAAATGTGACTGGAGCACCGTGCGGCCCAAATGAAAGCAATTTAAATTGAAACAGACCAAACAGTGTTGAAAAAGCTGTTTTGCATCTATCTGAGCTCCTAAAAGGAACTTGCCAGTATCATTTGTGAAATCTAAGGTGCTAATGTATTGGGCCGAACCCAGTCTCTGAATAAGATCCATCCACTCTGGGCATAGGATATGCATCAAACGTGGATGCCACCTTAACTCAATGAAACTCGATGCAAAAACAGGTGATTCTACTCCCCATGCCTCAGGCTAGATCTGAAAACTTCATCAGTACCTTTGCATGCCAGTATGTGGCGCTGTCCAGCTCTGCACTGATGCCGTTTGTAGGAAAGTACCCTTTTTCTTGGCATGGTTACCTCTATTTTCCGCCTGTTTGACTGTGTCAACTGGGTTCCTGCTATCCAGGACCCCAGTAGTTGTGCTCGCTCCTCTAAATTGTACCCTTTTCTTCCCACAATTGGCATTCTGGTCCCCCCATGTATATGGTACCTAGGTACCCAGGGCATTGGGGTTCCAGGTGATCCCTATAGGCTGAAGCAGTTATTCTCCCACCCTTTAGGGAGCCCATGCAAAGGGTTCTGCAGGCCTGCCATTGCAGCCTTCGTGAAACGGGTGCATGCACTCGTTTTCACTACAGGTCACTGCACTGTCGTTGTAAGTCACCCCTATGGTAGGCCCTCTCCAGAGGGCAGGGTGCAAGTACATATGTGTGAGTGCACACTTGCACTAGCAGAGGTGCGTCCACAAACTCCAGATCAATTTTCCTGGACTTTGTGAGTGTGGGGACGCCATTTTACCCATGTACTGGACATAGGTTACTACCTCTGTCTAGCTACATAATGGTAACTCCGAACCTGGGCATGTTTGGTATCGAACCTGGGCATGTTTGGTATCGAACCTGGGCATGTTTGGTATCAAACATGCCAGAATCATACCCCAATTCTGTTGCAGGTATTGGAAGTATGATTCCATGCACTCTGGGGGCTCCTTAGAGGACCCCCAACATTGGTGCCATTAGTCTTACAGGGTTTTCCGGGCAGCCCAGCTGCTGCCACCCCTCAGATGGGTTTCTGCTGGCCTGCTGCTTGATCTGTTCAAGCCCAGGAAGGCAGAACAAAGAATTTCCTTTGGGAGCAAGAAGTAACACCCTTCGGAAATAGGTGTGACTGACTTCGGAGGGGTGGTCTCCCCAAGCCACTGTTTGCTTTGAATGGCACATTTGGTGCCCTCCGTGCATAAACCTGTCCACACCGTTTCAGGGACCCCCAGTCCCTGCTCTGGCGCGAAACTGGACAATGGAAAGGGGAGTGACCACTTCGCTGTCCATCACCACGCTAGGGGTGGTGCCCAGTGCTCCTCCAGAGGGTCCTTGGGTTCTGCCATTTTGTTTCCAAGGTTGGCAGGGAACTCAGGGAGCATCTTAGTGGCCAGGCAGGTGATGTTGGAGCCCCCTCCTGATAGATGCTTACTTGGTTAGGTGACCAATCCCCCTTTCAGGGCTATTTAGGGTCTCTCTCTTGGGTGGGTCCTCAGATTCGGCTTGCAAGATTCCAGCATGACTCCTCTGCAACCTCTGCTTTGACTTCTGGCCTCTGGAACTGCAACTGGAACCTCAAGAACCCGACAAGCTGCTTCCAAGTAGAAAGGACTTTTAAGCAACATTGTTTCCAGGGCTCCTGCCAACTTTACAACATTTTCATAGCCGTTCATCCTCAAAAGACTGCAACTCTTCAGCTGCACAAGAAGAAGAAGGGATCTCCCGTGGAGTGAAGGAGTCACTTTCCTCCAACCGCAGGCACCTACAACAAGCGACGACTGGCTGCGTGGATTCCCTCTCCTGCTGAGCTGCGTAGATCCTGCATCACGGGTGGTGGTCCGGAGTAGTCCTCTTGGTCCTTTCTACCAGCTGTCCAGCTTTGGTGGAAGAAAACCTTTGCCTGACCACACAGGAACCCCGTGCACTGCATCTCTTGCAGCTTCCAAGGCTTGTTCGCATCTCCTCCAACGTGCAGCTCAGGCCCCCAGCACTCCATCCTGCAAAGCACAGCCTGCAGTGTGGTTCTCCTGCGGCGTGGGATCTTCTTTTGTCGTGCTGCGTGGGCTTCTTCCGCGACTCCTGTGTCCCCGTCCTGTGGGTGTGGACTGCCTGCGGCGCTGCGGGTCCCCTCCATGGTTGATTCCTACTGGGCCTCTCTGGTCCCCGGCAGCACCTCTTTTCCACTAACCATGAGTTTGCCTTTGCCAAGGCTTGTTGGTGGAATTCCTGCACCAACACCCATCTGTTATTTTCCTTCCAGTTGAGGGCTTCATCTGTATCCATCAGGAACTCCTCTCCGGCTCCAGGGCTGAGTGCTGACCTGTTCATCACCGTCGAACAACTGCTGCATCCACAGCTGGGTGGGTAATAGCCTCTACTCCTCCTGGACTCCACTGTAACTCTTGGACTTGGTCTCCTCTCACCACGGGTCTTTTTTTTCAGGAATGCACCGCTGCTTTTCTTGCAGTCTTCTCTGGGTGTCTTTTTCTTCTTTTCCTCCTTTTGGGTGGTTTGGGGAAACTCCAGTGTTTTACTCCTGCATTCCTAGTCGCAGGGGGGTACTGTGTTACTTACCTTTGTGGTTTTCTGATACCCTCAGCTCCCCTCTGCACATTTTACTTACCTAGGTGGGGGTACCTTGTTCGCATTCTATTTTTTTTAGTATATGGTTTGTGCTCCACATTGGGTCACTATTGGTTATTGATATTTGCACTGTTTTCTAACCTTTTCCTTGCCTGTTTCTGATTACTAGTGTATATATTTAGTGTATTGCGTACCTCCTAAGGGTGGGTTACCTGTCTAGTATTTTGTGGTGATCTGTTCCAAAAATAAAGTACCTTTATTTTTGTACAACTGAGTGTTTTCTTTTATGTGTGGAAGTGCTGCGTGACTACAGTGGTATTGCATGTGCTTTGCATGTCTCCTAAATAAGCCTTGGCTGCTCATCCACAGCTATCTCTAAAGAGCCTGGTTTGTAGTCACTGCCTACACTTCACTAAGAGGGGATACCTGGAATAAGGTGTAAGTACCATAGGTACCAACCACACACCAGGCCAGCTTCCTACACCGTTGCTCTCAGTCTTGTTTCTGGAGTCTCTCTTCGACTTTAGAGACTATCCTGCAACTGGTTCCAGCACAACCCGAGTTTCTGGGTCCATCTTTCACTCCGCAACAGATTAAAGAGTTAACATAGCCATGCTCCGCCTCTTCGGATCTTTGCCGACTCCCTCTGGTGCACCTTCAGGACCCAGGAGCCAAAAGGACTTCAACCTGGAGTACTGCCAGCAGGTTCGCCCTTGGCACCAGTTAATCTCTGTGAGCCTGTCATAAAGCCTCTGTCTTGGGTCCAGACCATGCCTCCGGTGCCATGGCCCAAACCAGTTCCCAGGACTTACATGCCAGTACCAAATCCATCGACACTGGGTGAGGAGATCCCCATTGGACTCTGACTCTGAGTCAGTGCTGGGTTGACCTCGGCCTAAGCTGCGCCGGTAACAGTTGAGACCCCACTTCCTCCACATGATGTGTGCCTCCACAAAGGAGTAGTAAATAAGAAAATGGGATAAACCTAATAACCCTTGGAACCTGGTTTTACAACTGGAAACAGTGGCTCCATCAGAAGAAGCATTTGTCATCCTAAGCTTCTATGGCAAGATACCCACTGTTAAATTATAGTGCAATCACACTGACTTATTATTTACTGCATTAATATAAAAACAAATTTATAAGACAAAAAAGTGGTAGCTGCTCAAAAAACGGCACAGCGAAAGTGAGGAGTGATACAAAGTGCAAATGTCTGCTAGTGTTTCTTGAAACGACTAACAATTTTATGTCATTGGTGACAGACCAGTGCAATAATTTATTGTAGCGGACTTTAATTTGAAGTTCATTGTATGACACTGCAGTGAACTTAGCATCTCCAGTCATCGTTTTGACCCTTCCAATAACCCAGCGGGTCTTCAGGGAAAAGGGGAGCAACCTGTTGAAGAAAGCATCAAGAAAACAGTTTAACTGCTAGCAGCTTGCAAAACAAATTTGTTTGGTGAAGGAGGGCAACTCTGCATAGATCTTGCTTTCTTCACTTGATAGGACCTCTGAGGTATACAACAAATGGGGGAATCTGTGCACATAAATGAGGACACCTATGTAAGACGATCATGCAATTATCTACCAGTGCTATAGTGCAAATTCAAACGCTACTTCAGTTGTGCGTCTTGTTCACCCAAACAGACCAAAGCAACTATGCATCAGTGTGCCTCATTGTATCAAAACGACAGGCATCAGTACTTATACCCCTGTACTATCATGTTAAGAAAAGGCTGACCCTTTTCTATGGAACATATCAAACATGACAAAAGGTCGCTGACAATCCTTACTTCAGTCTAATCTCATTAAAGGCCATAGCGTAATACCACCAGGAATTCACCTCTCAATGTGACCAAGCAATGTGCACAAGATACAAGAAGTAGTGAAAAACACCAGTCTGCTTCAAAAAAGTTAACAAAGGGTGTAAAGATTCCTGCTTATTATGTTCTTGCCTAGAAAGGAGAAGAAAAAGCTCACCAGTCTCGTAGAAATAATTTCTAAAGAAAAATAGCTTGCTCATGCGTTAACGTGGAGGGCACATTGTAGGAAAGTGCCCCTTTTGGCATGGTTACCCCACTCCCCACTATTTGCCCGATATCTGATGCTAACTTGACTGTGTGCTGGGATCCAGCTAACCAAGCCCCAGCGCCTGTGTTTTTTTCCTAAACTGTAGCATTGCTTTCACAGTAGCAATCCTCTGGTCACTCAGCCAGGTCCCTTGTAAAAGGTAACAGTGGTACCAAGGGCCCTGTGGCCAGGGAACACCAGGAGGAGTGTCCACCCCAGCTGGAATCACCTCTAGGGTGCCCAGAGCTGAGGTGAACCCCTCCTGGCAGAATTTTCCGCCTCGTTTTGGTGAATGTTAGCCAATAGGGTTAGGAATGTGCCCTTCCTCCCTAAAGGGAGTAGACACAGGAAGGGTGTTGCCACCCTCAGGGCCAATAGCCATTGGCTACTGCCTTCTGACCTCTGTAACATTCCTAAATCTAATATTTAGGGGCACCCCTGAACCCTGCTCATCAGATTCCTGGTGACCTGAAAGAAGGACGAAGAGCTGCTCCAGCAGAGAAGACTCCTGACTACAACTGACTTGGCCCCAACCCTACTGGCCCGTCTGCAGCTTCAAGAATCCTGCTACAAAAAGACGATGTATCCTGTAGGGCCAGCGACCTTTACAAACCCCCAGAGGACTGTCTGCCTACCCATGGACCAAGATCTCCTAAAGACAGCGGCCACGTCCACAAAGAATTCTCCAAGAAGGACTCCAGACCCTCCCGGATCCATGAGTCCTGCCCACTCTGCACCCAACGCCCATGGCCTGAGTCCAGGTCCCCAGGCGATTATGACCTCGAGTCCACTCTGGGTTCAACCCTCCTGACCAACATGACGATGCCTGCAGCCTAATTCAGAGGACCGCCCACAAGCAACAGAATCCAGTGAATATTTCTCGATGCCTAAAGGTACCCCGGCACACCCGCAGCCCCCTGGCCTGGGGGACCCCAACTGATGGTCCTGAAACGCTCAGTGGGCTATCTGCTTACCTGTCCAGCCGCTGGTCTTCTTCAGCCAACACCCTGGACCAAGCCTGCAGCATCTTTGTGACCCCTGGGGTTCCTCCATTGATAAGCATTGGGCGCCTGACTTTGTGTTTGCACCCTGCACCCGGCCGCCCCTGTGTTGTTGAGGGTGTGAGTTTTTCGCTGACCTATAAAACTACTTACCTGCAACAGAGATCCTTTTGGTTCTCGAAATAAAGTAACAAAGTATATTTTTTGATACATAAACATTGGCATGGAGATAGTCATTGAGTATGTGCCTCATTTCTTGACTGTGTGTGTACAACAAATGCTTAGCACTACCCTCTGATAAGCCTAAATGCTCGACCACACTACCACAAAAGAGAGCATTAGTATTATCTACTTGAACCTCTGTTAACCCTCTGTGGATCCACTTGACTCTTCTTAGACTATACCTTACTTTGGTATAGTATATACAGAGCCAGCTTCCTACACAGGTGTACTTGCACAAGCTAGAGCCAAAGTTTTCAGATGCAGATGGTCAGGAGCGTTTCAGCTGCGCATGCATATTATGCAAAATTGTCACTTTAGTGCATGCAAGCATATCACGCGCTCTGCCAGACTGCGAGTGAGACAGATCTGGTGACCATAAATAACCTCGTCCAAGAAATCCCTCTAAGTGAAAACATTTCCCTCTAACTAAAAGCATTTAGAATGGCTAATGGGCTAAGTGAAACAATGTAAAAGGTAAAGAGGGCACAAAAACTGAAGAAGTGATGATTGATAATTCTACCAGACACGCACTAAAGTCTACAATGGCTTTGAGACAACCAGATACACTGGCAAAAGACTGGGAAATGAGGCAAAGGGCACATTTTGAAAGTTTTGTTTCTTAGATTCACTCCTTTGTCAGAATAGGGTACATTATTCTACAGTGAGGAGCATATAGAAAAACGTTTTAAAAGCTCATCCGCTTCCTAGGCTATGGTTATGTATAGGGTGACTGAAGTTGTTGACCTTCAGGTCCTCACCTTGGAGGTGAATTCATATGTGTTGACAGAAGTCCTCCAGCTGGGACAGACCTCTTCTGAGACTCTTCTACTTTTTAGTGAGACACTAACTGATACCTTATTGGGAGTCGAGGCCAATCTTTTTTCTGGCACTCCAGTCAACAGGCAGCTAGTGAGACTCCGTCGCCTTAGTGGTGCAGGCCTCCACCTCCAACACTTTTTCGAGTACATACCCCAATAGGGAGTTGAAATGTTTGGGAAGCAAGTTTTCTTCCACTAGCCCGGCTTTCCATTCAGTTAATGCCAGCAAGCTCCTGGCACGCTACTCTCACGCCCTTTTGGACTTGGTGACTCATTTCATCTTTGGTGTCGCTGAAGCTCTCCAACCTGCCTTACCCAGGCCATGCAGCACGGACATGATGCAGGACGGTCATGATGCAGCCAAGTTCCCAAACCACCTTGGCTTGGATATCACTGATTCCATCGGGCAAGCCATTTGCATCAGTGTTGTCATTCACCGCTGCTATTATTTGGTGACGTTCAGTCTTCCCTTATGGACATGTCCTTTGACGGGACTCGCCTATTTGGGGATAAGGCAGATTCCGCTTCAGAACGATTTAAAGTAAGCAGAGCTAGGACAGGCTCTCTTGGTTTATCTGCCCTGCATCTGTAGCATTACCATTCCTTTTGTGGATTTGGTTGAGCTGTCTCGTACTGCCAGCCTCAGCAGGGAATCCAGCAGTTTTGAAGTCGAGGCAGGGGTGCCTGCCTCCCACAGGTTGAACCCCTATCAAGCCCCATCTGCTAAACCCCTTCAGCATGCTTTTAGGGAAGCACAGGCACCTTGTGGGAGGAAGATACAATTTTTCCCGTACACGTAAGCTACAATTTCAGGCAGGTCAGTTCTACAAAATGTTCATAGGGGATATGCCTTACTCTTCCTCTCTGCGTTCTCCTCCTCCCCTACCACTCAGCTGTCCCTTCAAAGACAGATGGAGGGCCATCTCTCCATTTTGTGGCGGGAAGTGTGAGCCCTTATGGTCAAAAGGGCTGTAGAGGGAGTGCCAGGTCCAAAAGTAGGACGTGGTTGTTATTCCCTCTATGTCCTAGTGCCCAAGAAGAATGGGGGCCTTCAGCCTATTCTAGACCTCCACCCTCTCACAGTAGAAATTCATTATGCTCACCCTAGCCCAGGTCTTATCTGCTTCATCCCTGGAGATTGGATGATGGTGTTGAATCTTGAAGGATGCCTGTTTCCATATACCTGTTCTGCTGGCGTTACCTACAGTTTATGGTAGGACAGGAGCCTTTTCAGTTCTCTGCACTCCCATTTGGTCTCACCAGCACCCCTCTGGTGTTTACGAAAGTGATGGCAGTGATTAGAGCTCATCTTCGGGGGTCAGAGGTTTCAGTCTTCCCCTAACTTGATGACTGGCTGTTGAAAACAGCCTTTCCCAAGGCAGTCAGCTACATCCAGACTACCTCCAGCAAACCTCAGGTAATCTTTGTAGTCCACTATCAACGCGCCAAAGTCACACTGACTCCTTCTCAGATATCTGAACCATTCTGGACACGGTTCGGTTTCGTGCTTTTACCCCAGGAAAAAGAATTTAGGACTTTCAGGCTATGATCCAGATCTTTCAACCTCAGTTCTGGATTTCAGTGAGGTCGACCCTGAGGCTGCTGGGACTGATGGCCTTCTGCATCCTGCTGGTCCTGCACACTAGGTGGAATATGTGGACTGTGCAGTGGAATCTAAAGTCCTAGTGTGCCCAACATCAAAGATATCTCTCTAACATTATTCTGATTTAGGAGACTGCACAAGATCTGCAGTGGTGGTAAATGGACCATGATTGGGTCTGTCTCCCTTCCCCACCTAGAGCTGACAGTGGAGAGCGATGCATCACTTCTCGGTTGGGTCGCCATCTGGGAAAGGTGAAGCTCAGAGGCCTTTGGTCTCCAACGTAGTCCTGACTCCATAATCAACCTTCTGGCGCAGGGAGCTCTCCGCTTGGTGCTGAAAACCTTCATTCAATCTGTCAAGGGGAGGCTGGTACAGGTGCTTACGGGCAGCGCCACCTCTATGATGTACAGGAACAAACAAGGAAGAGTGGGAAATGGATCCTGTGCCAGGAGTCTCTGTGCTGCTGGAAATGTTTGGAATCCCAAGGAATCTACCTGCTGTGGAACCACCTGGCAGTCTGCTAGATTGCCAGGTCGGACAAAATCAGCCATCAGCGCCTAGCAGATCACAAGTGGCCATTGCATCCAGAGGTGGCGGAAGGTCTCCTATGCGAATGATGAGAACCTTAGCTCAGTAACTTCACCATCACCTTGCTGGTATTCTGTGCTTCGCGTCACCCCTCCAAGGAGAGACTTCGTAAGTTGGACCCCAGGAGAGGGCTGAGCTTTTTATATAGATCGTACCAAAAAACAGTGTCGACGATCAGCTGTTTGTGGGTGGATTACTGTAGACCGAAAAAAGGCAAGGCTGTGCGAGAGAGTGCTATCTTCCTCTGGACCATGCTATGCATTACGATCTACCACACATTGGCTAAAAAACAGCCACCAGAAGGACTACGTGCTCATTCTACCAGGGCCAATTTGCTACCACTGTTTTGGTATGGGGAGTCCCTGTCCTGGACATTTGCTAGGAGGCTACAGGGGCCTCCCTCCATGCATTCAGGAAGCACCTTTTTCTGGACGGTCTGGTTTGCTGAGAAGGGCATTTTTCCCACTCTGTCTGGCACGACTCTCTGGTTTGAGTACATGCAAAGACCCATCTCCTAAATAGGCAATTTCTCAAATAAATACTGCTTTAATATCTATTGAAATGGTGAGAAATCTGCAAGTAGAGGAATATGTTACTTACATTTGGTAATAAACTTTCAGGTAGGGACTGTATCTAGCCTCAAATTCCTCACTGGCCCTCCTTTCTTCCCCATTTTGTGACTGGACTGTATCCATTAATATGATTCCAAGTCTAGGAATGTGCACACTGGTCCCACTAAATTGCTTTTGGGGCTCTGTGTAAGGAAACGCCTCTTTTCATATGGTCACCCCCAAGTTTTTCGACTGATACTGCTGGTTTTTCAACTGAGAGTGCACTGAGACCTGCTAGTCAGACCTCAGTGCCAGTGTTCTGACGCTAAAGTGTATGTTGTATGGGCTGCACGCTATAGGAAGGTGGCTCTGTATATAGTTTATCAAAGTGAGATATAATGTGCACAGAGTCCAGGGGTTACCCAGTGGCTTAACTGAGGGTAAAGTAGAATATCGACAGTACTTTGTTTGAAATAGGTAAGTAATACAGTTGAATTATTGGCAATAATCTGTTTTAAAAAAGGACACAGTGCAATTTTCAGAAACAGTCCCTGGGGGGGAAGAAATGTTAGGTCATTTAACAGGTAAGTACAACACTTACAGTTTCAGTCTCTGGGTTTTAGGAAGTCCACTGGTTGGGGTTCAAGTTATCCCCAAACACCCACCACCAGCAACACAAGGCCGGTCAGGTGCAGAGGTCAAAGTTGAGCAAATTTAACGTGAGCTACTATGGAGACAGGGTTCTTGGAATCAGGCTTGTGGCTCAGGGGGCAGACCAGGGAGGATTAGAAGAGCACTGAAGGGGCCACAAGTAGGCACCAGACACACACCCTCAGTGGCACAGGGGCGGCCGGGTGCAAACAGGGTGTTGGGTTTTCAATGCTGGTCTATGAGGAGACCCCGGGGGTCACTCAGTGGCTGCAGGCAAGGTCCGGGGGTTGTCTCAGGCACACCACAAGTTGGACAGGGAGGGCCTTATGCTGAATGTAGATGCACCGGGGGTCTGGTTCTCCAAGGCCTGGGGGCTGCGGGTGCAGTGTGTCTTCAGGAATCGTATATCTTCGTCCGGAGCTTTGCAGTCAGGGGGGGTCCTCAAGACTCCCTCTGCAGACATCGTTGTGGAGAAGTAAACCCAGGGTGGGCACTTGCTCGCAATCTCCTGGGGACCCTCTCTTGCCAGGTGGACCACCTTGACACATGCCTTGGGCATCAGGTGCACAGGGGTCCAGACTCACGCATCCAGAGTGAGGTGGAAGTCCTTGGTTGTAGGTTTTCTTAGACACAGCCACTGTCCTCAGGAGTTTATGGTCCTATTAGGTGCAGGGCAGTCCTCTGGAGTTGGCAGATGTCAATGGTCCCGCTGGACGGGTCGCTGGTCTTTGGCAGGTTCTTTGAAGCAGGAGACAGGCTGGTAGGGCTGGGGCCAAAGCAGTTGTCGTCTTCCTTCTTCTCTGCTGGGGGATTCAGCTTAGCAGTCCTTCTTCTTCTTGTTAGGTCGCCAGGAATCTGGTGAGCTGTGTTAAGGGAGGCCCTTAAATCCTAGATTTAGGGGTGTTTTAGGGGTCAGAGGGCAGCAGCCAATGGCTGCAGTCCCTGAGGATAACCCTCCTTGTGCCCACTCCCTTGGGGGGGCACAAACCTAGTCCTATTGGTCCCTGTCTTCCAAACCAAGATGGAGGATTCAGCAGGGAGGAGGTCACCTCAACTCTGGACTCCTTAGGGGTGGTCCTGGCTGGGGTGGTCACTCCTCCTTCTTTGCCATAATTTTCCCGTCTGACTTTCTGCCAAAAGCGGGGCTTTGCCCGGGGGGTGGCGGACATCTCCACTACCTGGAGTGCCCTGGGGAACTATAATCTGAGGCTTGAGCCTTTGAGGCTCACTGCTAGGTGTTACAGTTCCTGTAAGGGGGAGGTGTGAAGCACCTCCACCCAGGACAGGCTTTGTTTCTGACCCTAGAGTGCACAAAGGGCACTCCAGTGGTCAGAAACGTATCTGAAAGTGGCAGGCTGGCACAGACCGGTCAGTCCTACACTAGCAGTTGGGCTAACATACAGGGGGCATCTCTAAGATGCCCCTGTGTGCATTTTTCAATAAATCCCACACTGGCATCAGTGTGGGTTTATTGTGCTGAGGAGTTTGATATCAAACTTCCCAGTATTCAGTGAAGCCATTATGGAGCTGTGGAGGTCGGAATGGCAAACTCCCAGACCGTATTCTCAATATGGCTCCACTGCACTTACAATGTCTAAAGATGTACTTAGACACTGTAGGGGCATATTGCTCATGCAGCTTTGCCCTCACCTGTGGTATAGTGCACCCTGCCTTAGGGCTGTAAGGCCTGCTAGAGGGGTGACTTACCTATGCCACAGGCAGTGATTTGTGGGCATGGCACCCTGAGACTTTGTCTTTTTCTCCTCTCCAGCACACACAAGCTGCAAGGCAGTGTTTATGTGCTTGGTTAGGGGCCCCCTAGGGTGGCATAATACATGCTACAGCCTTTAGAGACCTTCCCTGGCCACAGGGCCCTTGGTACCATAGGTACCTTTTACAAGGGACTTAATTGTGTGCCGGGGTTGTGCCAATTGTGGAAAAAAGGTACAGTTTTAGGGAAAGAACACTGGGCCTGGGGCCTGGTTAGCAGGATCCCAGCCCTCTTTCAATCAAAGTTGGCATCAACACTGGGCAAAATGTGTGTGGGGGGGTAACCATGCCAACCGTGGCCCTTTCCTACACACGCAATTAGAAATGGCTAACTTACCTGTAAGTCCCTAGCATACACTAACTTGCTACTCAGGGAATGTAGGTTACAGGGGTGACCCAGGGCTTGTAGTACTGGTTGTGCTACCCTGGATGCCTTCCTTGTAAAATGTCCCCCATTCCACCTTTGCAGACTGGTAGAGTATTCGTGCACTGCTAGCCCAACTTTGCCATTGAAACAATGTCAAAGTCAGTGCTTCCCCTGTACATCTGTTAAAAGGTTATGAACTGGCAGGCCTTCCGAGTCCTGAGAGCAGGGTACAACAAATGTTGAAGGTGGGTCATGTATTTTACATGTCCTGACAGTGAACATGCAAAACTACTGTCGCCCGATTGACGAATAGAGGATTACATGCTGACTCCTCAGCTGTGCTAACTCCTATATGGTGCAACCAAAGTGGGTACTCTGGGATATAAAACCGCTCATTACATTAGGCATGACTGGTATCTCAAGTCAAAAGAGATGTGCCATTGACTCACAGAAAGGAGAACAGAGTAATTGCAGGCCACAGAGGAGTTACCTCCTTACTGCAGGAAGCCACTTCGGTGTTAGCACCAAAAGGCAAGCTTTAAAGTAGAAGCCACCTTTGAAGGGCAGATGTTTAACACCCAGGAGTAGGGATGACCCATTCTTTCGGCATGTAAATCAAAAAGGTACACTGTTCCACAAGAGAAAACAAAGATCCACTAGGCACTTCTAACGATAGAAGCAAGAGCCCTCACTCATCCATTGCATGTCATGCTTCATCATAGGGCTAGCTCATCCTCAGACTGGTGCGTCAATGCCTGACGGGCCTTGCAAGGGGGCTCTTTGCCTGCAAGCTTAATTTGTAGTGTGTGCCGTGGTTAAAGCATGTAGGGATAAATTTAAACCTACAGTTGAAAAGGAGTTGGAGAAAGAAACGCTAACATTGTCTATAGAACCTCAAAAACCTATATTTTATTGATCGTAAGGGGTCTCGTTCAAGGATAAAAACACAAGGGAGTGAGATGGAGATAATGTTCCACCACTCTCCCAAAACACTGAAGGGTGATAGAAGAGTTTTCCTTCAACTACTAGTAAAGGTCAACATGTTTCACGCTTAAAAAGTCTGTGCGGATCAAGTGGCGTTTCATCAGGACCAATGAAATGAACATCTCCTAAGGTACACTACATTCCAAACTGTGTTAAGGGGATATGTGTAAGAAGTTCTGAATTTAACTTACTCAAAGAGCTATGCATCTAACAGTTTAGATAGATAAGGACCTGTGGAAACAAAACAAAAAGAGCAGACCAACAAGTGTATGGTAAGATCAAATACACATATAATATTGGACACACAAAGTGTTGTGACATTCGATGATGACATGCTGCCATGCTTGGTGGAAAGGCAAACTAAAGGTAACAACTGCTTACCCTCCTCTATTAGAGGCGGGGCTCCATGGGAACATGTGTACCAAAGGACTGTTGTCGCTTCTACATAAATACAAAAAGTATATTAATATCACTACTGGTGAAATACAGGGTAGGGGTATGCCTCCCGGAGTAGCTGTGTGATACTAATTCAATATCACTACTAATAAACGTATTTGAATATGAGAGGAACCGTGTAACTTAGACAGGCAAAATATGTAAACCACAGAGGTGACTCAGTGCCTTATGTCTGCCCACCTTCAGTGTCACTGTCACAGAAATATAGAACAATATACAGGCCAAGAAAAGAGGGTGGCATAATACTAAATACTGACACAGCCTCATTGATAGTGAAACAGTATCCAATAAAATGTGGATAAAGTAACGCACTATACTATTCTCTCTGACTCTTGCATACCTCAAACAAATATGTGTACATAAAGATCAGTGTCTAATGATCGTGAGGAAAACAGCAGAAACTCACTGGGAGCATCGGTACTTAGTTAGATGCGAAGGTCCATGTACGGTGACCTACACTGTGGCCACATTCTGGAAAGTAAAAGGTGAAGGCGGCTGGTAGGTCAAATAGTAAGGGTACTGCACAGGCTGCAATCAGCTGTGGACCCCACGTCATGTGAGCAGGTATCATGGCAATGAAGTCCCGCCCTCTGGGTAAAAAAAAATAAACAAAGGACCAGTAGCCCGTCTCAGAATACAGACGGGAAGAAACAAACAACGGACATTGTGTTGTATAAAAACATATCTTAGCAACAAAACACCGTCCTCAGTACAAAATAAAAATAAAGTTCGGACCAGTAATATGTCTCGGCATTCAGACGAAAAAACTAATACAAGTCAAAACGTTGCAAAAAAAATAAAAAGATCGTATTGCCAGATGGTTTCAAAATAAGATCGTATTGCAAGATCGTAGATGTAGAGACAGTCCAATTAGCATATTAATATTGGTCCTAGCGGAGAGTCAAAATGGGAGAGAGAAGGAGGTGGGAAAAAGACAAAAAGGACATATGAGAATGAGCTGAATAGTTTGCTCAGGCATACATATATATATATATATATATAATGACAGCACAATAAGGGCACCAAATAACATGTTGTAAGTGACACCATAAAGGTAAATTTTGTGACCGGCACAGGAATACTTGGTGGTCTTAATAGTCACTATCGTGAGCTAGTAGAATCTATATGGCCACCACCGTTTAATAAAGAAACTTCACTGTGGTAATCCTATGCTATATTCCAATACAGTACCAGAGCCTGAGTACCGGAGTGGAGAGGGAACCCATCAAGTGTTAGGAAGGAAACTCATCTATGGAATATCATCGTTAAGTCCGTAGACGTGGGTCCCAAGTTTGAACACCCAACGTTGTTCTCTTTCTAGTCGAGTTTTGGAATCATTCACTACGTGATTGGGTGTTTCCAGAACTACCCACCACATATCATTAGGAGTGTGGTTTTTGTCAAGATAGTGGACACTTAGTTTGGTAGTAGATCATCCACATCTAATGTTACTACAGTGTTCATTAATCCTAACCTTCACTGGTCTTGTGGTCATTCCAATGTAAGGTAGATGACAGGGGCACGTAATCATGTAAATGCAATTATGAGTATTGCAATTAGTGTGTTTCAAAAGGCGCCATCTGCCTATAGGTTCCAAATCAATTGCATCAACCCTTTTGGTCAGTGAACATACATTACAACTACCACACGGATGGTGACTTAATACTGGTGGGAGTTGCCACAGTATCGCCCAACTAGGTTCTGAGCGGACAGTCATAGAGCTGGTATGCACTACCAAATCCTTTATATTTCTTGTCCTCTTAAAGGCAAACAAAGGTTTGGGTATTGACACCCCACCACTTCTGAGTATAGGCCATTGGTTGTTTATAAGCTTTTTTTATGGTGTTTGACAAAGGGGTGTAAGTGGAAACGCAAGTTAATCGGGTGTCTGGGTTCTTGGGTTCACTTCTCAATAATGCCTCTCTGTGATTGTTGCGTGCCCGTTTGCGAGACGTGTTAATTATCTGGCGTGGATAGTGTCGCTCATTCAACCTTAATGAGAGGTCATCAACTTGTGCTTCAAAAGTGGAAATGTTACTGCAATTACAGCGTAGCTGTAGGAATTGACCAATACAGTAAATTATTCCATAGGGCCTGTGGATGGTGACTTTCATATAGCAGTAGACTATTACAATCTGTTGTCTTCTGATAGGTACAGATCTCCAGTTTGCCCTGGTTAATGGTGATCATGAGGTCTAGAAAGGAAATCCTGGTCACTGAAGCGGCCGAAGTGAACCTTAAGAAGGGATCCAGCCCGTTAATCCAGGCCGTATAAGAATCAACCTGCTATGTCTGACCCTGCCAAATGATCAAGATATCGTATATATATTGACCCCATAGTCTGATATTATCAACAAACGGATTGGAGTTATTAAGTGTAAATAGTTGTTCAAAATGATACATATAAAGGCAGGCCAAGCAGGGCGCAAAGATGCTAACCGTAGATGTCCTACATATCTGGTGATAGAGCTGTTTTTTGATCCATAAGAAATTTTCAGTCAGGGCTAGAGACTCACATTGCATAATAAAGTCAATTGTTGTTGGGAAGTCCACGTGCTGCTAGACAGAGCATCTTGAACCACCTGTAATGTTGCTTCTTGAGGAATGTTAGTGTACAAAGCTTCCACGTCAAGGCTTATCAGGGCATTCACTTGTTCAGTGGCATTGATAGAATTAATGAGAATGAAGACATCTTTGGTGTCTTTCAAAAACGTAGAAGCCTCGCATACAATAGTTTGGAGGAAGTGGTCACAGAAGGTGAGAAGGGTTCCAAGACAGATCCTATTCCTGAGACAATAAGGTGTCCTGGTGGGGGCAGTCTACCCTTGTGGATCTTAGCGAGGCAGTAAAAGTGAGGAGTACGAGGATTGTAAGTCTCCAAAAATTCGGCTTCTACTTCATTAATCACAGTACGAATTTGGAGTTGTAATCTCTCAGTGGGATCTCGTTTAATAGGGGCATAGTAGGTGGAATCACTCTAGAGACGTAAGCATTCCTGTCTATATTCATGAGAATCAAGGACAACAATGGCTCCTCCCTTGTCTGCCGGTTTAATTGCAATGGGTCAAGTGCCAGTGTCTTGATCATCTCGTTTACTTGAAGGAATGTTGACAAAATTATGTTTTGTGCGTAGTTTACTCAAATCTGTTAGGACTGCCTTTTCAAATGCGAGAAGCTTGCAGGCCATTGCTGAAGTAGGAGGAATGAAAGAAGATGGATTTCTGAGTCCAGAATCCTCCCTCCGTGACCAACAGGTTTGTCCGTAAAGAAAAAGTGTAGGCGGATTTTTCTAAAAAAAAAAAATTGGGAGAGCTCGCAGTTAAGACCAAAGGAATCTTCCTTAGGGGTAGGCACAACGCCTAGCCCTTTATTGAGAGCACGGACTTCATCTGTCAAAAGTTGTCTAGAAGACAGGTTGACAACTAAGTTCTCATTGGCTGGTTCCTGCCTTGGCTCCTGGTAACCATTTGTAGTTCTTCTTTTGCCCAGTGTACATTCTGTCCTCTTCTCCTCTGCCCCGGCCTAATAAAGGCACATAAGGCATCATCGGGCTTGGTTGATGGAGCTGATAGGGAGGTTGCCATGTTAATGTACAGGAAACTGAGGTAGATTGTAGTAGGGTTGTGGTACACCCTCGTCAGTGCTCCACCCGTCCGAAGAGGAGCTGCTACTATAAGTATGTGGTTTCCTGTTGGAGGAGGCAGACTCCTCATAGGAACGTGATTGTGTGTCGCCCTCATAGTCATCTTTGATGTAGGGCTATACCTTTTCTTTACTGAATTTGGTAATGTCTTTTTGCAATTTGATAATTTTCTGTAGGAATACAGGATGGCACAAGGTGCAGCAAGAGTAAGTATGACCAAACTGGTTTTCTTAGGGGCATGTACCCCTGAGGTTGAATTGCTTGACGACTGCTTGTTCCGTGGAGGTAACTGTTTCTAAGAATCTTTCTTGACCCCCTGACTAGCTCCCTGCCGGAGTTGGTTTGCCCAAATATTTCTGCCTGATTGCATTAACACTTACTCTTGTTTCCTTGGAAAAGTTTCTAAGTGTCAAATTTGTTGAACTTGGCAAGGCTTCTTTGCGTTTGAGTGAAAATGCTTCGATTTAATATTACTTGTAAAAGCCATGTCTCTTAAACCCCTCCATTTTTTGTTGTGGTGTCTAAATTCTAATAAAAATATAGTCTATTTTTATAAATTTGGTTTCTGATATCTTAAGTGTCATGTCGATCTCTTCTGCAGTTGTTTTGGTCCTGTTTACATGCTTTACACCAGTTTCCTCTGTTGTAAGCCTTGCTGCTCAGTGCCACATCTGCCTCAGATTGAGCTAAGGGTTTGACAGGCAAAACCTACTGGTCTTAAAGGGGTTGGTAGGTGTATTATGTATTACACAGTGAGGTCGCATAACCACACCTTATAATACACCTCATTTCCTCAGTATCAGGGGGTGCGGACACTATCTGACAGAGACTTCTACTTGCAGATTCCTTGCATTTTGTTTACCCCAGGTGTTGGACTGATACTGGAGATTTTCATGAGCAGTACCTCTGCATACCATTAGGTGGCATTGATCGACTGTGTCCATCGTTCACGTCATCTGTAGGAAAATGGCCCTTCTTAGAATTGCCCCCCACTTTTTGCCTGATATTGATGCTTACTTGACAGAATGTGCTGGGACCCTGCTAACCAGGCCCCAGCACCAGTGTTTTATCACTAAAAATGTACCATTGTTTCCACAATTGGCGCACCCCTGGCACACAGATAAGTCCCTTGTAAAAGGTACCAGTGGTATCAAGGGCCCTGTGACCAGGGAAGGTCCCTAAGTGCTACAGCATGTGTTGTGCCACACTAAGGGACCCATCACCTAACACATGCACTTTGCCATTGCAGATTGTGTGTGTTGGTGGAGAGAAAAAGGCAAAATCGACATGGCATCCCCCTCAGGGTCTCATGAACACAAAACACTGCCTGTGGCATAGGTAAGTCACCCCTCTGGCAGGCGTTAAAGCCCTAAGGTAGGGTGCACCACACCACAGGTGAGGGCATAGCTGCATGAGCAATATGCCCCTACAGTGTCTAAGCCCATTCTTAGACATTGTAAGTACAGTGTGGCCATATTAAGTATATGGTCTGGGAGTTTGTCAGAATGAACTCCTCAGTTCCATAATGGCTACACTGATTACTGGGAAGTTTGGTATCAAACTTCTCAGAATAATAAACCCACACTGATGCCAGTGTTGGATTTATTCAAAAAGGCACACAGATGGCATCTTAGAGATAACCCCTGTATTTTACCCAATCCTTCAGTGCAGCACTGACTGGTCTGTGCCAGCCTGCCACTGAGACGAGTTTCTGACCCCCTGAGAGCCTTTGTGCTTTCTGAGGCCAGAAACAAAGCCTGCACTGGGTGGAGGTGCTTCACACCTCCCCCCTGCAAGAACTGTAACACTTAGCGGTGAGCCTCAAAAGCTCAGGCTTTGTGTTACAATGCCCCAGGGCACTCAGCTAGTGGAGATGCCCATCCCCTGGACAAAGACCCACTTTTGGCAACAAGTCCAGAGGGATAATTAGGAAAAACAAGGAGGAGTCCCCACCTCAGCCAGAACCACCCCTAAGGTGTCCAGAGCTGAAGTCACCCCCTCCTTGCAGAATCCTCCATCTTGGCTTGGGGGATCAGGGCCAATAGGGTTAGGAATGTGCTCCCCTCCCCAAAGGGAGTGAACACAATGAGGGTGTAGCCACCCTCAGGGACTGTAGCCATTGGCTAATGCCTCGTGACCCTAACACACCCCTAAATGTAGTATTTAGGGGTGACCCTGAACCCAGCTCTTCAGATTCCTGAGGACCTCAAGAAAGGAGGACTGCTGAGCTGAAAACCCCACAGAGAAGAGAAGGAGACAACAACTGACTCGGGCCCCAGCCCTACCGGCCCGTCTCCTGCTTCAAAAAGCTGCTAGAAAAGAAGCAACGCTTTCTGCAGGACCAACGACCCCTGAAAAGCCTCCAGGGGACTGCCTGCTTCACAGAGGACCAAGAAACTCCAGTGGACAGCAAATCTGCCCAAAGAAAACACCAAGAACCCATCTTTAAAGAGACTCTCACCTCACTCCAGAAGCGTGAGTCCAACTACTCTGCACCCGACGCCCCCGGCCCGTGTCCAGAGAAACCAACTATCCAGAGAAGACCTCCAGGCTACTCCGACAACGTGTCCACCCTGGGCTGACCTCTCTGTACCCCCACGACACCACCTGCAGAGGTATCCCCGAGGACCCCCCCTGCCGCAACTGCCCGGGACGAAGATATCTGACGTCTGGAGAAGCAATGCACCTGCAGCCCCCAGGCCCGTGAGAAACCGACCATAGGTGCAGCAATGACCAGCAGGCGTCCCTCACTCTTGCCCAGTCGGTGGCTTGCTCAAGAGGCCCCCCTGTGCTCTGCCTGCAGCGCCTAAGTGACCCCCGGGTCTCTCCATAGTTCTATTGAGAACCCGACGCCCTTTTGGCACACTGCACCTGGCTGCCCCCGTGCCGCTGAGAGTGTGGTTTTTGTGCCTACTTGGGGCCTCTCCAATACTTCTCCAAGCCCCCCTGGTCTGCCCTCCGACAACGCGGGTACTTACCTGCAGGCCGATTGGAACCGGAGTACCCCCTGTCTCCACAGACGCCCACGTTATTTTGGCTCCTGTTTGACCTCTGCACCTGACTGGCCCTATATTGCTTGGGCTGGGTTTTGGGGTTGCCTTGAACCCCCCGTGGTGGGCTACCTATGCCCTGGAGACTGAACCTGTAAGTGTGGTATTTACCTAAAAAAAACTGTACTTTACTTACCTCCCCCAGGAACTGTTGACAATCGCAGTGTCCACTTTTAAAATAGTTTTTTGCCATTTTAAAGAAAACTGAGTACAATATTGAATCTATTCAAAGTCCCAAGTATTATTATGCAAAGTACCTTTCAGTTGATGTACTTACCTGCTAAATGAACCTTGTGGTTCTAGAAATAAATTAACGAAAGAATATTTTTCTATATTAAAGCCTATTGGCATGGAGGTAAGTTATTGAGTGTGTGTTTTCACTTATTGCTTGTGTGTGTACAACAAATGCTTAACACTATCCTCTGATAAGCCCAACTGCTCGACCACTACCACAAATAGAGCATCAGTATTATCTATTATTGCCTCTGTCAAGCCCCTGGGGAACCCCTGGACTCTGTGCACACTATATCTCACTTTGATATATTATATACAGAGCCAGCTTCCTACATCATCCGTGCCAGTTCCCAAATATATGCGCCATCCCGACGTGCTGATTTCCGTTCTTTTCTTTCCATGACATCAAGTGCTGATCTGAAGAGAGCTACCCCTCAGTCAATTTTTGATGAGCTTTTTTGTCTTTGTGACAAAGATTTCAAGTGTTCTGCTCCTGGTGTGTCGAGGATGTCATCTAGAAAGACCAACTTCAAGCCCTGTAGATCCTGTCATCAGGCAATGTCGGTGATGGATCTGCACGTTGTGTGTCTTTGGTGCGTAGAGTGCAACCACAACCCATAGGTCTTAGTGTCAGGGCATGCATCTGAAGGCAGCGGTTATGCTGTGGTGGTGAGAAGAGTGGCTGAGGTCCTGGAACTTAAACTGCCTTCAGTGGCTGTCAAGACTATCCTTCCGATAGAGGTGCTACAGCTGGCAGCTTCCACCTACAAACCCAGCACAGGAGCTTCTGCGGACAGGACGATTGCTTGCCACCAGCTCCAGGCGACCCCTGTTTCCTGATGCAACACCCCATCCCTGAGAGCTTGGTGGTTGAAGCCTCTACCTTCCAGGGCACGTGACCTTAGGCACCCCTGGATAAGGAATCCAAAAGTTGGACTCACTACATGCGGGATGCAACTTCCTCGTGGATCAGGTGGTCAGCGGTCTGGCAAGTCTCACATCCCAACCCCTTCTGCAACAGCCGCTAAACTGCTAAAGTCTGACTCTGCCCACCACTGCCAGTTAGCAGCAGGATTTGCTATCACCTGCTCTGCTGGCAATCCATCACATCAGACAGGTGGATTTTGCAAATAATCTGAAGGGGCTGCTCCCTCCCCTTCAAGCACATGCAGTTGTTGAGGAAGTTACAACCTGCTACAGAAAGGAGCCATAGAAAAGATTCCAAAAGAGTGGAGTCCTACTCTGGACAGCTCGGTCTCTTTCTAAGAAAACAACCTTTCTGGTTGGGGATGCTCCAAGAGTTATTACTACTCCTAATGAGGAACAAATACATGGCATCATTAGATCTCCAGGGTGCTTATTTCCAATTTGCAACTCGCTGACTACACAGCAAGCATCTGTACTATTCAAGGTAGCTGTTTGTCTCTACCAATATAGAGTTCTTCCTCTTGACATAAGTTCTGCATCCAGGTATCTTCACCAAATGCATGACACCAGCTGCAGCCCACCTTCAGCGTCTAGGACATCAGGGCTATCTACCCTTTTTTTAAGTGACTGGATGATCAAAGGAAGATCTATATCCTCTATAAAAAAGCTCAATATCAGCCTCTATCAGACTTCAAGTCGCTAGGTCTCTAAATCAATTAAATCAAAACTTTCCTTACGCCATCTCAAAGTATCCACTTCTTAGGCGCAATAATAGACACCAGGAAAATAAAAATATGTTCGTTGACAGATGAATAGGTCTAGCTTTGCTAGAAAGGCAGTTACTGAAGCAAATATAAATTAAAGTATGTCTACTGGAATATTTTCTAGGTATTATGCCCTCATATGTAGTAATAATACTGTTCTGCAGACTGCATGCAAATCCTATCGAGAAGGAATTGGAAGAGCAGTGGGTTCAGATTTTGGGCTCTTTTTTAAGACTAAGTAGCTATACTTCCACAAATGGAACAACCTTTCCTTTGTAGCTGGTAGTCACAATTAGAGAATACAAGATCTGATAGAGACTTCTAGCTGCAGGTTCCTTACCTTTGTATTCTCCCCAGGTGTCAGACTGGATCCGCAAGATTTTTGTGAGCAAGTACCTCTGTGTATTGTTAGGTGGCTTTAATCTGCTCTACTTAAGTCGGCGCTGTTGGATATGATATTTTGGGTCCTACGTAGGCGCACCCCAGCTCTTTTCTTTCTGCGCCAGCTAACCGCTGATCCAAAGAGAGCTACCCTTCAGCCAATTTTTGACTGGCTTTTTTTTTTCTTTTTCTAGAGTATTTTCCAAGTTTACTCCTGATGAGTTGAGGATGTCTTCTAGAAAGACTGTATTCAAGCCCTGCGTGTCCTGTCATCACTGACGTGGCGGATCATCACCTTGTGTATCTTTGGTGCCAGGAGCGCAACCATGACCCGAAGTTGTGTTCCGAGTGCTGGACCATGCATCCAAAGGCTTTTAGGGAGCTGTCCCTAAGGCTATTGGCGGCCTGGCATTCTACTTCGCACATTTCAAGATTCTGGTCGAGAGGAAGGTCCCGGGATCGGTCACGGAGTCAGAAGTCATCGTCGTCCCACTGCAAGTCCCCGGGACAGGCGGCTAAGTCAAGGCACAAGAAAGAAATCTAAGAAGTCGAGCTGCAAGTCCCCAGGACGAGCGGCTAAGTCAAGGCACGAGAAAGAAATCTAAGAAGTCGAGGTGCTCTTTGACTTCTTGGCTGTTGAGTTTCCAGGAGCCAGAGCAACCCCTGCCCAACTCATAGGTCTGTGAGGTTGTGCGCCTCATTTTTGGGCAGCCTGACACTGCTTGTCCGCCTTCTGGTCCCATACAGTCAGATGGGACCTCTTTGGGTTCTATGCCAGCGGCTTCAGCCTCTGTGCCAAGAGGCTTCCCAGGATCCAGCCGTGGTTCCAGACCAGCGCTGGTCGTACCACCTCAACCTTCCCCAGTGCTACTCCCAATGCTCCTGCCCACGGAGGCACCATCTCCATTGCAATCACCGACTCCGACACTGAGCTGAATAGGCATCGCACAACGCTAGCACCAGCAGGAGCTTTACCTCCTCGATCGGATCCTGAGCCCTTTTCTTATGGGCTAGGCTTCGGTGATAAATGGAAGGGATCGCTGGACCCTTAAGAATACCAGCCCCAAGAAACAATATTCTTGCATGAAGACTTGGGCGAAACCAGCGAACTTGATACTTCTCCAGATACTAGCCTGCTTTCTCCCTCTACTGTGGTATGAAGGAGGGAGTTTCTTACGCTGTGGTGGTGAGGATGGCAGCTGAGGTCATGGACCTTCATCTGCCCTCGGTTGCCATCAAGAATAATCTCATGACAGAGGTGCTGCAACCGGGAGCTTCCACCTCAGAAATCCTGCTCCCATTCAGTAAGGCCCTCATTTAATTCCTACTGGTACCTGGTCTAAACCCAGCACAGGAGCTCCTGTGAACATGGCCATTGACCGTCGCCATCACCTGCACCTGGGGAACCAAGTTTCTTGATGTAGAAGGGCTGGCTAAGTTTCTGGTGTACACCTATGGTGTGGCACTCTATACTGAGTCCAGGCAACCCTTAGTGATAGTTAATAGGTGTCCAGATAGCAGAAGCTCTCTAGGGCTAGCTGAGGGGAGCAGCTAAACCTTATCCAGGAGGACTGTAAGCACTTGCAATACCACAGTAGTCAGACACTAACTCACTCACATGAAAGAACCACACAAGTGTTGCAAAAATAAAGGATGCTGTATTACAGCACTACTACTAAACCAACATTGGTATATCTCCCTCTGGAGATATTACACACAATATATACACACAAAATAAACGTCAGTATTAGCATAAAAATATACAGGGCCCTAGAGGAGGGCCAAACCATTTACTAAAAAAGTGGAATGTTAAATAGTGACTCCAGCCAATGTAAGTGTGGTAGTTAGCTAGGGGGTTTAGGAACACCAGAGATAAGTACAGTAAGAGTCTCCAGCAACCAGAAGTAAGTCAGTTACCCACCCAGTTGTCTCATTGGCCAGAGTGTAGTGGTTGGAGTTCATGGAATTCAGGACCCTTCCCAGCGGACCCAGAGGAAACCAGCAGGCAAAAGGATAGATGAAGAGTGCCCCTATCCCAGGATACCCAGAAGACAGGAGTGCCTACACCAGGGACCCAGATGCAGAGGTCATAAGGGGCTCTCTCTGAAGACTGTGGATGCCTTGGATTGTCCAGTTGCTGCCACGACCCGTGGTCAAGGCCAGTGGAACCTAGAGACTGATTCCGGATGTGGAGGAGCTGCAAAGGAAAGGGACTGAGTCCAGCACACTTGGAGGTGCCCAGGTAGTGCAGGTAGCAATGCCCACCTTTCTGAAGATGAAGTTCCTGCAATTCGATGGAAGAAGTCCAGCTGTGAGATCCTGGAGTTTCAGAAGATCTCAGGAGTCACCTACAAGCTGTTCTTTGACGGTCGCCGGATTGCAGGAGGGTTAATAAGCAGTCAGGTCACCAACAAGCAATAGAAATGCAAACAGGAGTTGAAGGAGAGTTTGCATAGTTTTGAGGACCAGCAACGTCCAGGAGTCTCTACCCAGGAGGGCGAGTCAGAGCTGGCCCTGTGCACACAGGAAGGCCACGAGAAATGGATGAAGCCCCCTAGAGTGACCCACAGGAGCTGAACACAGGGAGTCACAAGGTGGCCTCACCAGCCTAGCAAAACAGAAGTCCCATGTCGCAGGAGTTGCAGGACAGGAGCTGATCTTCGGTTTGCAGTATGCTGGAGGCTGGGGCTTCTTGGAGCCTGAAGATCTCCTGGAGGAAGAGTCAACAAGCCTTGGCAAGTGCAACGGTTGCAGTGCACAGCTTTGCCTGTCCAGTGGCAAGAGCAGGGGTCCACAGTCTCCCAACTTGGATAGAAGACCAGCAGGACCCAGAGGAGACCACAGGCTTACCGCCACCTGTGTTGCAGGATCTTCAGAAGTCCGTGGACAGCACACCCCACCAGCTGGTCAATATTTCCTTGAGGTGTGCCTACGGTTGCAGGGGTGTGACTCCTTCACTCCAGGGGAGAATCCTTCGTGCTTCCTGGTGCAAGCAGTGCCCTTGTGACCCTGGAAGATGCACAGCCTTGGATGTTGCAGAATTCTTGCAAGATCTGGACAAATAATGTTGCAATGGGACCCTTCCCACCAGAAGCAGACTTGCTCAGTTCCAGCGAAGACCAGCAGCAGTTCCAGAGGCCAGGAGCAGGTGTTCCTTGTAGGGTCTTACTTGACGAGTCTGGGGACCCACCTACAAGGGAGCCCTTAAGTACCTCTAAAAGGGGGTTGGTCACTCCCTGCAGTGACCCACCTATCATAGGGGGTAGGGATGTAATCTATCTGCTCCCAGGGGCCTCTGCACATCTTTTCAAGATGGCAGACTCAAGTGGCCAACTGACAGAGCTCTGTGCACTTCCCTAGGGGAGGAGATGGACATGGGGGTGGCCCAGTCCCTTGTCCTTTGTGCAGGTCAGCGCCAGAGCGTGAACTGGGGGTTCCTGAACTGGTGCGAATCGAATTATGCAAGGAGGGCACCTGACATGCCCTTCAAAGCAGTCTAGTGGTGCTCAGAGGCCACCCCACCATTGTCCTTAGACACCTAATACACAGGGGGAGGTGGTCACACCTCTCCCTTGCAGGAAATCCTCTGTTCTGCCCTCCTCTGCCTGAGCCAGCCTCACCAGCAGGAGGGCAGAACAGTGTCTGGGGTTAGCAGCAGCGTGGGCTAGCAGCCTGACCCTGTAAGGCTACACAGGAAGAACTGGGGGCTCCTCTAAGGAACCCCCAAAGTACAGGGATCATGAAACTAGCACTAGAATCGGTGTAGTTGCATGATTCCAACATGTTTGATAGCAAACATGCCTATGTTCGGAGACGCCTTTATGTAGTTGGACTACTTGTGTTGACCAGTGCCCACTACATACCCCAAGATGGCTTCCCTGCACTTACAAAGCCCAGGGAATGGAGTCTGGGGTTTGTACAAGTACCCTGTGCATGCAAGGGTACCCTCGCTATTAGGGACGTGCACCCTGCCCTTGGGCTGAAGGGCCTACCAGAGGGTGACTTACAGTGTCTAATTGCAGTGACCAGGAAAGAAGGAAAGCCTTATATCTTAAGTGAAAGGTGCATACACCATTTCACGCAGGCTGAAATGGCAGGCCTGTAGGCACAGATTGCATGGGCTCCCATGGGTGGCACTATACATGCTGCAGACCATGCTGGGTACCATGTACAAGGGACTTAAATAGGTGCCATAGTATGCCAATTGTGGGTGTAAAATGTTTAAAAGCAAGCAAATTTGGAGGAGGGAGCAACAGACCCTGTGATCCTGGTAAGCAGAATAACAGTGGACTACAGTCTAAACACACTGACATTAGGCAAAAAGTTGGGGTAACTTTGCTAGAAAGATGGCACTTTCCTACATGCAGAGATCAAATTTGGGGTCTCCCATTCCTCCTTTACAAGGCAAAGTAGTCCCCTAACAGAATGCCCAAACAAAAGTAAAATGGGGAGAAACTCATTCCCATCTGTGGCACTTCCCTGTAGGCAAAATGCAGGCATGGAAGTAGGGCATGCCATCTCTTTCTGAGTTGTTCAGGGAGCCCACCAATCATACCTTGAAGAGTCTTTCTAAATCTGTCAACAAGACAATTGCACTGCGGGTGATGTGGGGTTGTGAACTTATGGGTCACACTACATTCAGCCCACATGTGCTTCAGGTAGCCAGACATGAGGTTGGTACCTCTGTCTGACAGCACCTCCTTAGTAAAGCCCACTCCGGTAAAAAATAAAATAAAATACCAATGAGGGCCATAGCTACTGCAGGGGCAGTAGTAGTCCTTAGGGGGGGGTTGCTTCAGAGTACCTGGTGGCATTAACCACTACCACCAGTAGAAATCTGTTTCCTGATTCTGTTGGAGGGTCATGGGGACCAACAGTGTCGTTCCCAATCCTTTCAAAGGGAACCCCAACCACTGGAAGTGAAATTTAAGGGTGCCTTTGGTTTTCTACCTGTCTTGCCACTGGCCTGACAGGTGTCACAGGAGTTACAAAACTCCTTTACTTTCTGGGACATGTCAGGCCAGTAGAATTGGTTGACCAACGGACTCCATGTTTTTGTCTGACGAAGATGCCCAGCTAAGGGGATGTCATGTGCCAAAGCTAGGAGAAACTCTCTGCATTGCTGCAACCCTACCAGTCTCCTGGTTTAAGGTCTGTGGCCTCAGTAAATAGATCCAGAATTTGTAAAGCATGGCAAATAACCCATGGAGGGCCTCAATGTGCTGATCAGGCATGTGGTGAATAAGTGATTTGCCCAGAATAACAGGATATTGAGCCAATGCCGTGACTCAAACCTGGTTCCCCAGCTCCGAAGTCCGCAGCTCAGGCTGTTACGCCACATCCTTTCCCCAGTATGCAGGAGTCACTCCTCCCAATAGGTCCGCAGTATGCAGGAGTCCCTCCTCCCAGTAGTATGCAGGAGTCCCACCTCCCATGGGTACTATGAGCATCACCTTTTTCCTGTGCAGCAGCCTGCTGCCTCAGGCCTTTAAGAGTGGGACAGGTTTGTTGTCTGTGGCTCAGATCTCCCCTAGAGGGTCCCCCTGGTCCTAGGACCTCTGTCGTGCAAGGCCCAAGCTTCAGAGGCTCAGTTTCCTCTGGGGCTGTTAGGTGTGCTTCCTGAGGAGAGAGATCCTGCTTTGGGGTCTGTTTGGAAGCTGGTCCCCCAGTCTTCCTGCCCTTTCTCTTGGTAGGTTGGGCCATTATTCCAGACTCCATTTCTTCTTTGGCGCACACCCACTCAGGGATACCCAGCATGGCTGTGTGGATCTTTCCTTCTACCTCAGCCCAGATTGAGGATTCCAGATCATTCCCTAACAGACATTGGAAAGGTATAGCAGGAGATACCACCACCTTCTTTTGGCCAGTAGCCCCTCCCCATTCTAAGTACACCACCTCCATGGGATGGACCTTAGCCTGATTGTCATTGTTGGGCACAGTGTATGTCTCTCCAAGAAGTTTCTGGTTTGAAGACACCAGTTGCTCTGTCACCATGGTGGCACTGGCACCAGTGCCCTCAGTGCTTCAATTTGAATCCCATTTATATAAGGCTGTTGTGTGTACTTTTCCAGACTACTGGGCCTGACAGCCAGGGCATCTACATCTTCCCCACCCTCCGGGACTAAAGTTGACTTAGTAGGCTCACTTGGAATTCCATCTGGAGACTTACCACTGTATTTGCTGCAGGTGTACTAGAGGCATTATTCTGGGTAGGACAGTTTGGATTTCCAGTTATGTGCCCATTGATTTTACAAGTGTGGCATCAAGCCTTTCTTGGATCCCAATTTTTCTCCTTGTACCAACCCTTGGGCTGCGAAGAGTCTTGAGGCCCACTCCGCTGTGCAGGTGTTTGGGGGCCTTTAGAAGACTCTTTGTTTTTGTCCTTGTTTTGCTTACCCTCCTTCCCTTGTGGGGCCTTTCAGGCTCTTTTGTGTGCCTCTCCCCTTCCCCCTCCTCCCCCACTGGAAGTCTTGGACACCCTTGTTTTGACCCAGTGGTCTGCTTTTTTTCTCATCTGTTGATAAAGCAGATCTAGGTCTCCCAGGTACTGGTGCAACTTCTCTTGAACACAATTACTCAACAGATGCTCTTTCATTTATCAGATTGTAAAGCCCCTCATAATCTTGGACATTGTTACCTTTTAGCCAGCCACCTAGAATTTTCACTGAGGAAGTACACAAAATCAACCCAGGATTGACTCTAGGTTTTTTTAGACTCCCTGAATTTGAATCTGTACTCCTCAGGAGTCAGCCCAAATCCCTCTATCAGGGTAGCCTTCATGAGATCATAGGATGCCGCATCTGCCTCATTCAATGTGAGAAGTCTATCTTACACTTTCCTGTGAACAGTTCCTGTAGGAAGTTGGCTCTGTATATACTATTTCAAAGTAAGAAATAGTGTGCACAGAGTCCAAGGGTTCCCCTTAGAGGTAAGATAGTGGCAAAAAGAGATAGTTCTAATGCTCTATTTTGTGGTAGTGTGGTCGAGCAGTAGGCTTATCAGAGGGTAGTGTTAAGCATTTGTTGTACACACACAGGCAATAAATGAGGAACACACACTCAGAGACAAATCCAGCCAATAGGTTTTTATATAGAAAAATATATTTTCTTAGCTTATTTTAAGAACCACAGGTTCAAGATTTACAAACAATACTTTAAATGAAAGGTATTTCACTCAGGTATTCTAGGAACTTTGAATTATCACAATAGCATGTACAGTTTTGAAATAAATGGCAATAAGCTGTTTTAGAAGTGGACACTTAGTGCAAAAAGCAACAGTTCCTGGGGCAGGTAAGTAAAACACTTACAGGGTTCAAAGTTTGGTCCAAGGTAGCCCACCGTTGGGGGTTCAAGGCAACCTCAAAGTTACCACACCAACAGATCAGGGCCGGTCAGGTGCAGAGGTCAAAGTGGTGCCCAAAACCCCTAGGCTTCAATGGAATTAGGGGTGCCCTGGTTCCAGTCTGCCAGCAGGTAAGTACCCGCGACTTCAGAGGGCAGACCAGGGGGGTTTTGTAGGGCACCGGGGGGGACACAAGCAGGCACCGAAAGTACACCCTCAGCGGCACAGGGGCGGCCGGGTGCAGAGTGCAAACAGGCGTCGGGTTTTCAATAGGAATCAATGGGTAGACCCGGGGTTCTCTTCAACGATGCATGCAGGCACAGGGGGGGCTCCTCGGGGTAGCCACCACCTGGGCTAGGCAGAGGGTCGCCTGGGGGTCGCTCCTGTACTGGAGTCCGGTTCCTTCAGGTTCTGGGGGCTGCGGGTGCAGTGTGGTTTCCAGGCGTCGGGTTCCTTGAAGCAGGCAGTCGCGGTCAGGGGGAGCCTCTGGATTTCCTCTGCAGGCGTCGCTGTGGGGGCTCAGGGGGGTCAACTCTGGCTACTCACGGGCTCGCAGTTGCCGGGGAGTCCTCCCTGTATTGTTCGTTTTCCGCAGGTCGAGCCGGGGGCGTCGGGTGCAGAGTGGAAAGTCTCACGCTTCCGGCGGGAAACATGTGGTCTTTGAAAGTTGCTTCTTTGTTTCCAAAAGTTGCAGTTTCTTGAACAGGGCCGCTGTTCTCGGGAGCTTCTTTAGATGCAGGGTAGTCCTCTGAGGCTTCAGAGGTTGCTGGACCCTGTTGGATGCGTCGCTGTTGCAGTTTTCTTCAAAGCAGGGAGACAGGCCGGTGGGGCTGGGGCCAAATGAGTTGTCGTCTCCGTCTTCACTGCAGGGCTGCACTCCGTCTTCACCTTCTTCTTTAGGTTGCAGGAATCTAGTTTCCCGAGGTTCTGGGGTGCCCCTAAATACTGAATTTAGGGGTGTGTTTAGGTCTGGGAGAGCAGTAGCCAATGGCTACTGTCCTTGAGGGTGGCTACATCATCTTTGTGCCTCCTCCCTGTGGGGAGGGGGGCACATCCCTAATCCTATTGGGGGAATCCTCCCAAAATCAAGATGGAGGATTTCTAAAGGCAGGGGTCACCTCAGCTCAGGGCACCTTAGGGACTGTCCTAACTGGTGAATGACTCCTCCTTGTTTTTCTCATTATCTCCCCTGGACTTGCCGCCAAAAGTGGGGGCTGTGTCCAGGGGGCTGGCATCTCCACTAGCTGGAGTGCCCTGGAGCATTGTAACACAAAGCCTGAGGCTTTGAGGCTCACTGCTAGGTGTTACAGTTCCTGCAGGGGGGAGGTTTGTAGCACCTCCACCCAGAGCAGGCTTTGTTTCTGGCCTCGGAGGGCACAAAGGCCCTCACCACATGGGGTCAGAAACTCGTCTCTCAGTAGCAGGCTGGCACAGACCAGTCAGTCCTGCACTGAACAACTGGGTAAAATACATGGGGCATCTCTAAGATGCCCTCTGTGCATTTGTTTAATTAATCCATCAGTGTGGGTTTATTATTCTGAGAGGTTTGATACCAAACTTCCCAGTATTCAGTGTAGCCATTATGGAGCTGTGGAGTTCGTTTTTGACAAACTCCCAGGCCATATACTTAATATGGCCACACTGTACTTACAATGTCTAAGAATAGACTTAGACACTGTTGGGGCATATTGCTCATGCAGCTATGCCCTCACCTGTGGTATAGTGCACCCTGCCTTAGGGCTGTAAGGCCTGCTAGAGGGGTGACTTACCTATGCCACAGGCAGTATTTTGTGGCATGGCATCATGAGGGGGATGCCATGTCGACTTTGCCTTTTTCTCCCCACCAACACACACCATCTGCAATGGCAGTGTGCATGTGTTAGGTGAGAGGTTGCTTAGGGGGGCACAACATATGCTGCAGCCCTTAGGGACCTTCCCTGGTCACAGGGCCCTTGGTATCACTGGCACCTTTTACAAGGGACTTATCTGTGTGCCAATTATGGAAACAATGGTACATTGTAGGTGAAAGAACACTGGTGCTGGGGCCTGGTTAGCAGGGTCCTAGCACACTTCTCAGTCAAGTCAGCATCAGTACCAGGCAAAAAGTAGGGGGTAACTACAGCAGGGAGCCATTTCCTTACAGTTCCCAAAGGAGAGTTTACCCAGTGCTGTTTGGCTGCTTCTTCTGGAAACACAAGCATTCTCATAGGCTGTGAATCACTTAGTGATATCATCACCTTCCTCATATTTGGAGACAATCCCTTTGGAGATTTTAGGGCCACAGTGCTCTACTCTGTTCCTAGTTATTACATTGCTGCCACTATTCATGGGTGCTAAATCCATTTCATTTCTTTCCCTTTCTATAGTTAAGGTCCTATTTTCCAGGTCCAGTTTCTTAGCTAGTCTCTCTAAGAGAGCATCTTCCACAGAAATTCCGTCTCTCGACCTTGAGGAACCTGAACCATCCTCACTTGAGGGAGGTGTCCTAGGCACTTGGGGTACAGATTCCCCTATTTTAAGTTGAGGAGAGTCTCTTTCCTCCTCACATGATTTGTCCTGATTTTCATTATCAGGGGCTCTGTCAGAAGGATCGGCCTTCTCATACTCTGTCAATAGCTCCTGGAGCTTTGCACTTGTGGGGTATAAGCCAGTTTTTATGTTATGCAATTTACAGTTCTCTGTGTTTAAGATGAAGGTAAGGGGTGAGGTCGAGCTCCAAAACCCTGTCCTCTATGGTATTCATTATTTTACTAAAGTTGGGACATGTATGAGTTAGACAAAGTACCTAAGACAGTTTTTGGAGTCCTAACTAAAGTAAGTTTTTAGATTTTACTGTTAAGCTACAGGGACCTAACCAGGGCCCTAACTGTTACTTTTAGGAATTTAGAAAAATACCCAATTCAAAAAATGCAATTTAACTAAAGCCAATGTTTGGATTTACTCATGTAGTCACTTTGTGACCAAGCGGTATCAGCAAATGCAAAGTTGCAGACCCCACCACCCTTCCACCAATGTAGGAATCTGTCTCTCTGTATAGTGCAGTAAAATGAAGTGCACTGTGCAGAGAGTCCAGTGGATCCCCAATTGGTATTGCACAGGCAGAAAGTAGATGAGACGAATGCTCTATTTTTGTGGTAGTGTCGGCGAGCAGTTAGGCTTATCAGAGGGTAGTGCTAAGTATTTGTTATAATTACATAGACAATAAATGAGACACACACTCCAAGAATAAATCAGAGTTCAATTTAGAAAAATTACATTTCTTTTTATATATGCTTCAAACCCAATAACTTCGTAATCAGGTAAGTAGACTTTAAAGCATCAATACTTTGCAGTTTAAAAAATTGTCCAAATTTCAAAGTTCTCTCAATGTTCACCTGTGGTAGGAAAACAAAAATGCAGTTTTGTAGGTAAGTACACAACTTATAAATCCAGTCTTTGAGGTTTCAGGTCAACACCAGGCAATGTTAAAATCAGTACCAAGAGTGCACCCACAGCAGCACAGGGGCAATCGGTTTCAGAGGTCAAATTCGGGGTTGGGTACCTAATGGAGTCTTAGGGTGAACGAAGATGCGCTGCTCACTGCTGAGTAAAGCAGTGTCAGGGGTCATGCAGTGTCAGGGGTCGATCTCCTGGGGTTGAGGTAAGCACTAGAGGGGCCACAAGGCAGCACCAAACCTACACCCACAGGGGCAGCCAGGGTGCAGAGTGCCAACACAGCGTTGGGCACCCAGTGCAAATCAGTGGGGGAGATCAGTTTTAGAAAAAGGCGGCAGGCTTCAGCCAGGAGGCTGAATGAAGAAACTCGCAGCTGCCCAGGTAAGTTCTGATTCTAGGGGATGTAGGGACACTAATGGTCCAGCTCCCTAGGGCACAGAGGTTCTGGCTGCAGGGGTGTCTTTTGGCATTGGGAACAGCTTACCGGGCAGGTCGCTGTCAGGGGAGTCTTTGTTTTGAGACTGCAGGCTTCGAAGCAGATACCGGCAGGGATCACCCCACGGTGGGCTCGGACCCAGAATCGCGGGGGAACATTCATGGGACCGGTGGGCCACTTGGACTCGGGCTGTGGCCGTTAAGCTCAGAGGTGGATCCAAAGGCAGGTTTGCGGTTCCTCAGAGCATAGTTCACTTTCTTTTTGATTAGTTTTTTTCTTGAACCAGGTCTGCTGTTTTCAGGAGATCTTGATCTTTGTTGTAGGGAGGAGGTCCTCCCAAAGCTTTGGAGATTGCTGGAGTGAAGAACAGGTCGTCTTTTGGTACATGATCGTCTATGGCTGTAGGCAGGCTGGTAGGGCTGGGGCCAAGTCAATTGGTGTCTGTAGTCTTCTCTGCTGGTGCAAGACTGTAGTTATCCGGCTCTTTTTAGGTCTGAGTTCTAGGGTTCAGGGGTGCCATCTAATTACTTAATTTAGGGGTATTTCAGAGAGTGCCAGGTGGTAGCCAATTGGCTACTCACCTTTAGGGTGACTACACCCTTTTTTTGACCACTTCCTTTGGGAAGTGGGCATAACCCTAACCCTAGTTGCTTACATTCCTTCTAAACATAATGGAGGAATTCAAAAAGTATTGTCCACTTCAGCTCGTCCACCTTAGAGGTGGGTCTGGCATGAAGTGAGCACATCTCCTAATCTGCCTAAGGTGTGGTCAGGAATTGGAGGATGTCAAAGCTCCCTCCCTTAGAATGTCCATCCTGCTTGGATGATGTGTTGGCTCCTCCTCTCAGAGCAGGCCTTTGTTTTGAGCCCTCAAGAGCGTTGGCTCTCACCTCGGGGGGCCAGAACTCTAAGTGGCGGCACTGTTTTTGACCAGTCATTTTTCACGCTAGTAGTTGGTAAGTTTTCAGGGGTCACCTCTAAGGTGCCCTCTGAGTGCATGTATTAATAAACCCATCACTGGATTCACTGAGGGTTTTTTATATGAGATGCTTGATACCAAACAAGCCTATCTTCAGTGAAGCCATCATGTAGCTGGGGAACTCATAATGAGCAGTGTCCAGCACATGTACTTAAAATGGTTTCCCTATTCACTTACTCCATCTGAGAATCGATAGAGATATAGCCTGGGCATATCTTCTCATGCAGATATGCCCTCACTTGTAATATAATGCATACTGTCTTTAGGGCTGGAAGGCCTGCTAGAGGTGTGACTTGCATATATTGCATGCATTGTACAGGGGACTGGGCACACAGGCTGTGTGCCATGTTGTGTTTTCATTTTAGTTATTCATCAAGACATGCAGACTGTGAAAGAAGCACTATGTGTGTAGGAAAGTGCTCCTTTTGGGATGGTTACCACCCACTTTTTGCCTTATGTTGATGCTAACTTGACTGTGTGTGCGCGGGCACTGGGCTCCTGCTAGCCAGGCCCCAGCACCAGTGTTTCATTGTTTCCACAATTGGCACACCCCTGGCACACAGCTAAGTCCCTTGTAAAAGGTACACGTGGTAACAAGGTCTCTGTGGTCAGGGAGGGTCCATAAGGCTGCAGCATGTATTATGCCACCCTAGGGGATCCCTCACCAGACACATGCACTCTGCCAGTGCAACTTGTGTGTGCTGGTAGGGATAAAAAGGTAAAGTCAACATGGCACCGCTCTCTGGGTGCCATGCCTACCAACCACTGCCTGTGGCATAGGTAAGTCACCCCTCTAGCAGGCCTTACAGCCCTAAGGCAGGGTGCACTGTACCACAGGTGAGGACATAGCTGCATGAGCAATATGCCCCAACAGTGTCTAAGTCCATTCTTGGACATTGTAAGTGCAGTGTGCCCATATTAAGTGCATGGGCAGGGAGTTTGTATCCATTATGAACTCTACAGCTCCATGATGGCTTCACTGAAGACTGGGAAGTTTGGTACTAAACCTCTCAGCACAATAAACCCACAGTGATGCCAGTGTTGGATTTATTGTAAAATGCACACAGGGCATCTTAGAGATACACCCTGTATTTCACCACAACCCTTTAGTATGAGGCTGACTGGTCTGTGCCAGCCTGCCACTAACAGACAAGTTTCTGACCCCCAAGGGTTGAGAACCTTTGTGCTCTCTGGAGTCAGGAACAAAGCCTGCTCCGGGTGGAGGTGCTTCACACCTCCCCCTGCAGGAACTGCAACACTTGGAGGTGAGCCTCAAAGGCGCAGGCCTCCAGTTACAGTGCCTCAGGGCTCTCCGGCTAGTAGAGATGGCCGCACCTAGAACCAAGCCCCACTTTTGGTGGCAGGTCAGGCGGGAGAATTAGGAAAAACAAGGAGGAGTGGCCACTGCAGCGTGGTCCACCCCTGTGGTGTCCAGAGCTGAAGTGACCCCCCATCCTTGCAGAATCCTCCATCTTGTTTTGGAGGAAAGTGACCAATAGGGATAGGAATGTGCTCCCCTTCCCAAAGGGAGTGGGCACAGGAAGGGTGTTGCTACCCTTGGGGACAGTAGCCATTGGCTACTGCCCTCAACCCTGTTAACCCCCCTATATCTAGTATTTAGGGGCACCCCTGAACCTTTCTCTTAAGGTTCCTGGATACCTCAAGAAGAAGGACCAAAGAGCCCAACCCCAGCAGTGGAGACGCCAGATAACAACTGACTTGGCCCCAGCCTTACCCACCACCTGTCTGCAGCTTCAAGACTCCTGCTACAAAAAAGGCGACACGCATTCTGCAGGATCCGCGACCGCTACAAACCCCCAGAGGAATGCCTGCCCAGCAGAGCACCAAGAACTCCCAAGGACAGCGACCCTGTCCACAAGAAACAGCCAAGAAGAACTTCAGAACCTCTGTGGATCCTCAAGCCCTGCCCACTTTGCACCCAACACCCCTGGCTCATGTCCATGTGGCCCACCGGTCCAGAGAAGTTCCCCAAGCGATTCCGTCCTCAAGCCCACCCTAGGTTGACCCCTCCTGGCCAATACGACGACGCCTGCAGCCTAAATCCGGAGGACCCCACCGACCGGGACCAGATCGGATGAAGATTCCCTATGCCCAAAGACACCCCTGAACCCGGCCGCCCTGTGTTGCTGGTGGTGTACTTTTGGGGTCAACTTGAACTTTGACCTGTGGACATCCTAACCCCCAAAGACTGGGATCATAAGTCGAGTACTTATCTGTTAACTGTGCTAACACTTTTCCTCTTCTAGGACTCCATTGGTTCCTATGAAAAATTGCACTGGGTCAACTTTTGAAATAGAAATTTGTTACTTGTAAACTGTTTTATCTGCAAACCCTAAACGAGATGCATTTGAGAAATAAGCTTGATACAAACTTATAACTGTGCCTACCTGCAAGCAATCTCCTTTTGGTTCTAGAAAGAAAGTATATTTTGCTATATAAAGACATTGGTCTGAAGTTAGTCATTGAGTGTGTGCCTCGTTTCTTAAATGTGTATACAACAAATGCTTTGCACTACCCTCTGATAAGCCTGATTGCTCAACCACACTACCACAAAATAGAGCATTAGTATTATCTACTTTAACATCTTTTAAGCCTTTGGGGATCCACTGGACTTATTTTGGTTTAGTAAATACAGAGCCAGCTTCCTACAGGGTGCACTCAGTGAGAGGGTCCCTGACGGTGGCGCAATTCGTGCTGCAATCCTGAGGAGCTTTCCTTTACTATCCCATGCCCTAGGTACCAGAAGTACCATTTACTAGGGACTTACGGTGGTAGCTAAAGGTTTGCCAATTGGGAAAAACGACTGTGCATTTTTGGAGAAAGAGATCTGGAACTGGGGACCTGTTTAGCAGGGACCCAGTGCACTTTCAGTCAAAATTACACCAGAAACCAGGCTACAAGTAGGGGAGGGGTGACCATGTAAAAAAAAAGGCACTTTCGTGCAATTCCTAATTAAATTTTTGTCTGTACCACACCAAGTACCAAAAACTTGTATCAATGCCACTTTGAAATTGTGTTTTTCCCTTTTTTTTCAGCTTGTGTTTTTTCTTAAAGAAATGCATGCACACTTTGACAAACCCCTTGCCAGATTGCTGCCCATTTAGGGCCTAGACTCTGAACATATTTACCCTTAAAGTAGAAATAAATTATGAAATGAGTTGAAGTATGAATTCAAAAGGGCATTTGAACTAAATGTTTTGCTCAATAATTTCCTCAATTGAAGCCATTCCTTCCATGTGTAGTATGTTCCCTTATAAATTTGGATCATAATAATATGAATAGTTTATTATCCATTTGCAAACCAGCTATTTTAAGTGTGCTCTAAAATTATTTGGGGGTCTTCTAATAAATATATAAATATTAAATATTGTTTCAAATAATAATAAACAAGTTTTGCTTATTTAGCAAATAATTACTTGTTCCCAAATATGTTTGGGATTAGAGGTGTCTCAGTAATACTCTTGTAGATTTTATGCAAACAGTGTAATACAGTCTTCCTCACATATTCAGTTCATGAATTTTTGAGATTGTAGTCTCAATAATCCATTCATGGTGAGTCATTAATACAACATTTGACAGTTTCCTGTAGCTAGATAATGGAATTGTGGTCAATGTGTGAATAATGATTAGACTCCAAATACTGCAATTTATTTTGGATTTGCCATTGTTAATCTGTATTCAGAACCCAGCCACCCTTGTCAGCCTTTTCGGTATTAATGTTTGATCTGTTTCAAAGGATTGTATCATCCATTTCTGATGGATACTACTACCTGTGGATTCCTCACCTTATAAATTCTCCCATGCGCCAGCATCTGACAGAAAATCTTCTTCCCAGCTCTCCACGTCGACAAGGACGTCACAATTGCACGGCTCCACGCGACTCCGTCTGATGTCAGCGTGCCAATAAGAGGTCCTCGCCGGTGTGCTGACGTCAGTTCCCTTTTTTCCGTGCCTTCGACACTAACGGTTTTCTCCTAGCTCTTGCTACTGTTGAAGGTGTGCCATCTTGTTTCTGGTTACAACCTTGTTTCTGGTTACAATGTCTCCTCCTAGAAAGTCGGGATTTAAGCCGTGTCGAGAGTGCGGGAGTCGCATGTCGGTCTCTGACCCTCATGATGATTGCCTTTGGTGTTTGCGCTCCGAGCATGACGTCGAGGGGTGTGTATCCTGCCAGAGCATGAATCCTAAGGCTCTGAAGAAGAGGGAGGCCAAACTCTTTTTGGCTAAGGTGAAAAAAGAACATAAAAGCCATCACAGGTCGTCTTCTCACACTTTGGCGAACAAGCACAAGAGGTGACATCCGTCATGACTCTCGGCGTCGTTCGGCGCGGAGCCATTCAAGGTCCAGGTCTCCATCTCGATGGCGCCGTAGGAGGTTAGTCCGACTGTGACTCCAGATCCTCAGAGCCCTCAGGCTTCTCTGGCGCCGTCTGTCTTCGAGGTGGTCGTGCCTCCAGAGAGTCCTCGCTTTTCACCTGTGGCGCAGGATTCTGATGCTCAACAAGTGTAGGTGCAGCATGGAGACCAGTCGTATCCTGCCTTCCCTGCACCGGGAGCGGATCCGGCGGAATTTATAAATGCCATATTTTCTATGTTTAATGCTATGGCCCTGGCTGGTGCACCGGCTGGTCCTACGGGTCCTATAGCATTTTCGTTGGGCTCCCCGGCTCCTTACAAGGCGGCACCCTTTTTGCCGTTCTGTCCGGCTGAGGGTGCCAGTTCGGCACCGATGACATCACTTCAGAGACCTGCGGTTCCAATGACATCACCTTTTAGACTTGCGGCGCCGGTGTCATCACCCTTTGTCGACGCTTGGACTTGCCTTTTGATGGGGAAAAACTTTTTGGTGCTAAAGCTGACTCTGCCTTAGAGCGCTTTAAGGACAGTAGGGCCACAGCAAAGTCTTTGGGTCTGCAGGCTTCCACTATTACCCCTTTCAGGTTCTTTCGGAGGTTCAGGGGGTTTGGGCGTGGAGCCGTTTACCGTGGGAGACCCCGGTCCACAGTCCAACAGCCTACCAGCCTCCCTTATAGGTCCTTTAGAGGGCGGGGAGGGTTCGGACACCCAGCAGCACCCTGCGTCATCCTCTTCCTCTGGAGGACAACAACAAGGGAAGCAGCCCTAGTTTTCTGCCCATTTTCAGCCATACTTCTCCTGTAGGTGGAAGATTACGTCTTTTTCTCCACGAGTGGGAGTTAATCACATCAGATTCCTGGGTTCTGAACATTGTGAGGAAAGGATATACTCTCCCTTTTTAGGAGTCTCCCCCGCCCATCCCTCCCCGTCCCTCGTTTTGTTCAGAAGACCATCTCCTATTGTTGCAGCAGGAGGTTCAAATCCTGTTATCAAAAAGTGCAGTGGAGTTGGTTCCAGAGCAGGAAAGGGGTCAGGGTTGTTATTCAAGATATTTCCTGATTCCTAAGACGGATGGTCGAGACCAATTTGAATTGGCTCCTCAAACAGGAAAAATTTAAGATGCTGACTCTAGCACAGGTACTTCTGGGGATTAACAGAGAGGATTGGATGGTGTCTGTCGACTTGCATGATGCTTACTTTCATATCCCTATACTCAAGTCGCACAGGAAGTATCTCCTGTTTGCAGTCGGGTCGCAACACTACCAGTTTGTGGTCCTTCCGTTTGGTCTTACTTCAGCACCTCGAGTCTTTACGAAGGTGATGGCGGTGGTTGCAGCAAGCCTCAGAAGGAAGGGAATATCGGTATTCCCTTACCTGGACGATTGGTTAATCAAAGCCAAGTCTCCAGAGCTCATGCTGCATCACTTGCAGATGACAACTCAGTTGTTGTTCAGTTTGGGCTTTTCTGTAAACATGCCCAAGTCTCACCTGGAGCCCTCTCAGCACCTCCTGTTCATAGGGGCAGTACTAGATACAACATTGAATCGGGCCTATCCTCTGTCTCAGTGGATTCAGGACATCCAGGCGTTGATTCCAATGTTTCAAAATGGAGCGGTTGTTCCAGTCCTACGCCTGCTCGGTCTGTTCGCTTCTTGCATTCTGTTGGTCACTCATGCACGTTGGCACATGAGGGCTCTCCAATGGTGCCTCCGCAAGCAGTGGTTTCAACACCAAGGGGATCGCGAGGAGTCGATTACGATCTCCAGAGACGCTGCAGCGGATCTACAATGGTGGGCTGTGGACGGCAACCTTTCTCAAGGAAGGCAGTTTTCACTGCCACTTCCGGTGGCCACGATCAGGATGAATGCTTCCACTCTAGGGTGGGGAGCTCATCTGGGGGACCTGGAGATCAAGGGTCGTTGGTCTCCAGTGGAACAGGCTTTTCATATCCATCTGTTAGAATTGCGGGCAATACGGTCTAGCTCTCAAGGCCTTCCTCCCGTCCCTTCGCGGTCCGTCAGTTCAGGTCCGGACGGAAAACACTACCGCAATGTGGTATATAAACAAGCAGGGAGTAGTGGGGTTGTACCTTCTCTGCAGAGAGGCTCTGCGACTCTGGTCCTGGCTTCGGGACCATCGGATTTGCTTGGTAGCGAATCATCTGGCTGGAGTGCTCAACGTACGTGTCGACATTTTTTGGTCGATCACGAGTGACGTCTCCATCCGGATCTGGTCCTACACATCTTTCAGATGTGGGGTTTTCCAAGGATAGATCTGTTTGCTATTTGGGAGAAAGCGCACTGCCCGTCATTCTGCAGCCTCCAGTATCGGGTGCAAGGGGCTTTGGGGGATGAGTTTCAGATTTCTTGGTGCAACCAGTTGCTTTACGCATTTCACCCCGTACCCTTGATTCCTCGAGTTCTGAGGAAGATTCGCCAAGATGGGGCTAAGGTAATTTTAATAACCCCAAGAAGGGTGTGGTACACGGACCTTCTCCAACTCTCACTGTGCCCTCCACTCTGTCTCCCTCTCAGGGCAGACCTCCTCTCGCAGTCGCAGGGGCGGGTTCTACACCCCCCACCTCTAGAGCCTGCACCTTCATGCCTGGAGATTGAACGGGGCAACCTGACTTCTTTCTCCCACCAGAGGTAGTGTGTAGGAAAATAGCTCCCTGTTGCAGTTACCCCCCACTTTTTGCCTGATACTGATGCTGACTTGACTGAGAAGTGTGCTGTGACCCTGCTAACCAGGCCCCAGTACCAATGTTCTTTCACCTAAAATGTACCATTGTTAACACAATTGGCACCCCCCTGGCACACAGATAAGTCCCTTGTAAAAGGTACCAGTGGTACCAAGGGCCCTGTGACTAGGGAAGATCCCTAAGGGCTGCAGCATATGTTGTGCAACCCTAAGGGACCCCCTCACCTATCACACGCACACTGCCATTGTAGATTGTGTGTGTTGGTGGGGAGAAAAAGCTCCATAATGTCTACACTGAATACTACCGGTCTGTCTCCAACTTCGAAAACCTGCAACCAGCGACGCATCCGACAGGGACCAGCGACCTCTGAAGCCTCAGAGGACTGCCCTGGACTAAAGGACCAAGAAACTCCAGTGAGCAGCGGCCCTGCTCAAAACCAGCTTCTTCTTTGCAACAAAGACGCAACTTTCAAAGACTGCACGTTTCCCGCTGGAAGCGTGAGACTTCACACTCTGCACCCGACGCCCCCGGCTCGAGATCAGAGAACAAACACCACAGGGAGGACTCCCCGGCGACTGTGAGCCCATGAGTAGCAAGAGACGACCCCCTGAACTCCCACAGCGACGCCTGCAGAGAGAATCCAGAAGCTCCCCTTGACCGCGACTGCCTGTAACAAGGGACCCGACGCCTGGAACCAGCACTGCACCCGCAGCCCCCAGGACCTGAAGGAACCGAACCTCAGCACAGGGGTGACCTCCAGGCGACCCTCAGCCTAGCCCAGGTGGTGGCTGTCCTGAAAAGCCCCCGTGCCTGCCTGCACCGCTAGTGACCCCCCGGGTCCCTCCATTGAAACCAATACAAAACCTGACGCCTGCTTTGCACACTGCACCTGTCCGCCCCTATGCCACAGAGGGTGTGTTTTGTGTGCCTACTTGTGTCCCCCCCCCCCCCCCCCCCCCCCCCAGTGCTCTACAAAACTCCTCTGGTCTGCCCCCGAGGACGCAGGTACTTACCTGCTGATAAACTGGAACCGGAGCACCCCTGTTCTCCCTAGGCACCTATGTGTTTTGGGCACCTCTTTGACCTCTGCACCTGACCGGGCCTGAGCTGCTGGTGTGGTAACTTTGGGGTTGCCTTGAACCCCCAACAGTGGGCTGCCTATGCCCCAGAACTGAGACTTGCAAGTGTTTTACTTACCTCACAACCTAACCTTTACTTACCTCCCCCAGGAACTGTTGATTTTTGCAGTGTCAACTTTGAAAATAGCTTATTGCCATTTTTACAAAGACTGTATGTGATATTGCTTTTATTCAAAGTTCCTAAAGTATCTAAGTGAAGTACCTTGCATTTAAAGTGTTTACTGCAAATCTTGAACCTGTGATTCTTAAAATAAACTAAGAAAATGTATTTTTCTATATAAAAACCTATTGGCCTGGAGTTTGTCTTTGAGTGTGTGTTTTTCATTTATTGCCTGTGTGTGTATAACAAGTGCTTAACACTACCCCCTGATAAGCCTACTGCTCAACCACAGGTAGTTAGTGTAACCACCAGAAAAAGCGTTACCAAAGGTAAGTAACTTGTTCTTTTTGCTGAATAGAGATGTTATTGACTTTAGCATTTGAAAAAGACATTTTCTCAAGATCTTTTATTGCGGCTTGTTCTTATAACTCAATGGCTTTGTGTGTGATTGGCAGACTAATTTTGTGGTTTAAAGGTTTGTTGTTCATGTGTTTTGTGTTTGGGAAAATGCCTACTTGCATAATCTGCTAATACATTTGTGTATACAAACCTTGTCACTGGTACAAAGGGCAGTACTGACTTTAGTACCTTTAAGGTGGAGTCCAGTTCATCTTTTGTGGAAAAAATAATATATTTTGTTTTGTTGGCTAATTGACAAGTGACTAGGCCTAAGAATGAACACATCTTGTGCTACTTCATAAACAGATTACAGCTGTGATACTGTTTTCTTTAGACCCACTTGTTGCCATTGAGGATTCAGTGAGTGGAAGAAGTGCTTTCTTTCTTATTCCCATTTGTGTGTTGAGCCCTATATACATCTTAGATTTCAGCCCAGTCATAAACCCTTTAATCATGATCATAATTGGCATTTTTCTTTAATCTTTACTCACCATTGAAGTAGTACAACATGACATTTCTGATGCTTTTGATTCTATCTGTTGCAGGAAGAAGCTGAGATACAAGCAGAGCTTGAGCGACTGGAGAGGGTTAGAAATCTACACATCAGAGAACTGAAAAGGATACACAATGAAGACAATTCACAGTAAGCATTAAAATATTGCAGATGTGAGAAAAGGGAGTTAAAGCAATTTTCAGCATTGACTGAAGAGACAATTATGGGAGGGTTGAAGATGAACGTTTGGGAGGGTAGAAGATCAGCTTAATTTAAGCCGTAAAGGATCACTGGTGTGGTCATAATGGGGGGGGGGCACGAGCAAGTGTGCCTCATCACTTGAACTTGTGCAGTCCAACTCCTGCATGTCAGCCTTGATTTCGTGGGGCAGTGAGATGCAGAGATATCTGTGAGCTGAAATGCAAAGTACCCTGTGGTCCATCATGCTGATGAAAAGGTTATTGTCTAGTGAGCCATTGAATCACAGGAGAATGGCCTTGGAGGTCACCTAGAGTGGTGTAGAGTGACCCTTGTAGAATACAGGCAGAGCCCGTTACCAATCTGTTTCTTGAAAGTGCAGAAGTGGCAGATCCTTGGTCTGAATTTAGGCCATGTGATGGCCTGCCATTCCTAGCGATTTGGAGTGGAGTGTAATTACCTATGGGGACATTCCTAGACGAAGTTGCCTATTTGTTCCCAGGGAAGAGTCCATTCTCTGACTGAAGCTCACTGTGACTTCGGTTCCTGTACAGCCTTATAAATGCATAGTTGGAGGGTTTTAGCTGTAGCATTACCTATGTGAAATGGGTTGGATTACCTGCACAAGCTTAAAACTTGGGATAGTGAACGTCTTTGCTCTTAAGAATTAAATGTTGCTGGGGAATAAGTATAGGCACAATCATTTATACACACCATCTTAGTAGTGGTCATCCTATAGTTAATGCATCCATGGACTGCTTATCATGTGGCTCAGCAGGTCCTCAAGGATTTATGCTAGATGATCTTTACCCAATGCAGCTGTGCCCCAACCCCCAGTATGTCCTCTTAGGCAGTCAAGAGTATGTTCCCTGCGCACTAACTAATTCGTGACAGGCTGTCCCCAGTATGCAGTACTCTGTCGATCCACCTGGAAACAGCAAAGGCCTGTCTTCTTGCAGGTTGTGTTATAAAGTCATTTAGAAACTAGTGCAGTACGTCTGTACCTGGAGCCACTCCTAAGCGACCACTAAGTATTAAATGTAATCTACCCAGGAGTGATATTCAATCAGCCTCTTGAGGCACTGTAAACCCACCAATAGCTTTATCTTATCCACTCTGAAGCGATAACAGCCCAGCTCCTGGAGGTGCTATTAAGGCATCTGTGGAATTTTAATCACTCATCACATTGTTGTCTTTAGCTTCTCGTAGCTGTTTGTTCACTTAATTGCAAGCACAAGCTTTGTGGTCAGGAGAAGAGGTAGAAGTAAGATCTAAAGTTAAGTAAAAAAGGGTAGAAAGAGGCGAAAGGACAGTGGTCAGTAGAAAAGGGAGAGGTACCAGCCCCAAGTCCTTTCAATCCTGTAACAGAGAAGTAATAACAAGAAGACACCCTAAACCTCTTCACCCTTGCCTGGGCACTCTGATAATGTGACTAAAGGTTCAGTTAGAAGGCATGAGTGATTAAACCAGGGTGGCAGTCAGGAGAGAGGGAGACCAAGACATTGATAGTAGACAGAAGCAGTGGAAGAAGTCAATGTCATGTGGTTCTCTGTGTGCTACCTTGTTGGCCTTGAAATGGATCAGGCTAATGGGTAGCTGTAAGGGGGAAAAAACTGTGCAGCAACAGATATTAAAACACTCTAATGCCTTTTCACACGCTTTGGCACAATTTGAACACACATTATTCACAATCACATGACTACCCTTCGGATCCCTGCAAGCACCACCATTTGAAACAAAAAGCACAATTCATTCTCAGGAGCAGTCCAGTCTAATGTACTAATGTGGAGCAAGATGCCATGCTTAAATTAAGTGGAAGGTAACCATGACAGCATATCTGTAAGAAGGATAATGGCTTGTGTTTGCAGCATTGTTTAGCTCCTCTTGAGAAGAGGCCCCAAAGGGGTGTAAAAGTATGGCAGCTTAGTAATTGATTCTTACAGATAAACTGACTGTACCTGTACCACGTAGTTGAGGTTGTGGCATGCTTGACTTAAGAATGTGCTTGGCCCATGTGACGTCTGCTGATCTAGATGCAACAAAGTTTATGAATCAGAAAACTAGCGAACAAGACACATTCAGAAGGCCAGTGTAAAATATGTTTAAATGTCTTGTAACCATTCGGATGCCTCTACTGATCTCGAAGGCAAGCCATCACCAGGAACTGATTTGAACAGTGCACATTTGAACGACCAGGCATACAGGTGCTGTAGGAAGTTGGCTCTATATATAGTCAAACTGAGAGATAGTGTGCACAGAGTCCAATGGTTCCCCTTAGAGGTTGATAGTGGCGAAATTAGATAATACCAATGCTCTATTTTGTGGTAGTGTGGTTGAGCAGTAGACTTATTAGAGGGTAGTGTTAAGCATTTGTTGTACATACACAGGCAATGAGAACACACACTCAAAGACTTAACTCCAGGCCAATAGGTAAAACCACAAGATTCAGAATTCAAGTAAGTACATAAATTGTAAGGTACTTGGCATAGGTAAATATGGAAATTTGAGTTAAAACAGTAATGTACACAGTTTTGGCAAAAGTGGCAATTAGCTATTTTCAAAAGTGGACACAGTGCAAAAATCAACAGTTCCTGGGGGAGGTAAGTACAAGTTAGTTTATCAGGTAAGTAAAGCACTTACAAGTTCAGTCTCTGGGGCATAGGCAGCCCACCGTTGGGGGTTCAAGTCAACCCCAAACACCCAATACCAGCATCACAGGGCCAGTCAGGTGTAGAGGTCAAAGTAGGGCCCAAATAATATAGGCGCCTATGGAGACTAGGGGTGCTCCGGTTCAAGTCTGCTAGCAGGTAAGTACCTGTGTCCTCGAGGAGCAGACTAGGGTGGTTTTGTAGAGCACTTGGAGGGGGTGGTCACAAACAGGCACACAAAATACACCCTCAGCGGCACAGGGGCGGCAGGGTGCAGTGTGCAAAGTAGGTGCCGGGTTTTAGATTGAAATCAATGTAGAGAACTGAGGGTCACTCTGGCCATGGAGGCAGGGCAGAGGGGGCTTCTTGTGCCAGCCACCGACTTGGCAAGGATGAGGGCCGCCTGCTGGTCACTCCTGCACCGTTAGTTGGTTTCTCTTGGGCCTGGGCCTGGGGCTGCGGGTGCAGTGCTTCTTCCAGACGTCGAGTTCTTTGTTACCGGGCAGTCGCGGTCAGGGGGAGCCTCTGTATTCTCTCTGCAGGCGTTGCTGTGGGGCTGCAGGGAGGTTGTCTCAGAGTGTCCACATCATGGTAGTCGCCTGGGGTCCTCTCTGCAGTATTGTTTTTTCTGGACATGAGCCGGGGCCTCAGGTGCAGAGTGTTGGGGACTCACGCTTCCGGAGTGAGGCTGGAATCCCTTTAAAGTTGGTTTCTTCTTTGTTGCTTGGACAGAGCCGCTGTCCACAGGAGTTTCTTGGTCCTTTGGTTGCAGGGCAGTCCTCCGAGTCCTCAGAGGAGGCTGGTCCTGCTGGATGCGTCGCTGTCGCAGGTTCTTTGAGTCAGGAGACAGGCCGGTAGGGCTGGGGCCAAGTCAGTTGTCATCTCTGTCATCTCTGCGGGGCTTTAAGGTCAGCAGTCCTTCTTGTTTCAGGTCGTCAGGAATCTGTTTTCCTGGGTTCAAGTTCACACCTAAGTACTCCATTTATGGGTGTGTTTAGGTCGGGGGCAGTAGCCAATGGATCCTGTCCTTGAGGGTGGATACACCCTCTTTGTGCTTACTCCCTGTGGGGAGGAGGGGGGCACACCCCTAATCCTATTGGGGGGAATCCTGCAAAGCAAGATGGAGGATTTCCTAAGGCAGGGGTTACCTCAGCTCAGGACACCTTAGGGGCTGTCCTGGCTGGAGGGTGACTCCTCCTTGTTTTTATCATTATCTCCTCTCGACTTGCCGCCAAAAGTGGGGGCTGTGTCCGGAGGGCAGGCATCTCCACTAGCTGGAGTGCCCTGGGGGGCTATAACACCAGGCTTGAGCCTCTTAAGGCTCACTGCCAGGTGTTACAGTTCCTGCAGGGGGAGGTGTGAAGCACCTCCACCCAGTACAGGCTTTGTTCCTGGCCACAGAAAAACACACAAAAGCACTCATCCCATGTGGCCAGAAACCCGTCTGGATGTGGCAGCTGGCAGAAATTGGTCAGCCTAGCACTAGTAGTTGGACTGGTATACAGGGGGCATCTCTAAGATGCCCTCTGTGTGAATTTCTCAGTAACTCCCACACTGGTATCAGTGTGGATTTATTGTGCTGAGAAGTTTGATATCAAACTTCCCAGTATTCAGTGTAGCCAATATGGAACTGTGGAGTTCGTGTTTGACAAACTCCCAGACATATACTCTTTATGGCTACCCTGCACTTAAAATGTCTAGGAATTGGCTTAGACACTGTAGGGGCATTGTGCTCATGCAGCTATGCCCTCACCTGTGGTATAGTGCACTCTGCCTTAGGGCTGTAAGGCCTGCTAGAGGGGTGACTTACCTATGCCACAGGCCTAGGTTGTGGGCATGGCACTCTGAGGGGGTGCCATGTTGACTTAGTCTTTTTCCACCCACCAGCACACACAGGCTGTGAGGCAGTCTGCATGTGCTGAGTGAGGGGGGCCCCAGGGTGCCATAATACATGCTGCAGGCCTTAGAGACCTTCCCTGGCCACAGGGCCCTTGGTACCAGGGCTACCTTGTAAAAGGGACTTATCTGAGTGCCAGGGTTGTGCCAATTGTGGGGCAAAGGTACAGTTTAGGGAAAGAACACTGGTGCTGGGCCTGTTTAGCAGGGTCCGGGCACACTTTCAATCATAACTAGCATCAACAAAAGGCAAAAAGTTAAGGGGTAACCATGCCAACAGTGGCATTTTCCTGCAGGTGCTCTTTGACTACATGGACTTTAATGATTTAGGACACCTTAAAATTAGTGATAAGGAGCAAAGTGATTGTGATAGTGACCACCTTAAAGTTGGCAGGACCCTATTCCATTCTAGTCTTAGCTTAAGGAACAAATGGGGTTTCAGGAAGACCAGTTCCAGAAAAGGTGAAGAGGGTCAGTGGACAGCGGAGTGTACCCATAGTTGAGATACAGGAAAGTAACTCTTGCTCTCAAACAGCATATGGAGCATATGGAGCAAAGCAGACAAGTCTTGGCTGAATTGCCAAAGGCCCAATCAAACAGGAAATACATTGTTTCCCTTAAAATGTAGAATGGAGAGATGGTCTATATTGATTACAAGAAGTGGATGTTTTCACAAAATTGTATTGGCTGTGTAATGGAGTGGTGGCTAAAGGAATGATGGTAAACTAGAATACATGGACCTGTAGACCAGTGGTTCCCACTGAATCACTACTGGAAGCCTGGGACCTGCAAGTATTTTGTAGGATTTAAATTTCAAACATTAAAACAGTAATTTACAAAAAATACGAACAAGTACACAGCAAATAATCGAACAACTAAAGATTTTGTTATTTTATATTGAAAAAATAAGCAACAATTGTGATGGGAAGGTTGGTGCTGCATCTCACCGACTACCTTTACCATGTTTGGTTATATTTCGAAAAGTTGAATTCTCGGGTCATATTCTACATTTCCCAAGTGAATTCTGTATTTATTTTTTGGTACATAAGAACCGAGAAAGCTTTTTCACATAAATATGTGTTGGGGAAAGGAAGTAGAACCTTAAATGCCTCTCAACTCTCCATAGCCCTCTGTAACATGTATTTTATTTGTTTTATAGCACCTCTCATGCCAGTTTAGGGTGTCGGAGCGCTTTACATTCCACACTGTAGGAAGCTGGCTCTCTATATAGTGTACTAAAAGAAGTTGCAGTTTTTCAGGTAAGTACACACTTATGACCCCAGTTTTCAGGGGTTCAGGCTCGTACCGGCCAAGGTTCAGGTTGGTACCAAGAGGGCACCCACAGCAGCACTGGGGTGGCTGGGTGCCAAAGTCCGAGTCTGTGCCCAATGTTAGTCACTGGAGACTGGGGGGGAATTGAAGACGTGCTGCTCCCATGTAAGTACAGGCGATGTCAGCGGTTGGTCTCTGGGAGATGAGACAAGCACTGGGGGAGGAGGGCACAAGGCAGCACCAAAGTTACACCCTCAGAGGCAAGGAGGCGGCTGGGTGCAGAGTGCCAACCCAGTGTTGGTCGCCCAGTGCTTTTCAGTGGAGACAGGGGATATCCGCTGCAGTGCTGCTTCCAGGTGAGTAGAGCGAGGTTAGGGGTGGATCTCCTGGAGTTGAAACAAGCACAAGGAGCTCCACATGGCAGCACCAAAGTTACACCCTCAGCGACACAGGGGCAGCCGGATGTAGAATGCAACCACAGAGTCAGGCTCCCAGTGTTATTTATTGCAGGAGATCACTTTTAGAAATGGGTTGCAGACTCAGGCCAGGAGGCTAAGAGAGGTCAACTGACAGCTGCCCAGGTAAGCTGGGATGCCAGGAGTTGCAGGGGCATCAATGGTCTAGCTCCCCAAGGCCCAGGGGCTCCAAGTGCAGGGGTTTCTTTTGGTGTCTGAAACAGCTTACTGGGGAGGTCGCAGTCAGGGGGAGCCCTTGGATTTAGGGTTCAGGCATCGCTCTGGAGTCTGGCAGGGGTCAACGCACGATGGACTCTAGGTCGGAAGTGCTTTGTAACTTTCACTGGACTGGTGGGCCACTTCCACTCGGCCCGTGGGCGTGTGGTGCAGAGGTGGTTCCAGGTGGTGGTTTTGCGGTTCCTCAGGCAGGCTTCTATCTTCTTTGGAGTTGTTTCTTGTGGACAGGTCCACTATCCATGGTAATTCTTGTTCTTTATTGAAGGCAGACAGTCCACCCAAGGCTCTGGAGGTCTCTGACTGCAGGACAAGACAGCTTCTGGCACAGGATCTTTGAAAGCTGGAGACAGGCTGGTAGGGCTGGGGCCAAGTCATTAGTTGTTCTAACTTTTCTTCTGCTGTGTGACTTCTGTAGTGTCCAGCTCTTCTTAGGTTGACAGGAATCTGATTCTAGGGTTCAGGGGTGCCACCTAAATACTGAATTTAGGGACGTTACAGCTAGTGCCAGGTGGTAGCCAGTTGGCTACTCACCTTTAGTGACTGTACCCTTGCTGTGACCACTACTTTGGGAGGTGGGCATAGCCCTAACCCTATTGGCCTAATTCCACCCACACAAGATGGAGTAATTCCAAAGGTAATGTCCACTTCAGATCGTCCACTCTAGGGATGGGACTGGAGTGGAGTGGGCACTCCTAATTTTCCTGCCAGACCTGTGGCCAAAAGTGGTGTCAGGAACTGGGGGTCGGCCTCCTCCACCACTTGGAGAGGCCTTGGTTGCATTTCAATGGCGACAAGGCCTTGAAACTTCCCACCCTGGAATGTCCATTCTACCTGGGAGAGGAGGTCACACCTCTGCCTAGAGCAGGCCTTTGATCTGTGTCCTCAAGAACATTGGCTCTCACCTCAGGGGGGGGGGCAGAACTCTGTCGTAAGGGGCTTCACTGGTTCTGACCTTTCAGTGCCCTCTTTAGGAGTTTGTAGCTTTCAAGGGGGCACCTCTAATTTGCCCTCTGAGTGTATCTATTAATAAATCCATCACTGGATTCAGTGTGGGTTTATTAACACGAGATGCTTGATATCAATCATCCCTATCTTTAGTGAAGCCATCATGTAGCTGGGGAACTTGTAATGACCAGTGTCCAGCACATGTACTTAAAATGGCTTCACTGCTCACTTACTATATCTGAGAATCGACAAAGACATAGCACAGGCATATCTGCTCATGCTGGTATGGCCTCACATGCATTATAGTGCACCCTGCCTTTAGGGCTGGAAGGCCTACCAGAAGATTGACTTACATATATTACATGCAGTGTGCAGGGAGCAAAGCACAAAGGTCTGCACCAAGACACGCAGCCTGCGTGGGCAGCACTGGGTGCACTTGGTAAGGGTGTCTGTGAGGGTGGCACAATCTGTGCTGTAGCCCTCAGGGGCCTTTCAGTGGTACCCTATTCCCTAGGTACCAGAGGTACAATTTACTAGGGACTTACTGTGGCAACTAAAGTTTTGCCAATTGCAAAAAAACTACTATGCAGTTTTAGGGAAAGAGATCCGGCACTGGGACCTGTTTAGCAGGGACCCAGTGCACCTTCAATCGAAATTAAACCAGAAACCAGGCAGTGGTGGGACCATGTCAGAAGAGGCACTTCCCTACACACACATACAGATACAATGAAACTTGTATAAATTGGTGTATGGAAACTGTTACATAAGGCAAAGGGGGCTACAAAGTATAGAATTCACGCCATCCATACTATTAGGCATTTTCTCAGAGTGCTTGATCTAGAGAAGGACAAACTCATAATGCAGAACATAACACAGTGGTTAGTGTTGACTTTAACAATAAGAATTTATTTCTGCGGAAACAAACCTTTTTAGAAGCATCAGGATAACTAAAGATTGGGAAAAACAACTTTTTAAATTGTACCTTGCAGTTAGCATGCAGTTCTTTGATGGCAGTTCATAGTTCACTGTGCCAGATTACGAGTGTAACTTATGAACTGCACAGTAACAAAAAAATCTCTGTGACAAGAGCAGTAACCCAGTGTGCTAGGCAGAGAAAATGCTGTTTGATATGCACAATATACATTCTTTGCAGCAAGCATGTTGATCATCTGCGCTACCTTAAATGAGTCAAAACTGCCACTAGACAGACTCTCCGATCTCTCTCCAGTAGGTACATTAATCACCATAGTTATCTTGATCCTTTTATTTTTGCCCCAAAACTGCTGGATATACAAGGAACTTTGCAGTGCTTTTAAAACTGCTGCACAAATGAATTAACAAATATCAAAATGTGCGTGTCATCAGTTGAGAGGCGCCAGCTGGGGAAGTGCTTTTCTGTCAACCCAGATTTTGAGATGCTTGCGGACCCCCTGGGAATGTGTCACGAATCCCCGGGGGTCTGCAGACCACAGGTTGGTAACCACTGCTGTAGACTACTGAAAATCCCTATGAAGCAACATCAGTGTGCTGACCTGCTCCTTCTTTTCCGTGCCATCAGCGCAGATCCTGATTGAGCTCCCCTGAATTGCTTTTTGACTATCAACCTTTTTTCAAATTCAAGCACTAGAGTGCTTTTTCTTCGTCTTTTTTGGAGTATGTCTCCCAAAAAACTACTGGTTTTAAACCTTGTGGTGCCTTTCACAGGCAAATAATCTGTGACAGTTCCCACTTGGTGTGCCAGTAGCACCTGTAGCGAGACAACACCTCCTAGATTTTCTGGATTGTAAGACAATGAATCCGAAAGCTATCCACGAGCAGGCCATAAATCTTCAGGCCTCTCAACACGTGACTGTATGCCAGGTCCCATTCATGAGGGAGGTTTCAGGACTGCTCTCGCTTGCATCGGTCATTGTCACGATCTGGGACTTCCTCTGTTAAGTTCTATAAGTAGTAGTCCAAGAAGATGAAAAGCGTTCTTCGACTTTGCTGTGCCGGTCCCATTCATCAGACGAGGAGCAGGAATGACACCACATCTTCAGGCCCCATCCCCAGGTCGGCCCTATGGAGCCTATTCCTGGGTCCACTCTGCTCTTCCCTGTGTTTCCTGGATTCCGTGCGACCGTGCCCAATTTCCTGACTTTTATGAGGCCATAAGTCTCATTTTTGGGCAGCTGGACAGCTCTGGAGTGCCTTCGGGCCCGATGGGTCCGGGAGGAACTCAACTGGGTTTACTCGAGTGGATTCACCCTTGGCTCCAGTCAGCCCTAGACGATCCACTGGTGGATCTGGATTAGCCCCAGTCACTACTTTGCAACCGCCTCCGAACACCATACCAGTGGCGCTGTTCCCAGTGCCGTCGACAATTACCAAAGCCTTCTGGATTCCAGACTCCAATACTGAGCCCTGGCAGTGTCGCACAATGTTGGTTCCTATGCAGACCAGGCCCATGCAGCCTGAATTAGAGATGGAGCCCTATTTTCCTGAAGGGCCCTCTGTGGATCCCTGTGCTTATTCTGAACCCCCAGCAGATTCCTTGGCCGAAATCAACTGGTATGAGAACCTGGCCAACTCCCCTGGTCTGGACACGTCACCAGACTTTGGCTTAACTCTGTACTCCCACAATAGGTATGGAGGGAAGGGCCTCCTTTATAATGGTGGTCTGGACAGCTGCTGAAGTCCTGAACCAGACGCCCATGACAGAGGTCAAGACCAAAGTCTTGACAGAGGGTCTTCAACCTGGGATGTCCTTCCTCAGGACCCCTACTCCCCTTCAATGAGGCCCTCGCTGATGTCCTGCTCGAGGCCTGGGCCAGGCCTAGCACAGGCACTCCTATGCACAGGACCATCACCTGCTGCCATCATCCAGCTCCCGGGGACCTAGCATTCCTCACCCAGCATGCCACCCCTGAGCATCTGATATTCTAGGCATCCACCTCCCAAATTAATCCCGTCTTGTTCCCTACCACACCACCGAATAGGAAATCCAACAGGCTGGATACCCTTAAAAAGAGGATTCTCTCTTCCACCAGCCTTGCCACTGTGGTTAGTGAAGACTGCATGCTTATCGGGCCGATAGTCCCATACTGTATGGGATTTGGTTGCACAAGTTCTGCCTATGGTCTCTGAGGAGGCCCAAGCCATGCTCTCTCAAGCTATTGCTGACGGGAGGGATGCAGCAAAGTTCACATTCCACTGCAGATTGGGTATGTCCGACTTGCTGAGCAGAGCCATTGCTTCCAGAGCGGTGCTTCAGCATCACGCCTGGTTGAGAACAACTGGCTTTTTGCTGGACCTCCAGGCATTCTTTGTGGACATGCCCTTCGAAAGCACACACCTTTTTGCTGACAAGGTGGATTCTATGCTTGAGTGTTTAAAAGGCCATGTCCCAGCATCAGCCACCTCCTGCTCCTTCCGTGGCTATTCTGGGGGCAACCAGCTGCATCCTTTTCCCCTCTAGCTACCACACCCAGCATACACCTCCACCCTTTTGTTGCTCCCAGAAGCCTGTGGGACCCAAGGTCCGAGGTCTACCCAGTCTGCCCCTGGCAGCAGCAGCCTCAAAGCCTCTTTAATACGCTATCACGCCATCCGGGGCACCCGGATGTTGGCAGGATTCAACACCAACTGCCCTAATGGTGAACATAACATTTGACAAATGGATGCTTCAAATTTTCCAGCGGGTTAACACCTTGCCTTTTCAACAGCCCCACCACCCTTGCCATAATATCCTGATAGTCTGACATAGGACCACCTCTTACTATTGAGACAGGAAGTGCTGGCCTTTATGATCAAAGAAGCCATCAAGAGGGTCCCGGCAGCAGATGTAGGTCATGCGTACTATTCCCACTACTTTCTGATGCCGAAAAAAGGACTGAGACCTCCACCCTATTCTGGACCTACGCCTGCAGGAAGGTGCCATCTTTCCAGCAGAGTTACCCCCACTATTTCAAGATGTCAGTGTGTTTAGACTGTAGGCCACTGGGATCCTGCTAATCAGGACCCCAGTGTCGGTGATCTCTCCTCTAAATTTGGTTGCTGGTAAGCTTTTACACCCACATTTGACATACTGGTGCACTCATGTAACTCCTTAGCATATGGTACTTAGGTACACAGGGCATTGGTACACCAGGGGTCCCCAGGGGCTACAGCATGTATTGCAAGAATTCTGCAACATCCAAGACTGCATCCTCCAGAGTCACAAGGACACTGTTTGCACCTGGAAGCACGAAGGAATCTCCCTTAGAGTGAAGGAGTCACTTCCCTGCTTCTGCAGGCACCTCAAGATAACATTGACGGGCTAGTGGGGTCTACTGTTCCACAGACTTCGAAAGGTTCCTCTCCACAGGTGGTGGGTCTGTGGCTTCCCCTGTGTCTTGCTTGTCTTCTAACAGACTGGGGGCCCTGCTCCTGCCACTAGGCTGGAATCTCTGTGCATTGAGACTGTTGCTCTTGCCAAGGCTTGTTAACTCTTCCTCCAGGAGATCTTCAGGCACCAGGAAGCCCCAGCCTCCAGCACTCTGCAACTCAAAGATCAGCCCCTGTCCTGCAACTCCTGTGACCTGGACTTCTGTTTTGTTGTGCTGGTGAGGCCTCTGTCTGACTCCCTGTGTCCTTCGCTTGTGGGTCACTTGTGAGGGCTCCATCAAATTCTGCTGGCCTTCCTGCGTGCCGAGGGCCAGCCCTGACTTCCCCTCCAGTGTAGAGGTTCCTGGACCGTGCAGGTCCCCAAAACTCTGCAAATACCTCTTCAGCTTCTGCTTGCATGTGCCAGTGCTTGTTGGTGACCTAGCAGGTCACTGACCCTCGTGCAATCTGGTGACCATCGAGAGTCAGCTCGTAGGTGACTTCTGGGATCTTTTGCAGCTCCTCGACCCTGCAACTGGAGTTCTTCCTCCACCGACTTGCAGGAACTTCACCTATAGGATGGTAGACGTTGCCACTGCACCACTTGGGCACCTCCAAGGGTGCTGGACTCTGTCCCCTTCCATTTCAGGTTCTCCACACCCAAAATCTCTCCCTGGATTCCAAAGGCCTCCTCCACGGGTTGTGACAGCAGCTAGACAATCCAAGGCTTGCACTGACTCGAGAGAGTCCCTTCTCCCCATAGCATCTGGGTCCCCTTATGCAGGTACCCCTGTCTTCTGGATATCCTTGGGTAGGGGCACTCTCGAACATGCCTCTTGTCTGTTGGTTTTCTGGGGTCCACTGGGAAGGGTCCTGAAACACACAACTCCAACCACTACTCCCTGTGTTAGTCTATTGGACTACTGTAGTAGTAGTAGTACAAAATCTTTATTCGACTTTCACCAAGTCATAAAAGACATAACAGTCATAAAAAGATCTCCAGTTATGGTACATATATTTCAATAAACAATAAAAGTCAAGTAGGTAAAACAATAAAAATGTAATAAAAACACACAAAAATGAAAGATACCTATCACAGTAGATTATATTTTGATCACCTCCCCCATGGATTTCCTTATCTTTAATACCGAACATAAAAAATTAGCTAAAATTCCACACGTCTCTAAAGAAGATAGTGACTGGAGACAGGCGTAGGCTGTGCGACATTGGGGGAGATTGATTTTCCTTAAAAGTGGAACAACTAGGCGTTTCCTCTGGTAGGCGTAGAAATGACAAAATAAAACCACATGAATTGTGGATTGCGGTGATTTTGCATCACAGGGGCATGGTTTTAACAAAGTGGACCAATCGTTCATAGTTGGAAATGAAACTAGGCGATGAAACGTATCTAGCCTAAGTCTAGTAAGAACATAACGGTGGCGAGGGAGTACCATATTTGCCAAGTAAGGCTGCATGCCCTCCGCCGTCAAGATTATTTGGTTATGAATGACTGAAGTTTTTTTTTATTCCACACCCCAGCGTATGTCTTCTAGGTATTTTAATGCCAGTTTACTCAGGTCCTTCCTAGATATCTTCTGCAACGAGGCTGGGTTTGAATAGTAGTCTTTGTTGCCCAATTTTTCAAAAAAGGTCGTGATGTATTTTAACCATGGTACCCTTGATGTGTATAATGACTTCGTACAGTCCTTATTAAAACTGGTGTGATCCGAGGTCCAGACTTTATGCCATAGTAGCAGTGGCTGTATCTTTATCCAAGTCTGCAATAAAGGGAACCCCAAGTTCCGAGTGTGTGACGTATGATGAAGTGCCTTTTGGTACCCTCAACAGATGTCGTAGGAAATCATTGTCCACAGTCTGGACTAGATCGCAGTTTGTGTGACCCCAAATTCCTGCCCCGTACGTAACAGCTGGAATACACTTGGCTTTATAGATCTTTACCATATTAGATGGTGTAATCCCCCCAAGCCTTTTGGAGAAGAGTCGTAGTGCCATCGTTGTTTTGATCAGGTGCACTCTCTTCGTCTTCCTGCAGTTGGCCCAGGAACCCAGCTTATCAAGTGTTATGCCCAAATATGAAAAGGAATGCGCGATTTCGACCTTGCTATCTGCAATAGTGATGTTATAAGACTTGCCGCGCTTCCCTCCACAGTTCATGATAAAAGTTTTGGAGCGGTTGGCAGTAAGTCCAAGCTGTGTCATATATGTAATGAATGCAGGTTGTTAAGAGTTTCTGGAGAGCTATTGGGGTCCTGGCCATTAATGCTGCATCGTCTGCATAAAGTAATGCCGGAACAGATCGATTTTCTATTTGGGGTAGATCTTTACACCTAGTGGCCAATTCTTTGTCTAAGTTGTTTATATACATTGAAAATAGGAACGGAGCAAGAACGCAGCCTTGGCGCACTCCTCTGTATAGACCAAAGGGGCTAGTACATTCCCCTTTTAGGCCGTACCTCACTCTTGCTCTGCTCCCTGTGTACATTTCACGGATAAATTGAATTAAGGCCGGTTCCACCCCCATGCTGTTTAAAATATCCCATAATTTATCATGGATTACACAGTCGAAGGCTGATAAGTCAATAAAGCCCAGGTACAGGTTGCCTGCTCTGATCTTGGTATACTTTGCAATAATAAGACTTAGGTTTAGACTTTGTTCCACTGTTCCGATTCCTTTCCGGAATCCATACTGGACCGGGGATAAAACGTTCTTTTCCTCTGCCCATGTTTGTAGCCTGTTCAGAATTATTCTCCCTGCTAGTTTAGCTGTTGTGTCCAACAGGGAGATTGGCCTGTATTGGACTACTGGTTAGGTAACTGTCAGGGAGACCAGATCCTCGGGGTCTGCGCACGTTCCCAACATGTCCACCACTAGACAGCTCCAAAGCGCAGATAGAAATACCACAGAGCCTGAGAGAGTCCAAGTGGGGGAAAAGGGGATTAGGTAGGGAACAGCTGGGAAGGAGACCTGTAGGAAGCAAGAGGTTAAACAACACAATATCAAGATATAATCACATTGACTTTCAATTGACTATGGTTCTAAGAGTTCTTATACTGTAATCATGGATAACCTAAGAAATTACCATAACTAGACCTCAAGAAATCTAGGTACCTGGAAAAATCAAGAATGGGTTAATACAATGTTTCATATGAGCTTTTCATGAAATACCACATACTGTCTAGAAAACAAGAACCTTCTTGAATAATGTTTCAGAATAAACATTGCATTTTTACAGGAGGACAAAGGCTATCTGAACAGTCCCTGAAAACAACAGGAACTGTACTAGGAACTTAATATGCACTAAGAATGTCGCACTTTGAATTAAGCATTTTCAAAGAAAACCAAAAGCTCAGGATAAATGTGTGCATGTCAACAAACACGGCACACCAAAGTTTTCTGTGTCATGAAATGATCGCGCACAATGCCGATCTAAGAGCCATGCGTTTTATGACAGGGTTGAATCGCGTACACTGTTGCCGATTCAAACAAGAACATGCAAATGCCATGAAATGATTGCGCAGACTGTTGCCGATCTGAATGCCAAGATTTACATGAGAGAAAATGAATTGCGCACTCTGCTGATTCGAACAAGAATATGCAAATGCCATGAAATGATCACACACCCTGTCGCCAATCTGAATGCCAAGGTTTACATGATAGGAATGAATCGCGCACACTGCTGATTCGAGCAAGAATATGCAAATGCCATGAAATGATCGCGCACACTGTTGCCGATCTGAATGCCAAAGTTTACATGAGAGGAATGAATCACGCACACTGCCGACTTGAACAAGAACATGCAAATGCCATGAAATGATCGCGCACACTGTTGCGATCTGATTGCCAAGGTTTACCTGAGAGGAATGAATCGCGCACTCTGCCGATTCGAACAAGAATATGCAAATGCCATGAAATGATTGCACACACTGTTGCCAATCCGAATGCCAATGTTTACATGAGAGGAATGAATCGCGCACACTGCTGATTCGAACAAGAATATGCAAATGCCATGAAATGATCGCGCACACTGTTGCCGATCTGAATGTCAGGGTTTACATGCTAGGAATGAATTGCGCACACTGCGGATTCAAACAAGAATATGCAAATGCCATGAAATGATCGCGCACACTGTTGCCGATCCGAATGCTAAGGTTTACACGCTAGGAATGAATCCCGCACACTGCTGATTCATACAAGAATATGCAAATGCCATGAAATCACACGCACACAGAAAGTTTCACAACTAGGCCCAAAAACTCGAATGTCTTTGAGAACGGTCAGCACCAAACACACCCTCAGTGGTACAGGGGCGGCCGGGTGAAAACACAGCGTCAGGTGCCTAATGCTTTTCAACAGAGGACCCCCGTGGGTCACAAAGGGGAAGCAGGCTTGATCCAGGCAGTCAGCTAAAGAAGACCAACGGCTGGACAGCTAAGTAGAGAGCCCACTGGTTGTTGCTAGATTGTCAGTTGTGTCCCCCAAGGCCAGGGTACCTTTGGACATCAGCAATCTTAACCGTAGCCGGTCGTGGTCAGGTGTGAACTCAAGGTCGGAATCGCCTGGAGACCTTCTTTGGACCTGTGGGCCAACTGGACCCAGGCCATGAGATTCAGGTGCAGAGTGGGAAGGACTCGCGGATCCGGGGAGGGTCTGGAGTCCTTCTTGGAGGTTTCTTTGTCAACAGGGCCGCTGTCCTCTGGAGATCTTGGTCCTTGGGTAGGCAGGCAGTCCTCTATGGGTTTGTAGAGGTTTCTGGTCCTGCAGGATGCGTCGCCTTTTTGTAGTAGGAGCCTTGAAGCTGCAGACAGGCCGGTACGGCTGGGGCCAAGTCAGTTGTCGCCAGGAGTCTTAACTGCTGGAGCTGCTCTTCACCGCTTCTCATTACAGGTCACCAGGAATCTGAAGAGCAGAGTTCAGGGGTGTCCCTAAATACTAGATTTAGGGACGTTACAGAGGTCAGAGGGCAGTAGCCAATGACTACTGACCCTGAGGGTGGTTACACCCTTCCTGTGCCCACTCCCTTTGAGGAGAGGGGCACATTCCTAACCCTATTGTATATCACCCTCCAAAGCAAGATGAAGGATTCTGCCAGGAGGGGTTCACCTCAACTCTGGGTCCCCTAGGTGTGGTCCCATCTGTTGTGGACACTCCTCCTGGTGTTTTACTGATTTTCCCGACTGACCTGCTGCCAAAAGTGGGGCCTGGTCCGGGGGATGGGCATCTCCACTAGCTGGAGTGCCCTGAGGCAGCAAAACAAAAGGCAAGAGCCTTTGAGGCTCACCACCAAGTGCTGCTGCTCCTTCAGGGGGGCGGTGGGAATCACCTCTACCCAGAGCAGGCTTTGTCCCCGACCTCTGACAGCACGGAGGCTCTCAACCCATGGAGTCAAAAACTCGTCTGTTAGTGGCAGGCTGGCATAGACCGGTCAGCCACACTAGATAGTTGTGTGAACTCCAGGGAGCATCTCTAAGATGCCCTCTGTGTTCATTTTACAATAAATCTAGCTCTGACATCAGTGTGGGTCTATTGAGCTGAGACGTTTGATACCAAACTTCCCACTCTTCAGTGAAGCCATCATTGAGCTGTGGAGTTCGTAATGACAAACTCCCAGCCCATGTTCTCAGTATGGCTGCACTGCACTTACAATGTCTAAGAATGGACTTACACTGTAGGGGCATATTGCTCATGTAGCTATGCCCTCACCTGTGGTATAGTGCACCCTGCCTTAGGGCTGTAAGGCCTGCACGAGGGGTGACTCACCTATGCCACGCCACAAGCAGTGGTTTGTGGGCATGGCACCCAGAGAGGGATGCCATTTAGACTACCTTTTTCTCCCCACCAACACACACACACAAGCCGCAGCCCTTCGGGACCCTCTCTTACCATAGGGCCCTTGGTACCACTGGTGACTTTTACAAGAGACTGAGCCACGTGCCATATATGGGCCAATTGTGGAAGCGATTGTACAGTTTAGGGAAAGAACACAGGTGCTTGGGCCTGCTTAGCAGAATCGCAGCACCCACTCAGTCAAGTTAGCATCAGATATCAGGCAAAAAGTAAGGGGTAATCATGCCAAAAGGGACACTTTCCTACAGTGAGGTCACACAACCATGACATATAATGCACCCCATTTCCTCACAAATGTAAGTAGGGTGTCACCTCCTTTGCTTGGAACTGTTGGGAGACTGGTCTAGAACACACCATCAAGGGATTTGGCTGACTGCCAGTCACCTTCTGGGGGTCTGTGAATGTCAGAGTCAACAACCACAGCCAGTGTTACCTTGCCGAGCACAAATGGTGTCCTATGGTAGAAGTAGTCCCTGACATCATTGCCTAGTTGGCCACACATCAGGTGGACTTACTCGCCTCCTCGGAAAATTTAGTGCCAGAAGTTCTGCGCCATGCGGTATCCGTTTATGGGAAACTTTGGGGAGGGGGGGGGGAGCGTTTCAGTTAAGGTGGAACCTTCAGCTGCACTGTGCAATTCCCCTCCATACACTTAATTCCTTGAGTTCTCTGGGAGATTTGCCAAGACCGGACCCAAGTTCTTCTCATCACCACAAATTGCCCCGAGAAGGGTGTGCTATGTGGACATTTTGCCCTTTTCCAAATGCTTTATCTGCTGTTAAGGCCTGAACTTCTCTCCTAGTCGGAGGTGATGGTTCTGCACCTCAATCTACGAAACCTCCACCTAACTGGTTGCAGATTGAGCAGGGGTAACTGGGTTCCTTTCAGCTCCTCCTTGAGGCGGCCAACTCTTTCTGATAGAGAAATCTAGTTGCACACTCCTTACCTTTTGAATTTCCCCAAACGTCAGTATAGATCCAGAGATTTTGCTTGAACAGCACCCCTATGTGCCGTTAGGTGGCATCGATTGGCTCCGCGTCCGTCGTCTGCGTCATCCGCGCGATTTATGACGTCGCTGGTCCTATAAAGGTGCCACTGACGTCAGTTCTTTACTTTCCATGCCAGCCAGCGCCGATCCGAAGAGAGCTACTCCTCAATCAGTTCTTGACTGGCCCTTTTTGACTTTTTGTCAAAGTTTTTTCAAGTTGTATAACTCCCGGTCCTCTAGGAAGACCAGGTTCAAGCCCTGCGAGTCCCATCATTGGGCGATGTCTGCGTTGGATCCGTTCATTGTGTGCCTTTGGTGTCTGAAGCGCAACTATGACCCAAAGTCGTTCTCAGAGTACCTGCCCATGAATCCGAAGGCTATAAGGGAGCTGTCCCAAAAGCTGATGACGGGCCTACCCTCGGCTCCGTGTAAGTCTCAGTCGAGAGGAAGATCTCTGGATGGGTCGCAGAGCCACCCTTCTTCGTCCCACTCCAAGTTCTCAGGACGTACAGGTAAGTCGAGGCATAAGAAGAAATTGAGACGTTGTTTGACTTCACCCCATCCGTCGACTTAGTCATTTTCTCCCCACTAGCACACACAAGCTGTGAGGCAGTGTGCATGTGCTGAGTGATGGGTCCCCAGGGTGGCATAATACATGCTGCAGCCCTTAAAGTCCTTCCCTGGCCACAGGACCCTTGGGACCATGGGTACCATTTACAAGGGAATTATCTGTGTGCCATGACTGTGCCAATTGTGGGAACAAAGGTTCAATTTAGTGAAAGAACACTGGCGCTGGGTCCTGGTTAGCAGGATACCAGCACACTTTTAGTCATAACTGGCATCAGCAAAAGGCAAAACGTTAGGGGGTAACTATGCCAAGGAGGCATTTCCTTACAATCACCCATTCCTCTATAGTGGGGATCAGCTCTGTTTGCCACCTTTTGAAGTAATAAAGATCTTGCAACTGCCATCGCTGCATATAAAAGTTTTACTAATCTCCCAGCTAATTATTTGGAGGGTTCATACCCCAGAACTATCCACCAAATATTAGGGACTATTTCAATCCGCCAGGCCGTCTCTAGGTACTTAAATATTTTTACCCAGAATTCTTGAATAGGGGCACACATACTCATTACATGTGTCCAATTAGCAGCATCCCCCATGTTACATCGGAAACAGCGCCCAGACCAGTTAGAATGAACCTGAACTAAAATGTGCGGGGTTCCCTAATGGAGCCACATGGTGAAGTAGAGCATTCTCTGCCAATTAGCTCCTCAGAACATTGAAATTCAGTATATTAATTTCCTCCCACATCTTCTTTGTTAGCTCTGACCCCTCGTATTTTTCCTATTTTCTGTTAGCTTTCAAGCAGAGATCTGGGCCTTGCAAGCCACCTTTTCCATTCTCCTGCTCGCTTATAGCCTGAGTATACCCCCAGCTTGGTACCACTTTCTGCGTGTCCCGAATCTGCTCACAATTAAGATTACTAAGTAAGTTAAGCATTCCTCTGTAGGAGCCCAGGAGCAGGAAATTGCTTTGCACTACTTCCCCAATTTCCGCTAAACTCTTGCCCCTAATACCAGACAAAAAAATCTTCCACTTAAATGAATTGGACGCTCTCCCATCTTTTAACTACTTCAGAATCCAACCGAGTGCCTGACTCACCCACCAGTTCTGCCAGAGAAGTAAAAGCGTTAATATAAAGAATTGCATTTCTCTGATAGAGATCTGCCCGCTTCTGAAAATCATGCCGTAAACTCTCATAACATACTTTGGGGGTTTGGCAGTCCGCCGCCAGCCAAACGGGAACCGCCAGAATACCGCTGCACGGTCAAAAGACCGCCGCGGGTATTCTGGGTTTCCCGCTGGGCGGGCGGGCGACTGCCACAAGGCTGCCCGCCAGCCCAGCGGGAAACACCCTTCCACGGGGATGCCGGCTCCGAAAGGAGCCGGCGGAGTGGAAGGTGTGCGACGGGTGCAGTAGCACCCGTCGCGATTTTCAGTGTCTGCCACGCAGACACTGAAAATCTTGGTGGGGCCCTCTTACGGGGGCCCCTGCAGTGCCCATGCCATTGGCATGGGCACTGCAGGGGCCCCCAGGGGCCCCACGACACCACATACCGCCATCCTGTTCCTGGCGGCCGAAACCGCCAGGAACAGGATGGCGGTATGGGGGGTCGGAATCCCCATGGCGGCGCAGCAAGCTGCGCCGCCATGGAGGATTCCCCAGGGCAGCGGAAAACCGGCGGTACACCGCCGGTTTTCCGTCACTGACCGCGGCTGTACCGCCGCGGTCAGAATGCCCATGGGAGCACCGCCAGCCTGTTGGCGGTGCTCCCGCGGTCCCCAACCCTGGCGGTCTCGGACCGCTAGGGTTGGAATGACCGCCTTTGTGTGTTGATTTTGTTAGTTTTAACACGTCACGAATCCCATACTCCTCAAAAATCAAATACACAAAATCCTGCTGAAAAAGGATACCATGTTGTGAGTCTGAATTAAAACTAGACATATTCTGTACAAAATACGCAAAATAATAGTCTTTAACATTGGGAAGTGCCTAACTGCCCTTCTCCGAATTCCTCGTTTAAGGTGCTTAATGTTATTCGAGAAGTCTTATTTTGGCAGATAAAAGATGTAAACATAGACTCTACTTACTTAACCTCTTCTGTGCCTTGGACGAGATCATCTCGTCCAAGGCTACAGTTCCCCTGTGCCTTGGACGAGATCATCTCGTCCATGGCACAGGGGAACTTGGGGGCGCGCTAGCGCGCCCCCCGTGCACCCCCCTTCCCCCCCCAAGTCGGGGATGGAAGGGGAAGACCTTCCCCTTCCACCCCCGACCCCCCCCACCCCCCCCCTGTGACGTCAGCGCGCGCGCGCGCTGATGTGTCACAGGGGCCTCCCTCGTCGCGCTGGAAGCTCTGCTTCCAGCGCGATTGAAAAAGAAATGCAAAAGCATTTCTTTTTCAATCACTTGGGAGGCCCGGAGGGGCTTCAAAGGGAAGGAAAAGTATTTCCTTCCCTTTGAAGTCCCTCCGAGGGTTTCAAAAGCCGGATTGCTTGCAATCCGGCTTTTGAAACCCCACTAGACACCAGGGATTTTTTTTTTTTCATTGAAATAGACAAAAGGGAGGGACCCCTTGGGCAAGGGTCGCTCCCAGGGGGGGCATTTTTTTAAAAAGGCCTTTTCTGCCCCCAGGGGGGGCAGAAACCTCTAGGCACCAGGGACCATTTTCTTTTTTTTTTTTTTTTCATTTTTTTTTATTGAGGTGGGGAGCGACCCCTTAGGCAAGGGTCGTTCCCCTTGGGGGAAAATTATATTTTGGCCATTTCTGCCCCCCTTGGGGGCAGATTGGCCTATTTTGATGAGGCCAATCTGCCCCCAAGGGGGGTAGAAACCACTAGACACCAGGGATTTTTTTTTTTTTTTATTGTTATTGACAAAAGGGAGCGACCCCTTGGGCAAGGGTCGCTCCCAGGGGGGCATATTTTCGGGAAGGCCTTTTCTGCCCCCCCCTGGGGGCAGATCGGCCTACTATTAGGCCGATCTGCCCCCAGGGGGGGCAGAAACCTCTAGGCACCAGGGACCATTTTTTTTTTTTTTTTTTCATTTTTTTTTTTTTTTTGGTGGGGAGCGACCCCTTAGGCAAGGGTCGCTCCCCTTGGGGGAAAAATTATATTTTGCCCATTTCTGGCCTATTTTGATGAGGCCAATCTGCCCCAAGGGGGGGTAGAAACCACTAGACACCAGGGAGTTTTTTCTTTGCGTGAATTTCACGCAAAGGGAGCGACCACTTAGGCAAGGGTAGCTCCCTGGGGGGGAGGGGAATTTATTTTAGGCCATTTCTGCCCCCCCCTGGGGGCAGATCGGCCTATTATTAGGCCGATCTGCCCCCAGGGGGGGAAGAAACCTATAGGCGCCAGGGCAAATTTTTTTTTGTGTTTTTTTTTTTTTGTTCTTTTTTTTTTTTTTTAGAGATGGGGAGCGACCCATCAGGCAAGGGTCGCTCCCCTGGGGGGCAAATTGTATTTAGACCATTTCTGCCCCCCCTGGGGGCAGATTGGCGATTTTAGGTCAATCTGCCCCCAAGGGGGCAGAAACCACTAGGCACCGGGGATTTGTTTTTTGGCGCCAATGTCACGCAGGGGGAGCGACCCCCGTAGGCAAGGGTCGCTCCCGGGGGGGGGGGGTTGGGGGGGCAAATTTATTTTAGGCCATTTCTGCCCCCGGGGGTGGGGGGGCAGAACACTCTAGGCGCAAGGGCAATTTTTTTTTCGTGTTTTTTTTTTTTTGTTGTTTCTTTTTTTAGAGATGGGGAGCGACCCATCAGGCAAGGGTCGCTCCCCTGGGGGGGCAAATTGTATTTAGACCAATTCTGCCCCCCTGGGGCAGATTGGCCAATTTTAGGTCAATCTGCCCCCAAGGGGGCAGAAATCACTAGGCACCGGGGATTTGTTTTTTGGCGCCAATGTCACGCAGGGGGAGCGACCCCGTAGGCAAGGGTCGCTCCTGGGGGGGGGGTGGGGGTTGGGGGGGCAAATTTATTTTAGGCCATTTCTGCCCCCCCGGGGGACAGATCGCCTATTATTAGGCCGAACTGCCCCCGGGGGGGGGGGGGGGGCAGAACACTAGGCGCCAGGGCAATTTTTTTTTTTTGTGTTTTTTTTTTTTTTTTGTTTCTTTTTTTAGAGCTGGGGAGCGACCCATCAGGCAAGGGTCGCTCCCCTGGGGGGGCAAATTGTATTTAGACCCATTCTGCCCCCCTGGGGGCAGATTGGCCAATTTTAGGTCAATCTGCCCCCAAGGGGGCAGAAACCACTAGGCACCGGGGATTTGTTTTTTGGCGCCAATGTCACGCAGGGGGAGCGACCCCGTAGGCAAGGGTCGCTCCCGGGGGGGGGGGTGGGTGTTGGGGCGGCAAATTTATTTTAGGCCATTTCTGCCCCCCCGGGGGGGCAGATCGGCCTATTATTAGGCCGATCTGCCCCCGGGGGGGGGGGGGCAGAAACCTCTAGGCGCCAGGGGAATTTTTTTTTTTTATTATTTTTTTTAGAGATGGAGAGCGACCCATCAGGCAAAAGTCGCTCCCCTGGGGGACAAATTGTATTTAGGCCATTTCTGCCCCCCTTGGGGGCAGATTGGCTGAGTTTAGGTCAACCTGCCCCCAAGGGGGCAGAAACCACTAGGCACCGGGGATTTGTTTTTTGGTGCCAATGTCACGCAGGGGGAGCGACCCCGTAGGCAAGGGTCGCTCCCGGCGGGGGAGGGTGGGGGTTGAGGGGGCAAATTTATTTTAGGGCATTTCTGCCCCCCCCCCCCCCCCCCCCCCCCCCCCCTGGGGCCGGCTGAGCTACAGGCCAAACACCACAGGTAGGCACCTTGCAAAAAACACCTCTGTTTTCTGTGAAAAAATATGTTGTGTCCACGTTGTGTTTTGGGCCATTTCCTTTTGTGGGCGCTAGGCCTACCCACAGAAGTGATGTACCATTTTTATCGAGAGACTTAGGGGAACGCTGGGTGGAAGGAAATTTGTGGCTCCTCTCAGATTCCAGAACTTTCTGTCACCAAAATGAGAGGAAAAAGTGTTTTTTGGGCCAAATTTTGATGTTTGCAAAGGATTCTGGGTAACATAACCTGGTCAGAGCCCCGCAAGTCACCCCATCTTGGATTCCCCTGGGTATCTAGTTTTCAAAAATGCACTGGTTTGCTAGGTTTCCTCAGGTGTCGGCTGAGCTACAGGCCAAAATCCACAGGTAGGCACTGCTTTTTATAAAAAAATGTGATGTGTCCACGTTGTGTTTTGGGCCCTTTCCTTTCGTGGGCGCTAGTCCTACCCACACAAGTGAGGTATCATTTTTATCGGGAGACTTGAAGGAACGCTGGGTAGAAGGAAATTTGTGGCTCCTCTCAGATTCCAGAACTTTCTGCCACAGAAATGTGAGTAACGTGTATTTTTAGCCAAATTTTGAGGTTTGCAAAGGATTCTGGGTAACAGAACCTGGTCCGAGCCCCGCAAGTCACCCCTCCTTGGATTCCCCTAGGTCTCTAGTTTTCAGAAATGCACAGGTTTGGTAGGTTTCCCTAGCTGCCGGCTGAGCTAGAGGCCAAAATCTACAGGTAGGCACTTCGCAAAAAACACCTCTGTTTTTTTTCCAAAATTTAGGATGTGTCCACGTTGCGCTTTGGGGTGTTTCCTGTCGCCGGCGCTAGGCCTACCCACGCAAGTGAGGTATCATTTTTATCGGGAGACTTGGGGGAACGCTGGGTGGAAGGAAATTTGTAGCTCCTCTCAGATTCCAGACCTTTCTGCCACAGAAATGTGAGGGACATGTGTTTTTTTAGCCAAATTTTGAGGTTTGCAAAGGATTCTGGGTAACAGAACCTGGTCCGAGCCCCGCAAGTCACCCCTCCTTGGATTCCCCTAGGTCTCTAGTTTTCAGAAATGCACAGGTTTGGTAGGTTTCCCTAGGTGCCGGCTGAGCTAGAGGCCAAAATCTACAGGTAGGCACTTCGCAAAAAACACCTCTGTTTTTTTCCAAAATTTAGGATGTGTCCACGTTGCGCTTTGGGGTGTTTCCTGTCGCCGGCGCTAGGCCTACCCACGCAAGTGAGGTATCATTTTTATCGGGAGACTTGGGGGAACGCTGGGTAGAAGGAAATTTGTGGTTCCTCTCAGATTCCAGAACTTTCTGCCACAGAAATGTGAGTAACATGTGTATTTTTAGCCAAATTTTGAGGTTTGCAAAGGATTCTGGGTAACAGAACCTGGTCCGAGCCCCGCAAGTCACCCCTCCTTGGATTCCCCTAGGTCTCTAGTTTTCAGAAATGCACAGGTTTGGTAGGTTTCCCTAGGTGCCGGCTGAGCTAGAGGCCAAAATCTACAGGTAGGCACTTCGCAAAAAACACCTCTGTTTTTTTCCAAAATTTAGGATGTTTTCCACGTTGCGCTTTGGGGTGTTTCCTGTCGCCGGCGCTAGGCCTACCCACGCAAGTGAGGTATCATTTTTATCGGGAGACTTGGGGGAACGCTGGGTGGAAGGAAATTTGTAGCTCCTCTCAGATTCCAGAACTTTCTGCCACAGAAATGTGAGGGACATGTGTTTTTTTAGCCAAATTTTAAGGTTTGCAAAGGATTCTGGGTAACAGAACCTGGTCCGAGCCACACAAGTCACCCCTCCTTGGATTCCCCTAGGTGTCTAGTTTTCAGAAATGTACAGGTTTGGTAGGTTTCCCTAGGTGGCGGCTGAGCTAGAGGCCAAAATCTCCAGGTAGTCACTTTGCTAAAAACAGCTCTGTTTTCTGTGATGTGTCCACGTTGTGTTTTGGGGCATATCCTGTCGCGGGCGCTAGGCCTACCCACACAAGTGAGGTATCATTTTTATCGGGAGACGTGGGGGAACGCTGGGTGGAAGGAAATTTGTGGCTCCTCTCAGATTCCAGAACTTTCTGCCACAGAAATGTGAGGAACATGTGTTTTTTTTAGCCAAATTTTGAGGTTTGCAAAGGATTCTGGGTAACAGAACCTGGTCCGAGCCACACAAGTCACCCCTCCTTGGATTCCCCTAGGTCTCTAGTTTTCAGAAATGCACAGGTTTGGTAGGTTTCCCTAGGTGGCGGCTGAGCTAGAGGCCAAAATCTACAGGTAGTCACTTTGCTAAAAACAGCTCTGTTTTCTGTGATATGTCCACGTTGTGTTTTGGGGCATATCCTGTCGCGGGCGCTAGGCCTACCCACACAAGTGAGGTATCATTTTTATCGGGAGACGTGGGGGAACGCTGGGTGGAAGGAAATTTGTGGCTCCTCTCAGATTCCAGAACTTTCTGCCACAGAAATGTGAGGAACATGTGTTTTTTTAGCCAAATTTTGAGATTTGCAAAGGATTCTGGGTAACAGAACCTGGTCCGAGCCCCGCAAGTCACCCCTCCTTGGATTCCCCTAGGTCTCTAGTTTTCAGAAATGCACTGGTTAGGTAGGTTTCCCTAGGTGGCGGCTGAGCTAGAGGCCAAAATCTACAGGTAGTCACTTTGCTAAAAACAGCTCTGTTTTCTGTGATATGTCCACGTTGTGTTTTGGGGCATATCCTGTCGCGGGCGCTAGGCCTACCCACACAAGTGAGGTATCATTTTTATCGGGAGACGTGGGGGAACGCTGGGTGGAAGGAAATTTGTGGCTCCTCTCAGATTCCAGAACTTTCTGCCACAGAAATGTGAGGAACATGTGTTTTTTTAGCCAAATTTTGAGGTTTGCAAAGGATTCTGGGTAACAGAACCTGGTCCGAGCCCCGCAAGTCACCCCTCCTTGGATTCCCCTAGGTCTCTAGTTTTCAGAAATGCACAGGTTTGGTAGGTTTCCCTAGGTGGCGGCAGAGCTAGAGGCCAAAATCTACAGGTAGTCACTTTGCTAAAAACAGCTCTGTTTTCTGTGATATGTCCACGTTGTGTTTTGGGGCATATCCTGTCGCGGGCGCTAGGCCTACCCACACAAGTGAGGTATCATTTTTATCGGGAGACGTGGGGGAACGCTGGGTGGAAGGAAATTTGTGGCTCCTCTCAGATTCCAGAACTTTCTGCCACAGAAATGTGAGGAACATGTGTTTTTTTAGCCAAATTTTGAGGTTTGCAAAGGATTCTGGGTAACAGAACCTGGTCCGAGCCACACAAGTCACCCCTCCTTGGATTCCCCTAGGTCTCTAGTTTTCAGAAATGCACAGGTTTGGTAGGTTTCCCTAGGTGGCGGCTGAGCTAGAGGCCAAAACCTACAGGTAGTCACTTTGCTAAAAACAGCTCTGTTTTCTGTGATGTGTCCACGTTGTGTTTTGGGGCATATCCTGTCGCGGGTGCTAGGCCTACCCACACAAGTGAGGTATCATTTTTATCGGGAGACGTGGGGGAACGCTGGGTGGAAGGAAATTTGTGGCTCCTCTCAGATTCCAGAACTTTCTGCCACAGAAATGTGAGGAACATGTGTTTTTTTAGCCAAATTTTGAGGTTTGCAAAGGATTCTGGGTAACAGAACCTGGTCCGAGCCACACAAGTCACCCCTCCTTGGATTCCCCTAGGTCTCTAGTTTTCAGAAATGCACAGGTTTGGTAGGTTTCCCTAGGTGGCGGCTGAGCTAGAGGCCAAAATCTACAGGTAGTCACTTTGCTAAAAACAGCTCTGTTTTCTGTGATGTGTCCACGTTGTGTTTTGGGGCATATCCTGTCGCGGGTGCTAGGCCTACCCACACAAGTGAGGTACCATTTTTATCGGGAGACTTGGGGGAACATAGATTAGCAAAACAAGTACTATTGCCCCTTGTCTTTCTCTACATTTTTTCCTTCCAAATGTAGGGGTGTGTGTAAAAAAGACATCTATTTGAGAAATTCCCTGTAATTCACGTGCTACTATGGTCACCCCGGAATTCAGAGATGTGCAAATAACCACTGCTCCTCAACACCTTATCTTGTGCCCTTTTTGGAAATGCAAAGGTTTTCTTGATAGCAATTTTTTACTCCTTATATTTCAGCAAATGAATTGCTGTATACCCGGTATAGAATGAAAACGCACTGCAGGGTGCAGCTCATTTATTGGCTCTGGGTTCCTCGGGTTCTTGATGAACCTACAAACCCTATATATCCCCGCAACCAGAGGAGTCCAGCAGACGTAACGGTATATTGCTTTCGATAATCTGACATTGCAGGGAAAAGTTACAGAGTAAAACGTAGAGAAAAATTGATGGTTTTTTCACCTCAATTTCAATATTTTTCTTTTTCAGCTGTTATTTTCTGTAGGAAACCCTTGTAGGATCTACACAAATGACCCCTTGCTGAATTCAGAATTTTGTCTACTTTTCAGAAATGTTTAGGTTTCTGGGATCCAGCATTGGTTTCATGACCATTCCTGTCACTGACTGGAAGGAGGCTGAAAGCACAAAAAATTGCACAAATGGGGTATGCCCCAGTAAAATGCCAAAATTGTGTTGAAAAATTGGGTTTTCTGATTCAAGTCTGCCTGTTCCTGAAAGCTGGGAAGCTGCTGAGTTTAGCACCGCAAACCCTTTGTTGATGCCATTTTCAGGGGAAAAACCACAAGCCTTCTGCAGCCACTTTTTCCAATTTTTTTGAAAAAAACGAAATTTTCACTGTATTTTGGCCAATTTCTTGGCCTCCTTCAGGGGAACCCACAAAGTCTGGGTACCTCTAGAATCCCTAGGATGTTGGAAAAAAAGGACGCAAATTTGGCTTGGTTAGCTTATGTGGACAAAAAGTTATGAGGGCCTAAGCGCGAACTGCCCCAAATAGGCAAAAAAAGGCTTGGCACAGGAGGGTGAAAAGGCCTGGCAGCGAAGGGGTTAAAAAAGGGTGTGGTCAAAACACATGGGACAGCTGAAAACAGGAAATTAAATAAAGGCAGAATCAACATTTTAATCAAAGCCACCCTGCCTACAGTAGTTAAGGGAAGCGATCTCGACCGTGCAAACATAGCTTGTATTTTTGGAAAGCAAAGGGGCAAAATTGAGCTCATATAGGTCTTCGATCCTTGAAGAATATCTAACCCCCAAATATCTCTTGGGCCAAGCATACACAAGATGCAATTTCTGAAAGTAATCCATCTGAGTGGCACCCACCTAATATAATTTCAGTTTTTTGCATGTTGATTTTTGAGCCCCCCACTTCATGTTGCGAAAACGTTGCAGAGGCTTTTTCCTGAGAGCTTTTATCACTGTTGAGAATTAACATATTATCGGCATATAGCTTATTCTTCCCCTTCTGCTTAATGGGAGGCTGAATCTCTGTATTCTGCCTAATGCAATTGCTTACAGCTCTATAAAAAATGTGAACAGAATTGGCGAGAGTGAGCAGCCATGCCGGGGGTCCCTTGACAAACTTGTAATTTACCCACCTTTGCAGCATTTATTATAATATTGGCTTCAGCATTCCGATGTATCTTATGAACCAACCCAGTGATCTGGGAAGGCACCCCAATTTTAGCTATGATGTCAAATAATGTTTCCCAGACTACGAGGTCAAAGGCCTTTTCAGCATCCAATAGAAGGATTTCAGAGGGGATACTATTGACAAAGAAATAATCCAGCGCTTCAGCTGGATAATGTGTGTTTGTAGCCAATTGATGACCGGTAATTAAACCATTCTTATCATAGTTAATTAATTTATCCGCAATCCGATTATGCCCCGACTTCCCACCAAGGGTCAAGTCACTAGGACCTTGTTGGCTCTCCTAAATCTGCAACCTTCCTGGCACTGTGATTTGCATTTTCCAAGGCTTGTTGGTGGTCTTGCTGGCCACTGACCCTCCTGCAATCCGGCGACCTGCACTGCCTGGACATCTCTGAGTAGTCTGAACACGGTCCCCTTTTTTTTTTTCAAGTTCTTTGCGTCAGTAATCTACCTTCTGATTCCACTGGCCTGGTCTACAGGTCGCAAGAGCAGCTGGACAACCGAGGCTTCCACAAGGGTTTCGGACTCCACTTCACCCCTATGCACTTGGGCTCCATGGTGTAGGTACTCCGGTCTTCTGGGTATCCATGGGTGGTGGATCACCACCCCTCTTTGTGCCAATTGGTTTCCTTGGGGTCCACTGGGAAGAGTCCTGAATCCATTAAAATCCAACAACGGCGGTCCTGTGTTAGCCAATGGGACACCCGGCTTGATAGTAGCTCTTCACACTGGCGCCTGTGGGATTTCTAGTACTTAACTGTGGTAATTTCCTACTCCCCCAGACCCTTGAATCCCAGCACACTTACTTTGGTTGGGCACCTCCGTTCTCATACCACTTTTTTAGTGTATGGTTTGGCCCCCCCATGGGGTTCGATGTATTTCTATGCTTTTCCTGCTTGTTGCACAGTGTATATTTTTGTGTGTTGGTATCTCCAGGTAGAGATATACCAATGTTAGTATAGCTTTAGTGTTGTAATAAGTATTGTTGTATGGTGTTGTAAATATTCTTGCAAAACCTGGTGTAGTTCTGTATTGTGATTGGTTACTGACTGACTGTCGTGGTATTGCAAGTGCTTTATACTCCTCTTAGATAAGCTTTAGCTGCTCACCACACCTACCCCTAGAGAACTTTTGCTATCTGGACACCTAAACACTATCACACCGTAGTTGTACACCACAAACTGAGCCAGCCTCCTTCACCCCCTCAATAGGGAATCCAGGAGGCTAGACACACTTGGGACTTCCCCTCCATCCTTGTCACCATCTTAGGAACGAATGACTGAGGATCGCTTGGCACTTCTCCAAGAGGACGTTACGGCTCTCTTGGCCAAGGGAGCCATAGGGAAGGGCCCCTGTGCAGAAAGTAGGTTGGAGTTGTTATTCCCGCTACTTTCTGGTGCCCAGAAAGGACAGTGGGCTCCTTTCTATCCTAGACCTTGTGTCCCTCAATCTCTTTCTCAAGAAGAAGTTCAAATATCTCACCCTGGCTCAGGTTTTATCTGCCCTGGACCCAGGAGACTGGATGGTAGCATTGGGCTTGCAGGATGCTTATTTCCATAAACCTGTCCTGCCCGCCCACAAACGTTACTTAAGTTTCACAGTGGGGCATGAGCATTGCAGTGCACCGTGCTCCCTTTTGGCCTTACCAGCCCCCCTTGGGTGTTAACCAAGGTGATGGCAGTGGTCGCAGCTCATCTGCACAGGTCAGTGATTTCAGTCTTCCCCTACTTCGACAACTGGCTGAAGGTGGGCTCGCCTCAGGCTATCTACCACCACCAGACTATGGCGGACCTCTTGCATCCGCTGGGGTTCACTCTAAACGTGGTGAAGTCACACCTGACTCCCTCTGAGATGTTCCCTTTCATCGAAGTTGTTCTGAACACAGTGTAGTTTCAGGCTTATCCTCCCGAACGAGTCCAGGATACCGATGTAATCAATGTTTCAGGCTATATATTGGATTTCGGTGAGAATGAGCCTGAGGCTGCTGGACCTCATGGCCTCCTGCATCCTGCTGGTGAAACATGCCAGATGGCATGTGTGGCCTCCGCAGTGGGACCTGAATTTCCATTGGGGGCTGCATCACAAGAATCTCTCCAAAATGGTCCAGATCTCAGAGGGAAGTCCGCAAGATTTGCAGTGGTGGTTAATGGACCGCGATTCAGCCAGAGGCAGATCTCGCTCCTTTTCCCAACCAGATCTGACAGTAGCGACAGATGTCACTCCTGGTATAATGCGGCCACCTGGTCAAGGCTGGGATTAGAGGCGCCTGGTCTCCGGCGGAGTCCAGACTACACATCAACCTGGAGCTCCGGGCAATCAGACTAGCACTGAATGCATCGAGAGACATGAAAGGAAAGGAAAGATCTTTCCTTTCATGTCTCTCCCGCCCCACCTCCCAGTCGGAAGGGAAATGCAAAAGCATTTCTCTTCCGGGATCGCGCTGGAAGCATTCTTCCAGCTTGATCCGGGGTGACCACTGATGAGGTCAGCAGATGTCACTCGGGGGGTGGGGAGTGGTTGGGGGTGGAAGGGTAAGCGGATTCACCTTCCATCCCCGACTTGGGGGGTGTGGGAATGAGGCCCAAGGGGGAGCGCTAGCACCCACCCCCCGCCCGTGGGCCGGGTGCAGGACGAGTTGGTCTCGTCCCAGGAACACGGGTTCCAGACCAGCTCGCCTGCGGCACCCAAGAAGTTAAGTCTACTTACCTGATTACGAAGCTCTTGGGTTTGAAACCTATGTAATTTGTTTCTAATATGGTCTTGGATTTATTCTTTGAGTATGTGTCTCATGCATTGCCTCTCTAAGTACAGCAGATGCTTAGTCCTACCCTCTGATAAGCCTAACTGCTCACCCACACTACCACAACACACAGCATTAGTCCTATCTGCTTTTGCCTCTGTAATACCAATTAGGCATCCACTGGACTCAGCACAGTGTACTTCATTTTAGTGCACTATATAGAGAGCCAGCTTCCTAAAGGTTCCTTAACTGCCTTATTAATATCAAAGTTCAGAGCTTATTAACTGCTCGAAATAAATAATTCCACTGTCACACACAGTACAAATCATTAGAGACATAAAAAAAAATACAGATAAAAACCTCTTTAAAAACCCTTAAAAACATCTCACAAATACAGTAAAAGCCTTCTTTAAAGTCTGTAATATAGAGCATCCAATTCTCAAACATTATAGCAGCACATTATACATATTAAGTCCCCCAGACAGTTTGTTTGGCAGCCCGTCCTTTGGACAACCCAGATACTCCTGTGGGACTTCAGTTTACTACCAGAAGTTCTTTCTGCCTAATACTCCAGGCTACATATATAGATTTGGACACTGCAGTCACTATCATCATTGAGGACTCACTCTTACTTATTCTGTAAGCAGTAACTCTGTCAAATATAAAAATATTTTTGCATAGGGGCACAATCAATCTTTGTCTGAGGACGTCGTATCTGGGACAGAAGAAGAGCAGATGCTCATCTGTTTCAACAGCCATACAGCACAATTTGCACTTTTTATCACCCTCTGGCAAACAAGCAGTAAAGGCAGCTGTAGGCAAAACGCCATACCTAAACTGTAAAAACAAAGATTGGGCACAGACTGGTATTATCAAATCCAGAAATGGCTCTTGTAGGAAGTTGGCTCTGTATGTACTATTTCAAAGTAAGAAATAGCATGCACAGAGTCCAAGGGTTCCCCTTAGAGGTAAGATAGTGGCAAAAAGAGATAATTCCAATGCTCTATTTTGTGGTAGTGTGGTCGAGCAGTAGGCTTATCAGAGGGTAGTGTTAAGCATTTGTTGTACACACACAGGCAATAAATGAGGAACACACACTCAAAGACAATTCCAGGCCAATAGGTTTTTATATAGAAAAATATATTTTCTTAGTTTATTTTAAGAACCACAGGTTCAAGATTTACAAACAAAACTTCAAATGAAAGGTATTTCACTCAGGTATCTTAAGAACTTTGAATCATCACAATAGCATGTACAGTTTTGGCAAAAATGGCAATAAGCTATTTTAAAATTAATTGGACACTGCAAAAATCAACAGTTCCTGGGGGAGGTAAGTATTTGTTAAGTTCACAGGTAAGTAAAGCACTTACAGGGCTCAAAGTTGGGTCCAAGGTAGCCCACCGTTGGGGGTTCAAGGCAACCCCAAATTTACCACACCAGCAGCTCAGGGCCGGTCAGGTGCAGCGGTCAAAGAGGTGCCCAAAACACATAGGCTTCAATGGAGATAGGGGTGCCCTGGTTCCAGTCTGCCAGCAGGTAAGTACCCGCGACTTCGGAGGGCAGACCAGGGGGTTTTTGTAGGGCACCGGGGGGGACACAAGTCAGCACAGAAAGTACACCCTCAGCGGCACAGGGGCAGCCGGGTGCAGAGTGCAAACAGGCGTCTGGTTTGCAATAGGTTTCAATGGGAGACCCAGGGGTCTCTTCAGCGAGGCAGGCAAGGGGGGGCTCCTCGGGGTAGCCACTACCTGGGCTACGGAGAGGGCCACCCGGGGGTCGCTCCTACACTGGAGGTCGGATCCTTCAGGCCCTGGGGGGCTGCGTGTGCAGTGTGTTTCCCAGGCGTCGGGTTCTTTGAAGCAGGCAGTCGTGGTCAGGGGGAGCCTCTGGATTCCCTCTGCAGGCGTCGCTGTGGGGGCTCAGGGGGGTCAACTCTAGCTACTCACGGGCTCGCAGTCGCCGGGGATTCCTCCCTGTAGTGTTGGTTTTCCGCAGGTCGAGCCGGGGGCGTCAGGTGCAGAGTGGAAAGTCTCACGTTTCTGGCGGAAATGTGTGGTCTTTAAAGGTTTTCTTTTTTGCAAAGTTGCAGTTTCTTTGGAACAGGGCCGCTGTCCTCGGGAGTTCTTGGTCCTTTTAGATGCAGGGTAGTCCTCTGAGGCTTCAGAGGTCGCTGGACCCTGGGGGACGCGTCGCTTTTGCAGTTTTTCTTGAAGTGGGGAGACAGGCCGGTAGGGCTGGGGCCAAAGCAGTTGGTGTCTCCGTCTTCTCTGCAGGGCTTCAGGTCAGCAGTCCTTCTTCGTCTTCAGGTTGCAGGAATCGGTCTTCCTTGGTTCTGGGGGCCCCTAAATACTCAATTTATGGGTGTGTTTAGGTCTGGGAGGTTAGCAGCCAATGGCTACTAGCACTGAGGGTGGCTACACCCTCTTTGTGCCTCCTCCCGTTGGGGGGGGGGGCACATCCCTAATCCTATTGGGGGAATCCTCCATCTGCAAGATGGAGGATTTCTAAAAGTCAGAGTCACCTCAGCTCAGGATACCTTATGGGTTGTCCTGACTGGCCAGTGACTCCTCCTTGTTTTTCTCATTATCTCCTCCGGCCTTGCCGCCAAAAGTGGGGGCTGTGGCCGGAGGGGCAGGCATCTCCACTAGCTGGGATACCCTGTGGCGCTGTAACAAAGGGGGTGAGCCTTTGAGGCTCACCGCCAGGTGCTACAGTTCCTGCAGGGGGAGGTGAGAAGCACCTCCACCCAGTACAGGCTTTGTTACTGGCCACAGAATGACAAAGGCACTCTCCCCATGTGGCCAGCAACATGTCTGGTATGTGGCAGGCTGGCAAAAACTAGTCAGCCCACACTGGAAGTCGGGTATGTTTTCAGGGGACATCTCTTAGATGCCCTCTGGGTGTATTTCACAATAAAATGTACACTGGCATCAGTGTGCATTTATTGTGCTGAGAAGTTTGATACCAAACTTCCCAGTTTTCAGTGTATCCATTATGGTGCTGTGGAGTTCGTGTATGACAGACTCCCAGACCATATTCTCTCATGGCTACCCTGCACTTACAATGTCTAAGGTTTTGCTTAGACGCTGTAGGGTCATAGTGCTCATGCACCTATGCCCTCACCTGTGGTATAGTGCACCATGCCTTAGAGCTGTAAGGCCTGCTAGAGGGATGACTTATCTATGCCATAAGCAGTGTGAGGTTGGCATGGCACTCTGAGGGGAGTGCCATGTCGACCTAGTCATTTTCTCCCCACCAGTACACACAAGCTGGCAAGTAGTGTGCATGTGCTGAGTGAGGGGTCCCCAGGATGGCATAAGACATGCTTCAGCCCTTAGAGACCTTCCCTGGCATCAGGGCCCTTGGTACCAGGGGGTACCAGTTACAAGGGACTTACCTGGATGCCAGGGTGGGCCAATTGTGGAGACAAAGGTACAGGTTAGGGAAAGAACACTGGTGCTGGGGCCTGGTTAGCAGGCCTCAGCACACTTTACAATCATAACTTGGCATCAGCAAAGGCAAAAAGTCAGGGGGTAACCATGCCAAGGAGGCATTTCCTTACAGCAACCGTCTTATCCTTGGGAGCTCAATCTGGCCCTAAATTGATGGCTCTCCCTTTTGTGTCTACACAAACTGCTTCATTGCAGCACCTTACCTGGAAGAAAACTTTTCTAGTAGTCATTACTTATGCCCCATTGCTCTGTAACCTGGTTCCGCTCGGCCTGCAATGAAATTGCCTGGTCCAGAGTAATGCTTTCTGCTTCAAAAATGCTATTTGGCACCACTTCAATAGAAGGGTGGGTATAGAAATGCAGCATCAAGATTCTACTTATTAGCCCTCTGATGCTGCGGTAGCGGAGGGCTTTGAGAAATTTGAGTCTGGCAAAGACTTAGGGCTGGGGGATGAGGGGATTTCAGTCTGAACTACAGAGGCAAAGTGGGAGAGCAGTTCTGTTTATCTGCAGAGGACTATGAATAAGAAAGGTCTACACCTGTCCCTTAAGACTTGCACACAGGACAAACACTGTTATGAGGATTTTGTGACCTGACACAAAGGAGCTATCACACCACCATTGTCCTCAAACAGAAACACCAGTCCTTGCTAAGCAATGGACAACAGAGCATCATACCTTAACAGACCATCCACCTTCTGCATCCCCCCCCCCCACATCCCCCCCCTATTTCCCCCAACCCATGAAAGGCTTTAAAAGGTCTGCGCCGCTCACTTGTGTAGTTGTATTTATATAGCACTTACTACCCCTGACGGGGCATCAAAGCACGTTTTGGCGAGTAGCACACTATTCCGGAACCCAAATTATTAGTGGTGGACTAGAATAGGGAAATATCAGTTTAGTATTGGTATAGGGAGATATGTTTTAATATGAGTAGAGGACATGTCTGTTCGTTGGATTGAAAAGAATAATAGAGGGATAGAGGAGGGAAGAATCCAGAAATGTTATTTGGGAAATCATAATAGTACGATGAGGTTTAGGATGAATAAAGGAGATATGGAGGAGAGAAGGGTCTGTAGAAAGGGATTATGGAGATCACATGAGTAAAATGGGTCTTGGGATGAGTCAAAGGAGAGATAAATAAGGGAGAATTTATTCGGGTTGTTTGGGAGATCATATTAGTTAACTGAGGTTTGGGTTAAGCTAGGAAGGGTAGAGGAGGGAAGAGTCTAGGAAGGGTTATTTTGGAGATCATAGTAGTAGAATGGGTTGGGGATGAGTCTGAGAGTAGAAATAGAGGATAGATGAATAGAGGTATAGGGTGACGATAAGACAGAGTAAAGCTTTCTAGAGAGTACTTTTTTTCCTCTTGTACAAGACTAAAGTAATAAATAAATAGATACATGACTACATAGTAAGGGAATATATGTGTGAAACAAACTAATAATATATTGAGATTTAAGTTGTATAAACACCAACTTTCAAGAGTTGCAGTATTTTAAGTTAATTGATGTAGTTCTATAACATTATTTTATCTTTGCTCAATATTTCAGTAGTGAAGTGGTTGTAGATAAGTAGTTAAGATAATATTTACCAATTGTGCTAGTAAAATAAAATCAGAGACTCATAGGCATCTAATCAAATAACTTATATAGAAACCATGCAAAGACCATGTTATGCATAAAATAATATACATACACATACATAATATATATAGATATATGTTCGATGGCAAATGGAGCTGTAGATACACATGCTTTGTTTAAGTCCGCCATCTAGTATTGGGCTCGGACTGTTACAAGTTGTTTTTCTTCAAAGAAGGTTTTCGAGTCACGTGATCGAGTGACTCCTCTTGGTAATATTGCGCATGGGCATCATGTTCTTTTTTTAGATTGTTTTCTTTTCGCCGTCTGGTTCGGACATGTTTCCTCTTTCTCCGGTACAACTTGGTTCGGTATCTTCAGAACTTTATTCTAACTTTCTATAAACGTCGGTATAGTTTAGATCGTATTTTCCACTCTTACAGTCGATCCCATTGCATTCGTTGGGGGTCGATATCATGCCCTTAAGGGTGACTGTACCCTTTTTGGGCCTATTTCGACACATAGTAGTCAAACAATATTAGGCTGCTGGGACTCCTTTTCAGTTCTGTCCTCGGTGACACGCTAAATTGCCATACACCGATCAGCATTTGATGTGCAATCTCTGCCTGTCTCCAGAACACAAGAGAAGAGACCTGCTATGCTTGTAGATCGTTTCAATCCAAAAAGACTCTTCAGGACCGATGTCGACAGCCAATCCAATTCACTGGCACAGTACATGATTACATCAGCCCCGTCACACCAAACAGATGAGTAAAAAGACTCCTGCATCGGTCTTCGGTCCATGGTCAGACTCGAAAAATACCTTTGGATGGCCAACGCTTGGGTTCAGAACGAAACAAAAGACTGTCGCGTGGGCTCTCATTATTCTAAATGAGACTACTGGATTTCTAGGTAGCAGGATCTATAACGGTGTGGGGGACTGAGTCTGACCCACGTGTAAAGAACTCTGTCACCCTAAATCCGGTTTTTGCTCCGGCTAACTAGCAGTGCCTCATTTCTCCCATGTGGAAGGAATGATTTGGCAGCCGAGCGCATGACATCTTTGGAACTTCTCAGGGAAGTCGTGGTTACTCAGATCCAAACCAACTCTCTTATTTCCAATATGATCTCATATACAAATGACAGTATAAGTTTTATATAATGTTTTTAATAAAACGACTGTAATTTAGATATTAAGGCGTGAGCCGCAATAACCAGAACGATACAACACAGTAGGATTGAAATAGTCACCAGGAGAGTAAAACATAAGAACAAAGCTATCATATTGTCTAACAGTTTCTACTCTCCCTCTGCTTGTTCTATTTAGAGCACAGCATGTTAAGCTTCTAGCTTGCCTATTAGAATCACTGTGGAGACATCAGCCCTCATACCTGAGCAAAGACCTGTGATCTTGGTTCAGCATCTGCAACGAGGCAGTCAGCGTCTAGTTGTGGTTCCCTGGTCGGAATCTCCCTCCTGCGTGTATTGGGACAAGGAAGCGATTTTATAACTAACATGTCATTGTGATCACAAAATGTCCCTACGCAGGAATGCCAAATCTAAACTCCTACCACGTCTATCGGCAATGTACCAGACTGTATCCTTGACTGAAGCACAGAGTAAATATGTTATGGAGAACTCCAGTGCTGAAGTAGGCAAAACAGTGTGATATGAATAAAAAACAACACCGTAGAACTGGCTATTTGAAAAATAACAGTACGAAGCCTAATAAAAAGCATGTAGAGCAAAGTGCACAGAGGCTCTAAGCTGTCAGCAAATGAATAAAATATATTCAGGGCAAAATGCACAAAGGCCTAAAGCCTGAAGCTAAAGCGCAATGAATACGTAAAACTAACCACACTACACCCTCCCCTTGTCGGTAGCGGTAAAAGGATGCCCCAAATATAAACAATACCTAAAACAATTATTTCGACAAGGTGAGAAGACAACAAAGTCATAAATTTAGGTAACATGTGACCATAAAGCCAAATTCAATATAGTGTAAATTTCGTAAAAATCCAATCGTCAGATAGAAGCAATAGAAACGCAGGAGTTCCTCCACTTCGATATATGTCAATATCGGAAGATCCACGCCACAAAGTACCATGGAGCAGGTGACGGGACAGCCATTGCGAAAAAATAGCAACAACAGCAAGACTCCAGCCATTAAAGCCAAAGTAATCGGGAAACCCCCAAAAATGCTTCCGAAAATAGAATGTATAGCCGAAGGTATCAAACCGAATAGGGAAGAGAAGGTATGGGCAATACCAACACCAACGACTTTGAAAAAAATGTGCAATACCAGCAGTGCTGGATGCATTAAATATACGTCCCACAAGTTCACCGAAGTGATTTGGAAAGTTAGTATTCAAAAGGGACTGTATCTCCGCCGATGACCTTGCCACTTGAAGTGCGTAGGTCTCGCTAGCAGATGTAAGGGCCACATGCTTTTGATACAATAAAGCTTTTAGCCGACTCAACTTGTCGAAATCAACCTTGGAAGTAGCAATATGAGGCCAGATGTCCGCTACCTCCCTAAATTGAGTGGGGGGAAACAACACATTCCCGCAGCACGTAATGGCCTTGTTGACAACGACGATGTAAACTATTCCGGCACGCATGCCACAGCAGCGTTCGCTGTTAAGAACAATGTAACTGCCGTTAGAAAGCACCTGGAAAGTGTTTTTAATAACCGGGACTGGAACTCCCTTCAGATAACAAGCTAAGTTAGCAATCGAAGCGTTACACGCCCCGTGCAAGGACAGCTGTTTACAAACCATTGAATGGCTGACAGAAGCTTCGCATTCGCTGCCGCTAAGAAAAACCTCCTTCAAACCATTAACACATCTGTACTGAAAGGGAAGGTCCCACACCTCGTGTATGTAACTGTCTCCCAATAGTTCATATCTACCCACCGGAATGTGCTTCAAACAAGAAGTAAATTGCAAAGTAGAGATAGGCAAATTAATAACCCCATGTATCAACCATTCAGCTGACGGAATCTCAGCTATCGTGAAAGGCAGTTTCTCTAATTTCTCAATATTTAACATAACATATGTCGCTTCCTTTTTAGCCATCAGTTGTTGTTGACGAGTCAAATTAAAAGAGACAAAGATCTCTCTGGCACGAACGTGCTGCCATGGAACGCGACCCGCCTTCAAGATCTGAAGAGTCCAACCCAGCTGCATGATGGACCGCGTCTGACTCTGCCCATGATATAAAGAAGACATGTCCGATTTAATAATGTCAATGGCAGAGGAAACAATGCTGTCAATTGTGTAAACACGGTCAGAAAGGGTATGCATGCCATTATCAACAACAGACAAAGTCTGCATCAGATTTTCCTGATCAATCTGCCTCAATCGGGCTGCAGCTTCTTGTTGTGAAAGCTTCCAAATCTCATTATAAACCTCGTATAAGAACCTTTTCTTCCGTGGTACTTTGGGACCTAACAAAAAATCTTGTAAATCAGTATCATTAGACAGTAACGTGAGATGTGACTTAACTGCATCCAGCGTGGATGACTTCAACCATTGCTGACAAAACTTCCCCACACTGTATGTAGTTATAATATCAGCATGTTCTGGTGATACGTAACGAGGGTCTGCCCTACTAGTCCTGAACCCCCCTGAAGAGGTGACAAAACGTTGATGACACACATTAGTGTCTACAGGCCATAATAACCACCCGCCTGGATGTAACGATGAAGTGTTAAGCGTACCATTCTGGACCCAATGTGTAAAGTCACTAAAAGTAGCATTCACATAGTGCTGCCAATTTTTTAATTTAGAAGGGACAGGTATACTAGGCAAAGTCAACTCCCTAATTGTCGCTAAGCCCAAACAGCTAGTCTGTTGTACTGTGTCATTGAGGAAACCATCTGCACAGGGATAATACATGCTCTAAATAACGTGTCCCTGCCTTGCATTTGCCAATTTTTCGAACACTTTTCAAGTCAACAGTTGTAAACCAGTATTCATATCCCTCGACCGAAAGTTTAGATACAAACAAATTGGAATACAGTAATTTAGTATCGGTCAATAACATTTGCTTATTAGAATACGGTGCAACTTTAAAATAGTAGGACTTAGCATTACGTTGATCATGCCCAGAAAAATATACAAATTTATCATAATACGTTTTCGAACTCCCTTGTGGAGGAGTCGAGCAATGTTCCCATTGCACATAATTAAACATGGGCTTAGGGCTACTAGCTTTATGAATAAAGTGGTGTCCATAATAGTTGTAACAAAACATGTCACCATGATTATCTCTAAACTGGTAAGCATCATCCTCGTCATAGACAGTATAATATTGCAAATCCGTTAGCATAGAATCTACTGTCTTCACATCCCAATCATCAGAAACAATGCCAGGTATAACAATATCATTCATTGATAATTTGAGGACATACGGTATTTGAATCAATTCAGTGGGACCATATATATCAAACATTACTTTATCCCACACAATTCCATCCGGAACTGGTATCGCAGAAATGTTTACAGTGGACAAGTCTCTTCGAACCATATGAGACGAAAAATGCGGTTTTAACACAGTCTCCACGTGCTCAATGTCAGATCGATCAGGAAGAAAATGACCATGTATTATCGGAAAAAAAGTAACCACAAATCCCAACCTAAAATAGTCATCACGGCCAAAAACAGCCAAAAAATAGTTCCAAGGAAAAACAAAATATGTGCGTTTAAGCCAACCCAGCAGCCGTCGTGGACCGTGGACAGAAGACATCGAGGACGAGGAGCCGGACACATCATTATCAGCGTCGTTGAAGCAGCCAGAAGCAGTTCTAGCAAAAGGTGCAACTGTGAACAAAGAAGCAGATGGAGGCTCTCGCCGTGGCACACTATAAACCACATGTTCCGAAACATCAGTAGAACGTACAGCAATTTGATCAAAAGATTCCATATTAATCGCCGTCGGTGGAACAATCGCAAGATCATCATCCACCCTCCCCAAGCTCGGAGAGGAAACAGTGTCGGTGAAAATCACCTGCAGCGGGACTTCTTCCCCAGTAGTGAGAGGGATTCCGGAACTACTGGGTGTCCCTCTTGGTCTGCTGTGCAGAATCGGCCACATGTTGTAACTTGACATTATCAATGGAAACAAAGCTATTTCCTTTGGCCCCTCGCAGCGGCGGTAAAATCACAGTTCTCGTGCCGCTCACCCCCAACACAGGGACAGGTTCTCGATAAGAAGGACCAAATTCTTTTTTAACTGCGACCTTTTCACGCACTAGATCCCCAATCCTGGGTATCCAACCAGTAGGTGTTACTGGCTCATCCTTAATTCCTGAGGAGGCAGCACAGGCAGAAGAGTTATCTTCACGGAATTGTTGTAAATCCTGCAAAATAGGGACACGATCATTTATGTCAAAGGGCATATCTGCCGCCTCCACACCAGGACCATCTAGATCAGGAACATACATTTGTGTTCCAAACAGGCACTCATATGAAGTACGACCCCCCAGTGACCTTCTAGGCAAGTTATTAAGTGCTCTGTGTACTCCATATAGGTGGGCTAGCCAACCACGACCCGTACCTATAACTCTGGCCGTTAAGGACTGCTTTAAATCACGATTTAAACGCTCCACGACAGAATTTCCCTCGGGATGAAATGGGACGAGAATTGGAGTTGGACCCCCAACGAAGCCATGGTGTCCCTGAATGCCTTAGAGGCAAAAGCAGGGCCCTGGTCCGAATGAAAAGCCGCAACTGCAAATATATCGACAAAGATGCGCAAATCTTTAATAACAGTTCGAGCGTCAGCCGAGCGTTGTGGCCAGACCCACACAAATCTGGAGCACGAATCTACAGCAACCAAAATATATTTGTATGCACTATCTGGTGTCAGCGGACCACAATGATCCAAGTACACACACTGTAATGGTCTATTTGAAATTAGAAGGGGCGTCTGCTGCGGGCGTCTAGCCGACGATGCTTTAATTTGTTGACAAATGTCACAACAAATGACATATTGCTTCGTCTCTTTATAGAGACCAGGCCACCAGTAACAAACCTGTAAAAGTGAAATCGTGGCAGCCACCCCAGCATGTGCAGAAGCCACCCCCTCATGTGCTGCAGAAATCAATCGAGGTCTCTCAATTTTATTGGGAATTTCAGGTACACCAATGCCTGGAATTGTAACAGTAGCATTCAGCGCACCATTCAAGCAGTAACTATATTTTGAAGGAAATCCTTTAGGAAAGGGCATGCCATCAACCGTAGCCTTTATGGCAGCCGAAATTTCTGTGCCTGGTTTGGTACTCGAACGAGTCACTGCGGCCACAGTGGCGATAGCCCACTGCCGATTTCGCGGCTTCATCAGCCAAAGTATTCCCAGCAACGTGTATTCCAACGCGCTGGTGTCCAAGTGTATGCACAACATGGACTTTAGGAAGCGTTTCCTTCAGATCCGCAACCTTCCCCCACAACATTTTATGTTTAATGGTGTTGCCTTTAGAATCTCTGAACCCATTCATCTTCCAATAGTGTAGATATTCATTGAAAGACTGAACACAGTAGTAGGAGTCACAGACCAGCAAGGTTAAAGTTGCCGGATCCGCGTGCTCCAATGCTAACAATAGAGCTTTGAGCTCAGCCAGCTGTGCCGTGCAATCTCCCAAATATTTTAGTATAAGTATGTCGGGGGCAGAACACGTCCCCCTTCATAGTGCCGCTCACCACCGCACATGCAGCAGAATACTGTTGTTTAGTCCCAACCGCTGGTTGCGCAGAGCCATTGGTATACATGACCACCTGATATTGGTCAATAGGCAACGTACCAGCAGGAACAGGGTATTCCATTTCATATTGAAGAAATTCTTGAGTCTGCAGTTTAGGGTCAAATACATAATCTACATCAGTGGCTGTCAAAGACGTAGCCCATTGTATCCATCGCGGGTGTAAAGCTTTCGAATTTGGAACACTCGCTTTTGTAACTGCCTCTAAGGCCGGAATCGGGGAAACGACAACGATGCGTTGACCCTGGGCCAGCGGTCTTTCTTTAATAACAGCCATCTGTACTGCTGTGAGAATTTTCTCAGTCTGTGCAAAACGTTGTTCTGCAGCAGAATACAAGTGAGACTTGTATGCAATCGGGACCGTCTCCCCCTCATTAAAGGTGACATAAGTAAACCCAACAGCCCCAGGTATCACCCTGATGACTAAATGTGTCTTATTGTCCCGAGTGTGTAAGTGTTTAACTGCTAATAGATCACTTTGTAATTCTCGTAGTATGTGTGTATGTTCAATCGTCCAAAATCTACTCGAAAAATTCGGGCGAATCAACTCGTATAAGGGTTTTATGCGCGTCGCATAATCAGGAATGTAAGTTCTGACAAAATTCAGAAACCCCAACAATGACTGGAGCTTCCGAACCGTATTAGGAGGCTGCAATAAAGCACATTTCTCCAAAAAATGTGGCGCTAAGCTCTTTCCCTCACTCGACAACTCATATCCCAGGAAAATGACGCTGAGGAAGGCAATCTTCGATTTCTTAAAATTAAACTTATAGCCAATATAAGCAGACCCCACAACAATGCGCGATACACGCCTTAGATGTTGCAGAATCTCATTGTCTGTCAGATATATGTCATCAACATATGATAACGCTTCAGGGTCGAACTCATGCAGCATTTCAGTTACACAAGCCAAAAACAGTCCTGGGCTATTCTTACACCCCTGAGGCAAACAACAAAAAAAATTCTGAGAGCCAAACGCACTGAAACAGGTATAGTCCCGACTCTCGGGTGCTATATTCTGGCAGAAAAATCCATTCGAGATATCTAATGTTGTCTTGTATTTTTTACGCACTATATTATTCATAAGCGCTGCGCTGTGTGAATTCTGTATTGCATATGTGCGTGTATGACTATTCAAATGTCTATAATCCACCACGATCCTATATGAATGGTCCGGTTTAGCAACCGGAAATAAGGGATTATTCATCGGCGAGACACAGGGCTCAATTACACCCTGATACTCCAATTGTGTAAGAATTTTTCTAACCGATGCCCTTGCTTCAAATTTGATAGGATACTGCGGTTGTGGCTGAGGTTCGCCCTTTATCGGAATTACATGATAAGGTGATTGTCTGTCCCACCCCACGTTATTTCTATACAAGGCGGGAGCCTGTGCTAGAGCCCATGATTTACTATAGGACTCCGCTAGTTCTCTCGGAACAAGTGGTGAGAAGGAAGGTGTAATAACCTCCTCCCCAACCGGACAGTCGCGAACAAAGTCAGGAGGCCAATCCTGTTCGGCCAGCAGAACATCATATGATTTTACCACATGGTCCCAAAAAATGGCGTTTATAATACGGTCAATGTCCCCTTCCAATCGCAGAGTCACTTCATATACTCTATCAGGTTCAGAGACTTGCATATCCGCCGTCTCTACTTGTATGAAGTCATCAGTTGCTTTCACCTCCAGATGCTCTAGAAGACTCCGGCGAACTATTGTGACCTCTGCCGCGCTGTCTAACAGTGCTAACGCCCATGTCTTGTTCGTCAAGAGAACTCTCTTCTTGAGCGGCATGTCTAACTGAGACTGCTGCCACTTTCTTCTTTTTAAATTGCTGTTTTTGTTGCAGCGGTTTCTCGTCTTGTTTAAAAGAAACCTCCGCCGAGCGTTGTGAATCCTGTCTCGCTTTCACGTACTCCGTCCTCCGCTCTGACCGCCCACCTCTCTCACTTCTCTTTTCTGAGGAGTCCTGAAACGAACGAGATTGGCGTGTATCAGTATATTGATATCTAACAGGCGTCTTCAAAGTATCCCTATTCCTGAGATTATACTTATTCTGTGTGGTCTCCGGTTGCGGAGACTGCCCACCATCTTTTTTAGTTGTTTGCTCTTTCTTTTCCCAGCGCTTTTTTGAACCCTCAAGTTGTTGCTGTTTAGCATTATCTTTATTATTTTTACCCTGTAACTCGGGTTTTTGTGGTCTAGCCCCTAGGCTATCACGACCAATACTAGAATATGTTTCCGCTATTATTCTAGGAAGCTCCCGCTCCTGATTAAGCAGCGGAACATCCCGAAGACGCATTCGCACTGCTAGTGCTACTGCCTCTCCTTTGAGATTACTCAAAATAATAGAAGAAACTGTGGCAAAATTGCCCAGCAACTGCATGCCCAAATCTAAGGCAGGGGCAGCCCCATATTCATCCTGAATCTGTTTAAGCACGTCCGGTAAATTAGCTAATGTCGGTGTACCGTGTGCCGTAGTGTAGAGAGCGGCATATACTGCGCCCCAGGTATTACAAAGGTCCACCGTAGGAACCATCCCATACGGCAAACACATCGTCAAAATTCTATGTTTATCCTGAGGTCCCGTATGGGGAAATACTGCTTCCAGCGTATTAATTTTTTGCGCCAGCCAAAATGGAGTCTCCTCTCGTTTAGCCAGTACTTTACCCATAACAGAGTGTACAGTGGCCGGATTAATACCCGGAACCACTGCCTGTGGGTGCGCTGGAGCAGCACGCGCTGCATTCGTATTTAGTGTCTGCATCACAAACTGAACTAATCGTCTATATGTAGCCGTTAATTCCGTATATAAACGACGAACTTCAACCACTGCCAATTGAGCAACCGCAGGATGAGGTGTATATGTAGCCAGTAAAGGCCAGGTAGGACCATCATTACTTAGCGGACCTAACCAAACTTGTGCTACTGTGTGTGGGAGGGCGCCATCAAGCCAATTATGGTGTTCTTGATAAGATAGAGGTATTTCTAAATAAGCGTAAGCCCTGTATTGTCCAGGGACATTCGCAACAGTGTATTCGTGAAAAGTATTTGTTCCCCCATCCACTGCTGGAAATCCGACCCAAGAATAAAAAAGTTCCGTTCTATAGGCTGCATGGGCGTCCACCACAAAAGTGACTGGACCCCCCTGGACTGTCAGTCCATGTGTCAACAGATGTCCCGTGAGCGGGTGACGCATATTAATTGCTATATTCACTACATTAGGATTCACCATTTTATAAAAAATAGCTCCAGGTCAGAGAAGGCACACCAATATCGGGGTTTTCCTTTCAAAGTTCAAGCTTGAACAACCAACCACTAAGCAATAGGAAGCACCTATGCCGTGGCGGCGGAAACCCTCAGCCCCACGGACGTCTCCGTATACGGAACCGAGGAGTCAAAATATATATGAGACCAAGAGAGTCAGTCGGACCTAATCATTAGAGCCAGACCAAACGTTGGTGGCGCCATGTCGCGTGGGCTCTCATTATTCTAAATGAGACTACTGGATTTCTAGGTAGCAGGATCTATAACGGTGTGGGGGACTGAGTCTGACCCACGTGTAAAGAACTCTGTCACCCTAAATCCGGTTTTTGCTCCGGCTAACTAGCAGTGCCTCATTTCTCCCATGTGGAAGGAATGATTTGGCAGCCGAGCGCATGACATCTTTGGAACTTCTCAGGAAAGTCGTGGTTACTCAGATCCAAACCAACTCTCTTATTTCCAATATGATCTCATATACAAATGACAAAGACAGTATAAGTTTTATATAATGTTTTTAATAAAACGACTGTAATTTAGATATTAAGGCGTGAGCCGCAATAACCAGAACGATACAACACAGTAGGATTGAAATAGTCACCAGGAGAGTAAAACATAAGAACAAAGCTATCATATTGTCTAACAGTTTCTACTCTCCCTCTGCTTGTTCTATTTAGAGCACAGCATGTTAAGCTTCTAGCTTGCCTATTAGAATCACTGTGGAGACATCAGCCCTCATACCTGAGCAAAGACCTGTGATTTTGGTTCAGCATCTGCAACGAGGCAGTCCGCGTCTAGTTGTGGTTCCCTGGTCGGAATCTCCCTCCTGCGTGTATTGGGACAAGGAAGCGATTTTATAACTAACATGTCATTGTGATCACAAAATGTCCCTACGCAGGAATGCCAAGTCTAAACTCCTACCACGTCTATCGGCAATGTACCAGACTGTATCCTTGACTGAAGCACAGAGTAAATATGTTATGGAGAACTCCAGTGCTGAAGTAGGCAAAACAGTGTGATATGAATAAAAAACAACACCGCAGAACTGGCTATTTGAAAAATAACAGTACGAAGCCTAATAAAAAGCATGTAGAGTAAAGTGCACAGAGGCTCTAAGCTGTCAGCAAATGAATAAAATATATTCAGGGCAAAGTGCACAAAGGCCTAAAGCCTGAAGCTAAAGCACAATGAATACGTAAAACTAACCACACTACAAGATCAAAGTGCATTCGGCATATCACACACAGCCTGCCGCATCTGTTTCAGTACAGAGCCGAAAATCAGACTTTTCCACCTCGGAGCTGAAAAAATTAACATCCCTTTCGGAGCCGTCATTTTCGGTCAGAGTCAAGTATTCCGTATCCAAACCTGGGCGCTAACCAGTGCTAAATTCATATACACAAAGAAACAGGAAGGATCATAGCCTCTCCTCCTCCCACAATTAAAAGAAAACTGACTTTTCAAGAGGATTTAGACGATGGGCCTCCACCTATCAACATTTTTAAACAGAAAAAAAAACAAAAGGCATCACAACAACCTCAGCCTTTACCGCCACACTTTCCTACCCTTCCTTCTACCCCACCACCTTCACCTACACAATCAACACAGTTCTCTCCACAGGCATCATCTGCATCACCACATAGGGATGATTTAACTGATTTTCAAGAAGAGGTAGACCCATGGGATATATATGACACAGAACCCATTCTCCCTAATGACCCAGATTTATACCCAGGGAGGCCATCTGAAGATACCACTGCTTAAAGTCAAGTTATAGCCAGGGCAGCTGTGTATCATAACATACAGTTACATACAGATCCTGTTGATGATGATTTTCTATTTAATACATTAACATCTACTCACAAAGAATAGCAGTGTCTCCCTATGCTTCCAGGCATGCTTAGACATGCTGAAGAAATTTTTAAAGAACATGTAAAAGCAAGAATCATTACAACCAGGGTTGATTTAAAAAAAAAAAAAAAAAAAAAAAAAAAAAAAAAAAACCTGCACCCTCTGATCTAGTTTTTATTAGGGCACAATTACCACCTGATTCTATAGTGGTAAGTGCAGCAGAAAAACAAGCCAATAGCCAGTCTACAGGAGATGCTACTCCTCCAGACAAAGAAAGTCGAAAATTTGATGCAGCAGGTAAAAGGGCTGGCACTCAAGCGGCCAACCGCTGGAGGATTACAAATTCTGAAGCACTCCTAGCAAGGTAGATCTGGTAGAGACAACTAACCGCAGATTCCTTATCTTAGAATTCTCCCTCAGGCGTTAGATTGTATCCGGAAATTTTTCCTCAGCAGTACCTCTGCACGTTGGTAGAGGGCGTCGAGCTACTCCAAAGCGACTTGGTCCCCTGACATGACGTCAGAGGAGTCCATATATTCCCTTCTCTGACGTGCTGACCTCAGTTTCTTCTTCTCCACGCAGCAATGCAGACACAGTGTAGCAAGTGCCTCGGGCCTTTATGGCCTTTTCCCCCGATTTTCGGGTATTTTTCCTTCCAAAACTTTCCATACATAGTGTATATACCTTCTGGGTTTAAGCCCTGTGGATTCTGTTCCGGGCAAATGTCGGTCACGGGTCTCCATTCGGTCTGTTTGTGGTGTCTCGGGTCTCATCACGGCGCCGATGAATGCGACATCTGCCATCGTCTGCAGCCGAAGTCTTTACATGAGGGCGTCACATGAACTTCTTGCAGCGCTGCGGACAAGACCTCTTCCCACCGGCATCGGAGTCTATCTTCATCTGTCTTCGTCTTCACGGTCCTGGGATCGCTCTAGGAGTCGTTCTCTGATAGTTCAGTCGACCTCGGGTGGTCCATCCGCGTCTCCAGGCAGGTTTTCCCGGTGCCATCATGCCCTTCGGCGTCACCATCTCCACGTTCTCCTCTTGTGGGGTCCGTACCAGAGTTGACCCCTTCTGTCGTTTACCGGTGCCTGGGCAATTATGTTCCAAATGCAGGATTACGATTTGTAGGAAAGTGCCCTTTTCTTGGCATTGTTACCCCCATTTTCTGCCTGTTTTCAGTATGTTTGACTGTGTTCACTGTGATCCTGCTAACCAGGCCCCAGTGATTATGCTCTCTCCTCCAAATTTGGTTGCTTCTAACTTTTTCTCCTCCCAATTGGCATACTGGTGCCCTCTTGTAAGTCCCTAGTATATAAGGTACCTAGGTACCCAGGGCATTGAGGTTCCAGGGGATCCCTATGGGCTGCAGCAGTTATTCTGCCACCCATAGGGAGCCAATGCAAAGGGTTCGGCAGACCTGCCATTGCAGTCTGCGTGAACTAGGTGCACGCAGCCTGTTTCACTACAGGTCACTGCACCAGCTCACTGTAAGTCAGCCCTATGGTAGGCCTACTCAGCCAGGTACCTGTGTGTGAGGGCACCCCTGCACTAGCAGAAGTGCCCCCAGAAAGTCCAGCTCCATTTTCCTGGACTTCGTGAGTGCGGGGACGCCACTTTGTATATGTACTGGACATAGGTCACTACCTATGTCAAGCTGCATAATGATAACTCCGAACCTGGGCATGTTTGGTATCAAACATGTCGGAATCATACCCCAATACTGTTGCAAGTATTGGAAGTATGATTCCATGCACTCTAGGGGCTCCTTAGAGGATCCCCAGCATTGCTACCACTGGTCTTACAGGGTTATCCCGGGCAGCCCAGCTGCTGACACCCCTCAGATGGGTTTCTGCCCTCCTGCTGCTTGATCTAATCAAACCCAGGAAGGCAGAACAAAGGATTTCCTTTGGGAGAGGAGGTAACACCCCCTCTCCCTTTGGAAATAGGTGCGACTGGCTTGGGAGGGGTAGCCTCCCCAAGCAACTAGTTTTGCTTTGAATGGCAGATTTGGTGCCCTCCGTGAATAAACCAGTCCATACCGGTTCAGGGACCCCCCAGTCCCTGCTCAGGCACAAAACTGGACAATTGAAAGTGGAGTGACCACTCCCCTGTCCATCACCACCCCAGGGGTGGTGCCCAGACCTACTCCAGAGGGTCCCTGGGTTCTGGCATCTTGATTCCAAAGTTGGCAGAGAACTCTGGGAGCATCTGAGTGGCCAGGCCAGGCAGGTGACGTCAGAGACACCCTCTGATAGGTAGTTACCTGGTTAGGTGACTAAGCCTCCTCTTAGGGTTATATAGGGTCTTCCTCTGGGGTGGGTCCTCCGATTCGGCTTGCAAGACTCCAATGGGACTCCTCTGCTTCGAGTTCTGGCCTCAGTAACAACAACTTGACCCTTCAAGCTGCGGATCCACGATGAAGACTCTTCTGCAACATTGTATCTGGAATTCGTGCCAGCCCGTGCATCCTAAAGCGACTGCAACTCTTCAGCTCGCACAAGAAGAAGAAAGAATCTCCCTTGGGGTGAAGGCATCATTCCCCTGTAACTACAGGTACCTGGCTGCATCGACGACCGGCTGCGTGGATCTCCCCTTATCCTGAGTGGCATGGGTCGTGCATCATGAGTGGTGGTCCGGAGAGTCTCCCTTGGTCCTCTCTACCAACTGTTGCACTTTGGTGGTGGTAAGTCCTTTCCACTCCATGCAAGACAGTACCCTCGTGCACCAGGTCCTTTGCAGTTGCCAAGGTTTGTTGCTTCACCTCCTAGCCCCCCTGGACTTCAGACACTTCTGGACTTGGTCCCTTCTCTCCACAGGTCTCCATCTTTGGTTTTCCACAGCTGGTTCCTTGCAGGCTGTTCTGGGTGTCTCCTTTTTTTTCTTTTCATCCTTTGGGGTGGGTTTGGGGGAATCCAGTGTTTTACAACTCCATTCCTAGTCGCTGGGGGTGTAGGAAGTTGGCTCTGTATATACTATCTCAAAGAGGTTAATAGTGGCAAAATTAGATAATATTAATGCTCTATTTTGTGGTAGTGTAGTCGAGCAGTAGGCTTATCAGAGGGTAGTGTTAAGCATTTGTTGTACACACACAGGCAATAAATGAGGAGCACACACTCAAAGACTTAACTCCAGGCCAATAGTTTTTATATAGAAAAATATATTTTCTTAATTTATTTTAGAACCACAAGATTTGAAGAAAATACATAAAATGCAAGGTACTCCACACAGATAATTAGGGAACTTTGAATAAAAGCAGTAGTACACACAGTATAGGTTAAAATGGCAATAAGCTATTTTAAAAGTGGACACAGTGCAAAAATCAACAGTTTCCGGGGGAGGTCAGTTTGGTTAGGTTTTGCAGGTAAGTAAAGCACTTGGACAGTTAGTCTCCGGGGCCCACCGTTGAGGGTTCAAGGCAACCCCAAAGTCACCACACCAGCAACACAGGGCTGGTCAGGTGCAGAGGTCAAAGGAGGGCCCAAAACACATTAGGTGCCTATGGAGAACAGGGGTGCTCCAGTTCCGGTCTGCTGGCAGGTAAGTACCTACGTCTTTGGGGAGCAGACCGGGGGGGGGGGGGGGGGGTTTGTAGAGCACTGGGACACACACACACACAGGCACACACAACACACCCGCAGTGGCACAGGGCGGCCGGGTGCAGTGTGCAAAGTTGGCATCGGGTTTGCTATAGGAAGCAATGGAGGGACCCGGGGGTCACTTAGACGATGCAGGCAGGGCACAAGGGGGCTTCTTGGGCCAGCCAGCAACTGGGCTAGAAAGAGGGCCTGCTGCTGGTCACTCCTGCACTGGAGGTTGGTTCCTCTCGGTCCTGGGGGCTGCGGGTGCAGTGCTTGGTCCAGGCGTCGGGTTCCTTGTTACCAGGCAGTCGTGGTCAGGGGGAGCCTCTGGATCCTCTCTGCAGGTGTCGCTGTAGGGGTGCAGGGGGGTCGGCTCAGGTTACTCACGTTGTCGCAGTCGTCTGGGAGTCCTTTCTGCAGTGTTAGTTCTCCTGAACTCGAGCCTGGGGCATCGGGTGCAGAGTGAGAAGTCTCACGCTTCTGGCGGGAAGAGAGAGTTCTTTGAAAGTTGTTTCTTTGTTGCAAAGTTGTTGCAGGTTTTGAACAATGCTGCTGTTCTTTGGAGTTTCTTGGTCCTTCGGATTCAGGGCAGTCCTCAGAGGTCGCTGGACCCTCTCGGATGCGTTGCTGTTCAGGTTTTTTGAGACTGGAGAGAGGCTGGTGGGGCTGGGACCAAGTCAGTTGTCGTCTTCGTTGTCTCTGTGGGGCTTTCAGGTCAGCAATCCTTCTTCTTTGTGTAGGTTGCAGGAATCTGTTTTCCTGGGTTCTCGGTCGCCCCTAAATACTAAATTTAGGGGTGTGTTTAGGTCTGGTGGGCAGTAGCCAATGGCTACTGTCCTGGAGGGTGGCTACACTCTGTGCCTCCTCCCTGAGGGGAGGGGGGGTCATCCCCTATTCCTATTGGGGGAATCAACCAATCTCAAGACGGAGGATTTAAAGGCAGGAGTCACCTCAGCTCAGGGCACCTTAAGGGCTGTCCTGACTGGTGGGTGTCTCCTCCTTGTTTTCCTAAGCCAGCACAAGCCAGAGTCGGAAGTAGCACTGTGCCCTTCCTGTTGAAGTGGGGGCAGAATGTGGCACCTAGATTAGAAACCAAAAAACAAGGGATACCCTGGTATAGATCAGAAGGAGTAACAGTAAAAGAACCCACAAAATCCTGTGGGAATGAGAGAACCTGTGAACAAAAGCACGGGGAGAGCACAAGCTCATGTAGTGCTGCAGATTCACATGCTAATCCTATCCATTCCGACACCTAATGTTGGGCACGGAGTGTTACAAGTTGTTTTTCTTTGAAGAAGTCTTTTCAGAGTCACAGGCTCGAGTGACTCCTCCTCTCGGTTCCAATGCGCATGGACATCGACTCCATTGTTAGATTGTTTTGCAGCAGAGGGTGAAGAACGAAGTGATAGAGTATATAAAAGAAAAGAGATGTCCATGCAAATGTAAATTTATATACATATGTACAAATGTTAGTAACTTAATCAACTACGGCTTTTTTTTTTATTGATTATTACATATTGCACAACAGTAAAACAGAGACTAGCCCACCAAGAATAAATACAGGCTGTGTCGAAGTTCAACCCTCCCCTGACACAGAATACAATCTATAGGGCATGGCACAAACTTTCCTCCGTACGGGTGCATCATATATAAAACCGATAATGTCGGCAGAGTTCACCAGCCTCCTCAACTAGTACGTTCCAAGCAAATAGTCCAGGAGAGGGGCCTTTCACCAAATACCGTAGAGCAAAGAACTAACAACAGAAAAAAGAAACATAGGGAAGAAAGAAAACAGAAGGCAGGCAGGATACGTGCACCGAGGCGCCCAACCACAAACATCTACATACAATGCACAGCGTAAGCGGAGGGCTGTTGGAGATAGTCACCTAAGACGCGAGTAGTCACACATCACTCACACCTCCCCACCTAAGGCCGCCAAGTAAGCTCGCAGCGGAGCCCGGATATCCTTTGCTCGGGAGCCCTCAGGAGTCCACTCCCAAAAGATCATCAGCTGTTCCTGACAATAGGAGGCGTCGCGTAGCCAGTCAGACCCACGAGGGGCCTGCCCCAACACATGACAACCCTGCGCTTAGCCAGCAAAAGAAGCAGGCCCACCAGCCTTCTATGTGTCCGACAGACCTCATTCACACACCCAAGCAGCACTATTTTGGGAGATATAGGCAGCTCCAACCCATTCATCTCAGTAATCATACGCATTACCTCCACCCAAAAAAATGGACCTCAGCACATTCCCACGCAAGATGTAAAAATCCAGCGTCAGGGGTGCGGCACCGCTCACAGTGCGCATCCGCGTGCAGACCCATAGAACAAAGTCCGCTAGGCGTGTAATATAGGCGGTGCAAGAACTTGAAATGCAGCAGATGAAGCCTATAATTAGGGGACAATACTCTCATATGCGCACAGCAACTCCGCCACGTCTCCTCCGTAATAGGTTCTCCCACATCCATCTCCCATCGAACCCTGGCAGACCCCCAAGTTCACCCCGCTGCTCCTGGATGCAATTATATAATTTTGTAATTAATTTACATGGTGACTGAGCACGACACATCACCTCTAGAGCACGACATTCCGGCGGAGTCTCGGGAAGACCAGGGAACCGAGCACGCAGCATAGCACATAAACGCAGCACATACATCCGCTGTAGTGCAGTGGCACGTTCAAACAACTACAGGCTTCCGGGGAGAAGGAAGGGTGCATGTGAATCTACAGCACTATATGCCATGAACAGATGAACACTGGGTAAGTGACATTTTCCGTCCGATGGCATGTGTAGCTGCAGATACACATGGTATGCATAGCCTACAAAGCAGTTAGTTCTCCCAAAAAGCGGTGGCTAGCCTGTAGGAGTTGAAGTTGTTTGGAATAATGTTTTTAAGACAGCTTGGCCTACAGTGGCTTGTTTCTGTGAGAAAACATCAACACAGTAGTGTTTTGTAAATGTATGAGGGGTTCCTAAAAAAGCCATTGTTGCACCCTTCTTTCTTGTAGAATGTGCTTTAGGAGTCATTAAAAGTTGTCATTTTTGCTTTGATATAACATGTTTGTATACATCTAACAATCCATCTTGCTATACCTTGTTTTGATAAAGCATTGCCTGAATGTGGTTGTTAAAAAGCAACAAAAAGTTGTTTTGTTTTCCTAAAATCTTTAGTTCTGTCTATGTAGTACATAAGAGCTCTTTTGAGATCTGGGTATGAAGAGCTCTTTCTGCCACAGAATCTGGCTGTGGAAAGAAGACTAGCAATTCCACTGTTTGTATGATTGATGTGAAAAGGAGATACTACTTTTGGTAGAAATTTTGGATTTGTTCTTAGTACAACCTTATGTTTGGGCACTTAGAAAAAAGGTTCTTCAAGAGTGAATGCGTGTATTTCACTAACTCTTCTTAAAGAAGTAATAATCACAAGGAAGGCAACCTTCCATGTTAAAAATTGAATTTGGCAAGAGTGCACAGGTTCAAAAGGTGGTCCCATGAGTCTGGTATGTACAATATTTAAATTCCATGATGGAACCGGTGGTGTTCTGGGTGGCATGATGAGTTTTAATCTTTCCATGAAGGCTTTGATAACAGGAACTCTGAATAGAGAAGTATGTTGAATAGTTTGTAAGTATGCAGTAAGGTGTATTTTTATGGAGGAAAAAGCCAAATTTGATTTCTGTAAATGAAGTAAACAGCATACAATATCTTGTATAGATGCTGTAAGTGGATCTATGGTCTCAGATTGACAATAGTAGACAAATCTTTTCCACTTGTTTGCGTCGCAGTGTCCAGTAGTAGGTTTTCTTGCTTGTTTAATTACTTCCATACATTCAGATGGAAGATTTAAGTAACCAAATTCTATGACTTCAGGAGCCAAATCGCTAGATTGGGAGCATTGGTGTTTGGATGCCTGATTTGACCTTTGTTTTGTGTTAACATATCTGGTCTGTTTGGGATTTTAAAGTGAGGTAGTACAGATAGGTCTAATAGTGTTGTGTACCAAGGCTGGTGTGCCCATGTTGCTGCTATGAGAATCATGTTGAGTGACGTTTGATGCAATTTGTTGCCCAGAAATTCAAGGAGTGGGAGAGGGGGAAAAGCGTAAGCATATATCCCTGACCAATTGATCCATAGAGCATTGCCCTTGGCTAGGGGATGTGGGTGTCTGGATGCGAAGTTTTGGTATTTTGTGTTTTCGCTTGTTACGAATAGATCTATGTCTGGTGTTGCCCACCTTTGAAAGTACTTTTGAAGTACTTGGGGTGAATCTCCCATTTGTGTGTCTGTTGGTGATTTCTGCTGAGGAGATCTGCCAACTGATTGCCTATTCCTGGAATGTATTCTGCTAGTAGATGAATTTGATTGTGAATTGCCCATTTCCAAATTGTTTGGGCTACAAGGGACAGCTGAGATGAATGTGTCCCTCCCTGTTTGTTGAGATAATACATGGTTGTCATGTTGTCTGTTTTTATGAGAACATTCTTCTGTTTGAGAAGAGGTCGAAATGCTTTTAGTGCAGGGAACACAGCTAATAATTCTAAGTGGTTTATGTGTAGCTGTTTCTGCTTGACATCCCATTGCCCTTGAATGGTGATCGTTTAGGTGAGCTCCCCAACCAATCATTGATGCATCTGTTGTAATTATGGTCTGAGGCACAGGGTCTTGAAACGACCGCCCCTTCATTAAATTGCTGCGATTCCACCATTGAAGGGACATATGTGTTTGGTGGTCCATCAACACTAGATCTTGAAGTTGACCGTGTGCCTGTGACCTGTGCCTGTGCAAGGCACTGTTGTAAGGGCCTCATGTTTAATCTTGCATGTGGGACTATTGCTATGCAAGATGCCATCATCCCTAAAATCTTCATGATAAACCTTACAGTGTATTGTTGATTTGGCTGTATGAGTGGTATTAGATTTTGGAAAGCTTGTATCCTTTGTATATTTGGATACGCTAGAGCTAGTTGAGTATTTAGGATAGCACCTAGATACGGTTGTATATGGTGTTGAAAAGCAGCAAACATCTTGACGTTATGTAGGATGAGCAGGCGCAGACAGCAGTCTCCTTCCGAGGCACCAACTCCGAACAAGAATCGGAAGACGACAGACCCATCACAGCTGGCCAGCATGTGGGTACGTCTGCCCCTACACCGCTCCAGAATAAACATTCAAAGGCCTTGGGTACATTACTGCCGGAAGGCCATGTTTGGCCCGAAAAAAGTCTGATGGCGACCGTCCTTCGGGGTCTGCCCTGAAAAAGGACACTCCTCCGTCCACCTTGGAGTCGAGCAAATCTATTAAAAGCACCACTTCAGACTCCAGTAAAAGACCCCATTCCTCAGAGTCGAAAATACGGCATTTTGCTTCGGAGCCGAGACATCCAACTACTTTTTCAGCACCGAAAAAGATACACACCTCGGAGCCGAAAAAATCCTCATATACAGAGGAACAAGGACTTTAAAAACAAATTGCAAACCCTATCATGGAATCTCATGGAACTTCTGAAGAAGAGACAGAGATTGAACCAATATTACAGGTTATGGATGAGAGACCGTCCAGAATCCATATTCATAAGGAGACAGGAAGAATCATCACTGCACCTCTTTCAAAAACAAAAAGAAAGCTGGCTTTCCAAGAGGAATTAGACTCTCTGCAACCACCACTCTGTGCACTTAGCTAAGGTGCTAAACAAAAGGAGAAGCCACTACCCCTCCATACTTCTCCTCCTCAATCTCCACAGCTCTCTTTCTCACCTCAGAATAGCCCACCACCACTGCCTTCTCTAACACACACTTTATATTCACATGGAGATACAGCAGACCCATGGGACCTCTATGACCCAGATCCCATCCCGGACAGTGATCCAGACATTTACCCATCAAAGCCTTCTCCTCCAGAAGACACCACTGCATACACCCAAGGAATATCTAGGGTGGCAGCTTATCATGGGGTAGCCATGCATTCTGAGCCATTAGAAGATGATTTTTTATTTAATACACTGTCTTCTACTTATTCCAGATACCGATGTCTCCCAATGTTACCAGGGATGGTTAAGCATGCAGACCAAATTTTCAATGAACCAGTCAAAGCTAGGATCATCACACCTAGAATTGATAAAAAGTATAAACATGCCCCTACTGACCCAGATTACATTACTCACCAGGTCCCTCCAGACTCAGTAGTAGTCAGTGCAGCAAGAAAAAGGGCAAACAGCCAGTCATCAGGAGACACACGTCCTCCTTATAAGGAGAGTAGAACATTTGATGCAGCTGGAAAAAGAGTTGCCATACAAGCAGCAAACCAGTGGAGAATTAGAAGACATGCATGTCTACGATCCTCTGGTTTTAAATCAGAAATTCAACAGGCAGTACTTAATATGCCTTTCGACAAGAAGCATCTTTTTGGCCCAGAAGTAGACACCACTATTGAGAAACTGAGGAAGGACTCACACATTCCGAAAGCAATGGACGCTTTTTACACCACCCCATATAAAGGCTCCATTCTCAGACCACAGTTTAGAGGAGGCTTTAAACCACAATCCTCAGATGCTTCCACCTCCCAAACAAAGCAGGAACAACAAACCCAATACCAAAGAGGTGGGTTTAGAGGATCCTATGGAGGACAGTATTTCAGGAACAGGTAAATTCCAAACCTCTAAGCAGACCACAATACAACCTAAACAGTAACTTCCTTACCTCCCTTCCACTCCACACATCTCCTGTGGTGGTGGAAGACTACAGCAATTCCACCCTCATTGGCAAAAATCACCACAGACAATTGGGTATTAGCAATTATCCGCAATGGCTATTGCCTAGAAGTAATCTCCACCCCTCCAAACATTCCACCACAATATCACAAGTTGACCCCAGAAAACACCGTTCTGCTACAACAAGAGGTCCAATCTCTACTACTAAAACACATTCTCAACAAGGAACAGGAGTATACTCACTATACTTCCTCATTCCAAAAAAAGACGGCACCCTCCGGCCCATCTTGGACCTCAGGCCCCTCAATCTATACATCCTGTCAGAACATTTTCACATGGTAACTCTGCAAGATCTCATTCCACTACTACAAAAACTAGATTACATGACGGCTTTAGACCTCAAAGATGCGTATTTCCACATACCCATCCATCCAGCTCACAGAAAATACCTCCGGTTTGTCATAGCAGGAAAACACTACCAGTTCGAGGTGTTGGCATTCGGCATAACAACAGCTCCAAGGGTGTCCACAAAGTGTCTAGCAGTAGTGGCAGCCTACTTAAGGAGACAACACATTCATGTCTTTCCATATCTAGACGATTGGCTAATAAGATCGAGCAATTTGACACAATGCCAACAACACACACATTACGTGATAGAAAACTTGCACACCCTAGGGTTCACTCTAAATTACCAAAAGTCACACCTTCAACCACCACAGGTACAAACTTACCTAGGTGCTATCCTACATACTCAACAAGCCCTAGCCTATCCAAATATACAAAGGATACAAGCTTTCCAAAATCTAATACCACTACTACAGCCAAATCAACAATACACTGAGATTTATCATGAAGATTCTAGGAATTATGGCATCTTGCATAGCTATAGTCCCACATGCAAGACTAAAAATGAGGCCCTTACAACAGTGCCTCTCACAACAATGGTCACAGGCACACAGTCAATTTCAACATCTAATGTTGATGGACCGCCAAACACATATGTCTCTTCAGTGGTGGAGTCACAACAATCTAATGTAGGGGAGGTCATTTCAAGGCCCTGTGCCTCAGACCATAATCACAGCAGACGCATCAATGATCGGTTGGCGAGCTCACCTCAATAATCGGACCATTCAAGGGCAAAGGGATGTCAAACAGAAACAGCTACACATAAACCACTTAGAATTATTAGCTGTGTTTCTTGCCCTAAAAGTGTTTCAACCTCTTCTCAAACAGAAGAATGGTCTCATAAAAACAGACAACATGACAACCATGTATTAACTCAACAAACAGGGCGGGACACATTCATCTCAAGTGTTCCTTCTAGCCCAAACAATTTGGAAATGGGCAATTCACAATCAAATTCGTTTAATAGCACAGTATATTCCAGGGATAGACAATCAGCTGCAGATCTCCTAAGCAGAAATCACCAACAAACACATGAATGGGAGATTCATTCCCAAGTACTTCAAAAGTACTTTCAAAAGTGGGGAACACTAGGCATAGATCTATTCGCAACAAGCGAAAACACAAAATGCCTTAACTTCACATCCAGACACCCATATCCAAGGATAATGCTCTGTGGATCAATTGGTCAGGGATATTTGCTTACGCTTTTCCCCCTCTCCCACTCCTTCCCTTTCTGGTCAGCAAACTATGTCAAATGTCACTCACCATGATACTCATAGCACCAACATGGGCATGGCAGCATTGTTACACAACACTTCTAGATCTGTCTGTAGTACCACATTCCAAACTCCCAAACAGACCAGATCTGTTAACACAGAACAAAGGTCAAATCAGGCATCCAAACCCCAATGCACTCAATCTAGCGATTTGGCTCCTGAAGTCATAGAATTTGGTTATCTAAAACTTCCACCAGAATGTATGGAAGTAATTGAAGAAGCATGTAAACCTACTACTAGACAATGCTATGCAAACAAGTGGAAAATATTTGCTTTCTATTGCCAATTAAAAACATCAATCCACTTACTGCATGTATACAACATATTGTATGCTGTTTACTTCATTTGCAGAAATCAAATGTAGCTTTTTCATCCATCAAAATCCAGCTAACTGCAATATCTGCATACTTACAAACTATTCAGCAGACTTCTCTAGTCAGAGTTCCTGTGGTTAAAGCTTTCATGGAAGGATTAAAACGCATTATTCCACCTAGAACACCACCTGTTCCATCCTGGAATTTAAATATAGTACTTTCCAGGCTCATGGGACCACCTTTTGAACCCATGCACTCTTGTCAAATACAATTGCTAACATGGAAAGTCGCCTTCCTCGTAGCTATTACCTCTTTAAGAAGAGTTAGTGAGATACAAGCGTTCACTCTTGAAGAACCTTTTTTCCAAGTACACAAACATAAAGTTGTACTTAGAACAAATCCAACATTTCTACCAGAAGTAGTATCTCCTTTTCACATCAACCAAACAGTGGAATTGCCAGTCTTCTTCCCACAGTCAGACTCTGTGGCAGAAAGAGCTTTTCATACTCTAGATCTCAAAAGAGCTCTTATGTATTATATAGACAGAACTAAAGATTTTAGAAAAACAAAACAACTTGTTGTTGCTTTCCAAGAACCACATAAAGGCAATCCTATATCAAAACAAGGTTTAGCAAGATGGATTGTTAGATACATACAAACATGCTACATCAAAGCAAAAAGACACCTTCTGATCACTCCTAAGGCACATTCTACAAGAAAGAAGGGTGCATCAATGGCATTTTTAGGGAACATACCAATGGCTGAGATATGTAAAGCAGCCACATGGTAAACTCCACATACATTTACAAAACACTACTGTGTTGATGTTTTCTCACAGCAACAAGCTACTGTTGGCCAAGCTGTCTTAAGGACATTATTTCAAACAACTTCAACTCCTACAGGCTAGCCACCGCTTTCTGGGAGGAATAACTGCTTTCTATTCTGTGGATAGTATGTGTATCTGCAACTACACATGCCATCAAATCGAAAATGTCACTTACATGTACATCTGTTCGTGGCATGTAGTGCTGCAGATTCATATGCACCCTCCCTCCTCCCCGGAAGCCTGTAGTCGTTGCAGTTCTTTTTTGTACATATGTATATACATTTACATTTGCATGGACATCTCTTTGTATTTCTATTCTCTATCACTCCTTCCTTCACCCTTTGCGGGAAAACAAACTAACAATGGAGTCGATGCCCATACGCAGTGGAACCGAGAGGAGGAGTCACTTGATCCAGTGACTCCGCAAAGACTTCTTCGAAGAAAAACAACTTGTAACACTCCGACCTCAACACTAGATGGCGGACTTATGCAAAGCACGTGAATCTACAGCACTACACTACAAACAGATGTACACTGGGTAAGTGACATTTTACATATTATATCAGACCCCATGTAGCAAAAATTCCTCTAAGACAAATCAGTGATTATTGTCGAAATATGAATGACCTAATAGCGTTGCAGGTATATAAGTGGAATTGTCTCCCTAGGAAAAATTTCCCTATTTTGTTGAAGCAATCTGTTCGAATGAGTCTCGCAAGATATAAAATGCTTAACAGTGGTTTCATGTAAAAACTCACCTGTATGTATAAGTGAGCAGTTCCTTACTTCATCCCAAATAAAGATATAAATAGCTTAATTGAAACCCTATGATTTATAATGTGAAAGTAAACAATTTTTACACTTGAAGATATACCCATGGTGGTACGGAGAATATGAGAATATCGGAAATATACTCACCAAGTTCAACTGGGACGGTGTGTTCCTTTACTACATCACCTCCTGCGTCATATTACTGCAGGGCAAAGAATTAAAATTAAAAGGAAATAGAATAATCAAATTGTCTTAAACGGCAAAGTAATCTGGAAAGAGTCAGTAAATCATACCTTGTCAGGATTAAATTGATCCTAAGTGTCCACAATACCACTAGCCCAACTTTTTGGTGAAAAAGTTTCCAAGTGTCCAATTTGTTGAATTTTCCAGTGCTTGTCTGCGTTCAAGTGAAATGAATATGCCTTGTAAATTGTATATCTCTGGAATCCTCTGGTAGATCTTTGGTGTTGTTTAAATGCTTTATTTACAATTGTTTCTTTGTGCAATAAGCCTTGCTGCTTAGAGCCACAGCTACCCAGGGTTGGCCTGAAAGTTTGACAAATGGAACCTACTGGTCTGAATGGGGTTGGTAAGTGTTTTACATAGTGGGGTCGCACAACCACACCATATAATACATCCTGTTTCCTCACACATACCCATAAATAGAAAAACAATCTAGAATTGAGTCTGTCCTGATGCATTGTGATTTTCTGTAGAGGTACCAGGAGTCACCTCAAAACTAAAACTGCTTCTTCTTCTTCTTCTGCCAAATAAAAAACAAGTTGTAGTGTCTGGTCCCTACACTAGATTGGAGGAGTGTGTTTAGCATTTGAATTCTACAGCACTGTAAGCTACAAACGTTTTTCATTCAGTATCGTATTGTATTATATTGTAATATTTATATAGCCCTTACTATTGCAGGAATCTTAACCTGCATAAACAACCTTCTTGCTTCAGCAGTCTCTTCTGTCAAATTATACTTCATTGAATTTGAACATTCTACATATTCTGGTACAAACGAGTGGAACATCTGAGGCAATTGCCAGTGCAAAATATGCTTGGAGATGGAATTTGCTTCTCCTTTCAGGAGAAGTGTATATATTTTTTTTAATTATGTTTTTGTAATATTTGTGTACATTCAACTTAGGTTGTTTCTACGTTCATGTATTTCTCTCCCAGAGTTAGGTTTTCTTGATTGCAGCTAATGTTGATCATTATGCTGTACTGTTACCTGCTGTATATTTATATTTATTTATCTGTAGTTTATATTGATGGATTGAAATAAAATCTGAGAAAATTGCCTCTTTGTTCGATGGGAGGTTTGGCCTGCATGTGGAAAATGACTATATTCTCCTAAAAAATAATGCATAGACTACATTTTTGTAAAAGAGATATGATGCGGTCCCTGCATGCCAGCGGAAGTATTTTAAGTTTGTAATGTCAGGGATGATTCCTATGCTGCAGAACTAGAATTGCAAGTAAGTAATATTTCCATATAAGGGGCATAATGGCATTCCATTAGGAAGCAAATATGAAAATTGAAAAGGCAAATATTCAGTAGCAAAATAGTCTTTGTGGACTTTTGATTGTCTGCATTCATTTACCTGGGCTTTTGTGTTTAACTTTACTTACTGTTGTCTTACATCCGCTGAAAAAGGGCAGAAACTTCCATAGTGAGTTTTTTTTTAAATAGATTGACTACAGGTGCTTTCTTTCTCTGTTGAGATGTGTGAGGTATGTTGTAGGGATACTACAGCTAGCTAGCAATTAGACTTGTGATGTTGGGTTTCTGAATTCTACACTCTACCATGCATTATCATTTGTTTTGTGTATTCAGATTTAAAGACCACCCTACACTAAATGATAGGTATCTGCTGCTGCATCTTCTGGGAAGAGGAGGCTTTAGCGAGGTTTATAAGGTAAGGATGACAAGGAAATGTGTCAGATTTCACACCGTTATTTGCTTATTTTGTTTGCCTTTTGTTGACTCCTTTTTCACCTTAAAACAGTTGTTGAAAAATCTGTTTTGTTTCAGGTTTTCCTTTTCGTTACTTAATATCTCTTACAATTAAACCAAAGAAAGCAGTCTTACATCTTTGTGTTGTAGAGAAACTATCTTGATCCACTGGTGGCAAATTAATTTGTCTTAATGTTGAAAACAGTATAGTCCCAATGTGGTGCAGTGGCATATGAATTTGTCTTAAACGGTACTGTCCCATTTTGGTGCAAAAGAGCAGTCAAGAGCCCATGTTGTAGCTGTGAAATGTTGCAGTCCAACACAGTGTTTCAGGCTTCAGCATTCAGTTTTTCATTTTTTTGTTTTTAACAGTGTCTCCATTGTGGAAAAATACAGCATTGCCTTTCAGTTTCTTTGATTATCACTAAACCCAAGGGAATCTACACTTTGATGGCATGTCTGCCCATAAATATAAACTTCAGTTGCAATCCTGAAAATTTTGTTTTATAAAAGCATAAACATAAAGCTTGTCATAAAGCAAACTGCTTGAGTATATTATTTGCATCAACTACAAGGTGGCTCAGATGCTGGTATTTATAAGAAGCCATTATAATCACTAGCATCTGACCCAGAGGACTTGTGTATACCTATTCAGCAATGTTGGCTATCTCACCATAGAGGTATCTGGCTGGGTTTGTCCTTTCTAGACACTCAAACATTACATTTTAGAAAGGGCCAGTGATTTCAACCCTTACCTTGCACTTGCTCTTATTAATACCTGTGGCATAAACACTCCTGTAACTGTGGAAAGTGAAATCTAGGTTAAATCAAGGTGGAAAGTAATATGAGGGTATGAGTTAGAAGAGCCAGAGATACAAGTAAAGTAAAGAGGAAAAAAGCAGGAACAGAAGGAAGAGATCAGAGGCCAGAAGGATGGCTGAATATTATAATGAAGATCAGATGAGAGTGAAGTATATTGTTATAGTAAGAGGGTGGCCAGGCAACATGTAATAGGAATATTCCAAAATGAGGGGAGGGCAGCGAAAAGAGGCAGTGGTAAAGTTTATTTTAATAGGGGTAGGGACCGAACGTATAGGACTGACATTTTGGAAGCTTTCACTTAAAGGTGTCAAACTGGCAGACTCCTTAGCAGATATGATAGTGGTGACAGTTTTTGGAGTCTAATCTCCTCCTACCAGCCAGGAGAGCAGGATTCTTTTTATTGATTTTAACAACATCACAGTACAAAGGGAAAAGAGCACCACGTTCACAAAGTGTATTTATAAAGCATTCAACAGTTACGTCATATGCCACCCCGGGCTGTACTGTCATGTATATCTCTACATCCTCACATAAGCATATTTCTGCATTCAAACCCCAGGTTCTTGTGTACTAGACAGTAAGTAGGCTGTGGGCTGGCCCCATATGTCCTTAGGTTTTGATGGTTTTGGCAACTCTTCAGCATATAGTTCAAGTTGTGCGTGACATTGTCTTATTTTCCAAGCATTGGGCCACCTTAGGCACAGATTTTCCCCCCCAATACATTGCAACCCTCCTCTTCGCCAAGAAGAGTGCTACCGCCACCAGTTTGCGGTTCGTTGGTTGTAGCGACTTTATCAATTCTAGCAGACATATCTGAGGGGAGCACCACATCCTCAAGCATCATAACGGCCACCATTTGTTCCCAGTAATGCCTTATCAAGGGGTACTGCCGGAAAAGATGTGCAAAATTTGCTTCCTTGACTCCACATTGGCCACACACAGCGTCTGCTCACAGACCATATTTCCATAGTCGTACAGAAGTGTAATACATTTGGTGCAAGACTTTGAAGTAGATGATTTTCAGGTTACAGTTAAAGGTAAGCATTTCTGTGAGCGTGTAGCCAAAACCCAGTCTTCTGAGCTTAGAGGAGTGTGTAGAACTACATTCCATTTCTCTAAAGCTTTATTAGTGCTAACCTGCTTATCTCACTTTGAAGCATTATATAATTTGTTGACTAGTTGTTGGTGCGTGGCGTTTGTAAATAGCATTTGGAATGCTTTAAAAGTCAGTGGTTCATCAGGGAATCACAGGGTATAGTGCACGGACAGCTGCCCATAGTCGGTGATAAGCGCATGTCAGGAGTGGTGGCTTCCTTTATGTCTGTGGCCGATCCTTTAATGTCACAAATGTCCCTCTGGGATAGAGATCACCCATTGTCTGTATACCCTGTTCTGCAAGTAGGGTAGTTGCTACTCAGTTCCTGAGTGACAAAGATGTCTGGGTGATATCTTAGGAGAAGTGCTTTGGCGTATTGCAAGAGGCGATTGGCTCTAGCACCCAGTATCCTCCACGCCCTTATGGTGTAATTAACAGTGTTAGTTTCTTCCTGCAGTCTCTCTGGCCTCCTATGTGGGATAAGTGCAGCAAGCGGAATAGGATGGGTATAGTCGCTTACTATTGCAAGGTATCAAGGTATGGCATGTAAGGGGGGGAAGGGGGTAAAGCCAGTAGTGTGCAAAGTGGGCCTGCATGCAGAGATAACAGAGGTACAAATCCGCGGCTCCGAAGCCACCCTGGTCATATGGTAATGCAAGTGTGTCTCAACTTATTCTAGGCTGGTTGCCTACCTAGCCCAATGTTACCATACGTGACCTAAGTGTTATCAAGAAGTACTCTGTCTGGCCGATGGGTATATTACTGAAGAGATAAAGGAGTCGGGGAAGGATAATGGAAGCCAGCGAACAATAAAGGAAGTCGGGACCATCTAACTACTTACCTCCAGCCTTGAGACTGCCCTACAATAATTATACTGGACCACTAAATCTGGCTCCCTATGTATCTAGAACCCCAGATATTTAATTGGGTCCAGACTCCACTCCAGTGGGAAGTCCAACTGATAAAGCACAGTAGATGTGGTCAAGGAAAGCACAGTAGATTTCGCTCAATTTATACTCAGGCCAGAGTTGCGTTTGAATCATATATTCCCTTATAACTGGTTCCAGATGCACTTGTGGGTCACGAGTATATAGCACCATAATCATCAGATGACATTGTCAGAACCGCAGGGATTCCGACGCATGGTGCAGTCTCACCACTCATGCTAGGGGTTCCAGAGCCAAGGCAAATAAAATCGGACAATATGCTTTCAGTATTCAGTGGCTGAGATTAAGGCAAGCATCCCACTCAGCTGTTTTTTTGTATACTTCAGTGTGACGCCCTAAGTGCAACTGCTATGCCCAGACCTGGGTCCCCCCTGCTCACTTTGCCACAAGCTGCACCTGACTAATAAGCCCCAACTAAGACAAAACCAGGTTTAGGTTGCTTCTGTTCTGGTTCCTAGAGGACCAGGCTTGTCCGTTTGAGCTTGAGTGTTTCCATTGGAGCAGCATCAAGGCTGATTTACATATGACTGCGTCTAATCTGAGGTGACATTTTGGGCTAAAAACAATGGACTGGGATGCGGTACGAGTAATTACCAGTGGCTGAGATTAACCCCTGCGCTGCCAGGCCTTTTCCCCCTCCTGTGCCAGGCCTTTTTTTGGCTATTTGGGGCAGTTCGCCCTCATAACTTTTGGTCCACATAAGCTAGCCAAGCCAAATTTGCGTCCTTTTTTTCCCAACATCTTAGGGATTCTAGAGGTACCCAGACTTTGTGGGTTCCCCTGAAGGAGGCCAAGAAATTAGCCAAAATACAGTGAAAATGTTTTTTTTTGTTTTTTTTAAACATGGGGAAAAAAGGGCTGCAGAAGAAGGCTTGTGGTTTTTTCCCCTGAAAATGGCATCAACAAAGGGTTTGCGGTGCTCAAATCACCAGCTTCCCAGCTTTCAGGAACAGGCAGACTTGAATCAGAAAACCCAATTTTTCAACACAATTTTGGCATTTTACTGGAACATACCCCATTTTTACGATTTTTTTGTGCTTTCAGTCTCCTTCCAGTCAGTGACAGAAATGGGCGTGAAACCAATGCTGGATCCCAGAAACCTAAACATTTCTGAAAAGTAGACAAAATTCTGAGTTCAGCAAGGGGAAATTTGTGTAGATCCTACAAGGGTTTCCTACAGAAAATAACAACTGAAAAATAATAATACTGAAATTGAGATGAAAAAAAACAGCAATTTTTCTCTACGTTTTACTCTGTAACTTTTTCCTGCAATGTCAGATTTTTGAAAGCAATATACCATTAGGTCTGCTGGTTGCAGGGATATATAGGGCTTGTAAGTTCATCAAGAGACCCAGAAACCCAGAGCCAATAAATGAGCTGCACCCTGCAGTGGGTTTTCATTCTATACCGGGTATACAGCAATTCATTTGCTGAAATATAAAGAGTGAAAAATAGCTATCAAGAAAACCTTTGTATTTCCACAATGGGCACAAGATAAGGTGTTGAGAAGCAGTGGTTATTTGCACATCTCTGAATTCCGGTGTGCCCATACTAGCATGTGAATTACAGGGCATTTCTCAAATAAACGTCTTTTTTACACACTCTCTTATATTTTGAAGGAAAAAATGTAGAGAAAGACAAGGGGCAATAACATATGTTTTGCTATTCTATGTTCCCCCAAGTCTCCCGATAAAAATGATACCTCACTTGTGTGGGTAGGCTAGCGCCCGGGACAGGAAATGCCCCAAACCACAACGTGGACACATCCCATTTTTTGACAGAAAACAGAGGTGTTTTTTGCAAAGTGCATACCTGTAGAGTTTGGCCTCTAGCTCAGCCGGCACGTAGGGAAACCTACCAAACCTGTGCATTTTTTTAAACTAGAGACCTAGGGGAATCCAAGATGGGGTGACTTGTGGGGCTCTGACCAGGGTCTGTTACCCAGAATCCTTTGCAAACCTCAAAATTTGGCTAAAAAAACACATTTTCCTCACATTTCGGTGACAGAAAGTTCTGGAATCTGAGAGGAGCCACAAATTTCCTTCCACCCAGCGTTCCCCCAAGTTTTCCGATAAAAATGATACCTCACTTGGGTGGGTGGGCCAGGTGCCTGCAACAGAATAAGGCCAAAAACTTGTAGAGATAGAGGGGGTAGCACAGCGAGTTGATAAGGACATATTCTTCTTTTATACATCTTTAGGCTGACTCTGCTTTGGGGACCCACACAAGTGAGGTGTCATTTTACTTGGGAGACTGAGGGGAACGCTGGGGAGTAGGAATTTTGTGCTGGAGCAGTGATCGTACAAACGAAAGTCAGGAAAATATGCTTTTTTTAAGCAAATTTTGAGGTTTGCAGGGGAGTCTGGGTAAGAAAATGTTGGGGGATCCACGCAAGCCACACCTCCCTGGACTCCTTGGGGTGTCTAGTTTTAAAAAATGTCTGGGTTTGGTAGGTTTCCCTAGATGAAGGCTGCACCCAGGACCAAAAACATAGGTGCTCCTTGCCCCCCAAACACAGGTAGTTTTGTAATATATCATTTTGATGTATCCACATAGGTCTGTGATGTGCCAAACACTAAAATTGTGAAAAGAAACGCACCTAGGTTATGTGAAAAAGACCCCTCACCCACCAACCAAGTTGGTGGCATGCTTCATCATCGGGGTCCCACCTGAGACACCTAGCGTGTCTCAAGTGTGCTGCGAAGCCTGTTTACAGCGGAGCAAGTTTCGTCATTTGTACCACACATACTGGTTGGATTTGGCACGAGGGTGAGTGATTGTTCAGTAGATCAAATTTTATTAACAAGAGATTTCACAAAAGTGAAATGCACTGATAACTGAAAGGCCAAAACACTGAACCAATGACTCACAGCTCGTGAGCTGTAAAGCCACAGCAAGGCACCAACCGCTTTACAGTCCATTCACACACCTTTCATACATGACATGCACAAGACCATTCACGCCGCCAGCACATTACAACACTCGCATCAACAGACAGTGCCAGTCAAGGGCCCATCACTTTCATACGCCCACATGCCTGGTACAGCAATCACACCAGCTGATGAGTGTGTGGACTGGCGTTTGTCTGGCACCGCTAGCCAAGCGCCACCCCACCCATACCGCCAGCCAAGCGCCACCCCACCCATACCGCCAGCCAAGCGCCACCCCAAGCACACCGCAAGCCAAGCGCCACCCCAAGCACACCGCAAGCCAAGCGCCACCCCAAGCACACCGCCATCACTTTTTTTGTTTGTTTATAAACAACAAAGAAACCACTAACTAATTATAAGTACAAAACTACAAACACAAAAGCTCTAACTAAATACATGACAGTAATGCCAACCGTGAAACCGAACATATGAAAATATAAAATAGGCAGTTTACGCTCACGGTATTTCCCAAAAGTTTTTCCTTGTGTGGTAACTTCTAAAACAGCCGGGCACTCACAGCCCAGGCTTTGAAGGGCATTCAGGGCAGTACATCCGGCTCTCCCTCTGGATTGATTTCCGGGCACATACTCTACATTTCTTTGTGGGCAAGTCTTTTTTGGGAGGGGGAGGAATGTGATCTGGAAAGTGCCGATCTTTCAATCTAGCCACATCCTCCACCACTTCTACTCTAGGAACTCTTGCCTCTTCCACCACAATAAGGCTTTCTATCACTGACTCCTGAAATTTAACAAATGTCATCCTTGACTCAGGTGAACAATCCTTGAACACAATAAAAGCATTAAAATGCCAAATGAAATAAATGTAGGGCCAACTTTGTATACCACACGTAAGACTTATGAAGAGCAGTGTAAGGTTCCAACCTCTGATCTACTCTATCAACACCACCCATGTGCCTATTGTAGTCCAAAATGCACGCAGGTTGGCGCACTTCCGCAACCTGACCCCAAACAATCACAGGGGAAGTACTCTCATCATGGATGGTAGTTAGCATGTACACATCCCTCCTGTCTGAAACTTTCAAAGCTAGCAGCTCATTACTCCGCAAGGCACTGCACTGTCCACTCTCAAGTTTTTTACAACCAAGCTCCCTTGGATGGCCTTTCCGGTTAGAACGGATTGTGCCACAAGCAACAGTGTCCACTCTAAACAACTCCTTGAACAACTGCACTCCAGTGTAGGAATTATCTACGTACAAATGGTGACCTTTGTTAAACAGTCGTTTACCAAGTTCCCACACAATTTTTTCGCTAACTCCAAAAGTGGCCGGACAACCAGGAGGGTCAATACTGGAATCCCTACCAGTGTAGACCCGGAAATTATACACATATCCTGTACTGCTTTCTGACAGCATGTACAATTTAATCTTATACCGTGCCCTCTTACTAGGAATGTACTGCTTAAAAACTAAACGCCCCTTGAAAAGGACCAAAGACTCGTCCACACTGCTCTTTTTGCCTGGAACATAGACCTCTGAAAACCCGTCTACAAAATGATCAAGGACAGGCCTAATCTTAAAAAGACGATCACAATCAGGGTGATCTCGTAGCAAGGCTAAAGCATTGTCTACAAAATGCAGCATACGAAGAAGAAGCAAATAGCGATTACGTGTCATAGTTGCAGGAAATATAGCCGTTGCCATCAAGGGACTAGTAGACCAATAAGAAGCCAGTGACGGCTTCCTGATCAACCCCATCAAAAAAGTCAAACCTAAAAACTTTTTCATCTCTTCCAGATATGTGGGAACCCACTGAGTAGCTCTAGACTGAGGCTTAAGTCTGGCAGCATTGTCCCGCAAATATTGCTCTGCATACAAATTAGTCTGCTCCACAATCTGTTCCAAAAATACATCGTCCATAAACAAGTGAAAGAAATAGACAGGCAAAAAGTTTTCCGTATTGACTCTACATCCTGGGAGACCAGTAAATGCAGGTAACTGTGGCTGCTCCATGTTTGGGCCAATCCAGGTGTCAGGTCTTCTAATTGGAAACCCTTGAGCCCCAGGCTGGTGCACTCTTGGCACATCAATGTCCTCCTCTACAACAGTCCCTTCATCTGCACTGAGAGTAGCTTCCTCATCAGAAGAATACTCTCGGACAGAAAACTCACTGCCAGAATCTCTCACTTCCTCCTCTGCCTCAGATGCAGAGTCAGTCTCATAATCGTGGTCTGAAGACGACTCAAAGAGCATCCCAACAACCTGCTGAGCGGTCACTCTGCGGCTAGCCATGATAGTCAGTAACAACAAATGGATTGCCAACAACAACTAGCACTAAAATAAGTAATAAACAAAGTGTAGCTTGTTCACAAAGAGTTATGTACTAAAAAACTATACCACTCACTTGCCTGAAAAAGCTACTCACCAGCAACTACTCTGCACAGACACAGCAATCACCAATGATATCCCACTAAAAAGAAGGTAACTGTGGCTGCTCCATGTTTGGGCCAATCCAGGTGTCAGGTCTTCTAATTGGAAACCCCTGAGCCCCAGGCTGGTGCACTCTTGGCACATCAATGTCCTCCTCTACAACAGTCCCTTCATCTGCACTGAGAGTAGCTTCCTCATCAGAAGAATACTCTCGGACAGAAAACTCACTGCCAGAATCTCTCACTTCCTCCTCTGCCTCAGATGCAGAGTCAGTCTCATAATCATGGTCTGAAGACGACTCAAAGAGCATCCCAACAACCTGCTGAGCGGTCACTCTGCGGCTAGCCATGATAGTCAGTAACAACAAATGGATTGCCAACAACAACTAGCACTAAAATAAGTAATAAACAAAGTGTAGCTTGTTCACAAAGAGTTATGTACTAAAAAACTATACCACTCACTTGCCTGAAAAAGCTACTCACCAGCAACTACTCTGCACAGACACAGCAATCACCAATGATATCCCACTAAAAAGAAAAAAGCAAATTAGACATATGGCAACACAAATATCATTGTGCTCAAATCTAAGGACAATTTCACACACAATACTGCATTTAGTACACCACCTACAAACATGTCATTCATGCATGTCAACAATACTCCTTTGGAGTAAATTGCTTTTACTTACCTAAAACTTGCAACTATGCAAACCGCAGGACAACTACTGCCAAAACCGCAAGAATCCACAGCAAAGGAAGTAAAAACTTTGAAGTAGAACAAAAAGAAGAAATAAACTATTATAATCACAAATACTTTGCCAGTTGACAAACACCCCGCCACCAAGAACTTAGAAATTGTCCCTGGTGCCTAAGTGGCTTCTGCCCCACTAGGAGGCAGGTGGGCCTAAAAAACAATAGGCTGATCTGCCTCCAAGGTAAGCAGAAATGGCTATCACTAATGTGCCCCCTTTGGGGGGCAACCTTGCTAAAGGTGCTGTCACCCCCCCAAACACAACACATACAGGATCCCTGGTGCCAAAGTGGATTCTGCCCCCCTTGGGGGCAGAAGGGTGTACAAAAATTGGCTGATCTGCCCCCAAGGAGGGCAGAAATGGCCAACATCTCTGTGCCCACTTTAGGGGGCGACCCTTGCCAAAGGGGGCAAATGGAGAGCACCCCCAGCACTAAACAAAAAAAGGGGAACCCAAACAAAATCCCTGCCGTATTGGTGGTTTCTGCCCTCCTTGGGGGCAGATGGACCTACAAAAATAGGCATAGCCAATACGAAATGTCCCCCCTTTGGGGGGGGTGACCCCCAAACACATAAAATGCACACACACCTCACAATCCCTGGCGCCTAGTGGGTTTCGACCCTCCACCCTGGGGGCCAGATCAGCCAAAAACATGGCCTATCTAGCCCCGGGGGGGGGGGGCCGAAACATATAAAAAAATGATTGCCCCCGTGGCAGCGACCCTTGCCTAAGGAGTCGCTGACCTAAAACAAAGAAAATAATTTCCCTGGTGTCTAGTGGTTCCCCCCCCTCACCCCCCCCCCGGGCCGATCTGCCCCCCGGGGGAGGGGGGCTGAAATAAGAAAAAAAATTAGCCCCCAATGGGAGCGACCCTTGCCCAAGGGGTCGCTCCCAAAATATATGCAAATAATGATATCCCTGGTGTCCAGTGGTTTTTCGTCCCCCTCCCCCCCGCCTCCCTGGGGGCGGAAAAAGGAAAATAATGCCTCCCAATGGGAGCGACCCTTGCCCAAGAGGTCGTTCCCAAAAAATATGCAAAATAAGAACATCCCTGGTGTCCAGTGGTTTTGTGTACCCATCTGGCATTCCCAGAGTCGTTTCCTTTGCTTTGTTGTTGAGAATGAACATTTTCATTTCACTGTGCTGTACTTCCACCTTACTTTAGCCACCCTTAGTATTTACACAGTGTAGGAAGTTGGCTCTGTATATACTATCTGAAAGTCAGAAATAGTGTGCACAGAGTCCAGGGGTTCCCCTTAGATGTTGATAGTGGCAAAATTAGATAATACTAATGCTCTATTTTGTGGTAGTGTGGTCGAGCAGTAGGCTTATCAGAGGGTAGTGTTAAGCATTTATTGTACACACAGAGGCAATAAATGAGAACACACATTCAACGACTTAACTCCAGGCCAATAGGTTTTTATAGAAAAATATTACTTTGTTAATTTATTTTAGAACCACAAGATTCAGAATGTAGGTAAGTAAATAAATTGTAAGGTACTTAACACAGGTAAATATGGAACTTTGAATTAAAACAGTAGTATACACAGTTTTGGCAAAAATGGCAATAAGCTATTTTAAAAGTGGGCACAGTGCAAAAATCAACAGTTCCTGGGGGAGGTAAGTAATAGTTTCTCAGGTAAGTAAAGCACTTACAAGATCAGTCTCTTGGGCATAGGCAGCCCACCATTGGGGGTTCAAGTCAACCCCAAACACCCAGCAACACAGGGGCGATCAGGTGCAGAGGTCAAAGTAGGGCCCAAATAACATAAGCGCCTATAGAGACTAGGGGTGTTCTGGTTCCAGTCTGCTCGCAGGTAAGTACCTGCGTCCTCGGGGAGCAGACCAGTGGGGTTTTGTAGAGCACCGGGGGGGGACACGAGAAGGCACACAAAGTACACCCTCAGCGGCACAGGGGCGGCTGGGTTCAGTGAGCAAAGCAGACGTTGGGTTTCAGGTAGGAATCAATGGAGGGACCCGGGGGTCACTCTAGCGGTGCAGGCGGGCACAGGGGGGGCTTCTCTGGACAGCCACCGCCTGGGCTAGGCAGAGAGTCGCATGGGGTCACTCCTGCGTAGAAGTTCGGTTCCTTCAGGTCCTGGGGGCTGCGGGTGCAGTGTTGGTTCCAGGCATTGGGTCCCTTGTTATAAGCAGTCGCGGTCAGCGGGAGCCTCTGGATTCTTTCAGCAGACATCAGGAGGGTCGTCTCTGGTTACTCACGGGCTCGCAGCCCTGTGGTGTTTGTTCTCTGGATCTCGAGCTGGGGGCGTCGGGTGTAGAGTGTGAAGTCTCACGCTTCCGGCAGGAAACGTGCAGTCTTTGAAAGTTGCTTCTTTGTTGCAAAGAGTAGCGGGTTTTGAACAGGGCCGCTGTTCACAGGAGTTTCTTGGTCCTTTAGTCCAGGGCAGTCCTCTGGTCCCTGTTGGATGCATCACTGGGGCAGGTTTTCGAAGTTGGAGACAGGCCGGTAGGGCTGGGGCCAAATCAGTTGTTGTCGTCTTCCTTCTCTGCAGGTTTGTAGGTCAACAGTCCTTCTTTCTTCAGGTTGCAGAAATCTGTTTTCCTGGGATCTGGGAAGCCCCTAAATACTGAATTTGGGGGGGGGGGGAGGGGGTTAGGTCTACGAGGGCAGTAGCCAATGGCTACTGTCCTTGAGGGTGGCTACACCCTCTTTGTGCCTCCTCCCTGTGGGGAGGGGGGCACATCCCTAATCCTATTGCATAAGCATTCTTTACTGATCCTTCTTGCTTTTGTAAGGGAATGCGTTTTTTTTATGGTCACACTTAAAGTTTAGTACTGATGTTGCAGTTTTTTCAACTTTGAGAGTGCATTGAAGCCTGCTAATCCTACCTCTGCGCCTGTGCCCTGACCTTAGGTCTGTGGGAGTTTGATTGACTTGACTTATACCTAGTTGGCTTAAGCTAGTTTATATGTATATGTAGTATATGATACCCCAGGGCTTGTAAGTTAGAGAGTCACCCCAGAGACTGGTTGTGCCACCCTGGGTGTTTATAAAGGTAAAACACGGCTCCCAGTCTGCCACAGCAGACTGGAAGAACAGTTTTAAACTGCTAACTCGACTTTGCCATTTAAAGTAATGGCAAAGCCAAGTCTTCCCTTTTTAATATATGTACCTCACCCCCTAAGGCAGGCCTAACAAGTCCCAAGGCAGGTGCTGTATAATAGAAAGTGGAACATGTACTTTTAGATGTTCCAACAGTAAAAACTTGCAGTTATCGTTTTTATTCTGGAAAAGGCTAGTTAGCCCCATTGGTGAGTGCATATTATCAAACTGACACTTCAACTTTGCTAACTTGACTGGGACTTCTAAAGTTGATACTGTAAGGTATCAATTTGTTACAGTAAGCCCAACCTGATTCCCAAGTCTGAATTAATTTAACTTGTTGCAGTGTGCAATTTCTATATTGCCCTAAATCCCCTGTGACTATTCACTTTTGCACACAGGGTTTGTCCCTGACATAGCTTTCTTCCATCCTGGGGAGACGTGCAAATGACTCCCAGGAAAGGACACAGCAGAGGCCTGCGTGGGGGAGAGGTTTGTTACCTCTTCCTGGCAGGAACCTACACAGGTTTTAGCCCATAGGTTTCAAAGAAGAAGCTGCATTTGAAGCACAAATGGGAAACAGTTGAGAGAGGGTTCTGTTGTTTTGTTAGGCAGGCTGGCATTCGGGAGGGTCTTCTCTAGTTTTTCACGGGCGTGTAGCCCCTTTGGTAGCCACACCTCTGGGTTGGACTAGGAAGCTCTGTACGCCTAAAGAGGGGTTCTGCCATCAAGAGAGCGGGCAGAATGGAGAAATCTGGCATAGCCAATTGCCACACTTCGCAGGAAGTGGGCATCAGGTGGGAGGGAATCTAGGCTGCTGACCACGTTTACTTTGAGGGCATTTTCTGGGCATAAAAAAGGCACTCAGATCTTGTTTGATTGGAAAAGAAGACCAAAGAAGAGGTGCCCTACTTCATCTCCAGTAAATAGAGGAGCACTGATGTGGACTCTACCTGCTGAACCTAGTGGCTAGCAAAGAAGGGACCATGTCTCCTATGTCCTGCTCATGGAGAAGTCACCCTTGGAGACTTGTGCTTCTGCTGGGCTCCAGAGATAAGTTGGCTGACCTCCTGTTTACAGCCCAGGGCCACAACAGGTGAAGAAGCTTGCTGGGGCAAGTTGGTAGCCCAGAAGATCTCTTCGCTATCCTCACTGCCGTTCAGCACCAGAGACCAGAACCCAACACTCAAAGTTGCCCCTGAGTCTGCTGGACCCAGGAGAGTTGTGGGCCCGGAAGCCAAGTTATTGTCTAAGTAAGGCTTCTGCTGTGACAATACCGGCAGACTGGTAGCCCAGTGGCTCCTGTGGCCAAGACTGCCTCACCATGCCCGTAAAGCAAGAAGTAGCTGTAGGAAAACCCCTGTAGACCGCATCACATCCACAGTATCTTTGAGCATCTTCAGCTTCCTGTATCCCTTGCAGCAGGACACCTCTGTAGGAATCTATGGCAAGGAGATAAGTGTCTGGAACTGACTGAAGAATGCTGCTTCCTCCGAGATAACTGTTTCTGAGGACATTGCTGGTCCCCCTGACTTCCTCCCTGCCAGATTTGGTTGCATAAAGTAACTCAAAGTAACCACTTTACCCATAAAAGGTTGTTTGTAGCTCAAGTGGTTCAAATGTTAGTAAAAACACAGCAACACATGTTGCGGTGCAGTGGAAGGCCCTTTGCAAAGTTTTACTGGTCTCATTTCTGTAGCTTATTGTTAAATTTGGTGTTAAACTAGTATTAATGAAGTACAACTAATGCCCAGAAAGTGTTAACAAGTTTCAAAATACTAAGTCAATAATAGTAACAAAAAATTTAACGCATATTTTGCCTATTCTTGCTGCTTAATTTACTCAACCCTGCCACATAATTCCTGTCGCCCTGAGTATAGAGTCTGTTGCTTAGAAAAGTATCCTTGGAATTTGGTTATTAGCTATTACTTGTTTATACATTAATGTTTTACTATAGTTTATATATTAGATGTATGAGGATGCAGGCGGCTTTGGGTATGTAGCTGGGTGTAGATGTCAGTGGCTTATAGTTTATGGTTAAGCAAATCCAAATGGCATTGAATGTACGCTTGGTTCTGATTTTTCTTTTTCTGTTTTATTCAGTGGTGAGGAGGTGGTGGAATGGGGGGGGGGGGGGTGATGGTGAAAGTCCTTGAAGAGAATTGTTTGGTAGAATATATGCCAATTTTGGATGATATTTAATGTGTAATGGTCTAGGTGGCAGTCAACACCACATCAAGACTGAAGTGTTTTGATTTCACAGTGCTTAGGGAGCTTCCCCACAATATCCTAAGCATTGTGATTTAATACAATTACGAGAAAGATGTGGAGTTGAGTGGTCGAAGAATGTATTGGTGATGAGATCTTTGACTTCCTTGATGAAACGTTCGCTCCAGTGTATCTTTAAATAATTCTGTGAGGCAGAGACGAGGAAGTGATGGGTGAGGGACTCTTTGCAAATTATGTTCATGGGCTTATGGACTGTGCACAGCAGGTTTGGTTGAACAGAGGAGTACTCCAGTCGGGTTTTTGATTGTTGATTTAAATGCTACAGCTTTTGAATGTGTTCTGTGGCTGATGTGAGGCAGCTTTTAGTGGCGAGGACTGCCTCTCGTCGTTATGGCTGACCCTAGTAAGACATTTGACCAAACAGAGCAGGTTCTTATAAGAAAGTTGCATATAATTTTCAAAGAATCACCAAAGTTTTCAAGAATCTGATGTTCCAGACAGCTTGCACTGCAGTAGTGGCTCTAAAGTGGTGGACTGTGTGGTGGGACAAGGCCATTTACGAGACAGATCTTCCTCTCCTTTAATAAGTGGCAAGTAAGCAGTCAGACACTCTTATTCCAACAAGAACTAAGATAGAATTGGACTTGATTCTTGTGCAAAAGTCAGTCGTGTTTCATAAAGACAGTCCATTAAGGGGATTTCATGAAACAAATCTAAGGAATGAGATGGATAAAAAAATGCTTGCTCTAGAAAATGTGTAGAGCATCTATTTGCTCTAACTCGTCAAATTGAAAACAATATTGATTTAGAGACCTGAGCAATGAAAACTAATCTGGGTTCGCAACCTAAAAATAAATGTTAATTCATTTTAAATAGTTTTCCAGTTTGTTAAAATTACTTTGATGATAATTCATTGGAACAATTGAGCTAGAAACACAGCAAGATTTTTCAGTAATTTAACCTTGACAACTCTGGGTTATTATGAGGACTTCTATAGCACGTTAATTACCTGCCCAGTATCCCTGCACCCTGGAAGGTGTGGACTGAGTTGTCTGAGAATAGTCTAGTTAAGGAGGCAGATTTTCAGTTTCTTTCTGAATTCGAGGATGGATCTGGTTGCTTTGATGGGAGAGGGGAAGCTCCTTTCTGGGTTGTGGAGTGATGTGAGCGAAGGCACATCCACCTGCTTTTGTGAACCAGATACAGGGAATTGCGGGCAAGAATAAGACCAGCAGAATAGGGGGACCTAGGCGGGATGTGGAAGCAGATGCAGTTGGTTCAGTAAGCTGGGTCCAGGCTGTGTAGTACCTTGTAGTGGAAGAGTTTGAAGGTGGCGGTTTCTGGAGCAGGAGCCAGTGAGGTCTTTCAGGTGCTAACGCTCAAGGCAGAAGGTAAAGTATGAGTCGTCACTTCAGTTTTGTGTTTAACTTGGAGTCTGTTGATGAGCTTGATAGAGATACCTACATAGAGGGCATTGTGTAGTCTAATGTACTGGTGATGAGGACTTAAGTCACTGTTCAGCGGGTGTCCAGTGAGAGCCATTTGAATGTTCCATACCTCAGTGGCGTGCTTGACCAGGGAGCGAGTGTTGAGGAGGCATTTAGGAAGTGGTGTGTTTTGGGGACTGGGCGCGGGGCTCCAGGAGCAATGCGCATGTTGTATCGAAGGAGGAGATGCTGGGGGTCGGTCACAGGAAGTGGCACGTGAGACAGGAGAATGCTCCATCAGTCCATGAGAGGGAGGCCCTAGTGCAGTATGAGGACAGACACCCACATTTTCGGACGAGAATCTTGTGGGCCAAGTAGCAGCTATTGGAGCCAGAGTGGATGGCCGAAGTGTCTGCTCTTGAGCCACTGGCCGCAAATGGCCTTGTGTAGGAAGTTGGCTCTGTATATACTATTTCAAAGTAAGAAATAGTGTGCACAGAGTCCGAGAGTTCCCCTTAGAGGTAAGATAGTGGCAAAATTAGATAATTCGAATGCTCTATTTTGTGGTAGTGTGGTCGAGCAGTAGGCTTATCAGAGGGTAGTGTTAAGCATTTGTTGTACACACACACACAGACAATAAATGTGTAACACACACTCAAAGACTTACTCCAGGCCAATAGGTTTTTATATTGAAAAATATATTTTCTTAGTTTATTTTAAGAACCACAGATTCCAGATTTACTTTAAATGTAAGGTACTTCACTTAGATACTTTAGGAACTTTGAATGAAAGCAATATCACATACAGTCTTTGTAAAATTGGCAATAAGCTATTTTCAAAGTGGACACAGTGCAAAAATCAACAGTTCCTGGGGGAGGTAAGTAAAGGTTAGTTTTGGAGGTAAGTAAAACACTCAACAAGTCTCAGGTTTGGGGCATAGGCAGCCCACCGTTGGGGGTTCAAGGCAACCCCAAAGTTACCACACCAGCAGCTCAGGGCCGGTCAGGTGCAGAGGTCAAAGAGGTGCCCAAAACACATAGGCGTTTTGATCGCAAACTTCCCAGTTTTCAGTGTAGCCATTATAGAACTGTGGAGTTCGTGTTTGACAAACTCCCAGACCATATACTCTTATGGCTACCCTGAACTTACAATGTCTAAGGCTTTGCTTAGGCACTGTAGGGGCATAGTGCTCATGCACTTATGCCCTCACCTGTGGTATAGTGCACCCTGCCTAAGGGCTGTAAAGCCTGCTAGAGTGGTGACTTACCTATGCCACAGGCAGTGTGAGGTTGGCATGGCAATCTGAGGGGAGTGCCATATCGACTTAGTCATTTTCTCCCCACCAGCACACACAAGCTGTGAGGCAGTGTGCATGTGCTGAGTGAGGGGTCCATAGGGTGGCATAAGACATGCTGCAGCTCTTAGAGACCTTCCCTGGCATCAGGGCCCTTGGTACCAAGGGTACCAGTTACAAGGGACTTACCTGAGTGCCAGGGTTATGCCAGTTGTGGAGACAACGGTACAGTTTAGGGAAAGAACACTGGTGCTGGGGCCTGGTTAGCAGGGTCCCAGCACACTTTCAAATCATAACTTAGAATCAGCAAAGGCAAAAAGTTAGGGGTTAACCATGCCAAAGAGGCATTTCCCTACAGTAAGAAAATGCCTCTGTTTGTACAGCCAGTCCCAAAGTTTTGTGCTGGTGCTGGGTTTTCGACTCCACTGAGGCCTGCTAACCAGAACCCTCAATGCCTGTTCCCTGAGCTTAAACTGTGTATGATTGATTAGCCTATACTCAGTCGCCATAAACTAATTTAGTTACTATGTTAGTCCCTAGAATATGGTAATCAGGTACCCAGTGCCTGTAAGTTAAAGCCTGTAAGACTGCAGCACTGTTTGTGCCACCCTGGGTGTGAGAAAAGTAAAACATGCTCATAGTCTGCCACTGCATACTGGAAGAGAAGTTTTAAACTGCTAACTCGACTTTGCCACTTAAAGTCATGGCAGAGCCAAGTCCTCCCTTTTTAATGTACATGATACACCCTGAGGCAGGCCTAGTGAGCCATAAGGCAGGGTGCTGTATATTATGAAGTGTAACATGTTTTACATGTTCAAAGTTAGAACCCATAATTGTTGTTTTTACTGTGGAAAAGACTAGTAGCCCCATTGGCGAGTACAGAGTGGTAGACTGCCACAGTAGCCTTGCTGTCATGTGACTGAGACTACTAAACAGCTTGTTACATTAAGCCTGACCTGATGCCAAAGTCAAAATTAATTACTTAATGCGCCAGCTGAGCCCGTAAACGTCTGATGGCTCTCCCACGTCGATGAGGTGTCGCTGTGTACATAGTTCTGCACTCAGCACTGTGTGACGTCACTGGAGACAAAAAGAGCCCCCATCGATGTGCTAATGTCTGTTCCCTTTTTGACACACTTTCAACACATAGCGGTTTTCATTAACTCTTTCTTAAGGAATTGTCAGGTTTTTCCAATATTTTTTCAATAAAATTACCCTTTCTTCGTGCCAGTGTGACCACCCCGAAAATGCAAAGAATGTGAGTGTCAGATGTCTATTACTGACATGACATCTGCCTTTGGCACTTATGGTCGGATCGTGATGTTTACACTTGTTCCTGTTGGCAGCAGATGATCTTGGAGGCTCTGAAGGAAAGAGAGGCAAAGCTGTTCATTGTCAGAGCACAACATGAAAAAAGGCATCATCACAAATCTTGTTCTTTATCATATTCTCCCTCTCCTCATTCATTGAAGTCTAAGATGAAAAAGCATAAGTAGAGCAACACCATGGCTCTTGACATCTCTCTTCAAAGGACAAGTCACCGAGGTCGCTCTCTCCACATCTGACTTTGGAGTATGGTCGTTAGAAGGCCGCTACGACTGAGTCTCCAGCACCACTACCATACTCCCCTTTCGTTCCGGTGCCACGTCTGACTTCTCCTCAGCAACAGGACCCTACGCCATTCTCAGATCCGGTGCCTCAGCAGAAGCAGGTGTACCCAGCCTTCGCAGCTCCGGATGCGGATCCTAATTAGTTTTTGAATGCCATGTTCAGCATCTTTAATAGAGCAGTGACTCCAATCTGGTGGGCCTATGGGCCACATGGGCCCTCTGGGAGGCTTTCTAATGCCTTACCAGCATTTGCCCTTTATGACCTTCATACTGATGGCTCAGGTTTCCTAGCCGACTCTGGGACCAGTGGGCGTTCCTAGAAAAAGCACACCATTGTCTTTGATCTTTCCACCTGTAGAGGTGTTGCTGACACCACAAGGGATTCCTCAGTCTATATAGCAATGTCCCATGCTTTGTATCTGGTTCCTCTTCTTACTTCCGTGATGCCATTGCTGATGGCGCCAATACTTCCACCTCAGCATAGGTCAAGAAGAGAAGCCTAACAGCTCATAGAAGAGGGACAATATTTATTTGGAGAGATAGACTCCAAAGAAGAGGAAGAAGGTGAAATAGTGCAGCAGCCTTTATCGGACCTAGACTTTGAAGGAGTTAAGTGAGACATGTAGCTTGGGTATGTCTCCAGGATGGGAATTATTGTCTCCAACAGATATTCCGCCTTCTGAAGTCCCTTCATACCATTCAGTTATAAGGAAAGCAGCGGAAATGTTGAATTTGTGTTTTCTCACTACGGAGCTAAAATCCCACCTTTTGACTGAGATCCTTCATTGTACTTCATTATCGTCTGAGCCTATGTTACCCTTCAATGAGGCCTTAACTGAGCCAATTTTAGATATTTGGCAGAAGCCAGTGATGGCTTTTGCTGTTTAAAGGCCATTAGCTAGAAGGTATAAGCAGCTCCTGGATAATCCTTCCCTCCCCACATCCTTCAGCAGAGAGTTTAGTTATTCAGGCCTCATGCTCGAACAGTCAGAAAAAAAGATTTTCTCTTCGGGCAGCATAGCACTAAAATCTACAAATGCAATCTGCCTGCTAGGTCGATGCATTCATGCACTTTTGGATTCTGCCAAGTCTGTTGTTTTGAAACTGCATGAGGATGTTCAGGGACGTTTTTCTGAACTTTTGAATGATTGCCAAGCTGCAGCCTGCAAGGTTATACAGTCCGGGCTGGAAACAGCCGATTCTGTGGCTACTGCAATTGGCCCTTCAGTTCCCCCCAGAAGGCATGCATGGTTGAGAGGTTCTGGATTTTCACCAGGCGTGCAAAACACCCTAATGGACTTACCCTTTAATTGACCTCGCTTGTTTGAAGCGAAAGCAGATTCTGTCCTGAAATATTTTAAAGATAGCCAGGCCACAGCTTATTCTCTGGGACTCAGTCTCAGTCCAAGAACTACAGGCAATTCAAAGGGATTCTGAGGCTTCTCCAGAAGCGTTTCTTTTCATGGGCGACAGCACCATCATCAGCAGCAGTCATCCAACCCCTCTACAGGGGGCTCCTCTGCCAACATTTGCAGGAATGCAACCCTAGTTTTCCCGTCTTGAAGCATGCTTTACCAGTTTTCCCAAAGGTGCTGGCACTAGTTGCAACTTATCTAAGAAGGTTAGGAACACTAGTATTTCTTACCTAGATGAATGGCTCATCAAAGCCAAATCTCAGGAATTGGTGTGGCATCACTTTCAGGTGACAACTCCGTTGTTGTACAACCTGGACTTTTCCATTACCTGAGAGCCCTGTCAGGGCACCCTTTTCATAGCAGCTGTACTGGACACTACAGTGAGTCGAACCTTCCCTCTTCCTCAGAGGATTCTGGATATTCAGGCTATGATTCTGATGTTTCAGAATAAAGCAATGGTTCCAGTCCTGAAGGTGTTCCCCACCTGTTGGGTCAGCAGCCTCCTGCATACTGTTGGCTGTCCATGCATGCTGGCACATACAGGACCTCCAGTGGTGCCGCTGCAGGCAGTGGTTTCAGCACAACGGGGATCTCCAGTGTTCTGTCAAGATCTCCAGAGACACTGCTGTGGATCTTCAGTGATGGAGTGTGTCCAACAATCTATTTCAAGGGAGTCTGTTTCAGCCTTCTCCTTTGGAGGCCACAGTCTTAACGAATGGCCTCCACATTAGGGTAGGAAGCTTAGCTGGAGGATCTGGAGATCAGAGTACTTTGGTCTCCATAAGAGCAGTTATTTCAAATCAGTTAGCATTGCTGGCTGTACATTTGGCTCTTGGGGCCTTTCTCCCTTCCCTCAGAGGGAGTCCATGCAAGCCTTGACAAACAACACTACTGCAATGTGGTACATCAACAAGCAAGAGGGAGTAGGTTTGTCTCTCAGTGCAGAGAAGCTCTATGACTCTGGTCAAGTGGCATCTCTACTTGGAAGTGATTCAGCACATCTTCCCATTATGGGGGTGGGAGGTTGAGGACTCCTCGGATAGACCTCTTTGCCACTCAAGAGAACGCGTACTGTCTGTTGTTCTGCTGCCGTGGGTAACTGATGCAGGGAGCATTGGGAGACGCATTTCAATTGAACTAGAGCTTGTAGCTTCTTTACACGTTCCCTTGAATACCCTTGTTTCCTAGTGTGCTGAGAAAGATTTGTCTTGACCAGTACCAAGTAATCTTGATTGCCAGGATGCCACAAAGAGTATTGTATACTGACCTTGTTCACCTCTCCTTGTGTCCTCTGCTCTATCTCCCTTTCAGGGCAGACCCCCCCACACAGTCGAAGGGGCAGGTTTTATACCTCTTCCTGCAAACCCTTCACCTACATGCTAGGAGATTGAACAGGGCAACCTGAGTTCCTTTTCGTTCTGCCTTGATGCGTGGGTGTTATTTTATTGTCCAGAAGACACTCTACCAAATCGGTTTATGCTGGAAGATGGACTAGATTTGTTAGGTGGTGTGAAGATAATTAATTAAATCCTTTAAAGGCCCATTTGTCTGATATTTTATGTTTTGCTCCTTGCGTTTTTATGTTTTGGCTCTTTGGCTCAGCAAGACTGTGCATTTACCACAGTTAAGGGGTATTTGTCTGCCCTTTTATAGTTTCTCTGTTTAACAGATCAGCCTTCTCTATTTAAGTCTTTTATAGTTGTAAGGTTCATTATGGGACTTAGAAATAAATACCTCCCAACTCCTTTCATTATGCTTCAGTGGAATCTTAGTTCCGTTTTTGCATATCTGATATGTTCCCCATTTAATCCTCTTCATAATTGTCCTTTGAGACTTTTAATATTTAAAACAATTTTTCTCATTGCTATAACCTCTGCAAGGCGAGTTAGTGAGCTAGAAGCAGTAAGTGTTAAACCTCTGTTTGCAATTTACTTTTGTGATAAGTTGGTGTTGAGAACCAGGGCTGCCTTCATGCTGAAAGTGGTCATTCTCTTCCATTTGGGACAGTTCATCACACTTTCCACTTTGCTTGGATATGCAGGATACAAAGAGAAGGAAAGGCTTCACATATGGGACCCCAAAGGGGCTGTCAGTTTCTACTTTGACAGGACACGTGAATTCAGACTGGATGGCCCGGTTTTGGTGGGGTACACCGCAGACATGAAAGGAAAGGCATTTCACAAAAGGACGCTGTCCAGATGGATCATCATTTGTATTAAGATCTGCTGTACAGGGCTCACAAAGACCATCCTGAAGGTATTTGTGCTCTCTCTACTGGAGTAAAATCTTTGACTTCTGCTTTAGCTATTGGAGTCCCTGTAGCAGATACTTGTAAAGCAGCAACTTGGGCCTCCCTTCACACTTTTGTGAAACACTTGTATAGATTTTGAAGTGAGGAGGGACAGTCGATTCTCTCATTCACTTAGACATGCACCCACCTCAGAATTTGAGCCTGTTTGGGTTGGGTATTCTATTTAAAAGGTGAGAAATCCACAAGTAGATGTATCCATCAGAATAACAGGTTACGTATTTTTGGTAACTCTTTTTCTGGTACAGTGTGACAGCGACTCTTGCTGGTAATGCGCATGATCGACTCCATTGTTTGTTTTCCTCTGCCGTCGGGTTTGGACGTGTGGTCCTCTGCTAGCATACTTTTCTCTGTAAACCTTGTTCTCTGTTGGTATTGTTTCAATCTCAGTCCCTTCTCTGTCCTTTTTGTCTGTTTGCTTAGGGAAGATGTACAAGCGCTTCTCAAAAAAGGAGCTATAGAACCTGTTCCGCTGCAACAGCAGCACTCAGGAGTCAAACTCACCTTACTTCCTTCTTCCCAAGAAGGACGGGTCACTGAGACCAATGTTGGACCTCAGACTCCTAAACAAGTACATTCTTTCAGAGCACTTTCACATGGTCACTCTTCAAGATGTCATCCTGTTAATACAACAAGGTGTCTTCATGGCAGCTCTTGATCGCAAAGGCACCTATTTTCACATTACTGTTCACCCGGCGCATTGCTGATTTGTCAGATTTGTAATTAACGGTCAGCATTTCCAATTCAAAGTGCTCCCCTTCGGGGTCACTACTGCCCCCAGGGTCTTCACCAACGGAGTTGTCACCTGAAAGAGAACAGTAACAATGGGAGCCTCCCTCCCAGGATAGGGAGCACATTAAAAAAACCTAACCGTCCAGGGCCAATGTACACCCAGCCAGAAACATCGCCACATCAATCACCTGGGATTGCTAGCTGTTCACCTAGTACTGAAAGCCTTTCTTCCTCATCGAATTGGCAAGGTAGTCCTGATCAGAATGGACAACATGGCAGCCTAATATTATCTCCAAAATCAAGGCACCAGGTACCCTCAACTTTCTCATTTAGCCCAGATCATTTAGAGATGGGCTCTCCACAACAGATTTCATCTGTTAGCTGAGTACCTAGCAGGAGTGAACAACAACTTTGCTGGTCTCCTTAACAGGAGGCACCAACAAGTCCACGAGTGGGAACTCAACCTGCAAGTCCTCCTCCAATACTCCAAGCATTCGGGACACCCTTAAAAAGGCCTTTTTTGTCACAGCAGAAAACACCAAATGCCAAAACTTTGCCTCCAGGTACCCACACCAACAGTCCAAGGACAACGCACTATGGATGAGTTGCTCTGGAGTATTTGTTTATGCTTTTCCATCTCTTTCACTGCTTCCTTTTGTGGATTTCAAACTTTGGCAGACATCTCTCACTGTCATCCTGTTCGCTCCCACGTGGGCAAGACAACCATGTTTCGACTACACGTCTCAAACTGTCAGTAGTTCTCCATGAGGTACTGCCAAACAGGCAGGACCTTCTCACACAGAACCATGGATAAATCAGACACCTGGATCTCTCAACCTTGTGATCTGGCCCGTGAAGTCCTAGAATTTGGTAACCTCAGTCTCCCACAACAGTGTATGAACATTCTTAAAGAAGCAACAGGCCTACTACTTCATAATTGTAATTCCAAACTGTAGGAAGCTGGCTGTCTATACTGTATCAAAATGAGATATAGTGTGCACAGATTCCAGCGGTTCGCCAGAGGCTTAACAGAGGCTAAAGTAGATAATATTAATGGTCTCTTTTGTGGTAGTGTGGTTGAGCAGTTAGGCTTACAGAGCGTACTGCAAAGCATGTGTTGTACACACACAAGCAATAAGTGAAAACACACACTCAGTAACTTAACTCCTGGCCAATAGGTTTTTTTATAGAAAAATATTCTTTTGTTAATTTACTTTTAGAACCACAAGATTCATTTAGCAGGTAATTACATTAAATGAAAGGTACTTTGCATAGTAATAGTTGAGACTTTGAATAGATTCAATATTGTACACAGTTTTCATTAAAATGGCAAAAAGCTATTTTAAAAGTGTAAATAACATCTAGGCACACGTCTTCTATAATATATTTATGATATAAAGAACTCCGTCCCAAAGGATTCAAAACTTCTTCTTTATTCCTTCTTAATGGTGTCACTCCAGCCAAGCCAACACGTGTTTCATCTGGGGTGTATTGCCCCAGGACTTCCTCAGGGCTTTTTTATGGGTGTAAACAATACATAATATATATTCTCAGATGTAATTTCCAAAGTAATACTTATTGCTATGTGCCACCAATCAATATTGTGCAGTCAAATCGTTATTTGTATCTTGAGTGGAGACCAAACAGTTTCTACTACACATCATGTGTTTGAAACCTCTCCCTATTGAAGGCTGCATGCATTCATATGTGAGCTTACAATCAAATTCCATGGTCCATTATGAGCATACGTGTAGAGTCTGTGTTGTGCAACCAGCCCCACTATCTATCTATATTAATTACCTGTTCTCTCCAGTAATCCTCAATTCGTCACTTTCCCTCAATAGTATCTTATTGATGATTATCCATGTGCTCTTCAGTTTATACTGTTTTTAGACGTATATTCATTGTTAAAATTGCTTCCCGTCCTCAAAGTTAAGCGTATCCTAAACAAAATTAAGTGAAATTTAGTGCAAGTATACCCTTTGCGGGATATTATTGCCCTAAACTGTCCCTCTAATCAATGACTCTTGATTCTCTCACTCACCTCTATTTAAATCATGTCTCTGTGTTGTTTCAGAGCTCTCAGTTCATAACGTTACAGTATAATCCTGAATTTAAAAATGCACTCCATTAATATCCCCACAACCCTCGCAGGATAACTAATCCATTTTAGCTCCCCGTTCTCAATAAATCGTAATACTCTCTCTCACCTGTGCAATAGTTGTGTCATTGTTTGGTCCACGTGTGCGCGGTGTGGCTCCCAAACGGAGTCCATTTCTGATTGCATTGTATAAATACGTTACCTTTCTATCCATAGAGACAGAAAGGGGCTGTAAAGAAATGCCTCCTTGGCATAGTTACCCCCTAACTTTTTGCCTTTGCTGATGCCAAGTTATGATTTGAAAGTGTGCTGAGGCCTGCTAACCAGGCCCCAGCACCAGTGTTCTTTTCCTAACCTGTACCTTTGTTTCCACAATTGGCACACCCTGGCATCCAGGTAAGTCCCTTGTAACTGGTACCCCTGGTACCAAGGGCCCTGATGCCAGGGAAGGTCTCTAAGGGCTGCAGCATGTCTTATGCCACCCTGGAGACCCCCCATTCAGCACAGACACACTGCTTTGGCAGCTTGTGTGTGCTGGTGGGGAGAAAATGACTAAGTCGACATGGCACACCCCTCAGGGTGCCATGCCAACCTCACACTGACTGTCGCATAGGTAAGTCACCCCTCTAGCAGGCCTTACAGCCCTAAGGCAGGGTGCACTATACCATAGGTGAGGGCATAGGTGCATGAGCACTATGCTCCTACAGTGTCTAAGAAAAACCTTAGACATTGTAAGTGCAGGGTAGCCATAAGAGTATATGGTCTGGGAGTCTGTCATACACGAACTCCACAGCACCATAATGGCTACACTGAAAACTGGGAAGTTTGGTATTGAACTTCTCAGCACAATAAATGCACACTGATACCAGTGTACATTTTATTGTGAAATACACCCCAGAGGGCATCTTAGAGATGCCCCCTGAAAACATACCCGACTTCCAGTGTGGGCTGACTAGTTTTGCCAGCCTGCCACACACTAGACATGTTGCTGGCCACATGGGGAGAGTGGACTCTCTGGCTAGTAACAAAGCCTGTACTGGGTGGAGGTGCTTCTCACCTCCCCCTGCAGGAACTGTAACACCTGGCGGTGAGCCTCAAAGGCTCACCCCCTTTGTAACAGCACCCCAGGGCACTCCAGCTAGTGGAGATGCCCTCCCCTGCCGGCCACGGCCCCACTTTTGGCGGCAAGGCTGGAGGAGATAATGAGAAAAACAAGGAGTCGTCACTGGCCAGTCAGGACAGCCCCTAAGGTGCCCTGAGCTGAGGTGACTCTGACTTTTAGAAATCCTCCATCTTGCAGATGGAGGATTCCCCCAATAGGATTAGGGACGTGCCCCCCTCCCCTCAGGGAGGAGGCACTAAGAGGGTGTAGCCACCCTCCGGGCTATTAGCCATTGGCTACTAACCCCCCAGACCTAAACACACCCCTAAATTGAGTATTTAGGGGCTCCCAGGACCTAGCAAGATAGATTCCTGCAACCTAAGACGAAGAAGGACTGCTGACCTGAAAGCCCTGCAGAGAAGACCGAGACACCAACTGCTTTGGCCCCAGCTCTACCGGCCTGTCTCCCCACTTCAAGAAAAACTGCAACAGCGACGCGTTCCACAGGGTCCAGCGACCTCTGAAGCCTCAGAGGACTACCCTGCATCTAAAAGGACCAAGAACTCCTGAGGACAGCGGCTCTGCTCCAAAGAAGAAACATCTTTGCAACAAAGAAGCAACTTTTAAAGACCACACGTTTCCCGCCGGAAGCGTGAGACTTTGCACTCTGCACCCAACACCCCCGGCTCGACCTGCGGAGAAACAACACTACAGGGAGGACTCCCCGGCAACTGCAACGCTGTGAGTAGCCAGAGTTGACCCCCCCCTGAGCCCCCCCAACGACGCCTGCAGAGGGAATCCAGAGGCTCCCCCTGAACGCGACTGCCTGCTTCAAAGAACCCGACGCCTGGTAAAGACACTGCACCGCAGCCCCCAGGACCTGAAGGATCCGACCTCCAGTGCAGAAGCAACCCCCAGGTGGCCCTCTCCCTTGCCCAGGCGGTGGCTACCCCGAGGAGCACCCCCCTTGCCTGCCTGCTTCTCTGAAGAGACCCTGTGCCGCTGAGGGTGTACTTTTTGTGCTGACTTGTCTTTCTCCCCCCCCCCCCCCCCCCCCCCCGTGCCCTACAAAACCCCCCTGGTCTGCCCTCCGAAGACGCGGGTACTTACCTGCTGGCAGACTGGAGTTGCCCTGAACCCCCAACGGTGGGCTACCTTGGACCCAACTTTGAACCCTGTAGGTGGTTTACTTACCTGCAAAACTAACAAACACTTACCTCCCCCAGGAACTGTTGAAAATTGCAGTGTGTCTAGTTTTAAAATAGCTTATTGCCATTTTTGTGAAAACTGTACATGCTATTTTGCTAATTCAAAGTTCCTAAAGTACCGAAGTTTAAAAGTAAGACAATGAGACACAAGGAGAGATATATATGAAGACCACATAGAATAACTATTATTACTGGCCTGGGGACTGCGGGTGCAGTGCTTCTCCAGGCGTCCGATATCTTCGTCCTGGGCAGTCGCTGTCAGAGGGGTCCTCGAGATTCCCTCTGCAGGTGTTGTTGTGGGGGTGCAGAGAGGTCAGCCCAGGGTGGACACGTCGTCGGGGTCGCCTGGGGTCCTCTCTGGATAGTTGGTTTCTCTGGACACGGGCCAGGGTCGTCGGGTGCAGAGTAGTGGGGACTTACGCTTCTGGAGTGAGGTGGGAGTCCCTTTAAAGATGGTTGTCTTTTCTTCTGGTTGGGCAGAGTCGCTGCTCACGGGAGTTCTTGGTCCTCGGTGATGCAGGCAGTCCCCTGGAGGGTTTTCAGGGGTTGCTGGTCCTGTACAACGCGTTGCTTTTCAGTTGCAGGGTCTTTGAAGCAGGAGACAGGCCGGTAGGACTGGGGCCAAGTCAGTTGTCATATCCTTTTCTTCTCTGTGGTGTTTTCAGCTCAGCAGTCCTTCTTCTTCTTGTGAGGTCATCATGAAACTGAAGAGCGGGGTTCAGGGTCGCCCCTAAATACTAAATTTAGGGGGGTGTTAGGGCTAGAGGGCAGTAGCTGAGCGGTGGCTACACCCTCCTTGTGCCCACTCCCTCTGGGGAGGGAAGCACATCCCTATCGGTCTTAATCCTCCAAAGCAAGTTAGATGATTTCTCAAGGAGGGGGTCACTTCAGCTCTGGTCACCTTAGGGGTGGACCTGGCTGAGGGGGTGGTGACTCAATGTTGTTCTCATTATCCCTCCGGACTTGCCACCAAAAGTGGGGGCTCGTCCGGTGGGTGGGCATCCCCACTAGCTGGAGTCCCTGAGGCATTGTAACACCAGGCTTGGCCCTTTGAGGCTCACCGCCAGGTGTTACAGTTCCTGCAGGAGTAGGTGTGAAGCACCTCCACCCAGGACAGGCTTTGTTTCGGACCACAGAGTGCACAAAGGCAGTCACCCTATGTGGTCAGAAACTGGTCTGGAAGTGGCAGGCTGGCATAGACCGGTCAGCCTTGCACTAGCAGTTGGGCTAACATACAGGGGGCATCTCTAAGATGCCCTCTGTGTGCATTTCTCAATAAATCCCACACTGGCATCATTGGGGGTTTATTGTGCAGAGAAGTTAGAAACCAAACTTCCCAGTATTCAGTGTAGACGTAATGGTGCTGTGAAGTTCGTAATGACAGACTCCCTGACCATATACTCAGTATGGCTACCCTGCACTTACACATGTCTAAGAATTGACTTAGACACTGTAGGGGCATAGTGCTCATGCAGCTATGCCCTCACCTGTGGTATAGTGCACCCTGCCTTAGGGCTGTAAGGCCTGCTAGGGGACTGACTTACCTATGCCACAGGCAGTGGTTTGGGGGCATGGCACTCTGAGGGGAGTGCCATGTCGACTCTGTCTTTTCCCCCACTAGCACACACAGGCTGCAAAAAGCAGTGTGCATGTACTGAGTGAGGGGTCCCTTAAAGTGGCACAACACATGCTGAGAGACTTATTTGTGTACCAGAGGTGTGCCAATTGTGAAAACAATGGTACATCTTTAGGGAAAGAACACTGGTGCTGGGGTCTGGTTAGCAGGATTCCCAGCACACTCTTAATCAAATGATCATCAATATCAGGCAAAATGTGGGGGGTGAGGGGGTAACTGCAACAAGGGCCAGTTTCCTACACAAACACGTTGATCCCTTGGCAGCAAACATACAGGACGTTGCCTGCTGCTTACTTCATTTGTATACTTCTGGTTTAGCTTTTACATCTATAAGGCTACACCTAGCGGTGGTAACTGCATACTTACAAAATGGGCAGCACACATACTTAGTTGGAATTCCAGTCATCAAGCCCTTCATGGAAAGTCTTATGAGTAATTCATCCTAAGGTGCCACCAGCACCCACATGGATTCTCAGTATTATATTACAAGGTTAATGGGCCCTCCATTTGAGCCCTTCTATGCCTGCTGTTTTCAGTTTTTATCCTGGAAAGTAACATTGCTGGTCACTATCACTTTATTTAGACATGTCAGTGAGCTTCAGACACTTCGTATAGAAAAACAGTTCTTCTAAATACATAAGGATAGGATTGTACTTCCACCAACCCCAAATTTCTTCAAAAGGTGGTCTCACAATTCTACCTTAATCTATTGAACTGCCTGTATTGGTTCACCAACTTGACTCAGTTGCAGGTAAAACAAGCTTTTGTATATTATATTAAAACAACTAAATCATTTATAAAGACACAACAATTATTTGTTGCTTTCTCAAAACCTTTCAAACGAAGGGCCATTTCCAAATATGGCATAGCACAGTCGATTGTTAAATGCTGAAGTTAAAAGAAATGTACCCATTCTTCGTAGAGCCCACTCCACTCATAAAAAAGAAGCTTAAATGGACTTCCTGGGAAATATCTATAGCTGACATATGTAAAGCATCTACATGGTCTACACTGCATACATTTACAAAACATTACTGTGTAGACTTGGCCCCGTCATCAAGCCAATGTGGACCAAGCAGTTCTACGTACAGTATTTCAATGCACTGTAACTCACACAGGTTAGCTGCGGCTTATGGAGGAACACTGCTTTACAGTCTCTGCTAAGCATGGGTATGTACAGTCACACATGCCTCGAACGAAAAATGTTACTTACCCACTAAGCATCTGATCTCATAGACTTCTAGTTTCACATTCCTTACCCTTGAATTCTCCCAAGGATCCAAACTAGACTGGATCCAGAAACATTTTCATGAGCAGTACCCCTGCACGCCAGTAGGTGGCGTAGATCGGCTCGGCGTCCGTTGTCAGCATCGTCCACACAGGAAATTAGGTTGCGGTACTTAGACGCCACCCAGGCGCACAATCAGTTCTCTTCTTTCCACGCCAGCCGGCGGTGGTCCTAGGGAAGAGCTACCCCTCAGTCATTTTTTGACTGGAGGTTTTCAACTTTTTGTCAACCCTTTTTGAGGTTTATGTCCTGGTGTATTGAGTATGTTGTCACGCAAGACGGGTTTTAAGCCCTGCAAAGCTTGTCACCGGCTGATGACGGTGTCCGGTCCGAACCTCGTCTGTCTGTGGTGTTTGGAGCTCGACCACGACCCGAAGTCGGGCTCTGACTGCCAAGCTATGCATCCGAAGGCTTTGAGGGAGTGGTCCCTAAAGCAAATGGCAGCCCAGCATGGGAGACTGCGTAGGTCGAAGTCTCAGGACCAGAGCTCAAAGTTATTATTGTCCTTCTTCAAGGCCCCTGGACGAGCAGGTAAGTTGAGGCACAAGAAGTTGAAGCAGTCTCCTCTCGTCTGTTTGCTGATGAGGGAGCGACTGCATTCTAGGCCTTGTTCCTCAACTACTGGGCCGGCTCTGCACCTCTCTGATTTTTCGGGAGCTGGAGCAACCCCTGCCCAACTGAAGGACTTTTCTGAGGCCAAGAGCCTAATTTTTGGGCAGTCCGACTCCGTTGGCACGCCTTATGGCCCCACACGGTCAGAGGGGGCCAACATCTGTTTGTGTGCCAGTGGCTTCAGCCTCGGCTCAGATTGGCCTCTGAGTAACCAGTCCTGGATCCGACTGACGCCAGTTATACTATCTCGACCTTCTCCCCCCCCCCCCCCCCCCCCCCCCCCCCCTCTCCTGCCCCGATGCCATCGCTCATCGGTGCACCATCCCCAGTGTCATCCTCCACTCCGACACTGAGCCGGATGGGGGTCGCTCGACTCCGGCAAGAGCCTTGTCTGCTAAATCGGAGGCTGAGCCCTATTCACTTGGGCTAGCCCTCGAGTAAGACTGGACGGGGCCGCTGGACCCCCTAGAATACATGCCCTGTGAGGAAGAAATGAACTGGCAGGACGATTTGGGTGAAGCCAGTGGACTGGACACCTCCCCTGATACTGGTATACTGTTTCCATGGCTTCGGAGAAAGGAGATTCTTACGCAAAGGTGGTGAGGAGGATGACTGAGATCCTAGACCTTCAGCTACCTTTGGTGACAGTCGAGACTAATCTCTTTGACAGAGGTGTTGCAACCATGAGCTTCCACATCCGAACCCCTGCTCCCATTCTATGAAGCCCTCACGGACAGCCTTTTGGGTATCTAGTCCAAACCCAGAAGAGGGGCTCAGGTTTCTAGGACGATGGCCATCGCCTCACACCTGGAACCCAGCCTTTTTCACGCAACATCCTACACTTGGGAGCATGGTGGTCAAAGCCTCAACTGCCCACTGCGCTTTCCTTACCGCTTCCCCGGATAGGGAATCCAAGAGGCTGGACTCATTTGGGAAGATGATGTTAACTTCCGCCAGACTGACATTCCGGTCCGTGAACACTGTATACCTTTTGGGCCGTTATTCCCACACTCTGTGGGATGTGGTTGCGCAAGTGCTGCCACAGGTCCTAGAGGAGGGCCAGGCCGTACTCTCTTAAGCTGTTGCCGAAGGGAGAAACGCAGCAAAGTCCACAATTCATTGCGGCCTTGACAAAGCCGACTCATTCGACATAGTGGTTTCCACTACAGTGGCCCTGAAGTACCACGCCTGGCTGAGGATGTATGGCTTTTTGGGGGATGTCCAAGCTTCCCTTATGGACATGCCCTTCGATGGCACCTCTTTCTTCATAGACTAGGCAGATTCAGTGCTCAAACATTTTAAGGATTCTTGGGCCTTGGGGCAGGCCCTCTCCCTGGCCCACCAATCTGCTTTTTGCTAATTTTGTGCATAGAAGCGGCTTCTAGCCATGCCAATTTCCACTGAGCCACCATGCTACGCATACTTCCTAGCCTCTATGCATACGAGGGCGCAATATCCACTGACTCTGTGGGTCAGATGGCCAGTGATCTGCAGCAGCCTTTAAACCCTCCTAGTTTGCCCCTTTACCACCATGGGCACCCAGTTGGCAGCAGGGTTTGCCATCACCTGCCCCCCCTGGCAGTCCATAACATCAGACAGGTGGGTTTTTCAGATTGTCCGAAGAGGCTACTCCCTCTCGTTCGAGACTACTCCATCTCTTTGCCACTTTCTCATGCCCGGATGATGTAAGTGTTCATCACTCCCTTCTCTTCTAGAAAGTTGCGTCTCTCTTGGCCAAGGTAGCCATATTGAGAGTTCCAGTGCCAGAACTAGGCTGTGGTTGTTATTACTGCTACTTTCGTTGTTCCCAAAAAGGACAAATTCCTTTGCCCAGTTTTATACGTACAAGCCCTCAGTCCCTTCCTCAAGGAGGAGAAATTCAAAATGTTCATGTTGGGTCAGGTTTTCTCTGCCTTAGACCCAGGAAACTTGATGGTGGCGTTGGATTTGCAAGACTTTTACTTCCACATCCCCATCCTGCATGCCCACAGGTATGACCCGCGTTTACGGTAGGCCGCAACCATTTTCAGTTCATCATGCTTCCCTGTGGCCTTGCCAGCGCCCTTCGGGTGTTCACCAAGGTAATGGCTATGGTTGCAGCTCATCTGCACAGATCAGTGGTGCCAGTCTTCTCCTATATCGATGACTGGCTGTTGAAGGCATGCTCACCCAAGGCTGTTGTCTCCCACCTCTAGACTATGGTGGACCGTCTGCATTTGCTGGGGTTCACCATCAACGTGCCAAAGTCACACCGGACTGCCACTCAGATGCACCCTTTCATCAGAGCTGTTCTTGACATGGTGTAGTTTTGGGCATAACCTCCAAATGGTGGGTCCAGGGTATTCAGAATATGATACCGATGTTCAGCCTCTATCTTGGATTTCAGTGAGGCTGACAGAGGCTGCCGGACCTCATGGCATCCTGCTAGTAACACATGGCTGTTGTCGTATGCAGGCTCTGCAAAATGACCTGAAGTTCCACTGGGGACAACATCAGGGGAATCTCTCTAACATGGTCCAGATCTCGGAGGGAACTGCGAAAGACCTGCAATGGTGGATAGCAAACCGCGATTAGGTCAGAGGCGGACCCCACTCCCCTCCCTAATCAGATCTCACAACATTGACAGATGCATTACTTCTGGGGTGTGACGGCCATCTGGGAGAGGTGGAGATAAGAGGACTAAGGATCAGAATATCAGAGAACCTGCTGCAGCTCCCAGCGATCTGACTGGCATTGAAAGCCTTTTTACCCTTCATCAAGGAAAGGCTGTTGCAGTTGTTCATGGACACCACTGCCATGTGGTATTGCAACAAACAAGGCGGGGTGGGATCATGGACTTTTTGTCAAGAGCTCTGCGACTCTGCGTATGGCTAAAACAGCAGGGCATATCCCTGGTGGTTCAGCACCTGGTGGGCTCTTTGAACGCCAGAGCAGCAAAATCAGCAAAAGATGCCCAGCGGATCAGGAATGGCCTCTCCATCTGGAGGTGGCGCAAGGTCTCTTTCAGCAGTGGGGAGAGCCTTGGTTAGATCAGTTTCACCTTTGCTGAGAACGTGCAGTGTCAGCAGTTTTGCACACTAGAGTTTCCAAGGCGGCTCTCGCTCAGAGACGATTTTCATCTCGAGTGGAACTCAGGCCTCCTGTACACCTTTCCGTTCATGGCAATCCCATCCAGAGTTCTGAAGATGAGGATCAACCGGGAGTAGGAAAGTGCCCTTTTTGGCATGGTCACCCCCACCTTTTGCTCACTGGTACTGAGGTTTTTCGATTGAGAGCCACTGGGTCTCTGCTGAACAGGTCCTCAGTGCTCTTTTCCTAAAAACAGGCAACAATATTTACAATTGGCAAACTCCACTACCTGTGAAAGGTCCTAGTAAGTTGTACCTGTATGAAGCTGGCTCTCAATATGGTGCACTAAAAAGAAGTTCACCTTGCATAGAGTCCAGTGGATCCCCAATTGATTTGCAGAGTCAAAAGTAGATAGTACTGTAGGAGGCTGGCTCTGTATATAATATATCAAAATGAGATGTAGTGTGCACAGTCCAGGGGTTCCTAAGAGGCTTAATAGAGGCTAAAGTAGATAATACTAATACTCTCTTTTGTGTTGCAGTCCATGTGTTACTAGATCCCTGCTTACGGGGAGAGAGCTGCGTGGAGCTTCAGAGCGCGCTTGGGCTGCGGGAGATCCCCTGCCGCCGCGGCCGGAAGCGGGAGGCTCTCTGAAGTGCCCAGGCCCTGCGGATCGGGCTCTCTGACTTGGGGGGCAGTTGCGGACGTGGCCAGCAGCCGAACCAAGCATGGCGGCTCCCGGGAAGCAGAGATGCAGCGCGGGCGACATAAGCTCAGAGCCTACGCCAGCGCGGCTGGGTCATGCTGCTGCCTAGGCCCGTTCCCTCGACGGCGTGCGGTTGGCTGTGCGCGAAGTCATGGCATCAGACACCGTAGTGCAGCCGTTGGATGTGCCCTACTTAGCAGGTACCATCTGTAGCGGCTACACTAATCGGGAGCCCTCCCTGCCCCCACCAACCCCTTCCAATCACATACCACAGAGCCTTCTAGCGCGGCGGATGTGCTGAACTTGGAACACTGGACTTTAAGGGACACTTTGGCTGTTCAACTCTGGGGGTGTTGTACCTGTAGAGATGGGGCCACTCACCTGAAAAGCAGGATGTCGGCAGGGGCGATGGTATGCCCGCGACCTCCTGGAACACCTCTCCACACTTCCTGGTGGACACAGAAACCCCGGCAGGTGTCCCAAAAGGAAAGGGGGAGTGGAAGAGAAAGAGACAAAACACTGCCACGTCTTGCCAGTCCAGCCAGGCACCCTGTATCTTCGAGTGGGCAGGTCGTTGTTGACAGAGTGATAGTGGAGTTAGTGCACTCAACCTCCTTGAAACTGAATCTCTCTTTCTGACATGGCACGAGAGCGGTAGAAGAAGACTGGGTTGCTCCAGCACTTTTCTTGGATAATAATAACTGTGGGCACAATTACTAACACTGTGTTGGAAATCCATTTCTAACACACTGCATTACCAAAAACCCAAACTGAGTACTATAACAATAAGTACTGCAACACTAGGGCTGGCTTCACAGAGATTCACTGTTGCCCATTACAGTTAGAACTGTGGTTGCACTTATCATGCACAAGAAAGACAAACAAGGGCATTCATTATATCACATATAAATTCCCTGCATGCATAGGGTTAAACTAAAAGGAACAAAAACAATCCAAGAAATACAAATGTCCATTCTGGGTTTAAACATTTAGGATGGCACAGTTTAGTTTGGGGGGGGGGGGGGGTGTGTGTGTGTGTGTGTGTGTGTGTGTGTGTGTGTGTGTGTAAACCCCTTCACAAGCAAATTCCTCAAACCAGAAACACAGGCATGAATGACACAATTGAAATCCAAGAGTTATTCTATTAGAGAAAGAAAAGTCACATAAATGCTCTGTTAAAATTGCACTGTCACTTTTTGTAGTACTTGAGCTGAAGCAGATTTCCTGAAGCACATTTTGGCAAGCAACTACAATAATAATGTAGAATGTTCAGAAATGTATTTGTCTCTTCAAGATAAGCACTCTGCCAAAATACGAGGTCTGAAATACACCAGCTCTTCTAGGAAAGAGCGGCGCTCAAAGAACAAATTCCCTGGAGAATACTAGTCACTTAGCTGCAGTCTTTTCCGGAGTGCTGGAGGAATGCCTGGTGTCAGCTGGTACAGGAACGAAGAAAATAATTGCCTCAAAAGTCCTGAATATGAGGATGACAGCAGGGGATGGACTGCCAAATCAGATGCTGAGATAGGAAGCAAAACAAAGCCAAGCAGGGAGGCATGCTTCACTCTATTTATGGCCAATCAGGAAAGCAGTTGAGTTTCCACATGTGGATGAGTCACCTCACCCAATTAGAAACACTTGTCTACACCACACCCAATTAGAAGCACATGTCTATACCTGCTCACATTAGCAAACAAGCATTGGTAAAACATGCATTGATAAAATCAATTGTGTAACACAGCACATTATGTTTACTTAGAAACATGAAGGTTTATCCAAGAACAGAGATATGATTTAACCCTAATCCCTGGGGATGCTGACATATAACGCAGGAGGCACCTTGGGGATTCCTGACAGTACTCTTATAACTCTGTCTCTGGCCGGCAGAGTTCATCACCCGCGGCTCGACCATCCTGTTGCTGGGTCCCCATAAGGGCCATACGCTGCTGCAGCGGCTGGCACGGGGCACACTGTTCTGCTTCATTGCCTCCTAGACGACACCGCGCTGCGAGCCATGGGTTGCCAACAAACTGGGGGGCAGTCACCTGCATCTCAGCACCGGGGGTCCCCACCGCAATCAGCGATTGCTATGGCTAATGTGGAGCGCCCCAGCGCATTAGAGGACAAGTTAGATGCTGTACTGCTAGCTATTGACAACACGCGAACCTCCCTAGAGCCCAAAATAGACACGGTTTCCTTAGATCTGAGTCTACTACATGGGCACCATAGAAAGCTGGCAGGCAGGGTGACACTGGTGGAGCAAGATTTCACGGCATTGCCGCTCAGAACGAACAACCTGGAAACTTCCCTGAAAGAACTAACGGAGAGAGTACGAATGCTGGAGCAGCCTGCAAAGGATGCTGAGGGCAGATCCCGTAGAAATAATGTTCGATTGGTGGGCTTGCCGGAAGGCGCTGAGGGACATATATCGAAGACTGGCTGCGTGCTGCTCTTCCCCCAGTGCGCTTTCCTGTTTTTCTCCATTTAGCGAGTGCATAGAGTGCCTACCTGATGAACCCCAGTGGGCACCAACCCGTGACCTATGGGGATACGATTCCTTCATTACTGTGAGAGACACATAGGGGGTCATTACAACCCTGGCGGTCTTTGACCGTCAGGGCTGTTTTGACAGAAGCACCGCCAACAGGCTGGCGGTGCTTCCTGGGGAATTACGACCGCGGGGGAAGCGCCGCGGTCGCACCGCCGGGACCGTCAATTTCCTGCCACTTTAGTGCCTGCGGTTTAAATCCCCAGGGCAGCACTGCCCAGGGGATTACGAGTCCCCCTCCCGCCAGCCTTTTCATGGCGGTTTGATCCGCCATGAAAAGGCTGGCAGAAAGGGGCCCCCTGCCACGGCCCCATGCAGCTTTTCACTGTCTGCATAGCAGACAGTGAAAAGCGCAACGGGTGCAACTGCACCCGTTGCACAGCCGCAACACCACTGGCTCCATTTGGAGCTGGCTCCTGTGTTGCGGCCAAGATCCCCGCTGGGCTGGCGGACGGAAACCAGGTTTCTGCCCGCTGGCCCAGCGGGGATCTTAAAATAGACCCCGCGGGAGTACGGCCGCATTGGCGGCCGAGCCGCCCGCCATGGTTGTAATGAGGGCCATTGTATTAAAGGAGACCCACTCGTTGGCGGAGATGTGGGTGGGCAGCGCCAAAGTGATGTTCTTCCCAGACTACACGATTTCTGTACAGAGCAGTGCAATAACTTCCTGGCAGTGAAGCAACACCTTCATGAAATGGGATTTGCTTAGTCTCTCCTCTTCCCAGCTAAGCTCCATGTGGTGGCTGCTGACACCATGCACTTCTTTACTACCCTCGAGGAGGCATAGCACTGGATAGAGAGCTCCGATAAGTGTGCCACCCAACCACTGTGGTTGGAACTAACAAGGGACGGTAGCACACGAAGACACCGCAGGGAGCAAGGCAGGAAGACGACACAAACAGATGCGGACCTTCCCACAGTCCCAGATTTGGAACAGAGAATACAGGAGTGGCGAAGAGCTTTGCAGCGGGCGGCCGCACTCTCAAGCATGGGGCGTTGCTCTAGTCCGGACATCTCGGGCTCCCCCCCCTCGGATGGAGAGAGTCACATAATCCTCCAGATATATCCCCACAGACATCAGACACTATTATTTGAACTCAACTGTCGTTCTATTTAGGACTTTTTCTTCCCGTACAATTACAGCTGTTGTTAATGTATAATGCTTTTTATATGGTCGTGAATACTGGACTACCCATAAGGTGGCGTGCAATGTAGTCCAACTGTTGCTATATTCAGTAGGCCCTCATCCGGTCATCCCTGCTGTAAGGCCAACTATCTCTTGTCTTAGTTGTTATCACCTGGTTTGGGTGACCACTTGTTCTAGTGTGTTGCTCTTTTGGTACTCACTATGTTATTGTTACAATATGTTGATTGTTGTTACCTGCCCATTTCCCTGTTCACCGCTAAGCAACTTATGAAGTTACTTACCACGTCGCTCCGCACCCTCACACACGTCATTGCCACTTTCAACTGTGTGGCAAGTGTGCGCCGCACCTCCATTTGTTAGTCCTGTGCATGATGGCGCACGTTAATGTAGTTGCATGGAATATCCGTGGCATGCATACTCCTGCACGCTGATACGCCATATACTCCTACTTGAAGCGCCTCAATGTTCACCTAACAAGTTCAGAGGTAGACGCGTTTAGAAGAAAATGGTGAGGCAAGGTATACTCCATGAATTATTCGTCCTTTGCACGTGGAGTGTTGATATGGGTCAGGCCGAGGATCCCGTCACATTTGTTAGAACAGATCGTAGACGCTGATGGCTGATATGTATTTGTCCAAGGTCGGCTGAGCGGTCGACACATCCTCCATGGTAACATATATGCTCCCAATGTAGATCGGGCTCCCTTTCTAAGCGCACTCAGTCAATTGCTGGCACGCTGGAGCGAAGTTCCCTGGCTGATTGGAGGGCATTTTAATTCTGTATTGGATACGTATTTGGATAGGTCCTATCTGCCGTTAGAGTGTAGCACTGCTATCTCCAATTCCCGCTATCTCGTAACCTGGCTACACCACTGGCAATTGATGGACGTTTGGCGTCATAATGATGCTAACGTCAGAGTATACTCCTTTTATTTGGCTCCACATGATTTATATGTCCGACTCAACAGGCTGCTCTGCACAGCCAACCTGATTTCAGCAGTTGTGCTGACTGATTACTTTGGCAGTACTCATTCCGATCACAATCCACAGTACCTTCAGCTCGACTGAGGTAGGACCACTCAGTCTCCTGTTCCCACGTGGAAGATGCAGCCTGCAACGTTGGAGGAATCAGCGTTCCGCGAGTCGACTGGCCAGCAGATTGCTAGTTACTTTGAATTTAACACAGACACGGCATTGTCTCGTTCAGTGGAATGGGACACGTTTAAGGCTGCACTGCGAGGCCACTGTATAGGGCTTATTGGTGTGCACAGGCATCTAGACCAGGAGGTGTCCTCCGTGGAGAAAGCAGTTATTCCAACATGAGTCAGAAGTAGTGCGGAACCCCAGTGCCTAATCCCAATTGCAAGCCGTACGTAAAACCCATTCAGAACTCTTTGAACAATTGTGATGCCTTAATTATGCGGCGCTCTCGGCCAATGCGCGTGCAGGGGCAGATTGGGCCGACACTCTGCTTGCCCGATTGATATGTCAGAAGACTTCCCCTAGTTCGGTAATGTCTATTCGGGCACTATCAGGCGACTTGTTGTACACACAGGATTCTATTCATGCAGCATTTCACGCTCATTATGAGACCCTTTATAGCTCTGTCTCTCCTCCTCTAAATGATATCGATCTGTTCCTCGCAGGAGTATCTCTGCCCCAGATCACAGCTGAGCAGTGTTCGGAACTGGATGGTCCTCCTCTGCTGTCTGAGGTATGGGAGGCCATCCAGTCTCTTGCAAATGGAAAAGCACCTGGCCCAGACATTTTATAAGGCCTACTCATCTCAACTAGCACCTAAATTGCTTGCTCTGTACAATGAATCCTCAGCGCTGGTGTGCTTATCCTCTACGTTACGAGAGGCCATGTTAGTCTCCTTCTCAAGCTGCATAAGTACCCCCACTGATTGCACTCCTACAGGCCGTTGGCACTTCTAAACACAGATTATAAAATACTAGCCAAAATGGTTGCACTGCGCCTGGCCCCACTGGTGCCCTCATTGGTAAATGAAGATCAGAATGGCTTTGTGCTGGGCCGCATGACGTCCCTTAACCTACGTAGATTTTTTAGTATGCTGCGGTATGCCCCCCGTCACTGGCCACAAGCAGGCTGCTTAGTGATTAACCTGGAGAAAGCATTTGACTCGCTGGAATGGCCTTACCTTTTTTGCAGTTTTGCCAAAATATGGCTTCAGCCCTCGTTTTATACAGCTGGTGAAATTATTGTACACGCTCCTGTTAGCCCGTAACAAAACAGGGCACCTCATATCGCCCCCCCATTCATATTATGAGGGGCACATGGCAGGGATGCCCTCTGTCTCCCCTGCTTTTTGCTCTTGCAGTGGAGCTTCTGGCAGCTGCACACCGCAAAGTCGGACACAGCTGGGGGATACCACTGGGAGATAGGAATCATGTGGTTTCTTTATATGTGGGTGACGTTCTAGTGTATATTAGTGATCTAGTGGATTTTCCCGCCGATATAATGCCATTACTTAACGCACATGCGAAGGTCTCTGGCTTGCGAGTTAACTCACCTACTGTGTCTGATCCAGGTCTCGCATCTATACCCCCTGGCCTAGCGTGGCAATCCACCACATTTAGATACCTAGGCATACAGGTACATCACGCAGGATCTGATCTGTTGACGGGAACCTGACGTGCTGTGTCATCAGATGGCATTCTGGAAAACATTGCCACTGATGGTCATGGGCAGGGTGTCTCTTGTTAAAATGATAGTGCTACCTCGACTATTATAATATTTTGTGAATCTGCCCCTGCATTTCCCGGCTTCCTTCTTCCGGTCCATAGAGCGGGATGTGCGTAATTTAATTTGGAATACCTCCTGCTGCAGAGTGTCCACTCTAAACTTTATTGCCCACTGAGTCTGGGAGGTTTGTCACTGCCCAATTTGGAGCACTACTATCTGGCTGCGCAGCTACAGTGGGTGGCCCGCTGGCTCTCTTCGAGGCAGTTGGCAGACATGGCCTCTGACCTTCAGTGTGCTGGGATCCTGCTAACTCAGCCCAAACAAAACCATTTCTCCCACAATTGGCACACCCCTAGCACACAGTTAAGTCCCTTATAAAAGGTACCAGTGGTATCAAGGGCTCTGTGGCCAGGGAGGGTCCCTAAGGGCTCCAGCATGTATTAAGCCACCTTAAGGGACCCCTCGCCAAATACATGCACACTGCCATTGCAGTTTGTGTTTGCTGGTGGGGAGAAAAAAGCAACATGGCATTCCTCTCTGGGTGCCATACCCACATACCACTGCATGTGGCATAGGTAAGTCACCTCTCTAGCAGGCCTTAAAGTCCTAAGGCAGGGTGCACTATACAACAGTTGAGGGCATTGCTGCATGAGCAATATGCCCCTACAGTGTCTAAGTCCATTCTTAGATGTTTTAAGTGCAGTGTGGCCATATTGAGTACATGGACTGGGAGTTTGTCATTACAAACTCCACAGCTCCATGATTGCTTCACTGAAGCCTGGGAAGTTTGGTATCAAACTTCTCAGCTCAATAAACCCACACTGATGCCAGTGTTGAATGTATTGAATAATGCACACAGAGGGCATCTTAGAGATGCCCCTGTAATACATCCAACCCTTTAGTGTACGGCAGACCGGTCTGTACCAGCCAGCCATTAACAGATAAGTTTCTGACCCCATGGGGGAAGAGCCTACCCCAGCAGTGAAGACTCCAGACGATAACTGTCGTGGCCCCAGCCCTACTGGCCAGTCTGCATCTTCAGAACTCCTGCTACAAAAAGGTTACGCATCCTGCAGGACCAACAACCTCTACTAACCCCCAGAGGACTGTCTGCCCACCAGAGGACAAAGAACTACAGAGGACAGCGGCCCTGTCCACAAGAAACATCCAAGAAGGACTCCAGAACTACCCCAGATCCGCAGGCTCTTGCTACTCTGCAGTCTATGCCCACGGCATGAGTCCATGTGGCCCACTGGTCCAGAGAAGGTCCCCAGGCAATTACGCCCTTGAGTCCGTCCTGGGTTGACCCCTCATGGCCAACATGACGATGCCTGCAGCCTAAATCCAGTGGACCCACCTGACTGCAACAGAATCCGATGAAGATTCCTGATGCCTAAAGGGTACCCATGCATGTGCAGCCCCTTAGCCTTGGGGAATCTGACCGATGGTCCAGCAACATCCAGCGGGCTCCTCTCCTACTTGTCAACCTTTTGTTTTCTACAAACGACTCCATGGACCCAGCATCTTTGGGACCCCCGGGATTCCCCCATTGAAACGCATTCAGTCACCCAACACTGTGGTTGCACCCTGCAGCCGGCCGCCCCTGAGCCGCTGAGGGTGTGTGTTTGGTGCTGATCGGTGGGCCCCTGGTGCTCAGCTAAACCCCCCAGGTCTGTGCCCTGAAGTCTCGTGTACTTACCTGGAACCTGTTTCTGTACTAGTGCCCCAGGTCTCCATAGGATTCCATTAAAAAACAACTTCGACCTCTGCGTCTGGCCAGTCCTGTGTTGCTGGTGGTGCACTTTTGGGGCAACTTGAACTTGTGAACATAAGAGCTCCCGTAGATTGGTATCGTAAGTAGAGTACTTACCTGTAAACTGTTTTAACACTTTTTCTCCCCTAGGACTGCCTTGCTTCCTATGAGACATTGCACTGTGTCTGCTTTTGAAATTGAAAAGTGTTACTTGTAAACTGTTTTATCTGTGAAACCTACACAATGTGCTGTTGTGTGTTTACAACTGTACTTAGCTGCACCAAAGATCTTTTTCTAGAAATAAAGTAACAAAGTATATTTTTGCTATATAAATACATTGGCCTGGAGTTAATCACTGAGTGTGTGCCTCATTTCTTGCCTCTGTGTGTACAACAAATGCTTTGCACTACCCTCTGATCAGCCTACCTGCTTGGCCACACTACCATAAAACAGAGCACATTAGTATTATCTATTTTAGCCTCTGTTAAGCCTGGACTCTGTGCACACGATACCTCACTTTGGATGAGTATATACAGAGCCAGCTTCCTACACATCTCACTCAGCACCGAAAGTCAAGAGCGCCTCAGAGCTGAAAAGACTGAAAATAACTACAGCATCGGAGTCAACAGCTTTCCTCAAACCTATCTTCAATAAAATGTAGCAACAGGGCCATGCCAGGCAGTCTCCGCTTCATATTCATCTCCAAACGGAGCGAATCTTGGTCAAAGCTGCCGTTGCTACACCATGTAAACGACTTTTGAAGAGGCTCTTGACACACCTACACCTCCAACCAATAGAGACTCAGTTGACATTCACCCACTTCTGCCTACATCCCCACCACCAAGCAGTCCGCCACCACCACCTTCACCTTCAACTCAAGATGGACCTCTTGACATCACCCCACAGGGCTCACCTCAGTCATTACATAACACTCAAGACACAGCGGATGATATGTCTTTTCACACAGACTCTCGATCGCAATATGATGTTTACCTAGATATAGACAGTGACATGGGAGTCTGTCCAGCCAGTCCTCCATCACCACCAGACATTACTACTTCCTTTCAGGAACCTATTGGTAGGGCAGCCACATCAGGTGCCCCTTCACAAAGAACCAATCAAAGATGGATTTCTGTTTTAGACACTCACCACATCTCACATACCCACACAATATCTGCCCATGCTTATAGGCATGATGAGGCACACAGAATATATCTTACAGGATCATGGTAATGCATGCATAATCACTCTGCGTGTGGAAAACAAATCTAAGCCGCCCCTGTCTGATCCAGTTTTTATTAAAGGTCAGATACCTGCAGATTCTTTGGTGGTATCTAACGCAAGGAAAAGAGCCAACACACAAGCTAAGCTGCTCATGATGCTCTGCCTCCTCACAAGGAGAGCAAGCTCATTGATGCTTCTGACAAGCGTGTTGCTGCTTAGGCACCTAACCATTGGTGTATCGCCAATACACAAGGGCTGCTTGATAGATACGATCGTTCCGACTTGGACGAAATGGGGCAGCTTCTCCAGTACCTCTCAGAGGAGCACAGAAAAAGGGAGCAAGAGATCGTTAGTGAAAGTCAATTAATTTCTGATAATTCCATTCACTGTGCGTTGGACTCAGGGGACGCAGCAGCAAGAGTTATAAACCATAGCATCCTCTTACGCAGACAGAAGTGGCTACGCGTTTCTGTTTTTAAACAGGAAGAACAGCGAACAATCTTAAACGTACCATTCACCAAAGGGGCCTTTTCGCCCCTCAAGTTGATCAGGCACTTCAAAAGATGAAGAAGGATAATGAGGTGGTCACGTCCATGGAAGTGCACCAAACCCCTGCCTCTCATGGTGCTTTTTGTAGGCCACAATATAAAACAGCCTCCAAAACCTGTACACCAGAGACTTCGTTACCCTACCACAAAGGCCAAGGCCATTGAGTCTCCCTAGAGGATTTTATAAAGGTACTGTAGGAAGTAGTTGGCTCTGTATATACTATCTCAAAGTGAGAGATAGTGTGCACAGAGTCCAGGGGTTCCCCTTAGAGGTTGATAGTGGCAAAAGTAGATAATACTAATGCTCTATTTTGTGGTAGTGTGGTCGAGCAGTAGGCTTATCAGAGGGTAGTGTTAAGCATTTGTTGTTCACACGCAGACAATAAATGAGGAACATACACTCAGACTTCACTCCAGGCCAATAGTTTTTATATAGAAAAAAAATATTTTCTTAATTTATTTTAGAACCACAAGATTCAAGATTTGAGGTAAGTACATAAAATGCAAGGTACTTCACACAGGTAAGTATAGAACTTTGATTCAAAGCAGTAGTACACACAGTTTTCGTTAAAATGGCAATAAGCTATTTTAAAAGTGGACACAGTGCAAAAATCAACAGTTCCTGGGGGAGGTAAGTTTGGTTAGGTTTCTCTGGTAAGTAAAGCACTTACATAGTCAGTCTCCTGGGCATAGGCAGCCCACCGTTGGGGGTTCAAGGTAACCCCAAAGTCACCACACCAGCAACACAGGGCGTGTCAGGTGCAGAGGCCAAAGGAGGGCCCAAAACACATAGGTGCCTATGGAGAACAGGGGTGCTCCGGTTCCAGTCTGCTGGCAGGTAAGTACCTGCGTCCTCTCCTCGGGCAGCAGACCAGGGGGGTTTTGTAGTTTTGTAGAGCACTGGGGGGGGGGTACACAAACAGGCACACCGTCAGCGGCACAGTTGCAGCCGGGTGCACTGTGCAAAGTAGGCATCGGGTTTGCTATAGGAAGCAATGGAGGGACCCGGGGGTCACTTAGACATTGCAGGCAGGGCACATGGGGGGCTTCTCGGGCCAGCCACCAACTGGGCTAGGAAGAGGGCAGCCTGCTGGTCACTCCTGCACTGGAAATGGTTCCTCTCGGTCCTGGGGGCTGCGGATGCAGTGCTTGGTCCAGGTGTCACGTTCCTTGTTACCAGGCAGTCGCGGTAAGGTTGAGCCTCTGGATCCTCTCTGCTGGTGTCGCTGTTGGGGTGCAGGGGAGTCGACTCAGGTTACTCACGTTGTTGCAGTCACCTGGGAGTCCACTCTGCGGTGTTTGTTCTCTGGAGCTCGAGCCCGGGGCGTCGGGTGCAGAGTGAGAAGTCTCACGCTTCTGGTGGGAAGAGAGTTCTTTGGAAGTTGCTTAAAAGTTGCAAAGTTGTTGTTGTTTTTGAACAGTGCCGCTGTTCTCAGGAGTTTCTTGGTCCTTTGGGTTCAGGGCAGTCCTCGGAGTCCTCAGAGGTCGCTGGTCCCTGTTGGATGCGTCGCTGTGCAGGTTCTTTGAGACTGGAGACAGGCCGGTAGGGCCGGGGCCAAGTCAGTTGTTGTCTCCGTCGTCTCTGCAGGGCTTTCAATTCAGCAGTCCCTCTTGTTGTAGGTTGCAGGAATCTGATTTCCTGGGTTCAGGGTCGCCCCTAAATACTACATTTAGGGGTGTGTTTAGGTCTGGGAGGCAGTAGCCAATGGCTACTGTCATGGAGGGTGGCTACACCTTCTTTGTGCCTCCTCCCAGAGGGGAGGGGGGCACATCCATATTCCTATTGGGGGAATCCTCCAATCTGAAGATGGAGGATTTCTAAAGGCAGGTGTCCCCTCAGCTCAGGGCAACTTAGGGGCTGGCCTGACTGGTGGTGGGTTTCCTCATTATTTCCTCCAGCCTTGCTGCCAAAAGTGGGGGCAGTGGCCAGAGGGATGGTCATCTCCGCTAGCTGGGATGCCCTTGGGTGCTGTAACAAAAGGCATGAGTCTTCGAGGCTCACCGCCAGGTGTTACAGTTCCTGCAGGGGGAGGTGAGAAGTACGTCCACCCTTTACAGGCTTTGTTCCTGGCTAAAGAGTGACAAAAGGCACTCACCCCATGTGGCAAGAAACTGGTCAGCCTTGCACTAGGAGTTGTACTGGTATTCAGGGGGCATCTCTAAGATGCCCTCTGGGTGTATTTTACAATAAATCCCACACTGGCATCAGTGTGCATTTATTGTGCTGAGAAGTTTGATACCAAACTTCCCAGGTTTCAGTATAGCCATTATGAAACTGTGGAGTTTGTATTTGACAAGGTTCTGATCAGACACTGTAGGGGCATAGTGCTCATGCACTTATGCCCTCACCTGTGGTATAGTGCACCCTGCCTTAGGGCTGTAAGGCCTGCTAGAGGGGAGACTTACCTATGCCACAGGCAGTGAGGGGAGTGCCATGTCGACTTAGTCATGTTCTCCCCACCAGCACACACAAGCTGTGAGGCAGTGTGCATGTGCTGAGTGAGGGGTCCACAGGGTGGCATAAGACATGCTGCACCCCTTAGAGACCTTCCCTGGCAACAGGGCCCTTGGTACCAGAGGTACCATTTACAAGTGACTTATCTGTGTGCCAGGGCTGTGCCAATTGTGGGAACAAAGGTACAGTTTAGGGAAATAACACTGGTGCTGGGGCCTGGTTAGCAGGGTCCCAGCACACCTTCAATCATAACTGGCATTATCAAAAGGCAAAGAGTCAGGGGATAATCATGCCAAGGAAGGCATTTCCTTACAGGTACCTATAGAGAAAACAACAATAGAGAATGGGGGGGAAACAACCTCACTAGAAGCTCTTCCACTGCCCTCAAGCAGTGACACTCGTAGGAGGATGCCTTCAGCATTTTCCCCAACACTGGCAAAATATCACAAAAGACCAGTGGGTGTTGGATATTAGCCAATATGGTTACTAACAAGAGGTCAAATTCCACATCTCAAAACATTCCCCCTCATACCCACTGACTTTCAAAGGAACATGTCATGCTCCTCAAACAGGAACTGTATGCTTTAATAACCAAAGGAGCCATAGAGCTAGTTCCTCTGCGACATCAGGGAAGAGGAGTATTTTCACTGTACTTTCTCATACCCAAAAAGGATGGCTCTTTAAGACCTATCCTAGATGTCAGGCCTTTAAATGATTACATCATATCAGGACATTTTCACATGATCAAGCTTCAAGATGTAATCCCACTTCTTCAGCAAGGCAATTGTTTTGTATCAGCGCTAGATTTAAAAGACCCCTACCTTCACATTTCTATACACACAGCACATCGCAAATTTGTGATAGCAGGACAACACTACCAATTCAAAGTGCTTCCCTTCGTGGTCACAACGGCGCCAAGGGTGTTCACAAAATGCCTCACAGTTGTTACTGCTCACTTGCGCAGGCTGAAAATTCCTGTCTTCTCATACCTAGGAGACTAGCTCGTCATGGCCAGTACCCTCAATCAATGTTTGCATCATACTCAAGTCACAATAGACTTGCTTATCAATTAGGCTTCACACTCAGTTTCCAAAAGTCACACCTAAATCCACTTCGGATACAACCCCATCTAGGGGCCATTTTTAACACACAGTTAGGAATATTGTACCAAAGTGCAGTAATAATCGAAAGTTTTCAGACACAACTCTCATTCTTACCTGAATCACACAGTCACTGTAAAATGTGCCATAATACTTCTATGAATGATGGCTTCCTTGATTGCCAATCCAACACATTCCTGTCTTCACATGTGTCCGTTGCAGTAATGCTTTTCACGCCAGTGGTCTCAGGGACAGGGTTGTCTAGAAGATCTAGTCTAATGTTGGTAGACAGCCACACCTATCGCTCTCTGCAGAGGTGGAACAAAACCAATCTTTTAAAGGTGGCGGCCTTTCCTAGATCCTGTTCCACAGATAATTCTGGCAACTGATATAGGAAAGTGCCGTCTTTCTAGCATAGTTACCCCCACTTTTGCCTGAGATCAGTATGTTTAGACTGTCATTCACTGGGATCCTGCTAACCAAGACCCCAGTGACTGCTCTCTCCTCCAAATTTGGTTGCTTGGTAACTTTCTTGCCCCACAATTGGCATTCTGGTGCACCCATGTAAGTCCCTGGTATATGGTACTTAGATACCGAGGGCATTAGTACACTAGGGGTCTCCCACAGGCTGCAGCATGTATTGTGCAACCCATAGGAGCCCATGCAAACTGTGTCTCTAGGCCTGCCATTGCCGCCTGTGTGAAATGGTGCATGTCCCCTTTCACCACTGTATTTAAGCACTGTAATTCACCCCTCTGGTAAGCCCTTCAGCCCAAGGGCAGGGTGCTTATCCCTAAGTGTGAGGGTACTCCTGCATGAGCAGAGTACCCCTACAAACCCCATACTCCATTCTCTGGGCTTTATAAGTGGTGGGAAGCCATTTTGAGACGTAGTGAACACTGGTCAGTACGAGTTTATCCAGCTACGTAATGTTTTCTACAAACGTAGGCATGTTTGGTATTTTGCACCGTCACTTTGAAGGGGTCCCAGTTTTTAGAAATGCAATAGTGGACAAAGCATTTCCACTTTTCTGCATAACATGCTCTAGTAGTTGGTTTACGTGCTTCCTTCAGAATATCAATACGTTCTAGATGAAGGCTTGGATATTCAAATTCTATGATTTCAGGAGCAAAATTTTAAAATTCAACACCTTGGGATTTGGGTGCCTGATTTCATCTTGGTTCTGAGTGAGAAGTTCTGGGAAAGAGTGGAAGTTTCTCCTGAGGAACTACTGACAGTTCTTTTAGAGTGTTGAACCATGGTTGTCTTGCCTATGTGGGTGCCACTAGAATCAATGTGCGAGATGTTTGCCTGGGTTTCCAAACCAGATGTAGGAGGAGAGGCGGAAAAGCGTAGGCAAATATCCGTGAACAGTTCATCCATAGAGCATTGCCCTTGGATTCAGGGTGTGGGAATCTGGAGGTGAAGTGTGGGCACTTTGTGGTTTCTTTTGTTGCAAATGTCTATATTTGGAAACCCCTACTTATGAAAGTAGAGTAGTAGGACCTGGGGTGAAGTTCCCACTCGTGGTTTTGTTGCCATATCCTGCTGGGGAGGTCGGAAAGATAATTGTGTGTTCCTAAGAGGTGTTCCGCAAACAGGTAAATGTTGTGGTGAAGGGCCCAGTGCCAAATTGTCTGTGAGAGACAAGACAAGTGTAGAGAAAGTGCCCCCACAGATTTTTTGCACATAATACACTGTTGTCATGTTTTCTGTGCATATGAGAACTACTCTGATGATATGAATCATGAATGCTTTGATTGCTAGTTGAACAACTAGCAACTCCAGATAGTTGATGTGTAAAGTTCGAAGTGTGTGATCCCAAAGACCTTGGACTGTGAGGTCCTGAAGATGAGCACCCCACCCCATCTGAGAGGAGTCTGTTGTAGGAGGTTGGCTCAATTTATGGTTTATACCTATGGTGTGGGACCCTATACCAAGTCCAGGGAACCCTTAGTGATAGTGTTTAGGTGTCCAGATAGCAAAAGCTGTCTAGGGGTTGTTGAGGTAAGCAGCTCAAGCCTATCCAGGATGAATGTAAAGCACTTGCAATATAGTGTAGTCAGACAGTAACTCCCACACAAGAAAGAACCACACAAGTGTTGCAAAAATGAATGATTCTTTGCATAAAATGTACAGGGCCTTATTGGGAGTGGGGTGGGGGGGGCAAACCATATACTTAGTAAGTAAAATGTGTAATAATGAACACAACCAAGGTAAGTGTGGTAGTTAGCTAGGGGCTGGGGAAGAACAGCAAGTGTCCCCAGCAACCGGGTGCAGAGTGGTTACCTACCCGGTTGTCTCATAGACTAACACAGGGAAGTCACAGTTGGAATTTGTGAGTTTCAGGACCCTTCCCAGTGGACTTTGCGGAAACTCAGAGAGGAGGAAGGTTGGAGGGTGTCCCCACCCAAAGATACCCAGTAGAGAGGAGTAACTACATGAGGGGACCTGAGTACATAGGAGTGAAAGGATGTCAGAAACCCTCGCTGGAGTCAGTGGAGGCGTTGGTTGTCCAGCTGCTGTTGTGACACGTAGACCAGGTCGGTGGAACCCAAGGACTGATTCTGGACGTAGCAGACCTGAAAAAGAAGGGGACAGACAGAGTCCAGCACCCTCAGAGGTGCCCTGGTGGTGCAGGTGGCAATGCCCACCCTCCTAGAGGTGAAGTTCCTGCAGGTTGGTGAAGAAGTCATCCAGCTGCAGGGTCCAGGAGTTGCAGAAGATCCTAGGAGTGGCATATAAGCTGTCTCAGATGAGCGCCTGAGTGCAGGAGGGTCAGTGACCAGCGAGGCCACCAACAAGCACGGGCAAAAGCAAGCAGGAGCTGGAGATAGATTTGAAAGTTTTTGGGGCCCAGCAAGGTCCTTGGAAACTCTACCCTTGAGGGGGAGTCAGCGCTTGCCCTCAGCACACAGGGAGGCCAGCAGAAGTCGTTGGAGCCCCCACAAGTGTCCCACAAGCGATGGTCACAAGGAGGCCTGAGCAGCACATCAAAACAGAAGTCCCACGACACAGGAGTTGCAGATCAAAGGCTGATCTTCAGATTTGCAGAGTGCTGGAGGCTGGGGCTTCTCGATGCTCGAAGATCTTGTGGAGGAAGAGCCAACAAGCCTTGGCAAAAGCAACAGTTGCGGTGCACAGGTGTTCCAGTCCAGGAGCAGGGGCCCACCGTCTCCCAAGTTGGTCAGAAGATAGGCAGGACCCAGAGGAGGTCACAGGACCACCACTTTTGAGGCAGAGCCTTTCGATGTCTGTGGGACAGCAGACCTCAACAGTCGGTCTACGTTGTCTTCAGGTAGATGCAGGTGAGTGACTCCTTCACTCTAAAGGAGATTCCTTCATGTTTCCAGGTGCAGAGTCCTGTGACCCTAGAGGATGCACAGCCTTGAATGTTGCAGATTTCTTGCTGGATCCGGAGAAACAATGTTGCAGTGGGAGCCTTCCCACCATAAGCAGACTTATTTCATTTCCAGAGCGGACCAGCAGCGGTTCCAGAGGCCAGGAGCAGAAGATGTCTTGCAAAGAGTTCCTTGTAGAGTCCTGCTCGATGAATCTGAGGACCCACCCATGAGGGAGCCCTTAAGTAACCCTAAAAGGGGGTCTCTGTAGTGACCCACCTAACAGAGGTGGGTAAACTGCATAAACTGGTTTGCACCAGTGCAGGGACCAATGGTCCCTGCACTGGTGTAAACCAGTTTATGCAAGGAGGGCACCAAAGGAGAGGCTACCCAATCCCTTTCCAGAGGCACCTAGTTGTGAAGGAGCGGTCACACCTCCCCCCTACAAGAATCCCTTTGTTCTGCCTTCCCCCTGCTTGAGCTGGATGAGTGGCAGGATGGCAGAACAATGTCTGGGGGTCTGCAGCAGTGTGGGCTGCCATGCAGACCCTGAAAAGTTGTACAGGCAGAGCTGGGGAATCCTCTAAGGATTGCCCAGAGTACATGGTATCATGGAACTAAAACTGGAATCGGTGTTGTTGCATGATTCCAACATGCCTTTGTATGGTGGAGAGAAGGCATGAAAAAGTTGTTTTGTTTTTCTAAAGATTTAATTCTATCAATGTAGAACATAAGCACTCTTCTCACATCTGTTGTGTGGACAGCTCTTTCAGCAACAGTCAGGTTGCGGAAAAATGACTGGCAATTCAATAGTTTGGTTGAGACTGAATTGAGATACCACCATTGATTTAAAACAAAAACAAAATTGGAATGGTACGAAGAACCGCCTTATCCTTGTGTATTTGGAAAAAAGGTTAAAGCAAGGTTAGTGCCAGGAGCTCACTTAAACTTCTAAGGGATGTGACTGCAACTAAAAAGGCCACTTTCCACCCTAGAAACTGTAAGGGAAATGAGTGTCGTGGTTCAACAAGTGGGCCCATGAGTCTAGTAAACACCATATTAAGGTTCCAGGAAGGCACTGGAGGTAATCTTGGTGGCATGAATCGTTTAAGCCCTTCCATGCATGTGCTGGACACTCATACGAATTCCCCAGCTACATGATGGCTTTTCATAATCCTGGGATGTTTGGTATAAAAGATGTCAGAATAATAAGCCCTCATTGATCCCAGTGATTGATTTATTAAAAATGCACTCAGAGGGCACCATAGAGGTGCCAGCTACTCGTTCGTTCACTGACTGGTCCAAACTAGTGCAGCCAGCCTAGTCCGAGTTCTGGTGCCCCTGAGGTGAGAGCCAACATTCTTGGAGGCCCTGAACACAGGGATGCTCTGAGAGGAGATAATAACACCTCATCCAGAACAGCTTTGCCGCCTTTGAAATGCAAACCAGGTCTCTCCAAATGGTGGGGATGACCAACCCCCCTGTCCTGACCCCACTTTTCACTGCAGCACAGGCGGGAAAATTTGTTTAATTAGGAGGACTGCTCACTTCATGCAACTCTCATCCCTAGCTGAAGTGTCACTACTTTGTAAATTCCTTCATCTTGTTTAGAAGGAATTAGGCCACTAGGGTTAGGATTATGCCCACTTCCCAACGTGTAGTCACCCTAAAGGTGATCATCCCCTTGGCTACTGCTTGGAACTCCCTGGAACACCCCTAAATTGAGTGTTTAGGTGGCACCCCTGAACCATAGAACTCAGATCCTGACTACCTATTAAGAAGGAGGACAAAGAATAGTTGCTCCCCACAGAAGAGGAGGAAGAAGAAGAAGCAGCTCACCCGTCACCAACCCTTCCGGCCTGCCTGCTGACCTCACCAAACTCTGCACAAAAGGACTCGTCCTGCAGCTGTAGCTTCATAAAATTCTGGAAGACTGCCTGCCTTCTAAATAGACTCAGACTCCTGTGAACAGCAGACATGCTCAGCAACAAAGTATCCAACAAGGACTCTGCAGCCTGGAAACCTGGCACCCGACAATGTCGACCCGGTGAGAAGCCCACCAAGGGTGCCAGCAGGGCTCCCCAGCTGTCCTGAGCCAGAGTCCACCTGAGTATCACCTCTCCTGGTCTCATGGAAGTCACCTGCAGCCCCCTGCACACCGGCCCCCTCTACACTGCCTGGTTGAGAGAGAAAATCCAAGAGCTGTAGCAACCAGTGCACCGGTGAGTCCTGACCCCAGCTGAGGTGGTTCATGAAACCCAGTGCCAAAGCACATCCCTTTATCGATCGCCCCTGGGCTCTGGAGACCAGGACCAATGGTGCACATACCTTCCTGGACATCTCAGGTCTTCTTGCTTGTTGTCACTGACTGCCTTCCTAGCCAGAGCCTGCAGACTGTCTTCGTGAGGACCAGACTCCTATAGGAAACCATTGGGCACTCAACACATTATGGCACCTCTGACCCAGCTGCTCCAGTCCTTCCCGGTGTGACCTGTTGGTGTAGTTCTGATCAGTGTCCAGTACTTACCTTAACTCCATGAGATTGACTTTGTAAGTCGTTGTTAACCCCGTGGTTTCTGAAAATCATTTTTCCTCCATAGGATGACATTGAGAGAACTCTGAAAATTGAAACTGCATAGTATTTATGCTTAAAAGTCTACTTACCTGATTGCGAAATTCTTGAGTTTGAAACGTATATAAAAATAATTATTTTTTTAAATTGGTCTCAGATTTATTCTTTGAGTGTATCTTATTTATTGCCTCTGTGAGTACAACAAATGCTTAGCACTACCCTCTGATAAGCCTAACTGCTCACCCACACAACTCAAAATAGAGCATTAATCCTATCTACGTTTGCCTGTACAATACCAATTGGGGATCTACTGGACTTTCTGCATAGCGTACTTTATTTTAGAGCACTATGTAGAGAGCCAGCTTCCTGCAGTCGCCTGAGCTATCTGTATGCTGTACCCCTGCATCTGGTACAGTGCATAGATAGCCAGCTTGCAATCTCTGATACCACACTGTCAATTGGTGTTTCCTCAAAGAAACTCAAAATTGACTTGCGCTTCCAAGAATCATTTTTCAATCCTTTTTATTTTTTTTAATTTCTGATCTGACTTGTAAAGCCTTGTGTTATGTTCCCCCAAGTGTAATAGAAGTTTAAAATGTTTCTCTAGTCAGTTAGGCCCATAAAAACTGCTTAATATCTTTTTTTTGGTTACTAAAAAGGTCCCAACTAACTTAAAAATATGTTTGGCACCGAGGATAGAGTTGTGGAGCTCAACCTCATCCCTTACCTGCAGCTTTCGATGCAGCAGCAAAGAAACCTCTGTAAGGCTGGCAAGTTTAAAACTGGCTCAGACCCAACCAAGACCAAGCTCCTGGAGTTACTTGCAGAGTTTGATGCCCTCCACATAAATGATGATCCTGACACCACCCTAAAGGGTGAAGTGGACCGTGATCAAGAAAGTGGGGGTAGTCCCCGCAACTGGACTGGGAATGTGATGAGATACTCTCTAACGTGTACCCTAGGATTGGTCCCAGAGTGCCTCCTGCAACTGAGACTACGACAGGTTCCTACAGGCACAGAGAGGAGCTAGATGATGAGGTCACCCTTGAAAGACTAGCCAGAAGAGCAGCCCTTGAAGCTAAAATCTTGACTATAGACAATGGAACGGCTGAAATGGGGTTGGAACCCCTGAATGGTGGCAGCAAAATAAATAGGGAGAAAGGGGAAACATTTGATCCCAAATAACCCAAAGGTATCTGTCCCACAATTTGTCGAAGGTTGATGAGATCACAAAATGGTTTATATCCTTTAGTGGGCCTGTAAGATGTGAACAATTCCCCAAAGGCACTGGGACTCTCTACATTAGGAGCTTTTCTTCGGCAAGTGCAGGGATAGACTCCTGATACTGAATGAGGAAAAAGCTGAGTCCTAAGACCACATGAAGGATACTCTAATTGAGGGCTTTGGACCCACAACTAAGGAGTACATTATTAAGTTCAGGGAGACTCACAAAAACCTGAGTCAGTCCTGGGTAGATTTTGTAGACTTTTCAGTTAAACCACTGGGAGGCAGGTTGGAAAAAAGCAAGGTATTGATTATGAAAAGCTCTGTAATTTGATTATGAAGGAGCATCCTTTGAGTAACTGGGCCTCAGAAAAATTACACCAGTGCCTAGTGGACTTAGGGCTGTTCTCTCCCCAGGAGCTTGGAAAGAAGGCAGACCACTGGGTCAAAACAAGGGTGTCCAGGAAGACCCATGGTGGAGGTGACCTAATGAAAGGGGTTGCTAAAACCCCCAAGGGAATGGTAGTGGGCACAAAGGGAGAAAACCCAAAGATTCTTCTAAATGCCCCCAAAGATGTTCTCAGGGGTTGGGCTCCACGACTCTTCCCAATAAAAGGGTCGGTAAGAGCTGGGATCTCAAAAAGGTTTGGTGTTTCAGTTGTAAGGCCAATGGACACCGACCTGGGGACTTTTCCTATCCCAAAAAGGCCCTCCCCCAGCTACTGTTTGGGTGGTGAGTCTCCAGATGGGATTGATAGTTGACTCGGAGAGGGTCAGGGAAACCACAGAAGTAACCTTAGTCTCAGAGGGTGGGATGGATGCAGCTACCCTGGCTCTCTGGCCCAGTAACCTGGATAAATACAGACACACTCCTCCATCAATGGGCTTGAGGTTAAAGCACTGAGGGATACAGTTGCAAGTGTCACCATAGTGACTGAAAAACTGATATCCCTTGACCAGTACATAACTGAACAAACCTATTCGGTTATCAATGCTGACACCATTGTCGATGTCCAACCCGTGGCTGTGGTGACCATGGAATGGGGAGGGGTTACTGGCCAGAAGGTGGTCTTGTCCTCTGCAATTCGAGTAGAATGTCTGTTGGGGAATAATCTGGAGACCTCCGCATCGGCTGAGGTGGAAAGGAAAAGCCATGCTGGGAATACCTGAGTGGATGTGTGTAAAACAAAGAGCACAGAGTTAAGCATTGGGTGAAAAGGAGGTGTTGGAGCCTGGAATAATGGCCCACACCTCCATGAGAAAAGGCAAGAAGTCTGAGACACCCAACTTCTGAGGAGACACAAGCTCACGTCCCCTTTCATCAAGGAGGAAGACCTGACAGCCCTGGAGGGAACTGAACCTCATGAACCTGGGCCTTACACGACAGAGCTCCTAGGCCCAGGATCTTGGGAAGATCTTTTCCAAGGACAGAGAACCTGTCCCACTGTTGAAAGCCTGAGACAGCAATCTGCTGACTAGGAAAAGGGAAATGTCAGTGGCTTCCACAGGACCTATTGGGAAGATGGGCTCCTTTCGGCAGTACAGGGAGTTCTTACCCACTTTGGCACATGATACCCCCAGCTGGGCATCTTGGCCAGGCCAAAACTTGGATTAGGTTGGTGAGCCACTTCTACTGGCCTGGAACATCCCAGAAAGTGAAGACATTTTGCAACTCCTGTGTCACTTGTCAGACCTGTGGCAAGACAGATGGCAAACCAAATGCCCCCTTAATTCCACTACCAGTGATTCGGTTGCCCTTTGAAAGGGGAGGGGTCAAAATTGTTGCCCCCCTGGACCCTCCAACAGCATCAGGCAACACATTTATACTGGTTATAGTGGATCATGCCACCGAGTACCCTGAGACAGTTCCCGTTAGGACTGCTAGAGCCCTCATCAGTATCTTTACTAGAGCAGGCTTCCCTAAGGAGGTAGTTTCAGACAGAGGTGCAAACTTCATGTCTGCTTACCTCACAGCAGCATGGAAGAAAAGGGGTGTTCACAACCCCATACCATCTCCAAACAAATGGTTTAGTTGAAAGGTTCAAAACTGTTGAGGTTATCCATCTCTCTGCAGAGTATGGACTTTACAGTGGAACACAGACCAGGGACTGACCATGCCAATGCTTATGGCTTTTCCTGTTTTTTCCCCTTTGACAGTGAAGACTCTCTTGGGGCAGGTTAATATAATTTCCTTTCGTTTGGTGGTTGGGGGGTGTCAATGACTGTGTAGGAAAGTTCCCCGTTTGACATGGTCACCCCCACTTTTTGGTCACTGGTACTGAGGGTTTTTGACTGAGGTGCACCGGGTCCCTTTTAAACAGGTTCCCAGTACTAGTTCTCTTTCCCTAAAAACAGGTAACAACGTGTACAGTTGGCACACTCCACTACCCGTGTAAGTCCCTAGTAAATGGTACTCCTGGTGCCTAGGACATGTGTACGGGAGAGGGGTCCCTAAGGAACACCCCTAAAAATGAGTTGCACACAGCTGTCAATGCAGACTGCATGTCCTGGTGCAGTCCAGATAAAAACACAATTTGGCACCCCCATCTTGTGCCATGTCACCAGCACGCCATCTTAAATATATGTATGTCACCCCTACTGCAGGCCTTGGAGCCCTAAGGCAGTGTGCATCATATTTGATGTGTGGTCCTAACTGCACAAGAAGTTATGACCCTGTGATGCCTAGCCCCATTGCTGAGCTTTCCATGTAAACAGGGAAGCTATCTTAAGGTATGTGCTGGACACTCGTCATCACGAGTGACCCAGTCAGATAATGTCTTCTCTGAGCCCTATGGTGTTTGGTATCGAACAGCTCGTTTTAATAAATCTAGGCTGATGCCAACCTCGGATTTATTATGATATGCACCCAGAGGGCACCTTAGAGGTGGCCCCTGAACCCCACTAGTCTCTGAGTGTGTTGGCTGACTGGTCTCAACCAGCCAGCCACCACAGATAGGTTTCTGACCCGCTGGAGGTGAGAGCTTTCGCTCTGAGGTCAGAAACAAAGCCTGCTGTGTAGAGGGGAGTTGTCACCTACCCCAGCAGGATGGCTAGTAGATCTGCATGCCAAGACCAGGGCTTCAAAGGCCCTGCTGTCTTTGATATGCAAACTCCCGGCTTCCCCAGACCTGGGTGTAGCCACCCCCTGCCCTGAGGTGGGCTACCCGAGGTGGACACTCGAGGAAGGGTTCCATCATCTTGCTTTTGGTTGAAACTAGGCCTTCTGGGATAGGGATATGCCCACTCCTCACAAGGGTGATATAGGGGGTGTAGACACCCAAAGAGTAAGTAGCCCATTGGCTACTACCCTTCACACCCCTAAATGCCCCTAAATTGAGTATTTAGGTGGACGCCTAGCACCAGAAGAACAGAGAGCTGACTTTGCCCCAACCCTGCTTGCCTGCCTGTTGACTTCTACAACCGCTCCAAAGAGAACTCGTCCTGCCGATGTTCCGCCTACAAAAGCCTGAGAGGGGTGCCAGCAGTTCGAGAAGTAGGATCTACCAAGGAGCTGCTTCCCTGCACCCACCAAAGAACCACCTTGAGGACACCGGACTGGAAAAAACCTGACACTGGAAAGCACCACTGCACCCATGCTCCAAAGCCCGAGTTGAAGTGGGCCAATGGTTCCAGCGAGGTCTCCAGGTCCTAAGCCCACCTTGAGTTTCTCAACTTTGAACTCCCTGACGCTGCCTGCAGCATCTTTGTACAGGCTCCCTCTACTGCAACTACCTCCGGGGACAAAGACCGACGCCCCAGGACACCTTTCCAAATGGCTGAACCGAGGAGAAGAGGACTAAAGGTGTCCCTGCGTCCCCAAGCATCACAAGAATTGAGCCCCCCTGTTGGTTCAGCTGGACTGGTCCCCCAGTCCCTCCGTGCAGCCACTTGTTCCCAGCACTTTTTCCCACTGAAACCAATGAGGCACTTGTTGCTGAAAAACACCTCTGCATCTGGACGCCCTTGAGCCTCCCGAAGATGACCTGTTGGTGCTACCTTAGACCTTGCCCCATACTTACCTTTACTCCAGAAGTTTGGTCCTCTAGGTGAGTGGTTCCCAACCTGTGGTCAGGGGACCCCTGGGGGTCCGCAAATCCTTCTCAGGGGGTCCGCGACTGCTTAGAAAATGAAAGAAAATATTTAAAAATAATGACAAATTAGGTCCCAAGCTTCCAGTAATGACTCAGTGGGGGTCCCCCGATTCCAATGATGATTCAGTGAGGGTCCCTGGGTTCCATTAATGATAAAGTAGGGGTCCACAGAAGTCAAAAGGTTGGGAACCACTGCTCTAAGTCACTGTTGAATACTTGTATGCAATAAGTGTTTTTCTCCATAGGATTGCCTTACTGTCTTAGAGACATTTCAAGTATAGTGCCTGTGTACTTTAAAAGTGTATCACAGTATTCCGATGTTGAAACATAATATGAACAAAGTAACTATTTTTCAAACAGTTGGTCTCGAGTTCCTTCTTGAGTGTGTGTCACGTTTATTGTCTTGAGTACAACATTAGCTTACCACTACCCACTGATAAGCTTAACTGCTCACCCACACTACCACAAAAGAGAGCCTCTGGGGATTGTCACTTTTACCTCTGTACACCAATAAGTGTTGCCTGATCTAGTTGTATAGTGTACCCCTAGATCTGGTACACTGCATAGAGAGCCAGCTTCCTGCACCTGGCCCAAGTCATCCTTGTTGCTCTCATCTGGGCACCAAGAATTTGGTATTCTGAGCTACTGAGAATGGCTATCGATCCTCGATCATACTGCCCCTTGTAGAAGCTGGCTCTTTATATAGTATACCAAAATGAGTTATACTGTGCAGAGTCCAGGGATTCCCTTACTAGTGGACAGCGGGTTGCTCTACCTATCCCAAGGTGCTTTCCAAGGTGTTAGTGTGGTTGCTCAGCCTTAGGCTTATCAGAGAGGTACACAGTCAAAAAATGAGACACACAACTCAATAAGGAGATCCACACCAAATTATACAAATAACAGGTACCTTTATATATTTTGAGGCACCAGAATCAGTAAGATCAAGTAAGTACATTTTGCACAGACATTATCACAGGTTTGAATATTCGACACTAAGTGGATTTTTCTGAAGGTGCAATGTTACCTTATGGGAGAGAATACAGATATGGCAAACAGGTACTCCACTGCAACATACAGGACTAATCTTCCAGACTTTAAGGAAAGTATAGGGCAGGATCCTATCCCACACCAACTGGCCATGGGTGTAGTGGTATAGTTCAGTGACGGGTGCCTCATTGAAGTCAATGGGGATCAGTCCGGTCAGAAAGGTGCTGCAGGTGGGGGCTGGGGGACAAGTCCAGATGAACCAACAAAGGGGGTTCAGTTCTTGCAAAATTTGAGGACGTAGGGGCACCTGTGGTCCTTTTCTTCTCAGTCTAGGGCGGCTGGTGCAGAGGTGTCTAGGACCGTCTGTTTTCAGTCACTAGTGGCTGTCATGGTAGAGGGCGGCCTGCAGAAAGAGACTGCAGGCGTGGACTTGGGCCGCAGTCTGTCCAAACAACAAGTGGGCTCCGGTCTCTTGAGGCTCGGTGACGTGAGGTTACCTTTGGTCCTCTTCTCCTCGGTCTGGGGCGGCTGGGCGCAGAGGTGCAGTGTATTGTCAGGTTTCCAGCACCGGAGGTGGTCGCAATAGAACAGGGGTCTGCAGAAAAAGGCTGCAGGCATCGACATGAAGTTCACACTTGGGACCATGCTGGCACCAGTGGCCCACTTCAGCTCTGGCTAGGAGGCACGGGTGCATTGGTGCTGTCCGGTTATTGGTTTCTGGTTTTGGGGGGTCCAAAGTCCTCTTACTGTTTCTTGTGGTGCCTGCAAGATGCAGCTCCGCTACTCCGTGGGAGTTCCTAGTTCTGGGGCGAAGGCTGGTAGTCTGTGTTCCCTCATTTTTTTCCTCTGTGTACGGTCTTGATGCACTGCAGCCACGGCTGTGTTTACAACAAGAGTGAAAAAAATGCATTTCTGCACATACATCTCTCGTAACAGTGTGTTGACACAGGTTTGCAATGTGGATACCCATGCCATTAAATGAATCGTTTACACAGGCATGTATACTCCAGCTTTAGAAAATAACAGCACGTCAAAGCTTGTACAGTTAGATTTTACTGAACATTCTCAGTTGGAGTTCTGTTCATTTTACTTTCCAACCATCAGTATGTAGAGAGTATTCTAAATGTACGTATATGTGTTGAGGAACTGAAAAGACGTGAAAACACTTAGGTCTTGGCCCTTTGGTGAGGCTACATACAGCATGCGGGAATCATTCAGATGCAGTACCAGTACTTTCAGTGAGCTGAAATTGGTGAGAGATCTCTAATTGTTGCATGGCCAAAGAATTGCAACTAAGACTCTTTTCAAAAAGATATGGCAAGAAACGTGAAAAAGAATCCATGCATCATAGAGCACCCAACCAAACCAGTATTTGGGCACCTCCGAGTTTTTCTGTTACTACATCCAGACATCACAACAGATCTTTGCCTAAAGCAAGCCAAACCTATTGGCTTTGTCAATGCTGGTTACCTGTATCAAATCGATGAGTAACAATGATTTTGTTGTGCTATCGAGAACTGAAAATGTCTGCTTTTCACACCAATTTTACCTGTATTCTGTCACTCTGTTGGACACCTATTCCCCTTTCGCCCCACATCTTTTTGAAATCCTCCATCTGCATATCTCGTACATCATCTCTTTCCTCTTAAGTACCATCTTTTCAGTCTCCTGCCCAACTCCTTTTCATCTCATTTACTTAAACATTCCACCACACATTTATCACCCACCTGCCTTAAGCACTGCATTTTGTTTCTCTTTGGCACTCTTGTGTAACTCCTCCAAATACTTTGCACAGTTAGTTTGCAAATATGTGACCATCTCTCTGTGTGGGCAGTAAACAGAACAAAGATTGTACGTGCATGTACTCTGAATACCTTTAGGACCCACTAACAGGCACTATGAGAAACTGGCATTGTATTCTGCCTGACACCCAGAGTTATCAATCACATCCATGCACTCACATTTTCTACTCAATAACACACCTGGATGCAGCACAGTTTACAGTATGCACTGCAAAAGCTTCACATGTTGCATAAAAAAGCTACAACTACACAACATTTGGGAAAACAAACCCTCCTAGGAAATACGGGATAAAATAATACATGAAGCATTCACACACTTCGGTATATATTTTTTTTTAATGGACTGGTAATGGTGTCACAAGAGCCATGCTGCAGCGTACAAATCACAGCTGTTTCTCTGGTGAGTCACAACATGCACAGTTCAGTGTACTAAAGAAAAAAAGTGTGTTTAGCTACTAAACCAAAAGGTTTGGGTGATCTTCTGTTAGGTTCCACACATACACTGTCATGCTTGTGTTTTAGTAAACATGTAAGATAGCTCACATGGTTAACACATCCATTGCAGGCTAGGGGCGTAGCTTGGTCAGTAATATTGGGGGAGTATGATCTTCAGATTTTCCAACAATCACGCTGACATCTAATGTTTAATACATTATACGACAAGCAGGGTGCGTGGGAAGGGGCCTAAGAGTTAGTGGAAAGGGAGAGGAATGCAGACTGGTAGGAGTAGTAAGAGAGAACGCACAATATATTGTAAAAATAATTGATTTTAAAAGACTTTCAAAAGAGAGTAAAATAGTGTGTGTGTGTGTTTCTGTCTGTGTGTATGTACAAATATCTGGTGAAATTCGACAGGCATCTCTCTATTCCAGACTTAAAAGCACATGTACCCAACAACTATCTATCAGAAAATACATTCATTAGGGGGGTGTAACACCCAAACACCGCCCACCCCACCACCACAAGAATATACCCTTGCCACAGGCATCTGCAGCATGCAAATCACATCTTTTTTTAAATGCAACACATCCTGGACCCCTCTTTTTTTTATAAAGGCATCCCCTCCTCATGCTGGGGAATCCTAAACAACGTGGAGTAGAGTTTAATAGATATAGGGCCTGGATATTTTTAAAACAGTTGATGAAAGTGTCTGCGTCTGTTGTGTATTTCCAAAGCACATGCAGTTCTAATCATATGTACTGTAGAACACACTTAAATCTAATGTGGCTGTTACATTTATGAAGCAAACTATTTTTAAATGAAATGCATGGAAAACTTTATTTTAGACAAGGAAATTCTGCATGAATCAAGAAGCGCTAGACAAAGGGTTTACTTCTTCTCAGGCAGTGGTGCTGCAGTGACTTGTAATGATGATCATTTTGTCTGTGAACAGTCCTGGACAAATCGACTCTTCTGCCAGAAGGTACAACCTTTGTCTATGCAAGCAGTAATAGTTCGGGTTTGTAGGAAAGTCGCCTCTTTCTAGCTTGGTTACCTCCACTTTTTGCCTCTTTGTCAGTGTGTTTGACTGTGTTCACTGGGATCTTGCTAACCAGGACCCCAGTGATTATGTTCTCCCTGCAAACCTCGCTGCTAGAACCTTTTTCACCCCACATTTGGCATACTGGTGCCCCCATGTAAGTCCCTAGTATATGGTACTTAGGTACCCAGAGCGTGGGCTGCAGCAGTTATTATGCCACCCACATTGCAGTCTGCGTGAAACTGGTGCATGCACCCCTTTTCACTACAGGTCCCTGCACCAGGTCACTGCACCAGGTCACTGTAAGTCACTCCTAAGGCAGGACCTCTCAACCCAGAGAACAGGGTGCAGGTACCTGTGTGTGAGGGCACCCCCCACTAGCAGAGGTGCCCCCACGAACTCCAGACCCATTTTCCTCGACTTCATGAGTGCAGGGACACCATTTTACGCGTGTTCTGGACATAGGTCACTACCTATGTCCAGCTACATAATGGTAACTCTGAACCTGGGCATGTTTTGTATCAAACATGTCGGAATCCTACCCCAATACTATTTTAAGTATTGGAAGGATGATCCCATGCACTCTGAGGGCTCCTTAGAGGGCCTCCAGCATTGCTACCACCGGTCTTACAGGGTTTTCCAGGCAGCCCAAGTTGCTGCCACCCCACAGACACGTTTCTGCTCTCCTGCTGCTTGATCTAATCAAGCTCAAGAAGGCAGAACATACAATTTCCTTTGGGAGAGGGAGGTAACACCCTCTCCCTTTGGAAATAGGTCTGACTGACTTGGGAGGGGTAGCCTCTCCAAGCCACTGGTTGTGCTTTGAAGGGCACGTTTGGTGCTCTCCATGCATAAACCAGTCCACACAGGTTCAGGGACCCCCAGTCCTTGCTCTGGCGCGAAACTGGACAACGGAAAGGGGAGTGACCATTCCTCTGTCCATCATCCCTCCAGGGGTGGTGCTCAGAGCTCCTCCGGTGGGTCCCTGGGTTATGCCATCTTGCTTCCAAGGTTGGCAGGGAACTCTAGGAGCATCTAAGTGGCCAGGCCAGGCAGGTGTCGTCAGAGGCACCCTCTGATAAGTGGTCACCTGACTAGGTGACCCAGCCTATTCCCTGGGCTATTTAGGGTCTTCCTCTGGAGTGGGTCCTCAGATTCGGCTTGCAAGACTCCAGCAGGATTCCTCTGCAACCTCCACTTCGACTTATGACCATTGGAACTGTGACTGGACCCATCAGGGACCGACAACACTGCAAACAACAAAGAAGACTCTTCTGTAAATTTGTTTCCACGTCTCCTGCCAGCTTTGCAACATTTCCCCGGCTGTGCATCCTAAGAAGACCGCAACTCTTCAGCCTGCACAAGAAGAAGGAATCTCCTTTGGAGTGAAGGAGTCACTTCCCTGCAGCCACAGGCACCTACAGCACGTGATGACCGGCTGCGTGGATCTCCCCTCATCTTGAGCTGCGTGGATCCGGCATCACTGGTGGTCCTCCGAAGTAGTCCTCTTGGTCCTGTCTGCCAGCTGTCCAACTTTGGTGGAGGTAAGCCTTAACCTTCCCACGCATGACAGTACCCCCGTGCACCGCGTCTCCTGCAGCTGCCAAGGCTTGTTTGCATCTCCTCCAAGGAATGTTTAGGTGACGTGTAACTCCAGCCCCCAACACTCCTACCTGCAAAGCACAGCCTTCTGTGTGGTTCTCCGGCAGGGTGCGATCTCCTTTTGTAGTGCTGTTTGGGGTTTCTCTGCGACTCCTGTGTCCCCGACCTGTGGTACTCCTGCCTCTGCTCCTGTGGATCCCCTGTCTCTCTCCCTCCTGGGTTGAGTCCTTCTGGGCCTTGCTGGTCCCCAGCAGTAGCACTTTTCCACTAACCACAAGTTTGCCTTTGCTGTGGCTTGTTGGTGGATTTCTTGCACCTACACCGTCTACAATCTTCACTCCAGCGTGGGATGTCTTCTGCATCCATCAGGAACTCTTCTCTGGCTCTCGGGGTGCAGTGCTTACATGTCCTTCTTCACCGTCAACCAACTCCTGCAAGTACATCTGGGTGGGTAGTGGCTCCTACCCCTCCTGGACTCCACTGTGGCTTTTGGACTTGGTCCCCTCTCTCCACAGGTGGTCTTTTTCATGAATCCACCGCTGGTTTCTTGCAGTCTTGTATGGGTGTCTTTTTCTTCTTTTCCTCCTTTTGGGTGGTTTGGGGAAAATACAGTGATTTAATCCTGGTCGCAGGGGTGTACTGTGTTACTTATCTCTGTGGTTTTCAAGTACTCCCAGCTCCCCTCTATATGTTCCATGCACCTAGGTGGGGGGGTCCTGTGTTCGCATTCCATTTATTTTTAGTATATGGTTTGTGCTCCCCTTAGGGTCACTATTGGTTATTGCTATTTGCACTGTTTTCTAACCTTTGCTGTGCCTATTTCTGATTGCTAGTGTATATATTTAGTGTATTACTTACCTCCTATTGGAGGGTTGCCCTTCTAGTATTTTGTGGTATTGTGTTCCAAAAAAAAGTACCTTTATTTTTGTACAATTGAGTGTTTTCTTTCATGTGTGTAAGTGCTGTGTGACTACAGTGGTATTGCATGAGATTTGCATGTCTCCTAGATAAGCCTTTGCTGCTCATCCACAGCTACCTCTAGGGAGCCTGGCTTTTAGACACTGCCTACACTTAACTAAGAGGGGATACCTGGACCTGATATAAGGTGTAAGTATCTTGGGTACCCACCACACACCAGGCCAGCTTCCTATTTTTCTTTTAAGGAAAGACCAGGATGCAGAGTGCATAGTGGTAATAGCCAGTAGGTTACCAAGGATGCAATGAGCCCTTGTAGGAGGCTGGCCTGGCTTATAGTGGGTACCAATGGTACTTACACCTTGTGCCAGGTCCAGTTATCCCTTATTAGTAGAGTAGTAGTGTTCTAGCAGTATAGATACTATATCATAAGAAAGACAATACTCATAGTTACTAAAAATAAAGGTACTTTATTTTAGTGACTGTGTGCCAAATATATCTCAGAGGATATACTGCCTTAGGAGGAAAGTAAAATACACAAAATATACACAACAAACCAAATCAGGTAAGTAACACAGTCAGAAAGTGGTGCAAACACTGTAGAATACAATAGGATGCAATAGGCTTAGGGGCAACACAAACCATATGCTAAGAAAGTGGAATGCGAACCACGAATGGACCCCTAGGCTAGTGTAGTGTGTAGAGGGTCGCTGGGAGTGTAAGAAAGCACTAAGGGTGTCAAAGATACCCCACCCCAAGACCCTGGAAAGTAGGAGTAAAGTACTACTATATCCCCAGAAACACACTAAATTCGCGATAAAGGTTTTTACAAGGACCACAACAGACTGCTAAGCAATGAAGACGGATTCCTGGACCTGAAGACCTGTAAAGGAAGGGGACCAAGTCCAAGAGTCGCTAAAGTGTCCGGAGGGGTGGGGGGGGGACAGGAGCCCACTAAACCCCGGATTAAGGTGCAAAATGGCTGCCTCCGGATAGAAGAAGCTGACGATTCTGCAATAACGAATTGTAGTAGGAAGTTTTCCTTCTTGCAGAAGATGTCCCTCGGCGTGCTGGGGGATGCAGAGTTGTTTCCTTGGCAAAATACCACAAACAAGCCTTGCTAGCTGCAAGAGTCGCTGTTGGAGAAAAAGGGTGCGGCCCAGGAGAGGAGACAGAGGGGCCCCCAGCAACGTAGAGAGCCCACGCACAAGCAGGAAGCACCCGCAGAAGTCCTTGAACACGGGTTCAAGAAGACTGAACACTATATGAAGACTGAACACGGCGGTCGTCTCAACACTGCAAAAGAAGGTCCCACAACACTGGAGCTGAGCATCGCGGGACGCAGTGATGGGGACCTAAGCTCGGCTGTGCATGCAGGACTTCTTGGAAATGTGCACAGTAGCCCTCGTAGCTGCAGAACACTTGGTGCATAGGATTACTGTCTGGGGAGGAGAGGCAAGGACTTACCTCCTCCAAATTCGGACAGTTGGACCACTGGGCAGTCTAGGTCACTTGGGTCCACCACCTGTGTTCCAGGGGCCACGCTCGTCAGGATGAGAGGGGTCCCAGAGCACCGGTGAAGCTGAAGTTTGGTGCCTGCTGAAGCAGGGGGAAGATTCCGTCAACCCACAGGAGATTTCTTCGACGCTTCCAGTGCAGGGTGAAGGCAGGTAGCCCCCAGAGCTTGCACCACCAGGAAACAGTCGAGAAAGCCGGCAGGATTAGGTGCTACAATGTTGCTTGTAGTCTTCTTGCTACGTTGTTGCAGTTTTGCAGCCATCCTGGAGCAGTCAGCAGTCGATCCTTGCCAGAAGTCGAAGAGAGAGGTGCAGAGGAACTCTGGTGAATTCTTGCAAGTCGTTATCTGAGGAAAAGCCCAATGGAGAGACCCTAAATAGCCCTCAGAGGAGGATTGGACTCCTAGTCAGGTAAACACCTATCAGGCTGGGTCTCTGACGTCACCTGCTGGCACTGGATACTCAGAGGCCTCCAGTGTGCCCTCACACCTCTGGAAACAAGATGGCAGAGGTCTGGGACACATTGGTGGAGCTCTGGGCACCACCCCTGGGTGGTGATGGACAGGGTAGTGGTCACTCCCCTTTCCTTTGTCCAGTTTCGCGCCAGAGCAGGGACTGGGGGTTCCCTAAAACGGTGTGGACTGGCTTATGCAAGGTGGGCACCATCTGTGCCCTTCAAAGCATTTCCAGAGGCTACCCCTCCCTAGCCTTTAACACCTATTTCCAAAGGGAGAGGGTGTAACACCCTCTCTCAGAGGAAATCCTTTGTTCTGCCTTCCTGGGACTGGGCTGCCCAGATCCCAGGAGGGCAGAACCCTGTCTGTGGGGTGGCAGCAGCAGTAGCTGCAGAGAAAACCCCAGAGAGCTGTTTTGGCAGTACTTGCGGTCCATAGTGGAGCCCCGGGGATGCATGGCATTGGCTCCCCAATACCAGATTTGTCATGGGGGGACAATTCCATGATCTTAGACATGTTACATGGCCATGTTTGGAGTTACCATTGTGAAGCTACATATAGGTATTGACCTATATGTAGTGCACGCGTGTGATGGTGTCCCCGAACTCACAAAGTCTGGGGAAATGGCCCTGAACTATGTGGGAGCACGTTTGCTAGTGCAAGGGTGCCCTCACACTTAGTGACTTTGCACCTAACCTTCATCTAGTGAAGGTTAGACATATAGGTGACTTATAAGTTACTTAAGTGCAGTGAAAATGGCTGTGTAATAACATGTGCATTATTTCACTCAGGCTGCAGTGGCAGTCCCGTGTAAAGGTTTGTCTGAGCTCCCTATGGGTGGCAAAAGAAATGCTGCAGTCCATAGGGATCTCCTGGAACCCCAATACCTAGGTACCATATACTAGGGAATTATAAAGGTGTTCTAGTGTGCCAATTGAAATTGGTAAAAGTGGTCACTAGCCTATAGTGACAAATTTAAAGGCAGAGAGAGCATAAGCACTGAGGTTCTGGTTAGAAGAGCATCAGTGACACAGTTAGTCTCTACACAGGTATACACATTCAGGCCACAAACTATGAGCACTGGGGTCCCGGCTAGCAGGATCCCAGTGAGACAGGCAAAAACAAACTAACATACATGTAAAAATGGGGGTAACATGCCAGGCAAGATGGTACTTTCCTACAGCCCTGTTATAAGCAAAGAAAATAACCAATTTGGCTGTTGTTGGGCTGCTAAAATACAGTCATTTAAAGCTTTCAGTGGGCCCCTTAAGGCTCTGGGCCCGCCTGCCTCTCCACCTGCTGCGCCAATGGTAAAGTTGGATGGCCTGTGCACTGAAGCATGAAGAATGAGCAGGCGGATCTCCATATTTATAGTATCTCCGGCAGGAATGTGTAATGGCTGAACCACTGCATTGCAAGTCATCCTGCTGGGGTGGGTGAATCATTAATTCTTGTTTTATTTTATTTTGCATTCTTCTACCTTTACTTTCTAATGTGGAAAGCAAAAAAGAATCAGGATGAAAGGAAAAAAGGTATAACACTACTTTCTCCTGGCAAAAAGTAAATCATGTTATACCTGGCAGCTCTCATAGACAAGTGGCTGCTCACTGGGCTGGCTGATTTCTGGTTGGTTGCAGCAGCACTCTTCATTATTGAAGCATATGTACTGTAGTGGTTTTATTGTGGCAAAAAATTGTGCCCTCCAGGGTGGCCTTTTAAATGCACAGAATGGTACAATATGCTGCAGGATTTTCTTTGGAAGAATTGCTAACATCCATCTGCAGTAACCACAGTTCAACTAGTAATGCTTAAACTTATGTGATAACCGGTATGATGGGATGAGAAAAGCACCCCAACTCACTTTTTGCAACTGTGACTGTAATCACCCACCATATAGATCCAGGGGGACCTGGGCTGAAGGCAGAGGCTAGTCCTTTGCGTGAGGCGAGACCCCCCTCTGCACATCAGAGCTGCAAGAGGGCCACATGCTTTGCATAGTAGGAGGTAGTTATGTCGTGGGTCCACTTTAGTTAGTCACTTAGGCATAGTGATAGCTTAGCTGAGGCTTCCGGCATGCACCCTTTTTACCTAGTAATTATGCTCTCTATTCAATTTTAGCCATTTTGTTACTGCTTCTTTTAGTGGCACTCTTTTAATTTCATTATCAGCTGCTGTTCTGCGAAAGTGTCATTATCAGTGCTATGAATGACATACTTGGCATCATGTTCTTTTACTCAGAATCACAAGAACTGAGTAAACAGTCCAGCACTTAGGTACATAGCCGCATCAGGCTTCTGTACATGAACATAAACATGTCCCCTAAAAAAAATATCTTGTAGGACAAAGGGCATTATAGAGAGGGTTCCAGACGGAATTTCTCTCCGTGCTGCATGCTGGTTTTCGGTTGACCTCAGCCTTTGAGTCTCCAAGGATCCTGATCTGGAGACTAGCGGCCTGAACTTGTACCAAGCTAACGGGGGTGAGAGGTGCTTCACAGGACTCTGTAAGGATAGATTTGGCTTACATCGCCATGCTCTTGCTTAGGGGCTAGAGATTAGGCCTTTAGGTAGGAATTGTATTCTCATGTTATCCACAGTATGTTGGGGTTGTTCATATTTAGAGCTCTGATTTTTACAATCCTGATTTTGTTGTTCCTCATTATCCTGATCATTGCAGCACATGCATTGTATCACAGATTGCAGTCTTTTTAATAAAGGTTTTGAAAACTGTTCTGCATCTCTTTTCTTGCCTATGTGTGTGTAAGAGAGTCGTATGTGGACAGAAGAGTACGTTTTCACCAAGATTTTCTGTGAGGGTTTTTCAGAGTTCCATGCAAGGCTACCACAAATCACCTTTACCGGTTAGGTTATGGTGAGGTGATGCTAGTCAGCTAGGTCGGTTGAGCCGACAGCTGCCAACTCGTGTGGGAGTGACTCAGTCACCTACAACGCAGAGGTGCTGCCGCCCCAAAGCCAGTGGTCTCGTCAGTCAACGAGAGTCCTTATGATAGTTATTGGGACTTTAGCATCTGCCGATGGGGAGGTGTTCTGAGATCCCTATCTGTGAGGTAAGAAAATTGATGTGAGATGCAAGTAGTAGTTTAGAGTATGCTTTGCAAGAGGGTGTGTGAGTTTTCAGTGTGTGCCCTTCGTGTAAGCGAGGTGGTAAATTATTCCAATAATTGATTAGCACAAAAGAATCAACTAGAACTGAGCAACGCACTGTACATTTATAAAGAAACATTATGGTGATGTGATTGGTTTACCAATCATAGTCTCCTTGCATTCCCTAATGGCTGCTTGCAGTCATGATTCACAGATGGGTAGTACCTCAATTGCAGTGGTGAGGTCTAGGCAGGGAAAATAACTAATGTGAATAATGCTGCCACACTTGGGGGCATGTAATGACATAGCACGCCTGGAGCAGGGACAGAACGGATTTCTTTAAATAAATAAAGCACATATATAAAATTAAGCACTGAGTGCTTGTCTTTTGAACACAGCTTTAGCACAGACTTAAAAACATCAGAATGTTGCAAGTCTTCCCTTAGATGCCGAACAATTCTAGTTAGTTCGGGCCTTACAAATATATTAATTAGCGAGGCATGGGCCATGCCCTGAGAGCCACTCCTGCCTGTGAAGCTCTGCAGCCTCCATACCCTGTATCCGAAACTAGTGCAGCAAAGGGCATGTGAGGAAGCCACATGCTGCACAACTTGTGACCCTCAGCAACCCCAATACACTGGCATTTAAGAGGCACAGTGGTCGTGACCCCTCTTCCACGTGGTCACTTGGTCCACACAAGATTACAGACTTAGCTCCCAGTGCTCCTTCAAGAAAGTGATCTTTTTAGGGGTGAGAGCAAAGCGCTCCATCCTTCTTCTAATCTCTCATTAGTGGGATTTTAACCACGCCCGTGTTATGTTAGTCACTATCATTAGTTTGTGGGCTTGCCTTTTAGAATTTGCTCATTTTCATTTGTGAAAGGCATGCGTAGGTCATTAATTTTTTCGGTGTTTGACTCTCCTCGACAGCAGCGGTAAACTACTCGAAACATACGAGGTTCCATGTTTTCAGTATGGTTTCTGGACTACTTTATTCTCTTTATTTCGCAGCACGATGGCGCTGCGTTTACACAGCTTGATCGCGCTCATTTTTTTCATTTAATGTGGCAAGAAAAGTCTGGTTAGGAGTTTATAACGCTAATAGATGTAACTCGACGTATTGCAAGATCTGTTGCATTGCAAATGTTTGTTTTCCATGCTGCTAGCTTTTTAAAAGCAGGAGCTGCAAATGGTGTCTCGGTGATTTGTGAAGCGAGCTCAGGGTAGTTACATTGCTCACATGCACATGCTCACATCCTACAGGGAACACTGCTGGCAGTTTTCCTAGGCTTTTGGTGGCACAAGCAGCTGCAGTACGAGGCTGCTTTGGCATGATTGTCAAAGTCAGCACGCAGGCTGGCAGGGTTTGCGCTGAGTCAGTCACTGGTCTTCAGTTCTTGCTTTTGAGTCTCTTCAGTGTCCTCCCTCTTCTTTCAGGCTTGCAGGATCTGATTTACTAGTGCCAGGGGTTCCCTTCAATACTGAATGTAGGGTTGTTAGGGGAGTATAGAACAATAGCCAATGGGCTACTTACCCCTGGTGTCACTACGCCCCCTGTATGACCACTTCATGTGGGAAGTGGGCATAAACCTGTCCCATAGTTCCTAGTTATGCCATCACCAAGATGGCAGACTTTTAAATTTCGTGCCCACTTCAGGCAGCTCCCTTTCAAGATGGAAATGACCTGAGGGGTGGACTCGCCTCTCTGACTACTCATTTTCCCACCTGTCCAGTTGCCAAATGGGCCTTTGGTCAGGGGGGTCTGCATCTCCTCTAAGGGAAGCCAGATCTGCTTACCAGGGGTGGTGGGCTCTTTGGAGACCCCTTTCCTTGGAATGCCGATTTGAAGGTCATCCTGTTGGGAGGAGTGCATTAACACCCCTGCTTGGCAGGCTTTGTTCCTGACCACCCAAGAGCGGAGGCTCTCACCCTTGGGAGTCAGAAACATGCCTGTTGGTGGCAGGCTGGCTAAAGCTAGTTGTCCAGTATTTCAGCAATTGGTAGGATTTCTAGGGGCTACCTCTAAGGTGCCCTCTTGGTGCACATACTAATAAATTCATCACTGTAGAATCAGTGAGGGTTTAATATTACAAGATGTTTGATACCAAACATCTCTAGTTTCAGTGAAGCCATCATGTAGCTGGGGAAGTCATGTTGACCAGTGTCCAACACATGCACTTAAAATGTGTAAGTCTATGTGTAAGAATCAGAGCAAGAAGACATAGCAGGGGCATATCTGCTTCTGCAGATGTGTCCACACATGTGATGTAATGCACCCTGCCTTAGTTCTGAAACGCCTGTTGTAGGGGTGACTTACATATATTGCATACAGTGTTACGGAACATGGCACACAGGCTGTGTACCATGTTGTGTTTTCTGTTTTAGCTGCATCAAGACACGAAGCCTGCAGTGGCAGTCTACATGAGCTAGGTGAGGGGCCCTGAGGGTGGCACAGTACATGCAGCCTTTGGGGAACCTCTTTGGTACCCATGCCCTGAGTATCAGGGGTACCATTTACTAGGACCCTACAGGGGTGCCAAAGGTACTGCCAATTGTACAGTTCTTAGAGAAAGAGATCTAGCACTGGGGACCTGGATAGCAGGAACTCAGTGCACATTCAGTCAAAATTGAATCACATACCAGGCAAAAAGTAGGGGTGACCGTGTCAAAAGGGGGCACTTTCCTACACCCCTTTGGGAGGATCTTCTGTCCCAGCAGCAGGGAGGTTTCCTCACACTCACCTGTCCACTCTCCGTCCTCTTGCGTAAAAGGCGAGTGGTGGCAGTTGACAGCTTCTGATCTTCCTCCTGGAGTCTCTAACGTCATCTTGGCAGCCAGGCGTTCTTCCACCAAAACAGTATACTCCTTCCATTGGAAGAAATTTGTAGCATGGTGCATAAAATGTCTGCTGATCCTCTTTCTGGGGTTCTTCTTTTCATTCTTTCCCTGGCCCTGGGCACTCTTAAGGGCAATTCATCTGCCAATACGGCCTTCTTGCAGTTGCCTGATTGAACTTCTTTAAGTTCCCTAAAGTCTTACTCATCTCTCCCCTCCTTCCCCATTCATCAAGCCTCAGTGGGACCTTAATTTGGTTCTAACACTTTTTGATGTGTGATCCTTTGGAGCCTCTCCTCATTGTTCCCTCAGGCTTCTGACTTTGAAAACAGCCTTCCTTGTGGCAATTACATCTGCCTGTCAATGGAGTAAGCTGCAGGCCTTGTCAACTAAGCCGCCTTACCTCTCTATATATTCAGACAAAACTGGTTCTTAACACAAGGGCCTATTTTCTTGCAGAAGTGTTTTCCCTCTTTCATGTATCCAACCACTCACCTTGCCTACTTGTTACACCCCCCCACATCTAACTAAGGAAGAGGAGAGAGACCCCCGCCTGGACCCAAAAAGAATATTGGCGTTCTAGCTTGATCGTACCCATGAGTTCCGGGTAGACGTCCAACAGTTCGTGGGGTATGTGGGTGCGAAGAAAGGTGGGGTGGTGCTGAAGCAAACTATCTCTCGTTGGGTCGTACTCCACATCAAGATCTACTACACACTGGCCAAAAATCAACCCCCTGAAGGCCCTTCTAAAAGGTACCCATGGTATCGGGGCCCTGTTGCCAGGGAAGGTTCCCAAGGGCTGCAGCTTGAATTATGCCTCCCTGGGGTACCCCTCACCAAGCACATGTACACTGCCTTTGTAGATTGTGTGCGCTGGTGGGGAGAAAAAGGCAAAGTCGACATGACACCCCTCTCGGTGTGCCATACCCACAAACCACTGCCTATGGCATAGGTGAGACACCTCTCTAGCAGGCCTTACAGCCCTAAGGCAGGGTGCACAATACTACAGGTGAGGGCATAGCTGCATGAGATATGATGATGATATCACCAAATGGTTCACAGCTTTTGAGAGGGCATGTGCAACCAGAAAAGTAAACACATCTCACTGGGGTGCTCTCCTTTGGGAAATGTTCACTGGAAAGTGTAGGAATAGATTCCTCACACTCTCTGGTAAAGATGCAGAATCCTATGACCTCATGAAGGCTACCCTGATTGAGGGCTTTGGATTCACAGGAGTACAGGGTTAGGTTCCGGGGGATCAGAAATCCTGGAGCCAGACCTGGGTTGATTTTGTTGACTTCTCAGTCAAAACACTAGATGGTTGGATAACTGGCAGTGGTGTATATGATTATGATGGGCTGTATAACCTGATTATGAAAGAACATCTGTTAAGTAATTGTCTCAATGACAAGCTGCATCAACATCTGGTAGACCTAGGTCCAATTTCTCCCCAAGAATTGGGAAAGAAGGCAGACCATTGTTTCAAGACTAGGGTGACCAAGACTTCCACAGGGGGTGACCAAAAGAAAGGGGTCACAAAGCCTCACCAGGGGAAGAGTGTTGAGAAATCCAAGGGAAAAAGTAGAGAGTCTTCTACAGGACCCCAAAAACCTGCTCAGGAGGGTGGGCCCAGAGACTCTTCACAGTCCTCAAATGGGTATAAGGGTAAAAACTTTTATCCCAAGAAGGCCTGGTGTCGCATCTGTACTCAGCATGGACACCAAACTGGAGACAACGCCTGTCCTTAGAAAAGTCCCACAACTAATTCTACTCCAGTTAGCACTGGAATAGCCAGTCTCCAGGTGGGATCAACAGTATGCCCAGAGGAAATCAGGGTTCACACTGAAGCTACATTAGTCTCTGAGGGTGGGGTGGACCTAGCCACACTTGCTGCCTGGTCGCCTAACCATCAAAATATACAGGCAGCAGCTCTTAATCAATGGGACTAGAGTAGAAGCCCTGAGGGATACAGGTGCCAGTGTCACCATGGTGGCAGACAAACCGGTTTCCCCAGCACAGGACCTGGCTGGACAGACATATATAGTCACCAATGCTGACAATCAGACTAAAGTGCATCCCATGGCAATGGTAACTTTAGAACAGGGAGGGGTCACTGGCCTGAAACAGGTGGTAGTCTCTTCTGCTATACCAGTAGAATTTCTGCTTGGAAATGATCTGGAGTCCTCGGCATGGGCTGAGGTAGAACTCAAAACCCATGCAACCATGCTGGGTATCCCTAAATTGGTGTGTGTCAAGACAAGGGCACAGTGCAAGGCTCAGGGTGAAAAAAAAGTGTTTTGGAGTCTGGAATAAAATGCCCAACCTTCCAAGGAAAGAAGACTGGGGAACCAGCTTCAGCACAGAGAAAGAAACAGAACCTCTCTTCTCAGGAAGAAGTTCTATCCCCTGAGGGAACTGAGTCCATGGAGCTAGAGCCTTACCAGGTTACTATTGGGCCCAGGGGAACCCTCAAGGGAACAGCTGTGCAAGGGGCAAGAAACTTGACCCTCTCATGAGGGCCTAAGACAGCAAGAAGCTGAACAAGAAAAAAGAAATGTCAGTGGAACACACAGGGTCTATTGGGAAGATGGACTCCTCTACACTGAGGCAAGAGATCCCAAACCTGGTGCCACTAGGAGAGTGGTAGTGCCTCAGGAGTTTAGGGAGTTCCTTCTGACCTTAGCCCATGACATTCCCCTTGCTGGGCATTTGGGACAAACCAAGACATGGGAGAGGTTAGTCAACCATTTCTATTGGCCCAATATGTCCCAAAAGGTAAAGGAGTTTTGTAAGAAAGAACATCTGTGTCACCTTTCAAGCCAGTGGTATGACAGGTGGCTATCCGAAGGCCCCCCTCATTCCACTTCCAGTGGGTACGGGTCCCCTTTGAAAGAGTGGGAGTGGATATAGTGGGTCCACTTGAACCTCCCACAGCCTCAGGGAATCAGTATATCCTAGTAGTAGTGGATCATGCTACTAAGTACCCCAAGGCAATTCCCCTTAGGTCCACTACTGCCCCTGCAGTAGCCAAAGCACTCATTGGTATTTTTACCAGAGTGGGATTTCCTAAGGAGGTGGTTTCTGACAGAGGTACCAACTTCATGTCAGCCTACCTAAAACACATGTGGAATGACTGTGGGGTGACACATTCACCACACCATACCATCCACAAACCAATGGTCTTGTTGAGAGATTTAACAAGACATTGAAGGGCATGATCATGGGGCTCCCTGAAAAACTCAAAAGGAGATGGGATGTCCTCTTGCCATGCCTGCTTTTCTCCTACAGAGAGGTACCTCAGAAGGGAGTAGGGTTTTCCCCCCTTTGAACTTCTGTTTGGCCATCCTGTTAGGGGACCACTAGCTCTTGTAAAAGAAGGCTGGGAGAGACCTCTCCATGAGCCTAAACAATATGTGGTGGACTATGCCATCCTTGAATGTAGACCTAGTACAGAGTCATGGAAAAGGCAAAAACCTTGAGGCCAGCGAACAACTCCAGAAGATGTGGTATGACCAGAAGGCTGCTATGGTTGAGTTTCAGCCAGGGCAGAAAGTCTGGGTTCTGGAGCCTGTGGCTCCTAGGGCACTTCAGGACAAATGGAGTGGCCCTTAACCAGTGCTAGAAAAGAAGAGTCAGGTCACCTACCTGGTGGACCCAGGCACTAGCAGGACCCCCAAGATGGTGATCCATGTTAACTGCCTCAAACTCTTACATGATAGGGCAGATGTAAACATGTTAATGGTTACATATGAGGACCAGGAAGCAGAGAGTGAACCTCTCCATGATCTCCTCTCCACTGACCCGAAGGATGGCACAGTAGAAGGAGTGATCTATTCAGACGCCCTCTCTGGCCAACAGCACACTGATTGCAGGCCAGACCTCCAGCAGTTTGCAGAACTCTTTTCCGTAACCCCTGGTCGGACTCACCTGTGTACCCATGATGTGGACACAGGAGACACCATGCCTGTCAAAAACAAAATATTCAGACAGTCTAACCAAGTTAAGGAAAGCATCAAATTGGAAGTCCACAAGATGCTGCAGTTGGGAGTGATTGAGCACTCTGAAAGTCCATGGGCTAGCCCAGTGGTCCTGGTCCCCAAACCTCACACAAAAGATGGCAAGAGAGAGATGAGGTTTTGTGTGGACTACAGAAGGCTTAATTCTGTCACCAAGACAGATGCTTACCCCATAGCAAGAGCAGATGAGTTAATTGATAAATTGGGTGCTGCCAGATACTTGAGTACCTTTGACTTAACAGCAGGGTACTGGCAAATGAGAATGGCACCAGGAGCAAAAGAGAAAACAGCATTCTCTACACCTGATGGCACTACCAGTTTACTGTGATGCCCTTTGGCTTAAAGAAAGCCCCTGCCACCTTCCAAAGGTTGGTGAACAAAGTCCTTGCTGGCTTGGAGTCCTTTAGTGCAGCTTATCTTGATGATATTGCTGTCCTTAGCCCCAGCTGGCAGGATCACCTGGTCCACCTGAAGAAGGTTTTGCAGCCCCTGCAAGCAGCAGGCCTCTCTATCAAGGCATCTAAATGTCAGATAGGGCAGGGTATTGTGGTTTACTTGGGACACCTTGTAGGTGGAGGCCAAGTTCAGCCACTCCAACCCAAGATCCAGACTATTCTGGACTGGGTAGCTCCAAAAACCCAGACTCAAGTCAGGGCATTCCTTGGCTTGACTGGGTACTATAGGAGGTTTGTGAAGGGATATGGATCAATAGTGACACCCCTCACAGAATGTACCTCCAAGCAAATGCCCAAGAAAGTTAACTGGACCATGGACTGTCAAAAGGCCTTTGACACCCTGAAGCAAGCAATGTGGACAGCACCAGTTTTGAAAGCTCCAGATTACTCCAAGCAGTTCATTGTGCAGACAGATGCCTCTGAACATGGGATAGGAGCAGTCCTGTCCCAAACAAATGATGATGGCCTTGACTAGCCTGTTGCTTTTATTAGCTGGAGGCTACTCCCCTGGGAGCAGCGTTGGAGTGCTATTGAGTGGGAGGCCTTTGCTGTGGTCTGGTCCCTGAAGAAGTTGAGACCATACCTTTTTGATACTCACTTCATAGTTCAAACTGACCACAAACCTCTCAGATGGCTAATGCAAATTAAAGGAGAAAACCCTAAACTGTTGAGGTGGTCCATATCCCTACAGGGAATGGACTTTATAGTGGAACACAGACCTGGGACTGCCCATGCCAATGCGGATGACCTTTGCAGGTTCTTCCACTTAGAAAATGAAGGCTCTCTTGGGAAAGGTTAGTCTCATCCTCTTTCATTTGGGGCCGGTTGTGTAAGGAAATGCCTCCTTGGCATGGTTACCCCCTAACTTTTTGCCTTTGCTGATCCTAAGTTTTGATTGAAAGTTTGCTGGGACCCTGCTAACAAGGCCTCAGCACCAGTGTTCTTTCCCTAAACTGTACCTTTGCTTCCACAGTTGGCACAGCCCTGGCACTCAGGTAAGTCCCTTGGAACTGGTACCCCTGGTACCAAGGGCTGCAGCATGTCTTATGCCACCATGGGGACCCCTCACTCAGCACATGCACTCTGCCTCGCAGCTTGTGTGTGCTGGTGGAGAGAAAATGACTAAGTTGACATGGCACTCCCCTCAGAGTGCCATGCCAGCCTCACACTGCCTGTGGCATAGGTAAGTCACCCCTCTAGCAGGCCTTACAGCCTTAAGGCAGGGTGCACTATACCACAGGTGAGGGCATATGTGCATGAGCACTATGCCCCTACAATGTCTAAGCAAAACCTTAGACATTGTAAGTGCAGGGTAGCCATAAGAGTATATGGTCTGGGAGTTTGTCAAACATGAACTCCACAGTTCCATAATGGCTACACTGAAATCTGGGAAGTTTGGTATCAACATTCTCAGCACAATAAATGCACACTGATGCCAGTGTGGGAGTTATTGTAACATGCACCCAGCGGGCATCTTAGAGATGCCCCCTGAATACCAATCCAACTTCTAGTGTAGGCTGACCAGTTTCTGTCAGCCTGCCACACACCAGTCATGTTGCTGGCCACATGGGGAGAGTGCCTTTGTCACACTGTGACCAGGAGCAAAGCGTGTACTGGGTGGAGGTGCTTCTCACCTCCCCCTGCAAGAACTGTAACACCTGGCGGGGAGCCTCAAAGGCTCACCCCTTTTGTTACCACGCCCCAGGACATCCCAGCTAGTGGAGATGCCCGCCCTCCGGCCACTGCCCCCACTTTTGGAGGTAAGCCTGGAGGAGATCATTAAAAAAACAAGGAGGTGTCACCCACCAGTCAGGACAGCCCCTAAGGTGTCCTGAGCTGAGGTGACCCCTGCCTTTAGAAATCCTCCATCTTGGGTTTGGAGGATTTCCCCAATAGGATTAGGGATGTGCCCCCTGCCCACAGGGAGGAGGTACAAAGAGGGTGTAGCCACCCTCAAGGACAGTAGCCATTGGCTACTGCCCTACCAGATCTAAACACACCCCTAACTTCAGTATTTAGAGGCACCCCAGAACCTAGCAAACGAGATTCCTGCAACCTGAAGAAAGAAGGAGGACTGCTGACCTACAAGCCTGCAGAGAAGACATAAGACAACAACTGCTTTGGCCCCAGCCCTACCGGCCTGTCTCCGGACTCGAAAACCTGCAACCAGCGACGCATCCGACAGGGACCAGCGACCTCTGAAACCTCAGAGGGCTGCCCTGGACTTAAGTACCAAGAAACTCCAGTGAGCAGCGGCCCTGCTCAACAACAGCAACTTCTTTGCAACAAAGAAGCAACTTTCAAAGACTTCACATTTCCCGCCTTGAGACTTCACACTCTGCACCCAACACCCCCGGCTCGAGATCCAGAGAACAAACACCACAGGGAGGACTCCCCGGTGACTGCGAGCCCGTGAGTAGCCTGAGACGACCCCCCTGAGCCCCCACAGTGACACCTGCAGAGAGAATCCAGAGGCTCCCCCTGACTGCCTGTAACAAAGAACCGATGCCTGGAACCAGCACTGCACCCGCAGCCCCCAGGACCTGAAGAAACCGAACCTCAGCGCTGGAGTGACCCCCAGGCGACCCTTTACCTAGCCTAGGTGCTGGCTGTCCCGAGAAGCCCCCACTGTGCCTGCCTGCACCGCTAGAGTGACCCCCAGGTCCCTCCATTGATTCCTATCTGAAACCCGATGCCTGCTTTGCACACTGCACCCGGCCGCCCCTGTGCCGCTGAGGGTTTGTTTTGTGTGCCTACTTGTGTCTCTCCCCCCCCACCCCACCCCCAGTGCTCTACAAAACCCCCCTGGTCTGCCCCCCGAGGACACGTGTACTTACCTGCTGGCAGACTGGAACCGGAGCACCCCTGTTCTCCATAGGTGCCTATGTGTTTTGGGCACCTCTTTGACCTCTGCACCTGATCGGCCCTGAGCTGCTGGTGTGGTAACTTTGGGGTTGCCTTGAACCCCCAACGGTGGGCTGCCTATGCCCAGGAACTGAGACTTTTAAGTGTTTTACTCACCTCACAAACTAATCTTTACTTACCTCCCCTAGAACTGTTGACTTTTGCACTGTGTCCACTTTTAAAATAGCTTATTGTCATTTTAACAAAGACTGTATATGATATTGCTTTTATTCAAAGTTCCTAACTTACCTGTGTGAAGTACCATGCATTTTATGTGTTTACTTCAAATCCTGAACCTGTGGTTCCTAAAATGAACTAAGAAGATATATTTTTCTAGATAAAAACCTATTGGCTTGGGGTACGTCTTTGAGTGTGTGTTCCTCATTTATTGCCTGTGTGTGTGTGTACAACAAATGCTTAACACTACCCTCTGATAAGCCTACTGCTCGACCTCACTACCACAAAATAGAGCATTAGAATTATCTAATTTTGCCACTATCTTACCTCTAAGGGGAACCCTTGGACTCTGTGCACACTATTTCTTACTTTGAAATAGTATATACAGAGCCAACTTCCTACCAAGAGCACAAAAAAACCAATGGTTTTAACCGAGAACTGTGACTGGAGGTGAGTGTCTGAAAAGTTTCAGCACTCCGCCCATCATCTTGTTGTGTTGCTGTTTGCCCTGAGTGGCCAGGGTATGCCCAGACATGGGTCCTTTGCTCAGTATGCCACTGTGTTCAAGTTAGCCTTGCTGATGAGGAGTGATATTCTGAAACTGATCCCAGGATGTTTGTTTCTGGTCCAGGGAGGACCTGACCTGTCAGTTCGGGCTGGACTGTTCCCATGAGGAGCAGGGTCAAGACTGATTTGCATATGGTTGGGGACAAACTTGGGTGGCATGGTGAGCAAAAGAACAATGGACTTTACCGAGATCTATGACTGGGGGTGAGTGTCTCAAAAGTTTCAGCACTCCGTCGATCCTCTTGTGCTGCTTTAGTAATCCATAGTCAATCCTCTTGTGTTGCTTTGGTAATTCATAGACAACTCGCCTGTTTTCTGGTAATGCTTCAAGAGTGGGCACTAAATTAGTTGTGATTCTTTATTTTTCTTAGCTGTCAAAACAAACTGTGAGTTGACAGTGTCAATTTCCTGTCGAATAAGACCTGGACTTCGGAGCTATGTTTTATTCTTAATGGTTTAAACCTAAGAAGAGATAAGATATCTACTAGGCAGTTTACAAAATATTTTTGAGAAATGTACATTTCTGTCTATAAAACTGGACCCCCCATGCAGGTGGAAATGTTCTAGTGTATATTAAAGGTAACAAAGAAAAATCTTATTGTGGTTTGGATTACAAGTAACTCTTCAATTTCAGAAGACCGCCAACAGATCATTCCGTGACTCCATTCTGAAACAAAATATGTTCTGGAGCACGGTTTGAAACTTTTTCTTGGAGATCAAATGTTCTAATATATGAATCAAAATGAAATACAGGTGCCAATTAACCCACCCTTCTTTGTCTACCTACACAAAGTATGAACCATATATATATATATATATATATATATATATATATATATATATATATATATATATGTTCGATGGCATGTGTAGCTGCAGATACACATGCTGTGCACATCCCGCCATCTGGTGTTGGGCTCGGAGTGTTACAAGTTGTTTTTCTTCGAAGAAGTATTTTCGAGTCACGAGATCGAGAGACTCCTCCCATTTCGGCTCCATTGCGCATGGGCGTCGACTCCATCTTAGATTGTTTTTTTTCCGCCATCGGGTTCGGACGTGTTCCTTTTCGCTTCGGGTTTCGGTTCGGAAAGTTAGTTAGAATCTCGGAAAAATCATCTGTATTGTTGCGTTCGGTATCGGGTTAGTTATAACAGATCGACACCGACTTTTGAAGAGCTCCGGTGGCCCTTCGGGGTTTTTTCGATCCCCCGTCGGGGCCTGGTCGGCCCGGCCACGTGTCTCTTCAAGGCTGATGGAACGGACCCCATTCCACTTCTGCCCAAAATGCCATAACAAGTATCCATATACAGATCAGCATCTGGTCTGTAACTTGTGTTTGTCGCCAGAACACAAGGAAGATACTTGTGAAGCCTGTCGAGCGTTTCGGTCCAGGAAGACACTAAGAGACCGAAGAGCAAGAAGACTGCAAATGGCGTCGGCGCCGACAGGACAAGGGCGTTTCGAGGAGGAAGAAGAAACCTTCTCCATCCAGGAATCGGATTCGGATGAGATCGATCCCGAAGAAACGCCGAAAACCGTGAGTAAGACGTCAAAACATAAAACTCACGAGAAGACCACAAAAGCCCAGGGGACGCCACCGCCAACAGGCCATGGCTTAACCCGAAAAATAGGTGACCGATCATCGGCACCGAAAAAGGGCACGCTTGTGTCGAAGTCATCCGACTCCAGTCGAGATACCGCCACACAGCAATCTCGGGCCCGAGATAGCGGTTCCGAGCAGGTTTGGCACAGAGACAGCGGCACCGAAATGATTCAGCACCGAGAGTCAACGACGCTGAAAATGAAAAAGGTTTCGTCGGAACCTAAAAAAGTAGCCGAAAAGGTTTCGATACCGAAACATCCGGCCTTGGAACCGAAATCAAGTTCCTACACAGAGGAACAAGGAATGTCCTCACAAATGAAAATACATAGATTAGGACAGGAATTAGAGACAATGGAGCCAGACTACACCCAAAGAAGGCTCCACATCCAAAAAGAAACAGGGAAGATCAGCACTTTCCCTCCTATTAGGATGAAACGCAAACTTGGCTTCCAGGAGAAAGACAAGCAGCCACAGGCAAAGGTGGCTAAACAAGTAAGCCCGCCACCGTCTCCACAACTATCGCCGCAAACATCACCGGTAGCCACTCCACCTATGATGCAATCCCCGACTCATACAGGAATGAGTCAAGATGACCCTGACGCGTGGGACCTTTATGATGCGCCAGTGTCAGATAATAGTCCTGACTGTTATCCAGCTAGACCGTCGCCACCAGAAGATAGTACAGCCTACGCACAGGTGGTGTCGAGGGCAGCAGCATTTCATAATGTCAGCCTGCATGCAGAGCCCATTGAAGACGACTTTCTATTTAATACATTGTCGTCCACACACAGCCAGTACCAGAGTCTTCCCATGCTACCCGGAATGCTAAAACACTCCAAACAAGTGTTTGAGGAGCCTGTAAAAGGAAGGGCAATTACTCCAAGAGTGGAGAAAAAATATAAACCGCCACCAACAGACCCCGTGTACATCACACAACAGCTAACACCGGACTCAGTTGTAGTAGGGGCAGCTCGCAAGAGAGCAAACTCACACACCTCAGGAGATGCACCACCTCCAGATAAAGAAAGTTGAAAATTCGACGCAGCAGGCAAAAGGGTGGCGGCACAGGCAGCAAACCAGTGGCGTATTGCAAACTCACAGGCTTTGTTGGCCAGATACGATAGGGCTCATTGGGACGAAATGCAACACTTTATAGAACATTTGCCCAAGGAGTTCCAAAAAAGAGCACAGCAAGTAGTGGAAGAAGGACAGAGTATCTCCAACAATCAGATACGGTCAGCAATGGACGCAGCAGACACAGCTGCTAGAACTGTCAACACAGCAGTGACAATAAGGAGACATGCATGGCTGCGTACTTCAGGATTTAAACCGGAAATACAGCAAGCTGTGCTGAATATGCCATTTAACAGACAGCAGTTGTTTGGGCCGGAGGTGGACACTGCTATCGAAAAACTTAAGAAAGACACTGATACGGCCAAAGCCATGGGCCCACTCTACTCAGCACAGAGCAGAGGCACATTTCGAAAAACACAGTTTCGAGGGGGGTTTCGAGGGCAAAGCACAGAACCCACAACCTCACAAACAAGGCCCACTTATCAGAGCCAATATCTGCGGGGAAGTTTTCGGGGACAATATAGAGGGGGACAGTTCCCAAAAAGTAGAGGGAAGTTCCAAAGCCCCAAAACTCCTCAAAAGAAGCAGTGACTTCCAAGTCACACATCCCCAACACATAACACCTGTGGGGGGGAGACTAAGCAAATTTTACAAACATTGGGAGGAGATAACAACAGACACTTGGGTACTGGCAATTATCCAGCATGGTTATTGCATAGAATTTCTCAAATTCCCTCCAAACGTCCCACCAAAAACACACAATATGTCAAAACAACATATAGATCTTCTAGGACTAGAAGTTCAGGCATTGCTACAAAAAGAAGCAATAGAATTAGTACCAAACCAACAGAAAGGAACAGGAGTTTACTCTCTGTACTTTCTCATACCCAAAAAAGACAAAAGTCTGAGACCTATATTAGATCTCAGAACATTAAATACCTACATCAAATCAGATAACTTTCACATGGTGACATTACAGGACGTAATCCCACTGCTCAAACAACAAGACTACATGACAACACTAGACCTAAAGGATGCATATTGCCATATACCGATACATCCTTCACACAGAAAGTACTTAAGGTTTGTATTCCAAGGGGTACATTACCAATTCAAGGTGTTGCCTTTCGGAATAACAACTGCGCCAAGAGTTTTTACAAAGTGCCTAGCAGTCGTAGCTGCACATATCAGAAGGCAGCAAATACATGTGTTCCCGTACCTAGACGATTGGTTAATCAAAACCAACACGCTAGAACGGTGTTCACAACACACAAAGTATGTCATAGAAACCCTCCACAAACTAGGTTTCTCAATCAACTACACAAAGTCACACCTTCTGCCGTGTCAAACACAGCAATACTTAGGGGCGACAATCAATACAGCAAAAGGGATTGCCACTCCAAGTCCACAAAGGGTTCAGGCATTTCACAATGTAATACAGGCCATATATCCAAAACAAAAAATACAAGTCAAAATGGTGATGAAACTACTAGGCATGATGTCCTCATGCATAGCCATTGTCCCAAACGCAAGGTTGCACATGCGGCCCTTACAACAGTGCCTAGCATCACAATGGTCACAGGCACAGGGTCAACTTCTAGATCTGGTGTTGATAGACCGCCAAACATACACCTCGCTTCAATGGTGGAAAAGTATAAATTTAAACCAAGGGCGGCCTTTCCAAGACCCAGTGCCACAATATGTAATAACGACAGATGCCTCCATGATAGGATGGGGAGCACACCTCAATCAACACAGCATCCAAGGACAATGGGACAGTCAGCAAAAACAGTTTCACATAAATCACTTAGAACTATTGGCAGTATTTCTAGCGCTGAAAGCATTTCAACCCATAATAAGCCACAAACACATTCTTGTCAAAACAGACAACATGACAACAATGTATTACCTAAACAAACAGGGAGGGACACACTCAACACAGTTGTGTCTCCTGGCACAGAGAATATGGCATTGGGCGATTCACAACCACATTCGCCTAATAGCACAATTTATTCCAGGAATTCAGAATCAGTTAGCAGACAATCTCTCTCGGGATCACCAACAGATCCACGAATGGGAGATTCACCCCCAAATACTGAACACTTACTTCCAGAGTTGGGGAACACCACAAATAGATCTATTTGCAACAAAGGAAAACGCAAAATGCCAAAACTTCGCATCCAGGTACCCACAACATCAGTCTCAGGGCAATGCGTTATGGATGAGTTGGTCAGGGATATTTGCTTACGCTTTTCCCCCTCTCCCACTCCTTCCATATCTGGTAAACAATTTGAGTCAAAACAAACTCAAACTCATACTAATAGCGCCAACATGGGCAAGACAACCTTGGTACACAACACTACTAGACCTATCAGTAGTGCCTCATGTCAAACTACCAAACAGACCAGATCTGTTAACGTAACACAAACAACAGATCAGACACCCAAATCCAGCATTGTTGAATCTAGCAATTTGGCTCCTGAAGTCCTAGAGTTCGGACACTTAGACCTTACACAAGAATGTATGGAGGTCATAAAACAAGCTAGGAAACCTACCACTAGACATTGCTATGCAAATAAGTGGAAGAGATTTGTTTATTACTGTCATAATAATCAAATTCAACCCTTACACGCATCTACCAAAGATATCGTTAAATACTTACTACATTTGCAAAAGTCAAAGCTAGCTTTTTCTTCCATTAAGATACATCTTACCGCAATTTCAGCTTACCTGCAAATTACGCACTCAACTTCACTGTTTAGGATACCAGTCATAAAAGCGTTTATGGAAGGCCTAAAGAGAATTATACCACCAAGAACACCACCAGTTCCTTCATGGAACCTCAACATTGTCTTAACGCGACTCATGGGTCCACCTTTTGAGCACATGCACTCTTGTGAAATGCAATACTTAACATGGAAAGTTGCATTTTTAATTGCCATCACATCTTTAAGAAGAGTGAGTGAAATTCAAGCATTTACCATACAAGAACCATTTATTCAAATACACAAGCATAAAGTAGTTCTACAGACAAATCCTAAATTTTTACCAAAAGTCATATCACCGTTCCACTTGAATCAAACAGTAGAATTACCAGTGTTCTTCCCACAGCCAGATTCTGTAGCTGAAAGAGCACTACATACATTAGATATCAAAAGAGCGTTAATGTACTACATTGACAGAACAAAACTAATTCGAAAAACAAAACAATTATTTATTGCTTTCCAAAAACCTCATACAGGAAATCCAATTTCTAAACAAGGCATTGCTAGATGGATAGTTAAATGCATTCAAACCTGTTATCTTAAAGCAAAAAGAGAACTGCCTATTACACCAAAGGCACACTCAACTAGAAAGAAAGGTGCTACCATGGCCTTTCTAGGAAATATTCCAATGACCAAAATTTGTAAGGCAGCTACTTGGTCTACGCCTCATACATTTACTAAACACTACTGTGTAGATGTGTTAATAGCACAACAAGCCACAGTAGGTCAAGCAGTACTACGAACATTGTTTCAAACAACTTCAACTCCTACAGGCTGAACCACGGCTTTTGGGGAGATAACTGTTTACTAGTCTATGCACAGCATGTGTATCTGCAGCTACACATGCCATCGAACGGAAAATGTCACTTACCCAGTGTACATCTGTTCGTGGCATTAGTTGCTGCAGATTGACATGCGCCCACCCGCCTCCCCGGAAGCCTGTAGCCGTTTAGAAGTTGATCTTGAACATTTGTAAATTTGTAAATATATTACTTTAAACTACATTATGTACATACGTATTCACTCCATTGCATGGGCACTATTACTAGCATACACAACTCCTACCTCACCCTCTGCGGGGAAAACAATCTAAGATGGAGTCGACGGCCATGCGCAATGGAGCCGAAATGGGAGGAGTCCCTCGATCTCGTGACTCGAAAAGACTTCTTCGAAGAAAAACAACTTGTAACACTCCGAGCCCAACACCAGATGGCGGGATGTGCACAGCATGTGAATCTGCAGCAACTAATGCCACGAACAGATGTACACTGGGTAAGTGACATTTTCCATATATATACATATATATATACATATATATATATAATAATAGTTGTAAACAATTTTGGCTAATTATGTTTGGCTAGAAATAGCACAGTTGTTACCGCCAAGTTTAGTCAGTTACTGGATAGTACTGTCTTAACTAGAATTATCCTTTAAATACTGTTGCACCAATCAAGGCTCGAGGCACTCAAGTAAATTAAATTTGTCATACTGGATCTGGAGATTTTAATTTGAGTAGTATCCTAGCTCGTCGTTAGGTGGTGTTGGTTGACATTTTTGGCTTTTTGGTCACCGTGTTGACGTCGGGAGTCGTATATAGACGCCTCTGCACAGTGATGTGAGTTATTTTCTTTCTGCGCAACACGCTGATCCGTAGAGAGCTACCCTGGTCAATTTTTTACCCACTTTGAAACTCTTGGTGAGTTTTTGGTGAAGTTTCTGGTCCGTCGAGGATGTCCCCGAAGACCGGTTTCAAGCCTTGCAAGGCATGCCACCACATGTCATCGTGACGGATCCGCACCGGATCTGTTTGTGGTGCCCAGCGTGCGACCACGACCTAAAGTTATGCTCCAAGTGCCAGGCCATGCGCTTCCTCAAGCTTATGGCGGCCCGGCGCTCAACTCCGCATCAGTCTTTGTCTTGCTTGAGAGGAAGGTCTCGAGACTGTTTGCAGAATCACCACCACTCGTCATTCTCCAAGTCTTCGGGTTACTCAGGTGTAAGAAGAAGTTGGCTAGGTATCTTTTGACTGCACCCTGTCGCTCAGCTGATGTGACGCCAGGGGAGCGTCGAAGCTCTAGGCCTCCATCCTTGGAGCCTACTTCTGTGTCCGCTCCACACCTCCCTGACTTCTGGGAGCCAGAGTGAACCCTGTCCAATTGAAAGAATTCTATGAGGCCATGCGTCTCATTTTTGAGCAGTCTCACCCCCCACTTTGGGCACTTCGGCTTTGGATCCTTCAGGTTGTATTCCGGCGGCTCCGACCCCGGACACTGAGGTCCCCTCCGGATGCGCTACCCGATCCGTACTGATGCCAGTTATACCTTTGAGACATTCCCCGACACCAGTTCGACCGTCGATGCTCCCAACGTTGGTTGTGCCCACGATCCTCATCCCCGATGAGTCAGAGCGGCGTTGGCTGACGCCGCCCTCTTCTTCGCTTTGGTGTATTCACCCCGGTTGGATTCAGACCCTTTTTCTTATGGGTATGATTAGGGAGACGGATTGGAGGGGTCACTGGACTCCTATGAATACCAGGACGACCCTAATATGGACTGGGCACAGGAATTGGGCGCGGTCAGTGGTCTGGATACTACTCCAGGCGCTGGCATACTTTCTCCTCCTACTGTGGCTACGACGTAGGGAGCCACTTATTCAATGGTTGTCAGTAGGGCAGCTGAGGTCCTTGGACTTGAACCGCCTACTGTTAAAGTCACGTCTAATCTCCTGACAGAGGTGCTTCAACCACAGACTTTCACATCTGAGCCTCTCCTTCCTTTCAGTGAAGCCCTCTGATGTCCTCGGTACTTGGTCCAGACCCAGCAACAGGACGATCATTTGCCATCAGCTCACCGCAAACTCCCCTATATTCCTGTCCCAACACCCTACGCCTGAGAGCCTTGTTATCCAGGAATCCTCGTCATCTGGCGCATTCCCTTCTGCACCTCCAGATCGTGAATCAAAGAGACTGGACCAACCTGGGAAGATGATGTTTCGTCTGCATTGCGGTCAGTGAACACCGCATGCCTTTTGGGCTGTTCTACTCACTCCCTGTGGGACACCTTTGCTCATTTCTTGCTGTGGATACCGGAGGAGGCCCGGACTATCCTCTCCCAAGCAATTGTTGATGGGAGAGATGTGGCGAAGTTCACTATTCGATGTGGGCTGGACACAACTGGCTCTCTGGGTAGATTGGTTGCGTCGACGGTGGCTTTGAGGCGCCATGCCTGGTTGTGGACATCTGGTTTCTCCGGGGATGTCCAACAGACTGTTATGGACATGCCCTTTGATGGCACCCATCTCTTTGGAGCCAAGGAGGATTCGGCGCTTGAGAGGTTCAAGAACTCCCTGGCTATTGCTCGGTGCCTCAGGCTTTCATCTGCCCCTTGTCCCCAACAGTCCACCTTTCGTCCCTTTTGTGGCCACGGAAGGGGCTCCCTGTTGCATACCTTTCCCTGCCACTGTGCCACACATGCTGTTCAGCCACTGTGTGGCTGTGGATGCGGACTCCCACGGGCTCGTGGGACAGGGAACCAGAGGTCTGCCCAGTTTACCCCTGCTGCAGCCTCCAAGCCTTCCTAGTCCATCCCCCCATTCCAGACCAGTTGGCGGCAGGATTCGCCACCACCAGCCCCATTGGGAATCCATCACTACAGATAGGTGGGTTTTGCCGATTGTCCGAAGGGGCTACTCCCTCCCCTTCGAGACTGCCTTTCTGGTCATGCTTTCATCCTATGGCCGCCTACCAGAGGATCATCTGACAGTTCTCCGTGAGGAAGTCGCAGCCCTCTCGGCCTAGAGAGCCATAGAGAGGGTCCCTGCTCAAGAAGTAGGTTGTTGTTCCCGTTACTTTTTGGTGCCAGACAAGGACTTGCGTCCTATCCTAGACCTTCAGTCCCTTCTCTTCCTCAAAAAGGAGAAGTTCAGAATGCTCACCCTGGCTCAGGTCCTGTTTGCCTTGGGCTCAGGAGACTGGATGGTAATGTTGGACTTGCAGGACGCTTATTGCCATATCCCTGTCTTGCCTGCCTACAGACATTACCTATGTAGGTCATAAGCACTTTCAATTTACCGTGCTTCTGCTTGGCCTTACCAGCGCCCCTAGGGTGTTTACGAAAGTGATGGCGGTGGTTGCAGCTCATCTGTGCAGGTTGAGGGTTTCAGCCTTCCTGTACCTCGACGACTGGCTGTTGAAGCCAGACACGCCCTAGAAAGTTGTCTCCCACCTTTAGACTACAGTGAACCTCCTGCATACACTGGGATTCACAATAAACGTGCTGAAGTTACACCTGACTCCCTCTCAGACGTTCCCTTTCATTGGAGCTGATCTGGACAGTGCAGTTTTGGGCCTATTCTCTGGAAAAGGGAGTCCAGGATATTCAGGCTATGATTCCAATGTTTCAGCCTCTATCCCGGGTTTCGGTGAGAATGACTCTGAGACTGCCTGGCCTCATGGTCTCCTGCATACTGCTAGTGACACATGCCAGATGGCATATGCGGGCTCTGCAGTGGGACTTGAAGTTCCAGTGGGCGCAGCATCAGGGAAATCTCTCCGACCTGGTCCAGATCTCAGAAGGGACTGCGAAAGACCTGCAGTGGTGGCTTTCGAATCAGGATTGGGTCAACAGCAGATCCCTCTCCCTTCCCCAACCAGACCTGTCAGTAGTGACAGATGTGTTACTCCTGGGATGGGACGGCCACATGAGAGAGGTGAAGATCAGAGGTCTCTTGTCTCCGGCGGAGTCTGTACTCCACATCAGTCTTTTGGAGCTTCGAGTGATCAGGCTTGCATTGAAAGCATTCCTTCCCTCTCTGTAGGAAGTTGGCTCTGTATGTACTATTTCAAAGTAAGAAATAGCATGCACAGAGTCCAAGGGTTCCCATTAGAGGTAAGATAGTGGCAAAAAGAGATCATTCTAATGCTCTATTTTGTGGTAGTGTTGTCGAGCAGTAGGCTTATCAGAGGGTAGTGTTAAGCATTTGTTGTACACACACAGGCAATAAATGGGGAACACACACTCAGACAATTCCAGGCCAATAGGTTTTTATATAGAAAAATATCTTTTCTTAGTTTATTTTAAGAACCAAAGGTTCAAGATTTACAAACAATACTTTAAATGAAAGGTATTTCACTTAGGAACTTTAGGAACTTTGAATTAGCAAAATAGCATATACAGTTTTCACACAAATGGCAAATAGCTATTTTAAAACTAGACAGTGCAATTTTCAACAGTTCCTGGGGGAGGTAAGTGTTTGTTAGATTTGCAGGTAAGTAAACCACCTACAGGGTTCAAAGTTGGGTCCAAGGTAGCCCACCGTTGAGGGTTCAGGGCAACCCCAAAGTTACCACACCAGCAGCTCGGGCCGGTCAGGTGCAGAGGTCAAAGTGGTGCCCAAAACACATAGGCTTCAATGGAGAAGGGGGTGTCCCGGTTCCAGTCTGCCAGCAGGTAAGTAACCGCGTCTTCGGAGGGCAGAACAGGGGGGTTTTGTAGGGCACTGGGGGGGACATAAGTCAGCACAAAAAGTACACCCTCCGCGGCACGGGGGCGGGCGGGTGCAGTGTGCAAACAGGCGTCGGGTTCGCAATAGGTTTCAATGAGAGACCAAGGGGTCTCTTCAGCGATGCAGGCAAGGGGGGGGCTCCTCGGGGTAGCCACCACCTGGGTAAGGGAGAGGGCCACCTGGGGGTCGCTCCTGCACTGGAGGTCGGATCCTTCAGGTCCTGGGGGCTGCGGGTGCAGTGTCTTTACCAGGCGTCGGGTCTTTGAAGCAGGCAGTTGCGGTCAGGGGGAGCCTCGTGATTCCCTCTGCAGGCGTCGCTGTGGGGGCTCAGGGGGGGTCAACTCTGGCTACTCACGGTCTTGTAGTCGCCGGGGAGTACTCCCTGGGGTGTTTGTTCTCCACAAGTTGAGCCAGGGGCGTCGGGTGCAGAGTGCAAAGTCTCACGCTTCCGGCGGGAAACGTGTGTTGTTTCAAAGTTGCTTCTTTGTTGCAAAGTTGCAGTCTTTGTGGAACAGAGCCGCTGTCCTCGGGAGTTCTTGGTCCTTCTAGATGCAGGGTAGTCCTCTGAGGCTTCAGAGGTCGCTGGACCCTGTGGAACGCGTCGCTGGAGCAGTGTCTTTAGAAGTGGGGAGACAGGCCAGTAGAGCTGGGGCCAAAGCAGTTGGTGTCTCCGTCTTCTCTCCAGGTATTTCAGCTCAGCAGTCCTTCTTCGTCTTAGGTTGCAGGAATCTATCTTGCTGTGTTCTGGGAGCCCCTAAATACTCGATTTAGGGGTGTGTTTAGGTCTGGGGGGTTAGTAGCCAATGGCTACTAGCCCTGAGGGTGGCTACACCCTCTTTGTGCCTCCTCCCTGAGGGGAGGGGGGCACATTCCTATCCCTATTGGGGGAATCCTCCATCTGCAAGATGGAGGATTTCTAAAAGTCAGAGTCACCTCAGCTCAGGACACCTTAGGGGCTGTCCTGACTGGCCAGTGACTCCGTTTTGTTTTTCTCATTATCTCCTCCGGCCTTGCCACCAAAAGTGGGGCCGTGGCCGGAGGGGGAGGGCAACTCCACTAGCTGGAGTGCCCTGGGGTGCTGTAACAAAGGGGGTGAATCACCGCCAGGTGTTACAGTTCCTTCAGGGGGAGGTGAGAAGCACCTCCGCCCAGTACAGGCTTTGTTCCTAGCCACAGAGTGACAAAGGCACTCTCCCCATGTGGCCAGCAACATGTCTGGTGTGTGGCAGGCTGCTAAAACTAGTCAGCCCACACTGGTAGTCGGTTAAGGTTTCAGGGGGCACCTCTAAGGTGCCCTCTGGGGTGTATGTTACAATAAAATGTACACTGGCATCAGTGTGCATTTATTGTGCTGAGAAGTTTGATACCAAACTTCACAGTTTTCAGTGTAGCCATTATGGTGCTGTGGAGTTCGTGCATGACAGACTCCCAGACCATATACTCTTATGGCTACCCTGCACTTACAATGTCTAAGGTTTTGCTTAGACACTGTAGGGGCATAGTGCTCATGCACTTATCCCCTCACCTATGGTATAGTGCACCCTGCCTTAGGGCTGTAAGGCCTGCTAGAGGGGTGACTTATCTATACCTATAGGCAGTGTGAGGTTGGCATGGCACCCTGAGGGGAGTGCCAGGTCGACTTAGTCGTTTTATTCCCACTAGCACACACAAGCTGTCAAGCAGTGTGTCTGTGCTGAGTGAGGGGTCCCCGGGTTGGCATAAGACATGCTGCAGCCCTTAGAGACCTTCCCTGGCATCAGGGCCCTTGGTACCAGAGATACCAGTTACAAGGGACTTACCTGGATGCCTGGGTGTGCCAATTGTGGAAACAAAGGTACAGGTTAGGGAAAGAACACTGGTGCTGGGGCCTGGTTAGCAGGCCTCAGCACACTTTCAAATCATAACTTGGCATCAGGAAAGGCAAAAAGTCAGGGGGTAACCATGCCAAGGAGGCATTTCCTTACACTCTCTCAAAGCGAAAGTGGTGCAGGTGTTTACGGACAACACTACCGCCATGTGGTACTGCAACAAAGAGGACAGAGTGGGATCCTAGACCCTTTGTCAGGAGGCTCTGCGCTTCTGGATATGGCTGGCACATCAGAGCATTTCCCTGGTGGTTCAGCATCTGGCGGGATTTCTGAATGCCTGAGGAGATGAACTCAGCTGTCGAAGCATAGATGATCACAAGTGGCGTCCCCATTAGGCGGTGGTGCGAGACCTCTTTCAGCAGTGGGGAAAGCCTTGGTTAGATCTGTTTGCCTCAGCAGAAAATGCACAATGTCAGCTGTTTTGCGCATTGGAGTTTCGAAGGCTCGGCCACGCTTTTCATCTTGAGTGGAACTCCAGCCTCCTTTCCGCCTATACCATTTCTGAACAGAGTTCTGAAGAAGATCAAAAACGACCGGCCCCAAGTAATCTTGGTGGCTCTGGACTGGGCACGGAGAGTATGGGTATCCAGAGCTACTGAGCATGGCCACCGATCCTTCACTCAGCCTGCACCTTCAGGAGTATTGTAGGAAGTTGGCTCTGTATGTGCTATTTCAAAGTAAGGAATAGCATGCACAGAGTCCAAGGGTTCCCCTTAGAGGTAAAATAGTGGTAAAAAGAGATAATACTAATGCTCTATTTTGTGGTAGTGTGGTCGAGCAGTAGGCTTATCCAAGGAGTAGTGTTAAGCATTTGTTGTACATACACATAGACAATAAATGAGGTACACACACTCAGAGACAAATCCAGCCAATAGGTTTTGTTATAGAAAAATATCTTTTCTTAGTTTATTTTAAGAACCACAGGTTCCAATTTAACATGTAATATCTTGTTTGAAAGGTATTGCAGGTAAGTACATTAGGAACTTTGAATCATTTCAATTGCATGTATACTTTTCAAGTTATTCACAAATAGCTATTTCAAAAGTGGACACAGTGCAATTTTCACAGTTCCTGGGGGAGGTAAGTATTTGTTAGTTTTACCAGGTAAGTAAGACACTTACAGGGTTCAGTTCTTGGTCCAAGGTAGCCCACCGTTGGGGGTTCAGAGCAACCCCAAAGTTACCACACCAGCAGCTCAGGGCCGGTCAGGTGCAGAGTTCAAAGTGGTGCCCAAAACGCATAGGCTTCAATGGAGAGAAGGGGGTGCCCCGGTTCCAGTCTGCCAGCAGGTAAGTACCCGCGTCTTCGGAGGGCAGACCAGGGGGGTTTTGTAGGGCACCGGGGGGGGACACAAGCCCACACAGAAATTTCACCCTCAGCGGCGCGGGGGCGGCCGGGTGCAGTGTTAGAACAAGCGTCGGGTTCGCAATGGAAGTCAATGAGAGATCAAGGGATCTCTTCAGCGCTGCAGGCAGGCAAGGGGGGGCTTCCTCGGGGAAACCTCCACTTGGGCAAGGGAGAGGGACTCCTGGGGGTCACTTCTGCAGTGAAAGTCCGGTCCTTCCGGTCCTGGGGGCTGCGGGTGCAGGGTCTTTTCCAGGCGTCGGGACTTAGGTTTCAGAGAGTCGCGGTCAGGGGAAGCCTCGGGATTCCCTCTGCAGGCGGCGCTGTGGGGGCTCAGGGGGGACAGGTTTTGGTACTCACAGTCGTAGAGTAGTCCGGGGGTCCTCCCTGAGGTGTTGGTTCTCCACCAGCCGAGTCGGGGTCGCCGGGTGCAGTGTTGCAAGTCTCACGCTTCGTGCGGGGAGATTGCAGGGGTCTTTAAAGCTGCTCCTTTGGATAAAGTTGCAGTCTTTTTGGAGCAGGTCCGCTGTCCTCGGGAGTTTCTTGTCGTCGTCGAAGCAGGGCAGTCCTCAGAGGATTCAGAGGTCGCTGGTCCCTTTGGAAGGCGTCGCTGGAGCAGAGTTCTTTGGAAGGCAGGAGACAGGCCGGTGAGTTTCTGGAGCCAAGGCAGTTGTTGTCTTCTGGTCCTCCTCTGCAGGGGTTTTCAGCTAGGCAGTCCTTCTTCTTGTAGTTGCAGGAATCTCATTTCTAGGTTCAGGGAGAGCCCTTAAATACTAAATTTAAGGGCGTGTTTAGGTCTGGGGGGTTAGTAGCCAATGGCTACTAGCCCTGAGGGTGGGTACACCCTCTTTGTGCCTCCTCCCAAGGGGAGGGGGTCACATCCCTAATCCTATTGGGGGAATCCTCCATCTGCAAGATGGAGGATTTCTAAAAGTCAGAGTCACCTCAGCTCAGGACACCTTAGGGGCTGTCCTGACTGGCCAGTGACTCCTCCTTGTTTTTCTCATTATCTCTCCTGGACTTGCCGCCAAAAGTGGGGGCTGGGTCCAGGAGGCGGGCATTTCCACTAGCTGGAGTGCCCTGGGGCATTGGAACACGAAGCTTGAGCCTTTGAAGCTCACTGCTAGGTGTTACAGTTCCTGCAGGGGGGAGGTGTGAAGCACCTCCACCCAGAGCAGGCTTTGTTTCTGTCCTCAGAGAGCACAAAGGCTCTCACCGCATGAGGTCAGACACTCGTCTCTCAGCAGCAGGCTGGCACAGACCAGTCAGTCCTGCACTGAACAATTGGGTAAAATACAGGGGGTATCTCTAAGATGCCCTCTGTGTGCATTTTTTAATAAATCCCACACTGGCATCAGTGTGGGTTTATTATTCTGAGAAGTTTGATACTAAACTTCCCAGTATTCAGTGTAGCCATTATGGAGCTGTGGGGATCGTTTTTGACAGACTCCCAGCCCATATACTCTTATGGCTACCCTGCACTTACAATGTCTAAGGTTTTGCTTAGACACTGTAGGGGCATAGTGCTCATGCACATATGCCCTCACCTGTGGTATAGTGCACCCTGCCTTAGGGCTGTAAGGCCTACTAGAGGGCTGACTTACCTATGCCACAGGCAGTGGGAGGTTGGCATGGCACCCTGAGGGGAGTGCCATGTCGACTTAGTCATTTTCTCCCCATCAGCACACACAAGCTGGCAAGCAGTGTGTCTGTGCTGAGTGAGGGGTCCCTAGGGTGGCATAAGACATGCTGCAGCCCTTAGAGACCTTCCCTGGCATCAGGGCCCTTGGTACCAGGGGTACCAGTTACAAGGGACTTACCTAGGTGCCAGGGTTGTGCCAATTGTGGAAACAATGGTACATTTTAGGTGAAAGAACACTGGTGCTGGGGCCTGGTTAGCAGGGTCCCAGCACACTTCTCAGTCAAGTCAGCATCAGTATCAGGCAAAAAGTGGGGGGTAACTGCAACAGGGAGCCATTTCTTTACACAAGCCCCCCCCAGCCCACAGGCCAGGAGACTCAGCCAAAGCTGGGAGAGTCTTCCTAGTCTGTCAGGCGAGGAGGAGTAGAGGAAATAGGCTGGTTTGTTGCAGGGCCTACTCTGCCTTACATCCTCCTGTTCAGGTCATTCCCTCTGGGGAACTGACCCACTTCCACAGTGATAGGACCTAGTCTGAACTGCCTCTTGTCTGTGCTTTTTATGTCTTCACCCATTCTCTCTATTTTGGGGTTAGAGGTATCCACCTCTGCTAATCTTATCTTAGCCAGGGTCACCCCTAGCTTACCCAAAGAGGTTACCCAGAGCTGGAGTAACCCCACCATGACCAACAGGGTCAGGGGGCCTAACTTGTTATTTGGCATGGGGTCAGACCACCATGCCAAGGATAGTGCAGCCATAAAGGCTAACACCCAGCAGAGGCCACTGACAGCTGTCAGTGCCCAGAACCACACCTTTAGCTCTTCACCTACAAGGGAAGGGGCTAAGTTACAGGCTTCTTTGGGTTCAGGGTGCCTGTCTGCTGTATTAGAGTGGGGGGTTACCACATCTTGTAGTAAACACCCTTCTTCCACTCTTTCTTCTGTTAGCTGAGGAGCCACCCACTCAGGCTTAACAGTTGCCTGACTAGCCAGGACTTCTTGTGGGTCAGGTTGGACTTTATCAGAGCCACTTTTGGAGTTCTCCCCTACTGGAGCAGAATCTCCTTGGCTTGCTGGAACCTTGGCTAAAGGTTGTCCACCTTTCCTACTCTGTTTCCTTTTCTTTTTCTTCTGGGGCCTACTTGCATTTACTGCAGAGGCAGGCACTCCAGAATCCTTGGGAGAGGACTGGCCCTGGACCAGTTCTTCTCGTAGGCTCTGACTAACCTCTGGGTAGTCATTTCCAAGGAGACAATCAAGGGGGAGGTCTGTACTGACTACCACCCTTCTCCAGCTAAAAGTTCCACCCACTTCTATGGGCACAAAAGCCACAGGCCTATTAGTGACCCTGTCTGGGCTAACTCTTACTCTGGCCATCTCACCTGGGATGTACTGGTTTGAGAACACCAGCCTGTCATGCACAATAGTGTGACTGGCACAAGTGTCTCTCAGGGCAGTGGCTGGGATTCCATTCACCTGTAGGTGGTGGAAGTGTCTACTTCCCTCTGGAATCTCCAACTCACCTGTTGGGCCCTTTTTCCAGTTGAAGGCTATGAAGACCTCCTCATCTGAGGAGTCATCCCCAATGGCTACACTGGTCACCCATGGGATTTTGCTAGGGGGTTTGTTTTTGGGACAAGAAGTGTCCTTGGTGTGGTGCCCTGTCTGTTTACAGTTATGGCACCATGCCTTAGTGGCATCCCAGCTCTTACCCTGGTACCCACCTTTGTTTTGGGTTGTGTCTCTGGGCCCACCCACCTGGTCTGGTTTTTGGGGGCCTACAGGGGACTCTTTTTCTTTGTGTCTAGTGTCACCCACTTTCTCCTGGGGAGGCTTTGTAACCCCTTTCTTTTGGTCACCCCCAGTGGAAGTTTTGGTTACCCTAGTCTTGACCCAGTGGTCTGCCTTCTTTCCCAATTCTTGGGGAGAAATTGGACCTAGGTCTACCAGATACTGATGCAACTTTTCATTGAAGCAGTTACTTAAAATGTGTTCTTTCATAAACAAATTATAAAGCCCAACATAGTCATACACTTCATTTCCAGTTACCCAACCATCCAGTGTTTTCACTGAGTAGTCAACATAATCAACCCAGGTCTGGCTCGAGGATTTTTGAGCCCCCCTGAATCTAATTCTATACTCCTCAGTGGAGAATCCAAAGCCCTCAATCAGGGTACCCTTCATGAGGTCATAAGATTCTGTATCTTTTCCAGAGAGTGTGAGGAGTCTATCCCTACACTTTCCTGTGAACATTTCCCAAAGGAGAGCACCCCAGTGAGATTTGTTCACTTTTCTGGTTACACAAGCCCTCTCAAAAGCTGTGAACCATTTGGTGATGTCATCACCATCTTCATATTTTGTTACAATCCCTTTGGGGATTTTCAACATGTCAGGAGAATCTCTGACCCTATTTATGTTGCTGCCACCATTGATGGGTCCTAGGCCCATCTCTTGTCTTTCCCTTTCTATGGCTAGGATCTGTCTTTCTAAAGCCAATCTTTTGGCCATCCTGGCTAACTGGATGTCCTCTTCACTGGAGTTATCCTCAGTGATTTCAGAGAGGTTGGTCCCTTCTGTGAGGGAACCAGCATCTCTGACTATGATTTGTGGAGTCAGGGCTTGAGAGGCCCTGTCCTCCCTAGATAGGACTGGTGGGGGGGAATCACCCTCCAAGTCACTATACTCATCCTCTGTGTTGCCATCCTCAGAGGGGTTGGCTCTTTCAAACGCTGCCAACAGCTCCTGGAGCTGTAGTTTGGAAGGTCTGGAGCCCATTGCTATTTTCTTTAGTTTACAGAGTGACCTTAGCTCTCTCATCTGTAGATGGAGGTAAGGTGTGGTGTCGAGTTCCACCACATTCACATCTGTATTAGACATTATGCTTCTAAAAGTTGGAATACTTTTTAAGAAACTAAAACTAGTTCTAGGATCTAATTCAAACTTTTACCAAACTTTTAAACTCTAAAAGGAAATGCTAACAGGGACTAACACAAGGCCCTAGCAGGACTTCTAAGAATTTAGAAAAATTTCAAATTGCAAAAATCAATTTCTAATGACAATTTTTGGAATTTGTCGTGTGATCAGGTATTGGCTGAGTAGTCCAGCAAATGCAAAGTCTTGTACCCCACCGCTGATCCACCAATGTAGGAAGTTGGCTCTGTATGTGCTATTTCAAAGTAAGGAATAGCATGCACAGAGTCCAAGGGTTCCCCTTAGAGGTAAAATAGTGGTAAAAAGAGATAATACTAATGCTCTATTTTGTGGTAGTGTGGTCGAGCAGTAGGCTTATCCAAGGAGTAGTGTTAAGCATTTGTTGTACATACACATAGACAATAAATGAGGTACACACACTCAGAGACAAATCCAGCCAATAGGTTTTGTTATAGAAAAATATCTTTTCTTAGTTTATTTTAAGAACCACAGGTTCCAATTTAACATGTAATATCTTGTTTGAAAGGTATTGCAGGTAAGTACATTAGGAACTTTGAATCATTTCAATTGCATGTATACTTTTCAAGTTATTCACAAATAGCTATTTCAAAAGTGGACACAGTGCAATTTTCACAGTTCCTGGGGGAGGTAAGTATTTGTTAGTTTTACCAGGTAAGTAAGACACTTACAGGGTTCAGTTCTTGGTCCAAGGTAGCCCACCGTTGGGGGTTCAGAGCAACCCCAAAGTTACCACACCAGCAGCTCAGGGCCGGTCAGGTGCAGAGTTCAAAGTGGTGCCCAAAACGCATAGGCTTCAATGGAGAGAAGGGGGTGCCCCGGTTCCAGTCTGCCAGCAGGTAAGTACCCGCGTCTTCGGAGGGCAGACCAGGGGGGTTTTGTAGGGCACCGGGGGGGGACACAAGCCCACACAGAAATTTCACCCTCAGCGGCGCGGGGGCGGCCGGGTGCAGTGTTAGAACAAGCGTCGGGTTCGCAATGGAAGTCAATGAGAGATCAAGGGATCTCTTCAGCGCTGCAGGCAGGCAAGGGGGGGCTTCCTCGGGGAAACCTCCACTTGGGCAAGGGAGAGGGACTCCTGGGGGTCACTTCTGCAGTGAAAGTCCGGTCCTTCCGGTCCTGGGGGCTGCGGGTGCAGGGTCTTTTCCAGGCGTCGGGACTTAGGTTTCAGAGAGTCGCGGTCAGGGGAAGCCTCGGGATTCCCTCTGCAGGCGGCGCTGTGGGGGCTCAGGGGGGACAGGTTTTGGTACTCACAGTCGTAGAGTAGTCCGGGGGTCCTCCCTGAGGTGTTGGTTCTCCACCAGCCGAGTCGGGGTCGCCGGGTGCAGTGTTGCAAGTCTCACGCTTCGTGCGGGGAGATTGCAGGGGTCTTTAAAGCTGCTCCTTTGGATAAAGTTGCAGTCTTTTTGGAGCAGGTCCGCTGTCCTCGGGAGTTTCTTGTCGTCGTCGAAGCAGGGCAGTCCTCAGAGGATTCAGAGGTCGCTGGTCCCTTTGGAAGGCGTCGCTGGAGCAGAGTTCTTTGGAAGGCAGGAGACAGGCCGGTGAGTTTCTGGAGCCAAGGCAGTTGTTGTCTTCTGGTCCTCCTCTGCAGGGGTTTTCAGCTAGGCAGTCCTTCTTCTTGTAGTTGCAGGAATCTCATTTCTAGGTTCAGGGAGAGCCCTTAAATACTAAATTTAAGGGCGTGTTTAGGTCTGGGGGGTTAGTAGCCAATGGCTACTAGCCCTGAGGGTGGGTACACCCTCTTTGTGCCTCCTCCCAAGGGGAGGGGGTCACATCCCTAATCCTATTGGGGGAATCCTCCATCTGCAAGATGGAGGATTTCTAAAAGTCAGAGTCACCTCAGCTCAGGACACCTTAGGGGCTGTCCTGACTGGCCAGTGACTCCTCCTTGTTTTTCTCATTATCTCTCCTGGACTTGCCGCCAAAAGTGGGGGCTGGGTCCAGGAGGCGGGCATTTCCACTAGCTGGAGTGCCCTGGGGCATTGGAACACGAAGCTTGAGCCTTTGAAGCTCACTGCTAGGTGTTACAGTTCCTGCAGGGGGGAGGTGTGAAGCACCTCCACCCAGAGCAGGCTTTGTTTCTGTCCTCAGAGAGCACAAAGGCTCTCACCGCATGAGGTCAGACACTCGTCTCTCAGCAGCAGGCTGGCACAGACCAGTCAGTCCTGCACTGAACAATTGGGTAAAATACAGGGGGTATCTCTAAGATGCCCTCTGTGTGCATTTTTTAATAAATCCCACACTGGCATCAGTGTGGGTTTATTATTCTGAGAAGTTTGATACTAAACTTCCCAGTATTCAGTGTAGCCATTATGGAGCTGTGGGGATCGTTTTTGACAGACTCCCAGCCCATATACTCTTATGGCTACCCTGCACTTACAATGTCTAAGGTTTTGCTTAGACACTGTAGGGGCATAGTGCTCATGCACATATGCCCTCACCTGTGGTATAGTGCACCCTGCCTTAGGGCTGTAAGGCCTACTAGAGGGGTGACTTACCTATGCCACAGGCAGTGGGAGGTTGGCATGGCACCCTGAGGGGAGTGCCATGTCGACTTAGTCATTTTCTCCCCATCAGCACACACAAGCTGGCAAGCAGTGTGTCTGTGCTGAGTGAGGGGTCCCTACGGTGGCATAAGACATGCTGCAGCCCTTAGAGACCTTCCCTGGCATCAGGGCCCTTGGTACCAGGGGTACCAGTTACAAGGGACTTACCTAGGTGCCAGGGTTGTGCCAATTGTGGAAACAATGGTACATTTTAGGTGAAAGAACACTGGTGCTGGGGCCTGGTTAGCAGGGTCCCAGCACACTTCTCAGTCAAGTCAGCATCAGTATCAGGCAAAAAGTGGGGGGTAACTGCAACAGGGAGCCATTTCTTTACAAGTATCTTCTGTCGAAGCAGTAGGGGGTGGTTTTCCACCCAAAGCTGTCCAATCTTTGCCTTTATGGGTGGAGATTGATCGGCGGCAGTTGACCGCTTTTGACCTTCCACCCAAAGTGTGTGATGTTATCTTGGCAGCCAGGTATCCCTCCACCAAAATGGTATACGCCTGTTGTTGGCATAAGTTTGTGGCATGTTGTATCAACAAGTCTGTTGACCCCCTCTCTGCTCTGCTCTCTGAGTTTCTTTTATTCATTCTTCCTTTGGCCCAGCAGGGCTCTGCTTTGGGCACCCTTAAAGGTTACTTATGGGCTATCTTAGCCTTTCTTAGATTGCCTGATCAAACTTCCCTTTTTAAGTCTCCTATTGTTGGTAGATTCCTTAAGGGTCTCACCCATTTGTTTCGTCCCACTCCGTTTATCATGCCTCACTGGGACCTAAATCTTGTCCTTCCTTACTTGATGTTTGCTCCTTTTGAGCCATTACTCAATTGTCCGTTACTGCTCCTTTCAGAACTGTTTTCTTGTTGCCATCACCTGTGCTCACAGAGTGAGTGAGCTGCAGGTTCTTTCTTCAAAACTCCTGTTTTTCTATATGCACCCTGACAAAGTGATGTTACGCACTACGGCTTTATTCCTTCCCAAAGTAGTTACACCTTTTCATGTAGGCCAGTCCATCACGTTAACTACTTTTTACACACCTCCACATCCTTCTCATGAAGAGGAGAGACTCCACCGCCTGGATCCAAAAAGAGTGCTCTACCTCAATCGTACTAAAGATTTCTGGGTGGACGATCAACTCTTTGTTGGCTATGTGGGTGTGAAGTAAGGGAAGGCGGTGCAAAAGCATACCATCTCACAATGGGTACGTCTTTGCATCAAAATGTGCTATGCTTTGGCAAAGAAGCATCCCCCTGAGGGCTTGCGTGCTCATTCCACCAGAGCAACTGCTGCTACCACAGCGTTAGCACGCAGAGTTCCTGTCCTGGATATCTGCCTGGCAACAGCATGGGCATCCCTGCACATGTTTACTAAGCATTACTGCCTAGACTGTCAGGTCTGCAGTGATGGCTACTTTGATCGTTCGATCCTGCTGGCCTTTCTAGTACGATCTTGGTTCGCAGCCCAGCACCGAGGATAGCATTGCTTGGGTATCTAGTCTAAGGTAAGGAATCTGCAACTAGAAGTCTCCATCAGATGAACAAGTTACTTATCTTTTGTAACTATATATCTGGTAGAAACATATTCTAGTTGTAGATTCCTTACTGACCAACCCATCCTCCCCGCTTGCGAACTGATTTCTAGGGACAGGGATTACCCATTGAGGGCTTTAGCTCTGGTGCACTATTTTCAGTGTTTGTCATTGCTCCGACGTGGAAAGTCGGGAAAAGAAACTGACGTCACAGTGCAGAGGCAGCATCTATATACGACTTCTGACGTCAGAACGGCGACGACGGCAACGATGCCCGCGTAGTCGACTGATGCCATCTAACTACGCGCGAGGGTACTGCTCGAAGAAAAATCTCTGGATCCAGTCTGACGCCTGGGGGAAATTTTAAGGTAAGGAATCTGGAACTAAAATATGTCTCTGTCAGATAAATTATTACCGAAGGTAAGTAACTTGTTCATCGGAAAACAAAATATTTAAACTGTGCTGGCTTTGATTGTGTGTTGCATGCATTTTATAATGCGGTCGTAGCTCAACAAAGAATGACTTGAGGATGGTGACCACTCAAACTTTGACAGGTGGCCAATTGCTCTTTTATATTCTCATTGTTTCTGGAGCTACTCTGACAGTTTAATCTTTAGAACACGTTGGTGGTTTTCTGCTATTAGCTACAGTTTGTTAATTTAATTTATGCTTAACATATAATCTTTGTTGCTCATTTCATCTCCACTAAGATTTGAAAATCAATGTTGATTCTTAGATTTTTGGTACCATTCTTTGGCAGTTTTGCCAGTCAAGATTTATTAGGGTTGGCACCGTCGTTAGTATCAAGTAGAATCTTCTCTGTCACATCATCTTGTGTATAGGCTTTATGATATAATGCAAAGCTGTTGTTTTCTTTCCCAGGCATTCGATTTAACGGAACAGAGATATGTTGCTGTGAAAATTCATCAGTTAAACAAAAACTGGAGGGATGAAAAGAAAGAAAATTATCACAAGTAAGAAACCTAGACATTACTGTCTTGATAAGAAAGTTATGTTTTAGGTTTGAACATACACCACAGTTTTTTTGGTGTTTGTATAGTTAAGAAAGAGTTGTGTTTGGGAGACAGACCTATGAACTGAATTAGGTTATTGTTTTTTAGGCATGCCTGTCGCGAATACCGAATTCACAAAGAACTAGACCATCCTCGGATAGTAAAGCTTTATGACTACTTCTCACTCGACACAGACTCGTAAGTGATTAACAACCTTTTTTCCTTACCCTATGAAGTGTGTGTGGAAATCTAAACTGTAGGTAACTGGAGTGTCTTTCTAGCTATGGAGAGTGTGTCTGTTCAGAATTCAGTCACAGCTCACATGACTGACCAAATACTATAATCAGCAGAGGGAAAGTAGTGTTTGAGGGATGTTTGGCTGTGGATACACATTCTGTGCATACTCCTTCCATTTCATGTTGGGGCCGGATGTGTGCAAGTTTTTTTTTATTGTTTTTTTTTTAAACAGTCTTTCCAGTTACAAGGTACTGTGACTTCTCAGAGACTTAACTTCGTGCCAATAGGTTTTTATATAGAAAAATATTTTCTTTATTTAGGAAGCACAAGATTCAGAATTCAAGTAAGTACATACATTGTAAGGTACTTGGCATAGGTAAATATATAACTTTGACGTGAAACAGTAATGTACACAGTTTGGCATAATATGGCAATAAGCTATTTTAAAAGTGGACACTGCATAATTCAAAATTCCTGGGGGAGAAAAGTACAAGTTAGTTTAGCAGGTAAGTAAAGCACTTACAAGTTCAGTCTCTGGGGCATAGGCAGCCCACTGTTGGGGGTTCAAGTGAACCCCAAACACCCAGCACCAGCGACACAGGGCCGGTCAGGTGCAGAGGTCAAAGAGGGCCCTGAATAACATAGGGGCCTATGGAGACTGGCGGTGCTCCGGTTCCAGTCTGCTAGCAGGTAAGTACCTGTGTCCTCAGGGAACAGACCAGGGGGGTTTTGTAGAGCACTAGAGGGTGTCCCAAACATGCACACAAAATAGACCCTCAGCGGCATGGGCGGCCGGGTCCAGTGTATGAACAAGGCATTGGGTTTGTGTTTGAAATCAGTGGAGGGAACCAGGGGTCACTCTGGCGATGCAGGCAGGGCACAGGGGGGCTTCTCGGGCCAGCCACCGACTGGGCAAAGATGAGGGCCTCCTGCTGGTCACTCCTGCACTGGTAGTTGGTTACTCTCGGGTGTGGGGACTGCGGGTGCAGTGCTTCTTCCAGGCGTCGGGTTCTTTGTTACCGGGCAGTCACAGTCAGGGGGATCCTCTGGATTCTCAGGCTGGACACGCCAGGGGAGTCGCCTGGGGGACCTCGCTGCAGTGTTGGTTTCTCTGGACACAGGCCGGGGGCATCGGGTGCAGAGTGTTGGGGACTCACACCTCAGGAGTGAGGTGAGAGTCCCTTTAAAGATGGTTTCTACTTGGTTGTTTTGGACAGAGCCGTTGTCCATGTGAGTTTTTGGTCCTTTGGCTTGCAGGGCAGTCCTCTGAGTCGGAAGAGGTCGCTGGTCCCTCTGGATGCGTCGCTGTTGCAGGTTCTTTGAATCTGGAAACAGGCCGGTAGGGCTGGGGCCAAAACAGTTGTCGTCTCCTTCTTCTCTTCAGGGTTTTCAGGTCAGCAGTCCTTATTCTTGTTTAGGTCGTCAGGAATCTGGAATCCTGGGTTCAGGGTCCCCCTAAATACTGAATTTAGGGGTGTGTTAGTGTCACATGGCAGTAGCCAATGGCTACTGTCCTTAAGGGTGGCTACACTCTCCTTGTGCTCCCTCCCTGTTGGGAGGGGAGCACATCCCTATCCCTATTGGGCTAAAACCTCCAAAACAAGATGGAGGATTTTCCAGGGAGGGGGTCACTTCAGCTCTGGTCACCTTAGGGGTGGACCTGGCTGAGAGGGTGACTCCTCCTTGTTTTTCTCATTATCTCCCCGGACCTGCTGCCTAAAGTGGGGCCTGTGTTCGGAGGGTTCGCATCTCCACTAGCTGGAGTGCCCTGGGGCATTGTAACACAAAGCCTGAGCCTTTGAGGCTCACTGCTAGGTGTTACAGTTCCTGCAGGGGGGGAGGTGAGAAGCACCTCCACCCAGTGCAGGCTTTGTTCCTGGCCACAGAGTGACAAAGGCACTGAACACATGTGGCCAGAAACTCGTCTGGTTGTGGCAGGCTGGCAGGAGCTGGTCAGCCTAATACTAGGAGTCGGACTGGTATACAGGGGGCATCTTTTAAGATGCCCTCTGTGTGTATTTTTCAGTAAATCCCACACTGGCAACAGTGTGGATTTACTGTGCTGAGAAGTTTGATACCAAACTCCCAGAATTCAGTGTAGCCATTCTAGACCTGTGGAGTTCGTAATTGACAGACTCCCAGACCATATACTCTTTATGGCTACCCTGCACTTACAATGTCTAAGATTTCGCTTAGACACTGTAGGGGCATATTGCTCATCTTGCTGTGGTATAGTGCACCCTGCCTTAGGGCTGTAAGGCCTGCTAGAGGGGTGACTGACCTATACATCAGGCAGTGGGATGTGGGCGTGGCACCCTGAGGGGAGTGCCATGTCGACTTAGTCATTTTCTCCCCACCAGCGCACACAAGCAGTGAGGCAGTGTGCATGTGCTGAGTGAGGGGTCCCCAGGGTGGCATAATCCATGCTGCACCCCTTAAAGACCTTCCCTGGTCACAGGGCCCTTGGTACCAGGGGTACCATTTACAAGGGACTTATCTGTGTGCCAGGGCTGTGCCAATTGTTGGAACAAAGGTACAGTTCAGGGAAAGAACAGTGGTGCCTGGTTAGCAGGATCCCAGCACACTTTCAATCATAACTAGCATCAACAAAAGGCAAAATGTTAGGGGGTAACCATGCCATGAGAGGCATTTTCCTACAAACACCCAAAGGTTGGCCATCCCTTTTTGGTAGAACTGTTTTACAGTCTATACACAGCATGTGTATCTACAGCCACAGATGCCTTTAACAGAAAATAGTACTTACCCTATAAGCATCTGTTCATGGCATATAATTCTGTAGAATCACATGTGCCCACCCTCCCCTGGACTCTTTTCGCTGTTGCAGTATCTTTTAATATTTTGTTTTCCTCTTATGCATGGACTTCTCTCTATATATTGCTTTGCTTCACATTCCATCCTCACCTGCCATGGCAATATAACAATGGAGCCGATGAACATGTTCATTATCACCAGGAGGAGAAGTCACAGTACCTCCTGACTTGAAGGACTCTTCAAAGAAAAACAACTTTCACACATCTGGGCACAACACTACAGGGATGTGGAATTCCTATCGCCCGACGCCCGGGACTCTTGTTTGGGGTCAAGGGCAACAAGTTTTTATGTTTACTTTGTCCTTGGGACAAGTAGGCCCAACCCCCTGCAGCACAAACCCTTTGGCTGCCCGATTACAGAGAGTGGAACTCTCTGCAGTTGAGGTAATGTGTTTCCAAAAGATAATGCTGTTCGAACTTGTATTTATGGTTCATTATTTGAAAGCCTTCATTATTAGGGTGAGTGCTGTAAATAAATGTTTTAAGGTCACACTTCACTACTGACGTTGGTTCCAGTACCCAAAAAAAAAAACGTGTATGTACATGTTTGAAAAGTTTAGGCTATGAGGCTAAGTATAATGCTCCCAGAATGCTCTCTGATTATATGCAAATGAAGTGTCATTTAGTAAAATGTGTTGATGCATGCTAGTATTTCCCAAAAATATTTCTAATGGAAAATCAGTGTAACCATTTTCAACATGATTATGGGAAGCATGAAAATAAACAAACACTGACAAAGCCAACTGATCTGACATATTTTTATAAGTTTTTTAGTTTCATCAATGCGTGTCTTGTTTTGACATGGCTTTTGTAACACTTTATTGTTGTGGGAGCTACCAGGCCCTCAACATTGTAACAAACACTGGCAAACCCCCCCCAAAAAAAGTTTTTGAACTCTCTAAAAGCACACCAGCGGCATAACAAAGGCCCGCAGCCGCCCTCCAGGGGGCCCCTTCAGCACAGCACCTGCCCTGAGTGAGTCTGGAGAGGGGGCTCCTCCATGTTCTTTACAAAGGGGCACCCTCCAGTTTAGTTACGTCACTGATTGCCACTGTAGTACCTGACACTGAACAAAACTACTTTGTGTGACAATATGCTCCTTGTGGAAGAGCAGAATGCGATCACTCACAGTAAAGCCGGCCGAAAGAGAGAGAAATAGAAGTTTAATAAAAACAAAATGTCTTTGTTAACACCAGACCTAATTAGGGACCATGACCCACATGTAGGTAGCTTTTTGCATGTCGCAAACAGCGACTTTCGCTGTTTGCGACATGCAAAAAGCACACTGCGATGCACAAACCCAGTTTTGCGATTCGGTAACCTGGTTACCGAATCGCAAAACGGGTTTGCGACTCGCAATTAGTAAGGGGTGTTCCCTTCCTAATTGCGACTCGCAGTGCAATGTAGGATTGTTTTGTGACCGCGAACGCGGGCGCAAACCAATCGCAGTTTGCACCCATTTCAAATGGGTGCTAACACTTTCGCAAAAGGGAAGGGATCCCCATGGGACCCCTTCCCCATTGTGAATGTCACTGTAAACATTTTTTCAAAGCAGGCAGTGGTCCTGAGGACCACTGCCTGCTCTGAAAAAATGAAACAAAAACGTTTCATTTTTCATTTTTGTTATGCATCTCGTTTTCCTTTAAGGAAAACGGGCTGCATTACAAAAAAAAAACTGCTTTATTGAAAAGCAGTCACAGACATGGTGGTCTGCGGTCTCCAGCAGGCCACCATCCCTGTGAGGGCCGCCATTCGCGAGGGGGTCGCAAATTGCGACCCACCTCATGATTATTCATGAGGTGGGAATCACAGATGGTGTCAGGGACACCATCCTACATTCGGATTTGTGACTCGCAATTTGCAGGTCGCAAATCTGAACCTACCTACATGTGGCCCCAAATTCTTAAAGAAAGTCACAAAAGTGCACCCATGGTATATGTCGTACCCTATAAAATATTTGTGAACTGTATTTTAGCATGGGTAAATACGATGTGTAGATTTGCTCATGTAAAAATCTATTGAGCATTTGCAAGTTCATTTTCCCTCCAGCCACTTTCTTCCCAACCCTGGAAGAAGTTCTAATTCTGCCATTGTCAGGAGTAAATGTCCAACCTTTCTTATTATGGGAAAATATTAGAGAGAAGCTGGTAAAAATCTTTAAAACATGCAGGTTAGTAGGTTTGCAGACTCAAAGGCATTCCAGCCCTAGAACTATTGCTTACTGCTTCCTCCAGCCTCAGTATGCAGATCTGCAGAAAGGTGGCAAAATAAGGAAATTGCTACAGTAGGGATTAAAACTGCAAGTATTCAAGCCCTACTATGGTAGTAGCCCTGGCATAATCAGAGAGGCTATTATCAGAGCACTTACATAATGAGATTGCTGCCATAATTTGTCGCCACACTACATGGCACCAAAGGGACAAGTAGATCTTTTTACAGGACAAGTAGATTTGAGAAGCAACCTGTCCACTGGACAAGTAGATATTTTAATAAATTCCACACCCCTGCACTAGACGGCAGAAGTATGTACAGTTTATGAATCTACAGCACTACATGCCACAAACAGGTGCTTACAGAGTAACTTTTTCCTTCTGTAGGTTGCTGTGGATAGCATGACAAAAAAGGCAAAGGCAGTTTTAGGCATGATGTTAAAAATTAATATAAAAGTAGTTCACTTACCCAAAGAGCTATACTGGTTACAGTACAAATTGTATCACAAAGACAAGTCACTTTGTCTCACCTCTAGAAATAGTGTGTGGTATGTTGGTGAGGGGGAACTGTTTTTCTGAAACTAACTTGCTTCTGTCCCAGCTTGAACTGGACCTAGATAAAATCTGTGATTGTGAAAGTAAGGAAACCTTTTTACTTATGGGGTGGTGATTTTATCATTCAACATGTTTGTGTCAATCAGTCTGTGGTATGGTTGTTTCATATAATGACCTAGCTCATTTTTCTCCCAGCACTTATGGCTTGCTGTTGCATAATTTATCGTTAAAATGTATTCTTGGTTTTTCTAATGAGCTGTGCTCCCTTTGTGTTCCTTTTAATCCTACTTTTTGTGGTGGTGGACATCACTCTATCAATTACATTTTACGTTCTATCAATTGCCAGTCTATTTTAGCCAACTTTAGGATCCGTCAAATTTGTGAGAGAAATCATTTCCCCCCGTCTTTATCGCTCAGATTGGAGTATAGCCGCCAAAATATTCCTATTGAACACATAATTGATAATTCAACTCTAACAGTCTGTAACAGCACCCCACTGAAATGGTCCTGGGTGAATTCACATAATTTACTTAAAAACTTGTCGACTGGCCAAAGGGATGCCTTCAACACTTGTCTTGATATATCCTCCAGTGGTTTAGGACCATATTTCTTTTAATCACGAACGACATAAACGCAACCCTAACTAGACCATTGCCTAAGACTAATTTATGAAGGCCTGGGTGGTTTGACAGTAACTGCTCTAAAGCTCACAGACCACTTTTGCTAGCTCTCCATAAATTGCCCCGTTGTCCCTGGGAGGTGCAACAGTGTAGATCAGCATACAAGTTGGCGCTGAAAAATAGGAACAAGTAACTAAAAACCAGCTTGGGATTCCTTGTTTGAAGCTAGGGCATCCAAAGACACCAGTGCTTTCTGGCGGGTCATTAATGGCCCTCTCCTTAAGAATGAATTTGCTCCTAGCCTAGAGTCAGCAATTAATGACTCTGAGTGCATTACCCATTTTTCTAAAATGTATTCTTGCTCAACCCAGCCATCCTTAGGGCTTGACATTACTCATTTGGAAATTAAAAACTCTGATCCTATTAGTTAAATATTTCCTTGGACGAGGTTAACAGGACTGTAGGAAGCTGGCTCTCTACATACTATATCAAAGTGAGATATAGGACCTCATTACAACCCTGGCGGTCGGTGTTAAAGCAGCGGTAATACCGCAAATAGTCCGGCAGAAAAAAAAATGGAATCATGACCATGGCGAAAACCGCCAACATAGCCACTTTAACACTCTGTTCGCCACGGCGGTAGAAGCAAACACTGCGGCGGTAACCGCCAACAGACAGGCGGAAGACAAAGTACCGCCCACCATATCACAACAGGCCTATCCGCCTCCTTTTCCGGGGCGGAACCAACGCGAACAAAAACAAGGCGGAAACAGTACACAGAAGGGAAAACACTCACCTCTCCACACCCCATGAGGAACCAGGATGCCATGGAGCCCGAATTGCAGATACTGCTGATGTGGGTCTTCCTTCTCTTCTATCAGGAACACCAAAGACGGCGGCGACGACCACGGTGAGTACTGCACCTACAACGAAGGGGAAGGGAAAAGAGAGTGACACACACACGCAACACCCCCACCCTCACCTACTACACCATACACACAAATACATGCAGCAACATTACATAACCCCCCCCCCCCATAAGAATGCAAGGACAAAAGGAAATTATTTGAACAAATGTAATCATGTGAAAGCTCATTATCAAAGTTCAAAATCCAGTAAATACAATTATGTACACCAACTACACAAGTCCGGATAGTGCACCAATCATTGTCCGCGAAGCCCACACTGGATACCTGACTGGAAACGGAGAGAACACTGCAGGGGCATCAGATTGAAATGAAACAGGCACCTCGGGGGGGCCTTAGCCAGATGAACGCACAACACTGCTGCACGAGGGGGCTCCATGCCCATTGCTTTATCCTGGGGAGTGCAAAGCCACAGTCTCTCAAGTCTCTTCAGTGGGTGGTTTGCCCACTGCTTTATCCTGGGGAGTGCAAAGCCACAGTCACTTAAGTGGATAACAGTCTCCACTGGTTCTGGAGGGGGCCTGGTGCCCTGAGTGCTTCATCCTGACAAGGACTGAGGTAGTGGATGTGATACTCCACTGGTTCTGGAGGGGGCATGGTGCCCAGTGTGCTCCAAGTGCAGTGTGGCCGGTACAATTCCCTCACCTCGGTGTGCGTGCCACAACATTGGTGCGGTACAGGTAGCATGATATGCCATGGAGGCAGTGACATACCCCTCACTGCTGCAGTTTCGCCTTCCACCTGCAGGTGCCAACAGTGATAACAGTAATGCGTCATGGAAGCTGCCCAGGGTCCTGGAACTCTCCTCCAGCCTCAGAAAACTGACCACTGGGGATGGTAGGCATGTCAGCGGTGTCTTGCCACTATCTCCTTTCGTTTTCGCTGAGCCCTTGGTGGCTGTTAGTTTCGGCTTCTCCCTCTGGGATGTGGGCACCTTTTTCACCTTGGAAGGTGGCGGAATGTCCTTGCCCTCGCTACGTGGCACACTGGCAGCCCTGATGGGTGGCGCACTCCATGACCCCGCAGTTGCTGGCACCACTGTGCCTGGGGATGTGGTGACTGAGGTGCTGGGCTGGGACCTGGAAAGCCTGGCCCTAGGGGAAGGACGGGGGGGGAGGTGAATGGAAGAGGTCAAGGTTTGCCAGGAAAAGTTTTTTTTAGACACACTGGGACGGGTAGATGGAGGGGGTTTGGGAGTGGAGGAAGAGGTATTGGTTGTAGGAGGTGTACGTTTGCTGAATTTGGGTGAAGGTGCATGGGCTGGAGGCTATTGTGAGGTGGATGGCTGTTGGGTGGGTGTGTGCCTCCGTTTGTGTACTTTGTGAGGAGGGCTCACAGGCACACTGGTAAAGGACACGGGTTGTGCGAATGGTAGTGGGGGTGGTGATTGCACATGAGCGGTGTGTGGTGATGGGCGTGATGGTGATGGAGGTAGTGCATGCAGGTGTGAGTGGAGACAAGACTGGGAGGGACGAGGGAGACGTGGAGGAGGGGGACACAGTGGAGGAAGTGGATGTTGGTATGTGTGCATGGGTAGGGTGCTTGTGTGAGTGCCTGTGGGATGTGTGGTGCTTATGTTTGCCTGAGCCAATCTTGTGTGTTGATGTGTGTGCATGCTGGTCTGATGGTGTTCTTGGGATAGGCAGAGGTACAGTGGATTGTGTCTCGGTGGAGGAATGTTAAAGGGTGGGAGGCTGGACACAGGGACAATGGCTGCCATCAGTGCTGAGGCCAGAGCCTGAAATGCTCTCTGTTGGGCTGCCTGGCCAGAATGAATGCCCTCCGGGTATGCATTTGTTTGTTGCAAATGCCTCAACACCCTGGATGGCATTGACAATGGTAGACTGCCCAACAGTGAGGGATCTCAGGAGGTCAATAGCCTCCTCACTGAGGGCAGCAGGGCTGACTGGGGCAGGGCCTGAGGTGCCTGGGGTGAAGGAGATGCCCACCCTCCTGGGTGAGCGGGCACGGGACACACGCTGAGGGGCTGCTGGGAGGGCGGTGCTGGTAGGGGGGGTGGCAACACTACCTGTTGATGCGGTGGGCACAGAGGGGCCCGCCACCGCAAGGGAGATCCCATGAGAGGAGTCGCCGCTGTCGCTGGTCTCTGCTCCTGTCCCCGTCGTGGAGCTCCCCTCGCCCTACCTCCCACTGGTGGCTTCAGACTCCGTAGCCTCACCCTCCAGGGCCAAGTGGGATGCAGTTCCCTCCTACTCCGGTGCCAATGCTCCTCCGCCTGATAATGCTATTGCACACAAGAACAGGGAGTCCACAAAAAAGGGGGGGAACGGGGGAAAGACAGAAGAAAGACATGTTCAGTGCATGCAACACCACTACCGTTGGCGGACAGTGAGCAGCCCTCTGCACTACGCCATGCACTTATAGTTCCTAGATTTTTCACATGGCCATGGGGTACTGAGGCCTAAGCCCAATTGCTGCCCACCTGGAAGTCACAGGAGCCTGACTAGGTGTAGATGGCTCTTACCACTAGTGGGGATTTGGGGTGCCTCACAAGGGACGTTGCCTACCAAGATCGCCCTGGCCTAGGGGAACCCACTGCCCTCCTCCCCCACCCAGACACCTCGTAATGCGCGCAGAGTCAGCTGAAGGAGAGTGTACTCACCCCCTTGTGGCTGCTGTGATGCCCTCAAGTGCCCATCCAACTCCGGATAGGCCACCGCCAGGATCCTGAACATCAAAGGAGGTCATGGTGCGACGGGCACCCCTTCCACGTTGGGATGCCATCCCCAGCTGGGCCTCCGCCGTCTTCTTGCTCCAGCAGCGCAGGTCCTCCCATCTTTTACGGCAGTGTTAGCTCCGTCTGTGGTAGAACCTCAGGGTCCGGACGTCCTTGGCGATGGCACGCCAAATAGCCTTCTTCTGGTGGGTGCTGACCTAGAGGATTGGTACAGGGGGAAAGGACATTACTCACCCAGCCGGACCGTCATACTCATTGCCCACCAGTTCCCACCCATGCCATGAAGCAGATACACTCAGCATTCGCACATGTAGGCCTCATCCCTACCCCCCCCCCCCCCTCCCAATGTTAATTCCAGCCACACCACTCAAAGCAGGCATTGCCCATTCAGCATGCTCACAGTGTGCTCCCCTGTTTGTCTGGAGGACCGTACAGTTGCGTGTACTGGGGGAGGACCCCATCCACTAGTTTCTCCAACTCCTCTGAAGTGAAGGCAGGGGCCCTTTCCCCAGACACTGTAGCCATCGTCGCTTCCAGACAGAGGTCACAGCATCACTTGCAGTGTAGGTCCTCTCCGGTTGAAGGTCAGGTATCAAGTGAGTGAACAGACAGAAAAAGGCGGTCACGTCCACGGCGGTGCGTACTGTCACCGCCGGCGTACATCGTCATTGGCTCCTGGGACCCATAGGGCCCAATGTTAACCAATGCTGAGTTGCGCCGTGGTCTTCGACCGCCCACCGCGACGGTGTACAACACCAGCACAGTTACCTCATATCCCATTGTCCCACCTTACAGGTCAGGCAGCCGCCATTTCAGGGGGCCACATGGCATTATTAATAACTGCGTCACACCTATCTAGGCCTGGAATACACATAGTTAGGCACATTGCAGATTAATACATTTTCAGCAAATTACATTTTGTGATACCTCCATGTTGGCTGACTCTCTGCTCGCTGTTCTCCTCCATAGGGCACATCTGCTGGGGCAGGTGATGAGATGGTGGCATCCTCCGGTGTACAGACCCCTGGTGGAACTGTTGACAATGGAAGAGAGACACATCATAGTCACATACAGACTTGATCGTGCAATAATCCAGGAACTGTGTGCCCAATTGGAGCCAGACCTGATGTCAGCTATCCACCATCCCACAGGGATAACCCCTCTAGTGCAGGTCCTGTCAGTACTCCATTTCCTGGCAAGTGGTTCCTTTCGAACAACAGAGGCCATTGCATCAGGGCTGTCCCAGCCAATGTTCTCGAACATGTTGTCCAGAGTGTTGTCTGCCCTGCTGAAACACATGCGCAGCTACATCGTGTTCCCTCAGGTGGAGGATTTGCCCACAGTGAAAGGTGACTTCTGTGCCCTGGGACATATCCCCAACATCATTGGTGCCATTGATGGGACACATTTGGCATTATTACCCCCCACGCAGGAGTGAACAGGTGTACAGAAACTGGAAGAGCTACCATTCGATGAATGTGCACATGGTGTGTTTGGCAGACCAGTACATCTCCCATGTGAATGCCAAGTTTCTTGGCTCAGTGCATGACGCTTACAATTTCAGGTATAGCAGCATTCCTTATGTGATGGGGCAACTCCAGAGGCACCGTGTGTGGCTAATAGGTGAGGACAAGGACCCTATACAGTGTGAATAGGTGTCTGGGTCTGGGGTTGTCCCTAAGGGTTAGTGTGTGTCTAACAGTTGTCCCTCGATATTTGCAGGTGACTCTGGTTACCCCAGCCTGTCATGGCTACTGACCCCAGTGAGGAATCCCAGGACAAGGGCAGAGGAACGCTACAATGAGGCACATGGGCGAACTAGGAGGGTGATCGAACGCATCTTCGGCCTCCTGAAGGCCAGATTCCGGTGCCTCCATATGACAGGTGGTTCCCTATACTACTCACCAAAGGTGTGCCAGATCATCGTGGCCTGCTGTATGCTGCACAACCTGGCTTTGCGACTGCAGGTGCCTTTTCTGCAGGAGGATGGGCCAGATGGTGGTTTTGTGGCAGCTGTGGAGCCTGTGGACAGTGAAGAAGAGGAGGCAGAAGACGAGGATCTCGACAACCAAAACAACATAATCATGCAATACTTCCAGTGAGACACAGGTAAGAAGATGTCACTGCCTCCCACATCTCATGCTATTGTTTGAGCTAGCATAAGTCTGTCATTTTCACTCAGTGTATGGACCCTGACTTGTCACTTTGCCTTTCCATTTCACAGATGTGGCTCCCACTTTGTGCCCTCTGCTATGTTTCCTCCTGGCCTACAGCTGTGTTACATTGGTATGTGCACAAGTAAATTGACATTGCTATCTTCCATGGTTATTGCAATTACACATTTGTGAAAGCACAGACTGACTCCAGATTGTTTTGTGATTGAAGTGTGTTTATTTCTGTGCTAATAAGTGGAGGGGTATGTAAAATGGGCTGGGGGGATGGTAGAGGTATGTCCATGGCAGAATCCAGTCTATTTGTTTCACAGGTGCATTGTCCAAAGGGGCATAGGAAGTGGAGCAATGGCAGTTGAAGGATGGACAGGGTGACAAAGTGGGAAAGAAGGGTGACATTCATGGGGGTCTCATTTCCTGGTGGGGGTCTTGGCAATGTTCTCTGTCTTGTTCCTGGATCTCATGGACTGTTTGTGGGGTGGTTCTCCTTCTGCAGGGGATGGGGTGCTGGTGTTGTGTTCCTGTGGCGGTGCCTCCTGTCCACTAGCGCCGGCGGAGGTAGAGGGCTGTTCATTGTCCAGGCTAGTGTCAGGGGGGGCCCCTTTTTGTGCCACTGTGTCCCTCCTGGTGTTGACAAGGTCTTGCAGCACCCCTGCAATGGTCACCAGGGTGTTGTTAATGGACTTCAAGACCTCCCTGATCCCAAGGTAATGTTCCTCCTGCAGCCGCTAGGTCTCCTGAAACTTGGCCAGTACCTTTGCCATTGTCTCCTGGGAATGATGGTAAGTTCCGATGATGTTGGAGAGGGCATCGTGGAGAGTGAGTTCCCTGGGCCTGTCCTCCCCCTGTCGCACAGCAGTCCTCCCAGCTTCCCTGTTGTCCTGTACCTCTGTGCCCTGAACCGTGTGCCCACTGCCACTGCCTCCAGTCCCTGATCGTCCTGTGTTAGTGGGGTTGCCTGGGTTCACTGTAGTGGTGGACACACTGCTGATTGACGTGTCCTGGGGGACAGAGGGATGGGCCAGCTGGGTGGGTGCTGTGCTGGTATTTCGTGAGGGGGGAGGCTCTGTGTTGGCTTGTTACTGTGTCAGGGGAACCGACTGTCCCAAGGTCCCTGATGGGCCGGACTGGGCATCTTGATCCAGGCGTGCAGAGCTGCTGTCATCACTGTGGGTCTCTTCTGTGGGGGGACTGGATATGTCTGGCACCTCCTGTCCGGTGACGTTGGCTAGGGGTCCTGTAGGGGTGTAAAAGCATATTTATTGCATCTGTGTGTGCTATTGTGTGCAATGGGTGAGTGACCCTCTACTCCAGTGCTTGCATTCTTGTCTTGGTCCTTGTGTGATAGTTGGTTTGGGGTCTGTGTGGGTATCTGTACTGGACATGCTTTGGTGAAGGGTGTCCATGCATTGGTGTTACATGCAGGGCTTGTTTTTGGGAGGTGTGGGTTGTGTTGATGGGGTATCTGTGGGTTGTTGGGGTGATGGGTGTGAGGGTAAGGGTGGGGTATGTTTTGGCATGCAGGTAGGGTGGGGGGATTTAGTAAAGATTTGCCTTAACAGAGTCCAGTCCTCCTGCTACTCCTGTGAGGCCCTCAGGATGCAGAATTGCCAAGACTTGCTCCTCCCGTGTTGTTAGTTGTGGGGAGGAGGTGGGGGTCCACCGCCAGTCCTCTGTACTGCAATCTGGTGTCTGGAGACCACGGAACGCACCTTCCACCATAGGTCGTTCCACCTCTTCCTCATGTCATCCTGTGTTCTTGGATGCTGTCCCACTGCGTTGACCCTGTCGACAATTCTCCGCCATAGCTCCATATTCCTAGCTATGGAGGTCTGCTGCACCTGTGATCCGAATAGCTGTGGCTCTACCCGGACGATTTCCTCCACCATGACCCTGAGCTCCTCCTCAGAGAACCTGGGGTGTCTTTGAGGTGCCATGATATGGTGTGGGTGATGTGTGAGGTGGTGTCTGTTGTGATGTGTGAGGGGATGTGTTGGTGTGTGTTGTTTGAGGTGCATGGATGTTGTGTAAGTGATGGTGTTGTGTGTTTGTGGATGCTGCTGTTGTTTAAGGTAGTGTATCTCTCTGGCCTGCTTTAACTTTCTGGTTGTAAGGGTTTGTGGGTAATGTGGGTGTGTGTTTTATATTGGATTGGGTGTGTGGGTGTGGTGTGTGTATGTGTATCAGGTGTGTGTATTTCGAATTGTCCAATGTGGTTGTGTTTTCTAAGTATGTGTGTATTTTGAGCGCTGCGGTGTGTACCGCCAATGGTTTACCGTGGTTGAAAGTCTGCTGCGTTGATTCGTGGGTCGTGATAGTGTGGGCATATTCTTGTTGGCGTGACGGTGTCGGCTTTGTTATCGCCAGTTTATCACTGACCTTTGGTGTGGCAGACTTGTGTGGGTGTCTGTATTGTGGCGGATTCCGAGCTGTGGGTCCTAATACCTGTAGCGGAATTGCGCGGCCGCAGCGGTATGTTGGCGGTCTTCTGCACGGCGGTAAGCGGGATTTACCGCCAGCGTTGTAATGAGGGCCATAGTGTGCAGAGTCCAGGGGTTCCCCAGAGGCTTGACAGAGGCAATAATAGATAATACTAATGCTCTATTCGTGGTAGTATGGTCGAGCAGTTAGGCTTATCAGAGGGTAGTGTTAAGCATTTGTTGTATACACACAAGCAATAAGTGAAAACACACACTCAATAACTTAACTCCAGACCAATAGGATTTTATATAGAAAAATATGTTTTGTTAATTTATTTCTAGAAACACAAGATTCAGTTTTGCAGGTAAGTACATAAAACATAAGGTACTTTGCATAGTTATAGTCAGAACTTTGAATCAAATCTACAATGTACACAGTTTTCTTTAAAATGGCAAAAAGCTATTTTAAAAGTGGACACTGACATTTTTAACGGTTCCTGGTGGAAGAAAAGATTGTACAGTTTTACAGGTAAGTATTCAACTTACAGTTCTTATCTCCGGGTTTTAGGTAGTCTGTCGTTGGGGGTTCAAGTTAACCCCAAACACCCACCACCAGCAACATGGGGCCTATCAGGTGCAGAGGTCAAAGAGACACCAAATTAATGTGGGCTCCTATGGAGACAGGGGGGGGACTCAGAATCTGGTCATCCAGTATGTAAGTACCCGTGACTGGGAGGGCAGGGCAGGGTGGTTTCACGAGTGGACTTGGATGGCCACCAAATAGGCTCCAAACACACACCCTCAATGGCACTAGGGCGGGCAGATGCAGGGTGCAAACGGGGCGTCGGGTTTCCAATGCACCTCTATGAGGGGACCCCGGGGGTCACTTAGAGGCTGCAGGCAAGGTCCAGGGTGGATGGGTGGGATGGGGTGTCTCCGGCACACCACTGGTCGGACAAGTAAGAGGGATGCCTGCTGGTCGATGCTGCACCGGGGGTCAGGTTCTCCAAGGCCTGGGGGCTGCCAGTGCAGTGCGTCCTTTAGGCGTCAGACATCTTCGTCCGGAGCTCACGGTCAGGGGGGTCCTCTGGATTCTCTCTGCAGGCGTTGCCATGGAGGTTTGGAGGGGTCAACCCAGGGTGGGCTCTTGCTCCTAATCACCTGGAGACTCTTTCTTGTTGGGTGAACCACATGGACACAGGCCGTCGACGTCTGGTGCACAGGGGTCAGGACTCACGTATCCGGAGTGAGGTGGGAGTCCTTTAGAAGAGGTTTCTTCTTTTCTTCTTTGGACAGGGCCGCTGTCCACAGGTGTTCTTGATCCTCTATGATGCAGGCAGTCCTCTGGAGGTTTTTTCAGAGGTCGCTGGACCTGCAGGACGCCTCCCCTTTGTTCTGCAGGTTCTTTGAAGCAGGAGACAGGCTGGTAGTCCTAGGGCCAAGTCAGTTGTTGTCTCCTTTCCTTCTCTGCTGGGGTTTCAGCTAAGCAGTCCTTCTGGTGAGGTCATCAGGAATATGGTGAGTTGGTTTCAGGGAAGCCCCTAAACACAAGATTTAGGGGTGTGTTAGGCTCAGGGGACAGTATCCAATGACTACTGTCCCTGAGGGTGGCAACCACCCTCCTTGTGTCCACTCCCTTTTGGGGGGGGGAGGGGTGACATTCCTATCCCTATTGGTCCCTGTCTACTAAACCAAGATGGAGGATTCTGCAGGGAGGGGGTCACTTCAGCTCTGGACACCTTAGAGGTTGTCCCAGCTGAAGTGGTTGCTCCTCCTTGGTTTTTCTTAATTTTCCCGCAGAACTGGCTGTCCAAAGTAGGGACTTTGTCTGGGGGGGGTGGGCATCTCCACTAGCTGGAGTGCCCTGGGGCACTGTAATATGAGGCCTGAGCCTGTGAAGCTCACCGCCAAGTGGTACAGTTCCTGCAAAAGGCGGGGGCATGAAGCACCTCCACCCAGAGCAGGCTTTGTTTCTGGCCTCAGAAGGCACAAAGGCCCTCACCCCAGGGGTCAGAGACTTGTCTGTTATCAGTGTGCATTTATTGTGCTGAGAAGCATCTTAGAGATGCGCCTGAATACCAATCCGACTTCTAGTGTAGGCTGACCAGTTTCTGCCAGCCTGCCACACACCAGACATGTTGCTGGCCACATGGTGAGAGTGCCTTTGTCACTCTGTGGCCAGGGACAAAGCCTGTACTTGGTGGAGGTGCTTCTCACCTCCCCCTGCAGGAACTGTATCACCTGGCGGTGAGCCTCAAAAGCTCACCGCTTTTGTTACAGCGCCCCAGGGCATCCCAGCTAGTGGAGATGCCCGCCCCTCCGGCCACTGCCCCCACTTTTGGCGGCAAGGCTGGAGGAGATAATGAGAAAAACAAGGAGGAGTCGCCCACCAGTCAGGACAGCCCCTGCCTTAAGAAATCCTCCATATTGAGTTTGGAGTATTCCCCAAATAGGATTATGGATGTGCCCCCCTCCCCACAGGGAGGATGGACCAAGAGGGTGTAGCCACCCTCAAGGACAGTAGCCATTGGCTACTGCCCTCCCAGACCTAGACACACCCCTAAATTCAATATTTAGGGGCTCCCCAGAACCTAGGAATTTAGATTCCTGCAACCTGAAGAAACAAGAACGACTGCTGACCTACAAGCTTGCAGAGAAGGAGGAAGACGACAACTGCTTTGGCCCCAGCCCTACCGGCATGTCTCAGACTTTGAAAACCTGCACCAGCGACGCATCTGACAGGGACCAGCGACCTCTGAAGCCTCAGAGGCATGCCCTGGACTAAAAAGGACCAAGAAACTCCCGTGAACAGCGGCCCTGTTCAAAACCAGCTACTTCTTTGCAACAAAGAAGAAATGTCCATAGACTGCACGTTTCCTGCTGGAGGCGTGAGACTTCTTACTCTGCACCTGATGCTCCCGGCTCAATATTCAGAGAACCAACACCTCAGGGAGGACTCCCCGGCAACTGCGAGCCTGTGAGTAACCAGAGACGACCCCCCTGAGTCCCCGCAGCGATGCATGCAGAGAGAATCCAGAGGCTCCCCCTGACCGCGACTGCCTGTAACAAGGGACCCGACGCCTGGAACCAGCACTGCACCCGCAGCCCCCAGGACCTGAAGGAACCGAACCTCAGCGCAGGAGTGACCCTCAGGCGATCCTCTGCCTTGCCCATGTGGTGGCTGTCCTGAGAAGCCCCCCACCGTGCCTGCCTGCACCGCTAGAGTGACCCCTCGGTCCCTCAATTTTTTCCTACCTGAAACCCGACGCCTGCTTTGCACACTGCACCCGGCCGCCCCTATGCCTCTGAGGGTGTGTTTTGTGTGCCTACTTGTGTCCCCCCTCCCCCCCAGTGCTCTACAAAAAAACCCTGGTCTGCCCCCCGAGGACGCAGGTACTTACCTGCTGGCAGACTGGAACCAGAGCACCCCTGTTCTTCATAGGCGCCTGTGTGTTTTGGGCACCTCTTTGACCTCTGCACCTGACCGGCCCTGAGCTGCTGGTGTGGTAACTTTGGGGTTGCCTTGAACCCCCAACGGTGAGCTGCCTATGCCCCAGAACTGAGACTTGTAAGTGTTTTACTTACCTCGTAATCTAAACTTTACTTAACTTCCCCAGGAACTGTTGATTTTTGCACTGTCTACTTTGAAAATAGGTTATTGCCATTTTTACAAAGACTGTATATGATATTGCTTTTATTCAAAGTTCTTAAAGTATCTAAGTGAAGTACCTTGCATTTAAAGTGTTTACCGCAAATCTTGAACCTGTGGTTCTTAAAATAAATTAAGAAAATAAATGTTTCAGTATAAAAACCTATTGGCCTGGAGTAAGTCTTTGAGTGTGTGTTACTCATTTATTGCCTGTGTGTGTACTACAAATGCTTAACACTACCCTCTGATAAGCCTACTGCTCGACCACACTTCCACAAAATAGAGCATTAGAATTATCTCTATTTGCCACTATCATACCTCTAAGGGGAACCCTTGGACTCTGTGCACACTATTTCTTACTTTGAAATAGTATATACAGAGCCAACTTCCTACAAAGGCTAATATCCCTCTGTGGGGTCCTATTATAAGCAGAGCTTTACGGGCCTGTAGCCATTCAGATTTTCTCGGAACCTTGTCAGAGGCTACAATTGTACCTATTTTTAAGAAAGACCCTGCCTGATAGCGTCCCATCTCACTACTTGAGTCCGTGGTTAAAATGACCAGAACAATTGTGTTGAATTGTTTGGAAGAATGGGCAGAGTGTAATAATACACTTTCTGACCTCCAATATGGGTTTCGAAAAGGCCTATGAAGAAGGGGCAACTGTTTTTAGCTTTTGTACATTTATGGAGCGCCTTCGATAGCATCCTGCCCAATAAATTATGGGCCAGGGCCATTCTACTAGAATTGGGGGTGGACCTTCCAATCATAGCTTTCCTTAGCGATCTCTATTCTGAGGGTAAGGCTAGAGGACGTTAAGATCTCAAGGGTGAATGCACTAGCACTTTTAACCTTGGAAGGGGGGGTGGTCGAACAAGGATGCGAGTCTGCCTTATGCAGCACTTTATGAAAACACCCCCCAGATCGGACATAGACCGGTACTTAGTCTGATTTACACTGACACTCTGCTCATATCTTGCACTGCATGGGGTGAACTGCAGTTACTTGGTTGCTTTGCAGATTTTATGGCTGATCTTGGTATGTCTGTCAGCATAGGGATGACCTTTATTATTAAGTACAGGGGTATAAGCAGAAGTGTCGCAATTTCAGGATCAATGACGAAAAGCTGAGTATCACCTCAACCTTCTGTTATATTGGTATTTTATTAGACAATCCGGGCACATGGACCCCAGCTGTAGGAAACAGATTGCAGTGTTTTAATAAATTGATTGAGGATAAACTAGTTAGAGAAATAATAACCATCTATAATTCCATCTGCGTATCCGTAACCCTCCATGGGGAGGGTATCTGAGGCTTTAAAAATGCCACCCATCTCCAGATATTGGAGAAAGCATTTTTCAGGAAACTTCTGGCTGCCCCTAGCACCTTTTCTAGCTTTGTTTGCCATGCAGAATTAGGGGCCCCGTTTTAACCAACTTGATTAATATTCAACCTATTTTATTGTGGCATAAGGTTTGGACCAGCGATTTTACTATTTTAAATTGTATGCTTTTGGATGATTGCTTAAAATTAATTCATTTCGGCACATTCTCATGGTTTCAGGTCCTGATTTAGAGTTTGGCGGATAGGTACTCCATCACAAATGTGAGGGATATCCCATCCGCCTTATTACTATTTCCATAGGCAATGATGGGTTTGTAATACGACAGACAGGATATCCATCATGTTTGTGACGGAGGAACCCCCTCTGCCAAACTCTAAATAAGATCGAAAGTAGTGAAACCCCTCTGTGTGACCCTTGGTCACCCCGAATATTGTGATGCACCTAATTTTTTACTTAAGGTGATTCGAAGAGACTTAAAAAATAATAATTGTTTGTCCTTCCTCGTGACCAAAGATTTCCAAGGTAAATGGCTAAACCTAATGTCATTAAAAATCAACTTATACTTGTTACAGGAAGGGTTCAGCCGTATCTCATAGCCATTCACAATAGTCAGTATAGGTTTGCTTTAACTCATTTTAAATTAACTTTGTTTTATTGATTAATAGCTTTCCCAGTCATCCACGACTGGTCCGCGGTCTTGATGAACTGCTCCTGCGATGGCCTGTCGGCCCAATGCACCAAGCACTTTGTTCTTCTGCCTTTTTTGTTATACCACATAAACATTACATCCTACCTTTTTTACCTGACCATAATTTAAAACAATATCGGCCTGCTTTGCTGTTTCTACAACAATTGAATTCTTTAGCCATCTGCAGTAAGATCTCTTGTTTTTTATGGTCTGCAATAGGGTTAAGGAAAAAGATAAGTTCACTGTAATTATGTATATTAATTGGTTTTTTTCCTGTTTTTTATTCCTAAAGTACTGTGATAATGTAATATGAATTTTATTGGTATGTTAACTTTCATGATTTCTTTTAAAAGATAATCAAATAAAGGTGACTGATATATGAGTGGGTTCAGCTGCTCAAAGCTCTGACAAATCGTTGTTAGATGGTAAGCCAAAACTTGAAATGCTGATGATGTGAGCGAGGTTGAACGTGGATTGCTGATACCTTAAAGATTCTGAGGCTCTACTTAATGCTGTGCAAACTTTTCCAACCATTTCAAGTACCTCCTAGTGGCCTTTGCTCAATGTAGAATCAGAAAGATACAGCTTAAATCATTTGTTGGTCTGGTGCGGAAGGTCTTTGTGACATGGAAGTTCGACTTGAGGATGCAAGGTGCAATACAAGTTGTAGATGCTTCAGTGCTAGTTCATTCAACTCTGACCGCATTTGTACAACAACTCCATCTGGTCTTGTTCTCTTCTCACCTCCACTAGACGTGGGCCTTTTAGGTCCGTTTTCTGCAGTAGGCTAGCCTCCCCATGCAATCAAGATCTTCTCAGCACTGGCCCTGTTGGACCACGTTGCCCCAGCATGCATTGACTGTACTTGGAAAAGGTGATATGAATGTTCCCATGCATCCCAGGCAGGTCACTGGCTTACCCTGTTCTGGAAATGTTTACTAGAGACATGTCCAAGTCAGGAATGGAACCCCTCTCTGAAAAGGTTTCTAGTTGTCAGATATAGACTCTTCTTTAAAGCCAATTCAAAAGGACCCTTGTATGCTTTGATTAAGCTGTGCCCTTCAGTTTCTGTGTAGTCCTCTGTTTCCTCCAGTGAACTGGTCAATTATGCAAGTCCACTGGAGTTAGTCAATATTTTTCTTTGGTTTTTGTCATTCGAGCTGTGCTGTAATAACAGGACCTCCAACCTGGACAGCCATTATTAATAAAGATTACTTCTTCCCTCTCATCCCAGCATATTTGGTGACTGCCAGTAAATTCTAGATCAGGGGTACAGGCCTTTTGACAGTTAATTTTATAAGGAAAAGTATTAACTATGTTCCCTTGTAAAAGACCTGCAAATCCCTAAAAGTCAAGTGCCTTGATTTTCTCAATTGTGTGTCATGGCATTTAATTTTCCAATGTCTGTGTGGGCTTGAGCTGTTAGGCAGTCCATGTATCAAAAAATGCTGCTGTCTTTAGGACGAGATACTACTGAAGGCTCACTGATTTGCCACGTGGCTCTTCTTTACACTTTGACTTTTTCAGGGGAGGGTTTGTGGGATCAAAAAGTCAGGGCTTAATTAACTCAGAGTGTGGAACTGGACCTCTCATTCAAGGCAGTGCATGCATGATTGAGTAGAATACTTGAAATTAAGTCATTATGCTTCGTAACTTTAAGAAGTTGTATGTCAATTAGCAAGCTAGGATACAGTTAACCTCGCATTGCCCGAGGACAGCTGAGTGTATTAGCTGCTCTGGAGCACCTCTTTGTGCTTATCCTATTGTTGAAGGTGTCTCACAGATTCAGAATCTCACCTGAATGTTTATGGACTCTTGATTTTGGTCATGATCTCTGTGATGGGATCTGCTGGCTCATGTAGATGGCAATTGTCCTCGGATTCACTTTTGGCCATGTATGCTTTTCTGGTACTTGTGCTCATCTGGAGGAGGGCACTGGCAAGTTGAAAAATGCAGCTTGACTAGTCATGCTAACTTCGACAATGGTTACGGATGTGCCACCAAAATACAACCTCTTCTGTGTATCTTGTGATGATTGTATTATGGTATTGCACTCCATGACATGGGTGGAAATGCAGAGGCTCTAAAAGGGGACGGAGAAAGACGCACACTTTCTCTTTTTCTCTCCTATCTCTCTCTCTTTTTCTGTCTTTATTTCTCTTTTTCTCGCTCTCTCTCCCACCCCCCTCCCCTGGGTCACACCTTCATTTCACCCATGAAAGATGCGGTTACGGAGACTTCATTCTCCCTGAAGTCGCAATGGGCCTTGTGTGGTGGCACTTTCAAGTTCACACGTCTGCCTCTCACCAGCAAAGCTGCTGAAAGAGAGCCTTTGACCATCTCTACTTCAAGTGCAGGCACTCACAACTGTAATTTGCACCACACAAGATGCCTCACCAGGTCACACATCGACCTCAAGGTTGCTTCTTCGAGCGGACTGATTGCATCAATCAGCTACAGCTTGGGCTTTTTTCCACCTGGGAGAAAGCAAGTGAATTTGTTGTGCTGATACCTAGAGGACTGTTCTTACTTTTGTTGCGCATTATTTCATTGACTTAGACTCTGTAATGGATAATAGATATCATAGATGAAGAGATAGAGTTCCTGCCCCCATCCCTTTTTTCTATATATATATATATATATATATATGTTCGATGGCATGTGTAGCTGCAGATACACATGCTGTGCACATCCCGCCATCTAGTGTTGGGCTCGGAGTGTTACAAGTTGTTTTTCTTCGAAGAAGTCTTTTCGAGGGACTCCTCCCCTTTCGGCTCCATTGCGCATGGGCGTCGACTCCATCTTAGATTGTTTTCTTTCCTCCATCGGGTTCAGACGTGTTCCTTTTCGCTCCGCGCTTCGGTTCGGAAAGTTAGTGAAAAACTCGGAAAATTCGACAGTATTGTTTGCGTTCGGTATCGGGTTAGTTACAGCAGATCGACACCGAATTCGGTAGAGCTCCGGCGGCCCTTCGGGGTTTTCGATCCCCCGGCGGGGCCTGGTCGGCCCGACCGCGTGCATCTTCAAGGCTAATGGAACGGACCCCATTCCGCTTCTGCCCCGAATGTCACAACAAGTATCCTTATACAGATCAGCATTTGGTCTGTAACTTGTGTTTGTTGCCAGAACACAAAGAGGATACCTGTGAGGCCTGTCGAGCATTTCAGTCCAGAAAAACTTTAAGAGACCGAAGAGCAAGAAGATTACAGATGGCGTCGGTGCCGACAGGACAAAAACACATGGAGGAAGAAGATGAAGCCTTCTCCATCGAGGATTCGGACTCGGAAGAGGTCGATCCTGAAAAGACGCCGAAAACCGTGAGTAAGACGTCGATACACAAGACTCACGTAAAGACCAGTAAAGCCCAGGGGACGCCACCGCCAACAGGCCATGGCTTAACACGAAAAATAGGTGACCGGGCATCGGCACCGAAAAAGGGCATGCATGTGTCGAAGTCATCCGACTCCGGTCGAGATACCGGCAGAGAGCAGACTCGACCCCGAGACACCGGGTCAGAGCAGACTCGACCCCGAGACACCAGGTCAGAGCAGACTTGACCCCGAGACACTGGGTCAGAGCAATCTCGGCACCGAGAGAGCGGCACCGAACCAAGTCGGCACCGAGAAATCTGTCTGCCGAAGAGCAAAAAAGTGTCGTCGGAACCGAAAAAGGCAGCCGAAAAGGTTTCGATACCGAAACATCCGGCTTCGGAACCGAAATCAAGTTCCTACACAGAGGAACATGGCCTGTCCTCACAAATGCAAACACATAGATTTGGACAGGAACTGGAGACAATGGAGCAAGACTACACCCAAAGAAGGCTCCACATCCAAAAAGAAACAGGGAAGATCAGCACTCTCCCTCCGATTCGAATGAAACGCAAACTTGCCTTCCAAGACAAAGACAAGCAGCCACAAGCAAAGGTGGCTAAACAAGTAACCCCGCCACCATCTCCACAACGCTCTCCGCAACCATCACCGGTAGCCACTCCACCAATGCAATCCCCAACTCATACAGGGATGAGTCAGGATGATCCAGACGCGTGGGATCTTTATGATGCGCCAGTGTCGGATAACAGCCCTGACTGTTATCCAGCTAGACCGTCACCACCAGAAGATAGTACAGCCTACGCACAGGTGGTGTCAAGGGCAGCGGCGTTTCATAATGTCAGCCTGCATGCAGAGCCAATTGAAGACGACTTTCTATTTAATACACTGTCGTCCACACACAGCCAGTACGAGTCTCCCCATGCTACCTGGAATGCTAAAACACTCCAAACAAGTGTTTGAGGAGCCTGTAAAAGGAAGGTCCATTACTCCAAGAGTGGAGAAAAAATATAAACCGCCACCAACAGACCCTGTGTACATCACACAACAGTTAACACCGGACTCAGTGGTAGTAGGGGCAGCTCGCAAGAGGGCAAACTCACACACTTCAGGAGATGCACCACCTTCAGACAAAGAGAGTCATAAGTTCGACGCAGCAGGGAAAAGGGTGGCGGCACAGGCAGCAAACCAGTGGCGTATTGCCAACTCACCGGCTTTGTTGGCCAGATACGATAGGGCTCATTGGGACGAAATGCAACACTTTATAGAACATTTGCCCAAGGAGTTCCAAAAGAGAGCACAGCAAGTGGTGGAAGAAGGACAGAGTATCTCAAACAATCAGATACGGTCAGCAATGGATGCGGCAGACACAGCTGCTAGAACTGTAAACACAGCAGTGACAATAAGGAGACCTGCATGGCTGCGTACATCAGGATTCAAGCCGGAAATACAACAAGCCGTGCTGAATATGCCATTTAACGGACATCAGTTGTTTGGGCCGGAGGTGGACACTGCCATCGAAAAACTGAAAATGGACACTGATACGGCCAAAGCCATGGGCGGACTCTAACTCCCACAGAGCAGAGGCACATTTCGCAAAACACAGTTTCGAGGGGGGTTTCGAGGACAAAACACGGAACCCACAACCTCACAAACAAGGCCCACTTATCAGAGCCAATATCAGCGGGGAAGTTTTCGGGGACAATATAGAGGGGGACAATTCCAAAAAAGTAGAGGGAAGTTCCAAAGTCCCAAAACTCCACAAACAAGCAGTGACTTAGACGTCACAAATCCTCAACACATAACACCTGTGGGGGGAGGTTAACCAAGTACTACAAACAATGGGAGGAAATAACAACAGATACTTGGGTCCTGGCAATTATCCAGCATGGTTATTGCATAGAATTTCTCAAATTCCCTCCAAATGTCCCACCGAAAACACACAATATGTCAAAACAACACATGGATCTTCTACAACTGGAGGTCCAAGCGTTGTTACAGAAAGATGCAATAGAAATAGTACCAATTCATCAGAGAGGAACAGGAGTTTACTCGCTGTACTTTCTCATACCCAAAAAAGACAAAACTCTAAGACCTATATTAGATCTCAGAACACTAAATATCTACATCAAATCAGATCACTTTCACATGGTAACATTACAGGACGTAATCCCATTGCTCAAACAAAAAGACTATATGACAACACTAGACCTAAAGGATGCATACTTCCATATACCGATACATCCTTCACACAGAAAGTACTTAAGGTTTGTATTCCAAAGGGTACATTACCAATTCAAAGTGTTGCCATTCGGGATAACAACTGCGCCAAGAGTTTTTACAAAATGCCTGGCAGTAGTAGCTGCTCATATCAGAAGGCAGCAAATACATGTGTTCCCGTACCTAGACGATTGGTTAATCAAAACCAACACGTAAAAACGGTGTTCACAACACACAAATTACGTCATAGAAACACTCCACAAACTAGGTTTCTCACTCAACTACACAAAATCACACCTTCAGCCGTGTCAAACACAGCAATACTTAGGGGCGACAATCAACACAACAAAAGGGATTGCCACTCCAAGTCCACAAAGGGTACAGGCATTTCACAATGTAATACAAGCCATGCACCCAAAACAAAAGATACAAGTCAAGATAGTGATGAAACTACTAGGCATGATGTCCTCATGCATAGCCATTGTCCCAAACGCAAGATTACACATGCGGCCCTTACAACAGTACCTAGCATCACAATGGTCACAGGCACAGGGTCAACTTCAAGATCTAGTGTTGATAGACCGCCAAACATACACCTCGCTTCAATGGTGGAACACTATAAATTTAAACAAAGGGCGGCCTTTTCAAGACTCAGTGTCTCAATACGTAATAACAACGGATGCCTCCATGATAGGGTGGGGAGCACGCCTCAACCAACACAGCATCCAAGGACAATGGGACACTCAACAAAGACAGTTTCACATAAATCACTTAGAATTACTGGCATTATTTCTAGCGCTGAAAGCATTTCAACCTATAATAATCCACAAACACATTCTTGTCAAAACAGACACCATGACAACGATGTATTATCTGAACAAACAGGGAGGAACACACTCAACACAGTTGTGTCTCCTGGCACAGAAAATATGGCATTGGGCGATTCACAACCACATTCGCCTAATAGCGCAATTCGTTCCAGGAATTCAGAACCAGCTAGCAGACAGTCTCTCTCGGGATCACCAACAGATCCACGAATGGGAGATTCAACCCCAAATACTGAACACTTACTTCCAAAGATGGGGAACACCACAAATAGACCTGTTTGCAACAAAAGAAAACGCAAAATGCCAAAACTTCGCATCCAGGTACCCACAGGATCAGTCTCAGGGCAATGCGTTATGGATGAGTTGGTCAGGGATATTTGCATACGCTTTTCCCCCTCTCCCACTCCTTCCATATCTAGTAAGCAAATTGAGTCAAAACAAACTCAAACTTATACTAATAGCACCAACTTGGGCAAGGCAACCTTGATACACAACACTACTAGAGCTCTCAGTAGTGCCTCATGTCAAACTACCAAACAGACCAGATCTGTTAACTCAACACAAACAACAGATCAGACACCCAAATCCAGCATCGCTGAATCTAGCAATTTGGCTCCTGAAGTCTTAGAATTCGGACATCTAGACCTTACACAGGAATGTATGGAGGTCATAAAACAAGCTAGAAAACCAACCACAAGACATTGCTATGCAAATAAGTGGAAACAATTTGTTTGTTACTGCCATAATAAACCAATTCAACCCTTACACGCATCTGCTAAAGACATCGTCAGCTACCTACTACACTTACAAAAGTCAAAGCTAGCTTTTTCATCCATTAAAATACATCTCACCGCAATTTCAGCTTATCTGCAAATTACGCACTCAACTTCACTATTTAGGATCCCAGTCATAAAGGCTTTTATGGAGGGCCTAAAAAGAATTATCCCACCAAGAACACCACCAGTTCCTTCGTGGAACCTCAACATTGTCTTAACACGGCTCATGGGTCCACTGTTTGAACCCATGCACTCATGTGAGATACAATATTTAACATGGAAAGTAGCATTTTGAATTGCCATCACATCTCTAAGAAGAGTAAGTGAAATACAGGGATTTACCATACAAGAACCCTTTATTCAGATACACAAACATAAAGTAGTCTTACGAACAAATCCTAAGTTCTTACCAAAAGTCATATCACCGTTCCACTTAAATCAAACAGTAGAACTACCAGTGTTCTTTCCAGAACCTGTAGCTGAAAGAGCACTACATACATTAGACATCAAAAGAGCATTAATATACTACATTGACAGAACAAAACTTATTCGAAAAACAAAACAACTATTTGTTGCTTTCCAAAAACCTCATACAGGAAATCCAATATCCAAACAAGGCATTGCCAGATGGATAGTTAAATGCATTCAAACCTGTTATCTCAAAGCAAAAAGAGAACTGCCTATCACACCAAAGGCACACTCAACTAGAAAGAAATGTGCTACCATGGCCTTACTAGGAAACATTCCAATGACTGAAACATGTAAGGCTGCCACATGGTATACACCTCATACGTTCACCAAGCATTACTGTGTGGATGTGTTAACAACACAACAAGCCACAGTAGGACAAGCAGTACTACGAACTTTATTTCAAACAACTCCAACTCCTACAGGCTGAGCCACCGCTTTTGGGGCGATAACTGCTTACTAGTCTATGCAAAGCATGTGTATCTGCAGCTACACATGCCATTGAACGGAAAATGTCACTTACCCAGTGTACATCTGTTCGTGCATGATACGCTGCAGATTCACATGCGCCCACCCGCCTCCCCGGGAGCCTGTAGCCGTTTGAAGTTGATCTTGAACATTTGTAAATTTGTAAATATATCGCTTTAAACCACATTATATACATACATTTTTACTCCATTGCATGGGCACTATTACTATAATACACAACTCCTACCTCACCCTCTGCGAGTAAAACAATCTAAGATGGAGTCGACGCCCATGCGCAATGGAGCCGAAAGGGGAGGAGTCCCTCGATCTCGTGACTCGAAAAGACTTCTTCGAAGAAAAACAACTTGTAACACTCCGAGCCCAACACTAAATGGCGGGATGTGCAAAGCATGTGAATCTGCAGCGTATCATGCCACGAACAGATGTACACTGGGTAAGTGAAATTTTCCATATATATATATATATATGTTCGATGGCATGTGTAGCTGCAGATACACATGCTATGCACAGGTCCTGCCATCTAGTGTTGGGCTCGGAGTGTTACAAGTTGTTTTTCTTCGAAGAAGTCTTTTCGAGTCACGGGACCGAGTGACTCCTCCTTTACGGCTCCATTGGGCATGGGCATCGACTCCATCTTAGATTGTTTTCTTGCCGCCATTGGGTTTGGACGTGTTCCTCTTCACCTCAATTGTTCGAGTCGGAAAAACTTATAATCCATTGAACATCTACGGTATTGTTCTCGATCGCGTCCCATCCAGCATCAACACCTCGGTACCGGCGGATACACTTCTTCGCTTGCCCTTCGGGGCACCCGCGCCTAACTTGGGCGTGGTCCGCCCGACCACAAGTATCGTCAAAGCCTCATGGACCGGATCCCGTTCAGATTCTGCCCTCGATGCCACTCCAAGTATCCCTACACAGATCAACATCTGGTTTGTAATCTGTGTTTGTCCCCAGATCATCAAGAGGATACTTGTGAAGCTTGTAAATCCTTCAGTTCGAAAAAGACCTTACGAGACCGAAGAGCTAGAAGGTTACAGATGGCAGCCAGAAGCACCGAATGCCTCGACGCAGAAGAGGAGGAGATGATTCACACCGCCATCTCCGTTCAGGGATCCGATTCCGAACAAGAGTCCGACGTCGACCGACCACTAACAGCGGGCCAGCATGTGAGTACGCTTGCCCCGACCCAGACCAAGCCCAAACATAAGGCCTCGGGGACGCCACTGCCGGAAGGCCATTGCTCCACCCGTAAAAAATTAACAGGGGACCAAGTAACATCTTCGGCACTGAAAAACGCCACACCCATTACACAGCCTTCAGACTCGAGCCGAGGCACAGGCTCCGAAAGCATACGACACCGACCAATCGAGTCGAGACCCCGGAAGTCACTTTCGGAACCGAGGCCAACATTTACTCCAGGTCCTTCGGTGCCAAAAAACATTCGTATACAGAGGAGCATGGACTTTCGAAACAGTTAAAAGAAAGCCATAGATCTGAGGAAGAACTACAACAAATGGAGGATTTTAATGACAAACAAGCCAGGATACAGATCCACAAGGACACTGGCAAGATCCTCACAGCACCTCCTCTCAAAATAAAAAGAAATCTGGCCTTCCATGGACGTTTGGACACTGATCAGCCAACGGCTAAAGTGCCAAGAGAGAAATCTCTGCCTCCCCAGTTTTCTCCTCACCAGTCTCTTCCTCACTCTCCTCAACGGACTGTCTCCCCACCTGCTACACCCACTGCACAGTCTCCAACACACACTATGCAGTCACATCAGGACACAGATCCATGGGATCTCTGTGATGACCCAGTCTCAGACAATAGCCCAGCGTGCTACCCATCTAAGCCATTGCCACCTGAGGATAGCACCTCGTATACCCAGGTTCTAGCTAGGGCAGCAGCTTTCCACAACTTGAGCATGCACACATAACCTCTAGAGGACGACTTTTTGTTCAATACATTGTCCTCAACTCACGCCACATACCAAAGCCTACCCATGCTCCCCGGTATGCTCAAACATGCCCAGCCGATATTCCAAGAACCGGTTAAAGGAAGGGATATACCCCCAAACGTAGAGAAAAATACAAACCACCACCCTCAGACCCAGTGTATATCACACAACAGCTGCCCCCGATTCAGTAGTGGTCAGCGCAGCGAGGAAAAGGGCTATCTCACAGTCCTCTGGAGATGCACCCCCTCCAGACAAGGAAAGCAAAAAATTTGATGCTGCAGGGAAAAGGGTGGCATCACAGGCAGCTAATCAGTGGCGCATAGCTAATTCGCAGGCCCCTCTAGCTAGATACGATAGGGCTCATTGGGATGAGATGAAGGACATTATTCAGCATCTCCCCAAGGAACACCAAAAGAGAGCCCAGCAGGTAGTAGAGGAGGGACAGGCAATTACAAACAATCAAATAAGATCAGCGCTAGACTCAGCTGATACAGCCGCAAGGGCTATAAATACTGCTGTCACCATCAGGCGGCATGCATGACTCAGGTCATCAGGTTTTAAACCTGGAATCCAACAGGCCGTCCACAACACGCCTTTTAATCAGCAACAATTATTCGGCACACAGGTGGACACAGCCATACATAAGATGAAAAAAGACGCCGACACAGCCAAAGCGATGGGAGCACTTTACTCATCCCAATACAGAGGCTCATTTCGGAAGCCTCCGTATAGGGGAGGCTTCAGGCCACAGCCCTCTGAGCCATCCACCTCACAATCCAAGCCCTCATACCAGACACAATACCAAAGAGGGGGATTTCGGGGATCCTACAGAGGACAATTCCCCAAATCTAGAGGAAAATTCCAATCCTCAAAACAAGCCACTAATAACAAACAGTGACTTTATCATCCCCTTCCCTCAACACACTTCCTCTGTGGGAGGAAGACTGAAAATGTTCCACGACCAATGGTTAGACATCACAACAGACACATGGGTACTATCCATTATCCAACATGGTTACTGCATAGAGTTCACACAATTTTCTCCAGACATTCCCCCAAAAGTGCACAAACTTTCATCGCAACATCTTGCAATGTTACAAGCAGAAGTACAGGCATTATTACTCAAACAATCCATAGAACTAGTGCTGCATCACCAAAAAGGAACAGGGGTTTACTCCCTGTACTTCTTTATTCCCAAGAAAGACAAAACGTTAAGGCCAATATTAGATCTCAGGACTCTCAACCTCTGCATCCGATCAGAACACTTTTCACATGTTAACACTACATCATGTAGTGCCACTGCTACAACAGGGAGAATTTATGACAACACTGGATCTAAAAGATGCGTATTTTCACATACCCATCCATCCAGCTCACAGAAAATACCTCAGGTTTGTTATACAAGGAAAACATTACCAATTCAAGGTATTACCCTTTGGGATATCAACAGCCCCCAGAGTCTTTACAAAATGCCTTGCCGTAGTCGCAGCGTACATAAGGAGACAACATATGCATGTATTCCCATATCTCGACGATTGGCTAATAAAAGCCAACACTCAAAAACAGTGTCAACATCACACACGTTATGTAATAGATACCCTACACACACTAGGGTTCTCAATCAATTACCAAAAATCACACCTGCAACCATCGCAAATTAAGCAATACTTAGGGGCTACACTAAACACTCAAAAGTCCAAGCCCACAAAGAGTGCAATCGTTCCACGCCATATTGCCAAACATTCAGCCAAACCAGCACTACACTGTCCGTCTTGTCATGAAACTGCTAGGTATGAGGGCACCATGCATCGCCATTGTCCCAAACGCAAGGTTACACATGCGACCCTTACAACAGTGCCTCGCAAAACAATGGTCGCAGGCACATGGTCATCTCCAAGATCTAGTGTTGATAGACCGCCAAACACAACAATCACAATATTCAGGGACAATCGGACAACAAACAGAAGCAGCTTCACATAAATCACTTAGAACTGCTAGCAGTCTCCCTAGCACTAAGAGCCTTTCAATCTCTTCTTGCTCACAAACACATTCTTGTCAGAACAGACAATATGACAACAATGTACTACTTCACCCCTTCGCTGCCAGGCCTTTTCCCCCTCCTGTGCCAGGCCTTTTTTTGGCTATTTGGGGCAGTTCGCGCTTAGGCCCTCATAACTTTTTGTCCACATAAGCTAGCCAAGCCAAATTTGCGTCCTTTTTTTCCAACATCCTAGGGATTCCAGAGGTACCCAGACTTTGTGGGTTCCTCTGAAGGAGGCCAAGAAATTAGCCAAAATACAGTAAAAATTTCGTTTAAAAAAAAAAAAAGTGGCTGCAGAAGAAGGCTTGTGGATTTTTCCCTGAAAATGGCATCAACAAAGGGTTTACGGTGCTAAAATCACCAGCTTCCCAGCTTTCAGGAAAAGGCAGACTTAAATCAGAAAACCCAATTTTTCAACACAGATTTGGCATTTTACTGGGACATACCCCATTTTTTAACTTTTTTGTGCTTTCAGTCTCCTTCCAGTCAGTGACAGAAATGGGCGTGAAACCAATGCTGGATCCCAGAAACCTTAACATTTCTAAAAAGTAGACAACATTCTGAATTCAGCAAGGGGTCATTTGTGTAGATCCTACAAGGGGTTTCCTACAGAAAATAACAACTGAAAAAAAAGATAGTGAAATTGAGGTGAAAAAAACAGCAATTTTTCTCTACGTTTTACTCTGTAACTTTTTCCTGCAATGTCAGATTTTCGAAAACAATATACCGTTACGTCTACTGGACTCCTGGTTGCGGGGATATATAGGGCTTGTAGGTTCATCAAGAACCCTAGGTACCCAGAGCCAATAAATGAGCTGCACCCTGCAGTGCGTTTTCATTCTATACCGGGTATACAGCAATTCATTTGCTGAAATATAAAGAGTGAAAAATAGCTATCAAGAAAACCTTTGTATTTCCAAAATGGGCACAAGATAAGGTGTTGAGGAGCAGTGGTTATTTGCACATCTCTGAATTCCGGGGTGACCATACTAGCATGTGAATTACAGGGCATTTCTCAAATAGATGTCTTTTTTACACACTCTCTTATATTTGGAAGGAAAAAATGTAGAGAAAGACAAGGGGCAATAACACTTGTTTTGCTAATCTATGTTCCCCCAAGTCTCCCGATTAAAATTATACCTCACTTGTGTGGGTAGGCCTAGCGCCCGCGACAGGAAACGCCCCAAAAAGCAACGTGGACACATCACATTTTTTGAAGGAAAACATAATTTTTTTTGCAAAGTGCCTACCTGTAGATTGTGGCCACTAGATCCCGATGCATGGGACCTTTACGATGCTCCAGTGTCTGACAACAGCCCAGACTCCTATCCTACAAAACCGTCACCACCTGAGGACAGTACATCCTACACACAGGTGGTCGCAAGGGCAGCCGAATTTCACAACGTCACCTTACATTCTGAACCAATTGAGGATGACTTTCTGTTTAACACCCTATCCTCCACCCATAGCCAGTACCAAAGCCTTCCCATGCTCCCAGGAATGCTAAGACATTCAAAACAAATATTTCAGGATCCAGTTAAAGGCAGAGCCATAACTCCAAGGGTGGAGAAAAAGTACAAGCCACCGCTAACAGATCCAATCTATATTACAACACAACTAACACCAGACTCAGTAGTTGTCGGGGCAGCTCGTAAGAGAGCCAACTCTCATACCTCAGGAGACGCACCACCTCCAGACAAGGAGAGCCGCAAATTTGATGCTGCGGGAAAAAGGGTTGCAGCACAAGCAGCAAATCAATGGCGTATTGCCAATTCACAATCACTTTTGGCAAGATACGACAGAGCTCATTGGGATGAAATGCAACATTTCATCGAACACTTACCCAAGGAGTTCCAAAAAAGAGCGCAACAGGTGGTGGAAGAGGGACAAAGTATCTCAAATAATCAGATACGGTCTTCCATGGATGCAGCAGATACAGCTGCAAGGACAATAAACACTGCAATCACGATATGAAGGCACGCATGGCTGCGCACTTCAGGGTTCAAGCCGGAAATCCAACAAGCTGTGCTGAATATGCCATTTAATGAACAGCAATTGTTTGGGCCGGAGGTGGACACTGCCATTGACAAACTCAAAAAAGACACCGATACAGCCAAAGCCATGGGTGCACTCTACTCCCCGCAGAGCAGAGGCACATTTCGGAAAACACCTTTTAGGGGAGGGTTTCGAGGTCAACCCACAGAAGCCACAACCTCACAAACAAGGCCTACTTACCAGGGTCAATATCAGAGGGGAGTTTTTCGGGGGCAATATAGAGGGGGCCAATTCCCAAGAAATAGAGGAAAATTCCAAGGCCCAAAAACTCCTCAAAATAAACAGTGACTCACAAGTCACACAACCCCATCACATAACACCTGTGGGGGGAAGACTAAGCCAATTTTACAAACTTTGGGAGGAAATAACAACAGACACTTGGGTCTTAGCAATTATCCAGCATGGTTAGTGCATAGAATTTCTCCAATTCCCTCCAAACGTCCCACCGAAAACACACAATATGTCAAAACAACATATAGATCTTCTAGGACTAGAAGTTCAAGCATTGCTACAAAAGGACGCAATAGAATTAGTACCAAATCTACAAAAAAACACAGGAGTTTACTCACTGTACTTTCTAATACCCAAAAAAGACAAAACTCTGAGACCAATACTAGATCTCAGAACACTAAATACCTACATCAAATCAGACCACTTTCACATGGTCACATTACAAGACGTAATCCCACTGCTCAAACAGCAAGACTACATGACAACATTAGACCTAAAAGATGCGTATTTCCATATACCAATACATCCTTCACACAGGAAATACCTAAGGTTTGTATTCCAAGGAATACATTACCAATTCAAAGTGTTGCCATTCGGAATAACAACTGCGCCAAGAGTTTTTACAAAATGCCTGGCAGTAGTAGCTGCACATATCAGAAGGCAGCAAATACATGTGTTCCCGTACTTAGACGACTGGTTAATCAAAACCAACACGCTAAGACAGTGTTCACAGCACAGAAAATATGTCATACAGACCCTTCACAAGCTAGGTTTCTCCATCAACTACGCAAAGTCACACCTTTTGCCGTGTCAAACACAGCAATACTTAGGAGCGACAATCAACACAGCAAAAGGGATTGCCACTCCAAGTCCACAAAGGGTTCAAACATTTCACAAGGTAATACAGGCAATGTATCCAACACAAAAGATACAAGTCAAAATGGTAATGAAACTCCTAGGCATGATGTCTTCATGCATAGCCATTGTCCCAAACGCAAGATTGCACATGCGGCCCTTACAACAGTGCCTAGCATCACAATGGTCACAAGCACAGGGTCAACTTCTAGATCTGGTGTTGATAGACCGCCAAACATACATCTCGCTTCTATGGTGGAACAGTACAAATTTAAACCGAGGGCGGCCTTTCCAAGACCCAGTGCCACAATACGTCATAACGACGGATGCTTCCATGACAGGGTGGGGAGCACACCTCAATCAACACAGCATCCAAGGACAATGGGACATACATCAGAGGCAGTTTCATATAAATCACTTAGAACTGTTAGCAGTATTTCTAGCGCTGAAAGCATTTCAACCCATAATAACCCAAAAATACATTCTTGTCAAAACAGACAACATGACAATTATGTATTATCTAAACAAACAAGGAGGGACACACTCGACACAGTTGTGCCTCCTAACACAAAAAATATGCCATTGGGCGATTCACAACCACATTCGCCTAATAGCACAATTTATTCCAGGGATTCAGAACCAGTTGGCAGACAATCTCTCTCGAGATCACCAACAAACCCACGAATGGGAAATTCACCCCCAAATACTAAACATTTACTTTCAAATTTGGGGAACACCTCAAATAGATCTATTTGCAACAAAGGAAAACTCAAAATGCCAAAACTTCGCATCCAGGTACCCACAAGATCAATCCCAAGGCAATGCTCTATGGATGAACTGGTCAGGGATATTTGCGTATGCTTTTCCCCCTCTCCCTCTCCTTCCATATCTAGTAAACAGGTTGAGTCAAAACAAACTCAAACTCATACTAATAGCACCAACATGGGCAAGGCAACCTTGGTACACAACACTACTAGACCTTTCAGTAGTACCTCATGCCAAACTACCCAACAGACCAGATCTGTTAACACAACACAAACAACAGATCAGACATCCAAATCCAGCATCGTTGAATCTAGCAATTTGGCTCCTGAAATCCTAGAATTCGGGCACTTAGACCTCACACAGGAATGTATGGAGGTCATAAAACAAGCTAGAAAACCTACCACTAGACACTGCTATGCAAATAAGTGGAAAAGATTTGTTTATTACTGCCATAATAATTAAATTCAACCTTTACAAGCATCTGCAAAAGAAATAGTAGGATACTTACTACATTTGCAAAAATCTAACCTAGCTTTCTCTTCCATTAAAATACATCTTACGGCAATTTTTGCTTACCTACAAATTACGCACTCAATTTCATTGTTTAGGATACCAGTCATAAAGGCGTTTATGGAAGGCCTAAAGAGAACTTGTTGTTTTTGCATTATACCACCAAGAACACCACCAGTTCCTTCATGGAACCTCAATATTGTCCTCACACGACTCATGGGTCCACCTTTTGAGCCCATGCACTCTTGTGAAATGCAATACTTAACGTGGAAAGTTGCATTTTTAATTGCCATCACATCTCTAAGAAGAGTGAGTGAAATTCAAGCATTTACCATTCAAGAACCATTTATTCAAATACACAAAAATAAAGTTGTTCTACGGACCAATCCTAAATTTTTACCAAAAGTAATCTCACCGTTCCACTTAAATCAAACGGTAGAATTACCAGTGTTCTTCCCACAGCCAGATTCTGTAGCCGAAAGAGCACTACATACATTAGACATCAAAAGAGCACTAATGTACTACATTGACAGAACAAAACTAATTCGAAAGACAAAACAACTATTTATCGCCTTTCAAAAACCTCATACAGGAAATCCAATTTCAAAACAAGGCATTGCTAGATGGATAGTTAAGTGCATTCAAACCTGCTATCTTAAAGCTAAAAGAGAACTGCCTATTACACCAAAGGCACACTCAACCAGAAAGAAAGGTGCTACCATGGCCTTTCTAGGAAATATTCTAGTGAACGAAATATGTAAGGCAGCAACATGGTCTATGCCTCATACATTTACCAAGCACTACTGTATAGATGTGCTAACCGCACAACAAGCAACAGTAGGTCAAGCTGTATTAAGAACATTATTTCAAACTACTTCAACTCCTACAGGCTGAACCACCGCTTTTGGGGAGATAACTGCTTACTAGTCTGTGCACAGCATGTGTATCTGCAGCTACACATGCCATCGAACGGAAAATGTCACTTACCCAGTGTACATCTGTTCGTGGCATTAGTTGCTGCAGATTCACATGCGCCCACCCACCTCCCCGGGAGCCTGTAGCCGTTTAGAAGTAGATCTTAAACATTTGTACATTTGTAAATATATTACTTAAAACTTTATTATGTACATACGCATTCACTCCATTGCATGGGCACTATTACTAGCATACACAACTCCTACCTCACCCTCTGCGGGCAAAACAATCTAAGATGGAGTCGACGCCCATGCGCAATGGAGTCGAAATGGGAGGAGTCCCTCGGTCTCGTGACTCGAAAAGACTTCTTCGAAGAAAAACAACTTGTAACACTCCGAGCCCAACACCAGATGGCGGACTGTGCACAGCATGTGAATCTGCAGCAACTAATGCCACGAACAGATGTACACTGGGTAAGTGACATTTTCCATATATATATATATATATTATTATTATTTTTGTAAAAAGTTTTTTGAACCCATGCAGGATCCTGGAGCATACATTGCAATATTGTTTGAAAAATACATAAAAATAATTTACAAATGTTGAAAAGAGGCAGCACTTTATACCTTTTTTTCCCAACATGGTGCTTTAAAATAATGCCGCCAATAAGAACATCCAGTAGATTTATCAGAAAACACGGCAGTTGTTACCATTTTTAGAATAAAAAAAATAAAGGTAATATGTAGCCTCTAACATACGATGTAAGCTATTCAAAACTGACATTGCACATTGACATTGGCAATGTACTTCCCCCATCCTGGCTTGTAGGGTCAGCCAAAAATCTCCAGTCATTGGTGTGAAAGAGGGAACCAATGATCTGGGTGTCATCCACATAGGAGAACAGAGTAAGACCACACCTTTCCACTAAATCAGCTAAGGGACGCACATAAATGTTAAGCAGGGAGGAACTCAGTGCCAGTCCTTGTGGTACCCAGAGAACAGTAGATAGGAGTTTGTGGTATGCATTTTGATGAAGACCTGAGAAGAGCGGTCTTAACCAAGCCCAGGCTCGAACTTGAATATCCAGATCTTCTTTATGAAGAAGTATCTGGTGTGAGACCGCATCAAATGCTTCACTAAGATGTAATAAAATCAGAGCTGCAGTGCCACCCCTATTCAGTTGAAACCTGAGATGGTCAGTGACTCCAAACAGGATTGATTTTGTGCTGTAACCAGCTCTGGACCTAGATTGAGAGGGGTGGAAAAGACTTGACTTCTACAAAAGCAGAGAGTTGTTGATTTACATACTTTTCCAAGATTTTTGAAGAAAGAGGTGGAAGTGAAATCAGACGTTAGTTGGCCCAATTGACTGGATCAAGAATGAATTTCTTCTGAAGCGGAATGATCCTTTCTTGTTTCCAGCAGTTAGAAACAATTCCTTCCAATAATGAATAACTCAGAAGAGTATTCACAATGTGAATGAATTGGAGGCACAATTTACTGAAGTAAGCCAGGAGGGAAGGGTATCCAAGGGGGATTTGGATTTGATGGAACTCATATGTATCCAGGGAGATGAACAGGGGCAAAGAAATTCAGCGAGCCAGATAGAGGAGTGGGCAAAATTTATAAAATGTCTGCCTGCAGGCAGATGGGAGGAAGTCTGAGGACTTGGCAAAAGAGAGGCCTGGATACCACCCACTTTAATGCAAAAAAAGGCCATATCATCACATTTCTTCTGCCAGTGTGTGACCGAATGCGAGAAGGCAGCAGCATTTGTCAGGGATGTGACGTCTTGAAATAGGGTGTTTGGGAGTTCTGGGGTGAGATAATCTCATCAGAATAGAAACGAGCCCTCGTAGAGCGACATGACTTATGACAGTTACTTAGAGCCTGCTTATATTTTAGCTTGTTCTCTTCACAATAGCTTCTGCACCCAATCCTCTCTAAATGCTTACAGTTCTTTTTAAGCTCACATCGAATATCGTTAAACCAGAAGACAGGAAAGAGAGACCTAAAATTGCCCCTGGGTTTTAGAGGGAATGCAGAATCCAGAGACAAATTGACCCAGTCAACATTTGTAAGAGAGTTGGTGCCCATTGATCTTTCCAGCTCAGGTACCAATGCCAGAAGAAGTGAGTTAACAGTGGTAAAGTTACATTTGGACCAATGTCCTAACCTGGTGACATGCCCACATGACTGGGTCTTGGGGAGAGTGGGCAAAAGAATGGATAATGTTATAGCATAGTGTTAGGACCACACCAATGGGATTGAGCAGCCTTACAAAACGCCCCTCAAATTAGAAAAAAGGGGATTGATTAGATGACCTTCTGCATGAGTGGTTATCGGAACAGTTTGGATCATCAAAATGTATATTAAGTTCACCTAAAATCGTAAAATTAGAATATTTCAATATGAAGGAGGAAAGGTCTTCTGATAATAAAGAGCCCCAGCTGTCACCTGGACCTGGAGGACAATATATCAGAGCCCCAGAAAAGGTGAACCTTTTTGTTAAACCAAGAGAGAAAAAGATGGCCCCACTTTCTGAGAGAGGCAGTTTATCAGCTGTACATTGCCACTGCTCCCTAAAAATAATAGTGACCCTCCACCCCCTTTCCTATCCAATTGGTTATGTCTTACTAATCAGCAATCAGTAGATACTGCAGCTCGGGTGTGGGAGCGTCATTAAGCCTGGTTTAAATTTGTTTTAAAAAGGGAATCCGGCGACTTAACTGTTAAAAAGTTGTACATTCTCAGCTGATGCTTCAGTACGGAAAGACAGTATTAAAGAACCAGTATGTGGTTAGTCTGGGTGACAACATCATTGTAGCCTTGCGGTTGTAACAAGAAGAGTCAGAGTAAGAGCTGTGAGCTTTTAACACATTATCAGGAGCAACAAACTTAACCGCTATGTTACAATCACAGTAGTAGCAGCTGGAAATACCTGATGTGGGATTAATGGACCAGAGACAAGTCTTTAAGTCCTAGGGCAGAGGGCTTGAAGTGGAGAGCCGGAGAACATCACCCTGGCTGGGCCAGGAGAACCAGGGTACCTGGCCCCTGGTCCCATTCAGGTGCGGATTGGCACAGACTGGCTTGTCTTTGGGGTGCCATTGGCGAGCCAGCTGCACAGCAGCCTTTAAGTAAGCAATGGGCCGGTAGCAGGAGGAAAAGCTCACCAAAACTAGAGCACTAACAGCACACTAGAGCGACACAACAAAGTGACTGCCTTATAACTGCACCGACTTGAGACGCAGGGCAGAAAATGCATGTAAAGCACGAATGAATCAAGAAATCATGAATCATAAAAGTAAACATTAATGTAACCCAACACTCAGATCCATTAAAATAGCAACAGTAACGATTTAATTAAAACATTAAAAAGCATTAAGAGGAGCCAAGTGTTTTCCGATCCTACCCGCTCCATGGCTGCATGTAAGTGAGCTATGTGCCGGTAACAAGAGGAAAAACCCACCAAAAACTAGAGCACCAACAGCGCACTAGAGCAGCACAACAAAATGTCTGCCTAAGACTGCACCCTGCTTGAGACTCGGAGCAGGGAACGCATGTAAAGCACTTATGAATCTTAAAAGTAAACATTAATGTCCATTTGCACACACATTCATTTACATAGCAGCAGTAACAAATAAATAGCAGCAGTAGCAAATGAATTAAAACATTGACCAAGTGCTTGCTTTTCGCTTTTACTGCTTATAATCATTTAAGTAGATATTGTCTCTGAATTGATAAACATTCTGCACTGCTTCTGGTAGACTGGAGCAGTTTGGCTTTGATTTCCATTCACTTTTTGATCTCCATACCCTAAGAACCTAACTGACTGCTGTGCATGATGAGACTTTGCTCCTTCTATAATTCTTATTACGACTGTAATTTTGATCACATATTAAGCCAGAGCATAGCAACACAGGTTTGTGCTTTCAGTGCTTTCTTTTTATAATGCATTTTCAGACAGATACAATTCATTATGATGAATTAGGATTAAATGGCTTTAGTTAGAAATGGAACATATTGCTTCTACTGGGCATGTTTGTTAGCTTAATTTTAAGCTTTATCTTATTAATACATTCAAATGTAAATATCATCTAGTTGCACATTACCTCCTTTAGAATTTTCCCCTGGTGTGAGTCTAGATCCGGATATTTTTCTCAAGCACTACCTCTGCATGTCATTAGGTGGCGTTGATCGGCTCCTTTGTTGGTGTCGGGCCAGATATGATGTTGCGGGTCCTATGTAGGCGCCACCCCGGCACACTGACATCAGTTATTTTCTTGCCATGCCAGCCAGAGCTGACCTGAAGAAAGAGCTACCTCAAACTTTTTGTGACTGGTCTTTTTCGACATTTTGTTTAGTTTTTGACTGAACTCCTGGTGCTTTGAGGGATGTCTTCGAAGAAGACCAGTTTCAAGCCCTGCAGGTCCTGTCATCAGGCGATGTGCATGACAGATCAGCACATCGTGTGCCTTTGGTGCCTGGAGCATGACCACAACCTGAAGTCGTGCTCCTAGTGTCAGTCTGTGCATCCGAACGCTTTCAGGGAGCAGTCCCTAAACCTGATGGCAGCCTGGTGCTCAATTCCACGCTAGTCATAGTCTCGTTCGAGAGGAAGGTCTCGGGATTGGTCGCAGAGTCCCACCTCCTCCTCGTTCCACTCCAAGTCCCCGGGACTATCGGGTAAGTTGAGGCATGAGAAGTCGAAGAAGACAAAACGTTCTTCGACTTCACAGTCGAGATGAGGGAGCAGTTATATCTAGATCCCGCTCTGCAGAGCCTGTGTCTTGGCCAACTCTGGGTCTCCCTGAGTTTCCGGAAGCCGGAGCAGCCCCTGCCAAACTTAAAGAGGTCTATAAGGCCGTGCGCCTCATTTTTGGGCAGTCCGACACATCTGGCGTGCCCTCAAACCCTGTGAAGTCAGAAGGGGCCCCTTCAGGTTCTGCGCCCACAGCTTCAACCTCAGCTCTTAGGGGGCACCCAAGGATCCATGCTTGGATCCAGAACGGCATTGGTTGTGCCACCTTGACCTTCCCTGAAGTAGCGACGTCCCCATTGTCATTGCCGACTCTGACACACAGCCATATGGACATTGTGTGACTCTGACACCGGCAGGGACCTTACCCCTGTGTCGGATTCTGAGCCTTATTCCTATAGGCTAGGTTATGGTGAGGAACGGGAGGGGTCACTGGACCCTTTAGAATTCTGTAGGAAAGTACCCTCTTTCTTGGCATGGTTACCCCCATTTTCTGCCTTTTGTCAGTGTGTTTGACTGTCTCTACTGGGATTCTGCTAACCCAGGACCCCAGTAATTTTGCGCTCTCCTATAAATTGTACCTTTTTCTTCCCATAATTGGCATACTGGTCTCCCCAGGTAAGTCACTAGGATATAGTACCCAGGGCATTGGGGTTCCAGGGGATCCCTATGGGCTGCAGGAGTTATTCTGCCACCCTTAGGGAGCCAATGCAAAGGGTTCTGAAGGCCTGCGATTGCAGTCTCCGTGAAATGGGTGCATGCACCCGTTTTCACTACAAGTCACTGCACCAGGTCAGGTCACCCTATGGTAGGCCCTCTCAGCCCAGAGGGCAGGGTGCGGGTACCTGAGTGTGAGGGCACCCATGCACTAGCCGAAGTGCCCCCACAAACTCCAGATCCATTTTCCTGTGCTTTGTGAGTGCGGGATGCCATTTTATGTATGTACCGGACATAGGTCACTACCTATGTCCAGCTATAAAATGGTAACTCCGAACCTGGGCATGTTTGGTATCAAACATGTCAGAATCATACCCCAATACTGTTACAAGTATTGGAAGTATGATTTCCATGCACTCTGGGGGCTCCTTAGTGGACCCCCAGAATTACTATCAGCAGACTTACAGGTGTCCAGGCAGCCCAGCTGCTGCCACCCCTCAGACATGTTTCTGCCCTCCTGCTGCTTGATCTGATCAGGCCCAGGAATTAAGAACAAAGGATTTCCTTTGGGAGAGGGAGGTAACACCCTCTCCCTTTCGAAATAGGTGTGACTGGTGTGGGAGGGGTAGCCTCCCCAAGCCACTGGTTTGCTTTGAAGGGCACATTTGGTGCCCTCTGTGCGTAAACCAGTCCACACGGTTTAGGGACCCCCCCAGTCCCTGCTCTCCAGTGAAACTGGACAATGGAAAGGGAAGTGACCACTCCCCTGTCCATCACCACCCCAGGGGTGGTGCTCAGGTCTCCTCCAGAGGGTCCCTGGGTTCTTCCACCTTCTTTCCAAGGTTGGCAGAGAACTCTGGAAGCATCTGAGTAGCCAGTCCAGGCAGGTGACATCAGAACCCCCTCCAGATGGGTGGTTACCTGGTTAGGTGACCAATCCCCCTATCTGATAGAGACTTCTAGCTGCAGATTCCTTACCTTTGAATTTCCCCAGGCGTCAGACTGGATCCGGAGATTTTTTCTTCAAGCAGTACCTCTGCGTGCCGTCAGGTCGACTCCGCGTGCATCGTTGGCGTTGTGTTCGCCGTGATGACATCACGGTCGTGTATATATAGGCGCCACCCCGGCGCACTGACAGATCTTTTCTTTCCGCGCCAGCCTACGCGCAGATCCAGAGAGAGCTACCTCAGTCATTTTTTGACTACATCAACACTTTTGTCGAAGTTTTTTGACGAGTTCATGGATGCGTAGAGGGATGTTGTCATGCAAGAACGGATTCAAGCCCTGTGACTCCTGTCATCGAACTATGCCAGTGACGGATCTGCACCTCGTGTGTCTTTGGTGCCTGGAGCGTGATCACAACCCGAAGTCGTGCTCTGAATGTCGGGCCATAAACCTGAAAGCTTTGAGGGAGCGGTCCCTAAAGCTCATGGCGGCCTCACACTCGACTCCGTGGCGCTCACAGTGTCGTTTGAGAGGAAGGTCTCGAGACCGGCCGCGGAGTCACCACCACTCTTTGTCCTCCAAGTCATCACGACATTCAGGTCACAAAAAGAAGTCGTCAAAGAAGGACAACCGTTTGTCGGCTTCACCCCGTCGCTCGGACGATGCAGCGTGGGAAGAGTGTCAACACTGTAGGCCTCCGTCATTGGAGCCTTCATCCGGGTCGACTCTGCGCTTCCCCGACTTCCCGGGAGCCGGAGCCACCCCTACCCAGCTTAAAGATTTTTATGAGGCAATGCACCTCATTTTTGGGCAGACCGGCTCTCCTTCGGCGCCCTCGGGCACATGTGAGTCGGTGGGGGCCCACCTCAGGTTCAAAGTCATCGGCTTCGGCCACGGCTCTCGAAGTTTTTTGACGAGTTCATGGATGCGTAGAGGGATGTTGTCATGCAAGAACGGATTCAAGCCCTGTGACTCCTGTCATCGAACTATGCCAGTGACGGATCTGCACCTCGTGTGTCTTTGGTGCCTGGAGCGTGATCACAACCCGAAGTCGTGCTCTGAATGTCGGGCCATAAACCTGAAAGCTTTGAGGGAGCGGTCCCTAAAGCTCATGGCGGCCTGACACTCGACTCCGTGGCGCTCACAGTGTCGTTTGAGAGGAAGGTCTCGAGACCGGCCGCGGAGTCACCACCACTCTTTGTCCTCCAAGTCATCACGACATTCAGGTCACAAAAAGAAGTCGTCAAAGAAGGACAACCGTTTGTCGGCTTCACCCCGTCGCTCGGACGATGCAGCGTGGGAAGAGTGTCAACACTGTAGGCCTCCGTCATTGGAGCCTTCATCCGGGTCGACTCTGCGCTTCCCCGACTTCCCGGGAGCCGGAGCCACCCCTACCCAGCTTAAAGATTTTTATGAGGCAATGCACCTCATTTTTGGGCAGACCGGCTCTCCTTCGGCGCCCTCGGGCACATGTGAGTCGGTGGGGGCCCACCTCAGGTTCAAAGTCATCGGCTTCGGCCACGGCTCTGGAGGGCCCTTCGGGGTCCATCCTGACGCCGTTCGTGCCACAGTGACCTTCCCCGGCGTCTGGTCAGACATCGACACTCCTGACGTCGGTTGTGCCCACAGCCAACTTGGATCATATCCTCATACCCGACGACCCAGAGCCGGAAAGACGTCACTCGACGCCAATTCCATTCTCTATGGGCTCTCCTGGGCCCAGGGTTGATCCAGACCCTTATTCTTGTGGGTATGGATACGAGGAGAGTATGGAGGGGACGCTGGACCTTTTAGAATACCAGCTTGACCCTCAGATGGACTGGGTGCAGTATTTGGGTGATGCCAGTGTCCCCTGACACTGGTATGTTCTCTCCTCCTAGCGTGGCTACGGAGGAGGGTGCCTCTTATTCCATGGTGGTGAGAAGGGCGGCTGAGCTCCTGGACCTCGAGCTACCTTCTGTGGAGGTTAGGCCTAATATCCTAACCGATGTGCTTCAGCTGGGGTCTTCCTCTTCCGAGCCCCTTCTTCCCTTTAATGAAGCACTGACAGACCTCCTTTTGGGTACTTGGTCCAGACCCAGCACAGGGGCTCCTGTGAATAGGATGATTGCCCGCCACCATCGGCCTGCTCCATCAGACCCTAAATTCCTCACCCAACACCCCACACCTGAGAGCCTTGTCATCCGGGCTGCTTCTTCATCTGTCGCATTCCCTGACACCCTCCTCCCCCCCCCTTCCAAAAAAAAGGGGAGGGAATCAAAAAAGACTGGTTAGTTTGGGGAAGAAGAAGTTTTCTTCCAACAGTCTAGAGCTGTGGTCCGTGAACACCGCATGCCTTTTGGGCCGCTATTCCCATACTCTCTGGGATACGGTCGAGCAAGTGCTGCCTAGCGTTCCGGAGGAGGCCCCGACTGTCCTTTCCCAAGCCGTAACAGATGTGAAGGATGCAGCGAAGTTCATGATTCGTTGTAGACTGGATACGACCGACTCGCTGGGAAGATCGGTTGCATCTGCGGTGGCATTGAGACACCATGCCTGGCTGACAACATCTGGCTTTTCAGGAGATGTCCAGCAATCCTTGATGGACATGCCCTTTGATGCCACATGTAGGAAGTTGACTCTATATACTATCTCAAAGTGAGAGATAGTGTGCACAAAGTCCAAGGGTTCCCCTTAGGGGTTGATAGTGGCAAAATTAGATAATACTAACGCTCAATTTTGTGGTAGTGTGGTCGAGCAGTTAGGCTTATCAGAGGGTATTGTTCAGCATTTGTTGTACACACACAGGCAGTAAATGAGGAACAACCACTCAAAGACTTAACTCCAGGCCAATAGGTTTTTATATAGAAAATGATCTTTTCTTAATTTATTTTAGAACCACAAGACTCAAGATTTGAGGTAGGTATATAAAATGAAAGGTACTTCACACAGGTAAGTATAGAACTTTGACTGAAAACCGTGGTACACACAGTTTTAGTTAATATGGCAATAATCTATTTTAAAAGTGGACACAGTGCAAAAATCAAGAGTTCCTCGGGGAGGTAAGTTTGGTTAGGTTTCTCAGGTAAGTAAAGCACTTACACAGTCAGTCTCCTGGGCATAGGCAGCCCACCGTTGGGGGTTCAAGGCAACCCCAAAGTCACTGCACCAGCAACACAGGGCCAGTCAGGTGCAGAGGTCAAAGGAGGGCCCAAAACACTTAGGTGCCTATGAAGAACAAGGGTGCTCTGGTTCCAGTCTGCTAGCAGGTAAGTACCTGCCTCCTCGGGGAGCAGACCAGGGGGGTTTTGTAGAGCACTGGGGGAGGGACACTGTAGGAAGTTGGCTCTCTATATACTATCTCAAAGTAAGAGTTAGCGTGCACAGAGTCCAAGGGTTTCCCATAGAGATAAGATAGTGCCAAAATTAGATAAGTCTAATGCTCTATTTTGTGGTAGTGTGGTCCAGCAGTAGGCTTATCAGAGGGTAGTGTTAAGCATTTGTTGAACACACACTCAAAGACTTAACTCGAGGCCAATAGTTTTTATATAGAAAAATATATTTTCTGTGGAGCTACCCAGTCCAGAATAGTCTGGATCTTGGGTTGAAGTGGCTGAACTTGGTCTCCACCAACAAGGTGACCCAAGTAAACCACAGTACCCTGCCCTATCTGACATTTAGATGCCTTTATAGAAAGACCTGCTGCTTGCAGGGCCTGCAAAACCTTCTTCAGGTGGACCTGCCAGTTGGACCTAAAGAAAGCAATATCATCAAGTTAAGCTGCACTAAAGTACTCGAAGCCAGCAAGGAATTGATTCACCAACGTTTAGAAGGTGGCAGAGGCATTTGTTAGGCCAAAGGGCATCACAGAAAACTGGTAGTGCCCATCAGGTGTAGAAAATGCTGTTTTCTCTTTTGCTCCAGGTGCCATTCTTATTTGCCAGTACCCTGCTGTTAAGTCAAAGGTACTTAAGTATTTGTCAGCACCTAATTTGTCTATTAGCTCATCTGCCCTTGGATTGGGGTGAGCATCTGTCTTGGTGACAGAGTTAAGCCCTCTGTAGTCCACACAAAACCTCATCTATCTCTTGCCATCTTTTGTGTGAGGTTTGGGGGCCAAGACCAATGGGCTAGCCAAGGGACTGTCAGAGTGCTCAATCACTCCTAACTCCAGCATCTTGTGGACCTCCACTTTGATGTTTTCTTTAACTTGGTCAGACTGTCTAAATATTTTGTTTTTGGCAGGCATGCTGTCTCCTGTGTAGACATCATGGGTACACAGGTGTGTCTGACCAGGGGTTAAAGAAAAGAGCTCAGTAAACTGCTGGAGGACTTGCCTGCAGTCAGCCTGATGTTGGCCAGAGAGGGTGTCTGAATAGATCACCCCATCTACTGAGCCATCTTTACGGTCAGTGGAGAGGACATCAGGGAGAGGTTCACTCTCAGCTTCCTGGTCCTCATCTGTAACCATTAACATGTTTACATCTGCCTTATCATGAAAGAGTTTGAGGCGGTTCGCATGGATCACCCTCTTGGAGGTCCTGCTATTGCCTAGGTCCACCAGGTAGGTGACCTGACTCTTTTTCTCAAGAACTGGGTGAGGGCCACTCCATCTGTCCTGAAGTGTCGTTGGGGCCACAGGCTCCATAACCCAGACTTTCTGCCCTGGCTGAAACTCAGCCGTAGCAGCCTTTTGGTCATACCACATCTTCTGGAGCTGTTGGCTGGCCTCAAGGTTTTTGCTTGCCATTTCCATGTACTCTGCTATCCTTGAACGTAGGCCTAGTACGTAGTCCACTATATCTTGTTTAGGCTCATGGAGAGGTCTCTCCCAGCCTTCTTTTACAAGAACTAGTGGGTCCCCTAACAGGATGGCCAAACGGAAGTTCAAAGGGGGAAAACCCTACTCCCTTCTGAGGCACCTCTCTGTAGGCAAAAAGCAGGCATGGCAGGAGGACATCCCATCTCCTTTTGAGTTTTTCAGGGAGCCCCATGATCATGCCCTTCAATGTCTTGTTGAATCTTTCCACAAGACCATTGGTTTGTGGATGGTATGGTGTGGTGAATTTGTAAGTCACCCCACACTTATTCCACTTGTGTTTTAGGTAAGCTGACATGAAGTTGGTACCGCTGTCAGAAACCACCTCCTTAGGAAATCCCACTCTGGTAAAAATACCAATGAGTGCTTTGGCTACTGCAGGGGCAGTAGCGGACCTAAGGGGAATTGCCTCAGGGTACCTAGTAGCATGATCCACTACTACTAGGATATACTGGTTCCCTGATGCTGTGGGAGGTTCTGCACTTACACAGTCAGTCTCCTGGGCATAGGCAGCCCACCGTTGGGGGTTCAAGGCAACCCCAAAGTTACCACACCGGCAGCTCAGGGCCGGTCAGGTGCAGAGGTCAAGGAGGTGCCCAAAACACATAGGAGCCTATGGAGAACGGGTGCTCCGGTTCCAGGCTGCCAGCAGGTAAGTACCTGCGTCCTTTGGGGGCAGACCAGAGGTGTTTTGTAGAGCACTGGGGGTGGGGACACAAGTAGGCACACAAAACACACCCTCAGTGGCACAGGGGCGGCCGGGTGCAGTGTGCAAAGCAGGTGTCGGGTTTTGTATAGGAAACAATGGAGGGACCCGGGGGTCACTCTAGCGGTGCAGGCAGGGCACAGGGGGGCTTCTCGGGCCAGCCACCGACTGAGCTAGGCAGAGGGTTGCCTGGGGGCCACTCCTGCACTGAGGTTCGGTTCCTTCTGGTCCTGGGGGCTGCGGGTGCAGTGCTTGGTCCAGGCGTCGGGTTCCTTCTTACAGACAGTCGCGGTCAGTGGGAGCCTCGGGATTCTCTCTGCATGTGTCACTGTGGGGGCCCAAGGGGGGGTCATCTCGGGCTACACACGGGGTCGCAGTTGCCTGGGAGTCCTCCCTGTGGTGTTGGGGTGTCGGGTTCAGAGAAGTCTCACGCTTCCGGCGGGAAGAGTGAGGTCTTTGAAAGTTGTAGAAAAGTTGCAAGAATGTTGCTTTTTGAGCAGAGCTGCTGCTCACTGGATTTTCTTGGTCCTGGGGTTCAGGGCAGTCCTCTGGGGCTTCAGAGGTCTCTGGTCCCTGTTGGATGCGTCGCTGTTGCAGTTTTTCGAGTCAGGAGACAGGCCGGTAGGGCTGGGGCCAAAGCAGTTGTCATCTTCCGTTGTTAGGGCTTGCAGGTCAGCAGTCCTTCTTGTTTCAGTTTGCAGGAATCTGATTTCCTGGGTTCTGGGGTACCCCTAAATACAAATTTTAGGGGTGTGTTTAGGTCTGGGAGGGCAGTAGCCAATGGCTACTGTCCTGGAGGGTGGCTACACCCTCTTTTTGCCTCTTCCCTGTGGGGAGGGGGGCACATCCCTAATCCTATTGGGTGAATCCTCCAAACTAAGATGGAGGATTTCTAAAGGCAGGGGTCACCTCAGCTCAGGGCACCTTAGGGGCTGTCCTGACTGGTGGGTGACTCCTCCTTGTTTTTCTAATTATCTCCTCCAGCCTTGCCGCCAAAAGTGGGCAAGAAACTCCTGTGAACAGTGGACCTGTCTGACAAGAAAGAAGAAACTGCTTTTAAAGGACTCCCACCTCACTCCAGAAGTGTGAGTCATAAACCCCTCTGCACCTGACGCCTGTGTCTAGGTGGCCCAACTAGCCAGAGAGGATCCCCAGGCAATTCCGACCGAGTATCCACCCTGGGCTGACCCCTCCACGACGACGCCTGCAGAGGGATTCCTGAGGACACCCCCCCCCCCCCCCCCCCTTGACCACGACTGCCCAGGATGAAGATATCAGATGCCTGGAGAAGCACTGCACCCACAGCCGCCAGACTCGAGAGAAACAGACCACCGGTGCAGCTACGACCAGCAGGCAGCCCTCCTCCCTATCCAGTCAGTGGCTTGCCCGAGAAGCCCCCCTGTGCCTTGCCTGCAAGCGCCTACGTAGCCCCCAGGGTCCCCTCATAGAGTTCCATTGGAAACCCGACGCCCTGTTTGCACTCTGCACCCGGCTGCCCGTGTGCCGCTGAGGGTGTGGGATTTGTGCCTACTTGGGGCCCCTCCAGTGCTCCTCTAAACCCCCTGGTCTGCCCTCTGACAATGTGGGTACTTACCTGCAAGCAGACCTGAACCGGAGTACCCCCTGTCTCCATAGGGGCCCACGGTATTTTGGCTCTTGTTTGGCATCTCCACCTAACCGGCCCTGTGTTGCTGGGTGCTTGGGGTTATCTTGAACCCCCAAGGGTGGGCTACCCATGCCCCGGAGACTTACCTCAGAAACTGTGCTTTACTTACCTCCTCCAGGAACGGTTGTAAATTGCAATGTCCACTTTTAAATAGCTTTTTGCCGTTTTAAAGAGAAGAAGCCTGTATGTATTGTCGATTTGATTCAAAGTCCTGAACTTACATATGCAAAGTACCTTTCATTTAATGTACTTACCTGCAAACTGAATCTTGTGGTTCTGGAAATAAATTAACAAAACATATTTTTCCAAATAAAATCCTACTGTTCTGGAGTTAAGCCATTGAGTGAGTGTTTCTTCTATTGCTTGTGTGTGTACAACAAATGCTTAACACTACCCTCTGATAAGCCTAACTGCTCGACCACACTACCACAAGTAGAGCATTAGTATTATCTGTTTTTGCCTCTGTCAAGCCTCTGGGGAAACCCTGGACTCTGCACACTATATCTCATTTCGACATCGTATATACAGAGCCAGCTTCCTACAGTGGGACTCTTCCTATGTTTCACTTTCCTGGTCACTGCTGTAATAATGTTGTGTTTCATTATTGTAAGAAGTTGGCTCTGTATATACTATTTCAAATTAAAAAATAGTGTGCACAGAGTCCAAGGGTTCCCCTTAGAGGTAAGATAGTGGCAAAAGTAGATCATTCTAATGCTTTATTTTGGGGTAGTGTGGTTGAGCAGTAGGCTTATCAGAGGGTAGTGTTAAGCATTTGTTGTACCCACACAGGCAATAAATGAGGAACACACACTCAAAGACTTACTCCAGGCCAATAGGTTTTTATTTTGAAAAATATATTTTCTTAGTTTATTTTAAGAACCACAGGGTCAAGATTTACATCAAACACTTAAAATGTAAGGTACTTCACTTAGATACTTTAGGAACTTTGAATGAAAAAAATATCATGTACAGTCTTTGTAAAAATGGCAATAAGCTATTTAGGGGACACAGTGCAAAAATCAACAGTTCCTGGGGGGGGGGGGTAAGTAAAGGTTAGATTAGGAGGTAAGTAAAACACTTACAAGTCTCAGTTCAGGGGCATAGGCAGCCCACCGTTGGGGGTTCAAGGCAACCCCAAAGTTACCACACCAGCAGCTCAGGGCCAGTCAGGTGCAGAGGTCAGAGAGGTGCCCAAAACACATAGGCGCCTATTGAGAACAGGTGGTGCTCCGGTTCCAGTCTGCCAGCAGGTAAGTACCTGTGTCGTCGGGGGGCAGACCAGGGGGGTTTTGTAGAGGACTAGGGGGCGACACAGGTAGGCACACAAAACACACCCTCAGCGGCACAGGGGCAGCCAGGTGCAGTGTGCAAAGCAGGTGCCGGGTTTCGGGTAGGAAACAATAGAGGGACCCGGGGGGGGGGGGGGGTCACTCTAGCGGTGCAGGCAGGCACGGGGGGGCCTTTCTTGGGACAGCCACCACCTGGGCTAGGCAGAGGGTCGCCTGGGGGTCACTCCTGCGTCGAAGTTCAGTTCCTTCAGATCCTGGGGGCTGCGGGTGCAGTGTTGGTTCCAGGCGTCGGGTCCCTTGTTACAGGCGGTCACGGTCAGGGGGAGCCTCTGGATTCTCTCTGCAGGCGTTGCTGTGGGGGCTCAGGGGGGTCGTCTCTGGTTACTCACGGGCTCGCAGTTGCCGGGGAGTCCTCCGTGAGGTGTTGGTTCTCTGGATCTCGAGCTGGGGGCGTCGGGTGCAGAGTGGGAAGTCTCACGCTTCCGGTGGGAAACGTGAAGTCTTTAGAAGTTGCTTCTTTGTTGCAAAGAAGTAGCTGTCTTTGAACAGGGCTGCTGTTCACAGGAGTTTCTTGGTCCTTTAGTCCAGGGCAGTCCTCTGAGGCTTCAGAGGTCGCTGGTCCCTGTCGGATGCGTCGCTGGAGCAGGTTTTCAAAGTTGGAGACAGGCCGGTAGGGCTGGGCCAAAGCAGTTGTCGTCTTCCTCCTTCTCTGCAGGCTTGTAGGTCAGTAGTCCTTCTTGTTTCTTCATGTTGCAGGAATCTGATTTCCTGGGATCTGGGAATACTGAGCTTAGGGGTGTGTTTAGATCTGGGAGGGCAGTAGCCAATGGCTAATGTCCTTGAGAGTGGCTACACCCTCTTTGTGCCTCCTCCCTGTGGGGAGGGGGGCACATCCCTAATCCTATTGGGGGGAATCCTCCAAACTCAAGATGGAGGATTTCTCAAGGCAGGGGTCCCCTCAGCTCAGGACACCTTAGGGGCTGTCCTGACTGGTGGGTGACTCCTCCTTGTTTTTCTCATAATCTCCTCCAACCTTGCCACCAAAAGTGGGGGCAGTGGCCAGAGGGGCGGGCATCTCCACTAGCTGGGATGCCTTGGGGCACTGTAACAAAAGGGGTGAGCCTTTGAGGCTCACTGCCAGGTGTTACGGTTCCTGCAGGGGGAGGTGAGAAGCACCTCTACCCAGTACAGGGTTTGTTCCTGGCCACAGAGTGACAAAGGCACTGTCCCCATGTGGCCAGCAACATGTCTGGTGTGTGGCAGGCTGGCAGAAACTGGTCAGCCTACACTAGAAGTCGGTAGGTATTCAGGGGGCATCTCTAAGATGCCCTCTGGGTGTATGCTACAATAAATTGCACACTAGCATCAGTGTGCATTTATTGTGCTGAGAAGTTTGATAACAAACTTCCAAGTTTTCTGTGTAGCCATTATGGAACTGTGGAGTTCGCGTTTGACAAACTCCCAGACCATATACTCTTATGGATACTCTGCACTTACAATGTCTAAGGTTTTGCTTAGATACTGTAGGGGCACAGTGCTCATGCATATATGCCCTCACCTGTGGTATAGTGCACCCTGCCTTAGGACTGTAAGGCCTGCTAGAGGGGTGACTTACCTATGTCACAGGCAGTGTGAGGTTGGTATGGCACTCTGAGGGGAGTGCCATGTCGACTTAGTCATTTTCTCCCCACCAGCACACACAAGCTGTGAGGCAAGTGTGCATGTGCTGAGTGAGGGGTCCCCATGGTGGCATAAGACATGCTGCAGCCCTTGGTACCAGGGGTACCAGTTACAAGGGACTTACCTGAGTGCCAGGGCTGTGCCAACTGTGGAAGCAAAGGTACAGTTTAGGGAAAGAACACTGGTGCTGAGGCCTTGTTAGCAGGGTCCCAGCAAACTTTCAATCAAAACTTAGGATCAGCAAAGGCAAAAAGTTAGGGGGTAACCATGCCAAGGAGGCATTTCCTTACACCCCCGACCCCCAAACGAAAGAGGATGAGACTAACCTTTCCCAAGAGAGTCTTCATTTTCTAAGTGGAAGAACCTGGAAAGACCATCTGCATTGGCATGGGCAGTCCCAGGTCTGTGTTCCACTATAAAGTCCATTCCCTGTAGGGATATGGACCACCTCAACAGTTTAGGGTTTTCTCCTTTTATTTGCATTAGCCATCTGAGAGGTCTGTGGTCAGTTTGAACTATGAAGTGAGTACCAGAAAGGTATGGTCTCAACTTCTTCAGGGACCAGACCACAGCAAAGGCCTCCCTCTCAATGGCACTGCAACCCTACTCCCTCTGAAGTAACCTCCTGCTAATAAAAGCAACAGGCTGGTCAAGGCCATCATTTGTTTGGGACAGGACTGTTCCTATCCCATGTTCAGAGGCCTATGTCTGCACAATGAACTGCTTAGAGTAACCTGGAGCTTTCAAAACTGGTGCTGTCCACATCGCTTGCTTCAGGGTGTCAAAGGCCTTTTGACAGTCCAAGGTCCAGTTAACTTTCTTTCTTGGAGGTAAGTTCTGTGAGGGGTGTCACTATTGATCCATAATCCTTCACAAACCTCCTATAGTAATCAGTCAAGCCAAAAAATGCCTTGACTTGAGTCTGGGTTTTTGGAGCTACCCAGTCCAGAATAGTCTAGATCTTCAGTTGGAGTGGCTGAACTTGGCCTCCACCTACAAGGTGTCCCAAGTAAACTACTGTACCCCTGCCCTATCTGACATTTGGATGCCTTGATAGAGAGGCCTGCTGCTTGCAGGGCCTGCAAAACCTTCTTCAGTTGGACCAGGTGATCCTGCCAGCTGGAGCTAAAGACAGCAATATCATCAAGATAAGCTGCACTAAAGGACTCCAAGCCAGCAAGGACTTGATTCACCAACCTTTGGAAGGTGGAAGGGACATTCTTTAAGCCTATGGGCATCACAGTAAACTGGTAGTGCCCATCAGGAGTAGAGAATGCTGTTTTCTCTTTTGTTCCTGGTGCCGTTCTCATTTGCCAGTACCCTGCTGTCAAGTCAAAGGTATTTGGCAGCACCAAATTTATCAGTCAGCTCATCTGCCCTTGGAATGGGGTGAGCATCTGTCTTGCTGACAGAATTAAGCCCTCTGTAGTCCACACAGAACCTCATTTCTCTCTTGCCATCGTCTGTGTGAGGTTTGGGGACCAAGACCACTGGGCTAGCCCAGGTACTTTCAGAGTGCTCAATCACTCCCAACTCCAGCATCTTGTGGACTTCCACTTTGATGCTTTCCTTAACTTGGTCAGACTGTCTGAATATTTTGTTTTTGACAGGCCTTCTGTCGCCTATGTCCACATCATGGGTACAAAGGTGTGTCTGACCAGGGGTTAGGGAAAAGAGCTCAGTAAACTGCTGGAGGACTTGCCTGCAGTCAACTTGCTGTTGGCCAGAGAAGGGTGTCTGAGTAGATCACTCCATCTAGCGTGCCATCTTTAGGGTCAGTGGAGAGGAGATCAGGGAGAGGTTCACTCTCTGCTTCCTGGTTCTCATCTGCAACCATTAACATGTTTACATCTGCCCTGTCATGAAAGAGTTTTAGGCGGTTAACATGGATCACCCTCTTGGGGGTCCTGCTTTTGCCTAGGTCCACCAGGTAGGTGACCTGACTCTTTTACTATAGTACTGGGTAAGGGCCACTCCATTTGTTGTGAAGTGCCCTGGGAGCCACAGGTCCCAGAACCCAGACTTTCTGCCCTGGCTGAAACTTAACCGTAGCAGCTTTTTGGTCATACCATATCTTCTGGAGCTGTTGGCTGGCCTCAAGGTTTTTACTTGCCTTTTCCATGTACTCTGCCATCCTGGAACATAGGCCTAGTACATAGTCCACTATAACTTGCTTAGGCTCATGGAGAGGTCTCTCCCAGCCTTCTTTCACAAGAGCTAGTGGTCCCCTAACAGGATGACCAAACAGATGTTCAAGGGGGGAAAACCCTACTCCCTTCTGAGGCACCTCTCTGTAGGCGAAAAGCAGGCATGGCAAGAGGAGATCCCATCTCCTTTTAAGTTTTTCAGGGAGCCCCATGATCATAACCTTTAATGTCTTGTTAAATCGCTCAACAAGACCATTGGTTTGTGGATGGTATGGTGTGGTGAATTTGTAAGTCGTCCCACACTCATTCCACATATGTTTCAGGTAAGCTGACATGAAGTTGGTACCTCTGTCAGAAACCACCTCCTTAGAAAATCCCACTCTGGTAAAAATACCAATGAGTGCTTTGGCTACTACAGGGGCAGTAGGGGACCTAAGGGGAATTACTTCAGGGTACCTAGTAGCATGATCCACCACTACTAGGATATACTGATTCCCTGATGCTGTGGGAGGTTCAAGCGGACCCACTATATCCACTCCCACTCTTTCAAAGGGAACCCCCACCACTGGAAGTGGAATGAGGGGGGCCTTTGGATGGCCACCTGTCTTACCACTGGCTTGACAGGTGGCACAGGAGGCACAAAACTCCTTTACCTTCTGGGACATATTGGGCCAATAGAAATGGTTGACTAACCTCTCCCATTTCTTGGTTTGTCCCAAATGCCCAGCAAGGGGAATGTCATGGGCTAAGGTCCGAATGAACGCCCTAAACTCCTGAGGCACTACCACTCTTCTAGTGACACCAGGTTTGGGATCTCTTGCCTCAGTGTAAAGGAGTCCATCTTCCCAATAGACCCTGTGTCCTCCACTGACAATTCATTTTTCTTGTTCAGCAGCTTGCTACCTTAGGTCTTCAAGAGAAGGAGAAGTGTCTTGCCCCTTGCACAGCTGTTCTCTTGTGGGTCCCCCTGGGCCCAAGAGCTCAACCTGGTAAGGTTCTAACTCCATAGGCTCAGTTCCCTCAGGGGTTATAACTTCTTCCTGAGAAGAGAGGTTATGTTTCTTTTTCTGTGCCGAAGCTGGTTCCCCAGTCTCCTTTCCTTCTCTTAGAATGTTGAGGCCATTATTCCAGACTCCCAACACTTCTTTTTCACCCTGAGCTCTGCACTGCGCCCTAGTCTTGACACACACCAGTTCAGGGATACCCAGCATGGCTGCATGGGTTTTGAGTTCTACCTCAGCCCATGCTGATGACTCCAGATCATTTCCAAGCAGACATTGTACTGGTATAGCAGAAGATACTACCACCTGTTTAAGGCCATTGACCCCTCCCCATTCTGAAGTTAACATAGCCATGGGATGTACTTTAGTCTGATTGTCAGCATTGGTGATTGGATAGGTTTGTCAAGCCAGGTATTGTCCTGGGGAAACCCGTTTGTCACCATAGTGACACTGGCACCTGTATCCCTCAGGGCCACTACTTTAGTCCCATTATTAAAGAGCTGCTGCCTGTATTTTTGCATGTTAGGCCGCCAGGCAGCTAGTGTGGCTAAGTCCACCCCACCCTCAGAGACTAATGTAGCTTCAGTGTGGACCTGATTTGCTCTGAGCACACTTTTGATCCCACCTGGAGACTGGCTATTCCAGTGCTAACTGGAGTAGTAGTTAAAGTGGAACCTTTCTTGGGACAGGCCTTGTCTCCAATTTGGTTTCATGCTGACTACAGCTGCGACACCAGGCCTTTTTGGGATCAAAGTTTTTACCCTTGTACTCAAATGAGGTTTGTGAAGAATCTTTGGACCCACCCTCTTGCGCAGGTTTTTGGGGCCCTGTAGAAGACTCTTTACTTTTTCCCTTGGATGTCTCAACACTCTTCCCCTGGGGAGGCTTTGTGACCCCTTTCTTTTGGTCACCCCCTGTGGAAGTCTTGGTCACCCTTGTCTTGACCCAGTGGTCTGCCTTCTTTCCCAATTCTTGGGGAGACATTGGACATAGGTCTACCAGATGCTGATGCAGTTGATCATTGAAACAATTACTTAAAAGGTGTTCCTTCATAAACAAATTATACAGCACTTCATAATCATTTACACCACTGCCATTAATCCAGCCATCTAGTGTTTTGACTGAGAAGTCCCCAAAATCAACCCAGGTCTGGCTCGAGGATGTTTGAGCCCCCCTGAACCTAATCCTGTACTTCTCAGTGGAGAATCCAAAGCCCTCAATCAGGGTAGCCTTCATGAGGTCATAGGATTCTGCATCTTTACAAGAGAGTGTGAGTAGTCTATCCCTACACTTTCCAATCAACATTTCCCAAAGGAGAGCACACCAGTGAGATCGGTTTACTTTTCTGGTTGCACAAGCCCTCTTAAAAGCTGTGAACCATTTGGTGATGATATCACCATCTTCATATTTTGTTACAATCCCTTTGGGGATTCTTAGCATGTCAGTATTTTCTCTGCCCCTATTTAAGTTGCTGCCACCATTGATGGGAGCTAAACCCATCTCTTGTCCTCCCTCTCTATGGCTAGGAGCTGTCTCTCCAAAGCCAATCTTTTGGCCATCCTGGCTAACAGGAGGTCATCTTCATTGAGGCTGCCCTCAATGCTTCCAGAGTTACTGGAACCAAGATCTCTGACTATCACTTGTGGAGTCAGGGTTTGAGGGACCCTGGCCTCCCTAACTAGGACAGGAGGGAGGGAATTATCCTCCAGGTCACTAGATTCCCCCTCTGTAAGGTTATCTTCAGAGGGGTGGTCTCTTGCAAACTCTGCCAAAAACTCCTGGAGCTTAACTTTGGTAGGGTGTGACCCAGTCTTTATATTTTTTTAGCTTACAGAGAGTCCTTAACTCTGACATCCCTAGATGCAGGTAAGGGGTGAGGTTCAGTTCCACAACCATCTCTTCTGTGCTAGACATTACTTTTCTAAAAGTTGGGATACTTTTTAAGAATCTAAAACTATTTCTAGAACTTATTCCTAACTTTTACAAAACTTGTAAACTCTAAAAGAAATGCTAACAGGGACTTACACAAGGCCCTAGCAGGACTTTTATAATTTTAGAAAAATTGCAAAAATCAGTTTCTAATGACAATTTCTGGAATTTAGTTGTGTGATCAGGTATTGGCTGAGTAGTCCAGCAAATGCAAAGTCTTAGACCCCACCGCTGATCCACCAATGTAGGAAGTTGGCTCTGTATATACTATTTCAAAGTAAGAAATAGTGTCAGAGTCCAAGAGTTCCCCTTAGAGGTAAGATATTGGCAAAAGTAGATAATTCTAATGCTCTATTTTGTGGTAGTGTGGTCAAGCAGTATGCTTGTGTTAAGCATTTGTTGTACACACACAGGCAATAAATAAGGAACACACACTCAAAGACTTACTCCAGGCCAATAGGTTTTTATATTGAAAAATATATTTTCTTAGTTTATTTTAAGAACCACAGGTTCAAGATTTACATCAAACACTTTAAGTGTAAGGTACTTCACTTAGATACTTTAAGAACTTTGAATGAAAACAATATCATGTACAGTCTTTGTAAAAATGGCAATAAGCTATTTTCAAAGTGGACACAGTGCAAAAATCAACAGTTCCTGGGGGAGGTAAGTAAAGGTTAGATTAGGAGGTAAGTAAAACGCTTAAAAGTCTCAGTTCTGGGGCATAGGCAGACCACCGTTGGGAGTTCAAGGCAACCCCAAAGTTACCACACCAGCAGCTCAGGGTCGGTCAGGTGCAGAGGTCAAAGAGGTGCCCAAAACACACAGGCGCCTATGGAGAACAGGGGGTGCTCTGGTTCCAGTCTGCCAGCAGGTAAGTACCTGCGTCCTCGGGGGCAGACCAGGGGGGTTTTGTAGAGCACTGCGGGGGGAGGGGAAAGGTGGACTCAGGTAGGCACACAAAACACATCCGGGTCGGCCGGGTGCAGTGTGCAAAGCAGGCATCGGGTTTCAGGTAGGAAACAATGGAGGGACCTGGGGGTCACTCTAGCGGTACAGGCAGGCACGGGGGGGCTTCTCAGGACAGCCACCACCTGGGCTAGGCAGAGGGTCTCCTGGGGGTCACTCCTGCGTCAAAGTTTGGTTCCTTCAGATCATGGGGGCTGTGGGTGCAGTGTTGGTTTCAGGCATCGGGTCCCTTGTTGCAGGCAGTCGCGGTCAGGGGGAGCCTCTGGATTCTCTCTGCAGGCGTCGCTGTGGGGGCTCAGGGAGGGGTCGTCTCTGGTTACTCACGGGCTCGCAGTCGCCGGGGAGTCCTCCCTGAGGTGTTGGTTCTCTGGATCTCGAGCAGGGGGCGTTGGGTGCAGAGTGGGAAGTCTCATTCTTCCGGCAGGAAACGTGAAGTCCTTGGAAGTTGATTCTTTGTTGCAAAGAAGTAGCTGGTTTGGAACAGGGCCGCTGTTCACAGTAGGTTCTTGGTCCTTTACTCCAGGGCAGTCCTCTGAGGCTTCAGAGGTCGCTGGTCCTTGTCGGATGCGTCGCTTATACAAGTTTTCGAAGTTGGAGACAGGCCGGTAGGGCTGGGGCCAAAGCAGTTGTCGTCTTCCTCCTTCTCAGCAGCCTTGTAGGTCAGCAGTCCTTCTTGTTTCTTCAGGTTGCAGGAATCTGATTTCCTGGGATCTGGGGTGCCCCTAAATACTGAATTTAGGGGTGTGTTTAGGTCTGGGAGGGCAGTAGCCAATGGCTACTGTCCTTGAGGGTGGCTACACCCTCTTTGTGCCTCCTCCCTGTGGGGAGGGGGGCACATCCCTAATCCTATTGGGGGAATCCTCCAAACTCAAGATAGAGGATTTCTCTAGACAGGGGTCACCTCAGCTCAGGACACCTTAGGGGCTGTCCTGACTGATGGCTGACTCCTCCTTGTTTTTCTCATTATCTCCTCCAGCCTTGCTGCCAAAAGTGGGGGCAGTGGCCGGAGGGGCGGGCATCTCCAATAGCTGGGATGCCCTGGGGCGCTGTAACAAAAGGGGTGAGCCTTTGAGGCTCACTGCAAGGTGTTACAGTTCCTGCAGGGGGAGGTGAGAAGCACCTCCATCCAGTACAGGCTTTGTTCCTGGCCACAGAGTGACAAAGGCACTCTCCCCATGTGGCCAGCAACATGTCTGGTGTGTGTCAGGCTGGCAGAAACTGGTCAGCCTACACTAGAAGTCGGGTAGGTATTCAGGGGGCATCTCTAAGATGCCCTCTGGGTGTATGTTACAATAAATTGCACACTAGCATCAGTGTGCATTTATTGTGCTCAGAGGTTTGATTCAGTGTAGCCATTATAGAACTGTGGAGTTTGTGTTTGACAAACTCCCAGACCATATACTCTTATGGCTACCCTGTACTTACAATGTCTAAGGTTTTGCTTAGACACTGTAGGGGCATAGTGCTCATGTACATATGCCCTCACCTGTGGTATAGTGCACCCTGCCTTAGGGCTGTAAGGCCTGCTAGATGGGTGACTTACCTATGTCACAGGCAGTGTGAGGTTGGCATGGAACTCTGAGGGGAGTGCCATTTCGACTTAGTAATTTTCTCCCCACCAGCACACACAACTGTGAGGCAGTGTGCATGTGCTGAGTGAGGGGTCCCCAGGGTGGCATAAGATATGCTGCATCCCTTAGAGACCTTCCCTGGCATCAGGGCCCTTGGTACCAGGGGTACCTTTTACAAGGGACTCTGTGTGACAGGGCTGTGCCAATTGTGGAAACAAAGGTACAGTTTTAGGGAAAGAACACTGGTGCTGGGGTCTTGTTAGCAGGGTCCAAGCACACTTGGCAAAAAGTGGGGGTGACCATGCCAGCAGTGGCATTTTCCTACAATGAGGGACTGAAGATCTAGGATACGGAGGAGGCCCTTTTCCTTTTTGAATACCAGAATGTAACCGGAGGAAGAGAATGAGTGTAGGAAGGTGGCTCTGTATATACTATATCAAAATGAGATTCTTTCTGCCCTGGACCCATGAGACTGTATTGGTTTCATTGGACTTGAAAGATGCTTATTTCCATATTTCCAACCTGCCTGCCCACAGACATTACTTGCGATTTACAGTAGACCACAAGCACTTTCAGTTCACCATGCTCCCTTTTGACCTACCAGCGCTACTTGGGTGTTCTCCTAGGTGATGGTGGTGGTCGCTGCACATTACCTCAGAGGTTTCAGTCTCCCTCTATCTCAGTGACTGGCTTTTGAAGGCAGGCTCACCCCAGGCTGTCTTCTCCCACCTCCTGCATTTGCTGGGGTTCACTGTAAACGTGCCAAAGTCACATCGTCACAGATGCTCCCTTTCATCTAAGCTGTTCTGGACACAGTGTAGTTTTAGGCTTATCCTCCTGAGTGGCGAGTCCAGTATATTCAGGCTATGATACTGATGTTTCAGCCTCTCCTGGATTTCAGTGCGAATGACTCTGAGGCAGAGCATCAGCAGAATCTATTCAACATGGTCCAGATCTCGGAGGGAACTGCACAATATCTGCAGTGGTGGTTAACGAACCGCAATTATGTCAGAGGCACATCCCTTTCCCTTCCCCAACCAGATCTGACAGTGGTGACAGACACGTCACTCCTAGGATGGGGCTGCCGTCTGGGAGGGGTGTAGATGAGAGGCGTCTGGACTCCACATCAACCTGTTGGAGCTCTGTGCATTCTGGCTAGCATTGATCGCATTTCTTCCCTCTATCAAAGAGAAAGTAGTGCAGGTGTTCACGGACAAAACCACCGTGATGTGGTACTGCAACAAGCAGTGTGGGTCATGGACCCTTTGTCAGGAGGTGGGCATGGCTGGAACACCCGGGCATTTTCCCGGTGGTTTAACATGTGTCGGACTTGCTGAATGTTTGAGCCGACAAACTCAGCTGACAATGCTTGGTTGATAATGAATGGCGTCTCCATCTGGATGTGGCGCAAGGTCTTTTTCAGCAGTGGGGAGAGCCTTGGTTAGATCTGTTTGGGTCCGCGCAGAATGTGCAATGTTAGCTGTACTGCATGTTGGAGTTTTCTGGGGGGCAATCACTGGGCAACGCTTTTCATCTCAAGTGGCACTCAGGCCTCCTCTACACCTTTCTGACCATACCACTTCTGCCCAGCATTCTCAAGAAGATCAAGAAAGACTGGACCAAAGTAATCCTTGTGGCTCCAGGCTGGGCATGAAGAGTCTGGTATCCCGAGCTATTAAGCATATCCATCGATCCTCCTATCAGACTGCCCCTTCAGGAGGATCTTCTGTCGCAGCAGTATGGAGCAGTTCTCCTTCTGATCATGTCCAGTCTGTGCCTTCTTGCGTGGAGATTAAGGGGTTACAGTTGACAGCTTTCGACCTGCCACAGTCTCTAACATAATCTTGGCAGCCAGGCACCCCTTCACCAAAACAGTATATGCCTATCATTGGAGGAAATTTGTGACATGGTGCACAGACAAGCCTCTTGACCCCCTTTCTGCCCCTCTTCCTGAGGTTTTATTGTTTATCCTGTCTCTGGCCCAGCAGGGCTCTGCTATGGGCACTGTCAAAGGTTATCTGTCTGCCTTTCCTGCTTTTTTGCTGTTGTCTGATCAACCTTGTTTGTCGTATATTGTAAATATGTGCCTTAAAGGCCTTACTCATGTTTTCTCCATCTCCATTCATTATGCCCCAATGATTGTTGAATTAAGTTTTGATATTTCTGATGTGCACTCCTGTTGAGCCTCTCCACAATTGTCCTCTCAGGTTTTTCACTTTGAATACAGCCTTCCTTGTGGCCATTACATCTGCCTGCAGGGTGAGTTTGCTGCAGGCATTCTCACCTAAGCCACTCTACCATTCCATCTATCCTGACAAAGTGGTGCTTCACACTAGAACCTCCTCTACGCCAAAGGTGGTTATTCCCTTCCATTTAGGCCAGTCGATCACCTTGGCTACTTTTTACGCACTAGCGCAGCCTTCTAAAGAAGAGGAGAGACTCCACCGCCTGGACCCAAAAAGAGCGTTAGAGTTCTTCCTTGGGCATACCAAAATGTTCCAGGTGGATGATCAATTCTTTGTTGGTTATGTGGGTGCAAAGAAAGGTTGGGCAGTGCAAAAGAGAACCATCTCCAGTTGGGTCATACTCTGCATAAAAATGTGCTACGCACTGGCTAAGAAGCAATGCCCCTGAGGGTTTGTGTGCTCATTCTACCAGAACTAAAGCTGCGACCACTGCATTTGCATGCAGAGTTCCAGTCCTTGCCGTCTTTCAGGTGACAATGTGGGCATCTCTGCACATGTTTACCAAGCATTACTTCCTGGACCGTTCGGTAGTCCAGGACTTTTTAGTATGATCGTAGTTCACGAATCCACCTCGGGGGGATGGTATTGCTTGGGTATCTATTCTAAGGTTAGGAATGTGCAACTAGATGTTTCGGTCAGATGGACAAGTTACTTAACTTCGGCAACATCTTATCTGGTAGAGATGCTATCTAGTTGCAGATTTCTTATCAACCCCCCCCTTCCTTCCCGCTCTGCAAACTGATTTCTAGGGACAGGGACTCCCTTTCAGGGCCCTAGTTGTGACACACCAGTTGTCAGTGGTCTTCATGGCCCTGCGCTTCTGGCGTGAAAAGTTGTGAAAAGAAACTGGCGTTGGTGAGCTGGGATGCCGCCTAGATAGAACCCATGACATCATATCCTGCGGGAATGACGCCAACAGCGGATATGGAGCCCATTGACGCCAACTAATGGCATGCAGAAGTACTGCATGAGAAAAATCTCTGGATCCAGACTGATGCCTGGGGAACATTCTAAGGTAAGGAATCTGCAAGTAGATATTGTCTCTACCAGATCAGGCCTTACTGAAGGTAAGTAACTTGTCTTTTTAAGAAAGTGTTTCAGAATCTCTCCTCTACTGTGTATGAATTCAGAAAGAATACTCATGATGGAGAATAAAGATTTGAAGTATGTAACCTTTACATGCTAGCTAACTGAGTTTGATACGATTTTCCTATTGAAGTGTTGGTCAATTCTACTTTTAGATTTTGTACTGTATTGGAGTATTGTGAAGGGAATGACCTGGATTTCTACCTAAAGCAACACAAATTAATGACGGAAAAGGAGGCACGTTCCATTATCATGCAAATTGTAAATGCTTTGAAGTACCTGAATGAAATAAAGCCTCCCATCATACACTATGACCTCAAACCAGGTGAGTTCGCTAATGAGTCAGATGCTTAGCAGGGCCTTCTTAAAATGTCAGTGCCCTTGTGGTATTTTAAAAAATACAGATCATTGATTTCTAGTGAACGTCCCACAACTGGTCAGTGATAAAAGCAACTGTCTACATTGAAGATAATTCCAAATGCTTAGAAATGCTCACAGGCCACCATAAAAGACAGCTTATGTGCATGCATAGTTCCATGCAAATGTGAATTAGCATTAGCAGCAGTCTTTGGTTTGTTCATTTGAAGAATCCTTGATCTTGATAGTGTGTTATAGCAAATGGTTTAGTATTTGGTGTTTTAATTTTGTATCTTTATTGATATTGAAAGTTTGACAATGACTGCAATCTTTGGATCGCCCAAGGTCACTATGTTTTAAAGGAAGTTTTGACTTTGAGAGTTATGGATACATTGTCTCCTCTAGTCACAAGTATAACATCATGACTATTTGTAAGCTGAATCTTTCTGTGTATTTTGTATGTAATATGTAGGAGGCACAGTGTTTAACCCCTTCGCTGCCAGGCCTTTTCCTCTCCTGTGCTAAGATTTGTTTGGGCTATTTGGGGTAGTTTGCGGTGAGTCCCTCATAACTTTCTCCACATAAGCTGTCCACACCAAATTTGTGCCCTTTTTTCCCAACATCCTAGGGATTCTAAAGGTACCCAGAGTTTGTGGGTTCCTCTGGAGGAGATAGCCAAAATACACCTAAAATTTGTGGGAGCGTTTTGAGAAAAATGGGAAAAGGGTACTGCAGAAGAAAGCATGTGTTTTTCCCCTGCAAATGTCATCAACAAATTGTTTGTGGTGCTAAAATCGCCATCTTCACAGCTTTCAGGAACAGGCAAACTTGAATAAAAAAAAAGATTTTTCAACACAATTTTGACATTTTGCAGGGACATACCCCTTTTTACTATTTTTGTGCTTTCAGCCTCCTTACAGTTAGTGACAGAAATATGTGTGAAACCAGTGGTGGATTCGGACAGCTAAACATTTCTGAAAAGTGGACAAAATTCTTAATTCAGCAAGGGGTCATTTGTTCAAGGTTTTCCTACAGAAAGTAGCAGCTTAAATAAAATATAATAATAATGACATTGATTTAAAAAAAAACAGTCATTTCGATATACGTTTTCTTCTGTAACCTTTTCCAGCTATGGCAGATTTTTTAAAGTGATATACCGTTATGTCTGCTGGACTCTTTTGGTTGTGGAGATATACAGGGCTTGTAGGTTCATCAAGAACCCTAGGTACAGTAAATGAGCTGCACCTTGCAAAGGGTTTTCATTGTATACCGGGTATACAGCAATACATTTGGTAAAATATAAAAAGTGAAAAAGTAGGTATCAAGGAAATCTTTGTGTTTCCAAAATGGACACAAGATGAAATGTTGAGAAGCAGTGGTTATTTGCACATCTCTGAATTTGGGGGGTCCCAATACTAGCTTGTGAATTACAGGGCATTTCTCAAATAGACTTCTTTCTTACACACTGTCTTACATTTGGAAGGAAAAAATGTAGAGAAAGACAATGGTCAATAATACTTGTTCTTCTATTCTGTGTTCCCTCAAGTCTTCTGATACAAATGGTACCACACTTGTGTGGGTAGGCCTAATGCCCCTGACAGGAAACACCTCAAAACACGACACGACATGGACACATCACATTTTTACATTGAAATCTGACGTGTTCTTTGGGAAGGGCCTAGCTGTGGATTTGGTCTCTAGCTCAGCCAGCACCTGGGGAAAACTGGCAGACCTGTCCATCTTTAAAAACCAGACACGTAGGGGAATCTAGGATGGGGTGACTTGTGGGGCTCTCACTAGATTCTGTTACCCAGAATCCTTTGCAAACCTCAAAATTTGGCAAAAAAATACTTTTCCTCACATTTCGGTGATGGAAAGTTCTGAAATCTGAGGGGAGCCACAAACGTCCTTCCACCCAGCTCTCCCCGAAGTCGCTTGATTAAAAATAGTACCTCAATTGTGTGGGTAGGCCTAGTGCCCGCAACAGGAAATGCCCCCAAACACAACGTGGACACTTCACATTTTTCTAATGAAAGCTGACCTGTTTTTTGCAAAGTGCCTAGCTGTGTATTTTGGCCTCTAGCTCAGCCGGCACCTAGGGAAATCTATACATTTTTTAAAACTAGACACCTAGGCGAATCTAGAATGGGGTGACTTGTGGGGCTCCCACCAGGTTTTGGCATCCAGAATCCTTTGCAAACCTCAAAAGTTGTCTAAAAATACTTTTCCCTCACATTTCAGTGCTGCAGAGTTGTGGAATCTGAGGGGAGACACAAACTTCCTTCCACTCAGCATTCCCCCAAGTCTCCTGATAAAAATTGTACCTCACTTGTGCGGGTAGGCCTAGTGCCCGCGTCAGGAAACGCCCCAAAACGCAACATGGACACATCACATTTTTACATTGAAAACTGACGTGTTTTTGGAAAGTGCCTAGCTGTGGATTTTTGGCTGTAGGTCAGCTGGTACTTAGGGAAACCTAGTAAACCTTTGCAGTTTTTAAAACTGGACACCTTGGGGAACCCAGGATGGGGTGACTTGTGGGGCTCTCACCAGGTTCTGTTACCCAGAAACCTTTGCAAACCTCAAAATTTGGCAACAAAAGAACACTTTTTCCTCACAGTTCCGTGATGGAAAGTTCTGGAATCTGAAAGGAGCCACAAACTTCCTTCCACGTGGCATTCCCCCAAGTCTCCTGCTAAAAATGGTACCTCATTTGTGTGGGTAGGCCTAGTGCCCGTGACAGGGAATGGTCTAAAACACAACATGGGCACATCAAAACTATCTATTAGAAAACTACCTGTTTTTGCTGGGGGGCACCTGCATTTTTGGTCCTGGGCTCGGCAGCTATCTAGGGAAACCTACCAAACCCGGTCATTTCTGAAAACTAGACCCCCGAGGGAGTCCGGGGAGGTGTGACTTGTGTGCATCTCCCAGTGTTTTCTTACCCCAAATTCCCTGCAAACCTCAAATTTAAAAAAATCCCATTTCCCTCACATTGCTGTGTGGGATCACCGCACTCACAAATTTCCTACCACCCAACGTTCCCTTCAGTCTCCCGATAAGTGATGCTTCACTTTTTCACAGGTGGGCTAAGTGCCTGTGACATGGAAGTGCCAAAAGCATGTCGAAATTGAGAGGAAACCATAGCGGGTCCAAAAGGACAGTTTGGGGGGGGAGAGTTTTTAGGCTAACATAGGGTGCATAATTTTTGTCGGCATAGATGCGACAATGCTGGGTGGTAGGAATTTTGTGGATTCCAAAAGGTTCCATCACAAAAATGTAGGGAAAATGTGTGATTTCAATCAAAGTTGGAGGTTTGCAGGGCATTCTGTGTAAGAAAATGGTGTGGGGTACATGTGAAGCACACCACCTTGGACTCACCCAGATGTTTAGTTTTCAGATGTGCCTATGCCTGGTAGGTTCTTCTAGGTGGCAGAGTCCAAAACATGCAGCAGCTCACCATTCCAAGTGGGACGATTTTGGGAGTTAGCCAAGCTCTCTTGGCCCATATTTAAAATCAAAACCCCAAATAATCAAATGTATTCTTGCTTGCCATTGGGATGAGATGCTTTAGGTTGCAGGGTGGGCTGAAAGACTGTTACCCCCTTCAGTTGGGGTGGGGGGCATAACCATGCCCATACTGGTTGGCAGCCCCCACCCCTTTATTTTTTGTAATGCCTCTGGCATCTAGTAGGCTTCTGCTCCCCTAGGGAGTTGATCAGGGGTAATTACCCCATTTATCTGGGGTGGGCTTTCTGCCCCCCCCCCCTCTCCCCCCCCCCCCTTGGAAGCAGATGGGCCTTACAAAAATAGGCTGATCTGCCCCCGGGGGCGCAGATTGGCCTTCGGTAATGTGCCCCTATGGGGGGAGCGACCCTTGCCCAAGGCCCCCCCCAACACAAAACACACACACAGCAATCCCTGGTGCCCAAGTGGTTCCTGCCCCCCTTGGGGGCAGATGGGCCTAAAAATAAATAGGCCAATGTGCCACCATGGGAAACGACCATTGCCCAAGGGGCCGCCCCCCCCCCAAAAAAAAACACATACACACCCCAATCCCTAGTGCCTAAGTAGTTTCAGCCCCCCTTGGGGGCAGAAGGGCCTAATAAAAATAGTAATGTGCCCCCATGGGGAGTGACCCCTTGCCCAAGGAGCTGCTCTCCCAACCCCAACAAAACACACACAACAATCCCTGGTGCCTAATTGGTATCTGCCCCCAAGGGGGGAAGAAATGGCCTAAAATAATATGCCCCCATGGGGAATGGCCCTTGTCCAAGGGGCCGGTCCCCTTATGTAAAATAATAAAAATAATAAAAAATCCCTGGTGTGTAGTGGTTTCTGCCCCTGTTGGGGGGCAGATTGGCCTAGTAGAAGGAGGCCGTGGGGGTGGGCAGAAATGGCCTAAAATAATATGCCCCCATGGGAAATGGCCCTTGTCCAAGGGGGCCGGTCCCCTTATGTAAAATAATAAAAATAATAAAAAATCCCTGGTGTGTAGTGGTTTCTGCCCCTGTTGGGGGGCAGATTGGCCTAGTAGAAGGAGGCCGTGGGGGTGGGCAGAAATGGCCTAAAATAATATTGCTCCCTTAGGGGAGGTACCCTTGCCTAGACTCTGCTCCCCTCATGTCATATTTCAAAAATAAACTCCCTGGTGTCTAGTGCGCATAGTGATCGTGCTGCAGGAATGCTCAAGAGAGACATGAAATTAAAGGAAAAGTATTTTCTTTCCTTTCATGTCTCTCCGACCTGCCCCTTTCCCCGTCCCGAGGGCACTGGAAGCCATGCTTCCAGTGCGTCGGGGGCGATCTCTGATGAGGTCAGTGCGTGCGGGGAGGGGGGTTGCCAGCTGAGGCTATTCCGCTGTCATCCCTGCCTAGGTTGGGTGGGGGTGGGAGCGCTAGCGCTAGCGCTTCCCCCATGTGCCAAGTCCAGGACATAACGGTTTAGTCCTTTGCACAGCAGCCTTGTGGGCGAGAACATGTAACCGTTACATTTGTGGCACCGAAGCAGCTAAATGTGATTGACAACAGTCTCTGAAATAGAAGACAAAGCTAAGTATCTTTAGATGATTCTGAAGGCAACTAGTAGAGTGTTTGCAGGACATAGTTTATAAATATTTCATTAAAAGTTTGTGGAACATTCCCCTTTATCAGTGGCTCATAATCTCCCCTTGGAAACGTACAAAGCACTGTCTGACCTTTATTTCTATTTGTATGTTTGTTATTATTTTCTGATGACCATGATGTTCCCACTGCACCACAATGTTCCTCTTCTCCCACCATAAGCTGCACTACTGATAAGAAGTGTTTTTGATGTAACATATAGTATATTGCTAATGTCTGTTGTAATGTCATGTATTTTGTTATTAGTGGACAATGTTTAATCTATACAGAAGTGATAAGTAGTTATTTCATTTAAGACAGACCTATATGTGCGCTTTTGAGACTTACTGCTAAAAACAATTCTGAATCTTTTGTGCATTAAGTAATGTTTTTGTCCTTTCCTTATTTCCTGTATTTTATTTTATTTACTTTTGATTTCATATGGTATTATGCAAATATTGTTTTCTTAAACTCAAAAAAAATGTGTTAAGAAAAATCTCACTAACCGTCGCTATAATATTTAAACATTTACAATTTCAGGGTTCTGCGTAGTCCGTAACTAGCAATACGAGAGCTAGGGGTTGTTTTAAGCCAATCTAAAATGTCATTACAGGAATGTGCACATATATCTGCTAAACTAGGACTTACATGTACCAATTAGGAGTCCTTTTCTGGTGCCACAGGGTAGTCAGAAGTACCTGAGAGGTACTGTTAGGGTTACTTTACCATTGGTGCCCTGAGTCCATAATACTGTTGCATTTCACCAGAATCACCAAGTGCTGTCTTTTAGCGCTTGACAATCCGGAAAGCGTAGTCGAAGATGACTCCAGAAGGCAGTATGTGGTTAGAAAATGAAACAGTGTAATACTTTATTTAACACTCAATAACTGTCATTTATTGGAAGTTCTTTAATTTACAAAATACAATGACTCAGCTAAGGGTATGTAAAATATTCTACATTAAAAAATTTGTTCCACAGAGAAATAGAAATGCCTAGCACCTTCTGGGCCTGAGAACTAAGTCCACAAGGGTTTATACCGCTTATGGAAGGTGCTAGAATTGTTAACATTACACCTTGCTGTTTGTGTTACCCCATGGAAACTGGGGTATAGTTGAAAGCTCTGGAATTTGCAGTCTAAATCAGTGACGACAAATGCCCGACAGAATGAAACAGTTGTCAGGTTTTTGAACTGGTATGTCTGTCTCTCTAAATCTGTTGCAAGAATTGTGGAAAACTGAATTTTTCAAAATGCAGCCGTCTCAGGTACCACCAAAAATCCCGCTACAAGCAGTCATTATCTCCCCGTGCAGAATAATTGTCCTTATGCTTCCATGTGATCCTTGGTGTATTATAGTGGGGTGACCTGGTGTTGTGTTATCACTGTCTGATAGACAGTCCAATAGCCACAAAACTCTAGGTTGGCAATAGTGGATGACTAGTGTGAGAGTACACACCAGGTGCCCCCGAGGTGTCCGTATTATGGGTGGAGACTTGTGTTTTGGAAACCTATAGTCACAATAAGTTTTGCAGTGTGAAAGTTTTCTGGATTCAAATGCTGTGCATTATTCCGCCTTCTAGTGGTTGGGTCTGGAATTCTCCTTTGTATTAGTATTCCATCTTCCCTCTTTGTGGTGTTTTTTGGTGTGTGTGTGTGTGTGTGTGTGTGTGGGGGGGGGGGGGGGGGGGGGGGGAGGGGGTCGACTGTCCCACCATTTGTTGTCTAATCCAGCATCTCCTGACATTGGACACCCTTCCCGTAAGCTCCCATCTTGAGATTCTTTTTTTACCTCCATTGAGTCTGGAAGCATTGCTGAAAGCTCTCCAATCAATGAAAATAAGTTGATTTCTCGAAATATCGAGGAGCAGTACCAGAGAAGACCACCAAAACCAGGTAGTGTCTTAAGATTCATAGACTACATGTAGAGGGAGAACCGGGGAATGTCATGACCGGGAACCCCCAATTCCGCGTGACATGGATAACTGACCATTCAAATTCTGTCCGAAGTGCGATCATAAATTAACACAAAAGGATAACAACCAGATTTTCAACCTTTGCTTTCCGCCAGACCACAAAAGCAACAACTGTGAGGCCTGCTCAGACTTCAAGCTGAAGACCTTAAAGGCTATAGATTGAGACAAGCGCACTAAGCTACGCAGTGGCAGAATGAGGCTCTTGTCGCTTAGAGGCCTGGGATTGTCGATCAAGAAGGGAACCAACATTGCCAAATTGCCGAAGGTGAAGGCTCAGATGCCGAAATGAGGGTCATCAACAAAGATTAGAGAAAAAAGGAGGAGAAACTTTTGCAGGTAACGTCAAAAAACTGTTTAGGTGTGAGTCTCAAACAACAGGCTCAAAGTCACAAGAACTGCCTCGGTGTTGAAGAACTCGCTGACCGAAGGCAAGTAGAGATTGAAAGGAACCCCTTGAGTCCCACAGCAAGAACACCGCAGGCAGTCGAAACAACCAGGAAGACAGCGGCGTCTAAAGACGTTAGAAGTCAAGAGAGGGAGCAAAAAGGGGTCGAGTGATAGCCGAGGAAAGAAGCCTCTATGCCAAAGAGGAAATTGACTCCACACGGCCGTTATCCAGCAGATTCCCAAGAGGAGGGGATAGACACAAATCTGTTGAGGCCGTCGCCTCTGGACAACATTGTTATGTACAATCACTAAAAAGAGTGGCAGACCAATATGAGGTGCAACTGGAAAAAGAAAAATCAGTTGTATTTCCTTTTTAGAGATACCGTTACCTTTCCAAAGTAGGAGCCAGTGCTTTCAAGCGTACTGGATCAGGGAAGAGAGGCGTTCAAGTAACCTGCAACATGCAGGTCACTAACACCAAGGGCTGAGAAAAAATATAAACACTCAGCAAAAGAGGGCCCCCCATGTATACGACGAACGGTACCAGCAGACTCTCTTATTGCTGCCATGGCCAGAAAGAGGGCAAACGTCCCAACAGCATCTGGGCCACCACCAGATAAAACAGTAAGAAGATGGACATGGTGGGGAGGAGAATGTTTGAAAGGGGAGCAGCAACAGAATGGATAATGGCCAATTCAAATGCGCTGCTCAATAGGTATACATATCAGCACTTGGACACAATGGCAGAGCTTATGAAACATCTGTTGGAACTATGCCAAAGAAGAGCAGCATCCTTATCAGAAGAGGGGGATAGCAAACACCTGCTTGAAATCTGCTCTAGAGAAGACAGCAAATAGGCAGATGATAGTGTGAACCACCCATAGATGAAATGCCTGGCTAAGGGTGTCAGGTTTTAAAACAAAAGGACAAGCAAACATCTTTTTATTCCCCTTTCAGTGGGCGACAGCTGTTTGGAAGTGCATTGGGTGAAACCTTACAACAACTCATAAAGGACAATACCACTTCCAAGCCAATGGAAGCCTTACAATTCAGTGGGCACATAAGGAGACCATCCGCACCTAGAAGAAGATCTGCAGGAAGAGGATGTTTTTAAAGTGCAACCTCATACCAAGGATTTCAGGGTGCAAGCCAAACGCAAACACCAATACAACAGAGGCAGTCCCAAACACCACTCGATCATCGCTTTCGGGGACATGCAAGAGGAAGATGGCAGCCACAGAGGGGTGGCTGCACCAACCAGTAAGTAACTTACTACAACAGCATCCCCTCGCACACACATCTGTGGGGGTGGGTATAAAGGACTTCTTCCAGGAGTGGAGGAAGGTGACAACTGTTTTTTCAACATCATATGATTTGGATATTACATAGAACGGACCAAGCAACTACCAATAAAAGGACCAAAAAAAGTGGTTCACACAAAGGTGGAATAAAATAGTTTACTACAAGAGGTAAAAGAATTGCTACAAAAGAATGCAATAATAGAAAGAGTGCCCAAGAACGACATCAAACAAGGAAACTGCTCAACATATTTTCTAAATCCAAAGCAAGACGGGCCTCCATGTCCTATACTAGACCTGCGTTTCTTAAACAAGATCATAAAAACTCAAATTCAAAATGACTGCTGCAAGATGTCACGCCGCAGCTACAGCAAGGAGACTATATGGCAGCTATAGATCTACAGGATGCATATATACACATTCCAGTGAATCACAGGTGTAGGAAAATGGCTCCCTGTTGTAGTTACCCCCCACTTTTTGCCTGATATTGATGCTGACTTGACTGAGAAGTGTGCTGGGACCCTGCTAACCAGGCCGCAGCACCAGTGTTCTTTCACTAAAAATGTACCTTTGTCTCCACAATTGGCACAACCTTGGCACTCGGATAAGTCCCTTGTAACTGGTACCTCTGGTACCAAGGGCCCTGATGCCAGGGAAGGTCTCTAAGGGCTGCAGCATGCCTTATGCCACCCTGGGGACCCCTCACTCAGCACATGCACACTGCGTTACAGCTTGTGTGTGCTGGTGGGGAGATAATAACTCCCCTCAGAGTGCCATGCCAACTTCACACTGCCTGTGGCATAGGTAAGTCACCCCTCTAGCAGGCCTTATAACCCTATGGCAGGGTGCACTATACCACAGGTGAGGGTATATGTTCATGAGCACTATGCCCCTACAGTGTCTAAGTAAAACCTTAGACATTGTAAGTGCAGGGTAGCCATAAGAGTATATGGTCTGGGAGTTTGTCAAACACGAACTCCACAGTTCCATAATGGCTACACTGAAAACTGGCAAGTTTGGTATCAAATGTCTCAGCACAATAAATGCACACTGATGCCAGTGTGCAATTTATTGTAACATACACCCAGAGGGCATCTTAGAGATACCCACTGAATACCTACCCGACTTCTAGTGTAGGCTGACCAGTTTCTGCCAGCCTGCCACACACCAGACATGTTGCTGGCCACATGGGGAGAGTGCCTTTGTCACTCTGTGGCCAAGAACAAAGCCTGTACTGGGTGGAGGTGAGGTGCTTCTCACCTCCCCCTGCAGGAACTGTAACACCTGGCAGTGAGCCTCAAAGGCTCACCCCTTTTGTTACAGCGCCCCAAGGCATCCCAGCTAGCGGAGATGCCTGCCCCTCTGGCCACTGCCCCCACTTTTGGCGGCAAGGCTGGAGGAGATAATGAGAAAAATAAGGAGTCACCCATCAGTCAGGACAGCCCCTAAGGTGTCCTTAGCTGAGGTGACCCCTGCCTTGAGAAATCCTCAATCTTGAGTTTGGAGGATCCCCCCAATAGGATTAGGGATGTGCCCCCCTCCCCACAGAGAGGAGGCACAAAGAGGGTGTAGCCACCCTCAAGGGCAGTAGCCACTGGCTACTGCCCTCCCAGACCTAAACACACCCCTAAATTCAGTATTTAGGGTCTCCCCAGATCCCAAGAAATCAGATTCCTGCAACCTGAAGAAACAAGAAGGACTGCTGACCTACAAGCCTGCAAAGAAGGAGGAAGATGACAACTGCTTTGGCCCCAGCCCTACCGGCCTGTGTCCAACTTCAAAAACCTGCAACCAGCGACGCATCCGAGAGGTACAAGCGACCTCTGAAGCCTCAGAGGGCTGCCCTTGACTAAAGGACCAAGAAACTCCTGTGAACAGCAGCCCTGTTCAAAACCAGCTACTTCTTTGCAACAAATAAGCAACTTCCAAAGACTGCACGTTTCCCGCCTTCTCACTCTGCACCCGACGCCCACGGCTTGAGATTCAGAAAACCAACACCTCAGGGAGGACTCCCCGCCGACTGCGAGCCTGTGAGTAACCAGAGACGACCCCTCTGAGCCCCCACAGCGACACCTGCAGAGAGAATGCAGAGGCTCCCCCTGACACTGACTGCCTGTAACAAGGGACCCGACACCTGGAGCCAACACTGCACCCACAGCCCCCAGGACCTGAAGGAACCGAACTTCAGCACAGGAGTGACCCCAGGCGACCCTCTGCCTAGCCCAGGTGTTGGCTGTCCCGAGAAGCCCCCCTGTGCCTGCCTGCAACGCTAGAGTGACCCCTGGGTCCCTCCATTGTTTTCTACCTGGAACCCGACGACTGCTTTGCACACTGCACCCGGCCACCCCTGTGCCACTGAGGGTGTGTTTTGTGTGCCTACTTGTGTCCCCTCCTCCCCCAGTGCTCTACAAAAAACCCCTTGTCTGCCCCCCGAGGACACAGGTACTTACCTGCTAGCAGACTCGAACCGGAGCACCCCTGTTCTCCATAGACACCTATGTGTTTTGGGCACCTCTTTGACCTCTGCACCTGATCGGCCCTGAGCTGCTGGTGTGGTAACTTTGGGGTTGCCTTGAACCCCCAACGGTGGGCTGCCTATGCCCCAGGACTGAGACTTGTAAGTGTTTTACTTACCTCCTAATCTAACCTCTACTTACCTCCCCAGGAACTGTTGATTTTTGCACTGTGTCCACTTACTTTTACAAAGACTGTATATGATATTGCTTTTATTCAAAGTTCCTAAAGTATCTAAGTGAAGTACCTTACATTTAAAGTGTTTAATGTAAATCTTGAACCTGTGGTTCTAAAAATAAACTAAGAAAATATATTTTTAAATATAAAAACCTATTGGCCTGGAGTAAGTCTTTGAGTGCGTGTTCCTCATTTATTGCCTGTATGTGTACAACAAATGCTTAACACTACCCTCTGATAAGCCTACTGCTCGACCACACTACCACAAAATAGAGCATTAGAATTATCTACTTTTGCCACTATCTTACCTCTAAGAGGAACCCTTGGACTCTGTGCACACTATTTCTTACTTTGAAATAGTATATACAGAGCCAACTTCCTACAACAGGCACAAAAAATACTTGTGATATGTGATAGACAGCACTATTAATTCAAAGTGCTGGCTTTCGGACTAAAATCAGCACCAAGGCTGTTTACAAAGTGCCTAGCAGCAGTTGTGGCACACCAAAGAAGGCAAGGGGTACACACAAATCCTTACCTAGATGATTGGCTGGTGAAAGCATACTCCCTGCAGAAGTGCAGAGACCACAAAAACACAGTAATATCAACACTCCACAACCTGGAGTTCTCAGTAAACAGAAAAAAATCATCTGCGAACCCAGAACGTGAGAAACTGTTCCTGGGAACAAGAATCAACTCAGCAGGGGCGCGCGTACCCTTGCGAGAAAAGGATACTAGCATTACTGTGTGAAACTCACCAATAGAAGGGTCAGTCTCTGATACGGAGGACGGTGGGGAAAATTCTGGGGAGGATGACCTCCTGCATATCTCTCATACCATATGCAAAGCTACATATGGGACTGATTCAGTAATGGGTGCAAAAATCAATGGTCACAAGTTACGAGGAGTTGGGAAGATCTAGTGGTTGTCATGCAAAGAGTACAAGAGGGTATGGCATGGTGGAACAGAGCAACTAAAACAGCAGAAAGACCGTTCATATCTCCAATTCTGACATTAACCTTTACCATGGATTCCTCGCGTATGGGTTGGGGAGCTCACAAGAGAAGACTCAGTCAGAGGAGTATGGAAAGTACAGGAAGCAGTGTACACACATTATTGTACTGGAACTAAAGACAGTGTTCGTAGCCTTAAAAGCCTTTCAGAAACAGCTGTGGGTAAAATCATTACTAATACAAACAGACAATATGACAGTGATCCATCTCAACAAGCAGTGAGGTACAAAATAATTTGCAATTTCAAAACTAGCACAAGAGATCTGGAGATGGGCCATCCAGAGACAAATAACAGTACACCTATCAAAGAAGGACAATGTAGAAGGAGACACACTGATTCAGTTCCCACTCATGTGAGGTGGATGCTTGTCTGCTCAAACAGAACTGCAAGCAATAGGTAATTCCAGAAATAGACCTGTTGCTCAACACCAGAGAGCCCAAAATGCCAGCCCTTCGCACCCAGACACCCACACCACCACTCTCTGGGGAATGGTCTGTCGATAGACTGGTCAAGGAGATTTGCTTAAGCTTTTACCCCGATCCCACGGTTAACTTTAATTTTCAACAAGTGCAAACAGTCACAAAGCGGGCGATACAAACCTGGTTCTTAGACCTGATAGAGATAACTCCGAACAATATGCAAAAACAATGAAGAATACAAGACCTATTCTGCATGCAAAAAAGGAATGTTGTACACCCAGAGCCAAAATCTCTGCGTTTAGCAGATTGGCTGCCGATGACATAGAGTTTGAACATCTAGGTCTTCCAGAAAGGACAATGGCGATCCTCAGAGGAGAGAAGAAGACCTACAACAAGGAAATACTACACAGCTAAATGAGAAAAATACCCAAAATTGTTCCACAAATTTAGCTACCTACAAAACAATACAAATGTAGCTACCTACAAAAAAAAACAAAGGGCACTACATTTCTCTGATACCTCACACACCCACTAGACAGCAGACTAACAAAAGCTCCATTGAAAGTACATCTGGCAGCAATAGTGGCCTGCAGAAGAGGTCACATAGGAATGAGTTTCTTCTCAACAACTGTATTCAAAAGATTCCTGGAAGGAACAAAACAAATATCCCCACCAAGAAGTGTGCAGCACCAACATGGAACTTGAATTTGGTGCTAACAAAACTAATGAGGAAAATCTTGGAGCCACTTCACAAGGCTTCTGTAAAATTGGTCATGCTAAAAACTGCTTTCTTTATCGCATTGACATCTCTTTGAAGAGTAAGTATGCTGCAAGCGCCCACAATCCAGGAACCATACATGCAAATACACAGAGAATGGATAGCCATGAGGGCAGACCCACTCTTCCTACCAAAGGTCATCTCACATTTTCACATAAGCCAAACAATCCAAATACCATGTTTCTTCCAGGAGCCTAAGACTCAAGCTGAAAAGGTACTGCATATGCTAGACTCCAGAAGAGCGCCAATGTACTATTTGGAAAAGGCAAAATCCGCTAGAAAAAGAAAGCAACTTTGTGTCTTTTGCACACAATTACGAGGGGAAACTAGCTACAAAGAATATCACCGCAAGGTGGATTACACAAAAATTCAAATATGTTGCACAGTAGTGGGCGTTCAATCATAGATCAAACCCAGAGCACACTCTACACATAAGTAAGGAGCAACAGTTAGCCTTTCTGGCAAATATACTGTTGCATAACACTTACATGGCAGCCGCTTGCTCATCAGTGCGTACATTCACAAAGCACTATTGTACAGACCTACAAATGCAAAAAGCTCAAGTGGGACAGAGTACTAAAACATTTATTACAAACTCAAACCCAACTCCAACCCATACTCCACAAGGAAGCGCTAGCAAATCAATGCTTAGCATGTGAATCCAGAAAAGATTACCTGTAGGAATAGTTTTGCAGTTTAAAGACTTTTCTGGATTCACATGCGACCCACTCTCCTCCCCACGAGATGGAGAAAAAAAAAGGTTGGGGGATAAGAATCTGAAGATGGCGACGATGCGTTGGAACTTCCAGAGAGGGTGCATCACAATAGGAGAGGCCAGATTAGGCACCAAATGGTGAGTCATTTGACCCCACCCAAAAAAAAAAAAAACCAGAGAGAATAAGGACTATTGACACAAAGGAGAATTCCGGACCCAACCGCTAGATGACTGAGTAAATCCAGAAAATTCTTCAAGCTGCAAAACTACTCCTACAGGTAAGAAACAATTTAGATTTTCTGCCGGCAGAGGTACCCATGGGCAAGGGACACTCACTAAAGGCACCAGAGACACTAGTGGTTTATTGACTACTATTCAGGACAATGGGGACATGGCCACAGTTGCAATTGGTAATATCTTGGAAATTACAGCAGCTACTTCTCTGATTCCAATAATTCAGGAATCAATTTACCCTCGCCAGTTAATGCCACTGGACCCCATGTCATGGTTCGAAGTCCATAGACTTCCAGCTCTCCAAGAGCATAGAAAAGGTTAAGTACAGGCATATCTGATAGAGACTTCTAGTTGCAGATTCCTTATCTGGATCCAGAGATTTCTCTTCAAGCAGTACCCTTGTGCGCCGTCAGCGTCATTGGTTAATTCCGCTTCCGTTGTTGGCGTCATGGTCGCAATGATGACGTTGCGGTCGTATATACGCACCACCTTGACGCGCAGACGTTGGTTTTTTTCTTTCTGCACCAGCCTATGTGCAGATTCAGAGAAGATCTACTCTGTCACTTTTTGGCTGACTTTTTGACCTTTTTGTCACCGTTTTGATTTTCATGGTGCATTGAGATTTCTTCCCGTAAGACTAGTTTCAAGCCATATGACTTCTGTCCCTGCATGATGTTAGTGGCGGATCCGCGCCTCATCTGCTTGTGGTGCCAGGAGCGCCACCACGACCCAAAATCGTACTCCAAGTGCCGGGCCATGAACCCAAAGGCTTTAAGGAAGCGGTCCCTAAAGCTTATGGTGGCCTGGCACTCAGCTCCGCATTCCTCCCGGTTTCGTTCGAGAGGAAGGTCACGAAACCACTCGCTGAGCCACCACCACTCTTTGTCCCACTCCAAGTGCTCGGGGCATTTGTGTCACAAGAAGTAGTAGTCAAAGAAGAACAAATGTTCCTCGACTTCACCCCGTTGCTTGAACAATGTGACGTAGTAGGAGTGTCGATTCTCCAGGCAGCCGTCTTTGGAGCCTGATTTTGGGTCGGCTCCGTGCCTCCCTGAGTTTCTGGGAGCCAGAGCCTCCTCTGCCCAACTCGGGGAGTTTTACGAGGCCATACACCTCATTTTTGTGCAGACTGACCCTCCTGTGACACCCTCAGGCCCAGGAGGGTCAGAGGGGGTCCCCTAGGATTCCCCACCTGCAGGCTTCAGCCTCTGCTTCGGAGTGCACATCAAGATCTGTTATTAGATTCGTGCCGATGACGTTCGTGCCATCGCAACCTTCCCCAGTGTCGGCAATGGCTTTGACGCTCGTCGGGCCCACTATCTACGTCGACCCCATGCTCATTCCCGAATCTGACCTGGAGCCAGACTGATGTCGCTCAACACTGTTTCAGTCTTGGAAGGGGCCTATGTTCCCCAGGTTGGGTCCTGACCCTTATACTTATGGCTACTCGTAAGGTGAGTGTGTGGAGGGGTCGCTGGACCCTATAGCTTTCCAGATAGAGGATCCTGAAATGAACTGGGCCCAGGAATTGGGTGAAGCCAGTGGTCTAGACACCCCTCCTGTAGCTGGCACGCTTTCTCCCTCTTCTGTGGCTGCGGAGGAGGGAGCCTACTATTCCATGGTAGTGAGAAGAGTGGCCGAGTTCCTTGGCCTCGAGCTGCCTTCTGTGGCAGTCAGGACTAAAATCCTGACTGAGGGGCTTCAGCATCACAACCCCTTTTGTCCTTTAATGAAGCCCTCACTGATGTCCTGCTGTGGGCGTGGTCTAAACCCAGCACAGGGGCTCCTGTCAACCAGACGATCTCCCGCTGTCATAGGCCTGCGCCTAACGACCCCAAATTCCTGACCCAACACCCTACGCCTGAGAACTTAGTAATCTAGCTTTTCTTCATTTGGTGCATTCCCAACCTCACCCCTGGACAGGGAGTCAGAAATACTGAACCAACTTGGGAAGAAGTTGTTCTCTTTCTCCAATCTGGCATTGTGGTCCTTGAACACCACATGCCTTTTGGGGCACTGTTCCCATACTTTATGGGATACAGTCGCGCAGGTGTGCTGCCAGAGGTCCCGGAGGAGGCCGTTCTCTCCCAAGTCATTGCTGATGGGAGAGATGCAGCCAAGTTCACAATACGTTGTGGGCTGGACGTGACCGACTCACTAGACAGATCACTTGCATCGACCTTGGATTTGAGGCGCCATTCTTGGTTGAGGACCTCTGGCTTTTCAGGAAATGGCCAGCAATCCCTTATGAACATGCCCTTCAATGGCACCCATCTCTTCAGAGACAAAGCGGACTCAGCGTTTTAAGGGGTCCCGAGCTTATGGGCCTGTCCCTTTGCCTCGCAGCTGCTTCTCCCCCTCTCCTCCCCCCTGCCCAAACCCAGTCCACTTTTCGCCCTTTTGACTACGGAAGGGGCCCCAACTACGTCCATTTCCTTCCAGTCACTGTGCCACGCATGCTGCCCAGCCTCTGTGTGACCGTGGATGCAGGATCCAATGTGCCCGTAAATCAGGAAGCCAACAGTCAGCCCAGTCCACCACCACCCCCGCTACAGCCTCCAAACCTTCCTAGTCCGTGGCACCATCCAGGACCAGTGGGAGGCAGGATTCGCCATCACCTGCCCCACCAGGACTCAATCACAACAGGCAGGTGGGTTTTGCAAGTAGTCTGAACCCTTCCTCCCCCCTTCCCCTTTGAGACAACCCCTCCAGCCATGCCACCATCCTACAATCGGATGATGGTGTAGGAAGCTGGCCTGGTGTGCGGTGAGTACCTATGGTATTATCACTTTATACCAGGTCCAGGTATCCCCTATTAGTGAGGTGTTGTCAGTGTCTAGGAAGCCAGACTCTCTGGAGGTAGCTGTGGATGAGCAGCCAAGACTTATTTAGGAGACATGCAAAACTAATGCAACCCCACTATAGTCACACAGCACTCACACACATGAAAGAACCACTCAGTTTTACAAAAATAAAGGTACTTTATTTTAGTGACACAAATACTAAATGCCCCAACTGGAGGTAAGTAAACACCCTATTATATGTTCATTAGAAGTCAGGAATTAGCATAAAATGCAATAGAAAACAATAGTAAGTTCTGAAGGCCCTAGGAGGGGACCAAACCTTATACCAAGGCAGTGGAATTGGTAGAGAGGAGCTGGAGGAACTAAGAACCCCGACAGGTAAGTACTAGAGTGCCCCCCAGGGACCAGGAGAGAAGAGAGAAGTATCTGGTTTTCCCTAAACTCACCAAAAAGGACTTCAGAAGAGGATAATGCAAGACCCAGACAAGGCTGCAAGAAACCAAAGGTGAGTCCTGGAAGAGGAAGACCTGAAAAGGAATGGGACCAAGTCTAGTTAACATTGGAGTGTCCGGTCATGGCGGGAGCCACTACCCACCCGTCTGTGGATGCAGGATCTGGTCGACAGTGAAACGAAGATGGCCAGCACTGGATCACATGAAGAGTTCCTGAGCGGTGCAGTCGACGTCCCACGCCGGATGAAGAATTGCAGTCAGTCTGTGGTGTGGAAAAACCACCAACAAGCCTTGGCAAAGGCAAGTGTTGTGAATGAAGAAAAGTGGAGCTGCCGGGGACCAGCAAGGTCCAGGGGTACTCAACCCATGACGGGAAGTCCCGGGTGACCCTCAGCGCCCCCACAGATGACCCACAGGCAGCAGGCACAGGAGTTGCGGTGAGTCCCACGCAGCAAACTTGGAAAGGAGTCCCACATTGATGGAGAAACACACAGAGGGCTGTGCGTCACAGGGAAGAGTGATGGGGTTGGGGCTACACAGAGCTTGAAGATCCCTTGGAGGAGATGGCAAGTCTGGGTAGCTGCAAGAGACGCAGCACATGGGGGTACTGTCCTGCGTGGAGAAGCAAGGACCTACCGTCTCCAAAGTTGGACACCTGGCAGAGAGGATCAAGGGGACCACTCCAGACCACCACCTGTGATGTAGGATCCACGCACCTCAGGATGAGAGAAGATCCATGCAGCCGGTTGTCTGTCTTTGCAGTTGGTGCCTGTGGATGTGGGGGAGTGACTCCTTCACTTCAAAGAAGATTCCTTCTTGCTTCTTGGTGCAGACTGAAGACTTGCCACCCTCAGAGGATGCACAGCCGGGGAAATGTTGCAAGCGGAGGTCATTGCTGGAGCTGCAGATTGTAGGTTCCTGTTACGTCCAGTTGCGGTTCCAGTAGCCAGAAGTAGATGTAAACATTGCAGAGGAGTCCTGCTGGAATCTTGCACGTCTAATCTGAGGACCCACCCAAGAGGGAGACCCTAAATAGCCCTGGAAGGGAGATTGGTCACCTAGCAAGGTGACCACCTATCAGGAGGGGGTGAGGTACTGGGTTTTTCAGAACCGGTACTGATCCGGTAACCCAGTGGTGCCAGGGTACACCCAAAGACCTCGGGTACTTTCCTGATTCAGACCACAGAAACTCAGAGTCTTCTAGGTGAAGTCAAAGATCGAATTTATTGGCTGCAACCAAGTAACAAGCGTCCTAGAAGTACAACAGCACGGTTTGTATGTTCTCAGGAGACTGTGTGTCAATGCAAAGTCAGGTTTCCTTATATACAGTTTTTTAAGCTTCAGGCAAACATTCTTGACATTTTGGTTGGTCATTCACATGTTTTCACTACAAAGGAAAAAACAGTGTCATGATGAAACCTCATATTTCATGTCATCCAACCCATAATAAATTACCCGGCAAGGCCTAGTATTTTACATCAGATAAGTGTGGACCCCCAATAAAAACGGGCACCTCCCCCTCGTAAAGTAAGAAGAAGAAAAGAGCAGGTGCAGGTGTGAGCAAGATTAGGCAGGGTGTGTGAGCGATAATAAGGGTTTTATGGCATGGTGTGCCTTGATGCTATCTGATTCGGCCACTGGGAGAGGGACTGACCAAACAGGTTTGGCCTGAGGCAATGGTTCCAGCTTGCCCAGGTCAGAGAAAAGTCAATCAAGGTGTACGTGTCCTTGGAATCAAATCTGACTGTATTATAAGCCTATGTGAGGGCAACTTTTAAAAATGGCTGCCGTGTATAAAATGGGAGCCACGAGTGCAGGACGAAAATGGCGATTTCGAGGTGAAAACGCTGCTGGAATTGAGCGAAAATGCTCATGCTTAGTGTACTAGTCATTATCGGTCTTTTGATACTAAAATCGTACTGCTGTGGCAAAGTAAATTACATGGGTCCAGAATTTTTAGAACCACAGGGGCTGTAAAGTCACCTGCCTGACCTGGCCACTCAAATGCTCTGAGGCCTCTGCCCACCTTGGTTTCAAGATGGCAGAATCAGGTGGCCACCTGGAGGAGCCCTGGGCACCACCCCTGGGGTGGTGATAGACAGGGGTGTGGTTACTCTCCTTTCCATTGTCCAGTTTCGTGCCAAAGCAGGAACTGGAGGTCCCTGAACTGGTGCATACTGGTTTATGCAACGAGGACACCAAATGTGCCCTTCAAAGCATACCAGTGGCTTGGGGAGGCTACCTCTCCCAAGCCATGTAACACCTATGTTTGATGGCATGCATAGCTGTAGATACAGATGCTTTGCATAAGTACGCCATCTAATGTTGGGCTTAGAGTGTTACAAGTTGGTTTTCTTCAAAGACGGTTTTCGAGTCACAAGATCAAGTGACTTCTCCGCTCGGTGATACTGCACATGGTAACTCTGAACTTAGTCTACCTTTCTCTTACTCCATCGGTAAAGTTTCGATCGCGTTTCCTATCTGTAGTCGAGCTGATTTAAACCATCGGGGTTGATTTTTCACCCTTAAGAAGGGCCCCGCCCTTTTAGGGCCTACTCCAGTGTCGGGCTGATGGAACGAACTCTGTTTCGATTCTGTCCTCAGTGTCATGCTAAATTCCCATACACCGACCACCATTCGGTGTGTAATCTCAGTTTATCTCCCGATCATCGAGAAGAGACTTGCAACACCTGCAGATCGTTTCGATCTAAGAACACTCTCCGGGACCGAAGAGCTCACCATCTGGAAATGGCGTCCAAGTCCACAGAAGAGACACCTGATGTTTTCGGTGAGGAACACACGCAGGAGGAAGGACAGAGTGTGGCAGACAGCCACTCCATACCTCCAGCGCAGTATGTGAGTACACCTGCCCCTTCACACCAACCGAAGACATTAAAAAAAGACTCCAGCAATTTTCATTGGTCCTCCGCTGCCTTCGAGCCATGATCAGATCCAAAAAGCCAACCTTCAGGTTCGGCAGTGAGAACAAGGACTAAAGTTCACTCGGCATCGACAGAACAGACTGCTGCAGCTGTTTTGCTACTGAGTCGAAAACCTGAAAAATCATTCTTGGAGCTGAAAGAACTTTTACCAATTTCGGAGAGAGACTTTCGGTTCAAGCTAAACACTCGGGCCCTCATAATGACTTTGGCGGTCTTTACTTACCCATATAATGGATACTGCCAGATTTCCGCTACATTTTGGACAGAAATCAAGCAGTAGCCATGCTGGCGGACTGTGGTGCTCTGGCATTGCTACCACCTGCACCACCCTGCCAGTAGGACACTGGCCTGCTGGCGGGGCGCTGCCGGTGGTAGCAGCGCCCCTTCCTGTTCCCTGCTGGATGACCACCTCACCGGACAAGGTAAGTCGGGTGTCCGAAAGGGGAGGGGGAGGGGAGTAGGGGGTGTTGTGTGTGGTGTCTGCCTGTGTGTATGAGTGTGTGTGTGTGTGCGTGTGTGAATGCGGCTGAGTGTTTTGGTGTATGCGTGAGAGTGAATGCGTGCATATGTGTTGCAGTGAGTGCATGTCTGCATGTCAGTGTGTATGCATGTGAGCGTGTTTGTGTGGATGTGTGCCTTAATGCGTGAGTATGTGTGAGTGAGTGAGTGCCTGAAAGCGTGTAAGTATGTGTGAGTGAATGCATGTATGGATGAGTTCCAGTATGTGTGAGTGAATGAGTGTATGGATGAGTGTGAGTGGATGCATACAAGAAAGAAAACACTTGGTTGTACAAAAATAAAGGTACTTTATTTTTGGAACACAGTATCAGAAAATACTAGAGAGGCAACCCTCCAATAGGTAAGTAAATACACTGTATATAAATATACACTAATAAACAATAAAAGACATAGGAAGGTTAGAAAACAGTAACATAGCAATAAGCAGTAGTGACCATTGGAGGATCCCAAATCATATACTAAGAAAGTGGAATGCGAACACAGGGCCCCCACCTAGATAAGTAAATCGTGTAGAGGGAAAATGGGAGTACTAGGAAATCACAGAGGTAAGTAATGTAGTACCCCCCAGCGACCAGGAATGCAGGAGTAAAACACAGAATTTTCCCAGAACCACTCCAAAGGACGAAAAGAAGAAAAAGAAGACACCCAGAACAGCCTGCAAGGAACCAGCAGTGGAATACCGAAGATGGAGACTTGTGGAGAGAGGGGACCAAGTCCAGAAGTGTCTTTGGAGTCCAGGGGGAGTAGGAGATACTACCCACTGAGGCACCTTTTGGAGTTGGCCGACGAAGAAGGAAGACAGGTCAGCACTGCAGCACAGAAGCTGGGGAAGAGTTCTTGATGCATGCAAAATGTGTTCCACAGTGGAAGCTGGATTGCAGATGGTGGGTGTTGGTGAAGGATTTCCACCAATAAGCCTTGGCAAAAGCAAATTTGCGTTTGGAGGAAAAGGGGTGCTGCCGGGGACCAGCAAGGTCCAGGAGGACTCTACCCAGGAGGGGGGGAGTTACAGGGGACCCTCTGTGTTGCAGAAGGCCCACAAGAGCAGTGGCAGCACCAACAGGTGTCCCACAGGACAGGTACACAGAAGTTGCTGAAGCAGCCCACGTCGCCGGAGGACCACGCAGAGGCCCAGGAGTTGCAGGAGGGAGTGCTGGGGACTGGAGTGACACGTTGCCTGAAGTTCCCCTTCGAGGTGAAGCAAACAAGCCTTGGCAGCTGCAAAGGATGTGGTTCACAGGGGTACTGTCTTGCGTGAAGTGGAAAGGACTTACCACAACCAAAGTGTGACAGCTGGTGGAGAGGACCAAGGGAGACTCTCCGGACCACTACCCATGATGCAGGACCCACGCCACTCAGGATGAGGTGAGATCCACGCAGCCGGTCGTCGTTGCAGCCAGGTACCTGTAGTTACAGGGGAGTGATGCATTCACCCCAAGGGAGAGTCCTTCTTCTTGTTGTGCAGGCTGAAGAGTTGCAGTCTTCTGAGGATGCACGGCCGGGGAAATGTTGCAAAATTGGCAGGAATTCTGGATACAATGTTGCAGAAGAGTCTTCCTCGTGGATCTGCAGCTTGTAGGTTCCTGCAGGGTCCAGTCGCGGTTCCGGAGGCCAGAGGTCGCAGCAGAGGGTGCAGAGGAGTCCTGCTGGAATCTTGCAAGCCAAATCTGAGGACCCATCCCAGAGGAAGACCCTGTATAGCCCAAAGAGGGGGCTTGGTCACTTAACCAGGTAACAACCTATTAGAGGGTGCCTCTGACGTCACCTGCCTAGCCTGGCCACTCAAATGCTCCCAGGGTTCCCTGCCAACCTTGGAATCAAGATGGCAGAACCCCGGGACCCTCCGGAGGAGCTCTGGGCACCACCCCTGGGGTGGTGATGGACAGGGGAGTGGTCACTCCCCTTTCCATTGTCCAGTTTTGCGACAGAGGCAGGGGCTTGGGCGGGGGGGGAGGTCCCTGAACCGGTGTGGACTGGTTTATGAACAGAGGGCACCAAATGTCCCCCTTAAAGCAAACCAGTGGCTTGGGGAGGCTACCCCTCCGAAGCCTGTCACACCTATTGCCACAGGTAGAGGGGGTTACCTCCCTCTCCCAAAGGAAATCCTTTGTTCTGCCTTCCTGGGCTTGATCATATCAAGCAGCAGGAGGGTAGAAACCTGTCTGAGGGGTGACAGCAGCTGGGCTGCTCAGGAAAACCCTGTTAGCAATGCTGGAAGTCCTCTAAGGAGCCCCCAGAGTGCATGGAATCATACTTCCAATACTTGCAATAGTATTGGGGTATGATTCCTACATGTTTGATACCAAACATGCCCAGGTTTGGAGTTACCATTATGTAGCTGAACATAGGTAGTGACTTATGTCCGGTACACACATAAAATGGCGTCCCCGCACTCACGAAATCCAGTAAAACGGGGCTGGAGTTTGTGGGGCACCTCTGCTCATGCAGGGGTGCCCCCACACACAGGTACCAGCACCCTGCTCTCTGGGCTGAGAGGGCCTACCATAGGGGTGATGTACAGTGACCTGGTGCAGTTACCTGTAGTGAAACCGGGTGCGTGCACCTGGTTCACGCAGACTGCAGTGGCAGGCCCGCAGAACCCTTTGCATGGGCTCCCTATGGGTGGCAGAATAACTGCTGCAGCCCGTAGGGATCCCCTGGAACTCCAATGCCCTGGGTTCCTAGGTACCATATACTAGGGACTTACATGGTGGCACCAGTATGCCAATTGTGGGGAGAAAAAGTTAGTAGCAACCAAATTTGGAGGAGAGAGCACAGTCATTGGGGTCCTGGTTAGCAGGATCCCAGTGAACACAATCAAATACACTGACAAATGGCCCAAAAGTGGGGGTAACCAAGCTAGAAAGAGGCTACTTTCCTACAGACAACACATACATGTCTTCCCATATCTAGACTGGCTCATAAAAGCCAGTACAATTCAAGTTTGTCAACAACACACTCAGTATACCATAGATCTCCTACACACTTTGGGATTCACAATCAATTGCCTTAAATTACACCTGCAACCATCACAAAAACAGCCATATCTGGGAACAATTCTGAACACTCAGTCAGGGTTAGCATATCCAAACCCAAAAAGGACTCAAGCATTTCACAATTAAATATCTCAACTACAGTACTATCACATTTATACAGTAAAGTTAGTGATGAAACTATTAGGAATGATGGCTTCATGTATAGCCATAGTTCCAAATGCAAGACTATACACGCGGCCACTACAACAGTGCCTTTCTCACCAGTGGTCTCAGTCACAGGGTCAACTTCAGAATCTAGTATTGTTGGATCACCAGGCTCATCACTCTCTTCAGTGGTGGAATCACACCAACCTCTCAAAAGTGCGGCCCCTTCACAACCCTGTACCTCAGACCACTATCACAACAGATGCATCACAGATAGGTTGTGGAGCTCATTTCAATAACCTTACCATACAAGGGGGATGGGACTCAAACCAACAGACTTATCATATACATTACTTGGAATTACTAGCAGTATTCCTAGCACTGAAAGCTTTTGTGACACAAATTGCACACAAGGTAGTGTTAATATGCACAGACAATATGATGACATATCTGCAAAAGCAGGGGGACACAAACTCATCTCAATTGTCCCTTTTATCCCAGACAATTTGGGAGTAGGCGATTCACTATTACATTCAACTACTAGCAGAGTATCTCCCAGGGAAGGACAATCAACTATAGGACCTGTTAAGCAGGACACAGCAACAAGACCACGGATGGGAAATTGATCCACAAGTAATTCAAAAATACTTTCAAATTTGGGGAACCCCAGACATAAAAGAAAACTCAAAATGGCAAAGCTTCGCATCCAGATACCACACACCCCCAATCCAAGGGCAGCGCTCTATGGATGAACTGGTCTGGGATATTTGCTTACTGTTAGGAAAGGCCTCCTTGGCATGGTTACCCCCTGACTTTTTGCCTTTGCTGATGCCAATTTATGATTGAAAGTGTGCTTGGACCCTGCTAACCAGGCCCCAGCACCAGTGTTCTTTCCCTAAACTGTACCTTTGCTTCCACAAATGGCACAGCCCTGGCACTCAGATAAGTCCCTTGTAAATGGTACCCCTGGTACCAAGGGCCCTGATGCCAGGGAAGGTCTCAAGTGCATGAGCACTATGTCCCTACAGTGTCTAAGCAAAACCTTAGACCTTGTAAGTGCAGGGTAGCCATAAGAGTATATGGTCTGGGAGTTTGTCAAAGACGAACTCCACAGTTCCATAATGGCTACACTGAAATCTGGGAAGTTTGGTATCAAACCTCTCAGCACAATAAATGCACACTGATGCCAGTGTGGAATTTATTGTAAAATGCACCCTGAGGGCATCTTAGAGATGCCCCCTGAATACCAATCCGACTTCTAGTGTGGGGCTGACCAGTGTCTGCCAGCCTGCCACCACCAGACAGGTGTCTGGCCACATGGGGAGAGTGCCTTTGTCACTCTGTGGCCAGGAGCAAAGCCTGTACTGGGTGGAGGTGCTTCTCACCTCCTCCTGCAGGAACTGTAACACCTGGCAGTGAGCCTCAAAGGCTCACCCCTTTTGTTACAGCGCCACAGGGCATGCCAGCTAGTGGAGATGCCTGCCCCTCCGGCCACTGCCCCCACTTTTGGCGGCAAGGCTGGAGTAGATAATGAGGAAAACAAGGAGGAGTCACCCACCAGTCAGGACAGCCCCTAAGGTGCCCTGAGCTGAGGTGACCCCTGCCTTTAGAAATCCTCCATCTTAGTTTTGGAGGATTCCCCCAATAGGATTAGGGATGCGCCCCCCTCCCCTCAGGGAGGAGGCACAAAGAGGGTGTAGCCACCCTCCAGGACAGTAGCCATTGGCTACTGCTCTCCCAGACCTAAACACACCCCTAAAATTAGTATTTAGGGGTACCCCAGAACCCAGGAAATCAGATTCCTGCAAACTGAAACAAGAAGGACGACTGCTGACCTGCAAGCCCTGACAGCGGAAGACGACAACTGCTTTGGCCCCAGCCCTACCGGCCTGTCTCCTGACTCGAAAAACTGCAACAGCGACGCATCCAACAGGGACCAGCGACCTCTGAAGCCCCAGAGGACTGCCCTGAATCCCAGGACCAAAAAATCCAGTGAGCAGCAGCTGTGCTCAACAAACAGCAACATTCTTGCAACTTTTCTACAACTTTCAAAGACCTCACTCTTCCCGCCGAAAGCGTGAGACTTCACACTCTGAACCCGACGCCACTGGCTCGAGATCCAGAGGACCAACACCACAGGGAGGACTCCCAGGCAACTGTGACCCCGTGAGTAGCCCGAGATGACCCCCTTGGGCCCCCACAGTGACGCATGCAGAGAGAATCCAGAGGCTCCCCCTGACTGCGACCGCCTGTAACAAGGGACCTGACGCCTGGACACTGCACCCCCAGGACCAGAAGGAACCGAACCTCAGTGCCCAGCCTGCACCGCTAGAGTGACCCCCGGGTCCCTCTATTGAATCCAATACAAAACCCGACGCCTGCTTTGCACACTGCACCCGGCCGCCCTTGTGACGCTGAAAGTGTGTTTTGTGTGCCTACTTGTGTCCCGCTCCCCCCTCCCCACCAGTGCTGTACAAAACCCCCCTGGTCTGCCCCGCAAGTACTTACCTGCTGGCAGACTGGAACAGGAGCACCCCTGTTCTCCAGAGGCGCCTATGTGTTTTGGGCACCTCTTGGACCGCTGCACCTGACCGGCCCTGAGCTGCTGGTGTGGTAACTTTGGGGTTTCCTTGAACCCCCAACGGTGGGCTGCCTATGCCCAGGAACTGAGAATTGTAAGTGTCGTACTTACCTCACAGTCTAACCAATGCTTACCTCCCCCAGGAACTGTTGATTTTTGCACTGTCTACTTTTAAAATAGCTTATTTCCATTTTAACAAAAACTATATATGTTATTGCTCTAATTCAAAGTTCCTAACTTACCTTTGTGGAGTACCTTGCATTTTATGTATTTACTTCAAATCTTGAACTTGTGGTTCTAAAAATAAACTAAGAGAAGATATTTTTCTCTATAAAAACTATTGACCTGGAGTTAAGTCTTTGAGTGTGTGTGTTCCTCATTTATTGCCTGTGTGTGTACAACAAATGCTTAACACTACCCTCTGATAAGCCTACTGCTCGACCACACTACCACAAAATAGAGCATTAGAATTATCTAATTTTGCCACTATCTTACCTCTAAGGGGAACCTTGGACTCTGTGCACACTATCTCTTACTTTGAGATAGTATATACAGAGCCAGCTTCCTACACTTACGCTTTTCCGCCTCTCCCACTCTTTCCATTTCTGAAAATAAAGATGAAACAAACCTCAGTCACTATGATTCTCATAGCTCCCACATGGGCACGTCAACATTGGTACACAACATTATTGGATCTGTCTGTGGTACCACATCACAAGCTACCAAACAGACCAGATCTGTTAACTCAAAGAAGAGGCCAAATCAGACACCCAAATGCCTGCACCCTCAATCTTGCAATATGGCTCCTGAAGTCATAGAGTTTGGTTACCTACAGCTTCCACCAGAATGTATGAATATTCGAAAGGAAGCACGCAAACCCACAACTAGACGATGTTATGCTGCTAAATGGAAACATTTTGTGTATTATTGTCAACCCAAAAATATTGACTCACTTAACCCCTTCCCTGCCAGGCCTTTTCCCCCTCCTGTGCCGAGCCTTTTTTTGGCTATTTGGAGCAGTTCGCGCTTAGGCCCTCATAACTTTTTGTTCACATAAGCTACCCACGCCAAATTTGCGTCCTTTTTTTCCAACATCCTAGGGATTCTAGAGGTACCCAGACTTTGTGGGTTCCCCAGAAGGAGGCCAAGAAATTAGCCAAAAAACAGTGAAAATTTCGTTTTTTGTTCAAAAAAATTGGCTGCAGAAGAAGGCTTGTGGTTTTTTCCCTGAAAAGGACATCAACAAAGGGTTTGCGGTGCTAAAATCACCAGCTTTCAGGAACAGGCAGACTTGAATCAGAAAACCCAATTTTTCAACACAATTTTGGCATTTTACTGGGACATACCCAATTTTTACGATTTTTTGTGCTTTCAGCCTCCTTCTAGTCAGTGACAGAAATGGGCATGAAACCAATGCTGGATCCCAGACACCGCAACATTTCTGAAAAGTAGACAAAATTCTGAATTCAGCAAGGGGTAATTTGTGTAGATCCTACAAGGGTTTCCTACAGAAAATAACAACTGAAAAAGAAAAATATTGAGGTGAAAAAAACATAAATTTTTCTCTACGTTTTACTCTGTAACTTTTTCCTGCAATGTCAGATTTTCGAAACCAATATACCGTTACGTATGCTGGACTCTTCTGGTTGCGGGGATATATAGGGCTTGTAGGTTCATCAAGAACTCTAGGTACCCAGAGCCAATAAATGACCTGCACCATGCAGTGGGTTTCCATTCTATGCCGGGTATACAACAATTTATTTGCTGAAATATAAAGAGTAAAAAATAGCTATCAAGAAAACCTTTGTATTTCCACAATGGGCACAAGATAAGGTGTTGAGAAGCAGTGGTTATTTGCACATCTCTGAATTCCGGGGTGCCCATACTAGCATGTGAATTACAGGGCATTTCTCAAATAGACGTCTTTTTTACACACTGTCTTACATTTGGAAGGGAAAAATGTAGAGAAAGACAAGGGGCAATAACACTTGTTTTGCTATTCTATGTTCCCCCCAAGTCTCCCAATAAAAATGATACCTCACTTGTGTGGGTAGGCCTAGCGCCCGCGACAGGATATGCCCCAAAACACAACGTGGACACATCACAGAAAACAGAGCTGTTTTTTGCAAAGTGCCTACCTGTAGATTTTGGCCTGTAGCTCAGCCGCCACCTAGGGAAACCTACCAAACCTGTGCATTTCTGAAAACTATAGACCTAGGGGAATCCAAGATGGGGTGACTTGTGTGGCTCGGACCAGGTTCTGTTACCCAGAATCCTTTCCAAACCTCAAAATTTGGCTAAAAAAACACGTTCCTCACATTTCTGTGGCAGAAAGTTCTGGAATCTGAGAGGAGCCACAAATTACCTTCCACCCAGCGTTCCCCCACGTCTCCCGATAAAAATGATACCTCACTTGTGTGTGTAGGCCTAGCGCCCGCGACAGGAAACGCCCCAAAGCGCAACGTGGACACATCCAAATTTTTGAAAGAAAACAGAGGTGTTTTTTGCAAAGTGCCTACCTGTAGATTTTGGCCTGTAGCTCAGCCCCCACCTAGGGAAACCTACCAAACCTGTGCATTTCTGAAAACTAGAGACCTAGGGGAGTCCAAGATGGGGTGACTTGTGTGGCTCGGACCAGGTTCTGTTACCCAGAATCCTTTGCAAACCTCAAAATTTGGCTAAAAAAAAACACATGTTCCTCACATTTCTGTGGCAGAAAGTTCTGGGATCTGAGAGGAGCCACAAATTTCCTTCCACCCAGCGTTCCCCCACGTCTCCCGATAAAAATGATACCTCACTTGTTTGGGTAGGCCTAGCGCCCGCGACAGTAAACGCCCCAAAACACAACGTATCACATTTTTTCATTGAAAACAGTGCCTACCTGTAGATTTTAGCCTCTAGCTCAGCCGGCACCTAGGGAAACCTACCAAACCTGTGCATTTGTGAAAACTAGAGACCTAGGGGAATCCAAGATGGGGTGACTTGTGTGGATCGGACCAGGTTCTGTTACCCAGAATCCTTTGCAAACCTCAAATTTTGGCAAAAAAAACGTATTTTCCACACATTTCGGTGACAGAAAGTTCTGGAATCTCAGTGGAGCCACAAATTTCCTTCCACCCAGCGTTCCCCCAAGTCTCCCGATAAAAATGATACCTCACTTGTGTGGGTGGGCCAGGTGCCTGCAACAGAATAAGGCCCAAAACCTGTAGAGATAGAGGGGATAGTACAGCAAGTTTATAAGGACATATTCTTTTATACATCTTTAGACTGACTCTGCTTTGGGGACCCACATAAGTGAGGTGTCATTTTATTTGGGAGACTGAGGGGAACCCTGGGGAGTAGGAATTTTGTGCTGGAGTGGTGATCCTACGAAGAAAAGTCAGGAAAACATGCTTTTTTAAGCAAATTTTGAGGTTTACAGAGGAGTCTGGGTAAGAAAATGTTGGGGGATCCACGCAAGCCACACCTCCCTGGACTCCTTGGGGTGTCTAGTTTTAAAAAATGTCTGGGTTTGGTAGGTTTCCCTAGATGAAGGCCGCACACAGGACCAAAAACATAGGTGCCCTCTCCCCCCCAAACACAGGTAGTTTTGTAATATATCATTTTGATGTGCCCACATACGTCCGTGATGTGCCAACACTAAAATTTTGAAAAGAAACACACTTAGGTTATGTGAAAAAGACCCCTCACCCACCAACCAAGTTGGTGGCATGCTTCATCATCGGGGTCCCACCTGAGGCACCTAGCGTGTCACAGGTGTGCTGCAACGCCTGATTACAGCGGAGCAGGTTTTGTCATTTTTACCACACATACTGGTTGGATTTGGCACGAGGGTGAGTGATGGTTCAGTGGATCAAATTTTACTAACGAGCTTTCACAAAAATTAAATGCACTGTTAGTAACTGAAAGGCAAAAAACTGAACCAATGACTCACAGCTCGTGAGCTGTAAAGCCGCGACAAGGCACCAACCGCTTTACAGTCCATTCACACAACTTTCATACATGACACACACAAGGCCATTCACACCGCCAGCCACGGGCCCAGCACATTACAACACTCGCATCGACAGACAGCGCCACTCAAGGGCCCATCACTTACATACGCCCACATGCCTGATACAACAATCACACCAGCTGATGGGAGTGTGTGGACTGGTGTTTGGCTGGCAGTGTGTTGCAGTAGCCATCAGCAAGTCAATATGTACACTCTCAGCCAAGCCCCACTCCACACACAATGGCATTTTTTTTTTTTTGTTTTTAATAGAGGAACCCCTAACTAAGTAGAAAGAATTACAAAACTACAAACACAAAAGCTCTAACTAAGAACATGACAGAAATGCTAACCATGAAACTAAACACATGAAAATACAAAACAGACATGAGTTTACACTCATGGTTGTTCCCAGAAATTCTTCTGGGTGTGGTCATTCTTAAAACAACCACCGACACACAGCCCAGGCTTTGAAGGACAATCTGGGCAGTACATTCGTGTCTCCCTCCGGATACCTCTTCGAAAACACACTCTACATTTCTTAGCTGGAAAGTCTTTTTTGGGTGTGGGAGGAATGTGCTCAGCAAAGTGGCGATCTTTCAATCTAGCCACATCCTCCACCACTGCTTCTCTAGGAACTCTGGCCTGTTCCACCACAATAAGGCTCTCTATCACTGACTCCTGAAATTTCACAAATGTCATCTTTGACTCTGGAGACCTATCCCTAAACACAATAAAAGCATTGAAGGTTGCTAAGTGGAAGAGGTGAAGTGCTAACTTCTTATACCAAACGTAAGACTTACGAATAGCAGTATAAGGTTCCAACCTCTGTTCAACTCTATCTACACCTCCCATGTGCTTATTATAAACTAAAATGCACACAGGTTTGCGCACTTCAGCAACCTGGCCCCAAACAGTCACAGGGGAAGTATTCTCATCATGGATGGTACTTAGCATGTAGACATCCCTCTTGTCTGAAAATTTCAAAGCTAGCAGCTCCTCGTTCAGCAAGGCACAGCACTGTCCCCTCAAGTTTTTTACAGACAAGCTCCCTTGGATAGCCTTTCCGGTTAGAACGGATTGTGCCACAAGCAACTGTGTCCACTCTAAACAATTCCTTGAACAACTGCACACCAGTGTAGAAGTTATCTACATACAAATGGTGACCTTTGTTGAACAGTCGTCTACCAAGATCCCACACAATTTTTCAGTAACTCCAAAAGTGGGAGGACAACCAGGGGGGTCAATATTGTAATCCCTACCAGTGTACACACGGAAACTATACACATATCCTGTCCTACTTTCAGACAGCATATACAATTTAATTCCAAATCGTGCCCTTTTGCTAGGAATGTACTGCCTAAAAACCAAACGACCCTTGAAGAGGACCAAAGACTTGTCCACACTTAACTCTTTGCCTGGAACATAGACCTCCGAAAACCGATCTACAAAATGATCAAGGACAGGCCTAATCTTAAAAAGACGGTCGGAATCTGGGTGATCTCGTGGCAAGGCTAATGCATTGTCAACAAAATGCAGCATCCTAAGAAGAAGCAAATACCGATTACGACTCATGGTCGCTGGAAATATAGCTGTTGCCATCAAGGGACTAGTAGACCAATACGAAGCCAGTGACGGCTTCCTTATCAACCCCATCAAAAAAGTCAAACCCCAAAACTTTTTTAACTCCTCCAAATTTGTGGGAATCCACTGGGCAGCTCTAGAGTGTGGCCTAAGTCTAGCAGCGTTGTCCCTCAAATGCTGCTCCGCATACAAATTAGTCTGCTCAACAATCTCTTCCAAAAACATATCATCCATGAATAACTCAAAGAAATTGATAGGCAAAAAGTTCTCTGTATTGGCGTTACACCCCGGGAGACCAGTAAAGGCAGGCAACTCTGGCTGCTCCATGTTTGGGGCAACCCAGACATCAGGTCTTATAACGGGAAACCTTTCAGCCCCAGGTTGCTGCACTATTGGCACATCAATGTCCTCCTCTAAAACAGGCCCTTCATCTGCACTGAGTGTGGCTTCATCATCAGAAGATTCCCCTCCAACAGAAACATCACTGCCAGAATCTCTGACTTCTTCCTCTGCCTCAGATGCAGAGTCCGTCTCATAGTCATGATCAGACTGTGACTCAAAAAGCATACCAACCACCTGCTGAGCGGTCATCCTGCGGCTAGCCATGATCTCTCCTGCTAAAATTAACTGGACAAATTCACCACCAACAACCAGCACTGTGTAAGACAAGTAACAAAGTGTAGCTTTGTTAGTAAGAGTTATAAACTCAAAAACTATACCGCTCACTTGCCTGAAAAAGCTTGATTCACCAGCAACTACACAGCAATCACCAATGATATCCCACTAAAAATAAATAAAGAAAGGCAAATTAGAAATAAGACAAAATAAAATATCATTGTGCACAAACCTAAGGACAATTTCACACACAATCCTGCATTTAGTACACCACCTACAAACGTCATTCATGCATGGCAACAATACTCCTTTGGAGTAAATTGTTTTTACTTACCTAAAACATGCAACTGTGCAAACTGCAGGTCAACCACCGCCAAAACCGCAAGGAGCCACAGCAAATAAAGCAAAAGCTTTGAACTAGGACAAAAAGGAGGAAAACATGTTTTATCACAAATGCAAAGACTTCTTCAGTTGACAAACACCCCACCATCAAACATTTACAAATTGGTGCCTAAGTAGATTCTGCCATAGGGGCAGATGGGCCTACTAAAAAAATAGGCCTGTCTGCCCCAAGGAAGGCAGAAAATACCTTTAGTAGTGTGTCCCCATAGAGAGTGACCCTTGCCAAAGGGGACAGCCCTCAAACAAAAAAAAACAAAAAAAACACACACAACACTATCCCTGGTGCCTAAGTGGCTTCTGCCCCCCTTGGGGGCAGGTGGGCCTAAGAAGATAGGCCCATCTGCCCCCAGGGGGTGCAGAAATGGCCAACAGGTCAATGCCCCCCTTGGCGGGGCGCCCCGTGACCAAGGGGACACCCCCCCCCCCACAAAAATAAACAAATTAAAAAAATCCCTGGCATTCTAGTGGTTTCTGCCCCCCTTGGGGGCAGATCAGCCTAGAAATAATAGGCTGATCTGTCTCCAAGGGGTGCAGAAATGGCCTGGGTACATGTGCCCCCAAAGTGGGGGGCGACCCTTGCCCAAGGCCCCCCCCCCCATCCACTAACACACACACACTATCCCTGGTGTCTAAGTGGCTTCTGCCCCCAGGGGGTGCAGAAATGGCCAACAGGTCAATGCCCCCCTCCCCCCCCCCCCCCCCACCACACACAAAAATAAACAAATAAAAAAAATCCCTGGCGTATCAGCCTAAAAATAGGCTGATCTGTCTCCAAGGGGTGCAGAAATGGCCTGGGTACATGTGCCCCCAAAGTGGGGGGCGACCCTTGCCCAAGGCCCCCCCCATCCACTAACACACACACACACACTATCCCTGGTGTCTAAGTGGCTTCTGCCCCCCTTGGGGGCAGGTGGGCCTAAAGAAATAGGCCCATCTGCCCCCAGGGGGTGCAGAAATGGCCAACAGGTCAATGCCCCCCTTGGGGGGGCGCCCCGTGACCATGGGGACGCCCCCCCCCCCCACACAAAAATAAAAAAATTTAAAAAATCCTTGGCGTTCTAGTGGTTTCTGCCCCCCTTGGGGCAGATCAGCCTAAAAATAATAGGCTGATCTGCCCTCAAGGGGGGCAGAAATGGCCCTAAAATCCATGCCCCCCAAAGGGGAGCGACCCTTGCCCAAGGGGGCGCCCCCCCATCCACTACACACACAATCCCTGGTGCCTAAGTGGCTTCTGCCCCCCTTGGGGGCAGATGGACCTAAACAAAATAGGCCGATCTGCCCCCAAGGGGGGGCAGAAAAGGCCAACAGATCTCTGCCCCCTTGGGGGGGCCGCCCCTTGCCCAAGAGGGCACCCCCCCCCCCCCCACATAAATACACATAAAAATAAAAATCCCTGGTGATCTAGTGTTTTCTGCCCCCATTGGGGGCAGATCTGGCTGAAAAGTAGGCCAATCTGCCCCCAAGTGGGGCAGAAATGACCGTACTTATTGCCCCCTAAAGGGGAGCGACCCTTGCCCAAGGGGCCGCTCCCCGCGTGCCACAGAGTACAAATAAATACACAAAATACACAAAAAAATAAAAGCCCTGGTGTCTAGTGGGCATTCCTGCTGCCCGATCGCAATGCGATCGGGCAGCAGGAATGCTCAAAGAGACACCGGGGGAAAGGAAAAGCCTTTCCTTTCCCCCAGTGCCTCTTTGGCCCAAACCCCCCACCCACCGGGAAGAGGAACTCACCTCTTCTCCGCTCGCCGCACAGGAAGCAAATGGCTTCCTGTGCGGCGATATCTCCATAATGAAGTCAGCGCGCGATTGCGCGCTGACGTCATTATGGGGGGGTCGGGGGTGGAAGGGGAAGGGCTTCCCCTTCCATCCCTGACTTTGGGGGGTGGGGGGAAGCACACAGAGGGAGCGAGAGCGCTCCCTCTGGGCTGTGTGCCGAGGACGTAGTGGTTACGTCCTCGGCACTGCAGCACTGTGCCGCGGGACGTAACCACTACGTCCTCGGCACAGAAGGGGTTAAAGCTTCAGTACAAGATATTGTCTGCTATTTGTTACACTTACCATAAGCAAATTTGGCATACTCCTTTATCAGGCTTCATTGGGCAGCTATAGCTGCTTACCTTCAAAATAGACAACATATTTTGAATTCCTGTTATAAAAGCTTTTATGGACGGCCTTAAGAGAGTCATTCCACCTAGAGTTCTCCAGCTCCTGCATGGAATCTTAACATTGTACTCACAAGACTTATGGGCCCACCATTTGTACCCATCCATTCTTTTACTTTACAGTTTCCTTCATGGAAGGTTGCTTTCTTAGTAGCAATAACTTCTTTAAGAAGAGTTAGTGAGATTCAAGCATTCATTTTAGAAGAACCTTTCTTTCAAGAACATAAAGACAAATTAGTTATTAGAACAAATCCAGAATTCCTACCAAAGATAGTTTTCATCTTTTCATATCAATCAGTCAATGGAATTACCAGTCTTCTTTCCACAGCCAGATTCAGTTGCTGAAAGAGCTCTACACACCCTTGATGTTAAAAGAGCTCTGATGTACTAGATGTACTACATAGACAGAAAAAAAGATTTTAGAAAATAAAAACAACTCTTTGTAGCACCTCACAAAGGTAATCCTATTTCAAAAAACTGATTAGCTAGATGGATAATGAAGTGTATTCAAACTTGCTATCTTAAGGCTAAAAGACAGCTACCAGTAGCTCCTAAAGCACATTCCACTAGGAAAAAAGGAGCTTCAATGGCATTCTTAGGGAACGTACCAATAGCAGATACATGTAAAGCTGCTACATGGTCTACAACACACACATTTGCTAAACACTACTGTGTAGATGTGTTAGCTCGCCAACAAGCAAATGTTGGACAGGCAGTACTTAGGACATTATTTCAAGCTACTCCAGCTTCTACAGTCTGACCACTGCTTACGTTGGCGGGGACTGATTACAGTCTATGCAAAGCATGTGTATCTACAGCTACACATGCCGTCGAACGGAAAATGTTACTTACCCAGTAGACATCTGTTTGTGGCATGTAGTGCTGTAGATTCACATGCACCCTCCCTCCTCCCTGGGAGCCTGTAGCCATTGCAGTACAATATATTGTAAATAGGTATATACATTGCATGGACAACTCATTGCTTTACTATCTGTGCCCAGGTTCTGAGTTACCTATGTCCAGTACTTGCGTAAAATGGCATCCCCGCATTCACGAAGTCCAGGAAAATGGAGCTGGAGTTGGTGGGGGCACCTCTGCTCATGCAGGGGTGCCCTGTCACTCAGGTACCTGCATTCTGCCCTCTGGGCTAAGAGGGCCTACCATAGAGGTGTCTTACAGTGACCTGGTGCAGTGACTGAAGTGAAAGGGTGCAAGCACCTTTTCATGCAGGCTGCAATGGCAGGCCTGCAGACACATTTTACATGGGCTCCCATGGGTGGAATTATACATGCTGCAGCCCATGGGGAACCCCTGGTACCTCAGTTACCTGGGTTCCATATAGTAGGGATTTATAGGGGGGCATCAGTATGCCAAATGTGCGGTGTGTGTATGTTCCAAGCAACCAAATTTAAAAGAGAGAGCACAGTCACTGGGATCCTGGTTAGCAGGATCCCAGTGAACACAGTCAAAACACACTGACATCAGGCAAAACGTGAGGGTAACCATCAGAATTCAAAAAATCTACTCAACCACTCCCTGGTGAGTCTTATTTTATGAGGTCGAGCTATTTTTAGATTTCACTCGACCCTTCTGGCAGTGGACAAAGAACAGGTGTTCTGTTCAGTCAGAAACTGAATTAGCAATTAAGATGCCTTTAAGTCTTATTCTTGTCACATTTGCTCTGTGTTCAGAACAGAGGTCAAAAGTCAGTTTGTCTTCTTGCAATGCAAATACTTTTCCTTGTGCATACAGAGTTCCAGGATTTTATAAGGTGAACTGTCTGACCTTTGTGAAATGAAAGGCTTTTGGTAGCAGGTTTTTCCTAACACACAACATTTATATAACTAAGTCAGCTTTACGAACATTTCAAAATATATTTCAGTTGCTCTGAAAGACCCTTTTTAGGGTTGAGCCTGCGTCGCTTGCGTTTCGCTGAACAAGACACTTAAGGAATTAAAAAGGGCTCGGAGCCCCGTCCACGTCACGTCAGTGTCTTTCATTGGCTCGTGGGCTTGCCCGTTAGAATCTGCTTGATTTCATTAGTGGAAGGCACACATATGTCATGCCTTTTCCGGTGGATAGCCCTCCTCGAGCACATCGACCAATTACAGAAAACATACGAGGCTCGCTGTTTTCAGTTCGGTTCGTGGACTACTTTTTCTCTATTTTCCCAGCGCGATCTCGCTTGGCAGAAGTCGAGCGCTTTACATAATATCGACCCTGTTACACACTTAATTGCATTTTTTCCGGTTATTGCACTTTTGCCGATAGGTTTCATGACGAGTGAAAAGTCCGGTTAGGAGTTTACAACGCTATCAGCTCTAACACGAGCAAACACGAGACCCGTTGCATTGCAAATGCTTGTTTTTTTTACTTGTGTGATAAAAAAAATATATATTTTAATAGGATGGGGAAAAAAAAATCCGAACACTTTACATGGTTATGTGCAGATAATAAATGTTTTCTGAAACCCAGTTTTCACAGATTATTGTTGATACACTATATAGTTTTATCAGTAAAGCTGCAAGTTAGTGGGAGGGTTTTTGGACATTTCTTGGAAATTTACTGTCTGTAAATGACAGTGCGCTACCACATCATGCTGTTTAAACATAAACTGAGAAACACTCCTGCCTTGATGGCAAAGCTATTTGTAAACTAAGAGGCAAGTCATGCATGGATCATGTGCACCCTGTATGTGGGCTAGAGTTATTATACATGGAGCAAACGTTTAGTGTATTTAATCAAACAAGAGGATTTTTTTTTTTTTACAGCAGAAATGCTGAACTCATATTTGAAGGTGCACTCGTGAGAATGAAGAAAAAGGCGACTGTGAAATACAATATTTGCCTTGTATCACACTGTTTGAGACCCGTTTCTGTGTCAAGTACATTACAGTTAGGTCGAGTAGATTATTCAGGCTGCTCAACCTGCAGGTCTAGAAACATTGGTATGATTTTTCAAAGACTGACCATGCTAAAAAGAGGCTACTTTCCTACAGACGGAGGATCACTTGGCATTTCTCAGCGAGGAAGTATGGCTCTCTTGGCCAAGGGAGACTTAGAGTGGGTCCCTGTGCTAGACCTAGGTCGTGATTGTTGTTCCTGCTACTTTCTAGTGCCCAAAAAAGACAAGGGCCTTCGCCCTAACCTAGACCTCTGGTCCCTCAAGAAGTTCACAATGCTCTTTATGGTTCAGGTCCTGTCTTCCATGGACTCTGAGGACTGGTTGGTAGCGTTGGACTTACAGGACGCTTCCAAATTCCCGTCCTGCCAGCCCACAGGTGTTACTTGCGGTTTGTGGTAGGGTGCAATCACTTTCAGTTTACTGTGCTCCCCTTTGGCCTTACTAGTGCCCCTCAGGTGTTCACGAAAGTGATGGCGGTGGTTGCAGATTATCTGCGCAGGCTAGGGGTTTCAGTTTTCCCCTACCTCGAGGACTGACTGTTGAAGGTAGGCTTGCCCCAGGTTGTTGTCTCCCACCTCCACACTACGGCAAACCACCTGCTTTTGCTGGGGTGCACTACTATAAACAGGCCGAAGTCACACCTGACTCCCTCTCAGATGCTCCCCTTCATTGGAGCTGTTCTGGACACAGGGCAGTTTTGGGTCTATCCTCCCAAGAAGCAAGTCCAGGATATTCAGGCTATGATACGATGTTTCAGCCTCTGTCCTGGGTTTCGGTGAGAATGGCTGAGCTGTTGAGCCTCATGGCCTCCTGCATCCTGCCAGTCACAAATGCAAGACGCATTGGGTGCAGCATCAGGGTAATCTCTCCGACATGGTCCAGAACTTGGAGGGAATTGCGCCATAGCAGACGAACGCAGTCATCAATGCATGGTCGATCATGAATAGCGTCTCCACCCGGAGGGGGAGTGAGGTCTCTTTCACCAATGTGGAGATTCTTGGTTAGATCTGGTCACCTCTGCAGAGAACGTGCAATGTCAGCTGTTTTGCACGTCGGAGGTTCCATGGCGGCACTCGCTCGGTGACGTTTTTCGTCTTGAGAGGAACTCAGGCCTCCTGTACGCCTTCCTGCCAATACCAGATCTGCCCACAACAGCGACAGACACGGAGTCTACCAACGCCACCTGTTGGCGCACAAAGGTACTGCTCGAAGAAACTTTTCAAGATCCAGTCTGACACCTGTGGGACATTCTAAGGTAAGTAATCTGCAACTAGAGTATATCTCTAACAGATAATTTGTTACCGAAGGTAAGTAACTTGTTCCTTTTTGCTATAGGAAGGGTCAGATGTAGCAGGCTCACTTGCCTCATTTTAGGCAGTGGATTAGCTTCCTGAACTTAGAAGTCATCATGCTTGTTCTTGGGCATTTGATTGGGATGGTCTTGTTGCTCCTGTCAGTTAGCAAATCTTTCAGTGTTGTCCTTCAAGGCTGCTGGGCCTTAACTCTTTTCTGTGCATTAGGGCACTTCTCTTGGGTGGCACAGTCTAGCTCCTCTTCACAAGTATGTAGGTTTTCATCTTTGCACCTTTCAGGAGCAGGATAGTTTGGCAGGCTTCCTGTAATCACTTTCATTCTGAAGTGCCAATTAAACTGGGGTTCCTTACCTTGGTCTTTCGCATGACCTCTTAAGTGACTGGGGTCACAGAGGAGAGCAGAGCTTCAGCTGGCTCTGTTGCCAGAAACTATTGATCCAGCAACCAGTTAGCCTCCGGATCCCAGGGTCACACTGTTGGTGGTTGTAAGGAAACTGACTTTTTGCAGGGTCATCCCTGTTTATCCCCATTCTGACTACTAGGTACTGGTATAGGGACTCTGAAATGTGTCAAGCTATGCTAATCAGGACCCTTAAACTGGTGTGTGGTTGATTGGCTTACACCCAGTTGGCATAGCCTAACTTAGTTGTAAATCTCTAGTATGTGGTACCAAGGGTGTCCCTTGCCTTTACGTTTGAGTGTCCCCTCAGGGACTGCAGCACCTGCTGTGCCACCCTGAGTGGAATAAAGTAAAACATTGCTTCCAGTCTGCACTGCATACAGTATCATGGTATCAAACTTCTCAGCACAGTAAACCCACACTGATGCCAGTGTGGGATTTATTGACAAATGCACACGGAGGGCATCTTGGAGATGCCCCCTGTAAGGAAATGCCTTCCTTGGCATGGTTACCCCCTGACTTTATGCCTTTTGTTGATGCCAGTTACAATTGAAAGTGTGCTGGGACCTTGCTAACCAGGCCTCAGCACTAGTGTTCTTTCCCTAAACTGTACCTTTGTTCCCACAATTGGCACAGCCCTGGCACACAGATAAGTCCCTTGTAAATGGTACCCTGGTATCAGGGGCCCTGGGGCCAGGGAAGGTCGGTCTCTAAGGGCTGCAGCATGTATTATGCTTCCGGCAACCCCTGTGCCGCTGTGTGTTTTGTGTGCCTGTTTGTGTGCCCCTCCCCCCCAGTGCTCTACAAAAACCCCCTGGTCTGCTCCCAAGGACGCAGGTACTTACCTGTTAGCATACTGGAACCGGAGCACCCCTGTTCTTCATAGGCGTCTATGTGTTTTGGGCCCTCCTTTGACCTCTTCTCCTGACCGGTCCTGTGTTGCTGGTGCAGTGACTTTGGGGTTGCCTTGAATCCCTAACGGTGGGCTGCCTCTGCCCAGGAGACTGACTGTGTAAGTGCTTTACTTACCTGAGAAACCTAACCAAACTTACCTCCCCCAGGAACTGTTGATTTTTGCACTGTGTCCACTTTTAAATAGCTTATTGCCATTTTAACTACAACTGTGTGTACTACTGCTTTGAATCAAAGTTCTATACTTAACTGTGTGAAGTACCTTCCATTTTATGTACTTACCTAAAATCTTGAATATTGTGGTTCTAAAATAAAGAAAATATATTTTTCTATATAAAACCTTTTGGCCTGTAGTTAAGTCTTTAGTATTATCTAATTTTGACACTATCAACCTGAAAGGGTAACCCTTGGACTCTGTACACACTACCTCTCACTTTGAGATAGTATATACAGAGCCAACTTCCTACACTCTGTCATTGTCACTAACATGATTATTCTTTTATGTAGTCAATTCTGTTATCCTCTGCTTAGGTTTTTGCTTATTTTTTTCCTTGTACCATAGGTAACATTCTGCTAGTAAATGGTACAGCTTGTGGAGAAATCAAAATCACCGATTTTGGGCTTTCCAAAATCATGGATGATGATAGCTACAACTCTGTAGAAGGAATGGAACTGACTTCACAGGGTGCCGGTACCTATTGGTAAGTGTCAATGTTGATTTGTGCCCAGATATAAAATAATTATCTTGTATACTAATTGGAGTGGCACTTCGCCATGCCCGCAAACCACTGATTTTCTGTAAAGAAAAAAGCAGAGCAACATAGTTTTTAGACTTACATCACTTTTGAACTTTTGATTCAACATGCCTCCTTCTTTTACAGTATTTTCCGTGATAAATATTTTGTGAAGAAATAAACCCTAACGTACATACATTTTTATTTTTATTTGATAGAAACATCTAGTTGCAGATTTGTATCTTAGAATTTCCCCCACATGTCAGTCTTGATCCCAAGATTTTTCTCGAGCAGTACCCCAATGGCCGTTATAATTCGTCAATCAGCTCTGTCGTCGGCATTGTACACGCCGGATATGACATCACAGGTCCTATATTGGCGCCACGCTTACGCCAGTCCTTTTCTTTCCACGACAGCCTAGCTCTGTTCTGAAAGAGCTTACCCCTTTTTTTTTTTTGCCTGATCTTTTTCAACTTTTTGGCAGTTGTGTCCTTCTGGTGCGTCAATTATGTCTGCGTAAGACAGAGTTCAAGCCCTGCGAATCCTTCCATCGGGCGATGTCCATGTCGGATCCACACTTCGTGTACCTGTGGTGTCTGGAGCGTGACCATGACCCAAAGTCGTGCTCTTTATGCTGGTCCATGAATCGAAAAGATTGGAAGGAGTGGTTCCTAAAGCTCCTTGCTGCCCGGCTTCGAGTTGCTCTCGATCTCAGTCGAGAGGAAGGTCCCAAGAACAGTTGCGGAGCCCCCCTTCATCATCATCCCACTTCAAGTCATTGGGACGCTCTGGTAAGTCAAGGCACAAGAAAAAGTCAAAGAAGAACAAGCGTTCTTCAACTTCACTCCATCCGTCGGCTGACAAGAGGACGTAAAAGCGTTGTTGTTCTAGGCCTCTGTCCTCAGAGCCTGCTTCTGGGACGGCTCTGCGCCTCACGAAATTTCCGGGAGCCGGAGCAACCCCTACCCAACTCTGCAAGTTCTATAGGGCCATGCAATTGATCTCTGGCTAGTCGATCTCCACTGGAGCGCCTATGGGACCCTGCTGGGTTTGGAAGGGTTGCCCTTAGGTTCCACACAGCAGCTTCAGCCCCGGGTCCAGGGGATTTCCCTGGATCCGTTCCTGGATCCCAACTGGCATTGGTTGTACCACCTCAACTTTCCCCAACACAGGTTCCGACGTTGACGGTCCTGACACCTCCTGTGCCCCCGGGGTTGCGCCAACTCATCCTCATTGCCGACTCTAACAGGAACCTTGCCCCCTATGTCGGATTCTGACCCCTATACTTATGAGTTGGGATACGGTGAGGAATGGGAGGGGTCACTGTATCTTCAAGAATACCAGCTTCAGGACCCAGTCATTGAATTTTCAGATATCCAAACCGCTCGATTAGCGCCCACGACGGGCACACTTTTCTTTACACAACCTAATCCTCTGACCTCTCTGTTACCGTTGATACGGGGCAATGCGGCATACTCGCAGTACGCATCTCGGAATAAGCAATATTGGAACGACTTCTCAGATATAAGGGGTGAAAGAGAGGTCAGAGGATTAGGTTGTGTAAACAAGTGTGGCAGTCGTGGGCACTAATCGAGCGGTTTGGATATCTGAAAAATCAATGACTGGGTGTTATTTTTTTATCACAATACGTAGACGGATTCGAGTTTACAGTCCTGAAGAAGTAATTGGGTTATATCCCAGATGAAACATGTGTTGGCTGGAGTTGAAATTGAAGGATTAAATATGAAGATTCCAATACAGTATTGAACAATACAAGACGTGTGCCTTGATATATACTTATGTTTTTAACAGTCATTAACTGTTAATGTATAGGGTTGTGGGTGTGTTCCCTATAAAGAGCACTGTCTTGCAAATATTGAACTGTGTAACGAAACGCAATAGAGGTGTTAAAGGGGTACAAGCGCCGATTTTCCCCTGAAAAACCACCCATGTATGTAATAATATCAGGTTCAGAGTTGCTGTTATGTAGCTGGACAAATGTAGTGACCTATGTCCAGTACACATATAAAATTGAGTCCCCGCTGTCATGAAGTCCAGTAAAATGGGGCTGAAGTTCGTGGGGGCTCCCCTGTTAGTGCGGGGGTACCCTCACACGCAGGTACCTGCACCCTGCCCTCTGGGCTGAGAGGGTCTACCACACGGGTGTCTTACGGTGACCTGGTGCAGTGACCTATAGTGAACACATGAGCATGTCCTGGACCATTATTCCAGGCTCCAGGCCTCCTTTCCTAATTTGCTCTTTATTCTGCTTAGAGATTAAAGGGAGCAAATGTTTGGGGATGCCCAGCATGGCTGCATGGGCAAGGAACTCTACCTCAGCCCAATATGAGGTCTCTAGGTCGTTCGCTAAGAGACACTCAACAGGTAGGTTAGGTGAGACTACCACCTCTTTAGGGCCAGTAACTTCCCCCCAGCCAAAGTGTTTCTAAAGCTAATGGGAGGGACTGAGTGAAGATATTCACATCAGTGACTTGGTACTTGTGACCAAGTAGGTGTTGTGCCGGTGACACAAACTTTTCCATTACTATGGTGACACTGACACCTGTGCCCCTGTAGGCCTCAGCACCATTTACCTGAATGTGCTGCTTGTACTAATCCATGTTAATGGGAGAAGGAGCTAGGGTAGCAACGCCAGTGCCACCATGGGAGACTGAAACTGTCTTAGGGGTCTCTACACCTACCCTAGATTCCACTATGGACCCAAAGGTGAACCCAACTACACTTTTGGGCTGACTACTACCAGTAGTCCCACCACTATTACTACTAATACTGGGGGCACAAGGAGTGGAAGTGGATGTAGTAGTCGTGGAAGGCTCAGGGCCTTTACCAGAACAGGAGCGGTACCCTGGCCTATGGCCTTTATTTCTGCACGCATAGCACCAAGGCTTTTGTGTGTAGAGGAGGAAGAGGTTTTAGACCCACCCCCAGAGGAGTTTTGTGGGCCTGGTGTGGAGTCTTTACTTTCATCTTTGTCCCCACCCTTGTCCTGAGATTTACCTGTTTCCTTTTTATTGTCTTTGTTACCCCCTGTATGAGCTTTTCTGCTCACTCTCACCCATTTGTCTGCCTTCCTTCCCAATTCTTGGGGAGACGTCAGATCTGGGTCTGCCACGTACTGGTGCAACAAATCAGACACACAGTTGGTGAGAATGCGCTCTCTAAGAATTAGATTACACAAGCCCTCAAATTCACTGACTTTATTGCCATGTAACCGGCCTTGCAAAGCTTTTACAGAGCAGTCCACAAAATCAATCCAATCTTGGGAGGACTGTTTCCTGGTTTCCCTGAACTTAATTCTGTACTGTTCAGTGGTAGGACCCAATTCTTCTAACAGAGCAGACTTTAAAACTGTGTAATTGTCAGCATCCTCCTCTCTGACAGTAAGAAGCCTATCCCTATCCTTGTCAGAGAAGGAGAGCCAAAGGATAGCCGGCCACTGTCTCTGGGGTCCCTTCTGAACTTTACTGCCCCTCTCCAGGGCAGCAAACCACTTCTGGATGTCATCCTCCACCTTGGATGGGGGAACAACCTTACTGCGATTTCTGGAATAAAAAAGAGCTCTCCCTGACCCTAGGTTCCCTGAAACCAAAGTCACTGCTGCCACATCTCTCTCTCGCGCGCCAAGGCTTCCCTGTCTAGGGCTAGCTGTTGCTGCTGCCTCAGCTTGGCCTCCTCCTGCCTTAGTTTCCTAAGTTCCCTATCTAAGGAGTCATCTGGAGTTGAGCAGTTTGTCCCTTCTGATACAGAGGTGACATGAGTGGCAGGATGAGGATCTGTCCCTAGGCTTGGTAACCCTCTGAACTAGTCCCCTGGGAACAAAGGAGGGCCTGCTGACATGACCACCTTTGGCACTACCTGTAGTGCTCACAGCTACACCATGGGGTTTACTAGAGATCCTCTGAGGGGCCCTCCTGACCCTCCTCAGTGTACAGATCCTCTCTTTCTAGCACGGGGGGGGATAGACTCTTCTTTTTCCTCCTCCTCCTCCTCCTGGCTACCAGCTTGTTACTGGTCCTCCTGGAGGAACAGACCAAGAAGCAGAGTCTTATTAGGATTTCTCCCTGTCTTCAGGTTCCTACTCTTGCACACTTCCCTCAGATCCTGGAAGGTGAGATTCTCGTAAGAACAATCCATGTTCTGAGATGTGCTAGGTACTGAAGACATGTTAGAGTGGTGAAGGGTGTGCATAACCTCCCTAACTTCTAGTCTCTTTCTAGAGGCGTTTGGAGCAGGGGCTATGCTAGACCCCTCTCTTAACCAAACTTTAAGAGACTATCCCTGCTACTAGGTATAAGTGTAAACTTAACTGGTAAGTGGTCTTTCTTGCAGAAAGCACCAAGTAAAAGAGTGATAAGGCAATTGCAAGTGCTTATCCCACTGCTGCCACCAATGTAGGAAGCTGGCCTGGTGTGTGATGGGTACCTGTGGTACTTGCACCTTATACCAGGTATCGCCTCTCAGTGAAGTGTAGTCACTGTCTAGAAACCAGACTCTCTAGAAGTAGCTGGGGATGAGCAGCCAAGACTTATCTAGGAGACGTGCAAAGCTCATGCGATACCACTACAGTCACGCAATATTTACACACAAGAAAGAAAACACTTGGTTGTACAAAGATAAAGAAGGTACTTTATTCTTGGAGCACAGTATCAGAAAATACTAGAGAGGCAACCCCCAGTAGGTGGGGAGTAAATAAAATATATTCCCCTTTCCATTGTCCAGTTTTGCACCAGAGCAGGGACTGGGGGTCCCTGACCCGGTGTGGACTGGTATATACACAGAGGGCACCAAATGTGTCCTTCAAAGCAAACTAGTGGGTTGGGGAGGCTACCCCTCCCAAGAAAGTCACATCTATTTCCAAAGGGAGAGGGTGTTACCTCCCTGTCCCAAAGGAAATCCTGTGTTCTGCCTTCCTGGGCTTGATCAGGGCAAGCAGCAGGAGGGCAGTAACTTGTCTGAGGGGTGGCAGCAGCTGAGCTGCCCGTAAAACCCTGTTTGGTGGTAGCAATGCTGGGGGTCCTCTAAGGAGCCCCCAGAGTACATGGAATCATACTTCCAATACTTGCAACAGTATTGGGGTATGATTCCAACATGTTTAATACCAAACATGCCCAGGTTCTGCGTTACCATTATGTAGCTGGACATAGGTAGTGACCTATGTCCAGTGCACATATAAAGTGGCATCCCAGCACTCACGAAGTCTAGTAAAATGGGGCTGGAGTTTGTGGGGGCACCTCTGCTACTGCCTGAATGCCCTCACCCACAGGTACCTGCACCCTGCCCTCTGGGCTGAGAGGGCCTACCATAGGGGTGACTTTTAGTGACCTGGTGGTGTGACCTGTACTGAACGGGGGTGCGTGCACCCGGTTCACGCAGACTGCAATGGCAGTCCTGCAGAACCCTTTGCATGGACTGCCTATGGGTGGCAGAATAACTGCTGCAGCCCGTAGGGATTCCCTGAAACCCCAATGCCCTGGGTACCTAGGTACCATATACTAGGGACTTACATGGGGGCAACAGTATGCCAATTGTGGGGATAAAAAGTTACCAGCAACCACATTAACAGGAGAGAGCACAGTCACTGGGGTCCTGGTTAGCAGGATCCCTGTGAACCCAGTCAAACACACTGACAAACAGGTCAAAGGTGGGGGTAACCAAGCTAGAGAGACGTAGCAAAGTTCACGATCAGATGTGGACTGGACACAACCAACTCACTGGGCAGAGTAGTTGCTTAAACAGTGGCCATTAGGCTGTCTGGCTTTTCGGGGGATGTCTAGGCCAGTCTATTGGACATGCCCTTTGATTGCACCTGTCTCTTTGAAGAGAAGGCAGACTCAACCTTTGTCCCCCTGAGTCTGCCTTTTGCCCCATTCGTGGCTACAGAAGTGGTGCCCAGCCACATACATACCCCTCCAGCCACCATGCTCCCTATGCTGCCCAGCCTCTGCATGGCTGGGGACTTGGGATCCACCGTCCTCGTGGATCAGAGAGCCAGAGGTTTGGCCAGTCTGCTGCCACCCCCTCTGCAGCTGTCTCCAAACCTTCCTAGTCTGGCGCTTCCCCACCAGAGACCAGTTGGAGGCAGGATCTGCCATCACGTCAGACAGGTGGGTTTTGCAGATAGTCCGCAGAGCCTACTCCTTCCCCTTCAAGACTACCTCTCCATCCATGCCACCAACCTATGATCATATGACGGGGGATCACTTGGCACTTCTCCCCGGGGAGGTTACAGCTCTCTTGGCCAAGAGAGCCATAGAGAGTGTTCCTGTGCCAGAAGTATGTCGTGGTTGCCATTCCTGCTACATTCTGGTGCTCAGAAAGGACAAGGGCCTTCGCCCTGTCCTAGACCTTTGGTCCCTCAATCTCTTCCTCAAGAAGGAGAATTTCAAAATGCTCACCCAGGACGCCGCCTGTGTGCCATGTCCCCTAACACTTCATATAAAATGTAAGTCTCCCCTCTAGCAGGCCCTACAGCCTTAAGGCAGGGTGCATTATATTACATGTGAGGGCACATCTGTATGAGCATATGTGGCCCTGGTATGTCTTTGTCGATTTTCAGACATAGTAAGTGACCAGGGAAGCCATTTTAATCAGATGTTTTGGACACTGATCACTGCGTTCCCCAGCTACGTGATGGCTTCACTAAAGATAGGGATATTTGGTATCAAATATCTTGTATTGGTGAGCCCACACTGATGCCTTAGAGGTGCCCCTTGAAAAACTTGTGTTAACTGACTGGTCCTGACCAGTTCAACCACTTCAGCCAAGTTTCTGACCCCTCCCTCCCCTCCATGAGAGCCAGAAGACTACACTAGGCGGGGATGTTGGCACCACCCCCAGGCAGGATGGACATTCCAGGGTGCAAAGCTTCAAAGACCTGGCCGCCTTTGTAATGAGACCTAGGTTTCTCCAAATGTCACAGATGACCAAACACCCAGATGGCAGTATCAAGTGGCCACCTGGCAGAGCTCTGTGCACCTTCCTTGGGGAGGAGCTGGACAGGGCAGTGGTCACTCCCCTGTCCTTTGTGCAGTTTCATGCCAGAGAGGGAACCGGGTGTTCCTAAACTGATGCAAACCGGATTATGCAAGGAGGGTGTAGGAAGCTGGATCTGTATATACTATGCCAAAATGAGGTATAAAGTGCACAGAGTCCAGTGGATCCCTGAATGTTTAACAGAGGCTAACGTAGATAATACGAATTCTCTCTGTTTTAGTAGTGTCATGGAGTTAGGCTTATCAGAGGGCAGTGCAAAGAATTTTTTGTACACAAAGTCAAGAAATGAGGCACACACTCAATGACTAACTCCAGGCCAATGGCTTTTATATAACAAAAATATATTTTGTTACTTTATTTCTAGAACCAAAATGATCTTTGTTTCAGGTAAGTACAGTTGTAAGTTTGTATCAAGCGTATATATCAGATGCACTGTGTAGGAAGCTGCCTCTGTATATACTATATCAAAATGAGAGATAGTGGGCACAGAGTCCAGGGGTTCCCCAAGAGGCTTGACAGAGGCAATAATAGATAATACTAATGCTCTATTTTGTGGTAGTGTGGTCGAGCAGTTAGGCTTATCAGAGGGTAGTGTTAAGCATTTGTTGTACACACACAAGCAATAAGTGAAAACACACACACAATGACTTAACTACAGGCCAATAGGTTTTTATATAGAGCAATTTTCTTTTGTTTATTTTTAGAACCACAAGATTCATTTAGCAAGTAAGTACATTAAATGAAAGGTACTTTGCATAGTAATAGTTGAGACTTTGAATAGATTCAATATTGTACACAGTTTTCATTAAAATGTCAAAAAGCTATTTTAAAAGTGGAGACTGCAATTTTCAACAGTTCCTGGGGGAGATAAGTACAGTACAGTTTCAGAAGTAAGTACCACACTTAAAACTGGTTCAATCTCCTGGGTATAGGTAGTCCACCTTTGGGGGTTCAAGGCAACCTAAACACCCAGCACCAGCAACACAGGGACGGTCAGGTGCAGAGGTCAAATAGGAGCCAAAATAATGTGAGTGCCTGTGGAGATAAGGAGTACTCCAGTTCCAGTCTGCTGGCAGGTGAGTACCCGCGTTCTCCGAGGGCAGACCAGTGGGCTTTGGAGGACTACTGGAGGGGCCCCAAGTAGGCACAAAAAACACACCCTCAGCAGCACGGGGTCGTCCGGGTGCTCTGTGCCATCAGGGCGTGTGATTCTCAATAGAACTCTGTGAGGGGACCTGGGGGTCACTTAGGCGCTGGTTGGCCTCTCGGGCAAGCCACCGACTGGGCAAGGGTGAGGGACACCTGCTAGTCATTCCTGCACCGGTGGTCGGGTTTCTCACGGGCCTGGGAGCTGCGGGTGCAGTGCTTCTTCCAGGCGTCTGATATCTTCGTCCCGGGCAGTTGCCTGGGGGTCCTTTCTGGATAGTTGGTTTCTCTGGACACGGGCTGGGGATGTCTGGTGCAGAAAGTTGGGTACTCATGCTTCTGGAGTGAGGTGGGAGTCCCTTTGAAGATGGTTTCTTCTTTCTTGGTTGGACAGGTCCACTGTCCACGGGAGTTCTTGATCCATCTTGGGTGCAGGGCAGTCCCCTGAGTTGGCAGAAGTCGCTGGGCCCGCAGGATGCGTCGCTGTAGTGCAGGTTCTCTAAAGTAGGAGACAGACCGGTACGGCTGGGGCCAAAGCAGTTGTCGTCTTCCTTCTTCTCTACCGGATTTTTTCAGGTCAGCAGTCCTTCTTTGTAGGTCGTCAGGAATCTAAAATCCTGGGTTCAGGGTCGCCCCTAAATACTGTATTTAGGGGTGTGTTAGGGTCACAGGGCAGTAGCCAATGGCTACACCCTCCTTCTGCTCCCTCCCTTTGCACATCCCTATCTCTATTGAGCTAAATCCTCCAAAACAAGATAGAGGATTTTCCATGGGGGGGGGGAGGGTTCACGTCAGCTCTGGTCACCTTAGGGGTGTACTTGGCTGAGGGAGTGACGCCTTGTTTTTCTCATTAACTCCCTGAATTTCCCATCAAAAGGAAAGGCTGGGTCCAAGAGGTGGGTATCTCCACTAGCTGGAGTGCCCTGGGGCGCTGTAACACCAGGCTAGAGCCTTTGAGGCTCACCACCAGGTGTTACAGTTCCTGCAGGGGGAGGTGTGAAGCACCTCCACCGGAGCAGGCTTGGTTCCAGACCCCAGAGAACACAAAGGCTCTCACCCCATGGGGTCAGAAACTTGTCTGTTAGTGGCAGGCTGGCACAGACTGGTCAGCCTTACCCTAAGTGGTTGGATGACATACAGGGGGCATCCTTAATATTCCCCCTGTGTTAATTTTTCATTAAATGCAACACTGGCATCAGAGTGGGTTTATTGAGCTGAGAAGTTTGATACCAAACTTCCCAGTCCTCAGTGAAGCCATCATGAAGCTGTGGAGTTCGAAATGACAAACTCCAATCCCATGTACTTAATACAATGTCTAAGAATGGACTTAGACATGCGCATGCAGCTATGCCTTCACCTGTGGTATAGTGCACCCTGCCTTGGGGCTGTAAGGCCTGCTACAGGGTGACTTACCTATGCCACACACAGTGGTTTGTGGGCATGGCACCCAGAGAGGGATGCCATGTCGGCTTTAACTTTTTCTCCCCACCAGCACACACAATATGCAATGGCAGTTTGCATATGTTTGGTGAGTCCCTTAGGCTGGCATAATACATGCTGTAGCCCTTAAGGGAACCTACCTCCCCACAGAGCCCTTGGTACCCGTGGCACCTTTTACAAGGGACTTAGCTGTGTGCCAGTTGTGGAAGCAATTGTTTAGTGAAAGAACACTGGTGCTGGGCCCTGGTTATCAGGTTCCCAGCACACACTGTCAAGTTAGCATCAACATCAGGCAACAAGTGGGGGTAAGCATGCCAAAAAGGGCACTTACCTACGGGGGGCAAATGTGCCCTTAAAATGAGTCTGGAGGTGCTCAGAGGCCACCCCAACCCTTAGACATCTAATACACAGCGGTCAATGGTCACACCTCTCCCTTGCAGGAACTCCTTTGTTCTGCCTTCCTCTGCCTGAACCAGGCTCACTAGCAGGAGGGCAGAACAGTGTCTGGGGTCAACAGTAGCGTGGGCTGGCAGCCAGACCCCGTAAGGCTGCATAGACAGGACTGGGGGATCCTCTAAGACCTGCAGACACAGTTTGCATAGGCTCCCATGGGTGGCACAATACATGCTGCAGTCCATGGGGGTCTACTGATGTATCAATGCCCTGGGTGCCTAAGTATCATATACTTGGGGCTTACATAGGTGCACCAGTATGTCAATTGTGGGTTTAAAAAGCTTACCAGCAACCACATTTGGAGGAGAGAACACATTTACTGGGGTCCTGGTTAGCAGGATCCTGTTGGACTAAAGACTAAACACACCGACATCAGACAAAAAGTGGGGGTAACTATGCTAGAAAGAGGGTACTTTCCTACAAGTCCCATCCCTAAGATGGACAAGCTGCAGTGAAAACTACTTTTTAAATTCCTCCATCTTGTTTGGAAGGAATTAGGCCACTAGGGTTATACCCACTTCCCAGCGATGGTCATAAAAAGGGTGTAGTCACCCTAAAGGTGGTCAGCCTATTGGCTACTGCCTGGCACTCCCTGTAACGCCCCTAAGTTGAGTATTTAAGTAACATTCCTGAACCCTAGAACACAGATTTCGACAACCTAAGAAGACTAGGAGCAAGAAGAGTTGCTCCCTTAGAAGAGGAATAGAAGAAGCAGCTGACCTGGACCCAACCCCTCTGGCCTGCCTGCTGACCTCGAAGGATACCACACAAAAAAACAACTTATCCAGCCTTTAGTAAAGACTTGAGTCTCCCGTGGGCAGCAGACTTGCCTTGTAAGAATAAAACTCCAAAGAAAAGATTGCAGCTGCAGGACCCCGGAAACCTGACACAAGAAGTGACCACTGCATCCGACGTCCACGACCCGAGGTGAAGCCAACCAGCGGTGCCAACATGTGTCCCCAGAGACTGAGTCCAGTGTGGTCTCACCCATCTTGGACTCTCCTGAGATGCCTGCAGTCTCTACATGCAGGCCCCTCTCCCAGAGGCTTGTGGAGACAGAATATCAGTCAGTTATAGCAACCACTGCACCCATGCCCCCTGACCCTAGCTGAGGTGGGTCATTGGTGCCAACAATGTCCTCTGGCTCCTGAGAGCTCGAGTCCACCCTGGGTCCACCCATGCTGGACTTCCCCACGACACCTGCAGCCTCAACATACTGGACGGATGTGAAACCTGACACCTAAGGGAACACCCCTGCATCCGTCACCCCTGAGCACAGGAGAGGAGGACCAAAGGTGCACCTACGTTCCCAAGCACCCAAAGTCTACTGCCTATCTGCTTGTTATCCCTGACTGGCTTCCTAGCCAGAGCCTGCAGCCTGTCTTTACGAGGACCAAACTCCCATAGGAAACCATTGGGCAGCCAAGGCCTTACTGCACCCCTGCTCCCAGCCACCCCAGCGCCGCCCGGAGTGACCTGTTGGTGTAGTTCTGATCAGTGCCAAGTACTTAGCTTAACCCCCTGAGATTGGCTTTGTAAGTCATTGTTAACAATGTATTTGCTGAACATTGTTTTCCCCCATAGGGATAACATTAACAGAACTCTAACAAATTGCACTATTTCTGAAGTCTTTATGCTTAAAGGTCTACTTACCTGTCTATGAAGTTCTTGGGCTTAAAACATAAAAAGACATTTTATTTTTCTAAATTGGTCCCAGATTTATATTTTGAGTGTCCCATATTTATTGCCTATATGAGTACCACAAATGCTTAGCACTACCCTCTGATAAGCCTAACTGCTTGCCCACACTACCACAAATAGAGCATTAGTCCTATCTACTTTTGCCTCTGCAATACTGATTTGGGATCCACTGGACTCTCTGTACAATGTACTTCATTTTAGTGCACTATATAAAGAGCCAGCTTCCTGTATTGGTGGAACAGCGGTGGGGTCTTTGACTTTACATTTGCTGATACCACTTAGTCAATAGGTCGCAAGTAAATCCAAAAATTGCATTTAGATAATTTGCATTTGCAAATTCTTAAAAGTAACCATGAGGGCCCTGGTTAGGTCCCTGTTGCTTAACAGTAAAAGTGTTAAAAACTTGTTAAAACTTACTTTAGTTAGGACTGCAAAAATCTGTTCTGATCTTTTGTCTCTAGCTCAAAAAGATCCCCACTTCAGTAAAATAATGAGTACCTCAGAGAACAGGGCGGTGGAGCTCTACCTCAGCCCTTGCGTTAAGTTGTCTCACAGACAGTTAAGGACCCTCTGTAAATGGTACAAAATAAAAACTGGCTCAAACTCTAGCAGTGTAAGGCTCCAGGAGCAACTGGGAGAGCATGAGCAAGCCCATCCCACTGATGAGGCCACTGACCCTTTTGATCAGGGCAGTGCAGGTGAGGAGGAACTAGACCCTCCAACACTTGAAAGTGTTGGACAGGGCTCAGGTTCATCAAGGTCCAGAGAAACACTTTCGAAGAGATTATTTCAGAGACACTAGGTAGGGCAATTTATTATTGCAACCTCCTCTCCTTTGGAAATAGGTGTTACAAGGTGAGGGAAGGGTAGCCTCCCCACGCCACCAGTTTGCTTTGAAGGGCACATTTGGTGCCCTCCTTGCATAATCTGGTTTGCACCAGTCCAGAGACACCCCCGCTGCCACCCCCCCACCCCTTCCTGCTCTGGGGCGAAACTGCACAAAGGAAAGAGGGTGACCACTCCCATGTCCATCACCAGCCCAGAGCTCCTCCAGGTGGCCACCTGATTCTGCCATCTTGAAAACAAGATGGCCAGAGGTCCCTTGGAACATCTGACAGGTCAGGTTAGGCATATGACGTCAGTGCCCCCCTCTGATAGGTGGTCACATTGCAGAGTGACCCCTCGTGGGTGGGTCCCCAGATTTGGCTTGCAAGACACTAGCAGGGCTCCTCTGCAATGACCTCTTCTGCTCCTGGATACCGGAACCGCTGCTGGACTTCACAGGAACCAAACAAGACTGCAACACAGAGACAAACTCTCCTTGCAACATTGTTTCCAAGGCTACTGTCAGCAAGTTGCAACATTTCCACGGCTGTTCATCCTCTGGGATCGGCAAGACTTCAGCCGCAAGAAGGATATCTCCCTTGGAGTGAAGGAGTCACTCCCCTGCAGCTGGAGACACTAAGGCAATGACGTCTGATGCTAGGATCTGCTGTCTTCTGGACCTACGAAGATTCTCCAACACAGGTGGTGGTTCTGAGGGGTCCTCTCGGTCCTCTCTACCTTCTGTCCAACTTGGGAGATGATGAGCCCTTACCTCCTCCTCCAAGACAGAACTCCTGTGCACCACGACTGTCGCTGCAACCAAGGCTTGTTGATTCCTGATCTGAGGGGTCTTCAGGCTCCAAAACTCCCCGGCCCCCAGCACTCTATCTCTTCAAGGACAGTCTACTTTCTGGTGCTCCAGCCATATGGGACTCCTTTTCAGGTGTGCTGTCTGGGCCTCACTGCGACTTACTGTTCCTGCTACCAGTGGGTTGCTCGTGGGTCTCCAACTGCTTCTGCTGGCTCTCCTGACTTCTGAGGGTCCACCCGGACTCCCATACAAGAGTTGAGTACCCAGAACCTTGCTGGTCCGCTTCAGCTCTGCAAATCTCCAACAGCTCCAGTTGCATTTGCTTGTTGGTGGTCCTTCTGACCACTGACCCATCTGCAATCTGGCAACCGGCAAGGGACAGCTCCTAGGTGACTTCAGGGACTCATCTGCAGCTCCTGGACTCCGCAGCTGGACTTCATCCACCAACCCGGGTCTTAACCCACAGAAGGGTGGGCATTGCCTCCACCCCCACCTGGGCACTCCTGCGTGCACCGACTCTGTCCCCTTCTTTTGCAGGTACTCTTCATCCAGAATCCACCATTGTTTTCCACCGGCTTGGTCCTGTTTTTGCAATATTCCATTTACGAGTCCCCATGTTAGCCTATGGGATGACCAGGTAACTTACCTCCGCTCTCCTGATCGAAGGGGATCTGCTAGATACCTTCCTATTGGGGTTCTGCTCTCCCCCAGCCATTGTCTAACTACTCCATATCCTCTATTTTGGTACCAATTTTTGCATTCCACTTTTTTAGTATATGGTTTGGCCCCCCTTAGTACCCTTGCTATTTCCTGCTACCAAAATATACACAGGTAGGTTCCCTGTGTATACTTTGTATGTACTTACCTCCAGAAGGGGGTGTACCTATAATAATCTAGGTTGGTGTTCCTGTAATAAAGTACCTTTATTTTTGCAACACTGTGTGGTTCCTATCATGTGTGATAAGTTACTGTGTGACCACTGTGGTATTGCACGTGCTTCACCCTCCTCCTAGATAAGTCTTGGATGCTCACAGCAGCTAACACTAGAGAGCCCTGGCTACCTAAGCACAGTAACACTGTCTAACAAGGGTTGCCTGGATTCAGTATAAGGTGTGACACCATAGGTGTCCACCACACACTGTACCAGCCTCCTACACTTAGTCACAAGAAGGGACCACACAAGTATTGCAAAAATAAAGGATACTTTATTACAGCACTACTACTAAACTGACATTGGTATATCTCCCTTTGAGGATATTACACACAATTGTATACATAAAATAACCATCAGAAAAGCATAGAAATATAAAGGGCCCTGGGGAGGGCCAAACCATGGCTAGGGACAGTTAGGAACACCAGAGGTAAGTACAGTAAGTAACCCACCCAATAGTCCCGTAGGCTAACAGTGGTTGGAGTTTGTGAAATTCAGGACCCTTCCCAGTGGACCCCGAGGAAACCAGCAGGCAAGGGGATGGAGGGAGAGTGCCCCTACCTCAGGATATCCAAGTAGACAGGAGTACCTACACCAGGGACCCGGATGCAGAGGGGGGGGGAAGGAACTCTCTTAAGACTGTTGATGCCTCGGATGTCCAGCTGCTGTTATGACACATAGACCAGGCCGGTGGACCCCAGAGACGGATTTCAGACGTGGAGGACCTGCAGAGGAAAGGGACAGAGTCCAGCACCCAAGGAGGTGGCCAGTTGCTGCAGTTGGCAAAGCCCACCCTCCTGAAGAAGAGGTCCCTGCAAGTCGGTGGAAGAAGTCCAGCTGCGGGGTCCAGGAGCTTCTGAAAATCCCAGGAGTTACCTACGAGTTTTCTCTCAATCGTCACCGGATTGCAGAGGGTCAGTGACCAGCCAGGTCACCAACAATCACTGGCAAGTGAAAATAGAAGTTGCAGAAGGATTTGCAGAGTTTTGGGGACAAGCAAGGTCCAGTAGACTCTACCCAGGAAGGGGAGTCAGAGCAGGCCCTCAGCAGTCAGAAGGACCAACAGAAGTCAGTGGAGCACCCACGAGTGACCTACAGGCCCCCCGGACACAGGGAGTCACAAGGAGGCCTTACCAGCCCAGCAAAACTCGCAGGAGTTGCAGGACAAGAATGGCTCCAGTATATCAGAGGCTGCCTAGTTAGATTAGAACTTGGTCTAGAAAGCCAGAAGTGGGCCCTTATGGACGCCTTTTTAAAATATCACTACTGGGTAGCCAAGGCGTCGCCTAATACGCTGAAATCAATAATTTGTCCAAATTATTAACTTAAAAACGAATCCCTGGTCCCACTTTCTGGCCACAGCATTTCACTCTCTTCAAATTGATCAGACAGTTTTAGACATGCTACTCCTCACACAATCAGCCTTTAAACTGATTACAAAAAGGCCGATCAGATCCATTTCTATGATAACAGACTTGGCTGAACTGAATAGCGCACCAATGGTATCGGTCGTGGTAGCATCTTATGTGAGTCATCCGCTGACTCCCGTAGTTCTAGTTCGCAATTGGGAAAGCCTGCCTATCACAAATCATGACTGCAAGGTTGTTGGTCGTTGAGATTGAAGAGATGAATCCGAAATGGCACTCCCTTTTCATCATTACCAATTGCAGGCACTCCGGTTACAAAACTGAATTGTTCAACTAGCTACTTTGTTGACGTCCGGCACTGAAGAAAACACGTTGCACTTTACTCAACCCTCTCTTTTCAAACCATGATATAAGAACCTGCATCCAAGCAAGGAACTTGATCTTTACATTGAAAGAACCGACTGATCTAGTTAAATTCAGAAAGTTCACCTACCAACTTTGAAAATTGCTGAAAGATAGCACTGAGACTGGAGAGACTTTAGACTAAATTCATTGATATCGTCTTCCGGAAAGTCGTTTTAGAGCAAATAATTGACTGTCTGTCAGTAGCTAAAATAGAGTCACTTTAATGTATGAGACTGTACTCGTGTGACTCCCCTTGCTTGCACCTGCTGTCTTTTATTAGGGAAACAGTCACTTGCTGACAATTTGCACAATTATTTTCGCTCAGCTTCTCATTCTTTCTAGACCGTATTCTGTTTACACCACACTGAACTTAGGTGGCTTCTTTGAGGGTCCTCCTACCGCACTTTAGCGATCATGGAGTAGTAGCCATAACAGAGGTCTCGGTTAGTAGCCACCTTACTGCATGAAATGAGTTACCTGATCAGCCTCTTTTGTGCCATACTTTTGCTCGGAAAGACCGCTTTATACCGATGATGTACATTATTACTTTCAGCTGCTTTTTTGACCTTTTCACTTTAAAAATTAAATTATTTTTCTTGTATTGAATTTATGTGCTGTTTTAATTAATATGATATTTATGATTCATTGTAACTTCTCTTCTATTGGGAAAGATTTCCCTTTGTAAAGTTTTCGACTAATCGTACAATAATTTTTTATTACTTATTTTGATTACTTACTGGTGCACTAGTGTAAGTTCTTAGTATATGGCACTTAAGTACCCAGGGCATTGGTACACCAGGGGTTGCCCATTGGCTGCAGCATGTATTGAGCCACCCATGGGAGCCCATGCATACTGTGTCTGGAGGGCTGCCATTGCATGCACCCTTTCACTGCCATATAAGGCTCACCCTATATCCTGGTCACTGCATTTAGACTCAGTAAGTCACACTTCTGGTAGGCCCATCAGCACAAGTGGAGGGTGCATGCCCCTAAGTGTGAGGGTACCCTTGCATGAGCAGGGTACCCCTACAAAGCTCAGACTCCATTCCCTGGGCTTTGTAAGTGTGGGGAAGCCATCTTAAGGTAAGTAGTGGACACTGGTCAACACAAGTGGTCCAACTACACAATGACTTCTCCGAACCAAACATGTTGGAATCATGCAACTGCACAGATTCTGGTGGTAGTTGCATGATCCCTTGTACTCTGGGTGTTCCTTAGAGGATCCCCCAGTTCTACCTGTGCAGCCTTACGGGGTCTGGCTGCCAGCCCACGCTGCTGCCGACCCCAGACACTGTTCTGCCATCCTGCTGGAGAGCTGGACTCGAGCAACGGAAGGCAGAACAAAGGATTTTCCTGCAAGGGAGAGGTGTGATCACCGCCTCCTTTGTATTGGGTGTCTATGGGGTGGGGTGACCTTTGAGCGCCGGCAGACTGCTTTGAAGAGCACATTTGGTGCCCTGCTTGCATAATCTGGTTTGCACCAGTTCAGAAACCCCTGGTTCCTGTACTGGCCCGAAACCGCTCAAAGGACAGGGGAATGATCAACCCCCTGTCCAGCTCCTCCCCTAGAGAGGTGTACAGAACTCTGCCAGGTTGCTGGACGATTCTGCCATATTGAAAACGAGGTAGGCAGAGACCTCTGGAAGCATCTAACTGATTAGGCCAGGTAGATGACGTCCCTGACCTCTCTGATAGGTGGGTCGCTTCAGAGAGTCATCAACCCCTCTTTAGGGTTATTTAAGCGCCCCCCTGAGGGTGGGTCCTCAGATTCTTCAAGCAAGACTCTTCAAGGAACTCTATGCAAGACATCTTCTGCTCCTGTCCTCCAGAACCACTGCTAGTCTGCTTTAGAACTCAAACAAGACTGTATCAAGTGGGGAGTGCTCCCATTGCTGCATTGTTTCTCCAGCTCCTGCAAGAGGTTTACAGCATCCGTGGCTGTGCATCCAAGAAGCAATCTCTTGGAGTGAAGGAGTCACTCCCCTGCATCTGCAGACACCTCAAGACAATGACGACCGGCTGGTGGATCCTGCTGTCCCACAGACAAAGTGAAGGCTCTGCTCACAGGTGGTGGTTCTGTGGTCCTCTTCCAGTCCCTCCTGTCTTCTGATCCACTTGGGAGACTGTGGGCCCCTGCTGCAGCCACTGGAACAGCACCCCTGTGCACCGCAACTGTTGCTCTTGCCAAGGCTTGTTTGCTCTTCCTCCAATGAGATCTTCAGGCTCCAAGAAGCCCCAGCCTCCAGCACTCTGCAACTCCAAGATCAGCTTCCACTCTACAGCCCCTGCGAAGTGGGACTTCTGTATTTTTTGTGCTGCTGAGGTCTCCCTGCGACTCCCTGTGCCTGCTGCCAGTGTATTACTTATGGGGGCGCCATCAACTCCAGCTGGCTTTCCCTCCTGCAGAAGGTCTGCCCTGACACTCTTCCAAGGGTCAAGCCACTAGGACCTTGCTTGTCCTCAAAAACGTACAACTTATTTTTCAACTACTATTTGCACTTGCCAAGGCTAGTTGGGTAGCCCTGCTGTCCACTGACCCTCCTGCAATCTGGCAACCAACATGGGAAAGCTTGTGGGTGACTCCAAGGATCTCCTGCATCCTCTTGGAGTCCACAGCTGGCTTCATCTTCACTGTCCTGCAGGAGCTTCGCCTCCAAGATGGTAGGCATTGCCTACCTGCTCCGCCTGGGCATCCGTGAGTGGGCTGGACACTGTCCCCCTTCTTTTTTCAGGTTCTTCTCATCTGGAATCCACCTTCTGGTTCCACTGACTTGGTCCATGGGTCTCAACAGCAGCTGGACAATCAAGGCCTCCACTGACTCCAATTATGGTTTCCGACGCCACTTAACTCATATGCTCCTGGGCTACCTGGTGTAGGTACGCTGGTCTTCTGGGTATCCACGGGCGGGGGTACTCTCCAACCTTCTTTGTGCCAACTGCTTTCCTCAGGGTTCACTGGTAAGTGTCCTGAGTCCATAAAAATCCAACCAGGACAGTCCTGTTTTGGCCTATGGGACAACCGGCTCGACAACAACTCTGTACCTAGGCACATGTGGGATTACAGTTACCTTCGGTGTTTTCTTACTCCCCCTGTCCCTGAGATCCTAAGACATTTACCCTTGGTTGGGCACCTCCATTCTTAAACCACTTTCTTAGCATATGGTTTGGTCCCCCCATTGGGCCCCATGTATTTCTATGCTATTTCTGATTGTTTCTAACAGTATATTTTGTGTGTAGCTATCTCCAATGTTAGTTTAGCCTATAGTGTTGAAATAAAGAAACCTTTATTTTTTGCAACATCTGATGTGGTTCTTTCAGTGGGTGGTTGCTGACTGACTATTGTGGTGTTGCAAGTACTTTACACTCCTCTTGGATAAGCTTTAGCTGCTCACCACAGCTACCCCTAGAGAGCTTTTGCTATCTGGACACCTAAACACTCCCTAAGGATTGCCTGGACTCATATAGGGTGCCACACCATAGGTGTACACCATAAACTGATCCAGCCTTCTACAGGGGCCAACAGATACATTGGAGATTCCAGAGGTGAGTAAACACTTCCACCACCTACTGGTGAATGAACTTCCAATTAGTGCCCTGAGAGATGCCTGTGCCAGTCACACTGTTGTGCATGACCGGATGGTACTTTCAAACCAGTATAACCCAGGTGAGACTGCCATGTTAAGGGTTATTCCAGGGGAGGTCACTCTTAGGTCTGTGGCTTTAGTGCCCCTAGTCATAGCTAGGTCCCTTAGTTGGAGAAGGGTGGTAGTCAGTCCAAATCTCCCCCTTGATTGTCTCCTTGGTAATGACCTCCCAGAGGTTGGTCAGAGCCCAAAAGAGGAGCTGGTCCAGGGCTAGCCCTCTTACAAGGATCCTGGAGTTGATTCCCCTGCAGTGAGTGCTAGTAGGCCTCAGAAGAAAAATAAGAGCAAGAAGTGTAGTAAAGGTGGGCAACTTTTACCCAGTGTTCCAATAAGCCAATGAGATTCTGCTTCAGTAAGGAAGAACTCCAGAGCTTTCACTGGTGACGCCCAACCTGACCCACAAGAAGTTCTGACTAGTCAGGCACCCGTTAAGCTTGAGTTGGTCGCTCCTAAGCTAACAGAAGAAAGAGTGGAAGAAGGGTGTTTGCTACCTGATGTAGTAACCCCGACTCTAAAACATCAGACAGGCAACCTGAACCCAAAGAAGCTTGTAACTTACCCCCTTCACCTGTCAGTGACTAAAGGTGTGGTTCTGGGCACTGACAGCTGTTATTGGCCTCTGCTGGGTGTTAGCTTTTATGTCTGCACTATCCTTGGCATGGGGGGGGTCCAACCCTGTGTCGAATAGCAAGCTAGGCTTCCTGACCCTGTTGCACATGGTGCGGTTACGTAATTTGACGGTGACCTCTTGGGGTAAGCTGGGGGTTGCCCTGGCTAGGATAAGGGGTAGCAGAAGTACACATTACTCATTCCAAGGAAAGGAAAAAAGCAAACGAAGAACATTCTAAATGGGGTCCTAACACTGTTGTGGTAGGTCAGCTTCCCAAAGGGAATTACCTAGACTGTAGGATGTGAGGCAGAGTAGGCCCTGCAACCATGCTGCCTGTTCCCTTACTCTTCCTCACCTTACAGACTAGGAGGTCTCTCCCAGGTTTGGCTGAGTCTCCTGACCTCTTGGGGGGGGGGGGAGGGTGTAGGGAGCTCAGTGCTGGTTGCAGGACCACCCCCCCCCCCCCCCCCCATCCCATCCCCAAAACATAAACATTTTGCCAGGTTTTTAGTTGCAACTTCGACTGAAGTGCACTGGGTTCCTGCTAACTAGGTTCCCAGTGCCAGTGTTCCTTCCCTAAAACAAGACACCTGGTCACTTGATCCCCAGGTGACTATGGCCCTTCAGCCCCCTATAAGTCCTTAGTAAATGGTGCCCAGGGTAACTAGGGCATGGGTACTGAAGAGGGCCCCTCGGAGCTGCAGCACAACTTGTGCCACTCGGAGGGACCTAGCACCAACCTTTCCGCCCCACTAAGGTGAGAGCCAGCACTCCAGTGGGCCTGAGACAAAAGCCTGCACTGAGCAGAGGTGCGTCCTTCTCTACCAGGCAGGATGGACATTCCAGAGCGTGGAGCTTAAAAGGCCTTGCTGCCTTTGTATTGTGACCTAGGTATCTCCAGATGGTGGAGATGACCAACTCCCCTGTCCTGACCCCACTGTTGGCAGCAGCACAGGCGAGAAAATGAGTTAAATTATTCTTATACTTCATGCTTGTCCGACCCCCTAAGTTGCACGAGCTGAAGTGGATACTACATTTTAAATTCCTCCATCTTGTTTGGAAGGAATTAGTCCACTAGGGTTATGCCCACTTCCCAGCAATGGTCATAAGAAGGGTCTAGTCACCCTAAAGGTGGTCAGCCCATTGGCTACTGCCTGGCACTCTCTGTTGGGCCCCTAAATTGAGTACTTAGGTGGTACTCCTGAACCCTAGAACTCAGATTTCGACAACCTGAGAAGACCAGGACAAAGAAGAGTTGCACTCACAGAAGAGGAAAAGAAGAAGCAACTGACCTGGACCAGTCCCTCCGGCCTGCCTGCTGGCCTCAAAGGTCCCTCCACAAAACAGCAACTGGTCTAGCCTTCAATAAAGACTCGAGTCTCCCGTGGGCAGCGGACTTGCCCTGCAAGACGAAAACTCCAAAGAAAAGACTGCAGCTGCTGGACCCTGGAAACCCGATACCAGAAGGGACTACTGCACCTGACGTCCACCACCCGATGTGAAGCCAACCAACGGTGTCAACGCGGGTGCCCGGCTGTCCAGAGGCCGAGCCCAGTGTGGTCTCCCCCATCTTCTACTCTCCCGAAATGCCTTCAGCCTCTGCATTGCAGCCCCCTCTCCTACAGGCTTGTGGAGAGAGAAAATCCGACAGCTACAGCAACCACTGCACCTGTGACCCCTGACCCCAGCTGAGGTAGATCATCCGTGCTAATGACATCCCCCAGCGCCAAGGAGCTCAAATCCACCCTGGGTCTACACCTGCCGGACTCCCCCCACAATGCCTGCAGCCTCAACATACAGGACCCCCTGACTGCAAGTGCTCCCAGACGTAAAAACCAGATACCAAAGGACACTCCTGCATCCGTCACCCCTGGACACAGAAGAAGAGGACCAAAGGTGCAACTGCATCCCCAGCACCCCAAGTCTACTACCTTCCTGCTTGTTAACCCTGACTGGCTTCCTAGCCAGAGCCTGCAGTCTTTCTTTACGAGGACCAAACTCCCATAGGAAACCATTGGGCACCCGATGGCTTACTGCACTCGGCCGCCCCAGCTCTGCCTGGAGTGACCTGTAGGTGTGATTCTGATCAGTGCTGAGTACTTACCTTAACTCCCTGAGATTGGCTTTGTAAGTCTTTAACCCTGTGTTTGCTGAACATTGTTTACTTCCATAGAATAACATTGAGAGAACTCTATTAACCTGATTACAAAGTTCTTGCGTTTGAAACATATATAAAAAGAAATGTTATTTTTCTAAATTGATCTCTGAGCTATTGTCTGAGTGTGTGCGTCATTTATTGCCTCTGGAGTACAACAGATGCTTAGTGTTGCCTTCTAATAAGCTTAACTGCTCGCCCACACTACCACAAATAGAGCATTAGTTATATCTGCAATTCCAATGGGGAATCCACTGGACTCTCTGAACAGTGTACTTCATATCTGATAGACACAGCTAGCCGCAGGTTTTTTACCTTAGAATTCTCCCCCAGGCGTCAGACTGGATCTGGTAACTTTACTTCAGCAGCAGCTCTGTGCGTCAGTAGAGGGCATCGTACGACTCCATAGCGACGTCGGCCCCAGATATGATGTTGACGGAGTCCATATAGTCTCTCCCTCGACGCGCTGATGTCAGTTTCTTCTTTTCCACACAGAGATGTGGATCTGGAGAAGCAGTTCCTCTGGCCATTTTTGGCCTTTTTCACAGTATTTTTACTTGGAACAGTGTTTATGCTCACTGACTTTAAGCACTGTGGGTCATGTGCTCATCATGGACCCCCACTCTGTCTGCATGTGGTGCCTTAGCACCCACCATGACGCTGACAACTGCGACGCCTGTCAACAACTGAAGCCCGAGGCATTGTATGAGCAGCAGATTAAGTCATTGGTGGCACAGGTGTTGCAGTCTTTACAAGATTCTCAAAGGCGTCGTAGTCCGTCATCTTCTAATTTGCATCCCAGAGACCCATCTAGGAGTCGATCACGTGTGGCTCCCTCGATGTCTCCTATTCCAACAACGCTTCCAAGTAAGTGTTGACCTCAGGTTGGTTGCTTCCTCTTCTGGTTTCACCGTCCCCTCAAGACTCACCCAGATCTTCTGAGGATGAGTCTGTGCAAGAGTCAGTCGACTCCGTCCCTTCCGCCTCGTCGTGGCTTGGGCAACTCTGGCCCAAATGCTGGACTATTATTCATCATTGCATGCTATTTTTGGGTCTCCTCCTCCCTCTGGAGTGCCTTCGGGCCCTAAGGAGGTGGCGGATGAGTCGACACGGTCCTTCCTTGCAGCTTCATCCTTGGTGCCCATTGAGCCCATCCACTTCATCTTAGCAGTCGGATTGGCGCAGATGCACAGTCTCTTGCAGCTCCCATCGATTCTGCTTGATTCTTCCTTTCTGATGTCATCCTTGGCAGTGGTAGCGCACGCAACTTCGTTCAGCGGCCTATTGTTTTTTTCCCACAATCGGACAACGCCACCTATGAGGTATCTACGTTTCGGCGTCAGTCAACGCCGGAAACGGCGCCGTTGGAGTCAGATGTTCCTTCATTAGATGAGCCTCAACCTCTTGTTCCTCCATTGGAGGGACCTGGACAACCTCAGCCTCCTCATTCAGGCACCATTCAATTTTCACACTCACATTGGTTGCTTGATTTGGCCAGTGCGAGAGGTCTTGATTACGCCCCAGCATCCAGCCGCCTCTCCTCCCCTGGTTTGGCTACTGAGGCTGGTTCTGCTTATGTTGATATGGGTTTCGGAGGTGTTGCGCTTAAAGCTTCCTACGGGGCAATTGTCCACGGATCCGTTAATTGACATATTACATCCTGACCAGTCTTCTACAGAGCCGGTCCTTCCTTATTTTGAGGCTCTTTCTGATATCCTCTTGGGAGTTTGCACCAAGACAGTTTCTGGTCCCGCTGTGGAGTGTTTTGTCTCTCACAGACACAGACCAACCCTGGATGATCCATCATGCCTCCACAGACACCCAACGACTCAGAGTTTTGTGGTGCAAATTGCAAAGGCTTCACACAGTCTTATGCAGATTCTTCCTGTTCCAGCAGAGTGAGAAGCCAGACAGATAGACGCTTCTAGTCGCCTCATCTAGTTCAGCCTTGCATTCCACTAACACCTCTTGTGTACTTGCTCGCTTCTCCCACGTTCTGTGGGTCTCAGTGGAGCATATTTTGTCTTCTCTGCCTGACAAGCCCAGAACTGCTCTTATACCCTTGATACAGAATGGTCAGTGTAGTGTTATCACCTTATACCAGGTCCAGGTATCCCCTATTAGTGATGTGTATTCAGTGTCTAAGAAGCCAGGCTCTCTAGAGGTAGCTGTGGATGAGCAGCCAAGAGCATCTAGGAGACATGCAAAGCTTATGCAATACCACTGTAGTCGCACAGCACATGCACACATGAAAAAAAAGGTACTTTCTTTTGGTAACAGAATTACCAAAATACTATATAGGCAAAACCCCAGCTAGAGGTAACTAAATGCACTATTATATACACATTAGGAGTCAGAAATTAGCATAAAAGGAAATAGAAACCTGTGAAAGCAATAGTAAGTACTGAAGGCCCGGGGGGGGGGGGGGGGGGCATATACTAAGAAAGCAGAATTTGAAAGTCGGGCCCCCACCCAAGGAACTGGGATCGGTAGAGGGGAGCTGGAGGAACTAGGAACCCCAAAGGGTTTCTTCTCTCTCTGGAGTTGAATCCTCACTTGAGGCTGGTGCAGGGGGGGTCACTTTCTTACCCTTCCTGCTCTTGGGGTTAGGAAGCTCTTGGCCCATTTTTCCAGGCTCCAAGGTTCCTTGCTCCTTTTTCTTCTTGGCCTGTGCTCATGTGAGGGCAAAGGTATGTCCTGGCGTGCCCAGCATGACTGCATGGGCCTCCAGTTCCACTTCAGTCATTCCCTAATACACATTCTCCAGGTATGTCTGAGGGAACCACAACTTTTTTTAGGACCAGTAACACACACCCATACCCACCCCTGAAATCAATAACTTCCACGGGGTGGCACAAAGTGTTATTATGAGCATCAGTCACTTGGTAGGCGTGACCAAGTAGGTGTTGCTCCGGGTATACCCATTTTTCAGTCATCATAGTGACACTGTCACCTGTGTCCCTGTGGGCCTCAGCCTCACCACCATTTATCAAAGGGTGCTGCCTGTACTTACCCATGCTAAGGGGACAGGCAGCAAGGGTGGCAAAGTCAGTGCCCCCATCAGAGGCTACTACTGTTTCAGTGGTCTCCCTACTACAGTCCTGAAGGTGAGCCCAGCTACGCTCGTGGACTGACTACTGTTAGTATTCCCACACTATTGCTATTGCTAGGGGCATTATAAGTAGAAGTGGGGTTAGTAGTGGTGGAGGGCTTGGTGCCTTTTTTAGGGCAGGAGCTGTCACCTGGCCTATAACCTTTGTTTTTACAAATATAGCACCAAGGCCTTTTAAAGTTAGAGGAAGAGGTTTTGCTCCAGATTAGGTTTGTGGGCCTGATGAAGACTTTTGATTTTTCTTTGTCCCCACCCTTCTCCTGATGCTTACCTGCTTCCTTCTTTTTGTGGCCCCCCCTGTGTGAGTCTTCCTACTCACCCTGGTGCGGATCCACTTGTCTGTCTTCTTTCCCAATTCTTGGGGAGAGGTCAGATCAGAGTCCACCAGGTATTGATGCAGCTGATCATATACACAGTTTTTCAAAATGTGCTCTTTTATAATTACGTTATACAAGCCCTGATAATCACTAACTTTGCTCCTATGCAACCAGCCTTCCAGAACGTTTACAGAGCAGTCCAGAAAATCTACCCAATCTTGGGAGGACTCTCTCCTGTTTTTTCTGAACTTGATTCTGTACTGTTCAGTAGTCAGACCAAACCCATCTAACAGTGCTGTTTTCAAAACAGTGTAGTTGTCTGCATCCTCTTCTCTGACAGTGAGGAGTCTGTCCCTACCCTTGTCAGAGAGGGAGAGCCACAAAATTGCTGCCCACTGCCTTTGGGTGACCCTCTGTACCTTACAGGCCCTCTCCAAAGCAGTGAACCACTTGTAGATGTCATCCCCCACTTTGTAAGGGGAGACTACCTTGTTCAGGTTCCTAGAGTCATGAGTCCTCTCTGACCTTAGTGGCCCTGAAACTAAGAGTGCTGCCACCATGGGGTGCTAACCCCATACCCTGCCCCTCTCTCCCCACTGCCAAGGCCTCCCTGTCTAGGAACAGCTGTTGCAGCCTCAGTTTGGCCTCCTCCAGTCTCAGTTGTGTGAGCTTCCCTGTCTAGGGAGTCCTCTCCTGAAGTTGAGTGGTGGGTCCCCTCAGAGAATGAGGAGACATGAGAATGTGCAGAGGAGGATCTGTTTATATTTTCGGAAGCCCCCTCTACCAACCCTCTAGGGACAAGGGTGGACCTACTTGTATGACCCCACCTTCCAACTACCAGTAGTGCTCCTAACAGGTCTGTGAGTGTTTATAGGTTCTATCTGATCTTCCTTGGTTACTACTTGACCCTCCTCAGTATCTAAATCTACCCTCTCTAGTACTGGGGGGTCAGAGTCTACTTCTTCCTCCTCCTTCTGGCTGCCAGCATGATCCTGGTCAGCCTGGAAAAGTAGGCCTAGAAGCAGACTCTTATTGGGATTTCTCCCAGTCTTCAGTATTCTCTCAGCACACATCTCCTACAACTCTTGGAAAGTTAGACCCCCATATTGGGAGTCCAGGGCCTGGGAGGTGTGCTCTAATGAGGACATGATGTCTAGCTAAAGTGGGGTAGGTGACCCTAACTACTAGGCTCCCCAAGAAGTTTGCAGCTAGGGCTATGCTAGACCCCTAGCTTACCCAAACTTAGTAGACTAGATCCCTGACGCTAAGTGCAGTGTGTACCTATTAGTTAGCTAGTGGTATTTCAAGGGGAAAGTACTTGGTGACAGAGTGGTAAGGCAGTTGTAAGTGCTTATCCCACAGTTTCACAACCATTGTAGGAAGCTGGCCTATTGTGTGGTGAGCACCTATGGTGTCTAGGTATCCCCTGTTAGTGAGGTGTAGTCAGTGTCTAGGAAGCCAAGCTCTCTAGAGGTAGCTGTGGATGAGCAGCCAAGACTGATCTAGGAGATATGCAAAGCCTATGCAATACCACTATAGTCACACAGCACTAAAGCACATGAAAGAACCACACAGTGTTACAAAAATAAAGGTACTTTATTATGGTAACACAATTACCAAAATACTACATAGGCAATACACCAACTGGAGATACGTAAATACACTATTATATACACAATAGGAGTCAGGAATTATCATAAAAGGCAATAGAAAACAGTGAAAGCAAAAGTAAGTACTGAAGGCCCTGGGAGGGGAACCAAACCATATACTAAGAAAGTGGAATGCGAAAGTTGGGCCCCCACCCAAGGAAGTGGGATCGGTAGAGGGGAGCTAGAGGAACTAGGAATCCCAAAAGGTACGTAGCAGAGTGCCCCCCAGCATCCAGGAGAAAAGAGGTAAGTACCTGGTTCTCACCAAACCCACCAGAAGTACTTCAGAAAAGGATAATGCAAGACCCAGACAAGGCTGCAAGAAACCAAAGGTGGATCGCGATAGGGGAAGACCTGGAAAGGAAGGAGACCAAGTCCAGTTCTCATTGGAGTTTCCCCGCACTTATGAAGTCCAGGAAAATGGAGCTGCAGTTTGTAGGTTTTAGGGGCACCTCTTCACACGCAGGGGTGCCCTCACACACAGATACCTGCACCCTGCCTTCTGGGCTAGGAGGGCCTACCACAGGGGTGACTTACAGTGCACCTTTTCATGCAGGCTGCAATGGTAGGCCTGCAGACACATTTTACATGGGCTCCCATGGGTTTCATAATACATGCTGCAGCCCATGGGGAACCCCTGGTGTCCCAATGCCCTGGGTTCCATATACTAGGGACACCAGTATGCCAAATGTGGGGTGTGTGATGTCCCAAACAACCACATTTAGAGGGAGAGAACACAGTCACTGGGGTCCTGGTTAGCAGGATCCCAGTGAACACAGTCAAAACACACTGCCAGCAGGCAAAAAGTGGGGGTAGCCATGCTAAAAAAGAGGGTACTTTCCTACAGTCAGCAGGCTGCCAAACTTGGTGTTCGCTGTGGTATGGATGCCACCATTTCTGTTGGGCGGGTTATGGCAAAGGGCTGGGCTACATGCTTCTAATTTCTCAGAACCTGGATGGGATTCGTTGCTTGATATGCCCTTTGATGGCAAGTCCCTTTTTAGCACGCATGACAATTTGATTTTGCGCCTCTTCAAAGATGCTTGTAGTGGAAAATTGCCGAGGGTAGCTCTCTCTTGGATCAGCGCATTGCGCGGAAAGAAAAGAACTGACGTCACTGCATGAGGGCGGCGTCTATGTACTAGTCCCGACGTCATCACGGCGACCACAACGCCTACGATGCCTGCGGAGTCAACCGACGCCACCTACCGACGCGCAAGGTTATTGCTCGAAGAAAAAATCTTCAGATCCAGTTTGACACCTGGGGAAAAACTCTAAGGTAAGGAATCTGCAACTAGAATATGTCCCTACCAGATATTTTGTTACCGAAGGTAAGTAACTTGTACTTTAAGGAGCATCTACCCTGGCATTCTGCTCATGGTCTCACACCCTCCCACTGAGATGCGAGGGTCCTCTTGCAGGTGTGTCTGTACACGTGTACCACCTTTAGCTGTTGTATTGTCATTTTGTAGTGTGTGTTTTTTGTTGTCAGTTAACATCCAGTGTGAACCTCCTGCTCCTTGCAGATTATTTTGTTATCATCATGTTCTCCATCATGGAGATTTTGCTTAGTGGCACAAATACATACATCTGGTGGTGTAGACCACTTCTGTTCAGCGGTTGTTATACCACAAATAACATTTATGATCATTTTTCTCTGTCGTTCCACACATGGTGGTTCTTTTTTTGTTGTTATTTCGGTATGTGTCTCTTTTATTGCCTCTGTGAGTACAACAAATGTTTAGCAGTACCCTCTGATAAGCCTAACTGCTCTCCCACACTACCACAAAGAAAGCATTAGTATTATCTACTTTTGCCTCTGTCATAGCAGATGGGGATCCTCTGGATTCTCTGCATTGTGTACTCCTTTTTAGTGCAACTTATAGAGACCAGTTTCCTACAAGCGTTAAATAGTTTTATTCGGTATTTATAAACAATAATGTCTCCACGTATGTAAGCAAGATGCTTAAAAGCAATTGCACAGATACAATTTTGTTTTATGAAAATAATCCCATGGAGATAACATTAGGGAAATGCATAACATGCAAAAATGTATAACATGAAAGTAAATGTGGCTGAGAAGTCATCTGAAGACCCCACCAGAAAAGAAGAAGTACAGTGGTGTATTCAGTCATCATTCTTTATAGATCCGAATTATGAGACTTCTTCTTTAAAAACAATAAAAAACACACTATGACAAGGTGCCCAGAAATGTCATGCGGGTCAGTTAATGTTTCTGCTTGCTTATGTAGCGCTCCCTAAAAACTACAAATCAGGCATTTAACTCTTATATATATTCCTATTGGAATACATTTTTGCTTCACAGAATGACTTCCTCTGCTTTTTTGTGTGGAGCTATTGTTTTCAGTTACCCTCTCCAAGTTGAGACTTTCCTTTAGACGTTTCATCCACTATTAAAGCTCTCTTGAATAATGTCGTTCCTGAAGTAGTAAGACGTCTTCCAACAATGAGAACATGTTCATGGTGCAGCCTCTAGGTTTCCTTAGAGCGTGGTAAGCTAGTTAAAATTTGGAAATTATATCACAAATCTCTTTAATATTGCCACTTAGTAGGCGTATCATCATAGAAGGGTATGATAGAAAGGCAGCAAATGGGCACATCAAACAGTTGAAGAATACTTTGAACAATGGTCAGTAAATAACATTTAACAAGATCGAAAATGAAACAAGTTTGTTGGAGCAAACAAAATACTGAGGTGCCCAACAATGCAGCAATGACGTCTAATGAATCCACTAGAACCAAATGAACTACATTAATACACTGCAGACATCCACATATAGAGGAGTAAGAAGACATTAAACTTGAATAAGTCAGGAATGGTGCTTGAATAAGCCTGGACGAAACCAAACCCAGACTTCGGTTGGAGAAAAACAAAGAAAAGCATTTTGATGAGACAAAATGGCTCTCCTAGGAAATAAAGGGGATGTTTATTAGCAAAAAGACAGTACAAATAATAAAGGGCCAAGGCACATCATATCACTAGCATCTAAACAAGGCATAGGAGATTACAGACAGCTTAAAGTCATGAAGTAATAATACTGTGATATTTCCAGGAGAGGATGTTTATTTGAAAGGTTGTGGGAGATTGGAGGCAGGCTGTACACAAAACTTGCAGCAAGAAAGGAAAGTCGGTTAAAGGATAGAGAAGCAGTTAGTTTTGATCATTTTGGATATGCGTAAGACTGCACCTTTAGGGGAAAAGGCCCAATGTTTAGTGGACAGAACTCTGACGTCTGAGACCCTGTAGAAGGAGACGATTCAAAGAAGACTGGCAGGTTTACTGAGATGTCCTTTAAGAGTAATTGTGAGTTTCCAGGACAACAGGAGAATAGAACGACCAAACTCATGTCCCACATAGAATATCTGAGAACTGGAGAGCAAGAGAACCTGATGCATCACATTTAACCTACAGATCTTCCCATTAGAAGTGGTGCCCAAACTTCACATTGAAGCAATAAATACTAATGGTATGGTAGGAGAGGCCCTTGGAATGAAGGGAAGCTAAGACATTGCACACTTGTCTCAGAGAGAAAGCAAAGGGATCCATGTCCTATTCCAAACACTTTCCAAGCCAACCTGTAGGTTCCTCTGATGTTCAGATCACAGGACTTGCAGCTTAAGATGAAATGCCAAAAGATAGTCTTTGACCCTGGCAACCAGCCAAGCTAGAAGGGGCTGGTTTCCCTGAAGGACCAGAGGGTGAAGATTCTCATTGACATACAGAAGAATAGTGGAACGATTGTGGAGAGCAGACAGGAAGTTTTTCACATATTGCAGGCGTGTTTTAAACTGTGCTTGGGAGGACCAAGAAGGGCTTTCCGATAGATACTTTTACCAGCAGGTTCCTCACATTTTTCTGAGGTAGCTCCCACGCCCGAAAGGTGGCACCATTAACCTCCGTCACGGCAATGTCCTGCCTCTGAATGTGATGGCATGGAGCCACATGAACGCAGCACTGCTGCACGCTGGCATATGTTCCTTTTTTTTCCACGTACTCCGTTTCCAACTTTTTTTCAAGGATTTTATGAATTCTTCCACATAGTTACAGGACATTGTGCAGGTTTGTCTTCCTTCAAGATGAGAGGACCCTGGTCTCATTCATTAGCTTTATGTAAGTGCAGGATTAAGTCAAAAGACCAGTTCAAATGCAGCCATAAAAAGTAGAAGTGGGGTTCATCACCCCCTTAACAGTCTCGCTTTTGGGAAAAGCAGCTTGGCTGGGGTCAAATGTCACCATCCCGTTGAGGTGATCTTAGCTCTGGAGCCAATGTGCCCAAGTTTCCTGGGCCGTCATCAACTCCTCAGAAGACTGATGCCTTCAAGGAGGCCATACTGTAGCCGTTTGAAATAGTGAAGGGTTCATCTGGTGTACCTTCATAACCCACAGATCAGTCGCAACCTCCATTTGGGCTTCTGCTGACTGGGCCTTTGCGGGCACCAACAGACCCCATTGGCCATTTTCCATACACCCTCTCTGTTTTTTGTCTGCCTGTCCTGTGTGCCTCCTGTTTTTAACCAGACCTTGGCAGACCATGCTACTGATCACTTCACAGAAGTTCAGATGATGCTTGGCAAGGATGCGATCAAGATCAAAAAGGATGCAGGCTGTTACTCTCTGTACCTCCTGGTTTCCACAGAGAACTTGTGTTTGAGGCTGAGACTAGACCGCAAGCTTCTGAACACCTTCCTAAGGAAGGACAAGTTTTCAATACTGACATTGATCCAGATCCTGTTGACCTTGGATCCTGAAGGCAGGATGGTGTTCTTGTACTTGTAAGATGCATAGATTCAAGTGCTAGTCTTGCGGTCCCACAGGAACTACATTAGGTTTGTGATGGGTCAGAACATTTCCAATTCCCCGCCCTACCTTTCGGCCGTATCTCAGCCACTCTGGTATACATAGGCTTTGGGTGGGTCCTTGATTCAGCCTGAATACTTCTGGGGTTTCCTGGCCTATTAGCTTTGTGCATGTTATTGGTGCCTCATGCCTCATGCCTTTTGGCACATTTGGGTCCCGCTGTGTAGCCTTCACCTTCATTTGGCAGAATTCCAGTGGTGCCTGTAAAACAACATTATTTTCGGGCAAAGCAAGCCCGGAGCCTTCCCTGGTGAATTGTGGATGCCAGGGTGACTGGTGGAAGGCTATTACCCTTACTTCATCCAGTCCTCACAATAATGGGGAACGTATCCACACTGGGTTGGATAAGTGGCCAGATTAGAGGAATTTGATCTCTGGTGGAGTGGTGCCACCATCTCAGCCTTCCGTAGCCGCATGCTGTAAGATCAGGCCTTCAAAGCCTTTCTGTTTTCCATCAACGGTAGGTCTGTCCCCATCGTGAGGGACAACATGGTGCTACAACAAGTAAGTTTGAGGGGGGGTCCCGCTCGTCTGGAGTCTTTCAGGATGTGGGGGTGCCTAGATCCTCTCTGGATGTTTCTAACAAGCAATAATCTAGCAGATTCCCTGAACATCACAGCAGATAAGCTCAGTTGATGTTGCCTCGATTATCACAAATGGCGCCTGCTGCTTCCTTATTTGATCAGATATCTTTATTTATGTCACACATGTTTCTTCAAGGGGATCTAATGTTTTGCCCTACTCCATTTATGTCATGTCACAGTAGCATCTTAATTTTGTTCCAATTTTTGCTGTGCAAAGCCATGCACAGTTGCCCCCTAAGACCTTTGTCCCTCAAAAATATCCGTCTTATACCGTTACTGCAACGCATCACAAAGTTGAATAGAAGAAGCTTCTTAAGTTGGATCCTGATTGGACTAGAGTATAATAGCTGATAGAGACTTCTAGTTGCAGATTCCCTTACCTTAGAATTTTCCCCCAGGCGTCAGACTGGATCCGGAGATTTTTTCTTCGAGAAATACCCTTGCGCGTCGGTCGACTCCGCAGGCGTCGTGGTCGCCGTGATGACGTCGGGAGTAGTACATAGACGCCGCCCTCGTGCAGTGACTTCAGTTCTTTTCTTTCCGCGCTGATCCGAGAGAGAGCTACCCTCGGCTATTTTTGGGCCGAATTCGACCGTTTTGTCAGCATTTTTTGGTGCGAACTTGGTGCGTCGAGGATGTCCCCGAAGACCGGGTTCAAGCCGTGCAAGGACTGTCACCGCATGGTGTCGGACCCTCATCGTGTCTGTCTCTGGTGCCTCGAGCGCGACCACGACCTGAAGTCGTGCTCCGAGTGCCGGGCGATGCATCAGAAGGCTTTGAGGGAGCGGTCCCTAAAGCTGATGGTGGCCCGGCATTCAAGTCCCGATCTCGCTCGAGAGGAAGGTCTCAAGATCGGTCGCGGAGCCACCACCACTTGTCTTCATCGAAATAGGACTAGGGGCATCATGTGGATGACTATATTTATTTTTGGAGTTGCTGGTGTGAAACTAGGAAGTAAATAAATAATCATGAGTGGGGAGATAGAATTATTAGTGCAGGAAAGTACCCTTTTTGACATGGTCATTCCCCACTTTTTGCCCTAGTTCTGACTGCTTTTCGACTAAAGCTGAACTGGGTCCCTGCTAACCGGGTCCCCAGTGCCAGTGCTCTTGCCCTAAAACAAGTTAATGCTCAACTGTAACCCAATTGGCAAGGACTTTAGCACCCTTGAGTCCCTGGTACATTTTACCTTTGGTACCCACCCCATGGGTACTGAAGAGCGTCCCTAAGGGCTGCAGCATGTATTGTGCCACACTGCACACAAAATTGCACGCAGATTACCATTGCAGAATGCGTAAAATGATGCAAACCATTTCGAAAACACGGCATTGCATCACTGTGTGTGCAATGCCCACGACCACTGCATGTAATATATATGTCACTCCTACAAGCAGGCCTTAGAGTCCTAAAGCAGGGTGCATTATATTACATGTGAGGGCACATCTACATGAGCAGACGTACCCATCTGATGCTTAGTTCAATTGCTAGACATTGCAAGTGTTCAGGCAGCCTTGTTGAGGGCATATACTGGGCACTGGTCATTATGAGTTACCCAGCTGCAGGATGAGTGCACTGAAAATACTGGTGTTTGGTATCAAACACCTTGTCTTAATGAATCCATTCTGATACCAGTATCAGATTTATTATGACGTGCACCCAGAGGGCACCTTAAAGGTGATTTCTGAACATTTGCTAGTTTCCTAGTGTGTTGGCTGACCTGTATCAGCCAGCCTGCCTCCACAGACAAGTTTCTGACTCCCTGTAGGTGAGAGCCTGTGCTCTGAGGCCAGAAATAATGCCAGCTTCGGAGGAAGGTGTTTTCACCTCCTCCAGCAGGATGGCTAGCAATTTAGCATATTTGGGCTGGAGGCTTCAAAGCCTATGCCACCCTTTGGTATGCTATCCTGGCTTTCCTTACACCTGGGGAATGCCACCCCCTCAACTGAGCCCCATCTAGCACCAGAGCAGGTGGAAAATTATTATTTAGAATGCTTTTTGCACTTCTAGGCTAGGCTAGTCACACCACTAACGTGAGCTTCCTTAAGTGGACACTCGAGGAAAGGTTCCACCATCTGGTTTTAAGTGCAACTACGATTTGTAGGTCAAGAAAATGCTCACTATCCCCAGTAAGTGATCCTCTAGGGGGTGTAGTCATCCTAGCAGTAAGTAGCCCATTGGCTTCTACCCTACATTCCCCAGAACACCCCTAAATTCAGTATTTAGGAGCTCCTCGACACCAGGACTTCAGATTTGACTACTGGGAGCCGAAGATGGACACAAGAAGAGCAGTCACTGCAAGAACTGAGGACTTCACCATCACTTGACACCAAACCCTGCCCTGCTGCTGGAACCTCGACAGTTGCACCGACCTGACTTGTCCAAAAGCAGTGCATCCTTCCAAAGCTTTGGAGGACTGTTCAGCGCTTCAGCTAACTGGTCTCCCTTGGGGTGGAGGAGCTATCTCCCTACATCTGCAGGCACTGCCCGCATCGGACCCAGACACCATGTTGTTGGCAGTTGGGCCCAATGAGGTAGCAGCACATCAGGGGGAGGTTTTAGAGGGTCAAAGAGGTCAGAACAGTCTCTCAGCTGAGTTTCAAGATGCTAGACCCTCCAGGAGCCCTCCTGCACCAATTCCCTTACTACTGGAGCACTTGCGCTCACCAAGGCTTGTTTGCGTCCAGTCCAGACATCACTGCCATCAAGACTTACCTCCACGGTGAGGGACTTCTCCAGCTCCACATCCAGAGTGGCTCTCCTGTGTTGTTTTCTCTTCTCTGCAGGTTGACCAATAATGTGGAAGCCTCCACTGCTAAGTGGCCAGCCAGCACCTCTGCAGCTGAGCCTCTCAGCCCGGATACTCAACTTATGCCTAGATCTCACTGCCCTAGGAGCCCCCACAAGCCGAGCCCCACGTTGGCCTCCGCTGGACTTGTTGCCAAGAGCCCCTTGCAGGCCCTGTTGTTTGACAGGCCGCTTTGCACTTTCCGGCTGTAGCGCTTGAAGCTACCAATGTGACCAGCACCTCTGCACCCGTACACACCAGGGCAGGTGAACCGAACTGCTGGTGGTACTTGGGACCTTGGCCCCCAGCACCTTAAGTCCTAAAGGAGACCCCTACCAGTCATTTGCAAATAACCCTATGCAGTGTATGTTTCTTCCATAGGATAACATAACCTCGTCGGGGCTCATGCCTCAAATCTGACAGTTCTGTATGATCGTGCTATTTCTTTGAAAATGTAATAACGCTCAAAGTACTTACCTTGTACCGTTAATCTTGTTGTCAAAATATATATAAAGATCTGTGTTATTTTTCAAAATTGGTCTCAGATCTTTCATTGAGTATGTGTCTCATTTATTTACTCTGTGTCTACAGCAAATGCTCAACCACCCTCTTTGATAATCCTAAATTGCTCGACCACACAACCACAAATATGGCACTTGGGATTATTGAAGTAAGCCCCAGTAAACCAATAAGGGTTGTCTGGACTTTTTGCATAGTGTACCCCTGCATTGGTACACTACATAAAAGCCAGCTTTCTACAGTCAACCTGTTGAGGCCCATAGTGATGTACACCAGTCCATCAGCTTTCCTAATGGCTCTGTGCTTCTTGCATGAAAAGGTCACTTAAAGAAACTGATGTAAGCACGCTGGGGTGGCACCTATATAGGCACTGTGCTCGTCACTACTGGTGCTGACAATCAGACCACCGACCGGCATGCTTGGTTACTACTCAATATATTCCGGATCCAGTCTGATGCCTAGGAATAATTGTATAGTAAGGAATCTGCGGCTAGATAGAGTCCTTACCAGGTCAGGCGTTACCAAAGGTAAGTAACTTGTTCTTTACCACCTATAGTGTTTTTCTGTAGGTGGTGCTTGTAGCCTTACAACTAATTATTAAGAAAAACTATCTGATCTACAGTACAGTAAACCTGAAAAAGCATTAGTATTACTGTATCTGTTCTTTAAGTACATTATTCGTATGTTTTCCCAAGTTAAAGGATGTTTAGATTAGAAGAAGCATCCTTTTAATTGCACTGTACAACCAACACCCCAAGGCCATCATCAGGTTTGTCACATTGGCAGTTGAGGTATACCTGAATAAATAAATGTGTGGGAAAATTGGTAAAAGATAATTAATGATGTGATTGCTCAGTAGAGTAACTGTTGTTTTTTAATTTCATTTGTGTTAGGTATTTACCACCAGAATGTTTTGTGGTTGGCAAGGAACCTCCAAAGATTTCCAATAAAGTTGATGTGTGGTCATTAGGAGTAATTTTCTACCAGTGTCTTTATGGTCGAAAGGTAAGCAGTAAGCAATGTAAACATTGCACCAAATTAGAGTATTTTTTTTTATTTAATGCATATTTAAATTGTATATTACATTTGGTAAAATGTGGCTGCCCATCATAGAGTTCTTTATTGTGTCTTTTCAACAAAAGTCATATACTTTTTATTTTTCTTCACATATCCATAGTTCATGAGGTGGAACATCACAGCCATATAGTACTAAGTTATGGATAGTGGCTGTGCAAGTCAGCAACATATTGCCTAATCACTCAGGCATATATATGTAGTTATTTAAGGTATTTGTTAGCTGTGGCCTAAAATAGTACGTTTAGAACATAAAAGCTGCAGATAGTTGATATTTTATGATAATCAGATAAAACTTTTTGCGTTAGACTGGAACATTTTCTAATGTTTTTTTGAACCTGTATCTCAGAAATGATGCACAGCCTAGGCTGCATCTGCAACTGTTTTTTGAAGTGCCACCCAAACAGTGCCAAGAGTACCTGTGATTTCCACTTTGCCTCCCAATGTCATCACTGAAAGTGATGTAATATTTCCATAAAGACACCAACAACTTTGGTTCCTTATTCCTGCTGTCCACAGAAGATGTAATCTGGAGCACTTTGGCTTATTCTTTTGCCTTTTGTTTTCCAAAATGTCTTGTAAGCCCCTATGACTTAATCCTGTGGGACCTGTGAGAGTCCTCTGTCAAGGACAAATTTACATGGGTGGATCCGGAGTGGCGCAAGTCGTACTACATTGACCTTCCCCAAAGCTGGTCCCGATGTCGATGCTCCCGGCACCCTCCGTTGATGCCATCCTCATTCTCGTTCCCGACACAGAACCTGAGGAGCGTCACATGACTCTGGTGCCGATGGGAGCCTTGCCCTCCAGACCGAAGCCTGAGCCCTATTCTTACGGGCTAGGACCTGGGAAGGAATGGGAGGAGCCACTGGACCCTGAGGAGTACTCTAGACCCCAGCATTGACTGGTGTGACGAGTTGACAGATACAAGTGGGCTGGACACATCTCCAGATACTGACATGGTCTCTCCTCCTACTGTGGCTAAGGAGGGAGCTTCTTTTGCAGTGGTGATGAAAAGGGATGCCAAGGTCCTGGACCTTAGCCTTCCCACAGTGGCAGTAAGATTAACGTCTTGACAGGGGTTCTTCAGCCGGGAGTGACCCCCCTCAGAACCGCTTCACCCTTTTAATGAAGTTCTTACAGATGTCCTGCTTGGGACCTTGTCCAAACCCAATACAGGGGCTCCTGTGACCAGTACAATTTCTCGCCACCATTGCTCTGCCCCAGGGAATCCCAGTTTCTTCATGTAACACCCTACCCTGGAGAGTTTGGTGGAACAAGCCTCCACTTCTAGTATAAACATTGGCACATTGACTACCACTCTACCAGATATAGAATCCAAGAGGCCGGACACCTTAGGTAAGAAAATTATTTCTTCCACCAGCCTCGCACTGCAGTCTGTGAACACTGCATGCTTTTTGAACCGTTGCTCCATGCACTGCGGGATTTAGTTGCACAGGTGTGCTGCCAATGGCAATGAGATGCAGCTAAGTTCATGATAAGATTGGGCTGAATAAGACTGACTTGCTAGGCATAGTGGTTTCTTCAGTGGTGGTCTTAAGACACCATGCTTGGCTGAGAACGACTAGCTTTTCAGGGGATGTCAAAACCTTGCTTATGGGCATGCCCTTTGATGGCTCACATCTCTTTGGAGACAAGGCAGACTCGGAGTTTGAGCGCTTCAGGCAGGTCCCTGAGCCTTTCCATGTCTCCTCCGCCAACCCCAGTCTGCCTTTCACTCCATTTGTGGTCACGGAAGGAGCTTACAGCTGCACCCTTAACTGCCCAGCCCACCATGGCACTCAAGCTCCCTAGCCTCTGCTTGACAGAGGACATGATACCCCCAGACCCTGTGAGTCAGGCAGCCAGAGGACATGCCAGTTCACCACACCTCTGCGAGCCTCCAAACCTCTTTAGTTCACCCTCCAACCACCATGGTCAACCAGTGGTAGACTAGATACGCCATCATCTGCACCACTGGAGGTCGATAACATCCACTTGCTGGGTTCTCCAGATTGTCCAATGGAGCTACTCCCTCCCTTGGTGACTTCTCTGCCACCCACTTGCGTTAGGCTGATGGAGGACCATCTAACAAAACACCGCCAGAAAGTGGCTGCTCTCTTGGCCAAGGAAGCCATAGAAAGTGTTGCTTATATGCGGATTTACCTTAAAGAAATGGAAGACAAGAGGCGTTTGGCAAAACAGGAAGAGTTGTTTTAACCCCTTCGCTGCTAGGCCTTTTCCCCTCAGGTGCCGGGCCTTTTTTTGGCTATTTGGGGCAGTTCACACTTAGGCCCTCATAACTTTTTGTCCCCATAAGCTACCCACGCCACATTTGCATCCTTTTTTCCAACATCTTAGGGATTCTAGAGGTACCCCGAGTTTGTGGGTTCCCCTGAAGGAGACCAAGAAATTAGCCAAAATACAGTGAAAATTTTGTTTAAAAAAAAACAAAAAGAAAGAAAATGGGGAAAAAAGGGCTGCAGAAGAAGGCTTGTGGTTTATTCCCTGAAAATGGGATCAACAAAGCGTTTGCGGTGCTAAAATCACCAGCTTTCAGGACAGGCAGACTTGAATCACAAAACCACATTTTTTCAACACAATTTTGGCGTTTAACTGGGACATATCCCATTTTTACTATTTTTGTGCTTTTAGCTTCCTTCCAGTTAGTGACAGATATGGGTGTGAAACCAATGCTGGATCCTGGAAAGCTAAACATTTCCGAAAAGTAGACTAAATTCTAAATTCAGCAAGGGGTCAGTTGTGTAGATCCTACAAGGTTTTCCTACAGAAAATTGCACCTAAAATAAAAACACAATGAAACTGAGGTGAAAAAACAGCCATTTCGCTCCACGTTTTACTTTGTAACTTTTTCCTGCGATGTCAGATTTCTTAAAGCAATATACAGTTATGTCTGCTGGACTCTTTCTGGTTGTTGGGATATATAGGGCTTGTAGGTTCATCAAGAACCCTTAACACCCAGAGCCCATAAATGAGCTGCACCTTGCAATGGGTTTTCATTCCATACCGGGTATACCACAATTCATTTGGTGAAATACAAAGAGTGAAAAATGGGTATCAAGAAAATCTTTGTATTTCCCAATGGGCACAAGATAAGGGGTTGAGAAGCAGTGGTTATTTGCACATTTCTGAATTCTGGGGTCCCCATACTAGCAGGTGAATTACAAGGCATTTCTCAAATAGACGTCTTTTTTTACACACTTTCTTACATTTGGAAAGAAAAAATGTAGAGAAAGACAAGGAGCAATAACACAAAAATGGTACCTCACTTGCGTGGGTAGGCTGAATGCCAGCGATAGGAAACGCAACATGGACACATCACATTTTTACATTGAAAACTGACGTGTTTTTTGGAAAGTGCCTAGCTGTGGATTTTGATCTCTAGCTCAGCCGGCACCTAGGAAAACATACCAAACCTGTGCATTTTTTAAAACTAGACACCTAGGAGAATCCAGGATGGGGTGACATGTGGGGCTCTCACCAGGTTCTGTTACCCAGAATCCTTTGCAAACTTCAAAATTTGGCTAAAAAAGCACTTTTCAGTGACAGAAAGTTCTGGAATCTTAGAGGAGCCACAAATTTCCTTCCACCCAGCGTTCCCCCAAGTCTCCCGATACAAATGGTACCTCTCTTATATGGGTAGGCCTAGTGCCCACGACAGGAAATGCCCCAAAACACAACGTGGACACATCACATTTTCCCAAAGAAAACAGAGCTGTTTTTTGCAAAGTGTGTTAGGCTGTGGATTTTGGGCTTTAGCTCAGCCAGCACCTAAGGAAACCTACCAAACCTGTGCATTTTTTTAAAACTATACACCTAGGGGAATCGAAGACGAGGTGACTTGTGGGGCTCTCACTAGGTTCTGTTACCCAGAATCCTTTGCAAACTTCAAAATTTGGCCAAAAAAACACTTTTTCCTCACATTTTGGATTTTGGCCTCTAGCTCAGCCGTCATCTGACATTTGGGAACGTACGTCCGTCCAGCCAAATGTGTTTTATTAGGGGCCAATCCCCTACGACTATTGTAGTGTCACTGCCTCTCTAAGGGATAGATTTGGGTTTTCCTGTTCGAGTGTTTGTCTATGGGCTGCATGCCACAACACCAGTGATATGTCAATCATTTGCTTCAGGCATAAGTCGCAGGGCTTGCCTGACCACGTAATTCTGACTCGAGGTTGAGGAGGAGGTCATATGGGTGGATTCAACAACAGTGATGCAAGTTCGTTGTTATGCTGGCACATATCATGCCGTACATTGGCATCGTTTTTATGCATATTAACATTTCCCCATCAAGTTGAATTTTTAAATACTTTATCCACACCATAGTTCATGACAGTAACATTGTTTGAGGTTTGGCGTGTTTCTTTTATGTCCACTACTATTTCCCTAGTTACCTGCATTCTACCTAAGGATTGCGTTTTTACAGCAGTAACCCCCCATTTGTAGAAAACAACCCAAAAATCAATCAAACAACCAGTCCTGCCCAAGGGCACCTCCTCCTTCTTCATGTTAGTTTGTGGACGATGCGGTGCGTCGATGGTGAAGGTCAGTGTCCCATTCTCCAGGTCGTTACCAGGTATAAACGTACCACAGGTTGCACTGATCTTAGCAAACACCCCACCCTCCATTGCGGTTAACAACTGCAGCACATACTGATGTTGCATCACTATGAGGCAGATGGTTGTTAGCTCTTCCTTGATGGCGTTTAGGCCTGCCTCAGTTTTGTAGATCATTTTCTTCATTTTCCATCAGGTTATCTGAAATCAGCAGGCACACGTTTTTTTCTGTAGGTTGAAGAAGAGTATGGACTCTCCTGCTTTTACTTGCGTGTCAGTGAATAGTCTGAATTCTTCCCGAATGTCCTTGTGCTGAGCCCAGCCAAAGTAATCATCAGTTCTTTTCTCTTGAGCCTGATGCAAGAGTTGTTTTCTTTTGTAGCAGATGTTGGAACAACTCGGACAGGTCTTCTCCTGTGATGACCAGGGTCGGGGTGTGCACAGTCACAAGGGAGCAGAGGAGCTGAGCTTAGGCAAATTCTCCACACTGCCAGTAGAGGTCCATCAGCGCAGAGGTGCCACAGTGCATGTCTGGTACATGCAGTATTCCTCCACAATTTTCATTAGTTCCAAGAGGGATCGTCCCTTTGCCTCTGAAACATGATGAATACAGTGTACGTTTGTATACAATTAGGGGTTGCCCCTTCCCTTCCAACCACGTGTACTTATCTATTTCAGTATCCCAGATTTCCTGACATAGGGTCTCTATACTGGTATTTAATCCTTCCGTGTGAGATTCATTTCCTCTTGTATTATTGAAGTGGATGGCCCTACACAGGAAATTCACATCCGGGGTCCACTTTCATTAAAGAAGACTGCTCCAGACACGCTAAGGACCACCGTGGGACCACAGACTGAGACGGAAGTGGACTTGTTTGTGCACTGGTGCGGTGGTTTTGCTACCTCCAAGAACCTCTTTTCTGGAAAGTCTCAGATCCAAACAGTGTAATCATGTACATTGACCTGCCACCACATCCTGTCTAGCTCAGTTTGAATATTGCTGGGCTCTGTGTAAAGGTACAGTGTGGTGGGATTGGTGTCATATTGAGTGACATTTACTACTACTCTATGGGGTTCTACCCTACTAGATTGGATCTTGGCCCTGATTCTACAAAGGTATAACTGGATGAGATATTTGGATTTTTCTGGGATTACCTCCTGGGATAAATAAAGCCTGCCTGCAACAACGGCATGTGGTATCAGCGAACAGACGTAGCACGGTCTAGCCACCCATGGCAGTGAAGTGCTGCTGTCATGTGTTGTGTCAGAGTGCTCTGTGTAGTGCTTGTGGAATACTAACATTAGGTTCAGTGTAATTGTAAGTGATGTGGGAAAGGCCCTACGCAAGTGCTGTATTAATGTCTAGGTAGGCTCCGTATGACTAGGCAGATTTATGGCTATGGATGTGGTCACGCCCATAACAAAATAAGGATGTACAATGGTGAAAGCATATATAACTTTTGGAATTTTGTAGGTCTTAGGAGGGTTTTCTGGGGAAACATCTGCAGTCTTCTGGCGATCGAGGATGGTTCTGCTCTGGCAAATGCTGAAGTACCCAGGGTGTCTTTGCTTTGGTAAGGGAGTGTTGGGTGGCATGTGTAGCTGCAGATTCACATGTTGTGCATAGTCCGCCGTCTGGTGTTGGGTCGGAGTGTTACAAGTTGTTTTTCTTCGAAGAAGTCTTTTCGAGTCACGAGACCGAGGGACTCCTCCTCCTTTGTTCCATTGCGCATGGGCGTCGACTCCATGTTAGATTGTTTTTTTTCCGCCATCGGGTTCGGACGTGTTCCTTTTCGCTCCGGGTTTCGGGACGGAAAGATAGTCATAACTTCGGAAAACTACGTCGGTATTGTTTCGTTCGGTATCGGGTTAGAATAGAATCTACACCGAATCGTGAAGAGCTCCGGTAGCCCTTCGGGGTAATTTCGATCCCCCATCGGGGCCTGGTCGGCCCGACCGCGTGTAACATCGACACTGATGGAACGGACCCCGTTCCGATTCTGTCCTAAATGCCACAATAAATATCCATATACAGACCAACATTTGGTCTGTAACTTGTGCCTGTCGCCCGAGCACAGGGAAGAGACGTGTGAGGCCTGTCGTGCGTTTCGGTCCCGAAAAACGCTCCGTGAACGGCGAGCCAGAAGATTACAGATGGCGGCCACGCCGACAGGACAACGAGGGTTCGAGGAACAAGGAGAAGAAGAGGAAGCCTTCTCCATTCATGAATCGGACTCGGAAGAATTCGACGTCGAAGAAACCGTGAGTAAGACGTCGAAGCAAGCACCACACAAGAAAACAGACAAGGCCCAGGGGACGCCACTGCCAACAGGCCATGGCTCAACCCATAAAGTAGGTGACCGTCCATCGGCACCGAAAAAGGCCGAACCAGTGCCGAGATCGTCCGACTCGGGTCGAGACACAGGCACGCAGCAATCTCGGGACCGAGACAGTGCTGCCGAAAAAGATCGACGCCGAGACAGCGGAACCGAAGCTGCTCGACGCAGAGACAGCGGCACCGAGGATGATCGACGCCGAGAAGGCTCGACTCCGAAAAAGAGGAAATTCTCCTCGGAGCCGAAAACAAGCAAAGACACAGTTTCGGTGCCAAAACGACCGGCACCCGAACCGACTGCCAGCTCGTATTCAGAGGAACAATCACTGTCCTCTCAAATGCGCAAACACAGATTTGAGGAAGAGTTGCAGACCACTGACGTGGACCACACACAAAAGCGGATTTTCATACAAAGTGGGACGGGGAAAATCAGCACCCTTCCCCCAATCAGGAACAAACACCACAAACAAAAGTGGTTAAAAAGGTAACCCCGCCACCCTCTCCTCCACCTGTAACTCATATATCACCGGCACAGACTCCGTCACATTCACCGGCTCATACCACCATGAGCCAAGATGACCAAGACGCTTGGGACCTATACGACGCCCCAGTATCAGACAATAGTCCTGAGTCGTACCCTACCAAGCCCTCACCACCTGATGACAGTACAGCGTATGCACAGGTGGTAGCTAGGGCAGCAGAGTTTCATAACGTGTCGTTACACGCAGAACCTGTCGAGGATTACTTCCTTTTCAACACCCTCTCTTCCACCCATAGCACCTACCAAAGCCTGCCTATGCTTCCAGGAATGCTAAGGCACGCAAAGCAGATCTTCAAAGAACCTGTCAAGAGTAGAGCGATAACTGCAAGGGTGGAGAAAAAATATAAAGCACCGCCCACGGACCCTATTTTTATCACCTCACAGCTGCCACCAGATTCAGTCGTGGTAGGGGCAGCTCGCAAGAGAGCCAACTCGCACACATCAGGCGAGGCACCACCTCCGGATAAGGAGAGCCGCAAGTTCGACGCAGCTGGGAAAAGGGTCGCAGTACAAGCTGCAAACCAGTGGCGCATCGCCAACTCTCAGGCGCTCCTAGCGCGATATGATAGAGCACATTGGGACGAGATGCAGCATCTCATCGAGCATCTACCCAAGGAATTTCAAAAACGGGCAAAACAAGTGGTTGAGGAGGGACAAAACATCTCCAGTAACCAAATACGCTCCTCTATGGACGCAGCGGACACAGCTGCAAGAACAATAAATACCGCACTAACCATAAGAAGGCACGCATGGTTGCGCACATCTGGCTTTAAACCGGAAATACAGCAAGCGGTGCTCAATATGCCGTTCAATGAACAATTGTTTGGACCCGAAGTCGACACGGCAATTGAGAAATTGAAAAAGGACACTGACACAGCCAAGGCCATGGGCGCACTCTATTCCCCGCAGGGCAGAGGCACTTTCGGCACCTTCCGCAAAACAACCTTCAGAGGGGGGTTTCGGGGTCAAGCCACACAAGCCAGCACCTCACAATCAACACCGTCTACATACCAGGGACAGTACCAAAGGGGAGGCTTTCGGGGCCAGTACAGAGGAGGACAATTCCCTAGAAACTGGGGAAAATTTCAAAGTCCAAAAACCCCTCCAACCAAACAGTGACTCACAAGTCACTCAACCCCTTCACACAACACCAGTGGGGGGAAGACTAAGTCAGTTTTACAAATCTTGGGAGGAGATAACAACAGACACTTGGGTCTTAGCAATTATCCGACATGGTTATTGCATAGAATTTCTCCAACTCCCTCCAGATGTCCCACCAAAAACACAGAATATGTCAAAACAACATCTAGACCTTCTAGAACTAGAAGTTCAAGCATTACTGCAAAAGGACGCAATAGAATTGGTACCATGTACACAAAGAAACACGGGAGTTTACTCACTGTACTTTCTAATACCAAAAAAGGACAAAACACTGAGACCAATCCTAGATCTCAGAACACTAAACACCTACATCAAATCAGACCACTTTCACATGGTCACGCTACAAGACGTGTTACCACTGCTAAAGCAACAAGACTACATGACAACCTTAGATCTAAAGGACGCGTATTTCCACATACCGATACATCCCTCGCACAGGAAATACTTAAGGTTCGTATTCAAAGGAATACATTACCAATTCAAGGTGTTGCCGTTCGGTATAACAACCGCACCAAGAGTATTTACAAAATGCCTGGCAGTAGTAGCTGCACACATCAGAAGGCAGCAAATACACGTATTCCTGTACCTAGACGATTGGCTAATCAAGACCAACTCCCTAACAAAGTGTTCACACCACACGGATTATGTCATACAAACCCTCTACAAACTCGGTTTCTCCATCAACTATACAAAATCTCACATTCTGCCATGCAAAACACAGCAATACTTAGGAGCAACAATCAACACAACAAAGGGAATAGCCACTCCAAGTCCACAAAGGGTTCAACATTTTCACAAAGTTATACAAGCCATGTATCCAACACAAAAAAAATACAAGCAAAGATGGTATTAAAACTCCTAGGCATGATTTCCTCATGCATAGCCATTGTCCCAAACGCAAGACTGCACATGAGGCCCTTACAACAGTGCCTAGCATCACAATGGTCACATGCACAGGGTCACCTTCTAGATCTGGTGTTGATAGACCGCCAAACATACATCTCGCTTCTATGGTGGAACAGTATAAATTTAAACAAGGGGTGGCCTTTCCAAGACCCAGTGCCACAATACGTGATAACAACAGATGCTTCCATGACAGGGTGGGGAGCACACCTCAGTCAACACACCATCCAAGGACAATGGGACGTACATCAAACAAAGCTGCATATAAATCACCTCGAATTGTTAGCAGTATTCCTAGCGTTGAAAGCATTTCAACCCATCATAACCCACAAATACATTCTTGTCAAAACAGACAACATGACAACAATGTATTATCTAAACAAACAAGGGGGAACACACTCGACACAGCTGTGCCTCCTGGCACAAAAGATATGGCAATGGGCAATTCACAACCACATTCGCCTAATAGCACAATTTATCCCAGGGATCCAAAATCAACTAGCAGACAATCTCTCTCGGGATCACCAACAGGTCCACGAATGGGAGATTCACCCCCAAATTCTAAACACTTACTTCAAGATTTGGGGAACACCTCAAATAGACCTATTTGCAACAAAAGAGAATGCAAAATGCCAAAACTTCGCATCCAGGTACCCACACAGGCAGTCTCAAGGCAATGCTCTATGGATGAACTGGTCAGGGATATTTGCGTACGCTTTTCCCCCTCTCCCTCTCCTTCCATATCTAGTAAACAAATTGAGTCAAAACAAACTCAAACTCATACTAGTAGCACCAACATGGGCAAGACAACCTTGGTACACAACACTACTAGACCTGTCAGTAGTACCCCATGTCAAGTTACCCAACAGGCCAGATCTGTTAACACAACACAAACAACAGATCAGGCATCCAAACCCAGCATCGCTGAATCTAGCAATCTGGCTCCTGAGATCCTAGAATTCGGACATTTAAACCTCACCCAAGAATGTATGGAAGTCATAAAACAAGCTAGAAGACCATCCACTAGACACTGCTACGCAAGCAAATGGAAAAGATTTGTTTGCTACTGCCATAATAAGCAAGTTCAACCATTACATGCATCTCCAAAGGATGTAGTGGGATACTTACTACATTTACAGAAATCAAATCTAGCCTTCTGATGGATACAACTACCTGTGGATTCCTCACCTCATGAATACTCCCATGGCGCCAGCATTCTACGGAAATCTTCTTACTAGTCTCTGCACGTCGACGAGGACGTCACTGTCTCGCACGCGACGCCGTCTGACGTCATACAGGCAATAAGAGGTCCTCGACGACGTGCGGACGTCAGTTCCCTTTTTTCCGTGCATTCGAAACGGTTATCTTCGAGGGAGTAACTGTTACTCTTGCGGTTACAGTGTATATCTTGCTGCGTAGTCTTTCGCTGTGGAAATAATGTCGCAGAGAAAGTCTGGATTTAAGCCTTGTCGTGAGTGTGGAGGCAAGATGTCGGTGACGGATCCTCATTCCGATTGCCTTTGGTGTTTGAGCTCCGACCACGACGTCTCGACTTGTGATTCGTGTCAGCACATGAATCCGAAGGCCATTAAAGAACGTGAGGCGAAGCGGTTTATGGCCAAGTCAAAGGAGAAGCATCACAAGAAAAAGTCTTCTCCAAGACATCGGCGTCATCGAGACTCCCGGCGCCGTAGAGAATCTCGGCGTCATTCAGGGGAGGCTCGTTCCAGGTCTCCGGATCGGCGCCGGAGGACATGGGAGGTCAGCCCCACGGTGACGCCGCATCCTTCGACGCCGTTGCTCTCTCCGACGTCTCCAACTTCGCCTGGACAGGCGTCGGTGATTGAGGTATTGGAGCCTCAGGTGTTTTCTCCGGCGCAGACGCCGAGGCCGGCGTCGGGGTCGCCTCCGAGTCAGGCACCCCAGTATCCGGCTTTTCCCACCCCTGGAGCCGATAGTTTCGCATTCTTGAATGCGATGTATGCCATCTTCCAACAGATGGCTCCAGGGGGTGCTCCGGCTGGGCCTTTGGCCTTTTCTTTGGGTGATCCTGCGCCTCTTCGGCCGGCACCCTTTATGCCCTTTCTCCCGTTTGGGAACGTGGGCTCGGCGCCAGTGTCGGCGCCGGTGGCCGCTCCGATGGCTTCGGAGGGATTGGCCCCAGGGATTTCCATCCCGTCGACGTCGAGGTTTCGGCCTGTGACTCCGGTGGGTCCATCCGTTTCATCTGCTCTTCAGTCGGCGCCGAAGTTACCTGTGGCGCCGGATGCGGCATCGGTGGCTTCGGAAGATCGGCGCCGATCTCCGACTTCGGCGGAGGTGTTGTCGACTCCGCGGATTGAGCAACGACTGCATTCAAGGAGGCGTGCTCTCTGGGTACTAGAGGAGCAGGAGTACCAACGAGCCCTAGAGGAAGGAGAACTAGAGGACTCGGGTGATGGGCTGCGTGGACTGGAGTCGGCCAGTGGGCTGGACACTTCCCCTGAGTGGGACCTTTCGTCCCCGGGGGAATGTACCGAGGAAGCTGCTTCCTTTCATACAGTGGTACGGAAGGCAGCTAGTTTTTTGGACCTGCCTTTGCCGGTGGTGGAGGCGAAACAAAACCTTTTGACAGAGGTGTTGCATCCGGCCTCAGCCGCGGCGGAGCCTCTATTACCTTTTAATGACGCTCTGCTGGATCCGGTTTTAGAGGTGTGGAAGAAGCCGGCATCTTCCCCAGCAGTTCACAGAGCCGTGGCCAGGAGGTATCGGACGGCTCCAACTGATCCTGGTTTCCTATCTAGGCACCCTACGCCGGAGAGCTTGGTTGTGCAGGCCTCCTGTTCGTCCAAATCAGCGCCTGGTTCTTTCCCGACGGTGCCTGGGGACAGAGACTCAAAAAAGCTAGAGGCGCAGTCGAAGAAGATTTTTTCGTCCTGCAGTCTGGCGTTAAAAGCCACTAATGCGACCTGTATCCTGGGGAGGTATATTCATGCTCTGATGGATGACATCTCCTCTTCGTTTACAGAGCTTCCCCAGGGTCTTTTGGATCTTGTCTCTGATGCCCAGGCTGCTGCGACCCAAATTATCCAGACGGGACTGGATACCACCGACTCGGTAGCCAGAGCAATGGGCACAACTGTGGTGGAAAGGAGACAGGCCTGGCTACGTAACTCGGGCTTTTCGGCAGATGTACAGTCCACATTGTTGGATCTCCCGTTTGATGGGGACAAACTGTTTGGGGCTAAGGCTGATTCGGCCTTGGAACGTTTTAAGGAGAGCAGGGCCACGGCTAAGTCGTTGGGACTCCAAGCTCCTTCTTCCACGGCCTCTTCCAGATTCTTCAGGAGGTTTCGTGGATTTGGGCGTGGCTCTTCCTCCTCTTCCTTTCGGGGAAGATATCAGCAACCTGCCTCTTCCCACCCCTATAGATCTTTTAGGGGGAGGGGTAGGGTCCGCACCAGGGGAGCCTCTCAGCAGCACTCTGCCTCTTCCTCATCCTCTGGCGGGGTGCAGCAGGGGAAGCAGCCTTAGGCTTCCACCATTTCCTACTCACTCCTCTCCTGTAGGGGGAAGATTACAGCATTTTCTCACCAAATGGGAGACTGTTACGTCGGACACTTGGGTTCTCAGTGTTGTGGGAAAAGGCTACACCCTTCCCTTTCGGGAGTTTCCGCCCCTCATCCCGCCCCGCCCTTCGTATTGTTCACAAGAACACCTCCTGTTGCTAGAACAGGAGGTGGAAGTCCTCCTTTTAAAGGGCGCGGTGGAGTTGGTCCCAGAGCAGGAAAGGGGTCAAGGAGTTTACTCAAGGTATTTCCTGATTCCCAAGAAGGATGGTCGTTTGAGACCAATTCTGGACCTGAGGATCTTGAATTGGTTCCTCAAGCAGGAAAAGTTCAAGATGCTGACCCTAGCACAGGTGCTTTTGGCGTTGAACATGGAAGACTGGATGGTGTCTGTCGACTTGCAGGATGCTTACTTTCATATCCCGATACTTAAGTCACACAGGAAGTATCTCCGGTTTGTGGTGGGATCGCAACACTACCAGTTTGCGGTCCTTCCGTTTGGTCTTACTTCAGCACCTCGAGTCTTCACGAAGGTGATGTCGGTGGTTGCGGCAGAGCTCAGAAGGAAGGGGATAGCAGTATTCCCTTACTTGGACGATTGGTTGATCAAAGCCAAGTCCCCGGAGCTTGTGTTGCGTCATCTGCAGTCAACAACCCAGTTGTTGTTCGACCTGGGCTTTTCGGTGAACGAGCCCAAATCTCACCTGGAGCCCTCTCAGCGCCTCCTGTTCATAGGGGCAGTACTGGATACGACATTGGGTCGGGCCTTTCCTCCGCCTCAGCGGATTCAAGATATTCAGGATTTGGTTCCAATGTTTCGAAACGGAGCGGTAGTTCCAGTCCTCAAGGTCCTTCGTCTGCTCGGTCTTTTTGCCTCCTGCATTCTGTTGGTCACGCATGCTCGCTGGCACATGAGGGCTCTTCAGTGGTGCCTCCGAAGGCAGTGGTCTCAACACAGAGGGGATCTAGAGGGTACTGTCAAGATCTCCAGAGATGCTGCTGTGGATTTGAAGTGGTGGATTGCAAGCAACAATCTTTCACAAGGAAAACCGTTCCAGCAGTCGCCACCAGTGGCCACAGTCATAACGGATGCTTCCACTCTAGGGTGGGGAGCTCATCTGGGGGATCTGGAGATCAAAGGTCTTTGGTCTCCAGAGGAACAGATTTTTCACATCAATCTGTTAGAGTTACGGGCTGTACGTCTGGCTCTCAAGGCCTTCCTCCCTTCCCTTCGTGGTCAGTCGGTACAGGTCCTAACGGACAATACTACCACGATGTGGTACATAAACAAGCAGGGAGGAGTGGGGTCGTACCTTCTCTGCAGAGAAGCTCTTCGACTATGGTCCTGGGCAAAGGACCATCGGATTTGCTTGATAGCAAACCATCTGGCCGGAGTCTTGAACGTGCGTGCGGATAGTCTCAGTCGCCACTTCTCGGCAGACCACGAGTGGCGTCTCCATCCAGATCAAGTCCGTTTAATCTTCCAGAAGTGGGGGTTTCCTCGGGTAGATCTGTTCGCCACTCGAGAGAACGCGCATTGTCCGTTGTTCTGCAGCCTTCAGTATCCGATGCAGGAAGCATTGGGGGACGCGTTTCAAATGACCTGGTGCGGCCAGTTGCTTTACGCGTTTCCTCCCATACCCTTGATTCCTCGAGTATTGAGGAAGATTCGCCAAGACCGGGCTCTAGTAATCGTAATAGCTCCGGATTGGCCAAGGAGGGTGTGGTACTCCGACCTTCTCCAACTCTCAACGTGCCCGCCGCTCCGTCTCCCTTTCAGGGCAGACCTCCTCTCGCAGTCGCAGGGGCAGGTTCTACACCCCAACCTCCAGAGTCTGCACCTACATGCCTGGAGATTGAACGGGGCAACCTGAGTTCCTTCTCTCTCCCGCCTGAGGTAGTGGATGTTATATTAGCGGCCAGGCGACACTCCACTAAATCTATCTACGCTAATAGGTGGTCTAAATTTGTTGCGTGGTGTGGAGAGAGGCAGATTGATCCTTTACAAGCTCATCTATCGGACGTTTTGTCTTTTGCTCTATCTCTGGCGCAGAAAGGTTGTGCAGTGGCTACCATTAAAGGTTATTTATCGGCCTTGTCAGCCTTCATATGTCTTCCAGACCAACCATCTTTATTTAAATCCCCTATTGTTATCAGATTCTTGAAAGGTCTTCTAAATCAATATCCTCCAAAGCCATTCGTTATGCCGCAATGGGATTTGTCCTTAGTCCTGACTTTCCTTATGGGGTCCCCTTTTGAACCTATGCATTCTTGCCCCTTAAGGTATTTGTTTTTAAAAACAGTCTTCCTGATAGCTATAACATCAGCAAGGAGAGTGAGTGAGTTGCAGGCCTTATCAGTAAAACCCCCTTATACAACTTTTTATGGGGATAAGGTGGTGTTGAGGACCAAGGCTGCTTTCCTCCCGAAGGTTGTTTCACCCTTCCATTTGGCTCAGGCAATTACTTTGTCCACGTTCTATCCTCCGCCTCATCCTTCCAAAGAGGAAGAAAGACTGCACCGTCTGGATCCAAAGAGAGCGTTGAGCTTCTTTATCAATAGAACAAAGGATTTCAGGCTGGAGGATCAGCTGTTTATTGGATACGTGGGCAAGAGGAGAGGAAAGGCAGTCCACAAGAGAACACTATCCAGGTGGGTTGTTCTTTGCATTAAAATATGTTACTCTTTGGCAAAGAAGGATCCTCCTGAGGGCATTAGAGCTCATTCCACCAGAGCTAAGTCGGCCACTTCGGCCTTAGCCAGAGGTGTTCCTGTGGTCGACATCTGCAAGGCCGCAACTTGGTCGTCCCTTCACACTTTTGCAAAACATTACTGTTTAGATTCTGAGGTTAGAAGGGACGGCCATTTTGCACGGTCAGTGCTGCAGGATTTCTTGGTTTGACCATTTAGGCACCCACCGCCGGGCGTGGTACTGCTTTGGGACTCTATTCATGAGGTGAGGAATCCACAGGTAGTTGTATCCATCAGAAGAACGAGTTACTTACCTTCGGTAACGACTTTTCTGGTGGATACATTAGCTACCTGTGGATTCCTCACGGTCCCACCCGCCTCCCCGTTGCCTTTATGGTCTTGCCAAGTAATCCTTGAGTGCGCTCCTCTTGATCTTTGAGGGTGCAATAGATGTGTATATATATAATATATTTATATATATATATGGGTATATGTGTATATATTTTTATGTATATACTTGGTGTGTGTATATATTTTTAAAAGAAAGAGTTTTATATATATATATATATATATATATATATATGTACATAAAAAAGATTTACAGTTATTCATTCAATGTGGTGTATTTTTACAATATAATGGATGTTGCTTTGTTCTTTCATTGCATTGCCTGGTTGTTCTCATGCACGTAAAAAATGATTGGTACTGACGTCCGCACGTCGTCGAGGACCTCTTATTGCCTGTATGACGTCAGACGGCGTCGCGTGCGAGACAGTGACGTCCTCGTCGACGTGCAGAGACTAGTAAGAAGATTTCCGTAGAATGCTGGCGCCATGGGAGTATTCATGAGGTGAGGAATCCACAGGTAGCTAATGTATCCACCAGAAAAGTCGTTACCGAAGGTAAGTAACTCGTTCTTCTCTTCCATAAAAATACACCTCGCAGCAATATCTGCATACCTGCAGATTACCCATTCAACTTCACTATTTAGGATACCTGTCATTAAAGCGTTTATGGAAGGCCTAAAAAGAATTATACCACCAAGAACACCACCTGTTCCTTCATGGAACCTCAACATCGTCTTAACAAGACTCATGGGCCCACCTTTTGAACCCATGCACTCTTGCGAAATGCAATTCTTAACGTGGAAGGTTGCATTTCTCATTGCCATCACATCTCTAAGAAGAGTAAGTGAAATTCAGGCGTTTACTATACAAGAACCTTTTATTCAAATACACAAAAATAAGGTAGTCCTAAGAACCAATCCTAAATTTTTGCCCAAAGTTATTTCACCGTTCCACTTAAATCAAACGGTAGAACTACCAGTGTTCTTCCCACAGCCAGACTCAGTAGCTGAAAGGGCACTACATACATTAGACATCAGAAGAGCATTAATGTACTACATTGACAGAACAAAAGAAATTAGGAAAACAAAACAACTGTTTATTGCATTTCAAAAACCTCATACAGGAAACCCAATATCAAAACAGGGTATAGCCAGATGGATAGTTAAGTGCATCCAAACCTGCTACCTCAAAGCAAAGAGAGAGCTGCCCATTACACCAAGGGCACATTCAACCAGAAAGAAAGGCGCTACCATGGCCTTCCTAGGAAACATTCCAATGAACAAGATATGTAAGGCAGCCACATGGTCTACGCCGCACACATTTAATAAGCACTACTGTGTAGACGTGCTATCCGCACAACAAGCTACAGTAGGTCAAGCCGTACTAAGAACTTTATTTCAGACTACTTCCACTCCTACAGGCTGAGCCACCGCTTTTGGGGAGATAACTGCTTACTAGTCTATGCACAACATGTGTATCTGCAGCTACACATGCCACCGAACTGAAAATGTCACTTACCCAGTGTACATCTGTTCGTGGCATTAGTCGCTGCAGATTCACATGTGCCCACCCGCCTCCCCGGGAGCCTGTAGCCGTTTGGAAGTTATCTTCAACATTTGTATATTTGTAAATATATTACTTAAACCTTATTTGGTACATACTTATTCATTCCATTGCATGGGCACTATTACTAACATACACAACTCCTACCTCACCCTCTGCGGGGAAAACAATCTAACATGGAGTCGACGCCCATGCGCAATGGAACAAAGGAGGAGTCCCTCGGTCTCGTGACTCGAAAAGACTTCTTCGAAGAAAAACAACTTGTAACACTCCGACCCAACACCAGACGGCGGACTATGCACAACATGTGAATCTGCAGCGACTAATGCCACGAACAGATGTACACTGGGTAAGTGACATTTTCATTTCAGAAGAATGTATGTAAAAATAAAACAGTCCGGTGGTCTTTGTCCTTGCACACTTGGGTCTTGTCAGAGTTCTGGAAGTTGTTGCTGAAGAGGTGGCGGTCTGCTGTAAAGTGCACTCGTGGTTTGGTCGCAGACCTGTTGAATAAGGGCTGGGGGTTGTAGATTAGCTTTAGAAAAATATACATCGCTGTTTAGTCTCAGGAGTTTCTTGTGCCTTTCTTTTTACATGTTTTGTGCATTTATTTTGGCAGTGGCCCCAGTTGGAGCAACTATTTTAGGGAGCGGTGAGTGTTGTAGCTATGGGTCGCCTGAGTTTTATTTTATGGTTCATTTGGTCCTCTCCTCTTACCAGGGTAGGGGAGAGTGTTTCTACTGGGTGATCTTCTTTGGGTTATTCCTTAACTCTTATTCCTAATGTGTATGCTTTACCGATCCGGATGGAACCTTTTGATCTACACGTGCATTGAGCGATGTGAAAGGAAGGGGGCGTGACGCAGTTTGAGGATTGCTGATGGTTGCAACGTGCTTTGAGGACACAAGTATGCCCGGCTAGTTCCTGCACGTGGCATGCAGTTAGGTTCTTCTTAAAGGAGGTGTTTTTGTCCACGCCCCTTTTCTGGAAAGTTTCCTTTGGGTTACTTATGGTCAGCTTATGAAAGTGCCTTTTGAGCCCATTCACAAGGGGGACATCAAATATCTTACATGGAAGGTGGCGCTCCTTATCACGCTTACGTCTGCGCATCAATGCTTGTAAAATACAAGCATTCACAATACAGGAACCTTTTTTACAATTTAGAGAAGTCATATTACGCACCAAACCTAAATTTTTACCCAAGGTCCCCTCGGACTTTCATCTCAATGAACCTGTGGTATTGAAAACGTTCTTCCCTAAGCCACAAACTGAGGCCGAAAGGTTTCTTCACTCGTTAGATCTGAAGAGATGTCAAATTTTATCTAGAAAGGTCGACATTTTTCTGGAAAACAAACCAACTTTTCATAGCTTACAGTAACTCTAGAAAAGGGCTCCCAGTGACCAAACAGACTATTTCTCGCTGGATTACAAGTGCAATAATTCATTGCCATAGGAGCGCTAGTGTACCTTGAGACTCTAAAGTACACGCACAATCAACTAGAGCCCTTTCCACATCCTGTGTGTTATTTTCAGGAGTGTCATTACCGGACATCTTCCGAGCTGCAACGTGGAAAAAGGTGCACAATTTCACGAGACATTACTGCTTGGACACTGAAACGATCAGGGATGCAAAGGTTGGACAGGCTGTACTAGGGCATCTGTTCCAATGAAGGTGAGCGAGTCTGGTATTACGCACCATCCACTTTCTTACTGTCTATATGCACATTTTCAATAATTTTGTAGTTCTTCTGTAATATATATAGCTAATCATGACTGTTAGAATGCCCATATTCTTTTATCATGTTAGAATGTTTATATAGCTAACTACAGAAAATGTGCTACTTACTGCTTGCTATTCTGATTCAAGCATGTAAATCTATGAAAGTTCCAATACTGGAGTAAGAAATAAGTTACTTACCTGTAACTGTAGTTCGTCAGTATTGGAAACCTTCATAGATTCACATGCGATCCACCCGCCTCCCCTGGCGAGCTTAACTGAGGCGAGCTTACCTTCATTCTCTCAGTGTTTTCTATATTACAACACTAGTGCTTGGAAAATATGAGGGAAGGCAGCTCTTCACAGGAGGGTTCTTGAGGGTGGTGTAACCTGGTTGGTGGATTCTAGAGTTCGGTCCTTTTTTTACAAAATGACTGTGAAATGTTACTAAGCTAAAGGCCTAATGCATGTAATGTATATCTACATTGGAACATGGCTTTTGTATAACACCGGGGACTCCTATCTTGACGACGGGGAAGGGTTCAGGCATGTGAATCTATGAAAGTTTCCAGTACTGGAGAACTACAAGTACAGGTAAGTAAATTATTTGTTAGTCAACGTGACTTTTGGGATGCGGCATCTGGAAAACACTGTGTTAGTCTGCTCTCCAATGCGGCTGCTGAGCAGACTCTTGACATCACTTGTTGATAGGTTTATTCCTGTTGTGATTTCTCAAAGCATGAGATCCATTTTCCTGCCTCGTCCATCAATGGGGGTATTTTAATCTATCTTTGCCGAGGAACACATAGATGGTCCCTGATATGCACTTCTGTAACAACAGGTATATTTTGACTTGGAGCGGCTCCGCAGGTTTTTCATCAACGTAGCAATCCCATCTTCTTGGGCATTCCTGCAAGTAGGGGAATTTCCATTTGGGATCTCCCCCTCCATGCTGGATGCAGTCTTCCGCGATGGCCATGTCCTCTGGTTCAAAGGATCCCTCCCCCAGCCAGAGTTTATCACACTGACCTTCCCTTTCGTTCCAGCGGGCCAACAGGTGGCAAAATGGTCGGGAAAAGACCTTGCCTTCTTCTCTAGACACTGTCTGTCTAGGGGCCGACCTGCGTGTTAATGGCGAGCGGCAGACCTGTTCGTCGCTGCTCTACTCATGCATGCATAAGGGTGCCATTTTGCTTCTCCTGTGCCTTAATTGGGTTTGGACTAGGCTACTCGGATCCCTTATTTCGGACTGGATTGCTGCCCGGTGGGGGGCCTCCGGGTCCCACAACCAGTGGATCGTTGTAACCTAGTGCCAGAATGGCTTGGATGGCAGGCATCAGAGTGAGCAGCTCAATGCCTACGTATGGTGGGGAGGTGCGTAAACCTTGATTGCAGGTTCTGGGTGGTTGCAGGTCTGGGCCACCTCAAAGATGGCTCACAGTTCTAACAGTGCTTATCTTTGAGCCTTCTTTTGCCTTACAAACTTGGTCTGAATTAATTAGTGTTCCCGCCTCCAGAGGTGACTGAGTCATCTGCAAACACTGCCCGTTCTCTGGCTTGTCCCCTCGCCCTTCGGTCTCTGCCATGACCAGATTCCATCACCTGCATGTCTGGTTACCCACTGGCTTTTCAAGGTCCCACTCTGCTGCATTGTCTCCAGGCACTCAGTGGTAGTCCAGTGTCTGGTCAGGGAGCAGTAGCCTCAAGAACTTCACAATTGGATAAGAATGTGCATCAGAACTCCTCTGTTGCCCCACCTGAGAACTCACAGCAGGTCGTCCTTCTATTTCACCATTACAGTCCAGCTCTAAATTAGTGTATTAATTGGTGCTCCCCACTCTCTTCACTGGAGACCTACAGTTGTGACGGCTCCTCCAAATTCAGAAGATGCAAAGCAAGCAAGGTAACAGCTTAGGTGGGAGCTCAGAAGATCGTGGCCTCCTTGGAACCCAGCCAGCTCTGCCCCTCATTATTTTGGTTTTTGACAAGTGAAACTGTTCATTATTTTAGAAGCTGTATAGGTGCATATTACCACATCTACCAGTTTCTGCTGAAAATCTGTACTGAGCTGGATCAGTGCATGTCATTGAACTCCTTTTGCTAGTCTACGATGCTAGTCTGCTCACCATGACTTTTGCATACCAGACGTCTATGCTTTTGTTTCTGTATTAACTGAAGATGCTTCAGAACAACCCTGAGATGATCTCTTAATACTATATTAGCAGAAACCGAAACCAATCGGGATTAAGGTAAATTAGTAACAGTCTGAGCTCTTCTCAATAGCAGCAGTTAAGATAAGGCTCCCTTTCAGAAATAAGGAACATTAGTGGTGCTGTGTGTGCTTTTTTAAGATCAGTAGCTGGAGGACCTGCATGTCAGGAAAGCATTACATTATTATAGGTGTACATGCCTCTAGTCCTATAACTGCAGGTGAAACTCTATATCCGTAAACTGGGTATTTTCTACAGAGCTGTCTTTTCAGTCTCACTAGTACAGAGCTCTCCCCTCTCATGATTACTGTATAGAATATATGGACAAGCCTGTGTTTCAGCCTACAAAGATGGCATGGTTAAGTAGTCTAAAAGCAAAAAGGACTAGAAGAAACGAGTTGTAGATGTGTGATCATTTGCAACTTGGTGACCCCCATGTCTGTCACTACATAATGAGAAACAAAATTCTTTAGTGTCTTTGTGATCTATGTATAGTTGCTAACAGTGACTGCAAATACGTTCCGTTGCAAACTGAGTATTTTATATTGCATGATGTATTTATTGCTGTGCAAAGTCCCTTTTAACTTGTTTGTATTGTCACCTACTAAGCAGCCAAATCCCCAATTGTTCCCATTAAAAAACAAAAAGATAAAATCTGGTATTTCTGCATAACTGTTTGTGAAAAACAAGCTTTTTGTTTGGGGTATTAAACCAAATTATTTAACTTGATTATGCTAAATTCAGTTTTCATTTTGAAATGCCAGTGTTTTCAGAGACTGGCAAGGTGATGTTTTGGTTAAAATGACTGCATTATGTAAAGCTAATACTGAGGAATAATTCATTCTGAGTTTTGGAGGTCTGGCTGAATTTGTTTGCTTGTTGTGTGACTGTATTTTCTTCACTTTGTGGAGGCATTTCGTTATTTATATTGATACCTTTCAATGATAATGTCACAACTGCTTTCTGCATGTGCAGTTGTTTGGTCCATTAAGTTTGAAGTAACTGAGCATTAGTCCTGCAATATGAGCAAGAATGTCTGGCTCTACTGCCCTAGCCTGTGATTGTGAGATTTGTCTTCCACTTTGCCCTTTCATGTAGAAACTTAGTCAGAACGTATGACTTAGAATTACACTGAGAAAAATTAAGGAAGGAATGTTCTATGTGAATTTTAACAACTGATGGTCATGTGACATTCTAGAACATTTTTTTGTCTGCATGAGATGCCTATTATATTTTCGTCAGTTTTTAGGGGAATTCATTCCATTATTTCTTTCCAACTTTATTTGGGAAGACCAAGCCACAAGAAACTTGGTGAGGGTAAGGCTTACCTGGTATACCACAAAGGTATGGCAGTATTTGATTCAGCAGTTTATTTGAAAAGTGTGCCTTAGAAGATGTTACTTGCCATCGTCCGGGGTACCAACTTGTGGTTTTCCTTGTCATAGAGAAAGCTTGTGGCTAAACCTGTTTGAGGTGCTTCATACCATGGGGATTGGTGGAAATATTTTAAAATAGAAATGGCTGCTGTACACACATGCATTAGCCAGGGTGTGCTCAGGAAAGGCTTTTTTTCTGACAAATGGCAGCTACACTGAGGGATCAGACGGGTATGTCCTCTATCCCCTTTTCTGTTTGTCCTGGCCCTTGAACCACTAGCATGCTTGCGGTAGACCAGAAGCCCATACTGGTGTATTGAAATTGGTGGCATGGTATGCATCTGATGCCCTGCTGTTCCTGAGGAACACAGACACTACCTTAACCCATGGTATCACTGCTTTGTGAGTTTGGCAATGTCTCAGGCCTCTGGATCAATTGGAACAGGTCCAGTTTGTTCCCCCTTAAGAGTATGGAAACAATGGAACACCCCTCTTATATGGGAGACTCCCTAAAATGGGAACCCGCCACTTACAAAAAATCTTGGGGTCCAGCTCTGTCACACTGATCTTGCCCTAAAAGCTAGATAAATGTGTTGTCGAGGTCCAACATACTATCTGTTTTGGCGGCGGCTCCATTACCTTCCCTTGGTCAGGTAGCCCTTAATAAAATGATGGTCCTACCCAGACTCCTGGGTTTTGTTATGTCCTCCCTTTGGTGCTTTTGGAAACTGGAATTTATTTTCTTGGCCCTTTCGGCAACTGAGATCCACTTTCTGAGAACTGATCTGGGATACACAGAGGAGACGCCTCTCAATAAAAAAGGTCATGCTTCCCCTCAACAGGGGAGAAATTCGGGTGCCCAACTCTGAGACCTATTTATCTGCCCAGCTTGTCAGTATGGCACAGTGGGCACAGATCCTGAAAGACAGAATATTTTGAACCTAATAGGCAATACAAACCTCAGAAGCAAACTGTTGGCGAGTACTAGACCAAATGACCCTTGCCATAGGGTGCTACAAATAATCTAAACTTGCTAGAACACATACACACGTAAGCTGGGAGCAAGCACTCCTTACGCCTGTGATCTACCGCTCTGGACACCTCCAGGTATGGCGTCCATGACAGTCAGTCACGCCACACATCCATAACAGCAGGCTGTTATCACTACAAAAGATGTTTTTGTATAGTGGGGGCACGCGTCTCACAGTTGTGGAACTATTGGAGAATTATGGGATCCATAGCAGTCAGTTTTTGACATACAAGGCAATGCTGGAAGCAACAAAATGTGGTGCTAGGGAATGTCCGAACCCCATAAGCTGGAGGCATTGGCTACCTACTGACTCATGGGACAAACCGCAAAGCGGAGCTGTGTATGCACAGAGTTCCGGCACCTCCTTTTTGTTTGCCCACCAACTCAATGAAAACATTGTCAAGGGAAAGGGTGGGGAAGGATATCATCGATAAAGAATTCGGACACATACTGGAACACATCAAAACGTTGTATGGGAACCCACTGTCTAAATACACACAACTTAAATACTTACACTGCATATCTATCCCTGACACGACGGGCAAAAATATACCTGGGGTGCCTGCTGTATGTCCAAGATGCCAGGCACATCTTACTGGGCATCTCTGCTTGCTATATTGCTACAGGGAAACCTCTTAACCAACAATGCTGTGGCATGCCTACTGGGTAGCTTTACTAGGCCAGCAAAAGCTAAGAACACATCCAGATTCATGGATGTGACACTGCTCCTGGAGAGGCGTGATATAGTGAGATGATGGAAGGCGCCCACACCCCCGAACTCATCCCCCAGCCAAACCTCCACACCACCCCAGGCAATAACGCAATGGCATTGAGAACTAATAAAATGGTGTACTACAGAAATAAGTGACGCAGGGACAACTAGGAAAGGGGACACCTATCACTGAGTGGGACACTTATACTATGTTGATTGGCATAGCACACTAATCACCCAAGGGGGTATCCAGGTGCTTATAAGAAGAGTCAGGCCTTCAGCAGAACTCAAGAAATGAGGAGGAGACTCCAATGTGTTGAAGGAGGTCGATCCATGTCTTGGGTGTGATGATGGAGAGTAAGGGACTTCCAGATTTTCTTCTGAGGAATGCGGGGAGTGTGTGTGATTGAGAGTGAGGCAGAGCATAGGTGTCTGGTGGGTGATTGTCAAGTGGGGCAACTATTCAGGTATTCTGGTCCTGTGTTTTTGTAGGGCTCTGTATGTGTGCTTGAGAAGTTGAATTGGCCACCCTTGCAAATCGGTTGCCAGTGTGGTGTGGTGAGGTGCGGTGTGATGTACATGAGGCATGGGAGGTCATGTATTAGTCCTGCAGCAGCGCTCTGAATAACCTGGAGTCTGTAGGAGGTCTTTGGAGATTCCAGTGTAGAGTGTGTTGCTGTAGTCCATCCTGCTCGTGAGTGCTTCTGTGACGGGCCGTCTGATGTTCTGAGACAACCATTTGAAGATCTTTTGCAGCATGCATATGATGTGGAAGCAGGAAGTTGTTTTGCTTTCACTAATGACCGAGCTGACAAAAATCTCTGGAATGCACTTCTTAGTTTAAAGAAGACATTTATTAATACTTCACCACAAGGTTCCTAAAAAAAATGAAGGAGATTAGTAGGTCGAAAACACTTGTTTAAAAATAGTCACAGCAATGAAAGGAAAATATATCAAAATGATTCTCAATTGCAATGTACACAGCAAATATATGTGATTATATTATATCATAATTGCAATGCAAAGAATAAAGTAAAAATTAATCACCGTGGGGCCTGCCAAGCTCTTCATCTTTCTCATGCCAGCAAGAAGATGACCCCATTCAACTGCGAGAAAGAGATATCAACCCTCACGGGACAAGTGTGTGTGTCAGGCATTCAACGTCTAATCCTGACCGAGGTCATGGAAATTCCCTTGTTACTGAGCAGGGCCACCTTTTATATATCGTTAAAGAATCGAAAGGGCTTTCTGGAAAAAAGCACACAAAAAAACCTCCTCTCAGATGGAAATATTCAAACATGCTGGCTACTGTAGTTCAGAGTTGGAAGAAAAATTTTGAAAACTGGCCAGCATTTCAAGGCTCTCCCTCCAAGGCCACAACTTTCCCTGCACTGAAGAAAACAAAAAATATGTACTTTCTTATCATGAACTGTTCGTGTTCGGTGGGGAAGAAATATGAAGAAACAAGCTTAGTTTGTCATGTGGAAAAAACACAGCTCAACTGCAATGTCTAGCGCCACGATAAAGCCAATAGGCAGCTAAACTGAATACAAAATGTAATCTGCAACTGGTGAACACTGAACAACTATTATGCAAAGTGGGGCAACACAAAGTCTGAGGTCAAACACATCTCTTTTCATTACAGAGGTGCACACCGTTGACTTGATCTGTCATGTTAAGCTTATCGTCTAGTACGATCCCTAGATTTCTTGCTTGGATGTTGATCCTAGCTCCGATGGACCGCACGCGGAGCCCTATGAGGAGGCCTTGCTGTGGAGACCTATGCTTCTGTCTTGTCTGATTTGAGCTTCAGGCAGTTGGTTTACACCCCAGCTGTTACTATGGTCAGGCAGTTGGTTTACACCCCAGCTGTTACTATGGTCATGCAGTTGGTGAAGTTGGTTCTAGTGGCGGTTGTGTTGCCCGTCAGAGAGACAGTGAGTTGGGTGTCAACAGCATTGGAGTTGACAGTGATATCATGTGATCAGATGATGTTGGCGAGCGGTGTCATGTTTATGTTGAAAAGGGTGGAGCTGAGGAAAGATCCTTGTGGGACTCTGCATCAGTTTCTCAGTCTCTGTTGTGAAGGGTGGTAGCCTGACTCTTAGGTTTCTTCCCATGAGGAAATAACAGATCCATTTGAGAGCAGATCCTTGTATTCCAATATCGTGTAGTTTTCTGATGAGGGTGTTTTGGGAGACAGTGTTGAAGGTCGTGAAGAGGTCAAGCCGGATGAGGGCCACGGTTTCTCCTCTGTCCAGGATGATTCGAATGTCATCCGTGGCCTCAATGAGTGCTGTTTCCATGCTGTGGTTCTTGCTGAGTTCTGATTTCGAGAACTAATAAAACTGTGTACCATAGAAATAAAGTTTATGACTTGGATACAGAGACAACTAGGAAAGGGGACACCCATCACAGAGTGGGGCAGTCCTGCTAACACTACAGGATGCGTTGTCCCCTGGACCCTAGCCAGGTGCTTAGATAACCAATAGCAAGAACCCTGCTGAACTCCTGGCAGCTTGCCTGTATCCCGAGGGGTTATTCTGAAACATACACATACAGAGGAAAGGGCAATAACCGACAAAGGGCGGCATCTGGGCGGATCACTAATAGTACACAACTGCCCAAATAAACACTAGCAAAACATAGGGCAATGAGATAACTGAAGGTAGCTGGAAAGAAGTTGCACACTGGTAGACAGATATAACAAATAGCAGGTGTACAAGTTAAGGTTTAATTGTTTTCTTGTACCTACATTTAAATGAAGGACTTACAATAGATACTGTTTATAGATGAAAAGTTGGAACTAATAACAAAAACAATTACCTTTGGCAACGCGTTGACCACGCATTCTTCACCTTATGAATCTCCTGATGCTAGATCTGGATTCTCCACTCTCTAGCAGGTGGCGCCTTCAGCTGTGGTTGCAAATCTGTGCTGCCTCCAGACATAATGACATGGAGCTACATATATACCCCACCCCTGTGCACTTAATTCAGTTTATTTATTGTTTCCCTCAGACACTGAGAGTGACTGCCAGATTACGAAAATTGACAATTTGTCAATCTGATTTGAATACTTAACAAAAGTCCTTTCCACAGAACCAGGGAGTTGGGCAGGTAGTAAGGAATATATGGGTAGAGTATCCTCCAAAATAGTGTTAATATAGATAAGTATCTTACTCTTCAGATCAATACTTCTAACCCCAGATTCTTCACCTTACAAATTAGTGCCAAAGCAATGCCCTCTCAAAAGATCGAGCAGGCCAGATGACCCTTTCAGTGAATCTGGTAGTTACTACTGTAGTGTCTGGTGTGGATTGATGCCCAGGTTGCTGCCTGCCAGATAATATCCAAAATAACCCATTCCATGCCAAAGCTGGAGTTGCAGCATTTAGTTGAACAGTTTAAAATCGAAGGCCTTCAGGAGAGACCCTTTTTGCCAAGGCATAATACAGTTTTATACAAAGATTAGTCTCAGCCACATTTCCTTTCTTCATGCCGGCAAATCCAATGGAAAGTTGATCGACTACCTTGCACTTAGTCCTATCAGTTTAGAAGCTAAATGTCCTTGTGCATCCAACCAGTGTAGCCTTTTTTCCTCCTTAGAGGAATGTGGTGGGAAGCGTGGCGAAGTCCCCCCATATAAAAGGGCGATACCGCCTTTGAAAGAAGTGATGCACAAGTCCTAAGTAGCAGCTTGTCAGGAAAGGAGGTAGGGCACATAGGTTGGACTGACAACACTTGCAGCCCTATACCTGATAGAGACTTCTAGTTGCAGATTCCTTAACTTAGAATTTCCCCCAGGCATCAGACTGGATCTGGATATTTTTCTTCGAGCAGTACTCCTGCGCGCGGTTAGTTGGCATCGTTTAATTACATCACGGTCGCATTTAGGCACCACCCTGTTGTGCTGACGTCTGTTCATTTCTTTCCGCTTCAGCCTACGCGCAGATCCGGAGAAGAGCAACCCCAGTCGTTTTTTTGACTACGACATTTTGTCAAATTTGATTTTGACGAGTTTTGGTTTGCATCGAGGGATGCCCCGTAAAACCGGTTTCACACCCTGCGACTCCGGTCACCGCATGATGTCGGTGACTGATCTGCACCTTGTGTGCCTCTGTTTGGAGCGCGACCACGACTCGAAGTCGTGCTCCGAGTGTTGGACCATGAACCCGAAAGCTTTGAGGGAGCGGTCCCTAAAGCTCATGGCGGTCTGACGCGCGACTCCGCATTGTTCCAGGTCCCATTCGAGAGGAGGGTCAGGAGACCGGTCGCTGAGTCACCACCATTCATCTTCGTCCAAGTCATCTAGACATTCCGGCGCTGGCATGGACTGGGTACAGGATTTGGGTGATGCCAGTGGGTTGAACACCTCCCCTGATACTGGCATGTTTTCTCCCTGTACTGCGGCTACGGAGGAGGGAGCATCATATTCTATGGTGGTGAGAAGGGCTGCTGAGGTTTGGAACTATGAGCTTCCTTCTGTGGATGTCAGGCCTAACCTCCTGACCGAAGTGTTTCAGCCTGGGGCCTTCAACTTGGAACCCCTTCTGCCCTTCAACGAAGCGCTTACGGACGTCCTACTGGAAACCTGGTCCAAACCCAGCACAGGGGCTCCTGTGAATAGGACGGTTGCCCGCCAGCATCGGCCTGCGCCGAATGACCCAAATTTCCTTACCCTCTGCCTGAGAGCCTTGTCATCCAGGCTTCATCATCCTCTGGTGTATTCCCTACCGCCCCCCTCACCCCCCCGGGACAGGGAATCAAAAAGACTGGGCAATTTTGGGAAGGAGATGTTTTCTTCTGCCAGTCTAGTGCTGCGATCCGTGAACACTGCATGCCTTTTGGGCCGCTATTCCCAAGTGCTACCTCAAGTTCTGCAAGACGCTCAGAACATTCTTTCCCAAGCCATGAAAGATGGGAAAGACTCAGCCAAGTTCATGATACTTTGTGGACGGGATACGACCGACTCACTGGGCAGATCGGTTGCATCTGTCGTAGTTTGGACTCTTGCTCTAGGCAAGACTGCTGGTTTAAGGATGACAGTACTTATGTTTGTAGGTGACTATGCCTATCCTATCACAAGTCGCAGCTGTCATCCCAACCCATCCGGCTAACTAGCAGCACCTCACCAAAAACCCAAATAGTAAGAGGTGATTTGTGGCTGCCTTCACGCATGGACTCAAGAGTATGACATCTCAGGGAGTGTGGTGGTTAAACAGAGATTACCCCTTTCTCAAAGATACATCATGTCTCAACCAAACACATGCAATAATGAAGATGCAGTAAAGTTTCAATAGGTTTTATTTAACACAACTGCAATCTGCGATATGTTGCATGGGCTGCAATGATTAGGTTAATGAACAGTGCAAGAAACAGAATTGTAAAGACAAGAGTCATTATTACAAAGACCCCCACCATCTTGCAATAACATGAAAAGACATAAGGTGTGTAATATGTCCTAATACCTTATCATAATAGGCCTAACCTCCCTAAAGGAGAGCTGGGTATGTTAAACCTAATCTGCCAATGCCATGTCTATGAGAGGAGCCCCCAACCCTCGTTAACTTGGAATGAGGTCTCTATCTCAGACTCCGTAGGTACACGAAGACTGGGTCAGCGTCAAGACGACATGCAGCATCGATGTCAGTGATGGTGGCGATGCCCTCTGGTCGGAATCCCTCTGATTATCTGTCTAAAGTGTGATGTATTTTTACAGATCTACTTGGACCCCTGACGTACGTGTGTTCCCAAACAATAGATAACAGGCATGCTTGGGGCGGCAATTAATAAACAATTCCCTTGAAAGCATAGAGAGGGAAAGTCCCTAAGTGTGAACACCTACTATTTGTTTGTCTTTGTCACTTGATCTTGACGCCTTAACTTGGTGGCACTGATAATGCAAAGCATAATAAGTGGCCTAACTATAAACAAGGCAGCCATCTTAGAGGAATTAAATAATTAAATGGGCTAAGACAGAGCAATCTAAGTAGGTGACGGGGCATGAGTCTGCAAGCCGAAGGCTAAGCTAACTCCTGTTATCCCATTAAAACAAACTAGGATTCACTATACATTGACGGTGGCATTGAGAAGCCACTCCTGGTTGAGGACGTCTGACTTTTCGGGGGATGTCCAGCAATCTTTGATGGACATGCCCTTTGATGGCACTCATCTCTTTGGAGACAAGGCGGACTCAGCGCTCAAGCTCTTTAAGGATTCCTGGGCTACGGCTCAGACCCTTGGCCTCACAGCCGCTCCTTGTCCCCCCACTCCTCTTCAGTCTGCCTTTAGTGGATACGGAAGGGGCACCCAACCGCGTTCATTTCCACCGGGCCACCGACCCACGCATGCTGTACAGCCCCTACGAGGACGCAGGATCCAACGAGCTCATGGATCATGGAGTCAGTGGGCCACTCAGTCCTCTCCCGACCCCTCCTCTACCTCTAAACCTTCCTAGTCCGTTGCAACATTTGGGACCAGTTGGCAGCAGTATTCGCCATCACCTTCCCCACGGACAGGTGGGTTTAACAGATCGTCCGAAGGGGCTACTCCATCTCCTTCGAGACTTCCCCTCCAGCCATGCCACCATCATTCGACCATCTATCCAAGAATCATCTGGCACTTCTCCGTGAGGAGGTCAAGGCTCTCCTGGCCAAGGGAGCCATAGAGAGGGTCCCTGTGCCAGAAGTAGGTTGTGGTTGCTATTCCCGCTACTTTCTGGTACCCAAAAAGGACAAGGGCCTTTGCCCTATCCTAGACCTCCAGTCCTTCAATCTCTTCCTCAAGAAGAAGAAGTGCAAGATGCTAACCCTAGCTCAGGTTTTTTCTGCCCTGGACCCTGAAGACTGGATTGTTGCGTTGGACTTGTAGGATGCCTATTTCCATATTCCCGTCCTGCCGGCCTACAGACGTTACCTACGATTCGTGGTAGGTCACGAGCACTTTACCAGCTCCCCTCAGGTGTTCACAAAAGTGATGTTAGTGGTTGCAGCTCCTCTGCGCAGGTTAGGGGTTACAGTCTTCCCCTACCTGGAAGACTGGCTGTTGAAGGCGGACACGCCCCTGAAAGTCGTGTCCCACCTCCAGACTACGGCAAACCACCTGCATTCGCTGGGGTTTACTATAGACTCCCTCTCAGATGCTCCCTTACCATCGGAGCTGTTCTGGAAACAGTGTAGTTTTGGGTTTATCCTCCCAAAAAGCAAGCCCAGGATATTCGGGCTATGATACCGATGTTTCAGCCTCTATCCTGGATTTCAGTGAGTATGATTCTGAGGCTGCTGGGCCTCATGGCCTCCTGCAGGTCCATCATGCCAGATGGCATATGCGGGCTCTACAGTGGGAACCTGAAGTTCCAGTGGGCGCAGCATCAGGGGAATCTCTCCGACATGGTTCAGATCTCGGAGGGAACTGCAAAAGACCTGCAGTGGTGGTTGTGAAATCCAGATTGGGTCAACGGCAGTTCCCTCTCCCTTCTCCAGCCAGATTTCACAGTAGTGACAGATAGGATGGGGCGGCCACATGGGAGAGGCAGAGACCAGAGGCCTCTGGTCTCCTGCGGAGTCTGGGCTCCACATCAACCTTTTGAAGCTCCGGGCGATCCGACTTGCATTCAAAGCATTCCTTCCCTCTCTCAAAGGGAAAATGGTGCAGATGTTTACCGACAACACCACAGCCATCTGGTATTGCAACAAGCAGGGTTGAGTGGGGTCATGGACCTTTTGTCAAGAGGCTCTTCGCCTCTGGACATGGCTGGAACGCCAGGGCATTTCCCTGGTGGTTCAACATCTGGCGGGCACTCTGAACATCAGAGCAGACAAACTCAGCCGTCAATGTATAGTCGATCACAAATGGCGCCTCCATCCGGAGGTGGCAAAAGGTCTCTTTCAGCAGTGTGGAGAGCCTTGGTCAGATCTGTTCGCCTCCGCAGAGAATGCGCAGTCATCCGTTTTGCGCTTTGGAGTTTCCAAGGCAGCCCTCGCTCGGTGACACTTTTCGTCACAAGAGGAACTCAGGCCTCCTGCATGCCTTCCCACCAATACCACTTCTGCCCAGAGTCGGAAGAAGATCAGGCAAGACCAGGCCCAAGTAATCTTGGTGGCTCCGGACTGGGCACAAAGAGTCTGGTATACTGAGCTATTGAGCATGGCCATCGATCCTCCAGTAAGACTGCCCCTTTGGGAGGATCTTCTGTCGCAGCAGCAGGGGATGGTTATCCACCCGAACCTGTCCAGTCTCCCTCTCCTTGCGTGGAGATTGAACAGCGATAGTTGACGTCTTTTGACCTTCCACCCGAAGTCTGTAATGTCATCTTGGCAGTCAGGCGTCCCTCCACCAAAACGGTATACGCCTGTCGTTGGAAGATATTTGTGGCATGGTTTATCAACAAATCTGTTGATCCCCGCTCTGCACCTCTCTGAGGTTCTCCTCTTTATTCTCCCTTTTGCCAGCAGCGCTCCGCTCTAGGCACCCTCAAGGGATATTTGTCTGCCATCTCAATCAATCAATCAGGGATTTGTAAAGCGCACTACTCACCCGGAAGATCTCAAGACGCTGGGGGGTGGGGGAGGGGGAGCTACTGGTCGAAAAGCCAGGTCTTAAGGTGTTTCCTGAAAGATCGAAGGTCATCGGTCAGGCGGAGGTGGAGTGGTAGGGAGTTCCAGGTCTTTGCTGACCGTGACTGCCTCTAACAAGGGACCCGACGCCTGGACCAAGCACCACACCCACAGCCCCCCGGACCAGAAGGAACCGAACTTCAGTGCTGGAGTGACCCCTAGGCGACCCTCTGCCTAGCACAGGTGGTGGCTGGCCCGAAAAAAAAACCTGTGCCCTGCCTGCACCACTAGTGACCCCCCGGGTCCCTCCATTGAAACCAATACAAAACCCGACGCCTGCTTTGCACACTGCACCGGCTGCCCCTGTGGCACTGAGAGTGTGTTTTGTGTGCCTACTTTTGTCTCCCACCTGACACCCCCCCCACCCCCCACACACACACACACTCAGTACTCTAGAAAAAAACCCTGGTCTGCCCCCCCGAGGACACGGGTACTTACCTGTTGGCAGACAGCAACCGGAGCACCCCTGTTCTCCATAGGCACCTATGTGTTTTGGGCACCTCTTTCACCTCTGCACCTGACCGCCCCTGAGCTGCTGGTGTGGTAACCTTGGGGGTTGCCTTGAACCCCCAACGGTGGGCTGCCTATGCCCAGGTACTGAGACTTGTAAGTGCCTTACTTACCTCACAAACTAACCAATACTTACCTCCCCCGGGAACTGTTGATTTTTGCACTGTCTCTACTTTTTAAATAGCCTATAGTAATTTTATCAAAAACTGTATATGTTATTGCTCTAATTCAAAGTTCCTAACTTACCTGTGTGGAGTACCTTGCATTTTATGTATTTACTTCAATCTTGAACTTGTGGTTCTAAAAATAAATTAAGAAAATATATTTTTCTATATAAAAACTATTGGCCTGGAGTTAAGTCTTTGAGTGTGTGTTCCTCATTTATTGCCTGTGTGTGTACAACAAATGCTTAACACTACCCTCTGATAAGCCTACTGCTCGACCACAATATAGAGCATTAGAATTATCAAATTTTTGCCACTATCTTACCTCTAAGGGGAACCCTTGGACTCTGCACACTATCTCTTACTTTGAGATAGCATATACAGAAAGAGAGATTGCTGAGGCCTTAGGGGAATATCAGGGCCTAGACTCAGCCAGTGGGCTGGACACTTTCCCGGAGTAGTATCTTTCATCTCTAAGGGAGTTTACAGAGGAAGCGGCCTCTTTCCATTCTGTGGTCAGGAAGGCGGCAAATTTCTTGGATCTTCCGTTGCTGGCTGCTGAGGTTAAAACGATATTTTGACTGAGGTCCTGCATCCTTCTTCGGCTTCAGCAGAACCCTTGCTTTCATTTAATGATGCTCTTACAGAGCCTATGTTGGAGATTTGGAGGAAGCCTGTGTCATCCCCAGCTGTGAACAGATCTGTGGCAAGACGGTATAGGGTGGCTCCGGGAGATCTGGGATTTTTGTCAAAGCATCCGACTCCAGAGAGTTGAGTAGTCCAGGCCTCATGTTCGGCACGTTCTGCACCAGGCTCCTTCCCTGTTATTCCTTCGGACAGAGAGTCCAAGAGGATGGAGCAGTCGGCCAAGAAGACTTTTTCTTCCTACAGTATGCGCCCTGAAAGCGGCAAATGCTACTTGTGTGTTAGGGAGATATGTCCACGCTCTGATGGACATGGCTAAAGCTATAGTTCCAGACTTGCTGCAGGATATGCAAGGGCAGTTTGGTGAGCTCCTGTCAGACGCTCAAAGCTGCGGCTAAGCAGATTATCCAGTCTGGTCTGGATTCTGCAGACTCAGTGGCCAGGGCGATGGGTACCTCAATCGCAACCAGGAGGCATGCGTGGTTGAGGTCGTCTAGCTTTTCTACAGATGTCCAGACCACTCTATTGGATCTGCCTTTCGATGGAGAAAAGCTGTTTGGAGCTAAAGCTGACTGTGCCTTAGAGTGCTTTAAGGACAGTAGGGCCACAGCAAAGTCTTTCACTACTACCCCTTTCAGGTCCTTTCGGAGGTTCAGGGGGTTTGGGCGTGGAGCCATTTACCGAGGGAGACCCCAGTCCACAGTCCAACAGCCTCCCATATAGATCCTTTAGAGGGCGGGGAAGGTTCGGACAAGAGGGGCCACCCAGCAGCACCCTGCATCATCCGCTTCCTCTGAGAGACAACAACAAGGTAAGCAGCCCTAGTTTTCTGCCCATTTTGAGTCACACTTCTGTAGTGGGAAGGTTACGTCTTTTTCTCCGCGAGTTAGCCACATCAGACTCCTGGGTTCTAAATATTGTGAGGAAAGGATACGCCCTTCCTTTTCAGGAGTTTCCCCCTCCCATCCCGCGTTTTGTTCAGAAGACCATCTCCTGTTGTTGCAGCAGGAGGTTCAAATCCTATTAAAAGGCGCAGTGGAGTTGGTTCCAGAGCAGGAAAGGGGTCAGGGTTGTTATACAAGATATTTCCTGATCCCCAAGAAGGATGGTTGATTGAGACTTATCCTCGATCTGAGGATTTTGAATTGGTTCCTCAAGCAGGAGAAATTCAAGATGCCTACTCTAGCGGAGTTGCTTCTGGCGTTGAACGAAGAGGATTGGATGGTGTCTGTAGACTTTCAGAATGCTTACTTTCATATCCCTGTTCTCAAGTCGCACAGGAAGTATCTCCGGTTTGTGGTGGGGTCGCAACACTACCAGTTTGCGGTCCTTCCGTTTGGTCTTGCTTCAGCACCTCGAGTCTTCACGAAGGTGATGGAGGTGGTTGCAGCGAGTCTCTGGAGGAAGGGAATATCGGTATTCCCTTACCTGGACGATGGGTTGATCAGAGCTAATTCTCCAGAGCTCGTGCTGCATCACTTGCAAATGACAATTCAGTTGTTTTTCAGTCTGGGCTTTTCGATAAACGTGCCCAAGTCTCACCTGGCGCCCTCTCAGCACCTCCTGTTCATAGGGGCAGTACTGGATACAACATTGAATCGGGCCTATCCTCCGCCTCAGCGGATTCAGGACATTCAGGCGTTGATTCCAATGTTTCAAAATGGAGCAGTTGTTCCAGTCCTCAAGGTCCTGCGCCTGCTCGTTCTGTTCGCTTCTTGCATTCTGTTGGTCACTCATGCACGCTGGCACATGGGGGCTCTTCAGTGGTGCCTCCGTAGCCAGTGGTTTCAACACAAAGGGGGTTTCAGGGAGTCGATAACGATCTCCAGAGATGCTGCAGCGGATCCACGATGATGGGCTGTGGACAGCAACCTTCCCCAAGGAATGCCGTTTTCTCTACCACCACCGGTGGCCACAGTCATAACGGATGCTTTCACTCTCTGGTGGGGTGCTCATCTGGGGGATTTGGAGATCAAAGGTCATTGGTCTTCAGTGGAACAGATGTTTCACTTCTGTCTGTTAGAGTTGCGGGCGATAAGTCTGGCTCTCAAGCCCTTCCTCCTATCCCTTCGCTGTCAGTAAGTTCAAGTCTTGACGGACAATACTACCACGATGTGGTACATCAGCAAGCAGGGAGGAGTGGGGTTGTACCTTCTCTGCAGAGAGGCTCTGCGGCTCTGATCCTGGGCTCAGGACCATCGGATTTGCTTGGTAGCAAATCATCGGGCCGGAGTTTTTAACGTACGTGCGGGACAGTCTCAGTCAGCATTTCTCGGCTGATCACGAGTGGCGTCTCCATCCGGATCTGGTCCTTCACATCTTTTGGATCTGGGTTTTTCTGCAGATAGACCTATTTACCTCTCTGGAGAACGCGCACTGCCCATCATTCTTCAGACTCCAGTATCCGGTGCAAGGAGCTTTGAGGGACGTGTTTCAGATGTTTTGGGGGCGACCAATTGCATGACGCGTTTCCCCCCATACCCTTGATTCCTCGGGTTCTGATGAAGATTCGCCTAGATCGGGCTCAAGTCATTTTAAAAGCTCCGGATTGTCTGAGAAGGGTGTGGTACACGGACCTTCTCCAACTCTCACTGTGCCCTCCGCTCCGTCTCCCTCTCAGGGCAGACCGCCTCTCGCAGGGGCAGGTTCTACACCCCCATTTCCAGAGCCTGCACGTACGTGCCTGGAGATTGAACTGGGCAATCTGAGTGCTTTCTCTCTCCCACCAGAGGTAGTGGATGTTATTTTATTGGCCAGACGACAATTCACTAAGACTGTTTATGCTGGCAGGTGGGCAAGATTTGTGCCTTGGTGTGGAGAGAAACAAATTGATCCCTTGAGAGCCCATCTGTCTGATGTTCTGTTGCTTGCTTTAGCATTAGCACAGAAGGGGTTGTGTAGTTGCGACTGTCAAAGGCTATTTGTCGGCACAGTCAGCCTTTCCTTGCCTCCTGGATCAACCTTCCTTGTTCAAACCACCTATTGTTGTTAGGTTCCTCAAAGGTTTAGCAAATACATTTCCTCCCACTCCATTTCTTATGCCTCAGTGGGATTTAAATCTGGTTTTAACTTTTTTAATGGGTTCACCATTTGAACCCATGCATTCTTGTCCTTTAAGGTTATTGGTCTTTAAGACAGTTTTCCTTATAGCTATTATGTCTGCTAGGCGTGTGAGTGAGCTTTAGGCCCTTTGTGTCAAACCTCCCTTTTCATCATTCTTTCCTGACAAGGTGGTGCTGAAAACCAGGCAACTTTCCTTCCTAAAGTTGTCACTCCTTTCCATATGGGGCAGTCTATTACCCTTTTATCTTTCTACCCTCCTCCTCATCCCTCGAAAGAGGAAGAAAGACTCCATCGTTTGGACCCCAGAAGGGATCTCAGTCTCTATATTGAGAGAACAAAAGACTTTCAGTTTGATTACCAACTCTTTATTGGATATGTAGGAAAGATGAAAGGCAGAGCTGTCCATAAAAGAACTATATCCAGGTGGGTCATTCTTTCCATTAAGATCTGTTATTCGTTAGCAAAGAAGATTCCTCCTGAGGGTATTAGAGCTCATTCTGCCAGGGCTTAGGAAGCCACTTTCAGCTTTGGCTAGGGGTATGCCAGTGGTAGATATTTGTAAAGTGGTAACTTGGACTTCCCTTCATACTTTTGCGAAGCCCTACTGTTTGGATTCGGAGGTCAGAAGGGTTGGCCATTTTGCTCATTTTTTGTTGCAGGATTTCCTGGTGTGACTAGTAAGGCACCCACCTCTGAGTGCAGTACTGCTTTGGGACTCTATTCATAATTTGAGGAACCCCCAGATAGTTGTATCCATCAGACGAACAAGTTACTTTCGGTAACGCTTTTTCTGGTGGATACACTAGCTACCTGTGGATTCCTTACAGTACCACCCACCTCCCCGTTGCCTGTCTGGTCATACCAAGACTTTTGTATTTCAAGTGTATATATGTTTTGATTAATTTTTTTATAAATAATTGTTGTAATTGTGTTACATCAATATGGTTATATGTATGTATGTATTTATTTGGGCTATTGTGAGGTCGGTTTTCACCTGTTCACCTCAAAGGCACGTAAAAAATGGGTGAAACTGACGTCAGCACGCCGGCGAGGACCTCTTATTACCACAGTGACGTCAGACGGAGTCGCATGCGGAGCCATGCAATTGTGGTGTCCTCGTGGATGTGGAGAGCTGGGAAGATGATTTTCCGTCGAATGCAGGCGCATTGGGAGAATTCATAAGGGTGAGGAATCCACAGATAGCTAGTGTATCCACCAGAAAAAGCATTGCCGAAGGTAAGTAACTTGTTCTTTAAAGGCACGCACATCAAAAACGTAAAACTAAATTTGGGGTCCCACTGTGACATCCCAAATGGGCAGCCAATGGAGGAACGTCCAAAAGCCGCCCTTTTAAGAAACAGGTTATTTGAGCCAAGAAGGCTGATCAGGCATGTGAAGAAAGGGCCAACAGGTAACCTTTAACAGTGCCCACAGCAAAGACTTACCAATCCAAAGACAGCATGAGCAAAAGTACATCATAAAATGTCTCTTGTATAGGTTCAACCTGCTTCTTCTTGCACCAGGTGATGATCTGGGACCACTGACCTGAGTAAGCTGATTTTGTGGAAATGCAGCAACTAGCAATTATGACTTTCACCTCTTCTTAGCAGAACCTGTCAGCTAGTTCAGCTGAATCTCTATGCTTTAATATTAACCATGTAGAGATTTGGGTGTTTCACTTCTACCAATGCAATGACAGCAGATCCTCCGGAAGAGTAAGCAGAAGAGGAGGTCAGATGCTGAGAGTCAGCAGTTCAGAGTAACAGACCCTCCTGGCGCAAACCAAGGCCACCAGAATTAGCTTGGCTCGGACCTGCCTCACTTTCTTCAATAGCATCAGCAGAAGAGGGAAAATGCATGAAGGAGACCATTATTCTAACAAAGGCAGAAGGCATCACCTAGAAATTGAGGAAGAAACTGTAGAGCACAAAACATTGAGTATTTTCAGAGGTAGCGAAAAAGTTTATCAAGGACACATCCTATGTAGTGAAGATATCCTTTACCATCTGTTGATTGGCCATATACTTGTGGTGTGCCAGACAATGCCTGCTGCACTTGTTAGACCTGATGTTGAGGGCCCCTCCCAGGTAACTTACTGTCAGGGAGCTCATCCACCACCACAGCCTCATTGGCTCTGGACCCCACACCATTCTTCAATACCACAGGCCAGTCGCATTGCGAGTCAAAACCTGGATCGACCTGCCCTTTGAGAAAGGTAAAAAAAAAAAAAAAAGCTGAGACAGCAAAACTGATTGTGCTGCTCCATACAGAAATCTCTGAAACCTGTGTCATCCAGGAGACCTCCCCAGCCAGAAATAAGACATCTATCATGACTGTGATGGGGCAAGAAAAATGTCCTTGCGCATTTTGGGCTGGCATCTGCCATGCACTTCTGAAGCTCTTGAGATACTTAATCCAATATGTGAATGATATCCAAAAGGCACCTCCAGTTCTGTACCATAAAGGTGAAAATTTCACCCAAGGGCCCACATGAGCCAATGGGTGTAAAGAAATTGCAAGATGCATAAAGCTGGGAACCTCAGAAGCCTTAGAAACATCAGGGGCGGAAAAGATTCTTCCAACTGAAATATTGAGATCATAGGCCAAATTTCCCTAACTAATTTTGGGTACACAAGTCCTTCAAAGCAGTCATATCCAGAATCACCTCTATGAAGGGAGTCCTCTGCATAGATTTATTTATTGAAAACCCCATGGTGGACATCTGCAATACCGTCTCCTGGGCCACAACAAACTTAGGTGAGCCCACCTTCAAGAAACAGTGAGGTATGGTAATACTTATTTCCCTGTCATGGAAACATGGGAAGCTAACATCTCCATGACTGTAGGGAACACCTTAGGGTCCAAGGTAAGACTAAAGAGTAGGATAGTGAATTGAAATAGTTCTGACCCCAATATAATCCTGAGATATACTTCCTTTGCGACTGCTGGATCGGCACATAGAAGGTCCAAGGACCCCATCCATGTTTAGGTCAACAGGACCTGGGCAAGCATCAACGTTTTGAAATTTTCCTTCCCGAGAAAGACATTAAACATTATGAGGTCGTACATTGGCCTCAGTCCCCTGCTTTCCTGTTCACCAAGAATTATCAGGAATAAAATCCTATACTCCCCTCCACCAGTTGGTTTGACTTAATTGCACGCCTCACAGGAAGACAGTGCTGAAGCCTGCCCCCCTACCAACCCTAAATATTTGGTGGATGGAAACCTAAAGCAACTTGGCAGTGACTGGCCAAATGGAGAGGGTGGCCAGCTGCAGCTGCTAGTGGTCATGCTACCTACCCCACTTCTCCATTTGGAGCTATAAAAAGGCTGGACTGGCTGCCTAACTGGCTGCTGGGTTTGCCTCTGTTCTTAGACAATGCCCCTTAAGTACCCTCAGAACTTCCAGTACTGCTAGTAACCTTGCTGAGTAGGGGAATGTAGACCCATAAAAACTACCCATAAATCTGCTAATTTTAACACGTTCTTGGGCTTAGTCTGCCATCTTTGCCAAATAGTCCTGCACCATCAAGGGGCATGTCTAAGAGTGAATCTTGAATATCCCTGGAAAATCCAGTACCAAGCATCTCAGCCTGATGTCGGATAGCAACAATTCTGTCTGTAGCCCAGCCAACACTTATTATTATTTGCCTCATCCTGGCCTTTCTGTACCATTTTGGCAAATGAGTTCTGAAAATCCTCTTCCAGAGCGTGCAAAATCTAAGTTGTGTCAGAGGGCTGGTTGTAGCGACCCAATAGTCACAGAGTATTCAATGAGCAAGGTGTATAGAAATGCGTCTTTTTGTATTGTTGCCGCAGGACTATTGCTGCTGGTTTTTCGACTCTGAGAGTGCAGTGAGGCTTACTAACAGGTATGTTCCATTGACCACACCCAGTTGACGTAGACTAACTTATACCTATACATTCCCAGTATTTGGTACCCAGGGCATGTAAGTTAGAAAGTCACCTCAGGGATTGTAGCACTGGTTTTGCCACCCTGGTGTGACACCAGTAAAACACACTTCCCATTCAGCAATTGCAGACTGAAAGGGCAGTTTTAAACTGCTAGCCCGGCTTTGCCATTTAAAACAGTGGCAAAGCCTTACATCTCTCTGCAATGTGTGTAAATCACCCCCATGGCAATCTTACCGATCCCTAAGGCAGGGTGCAGCATATTTCACGGGCAGAACACATTTTATATGTTCTGGCAGTAAAACTGGGAATTTGTTTTGTTTTTTTACTCTGGCAAGACTTGGTCACCCCATTGGCGAGCGTAGTGTTACAAGCTAATCCTTCAGTCCTGAAAGGTGAACCCAAGTTGATATTCTAAGGTATGAAACAACTCTTTACGTTAACCCTGACTTGATTTTCAAGTCAAAAGTCTTGTAACTTGTGGCAATGTGCAGAGTAGCCACTTTGTTGCCTTTAAATCTCCTGTGCCCTCAACGGTTGTACAAGTAGCCGATCACCAAGACCACTTTCTGCCCTCCTGGGAGATGTGCTAACAACTCCCAGGAAAGGCGACAGGAGAAGTCTGCACTGGAGGGGTGTGTTACCTCCCTCCTGCAGGTAGCCACATGGGTGTTGGCCCAGAAGGCAATCTTCACTTTTTGACTCGGTATGAATTGAAGCGGGATCCAAAACCGGCACCGCCATTAGAAGAACCGGAAGAGCCTGCAGAAAATAGATCAAAGCTTGGCATGTTACGGAAGACCATACAGCCTGAGGCCAAATGATATCAGATGACGCAGGGGAAGGACCTGCTGGCAGAAATCTGACTGGAGTCCCCTACGGATGAATTGGGCCAAAGGTGCATCAGAGGGATCCAGAACCATCTTAAAGAGTTAAAGCATGGCCTCCTTTAAGGCCCATAATCTGCTGTGTAGTTCATGATGTCTTGGGCATCATCCATAATGGCCTCCCTAAGATGAGGAACAGGTGAAACAGAAGGTGGAGTCTACGACAAAGATATAATGGTGCCAGTGCCGGTGCTGAAGCTGAACAAAAGGGTAAGGCCTCTGGGGGTGAAACCAGTGCCATTGACAAGACCAGCAATGGCAACTGACAACAGGCTAGGAGCCACTAGCGAGGAAGAGGTCAGGACCCAAAGGAACTTTGGGCCTTTGAGAGTCACCAAACACAGTCACATTATCTCTGGGCACTAACAAGGCCATGTAGCAGCACCAGGCACAGAGTCAGAACACAGGCAGCTATAGAGCTTCTGCCCAACTGGACTTTAGTTGAGTCAGAGGGTGGTGTAATGTCTGAAGTCAAACAGTTGTGGTTAAGCTGCTGACAATTAGACGTGCACTTAGAGTGGGGTGGGGTTGAGCTGGGTTATGAAAATAGGCACCCTGGATTTCCAGTGATTGCGATAATCTCTTGTATTCAGGACAAATAATATCCCGTTCAAAGACGGAAACTTGTCCTGCTGAATAACTAAAGAGGGATATTATGACCTCTAATGTTCTTGGAGGCGAAGAAGTAAAGGGAGTAATTTCCGATGACCCATTCTTCTAAAGCTGCAAAGTCTATGTCCACTTTGTTCAGCAGGTCAAGGTCTTCTGCCTCCAAAGCAGAGGCATATGAAGGTTTGGAAGAGCCCGTGCAGACATGGTGACTATATGGTGCTAGTCTGTGATGCATTCTGCAACATTGTTGTAGATGTGTAGGCTATTTCTTCTTCGTGCCTACGACTCTGAAAGTGTTATAACTGGATTTTCATTCTACCAGTGGTTTGGTCGCTGAGAATTATACCTCCCTTGAGAGCCAGCCTTTCCTTCCATTCATGCAGCTGTTAACGTTCAAATCATGCACCAGTATTGCACAAAATAGGACGCAGCAGCCTTTCTGTCTTCTGTGACCATATTAGATTACCTGAAATGAGAGTTGCCAGGACATCTTCTGCTGGGTACTCCTATGACATGGTCAGGGACTTGGCTAGCCTTTGGTTCTTCATGGTTTGGCCCTGCTTCTTCTTGTGGGTTCTCCCTGTCTTCTAGTTTGCATCTTTTATGTTTTGCTGAGTGCCTGGTTGTTGAGAGGTCACTCTGTTTTAAGTTTAGGCTCACGTGATGCTCTTCATTTTCTTTCTTTACGCTCTACTGACTTTGTTCACCTTAAGGACCAGTGGTACCTGACACCTGGTTTTGTTGCGGCTTGTTTTGTGTTTCTGTTTGGAAGTGTATGTGTTGATAACCTTGCTCCAAGGTCCCTTCCACTTTTTGGACCCTTGCAGGCCTCTTGTTACCTCTGTCTAGGATTTCTTTCTAATAGGATTGCAGCTCTTTGCTATAGTAGTATTTTGTGCTGTGGCTTTGTTGTGGTACCGACTGGTCCTTTGGGTCAGGTTTGTTTTGCTCTTGGCATTTGTGCTTATCCTTCACTTTTGGTTACTGTTCAGTGTGACTGATCTGTAGCTTGGCCTTCGTGACGTCAGCCTGCTGGCCTCTGAGTGTTTTTTTTTTTAATCACTTGTGTTTTGCACTTTTTCATAAGTGTTGGGTGTACACCATTTAAGACCTTACCCATTATATCAAGTGCTTGAAGTGATACATATTTGCTTATTCAGAGTGCTTATAATCATCAAACTACAATAAGTACTTTAACAGTGATGTCAGAGCCCAGGTACAAGGTGTCTCTACTGGTTGCTGTATGTCATGGGTGGTGTATTATTTACTCATTGACAGGTGCCGTAATACCTTTTGCAGGAAGTGGTGGAGGCGTTTCTTGTGTGTCGTAGGCCATTGTTTCATTACTACTTGGTTGATGCTCCTTCCAGTGTCTTAGGTTCAGTCTGATTTATACCTATTTTACAGAATGTTTTGTTTATGCTCCTATGACGGTCTTTGATCATTCTTGGTGGATAAGGCTAAGATAAATGTGTCTTATACACCAACCTCTACTCTGCCACCTGTTTTGTCACAGCATGTTTTTCTCACCTTGTTCTCTGTGCTTCCTGATTTCTAGAGGTCACTCATTTGTGGATTTGTGAATGTTGCACTTGCTCCTTCCTAGTCCGTCCCTTCACTCCCGCCCAGTTGGTGGCAGAATCCGCCATCACCTGCCCCACTGGGAACATATATCCACGGACAGGTGGGTTTTGTAAATAATTCGGAAGGGCTACTCCCTCCCTTTCGAATCTGCACCACCACACATGCCACCATCCATCCATCACCTTCCGGAGGAGCATTTGGTGCTTCTCCGCCAGGAAGTCGTGGCTCTCTTGGCCAAGGGAGCTATAGAAAAGGTCCCTGTGCCAGAAGTAGGTCGTGGTTGTTATTCCCGCTACTTTCTGATACCAAAGAAGGACAAAGGCTTGCGTCCTACCCTAGATCTTCAGGACCTGAGCTACTTCCTCAAGAAGGAGAAGTTCAAAATGCTCACCCTGGCTCAGGTTCTGTCTGCCTTGGACCCAGGAGACTGGATGGTAGCGTTGGACTTGCAGGACGCTTATTTCCACATCCCATTCCTGCCTGCCCACAGGCTTACCTATGATTCGTGGTAGGTCACAAGCACTTTCAGTTTACCGTGCTCCCTTTCGGCCTTACCAGTGACCCTCAGGTGTTCACGAAAGTGATGGTGGTGGTTGCAGCTCATCTGCGCAGGTTAGGGGTCTCAGTCTTCCCCTACCTAGACAACTGGCTGTTGAAGGCGCCTTCGCCCCCGACAGTGGCCTCCCACCTACAGACTATGGCGGACCTCCTGCACCAGCTGGGGTTCACTATCAACGTGCCGAAGTCACACCTGACCCTCTCAGACACTCCCTTTCATCTGAGCTGTTCTGGACACAGTGCTGTTTCGGGCTTATCCTCCCAAAAAGTGAGTCCAAGACATTCAGGCTATGATTCCGATCTTTCAGCCTTGGTCTTGGGTTTCGTGAGACAGACTCTGAGGCTGCTGGGCCTCTTGGCCTCCTGCATCCTGCTCGTAACACATGCCTTGTGGCATATGCGGGCTCTGCAGTGGGACTTGAAGTTCCAGTGGGCGCAGCATCAGGGGAATCTCTCCGACATGGTCCAGATCTCGGAGGGGACTGCAAAAGACCTGCAGTGGTGGCTTTCGAATCCCAATTGGGTCAATGGCAGATCTCTCCTTTCCCCACCCAGATCTCTCTATAGTGACAGATGCGTCACTTCCGGGTTGGGGCGGCCACATGGGAGAGGCGGAGATCAGAGACCGCTGGTCTCCGGCGGAGTCGGGACTCCACATAAATATGCTGGAGCTCCGAGCGATCAGACTTGCGTTGAAAACATTCCTTCCCTCCTTTAAAAGGGAAAGTGGTGTAGGTGTTCAAGGACAACACTACCGCCATGTGGTACTCCAACAAACAAGGCGGGGTAGGGTCCTGGACCCTTTGTCAGGAGGCACTACGCCTCTCGACATGGCTGGAACATCAGGGCATTACTCTGATGGTTCAACATCTGGCAGGCTCTCTCAACGCCAGAGCAGACTAACTCAGCCGCCGACGCACTGTTGATCACGAATGGCATCTCCATCCAGAGGTGGCGCAAAGTCTCTTTCTTAAGTGGGGAGAGCCTTGGTTAGATCTGTTTGCCTCCACAGAGAACGTTCAATGTCAGCTATTTTGCACGTTGGAGTTTCCATGGTGGCACTCGCTGGGAGACGCTTTTCGTCTCGAGTGGAACTTCGGCCTCCTTTACGCCTTCCCGCCTATCCCTCTTCTGCCCAGAGTTCTGAAGAAAATCAAGTACGACCGGGCCCAACTTATCTTGGTGGCTCCGGACTGGGTTAGAAGAGTTGTGGTATCCAGAGCTATTGAGCATGTCCATCGATCCTCCACTCAGACTGCCTCTTCGGGCGGACCTTCTGTCGCAGCAGCAGGGGACGGTCCTCCACTCAAACCTGTCCAACCTCCGCCTTCATGCGCAGAGATTGAGTGGCAACGGTTGACAGCATTTGCCCTTCCACCCGAAGTCTGCAATGTTATCTTGGCAGCCAGGCGTCCATCAACTAAAACTGTATACGCTTGTCGTTGGAATAAATTTGTGGCATGGTGCACCAACAAATCTGTTGACCCCCTTTCGGCCCCTCTTTCAGAGGTTCTTCTGTTCATTCTTTCTTTAGCCCAGCAGGGCTCTGCTTTGGGCACCCTTAAAGGGTATCTGTCTGCCATTTCCGCCTTTCTTAGGCTTCCTGATCAGCCCTCACTCTTTAAATCTCCTCTTGTGAGTAGGTTCTTGAAGGGGCTCACCCACTTATTTCCTCCCACTCCCTTCATCATGCCTCAGAGGGATCTTAATCTTGTACTTACTTACTTGATGTGTACCCCCTTTGAGCCAATGCATAATTGTCCCTTGCGGCTCCTCACATTTAAAACTGTATTCCTCATCGCTATCACCTCTGCTCACAGGGTGAGTGAGCTTCAGGCCCTTTCTTCAAAGCCTCCATACTTATCCGTGCACCCTGACAAAGTGGTGTTACGTACTAGAGCTTCCTTCCTTCCTAAGGTGGTTACACCATTTCATGTAGGCCAATCCATCACTTTGCCTACCTTCTACGCACTCCCACATCCTTCCCATGAAGAGGAGAGACTCCACCGTCTGGACCCAAAAAGAGCGTTGGCGTTCTATCTCGATCATACTAAAGACTTCCGGGTGGATGATCAACTCTTTGTTGGCTATGTGGGTGCGAAGAAAGGGAAGGCGGTGCAGAAGCTTACCATCTCTCGATGGGTGCTTCTTTGCATCAAAATGTGCTATGCTTTGGCAAAAAAGCAACTTCCTGACGTCTTGCGGGATCATTCTACCAGAGCCACTACTGCATCCACTGCGTTAGCACGTGGAGTTCCTGTCCTGGATATCTGTCAGGCAGCTACGTGGGCATCCCTGCTCACGTTTGCTAAGCATTACTGCCTGGAAAGTCAGGTCTGTCGGAACGGCTACTTTGGTCGTTTGGTCCTGCAGAACTTTCTAGTATGATCTTAGTTCGCAGCCCACCACCGAGGATGGCATTGCTTGGGTATCTATTCTAAGGTAAGGAATCTGCAACTAGAAGTCTCTATCAGATGTACAAGTTACTTACCTTCGGTAACAAAATATCTGGTAGAGACATATTCTAGTTGCAGATTCCTTACCGCCCACCCATCCTCCCCGCTTGCAAACTGATTTCTAGGGACAGGGACTCCCCCCTTTCAGGTCCTTAGCTCTGGCGCACCAATCTCAGTGTTCTTAGCGACTCTGCGGTCTGGCGTTGAAAGTCGTTAAAAGAAACTGACGTCACTGTGCGAGGGCGTCGTCTATGTACTACTCCTGACGTCATCACGGCGACCACGACGCCTACGACGTCTCCGGAGTCGACCGACTCCACCTACCGACGCGCAAGGGTATTGCTCGAAGAAAAATCTCCGGATCCAGTCTGACATCTGGGGAAAATTCTAAGGTAAGGAATCTGCAACTAGAATGTCTCTACCAGATATTCCGTTACCGAAGGTAAGTAACTTGTACAGTCAGGTAGCGCCCCTGAGCCCTAAAACTCAGATTTCGACAACCTAAGAAGACCCGGACACAGAAGAGTTGCACCACGGAAGAGGAAAAGAAAAAGCATTTGTCCTGGACCCAGCCACTCCGACCTGCCTACTGACCGCAAAGAATCCTGCACATAAAACCCCACTCATCCAGCCTTCAATAAAGATTCGTGTCTCCTGTGAACACCAGACTTGCCCTGCAAGAAGAAAACTCCAAACGAAAGACTCTGCAGCTGCTGGATCCCCGGAAACCCAACACCAGAAACAACCACTGCACCCGACGTCCACGACCCGAGGTGAAGCCAACCAAAGGTGCCAACACGGGTCCCCACCTGGCCAGAGACAGAGCCCAGTGTGGTCTCACTCAAGACGCCTGCACGCAGGCCCCCTCTCCCACAGGCTTGTAGGGAGAGAGAAAACCGACAGAGCTACCACTGCACTCCTGACCCCAGCTGAGTTGGGTCACCAGTGCCAACGATGTCCCCCAGCTCCTAAAAGCTGAAGTACACCCCGGGTCCATCTCTGACAGATTCCCCGACGCCATCTGCAGCTCCAACACACAGGACCCACTGACCACGAGTGCCCCAGACGTGAAAACCCGATGCCTAAAGACACCCTTACATCAGTCGCCCCTGGGCACAGGAGAAGAGGATCAAAGGTGCACCCATGTCCCCAAGCACCCCAAGTCTACTGCCTACCATTTTTATGTCCCTGGCTGGATTCCTAGCTAGACCCTGCAGCCTGCCTTTACGGGTATAAGACTCCCATAGGAGACCATTGGGCACCTGGTGCCTTACTGCACCCAGCTTCCCTATTGCCGCCTGGTGTGACCTGTTGTTGTGGTTCTGATCAGTGCCCAGTACTCCTCTTAACTCCCTGAGAATGACTTTGTAAGTTGTTGTTAACCTTGTGTTTGCTGAACATTGTTTTTCTCCATTGGATAACATTTAGAGAACTCTGAAAAGTGTACTGTCCGTTTTTGAAACTGCAAAGTATTTATGCTTAAAAGTCTACTTACCTGATTACGAAGTTCTTGGGTTCAAAACATATACAAAAATAATAATTGTTCTAAATTGGTCTCAGATTTATTCTTTGAGTTTGTGTCTCATTTATTGCTTCTGTGAGTAGAACAAATACTTAACACTGCCCTCTGATGAGCCTAACTGCTCGCCCATACTACCACGAATAGAGTATTAGCCTTATCTACTTTTGCCTCTGCAGTATCAGTTGGGGATTCACTGGACTCTATGCACGGTGTACTTCATTATAGAGACCCACCTGCATACGCTAATTATGGCCCATAGCTCTGAGAACATTCGCTAATGGTTAATTTGCTATGAAAAACAGTAGGAGAAACAGTGGTTATATCTGCCTTGTGCACCTTCATATCAGCCATTGTTAATGATATGGTCCACACAGTTCACAACCTTAGTGTTGGGTTAGAGTACAACAGGTCAGCCCATTCCAAAATCACCAATCCCACCAAATGTAAGTGCTTTTCAGACCCACATAATGGTAAGTTCCACAGTGTAAATAAAACCTTTACATTGTATTCATTATAAATTAATATTGACTTTAACCTTCTATGAACATGTAGTTCAGTATATCAAGGGTGTGTCATACATCGCAGTATTGCATGTCACATCTTCAGTAACTGACCTAAGGATGGCTACCAAATGGGTATACGCTTATATCCTGTTGTGTAGGTGATCATCTGTCTCCTACATACTGTGCCACTGTTCGAATTTCTCTTGAAAAACAAAATGTCTTGGCTGGACTATACATTAATATCAGCCATGGGTAATTACATAGGACCACATTCAATTCCATCTTCTGTTGTGTTTTTTTTCTTGTTTGTTTTTTGTTTTGTTTTGTATTTTTTTTTTTTTTTTTTTTTTTTGCTTACTGTACTACTCCAGACAAAGACCAGTCATACTGAAAGCTGGCTTTATCTTGCCTCAATAGGAACAGACCAGCCCGAATTATCAGACAAGGTCCCCTCTAGCCCTGGTTTGTTGATGTGGTTAGCTTGTGGCAAAGGAGAAACTTGGAAAGTAATGTAGTATGTTTTCTTGGTTAGGTCCTTGTTTGCTTGAAAATGCTACTTCGGTTATCCACCAAATCCAAGAGCTTTGTAAGATCAGCGAGAGCTCACTGCAATTTGGTAGAGACTTCTAGCTGAAGATTGTTTACCTTAGAATTATCCCCAGACGGTATCTGAATGTCTTGAGCAGTAGCCCTCCTCGCCGGTGGGTTGCATCATTTGGCTCTCTGTCTGCACTGAATGTGCCTGTGTGCTGACCATCATTTTTTTTTCTTTACGCACCAGTCACTGCCAGTCTGGTAGAGCTACCCCCAGTCACTTTTTGACTGAGCTTTTTGACGTTTTGTCAAAGAACGTTTTAGAGAATCTTCTCTTTTGGTGTGTGTTTGGTGTCACCCAAGAAACCAAGAGGTTTCAAATCCTATGCTGCTTGTCACAGAAATATGTCTGCGACAGACCCTCATTTGGTTTGTTTGTGATGCTTGGAGCAGGACCACGATTCGAAGGCCTACATACAAAGACTGCCACGCCATGAACCTGAAAGCACTGACGGAATTTTTCTTGAGGCACAACATTGCCAGAGTTCAGATGGGCTTGTGGCGCATATCGATTCTCCCGGGACAGCTTGCGGAGCCGCTCGCAATTATCGGTGTAAGGAAATGCTTCTATGGTCTGGGAGTTTGTCAAACACGAACCCCACAGTTCCATAATGGCTACACTGAACACTGGGAAGTTTGGTATCAAACTTCTCAGCACAAAAATGCACACTGATGCCAGTGTGCAATTTATTGTAACATACACCCAGAGGGCATCTTAGAGATGCCCCCTGAATACCTACCTGACTTCTAGTGTAGGCTGACCAGTTTCTGCCAGCCTGCCACACATCAGACATGTTGCTGGCCACATGGGGAGAGTGCCTTTGTCACTCTGTGGCCAGGAACAAAGCCTGTACTGGGTGGAGGTGCTTCTCACCTCCCCCTGCAGGAACTGTAACACCTGGCGGTGAGCCTCAAAGGCTCACCCCTTTTGTTACAACGCCCCAGGGCATCCCAGCTAGTGGAGATGCCCGCCACTCCGGCCACTGCCCCCACTTTTGGCGGCAAGGCTGGAGGAGATAATGAGAAAAACAAGGAGTCGTCACCCACCAGTCAGGACAGCCCCTAAGGTGTCCTGAGCTGAGGTGACCCCTGCCTTTAGAAATCCTCCATCTTGAGTTTGGAGGATTCCCCCAATAGGATTAGGGATGTGCCCCCCTCCCCACAGGGAGGAGGCACAAAGAGGGTATAGCCACCCTCAAGGACAGTAGCCATTGGCCACTGCCTCCCAGACCTAAACACACCCCTAAATTCAGTATTTAGGGGCTCCCCAGATCCCAGGAAATCTGATTCCTGCAACCTGAAGAAACAAGAAGGACTGCTGACCTACAAGCCAGCAGAGAAGGAGGAAGACGACAACTGCTTTGGCCCCAGCCTTACCGGCCTGTCTCCAACTTCGAAAACCTGCTCCAGCGACGCATCCAACAGGGACGAGCTACTTCTGAAGCCTCAGAGGACTGCCCTGGACTAAAGGACCAAGAAACTCCTGTGAACAGCGGCCCTGTTCAAAAACCGCTACTTCTTTGCAACAAAGAAGCAACTTTCAAAGACTTCACGTTTCCCGCCGGAAGCGTGAGACTTCACACTCTGCACCCGACACCCCCGGCTCGAGATTCAGAGAACCAACACCTCAGGGAGGAGTCCCCGGCGACTGCGAGCCCGTGAGTAACCAGAGACGACCCCCCCCTGAGCCCCCACAGCAACGCCTGCGGAGAGAATCCAGAGGCTCCCCCTGATCGCGACTGTCTGTAACAAGAGACCAGAAGCCTGGAACCAACAATGCACCCACAGCCCCCAGGACCTGAAGGAACCGAACTTCAGCGCAGGAGTTACCCCCAGGTGACCCTCTGCTTAGCCCAGGTGGTGGCTGTCCCGAGAAGCCCCCCTGTGCCTGCCTGCACCGCTAGAGTGACCCCTGGGTCCCTCCATTGTTTCCTACCTGAAACACAACACCTGCTTTGCACACTGCACCCGCCGCCCCTGTGCCGCTGAGGGTGTGTTTTGTGTGCCTATTTGTGTCCCCCCCCCCCCCAGTGCTCTACAAAACCCCCCTGGTCTGCCCCTGAGGACACAGGTACTTACCTGCTGGCAGACTGGAACCGGAGCACTCCTATTCTCTCCATAGGTGCCTATGTGTTTTGGGCATCTCTTTGACCTCTGCACCTGACCGTCCCTGAGCTGCTGGTGTGGTAACTTTGGGGTTGCCTTGAACCCCCAAAGGTGGGCTGCCTATGCTTCAGAACTGAGACTTGTAAGTGTTTTACTTACCTCCTAATCTAACCTTTACTTACCTCCCCAGGAACTGTTGATTTTTGCACTGTCCACTTTGAAAATAGCTTATTGCGATTTTTACAAAGACTGTACATGATATTGTTTCCATTCAAAGTTCCTAAAGTATCTAAGTGAAGTACCTTATATTTAAAGTGTTTACTGTAAATCTGGAAGCTGTGGTTCTTAAAATAAACTAAGAAAATATATTTTTCAATATAAAAACCTATTGGCCTGGAATAAGTCTTTGAGTGTGTGTTCCTCATTTATTGCCTGTGTGTGTGTACAACAAATGCTTAACACTACCCTCTGATAAGCCTACTGCTCGACCACACTACCACAAAATAGAGCATTAGAATTATCTAATTTAGCCACTATCTTACCTCTAAGGGGGGAACCCTTGGACTCTGTGCACACTATTTCTTACTTTGAAATAGTACATACAGAGCCAACTTCCTACAATCGGCGTCAAAGTCTAAACTGTTGGGTAAGTCCCAGAAGCCAAGAAGTCAAAGCGCTCTTTGACTTCTCAACGCCGGTCTAAGTCACTGGAAAAGATATCGGAACAACACCACTCGAGGCTGTCCCTTGGTCCCCTCCATATTTCCCAATGTTTCCCAGAGCCAGAGTGACCACTGCCCAACTCAAGGAGTTCTGTGGGTTCATGCATCTCATATTTTGGTTGTCATAAAACTCTGCGGCGCCTTAAGGTTCAGTTGGTTTGAGAGAGGCCCCTACTGGATTCCTGCCAGGGGGTCCACGTTCTGCACCAGTCTGGCCCAATGGATCTGGTGTTGGGTCCGGAGCGACTCCACCCACAAGACTGCAACCTTCCATGAAGCTCACTCCATTGCCATCATTGCCAAAGCCCTGCAGCAACACCAACCCCATTGTCATTTTCACCTCTGATGCAGAGCTGGACTGCCCAACTTCAACTCCGGTACCATGTTCCCAGAGTCGGTGCCAGGGTCTTTTTCTTTTGGTAGGCCTGGAGAGGGAGATGATTGGGAGAGGTTTCAGGACCCTTATTCATGAGGCTAGACCCTCACCGGACACTGGCTTGGCTACTGAAGAGGGAGACTCCTTTACAGTGGTGCTGCGAAGGGTGGCTGAATTCCTGGCCCTTTAGTTGACTTCAGTGGCAGTGAAGACGAACGTTTTGACTGAGATGCTTCAAGCCGAACTTAGCCATTCCGAACCTGTCCTCCCATTCAATGAAGCCCCTCACTGAAGTCGTTCTTGGGGTCTGGTCCAAGCCCTGCACAGGGGCTTGTGTATATCACAATTGCCCGTCATCACCTTGCAACTGGGGGCTCCAGTTTCCTCACTCAGCACCCTACCCCAGAGTGTGTGGTGATCCAAGCCTCCACCTCTAGAACTAACCCTGACTCATTACCTGCCACTCCACCTGATAGGCAGTCCAAAAGGATGGATACCTTTGGCAAGAGAACGTTCTCTTCTGGCAGCCTAGCACTGCAGTCAGTGGACTCTGTGTGCCTTTTGGGCTGATACACACACACGCACGCACGCACACACACACGCGCACACACGCACACGCGCACACACACACGCGCACACACACGCGCACACACGCGCGCACACACGCTGCCTGTTGTCTCTCAGGCCAGAGCCATACTCATCCAAGCCATATCCAGTGGGCGGGATGTAGAAAGTTCACCATCAGATGTAGGCTGTTCAGGATCGTCTTGCTGGGCAGAGCGATTGCGTCATTGTTGTTACTTAGACGCCATGCTTAGTTGAGAACCACTGGCTTTCCAAACTTCCCTCATGGTCATGCGCCTTGATGGCTCCACCTTTTTGGCCCTGGAGCACTTTAAAGATAGCAGAGCTACGGCCAGGTCTTTAAGACTCTCCATAGCCCCCACCAGCCCTCATTCTGCCTTTTGCCCCTTCAGTGGCTATGGGAGGCAGCTACCAGTCGTATCCTTTCTTACCCAACCACTAAGGCCAGCAGACTCCCCAGCCTTTTTGTGGCCACTGACGTGGTGTAGGACGCTGGCCTGGTGTGTGGTGAGCACCTATGGTGTTATCACATTATACCAGGTTCAGATATCCCCTATTAGTGAGGTGTAGACGGTATCTAGGCAGCCGGGGCTCTCTAGAGGGAGCTGTGGATGAGCAGCCAAGACTTATCTAGGAGACATGCAAAGCTTATGCAATACCACTGCAGTCACCCAGCACTTACACACATGAAAGAACCACATAGTGTTACCATGATAAAGTACCTTTATTTTTGTAACACAAATTCTAAAATACTGTATAGGCAATACTCCACTAGGAGGTGAGTAAACACACTATTTCATACACAGAAGTCATTGATTAGCATAGAAAGCAATAGCAAACAGTAAAACAATAGAAGACAGTGAAGGCCCTGGGCGTGGGGGAAAGGAGGGTAGACCAAGCCATATACTAAGTAAGTGGAATGTGAAAGGCAGTCCCCCACCCAAGGAAGTGGAATCTGTAGAGGGGAACTGGAGGAACTTGGAACCCCAAAAGGTAAGTACCAGGGTGGCCCTAGCGACCAGGTGAGAGGAGGGTAAGTACCTAGTTTTTCTCCAAACCCACAGGAGAACTTTGGCAAAGGACTGTACAAGACCCAGACAAGACTGGAAGAAACCAAAGGTGGAAGAGGACCTGCAAAAGAAGGGGACCAAGTCCAGTTCAAGATGAAGTGTCCTGTTGTGGCAGGAGCCACGACCCACCCTTCTGAAGATGCAGGACCAGGTCGACGGTGGAGGCAAGGAGTCAGCTGTGCAGCACTGGAGCAGGAGGAGAAATCCAGAAGTGATGCAGGCAATGTCCCACGACGGAAGAAGAGTTGCAGTTGGTCAGTGGTGTTGGAAAACTACCAACAAGCCTTGGCAAAGGCAGAAGTCGCAGATGAGGAGTTGCAGAGCTGCCAGGGGACCAGCAAGGTTAGCAGCATCCCAGTGAACACAGTCAAAACACACTGACAGCAGGCAAAAAGTGGGGGTAACCGTGCCAAAGAGAGGGTACTTTCCTACACGCGGTTCCCATAAACCACGTGTTAACACCAGCCAAAGATCGGGCTAGTCCACCACTGGCCCCCAGCAGCCTCAAAATCCTTTACTTGCCCTTATACCAGCCAGTGGGGGGCAGGATTTGCATCACATGCCTCACTGGCAGTCCATAACATCAGACAAGTGGGTTTCACTAATCATCCAGAGGTGCTACTCCATCCCCTTTCTGGAACCCTCCCCCCACCAATCCCTTACCAGCTGATGGAGGACCGTCTCCTTTTTTGGGGCGAGCGCAAAGCACTCCATCCCTCTTCTAATCTCTCTTTAGGGGGATTTTAACCATGCCCATGTTACATTAGTCACTTTTTTAGTGGTTCATAGGGCTTGCCTTTTAAAATCTTCTTGTTTTCATTTGTGAAAGGCATGCATACGTCATGCCTTTTCCGGTGTTTAGCCCTCCTCGAGAGCACCGGTAAACTACTGGAAACATGCGAGGCTCCATGTAGACCGTATGGTTTCTGGTCTACTTTATCTCTTTATTTCGCAGCGCGATTACACTGTGTTTTACACAGCGCGATCACGCTCGTTTTTTTTTAATCATTTAATGTGGCAAGAAAAGTCCGGTTAGGAATTTACAACGCTGATAGCTCTAACTAGATGTAATGCGAGACCCGTTGCATTGCAAATGCTTGTTTCTGTCAGGAAGTGTTGGCCCTTTTGGGTCTTTCCTGGAATATCAGGGCATTTCCTGGTGGCTCAACATCTGAACATATGGGTGGACAAACTCAGCTATTGATGCCTAGCGAATCGCAATTGACGTCTCCATCCTGAGGTGGTGCAAGGTCTCCTTCAAAATAGGGGAGAGCCTTGGTTAAATTTGTTTGCCACTGCCAAGAACACACAATGTCAGCAGTTCTGCGTGCTTGGGTTCCCAAGGCAGCTCTCACTCTGAGGACCTTTTCGTCTGGAGTTAAGCTCAGGCCTACCGTATGCCTTTTCTATTATACCAATCATGTCCACATTTCTCAAGGTGATCAGAAAAACTGGGCCCAAGTCGTTTTTGTGGTCCCGGATTGGGCACAAAGAGTGTTGTATCTTGAACTCCTCAGCCTAAGCATCGGTCTTGCAATCAGGCTGCCCCTTGGGGAGGATCTCCTCACACAGGGGCAGTGTCCAAACTTGTGTAGCCTCCACCTTCGTGTGTGGAGTATTAGCAGCGACAGTTGACAGTTTTCGACCTTCCTCCCAAAGACTATGATGTTAATTCTGTCAGCCAGGCATCCCTCCAACAAGACAGTATACACCTGCTGTTGGGGCAAGTTTGTGACATCATGTGCATCCAAGAATACTGACCCCCTTTCTGCTCCCTTTCTCACAAGTTGTATTCTTTGTTCTTTCTCTAGCCCAGCAGTGCTCTGCTCTGGGCACTGTTAAAGGTTTTTGTCGGCTATCTCAGGTTTCTTCGGTTGCCGGACGAACCTTCTTTATGCGTCACCGGTAGTGACTAAGGCCCTTTATATAACAATGGTGGTAAACAACGCCTACCGCCGCAGTGACGGCCGCCAAAATACTGAAACCGTGGCTACCATCCGTCCTCCATATTATGATCACTGTCGGACTTCCGCCACAAGTCGTTAAAAGAAACTGACATCAGTGCATCGGGGTGGCACCTATATAAGCTCCGCACTCGTCACATCCAGCATGAATGACCATGCGGTGTGGAACACCACAATCTTCTGCCGCGCAGGGCTACTGCTCAAGAATTTCCAGATCCTGTCCGATACCTGGGGATAATTCTGTGGTAGGGAATCTGCGGCTAAATAGAGTCTCTACCAGATAAGGCGTTACCAAAGGTTAGTAACGTGTTCTTTAGGTAAAGAAGTGCCAACATTTACCCTTCAGAGAAGAGTCTTATTCCCTGGATGAAATTTCACTTTGACACTGTAGTGGGTTTCAGTGTTAAATTGGTTTTTACTATAAGACTGCAACTCTAGTTGCAATACAAACTATGTACTGTTTGTTTCAATTGTTAATATCTGACCACTCAGTTTGAAGAGAGAAATGAATCTTGCATAATAATTAAAGTTGAGGACACAGGAGACCTTAGTGGTTTGTACCTGAGATATTTGAACACTGCTCTCTGTTCCTTACCAGGTGTAGCCTTTCATCACCATTTGAAGGAAGTATGTGATAGTTACAACACGTTATTTTTGTTCTTGCAGCCCTTTGGCCATAACCAGTCGCAGCAAGATATTCTCCAGGAGAACACCATCCTTAAAGCTACTGAAGTGCAGTTCCCTCCAAAGCCTGTAGTGACACCTGAAGCAAAGGTGAGTTTTCAATTACTGTGGTAAAACTTTCAGGAAGTTTAGATGTTTAAATAAATCTTATTTGTGGATGGAAGGTTGTTTACAGAGACAAGGGCATTGAAGGTTTAATGTAATGTGTGAGTGCAAAAGCAAAATGAGCTACATTCAAGGCAATCCTTTGTGGTTTCAAGGCACAGATAGCCAGTCACACACCTTTTCTGTCCTGTCTTTACATTTTTATACCTTTTGAACTACAAGGGACCATCTTTGACTATCAAGAATAAGCTATTTTTCTAGGTAGTCAGTTCTTTCTACTTCTCCAGGCCAAGATGCAGTGGTAATATAGGTCATGGTTTAAAAGTAATCTAAATAAATATTGCTATCACAACATATTTTTCTAATGGAGACATCAAGGACCAGTTAAATGATTAGAGCCGTGCTTGGTCCTGGGGCACCATAAGAAGACAACCATCACTGACTTCTACTTCTGACACAGCACCACATGAACGTGTCCTCTTGAGTAGCAACATCTCTGCATATTGCTAAATTTAAGAATTTGAGGGTTCAGTGAAAAATCATTTTAGTGAGAGAAGCTTTTGATCATTGTCTTCTGATGTAGAAAAGGAGGCACTGACACCAGTGCACATGGATTATGCCCTAACACAGCTTTGTGTCATCATGAGCAAAGGTGGGATGGAGTTGCAACAGAGCTCAAGTGTGCTCTTTTTTTAGCAAGCATGAATTATTGCAAGAGTTTCCAGGTTTTGTCCAGAGCCTGGGGAGAGAGACAATATTAGAATCAGCAGTCTGTGGTTAGGTATAGAATCCACTAGAAAGAAAATTACTGAAGGTAAGTATGTAACTTGTTAATTACTGCTTTTTATTCCTCATCCGTACGTTATCCTCTTTTGTGACCACCTCAGGACATACTTCTCTACCATATAGGCATGTCCAGGCTTCATCTGCTCTCCAGTAATGTATCTTTCATGGATTCACATACTTAAATCTTCACCGTTCTCATGGTGGGAGTCCCACGGTAGAAGTAATATAAGTAGTGTTAAAGCATTAGGGTCTGATTTAGAATTTGGCAGATGGGTTACTCTTTCACAACGATGACGAATATCCTGTCCGCCTAAATCCCATTCTAGTCTATGTATTTAAATTTCGGAGGACGGGATATCTGGCACCGATGTGACGGAATAACCTGTCCACCTATATCTAAACCAGGCCCTTAGTCTTCAAACCTCATAGAAAACAATAGACATCAGTAGCCAATTCGTATTGTTTTAAAACATCCAAACTTCAACCAGTCAGAACAGAGACCCTGAAGCACTCATCCCCTGCAGAGCCACCATGCCTCAGATTTCTTACAGCATGCTGTGTGTTAGGAAGTCTCCCTGAGCTCTGCTCAGTCAGTGTTTCACAACTCAACATTCGACCTGACAGCTATCCAGTTATTCTCCAAACCTACTGGAGATATCTGAGGTACACTTTGGGATTGTGTTTACCTAATCTGATAGAGACATCTAGCCGCAGATTCCTTATACTAGAATTCTTTCCCAAGCGCCAGCCTGGATCCGGAATTTTTTTCCATCGATACCTTTGGGCATCGGAAGAGGGTGGACGTAGCGTTGACAAAGTCCATATAATCCCCTCCTAGACACGCTGATGTCAGTTTTTTGTTTTCCGGGCCTCAAAGTGGATCCAGAGTTCCTCAGGCTATTAGCCTATCTCAACAAAAAAATATTTTTTGTGCCCTTTTTTCTACATGTTTTCGGGGTTCAAACCTTGTGGGTCCTGTGGCAGGAAGATGTTGGCCACGGATACTGTTTGTATGTGGTTCATTGGGGAACACCATACCTTCGAGGAATGCGGCTACTATTGTCACCTGCATCCGAAGGTGTTGCGGTAACGATGTATGAAGATTTTGGCGGTATGTCTGTCGTCCGTCTCGCTCTATGTTCAGGGATTGGTCGCAGGTTCTTTCCAGGAGCTGTATTCGTGATCGTACGTCACCCTTCGCGTCAGGCGGTCTGAGTCGCGGCGTCTGCCTACATCAAGTAAGTCTGGCATTTTCAACACCCTCTCCCAATCCCTGGTTGAGGAGTCCGCGTATGAGTCCACCCCGCACCTCCCTGCTTTCCATGGAGCAGGGACGACTCTGGCCCAAATGTGGGAGTATTACATTTCCTTTTATGCCATCTTCGGGCCCCTTACCGCCCGCTAGGCCCGGTTCCAAAGTTTTTATCTGGATGGGCTAAGGGTGTAATTGGGTGGGCCAATGCATGCCCAATTTATGTCAATTCTGGAGGTAGCCTACAAGCCCCAGATTTACCATTGGACGTCGATGACGTCACAATAATTGACATCGCTGAAGTTATAATTGAAGCCATAATAAAATCATGACTAATATAATAAAACAACATAGAGAAATGTTTGTTTTAGTTAACACTTGTATTAGGGTGCTGACATGATATGCAAGGAGATCATTAATTATTTCTCTTGAGTATTACATTAAAAATTGTGTTCATCTCAGGAGGATAGAGTACCACAAAACACACTATAGCACTGGGAACCTACATGCTTTATTCCACAAACTGTCATTATGTAATAGTTTCCTTACTAGATACTGCAATTAGTGATAATTCATACGGAGAGAGAAAAAATAAATGAAATGAAACAATAGTAGTTATGTCTGCTTGTAATAATTGATGTCCAGTTGACCATATATTGAATATAGACTATATTATTGCCCTAAATTATTCTTTACTATTAATAAGTTTTGATTTAAGATTTCCTGCAAGTTCAGTTACTCATGAGAACCACAGAGTTGAAGGTTTTATACAGACACATAATTATTCATGTATTCAGAATAATGAAACATTGCAACAAATTGTTTAAAAAAGTTATTTAGTCAATTTTTTAATTTAATCAGAAGAGTGCACATTCCACTGCAGAATTTATTAATTTAACAAAATCTAATGTATAATATCCAAGTCCCAGTGGAAGCTGTAAAAAGTAAACTGTGCTCATAAATATACTGTTTGCCTGTTTCACGGTTGATAATTTTTTTTTTTAAGTAGTGGGCCATAACATTTGCCCTGAATTCTATAGAGTGAAGCGAGTGGGCCTGACATTTTCAAGGGAGGGTCCGGGGGTCTCCCCTGATGAACGTTTTGGAAAAATAGGATTGATATGTACATTTTAAAGCAGGGTTTTCACATACAGTTGGTTAAAAGCCTTAGGTTCTGCTCTCATTAAATATTTAAGTCATTCATAATGTGCCAGGCCAGTTTAACCTGATGCTCCCAGTAGTTTATACCACTTTTTCAAAATTGTGCTAGAGGTGACCCCGTACGACAAGGTGCATCCATAATGCCAGATGCAGCATGTTGTCACGGGTGCTCCACATATGCCATGTGACCCCCTAAGTCCACAAATGTACATTCAATATGCCACTGCCAGAATTTTGTCATTAGTGCCACCCATAACCCATGTGTGATCCTAACGTCAAACATTATCTCTAGTAACTCAGGGCCAGCACTTTGTCATCCTTTGTTATATACCAAGGTTGTCCTCTTTTATTCCAAAAATGACCTTCATTGTGCCAGCATTTTGGCACGGGTGTCCCCATGCCAAGAATTTTATTCAGTACACCAGCAATTTTCCAAAGGTGCCACTCTGCCACAAATTACATCCAGTATGCCAATGCCAGCATTTTGTCCTAGGTGTCCTCATATGTATAACGTCTAGTGTGCCCTTGTTTGCTAACATTTCTTCCCAGGTGTTTGTCATACAAAGAAATGTCTCCAGTATGCCAGTGCCACAGTTTTGCCATGGGTGCCCCTTGAAGTCAAGAATTACCTTCAGTATGCCAGAGTCAAGAGGACACTCACAAACACCACATTCTCACTCATGCTCACTAATATTCACCCATTCACAATCACACTCACATGCATTCTCACTAACTTGCACTCATTAATTCTCACTTAGTTGTGCTCGCCCACTGCCACCCACTTTCTCATGATTGCTCACTCATTAATTCCCACCCTCATGCTCTCAATTTTTTGCAGTCACTCTTTTTCCCACTCACGGAATCATGCCTATTTGCTGACACTAACGGGCTAATTTACCAAATAAAACAATATGCAGCACAGTAACAAACGTTGCTGCACTGCACTAGGGAAAGACTTCATTTATTCTACTAAAATATGGCACTTATTCTCTCTTCTCCAGCACTTGTGCACACACAGGCTGCCTCGCACAATGCATATATTCCTTTGCACCATGGTGCAAAAATATGTGCATGATGTCTAGCATACGTTTTGTACTTGACAGTTAACCTTCCAATACAAAATACTGTGCCTAGACAAACTTTAAAGCTTTTCACACATTGGATGTGCTTTGTATAGTGCAGCACACTGGCAGTGTGTAAAATGTTTGAATGAATGAAAACATTTCTCCAACTTACCACCTGCCTCAAGAAGGTGTTATTTTTTGGGCAAAGCCCTGTTTAATATTTTTAGTAGAAAGTACTTTGCTTCAAAAACCGTAGGTTGTAGAGAGGGTTCCCCATATAGCACCCGTGGCATGCTCATATGGTTCAAAGAATTTGTACTACTTTGAGGCTACTTTCCAATGTAAAACTTTTGCACAGGAATACAAGTGTTTATCAAGACTTTGCACCCTTTTGCGTCACTTTGCACTGGAGCAACGTCTTGATAAACATACTCAGGACCCCTACACAGAAACAGAAATTATTGAGGTTCAGAAGGAACCTGGGCTCTGGTGCCCCTGCACCTGCTGAATCATTAGTAGGCAACACCCTTCCTCCATTCCCTTATTACGCACCCCAACCAACTGCGGTTTGCCTCAAACATGAGCTAGGGCTCCAGAGCCATTCACTTCTGACATTAATATTTTAATGTCTTAGCCAGTACAAAAATTTAGAAAATCACCTAGAGCCAGCATTTTTACCCCTTTTCACTATATAATTTAAAAAGTATGTATCAAAACAACGTACTTTTGAATGTGTTCTAGAGGTTTCTTAATTACCTCTAACTAGGGTTGCCACCTGGTAGGTTTTCTACTGGAACCACCTATATTTTAATTTCCTGGTCGGTACAAAAATTAAGAAAAACTACCCAAAGCCAGTATTGTTAGCCCTTATCTGTACATACTTCAAACAGCAAATATGAATAGAAAACACTTTTAAATGTCTTCTAGAGCTGCAAATATTTCTGGGTGATAAAGTAAATACATACAGAAAAGTCATGTTACAAATGAATACATTCGATTTTATTCATAGTCCTATTTACTATCATGTCCAGACCTTTGCACACTCTTAAAACTACAACAAATAGCTGATATTTTTCTTTTGAAAATGTGGGAACCCTAACCAATAATTAATTAATACTGAGTGAAAAAAATCACAAGGTTTGGCTGTCCATATAGAGGAAGCATTCCACAGGTGAGTTCTCCATGTCCATTTATGCCAGCTGGGAGGGCCACAGGTCATATTTAGATGGACCTGGCCCACCTGCTAGAACTGGGCCTGTCTAGCATGCTTCCTAGCCCCAAGAAGGTGAGAGGTATCCTATCTGACTGTACGCCAGTGGGTTCGCCCTTCGTGTCAGATAGGTCCTGTGGATCCATACTCAGGTCCTTACTGGTTCTTGTGCAGAGCCCTTTGGGGTTCCCACCTGCAACGCCAAAGTTTGATCAGCCGACATCGGGTGCGATGCCGGTGGAACCGCCCGCGTCGGATACCTTCCCATCTCCTTCTCATCAATCCCTTACTATGTTTCCTTCGGGAACAGGCCTTTGGAGGTGAAGGAGAGGAGCTGGGGTTTAGCAACCCCATGAACGAGACTGTTGAGCCTCCTATGGAGGGTAGTTGGCTCATGGAATTGGGTGAGGCTAGTGGTCTTGAGTCTTCAACGGTTTCGAACATCCTTTCTTCCCCCACCCTTGTGACAGGAGGTGAGCTCCTTCTTCGCTGAGGTTCTGAAGAGGGCAGCTGCAGTCCTAAAATTGCAGCACCCCTCTGTAGAGGTGACCACTGACCTCTTGATATCAGTGCTTCACCAAGGTCAAACAGGAATATAGAGCCTGTGCTACCATATAGTGAAGCACTATATGATCTTTTTTAGGGGCCTGCGCTAAGCCTGCTATAGGGCCCCTGTGGACCGCTCCATAGCCCATAGGCACTGGCCTGCCCCCGAGGACCTGGCTTGTCTTTTCTGGCACACACAAATCTGAGAAGTTTTGCAGTACAGGCTGCTACAGCCTCTCCTGACCTCAGCGTCCTCCCTAGCGTTCCTCTGGACTGGGAGTCCAGATGCCCAGAAATTTTTGGACAAAATATTTTCTCCTCAGCCAGCGCAGCCCTGCAGTCGATAAAAACCTTCTGTATTCAGGACCACCTTTCCCATGCATAGTGAGATTCAGTGGTGCGCCTGCTACATTTTCTTCCGGAGGAGACCCGGAATGAACTCACCCAGTCATTCCAGGATCGGCGAGAGGCAGATAGATTTGTCATAAGGTGTGGTATGATTACCACAGGCTTGGTTGGCGGATCCATGGTTCACTCAGTAGCGCTGCACCGTCATGCCTTGCTACGCCTCTCTGGCTTTTCGGAGGCTGTCCGATCCACATTGGAAGATGTGCCCTTTGTTGCCGCCCACCTGTTCTGCACTCATGACCAATTCTGCATTGCAACGCTTTAGGGACAGCCGGGTTGGAAGAGATTTGTAAATATGTCTGTTGTTATGCTTACAGATGGAGCAATCCCAGAGTGGAGTCTATACTTCCTAATGAGCCCAAGTTTCCTCTCCTCTTTTTTTTTTTTTTTTGCTACAGTCTGAGCCATTTCACCTTCTGGTGGCACCTGGTATGCTGTTCCTGCCTCTGCAAGTATATTCCTATTTTTCTTATGGCTGTTTATGACCGCTTTTCCTTGTATGCCCTCTATTTGTGACCCTAAGTGGGTTTGGCGTCTGTTGGGTTTTTTATTTTTCTCTGAAGGTGGACTTCATGCTCAAGAGATAGTTACCAGTATGGTATGTACCCTACTCTGTGTAGAGCATCTTCTGTATGCCTCACAGGTGTTCCTAAATATCTTTATAGTACTTTCTGTATCATTATAGGAAGATTATCATTCTGCCTCCTTGGTAGTTTTGTGCAAGGCCTATCGCTTGCACAAGTGTCTTTTTATGATGATTGTATTGTTTCTCCTTGCCTTAATATTGGAATATTACTTATGCTTCTCTTTCTAGTGTTGTTCTTCACATGAGAGACTCTTACTTTCCTATATGGAGCAGAGGGGCAAGTGCTGCCATTCCACATCCGTGCTTCTTTGCACTTCTTTTGCGAACTACTCATGCTATACCTCAGCAGCATGGGTTCTTGACACTGCTATCTCTGGGACTGATGGTACATTGGTGCAAATTCCTTTTTGTGTCTATACGAGTCATGCTCACAGCATTCTTCTCTTGTGCTGCTGGTCTTGCTGTACTTATACTGCTTCTTCATCGCAAGGAGATGTGTAGTACTTACTTATTGCTTAGAGGTAAGGTCCCGTACCTTGGCTGCTACAGGATCCTTTTAGGCAAGAGGCCAGACACACCATCCAGAGCCACCTTGTTTCTACATATTTATTATTAAGACGCCTCCATGTGGCCATCTTCTTTGTTGATGGCTATCTTCCATCTTACGGTAGAGGCCTGGTTGTATACGCATGTCCTTTGAACATTATGGTTCCGTCTTTTTTAGGATTAGTTCATAATGGTATTGGTTTCTCCCTTCGGACACCTTTTCCCTGGTCGGTTCCTTTCACCCTATTCGTTAGGATGTCATAATGTTTCTACCCCTCTGGGGGTAGTTGCAATGCTTCTGCATGATTATTAAGGTTCTTTGATTAATAAGGGATTATTCACTTTGGCTGTGTACTTCAGTCCCATAGGACGATACCCATATACATTGGTATAATGAAGGCCGTAGACCTGTTTTGCCTTATACCTTCTGGTGATTTTAATGTCTCCTACTTATTTAATTGTTTTTTTTAAAATAACTTTATTAACACGTGAAACAGTGGCAACATTACATGGCAACATATTGATGACATCTTTAACAAGATCCTTAGTGTTTCTCAAACCCCTCTCCCCCTATTCCAGCATAGTCATATAACAGTCGGCATTCATATGGAGCCCCTGCGATCCCAAATCCTCCCCTGAAGGTCACATTAAGGTAAGGTCATTACAGATGCCTCCCCCTGTAGGTGTTCCAAGGTCCCCAGATCTTTGTCCATTTAAGGGGGCACCCACGAATCTCCTACTCTCTTTTTCAGTTAGTATGTTCCAATCCATATCCTTTTTTCAGTCACCAACTGGGTCGGTAGGTCTACCACCCACAGTCTTGTAATATTGCAGTTGGCCACCACCAGACCCAGTGTCCACCATATCTGCGTCATATGTATCCCCTCAGTCTCTCCTCAGATATTCAAAAGGCACCACTTCACTGATGCCGTGAGGTTGCCCCTGTCACTGCAATCATACATCCCACCACTTCCATCCAAAAGATTTGGATTATAGGACAGTATGGAGGAATGTACAGGGACTCCTGCAATCGTGCCTGCAGTTCTTCCCCTCCGCTTGACCCATCTTGAACAATCAGCCCACTCATCGTCCTCCATTTCTCCTAGGTCGTGTACCCATTTCTCCCTTAGGTGTATTAAGGTGTCATGGGTGTTGTTGAGTAGTTTAGGGAGGTCACTTTTCGGGGTATATATTCATCCAATAAATGGTCTTCCAGGGGCGCGAAGTCTCTGGTAGGGAGGCTCCCTTAGGTAATATCCCCATGAGCGAGAGGCGTACCTGAAGATAGTGGTAAAGGTCCCACTTATCAGATCCCTGCAGGGTGCCCAGTGCTGCAGTGTCCCACATGGGCATTGCTTCCGTAATGTTGCCCTTTCATCCCAATCCGTTCAGGGTCAAATGGTGACTATGGTGGCCATGGGCAAGATATACTGGGACGTGGTGGGGGGCTGTACAGGGCCCTTCAGTAATGGGATGACTTCATAAGGAATCTATCCATGCGAAACACTGGTTCATGTGGGGCGATTTGAGCCCAATAGTTGATGGTAGTGAACTGGGCTGCCCAATAATATTTCTGGAGGTCAGGAAAGAATATTTTGCCATCGTACCATCCCCTGTTGAATTTGTGTAATGCTATTCTCGCCGAGCCTTCATTGCAGAGCAGTGTTTTAAGTTCTGAATTGATTGCCTTGAAGTAGCTGTGTACTGGGTAAGGTGTGTTCTGAAAAACATATAAGTGTGGTAGGGACATCATTTTGAAGAGGGCTGCTTTGCCTAAGAGAGACAGAGGTAGAGACTGCCAATGCTCAATGTCATCCCTCAGCTTGGTTAGCGGGGGCAAGAGGTTTTTGGTGTAGAACATGTCAGGGTCTTTGGTAATGTATATGCCCAGGTAGCGAAAATCGTCCCCTTGCTGCCGCTGCCTCACTGTCTTGTGGCAAGCGGGGCAGCCGGCCCTTAAGGAGATAAACCAGAGACTTCCTTTAGTTTATGGTATAGCCTAAATAACAATCAAAGGTCATAATGATTTGAGTGATTGTGTTGAGTGTGTTGTCCAGGTCTGTAACCTATAAGAGGATGTCTCCTGCGTATAATGATAGTCTATCGTCCCAGTGATCTCGCCAGTTGAGACCTTTGACCAGCGGGTCTCATCTAACCCATGCCGCCAGAGGCTCCAGTGTAAGAGCAAAGATTAGCGGCAACAGGGGGTAGCCCTGTCAGGTGTCACGGCAGAGGTCGAATACCCGGGACACCGCCACATTTACTCTGACTTGGGCCAGTGGCTGTGTGTAGAGTAGTCTGACCCAGCTAGCAAAGAGAGGGCCAAGACCTGATCGTACCAGGACATACATATATGGCCATTCTGTGGTGTCAAATGCCATTCTAGTATCTAGGGAGAGGACTAACGCAACTGACACAGTACTCAGTGAAGGTGGCACAGATTTATAGAGTGGTTCTGTGAGAAGGCATGAAGCCTGATTGATCTGGGTGGTCACTTTGAGTAAACGAGAAATCTTGACTATGACATTGAGCAGGGAAATATGCCAATACCAGAAGCAGCCGCTTGGAGGTTTTCCCTCCATGCCTATGACTACAAGGGTGGCCAGGTGCTGGTCTCTGGGAAGTGAGCCTGATTGTCTCGAGTCCTGGAACATGCGCAATAAATGGGGAGCAAGTGCTGCTGCCATTAGTTTATAAAGTTCTACTGGCTTGCCATTAGGGCCAGTGGGCTTGCCAGAGGCAAAGCCTCATGTGGTCAGTGTGATCTCGGCCTCCTTTAACTCATCCTCCAGAAAGGCCCTGTCAGTCGAGTCAAGTGTTGGAAGGTGTATGCCTGCCAGGGGCTCCCTGCCATCCACTCCTGTGGTGGCAACTGCCAGAGAGTATAGATGAGTGTAATAGGTGGCTAAGGTCTCTGCCACTTCTCAAGGGTCGCCTACAAGTGCGCCAGTGTGTCAGCATAATTGCTGGAATCTATTGACTTGCCTGTTCCCTTCTATCCAACCAGGCCAGGAGTTTCCTGGCCTTGTCACCGACTTAGTAAAGATGGTATTGTGTTGCCATGGGACTCGCCTTGGCGGCCTCTGTGGCAGCGTCTCTGTATTCTTTTTTTTAACTGCAGTGTATGTTCAGTGATAGTAGAGACTTGGGTGATAAGATCCCACTCAAGAACTTGCATTTCTGTTTCGAGGGTCTCAAGCTTGGCTCCTTTTTCTTTTTTGTGCCTCACATTGAGGGGGAGACCTTACCCCTTTACCACTGTTTGTATGCTTCCCAAAGGGTTTGTGGCAAGTCTTCATAGGATTCATTCTCCGCAAAGTAGGTGTCTGTTACTTTTACAACGCCCTTTCTAATGAGTGAGATTTTAAGGTATCAGGAGTTAATCCTGATCTCACAACTGTTTGGGCTCGTACCTGGTCCTAGGACCGTCCAGATTGGTGAGTGGTAAGAAATACCCCTAGCTGAGTGTTGGACTTTAGAATAGTGGTGAGGGTGGTGTCTAAGGGTGAGGAGGTGGTCAGTTTGAGAGAGGCTACTGTGCCCTTGAGTGGTGTGTGAACTGTCGCAAGGTGGGGATAGTGTGTGTGCCAGTGATCTGTCAGGCCAAAAGCCATAAGGAAGTCCAGGAGTGGGCGACGTGAGGTCAACTCCTGCTGCGGGAGTAGCTGGTCTCACTCCTCTTGGAGCACTCTAAACTATACTTACATCCTGACCCCTTATGTGTTTTAGAACTGTTTTTCCTCACCCCCAGCCAATGCGACAAACAAAATCGCGACCACAACTTTTCTATCACGTTGTGTCCAGTCAAAGTGTTTTGGGACCCTCCTCTTTTTCTTGACCCCCACTTGACTAATCACCCCAAAACTTTCCATGCAGAACTAGGCAAAGTAGGACACTTCTTTGGAAAATTTTGTGAAGATTCGTCTAATAGCACCAAAGTTATTGGCAAAACAAAAATGCTCAGTCTGTGGAAAAAAATGGTCTTAACTATAACTACCTACTGGCTATCCCCAGTAGGTAAAATGTTCGATGGCATGTGTAGCTGTAGATACACATTCTTTGCATAAGTCCGCCATCTAGGGTTGGGATCAGAGTGTTACAAGTTGTTTTTCTTCTGAGAAGATTTTCGAGTCACTGGATTGAGTGACTCCTCCTCTCGGTAATACTGTGCATGGGCATCGAGTCCTTAGTTAGATTGTTTTCTTTCCGCTGTCTGGTTCGGACATGTTTCCTCTTGCTCCGGGACATCTCGGTTCGGTATTTTCTGAACTTCTTCTAACTTTCAATGAACGTTGGTATAGTTTCGATTGCGTTTTCCCCACTCATAGTCAATCTGATTGCAGGCCTTCTTGAAGTAAGGCGAACTTCAACACTTAAGAAGATATATTGAAAAAAGTGCTCTGGGGACCCCGCAGGCAGGCAGAACTATTCAGCGCTTATGACTATTATGGAAATACCCCTACGAGAGAACTGTAGTTACAGGTAAGAAACTATCCTTCTGCATTCCAACACTAGACACCAATGTGGTTTACTATATGTTGTGAGACCTCACTGTGTAATAATTGTGCAGTCATGTCTTGGTCTAGTCAGGCTCATTTGTCAGCCCATAGCTCAACGCTAGGTAGCTGTGACTTTGAACACATGTGATGCATATAAAGAGCACCAAAATATTTGGACAAGAAAGAAAGACAGCTCCCAAGAAATCCAAAACAGTTCATAAAAATTGACTATATTTTTATGAATTTATAGACGCCAAAATGAAAGATTCATCGGATGGTTCCAGAAATACAACTATTGAAGAAACAGCAAATCACAACTTTTCACTTAACCATGAACAAGCATTGGCAAATTCAACACATTTGACACAAAAAATATTTCCGCAAAACTTACGTTAAAATTGAATGTGATGACTTCCAGTTAATTTGGCTGACCAGCTATGGCAGGGAGCTGATCAGGGGGGGTTTGCAAAGTACCTTAGAACAGTTGCCATCTCCAGTCCAGTTCCAGCGTTAATGTCAGCTTGTCATTGACTTGTATGGACTTGTCCTGATGCAAGGGATACAGGATGCTGAGGATGCTGTGTGATTGATTGGGGGACTTTCTTGGGCTACTCCTCAGTCCACAATGCTAATGGGGAAACTTTGTCCACAGGGGTCGATGTACCTCAAAGTCCTCTTTGGTCTAGTAAAAGTTCAGTCACCACTTGACTACTGGTCTCAGGACACAGCGAGACCAGCAGTTCACTTTTTCTGGCAATAGCTCTCCTTCTGGGCAACCAAACTACACTCTGGCGACTCTCCCAAGTCCAGAAGACTTGGGTGCAGTTTTTGAGCATTGAAACTCTGACTCCCAGGTTGCGCAGCGGTGAGGAGCAGCAAACAATTGTTTAGGCTACCAGCTCACCCAAGCAGTCTTCGTCAGCTGTTGAGAACTGGAAGTCAGCCAACTGACTTTTTGGAGTCTCTGCATCTGGCTGGGCATGGGGTATGACTTCTACGCAAGTAGGATACCACAGTCACAATCCTATCATTGCTAGTCAAAGAGCAGCAGTTGCAGTACAACTTCAGTGCAGCTGCTTTCTTGACAGGTCCCAGGTCAGCAGGGCAGCCCTTTGATCTGCTTCCCCAAACCAGGCGAGATCTGGGGGCCATGGCAGTCTGGGAATTATTATTTTGCCACCTTACCGTCATGATGGTACATCTGGTGCTGCAGTCCACGAGAGACGTTGTGATTTACAAGCCTACGTATCGTGGTACCATACACTAGGGACTTATAAATAAGTCAAGTTATGTAAATTGGGGGTAAGTCGAATAAACATGCACCTTTTTAAGGGTCAGAGCACATGCACGGAGTCCTGATCAGCAGGACTCAGGACATTTCATAGTCACTACACTAGTGCCTGGTAGTCAAAATGGGGGCAAAAAGGGGAGGTGAACCTCAATAAAGCCTGTTTCCTCGTATTGAGAAATTTACCAAAACCTTTAAATAGGCTAATGCACCGTAAATTTACAGAATTGTGATTATGGTTACTAAGCACCGCATAAGAATTTGTTGGGGGTTAAACTGAAAAACCACCAGGATAGCCTGAGCAGCCTACATGAATGAATGGGCCCTGGCAAAAGAGATGTGCATGAATCTTAAGACGGTTAGAACCGATGAGAAAGTGGAGGAGGACCTGGAGGAATGGGCTGAAATGTTGACCACCATGAACGATACAGTACTACAAGACAACAATGGTGCAATGGCTGGCACCTCATGACAGGAAATATTGGTGTCGATCTTTATTACAAGAGTCCTATACACTTCCAGATGGGTGGGGTGGGGGAAGTAGAGAAAGGTCCTGGAAGAGCTAGTCCCATTCTGTGGGGAGAGCATCTACCCGATTGAAATTGACATTAAAGGAAGGAGCCATTGGAGCTGTGCTAGCCATGTAGACATGTTGGATCTAAAGTGGGTATGGTCATGATCCAGTTAATTTTTTAATTCAGTACAAAACGACATATACATTGTTCTTATTGTAATTCCCTAAGAAAAACACAAATAAAGTTGTTACATACCTTCTCTTTTTCTCTAGGCATTTATTCGACGTTGCCTGGCCTACCGGAAAGAGGACCGAATAGACGTCCAGCTGTTGGCCTGTGACCCCTACTTGCTGCCTCACATCCGTAAATCTGTATCCACCAGCATCCCTCCTGGGGCAGCTATTGCCTCCACCTCTGGCTCATCCAATAATAGCCTTTCAAACTGACAGTATGTGTGAGACATTTTACGGGCCAAAGGAAAACTTTTAAAAACCTGACAAGCAAAAAGGAAACCCCATTTAGAAAAATAAAGCACTCGGAGACCAGAAGAATCCATATGGTTTTGGAGGAACCTGTATACCAGGCTGCTTACGTGTCTTGGTCTGTTTCTGAGTCGTCGGGCGTGGCTGCATCGGATTGGGCAAGCTCAAGCCCTTTGGCAACAGAGGCAGATGCAAAGGATGACTAAGGCATCAGGGCTTAATAAGGTGGTCCTGTGAACTGCCATAACAGACCTCCCTTCCAAGCAAGGAGTGAGGGAGGGAAGAGACGTGGGCTCCACATATTGTAAACTTCAGAACTAAATGCAAATGCGGCGCGTTTCTGTGAAAAGCACGTGCTTTGAACGAAGATGACTGACTTCAAACAGCAGAGAGAAAAGCTGAACTAGACTGGGCTCGCCCCGTGTCGATATTTAAACTTGTTCATTTTTTCCCTTTTACTAAAGTTTAGATAACATCTCCTGGATGGCGGGTGGGGGAGGGATAGGACGAAGGAAAAAAAAACTTGAAGCACAAGGTTTGAGCCAGGAGATGCTTTTGACTCTGTTCCCTTAAGTAAAACAAGTTTATGCCGCCCATTGATGGCGATAGTTAGTGTTTTTACCCTTTATTAATTTCATTACATAGTAAAGTGAGAGGTAGGAAGACATAATAGAAAAATGTCTTTCTCCTCACTTTCTTTTGTAAAAGTGAAACCCATATTAGCAGGTACGCATGGAGAAGTGTCCAGAAACTGGTGGCCTTGTTAAATGGTTCTGCACAGTAATGCAAGCTAGTGAATTCATTCTTCCCTGCTAAAGAGCTGCGGTCGTTGGGCTTGAAAACCGTCCCTGGAAGCAACAGCGTTGTTCCCCTAGGATTATGATACGGTTGTCCTTATTTATTTGAAGTGGTTGACATTATAATAAAAAGTCATTGGCCCCTACAGAGCTGTCCAGTCAAGCATGTATATAATTCCTCGATGTACCTGACAGCGAAGGAGCGGCTGGAAATGAAATCTGTACACACAACGTATAATCCGTGTTAAATATTTCATTCTAAGAAATATTAAATGTTCTGTTTGTTCGGGAATGGTGATGTTGGGTTGTTAGGGCTTTTTTCCAGTCAGGCTCGCCCCGTAAAGGCTGATAGGAAGTAAACTTTCAAGGGGATCAAAAGGAAAGGAGCATGTGTTGTAAACATACTTCCTCCGCAGGGGAGGGGATGGCACCATCTCTCAGGCTGGGAAATAAATCTATCTGACTGGGAGAGCCCTTTGGTGAGAAAATAGGCACATCCTCCTCCCCAGCATAAACTCTCTTCCTCAGCCACGGAATATGTCCTGGCGTGGAGTTGAAAAGAGGGCCCACAGTTGAATAACATGTGGCAGCCAGATTGAAATGAGATTCCTTTTTAAAGTAACATTAAAATAGCGTGGAATATTGCAGATGTACAAGTGCTGTTATCTATATGTAAACGAGGAGCACGTTTTGGAGCTCTTACGCAAAAATAATTTTACTAATTTAAGCCTAGTGGAACCGCTGTGTTTGGGATGAAATGTAGATTATTTTCCCCCTCGATTATGTGGTGTTTCTACATTTGTTGATATGGCAATGAGCTCCCCAAATGAAAAGGCAGTCACCAAGGGGGAAAGTTTGTTGTCATATCGTTTGCAACACTGCAGTGTGCAATATCTGCATTTGTTAACACATCACTGATTTGTCATCGATTGGCAGAACAGCAGCGTATCATTTTCTTGTTAGAGAGAGGAAAGGCTGAACTTAAACTTCGTATTGCATCTTGAGTGCATGAATCTACCATAAACTACCAATACTAAGCTACTAGTCTACAAACCTGTTCATTGGATCTTGTATTTTTTTTCCTGCCGCTCTCATTCTATAACTATGTCCCTCTGATATAGACGTCTGTCGAAAAGGTGCGTGCTAGTGTGCCGTGAGTGCTGATATTTGAAGCTAATTGCTAGGGTCAGTTTTCTTGCAGTTCACAAAAGGTTTAATGTTGCACTGTAACATTCAGTTTTGTAAGTTACAAGGACAGTTTTAAGACCACGATGAAAAAATGAGTTATTTTTTGGAGAACATTCATGTTTGTGTAGTTGACTCTTCTAAATCCATTCACCTAGATTAAGAATAGGGAAAATACTGGCTATCTGTATACCTTAATCTGAGGCACCAAAGGGGACGCCCAGCTCACACATTGGTAGTGCTGTTCAGTACATGCTTGGAAGTTTTCGTGCATCATGGAAGTAGTGTTACAACTTCGATTAGTCATGCTAAATTCATTATGCTAGGCAGATACTCGAATTTCTTTATAAGAAGAGCTGTATAACGCTCCTTCACATCTGTTGTCTTCCAATACTCTTGTCTTGCTTTGTTCCTCTACTTTCAAGTCCTCACTTCTGAAATTATGCGTAGACTGTTGCAAAAGAAAAGTCTGTTGCTTGCTGAGGTGTAGAAAATATTTGTCCTGGTTTGTTTTTGATTGAAAACCATACTGAGAATTGAAGGAGCAGCATCAAAATCCAAACTCAGATAAACCTTGCAGTTGTGTTTAAGACAATATTACCTGGATCAAACGTCTCAACACTAGAGATCGTCTCTAGGGTGGCACCCTCTGTAATCCAGACCAAGTATGGAATTCAATAATCTTATTAGGATTGTACATAGTTGTAATTTCATTCATGACATCTAGCAAACCCTTAGTCAGCTTTATTAAAATTGCTTTGGTTAAGCCTCCTATTTGACCTGGCTTTGTGTTGCCCCTTCCATTATGGTGTAAAACACTTGCCTGTAGTTGAAAGTCATAATTGAATGTGTAGTATCAAACTATGAAGCACTGCTGTATTGAATGTGTAGTATCAAGCTATGAAAGGCTGCTGTCCATATCCAGTGATGAAGGGCTGCTGTGTTGAATGCAGATTGTCAGCTGGTGACAGGCTGCTTTGTTTGAGTCCTTGCACAAAGTTAGAAATATAAGATGTTTCATAGCAACATATAACAGTCTTATCTTTTGTAGAAATGAAGTCTTGAGCATGCATAAGACACTCATTTAATTACCTCTTTCATGTTTCTACTATGAAACAATTTTCACTTTTCATGCAATGATTGATCCCTGAGATGTGTGAATGCAAGAATCCTCCCATCACCTTTTGTTTGATTTGGGTACAGTATTTATCTGCATAATGTCCCTGAAACAATCACGGATACATAATTGAGTTCCTTATTGTATACGCAAAACAGACATGAGCTAAGCTACTTCTAATCGTATCAGTTACATACCGTTTCGAGAAAAACAGAGGCTTGGGCCTGATTTACAGTTTGGCGGAAAGGGTAACTTCATCACAAACGTGAAGAATTATGATCCCATTACACCCTATGGAGATGGTAATATGGCAGACGGGATATCTGTCGCATTTGTGATGGAGCAACTTGTCTGCCAAACTCTAAATTAGGCCCTAAATTGAGGTTTTCAAACTTTGGTGGAAAAAGGAGAATCTCACCATTTTCCCTTTTCTGGGTTTAACATTTGAACATCTGCTGACATCCATGCAATCTCCCCTCACAAATAATGCCTAGATGTCTTCTGCCCAGCTATCTTTTTTTTCTACTAATTATGTTTTGACTTAAATGTTTATCCTGTTTTAACGTTATTTTATTTTTCAAATTTTGTTTACACGCTGGCATTGAACAGATGTATATATTCACAGGTACACCGGCTCTCACCCATGATGTTTAACTTCCCTACATGCTAGTGTTTTACAACGCCTCTTTCTATTCGGCTCCTGTTCAGGATGGTCTTGGTATGCAGCAGTACAATGCATAGTGTAGTCTTTATTAGAATTCAGCTGATAGCACATGGGTATTGAGGAAGGACCAGCTCAACAGCCCATATGTTCATCTCCTCCACGATATTCTGATTAAGACAGGGGATATAATCCAAGATGGAGCGATCGGTGCTAGACTTTAAAGAAACAACATTCTGGGTGTTAATGGTAGGCACATGAAATAAGTAGTAATTGAGTGAGGTCACAGGGAATACAGTAGTTGTTCATTATTATAATGATGGATGAACGAGTCTGCTGTAATATTTTCACCTTCCCGAGATCTGTCAAAACTTCTACTAAAGGTATGTAGGAGAATATTTTGTTGTCACTGGTATAGAAAACGCACGTTAGCTAAAAAGTTTAAAAAAAATAAATCAGTATGATTTTTTTTTTCCCTACTGATCTGAGGACCGGTTTTAGTGCTGTGTGTTTATGCTGCTAAGTTATTAGAAAAGTACAGACCTCACCCTGGACTCCACAGTTTGGATTTGTTTTTGGGGTTAATATGGGTTTCACTTTTTTAACTAGTGCACAGCCCCTCGTCACTATTCATTTACTTGAAAACAAATCTCTGTATGAATTTATAACATCAAATCCAGGCGTAATTGTTTCGGGTTTACCCAATAAGACAAAAAGAACATTAAATACATTTTGAGAAATTGAATTGATTCATGCTTCATTTGTGATGTATACAAATTGGGATTCCTCCTTTTCAACCATGTCTGACACCATAAGGGTTTTCTCTCCACAGGTGACCAGTTTATTTGGTGTTGTCTGGTAATGGGTGGGTGTCATTAAACGACCAGAACTGCATTTATAAATATATTGAAAAGTTCTCCTAATTTTTATGGACATTCCTGCAATTTTATTTCAGATTTTGGAAAGATGGTGAACGTAGCTCTTAGGAGAAGTTCAGCACTTGAAGGAAAACATTTTTATTGTATCAAGAGCTGTACATATACATGCATATACGCTGGGTGGTTGTGTTGATAGGTTTTACACTTCATCCATGAAGTAAGGAAATTGCCTGTGGCGAAACCATCTAGCCCTCTGTGATGATATTCAAAAACAGGAAATGTGTAGTATCAAGCTATGAAAGGCTGCAACCCACCCTGAGGGGGAACAGCATATGGGAAAGTAGCACAGTGAGAGACATGAGAAGTTTTGGGTACTACGATGGTAATACCTCTCAGGTATGAGGGTTTTTTTTTTTTTTTATCACAGGGAGATGAACGATTTTCCTCAAGAGGACTGATCTTTGTTAGTCAAACTGGATTATAGTACTATTCCTGGGATGCAAGATAAGCAACTGAGTCACTAGACTAAATGTCGTATGTTATTGTTGTTAATCCATCATAATATTTCTGTAACAGCAGATAGGAATCTAAAACGTAATACTGCTATTCACTTTGTTCAGCTGCCTCAAACATTGTTTGATTTTGAGAGTGAATCTAACTCACATTTTGTGTTTTCCTCTGCACATTTCTCGAAGGTGCATACCAATGGCTAAGCGACTCTAACCTTAAAATATAATGTTATAGTGTAGATCTGTTTGAAAAGTTGTTTTTTGGGGGGTATGGGAGGGATTATGTGCTGTCAGCGTTTTGCCATTACTTTTAACCTATATACATAATTGCCCTTTTATCATGTCCAGTAAATAAGAACAGTAGCTGTTCATTTTCAGCCGGAGCAAGAGGTCTTCAGAGCAGAACCTACTGATGCCAAGTGACCTCAGTAACATAGCCACCAAGTCAGTTAAACGTTTGTTTTCCCCTTGCACCAGGGCCAACTGAGAAAGATGGATACCAATCATAAGACCAGTACCTGATGATAATGGTGTTTTGCCTTAGTGGCTATTATTGCCCTGGCTATGCACTGGAAGTCCTTCTCCAACTTTGCAATCTCTAAAACATTGGACAACAAGGAACAGGTCCACAAAGTCGTGATGGCAGCTTCTCAGGAGTCTACTTCCAGTTCTGTACTGTGGAAGACTGGACAACTTTATTCTGTGAACATCCTGGAAAAGAAAGTTCATTGACTGAAACACAGACCTCTTGGTACCTTTTGTGGACTGTTTATTTCTAACCTAATGACTTGAGAGAAGTCATACATTTATAATTTTCAAATAGAGATATAGTTTTAGCATATGCAAGTTTACCTGCTGGGGAGTAATCTTAATCCAGGTGCACTAGGATCAGTTGCAGTGAAAAAAACAGGTGGTGATGGCTGTGAGCATCTAGGAAAAATAATAATAACAAAAAGTTGCACACCATTGATTACGCTTTTTCTTGTAGAGACTCTATCTAGCCACAGATTCCTCACCTTTTGAATATTGCCCAGGTATCCAACTGGACCCGGTACCTTTTAGTAGTACATCTGCGCCCCCGTTGGCGATGCATGTGGCTCCACACTGATGCCATTCCACTCCAGAAATGACATGTGGAGCCTTTATAGCACCACTCTCGTGTGCTGCTGTCAGGTGCTTTTGAAACTGTCCACACTCCCAGACTCGGAGCGGCAATACTAAATTGGTTGTGATCAGAGTGCAGATTTGAAGACATGGGATCTTATTAATGAATAGTGTCAGGTCTTGGGCAGGTTGGGAGGGTCAGTGGGTAATCTGCTGCTACCAGAAGGTGCATTACTGAAGGACAGTAACTTGTTGTTCTGATATAGACTTCTAGCCACAGATTCCACACCTTTTGAATAGATACCAAATCAGTAACTATTTGGATGTGGGGATGTGAATGGACTTGGACCAGAAAGTACTGCTGGACCGAGCAAGCAAGAATAGCCTCTCAGTGAACATGACTGACCAGACAGTAGCTCTTCGTGAACATATGGAGGGACACCCACATAACCGCCTGTCCAGGACAGGGACTCTGCGTGCACACACAGTGGTAGCTGCTTTGGCCCTGGTAGAATGCAGTCCTTCCAAAGGCTGCTTTTTGGCCTGTGCGTAGCAGATCTTAATGCAGAGCACAATCCAGGAGGACATGGTGCTCTTCTGCACAGCCTTCCCTTTTTTAATTCCATAGCACCCCACAAAGAGCTGATCCATTCGGTTTTCTTTTGTATAAGCAATATAAAAGCTCAGGGCTCTCTTGGGGTCTCACCAGCTCCTTAGAGGAGTGAGGCGAAGCATAGACAGCTGGCAGAGTGATGCTTTGGCCAGGGAGGAACGGCTTCACAACTTTAGGTAAACAAAAAATGCCCATGTGTGCAAAACCAGCGTGCCTGGGAAGAAGGTGATGTACTGTGGGTTGACACAGAGAGCTTGAACTCCCTCGGGCTGATGCTGTGGCAATGAAGAACACCTTCTTGAAGATGAGCAGCTGCAAGGAGGGAATGTGAAGCACTGCGGCATGACAAAGGTAGAGGAAGGAAAGTAGTGGTGTAAACTTTTCAAGAAATGCATTTCGACTGGAGACTTAAATTTTGAGGACGGATCCATCGATTGCAAAATAGCCGAAAAGTTATCTACTGAGTACCGTACTAGGCCACAAATCTGTCCCAACAATAGATATATAAAATATCTGTGGAGGGACGCCAGACTGCCAAGGTAAAAGGTGTTCAGCAGATGCTGCTTAATCTCGAAGTATGAAGGTGGAGGTTGCAAAGGCACAAGTGAAGAGCCCTGCCCTGCTGCAGTGATTGCAGATCCCTCCCGAAGTGGTAGCCTTAATTGGAGGACAGATGATCAAGTACAGGAGGTCTGGCTACCATACTCTCCAGGCCCGATCTTTGGCTTCTAAGATGACTTGGGCCTGGCCGGTCCTGACCGTCTGGCACGAGTACTATTGGCGGAAAGGCATGTAGGAGTCCCAAGTTCAAGTTGAGGTGGAATGCACCCCAGAGTGAGAGCCACCTTGGTAACTCCAACATGCAGAAGTGCAGAAATTGCACTTTCTCTGCAGTGGCAAACCGATTGAGCCAAAGTTCTCTCCATTGACGGAAGAGACCTTGTACTGTGTGAGGAAATAGACTTTTCTGTTAGAGACTTGTAGCCTACTGAGTCTTAACGACCAGGTGTACTATATTTAAATGTTGGACCGGGAGTTTCACGTTTTCACGGTTCTAATCATAAAAACCACCATTGCTTTAACTGTTGGAAGGCTAGTTAGCCCCTTTGGCAGGTCCAGATTTACAGGCAGACATCTCAGCCTGGCTAACTTCTGAATGCGACTACTAAAGTTGGTCTTTCAAGGTACCAAAAGAATTAGTGCATCTAATCTGATTTAAAGATTAAATCGAATGTAATGTCATTGATTGACAAAGAGCAACTTTACTAAGTTGCCACTTTGCCCAAGGCTTCCAGTGCCCTTTTTTGGTTTCACACAAAAGGTCTGTCATTAATACAGACTTCTGGTGTCCTGGGAAGATGTGTAAATGACTCCCAGGGAACCCTATAGCAGATTTATTTGGGGGAGGAGATGTTATCCCCTTCTGGCAGGAAAAGCTGCACAGGGAGGGAGCACAAAAGACAAGCTTCAAAAGGGAAGCCTCTCTGAAGGGCAAATAACAAGCATCAACAAGTTGGGCTGTTCCTTTATTCAGATGGACAGGAGAGCATCGGGGACAGCTGGGGGTGAGAGGGCGAGGGGTGTTGGGGACACTGATCAGACCAGTTTTTTCAGTGGATATGTAATCCAGAGGTAGCCACCCCTCTGGGGTGGGCTACCGAGATCAACACAAAGAGGGACTCCGCTATCTTGAGAATGGGCAAAATAGAGCACTCTGGGGTACCTTGATGATACACTTCACAGGAACTTGACATCAGGCGGATGGAACCAAGTAGCCTATTGGTCAGTGACCACGAACTCTGCTAAGGGCACTTTCTAGACATAAAAGAGGCACCCCTGGCCCTCAGAACTTCGATCTTGCTTAGACTGGAGAAGAGTACTAAAGAAAGATTGCCCTGCTAGCCTTATACCTGGCAAGGAAGAGGTTGGATGACACCTGCTGGTCCTTGGGCTAGCAAAGAGAGGACTGTGCCTGTGGTGTCTTGCTTATGGAGAAGTCGCCTCTCGAGCACAGACAGAAGCAGGGACTCCAAGAGTCAGTTGGCCAACTTCCTGTGTCAGCATCAGGCCCACAAAAGCTGGAGAATCGTTCCTGGGCGTGGTGTTAGCCCAGGTCAGTGGATCGTCTCTTACTGCCACAGTGCAGCTTGGGAGACAGTCCTGACTTGCATCCAAGTCTGCTGAACTCAGAAGAGTCATCTGATTTCAGTTTGGGTGCCCAGAAAGAGAGCTATCACCAGAAGAAAGGAACTGTTGGTTTTGTTGTGTCCAGAGACAAGTTGCTGGAGCAAAGAGGACTTCAAGGGACATCAAACCCTATGGCCAAATCACCTCATCAGGTCCTGGAGACTGCTTCTTGTTGGAGACAATTGTTCGTAAGTACTTTGTTAGTCACTCTGGCCTGCTGGATTTGGTTTTCCAAAATGGCTGAAAGTGACCTCATTCAAAGTTATGATTTATTGCTTCCTCAAGTAATTGTATCTCTGGAACCCTCTGGTGGATCTTTTTCATTTTCATGTTTAAAAATTCATAAAAAGTCTATTTTCATAAATTGATGTCAGAATTATTGAGTCGTGTTTCTTTCTTGTCCAGTTGCTGTTTCAATGCTATACACATGTTCATTTGTAGAGCTTAACTGCTCAGAGTCACAGCTACGAAGGTTTGAGCTAAGAGTTGTTTAACAAACAAGCCACACTGGACCCAAGAGGGTGTTGTGAGTTTATTATATGGTGAGGTGTCACAACCACACCGTATACTAAACCATATTTCCTCACGTGCCACCTCTGGGGGTAACTGCCACTCATGATCCGATAGTTGCCAACGACTGAGATCGTCCTCCCTGGCATTCAACAATCCTGTCGGGTACTACACCCTGGCAGTCCAGTCATTTCCAGAGCCTATTTGTACAGGGTTTGTGACCCTTCACCCACCCTCTTTGTTGCACGACTACATGGTGGTGGTGTTATCGTCTGTGAGCACCTGTACCAGCCTCCCCTTGAAGAGCAGAAGGAAGGCTTTTAATGCCAAGTGGTTGGCCCTCAGTTCCAGTGGTTGATATTCATTTGAGAGACTGCTGGAGATGAGAGGTCTCGGATATCTACCTCTCTCAGATGGTGATCCACAACCCAGAAACGATCCGTCGGTCACCATTATTGGCTCTGGATGGGAAGGGAGAGGAGTCTGCCACTGACCCGACCGTGGTCCAGCGACCATCACTGCAGATCTTTGCAGTCTCTTCTGAAATCTGAACGTTATCAGAGAGAACCCCTTGATGTTCTTTATGTTGGGCACACTGAAACTTCAGATCCCGTTTCAGAGCCTGCATATATTACTTGGTGTGCTAAACAAGCAGGATGCTATTCGTCCCAGAAGCCTCAGAGCCAACCTCACTGAATTCCAGCACAGAGGTTAAAATAATGGGATCATAGCCTGTAGGAAAGCACCCTTTTTGGCATGGTTTTTAGTGCACCATATAGAGACCTAGATTCCTACATTGGTGGAACATCAGTGGGATATGTGACTTTGCATTTGCTGATACCACTTGGTCAATAAGTGACTACACGAATTATCCAAAAATTGCCTTTAGATAAACTGCATTTTTGAATTGGGTTTTTTCCCCCCTCCAAATTCTTAAAAGTAACTGTTAGGTCACTGTAGTTTAGCAATTTCACTTTAAAAAAAAAAACTTACTTTAGTTCTGACTGTAAAATCTGTTAGGCATTTTTGTTCCAGCTCCAAAAAGGTCTCCGCTTTAGTACAATAATGAGTACCCCAGTTGGTGTCAGTAAGGAGCTCGGACTTACCACTTACCTCCAGCTTTCTCATAAACAATTAAGGACCCTATGCAAAGGCTACAAAATCAAAACTGTCTCAAACCCTACCACCGAAAAGCTCCAGGAGCTGGTGGCAGAGTATGAGGAGGCTCCTTCTGCTGATAGCGTCACTGACCCTGAGGATCAGGGCAGATTGAGTGAGGAGGAGGAGCTGGACCTTCCACCACTTAAAAGAGAGATACCTGCACCTCACAGACAACCCGAGGTGTCTAGAGCACCTCCCTGTAGTGAGGATGGCTCAGGTCCCTCAAGGGCCGGTGAAGAATTCTCTGAATAAGAGATCCTTCTAGATCGATTGGCTCAAAGAATTGCCCTGGAAGACAGGATACTGGCCATAGAAAGAGAAAGAACAGAAATGGGTTTAGCACTCATGAATGGTGGCAGCAACCAGGGACAACGTAGGGCACTCTGATCCGAAAATCCCCAAAGGGACTGTTTCCAAATAGGAGGATGGTGATATCATCGCCAGGTGGTTCATAGCCTTTGAGAGGGCCTGTGTTTCCAGAGAGCTTAGCAAACAGCACTGGGGCTCTCTCCTTTGGGAAATATTCTCAGGAAAGTTCAGGGATAGACCCCTAATGCTGAATGAGGTAGATGCTAGATTCTGTGACCTCGTGAAGAACACCCTGATTGAGGGCTTTGTGCTTACTTCTGAAGAGTATCAGGTTCAGGGAGACTCAAAACACCCAGGCGGTCCTGCGTGGATTTTGTAGACTTTGCAGTAAAGACACTAGGTGGTTGGTTAAAAGGTAACAAAGTGCATGATTATGAGGTGCTTTACAATTTATTGATGAAAGAGCATCTGTTGAGTAACTGTGTTCAAGAGAAGTAACATCAGTACCTGGTAGACCTAGGTCCACTTTCTTCTTAAGAGTTGGGGAAGAAGGCAGACCACTGGGTCAAGACAAGGGGGACCAAGACTTCCACTGGTGGGGAGACCACAAAAAGGAGCCCAAAAAGACCACCTCCCCCCAAGGGGAAGAGTGTAACTAAAGCAAAGAGTCTTATAAAGGCTCCCAAATACCTACATAGGAGGTTGGCCCCGATACTCCCTACAATCCAAGGGTGGGTGCAAAGGGAAAAACAGGGATTACAAAAAGGTTTAGTACCATGACTGCAATGCTCTTGGACACCGAACTGGAGACCCTGCCTGTCCCCACAAAAAGAATGCCTCTAGTGCACCTTCAGTAAATGCAGTGGTAACTCTCCAGATGGGATTCCAGGTAGGCCATGACAATGTCATTGAGCCTACTGAGGCAACTATAGTCTCAAAGGGTGGAGTATATGTAGCTGCTCTTGATGTCTCGCCCAGTAATCTGGAGAGAGACAGACAACAGCCACATATTAGTGGGGTCAGAGCTGAAGCACTGAGAGACACTGGTGCCAGTGTCACCATGGTAACTGAGCAACTGGAATCCTCAAATCAATACTTGACTGGTGAGGCATATACAGTCCTCAATGCTGATAATCAGGCTAGGGTGCATCCCATGGCAATGGTATCCTTAGGATGGGAAGGGGGTTCTGGCCAGAAGATGGTGGTGGTATCTAATGCGATACTTGTACAATGTCTGCTAGGCAATCACCTGGAGTCCTCTACATGAGCTGAGGTCCAAAGAATGACCAATGCAGCTATGCTGTGTATACCTTAATGGGTGTACATAAAAACCAGAGCACAAAGCAAAGCTCGGGTGAAAAAGTAGAGTTTGAGTCTGGAATATTGGCCCATCCTACCAAGAGAAAGCGCAAGATAGCTGGGAAACCAGCTTCCAAACAGATGCCAGATCAGGTAACTTCTCCTTCGGGAGAAGACCTGTCAGCCCCAGAGGGAACTGAGCCCTTGGAGCTTGAGCAGAGCTCTGGGTCCCATGGGGACCCTCTTTGGAGGATCTGTGCCAGGGTGTAGGAAAGTACCTCTTCTTGGCATGGTTACCCCCACTTTTTGACTGTGGTCAATGTGCTTAGACAGTTTTCACTAGGATCCTGCTATCCAGGACCCCAGTGAGTGTGCTCTCTCCTCTACATTTGGTTATCTTGGTACCCTGTAGACCCCACAATTGGCATACTGGTGTACCCCTGTAAGTCCCTAGTATATGGTTCTTAGGTACCCAGGGCATTGGTACACCAGGGGTCTCCCATGGGGTGCAGCATATATTATGTGGCCTATGGGAGCCTATGCAAACTGTCTCTGCAGGCCTGCCATTTGCACCCTTTCACTGCTGGTCACTGCACCAGGTCACTGCAAGTCACCCCATGGTTAGTCCTTTCAGCCCTGAGGGCAGGGGGCCGGTCCCAGTGTGTGTGGACACCCCTGCAAGAGCAGAGGTAGCCCTACAAACTCCAGTTCCAATTCCCTGGACTTCTTAAGTTCGGGGAAGCCATTTTAGCTATGTACTGGCCATAGGTCACTACCTATGGTCCAGCTGCATAATGGTAACTCTGAACCTAGGTATCAAACATGTTGTAATCATACCTCAATACTGATGCCAGGATTGATGGCATCATTCCAAATACTCTGGGGACACCTTAGAAGACCCCTCCAGTATTCCTCCTACCAGACTTCCAGGGCCTGCGAGCAGACCACGCTGCTGCAGCCCCTCAGACAGGATTCTGCCCTCCTGCTACTTGACCAGCTCAGAACAAATTATTTCCTGTTGGAGATGGGTAAAAGCTCCTCTACTTTGGAAATAGATATTACATGGCTGGGGAGGTGTAGCCTCCCCACACCCTTCGGGCTTGCTTTGAGGGGCAAATTTGGTGTTCTCCTTGCAAAATCCAGTTTGCACCAGCCTAGTGACCCCAGGTCCCTGCTCTGGTGCAAAGCTACACAAAGGAAAGGGGAGTGACCACTCCACTGTGTATCACCATCACAGTGATGGTGCGCAAAGCTCCTCCAGGTGGCCTCTTGATTCTGGCATCTTGAAACCACTGTGGGAAGAGGCCCCTTGGAGCATCTGAGTGGTCAGGTTAGGCAGATGACATCAGTGATAGGTGGTCACCTTGCAAAGTGATCAGGCCCCTTTATGGACAATTTAGGGACCATCTTGCAGCTAGGTCCCCAGATTTGTGGTGCACGACGCCACCAGGACTCCTCCGCAACAATCTCTTCTGCTCCTGGCCACCAGAACCACCGCTGGACTCTACAGGAATCGAACAAGCCTACAACACTGAGACAACCTTGCCTTGCAACATTGTTTCTGCGGCTCCTGTCAGCACATTGCAGCATTTCCATGGCTGTGCATCCTCTTGGGTTGTCAAGACGTCAGCTGCACCAAAGAAGCAAGAAGGAATCTCCTTTGGAGTGAAGGAGTCATTCCCCTGCATCTGCAGGCACTAAGGCAACGGCGTCCTGCTGCTGAGATCTGCTGTCCTCCGGACCTGCGAAGATTCTCCAACACTGGTCGTGGTTCTGAGGGGGTCCCCTGGGTCCTCTCTGCCTTGTGTTCAACTTGGGAGACAGTGAGCCTTTGCCTCTTTCTCTAGGACAGAATCCCTGGCAACCAAGGCATGTTGACTCCTGCTTTGAGGGATCTTCAGGCTCCAAGTAGCCCTGCCCCCCCCCCCCCAGCACTCTACCCCTGCAAGGACAGTCTCTTCTCTGATACTCCAGTGACGTGGGACTCCTCTTCAGGTGTGCTGCCTGGGCCTCACTGTGACTTACCGTGCCTTCTGGCAGTGGGTTTGGTCATGGGGGCTATGACTGTTTCTGCTGGCTCTCCTGTCTTCTTAGGGTCAGCTTTGACTCCCCTCGAAGGGTTGAGTCCCCAGGACCTTGCTGGCCCTCTTTCGCCCTGCAAATCATCTTCATCTCCAATTTGCATTTGCTTGTTGGTGGTCCTGCTGACCACTGACCTGTCTGCAATCCGGTGACTATCGAGGGACAGCTCCTAGATGACTAAAGGGACTCCTCTGCAGCTCCTGGACTTCAGCCATTGTCTCTGGCCCCATCTGGACAATCCTGCGTGGACAGGACTTCTGTCCCCTTCTTTTACAGGTCCTCTTCATCTGGAATCCATTGAGTTCCACCGGTTTGGTCCTGTTCTTGCATTGTTTCTATTCTAAGTCCCCATGCTGGCCAAGGAGACGACCAGGAAACCTACCTCTGCTCTCCTGGTCACTAGGAGTCTTCTAGATACTCACCTCTTGGGGTTCCATACTCTTCCTTCCTTGCTTAACAACTCCATATCCTCTGGTAGGGGACCCATTCTTACATTCCACTATTTTAGTATATGGTTTGCCCCCCCACAGGGCCCTTGCTGTTTCTAATGTTTTTATGCTAATTCCGAGTACTTACCTGTGTATATTTTGTATGTACTTATCTCCAGAGAGGGGGATTTCCTATAGTATTCTAGTTCAATGTTACTATAATATAGTACCTTTATTTGTGCAACACTGTGTTGTTTCTTTCATGTATGATACGTAACTCTGAGACTGCTGTGTTATTGCAAGTGCTTCACACTCCTCCTAGATAAGTTTTGACTGCACACCACAGCTACCACAAGAGATCCCTGTCCCCCGAGACACTGTAACACTTATTAATAAGGGTTGCCTGGACCTGGTATAAGGTGCTAACATGATAGGTGTCCACCACACATCAGGCCCGCCTCCTACACAGGGGCAGAGAACCTGTCCCATGCTTGGAACACCTGAGCCAGCAAGCTGGTAATAAGGAAAAGGGAGATGTCAGTGGCTCCCACAGGACCTATTGCGAGGAGGGACTCCTTTTTACTGAAGCCAAAGACTACAAACCTGGTGCCACTATGAGAAAGTGGTAGTGCCATAGCAGTTTAGAGCGTTTCTTCTCACTTTGGTCCATGATATCCCTCTAGCTGGGCATCTTGGCCAGGCTAAAACATGGAGTAGGTTGGTGAGCCACTTCTACTGGCCAGGAATGTCCCAGAAGGTAAAGGAATTTTGCAACTCCTCTGCCACTTGTCAGGCCAGTGGCAAGACAGGTGGCCACCCAAAAGCCCCCTTCCAAAGGTGGGGTTCCCTTTGAAAGGTAAGGATTGACATTGTCGGTCCCCTTGACCCTCCAAATGCATTAAGAAACAGATTCATACTGGTTGTAGTGGATCATGCAACCAGGTATCCTGAACAACTCCGCTGCGGACTACTACTGCCCTGCAGTAGATTGGGCCATCATTGGTATCTTTATTAGAGTGGGCTTTCTAGAGGTGTAGGGGTCAGACAGAGATACAAACTTCATGTCTGGCTACCTGAAACGTGACCTGAATGTGGTGTGACGTATAAGTTGACTACCCCATATCACCCACAAAACAATGGCCTTGTTGAGATATTCATCAAGACATTGAAAGGTATTGTTGGTGGACTCCCTGAAAAACGCAAGAGGAGATGGGATGTCTTACTTCCATGGTTGCTTGTGGCTTATAGGGAAGTGTGACATAAAGGAGTAGGTTTTTTCCCCATTGAACTTTTGTTTGGGCATCCTGTAAGGGGACCACTTTGTATTGTGAACTACGAATAAAAGAGACCTCTCAAAGAACTCAGACAGGATATTGTGGACTATGTATTTGGTCTTTACTCCAGAATGGCTGAGTACAAGGAAAAAGCATCTAAAAACCTTAAGGCCAGCCAAGAGCGCCAGAAACTCAGGTATGACCTCAAGGCTACACTGGCGGAGTTCCAACCAGGGCAGAAGGTGTGGATTTTGGAGCCTCTGGCTCCTAGAGTCCTCCAACACCAGTGGAGTGGCCCCTACCTAATCCTAGAGAGAAAAGGGGAAGTCACCAACCTGGTGGAGTTTGGCTCTTGCAGGAACCCCAAAATGGTTATCCATGTCAATCGCCTTAAACCCTGTTATGATTGAGCAGAGAGGACCATGCTCACGGTCTCTAATGAGGGACATGAAGCTTAGAGTGAACCTTTCCCTGATCTCCTCTCCAGTAACCCAAAAGGTGGCTCAGTGAAAGGAGTGGTCTTTTCAGACACCCTCACTGATCGACAGCAGACTGACTGCAAGCAAGTCTTGCAGTATGCTGAGCTCTTATCTTTGACCCCCTGGTCACACTACCTGGTGTACACATTATGTGGACACTGGGGACAGCTTACCTGTCACAAAATAAAATCTAGACAGTCTGATCATGTCAAAGAGAGCATCTAAGCTGAAGTGAGCAAGATGCTGGAAATAGGAGTCATTGAGCACTGAGAGCCCCTGGGCCAGCCCAGTCCCCAAGCACCATTCCCAGGGTGGAAAAAAAAAAAAAAAATGAGGTTTTGTGTGGGCTATAGGGGCCTCGATGCTGTTACCAAAACAGAGGCTCACTGAATTCCTAGCGCTGATGAACTGATTGACAGGTTAGGGGCAGCCAAATATCTAAGTAATTTGAATCTCACATCAGTCACTGTAGGCCTTTGAGTCGTGACTCAAACCCAAGTACTGCAGGCAAATCTGATGGGGATCTGTCACAAACGTTTGTTTGCAGTAGTACTTACAGCACTTACAACCTGTTGTTTTGGGAGATAGCATTTCCCTTTCAGACTGCAAATAGCAGAATTTTTAATCGAGCTAAGGGTCTCAGAGACGCGAGATAGCTCTGGATCAACGTCTGGTGGCATGGAAAGAAAGGAACTGATGTCAGTGTGTGGGAGTGGCACCTATATAGGCTCTGCATGTCTTTTCCAGAGCAGAATGGCATCAGTGCAGAGCCGCAATGCGCCGTCTACCTGCATGCAAAGGTATTGCTGAAAAGGTTCTAAATCTAGGATGGTGCCTGGGGAATATTCAAAATGTGAGAGATCTGCAGCTATAAGTGTCTCTCGGAAAGTAACAGTACAATTAAGTGCAATAAGAGCTCAGTTGTTAAAGTAACAAGGATGTATCCTGGGCTCAGAAGTCAATGCTTGCGCCAGTGCTGTATGATGGGTACTTCTTTTTTTAAGTTTGAAATAGAAAGTTTATTGAAGATTTATACAATATTCAAAAGATATAAATACATTTGATAACAAGAGAGAAAAGAAAACAGTAACAGTTCAATTTCCTAAAAGGTACATCATTAGAAGCAGAATGCATATATTAATACTTTAAATCGCAAAATATACATGCATATATTAAATATATCAGTAAAAAAGTTATAAACAGTATGATAAGTACAATAAAAAGTAAAGAGAAACAATTCATGGTGGTTTAGAAACCTACCCATTTCTAGGAAAATGATTACATGAAGAGTAAGCCAAAGAGTTTAGGTAATTCGTAATAGGTAACCATAACATGTTTCTTTTAATACCCAGGGACACAGGGTAAACATAAGCTCTATCCAGCCAATGGTTATAACATATGCTGTACCGCTAAGCCTGAAAGGATAATTGAGAGGAGTCCTTCCAAGTTTTTGTAATTTGTTGAAAAGCAAGAGCCAACAAATGCCACCAAGTGGAGAAAATATGGAGCCTAGAACCCTCCACAACCAACTTCTCCACCCTCAAAACCACCATTCGCACCCATCACCAACTCATATGCATCGCCAAAAGAGATCACTACAAGACACGCCTTGACAACAACTCTCAAAACAGCAAAGAACTCTTCACCATCATTAATGAACGTGCCAAAGCCAGCAACATAGAACCCTCACACACACAGCCCCTATGTGACACCCTCTCCAACCACTTCCACCACAAAATCCTGGACATCCACTCATGACCCCCCCCCACCACACTCACCACCTGGACCCCCACCACACACGAAGAAACCAGAAAAAACATGAACTCCATCCACTCCGGATCCCCCTCCGACCCCTGTCCACATTGCATACACAACAAAGCCAGCCCAACCATCGCCCCCATACTCCGCAACATAATCAATTCCTCTTTCGACTATGCCACCTACCCAGACCCCTGGAAGCACGCGGAAATCACTGCTCTCCTAAAAAAAAAAAAAAAAAACAGTAGATCCTCTCCAACTATCGCCCCATCTCCCTCCTCCCTTTCCCCGCCAAGGTGGACGAGAAACTAGTCAACGCCCGCCTATCCCACTTCCTCAAAGCAAACAACACTCTTGACCCCTCACAATCCAGGTTCCGCAAGAACCACAGCACGGAAACCGCCCTCAACGCATGCACTGACGACATCAGGACCAAAGTTGACAAAGGCGAGACCGTCACACTCATCCTCCTAGACCGCTCCACAGCCTTTGACACCGTCTTCCACCACACACCCCGGACACGCCTCCACAACATAGGAATTCGTCACAAAGCCTTAGACTGCCTCACCTCCTTCCACACCCACCGGACCCAGAGAGTCCGCCTCCCACCTTACCACTCCACTACTTCCAAGGTCATCTGCGGAGTCCCCCAAGGGTCCTCCCTCAGCCCACACTCTTCAACATCTACATGATCCCCTAGCCAACATCCTCCGAGCAAACAGAATCACTATCCTCTCCTACGCAGATGACACCCAACTCATCCTCTCCCTCACCCGCAACCCCACCACCACCAAAACCAACCAACACACTGCTCTCCTCGACACCGCCAACTGGATGACTACTAACCACCTCAAGCTTAACTCCAACAAAACCAAGATCATCATCTTCGGCCCCAACAAAACCACATGGGACGACTCCTGGTGGCCCACCACCCTAGGCCCAGCACCCACCCCCGCAAACCACGCACGCAACCTCGGCATCATCCTAGACCCCTCCCTCTCCATGACACAGCAAATCAATGCCCTAACCTCCTCCTGCTTCCACACACTTCGCACTCTAAAAAAAATAATCCTTCAAATGGATTCCCCCAGAAACCAGGAAGACAGTCACCCATGCACTCATCAGCAGCAGACTAGAGTACGGCAACGCCCTCTACGCCGGCACCACACTCAAACGCAAACTCTAGAGAATCCAGAACACAGCCGCACGCCTCGTCCTTGGCCTTCCCCGCCACAAACGAATCTCACCACACCTCAGATCCCTTCACTGGCTCCCCATAGACAAGAGAATCACATTCAAGATCCTCATCCACGCTCACAAATCCCTCCACAACACCGGCCCAACCTACCTCAACGAAAGAGTGAACTTCCACACGCAACCTCCGATCAGCCGACCTCGCCATAGCCACAGTTCCCCGCGTCCAATGCACCACCACAGGAGGCAGGTCCTTCTCCTACCTCGCCCCCAAAACCTGGAACTCCCTCCCCACCAACCTTCGCAAAACCAAAGACCACCTGCTCTTCAGAAAGAGCCTCAAGACATGGCTGTTCGAACAGTGACCCTCCCTGACCCCCCCCCTTTTTTTGATACCCCTCCCCCTCCCAGCACCTTGAGACCCTCAAAGGTGAGTAGCGCGCTCTATAAAAATTTTTTGATTGATTGATTGATTGATTGATTGATTCCATAATGAGGGTGAAAGTGAAATAGCCAAATCTTTCTCCCATTGTATTTCTATTGCTGATTAAGTTCTATCTGCAGGAAGAGCTGTAATTGTTTGGTAAATACTAGAAGCTGAGGCAAACTGTAGCAACAAGTTCTTAATTGGAGAGGAACAAAAACTAATGGTGCTTGCTGAACTGAGAACCATTGCTAAGAAGTATTTATAGCATGTATTAGAGCATCATATTTCTTATTAAAAGAGGATGGAAGTGAAAAAAGAAAACGTGCTTGCCCAAAAGAAAGTGGGGAATCATTGTCAAAAAGTTGGTGAACCCATTTCAACTCCTTCAAATGCCACGATTTCCAGTAAATGGTTTCATTATTCAACTTGATGAGTTTGTTGTACCAGATTGGCGAATTCAGAAATTGCACTCTGTCTCCATCATATGAAGCAAAAATAGGTTGCAGAATTTTGCATGAACTTTTCAAATTCGAAAGGGAAAGAGATGATGGGTTTTTTGAGAGAGTTAACACTTCCGAAAACGTGAAAGGAGCAACAAAGGTTTTTTCAACCTCAACCCATAAAGGTAAAAAAGTAGAAACATCTTCGGTAAATAAACAGGAAGTCTGCTTAAGAGAAAAAGCCATATGATAAGAGCGAAGCTTCGGAAAATTAACTCCTCCGTGAATTTTAGGTCTCATCAATTTTTGAAGAGACATTCTGCATCTCTTATTATTCCGTAAGAATTTTGTTAAAATGGAGTTCAATCTCTTGAAGTAATTATTTGGAATATTAATTGGAATATTTGATAAATAGAAGAGAATTATAGGAAGTAACATCATCTTTAGAGAATCTAATCTACCCTACCAGGATAGAAATAAAGGGTTCCATTTAGATATAAGAGAATCAAGGCTAGAGAATAATTGCAAGAAGTTACAAGAAATTGTATCCCGAAATGAAGGTTTAAACCATAGACCAAGATATTTAATTTTGCCATTGTTCCAGTGAAAATTGGAAGATATAAAGTCATTTCACACTTTTCTTTATTTAACTTATACCCTGAAATAGAAGCAAAATATTCTACCTCAGAAAGAAAAGAAGGAAGTGAAGATTTCGGATTTGACATAAAAAGTAAGATATCAGCATAAGCTGAAAATGTTATCTGTCCCTCTCCGAACCGAAAACCATATAAATTTGAATTAGCCTTGAGTTTCAATAAACGGGGAGCGGTGATAACGGACATCCCTGACGGACTCCTTTATGAAGTGAGACCATTTAAATAGATAGCAGCTTTAGGAGAGGAATATAATAATAAGATAAGATTAATAAATTTAGTTTCAAAGCCAAACCATGAAATGCTCTGAAAAAATAAAAAATAAAAACAATCAAAAGCTTTTTCAGCATCAAGAGCAATTTCAGAAAGTGAATCTCTATACATCACAGATTTACTTAATGTTAAAAAATAAGCGTGTGCTGTCTGATAATAGACGTCCCTTAATAAAGCCAGATTGTTCCTTTCCAATTAACTTAGGAAGAATCAATTCCAGACGCATAGCGATAATCTTGGCAAAAAATGTATAATTGAAGTTCACTAGAGATATAGGTCTATCATTCTTACAAAACTTTGGATCTTTGTTATTTTTTGGTATAAGGACAATTAAAGCCTCCTGAAAAGACCCTGCAGAAGATTTTACGTTAACAAAATAAGTGAAAAGATTAAATAATCTTGGAACTAATAATTTAGAAAAATGTAAATAGAATTCAATAGTAAAGCCATCAGGGCCAGGAGCTTTACCTTTTTTAATTAGATTTAGTGCATCCAGAATGTCTTTAATAGAGATATCATTGTCGAGAGCAGTAAACTCAGAAGAGGGAAGGAAGTACAGGTGCATTAATAGTAGATAAGTAGTCCCTAATAAACTCCCGCGTCGGAACAGACTCAGGGGTGTATAACTGTGTGAAAAAACAAATTAGTCTAAGATATCTTCATTCTTGTGTAGTAAAAGGTGGGAAGAATTATAAATAGATTCAATCCTTGTTCTATCTTTTTTTAGCACTGTACTTAAGAAGATAAGAATTAGCAATATCAGTCGAGTTTTTATTAAAAGTGAATTAAGCTTCAAGTAAGTCCTTAAAACAACTTTCAAACTTGGAAGAATAATACAAGTTTTCTAGCTGTTTAATGCGATCCATTAAGTTAAATAACTTTTTATTAGCCGTTTTCCGTTTATTGGCAACAAAAGAAATAATAAAATCCCTAGAGGCCGCTTTGAAAGCATCCCAGATAATCTGAACAGATAGCTGGGGATTATCGTTTTCTAAAATAAATTGTGTAACAAACTTCTCAAAAAGCTTAGTAAAATTAGTATTGAGAAGTAATGAGTTATTAAATCACCATCTATTACTTGGCTGTTTGTGGCATAATATCAAGATCCAAACTCACTGGAGCAGGATCCGATATTAATATGGTACCATCCTCTGAACTCAGAACATGTTGCACAAGATGCAGTGAGACAAATAAATAATCAATCCTCGATTGGGAAGAATGCACTGGAGAAAAAAGAGAATTCCTGTAATCTGGGGTTACACAATCTCTAAACATCTGTTAATGCTCTTTGTTCAGTCATGGAAATAAACTGTGAAAATATGGTGGATGGTGCAAATTTAGAGTTAGATTTACGGTCAAGGAAGGGATCCATAACCATATTGCAATCGCCTCCAAAAATTAAATAATCATCTGAAAGAGTCATTAATTTAGCTAATATTTCATTCCAAAAAGATTTATCAGGTTGGGTTGGAGCTTAAACATTAAATATAGTTAAAGGTACTTTATTAATATTCATTGAAGCTATAACCCATGTACCCTGCTCATCAGACTCTTGAGAAAAATCAGAAATATTCAAAGCTTTATGACAGTATAGTAACCCCATTTCTTTCCCCCGTACCTGGAGAGGCAAAAACATGACCCACCCATTGTCTTTTAAGTTTGGCCACCTTAGCACTTGTTATATGAGCCTCTTGTAACAGGGCAGTATCAGCTTTACATTTTAAAATATGAGTTAAAACTCTTTGACGTTTTATTGGGGATCCCAAACCTTTAACATTCCATGAAAGAAATCTAATTGTCATTTAATATAAAAACTAAGTAATATGATCATGAGAGTAATGCATATAGACCACCTATTAGTATGCAGAAATTGAACCAAAAGAAAATATTTAGTGTACAGAAAGTGAAGAATAGAGGGATAAACAAGTGAACAAAGAGAAGAAAGAGAGGGAAGAGAAGATATAATCAAAGAAAACAAAGAGAATGTAATATAGAAGAAAACATTAAAACCACAGAAAGAACATTGAACGGATAATAAAAACATACTTATGAGACAAAAACAACATGAGGGTGGTGAAAACAGAAAGGGAGGACGACGCAACCCTCACTCCATAACCGCATACACGGAAGGGAAGGGAGATCTGACCACACAGGTTGCAACCACAAAAGACGGGCACACTGAATGCATAAAAGATCTAAAAAGAGAGAAACAAAGGAAACATTTAAGTCTCTTAAATAATCGAACACTATTAAGATTACATTGAACCAGCAAAAGGGCACATCCCTTAAATAGGCGCAAGATAAAAGGAAAAAACAAATAATTTAATAATCAAGTCTCTGATAATTTGGAAATGTCCATTGTTTCACCTCTACAAGAGTCAATAAACCGTTGAAGTAATACTGGGTCCTCATATGTTGTAGTCTTATTGTTGTATGTCACTTTGAACAAGCACGGATGAAAAAGACCATACCGAGCATTAAGCGACTTCAATGCTGGACGCATATCTAGAAATTTCTTCTGTTTGTCTGCCGGCCACTTAGCATAATCTTGAGCAAAAAAAAAGATTGGACCCTGACCACGTGATCCGACCTTCAGCTCTTGCTGCTCTGAGAACCTTCAGCAAGTCTCTATACTCCCAAAAATGCAGTATTATTCCTCTCGGTTTCCTTGACGTCAAATCCAAATGTGAAGGATGACCAAGCCTATGTGTTCGTTGTATACTCATAACAGGAGAAATAGGCAGGCCCAGAATCTTGGGCAAAAATGATTGAAAGAAAGATAAAGGGTCCGAACCTTCAACTCCTTCATGAAGTCCATAAATACGTAGATTATTCCTGCGGTTCCGATTTTCTATATCCTCTGCAAGCTTTTTCAGCACGGCAACTTCAGATTGTAAAGATTGTATCGATGTAACTGAATCCTCAAGCACTTCCACTCTTCGTTCCACACAAGAGACTCTGTTCTCCACAAGAGACCATTTGTCGTCCAATATTTGTAATTTTATATTGGTATCCTCCATATAAGGTTTAAGCGCTCTTATTTCCACAAGAATTAATTCCATAGATAAGGTATCTAATACCTCAATAGGGGATGGAGGATCCTTTTTAGCTCTCTTATTTGTGGATGTCGAGACCGTTACCGGAAGCTTAGACTAAACTTTATAAGCAAGAGCAGGAGGAGAAACAGGTGTTGAAGGTGTAAAATCGAGAGAAGTAGCTCCTGTACTTTCCATATTTGATAAAGGAACAAAGGAGTTTGATAGAGGAATATTATCAGGATTTTTATTACACTGTACTTTATTAGTCAACTGAAGGTTCCTGGATCTGCCCATAAGCAAAAATATATAATTCTGCCCAAAATGTCATAAAGTATATACTTTATAAAGTAAAGGTTCAGATCAGAGAGAGTAGAACGAAAAAACAAAGTAAAGCTGGACAAAATTGCTCCAAAAAGTAAGGCACAATGAGCAGAGAGCATAAAAACCTACACCTGTAGGTAAAAAAATGCAAAAAAAAAAAAGTCTTTCGGGCATCGAAGCATACTCAAAAAGGAGAATTGTGAGGTAAGAAGAAAAAACAAAATGGCGGCCGCAATGAAAATCCACACACGACCGCCATAAAAATCATCAAAGAGGGTTCAAAAATACTTCTGAAGTCCTTTCAAGGGGCATACTTCAATCCAGGCATGTTCCCTCGAGTTCTCCCAACTGCAGGGACATAAAATATGCTCAAATGTATCTGCCGGCTCTCCTGACTCACGTTGCGGAGCTCAGCAGAAGGCGGCCATCCTCGAACGGTGTCAAGCCACGCTCCCTACGATGGGTACTTCTAACTGCAGATTCCTCAACTTACGAATATGCCCCAGGTATCCGTCTGGATTTGAAAAATTCATAGCAGTACTTGTGTGTGCCGGTAGGTGGCTTGCAGCGCCTCATCAGTCATTCCGCCCCAGAAGTGACGAGTATATAAGCTCTACCTAGATGTGCTGACATCAGTTTTCCTTCTGCGCCCTCAGATATGGGTCCAGACCTACTCCTTGGTCTTTTTTTGATCCTTTTTTCTCAATTCTTTCAACAGAGTTCAAGCTGTGTAAGCACTGTCTCAAATAGGCAGAGCCTTGTGAAGTGCATTTATGGTGCTTGCTGTTGGAGCATACCACCAGCACCTGTGACAACTACACTCAGATAAATTTCCAGGCCATAATGGCCTGTGAGGTGAAGTTGTAGTTTGTCAAACAGAAGGCTCCCCACTGTGACCAGTTGAAAGGAAGATTCTGTTCCTGCGGCAGATCATTGTCCCAGTCGAAGTCTTCGGCTAAGTCCAGAAAAGAGTATAAGAAATGGAAATCAGCCTCTTCATTCCACTCACACTCCAGAGAAGGAGCAAGGGTTTCACCATGCCGTGTGTTCTCACTCCCAATCTCCATCAGAGCAGACTCAAAGTCTAGACTTTATGCTACACAGATTTTCAGGTCCGTGGGTGACGTCGCAAGAGGATGCCATGGAGGGCTTTTTCAGTACTTTACCCATTTGTTTAGGCACACCTTTTGCCCCAAAAATGCATAGGGGTCTCTCCAGTCAGTGTTCCACTGTTTGGCCCACCTTTTGCACCATATGTGCCCCTTTGACCCACATCCGATTCTGCAGCAGGTTTGATGCTGACTTTGGTTCCGGCACCACCTGCAATGCAGATCCCATTTGCATTGATGCCAGAGGAGGATTTACAGTCAATTGTGCTTTCTGACAGAATCCACCTCGACCAAGGCTGCCCTCAGTTCCTATTAGAACTCAGCTTACCAGCAATCCCTCTGATTCTGACTCTTTGCCCTTAATATGTATTATGGGCCAAACTTTGCGCAGTCATTTCAGCACTCATTGAGGCAATGACAATTTTGATGTGACAGATTATTTTGTCCCCCAATATGGTGAGGAAAACTGGTATGACATTATTTGAAGGGTGGCAGAAGTAGTGGACCTACAACGTCCCACCAAAACAGTTTTTAAAAGAAGAACCCAAGAAAGAGAACTTCAGTTCCCATCATGCATCTGCACAGAAAGTGACATCAGTGGATTTCTCATCATCTCTGCACAGGAAGTGATATTACTAGTTTACCACCAAAAACAGTGTATAAAAGAAGAGGACCTCATTTCCAATCATCCACCTGCACACCCCTTGCCACTATCTGCACTCCTCCTGCCTCCTCCCAGGACCTATTTATTGGTTTCCGCAGCACAGAGAAGATGCCAAAGGCAAGCATGTCTGTTTCCGTTCGTGCTTGGACTGCGCCAAACACCAGGAACCCCTACACACTACTACCTGCTGCATTCTTCTGTGCTCTCAACCCCTGCCACCACTTGGCACATTGCTACCATATGACTGAGGGAGCATTCACATGAACCTCCTGCACCTTCTCATGCACTGCCATACCAGACACCCACCATTCCTGCACCAACTGCACCCCACTCACTCACATAAATCAGCCTCCTGTTCACACAGGCAAATTACTACCTACTCAACATGCCACACTCGCATGCATCCTCAACACCCACCTGTAGGAAGCTGGACTTTTACGCATTGGGCCAATGTAAGGGCACATTATCAAAAAGTCCAGATGATCCCTATTTAGTTTTGCAGGCTTTTTTTTTTTAACAAACCCAAGAGCTCTATTTGTGGTAGTGTGGTCAAGCAGGTTAGGCTTACCAGAGAGGAATGTTAAGCATTTGTTGCACTCACTGAATCAAATAAATGTTACACACACTCAGGAAAGATATCCAACAAAAATTCATAAAAATAACACACATTTTAAACTAGATCATCAAGTCAGGTAAGTACTTTCAGAGTTATCGATTTTAGAAGGAAACATTAAAAATACACAAATAACAGATTGTGAGGCATGTGCCTTGAACGGGGTAATGCTTTTATATCAAAGAAAAGACATTTACTGCCTAGGGGTACTTGTAGACAGAGTTCGGGGTGCCCTGTGGAACTTAAGGTGTTAGGAGGGGCCAAGGTATAATAAGCCACCAGCAGTTTGGGTTTACCTACCATGACTTGTCTGGGTACAGAGGTGCTGGTCGGGTTGGTAGCCTCAAACGCTAGAACATAGTTAACAATGGGCACCTGTGAACACAGACTGCAAGGGGGGATTTGGGGACAAGGCTGGCAGAACCCCAAGGAGGGTGGCTCGTGGGGTTCTTTGTAGCAAGGGGTCACAGTGGGTTGGCATGAACTCAAGCTGTTGGGCTTGGGTTCAGAGGTGTTGTCCGGCTAGTCATTCACGTTGGAGGCAAACGTGCTTCTTGGGTTTGACCTGCAGAAGGGAAGAAAACCACAATGGCAAGGCTTTATCAGTCCTGAGGATTCATGTCATGCATTTTGGTTTTGGCAGCGGGGGTCTGGACTGGACTCTCAACAAGCCTTGGTCGATGTAGGGTACTCTGGTACCCAGGGTATTGATGCAGGGGGGCTCCTTGAGGGTCTAGCATCTTGAAACCTGGCAGAGAGATGGGGATGACCACTAGAGTCTCAAAAGCCTTCTCTTGGCATGATGCTTCCTCAGTGGGCCCATTGACCTGCATAAAAAATGTACCAGGCAGATGCGGTCGGTGCCTGCAGTTAAAGGGGGGATGGCTCCTCCACTCCAAGGTGATGCTAGCTGGTTGGCAAAGCATTGAAGCCATCTTAAAGACTTGTACTGGACACTGGTCATCACGAAAGACCCAGCTACATGATGGCTCCACTGTTTGGTATCAAACACCTTGTCTTAATAAATCCATACTGATACCAGTATTGGATCTATAATCACATGCACACAGAAGGCACCTGTAAGGAAATGCCTCCTTGGCATGGTTGCCCCCTGACTTTTTGCCTTTGCTGATGCTATGTTTACAATTGAAAGTGTGCTGAGGCCTGCTAACCAGGCCCCAGCACCAGTGTTCTTTCCCTAACCTGTACTTTTGTATCCACAATTGGCAGACCCTGGCATCCAGATAAGTCCCTTGTAACTGGTACTTCTAGTACCAAGGGCCCTGATGCCAAGGAAGGTCTCTAAGGGCTGCAGCATGTCTTATGCCACCCTGGAGACCCCTCACTCAGCACAGACACCCTGCTTGCCAGCTTGTGTGTGCTAGTGAGGACAAAACGAGTAAGTCGACATGGCACTCCCCTCAGGGTGCCATGCCAGCCTCTCACTGCCCATGCAGTATAGGTAAGACACCCCTCTAGCAGGCCTTACAGCCCTAAGGCAGGGTGCACTATACCATAGGTGAGGGTACCAGTGCATGAGCATGGTACCCCTGCAGTGTCTAAACAAAACCTTAGACATTGTAAGTGCAGGGTAGCCATAAGAGTATATGGTCTGGGAGTTTGTCAAACACGAACTCCACAGCACCATAATGGCTACACTGAAAACTGGGAAGTTTGGTATCAAACTTCTCAGCACAATAAATGCACACTGATGCCAGTGTACATTTGATTGTAAAATACACCACAGAGGGCACCTTAGAGGTGCCCCCTGAAACTTAACCGACTATCTGTGTAGGCTGACTAGTTTTAGCAGCCTGCCACAAACCGAGACATGTTGCTGGCCCCATGGGGAGAGTGCCTTTGTCACTCTGAGGCCAGTAACAAAGCCTGCACTGGGTGGAGATGCTAACACCTCCCCCAGGCAGGAATTGTCACACCTGGCGGTGAGCCTCAAAGGCTCACCTCCTTTGTGCCAACCCAGCAGGACACTCCAGCTAGTGGAGTTGCCCGCCCCCTCCGGCCAGGCCCCACTTTTGGCGGCAAGGCCGGAGAAAATAATGAGAAAAACAAGGAGGAGTCACTGGCCAGTCAGGACAGCCCCTAAGGTGTCCTGAGCTGAAGTGACTCTAACTTTTAGAAATCCTCCATCTTGCAGATGGAGGATTCCCCCAATAGGGTTAGGATTGTGACCCCCTCCCCTTGGGAGGAGGCACAAAGAGGGTGTACCCACCCTCAGGGCTAGTAGCCATTGGCTACTAACCCCCCAGACCTAAACACGCCCTTAAATTTAGTATTTAAGGGCTACCCTGAACCCTAGAAAATTAGATTCCTGCAACTACAAGAAGAAGGACTGCCTAGCTGAAAACCCCTGCAGCGGAAGACCAGAAGACGACAACTGCCTTGGCTCCAGAAACTCACCGGCCTGTCTCCTGCCTTCCAAAGATCCTGCTCCAGCGACGCCTTCCAAAGGGACCAGCGACCTCGACATCCTCTGAGGACTGCCCCTGCTTCGAAAAGACAAGAAACTCCCGAGGACAGCGGACCTGCTCCAAGAAAGGCTGCAACTTTGTTTCCAGCAGCCTTGAAAGAACCCTGCAAGCTCCCCGCAAGAAGCGTGAGACTTGCAACACTGCACCCGGCGACCCCGACTCGGCTGGTGGAGATCCAACACCTCAGGAGGGACCCCAGGACTACTCTGATACTGTGAGTACCAAAACCTGTCCCCCCTGAGCCCCCACAGCGCCGCCTGCAGAGGGAATCCCGAGGCTTCCCCTGACCGCGACTCTTTGAACCCAAAGTCCCGACGCCTGGGAGAGACCCTGCACCCGCAGCCCCCAGGACCTGAAGGACCGGACTTTCACTGGAGAAGTGACCCCCAGGAGTCCCTCTCCCTTAACCAAGTGGAGGTTTCCCCGAGGAATCCCCCCCTTGCCTGCCTGCAGCGCTGAAGAGATCCCGAGATCTCTCATAGACTAACATTGAAAACCCGACGCTTGTTTCTACACTGCACCCGGCCGCCCCCGCGCTGCTGAGGGTGAAATTTCTGTGTGGACTTGTGTCCCCCCCGGTGCCCTACAAAACCCCCCTGGTCTGCCCTCCGAAGACGCGGGTACTTACCTGCAAGCAGACCGGAACCGGGGCACCCCCTCCTCTCCATTCTAGCCTATGTGTTTTGGGCACCACTTTGAACTCTGCACCTGACCGGCCCTGAGCTGCTGGTGTGGTGACTTTGGGGTTGCTCTGAACCCCCAACGGTGGGCTACCTTGGACCAAGAACTAAGCCCTGTAAGTGTCTTACTTACCTGGTTAACCTAACAAATACTTACCTCCCCTAGGAACTGTGAAAATTGCACTAAGTGTCCACTTTTAAAACAGCTATTTGTGAATAACTTGAAAAGTATACATGCAATTTTGATGATTTGAAGTTCCTAAAGTACTTACCTGCAATACCTTTCGAATGAGATATTGCATGTAGAATTTGAACCTGTGGTTCTTAAAATAAACTAAGAAAAGATATTTTTCTATATAAAAACCTATTGGCTGGATTTGTCTCTGAGTGTGTGTACCTCATTTATTGTCTATGTGTATGTACAACAAATGCTTAACACTACTCCTTGGATAAGCCTACTGCTCGACCACACTACCACAAAATAGAGCATTAGTATTATCTCTTTTTACCACTATTTTACCTCTAAGGGGAACCCTTGGACTCTGTGCATGCTATTCCTTACTTTGAAATAGCACATACAGAGCCAACTTCCTACATTGGTGGATCAGCGGTGGGGTACAAGACTTTGCATTTGCTGGACTACTCAGCCAATACCTGATCACACGACAAATTCCAAAATTGTCATTAGAAATTGATTTTTGCAATTTGAAAAGTTTTCTAAATTCTTAAAAGACCTGCTAGGGCCTTGTGTTAGATCCTGTTTAGCATTTCTTTTAGAGTTTAAAAGTTTGTAAAAGTTTGAATTAGATTCTAGAACCAGTTGTAGATTCTTAAAAAGTATTCCAACTTTTAGAAGCAAAATGTCTAGCACAGATGTGACTGTGGTGGAACTCGACACCACACCTTACCTCCATCTTAAGATGAGAGAGCTAAGGTCACTCTGTAAAATAAAGAAAATAACAATGGGCCCCAAACCTACCAAAATACAGCTCCAGGAGCTTTTGGCAGAGTTTGAAAAGGCCAACCCCTCTGAGGGTGGCAACTCAGAGGAAGAGGATAGTGACTTGGAGGAAAATTCCCCCCTACCAGTCCTATCTAGGGAGGACAGGGTCCCTCAAACCCTGACTCCTAAAATAATAGTCAGAGATGCTGGTTCCCTCACAGGAGAGACCAACACCTCTGAAATCACTGAGGATAGCCCCAGTGAAGAGGACATCCAGTTAGCCAGGATGGCCAAAAGATTGGCTTTGGAAAGACAGATCCTAGCCATAGAGAGGGAAAGACAAGAGATGGGCCTAGGACCCATCAATGGTGGCAGCAATATAAATAGGGTCAGAGATTCTCCTGACATGTTGAAAATCCCTAAAGGGATTGTAACTAAATATGAAAAAGGTGATGACATCACCAAATGGTTCACAGCTTTTGAGAGGGCTTGTGTAACCAGAAAAGTGAACAGATCTCACTGGGGTGCTCTCCTTTGGGAAATGTTCACAGGAAAGTGTAGGGATAGACTCCTCACACTCTCTGGACAAGATGCAGAATCTTATGACCTCATGAAGGGTACCCTGATTGAGGGCTTTGGATTCTCCACTGAGGAGTATAGGATTAGATTCAGGGGGGCTCAAAAATCCTCGAGCCAGACCTGGGTTGACTTTGTAGACTACTCAGTGAAAACACTAGATGGTTGGATTCAAGGCAGTGGTGTAAGTAATTATGATGGGCTGTACAATTTATTTGTGAAAGAACACCTGTTAAGTAATTGTTTCAATGATAAACTGCATCAGCATCTGGTAGACCTAGGACCAATTTCTCCCCAAGAATTGGGAAAGAAGGCGGACCATTGGGTCAAGACAAGGGTGTCCAAGACTTCAACAGGGGGTGACCAAAAGAAAGGGGTCACAAAGACTCCCCAGGGGAAGGGTGATGAGACAGCCAAAACTAAAAATAGTAAAGAGTCTTCTACAGGCCCCCAAAAACCTGCACAGGAGGGTGGGCCCAGAGCCTCTTCACAAAACAATGGGTACAAGGGTAAAAACTTTGATCCCAAAAAGGCCTGGTGTCATAGCTGTAAACAGCATGGACACCAAACTGGAGACAAGGCCTGTCCCAAGAAAGGTTCCACTCCAAACTCCCATCCAGGTAACACTGGTATGGCTAGTCTCCAAGTGGGATCAACAGTGTGCCCAGAGCAAATCAGGGTCCACACTGAAGCTACTTTAGTTTCTGAGGGTGGGGTGGATTTAGCCACACTAGCTGTCTGGCCGCCTAACATGCAAAAATACAGACAGCAACTCTTAATTAATGGGACTAGAATAGAGGGCCTGAGGGATACAGTTGCCAGTGTCACCATGGTGACAGAGAAACTGGTTTCCCCTGGCCAATACCTGACTGGAAAAACTTACACAGTCACCAACGCTGACAATCAGAGAAAAGTACATCCCATGGCAATGGTTACTTTAGAATGGGGAGGGGTCAATGGCCTGAAACAGGTGGTGGTCTCCTCAAATATCCCAGTGGACTGTCTGCTTGGAAATGACCTGGAGTCCTCAGCATGGGCTGAGGTAGAGCTAAAAACCCATGCAGCAATGCTGGGTATCCCTGAACTGGTGTGTGTGAAAACAAGAGCACAGTGCAAGGCACAGGGTGAACAAGTAGAGCTGGAGTCTGGAAGAATGGCCCAGCCTACCAAGAGAACAGGAAAGTCAGTTGGGAAACCAACTGCAACACAGCAAAAGAAAGGGAACCTCTCTTCTCAGGAAGAAGTTCTGCCCTCTGAGGGAACTGAGCCTTTGGAGCTTGAACCTTATCAGGTTGAGCTCTTAGGCCCAGGGGGACCCTCAAGGGAGGAGCTGTGTAAGGGACAAGAAACCTGTCCCTCTCTTGAAGGCCTTAGGCAGCAAGCTGCTGAAGAGTCCAAGGGCAAGAAAACTGGAACCCATAGGGTCTATTGGGAAGATGGACTCCTGTACACTGAGGCCAGAGACCCCAAACCTGGTGCCACTAGGAGAGTGGTAGTGCCTCAGCTGTTCAGAGAGTTCATCCTAACATTGGCCCATGACATTCCCCTTGCTGGACATCTGGGACAAACCAAGACGTGGGAGAGGTTAGTCAACCACTTCTACTGGCCCAATATGTCCAACATGGTTAAGGAGTTTTGCCTCTCCTGCCCCACCTGTCAAGCCAGTGGTAAGACAGGTGGGCACCCAAAGGCCCCCCTCATTCCACTTCCAGTGGTGGGGGTCCCCTTTGAAAGAGTGGGTGTGGACATAGTTGGTCCACTGGAACCTCCCACAGCCTCAGGAAATATGTATATCCTGGTAGTAGTGGATCATGCTACCAGGTATCCTGAAGCTATTCCCCTTAGGTCAACTACTGCCCCTGCAGTAGCCAAGGCCCTCATTGGTATCTTTACCAGAGTGGGTTTCCCTAAGGAGGTGGTGTCTGACAGAGGTACCAACTTCATGTCAGCATACCTAAAGCACATGTGGAATGAGTGTGGAGTGACTTATAAATTCACTACACCATACCATCCACAAACTAATGGCTTGGTTGAGAGATTCAACAAGACATTAAAAGGCATGATCATGGGGCTCCCAGAAAAGCTCAAAAGGAGATGGGATGTCCTCTTGCCATGTCTGCTTTTCGCTTACAGAGAGGTGCCACAGAAGGGAGTAGGATTCTCACCCTTTGAACTTCTGTTTGGTCATCCTGTAAGGGGACCACTTGCCCTTGTTAAAGAAGGCTGGGAGAGACCTCTCCATGAGCCTAAACAGGACATAGTGGACTATGTACTTGGCCTTCGCTCTAGAATGGCAGAGTACATGGAAAAGGCAACCAAAAACCTTGAGGCCAGCCAACAGCTCCAGAAGTTTTGGTATGACCAAAAGGCTGCACTGGTTGAGTTCCAACCAGGGCAGAAAGTCTGGGTTCTGGAGCCTGTGGCTCCCAGGGCACTCCAGGACAAATGGAGTGGCCCTTACCCAGTACTAGAAAGGAAGAGTCAGGTCACCTACCTGGTGGACCTGGGCACAAGCAGGAGCCCCAAGAGGGTGATCCATGTAAACCGCCTTAAGCTCTTCCACGACAGGGCTGATGTCAATCTGTTGATGGTAACAGATGAGGATCAGGAGGCAGAGAGTGAACCTCTCCCTGATCTTCTGTCATCAGACCCAAAAGATGGCACAGTAGATGGAGTGATCTACTCAGACACCCTCTCTGGCCAACAGCAAGCTGATTGTAGGAGAGTCCTACAACAGTTTCCTGAACTCTTCTCCTTAACCCCTGGTCAGACACACCTGTGTACCCATGATGTGGACACAGGAGACAGCATGCCTGTCAAGAACAAAATCTTTAGACAATCTGACCATGTTAAGGAAAGCATCAAGGTGGAAGTCCACAAGATGCTGGAATTGGGAGTAATTGAGCGCTCTGACAGCCCCTGGGCTAGCCCAGTGGTCTTAGTCCCCAAACCTCACACCAAAGATGGAAAGAAAGAGATGAGGTTTTGTGTGGACTACAGAGGGCTCAATTCTGTCACCAAGACAGATGCTCATCCAATTCCAAGAGCTGATGAGCTCATAGATAAATTAGGTGCTGCCAAATTTCTAAGTACCTTTGACCTGACAGCAGGGTACTGGCAAATAAAAATGGCACCTGGAGCAAAAGAAAAGACAGCATTCTCCACACCTGATGGGCATTATCAGTTTACTGTTATGCCCTTTGGTTTAAAGAATGCCCCTGCCACCTTCCAAAGGTTGGTGAATCAAGTCCTTGCTGGCTTGGAGTCCTTTAGCACAGCTTATCTTGATGATATTGCTGTCTTCAGCTCCACCTGGCAGGATCACCTGGTCCACCTGAAGAAGGTTTTGAAGGCTCTGCAATCTGCAGGCCTCTCTATCAAGGCATCCAAATGCCAGATAGGGCAGGGAACTGTGGTTTACTTGGGCCACCTTGTAGGTGGAGGCCAAGTTCAGCCACTCCAACCCAAGATCCAGACTATTCTGGACTGGGTAGCTCCAAAAACCCAGACTCAAGTCAGGGCATTCCTTGGCTTGACTGGGTATTACAGGAGGTTTGTGAAGGGATATGGATCCATTGTGACAGCCCTCACTGAACTCACCTCCAAGAAAATGCCCAAGAAAGTAAACTGGACTGTGGAATGCCAACAGGCCTTTGACACCCTGAAACAGGCAATGTGCTCAGCACCAGTTCTAAAAGCTCCAGATTATTCTAAGCAGTTCATTGTGCAGACTGATGCCTCTGAACATGGGATAGGGGCAGTTTTGTCCCAAACAAATGATGATGGCCTTGACCAGCCTGTTGCTTTCATTAGCAGGAGGTTACTCCCCAGGGAGCAGCGTTGGAGTGCCATTGAGAGGGAGGCCTTTGCTGTGGTTTGGTCCCTGAAGAAGCTGAGACCATACCTCTTTGGGACTCACTTCCTAGTTCAAACTGACCACAGACCTCTCAAATGGCTGATGCAAATGAAAGGTGAAAATCCTAAACTGTTGAGGTGGTCCATCTCCCTACAGGGAATGGACTTTATAGTGGAACACAGACCTGGGACTGCCCATGCCAATGCAGATGGCCTTTCCAGGTTCTTCCACTTAGAAAATGAAGACTCTCTTGGGAAAGGTTAGTCTCATCCTCTTTCGTTTGGGGGGGGGTTGTGTAAGGAAATGCCTCCTTGGCATGGTTGCCCCCTGACTTTTTGCCTTTGCTGATGCTATGTTTACAATTGAAAGTGTGCTGAGGCCTGCTAACCAGGCCCCAGCACCAGTGTTCTTTCCCTAACCTGTACTTTTGTATCCACAATTGGCAGACCCTGGCATCCAGATAAGTCCCTTGTAACTGGTACTTCTAGTACCAAGGGCCCTGATGCCAAGGAAGGTCTCTAAGGGCTGCAGCATGTCTTATGCCACCCTGGAGACCCCTCACTCAGCACAGACACCCTGCTTGCCAGCTTGTGTGTGCTAGTGAGGACAAAACGAGTAAGTCGACATGGCACTCCCCTCAGGGTGCCATGCCAGCCTCTCACTGCCTATGCAGTATAGGTAAGACACCCCTCTAGCAGGCCTTACAGCCCTAAGGCAGGGTGCACTATACCATAGCTGAGGGTACCAGTGCATGAGCATGGTACCCCTGCAGTGTCTAAACAAAACCTTAGACATTGTAAGTGCAGGGTAGCCATAAGAGTATATGGTCTGGGAGTTTGTCAAACACGAACTCCACAGCACCATAATGGCTACACTGAAAACTGGGAAGTTTGGTATCAAACTTCTCAGCACAATAAATGCACACTGATGCCAGTGTACATTTGATTGTAAAATACACCACAGAGGGCACCTTAGAGGTGCCCCCTGAAACTTAACCGACTATCTGTGTAGGCTGACTAGTTTTAGCAGCCTGCCACAAACCGAGACATGTTGCTGGCCCCATGGGGAGAGTGCCTTTGTCACTCTGAGGCCAGTAACAAAGCCTGCACTGGGTGGAGATGCTAACACCTCCCCCAGGCAGGAATTGTCACACCTGGCGGTGAGCCTCAAAGGCTCACCTCCTTTGTGCCAACCCAGCAGGACACTCCAGCTAGTGGAGTTGCCCGCCCCCTCCGGCCAGGCCCCACTTTTGGCGGCAAGGCCGGAGAAAATAATGAGAAAAACAAGGAGGAGTCACTGGCCAGTCAGGACAGCCCCTAAGGTGTCCTGAGCTGAAGTGACTCTAACTTTTAGAAATCCTCCATCTTGCAGATGGAGGATTCCCCCAATAGGGTTAGGATTGTGACCCCCTCCCCTTGGGAGGAGGCACAAAGAGGGTGTACCCACCCTCAGGGCTAGTAGCCATTGGCTACTAACCCCCCAGACCTAAACACGCCCTTAAATTTAGTATTTAAGGGCTACCCTGAACCCTAGAAAATTAGATTCCTGCAACTACAAGAAGAAGGACTGCCTAGCTGAAAACCCCTGCAGCGGAAGACCAGAAGACGACAACTGCCTTGGCTCCAGAAACTCACCGGCCTGTCTCCTGCCTTCCAAAGATCCTGCTCCAGCGACGCCTTCCAAAGGGACCAGCGACCTCGACATCCTCTGAGGACTGCCCCTGCTTTGAAAAGACAAGAAACTCCCGAGGACAGCGGACCTGCTCCAAGAAAGGCTGCAACTTTGTTTCCAGCAGCCTTGAAAGAACCCTGCAAGCTCCCCGCAAGAAGCGTGAGACTTGCAACACTGCACCCGGCGACCCCGACTCGGCTGGTGGAGATCCAACACCTCAGGAGGGACCCCAGGACTACTCTGATACTGTGAGTACCAAAACCTGTCCCCCCTGAGCCCCCACAGCGCCGCCTGCAGAGGGAATCCCGAGGCTTCCCCTGACCGCGACTCTTTGAACCCAAAGTCCCGACGCCTGGGAGAGACCCTGCACCCGCAGCCCCCAGGACCTGAAGGACCGGACTTTCACTGGAGAAGTGACCCCCAGGAGTCCCTCTCCCTTAACCAAGTGGAGGTTTCCCCGAGGAATCCCCCCCTTGCCTGCCTGCAGCGCTGAAGAGATCCCGAGATCTCTCATAGACTAACATTGAAAACCCGACGCTTGTTTCTACACTGCACCCGGCCGCCCCCGCGCTGCTGAGGGTGAAATTTCTGTGTGGACTTGTGTCCCCCCCGGTGCCCTACAAAACCCCCCTGGTCTGCCCTCCGAAGACGCGGGTACTTACCTGCAAGCAGACCGGAACCGGGGCACCCCCTCCTCTCCATTCTAGCCTATGTGTTTTGGGCACCACTTTGAACTCTGCACCTGACCGGCCCTGAGCTGCTGGTGTGGTGACTTTGGGGTTGCTCTGAACCCCCAACGGTGGGCTACCTTGGACCAAGAACTAAGCCCTGTAAGTGTCTTACTTACCTGGTTAACCTAACAAATACTTACCTCCCCTAGGAACTGTGAAAATTGCACTAAGTGTCCACTTTTAAAACAGCTATTTGTGAATAACTTGAAAAGTATACATGCAATTTTGATGATTTGAAGTTCCTAAAGTACTTACCTGCAATACCTTTCGAATGAGATATTGCATGTAGAATTTGAACCTGTGGTTCTTAAAATAAACTAAGAAAAGATATTTTTCTATATAAAAACCTATTGGCTGGATTTGTCTCTGAGTGTGTGTACCTCATTTATTGTCTATGTGTATGTACAACAAATGCTTAACACTACTCCTTGGATAAGCCTACTGCTCGACCACACTACCACAAAATAGAGCATTAGTATTATCTCTTTTTACCACTATTTTACCTCTAAGGGGAACCCTTGGACTCTGTGCATGCTATTCCTTACTTTGAAATAGCACATACAGAGCCAACTTCCTACAGCACCCTACAGGTGTCCCCTGAAAACCTACCATGTTTTGTGTGCTGGCTGGCTGGTATCAACCAGCCTGCCACCACAGATGAACTTCCGACCCCCTGCAGGTGAGAGCCTGCGCTCTGAGGCCAGAAACAATGCCTCCTCTGGAGGAAGGTGATCATACCTTCAGCTTCATGGCTAGTGATTTAGCATATCTGATCCAGGGGCTTCAAAGCCCCTGCTGCCTTTGATATGCAACCCTGGCTTCGCCCAGTCCACGGGAACGCGACCGCCTGACCTGAGGTTCATTTCACGCCAGAGTAGGCAGGAAATTAGTTATTGATGAGGCATATTTCACTTCTAGGCTAGTCACACCCCTAAGGTGGACTACCTGAAGTTAACACTTGAGGAAGGGTTCCACCTACTTGCTTTTGGTGGAACTAGGAACTATTTGTCAGGAAAGTACCCACAGGAAGTGACATCTAGGGGTGTAGTCATCCCACTGGCTGCTACCCTACACTCCACTTAACACCCCTAAATTCAGTTTTTGCAGCCCTCCTGACAACAGGAGCTTAGATTTGTCTACCTAGGAACAGAAGAAGGACCGAAAGGAACTGACCCAAGAACTGTGGCCCAGCACCGCAATTGGCGCCAAACCCTGCCTGAATGCTGCTCTCCTGACAATTGCAAGACACTGGCAACAGTATTGGGGTATGGTTCCGACATGGTTGATACCAAACATGCCCAGGAGTTACCATTGTGTGTCCAGTACTCCAGTAAAATAACTTCCCCGCTCTTACGAAGTCCAGGGAAATGGAGCTGGAGTTCATAGGGGCACCTCTGCTCATGTAGGGGTGCCCGCAGACACAGGTACGTGCACCCTGCCCTGTTGGCTAGGATGGCCTACCATAGGGGTAACTTACAGTGCGGTGACCTGTAGTGAAAGGGTGCATGCAGCTTTTCAAGCAGGCTGCAATGGCAGGCCTGCAGACACATTTTGGAGGGCAAATGCATGCTGCAGCCCATGGGGTACCTCTAGTGTCCCAATGCCAAGGATTCCTATGTACCATAGGAGGCTGGCTTGGCCTGTAGTGGGTACCAATGGTACTTATGCCAGGTCCAGTTCTCCCTTATTAGTAGAGTAGTAGTGTCCTAGCAGCTTAGGCTGATAGAGGTAACTATAGCAGAGCAGCCAAGGCTGAACTAGAAGACATGCAAAGCTCATGCAATACCACTTATGTCATATAGGTACTATATCATAAGAAAGACAATACTCATAGTTACTAAAAATAAAGGTACTTTATTTTAGTGACAATGTGCCAAAACTATCTCAGAGGATATACTCCCTTAGGAGGTAAGTAACATTCACAAAATATACACAACTAACCAAATCAGGTACGTAAAACAGTCAGAAAGTAGTGCAAACATTGTAGAACACAATAAGATGCAATAGACCTAGGGGCAACCCAAACCATACACTAAGAAAACGGAGTGCGAACCACGAGTGTAGTGTGTAGAGGGTCACTGGGAGTGTAAGAAAACACTAAGGGTGTAAAGGAGACCCCACCCCAAGACCCTGAAAAGTAGGAGTAAAGTACTACTATTTCCCCAGAAACGCACTAAAGTCGTGATAAAGGATTTTGCAATGACCACAACAGACTGCAAAGCACTGAAGACTGATTCCTGGACCTGAAGACCTGCAAAGGAAGGAGACCAAGTCCAAGAGTTGCTAAAGTGTGCAGGGGGCGGGCAGGAGCCCACTAAACCCCAGATGAAGGTGCAAAATGGCTGCCTCTAGTTGGAAGAAGCTGCAGGTTTTGCAACAACGAAAGGAGGTCCAAAGAATGACCAATGCAGCTATGCTGTGTATACCTTAATGGGTGTACATAAAAACCAGAGCACAAAGCAAAGCTCGGGTGAAAAAGTAGAGTTTGAGTCTGGAATATTGGCCCATCCTACCAAGAGAAAGCGCAAGATAGCTGGGAAACCAGCTTCCAAACAGATGCCAGATCAGGTAACTTCTCCTTCGGGAGAAGACCTGTCAGCCCCAGAGGGAACTGAGCCCTTGGAGCTTGAGCAGAGCTCTGGGTCCCATGGGGACCCTCTTTGGAGGATCTGTGCCAGGGTGTAGGAAAGTACCTCTTCTTGGCATGGTTACCCCCACTTTTTGACTGTGGTCAATGTGCTTAGACTGTTTTCACTAGGATCCTGCTATCCAGGACCCCAGTGAGTGTGCTCTCTCCTCTACATTTGGTTATCTTGGTACCCTGTAGACCCCACAATTGGCATACTGGTGTACCCCTGTAAGTCCCTAGTATATGGTTCTTAGGTACCCAGGGCATTGGTACACCAGGGGTCTCCCATGGGGTGCAGCATATATTATGTGGCCTATGGGAGCCTATGCAAACTGTCTCTGCAGGCCTGCCATTTGCACCCTTTCACTGCTGGTCACTGCACCAGGTCACTGCAAGTCACCCCATGGTTAGTCCTTTCAGCCCTGAGGGCAGGGGGCCGGTCCCAGTGTGTGTGGACACCCCTGCAAGAGCAGAGGTAGCCCTACAAACTCCAGTTCCAATTCCCTGGACTTCTTAAGTTCGGGGAAGCCATTTTAGCTATGTACTGGCCATAGGTCACTACCTATGGTCCAGCTGCATAATGGTAACTCTGAACCTAGGTATCAAACATGTTGTAATCATACCCCAATACTGATGCCAGGATTGATGGCATCATTCCAAATACTCTGGGGACACCTTAGAAGACCCCTCCAGTATTCCTCCTACCAGACTTCCAGGGCCTGCGAGCAGACCACGCTGCTGCAGCCCCTCAGACAGGATTCTGCCCTCCTGCTGCTTGACCAGCTCAGAACAAATTATTTCCTGTTGGAGATGGGTAAAAGCTCCTCTACTTTGGAAATAGATATTACATGGCTGGGGAGGTGTAGCCTCCCCACACCCTTCGGGCTTGCTTTGAGGGGCAAATTTGGTGTTCTCCTTGCAAAATCCAGTTTGCACCAGCCTAGTGACCCCAGGTCCCTGCTCTGGTGCAAAGCTACACAAAGGAAAGGGGAGTGACCACTCCACTGTGTATCACCATCACAGTGATGGTGCGCAAAGCTCCTCCAGGTGGCCTCTTGATTCTGGCATCTTGAAACCACTGTGGGAAGAGGCCCCTTGGAGCATCTGAGTGGTCAGGTTAGGCAGATGACATCAGTGATAGGTGGTCACCTTGCAAAGTGATCAGGCCCCTTTATGGACAATTTAGGGACCATCTTGCAGCTAGGTCCCCAGATTTGTGGTGCACGACGCCACCAGGACTCCTCCGCAACAATCTCTTCTGCTCCTGGCCACCAGAACCACCGCTGGACTCTACAGGAATCGAACAAGCCTACAACACTGAGACAACCTTGCCTTGCAACATTGTTTCTGCGGCTCCTGTCAGCACATTGCAGCATTTCCATGGCTGTGCATCCTCTTGGGTCGTCAAGACTTCAGCTGCACCAAAGAAGCAAGAAGGAATCTCCTTTGGAGTGAAGGAGTCATTCCCCTGCATCTGCAGGCACTAAGGCAACGGCGTCCTGCTGCTGAGATCTGCTGTCCTCCGGACCTGCGAAGATTCTCCAACACTGGTCGTGGTTCTGAGGGGGTCCCCTGGGTCCTCTCTGCCTTGTGTTCAACTTGGGAGACAGTGAGCCTTTGCCTCTTTCTCTAGGACAGAATCCCTGGCAACCAAGGCATGTTGACTCCTGCTTTGAGGGATCTTCAGGCTCCAAGTAGCCCTGCCCCCCCCCCACCCCCCAGCACTCTACCCCTGCAAGGACAGTCTCTTCTCTGATACTCCAGTGACGTGGGACTCCTCTTCAGGTGTGCTGCCTGGGCCTCACTGTGACTTACCGTGCCTTCTGGCAGTGGGTTTGGTCATGGGGGCTATGACTGTTTCTGCTGGCTCTCCTGTCTTCTTAGGGTCAGCTTTGACTCCCCTCGAAGGGTTGAGTCCCCAGGACCTTGCTGGCCCTCTTCCGCCCTGCAAATCATCTTCATCTCCAATTTGCATTTGCTTGTTGGTGGTCCTGCTGACCACTGACCTGTCTGCAATCCGGTGACTATCGAGGGACAGCTCCTAGATGACTAAAGGGACTCCTCTGCAGCTCCTGGACTTCAGCCATTGTCTCTGGCCCCATCTGGACAATCCTGCGTGGACAGGACTTCTGTCCCCTTCTTTTACAGGTCCTCTTCATCTGGAATCCATTGAGTTCCACCGGTTTGGTCCTGTTCTTGCATTGTTTCTATTCTAAGTCCCCATGCTGGCCAAGGAGACGACCAGGAAACCTACCTCTGCTCTCCTGGTCACTAGGAGTCTTCTAGATACTCACCTCTTGGGGTTCCATACTCTTCCTTCCTTGCTTAACAACTCCATATCCTCTGGTAGGGGACCCATTCTTACATTCCACTATTTTAGTATATGGTTTGCCCCCCCACAGGGCCCTTGCTGTTTCTAATGTTTTTATGCTAATTCCGAGTACTTACCTGTGTATATTTTGTATGTACTTATCTCCAGAGAGGGGGATTTCCTATAGTATTCTAGTTCAATGTTACTATAATATAGTACCTTTATTTGTGCAACACTGTGTTGTTTCTTTCATGTATGATACGTAACTCTGAGACTGCTGTGTTATTGCAAGTGCTTCACACTCCTCCTAGATAAGTTTTGACTGCACACCACAGCTACCACAAGAGATCCCTGTCCCCCGAGACACTGTAACACTTATTAATAAGGGTTGCCTGGACCTGGTATAAGGTGCTAACATGATAGGTGTCCACCACACATCAGGCCCGCCTCCTACACAGGGGCAGAGAACCTGTCCCATGCTTGAACACCTGAGCCAGCAAGCTGGTAATAAGGAAAAGGGAGATGTCAGTGGCTCCCACAGGACCTATTGCGAGGAGGGACTCCTTTTTACTGAAGCCAAAGACTACAAACCTGGTGCCACTATGAGAAAGTGGTAGTGCCATAGCAGTTTAGAGCGTTTCTTCTCACTTTGGTCCATGATATCCCTCTAGCTGGGCATCTTGGCCAGGCTAAAACATGGAGTAGGTTGGTGAGCCACTTCTACTGGCCAGGAATGTCCCAGAAGGTAAAGGAATTTTGCAACTCCTCTGCCACTTGTCAGGCCAGTGGCAAGACAGGTGGCCACCCAAAAGCCCCCTTCCAAAGGTGGGGTTCCCTTTGAAAGGTAAGGATTGACATTGTCGGTCCCCTTGACCCTCCAAATGCATTAAGAAACAGATTCATACTGGTTGTAGTGGATCATGCAACCAGGTATCCTGAACAACTCCGCTGCGGACTACTACTGCCCTGCAGTAGATTGGGCCATCATTGGTATCTTTATTAGAGTGGGCTTTCTAGAGGTGTAGGGGTCAGACAGAGATACAAACTTCATGTCTGGCTACCTGAAACGTGACCTGAATGTGGTGTGACGTATAAGTTGACTACCCCATATCACCCACAAAACAATGGCCTTGTTGAGATATTCATCAAGACATTGAAAGGTATTGTTGGTGGACTCCCTGAAAAACGCAAGAGGAGATGGGATGTCTTACTTCCATGGTTGCTTGTGGCTTATAGGGAAGTGTGACATAAAGGAGTAGGTTTTTTCCCCATTGAACTTTTGTTTGGGCATCCTGTAAGGGGACCACTTTGTATTGTGAACTACGAATAAAAGAGACCTCTCAAAGAACTCAGACAGGATATTGTGGACTATGTATTTGGTCTTTACTCCAGAATGGCTGAGTACAAGGAAAAAGCATCTAAAAACCTTAAGGCCAGCCAAGAGCGCCAGAAACTCAGGTATGACCTCAAGGCTACACTGGCGGAGTTCCAACCAGGGCAGAAGGTGTGGATTTTGGAGCCTCTGGCTCCTAGAGTCCTCCAACACCAGTGGAGTGGCCCCTACCTAATCCTAGAGAGAAAAGGGGAAGTCACCAACCTGGTGGAGTTTGGCTCTTGCAGGAACCCCAAAATGGTTATCCATGTCAATCGCCTTAAACCCTGTTATGATTGAGCAGAGAGGACCATGCTCACGGTCTCTAATGAGGGACATGAAGCTTAGAGTGAACCTTTCCCTGATCTCCTCTCCAGTAACCCAAAAGGTGGCTCAGTGAAAGGAGTGGTCTTTTCAGACACCCTCACTGATCGACAGCAGACTGACTGCAAGCAAGTCTTGCAGTATGCTGAGCTCTTATCTTTGACCCCCTGGTCACACTACCTGGTGTACACATTATGTGGACACTGGGGACAGCTTACCTGTCACAAAATAAAATCTAGACAGTCTGATCATGTCAAAGAGAGCATCTAAGCTGAAGTGAGCAAGATGCTGGAAATAGGAGTCATTGAGCACTGAGAGCCCCTGGGCCAGCCCAGTCCCCAAGCACCATTCCCAGGGTGGAAAAAAAAAAAAAAAATGAGGTTTTGTGTGGGCTATAGGGGCCTCGATGCTGTTACCAAAACAGAGGCTCACTGAATTCCTAGCGCTGATGAACTGATTGACAGGTTAGGGGCAGCCAAATATCTAAGTAATTTGAATCTCACATCAGTCACTGTAGGCCTTTGAGTCGTGACTCAAACCCAAGTACTGCAGGCAAATCTGATGGGGATCTGTCACAAACGTTTGTTTGCAGTAGTACTTACAGCACTTACAACCTGTTGTTTTGGGAGATAGCATTTCCCTTTCAGACTGCAAATAGCAGAATTTTTAATCGAGCTAAGGGTCTCAGAGACGCGAGATAGCTCTGGATCAACGTCTGGTGGCATGGAAAGAAAGGAACTGATGTCAGTGTGTGGGAGTGGCACCTATATAGGCTCTGCATGTCTTTTCCAGAGCAGAATGGCATCAGTGCAGAGCCGCAATGCGCCGTCTACCTGCATGCAAAGGTATTGCTGAAAAGGTTCTAAATCTAGGATGGTGCCTGGGGAATATTCAAAATGTGAGAGATCTGCAGCTATAAGTGTCTCTCGGAAAGTAACAGTACAATTAAGTGCAATAAGAGCTCAGTTGTTAAAGTAACAAGGATGTATCCTGGGCTCAGAAGTCAATGCTTGCGCCAGTGCTGTATGATGGGTACTTCTTTTTTTAAGTTTGAAATAGAAAGTTTATTGAAGATTTATACAATATTCAAAAGATATAAATACATTTGATAACAAGAGAGAAAAGAAAACAGTAACAGTTCAATTTCCTAAAAGGTACATCATTAGAAGCAGAATGCATATATTAATACTTTAAATCGCAAAATATACATGCATATATTAAATATATCAGTAAAAAAGTTATAAACAGTATGATAAGTACAATAAAAAGTAAAGAGAAATAATTCATGGTGGTTTAGAAACCTACCCATTTCTAGGAAAATGATTACATGAAGAGTAAGCCAAAGAGTTTAGGTAATTCGTAATAGGTAACCATAACATGTTTCTTTTAATACCCAGGGACACAGGGTAAACATAAGCTCTATCCAGCCAATGGTTATAACATATGCTGTACCGCTAAGCCTGAAAGGATAATTGAGAGGAGTCCTTCCAAGTTTTTGTAATTTGTTGAAAAGCAAGAGCCAACAAATGCCACCAAGTGGAGAAAATATGGAGCCTAGAACCCTCCACAACCAACTTCTCCACCCTCAAAACCACCATTCGCACCCATCACCAACTCATATGCATCGCCAAAAGAGATCACTACAAGACACGCCTTGACAACAACTCTCAAAACAGCAAAGAACTCTTCACCATCATTAATGAACGTGCCAAAGCCAGCAACATAGAACCCTCACACACACAGCCCCTATGTGACACCCTCTCCAACCACTTCCACCACAAAATCCTGGACATCCACTCATGACCCCCCCCCCACCACACTCACCACCTGGACCCCCACCACACACGAAGAAACCAGAAAAAACATGAACTCCATCCACTCCGGATCCCCCTCCGACCCCTGTCCACATTGCATACACAACAAAGCCAGCCCAACCATCGCCCCCATACTCCGCAACATAATCAATTCCTCTTTCGACTATGCCACCTACCCAGACCCCTGGAAGCACGCGGAAATCACTGCTCTCCTAAAAAAAAAAAAAAAAAACAGTAGATCCTCTCCAACTATCGCCCCATCTCCCTCCTCCCTTTCCCCGCCAAGGTGGACGAGAAACTAGTCAACGCCCGCCTATCCCACTTCCTCAAAGCAAACAACACTCTTGACCCCTCACAATCCAGGTTCCGCAAGAACCACAGCACGGAAACCGCCCTCAACGCATGCACTGACGACATCAGGACCAAAGTTGACAAAGGCGAGACCGTCACACTCATCCTCCTAGACCGCTCCACAGCCTTTGACACCGTCTTCCACCACACACCCCGGACACGCCTCCACAACATAGGAATTCGTCACAAAGCCTTAGACTGCCTCACCTCCTTCCACACCCACCGGACCCAGAGAGTCCGCCTCCCACCTTACCACTCCACTACTTCCAAGGTCATCTGCGGAGTCCCCCAAGGGTCCTCCCTCAGCCCACACTCTTCAACATCTACATGATCCCCTAGCCAACATCCTCCGAGCAAACAGAATCACTATCCTCTCCTACGCAGATGACACCCAACTCATCCTCTCCCTCACCCGCAACCCCACCACCACCAAAACCAACCAACACACTGCTCTCCTCGACACCGCCAACTGGATGACTACTAACCACCTCAAGCTTAACTCCAACAAAACCAAGATCATCATCTTCGGCCCCAACAAAACCACATGGGACGACTCCTGGTGGCCCACCACCCTAGGCCCAGCACCCACCCCCGCAAACCACGCACGCAACCTCGGCATCATCCTAGACCCCTCCCTCTCCATGACACAGCAAATCAATGCCCTAACCTCCTCCTGCTTCCACACACTTCGCACTCTAAAAAAAATAATCCTTCAAATGGATTCCCCCAGAAACCAGGAAGACAGTCACCCATGCACTCATCAGCAGCAGACTAGAGTACGGCAACGCCCTCTACGCCGGCACCACACTCAAACGCAAACTCTAGAGAATCCAGAACACAGCCGCACGCCTCGTCCTTGGCCTTCCCCGCCACAAACGAATCTCACCACACCTCAGATCCCTTCACTGGCTCCCCATAGACAAGAGAATCACATTCAAGATCCTCATCCACGCTCACAAATCCCTCCACAACACCGGCCCAACCTACCTCAACGAAAGAGTGAACTTCCACACGCAACCTCCGATCAGCCGACCTCGCCATAGCCACAGTTCCCCGCGTCCAATGCACCACCACAGGAGGCAGGTCCTTCTCCTACCTCGCCCCCAAAACCTGGAACTCCCTCCCCACCAACCTTCGCAAAACCAAAGACCACCTGCTCTTCAGAAAGAGCCTCAAGACATGGCTGTTCGAACAGTGACCCTCCCTGACCCCCCCCCTTTTTTTGATACCCCTACCCCTCCCAGCACCTTGAGACCCTCAAAGGTGAGTAGCGCGCTCTATAACATTTTTTTGATTGATTGATTGATTGATTGATTGATTCCATAATGAGGGTGAAAGTGAAATAGCCAAATCTTTCTCCCATTGTATTTCTATTGCTGATTAAGTTCTATCTGCAGGAAGAGCTGTAATTGTTTGGTAAATACTAGAAGCTGAGGCAAACTGTAGCAACAAGTTCTTAATTGGAGAGGAACAAAAACTAATGGTGCTTGCTGAACTGAGAACCATTGCTAAGAAGTATTTATAGCATGTATTAGAGCATCATATTTCTTATTAAAAGAGGATGGAAGTGAAAAAAGAAAACGTGCTTGCCCAAAAGAAAGTGGGGAATCATTGTCAAAAAGTTGGTGAACCCATTTCAACTCCTTCAAATGCCACGATTTCCAGTAAATGGTTTCATTATTCAACTTGATGAGTTTGTTGTACCAGATTGGCGAATTCAGAAATTGCACTCTGTCTCCATCATATGAAGCAAAAATAGGTTGCAGAATTTTGCATGAACTTTTCAAATTCGAAAGGGAAAGAGATGATGGGTTTTTTGAGAGAGTTAACACTTCCGAAAACGTGAAAGGAGCAACAAAGGTTTTTTCAACCTCAACCCATAAAGGTAAAAAAGTAGAAACATCTTCGGTAAATAAACAGGAAGTCTGCTTAAGAGAAAAAGCCATATGATAAGAGCGAAGCTTCGGAAAATTAACTCCTCCGTGAATTTTAGGTCTCATCAATTTTTGAAGAGACATTCTGCATCTCTTATTATTCCGTAAGAATTTTGTTAAAATGGAGTTCAATCTCTTGAAGTAATTATTTGGAATATTAATTGGAATATTTGATAAATAGAAGAGAATTATAGGAAGTAACATCATCTTTAGAGAATCTAATCTACCCTACCAGGATAGAAATAAAGGGTTCCATTTAGATATAAGAGAATCAAGGCTAGAGAATAATTGCAAGAAGTTACAAGAAATTGTATCCCGAAATGAAGGTTTAAACCATAGACCAAGATATTTAATTTTGCCATTGTTCCAGTGAAAATTGGAAGATATAAAGTCATTTCACACTTTTCTTTATTTAACTTATACCCTGAAATAGAAGCAAAATATTCTACCTCAGAAAGAAAAGAAGGAAGTGAAGATTTCGGATTTGACATAAAAAGTAAGATATCAGCATAAGCTGAAAATGTTATCTGTCCCTCTCCGAACCGAAAACCATATAAATTTGAATTAGCCTTGAGTTTCACTAAACGGGGAGCGGTGATAACGGACATCCCTGACGGACTCCTTTATGAAGTGAGACCATTTAAATAGATAGCAGCTTTAGGAGAGGAATATAATAATAAGATAAGATTAATAAATTTAGTTTCAAAGCCAAACCATGAAATGCTCTGAAAAAATAAAAAATAAAAACAATCAAAAGCTTTTTCAGCATCAAGAGCAATTTCAGAAAGTGAATCTCTATACATCACAGATTTACTTAATGTTAAAAAATAAGCGTGTGCTGTCTGATAATAGACGTCCCTTAATAAAGCCAGATTGTTCCTTTCCAATTAACTTAGGAAGAATCAATTCCAGACGCATAGCGATAATCTTGGCAAAAAATGTATAATTGAAGTTCACTAGAGATATAGGTCTATCATTCTTACAAAACTTTGGATCTTTGTTATTTTTTGGTATAAGGACAATTAAAGCCTCCTGAAAAGACCCTGCAGAAGATTTTACGTTAACAAAATAAGTGAAAAGATTAAATAATCTTGGAACTAATAATTTAGAAAAATGTAAATAGAATTCAATAGTAAAGCCATCAGGGCCAGGAGCTTTACCTTTTTTAATTAGATTTAGTGCATCCAGAATGTCTTTAATAGAGATATCATTGTCGAGAGCAGTAAACTCAGAAGAGGGAAGGAAGTACAGGTGCATTAATAGTAGATAAGTAGTCCCTAATAAACTCCCGCGTCGGAACAGACTCAGGGGTGTATAACTGTGTGAAAAAACAAATTAGTCTAAGATATCTTCATTCTTGTGTAGTAAAAGGTGGGAAGAATTATAAATAGATTCAATCCTTGTTCTATCTTTTTTTAGCACTGTACTTAAGAAGATAAGAATTAGCAATATCAGTCGAGTTTTTATTAAAAGTGAATTAAGCTTCAAGTAAGTCCTTAAAACAACTTTCAAACTTGGAAGAATAATACAAGTTTTCTAGCTGTTTAATGCGATCCATTAAGTTAAATAACTTTTTATTAGCCGTTTTCCGTTTATTGGCAACAAAAGAAATAATAAAATCCCTAGAGGCCGCTTTGAAAGCATCCCAGATAATCTGAACAGATAGCTGGGGATTATCGTTTTCTAAAATAAATTGTGTAACAAACTTCTCAAAAAGCTTAGTAAAATTAGTATTGAGAAGTAATGAGTTATTAAATCACCATCTATTACTTGGCTGTTTGTGGCATAATATCAAGATCCAAACTCACTGGAGCAGGATCCGATATTAATATGGTACCATCCTCTGAACTCAGAACATGTTGCACAAGATGCAGTGAGACAAATAAATAATCAATCCTCGATTGGGAAGAATGCACTGGAGAAAAAAGAGAATTCCTGTAATCTGGGGTTACACAATCTCTAAACATCTGTTAATGCTCTTTGTTCAGTCATGGAAATAAACTGTGAAAATATGGTGGATGGTGCAAATTTAGAGTTAGATTTACGGTCAAGGAAGGGATCCATAACCATATTGCAATCGCCTCCAAAAATTAAATAATCATCTGAAAGAGTCATTAATTTAGCTAATATTTCATTCCAAAAAGATTTATCAGGTTGGGTTGGAGCTTAAACATTAAATATAGTTAAAGGTACTTTATTAATATTCATTGAAGCTATAACCCATGTACCCTGCTCATCAGACTCTTGAGAAAAATCAGAAATATTCAAAGCTTTATGACAGTATAGTAACCCCATTTCTTTCCCCCGTACCTGGAGAGGCAAAAACATGACCCACCCATTGTCTTTTAAGTTTGGCCACCTTAGCACTTGTTATATGAGCCTCTTGTAACAGGGCAGTATCAGCTTTACATTTTAAAATATGAGTTAAAACTCTTTGACGTTTTATTGGGGATCCCAAACCTTTAACATTCCATGAAAGAAATCTAATTGTCATTTAATATAAAAACTAAGTAATATGATCATGAGAGTAATGCATATAGACCACCTATTAGTATGCAGAAATTGAACCAAAAGAAAATATTTAGTGTACAGAAAGTGAAGAATAGAGGGATAAACAAGTGAACAAAGAGAAGAAAGAGAGGGAAGAGAAGATATAATCAAAGAAAACAAAGAGAATGTAATATAGAAGAAAACATTAAAACCACAGAAAGAACATTGAACGGATAATAAAAACATACTTCTGAGACAAAAACAACATGAGGGTGGTGAAAACAGAAAGGGAGGACGACGCAACCCTCACTCCATAACCGCATACACGGAAGGGAAGGGAGATCTGACCACACAGGTTGCAACCACAAAAGACGGGCACACTGAATGCATAAAAGATCTAAAAAGAGAGAAACAAAGGAAACATTTAAGTCTCTTAAATAATCGAACACTATTAAGATTACATTGAACCAGCAAAAGGGCACATCCCTTAAATAGGCGCAAGATAAAAGGAAAAAACAAATAATTTAATAATCAAGTCTCTGATAATTTGGAAATGTCCATTGTTTCACCTCTACAAGAGTCAATAAACCGTTGAAGTAATACTGGGTCCTCATATGTTGTAGTCTTATTGTTGTATGTCACTTTGAACAAGCACGGATGAAAAAGACCATACCGAGCATTAAGCGACTTCAATGCTGGACGCATATCTAGAAATTTCTTCTGTTTGTCTGCCGGCCACTTAGCATAATCTTGAGCAAAAAAAAAGATTGGACCCTGACCACGTGATCCGACCTTCAGCTCTTGCTGCTCTGAGAACCTTCAGCAAGTCTCTATACTCCCAAAAATGCAGTATTATTCCTCTCGGTTTCCTTGACGTCAAATCCAAATGTGAAGGATGACCAAGCCTATGTGTTCGTTGTATACTCATAACAGGAGAAATAGGCAGGCCCAGAATCTTGGGCAAAAATGATTGAAAGAAAGATAAAGGGTCCGAACCTTCAACTCCTTCATGAAGTCCATAAATACGTAGATTATTCCTGCGGTTCCGATTTTCTATATCCTCTGCAAGCTTTTTCAGCACGGCAACTTCAGATTGTAAAGATTGTATCGATGTAACTGAATCCTCAAGCACTTCCACTCTTCGTTCCACACAAGAGACTCTGTTCTCCACAAGAGACCATTTGTCGTCCAATATTTGTAATTTTATATTGGTATCCTCCATATAAGGTTTAAGCGCTCTTATTTCCACAAGAATTAATTCCATAGATAAGGTATCTAATACCTCAATAGGGGATGGAGGATCCTTTTTAGCTCTCTTATTTGTGGATGTCGAGACCGTTACCGGAAGCTTAGACTAAACTTTATAAGCAAGAGCAGGAGGAGAAACAGGTGTTGAAGGTGTAAAATCGAGAGAAGTAGCTCCTGTACTTTCCATATTTGATAAAGGAACAAAGGAGTTTGATAGAGGAATATTATCAGGATTTTTATTACACTGTACTTTATTAGTCAACTGAAGGTTCCTGGATCTGCCCATAAGCAAAAATATATAATTCTGCCCAAAATGTCATAAAGTATATACTTTATAAAGTAAAGGTTCAGATCAGAGAGAGTAGAACGAAAAAACAAAGTAAAGCTGGACAAAATTGCTCCAAAAAGTAAGGCACAATGAGCAGAGAGCATAAAAACCTACACCTGTAGGTAAAAAAATGCAAAAAAAAAAAAGTATTTCGGGCATCGAAGCATACTCAAAAAGGAGAATTGTGAGGTAAGAAGAAAAAACAAAATGGCGGCCGCAATGAAAATCCACACACGACCGCCATAAAAATCATCAAAGAGGGTTCAAAAATACTTCTGAAGTCCTTTCAAGGGGCATACTTCAATCCAGGCATGTTCCCTCGAGTTCTCCCAACTGCAGGGACATAAAATATGCTCAAATGTATCTGCCGGCTCTCCTGACTCACGTTGCGGAGCTCAGCAGAAGGCGGCCATCCTCGAACGGTGTCAAGCCACGCTCCCTACGATGGGTACTTCTAACTGCAGATTCCTCAACTTACGAATATGCCCCAGGTATCCGTCTGGATTTGAAAAATTCATAGCAGTACTTGTGTGTGCCGGTAGGTGGCTTGCAGCGCCTCATCAGTCATTCCGCCCCAGAAGTGACGAGTATATAAGCTCTACCTAGATGTGCTGACATCAGTTTTCCTTCTGCGCCCTCAGATATGGGTCCAGACCTACTCCTTGGTCTTTTTTTGATCCTTTTTTCTCAATTCTTTCAACAGAGTTCAAGCTGTGTAAGCACTGTCTCAAATAGGCAGAGCCTTGTGAAGTGCATTTATGGTGCTTGCTGTTGGAGCATACCACCAGCACCTGTGACAACTACACTCAGATAAATTTCCAGGCCATAATGGCCTGTGAGGTGAAGTTGTAGTTTGTCAAACAGAAGGCTCCCCACTGTGACCAGTTGAAAGGAAGATTCTGTTCCTGCGGCAGATCATTGTCCCAGTCGAAGTCTTCGGCTAAGTCCAGAAAAGAGTATAAGAAATGGAAATCAGCCTCTTCATTCCACTCACACTCCAGAGAAGGAGCAAGGGTTTCACCATGCCGTGTGTTCTCACTCCCAATCTCCATCAGAGCAGACTCAAAGTCTAGACTTTATGCTACACAGATTTTCAGGTCCGTGGGTGACGTCGCAAGAGGATGCCATGGAGGGCTTTTTCAGTACTTTACCCATTTGTTTAGGCACACCTTTTGCCCCAAAAATGCATAGGGGTCTCTCCAGTCAGTGTTCCACTGTTTGGCCCACCTTTTGCACCATATGTGCCCCTTTGACCCACATCCGATTCTGCAGCAGGTTTGATGCTGACTTTGGTTCCGGCACCACCTGCAATGCAGATCCCATTTGCATTGATGCCAGAGGAGGATTTACAGTCAATTGTGCTTTCTGACAGAATCCACCTCGACCAAGGCTGCCCTCAGTTCCTATTAGAACTCAGCTTACCAGCAATCCCTCTGATTCTGACTCTTTGCCCTTAATATGTATTATGGGCCAAACTTTGCGCAGTCATTTCAGCACTCATTGAGGCAATGACAATTTTGATGTGACAGATTATTTTGTCCCCCAATATGGTGAGGAAAACTGGTATGACATTATTTGAAGGGTGGCAGAAGTAGTGGACCTACAACGTCCCACCAAAACAGTTTTTAAAAGAAGAACCCAAGCAAGAGAACTTCAGTTCCCATCATGCATCTGCACAGAAAGTGACATCAGTGGATTTCTCATCATCTCTGCACAGGAAGTGATATTACTAGTTTACCACCAAAAACAGTGTATAAAAGAAGAGGACCTCATTTCCAATCATCCACCTGCACACCCCTTGCCACTATCTGCACTCCTCCTGCCTCCTCCCAGGACCTATTTATTGGTTTCCGCAGCACAGAGAAGATGCCAAAGGCAAGCATGTCTGTTTCCGTTCGTGCTTGGACTGCGCCAAACACCAGGAACCCCTACACACTACTACCTGCTGCATTCTTCTGTGCTCTCAACCCCTGCCACCACTTGGCACATTGCTACCATATGACTGAGGGAGCATTCACATGAACCTCCTGCACCTTCTCATGCACTGCCATACCAGACACCCACCATTCCTGCACCAACTGCACCCCACTCACTCACATAAATCAGCCTCCTGTTCACACAGGCAAATTACTACCTACTCAACATGCCACACTCGCATGCATCCTCAACACCCACCTGTAGGAAGCTGGACTTTTACGCATTGGGCCAATGTAAGGGCACATTATCAAAAAGTCCAGATGATCCCTATTTAGTTTTGCAGGCTTTTTTTTTTTAACAAACCCAAGAGCTCTATTTGTGGTAGTGTGGTCAAGCAGGTTAGGCTTACCAGAGAGGAATGTTAAGCATTTGTTGCACTCACTGAATCAAATAAATGTTACACACACTCAGGAAAGATATCCAACAAAAATTCATAAAAATAACACACATTTTAAACTAGATCATCAAGTCAGGTAAGTACTTTCAGAGTTATCGATTTTAGAAGGAAACATTAAAAATACACAAATAACAGATTGTGAGGCATGTGCCTTGAACGGGGTAATGCTTTTATATCAAAGAAAAGACATTTACTGCATAGGGGTACTTGTAGACAGAGTTCGGGGTGCCCTGTGGAACTTAAGGTGTTAGGAGGGGCCAAGGTATAATAAGCCACCAGCAGTTTGGGTTTACCTACCATGACTTGTCTGGGTACAGAGGTGCTGGTCGGGTTGGTAGCCTCAAACGCTAGAACATAGTTAACAATGGGCACCTGTGAACACAGACTGCAAGGGGGGATTTGGGGACAAGGCTGGCAGAACCCCAAGGAGGGTGGCTCGTGGGGTTCTTTGTAGCAAGGGGTCACAGTGGGTTGGCATGAACTCAAGCTGTTGGGCTTGGGTTCAGAGGTGTTGTCCGGCTAGTCATTCACGTTGGAGGCAAACGTGCTTCTTGGGTTTGACCTGCAGAAGGGAAGAAAACCACAATGGCAAGGCTTTATCAGTCCTGAGGATTCATGTCATGCATTTTGGTTTTGGCAGCGGGGGTCTGGACTGGACTCTCAACAAGCCTTGGTCGATGTAGGGTACTCCGGTACCCAGGGTATTGATGCAGGGGGGCTCCTTGAGGGTCTAGCATCTTGAAACCTGGCAGAGAGATGGGGATGACCACTAGAGTCTCAAAAGCCTTCTCTTGGCATGATGCTTCCTCAGTGGGCCCATTGACCTGCATAAAAAATGTACCAGGCAGATGCGGTCGGTGCCTGCAGTTAAAGGGGGGATGTCTCCTCCACTCCAAGGTGATGCTAGCTGGTTGGCAAAGCATTGAAGCCATCTTAAAGACTTGTACTGGACACTGGTCATCACGAAAGACCCAGCTACATGATGGCTCCACTGTTTGGTATCAAACACCTTGTCTTAATAAATCCATACTGATACCAGTATTGGATCTATAATCACATGCACACAGAAGGCACCTGTAAGGAAATGCCTCCTTGGCATGGTTGCCCCCTGACTTTTTGCCTTTGCTGATGCTATGTTTACAATTGAAAGTGTGCTGAGGCCTGCTAACCAGGCCCCAGCACCAGTGTTCTTTCCCTAACCTGTACTTTTGTATCCACAATTGGCAGACCCTGGCATCCAGATAAGTCCCTTGTAACTGGTACTTCTAGTACCAAGGGCCCTGATGCCAAGGAAGGTCTCTAAGGGCTGCAGCATGTCTTATGCCACCCTGGAGACCCCTCACTCAGCACAGACACCCTGCTTGCCAGCTTGTGTGTGCTAGTGAGGACAAAACGAGTAAGTCGACATGGCACTCCCCTCAGGGTGCCATGCCAGCCTCTCACTGCCCATGCAGTATAGGTAAGACACCCCTCTAGCAGGCCTTACAGCCCTAAGGCAGGGTGCACTATACCATAGGTGAGGGTACCAGTGCATGAGCATGGTACCCCTGCAGTGTCTAAACAAAACCTTAGACATTGTAAGTGCAGGGTAGCCATAAGAGTATATGGTCTGGGAGTTTGTCAAACACGAACTCCACAGCACCATAATGGCTACACTGAAAACTGGGAAGTTTGGTATCAAACTTCTCAGCACAATAAATGCACACTGATGCCAGTGTACATTTGATTGTAAAATACACCACAGAGGGCACCTTAGAGGTGCCCCCTGAAACTTAACCGACTATCTGTGTAGGCTGACTAGTTTTAGCAGCCTGCCACAAACCGAGACATGTTGCTGGCCCCATGGGGAGAGTGCCTTTGTCACTCTGAGGCCAGTAACAAAGCCTGCACTGGGTGGAGATGCTAACACCTCCCCCAGGCAGGAATTGTCACACCTGGCGGTGAGCCTCAAAGGCTCACCTCCTTTGTGCCAACCCAGCAGGACACTCCAGCTAGTGGAGTTGCCCGCCCCCTCCGGCCAGGCCCCACTTTTGGCGGCAAGGCCGGAGAAAATAATGAGAAAAACAAGGAGGAGTCACTGGCCAGTCAGGACAGCCCCTAAGGTGTCCTGAGCTGAAGTGACTCTAACTTTTAGAAATCCTCCATCTTGCAGATGGAGGATTTCCCCAATAGGGTTAGGATTGTGACCCCCTCCCCTTGGGAGGAGGCACAAAGAGGGTGTACCCACCCTCAGGGCTAGTAGCCATTGGCTACTAACCCCCCAGACCTAAACACGCCCTTAAATTTAGTATTTAAGGGCTACCCTGAACCCTAGAAAATTAGATTCCTGCAACTACAAGAAGAAGGACTGCCTAGCTGAAAACCCCTGCAGCGGAAGACCAGAAGACGACAACTGCCTTGGCTCCAGAAACTCACCGGCCTGTCTCCTGCCTTCCAAAGATCCTGCTCCAGCGACGCCTTCCAAAGGGACCAGCGACCTCGACATCCTCTGAGGACTGCCCCTGCTTCGAAAAGACAAGAAACTCCCGAGGACAGCGGACCTGCTCCAAGAAAGGCTGCAACTTTGTTTCCAGCAGCCTTGAAAGAACCCTGCAAGCTCCCTGCAAGAAGCGTGAGACTTGCAACACTGCACCCGGCGACCCCGACTCGGCTGGTGGAGATCCAACACCTCAGGAGGGACCCCAGGACTACTCTGATACTGTGAGTACCAAAACCTGTCCCCCCTGAGCCCCCACAGCGCCGCCTGCAGAGGGAATCCCGAGGCTTCCCCTGACCGCGACTCTTTGAACCCAAAGTCCCGACGCCTGGGAGAGACCCTGCACCCGCAGCCCCCAGGACCTGAAGGACCGGACTTTCACTGGAGAAGTGACCCCCAGGAGTCCCTCTCCCTTAACCAAGTGGAGGTTTCCCCGAGGAATCCCCCCCTTGCCTGCCTGCAGCGCTGAAGAGATCCCGAGATCTCTCATAGACTAACATTGAAAACCCGACGCTTGTTTCTACACTGCACCCGGCCGCCCCCGCGCTGCTGAGGGTGAAATTTCTGTGTGGACTTGTGTCCCCCCCGGTGCCCTACAAAACCCCCCTGGTCTGCCCTCCGAAGACGCGGGTACTTACCTGCAAGCAGACCGGAACCGGGGCACCCCCTTCTCTCCATTCTAGCCTATGTGTTTTGGGCACCACTTTGAACTCTGCACCTGACCGGCCCTGAGCTGCTGGTGTGGTGACTTTGGGGTTGCTCTGAACCCCCAACGGTGGGCTACCTTGGACCAAGAACTAAGCCCTGTAAGTGTCTTACTTACCTGGTTAACCTAACAAATACTTACCTCCCCTAGGAACTGTGAAAATTGCACTAAGTGTCCACTTTTAAAACAGCTATTTGTGAATAACTTGAAAAGTATACATGCAATTTTGATGATTTGAAGTTCCTAAAGTACTTACCTGCAATACCTTTCGAATGAGATATTGCATGTAGAATTTGAACCTGTGGTTCTTAAAATAAACTAAGAAAAGATATTTTTCTATATAAAAACCTATTGGCTGGATTTGTCTCTGAGTGTGTGTACCTCATTTATTGTCTATGTGTATGTACAACAAATGCTTAACACTACTCCTTGGATAAGCCTACTGCTCGACCACACTACCACAAAATAGAGCATTAGTATTATCTCTTTTTACCACTATTTTACCTCTAAGGGGAACCCTTGGACTCTGTGCATGCTATTCCTTACTTTGAAATAGCACATACAGAGCCAACTTCCTACATTGGTGGATCAGCGGTGGGGTACAAGACTTTGCATTTGCTGGACTACTCAGCCAATACCTGATCACACGACAAATTCCAAAATTGTCATTAGAAATTGATTTTTGCAATTTGAAAAGTTTTCTAAATTCTTAAAAGACCTGCTAGGGCCTTGTGTTAGATCCTGTTTAGCATTTCTTTTAGAGTTTAAAAGTTTGTAAAAGTTTGAATTAGATTCTAGAACCAGTTGTAGATTCTTAAAAAGTATTCCAACTTTTAGAAGCAAAATGTCTAGCACAGATGTGACTGTGGTGGAACTCGACACCACACCTTACCTCCATCTTAAGATGAGAGAGCTAAGGTCACTCTGTAAAATAAAGAAAATAACAATGGGCCCCAAACCTACCAAAATACAGCTCCAGGAGCTTTTGGCAGAGTTTGAAAAGGCCAACCCCTCTGAGGGTGGCAACTCAGAGGAAGAGGATAGTGACTTGGAGGAAAATTCCCCCCTACCAGTCCTATCTAGGGAGGACAGGGTCCCTCAAACCCTGACTCCTAAAATAATAGTCAGAGATGCTGGTTCCCTCACAGGAGAGACCAACACCTCTGAAATCACTGAGGATAGCCCCAGTGAAGAGGACATCCAGTTAGCCAGGATGGCCAAAAGATTGGCTTTGGAAAGACAGATCCTAGCCATAGAGAGGGAAAGACAAGAGATGGGCCTAGGACCCATCAATGGTGGCAGCAATATAAATAGGGTCAGAGATTCTCCTGACATGTTGAAAATCCCTAAAGGGATTGTAACTAAATATGAAGATGGTGATGACATCACCAAATGGTTCACAGCTTTTGAGAGGGCTTGTGTAACCAGAAAAGTGAACAGATCTCACTGGGGTGCTCTCCTTTGGGAAATGTTCACAGGAAAGTGTAGGGATAGACTCCTCACACTCTCTGGACAAGATGCAGAATCTTATGACCTCATGAAGGGTACCCTGATTGAGGGCTTTGGATTCTCCACTGAGGAGTATAGGATTAGATTCAGGGGGGCTCAAAAATCCTCGAGCCAGACCTGGGTTGACTTTGTAGACTACTCAGTGAAAACACTAGATGGTTGGATTCAAGGCAGTGGTGTAAGTAATTATGATGGGCTGTACAATTTATTTGTGAAAGAACACCTGTTAAGTAATTGTTTCAATGATAAACTGCATCAGCATCTGGTAGACCTAGGACCAATTTCTCCCCAAGAATTGGGAAAGAAGGCGGACCATTGGGTCAAGACAAGGGTGTCCAAGACTTCAACAGGGGGTGACCAAAAGAAAGGGGTCACAAAGACTCCCCAGGGGAAGGGTGATGAGACAGCCAAAACTAAAAATAGTAAAGAGTCTTCTACAGGCCCCCAAAAACCTGCACAGGAGGGTGGGCCCAGAGCCTCTTCACAAAACAATGGGTACAAGGGTAAAAACTTTGATCCCAAAAAGGCCTGGTGTCATAGCTGTAAACAGCATGGACACCAAACTGGAGACAAGGCCTGTCCCAAGAAAGGTTCCACTCCAAACTCCCATCCAGGTAACACTGGTATGGCTAGTCTCCAAGTGGGATCAACAGTGTGCCCAGAGCAAATCAGGGTCCACACTGAAGCTACTTTAGTTTCTGAGGGTGGGGTGGATTTAGCCACACTAGCTGTCTGGCCGCCTAACATGCAAAAATACAGACAGCAACTCTTAATTAATGGGACTAGAATAGAGGGCCTGAGGGATACAGGTGCCAGTGTCACCATGGTGACAGATAAACTGGTTTCCCCTGGCCAATACCTGACTGGAAAAACTTACACAGTCACCAACGCTGACAATCAGAGAAAAGTACATCCCATGGCAATGGTTACTTTAGAATGGGGAGGGGTCAATGGCCTGAAACAGGTGGTGGTCTCCTCAAATATCCCAGTGGACTGTCTGCTTGGAAATGACCTGGAGTCCTCAGCATGGGCTGAGGTAGAGCTAAAAACCCATGCAGCAATGCTGGGTATCCCTGAACTGGTGTGTGTGAAAACAAGAGCACAGTGCAAGGCACAGGGTGAACAAGTAGAGCTGGAGTCTGGAAGAATGGCCCAGCCTACCAAGAGAACAGGAAAGTCAGTTGGGAAACCAACTGCAACACAGCAAAAGAAAGGGAACCTCTCTTCTCAGGAAGAAGTTCTGCCCTCTGAGGGAACTGAGCCTTTGGAGCTTGAACCTTATCAGGTTGAGCTCTTAGGCCCAGGGGGACCCTCAAGGGAGGAGCTGTGTAAGGGACAAGAAACCTGTCCCTCTCTTGAAGGCCTTAGGCAGCAAGCTGCTGAAGAGTCCAAGGGCAAGAAAACTGGAACCCATAGGGTCTATTGGGAAGATGGACTCCTGTACACTGAGGCCAGAGACCCCAAACCTGGTGCCACTAGGAGAGTGGTAGTGCCTCAGCTGTTCAGAGAGTTCATCCTAACATTGGCCCATGACATTCCCCTTGCTGGACATCTGGGACAAACCAAGACGTGGGAGAGGTTAGTCAACCACTTCTACTGGCCCAATATGTCCAACATGGTTAAGGAGTTTTGCCTCTCCTGCCCCACCTGTCAAGCCAGTGGTAAGACAGGTGGGCACCCAAAGGCCCCCCTCATTCCACTTCCAGTGGTGGGGGTCCCCTTTGAAAGAGTGGGTGTGGACATAGTTGGTCCACTGGAACCTCCCACAGCCTCAGGAAATATGTATATCCTGGTAGTAGTGGATCATGCTACCAGGTATCCTGAAGCTATTCCCCTTAGGTCAACTACTGCCCCTGCAGTAGCCAAGGCCCTCATTGGTATCTTTACCAGAGTGGGTTTCCCTAAGGAGGTGGTGTCTGACAGAGGTACCAACTTCATGTCAGCATACCTAAAGCACATGTGGAATGAGTGTGGAGTGACTTATAAATTCACTACACCATACCATCCACAAACTAATGGCTTGGTTGAGAGATTCAACAAGACATTAAAAGGCATGATCATGGGGCTCCCAGAAAAGCTCAAAAGGAGATGGGATGTCCTCTTGCCATGTCTGCTTTTCGCTTACAGAGAGGTGCCACAGAAGGGAGTAGGATTCTCACCCTTTGAACTTCTGTTTGGTCATCCTGTAAGGGGACCACTTGCCCTTGTTAAAGAAGGCTGGGAGAGACCTCTCCATGAGCCTAAACAGGACATAGTGGACTATGTACTTGGCCTTCGCTCTAGAATGGCAGAGTACATGGAAAAGGCAACCAAAAACCTTGAGGCCAGCCAACAGCTCCAGAAGTTTTGGTATGACCAAAAGGCTGCACTGGTTGAGTTCCAACCAGGGCAGAAAGTCTGGGTTCTGGAGCCTGTGGCTCCCAGGGCACTCCAGGACAAATGGAGTGGCCCTTACCCAGTACTAGAAAGGAAGAGTCAGGTCACCTACCTGGTGGACCTGGGCACAAGCAGGAGCCCCAAGAGGGTGATCCATGTAAACCGCCTTAAGCTCTTCCACAACAGGGCTGATGTCAATCTGTTGATGGTAACAGATGAGGATCAGGAGGCAGAGAGTGAACCTCTCCCTGATCTTCTGTCATCAGACCCAAAAGATGGCACAGTAGATGGAGTGATCTACTCAGACACCCTCTCTGGCCAACAGCAAGCTGATTGTAGGAGAGTCCTACAACAGTTTCCTGAACTCTTCTCCTTAACCCCTGGTCAGACACACCTGTGTACCCATGATGTGGACACAGGAGACAGCATGCCTGTCAAGAACAAAATCTTTAGACAATCTGACCATGTTAAGGAAAGCATCAAGGTGGAAGTCCACAAGATGCTGGAATTGGGAGTAATTGAGCGCTCTGACAGCCCCTGGGCTAGCCCAGTGGTCTTAGTCCCCAAACCTCACACCAAAGATGGAAAGAAAGAGATGAGGTTTTGTGTGGACTACAGAGGGCTCAATTCTGTCACCAAGACAGATGCTCATCCAATTCCAAGAGCTGATGAGCTCATAGATAAATTAGGTGCTGCCAAATTTCTAAGTACCTTTGACCTGACAGCAGGGTACTGGCAAATAAAAATGGCACCTGGAGCAAAAGAAAAGACAGCATTCTCCACACCTGATGGGCATTATCAGTTTACTGTTATGCCCTTTGGTTTAAAGAATGCCCCTGCCACCTTCCAAAGGTTGGTGAATCAAGTCCTTGCTGGCTTGGAGTCCTTTAGCACAGCTTATCTTGATGATATTGCTGTCTTCAGCTCCACCTGGCAGGATCACCTGGTCCACCTGAAGAAGGTTTTGAAGGCTCTGCAATCTGCAGGCCTCTCTATCAAGGCATCCAAATGCCAGATAGGGCAGGGAACTGTGGTTTACTTGGGCCACCTTGTAGGTGGAGGCCAAGTTCAGCCACTCCAACCCAAGATCCAGACTATTCTGGACTGGGTAGCTCCAAAAACCCAGACTCAAGTCAGGGCATTCCTTGGCTTGACTGGGTATTACAGGAGGTTTGTGAAGGGATATGGATCCATTGTGACAGCCCTCACTGAACTCACCTCCAAGAAAATGCCCAAGAAAGTAAACTGGACTGTGGAATGCCAACAGGCCTTTGACACCCTGAAACAGGCAATGTGCTCAGCACCAGTTCTAAAAGCTCCAGATTATTCTAAGCAGTTCATTGTGCAGACTGATGCCTCTGAACATGGGATAGGGGCAGTTTTGTCCCAAACAAATGATGATGGCCTTGACCAGCCTGTTGCTTTCATTAGCAGGAGGTTACTCCCCAGGGAGCAGCGTTGGAGTGCCATTGAGAGGGAGGCCTTTGCTGTGGTTTGGTCCCTGAAGAAGCTGAGACCATACCTCTTTGGGACTCACTTCCTAGTTCAAACTGACCACAGACCTCTCAAATGGCTGATGCAAATGAAAGGTGAAAATCCTAAACTGTTGAGGTGGTCCATCTCCCTACAGGGAATGGACTTTATAGTGGAACACAGACCTGGGACTGCCCATGCCAATGCAGATGGCCTTTCCAGGTTCTTCCACTTAGAAAATGAAGACTCTCTTGGGAAAGGTTAGTCTCATCCTCTTTCGTTTGGGGGGGGGTTGTGTAAGGAAATGCCTCCTTGGCATGGTTGCCCCCTGACTTTTTGCCTTTGCTGATGCTATGTTTACAATTGAAAGTGTGCTGAGGCCTGCTAACCAGGCCCCAGCACCAGTGTTCTTTCCCTAACCTGTACTTTTGTATCCACAATTGGCAGACCCTGGCATCCAGATAAGTCCCTTGTAACTGGTACTTCTAGTACCAAGGGCCCTGATGCCAAGGAAGGTCTCTAAGGGCTGCAGCATGTCTTATGCCACCCTGGAGACCCCTCACTCAGCACAGACACCCTGCTTGCCAGCTTGTGTGTGCTAGTGAGGACAAAACGAGTAAGTCGACATGGCACTCCCCTCAGGGTGCCATGCCAGCCTCTCACTGCCTATGCAGTATAGGTAAGACACCCCTCTAGCAGGCCTTACAGCCCTAAGGCAGGGTGCACTATACCATAGGTGAGGGTACCAGTGCATGAGCATGGTACCCCTGCAGTGTCTAAACAAAACCTTAGACATTGTAAGTGCAGGGTAGCCATAAGAGTATATGGTCTGGGAGTTTGTCAAACACGAACTCCACAGCACCATAATGGCTACACTGAAAACTGGGAAGTTTGGTATCAAACTTCTCAGCACAATAAATGCACACTGATGCCAGTGTACATTTGATTGTAAAATACACCACAGAGGGCACCTTAGAGGTGCCCCCTGAAACTTAACCGACTATCTGTGTAGGCTGACTAGTTTTAGCAGCCTGCCACAAACCGAGACATGTTGCTGGCCCCATGGGGAGAGTGCCTTTGTCACTCTGAGGCCAGTAACAAAGCCTGCACTGGGTGGAGATGCTAACACCTCCCCCAGGCAGGAATTGTCACACCTGGCGGTGAGCCTCAAAGGCTCACCTCCTTTGTGCCAACCCAGCAGGACACTCCAGCTAGTGGAGTTGCCCGCCCCCTCCGGCCAGGCCCCACTTTTGGCGGCAAGGCCGGAGAAAATAATGAGAAAAACAAGGAGGAGTCACTGGCCAGTCAGGACAGCCCCTAAGGTGTCCTGAGCTGAAGTGACTCTAACTTTTAGAAATCCTCCATCTTGCAGATGGAGGATTCCCCCAATAGGGTTAGGATTGTGACCCCCTCCCCTTGGGAGGAGGCACAAAGAGGGTGTACCCACCCTCAGGGCTAGTAGCCATTGGCTACTAACCCCCCAGACCTAAACACGCCCTTAAATTTAGTATTTAAGGGCTACCCTGAACCCTAGAAAATTAGATTCCTGCAACTACAAGAAGAAGGACTGCCTAGCTGAAAACCCCTGCAGCGGAAGACCAGAAGACGACAACTGCCTTGGCTCCAGAAACTCACCGGCCTGTCTCCTGCCTTCCAAAGATCCTGCTCCAGCGACGCCTTCCAAAGGGACCAGCGACCTCGACATCCTCTGAGGACTGCCCCTGCTTCGAAAAGACAAGAAACTCCCGAGGACAGCGGACCTGCTCCAAGAAAGGCTGCAACTTTGTTTCCAGCAGCCTTGAAAGAACCCTGCAAGCTCCCCGCAAGAAGCGTGAGACTTGCAACACTGCACCCGGCGACCCCGACTCGGCTGGTGGAGATCCAACACCTCAGGAGGGACCCCAGGACTACTCTGATACTGTGAGTACCAAAACCTGTCCCCCCTGAGCCCCCACAGCGCCGCCTGCAGAGGGAATCCCGAGGCTTCCCCTGACCGCGACTCTTTGAACCCAAAGTCCCGACGCCTGGGAGAGACCCTGCACCCGCAGCCCCCAGGACCTGAAGGACCGGACTTTCACTGGAGAAGTGACCCCCAGGAGTCCCTCTCCCTTAACCAAGTGGAGGTTTCCCCGAGGAATCCCCCCCTTGCCTGCCTGCAGCGCTGAAGAGATCCCGAGATCTCTCATAGACTAACATTGAAAACCCGACGCTTGTTTCTACACTGCACCCGGCCGCCCCCGCGCTGCTGAGGGTGAAATTTCTGTGTGGACTTGTGTCCCCCCCGGTGCCCTACAAAACCCCCCTGGTCTGCCCTCCGAAGACGCGGGTACTTACCTGCAAGCAGACCGGAACCGGGGCACCCCCTCCTCTCCATTCTAGCCTATGTGTTTTGGGCACCACTTTGAACTCTGCACCTGACCGGCCCTGAGCTGCTGGTGTGGTGACTTTGGGGTTGCTCTGAACCCCCAACGGTGGGCTACCTTGGACCAAGAACTAAGCCCTGTAAGTGTCTTACTTACCTGGTTAACCTAACAAATACTTACCTCCCCTAGGAACTGTGAAAATTGCACTGTGTCCACTTTTAAAACAGCTATTTGTGAATAACTTGAAAAGTATACATGCAATTTTGATGATTTGAAGTTCCTAAAGTACTTACCTGCAATACCTTTCGAATGAGATATTGCATGTAGAATTTGAACCTGTGGTTCTTAAAATAAACTAAGAAAAGATATTTTTCTATATAAAAACCTATTGGCTGGATTTGTCTCTGAGTGTGTGTACCTCATTTATTGTCTATGTGTATGTACAACAAATGCTTAACACTACTCCTTGGATAAGCCTACTGCTCGACCACACTACCACAAAATAGAGCATTAGTATTATCTCTTTTTACCACTATTTTACCTCTAAGGGGAACCCTTGGACTCTGTGCATGCTATTCCTTACTTTGAAATAGCACATACAGAGCCAACTTCCTACAGCACCCTACAGGTGTCCCCTGAAAACCTACCATGTTTTGTGTGCTGGCTGGCTGGTATCAACCAGCCTGCCACCACAGATGAACTTCCGACCCCCTGCAGGTGAGAGCCTGCGCTCTGAGGCCAGAAACAATGCCTCCTCTGGAGGAAGGTGATCATACCTTCAGCTTCATGGCTAGTGATTTAGCATATCTGATCCAGGGGCTTCAAAGCCCCTGCTGCCTTTGATATGCAACCCTGGCTTCGCCCAGTCCACGGGAACGCGACCGCCTGACCTGAGGTTCATTTCACGCCAGAGTAGGCAGGAAATTAGTTATTGATGAGGCATATTTCACTTCTAGGCTAGTCACACCCCTAAGGTGGACTACCTGAAGTTAACACTTGAGGAAGGGTTCCACCTACTTGCTTTTGGTGGAACTAGGAACTATTTGTCAGGAAAGTACCCACAGGAAGTGACATCTAGGGGTGTAGTCATCCCACTGGCTGCTACCCTACACTCCACTTAACACCCCTAAATTCAGTTTTTGCAGCCCTCCTGACAACAGGAGCTTAGATTTGTCTACCTAGGAACAGAAGAAGGACCGAAAGGAACTGACCCAAGAACTGTGGCCCAGCACCGCAATTGGCGCCAAACCCTGCCTGAATGCTGCTCTCCTGACAATTGCAAGACACTGGCAACAGTATTGGGGTATGGTTCCGACATGGTTGATACCAAACATGCCCAGGAGTTACCATTGTGTGTCCAGTACTCCAGTAAAATAACTTCCCCGCTCTTACGAAGTCCAGGGAAATGGAGCTGGAGTTCATAGGGGCACCTCTGCTCATGTAGGGGTGCCCGCAGACACAGGTACGTGCACCCTGCCCTGTTGGCTAGGATGGCCTACCATAGGGGTAACTTACAGTGCGGTGACCTGTAGTGAAAGGGTGCATGCAGCTTTTCAAGCAGGCTGCAATGGCAGGCCTGCAGACACATTTTGGAGGGCAAATGCATGCTGCAGCCCATGGGGTACCTCTAGTGTCCCAATGCCAAGGATTCCTATGTACCATAGGAGGCTGGCTTGGCCTGTAGTGGGTACCAATGGTACTTATGCCAGGTCCAGTTCTCCCTTATTAGTAGAGTAGTAGTGTCCTAGCAGCTTAGGCTGATAGAGGTAACTATAGCAGAGCAGCCAAGGCTGAACTAGAAGACATGCAAAGCTCATGCAATACCACTTATGTCATATAGGTACTATATCATAAGAAAGACAATACTCATAGTTACTAAAAATAAAGGTACTTTATTTTAGTGACAATGTGCCAAAACTATCTCAGAGGATATACTCCCTTAGGAGGTAAGTAACATTCACAAAATATACACAACTAACCAAATCAGGTACGTAAAACAGTCAGAAAGTAGTGCAAACATTGTAGAACACAATAAGATGCAATAGACCTAGGGGCAACCCAAACCATACACTAAGAAAACGGAGTGCGAACCACGAGTGTAGTGTGTAGAGGGTCACTGGGAGTGTAAGAAAACACTAAGGGTGTAAAGGAGACCCCACCCCAAGACCCTGAAAAGTAGGAGTAAAGTACTACTATTTCCCCAGAAACGCACTAAAGTCGTGATAAAGGATTTTGCAATGACCACAACAGACTGCAAAGCACTGAAGACTGATTCCTGGACCTGAAGACCTGCAAAGGAAGGAGACCAAGTCCAAGAGTTGCTAAAGTGTGCAGGGGGCGGGCAGGAGCCCACTAAACCCCAGATGAAGGTGCAAAATGGCTGCCTCTAGTTGGAAGAAGCTGCAGGTTTTGCAACAACGAAAGGAGGTCCAAAGAATGACCAATGCAGCTATGCTGTGTATACCTTAATGGGTGTACATAAAAACCAGAGCACAAAGCAAAGCTCGGGTGAAAAAGTAGAGTTTGAGTCTGGAATATTGGCCCATCCTACCAAGAGAAAGCGCAAGATAGCTGGGAAACCAGCTTCCAAACAGATGCCAGATCAGGTAACTTCTCCTTCGGGAGAAGACCTGTCAGCCCCAGAGGGAACTGAGCCCTTGGAGCTTGAGCAGAGCTCTGGGTCCCATGGGGACCCTCTTTGGAGGATCTGTGCCAGGGTGTAGGAAAGTACCTCTTCTTGGCATGGTTACCCCCACTTTTTGACTGTGGTCAATGTGCTTAGACTGTTTTCACTAGGATCCTGCTATCCAGGACCCCAGTGAGTGTGCTCTCTCCTCTACATTTGGTTATCTTGGTACCCTGTAGACCCCACAATTGGCATACTGGTGTACCCCTGTAAGTCCCTAGTATATGGTTCTTAGGTACCCAGGGCATTGGTACACCAGGGGTCTCCCATGGGGTGCAGCATATATTATGTGGCCTATGGGAGCCTATGCAAACTGTCTCTGCAGGCCTGCCATTTGCACCCTTTCACTGCTGGTCACTGCACCAGGTCACTGCAAGTCACCCCATGGTTAGTCCTTTCAGCCCTGAGGGCAGGGGGCCGGTCCCAGTGTGTGTGGACACCCCTGCAAGAGCAGAGGTAGCCCTACAAACTCCAGTTCCAATTCCCTGGACTTCTTAAGTTCGGGGAAGCCATTTTAGCTATGTACTGGCCATAGGTCACTACCTATGGTCCAGCTGCATAATGGTAACTCTGAACCTAGGTATCAAACATGTTGTAATCATACCCCAATACTGATGCCAGGATTGATGGCATCATTCCAAATACTCTGGGGACACCTTAGAAGACCCCTCCAGTATTCCTCCTACCAGACTTCCAGGGCCTGCGAGCAGACCACGCTGCTGCAGCCCCTCAGACAGGATTCTGCCCTCCTGCTGCTTGACCAGCTCAGAACAAATTATTTCCTGTTGGAGATGGGTAAAAGCTCCTCTACTTTGGAAATAGATATTACATGGCTGGGGAGGTGTAGCCTCCCCACACCCTTCGGGCTTGCTTTGAGGGGCAAATTTGGTGTTCTCCTTGCAAAATCCAGTTTGCACCAGCCTAGTGACCCCAGGTCCCTGCTCTGGTGCAAAGCTACACAAAGGAAAGGGGAGTGACCACTCCACTGTGTATCACCATCACAGTGATGGTGCGCAAAGCTCCTCCAGGTGGCCTCTTGATTCTGGCATCTTGAAACCACTGTGGGAAGAGGCCCCTTGGAGCATCTGAGTGGTCAGGTTAGGCAGATGACATCAGTGATAGGTGGTCACCTTGCAAAGTGATCAGGCCCCTTTATGGACAATTTAGGGACCATCTTGCAGCTAGGTCCCCAGATTTGTGGTGCACGACGCCACCAGGACTCCTCCGCAACAATCTCTTCTGCTCCTGGCCACCAGAACCACCGCTGGACTCTACAGGAATCGAACAAGCCTACAACACTGAGACAACCTTGCCTTGCAACATTGTTTCTGCGGCTCCTGTCAGCACATTGCAGCATTTCCATGGCTGTGCATCCTCTTGGGTCGTCAAGACTTCAGCTGCACCAAAGAAGCAAGAAGGAATCTCCTTTGGAGTGAAGGAGTCATTCCCCTGCATCTGCAGGCACTAAGGCAACGGCGTCCTGCTGCTGAGATCTGCTGTCCTCCGGACCTGCGAAGATTCTCCAACACTGGTCGTGGTTCTGAGGGGGTCCCCTGGGTCCTCTCTGCCTTGTGTTCAACTTGGGAGACAGTGAGCCTTTGCCTCTTTCTCTAGGACAGAATCCCTGGCAACCAAGGCATGTTGACTCCTGCTTTGAGGGATCTTCAGGCTCCAAGTAGCCCTGCCCCCCCCCCACCCCCCAGCACTCTACCCCTGCAAGGACAGTCTCTTCTCTGATACTCCAGTGACGTGGGACTCCTCTTCAGGTGTGCTGCCTGGGCCTCACTGTGACTTACCGTGCCTTCTGGCAGTGGGTTTGGTCATGGGGGCTATGACTGTTTCTGCTGGCTCTCCTGTCTTCTTAGGGTCAGCTTTGACTCCCCTCGAAGGGTTGAGTCCCCAGGACCTTGCTGGCCCTCTTCCGCCCTGCAAATCATCTTCATCTCCAATTTGCATTTGCTTGTTGGTGGTCCTGCTGACCACTGACCTGTCTGCAATCCGGTGACTATCGAGGGACAGCTCCTAGATGACTAAAGGGACTCCTCTGCAGCTCCTGGACTTCAGCCATTGTCTCTGGCCCCATCTAGACAATCCTGCGTGGACAGGACTTCTGTCCCCTTCTTTTACAGGTCCTCTTCATCTGGAATCCATTGAGTTCCACCGGTTTGGTCCTGTTCTTGCATTGTTTCTATTCTAAGTCCCCATGCTGGCCAAGGAGACGACCAGGAAACCTACCTCTGCTCTCCTGGTCACTAGGAGTCTTCTAGATACTCACCTCTTGGGGTTCCATACTCTTCCTTCCTTGCTTAACAACTCCATATCCTCTGGTAGGGGACCCATTCTTACATTCCACTATTTTAGTATATGGTTTGCCCCCCCACAGGGCCCTTGCTGTTTCTAATGTTTTTATGCTAATTCCGAGTACTTACCTGTGTATATTTTGTATGTACTTATCTCCAGAGAGGGGGATTTCCTATAGTATTCTAGTTCAATGTTACTATAATATAGTACCTTTATTTGTGCAACACTGTGTTGTTTCTTTCATGTATGATACGTAACTCTGAGACTGCTGTGTTATTGCAAGTGCTTCACACTCCTCCTAGATAAGTTTTGACTGCACACCACAGCTACCACAAGAGATCCCTGTCCCCCGAGACACTGTAACACTTATTAATAAGGGTTGCCTGGACCTGGTATAAGGTGCTAACATGATAGGTGTCCACCACACATCAGGCCCGCCTCCTACACAGGGGCAGAGAACCTGTCCCATGCTTGAACACCTGAGCCAGCAAGCTGGTAATAAGGAAAAGGGAGATGTCAGTGGCTCCCACAGGACCTATTGCGAGGAGGGACTCCTTTTTACTGAAGCCAAAGACTACAAACCTGGTGCCACTATGAGAAAGTGGTAGTGCCATAGCAGTTTAGAGCGTTTCTTCTCACTTTGGTCCATGATATCCCTCTAGCTGGGCATCTTGGCCAGGCTAAAACATGGAGTAGGTTGGTGAGCCACTTCTACTGGCCAGGAATGTCCCAGAAGGTAAAGGAATTTTGCAACTCCTCTGCCACTTGTCAGGCCAGTGGCAAGACAGGTGGCCACCCAAAAGCCCCCTTCCAAAGGTGGGGTTCCCTTTGAAAGGTAAGGATTGACATTGTCGGTCCCCTTGACCCTCCAAATGCATTAAGAAACAGATTCATACTGGTTGTAGTGGATCATGCAACCAGGTATCCTGAACAACTCCGCTGCGGACTACTACTGCCCTGCAGTAGATTGGGCCATCATTGGTATCTTTATTAGAGTGGGCTTTCTAGAGGTGTAGGGGTCAGACAGAGATACAAACTTCATGTCTGGCTACCTGAAACGTGACCTGAATGTGGTGTGACGTATAAGTTGACTACCCCATATCACCCACAAAACAATGGCCTTGTTGAGATATTCATCAAGACATTGAAAGGTATTGTTGGTGGACTCCCTGAAAAACGCAAGAGGAGATGGGATGTCTTACTTCCATGGTTGCTTGTGGCTTATAGGGAAGTGTGACATAAAGGAGTAGGTTTTTTCCCCATTGAACTTTTGTTTGGGCATCCTGTAAGGGGACCACTTTGTATTGTGAACTACGAATAAAAGAGACCTCTCAAAGAACTCAGACAGGATATTGTGGACTATGTATTTGGTCTTTACTCCAGAATGGCTGAGTACAAGGAAAAAGCATCTAAAAACCTTAAGGCCAGCCAAGAGCGCCAGAAACTCAGGTATGACCTCAAGGCTACACTGGCGGAGTTCCAACCAGGGCAGAAGGTGTGGATTTTGGAGCCTCTGGCTCCTAGAGTCCTCCAACACCAGTGGAGTGGCCCCTACCTAATCCTAGAGAGAAAAGGGGAAGTCACCAACCTGGTGGAGTTTGGCTCTTGCAGGAACCCCAAAATGGTTATCCATGTCAATCGCCTTAAACCCTGTTATGATTGAGCAGAGAGGACCATGCTCACGGTCTCTAATGAGGGACATGAAGCTTAGAGTGAACCTTTCCCTGATCTCCTCTCCAGTAACCCAAAAGGTGGCTCAGTGAAAGGAGTGGTCTTTTCAGACACCCTCACTGATCGACAGCAGACTGACTGCAAGCAAGTCTTGCAGTATGCTGAGCTCTTATCTTTGACCCCCTGGTCACACTACCTGGTGTACACATTATGTGGACACTGGGGACAGCTTACCTGTCACAAAATAAAATCTAGACAGTCTGATCATGTCAAAGAGAGCATCTAAGCTGAAGTGAGCAAGATGCTGGAAATAGGAGTCATTGAGCACTGAGAGCCCCTGGGCCAGCCCAGTCCCCAAGCACCATTCCCAGGGTGGAAAAAAAAAAAAAAAATGAGGTTTTGTGTGGGCTATAGGGGCCTCGATGCTGTTACCAAAACAGAGGCTCACTGAATTCCTAGCGCTGATGAACTGATTGACAGGTTAGGGGCAGCCAAATATCTAAGTAATTTGAATCTCACATCAGTCACTGTAGGCCTTTGAGTCGTGACTCAAACCCAAGTACTGCAGGCAAATCTGATGGGGATCTGTCACAAACGTTTGTTTGCAGTAGTACTTACAGCACTTACAACCTGTTGTTTTGGGAGATAGCATTTCCCTTTCAGACTGCAAATAGCAGAATTTTTAATCGAGCTAAGGGTCTCAGAGACGCGAGATAGCTCTGGATCAACGTCTGGTGGCATGGAAAGAAAGGAACTGATGTCAGTGTGTGGGAGTGGCACCTATATAGGCTCTGCATGTCTTTTCCAGAGCAGAATGGCATCAGTGCAGAGCCGCAATGCGCCGTCTACCTGCATGCAAAGGTATTGCTGAAAAGGTTCTAAATCTAGGATGGTGCCTGGGGAATATTCAAAATGTGAGAGATCTGCAGCTATAAGTGTCTCTCGGAAAGTAACAGTACAATTAAGTGCAATAAGAGCTCAGTTGTTAAAGTAACAAGGATGTATCCTGGGCTCAGAAGTCAATGCTTGCGCCAGTGCTGTATGATGGGTACTTCTTTTTTTAAGTTTGAAATAGAAAGTTTATTGAAGATTTATACAATATTCAAAAGATATAAATACATTTGATAACAAGAGAGAAAAGAAAACAGTAACAGTTCAATTTCCTAAAAGGTACATCATTAGAAGCAGAATGCATATATTAATACTTTAAATCGCAAAATATACATGCATATATTAAATATATCAGTAAAAAAGTTATAAACAGTATGATAAGTACAATAAAAAGTAAAGAGAAATAATTCATGGTGGTTTAGAAACCTACCCATTTCTAGGAAAATGATTACATGAAGAGTAAGCCAAAGAGTTTAGGTAATTCGTAATAGGTAACCATAACATGTTTCTTTTAATACCCAGGGACACAGGGTAAACATAAGCTCTATCCAGCCAATGGTTATAACATATGCTGTACCGCTAAGCCTGAAAGGATAATTGAGAGGAGTCCTTCCAAGTTTTTGTAATTTGTTGAAAAGCAAGAGCCAACAAATGCCACCAAGTGGAGAAAATATGGAGCCTAGAACCCTCCACAACCAACTTCTCCACCCTCAAAACCACCATTCGCACCCATCACCAACTCATATGCATCGCCAAAAGAGATCACTACAAGACACGCCTTGACAACAACTCTCAAAACAGCAAAGAACTCTTCACCATCATTAATGAACGTGCCAAAGCCAGCAACATAGAACCCTCACACACACAGCCCCTATGTGACACCCTCTCCAACCACTTCCACCACAAAATCCTGGACATCCACTCATGACCCCCCCCCCACCACACTCACCACCTGGACCCCCACCACACACGAAGAAACCAGAAAAAACATGAACTCCATCCACTCCGGATCCCCCTCCGACCCCTGTCCACATTGCATACACAACAAAGCCAGCCCAACCATCGCCCCCATACTCCGCAACATAATCAATTCCTCTTTCGACTATGCCACCTACCCAGACCCCTGGAAGCACGCGGAAATCACTGCTCTCCTAAAAAAAAAAAAAAAAAAACAGTAGATCCTCTCCAACTATCGCCCCATCTCCCTCCTCCCTTTCCCCGCCAAGGTGGACGAGAAACTAGTCAACGCCCGCCTATCCCACTTCCTCAAAGCAAACAACACTCTTGACCCCTCACAATCCAGGTTCCGCAAGAACCACAGCACGGAAACCGCCCTCAACGCATGCACTGACGACATCAGGACCAAAGTTGACAAAGGCGAGACCGTCACACTCATCCTCCTAGACCGCTCCACAGCCTTTGACACCGTCTTCCACCACACACCCCGGACACGCCTCCACAACATAGGAATTCGTCACAAAGCCTTAGACTGCCTCACCTCCTTCCACACCCACCGGACCCAGAGAGTCCGCCTCCCACCTTACCACTCCACTACTTCCAAGGTCATCTGCGGAGTCCCCCAAGGGTCCTCCCTCAGCCCACACTCTTCAACATCTACATGATCCCCTAGCCAACATCCTCCGAGCAAACAGAATCACTATCCTCTCCTACGCAGATGACACCCAACTCATCCTCTCCCTCACCCGCAACCCCACCACCACCAAAACCAACCAACACACTGCTCTCCTCGACACCGCCAACTGGATGACTACTAACCACCTCAAGCTTAACTCCAACAAAACCAAGATCATCATCTTCGGCCCCAACAAAACCACATGGGACGACTCCTGGTGGCCCACCACCCTAGGCCCAGCACCCACCCCCGCAAACCACGCACGCAACCTCGGCATCATCCTAGACCCCTCCCTCTCCATGACACAGCAAATCAATGCCCTAACCTCCTCCTGCTTCCACACACTTCGCACTCTAAAAAAAATAATCCTTCAAATGGATTCCCCCAGAAACCAGGAAGACAGTCACCCATGCACTCATCAGCAGCAGACTAGAGTACGGCAACGCCCTCTACGCCGGCACCACACTCAAACGCAAACTCTAGAGAATCCAGAACACAGCCGCACGCCTCGTCCTTGGCCTTCCCCGCCACAAACGAATCTCACCACACCTCAGATCCCTTCACTGGCTCCCCATAGACAAGAGAATCACATTCAAGATCCTCATCCACGCTCACAAATCCCTCCACAACACCGGCCCAACCTACCTCAACGAAAGAGTGAACTTCCACACGCAACCTCCGATCAGCCGACCTCGCCATAGCCACAGTTCCCCGCGTCCAATGCACCACCACAGGAGGCAGGTCCTTCTCCTACCTCGCCCCCAAAACCTGGAACTCCCTCCCCACCAACCTTCGCAAAACCAAAGACCACCTGCTCTTCAGAAAGAGCCTCAAGACATGGCTGTTCGAACAGTGACCCTCCCTGACCCCCCCCCTTTTTTTGATACCCCTCCCCCTCCCAGCACCTTGAGACCCTCAAAGGTGAGTAGCGCGCTCTATAACATTTTTTTGATTGATTGATTGATTGATTGATTGATTCCATAATGAGGGTGAAAGTGAAATAGCCAAATCTTTCTCCCATTGTATTTCTATTGCTGATTAAGTTCTATCTGCAGGAAGAGCTGTAATTGTTTGGTAAATACTAGAAGCTGAGGCAAACTGTAGCAACAAGTTCTTAATTGGAGAGGAACAAAAACTAATGGTGCTTGCTGAACTGAGAACCATTGCTAAGAAGTATTTATAGCATGTATTAGAGCATCATATTTCTTATTAAAAGAGGATGGAAGTGAAAAAAGAAAACGTGCTTGCCCAAAAGAAAGTGGGGAATCATTGTCAAAAAGTTGGTGAACCCATTTCAACTCCTTCAAATGCCACGATTTCCAGTAAATGGTTTCATTATTCAACTTGATGAGTTTGTTGTACCAGATTGGCGAATTCAGAAATTGCACTCTGTCTCCATCATATGAAGCAAAAATAGGTTGCAGAATTTTGCATGAACTTTTCAAATTCGGAAGGGAAAGAGATGATGGGTTTTTTGAGAGAGTTAACACTTCCGGAAACGTGAAAGGAGCAACAAAGGTTTTTTCAACCTCAACCCATAAAGGTAAAAAAGTAGAAACATCTTCGGTAAATAAACAGGAAGTCTGCTTAAGAGAAAAAGCCATATGATAAGAGCGAAGCTTCGGAAAATTAACTCCTCTGTGAATTTTAGGTCTCATCAATTTTTGAAGAGACATTCTGCACCTCTTATTATTCTGTAAGAATTTTGTTAAAATGGAGTTCAATCTCTTGAAGTAATTATTTGGAATATTAATTGGAATATTTGATAAATAGAAGAGAATTATAGGAAGTAACATCATCTTTAGAGAATCTAATCTACCCTACCAGGATAGAAATAAAGGGTTCCATTTAGATATAAGAGAATCAAGGCTAGAGAATAATTGCAAGAAGTTACAAGAAATTGTATCCCGAAATGAAGGTTTAAACCATAGACCAAGATATTTAATTTTGCCATTGTTCCAGTGAAAATTGGAAGATATAAAGTCATTTCACACTTTTCTTTATTTAACTTATACCCTGAAATAGAAGCAAAATATTCTACCTCAGAAAGAAAAGAAGGAAGTGAAGATTTCGGATTTGACATAAAAAGTAAGATATCAGCATAAGCTGAAAATGTTATCTGTCCCTCTCCGAACCGAAAACCATATAAATTTGAATTAGCCTTGAGTTTCAATAAACGGGGAGCGGTGATAACGGACATCCCTGACGGACTCCTTTATGAAGTGAGACCATTTAAATAGATAGCAGCTTTAGGAGAGGAATATAATAATAAGATAAGATTAATAAATTTAGTTTCAAAGCCAAACCATGAAATGCTCTGAAAAAATAAAAAATAAAAACAATCAAAAGCTTTTTCAGCATCAAGAGCAATTTCAGAAAGTGAATCTCTATACATCACAGATTTACTTAATGTTAAAAAATAAGCGTGTGCTGTCTGATAATAGACGTCCCTTAATAAAGCCAGATTGTTCCTTTCCAATTAATTTAGGAAGAATCAATTCCAGACGCATAGCGATAATCTTGGCAAAAAATGTATAATTGAAGTTCACTAGAGATATAGGTCTATCATTCTTACAAAACTTTGGATCTTTGTTATCTTTTGGTATAAGGACAATTAAAGCCTCCTGAAAAGACCCTGCAGAAGATTTTACGTTAACAAAATAAGTGAAAAGATTAAATAATCTTGGAACTAATAATTTAGAAAAATGTAAATAGAATTCAATAGTAAAGCCATCAGGGCCAGGAGCTTTACCTTTTTTAATAAGATTTAGTGCATCCAGAATGTCTTTAATAGAGATATCATTGTCGAGAGCAGTAAACTCAGAAGAGGGAAGGAAGTACAGGTGCATTAATAGTAGATAAGTAGTCCCTAATAAACTCCCGCGTCGGAACAGACTCAGGGGTGTATAACTGTGTGAAAAAACAAATTAGTCTAAGATATCTTCATTCTTGTGTAGTAAAAGGTGGGAAGAATTATAAATAGATTCAATCCTTGTTCTATCTTTTTTTAGCGCTGTACTTAAGAAGATAAGAATTAGCAATATCAGTCGAGTTTTTATTAAAAGTGAATTAAGCTTCAAGTAAGTCCTTAAAACAACTTTCAAACTTGGAAGAATAATACAAGTTTTCTAGCTGTTTAATGCGATCCATTAAGTTAAATAACTTTTTATTAGCCGTTTTCCGTTTATTGGCAACAAAAGAAATAATAAAATCCCTAGAGGCGGCTTTGAAAGCATCCCAGATAATCTGAACAGATAGCTGGGGATTATCGTTTTCTAAAATAAATTGTGTAACAAACTTCTCAAAAAGCTTAGTAAAATTAGTATTGAGAAGTAATGAGTTATTAAATCACCATCTATTACTTGGCTGTTTGTGGCATAATATCAAGATCCAAACTCACTGGAGCAGGATCCGATATTAATATGGTACCATCCTCTGAACTCAGAACATGTTGCACAAGATGCAGTGAGACAAATAAATAATCAATCCTCGATTGGGAAGAATGCACTGGAGAAAAAAAAGAGAATTCCTGTAATCTGGGGTTACACAATCTCTGAACATCTGTTAATGCTCTTTGTTCAGTCATGGAAATAAACTGTGAAAATATGGTGGATGGTGCAAATTTAGAGTTAGATTTACGGTCAAGGAAGGGATCCATAACCATATTGCAATCGCCTCCAAAAATTAAATAATCATCTGAAAGAGTCATTAATTTAGCTAATATTTCATTCCAAAAAGATTTATCAGGTTGGGTTGGAGCTTAAACATTAAATATAGTTAAAGGTACTTTATTAATATTCATTGAAGCTATAACCCATGTACCCTGCTCATCAGACTCTTGAGAAAAATCAGAAATATTCAAAGCTTTATGACAGTATAGTAACCCCATTTCTTTCCCCCGTACCTGGAGAGGCAAAAACATGACCCACCCATTGTCTTTTAAGTTTGGCCACCTCAGCACTTGTTATATGAGCCTCTTGTAACAGGGCAGTATCAGCTTTACATTTTAAAATATGAGTTAAAACTCTTTGACGTTTTATTGGGGATCCCAAACCTTTAACATTCCATGAAAGAAATCTAATTGTCATTTAATATAAAAACTAAGTAATATGATCATGAAAGTAATGCATATAGACCACCTATTAGTATGCAGAAATTGAACCAAAAGAAAATATTTAGTGTACAGAAAGTGAAGAATAGAGGGATAAACAAGTGAACAAAGAGAAGAAAGAGAGGGAAGAGAAGATATAATCAAAGAAAACAAAGAGAATGTAATATAGAAGAAAACATTAAAACCACAGAAAGAACATTGAACGGATAATAAAAACATACTTATGAGACAAAAACAACATGAGGGTGGTGAAAACAGAAAGGGAGGACGACGCAACCCTCACTCCATAACCGCATACACGGAAGGGAAGGGAGATCTGACCACACAGGTTGCAACCACAAAAGACGGGCACACTGAATGCATAAAAGATCTAAAAAGAGAGAAACAAAGGAAACATTTAAGTCTCTTAAATAATCGAACACTATTAAGATTACATTGAACCAGCAAAAGGGCACATCCCTTAAATAGGCGCAAGATAAAAGGAAAAAACAAATAATTTAATAATCAAGTCTCTGATAATTTGGAAATGTCCATTGTTTCACCTCTACAAGAGTCAATAAACCGTTGAAGTAATACTGGGTCCTCATATGTTGTAGTCTTATTGTTGTATGTCACTTTGAACAAGCACGGATGAAAAAGACCATACCGAGCATTAAGCGACTTCAATGCTGGACGCATATCTAGAAATTTCTTCTGTTTGTCTGCCGGCCACTTAGCATAATCTTGAGCAAAAAAAAAGATTGGACCCTGACCACGTGATCCGACCTTCAGCTCTTGCTGCTCTGAGAACCTTCAGCAAGTCTCTATACTCCCAAAAATGCAGTATTATTCCTCTCGGTTTCCTTGACGTCAAATCCAAATGTGAAGGATGACCAAGCCTATGTGTTCGTTGTATACTCATAACAGGAGAAATAGGCAGGCCCAGAATCTTGGGCAAAAATGATTGAAAGAAAGATAAAGGGTCCGAACCTTCAACTCCTTCATGAAGTCCATAAATACGTAGATTATTCCTGCGGTTCCGATTTTCTATATCCTCTGCAAGCTTTTTCAGCACGGCAACTTCAGATTGTAAAGATTGTATCGATGTAACTGAATCCTCAAGCACTTCCACTCTTCGTTCCACACAAGAGACTCTGTTCTCCACAAGAGACCATTTGTCGTCCAATATTTGTAATTTTATATTGGTATCCTCCATATAAGGTTTAAGCGCTCTTATTTCCACAAGAATTAATTCCATAGATAAGGTATCTAATACCTCAATAGGGGATGGAGGATCCTTTTTAGCTCTCTTATTTGTGGATGTCGAGACCGTTACCGGAAGCTTAGACTAAACTTTATAAGCAAGAGCAGGAGGAGAAACAGGTGTTGAAGGTGTAAAATCGAGAGAAGTAGCTCCTGTACTTTCCATATTTGATAAAGGAACAAAGGAGTTTGATAGAGGAATATTATCAGGATTTTTATTACAATGTACTTTATTAGTCAATTGAAGGTTCCTGGATCTGCCCATAAGCAAAAATATATAATTCTGCCCAAAATGTCATAAAGTATATACTTTATAAAGTAAAGGTTCAGATCAGAGAGAGTAGAACGAAAAAACAAAGTAAAGCTGGACAAAATTGCTCCAAAAAGTAAGGCACAATGAGCAGAGAGCATAAAAACCTACACCTGTAGGTAAAAAAATGCAAAAAAAAAAAAGTCTTTCAGGCATCGAAGCATACTCAAAAAGGAGAATTGTGAGGTAAGAAGAAAAAACAAAATGGCGGCCGCAATGAAAATCCACACACGACCGCCATAAAAATCATCAAAGAGGGTTCAAAAATACTTCTGAAGTCCTTTCAAGGGGCATACTTCAATCCAGGCATGTTCCCTCGAGTTCTCCCAACTGCAGGGACATAAAATATGCTCAAATGTATCTGCCGGCTCTCCTGACTCACGTTGCGGAGCTCAGCAGAAGGCGGCCATCCTCGAACGGTGTCAAGCCACGCTCCCTACGATGGGTACTTCTAACTGCAGATTCCTCAACTTACGAATATGCCCCAGGTATCCGTCTGGATTTGAAAAATTCATAGCAGTACTTGTGTGTGCCGGTAGGTGGCTTGCAGCGCCTCATCAGTCATTCCGCCCCAGAAGTGACGAGTATATAAGCTCCACCTAGATGTGCTGACATCAGTTTTCCTTCTGCGCCCTCAGATATGGGTCCAGACCTACTCCTTGGTCTTTTTTTGATCCTTTTTTCTCAATTCTTTCAACAGAGTTCAAGCTGTGTAAGCACTGTCTCAAATAGGCAGAGCCTTGTGAAGTGCATTTATGGTGCTTGCTGTTGGAGCATACCACCAGCACCTGTGACAACTACACTCAGATAAATTTCCAAGCCATAATGGCCTGTGAGGTGAAGTTGTAGTTTGTCAAACAGAAGGCTCCCCACTGTGACCAGTTGAAAGGAAGATTCTGTTCCTGCGGCAGATCATTGTCCCAGTCGAAGTCTTCGGCTAAGTCCAGAAAAGAGTATAAGAAATGGAAATCAGCCTCTTCATTCCTCTCACACTCCAGAGAAGGAGCAAGGGTTTCACCATGCCGTGTGTTCTCACTCCCAATCTCCATCAGAGCAGACTCAAAGTCTAGACTTTATGCTACACAGATTTTCAGGTCCGTGGGTGACGTCGCAAGAGGATGCCATGGAGGGCTTTTTCAGTACTTTACCCATTTGTTTAGGCACACCTTTTGCCCCAAAAATGCATAGGGGTCTCTCCAGTCAGTGTTCCACTGTTTGGCCCACCTTTTGCACCATATGTGCCCCTTTGACCCACATCCGATTCTGCAGCAGGTTTGATGCTGACTTTGGTTCCGGCACCACCTGCAATGCAGATCCCATTTGCATTGATGCCAGAGGAGGATTTACAGTCAATTGTGCTTTCTGACAGAATCCACCTCGACCAAGGCTGCCCTCAGTTCCTATTAGAACTCAGCTTACCAGCAATCCCTCTGATTCTGACTCTTTGCCCTTAATATGTATTATGGGCCAAACTTTGCGCAGTCATTTCAGCACTCATTGAGGCAATGACAATTTTGATGTGACAGATTATTTTGTCCCCCAATATGGTGAGGAAAACTGGTATGACATTATTTGAAGGGTGGCAGAAGTAGTGGACCTACTACGTCCCACCAAAACAGTTTTTAAAAGAAGAACCCAAGCAAGAGAACTTCAGTTCCCATCATGCATCTGCACAGAAAGTGACATCAGTGGATTTCTCATCATCTCTGCACAGGAAGTGATATTACTAGTTTACCACCAAAAACAGTGTATAAAAGAAGAGGACCTCATTTCCAATCATCCACCTGCACACCCCTTGCCACTATCTGCACTCCTCCTGCCTCCTCCCAGGACCTATTTATTGGTTTCCGCAGCACAGAGAAGATGCCAAAGGCAAGCATGTCTGTTTCCGTTCGTGCTTGGACTGCGCCAAACACCAGGAACCCCTACACACTACTACCTGCTGCATTCTTCTGTGCTCTCAACCCCTGCCACCACTTGGCACATTGCTACCATATGACTGAGGGAGCATTCACATGAACCTCCTGCACCTTCTCATGCACTGCCATACCAGACACCCACCATTCCTGCACCAACTGCACCCCACTCAGTCACATAAATCAGCCTCCTGTTCACACAGGCAAATTACTACCTACTCAACATGCCACACTCGCATGCATCCTCAACACCCACCTGTAGGAAGCTGGACTTTTACGCATTGGGCCAATGTAAGGGCACATTATCAAAAAGTCCAGATGATCCCTATTTAGTTTTGCAGGCTTTTTTTTTTTAACAAACCCAAGAGCTCTATTTGTGGTAGTGTGGTCAAGCAGGTTAGGCTTACCAGAGAGGAATGTTAAGCATTTGTTGCACTCACTGAATCAAATAAATGTTACACACACTCAGGAAAGATATCCAACAAAAAATCATAAAAATAACACACATTTTAAACTAGATCATCAAGTCAGGTAAGTACTTTCAGAGTTATCGATTTTAAAAGGAAACATTAAAAATACACAAATAACAGATTGTGAGGCATGTGCCTTGAACGGGGTAATGCTTTTATATCAAAGAAAAGACATTTACTGCATAGGGGTACTTGTAGACAGAGTTCGGGGTGCCCTGTGGAACTTAAGGTGTTAGGAGGGGCCAAGGTATAATAAGCCACCAGCAGTTTGGGTTTACCTACCATGACTTGTCTGGGTACAGAGGTGCTGGTCGGGTTGGTAGCCTCAAACGCTAGAACATAGTTAACAATGGGCACCTGTGAACACAGACTGCAAGGGGGGATTTGGGGACAAGGCTGGCAGAACCCCAAGGAGGGTGGCTCGTGGGGTTCTTTGTAGCAAGGGGTCACAGTGGGTTGGCATGAACTCAAGCTGTTGGGCTTGGGTTCAGAGGTGTTGTCCGGCTAGTCATTCACGTTGGAGGCAAACGTGCTTCTTGGGTTTGACCTGCAGAAGGGAAGAAAACCACAATGGCAAGGCTTCATCAGTCCTGAGGATTCATGTCATGCATTTTGGTTTTGGCAGCGGGGGTCTGGACTGGACTCTCAACAAGCCTTGGTCGATGTAGGGTACTCCGGTACCCAGGGTATTGATGCAGGGGGGCTCCTTGAGGGTCTAGCATCTTGAAACCTGGCAGAGAGATGGGGATGACCACTAGAGTCTCAAAAGCCTTCTCTTGGCATGATGCTTCCTCAGTGGGCCCATTGACCTGCATAAAAAATGTACCAGGCAGATGCGGTCGGTGCCTGCAGTTAAAGGGGGGATGGCTCCTCCACTCCAAGGTGATGCTAGCTGGTTGGCAAAGCATTGAAGCCATCTTAAAGACTTGTACTGGACACTGGTCATCACGAAAGACCCAGCTACATGATGGCTCCACTGTTTGGTATCAAACACCTTGTCTTAATAAATCCATACTGATACCAGTATTGGATCTATAATCACATGCACACAGAAGGCACCCTACAGGTGTCCCCTGAAAACCTACCATGTTCTGTGTGCTGGCTGGCTGGTATCAACCAGCCTGCCACCACAGATGAACTTCCGACCCCCTGCAGGTGAGAGCCTGCGCTCTGAGGCCAGAAACAATGCCTCCTCTGGAGGAAGGTGATCATACCTTCAGCTTCATGGCTAGTGATTTAGCATATCTGATCCAGGGGCTTCAAAGCCCCTGCTGCCTTTGATATGCAACCCTGGCTTCGCCCAGTCCACGGGAACGCGACCGCCTGACCTGAGGTTCATTTAACGCCAGAGTAGGCAGGAAATTAGTTATTGATGAGGCATATTTCACTTCTAGGCTAGTCACACCCCTAAGGTGGACTACCTGAAGTTAACACTTGAGGAAGGGTTCCACCTACTTGCTTTTGGTGGAACTAGGAACTATTTGTCAGGAAAGTACCCACAGGAAGTGACATCTAGGGGTGTAGTCATCCCACTGGCTGCTACCCTACACTCCACTTAACACCCCTAAATTCAGTTTTTGCAGCCCTCCTGACAACAGGAGCTTAGATTTGTCTACCTAGGAACAGAAGAAGGACCGAAAGGAACTGACCCAAGAACTGTGGCCCAGCACCGCAATTGGCACCAAACCCTGCCTGAATGCTGCTCTCCTGACAATTGCAAGACACTGGCAACAGTATTGGGGTATGGTTCCGAAATGGTTGATACCAAACATGCCCAGGAGTTACCATTGTGTGTCCAGTACTCCAGTAAAATAACTTCCCCGCTCTTACGAAGTCCAGGGAAATGGAGCTGGAGTTCATAGGGGCACCTCTGCTCATGTAGGGGTGCCCGCAGACACAGGTACGTGCACCCTGCCCTGTTGGCTAGGATGGCCTACCATAGGGGTAACTTACAGTGCGGTGACCTGTAGTGAAAGGGTGCATGCAGCTTTTCAAGCAGGCTGCAATGGCAGGCCTGCAGACACATTTTGGAGGGCAAATACATGCTGCAGCCCATGGGGTACCTCTAGTGTCCCAATGCCAAGGATTCCTATGTACCATAGGAGGCTGGCTTGGCCTGTAGTGGGTACCAATGGTACTTATGCCAGGTCCAGTTCTCCCTTATTAGTAGAGTAGTAGTGTCCTAGCAGCTTAGGCTGATAGAGGTAACTATAGCAGAGCAGCCAAGGCTGAACTAGAAGACATGCAAAGCTCATGCAATACCACTTATGTCATATAGGTACTATATCATAAGAAAGACAATACTCATAGTTACTAAAAATAAAGGTACTTTATTTTAGTGACAATGTGCCAAAACTATCTCAGAGGATATACTCCCATAGGAGGTAAGTAACATTCACAAAATATACACAACTAACCAAATCAGGTACGTAAAACAGTCAGAAAGTAGTGCAAACATTGTAGAACACAATAAGATGCAATAGACCTAGGGGCAACCCAAACCATACACTAAGAAAACGGAGTGCGAACCACGAGTGTAGTGTGTAGAGGGTCACTGGGAGTGTAAGAAAACACTAAGGGTGTAAAGGAGACCCCACCCCAAGACCCTGGAAAGTAGGAGTAAAGTACTACTATTTCCCCAGAAACGCACTAAAGTCGTGATAAAGGATTTTGTAATGACCACAACAGACTGCAAAGCACTGAAGACTGATTCCTGGACCTGAAGACCTTCAAAGGAAGGAGACCAAGTCCAAGAGTTGCTAAAGTGTGCAGGGGGCGGGCAGGAGCCCACTAAACCCCAGATGAAGGTGCAAAATGGCTGCCTCTAGTTGGAAGAAGCTGCAGGTTTTGCAACAACGAAAGGAGGTCCAAAGAATGACCAATGCAGCTATGCTGTGTATACCTTAATGGGTGTACATAAAAACCAGAGCACAAAGCAAAGCTCGGGTGAAAAAGTAGAGTTTGAGTCTGGAATATTGGCCCATCCTACCAAGAGAAAGCGCAAGATAGCTGGGAAACCAGCTTCCAAACAGATGCCAGATCAGGTAACTTCTCCTTCGGGAGAAGACCTGTCAGCCCCAGAGGGAACTGAGCCCTTGGAGCTTGAGCAGAGCTCTGGGTCCCATGGGGACCCTCTTTGGAGGATCTGTGCCAGGGTGTAGGAAAGTACCTCTTCTTGGCATGGTTACCCCCACTTTTTGACTGTGGTCAATGTGCTTAGACTGTTTTCACTAGGATCCTGCTATCCAGGACCCCAGTGAGTGTGCTCTCTCCTCTACATTTGGTTATCTTGGTACCCTGTAGACCCCACAATTGGCATACTGGTGTACCCCTGTAAGTCCCTAGTATATGGTTCTTAGGTACCCAGGGCATTGGTACACCAGGGGTCTCCCATGGGGTGCAGCATATATTATGTGGCCTATGGGAGCCTATGCAAACTGTCTCTGCAGGCCTGCCATTTGCACCCTTTCACTGCTGGTCACTGCACCAGGTCACTGCAAGTCACCCCATGGTTAGTCCTTTCAGCCCTGAGGGCAGGGGGCCGGTCCCAGTGTGTGTGGACACCCCTGCAAGAGCAGAGGTAGCCCTACAAACTCCAGTTCCAATTCCCTGGACTTCTTAAGTTCGGGGAAGCCATTTTAGCTATGTACTGGCCATAGGTCACTACCTATGGTCCAGCTGCATAATGGTAACTCTGAACCTAGGTATCAAACATGTTGTAATCATACCCCAATACTGATGCCAGGATTGATGGCATCATTCCAAATACTCTGGGGACACCTTAGAAGACCCCTCCAGTATTCCTCCTACCAGACTTCCAGGGCCTGCGAGCAGACCACGCTGCTGCAGCCCCTCAGACAGGATTCTGCCCTCCTGCTGCTTGACCAGCTCAGAACAAATTATTTCCTGTTGGAGATGGGTAAAAGCTCCTCTACTTTGGAAATAGATATTACATGGCTGGGGAGGTGTAGCCTCCCCACACCCTTCGGGCTTGCTTTGAGGGGCAAATTTGGTGTTCTCCTTGCAAAATCCAGTTTGCACCAGCCTAGTGACCCCAGGTCCCTGCTCTGGTGCAAAGCTACACAAAGGAAAGGGGAGTGACCACTCCACTGTGTATCACCATCACAGTGATGGTGCGCAAAGCTCCTCCAGGTGGCCTCTTGATTCTGGCATCTTGAAACCACTGTGGGAAGAGGCCCCTTGGAGCATCTGAGTGGTCAGGTTAGGCAGATGACATCAGTGATAGGTGGTCACCTTGCAAAGTGATCAGGCCCCTTTATGGACAATTTAGGGACCATCTTGCAGCTAGGTCCCCAGATTTGTGGTGCACGACGCCACCAGGACTCCCCTGCAACAATCTCTTCTGCTCCTGGCCACCAGAACCACCGCTGGACTCTACAGGAATCGAACAAGCCTACAACACTGAGACAACCTTGCCTTGCAACATTGTTTCTGCGGCTCCTGTCAGCACATTGCAGCATTTCCATGGCTGTGCATCCTCTTGGGTCGTCAAGACTTCAGCTGCACCAAAGAAGCAAGAAGGAATCTCCTTTGGAGTGAAGGAGTCATTCCCCTGCATCTGCAGGCACTAAGGCAACGGCGTCCTGCTGCTGAGATCTGCTGTCCTCCGGACCTGCGAAGATTCTCCAACACTGGTCGTGGTTCTGAGGGGGTCCCCTGGGTCCTCTCTGCCTTGTGTTCAACTTGGGAGACAGTGAGCCTTTGCCTCTTTCTCTAGGACAGAATCCCTGGCAACCAAGGCATGTTGACTCCTGCTTTGAGGGATCTTCAGGCTCCAAGTAGCCCTGCCCCCCCCCCCACCCCCCAGCACTCTACCCCTGCAAGGACAGTCTCTTCTCTGATACTCCAGTGACGTGGGACTCCTCTTCAGGTGTGCTGCCTGGGCCTCACTGTGACTTACCGTGCCTTCTGGCAGTGGGTTTGGTCATGGGGGCTATGACTGTTTCTGCTGGCTCTCCTGTCTTCTTAGGGTCAGCTTTGACTCCCCTCGAAGGGTTGAGTCCCCAGGACCTTGCTGGCCCTCTTCCGCCCTGCAAATCATCTTCATCTCCAATTTGCATTTGCTTGTTGGTGGTCCTGCTGACCACTGACCTGTCTGCAATCCGGTGACTATCGAGGGACAGCTCCTAGATGACTAAAGGGACTCCTCTGCAGCTCCTGGACTTCAGCCATTGTCTCTGGCCCCATCTGGACAATCCTGCGTGGACAGGACTTCTGTCCCCTTCTTTTACAGGTCCTCTTCATCTGGAATCCATTGAGTTCCACCGGTTTGGTCCTGTTCTTGCATTGTTTCTATTCTAAGTCCCCATGCTGGCCAAGGAGACGACCAGGAAACCTACCTCTGCTCTCCTGGTCACTAGGAGTCTTCTAGATACTCACCTCTTGGGGTTCCATACTCTTCCTTCCTTGCTTAACAACTCCATATCCTCTGGTAGGGGACCCATTCTTACATTCCACTATTTTAGTATATGGTTTGCCCCCCCACAGGGCCCTTGCTGTTTCTAATGTTTTTATGCTAATTCCGAGTACTTATCTGTGTATATTTTGTATGTACTTATCTCCAGAGAGGGGGATTTCCTATAGTATTCTAGTTCAATGTTACTATAATATAGTACCTTTATTTGTGCAACACTGTGTTGTTTCTTTCATGTATGATACGTAACTCTGAGACTGCTGTGTTATTGCAAGTGCTTCACACTCCTCCTAGATAAGTTTTGACTGCACACCACAGCTACCACAAGAGATCCCTGTCCCCCGAGACACTGTAACACTTATTAATAAGGGTTGCCTGGACCTGGTATAAGGTGCTAACATGATAGGTGTCCACCACACATCAGGCCCGCCTCCTACACAGGGGCAGAGAACCTGTCCCATGCTTGAACACCTGAGCCAGCAAGCTGGTAATAAGGAAAAGGGAGATGTCAGTGGCTCCCACAGGACCTATTGCGAGGAGGGACTCCTTTTTACTGAAGCCAAAGACTACAAACCTGGTGCCACTATGAGAAAGTGGTAGTGCCATAGCAGTTTAGAGCGTTTCTTCTCACTTTGGTCCATGATATCCCTCTAGCTGGGCATCTTGGCCAGGCTAAAACATGGAGTAGGTTGGTGAGCCACTTCTACTGGCCAGGAATGTCCCAGAAGGTAAAGGAATTTTGCAACTCCTCTGCCACTTGTCAGGCCAGTGGCAAGACAGGTGGCCACCCAAAAGCCCCCTTCCAAAGGTGGGGTTCCCTTTGAAAGGTAAGGATTGACATTGTCGGTCCCCTTGACCCTCCAAATGCATTAAGAAACAGATTCATACTGGTTGTAGTGGATCATGCAACCAGGTATCCTGAACAACTCCGCTGCGGACTACTACTGCCCTGCAGTAGATTGGGCCATCATTGGTATCTTTATTAGAGTGGGCTTTCTAGAGGTGTAGGGGTCAGACAGAGATACAAACTTCATGTCTGGCTACCTGAAACGTGACCTGAATGTGGTGTGACGTATAAGTTGACTACCCCATATCACCCACAAAACAATGGCCTTGTTGAGATATTCATCAAGACATTGAAAGGTATTGTTGGTGGACTCCCTGAAAAACGCAAGAGGAGATGGGATGTCTTACTTCCATGGTTGCTTGTGGCTTATAGGGAAGTGTGACATAAAGGAGTAGGTTTTTTCCCCATTGAACTTTTGTTTGGGCATCCTGTAAGGGGACCACTTTGTATTGTGAACTACGAATAAAAGAGACCTCTCAAAGAACTCAGACAGGATATTGTGGACTATGTATTTGGTCTTTACTCCAGAATGGCTGAGTACAAGGAAAAAGCATCTAAAAACCTTAAGGCCAGCCAAGAGCGCCAGAAACTCAGGTATGACCTCAAGGCTACACTGGCGGAGTTCCAACCAGGGCAGAAGGTGTGGATTTTGGAGCCTCTGGCTCCTAGAGTCCTCCAACACCAGTGGAGTGGCCCCTACCTAATCCTAGAGAGAAAAGGGGAAGTCACCAACCTGGTGGAGTTTGGCTCTTGCAGGAACCCCAAAATGGTTATCCATGTCAATCGCCTTAAACCCTGTTATGATTGAGCAGAGAGGACCATGCTCACGGTCTCTAATGAGGGACATGAAGCTTAGAGTGAACCTTTCCCTGATCTCCTCTCCAGTAACCCAAAAGGTGGCTCAGTGAAAGGAGTGGTCTTTTCAGACACCCTCACTGACCGACAGCAGACTGACTGCAAGCAAGTCTTGCAGTATGCTGAGCTCTTATCTTTGACCCCCTGGTCACACTACCTGGTGTACACATTATGTGGACACTGGGGACAGCTTACCTGTCACAAAATAAAATCTAGACAGTCTGATCATGTCAAAGAGAGCATCTAAGCTGAAGTGAGCAAGATGCTGGAAATAGGAGTCATTGAGCACTGAGAGCCCCTGGGCCAGCCCAGTCCCCAAGCACCATTCCCAGGGTGGAAAAAAAAAAAAGAAATGAGGTTTTGTGTGGGCTATAGGGGCCTCGATGCTGTTACCAAAACAGAGGCTCACTGAATTCCTAGCGCTGATGAACTGATTGACAGGTTAGGGGCAGCCAAATATCTAAGTAATTTGAATCTCACATCAGTCACTGTAGGCCTTTGAGTCGTGACTCAAACCCAAGTACTGCAGGCAAATCTGATGGGGATCTGTCACAAACGTTTGTTTGCAGTAGTACTTACAGCACTTACAACCTGTTGTTTTGGGAGATAGCATTTCCCTTTCAGACTGCAAATAGCAGAATTTTTAATCGAGCTAAGGGTCTCAGAGACGCGAGATAGCTCTGGATCAACGTCTGGTGGCATGGAAAGAAAGGAACTGATGTCAGTGTGTGGGAGTGGCACCTATATAGGCTCTGCATGTCTTTTCCAGAGCAGAATGGCATCAGTGCAGAGCCGCAATGCGCCGTCTACCTGCATGCAAAGGTATTGCTGAAAAGGTTCTAATTCTAGGATGGTGCCTGGGGAATATTCAAAATGTGAGAGATCTGCAGCTATAAGTGTCTCTCGGAAAGTAACAGTACAATTAAGTGCAATAAGAGCTCAGTTGTTAAAGTAACAAGGATGTATCCTGGGCTCAGAAGTCAATGCTTGCGCCAGTGCTGTATGATGGGTACTTCTTTTTTTAAGTTTGAAATAGAAAGTTTATTGAAGATTTATACAATATTCAAAAGATATAAATACATTTGATAACAAGAGAGAAAAGAAAACAGTAACAGTTCAATTTCCTAAAAGGTACATCATTAGAAGCAGAATGCATATATTAATACTTTAAATCGCAAAATATACATGCATATATTAAATATATCAGTAAAAAAGTTATAAACAGTATGATAAGTACAATAAAAAGTAAAGAGAAACAATTCATGGTGGTTTAGAAACCTACCCATTTCTAGGAAAATGATTACATGAAGAGTAAGCCAAAGAGTTTAGGTAATTCGTAATAGGTAACCATAACATGTTTCTTTTAATACCCAGGGACACAGGGTAAACATAAGCTCTATCCAGCCAATGGTTATAACATATGCTGTACCGCTAAGCCTGAAAGGATAATTGAGAGGAGTCCTTCCAAGTTTTTGTAATTTGTTGAAAAGCAAGAGCCAACAAATGCCACCAAGTGGAGAAAATATGGAGCCTAGAACCCTCCACAACCAACTTCTCCACCCTCAAAACCACCATTCGCACCCATCACCAACTCATACGCATCGCCAAAAGAGATCACTACAAGACACGCCTTGACAACAACTCTCAAAACAGCAAAGAACTCTTCACCATCATTAATGAACGTGCCAAAGCCAGCAACATAGAACCCTCACACACACAGCCCCTATGTGACACCCTCTCCAACCACTTCCACCACAAAATCCTGGACATCCACAACAGCTTCATACCGCACACACCCCTCACTCACCCAACCCGACCCCCACTCATGACCCCCCACCACCACACTCACCACCTGGACCCCCACCACACACGAAGAAACCAGAAAAAACATGAACTCCATCCACTCCGGATCCCCCTCCGACCCCTGTCCACATTGCATACACAACAAAGCCAGCCCAACCATCGCCCCCATACTCCGCAACATAATCAATTCCTCTTTCGACTATGCCACCTACCCAGACCCCTGGAAGCACGCGGAAATCACTGCTCCCCTAAAAAAAAAAAAAAACAGTAGATCCTCTCCAACTATCGCCCCATCTCCCTCCTCCCTTTCCCCGCCAAGGTGGACGAGAAACTAGTCAACGCCCGCCTATCCCACTTCCTCAAAGCAAACAACACTCTTGACCCCTCACAATCCAGGTTCCGCAAGAACCACAGCACGGAAACCGCCCTCAACGCATGCACTGACGACATCAGGACCAAAGTTGACAAAGGCGAGACCGTCACACTCATCCTCCTAGACCGCTCCACAGCCTTTGACACCGTCTTCCACCACACACCCCGGACATGCCTCCACAACATAGGAATTCGTCACAAAGCCTTAGACTGCCTCACCTCCTTCCACACCCACCGGACCCAGAGAGTCCGCCTCCCACCTTACCACTCCACTACTTCCAAGGTCATCTGCGGAGTCCCCCAAGGGTCCTCCCTCAGCCCACTCTCTTCAACATCTACATGATCCCCTAGCCAACATCCTCCGAGCAAACAGAATCACTATCCTCTCCTACGCAGATGACACCCAACTCATCCTCTCCCTCACCCGCAACCCCACCACCACCAAAACCAACCAACACACTGCTCTCCTCGACACCGCCAACTGGATGACTACTAACCACCTCAAGCTTAACTCCAACAAAACCGAGATCATCATCTTCGGCCCCAACAAAACCACATGGGACGACTCCTGGTGGCCCACCACCCTAGGCCCAGCACCCACCCCCGCAAACCACGCACGCAACCTCGGCATCATCCTAGACCCCTCCCTCTCCATGACACAGCAAATCAATGCCCTAACCTCCTCCTGCTTCCACACACTTTGCACTCTAAAAAAAATAATCCTTCAAATGGATTCCCCCAGAAACCAGGAAGACAGTCACCCATGCACTCATCAGCAGCAGACTAGAGTACGGCAACGCCCTCTACGCCGGCACCACACTCAAACGCAAACTCTAGAGAATCCAGAACACAGCCGCACGCCTCGTCCTTGGCCTTCCCCGCCACAAACGAATCTCACCACACCTCAGATCCCTTCACTGGCTCCCCATAGACAAGAGAATCACATTCAAGATCCTCATCCACGCTCACAAATCCCTCCACAACACCGGCCCAACCTACCTCAACGAAAGAGTGAACTTCCACACGCAACCTCCGATCAGCCGACCTCGCCATAGCCACAGTTCCCCGCGTCCAATGCACCACCACAGGAGGCAGGTCCTTCTCCTACCTCGCCCCCAAAACCTGGAACTCCCTCCCCACCAACCTTCGCAAAACCAAAGACCACCTGCTCTTCAGAAAGAGCCTCAAGACATGGCTGTTCGAACAGTGACCCTCCCTGACCCCCCCCCCCTTTTTTTGATACCCCTCTCCCTCCCAGCACCTTGAGACCCTCAAAGGTGAGTAGCGCGCTCTATAACATTTTTTTGATTGATTGATTGATTGATTCCATAATGAGGGTGAAAGTGAAATAGCCAAATCTTTCTCCCATTGTATTTCTATTGCTGATTAAGTTCTATCTGCAGGAAGAGCTGTAATTGTTTGGTAAATACTAGAAGCTGAGGCAAACTGTAGCAACAAGTTCTTAATTGGAGAGGAACAAAAACTAATGGTGCTTGCTGAACTGAGAACCATTGCTAAGAAGTATTTATAGCATGTATTAGAGCATCATATTTCTTATTAAAAGAGGATGGAAGTGAAAAAAGAAAACGTGCTTGCCCAAAAGAAAGTGGGGAATCATTGTCAAAAAGTTGGTGAACCCATTTCAACTCCTTCAAATGCCACGATTTCCAGTAAATGGTTTCATTATTCAACTTGATGAGTTTGTTGTACCAGATTGGCGAATTCAGAAATTGCACTCTGTCTCCATCATATGAAGCAAAAATAGGTTGCAGAATTTTGCATGAACTTTTCAAATTCGGAAGGGAAAGAGATGATGGGTTTTTTGAGAGAGTTAACACTTCCGGAAACGTGAAAGGAGCAACAAAGGTTTTTTCAACCTCAACCCATAAAGGTAAAAAAGTAGAAACATCTTCGGTAAATAAACAGGAAGTCTGCTTAAGAGAAAAAGCCATATGATAAGAGCGAAGCTTCGGAAAATTAACTCCTCTGTGAATTTTAGGTCTCATCAATTTTTGAAGAGACATTCTGCACCTCTTATTATTCTGTAAGAATTTTGTTAAAATGGAGTTCAATCTCTTGAAGTAATTATTTGGAATATTAATTGGAATATTTGATAAATAGAAGAGAATTATAGGAAGTAACATCATCTTTAGAGAATCTAATCTACCCTACCAGGATAGAAATAAAGGGTTCCATTTAGATATAAGAGAATCAAGGCTAGAGAATAATTGCAAGAAGTTACAAGAAATTGTATCCCGAAATGAAGGTTTAAACCATAGACCAAGATATTTAATTTTGCCATTGTTCCAGTGAAAATTGGAAGATATAAAGTCATTTCACACTTTTCTTTATTTAACTTATACCCTGAAATAGAAGCAAAATATTCTACCTCAGAAAGAAAAGAAGGAAGTGAAGATTTCGGATTTGACATAAAAAGTAAGATATCAGCATAAGCTGAAAATGTTATCTGTCCCTCTCCGAACCGAAAACCATATAAATTTGAATTAGCCTTGAGTTTCAATAAACGGGGAGCGGTGATAACGGACATCCCTGACGGACTCCTTTATGAAGTGAGACCATTTAAATAGATAGCAGCTTTAGGAGAGGAATATAATAATAAGATAAGATTAATAAATTTAGTTTCAAAGCCAAACCATGAAATGCTCTGAAAAAATAAAAAATAAAAACAATCAAAAGCTTTTTCAGCATCAAGAGCAATTTCAGAAAGTGAATCTCTATACATCACAGATTTACTTAATGTTAAAAAATAAGCGTGTGCTGTCTGATAATAGACGTCCCTTAATAAAGCCAGATTGTTCCTTTCCAATTAATTTAGGAAGAATCAATTCCAGACGCATAGCGATAATCTTGGCAAAAAATGTATAATTGAAGTTCACTAGAGATATAGGTCTATCATTCTTACAAAACTTTGGATCTTTGTTATCTTTTGGTATAAGGACAATTAAAGCCTCCTGAAAAGACCCTGCAGAAGATTTTACGTTAACAAAATAAGTGAAAAGATTAAATAATCTTGGAACTAATAATTTAGAAAAATGTAAATAGAATTCAATAGTAAAGCCATCAGGGCCAGGAGCTTTACCTTTTTTAATAAGATTTAGTGCATCCAGAATGTCTTTAATAGAGATATCATTGTCGAGAGCAGTAAACTCAGAAGAGGGAAGGAAGTACAGGTGCATTAATAGTAGATAAGTAGTCCCTAATAAACTCCCGCGTCGGAACAGACTCAGGGGTGTATAACTGTGTGAAAAAACAAATTAGTCTAAGATATCTTCATTCTTGTGTAGTAAAAGGTGGGAAGAATTATAAATAGATTCAATCCTTGTTCTATCTTTTTTTAGCGCTGTACTTAAGAAGATAAGAATTAGCAATATCAGTCGAGTTTTTATTAAAAGTGAATTAAGCTTCAAGTAAGTCCTTAAAACAACTTTCAAACTTGGAAGAATAATACAAGTTTTCTAGCTGTTTAATGCGATCCATTAAGTTAAATAACTTTTTATTAGCCGTTTTCCGTTTATTGGCAACAAAAGAAATAATAAAATCCCTAGAGGCGGCTTTGAAAGCATCCCAGATAATCTGAACAGATAGCTGGGGATTATCGTTTTCTAAAATAAATTGTGTAACAAACTTCTCAAAAAGCTTAGTAAAATTAGTATTGAGAAGTAATGAGTTATTAAATCACCATCTATTACTTGGCTGTTTGTGGCATAATATCAAGATCCAAACTCACTGGAGCAGGATCCGATATTAATATGGTACCATCCTCTGAACTCAGAACATGTTGCACAAGATGCAGTGAGACAAATAAATAATCAATCCTCGATTGGGAAGAATGCACTGGAGAAAAAAAAGAGAATTCCTGTAATCTGGGGTTACACAATCTCTGAACATCTGTTAATGCTCTTTGTTCAGTCATGGAAATAAACTGTGAAAATATGGTGGATGGTGCAAATTTAGAGTTAGATTTACGGTCAAGGAAGGGATCCATAACCATATTGCAATCGCCTCCAAAAATTAAATAATCATCTGAAAGAGTCATTAATTTAGCTAATATTTCATTCCAAAAAGATTTATCAGGTTGGGTTGGAGCTTAAACATTAAATATAGTTAAAGGTACTTTATTAATATTCATTGAAGCTATAACCCATGTACCCTGCTCATCAGACTCTTGAGAAAAATCAGAAATATTCAAAGCTTTATGACAGTATAGTAACCCCATTTCTTTCCCCCGTACCTGGAGAGGCAAAAACATGACCCACCCATTGTCTTTTAAGTTTGGCCACCTCAGCACTTGTTATATGAGCCTCTTGTAACAGGGCAGTATCAGCTTTACATTTTAAAATATGAGTTAAAACTCTTTGACGTTTTATTGGGGATCCCAAACCTTTAACATTCCATGAAAGAAATCTAATTGTCATTTAATATAAAAACTAAGTAATATGATCATGAAAGTAATGCATATAGACCACCTATTAGTATGCAGAAATTGAACCAAAAGAAAATATTTAGTGTACAGAAAGTGAAGAATAGAGGGATAAACAAGTGAACAAAGAGAAGAAAGAGAGGGAAGAGAAGATATAATCAAAGAAAACAAAGAGAATGTAATATAGAAGAAAACATTAAAACCACAGAAAGAACATTGAACGGATAATAAAAACATACTTATGAGACAAAAACAACATGAGGGTGGTGAAAACAGAAAGGGAGGACGACGCAACCCTCACTCCATAACCGCATACACGGAAGGGAAGGGAGATCTGACCACACAGGTTGCAACCACAAAAGACGGGCACACTGAATGCATAAAAGATCTAAAAAGAGAGAAACAAAGGAAACATTTAAGTCTCTTAAATAATCGAACACTATTAAGATTACATTGAACCAGCAAAAGGGCACATCCCTTAAATAGGCGCAAGATAAAAGGAAAAAACAAATAATTTAATAATCAAGTCTCTGATAATTTGGAAATGTCCATTGTTTCACCTCTACAAGAGTCAATAAACCGTTGAAGTAATACTGGGTCCTCATATGTTGTAGTCTTATTGTTGTATGTCACTTTGAACAAGCACGGATGAAAAAGACCATACCGAGCATTAAGCGACTTCAATGCTGGACGCATATCTAGAAATTTCTTCTGTTTGTCTGCCGGCCACTTAGCATAATCTTGAGCAAAAAAAAAGATTGGACCCTGACCACGTGATCCGACCTTCAGCTCTTGCTGCTCTGAGAACCTTCAGCAAGTCTCTATACTCCCAAAAATGCAGTATTATTCCTCTCGGTTTCCTTGACGTCAAATCCAAATGTGAAGGATGACCAAGCCTATGTGTTCGTTGTATACTCATAACAGGAGAAATAGGCAGGCCCAGAATCTTGGGCAAAAATGATTGAAAGAAAGATAAAGGGTCCGAACCTTCAACTCCTTCATGAAGTCCATAAATACGTAGATTATTCCTGCGGTTCCGATTTTCTATATCCTCTGCAAGCTTTTTCAGCACGGCAACTTCAGATTGTAAAGATTGTATCGATGTAACTGAATCCTCAAGCACTTCCACTCTTCGTTCCACACAAGAGACTCTGTTCTCCACAAGAGACCATTTGTCGTCCAATATTTGTAATTTTATATTGGTATCCTCCATATAAGGTTTAAGCGCTCTTATTTCCACAAGAATTAATTCCATAGATAAGGTATCTAATACCTCAATAGGGGATGGAGGATCCTTTTTAGCTCTCTTATTTGTGGATGTCGAGACCGTTACCGGAAGCTTAGACTAAACTTTATAAGCAAGAGCAGGAGGAGAAACAGGTGTTGAAGGTGTAAAATCGAGAGAAGTAGCTCCTGTACTTTCCATATTTGATAAAGGAACAAAGGAGTTTGATAGAGGAATATTATCAGGATTTTTATTACAATGTACTTTATTAGTCAATTGAAGGTTCCTGGATCTGCCCATAAGCAAAAATATATAATTCTGCCCAAAATGTCATAAAGTATATACTTTATAAAGTAAAGGTTCAGATCAGAGAGAGTAGAACGAAAAAACAAAGTAAAGCTGGACAAAATTGCTCCAAAAAGTAAGGCACAATGAGCAGAGAGCATAAAAACCTACACCTGTAGGTAAAAAAATGCAAAAAAAAAAAAGTCTTTCAGGCATCGAAGCATACTCAAAAAGGAGAATTGTGAGGTAAGAAGAAAAAACAAAATGGCGGCCGCAATGAAAATCCACACACGACCGCCATAAAAATCATCAAAGAGGGTTCAAAAATACTTCTGAAGTCCTTTCAAGGGGCATACTTCAATCCAGGCATGTTCCCTCGAGTTCTCCCAACTGCAGGGACATAAAATATGCTCAAATGTATCTGCCGGCTCTCCTGACTCACGTTGCGGAGCTCAGCAGAAGGCGGCCATCCTCGAACGGTGTCAAGCCACGCTCCCTACGATGGGTACTTCTAACTGCAGATTCCTCAACTTACGAATATGCCCCAGGTATCCGTCTGGATTTGAAAAATTCATAGCAGTACTTGTGTGTGCCGGTAGGTGGCTTGCAGCGCCTCATCAGTCATTCCGCCCCAGAAGTGACGAGTATATAAGCTCCACCTAGATGTGCTGACATCAGTTTTCCTTCTGCGCCCTCAGATATGGGTCCAGACCTACTCCTTGGTCTTTTTTTGATCCTTTTTTCTCAATTCTTTCAACAGAGTTCAAGCTGTGTAAGCACTGTCTCAAATAGGCAGAGCCTTGTGAAGTGCATTTATGGTGCTTGCTGTTGGAGCATACCACCAGCACCTGTGACAACTACACTCAGATAAATTTCCAAGCCATAATGGCCTGTGAGGTGAAGTTGTAGTTTGTCAAACAGAAGGCTCCCCACTGTGACCAGTTGAAAGGAAGATTCTGTTCCTGCGGCAGATCATTGTCCCAGTCGAAGTCTTCGGCTAAGTCCAGAAAAGAGTATAAGAAATGGAAATCAGCCTCTTCATTCCTCTCACACTCCAGAGAAGGAGCAAGGGTTTCACCATGCCGTGTGTTCTCACTCCCAATCTCCATCAGAGCAGACTCAAAGTCTAGACTTTATGCTACACAGATTTTCAGGTCCGTGGGTGACGTCGCAAGAGGATGCCATGGAGGGCTTTTTCAGTACTTTACCCATTTGTTTAGGCACACCTTTTGCCCCAAAAATGCATAGGGGTCTCTCCAGTCAGTGTTCCACTGTTTGGCCCACCTTTTGCACCATATGTGCCCCTTTGACCCACATCCGATTCTGCAGCAGGTTTGATGCTGACTTTGGTTCCGGCACCACCTGCAATGCAGATCCCATTTGCATTGATGCCAGAGGAGGATTTACAGTCAATTGTGCTTTCTGACAGAATCCACCTCGACCAAGGCTGCCCTCAGTTCCTATTAGAACTCAGCTTACCAGCAATCCCTCTGATTCTGACTCTTTGCCCTTAATATGTATTATGGGCCAAACTTTGCGCAGTCATTTCAGCACTCATTGAGGCAATGACAATTTTGATGTGACAGATTATTTTGTCCCCCAATATGGTGAGGAAAACTGGTATGACATTATTTGAAGGGTGGCAGAAGTAGTGGACCTACTACGTCCCACCAAAACAGTTTTTAAAAGAAGAACCCAAGCAAGAGAACTTCAGTTCCCATCATGCATCTGCACAGAAAGTGACATCAGTGGATTTCTCATCATCTCTGCACAGGAAGTGATATTACTAGTTTACCACCAAAAACAGTGTATAAAAGAAGAGGACCTCATTTCCAATCATCCACCTGCACACCCCTTGCCACTATCTGCACTCCTCCTGCCTCCTCCCAGGACCTATTTATTGGTTTCCGCAGCACAGAGAAGATGCCAAAGGCAAGCATGTCTGTTTCCGTTCGTGCTTGGACTGCGCCAAACACCAGGAACCCCTACACACTACTACCTGCTGCATTCTTCTGTGCTCTCAACCCCTGCCACCACTTGGCACATTGCTACCATATGACTGAGGGAGCATTCACATGAACCTCCTGCACCTTCTCATGCACTGCCATACCAGACACCCACCATTCCTGCACCAACTGCACCCCACTCAGTCACATAAATCAGCCTCCTGTTCACACAGGCAAATTACTACCTACTCAACATGCCACACTCGCATGCATCCTCAACACCCACCTGTAGGAAGCTGGACTTTTACGCATTGGGCCAATGTAAGGGCACATTATCAAAAAGTCCAGATGATCCCTATTTAGTTTTGCAGGCTTTTTTTTTTTAACAAACCCAAGAGCTCTATTTGTGGTAGTGTGGTCAAGCAGGTTAGGCTTACCAGAGAGGAATGTTAAGCATTTGTTGCACTCACTGAATCAAATAAATGTTACACACACTCAGGAAAGATATCCAACAAAAAATCATAAAAATAACACACATTTTAAACTAGATCATCAAGTCAGGTAAGTACTTTCAGAGTTATCGATTTTAAAAGGAAACATTAAAAATACACAAATAACAGATTGTGAGGCATGTGCCTTGAACGGGGTAATGCTTTTATATCAAAGAAAAGACATTTACTGCATAGGGGTACTTGTAGACAGAGTTCGGGGTGCCCTGTGGAACTTAAGGTGTTAGGAGGGGCCAAGGTATAATATGCCACCAGCAGTTTGGGTTTACCTACCATGACTTGTCTGGGTACAGAGGTGCTGGTCGGGTTGGTAGCCTCAAACGCTAGAACATAGTTAACAATGGGCACCTGTGAACACAGACTGCAAGGGGGGATTTGGGGACAAGGCTGGCAGAACCCCAAGGAGGGTGGCTCGTGGGGTTCTTTGTAGCAAGGGGTCACAGTGGGTTGGCATGAACTCAAGCTGTTGGGCTTGGGTTCAGAGGTGTTGTCCGGCTAGTCATTCACGTTGGAGGCAAACGTGCTTCTTGGGTTTGACCTGCAGAAGGGAAGAAAACCACAATGGCAAGGCTTCATCAGTCCTGAGGATTCATGTCATGCATTTTGGTTTTGGCAGCGGGGGTCTGGACTGGACTCTCAACAAGCCTTGGTCGATGTAGGGTACTCCGGTACCCAGGGTATTGATGCAGGGGGGCTCCTTGAGGGTCTAGCATCTTGAAACCTGGCAGAGAGATGGGGATGACCACTAGAGTCTCAAAAGCCTTCTCTTGGCATGATGCTTCCTCAGTGGGCCCATTGACCTGCATAAAAAATGTACCAGGCAGATGCGGTCGGTGCCTGCAGTTAAAGGGGGGATGGCTCCTCCACTCCAAGGTGATGCTAGCTGGTTGGCAAAGCATTGAAGCCATCTTAAAGACTTGTACTGGACACTGGTCATCACGAAAGACCCAGCTACATGATGGCTCCACTGTTTGGTATCAAACACCTTGTCTTAATAAATCCATACTGATACCAGTATTGGATCTATAATCACATGCACACAGAAGGCACCCTACAGGTGTCCCCTGAAAACCTACCATGTTCTGTGTGCTGGCTGGCTGGTATCAACCAGCCTGCCACCACAGATGAACTTCCGACCCCCTGCAGGTGAGAGCCTGCGCTCTGAGGCCAGAAACAATGCCTCCTCTGGAGGAAGGTGATCATACCTTCAGCTTCATGGCTAGTGATTTAGCATATCTGATCCAGGGGCTTCAAAGCCCCTGCTGCCTTTGATATGCAACCCTGGCTTCGCCCAGTCCACGGGAACGCGACCGCCTGACCTGAGGTTCATTTAACGCCAGAGTAGGCAGGAAATTAGTTATTGATGAGGCATATTTCACTTCTAGGCTAGTCACACCCCTAAGGTGGACTACCTGAAGTTAACACTTGAGGAAGGGTTCCACCTACTTGCTTTTGGTGGAACTAGGAACTATTTGTCAGGAAAGTACCCACAGGAAGTGACATCTAGGGGTGTAGTCATCCCACTGGCTGCTACCCTACACTCCACTTAACACCCCTAAATTCAGTTTTTGCAGCCCTCCTGACAACAGGAGCTTAGATTTGTCTACCTAGGAACAGAAGAAGGACCGAAAGGAACTGACCCAAGAACTGTGGCCCAGCACCGCAATTGGCACCAAACCCTGCCTGAATGCTGCTCTCCTGACAATTGCAAGACACTGGCAACAGTATTGGGGTATGGTTCCGAAATGGTTGATACCAAACATGCCCAGGAGTTACCATTGTGTGTCCAGTACTCCAGTAAAATAACTTCCCCGCTCTTACGAAGTCCAGGGAAATGGAGCTGGAGTTCATAGGGGCACCTCTGCTCATGTAGGGGTGCCCGCAGACACAGGTACGTGCACCCTGCCCTGTTGGCTAGGATGGCCTACCATAGGGGTAACTTACAGTGCGGTGACCTGTAGTGAAAGGGTGCATGCAGCTTTTCAAGCAGGCTGCAATGGCAGGCCTGCAGACACATTTTGGAGGGCAAATACATGCTGCAGCCCATGGGGTACCTCTAGTGTCCCAATGCCAAGGATTCCTATGTACCATAGGAGGCTGGCTTGGCCTGTAGTGGGTACCAATGGTACTTATGCCAGGTCCAGTTCTCCCTTATTAGTAGAGTAGTAGTGTCCTAGCAGCTTAGGCTGATAGAGGTAACTATAGCAGAGCAGCCAAGGCTGAACTAGAAGACATGCAAAGCTCATGCAATACCACTTATGTCATATAGGTACTATATCATAAGAAAGACAATACTCATAGTTACTAAAAATAAAGGTACTTTATTTTAGTGACAATGTGCCAAAACTATCTCAGAGGATATACTCCCATAGGAGGTAAGTAACATTCACAAAATATACACAACTAACCAAATCAGGTACGTAAAACAGTCAGAAAGTAGTGCAAACATTGTAGAACACAATAAGATGCAATAGACCTAGGGGCAACCCAAACCATACACTAAGAAAACGGAGTGCGAACCACGAGTGTAGTGTGTAGAGGGTCACTGGGAGTGTAAGAAAACACTAAGGGTGTAAAGGAGACCCCACCCCAAGACCCTGGAAAGTAGGAGTAAAGTACTACTATTTCCCCAGAAACGCACTAAAGTCGTGATAAAGGATTTTGTAATGACCACAACAGACTGCAAAGCACTGAAGACTGATTCCTGGACCTGAAGACCTTCAAAGGAAGGAGACCAAGTCCAAGAGTTGCTAAAGTGTGCAGGGGGCGGGCAGGAGCCCACTAAACCCCAGATGAAGGTGCAAAATGGCTGCCTCTAGTTGGAAGAAGCTGCAGGTTTTGCAACAACGAAAGGAGGTCCAAAGAATGACCAATGCAGCTATGCTGTGTATACCTTAATGGGTGTACATAAAAACCAGAGCACAAAGCAAAGCTCGGGTGAAAAAGTAGAGTTTGAGTCTGGAATATTGGCCCATCCTACCAAGAGAAAGCGCAAGATAGCTGGGAAACCAGCTTCCAAACAGATGCCAGATCAGGTAACTTCTCCTTCGGGAGAAGACCTGTCAGCCCCAGAGGGAACTGAGCCCTTGGAGCTTGAGCAGAGCTCTGGGTCCCATGGGGACCCTCTTTGGAGGATCTGTGCCAGGGTGTAGGAAAGTACCTCTTCTTGGCATGGTTACCCCCACTTTTTGACTGTGGTCAATGTGCTTAGACTGTTTTCACTAGGATCCTGCTATCCAGGACCCCAGTGAGTGTGCTCTCTCCTCTACATTTGGTTATCTTGGTACCCTGTAGACCCCACAATTGGCATACTGGTGTACCCCTGTAAGTCCCTAGTATATGGTTCTTAGGTACCCAGGGCATTGGTACACCAGGGGTCTCCCATGGGGTGCAGCATATATTATGTGGCCTATGGGAGCCTATGCAAACTGTCTCTGCAGGCCTGCCATTTGCACCCTTTCACTGCTGGTCACTGCACCAGGTCACTGCAAGTCACCCCATGGTTAGTCCTTTCAGCCCTGAGGGCAGGGGGCCGGTCCCAGTGTGTGTGGACACCCCTGCAAGAGCAGAGGTAGCCCTACAAACTCCAGTTCCAATTCCCTGGACTTCTTAAGTTCGGGGAAGCCATTTTAGCTATGTACTGGCCATAGGTCACTACCTATGGTCCAGCTGCATAATGGTAACTCTGAACCTAGGTATCAAACATGTTGTAATCATACCCCAATACTGATGCCAGGATTGATGGCATCATTCCAAATACTCTGGGGACACCTTAGAAGACCCCTCCAGTATTCCTCCTACCAGACTTCCAGGGCCTGCGAGCAGACCACGCTGCTGCAGCCCCTCAGACAGGATTCTGCCCTCCTGCTGCTTGACCAGCTCAGAACAAATTATTTCCTGTTGGAGATGGGTAAAAGCTCCTCTACTTTGGAAATAGATATTACATGGCTGGGGAGGTGTAGCCTCCCCACACCCTTCGGGCTTGCTTTGAGGGGCAAATTTGGTGTTCTCCTTGCAAAATCCAGTTTGCACCAGCCTAGTGACCCCAGGTCCCTGCTCTGGTGCAAAGCTACACAAAGGAAAGGGGAGTGACCACTCCACTGTGTATCACCATCACAGTGATGGTGCGCAAAGCTCCTCCAGGTGGCCTCTTGATTCTGGCATCTTGAAACCACTGTGGGAAGAGGCCCCTTGGAGCATCTGAGTGGTCAGGTTAGGCAGATGACATCAGTGATAGGTGGTCACCTTGCAAAGTGATCAGGCCCCTTTATGGACAATTTAGGGACCATCTTGCAGCTAGGTCCCCAGATTTGTGGTGCACGACGCCACCAGGACTCCCCTGCAACAATCTCTTCTGCTCCTGGCCACCAGAACCACCGCTGGACTCTACAGGAATCGAACAAGCCTACAACACTGAGACAACCTTGCCTTGCAACATTGTTTCTGCGGCTCCTGTCAGCACATTGCAGCATTTCCATGGCTGTGCATCCTCTTGGGTCGTCAAGACTTCAGCTGCACCAAAGAAGCAAGAAGGAATCTCCTTTGGAGTGAAGGAGTCATTCCCCTGCATCTGCAGGCACTAAGGCAACGGCGTCCTGCTGCTGAGATCTGCTGTCCTCCGGACCTGCGAAGATTCTCCAACACTGGTCGTGGTTCTGAGGGGGTCCCCTGGGTCCTCTCTGCCTTGTGTTCAACTTGGGAGACAGTGAGCCTTTGCCTCTTTCTCTAGGACAGAATCCCTGGCAACCAAGGCATGTTGACTCCTGCTTTGAGGGATCTTCAGGCTCCAAGTAGCCCTGCCCCCCCCCCCACCCCCCAGCACTCTACCCCTGCAAGGACAGTCTCTTCTCTGATACTCCAGTGACGTGGGACTCCTCTTCAGGTGTGCTGCCTGGGCCTCACTGTGACTTACCGTGCCTTCTGGCAGTGGGTTTGGTCATGGGGGCTATGACTGTTTCTGCTGGCTCTCCTGTCTTCTTAGGGTCAGCTTTGACTCCCCTCGAAGGGTTGAGTCCCCAGGACCTTGCTGGCCCTCTTCCGCCCTGCAAATCATCTTCATCTCCAATTTGCATTTGCTTGTTGGTGGTCCTGCTGACCACTGACCTGTCTGCAATCCGGTGACTATCGAGGGACAGCTCCTAGATGACTAAAGGGACTCCTCTGCAGCTCCTGGACTTCAGCCATTGTCTCTGGCCCCATCTGGACAATCCTGCGTGGACAGGACTTCTGTCCCCTTCTTTTACAGGTCCTCTTCATCTGGAATCCATTGAGTTCCACCGGTTTGGTCCTGTTCTTGCATTGTTTCTATTCTAAGTCCCCATGCTGGCCAAGGAGACGACCAGGAAACCTACCTCTGCTCTCCTGGTCACTAGGAGTCTTCTAGATACTCACCTCTTGGGGTTCCATACTCTTCCTTCCTTGCTTAACAACTCCATATCCTCTGGTAGGGGACCCATTCTTACATTCCACTATTTTAGTATATGGTTTGCCCCCCCACAGGGCCCTTGCTGTTTCTAATGTTTTTATGCTAATTCCGAGTACTTATCTGTGTATATTTTGTATGTACTTATCTCCAGAGAGGGGGATTTCCTATAGTATTCTAGTTCAATGTTACTATAATATAGTACCTTTATTTGTGCAACACTGTGTTGTTTCTTTCATGTATGATACGTAACTCTGAGACTGCTGTGTTATTGCAAGTGCTTCACACTCCTCCTAGATAAGTTTTGACTGCACACCACAGCTACCACAAGAGATCCCTGTCCCCCGAGACACTGTAACACTTATTAATAAGGGTTGCCTGGACCTGGTATAAGGTGCTAACATGATAGGTGTCCACCACACATCAGGCCCGCCTCCTACACAGGGGCAGAGAACCTGTCCCATGCTTGAACACCTGAGCCAGCAAGCTGGTAATAAGGAAAAGGGAGATGTCAGTGGCTCCCACAGGACCTATTGCGAGGAGGGACTCCTTTTTACTGAAGCCAAAGACTACAAACCTGGTGCCACTATGAGAAAGTGGTAGTGCCATAGCAGTTTAGAGCGTTTCTTCTCACTTTGGTCCATGATATCCCTCTAGCTGGGCATCTTGGCCAGGCTAAAACATGGAGTAGGTTGGTGAGCCACTTCTACTGGCCAGGAATGTCCCAGAAGGTAAAGGAATTTTGCAACTCCTCTGCCACTTGTCAGGCCAGTGGCAAGACAGGTGGCCACCCAAAAGCCCCCTTCCAAAGGTGGGGTTCCCTTTGAAAGGTAAGGATTGACATTGTCGGTCCCCTTGACCCTCCAAATGCATTAAGAAACAGATTCATACTGGTTGTAGTGGATCATGCAACCAGGTATCCTGAACAACTCCGCTGCGGACTACTACTGCCCTGCAGTAGATTGGGCCATCATTGGTATCTTTATTAGAGTGGGCTTTCTAGAGGTGTAGGGGTCAGACAGAGATACAAACTTCATGTCTGGCTACCTGAAACGTGACCTGAATGTGGTGTGACGTATAAGTTGACTACCCCATATCACCCACAAAACAATGGCCTTGTTGAGATATTCATCAAGACATTGAAAGGTATTGTTGGTGGACTCCCTGAAAAACGCAAGAGGAGATGGGATGTCTTACTTCCATGGTTGCTTGTGGCTTATAGGGAAGTGTGACATAAAGGAGTAGGTTTTTTCCCCATTGAACTTTTGTTTGGGCATCCTGTAAGGGGACCACTTTGTATTGTGAACTACGAATAAAAGAGACCTCTCAAAGAACTCAGACAGGATATTGTGGACTATGTATTTGGTCTTTACTCCAGAATGGCTGAGTACAAGGAAAAAGCATCTAAAAACCTTAAGGCCAGCCAAGAGCGCCAGAAACTCAGGTATGACCTCAAGGCTACACTGGCGGAGTTCCAACCAGGGCAGAAGGTGTGGATTTTGGAGCCTCTGGCTCCTAGAGTCCTCCAACACCAGTGGAGTGGCCCCTACCTAATCCTAGAGAGAAAAGGGGAAGTCACCAACCTGGTGGAGTTTGGCTCTTGCAGGAACCCCAAAATGGTTATCCATGTCAATCGCCTTAAACCCTGTTATGATTGAGCAGAGAGGACCATGCTCACGGTCTCTAATGAGGGACATGAAGCTTAGAGTGAACCTTTCCCTGATCTCCTCTCCAGTAACCCAAAAGGTGGCTCAGTGAAAGGAGTGGTCTTTTCAGACACCCTCACTGACCGACAGCAGACTGACTGCAAGCAAGTCTTGCAGTATGCTGAGCTCTTATCTTTGACCCCCTGGTCACACTACCTGGTGTACACATTATGTGGACACTGGGGACAGCTTACCTGTCACAAAATAAAATCTAGACAGTCTGATCATGTCAAAGAGAGCATCTAAGCTGAAGTGAGCAAGATGCTGGAAATAGGAGTCATTGAGCACTGAGAGCCCCTGGGCCAGCCCAGTCCCCAAGCACCATTCCCAGGGTGGAAAAAAAAAAAAGAAATGAGGTTTTGTGTGGGCTATAGGGGCCTCGATGCTGTTACCAAAACAGAGGCTCACTGAATTCCTAGCGCTGATGAACTGATTGACAGGTTAGGGGCAGCCAAATATCTAAGTAATTTGAATCTCACATCAGTCACTGTAGGCCTTTGAGTCGTGACTCAAACCCAAGTACTGCAGGCAAATCTGATGGGGATCTGTCACAAACGTTTGTTTGCAGTAGTACTTACAGCACTTACAACCTGTTGTTTTGGGAGATAGCATTTCCCTTTCAGACTGCAAATAGCAGAATTTTTAATCGAGCTAAGGGTCTCAGAGACGCGAGATAGCTCTGGATCAACGTCTGGTGGCATGGAAAGAAAGGAACTGATGTCAGTGTGTGGGAGTGGCACCTATATAGGCTCTGCATGTCTTTTCCAGAGCAGAATGGCATCAGTGCAGAGCCGCAATGCGCCGTCTACCTGCATGCAAAGGTATTGCTGAAAAGGTTCTAAATCTAGGATGGTGCCTGGGGAATATTCAAAATGTGAGAGATCTGCAGCTATAAGTGTCTCTCGGAAAGTAACAGTACAATTAAGTGCAATAAGAGCTCAGTTGTTAAAGTAACAAGGATGTATCCTGGGCTCAGAAGTCAATGCTTGCGCCAGTGCTGTATGATGGGTACTTCTTTTTTTAAGTTTGAAATAGAAAGTTTATTGAAGATTTATACAATATTCAAAAGATATAAATACATTTGATAACAAGAGAGAAAAGAAAACAGTAACAGTTCAATTTCCTAAAAGGTACATCATTAGAAGCAGAATGCATATATTAATACTTTAAATCGCAAAATATACATGCATATATTAAATATATCAGTAAAAAAGTTATAAACAGTATGATAAGTACAATAAAAAGTAAAGAGAAACAATTCATGGTGGTTTAGAAACCTACCCATTTCTAGGAAAATGATTACATGAAGAGTAAGCCAAAGAGTTTAGGTAATTCGTAATAGGTAACCATAACATGTTTCTTTTAATACCCAGGGACACAGGGTAAACATAAGCTCTATCCAGCCAATGGTTATAACATATGCTGTACCGCTAAGCCTGAAAGGATAATTGAGAGGAGTCCTTCCAAGTTTTTGTAATTTGTTGAAAAGCAAGAGCCAACAATGCCACCAAGTGGAGAAAATATGGAGCCTAGAACCCTCCACAACCAACTTCTCCACCCTCAAAACCACCATTCGCACCCATCACCAACTCATACGCATCGCCAAAAGAGATCACTACAAGACACGCCTTGACAACAACTCTCAAAACAGCAAAGAACTCTTCACCATCATTAATGAACGTGCCAAAGCCAGCAACATAGAACCCTCACACACACAGCCCCTATGTGACACCCTCTCCAACCACTTCCACCACAAAATCCTGGACATCCACAACAGCTTCATACCGCACACACCCCTCACTCACCCAACCCGACCCCCACTCATGACCCCCCACCACCACACTCACCACCTGGACCCCCACCACACACGAAGAAACCAGAAAAAACATGAACTCCATCCACTCCGGATCCCCCTCCGACCCCTGTCCACATTGCATACACAACAAAGCCAGCCCAACCATCGCCCCCATACTCCGCAACATAATCAATTCCTCTTTCGACTATGCCACCTACCCAGACCCCTGGAAGCACGCGGAAATCACTGCTCCCCTAAAAAAAAAAAAAAACAGTAGATCCTCTCCAACTATCGCCCCATCTCCCTCCTCCCTTTCCCCGCCAAGGTGGACGAGAAACTAGTCAACGCCCGCCTATCCCACTTCCTCAAAGCAAACAACACTCTTGACCCCTCACAATCCAGGTTCCGCAAGAACCACAGCACGGAAACCGCCCTCAACGCATGCACTGACGACATCAGGACCAAAGTTGACAAAGGCGAGACCGTCACACTCATCCTCCTAGACCGCTCCACAGCCTTTGACACCGTCTTCCACCACACACCCCGGACACGCCTCCACAACATAGGAATTCGTCACAAAGCCTTAGACTGCCTCACCTCCTTCCACACCCACCGGACCCAGAGAGTCCGCCTCCCACCTTACCACTCCACTACTTCCAAGGTCATCTGCGGAGTCCCCCAAGGGTCCTCCCTCAGCCCACACTCTTCAACATCTACATGATCCCCTAGCCAACATCCTCCGAGCAAACAGAATCACTATCCTCTCCTACGCAGATGACACCCAACTCATCCTCTCCCTCACCCGCAACCCCACCACCACCAAAACCAACCAACACACTGCTCTCCTCGACACCGCCAACTGGATGACTACTAACCACCTCAAGCTTAACTCCAACAAAACCGAGATCATCATCTTCGGCCCCAACAAAACCACATGGGACGACTCCTGGTGGCCCACCACCCTAGGCCCAGCACCCACACCCGCAAACCACGCACGCAACCTCGGCATCATCCTAGACCCCTCCTTCTGCATGACACAGCAAATCAATGCCCTAACCTCCTCCTGCTTCCACACACTTCGCACTCTAAAAAAAATAATCCTTCAAATGGATTCCCCCAGAAACCAGGAAGACAGTCACCCATGCACTCATCAGCAGCAGACTAGAGTACGGCAACGCCCTCTACGCCGGCACCACACTCAAACGCAAACTCTAGAGAATCCAGAACACAGCCGCACGCCTCGTCCTTGGCCTTCCCCGCCACAAACGAATCTCACCACACCTCAGATCCCTTCACTGGCTCCCCATAGACAAGAGAATCACATTCAAGATCCTCATCCACGCTCACAAATCCCTCCACAACACCGGCCCAACCTACCTCAACGAAAGAGTGAACTTCCACACGCAACCTCCGATCAGCCGACCTCGCCATAGCCACAGTTCCCCGCGTCCAATGCACCACCACAGGAGGCAGGTCCTTCTCCTACCTCGCCCCCAAAACCTGGAACTCCCTCCCCACCAACCTTCGCAAAACCAAAGACCACCTGCTCTTCAGAAAGAGCCTCAAGACATGGCTGTTCGAACAGTGACCCTCCCTGACCCCCCCCTTTTTTTGATACCCCTCCCCCTCCCAGCACCTTGAGACCCTCAAAGGTGAGTAGCGCGCTCTATAACATTTTTTTGATTGATTGATTGATTGATTCCATAATGAGGGTGAAAGTGAAATAGCCAAATCTTTCTCCCATTGTATTTCTATTGCTGATTAAGTTCTATCTGCAGGAAGAGCTGTAATTGTTTGGTAAATACTAGAAGCTGAGGCAAACTGTAGCAACAAGTTCTTAATTGGAGAGGAACAAAAACTAATGGTGCTTGCTGAACTGAGAACCATTGCTAAGAAGTATTTATAGCATGTATTAGAGCATCATATTTCTTATTAAAAGAGGATGGAAGTGAAAAAAGAAAACGTGCTTGCCCAAAAGAAAGTGGGGAATCATTGTGAAAAAGTTGGTGAACCCATTTCAACTCCTTCAAATGCCACGATTTCCAGTAAATGGTTTCATTATTCAACTTGATGAGTTTGTTGTACCAGATTGGCGAATTCAGAAATTGCACTCTGTCTCCATCATATGAAGCAAAAATAGGTTGCAGAATTTTGCATGAACTTTTCAAATTCGGAAGGGAAAGAGATGATGGGTTTTTTGAGAGAGTTAACACTTCCGGAAACGTGAAAGGAGCAACAAAGGTTTTTTCAACCTCAACCCATAAAGGTAAAAAAGTAGAAACATCTTCGGTAAATAAACAGGAAGTCTGCTTAAGAGAAAAAGCCATATGATAAGAGCGAAGCTTCGGAAAATTAACTCCTCCGTGAATTTTAGGTCTCATCAATTTTTGAAGAGACATTCTGCACCTCTTATTATTCTGTAAGAATTTTGTTAAAATGGAGTTCAATCTCTTGAAGTAATTATTTGGAATATTAATTGGAATATTTGATAAATAGAAGAGAATTATAGGAAGTAACATCATCTTTAGAGAATCTAATCTACCCTACCAGGATAGAAATAAAGGGTTCCATTTAGATATAAGAGAATCAAGGCTAGAGAATAATTGCAAGAAGTTACAAGAAATTGTATCCCGAAATGAAGGTTTAAACCATAGACCAAGATATTTAATTTTGCCATTGTTCCAGTGAAAATTGGAAGATATAAAGTCATTTCACACTTTTCTTTATTTAACTTATACCCTGAAATAGAAGCAAAATATTCTACCTCAGAAAGAAAAGAAGGAAGTGAAGATTTTGGATTTGACATAAAAAGTAAGATATCAGCATAAGCTGAAAATGTTATCTGTCCCTCTCCGAACCGAAAACCATATAAATTTGAATTAGCCTTGAGTTTCAATAAACGGGGAGCGGTGATAACGGACATCCCTGACGGACTCCTTTATGAAGTGAGACCATTTAAATAGATAGCAGCTTTAGGAGAGGAATATAATAATAAGATAAGATTAATAAATTTAGTTTCAAAGCCAAACCATGAAATGCTCTGAAAAAATAAAAAATAAAAACAATCAAAAGCTTTTTCAGCATCAAGAGCAATTTCAGAAAGTGAATCTCTATACATCACAGATTTACTTAATGTTAAAAAATAAGCGTGTGCTGTCTGATAATAGACGTCCCTTAATAAAGCCAGATTGTTCCTTTCCAATTAACTTAGGAAGAATCAATTCCAGACGCATAGCGATAATCTTGGCAAAAAATGTATAATTGAAGTTCACTAGAGATATAGGTCTATCATTCTTACAAAACTTTGGATCTTTGTTATCTTTTGGTATAAGGACAATTAAAGCCTCCTGAAAAGACCCTGCAGAAGATTTTACGTTAACAAAATAAGTGAAAAGATTAAATAATCTTGGAACTAATAATTTAGAAAAATGTAAATAGAATTCAATAGTAAAGCCATCAGGGCCAGGAGCTTTACCTTTTTTAATAAGATTTAGTGCATCCAGAATGTCTTTAATAGAGATATCATTGTCGAGAGCAGTAAACTCAGAAGAGGGAAGGAAGTACAGGTGCATTAATAGTAGATAAGTAGTCCCTAATAAACTCCCGCGTCGGAACAGACTCAGGGGTGTATAACTGTGTGAAAAAACAAATTAGTCTAAGATATCTTCATTCTTGTGTAGTAAAAGGTGGGAAGAATTATAAATAGATTCAATCCTTGCTCTATCTTTTTTTAGCACTGTACTTAAGAAGATAAGAATTAGCAATATCAGTCGAGTTTTTATTAAAAGTGAATTAAGCTTCAAGTAAGTCCTTAAAACAACTTTCAAACTTGGAAGAATAATACAAGTTTTCTAGCTGTTTAATGCGATCCATTAAGTTAAATAACTTTTTATTAGCCGTTTTCCGTTTATTGGCAACAAAAGAAATAATAAAATCCCTAGAGGCCGCTTTGAAAGCATCCCAGATAATCTGAACAGATAGCTGGGGATTATCGTTTTCTAAAATAAATTGTGTAACAAACTTCTCAAAAAGCTTAGTAAAATTAGTATTGAGAAGTAATGAGTTATTAAATCACCATCTATTACTTGGCTGTTTGTGGCATAATATCAAGATCCAAACTCACTGGAGCAGGATCCGATATTAATATGGTACCATCCTCTGAACTCAGAACATGTTGCACAAGATGCAGTGAGACAAATAAATAATCAATCCTCGATTGGGAAGAATGCACTGGAGAAAAAAAAGAGAATTCCTGTAATCTGGGGTTACACAATCTCTAAACATCTGTTAATGCTCTTTGTTCAGTCATGGAAATAAACTGTGAAAATATGGTGGATGGTGCAAATTTAGAGTTAGATTTACGGTCAAGGAAGGGATCCATAACCATATTGCAATCGCCTCCAAAAATTAAATAATCATCTGAAAGAGTCATTAATTTAGCTAATATTTCATTCCAAAAAAGATTTATCAGGTTGGGTTGGAGCTTAAACATTAAATATAGTTAAAGGTACTTTATTAATATTCATTGAAGCTATAACCCATGTACCCCGCTCATCAGACTCTTGAGAAAAATCAGAAATATTCAAAGCTTTATGACAGTATAGTAACCCCATTTCTTTCCCCCGTACCTGGAGAGGCAAAAACATGACCCACCCATTGTCTTTTAAGTTTGGCCACCTCAGCACTTGTTATATGAGCCTCTTGTAACAGGGCAGTATCAGCTTTACATTTTAAAATATGAGTTAAAACTCTTTGACGTTTTATTGGGGATCCCAAACCTTTAACATTCCATGAAAGAAATCTAATTGTCATTTAATATAAAAACTAAGTAATATGATCATGAGAGTAATGCATATAGACCACCTATTAGTATGCAGAAATTGAACCAAAAGAAAATATTTAGTGTACAGAAAGTGAAGAATAGAGGGATAAACAAGTGAACAAAGAGAAGAAAGAGAGGGAAGAGAAGATATAATCAAAGAAAACAAAGAGAATGTAATATAGAAGAAAACATTAAAACCACAGAAAGAACATTGTACGGATAATAAAAACATACTTATGAGACAAAAACAACATGAGGGTGGTGAAAACAGAAAGGGAGGACGACGCAACCCTCACTCCATAACCGCATACACGGAAGGGAAGGGAGATCTGACCACACAGGTTGCAACCACAAAAGACGGGCACACTGAATGCATAAAAGATCTAAAAAGAGAGAAACAAAGGAAACATTTAAGTCTCTTAAATAATCGAACACTATTAAGATTACATTGAACCAGCAAAAGGGCACATCCCTTAAATAGGCGCAAGATAAAAGGAAAAAACAAATAATTTAATAATCAAGTCTCTGATAATTTGGAAATGTCCATTGTTTCACCTCTACAAGAGTCAATAAACCGTTGAAGTAATACTGGGTCCTCATATGTTGTAGTCTTATTGTTGTATGTCACTTTGAACAAGCACGGATGAAAAAGACCATACCGAGCATTAAGCGACTTCAATGCTGGACGCATATCTAGAAATTTCTTCTGTTTGTCTGCCGGCCACTTAGCATAATCTTGAGCAAAAAAAAAGATTGGACCCTGACCACGTGATCCGACCTTCAGCTCTTGCTGCTCTGAGAACCTTCAGCAAGTCTCTATACTCCCAAAAATGCAGTATTATTCCTCTCGGTTTCCTTGACGTCAAATCCAAATGTGAAGGATGACCAAGCCTATGTGTTCGTTGTATACTCATAACAGGAGAAATAGGCAGGCCCAGAATCTTGGGCAAAAATGATTGAAAGAAAGATAAAGGGTCCGAACCTTCAACTCCTTCATGAAGTCCATAAATACGTAGATTATTCCTGCGGTTCCGATTTTCTATATCCTCTGCAAGCTTTTTCAGCACGGCAACTTCAGATTGTAAAGATTGTATCGATGTAACTGAATCCTCAAGCACTTCCACTCTTCGTTCCACACAAGAGACTCTGTTCTCCACAAGAGACCATTTGTCGTCCAATATTTGTAATTTTATATTGGTATCCTCCATATAAGGTTTAAGCGCTCTTATTTCCACAAGAATTAATTCCATAGATAAGGTATCTAATACCTCAATAGGGGATGGAGGATCCTTTTTAGCTCTCTTATTTGTGGATGTCGAGACCGTTACCGGAAGCTTAGACTAAACTTTATAAGCAAGAGCAGGAGGAGAAACAGGTGTTGAAGGTGTAAAATCGAGAGAAGTAGCTCTTGTACTTTCCATATTTGATAAAGGAACAAAGGAGTTTGATAGAGGAATATTATCAGGATTTTTATTACACTGTACTTTATTAGTCAATTGAAGGTTCCTGGATCTGCCCATAAGCAAAAATATATAATTCTGCCCAAAATGTCATAAAGTATATACTTTATAAAGTAAAGGTTCAGATCAGAGAGAGTAGAACGAAAAAACAAAGTAAAGCTGGACAAAATTGCTCCAAAAAGTAAGGCACAATGAGCAGAGAGCATAAAAACCTACACCTGTAGGTAAAAAAATGCAAAAAAAAAAAAGTCTTTCAGGCATCGAAGCATACTCAAAAAGGAGAATTGTGAGGTAAGAAGAAAAAACAAAATGGCGGCCGCAATGAAAATCCACACACGACCGCCATAAAAATCATCAAAGAGGGTTCAAAAATACTTCTGAAGTCCTTTCAAGGGGCATACTTCAATCCAGGCATGTTCCCTCGAGTTCTCCCAACTGCAGGGACATAAAATATGCTCAAATGTATCTGCCGGCTCTCCTGACTCACGTTGCGGAGCTCAGCAGAAGGCGGCCATCCTCGAACGGTGTCAAGCCACGCTCCCTACGATGGGTACTTCTAACTGCAGATTCCTCAACTTACGAATATGCCCCAGGTATCCGTCTGGATTTGAAAAATTCATAGCAGTACTTGTGTGTGCCGGTAGGTGGCTTGCAGCGCCTCATCAGTCATTCCGCCCCAGAAGTGACGAGTATATAAGCTCCACCTAGATGTGCTGACATCAGTTTTCCTTCTGCGCCCTCAGATATGGGTCCAGACCTACTCCTTGGTCTTTTTTTGATCCTTTTTTCTCAATTCTTTCAACAGAGTTCAAGCTGTGTAAGCACTGTCTCAAATAGGCAGAGCCTTGTGAAGTGCATTTATGGTGCTTGCTGTTGGAGCATACCACCAGCACCTGTGACAACTACACTCAGATAAATTTCCAAGCCATAATGGCCTGTGAGGTGAAGTTGTAGTTTGTCAAACAGAAGGCTCCCCACTGTGACCAGTTGAAAGGAAGATTCTGTTCCTGCGGCAGATCATTGTCCCAGTCGAAGTCTTCGGCTAAGTCCAGAAAAGAGTATAAGAAATGGAAATCAGCCTCTTCATTCCTCTCACACTCCAGAGAAGGAGCAAGGGTTTCACCATGCCGTGTGTTCTCACTCCCAATCTCCATCAGAGCAGACTCAAAGTCTAGACTTTATGCTACACAGATTTTCAGGTCCGTGGGTGACGTCGCAAGAGGATGCCATGGAGGGCTTTTTCAGTACTTTACCCATTTGTTTAGGCACACCTTTTGCCCCCAAAATGCATAGGGGTCTCTCCAGTCAGTGTTCCACTGTTTGGCCCACCTTTTGCACCATATGTGCCCCTTTGACCCACATCCGATTCTGCAGCAGGTTTGATGCTGACTTTGGTTCCGGCACCACCTGCAATGCAGATCCCATTTGCATTGATGCCAGAGGAGGATTTACAGTCAATTGTGCTTTCTGACAGAATCCACCTCGACCAAGGCTGCCCTCAGTTCCTATTAGAACTCAGCTTACCAGCAATCCCTCTGATTCTGACTCTTTGCCCTTAATATGTATTATGGGCCAAACTTTGCGCAGTCATTTCAGCACTCATTGAGGCAATGACAATTTTGATGTGACAGATTATTTTGTCCCCCAATATGGTGAGGAAAACTGGTATGACATTATTTGAAGGGTGGCAGAAGTAGTGGACCTACTACGTCCCACCAAAACAGTTTTTAAAAGAAGAACCCAAGCAAGAGAACTTCAGTTCCCATCATGCATCTGCACAGAAAGTGACATCAGTGGATTTCTCATCATCTCTGCACAGGAAGTGATATTACTAGTTTACCACCAAAAACAGTGTATAAAAGAAGAGGACCTCATTTCCAATCATCCACCTGCACACCCCTTGCCACTATCTGCACTCCTCCTGCCTCCTCCCAGGACCTATTTATTGGTTTCCGCAGCACAGAGAAGATGCCAAAGGCAAGCATGTCTGTTTCTGTTCGTGCTTGGACTGCGCCAAACACCAGGAACCCCTACACACTACTACCTGCTGCATTCTTCTGTGCTCTCAACCCCTGCCACCACTTGGCACATTGCTACCATATGACTGAGGGAGCATTCACATGAACCTCCTGCACCTTCTCATGCACTGCCATACCAGACACCCACCATTCCTGCACCAACTGCACCCCACTCACTCACATAAATCAGCCTCCTGTTCACACAGGCAAATTACTACCTACTCAACATGCCACACTCGCATGCATCCTCAACACCCACCTGTAGGAAGCTGGACTTTTACGCATTGGGCCAATGTAAGGGCACATTATCAAAAAGTCCAGATGATCCCTATTTAGTTTTGCAGGCTTTTTTTTTTTAACAAACCCAAGAGCTCTATTTGTGGTAGTGTGGTCAAGCAGGTTAGGCTTACCAGAGAGGAATGTTAAGCATTTGTTGCACTCAGTGAATCAAATAAATGTTAAACACACTCAGGAAAGATATCCAACAAAAAATCATAAAAATAACACACATTTTAAACTAGATCATCAAGTCAGGTAAGTACTTTCAGAGTTATCGATTTTAGAAGGAAACTTTAAAAATACACAAATAACAGATTGTGAGGCATGTGCCTTGAACGGGGTAATGCTTTTATATCAAAGAAAAGACATTTACTGCATAGGGGTACTTGTAGACAGAGTTCGGGGTGCCCTGTGGAACTTAAGGTGTTAGGAGGGGCCAAGGTATAATAAGCCACCAGCAGTTTGGGTTTACCTACCATGACTTGTCTGGGTACAGAGGTGCTGGTCGGGTTGGTAGCCTCAAACGCTAGAACATAGTTAACAATGGGCACCTGTGAACACAGACTGCAAGGGGGGATTTGGGGACAAGGCTGGCAGAACCCCAAGGAGGGTGGCTCGTGGGGTTCTTTGTAGCAAGGGGTCACAGTGGGTTGGCATGAACTCAAGCTGTTGGGCTTGGGTTCAGAGGTGTTGTCCGGCTAGTCATTCACGTTGGAGGCAAACGTGCTTCTTGGGTTTGACCTGCAGAAGGGAAGAAAACCACAATGGCAAGGCTTCATCAGTCCTGAGGATTCATGTCATGCATTTTGGTTTTGGCAGCGGGGGTCTGGACTGGACTCTCAACAAGCCTTGGTCGATGTAGGGTACTCTGGTACCCAGGGTATTGATGCAGGGGGGCTCCTTGAGGGTCTAGCATCTTGAAACCTGGCAGAGAGATGGGGATGACCACTAGAGTCTCAAAAGCCTTCTCTTGGCATGATGCTTCCTCAGTGGGCCCATTGACCTGCATAAAAAATGTACCAGGCAGATGCGGTCGGTGCCTGCAGTTAAAGGGGGGATGGCTCCTCCACTCCAAGGTGATGCTAGCTGGTTGGCAAAGCATTGAAGCCATCTTAAAGACTTGTACTGGACACTGGTCATCACGAAAGACCCAGCTACATGATGGCTCCACTGTTTGGTATCAAACACCTTGTCTTAATAAATCCATACTGATACCAGTATTGGATCTATAATCACATGCACACAGAAGGCACCCTACAGGTGTCCCCTGAAAACCTACCATGTTCTGTGTGCTGGCTGGCTGGTATCAACCAGCCTGCCACCACAGATGAACTTCCGACCCCCTGCAGGTGAGAGCCTGCGCTCTGAGGCCAGAAACAATGCCTCCTCTGGAGGAAGGTGATCATACCTTCAGCTTCATGGCTAGTGATTTAGCATATCTGATCCAGGGGCTTCAAAGCCCCTGCTGCCTTTGATATGCAACCCTGGCTTCGCCCAGTCCACGGGAACGCGACCGCCTGACCTGAGGTTCATTTAACGCCAGAGTAGGCAGGAAATTAGTTATTGATGAGGCATATTTCACTTCTAGGCTAGTCACACCCCTAAGGTGGACTACCTGAAGTTAACACTTGAGGAAGGGTTCCACCTACTTGCTTTTGGTGGAACTAGGAACTATTTGTCAGGAAAGTACCCACAGGAAGTGACATCTAGGGGTGTAGTCATCCCACTGGCTGCTACCCTACACTCCACTTAACACCCCTAAATTCAGTTTTTGCAGCCCTCCTGACAACAGGAGCTTAGATTTGTCTACCTAGGAACAGAAGAAGGACCGAAAGGAACTGACCCAAGAACTGTGGCCCAGCACCGCAATTGGCGCCAAACCCTGCCTGAATGCTGCTCTCCTGACAATTGCAAGACACTGGCAACAGTATTGGGGTATGGTTCCGACATGGTTGATACCAAACATGCCCAGGAGTTACCATTGTGTGTCCAGTACTCCAGTAAAATAACTTCCCCGCTCTTACGAAGTCCAGGGAAATGGAGCTGGAGTTCATAGGGGCACCTCTGCTCATGTAGGGGTGCCCGCAGACACAGGTACGTGCACCCTGCCCTGTTGGCTAGGATGGCCTACCATAGGGGTAACTTACAGTGCGGTGACCTGTAGTGAAAGGGTGCATGCAGCTTTTCAAGCAGGCTGCAATGGCAGGCCTGCAGACACATTTTGGAGGGCAAATACATGCTGCAGCCCATGGGGTACCTCTAGTGTCCCAATGCCAAGGATTCCTATGTACCATAGGAGGCTGGCTTGGCCTGTAGTGGGTACCAATGGTACTTATGCCAGGTCCAGTTCTCCCTTATTAGTAGAGTAGTAGTGTCCTAGCAGCTTAGGCTGATAGAGGTAACTATAGCAGAGCAGCCAAGGCTGAACTAGAAGACATGCAAAGCTCATGCAATACCACTTATGTCATATAGGTACTATATCATAAGAAAGACAATACTCATAGTTACTAAAAATAAAGGTACTTTATTTTAGTGACAATGTGCCAAAACTATCTCAGAGGATATACTCCCTTAGGAGGTAAGTAACATTCACAAAATATACACAACTAACCAAATCAGGTACGTAAAACAGTCAGAAAGTAGTGCAAACATTGTAGAACACAATAAGATGCAATAGACCTAGGGGCAACCCAAACCATACACTAAGAAAACGGAGTGCGAACCACGAGTGTAGTGTGTAGAGGGTCACTGGGAGTGTAAGAAAACACTAAGGGTGTAAAGGAGACCCCACCCCAAGACCCTGGAAAGTAGGAGTAAAGTACTACTATTTCCCCAGAAACGCACTAAAGTCGTGATAAAGGATTTTGTAATGACCACAACAGACTGCAAAGCACTGAAGACTGATTCCTGGACCTGAAGACCTGCAAAGGAAGGAGACCAAGTCCAAGAGTTGCTAAAGTGTGCAGGGGGCGGGCAGGAGCCCACTAAACCCCAGATGAAGGTGCAAAATGGCTGCCTCTAGTTGGAAGAAGCTGCAGGTTTTGCAACAACGAAAGGAGGTCCAAAGAATGACCAATGCAGCTATGCTGTGTATACCTTAATGGGTGTACATAAAAACCAGAGCACAAAGCAAAGCTCGGGTGAAAAAGTAGAGTTTGAGTCTGGAATATTGGCCCATCCTACCAAGAGAAAGCGCAAGATAGCTGGGAAACCAGCTTCCAAACAGATGCCAGATCAGGTAACTTCTCCTTCGGGAGAAGACCTGTCAGCCCCAGAGGGAACTGAGCCCTTGGAGCTTGAGCAGAGCTCTGGGTCCCATGGGGACCCTCTTTGGAGGATCTGTGCCAGGGTGTAGGAAAGTACCTCTTCTTGGCATGGTTACCCCCACTTTTTGACTGTGGTCAATGTGCTTAGACTGTTTTCACTAGGATCCTGCTATCCAGGACCCCAGTGAGTGTGCTCTCTCCTCTACATTTGGTTATCTTGGTACCCTGTAGACCCCACAATTGGCATACTGGTGTACCCCTGTAAGTCCCTAGTATATGGTTCTTAGGTACCCAGGGCATTGGTACACCAGGGGTCTCCCATGGGGTGCAGCATATATTATGTGGCCTATGGGAGCCTATGCAAACTGTCTCTGCAGGCCTGCCATTTGCACCCTTTCACTGCTGGTCACTGCACCAGGTCACTGCAAGTCACCCCATGGTTAGTCCTTTCAGCCCTGAGGGCAGGGGGCCGGTCCCAGTGTGTGTGGACACCCCTGCAAGAGCAGAGGTAGCCCTACAAACTCCAGTTCCAATTCCCTGGACTTCTTAAGTTCGGGGAAGCCATTTTAGCTATGTACTGGCCATAGGTCACTACCTATGGTCCAGCTGCATAATGGTAACTCTGAACCTAGGTATCAAACATGTTGTAATCATACCCCAATACTGATGCCAGGATTGATGGCATCATTCCAAATACTCTGGGGACACCTTAGAAGACCCCTCCAGTATTCCTCCTACCAGACTTCCAGGGCCTGCGAGCAGACCACGCTGTTGCAGCCCCTCAGACAGGATTCTGCCCTCCTGCTGCTTGACCAGCTCAGAACAAATTATTTCCTGTTGGAGATGGGTAAAAGCTCCTCTACTTTGGAAATAGATATTACATGGCTGGGGAGGTGTAGCCTCCCCACACCCTTCGGGCTTGCTTTGAGGGGCAAATTTGGTGTTCTCCTTGCAAAATCCAGTTTGCACCAGCCTAGTGACCCCAGGTCCCTGCTCTGGTGCAAAGCTACACAAAGGAAAGGGGAGTGACCACTCCACTGTGTATCACCATCACAGTGATGGTGCGCAAAGCTCCTCCAGGTGGCCTCTTGATTCTGGCATCTTGAAACCACTGTGGGAAGAGGCCCCTTGGAGCATCTGAGTGGTCAGGTTAGGCAGATGACATCAGTGATAGGTGGTCACCTTGCAAAGTGATCAGGCCCCTTTATGGACAATTTAGGGACCATCTTGCAGCTAGGTCCCCAGATTTGTGGTGCACGACGCCACCAGGACTCCCCTGCAACAATCTCTTCTGCTCCTGGCCACCAGAACCACCGCTGGACTCTACAGGAATCGAACAAGCCTACAACACTGAGACAACCTTGCCTTGCAACATTGTTTCTGCGGCTCCTGTCAGCACATTGCAGCATTTCCATGGCTGTGCATCCTCTTGGGTCGTCAAGACTTCAGCTGCACCAAAGAAGCAAGAAGGAATCTCCTTTGGAGTGAAGGAGTCATTCCCCTGCATCTGCAGGCACTAAGGCAACGGCGTCCTGCTGCTGAGATCTGCTGTCCTCCGGACCTGCGAAGATTCTCCAACACTGGTCGTGGTTCTGAGGGGGTCCCCTGGGTCCTCTCTGCCTTGTGTTCAACTTGGGAGACAGTGAGCCTTTGCCTCTTTCTCTAGGACAGAATCCCTGGCAACCAAGGCATGTTGACTCCTGCTTTGAGGGATCTTCAGGCTCCAAGTAGCCCTGCCCCCCCCCCCACCCCCCAGCACTCTACCCCTGCAAGGACAGTCTCTTCTCTGATACTCCAGTGACGTGGGACTCCTCTTCAGGTGTGCTGCCTGGGCCTCACTGTGACTTACCGTGCCTTCTGGCAGTGGGTTTGGTCATGGGGGCTATGACTGTTTCTGCTGGCTCTCCTGTCTTCTTAGGGTCAGCTTTGACTCCCCTCGAAGGGTTGAGTCCCCAGGACCTTGCTGGCCCTCTTCCGCCCTGCAAATCATCTTCATCTCCAATTTGCATTTGCTTGTTGGTGGTCCTGCTGACCACTGACCTGTCTGCAATCCGGTGACTATCGAGGGACAGCTCCTAGATGACTAAAGGGACTCCTCTGCAGCTCCTGGACTTCAGCCATTGTCTCTGGCCCCATCTGGACAATCCTGCGTGGACAGGACTTCTGTCCCCTTCTTTTACAGGTCCTCTTCATCTGGAATCCATTGAGTTCCACCGGTTTGGTCCTGTTCTTGCATTGTTTCTATTCTAAGTCCCCATGCTGGCCAAGGAGACGACCAGGAAACCTACCTCTGCTCTCCTGGTCACTAGGAGTCTTCTAGATACTCACCTCTTGGGGTTCCATACTCTTCCTTCCTTGCTTAACAACTCCATATCCTCTGGTAGGGGACCCATTCTTACATTCCACTATTTTAGTATATGGTTTGCCCCCCCACAGGGCCCTTGCTGTTTCTAATGTTTTTATGCTAATTCCGAGTACTTATCTGTGTATATTTTGTATGTACTTATCTCCAGAGAGGGGGATTTCCTATAGTATTCTAGTTCAATGTTACTATAATATAGTACCTTTATTTGTGCAACACTGTGTTGTTTCTTTCATGTATGATACGTAACTCTGAGACTGCTGTGTTATTGCAAGTGCTTCACACTCCTCCTAGATAAGTTTTGACTGCACACCACAGCTACCACAAGAGATCCCTGTCCCCCGAGACACTGTAACACTTATTAATAAGGGTTGCCTGGACCTGGTATAAGGTGCTAACATGATAGGTGTCCACCACACATCAGGCCCGCCTCCTACACAGGGGCAGAGAACCTGTCCCATGCTTGAACACCTGAGCCAGCAAGCTGGTAATAAGGAAAAGGGAGATGTCAGTGGCTCCCACAGGACCTATTGCGAGGAGGGACTCCTTTTTACTGAAGCCAAAGACTACAAACCTGGTGCCACTATGAGAAAGTGGTAGTGCCATAGCAGTTTAGAGCGTTTCTTCTCACTTTGGTCCATGATATCCCTCTAGCTGGGCATCTTGGCCAGGCTAAAACATGGAGTAGGTTGGTGAGCCACTTCTACTGGCCAGGAATGTCCCAGAAGGTAAAGGAATTTTGCAACTCCTCTGCCACTTGTCAGGCCAGTGGCAAGACAGGTGGCCACCCAAAAGCCCCCTTCCAAAGGTGGGGTTCCCTTTGAAAGGTAAGGATTGACATTGTCGGTCCCCTTGACCCTCCAAATGCATTAAGAAACAGATTCATACTGGTTGTAGTGGATCATGCAACCAGGTATCCTGAACAACTCCGCTGCGGACTACTACTGCCCTGCAGTAGATTGGGCCATCATTGGTATCTTTATTAGAGTGGGCTTTCTAGAGGTGTAGGGGTCAGACAGAGATACAAACTTCATGTCTGGCTACCTGAAACGTGACCTGAATGTGGTGTGACGTATAAGTTGACTACCCCATATCACCCACAAAACAATGGCCTTGTTGAGATATTCATCAAGACATTGAAAGGTATTGTTGGTGGACTCCCTGAAAAACGCAAGAGGAGATGGGATGTCTTACTTCCATGGTTGCTTGTGGCTTATAGGGAAGTGTGACATAAAGGAGTAGGTTTTTTCCCCATTGAACTTTTGTTTGGGCATCCTGTAAGGGGACCACTTTGTATTGTGAACTACGAATAAAAGAGACCTCTCAAAGAACTCAGACAGGATATTGTGGACTATGTATTTGGTCTTTACTCCAGAATGGCTGAGTACAAGGAAAAAGCATCTAAAAACCTTAAGGCCAGCCAAGAGCGCCAGAAACTCAGGTATGACCTCAAGGCTACACTGGCGGAGTTCCAACCAGGGCAGAAGGTGTGGATTTTGGAGCCTCTGGCTCCTAGAGTCCTCCAACACCAGTGGAGTGGCCCCTACCTAATCCTAGAGAGAAAAGGGGAAGTCACCAACCTGGTGGAGTTTGGCTCTTGCAGGAACCCCAAAATGGTTATCCATGTCAATCGCCTTAAACCCTGTTATGATTGAGCAGAGAGGACCATGCTCACGGTCTCTAATGAGGGACATGAAGCTTAGAGTGAACCTTTCCCTGATCTCCTCTCCAGTAACCCAAAAGGTGGCTCAGTGAAAGGAGTGGTCTTTTCAGACACCCTCACTGACCGACAGCAGACTGACTGCAAGCAAGTCTTGCAGTATGCTGAGCTCTTATCTTTGACCCCCTGGTCACACTACCTGGTGTACACATTATGTGGACACTGGGGACAGCTTACCTGTCACAAAATAAAATCTAGACAGTCTGATCATGTCAAAGAGAGCATCTAAGCTGAAGTGAGCAAGATGCTGGAAATAGGAGTCATTGAGCACTGAGAGCCCCTGGGCCAGCCCAGTCCCCAAGCACCATTCCCAGGGTGGAAAAAAAAAAAAGAAATGAGGTTTTGTGTGGGCTATAGGGGCCTCGATGCTGTTACCAAAACAGAGGCTCACTGAATTCCTAGCGCTGATGAACTGATTGACAGGTTAGGGGCAGCCAAATATCTAAGTAATTTGAATCTCACATCAGTCACTGTAGGCCTTTGAGTCGTGACTCAAACCCAAGTACTGCAGGCAAATCTGATGGGGATCTGTCACAAACGTTTGTTTGCAGTAGTACTTACAGCACTTACAACCTGTTGTTTTGGGAGATAGCATTTCCCTTTCAGACTGCAAATAGCAGAATTTTTAATCGAGCTAAGGGTCTCAGAGACGCGAGATAGCTCTGGATCAACGTCTGGTGGCATGGAAAGAAAGGAACTGATGTCAGTGTGTGGGAGTGGCACCTATATAGGCTCTGCATGTCTTTTCCAGAGCAGAATGGCATCAGTGCAGAGCCGCAATGCGCCGTCTACCTGCATGCAAAGGTATTGCTGAAAAGGTTCTAAATCTAGGATGGTGCCTGGGGAATATTCAAAATGTGAGAGATCTGCAGCTATAAGTGTCTCTCGGAAAGTAACAGTACAATTAAGTGCAATAAGAGCTCAGTTGTTAAAGTAACAAGGATGTATCCTGGGCTCAGAAGTCAATGCTTGCGCCAGTGCTGTATGATGGGTACTTCTTTTTTTAAGTTTGAAATAGAAAGTTTATTGAAGATTTATACAATATTCAAAAGATATAAATACATTTGATAACAAGAGAGAAAAGAAAACAGTAACAGTTCAATTTCCTAAAAGGTACATCATTAGAAGCAGAATGCATATATTAATACTTTAAATCGCAAAATATACATGCATATATTAAATATATCAGTAAAAAAGTTATAAACAGTATGATAAGTACAATAAAAAGTAAAGAGAAACAATTCATGGTGGTTTAGAAACCTACCCATTTCTAGGAAAATGATTACATGAAGAGTAAGCCAAAGAGTTTAGGTAATTCGTAATAGGTAACCATAACATGTTTCTTTTAATACCCAGGGACACAGGGTAAACATAAGCTCTATCCAGCCAATGGTTATAACATATGCTGTACCGCTAAGCCTGAAAGGATAATTGAGAGGAGTCCTTCCAAGTTTTTGTAATTTGTTGAAAAGCAAGAGCCAACAAATGCCACCAAGTGGAGAAAATATGGAGCCTAGAACCCTCCACAACCAACTTCTCCACCCTCAAAACCACCATTCGCACCCATCACCAACTCATACGCATCGCCAAAAGAGATCACTACAAGACACGCCTTGACAACAACTCTCAAAACAGCAAAGAACTCTTCACCATCATTAATGAACGTGCCAAAGCCAGCAACATAGAACCCTCACACACACAGCCCCTATGTGACACCCTCTCCAACCACTTCCACCACAAAATCCTGGACATCCACAACAGCTTCATACCGCACACACCCCTCACTCACCCAACCCGACCCCCACTCATGACCCCCCACCACCACACTCACCACCTGGACCCCCACCACACACGAAGAAACCAGAAAAAACATGAACTCCATCCACTCCGGATCCCCCTCCGACCCCTGTCCACATTGCATACACAACAAAGCCAGCCCAACCATCGCCCCCATACTCCGCAACATAATCAATTCCTCTTTCGACTATGCCACCTACCCAGACCCCTGGAAGCACGCGGAAATCACTGCTCCCCTAAAAAAAAAAAAAAACAGTAGATCCTCTCCAACTATCGCCCCATCTCCCTCCTCCCTTTCCCCGCCAAGGTGGACGAGAAACTAGTCAACGCCCGCCTATCCCACTTCCTCAAAGCAAACAACACTCTTGACCCCTCACAATCCAGGTTCCGCAAGAACCACAGCACGGAAACCGCCCTCAACGCATGCACTGACGACATCAGGACCAAAGTTGACAAAGGCGAGACCGTCACACTCATCCTCCTAGACCGCTCCACAGCCTTTGACACCGTCTTCCACCACACACCCCGGACACGCCTCCACAACATAGGAATTCGTCACAAAGCCTTAGACTGCCTCACCTCCTTCCACACCCACCGGACCCAGAGAGTCCGCCTCCCACCTTACCACTCCACTACTTCCAAGGTCATCTGCGGAGTCCCCCAAGGGTCCTCCCTCAGCCCACACTCTTCAACATCTACATGATCCCCTAGCCAACATCCTCCGAGCAAACAGAATCACTATCCTCTCCTACGCAGATGACACCCAACTCATCCTCTCCCTCACCCGCAACCCCACCACCACCAAAACCAACCAACACACTGCTCTCCTCGACACCGCCAACTGGATGACTACTAACCACCTCAAGCTTAACTCCAACAAAACCGAGATCATCATCTTCGGCCCCAACAAAACCACATGGGACGACTCCTGGTGGCCCACCACCCTAGGCCCAGCACCCACACCCGCAAACCACGCACGCAACCTCGGCATCATCCTAGACCCCTCCTTCTGCATGACACAGCAAATCAATGCCCTAACCTCCTCCTGCTTCCACACACTTCGCACTCTAAAAAAAATAATCCTTCAAATGGATTCCCCCAGAAACCAGGAAGACAGTCACCCATGCACTCATCAGCAGCAGACTAGAGTACGGCAACGCCCTCTACGCCGGCACCACACTGAAACGCAAACTCTAGAGAATCCAGAACACAGCCGCACGCCTCGTCCTTGGCCTTCCCCGCCACAAACGAATCTCACCACACCTCAGATCCCTTCACTGGCTCCCCATAGACAAGAGAATCACATTCAAGATCCTCATCCACGCTCACAAATCCCTCCACAACACCGGCCCAACCTACCTCAACGAAAGAGTGAACTTCCACACGCAACCTCCGATCAGCCGACCTCGCCATAGCCACAGTTCCCCGCGTCCAATGCACCACCACAGGAGGCAGGTCCTTCTCCTACCTCGCCCCCAAAACCTGGAACTCCCTCCCCACCAACCTTCGCAAAACCAAAGACCACCTGCTCTTCAGAAAGAGCCTCAAGACATGGCTGTTCGAACAGTGACCCTCCCTGACCCCCCCCCTTTTTTTGATACCCCTCCCCCTCCCAGCACCTTGAGACCCTCAAAGGTGAGTAGCGCGCTCTATAACATTTTTTTGATTGATTGATTGATTGATTCCATAATGAGGGTGAAAGTGAAATAGCCAAATCTTTCTCCCATTGTATTTCTATTGCTGATTAAGTTCTATCTGCAGGAAGAGCTGTAATTGTTTGGTAAATACTAGAAGCTGAGGCAAACTGTAGCAACAAGTTCTTAATTGGAGAGGAACAAAAACTAATGGTGCTTGCTGAACTGAGAACCATTGCTAAGAAGTATTTATAGCATGTATTAGAGCATCATATTTCTTATTAAAAGAGGATGGAAGTGAAAAAAGAAAACGTGCTTGCCCAAAAGAAAGTGGGGAATCATTGTGAAAAAGTTGGTGAACCCATTTCAACTCCTTCAAATGCCACGATTTCCAGTAAATGGTTTCATTATTCAACTTGATGAGTTTGTTGTACCAGATTGGCGAATTCAGAAATTGCACTCTGTCTCCATCATATGAAGCAAAAATAGGTTGCAGAATTTTGCATGAACTTTTCAAATTCGGAAGGGAAAGAGATGATGGGTTTTTTGAGAGAGTTAACACTTCCGGAAACGTGAAAGGAGCAACAAAGGTTTTTTCAACCTCAACCCATAAAGGTAAAAAAGTAGAAACATCTTCGGTAAATAAACAGGAAGTCTGCTTAAGAGAAAAAGCCATATGATAAGAGCGAAGCTTCGGAAAATTAACTCCTCCGTGAATTTTAGGTCTCATCAATTTTTGAAGAGACATTCTGCACCTCTTATTATTCTGTAAGAATTTTGTTAAAATGGAGTTCAATCTCTTGAAGTAATTATTTGGAATATTAATTGGAATATTTGATAAATAGAAGAGAATTATAGGAAGTAACATCATCTTTAGAGAATCTAATCTACCCTACCAGGATAGAAATAAAGGGTTCCATTTAGATATAAGAGAATCAAGGCTAGAGAATAATTGCAAGAAGTTACAAGAAATTGTATCCCGAAATGAAGGTTTAAACCATAGACCAAGATATTTAATTTTGCCATTGTTCCAGTGAAAATTGGAAGATATAAAGTCATTTCACACTTTTCTTTATTTAACTTATACCCTGAAATAGAAGCAAAATATTCTACCTCAGAAAGAAAAGAAGGAAGTGAAGATTTTGGATTTGACATAAAAAGTAAGATATCAGCATAAGCTGAAAATGTTATCTGTCCCTCTCCGAACCGAAAACCATATAAATTTGAATTAGCCTTGAGTTTCAATAAACGGGGAGCGGTGATAACGGACATCCCTGACGGACTCCTTTATGAAGTGAGACCATTTAAATAGATAGCAGCTTTAGGAGAGGAATATAATAATAAGATAAGATTAATAAATTTAGTTTCAAAGCCAAACCATGAAATGCTCTGAAAAAATAAAAAATAAAAACAATCAAAAGCTTTTTCAGCATCAAGAGCAATTTCAGAAAGTGAATCTCTATACATCACAGATTTACTTAATGTTAAAAAATAAGCGTGTGCTGTCTGATAATAGACGTCCCTTAATAAAGCCAGATTGTTCCTTTCCAATTAACTTAGGAAGAATCAATTCCAGACGCATAGCGATAATCTTGGCAAAAAATGTATAATTGAAGTTCACTAGAGATATAGGTCTATCATTCTTACAAAACTTTGGATCTTTGTTATCTTTTGGTATAAGGACAATTAAAGCCTCCTGAAAAGACCCTGCAGAAGATTTTACGTTAACAAAATAAGTGAAAAGATTAAATAATCTTGGAACTAATAATTTAGAAAAATGTAAATAGAATTCAATAGTAAAGCCATCAGGGCCAGGAGCTTTACCTTTTTTAATAAGATTTAGTGCATCCAGAATGTCTTTAATAGAGATATCATTGTCGAGAGCAGTAAACTCAGAAGAGGGAAGGAAGTACAGGTGCATTAATAGTAGATAAGTAGTCCCTAATAAACTCCCGCGTCGGAACAGACTCAGGGGTGTATAACTGTGTGAAAAAACAAATTAGTCTAAGATATCTTCATTCTTGTGTAGTAAAAGGTGGGAAGAATTATAAATAGATTCAATCCTTGCTCTATCTTTTTTTAGCACTGTACTTAAGAAGATAAGAATTAGCAATATCAGTCGAGTTTTTATTAAAAGTGAATTAAGCTTCAAGTAAGTCCTTAAAACAACTTTCAAACTTGGAAGAATAATACAAGTTTTCTAGCTGTTTAATGCGATCCATTAAGTTAAATAACTTTTTATTAGCCGTTTTCCGTTTATTGGCAACAAAAGAAATAATAAAATCCCTAGAGGCCGCTTTGAAAGCATCCCAGATAATCTGAACAGATAGCTGGGGATTATCGTTTTCTAAAATAAATTGTGTAACAAACTTCTCAAAAAGCTTAGTAAAATTAGTATTGAGAAGTAATGAGTTATTAAATCACCATCTATTACTTGGCTGTTTGTGGCATAATATCAAGATCCAAACTCACTGGAGCAGGATCCGATATTAATATGGTACCATCCTCTGAACTCAGAACATGTTGCACAAGATGCAGTGAGACAAATAAATAATCAATCCTCGATTGGGAAGAATGCACTGGAGAAAAAAAAGAGAATTCCTGTAATCTGGGGTTACACAATCTCTAAACATCTGTTAATGCTCTTTGTTCAGTCAAGGAAATAAACTGTGAAAATATGGTGGATGGTGCAAATTTAGAGTTAGATTTACGGTCAAGGAAGGGATCCATAACCATATTGCAATCGCCTCCAAAAATTAAATATTCATCTGAAAGAGTCATTAATTTAGCTAATATTTCATTCCAAAAAAGATTTATCAGGTTGGGTTGGAGCTTAAACATTAAATATAGTTAAAGGTACTTTATTAATATTCATTGAAGCTATAACCCATGTACCCCGCTCATCAGACTCTTGAGAAAAATCAGAAATATTCAAAGCTTTATGACAGTATAGTAACCCCATTTCTTTTCCCCGTACCTGGAGAGGCAAAAACATGACCCACCCATTGTCTTTTAAGTTTGGCCACCTCAGCACTTGTTATATGAGCCTCTTGTAACAGGGCAGTATCAGCTTTACATTTTAAAATATGAGTTAAAACTCTTTGACGTTTTATTGGGGATCCCAAACCTTTAACATTCCATGAAAGAAATCTAATTGTCATTTAATATAAAAACTAAGTAATATGATCATGAGAGTAATGCATATAGACCACCTATTAGTATGCAGAAATTGAACCAAAAGAAAATATTTAGTGTACAGAAAGTGAAGAATAGAGGGATAAACAAGTGAACAAAGAGAAGAAAGAGAGGGAAGAGAAGATATAATCAAAGAAAACAAAGAGAATGTAATATAGAAGAAAACATTAAAACCACAGAAAGAACATTGAACGGATAATAAAAACATACTTATGAGACAAAAACAACATGAGGGTGGTGAAAACAGAAAGGGAGGACGACGCAACCCTCACTCCATAACCGCATACACGGAAGGGAAGGGAGATCTGACCACACAGGTTGCAACCACAAAAGACGGGCACACTGAATGCATAAAAGATCTAAAAAGAGAGAAACAAAGGAAACATTTAAGTCTCTTAAATAATCGAACACTATTAAGATTACATTGAACCAGCAAAAGGGCACATCCCTTAAATAGGCGCAAGATAAAAGGAAAAAACAAATAATTTAATAATCAAGTCTCTGATAATTTGGAAATGTCCATTGTTTCACCTCTACAAGAGTCAATAAACCGTTGAAGTAATACTGGGTCCTCATATGTTGTAGTCTTATTGTTGTATGTCACTTTGAACAAGCACGGATGAAAAAGACCATACCGAGCATTAAGCGACTTCAATGCTGGACGCATATCTAGAAATTTCTTCTGTTTGTCTGCCGGCCACTTAGCATAATCTTGAGCAAAAAAAAAGATTGGACCCTGACCACGTGATCCGACCTTCAGCTCTTGCTGCTCTGAGAACCTTCAGCAAGTCTCTATACTCCCAAAAATGCAGTATTATTCCTCTCGGTTTCCTTGACGTCAAATCCAAATGTGAAGGATGACCAAGCCTATGTGTTCGTTGTATACTCATAACAGGAGAAATAGGCAGGCCCAGAATCTTGGGCAAAAATGATTGAAAGAAAGATAAAGGGTCCGAACCTTCAACTCCTTCATGAAGTCCATAAATACGTAGATTATTCCTGCGGTTCCGATTTTCTATATCCTCTGCAAGCTTTTTCAGCACGGCAACTTCAGATTGTAAAGATTGTATCGATGTAACTGAATCCTCAAGCACTTCCACTCTTCGTTCCACACAAGAGACTCTGTTCTCCACAAGAGACCATTTGTCGTCCAATATTTGTAATTTTATATTGGTATCCTCCATATAAGGTTTAAGCGCTCTTATTTCCACAAGAATTAATTCCATAGATAAGGTATCTAATACCTCAATAGGGGATGGAGGATCCTTTTTAGCTCTCTTATTTGTGGATGTCGAGACCGTTACCGGAAGCTTAGACTAAACTTTATAAGCAAGAGCAGGAGGAGAAACAGGTGTTGAAGGTGTAAAATCGAGAGAAGTAGCTCCTGTACTTTCCATATTTGATAAAGGAACAAAGGAGTTTGATAGAGGAATATTATCAGGATTTTTATTACACTGTACTTTATTAGTCAATTGAAGGTTCCTGGATCTGCCCATAAGCAAAAATATATAATTCTGCCCAAAATGTCATAAAGTATATACTTTATAAAGTAAAGGTTCAGATCAGAGAGAGTAGAACGAAAAAACAAAGTAAAGCTGGACAAAATTGCTCCAAAAAGTAAGGCACAATGAGCAGAGAGCATAAAAACCTACACCTGTAGGTAAAAAAATGCAAAAAAAAAAAAGTCTTTCAGGCATCGAAGCATACTCAAAAAGGAGAATTGTGAGGTAAGAAGAAAAAACAAAATGGCGGCTGCAATGAAAATCCACACACGACCGCCATAAAAATCATCAAAGAGGGTTCAAAAATACTTCTGAAGTCCTTTCAAGGGGCATACTTCAATCCAGGCATGTTCCCTCGAGTTCTCCCAACTGCAGGGACATAAAATATGCTCAAATGTATCTGCCGGCTCTCCTGACTCACGTTGCGGAGCTCAGCAGAAGGCGGCCATCCTCGAACGGTGTCAAGCCACGCTCCCTACGATGGGTACTTCTAACTGCAGATTCCTCAACTTACGAATATGCCCCAGGTATCCGTCTGGATTTGAAAAATTCATAGCAGTACTTGTGTGTGCCGGTAGGTGGCTTGCAGCGCCTCATCAGTCATTCCGCCCCAGAAGTGACGAGTATATAAGCTCCACCTAGATGTGCTGACATCAGTTTTCCTTCTGCGCCCTCAGATATGGGTCCAGACCTACTCCTTGGTCTTTTTTTGATCCTTTTTTCTCAATTCTTTCAACAGAGTTCAAGCTGTGTAAGCACTGTCTCAAATAGGCAGAGCCTTGTGAAGTGCATTTATGGTGCTTGCTGTTGGAGCATACCACCAGCACCTGTGACAACTACACTCAGATAAATTTCCAAGCCATAATGGCCTGTGAGGTGAAGTTGTAGTTTGTCAAACAGAAGGCTCCCCACTGTGACCAGTTGAAAGGAAGATTCTGTTCCTGCGGCAGATCATTGTCCCAGTCGAAGTCTTCGGCTAAGTCCAGAAAAGAGTATAAGAAATGGAAATCAGCCTCTTCATTCCTCTCACACTCCAGAGAAGGAGCAAGGGTTTCACCATGCCGTGTGTTCTCACTCCCAATCTCCATCAGAGCAGACTCAAAGTCTAGACTTTATGCTACACAGATTTTCAGGTCCGTGGGTGACGTCGCAAGAGGATGCCATGGAGGGCTTTTTCAGTACTTTACCCATTTGTTTAGGCACACCTTTTGCCCCAAAAATGCATAGGGGTCTCTCCAGTCAGTGTTCCACTGTTTGGCCCACCTTTTGCACCATATGTGCCCCTTTGACCCACATCCGATTCTGCAGCAGGTTTGATGCTGACTTTGGTTCCGGCACCACCTGCAATGCAGATCCCATTTGCATTGATGCCAGAGGAGGATTTACAGTCAATTGTGCTTTCTGACAGAATCCACCTCGACCAAGGCTGCCCTCAGTTCCTATTAGAACTCAGCTTACCAGCAATCCCTCTGATTCTGACTCTTTGCCCTTAATATGTATTATGGGCCAAACTTTGCGCAGTCATTTCAGCACTCATTGAGGCAATGACAATTTTGATGTGACAGATTATTTTGTCCCCCAATATGGTGAGGAAAACTGGTATGACATTATTTGAAGGGTGGCAGAAGTAGTGGACCTACTACGTCCCACCAAAACAGTTTTTAAAAGAAGAACCCAAGCAAGAGAACTTCAGTTCCCATCATGCATCTGCACAGAAAGTGACATCAGTGGATTTCTCATCATCTCTGCACAGGAAGTGATATTACTAGTTTACCACCAAAAACAGTGTATAAAAGAAGAGGACCTCATTTCCAATCATCCACCTGCACACCCCTTGCCACTATCTGCACTCCTCCTGCCTCCTCCCAGGACCTATTTATTGGTTTCCGCAGCACAGAGAAGATGCCAAAGGCAAGCATGTCTGTTTCCGTTCGTGCTTGGACTGCGCCAAACACCAGGAACCCCTACACACTACTACCTGCTGCATTCTTCTGTGCTCTCAACCCCTGCCACCACTTGGCACATTGCTACCATATGACTGAGGGAGCATTCACATGAACCTCCTGCACCTTCTCATGCACTGCCATACCAGACACCCACCATTCCTGCACCAACTGCACCCCACTCACTCACATAAATCAGCCTCCTGTTCACACAGGCAAATTACTACCTACTCAACATGCCACACTCGCATGCATCCTCAACACCCACCTGTAGGAAGCTGGACTTTTACGCATTGGGCCAATGTAAGGGCACATTATCAAAAAGTCCAGATGATCCCTATTTAGTTTTGCAGGCTTTTTTTTTTTAACAAACCCAAGAGCTCTATTTGTGGTAGTGTGGTCAAGCAGGTTAGGCTTACCAGAGAGGAATGTTAAGCATTTGTTGCACTCAGTGAATCAAATAAATGTTAAACACACTCAGGAAAGATATCCAACAAAAAATCATAAAAGTAACACACATTTTAAACTAGATCATCAAGTCAGGTAAGTACTTTCAGAGTTATCGATTTTAGAAGGAAACATTAAAAATACACAAATAACAGATTGTGAGGCATGTGCCTTGAACGGGGTAATGCTTTTATATCAAAGAAAAGACATTTACTGCATAGGGGTACTTGTAGACAGAGTTCGGGGTGCCCTGTGGAACTTAAGGTGTTAGGAGGGGCCAAGGTATAATAAGCCACCAGCAGTTTGGGTTTACCTACCATGACTTGTCTGGGTACAGAGGTGCTGGTCGGGTTGGTAGCCTCAAACGCTAGAACATAGTTAACAATGGGCACCTGTGAACACAGACTGCAAGGGGGGATTTGGGGACAAGGCTGGCAGAACCCCAAGGAGGGTGGCTCGTGGGGTTCTTTGTAGCAAGGGGTCACAGTGGGTTGGCATGAACTCAAGCTGTTGGGCTTGGGTTCAGAGGTGTTGTCCGGCTAGTCATTCACGTTGGAGGCAAACGTGCTTCTTGGGTTTGACCTGCAGAAGGGAAGAAAACCACAATGGCAAGGCTTCATCAGTCCTGAGGATTCATGTCATGCATTTTGGTTTTGGCAGCGGGGGTCTGGACTGGACTCTCAACAAGCCTTGGTCGATGTAGGGTACTCTGGTACCCAGGGTATTGATGCAGGGGGGCTCCTTGAGGGTCTAGCATCTTGAAACCTGGCAGAGAGATGGGGATGACCACTAGAGTCTCAAAAGCCTTCTCTTGGCATGATGCTTCCTCAGTGGGCCCATTGACCTGCATAAAAAATGTACCAGGCAGATGCGGTCGGTGCCTGCAGTTAAAGGGGGGATGGCTCCTCCACTCCAAGGTGATGCTAGCTGGTTGGCAAAGCATTGAAGCCATCTTAAAGACTTGTACTGGACACTGGTCATCACGAAAGACCCAGCTACATGATGGCTCCACTGTTTGGTATCAAACACCTTGTCTTAATAAATCCATACTGATACCAGTATTGGATCTATAATCACATGCACACAGAAGGCACCCTACAGGTGTCCCCTGAAAACCTACCATGTTCTGTGTGCTGGCTGGCTGGTATCAACCAGCCTGCCACCACAGATGAACTTCCGACCCCCTGCAGGTGAGAGCCTGCGCTCTGAGGCCAGAAACAATGCCTCCTCTGGAGGAAGGTGATCATACCTTCAGCTTCATGGCTAGTGATTTAGCATATCTGATCCAGGGGCTTCAAAGCCCCTGCTGCCTTTCATATGCAACCCTGGCTTCGCCCAGTCCACGGGAACGCGACCGCCTGACCTGAGGTTCATTTAACGCCAGAGTAGGCAGGAAATTAGTTATTGATGAGGCATATTTCACTTCTAGGCTAGTCACACCCCTAAGGTGGACTACCTGAAGTTAACACTTGAGGAAGGGTTCCACCTACTTGCTTTTGGTGGAACTAGGAACTATTTGTCAGGAAAGTACCCACAGGAAGTGACATCTAGGGGTGTAGTCATCCCACTGGCTGCTACCCTACACTCCACTTAACACCCCTAAATTCAGTTTTTGCAGCCCTCCTGACAACAGGAGCTTAGATTTGTCTACCTAGGAACAGAAGAAGGACCGAAAGGAACTGACCCAAGAACTGTGGCCCAGCACCGCAATTGGCGCCAAACCCTGCCTGAATGCTGCTCTCCTGACAATTGCAAGACACTGGCAACAGTATTGGGGTATGGTTCCGACATGGTTGATACCAAACATGCCCAGGAGTTACCATTGTGTGTCCAGTACTCCAGTAAAATAACTTCCCCGCTCTTACGAAGTCCAGGGAAATGGAGCTGGAGTTCATAGGGGCACCTCTGCTCATGTAGGGGTGCCCGCAGACACAGGTACGTGCACCCTGCCCTGTTGGCTAGGATGGCCTACCATAGGGGTAACTTACAGTGCGGTGACCTGTAGTGAAAGGGTGCATGCAGCTTTTCAAGCAGGCTGCAATGGCAGGCCTGCAGACACATTTTGGAGGGCAAATACATGCTGCAGCCCATGGGGTACCTCTAGTGTCCCAATGCCAAGGATTCCTATGTACCATAGGAGGCTGGCTTGGCCTGTAGTGGGTACCAATGGTACTTATGCCAGGTCCAGTTCTCCCTTATTAGTAGAGTAGTAGTGTCCTAGCAGCTTAGGCTGATAGAGGTAACTATAGCAGAGCAGCCAAGGCTGAACTAGAAGACATGCAAAGCTCATGCAATACCACTTATGTCATATAGGTACTATATCATAAGAAAGACAATACTCATAGTTACTAAAAATAAAGGTACTTTATTTTAGTGACAATGTGCCAAAACTATCTCAGAGGATATACTCCCTTAGGAGGTAAGTAACATTCACAAAATATACACAACTAACCAAATCAGGTACGTAAAACAGTCAGAAAGTAGTGCAAACATTGTAGAACACAATAAGATGCAATAGACCTAGGGGCAACCCAAACCATACACTAAGAAAACGGAGTGCGAACCACGAGTGTAGTGTGTAGAGGGTCACTGGGAGTGTAAGAAAACACTAAGGGTGTAAAGGAGACCCCACCCCAAGACCCTGGAAAGTAGGAGTAAAGTACTACTATTTCCCCAGAAACGCACTAAAGTCGTGATAAAGGATTTTGTAATGACCACAACAGACTGCAAAGCACTGAAGACTGATTCCTGGACCTGAAGACCTGCAAAGGAAGGAGACCAAGTCCAAGAGTTGCTAAAGTGTGCAGGGGGCGGGCAGGAGCCCACTAAACCCCAGATGAAGGTGCAAAATGGCTGCCTCTAGTTGGAAGAAGCTGCAGGTTTTGCAACAACGAAAGGAGGTCCAAAGAATGACCAATGCAGCTATGCTGTGTATACCTTAATGGGTGTACATAAAAACCAGAGCACAAAGCAAAGCTCGGGTGAAAAAGTAGAGTTTGAGTCTGGAATATTGGCCCATCCTACCAAGAGAAAGCGCAAGATAGCTGGGAAACCAGCTTCCAAACAGATGCCAGATCAGGTAACTTCTCCTTCGGGAGAAGACCTGTCAGCCCCAGAGGGAACTGAGCCCTTGGAGCTTGAGCAGAGCTCTGGGTCCCATGGGGACCCTCTTTGGAGGATCTGTGCCAGGGTGTAGGAAAGTACCTCTTCTTGGCATGGTTACCCCCACTTTTTGACTGTGGTCAATGTGCTTAGACTGTTTTCACTAGGATCCTGCTATCCAGGACCCCAGTGAGTGTGCTCTCTCCTCTACATTTGGTTATCTTGGTACCCTGTAGACCCCACAATTGGCATACTGGTGTACCCCTGTAAGTCCCTAGTATATGGTTCTTAGGTACCCAGGGCATTGGTACACCAGGGGTCTCCCATGGGGTGCAGCATATATTATGTGGCCTATGGGAGCCTATGCAAACTGTCTCTGCAGGCCTGCCATTTGCACCCTTTCACTGCTGGTCACTGCACCAGGTCACTGCAAGTCACCCCATGGTTAGTCCTTTCAGCCCTGAGGGCAGGGGGCCGGTCCCAGTGTGTGTGGACACCCCTGCAAGAGCAGAGGTAGCCCTACAAACTCCAGTTCCAATTCCCTGGACTTCTTAAGTTCGGGGAAGCCATTTTAGCTATGTACTGGCCATAGGTCACTACCTATGGTCCAGCTGCATAATGGTAACTCTGAACCTAGGTATCAAACATGTTGTAATCATACCCCAATACTGATGCCAGGATTGATGGCATCATTCCAAATACTCTGGGGACACCTTAGAAGACCCCTCCAGTATTCCTCCTACCAGACTTCCAGGGCCTGCGAGCAGACCACGCTGTTGCAGCCCCTCAGACAGGATTCTGCCCTCCTGCTGCTTGACCAGCTCAGAACAAATTATTTCCTGTTGGAGATGGGTAAAAGCTCCTCTACTTTGGAAATAGATATTACATGGCTGGGGAGGTGTAGCCTCCCCACACCCTTCGGGCTTGCTTTGAGGGGCAAATTTGGTGTTCTCCTTGCAAAATCCAGTTTGCACCAGCCTAGTGACCCCAGGTCCCTGCTCTGGTGCAAAGCTACACAAAGGAAAGGGGAGTGACCACTCCACTGTGTATCACCATCACAGTGATGGTGCGCAAAGCTCCTCCAGGTGGCCTCTTGATTCTGGCATCTTGAAACCACTGTGGGAAGAGGCCCCTTGGAGCATCTGAGTGGTCAGGTTAGGCAGATGACATCAGTGATAGGTGGTCACCTTGCAAAGTGATCAGGCCCCTTTATGGACAATTTAGGGACCATCTTGCAGCTAGGTCCCCAGATTTGTGGTGCACGACGCCACCAGGACTCCTCCGCAACAATCTCTTCTGCTCCTGGCCACCAGAACCACCGCTGGACTCTACAGGAATCGAACAAGCCTACAACACTGAGACAACCTTGCCTTGCAACATTGTTTCTGCGGCTCCTGTCAGCACATTGCAGCATTTCCATGGCTGTGCATCCTCTTGGGTCGTCAAGACTTCAGCTGCACCAAAGAAGCAAGAAGGAATCTCCTTTGGAGTGAAGGAGTCATTCCCCTGCATCTGCAGGCACTAAGGCAACGGCGTCCTGCTGCTGAGATCTGCTGTCCTCCGGACCTGCGAAGATTCTCCAACACTGGTCGTGGTTCTGAGGGGGTCCCCTGGGTCCTCTCTGCCTTGTGTTCAACTTGGGAGACAGTGAGCCTTTGCCTCTTTCTCTAGGACAGAATCCCTGGCAACCAAGGCATGTTGACTCCTGCTTTGAGGGATCTTCAGGCTCCAAGTAGCCCTGCCCCCCCCACCCCCCAGCACTCTACCCCTGCAAGGACAGTCTCTTCTCTGATACTCCAGTGACGTGGGACTCCTCTTCAGGTGTGCTGCCTGGGCCTCACTGTGACTTACCGTGCCTTCTGGCAGTGGGTTTGGTCATGGGGGCTATGACTGTTTCTGCTGGCTCTCCTGTCTTCTTAGGGTCAGCTTTGACTCCCCTCGAAGGGTTGAGTCCCCAGGACCTTGCTGGCCCTCTTCCGCCCTGCAAATCATCTTCATCTCCAATTTGCATTTGCTTGTTGGTGGTCCTGCTGACCACTGACCTGTCTGCAATCCGGTGACTATCGAGGGACAGCTCCTAGATGACTAAAGGGACTCCTCTGCAGCTCCTGGACTTCAGCCATTGTCTCTGGCCCCATCTGGACAATCCTGCGTGGACAGGACTTCTGTCCCTTTCTTTTACAGGTCCTCTTCATCTGGAATCCATTGAGTTCCACCGGTTTGGTCCTGTTCTTGCATTGTTTCTATTCTAAGTCCCCATGCTGGCCAAGGAGACGACCAGGAAACCTTCCTCTGCTCTCCTGGTCACTAGGAGTCTTCTAGATACTCACCTCTTGGGGTTCCATACTCTTCCTTCCTTGCTTAACAACTCCATATCCTCTGGTAGGGGACCCATTCTTACATTCCACTATTTTAGTATATGGTTTGCCCCCCCACAGGGCCCTTGCTGTTTCTAATGTTTTTATGCTAATTCCGAGTACTTACCTGTGTATATTTTGTATGTACTTATCTCCAGAGAGGGGGATTTCCTATAGTATTCTAGTTCAATGTTACTATAATATAGTACCTTTATTTGTGCAACACTGTGTTGTTTCTTTCATGTATGATACGTAACTCTGAGACTGCTGTGTTATTGCAAGTGCTTCACACTCCTCCTAGATAAGTTTTGACTGCACACCACAGCTACCACAAGAGATCCCTGTCCCCCGAGACACTGTAACACTTATTAATAAGGGTTGCCTGGACCTGGTATAAGGTGCTAACATGATAGGTGTCCACCACACATCAGGCCCGCCTCCTACACAGGGGCAGAGAACCTGTCCCATGCTTGAACACCTGAGCCAGCAAGCTGGTAATAAGGAAAAGGGAGATGTCAGTGGCTCCCACAGGACCTATTGCGAGGAGGGACTCCTTTTTACTGAAGCCAAAGACTACAAACCTGGTGCCACTATGAGAAAGTGGTAGTGCCATAGCAGTTTAGAGCGTTTCTTCTCACTTTGGTCCATGATATCCCTCTAGCTGGGCATCTTGGCCAGGCTAAAACATGGAGTAGGTTGGTGAGCCACTTCTACTGGCCAGGAATGTCCCAGAAGGTAAAGGAATTTTGCAACTCCTCTGCCACTTGTCAGGCCAGTGGCAAGACAGGTGGCCACCCAAAAGCCCCCTTCCAAAGGTGGGGTTCCCTTTGAAAGGTAAGGATTGACATTGTCGGTCCCCTTGACCCTCCAAATGCATTAAGAAACAGATTCATACTGGTTGTAATGGATCATGCAACCAGGTATCCTGAACAACTCCGCTGCGGACTACTACTGCCCTGCAGTAGATTGGGCCATCATTGGTATCTTTATTAGAGTGGGCTTTCTAGAGGTGTAGGGGTCAGACAGAGATACAAACTTCATGTCTGGCTACCTGAAACGTGACCTGAATGTGGTGTGACGTATAAGTTGACTACCCCATATCACCCACAAAACAATGGCCTTGTTGAGATATTCATCAAGACATTGAAAGGTATTGTTGGTGGACTCCCTGAAAAACGCAAGAGGAGATGGGATGTCTTACTTCCATGGTTGCTTGTGGCTTATAGGGAAGTGTGACATAAAGGAGTAGGTTTTTTCCCCATTGAACTTTTGTTTGGGCATCCTGTAAGGGGACCACTTTGTATTGTGAACTACGAATAAAAGAGACCTCTCAAAGAACTCAGACAGGATATTGTGGACTATGTATTTGGTCTTTACTCCAGAATGGCTGAGTACAAGGAAAAAGCATCTAAAAACCTTAAGGCCAGCCAAGAGCGCCAGAAACTCAGGTATGACCTCAAGGCTACACTGGCGGAGTTCCAACCAGGGCAGAAGGTGTGGATTTTGGAGCCTCTGGCTCCTAGAGTCCTCCAACACCAGTGGAGTGGCCCCTACCTAATCCTAGAGAGAAAAGGGGAAGTCACCAACCTGGTGGAGTTTGGCTCTTGCAGGAACCCCAAAATGGTTATCCATGTCAATCGCCTTAAACCCTGTTATGATTGAGCAGAGAGAACCATGCTCACGGTCTCTAATGAGGGACATGAAGCTTAGAGTGAACCTTTCCCTGATCTCCTCTCCAGTAACCCAAAAGGTGGCTCAGTGAAAGGAGTGGTCTTTTCAGACACCCTCACTGACCGACAGCAGACTGACTGCAAGCAAGTCTTGCAGTATGCTGAGCTCTTATCTTTGACCCCCTGGTCACACTACCTGGTGTACACATTATGTGGACACTGGGGACAGCTTACCTGTCACAAAATAAAATCTAGACAGTCTGATCATGTCAAAGAGAGCATCTAAGCTGAAGTGAGCAAGATGCTGGAAATAGGAGTCATTGAGCACTGAGAGCCCCTGAGCCAGCCCAGTCCCCAAGCACCATTCCCAGGGTGGAAAACAAAAAAAAGATATGAGGTTTTGTGTGGGCTATAGGGGCCTCGATGCTGTTACCAAAACAGAGGCTCACTGAATTCCTAGCGCTGATGAACTGATTGACAGGTTAGGGGCAGCCAAATATCTAAGTAATTTGAATCTCACATCAGTCACTGTAGGCCTTTGAGTCGTGACTCAAACCCAAGTACTGCAGGCAAATCTGATGGGGATCTGTCACAAACGTTTGTTTGCAGTAGTACTTACAGCACTTACAACCTGTTGTTTTGGGAGATAGCATTTCCCTTTCAGACTGCAAATAGCAGAATTTTTAATCGAGCTAAGGGTCTCAGAGACGCGAGATAGCTCTGGATCAACGTCTGGTGGCATGGAAAGAAAGGAACTGATGTCAGTGTGTGGGAGTGGCAACTATATAGGCTCTGCATGTCTTTTCCAGAGCAGAATGGCATCAGTGCAGAGCCGCAATGCGCCGTCTACCTGCATGCAAAGGTATTGCTGAAAAGGTTCTAAATCTAGGATGGTGCCTGGGGAATATTCAAAATGTGAGAGATCTGCAGCTATAAGTGTCTCTCGGAAAGTAACAGTACAATTAAGTGCAATAAGAGCTCAGTTGTTAAAGTAACAAGGATGTATCCTGGGCTCAGAAGTCAATGCTTGCGCCAGTGCTGTATGATGGGTACTTCTTTTTTTAAGTTTGAAATAGAAAGTTTATTGAAGATTTATACAATATTCAAAAGATATAAATACATTTGATAACAAGAGAGAAAAGAAAACAGTAACAGTTCAATTTCCTAAAAGGTACATCATTAGAAGCAGAATGCATATATTAATACTTTAAATCGCAAAATATACATGCATATATTAAATATATCAGTAAAAAAGTTATAAACAGTATGATAAGTACAATAAAAAGTAAAGAGAAACAATTCATGGTGGTTTAGAAACCTACCCATTTCTAGGAAAATGATTACATGAAGAGTAAGCCAAAGAGTTTAGGTAATTCGTAATAGGTAACCATAACATGTTTCTTTTAATACCCAGGGACACAGGGTAAACATAAGCTCTATCCAGCCAATGGTTATAACATATGCTGTACCGCTAAGCCTGAAAGGATAATTGAGAGGAGTCCTTCCAAGTTTTTGTAATTTGTTGAAAAGCAAGAGCCAACAAATGCCACCAAGTGGAGAAAATATGGAGCCTAGAACCCTCCACAACCAACTTCTCCACCCTCAAAACCACCATTCGCACCCATCACCAACTCATACGCATCGCCAAAAGAGATCACTACAAGACACGCCTTGACAACAACTCTCAAAACAGCAAAGAACTCTTCACCATCATTAATGAACGTGCCAAAGCCAGCAACATAGAACCCTCACACACACAGCCCCTATGTGACACCCTCTCCAACCACTTCCACCACAAAATCCTGGACATCCACAACAGCTTCATACCGCACACACCCCTCACTCACCCAACCCGACCCCCACTCATGACCCCCCCCACCACACTCACCACCTGGACCCCCACCACACACGAAGAAACCAGAAAAAACATGAACTCCATCCACTCCGGATCCCCCTCCGACCCCTGTCCACATTGCATACACAACAAAGCCAGCCCAACCATCGCCCCCATACTCCGCAACATAATCAATTCCTCTTTCGACTATGCCACCTACCCAGACCCCTGGAAGCACGCGGAAATCACTGCTCTCCTAAAAAAAAAAAAAAACAGTAGATCCTCTCCAACTATCGCCTCATCTCCCTCCTCCCTTTCCCCGCCAAGGTGGACGAGAAACTAGTCAGCGCCCGCCTATCCCACTTCCTCAAAGCAAACAACACTCTTGACCCCTCACAATCCAGGTTCCGCAAGAACCACAGCACGGAAACCGCCCTCAACGCATGCACTGACGACATCAGGACCAAAGTTGACAAAGGCGAGACCGTCACACTCATCCTCCTAGACCGCTCCACAGCCTTTGACACCGTCTTCCACCACACACCCCGGACACGCCTCCACAACATAGGAATTCGTCACAAAGCCTTAGACTGCCTCACCTCCTTCCACACCCACCGGACCCAGAGAGTCCGCCTCCCACCTTACCACTCCACTACTTCCAAGGTCATCTGCGGAGTCCCCCAAGGGTCCTCCCTCAGCCCACACTCTTCAACATCTACATGATCCCCTAGCCAACATCCTCCGAGCAAACAGAATCACTATCCTCTCCTACGCAGATGACACCCAACTCATCCTCTCCCTCACCCGCAACCCCACCACCACCAAAACCAACCAACACACTGCTCTCCTCGACACCGCCAACTGGATGACTACTAACCACCTCAAGCTTAACTCCAACAAAACCGAGATCATCATCTTCGGCCCCAACAAAACCACATGGGACGACTCCTGGTGGCCCACCACCCTAGGCCCAGCACCCACCCCCGCAAACCACGCACGCAACCTCGGCATCATCCTAGACCCCTCCTTCTCCATGACACAGCAAATCAATGCCCTAACCTCCTCCTGCTTCCACACACTTCGCACTCTAAAAAAAATAATCCTTCAAATGGATTCCCCCAGAAACCAGGAAGACAGTCACCCATGCACTCATCAGCAGCAGACTAGAGTACGGCAACGCCCTCTACGCCGGCACCACACTCAAACGCAAACTCTAGAGAATCCAGAACACAGCCGCACGCCTCGTCCTTGGCCTTCCCCGCCACAAACGAATCTCACCACACCTCAGATCCCTTCACTGGCTCCCCATAGACAAGAGAATCACATTCAAGATCCTCATCCACGCTCACAAATCCCTCCACAACACCGGCCCAACCTACCTCAACGAAAGAGTGAACTTCCACACGCAACCTCCGATCAGCCGACCTCGCCATAGCCACAGTTCCCCGCGTCCAATGCACCACCACAGGAGGCAGGTCCTTCTCCTACCTCGCCCCCAAAACCTGGAACTCCCTCCCCACCAACCTTCGCAAAACCAAAGACCACCTGCTCTTCAGAAAGAGCCTCAAGACATGGCTGTTCGAACAGTGACCCTCCCTGACCCCCCCCCTTTTTTTGATACCCCTCCCCCTCCCAGCACCTTGAGACCCTCAAAGGTGAGTAGCGCGCTCTATAACATTTTTTTGATTGATTGATTGATTGATTGATTCCATAATGAGGGTGAAAGTGAAATAGCCAAATCTTTCTCCCATTGTATTTCTATTGCTGATTAAGTTCTATCTGCAGGAAGAGCTGTAATTGTTTGGTAAATACTAGAAGCTGAGGCAAACTGTAGCAACAAGTTCTTAATTGGAGAGGAACAAAAACTAATGGTGCTTGCTGAACTGAGAACCATTGCTAAGAAGTATTTATAGCATGTATTAGAGCATCATATTTCTTATTAAAAGAGGATGGAAGTGAAAAAAGAAAACGTGCTTGCCCAAAAGAAAGTGGGGAATCATTGTCAAAAAGTTGGTGAACCCATTTCAACTCCTTCAAATGCCACGATTTCCAGTAAATGGTTTCATTATTCAACTTGATGAGTTTGTTGTACCAGATTGGCGAATTCAGAAATTGCACTCTGTCTCCATCATATGAAGCAAAAATAGGTTGCAGAATTTTGCATGAACTTTTCAAATTCGGAAGGGAAAGAGATGATGGGTTTTTTGAGAGAGTTAACACTTCCGGAAACGTGAAAGGAGCAACAAAGGTTTTTTCAACCTCAACCCATAAAGGTAAAAAAGTAGAAACATCTTCGGTAAATAAACAGGAAGTCTGCTTAAGAGAAAAAGCCATATGATAAGAGCGAAGCTTCGGAAAATTAACTCCTCCGTGAATTTTAGGTCTCATCAATTTTTGAAGAGACATTCTGCACCTCTTATTATTCCGTAAGAATTTTGTTAAAATGGAGTTCAATCTCTTGAAGTAATTATTTGGAATATTAATTGGAATATTTGATAAATAGAAGAGAATTATAGGAAGTAACATCATCTTTAGAGAATCTAATCTACCCTACCAGGATAGAAATAAAGGGTTCCATTTAGATATAAGAGAATCAAGGCTAGAGAATAATTGCAAGAAGTTACAAGAAATTGTATCCCGAAATGAAGGTTTAAACCATAGACCAAGATATTTAATTTTGCCATTGTTCCAGTGAAAATTGGAAGATATAAAGTCATTTCACACTTTTCTTTATTTAACTTATACCCTGAAATAGAAGCAAAATATTCTACCTCAGAAAGAAAAGAAGGAAGTGAAGATTTCGGATTTGACATAAAAAGTAAGATATCAGCATAAGCTGAAAATGTTATCTGTCCCTCTCCGAACCGAAAACCATATAAATTTGAATTAGCCTTGAGTTTCAATAAACGGGGAGCGGTGATAACGGACATCCCTGACGGACTCCTTTATGAAGTGAGACCATTTAAATAGATAGCAGCTTTAGGAGAGGAATATAATAATAAGATAAGATTAATAAATTTAGTTTCAAAGCCAAACCATGAAATGCTCTGAAAAAATAAAAAATAAAAACAATCAAAAGCTTTTTCAGCATCAAGAGCAATTTCAGAAAGTGAATCTCTATACATCACAGATTTACTTAATGTTAAAAAATAAGCGTGTGCTGTCTGATAATAGACGTCCCTTAATAAAGCCAGATTGTTCCTTTCCAATTAACTTAGGAAGAATCAATTCCAGACGCATAGCGATAATCTTGGCAAAAAATGTATAATTGAAGTTCACTAGAGATATAGGTCTATCATTCTTACAAAACTTTGGATCTTTGTTATCTTTTGGTATAAGGACAATTAAAGCCTCCTGAAAAGACCCTGCAGAAGATTTTACGTTAACAAAATAAGTGAAAAGATTAAATAATCTTGGAACTAATAATTTAGAAAAATGTAAATAGAATTCAATAGTAAAGCCATCAGGGCCAGGAGCTTTACCTTTTTTAATAAGATTTAGTGCATCCAGAATGTCTTTAATAGAGATATCATTGTCGAGAGCAGTAAACTCAGAAGAGGGAAGGAAGTACAGGTGCATTAATAGTAGATAAGTAGTCCCTAATAAACTCCCGCGTCGGAACAGACTCAGGGGTGTATAACTGTGTGAAAAAACAAATCAGTCTAAGATATCTTCATTCTTGTGTAGTAAAAGGTGGGAAGAATTATAAATAGATTCAATCCTTGCTCTATCTTTTTTTAGCACTGTACTTAAGAAGATAAGAATTAGCAATATCAGTCGAGTTTTTATTAAAAGTGAATTAAGCTTCAAGTAAGTCCTTAAAACAACTTTCAAACTTGGAAGAATAATACAAGTTTTCTAGCTGTTTAATGCGATCCATTAAGTTAAATAACTTTTTATTAGCCGTTTTCCGTTTATTGGCAACAAAAGAAATAATAAAATCCCTAGAGGCCGCTTTGAAAGCATCCCAGATAATCTGAACAGATAGCTGGGGATTATTGTTTTCTAAAATAAATTGTGTAACAAACTTCTCAAAAAGCTTAGTAAAATTTGTATTGAGAAGTAATGAGTTATTAAATCACCATCTATTACTTGGCTGTTTGTGGCATAATATCAAGATCCAAACTCACTGGAGCAGGATCCGATATTAATATGGTACCATCCTCTGAACTCAGAACATGTTGCACAAGATGCAGTGAGACAAATAAATAATCAATCCTCGATTGGGAAGAATGCACTGGAGAAAAAAAAGAGAATTCCTGTAATCTGGGGTTACACAATCTCTAAACATCTGTTAATGCTCTTTGTTCAGTCATGGAAATAAACTGTGAAAATATGGTGGATGGTGCAAATTTAGAGTTAGATTTACGGTCAAGGAAGGGATCCATAACCATATTGCAATCACCTCCAAAAATTAAATAATCATCTGAAAGAGTCATTAATTTAGCTAATATTTCATTCCAAAAAGATTTATCAGGTTGGGTTGGAGCTTAAACATTAAATATAGTTAAAGGTACTTTATTAATATTCATTGAAGCTATAACCCATGTACCCCGCTCATCAGACTCTTGAGAAAAATCAGAAATATTCAAAGCTTTATGACAGTATAGTAACCCCATTTCTTTCCCCCGTACCTGGAGAGGCAAAAACATGACCCACCCATTGTCTTTTAAGTTTGGCCACCTCAGCACTTGTTATATGAGCCTCTTGTAACAGGGCAGTATCAGCTTTACATTTTAAAATATGAGTTAAAACTCTTTGACGTTTTATTGGGGATCCCAAACCTTTAACATTCCATGAAAGAAATCTAATTGTCATTTAATATAAAAACTAAGTAATATGATCATGAGAGTAATGCATATAGACCACCTATTAGTATGCAGAAATTGAACCAAAAGAAAATATTTAGTGTACAGAAAGTGAAGAATAGAGGGATAAACAAGTGAACAAAGAGAAGAAAGAGAGGGAAGAGAAGATATAATCAAAGAAAACAAAGAGAATGTAATATAGAAGAAAACATTAAAACCACAGAAAGAACATTGAACAGATAATAAAAACATACTTATGAGACAAAAACAACATGAGGGTGGTGAAAACAGAAAGGGAGGACGACGCAACCCTCACTCCATAACCGCATACACGGAAGGGAAGGGAGATCTGACCACACAGGTTGCAACCACAAAAGACGGGCACACTGAATGCATAAAAGATCTAAAAAGAGAGAAACAAAGGAAACATTTAAGTCTCTTAAATAATCGAACACTATTAAGATTACATTGAACCAGCAAAAGGGCACATCCCTTAAATAGGCGCAAGATAAAAGGAAAAAACAAATAATTTAATAATCAAGTCTCTGATAATTTGGAAATGTCCATTGTTTCACCTCTACAAGAGTCAATAAACCGTTGAAGTAATACTGGGTCCTCATATGTTGTAGTCTTATTGTTTTATGTCACTTTGAACAAGCACGGATGAAAAAGACCATACCGAGCATTAAGCGACTTCAATGCTGGACGCATATCTAGAAATTTCTTCTGTTTGTCTGCCGGCCACTTAGCATAATCTTGAGCAAAAAAAAAGATTGGACCCTGACCACGTGATCCGACCTTCAGCTCTTGCTGCTCTGAGAACCTTCAGCAAGTCTCTATACTCCCAAAAATGCAGTATTATTCCTCTCGGTTTCCTTGACGTCAAATCCAAATGTGAAGGATGACCAAGCCTATGTGTTCGTTGTATACTCATAACAGGAGAAATAGGCAGGCCCAGAATCTTGGGCAAAAATGATTGAAAGAAAGATAAAGGGTCCGAACCTTCAACTCCTTCATGAAGTCCATAAATACGTAGATTATTCCTGCGGTTCCGATTTTCTATATCCTCTGCAAGCTTTTTCAGCACGGCAACTTCAGATTGTAAAGATTGTATCGATGTAACTGAATCCTCAAGCACTTCCACTCTTCGTTCCACACAAGAGACTCTGTTCTCCACAAGAGACCATTTGTCGTCCAATATTTGTAATTTTATATTAGTATCCTCCATATAAGGTTTAAGCGCTCTTATTTCCACAAGAATTAATTCCATAGATAAGGTATCTAATACCTCAATAGGGGATGGAGGATCCTTTTTAGCTCTCTTATTTGTGGATGTCGAGACCGTTACCGGAAGCTTAGACTAAACTTTATAAGCAAGAGCAGGAGGAGAAACAGGTGTTGAAGGTGTAAAATCGAGAGAAGTAGCTCCTGTACTTTCCATATTTGATAAAGGAACAAAGGAGTTTGATAGAGGAATATTATCAGGATTTTTATTACACTGTACTTTATTAGTCAACTGAAGGTTCCTGGATCTGCCCATAAGCAAAAATATATAATTCTGCCCAAAATGTCATAAAGTATATACTTTATAAAGTAAAGGTTCACATCAGAGAGAGTAGAACGAAAAAACAAAGTAAAGCTGGACAAAATTGCTCCAAAAAGTAAGGCACAATGAGCAGAGAGCATAAAAACCTACACCTGTAGGTAAAAAAATGCAAAAAAAAAAAAGTCTTTCAGGCATCGAAGCATACTCAAAAAGGAGAATTGTGAGGTAAGAAGAAAAAACAAAATGGCGGCCGCAATGAAAATCCACACACGACCGCCATAAAAATCATCAAAGAGGGTTCAAAAATACTTCTGAAGTCCTTTCAAGGGGCATACTTCAATCCAGGCATGTTCCCTCGAGTTCTCCCAACTGCAGGGACATAAAATATGCTCAAATGTATCTGCCGGCTCTCCTGACTCACGTTGCGGAGCTCAGCAGAAGGCGGCCATCCTCGAACGGTGTCAAGCCACGCTCCCTACGATGGGTACTTCTAACTGCAGATTCCTCAACTTACGAATATGCCCCAGGTATCCGTCTGGATTTGAAAAATTCATAGCAGTACTTGTGTGTGCCGGTAGGTGGCTTGCAGCGCCTCATCAGTCATTCCGCCCCAGAAGTGACGAGTATATAAGCTCCACCTAGATGTGCTGACATCAGTTTTCCTTCTGCGCCCTCAGATATGGGTCCAGACCTACTCCTTGGTCTTTTTTTGATCCTTTTTTCTCAATTCTTTCAACAGAGTTCAAGCTGTATAAGCACTGTCTCAAATAGGCAGAGCCTTGTGAAGTGCATTTATGGTGCTTGCTGTTGGAGCATACCACCAGCACCTGTGACAACTACACTCAGATAAATTTCCAGGCCATAATGGCCTGTGAGGTGAAGTTGTAGTTTGTCAAACAGAAGGCTCCCCACTGTGACCAGTTGAAAGGAAGATTCTGTTCCTGCGGCAGATCATTGTCCCAGTCGAAGTCTTCGGCTAAGTCCAGAAAAGAGTATAAGAAATGGAAATCAGCCTCTTCATTCCACTCACACTCCAGAGAAGGAGCAAGGGTTTCACCATGCCGTGTGTTCTCACTCCCAATCTCCATCAGAGCAGACTCAAAGTCTAGACTTTATGCTACACAGATTTTCAGGTCCGTGGGTGACGTCGCAAGAGGATGCCATGGAGGGCTTTTTCAGTACTTTACCCATTTGTTTAGGCACACCTTTTGCCCCAAAAATGCATAGGGGTCTCTCCAGTCAGTGTTCCACTGTTTGGCCCACCTTTTGCACCATATGTGCCCCTTTGACCCACATCCGATTCTGCAGCAGGTTTGATGCTGACTTTGGTTCCGGCACCACCTGCAATGCAGATCCCATTTGCATTGATGCCAGAGGAGGATTTACAGTCAATTGTGCTTTCTGACAGAATCCACCTCGACCAAGGCTGCCCTCAGTTCCTATTAGAACTCAGCTTACCAGCAATCCCTCTGATTCTGACTCTTTGCCCTTAATATGTATTATGGGCCAAACTTTGCGCAGTCATTTCAGCACTCATTGAGGCAATGACAATTTTGATGTGACAGATTATTTTGTCCCCCAATATGGTGAGGAAAACTGGTATGACATTATTTGAAGGGTGGCAGAAGTAGTGGACCTACAACGTCCCACCAAAACAGTTTTTAAAAGAAGAACCCAAGCAAGAGAACTTCAGTTCCCATCATGCATCTGCACAGAAAGTGACATCAGTGGATTTCTCATCATCTCTGCACAGGAAGTGATATTACTAGTTTACCACCAAAAACAGTGTATAAAAGAAGAGGACCTCATTTCCAATCATCCACCTGCACACCCCTTGCCACTATCTGCACTCCTCCTGCCTCCTCCCAGGACCTATTTATTGGTTTCCGCAGCACAGAGAAGATGCCAAAGGCAAGCATGTCTGTTTCCGTTCGTGCTTGGACTGCGCCAAACACCAGGAACCCCTACACACTACTACCTGCTGCATTCTTCTGTGCTCTCAACCCCTGCCACCACTTGGCACATTGCTACCATATGACTGAGGGAGCATTCACATGAACCTCCTGCACCTTCTCATGCACTGCCATACCAGACACCCACCATTCCTGCACCAACTGCACCCCACTCACTCACATAAATCAGCCTCCTGTTCACACAGGCAAATTACTACCTACTCAACATGCCACACTCGCATGCATCCTCAACACCCACCTGTAGGAAGCTGGACTTTTACGCATTGGGCCAATGTAAGGGCACATTATCAAAAAGTCCAGATGATCCCTATTTAGTTTTGCAGGCTTTTTTTTTTTAACAAACCCAAGAGCTCTATTTGTGGTAGTGTGGTCAAGCAGGTTAGGCTTACCAGAGAGGAATGTTAAGCATTTGTTGCACTCACTGAATCAAATAAATGTTACACACACTCAGGAAAGATATCCAACAAAAATTCATAAAAATAACACACATTTTAAACTAGATCATCAAGTCAGGTAAGTACTTTCAGAGTTATCGATTTTAGAAGGAAACATTAAAAATACACAAATAACAGATTGTGAGGCATGTGCCTTGAACGGGGTAATGCTTTTATATCAAAGAAAAGACATTTACTGCATAGGGGTACTTGTAGACAGAGTTCGGGGTGCCCTGTGGAACTTAAGGTGTTAGGAGGGGCCAAGGTATAATAAGCCACCAGCAGTTTGGGTTTACCTACCATGACTTGTCTGGGTACAGAGGTGCTGGTCGGGTTGGTAGCCTCAAACGCTAGAACATAGTTAACAATGGGCACCTGTGAACACAGACTGCAAGGGGGGATTTGGGGACAAGGCTGGCAGAACCCCAAGGAGGGTGGCTCGTGGGGTTCTTTGTAGCAAGGGGTCACAGTGGGTTGGCATGAACTCAAGCTGTTGGGCTTGGGTTCAGAGGTGTTGTCCGGCTAGTCATTCACGTTGGAGGCAAACGTGCTTCTTGGGTTTGACCTGCAGAAGGGAAGAAAACCACAATGGCAAGGCTTCATCAGTCCTGAGGATTCATGTCATGCATTTTGGTTTTGGCAGCGGGGGTCTGGACTGGACTCTCAACAAGCCTTGGTCGATGTAGGGTACTCCGGTACCCAGGGTATTGATGCAGGGGGGCTCCTTGAGGGTCTAGCATCTTGAAACCTGGCAGAGAGATGGGGATGACCACTAGAGTCTCAAAAGCCTTCTCTTGGCATGATGCTTCCTCAGTGGGCCCATTGACCTGCATAAAAAATGTACCAGGCAGATGCGGTCGGTGCCTGCAGTTAAAGGGGGGATGGCTCCTCCACTCCAAGGTGATGCTAGCTGGTTGGCAAAGCATTGAAGCCATCTTAAAGACTTGTACTGGACACTGGTCATCACGAAAGACCCAGCTACATGATGGCTCCACTGTTTGGTATCAAACACCTTGTCTTAATAAATCCATACTGATACCAGTATTGGATCTATAATCACATGCACACAGAAGGCACCCTACAGGTGTCCCCTGAAAACCTACCATGTTCTGTGTGCTGGCTGGCTGGTATCAACCAGCCTGCCACCACAGATGAACTTCCGACCCCCTGCAGGTGAGAGCCTGCGCTCTGAGGCCAGAAACAATGCCTCCTCTGGAGGAAGGTGATCATACCTTCAGCTTCATGGCTAGTGATTTAGCATATCTGATCCAGGGGCTTCAAAGCCCCTGCTGCCTTTGATATGCAACCCTGGCTTCGCCCAGTCCACGGGAACGCGACCGCCTGACCTGAGGTTCATTTAACGCCAGAGTAGGCAGGAAATTAGTTATTGATGAGGCATATTTCACTTCTAGGCTAGTCACACCCCTAAGGTGGACTACCTGAAGTTAACACTTGAGGAAGGGTTCCACCTACTTGCTTTTGGTGGAACTAGGAACTATTTGTCAGGAAAGTACCCACAGGAAGTGACATCTAGGGGTGTAGTCATCCCACTGGCTGCTACCCTACACTCCACTTAACACCCCTAAATTCAGTTTTTGCAGCCCTCCTGACAACAGGAGCTTAGATTTGTCTACCTAGGAACAGAAGAAGGACCGAAAGGAACTGACCCAAGAACTGTGGCCCAGCACCGCAATTGGCGCCAAACCCTGCCTGAATGCTGCTCTCCTGACAATTGCAAGACACTGGCAACAGTATTGGGGTATGGTTCCGACATGGTTGATACCAAACATGCCCAGGAGTTACCATTGTGTGTCCAGTACTCCAGTAAAATAACTTCCCCGCTCTTACGAAGTCCAGGGAAATGGAGCTGGAGTTCATAGGGGCACCTCTGCTCATGTAGGGGTGCCCGCAGACACAGGTACGTGCACCCTGCCCTGTTGGCTAGGATGGCCTACCATAGGGGTAACTTACAGTGCGGTGACCTGTAGTGAAAGGGTGCATGCAGCTTTTCAAGCAGGCTGCAATGGCAGGCCTGCAGACACATTTTGGAGGGCAAATACATGCTGCAGCCCATGGGGTACCTCTAGTGTCCCAATGCCAAGGATTCCTATGTACCATAGGAGGCTGGCTTGGCCTGTAGTGGGTACCAATGGTACTTATGCCAGGTCCAGTTCTCCCTTATTAGTAGAGTAGTAGTGCCCTAGCAGCTTAGGCTGATAGAGGTAACTATAGCAGAGCAGCCAAGGCTGAACTAGAAGACATGCAAAGCTCATGCAATACCACTTATGTCATATAGGTACTATATCATAAGAAAGACAATACTCATAGTTACTAAAAATAAAGGTACTTTATTTTAGTGACAATGTGCCAAAACTATCTCAGAGGATATACTCCCTTAGGAGGTAAGTAACATTCACAAAATATACACAACTAACCAAATCAGGTACGTAAAACAGTCAGAAAGTAGTGCAAACATTGTAGAACACAATAAGATGCAATAGACCTAGGGGCAACCCAAACCATACACTAAGAAAACGGAGTGCGAACCACGAGTGTAGTGTGTAGAGGGTCACTGGGAGTGTAAGAAAACACTAAGGGTGTAAAGGAGACCCCACCCCAAGACCCTGGAAAGTAGGAGTAAAGTACTACTATTTCCCCAGAAACGCACTAAAGTCGTGATAAAGGATTTTGCAATGACCACAACAGACTGCAAAGCACTGAAGACTGATTCCTGGACCTGAAGACCTGCAAAGGAAGGAGACCAAGTCCAAGAGTTGCTAAAGTGTGCAGGGGGCGGGCAGGAGCCCACTAAACCCCAGATGAAGGTGCAAAATGGCTGCCTCTAGTTGGAAGAAGCTGCAGGTTTTGCAACAACGAAAGGAGGTAGGAAGTTCTTCATGCAGAAAATGTCCCACGGCGTGCTGGAGGATGCAGAGTTGTTTCCTTGGCAAAATACAGCAAACAAGCCGTGCTAGCTGCAAGAGTCGCGGTTGGAGAAAAAGGGTGCTGCCCGGGCCCAGGAAGGACGCCCTCAGCAACGCAGAGAGCCCTCGGATAGGAAGGAATCACCTGCAGAAGTCCTTGAACACGGGTTCAAGAAGACTGAACACAGCGGTCATCTCAACACTGTAAAGAAAGGTCCCACGTCACCGGAGATCAACTCGGAACTGAGCATCGCAAGACAGAGGGCTGGGGACCTAGGCTCGGCTGTGCATGCAGGATTTCTTGGAAATGTGCACAGAAGTCCTTGTAGCTGCAGATCACGCGGTGCACAGGATTACTGTCTGGGGAGGGGAGGCAAGGACTTCCCTCCTCCAAATTTGGACAGTAGGACCACTGGACAGTCTAGGTCACTTGGATCCACCACCTGTGTTCCAGGGGCCACGCTTGTCAGGGTGAGAGGGGCCCCGGAGTACCGGTGAACCTGAAGTTTGATGCCTGCTGGAGCAGGGGGAAGATTTCCTCGACCCACAGGAGATTTCTTCATGGCTTCCAGTGCAGGGTGAAGGCAGGCAGCCCCCAGAGCATGCACCACCAGGAAACAGTCGAGAAAGCCGGCAGGATTAGGCGCTACAATGTCGCTGGTAGTCTTCTGGCTACTTTGTTGCAGTTTTGCAGGTGTCCTGGAGCAGTCAGCAGTCGATCCTTGGCAGAAGTTGAAGAGAGAAGTACCCTGATAAATTCTTGCAAGTCGTAATCTGAAGAAAAGTCCATTGGAGAGACCCTAAATAGCCCTCAGAGGAGGATTGGCCACCTAGTCAGGTATGCACCTATCAGGAGGGGTCTCTGATGTCACCTGCTGGCACTGGCCACTCAGAGGCCTCCAGAGTGCCCCCACACCTCTGGAAACAAGATGGCAGAGGTCTGAGACACACTGGACGAGCTCTGGGCACCACCCTTGGGGTGGTGATGGACAGTGGAGTGGTCACTCCCTTTTCTTTGTCCAGTTTTGAACCAGAGCAGGGACTGGAGGGTTCCCTAAACCGGTGTAGACTGGCTTATGCACATAGGGCACCATCTGTGCCCTTCAAAGCGTTTCCAGAGGCTGTGAGAGGCTACCCCTCCCCAGCCTTTAACACCTATTTCCAAAGAGAGAGGGTGTAACACCCTGCTCTGAGAGGAAATGCTTTGTTCTGCCTTCCTGGGACTGGGCTGCCCAGACCCCAGGAGGGCAGAACCCTGGCTGTGGGGTGGCAGCAGCTGTAGCTGCAGAGAAAACCCCACAGAGCTGGTTTGGCAGTACTGGGGGTCCATGGTGGAGCCCCCAGGATGCATGGAATTGGCTCCCCAATACCAGATTTGGCATGGGGGGGACAATTCCATGCTCTTAGATATGTTACATGGCCATATTCGGAGTTACCATTGTGAAGCTACATATAGGTATTGACCTATATGTAGTGCACACGTGTAATGGTGTGCCCGCTCTCACAAAGTCTGGGGAAATGGCCCTGAACTATGTGGGGGCACCTTTGCTAGTGCAAGGGTGCCCTCACACTTAGTAACTTTGCACCTAACCTTCAGCCAGTGAAGGTTAGACATATAGGTGACTTATAAGTTACTTATGTGCAGTGAAAATGGCTGTGAAATAACGTGTGCGTTATTTCACTCAGGCTGCAATGGCAGTCCTGTGTAAAGGTTTGTCTGAGCTCCCTATGGGTGGCAAAAGAAATGCTGCAGCCCATAGGGATCTCCTGGAACCCCAATATCCTGGGTACCTAGGTACCATATACTAGGGAATTATAAGGGTGTTCCAGTATGCCCATTGAAATTGGTAAAAGTGGTCACTAGCCTATAGTGACAGTTTTAAAGGCAGAGAGAGCATAAGCACTGAGGTTCTGATTAGCAGAGCCTCAGTGACACAGTTAGACACTACACAGGTATACACATTCAGGCCACAAACTATGAGCACTGGGGTCCTGGCTAGCAGGATCCCACTGAGACAGGCAAAAACATACTGACATACATGTAAAATTGGGGGGGGGGGGAGGCTACATGCCAAGAAAGATGGTACTTTCCTACACATATACTAGGGACGTATAAGGGGGCACCAGTATGCCAATTGTTGAGTGTGCAAAAAGTCCCAGGCAACCATATTTAGAGGGATAGTACAATCACTGGGGTGTTGGTTAGCAAGATCCCAGTGAAAAAAATCCAAGCATACGGATAGCATACAAAAACTGTGGGTAATCATACCAAAAGAGGATATTTTCCTACATCCCCACCTTCCACAAATGAAGGACAATAAGATTAACCTTGCCCAGTTGAGTTTTCATTGTCCAAGTGGAAAGATCTGGAGAGTCCATCTGCATTAGCGTGGTTACTCCCAGGCCGATGTTCCACTGTATAGTCCATTCCCTGTATGGAGATGGACCACCTCAGCAATTTGGGATTCCCACCTTTCATTTGCCTAAGCCTTAGGAGGGGCTTGTGGTCTGTTTGAACAAGGAAGTGAGTGCCAAGCAAGTATGGCCTCAGCTTCTTCAAGGCCAGGCCACAGCAAGGGCCTCCCTCTCAATGGCTAACCAACGCTTTTCCCTGGGGCTCAGCTTTCTGCTTAGGAAAGCTACAGCTTGGTCCTGGCCCTTATCATTTAGTTGAGAGAGTACTGCCCCATCCCTACCTCTAAAGCGTCTGTTTGTACAATAAACTGCTCGGAGTAGTCTGGGCTTCTTAAAATGGGAGCCAAACACATGGCCTGTATTAGGTCATCAAAAGCTTTTTGGCAGCGAGCTGTCCATAAAATGTTCTCGGGCATCTTTTTGGATGTGAGGTAATTTAAGGGGGCTACAATGGAACCATAGTTCTTAATGAACCTCCTGTAGTGCCCAGTTAGGCCTAGGAAGGCTCTGACTTGGGTCTTAGTTGCAGGGGCAGTCCAGTCCAGGATTGTCTGGATTTTGCCGTGGAGAGGCTGGATCTGGCCTTCACCTACCAGGTGGCCCAGATAAACCACTTTTCCCTGCCCTATCTGGCACATCAATGCCTTGATAGTGAGGCCTGCCCTTTTTAGGGCCTCTAATACATTTCCAAGGTGGACCATCTGAACCTCCCAGGTGGAGCTAAAAACAGCTATGTCATCAAGATAAGCTGCACTGAAGCTTTCCAGTACTTGGAGAACTTTCTTCACCAACCTTTGAAATGTGGCAAAGGCATTCTTCAATCCAAAGGGCATCACTGTAAAGTGATAGTGCCCACTAGGAGTGGAGAATGATGTTTTGAGTTTAGCATCTTTAATAATTTGATCTGCCAGTATCCAGCAGTTAAATCAAAATTGCTAAGATAGTTGGCAGCAACCAGAGTATCTATTAGCTCATCTGCCCTAGGGTTTGGATGGGCATCAGTTTTTGTTACTGTATTGAGGCCTCTGTAGTCTACACAGAACCTCATCTCTCTTGTGCCATTTTGAAAGTGGGGTTTCGGTACTAGGACTATAGGACTAGCCCAAGGGCTGTCTGAAGGCTAAATAACTCCTAGGTCAAGCATTTTTTTGCACCTCTGCTTTGATGCCTTCCCTGACATGATCAGGCTGTCTATATATTTTACTTTGGACCGGAAGGTAGAGGGTCACTCTCTTCCTCCTGGCCTTCATCAGTGGCCATGAGTAGTGTCATGTCAGCCCTGTCATAATAAGGTTTTAGGCGGCTCACATGAAGCAAACTGTGGAGGCTTCTAGGAGTGTCTAGGTCAACCAGGTAGGTGACCTCACTTTTTCTCTTCACAATTGTGTGGGGACCACTCCATTTATCTTGGAGTGCCCTGGGAGCCACGGGCTCCAGGACCCACGTTTTCTGCTCTAGCTGGTAGACAGTCAATACAGCCTTCTAATCATGCCATTGCTTTTCTAGTTGTTGGCTGTCCCTTAGATTTTTAGAAGCTCTCTTTGTGTATTCAGCAGTTCTAGATCTTAGGCCCAATACATAATCCAAAATGTCCTGTTTAGGAGGCTTGAGAGGTTGCTCCCAGCCTTCCTTGGCAAGGGCAAGTGGACCCCTAACAGGGTGTCCAAACAAAAGTTCAAAGGGGCTGTAGCCCACTCCCTTTTGAGGAATCTCTCGGTAGATGAAGAGGAGGCAAGGCAATAGGACATCCCTCCTCATTCTGAGTTTTTCTGAGAGTTCCATAATTGTGCTTTTGAGGGTTTTGTTTAATCTTTCAACTAACCCATTTGTTATGATAAGGAGTGGTGAATTTGTAAGTGACACCACACTCCTTCAACATGGCTTTAAGGTAAGCAGACATGAAGTTTGCATCTCTGTCTGATACCACCTCTTTAGGAAAACCCACCCTGGAGAAGATTCCTAGGAGAGCTTTGGCCACTGCAGGGGCTGTTGTGGTCCTAAGAGGGATGGCCTCTGGGTACCTGTAGGCATGGTCCACCAGTATAAATCTGTTCCCAGAGGCTGTTGGATGGTCCAGGGGGGCAACAATATCTACCCCAATCCTCTCAGCTGGTACCCCAACCACTGGTAGTGGGATTAAGGGGGCCGGTGGGGTGCCACCTGTCTTGCCACTGGTTTGACAGGTCACACAGGAGTGACAAAACGCATTTGTGTCTTCAGACATGTGGGGCCAGTGAAAGTGAGGGACAAGCCTGTCCCAAGTCTTGCTTTGCCCCAAATGGCCTGCAAGGGGAATGTCATGGACCAAAGTTAACAGGAACTCCCTCGATTTCAGAGGGATGACTAATCCTTACCCAACAGACACTCTACAGGTAGACCACAGCACACTACAACTTTCTTTTGTCCAGTTAACCCCCTTCCACCCCAAAGCTAAAGTCAACAACTGTCATGGGGTGGCAATGAGTTTTGTTATGAGCATTAGTCACTTGGTATGTGTGACCAAGTATGTGTTTTTCAGGTGGCACCGGTTTCTTAGTCACCATTGTGACACCGGCAACTGTGTCCCTGAAGGCCTCAACCTCAACACCATTTATTAAGGGATGCTGCCTGTACGTATCCATATTAAGGGGACAAGCAGCTAGGGTTGCAAGGTCAATGCCACCCTCAGAGACCAAGGTAGCCTCAGTGGTCTCTCTGACTAGCCCAGAGCCCACTACAGTTCCCAAGATGAGCTCAGTTAGACTTTTGGACTGACTGCTGCTACCACTGTTGTTGCTACTGATAGAGGCACACGGGGTGTAGTAGGCAGTAAGCTTGGTGCCCTTTTTAGGAAGGTGCTGTCACCTGCCCTAAGGCTTTTTTGTCTAGATATGTAGCACCAAGGTTTCTTGTGGACAGAGGAAGAGGACTTAGACCCTCCCCAGAAGAGTTTTGTGGGCCTGATGAAGACTCTTTTTCTTTGTTTGTCACCACCCCTGTCCTGATTCCTTCAAGAATCCTTCTTCTTGTGATCACCCTGAATTAGAGTGGTGGGTTCCACCAGACACTGATGAGACATGGGTGTTGACAGATGAGGAGGGCCTATCTCTCCTCCTGGAGACCCTGTGTACCAATCCCCTAGGAGCAAAATTGGGCCTACTTGAATGACCCCCCTCCTTTTCACTACTTGCGGTGCTCCTAACAGGGCTGTGGTATTCCCCAGCATATTCCAGAACCTCCTCAGTGTAGCCTAAGTCTACCCTGTCTAAGATTGGAGGGTAAGTCGCTACTTCCTCCTTCCCCTGGCTGCCTGAGTTTTCCTGGTCACCTTGGAGTAGTACTCCAAGACGTAGATTCTTGTTGGGATTTCTCCCTGTCTTCAGCTTCTTGGAAGCACACATCTTCCGCAACTCCTGAAATGTTCAGCTCTAATAATGAGAGTCTGGGGCCTGAGTTGTGTTTTCCGCTGAATACATTGTACCTACAGTAAGTAGTGTGGGTGCACCTACCTACTTTAAGTAACTAGACCACCTAAGAGTTTGGAGAAAGGGCTATGCCAGACCCCCAACTTAACCGAACTAGGAGGCTAGTGGCCCTAATCACTAAGTGCAGTGTGTCCTAAAGCCTAGTTGTAGACTTTGCTGTGGAAAGTTACCAGTGGCAAAGTGGTAAGGCAGTTGCAAGTGTCTTACCCACCACTGCACCACCAATGTAGGAAGCTGGCCTGCTGTGTAGTGGACATCTATGGTGTTGGCACCTCATACCAGGTCTAGGCAACCCCTATTTCTGGATGTAGGCAGTGTCTAGAAAGCCAGGGTTCTCCATAGGTAGCTGTGGATGAGCAGCCAAGAGTTAGGCAGGAGACATGCAAAACTATGGAACACCACAATAGTCACACAGTAACTTATCATACATGAAAGGAACCACACAGTGTTACAAAAATAAATGGGCTTTATTACAGTAACACTACACTAGATTACTTATAGGCAGTCCGCCAACTGGAGGTAAGTACACACTATATAATTATATATGTTTATATACACAAACACACACACACTCACACACAATAATAATTAGGAATTGGCACAGGAAACAGCAAGCATTGGTAATAATTAGTGAAAAATAGTTAGGGCCCTAGGGGAGAACCAAACCATGCACTAAAATAGTGGAATGCAAAGTTTAGTCCCCCACCCAAGGATATGGAGTTATTTGAGGGAAGCTGGAAGAACTAGGGACCCCAAGAGGTGAGTACCTAAGTGACCACCAGCGACCAGGAGAGCAGAGGTAAGTACCTGGTCTTCCCAAGGACTATTAGAGGACTTAGAAAAGGGATTGTGCAAGAACAGGATGGGGCAAGAAGAAAACAAAGGTGGATTCTGGAAGAAGAGGACCCACAAAAGAAGGGGAGAGAGTCCAGTCCATGATGGAGTGTCAAGTGGGGGCAGGAGCCACTACCCACCATTCTTTGGATGAAGATCCGGGTCGATGGGGGAAGAAGTAGTCCAGCTGCAGAGCCCAGGAGCTGAAGAGGAGTCCTTGGAGCGGTGCAGATGGTGTCCAACGTCGGTCATCGGTTTGCAGATGGTCAGTGGTTTAGGAGAACCACCAATAAGTCTTGGCAAAAGAAAGAAGAAGCAAAAGAAGCGTTGCAAGGCTGAAGAGGACTAGCAAGGTCCAGGGGACTCGACCCTTGGAGGGGAGTCCAGGCTGACCCTTAGCAACCGGGAGAGCCAGCAGAAGCAGTTGCAACCCCCACAAGCAACCCACTGGCAGCAGGCACAGTAAGTTGCAGTGAGGCCCAGCCAGCACACCTGGAGAGGTGTCCCACGTTGCTGGAGCAGCAGAGAGGGGACTGTCTTTGGCAGGGTGAAGTGCTGGGGGCTGGGGCTTCTCAGAGCCTGAAGATCCCTTGGAGCAGAAGACAACACGCCTTGGTTGCTGCAAAGTCTGGGTGCACAGGGGTACTGTCCTACAGGAAGAGGCAAGGCCTCACTGTTTCCCAAGTTGGATAACGGGCAGAGAGGACCAAGGGGAGGCACTCCAGACCACCACCTGTAATGCAGGTTCCACGCAGAGCAGATCTACGCAGCCGGCCGTCTCTGCTGTAGGTAGCTGCAGATGCAGGGGAGTTACTTCTTCCCTCCAAGGAAGATTCCTTCTTGCTTCTTGGTGCAGCCTGGTCTTGCTGACTCCAGAGGATGCACAGCTGAGGAAATGTTGCAGTTGCTAAAAGAAGCCGGAGAAACAGTGTTGCAAGGTGAGGTCGTCTCGGGAGTTGCAGTCTTGTCGGTTCCTGAAGAGTCCAGTTGCGGTTACTGTGGGCAGAAGTAGAAGTAAACGATGCACATGGAATCTGGGGGCCCACCTGCAAGTCCCTAAATAGCCATAAAGTGGGGCTGGTCGTCTTGCACAGTGACCACCTATCAGGAATGGTCTCTGACATCATCTGCCTGACCTGGCCACTCAGATGCTCCTGGAGGCCTCTGCACATCTTGGTTTCAAGATGGCGGAATCAAGTGGCCACCTGAAGGAGCTCTGGGCACCAGGGGTGGTGATGAACAGGGTCCCTTTCCTTTGTCCAGTTTCGCGCCAGAGGAGGGACCAGAGGTCCCTGGACTGGTGCAAACCAGCTTATGCAAGGAGGGCACCAAATGTGCCCTTCAAAGCAAACTGGTGGCTTGGGGAGTCTACCCCTCCCAAGATTGTAACACTTATTTCCAAGGGAGATGATGTTGCTTCCCTCTCCCACAGGAAATCCTTTGTTCTGCCTTCCCCTGCTTGAGCTGGTCAAGCAACAGGAGGGCAGAAACCTGTCTGAGGGGTGGCAGCAGCACGGGCCACCTGGAAAACCCTAGAAGACTGGTAGGAGCAATGTTTGGGGGTATCTTCTAAGGAGCCCCCAGAGTGCATGGAATCATACAACCAATACTGTCAACAGCATTGGGATATGATTCTGATCTGATCTGTTTGATTCCAAACATGCCCAGGTTCGGAGTTACCATTATATAGCTGGACACAAGTAGTGACCTGTGTCCAGTACACAGGTAAAATGGCTTCCCCTCACTTATGAAGTCCAGTGCAATGGAACTGGAGTTTGCAGGGGCACCTCTGCTCATGCAAGGGTGCCCTGTCACACAGGGACCTGCACTCTGCCCTCTGGGCTAGGAGGGCCTACCATAGGGGTGACGTACAGTGACCTGGTGCAGTGACCTGTGGTGAAAGGGTGCATGCACCTTTTTACTCCAGCTGCAATGACAGGCCTGCAGATACATTTTGCATGGGCTCCCATGGGTGGCACAAAACATGCTGCAGCCCATAGGGGACCCCTGGTGTCCTAATGCCCTGGGTACCTATGTACCATATACTAGGGACTTATAGGGGGTACCAGTATGCCGATTGTGATGTGTACAAAAAGGCAATCAAATTTAGAGGGAGAGAGCACAATCACTGGGGCCCCTGTTAGAAGGATCCCAGTGAAAACAGTCTATGCATACTGATCAGCAAATAATGGAGGCAACCATGCCAAAAAGAGGGTACCTTCCTACAATACCAATGTATCTGATAGAGACTTCTAGATGCAGATTCCTTACCTTGAAATTTCCCAAGGCGTCAGACTGGATCCAGAGATTTTTCTTCAAGCAGTACCCTTGAGCACCATCTGGTGGCGTCGGTCGACTCTGCGTGCATCGTTTGCGTCGTGATCACTGTGATGACGTTGCGTTTGTATATAGGCGCCACCCGGACACGCTGATGTCAGTTCTTTTCTTTCTGCGTCATGCACACATATGGAAAAGAGCAACCTGTAGTATTTTCTGACTAGCTTTAACTTTTTTGTAGTTTTTTTTATTTATTTTTTTACTTTTCGGTGCATCAAGGAATGTCAGGGAGACCGGGTTCAAACCTTGTGACTCCTGTCACCAAATTATGTCAGTGACGGATCTCCGTTTGTGGTGTCTAGAGTGCGACCAAGACCCAAAGTTGTTCGAGCGGAAGGTCATGCGATCACTTGCGGATTCATCCCCACTCTTCGTCGTCCCATTCTAAGTATTTGGGACACTCATGTCATAAGAAGCAGTCATCAAAGACGACCAAACATTTTTTAAATTCGCCCCGTCGCTCAGCCGATGCGACGCGGGAAGAGCGTTGACAATCTAGACCTTCGTCCAAGGAGCCTACTTCTGAGTCCACTCTTCCCCAACTCCCCAGGAGTCGGAGGCACCCCTACCCAGCTGAAGGAGATTTATGATGCCATGCACCTCATCTTTGGGCAGACCGACCCCCTTGTGGCGCCTTTAGGGCAAGGGGAATCGGATAGGGACCCCCTGGGTTCTGTGCCGGCGTCTTTAGCGCCTGCCACTGAGGGCCCCTCTGAATGTGTTGTTGGATCCGTGCCAATGCCGGTCGTGCCAACACAACCTTCCCCAGCGTCTGCAAGGAGGTTGACGCTCTTGATGCCTGTTGGGCCCACAATCAACGTCGACCCAGTCCTCATCCCTGACAAGCTAGAACGGCAATGCTCAACACCGGATCTGACTTTGATGGAGACTTCTCACCCCAGGTTGGATTCTGACTCTTTTTACTATCAGTATGAATATGTGGAAGGTTTGGAGGTGTTGCTGGCCCTCTGGAATACCAGCTTAACAACCCTGAGATGGACTCTCCACCTACCATGGCTATGGCGGAGGGAACATGATATTCTATGGTGATCAGGAGGGCCGCTGAGGTCCTCGGCCTCGAGCTTCCTTCTGTGGCTGTCAGGACTAACCTCCTGACTGAGGTGCTTCAGCCTGGGGCTTCCACTTCAGGACCCCTTTTAACCTTCAATGAAGCCCTCACTGAAGTACTTCTGGGTACCTGTTCCAGACCCAGCACAGGGGCTCCTGTGAATTATAGTCGCCTGTCGCCATCGGCCTGCGTCAAACAACCCTAAATTCCTGTCCCTACACCTGAGATCCCTGTCATTCAGGCTTTTTATCTTCTGCCCCATTCCCATCCATACTCCTGTATTAGGAATCAAAAAGACTGGATCAGCTTGCAAAGGAAATGTTTTCTTCCTCCACTCTAGCATTGCGGTCCGTGAACACTGCATGCCTCTTGGGCAGCTACACTAATTCCTTATGGGATATGGTCGCTGAGGTGTTGCTGCAGGTCCTGGAGGAGGCCCGGGACATCATCTCTCAAGCCGTTGCTAATGGGATGGATGCGGCCAAGCTCAGAATCCGTTGTGGGCTGGACACGATCGATTCACTAGGTAGATCGGTTGCGCCGAAGGTGGCCTTAAGGTGCCACTCCTGGTTGGGGATGTCTGGCTTTTCGGGGGATGTGCAACAATCTCTTATGGACATGCCCTTTGATGGCACCCGTCTCTTTGCAGACAAAGCGAACTCGGCACTCGAGCGTTTTAAGAAGTCCCAGGCTATGGCTCAGTCCCTTAGCCTCACTACAGTCCCTTGCCCAGCACAGTGTGCTTTTCGCCCCTTCCATGTGGCCATGGAAGGGGCTTCCTCTCGCGTCCTCTCCCTACCAGCCACTGAGCCACGAATGCTACTCGCCCACTGCATGGCCGTGGACATGGGATCCCACAGACTCGTGGGTCAGGGAGTCGGAGGTCTGTCCAGTCCACCCCTTCTGCAGCGTCCAAACCCTCCTAGTCAGTCGCCCCATCCTGGACCAGCGAGAAGGAGAACCCGCCATCACCTGCCCCACTGGGAATCCATTATGACAGACAGGTGGGTTTTGCAAATAGTCCGAAGGGGCTGCTCCCTCACCTTCGCGACTACAGGACAAGGGCTTTGGCCTATTCTAGACTGCCGGACCCTCAATCTCTTCATCAAGGAAAGATAAATTCAAAATGCTCACCCTGTCTCAGCTCCTGTCTGACTTGGACCCTGGAGACTGGATGGTATCATTGGACTTGCTGGACACTTATTCCATACACCCATCCTGCCTTCCCACAGGCACTACTTGCGATTCGTGGTAGGCCACAAGCACTTTTTGTTTACCGTGCTCCCCTTCGACCTTACCAGGGTCCCTCAGGTGTTCACAAAATTGATGGCAGTGGTTGCAGTTCATCTGCGCAGGTTAGGGGTTTCAGTCTTCCCCTACCTCAACGACTGACTGTTGAAGGCGAGCACGCCCCAGATGGTTGTCTCCCACCTTAAGAGTACAGCGAACCTTCTGCTCTTGCTGTGGTTCACTGTAAACATGCTGAAGTCACATCTGATTCCTTCTCAGACACCCCCTATAATCGGAGCTGTTCTGGACTGTAGGAAAGTGCCTCTGTTAGCATGGTAACCGCCACACTTTTTGCCTAGTGTTGATACCAACTTTAACTGAAAGTGTGCTGAGACCCTGCTAACCAGTGTTCTTTCCCTAAAACTATATTTTTCTTTCCACAATTGGCACAGCCCTGGCACACTGGTTAGTCCCTTGTGAATGGTACCCATGGTACCAAGGGCCGTGTGGCCAGGGAAGGTCTCAAAGGGCTGCAGCATGTATTATGCCACCGCGGGTGGACCCCTCACTCAGCACATGCACACTGCCTTGCAGCTTGGGTGTGCTGGTGGGGAGAAAAAGGCAAAGTCAACATGGCACCTCTCTCAGGGTGCCATGCCCACACACCACTGCCTGTGGCATAGGTAAGTCACCCCTCTAGCAGGCCTTACAGCCCTAAGGTAGGGTGCACTATAGCCCAGGTGAGGGCATAGTTGCATGAGCAATATGCCCCTACAGGGTCTAAACCAAATCTTAGACATAAGTGCAGGGTAGCCATAAAGAGTATATGGTCTGGGACTCTGTCAAATACGAACTCCACAGTTCCATAATGGCTACACTGAAATCTAGGAAGTTTGGTATCAGCTTCTCAGCACAATAAATCCACACTGGTGCCAGTGTGGGATTTATTGAAAAATGCACACAGAGGGCATCTTAGAGATGCCCCCTGTATAGCAGTCCGACTCCTAATGTTAGGCTGACCAGTTCCTGCCAGCCTGCCACAACCAGACGAGTTTCTGGCCACATGTGGTGAGTACCTTTGTCACTCTGTGGCCAGGAACAAAGCCTGCACTGGGTGGAGGTGCTTCTCACCTCCCTCTGCAGGAACTGTAACACCTGGCGATGAGCCTCAAAGGCTCATGCCTGTTGTTACAGTGCCCCAGGGCATCCCAGCTAGTGGAGATGCCCGCCCCTCCGGACACAGCCCCCACTTTTGTCAGCCCCTAAGGTGTCCTGAGCTGAGGTGACCCCTGCCTTAAGAAATCCTCCATCTTGTTTTGGAGGATTCCCCCAATAGGAATAGGGATGTGCCCCCCTCGCCTCAGGGAGGAGGCACAAAGAGGGTGTAGCACCCTCCAGGACAGTAGCCATTGGCTTACTGCCCCCCAGACCTAAACACACCCCTAAATTGAGTATTTAGGGGCGGCCCTGAACCCAGGAAATCAGATTCCTGCAACCTGAAGAAAGAAGGACTGCTGACCTGAAAGCAGAGACGATGGAGACAACAACTGACTTGGCCGCAGCCCTACCAGCCTGTCTCCAGGCTCAAAGAACCTGCACAGCGACGCATCCAGCAGGACCAGTGACCTCTGAGGACACAGAGGACTGACCTGTACCTAAAGGACCAAGAAGCTCCCGAGGACAGCGGCTCTGTCCAGAAACAACAACAAAGAAAGCAACTTTAAAGAGACTCCAACTTCCCGCCAGAAGCGTGAGTCTTCACACTCTGCACCTGACGCCCCCGGCTCAAGTTCAGGACAACCAATACCGCAGAGAGGACTCCAAGGTGACTCCAACGACATGGACACCCTGAGTCAACCTCCCTGCACCCCCACAGCGACGCCTGCATAGAGAACCCAGAGGCTCCCCCTGACCGCGACTGCCTGATAACAAAGGAACCCGACGCCTGGACCAAGCACTGCACCTGCAGCCCCAAGGACCGAGAGGAACCACCTACCAGTGCAGGAGTGACCAGCAGGCGGCCCTCATCCTAGCCCAGTCGGTGGCTGGCCCGAGAAGTCCCCCTTTGCCCTGCCTGCATCGCCAGAGTGTCCCTGGGTCCCCCCCCATTGATTTCAATACAAAACCTGACACCTACTTTGCACACTGCACCCGGCGGCCCCTGTGCTGCTAAGGGTGTGTTTTGTGTGCTTGTGTGTGTCCCCCCCAGTGCTCTACAAAACCCCCCTGGTCTGCTCCCAGAGGACACAGGTACTTACCTGCTGGCAGACTCGAACCGGAGCACCCCTGTTCTCCATAGGCACCTATGTTGTTTGGGCCCTCCTTTGACTTCTGCACCTGAGCGTCCCTGTGTTGCTGGTGCTGAGGGTTTGGGGTTGTCTTGAACCCCCAACAGTGGGCTGCCTATGCCCAGGAGACTGGACTTGTAAGTGCTTTACTTACCTGAGAAACTTAACAATACTTACCTCCCCAAGTAACTGTCGATTTTTGCACTCTCGACTTTTAAAATAGCTTATTGTGATTTTAACCTAAACTGTGTGTACTACTGTTTTAAATCAAAGTTCTATACTTACCTGTGTGAAGTACCTTACAATTGATGTACTTACCTAAATCTTGAATCTTGTGGTTCTAAAATAAATTAAGAAAATAATATTTTTCTATATAAAAACCTATTGGCCTGGAGTTAAGTCTTTGAGTGTGTGTTCTCATTTATTGCCTGTGTCTGTCTGTACAACTAATGCTTAACACTACCCTCTGATAAGCCTACTGCTCAACCACACTACCACAAAATAGAGCATTAGTATTATCTATTTTTGCCACTATCAACCTCTAAGGGGAACCCTTGGACTCTGTGCACACTATCTCTCACTTTGAGATAGTATATACAGAGCCAACTTCCTACAGTGGTGCTCTGCATTAAAATGTGCTACGCATTTGCGAAGAACCAACCCCCTGAGGGCTTGCATGCTCATTCCACCAGAGCAACTGCTTCCACCACAGCATTAGCACGCGGAGTTCCTGTCCTGGATATCTGTCGGGCAGAAGCATGGGCATTCCTGCACACGTTCACTAAACATTACTGCCTGTGCAGTCAGGTCCACAGATGGCTACTTTGGCTGTTCTGTCCTGTAGGACTTACTAGTATGATCTTGGTTCGCATCCCACCGCTGAGGATGGTATTGCTTGGGTATCTATTCTAAGGTAAGGAATCTGCAACTAGAAGTCTCTATTAGATGAACAAGTTACTTACCTTTGGTAATGACGTATCTGGTAGAGACATATTCTGGTTGCAGATTCCTTACCGACCCGCCCATCCTTCCCTTACTGCGAACTGATTTCAAGGGACAGGGATTCTTTTCCCACAGGCCTTTTTCTTGCACACCATTCTCAGTGTTCTTCATGGCTCCGCGCTATTTGCGTGAAAAGAAACTGACGTACGTGTGCCAGGGTGGTGCCTATATAAGACAGCAATGTCATCACTGTGACAACAATGCACGCAGAGTCAACCATATTGTCAGTATGTATACTTAGACTGATTAACAACCAAAATCGTTTATGTGTAATTCCTAGATTAAACAAGAAATCTTGCAATTTGGAAGAAGTAAACTCTGTACCGTTGTCAGTAGTGATACTATCAGGATAACCTTCTTTTCTGAAAGAATCGTTTAAGAACTTAATTACCTCATCAGTATTAGGTCGCTTAATCCACTTATACTCAATCTATTTGGAAAAATAATCAATAATATCCAACACTTATAACTTTTCCAGCTTAATACCTAGTAAATCCATAGCTAAATCCTTCCATGGTTGTTCTGGTAACCGTAACAAATTAACCTCAGTCTTCTGTGTTTTCAAACCTTTATCAGAATCCTGATATAACACATAGGGCCTGATTACAACTTTGGAGGACGGTGTTAAACCGTCCCAAAAGTGGCGGATATACCACCTACCGTATTACGAGTCCATTATTTCCTATGGAACTCGTAATACGGTAGGTGGTATATCCGTCACTTTTGGGACGGTTTAACACCGTCCTCCAAAGTTGTAATCAGGCCCATAGTGTTTAATAAAATCGACTACCTCTGAATCCATGTACGGCCACCAAAACTGATCTCTAAATTTGTTTATAGTCCAAGATTGACGCAAATGCCCAATATATGGGCTATGGAAATTAATTTACTTCTTATTTCTGTAGGAGGTACAAAACATTCACCTTTTAGTAACATTTCATTTTCTAAAGACAACTCGTTTCTAACTTTCCAGAAAACTTGTAAATCCTTTGTCAGAATATTTTCTAATGGTCAACCATTTTTTGATAAAACCCTTCACTTTTCCAAGACTTTTAACCTTGTCAAATGCTGAAACCCATTTGTTTTCTAAAATGACTTCTGAAATTGACAATACTGCATCTTTTGCACTTGCAACACATTCTTCGATCACTTCAGTATCTAGTGACATCTCCTTATTACATGACAATCTTGATAAACAATCAGGTCTGGTATTGTTTAGACCTGACAAATAAGACACTGTGAAATTCTATTCATACAATTTTGCTAAAATACAAATGAGTCTTGAAGATGCTTTACAAATACCAATTTTTTATAATAAGGAAATGTGTTTTTTATGATCCGTTCTCAATTTGAAATATTTTCCCCATTCCCCACTCTTAGTGTTCAACAGCCCAAGCACAAGCAAGTGCCTCACGTTCAATTGTTGAATACCTACACTCAGTATCAGACAATGCTCTAGAACCAAAAGCAATGGTTTGTACAACATTACCTTTGACTTGAGTTAACACTGCTCCTAATCCTGTTGAACTTGCATTCACAGTGACAACATTTAATGCATCACCAGAGTATGGTGAAATTGTTTGAGAATTCACTATAGTTTAAAAAAAAAAAAATTAAAGCATCAACCTGGTCATTAGACCACCTGAATGTTTCGGATTTTTTAGTAATACACGTAAAGGCATAGCTAAATCGCTGACATTTTTGACAAACCTAGAATAGTACTCACATAGACCTAAGAAAACAGACTCTGGCCCTCATTACGAGACTTGGCGGTCTTAAGTCGGAGCGCCGGGGACAGGGCAGTCCGACCGCCCCATTATGACCCTGGCTGATCTGCCACGGTCATACCGCCGACACCGCTAGGCTACAGCCAGCCTGCAGCCTGGCGGTCCTGGCACTTGCAAGCAGCGCACTTGCAAGCAGCGCTGGATTACGAGTCCCCATCTGCCAGCCTTTGCATGGTGCTGAACACCGCCATGGAAAGGCTGGCGGAACAGGGATTTCAGGGGGCCCCTGCATTGCCCATGCACTTGGCATGGGCAGTGCAGGGACCCCCATGCACAGCCCCATCGAGAAATTTCACTGCTCGAATTACGGGCAGTAAAATGTGCGATGGGTGCCTCTGCACCCGACGCACTTCAGTATTGCTGCCGGCTCAATTACAAGCCGGCTTCAATGTTGTGGTGACTTTTCCGCTGGGCCAGCGGGCGGAAACGCTGTTTTCGTCCAATGGCCCAGCAAAAAACTCCTAATAGGGCGGCAATCATACCACCAGCACTGGCAGTATGATGGCGCCCGCGGCTTTGGTGGTCTTCAAAAAGACTCCACACAGGTTTTGTTCATTGTAAATATTTATACGGACAAATAGTCAAGGTAAGAAAAAAAATGATTAGACAGTAAGAAATGAGGCTGTTTAATTTTTTTTTCCTCAAAATGTCTTATTTGTCAAACTGCATTCATTTGCCATAAAATGCACTTTGCAATTGCTGGAAAATGCTCATCACCTAAGATGGCTGCTAATTAATGATGTTGATCTGCTGTAGTAATCCCTTTTGATAAACACAAAGTGTTTCTAAAATGGCCGCCAAGCAAATACCGCTTCAGTTCAGCCGCAAGCAGTTCAGACAAAAACAACACGCATATGCGCTGCTTCACCACTTCCTGTTCCTGAGCGTATTGTGGCACTCCTCAGAGACAACCAACATCCTGTTCGCCGGACAGCAGGAACATGCTAGAAATTTCTTCACCTGCCGGCTGCGAAGCGCCGGCAAAGAAATGCAGCAAACTCTGCCTTTTGAAGATGGTGAATGACGCTGAGCTTGTGATGAGTTCTCCTTGCATATAAATTATCGCCACAATTGTAGTAAATAAAGATTCAATTACCAACAATGGCCTTTAAGTGAGTCTCATTTAATGGAGCACTCACACGCTCCTAATGAACAAAACGCTCCTCCTCGGCTCCGATCATAAAGCGTTCCATTTACAACATTCTGAGTTCTACACTTTGTCATAAACACACTAGCACCTGTATCCCTCAGTGCCTCTACCTCAACCCCATTGATATATGGCTTTTGTCTGTATTTCTCCAAGATACTGGGTCAGACTGCCAGGGTAGCCATATCCACTCCACTGAGATTCAAGTAGCTTCAGTGTGCTCTCTGATTTGGTCAGGGTACACCAAGGATCGGATCTGGAGACTAACAACCCCTGAAGGTGCCTTTTTGGGGGCAGGAAAAGTCCCCATTTAGATGTTCGGCCTGCTTATAGATATGGCACCAAGCCTTCTTGCAATCCCAGTTTTTACCCTGGTACCCACCCTTTGATTGGGAAGAGTCTTAGGGCCAACCCTCCTGAATAGGTTTTTGAGGCCTTTGAAAGACTGTTTGGGTTTTCCCCTTTGTGTCCCACATCTTTCCCCCTTGGAGGGGGTGGAGTAGCAACCCCTTTCTTTTAGTCACTCCCATCATGGGCCTTTCTGAACCCCTTTGTCTTGACCCAGTGGTCAGCCTTCTTCCCCAATTCTTGAGGAGAGATCAACCCTAAATCCACTAGGTTCTGATGCAATTTCTCAGAAGTATAATTACTCAAAAAATGCTTTCATTATCAAACTATAGGGACTTTAATAGTTGTGCACCCTGCTGCCTTTTAACCAGCCTCCTAGTGTTTTGATTGAGAAGTCTACAAAACCCACCCAGGACTGATTTGAGGTTTTGTGATCCTCCCTGATCTTAATCCCATACTCTTGAGTGGTGAGTCCAAAGCCCTTAGTCAGGGTGCCCTTCATGAGGTCATAGGATTATGATTCTTCCTCACTCGGTGTAAGGAGTCTATCCCTGCACGTGCTTGAGAATAACTCCCATAGTAGATCGCCCCAGTGTCTTTGGTGATTTTGTCTCATCTTACAAGCCTTTGCAAAGCCTGTAAACCATTTTTTGATATCGTCACCCTCAACAAATTTGTGGACAGTCTCTTTGGGGAGCTTAGGCTCAAAGGATTCCTCTTTCTCCCTATTTGTTATGTTGCTGCTACCACCTATGAGTTCTCGACCCATCTTTTTTTTATAGCCAGGATTTTGGCTTCAAGGCCTGCCCTTCTGGGTAGTCTCACAGGAACCTCTAGCTCTTCTATGCACCTTGAGTGGCCTACCCCCCCCCACCCCCCCAGCTGGGGAAGGCACTCCAAGGTACAGTCTTAGGGTAGATGTGAGGGGGTACCTTCTTTACTTCCCTAGTGAGCTTGGGGTAAATCTCCTAGAGAACTGTCCCCACCTTCATGATCACTGTCCACACCTTCATGATCACTGTCCACACCTTCATGATCACTGTCCACTTCTTTCTCTTGGCGGGTGTCAGGATCCCCTTTTATGTTGATGGCATCAAACTCTGCAAGGGGCTCCTGGAGCTGTACTTTTGTAGGGTTTCATCCAGTTTTTATTTTTCTGGCTTTACAAAGGTTTCTTAGGTAATGCATACTAACCTGCAGGTAAGAGATCAGGTTGAGTTCCTGTACACATTTCTCTGAGCCAGACATCTTTAGCAAAGTTGGGACCATTTTAGAAAATTGACAACAATTCTAAAAGTCTTTTGAAAGGCCCAGCTTACTAGAAGAGCATTTTAAAAATCCAATACAAAAGACTGAGGGACTTAAGAAAAGGCCCTAACCATGTGAAATTTTGGGAAAAACGAAAAATCAAAAAAATTTAAAAGCTATTTTTGACTAAAGTCAATTGTGAGTTTCTTTGTGGAACTACCTGTTAACCTACTGGTATCAGCAAATGCAAAATCTTGTACCCCAAAGCTGATCCACCAATGTAGGAAGATGGCTTTTTTATGTAGTGCACCAAAATGAGGTACGCTATGTGAAAAGTCCAGAAGACTCTTAATGGCTTACAGGGTTTAAATTAATAATCCCAAATGCCCTCTTTGTGGTAATGTGGGTGAGCTAAATCAGGCTTGTCAGAGGGAAGTATTAAGCATTTGTTGTACACACAGAGCTCATGGTAAAATAGACTTCCCAGGGAATCGTGGTACATTAGATCACATCCCGTTCTTTCAGTTACCAAAATCTCACTCAGACAAAGACAACAGAGGCAGAATATATTTGAATAAGCATTTCTTAAAATATCTGCACCTTAAATAAAAACATATGCATAGCAATAACGAGAAATAGGAGCAGGCATGTGACTAAAAGTGTAAAACACAAAAACAGTCCTACCATGCTGTCTAAACAGGGGAGTGGATCTATAACCCCTAGCCTACGCTAAGTATGAGCACAGCATACTAAGCCTAATCTGCCCTTCCGGTTTCCCCCTGGGAGAACATTATCCCTCATACCTGTAAAGAAGGCCTGAGGTCTAAAGAGACACCGTCCCCATCTGGATCAGGGCTCGGTCGTCTAAGCATATAGCTGTAGCAAAGCTTTCAGCAATCAGCATACAGTCGTGGTCATCTGGCCAGAATCTCCTTCTAACATGTCTGGCACTAAGGGGTGTTTTTATAATAAAACAGCTGACATTCTACGAAATGGTCCCCACATATGAGTGTGTTTTTGCTCTGTGAATGCTGGAGACACAGCATACCACATTTGTCAGCAACCCTATCTAACTGTAACCTTGAAGAAAGCACAAAGTGAAATAAATGTTCTACTAAGAACGTGATGCTTTCCCAGGTGAAAGAACAACAAGATAGAGAAAATTAAACAGCACCGCTAAAGTAGTTATTGCTAGAAAAATAAAGCAATGCTGAATAAAATGTGACTGTATTAAAATGCACAGCTGCAGGCCTAGTTAGCTAAAACAACATGCTTAAAACATGGCTAAAATATCTACACAACACCTTTCCCTTGCCGGTCAAAGGTGGTTCAAAGCTAATGTGGAAAAAAAGGTATGTAAAACCCTAAACTAAAGCATCAACTAAGGCGTCAATTATGACAAGTTCAGGAAACACAAGTCGTAGAAAAAGACAATTTCAAATGCCACTTCGTGGCACGTGGAACCAAATTCAAAAGTCAAAGTCAATCTGGACATCGGCAATTATATCCAGGACAATTGAAGCCAGGAGACGGTCAACTTCGGCAGGTGATAAAATATCCAAGTCATGTCCGAGGAAGACCACAGAGCACTCGTGTTCCAGAGCCTGAGCTTCAGCTGAGGCAGCAGCATTCGGTGTCATGCCCACTGCAGAGTCAAGAGTCGCCAAATCCACAAAGGGCAACTCATAAACGGCTTCCCGTAGCAAAAGCACTCTCAGAGCGCATATCTGGCAGTGAGCCCTCATAGAGAACATCAATATATCAGCATCCAATGAAAGTAAACGCTGCGTAGAAAGACAGACTTCCAGTGCACATTCAAAGAGGCACCAGAGGCATCGAAACACGGGCTGCACACAATACAAAACTGGTCGGAATGACAAAGGCCAGTCACACTCCAACTGTTGCAGAAGAGGTGCTCCAAAATACTGCATCACGTATTCACGACACAGTTGCGCTGGTAGTAGTGCTTTCAGTCCTTGCTGTGAAGGGACAGCCATCGCACAGAAAAAGTAGCAACAGCAGAATGCCACCAATTATAGCCAAGGTGATCGGGAATCCCCCGAAAACACGAGAAAAAAGTGAATGTGTGGCTGATGGTATTAAACCAAATATAGAGGAGAAGGTGTGAATGAAACCAGAACCAACAGCCTTAAAAAAGTGGGAGATTCCACTAGTACTGGACGCATTGAATTTTCATCCCACAAGTTCACAAAAGTGTCTTGGAAAATTAGTATTTAAAAGGGACTGAATCTCCGCTAATGACCTTGCAACTTGAAGCACATAGGTCTCGCGGGCTGATGTAAGTGCCACATGTTTTTTGGACCAATAAGGCCTTTAGTCTGCTCAACTTGTCAAAATTGACATCAGAAGTAGCAATATGGGGCCAGATGTCTGTTACTCCTTTGAATCGTTCAGGGGGGAAAAAGGATGTTCCCGCAACACGTAACAATTTTGGAGACGGAAACAACATAAGGTATTCCGGCTCACAGTCCACAACAGCTCTCAGTGTTAAGGAGCTGCCATTAGAGAGCACCTGGAATGCAGGTCTAATCAAGCATACCGGGACTCCCTTCAGATAACAGGCCAAATTCACCACTGAGTCATTACATGCCCATGCAAGGACAGCTGTTTACAAACCATTGAATGGCTCACAGAAGTCTTGCATTCGCTGCCGCTAAGAAAGACCTCTTTCATGCCACTGAAACATTTATACGAAAAGGGAAGCTCCCACACCTCGTGGAAAGTTTCCAAATGTCAATATATACTTCAAATATGAAGCGTTTTTTGCGATGTCCTCTGGGGCCTAACAGGAAGTCCTGTAAATCTGTGTTATTGAACAGGAGACCAAGATGTTCTTTAACAGCTTCTACTGAGGAGACCTTTATCCATTGCTGGCATAGTTTCCATACACTATATGTTGTTACAATACCCTAGTGTTCTAAGGATATATAGTGAGGGTCCGGGCCTATTAGTTCTAACCCCCCCAGGAGTTTACAGAATGCGTATGGCATCCATTGGTGTCTACAGGCCACAATAATCACCCACCAGGATGTGATAATGACGTGTTATATGTTCCATTTCGTACCCATTCATTAAGCTGATCTTCAGATGCATTTATATACTTTTGCACATTTGTTAAATTTTGCAACAACAGCAATACTGGGCGCATTCAGTTCTTTAATGTTTGCGAAGCCTAAACAGCTAGTTTGTTGTACTGTTTCATTTAAGAATATTATCTGAACAGGAATCACGCAAGCTCTAAATAAAGCTTCTGTACCTCTAATTTGCCAATTTTTTGTTCCCCACACACTTTTTAAATCTATCGAATTAAACCAATGCTCATAACCTTCTATGGCCAATCTGGAAACAAAGGCATCCGAGGATATCAATTTCAATAATACCTGCAAATCTCCAGTCACTGGCAATTTGAAATATTATGACTCAGCATTCTTGACATTGTGCCCAGAAAAATATGCAACCTACGTTTTTGAACTGCCTTTTGGCGGAGTCGGGCAGTGTTCCCACTGTGCATATTAAAAAAGAGTTTTTGGGGTACTAGCTCTATAAATGAAATGATGTCCATAGTGATTATAACGAACATATCTCCATAATTTCCTTTAAATTGGTACACATCTTAATTTTCAAAAAGTGTATAATACTGTAGCTCAGGCATCGTAGTATCAACCGTTTATACATCCCAATCATCAGAAATCACTCTGGGTGTAATTACATCAGTCAATGAAAGTTTGAACACATAAGGAATTTGAATGATCTCTGTATGACCATATATGTCTAATATGATTTTATCCCATACAATCCCATCAGGAATTGGCGCAGCTATAATGCTCACTGGGGACAAGTCTCTGTGTATTTTATGTGAAGAAAAGTGTGGTTTCAATACTTCAACCACCAGTTCAACAGTCGAGCGATCAGGAAGGTAATTACCATGTATAAAAAGAAAGAAAACAATGGCAAACCCAATCAAAAGAAGAAAGGCAACCACAGTCAGCGGATATTATAGATAGTTCCATGGACGGGTAAGATAGTTAATTTTTAGCCAATGTATTAGCTTACGTGCTCTTGACTGTTCAATCACAGTTGAGGCAGATGGGTCTGAAGAAAAGTCATCAGTATTGACGAAGTAACCATCATTTGCACAAACAAATGCTGCAGGTGTATTTGGAAGAGGAGAAACAGCTGAAGATTCCCTTGGTGGTGTGTAGTATGTTACAACATCTGTTTGTGTGGAATTTGTAGAAGGTTGCTCCATATTAGCAGAAATCAATGAAGTAGTAGTCAGTGGAACCAATGAAAGCTTATTTTCCACCCTCCCCAGGCTCAGAGAGATATAAGTATTGTTGATTATGACTTGTAGGGGAAGGTCCTCGCTGGTAGTGGGAGGGATTCAGCAACTACCTTGGAGTCCCCTAGGTCTGCTGTGCAGGATTGGCCACATGGTGTAGTTTGACATTGTCAAGACAAAGCGATTCTCTTCCGAACCAGGCAACAGTGGCAGAATAACAGTTCTGGTACCATGTATTCCCAGGACTGGGACTGGTGCACGATAAGAAGGACCAAACTCCTTTTTCACAGCAATCTTTTCATGTACTAGAACCCCCAGCTTGGGAATCCAGCTGGTAGATGTTACTGGTACATCTCTAATTCCAGACGAGGCAGCACTGGAAGATGCGTTGTCGTCACGGAATTGTTGAAACTCCTGCAAGACAGTGACACGTTCACTCATGTCAAAAGGTGTATCTGCCGCCTCCATGCCAGGACCATCAAGATCTGGAAAATACATTGAAGTTCCAAACAGGCACTCATATGAAGTATGCCCTCCCAGGGACCCTCTAGCCAGATTATTAAGTGCTCTCTGAACTCCATACAGGTGTGTAAGCCAGCTACGACCCGTGCCTAGTACTCTAGCTTTTAAGGATTGCTTTAGATCGCGGTTTCATTGCTCCACAACACTATTTCCCTTGGGATGAACTGGAGACGAGTAATGCAGTTGGGCCCCCTAATGAAGCTATGGTATCCCTGTAAGCCCTTGAGGCAAAAGCAGGGCCCCGGTCTGAATGGAAAGCCGCAACAGCATATGTACCGACAAAGACTTGCAAATCATTAATAACAGTTCGAGCATCAGCAGAGCATTGTGGCCAGATCCATAGAAATCTGGAGCATGAGTCTACAGCGACTAAAATATATTTGTATGCACCTTCTGGTGTCAGGGGACCACAATGGTCCAAGTACACACATTGTAAAGGTTTGTTGGAAATTAAGAGGGGTGTCTGTGGTGGGCGCTTAACACTGGAGCCTTTTATTTGTTGGCATATGTCACAACAAAGGACATACTGCTTGGCCTGTTTGTAAAGACCTGGCCACCAAAACGGTGATTGTGACACACAATCAAGAAGAAACTGAAAACCAATTTATAAAAATAAAACAGATTTTATCTAATTTTAGAGACCAAGATCATCGGAATCAGCTAAGTACTTTAGACTTTATGGATTTTTACAGGGAAACAGCACTAAATCACAACTGTCAGGTTTCAGGCATGAGCCTTGAACTTGGTAATGTTATCCTATGGGGAAAGCATTCACTGCATAGGCACACTTACCAATGACGTACAGGGCTCTTCTCCTGGTCTTAAGGTAAATAGGGGCCAAGGTCTACAAAAGCACCAACAGTTCAAGGTTACCTGCCCTGGGGTGTCCGGGTGCAGAGGTGTACACGGTGATAGCTTAGAGCGCTATACTCTGAAGTCAATGGGAAAGGTGTTTCTAAGAAAAAAGCTGCAAGTGGAGACTGGGGCACCAGTCCAGCTGAACCCAAGGAGGGGGGAGAGGGGGCTTGGTTCTTGACCGTCAGTTTACTTGAGCCTGGGAGATTAATTTGAGTTCCTGTTTTCAGCAGGGCACCTAAATATTACATTTAAGGGTATTAAGGGGAGTGAAGGGTACTAGCCAATAGGCTATTTACCCCTGGGGTCACTGCACTCCCTATATGACATTTCCTATGTGGAGGGGGCATAACCCTGTCCCAGAGTTCCTAATTCCACCACAAACAAGATGGTGAAACCATTCTTTCGTGGAGCACGTTGGGTAGCTCATCTTAAGGGTGTGACTAGCCTGGAGGTACAACATACCTATTGCATAACTAATTACCTTCCTGCCTGGTGCCGAAAGGGCCTGAGGACAGTGTTGGCATTCTCCAGGTCTGGAGGAAGCCAGGTCGCATATCAAAGGCGGGAGGGGCTTTGAAGCTTCTGGCCTTGGTATGCAGATTCACTAGCCATCCTGCTGGAGGAGGTGATAACACCTTCTCCAGAGCAGGCATTGTTTCCTGACCTCAGAGAAATGGTCTCTCACCTGCAGGGGGTCAGAAGCTCATCTGTGGTAGCAGGTTGGACGATACCAGTCAGCCAGCACACTACAATACTAGTAGGTTTTAGGGGTTACCTCTCTACTACTGGCATTAGTATGGCTTTATTAACACGAGGTGTTTGATACCAAACACCATAGGTTTCAGTTAAGACATTATGGGGGTCATTCCAACCCTGGCGGTCATTGACCGCCAGGGTGCATGACCACGGAAGCACCGCCAACAGGCTGGCGGTGCTTCCCTGCCCATTCTGACCGCGGCGGTAAAGCCGCGGTCAGAAAAGGAGATCCAGCGGTTTCCCGCGGGATTTCCCCTGTCTGGGCTGAATCTCCATGGCGGCGCTGCAAGCAGCGCCGCCCTGGAGATTCCGACCCCCTTCCCGCCACCCTGTTTCTGGCGGTTTTTACCGCCACGAACAGGATGGCGGGAACGGGTGTCGTGGGGCCCCTGGGGGGCCCTGCATTGCCCATGCCACTGGCATGGGCAGTGCAGGGGCCCCCTAACAGGGCCCCAGCATGATTTTCACTGTCTGCCTAGCAGACAGTGAAAATCGCGACGGGTGCAACTGCACCCGTCGCACCCCTGCAACACCCGCCGGCTCATTCGGAGCCGGCTTCTATGTTGCAGGGCCGGCGGGCGCTCCTTTGGCGGGTGCCCGCCGGCCCAGCGGGAAAGCCAGAATGGCATCCGTGGTCTTTTGACCGCGGAGCGGCCAAATGCCGGTGACCGCATGGCGGTCGGCTACCGCCGCCCGCCGCGGTCAGAATGACCGCCTATGTAACTTGTAATAGCCAGTGCCCAGTACATACCTTAATATGCTTCCCTGTTCACTTACACTATCTAGTGATAGAACAAGACATCATTGAGGCATATCTTCTCATGCAGATATGTCCTGACATAAAAGATAATATACCCAACCTTAGGGCTCCAAGGCCTGCTGTAGCTGTGACTTACATATATTATATGCGGTGACTTTGGCATGGCACACAGTGATTCCTCAGGAATTAGGAAAGAAGACTGACCACTGGGTCAAAACAAGGGTGTCTAGGAAGGCCTATGTTGGGCGTGACCAAAGGCAAGGGGTTGCTACAAACCCCCAGATAAATATGTGGAACACAAAGGGGAAAGATCTAAATAGTCTAGTAAAAGGCCCCAAAATACCTGTTCATGAAGGTGGGCCCAAGACTTTTTAATCAAAGGGTGGGGTGGGTACCAGGGTAAAAACTGGGATCCCAAGAAAGCTTGGTGCCACCTCTGTAAGCAGAATGAGCACAGAACTGGGGACTCCTCCAGCACCAAAAGACTCCCACTAGTCAAACACTTTGAGGGGTTGTTAGTCTCCAGATGGGATAGTTGGTGTGCCCTGACTAAGTCGGAGAGCACACTGAAGCTACTTTAATCTCAGAGGGTGGGGTGGATATGGCTACCCTAGTTGCCTGGCCCAGTAACCTGGAGAAATACAGACAAAAGCCACATATCAATGGAGTTGAGGTAGAAGCACTGAGGGATACAGGTGCAAGTGTCACCATTGTGACAGAACAAGTGATATCCTCACAACAGTACATAACTGGACAGACATCAAGTTATCAATGCTGATAATATTATCAATGTTTATCCCATGGCTATGGTGACCATGGATGGGGAGGGGTTACTGGAAGGTGGGTGTGTCCTTTGCAATTCCTGTAGAATGTCTGCTAAGGAATGTTGTGGAGACCTCACCATGGCCTGAGGTAGAAATGAAAACCCATGCACCCATACTGGGAATACCTGAATGGGTGTGTGTGTAAAACCAAGACCACAAAGTACACCTAAAGCAAAAAAGAGGAGTTGGAGCCTGGAATAATTGCCCAACCTTCCAAGAGAAAAGGCAAGAAGGCTGGGAACATAACTTCTGAGGAGACACAAGCTCATGTCCCCTCTCCTCAGGGAAAATACCTGTCAGCCCTGGAGGGGTGTGAGCCCAAGGAATTATGGCCTTTCACGGGAGAGCTCCTAGGCCCAGGGAAGATCTATGCCATGAATAGATGACCTGTCCCTCTCTTGACAGCCTGAGACAGCAGGCTGCTGACCAGGAAAAGAGAGATGCCAGTGGCTCCCACACGACCTATTGGGAGGAGGAACTTCTGTATACTTATGCCAGAGACCCCAAACCTGGTGCCACTAGGAGAGTGGTAGTGCCCCAGCAATACTGAGAGTTCTTACTCACCTTAGCACATGACATCCCCCTAGCTGGGCATATTGACCAGACAAAAACTTAGAGTAGGTTACTCAACCCCTTCTACTGGCCAGGTATGCCCTGGAAGGTAAAGGAGTTCTGCCACTTGTCAATCCAGTGGCAAAACATGAGGCAAACCAAAGGCCCCCTTAATTCCACTTCCAGTGGTAGGGGTTCCCTTAGAAAGGTGTAGAGATTGACATTGTCGGTCCCCTTGACCCTCAAACAGCATCAGGAAAGAGATTTAAACTGTTGGTAGTGGATCCTGCCACTTGTTATCCTGAGGCAATTCCCCTTAGGACTGCCACTGCCCCTGCAGTTTCCAGAGTCCTCCTAAGTATTTTCACTAGAGTGGCTTCCCTAAGGAGGTGGTTTCAGACAGAGGTACTAACTTCATTTCTGCTTACCTAAAACGATTGTGGTGTGACTTATAAGTTCACTGTTCCATACCACCTACACACCAATGATCTAGTTGAGAGATTCAAGACTATGAAATGTATGATCATGGGGCTTTCTGAAAAACTGATAGGGATTGGATGTCCTTTTGTCATGCCTCCTTTTCGCCTACAGAGAGGTGCCACAGAAGGGAGTGGGCTTTAGTCCATTTGACCTTCTGTTTGGCCATCCTGTCAGGAGACCACTCAGTCTAGTGAGGCGAGGCTAGGAGAGACATTATGTACTATATGCTTGGCATTTGTTCAGGGATGGCTGAGTGCATGGAGAACGCAATCAAAACCTTGACGCCAGCCAAGAGCTGCAGAAATCGTGCTTTGACCAAAAGGCGGCCCTGCTTGAATACCAGCCAGGGTAGAAGGTATGGGGCCCCTTTGGCACTTAAGGCCCTCCAGGACAAATGGAGTGGACTGTACACTATCTGTTAAAGAAAAGGGGAGATCAGCTATCTGGTGGACCTTGGTTTTTCAGGAGCCCTCACAGGGTCATTCATGTGAACTGCCTTAAACCCTTCCATGACAGGGCTGATGTGACTATACTGATGATCACTGATGAGGATCAGGTAGAAGAGAGTGAACCTCTCTCTGCCCTTCTCTCACACAACCCGACAGATGGGTCTGTTGAAGGAGTAGTCTTTTCAGACACTCACTGCTCAACAGAAAGCTGACTACAGGCAAGTCCTGGAGCAGTATGCTGAGCTCTTTTCCGTACCCCCGGTCAGGCAACCTCATGCACACATGATGTGGACACTAGGGATAGCCTACCTGTCAAAAATAAATTCTACAGACAGTCTGATCAAATTAAGGAAAGCGTCCGAGGTGAAGTCAGCAGGATGCCTTCAATTAAGGGTCATCGAGTCGTCAGAGAGACCCTGGGTTAGCACAATAATTTTCAGCCCCCAGACCTCATTTCAAGGGAGGGAAACCAGAGCTGAGGTTTTGTATGAACTACAGGTGGCTCAATGCAGTCACAAAGGGCAGATGAGCTAATTGACATGCTGAGTGCAGCAACATTTCTCAGTATATTTGATTTAAGATTCGGCTACTGGCAGAATGGTTTCACCTCAGGTGCCAGAGAAAAGACAGCATTCTTGACCCCAGATGGATATTACCAGTTTACTGTAATGCCATTTGGATTAAAGAATGCCCCTGAAATTTTCCAGAAGCTAGTGGCTGGATTTAAAACCCAGGATCCAGACTATTCTGGATTAGGAAGCTTCAACAACCCAGACTCAAGTCAGACTCAAGTCAGCGCATTCCTTGGCTTGACTGGTGTGGGAAGCTGACTTGGTGTGTGGTGGGTACCCAAGGTACACCTTATACCAGGTCCAGGTATCCCATCCTCGTGAAGTGTAGTCAGTGTCTAGAAACCAGGCTCTCTAGCGGTAGCTGTAGATGAGCAGCCAAAGCTTATCTAGGAGACATGCAAAGCTCAAGCAAAACCACTGTAGTCACACAGCACTTACACACATGAAAGAAAACACTCAGTTGCACAAAAAAATAAAGGTACTTTATGTTTGGAACACAATACCACAAAGTACTAGAGAGGCAACCCTTCAATAGGAGGTAAGTAATACACTAAATATATACACTAGTAAACAGCAATAGGCATAGAAAAGGTTAGAAATCAGTGCAAATAGCAATAACCAATAGTGACCATAGGGGGAGCCCAAACCATATACTAAGAAAATGGAATGCGAACAGAGGACCCCCACCTAGGTAACTGGAACGTGTAGAGGGGAGCTGTGAGTACTAGAAAACCACAGAGGTAAGTAACACAGTACCCCCCAGCGACCAGGAAAGCAGGAGTAAATAACTGGAATTTCCCCAAACCACCCAAAAGGAAAGAAAAGAAGACACCCAGACAAGACTGCAAGAAACCAGCTGTGGATTCCTGGAGAAGAAAACCTGTGGAGAGAGGAGACCAAGTCCAAAAGTCACAGTGGAGTCCAGGAGGAGTAGGAGCTACTACCCACCCAGCTGTACTTGCAGGAGTTGGTCGACGGTGGAGAAGAGCAGGTCAGCACTGCAGCCCTGGAGCCTGAGAAGTTCTAATGGATACAGAATGTGTCCCACGCCGGAATGAAGATTGCAGACGAGTGTCTGTGCAGGAATTCCACCAACAAGCCTGGGCAAAGGCAAATTCGCGGTTAGTGGAAAAGTGGTGCTGCCAGGGACCAGCAAGGCCCAGGAGGACTCAACCCAGGCGGGGGAGTCACAGGGGACCCTCAGCAACACAAAGGACCCACAGGAGCGGAGGCAGCACCCACAGGACGGGGACACAGAAGTTTCAGAAGGAGCCCACGCAGCACTACAGAAAGGGGTCCCACGCCGCAGGAGAATCACGCAGAGGGTGGTGCGTCGCAGAAAGGAGTGCTGGGGACTGGAGCTACAGGTTGCCCGAAGATCCCTTGGAGGAGATGCAAACAAGCCTTGGCAGCTCAAGATACGTGGTGCGCAGGGACTGTCCTGCATGGGAAGGCAAAGGTTTACCTCCACCAAAGTTGGAAAGCTGGCAAAGAGGACCAAGAGGACTACTCCAGACCACCACCCATGATGCAGGATCCACGCAGCTCAAGATGAGGGGAGATCCACGCAGCCCGTTGTCATTGCAGCAGGTGCCTGCGGATGCAGGGAAGTGACTTCTTCACTCCAAAGGAAATTCCTTCTTTCTTGGAGTGCACACTGAAGACACGCCACCCTCAGTGGATGCACAGCCGGTGGGAATGTTGCAGTTGCTCGCAAGAGCCCTGGAAACAATGTTGCAGAAGAGTTCTTCTTCTTGGAGGCAGATTTTCAGGTCCTGGGGGGGCCAGTCGCAGTTCCGGAGGCCAGAAGTCAAAGTGAAGGTTGCAGAGGAATCCTGCTGGAATCTTGCAAACCGAATCTGAGGACCCACCCAAGAGAGAGACACTAAATAGCCGTGAAAGGGGGATTGGTCACCTAGCCAGGTGAGCACCTATCAGGAGGGGGCTTTGACGTCACCTGCCTGGCCAATCAGATGCTCCTAGAGTTTCCTGCCAACCTTTGAAACAAGATGGCAGAACCCAAAGACCCTCTGGAGGAGCTCTGAACACCACCCCTAGGGTGGTGATGGACCGGGGGAGTGGTCACTCCCCTTTCCAATGTCCATTTTTGCGCCAGAACAGGGACTGGGGGTCCCTGAGCTGGTGTGGACTGGTTTATGCATGGGGGGCACTAAATGTGCCCTTCAAAGCATACCAGTGGCTTGGGGAGGCTACCCCTCCAAAGCCAATCACACCTATTCTCAAAAGGAGAGGGTGTTACTTCCCACTCCCAAAGGAAATCCTTTGTTTTGCCTTCCTGGGCTTGATCAGATTAAGCAGCAGGAGAGCCGAAACCTGTCTGAGGGGTAGCAGAGCTTGGGCTGCCTGGAAAACCCTGTAAGACTGGTGGTAGCAATGCTGGGGGTCCTCTAAGGAGCCCCCAGAGTGCATGGAATCATACTTCCAATACTTGCAACAGTATTGAGGTATGCTTCCGACATGTTTGATACCAAACATGCCTAGGTTCAGAGTTACCATAATGTAGCTGGACATAGGTAGTGGCCTATGTCCAGTATACGCATAAAATGGTGTCCCTGCACTCACAAAGTCCAGTAAAATGGAGTTGGAGTTTGTGGGGGCACCTCTGCTAATGCAGAGGTGCCCTCACACACAGATACCTACACCCTGCCCTCTGGGCTAGGGTGGTCTGCCATAGGGGTGACTTACAGTGACCTGGTAGTGAAAGGGTACATGCACCTTTTCACGCAGGCTGCAATGGCAGGCCTGCAGAGCACTTTGCATGGGCTCCTTATGGGTGGCATAATACATGCTGCAGCCCACAGGGACCCCCTGGTAATCCGATGCCCTAGGTACCTATGTACCACATACTAGGGACTTACATGGGGTACCAGTGTGCCAAATGTGTGGTGAAAGAATGGTACAGTTACCAAAATTTACAGGAGAGAGCATAATCGCTGAGGTCCTGGTTAGCAGGATCCCAGTGGACACAGGCAAATACACTGACAACAGGCAGAAAATGGGGGTAACCATGCCCAGAAAGAGGGCACTTTCCTACAACTGGTTACTACAGGAGGTTTGTTAAGGGGTATGGAACTATTGTGCCCACCTCGCACAACTTGCCTCCAAGAAGCAACCCAAAAAAGTAAACTGGACAGTGAGCTGTCAAAAGGCTTTTGACACTCTGAAGGAAACAATATGATCAGCACCCATTCTAAGAGCTCCAGAGCATACTAAGCCGTTCATTGTGCAGACAGGTGCATAAAATAGGAGCAGTCCAGTCCCAGATCAACAAAGATTACCAGGGCTGGTCTGTTGCTTTCATTAGCAGGAGGTTACTCCCCAGAGAACAGCGTTGGAGTGCCATTGAGAGGAAAGCCTTTGCCGTGGTCTAGGCCCTGAAAAAGCTGAGACCATATCTGAGACCACTTAATTGTTCAAACTGACAACAGGTTTCTCAGATGGTTGATGCAAATGGAAGGGTAAAATCCTAAACTGTTGAGGTGGTCCGTCTCACTACAAGGAATGGACTTTATAGTGGAACACAGACCTGAGACTGACCATGCTAATGCAGACAGCGTTTGTAGGTTTTTATACTTAGACAATGAAGACTCTCTTGGTAAAAGTTAGTCTTTTTCCCTTTCGTTTGGTGGTTTGTGTAGGAAAGTGCCCTTTTTGACATGGGCATCCCCACTTTTTTGCCCTTGTACTGCTGCTTTTTGACTGAAAGTGCACTAGGTCCCTGCTAACCAGGCCCCCAATGCCAGTGCTATTTCCCTAAAAAGAGACAAATGACTATTACAACCCAGTCGGCAAGGACTTTACCACCCCTGTAGGTCCCTAGAAAATAGTACCCCTGGTATCTAGAGCAGGGGTACTAAAAAGGGTTCCTAAGGGCTAAAGCATGTATTATGCCACCCTACGGGCCCCACGCTCCATCATATGTAGACTGCCACTGCAGGATGTGTGAAATGATGCAATCCATTTTGAAAACACAACATTGTACACGCTGTGTGCAATTCCCACTACTACTGCGTGTACTATATTTAAGTTATCCATACTGCAAACCTTAGATCTTCAAGGCACGGTGGATTATACTACATGTGCGGGCCCAGCTCCATGAACACTTAGGCCACTGTGATGTCTGATTCCATTGCTAGATATTGCAAGTGATCAGGCAGCCACCTTAAAGGCATGTGCTGGACACTAGTCATCACGAGTGACCTAGCTACATGATGGCTCCACTGAAACTAATGGTATTTGATAGAGACTTCTAGTCTTATGACATGCACCCAAAGAGCACCGAAGAAGTGGCCCCCTGAAAACCTACCAGTCTCTTGCTGTGCTGGCAGACTGGTATCGACCAGCTTGCCACCACAGGCGAGTTTCTGACCCTCCTGCAGGTGAGAGCCCATGCTCTCAGAGGCCAAAAACAATGCCTGCTCCGGAGGAAGATGATCACACCTCTTCCAGCAGGATGGCTAGCCATTGCCCAAATGTGAATTTACCTTTAAAAACAGAAGAGCAGAGGCGTTTGGCATAACAGGAACGGTTCGTTTAATTAAACATCATGGGCGGGAGAGCAGGTACAGAACTGGGGTCTGGGGACTGTCTCTCAATGTCCATCAGTGTGGAGTGGAGTTTTATACATTTCTCTGAGTGCCATAAAATAATTTAAACATTCCTTTCTTAGTTAACCCCTTAGCTGCTGGGCCTAGCACCCCCCCCCCCCCAAAGTGTTGAGCCTCTTTTGGGCTATTTGGGGTACTTTGCACTTAGGCCCCCGTACCTTTTTGTCCACATAAACTATCCACGCCAAATTTGCATCCTTTTTTCCAACATTCTCTGGAGGAGACCGAGAACTTAGCCAAAATACAGCTAAAATGTGTTTTTTGGGGGGAAAAATTAGAAAAAAGTGCTGCAGGCAAAAGCATCTGTTTTTTTCCTTGCAAATGAGTTCAGCGAAGGGGTTGCAGTGCTAAAATGAACGTCTTTGAAGCTTTCAGGAACAGGTAGACTTGAATCAGAAAGCCATATTTTTGGCATTTTACTGGGACATACTCAATTTTTACTATGTTTTGTGCTTGCGGCCTCCTTCCAGTTAGTGACAGAAATGGGTGTGAAACCCAGGGTGGATCCGGACAAATAAACATTTTTGAAAAGTAGGCAAATTTCTGAATTCAGCAAGAGGTCATTTGTGTAGACCCTTCAAGGCTTTCCTATCAAAAGTAACAGTTGAAACAAAAAATATTGAAATTGAGTTAAAAAAAACACAGCCATTTCTGTCTACATTTTCATCTGTAACTTTTCCCACTGTGGCAGATTTTTGAAAGCAATACACTGTTAAGTCTGCTGGAACCTTCTGGTTGTGGGAATATATAGGGCTTGTAGGTTCACCAAGAACCCAAGGTAACCAGAGCCAATTAATGAGTTTCACATTGTAGTGGGTTTTCATTGTATACTGGGTACACAGCAATTAATTTGGCAGAATACAAAGAGTGAAAAATAAGTCTCAAGGAAACCTATGTATTTCTGAAATGGGCACAAGATATGGAGTTTAGAAGCAGTGGTTATTTGCATGTCTCTGAATTCGGGGGTACCCATACTAGCATATGAATTACAGGGCATTTCTCAAAATGACTTCTTTCTTACACACTGCCTTACATTTGGAAGGCAAAAATATAGGGAAGGACAATTGGCAATAACACTTGTTCTTCTGTTCTGTGTTCCTTCAAGTCTCCCGATAACAATGGTACCTCACTTGTGTGGGTAGGCCTAGTGCCAGCAACAGGAAACGCCCCTAAACACAACATGGACACCTCACAATTTTTCTAATGAATATGGGTGTGTTTTTTTCCAAAGTGCCTCGCTGTGGATCTTGGGGTCTAGCTCAGCCTGCACCTGGGAAAAACGTGCAGACCTATGCTTTTTTTTTAAACTAGACACCTGGGGAAATCAAGAGTGGGTGACTTGTAGGGCTCTCACCAGGTTCAGTCACTCAGGATCCTTTGCAAACCTCAACATTTGTCAAATAAGCACATTTTCCTCAAATTTGAGAGATGCAAAGTTCTGGAATCTCAGGGGAGCAACAAACGTCCTTCCACCCAGCATTTCCCCAAGTCTCCTAATAAAATTGGTACCTCACTTGTGTGGGTAGGCCTAGTGCCTACAACAGGAAATGCCCCAAAACACAACGTGGACACATCATATCTTACCTATTAAAATGGCAGTTTTTTGTTTTTTTTACAAAAGTGCCCAGCTGTGGATTTTGGCCTCTAGCTCAGCCGGCACCTAGGGACACCTAGCAGACCTACACATTTGTGTAAAACTAGATGCCTGAGGGAATCCAGAATGAGGTGATTTGCATGGCTATCACAAGGTTCTGTCACCCAGAATCATTTGCAAACCTCGCAATTTGTCAAAAACACATTTTCCTCACATTTCAGCTATACAAAGTTCTGGAATCTGAAGGTAGCCACAAATTTCCTTCCACTTAGCATTTCTTCAAGTCTCCTGATAAAGATGGTACCTCACTTGCGTGGGAAGGCCTAGTGCTACATGTTTTTCATGCGCCTTTAGCGCACACACTATGCTAAATCCAACTCCTTCCGTTTTGTGGATGCAAATTGGGGGTTCCCAGGTATGCCTTGTGAGGCCTATGCCTCGAACTGAGCTAGTATACCTTTGAAACTAAAGCAGACATGCTGCAGAGTTTTCACAAAGTTCCCTAAAGGAAACGTCATAAACTATAAAGAAGGGGAGTGTTTGGCACACAGGGTAGTACATGGGATCGGAGCATATGTTCTAGCCACCGTTATGTGCAGTGCTGTGACTGTAATGTACTTATCATACACCAAATTGAACATCTACCAAGTTCTGATGAAGGATACCCATGCCAAGCAGGTCAAACAATGACTCGTACGTGTAATTGTCCTTCAGTGCCAGTGTGGCACAAATGGGTTTGAATCCATAGGTGTAGATCAGTGGTTCCCAACCTTTTGACTTCTGTGGACCCCCATTTTATCAATGCCCCACTGAATCATTATTGGAACACGGGGACCCCCGAGGAGTCATTACTGATAGCTGGGACCTAATATTATTAAATGTTTTAAGCAGCCGCGGACCCCCTGAAGAGGCTTCGCTGACCCCCAGGGGTCCCCGGCCCACAGGTTGGGAACCACTGGGTGATGTGCAGCTGTACTACCTTTACTATCTGCCTTCTACCTGTGCAATATCCCTGGAAAAGTACAACTACAGTAAGCTTTTCTTACTCGGTCATGTCTCTGTCCTCATCAGAGTCCTGACTAATCTTGTGTAATTGCCAAGTGAACCTACACTAATGCCTTCCACAACTAGCTACTTGTCTTTCATGGGCTGTCAGTGCACTTACTGTGCTAAATCTAACTCCTTCCAGTTTGTGGATGCAATTTGGGGGTGTCCGAGTATGCCTTGCGAGGCCTATTCCTTGAACTGAGCGAGCATATCTACTTTTGAAACTAAGGCAGACATGATGGTGAATACTACCTAAAGTCTCTAAAGTAAAAAGCTAAACAAATATCCTGTGGGACTCATTCACCAACACTTCTACTTTTGTTTTGAAAGTGGAGCTACAAATCGAGTTTGTGCGCTTTCAAACAAGTAGAAATGTTGGTGAACTTTTCCCACAGGACATTTGTTTGACTTATTACACTTACTCTGGTTCTCTTTGGCAATCAGGGTGGTCCTTGTGTAGCATACATAAGTTCCCTAACAAGCACTTCAAAATTCAGTCATGCCTTTAACATTTTGCCACACAGCGTACTCCATGATAATGTGGCATATGTTCTGTCCACTAGTATGTGCAGTGTGGGGACTATAATGCACCTTAATCGAACAGAACACCTACCACGTTCTGATGACAGATACAGGTGTCGAGCAGGCCATAAGGAAGCCCATGATTTCCTGAAGTAGATGAACTAAAAATCCGTGCCTGCTTGCCTAACGAAGCAGAGGCCCATTGACATTCGGTATCTATGCACAGCCACTGAAAGGTTACCCAACTACAGCTCCACCTTAGTCAATTTCCCAGAATTTTGCCTTAGTGTGATATATCGTAAAGCAAGTAGGGAAGCGTAGGCCTGATTGAGATTAGCACTGTGGATAGTAATAACTACTCTCCTGCCGCTTTCTATGCTTCGGGCACACTTTACAGTGACGACATTGATGATCCTTCTTGGGCGTTTTAGAAATGCAATCATCAAAGTTTTGCTCCTGCAGCCTTGTCAAATCCTCCAGAAAATTTGAAGTGGAGGCTGCTGGTTTTGTAGCAGCAGTGTAGCATTCAATCACAGACAACTGGAAGTCAAGGAGAGACATGAGTCTTACTTTGGTTGTCCGACAATAAACAACATACCCATTGTATGTTGCCAACTGGATCAGGTGGGTAAACGGTTTCTTGTACCATGAGTTTGAGATTTGCAAAAGTTTCTGGGTGACAGAACCTGGTGAGAGCCCCACAGGTCACCTCATTCTGAATTCCCCTAGGTGCGAGTTTTACAACATGCATTGTATGGTTCAAGAACCTGGTCGTTCTTATCCACTCCGCCCTTGTACTTATTGTAATCAAGTATATAGGCGGGCTTGTGGACTTTGGAAATCTGACCCAAAACCGTGATGGGGAAGTGCTCTCATCATGAATTGTAGTGAGCACATATACATCACGCCTATCCCAGAACCTGACTGCGAGTAGTTCGTTGGAACAAAACGCAGTACTCTGGAATTTTTTGAGCTTTTTGCAAGCACGTTCCTGCGGGAATCCTTTGCGGTTACAACGAACTGCACCTCAGGCTACAGCACCAGCTTTGTATAGCTCACTGAACAGCTCTACTCCTGTATACAAATTGTCCACATAAAGGTTATAACCTTTGAGAAGGAGTGGCTGGACAAGCTCCCATACAATCTTCCCCGTGACCCTTAACATGGGAGGACAACCTCTATAGGGTTTAGTGTGGAGTCTTTCTCTCTATACACTCTCAAGCTGTACACATAGCCAGAAGAGCTCTAACACATAACTCTTGATGCCATAGTGAGCTCTTTTGCTTACAATGTGCTGCCTGAACAGCAGCCGTCCCTTGTACAGGATCAAGGACTCATCAACTGCTATATTCTTTCCAGGAATATGGATCTCTGGAAACCTGGCAGATAAATGTTCCACAAAAGGCCGAATTTTGAACAACCTGTCATGGTATGGATGCTCCCGGGGCAATCCAACAGAATTGTCATCAAAATGAAGCATGCACTGCAATAGCAAAAAACGATTTCCGCTCATGTACAGTGCAAAGATGGGGGTTACCCAAACTGTGCAAGTCGTCCAGTAGGACTGCAGGTGGGTTTCTGCACTAACCCCATTTTGAGCGCAAGGCCCAAAAATATCTTCAGCTTCGCCAGCAAAGTGGGAGTCCACTGGCATGCCCTATAATGGGCCCTAGATTGCCTCCATGCTCCCTCAGAAATGTAATGCCCGTGCTTTCATATTCTGCAGTAGAGGTCACCCCTTTAAATGGGTACAGTGCCAAGTTTACAAAAAGCCCAGAGAAATAATGCTTATAACAGAATTGAGGCAAACGAGGGATGTTTGATTCTGTTATATATCAACTTGACAAGTAAGAAAAACTCGAACTGCTGGGCAAAGTGGAAAGCATTATTTCTCTGGGCTTTTTGTAAACTTGGCACTGTGTAATGACCTGTACCCATTTAAAGGGGTGACCTCTACTGCAGAATATGAAAGCACGGGCATTACATTTGAAATAATGAGTACAACACACAGAGAGTGATGGCGGCACCGTGATGACAAGGTTTGAAGAAGCAAATGCAAGTCCGTCATCTGTCTTTTCACTTAAAGCATGGAGTAATCTATTTAAAGGCTGCTCAGGTGACTGTTTTTCTTTCATTTTTGCGCAAATCACATTGAGAAAGGCAAAGAATGTTGAAACGCGTCTGTGGCGCAATAAATTGGATCTAAAGTACCCGTGAGTTCTCCATCTCTTCTTCTTGTTTTAAATATATATATATATATATAGCCTATACATATATATATATATATATATATATATATATATATATATATATACGGAGAGAGTGTCTCTCTCTCTCCCTCCATATGTATATGTAACAAGATCACTTTGATATGTGTGTGGTTTCCCTTGGGACCGATCGCGGCCCCTGGGGAAACCAAACATGCAATGGCAAAAGTGATATATATATATATATGTGTGTATATATATATATATATATATATATATATATATATATATATATATATATATATGTGTATATATATGTGTGTGTATATATATATATATATATATATATATATATATATATGTGTGTATATATGTATATATATATGTGTGTATATATATATATATATATATATATATATATATATATATATATATATATATATATATATATATATATATTTTAATAGCTCTGTGGTTTCCCTTGGGGGCAATCGTGGCCCCCTGGGAAATCACACATCTATTAAAAAAAGAAAATCCCCCACAGAGGGTCAGCACAGCTCATGGGTGACCCCCTGTCAATTTATTTAAAGAAAAAAATACTTCTCATCCCTTGGGGGTCATTCACGCTCCCCCAGGGGTAGACTGACATATTATTAATTAATTTTTTTAAATAATGCCACGAGGGTGGGGCATCCCATTTCTACAAGGGCCGACCCCCCCTGAGTAAATCCCTGGTGTCTAGTGGTGTTTCCTGGCCATGGATCACAGTGCAGTCGCGATCCATGCCCAGGAAACCCTTTTAGGAAGACCTTGTTTAACAGGGGGAGAATCTCCCCTTTCAAACGAGGCCTTCCTGAAAGCTGGGAAGGCATTTGGGGTTAAGAATATGAATAGTTGTCATTGAGCCATTAATAAGGCCCTGATAACAAATGCATGTGGGCCTCAACCTTGTGTGAACACAATGTGGGCCAGTGAGTATGCGTCCAGATGTTTGGCCTGAGTGGCGCGTGGTCATGTGCTGATACCACATGTTGTGTAAAAGGGCACTATGTAGTGCTTGTAGAATGCTAGTGTTGGGTGCAGTGTAATTATAGGTGACGTGGGAGAGGTCCCTACGCAAGTGCGGTGGTAATTTCTGAATAGGCTTCATTAGCCTAGGCCACTCTTTGGAAATTAATGGACGCTGTAGGATCCCTAGTAAACAGAGGGTGTATAAATGTATAAAAACACATAACTTGTAGAACATTGTAGGTATTGAGATGGTTCTGGCTGAGCTGTCCGTAGTCCTTTGGTGATGGAGTTTCTTGGTTGTAAACAGTTCGGGGGAAAAGAAAAGTCTTTGGACCATAGTGTGGTTCGGGATCCTGTAGGGGGTACTGATGTGGAAAGATTTTGCAATGGGTTGTAGCTCTTGATCCTGTTAAGGGTATTAGTGCAGAAAGTTCTTGGAGCAGTTTGTGACTTTCGATCCTGTTGTGGGTACTGGTGCGGCTGCTGAGAAAGCGATGGTCCATTGTAGAGGTGGTGCACTTTAGCAGGTCAACTGCAGACCTGTTGAGTAAGAGCTATGTTTGTTTGTTATAAAAGAAAAAACATTGCATCTTTAAATGTGTTGTTGCCAATTATTTCCTAGAAATGTCTTGTGTTTTTGTTATTTCAGTGGGGCCCCTGAAGGCGTCCCCACTCGTGGTATCTAATTTTGGGGAAAAATTGTTTATTGTTTATGAACATATTGATTTTATGGATTGTTGGGGCTCCCTTCTCTTTGTGCCTGACTAGGTGTACGGTGGTAAAGCATTTTCTGGGCGTGATTTAAGTTACTAACTTGCGCTCTGTGGGGGACGCCAGCCCTCCAGAATTCTATTGTGTGCAGCTCGCCACCTCCCTCAGCCAGAACCCACCTGTCAGGACAACGGACCCTAACACAGCAGCCCTCGACCTCACGCAGTGGCTGACCTCCTGTGCCGACGACCTCGCCCCACTGAAGAACCCACTCACCAGGCCCAGAAGCAAGAAGGCCCCCTGGTTCACCGACGAACTCAAAAACTCCAAGAAGGCCTGCCGCACCCTCGAGAAGGCCTGGCTCCTTGACAAGACCGCCGACAACATGACCGCCCTCAAACTCGCCACCCGCAGACATCATCAGCTCATCCGCACAACCAAGAAGAAATCTCTGAAGGAACGACTGGACAAGAACGCCCATGACAGCAAGGAGCTCTTCAACATCGTCAAGGAGTTCTCCAACCCCAGCACCGGCAACAACGACATCACTCCCTCACAGGACCTCTGCGACTCCCTCGCCTCGTACTTCCACTGCAAGATCGCCAACATCCACAACAGCTTCGGCGTTCCACCCCCGCACCCATCGGTCGAACCCACGCACCTCGCCGCCATCCTCCAGACATGGACCGAGGTGACCCCCGAAGACACAACACGCATGATGAACACCATCCACTCCGGATCGCCGACAGACCCGTGCCCCCACCATGTCTTCAACAAGGCCGCCTCTACCATCGCACCCCACCTCCGAGACATCATCAACACCTCCTTCGACACAGCCACCTTCCCGAAGAGCTGGAAGCACGCCGAGCTCAGCGCACTGCTGAAGAAACCAACAGCGGACCCGACTGACCTCAAGAACTTCCGCCCCATCTCGCTCCTTCCCTTCCCTGCCAAAGTCATCGAGAAGGTCGTCAACAAGCAACTGGCCGCCTTCCTCGAGACGAACGGATCCCTCGACCCATCGCAGTCCGGATTCAGAGCCAACCACAGCACCGAGACCGCCCTCATCGCAGCCACCGACGACATCCGAGCCCTGCTCGACAACGGTGAAACAGCGGCACTCATCCTCCTAGACCTCTCTGCAGCATTTGACACTGTCTGCCACCGCACCCTAGTCCAACGCCTAAACGACACCGGCATCCAAGGGAAGGCCCTGGAATGGATCATCTCATACCTCTCCGGCAGAACACAGAGAGTACGCCTCCCTCCATTCCTCTCGGAGGCCACCGAAGTCATCTGCGGCGTCCCGCAAGGATCATTGCTCAGCCCCACTCTCTTCAACATCTACATGAAACCCCTCGCTGCCATCGCACGCCAACACAACCTCAACATCATCTCCTACGCCGACAACACCCGGCTGATCCTCTCCCTCACCAGAGACCCCGACACCGCCAAAACCAGCCTACACGAAGGGATGAAAGACGTCGCCAAATGGATGGACATCAGCCGCCTGAAATTGAACACGGACAAGACAGAAGTTCTCATCCTGGGACCGTCGCCCTCTGCATGGGACGACTCTTGGTGGCCCCCGGCCCTAGGCACCGCTCCCAAGCCAACGGACCACGCACGCAACTTGGGCGTCATCCTGGACTCCTCCCTCTCGATGACCAGACAAGTCGTCAACGCCGTCTCCTCAGCTTGCTTCCACAACCTCCGCATGCTCCGTAAGATCTTCCGATGGATCCCGACCGAGACCAGGAAGACGGTCACCCAGGCCCTCGTCACCAGCAGACTAGACTACGGAAACACCCTCTACGCCGGTACAACAGCCAAGCTTCAGAAAAGACTTCAGCGTATCCAGAACGCCTCCGCCCGACTCGTCCTGGACGTCCCCCGACGCAGCCACATCTCAAGCCACCTGAGAGACCTGCACTGGCTCCCTGTCAACAAGAGGATCACGTTCAGACTCCTCACCCACGCACACAAATCCCTCCACGACCTGGGCCCAAGGTACCTCAACGACCGCCTGACCTTCTACTCGCCCACCCGCCAGCTACGTTCCGCGAACCTCGCCCTCGCCGTCGTCCCTCGCATCAAAAGAGCCACCGCCGGAGGAAGATCCTTCTCCTACCTGGCGGCTAAGACATGGAACTCCCTGCCCGCCCACCTACGGCTGACCCAGGACCACCTCGCCTCCAGGAAACAGCTCAAGACCTGGCTGTTCGAGCAGTAGCAGACCCCCTCCCCCAAGCGCCTTGAGACCCTTCCGGGTGAGCAGTGCGCGATATAAATTCCTTGATTGATTGATTGATTGATTGGGGAAGTCATTGGTGCGGCTGGGGTCCTTTGACCTACACGTGCACAGGGTGATGTATAAAGGGGAGGTGTGTCGCAACTGAAAGTTGTTTGGCGATCGTAATATGCCTTGAGGTCAGGACAATACCCCTCAAGTCCTGGCATATGACGTGCAGCATGACCCACCCTAGTGGCAACAAGGGTCTTGACTACACCCTTTTTTCTAGAGGATTCTTTTAATTGGTTTTTGGCGCTTCCCTACAGTTTTAATGACCTGTTATTCTCAATTGTCATGAACCTGAGAGGGTCAGAGAGTTTACCGCGGCCCCCATGTGCCTTTGATATTGGGGTATACAGATATGGTATTATTGCTTCCTCTGGACGGCGTGTGCAGGGCCTTGTGTTAGCTTATTGCTAGGCCTGATAACGGGGTGATCTTATCTCTGCATTCTACTCTAATTAGAGCTGTGATGGATTTTTCAGACTCCCATCCTGCTGGCACCCCCTCTCGCTCTGACCTTTTATTTGGACCTCCGGTTTCCGGTGGTTACCTGAAAACATTTTGGAGAGATGAGGAGGCAATACCTCACTGCATGGAAAGTCCGGTGCAGGGCCAAGAACTTGCCGAAGTTTGCCCAAATGATGGTAATGGACTCTAATGATAGCTGTATTTAACCACTGTTCCATCTTGATCACTGACTCCATTTTGTTTTGAACTTGGCTTCAGCCACGGTCACGTTAGAGGTGCAGGTTTTTTTCCGCACACAAGTTGTGCAATGTGTTTTTCGCTCATGTTGTCACTATTCGTGATCTTTCTCACCAAGTGCTAGAACACAACATGGAGGAGTGCGAATTAGATAAGGACGTACCAGAATGATGTTTATGGTACGGCAAGGAACAGTTTGGTCTTGGGAGAGCACCTTGGGATGTGACCAGTCTTCAACGTGCCCTTCTGAAACCAATCTGCTTTGGCCAGGGTTTGAAAAACAACTCACTGGAAAGGTGGGAGGAGTTCTAGAATTCTCCTTTCCTGCTTGTTTAAAGTATATAAGAGGAGGCCCCCGTGAGGGTAGTTCTCTCTTCACGGTCAACTGGGTTCACGGCCTGTTGCTGGCAAAGAGATGAGGCAAGCGAGCCCCATGGTGATGAATTATTTTTGATTATGATTTCTAGCTTTGCATTGTGCATGAATATATAATCACTGTATATGCAGATATATAATCTATGATTAAAGTAGTGTATTTTCATTGTTTTTTATGAGCATTATTATTCTACTGCTGCGTTTGACCTACATGCTTCCTCTATTCGAACTTGAAACAGTGCTTTAAGAAACGTATTACTCAGAAAAACAGCTCTGCATTGATGGAATTCCTTTTATTCGTGTTTCTTCTCTGTTTAAAGTAAAGCAGTACACTTTTATTTTACTGTGGTGACTTTCTTCAAATGTGCACTTGTGTTGTATATAAGTGACCATTTTTCAAACTTGCAAAGTGCCTTGATAAATGTATTTCTCAGACTGAGAGGGTTGCATACCAGAAATTCCTTTCAGTATTTGTGTATTTCTTCTTAGTCTGCAGTAAAGCAAAACATGGACTGGGACGGCTGGCTGTTTTGGTGAGACCTTCCCCCTCTAGTGCCTTAAAACCATGCAGAGCTATGCAATCTGTGGATTTTGTGCATGTGCTGTGGAGATTAAGGGGTTTTTACTACCCCAAGCGCAGGTGAAGCCTGGCAACCGACACTGGAGGACAGCAGCTGCGTTTTGGAACTTAAAGGGGGCCACCATTTGGCTGGAGTCCGTTAACTTTCTGAGGACACTATTGTTTCTGGGACTTCATGCCATAGGGTGATCTTGGTCCTGGCTGGGTGCCCAAGAATGGGGACCTTCTGACTTCGTGATTGGAACATGCCCCAATTGACTTGTGGGTGCAATGACCTGGGGTGCCTTCTCCTAATTAGTGGTCAGGGAGTTACTCTTCCCTGCTCCTTGTTTTTGCCATTAATCCTCCTACATCTGGCAGTCAGGGAACATTTCCCTCAGGACCTTCCATATTTGGTGCCTGTATGAATTGAATGTGGCCCCGTCATGTTCAGTATTTGTCAGCGTGATTGCTGGGATGCAGGCTCGGGCAAACACCATGTTAGTCTGCTCTCCGATAATACTGCTTAGGAGACTTTAAACATCACCTAACGCTAGGGTTATTCCAGCGGTGTTCTTCTCAAAGCATGAGATCAATTTTCCCACTCCATCCAACAACAGTGGCAGTTTGTCTCACAGCCCTTTCTTATCCATCTGAGCCCATGGCACTTAGGTGGTCCCTGACGTGCCCTTTTGTGCATTCTCATCTTGGTCAGCCCCACTTGTTTCTTCTCAACCTAGCGTTCCCATCTCCTTAGGCAATCCTGCATGTAAGGGAAGTTCCACTTGGGAGCTCCCCCTCCATGCTGAATGCAATCTTCGGCACAGCTGGTTTGAAGGATATTTCCTTCGGCCAGGATCTGTCATACTGATCACTTCCTTTGGTCCAATGGATTAGCAGGTGGCAAAAGGGTCACACAAAGTTCTCACCTTCCTTTCAAGTTACTATCTCTTTTGGGGTTAATTTGTCTGTCCTGCACAGTCAGGAGGAGTAGTGGATGTCTTCGTCGCTGCTCCCCTCCTGCCTACACAAAGGTGCCATTTTGGATCTTCTATGTTTGAGTTGAGTTTGCACCATGCTATCTTGAACTCTAATTTCCTGGTCAGCCCCTATCCTTTGGTGGCTCTTGGGCAAGGCTCGGACCCCAGTCAAAAGCCCCTTTGAATTCTTCCTCACCCGGGCCTCTGTACCTACCCCTGCTCTCCTTAGGTGGAGGACGCGCTGCTCTGCTCTCTCCTTAGTTCACGCCTTTCCTTTAAATCCCACCTAGATTGCCTCCATTGCTCTGAGCTGTGCTTCTTAGTCGGGACCTGCTCTCAAACTTGCTTTCTGTTGTTTCTTCCAGTACCTGAGCATACCCTGTGACTCCCCCCTCATCATCGGATCCCAGAAGACTGAGACCCCTTTCCTCACCCCCACTAGTTGTCTCACTATCCAGAACTGCTATGAATCTCCCTGTCTCTCGATGTGTTCCCAAGCCACTGAGGTTCAATGGGCTCAACAGGACGGATGGGGGTAGAACTTCGGGGAGTTCTAGCGCTGTACTGGAATGGTGCTGGGAGTATCTGGGCTTGTTGGCATGTTAGTCTGTCATGCCTAGACCTAACAGCTTGTTGTTCATTGGAGGCCCCTCGGGCCCCCTCGACTGTCGGACTGGTGTAACCTAATGCAGGTATAGCAGGCATTAGAGAGACCACCTTCATATGGTGGGGGAGGTGCAGAGGGTTTGCTTGCTGACTGTGGGGTAGTGTTATTGGCCTGGGCCTCCTCAAAGATGGCACATAATTCTAGTAATGTTTCTTTTTTGTCCATCTTTTGCCCTGTGTATTTTGTTTGTATGTGTGTTCAATGATTGTAGTGTCAAAGGTTCCCTCCTTTGCCAGGGGAACACGTATGCCTTGGTGTGTGTGCCATTCATAGCAGAAATTGACAAGCTTTTTAGCCTGTGTGTGGAACCTGATTTGCATGTGCTTTATTAGCGATCCCATGCTAAGTTTGGGTAGTTTTTTTAGAGGCAGTTACTTTTCTAGCTTTTATGATTTTGGGGGTCTTAAGCTATACGTGCCTAACTTCTCTGGTTTTATGGAATATTTCACTTTTACTCTGATAGTAGGGAAATACATACACAGGGGATTACTAGTTCTACTCTGGGAGTGGGGAACTATACATGAGGATTTGTAGATCTAATGAGCTTAGCGTTATTTACAGATGCATCAAAATAAACATTTAAAAAACACAAATAACAATGCATATGAAGGGTCACAACCTAGAAGAAACTGCAGTTGTTAATCCTGACTTATGAAATTTGGCATCAAAATTATGAGTTTACTTTGGTATCAAATAGCAATTTGTGACAATGAGCAACATCTTCATAGCATCAACAAAACACATTACTCAAGACTAAACCCAGTTACTTTAATTTACCAGCGCCACAATATAAAAGCCACACCATTTCAACCGGCACAGCAAGTGGTGACTATGTTAAAAATACCATAGCCCACTCCTAGTGCATGTTATCCTGTGACCAGGGGAAGCTCTGCGCCATACTCGGGATTAAGTGAGCATGATAATCGTATCAAGATAACAACAATTTATGCAGAGAAAAAAAGGGATAACTTCAACAATCATAAGCCTTTCTTGGCCAAACACAAGCTACGCCTAATCTCCTAGATCCTAATTGTTTATTTTCCCTAATGTCCGAATTACACCCTATATCACACTTGGGGGTTATGTGTACCATTTGTGTCACGCCCAATGATCCAAGTGAATGACAACACCTCTCTCTACTTTCAGATACCACCAGTGTAAAGTAAACTTTGACACTGAGAAACCCTTTTAGGATAGATAGCAAGTTTGAGGTGGGGACCCTATATCACACCCAGGGCCTATGCATACCATCTGTGTCATGCCCAGCAGTCAAAGCATTGAGGCATCAGCCCTATATCACACCCAGGGCCTATATGTACCATCTGTGTCACGCCCAATGGCCCAAGCTAAAGGCACCTCTTAAAACAGAAGTGCTGGCTGTAGGAAGCTGAGTCTGTATATAGTGTTTTAAAATGAAGTATGCTGTGCAGAGAGTCCAGTGGATCCCCAAAGGTGTGCAGAGGCAGAAATAGATAGGTCTAGAGCTCTATTTGTGGGCAAGCAGCTAGGTTTATCAGTCGTGTTAAGCATTGGTTGTACTCACAGAGGCAATAAATGAGATACACACTCGAAGAATAAATCCAAGACCAATTTAGAAAAATAACAGTTGCTTTTATATATGCTTTGAACCCAAGAACTTTGTTACAAGGTAACCTATGGAAGGAAAACAAGTTGCAGTTTATCGGGGTAGTACACACTTAACACCCCAGTCTTCAGGGGCTAAGGCTAGCACCAGGAAAAGTTCAGGTTGGTACCAAGAGGGCACCCACTGTGGCACGGGGGCAGCTGGGCGCCAAGGTCGGAGTCATGCCCAATGTTAGTCAATGGAGACTGGTGGGGACTGAAGATGCACTGCTCCCAGGTAAGCACATGCGATGTCAGAGCTTGGTTTCTGGGAGTTGGTGGAAGCACTGGGGGGCCACAAGGGCAGCACCAAAGTTACACCCTCAGCGACACCAGGCCAGCTGGGTGCAGAGTGCCAACGCAGCGTTGGGCGCCCAATGCTTTTCAGTGGAGACGGAGGTATCTGCTGCAGCACTAATTCCAGTTGAGTAGAGCGAGGTCAGGGGTGGATCTCCTGGGGTTGAAGCCAGGACAAGGGAGCCACAAAGTAGCACCAAACCTATACCCTCAGCAGCACAGGGGTGGCTGGGAGCATAGTGCAAACACAGGGTTGTGCTCCCAAAATTGTTCAATGTAGGAGATCACTTTCAGAAATGGGCTGCAGGCTCAGGCCAGGAGAGGTCAATCCACAGATGCCCAGGTAGGCTGAGATGTCAGGGGTCATAGGGACAAAAACGGTCTAGGTCCCCAAGGCATAGGTGCTCCAGGTGCAGGGGTGTCTTTGGGCATCGGAAACAGCTTGCTTACTGGGCAGATCATGCTCAGGGGGATCCCTCGGATTAAGGCTGCAGGTGTCACTGTGGAGTCCTGCAGGGGTCACCCCACAATGGACTATGGGTCAGAAGCACTTGGGAACCTTCACTGGACTGGGGAACCTCTTTTACTCGGGCTGTGGGCATCGGGTGCAAAGGTGGTTCCAGGCGGTGGTTTCGCAGTTCCTGAGGCAGGCTTCTTTCTTCTTTGGAGTTGTTTCTTTTGGACAGGTCCAATATCCACTGGAGTTCTTGTTCTTTATTGAATGCAGGCAGTATTCCCAAGGCTTTGGAGGTCACTGACTGCAGTACAAGTCATCTTCTTGTGCAAGATCTTTAAAGGCTGCAGACAGCCCGCTACCGCTGGGGCCAAGTCAGTAGTTGTCTTCAGTCTTCTTCTGCTGTACAACTTTTGTAGTGTCTGGCTCTTCTTAGGTCAACAGGAATCTCATTATAGTGTTCAGGGGTGCCCTCTAAAATGCTGAATTTAGGGGTGTTACAGGGAGTGGAGTGCCAGGATTGGCTACTCACCTTTAGGGTGACTGCACTCTTCCTATGACCACATCCTTTGGGATGTCGGCATAGCCCTAACCCTATTGACCTAATTCCTTCCACACAAGATGGAGGAATTTCAAAGGTAGTGTCCACTTCAGCTCATCCACCCTAAGGGTGGGGCTGACATGGAGTGGGCACTCCTCCTAATTTATCTAATTATCCCGCCAGACTTGCCACTAAAAGTTTGGTCAGGAACTCTTGCAGGCAGGTCGCTTCCCTCCTCACCACCGTTAACTCGATTTGCCATCCTTAAAGCTGGTATTTCTGGTAACTTTCCACGGCTCTCCCTTGCTGCTGCGTCCCCACCCCCCTCCCTCCACCTTGATCCTCCGGCCCATTTCTTCCTCTTTTTTCCTGCCTTTAAGCCCCGCTCCCCCGCCCCCTCTGCTCTCCCATTGGTCTAACCCCCCCTCTCCCAGCTGCCACACCCTCCCTCCTCCCATCTTATGATGGCCGCAGAGAGAGAAGGTAGAGACCTTTGACCCTGCTCTTGCAGGCAGGTCGCTTCCCTCCTCACCGCCGCTAACTCGATTTGCCATCCTTAAAGCTGGTATTTCTGGTATTTTACTTTAAACTTTCCCCGGCACTCCCTCGCCGCTGCGTCCCCGCCCCCTCCCTCCACCTTGATTCTCCGGCCCGTTTCTTCCTCTTTTTTTCCTGCCTCTAAGCCCCGCTCCCCCGCCCCCACTGCTCTCCCATTGGTCTTACCCCCCTCCTCCCAGCTGCCACACCCTCCCTCCTCCCCTCTTATGATGGCCGCAGAGAGAGAAGGTAGCGACCTTTGACCCTGCTCTTGCAGGCAGGTCACTTCCCTCCTCACCGCCGCTAACTCAATTTGCCATCCTTAAAGCTGGTATTTCTGGTATTTTACGTTAAACTTTCCCCGGCTCTCCCTCGCCGCTGCGTTCCCTCGGCCCCGCCCCCTCCCTCCACCTTGATTCTCCAGCCCATTTCTTCCTCTTTTTTTCACGCCTCTAAGCCACGCTCCCCGCCCCCCCCTGCTCTCCCATTGGTCTAACCCCCTCCTCCCAGCTGCCACACCCTCCCTCCTCCCCTCTTATGCTGGCCGTAGTGCGAGAAGGTAGCGACTTTTGACCCTGCTCTTGCAGGCAGGCTGCTTCCCTCCTCACCGCCGCTAACTCGATTTGCCATCCTTAAAGCTGGTATTTCTGGTATTTTACTTTAAACTTTCCCCGGCTCTCCCTCGCCGCTGCGTCCCCGTGGCCCCGCCCCCTCCCTCCACCTTGACTCTCCGGCCCGTTTCTTCCTTTTTTTTTCCCGCCTCTAAGCCTTGCTCCCCCACCCCCCTGCTCTCCCATTGGTCTAACCCCCTCCTCCTAGCAGCCACACCCTCCCTCCTCCCCTCTTATGCCGGCGGCAGCGCAAGCGCCGCTGGCGCACCAAAGGCAAGCCCGTCTGCGCCAAGACCGCGTCCAGCGCCAGACCCCCTGCCCAACACGCCCCTGGTACCACCAATCACCACTACACTGCCTACGACCTCCACGCCCTCAATCCAGGACGCTCCTCCACCTGCTTCCAGTCCACAAAGGACCCTTCACCTGCAAAGCCTACAAACTCACCTGCAACCTAACCTCCAAGCTCCAACTCAAGGCCTCAGACTGCCGCCTAAGATGCATCCTACTCAACACCCGCTCCATCCACAAGCATGCAATCGAACTCTGGGACCTATTGACCACATCCTCGCCCGACGTCACATTCCTCACCGAAACCTGGATGAATTCGGCCTCGGAACCAGACATAGCCATAGCCATACCAGAAACTACAATATCACCAGAAGAGACCGCAGCAACAAACCAGGAGGAGGAATCGCCATAGTCCACAAAAACACCATAAGAGTCTCCACCAGCTCCCACAACACCATCAAATCCGCCGAGCACCTCCTTTTCAAAATCCACATCAACGCCAACACCACCCTCAGAGGAACTCTGGTCTATAGATCCCCAGGCCCCAGACCGCAGTTCTGCGACAACATCTCCGACACCATCAGCTCACAAACCCTCGCCTCAATGAACTACATCCTCCTTGGCGACCTTAACTTCCACCTAGAAAACAACAATGACATCAACACCACCAACCTAATCAACATCCTCGCCAACCTCGGCCTCAAGCAACTCATCACGTCACCCACCCACACCGCAGGACACACACTCAACCCAATCTTCTCAGCCAGCAACCACGTCTCCTTCAGCCACGCCACCGAACTCCTATGGACCGGCCATCGCTGCATCCATTTCTCCTTTCAGAAGCCGGTCGTTCACCACCTCATCACCAAACGTCCCCGCTGCTACTGGAACAGAATCTCAACAGAACAGCTGATCTCCACCCTCACCCATGCACCCCCCCAAGGACCCTGGACCCCAGCACAGCCACCTCCTACGTGCACAAATGGCTAGAAGACTGCGCCAACACCTTTGCTCCACTCAAACAACCCTCAGACTCCCACCACAGACCCAAGACAAGCTGGTTCACCCCCGACCTGCAGGCCTCCAAACTGGAATGTCGAAGTATGGAGAAGACCTGGCCCCTTGCACCCACCAAACCCAACCACACCGCCCTTAAAACTGCCATCCGCAAACATCACCAGCTGAGCCGCACGACCAAAAGAACCAACTACAAAAACCCAATAGACACCAATGCCCACAACAACAAAGAGCTCTTCAGCATCATCAAAGAACTCTCCAACCCCAGGACCTGTGCCCACGAACCCTCGCCATCACAGGAACTCTGCAACTCCCTCGCCACTCACTTCAGTCGAAAGATCGAAGACATCCACAACAGCTTCGAACCCCAGACTCATCAGCCAACCACAGACAACCAAGAACCCGACGCATCAATCAACACCAACCCGCTATGCTCCTGGACCCACGTCAACAATGAAGACACCATCAACACCATGGCCTCCATCCACTCCGGCTCCCCCTCGGACCCCTGCCCGCACCAGATCTTCAACAAAGCCAGCAACATCATCGCACCCCACCTCTGCGCAATCATCAACAGCTCCTTCGAGACAGCCACCTTCCTGGAGAAATGGAAACACGCCGACGTCAACGCCCTGTTGAAGAAACCCAAAGCAGATCCAGATAACCCCATTAACTACGGACCTATCTCCCTCCTACACTTCCCGGCGAAGGTCATCGAAAAAATCGTGAACAGCCAACTTTCCCGCTACTTGGCAGACAGCAAAGCGCTAAATGCCTCCCAATCCGGATTTTGCAAAAACCACAGCACAGAGACTGCACTCATTGCTGCCACAGATGACATCAGGACCATGCTTGACAAAGGCCAAACCGCAGCTCTCATCCTCTTGGACCTTTCCGCAGCTTTCAACACCGTCAGTCACCACACCCTTCGAACACGCCTCCACAACACTGGGATCCATTGCAAGGCCCTCGACTGGATCTCGTCTTTACTCTCCGGCAGAACCCAGAGAGTCCGCCTTCCGCCCTACCTATCCAAATCCTCCGAAATCATCTGTGGCGTCCCGCAAGGATCCTCCCTCAGCCCAACTCTTTTCAACATTTACATGGCTCCCCTCGCCAACATCGCACGATTCCACAACATCAACATAGTATCCTACGCAGACGACACCCAGCTGATCATCTCCCTCACGAAAGACCTCACAACAGCAAGAAGCAACCTACACAAAGGACTTCACACTATCGCCGGCTGAATGGCTTCAAGCTGCCTCAAGCTAAACACAGACAAAAGAGAGGTTCTCATCCTCGGCAGCAACCTCTCCACCTGGAACGACTCCTGGTGGCCTACATCCCTCAGAGCCGCCCCCACCCCCACCACCCAAGTACGGAACCTGGGCATCATCCTTGACTCACCACTCAGCATGACTCAACAGGTCAACGCAGTCTCCTCTTCCTGCTACAACACTCTCTGCATGCTCCGCAAGATTTTCAAGTGGATTCCTGTCGAAACCAGAAAAACAGTCATCCAAGCCCTAGTCAGCAGCCGACTGGACTTCGGAAATGCGCTCTATGTAGGAACCACAGCCAAACTACAAAAGAAATTGCAACGCATCCAAAACGCCTCCACCCGACTCATCCTTGACGTCCCATGCCGCAACCACATCTCAGCCCATCTCAGAGTACTACACTGGCTACCCATATCGAAGAGGATCACCTTCAAACTACTCACCCACGCACACAAAGCCCCCCACAACACAGGCCCGGCTATCTCAACGACAGACTCACCTTCCACACCCCCGCCCGCCAGCTCCGCTCCGCCAGCTCCGATCCGCCAGCCTCACCCTCACCTCCATCCCCTGCAGTCACCGCTCCACCACCGGAGGAACATCCTTCTCCTACCTCGCCACAAAGACCTGGAACTCCCTACCACTCCAACTACGCCAGTCCCAAGACCTCCTGGCCTTCAGAAAACGCCTCAAGACATGGCTTTTCGATCATTAGCCCCCCCCCCAGCGCCTTGAGACCCTAACAGATGAGTAGCGAAGAGAAGCTCCTTCCACCTTTGATATGTGACCTTGGCTTCACCAGTCCTGGGGAATGCTACTCCCTGCTCTGAGGCCCATTTGCCATCGGAGCAGGCTAGTTACACCCCTAAGGTGGGCTGCCTGAAGTGAACGCTCAAGGAAGTGTTCTACCATTTGGTTGGTGGACCTAGGAATTCTGGATTAGAAAAATGCCCACTCCCTACAGTAAGTGGTCATCTAAGGGGTGTAGTGACCCCAAGGATAAGTAGCCCATTGGCTACTTCCCTATACTCCCCTTATCACCCGTTAAATTCAGTTTTTAGTGGTCCATCTGACACCAGCAACTTTGTCTACCTGGGACCAGAAGAAGGACCAAGAAGAGCCAACAACTCCAGAACGGTAGACCAGCACCAAAATTGGCACCAAAACCTGCCTGGATGCTGCCCTCCTGACATTTGCAAGAAACAACTTGTCCTGCCACTGACCAGCCACCCCAAATCCTTAGAGATCTGTCCAGCACTTTGCCAACCAAACAGCATCTCCCTTGAGGTGGAGGAGCCATCTCTCTGTACCTGCAGGCACCTGACCGCATCTTCCCGGTTCATCCTTTTGCTGACCAACGGGTCTACCGAGGGTGCTACTCCCCAGGAGGACGACATCAAGAGTCCAGCCCAGCCCTTTCACTTCACCACGTCTCAAAACGCTGAGCTTTCCCGGCGCCTTCCTGCCCCGATACTTGAGGTACCGGAGCCCTTGCAACTGCCAAGGCTTTTTGTGTGTCTAGTCCGCACACCACTGACACCAATATTGACCTGCCAACGAGGGATGGCAGGATCCACAAGGACATCATCAAGAGTGACTCACTGCCCTGTTTTCTCTCCCTTTCCAGGTCACCACAGCTCTGCACCTGAACCCCCCTGCCCATGTTCATGGAAACCAACGGTGTCCCTGCGCTTCAGAAACTATCAAGAGCCTAGCTCCTCTTTTGCTTTCTTTTTCAGGTACCCTGCCATTGACTTGACATTTAGCGCTTGAGGCTACCAATGCGACCAGCACCTCTGCACCAGACTCGACCAGGGCAAGTAAACCCGAACTGGCGGTGGTTTCTTGAGCCTCGACCCCTAAGCTCCTTAAGTCCCTAAGGGCACCTTCAAAGATCGTTCACAATTGTATCTATGCAGTGTATGATTCTCCTATAGGATAACATTACTGCGTTTGAGCCTCATACCTCAAAACCGTTATTCGACTGATTGTTATTTTTCTAAATTTGCCTCTGATTTCTCTTGGAGTGTGCGTCTTATTTATTGACTCTGTGTGTAAAACAAATGCTCAACACTCCCCTCTGATAAGCCTAAGCTGCTCGACCACACTTGTGAATATTAAATCAAGCTCCTGTAAACTAGTAAGGGTCATCAGGACTTTTTGAAAGGTGTACCCCTACATTGGTACATCACATAAAAAGCCAGCTTCCTACAACCCTTACAGAGGTACATCTGCTTGTGCAGCTGTGCCCTCACATGTAATAAAATGCACCCTGCCTTAGGGCTCTAAGACCTTCTGTAGGACTAACTATAATACATGCAGTATTAGTGGGCATTGCACACAGGAGTGTGCAATGTTGTGTTTTGTGAATCGTTTGCACCATTTCACGCACCCGGCAATGGCAGCCTGCATGAAGTTTGTGTGTGGGTTACTTAGTGAGGCATAATACATGCTGGAGCCCTCAGGGACCCTCTTTACTACCCATGCCCTGTGTACCGGGGTACCATTTGGTAGAGATTTACAGGGGTGCTAAAGGCCTTGCCAATTGGGTTACAATTGAGCATTTGTCTTATTTAAGGAAAGAACACTGGCACTAGGGGCTGGTTAGCAGGACACAGTGCACTACCAATCAACTTCAGTATAAGTAAACAAAAGTGGGGGTGAGAATGTGAAAAAGTGGCACTTTCTTACACCACCCACTCACATCACAGTGATATGGGACCTACTGCACGACCATGCTCCAGACCTGCTCTTCCTCACAGAAATATGACTAATATACCTCTAGATGTTACCTCTCTTTACACCAGTATTAATCATGAACAAGGAAAGGAGGCGTTGCGCCATTTTTTATACAAAAGACCTGCGAGACTATATGACCACACGACTATGTTGGTCTATATGGTTGATCTGATTTTGAATGACAATGTTTTTCTTTTTAAAAATGATTGGTATCGTCAGAGACAAGGCGTGGCCATGGGGTCTAAATTCTCGCCAGCCTATGCGAATCTCTTTATGGGACATTTCGAGCAGAATAAGATCTGGAGCAAAGAAGGGAGTACTTGGATGACAGACATACTTTATTGGGGCAGATATATCGACGATTGCTTGATGATCTGGACTGGGGATCAACAAAAACTAAACGAATTTTTAAAATATCTTAACAACAACGATTTTAACATTCACTTTACATCCGAACAGAGTACATCTAATATTGCATTCCTAGATGTGGAACTATTTGTTAAGGACAATAAAATAGAGAGCCGTCTATACAGGAAAGGTACTTCATGTAATGCCATCTTACATGCTAATAGTGCACATCCTATTCACCAAATTAACTCAATACCTTACGGTGAGATGGTGAGGGCAAGACGCAATTGTAGCCTGGAAGAAGATTTTGATAGTTGCATCAAGGATATGAGCAACAGATTTAAGGCACGGGGATATTCTCCGAATGTGATTAAAAATGCTTGCACCAGGGCGATGCGTCTTAAAAGATCGGACACATTGTGTCACAAACCTCAATCCAAAGACAATACCATTAGATGTATAGTCAATTATACAGAGTCAGCGACGCTGCTCAAGAAATGTATGAACAAACATTGGGGCATTCTCAAAGCCGATCCGAATTTGAAAGAAGTAATCCCCAGAACCCCTATTTTTACATTTAGAAGAGGCAAAACTCTCAAAAATATTCTATGCCCTAGCTTTCGCATTAACAGAACCCAGGCAACTGGCTGAGCGACCGAAGTAAGGGTTTCTTTAAATGTGGAAATTGTGGCATGTGCAGATGGGCCAAATCGGTTATTACCACATTCAGGAGCTCTACTCAGGTTCTTTATAATATCAACTGCAATATCACATGTGACAGCAACTTCGTTGTATATATGATCTTATGTAACTGTGGCCTATATTACATAGGCAGTACTATCAGACCACTCAGAATCAGGGCAAGTGAACATTTCAGAGCCCTTAGGCAAGATGATGGGAGATATCCCATAGTGAATCACAAACGATATTGTCCTAAACGCAATGACTCCTGTGGATTCGAGTTTTTTGGGTTCGATCACATCAACAGAGACCCTAGAGGGGGTAACAGAGAACTAGCACTCAGGAGGAGGGAATGCTATTGGATTTTAAAACTTAGAGCTGTGGAGGATGGCTTAAATACCAACTTTGAGATGGAATATTACTTAGGGGACTAACTTTCTGTCCTCAATTCATTTTCTAAGTGTTATTTACACTAACTAAATACCATGTTGATGCTTGTTTTCTCATTCTGTGTTGTAATAACATTATGCTGCTATCTATGTGCTGATCACTTATTTACTGTTATTTTGTACGCAGTTGCTTGTGTATATACTCAATATTATGTTAGATTATCAGTAATTAATGGATTTAGATTGATAGCACTTTGGAAGTTAGACTAACAATGTGACTGTCCCTGAATTTCTATTGACACTATTTGTTGCCTTATTATATGCTATGGATGTTATAATATAAATATTTTATGGATTGAAACTGAGAGCATTTGGAGGATATACTAACCATGTGACTGTCACTAAATATAAATTGACACTATTTTGCTGCCCTATTAGAGGCTATGGATGTTTACAATGTGACACACATCAGTATGTATAGATATTGACAATTTTTTGGTAGGATGGTTTTCGAACAAGCCTCTTACTGTTTGTCTCATACTCTCTTGACTCTGGGTATTTTTCTTATGGGCAGGTCAGTAATTACTCAGAGGTTTACCTACAACTAATTTCCGTACCCATTTGGGACCTTTTAACCTTGCATTGGTACCTACTAACTATTGCCCCTTTTGTTTTTTGCTATTTTATACTATCGTTATATTGAGCCTTTTAATATATTTGGCAGATCGTCCAATTTGAGATAATCTGATATGGCGCCATTATATGGTGACCTTTACATGACTATTTAGAGACTTGTTAGATTGATTAGGATTATTTAGCTTGTCTCCTTGCATTTAACGGAGACAATCCAAGATGGCGTCCGTTTTTGCTTAGTATTAGTCTTTTTTCTGTTTCCACAATTAGTGTGATCGGGCGCTTTATCTGACGTCCGGTATACGGACGCTCAGATACATCGCAGCCACTAGATTCGGGAACGCTGCGGGTGAATTCGACCGCGCGGCGTTCCTCCCTTTTTTCCTTATATTAAGTTATTCGGACATTCTGACGGAGGTGAGATTTTTGCATATTTACTGGTTCTGATTATTCTCATAAAATTTCCTTTTCAGCGGTTAAAAGTTTAGTTTTAATTGTTACTTAAGTACAAGATGCAAGGGCTGACCGCATTACTGCTTTCTTATGTTTTAATCTCATCATAGACAATATTTGAAGAATACTGAACGATATGATATTTTTGAACTTATGAAGTACAGTAAGGTTAGTGGAGGTTTTTTCTCGCCCCTCATTATTTATTTTAGAAAATTTCCTGGATATTTTCGATCTTAGTGGTAAACCTCTAAGTAACAGTACTTTACACAAATCGGGATCCTTTTCTTACTTTAGTCACATGGATTACCCCTATTCTATTGTCTATAATTTTTGTGCACTTATTCTGAGAATGTTCTCTGGGCACTATGATCTTTAGACATGTTTTGTCACGTTTTTAGACCTTAATTTTGATCACGGATCAGGAAGTTCTTACATTGGATTTAAGGTTATTAGTATTTTGGGTTGTTTGGTTAGCTGGTGTGTTTTCCTTTATTAATGATTATCACACTGGTCACAATATAGCATGTATTTGCATACCACAATCTTGTCACATTTGGAATTTGGTCCATTTTTTCTGCTCTTATTTTTATTGCACAACATATACATAGATACCACTTTATTTTATTTTTCAGCCCTGATGAAGTCCTCAATGAGAGATACTTCTCAGAGGATGAAACACGTGTTGGCTGTTCTTTTGGAGGATATCTGAACATTTAAATAGGCTTTCTTGTGGAGGATTGTTGAACAGTACCAATGGCTGTTCTTTTGGAGGATATCTGAACATTCAAATAAGCTGTTCTTGTGGAGGATTGTTGTACAGTACTAATAAAACTCGGACTGTGATATAAACATAAGTTTGGTTGATTATTTACGAAGAAGACTGAACATACGAACAACTTCTAACTCTGTCTTTATACCACGAGTGCTACGACTCTTGTTTGTATACCTCTGCACCCTACATCTCTACAGTTCTTCCCTGCTGGCTACAAGATAGCAGCCAGGACCATTAGCACAAGCCCCTAGGCGGACTCACCACAGATTCAGGAGACTCAATCAGCTGCACCTCCTATACAAACACCCCACCAGCTGCATGGAACTCCTCACGTTCAGGATACACATCACAGCCAACTTCTTCCTGGGCAGAACCCTCGTACACAGGCCAAGAGGAGCCCACACCAATTTCTCCGGCATCATCACAAACCTTGTCTCGGCACACACCATCAACACCAGCACCTTCATCCTTCTTGGAACTCAGACTGACGAAGCACCTAGAGCACCAGTCAAAACACCACAGGTAGAGACCTCTTCAAAGCTGTCCTAAGACGCTACCACAAGCAGATGCGGAACACCAAGCACACAGCTCTTGTAGACTGCATCAATGCTAGCACAAACAGTAGCAAGGAAATAATTGCCTTCATCAAACATATCACCATATCTCCTGACACCTTCAGCAACATTGCCCCCTCATTCAGAATTTTTGTGTACAAAAAAAGTCACCTCCATATACAGCAACTTAGATCATCAACTGTTTGCTGTAGCAATTCAGTTAGTCAATCAAATTTCTTTGTTTGGTTAAGAAAAAAAATCATAAAGGACATCATCTTTTACATAACAGTAAAATACAAAACATCAATGGAAAATTACAGACGTAATCCGCATCAAGTGGAAAATTACAGACACCAATCATATCTCATACAAATATTACAAATGTAGACTAAATATAACTCCTAATAAATAGATCGTACAATCAGTAAAAACCTTAAAAAATAAGATTTACCAATTCGACTAACCAGACCCTTAAAATTCCTCAGTTTAACATCACCTGCTAAAAAAGAAGCCACATAAAAACAGGTACGCCTGCCTAAAAGTAACTGTAAATGTAATTGATCAGGTTTCACCTGAGTAAAGTGCTTCTCTTTTAAAAGTGGGATAATGCTTTTTTACGCAAATCCCTATAAAAAGGACAAAACATGATAAAGTATAGTGTCCTGCTTCAAGACCAAATCACATTTACATTGATCCAGGGAACATTCTGTGTGCCAACCTGCAGGGACCACCATTAGATGATGAACTAAATCAGGTCTATCCCTAGTTAAGAGAAAGTGGTGCAGAGAAAGCCCATGATTTAAATGGGGTTCAAGAGGTGGTTTTCAGCATAAAATGCGATCCAACTAACAATTTGGTCACTCATTTTTTCTCTCTTAGCCCTTGAGCAATCAATAATGGGGTTCAAGAGGTGGTTTTCAGCATAAAATGCGATCCAACTAACAATTTGGTCACTCATTTTTTCTCTCTTAGCCTTTGAGCAATCAATAAATGCTGTGTCTGTCCACAACAGATCAGCCTTCACAAGCTTTTCTAAATTGTCAAAAATCTCACAACACCCCAATTAAGTAAAAGAACACTTGACAGAAGAAAATTATGGAATTCTATTGGACCCATCCAGTGAAAAGACAGTTCTTTGTTAGTGAGTGATTTAGCTCAGCATCTGATATAGACATCTAGCTGCATATTTCTTACCTTGTATTTTCCAGGTATCAGACCGGTTTCGGAGGATTTTTGCATGAGCAGTACCCCTGCGCACTCGTAGGTGGTGTTGATTGGTTCCGAGCAGCATTTTCTGTGCTGGAAATTACATTGCGGTCACCCATATAGGTGCCACATCAGCACTTTGTCAGTTCTTTTCTTTCGATGCCAGTTAGCTCTGATCTGGAGAAGAGCTACCTATAGGAAGCTGGCTCTGTATATACTATATCAAAATGAGATATAGTGTGCATTGAGTCCAGGGGTTCCCCAAGAGGCTTGACAGAGGCAATAACAGATAATACTAATGCTCTATTTGTGGTAGTGTGGTCAAGCAGTTAGGCTTATCAGAGGGTAGTGTTAAGCATTTGTTGTACACACACAAGCAATAAGTGAAAACACACACTCAATTACTTAACTCCAGGCCAAGAGGTTTTTATATAGAAAAATAGTCTTTTGTTAATTTATTTTTAGAACCACAAGATTAATTTAGCAGGTAAGTACATTAAATGAAAGTTACTTTGCATAGTAATAGTTGAGACTTTGAATAGATTCAATATTGTACACAGTTTTCATTAAAATGGCAAAAAGCTATTTTAAAAGTAGACACTGCAATTTTTAACAGTTCCTGGGGGAGGTAAATACAGTACAGTTTCAGAGGTAAATACCACACCTACGGGCTCACTCTCAATAGGTAGCCACCGTTGGGGGTTCAAGGCAACCCCAAACACCCAGCAACACAGGGCCAGTCAGGTGCTGAGGTCAAACAGGAGCCAAAATAACGTGAGCGCCTATGGAGATTGGGGGTACTCCGGTTCCAGTCTGCTGGAAGATATGTACCCGCGTTCTTAGAGGGCAGACCAAGGGGGTTTGGAGAAGTACTGGAGGGGCACCAAGTAGGCACAAAAAGCACACCCTCAGAGTCACGGGGGAGGGCAGGTGCAGTGTGCCAACAGGGCGTCGGGTTCTCAATAGAATTCTATGGAGGGACCCGGGGTCACTTAGGTGCTGCAGGCAGGGCACGGGGGCCTCTCGGGCAAGCCACCGACTGGGCAAGGGTGAGGGCCGCCTGATGGTCATTGCTGCACTGGTGGTCGGGTTCTCATGGGCCTGGGGGCTGCGGGTGCAGTGCTTCTTCCAGGCATTGGATATCTTCGTCGTGGGCAGTCGCGGTCAGGGGAGTCCTCAGGATTCCCTCTGCAGATGTTGTTATGGGGGTGCAGGGCGGTCAGCCCAGGGTGAACACGTTGTCGGAGTCGCCTGGGGGTCCTCTCTGGATAGTTGGTTTCTCTGGACATGGGCCGGGGGCGTTGGGTGTAGAGTGTTGGGGACTCATGCTTCTGGAGTGAGATGGGAGTCCCTTTCCAGATGGTTTCTTCTTTCTTGATTGGACAGGTCCACTGTGCACAGGAGTTCTTGATCCTTCTTGGGTGCAGGGCAGTCCTCTGAGTTGGAAGAGGTTGCTGGGCCCGAATGATGCGTCACTGTGGTGCTGGTTCTCTGAAGTAGGAGACCGGCAGGTAGGGCTGGGGCCAAAGTAGTTGTTGTCTTCCTTCTTGTCTGCGGAGTTTTTCAGGTCAGCAGTCCTTCTTCTTTGTAGGTCATCAGGAATCTAAAGTCCTGGGTTCAGGGTTGCCCCTAAATACTGAATTTAGGGGTATGTTAAGGTCACAGGGCAGGAGCCAATGGCTACTGTCCTTGTGGGTGGCTACACCCTCCTTGTGCTCCCTCCCTTTGGGGAGGGGAGCACATCCCTATCCCTATTGGGCTAAATCCTCCAAAACAAGATGGACCTTAGGGGTGGACTTGGCTGAGGGGGTGACTCCTCCTTGTTTTTCTCATTACCCTCTGGACTTGCCACCAAAAGTGTGGGCTTGTCCAGGGGGCCGGCCTCACCACTGGCTGGAGTGCCCTGAGGGCACTGTAACACCAGGCCTGAGTCTTTGAGGCTCACCGCCAGGTGTTAAAAGTTCCTACAGGAGGGAGGTGTGAAGCACCTACACCCAGTGCAGACTTTGTTTCTGGCCCCAGAGAGCGGAAAGGCCATCACCCCAGGGTGTCAGAAACTCATCTCTCAGTGGCAGGCCGGCACAGACCATTCAGTCCTGCACTGAAGGATTGGTTAAATACAGGGGGCATCTCTAAGATGCCCTTTGTGTGCTTTTTTAAAAACAATCCAACACTGGCATCATTGTGGGTATATTATTCTGAGAAGTTTAATCCCAGTGTTTAGTGTAGCCATTATCGAACTGTGGAGTTCGTTTTGACAAACTCCCAGACCATATACTTAATATGGACACACTGCACTTACAATGTCTAAGAATGGGCTTAGACACTGTAGGGGCATATTGCTCATGCAGCTATGCTCTCACCTGTGGTATAGTGCACCCTGCCTTAGGGCTTTAAGGCCTGCTAGAGGGGTGACTTACCTATGCCACAGGCAGTATTTTTGCGTGCTATGTCAGTTACACCCCGCCATGTGGTCTGTTTGTGGTGTCTCGAGCACAACCACGACTCCAAGTTGTGTTCGGACTGCCGGGTAATGGCTCTGAAGGCTTTAAGGGAATGGTCTCTGAAGCTGCTAGCAGCCAGGCAGGCAGTGCCACGCAACTCCTAGGAGGTCTTGATCCTGATTGAGAAGAAAGTTGCAGGACCACTGCAGGAGACCCAAGTCCTCTTCGTCTCCTTCTAAGTCCTCGGGATTTTCAGGTAAGAGGCACAAAAAGTTGAAGCGTCCTTCGACTTCTCCTCGTCTGTCGGCCGGCGAAACGACAACAGAACATAAGTGTTCCATGCACGGTTCTACAGAGCTGTCAGCAGGTTCGACTTTACGCCTCCCCACTTTTCCGGAAGCCGAATGACCCCCTCTCAACTTAAGGATTTTTACGAGGCCTTATGCTACATATCTGAACGGACTGACCCCTCCAGAACACCTTTGGGCCCCGCAGGTTCAGAGGGGCCCCCATCGGGTTCCACCTCGCCAGCTTTGGCTCTGATGGGCCTCTGTGGATCCAATCACAGATCCAGTCTGGTGCCAGTCATGCCACTGCGACCTCCCCCAGTGCCGATTCTGATGCCAACTCATCCTGCCTTCTTCCTCACTCACTGGCAGTGCCAGTCCCATTTGGATTTCTGAATCCGATATGAAGCCGGAACAGCATCGACCAATGCTGATTACGCCACCGACAGGACCCACATGTCCTAGGTCGGCATCTGAGCTCTATTCTGAAGGACTAGGCCTCAAGAAAGAATGAGAGGGGTCACTGGACCCTTTAGAATACCAGGTAAAAGGCCAGGAATCCATGGACTGGTGTGAAGAAATGGGTGATGGCAGTGGATTGGATACCTCTCCAGATACTGGTTTTGTTTCTCCCCCTGCCATGGCTATGGAAGAGGGAGCATCATACGCTATGGTGGTAACTAGGGCGGATGAGGACATGACCTTGAACTACCCTCAATGGCAGTCAAGACAAACATCTTGACAGACTTGTTTCAACCAGGAGCTTCCTACTCCGAACCCCTGCCCCCTTTTAATGAAGCACTGACTGATGTCCTATTGGAAACAGATAGCATATGCAGACTCTGCAGTGGGACCTGAAGTTCCAGTGGGTGCAGCTTTGAGGGAATCTCTCCAACATGCTCCAGATCTCAGGGGGAACTGCAAAAGGTCTGCAGTGTTGGCTAACGAACTGTGATTGGGTCAGACGCAGACCTGTCTCCCGTCACCAAACAGTTCTCACAGTAGTGACAGATGCATCACTCCTGGGATGAGTCAGCCACCTGGGAGAGGGGGAGATCAGACGACTCTGATCTCCTTTGGCATCCTGACTCCACATAGACATGCTGGAGCTCTGTGTGATCTGACTGACAATGAAAGCCTTTCTACCATCCATCAGGGGAATGCTAATGCAGGTGTTCAAGCACAACACTGCTGCCATCTGGTACTGCAACAAACAGGGTGGGATGGGGTCATGGACCTTTTGTCAAGAGGCCCTGCATACCTAGAAATGGCTGGAACAGCACGCCAAAGCAGACAAACTCAGCTGCTGATGACTAGTGGATCACAAGTGGTGTCTCCATCCTGAGGTGGGGCAAGGTGTCTTTTGGTATTGGGGAGAGCCTTGGTTAGATCTGTTTGCCTCCAAAGAGAACGCTCAATGTTTGCAGTTTTGCATGCTGGAGTTTTCAAAGCAGCTATCACTCTGAGACACTTTTCGTCTTGTTTGGAGCTCAGGCCTCCTGTACACCTTTCCGCCCAGACCACTCCTGCCCAGAGTTCTTAAGAAGATCAGAACTGACCGGGCCCAAGTAATCCTTGTGGTTCTGGACTAGGCAGAGAGAGCCTGGTATCCCAAGCTTCTGCCCTTGGGCATCAATTCTCCGATCAGACTGCTTCTTCAGAAGGATCTTGTGTTGCAGCAGCAGGAGAGGGTACCCAACCCGAACCTGTCAACCCTCCTCCTCCTTGGCCCTCTGCCAAGACTGTATATGCCTGCTGATGGAAAAAATGTGTAAATTATTGTACAAAAAAGTCTATCAACCCTCTTTCTGCCTCTCTCTCTGGTGTTCTTTTTATTTTCACCCTTGCCCAGCCCAGAAGATCTCCCAGAAAATGTACAATGTTCACCTCAACACTGTAGAAAAGTGGGACCTTTCTGACATAGTTACCCTCACTTTTTGCCTGGTGTCAGTATGTTTAGACTGTAGTACACAGGGATCCTGCTAATCAGGACCCCAGTGTCAATGTTCTCTCCCCTAAATTTAGTTGGTAAGTTACTTTTTTTTTTCACAATCCACGATTGGCATACTGGTGCACCCATGTAAGTTCCTAGTATATGGTACTTGGTACACCAGAGTTTCCCCATGGGCTGCAGCATGTATTGTGCCACTGATGGGGGTGCATATCAACTGCAACGATGGGCCTGCCATTGCAGTCTGTGTGAAATGGTGCATGCACCTTTCACCTCTACCAGCTGTAAGGTTTGCCTTATATCATTCACTGCACTCTGATCCTATGAGTCACCCCTAAGGTAGGCCCTTCAGGCCAAGGGCAGGGTGCATGGTTCTCAGTGTGAGCCCTGCATGAGCAGAAGTGCCCCTACAAATCATAGGTTCCTTTTTCTGGGCTTTGTAAGTGTGGGGAAGCCATCTTAAGGTATGTAGTGCACACTGGTCAAGACAAGCTGTCCATCTGCTTAATGGCTTCACCAAACCTAGGCATGTTTGGTATCAAACATGTTGGTATCATGCACCTACATCAATTTCAGTGCTAGTTGCATGATACTATGTACTCTGGGGGTTCCCTAGGGGATCCCCCATGCCTGCCTGCATAGCCTTGCGGGTCTGCATGCCAGACTTTGCTGCTGCCGGCCCCAGACACTGTTCTGCCCTCCTGCTGCTGAGCCTAACTCAGGCAGAGGAGGGCAGAACAAAGGATGTCCTGTGGAGGAGAGGTGTAACTGCCCTCTACCTTAGCAATAGGTGTCACTGGGCTGGATTGGGGTGCATCTGAGTGCCACCAGACTGCTTTGAAGAACATATTTGGTGCCCTCCTTGCATAAACCAGTTTACTCCAGTGCAGGAGCCCCTGGAGACCCTGGAGACCCTTGTTTTGGGTGCAAAACAACACAAAGGCCAGGGGAGTGACCACACCCCTGACCAGCTCCTCCCCTACGGAGGTGCAGATAGCTCTGCCACGTAGCCACTTGATTCTGCCATCTTGGAAATACGTTGAGCAGAGGCCTCTGGAAGCATCTGATTGGCGTGTCCACCTGGGTGATGTTCCTGACCCCCTTCCCCCTCGTGACCCCGATTGGTGGGGCACTGCAGAAAGTGTCCAACCCCCTTCCTGGGTTTATTAAGGGGTCCCATAATGGTGAGACACCAGATTCATCTGCAAGACTTCAAGATCCATCTGCAAGTCTCCTCTGGAAGACAGTTATGCAACCTCAACACCGAACTACTGCTGATCTTTTCTGGGACTGAGAACAAGACTAACCAATAGGAGGGCTCCTACTGCAAGTTTGTTTCCAAGTTCTGCAAAATGTGTGCAACCCTGTGGCCATGCATCCTCCAGAGTCACAAGGACTCTGCCTTCACTTAGGACATCAAGAAGGAATTTCCCCTGCTGTCCCACGGACTCTTCAAGGCTGTATAACACAGGTGGTAGTTCTGTGGCTCTCAAGAGGCCTAACCTGTCTTCTTTGCAACTGAAAAATCAGTGGTCCCTCGTTGGAGCTGCTTGGCTGGAACCCCTGTGTATCGTGTCTGTCTGCTGTTCCCAATGCTTGTTGGCTGTTCAGTACAAAGAATGCCTAGCAGCACTCTCCAGCTCAAAGAACGACACCCTCTCGGCAATTCCTGCTACGTGGGCATCCCTCTTTGTTGTGCTGCTGAGTCATCCCTGCAACTCCCTGCGCCTGTTGCCAGAGGGTCCACCTGGGAGCTCCAACAATCCCTGCTGGCTCTCCTGCTTGCTGAGGGCTGGACCTGACCTACCTGCAAAGGGTGGGTTACCTGGACCTTGCTGGTCCCCACACATCCTGTAATCGTAGTGAAAGCTTCCCTGCATTTGCCAAGACTTATTGGTGGTCCCGCTGACCACTTACCCCTCTGCAATCCAACGACAGGCATGGGACAGCTCATAGGCAACTCCAGGGGTCTTCTTGCATCACCTTGACTCCACCGCTGCACTTCTTCGACCACCGTCCAACAGGAAAGCATCCCAAAGAAGGGTGGGCATTGCCCTCCAACACCGCCTGTGCACCTCCGGGTGGTCTGGACTCTAGCCCGTCTTTCCGTAGGTTTGCTTTTTCAGTAATCCCCAACTAGACCCCACCAACCAGGTCCACGAGTCACAACAGTAGCTGGACAACCGAGGTCCCCATTACCTTCAACAGGAGGTTCCGATACAACTTCACCCCTATGCACCTGGGCTCCCTGCTGTAGGTACACCACTGTTCTGGCTATCCACGGGTGTGGGGGCACTATCCAGCCTCCCTTGTCCCAAAGGACATTCTCGGGGTCCTCTGAGAAGGATCCTAAATCCACGAAACTGCAACCGCAACTTTCCCACGTTATCCTATGGACACCTAACCCGGGGTTACATCTCTGCACACGAGCGCCTAGGGAATTCTCCTTACTTACCTTGGGTGTTCCTGTGCTTTTCCAGTCCTGAGGGTCCTTGTGTGGTAGTTTGGGTTGGAAGTGATTCTCGCATTCCATTTACATAGTACATAGTTTGCTCCCCCCCCCACCTCCACCCCATAGGGGTATGTTATTATATGCCTGTACATACATTTTTCTAAGTATATTTTTGTATGCTCATATCTCCAGTTAGGAGATATACCAAAGTTAGTTCTAGTGTGTGTTACAATAAATATAGAATATTTTTCTAACACTGGTGTGGTTTGTTCTTATGTGAACATCCCTGACTGACCTATGTGGCATTTGTAACTGCATTACACCCTCTTGGATCAGCTGCTTGCCAATTTACCCACCAAGAGCTCTGGTTATCTAAAACCTCTAACACTATCACTAAGGGTTGTCTGGACTCAGTACACAGTGCCTCACCTATAGGCTTACACCATATACTGAGCCAGCCTTCTACAAACACCTTAATTATAAATCTGATAGACAATTCAAGCCGCAGATTCCTTACCTTAGAATTATCCCTAGGTGCCAGACTGGATCCAGAAAGTTTTTCGTGAGTAGTACCCCTGCGTTGGTAGGTGTCATCTATTGGTTTCACGTAACGTCATGTGTGCCAAAGTGATGTGCACAGTGCCTATATGGGTGACATCTCAGCATGCTGACGTCCGTTCTTTTCTTTCCACGCAAGTCAGTGCTTTTTTGACTTTTTTTCCAAAGTTTTTTTGAGAGTTCTTCTGGTGTGGCATGGATCTCAGCTAAGAAAACCGGCTTCAAGTCCTACAGCTGGTGTCATCGACCAAGGTTGGTGACGGGCTTGCAACTTGTTTCCCGCTGGTGCTTGGAATGCTACTGTGACGCAAAGACCTGCACCAGTTGACCTGCACCAGTTGACGCACCATGCACCCCAAGGCCTTGAGGTCTTGATTCCTCAATCTCCTTGCTGCCTTTACAGTGATGCCACAATGCTCTCGATCCTGTTGGAGAGGAAGATCCCGGAATCAGTCGCGGAGTCCATGATCTTTGTCGCACTCCAGGCCGTCTGGCCACTCTGGCAGGTCCCACTTAAAGAAAAAGAGTAAAAAGTTGAAGTGGTCTTCGATTTCACTTTGTTCGTTGGCCGACGAGATGAATAAGCTTGGGCATTCATGGCATGGGTATGCAGTTGAGCCAGTGTCTGGGTCAGCTCTGCGCTTCCCTGAGTCTCTGGGAGCCAGAGCGGACCCCGCTCAACTCCAGGGGTTTTATAAGGCCATGTGCCTCATATTTGAGTGTCCTGTTCCTGCCAGTGCACCTTCAGGCCCCGCAGGTTTGAGAAGGGCCCCTACTGGTTCTACGCCAGTGGCTCAGGCACCAGTCGGGCCCCTTGGATCCAAAAATGGATCTGGACAGGCACCAGTTGTACTACCTCCACCTTATCTAGCACCAGCCCAGATGCCGACACTCGCGGCACCCTATTCTGATCCCCAACTCTCACACTGAGCCGCATGGGCATCAGCCTATGCTGACTTTGGCACCAGCTGGAGCCTTGCCTTCCAGGCCGGAGCTTCAGCCCTATTCCTGTGGGTTAAACCACAGGGAGGATTGGGAGGGGTCACTGGACATTGAGAAGTTGAGGCCTTTAGATCCAAACATGGACTGATGTGAGGACTTGGCAGAGGCCAGTGGACTGGACACTTCTCCAGATACTGGCATGCTTTCTCCTCCTGCCATGGCTATGGATGAGGGAGCGTCATTTGCAATGGTGGTGAGGAGGACGGTCGAGGTCCTGGGCCTTAGGCTGCTTTCTGTGGCCCTCAAGGTAAATGTCATGACAGAGGTGCTTCAGCCGGGAGTAACCCCCTGAGAACTGCTTCTCTTTTTGAATGAAGTCCTTACGGACATCCTGCTTGGTTTCTGGTCCAAGGCTAGCACATGGCCTTCTGCGAGCAGGACTATTGCCCACCGCCCCACCCGAGGGGACCCCAACATCCTCACACAACACCTTACCCCAGAGAGCTTGGTGGTCCAAGCCTGTACCTCCCACATAAATCCTGGCTCATATCCTACCACACCACTGGATAGAGAATCCAAGAGGTTGGACACCTTGGTAAAGAAGATGTGTTCTTCCACCTGCCCAACACTGCGGTGTGTGAACATCGCATGCCTTTGGGCTGCTACTCCCACACTGTGTGGGATATGGTTGCGCAGGGGCTGCCAACAGTTCGGGAGGCAGACCGGGCCATACTCTTCCAGGCTGTTGCTGATGGGAGTTATGCAGCTAAGTTCATCATCAGATGTGGACTGGATACCACTGCCTTGCTGGGCAGAGCGATTTCATCGACAGGGGTCTTAAGACTTCACGCCTGGCTGAGGACTACTGACTTTTCTGGGGATGTCCAAGCATCACTTCCAGACATGCCCTTTGATGGCTTCCATCTCTTAGGAGACAAGGTGGATTTGGCGCTGGAGCACTTCAAGGACAGCAGGGCAACATCACATCCTTGGGCCTTCCCATAGCTCCCCATCACCCTCAATCCACATTTCACTCCTTTTCTGGCCACAGAAGGGTCATCCAGCAGTGTCTACCTTCCCAGCCACCTCCGCCTACAAGCTTCACAGCCCCTGCAAGGGTGTGGTACCCACAGACCCCAGGGATCGGGCCAGTCCACCACTCCCCCAGCACCCACAGCCTGCCAACCATTATTGTCTGCCTCTTCCCATCATGGGCACCCAGAGGGGGGCAGGATACACCATAATCTACCCCACTGACAATCTATCACATTGGACCGGTGGATTCTCCACATTTTCTGGATAACTCCCTCCCCTTAGTGTCTACCCCCACTCAATGACATTATGACAGATGGAGGACCATTATCTCTTCTCTGCCAGGAACTGATGTCTCTTAGCTGCCAAAGGAGCTTTAGAGAGGGTGCTGATGCCAGAAGTAGGTCTTAGGTGCTATTCCCGCTACTTTCTAGTGCCCAAGGAGGCTTTCATTCTGTCCTAGACCTGGGCCCTCTCGATTTCTTCCTCAAAACAGAGAAGTTCAAAATGCTCAAGCTTGCTCAAGTCGTGTCTGTTCCGGGCTTAGGAGACTGGATGGTAGCATTGGTCTTGCAGGACACATATTTCCATTTTTTCCAGCGTGCCTGCCTACAGGTATTACCTGCAGTTCACCTCTGTGCCACAAGCACATTCAGTTCAATGTGCTCCCCTTTGGCCTTACCAACACCAATGTGATGGCGATGGGTGCAGCTCATGTGCAGAGATCAGGGGTGCCAGTCTTCCCCTGTCTTAACAACTGGCTGTTGAAGGCAGACTCTCCCTAGGCTATTTTCTCCTACCCCCAGACCACGGCGGACCTCCTGCACTCACTGGAGTTCACTATCAACGTGCTGAAGTCACACCTAACTTCCTCCTGAACACTCCCTTTCATCCAAGCTGTACTGGACACAGTGCAGTTTCAGGCTTATCCTCCCAAACAGCAAGTCCAGGATATTCAGGCTATGATACCAATGTTTCAGCCTCTATCCTGAATTTTGGTGAGACAGTCTCTGAGGCTGCTAGGCCTCATGGCCTTCTGCATCCTGCTTGTGAAACATGGCCTTTGGCATATGTGAGCTCTGCAGTGGGAGCTGTAGTTCCAGTGGGTGCAGCATATGGGGAATCTCTCTGACATGTTCCAGACATGGTCAAGGCTTGCAGTGGTGGCTAAGAAACCGTAATTGGGTCAGCAGCAGACCCCTTTCCCTTCCCCAACCAAATGTGACAGTAGTGACAGATGCGTCACTCCTGGGATGGGGTGGCCATCTGGGAGAGGTGGAGATCAGAGGCCTCTGGTCTCTGACGGAATCCGGACTCCATATCAACCTGTTGGAACTCCGAAAGATCCGCCAGCCATTGAAAGTCTTTCTGCTCTCCATCAAGAGAGGGATACTGCAACAGGGCGGGATTGTGGACTCTTTATCAAGAGGACCTGCATCTCTGGTCATGGCTAGAACATCAGGGCATATCTCTGGTGATTCAAAACCTGCCAGCTCTTTAAACACCAGGGCAGACAAACTCAGCCAAAGAGTCCTAGCGGATCACTAATGGCATCTCCATTTGGATATGGATCACAATCTCTTTCAGCAGTGGGGAGAGCCTTGGTTAGATCTGTTTGCCAGCGCTGAGAATGTGCAGTGTCAGCAGTTCCATGTGCAGTTCTGTGCACTAGAGTTCCTAAGGTGGATCTGGCTCAGAGATGCTGTAGGAAAATGGCTCCTTGTTGCAGTTACCCCTCACCCTTTTTTGCCTGATATTGATGTTGACTTGCCTGAGAGTGTGCTGGGACCCTGCTAACTAGGCCCCAGCACCAGTGTTCTTTCACTAAAAATGTACCATTGTTTCCACAATTGGCACACAGATAAGTCCCTTGTAATGGGTACCAGTGGTACCAGGGGCCCTGTGACTAGGGAAGGTCCCAAGGGTTGCAGCATGTGTTGTGCTACCCTAAGGGACCCCTCACCTAACACATTCACACTGCCATTGCAGAATGTGTGTGTTGGTGGAGAGAAAAAGGCAAAGTCAACATGGTATCCCCCTCAGGATGCCATGCACACAAAATACTGCCTGTGACATAGGTAAGTCACCCCTCTAGCAGGCCTTAAAGCCCTAAGGCAGGGTTCACTATACCATAGGTGAGGGCACAGCTGCATGAGCAATATGTACCTAAGTCCATTCTTAGACATTATAGGTACAGTGTGGCCATATTAAGTATAATATGGTCTGGGAGTTTGTCAAAACCAACTCCACAGCTCCATAATGGCTACACTGAACACTGGGAAGTTTGGCATCAAACTTCTCAGAATAATAAACCCACACTGATGCCAGTGTTGGATTTATTTTTTTTAAATGCACCCAGAGGGCATCTTAGAGATGCCCCTGTATTTTACCCAATTCTTCAGTGCAGGACTGACTGGTCTGTGCCAGCCTGCCACTGAGAGACGACTTTCTGCCCCCCTGGGGTGAGAGCCTTTGTGCTCTCTGGGGCCAGAAACAAAGCCTGCTCTGGGTGGAGGTGCTTCACACCTCCCCCCTGCAGCAACTGTAACACCTGGCGGTGAGCCTCAAAGGCTCAGGCCTGGTGTTACAATGCCCCCAGGGCACTCCAACCAGTGGAGATGCCCACCCTCTGGACGAGCCCCGACTTTTGGCGGCAAGTCCAGAGGGATAATGAGAAAAACAAGGAGGAGTCAACCCCTTCAGCCAGGTCCACCCCTAAGGTGACCAGAGCTGAAGTGACCCCCTCCTTGGAAAATCCTCCATCTTGTTTTAGAGGATTTAGCCCAATAGGGATAGGGATGCGCTCCCCTCCCCAAAGGGAGGGAGCACAAGGAGGGTGTAGCCATCCTCAAGGACAGTAGCCATTGGCTACTGCCCTGTGACCCTAACTGTAGGAAGTTGGCTCTGTATGCACTATTTCAAAGTAAGGAATAGTATGCACAGAGTCCAAGGGTTCCCCTTAGAGGTAAGATAGTGGCAAAAAGAGATAATACTAATGCTCTATTTTGTGGTAGTGTGGTCGAGCAGTAGGCTTATCAAAGGAGTAGTGTTAAGCATTTGTTGTACATACACACAGGCAATAAATGAGGAACACACACTCAGAGACAAATCCAGGCCAATAGGTTTTGTTATAGAAAAATATATTTTCTTAGTTTATTTTAAGAACCACAGGTTCAAATTCTACATGTAATATCTCATTTGAAAGGTATTGCAGGTAAGTACTTTAGGAACTTTGAATAATTACAGTAGCATATATACTTTTCACATAAAACACAAATAGCTGTTTTAAAAGTGGACACTGTGCAATTTTCACAGTTCCTGGGGGAGGTAAGTTATTGTTAGTTTTAACAGGTAAGTAAATCACTTACAAGTCTCAGGTTTGGGTCCAAGGTAGCCCACCGTTGGGGGTTCAGAGCAACCCCAAAGTTACCACACCAGCAGCTCAGGGCCGGTCAGGTGCAGAGGTCAAAGAGGTGCCCAAAACACATAGGCTTCAATGGAGAGAAGGGGGTGCCCCGGTTCCAGTCTGCCAGCAGGTAAGTACCCGCGTCTTCGGAGGGCAGACCAGGGGGGTTTTGTAGGGCACCGGGGGGGACACAAGTCAGCACAGAAAGTACACCCTCAGCAGCGCGGGGCGGCCGGGTGCAGTGTGCAAACATGCGTCGGGTTTTCAATGGTTTTCAATGAGAGACCAAGGGATCTCTTCAGCGGTGCAGGCAGGCAAGGGTGGGCTCCTCGGGGTAGCCACCACCTGGGCACGGGAGAGGGCCTCCTGGGGGTCACTCCTGCACTGAAGTTCCATTCCTTCAGGTGCTGGGGGCTGCGGGTGCAGGGTCTTTTCCAGCCGTCGGGATTTCAGAGTCAGGCAGTCGCGGTCAGGGGGAGCCTGGGGATTCCCTCTGCAGGCGTCGCTGTGGGGGCTCAGGGGGGACAACTTTGGTTACTCACGGTCTTGGAGTCGCCGAAGGGTCCTCCCTGAGGTGTTGGTTTTCCACCAGTCGAGTCGGGGTCGCCGGGTGCAGTGTTGCAAGTCTCACGCTTCTTGCGGGGAGTTGCAGGGGTCTTTAAATCTGCTCCTTTGAAACAAAGTTGCAGTCTTTTTGGAGCAGGGCCGCTGTCCTCGGGAGTTTCTTGTCTTTCTTGAAGCAGGGCAGTCCTCTGAGGATTCAGAGGTCGCTGGTCCTTTGGAAAGCGTCGCTGGAGCAGGTTTCTTTGGAAGGCAGGAGACAGGCCGGTAGGACTGGGGCCAAAGCAGTTGGTGTCTTCTGTTCTTCCTCTGCAGGGGTTTTTCAGCTCAGCAGTCCTCTTCTTCTTGTAGTTTCAGGAATCTAAATTCTTAGGTTCAGGGAAGCCCTTAAATACTAAATTTAAGGGCGTGTGTAGGTCTGGGGGGTTAGTAGACAATGGCTACTAGCCCTGAGGGTGGGTACACCCTCTTTGTGCCTCCTTCCAAGGGGAGGGGGTCACATTCCTATCCCTATTGGGGGAATCCTCCATCTGCAAGATGGAGGATTTCTAAAAGTCAGAGTCACCTCAGCTCAGGACACCTTAGGGGCTGTCCTGACTGGCCAGTGACTCCTCCTTGTTTTTCTCATTATCTCTCCTGGACTTGCCGCCAAAAGTGGGGGCTGGGTCCAGGAGGCGGGCATCTCCACTAGCTGGAGTGCCCTGGGGCATTGTAACACGAAGCTTGAGCCTTTGAAGCTCACTGCTAGGTGTTACAGTTCCTGCAGGGGGGAGGGGGGAAGCACCTCCACCCAGAGCAGGCTTTGTTTCTGTCCTCAGAGAGCACAAAGGCTCTCACCGCATGAGGTCAGAAACTCGTCTCTCAGCAGCAGGCTGGCACAGACCAGTCAGTCCTGCACTGAACAATTGGGTAAAATACAGGGGGCATCTCTAAGATGCACTCTGTGTGCATTTTTTTATAAATCCAACACTGGCATCAGTGTGGGTTTATTATTCTGAGAAGTTTGATACTAAACTTCCCAGTATTCAGTGTAGCCATTATGGAGCTGTGGAGTTCGTTTTTGACAGACTCCCAGACCATATACTCTTATGGCTACCCTGCACTTACAATGTCTAAGGTTTTGCTTAGACACTGTAGGGGCATAGTGCTCATGCACATATGCCCTTACCTGTGGTATAGTGCACCCTGCCTTAGGGCTGTAAGGCCTGCTAGAGGGGTGACTTACCTATGCCACAGGCAGTGTGAGGTTGGCATGGCACCCTGAGGGGAGTGCCATGTCGACTTAGTCATTTTCTCCCCACCAGCACAAACAAGCTGGCAAGCAGTGTGTCTGTGCTGAGTGAGGGGTCCCTAGGGTGGCATAAGACATGCTGCAGCCCTTAGAGACCTTCCCTGGCATCAGGGCCCTTGGTACCCGGGGTACCAGTTACAAGGGACTTACCTGGATGCCAGGGGTGTGCCAATTGTGGAGACAATGGTACATTTTAGGTGAAAGAACACTGGTGCTGGGGCCTGGTTAGCAGGGTCCCAGCACACTTCTCAGTCAAGTCAGCATCAGTATCAGGCAAAAAGTGGGGGGTAACTGCAACAGGGAGCCATTTCTTTACACAAGCCCCCCCCCCAGCCCACAGGCCAGGAGACTCAGCCAAAGCTGGAAGAGTCTTCCTAGTCTGTCAGGTGAGGAAGAGTAGAGGAAATAGGCTGGTTTGTTGCAGGGCCTACTCTGCCTTACATCCTCCTGTTCAGGTAATTCCCTCTGGGGAACTGACCCACTTCCACAGTGATAGGACCTAGTCTGAATTGCCTCTTGTCTGTGCTTTTAATGTCTCCACCCATTCTCTCTAGTTTGGGGTTAGAGGTATCCACCTCTGCTAATCTTATCTTAGCCAGGGTCACCCCTAGCTTACCCAAAGAGGTTACCCAGAGCTGGAGTAACCCCACCATGACCAACAGGGTCAGGGGGCCTAACTTGCTATTTGGCATGGGGTCAGACCACCATGCCAAGGATAGTGCAGCCATAAAGGCTAACACCCAGCAGAGGCCACTGACAGCTGTCAGTGCCCAGAACCACACCTTTAGCTCTTCACCTACAAGGGAAGGGGCTAAGTTACAGGCTTCTTTGGGTTCAGGGTGCCTGTCTGCTGTATTAGAGTGGGGGGTTACCACATCTTGTAGTAAACACCCTTCTTCCACTCTTTCTTCTGTTAGCTGAGGAGCCACCCACTCAGGCTTAACAGTTGCCTGACTAGCCAGGACTTCTTGTGGGTCAGGTGGGACTTTACCAGTGCCACTTTTGGAGTTCTCCCCTACTGGAGCAGAATCTCCTTGGCTTGCTGGAACCTTGGCTAAAGGTTGCCCACCCTTCCTACACTGTTTTCTTTTCTTTTTCTTCTGGGGCCTACTTGCATTTACTGCAGAGGCAGGAACTCCAGAATCCTTGGGAGAGGACTGGCACTGGACCAGTTCCTCTCTTGGGCTCTGACTAACCTCTGGCTAGTCATTTCCAAGGAGACAATCAAGGGGGAGGTCTGTACTGACTACCACCCTTCTCCAGCTAAAAGTCCCACCCACTTCTATGGGCACAAAAGCCACAGGCCTATCAGTGACCCTGTCTGGGCTAACTCTTACTCTGGCCATCTCACCTGGGATGTACTGGTTTGAGAACACCAGCCTGTCATGCACAATAGTGTGACTGGCACAAGTGTCTCTCAGGGCAGTGGCTGGGATTCCATTCATCAGTAGGTGGTGGAAGTGTCTACTTCCCTCTGGAATCTCCAACTCACCTGTTGGGCCCTTTTTCCAGTTGAAGGCTATGAAGACCTCCTCATCTGAGGAGTCATCCCCAATGGCTACACTGGTTACCCCTGGGATTTTGCTAGGGGGTTTGTTTTTGGGACAAGAAGTGTCCTTGATGTGGTGCCCTGTCTGTCTACAGTTATGGCACCATGCCTTAGTGGCATCCTAGTTCTTACCCTGGTACCCACCTTTGTTTTGGGTTGTGTCTCGGGGCCCACCCACCTGGTCTGGTTTTTGGGGGCCTACAGACGACTCTTTTTCTTTATTTCTAGTGTCACCCACTTTCTCCTGAGGAGGTTTTGTAACCCCTTTCTTTTGGTCACCCCCAGTAGAAGTTTTGGTTACCCTAGTCTTGACCCAGTGGTCTGCCTTCTTTCCCAATTCTTGGGGAGAAATTGGACCTAGGTCTACCAGATACTGATGCAACTTTTCATTGAAGCAGTTACTTAAAATGTGTTCTTTCATAAACAAATTATAAAGCCCAACATAGTCATGCACTTCATTTCCAGTTACCCAACCATCCAGTGTTTTCACTGAGTAGTCAACAAAATCAACCCAGGTCTGGCTCGAGGATTTTTGAGCCCCCCTGAACCTAATCCTGTACTCCTCAGTGGAGAATCCAAAGCCCTCAATCAGGGTAGCCTTCATGAGGTCATAGGATTCTGCATCCTTTCCAGAGAGTATGAGGAGTCTATCCCTACACTTTCCAGTGAACATTTCCCAAAGGAGAGCACCCCAGTGAGATCTGTTAACTTTTCTGGTTACACAAGCCCTCTCAAAAGCTGTGAACCATTTGGTGATGTCATCACCATCTTCATATTTAGTTACAATCCCTTTAGGGATTTTCAACCTGTCAGGAGAATCTCTGACCCTAGTTATGTTGCTGCCACCATTGATGGGTCCTAGGCCCATCTCTTGTCTTTCCCTTTCTATGGCTAGGATCTGTCATTCCAAAGCCAATCTTTTGGCCATCCTGGCTAATTGGATGTCCTCTTCACTGGGGCTCTCCCCAGTGTTTTCAGAGATGTTGGTCTCTCCTGTGAGGGACACAGCATTTCTGACTATTATGTTTGGAGTCAGGGCTTGAGAGGCCCTGTTCTCCCTAGTTAGGACTGGTAGGGGGGAATTTTCCTCCAAGTCACTATCTTCATCCTCTGTGTTGCCATCCTCAGAGGGGTTGGCCTTTTCAAACTCTGCCAACAGCTCCTGGAGCTGTAGTTTGGAAGGTCTGGGGCCCATTGTTATTTTCTTTATTTTACAGAGTGACCTTAGCTCCCTCATCTTAAGATGGAGGTAAGGTGTGGTGTCGAGTTCCACCACATTCACATCTACACTAGACATTATGCTTCTAAAAGTTGGAATACTTTTTAAGAATCTAAAAACTAGTTCTAGAATCTAATTCAAACTTTTACCAAACTTTTAAACTCTAAAAGAAATGCTAAACAGGATCTAACACAAGGCCCTAGCAGGTCTTTTAAGAATTTAGAAAAATAGCTCAAATTGCAAAAATCAATTTCTAATGACAATTTTTGGAATTTGTCGTGTGATCAGGTATTGGCTGAGTAGTCCAGCAAATGCAAAGTCTTGTACCCCACCGCTGATCCACCAATGTAGGAAGTTGGCTCTGTATGCACTATTTCAAAGTAAGGAATAGTATGCACAGAGTCCAAGGGTTCCCCTTAGAGGTAAGATAGTGGCAAAAAGAGATAATACTAATGCTCTATTTTGTGGTAGTGTGGTCGAGCAGTAGGCTTATCAAAGGAGTAGTGTTAAGCATTTGTTGTACATACACACAGGCAATAAATGAGGAACACACACTCAGAGACAAATCCAGGCCAATAGGTTTTGTTATAGAAAAATATATTTTCTTAGTTTATTTTAAGAACCACAGGTTCAAATTCTACATGTAATATCTCATTTGAAAGGTATTGCAGGTAAGTACTTTAGGAACTTTGAATAATTACAGTAGCATATATACTTTTCACATAAAACACAAATAGCTGTTTTAAAAGTGGGCACAGTGCAATTTTCACAGTTCCTGGGGGAGGTAAGTTATTGTTAGTTTTAACAGGTAAGTAAATCACTTACAAGTCTCAGGTTTGGGTCCAAGGTAGCCCACCGTTGGGGGTTCAGAGCAACCCCAAAGTTACCACACCAGCAGCTCAGGGCCGGTCAGGTGCAGAGGTCAAAGAGGTGCCCAAAACACATAGGCTTCAATGGAGAGAAGGGGGTGCCCCGGTTCCAGTCTGCCAGCAGGTAAGTACCCGCGTCTTCGGAGGGCAGACCAGGTGGGTTTTGTAGGGCACCGGGGGGGACACAAGTCAGCACAGAAAGTACACCCTCAGCAGCGCGGGGCGGCCGGGTGCAGTGTGCAAACACGCGTCAGGTTTTCAATGGTTTTCAATGAGAGACCAAGGGATCTCTTCAGCGGTGCAGGCAGGCAAGGGGGGGGGCTCCTCGGGGTAGCCACCACCTGGGCACGGGAGAGGGCCTCCTGGGGGTCACTCCTGCACTGAAGTTCCGTTCCTTCAGGTGCTGGGGGCTGCGGGTGCAGGGTCTTTTCCAGCCGTCGGGATTTCAGAGTCAGGCAGTCGCGGTCAGGGGGAGCCTGGGGATTCCCTCTGCAGGTGTCGCTGTGGGGGCTCAGGGGGGACAACTTTGGTTACTCACGATCTTGGAGTCGCCGGAGGGTCCTCCCTGAGGTGTTGGTTTTCCACCAGTCAAGTCGGGGTCGCCGGGTGCAGTGTTGCAAGTCTCACGCTTCTTGCGGGGAGTTGCAGGGGTCTTTAAATCTGCTCCTTTGAAACAAAGTTGCAGTCTTTTTGGAGCAGGGCCGCTGTCCTCTGGAGTTTCTTGTCTTTCTTGAAGCAGGGCAGTCCTCTGAGGATTCAGAGGTCGCTGGTCCTTTGGAAAGCGTCGCTGGAGCAGGTTTCTTTGGAAGGCAGGAGACAGGGCGGTAGGACTGGGGCCAAAGCAGTTGGTGTCTTCTGTTCTTCCTCTGCAGGGGTTTTTCAGCCCAGCAGTCCTCTTCTTCTTGTAGTTTCAGGAATCTAAATTCTTAGGTTCAGGGAAGCCCTTAAATACTAAATTTAAGGGCGTGTTTAGGTCTGGGGGGTTAGTAGACAATGGCTACTAGCCCTGAGGGTGGGTACACCCTCTTTGTGCCTCCTCCCAAGAGGAGGGGGTCACATTCCTATCCCTATTGGGGGAATCCTCCATCTGCAAGATGGAGGATTTCTAAAAGTCAGAGTCACCTCAGCTCAGGACACCTTAGGGGCTGTCCTGACTGGCCAGTGACTCCTCCTTGTTTTTCTCATTATCTCTCCTGGACTTGCCGCCAAAAGTGGGGGGTGGGTCCAAGGGGCGGGCATCTCCACTAGCTGGAGTGCCCTGGGGCATTGTAACATGAAGCTTGAGCCTTTGAAGCTCACTGCTAGGTGTTACAGTTCCTGCAGGGGGAGGGGGGAAGCACCTCCACCCAGAGCAGGCTTTGTTTCTGTCCTCAGAGAGCACAAAGGCTCTCACCGCATGAGGTCAGAAACTCGTCTCTCAGCAGCAGGCTGGCACAGACCAGTCAGTCCTGCACTGAACAATTGGGTAAAATACAGGGGGCATCTCTAAGATGCACTCTGTGTGCATTTTTTAATAAATCCAACACTGGCATCAGTGTTGGTTTATTATTCTGAGAAGTTTGATACTAAACTTCCCAGTATTCAGTGTAGCCATTATGGAGCTGTGGAGTTCGTTTTTGACAGACTCCCAGACCATATACTCTTATGGCTACCCTGCACTTACAATGTCTAAGGTTTTGCTTAGACACTGTAGGGGCATAGTGCTCATGCACATATGCCCTCACCTGTGGTATAGTGCACCCTGCCTTAGGGCTGTAAGGCCTGCTAGAGGGGTGACTTACCTATGCCACAGGCAGTGTGAGGTTGGCATGGCACCCTGAGGGGAGTGCCATGTCGACTTAGTCATTTTCTCCCCACCAGCACACACAAGCTGGCAAGCAGTGTGTCTGTGCTGAGCGAGGGGTCCCTAGGGTGGCATAAGACATGCTGCAGCCCTTAGAGACCTTCCCTGGCATCAGGGCCCTTGGTACCCGGGGTACCAGTTACAAGGGACTTACCTGGATGCCAGGGGTGTGCCAATTGTGGAGACAATGGTACATTTTAGGTGAAAGAACACTGGTGCTGGGGCCTGGTTAGCAGGGTCCCAGCACACTTCTCAGTCAAGTCAGTATCAGGCAAAAAGTGGGGGGTAACTGCAACAGGGAGCCATTTCTTTACACTAACACACCCCTAAATTCAGAATTTAGGGGCGACCCTGAACCCAGGACTCCAGATTCCTGATGACCTATGAAAAGGACTGCTTAGCTGAAAAACCCCATTGAGAAGAAGTTAGACGACAACTGCTTTGGCCCCAGCCCTACTGGACTGTCTCCTACTTCAGGGAACCTGCACCAGCGATGCATCCTGTGGGTCCAGCGACCTCTCCTGACTCAGAGGACTTCCCTGCGCCTAAGAAGGATCAAGAACTCCCGTGGACAGTGGACCTGTTCGACCAAGAAAGGAGAAACCATCTTTAAAGGGACTCCCACCTCACTCCAGAAGCATGAGTCCCCACCATTCTGCACCCGATGCCCCTGGTCTATGTCCAGAGGAACCAACGACCGAGAGAGGATCCCCAGGCGACTCCAACAACGTGTCCTCCCTGGGCTGAACTCTCTGCACCCCCACAACGACACCTGCAGAGGGAATCCCGAGGACCCCCTTGACCGCGACTGCCCGGGACAAAGATATCCAATGCCTGGAAAAGCACTCCACCCGCAGCCCCCAGGCCTGTGAGAAACCGACCACCGGTGCAGCAATGACCAGCAGGCGGCCCTCACCCCTGCCCAGGCAGTAGCGGCCCCGAGAAGCCCTCCTGTGCCTTGCCTGCAGCATGTGAGTGACCCCCGGGTCCCTCCATTGAATCCTATTGAAAACCTGATGCCTGGTTTGCCCACTGCACCCGGCTGCCCCTGTCCCGCTGAGGGTGTGTGTTGTGTGCCTACTTGGAGCCACCCAGTTCTCTACTAAACCCACCTTGTCTGCCTTCCAAGGACGCGGGTACTTACCTGCCAGCAGACCGGAACCGGAGCACCCCCTGTCTCCATAGGCGCCTATTTTATTTTGGCCCCTGTTTGACCTTTGCACCTGACCGGCCCTGTGTTTCTGGTGCTGGGTGTTTGGGGTTGACTTGAACCCCCAATGGTGGGCTACCTATGCCCCAGAGACTGAACTTGTAAGTGCTTTACTTACCGTAATAACTAAACTGTACTTACCTCCCCCAGGAACTGTTGAAAATTGCAGTGACCACTTTTAAAATAGCTCATTGCCATTTTATGAATAACTGTGTACATTACTGTTTTGATTCAAAGTTCTAAGTATTACTATGCCAAGTACCTTACATTTAATGTACTTATCTGCAATCTGAATCTTGTGGTTCTAAAAATAAATTAACAAAAGAATATTTTTCTATATAAAAACCTATTGGCCTGGAGTTGTCATTGAGTGTGTTTTTTCACTTATTGCTTGTGTGTGTACAACAAATGCTTAACACTATCCTCTGATAAGCCTAACTGCTCAACCACACTACCACAAATAGAACATTAGTATTGTCTATTATTGCCTCTGCCAAGCCTCTTGGGGAACCCCTGGACTCTGTGCACACTATGGGCCTCACTGCTACGGCGATTGTACCACCAACAGGCTGGCAGTACAATTTTGCCGATTAAGACCGCGGCGGAAGTGCCACGGTCGCACCGCTGGGACCGGTGATTTCCCGCCACGGTCATCCCGGCGGTTTTAATCCGCCAAGCAGCGCTGCCCAGGGGATTATGAGTCCCCTTCCCGCCAGCCTGTCCATGATGGTAGGAACCGCCATGGAAAGGCTGGTGGGAAGGGGAGTTGCGGGGCCCCTGGGGGCCCCTGCACTGCCCATGCACTGCCCATGCACTTGGCATGGGCAGTGCAGGGGCCCCCAGGCACAGTCCTACACTGCTTTTCACTGTCTGCACAACAGACAGTGAAAAGCGTGACTGGTGCAACTGCACCCGTCGCACGGCCGCAACACCGCCGGCTTCATTAGGAGCCGGCTCCCATGTTGCGGCCGACATCCCCGCTGGGCCGGTGGGGATGTCAAAATGGGCACGGTGGGAGTGCGGCCACCCACCGAGGTTGTAATGAGGCCCTATATCTCTTTTTGATATAGTATATACAGAGCCAGCTTACGACAGATGCTTTTCGTCTCGAGTGGAGCTCAGGCCTCCTGTAAGTCTTCCCACCCATACCACTCCTGCCCAGAGAGGTCAAGAAAATCAGGAACAACTGGGCCCAAGTCATTCTTGTGGGTCCTGTAGGAAAGTACCCTCTTTTTGGGTATGGTTACCCCCACTTTTTGCCTGCTGTCAGTATGCTTAGACTGTTTTCACTGCGATCCTTCTAAGCAGGACCCCAGTGATTTTGCTCCCACCCTCTAAATTTGGTTGACTAGGACTTTGCACACCACACATTATAAGTCCTTAGTATGTGGTACCTAGTTACCTATGCATTGTGGCACCAGGGGAACCCCATGGGCTGTACTGCAGCATGTATTGCCCCACCCATGGGAGCTCATGCAAAATGTGTCTGCAGGTCTGCCATTGCAAAATGCGTGAAAAGGTGCATACACCCTTACATTACAGATCACTGCATGTAAGTCACCCTTATGGTAGGCCCTCCTAGCCCAGAGGGCAGGGTGCAGGTACCTGTGTGTGAGCATTGCACTGGACTTCGTAGGTGTGGGGAAGCCATTTTACCCTTGTACTGGACACAGGTCACTACCTATGTCCAGCTGGTAAATTCGAACCTGGGCATGTTTGGTATCAAACATGTTGGAATCATACCCCAATACTGTTGCTAGTATGGTTGTATGATTCCATGTACTCTGGGGGCTCCTTAGAGGACCCCCAGTATTGCTCCTACCAGTCTTCAGGGGTTTTCCGGGCAGCCTGCGCTGCTGCCACCCTTCAGATAGGATTCTGCCCTCCTGCTGCTTGACCAGCTCAGGCAGGAGAAGGCAGAACAAATGATTTTCTGAGGGACAGGAGGCAACACCCTCTCCCCTTGGAAATAGGTGTTAAATGGCTGAGGGTGGAGGGTCCCCAAGCCAGTGGTATGCTTAGAAGGACACATTTCGTGCCCTCCTTGCATTAACTGGTTTGCACCAGTCCTGGGACCCTCTGTCCCTCCTCTGGCATGACACTGGACAGTGGAACGGGGAGTGACCGCTCCCCTGTCCATCACCACCCCAGGGGTGGTGCCCAGAGCTCCTCCAGGTGGCCACGTGATTCTGCCATCTTGAATCCAATGTGGTCAGAGGCTTCTGGGAGCATCTGAGTAGCCAGGTCAGGCAGGTGACATCACAGCCCTCTCCTGATAGGTAGTCACCCTGCTAGATGACCAGTCCCTCTTCCTGGGCTATTTAGGGTCTCCTTATTGGGCGAGTCCTCAGATTTGATATGCAAGATTCCAGCAGGACTCCTCTGCATCGTTTACTTCATCTTCTGGCCACCGGGACTGCAACTGCACCCTCCAGGAATCAACAATGTGCAACTCTAGTGACGACTCTGCTTTGCAACATTGTTTCTCCAGCTCCTTTCAGCAACTGCAACATCTCCCTTGCTGTGCATCCTCTTAGGGCAAAGAGTCTTTAGCCTGCACAAGAAGCAAGAAGTAATCTCTCCTGGAATGAAGGAGTCACTCCCCTGCATTGGCAGGCACCAACTGCAACGACAACCAGCTGTGTGGATCCTCTCTACTCCAGAACTGCGTGGATCCTGCATCACAGGTGGTATTCTGGAGTGGTCCCCCTGGTCCTCTCTACCATCTGTCCAACTTGGGAGACAATGAGTCCTTGCCTCTCCTTGCAGGACAGTACCCCTGTGCACCGCAACTCTTGCAGCTAGCAAGGCTTGTCGGCTCTTCTTCCAAGGGTTCTTCAGGATCCATGTAGCCCTGGCTTCTGGCACTCTTTCCTGCAATGCACAATCTCCTGCCTGCTGCTCCAAAAACGTGGGACTTCACTCCAGGTGTGCTAAGTGGGCCTCACTGCAACTCCTGTGCCTGCTATCTGTGAGTTGCCTGTGCGGGCTGCATCCTCGACTTCTGGCTCTCCTCACTGCTGAGGGTCAACTGGGACTCCCCTCCTTGGGTTGAGTTCTGGACCTTCCTGGTCCCCAGCAGCTCTGCAACTCCTCTTCTGTAACTCTTTCCTTTGCCAAGGCTTGGTGGTTTTTCCATACCACTGACTGACTGCAACTCTTCTTCCACCGTGGGACACTGACTGCATCACTTCTGGAACTCTTCTTCTGCTCCTTTGCTGCATAACCGACCCCTGGTCCTCACCGTCGACCTGGTCCTGTATCTCCATTACAGTGGGTAGTGGCTCCTGCCCCAACCGGACACTCCAACTGGATCTGGACTTGGTCCCCTTCATTTGCAGGTCCTCTTCTGTCAGGATTCATCTTCTGTTTCTTCCAGTCATGCTTGGGTCTTGCACAGTCCTTTTACAAAGTTTACCTGTGGGTTTGGGGAAAAACAAGGTACTTACTTCTTCTCTCTAGGCCGCTGGGGTGCACTCTACTATGTACCTTTTGGAGTTCCTTGTTTTTCCAGCTCCTCTCTACGGATTCCACTTCCTTGGGCAGGGGCCTGCCTTTCGCATTCCATTTACTTAGAATTTGGTTTTGTCTCCTCCTGGGACCCCATTATTTTCTGTTATTTCACTGTTTTCTGTTGCTTTCTATGGCCATTCCTGACTTCTTATGTGTATATATCTGATAGAGACCTCTAGTTGCAGATTCCTTACCTTAGAATTTCCCCCAGGCGTCAGACTGGATCCGGAGATTTGTCTTCGAGCAATACCCTTGTGCGCTGATAGGTGGCGTCTGTTGACTCCGTTGGCGTCATAGTATATAGACGCCGTCTCAGTGCAGTGACGTCAGTTCTTTTCTTTCAGTGCCACGTGCTGATCCAGAGAGAGCTACCCTGGTCTCTTTTTGATTGATTTCGACAGTTTTGTCGAGTTTTCAAGTAAGTTTTTGATGCATTGAGGATGTCCCCGAAGACCGGGTTCAAGCCGTGCGAGGACTGTCACCACATGATGTTGGTGCCGGATACTCACCAGGTTTGTCTGTGATGTCTCGATCACGACCACGACCCAAAGTCGTGCTCCGAGTGCCGGGCCATGCACCCAAAGGCCTTGAGGGAGCGGTCCCTCAAGCTCATGGTGGCCTGGCACTCGACTCAGCGGAGGATCTGGTCTCGCTCGAGAGGAATGTCTCAAGACCGTTTGCGGAGCCATCACCACTCATCTTCCTCAAAATCTTCAGGTGCAGGTAAGAAAAAGAAGAAGTTGAAGCGGTCGGCTGACGTGACAGGGGAGGAGCGTCGAAGCTTCAGGCCTCTGTTCTTGAAGCCTGCTTCTGGGTCCGCTCTGAGTTTCTGAGGGCTGGAGTGACCACCCCCCAACATAAGGAATTCTATGAGGCCATGTACCTCATCTTTGGGTGGACAGACCCCGATATGGCACCTTTGGGCCCAAGGGGTTCAGTTGAAGGGCCTTTGGGTTCCCCGCCGGCGGCTTCAGCTCTGGCCACCGAGGTCCCCTCCAGATCCGCTGGTGGATCCGCACCACTGAGACATTCCCCGGCACTGGGTCGATTGTCGACACTCCTGATGTCGGTAGTGGCCACTATCGACCCAATCCTTATTCCCGACGACGCGAAGTCGGAGCGGCGTTGGCCCACGCCGCCTTTGTCTTCGATGGGGCCTAATCACCCCAGGTCGGATTTGGACCCTTTTTCCTATGGGTACGAATTGGGGGAAGGATTAGAGGGGTTCCTGGACCCTTATGAATACTAGGATCTTTGGACTCGGCAGAGGAATTGGCCGACGCCAGTGGACTGGACACTTCTCCAGACGCTGGCATACTGTCTCCTCCTACCATGGCTACGGCAGAGGGAGCGACTTATGGTATTGTGGTCAGTAGGGCGACCGAGGTCCTTGGCCTTGAGCTACCAACTGTAGAGGTCACGTCCAACCTCCTGACGAAGGTGCTTCAGCCAGGGGCTTCCACATCTGAGGCCCTTTTACCTTTCAATGAAGCCCTCACTGATGTCCTTTTGGGTACTTGGTCCAAACTAAACACAGGGGCTCCTGTGAATAGGACTATCACACACCACCATCGGCCCGCTCCGAACGACACTACCCAACACTACCCAACACCCCACGCCTGAGAGTCTTGTCATCCGGGCTTCCTCTTCTTCGGGCGCATTCCCTTCCGCACCCCCGGATAGGGAATCAAAATGGCTGGAACAATTTGGGAAGAAGTTGTTTTCTTCCTCCAGTCTCGCTCTATGGTCCAGTTTCCAATATCATACAGATGCACCCTGCCCCAGGGCAGGAAAGCAAGGGTGTGATATTCTTATCTTTCCCTCCTGACTATTTTGTCATCTCTTGATTCACCCCAAAGGACGCCAATGTGGACGCCGTCACTAGCACCTTGGGTACTGTCTGTTTTCAAACTTTGTGTGAGCTAAGGTGGACATGGCTGGCTGAAATTGTGGCATGAATGCAGACCGGCTTCCTGCTTTTACAAATAAATGATTGCTGCTGGCAGAGAGAGGCTCTGTGCGTGAATGCACCCATTGTTATCCCTTCTGTGTCACGGGGTATGAGCGGTGTAAAGAATACACCGACATCCTACTGTTTTCTGGAGCGATTGTAGAGCGAGACTGCCTTTTGGGCTGCCATACCCACCCTCTGTGGGATACGGTTGCGCAAGTCCTGCCGCACATACCGGAGGAGGCCCGTGCTATTGTCTCCCAAGCAGTCAACGATGGGAGAAATGCGGCGAAGTTCACAATCCGATGTGGACTGCACACGACTGACTCTCTGGGCAGATCGGTTGCTACGACAGTGGCCTTGAGATGCCACGCCTGGTTGCAGACTTCTGGTTTTTCTGGGGATGTCCAACAGTCTTTCATGGACATGCCCTTTGATGGCTCCTGTCTCTTTGGAGACAAAGTGGACTCAGCCTTAGAGAGATTCAAGGATTCCCGGGCTATAGCTCGGTCCCTAGGTCTTTCTGCTGCCCCTCACCCCGCAGTCCACTTTTTGTCCCTTTTGTGGCCACGGAAGGGGCTCCCTGTCATGTCCCCGGCCCAGCCACCGTGCCACCCATGCTGTTCAGCCTCTGCATGGCCGGGGACGCGGAATCCCATGTGGGCGTGGGACAGGGAACCAGAGGTATGCCCAGTCCACCTCTGCCCCCGCTGCAGCCTCCAAACCCTCCTAGTCTGTACCCTCAGTCCCATCCAGTTGGCAGCTGGATTCGCCATCACCATCACCATCCCCACTGGAAATCCATCACTATGGACAGGTGGGTTTTTCAGATCGTTCGAAAGGGCTAACTGCTCCCTTTCGAATCTGCCCCACCAGCCATGCCTCCATCACTCAGCCAACTCCCGGCGGATCATTTGGCACTTCTCCGCCAGGAAGTTGCGGCTCTCTTGGTCAAGGGAGCTATAGAGAAGGTCCCTGTGCCAGAAGTAGGTTGTGGTTGTTATTCTCGCTGCTTTCTGGTGCCGAAAAAGGACAAGGGCTTACTTCCTATCCTAGACCTTCGGGACCTCAACTACTTCCTCAAGAAGCAGAAATTCAAAATGTTCACCCTGGCTCAAGTTCTGTCTGTCTTAGACCTGGAGAGTGGATGATAGCGTTTGACTTGCATGACGCTTATTTCCACATCCCCATCCTTCATGCCCACAGATGTTACCTACGATTCATGGTAGGTCACGAGCACTATCAATTTACTGTGCTCCCCTTCAGCCTTACCAGCGCCCCTCGGGTATTCACGAAAGTGATGGCTGTGGTTGCAGCTCATCTGTGCAGGTTAGGGGTCTCAGTTTTCCCCTACCTCGACGACTGGCTGTTGAAAGCGGACTCGCCACAGAAAGTCGACTCCCACCTTCAGACTACGACGAACCTCCTGCACAGACTGGGGTTCACTATAAATGTGCCGAAGTCACACCTGACTTCCTTTCATCTGAACAGTTCTGGACATAGTGCAGTTTCAGGCTTATCCTCCCGAAAAGAGAGTTCAAGATATTCAGGCTATGATTCCGATCTTTTAGCCTTTGTCTTGGGTTTCGATGAGAATGACTCTGGGGCTGCTGGGCCTCATGGCCTCCTGCATCCTGCTGGTGACACATGCCAGATGGCATATGCGGGCTCTGCAGTGGGACTTGAACACAGCGACGCATCCAGCGGGACCAGCGACCTCTGAGGACTCAGAGGACCGACCTGCACCTAAAGGACCATGAACCTCCAAAGGACAGCGTCTCTGTCCAGAAACAACAGCAAAGAAAGCAACTTTAAATAGACTCCAACTTCCCGCCAGAAGGGTGAGTCTTCACACTCTGCACCCAACGCCCCCGGCTCGAGTTTGGAGAAACCAACACCGGAGAGAAGACTCTCAGGTGACTCCAACGACGTGGACGCCCTGAGTCGACCTCCCTGCACCTGCATAGCGACGCCTGCAGAGAGGATCCAGAGGCTCCCCCCTGACCGCAACTGCCTGGTAACAAAGGAACTCCACGCCTGGACCAAGCACTGGCCTGCAGCCCCCAGGACTTAGAGGAACCCACTACCAGCGCAGGAGTGACCAGCAGGCGGCCGCCATGCCTGCATCACCAGAGAGACCCCTAGGTTCCTCCATTGTTTTCAACAACAAACCCCCAACACCTACTTTGCACATTGCACCCGGCCGTCCCTGTGCTTCTGAGGGTGTATTTTATGTGCCTGTGTGTCGTCGTCCCCCGTGCTCTACAAAACCCCCCTGGTCTGCTCCCCGAGGATGCAGGTACTTACCTGCTAGCAGACTGGAACCGGAGCTCCCTTGTTGTCCATAGGCACCCATGTTGTTTAGGCCCTCCTTTGACCTCTGCACCCGACAGGCCCTGTGTTGCTGTGTAGGAAGTTGGCTCTGTATATACTATTTCAAAGTGAGAGATAGTGTGCACAGAGTCTAAGGGTTCCCCTTAGAGGTTGATAGTGGCAAAATTAGATAATTATAATGCTCTATTATGTGGTAGTGTGGTTGAGCATTAGGCTTATCAGAGGGTAGTATTAAGCATTTGTTGTACACACACACACAGGCAATAAATGAGGAATACACACTCAAAGACTTAACTCCAGGCCAAAAGTTTTTATATAGAAAAATATATTTTCTTAACTTATTTTAGAACCACAAGATTCAAGATTTGAAGAAAATACATAAAATGCAAGGTACTCCACACAGATAAGTAAGGAACTTTGAATTAAAGCAGTGGTATACACAGTATAGGTTAAAATGGCAATAAGCTATTTTAAAAGTGGACACAGTGCAAACACCATCGGTTCCTGGGGGAGGTAAGTAAGGTTAAGTTTCTGAGGTAAGTACAGCACTTACAAGTTCAGTCTCCAGGGCATAGGCAGCCCACCATTGGGGGTTCAAGGCAACCCCAAAGTCACTGCACCACCAACACAGGGCTGGTGAGGTGCAGAGGTCAAATGAGGGCCCAAAACACATAGGTGCTGTAAGGAAATGCCTCCTTGGCCTGGTTACCCCCTGACTTTTTGCCTTTGCTGATGCTACGTTTTGACTGATAGTGTGTTGGGACCCGCTTACCAGGCTCCAGCGCCTGTGTTCTTTCCCTAAACTGTACCTTTGTTTACACAATTGGCACAACCCTGGCACTCAGATAAGTCCCTTGTAACTGGTATCCCTGGTACCAAGGGCCCTGATGCCAGGGAAGGTCTCTAAGGGTTGCAGCATGTCTTATTCCACCCTGGGGACCCCTCACTCGTCGCTATGCACACTGCCTCACAGCTTGTGTGTACTGGTGGGAAGAAAAAGACTAAGGCCCTCATTACGACCTCAGGAGTTGATTGATAGTGTGCTGGCACCCTGCTAACCAGGCCCCAGCGCCTGTGTTCTTTCCCTAAACTGTACCTTTGTTTTCACAATTGGCACAACCCTGGCACTCAGATAAGTCCCTTGTAACTGGTACCCCTGGTACCAAGGGCCCTGATGCCAGGGAAGGTCTCTAAGGTTTGCAGTATGTCCTATGCCATCCTGGGGACCCCTCACTTGTCGCTATGCACACTGCCTCACAGCTTGTGTGTACTGGTGGGAAGAAAAAAACTAAGGCCCTTATGGCGACCTCAGTGGTCTTTTTCAAAGATCGCCGACCGCCGTGCTGAAGACCGCCAGTGCAGGCGGTTTTCCGCGCGGCGTATTATGACTGCTGGCAGCCCTCTGTCATTTTTCGGACGGAGAGCCGCCAGCAGCCATACTGGCGGTCGGCGGGGAAGTGGAGGTTGCTCCACCTCCACCGCCCCATCATCAGAACACCACCCACCGAATCACGTCCCATGATTCGGTGTGGTGGTGTTCTGGTGACGGGGAGCTGGAGGTGGAGCAGCCCCCGTGGATCCTGTCCCCTCCTGGAGGATAAACGGACAAGGTAAATTGATTGTCCGTTACAGGAGGGGTGGTGGGGGGGTGTTGTGAGAGTGCATGGGGGTGTGCGTGTGAGTATGTAAAGGGTGTGTGTGAGTGCGTGTATGCATGCAGGGGGGCTGTTGTGTGTATGGGAAATGTGTGCAGGTCGGTCTGTGTGCATGTCTGTTTGTATGTGTGCGGGTATGTGTTGTTGCAGTGTATGTGTGCGTGTAGGGGTGTGTGTCTGTGCATGTTGGGGGTAGGGGTGGGGAGGGTGTGTGTGTCTGTGCATGTTGGCGGTAGGGGTGGGGAGTGGGGTCCTGACACCTTTAGGGGTGGCGGGGGTGGGGGGAGGACTCTGGGTGGGGCATCTCCACTAGCTCGGATGCCCTGGGATGCTGTAACAAAAGGCATGAGCCTTTGAGGCTCACCGCCAGGTGTTACAGTTCCTGCAGGGGGAGGTGAGAAGCACCTCCACCCAGTACAGGCTTTGTTCCTTGACACAGAGTGACAAAGGCACTCTCCTCATGTGGCCAGAAACTCGTCTGATTGTCGCAGGCAGGCAGAAACTGGTCAGCCTAGCAATAGGAGTCGGACTGGTATTCAGGAGGCATCTCTAAGATGCCCTCTGGGTGCATTTTACAATAAATCCCACACTGGCATCAGTGTGCATTTATTGTGCTGAGAAGTTTGATACCAAACTTCCCAGATTTCAAAGCAGCCATTATGGAACTGTGGAGTTCGTGTTTGACAAACTCCCAGACCATATAGCCCCTCATTACAACGCTGGCAGTCGGTGTTAAAGCAGCAGTAATACCGCCAACAGGTCGGCGGAAACAAAATGGAATCACGACCATGGCGGAAACCGCCCCAACATAGACAGCCACTTTAACACTCCAACCGCCACGGTGGTAGAAACAAACACCGTGGTTGTAACCGCCAACAGACAGGCAGAACACAAGGTTCCGCCCACTGTATTACAACACACCTATCCACCACCTTTTCCAGGACGGGGTAGCCATAAGAGTATATGGTCTGGGAGTCTGTCATACACGAACTCCACAGCACCATAATGGCTACACTGAAAACTGGGAAGTTTGGTATCAAACTTCTCAGCACAATAAATGCACACTGATGGCAGTGTGCAATTTATTGTAACATACACCCAGAGGGCATCTTAGAGATGCCCCCTGAAAACATACCCGACTTCCAGTGTAGGCTGACTAGTTTCTGCCAGCCTGCCACACACCAGACATGTTGCTGGCCACATGGGGAGAGTGCCTTTGTCACTCTGTGGCCAGGAACAAAGCCTGTACTGGGTGGAGGTGCTTCTCACCTCCCCCTGCAGGAACTGTAACACCTGGCGGTGAGCCTCAAAGGCTCACCCCCTTTGTTACAGTGCCACAGGGCATCCCAGCTAGTGGAGATGCCCGCCCATCCGGTCACTGCCCCCACTTTTGGCGGCAAGGCTGGAGGAGATAATTAGGAAAACAAGGAGGAGTCACCCACCAGTCAGGACAGCCCCTAAGGTGTCCTGAGCTGAGGTGACTCTTACTTTTAGAAATCCTCCATCTTGTGGATGAAGGATTCCCCCAATATAATTATGGATGTGCCCCCCTCCCCACAGTGAGGAGGCACAAAAAGTGTAGCCACCCTCAAGGACAGTAGCCATTGGCTACTACCCTCCCAGACCTAAACACACCCCTAAATTCAGTATTTAGGGGCACCCCAGAACCTAGGAAACTAGATTCCTGCAACCTTAACCAGAAGAAGGACTGCTGACCTGAAGCCCTGCAGTGAAGACGGAGACGACAACTGCTTTGGCCCCAGCCCTACCGACCTGTCTCCCAACTTCGAAGAAAACTGCAACAGCGCCGCATCCAACAGGGACCAGCGACCTCTGAAGCCTCAGAGGTCTGCTCTGCAACCAAGGACCAAGAAACTCCTGTGAACAGCGGCCCTGTTCTACAATCTGCAACCGACGCCTGGAACCAACACTGCACCTGCAGCCCCCAGGACCTGAAGGAACCGAACTCCAGTGCAGGAGCGACCCCCAGGCGACCCTCTGCCTAGCCCAGGTGGTGGCTACCCCGAGGAGCCCCCCCTGTGCCTGCCTGCATCGTTGAAGAGACCTCCGGGTCTCCCCATTGCTTTCTATAGAAAACCTGACGCCTGTTTGCACTCTGCACCCTGCCGCCCCTGTGCCGCTGAGGGTGTACTTTCTGTGCCGGCTTGTGTCCCCCCCCCCCGGTGCCCTACAAAACCCCCCTGGTGTGCCCCCGAGGACGCGGGTACTTGCCTGCTGGCAGACTGGAACTGGGGCACTCCTGTTCTCCATTGAAGCCTATGTGTTTTGGGCACCTCTTTGGGCACCTCTTTGACCTCTGCACCTGACCGGCCCTCAGCTGCTGGTGTGGTAACTTTGGGGTTGCCTTGAACCCCCAACGGTGGGCTACCTTGGACCCAACTTTGAACGCTGTAAGTGTTTTACTTACCTGTGAACTTAACTTCTACTTACCTCCCCCAGGAACTGTTGATTTTTGCCCTCTGTCCACTTTTAAAATAGCTTATCGCGGGGAGATCGCGCACTGGAGCAGCTAAGATGGCCGCTCGATCACGACGCTCCCGAGCTGCCGAGGATGTTTTACTATCGGATGGAGGCGTTTTTGACAGCTGGCTACTTCTTTTTCCAGAATCTGATGTTGGAACAAGCAGGGAGCAGTATAGTGAGTTTTTTCTTTTTTTTAAACTCTGTTTTTTTTACAGAGTTTAATCTTTTCAACCTACTGCTCCCTTTCTGACAGGAATGCGGCCGCCATTTTGAGAGGTTTTTTTTTCATTCCTTAAAAATATTTTCTTTTTTGTCTTTTGGCTATTTTAATCAATGTGGAGAACTTAATACTTTTTTGACACTCTTGGATGCCACCCCCTCTCAATATTTGTCCTCTGAGGTGACTTAATTGACGTTGCAGGAACATTAACTAAACTATTGTATTAAATATACACTGTGTGGCTAAAATGGAAGCCCCTCACACTTCGAAAATATCTGTATCCTCTGTCTCTAACTCTAATGGTCGTAAAGACTCCGGGGGCCACAAAAGAGTTTTAAAAAAAACAATCCTCTCCAACTAAGTCTCCATTGCCCCTCACATTTGATGACATTTTGGATAAGCTTAAGCTAATAAAGCCTTTTGTAATGGAAACAAATATTGCGTTACAGCGAATTGAGGAGAAATGGTCACGTCGGGATTCTAGACTTTCTGAAGTGGAACAGAGGATCAGTGACATACAAGATACTACTACTAAAGTTGATAACTTGACTAAGGAAGTCATACTACTTAAAAAGCAGACAGAAGATTTGGAAAATCGCAATCGGCGAAATAATCTTCATATTTATGGCATTCCGGAAGGCTCAGAAGGCCAAGATTTGATAACATTCTTGCAAACTCATATTCCAAAGATTGTTGGTCTTCAGAATACTACTGCTCTCAACATCCAAAGAGCCCATCGAATTGGTCCCTCTTCTCAATCAAAACCAAGAGGAATTATCGCCTACTTTCTAAAGTACTCAGATTTAATGACTGTTTTGACTGCCGCCAAACAACATAAACAAATGATGAGGTCGGGCCAAAAGATTTATTTTAGCCAGGATGTGGCCACGGTGACCGCCAAATGAAGGAAGGAATTTCTGGATCTCCGACCAGCCTGAAGATCTATGAATGCTAGATTTGGCCTTATTCACCCTTGCCTCTTTAGGGTCACCTTCAAGGACAGAACAACTACTTTTGAAAATCCCTCTCATCTGAAACAGTTTATATATACTCACAAAGGGAAAGCAATGGAACTCAGCAAGACTTGATTGGTTAATGTGAAATTCTTAAATTATTTATTTGTTCTTTACAGATATTGAAACCGTTGAAATCTCATGTTGAGAAAATCCCCTTTCCGATTGTGTCTATATTCCTGTATAGCTCGACATCATAGTGTTCTTTCCCTTGTTGGTAAGTCACGTCGTCAGTTGTTCATATTGTAATGTATTTATTCTGTTTCCTCGTCTGTCCTCTCTCCTGTTATCCAATCATTGTAGTTCCTCGGGGTACTGTTGCTGATTGGCCTCTTTTTTTTTCTTGCTCCTCCCTTTCTCCCGTGCAAAGTATTTTTCTTTTCTTTAAGACAATTTTGACTGAAGCTTCTTGCCTTTTTGTCATCTTTTCTTTCTTTTATCAATGGGGTGCTTTTGCTACCCCTTTCTTTTTCTTTCTCTCTGGTATTTTCTCTTTCTACTTTTCTTTCTTCCTTTATTATTTTTTATGTCCTACATTGCAAGATTGGCATCCAACACGTAACCTCACTTAGATATATGTTCATAAGTTTCCCTTCCACCTTCTTCTATGATTCACATGTTGTTTGTCTCTTAGGTTTCGGCATGGTTCTGTTGTCTAAATGTCTTCTACTAGTTAAATGACCAGTCTTCGTATTATCTCATGGAATGTTAAGGGTTTGCGTAATCCAGTTAAGAAACAAAGAGTGCTCCAAAATCTCTCTAAATTGAACTGTCAAGTTGCTCTTGTACAAGAAACCCATCTTAAACAGCAGGACTTTAAAAGTTTAAATAGAAATTGGGTTGGTCATTTTTTTGGTTCCTCTGCAGCTCATAATAAGAATGGGGTAATAATATTGTTTCATAGATCTTTACAAATACAAGTTGTGGAGGAGATTAAGGATGATATAGGAAGATGGATTTTACTGACAGTTAAGATTAATGGTATGCTGTTTTCCATTTGCAATGTTTATGGTCCAACTGGAGTAGAGCCTAAATTTTGGGTTAACTTTTCTTCTTTATTATTATCTTGTGGTAGGAGGTGATTGCAATCAATTTGTGGATCCTTTTGTAGATCGTCACTCTCAAACTCGTTATATCCCTAATAAAATGCAAAATACATTTTATCAAGCAGTCTCCTCCAGAGGTTTACGTAATGTATGGAGAATTGCTCACCCAGATGTATTAGAATACACGTTTTATTCTCCAGTACATCACTCATATTATAGAATAGATTATATATTTGCTACACAAACTGTTATACAAACAATTTCACATGCTGATTTTGGGTCTATTCTTTTATCAGATCACGCCCCAGTAATAATTGATATGAGCCTTCCAGGAAATTCCTCCTTTTCTAATCGCTGGAGGTTTAACAACACTTTATTGCAACATCATTTATTTATTGAACAATTTACAATGTTTTCTAAATAATTTTTTATGCACAATTTACCTTCTGATAATCAGATGAACTTTATATGGGATGCATTTAAAGCCACTGCTCGAGGCTTTATTATAGATTATGTTGCCATTAAAAAGAAAGACAAATCTAAAGTTTCCTCTCAACTGCTCACACAAATAAAATGTCTTGAGCATGAATATTTCTCATCTAACAAACCAGACACTTATCCAGGTTGATTGATGCTAAATTACAATACAATAAGCATTCCTTGGAAAGTGCGTGGAACTCTACTCAAAATAAATTCAAAATTTTACGGGGGGAATAATAAAGCTGGTAAACTATTGGAAAATTATTTAAAGATCAAAAAACAAAAGTCTAAAATTACTGTTATCACAGACACATTTGGAAACAGACACACTAAAGATTCAAAAATCCTGGAATGCTTTACCGACTATTATACCACATTATATACTCCCGAAAATACTCCTAATATGACTGAAGTAGATACCTTCTTCCAATCTATTCCTTTGAAACAAAAAGTAGATTTGTCACAATTAGACTCTGACCTATCTGAAACAGAAATAAAAAATGCCATTACCAAGCTTCCTAAACATAAGGCTCCTGGCCCAGATGGCTTTTCAATAGAATTTTACCCAACTTTTGCATCTATTTTAGTTCCAAAGCTATTAACACTTATACAATATTTCATATCAAAAGATCAAGCAAAGGGCACTTTTTCTGAAGCTATGTTGTGTTTGATTCCTAAAAAGGATAAGGATTTACCCAAATGCGGTAATTACAGACCTATATCCCTTATTAATGTCGACTGTAAAATCTTTGCAAAAGTCCTAGCCTTATGGATTAATCATTTTATCCCAGACTTAATAGACAATCATCAGTCAGGTTTTGTTAAGGGGCGATACATATCGGATAATTATAGAACTTTTCTCAATATTATCCATCTTGCCTCTAAGTCCAGGGATCCTATAGCTGCCATAACTCTAAATGCTAAAAAAGCCTTTGATCGAGTTTGTTGGGATTTTATGTTTGGAACATTAAAAGGGCATGGTTTTAGTCCTCATATTATTAAACTTATTAGACTTTTATACTCTTCACCCTCTACATCATTTTAGTTAATGGTAAACAATCCCATTACTTCCCCCTGCACAGAGGTACTAGACAAGGTTGTCCTCTATCACCTCTGTTATTTATATTAGCACTTGAGCCCCTTCTAGAGAAAATACGTAGGTTATCTGATTTTTATGGTTTTAAGCATAAAGACACTGAGATTAAATTCACAGCTTATGCTGATGATATTTTACTTTTTAGCTCTAATCCTCAAAAGACTATTCCGGAATTTTTTAAATTATTACAAGAATACTCAAGTGTCTCAGGTTATAAGCTTAATGTAGATAAATCAAAGGTTTTGCCATTAATTGCTTACTGTCTACAGACATGTTTAAAGATACTGGTTTTACGTGGAACTCTAAGCATATCAAATGCCTGGGCATATCCTATTCCAACTCTCTTAAAGACAATATTCAAACTAATCTCAAAGAGGTAGAGTCAAGGATTTTGAAATTACTTGACAGATGGTATCCTCTTTATTTAACTTGGTGGGGAAGAACTCTCTTTGCTATCCTCTATAACTTGTTGTCTCAATCTTTGGAGGCTTCCTCTTCTACAGAGCCTAATTCCCAACCTTATAATTTTTCCTCAGAAGTCCCAGCGTCCTTTATATACAGAACCCTTACACATACCAGTCTTGTGAGACCAAAATATAAAATAGAATTAACATGGGAGCAGGAGTTCAATCAAAACATTCCTATATCTACATGGAAAAAAATATGGTCAAAACTTCATACACCATCCCGTTCAGCATCTACAACCCAAATGTTATTTTACTTTTATAATAGGTTGTACTATACTCCTGTAGATCTTTATAAATTTAAACTTACTACAGATAGCAAGTGTTGGTCGTGCTCTAAAGAAAACAGTCATTATATGCACATGTTTTTTGAGTGCCCTGCAGTTCATACTTTTTGGGAACAAGTTTGGGATAAAGTTAATCAGATTTTCTCCATCAATGTACCTTTCAATATATCACATATTTTTTTGGGTAGTACTTCATCTATTTGGTATTCCCAACCTCTGCTTGGTAAATTGGCTGATTTGCTCATTGCTAGTGGACTGCAAATTATAACTTCTAATTGGAAAGATACTATGAAAATATCGGTTGTAACTTGGTGGAATCTGATCTGTTATAATCACAGAATGGATCGAGCAAATGCTAATACTACTCAACTGTTAATTAAAAGGGACATGCTTTGGCTTCCTCTCACCTCTTTCCTTTCGCAACACAAGACCTTTAATACTGTTAATACTTAATGGTTGCTTTATTGTAACTATGTGATTTTTAATTTGCATTGTTTTAATTTTTCTTTTCTTTCCTTTTTCTCTTCTCTTTCTTTCTTTACTAAAACATAACAAAAATGCTATTATTCTACGGTACAATATTATAGTCTGGATGTGTATACAAATTGTTTCTTATAGATATAATTATCTTTATGATTATATTTTTTTATTTTAGTTACAATGTATTTATTCTATTGTACCAGTGTATGCTAACTTATTCAATAAAGCATTATTAAACAAACAAAAAAATTGCTTATCGCCATTTTTGCCAAAACTGTACATGCTATTGTGATTATTCAAAGTTCCTAAAGTGCCTAAGTGAAATACCTTTCATTTGAAGTATTACTTGTAAATCTTGAATCTTCTCACCTCCCCCTGAAGGAACTGTAACACCTGGCGGTGAGCCGCAAAGGCTCACCCCCTTTGTTACAGCGCCACAGGGCATCCCAGCTAGTGGAGATGGCCGCCCCTCCGGCCACTTTTGGCGCCAAGGCTGGAGGAGATAATTAGGAAAACAAGAAGGAGTCACCCACCAAGTCAGGACAGCCCCTAAGGTGTCCTGAGCTGAGGTGACTCTTACTTTTAGAAATCCTCCATCTTGTGGATGGAGGATTCCCCCAATAGGATTAGGGAGGAGGCACAAAAAGGGTGTAGCCACCCTCAAGGAGAGTAGCCATTTGCTACTTCCCTCCCAGACCTAAACATATCCCTAAATTCAGTATTTAGGGGCACCCCAGAACCTAGGAAACTAGGGGCAAGATGTAGTAAAGTTCAATTTTGTGAATCGGAAATTAATTTCCGATTCACAAAATCGGATGCAGAACGGTGTCTCAGACACCGTCTTCGAATCTCAATGGGGTTGCAAAGACCCACCTCATTAATATTAATGAGGTGGGTCGCATTTTCCGACCTCATTGAGATTCCCTGCACTCACAGGGATGGTGGCCTGCTGGAGATAGCAGACCTCCATGTCTGTGACTGCTTTTTAAATAAAGCAGTTTTTTTTTTTTGTATTGCAGCCCGTTTTCCTTAAAGGAAAACAAGTTGCAGTACAAAAAAATAACGAAACCATTTGGTTTCGTTTTTTAGAGTAGGCAGTGGTCCATTGGACCACTGCCTGCTCTGAAAAAACATTAATGGCGACATTCACAAAGGGGAAGGGGTCTCCTGGGGACCCCTTCCCTTTGGCGAATGGGTTACCACCAGTTTGGTACTGGTGGTAACTGCGAATTGCTTTGCGACCGCGTTCGCAGTCACAAAGCAATTTTGCATCGCGGTGCGAGTCGCAAATAGGAAGGGAAAACCCCTTCCTATTTGCGAGTCGCATTCCCATTTTGCCAGTCGGTACCGACTCGCAAAATGGGAATGTGCATCGCGATGCGCATTTTGCATGGCGCAAACTGCGATTTTCGCAGTTTGCGCCATGCAAAACGCTACCTACATCTGACCCTAGATTCCTGCAACTTTAACCAGAAGAAGGACTGCTGAACTGAAGCCCTGCAGTGAAGACGGAGACGACAACTGCTTTGGCCCCAGGCCTTCCGGCCTGTCTCCCAACTTCGAAGAAAACTGTAACAGCGCCACATCCAACAGGGACCAGCGACCTCTGAAGCCTCAGAGGACTGCCCTGCAACCAAGGACTAAGAAAATCCCGTGAACAGCGGCCCTGTTCAACAATCTGCAACTTTCTTGCAACAAAGAAACGACTTTGAAGACTTCACGTTTCTAGCCGGAAGCGTGAGACTTTCCACTCTGCACCCGACACCCCCGGCTCGACCTGCGGAAAACCAACAGTACAGGGAGGACTCCCCGGCGACTCCGAGCCCGTGAGTAGCCAGAGATGACCCCCCTGAGCCCCCACAGCGACGCCTGCAGAGAAAATCCAGAGGCTCCCCCTGACCGCGACTGCCCCAACACTGCAACCCCCAGGACCTAAAGGAATCGAACTCCAGTGCAGGAGCGACCTCCAGGCGACCCTCTGCTTAGCCCAAGTGGTGGCTACCCCGAGGAGCCCCCCCTGTGCCTGCCTGCATTGTTGAAGAGACCCCCGGGTCTCCCCATTGCTTTCTACACAAAACCCGATGCCTGTTTGCACTCTGCACCCGGCCGCCCCTGTACCGCTGAGGGTGTACTTTATCTGCCTGCTTGTGTCCCCCCCGGTGCCCTACAAAACCCCCCTGGTCTGCCCCCCGAGGATGCGGGTACTTACCTGCTGGCAGACTGGAACCGGGGCACCCCTGTTCTCCATTGAAGCCTATGTGTTTTGGGCACCTCTTTGACCTCTGCACCTGACCGGCCCTGAGCTGCTGGTGTGGTAACTTTGGGGTTGCCTTGAACCCCCAACGGTGGGCTACCTTGGACCCAACTTTGAACCCTGTAAGTGTTTTACTTACCTGTGAACTTAACCTCTACTTACCTCCCCCAGGAACTGTTGATTTTTACAGTGTCCACTTTTAAAATAGCTTATCACCATTTTTGCCAAAACTGTACATGCTATTGTGATTATTCAAAGTTCCTAAAGTACCTGAGTAAAATACCTTTCATTTGAAGTAATACTTGTAAATCTTGAACCTGTGGTTCTTAAAATAAACTAAGAAAATATATTTTTCTATATAAAAACCTATTGGCCTGGAGTAAGTCTTTGCCCAACAGTGAGGGATCTCAGGAGGTCAATAGTCTCCTCACTGAGGGCAGCAGGGCTGACTGGGGCAGGGACTGAGGTGCCTGGGGTGAAGGAGATGCCCACCCTCCTGGATGAGCGGGCACAGGACACACGCTGAGGGGCTGCTGGGAGGGCGGTGTTGGTGGGGGGGTGGCATCTGTGCCTGTTGATGAGGTGGGCACAGAGGTGCCCGCCACCACAAGCGAGCTCCCATCAGAGGAGGAGTCGCTGTAGCTGGTGTATGCTCCTGTCCCCGTCGTGGAGCTCTCCTCGCTCTCCGTCCTACTGGTGGTTTCAGACTCTGTAAATTCACCCTCCAGGGCCATGTGGGATGCAGCTCCCTCCTGCTCTGGTGCCACTGCTCCTCCGCCAGATGATGCTAATGCACGCAAGAACAGGGTGACAAATCAAAAAGGGGGGGAAGACAGAAGAAACACATGTTCAGTGCATACAACACCACTACCGTTGGCGGACACAACACACCGGCAGCAGCCCTTTGCACTAAGCCATGCACTAACAGTTCTTAGGAAATTCATATGCCCATGGGGGACGATGCCTAAGCCCTATTGCTGCACACCTGGAAGCCACAGGAGCCTGAATAGGTGTAGATGGCTATTACCAGTAGTGGGGTTGGTGTGCCACAGAGCCTGCCTAACAAGGGACCTAGCCTCGCAAGTTCGCCCTGGCCTAGGGGAACCCACAGCCCAGACACCTCGTAAAGCACGCCGAGTCAGCTGCATGAGAGTGTACTCACCCCTTTGTGGCTGCCGTGATGCCCTCAAGCGCCCATCCAACTCCAGATAGGCCACCGCCAGGATTCTGTACATCAGGGGGGTCATGGTGCGACGGGCACCCCTTCAACGTTGAGAGGCCATCCCCAGCTGTGCCTCCCCCGTCTTCTTGCTCCAGCGGCGCAGGTCCTCTCATCTTTTCCAGCAGTGGGTGCTCCGTCTGTGGTAGACCCCCAGGGTCCGGACGTCCTTGGCGATGGCACGCCAAATACCCTTCTTCTGATGGGCGCTGACCTAGAGGAAAAGTGAAGTTAGAATGGATGTTACTATCCCGTACATTTCCTCTCACGCATTGTGTAGGAAGTTGGCTCTGTATGTAGTATTTCAAAGTGAGAAATAGCATGCACAGAGTCCAAGGGTTCCCCTTAGAGGTAAGATAGTGGCAAAAAGAGATAATTCTAATGCTCTATTTTGTGGTAGTGTGGTCGAGCAGTAGGTTTATCAGAGGATAGTGTTAGGCATTTGTTGTACACACACAGGCAATAAATGAGGAACACACACTCAGAGACAATTCCAGGCCAATAGGTTTTTGTGTAGAAAAATACACAGGTTCAAGATTTACAAGCAATACTTTAAATGAAAGGTACTTCACTTAGGAACTTTAGAAACTTTGAATTAGCAAAATAGCATATACAGTTTTCACATAAATGACATATAGCTATTTTAAAACTAGACACACTGCAATTTTCAGAGTGCAAAGTCTCACGCTTCCGGCGGGAAACGTGGAGTCCTTTTAAAGTTGTTTATTTGTTGCAAAGTTGTTTCTTCTTTGGAGCAGAGCCGCTGTCCTCAGGAGTTCTTGGTCCTTTTAGATGCAGGGTAGTCCTCTGAGGCTTCAGAGGTCACTGGACCCTTGGGAGCGCGTAGCTGTTGCAGTTTTTCTTGAAGTGGGGAGACAGGCTGGTAGGGCTGGGGCCAAAGCAGTTGGTGTCTCCGTCTTCTCTGCAGGGCTTTCAGGTCAGCAGTCCTTCTTCGTCTTCAGGTTGCAGGAATCTCTCTTGCTAGGTTCTGGGAGCCCCTAAATACTCAATTTAGGGGTGTGTTTAGGTCTGGGGGGTTAGTAGCCAATGACTACTAGCCCTGAGGGTGGCTACACCCTCTTTGTGCCTCCTCCCTGAGGGGAGGGGGGTACATCCCTAATCCTATTGGGGGAATCCTCCATCTGCAAGATGGAGGATTTCTAAAAGTCAGAGTCACCTCAGCTCAGGGCACCTTAGGGGCTGTCCTGACTGGCCAGTGACTCCTCCTTGTTTTTCTCATTATCTCCTCCGGCCTTGCCGCCAAAAGTGGGGCCATGGCCGGAGGGGGCGGACATCTCCACTAGCTGGAGTGCCCTGGGGCGCTGTAACAAAGGGGGTGAGCCTTTGAGGCTCACTGACAGGTGTTACAGTTCCTGCAGGGGGAGGTGAGAAGCACCTCCACCCAGTACAGGCTTTGTTACTAGCCACAGAGTGACAAAGGCACTCTCCCCATGTGGCCAGCAACATGTCTGGTGTGTGGCAGGCTGGCAAAACTAGTCAGCCCACACTGGAAGTTGGGTATGTTTTCAGGGGGCATCTCTAAGATGCCCTCTGGGGTGTATTTCACAATAAAATGTACACTGGCATCAGTATGCATTTATTGTGCTGAGAAGTTTGATAGCAAACTTCCCAGTTTTCAGTGTAGCCATTATGGTGCTGCGGAGTTTGTGTATGACAGACTCTCAGACCATATACTCTTATGGCTATCCTGCACTTACAATGTCTAAGGTTTTGCTTAGACACTGTAGGGGCATAGTGCTCATGCACCTATGCCCTCACCTATGGTATAGTGCACCCTGCCTTAGGGCTGTAAGGCCTGCTAGACGGGGGACTTATCTATGCCATAGGCAGTGTGAGGTTGGCATGGCACCCTGAGGGGAATGCCATGTCGACTTAGTCATTTTCTCCCCACCAGCACACACAAGCTGGCAAGCAGTGTGTCTGTGCTGAGTGAGTACCAGGGGTACCAGTTACAAGGGACTTACCTGGATGCCAGGGTGTGCCAATTGTGGAAACAAAGGTACAGGTTAGGGAAAGAACACTGGTGCTGGGGCCTGATTAGCAGGCCTCAGCACACTTTCAAATAATAACTTGGCATCAGCAAAGGCAAAAAGTCAGGGGGTAACCATGCCAAGGAGGCATTTCCTTACACATTGCCAAACACCTCCCACCCTGGGCCAGACATACATACACACACACTGCTGGCCTGTCACCCTCCCCACCCTCTTCCGTCCACGACATTCCATACAATCGTGTGTCATCCACCATGCTCACAGTGTACTCACCTGTTTGTCTGGAGGACCGTACAGTTGCGTGTACTGGGGGAGGACCCCATCTACCAGTTTCTCCAATTCCTCCGAAGTGAAGTCAGGGGCCCTTTCCCCAGACACTGTAGCCATTGTCGCTTCCAGACCCAGGTCACAGCAGCACTTGCAGTGTAAGTCCTCTCCTGTTGAAGGTCAGGTATCAAATGAGGGAACAGTTAGAAAATGGTGGCCACGTCTGCAGCGGTGCGTACTGTCACCGGCAGCGTAAATCGTCATTGGCTCCTGGGACCCATAGGGTCCAATGTTAACCAATGCTGAATTGCGCCGCGGTCTTCGACCGCCTACCGCGACGGTGTACTACGCCAGCGCAGTTACCTCATTTCCCCTTGTCCCACCTTACAGGTCAGACAGCTGCCATTTCAGGGGGCCAAATGGCAGGGAATTATTTAAAGATCAAAAAACAAAAGTCTAAAATTACTGTTATCACAGACACATTTGGAAACAGACACACTAAAGATTCAAAAATCCTGGAATGCTTTACCGACTATTATACCACATTATATACTCCCGAAAATACTCCTAATATGACTGAAGTAGATACCTTCTTCCAATCTATTCCTTTGAAACAAAAAGTAGATTTGTCACAATTAGACTCTGACCTATCTGAAACAGAAATTAAAAATGCCATTACCAAGCTTCCTAAACATAAGGCTCCTGGCCCAGATGGCTTTTCAATAGAATTTTACCCAACTTTTGCATCTATTTTAGTTCCAAAGCTATTAACACTTATACAATATTTCATATCAAAAGATCAAGCAAAGGGCACTTTTTCTGAAGCTATGTTGTGTTTGATTCCTAAAAAGGATAAGGATTTACCCAAATGCGGTAATTACAGACCTATATCCCTTATTAATGTCGACTGTAAAATCTTTGCAAAAGTCCTAGCCTTATGGATTAATCATTTTATCCCAGACTTAATAGACAATCATCAGTCAGGTTTTGTTAAGGGGCGATACATATCGGATAATTATAGAACTTTTCTCAATATTATCCATCTTGCCTCTAAGTCCAGGGATCCTATAGCTGCCATAACTCTAAATGCTAAAAAAGCCTTTGATCGAGTTTGTTGGGATTTTATGTTTGGAACATTAAAAGGGCATGGTTTTAGTCCTCATATTATTAAACTTATTAGACTTTTATACTCTTCACCCTCTACATCATTTTAGTTAATGGTAAACAATCCCATTACTTCCCCCTGCACAGAGGTACTAGACAAGGTTGTCCTCTATCACCTCTGTTATTTATATTAGCACTTGAGCCCCTTCTAGAGAAAATACGTAGGTTATCTGATTTTTATGGTTTTAAGCATAAAGACACTGAGATTAAATTCACAGCTTATGCTGATGATATTTTACTTTTTAGCTCTAATCCTCAAAAGACTATTCCGGAATTTTTTAAATTATTACAAGAATACTCAAGTGTCTCAGGTTATAAGCTTAATGTAGATAAATCAAAGGTTTTGCCATTAATTGCTTACTGTCTACAGACATGTTTAAAGATACTGGTTTTACGTGGAACTCTAAGCATATCAAATGCCTGGGCATATCCTATTCCAACTCTCTTAAAGACAATATTCAAACTAATCTCAAAGAGGTAGAGTCAAGGATTTTGAAATTACTTGACAGATGGTATCCTCTTTATTTAACTTGGTGGGGAAGAACTCTCTTTGCTATCCTCTATAACTTGTTGTCTCAATCTTTGGAGGCTTCCTCTTCTACAGAGCCTAATTCCCAACCTTATAATTTTTCCTCAGAAGTCCCAGCGTCCTTTATATACAGAACCCTTACACATACCAGTCTTGTGAGACCAAAATATAAAATAGAATTAACATGGGAGCAGGAGTTCAATCAAAACATTCCTATATCTACATGGAAAAAAATATGGTCAAAACTTCATACACCATCCCGTTCAGCATCTACAACCCAAATGTTATTTTACTTTTATAATAGGTTGTACTATACTCCTGTAGATCTTTATAAATTTAAACTTACTACAGATAGCAAGTGTTGGTCGTGCTCTAAAGAAAACAGTCATTATATGCACATGTTTTTTGAGTGCCCTGCAGTTCATACTTTTTGGGAACAAGTTTGGGATAAAGTTAATCAGATTTTCTCCATCAATGTACCTTTCAATATATCACATATTTTTTTGGGTAGTACTTCATCTATTTGGTATTCCCAACCTCTGCTTGGTAAATTGGCTGATTTGCTCATTGCTAGTGGACTGCAAATTATAACTTCTAATTGGAAAGATACTATGAAAATATCGGTTGTAACTTGGTGGAATCTGATCTGTTATAATCACAGAATGGATCGAGCAAATGCTAATACTACTCAACTGTTAATTAAAAGGGACATGCTTTGGCTTCCTCTCACCTCTTTCCTTTCGCAACACAAGACCTTTAATACTGTTAATACTTAATGGTTGCTTTATTGTAACTATGTGATTTTTAATTTGCATTGTTTTAATTTTTCTTTTCTTTCCTTTTTCTCTTCTCTTTCTTTCTTTACTAAAACATAACAAAAATGCTATTATTCTACGGTACAATATTATAGTCTGGATGTGTATACAAATTGTTTCTTATAGATATAATTATCTTTATGATTATATTTTTTTATTTTAGTTACAATGTATTTATTCTATTGTACCAGTGTATGCTAACTTATTCAATAAAGCATTATTAAACAAACAAAAAAATTGCTTATCGCCATTTTTGCCAAAACTGTACATGCTATTGTGATTATTCAAAGTTCCTAAAGTGCCTAAGTGAAATACCTTTCATTTGAAGTATTACTTGTAAATCTTGAATCTTCTCACCTCCCCCTGAAGGAACTGTAACACCTGGCGGTGAGCCGCAAAGGCTCACCCCCTTTGTTACAGCGCCACAGGGCATCCCAGCTAGTGGAGATGGCCGCCCCTCCGGCCACTTTTGGCGCCAAGGCTGGAGGAGATAATTAGGAAAACAAGAAGGAGTCACCCACCAAGACAGGACAGCCCCTAAGGTGTCCTGAGCTGAGGTGACTCTTACTTTTAGAAATCCTCCATCTTGTGGATGGAGGATTCCCCCAATAGGATTAGGGAGGAGGCACAAAAAGGGTGTAGCCACCCTCAAGGAGAGTAGCCATTTGCTACTTCCCTCCCAGACCTAAACATACCCCTAAATTCAGTATTTAGGGGCACCCCAGAACCTAGGAAACTAGGGGCAAGATGTAGTAAAGTTCAATTTTGTGAATCGGAAATTAATTTCCGATTCACAAAATCGGATGCAGAACGGTGTCTCAGACACCGTCTTCGAATCTCAATGGGGTTGCAAAGACCCACCTCATTAATATTAATGAGGTGGGTCGCATTTTCCGACCCCATTGAGATTCCCTGCACTCACAGGGATGGTGGCCTGCTGGAGATAGCAGACCTCCATGTCTGTGACTGCTTTTTAAATAAAGCAGTTTTTTTTTTTGTATTGCAGCCCGTTTTCCTTAAAGGAAAACAAGTTGCAGTACAAAAAAATAACGAAACCATTTGGTTTCGTTTTTTAGAGTAGGCAGTGGTCCATTGGACCACTGCCTGCTCTGAAAAAACATTAATGGCGACATTCACAAAGGGGAAGGGGTCTCCTGGGGACCCCTTCCCTTTGGCGAATGGGTTACCACCAGTTTGGTACTGGTGGTAACTGCGAATTGCTTTGCGACCGCGTTCGCAGTCACAAAGCAATTTTGCATCGCGGTGCGAGTCGCAAATAGGAAGGGAAAACCCCTTCCTATTTGCGAGTCGCATTCCCATTTTGCCAGTCGGTACCGACTCGCAAAATGGGAATGTGCATCGCGATGCGCATTTTGCATGGCGCAAACTGCGATTTTCGCAGTTTGCGCCATGCAAAACGCTACCTACATCTGACCCTAGATTCCTGCAACTTTAACCAGAAGAAGGACTGCTGAACTGAAGCCCTGCAGTGAAGACGGAGACGACAACTGCTTTGGCCCCAGGCCTTCCGGCCTGTCTCCCAACTTCGAAGAAAACTGTAACAGCGCCACATCCAACAGGGACCAGCGACCTCTGAAGCCTCAGAGGACTGCCCTGCAACCAAGGACTAAGAAAATCCCGTGAACAGCGGCCCTGTTCAACAATCTGCAACTTTCTTGCAACAAAGAAACGACTTTGAAGACTTCACGTTTCTAGCCGGAAGCGTGAGACTTTCCACTCTGCACCCGACACCCCCGGCTCGACCTGCGGAAAACCAACAGTACAGGGAGGACTCCCCGGCGACTCCGAGCCCGTGAGTAGCCAGAGATGACCCCCCTGAGCCCCCACAGCGACGCCTGCAGAGAAAATCCAGAGGCTCCCCCTGACCGCGACTGCCCCAACACTGCACCCGCAACCCCCAGGACCTAAAGGAATCGAACTCCAGTGCAGGAGCGACCTCCAGGCGACCCTCTGCTTAGCCCAAGTGGTGGCTACCCCGAGGAGCCCCCCCTGTGCCTGCCTGCATTGTTGAAGAGACCCCCGGGTCTCCCCATTGCTTTCTACACAAAACCCGATGCCTGTTTGCACTCTGCACCCGGCCGCCCCTGTACCGCTGAGGGTGTACTTTATCTGCCTGCTTGTGTCCCCCCCGGTGCCCTACAAAACCCCCCTGGTCTGCCCCCCGAGGATGCGGGTACTTACCTGCTGGCAGACTGGAACCGGGGCACCCCTGTTCTCCATTGAAGCCTATGTGTTTTGGGCACCTCTTTGACCTCTGCACCTGACCGGCCCTGAGCTGCTGGTGTGGTAACTTTGGGGTTGCCTTGAACCCCCAACGGTGGGCTACCTTGGACCCAACTTTGAACCCTGTAAGTGTTTTACTTACCTGTGAACTTAACCTCTACTTACCTCCCCCAGGAACTGTTGATTTTTACAGTGTCCACTTTTAAAATAGCTTATCACCATTTTTGCCAAAACTGTACATGCTATTGTGATTATTCAAAGTTCCTAAAGTACCTGAGTAAAATACCTTTCATTTGAAGTAATACTTGTAAATCTTGAACCTGTGGTTCTTAAAATAAACTAAGAAAATATATTTTTCTATATAAAAACCTATTGGCCTGGAGTAAGTCTTTGCCCAACAGTGAGGGATCTCAGGAGGTCAATAGTCTCCTCACTGAGGGCAGCAGGGCTGACTGGGGCAGGGACTGAGGTGCCTGGGGTGAAGGAGATGCCCACCCTCCTGGATGAGCGGGCACAGGACACACGCTGAGGGGCTGCTGGGAGGGCGGTGTTGGTGGGGGGGTGGCATCTGTGCCTGTTGATGAGGTGGGCACAGAGGTGCCCGCCACCACAAGCGAGCTCCCATCAGAGGAGGAGTCGCTGTAGCTGGTGTATGCTCCTGTCCCCGTCGTGGAGCTCTCCTCGCTCTCCGTCCTACTGGTGGTTTCAGACTCTGTAAATTCACCCTCCAGGGCCATGTGGGATGCAGCTCCCTCCTGCTCCGGTGCCACTGCTCCTCCGCCAGATGGTGCTAATGCACGCAAGAACAGGGTGACAAATCAAAAAGGGGGGGAAGACAGAAGAAACACATGTTCAGTGCATACAACACCACTACCGTTGGCGGACACAACACACCGGCAGCAGCCCTTTGCACTAAGCCATGCACTAACAGTTCTTAGGAAATTCATATGCCCATGGGGGACGATGCCTAAGCCCTATTGCTGCACACCTGGAAGCCACAGGAGCCTGAATAGGTGTAGATGGCTATTACCAGTAGTGGGGTTGGTGTGCCACAGAGCCTGCCTAACAAGGGACCTAGCCTCGCAAGTTCGCCCTGGCCTAGGGGAACCCACAGCCCAGACACCTCGTAAAGCACGCCGAGTCAGCTGCATGAGAGTGTACTCACCCCTTTGTGGCTGCCGTGATGCCCTCAAGCGCCCATCCAACTCCAGATAGGCCACCGCCAGGATTCTGTACATCAGGGGGGTCATGGTGCGACGGGCACCCCTTCAACGTTGAGAGGCCATCCCCAGCTGTGCCTCCCCCGTCTTCTTGCTCCAGCGGCGCAGGTCCTCTCATCTTTTCCAGCAGTGGGTGCTCCGTCTGTGGTAGACCCCCAGGGTCCGGACGTCCTTGGCGATGGCACGCCAAATACCCTTCTTCTGATGGGCGCTGACCTAGAGGAAAAGTGAAGTTAGAATGGATGTTACTATCCCGTACATTTCCTCTCACGCATTGTGTAGGAAGTTGGCTCTGTATGTAGTATTTCAAAGTGAGAAATAGCATGCACAGAGTCCAAGGGTTCCCCTTAGAGGTAAGATAGTGGCAAAAAGAGATAATTCTAATGCTCTATTTTGTGGTAGTGTGGTCGAGCAGTAGGTTTATCAGAGGATAGTGTTAGGCATTTGTTGTACACACACAGGCAATAAATGAGGAACACACACTCAGAGACAATTCCAGGCCAATAGGTTTTTGTGTAGAAAAATACACAGGTTCAAGATTTACAAGCAATACTTTAAATGAAAGGTACTTCACTTAGGAACTTTAGAAACTTTGAATTAGCAAAATAGCATATACAGTTTTCACATAAATGACATATAGCTATTTTAAAACTAGACACACTGCAATTTTCAGAGTGCAAAGTCTCACGCTTCCGGCGGGAAACGTGGAGTCCTTTTAAAGTTGTTTATTTGTTGCAAAGTTGTTTCTTCTTTGGAGCAGAGCCGCTGTCCTCAGGAGTTCTTGGTCCTTTTAGATGCAGGGTAGTCCTCTGAGGCTTCAGAGGTCACTGGACCCTTGGGAGCGCGTAGCTGTTGCAGTTTTTCTTGAAGTGGGGAGACAGGCTGGTAGGGCTGGGGCCAAAGCAGTTGGTGTCTCCGTCTTCTCTGCAGGGCTTTCAGGTCAGCAGTCCTTCTTCGTCTTCAGGTTGCAGGAATCTCTCTTGCTAGGTTCTGGGAGCCCCTAAATACTCAATTTAGGGGTGTGTTTAGGTCTGGGGGGTTAGTAGCCAATGACTACTAGCCCTGAGGGTGGCTACACCCTCTTTGTGCCTCCTCCCTGAGGGGAGGGGGGTACATCCCTAATCCTATTGGGGGAATCCTCCATCTGCAAGATGGAGGATTTCTAAAAGTCAGAGTCACCTCAGCTCAGGGCACCTTAGGGGCTGTCCTGACTGGCCAGTGACTCCTCCTTGTTTTTCTCATTATCTCCTCCGGCCTTGCCGCCAAAAGTGGGGCCATGGCCGGAGGGGGCGGACATCTCCACTAGCTGGAGTGCCCTGGGGCGCTGTAACAAAGGGGGTGAGCCTTTGAGGCTCACTGACAGGTGTTACAGTTCCTGCAGGGGGAGGTGAGAAGCACCTCCACCCAGTACAGGCTTTGTTACTAGCCACAGAGTGACAAAGGCACTCTCCCCATGTGGCCAGCAACATGTCTGGTGTGTGGCAGGCTGGCAAAACTAGTCAGCCCACACTGGAAGTTGGGTATGTTTTCAGGGGGCATCTCTAAGATGCCCTCTGGGGTGTATTTCACAATAAAATGTACACTGGCATCAGTATGCATTTATTGTGCTGAGAAGTTTGATAGCAAACTTCCCAGTTTTCAGTGTAGCCATTATGGTGCTGCGGAGTTTGTGTATGACAGACTCTCAGACCATATACTCTTATGGCTATCCTGCACTTACAATGTCTAAGGTTTTGCTTAGACACTGTAGGGGCATAGTGCTCATGCACCTATGCCCTCACCTATGGTATAGTGCACCCTGCCTTAGGGCTGTAAGGCCTGCTAGACGGGGGACTTATCTATGCCATAGGCAGTGTGAGGTTGGCATGGCACCCTGAGGGGAATGCCATGTCGACTTAGTCATTTTCTCCCCACCAGCACACACAAGCTGGCAAGCAGTGTGTCTGTGCTGAGTGAGTACCAGGGGTACCAGTTACAAGGGACTTACCTGGATGCCAGGGTGTGCCAATTGTGGAAACAAAGGTACAGGTTTAGGGAAAGAACACTGGTGCTGGGGCCTGGTTAGCAGGCCTCAGCACACTTTCAAATCATAACTTGGCATTAGCAAAGGCAAAAAGTCAGGGGCTAACCATGCCAAGGAGGCATTTCCTTACACTAAGATTATGCCTTCACACCCCAACAGGACCCATACCCAATGTCACCGGACAGGAGGTGCCAGACATATCCAGTCCCCCCACAGAAGAGGCCCACAGTGATGACAGCAGCTCTGCACTCCTGGATCAAGATGACGAGCCAGGCCCATCAGGGATCTCGGACAGTCGGTTCCCCTGACACAGTCACAAACCACCACAGAGCATCCCCCCTCAGGAAACACCACCACAGCACCCACCCAGCGGGCCCATCCCTCTGTCCCCAGGACACGTCATTCAGCAGTGTGTCCACCACTACAGGGAACCCAGGCAAACCCACCAACCCAAGAAAATCAGGAACCTGGGGTCAGTGGCAGTGGGCACACGGTTCAGGGGACAGAGGCACAGGACAACAGGGAAGCTGGGAGGACTGCTGTGCGACATGGGGAGGACAGGCCCAGGGAACCCACTCTCCACAAGGCACTCTGCAACATCATGGGAGCTTACCACCATTCCCAGGAGACCATAGGCACGGTACTGGCCAAGTTTCAGGAGACCCAGCGGCTGCAGAAGGAACACTACCTGGGGATCAGGGAGGACTTGAAGTCCATTAACACCACCCTGGTCACCATTGCAGGGGTGATGGCAGACCTTGTCAACACCATGAGGGACACAGTGGCACACCAACCCCTGGCACTAGCCTGTACGATGAACAGCCCTCCACCTCCGCCAGCGCTAGTGGACAGGAGGCACCGCCCCAGGAACACCGGGCCACCAGCACCCCACTCCCTGCAGAAGAGAACCAGCCCGCAAATGGTCCCTGAGATCTAGGAACAAGACAGAGAACATTGCCAAGACCCCCGCCAGGAAATAAGACCCCCCCTGAATTTCACCCTTCTGTCCCACTTTGTCACCCTGTCCACCTTAAACTGCCATTGCTCCACTTCCTATGCCCCATTGGACAATGCACCTGTGATACAAATAGACTGGACTCTGCCATGGACATTCCTCCACCATCACCCCAGACCATTTCACAACCCCCTCCACTCATTTGCACAGAAATAAACAATCTTGAATCACAAAACAATCTGGAGTCAGTCTGTGCTTTCACAAATTTGTAATTGCAAAACCTCTGGAATATAGCAATGTCAATGTACTTGTTCATATACCAATGTAACACAGCTGTAGGCCAGCAGTAAACATAGCAGAGGGCACAAAGGGGGACCCAGATCTGTGAAATGGAAAGGCAAAGTAACACGTCAGGGTCCATACACAGAGTGAAAATGGCAGACTTATGCTAGCTCCAACAATAGTATGAGATGTGGGAAGCAGTTCCATCTTCTTACCTGTGTCTTACTGGAAGTATTGCATGATGATGTTGTTTCGGTTGTCTACATCTTCTTCCTCTGCCTCCTCTTCTTCACTGTCCACAGGCTCCACAGCTGCCACAAGACCACCATCAGGCCCATCCTCCTGCAGATAAGGCACCTGGCGTCGCAAAGCCAGGTTGTGCAACATACAGCAGGGCACGATTATCTGGCGCACCTTCTTCGGTGAGTAGTATAGGGAGCCACCTGTAAGATGGAGGCACCGGAATCTGGCCTTCAGGAGGACGAAGTTGCTTTCTATAATCCTCCTAGTTTTCCCATGTGCCTCATTGTAGCGTTCCTCTGCCCTTCCTCACTGAGGTCAGTAGCCATGACAGGGTGGCGTGACCAGAGTCACCTGCAAATATCGAGGAACAGCTGTTAGACATCCTCCAAACATTAGGGAATCTCCCATACCCAGACCCCAAATGAAACTGTGTGGGGACTTTAGGCTCTCCTATTAGCCACACACGGTGCCTCTGGAGTTGCCCCATCACATAAGGGATGCTGCTATTCCTCAAAATGTAAGCGTCATGCACTGAGCCAGGATACTTGGCATTCACATGGGAGATGTACTGGTCTGCCAAACACACCGTCTGCACATTAATTGAATGGTAGCTTTTCCAGTTTCTGTACACCTGTTCATTCCTGCGGGGGGGGGACAAATGCCACATGTGTACCATCAATGGCACCAATGATGTTGGGGATATTTCCCAGGGCATAGAAGTCACCTTTTACTGTTGGCAAATCCTCCACCTGAGGGAAAACGATGTAGCTGCACATGTGTGTTCAGCAGGGCAGACAGCACTCTGGACAACACGTTGGAGAAAATTGGCTGTGACATCCCTGATGCCATGGCCACTGTTGTTTGAAAAGACCCACTTGCCAGGAAATGGAGTTCATACAGAACCTGCACTAGAGGGGGGATTCCTGTGGGTTGGCAGATAGCTGACATCAGGTCTGGCTCCAACTGGGCACACAGTTCCAGGATTTTTGAACGATCAAGTCTGTAAGTAATAATGATGTGTCTCTCTTCCATTGTCGACAGGTCCACCAGGGGTCTGTAAACCGGAGGCTGCTGCCATCTCATCACCTGGCCCAGCAGACGTGCCCTATGGAGGAGAACAGTGAGCAGAGGGTCATCCAACACTTAGGGATCACAATGTGTTATTTTCTAAAACGTTAGAAATTCGCTATGTGCCTTTATCTGTCCGTATTACAGGCCTAAATAGGTGTGACGCAGTTTTTTTCCCTGCCATTTGGCCCCCTGAAATGGCAGCTGTCTGACCTGTAAGGTGGGACAAGGGGAAATGAGGTAACTGCGCTGGCGTAGTACACCGTCGCGGTAGGCGGTCGAAGACCGCGGCGCAATTCAGCATTGGTTAACATTGGACCCTATGGGTCCCAGGAGCCAATGACGATTTACGCTGCCGGTGACAGTACGCACCGCTGCAGACGTGGCCACCATTTTCTAACTGTTCCCTCATTTGATACCTGACCTTCAACAGGAGAGGACTTACACTGCAAGTGCTGCTGTGACCTGGGTCTGGAAGCGACAATGGCTACAGTGTCTGGGGAAAGGGCCCCTGACTTCACTTCGGAGGAATTGGAGAAACTGGTAGATGGGGTCCTCCCCCAGTACACGCAACTGTACGGTCCTCCAGACAAACAGGTGAGTACACTGTGAGCATGGTGGATGACACACGATTGTATGGAATGTCGTGGACGGAAGAGGGTGGGGAGGGTGACAGGCCAGCAGTGTGTGTGTATGTATGTCTGGCCCAGGGTGGGAGGTGTTTGGCAATGTGTAAGGAAATGCCTCCTTGGCATGGTTACCCCCTGACTTTTTGCCTTTGCTGATGCCAAGTTATTATTTGAAAGTGTGCTGAGGCCTGCTAATCAGGCCCCAGCACCAGTGTTCTTTCCCTAACCTGTACTTTTGTTTCCACAATTGGCACACCCTGGCATCCAGGTAAGTCCCTTGTAACTAGTACCTCTGGTACCAAGGGCCCTGATGCCAGGGAAGGTATCTAAGGGCTGCAGCATGTCTTATGCCACCCTGGGGACCCCTCACTCAGCACAGACACACTGCTTGCCAGCTTGTGCGTGCTAGTGGGGATAAAAAGAATAAGTCGACATGGCACTCCCCTCAGGGTGCCATGCCAACCTCACACTGCCTACAGGTATAGATAAGTCACCCCTCTAGCAGGCCATACAGCCCTAAGGCAGGTTGCACTATACCATAGGTGAGGGCATAAGTGCATGAGCACTATGCCCCTACAGTTTCTAAGCAAAACCTTAGACATTGTAAGTGCAGGGTAGCCATAAGAGTATATGGTCTGGGAGTCTGTCATGCACGAACTCCACAGCACCATAATGGCTACACTGAAAACTGTGAAGTTTGGTATCAAACTTCTCAGCACAATAAATGCACACTGATGCCAGTGTACATTTTATTGTAACATACACCCCAGAGGGCACCTTAGAGGTGCCCCCTGAAACCTTAACCGACTACCAGTGTAGGCTGACTAGTTTTAGCAGCCTACCACACACCAGACATGTTGCTGGCCACATGGGGAGAGTGCCTTTGTCACTCTGTGGCTAGTAACAAAGCCTGTACTGGGTGGAGGTGCTTCTCACCTCCCCCTGCAGGAACTGTAACACCTGGCGGTGAGCCTTGCCTCAAAGGCTCACCCCCTTTGTTACAGCACCCCAGGGCACTCCAGCTAGTGGAGTTGCCCGCCCCCTCCGGCCACGGCCCCACTTTTGGCGGCAAGGCCGGAGGAGATAATGAGAAAAACAAGGAGGAGTCACTGACCAGTCAGGCCAGCCCCTAAGGTGACTCTGACTTTTAGAAATCCTCCATCTTGCAGATGGAGGATTCCCCCAATAGGGATAGGAATGTGCCCCCTACCCTCAGGGAGGAGGCACAAAGAGGGTGTAGCCACCCTTAAGGACAGTAGCCATTGGCTACTGCCCTCCCAGACCTAAACACACCCCTAAATTCTGTATTTAGGGGCTCCCAGAACACAGCAAGATAGATTCCTGCAACCTAAGACGAAGAAGGACTGCTGAGCTGAAAAACCCTGCAGAGACGACGGAGACACTAACTGCTTTGGCCTCAGTTCTACCGGCCTGTCTCCCCACTTCTAAAGACACTGCTCCAGCGACGCGTTCCACAGGGACAAGCGACCTCTGAAGCCTCAGAGGACTGCCCTGCATCTAGAAGGACCAAGAACTCCAGAGGACAGCGGCTCTGTTCCACAAAGACTGCAACTTTGCAACAAAGAAGCAACTTTGAAACAACCCACGTTTCCCGCCGGAAGCGTGAGACTTTGCACTCTGCACCCGACGCCCCCGGCTCGACTTGTGGAGAACAAACACCACAGGGAGGACTCCCCGGTGACTACGAGACCGTGAGTAGCCAGAGTTGACCCCCCTGAGCCCCCACAGCGACGCGTGCAGAGGGAATCCCGAGGCTCCCCCTGACCGCGACTGCCTGCTTCAAAGACCCGACACCTGGTAAAGACTCTGCATCCGCAGCCCCCAAGGCCTGAAGGATCTGACCTCCAGTGCAGGAGCGACCCCCAGGTGGCCCTCTCCCTTGCCCAGGTGGTGGCTACCCCGAGGAGCCCCCCCCTTGCCTGCCTGCTTCGCTGAAGAGACCCCTTGGTCTCCCATTGAACTCCATTACAAACCCGACACCTGTTTGCGCTCTGCACCCGGTGCCCTACAAAACCCCCCTGGTCTGCCCTCCGAAGTCGCGGGTACCTACTTGCTGGCATACTGGAACCGGGGCACCCCCTTCTCCATTGAAGCCTATGCGTGTTGGGCACCACTTTGACCTCTGCACCTGACTGGCCATGAGCTGCTGGTTTGGTAACTTTGGGGTTGCCCTGAATCCCCAACGGTGGGCTACCTTTGACCCAACTTTGAACCCTGTAGGTGGTTTACTTACCTGCAAAACTAACAAATACTTACCTCCCCCAGGAACTGTTGAAAATTGCAGTCTCTAGTTTTAAAATAGCATATTGCCATTTTTGTCAAAACTGTACATGCTATTTTGCTGATTCAAAGTTCCTATGATACCGAGTGAAGTACCTTTAATTTAAAGTATTGATTGTAAAGCTTGAATCTGTGGTTCTTAAAATAAACTAAGAAAATATATTTTTCTATACAAAAACCTATTGGCCTGGAATTGTCTTTGAGTGTGTGTTCCTCATTTATTGCCTGTGTGTGTACAACAAATGCTTAACACTACCCTCTGATAAGCCTACTGCTCGACCACACTACCACAAAATAGAGCATTAGAATTATCTCTTTTTGCCACTATCTTACCTCTAAGGGGAACCCTTGGACTCTGTGCATACTATTCCTTACTTTGAAATAGTGCATACAGAGCCAACTTCCTACATTGGTGGATCAGCGGTGGGGTACAAGACTTTGCATTTGCTGGACTACTCAGCCAATACCTGATCACACAACAAATTCCAAAAATTGTCAATAGAAATAGATTTTTGCAATTTGAGCTATTTTTCTAAATTTTTAAAAGTCCTGCTAGGGCCTTGTGTTAGTCCCTGTTAGCATTTCTTTTAGAGTTTAAAAGTTTTGTAAAAGTTTGAACTAAGTTCTAGAGATAGTTTAGATTCTTAAAAAGTATTCCAACTTTTAGAAACAAAGGGGGTCATTCTGACCCTGGCGGTAAAAGGCAGTTACCGCCGGTCAGAAGACCGCCATAACACCGCCGCGGCCGCGGTAACCCGCCAGGGTCATTCTGACCCACAACTGCCAAACTGCCAAAAACCCGACCTCCACTGAAGGCCGCCACATCAGCGGTCAGCGATAAACTGGAGATGACCAAACCTCCACCGTCACGCCAACAGAAATACACCCATGCCATTACGACCCACGAATCCACGCGGCGGTCTTTCAACCGCGGTATCCCATTGGCGGTACACACCGCCGCGGTCAAAATACACACACCTTTACAAAACACAGCCACATTGGATAATTCAAAATACACACACCTGAGACACATACAAACACCACTCCCACACAATCAATACGATATAAAACACACACCCACATCACCCACAAACCCCCACGAATCGAAATTCAGAGACAAGGCGCAATACACAGAGAGAGAGCACAGGGAACGCAAACCACAACACACACAGGAACCCAACATCATCCCCCACACTACATCTACGCACAAAACACCACACACCACTACACTCATCACCACAAACACCACCCCACACCTCATCCACACCACCCCATGGCACCCCAAAGACACCCCAGGTTCTCGGACCAAGAACTCAGGGTCATGGTGGAGGAAATAATTAGGGTAGAGCCCCAGCTCTTCGGCACACAGGTGCAGCACACCACAATAGCCAGGAAGGCGGAGCTATGGCAAAGGATCGTCGACAGGGTCAACGCTGTGGGACAGCATCCCAGAAATCGGGAAGACATCCGAAAGCGCTGGAACGACCTACGGGGGAAGGTGCGGACGATGGTGTCAAGACACAACATCGCTGTGCAGAAGACTGGCGGCGGACCCCCACCCACTCCACCCGAATTCACAGCATGGGAGCAAGAGGTCTTGAACATCCTGCATCCTGAGGGCCTCGCTGGAGTAGGCGGAGGAATGGACTCTGGTAAGTCTAATCTCAACTACTTCACCCCCCCCAACCACCAGCATGCCAACCCCCACCCCCACCCTCACCCCCAACCCCCCAGCACATATCCTCCCTGCTAATGTCTCACCAGCACAACCCACCCAAACCAACACCAACCCCTGAATGCCAACACAAACCATGGACACCCATCACCTAAGCATGACCACTGCACATACCCATCCCCCCCCCCAAACCACCCTCACAACTCCTCCCACAAGGGAAGGCCAGCACTGGGGGACAAGGGCACCCACAAATCGCACGCCATGGCACACACAGAAGCAATAACCATACTCTTTTACCCCTGCAGGGCCCGAACGCCAACACACCGGCCCGGAGGGTCCAGAAATGTCCATCCCACCCCCAGAACAGGCCCCCAGTGATGACAGCAGCTCTGTCGACCTAGAACCTGATGACCAGCCCGGACCATCGGGGACCTCTAGACAGTCAGTTCCCCTCAGGCAGCCACAGGCCCCAGCAGACCTACCCCCCTCTGGAAACCCCAGCACAGCACCCACCCAGCGGGCCCATGCCTCTGTCTCCAGGACAGGTCAAGCAGCGGTGTGTCTACCACTACAGGGCACCCAGGGCAACCCACCACCCCAACAACAACAGGGATCTGGGGGCAGTGGTAGTGGGCACACCGTCCAGGGGACAGAGGCCCAGGAACAAAGGGGAACTGGGAGGGCTGCTGTGCGACAGAGGGAGGACAGGCCTAGGGAACCCACTGTCCAAGAGGCCCTCACCACCATCATGGGAGTGTACCACCACTCCCAAGAGACGATGGCGACGGTCCTGGCCAGGTTCCAGGAGATCCAGGCCATGCAGGAGGGCCAGTACATGGGGTTCCGGGAAGAACTGCGCAGCATCAGTTCCGCAATGGGTACAATTGTGGTGGCACTCAACCAGATTGTCACCACATTGCGGGACCATGTGGCCCCCCAAAGGGCCCCTGCCACTAGCATGGAGGAAGAACAGCCCACCACCTCCGCCGGCGCTAGTGGTCAGGAGGCCCTGACACAACAGCAACGGGCCACCCGGACCCCACCCCCTGCAGAACATGAACCACCCCGCAAGAAAGGCCTGAGATCGAGGAAGAAGACAGAGTAGGATGTCAAGACCCCCCCCATGCACGGATCCCCCCGGATGTCATCCCACTGTCCCACTTGTTCACCCTGTCCAACCTTGAACTGCCCCTGCTCCACCTTCCACAGGCATATGGACAATGCACCTGTGCGAACGTGAGTCTGGACTCTGCCATGGACATGCCTCCACCATCACCCATCATCCTTTTAGAACTATACACCAATTTTTGCACTTCAATAAACACAATTATTACACAAAAACCATCTGGAGTCTGCTATTTATTTTTTTAAACCAAATGTATTCGATATAACCAACCAAAAATGTCCAAATACATTGTAATGACAACATACCAGTGTCACACAGCGGTAGTCCATGGGGAAATAAACCAGAGGGCACTCCGTGGGGACCAGATCACTGACATAGGAAGGCAAATTCACAACTAAGTTACCATACATTGGGGTGAAAGGTCAGACAGTAGAGAGCCAGTACTGTTACAGATATAATAAAATGCAGCAGTAGATTCTTACCTGTGTGTTACTGGAAATACTGCAGTATCACTCTGTCCCTGTTGTCTGTGTCGTCCTCTTCGTCTTCCTCCTCTTCACTCTCCGCAGGCTCCACAGCGGCCACAACACCACCATCTGGACCATCCTCCTGCAGGAAAGGCACCTGGCGTCGCAAAGCCAGGTTGTGAAGCATGCAGCAGGCCACGATGATATGACACACCTTCTTTGATGAGTACATTAGGGATCCACCTGTCATATGCAGGCACCTAAACCTGGCCTTCAGGAGGCCGAAGGTCCGCTCGATCACCCTCCTAGTACGCCCATGGGCCTCATTGTACCGTTCCTCTGCCCTTGTCCTGGGATTCCTCACTGGGGTCAATAGCCAAGGCAGGTTGGGGTAACCAGAGTCACCAATTAGCCACACATGCTGTCTCTGTAGCTGTTCCATCACATAAGGGATGCTGCTATTTTGCATGACGTATGCGTCATGCACTGACCCTGGGAACTTGGCATTTACATGGGAGATGTACTGGTCAGCCAAACAGACCACCTGGACATTCATGGAATGATAACTTTTTCGGTTCCTGTACAACTGTTCATTGTCTTTTGGGGGGACCAAAGCCACATGAGTACCATCAATGGCACCAATGATATTGGGAATGTGTCCAAGGGCATAGAAATCACCCTTCACTGTAGGCAAGTCACCCACCTTAGGGAAAATGATGTAGCTCCGCATGTATTTCATCAGGGCAGACAACACTCTGGACAATACCCTTGAAAACATAGGCTGAGACATCCCAGATGAAATGGCCACTGTAGTTTGAAATGATCCACTAGCCAAAAAATGGAGTACTGACAGCACCTGCACTAGAGGCGGAATCCCTGTGGGTTGGCGGATGGGTGACATCAGGTCTGGCTCCAGCTGGGCACACAGTTCCTGTATAGTGGCACTGTTGAGTCTGTAGGTGAGTATGACATGTCGTTCTTCCATTGTCGACAGGTCCACCAGCGGTCTGTACACGGGAACATTCCTCCGTCTCCTCGCAAGTCCCAGCGGATGGTGCCTAGGAAGGACAACATGGAGCACAGAGTCAATCAACCCACAGGTAAGTTCCCACAGCCTGCTCAGTACACGAATCTCTCTGGATTGAATAGCTTGTATGAGTGTCGATGCAAGGCCTAGCCATGTGTGACGCAGTAGGAATTAAGCCATGTGGGCCCTTGAAATGGCGGCTGCCTGACCTGTGAAGTGTGACAATGTGAAGTGAGGTCATTGCGCTGGCGTGGCACGCCGTGGCGTTAGGCGGTCGAAGACCGTGGCGCAAAGCAGCATTGGTTAACATTGAACCCTATGGGTTTCAGGAGCCAATGACGATGTGCGCCGGCGGTTGCGGTACGCACCGCCACGGGCGTGACCGCCATTTTCTCTCTGCTTCATCACACGAGACCTGAGCATCCACAGGAGAGGACCTATACTGCAAGTGCTGCTGTGACCTCGGTCTGGAAGTGACAATGGCTGCTGCGACTGGGGAAAGGGCCCCCGCCTTCAGTTCCGAAGAGTTGGAGAAGCTCGTGGACGGGGTCCTCCCCCAGTATGCGCTACTCTACGGTCCTCCAGACCAACAGGTGAGTACACGGGGGCCAATGCATAGTGGGCAATGCCTGTGATGAGTGGGGTGGATGTACGATGGAGGGGAGGGGAGCGAATTACGAATGCATGGCACGACAGATGAGAGCATGTGCCACCTGGCAAGTTTGGGGAGGGGGGCCACTCACATCGAGCATGCAGAAAAGTGATGATGTTTCTTTTCCCCCCCTGTACATGTCACATAGGTCAGCGCCCATCAGAAGATCGATATTTGGCGTGCTATCGCCAAGGACGTCCAGGCCCTGGGGGTCCACAACAGACGGGGCACCCACTGCCGCAAGAGGTGGGAGGACATCCGCCGCGGGAGCAGGAAGACCGCCGAGGCTCTGCTGGGGATGGCCTCCCAACCTAGGAGGGGTGCCAGTCGTACCTTGACCCCCCTGATGTCCCGGATCCTGGCGGTGGCCTACCCCGATTTAGATGGGCGCTTGAGGACATCACAGCAGACACAAGGGGGTGAGTACCAGCACATTCAGCTATATTTGCGCGCAGTGGAGGTGCCTGGGTGGGGGAGGAGGGCTGTGGGTATCCCTAGGCCAGGGCGATTTCTGTAGGCTAGGCCCCTCCGTGAGGTATGGTCCTGTGCCCCGCCCCCCACCTCTGTAGGGTGCCTAGTAACGTTATTCATGGACCTGTGTATTCTGTGTGGGCAGTTGTCGTCCATAGGCTTGTAGGGCATGTCCCAGGGAATGAGTAGTGTACCCCAAGTGCGCAGCGTAGTGCAGGGGGCTTCTGTGTCTGTCCTCTCCGCCAACGGTGTCCCCAATGCATGCACTCAACTTGTCTTTATTTCTCCACCCCCCCCCCATTTTATTTGTTTTTCTGTGAATGTGTGCATTAGCATCATCAGGCGGAGGAGAAGTGGCATCGGCGCAAGAGGGAGCTGCATCTCACATGGCCCCGGAGGTCCATGCAACGGACTCCGACATGACCAGTGAGACGGAGGGCGAGGGGGCTCCACCACGGGGACCCGTGCAGACATCAGTGACACCGACACGTCCTCGGATAGGAGCTCCCTTGCGGTGGCGGCAACATCCGTGCCCACCGATACTACAGGTACAGCCGCCACCCAGCGCACCAGCTCCGCCCTCCCAGCAGCCCCTCGGCCTTCGGCCCGTGCCTGCACAGCCAGGAAGGCGGCCATCTCCTTCACCCCAGGCACCTCAGGCCCTGCCCCAGTCACCCCTGCTGCCCTCAGTGAGGAGGTCATTGACCTCCTGAGGACCATCATTGTTGGGCAGTCTACCCTTTTGAATGCCATCCAGGGTGTGGAGAGGGAGGTGCATCAAAGCAATGCATACCTGGAGGGCCTTCATTCGGGTCAGGCTGCCCAGCAGCGATCATTCAACGCTCTGGCCTCAGCACTGACGGCAGCGATTGTCCCTGTCTCCAGCCTCCCTCTTCTTACTCCCTCCACCCAGTCCCACTCCCCTGTTCCTCTGCCTATCCCATCCACACCTACAGACCAGCTTGCACACACCTCAACACCCAAGGGAAGCTCATCCAGACATAAGCACCACAGAACACACAAGCATTCACACAAGCAACATACAGATGCAGACATGCCAACAGCCACTACCTCCTCTGTGTCCCCCACCTCCTCGTCTCCCTCCTCCCTCCCTGTGACGTCTACACTCACACCTGCATGCACACCACCATCAGCCAGTACACCCATCACCAGCACACCCTCCACACCAGTCCGCACACGTGCAGTCACCACCCCCACTACCATGTACACGTCCCCTGTGTCCTCTCCCAGTGTGTCTGTCACCCCCGCTTCCAAACCACACAAACGCAGGCAGGCACCCAACCAACAGCCATCCACCTCACGTCAGCCTCCAGCCCAAGCACCTGCACCCAAAGACACCAGACTTGACTCTCCTACAACCACATCCTCTTCCTCCACTCCCATACCCACTCCAGCTACCCTTCCCATGGCTCCTAAAAAACTAATCCTCTATAAACTGGACCTCTTTTCCTCACCTGACCCACCCCATCCATCTCGTAAGAGTTCCAAAAACACCTCAGCCACCACCAGCCCAGCAACTCCCAAGAACGTCGTGGCTGGTTTTTGGAGTCCGCCCTTTCCTTGTGCAGGGACATCGGCCAGCAGCAAAGGCACAGCCAGCCCCCCCCCTGGGAAGAGGAGCAAAAAACTGAAGGGCAGGCGCGACAGGCTTGATACGCCTGCCCCCAAGGAGGGTAGCCTTGCACCGTCACCTGCCACATCGGGTAAGGGAGCCAAGGGCCACGGAGAGTCTGCCAAGGAGGGCAAGGGCAGCAAAGCGCAAAAGGCAGGGAGCAGCCGACCTGGCCATGAGGGCCCCACCGGCCCCATTCCGGGGGTATCGGAGGAGACGCAGGGCCCCAGGACTCCATCACAGGAGGGCCCCGCAACGGAAAGGTCCAATGCTGACTGAGCAGGAAGTATTGGCCAGGTGTGGTTCACTCGAAACACAAGACAGGCACCGCTGAACAGGGCCCCGCCATGAGGAGCACCGCTGAACAGGGCCCCACCGTGAGGAGCACCGCAGAACATGGCCCCGCCGTGAGGAGCACCGCTGAACAGGGCCTCGACAAGACTGGCACCGCTGAACAGGGCCCCGCCGTGAGAAGCACCGCTGAACAGGGCCCCGCCGTGAGGAGCACCGCTGAACAGGGCCCCGCCGTGAGGAGCACCGCTGAACAGGGCCCCGCCGTGAGGAGCACCGCTGAACAGGGCCCCGCCGTGAGAAGAACCGCTGAACAGGGCCCCGCCAAGACAGGCACCGCTGAACAGGGCCCCACCGTGAGGAGCACCGCTGAACAGGGCCCCGCCGTGAGGAGCACCGCTGAACAGGGGCCCGCCAAGACAGGCACCGCTGAACAGGGCCCCGCCGTGAGAAGCACCGCTGAACAGGGCCCCGCCGTGAGGAGCACCGCTGAACAGGGCCCCGCCAAGACAGGCACCACTGAACAGGGCCCCGCCGTGAGAAGCACTGCTGAACAGGGCCCCGCCAAGACAGGCACCGCTGAACAGGGCCCCGCCGTGAGAAGCACCGCTGAACAGGGCCCCGCCAAGACAGGCACCGCTGAACAGGGCCCCGCCGTGAGAAGCACCGCTGAACAGGGCCCCGCCATGAGAAGCACCGCTGAACAGGGCCCCGCCAAGACAGACACCGCTGAACAGGGCCCTCCTGTCAAGCACCGCTCCGCTGGGCCCTCCTGTCAAGCACCGCTCCGCTGGGCCCTCATCTCAAGCACCGCTCCGCTGGGCCCTCCTGTCAAGCACCGCTCCGCTGGGCCCTCATCTCAAGCACCGCTCCGCTGGGCCCTCCTGTCAAGCGCCGCTCCACTGGGCCCTCATCTCAAGCACCGCTCCGCTGGGCCCTCCTGTCAAGCACCGCTCCGCTGGGCCCTCCTGTCAAGCACCGCTCCGCTGGGCCCTCCTGTCAAGCACCGCTCCGCTGGGCCCTCATCTTAAGCACTGCTCCGCTGGGCCCTCCTGTCAAGCACCGCTCCGCTGGGCCCTCCTGTCAAGCACCGCTCCGCTGGGCCCTCATCTCAAGCACCGCTCCACTGGGCCCTCCTGTCAAGCAGCGCTCTGCTGGGCCCTCCTGTCAAGCACCGCTCCGCTGGGCCCTCATCTCATGCACCGCTCCGCTGGGCCCTCCTGTCAAGCACCGCTCCGCTGGGCCCTCATCTCAAGCACCGCTCCGCTGGGCCCTCCTGTCAAGCACCGCTCCGCTGGGCCCTCATCTCAAGCACCGCTCCGCTGGGCCCTCCTGTCAAGCACCGCTCCGCTGGGCCCTCCTGTCAAGCACCGCTCCGCTGGGCCCTCCTGTCAAGCACCGCTCCGCTGGGCCCTCGTCTCAAGCACCGCTCCGCTGGGCCCTCCTGTCAAGCACCGCTCCGCTGGGCCCTCCTGTCAAGCACCGCTCCGCTGGGCCCTCATCTCAAGCACCGCTCCGCTGGGCCCTCCTGTCAAGCACCGCTGGCCCATTGGCAGGCCCGGTTCTGTGTCGGGCAGGGCTTCACGAGGCACTCTGCCCACCATGCCTCCTCCATGACCAGTGGACTCTGTAATCCACCTGATGGACTGTGGCTTTGCACGCCCCAGGATGGCAAGGTGGGCAATCCACCCACTGTAGAGACTTGAGAGACTGTGGCTTTGCACTCCCCAGGATGGCACAGTGGGCAACCCACCCACTGTAGAGACTTGAGAGACTGTGGCTTTGCACTCCCCAGGATGGCACAGTGGGCAACCCACCCACTGTAGAGACTTGAGAGACTGTGGCTTTGCACTCCCCAGGATGGCACAGTGGGCATGGAGGCCCTTCGTGGATCTGGCGTCGTGGACTCATGTGGCTGAGGTGCCCCCCCTTCCCTTCCCCCTGAGGTGCCAGTATTTGATTTTTGTGATGCCCCAGCAGTGTTCTCTCCAATGGACTCGATCTCGTGTGTGGGCTTTGCCCATGTGTTGCTGCACATTGGCCCACGGACATTTGAACTTTGCAAAACTGTGCCAGACTTTTGCTACTTGTATATATATATAGTTCTAGATGTGTAATAATTCTTTATATATTGCTAAGTTCGCTATACTTAATTCTTGCTATAATATAGTTCTATTTTTACAATCATTGCCTTTTGTCTTTGCTTTTTTGTTTTGGGGGTTTGGGGGTGTCACTCTGACTTTTTAATCTGCATTGGTGTGTAGGTATTTCGGTGGGGGTGAGGGTGGGGGTGGGTGTGTGGCGTATGTGTGTGGCGTATGTGTGTGCCCGTAAGCTTTCCTCCTCCCCCCTCCCCTGTGTCGTAGGTGCAGTACTCACCGTTGTCGTCTGCGGCGACGTTCGTGATCCTGGAAGAAGAGCAGGAAGGCAATGGCTGGGAGGATGTGGAGTTCCGGTTCCATGCTGTCCCGATTCCGCGTGGAGTGTGTCGAGGTGAGCGTTTTCCATTGGAAATGTCTGTTTCCGCCGTGTTTTTATCGGCGGGGCTCTCGCCCCGGAAAAGGTGGCGGATTGGTGAGTCGTGATAGGGTGGGCGGTACATTGTCTGCCGCCTGGCTGTTGGCGGTGACCGCCGCGCTGTTTGTTTGTGCCGCCGTGGCGGTCGGAGTGTTAAAGCGGCGGCCTGTGTTGGCGGTTCCCGCCAGGGTCAGAATTCCATTTTTTGGACCGCCAGCCTGTTGGCGGGTTGGCCGCCGCTTTAACACTGACCGCCAGGGTCAGAATGACCCCCAAAATGTCTACTACAGAAGAGATAGTGATGGAACTCAACCTCACCCCTTACCTGCATCTTAGGATGTCAGAGTTAAGGTCTCTCTGTAAAATCAAAAAGATAAAAACTGGTTCAAACCCTACCAAAGTACAGCTCCAGGAGCTTTTGGCAGAGTTTGCTAAAAACAACCCTTCTGATGATGGCCTCACAGAGGGGGACACTAGTGAGTTGGAGGAACTCCCACCTCCAGTCCTAGATAGGGAGACCAGGGTTTCTCCAACCCTGACTCCAAATGTGATAGTCAGAGATGCTGCTTCTCTCACAGGAGAGTCCAGCAACTCTGGAAGCATTGAGGAAAGCCTCAATGAAGATTACCTCCTGCTAGCCAGGCTGGCCAAAAGATTGGCTTTGGAAAGACAGATCCTAGCCATAGAAAGGGAAAGACAAGAGATGGGTTTTGGTCCCATCAATGGTGGCAGCAACATAAATAGGGTCAGAGATTCTCCTGATATGTTGAAAATCCCTAAAGGGATTGTAACTAAATATGAAGATGGTGATGACATCACCAAATGGTTCACAGCTTTTGAGAGGGCTTGTGCAACCAGAAAAGTAAACAAATCTCACTGGGGTGCTCTACTTTGGGAAATGTTCACTGGAAAGTGTAGGGATAGACTCCTCACACTCTCTGGAAAAGATGCAGAATCCTATGACCTCATGAAGGCTACCCTGATTGAGGGCTTTGGATTCTCCACTGAGGAGTATAGAATTAGGTTCAGGGGGGCTCAAAAATCCTCGAGCCAGACCTGGGTTGATTTGTAGACTACTCAGTGAAAACACTGGATGGTTGGATTCAAGGCAGTGGTGTAAATGATTATGATGGGCTGTACAATTTATTTGTGAAAGAACACCTGTTAAGTAATTGTTTCAATGATAAACTGCATCAGCATCTGGTAGACCTAAGACCAATTTCTCCCCAAGAATTGGGAAAGAAGGCGGACCATTGGGTCAAGACTAGGGTGACCAAGACTTCCACAGGGGGTGACCAAAAGAAAGGGGTCACAAAGACTCCCCAGGGGAAGAGTGTTGAGACATCCAAGGGAAAAAGTAAAGAGTCTTCTATAGGGCCCCAAAAACCTGCTCAGGAGGGAGGGTCCAGAGCCTCTTCACAATCCAATTTTGGGTACAAGGGTAAAAACTTTGATCCCAAAAAGGCCTGGTGTCGTAGCTGTAATCAGCAAGGATACCAAACTGGAGACAAGGCCTGTCCCAAGAAAGGTTCCACTTCTAACTCTACTCCAGCTAACACTGGAATGGCCAGTCTCCAAGTGGGATCAACAGTGTGCCCAGAGCAAATCAGGGTCCACACTGAAGCTACACTAGTCTCTGAGGGTGGGGTGGATTTAGCCACACTGGCTGCCTGGCCCCCTAATATGCAAAAATACAGGCAGCAACTCTTAATTAATGGGAAAAGTGTAGAAGGCCTGGGGGATACAGGTGCCAGTGTCACCATGGTGACAGAGAAACTGGTTTCCCCTGGTCAATACCTGGCTAGACAAACTTATCCAGTCACCAACGCTGATAATCAGACTAAAGTACATCCCATGGCTATGGTAACTTTAGAGTGGGGAGGGGTCAATGGCCTGAAACAGGTGGTGGTCTCCTCAAATATCCCTGTGGACTGTTTGCTTGGAAATGACCTGGAGTCCTCAGCATGGGCTGAGGTAGAACTCAAAACCCATGCAGCCATGCTGGGTATCCCTGAACTGGTGTGTGTCAAGACAAGGGCACAGTGCAAGGCTCAGGGTGAAAAAGTGGTGTTGGAGCCTGGAAAAGGGACCCAACCCTCCAAGAGAAAAGGAAAGAAAACTGGGGAACCAGTTTCAACACAACAAGAAAAAGAGAACCTCTCTTCCCAGGAAGAAGTTCTGCTCTCTGAGGGAACTGAACCCATGGAGTTAGAACCTTATCAGGTTGAGCTCCTAGGCCCCGGGGGACCCTCAAGGGAGCAGTTGTGTAAGGGGCAAGAAACCTGTCCCTCTCTTGAAGGCCTTAGGCAGCAAGCTGCTGAAGAGTCCAAAGGAAAAATAACAGGAACACATAGAGTCTATTGGGAAGATGGACTCCTTTACACTGAGGCGAGAGATCCCAAACCTGGTGCCACTAGAAGAGTGGTAGTGCCTCAGGAGTTTAGGGAGTTCATTCTGACCTTAGCTCATGATATTTCTCTTGCTGGGCATTTGGGACAGACCAAGACGTGGGAGAGATTAGTCAACCACTTCTATTGGCCCAACATGTCCCAGAAGGTCAAGGAGTTTTGTGTCTCCTGTGCCACCTGTCAAGCCAGTGGTAAGACAGGTGGACACCCAAAGGCCCCCCTCATTCCACTTCCAGTGGTGGGGGTCCCCTTTGAAAGAGTGGGTGTGGACATAGTGGGTCCACTTGAACCTCCCACACCCTCAGGGAACCAATACATACTAGTAGTAGTGGATCATGCTACTAGATACCCTGAAGCAATTCCCCTTAGGTCGACTACTGCCCCTGCAGTAGCCAAAGCACTCATTGGTATTTTTACCAGAGTGGGATTTCCTAAGGAGGTGGTGTCTGACAGAGGTACCAACTTTATGTCAGCATACCTGAAACATATGTGGAATGAGTGTGGGGTGACTTACAAATTCACCACACCATACCATCCATAAACCAATGGTCTTGTTGAAAGATTTAACAAGACATTGAAAGGCATGATCATGGGGCTCCCTGAAAAACTCAAAAGGAGATGGGATGTCCTCTTGCCATGTCTGCTTTTCGCCTACAGAGAGGTGCCTCAGAAGGGAGTAGGGTTTTCCCCCTTTGAACTTCTGTTTGGCCATCCTGTAAGGGGACCACTAGCTCTTGTGAAAGAAGGCTGGGAGAGACCTCTTCATGAGCCTAAGCAAGATATAGTGGACGATGTACTAGGCCTACGTTCAAGGATGGCAGAGTATATGGAAAAGGCAAGTATAAACCTTGAGGCCAGCCAACAACTCCAGAAGTTGTGGTATGACCAAAAGGCTGCTATGGTTGAGTTTCAGCCAGGGCAGAAAGTCTGGGTTCTGGAGCCTGTGGCTCCCAGGGCACTTCAGGACAGATGGAGTGGCCCTTACCCAGTGCTAGAAAGGAAGAGTCAGGTCACCTACCTGGTAGACCTAGGCACTAGCAGGACCCCCAAAAGAGTGATCCATGTGAACCGCCTCAAACTCTTCCATGACAGGGCAGATGTGAATCTGTTGATGGTAACAGATGAGGACCAGGAAGCTGAGCGTGAACCTCTCCCTGATCTCCTCTCCACAGACCCAAAAGATGGCTCAGTTGATGGAGTGATCTATTCAGACACCCTCTCTGACCAACAGCAATCTGACTGTAGGAAGGTCCTGCAACAGTTTGCTGAGCTCTTTTCCCTAACCCCTGGTCAGACACACCTGTCAAAAACAAAATTTTCAGACAGTCTGACCAAGTTAAGGAAAGCATCAAGGTGGAAGTCCACAAGATGCTGGAATTGGGAGTCATTGAGCACTCTGACAACCCCTGGGCTAGCCCAGTGGTCTTAGTCCCCAAACCTCACACCAAAGATGGAAAGAGAGAGATGAGGTTCTGTGTGTACTACAGAGGACTTAATTCTGTCACCAAGACAGATGCCCATCCCATTCCAAGGGCAGATGAATTGATAGACAAAGTAGGTGCTGCCAAATACTTAAGTACCTTTGACTTGACAGCAGGGTACTGGCAAATCAAAATGGCACCAGGAGCAAAAGAAAAGACAACATTCTCCACACCTGATGGGCATTATCAGTTCACTGTTATGCCCTTTGGTTTAAAGAATGCCCCTGCCACCTTCCAAAGGTTGGTGAATCAAGTACTTGCTGGCTTGGAGTCCTTTAGTGCAGTTTATCTTGACGATGTTGCTGTCTTTAGCTCCAGCTGGCAGGATCACCTGGTCCACCTGAAGAAGGTTTTGAAGGCTCTGCAAGCAGCAGGCCTCTCTATCAAGGCATCCAAATGCTAGATAGGGCAGGGAACTGTAGTTTACTTGGGACACCTTGTAGGTGGAGGCCAAGATCAGCCACTCCAGCCTAAGATCCAGACTATTCTGGACTGGGCAGCTCCAAAAACCCAGACTCAAGTTAGGGCATTCCTTGGCTTGGCTGGGTACTACAGGAAGTTTGTGAAGGGATATGGCTCCATAGTGAAACCCCTCACAGAACTTACCTCCAAGAAAATGCCAAAAAAGGTAAACTGGACTGTAGAATGCCAACAGGCCTTTGACACCCTGAAACAAGCAATGCGCACAGCACCAGTTCTCAAAGCTCCAGATTACTCCAAGAAGTTCATTGTGCAGACGGATGCCTCTGAACGTGGGATAGGGGCAGTTTTGTCCCAAACAAATGATGATGGCCTTGACCAGCCTGTTGCTTTCATTAGCAGGAGGTTACTTCCCAGGGAGCAGCGTTGGAGTGCCATTGAGAGGGAGGCCTTTGCTGTGGTTTGGTCCCTGAAGAAGCTGAGACCATACCTCTTTGGTACTCACTTTGTAGTTCAGACTGACCACAGACCCCTCAGATGGCTAATACAAATGAAAGATGAAAAACCAAAACTGTTGAGGTGGTCCATCTCCCTACAGGGAATGGACTTTATAGTGGAACACAGACCTGGGACTGCCCATGCCAATGCAGATGGCCTTTCCAGGTTCTTCCACTTAGAAAATGAAGACTCTCTTGGGAAAGGTTAGTCTCATCCTCTTTCGTTTGGGGGGGGGGGTTTTGTAAGGAAATGCCTCCTTGGCATGGTTACCCCCTAACTTTTTGCCTTTGCTGATGCCAAGTTATGATTTGAAAGTGTGCTGAGGCCTGCTAACCAGGCCCCAGCACCAGTGTTCTTTCCCTAACCTGTACTTTTGTTTCCACAATTGCCACACCCTAGCATCCAGGTAAGTCCCTTGTAACTGGTACTCCTGGTACCAAGGGCCCTGATGCCAGGGAAGGTCTCTAAGGGCTGCAGCATGTCTTATGCCACCCTGGGGACCCCTCACTCAGCACAGACACACTGCTTGCCAGCTTGTGTGTGCTGGTGGGGATAAAATGACTAAGTCGACATGGCACTCCCCTCAGGTTGCCATGCCAACCTCACACTGCCTATAGGTATAGATAAGTCACCCCTCTAGCAGGCCTTACAGCCCCAAGGCAGGGTGCACTATACCATAGGTGAGGGCATATGTGCATGAGCACTATGCCCCTACAGTGTCTAAGCAAAACCTTAGACATTGTAAGTGCAGGGTAGCCATAAGAGTATATGGTCTGGCAGTCTGTCATTCACGAACTCCACAGCACCATAATGGCTACACTGAAAACTGGGAAGTTTGGTATCAAACTTCTCAGCACAATAAATGCACACTGATGCCAGTGTACATTTTATTGCAACATACACCCCAGAGGGCATCTTAGAGATGCCCCCTGAAACCTTAGCCGACTACCAGTGTGGGCTGACTAGTTTTAGCAGCCTGCCACACACCAGACATGTTGCTGGCCACATGGGGAGAGTGCCTTTGTCACTTTGTGGCTAGTAACAAAGCCTGTACTGGGTGGAGGTGCTTCTCACCTCCCCCTGCAGGAACTGTAACACCTGGCGGTGAGCCTCAAAGGCTCGCCCCCTTTGTTACAGCACCCCAGGGCACTCCAGCTAGTGGAGTTGCCCGCCCCCTCCGGCCACGGCTCCACTTTTGGCGGCAAGGCCGGAGGAGATAATGAGAAAAACAAGGAGGAGTCACTGGCATGTTAGGACAGCCCCTAAGGTGTCCTGAGCTGAGGTGACTCTGACTTTTAGAAATCCTCCATCTTGCAATGGAGGATTCCCCCAATGGGATTAGGGATGTGCCCCCCTCCCCTCAGGGAGGAGGCACAAAGAGGGTGTAGCCACCCTCAGGGCTAGTAGCCATTGGCTACTAACCCCCCAGACCTAAACACACCCCTAAATTGAGTATTTAGGGGCTCCCAGAACACAGCAAGATAGATTCCTGCAACCTAAGATGAAGAAGGACTGCTGAGCTGAAAAACCTGCAGAGAAGACGGAGACAACAACTGCTTTGGCCCCAGCTCTACCGGCCTGTCTCCCCACTTCAAAAGAACTGCTCCAGCGACGCGTTCCACAGGGTCCAGCGACCTCTGAAGCCTCAGAGGACTACTCTGCATCTAAAAGGACCAAGAACTCCAGAGGACAACGGCTCTGCTCCAAGAAAGAAGCATCTTTGCAACAAAGAAGCAACTTTGAAAGAACACACGTTTCCCGCCGGAAGCGTGAGACTTTGCACTCTGCACCCGACGCCCCCGGCTCGACTTGTGGAGAACCAACACTACAGGGAGGACTCCCCGGTGACTGCGAGCCCGTGAGTAGCCAGAGTTGACCCCCCTGAGCCCCCACAGCGACGCCTGCAGAGGGAATCCAGAGGCTTCCCCTGACCGCGACTGCCTGCTTCAAAGAACCCGACGCCTGGTAAGGACACTGCACCCGCAGCCCCCAGGACCTGAAGGATCCGACCTCCAGTGCAGGAGCGACCCCCAGGTAGCCCTCTCCCTTGCCCAGGTGGTGGCTACCCCGAGGAGCCCCCCCTTGCCTGCCTGCCTGCATCGCTGAAGAGACCCCTTGGTCTCCCATTGGATTACATTGCAAACCTGACGCCTGTTTGCATGCTGCACCCGGCCGCCCCCGTGCCGCTGAGGGTGTACTTTTTGTGCTGACTTGTGTCCCCACCAGTGCCCTACAAAACCCCCATGGTCTGCACTCCGAAAACGTGGGTACTTACCTGCTGGCAGACTGGAACCGGGGCACACCCTTCTCCATTGAAGCCTATGGTGGTCATTCTGACCTCGGCGGTAAAAGGCGCCTACCGCCGGTCAGAAATCCTCCATAATCCCGCCGCGGTCGCGGAAACCCGCCACGGTCATTCTGACCCGCAGAAGGCAAACCTCCGAAAATCCGACCGCCACAACAGACCGCCAGACCAGCGGTCGGCGGAAAGGTGGAGGTGACCAAACCTCCACCGCCACGCCAACAGAAATACGCCCATGCCATTACGACCCACGAATCCACGCGGCGGTCATTCAAACGCGGTATTTCCATTGGCGGGACACACCGGCGCGGTCAGAATACACACAAACGAACAAAACTCACCCACATTGGACGATTTGAATCCCACACACCTGATACACATACACACACCACTTCCACACACACAATACAATATAAAACACCCACACACATCACCCACAAACCCCTACGCTTAAAAATTCGTAAAGAAGACAAGAGCGAGACACCAGCATCCAAAACATAACAGCCACAGCCACTCAACACCATCACCCACACACTATCCACACACAAAACAACACACACCACCACACTCAACTCACTTAAATACACATACTCCACCCCACACATCATACACACCACCCCATGGCACCCCAAAGACAACCCCGCTTCACAGACGAAGAACTCAGGGTCATGGTGGAGGAAATCGTTCGGGTAGAGCCCCAGCTGTTCGGCACACAGATACAATACACCAGCATTGCCCGGAGGACGGAGCTATGGCAGAGGATTGTCGACAGGGTGAACGCAGTGGGACAGCACCCCAGAAATCGGGAAGACATCAGGAAGCGATGGAACGACCTACGGGGGAAGGTGCGTTCCATGGTATCCAGGCACAACATCGCCGTGCAGAAGACTGGCGGAGGACCCCCACCTCAACCCCCACAATTCACATCATGGGAGGAGGAAGTCTTGAACATCCTGCATCCTGACGGCCTCGCAGGAGTCGGCGGAGGAATGGATACTGGTAAGTTGAAGCTTCAATACTGCTTCCCCCCCACCTGCATGCCAAATCAGACCCCAACCCTCACCCCCATCCTCGAACCCCACCCTCACCCCCACCCCCATCCTCACCCCCACCCTCACCCCCACCACCATCCTCACCCCCACCACCATCCTCACCCCCACCACCATCCTCACCCCCACCCCCAGCACACCTATTCCCCGCCAATGTCTCACCATCACAACCCACACATCCCAAAACCTAGGCCTGCATGCGTCCACTAAGCATGGACACCCATCACCAAAGCATGCCCAATGCATATACACATCCCCCTCACAAGCCACCCTCACCAAAGCCCCCACACACGAATGCCAGCACTTGGGGACACGAGAACCCACAGATACACCCATATGCCACACATTGAAACTATAACCATACCTCTATACCCCTGCAGGACCCGACCGTCAACACACCGCGGCGGAGGGGCCAGAATTCTCCACACCCCCCACCCAAGAGGCCGTCAGCGATGACAGCAGCTCTGTCGACCTGGACACCGATGACCAGCCCGGACCATCGGGGACCTCTGGACAGTCGGTTCCCCTCACACAGGCCCAGGCCACTACAGACCCTAACCCCTCTGGGAACACCAGCACAGCTCCCACCCAGCGGGCCCATGCCTCTGTCTCCAGGGCGCGTCAATCTGCGGTGTGTCTACCACTACAGGGCACCCAGGATAACCCACCACCCCAACAACAACAGGGACCTGGGGGCAGTGGTAGTGGGCACACCGGCCAGGGGGCAGAGGCCCAGGGAAACAGGGCAACTCGGCGGGCAGCTGTGCGACAGGGGGGGGAGGAGAGGCCCAGGGAACCCACTCTCCATGAGGTCCTCACCACCATCATGGGAGCATACAACCGCTCCCAGGAGACGATGGCGACGGTACTGGCCCGGTTCCAGGAGATCCAGGTGCTGCAGGAGGAACACTATCGGGGGTACAGGGAGGACATCAGAGCCATCAACACCACCCTGGTTACCATGGTAGGGCTGCTGCAGGACCTCGTAAACAGCAGGGCGGACACTGAACAACACCCAAGGGCCCCTGCCACTAGCCTGGACCAAGAACAGCCATCCACCTCCGCCGGCGCTAGTGGACAGGAGGCCCCCGCACAGCAGCAGCCCACCAGACCCCCACCTCCTGCAGGAGAAGAACCACCCCGCAAGAGGGCCCTGAGATCTCGCAAGAAGACAGAGTAGGATGTCAAGACCCCCGCCAGCAATGGATACCACCTGATGTCATCCCACTGTCCCACATTGTCACCCTGTCCATCCTTGAACTGCCCATGCTCCATCTCTCCACAGGCCTCTGGACAATGCACCTGTGTGACTGTTACTCTGGACTCTGCCATGGACATTCCTTCACCATAGCCCCCACCCACTTGAAACCACCCATCCCATTTTGAGCACTTCAATAAACACCAATTTTGCACCAAAATATCAGGAGTCTGGCTGTGATTTCAATAGATTGTAATTGACATGACAGTGCAAATATGTCCTTGTACATGGTGAAGTCAACAAACAGCTGCCACAAAGCTGTAGTCCATGGGGAAACGAAGCACAGGACTCGTAGTGGGGACCCCAGATCTGAAATAGGGAGGGAAAAGCCAAAACTCAGTCATCATACACTGGGGCAAATAGACAGGCAGCAGAGATGCAGCAGAGTAGTTAACATTTACTAAATTATCTTTGAAATGTTACCTGTGTCCTATTGGAAGTACTGTTCAATGATTCTGTCCCTGTTGTCTGTTTCAGCCCCGTCGTCTTCCTCCTCGTCACTCTCCTCAGGTTCCACCGCTGGCACAACACCACCGTCTCGACCATCCTCCTGCAGGAAAGGCACCTGGCGGCGCAAAGCCAGGTTGTGAAGCATGCAGCAGGCCACGATGATGTGACACACCTTCTTAGGTGAGTACATTAGGGATCCACCTGTCATATGCAGGCACCTAAACCTGGCCTTCAGGAGGCCAAAGGTGCGTTCGATCACCCTCCTAGTACGCCCATGGGCCTCATTGTACCGTTCCTCTGCCCTGGTCCGGGGATTCCTTACTGGGGTCAGTAGCCACGACAGGTTGGGGTACCCAGAGTCCCCCACTAGCCAGACACGGTGTCTCTGTAGCTGTTCCATCACGTAAGGGATGCTGCTATTCCTGAGGATGTAGGCGTCATGCACTGACCCTGGGAATTTGGCATTTACATGCTAGATGTACTGGTCAGCCAAACACACCACCTGGATGTTCATTGAATGGTAACTTTTTCTGTTCCTGTACACCTGCTCCCTGTCTCTTGGGGGAACCAAAGCCACATGGGTCCCATCAATGGCACCAATTACGTTGGGAATATGTCCAAGGGCGTAGAAATCACCCTTCACTGTAGCCAATTCGCCCACCTCAGGGAAAATGATGTAGTTCCTCACGGATTTCATCAGGGCAGACAACACTCTGGACAACACCTTCGAAAACATGGGCTGAGACATCCCAGAAGCAATTCCCACGGTTGTCTGAAATGACCCACTTGCCAAGAAATGTAGTACTGACATGACCTGCACCAGAGGGGGAATCCCTGTGGGTTGGCGGATGGGGGACATCAGGTCGGGCTCCAGCCGGGCACACAGTTCATGGATAGAGGCACGGTTAAGACGGTAGGTCAGGATAATGTGGCGTTCTTCCATTGTCGACAGGTCCACCAGCGGTCGGTACACGGGAGGATTCATCCGTCTCCTCGCCCAACCCAGCGGACGGTGCCTAGGAAGGACAACATGGAGCACACAGTCAAGCAACCCACAGGTACGTACTCACAGCTAGCACAGTATACGATTCTCTATGCAGTGAATGGCGTGTCTGAGTGGCTATGCAAGGCCTAGGCCTGTGTGACGCAGTTGAAATTGAGCCATGTGGGCCCTGGAAATGGCGGCTGCCTGACCTGTGAAGTGTGACAATGGGATGTGAGGTCAATGCGCTGGCGTGGCACACCGCGGCGGGCGGCGGGCCAAGACTGCGGCGCGAAGCCGCATTGGTTACCATTGAAGCCTATGGGTTTCAGGAGCCAATGGCGAAGGTCGCCGGCGGTGGCGGGACGCACCGCCGCGGTACGCACCGCCGCGGACGTGACTGCCATTTTCTATCTACTTATCCACTTGCGACTTGAACTTTCACAGGAGAGGACCTATACTGCAAGTGTTGCTGTGACCTCGGTCTGGAAGGGACAATGGCTGCTGCGACTGGGGAAAGGGCCCCTGCCTTCACTGGAGAGGAGTTGGAGAAACTTGTGGATGGGGTCCTCCCCCAGTATGCGCTACTCTACGGTCCTCCAGACCAACAAGTGAGTTTAATTCAATATGGATTTGGGGCCACTGGCTGGCTTGGGGGCCTGGCGGGGATGGGGGGCATGTTGGGGCTGGCGGGGGGCCTGGCGGGGATGGGGGGCATGTTGGGCATGGCGGGGGGCATGGCGGGGATGGGGGGCATGTTGGGCATGGCGGGGGGCATGGCGGGGGGCCTGGCGGGGATGGGGGGCATGTTGGGCATGGCGGGGGCATGGCGGGGATGGGGGGCATGTTGGGCATGGCGGGGGGCATGGCGGGGGGCCTGGCGGGGATGGGGGGCATGTTGGGCATGGCGGGGGGCATGGCGGGGATGGGGGGCATGTTGGGCATGGCGGGGGGCATGGCGGGGGGCCTGGCGGGGATGGGGGGCATGTTGGGCCTGGCGGGGGGCCTGGCGGGGATGGGGGGCATGTTGGGCATGGCGGGGGGCATGGCGGGGGGCCTGGCGGGGATGGGGGGCATGTTGGGCATGGCGGGGGGCCTGGCGGGGGGCCTGGCGGGGATGGGGGGCGTTGGGCCACTGGAAAGGAAAATGCTGAGTAACTTGAACGTGGTATTTCTCCCTCCCTGTACGTGTCACATAGGTCCGCGCCCATGAGAAGATCGGGATTTGGCGTGCCATCGCCAAGGAAGTCCGGGCCCTGGGGGTCCACCATCGACGGGGCACCCACTGCCGCAAGAGGTGGGAGGACATCCGCCGCGGGACCAAGAAGACCGCCGAGTCTCTGCTGGGGATGGCCTCCCAACGTAGGCGGGGTGCCTGCCGTCAACTGAGCCCCCTGATGTTCCGGATCCTGGCGGTGGCCTACCCTGATTTGGATGGGCGCGTGAGGGCAGCACAGCAGACACAAGGGGGTGAGTACAAGCATTATCTACTCTGTTGTCGCGCAGTGGAGGTGTCTGGGTGGGGGAGGAGGGCTGGGGGTCCCCCTAGGCCAGGGCGATATCTGTAGGCTGGGCACCCCCGTAAGCCCCTGTGTCCACAGCCACCACCCTCAGTAGTTTGTCAGTACAGCCATCCCTGGGCCGTGTCATCCATGGGTGCAGTTGTCAACTCTAGGCGTGTAGGGCATGTTCCACGGAATGCGTAGCGTACCCCAAGTGCGCAACTTAGTGCAGGGGGCATCTGTGTCTGTCATGTCCGCTAACTGTACCGGAGATCCATGTACTCAATATCCCTTTATTTCTCTCTCCCCCCCCTTTTTGTTTGTCTTTCTGTGCTTGTGTGCATCAGCATCATCAGGCGGAGGAGAAGTGGCATCGGGGCAGGAGGGAGCTGCATCTCACATGGCCCAGGAGGGCCATGCCACAGAGTCAGACTGGACCAGTGAGACGGAGGGCGAGGGGAGCTCCACGACGGGGACGACTGGAGCCTGCAGCGACACGGACACGTCCTCGGAAGGGGGCTCCCTTGCGGGGGTGGCACCATCCGTGCCCCCCGCCATTACAGGTACAGCCGCCACCCAGCGCACCATCTCCGCCCTCCCAGCAGCCCCTCCGCGTTCGCCCCGTGCCCGCTCTGCCAGGAAGCCGGGCATCTCCTTCGCCCCAGGCACCTCAGGCCCTGCCCCTGTTACCCCCGCTGCCCTCAGTGAGGAGGTCATTGACCTCCTCCGAACGCTCATTGTTGGGCAGACTACCCTTTTGAATGCCATCCAGGGGGTGGAGAGGGAGGTTCATCGCAGCAATGCGTACCTGGAGGGCATTCATTCGGGTCAGGCTGCCCATCAGCGATCGTTCCAGGCTCTGGCCTCAGCACTGACGGCAGCCATTGTCCCTGTCTCCTGCCTGCCTCTACTAACTCCCTCCTCCCAGTCTCCTGTTCCTCTGCCTGTCCCACCCACACCATCAGACCAGCCTGCACACACCTCAACACCCAAGAGAAGCTCATCCAAACATAAGCACCACAGATCACGCAGACATTCACACACGCAACATTCCGATGCAGACATGCCAACAGTCACTACCACCTCTGTGACCCCCACCTCCTCGTCTCCCTCCTCCCTCCCTGTGACGTCTACACTCACACCTCCATTCACCTCACCATCAGCCAGTGTTTCCATCACCAGCACACCCTCCACTCCAGTCCGCACACGTGCAGTCACCACCCCCACTGCCATTTTCACGTCCCCTGTGTCCTCTCCCACTGTGTCTGTCACCCCCTCTTCCACACCACACAAACGCAGCCACCCACCCACCCAACAGCCATCCACCTCACGACAGCCTATCCCTCCTGCACCTGCACCCAAAGACAGCAAACGTGACTCACCTACAACCACATCCTCTCCCTCCACTCCCATTCCCACTGTACCTACCACTCTCCATTGTCCCAAGAAGCTCTTCCTCGCCACTACTAACTTCTTTCCTGACCCTGAGCCCCCCCCTCCTTCTCGTCGGGGTAAGAAGAGCACCTCAGCCACCACCAGCCCTGCAGCCCCCTTGACAAGGGTGCAGGGGTATTGGAGCCCGCCAGCCCGCATGTCTGGATCTTCGCCCAGCAGCAAGGGGACAGCCAGCCCACCCCCTGGGAAGAGGAGCAGAAGGCGGAAGGGGCGCCGCAGGAGCCCGCCTTCTACATCCCCCCCGGACACCACCCAGAGACAGTCACCAGCCACAGCTCCAAAGGGAGGAAAGGGCCACAGGCCGACGACTAAGGAGGGCAAGGGCAGCAAGTTGGAGAGGTCAGGCAGCAGGCCTGCTGCCCAGGAGGAGCCCACAACCCCCATAGCCGCTGCCCCGGGAGGAACCGGCACAGCTGCCCCGGGAGAGCCCACCAGCCCCATAGCCGCTGCCCAGGGAGGACCCAGCCCAGCTGGCCAGGAGGGCCCCACCACCCACAGCCCAGGTGGGCAGTGAAGGAGCACCATCCCCGCTGCCCAGGAGGGCACCACCAGGCATTTAGCAGTTGGCCATAGACCGTCCGCCGTCTCAAGAACCGCTGAACTGGGCCCTTCAAGGCAAGAACCGCTGAACTGGGCCCCGCCGTCTCAAGAACCGCTGAACTGGGCCCTTCAAGGCAAGAACCGCTGAACTGGGCCCTTCAAGGCAAGAACCGCTGAACTGGGCCCCGCCGTCTCAAGAACCGCTGAACTGGGCCCTTCAAGGCAAGAACCGCTGAACTGGGCCCTTCAAGGCAAGAACCGCTGAACTGGGCCCCGCCGTCTCAAGAACCGCTGAACTGGGCCCTTCAAGGCAAGAACCGCTGAACTGGGCCCTTCAAGGCAAGAACCGCTGAACTGGGCCCCGCCGTCTCAAGAACCGCTGAACTGGGCCCTTCAAGGCAAGAACCGCAGAACTGGGCCCCGCCGTCTCAAGAACCGCTGAACTGGGCCCCGCCGTCTCAAGAACCGCTGAACTGGGCCCCGCCGTCTCAAGAACCGCTGAACTGGGCCCCGCCGTCTCATGAACGGCTGAACTGGGCCCTTCAGGGCAAGAACCGCTGGCCCTTTGGCAGACGTGGCAGGGCAGGATCTATCTCGGGCAGGGCTGCAGGATGTCCTCTGGCCAACTTGCCTCCTCCAGTGGCAGTGGGGTCTGTTATGGACTGTATGGACTGTGGCTTTGCTCTCCCCAGGATGGGCCAGTGGGCAGGCCACCCACTGTATGGACTGTTTGGACTGTGGCTTTGCTCTCCCCAGGATGGGCCAGTGGGCAGGCCACCCACTGTATGGACTGTTTGGACTGTGGCTTTGCTCTCCCCAGGATGGCCCAGTGGTCATGGAGTCCCCTCGTGGATCTGGCGTCGTGTACTCAAGTGGCTGAGGTGCCCCCCCTTCCCTTCCCCCCTGAGGTGCCTGTCCTATTTTCTTTCTGATGCCCCTGCAGTGTTCTCTCCGTGGAGTTCTTGTCGTGGGACTGGGCCTTGCCCCTTTGCACAGGACCCCTGTGATCCACGGACAGTGGTTGGACTACATTTAGTAGCTGTATATATTTTGTACATAGTTTATTTATTTATTGGGATTAATGGCGTACATATTTCAATATATCTGCCCGTTTATGATCTCTTCTTTTGGTCTTTGCATTATTTCGGAGGGGGGTGGTTTGTGGGTTGTGACAGTGATCTGTGGGAATGCATTGATGTGTGTGTTGTAGTGGGTGTGGGTGGGTGGGTGTGTGCCGGTAATCTTTTCCCTCCCCTGTGTCGTAGGTGCAGTACTCACCGATGTCTTCCGCGCCGCCGGGCGTGCTCCTGGTATATGAGGAGGAATAGGAGTGCGGGGATGACCTGTAACTCTGGCTCCATACTGCCGGAATCTCGCGTGGAGTGCGTAGAGGTGAGCGTTTTCCCGTTCGTAGTCTGTTTCCGCCGTGTTCTTATCGGCGGTGCTCCCGCCCCGGAAAAGGTGGCAGATTGGTGGGTCGTAATAGGGTGGGCGGTACTTTGTCTGCCGCCGGGCTGTTGGCGGGAACCGCCGCGCTGTTTGTTTGTACCGCTGTGGCGGTCGGAGTGTTAAGTTGGCGGGCTGTGTTGGCGGTTCCCGCCAGGGTCAGAATTGCATATTTTAGACCGCCGGCCTGTTGGCGGCTTGGCCGCCGCTTTATCACCGACCGCCAGGGTCAGAATGAGGGCCTATGTGTTTTGGGCACCACTTTGACCTCTGCACCTGACCGGCCCTGAGCTGCTGGTGTGGTAACTTTGGGGTTGCCCTGAACCCCCAACGGTGGGCTACCTTGGACCCAACTTTGAACCCTATAGGTGGTTTACTTACCTACAAAACTAACAAACACTTACCTCCCCCAGGAACTGTTGAAAATTGCAGTGTCCAGTTTTAAAATAGTTTATTGCCATTTGTGTGAAAACTGTATATGCTATTTTGCTAATTCAAAGTTCCTAAAGTTCCTAAGTGAAATACCTTTCATTTAAAGTATTACTTGTAAATCGTGAACCTGTGGTTCTTAAAATAAACTAAGAAAATATATTTTTCTATATAAAAAACCTATTGGCCTGGAATTGTCTTTGAGTGTGTGTTCCTCATTTATTGCCTGTGTGTGTACAACAAATGCTTAATACTACCCTCTGATAAGCCTACTGCTCGACCACACTACTACAAAATAGAGCATTAGAATTATCTCTATCTATCTTACCTCTAAGGGGAACCCTTAGACTCTGTGCATGCTATTTCTTACTTTGAAATAGTACATACAGAGCCAACTTCCTACAATGAGCCTGTATGGGATTCAAAGGCAATCCCCAGAACTAAGACAGGAGCTAGTGCTGCAGAAGCTGTAGGAGACAATTTGGTGCAATGATTCCTTCTGCAGGAGTGATCCTGAATGACGTGAAGATAAGAAAGTTGTCAATTATTGTAGATAAGTTATCTACTAGTACTGTGTGTGCCTTTTTGCTGGTTGATATGGAGATGGTTACCATAAGATCCATGGTTTTACAAAATATACTTGCATTAGACATCCTTCTCGCGAAGGAGGGCGGAGTCTGTAAGATTTCGAAAGTTCAACAATATTGTACTTTCATCCCTGATAACAGTAAAGAGCTGAAGAAGTACATTAAGAACATCACTAATCTGAAAGAGGATCTGAAAAAGTTAGAGGCAACTGGTGCATAGGAAGCTATGGGTAGTAGATTTCAGCAGTTGGAAGGTGGTTTGGAAACTTAGGTAGTGGTATAATTGGAAGTATCTTGAGACCTGTGCGGATCATTGCCCTGTATTGCCCTATATTTTACTTGTATTTGGATCTTTCAAGGGTAAAAGAGAATACAGATGAAGAGAGCTGAAAAGGGGAGAAAACAGGAGGAACTAGAACTTTGGAATAGACAAAACATCTATTACAATGACATTAAGCACTTAGAGGAGTCCAGAAGATCTTTCTTGGATCAACCTCTGAGATTTTGATCTGTCTCATTGATATGAGGGGTTATAAATTGATGTGATGGCTTGGTTCGCCATCAGAGGGGGACTGGTGCAGCTGAGAAATGGCTCCTACCTTTGACATCTCAATGTTGATCTATATGTGACCATAATGAAAATATAATATAATGTGTGGACTGATTTTAAAACAATGTCAAGTGGTGCACATGAAGTTCACATTGAAGTGCATTCACTGTAGAGTTAGGAAATTGTATCATGTGGTATGACTATATTAATTGAAATGCAACTGATGATTATGATTCAATAACCGTCTTCATGATACCAGGGAGTATTTACCTTTAAAATTATAATGATTTTCCTAACGTGTGCATTAATGTTGTTGGTGGATGTTGGTAGGTGTAGTTCTTCATCATATTCATTTACATGTATTAACAGTTTTATTTCGTTCTGTATTAACTGTAACATGGAGTTTAAATGATAATGTAACTGACATTTTATAATGCAAAAGTAAACATGCTTAGAGTAAAATGAATTAAATTAGCAGTCCTAGTTCTCTGTTAGCCTGACTGCTGTAGGCCTAGAAATTCCATAAACGTGAGAAACTGCTTCCATATCTGCTAACGTGTCATTTCATTGCAGGTATTTTCACATAGAAATGTTAGTTTGGAAATAGATGTGCTATTGTCTTAATCATAGATCTGAGAAAGCAACCTTGGAGAAGGTACATGGAGATACTAAGAATGTGAAGACTGCTTCTATTCATGATGTTGCAAAGATGTACAGGAGACCAGGGACAGCTAACTTCCCAGGATGGTCTTGGGAACACAGAAGAGTATTGCAAGGTTTGTTGTGCAACATGAGGAGGCAGCACCACGTGATTGCGTGATTTTTGGGCGATACCAAATGGACTAATCACTATATTAACTGGGACTTTAACTAATCTATTTGAGGCAGTAGACAGAATTCCCTTTGACTTGGAGAGGTACAGACCTCTTTTTCCCTTGCCCCACACTTTCCCAATGCTTGCTGAGAGCGACTTCGACTTTTACCTGACCCAATAAGAAGACACTTGACTGAGCTTCTGAAATGCTGACACCTTCCCTTTTTACCTACTTTATGCCTTCTTTAATTAAGCCTTTGTGCCCCAGATGCCCTGGTTCTTTTTGTCCCTTATTTGCTGTTTACATTTTGTCCCATGTTTTGTAGTCTGACCCATGTCAACTAGTGACAAGTGTTCAGGGAGGATTTCTCTTGCCCCTAGCAAAGTCTACTTAGATGATTTTGAGCTGACCTAATTTGTAAGAGAAATGACCAATGATTGTTTTTCTAACACCAAATTCTCCTATTACTATTATGCATAGCCGTTATGGAATATTTGGTATGTCTTACTTGATTAGGATCCAGTTATTTCGCTGTTTCAGCTTTCCAATGGTGATTTTGTACTTTTAGAGTATTTTCTTGAAAATTGTTTACATTAACCTGAGTGTTAACTTGTAATATTATATTTTTGATTTGGGTTTTCATTGTGTAGCCAATTAGTCATACTGTAAATTATTGTCATGTTAGTTCTATGTCAGGACCGGAGACTCCAATTATGCTTCTCAATCTTTACTATTCCAAAAACAGCAGCCAATAAAAAAAAAAAAACAATAAACACAGAAAACACACTAAATGAGGCTTTGAGCCATGCCTCTCTCATAAACCACCAATAGTAGTCCAACACAGTCTAGAAACTGGAGAGGCACAATCTGACTCCCTCTTTCTTTGCTGCTCCGCAATCATGTAAGTGCCTCCCCACCTCATTGATTTGTTTCACATAAGGTGTTATATATTGTGTATACTCGGTATTTATGGGATTATTTCTTGTATTTATGGTACTGTCTTATTGTTGGTAACGCGCGCTCCTCTTCTTGGGCGCGCATCTGGGTGCGTGCTGCGCCCGTCGTAATCCATTTGATTGCTTCCCTGTCGGTGAATGTTTCTGCGTTCACTGGCGGGAAATCAGACTTGTTTCTCCACTTTTGGAGCGATTGTTCGCCTCCTCAGAGGCTTCGAGGAATTCTTTCATCTACTGATTGTGACCGGTAGGTCAGGCAGCTTTTGCCTGACTTCCGGTTCGCTGCAGTTGAAGCTCACCGCAAGACGCATGGTATAGCCCAATTGGGCTACATACTCGCGCATGGCATATGGGAGGGGAAGTGATGTTTTGTCAACTTCCCTCATACGCCCAGTGACGCCGGCCCCAGGCTGCAATAACGGGGGAGTTTGATTAATAAGGATAACGATCCTGCTCTGTCAGACCGCTTTGTTTTTTCAAAGACTTTCTTGTTGTTAAAGACTGGTGCAGCTTCATTCTGATTTTGACGCCCCTGACCAAAGAAGGCTGGGGCTGCAATAATTAATAATTGGTTAGCAAATATTTTTGCAGTAGAACTTTGTATAGAGCTTCCCTTTGGGGAATTGATTGTGACATTTATCATGTCAGATTACGAATCTTATGAACAAGGCCTGGAAATGTATGGGCCTGATGAGAATTATTACTTTGATCCCTGTTTTGAACAGGTTAATGACTCCTCAGTGCAGAAATCTTTAGATAAAGTTATTTCGTCTGCCCTCAACCCTTGTCCAAAAGACTAGATGATTTAGCAGGGCCTACTGCGCCTTCTCTTCCTTCTGGAGATACCTCATCCCTATCTATTCCCTCAGCTGAACAACTTTGGACTCATGTGAGCAATGTAGCCCATATTTCTCAGCCTTCTACTTCTAAACATGCTTATGCTAATGCCTATCACCCTCTTACTCCTTTATCTTTTCCCCCTGCGGATTCTGATTCTAACTCTTCTTCTTTCCTCCTCTGCTATTCCTTCTCCTTTCACTTTTGAACCTTCTGATATGGATCATCCCAGATCATCTGACTGGGCCCCAGCTCCTGCGGTGGCAGATTGTATGCAGTTGATTATTAGCAATGGGTTTAAAAAAGATGTCAGATCCAGATTGAGGTCTGAATGTCCTAACCCTGATCTTTCTCATAAAACTGTGGTCACCCCTGAAATTGATAATAATATGGTGACTTTCCTCAAGAAATATAATAAAGATCTGAAAAAAAGGATAGATAGAGCTCTCAGGGCTTGTCAGGACAAGCTCCTGGATATTTCAGGACCTCTTGCTAAAATTCTAAAATTAGCCCTTCAGGCTCAGCTCAAGAAACAGGAACTATCCACCTAGAGGTTCTGGCCGGGTGGACTCAACGAGCCATTTGGTTTTTGGGGAATGCGAACTGTGCTTTGGCATTCAAAAGAATGAAATCCATTTTATTACACATTGCTCTGCAATTGGTGAATCTTGCTTCAGCTGAAGCACGTCCCCTGGCTGAGGGGCAATTATTTGGGGACCGATTTGTGAAGGATATTGAAAAATTTGTGAACACTTTCACATCTTTGGATAAGTCTCATTCTTCCCTCAAACGAATGTTCAACCCCCTTTTTGGAAGGGCTGGTCGATTTTGAGGACGTTCGACTGGCTAAAGATACCAGCAAGGTCCTTCAAAGGGAAATTTTTCACGATGTATGGGTTAGACCCAGGAGCCTTCACAAGTGGGTTTTTACCCCTCCAGATACAGAGGCCCACGCAACTGCAACACCGGAGGGTCCGTCAGAGGTTTCAGAGCCATTGACAACACCCCGTGGGTAATAAACCTTCCTTTTTCTTCTATCCCTTTAGGAGGCAGACTAAAGTATTTTGTTCAAAATTGGGCCTTCATTTTTTCAGATGTATGGGTTCTGAATACAGTACAAAGGTGCACCATAGAGCTAACTTCCACCCCTCTGCAACCTGTGCTTCCTCCTCCTATCCTTTTTAACCAAATAGACAAATCCTTTAGAGATTGCACAAAATTCGAGATCTGCTTGCAAAGAAAGCTATCACATTAACTTCCCGTCATCCGATGGGTTTTTGCAGCAACGTTTTCCTGGTTCAAAAGTCCTTAACCTCAGAAATTTCAATCCGTTTGTAGGGTACCGCCATTTCAGGATGGAAGGCATCCATCTTGTGCGAGATCTACTTCAGGACAGAGGCTGGATGGTCCGTCTGGATCTCAAGGATGCTTATTTATTGGTTCCCACAGTCTCTTCCCACAGAAGATTTCTTCAGTTTCATTGGAGGGACAGTTGGTACGAATATCTGACACTCCTCTTCTGCCTGTCTTCAACCTTGTGGGTGTTCACCAAACTATTGAAACCTGTAGTGGAACACCTTCGCGGGAGGGGTATTCGCCTGATTATATATCTAGAGGACATGATTATCCTGGCACAAGATCAGTCCCTGTTACTAACTCACTTGCATTGGGTGGGTTCTCTTCTTCAGGCTCTAGGATTTGTGATCAATCACAAGAAGTCGTCCATGATACCGTCTTAGCAAATGGAATTCTTGGGATTCCAGGTGGATTCAGTGAAAGCTTAATTGTTACTTCCTTCCCAGGAAATGAAGTGGATCAAGAGGGGAATTGAGAGTGACATTATCGAATCAGATGGATCAAAGATCCCTAGCACGGATTGTGGGTCTTCTTGCTTCATCGATTCACTAGTTTTCCCAGGGCCTTACAGAGACTGAAGATTCACTATCTCCAATAGGGCTTTTTATATGATCATCTGGTTCCACTCCCTCTCGAAACCCGAGAGGAACTCCAGTGGTGGCTTTCTCATATGGAGGCCTGGAATGGCAGAGCCATTTTTGGAGGGTCACCAGAGATTGTGATAGAGTCAGATGCGAGTCGTTGGGGCTGGGGAGCGAGGTGCGGACGGTTTTCAACAGGAGGTCAATGGTCTTCAGAGGAGCTTCGGTTCCACATCAATTTTCTGGAACTCCTAGCGGGTTTGGTCACCATCAGATCCCTCTTCCCGCTCAAGAGCAATTGTTGCATTCTCCTGAGGATGGACAATGTGTCTGCGGTGAGATACATCAATCATTTGGGAGGGACCAGGTCACGCCTTTTGGTGAATATTGTCAGAGGGTTTTGGCATCTATGTCTAGCTCAGAAGATCATGGTGATAGCGGAATTTCTTCCGGGCAAGGACAATCTAGCGGAAGATTGGAAGTCCTGGTTCCTGATAGATTTCAGCGATTGGAAGCTTTACTCTTCTGTGTTTCTGAAGATTATGCCTTTGATGGGTCCGTGCCATGTGGACCTGTTTGTATCTCGTCTCAATTTTCAGATTCCAAAGTTTTTCAGCTGGAGACCGGATCCATTGCAATGGCAATGGACACATTTCTACAGGATTGGTCAATACAAATGAATTATGCCTTTCCCCCGTGTGCCATGATACCAAGAGTAGCGGTGCTCACATGACGCCAAACAGCGTCTGCGATTCTTATCACTCCGGTGTGGAAGAGTCAGACGTGGTTTCCATCTCTTCTAAAACTCTCTATTGCTCTAACTCTGCAGCTCCCCATCTTTCCTCAGCTCCTTCTGGATCCTGTGGGATCTACTCATCCCCTTCTGCTATCGGGCATCTGTCTCTCATGGCCTGGAAGATATCGGGAGACATTCACAAGTGCAAAGCCTTTTGTCTTCAGCTACCTCTTTTATACGACAAGCTTGGGCTCCATCCACCCACAAAAGATACTCTCTGGCATGGAAAAAGTGGGTGGGTTGGTGCCTTCGAAGGGAGGTGGATCCTGTGGGTTCCAAGATCAAAGACATTATAAACTTTTTGTCCAAATGCGCAGAATCAGGCTTGTATTACAGGTCAGTAAATGACTTTAGATCAGCTATTTCTGCAGGACATTCATAGATAAATAAAAACCTATAGGTCAACATCCCCTAGTATGTAAATTGCTTAAAGGTATCAGAGTGGGGAATCCACCCAAGCCACGTTATTCACAGATATGGGGCTTAAATATTGTGTTAGCCTTCTTGAGCAATTGGTCTGACAGTCATCTGTTATCAATGAAACAATTATCGGCCAAATTGACCATGCTGTTATGTTTAATCTCATGTCGCAGAGTTTCAGAAGTGAAAGCCTTAAATCTAGCAGGTAGGTTATTCTCTCCTTCTGGAGTTTCTTTTCTTATATCTAAACGTACAAAATGCATGTCTGCTTCTGTTGATTATCCTGCTTTTCCTCATAATGTAAATCTGTGTGGTTAAGTGTTTAAAGGTTTATGAGGAACGCACTGCTAGTTATAGAATGGATCCCCTCGGACCTCTTCTGATATCTATTCAAAAACCTTTCCGACCGGTTTCAGCTGCCACTTTGGCCCGCTGAGTTCAGTGGGTAATGTAAATGTGGGCAAAGGCACTGATATGTCCATATATGGTGCTCATTCCACCAAGGTGCTATGGTGTCAAAAGCTTTTATTTTGGGTTCTAGGCTAGAAGATATTCTTAGAGCCGTCAATTGGTCTAGTGATTCCATGTTTAAAATGTTTTATTATAAGCCAGTAGTACATGTTTATAATTTAGTGGTAGATCAGCTTTGAACCAGCATAATCGGAACCTCCGGTCCTGACATAGAATACAAAATGGTCTGGCTTTGCATTAAGAATTTTAGATTCTATTAAGGACACAGAGGAGAGGATTATCCCACCCAGTAAATAAAAAATGGCATACTGTGCATTATTATGAAGGTATATTTGCCCACCCTTGAGTTTACCTGTTGTATTAGATGAGTCTCATAATTGTTTTCTCTTTCTGAAACTGATTCCAAAAAGGGGTATAGATTTGTGGATCTCCCGAGTTCGTTTTTGGCAGGAAATGGCAGTCTGCTGATTTCAAGCCATCCAGGAGGGTATTTTCCGGATCTGGTCTGAGAGTGGTATTGAACTTTTACAAAGAAAGAGGACGCCAGATCGTGCCTCGCCAGTTTATAGACTGTGTTGGACTACTAGTGGTGGTTTATGAGAGAGGTGTGTTTCAAAGCCTCATTTAGTGTGTTTTCTGTGTTTAATGTTTTTTTATTTGCTGCTGTTTTTTTTGAGTAGTAAAGATTGAGAAGCATAATTCTCGCCTCTGTGTCCTTTTAAAGCAAAGCTAGAAAATCCTTAACCTCTGCTAGGACACCATCATTCGCCAACCTCTACTGCACCATGCAGAAAATGCTCCATCAGTGGAGTGCACCACACAATTTTAGTGTAGAGGCTACGATCCTAGTGTATGAGTTCAGTAAACGTAGAGTATATTACATGTTCAGTTCGCTACAAACTTGCTTCCTAGGTATACTGTGTGATTGGAGTAAAAGCAAGCCACAGGTGAAGTCCGTCCAGGATTTCTTTTGAAGTTTTATGCAATGCGAACTTTTCCCAAGGGCATTAATTAGAGCTCTTTATGTGAGCATCTCTCTATTAAGCACGGGGAGATTACGTGAATTGACCAAAATCACAGGATGTTTTGGAGTCGAACCTGGTTCCCCCGTTCCTAAGTCTGCATCTCTAGCCTCTAGGCCCCATCTCCTCCCGAGACCGCACGAAACTACGAACTGGCTCCTTAGTAAATGAAATGAAAACCAGAGGTGGACCCAAATCCAAGATTACATGTTCGGTCAAAGTATGCCCATTTAAGAAACCCACCGCCTCACGCCAGGAGACTAGAAAGGAGGAGGAAAAGTTTTTTGGAAGAATTCCGCTTTTTTTTCGCTCCGTCTCTCCCTCCTCCCCCAGTGTCCAGCCCACAAAGTCAGGGGGGGGGGAGGCTGCCCCTGCTGATGCAACGTCTGCCCCTCCCCTGGATGTTTGGCATTTACTCCGCACACAGACACTCTTCATCTCGGCCTCTCCTCCTCCTTCCAGCCCTCCATCTCGAGAAGGAGACAGCGGGGCAAGCTACGGGGGCGAAGATAAGCCGACGCAGCCCCCGCCACCCGTCATACTTCTCCGTGGGCATGCACCTCGGGCGGACCCCCCACACCCCGCCCCCATGGGCCACGCTCCTGGGCGCCCTCTGCCTCCTCATCATCAGCGCCTCGGCAGACCCAGGTGAGGCGAAGAAACTTCCAGTTCTGCCCGCTTGTTTGCAGCCGGACAGTCCGGAGCGGGGAAAGAAAGAGGGGAGGTGGTGCTGGTTTAAGCCCCTGGCATCTGTATCTTTCTTTGCACAATTATGGATTTCTCCTGCCTATTTTCCAATTTTACCATTATTTTCAGCTTCCTTCTTTTGGAAAGGAAATAGAGCTGTGTAGTGCGTGTGCGTGAGGAGAGAAAGGAGCAGCGCTCTGAGTGAAAACAGATGTGCCGGGGGATCATTTTTACTTGGAGGTGGGGGAGCAGTTGAGATCAGGCACTTGGAGTGGTCGATTTAAAACTGTTCCCTACCTCTGTGTTTATAATGCACATAGAATAAATCTTTTCAGTTCATAAAGCGAACAGAGCAGTAGTCATATGTAGGGTTACTTCAAATGTTTGTACTCTTTTCAACCAAAAAGTAAACCAGCTAAAACTGCGTTTTCTCCAAAATTATACCGGGTCCCAGCCCCACGCAGTCTTTCGGTCTAGTGATTCCAAAACTAATATTGCGGTGTCTCGGATCCTGCTAAGGGCCGTAGCAAGCGCTACGTGGTAGCGGAGAGTATTGTCTGTGTAAACTGAAGACCGAGCTGAGAAATTCCTAGTATTGTCAAGCTGCACTTAAGGATTGTGGTGATGTGGGAATTGGTGAGGCTGTGGGGTAACCGCCAGAGCTGCCGACCTTGGAGCTGGGAAACCAGGTTCCATTCTCGGCTGAATATCCGGTGATTCTGGGCAAATCACTTTATCTTCGTGCGCCTACCAAAAAAATGAACGTGCTCTTCTTTAACGTAACTGGTGCTTATGTAAAGTGCTCCAATACCTTCGGGTGGAGTTCGCGCTATTTAAGACTGCATTTAAAAAAATAGGTTAAGTTGGGCAACATAGCGTCGAGTTCTAATTCTGGATTCTCACGTGATGACGTTGTATGATCCGGGGAAGCTGAGATTATTGAACCCCCAGTTTTCTCGTCACTGTATATATGCATTCAGCTTTTAGAAACCAGATGAGACCATTATATAAAAAACGAGCCTTTCTTTTCCAGCAACCCTGCAAATCTGCCTGACAAACTCACCACCTACAGTGGCTCTGGGCACATCCCTGGCCAGAAAAGCTTCACATTGGAGGCAAAGAATGCACAGAAAGGAGGCAAAGGCAACAAGCGTTCTCCAGCAAGGTCTAGAACGAAATCCAGTAATTATCAATACTGCCTCAACAGTGCTCCAGTTCAGGAGCGCTCCAGAAGCACCTCTTTAAAGCACACTACACCATAGCGCAGAAACTGGCCACGTCCACTATCGGACCTCTGTTACTCCTCCAATCACACACTGACTGTATCTTTGCCTTTGAGCCCCTGCAGTACTCCACTGCCTTTAGGCTAGGTTTGCCCTATGCAGATACCACAAAAGTTCATTTTGTCAGAAAGTAGATGATGGTCCTGGGTTGACTGATTCATGAACAGTGCTTGAAAATGAAATATCTATGTGCAATTACTCACTGTCCCGGAGTACCTCTTTGCCTCTCCGGTATATAGATACTCTCCATTTAAAAGTAGTGGACCGCTGCTGAAAATTGCTGGTATTCTCTTTATCAAATCAAAGGGGTACAGGTACATGTTAGCTGACAGTGTCTGCTCGTTTATAGTACTGGGTTGTTGGCTATCACAGGATGTAGATTGTACATAATGTGTAGACAAGCTACCTGGTAAACTCATCAGAGCTAGTTACAATCAAGAATTTTAGTTCAGATTATATATCGTGAAGTGTGATTTGGTACGTTGATTATGTCAAGTTTGTAATAATACATTTTGCATGATAGGCATCAATAGTCCAATGCATTGGCATCGCTATGCATGATGCTACCCTACCCATATTGCCCCAGACCTTTGGATCGAGAAGAGTTCTACCCAGAGGTGTCTGGTTGGGGCCAATTGTGGCAGAGATGAGTTCAACCCGTGAAGACTGATTTTCATACAGCAAATGCTGAAAGATTGTGACCCCGGAAAGTCTAGCCATATCTGATTTTTGTGCCTAGATGCTTTTGAATCTTTCTATTCTGATTCTGGGTAATGTGTTTCCACTTCAGATTCTGGTTATGCTTGTTTGACTGCAATGGATTCTGGTATAAAGTGGACTGGTCATGAGCAATCCTTACCTTGAGTGGTCTAGCTTTTGAGGTCCTACTTTCAGTAAGAACTTGAAACAGAGGCATGTCAATGGGACCAACTATTGCCAAGAAGGGTGTAGCAGGGACTGATTGTGGCATTGAGAGAATGAGGTCAGACACATTTTGGGCCCATCTCATTGTGGGCCTGAAAATCCTGGCCTCATCTGAAACCGGCCTCGTTCATTTTGTGTGCCTCTGATTGTGGCCTTGTACATTTTGTATGTCTCTGATTCTGACTATACGTGTTTTGGCCACGTCTGATCCTGGCCATGGTTGTTTTGGACACCTCTGATATTTGACAAAGTACGTGCTTCATATGCTCTTTCTTCTGAATGTCATGCTCCTTGAATGGATGGAGTTCTTTGATGAGTTAGGAAACATGTTGTGTTAATAGGCTCGCTGATGTCCTGCTGGAGATGGTAGTGCAGAGGCTTCAAGTTATCTTTTGCCTTGGCTGTCTAGTGCTGTAAGGCCCATTAACTCTCGTTTTCAACTGCAGATGTTACATAAATAGATTGGTAACAAGTCCCTCCTCAACTTAAAAAGGAATGGTTAATATTGTTTACATATCTTCTGCAATGTCCCAACAGCTTTCTTTGTACATGCTGCCACCATGCTCGAGGGGAAGCTGTGTTTCCTCTTTAGCCAGAACAGTTCTACTAAAGTTGTGATTGGTTGTCCTGATTTTGGAATGGATTTAAACATCCATCTAGCCTTTTCATTTCTGAAGATAACCTGATATAAGTCTCTGTTGAAACCAGAATCTAAATCCTAATTTCAAGTTAGGTGTAGTTGAGTTCCTAGGTTTGGTAGTTCCAGAGTCTGGTAATTCCTTTTTGCGATTCTCCTAACTTGAAAATATTGTCAATGATCAGCCATTTTTGATATACTGTTCCCAGGAGTTTCTTATACCAAGGAGACAATGTTGCGCATAACCTCAGTTTATTGTTACAAGTCACTTTGCCGAAACTTGAAGACTAGTTGTTTCTAACGGGTATATATCCACTCCATCATTGTGCACAAGGCCCGTGACCTCTGATTGCAAGATCTCTGGCATCTATGTTAACTGAACATATACCTCCTTGAATTTTACTGCTATATATGTGCTTGGAGTCATAACTCTAGCACCTTCTGTTTTTATTTTGTTTGCGTGTCTTACATGTCAATTCTTTATTGTTGCTGCCTGTGTATAAGTTCCTATTCTTCATAGGAGCTCCGGGACAAATTGACCACTGAAGTTCTTGAGTGCTGTTTTACTCGGTCATGCTGGGCCTGAGTTTCTAACCCATCCCACCACGTAGAGTAAGCCTTGACTGCTTGCCCTCCCTACCCTATAAAAGTCAAATGCTTAAAAGGAGAAACCTTAGTTATCGAAATAGTGACCCCGGGGCACCAGTGGTAAATGACAGTGAGATAACGAGAAGTGCATTGAAGTAGCTGACCATAAGTAGGGATTTGTCAGTGAACTTAAGATTTTAACCTTAATGTCACTTCGACTAAAGTTCTTCAGTTGAATGTCTGTGTTTTCTTTATATTTGTGGGTATTTACTGACATTATGAGACAACCATAAATACCCCAATTCATTTTTTTCAGTGATTAATGTGATATGTGTTTACATGTCCATTCTGTGTGTCGTTTTAGAAAACAAAATAACACTGGATGACAGCCATGCACACCTACATTTACATAATGTATCTACCATGTACTATCTATGGTTGAAATGTCTATCCATAAACAACTAGGTCAAAATATGGAGCTATGCCAACAGGTAATTCACATTTTATGTAGCTATGCCAAAAGGTAATTCACATTTTATTTAGCTATGCCAACATGTAATTCACATTTTATTTAGCATTTGGCCATCAAGTCTTCACAAAGAAAAATATTAAAACGGCCAATCAAGGTTTGGTTCATTCTGGTTTGTGTGCCACATAAATGGTTACCGTCTCCTGTTCAATAGTTGCCACACCTATAATTAATTGCTAAAAGTTTTCACAAAAAATGTAGTCACAATCAATGTATCTGGATTATGCTGCTGTCCGGAAAACACAATGAAGACATTAGCATCGCATAGGAAGGTAGCAGCAGGCAGGGCTGTCGATGTGATGGGTGACTAGTTATATTTTGGCAGAACCCTTGCATTCCAGAGGCTAAGCAGTTAAGTGCCCCCAGGTGTTGCTTTGCTTCCTCTTTTAATGGTGTGCTTGAAAAGAAAGGTTCCCGCAAAATACAAAAATAAGATTTGATGATTTATTTACAACAACGAATAGCATGAGTACTCGATTTATCGATGGGCTGCTCTCTGTTTGTTTGTAAATCCTTTTTTTAAACCATTGAGTGCAACTGCTCGTTTTTGGTTCTCTCAAACACCTTCCATGTCGGCCTTCTATTGTCCATCGAGTCCTTAACAACTTAGTTGAATTGTAACTGTTTTCATCAACTTCTTTCTACTTCAAAGTGAAGGCTGCATCTTGAACTCATTCTGCTTTATCTACAGTACCCTATAAATGGATAATGTTATGCTGACGACTACCTATATCGTCTTGTTCTTTGAGGCTCTGCCTTTAAATATCAGCTGACCTATGAAAACTGAGCCGAGAATACACATGGACAACATTAATTGTCAAAGCCAATGGTAAAGAATGCCAACATGTGCACGCACACATGCAGTTATTGTGGTTGTAGTGACAATAGCATTAAACTGGGTGGAGTGGTATGACATACTCGACTCTAGATATAAACGTTACAAAAAAACTACTGCAAATAAAGGAAATGATTTCCCATACACAATATAGGTATGAGATAAGGCATTGCATTTGATAACCGAGTGTATTTTTCAGATGTAACTGAGACCCTTGAGCATTGAAAGTCAAGCTCTATAGGAGATGGAATGATACACGAAGATCAAGAGACTACAGGTGAGAGAGTAAAATTCATCTGGGTAGAAACAAAACCGACATTAATTTATGTTTCAAATGGTTGGTCACAGCACGAGCAAGCCAGACTTAACAGGAGAAAAGAGCAATAGCAGAACGGGCAGTTTGAGGACATTTGCAGAATTATTCCTTCATTGGTCTGGCAGGTTTATTCCTTCAATACATTTAAAGGATGACCTAAACCTCACCAAGGCTGTCAGCTATAAACATATTGAAAGTATGTGCCTAAATCACTACTCTGTCTGGATTTCAGCATAACTACAAATTGTGTTGTGTTGGTATGAGTAACTTTTGGCAGGCCTGCAACTGAGTCGGAGTATAGGACAGAGGTACATTGTAGCCGTACGTGGGTTCTGTAACTGTCTGAGCTCCCTGAACATCTGCATCTAAACACCACATCGTTTTTTAATTGCTTTTGTCTAGTCATGCGCTTTCAAGCTGAAATCTAATCATTTTACTTAACCTCACCCCCAATTCAAACTGCAAGTGATACCGAGGCCAGGCCTGGTCATGGATAGCCGCAAGGAGGGTGGCCGCCCAGCATCCTCTGGTCCTTTGTCCGTCCATGGTGGCAGCGACAGTTTCTGGGAACATACTACAGGCACATAGGCAACCATGGCGAGTACACGTCGATGTAGATTTACTGTTCTCTGAAACAATAAATATATTTTACTGACACCGAACGCAAGTGCTACTTTGTGGACGGACCCCTTTTGCAAGTTCATCGCTTCGCAGGTACCATATTATTGTGTAGGCCTGGCTGTGCCCTGCTCGCAGACTGACATCCAACCAGGCTTCCAGTATTTAGCCAGCAACTTCTAAAAAACAAAAACTCTGATAAGTAGAGAAAAGAAAACTTATGAAATGTCTTTTCTGGACCTTTGGTACACAGAACTCGCTTTGTGGAGCTAGGAATGACCAGTTAGAAGGTATAGTCTTTTATGCTCAAGGATAATGAATCCACCATGTAGGAAGTTGGCTCTGTATGCACTATTTCAGAGTAAGGAATAGTATGCACAGAGTCCAAGGGTTCCCCTTAGAGGTAAGATAGTGGCAAAAAGAGATAATACTAATGCTCTATTTTGTGGTAGTGTGGTCGAGCAGTAGGCTTATCAAAGGAGTAGTGTTAAGCATTTGTTGTACACACACAGGCAATAAATGAGGAACACACACTCAGAGACAATTCCAGGCCAATAGGTTTTTGTATAGAAAAATATATTTTCTTAGTTTATTTTAAGAACCACAGGTTCAAATTTTACATGTAATACTTCAAATGAAAGGTATTGCAGTTAGGTACTTTAGGAACTTTGAATAATCAAAATAGCATACACAGTTTTCAAATAAATCACATATAGCTATTTTAAAACTAGACACTGCAATTTTCAACAGTTCCTGGGGGGAGTAAGAGTTAGTTAGTTTTTGCAGGTAAGTAAACCACCTACGGGGTTCAAGTTTGGGTCCAAGGTAGCCCACCGTTGGGGGTTCAGAGCAACCCCAAAGTTACCACACCAGCAGCTCAGGGCCGGTCAGGTGCAGAGGTCAAAGTGGTGCCCAAAACGCATAGGCTTCAATGGAGAAGGGGGTGCCCCGGTTCCGGTCTGCCAGCAGGTAAGTACCCGCGTCTTCGGAGGGCAGACCAGGGGGTTTTTGTAGGGCACCGGGGGGGACACAAGTCAGCACAGAAAGTACACCCTCAGCAGCACGGGGGCGGCCGGGTGCAGTGTGCAAACACACGTCGGGTTTCCAATGGAAATCAATGGGAGACCAAGGGGTCTCTTCAGCGATGCAGGCAAGGGGGGGCTCCTCGGGGTAGCCACCACCTGGGCAAGGGAGAGGGCCTCCTGGGGGTCACTCCTGCACTGGAGTTCCGATCTTTCAGGTCCTGGGGGCTGCGGGTGCAGAGTCTTTACCAGGTGTCGGGATCTGGGAGTCAGGCAGTCGCGGTCAGGGGGAGCCTCGGGATTCCCTCTGCAGGCGTCGCCGTGGGGGCTCTGGGGGGGCAACTCTGGCTACTCACGGTCTCGCAGTCGCCGGGGAGTCCTCCCTGAAGTGTTGTTTCTCCACAAGTCGAGCCGGGGGCGTTGGGTGCAGAGTAGCAAATCTCACGCTTCCGGCGGGAAACGCAGTTGTTTTAAAGTTGCTCCTTTGAAACAAAGTTGCAGTCTTGGATGAACAGAGCCGCTGTCCTCGGGAGTTTCTTGGTCCTTCTAGAGCAGGGCAGTCCTCTGAGGATTCAGAGGTCGCTGGTCCCTGGGGAAAGCGTCGCTGGAGCAGTGTCTTTAGAAGGGGGGAGACAGGCCGGTAGAGCTGGGGCAAAGCAGTTGGTGTCTCCGTCTTCTCTGCAGGGTTTTTCAGCTTAGCAGTCCTCTTCTTCTTAGGTTGCAGGAATCTGAGTTCCTAGGTTCAGGGGAGCCCCTAAATACAGAATTTAGGGGTGTGTTGAGGGCAGTAGCCAATGGCTACTAGCCCTGAGGGTGGCTACACCCTCTTTGTGCCTCCTCCCAAGGGGAAGCGGTCACATTCCTATCCCTATTGGGGGAATCCTCCATCTGCAAGATGGAGGATTTCTAAAAGTCAGAGTCACCTCAGCTCAGGTTGCCTTAGGGGCTGTCCTGACTGGCCAGTGACTCCTCCTTGTTTTTCTCATTATCTCCTCCGGCCTTGCCGCCAAAAGTGGGGCCGTGGCCGGAGGGGGCGGGCAACTCCACTAGCTGGAATGCCCTGTGGTGCTGTAACAAAGGGGGTGAGCCTTTGAGGCTCACCGACAGGTGTTACAGTTCCTGCAAGGGGGAGGTGATAAGCATCTCCACCCAGTACAGGCTTTGTTACTAGCCACAGAGTGACAAAGGCACTCTCCCCATGTGGCCAGCAACATGTCTCGAGTGTGGCAGGCTGCTAAAACCAGTCAGCCTACACGGGTAGTTGGTTAAGGTTTCAGGGGGCACCTCTAAGGTGCCCTCTGGGGTGTATGTTACAATAAAATGTACACTGGCATCAGTGTGCATTTATTGTGCTGAGAAGTTTGATACCAAACTTCCCAGTTTTCAGTGTAGCCATTATGGTGCTGTGGAGTTCGTGTTTGACAGACTCCCAGACCATATACTCTTATGGCTACTCTGCACTTACAATGTCTAACGATTTGCTTAGACACTGTAGGGGCACAGTACTCATGCACTGGTGCCCTCACCTATGGTATAGTGCACCCTGCCTTAGGGCTGGAAGGCCTGCTAGAGGGGTGACTTATCTATACTGCATAGGCAGTGTGAGGTTGGCATGGCACCCTGAGGGGAGTGCCATGTCGACTTACTCGTTTTGTCCTCACCAGCACACACAAGCTGGCAAGCAGTGTGTCTGTGCTGAGTGAGGGGTCCCCAGGGTGGCATAATATATGCTGCAGCCCTTAGAGACCTTCCCTGGCATCAGGGCCCTTGGTACCAGGAGTACCAGTTACAAGGGACTTACCTGGATGCCACGGTGTTCCAATTGTGTAAACAAAAGTACAGGTTAGGGAAAGAACACTGGTGCTGGGGCCTGGTTAGCAGGCCTCAGCACACTTTCAAATCAAAACTTAGCATCAGCAAAGGCAAAAAGTCAGGGGGTAACCATGCCAAGGAGGCATTTCCTTACACACCATTTCAAAATGTTATGTCTGCATGCTGTTTATTTGAAGTACATGGGCTCAATAACACAAGTAACTAAAAACATATCTTCCTGTTCTGACCACCACAGTCCACTTTCACCCCTGCAGCCAACATTCAACTGCCCCATTTATAATCCAAAATTCATTTTACATTTCAATTCACACTCACAGCGATAGTCCATTATCCAGCCAACACACGTGCTCTCTGTCTCCCCTGGTGGACACTTCTAATCTCGCAGATTGTAGAGACCTTGAGCTGAAAGACACGAGGGAAAGGAAAATAATGTCAGAGCTCCTCAGATCCATATAGATGTCATGGTCCTGGCCGCATTCAGGCCGATGGTACCTCTGACAGGCCTGGCAGATTCAGACACCAGTCAAACAGTCTTTCAGAGAGAAACGTTTCTGAAGCGTTCCTGCTCAGACCTTCATCAGGTCACTTCATGCAGAGCAGATAAGTAACATAGTATAATGTAAAATTTATTTATAAAGCATGCATTTATCCTAAGGGGTATCTAAGCCCTAAAACCACATGTTTGTTAACCAACTAAATGGTATACCTTTTATCGCTTTCCTTGGGCTGAAAAGACTCAGCTGGGCCACTGGGATATGAACCGGTGACCATTGGGTCAAACACAAATACCTGTTATGAATGCATTATTCACTGAGTCATCTGACTTAGACAGAGTTACTAACTGCATTTAATGCAACTGAAGTGCAGCATATATCAGACACTATGATCAATTTCAAAAGGAGAGTTCCTATAACTTATCAAGCAGCTGTCTTGCGCCTCGATTGAAGAATCGAGTTGGCAACCAGTCATTTATGGACCATGAACCAGCCCTGCTTAGGAAAGGTAACTTTAAGAATTCACATGCAGTACTACAAGCATTCACGTGACATTTCAGTGCTTGGAAACTGGAGGAACTAGGGTGCAACCAGTGAGATTCCACGGGTGAAAGCCATGTGGCCTAATCCCGTACTCCTTTTTACAGGACTTGGATACAAGGTAAGTAGCTTCATTAGTATTTCTGTATGACACACGAGTAACATGCTATTCATGGTTCTGAAAGTGCTTTGTGATTGATCAGTATGATACTGTTAAGACTCCTTGTTAAACAGGGATCATTTTGTTATAAGTTTGGATTTCTCTGTATGCACTGTGTTAATTATTACACAGGGACTTGTGCATGTTCTTCTCTTCAGCATAGCACTTGCCTTGGTTGCACACTCCCTTCTGCTCCGTGCACCCACTTAAGAAATCTAAGAGTTCTTCAGAGGTATTTTGGTCTTGGCACATGCTCGTTGCCTTCAGTCGTTATGACTGTAGAAACATGCTGGGTCAAATGGCGAAATAATCAGAAAATTCTCCTTGGGCAGCAAAACTCAAGTCTGATTCTGTCCTTAACCTCCACTCCTCTTCCACTGACATTGTAAGAGCAGTGAGAGCCCTAGCTCCTCACAATTTAGTCTAGTTCCTTCACGTCTGACAGTTTAATTCACATGTAATATCAAAATGAATACCTGCTGCTAAAGATAAATGGGAAGTTCAAACTTAATTCTAGTATGCCAATGCTTACATCACCAACTCCTGTAATACATGTGATCCTTGACGTAGTCCCATCACCTTGTACTGTTGGGCTGCCTCATGGATGACCTCTCGGGCTTTTATCACTCTTTGGAAAGTGGATCCTCGTGGTAATTGGATGTTCTTGCATCCAGCGAGTTGCTGAATTTGCGACTTGAAGTTTGCATCTAATTTGTTGTACCACCATTTCGGAGGCTTCCCAGAATGTGACCTCACAGTACATGGCTATGCGGAAACACAATTGACGAAAGCAATGATTCTCACCTGGCCTCATGGGAACCGCAGAGGGTAGAGTGTTATGGAGGTACACTTTCTCCTCCTGTTAGTATTCCAGGCCTAACTACTGTGTTCCGACTGAACATGTTGAGACATAAGTTCAGAGTTTTGTGTTTTTCGGCTTTTTATATGCAAATGACTACATTTGAGAAAAGGAAAACTAATCGCAGAGGCGTAACACAGGCCCCTGAAGCCACCAGGGTGCAAGGGGGCCCCTATTACTACAAGGGGTGAATGGCTGTGCACCTGAAGGCCAATGAAAATCTCTAAGACGGGGGCCCTGTCATTTGGTGTTGCACCACTGGTTCATCTGTAGAAAGAGGAGGATCCCTTCTCGGGCTCAGTACTCCTTCAGGTCACTTAAAGCAGAACACACAAATAACACAATGCAATCTTGTAACATTTAGTTATAAAGCACACATTTACCCCAAAGGGTATCTAAGCCCTAATAAAACATGTTTGTTAACCAACTTAATGATTTACCAAACCGTAGACTAAGATACGACCTCATTGGGACTAAAGTAACCCAAATAATCTCTACTAGGAAGTAGGGTTTGTTATAATAAAGGATTTGAAGGTCTTGGAAATTAAGTCTTTATTCAAGCGCAAAACTCAAGCATGATGTTGCCTCCACCGGTCAGCTAGCACCTGCCGATGGATGGAACTTCCACACACAGTCACCAATCAGCTAGAATTTTCCATCAATGAACATACCATTCTCAAAGCGATACATGAGAGAAGAACACAACAGGGGTTTCCTTCTATACTCCCTGCTAAGAAACACTTGAGACTAGCTGTGGAAGAGCAATCAGATATGCTAAATCAGGTACCTTTTTATTTAAAAATAAGCTAAGTTAAACACATTTGCCATTTCCTGCATCCATAAATTAAAGATGCAGAATCAGGGCCTAAACATCCCCGAAGAGTTTGCAAAAGAAAATAAGTTCCCAAAAGAATTCATCTTGCTGCTAGATAAACGATTGCATCTCTTGTGGTAGCAGTTCTCAGTCTTATGAGCTGTGCTGGAGTGGCCTCTATTGTCATGATTGTTGTTCAAGAGGTCTAGACAGATGAACTCTTCACAAATTTCCATCATGACCTAATACTGTTTTAACCATAAAATGTGATTCCTTTCCATTGATGTGATAATGCAACCCACTGACTATCATCATTTTACAGGCTGCCCAAGCATTCCAGCTGCCCCCGATGAGGCTGGTAGGGTCAGCAACCTGGCATTAGAGACATTCGGGAATTTCTAGTCTAAATAATAACACAAAGTTGACTTAACAGTAATATTCAGGAGGGACCACCACACCACCGTAGGACCAAGCCATTCTTCCTCAGTTCCAGGGGGCTGGTTCGCTGCATCTTTATTTTTGAACATTTTTCTTTTTTTTTAAACAAAAAGCAAATAGAATGTACAAACTATCTAGCATATAGACCATAGATGTGTAACATATTCATCCTTCCATACAGAGCATTTCCGATAAATATTTTGGTGAAATGTGGAGTCAGTTTTGGGATGTTCACAACTAAGACCTTTGTCAAAAAACATTATATATGATCCTCTCCATGGTGTTAAATCCTCCTGTACACTATAATCTGTTTGCACTTTCAAGATTCAAAAGTTATTGTTCTGTAAGATATAGGGGGTCATTCTGACCCTGGCGGTCACCGACCGCCAGGGCCAACGACCGCGGAAGCACCTCCAACAGGCTGGCGGTGCTTCCTGGGCCATTCTGACCGCGGCGGTAAAGCCGCGGTCAGAAAAGGGGAACCGGCGGTTTCCCGACGGTTTTCCCCTGGCCCAGGGAATCCTCCATGGCGGCGCTGCTTGCAGTGCCGCCATGGGGATTCCAACCCCCTTCCCGCCATCCCGTTCCTGGTGGTTTTTACCGCCAGGAACAGGATAGCGGGAACGGGTGTCGTGGGGCCCCTGGGGGCCCCATAATGATTTTCAGTGTCTGCTTTGCAGACACTGAAAATCGCGACGGGTGCCACTGCACCCGTCGCACCCCAGCAACTCCGCCGGCTCCATTCGGAGCCGGCTTCATCGTTGCTGGGTCTTTCCCGCTGGGTGGGCGGGCAGGCTTTTGGCGGTCGCCCGCCCGCCCAGCGGGAAAGTCAGAATGACCGCCGCGGTCATTTGACCGCGGTGTGTCTTTTGGCGGTCTCCGCCCGGTGGGCGGTGCCCGCCGCCCGCCGGGGTCGGAATGACCCCCATAGTTTTCTATCCTTCATATGACAATCCGGTGTCTTTTACCAAGTGGCTAATGATGCACCTCTTTGCTAATTATATGGGTAATGCAAATAGTCTACATTTAATCACTCCTTTAGTTGGGCATGAGTACAGCCCAATACACATGCGTATAGTGCAAAATACATTGCTTAAATGTCTTTTCTATTACACGTCTACATATGTGAGCTACCACTTTGTTCCAGTGATCATGAGCCACTGCACATTGCCAAATAATTTTTATAAAATCTATTGTGCCTGACATCTTGGGTAATCATTCATGGATTTGTAATGTGGGTTATCTCAAGCCTAGCATTACTGGTTGCTAATTCTGTTAAAAACAATAATTTGCTGTAATTCATTCTCTTTAATTGAGTATCTGAAGATTCTCTCCCATTTATCCATCTCTTTCAATGATAGAGAACAACGGTCTCTGCTGAAGGCTTTGTAGGTGACTGAATAGCCCCTCAAGACAATGCAGGCAGTTATGCTAATGTGCTAGATTCTGGTGGTCTACTTGGGAAATCGCCTCCCACCAGGACCTACTTTCCTCTCCAACCAGTTGGAAATGTAAGAAAAATTGATCTGTCAACAGTCTGAATCTATCCTCTGCTCCATCAAAAGCTAAAATTCGAACCTCATTATGTAAGCCTCCTCTGTGCATCAGTCTCCTGGATTTAATTTTTTTGTTTGTTTTGTTGTCATTCCCCCCGCACCACGCATCACTGCACTCCTTTTCCGCATCGCGAGTCGCAACTGCCGACCTGTTCCTCAAGTGATTTGAAACTAGGAAAGTTCCACAGCCCAACCTGTTCTGTAGATGGAGAATGCCCAATAACCCAGGACCCTGCCAAATCCCATCACCACAACATAAATGATATTAAATATGGTGTATTTTGGACAACCCCAAGCAGTGCCATAAATGTCTCAAAACATGCATTTCTATGACATCTAGCCAAAAGGGTCTGTTCCTGATGGAGTCATAGTCAACCATTGCAGCAAGTGCTGATGTTGAGATGCTAGATAATAGAGCTCAGAGTCAGGGCCTACCAGGCCTTCCTGTTCCAATGGGAATATTTTGTATAATTCTCGCTCGAGCACCGGTCCATGACAATGAGAGCACTGTTTTACCTAATTTTTTAAACACTCTTGGGAAAGCAGATACATTGTCCACTAAAACATACATTAGCATCTTGGAACCATCACTAACTTCACTAAAGCAACTCTGCCCATTAATGATACCAGCAATCTTGTTTAGAACGATATAGTATAGTTCCTCGTTTGTCATTCATGACTCTACCCACACACAGGGATATACATTCCTGTATGGCGTGCATCACCTTTATCCTCCAATATCTCAAGTCTTTAGTTTGACACTGCATGCCCAATACCAGTAATTTGTTCTCCTGTTTCCTTGTCAAGCTGACCCACTGGTCTTCAGCCCAAACAGAGATCTGATTTCCTCCAGTATTTGTAACAGTCATGCTATGTCCGTTCAGTGTCAGATAGTTACATTGTTTCATTGGTGCACAGAGGATTGATTATATGTGTGTTTTTTTCAATCTTTACACTGTAACTATGCAAATCTCTACTTGAAGTGCATGCTAGCACCTCCATAGTCGGGGCAAATAAGGACGGGTGACAGCAGGCATCCCTGCCTGGTGCCTTTTCCTAGTTCCCAGGCCCCTGAGAGTGTACAATTTGGTTTTTATTTTAGCGCAAACCTTTGAAACTGCTGGCCAAAATTATAGCTTCTTAGTATCGCAAATAGAAATTCCTATCCCAGAATCAAATGCAATTTCTGTATCAAGGGATGCAACCACATTTTCATTTCTGCTGTTCTCAACCATGTTTGACGTGTTCATTTACATAAATTAGACACTGTGTTTTTCCTTGGTACCAAGCCGTACGGGTCTTGATGCACCAGGTTGGGTAATATTCATATCGACTTTTAGCTATTGTGTTACTAATTATTTTTACTTTAGCATTAATCGTGGATAATGGTCTATATGAATTTAATATTGGCTTGATCTTTCTAGCTTTGGGCGCCATCACTATTAACAAGTCCCGTATAATGTGGCCTCTGAGCTTTTTCCCATTCCTCTATCAATTTCCTCATAGAAAGAGTCGGTGCACGTTTATAAAACTCATGCAGACATTTATTTAAACAGCGCTAAAACACTTTGTTTATTTTTGTTGGTTTGTTCTGCCTCTGCCAGTCATATCCACCAACCTCAGAATTGAAGGTCTAGTCATTGCCCACTGCATCGGACAGTTTAGACATTTGCCTGTGTTATCACTCTCTCTATGCAGTCTTTGTCAAAATGATTCATCAGACTGCACATCTATTGATTGCCAAGATTTATTAATTTTTGGGTTACATTTATAGTTACAGCAGGAGATTTAGGTGGGCCATCCAGTGTTTGTGAGTTATTTTATTCTTGAATTCACTTATTCCATTCTTGAAGTACATTAATATTTCGTAGTTGTTAACCATCCACATACCTATCACTCCCTCTTTCGTTCCTTTCCAATCATTTACTGCAGTGGCTATGGATCCCCAATTAGAAACAAAGTAGTTGGGCAAATTCTCTGCTAGGCATTTCCCTTTATATTCAATTTGGAGTGTTCTGGCTCTCACTGCCCATGTCATAATGGAAGATCTGACCCTGAATTTTGAATATATCAAAGAGAGGGGGGGCATGATATGGCTTTATTCTTCCCAGGTATCTAGTTTCAGTAAATTTCCTTCCCAATTGCCAGATCACACACGTACGTGCACCAAAAGTAATAGCTGTGTGCAGGTCAGAAAAACAAACAATAGTTCCTTTCCATCTCTATGTTGTACTATTCATATTTAGAACATTGAAATGTTGAGCGATCCATTAAAGGCAATGGAGTAGCTCGAGGCTTCTAATGGGTAGTAAAAGCCTGATCATCAACATTCCAATGTTTGTCGTTCACAGCTGTTGATGTGCACAAACGCCTCCCAGAACCTGAGCGGATCTCAACCCCGTTGGGCTCCATGAAGTATTTGTTTTAGTAATTAGAACATTCTGCCCTGATAGGGTGAAATGTTCTAAAGGCTTTATAGCCTGCCATAGGTGGGTTATACCGCCCATTAAAGGACCGCTCAGTTGGTCAAGGCCCCCGCCTTCGGATTGGGCCTTTAGCTCTGGGCCGGGCCTTTAAGGGCCAGTATAGCCCGCTACAGCAGACTATAAATCTATAATCTCCTATTGTAGGAGGCTGGCCTGGTTTGTAGTGGGTACCTTGAGTACTTACACCTTATACCAGGTCTAGTTATCCCTTATTAGTGAACTGTAGTAGTGTTCTAGCAGCTTAGGCAGAACTAGGAGACATGCAAAGCTCCTGCAATACCACTATAGTTACACAGTACTTATATACAAGTAAAGACAATACTCAGTGTTACCAAAAATAAAGGAAGTTTATTTTAGTGACACAGGGCCAAAAATATCTTGGAGACAATACTCCTTCTGGAGGTAAGTATTATACACAATATATACACAAGACACCAAAATAAGGTAAGGAATGAGGCATAGGATAGTGCAAACAATAGGAAATGCTATAGAATGAAATACGACAACATAGGTCTAGGGGCAACACAAACCATATACTAAGAAAGTGGAATGCGAATCACAAATTTCCCCCCTAGACAAGTGTAGTGTGTAGAAAATCACTGGGAGAGTAAGAATACCACAAAGGTGAGTAAAATACCTCACCCCAGAGCCCAGGAAAGTAGGAGTAAAGTACTGCAAGTTTCCTTAGGACACACTACAAGTTGTGATTAGAGTTATTTCAAGAACCAAGCAAGACTGCAAGCAATAAATGGTGGATTCCTGGGCCTAAAGACCTGTAAAGAGAGGAGACCAAGTCCAGAAGTCGCAGAAGATTCCAGGAAGGACCGGAGCCCCTGCCAACCTCGAAGATGGTGCAAAAGAGGAGTCTCCGGTTGGAACAAGACTGCAGAAGAGCACCAAGGAAGAAGGCTGCGGGTTCCTGCATGATTCAAAGAATGTCCCACGTGGAGATGTTGGATGCAGGCGAGTGCAGCGCTGGATTCGTCCAACAAACCTTGGTTCAACAATGTCGTGGATTGCGTCAAAATGGCGCTGCCTGGACCCAGGAGGGACTTGGGGGCCTCAACTCAGACTGAGGAGGCAGAGGGGGCTCCTAACACTGAAGGGAACCCACAGATGACCAGGCAGCACCCACAGGGGTCCTGGACACGGGGACAAAGAAGATGCAAATTATGGTTGTTGCAGCACTTCTGAATACTTTGTTGCAGTTACAGCGGTTCCTTGAGCAATCTGTGGTCCATCCGAGGTCAGAGAATGAAGTAGTAGGTGCAAAGAATTCCCGATAGAAACTTGCAAGCAGAATTTTCAGAGAAACCCACAGGAGAGACTCTAAATAGCCCTGAGAGGGGGATTGGCTAACTTATCAGGTATGGACCTATCAGGAGGGGTCTCTGACGTCACCTGCTGGCACTGGCCACTCTTAGGCCTCCAGAGTGTCCCCATACCTTGGAAAAACAAGATGGTTGAAGTCTGGGACACACTGGAGGAGCTCTGGGCACCATCCCTGGGGTGGTGATGGACAGGGGAGTGGTCACTCCCCTTTCCTAGGTCCAGTTTCATGCCAGAGCAGGGACTGGGGTCCCTGAATTGGTGTAGACTGGCTTATGCAAGGAGGGCACCATCTGTGCCCTTCAAAGCATTTCCAGAAGCTAGGGGAGGCTACCCCTCTCAAGCCTGTAACACCTATTTCCAAAGGGAGAGGGTGTAACACCCTCCTCCCAAAGGAAATGTTTTTTTCTGCATTCCTAGGACTGAGCTGCTCAGACCCCAGAAGGGCAGAACCCTGTCTGTGAGGTGGCAGCAGCTGTAGCTGCAGTGCAAGCCTCAGAGAGTTGGTTTGGCAGTACTGGGATCCATGGTGGAGTCCCCAGGATGCATGGAATTGGCTCCCCAATACCAGATTTGGAATGGGGGGGACAATTCCATGGTCTTAGACACCATACATGGACATATTCGGGGTTACCATTGTGGAGCTACATATAGGTATTGACCTATATGTAGTGCACGTGTGTAATGGCGTCCACACACTCACAAAGTCTGGGGAATTGGCCCTGGACTGCTTGTGGGCACCTTTGCTAGTGCAAGGGTGCCCTCACACTTAGTAACTTTGCACCTAACCTTCAGTAAATGAAGGTTAGACATAAAGATGACTTATAAGTTACTTAAGTGCAGTGAAAATGGCTGTGAAATAGTTTATGCACTATTTCACGCAGGTTGCAGTGGCAGTCCTGGGAAAGGGTTTGTCTGAGCTCCTTACTCCATGTACAGCTAATTTGGTACTCCTTTTACGTTCCGTGCAGACAGCGTCCTGAAATATCTTTGCTTAAAAAGCCATGCTTCTTTTATCCTCCTGTGAGGTTTCCAACTGTATAATCTACACTTGCATAGGAGTGGTCAAAGATTTACTTAATTGTAAATAAGTTACTCAGGTGCTTTATATCATTTGTGGCCTTCTTCCTTAAACATTCACCATCCACAATAATCCACGTTCCATAGCATCAGTTCTGTCTTGTTTAAGATCATTAAAAAAGATATACCATCAAATCAGTTGGCGTGCGAATGAGAATGGAGGGTGATGCACACCAGAGATGCTTCAAGAATAGAACTTTGTCACAGGGAGGGGATCCACATGCTGTTGATGATTGCAATATATGTTATGTTAAGGCAGCTTTCTGACTTTCCCATATGTTGCGAATGGTTACAGCTTAAGGAGTAAGAATACACAGTGACTACATAACATTTATTAAACCCTTTTTCTATCAAGTCACGTACAACTATACAATGTGCGAATGGATCACACGATTTGTCCTGTAAATCTTCCAGCTCCATCTGAGTACTATAATGATCATTCAAGATGCTTCGTGATTTTAGGACTGTTGTAGCTTGTGAAAATAAACTTGTTGTAAACCACAGGACTGCTGTTTCAGTGTGCTGATCAATCTACACAGTATTCACTGATCGAAAATCAGTAGTAGGGTGCGAAAGGGGCAGAGAGGTAAAGGGGATAAACATTAATAAAAAAAAAACACACAAAAAACAACCATTTACCTTCACTCGCCGCAGCGCCGCTCCTCTCCTCCATCACAGGCTGCAGGCACAGGCTCCCAGCCTGTCCTGCGGCCAATACTGATGCTGCTCGGAGCAGCGTCGGGATTGGCTTGGAGCATCGCCTGTGCATGCTCTCTCCAGCCCGGCAACTGTGTTGCTGGGCTAAAGCGAGAGACTACTGTACATGTGTGTTTGGCCGACCTGAGATGGCTGGCCAAACATACATGCGCAGTGAGGGGGAGTGCTGTGCACTCCCCTTCACTGCTTGCCACCCTCGTGGCCCCGCCCCTTCACCAGAAAACGATAATAAACTCAGTTTATCATCATTTTCTGTTAAAGGTTTTGCAGCTGCCCCTGCTGGCAAGGAGTTGGAGGGGGGCATGCTCCTCCACCCTAATGGAGAAGCCACCCCTGTTGAAAATAGACTTACGGCTCCACTGTCATAGGATACAAAGGATGGCTTGCATTACTAGAGACTCTGTTTTGGACACCCATCTCTACATTCTTCGTTGTGTCAGCATTTGTCAAGGGAGCTGAAAGAAAATCTTTCCCAACGCATCCCTGTTGTAATCATATGAACCTCCAAAACTCACTAATGTACCACTCTGCCATTTTTTCGTTCATGGAGTGTTGACATTGTAAATTTATTAAATTGAGGATTATCTTAACTATTCACTTTTCATTTTATAATGAAAAACACAACCTTAGCACCATCACTAACCTGCATCTAAAGTTCACCACAAAACCCAATAGCTTTTTATACATCTCCAGTGACTGCCCAACAACTCCTTATCGAATCCAATAAAGAAGGCAGTGCTTCCATAAAGTAGATCTGTGTCTGATGGATACAGGAGCAGCCCCTATTCCCTGTTTACGCTGTGCTTCACATAACTGTTCTAACAGTGGGAGTCTTCAGAGTGTGCACATAATGTGTCTTATGTGTGCCATTTATGATCTAAAATGGTTAAGAAAATCCCCCTCCGCGATCTCCGAGTTAAACTGAATGACTACTCAGTTGCCTGATATGTGCTCCATACAAGTCAGGAACACGTCCTAGAACAAATTGTCAAGAATACAGTGATATTACTTGGATTGTGCTTCTAAATGGTTAATAGGCCTTTACAACAATCTCACTAAAAACTGTTGAGCAACAAATGTTGACCTTAAGTGACTTGAAAATCCATTTGTTGGCAAACCTGCATGGTGACCTGCGTGGTGATCAGACAATAAAATTGAAATTCTGGAAGACTTGTATGGATTGTTGGTTTGTTATTTTCTCAAAATGTTCTCCTTCAGATTGGTAGATAGTAGTGGGGTATTTGTAGTGCAGGCTCCAGGGGCTGCATCTACAAGGAAGAATGAAATCTGACGGATGCCTCCATCTTGTACTACTGGAGAGTCCTCAAAACAGGTCGGCCACTTACTGGTGGACTCAAGGATTCTGCTGCTAGAAGGGCAAGAAGATTGAGGGCTTGAATTGAAAAGGTGCAGACTGGCACCGCTGCCTCCATAGTACGGGGCCCTTATGGTTATAACTTGTAACGTCCTATTATTTCAGACATCTATCCCAAACACATTGCCAACAGTGTGCAGTTTCTTCAGTACTAGTGCCTTCTCATTAACAACTAGCTGAGCCTCTCTCAGTATTAGACTCCCCTCGACCCAAACAAGCACCTGACAGATCGAACCCTGGTACAGGAGCCTCATGGGCTGCACACTAGCACACATCCCAGTGAGCTCCATCGCGGGTATGAAATTGGAGGACCCAGAGGTAATAAAGAATAACCAACTTATGAAATTGGAGGACCCAAAGGTAATAAAGAATAACCAACTTTCCGTGGGACCTCAGACCTCCAGTAAGGCGAAATCCATGTTCCTCCAGCTGGAGTTCTAAAGAAGCTTGGCACTCTTAAGTCTCCAGCAAAGAACCTATTCAGTGACTACTTTAATTCTACCTTGGATTGACTTTATGAACAAAAGCTGTGGAAACCTCCAAATGCCGCTGCAGCAACCTGAGTAAACTTCTGGGAATCGTTTATCCTCTGCTCCTGACACCCTTTGTTGGCCACCAGTTCACAAGCGTATACAGTTTATTCGCATTGTGCATCGTTCCATTCTTAACTCTGTCCCATCTTTCAGTAGAACCTCAAGCTTTTAATCCCTCAGCAAATCATTGTCCCCGAACAAGAAAAGCCGTGGCAGTGTTTTGCTTTTATTCCACCAAGGGTAGCTGGCTCTAGAACTCCATCCTCCAGGAAGATTGGTGGATATTTAGGCAAACTATAGAGCATGTCCTTTTCTAGACTTATTGCTGCTTTCGTTCAGTCCACTGTGTTATTGGGTGGTGGGTCAGGGCAAAAGCTTCACTTTGGTGACAACACCTGCATTACAGAAAATACAGCACAGCATAAGACAGAGGATAAACTGTTTTTGGTGCTAGACAACATGGACGCAAGTTCTTCCCAGTACTAGAAAACAACATGGGCTACCGAGTGTACACCGGGTGCAATATTCTACAGTTCTGTGCATAAACAAGAGGCAGACCTCTTCCCTGTGGAACAGGGACAATGACTCAGAGGACTTAAAACAGGACTAGAGCATCCTGGGTCCCAAAGCTAAACCAGTAGCAGCTCTCACTACTTCAGGCTCCCTCTTTACATAAAACAGAGCAACGTTTTCCTTCACTTAAATATTTTTCTATTTGAGGTGCTTTGAGGCAAAAATGAGTACCATGCTCCAGGTACGATTGCTAGCATCCTCGGTATTGGTTGTTTTGGTACTCAAACACAGGAATGAAAAACCGATTACCAACCATGAAGCATCGTCGAGAGCTTAGGACCCTGGTACTCGGCTTTGTCTTTTTAAGTCAATCTTTCCTTCAAAGTAGAAGGTGAATTTCCTTACCCCAGATGTATATTTAGAGCAGGTTCCAGAAAATGTCCCTGTCTTCCATTTTTTTCAACAAATAAGTAATTCGCAGAAACAAACGGTGAGAGGTCTTATTCTCGACATGAGCAACAGAGGACTGCTAGCGTACTCTAGCATTACTGCTTGAGGCTACTAGCAAGAGCTGCTAAACGTTACAATCCGGGCTGGCAGAGGCCGCAGACAGTGCGGATTGATACCCCACGTTTTGGTTACAGAGCCCACAAGCAATCTCAGCAGGGGACCAACCCATTAATGGCAGGGATCTTAGACATTCCCCAAAGTTTGACTCCCAAATATAAATATTACTTTGGCTTAACAACCCTTTAAACCAGTATAACCCACATCAACCTCAATGAAAATTATTGTGAAACCCTTATTACTGCTTCACTTTACTTCCACGAAACATAATGCAAAAGTGAAACAGTCTTTCACTGTATGATACATTTTCGTTGCCCCTTGCTCGTAGAAATATCATAAATACCTCCTCTTTGATCAACACATTATCAAATGTCCCTCAATGCGCTCAATGGTAAAACATAAATGTTACTTTTTTATTTTTTTTATTTTTTTATTTGGAAAAGAAAGAGAGATAATTAGATTCTTACAATAATTTACCCATAACATAAGACATTGAAAAATGATTACATAATCCAATTAGCCTAGAGAAACAAAGTTTACATTATGTCAGATGGGCAAAGCTTTTGACTTGATCATGCATTAATGGGCCAGGATCCAATCCTGAAGTTGCACGCAATTTTTTTCCCCTTTTTACTAGCCGGTCTCCCTTACGTTCATACAATGCAGCTTCCAAATGATATACAGACAATAATTTGCCCAACCACTGCTGCCATGATGGTGGTCGTGGGTTCAGCCACGCCGAGGAGATGCATAATCGATAAACCGCCATGGCCAGAAAGATAAACGCTCTATGGCGTCCTCTCGGCAACCCCCAGGACCATAATCTCAGGAGTGAGGTCCAGATCAAATCACACTACCCCTTTCAGCACAAGTTGAATGCCATCTTTCAATGTCATCAGTTCCCCACAAGTGGAATACATATGAACAATGTCTGCTCCGTAAGCCCCACATCTTGGGAAGCTTGTCCCTAGTGAACCACCCCACTTGACGAGATGAGCTGGTGTATGATATAAGTCAAACACTGTCTTATAATGTTGTGCTTGCAATGAAGAAGAAAGTAACATAGTATGACCCAGTTCTAATGACATGAGAAAAGTAATACTTCCATCGGCCAGCTTGTCCTTCCACCTCAAAAGTCTACCTGGTGTTCTGCACTTGCCATATGCCCAAATAAATTTCATAACTAGCCGATCCATCTCAAACCGAGAGTTTGTAAAGCTCAGTGGTATAGCGCCGAAAATATACAATAATTTAGGGAGGAGGATCGCTTTAACCATATTGCACCTCCCCATTATAGTCATGTGCAAGTTATTCCATCTATACATATCGTTTTTGGCTTTCATCAGTATTGGATCCAAATTCAAATTACGTTAATTTTACTTGTATAAACTTATAACTGTGATAGTAAAATTTACCACCAAAGTTGCCTGAAAGTGATTCATGATTGGCAAACAGAAGCAACAATTGTGAATAACAGCATTTTTTAACAGATCATACCAAATTAAAGGTTGTGCACAGTAGACTCTAGAAAGCAGCCATCACTCTGGATGGTTCATATAAGATGCCTTTGTGACAAGGTACGTTACTGTCCCACCTACATCAAATTTAGTACTACACTGGAGCAAGATAGGAGCAGTTTGGCAAAGATCAAAATTACAAGAAGGCTATCCTAAACAAGGTCTATTCTTTTTTTGGAGTCCCTACCCACACCTCTTGGTCCTCCAAACAAGAATCATAGTCATCAGAACAAACTATGGCATACACACCGAAGCAGGGGCCTTTTTTTTCTCTTTAGTTACCAATCTGAGGTGGATCAGTGAGTTAAAAAAAAAAAAAGTAGCATTAAAGTGGTGTTTTTTTTTTTCCTCAAAAGAGGGTGGGGCAAGCATCTCTGAGGGTGTGGGTGGGGGAAACAAGACAGGACAGAAGCAACATGGAGGGTGACTGTGGGGGAAAAGCAACACAGAGGTCGGGGATAGAAGCAACTTGGAGGATCGGGGAAGCACACTGGCAAAAGAGAGCAGTGTAGAGCTATAGGAAGAAGCACAGGGGCAAGAGAGCAGTGTGGGGGGAAAGGTGCACACAGGCAAGAGAGGAGATAAAGAGAGCAACACGAGCACAGGTGTGGAGAGAAGCACAAGTGGGACTGGGGGGGGCATGCATATTTGTAACATTCTTAAGCAAAATGGGAAAAAAACAATTCCCTAAAAGAGAGCAGTTGGAAGGACACAAGTAAAGAGGCTATGAACCAGGGGAGGGACAACAGACGAACATGGATAAGGAACACCATCACATGAGAAGCAAGCAAATAAGAGGGACAATATTGGCAAACAATGATAAACAAAGTTGAGGCTATAAGCCAACTGTAAGATCTGGCAAGCTGACATTACGTCTTTTGAAACCAAGAATCGACCTAAAAACTAAAATCTTTAACTGCATTCCTTTAAATAAAATGACTGAGCCCTAAATCACACTAAGTTTTTAAAAAAACCTGAGAAAACTGATCTCCACTCATTTACCTTCTCTTTGTGATCAGTTTGGTCTGTAACTTGCGATTTTGGTGCTCCTGTCCACACTGAAGGTAATCAACCCGAGTGCATCCAGCCTCCACCCCAGGTCAAACAGAACCCATACGGTATCAGTACTCTAATACCCAGAATGGACTCATGCAAAATTGCTAATGGTTATTCTTTAACCTACATGAGTGCTGCAACACCCCCTTGAATTGCTACAGCAGATACTTTAATACCTAAAGTTTATTTCAATGAGGGGCATCTGGTGTGCTTTCGGAGTGGAAGTTTACAATGTTCCTGTAATGCTGTCCAGCTTTATTTGCTTCCAGAGGAAGTTACCACTGAGGCCACCACCTTTGTTACTATAAGGTAACATTGCTTGTGTTTTCTTTGAATCATAATTCTCTACAAAACAAATGAAAATGTTATGGAGAAAGTTGAAAAAGGGATTTCACCTCGTGTACTTAACACATTGTAAGGGCCTAAGTTTTGGCCTGTGGGCAGATTAGGAGGGAGTAGCGAAGAAACAGTGATTTTTTTTTAAATGTTTTTTTTTTTTAGGGTGGAACGCAAAGCACTTTGTCCCTGGTGTAATCTCTCTATAGATTTTTGACCACGCCCATGAGTTTGGTTGGTTCGTGGACTTGCCTCTTACAATTTGCTTCATTTCATTAGTGGAAGGCATGCATCTATCATGTCTTTTCTGGTGTTTAGCCCGCCTCAAGTGCACCGGCCACTACTGAAAACATACAAGGCTTCATGTTTTTTGTATGGTTTCTGGACTACATTTTCTCTTAATTTCGCAGGCAGTGCAATCTTGCTGGGCAGTAGTTGTGCGCTTTGCATGACATCGACCTTGTTACATTGCTAATTCCACTTTTGCCGATACATTTCACTGCGAGGGAACTTCTGTTCCTTTTGTGTGTCTCCGTCATGCTTCATGGTGGTCGTTGGCTCGCTTATGTGAAACTGTATTACTTTTCAGTTTGTGGCAAGAAAAGTCCGGTTAGGAGTTTAAAAAGCGAATAGCTCTAACTCGAGCAAACGCAAGACCCTTTGCATTGCAAATGCTTGATTATAGTGGATCTGTCTGGACAGTGGTCAACCAGTGCTTTCAGTCTCACCCTGGCATGTGAAGCGTGCCACACTGAATAGTAAATCACTAAAATGACAGGTGTAACAGAGCTGACATAACACCCTCAACCCCCAGTGAGGTTACAAGGGAAATACCTCGTACTTTCCTTTGCCCCCCACAGCCTCCTAGTTGCTGTCTAGGGGCTGGGTAAGGGATGGAAACAGAAAGAGTTTTTAGGAGCTCTGTTTTCTTACTGCCCCTGCCGTAATAAACCCTGAGAAGAGGTAACCAAAGATGTGTCACAGGTTGCAGCTTGTGCCTCTGGGTAGCCCTAATTGAAGTCCAAGTGTGCTAGTTTTCCTACTGGTGACCTGCTATGGCTCACCTAGCTTCAAACCATAATTTTACTGAGGTGTCTCTGGGCTGTGCTTGCAGTGCTTCTGGATGGTACAGAAGCGACCCTACTCTGGTGCCAGTGGTAATCCTTAGCTACACATTAACTGCTTGAGAGTGGATTTCATAGGCCCTTCCTTGTTAAGGTCATCACATTAAGTATACAGAATAGGGCATCAATCCCGCCCACATATTTTGCCACGCTGCAATACTGTAATAGGTTGGGTCCGCAGCACTGTGTTTGTAGAATGATCTTGCCCCCTGTGAACCTCACCCAACACGGCCCATGTAGGTCCAACTGCCGCCTCATGAACCATGCACACTGAAAGGCAGGCGCGCAATAGCCATTAGGCTGGAAGGGCTTCAGCCCCGCCCCAGCACCTCATCCCCGGTCAGGTGCCGTGGACTGAGCTAGGGCTGCAGGCCCGTAACAATGGGTATTGCACGCACTGGCCGAACTTAAGGGCCAGATGTAGCAAAGGTTTTGAACATTGCAAACAGCGAATTTCGCTGTTTGCGACGTGAAAAACCCACATCGCGATGCCCAATTCCCGTTTTGCGAGGACTGCGAGTTGCAGATAGGAAGGAGTGTTCCCCTTCCTATTTGTGAGTTGCATCGCATCGCGATGCTGCATTGCTTTGTCACTGCGAACGCGGTAGCAAAGCAATCGCAGTTAACACCAGTGTCCCACTGGTGGTAACCCATTCGCAAAAAGGAAGGGGTCCCAATGGGACCCCTTCCCCTTTGTGAATGGCCTGGAATTTTTTTTTTCAGAGTTTCATTTTTTCATTTTGTAATGCATCACGTTTTCCTTTAAGGAAATCAGGGTGCATTACAACAACAAAAAAACATGGTTTATTTAAAAGCAGTCACAGACATGGTGGTCTGCTTTCTCCAGCAGGCCACCATCCCTGTGAGTGCTGCGAGTCGCAAGGGGGAATATTAATGAGGTGGGCCTTTGCGACCCCCTTGCGAGTCGCATCCTGCATCCTGAATTGCGACTCGCAATTTGCGAGTTGCTCTGACTTGCAATTTGCGAGTCGCAATTCAGGACATACCTACATCTGGCCCTTAATCCCTGGCATTGGCAGTGCAGAAAAAAGCCTCTGTGTTTATGTTTTTTTTCTTTCTTTCTTTTAACAGCTTCCCTTGCCAAGCCCTTTCGTGGCTTAATCGCACATCTCTGCATAACAATGGCGATGAGATGGGCTGGAAAATAGAAAGTTGGTATGAAGTTAAGGCAGACCTCTTCCTCCAGGAATAAACAAAAGGGTTACTGCAAAGCGCTCAAATAAGAAAGGGAATAAGCTCAAACCACAATGGGCATTGCTTCCTTTTCACAGACTGAAGGGTGAGGGGCAGCTGAATTTAAAGTGGAGAGATGATAGATGTAAATACAGTTACCAACTTTTTTCATATAAAATATGGGCACCGATCTTGTATTTCAGTATCAATTTGTGGAAAATTCTGATGTGTGTCTTTTATTTACCAGTTCTGCCTTAGTTAGCTTCAATAATCCTTTAGGGATTATGTTCCTTCCTGGGAAATAGTTTAGGTGCGATTGATGCTTGTATTAACTGTTTAAACCTTTTATTTCAAACAAGAATAAATAGCAGGCTTTTTTAAGGTTCCATGTTTTCTTTTATCGCCATTTTCTTACAGATACCATCCATTTTACTAACAAATTAGCCAAGTGGCACTCCGTATGGGCAAAGTATGTCATGGAGGGAAATACTGATGTCGACAGAGCAGAACCATGAGACAAAGAGCAAGAGGGTCAAGTGGAGAAATGACTGTATGAGGAGCAGAACCAATGATAACAAGTAATATACAGACGGAAAAAGGAAGGACAGAGAAGGGTGTATATTAGAGGTGGGCAAGCCAACAAATTAACAGGGAAGGTAGAGCAAGAGCCAAGCCAAGGGTCTGGCTCGGGTCTTAAAGCCTGTGGGCAAACTGGGCCCTGAAAACATTTGTCATATTAATAAAACAGCAAACATCATGTAAATTATGATAGTCTCTTCAAAATTTGAACAAGTGTATTTCCTTAACATGTGGAAGCTTTTACATTATAGGGCACAGTATAGCACTGCAGTGAAAACTTACCTGTTAAATGTGATAGTTTTGTACAACTGGTAGCCAGAATTCCATATTTGAAAGTGTTTTCAGATACAAAAAAAGAAGGGAAAAGAGTTTTGGCAAAACAAAATATTTGTAGGCAAATGGCTCCTTGTTGCAGTTACCCCCCCACTTTTTGCCTGATATTGATGCTGACTTGACTGAAGTGTGCTGGGACCCTACTAACCAGGCCCCAGTACCAGTGTTCTTTCACTAAAAATGTGCCATTGTTTCCACAATTGGAACTCTCCTGGCACACAGATAAGTCCCTTATAAAAGGTACCAGTGGTACAGAGGGCCCTGTGACCAGAGAAGGTTCCTAAGGGCTGCAGCATGTGTTGTGCCACCCTAAGCGACCCCTCACCTAACACATGCACACTGCCACTGCAGATTGTGTGTGTTGGTTGGGAGAAAAAGGCAAAGTCGACATGGCATCCCCCTCAGGATGCCATGCACACAAAATACTGCCTGTGCCATAGGTAAGTCACCCCTCTAGCAGGCTTTAAAGCCCTAAGGCAGGGTGCACTATACCACAGGTGAGGGCATAGCTGAATGAGCAATATGCCCTTACAGTGTCTAAGTCCATTCTTAGACATTGTAAGTACAGAGTGGCCATATTAAGTAAATGGTCTGGGTGTTTGTCAAAATGGCTACACTGAATACTGGGTAATTTGGTATCAAACTTCTCAGAATAATAAACCCACACTGATGGCAGTGTTGGATTTGTTAAAAAATAGAAAATGAAGACTCTCTTGGGAAAAGTTAGTTTCATCCTCTTTCGCTTGGGGGGGGGGGGTTGTGTAGGACAATGCCACTGTTGGCATGGTTACCCCCTAACTTTTTGCCTATTGTTGATGCTAGTTGTGATGGAAAGTGTGCCGGGACCCTGCTAACCAGGCCCCATCACCAGTGTTTTTTCCCTAAAACGGTATCTTTGTCTCCACAATTGGCACCGCCCTGGCACATAGATAAGTCCCTTGTAGAAGGTACCCCTGGTACCAAGGGCCCTGTGGCCAGGGAAGGTCTCTAAGGGCTGTAGCATGTATTATGCCACCCTAGGGACCCCTCACTCAGCACAGACACACTACCCCACAGCTTGTGTGTGCTGGTGGGGAGAAAAAGACTAAGTCGACATGGCACTCATCTCAGGGTGCCATGCCTACAACCCCACTGCTTGTGGCATTGATAAGTCACCCCTCTAGCAGTCCTTACTGCCCTAAGGCAGGGTGCACTATACCACACGTGAAGGCATAGCTGCATGAGCACTATGCCCCTACAGTGTCTAAGCCAATTCTTAGACATTGTAAGTGCAGCGTAGCCATAATGAGTACATGGTCTGGGAGTTTGTCAAAGAACTCCACTGTTCCATAATGGCTACACTGTATACAGGGAAGTTTGGTATCAAGCTTCTCAGCACAATAAATCCACACTGATGCCAGTGTGGGATTTATTGAGAAATGCACACAGAGGGCATCCTAGAGATGCCCCCTGCATGCCAGCCTAACTGCTATTGCTAGGCTAACCGGTCTTTGCCAGCTTGCCACTTCCAGACTAGTTTGTGGCCACATGGGGTGAGTGCCTTTGTGCACTCTGTGACCAGGAACAAAGCGTGTCCTGGGTGGAGGTGCTTCACACCTCCCCCTGCAGGAACTGTAACACCTGGCGGTGAGCCTCAAAGGCTGAAGCCTGTTGTTACAACGCCCCAGAGCATTCCAGCTAGTGGAGATGGCTGCCCCCTGGACACAGCCCCCACTTTGGGAGGTAAGTTCAGAGGAGATAATGAGAAAAACAAGGAGTCACCCTCCAGCCAGGACAGCCCCTAAGGTGTCCTGAGCTGAGGTGACTCCTTCCTTAGAAAATCCTCCATCTTGCTTTGGAGTATTTCCCCCAGTATGATTAGGGATGTGCCCCCCTCCCCAAAGGGAGGAGGCACAAGGAGGGTGTAGCCACCCTGAGGGGCAGTAGCCATTTGCTACTGCCCTCCAGCCCTAACCACCCCCCTGAATTTAGTATTTAGGGGTGACCCTGAACCCAGGATTTCAGATTTCCTGACGACCTGAAGAAGAATGACTGCAGACCTGAAAGCCCCGCAGAGAAGATGGAGATGACAACTGACTGGGCCCCAGCCCTACCGGCCTGTCTCCAGACCCAAAGAACCTGCAACAGCGACACAGCCAACAAGGATGAGTGACCTCTGCCGACTCAGAGGACTGCCCTGCAACCCAAAGGACCAAGAAACTCCTGTGGACAGTGGCTCTGTCTAAACAACAAAGAAGAAACCATCTTTAAAGGGATTCCAGCACTCACTCCTGAAGTGTGAGTCCTCAACACTCTGCACCCAAGGCCCCCGGCTCATGTCCAGAGAAACCAACACTGCAGCGAGGACCCCCAGGCGACTCCCACGAGGTGGCACCCTGAGACGACCTCCCTGCATCCCCACGGCGACGCCTGCAGAGAGAATCCAGAGGCTCCCCCTGACCGTGAGTGCCCGGTAACAAAGATCCCTATGTCTGGAAGAAGCACTGCACCCGCAGCCCCCAGGCCAGAGAGGAACCAACTACCGGTGCAGGAGTGAACAGCAGGCGGCCCTCCTCTTTTCCCAGTCAGTAGCTCCCCGTGCCCTGCCTGCATTGCCAGAGTGACCCCCGTATCCCTCCATTAATTTCAACACAGAACCCGACACTTACTTTGTACACTGCACCTGGCCGCCCCTGTGCCGCTGAGGGTGTATTTTGTGTGCCTGTTGTGAATACAATTTATGTACTTACTTGAATTCTGAATCTTGTGGTTCTTAAATAAATTTAGAAAATCATATTTTTCTATATAAAAACCTTATGGCCAGGAGTTATGTCAGTGAGTGTGTGTGTGTTCCCATTTATTTCCTGTGTGTGTACAACAAATGCTTAACACTACCCTCTGATAAGCCTACTGCTCGACCACACTACCACAAATAGAGCATTAGTATTATCTATTATAGCCACTTTCAACCTCTAAGGGGAACCCCTGGACTCTGTGCACACTATCTCTCACTTTGAGATAGTATATACAGAGCCAACATCCTACAGAGTGACAATGAAGAAAAGCAATTTTCAGGGTCACCCAATCTGGCCAAGCTGGAATACCACACTCTGTAGGACAGGGTACCACAACTAGTTTTGTCTTGAGCCCCACAAAAGCTTCTGATGAGTCTGGATTCCTTACACAATTGGTGATGCAGAAATACTGATTTGTCCTGCTAACTTGCAGTGCAACAACAAAAGAGAATGTTTCTGGAAGCTAAGAAATGGCTCCCTTAATCACACCTCAAGTACACATTATCATTCCCACCTGCCCTAAAAGTCCTGCACATTAAACAAAAAAAAATGTCTACACTATTGCATCAGCAGAGTGGACATGGGCTGTAGCACTGATAAACTCTGGAAGACCTATGCACTAGTCCCATTACAGGCCAAGATTTGGATCACAACAAAGGAGAAAAACGCAGTTACTTGGTAGACCTTCCACTGTTCTGCCCAAGATGAGAGGGTTTACTGCAACAGAGGTCACACTCCATGAATCCTTAAGCTTGACTGACATCAGTGATTCAGTAAACAGCTCATTGGCAATTGGTGGTGACACAGACATGTCAGAAATCTTCCAAGCAGATGAGATTAGTGGCTGTAGCTGAGTACCTAGGCAAAACAATATCAGGCCATTGCCTGCTCCTCTTTACTTTAGCCTGTGATATGTTGCCCATGAGCATTTCCGCATGAAAACTGATGGCGGCAAAGCTGCAAGATGCAGATTTTCGGGGGACTGGGAGACAAAGTGGACTATAATAGAGAAAATGAAGAGAAATTGGAGATTGCATTAACAGATTAGAAAGTGTTATTAGTTGTCACTAATTTTTCATGAAACTAGAATTACAAGCAGAAATGCCCCATTACACAAGCTAAACCTGTTTAATGTGTAGTAAAATATATTTACCATTTGTTCAGCTAAAATTCCTCGAATGCCGGGCATATTCTTCAATATTTTGGAGGCCCAGTGTGCATTAAAATACACTATCTGCCATATATTGGCCATAAAATGATTCCTAAACACATTACTGCTCCAGTAACTATAACAAGGAGATGTGGCGCTAAGGCCAGAGCTGCCATCTTTGGAACTGGGGAACCATGTTTGAGTTTTAGAATTGCTGAACATCCTGTGATTCTGAACTAATCACAATCTCCCTGTGCCTACAAAACATGAGTGTGACCTTGTGTAATATAACTGGTGATCATGCAAAGCATGCTAATGCATTTAGGTTGGGTTTGCTCTATATAAAACTGCAAAATAAATATCAAGATGACCACAAGCTATTTTTAGCCTGAGACTGAATCTGGTTTGCCTGCAGTGTTTGAGGTGTCAGCCCCTCCCGAAATTTGGGTCTAGTTGCGCTCCTGCTGAAGAGGCATTCTGGAAGCGGTGGAGGGAAGGGGATGTGGTGCTATGGCCACAGCTGCCGACTACGGAACTGGGGAACCAGGTTTGAGTCCGGCTTTAGCTCGACCTACTGTGAATCCAGGCAGATTACCTTATCCCACTGTGCCTACAAATGTGTAATGGAATCCGGTCTCATGTAAAGAACGTCAATGCCCTGGGACTAGTTCGCACTTTACAAAACTGCAACAATTAAATTGGAGCGCTTTTACAGTATGCCACTCTGAGAGAGACATTTAGCATCCCTTGTCAAATTCATGAATGCTACTGGCAGCAAGAAGATGTGACATCCCGACTCCTCCTAATCCCTATCCGTGTCTCTCCCCCACGTTCCCAGCTCCTTGCCTTCCAAATTTCTCCAATATGGCTCCGGATTCTTGGAACGTGCGGCTGGATTTTGCTGAGTCAGCTTCTTGGCCAGGTTGCAGAGCGCTCCTGGTGAGCAGCTGTTATTTCTGGCTCCGCTTGTGCTGCCTCACGCTGACCTTTGACCGCCTGCCTGCCATAAAAATGCATTTCGAGCTGTGAGGTTTTAGGCACTGTTCTCTGTGCTCAGCCATCTGGCTGCAATGTGCAGCATAGAGTTTGAGGCCCCCTCCCCCAACCCGCCCGATCTCATCTGGGAGTGTCTCAAATGGAGGTACTAACTCGCTAGGTCCCACTGGGCCTGAGCTAAGCCGCTTCCAGCTATCCACATGCTTATAGCGGGTGGAGTCCTCATTCATAGCTTAATGTCGAGGGAGAGATTCGCATCTGCATTTTGGCTCGTTATTCTGTGACTTTCTGTCAAGCATAGACTGACACAGCCTTTGCAGTTTCCTTTGTTCTTGTCTGCATGTGGAGTGTAAGTGCGGGTAAAACTGCAGCGCGTCTTAGGCAACAAGATGCATGCATTAGTACTTAGCAGTGATGAATGAATACCAGTGGTCCAGTGCTTGGACAAACCTTTAACCACCTTAGGAGAACAAGAGGTGTCAAAGAATGGGCGTGAATGCCAGGGAACTGACTCCAAACCAGAGTAATGTTCCCATACTGCTTTTATGTGGAAATGGAGAATGTAGAGGCAGTTTATAGCGCTCTCATGTTTCCCAGTTCTCGTCCAGTTCAAGTGTTTTTTATTTGCACTCTCGGACTTGCAGTCACACTGAACAAAGGACAGTCTGCATAGGAGTTCAACTTTGTGCGCAATTATGCACACCGGTCCCAATGGACACCTTTCATCCATCCTTACATGACAAAACATGCAAACAAACATTCCCCACAGAAAGCGCACATGTCCTAAACTGGAAGATAGGGAAGTGACCCCAGGCATAGCAGACAATATGGCCCTTTCTAGAGAAGAACAAATATGCAATCTCCCCAGTGGGATGCAGGGAAAATGTATTTGCGTTTGGACTATTATCATAATTCCCACCTCTAGTCATCCTATAGACTTGAATCAGAGAACAGTAGTCACCATCTTGTATCTTTGGGGTTCACTTTGTGTGGCCTGCTCTCAATACAGGCAAGCAGCACAGTAAAATGTGAATCCCCTTCAGTAACCTTGTAGATTGTCAAATTCACTAGATCAGAGCTTTAGGCTAGAGTAAATGTGCAGGGCAGAGTGGCAAAACTTTCGCAAGCCAAGTCGAGGATAAAGCTTGCCATCAGGCTTCAACAACTGGTTGTCAGAGTATGCTGTGCCGGTAGAACCTAAGACAATTTCTGCAAAATCTTTGCATTTTAGTATTCTAGCTCACAAGTGCATGTGTCAAGTCATCTTTTACCCCTGGTAATTGTTGAAAGAAATCTTTCCTTACATCTGACTTTGAGGATTTTGTTATTTAGTAGGAACTGTTATTATTTGGTTGATCTGGAATGTTGTTTATTGAAGTTTTGTGGGGAAAGGCCTGCTATTCACCTAAATTACAGATTACCTTTCAGCAGGACAGTCTTCTTTTTCATAATAGTCTGTTGCTAATGAGCCAGTTATTTTGACAAGGATGTTAGTCTTCAGAGATTCAATGGAGGAATAAAGTTGGTTGTTGTGACTGAAGCATATTGTGTAATACATGGTTGGTTGCTGGGTTGTCCGTCTGGTTCACCTTTGAGTTAAGGACTCATGTAGCTTCTTTCCTAATATGTAGGGAGCCTGGTTTGTTTTTGTGCATCTCAACTTTCTGTGATATATACTTTACTATGTTTACTTCAACAACACATCTACATTGTGGACATTTACAGATTTACACCTTCACGTCACTCAAAACGTAGGTAAAACAACTTGTAAGATAGATATCATTTAGTAATAATGTTAAAGTACTTTTGTTTAGTTTATAGTCAGGGTTATGATTTGAACCCCAGTAAAAAATTAAAAAAACGATCTAAAATTGATTCAGAGTTAAGATTAAATATAGTGTTAGAATAACGTTACAAACTAGCTTATTATTAGTACTCATTTCAGCGATCTCAGAAGGGTAATAGCTTGAGTGACCCACCAGCATTCAAACTTGATATCATGAGGTCAAACGCAAAGTCCTGGAGTGTATGCATAAATTACTTATGCCAAAATAAAGCAATAACATTTACAGTTACAACTAGGATTAGTAAGTGCTTAATTTGTAGAAGAATGGGTGCCGATTCCCAAAGCTGCGCTCAGAAGCCCACAGCTGGCAATTGTCGGTTTGAATGTGCGCATATACGTGTTCTACATGTGTTATTGAGAGTGAATGTTGGTTGTATGTTTTGAGTTGGGTAATTGCACCTGACGTAGGTGCAGCTTTTGGTTTAGAGTAAAGGAATACTTAGTCTTTCTGTTTGCTGGGATGGGTGCAGTGCTTAATTTGTAAAAGAATGAGTGCTGGTGCCCAAAGCTCTGCTCGGAAGCCTGTGCCCGCTGTTATTAAATGTCAGTGTGCCAAATACCAAGGTTGCGTGGTCTTCTCTCCACCTCAGTCCTCTTAAATCCACAACCAGACACGTCATTTCCCTTTTTTCTCTTTTATAGGTTCCTCATTTTCCCCTTCGTTACGTTTTTCTTTTCTGTTTTTCTCTTTCTGCTTCTTTCCCTTTTGTGTGTTTTTTCCTCTCTTGTTCTGGGGAAATGTCTGATCAGGAAAAATAAGTGCTGATCCCTAAAAATGAGTGCTTGTGGCACCTGCCGGCAACCACCGGCTCAAATTAAGCACTGGGATTAGTATTAAAATATAACTTAAATTAAAAGAAAATGTATTTAATTAAATTATTTTTTGGGCATGTGTTAGGGTTAGGATAACGTTTATAATCATTTTAGTTTAGTCGAATTACATTTATAATTTAAGTAATTGTTTCGGTTATTTTGTTTAAGATTACTTGTATGGCTAGAATTAGAATGACGTTTAAAGTTACTACATGTTCTTCATTACATTAGGTTAAAGTTAGGGTTAGTGTTAATATTAGAGTTTTATTTCATTAACTAGTCGTTTAAATTATTTTCATTAAATTTAGGTTTGAGTAAGGAATCCTATCTTAATAAATTAACAATGTATTTTAATTTACTAAAAAGATTAAATAAACAGCTGCTATTACTGTGAAGTTTAGGAAAGGGGCAAACTAAAGGAAGGACAAAGTTAATGTCATGCCAGTGTTCTAGATAGGTGGCTAAAGTGGGCAGAAGAAAAGGTTGACAAGTAAAGGTATGGCAGAGTCGAAGCAGTGGAAATAGACATAACCTCATGTCTGGTGGATGTCGAGTGGCGCTGTGTGCTGATGGACCAGCAATACTTTGTGCCGAGTGTCTGGTTTCAAGGAACACATTGTTGCAATTTCTGCATGAACACTCGAAGGTTTTCATCCTAACAGAATGCTGTAGCTAGCAGAATGTATTCATTCAAAGCTGCACAGTAAAAGAAAACAAACATTCAGGAAGTCCAACACACCTTTAATGCAAAAATAGTCAGCAAGCATTGAAAATAAGCAAGGCAGTTGAGGTTTCAAAGGAACCCAGATTTGCCTTTCATCATTTAGCACATGTAATGCTAAAATCTATACACAACTAAATGGAAGCAAGAACATGTAATAGAACTGTAACCCGTAGATAGTCACTACTGATCGGGAGCCAGGATCTACTTAAAGAAGAATGGGAGAATAACAAAATGGCAAAATGAGAGTGTGGGCCACTCGGGTAAGGCAGCTTGAACCTGAGTACGGAAACCGTAAAGACAGCGTATAAGCTTTCTGCAGTATTGTAAGATTGCATCATCATTCAGTTGGAACTTAAACCCAATCAGAAAACAAGCAGACTATTACAGGTGCATGGGAGAGTTAAGCACACCTAGCTATCTGGATAAAGTCCACCCGGACATGTTATAGGGGCTCCAAGGAGAGCAGCAAGGGTGGTCTTGATCTCTTCCCCAACATTATGGAGCTGACAGGCGAGACTGGAGTGTTAATGATTTTGGGCCACAGACTAAATTAAGGCCGCAGATCAGTGGGTTGCAGCAGTATTTAACTTGCCATCCCTACCAACATGGACAGCGCCATGATACAACTGTGTAAGACTGGGTAGTAGAAAGTTTGGTGCCACCACACACACTAAGCTGTCTCTCCACAGTCCTTCTGGGTCCCTTAAGCACGCCTGCTTTATTTAGTACTGTTTCTCACTCTGAGGCCGACCCTGAAACAGAAACAGGTCTTTTACGAAGAATACAGGAAACAAATCAGTTTGTATAGCATATATAGCAGGATTAGCAGTACATGACAGGGCAGTCTTTCTGGCAGCTGCATCAGCAAGAGCATTTCTCCAGCACAATTTATCATGAGGATATTGGTGAGCAGTGCATGAAACCACTGTAAATTATTAGCATCCAACAAACTTTGTACACATTGACTGTTTTACAGCGATTCTAGCAGATATTTGAAAATCCTCTTTGCATCCAGAGGAGCCCAAAGTCATGTGCCACTCCAAAGGTATTTGAATCCGTGTACATTTCTATAAACATTTCTTGGCCAGGATACCGGTACGAGTAAGCGCAATGAGTTCAGCGACCAGAGCAGATTTTACTTTGGACAATGAACATCTTCCAACAATTTGATACACAGTGCATATAACAAAACCTGCAACCAGGCCACCTTGACAATTTATAAGACTTGAGCTATCAACAAAATTTATTCACAGTTTTGTATGGGATTGTCCATTAATACAAGGACTGGTGATATGAGCAGTTACAATCGGACAATCATGAGATTCTCTCTCTTGAAGGGTGGGCATCAGAAATGTTGCGTTCAAAGTGGGACTGTGAAGAAGAGTAATATGAGATGCAGACTGTAACACTATCTTGTGCCTAGACAATCTGGCAGTAAAAAGTTGTTGGCTTTGGGTAAAGAAGAGAAGACTAACAGTATGGGGCACAGCAACAATCCTAGTGGTGCTCAGTGCAAAGTACAGTAGGTTCAACAAGATGCTCCACTCTGGAGGCAACAAGGAGATGCACTGTGGTTCCTACACATTAGGAATTGTTCATTGAGATAGGGTGATAAAGCAACAATTTCAGCTCTTACCGTAGATAAATTCATAACAAGTTGCAGGTTCTAAATATCAAGTGATTTATAGTCCATTGAAACTCAAAGATTCAATCTGAATGTGGGGGGAGGTTGTTTGACCCCCGAGCTTAGAAAAAGCTTTTCTTAGTAAATCCAAAGGAACTACTGTTTCTTTTATGGTTTTTCAACAAGATAGGCCGCAGTGGCTATAAAGAAGTGACATGGTGGGAGCCCAGCCATGTCTGAAGCTGAAGGATAGTAGGCTACAGGCTTTTTCTGTTTTTTCTGATTCGCCTTAAAATTAAACCAGTAACCCAACAGCAAAACCATTTCACTCATGGCAATACCGGGAGAAGGGGTTCGTATAATCAAGTACACCAGAGTATTTGCAGCAGTCAGTGCTTGTTTTATTTGTACAAATGCATTTGTAACCTCTTTAGACCACTGCAAGGGTTCAGGGTTGTTTTTTCTGACATAGTCTTGCAGGGTTTTACCATATGAGTTTAGCCCAGGGTCTACTGTACCCAGCCATACCCAAGAAAGTTCGAACTTTGGAGACAGTCATTGAAGGGGACAACTTGCAGATGCCTTCAATGCACTTGGCTGGCAGATGATGATCACTGGCTGTGATTTTGTGATCATAATAATGCACTTCGAGGAAGCAAAACTGCAGTTTCTTCTTTTTGGCCAATCTAGTAAGGAGGTAGAATGAATTGATCTTGAAGTGATCTAAAGTAACAAATGCCAAAAGCAGGTCGCCAACCTGTTGGATCAAAATAGACCAACGTGTCCAGATCTTTCTTTATGGCTTGGGAGGAGATTGACAGAGACTCTCTAAATCCTATTGGGAGCCTTTATCAAGAATGTTGGGACTCTCCAACTGAAAATGCAAAGAGGAACTGACTCTTTTCATGTATGAAGATGGAGAAGAAGACAGAAAAACTGTCCACCACATTGTCATTTGGTGCTTGTGAGGATGCAAGAAAGGATTATGGCAGGGTTGGGACCTCCATGGAAGCTCAGGATAATCATATTTTTAATGGTGCACAGATCTTGTACAAATCTGCACACGTTGAGTTACCTTGATTTCTTGATAATTAAAATCGAGTTATTGCATCTACTGACAATTGCTAGTAAACCCGTTTTTACTATGGTCTGTGGTTGCAGGATCAATCCCTGCCACTGCCTTGGGTTTGAGGGGATACTGAGGGATTAAAGGCAGCTTCCTTTTTAGGTTGAGTTTGATCTTCACGCATTCCATTGAGGCTATAAATCCCCCATCATTGGCCCATGTGGACCACATGTGAAAGGCAGATCAGTTAACTCAGGAGGTAACTGCTTATTGTTCACAATAGGTTGACCATTTATATTCTCACAGAATAAAGCCAGAATCTTGTTCTTTCTAAGCTGGGCTATATTGAGGTAGACACCATGAAGGGTACAGAACACCATGTAACTAAGCCGTCATAAAATATCCCACGCCAACGGATTAGCAGTTGAGGTAGGACTGAGTAAGAAAGCATCTTTATTGGTAATGGCTCCGAGGGAGATAGAGATGGGGCAGAAACATAATGGAGAACTTATTGGTTAGAAATACCGACTGCTATGGAGAAGTCAGAGAGTGTAATTAGGGAAACCGGGAGGTAGTGAGAGGAGAGTGAGTAGCACCGGTGTCGGTAAGGAAAGTGGCGTCCTTACCATTGATTAAACAATCAACATAGGGATGTTCTAAAGCTACTGGAAAGGGGGTGTTCAGTGCAGTGCTGGAACCTCTTGGACTGTCCTTAAACTCAGGATAGGTGTTGTGCTATACCAACTAATGGTCTTTTGTACACTTTAAGAAGTGGGAGGAAGGCGATCCCTATGAACTCAGCAAATGAGTGTATACATGGATGAGCTGAAATCCCCTAATTTGATGTTATGTACTGGCAAGGAAATATGGTACCATGTCATCCTTTGCCCCTTTTTACCAAGGATCAGTGCTTAAACCTGTCCAGTAAGATCTAACGAATAAAAAATATGCCGGTAACAGGATGACCTACGTGTTTCAAAATATCTTCTACTGAGCTAATCAAGGATAGTGTCTGTGGTATATGCCAGATGGGAAGTGATTGCAGAGTATTAAAAAGATGTGGTTATTTGATAAACATTTGCAATTACCATTGTGACAACAGTCTGTGATTTAGTTCTGGGAAGGCAAATTGGGCAGTGGCCGCAAGCTAAGTAGAATCAGATTTTCTTTCTTAGTCAAAGTATTATGGATTTTTTTTTTCACATGCATCCACCCTTTCATTAATTACACCCAGAATAATTGGCAAAGTTGTATTGCTGTATTTTTAGGTCCTGCCTAGTCTCCTTTCCTGGAGCTGGTTCCCTCATCTCCAGGCCTCAGAATGATTTAGAACTGCTTCCTCCAAAGACTCGCCCGTCATTGTAGACTATCAACATAGCCAAAGGAAACCACACTATCACCAAATAAATATATGTCTGGCACTGTTCCCAGGGTCTTTCCTGTATGGGATGCAGCTCTGCTTGGAGTCTCATGCAACACGTTCATTTACAGGTCAAGTAAAAGAGATGGTGAAGGAAAAAGGGGGTGAGGGACAAAGCAGAGCCGGGAGAGGGATAAGTGTGTTGACAATAGTACCTGCATGTTGTGAAAACACAGAGGGCCCATTTAACAAACCAGCATTTGCAAAGCCAATAGATCTCGCCTATACAAGATCAATTGGCTTTGGCAATGTGATTTTGCCATATTGTACACCAATGTGGCTGCTAGTCCGCATGGCTGAATGTTAGTGCTGTGAAGTGTTGTGGAGTGGGGGAGTAGAATGTTGGAGAGTGGATTTGTTGGTGTGGAGATGAGGAAGTAGCCTGTCATAGAGGTGAGTAGAGGGATGTTCCGTGGTTCAGTGGTGTAGTGTTGTAGAGTGCAGTGTTGTGGAGTAAGGTGGAGTGGGTTGGAGTGAATTGAGGTAGTGGTGTGGATTGAAAGGAATGGGGTGGATTGGATTGGGTGGATCGTATGAGTGGATTAGATTGGAGTGGGGTGGAGTAGAGTGGGGTGGATTAGATTGGCCTGGAGTGGGGTGGAATGGATTGGACTGGAGTGAGGTGAGGTGGATTAGATTTGCCTTGAGTGGGGTGGAATGGATTGGACTGAAGTGGGGTAGATTAGACTTGAGTGAGGAGGATTTTATGGGAGTGGGTTGGATGGGATTGGAGTGGGGTGGGCTGAATAGATTGGATTGGATTGGAGTGGGGTAGATTGAACGGGGTGGATTGGGTTGGGTTAGAGTTGAGTAGATTGGATGGAGTGGGGTGGATTGGATGGGATGGGGTGGAATGAAGTGTGGTGGATTGGAATGTGGTGGATTGGAATGTGGTGGTTTGGATTGGAGTAGGGTGGATTGAAATGGGATGGATTGGATTGGGGTAGGGTGGATTGGTTTGGGGTGGGTTGGACTGGGATGAGGTGGGATAGATTGGGGTGGATTGGGGTGGGGTGGACTGGACAGGAGTAGGGTAAACTGGACAGAAGTGGGGTGATCTGTATGGTAGTTGGTTGTATTGGATTGATTGGGGTGGGTTGTTTTGGGGTGGGTGGGATGGACTGGGGTGTTGTGGATTGGAGTGGGGTGGGCTATATATATTATTTTTGGAGTGGGGTGGACTGAACTTGGGTGTGTTGCATTGGATTTGGGTACAGTCGGTGAATTGGAGTAGACTGGCTTAGAATGAAGTAAGGTGGATCGGAGTAGATTGGATTAGGGTGGGGCGGATTGGGGTAAAGTGGGGTGGATTGGTGTGTGGTAGATTGGAGTGGAATAGATTGGGGTGGGGTGGATTGGAGTGGGGTGGATTAGATGGGGTGGATTGGACCAGATTGGTTTGGACTGGAGTAGAATGGACTGAAGTATGGTGGGGTGCAATGGAGTGGGGTGGATCACATTGGATTGGAGTGGGGTGGACAGGAGTGGATTGTATTGAAGTGAAGTGGATTAGATTGGAGTGAGGTGGAATGGTTTGAGTGGATTGGAGTGGGGTTGATTGGGTGGGGTGAATTGCACTGGAGTTCGATGGATTGGAGTGGGGTGTATCGGGGTAGATGAATTGGATTGGTGTGGGTGGATTGGAATGGATTTCGGTGAATTGGATTGGGGTGAGGTGGATTGTAGTAGGAAGGATTGGAGTCCCGTGGGTTGGATTGGGGTGGTTTTCTAGGATTGGGGTGGATTTATTGGAGTGGGGGGTTGGGATGGATTAGCGTGAGGTGGAATTCATTGGGGTGGAATTGGATTGGGGTGCCTTGGACTGGATTTGAGTGGACTCCAATTGAATGGACTGAATTTGAGAGGGGAGGATTGTGGTGAATTGGACTGGAGTGAAGTGGGATGGATTGAGTGGGTGAGGTGGATTAGTGTGGGGTGAATTGGATTGGGTGGATTGGATTGGAATAGGGTAGATTAAGGTAGTTTGGAGTTGATTATATTGGAATATAGTAAGGTGGATTAAGGTGAATTAGATTGGCATGGGATGGATTGTGGTGGGGTGGGTGGATTGGATTGGATTGCAGTGGGGTCGACTGGCTTGTGGTGGAGTGGATTAGATTGGAGTATGGTGGGTTGATAGGAATGGGGAGGATTGGACTGGAGTGGGTGGGTTGGATTGGAGTGGGGTAGATTGGATTGAGTGGGTGGATTGGTGTGGGGTAAAATGGAGTGGAGTGGAGCAGATAGGATTGGAATGGGGTGGATTGGGGTCTACTGCACGATTATTACACATAAGAAAGAAACAATGTCACTTCGCAATATTTAGAACAAGAGAATCACCATCTTTAAGAACAACGCCCACAAGCAAATTAAAAAGAAAACATGAGTGCAAAGTGAGAAAAGAAGACTTAAAAAAAATAAAAGAAAAGAGTTTACTATAGAAAATAAAACTTTACAATTTTGTTTGTCCTGCTGAGCACATTTTTGCCAGTCACATGCCTTCTGTTTGCAGGGCACTAGAAGTTAAAAAGAACAAAATAGTACCCCAATCACATCTTGAGCAGTGGACGGGTACTGATTATTTTGAGTCAATCAGTACTTGGTACCTGCTCCTCGGACAAGAACATAAATGATGATATGCCTGCAGTGACCAATTATGAGGCTGTAAAGAAGAGCGCCACTCAAACCATCAAACAGTAAGCAACAGGCAGACTCCAAGCTCTTTTCTGTTTACAAGTGCGTCTCACAAATGAGACGCATACCCTAGCGCATGCTATTGCAGACTCGGCCCTCAAAAGTAGTAAATCTGCACCCTTTCTAGTATTCCTATGAATGGGTGATGAATTGCTAATTTTGAGATTCACAAACCTTCTCAGTTGTGTACCTGCAAAGCTGCATGATTCCTCCTGGGAAAGTCATGTGACATGTTCCCCAGTCTTTTATTACCCTAATACAGAATTGTACTTTATGTACATCTCTGTCATGGAGAAATACAATCTGAAATGCAACTGCAATTTTGTTTCTGCACTGGAAAATGTTTTTCTCCATGGAGTCTGCTTCTTTTATACCTTCTAAAAGTTTGGATATGGTTTGTTCCACTTTGCACCCTGGAAGACGACTTATTCTAGTCCTTGTTGGAATAAAAGCCCCACCATTTCCAGAGTTGTCAATGGCAACAAAAGTATACATTTGTGAAGGGTAATAAACTTTCAAAGCAAACCTCTTGGTCCACCTATTCTCCACCCTTAGGTGGAGAAATCGTAAGTAGTAGTATAATTTACACGTGTCAGAAATCGTTCTATTAATTCTTGGCAAGTAAAATGGAGCCACTTCCGGCTGTAAACACTTGTTCGTGAGTCGGGCCAAAAGAGAAGAAGAAAGAGAGACATGGGGTGTATGGCGAGGTATGTGGAATAGAATAATGTCTAGTTTTAAGCAGTACACGAAATAAGAAATTTATTGAGGATAGATTTTATTGTGCTTGCATTGTGCAGAAGATGATCCTAGCTGTTGTGCATCCCTCAAGTGCAGACCATTTCAACTTACAGGAAACCATCACTTAGGGAGGAAATTGAAACTGGGAGACACTTGCCTTTTATGATGCCTCTGACATCGCAGGTTTCAGCCTTTGGCCTTGGGATAGGGTGGTGATGGGGCTGCAAACCAACTCCTCCTCACCCGGCATGTTGTAGAGCAATCATCTGAGCACATGGTTGTGTCACACTTGACTCCCCATGGTCCTCAAAACCATCCATTCAGTAGAGACTCCAGCGTTCATCCAGCCTCGTGACTTCCTCTGCTCCAGTTACCACTGTCATCCCTACACCCTGGGTCGAATAGCACAAGGGATGTTGATCAAATGTACAAATCGTAATGAAGAGCACAACACAGTCATTGATACTATGCATTTATCACAAAAATACAAAAGAAGGCATATAGAGATCGAACATTCGTAGTCCCTGAAGATATACATCATAACAAAATATACATCGTAATAGTCAAAATAAAAAGAAGAGAAAATGAAAATGAAAAAGAAAGATGAGAGAATAAGACGGAAGGTACACAAAGAAAGAAAGAAGAAATAGGGGGTGAGGGTGATAGGGGAAGGCGCAATGGAGGTGTAGAGTTGATTTACTGCCCTGTAGAAATAAAAATGACAGAGTGGTAATAATCAGTCCATTATACTACAGCCAGAAAGATGTCCATTGTATGCCAAAGTGATTGTGGACAGGTTTTTATATGTGTACTCCTAAAATAAGTAAACCAAGCCCACCACATATGAAAAGAAACATTGTTCAGAGCCTTTCCAGTCTAACAAGATAACTTTAACTGCCGCCATCAAAAGAAGATTCAATAAGGTCATATCAGATAACCACAAATAGGGACTCAATACATATGGGGCCCAACATGAAAATAGGATAGAGAGAAAATAGAGGTGATCCTGTCATGGACTTCCGCCAAGTAGTTAGAGAAGTGTTTGCAAGTGAGAAACATATATTTAAGGGTACTGGCGGATTCGATACAGTACCAACATAGATTAGAGTTAAGTAGATGTAACTTTAACATTCTAGGTGGTGTCCAATAAAGAAAATGTGTAGTGTAGAAACATGTCTGAGAGAGGGATGGGATAAGTTTATTGCTAAGAAGATTAGAAGAAATATTAGGCCAGCGATCTTTGGCAATTAGGAGTGAGGTGGTTTGACTCTTGTAAGAGTGACGACCATAGTATTTTAAGAGGCGAAGAAGGAATAATCAAAGCACTGCGCAAGGTCTTATATTTTTGACGCTGCATGGCCCCCTTTACTCAATTTTTGGATAAGGAGGAGAATGGCTGAAGGTAACAATGTACCAAGTTTTGAAATCTTTGCTTTCATCTTCAAAAATCTATAAAAGTTAATACTATGAACACTTGGCTTGTAAAAGAGCAAATGAGAGAGGGTGATCCTCTTCCATCAGATCAGATACTAAATTGATACACTTCTCTGCCCACACCGGACCTATATTGGCTGAAATTGTAGTAAATACTTTAATTAGTACATTTTTTTGAATTATTCCATAATGAATGGGGTATGGATTTAGATTGACTAAGAGACAAAGACTTATCCAGAAGTTTGATGGCTCGAATCGTGTCATAGAAGACACAAGAAGAGTGAGGCAAAGCTAAGGAGATCATGGGTAAAGCCGGAGAGAGAATACAGAAACATATGACGATGTTCAATTTAAAGCCAAGGAACCACCATAGAGGTTGAAGTATCTAGTGAACTTACACCCCGGGCTACATAGAAAGCTGTTTGATAATCAGACCAATTTGGCAAATCACATCCTCCAATCAAGCGTGGAAGCTAAATTACTTAAGGTTCATCCTAGGCCTTTTTATGAGCCCACAAGAAATTGGATGCTAATTTATCTAAAGTAGAGAAAAAAATAGAAGACAATTGAACAGAGACCATCATGGTCAAAAATTTCACAAGTGGCATATATTTAGGTGACCATGAAGATTGTTTATCTTCAATTTTATCCAATACTTTCTGTTAATTGGTAGTTATTGAATCCCCCAGATCCTTAGAGCATCATATAACAAGATACTTAAAAAATATATATTTTTATTGCAAATAAAACAGAGACACTGTCAGTGAAAACAATACACTGTAGTAGCACAACACTGCCATACAAATCTAAGCTCTCCTCAGCCCGTCAAATCTCCCCTTCCTTCCACCCACCTCCAAATAATTCACAAGGTAGCAGTTGAGCTCCGGTGTTCCCGGTACCCAGCATCAAATTCAGTACTCTTAGTAGGGGCACACAGCCCACCCCGATAGTTCCATTTCTCCCAACTTTTGACCAGTTTCTTTGGACAGCCCCTGTCCTCATAGACTACTCTCTCCGCAAGCATGCACCAGACCATGTCTTTCTTCCAATCGTCCAGTTGCATTGCCAACTGGGCCCTCCATAACTGTGCAATATAGCGCATCACCACCATAAATCCCACCGTCATCCATATTTTGTCTATTCGGGGAAGGTCGGTCGCATCCCAGACATTCAATAAGCATCCCTTTGCAGAAACCCCATTCACACATGCAGCCACCGATGCCTAGTACTGCTGAATTATTGAATAGCTCCATAACATGTGGAAAAACGTTCCTGCTTGGCCACAGTTCCTATGACACAATGCAGTTGATGCTCTGCTCATCTTTACCATATTAGTACATGCATAGAATTTTTGTTTGCACCTGTCAGAATCGGGGAAACATCCCGAACCACGACTCCAGAAGAAGGAAGTCATGAACAACGAAAGCGGAACAACGCTTTCGTTAACCACAACTTCGTTCTTCTGTGCTTAACCACACGTGCTGAACAACGCACATGCGTGGTTAAGACACAGAAGGGAGTCGGCTTCTGAGGAGGACACGGTCAGGTAAGTGGGGCTGGAACCATTTTAGGGGAGGGGATTGGAGTATTTTTTGTTTTTGGGGGTTGAGTGGTTGGGGTAGTTTAGGTTTTGGGGGGTCACTGTAGTTTTAAGGGCGGGAGTGGGGGGGGGTCGGGGTATTTTTAATTTTTAGGGGTGGGGCTGGGGGGTCAGGGTAGCTTAGGTTTTAGGGAGGTGGGGGGGTCAGGTTAGTTTTAGGGGTGGGGGTCAGGGTATTTCTAGTTTTAGTGGCGGGGTGGGGGTAGTTTAGTTTAGGTTTTGGTAGGTGTGGGGGGTCGCAGTAGTTTTAGGGGTGGGGCGGCTTATTTTTAGTTTTTGGGGATGGGGGGTCGGGGTAGCTTAGGTTTTAGGGGGTGTGGGGGGGGTCGCAGTAGTTTTAGGGGCGGGCGTAGTTTAAGTTTTAGGGGTCGGGGTAGTGGGGTAGGGGTAGAATTGTTTTTAGGGGTGGGGGGTTGGGGTACGATTGTTTTAGGGGTGGGGGGCTCATGCTGGAACCATGCATGCCGTTCCACGCATGCCTTTACCAGGAATGGCTTTACAACAAAAAATCGTTTTGTGGTAAAGGCATGTGTGGTAACAACGCGGTCGTTGTTCCGACCCCGTTGTTTAGGCATGCGTGGTTCCAGCATTCGTGGTTCTGACTTACATTCGTAAATCTTATCCTTATTACCACCTCAGTAGAGGATGCCAGGATCTCAGGCCACTCATTGTTCTCTAGACACTCAAGGTCCCGCTCCCTTCATTTAAGTAGACAAGCCAGGGCATTGAGTGAATTATTAATCAGCATAGGGTAGGTAAGGGAGATTGCCTGTCTGCGCATATGGGTCAGTCAACAGCCTCTTTTCTAGCGGCAATGATTTGGGAATCTTCTCTCCCTTTGGCCCCGCTGTCTGCAATGCATGACAGATAGTGATAGGTTTCAGTGGGTGACAATTGGTATTTGTTCAGCATTTCACATAGGTCGCCCACTCCTGATAGGCCAATTGAATCCTATTGTCAAAGTTTTGTTACATCCCCAGTGTGTCCATTTGTTCAGTATTCCACAGGGGTGTGGCCTATATAATCCTACAACGCCAGCCCAAAGCATTCAGGGGGTGATTCTCACCCTGGCGGGCGGCGGAGGCCGCCCGCCAGCGTTCCCCCCTCCAAAATACCGCTCCGCGGTCGAAAGACCGCTGAGGGTATTTTGGCTTTTGCACTGGGCTGGCGGGCGACCGCCAAAAGGCCGCCCGCCAGCCCAGTGCAAAACACCCTTCCCACGAGGACGCCGGCTCAGAATTGAGCCGGCGGAGTGGGAAGGTGCGACGGGTGCAGTGGCACCCGTCGCGTATTTCAGTGTCTGCAAAGCAGACACTGAAATACAAAGTGGGGCCCTCTTACGGGGGTCCCTGCAGTGCCCATGCCATTGGCATGGGCACTGCAGGGGCCCCCAGGGGCCCCACAACACCCCATGCCGCCATCTTGTTCCTGGCGGCATGGGCACTGCAGGGGCCCCCAGGGGCCCCATGACACCCCATACCGCCATCCTGTTCCTGGCGGGCGAACCGCCAGGAACAGGATGGCGGTATGGAGTGTCAGAATCCATGGAGGATTCATTTGGGCAGCGGAAAACCGGCGGGAGACCGCTGGTTTTCCGCATCTGACCGTGGCCAAACCGCCGCGGTCAGAATGCCCTGCGGGGCACCGCCAGCCTGTTGGCGGTGCTCCCGCCAACCCTGGCCCCGGCGGTCCATGACCGCCGGGGTCAGAATGACCCCCTCAGTGTTTTGTGCCAGAGGGTGAGTGTAACTTTGATTGGGCTCGGGAAAGATGTGGTGTGTGCCCCATCATAGATGGCCCTGAGGTACCCCCGGGTTGCATGACCTGCCTGTCCATGCTATACACTAGCTTCTTCATGGGGAGATGGACCCAGTGATTGATAACAATGAGCTATGCTGCCCAATAGTATTTTTGTATATCAGGCAGCGCTATTCTGCTGTCTTTCCAGTCTCTCGTCAGTTTATTTGTCGTTATTCGTGCAGGGCCTCCATCCCAGAGTAGTGTAGGGGTTCTGCTCTTGATCTCCTGGGAATAGGATATCAGGACAGGGTATGGTGTATTTTGAAGTGCATAGAGGAAGCGGGGTAATGCCATCATTCTAAATGGAGCAACATTCCCAAGAAACAACAGGGGCTGGGCTCCCTTTGTTGGACTTCCCTTTGGAAGCGCATCAAAGCAGGCTCCAGGTTGCGAGTATATAAGATGTCTGGGTCTGCAGTAACATAGATCCCCAGGTAGTGAAACCCATCATCGATGATGTGAGCCGCGCAGTCTCTAGGGATACATGGTGCGTGACCACAAAGGAGATAAATTATGGACTTATTCCAGTTGATGGTGTAGCCAGAATATCGATGGAACAGAGTGAGTATGTGGAGGATTTTATCAAGTGTAGGATCTGGATCCGGGACAAAGCGAAGAATGTATGCTGCATAGACAGATATCATGTCTTCCCAGTCCTCAGTCCACCACAGTCCTTTAATCAAGGGGTCACACCTAATCCAGGCCACCAGTGGCTCCAAGACCAGGGCAAAGATCAAGGGGGAGAGTGGGCTTTCCTTTCCCATCCCACATTGGAGCCAGGACACTGGAGATATATTTCCATTTACTGTCACTTGGAACAGGGGCTCAGTGTAGAGGAGCCGTATCCATGTTAGGAAACATGGGCCAAAGCACATCTTGATCAGGACTTGAAACATAAGTGGCCACTAAATTGTGTTAAAAGCCATACGAGCATCTAGCAAGAACACAAGGGCATTTTCAGTCATCACAGCTGCGTGGCCGAGAACTTCATCCAGTCGACCTAGATTAAGAGAGGTGCTTCTCCCTGGCATGCATCCAGATTTGTCCGGATGGACCAACGTCTTGACTACTCGAACCAGCCAAAAATATAATTGAATATTTTATCTTGTGGTCTCTCAGGGCCCTTGTGACTTCCAGAAAGCTGCAGCACATTTATTTAACTTTGAGCGTGAAGTCCATAAAAAATGTGATAGTGGCGTTCTTGTAGGTAAGTGGCGGATGCTACAGGCCACCTGGAGTATGACGTGTTGATCACTGTAGTTGAAAATACAGGCTATTATTGGGTAGGGTGGAGCTCCCGGCCTTAGCTGGGAGCTAGGAACATGATGGGCACACTCCACTGAAAAGTACTTGGAAAGACTACGTGGCTGTAGCATCTTTAGAATGAGTTCTTCCACAAGTATGTCAACCTTTGGCCCCACTGAGTGTACGGGGACTCCGAGTATGCAATTATTATTAAACCATGAGCGGCTTTCATAGTCTTCTAGCCTTGCTTCCAAAGTTTTGGTAACTGTACGCAGCTTGCTGACTTAAGCCTTCAGGGCCTTTGTGTCCCACTGTAGGGCTTTAGTAGAGTCTTCTACCTCCTTCATTCATGTGCCAATGTTGCGGAGGTCCATGACCTCTGTCGTAACCAAGTTGATTCTGGTCCTTAAGGATGTACATACGCTCTGAATCGATGCCATTATGTCATGGATTGTAAGTGTCTCACTCTCTGGGAAAACTTGGTCTGTGGGGTCGTGCATGTCCTGGGTCTCCCCCCCCCCGAACAGCCACCTCTTTGAGGAGAGTGTATTTATCAAGTTTTGTTTGACGAGCCCTCTGCACTTCTCTCCATACCGTCATTGTTCTTGCATTGGACTACATTGCGGGTGGCCCCTGCTGGCTCGGGTGCTAGGGAGGGGAGGATGAAGGGGCTGCCTCAGTACTCACCGCCGCCTGCCTGTGGTCACTTGAGACACGCCATGTGGCCTGTCAGGTTTCCTGGTACTTGTCCCCCAGCCCCCCATGTTCTTAGTGCGGCAGTTGCAAACATTAAATCAAGAAAGTGTCACAAAGATTACCATGCTCTCCCTTCAAGGCACTATATCGATGTTACATGCCAGGGGGGAGCGGATTAAAGTTAATCGCAGGTACATTCAGTAACATCAGGTTATATGGCCATGCGCTTGGTTGGTTTCTCCTGCAGTGGCTCCCAAAGATGAGGCCCGGCCAAGTGGCAGCAGTGAGGGATTACGGGTCGTCACTTCTCACCTCCCTGCTCTTCTCAGCGATTCCCATCAGGGTCCTGGGGCCTAGAAAGCACCTCATCCCTGCTCAATTGGGAAGAGGAGGGTCACATAGGTTCAGTCTTGTAGTGGCCCAGCGGGGCACTCCTCAGCAGGGACTATGGCGGGCCTCTTCTTTCTGATAGATCTTGGTGGCTCTTACTAGCTTTTCTTTCGGGCAGCAGCGCGGCTCACACCGCTCCAGGTCTTCTCTCCGTGTGGGCCAACACGCATTGCTCCGCTGCAGACACAGGGCCTCGCACTGGGCTTCGGCCCGTCCTGGCAGTCCTTGGTGGGCTGCTCCACATATGCCTCCGCTGCCGCTTGACATGAGCCTCCTCAGCTGGCCTGTCCTTCCGACGCGTTCGCACATCCTCAGTCAGCCGTGCGGCATCCCTTGCATGCCAGTGATTATTTCTTGGGCCTCGAAAAAGTGAGGTGTCTGTTGGATTTCACCAGGAATTGTCCTGTGCAATGACCAAGCTACGGCCCTGATCCAGTTCTGATGTCTGACAGATGGTTAACAAAGGGAGCACCGCCAATAGGATTGCGTGTTTGTCAGGCCCAGAGGAGAAAAATAGATAGGGCCTTCTAGAAAATGCAGAAAAGGGGCACAGCACAGAGTTTCGCCTCAGCACTTTCTTTAGTCTCTTCCAACTACTTTTCATTAAAATCGGAGAGAGGACTGGGGCATGTGGATAGGTCTCTTGTTTGGCAGCTTCCTCTAATAAACTTTTACAATCCTAAAACCACGTTCTAATACTAGATGAGAGAGACCGAAAGGAAAAAAGGTGAGGATAACCTAAGATATAAACCACATTATATTGTTTAGTGAATTTCAGGAGTATCCTTATGTTGCAAAGACCCTAAGTCACTCCTGCATCGTGATGCATATATGCTCATTATGTTAGCACTTTTGTCATTATCTACTGTCTGTGTTTTTTTTTTTTGGCCGAGTCTGTGCCACATCAGCAAAGAAGCATTTTATTTTTTCATTTTTGCCTATGTGGCTCAGCATTGGCAAAGCAAAAATGTCACACAGCATCACTAAAAGGGAGTCCTGTTGTATTTGGCAATATTTGTTTGTACAAGCCACTGCCTCCCGCTGTTAATTTTTTGGAATCACATTTACCTTAAAAAATGCTTTCCACGAAAGCTCTACGGGATGAACATGTTAATAAAATAATTGGTTTATCAGCTTTAATAAATAATTCTGTAGCATAAATGTGAGATAGTACTGTCGAACATACATGTGAAAGACTGCATGCCGCAAACAAGCAGTTAGATTCCAGGTGCTCAGGCAGTGAAACATAGTTATGCTTACCTTCTCTTTAAAAAATCATCTTGCAGTTGTGTACAAACTAGGAGGAGAGGGGCGATGAAATCATCAGTCCCTGTTCCAAAACCAGTAGCAGAGCACTGGAAAAAAGTAGGCTCTACATGTTTTTCATTAGTCAATGAATGACTCACCTGTCATAGGAAGGACATGAAGGTTCTTTTTGACAAAAATGAGTTTTGTTATACAGAAGTCGCCGTTTATTCCATAGAGAACATCTCCATTAAAGGCCGTCGGAAGCAAATTATTGTGAGACACTAATAACGTCTTGATTAGTTGCATAAAATTAATTTAAGTACAGAATGCAAAATAGTATTTTAGGGCTTTCTCTCTGTTTATTTAGGTTGTTCTGGGAAGACGAAGCAAAGACAGCTGATTAGGCCTGAAAACTAGATGTAATGTTTTGAACAGTGTGATAAATGCAAAACAAAAAAGCAATGGCAAAGCCAATTGATCTTGCCTTTATAATGAGTCTGCCAAGCTGTTGGCTTTGCCATTGCTTTTCTGTAAATGATTGTTTAGAAAAAGTAAAATTAAAAAATAAGACTGGAGAAAAAGCACACGCATATCTTATGGTATCTCAGAATAGTACATTGAAATCAGTTTTCAATATTTAAATGTCATGGTATATAGTTCAATACTTTTCACTCAGCAAACTCCTGAACATAATTTAATACGAATATGTGTCAGAAGATAAGGGAAATGTTTGCCATGGCCTAAGGTTACAGCCATTTAGTCTTCTGCAGTAGCTGAGAGAGCATATTTATGCCCCCCCCAGGAGAAGTATCATGCTAAGTACTCCTTCTGCCTCTGCTGCTAGCTGAGTGACTGCAAATGCCGATTACTCCAGCACCGTAAAACCCTTTGTGTAACAAAGGTTGTGCTTTCATGCAAAATGGGAATGCAGGAGATAAAACAAAACTACACTTAAAATCTGCTTTTCAGCCTCACTCCAGCAAAAATATCCCTGCTGCTCTGCTTTTACAGATCAGTTTGGAGGGGTTGGGAGCCGCACAGTGCAGAGGTATCTGAGAGAATAAAACCACACATGAGGCAGAGAGCTAGAAACGTATGCAATCCATGGAGTGCTGAATCAGAATAAAAAAAGTAGTTCCCTAAATGTGAGCAACAGAAAGATACAAGTCAGCCAATCAAAAGGTTCATAAAGAGGATATGCTCTGGGGGAGGGCCAAACAATTGAAGACGGCAGCAGATCGTCAAATAAGAAGCAATCAAATGAGGGAGACAAATCCAATTAATGGTAAGCAATGAGCAGGCTGTAAGCCCACTGTACATTCACAATAGATTATTTGCAACTGGACAGCATGGATCAACCTAATGCAAAGCTCCCCAAGTCAATGTAAAGATGAGAAAGATAATTCAGGGTTGAGAAAGTATGTCCAAAAAAGCATCAAAGAAATAGGTGCAGCATTGAAAGTTAATACATATTATACATCCAAAGGTTAGGCAATCCAGCCTGAAATTAAATCATTTTATTAAGAAAGCGCTTTTAGAGGGGATGCCCATTCTGTTTTAAAACTTTGCCCCTTTATCGCTCATGTGTTCACTCTCTACCACTGAGAGGCAAAAAATGAGGCGTGTTGCTGAAAGAGGAGAAAAAAGTTCCAATAGACCATTTAAAGATGATAAATACATAAAAAGGAAAATGGTGTCCTGTAGACTTATGCCGACCTCATTTCCCTTTCCTTTTCATTAAAATGTGTGTGCCACAAAGCAGCAAACAAGACAACTTATTTTCCCAGCCACCAGTGAAATTAAAACTTAATCATCAGCATGCCAAAGGCAGAACATCTTCATTAATTGTGAAGCTGAGCCTAGTTTGAATATTTTTGATGAATGCATGTAATGTTGAAATGTATTTATTTTGTGATGTAGGTTCTTCATTCTGTACTTTTCTTGGTGTGTTTCAGATCCGGACTCCTTCCTCATCTTCAGTAATGACGGACAAGGCTGCTTGGAGGTAAGAGACAGCAAAATCCAAACCACAAAAACCTGCAACAGCAGCTCTTTGGCCCAGCAATGGCTGTGGGTCTCCCGGGGACGTCTCTTCAACATTGGCGCAATGCAGTGTCTCTGGCTCCCACTACCTGTTAACGGAACAACCCTGACATCAGCGGTCACATATGAGTGTGACCACGAGGCGTTCAACGTGATGCGGCGCTGCAAGACTATGGAGGACCAGCTCTCCCAGATCCTGAACTCCATGGTTGGGAACTCCTCACCAGCTGCAGTGAAGGAAGGCCAATTGTGGATCCATGGCACAAACTCTAGCATTTGTTCCAAAGTTTATTCAGGTAAAAGGACAACCTATTTTTAAACTGCTCTCACGCTAGCTCCTCACTCGCACTCTGTTGGTTATGATCACTACTGAAGAATGTATTGATCACATTAATCCAGGAAAACTAGGGTCCGCAGAGAGGGGTGGAGTCCATAATGTTAAGGGATGTATAGCACTATGTAAACCCTATGCCCAAATTGTGTCCAGTTCTGAATGCCACATGTCCTTAGTGTTTCCGGGACTGTAGAAAAAAAATCTGGGGCAGTGATGTGCCACATTTCTTGCAATGGAAAGGTGCAAGAAATAAAAGCCTATTTTATCATTGCGTGTAATGTAAAATCCTCCAATTTCTGAAAGATGTGTTAAATCTTTAGTAGGGTCCAGCAGTGGACTTTCCTATACGGCAGGCGCTGTATAGTGGAACAATTCAACCTGCGAATTGTGCACCAAATTCAGCACTTCCTCCTTAAATCTGTGGATTTGTCAATACCAGGGACACATGAACGGAAGGTGTGTTTAGGGACGGCTAGGCTAGGGCAGCCCTTAATAGGAAAGTGTTGGGTGCACAGTGGGATGTAGGACACCAGGGGATCCATGGGTGTGCTGGTATAGACTGCGTTACTGGCCATAGTAATGTGAAACGATAGAATCGCATGACGATGCTCCCATTAGTTAACTGGATTTTGTAATTTACAGTTTCACGGCCTACTTTAACATGCTTGCAGTATTGTTTTCTGAAAATAATAGTTTAGTGCACTGCACAAATTTACTACCTTCGACTCGCAGAAGTGTAATAAAAAAAAGTTGGACAGTTACGTTTGGAGTATATTTCTAAGTTTTTTAAAATTATTATCCAGCTATTTCAGGAGTTATCAACTGTCATGGATTTTCTTGTGTGCTCAAATGCATCCGCATTTCTTCATTTAGAATTGTACCCAGGTGAGCAGTTCTGAGCGCAGAAATGGAACACAAATATGAATTTACTCATTTAACTTTTTTATAATATCTATTTCTCCGTGAGACAATGTGTTCCTTTTATTTAAACTCGTCGCTTACAGCCCATGAAATAAGGCGTGGTGTTGCAGTCCCTACCCTAGAAACGAGCTTAAACTGCTGCAGGAGTAGATTTGAATGAATTGCATAAGTGGGAAACTATCGGCAAATTGTTGGTGACTACCAAGAAACATACATGTTAGTGTTCGTTCTTTAACAGGTGGGCTCATCAAGCCCAATCCACCATCAGCCCAATCCACCACAAACACTGGATCTGCAAATTTATTAAATTAACGATACTAGTGAAACTTCAGTATGAACACATCACACTTGCAAGGGTAAAACCTTATTTTGAAATTAGCTCCCTAAGCAATAAGTAGTAATGTGTCCGTCACTAATGGGCGGTGTTTTTTGTTCTTACTGAGACCCTACCCTAAACCGTTTTATGTTATTTACATTTATGATGCCCATTCTGTTTTAAAACTTTGCCCCCTTATCGCTCATGTGTTCACTCTCAGCCATGAACAGCATCAGAACTCATCAGGGAGCTTGGTTTGCGCTACATAAAAGTCCATAAATTGATAAAAACCTGCATAAAACACCATCAATACCAGTGCCCTTAACATTAGGGCCTAATGTGCAGAAAGCTACAATGGCAATGCATCTGTGAGAAGCTCTATTTTGTATGGTGCTAGCAATTCCTGATTCAATATCAGCAGACAAACATGTTGAATGAGCTAGTTCTAGAATGTGCCTTTGTTTTTCAGAAAACCAAACTGGTTTTTGAAAATTCTTCTGATTTTTAAATGAAAAGCTTAAGCTTTTAATACAAAATTTGACCAAACAAAAAATGTTCATGATGAACAGCAATGACAATTGTATAATACCACATAGTACACCCTAAGTTGTCTCTTGAGTGTTGCAAGGCAGGTAAAGGACGTAATCCAATATTGTTCCCTAAATGAAATGGCTGAGGCGAGGCAAAAGCAAAGCAGATTCTGTAGTATCTTCTTTAATAGATGGACCCACGACCTCAGCGATCACCAGCCTCATCTGAAGTGTCCAGGCAACTGTTAAGTGCCCACACGTTCCAGAATCAGACTAATGCTCGGAGCAATCTAAATTCCATACAGTCAAACGCTAACAATTAAATTCAAACAATAACTTGTACTTACATAAGAGTAAACGTTATAAACAAGTAATTAATACTGGAATGTGCATATTGGTGGAAGCTGACCTGGTGTGTGGTGGACACTTATGGTGTTGGCACCTTACACCAGGCCCAGGCGACCCCTATTAGTGTATGTAGGCAGTGTCAAGGAAGCCAGGCTCTCTCGAGGCAGCTGTGGATGAGCAGCCAAGACTTATCTAGGAGACATGAAAGCTTATGCAATACCACAATAGTCACACAGCAACTTATCACACATAAAAGAAACCATACAGTGTTACAAAAATAAAGGTACTTTATCATAGTAGCACCACACTAGATTACTTATAAGTAGTCCCCCAACTGGAGGTAAGTACACACTACATATATACAAAATAATACTTAGGAATTGGCACAAGAAACAAGCATTAGAAAGAATTAGTGAAAAAAGTAAGGGCCCTAGGGGAAGACCAAACCATATACTAAAATAGTGGAATGTGAGGTAAAGTCTCCCACCCTAGGATATGGAGTAGTCAGAGGGGAGCTGGAAGAACTAGGGACCTCGAGAGGTGAGTACCTAAGTGACCCCAGCGACCAGGAGAGCAGGGGTAAGTACCCGGTTTTCCCAAGAACGAACAAGAGGACTTAGAAAATGGATTGTGCAAGAACAGGACGAGAACAGAGGAGTCCAAAGGTGGATTCTGGAAGAAGAGGACCTGCAGAAGAAGGGGACAGACTCCAGTCCACAATGGAGTGTCAAGTCGGGGCAGGAGCCACTACCCACCCTTTCTGTGGAGGAGGATCCAGGTGGATGGGGGAAGAGGAAGACCAATGTGGAGTTCAAGAGCTGAAAAGGAGTCCTTGGAGCAGTGCAGATGGTGTCCCACGTTGGTCGTCGGGTTGCAGATGGTCTGTGGTTTAGCGATTTGCCAACAGGCCTTGGCAAATGCAAGAATAAGCAAAAGAAGAGTTGCAAGGCTGAAGAGGACCTGCAAGGTCCAGAGGACTCTACCCTTGGAGGGGAGTCCGGGCTGACCCTCAGCAGTCGGGAGAGCCAGCATAAGCAGTTTCAGCCCCCACAGGCAACCCACTGGCAGCAGCCACAGTAAGTTGCAGTGAGGACCAATCCGCACACCTGGAGAGGAGTCCCACGTCGCTGGAGGAGCAGAGAGGAGAGTATCCTTGGCAGGATGAAGTGCTGGAGGCTGGGGCTACTCAGTCTGTAGATCCATTGGAGCAGGAGAAAACAATGCACATCGAATCTGGGGACTCACCCGCAAGGGAGTCCCCAAATAGCCCTAAAAGGGGGTTTGGTCACCTTGTACTCAGATGCTCCCACGGGCTTCTGCACAACTTGGTTTCAAGATGGAAGAATCTAGTGGCCACCTGGAGATCTGGGTGCCAACCCTGGGGTGGTGATTTACGGGGGAGTGGTCACTCCCCTTTCCTTTGTCCAGTTTCACGTGGGTCCCTGGACTGGTGCAAACTGTTTTTTGCAATGAGGGCACCAAATGTGCCCTTCAAGGCAGCCACATTTTGCATGCTGCAGCCCATGGGAGAACCCTGGTGTCCTAATGCCCTGGGTACCTAAGTAGCATATACTTGGGACTTATAAGGGGATACCAGTATGCCAATTGTGGAGTGCACAAAATCCTAGGTAACCACTTTTGGAGTGAGAAAGCACAGTCACTGGGGGTCCTGTTAGCAGGATCCCAGTGAAAACAGTCTAAGCACACTGATAGGCAAAAAGTGGGGGTAACCATGCCAAATATAGGGTTCTTTCCTACACATATTACATCAAGCTTGAATAATTGATCTTAATATTATCCAACTCAGGGTAATCATTGTATTGAATATGAAAGATTGGGGTTCGAACCAGTGTTATTGAGGTCTAGAGCAAGATCTTAGCGCTTTGTAGCGTCCTTGCATGTGACATCATTACAATAAATTCACTTTGCTTCGTCTTTGATGTAACGTAGCGGAGTGGAGGGAGGGGACTCCTGTGAACACGTGGCTGGTGTCTGTCAGCCAGGTGTGCTTACACGTTACACGAAACGGGCCAGATGTATTGAGTACTGGAAGAATCATTTCAGCTAGCCTGATTTTGGACAGGCTAACTGAAATATAAAGAGTAGAACAGTTGCATAGTTTAGGAAAGCACCTAGCCGACACTATAAAAATAATAGATGCTTTTCCAAAATTAAAATATTGTGTTTAAACTTTTTTTAATGAAATTCCATTTTCATGAAGTAGCCTTCTTTTTGAGGGTTGCATGTTTTCTTAAAATGCAGCATATTATTTGTGTGTTGTTTGCAGAGCGGATTTGCTCTTGATTTCTGAAACCTTTCCTTTGGCGTTTGGTACACTGTCCAAAGAATTAAGATTTTATGCAGCACAGTAAAATCAAGGCCACTTTGTTCTGTCGGTGTTTAGTACAGTGGTTAGAGCCCACAATAGAGGTATTTGAGTCTATTGTGATTGTTTCTGCCCCAGTCTTAATCTGTGACTAACTGCGCCTCACCCATTGGCCGCGCCCTGGGAGAAATTTCCTAATTCCTCTCAGGTTGGCGATCTTGATGAATCACATTATTCCTCTACCTGTGAAATTCGAAGGCTAGGGAATGTGGGGATCCACTTCATGGCCACCAGATTTTTACATCTTTGTAAAAGCAGTTTCAAGCTATTCTCCATAAGCAGAATTGGAGAGATTATTCTGCCAACCCACTGGAAATGTCAAGATGACATTCTCTGTAGTGAGATTAAATAAAATTCAAAGTAATCCAATCCACTTCTGCCATGGTTCACTGGCTGACTGCCGTTTCAGCCTTGCCATTATACCTACTGTAACCATTGTTTCCATTGGCCAGAGTTGATATTCCAAGTACATTTCAAGTAATGGGAGAGCTGGAGCTAATGTAATGACAAATTGAGGTAATAGGTTGGTATTGTGAAATAAAACCTGTTCATGCACCAGTCAGTGTCTCAAATGGTCTATTGACAAAATAAACATTAATAATGTGATTCACAGATACAACTGCCTGGCACTCTCCCCCTGCCCCCCGTGGTAGTTCATAGACCAAGCTGGTGGGCTGAAGGCAGGACTCAAATTTATACCATATTGTACACAAGTTTAGAGTAATAACCACATGGAAAATTCTTATACTGAACACAAGCAGGTGCTTAGCCTGAGATCATGGCAACAGAAAGGGAAGGCCTATAGACGGTAACAGAAATGTAAACATTTTCGGTTGACCAAGCTCTCTTCAGTTCTTTGCTTCTCAGGAGCCAAGATCTTTCCTCAAATGATGTTTAAGTTGACATATTTGCCCATCTAGGTAATTGTGTGCAATCCAATCCACCTTTATAGTCTGACACTCAGTCATTGCTGCCATCCAAGGATTATCCTAGCAAAGTGCACATTTGTGTGGTCCAAGGACAAATACATTTTTGTTGATCACCTGAATCCTTGGTGATCAGACTCCTTCCTACATTGGAAGGGGCCTGTTCCACATGTGAGACACAATATAAGTACGTTTTTCCACCGGTTCTAGTCTGTTTCATTCTGGTAATAGTCAGTGCCAAAGCCAACCACAACAGAGAGTCTGAGCTGCCTGGCACATGTATGATATATGTTTGTAATTAGGGGACTTGTGGGCAGCTATATGGGTGTAGGTGATTTATGCTTTACCACACAGGTTAGGGCTATGTAGGAAATGTAGTATATGGCTTGTCCTTGGTGTCTCGATACATGACCCTGCTGTTGAAATATGCTGTGCCTTAAAATGACAGGTTTGCTTCTGCAGACCCCCCAGGGCCTACAGGTTCCATTCTGTACCCTCAAAAGGATAAAGAAACTTTGGTGATATCCTATTCAGTGAAGGGTGTGTTAATCTTTCTCAGCAATTTATAGATTTGAGAAGCCTTAGCTTAACTGTTTGCGACTCCACTGAGAGTGTAGAATAACGTCAAACTCCTCATGTTTTTACTTTGGAAAAGGTAGGGATTGAATGGTTGACAGTCAGTTCAAAGGATGTAGATTTTTAAATTAATGACATGCTAGTGCAAGAGGTAACGTGCAAGAGTTCAATTTGAAAGTAATTTCAGCTTCTACAGTCAAGCCTTATCCGTTTATGGATACGACTATCAATCTTCTGAATCTTTGAAGAGCCACCACTCAAGATGGAGTGTGAAAATCTGAGCACAAGGCCTGGTGTTTTTCCCTCAACCAATGAAGAGATCTACATGCAGGTAGAAAAACAGCAAACATTGACAAGACCCCTGCTGGAGCGACCCTTGGGACCTAGCTTGTGTGAATCTCATACTTGACAATCTGACCTCCGCAGTCTTGATAATCTATTATCTGATAAGCTGGCTACCCATAGTGATGTGCCTGCATATCAAATGATGCCATTGCGGCAACAGCGTAATTAAAGCAGATTGATTTTGATCGAGGCATTCAGCACTTAACAATGTTTAAAGAGCTGTTTCTAGTCAATAAACTGGTTCAACAACTGATTGCCAGTGACCTGGTTTACATATAGAGCTATGTCATAACTACATTGTGTACAATATTTAAAATAAATAGAATCAGTGCAATGTGTTGATTGCCTTGGAGTTGGTGGGATTGCACTGCGTATTTTTTAGCAAGGGACCAAATGCAGGATTCACAGAATTAGTGGTCACATTCACCATTTGACTTTGTGCATCTAATTCAAATTCTGACGAGAGATTGTAGGGAAAATGACACACAGTGTACAGGCAAAGAAGCAATGATTTTGACATAGGATGGACACAGTCGGTAGTAGCTGAGCCAATATTTTTCTGTTTTGGTATTGAAAAGTTTGAATCCCATTGCCTGCTCCTTTGAAGATGACTTGGTGGGTGGTCGATGTTCAGGCGTTTGCAGAGATGGGAGCAGGTTCTTTAGAGCTGTGATTAGTTTAATTCATGTAGTTGAACTATTTAATTATTTTAACTCTTTGAACTTACTCAAACTATAACTGATGCCTAAGGCTTTATCGTTTTAGCCTTTTTTGCACTTTATAAAAACCTTTCTTTGTATATCTGAATCTGAGGCTAAACCAGTCTTGAATGTGTCTGTTTAATTGAGGAGGTGCTTCAAGATAGAACTGTGAAATAAACAGGGACCGATGCAAGTTATACATTTTGGACTTCATGAGAAGTGAAGAAGCTGTCCTAGAAGTATCTCCTTAATTACACAACTTTCATGTTTATTCACGGCTTTTCATATTCCTTCCCAGGCTTCATAGCAAGTCTGAATGAGTGATTGGGGCTCAGCTTCACCTGAGAGGTATAAACCATGTTTAATTTGCACAAAAGTATCATGTAACCCTCTCAAACTCCAAATTTGTTTAGACTGATCCTTATCCACTAGCATTCCTCTAATTTGGTTTACGTGATAGTGCATACTCAGCACATTTAACAACCAGATAAATGCCTTAATTTGTGGTTCATCTTAAAAAGAACTATCATTGCAAAAAAAGTAACACAAGGTAATAAACTTAGTTTATTTTTTACTTTTGTGTAGCACCCAGTTTGTTTCTCAGCACTTTCTGATTGCTTGTTGTGAGACCGGAGATGAGCTACGTCTTACTCCTTGTATTAGCCAAACAGGTAATTTTTTTAAAGATCCAAAATTTGATTCAATTAGTTTTCAATTTTGAAAGCTCGCTACTGTCATGGCAGAATTAAAAATCTGAAGGCCCAAATCAGCCAATTTAACTGGCAAGGTCATATATGAATCCCGTATTAACAAATTGAATGGGGTAATTCTGTTACGAGACATGTTGTAGCTTTGTAGGGCAGGTTCTATTTAGATTAGCTGCGATTAGAAGGGCAAGACTGCAAGCCCTGTCCTGTGACTGGCTGAAATACAAAGCACAGTATGAGGAAATTTGCGCACTGTAGTAAGGTGGTGGACACATTTTGCTCTCATTAAATATATCAGATCTTTGAAATTTAGCTCCAACGTCATTCTAGCTTTTGTCATTGGGGACTATTTCACTAAAACGTTTTAGAGACTTTAATGCATCATCTCAGAGAAGAATGTTTCCCTTAACAGCGAGTGCAGTGCAGTACAGCCTAGTAGGGTTAAATCCTTCCATTCACTTTGGAACAGCGTCTGTCGTGCCTGCAGCAAATTAATGTGGCTTCTTTTCCTCTGAGCTTATTGCATTTGCAAGGAGTTTACTAACTACTTCCAGACCTCTGCAATTGTAATTAAGGAGCTTTGATAAATATGTTTTATGAGTATACCATGAAGTTACATGTACCTAATTTTTACAGAAAGCATTTCTCATGCTCTTTTCTGCACGTGTTAAGGATAGCACTACCCCCCTAACTCGGAAAGCTTCTGCACAGTGTCTGTTAATGAATGTGTCTCCTTTTGTTTATTCGCCATAGACACCTACACCATCCAAGGTAATTCCCACGGCAGACCGTGTGCCATCCCCTTCAAGTATGACAACCGGTGGTTCTATGGTTGCACCAGCATTGGACGTGAAGACGGGCACCTCTGGTGTGCAACGACGGTGGATTACGGCAAAGACGAGAAATGGGGATTCTGTCCTGTGAGGAGTAAGTACCATCCCAAGTCCACGTTTGGGTTGTGAGCAGTCTCTCGGTGTTTTAACCAACAATTGATTTTTAAGGTCCTTTTAAAGGTACTTTTGAATAAATTCATATTACTAGCGTTTAGTGTCTACATTGACCAATTGAAGCCCCTGCAATTGTGGTGTAGAGATGTGCATGTACATGCAAGGTGTCCTTTTGTGAATATGTGGCAGGTGTAAATTGAACAATTCTCCCATGCATCCGTACTTTGCAGCCGAAAACTACTTTGTAAGTTAGGCCGTTGGTGTTACGACGTTAGTTGTGATGTAATCAGACGCAGAGAACCACTGCTTTATGCATTCTGATCATTTTGTGTTGATGGTATACAGTCCTTGTAACACACATTGTCAACAGCAGAAGATCCAGATGTGTGCTTGTATTAAAAAATGTTTGTGTACTGAGTATAACAATATGTTTTGTGTTGTATTTATGTAAAGCTTTGCGTGTGTAAGGCAGCTATTTATAAAGAGGACCAGGGCTTAACACAAAGAAGACAACGGTTGTTTTTAAGATAATCTTCTAAATTATAGTGTACGAGCAGAAATAGATCTGGTGGGCTAGTAGAATGTAGTGTGTTGCAATAGGAATGAAATGGGCAGATTTCATGCACCAGCCTTTTCTCACAGAAGTTTCTATAGCACTTCTGTGTATTACAAACGGTGCAGCACATTTATTGTAATCTTTCCAAGAAATGTGATCTTAAACGTTTTTACAAGTCTGTTGACTTTTATGTGGGAATATATCTTTTGTGCTCCACAAGTTAGTAGAAAATGCAGAAGCAAAGTAATGTGCTTGGATTTCTTTAAGATCTTTCACGATGTTCAACTTAGGAGACTTGTGAGTTGGTTCCATTGCCCCATTAGGTGGATTTTCGGTTTGTATATGGATCAGCAACAGAAGCCAAGAAACTTAAGGCCTTATTTATATTTTGGCGGATGGGGTGCTCCTTCAAAATGTGACAAGATATCCCATCCACTGTATTATAAAACCGATAGGCTACAATGCACTTGCAATAAATACACTGAGCGGAACATCCGCTACGTCTATGATTCAGAAATACATCCACCAAACTCTAAGTGAGGCTTACTGTGTTGCGGAGAGGGTCAGCAGTAAGTAATAATAGGATGGCACTAGAGGCTGTAATGTTCACTGACTTTATCATTGACATTCCAAATGCACCGGAAGGGAACATGCTTCCCTTTTATGATGATACTAATGGCACGGTTCTGACTGTTGCAGATTCTGGGTGTAAATTGAGCAACTGCTAATTACTGCATGAAGTGACCCTATTTTAATCCAGTTCTGAGTTGGTACAACTTGAGAAGTGGAATTACATTCTATTTGATTACACCAAGTCTGTAAATCAGAGTTGTGTGCGGTATGTCCCCATCATTTGTGGCTGATTTAACCTGAGGCAAATTGACTGAGCTCCCATGTTGGCTACAATTTGCGTCTAATTTGAAATCTTGTTCAGATACCAAATGTACTGCAAGTAGGTTATTGTGAAAGTCTTGGTTCCAGAGGTAGCAACGTAAGTTTAATACAGCCAAGTGCAAAGTTTATTCTTGTGTGGAAACCCTGGGCAGTTGGAAGGTGATACTGGAGGCCAGCAGGCATCAGAGGGTCTTCTCGAATGACACTAAAATTTTGCGTGTTTGCATGCCCTGCTACTCGCTGGTGCAATGTTACACATCTCCTGGCTTACACTAAATATATGCCTTTGCCTCATTGATGCAGAATACTGGAAAAAGCTGACATTCATCGCCATTTTGGAGGCCTCAGCGAGAGGGAAGATATAATAAAATGAAAATATGATGAGTAGAATTAAAGTTGAGGAGTTGAGGATTTTCTAGCTGTGCTGAGGATCTGGGACACCTGGTCATGGGATGAGACCTGTGGACACTGGGGAGATGTTGGGGGGGGAGGGGATTAAAGATCGTCTAGCCCTTTCCCTTACTATGCAGGCAGTATGCTTGACTTTAAGCACTATGTGATGGCAGCTCACTCCAACAATATTTTGTCGACCTTTCGATGACAGACTTGAATAAGTATATTACAGAAAAAATATCTGCTATTGCAAGGGTAGAGGACCTGAGTTATTGATGGTTATGTTCTGTTTTAAGGCCCATGTGGCATGGACGTGATGTAGAATTGTGATATCTCTTTGTCACTCTCTGGTGCCTGTGGTGTCCTGCCGGACATATAATTATGCCCGCCATGCCCTGAGGACTGTCTCTCCCGCTCACCCCACACCCGTCCACCACAGGCATCACAAGCTATGTGAGCCTGCTAATAAAAGGGGCCAGGCGCAACTCAGACCTTTAAAAGTGGTGGGGCGTAACCCGTGGCTCGAATTCCAAAGAGCTTTTTCTTGAAGGTTTCTCTCACACTTCCATGCACTGAGTTTACTCTTTCACTCTGACTTACTCACTCTCACTTGGTCTCACTAATTCACACAGTATCACTCATTCTACTCTGGCCCACTCTGTCTCACTCAGTCCCACTCATTCTCACTCATTCTGAATTACTCAGCTTACTGTGACTCAGTCTCACACACAGTAACACTCAGTTACACTCACTGTCATTCTCCCTCACTCTCACATTTATTCTGACACATATTGGTCTTTACTGTCACTCATTCTTACTCACTTTAACTCAATCCTTCACTGACTTGCATGCTCCTGTCCCTGCAGCCACCTGCTGTACTGACCAGCCCCGGGGAGAGATCTGTAAAAGGGCGTAGAGTGCTGCAGCTAGCACAGTGCGCCTTCAACACCTGAGACACCTATGCACTGCCAAGAAGCTGACCCCACCCGCATCTACAGCACCTCCAAGGTCAATGAAACCGTGCCTACCAGAGAACGTGTGCTAGCATCAGTGAAACAAGAATGGGCAACCTCACCAGCTTCTTCCACAGCTGCACTGCCCTCAGCCATGTGACAGAGAAATGGGACAGCCGGGACAGCAGTGGCGCAGAAGCATAGCGAGAAGTGTGCCGCCGGGCGCACTGACTACCAGATGATGCCCCACCCATAGGCGAGACGAGCGTGGCTCAGCCTGCAGCTGCATCCATGGTGGGTGTCACTGTTGGACCTGGCCTTTTTTAAAGGGTTATCTTGCAAACGTTTTGCCTTCCTCCTCCTATTTTTCTGACCTTTTTTTGTGGCTTTAGGACTCAGAGCACTCTCACTGCTGATCAGTGCTAAAGTGGTTGTGCTGTCCCTTTTGAACTTGGTATGATTGGCTTACACCTGATTGCCACAATTAATTTACCTGTACGTCCCTTGTACAATGGTATCCTTAATTAATTTACCTGTACGTCCCTTGTACAGTGGTATCCTTAATTAATTTACCTGTACATCCCTTGTACAGTGGTATCCTTATACCCAGGGCCTGTAAGTTAAATGCTACTAATGGGCCTGGAGCGCAGCTTGCGCCACCCACAGAAGTAGCTTTTCAAACCTGTCTCAGGCCTGCCACTACCAGGCCTGGTGTGCGGTTTTCTGCCACATTGACTTGGCAAGTCAAATCACTTGTCAAGGCCTAAACGTCATTTTTACTACACCAAAATCACCCCTAAGGTAGGCTCTAGGTAGCCCTAAGGGCAGAGTGCTGTGTATGTAAAAAAAAGTAGGGCATATGTCTTTATGTACTACATGTCCTAGTAGTGACAAACAGCCTATTTAGTTTCTCAGTACTGTGAGCGCTGTTCCTCTCATAGGATGCATTGGAAATGCCCTAACATATGTCTAAGTGGTATTGTCTGATCTATGAGGGATGGTGTAGGCATGTTTGGTATGGTTGGAATAGAAGTGAGAAATGCTGCTTACTGGTGTAGATGGAGTGTCCATTACCATTCTAGAAATGCCACTTTGATAAAGTCAGCATTTCTCTGTGCTTATGACTGGTGTTTTGCAGCTTGACTCCAATCCACATCCGGGGCAGAGTGGCATCTGGGCTTTGTGCATACTTTTCAGACAGCCTATACACAGGGAGGGTGGAGTTGTAACAAGAGTGCATCTGCATACTGAATGGCTTTTCTGGGTTGGGAGAGGTAGAGGCGGGGCACACCTGCATCTGTAAAGGCTGGGCCCTGGTCTCACATAAAGGGCTGTTTACCCCCTACTGATGCCTGGAGCCAGTGCTGTAGGAGAAAGGGTACATTCCTGAAACCAGTTAGTGCTGGTTGGGACCTCCCCTCCCCCTTTTGTGGAGGCTGCGCAAAATGAGTATAAGTACAGGGTGCTGGTCCTCACATTTTTAGACACTAATGGACTGACCACAGGATGCTGCAGGCAGGACTTGCCAGGAACCGCCTTGGGACTGCTCTGCTGTTGTGCTGACCTATAACCTGCTAGATCACTGAGAGGGACTGCTACTGCCTTTTGAACCCTTGTGATGGCCTGCTTCCTTGGGCCCTGCAGCCCTGTGCCCCCATTGCTGTCTCCAGGGGCTGGGTGGTGTGCTTCCCTTACTCCTGCACTCCTATTCATACAGCATGAGGGAAGTGTTCTATTCTTTTCTCTTGTAAAGTGCATGAAGGGTGCTCTATGATGTATTCTCCAGTGGAAAGGAGAGCTCTACAGTTGCTTGTTACGGCACGTGAAGAGCGCTTTATTTTTTATATACTGCCATCTTGGGCACGAGGTGTTGGGTGTCCTCCCCCCTCCCCCATGACGTAGGAGTGGGCGCAAGGAACTGAAAACACTAGTGCAGACATGGTATGGCACTGCAGGGGCCCCCAGGGCCCTCACCGCCGCGGCCCAAGCCGCAACACAAACTGACACCAGCTCCCCTGAAGGTGCCAGGAGCTGGGGAGGCTATGAATACCTGCCTGCCGGGCAGGGGGGCGGTTATCACTGCTGGTGAGAAAGGAGGAAGGAGCTGCGTGCCCCCAAGACAGGAGGCTCGTGCAGCTGAGTTGCGGTGTTCAGTGGCAAGGCGGAGCCAGCTGGAGCCGCCCAGCTCTCTCCTCATCACACCAGAGAACCAGGAGAGGCTATCCCGTGCCCACGAAAGTTGTGGACTGGGTGTGGGGGCCTTGTGCCAGGAGGACCTATTGTTCCCAAAGTGGGGAGGCCAGGGGAGGTCTCCCCAGCCATTAAAGTAGGTGAGTGGGCCTCCTTTTACCTTCGACCTGAGATTGCAATCCCATGAGAGGGGCTTGATATTCAAAGATCAGCCAGTGAGGCATTATTGAGTTTGGCAGCAAAAGTACAGCTGGAGGATTGGGGGAGAACCTTGACATAGGTCCCGAGCCTGACTAGCTGCCTCAATTATTGCAAACACTATAAAAGAAGCACCGACGCGCTGTAGCCTTTTTATAGGAAATGATTCAAGGTGATTCCTACCCTCCATGCTATACCTGTTGGTTTTCCCATCCTATGACCTGATGGTAGTTGCATGTAGTGCCAACCAAGTTGGGGGAACACGTATATTTCCAGGAACTCCTTGGTATGCATTACAAGGGGTGCTTATATGCATACCAAGAAGTGTTCCTGACCTGTGCAATCTAATAACCTTTCTCTTTTTGTACTCACTACAATGTTGTAGCATGGTGCTACTTGTTCAGTGCTGGCATTTTACAGGATATGCGCTATACTGTCTCTTCTCTTATATTCTTGTGCCAGATAGACTGTTTCATTTAATGTGCGCTCATGATGATGTCTTGGCATTTCTGATATGTTTATCCGGAATGTGCATTTTAGTGCTTGACATGTGTCTTTTTGGTGATACGGACAACCTGACTACTACTAGTGTTGCAGAATACCAGAATGCTGTTTACCTGGCTATGGCTTGCTTTCTCAGGGAGTACTAGTAACCTGTGATGTTTGAACAACTGCTTGTGTAGCAGGGTATTACTGAATACATGTCATGTTTGGTCTAATGATTTATGTGCAATACAGTTTATTTTTTATTCTATATAACTTGTTGTAGCGTTTTCTTTGAGGCGTATTTATTGTGTCATGTGTGTTGAGCAAACACTTTACACATTGCCTCTGCGATAAGCATGACTGCTCGTGCCAAGCTACCAAGGGCCTGAGCAGGGGTTATATTGGGTGTGTAGCTCTCTAGCCCGGACTAGAATGGTAGGTTCTGCCTGGCCGAGGTGGTTAATCGAGCCAACCAGAAACCCCATTTTTAACAGTCACCACCCTGCAGCTATTCATACAGAGCCCGCGAGGAAAGCCATGGCCCATAGCACTAGAAAGGCAGCTGTGTCCCTTTTTTGAAGTGGCCACACTAAGTGACTTGTATGCGGTGGCCCCGACTGGGGCTAACGTTGTTAGAAGACGAACCGCACTGCCACACCTGAATTGCAAGCCCCCCGTCTGTATCTCCATCCCCCTTGTGGCCCGCAGTTACAGAGACAGTGACACAGCGAGGAAGGAGTAGACAGTGCCACCTAGTGGCCACATGCTGCTCCGTACCCCAGCCCCCAGAGGGAGCACACACGTTTGAATTACCACAGAAGGAAAAGGGAGTATCTGATGCAAGCAGACACATACTCCAGCACAAACCATCGCAAAGTTCGGAGGTGTCGAGAGTGGCCCTCTGTCCCCTGGTGTCCCCAGAGACTGAGTTTACCAAGTACCAGAGCTCCGGTGAGGAGAAGCTGTGACGGGCGAAGAGAGTACAGCACGCCCCATAGTGGTCTCCTGCCGCCAACCCATGCTGCCAGGAGCCAGCAACAACAGTGATATAGCCCACCACGGCTCTGCCGCACGCCCTCAGGTGAACGACTGCCTCCACAGGCTTAACTGTGCACACAGGAGAAACAGACTGGTAAACTGGAACGAGACCTAGTGAGGCAAGCCCTCTGAGAAGCACACCTGAGACTGATCGAAGAGTGCTGTATGCCCCATGGTGGTGAACGGCTGCCACCAGAAGTTGCCTGGGCTGAGAGGAGAAACTGACTGTAGGAAGTTGGCTCTGTATGCACTATTTCAAAGTAAGGAATAGTATGCACAGAGTCCAAGGGTTCCCCTTAGAGGTAAGATAGTGGCAAAAAGAGATAATACTAATGCTCTATTTTGTGGTAGTGTGGTCGAGCAGTAGGCTTATCAAAGGAGTAGTGTTAAGCATTTGTTGTACATACACAAGCAATAAATGAGGAACACACACTCAAAGACAATTCCAGGCCAATAGGTTTTTGTATAGAAAAATATCTTTCTTAGTTTATTTTAAGAACCACAGGTTTAAATTTTACATGTAATACTTCAAATGAAAGGTATTGCAGGTAGGTACTTTAGGAACTTTGAATAATCAAAATAGCATACACAGTTTTCAAATAAATCACATATAGCTATTTTAAAACTGGACACTGCAATTTTCAACAGTTCCTGGGGGGAGTAAGAGTTAGTTAGTTTTTGCAGGTAAGTAAACCACCTACGGGGTTCAAGTTTGGGTCCAAGGTAGCCCACCGTTGGGGGTTCAGAGCAACCCCAAAGTTACCACACCAGCAGCTCAGGGCCGGTCAGGTGCAGAGGTCAAAGTGGTGCCCAAAACGCATAGGCTTCAATGGAGAAGGGGGTGCCCCGGTTCCAGTCTGCCAGCAGGTAAGTACCCGCGTCTTCGGAGGGCAGACCAGGGGGGTTTTGTAGGGCACCGGGGGGGACACAAGTTAGCACAGAAAGTACACCCTCAGCAGCACGGGGCGGCAGGGTGCAGTGTACAAACACGCGTCGGGTTTTCAATAGGTTTCAATGGGAGACCAAGGGGTCTCTTCAGCGATGCAGGCAGGTATTGGGGGGGCTCCTCGGGGTAGCCACCACCTGGACAAGGGAGAGGGCCTGCTGGGGGTCACTCCTGCACTGGAGTTCCGATCCTTCCGGTCCTGGGGGCTGCGGGTGCAGAGTCTTTACCAGGCGTTGGGATCTGGGAGACAGGCAGTCGCGGTCAGGGGGAGCCTCGGGATTCCCTCTGCAGGCGTCGCTGTGGGGGCTCAAGGGGGACAACTCTGGCTACTCACGGTCTCGCAGTCGCCGGGGGATCCTCCCTGAAGCGTTGTTTCTCCACAAGTCGAGCCGGGGGCATCGGGTGCAGTGTAGCAAGTCTCACGCTTCCGGCGGGAAATGCAGTTGTTTTAAAGTTGCAGTCTTGGGTGAACAGAGCCGCTGTCCTCGGGAGTTTCTTGGTCCTTCTAGAGCAGGGCAATCCTCTGAGGATTCAGAGGTCGCTGGTCCCTGGGGAGAGCGTCGCTGGAGCAGTGTCTTTAGAAGGGGGGGAGACAGGCCGGTAGAGCTGGGGTCAAAGCAGTTGGTGTCTCCGTCTTCTCTGCAGAGTTTTTCAGGTTAGCAGTCCACTTCGTCTTAGGTTGCAGGAATCTCAGTTCCTAGGTTCAGGGGTACGCCTAAATACAGAATTTAGGGGTGTGTTTAGGTCTGGGAGGGCAGTAGCCAATGGCTACTAGCCCTGAGGGTGGCTACACCCTCTTTGTGCCTCCTCCCAAGGGGAGGGGGTCACATTCCTATCCCTATTGGGGGAATCCTCCATCTGCAAGATGGAGGATTTCTAAAAGTCAGAGTCACCTCAGCTCAGGTTGCCTTAGGGGCTGACCTGACTGGCCAGTGACTCCTCCTTGTTTTTCTCATTATCTCCTCCGGCCTTGCTGCCAAAAGTGGGGCCGTGGCCGGAGGGGGCGGGCAACTCCACTAGCTGGAGTGCCCTGTGGTGCTGTAACAAAGGGGGTGAGCCTTTGAGGCTCACCGCCAGGTGTTACAGTTCCTGCAGGGGGAGGTGTGAAGCACCTCCACCCAGTACAGGCTTTGTTACTAGCCACAGAGTGACAAAGGCACTCTCCCCATGTGGCCAGCAACATGTCTCTAGTGTGGCAGGCTGCTAAAACCAGTCAGCCTACACGGGTAGTTGGTTAAGGTTTCGCGGGGCACCTCTAAGGTGCCCTCTGGGGTGTATGTTACAATAAAATGTACACTGGCATCAGTGTGCATTTATTGTGCTGAGAAGTTTGATACCAAACTTCCCAGTGTTCAGTGTAGCCATTATGGTGCTGTGGAGTTTGTGTATTACAGACTCCCAGACCATATACTCTTATGGCTACCCTGCACTTACAATGTCTAAGGTTTTGCTTAGACACTGTAGGGGCACAGTGCTCATGCACTGGTGCCCTCACCTATGGTATAGTGTACCCTGCCTTAGGGCTGTAAGGCCTGCTAGAGGGGTGACTTATCTATACTGCATATGCAGTGTGAGGTTGGCATGGCACCCTGAGGGGAGTGCCATGTCGACTTACTCATTTTGTCCTCACCAGCACACACAAGCTGGGAAGCAGTGTGTCTGTGCTGAGTGAGGGGTCCCCAGGGTGGCATAAGATATGCTGCAGCCCTTAGAGACCTTCCCTGGCATCAGGGCCCTTGGTACCAGGGGTACCAGTTACAAGGGACTTACCTGGATGCCAGGGTGTGCCAATTGTGAAAACAAAAGTACAGGTTAGGGAAAGAACACTGGTGCTGGGGCCTGGTTAGCAGGCCTCAGCACACTTTCAAATCAAAACTTAGCATCAGCAAAGGCAAAAAGTCAGGGGGTAACCATGCCAAGGAGGCATTTCCTTACACTGACTCTCACTCTTGCTGTTAAGGTGAAGGAGATAAACTTGTGTCCCCCTGGTGGCAGGTGGCCACCACTGCAAGAGAGTGATAGGTAATACTTGCCACCCCAGCACTTAATGGCCACCATTGGCCCATCAATGAGTGTGTCAGACAGAGTGACCAACTCTGCCAAGTGCGCACGACCTTAAGCAGGATCAAGCACCAGAACAGCGCAGCCTCGAGGCGCAAGCACTGTGCCCTCGGCCGAAGAGGAGGTGGAAGGGAGGTTACTCACCAACCAAGCACCAAGGAGATCCTGGAGGAGGGGCCCCATATGGCCCAAATGTAGGGAGGTCGTCGTATGCACTAGCACTGCCCCACAGCGGACAAGAGACTGTTCAGGGAGTGTCCCGGCTCCATCTACACAGTGTTCATGCCCAGACTCATCTAGTTAAATTATGTACACATGCTGTGATTCCCAGGTGCTCCCAACTGCACCTGTCCACTTATCCAGTACTGCCCTGTGGACTGCCTTAAGAGACTGAAAGACTCAGTGGTGTTTTGCTTATTTGACTTATTCATTCCCACAGATTGGACTTGTTGTTTTTTTTTCTTTCAAGAAAGTTCCCCACACCCACTCACCACAGGCATCACAAGTGACGTGAGCCTGCTAATAAAAGGGGACAGGTGCACGTGCTCAAGGCCATTTGTATGTACAGTATAGATGTGTCCTTGTCATCCTTCCACCTGCATGCCGGCCTTTGGACCACCATACCACAGTGCCTTTGATGATGGCACTCTCAGTGTCCTTTCTCATCACAGTGTTGTTTTCGCTCTCTTGCGCTTTTACCCAAGCTTGATTTTTAACTTGTCAAACAGCAGTAAGTCATTAGAAATCCACCAATGTTAGTACAATGGTGCCCTCCAGAACCTCGAGTCAGGAAGAACTTCCCATCTGGGCTAAATATAAGCCTAATCGCTTTCAATGGAAGAGCATGGCCACTGACCCGTTGACTGGCCCTTACTGTGGTCTTGTATCTTTTGTTTACCTTTCCTAAATCATTCACTCCGTCCTCTCCAAATAGCCATAAGTGATCAAGGTGATCAAGGTTTAATAAATGAGGAGATATGCTGACCTTGACACTGTGGAGCCAGGTTCCAGCTTTGGTTCAACATCCTGTGATTCTAGAAAATCACTTAATTTCCTCATGCTTAAAAAAAATCGGACTTTGTATAATATAATCTGGTGCTCATGTAAAATGATCTGATGCCTTTGGGAGACATTCATGCTACATTAAACTGTAAAAATAAATAAATAATGGTCTGATATGTGTGACAGGGAAGACATACTCACTCTACCATCCCCTAACCCAACCCCATCTGCAGTAAGTGTGCAGAATACACTCCAAATGCTGAAAGTCGCTAACCCCTAGGAGTGATCTGATGTTTCCTGTCTTTGGAATCTCTTAAAAAAAAGAGAGATAATCTTTGTTCCATAACTCCAAGAGAGGCCATATAGTGCAGCAACACGGCTGCTGTGCAGCATGGGTAATTTTTAAATTTTTTTTTTTTAAGTGCTATGACTCAACTAGCGTTGACTACATCATACCATTTTTTTCCCTCCCACCATGCTGCTCAACAGCCACGCTGCTGTACAACCTGGCTAAAAGACTTTGACAAAGCCAGTAGATCTTGCATAGGTGAACCCTATTGGTTCTGCCAATGTTTGTTTCTAATATTTCTATTATTATACAAAATTATGCTGGTACGTCTTGTATGGGTTTATAGCGGACTCTTACAGCTGACAATTTACTGACAAAAATTGTCTGTGAAAGTACAGAGTATTCTAATACCTGGATGCTTGACCTAGTTGTGCTGCATCTATTCAAACCCATCTACTAGAAGCCAATCCTTGACCTCACTAATGAGATCACACAATTAAAAAACAAGTGGTCTCAAGAATATGGATCCATTTGATCCAGATGGTGCATACCTTCTGTGAAGAGCACTGGGAAAACCATTGCCTAAAATAGTGGGTACGTTTGTTCATCTATCCACCACAACCACAAGATATTCGTTTTGTAACAGGTTACATGTAAGAGCTCCCTGTTCAACGTTTTAACAGCCATGCACCGTACAGCTTACCCAACTGTGTGCCCCATGGACAGCTACATCCATTTCAAATAACATCCTGCAATGGAGTCCATTTTTAACCCCTATCACTTGAAATTGGTTTTCTTATAAACATTCTGTTTCTGCAGCTCCCAGGTATCCAGAGAAAAAGTTATAAAGAATTTTGCCCAAGATCACAAAATGTGGTTGTTCTTATTGCTGTGAAAATGATAATTTCATAATCGCAAATGATTTCCTTACCATTTTTCTAATGGATTATTTTTGTGAATCACATCTCTTCTGGTCATTAGCTCAGATTATCAAGTGTGTTCTATAGATTTACTTTGCATTGCCTACTGTCAGTAAATGTATGAAATACAATTGCATATGGTTACAGTAATTAAGTAAACAGCATTAAAAAATATTTTCCTCCCTTCTTTAGGTTAACAGTTGTCATTCAAATAAATGTTCATTACTTATTTAAATACCAGCTGGTTTGTTTTCTGCCATTAATCCAAGCTCTTGGAAGTCAATTATACTGGTCTTGGACAACACTGGGAGCTCTTTGCAGCGTGCTTTATGCCAAATACCTTTGCTTCTCGATTGCCCACATTCAGCTCTACATATGCATGAGAAGAAAAAGTTCCAAACATTTTTTTTGTCAGGCTTTTGTAGCGTCTTCTTTAGCTTGGGTACCTGCTAATAACTACACCACACACAGAAATGGGTATTACACATCTTTATTCGTCTGCGTGTAACTGTGAACTCCACATTCTAAACCTGCATTCACTTCACCACATTCTAACCCTTATGTCACAGTTCTACAGAATTCTTCAGGAGTCAAGAGTTCATGCTGCTCTGATTTCTTGTCCTAATCGTGTCCTTGCAAACTGAGAACCGGCAATAAGAGCGTCCATGATCTGCGCTGGCAATGCTGGAGCAACATCAGTATGGGGTTTATAAATTGTCCTTTCTGAACCAGTCTCTACGTTGACATCAGTCTCTGAGTAGTGGTGAGTTACAGGTCTGAAATTCGATGACTCTTGCGTACTGGATTTCCCAGGACGTTGGGCAGTCACCATGTGTCCTTTGCTGGTTACGACATGGAATGGCTCAGCATCAAACCGAGCATCAGGCTTATATTTTCCTGGCTGATGGACATGAAAACAATGTCTTTTGCATGTCGCGCTTGTCTGCACAGGCTTTCATTTTCTTTTTACGATCCAAATCTTTGGTAAGGGTTTCTTTCTCATTATTTGATCTTGTGGTCCATTGAGGTAACTTGGTCATCATTACTTTCCCGAACATCAAAGTTCCAAGGCTTTCACCTGTGGTTGAGTGAGGAGTTGAACTGTAAGCTAATAGGGTAAAGTTCAAGACAGTTTTAAGGTTGAGCTTTTCCAATATGGCATGCTGAACAGCTTTCTTTAATGTACTCATGAAACGTTCAACAAGGCCACTAGCCAGTGGCCAAAGAGGTGTAATCTTCTGATGTTTCACATTAAGATGACTGAGAAAGTCTCTGAATTCTTGATTGTTGAAAGGTGGGCCATTGTCAGATTTTAGGTTCGCAGGAATACCCCATATCGCAAAAATGCCGTCTAATCTCTTGATGACTTTCTCTTAAGTGATAGATGAGAGATCTTCAGGAGTATTCATCAGCAATCACCATCAGGTGATGTCCATTGTCAAGAGGGCTGAAAAAGTCAAAAACAAATCTCTCACATGCATGGATTGTCAACTCTGACATGCTTAAGGGTTGTTGAGTGGTTTTCATGACAGTCAGTTGCATAGATTACAGACCTTCAACTCCCTTTCTACTCTTTCATCGAGATGAGGAAACCAAACTCAGTCTTGGAGAGCTTGCTTTGCAGCAATGATTCTACAAAGTCCTTCATGGGCCACTTCAAGTATTTGCTGGTGCAGACTCTCTGGAATAACGGATCTTGAACCTCTCAGGATAATGTCTTTTTGAGCACGTAAGTTCATCCTTGATGTTCTTTAAATTCTGGTATTCGCAGTCACTGGCAAGAGGTTGAGTGTGCTGGTTCCAAGACTGATGTGTAATAATGTCTTCCAGTGTTAACATGTCACTGTGTTGACTCATAGCAGTGTTAATTTGCTCCAACAATATGGCAGGCTGTGTGTTTGATTTACAGTGAAGTTTATGAAGGCTTCAGCTGTCTTGGAAGGTGTACCTTGACACTGTATATGCACTCTGGAGAAGTAGTCAAGAGGGTTTTTTTTTTAAAGTTCTTTTTATTGAACACGTGGCAAGTGCATGGAAAACACGATGTACATACCATCAATGGTGGGCAAGTTATCAATAGAATACTCACAATTATACTCAACATGCGGGCAGTGTTCAACCCTTCCACCCACCCCACCCTTTGTAACAGGTGGACATAATTGATCAAAGTTCAATTCAGTGGGATAGTTTGAAAAAAGGGAGGCACAAGGACTCCCTCCTGTAGGTGTTCCCCCCTAGCCCATATTTTCATCCATTTTTGTGGGCATCCCTGACTTTCATAAATCACCTTTTTTGGGCCATGCACCAGTCCATGTTGCTTTTCCAGTCTTCCAGTTGTGGTGCTTGTGGCACTCCGATACTGCCGTGCTATGTTGCGTTTGGGGACAGGAAGCTCTAGGGTCATCCAGATTTTCTCCATTTTGCTAAGGTCTGTTTCATCCCATATAGTCAACAAACACTATTTCACTGAGGCCTCCATCTCGCTCCCAGAGACATCATTCATGCAGGCAACCACTGATTCCCAGTATTGCTGCACCACCAGGCAGTCCCATATTATATGGGAAAAAGACACCTCGTGGCTGCAGTGCCTAAGGCAGCTTACATCAGCTGTCTTGTCCATTTTTACCTTGATGGTGCAAGTAAAATATGACCTATGTTATGTTATGTTAATTGACTTATATAGCACCAGCTACCCAGAGGCCTCACAGCGCTTAACGGACAACAACATAAGCCGAGGGCGGGGACAGTGATGCCTAAAAAAGCCAGGTTTTAATGGTATTTTAAGTTGCACCAGACGGAACCCAGATTTAATTGTCACTTCTTGCAGGGATGCCAGGGTCTCGAGCCATTCATCATCTTCATATTCCCCCAAATCATGCTCCCAGTTTGCCCAGTCAGCAGGGTTTTGATCTTTTCCTGGACGATGCACAATTCTGTGGTTGTACTCTTGTGATCGTAGACCCCAACGTTCACTGTGAGGAAGCATTTTGACTTTTGGATTGCCAGAGATGGTCAACAATGTTTGATCATCTGTCACAAGTTGAAAATGCTATATGTAGAAGAACACGTGGAAATGTTCACAAACCCACATCACTGCTAAACTTTTTTTTTCAGTTTGTGAATAAACACGTTAAGTTTGTAATAAACGTTTGCTTCCATATGCCACAATATGCCTATTTTTGGGTGTCTGCTGTGCTATGTAAAGATTGTGCCTAACACAACTGGGCTAGCATCAACAACAACTTCTGTATGGACCTTTGGATCAAATTATGCCATTTCAGTAGCGTTCTTAATAGCTTGTCTGATTCTCTTAAAGCTTTGCTTGCATTCATGTGGCCAATGAAATGAAACATTGTTTTTCGTCAACTCTCTCAATGGAGCACTCGCAGTGGCAAAATCTAGTTTGTATGTGGAACAGTAACTGGCCATTCCAAGGAATGAATGTATCATAGAAACATCTTGTGGGGGACTTGCAGTTGACATCGCTTGCCCTTTAATGGGATCAGGTGTCACACCCCCATCAGAAAAGATATGGCCATAGAACTGTAGCATTCTTTTATTGAATTCACATTTCTCAGCATTCAAAGTTAAACCTGCATCAACCAGTAAACAACATACTTGAGAGTTTTATTGTGCTTCTTCTATGTAGCTCTGAAGACTAATATGTATAGTCAAAAGCATTCATGACCGGCTGTATAATAGGTTGAATGACATCTTGCAAAATCTCTGCAGCTGATGACACACCAAACCTTAGGGGTCATTACGACCCCGGCGGTCGGTGGTATAGTGAAGGTATTACCGCCAACAGGCTGGTGGTACCTACCTCCACTATTATGACATTGGCGGTTTGGTACCACACCGACCGCCACAGTGGAAACAACCGCCGGGCTGGAGACTTCAGTCTCCAGCCTGGCGGCCGTCACTAGGCCACCTAAGGCATTATGACCCCACCCACTGCCATGGTTTCAGTGGTTTTGGTACCACCACTGAAACCATGGCAGTAGGCACTATCAGTACCAGGGAATTCCTTCCCTTGCACTGATAGGGGTCTCCCCGCCCCCTCCCAGGACCGTCCCTCTCCCAACCCCCACACACATTTACACACATACACGCACATACATACACACACACACATTCACCCACACACATTCACCCACACACATTCACCCACACATTCATACATTCATACACACTCACAGCAACACTCACAAACATACATCCAGGCACACACGCAATCTCATGACACAACATGCACGTACACTCACACCCACTCATGCACACATGCATTACACACGCGTGCACACATTCAAACACAGTCACACACACCCCCACACATGCACACAACATCCCCTTAGCCCCCCTCTCCTGTTGGAGAACCCGACTTACCTGCTTGCAGGGGGTCCTCTGACAGGAGATGGGGCGCGGCACTGCTGCCAGCAGCAGCGTCCGCCAGCAAAACACCGCCAGGCCATATCATGGAACATGATACGGTAGGCGGTGTTTTGTTGGCGTGGCGCTGCTGCTGCCAGCAGCGCTACCTTACCGCCGCCATGAACGTAAACGGAATTCTGCCAGCCTTCTGGCGGTATTCCGTCTACGGTCATAATGGCATGGACGGTCGGTAGCCATGGCATGTTGGCCAATGTCCTAATGAGGGCCTTAGTCTTTTATATCAAAATAGACCAATACGTGTAGAAAAAGTTGTAATGTACCTGAAATTCTCCTTCAGTTCCAACTGATGATATAATTTATATAAATCAAGACGTTGGAAGACTTTTGCACCATTCAATTGTTATCATGTCAGCAATGTGCGGACCTGGATGTTGTTCTTTCAGTTGCCTTGCTCACTTGTCCCATATCCATACAGATGCGTACAGCTCCTTCACTGTCCTTTTTGGATACCACCACTATGGGAGAAGCCCATGGTGTTGGGCCAGTAGAACGCTCAATAATATCATGTTTAAGGAATGATTTGAGTTCCTTTTCAGCAGCTTTTTGTAAATGAAATACAATTCTTCTGTGTCTTTGTGCAACAGGACGGATATCCTCATTAATATGCCATTGTACTTTCATAGTCTTAAGTTTTCCTAACCCATGAAACAAAGAAGAGGACTGACTTACTATTTTGTGATGACAATTCATGTTGTAGTTTACTGAGATCAGTCCCATATCAGCAGCTGTGCTGAAAGTAAGTAAACTTGCTCTTTACGCTGTACCTTGAAGCACATGAATGGGCGCTTGCACTTTTGTCTTTTTGTGTTTCATCATCGCTATGAATGAACTGTGAGTTTTCAATGGTGTCAATGCAGCCCATGTGTATACTTTAGTTTTCTATGATGTCAGTCGCGGCAATGAAGATAATTCATTATATTTTTCTTCAAGCATAATGTTTATTGACGCACCACTGTTAATAATGGAAGGTATTGAACAACTGTTTACTTTCAGTGTAATTTCTGGACAGTGTTTGAATGACTTTGGTGCTGTTTCATGTCAACTTTTCTTTGACTGGTATTTCTCTTCACATGCGGCTAGCCCCACATGTGCCCATTTTTCTGCCTCAACCATCGACCTCGCACAATCATCTTCTTTACTTTCACTTGATATTCATACTGAAAAACTTTTTGGCAATGATTTAGATGACAGTCTACTTTATTTAGTGTTGATGTGTCTCAACTGGTGTATTGCTTGACCTTGTGGGCGGCCATGCAGCATTGCTTCTGGAACATTTCTGTGGCCGTTTTGTTTTTCCTTTGCCTTGCAAACCATTACAAAATGGTTCTCCTTCACATAGCCTTTCCAAATCTGTCCACTGCCAGGACATTTACCTTTGTGTGGAAACGACAATCACCACCTGAGACAACTTCTTTTTCCATGAATACATCACCCTATGTTGTTCAGCTTTGTATTTCTGCTCGTTTTTCATATTCATGAATAACTCACTTTGAACACCTCTGGCCTCCATGTCAGTAGCTTGTCGATCGGCGTGCTCTTCTGCTCTGGCAGTCATGAAAACTCGCTATAGACTAAAGGGCCTGATTTAGATCTTGGTGGACGAGTTACTCCATCACAATGGTGACTGTTATCCCGTCTGCCAAAAAATAAATCCCATAGGATATAATAGGATTTATATTTCAGCGGACGGGGTTTCTGTCAACGTTGGGCTGGAGTAATTTGTACGCCAAGATCTAAATCGGGCCTTAAGAGTTTCTTTCAGCATTCTTCGTCTGAATTAATCTGACAAGCAGTTGCCAATAACTTGGAGACATATTTCTACCTCATCATTAAATTAATTAATCTTACAGTGTTTGAAAAGCGTATCCAGTTGCTAAACAAATTAGTCTGTGATTTCACCAACTCTGTCATTCTTGACTGAAAATGCCCCTTCCATAATCTACATTCAGTATTGGATTGAACTTGAGATTCAATGCTTCTTTAGTTTGACAGTACATAACTTCATCAGTTTGCAGTATTTTTTCTTTATGACTTTTTACACCTTCACCAGCAAGATTCTTGAGATATTTCATAATCTTGTGTTCGATGGCATCTGTCGCTGTAGATACGCATGTTCTGCAATAGCTCGCCATCTGGTGTTGGGCCGGAGTGTTACAAGTTGTTTTTCTTCGAAGAAGTCTTTCGAGTCACGGGACCGAGTGACTCCTCCTTTTGTCTCCATTGCGCATGGGCGTCGACTCCATCTTCGATTGTTTTTTTTCCGCCATCGGGTTCGGACGTGTTCCTGTCGCTCCGAGTTTCGGAACGGAAAATTAGCTAATTTCGGAAGATTTTCGTCGGTATTGTTGCGTTCGGGATCGGCGTACTTAGATTCCACACCGCATCGAAGATCGAAGAGCTCCGGTGCCCTTCGGGGTAGTTTTTCGATCCTCCGTCGGGGCCTGGTCGGCCCGACCGCGTGCTGAAGAACGCCGATGGAACGGACCCCGTTTCGTTTCTGCCCCAAATGCCACAATAAATACCCCTACACAGACCAACACTTGGTCTGCAACCTGTGCCTGTCACCTGAGCACAGCGAAGACACCTGCGAGGCCTGTCGTGCGTTCCGGTCCCGAAAAACACTCCGAGACCGTCGAGCCAGAAGACTTCAAATGGCGTCCGCACCGACAGCCCAACGGGAGTTCGAGGAACAGGAAGAAGAAGGTACCTTCTCGTTCCAAGACTCAGACTCCGAAGGATTCGACGACACACAAACCGTGAGTAAGACGTCGAAAACCACACAAAGAAACATTTACAAGGCCCAGGGGACGCCACTGCCACCAGGCCATGGCTCCACCCATAAATTCGGTGACCGACCGTCGGCACCGAAAAAGGCCAAAACAGTGCCGAGATCGTCCGACTCCGGTCGAGACACCGGCACGCAGCCTTCTCGGGACCGAGAAAGTGCTGGAGACAAGCCTCGACACCGAGATGCCGGTGTGGACACGGCTCGACGCCGAGACAGCGGCACCGAAACAGATCGACGCCGAGAGGTTTCGGCCCCGAAAAGGAAAAAAGTCACCTCGGAGCCGAAAAAACACGCAGACAAAGTTTCGACGCCGAAACAAACTGCAAGCGACCCAGCTTCAGGCTCTTATACAGAAGAGCACTCGCTAACCTCCCAAATGCAAAAGCATAGGTTTGAGGAAGAGCTACAAGCAACTGATGTGGACCATACGCAAAAGCGTATCTTCATTCAGCAGGGGACAGGAAAAATAAGCACCCTTCCCCCCATTAGGAGAAAGAGAAGGTTGGAGTTCCAGACGGAACAAGCACCACAACCGAAAGTGGTTAAAAGAATTACACCACCACCCTCTCCTCCGCCCGTGATTAACGTTTCACCAGCACAAACTCCATCTCACTCCCCAGCTCACACCACCATGAGCCAGGGTGACCAAGATCAGGACGCATGGGACCTATACGACGCCCCAGTGTCAGATAACAGCCCGGAGGCCTACCCTACAAAGCCATCTCCACCAGAAGACAGCACCGCGTACTCTCAGGTGGTGGCTAGAGCAGCACAATTTCATAACGTAAGCCTCCACTCAGAACAGGTCGAGGATGATTTCTTGTTCAACACACTCTCCTCCACCCACAGCTCCTACCAAAGCCTGCCTATGCTCCCTGGTATGCTCCGGCACGCAAAAGACATATTTAAGGAGCCGGTCAAAAGTAGGGCAATCACACCAAGGGTGGAAAAGAAGTATAAGCCGCCTCCTACGGACCCGGTTTTCATCACTACACAGCTGCCACCAGACTCTGTTGTTGTAGGAGCAGCTAGGAAAAGGGCCAACTCTCACACATCTGGAGATGCACCACCCCCAGATAAAGAAAGCCGCAAGTTTGATGCAGCTGGTAAAAGAGTCGCAGCACAAGCTGCAAACCAGTGGCGCATCGCGAACTCCCAGGCACTACTTGCGCGCTATGACAGAGCCCACTGGGACGAGATGCAACATCTCATTCAACATCTGCCCAAGGACTTCCAAAATAGGGCGAAACAAGTGGTTGAGGAGGGACAGACCATCTCCAACAACCAGATACGTTCCTCCATGGACGCTGCAGATACAGCTGCACGGACAATTAATACATCTGTAACTATCAGACGGCATGCATGGCTCCGAACGTCTGGATTTAAACCAGAGATTCAACAAGCAGTTCTCAATATGCCTTTTAATTAAAAAGAACTGTTCGGTCCAGAAGTGGACACAGCGATTGAGAAACTCAAAAAAGATACGGACACTGCCAAAGCCATGGGCGCACTCTACTCCCCGCAGAGCAGAGGGAATTACAGCACATTCCGTAAAACGCCCTTTCGAGGGGGGTTTCGGGGTCAAAGCACACAAGCCAGCACCTCACAAGCAACACCGTCCACTTACCAGGGACAGTATAGAGGAGGTTTTCGGGGACAATATAGAGGAGGGCAATTCCCTAGAAATAGAGGAAGATTTCAAAGCCCCAAAACCCCTACTACTAAACAATGACTCACATGTCACTCACCCCCTCCACACAACACCAGTGGGGGGAAGAATAGGTCATTATTACAAAGCATGGGAGGAAATCACTACAGACACTTGGGTTCTAGCAATTATCCAACATGGTTATTGCATAGAATTTCTACAATTCCCTCCAAACATACCACCAAAAGCACAAAATTTAACAACACACCATTCCAATCTCCTGGAGATAGAAGTGCAGGCTCTATTGCAAAAGAATGCAATCGAATTAGTGCCAAACACACAAATAAACACAGGAGTTTACTCACTGTACTTTCTGATACCAAAGAAGGACGAAACGCTCAGACCAATCCTAGACCTCAGAGTAGTGAACACTTTCATCAAATCAGACCACTTCCACATGGTCACACTACAAGAAGTATTGCCATTGCTAAAACTACACGACTACATGGCAACTTTAGACCTCAAGGATGCTTATTTCCATATACCAATACACCCATCGCACAGGAAATACCTAAGGTTTGTATTCAAAGGAATACATTACCAATTCAAGGTACTGCCTTTCGGATTAACAACCGCACCAAGAGTCTTTACCAAATGTCTAGCGGTAGTCGCTGCACACATAAGAAGGCAGCAAATACATGTGTTCCCATATTTGGACGACTGGCTAATCAAGGCCCATTCGTTCATACAGTGCTCAAATCACACAAATCAGATCATACAAACCCTCTTCAAACTCGGGTTCACCGTCAATTTCACAAAATCCAAAATTCTGCCACGCAAGGTACAACAATACCTGGGAGCCATAATAGACACATCAAAGGGAGTAGCCACTCCAAGTCCACAAAGAATTCAAAATTTCAACACCATCATACAACGCATGTATCCAACACAAAAGATACAGGCAAAGATGGTATTACAACTCCTAGGCATGATGTCATCATGCATAGCCATTGTCCCAAACGCAAGACTGCACATGAGGCCCTTACAACAATGCCTAGCATCACAGTGGTCTCAAGCACAGGGTCACCTTCTAGATCTGGTGTTAATAGACCGCCAAACTTACCTCTCGCTTCTGTGGTGGAACAACATAAATTTAAACAAAGGGCGGCCTTTCCAAGACCCAGTGCCACAATACGTAATAACAACAGATGCTTCCATGACAGGGTGGGGAGCACACCTCGGTCAACACAGCATACAAGGACAATGGAACGTACATCAAACAAAACTGCATATCAATCACCTAGAACTTCTAGCAGTTTTTCAAGCACTAAAAGCTTTCCAACCAATAATAGTTCACAAATACATTCTCGTCAAAACAGACAACATGACAACAATGTATTATCTAAACAAGCAGGGAGGGACGCACTCCACGCAGTTAAGCCTGCTAGCACAAAAAATTTGGCATTGGGCAATTCACAACCAAATTCGCCTAATTGCACAGTTTATACCAGGGATACAAAATCAACTCGCAGACAATCTCTCTCGAGATCACCAACAGGTCCACGAATGGGAAATTCACCCCCAAATTCTGAACACTTATTTCAAACTCTGGGGAACACCTCAGATAGACTTGTTTGCAACAAGGGAGAACGCAAAATGCCAAAACTTTGCATCCAGGTACCCACACAAACAATCCCAAGGCAATGCCCTATGGATGAACTGGTCAGGGATATTTGCTTACGCTTTTCCTCCTCTCCCTCTCCTTCCTTACCTGGTAAACAAACTCAGTCAAAGCAAACTCAAACTCATATTGATAGCACCAACTTGGGCAAGGCAACCCTGGTACACAACGCTGCTAGACCTATCAGTGGTACCCTGCATCAAATTGCCCAACAGGCCAGATCTGTTGACACAGCACAACCAAAAGATCAGACACCCAGATCCAGCATCGCTGAATCTAGCAATCTGGCTCCTGAAATCCTAGAATTCGGGCACTTACAACTTACCCAAGAATGTATGGAAGTCATAAAACAAGCAAGAAGGCCATCCACCAGGCACTGCTATGCAAGTAAATGGAAGAGGTTTGTTTGCTACTGCCATATTAATCAAATACAACCATTACACACAACTCCAGAACATGTAGTGGGTTACTTGCTTCACTTACAAAAATCTAACCTAGCTTTCTCTTCCATTAAGATTCACCTTGCAGCAATATCTGCATACCTGCAGACTACCTATTCAACTTCCCTATATAAAATACCAGTCATTAAAGCATTCATAGAGGGCCTTAGGAGAATTATACCACCAAGAACACCACCTGTTCCTTCATGGAACCTAAATGTTGTCCTAACTAGACTTATGGGTCCACCTTTTGAACCCATGCACTCCTGCGACATACAGTTCCTAACCTGGAAGGTGGCATTTCTCATCGCCATTACTTCCCTGAGAAGAGTAAGCGAGATTCAGGCGTTTACTATACAGGAACCTTTTATACAACTACACAAAAATAAAGTCGTCCTAAGGACCAATCCTAAATTTTTGCCAAAGGTTATTTCACCGTTCCATCTAAATCAAACAGTGGAACTTCCAGTGTTCTTTCCACAGCCAGATACCGTAGCTGAAAGGGCACTACATACATTAGATGTCAAAAGAGCATTGATGTATTACATTGACAGAACAAAAAACATCAGAAAGACTAAACAACTCTTTATTGCATTTCAAAAACCTCACGCAGGAAACCCAATTTCAAAACAAGGTATAGCCAGATGGATAGTTAAATGCATCCAAATCTGCTACCTTAAAGCTAAACGACAGCTGCCCATTACACCAAGGGCACACTCAACCAGAAAGAAAGGTGCTACCATGGCCTTTCTAGGAAACATCCCAATGCAAGAAATATGTAAGGCAGCCACATGGTCTACGCCTCACACACTCACCAAGCACTACTGTGTAGACGTGTTATCCGCACAACAAGCCACAGTAGGTCAAGCCGTATTAAGGACATTATTTCAAACTACTTCCACTCCTACAGGCTGATCCACCGCTTTTGGGGAAATAACTGCTTACTAGTCTATGCAGAACATGCGTATCTACAGCGACAGATGCCATCGAACTGAAAATGTCACTTACCCAGTGTACATCTGTTCGTGGCATCAGTCGCAGTAGATTCGCATGTGCCCACCCGCCTCCCCGGGAGCCTGTAGCAGTGTGGAAGTTACCTTCAATTATTTATATATGTACCATCTCAACCTTAAATAGGTGCATACTTAGTCACTCCATTGCATGGGCACTATTACTACAATTCAACTCCTACCTCACCCTCTGCGGGGAAAAACAATCGAAGATGGAGTCGACGCCCATGCGCAATGGAGACAAAAGGAGGAGTCACTCGGTCCCGTGACTCGAAAGACTTCTTCGAAGAAAAACAACTTGTAACACTCCGGCCCAACACCAGATGGCGAGCTATTGCAGAACATGCGAATCTACTGCGACTGATGCCACGAACAGATGTACACTGGGTAAGTGACATTTTCATTTCTGCTTATTCTAGCACATCAATGAAATCATCAAATGTCTCTATTCAAGCAGTTCATCTATTGCAAATATTCTGCTTTTTGGCATAACAAATGGTGGTGGTTCTTTCAGAAAGGCAACAGTATTATAACTGTGGGAGTAGCTGATACTGAGGATGGAGTTCTATTTGATACTGTCCGCTATCCATGAGGACCCGCTATTTCTGTACTCTGGGTCATCTTTGACAGTCTGTGGAACTGTGACCTCTTTCTTGGTCTCCATTGGAGCCTTTCACTTTTTGGAAACTTCTGGAGGTGCAGTGAGCCGCCACCCAACAGCTTTGGTGGTGTGCCACTTCAGGTAATGGAGAGCTCAGTAAGCACAAACCCTGTGCTTCTTCTTGTGTCTCCTTACCCACTGCTGAGGTCATAGAGCTCTTCTTCTCGAGGGTGAGGTAAGTGTAACAACAGTTTGTTTTATTATCAATTATTCAGTCAGTGAGCTCTCTTTTGTATCCTACTCTCATTTGACAATCGTAGTTTAAGCGCTTCTTTTCTGTATCAGTCGGTGACTGCCTTTAGCGTTATTACTCCATACACTGTGTAGCTTTATGTTTAGTAGTAGTGCAGCACCTCTCTTTACAGTCTTGCCAACAGGTTCTTGACCACCCATGTGTAGGCTTCTCAGTGAAACTTTCTTTCTCTTCAAATGCTTCACACCGGCTCAAGCTGCGCTTTGACTCCACATACGCCAAATGTCGACTCTGCACTACGACAGAGGTACATGCGGCATGCACGAGCACGTTGCATGGACCATGGCAAACTCTGTAGGAGAGCTGTGCTGATCTTCGGGTTACTTATTCCATCCTCGTTGCCAGTAGTAGTGTCTTCCCCAGCTGGGGTACCCGCCAATAACTATGTTACACACAGAGATGGCTATTACATGTCTTTATTCGACTGCATGTAACCGCAAACTCAACATTCTAAACTTGCATTCACCTCAGAACGTTAAAACACTCGTGTCACAGTTCTACAGAGTACATCAGAGGCAAGAGAGTTCAGTCATTCATAACTCACACAACATTACAGCTTTAACCAAGTTGGTAGTATGGAAACTGCATTGCTATGTTGTAGACGATGCGCTCCATATTTCTGAAACCAGCAACTCTTGACTCCTTGTCGTTTTAGATCTTTCTGCATCATTTGACACAGTGAACTATTCCATGCTTTTGTAGAGTTTGTACAAAATGCATGAGCATCAAAGGCATGCTTTCTCAACTGGTACCTCCTATTAAACCAACCGGACTGTACAGCTAAAATTGACAATTCCTTCTTCAGTTCTATTTCTCCAACACAAGAGATCACACACGGGTCCATTTTCGCCTGTAATGTTTTTAACCTTCATATGGAACCCCTTGGTATTCTGCCTAAAAGTCCTAGGATCTCATAGCAGCACATTGATGACACTCACGTCTTTCTGAAAATCGCCTTTCCCAAAGGTGTTTGACTTCTTGCCAAAACTCAGGAAAAGATACAAAGCTGGATTACTTCATACCACTTTAAACTCAATTCTATGAAAACTAAGGCTCTCCAGTTCTCAAACAATCTCTTAACTTTGCTAGTTTAATCTTGACTTGGCTCCTGTGGTGTGCTGGATTTCAAACCTTCTGTTGTTGACATTTCTAAATCTTTAGGCTTCATCTTTAACAAAAGGCCTGGTCTGCAAATGCAAATCAATGCTGCATGCTTTCAGCTAAGGCTAATTGAGGCGATTTGTTAGTTCAGTCCTGCACATGACCTCAAAACGCTTATCCAATCTCTTGTGCTGTCCAGGATTGACTATAGGAACTCTCTTACGACAGATCTTTTCAAAATACCTTTTGCCCCAATGAGGGAAGCTTTATAGGCAGTGTATTGTTTTGTTACGGGCGCTAAAAATGATCACCATATTTCTCCGGTACCTTAAATGCTTCAGGGGCTTCTTGTGGAACCTACATCTCTGTACAAGATAGCTTGCATCACTCACAAGGCTGCACACAACTCCTGCTAACTAGTGGCATAACACAAAAACGATGGGATCCCTGCAGAAGGTAATCAGGGCCACCTGAGTATACTATATCTCACAGGTATACATTGACCTTGGCCTGAATGGGGGCCACTGAATGGTTTGAGGGGGCCTTGAAGAGGTGGACCCCTCGAATGGAGCTTGTGTTACAGCCCTTCTGCCCACTAACATAAAGTATCAGGGAATATCAGGAACTCTGCTCCTAGAACCCCTAGTCTTTAGGAGGGAACGTACAGTGACATAGATCTTTTCCGGGTGTGCCACCAGAATTTGGAACTCACTCCTTCCTAGCCTTCGCACTACTGCCTCGACAGATCCCCTCAAGAAGGAGAGCTGAAACTACTTCTCTTTAAGGCCACCTTCAGATCTGAGCTATCCTTTTCACTGACTCGGCCACTCCCCTACTTCTGTTTTTTTCCAGTCATTTCCTCCTCCTGACCCTATTTCCCTCAGCTACCTCTGCTCGACCTCCTTTTACATTAGCATCACCCTTTATTTCTCAAACCTGGACTCCTTTCAAGCTCATGATGTGTACAGTATCGTTTTCTTTTTAGCTTCTTCATTGCTGCGGTTGCATAGTTCATCCTTTGACTTTTGAATTAGTAATTATAAAGTGCTGGTAACGCCTACGGGCAATGTTTGTGCTGTATGAAGCTGCAAAAATAAATCTTCGTACTATATGAAGCTGCAAAGATAAACAAATATTATTCCATCCGACGAGTATGTTTTCTCCCTTCTGCCTTCGCTCAGTCACTCTTTTTTTCCTGTCGGTCTCCATACTTCCCTCGAGCCACAGCTTGTGCAAAATTTTAGTTCAGATTCTCCACTGGTACACCAGCCAGTCATGCATTGAGTTGCGTCAAAAGCACACACCACAGTAGAACACAAGGTGATATCATAAGCCAGTAAACCAATTACATAATTCCCAACAAAACAAATGGCCCACTGTATGCTCCTTCCAGCTGTTTCCAGGAGTGTGCGCCACATGTGGTGACAGTAATTTATATTACCTCTTTCAATCCTTCTCGGAGCCTCATGTGGTACAGTAAGGTGTCCCTACTTGTGAAATAACCACACATAGAACAACCAAACTGCTTCTCAACCTAAGCAGAACTGACTACCCCCCCCCCCGCACGTCACTGTATAAACACTACAAACCTGACGTCCTTAAAGAAAACCTGACCCAAATATATGCACTTACCTGTAGTAAAGTGATGAATGATCTGGCTACGTGGCTGTTGTAGTGACGTGTTTAGCCTAGCAACTACCTTTCAGCATGAACAACCGGACAACATTAATAAAATGAGCAATCCTGTGACGTACGGACACATAGAAGTAATACCGTGACAGAAAAGACAAATGGTGTGTTGGAGTATGTGGGGTGAGTGGTGTCCTTGACTCAAGAAAACAGCTTCACCGTCGCCCGAAGATGTTAGACCTCTTGCCAAAACCTTAGAAAAAGATACAAAACTGGATTACTTCATACCACTTGAAAATAAATTCTACAAAAACGTTCTCCTCTTCTTGAACAATACCCAGCGTTCACCAACATTGACACCTTCACAGAATTACCGACGCCCAGTGTCTCCTCATCACGTCCAGAGAGTAACCTAGGAGTGTGTGGAGGTAGTGATACCACCTTCGGAGTCACTCAGCACGTAGTGCACACTGGCATCAACACAGAGGAAGATACAATCAGTGTACAGTAGCATTAATAGCACATCACCCACTATACAGTGCAATTAGCACCGTTATAGCCCACTCCAAACTCACAGCACACCAGTAAATCCACCCTCGGAGAGAGTAGCAGAACATCCACCGCACAGCTGTACTGATACCTTCAGAGAGCAAAGCAACAACTAGTAATAGTTACACTGTCAGAGCACACAACTCGGAAAGCAACAGAACCCTCATTGAGCAGTTGTACTTCAAAGAGTACAACACCCAGTGTATAGTTCTACTTATTGCCCTGGGCATGGCAGTGTTAAAACTTTCAGAGAGTAACTTAACTGCTAGTGTGTTGTAGTATTAGCACCTTCAAAGATCAGCACAACACACAGTGTTCACTGGTATTAACACCTTCATTGAATCACCCGACCCACGGTGCACATTAGTAGTAACATTTCCCAGAAAAATTGAACACCGGTGTACAGTAGTAAAAACACTTTCTGACAGCAACACAGCACTCAGTGTACAGTTGTACTAATACCTTCAAGCACCACAACACCCAGTGTACAGTAGTATTAACACCTTCAGGGTGTAAGGCAACATCCAGTGCACAGTAGTATTAACACTTCACAGAGTAATTTAATACCCAGTGTACAGTAGTATTAACACATTCAGAGTAACATAACTGTAAAGAAATGGCTCCCTGTTGCAGTTACCCCCCACTTTTTGCCTGATACTGATGCTGACTTGACTGAGAAGAGTGCTGGGACCCTGCTAACCAGGCCCCAGCACCAGTGTTCCTTCACCTAAAATGTACTTTTGTATCCACAATTGGCAGACCCTGGCATCCAGATAAGTCCCTTGTAACTGGTACTTCTAGTACCAAGGGCCCTGATGCCAAGGAAGGTCTCTAAGGGCTGCAGCATGTCTTATGCCACCCTGGAGACCTCTCACTCAGCACAGACACACTGCTTGCCAGCTTGTGTGTGCTAGTGAGGACAAAACGAGTAAGTCGACATGGCACTCCCCTCAGGGTGCCATGCCAGCCTCTCACTGCCTATGCAGTATAGGTAAGACACCCCTCTAGCAGGCCTTACAGCCCTAAGGCAGGGTGCACTATACCATAGGTGAGGGTACCAGTGCATGAGCATGGTACCCCTACAGTGTCTAAACAAAACCTTAGACATTGTAAGTGCAGGGTAGCCATAAGAGTATATGGTCTGGGAGTCTGTCAAACACGAACTCCACAGCACCATAATGGCTACACTGAAAACTGGGAAGTTTGGTATCAAACTTCTCAGCACAATAAATGCACACTGATGCCAGTGTACATTTTATTGTAAAATACACCCCAGAGGGCACCTTAGAGGTGCCCCCTGAAACTTAACCGACTATCTGTGTAGGCTGACTAGTTTTAGCAGCCTGCCACAAACCGAGACATGTTGCTGGCCCCATGGGGAGAGTGCCTTTGTCACTCTGAGGCCAGTAACAAAGCCTGCACTGGGTGGAGATGCTAACACCTCCCCCAGGCAGGAATTGTCACACCTGGCGGTGAGCCTCAAAGGCTCACCTCCTTTGTGCCAACCCAGCAGGACACTCCAGCTAGTGGAGTTGCCCGCCCCCTCCGGCCAGACCCCACTTTTGGCGGCAAGGCCGGAGAAAATAATGAGAAAAACAAGGAGGAGTCACTGGCCAGTCAGGACAGCCCCTAAGGTGTCCTGAGCTGAAGTGACTCTAACTTTTAGAAATCCTCCATCTTGCAGATGGAGGATTCCCCCAATAGGGTTAGGATTGTGACCCCCTCCCCTTGGGAGGAGGCACAAAGAGGGTGTACCCACCCTCAGGGCTAGTGGCCATTGGCTACTAACCCCCCAGACCTAAACACGCCCTTAAATTTAGTATTTAAGGGCTACCCTGAACCCTAGAAAATTAGATTCCTGCAACTACAAGAAGAAGGACTGCCTAGCTGAAAACCCCTGCAGCGGAAGACCAGAAGACGACAACTGCCTTGGCTCCAGAAACTCACCGGCCTGTCTCCTGCCTTCCAAAGATCCTGCTCCAGCGACGCCTTCCAAAGGGACCAGCGACCTCGACATCCTCTGAGGACTGCCCCTGCTTCGAAAAGACAAGAAACTCCCGAGGACAGCGGACCTGCTCCAAGAAAAGCTGCAACTTTGTTTCCAGCAGCTTTAAAGAACCCTGCAAGCTCCCCGCAAGAAGCGTGAGACTTGCAACACTGCACCCGGCGACCCCGACTCGGCTGGTGGCGATCCAACACCTCAGGAGGGACCCCAGGACTACTCTAAGACTGTGAGTACCAAAACCTGTCCCCCCTGAGCCCCCACAGCGCCGCCTGCAGAGGGAATCCCGAGGCTTCCCCTGACCGCGACTCTTTGAACCTAAAGTCCCGACGCCTGGGAGAGACCCTGCACCCGCAGCCCCCAGGACCTGAAGGACCGGACTTTCACTGGAGAAGTGACCCCCAGGAGTTCCTCTCCCTTGCCCAAGAGGAGGTTTCCCCGAGGAATCCCCCCCTTGCCTGCCTGCAGCGCTGAAGAGATCCCGAGATCTCTCATAGACTAACATTGCGAACCCGACGCCTGTTTCTACACTGCACCCGGCCGCCCCCGCGCTGCTGAGGGTGAAATTTCTGTGTGGGCTTGTGTCCCCCCCGGTGCCCTACAAAACCCCCCTGGTCTGCCCTCCGAAGACGCGGGTACTTACCTGCAAGCAGACCGGAACCGGGGCACCCCCTTCTCTCCATTCTAGCCTATGCGTTTTGGGCACCACTTTGAACTCTGCACCTGACCGGCCCTGAGCTGCTGGTGTGGTGACTTTGGGGTTGCTCTGAACCCCCAACGGTGGGCTACCTTGGACCAAGAACTAAGCCCTGTAAGTGTCTTACTTACCTGGTAAAACTAACAAAAACTTACCTCCCCTAGGAACTGTGAAAATTGCACTGTGTCTACTTTTAAAACAGCTATTTGTCAATAACTTGAAAAGTATACATGCAATTTTGATGATTTGAAGTTCCTAAAGTACTTACCTGCAATACCTTTCGAATGAGATATTACATGTAGAATTTGAACCTGTGGTTCTTAAAATAAACTAAGAAAAGATATTTTTCTATATAAAAACCTATTGGCTGGATTTGTCTCTGAGTGTGTGTACCTCATTTATTGTCTATGTGTATGTACAACAAATGCTTAACACTACTCCTTGGATAAGCCTACTGCTCGACCACACTACCACAAAATAGAGCATTGGTATTATCTCTTTTTGCCACTATCCTACCTCTAAGGGGAACCCTTGGACTCTGTGCATACTATTCCTCACTTTGAAATAGTGCATACAGAGCCAACTTCCTACATTGGTGGATCAGCGGTGGGGTACAAGACTTTGCATTTGCTGGACTACTCAGCCAATACCTGATCACACGACAAATTCCAAAATTGTCATTAGAAAATCAATTTTAGCAATTTGAAATTTTTCTAAATTCTTAAAAGTCCTGCTAGGGCCTTGTGTGTTAAGTCCCTGTTTAGCATTGTCTTTTTAGAGTTTAAAAGTTTGTTAAAAGTTTGAATTAGATTCTAGAAACAGTTTTAGATTCTTAAAAACGTATTCCAACTCTTAGCAGAATAATGTCTGATACAGAGATGCAGGTGGTGGAACTCGACACCACACCTTACCTCCATCTTAAGATGAGGGAGCTAAGGTCTCTCTGTAATATAAAGAAAATAACCATTGGCTCCAGACCTACCAAAATTCAGCTCCAGGAGCTGTTGGCAGAGTTTGAAAAAGCCAACCCCTCTGAGGATGACTTCACAGAGGAAGAAATTAGTGACTTGGAGGGCAATTCCCCCCTTCCAGTCCTAAATAGGGAGACCAGGGCCTCTCAAGCCCTGTCTCCAAAAATGATAGTCCGAAATGTTGCTTCCCTCACAGGAGGGTCCAGCATTTCTGAAATCACTGAGGATGCTCTCAGTGAAGATGACCCCCTGTTAGCCAGGATGGTCAAAAGATTGGCTTTGGAAAAGCAGCTCCTAGCCATAGAAAGGGAAAGAAAAGAGATGGGCCTAGGTCCCATCAATGGTGGCAGCAACTTAAATAGGGTCAGAGATTCTCCTGACATCCTAAAAATCCCCAAAGGGATTGTAACAAAATATGAAAATGGTGATGACATCACCAAATGGTTCACAGCTTTTGAGAGGGCTTGTGTAACCAGAAAAGTGAACAGATCTCACTGGGGTGCTCTCCTTTGGGAAATGTTCACTGGAAAGTGTAGGGATAGACTCCTCACACTCTCTGGAAAAGATGCAGAATCTTATGACCTCATGAAGGGTACCCTGATTGAGGGCTTTGGATTCTCCACTGAGGAGTATAGAATTAGATTCAGGGGGGCTCAAAAATCCTCGAGCCAGACCTGGGTTGATTTTGTAGACTACTCAGTAAAAACACTAGATGGTTGGTTAACTGGAAATGAAGTGTGTGACTATGTTGGGCTTTATAATTTGTTTATGAAAGAACACATTTTAAGTAACTGCTTCAATGAAAAGTTGCATCAGTATCTGGTAGACCTAGGTCCAATTTCTCCCCAAGAATTGGGAAAGAAGGCAGACCACTGGGTCAAGACTAGGGTAACCAAAACTTCCACTGGGGGTGACCAAAAGAAAGGGGTTACAAAAACTCCCCAGGAGAAAGTGGGTGACACTAGAAACAAAGAAACAGAGTCCTCTGTAGGCCCCCAAAAACCAGAACAGGTGGGTGGGCCCCAGGACACAACCCAAAACAAAGGTGGGTACCAGGGTAAGAACTGGGATGCCACTAAGGCATGGTGCCACAACTGTAAACAGTCTGGGCACCACACCAAGGACACTTCTTGTCCCAAAAACAAACCCCAGAACAAAATTCCTGGGGTAACCAGTGTAGCCATGGGAGATGACTCCTCAGATGAGGAGGTCTTCCTAGCCTTCAACTGGAAACAGGGCCCAACAGGTGAGTTGGAGATTCCAGAGGGAAGCAGACACTTCCACCACCTACTGGTGAATGGAATCCCAACCACTGCCCTGAGAGACACTTGTGCCAGTCACACTATTGTGCATGACAGGCTGGTGCTCTCAAACCAGTACATCCCAGGTGAGACTGCCAGGGTAAGAGTTAGCCTAGACAGGGTCACTAAGAGGCCTGTGGCTTTAGTGCCCATAGAAGTGGGTGGCACTCTTAGCTGGAGAAGGGTAGTAGTCAGTACAGACCTCCCCCTTGATTGTCTCCTTGGAAATGACTACCCAGAGGTTAGTCAGAGCTCAAGAAAGGAACTGGTCCAGTGCCAGTCCTCTCCCAAGGATTCTGGAAGTCCTGCCTCTGCAGTAAATGCAAGCAGGCCCCAGAAGAAGAAGAAAAGAAAACAGAGTAGGAAGGGTGGACAACCTTTAGCCAAGGTTACAGCAAGCCAAGGAGATTCTGCTCCAGTAGGGGAGAACTCCAAAAATGGCCCTGATAAAGTCCAACCTGACCCACAAGAAGTCCTGGCTAGTCAGGCAACTGTTAAACCTGAGTGGGTGGCTCCTCAGCTAACAGAAGAAAGAGTGGAAGAAGGGTGTTTACTACAAGATGTGGTAACCCCCCACTCCAATACAGCAGACAGGCAACCTGAACCCAAAGAAGCCTGTAACTTAGCCCCTTCCCTTTTAGGTGAAGAGCTAAAGGTGTGGTTCTGGGCACTGACAGCTGTCAGTGGCCTCTGCTGGGTGTTAGCCTTTGTGGCTGCACTATCCTTAGCATGGTGGTCTGACCCCATGCCAAATAGCAAGTTAGGCCCCCTGACCCTATTGGTCATGGTGGGGTTACTCCAGCTCTGGGTAACCTCTCTGGGTAAGCTAGGGGTAACCCTGGCCAAGATAAAGTTAGCAGAGGTGGATACCTCTAAGACCCAAATAGAAAGAATGGGTGGAGACATTGAAGAGGCAGACAAGAGGCAATTCAGACTAGGTCCTATCACTGTGGAAGTAGGTCAGTTCCCCAAAGGGAATGACCTGAACAGAAGGATGTAAGGCAGAGTAGGCCCTGCAACTAACCAGCCTATTTCTCCTACTCTTCCTCGCCTGACAGACTAGGAAGACTCTCCCAGCTTGGGCTGAGTCCCCTGGCCTGTGGGCTGGGGGGGGCTTGTGTAAAGAAATGGCTCCCTGTTGCAGTTACCCCCCACTTTTTGCCTGATACTGATGCTGACTTGACTGAGAAGAGTGCTGGGACCCTGCTAACCAGGCCCCAGCACCAGTGTTCCTTCACCTAAAATGTACTTTTGTATCCACAATTGGCAGACCCTGGCATCCAGATAAGTCCCTTGTAACTGGTACTTCTAGTACCAAGGGCCCTGATGCCAAGGAAGGTCTCTAAGGGCTGCAGCATGTCTTATGCCACCCTGGAGACCTCTCACTCAGCACAGACACACTGCTTGCCAGCTTGTGTGTGCTAGTGAGGACAAAACGAGTAAGTCGACATGGCACTCCCCTCAGGGTGCCATGCCAGCCTCTCACTGCCTATGCAGTATAGGTAAGACACCCCTCTAGCAGGCCTTACAGCCCTAAGGCAGGGTGCACTATACCATAGGTGAGGGTACCAGTGCATGAGCATGGTACCCCTACAGTGTCTAAACAAAACCTTAGACATTGTAAGTGCAGGGTAGCCATAAGAGTATATGGTCTGGGAGTCTGTCAAACACGAACTCCACAGCACCATAATGGCTACACTGAAAACTGGGAAGTTTGGTATCAAACTTCTCAGCACAATAAATGCACACTGATGCCAGTGTACATTTTATTGTAAAATACACCCCAGAGGGCACCTTAGAGGTGCCCCCTGAAACTTAACCGACTATCTGTGTAGGCTGACTAGTTTTAGCAGCCTGCCACAAACCGAGACATGTTGCTGGCCCCATGGGGAGAGTGCCTTTGTCACTCTGAGGCCAGTAACAAAGCCTGCACTGGGTGGAGATGCTAACACCTCCCCCAGGCAGGAATTGTCACACCTGGCGGTGAGCCTCAAAGGCTCACCTCCTTTGTGCCAACCCAGCAGGACACTCCAGCTAGTGGAGTTGCCCGCCCCCTCCGGCCAGACCCCACTTTTGGCGGCAAGGCCGGAGAAAATAATGAGAAAAACAAGGAGGAGTCACTGGCCAGTCAGGACAGCCCCTAAGGTGTCCTGAGCTGAAGTGACTCTAACTTTTAGAAATCCTCCATCTTGCAGATGGAGGATTCCCCCAATAGGGTTAGGATTGTGACCCCCTCCCCTTGGGAGGAGGCACAAAGAGGGTGTACCCACCCTCAGGGCTAGTGGCCATTGGCTACTAACCCCCCAGACCTAAACACGCCCTTAAATTTAGTATTTAAGGGCTACCCTGAACCCTAGAAAATTAGATTCCTGCAACTACAAGAAGAAGGACTGCCTAGCTGAAAACCCCTGCAGCGGAAGACCAGAAGACGACAACTGCCTTGGCTCCAGAAACTCACCGGCCTGTCTCCTGCCTTCCAAAGATCCTGCTCCAGCGACGCCTTCCAAAGGGACCAGCGACCTCGACATCCTCTGAGGACTGCCCCTGCTTCGAAAAGACAAGAAACTCCCGAGGACAGCGGACCTGCTCCAAGAAAAGCTGCAACTTTGTTTCCAGCAGCTTTAAAGAACCCTGCAAGCTCCCCGCAAGAAGCGTGAGACTTGCAACACTGCACCCGGCGACCCCGACTCGGCTGGTGGCGATCCAACACCTCAGGAGGGACCCCAGGACTACTCTAAGACTGTGAGTACCAAAACCTGTCCCCCCTGAGCCCCCACAGCGCCGCCTGCAGAGGGAATCCCGAGGCTTCCCCTGACCGCGACTCTTTGAACCTAAAGTCCCGACGCCTGGGAGAGACCCTGCACCCGCAGCCCCCAGGACCTGAAGGACCGGACTTTCACTGGAGAAGTGACCCCCAGGAGTCCCTCTCCCTTGCCCAAGAGGAGGTTTCCCCGAGGAATCCCCCCCTTGCCTGCCTGCAGCGCTGAAGAGATCCCGAGATCTCTCATAGACTAACATTGCGAACCCGACGCCTGTTTCTACACTGCACCCGGCCGCCCCCGCGCTGCTGAGGGTGAAATTTCTGTGTGGGCTTGTGTCCCCCCCGGTGCCCTACAAAACCCCCCTGGTCTGCCCTCCGAAGACGCGGGTACTTACCTGCAAGCAGACCGGAACCGGGGCACCCCCTTCTCTCCATTCTAGCCTATGCGTTTTGGGCACCACTTTGAACTCTGCACCTGACCGGCCCTGAGCTGCTGGTGTGGTGACTTTGGGGTTGCTCTGAACCCCCAACGGTGGGCTACCTTGGACCAAGAACTAAGCCCTGTAAGTGTCTTACTTACCTGGTAAAACTAACAAAAACTTACCTCCCCTAGGAACTGTGAAAATTGCACTAAGTGTCTACTTTTAAAACAGCTATTTGTCAATAACTTGAAAAGTATACATGCAATTTTGATGATTTGAAGTTCCTAAAGTACTTACCTGCAATACCTTTCGAATGAGATATTACATGTAGAATTTGAACCTGTGGTTCTTAAAATAAACTAAGAAAAGATATTTTTCTATATAAAAACCTATTGGCTGGATTTGTCTCTGAGTGTGTGTACCTCATTTATTGTCTATGTGTATGTACAACAAATGCTTAACACTACTCCTTGGATAAGCCTACTGCTCGACCACACTACCACAAAATAGAGCATTGGTATTATCTCTTTTTGCCACTATCTTACCTCTAAGGGGAACCCTTGGACTCTGTGCATACTATTCCTCACTTTGAAATAGTGCATACAGAGCCAACTTCCTACAATAACATTCGGTACAAAATAGTAGTAACATCTCCACAGAGTAACACAACATCCAGTGCACAGTGTTAACACTTCTGTGAGCAACACAGCATCGAGTGGTCAGCACTATTAACACCTTCACAGAGTAATTAAACACCCAGTGTACAGTAGCATTAAGACCGTCACAGAGCATACAACACTGAGTATTACTATATATTACATGGGATTCTGTAATCCCTGTATAAATTGAAGTTTAACTTCTTTATAATCGGCAACTTTTGACACAACCAGTCGCCAGTTGTAAAGAAAAAAAGTCAAAATGTGACTATTATAAGTTATGAGAGTTGAGTTCTGACGTCCGCCAAGGTGAACGACAGGTCAGGTCATGAAACATAACTGAAGCAGCTCTTAAAAGCAACAAAAACTGACATTGCTTTTCTAACTTCAGCTCTACTTTAATAGCTTACAATGACAAACTGAGGTAATTTGTTTATTTTTTGCACTTCTTAGACAGAGAAAAGCTAAAATCTTTAACATCTGACTTGCATTGAACTGTTTCTGGTACCTGTTTGCAATAAATATTTAACAGGTTTTTGATATGTTAATTTTGCACTAGATGTTTTATTTTTATTCTTCATGTTTGCAAACATGCCAGCTCATTCATATGAAAAAGCTATGCTGCAAGTGGTTTGTGGGAAAGGTAATGGTGTGACCATATATTATATGGGATAAAGGACCCTCTCATATGCATGATGAGGATATTGCAAGTCACCTCTGAGTTCCATAACGTTGTAAAGGAACTTGGCCTTCAGCATCATTCCTCTATATGTTTATGGAACTACTTGGTGACTTGCAATATCCTTATAATGTACAGCAGGGGATACTTTATCCCTTGTAGTAACTCTTTCAAAGAGTAAATGGCACCCAGTGGTACGTAGCATTAAAATCTTCATAGAAACACCTGACACCAAGTGTACAGTAGTAATATTACCTTTAGTGTCACCCAAAACTCAGAGTACAGTAGTATTAATACTTTCATAGAATCATTCAGAATGGATTAGCATTTTTAAAGAGCACAGCCGCATCCAGTGGAGGATAGTATTAACACATTCAGAGAGTAATACCTCCCAGTGTAACTAGCACGAACTCCTTCTGAGGCTCAGCCAACACCAAGAGCTGCTTTACTACCCTCAGGGCACAATGATTATAACTGTATTTCTATTTCCACCCTGCAGCTGATGATTGTGAGACCTTCTGGGACAAGGACCCTGTCACGAACAGCTGCTATCAGTTCAACTATCAGGCTGCCCTATCCTGGAATGAGGCTTGGAAGAGCTGCGAACAGCAGGGCGCCAACTTACTGAGCATCAATGAGGTGCACGAGCAAACGTTCATCAACGGTAAGGCGGGGAACCTCTGTGGCGGATTCTGGTAGCGGAATTTGTGCTCAATTTCACGTTCACTTTTCAGAGTGAATAATGTTGGCCTCTTGATCGGACTAAGAATGAGTTAAGGAGAGTACCCTTTGTACCCTGCTTTCCACCCCTAACAAAATATATATTATTTTAACATACATGCCAATAGACCTGATTGAGGAGGAAGACTCCAGTTTTTGGAAGCCAAAACATTGCTTTATTTTAGGTGTCTCCTGCCTAAAAAATGCCTGTGCTTCAGTAGAAGCCAGTGGAGGTCAAGGGGGAGGAAATCTCACAAATGTCAATAGATCCGATTCAGGAGATTCCCGATATTTGAAGCCAAAAAACAGCTTTATTTTGGCTGTCTCCTGCCTGAAATTGCCTATGTTTCAATGCAAGTCAATAGGGAAAAATACATTCTCCCGATTATTATTTTTTCAAAATCTCCCACTTTCCTCTTCTAAAATGTTGGCATGTGTGCAATACCCTGATTTGTTTTTCAAAATCTCCAACTTTCAAGGTTTAAAATGTTGGCATATATGTTTTTATCAGTGCTAATTTTGAGCCCGTGGTTTCCGGTGGGTGGCACTGGCACTTATATTTGTGGACCGGCACTTATTTTTCTCCATCAGGCATTATCTGCGAGCAAAAGACACGTATAGGAAAGACGGAGGAAAAGAACAGAAAAGCGCACGACGGGAGTAAACAGAAGAGTGAACTGAAGGGGCAGGGAGTGGCTGTAAATGAAAGAGGCCCGATATGGCTTTAACATTAGGGGCCAGATGTAGCGATATCTGAATCTGCGATTCAGAAATTGCGAGTTGTGCGACTCACAATTTCCGAATTGCAAATTCGGATGCAGAACGCTGTCTTAGACACCGTCTGCGAATAACTATGGGGTCGCAAAGACCCACCTCATTAATATTAATGAGGTGGGTCGTGTTTTGCGACCCCATAGCGAGTCCCTGCACTCACAGGGATGGTGGCCTGCTGGAGACAGCCGACCTCCATGTCTGTGACTGCTTTTTAAATAAAGCAGTTTTTTTGTGTTGCAGCCAGTTTTCCTTAAAGGAAAAAGAGTTGCAATACAAAAAAATAACGAAACCATTTGGTTTCGTTTTTTCAGAGTAGGCAGTGGTCCATTGGACCACTGCCTGCTCTGAAAAAACATTTTTGGCAACATTCACAAAGGGGAAGGGGTCCCATGGGGACCCCTTCCCTTTTGCAAATGGGTTACCACCAGTGTGACACTGGTGGTAACTGCGAATTGCTTTGCGACTGTGTTCGCGTTCACAAAGCCATTTAGCATTGTGTTGCGAGTCGAAAATAGGAAGGGGACACCCCTTCCTATTTGCGAGTCGCATTCACATTTTGCGAGTCTGTACTGACTCGCAAAATGTGAATGAGCATCGCGATGCGCATTTTGCGTGGTACAAACTGCGATTTTTGCAGTTTGCACCATGCAAATTGCTTCCTACATCCGGCCCTAGGCTGCTAAAGTATTCTGTGCTTGCACATTTAGTTGCAGCAGCCGTATGTTTCAGAGGAGAGCTTTGGGCACGGGCGTATTTTTATTTACAAGTTATGCACTGGTTTTTATGCTTCATAGAATACAATGACATTAGACATAAAAACCTCAGACCACCTTGGCAAGTTGAGCTATCTTGCTTGCAGCACCCTAAACACAAGAATAGTGCTGCATCTTGTAAGGAAAACAGCACATTGCAGCCTAGTAAGACTGGCTTTCCGGCATCAATAAGTTCATCGTTAAAGTAAAAAAACATATATTAGTGATCCGTGACTATTAAGTATATGTGTTCGTACATGTGTTCGTCTCTTTATAACATGCTTGCGTTCTAAATCTAAGCAAGAAAGGTTAGCTTTGTGAGCGATGGATTGCATGCCAAGAACTCTGGCGCAGGCCTAGTTCCTGGGGGGTGTGCGTGTGGGGAGGGAGTGCACGCGCTAAAAAGAACCTCTTTTGTTCCGCGCGGTCCGCGGTGCGCGGAACAGGAGGGCGTTAGTTAAGAAGAGGCTGCAGCGCGAGGTCAAAGCGACAGGAGCCTCGGTGCCGAGACTCGGCCCGGGGGCCGCGTGGGCTGCTGACTGGGCTCGAGGTGGGCGGGAGAGGGGTTCACTTGTCTGAAGGAAAAAAGGTCAGGAACTCGGCTGTGGTCTGAAGTCTCAGGAATGCCGCGCTGGCTCCCTCTCGACTATTGCAGGGAAGAAATGTAAAACAGCTGTGCTGCTCTGCCTGGATATCGCTGCTTGCCGCGCACGAAGCCCCGGACGTTGGGTGCCCAGATGTGAAATAGCCTATAGTGAGACTGCAGGGTATTTCAAAGACTGGTGGTGCCAGTACCATGCCAAGGCAGCGCTTGCCATTGTGATTACCAGCATTTCAGGCGCTTCAGCCAGCTGTGAATCACTCCCGCCCCATTCCAGGCAGCTCCACGTCTATTTGCGTGTTCAAACTACGCGGAAAGCGCATACCCTGAGGGATATTTTAAATGGCTTTCATTTTGCTGGTCAGATGACGCTAGGCTGGTGTCTTTAGGACTAGGGGACACATTAGAATAGCCACTTAAATTCCGAATTCCCATTCCTGAAGATGCTTTGTGTTATTTTGACCATGCCATTTCCTCGTCTCATGGGCCTCGATTTAATTGGCACTATTGATTTAAGTGAGTTTTCCCGAGACTCGGTCTGTTGTTGGAAAAGTGCAGTTACTTAATGTCCTGCTTATAAATGCATTAGCTCTGGCTGGAGTATGTGTACGGAAAATAAAAGAGAGTGATTGACTTGCTGGTCTGAAGTTCTGGGACCCCAGTCCCTATACATGTATTCGCTCAATATTGATAGGTAGAGGCGGATCTTCACTGTCACTGTAGGTCTACTCTTATTGATTGCAGCCCCCACCCTCCCAGGAGTACTGGAACGTGTTTTTATTATGGACCTTATGCACTAGTCATGTTTATCATGACGTAGGGCAAAAGCAGAACATTTTTGTACTACTATGTATGTAGGTTCTTTTTGCATTCAGTAATAAACTATCCAGTTCTTATTTTCAGACATTAGTTAGGAAGGCAAAGGTTTGTAGCAGTCAGATCATTCTAAATACACACTCAATATAGTCATTTTCTCTACCTGTTGAACTGATCAATCCCTATAAACAGCCAACACGTCTTTAATCAGAATTTGACTTTTTCAAGTCAATGTAGCTCAAAGTAAGCCATGTTCACAGGGAAAGGATTGCCCATATAGTCCAATTTCATATGGTTGCATTAGTCGTGTAAAAAGGACCGGTGGAACCATAAGAATGGTATACAGGAATGTATTTAGGACATTCGAAGATACCAGAGAATGTGGATGTAGCATAGGATCCCTGCTGAAACCTCGTTACTACTGCACCTGTGTGTGCAAGGGGCATGGACCAGGTCAGTGGTACACAGTTATGCGTCCTCCATTAAGTGCAGAAACTCTGCTGTCCTCGAGTACCCAGTGACTTAATGTCCTAAACATATCCCTACGTGCTGTGTATACAAAATATCTTATCCACCAGAACTCTCTACATACAAGAACTGTATAAATTACCACTGAATGCAGAAACAGCATCTATGCACAATAGCACAACAAAGTGTGTGTAACCTGCAGAAATCCTTTTTGTTCTATGCTATGACAAGTTTCCTGAATTCCCTTTTTCTAGGGAATCATTGACTGTACTTGCGAACCTTTTAAGCATTGGGATCCCTGCGTGTCATACCAAACACATAAAAAGACAATTGGAAATGTAGGTACTTAGTACTTACACCACAACTGCTGGTTATAATTTGTAAGGGTAATCCCACTCACCTTCCTGCCCACTGTGAAACCCAATGATTGGCACTGCTTAGTGGGCCAGCAGTCTGTAGATGTTCATAACCTTCTTCAGGAGGGTCATGAAAGTTCTCTAACCTATTGAGGATATTCTACTCTAGCTACAAGAAGCTTTCCTTTCAGGATTAGTGTTACATATTTGGCGTTAAAAAGATGCTGCTCACAGTAGAGTTACATCACCATTATCCATACAGGTACGCAGAAAACAACCTCATGATTTGCTGGCAATAATGCCCTGTGTGCAGAACTGCCCATTGTACCTATTCATACACTCCAGTTTCCCATAATCCTCATACCGAGACACAGCGCTCTCTATGCCGACACATCTACCAGGAGCCTGGTCCCTCAGAAGCAGCACAACTCCATGAAGGCCACCTCTCTGCAGCACCAACTCCTTATTGCAAGTATACACGAAGGCCCGATGTGGGCCAGTGGTGGCGAAGGTATTTTGGGGAGGTGATAGTGGGAATGAGTACTAAACAAAACCCACCACCGTAGGTGCCCGCAGTAAAGCACCATAGCCTGTTCACATAGGCATGCTGCAACACAACTGCCTTGTGAATCGTGGCTCCTTTCCAAACTAGGTTATGGTCCTGCAAGGTGCATTGCACTAGAACATATCAATCATTGAGACTTCCAAGTCTGCCGTGTCTTTTTTCCCCATATTGATGGATGATTCTGGAGAACACATTGCGATTTTTGCACAGCAATGTCTGCTATGTGGCTTGTTCCTGCGACCAGTCACAAGTGAGATGCACAATTGTGCCTTTTTTAGTGTCTGTTATCAATCACGGACCAGTAAGCCCAGTGAGTAAAGCCCAATTGTCAGTTCAGGGAGTCAAAAGAAAGCCCTGTTTTGACTACAGTATTTCACATGTGCAGTCACCTACGAGGACCTCGTTACTGGTACACGTCCTTTAATAGAAAATACGGCCACACTCCAGCAAATCCACAATCAGGTCCTTTGGCCATGAGAACACTTTATGGCCACGGAGAGTCTCTCAACATATGGCCATACCTGAACAAGTGTACATCATGTAGAGATAATTGGAAGGAATCCAAAGCCAGAGCATGTGGGAAGAAACAGTACCTGGACTTGTGGTGATGGGCCTGAGCTCTGAAGAGGAGCGTAGGCACGTTGGGCCATGAGGCACCAGCGATCACACTTGGTAGTGTCCTAGCCCAGAAATCCAACGTGTCCCCAGGGCTACTGTGTAGATCCACAGTGAAACGTAGACACTAGCCCTGGAGCATGGAGCCTCTCTAGGTCATAGCCCAGCCAGGAACCAAGGTCCCATATGTGTTATTGCTTTCAGTTAGAGTCCAGAATAGGTCACTTAAGACTATGGCACCACTTTTATCATAATAGGCAGAGGGTGATGCTCAACAACAGAATGTGCGAACTTCAGAAGGGATGCATGAAACCTACATTGAGCCCTCAGAGAGGCCAGCACATTTTATGATTGGGTTCACTTCCTTCAGAACCCCAGAAGGGCTTAAAAAACAGGGCTTGAATTTAGGACATGAATGCAAGGTCAGATGTAGTGTTGACAGTCACACTCTAAACCGAACCAGGCTGACGATGATCAGTGTACCATTGTGGCCTCCTTGACGTCAAGTAGATTATGTTTCTCCTCGTGATGGGTCTCTTAATTGTTGAACTCTGGATCCTAATCTCAGATTCCACCACTCGATTTTAGAAAGAGAAACTTGTAATATACAGTGCTTGATTTGTAAATAAAAAGGTGCCGGAGCCCAAAGCTCTCCTCTAAAACACACGGCTTCTGCAATTAAATGTGTGAGCACAGAATACTGAGGCAGCGTAACCCTGAAGCCATCTTGGGACTCTTCAATCCATTTACAGCCACTCCCTGCCACTCCAGCTCACTCTTACAGCTTTCTGCTTTCTCCCATTGTGACACTTTTTCACTTTTCTTTTCCTCCGTCTTTCCCATTATGTCTTTTGCTCACAGTAAATGCTTGAGGCAGAAAAATAAGAGCCGGCCCTCAAAAATAAGTGCTGGTGCTCTGCACCGGAAACAACAAGCACAAATTAAGCACTGGTAATATGAATGAATGGGTGGAAACCATATGAATGTCAAAAAGGGAGAAGTATGCTGTGAATTTATGCACAAATCTTGCTAAGCACAGGAACTAGCTCCTTCGGTTCCCATGATAGAAGTGTGTGGGGTAGCGGTTACTAGGCATTCCTTCGAGGGAGGTTTGGTAAAACCATCGATCACACCATCATTCCCCAAAAGGATTGTAGAATTTTCCAGTATAGCCAGGGGAAGGGCTGGAGGCACTGAACGACGGGACAATGGCATGTAAGAGTAACTAGACTGCAGACCACCATGAGAGTGAGATCTTCATAGGGCAAGTGTCATTCCTGGGTAAACACAACTACAGTGTTTTTAGCACCACTGCAAGCATGACTCTTTCTTTTGCAACAACTCATGTTGTATTGGCTCTCCGCTTCTGTTTAGCTCCTCCAGTCAGTCTTTTGTCCCTTCACTTTTGTTGTTTTCTTCTTTTCTGGTTCCCTGTCATTTTACACCGTGCCCTTGTCACTTTGTAGCGGCTGCCCATCTGTTTTTGTTAATTTACCACTTGGTAGCTGCTGTTCTTCAAGTTCTCTTTGCTTTCGGGCATTCTCTGGATCAGGGCTGGTATCCTGGCCAATGGATGACATCATCGTTGTTTCTCATGTTTCGTTGGTTCTGCCTTGGAGCAGTGTAAACTTGATAGACATTATATTTTCTGCTGCTATCCCTACTCTCTGATACAATTCCTATTCAGAGCTTACTCCACCTCGGACATCAGTCAGCCAACATATCAGTTTGAAATCCACCACCAGCCTGCGATATCATGCGCTCCGATGTTTCTCTTCCCCATGCCAGTTTCCTCAGCTGAGGTGGATGAGTGCTCAATGCCTCTAGCTAGATTCGGGCTAGGCTGGGATTCTCAGCCAGTCTGCGTCTCCCTCGAAGCTTGACAGTTCGCCAGGCAAATTAGCAAACATGAACCCACTGAGAATCGAGTCATGGAAATGTCTCACACCATTACAGAAATAAAGTTGAGGCAGGTCTTGTAACCGCTAGAAAGGACGGCAATCAAATTCTGTCACTGACTCAAACCTCGGACGCCTCACTCTAGCCCAGAGGTCTTCAAACTGGGGGGCGTGCACCCCTTGGGGGGCCTCAAGTGATCCCAGGGGGGGCGCCAAACTCTGGCCAAAAGAAAAATTATGCAGATTACATGCCTTTGTTTTAAGCAGAAGCATGTTATTGCAGTTTTAAAAAGGTAACAGTACTTAACTGCAATGTTTAAATGGGTTTAGACCTATTTAAACATTGCCATCTTTCTAAAATAATTGTGAAAAATTCTGAGGGGGGGCTCAATGATTTTTTTTCAACTGGGGGGGCGCGACATTAAAAAGTTTGAAGACCACTGGCACGGTCTAGCCAGATATTTCAACTCTGTTTCTGGGAATGGTTTCTTGGTAAACCAATCAACAATTCTAATAATTCTCTGAATTCCAACAAGCCCTCCCCACTGCTTAGGTCTTCCACTTCTTCGATTCTCTTTGACACCCATGTATTCCCCTGCAACTACATGTCCGGTGTATAAGGGACTGTAGTCTGACTTTTACAGAGGCATCTCGCCCAGCAGTGTCTAAGTGCCCACAGATGTCACGGCATTCCAGTGTCACCCGTCACGCTAAGGCCATAGTTGAGTTTTCATCAGTTCTAGTAAAGGGCCACCTCGTCATCCACTCTCAATTGGGAAGAGAGGTAGTAGGTCTCCATGTCAGGGGTATGAACTCTGCCATCAAGGGGCGCAAGGGAAACTCCTGACTCATTTCCCAAATGCAACCGTTTTTACAACATTTTAGCAGCAGCCATTCAAGCCCTAACATGATGTGAAGTTTCACTGTGGTCTGTTCATCTACAATTGCAACATTTCAGATCAGTCATCATTTTAGAAATTGACTGCATAAAGTAAGCTCACTCAAGAAACCCTCCAAAAATGAATATTCTGAGTCCCTTTGCCCTACATACAAGTGACAATGACATTTTACTATTGAGAAACAGCTGTTTGAAAATATGAATGAACCATGTTCTACAAGCAAAACAAAATCATGGAATGTTTGAATGTTGTATGTTTTCCTCCTGCAGCAGACAGTGAGCTCATAAATTGGTCCAGGTAAAATAAACATGATCACTAAAAATAACACATTTCAACTATTTAACGAAGAGAGGAAAAACACTGAGCTAAATCATGAACACGCTGCACAGTGGAAGTTTTAAGAGCCATGTTGTCAGTGCAATACAGCTAATGCCCAATATCAGTTTTGAAGCGTAATTATGCTAACTTAAACACATAATTTATTAAATACTGAAGGAATGATCTTTTATAACTCTAGTTCAGAGTTCTTCAAACTTTTTGATGGCGGGACCCCCCTTAACATTTTTTAGGTGTAAGGACCCCCTTCTGATAAAAATTTCTAGAACCTGGTACACCTCATCATCAACAACAATAATAAACATCCCCATTTCCCACAGCAAATCATTTTTGCTGTGAGGAAATAATATTAAACAGTGTTTAGCAAACTAAAGGTCAGTGAGTGTGGGGGCGTGGTCAAAGGTGTGGCTAAAAACAAAGGTACTGATTTATGAGGATTTGGCATAGGAGAGTGCCACAAATCTTCTTGCTACACTGCCCCACGCCGATACAAAAGGGCAGGAATGCACCGTATTTATGAAATACAGTGCATTCCTGTCCTTTCCCCCGTGCTGGAGCACAATTGTTGCCTAGCGCCAATATAGGCAGGATTGTATTTGTGCAGGAAGGGGCACCTTCTGGCGCAAAAACAATCCAGAGAGGCATTGTACCTCTTTCTATATGTGCGGCAGATAGCAACACACATGGAAAGAGGAAAAAACGATGAGAAATGAAAACATTTCTCCTCATTATGCCTCTCTGGGGAGGCGTAAGGTTTTGGCACTGCTCCAGTTTACGTGATTTTGTAAATCTGGGGCAGTGTCAAAATCCATGCGTGTTGCATGGGAACACCCACCACTACTCCCATGGAACGCCTCCTCGACGCAAAGTAAGGCAATGCAGCAGCTTGTGCTGCTTTGCCTTTTTCCATATCTACAACGCCATTCAAAGCCACTCAGGAAGGCTTTGCATCACCTCATAGGTATGATTGAGAGGCCTGTGCCGCTGGAGCATCAAAAAAGGTGATGCTCCAGCAGCGCAAGCCTCTCATAAATAAACTCAAAATATTCTCTACATTTTTTTTAGGTCTTTCACTGTCAGATAGCTACATATAAAATAACAGCCAGCTTAAATGAAAAATAAATAAAAGAAAGTTGTTACTTATTGGTAAATGCACTGTAGTGCATTATGAAACCTCTATTTGTTAATGCACTGCAGAGGTCTGCGTGTAACCAGAGAGCGACAGAACGAAATCTTGGTTAGTGCAGTTGAGAATAGTGACTTGTGTATTTTTAGCGCCATGAGGTCACAGACTGTGACAGAAAGCACTGTGAATATGCGAGGCATTATTTTATACTTGCATTACACTCAGTATAAGATAGGCCACTACAAAAAGGTTTAAGACAAAACTGTGGTTCCAAAATGTAGATTTAAGTAATACCGGAGCATATGCAATACTTTTTTTTTTTTTTTTTAATAGTTGTCCCTTCAACACCTCCAGGTGAAGTAAGCACTGTGGAAATACAATTACAATGAAAAGCAGGCACTTCACAGCCCAGTTGTTAACTCTTTGCACTACCCTCAAAAAGAATAAATATTTGTCGTCCCAAAGCTTTGAGTGATTCCATCATTTAAAGCTGCTCCCAAGCACCCTTTACATTTGCAGATGAGCTCATAGAGCACATTTGCATTTCATTCAGGAAGCAGACGCCCTGGGAAGGCCTCAGCTGTATGTGCAGCTTTCACTGCACAGGAGACTCAAAGTTCAGCTGAGGCATTTTGAGGATCGGCTGGGGGACTGCGGGACCCCCTTTCCAGGACTCCACGGCCGCCCTGGGGGTCCCGACCGCCAGATTGAAGACCTCTGCTCTAGTTGCTCCGACAGAGAAACGTGAAAGCACATTTAAAATATGCAGTGTATGATACTGCAAATAAATGTGAGGCCTTGTTATGTCAACTTTTAAAATGGTTCATTTTGAAAATACAACACTTACATTATTTGTGAATTATTTGCGTTAATTTAGCACAAAACTTTATTAAGTCTCAATTGTCATGAACATAAGGAAAGTGATGTAAAAGCACAGTTTCTTCTCAGAATAAACTTGCACTGGTCAGTGTGTATTAGGTTCTGCATTAGGGGTAACAGTCTGGTGGCGGGGACAGTGTTCAGTATTTTATAATTGCCATTGAGCCTCAAGAGAGGACACTAGGTTGCTGACTCTTCTGTGTCTCTACCCTCTTTGTGGAGAGAAGCTTCTCGAGTGGAGGGCAGCAGGATATGCCCCTCTTTCACACGGTTATACAATTTCACCAATACAGGGGCAGGTTGATGAAAGTGACATAGAATTCGATGGGAAATCCATCAATTCTGGCATTTTCACCCTAGCCATTTTTTTCACTGAAGCACTGCTGTAAAGAAATGGCTCCCTGTTGCAGTTACCCCCCACTTTTTGCCTGATACTGATGCTGACTTGACTGAGAAGTGTGCTGGGACCCTGCTAACCAGGCCCCAGCACCAGTGTTCTTTCACCTAAAATGTACAGTTGTTTCCACAATTGGCACAACCCTGGCACCCAGGTAAGTCCCTTGTAACTGGTACCCCTGGTACCAAGGGCCCTGATGCCAGGGAAGGTCTCTAAGGGCTGCAGCATATCTTATGCCACCCTGGGGACCCCTCACTCAGCACAGACACACTGCTTGCCAGCTTGTGTGTGCTGATGAGAACAAAACGAGTAAGTCGACATGGCACTCCCCTCAGGGTGCCATGCCAACCTCACACTGCCTATGCAGTATAGAAAAGTCACCCCTCTAGTAGGCCTTACAGCCCTAAGGCAGGGTGCACTATACCATAGGTGAGGGCATATGTGCATGAGCACTATGCCCCTACAGTGTCTAAGCAAAACCTTAGACATTGTAAGTACAGGGTAGCCATAAGAGTATATGGGCTGGGAGTCTGTCAAAAACGAACTCCACAGCTCCATAATGGCTACACTGAATACTGGGAAGTTTAGTATCAAACTTCTCAGAATAATAAACCCACACTGATGCCAGTGTTGGATTTATTAAAAAATGCACACAGAGGGCATCTTAGAGATACCCCCTGTATTTTACCCAATTGTTCAGTGCAGGACTGACTGGTCTGTGCCAGCCTGCTGCTGAGAGACGAGTGTCTGACCTCATGCGGTGAGAGCCTTTGTGCTCTCTGAGGACAGAAACAAAGCCTGCTCTGGGTGGAGGTGCTTCACACCTCCCCCCTGCAGGAACTGTAACACCTAGCAGTGAGCTTCAAAGGCTCAAGCTTCGTGTTACAATGCCCCAGGGCACTCCAGCTAGTGGAGATGCCCGCCTCCTGGACCCAGCCCCCACTTTTGGCGGCAAGTCCAGGAGAGATAATGAGAAAAACAAGGAGGAGTCACTGGCCAGTCAGGACAGCCCCTAAGGTGTCCTGAGCTGAGGTGACTCTGACTTTTAGAAATCCTCCATCTTGTAGAAGGAGGATTCCCCCAATAGGGATAGGAATGTGACCCCCTCCCCTTGGGAGGAGGCACAAAGAGGGTGTACTCCCCCTCAGGGCTAGTAGCCATTGGCTACTAACCCCCCAGACCTAAACACGCCCTTAAATTTAGTATTTAAGGGCTTCCCTGAACCTAAGATTTTAGATTCCTGCAACAACAAGAAGAAGGACTGCCTAGCTGAAAACCCCTGCAGAGGAAGACCAGAAGACAACAACTGCCTTGGCTCCAGAAACTCACCGGCCTGTCTCCTGCCTTCCAAAGAACTCTGCTCCAGCGACGCCTTCCAAAGGGACCAGCAACCTCTGCATCCTCTGAGGACTGCCCTGCTTCGACGACGACAAGAAACTCCCGAGGACAGCGGACCTGCTCCAAAAAGACTGCAACTTTATCCAAAGAAGCAGCTTTAAAGAACCCTGCAAACTCCCCGCAAGAAGCGTGAGACTTGCAACACTGCACCCGGCGACCCCGACTCGGCTGGTGGAGAACCAACACCTCAGGGAGGACCCCCGGACTACTCTACGACTGTGAGTACCAAAACCTGTCCCCCCTGAGCCCCCACAGCGCCGCCTGCAGAGGGAATCCCGAGGCTTCCCCTGACCGCGACTCTCTGAAACCTAAGTCCCGACACCTGGAAAAGACCCTGCACCCGCAGCCCCCAGGACCTGAAGGACCGGACTTTCACTGCAGAAGTGACCCCCAGGAGTCCCTCTCCCTTGCCCAAGTGGAGGTTTCCCCGAGGAAGCCCCCCCTTGCCTGCCTGCAGCGCTGAAGAGATCCCTTGATCTCTCATTGACTTCCATTGCGAACCCGACGCTTGTTCTAACACTGCACCCGGCCGCCCCCGCGCCGCTGAGGGTGAAATTTCTGTGTGGGCTTGTGTCCCCCCCGGTGCCCTACAAAACCCCCCTGGTCTGCCCTCCGAAGACGCGGGTACTTACCTGCAAGCAGACCGGAACCGGGGCACCCCCTTCTCTCCATTGAAGCCTATGCGTTTTGGGCACCACTTTGAACTCTGCACCTGACCGGCCCTGAGCTGCTGGTGTGGTAACTTCGGGGTTGCTCTGAACCCCCAACGGTGGGCTACCTTGGACCAAGAACTGAACCCTGTAAGTGTCTTACTTACCTGGTAAAACTAACAAAAACTTACCTCCCCCAGGAACTGTGAAAATTGCATTGTGTCCACTTTTTAAATAGCTATTTGTGAATAACTTGAAAAGTATACATGCAATTGAAATGATTCAAAGTTCCTAATGTACTTACCTGCAATACCTTTCAAACAAGATATTACATGTTAAATTTGAACCTGTGGTTCTTAAAATAAACTAAGAAAATATATTTTTCTATAACAAAACCTGTTGGCTGGATTTGTCTCTGAGTGTGTGTACCTCATTTATTGTCTATGTGTATGTACAACAAATGCTTAACACTACTCCTTGGATAAGCCTACTGCTCGACCACACTACCACAAAATAGAGCATTAGTATTATCTCTTTTTACCACTATTTTACCTCTAAGGGGAACCCTTGGACACTGTGCATGCTATTCCTTACTTTGAAATAGCACATACAGAGCCAACTTCCTACATTGGTGGATCAGCGGTGGGGTACAAGACTTTGCATTTGCTGGACTACTCAGCCAATACCTGATCACACGACAAATTCCAAAATTGTCATTAGAAATTGATTTTTGCAATTTGAAAAAGTTTTCTAAATTCTTTAAAGTCCTGCTAGGGCCTTGTGTTAGTCCCTGTTAGCATTTCTTTTAGATTTTAAAAGTTTGATAAAAGTTTGAATTAGAACCTAGAACTAGTTTTAGATTCTTAAAAAGTATTCCAACTTTTAGAAGCATAATGTCCAGTACAGATGTGAATGTGGTGGAACTCGACACCACACCTTACCTCCATCTTAAGATGAGGGAGCTAAGGTCACTCTGTAAAATAAAGAAAATAACAATGGGCCCCAGACCTTCCAAACTACAGCTCCAGGAGCTGTTGGCAGAGTTTGCAAAGGCCAACCCCTCTGAGGATGGCAACACAGAGGATGAAGATAGTGACTTGGAGGAAAATTCCCCCCTACCAGTCCTATTTAGGGAGAACAGGGTCTCTCAAACCCTGACTCCAAAAATAGTAGTCAGAAATGCTGGCTCCCTCACAGGAGGGTCCAGCCTCTCTGAAATCACTGAAGGTAACTCCAGTGAAGAGGACATCCAGTTAGCCAGGATGGCCAAAAGATTGGCTTTGGAAAAACAGATCCTAGCCATAGAAAGGGAAAGACAAGAGATGGGCCTAGGACCCATCAATGGTGGCAGCAACATAAATAGGGTCAGAGATTCTCTTGACATGTTGAAAATCCCTAAAGGGATTGTAACAAAATATGAAGATGGTGATGACATCACCAAATGGTTCACAGCTTTTGAGAGGGCTTGTGTAACCAGAAAAGTGAACAAATCTCACTGGGGTGCTCTCCTTTGGGAAATGTTCACAGGAAAGTGTAGGGATAGACTCCTCACACTCTCTAAAAAAGATGCAGAATCTTATGACCTCATGAAGGGTACCCTGATTGAGGGCTTTGGATTCTCCACTGAGGAGTATAGAATTAGATTCAGGGGGGCTCAAAAATCCTCGAGCCAGACCTGGGTTGATTATGTTGACTACTCAGTGAAAACACTGGATGGTTGGGTAACTGGAAATTAAGTGTATGACTATGTTGGGCTTTATAATTTGTTTATGAAAGAACACATTTTAAGTAACTGCTTCAATGAAAAGTTGCATCAGTATCTGGTAGACCTAGGTCCAATTTCTCCCCAAGAATTGGGAAAGAAGGCAGACCACTGGGTCAAGACTAGGGTAACCAAAACTTCCACTGGGGGTGACCAAAAGAAAGGGGTTACAAAGCCTCCCCAGGAGAAAGTGGGTGACACTAGAAACAAAGAAAAAGAGTCCCCTGTAGGCCCCCAAAAACCAGACCAGGTGGGTGGGCCCAGAGACACAACCCAAAACAAAGGTGGGTACCAGGGTAAGAGCTAGGATGCCACTAAGGCATGGTGCCATAACTGTAAACAGACAGGGCACCACACCAAAGACACTTGTCCCAAAAACAAACCCCCTAGCAAAATCCCAGGGGTGACCAGTGTAGCCATTGGGGATGACTCCTCAGATGAGGAGGTCTTCATAGCCTTCAACTGGAAAAAGGGCCCAACAGGTGAGTTGGAGATTCCAGAGGGAAGTAGACACTTCCACCACCTACAGGTGAATGGAATCCCAGCCACTGCCCTGAGAGACACTTGTGCCAGTCACACTATTGTGCATGACAGGCTGGTGTTCTCAAACCAGTACATCCCAGGTGAGATGGCCAGAGTAAGAGTTAGCCCAGACAGGGTCACTAATAGGCCTGTAGCTTTTGTGCCCATAGAAGTGGGTGGAACTTTTAGCTGGAGAAGGGTGGTAGTCAGTACAGACCTCACCCTTGATTGTCTCCTTGGAAATGACTACCCAGAGGTTAGTCAGAGCCTAAGAGAAGAACTGGTCCAGGGCCAGTCCTCTCCCAAGGATTCTGGAGTGCCTGCCTCTGCAGTAAATGCAAGTAGGCCCCAGAAGAAAAAGACAAAGAAACAGAGTAGGAAAGGTGGACAACCTTTAGCCAAGGTTCCAGCAAGCCAAGGAGATTCTGCTCCAGTAGGGGAGAACTCCAAAAATGGCTCTGATAAAGTCCAACCTGACCCACAAGAAGTCCTGGCTAGTCAGGCAACTGTTAAGCCTGAGTGGGTGGCTCCTCAGCTAACAGAAGAAAGAGTGGAAGAAGGGTGTTTACTACAAGATGTGGTAACCCCCCACTCTAATACAGCAGACAGGCACCCTGAACCCAAAGAAGCCTGTAACTTAGCCCCTTCCCTTGTAGGTGAAGAGCTAAAGGTGTGGTTCTGGGCACTGACAGCTGTCAGTGGCCTCTGCTGGGTGTTAGCCTTTATGGCTGCACTATCCTTGGCATGGTGGTCTGACCCCATGCCAAATAACAAGTTAGGCCCCCTGACCCTGTTGGTCATGGTGGGGTTACTCCAGCTCTGGGTAACCTCTTTGGGTAAGCTAGGGGTGACCCTGGCTAAGATAAGATTAGCAGAGGTGGATACCTCTGACCTCAAAATAGAGAGAATGGGTAACGACATAAAAAGCACAGACAAGAGGCAGTTCAGACTAGGTCCTATCACTGTGGAAGTGGTAAGTTCCCCAGAGGGAATGACCTGAACAGGAGGATGTAAGGCAGAGTAGGCCCTGCAACAAACCAGCCTATTTCCTCTACTCTTCCTCGCCTGACAGACTAGGAAGACTCTTCCAGCTTTGGCTGAGTCTCCTGGCCTGTGGGCTGGGGGGGGCTTGTGTAAAGAAATGGCTCCCTGTTGCAGTTACCCCCCACTTTTTGCCTGATACTGATGCTGACTTGACTGAGAAGTGTGCTGGGACCCTGCTAACCAGGCCCCAGCACCAGTGTTCTTTCACCTAAAATGTACAGTTGTTTCCACAATTGGCACAACCCTGGCACCCAGGTAAGTCCCTTGTAACTGGTACCCCTGGTACCAAGGGCCCTGATGCCAGGGAAGGTCTCTAAGGGCTGCAGCATATCTTATGCCACCCTGGGGACCCCTCACTCAGCACAGACACACTGCTTGCCAGCTTGTGTGTGCTGATGAGAACAAAACGAGTAAGTCGACATGGCACTCCCCTCAGGGTGCCATGCCAACCTCACACTGCCTATGCAGTATAGATAAGTCACCCCTCTAGTAGGCCTTACAGCCCTAAGGCAGGGTGCACTATACCATAGGTGAGGGCATATGTGCATGAGCACTATGCCCCTACAGTGTCTAAGCAAAACCTTAGACATTGTAAGTACAGGGTAGCCATAAGAGTATATGGGCTGGGAGTCTGTCAAAAACGAACTCCACAGCTCCATAATGGCTACACTGAATACTGGGAAGTTTAGTATCAAACTTCTCAGAATAATAAACCCACACTGATGCCAGTGTTGGATTTATTAAAAAATGCACACAGAGGGCATCTTAGAGATACCCCCTGTATTTTACCCAATTGTTCAGTGCAGGACTGACTGGTCTGTGCCAGCCTGCTGCTGAGAGACGAGTGTCTGACCTCATGCGGTGAGAGCCTTTGTGCTCTCTGAGGACAGAAACAAAGCCTGCTCTGGGTGGAGGTGCTTCACACCTCCCCCCTGCAGGAACTGTAACACCTAGCAGTGAGCTTCAAAGGCTCAAGCTTCGTGTTACAATGCCCCAGGGCACTCCAGCTAGTGGAGATGCCCGCCTCCTGGACCCAGCCCCCACTTTTGGCGGCAAGTCCAGGAGAGATAATGAGAAAAACAAGGAGGAGTCACTGGCCAGTCAGGACAGCCCCTAAGGTGTCCTGAGCTGAGGTGACTCTGACTTTTAGAAATCCTCCATCTTGTAGAAGGAGGATTCCCCCAATAGGGATAGGAATGTGACCCCCTCCCCTTGGGAGGAGGCACAAAGAGGGTGTACTCACCCTCAGGGCTAGTAGCCATTGGCTACTAACCCCCCAGACCTAAACACGCCCTTAAATTTAGTATTTAAGGGCTTCCCTGAACCTAAGATTTTAGATTCCTGCAACAACAAGAAGAAGGACTGCCTAGCTGAAAACCCCTGCAGAGGAAGACCAGAAGACAACAACTGCCTTGGCTCCAGAAACTCACCGGCCTGTCTCCTGCCTTCCAAAGAACTCTGCTCCAGCGACGCCTTCCAAAGGGACCAGCAACCTCTGCATCCTCTGAGGACTGCCCTGCTTCGACGACGACAAGAAACTCCCGAGGACAGCGGACCTGCTCCAAAAAGACTGCAACTTTATCCAAAGAAGCAGCTTTAAAGAACCCTGCAAACTCCCCGCAAGAAGCGTGAGACTTGCAACACTGCACCCGGCGACCCCGACTCGGCTGGTGGAGAACCAACACCTCAGGGAGGACCCCCGGACTACTCTACGACTGTGAGTACCAAAACCTGTCCCCCCTGAGCCCCCACAGCGCCGCCTGCAGAGGGAATCCCGAGGCTTCCCCTGACCGCGACTCTCTGAAACCTAAGTCCCGACACCTGGAAAAGACCCTGCACCCGCAGCCCCCAGGACCTGAAGGACCGGACTTTCACTGCAGAAGTGACCCCCAGGAGTCCCTCTCCCTTGCCCAAGTGGAGGTTTCCCCGAGGAAGCCCCCCCTTGCCTGCCTGCAGCGCTGAAGAGATCCCTTGATCTCTCATTGACTTCCATTGCGAACCCGACGCTTGTTCTAACACTGCACCCGGCCGCCCCCGCGCCGCTGAGGGTGAAATTTCTGTGTGGGCTTGTGTCCCCCCCGGTGCCCTACAAAACCCCCCTGGTCTGCCCTCCGAAGACGCGGGTACTTACCTGCAAGCAGACCGGAACCGGGGCACCCCCTTCTCTCCATTGAAGCCTATGCGTTTTGGGCACCACTTTGAACTCTGCACCTGACCGGCCCTGAGCTGCTGGTGTGGTAACTTCGGGGTTGCTCTGAACCCCCAACGGTGGGCTACCTTGGACCAAGAACTGAACCCTGTAAGTGTCTTACTTACCTGGTAAAACTAACAAAAACTTACCTCCCCCAGGAACTGTGAAAATTGCATTGTGTCCACTTTTTAAATAGCTATTTGTGAATAACTTGAAAAGTATACATGCAATTGAAATGATTCAAAGTTCCTAATGTACTTACCTGCAATACCTTTCAAACAAGATATTACATGTTAAATTTGAACCTGTGGTTCTTAAAATAAACTAAGAAAATATATTTTTCTATAACAAAACCTGTTGGCTGGATTTGTCTCTGAGTGTGTGTACCTCATTTATTGTCTATGTGTATGTACAACAAATGCTTAACACTACTCCTTGGATAAGCCTACTGCTCGACCACACTACCACAAAATAGAGCATTAGTATTATCTCTTTTTACCACTATTTTACCTCTAAGGGGAACCCTTGGACTCTGTGCATGCTATTCCTTACTTTGAAATAGCACATACAGAGCCAACTTCCTACAACTGCCATTTTTCTATTAATGGTCAGTGGCAAATCTGTATAGTTGTCTCCTTGCTTTTTGAGTGGTGGTATCAGCTTCCCTGTTTCTAAGCTGTCTGTGTGTCAAATGCATAGGTGTATAGTTTTTCTCCCAGGGCAGCAGCGCACTTTCTCACCATAGTGTCTCCTCTTACACCTATCATGTCGCTGGCCGGAACCCCCGCCTTCTTTTGTCACTGCTGATATGGGCTCCTGCTCTTTCTCCTTTTCAGCTCCTAGTTAAGTGTTCACACTGAATTTATGGGTGCTAGTTCCATGCCCCATTCACTGCTATTCTATTCTATTACATGATCTCTCCAGTTTGAGCTGATTCCACAGCTTCTTATTTTTAGCTGGATAAATGTCACATACATCCAGGTACCAACTTTCCTTCAAAGCAAACCTGGTACGCTCTAGTCTGATCGTCCAGGTAGGTCGATCAGGTGTGCCCTTTTCCACATTCTTTCGCTGCTAGGTTTCATCTGTTGCAATCAGTTCAGTCCGTGATATGGAAGGGAGAGGCCGAAGCGGTTCATTGGTTTATCACCTGTTCACTTCCCTGCTGATGTCTCTGGTTCCTCTGAAATTGAGTGAATGCCCCGGGTTTTCGTCAGGATTTAAGTGATGGTGGGGACTGGCTGGCTTGGAGCACAGCAATGAGCGTGTTATTCCATTGGCATCAGGCCACGACCCCTGTGAATCACTTTCTTCATTCTAATATTCCCTGCTCCAACTCCATGCACTGGAGAGATTCAGGACTGTCTGTCTACTCAGTGGTCTGGACCAGTGGTTCCCAACCTTTTGACTCCCGAGGACACCCACTGAATCTCTACTGGCAGCAGGAACCTCCAAGCAATTTGTACAATTTAAGTTTCAAATATTAAAACAGTGATTCACAAAAAATACACAAACATGTACACACCAAACAAATACTCAAATTACTTTGTTTGCAGATGATTAATAGGCACACGTATCATGCAAAGAAAAGTATTTTAGGTGCATAGTACAGTGGCTTTCCGCTTTTGTCACTGATTCTTTTCTTACAGTGCAATTCAGAAGCTACAGCCGTAATGTAGTACAGTGAGCTATAAACTTTCATCAGAACTGCATGCATGCTGCATGGAACAAATTAGAAAGTTATGTTTTTTCCCAGTCTTTGATTGTCCTTATGCTGCTAAAAAAAAGGTTTGCTTGCATAGAAATACATTATTATTGAAGTCAACACTAGTCACTCTGTTATGTACTGAATCCTGAGTTTCTGTTTATCCAGACCAAGCAATCTTATAAAATGCCTACCAGTATGGATGATATGTGAATCATACACCTTGTAGTCCTGTGGTAAAGTGCTCAGACACCCTACACTGGTATGACAGGTGTTATAAAACAAATGAAATACATGTGACAGAGAGGCAATGGAGAGATGAGAGGTCCTTATGGTTTTACTTCCTTTCCCTACCGCATATTTTATGAAAAAGCTTTCTCAGATCTTATGTACCTAAAAAATAAAAACAAAAATCACTTGGGACATGCAGAATCTGACCTGAGGATTCAACTTTCCTAAATAAACTCAAACACTGAAAAGTTAGTTGCCAAGATGCAGCATCGACCTCCCATTAAAAGGGCTAAATGTTTGCATATTTTTTCTACCTTAGATGAGTCAAAACTACAAATCCCTCCAACAGGTACATTAATCACCATAGTTATCTTGACGCTTTTATTTTTGCTGGAAAGTGGTTGGATGTACAAGGAACTTTGCAGTGCTTTTAAAGCCGCTGAACAAATGAAGTAACAAATATAAACAAACATTTGCAAAACAACGGGTCTCGCATTTGCTCAACATAGAGCTACTAGCGTTGTAAACTCCTCACGGACTTCTCTTGCCACACACATTGAAAGAAAAAAATGAGTGTGATCACGCTATGTAAAACCCAGTACGATCACGCTGTGTGGTAAATAAAAAGATAAAGTAGTGCAGAAACCAAACTGATAACATCGAGCCCCGTAAGTTTTCAGTAGTTGGCCGGTGCGCTCGAGGGGGGCTAAACACCAGAAAAGACATGACTCATGCATGCCTTTCATTAATAAAAGCAAGACCACGAACCAATGAAAGTGACAGGCGTAACATGGGCGTGGTTACAAGCCCAAAGAGAGATTACAACAGGGACTGAGTGCTTGTGCGTTTGACCCTAAAAACATGCATGTGTTTCTGTAGAGGCCCTAGCTGGAGAAGTGTCTTCCTGCTGGTCCAGACCTGCGGACCTCCTGGGAATGTGTTACTGACCACTGGGGGTCCACGGACCACAGGTTGGAAAACGCTGGTCTGGAGGATGGTAACAGTGGGAAGAATCTTTGGGGACGGTGCTGCAGAAAAAGTCTTCTGAACACTTGCTCAACAGGCAGAGAAGTCTGAAATTGTTTTATTATAGTAGTACAGGGGGATGATCCTTCCTTCTTGCTTGAAAGAACACTACAGAGAGAAGGAGGATGGATGTTGGTCTTTATTGTACTCACAAAATGGCTGTGATGCAAACATGCTGAGTATTCTAGCCCACATCCCACTGCTGAGGTTCGTCCCTTCCAGTGGTCCAAGGAGCAGTGCCATCACTAGGGTTTCTGGCTGTGTAAGCAGACACAAACTGCGGCAGATGAAACAACCTTTCAGCATTCCAGCCAGCAGCAGACAATACCTGGAAATGCGATAATGAGTATGTGCACTGAGCTGGATCAGAGACTTGTGAGGCTTCCTGGGGCTATCACTGACAACTATCCTTTGTTTCCTCAACTTTCATTGAATTTTGTATTTGGCTCAGTTAGCCCTTTAAGTTCTTACACAGTTTTAGACCTCCATTTTGGTAGGCCAAGTTGACTCTGTTAGAAAACAATATGTAATTTATTATCCCTTGTGCAAGGTCTCCTCACAGTGGATAAGGCCCCTTATCCTTTGACAATCAGATAAATTCCTGGTGTAGGAAGTTGGCTCTGTATGCACTATTTCAAAGTAAGGAATAGTATGCACAGAGTCGAAGGGTTCCCCTTAGAGGTAAGATAGTGGCAAAAAGAGATAATACTAATGCTCTATTTTGTGGTAGTGTGGTCGAGCAGTAGGCTTATCAAAGGAGTAGTGTTGAGCATTTGTTGTACACACACAGGCAATAAATGAGGAACACACACTCAGAGACAATTCCAGGCCAATAGGTTTTTGTATAGAAAAATATATTTTCTTAGTTTATTTTAAGAACCACAGGTTCAAGATTTACATGTAATACTTTAAATGAAAGGTATTGCAGGTAGGTACTTTAGGAACTTTGAATTAGCAAAATAGCATATACAGTTTTCACATAAATGACATATAGCTATTTTAAAACTAGACACAGTGCAATTTTCAACAGTTCCTAGGAGGAGTAAGAGTTTGTTAGTTTTTGCAGGTAAGTAAATCACCTACGGGGTTCAAGTTTGGGTCCAAGGTAGCCCACCGTTGGGGGTTCATAGCAACCCCAAAGTTACCACACCAGCAGCTCAGGGCCGGTCAGGTGCAGAGGTCAAAGTGGTGCCCAAAACGCATAGGCTTCAATGGAGAAGGGGGTGCCCCGGTTCCAGTCTGCCAGCAGGTAAGTACCCGCGTCTTCGGAGGGCGGACCAGGGGGGTTTTGTAGGGCACCGGGGGGGACACAAGTCCACACAGAAAGTACACCCTCAGCGGCACGGGGGCGGCCGGGTGCAGTGTGCAAACAAGCGTCGGGTTTGTAATAGAAAGCAATGGGAGACCAAGGGGTCTCTTCAGCGATGCAGGCAGGCAAGGGGGGGGGGGCTCCTCAGGGTAGCCACCACCTGGGCAAGGGAGAGGGCCTCCTGGGGGTCACTCCTGCACTGGAGTTCGGATCCTTCAGGTCCTGGGGGCTGCGGGTGCAGAGTCTTTACCAGGCGTCGGGATCTGTGGAGCAGGCAGTCGCGGTCAGGGGGAGCCTCGGGATTCCTTCTGCAGGCGTCGCTGTGGGGGCTCAGGGGGGGCAACTCTGGCTACTCACGGTCTCGCAGTCTCCGGGGAGTCCTCCCTGAAGTGATTGTTCTCCACAAGGCGAGCCGGGGGCGTCGGGTGCAGAGTGTCAAGTCTCACGCTTCCGGCGGGAAACGCAAGTTGTTTCAAAGTTGCTTCTTTGTAGCAAAGTCGCAGTCTGGGGTGAACAGAGCCGCTGTCCTCTGGAGTTCTTGGTCCTTCTAGAGCAGGGCAGTCCTCTGAGGATTCAGAGGTCGCTGGTCCCTGGGGAAAGCGTCGCTGGAGCAGTGTCTTTAGAAGTGGGGAGACATGCCGGTAGAGCTGGGGCCAAAGCAGTTGGTATCTCCGTCTTCTCTGCAGGGTTTTTCAACTTAGCAGTCCTCTTCTTCTTAGGTTGCAGGAATCTGCGTTCCTAGGTTCTGGGGAGCCCCTAAATACTGAATTTAGGGGTGTGTTTAGGTCTGGGGGGTTAGTAGCCAATGGCTACTAGCCCTGAGGGTGGCTACACCCTCTTTGTGCCTCCTCCCTGAGGGGAGGGGGGCACATCCCTAATCCTATTGGGGTAATCCTCCATCTGCAAGATGGAGGATTTCTAAAAGTCAGAGTCACCTCAGCTCAGGACACCTTAGGGGCTGTCCTGACTGGCCAGTGACTCCTCCTTGTTTTTCTCATTATCTCTCCTGGACTTGCCGCCAAAAGTGGGGGCTGTGTCCAGGGGGCGGGCATCTCCACTAGCTGGAGTGCCCTGGGGCATTGTAACACGAAGCCTGAGCCTTTGAGGCTCACTGCTAGGTGTTACAGTTCCTTCAGGGGGGAGGTGTGAAGAAACCTCCACCCAGAGCAGGCTTTTGATTCTGTCCTCAGAGAGCACAAAGGCCCTCACCACATGGGGTCAGAAACTCGTCTCTCAGCAGCAGGCTGGCACAGACTAGTCAGTCCTGCACTGAACATTTGGGTAAAATACAGGGGGCATTTCTAAGATGCCCTCTGTGTGCATTTTTTAATAAATCCAACACTGGCATCAGTGTGGGTTTATTATTCTGAGAAGTTTGATACTAAACTTCCCAGTATTCAGTGTAGCCATTATGGAGCTGTAGAGTTCGTTTTTGACAGACTCCCAGACCATATACTCTTATGGCTACCCTGCACTTACAATGTCTAAGGTTTTGCTTAGACGCTGTAGGGGCATAGTGCTCATGCACCTATGCCCTCACCTGTGGTATAGTGCACCCTGCCTTAGGGCTGTAAGGCCTGTTAGAGGGGTGACTTACCTATGCCATAGGCAGTGTGAGGTTGGCATGGCACCCTGAGGGGAGTGCCATGTCGACTTAGTCATTTTCTCCCCACCAGCACACACAAGCTGGCAAGCAGTGTGTTTGTGCTGAGTGAGGGGTCTCTAGGGTGGCATAAGACATGCTGCAGCCCTTAGAGACCTTCCCTGGCATCAGGGCCCTCGGTACCAGGGGTACAAGTTAGAAGGGACTTACCTGGGTGCCAGGGTTGTGCCAATTGTGGAAACAATGGTACATTTTAGGTGAAAGAACACTGGTGCTGGGGCCTGGTTAGCAGGGTCCCAGCACACTTCTCAGTCAAGTCAGCATCAGTATCAGGCAAAAAGTGGGGGGTAACTGCAACAGGGAGCCATTTCCTTACACAAGCCCCCCCACCCCCCAGTCCACAGGCCAGGAGACTCAGCCAAAGCTGGGAGAGTCTTCCTAGTCTGTCAGGCGAGGAAGAGTAAAGGAAATAGGCTGGTTTGTTGCAGGGCCTACTCTGCCTTACATCCTACTGTTCAGGTCATTCCCTCTGGGGAACTGACCCACTTCCACAGTGATAGGACCTAATCTGAACTGCCTCTTGTCTGTGCTTTGAATGTCTTCACCCATTCTCTCTATTTTGGGGCTAGAGGTATCCACCTCTGCTAATCTTACCTTAGCCAGGGTCACTCCTAGTTTACCCAAAGAGGTTACCCAGAGCTGGAGTAACCCCACCATGACCAACAGGGTTAGGGGGCCTAACTTGCTATTTGGCATGGGGTCGGACCACCATGCCAAGGATAGTACAGCCATAAAGGCTAACACCCAGCAGAGGCCACTGACAGCCGTCAGTGCCCGGAACCACACCTTTAGCTCTTCACCTACAAGGGAAGGGGCTAAGTTACAGGTTTCTTTGGGTTCAGGGTGCCTGTCTGCTGTATTAAAGTGGGGGGTTACCACATCTTGTAGTAAACACCCTTCTTGCACTCTTTCTTCTGTTAGCTGAGGAGCCACCCACTCAGGCTTAACAGTTGCCTGACTAGCCAGGACTTCTTGTGGGTCAGGTTGGACTTTACCAGTGCCATTTTTGGAGTTCTCCCCTACTGGAGCAGAATCTCCTTGGCTTGCTGAAACCTTGGCTAAAAGTTGTCCACCCTTCCTACACTGTTTTCTTTTCTTTTTCTTCTGGGGCCTACTTGCAGTTACTGCAGAGGCAGCACCTCCAGAATCCTTGGGAGAGGACTGGCACTGGACCAGTTCCTCTCTTGGGCTCTGACTAACCTCTGGGTAGTCATTTCCAAGGAGACAATCAAGGGGGAGGTCTGTACTTACTACCACCCTTCTCCAGCTAAAAATCCCACCCACTTCTATGGGCACAAAAGCCACAGGCCTATCAGTGACCCTGTCTGGGCTAACTCTTACTCTGGCAGTCTCACCTGGGATGTACCGGTTTCAGAACACCAGCCTGTCATGCACAATAGTGTGACTGGCACAAGTGTCTCTCAGGGCAGTGGCTGGGATTCAATTCACCAGTAGGTGGTGGAAGTGTCTACTTCCCTCTGGAATCTCCAACTCACCTGTTGGGCCCTTTTTCCAGTTGAAGGCTATGAAGACCTCCTCATCTGAGGAGTCATCCCCAATGGCTACACTGGTCACCCCTGGGATTTTGCTAGGGGGTTTGTTCTTGGGACAAGAAGTGTCCTTGGTGTGGTGCCCTGTCTGTCTACAGTTTTGGCACCATGCCTTAGTGGCATCCCAGTTCTTACCCTGGTACCCACCTTTGTTTTGGGTTGTGTCTTGCGGCCCACCTACCTCGTCTGGTTTTTGGGGGCCTACAGAGGACTCTTTTTCTTTGTTTCTAGTGTCACCCACCTTCTCCTGGGGAGGCTTTGTAACCCCTTTTTTTTGGTCACCCCCAGTGGAAGTTTTGGTTACCCTAGTCTTGACCCAGTGGTCTGCCTTCTTTCCCAATTCTTGGGGAGAAATTGGACCTAGGTCTACCAGATACTGATGCAACTTTTCATTGAAGCAGTTACTTAAAATGTGTTCTTTCATAAACAAATTATAAAGCCCAACATAGTCATGCACTTCATTTCCAGTTACCCAACCATCCAGTGTTTTCACTGAGTAGTCCACAAAATCAACCCAGGTCTGGCTCGAGGATTTTTGAGCCCCCCTGAATCTAATTCTATACTCCTCAGTGGAGAATCCAAAGCCCTCAATCAGGGTACCCTTCATGAGGTCATAGGATTCTGCATCTTTTCCAGAGAGTGTGAGGAGTCTATCCCTACACTTTCCAGTGAACATTTCCCAAAGGAGAGCACCCCAGTGAGATCTGTTTACTTTTCTGGTTGCACAAGCCCTCTCAAAAGCTGTGAACCATTTGGTGATGTCATCACCATCTTCAAATTTAGTTACAATCCCTTTTGGGATTTTCAACATGTCAGGAGAATCTCTGACCCTATTTATGTTGCTGCCACCATGGATGGACCAAAACCCATCTCTTGTCTTTCCCTTTCTATGGCTAGGAGCTGTCTCTCTAAAGCCAATCTTTTGACCATCCTGGCTAACAGTAGGTCATCTTCTCTGAGGCTATCCTCAGTGATTCCAGAGGTGCTGGACTCTCCTGTGAGAGAAGCAGCATCTCTGACTAACACATTTGGAGTCAGGGTTTGAGGGACCCTGTTCTCCCTAACTAGGACTGGAGGGGGGAAATTCTCCTCCACATCACTAGCTTCCCCCTCTGTGAGGGCATCATCAGAGGGGTTGTTTTTAGCAAACTCTGCCAAGAGCTCCTGGAGCTGTTCTTTGGTAGAGTTTGATCCAGTTTTTATTTTTTTGATTCTGCAGAGAGTCCTTAACTCTGACATCCTAAGACGCAGGTAAGGTGTGAGGTTGAGCTCCACCACTGTCTCTTCTGCAGTAGACATTATGGGGGTCATTCTGACCCCGGCGGTCATGGACCGCCGGGGCCGGGGTCGGCGGTAGCACCGCCAACAGGCTGGCGGTGCTCCGCCGGGCATTCTGACCGCGGCGATACAGCCGCGGCCAGAAACGGAAAGTCGGCGGTGTACCGCGACTTTCCGCTGCCCATGGGAATCCGCCATGGCGGCGCAGCTTGCTGCGCCGCCATGGGGATTCCGACCCCCTCACCGCCATCCTGTTCCTGGCGGTTCCGCCCGCCAGGAACAGGATGGCGGTGAGGGGTGTCGTGGGGCCCCTGGGGGCCCCTGCAGTGCCCATGCCAATGGCATGGGCACTGCAGGGGCCCCCGTAAGAGGGCCCCACTTTGTATTTCAGTGTCTGCTTTGCAGACACTGAAATACGCGACGGGTGCCACTGCACCCGTCGCACATCCTCCACTCCGCCGGCTCCATTCGGAGCCGGCATCCTCATGGAGGGGTGTTTCCCACTGGGCTGGCGGGCGGCCTTTTGACGGTCGCCCGCCAGCCCAGTGGGAAACCCAGAATACCCGCGGCGGTCTTTTGACCGCGCAGCGGTATTCTGGCGGTTCCCTCCAGGCGGGCGGCTCCCGCCGCCCGCCGGGGTCAGAATGACCCCCTATGTTTCTAAAAGTTGGAATACTTTTTAAGAATCTAAAACTATCTCTAGAACTTAATTCAAACTTTTACAAAACTTTTAAACTCTAAAAGAAATGCTAACAGGGACTAACACAAGGCTCTAGCAGGACTTTTAAAAATTTAGAAAAATAGCTCAAATTTAAAAAATCAGTTTCTAATGACAATATTTGGAATTTAGTCGTGTGATCAGGTATTGGCTGAGTAGTCCAGCAAATGCAAAGTCTTGTACCCCACCGCTGATCCACCAATGTAGGAAGTTGGCTCTGTATGCACTATTTCAAAGTAAGGAATAGTATGCACAGAGTCCAAGGGTTCCCCTTAGAGGTAAGATAGTGGCAAAAAGAGATAATACTAATGCTCTATTTTGTGGTAGTGTGGTCGAGCAGTAGGCTTATCAAAGGAGTAGTGTTAAGCATTTGTTGTACTTACACAGGCAATAAATGAGGAACACACACTCAGAGACAATTCCAGGCCAATAGGTTTTTGTATAGAAAAATATATTTTCTTAGTTTATTTTAAGAACCACAGGTTCAAGATTTACATGTAATACTTTAAATGAAAGGTATTGCAGGTAGGTACTTTAGGAACTTTGAATTAGCAAAATAGCATATACAGTTTTCACATAAATGACATATAGCTATTTTAAAACTAGACACAGTGCAATTTTCAACAGTTCCTGGGGGGAGTAAGATTTTGTTAGTTTTTGCAGGTAAGTAAATCACCTACGGGGTTCAAGTTTGGGTCCAAGGTAGCCCACCGTTGGGGGTTCAGAGCAACCCCAAAGTTACCACACCAGCAGCTCAGGGCCGGTCAAGTGCAGAGGTCAAAATGATGCCCACAACGCATAGGCTTCAATGGAGAAGGGGGTGCCCCGGTTCCAGTCTGCCAGCAGGTAAGTACCTGCTTCTTCGGAGGACAGACCAGGGGGGTTTTGTAGGGCACCGGGGGGGACACAAGTCCACACAGAAAGTACACCCTCAGCGGCACGGGGGCGGCCGGGTGCAGTGGGCAAACAAGCGTCGGGTTTGTATAGAAAGCAATGGGAGACCAAGGGGTCTCTTCAGCGATGCAGGCAAGGGGGGGGCTCCTCGGGGTAGCCACCACCTGGGCAAGGGAGAGGGCCTCCTGGGGGTCACTCCTGCACTGGAGTTCGGATCCTTCAGGTCCTGGGGGCTGCGGGTGCAGAGTCTTTACCAGGCGTCGGGATCTGAGGAGCAGGCAGTCGCGGTCAGGGGGAGCCTCGGGATTCCCTCTGCAGGCGTCGCTGTGGGGGCAACTCTGGCTACTCACGGTCTCGCAGTCGCCGGGGAGTCCTCCCTGAAGTGATTGTTCTCCACAAGTCGAGCCAGGGGCGTCGGGTGCAGAGTGTCAAGTCTCACGCTTCCGGCGGGAAACGCAAGTTGTTTCAAAGTTGCTTCTTTGTAGCAAAGTCGCAGTCTTGGGTGAACAGAGCCGCTGTCCTCTGGAGTTCTTGGTCCTTCTAGAGCAGGGCAGTCCTCTGAGGATTCAGAGGTCGCTGGTCCCTGGGGAAAGCGTCGCTGGAGCAGTGTCTTTAGAAGTGGGGAGACATGCCGGTAGAGCTGGGGCCAAAGCAGTTGGTATCTCCGTCTTCTCTGCAGGGTTTTTCAACTTAGCAGTCCTCTTCTTCTTAGGTTGCAGGAATCTGCGTTCCTAGGTTCTGGGGAGCCCCTAAATACTGAATTTAGGGGTGTGTTTAGGTCTGGGGGGTTAGTAGCCAATGGCTACTAGCCCTGAGGGTGGCTACACCCTCTTTGTGCCTCCTCCCTGAGGGGAGGGGGGCACATCCCTAATCCTATTGGGGTAATCCTCCATCTGCAAGATGGAGGATTTCTAAAAGTCAGAGTCACCTCAGCTCAGGACACCTTAGGGGCTGTCTTGACTGGCCAGTGACTCCTCCTTGTTTTTCTCATTATCTCTCCTGGACTTGCCGCCAAAAGTGGGGGCTGTGTCCAGGGGGCGGGCATCTCAACTAGCTGGAGTGCCCTGGGGCATTGTAACACGAAGCCTGAGCCTTTGAGGCTCACTGCTAGGTGTTACAGTTCCTGCAGGGGGGAGGTGTGAAGAAACCTCCAACCAGAGCAGGCTTTTGTTTTTGTCCTCAGAGAGCACAAAGGCCCTCACCACATGGGGTCATAAACTCATCTCTCAGCAGCAGGCTGGCACAGACCAGTCAGTCCTGCACTGAACAATTGGGTAAAATACAGGGGGCATCTCTAAGATGCCCTCTGTGTGCATTTTTTAATAAATCCAACACTGGCATCAGTGTGGGTTTATTATTCTGAGAAGTTTGATACTTAACTTCCCAGTATTCAGTGTAGCCATTATGGAGCTGTGGAGTTCGTTTTTGACAGACTCCCAGACCATATACTCTTATGGCTACCCTGCACTTACAATGTCTAAGGTTTTGCTTAGACGCTGTAGGGGCATAGTGCTCATGCACCTATGCCCTCACCTGTGGTATAGTGCACCCTGCCTTAGGGCTGTAAGGCCTGTTAGAGGGGTGACTTACCTATGCCATAGGCAGTGTGAGGTTGGCATGGCACCCTGAGGGGAGTGCCATGTGGACTTAGTCATTTTCTCCCCACCAGCACACACAAGCTGGCAAGCAGTGTGTCTGTGCTGAGTGAGGGGTCCCTAGGGTGGCATAAGATATGCTGTAGCCCTTAGAAACCTTCCCTGGCATCAGGACCCTCTGTACCAGGGGTACCAGTTACAAGGGACTTACCTGGGTGCCAGGGTTGTGCCAATTGTGGAAACAATGGTACATTTTAGGTGAAAGAACACTGGTGCTGGGGCCTGGTTAGCAGGGTCCCAGCACACTTCTCAGTCAAGTCAGCATCAGTATCAGGCAAAAAGTGGGGGGTAACTGCAACAGGGAGCCATTTCCTTACACCTGGTAACCAGAAATCGAATGCAACTCAATGCCAGTACACTGACATTCCATACTCTGCCTTGTTTAGCCTCACATTAGTGATCAATACCAGATGAAAGAGTAAATTCTCTGAACATCTGACATCGAGCTGCAGGCCATGGCTTGCCCATGGCAGTTTGTTTAGCATACTTCAGCAATGGTAAAATCAATCCACTCAAAGAGGATTGAATTTAGATACCAGAGTGCCATTGGCCTCCACCAGTGAATCAGGCAGATGTTAGGTCTCATCTTTCTAGGTCTTGATATCTGTGGCTGTTAGGGTGATACTGTCTTAAATGGTTTCACGTAGCTCTGCTGGAGCACAATCTAGCCATCAAATGCGTATAAACACAATAAACGCAACCTGGCTAAATCCAGGAACATGATGGTTTAAATTATAGTCTAAATCGGTGAATATGATTCTGACTCTGGAGAGGGATACAGGCACTAAACAACTTGGGAAATTTGTGTGAATGGTAGCCAGTCTAGAAGTCTGCTAGGATGAAAGTATTTAGTGTTGAGTCACTGTAATACTTCTCAAAGAAGCCATTCAAGGCCCCTTGTTTACTTGAAACACAGAGCATCCTGTGTGTTGATTAGGGGTTAGCCAAGACCCTTTGTTATACCAAAAATAACATCTTAAACAATGCATACAGATGTGTACAGACATGACAGGACTTTCAGTCCTCTCTCTTCAGCCATTAGATTGTTGTAGAGTCATACATTGATTCTACTACACTGCATACAGTTGAAGTAAAGGGTCAGTCCACTACAGTGATTAGTTTCCTTCTGTGGGAGGGACAACATTCTGTCCTTTCTCAATGCCATCATCCACAATGAAAATAGCCCTATTCAGTGCCAAGAACTAGCAGGTCAATGACGTAGGAAGCGGTCACTTTATGTGGTATATCAGAATAAGATATACAGTGCAAAGATAAGCGGGGTTCCCTTACTAGTGAATATGGGCTTACCGTAGTAACTCCAAGGTGCCCTTTTAGGGGGTAGTGTAGTCGAGCAGCCATAGGCTGATCGGAGAGGGGTGTTAGACATTTACCATACGAACACAGTCAATAAATGAGACTCACAACTCAATAAGGAAATCAACTCCATTTTACAAAAATAACAAGTATCTTTATATATCTTTAGGCAGGAGAATCAGTATGATCATGTAAGTACGTTTTGTAAGAGAAATACTTTCAGGTTTCAAAAGTCGACAGTGCATTTTTCAGAGGCTGCAATGTTATCCTATGGAGGAGAAACAAATATTTCATATAGATATAATACAGCGGCTAGGCCCAGGGCAGCACCAGCAGATCACCTTGGGCGGCTGGGTGCAGAGGTGCTTTTCAGTGTCCAATGTCATCCTATAGGTAAAAAATATGTACAGCATTCGGGCACTTCACAGCGACTTATGGGGACCAATCTCCTGGACTTAAGCTAAGTATAGGACAAAGTCCAAGGCAGCATCAACAGGTCACATTCAGCGGCAATGGAGCAGCCAGGTGCAGAGGTGCTTTACAGCGTCGGGTGCCCAATGTTAATCATTGGGGATTGGTCCGGTTAAAAAGAGCCTGCAAGTTTAGACTTGGAGGACAGTTGGGCTGAACCAACAAGTGGTCTTAGCTCACACGATTCTCAGGGAAGTGGGGGACACCTAGATTCTCTTCTCTACGGGCCAGGGAGGATGGGTGCAGGTGTCTTGAGGTGTCTGGTTTTCGTCACCGCGAGCACTCGCGCTCAAGGGATCCTGCCAATGAAGGCTGCAGGTGACGGCGGTGACTCCACAGTGAGCAAGTCCAAGGTGGGCTTTGTCTCTGGAGAGCTGGGGGACCACGCTGGCACCCTTGGCCCACTTCAGCTCGGTTTAGTTAGCACAGGTGCAGTGGTACTTTCCAGTGTTGGGTTTTGGTGGCCCGAAGTCCTCTTAGGTCTCTTTGGGTGGCTACAGGATGCAGAGAAGCAGCTCTGTTGCTCTATAGGAGTTCCTGGCTATTTGTTGAAAGCAGGCAGTCCTCCCAGGCTTTTGGAGGCACACCAGCTTATATGATGAGATGAGTTTGACGCAGTTCGGAGGGAACAGCAGACAGGCCAGCAGGGCTGGTGCAAAGTCAGTTGCTTCTTCCCCAGTCTTTGCTTTTGCAGCTCTTAAGTGTCCTTCTTCTTCATAGGTCAGCAGGAATCTGATTTCCTGGTGCTAGGCCGTCCCTTAAATACAGAATTTAGGGGTGTTAGGAGAGTGTAGGGGTAGCTGCCAATGGGCTACTTACCTACTGGGTCACTATGCCCCCTATATGACTACTTCCTGGGTGAAGTGAGCATAACCCTGTCCCAGAGTTCACAGTTCTGCCATCACCAAGATGGCAGACTTTCAAAAGTTGTGTCCACATCAGGCAGCTCACCTTAGGGGTGGGAATGACTTGAGAGGTGGGCACACCTCTCTGACTACTAATTTTCCACCTGCCTAGGTGCCAAATGGGCCCTCCTTTGAGGGAAGCCAGATATACATATTAAGGGTGGTGGGCTTCTTTGAAGCACCCTGCCTTGGAATGCAGGTTCACAGGTCATCCTGTCAGGAGGGGTGTGCTTACACCCCTGCCAGAGCAGGCTTTGTCTTTGTCTGCCCAAGACAAAGGGTCTCACCCCTGAGGTCAGAAACATGTCTGGTGATGGCAGGCAATTTAGGACTAGTCAGCCAGGACACAGTTAAGGGGTAGGTTTCTCAGGAGGCACCCCGTAGGTGCCCTGTGGGTGCAGTTGTTAGTAAATATATCACTGGCATCAGTGAGGGTTTATTAATACGAGATGTTTGATATCAAACATCCCTATTTTCAGTGAAGCCATCATGTTCCTGGGGAAATGGTATTGACCAGTGTCCAGCACATGTGCTTAACGTGGCTTCTCTGTCCACTCACTGAGTTTGGGAATAGACAAAAACATAACAGGGCCATATGTGCTCTTGCAGATAAGTCCTTACATGTAATAAAATGCACCCTGCCTTAGGGCTCTAAGGCCTGCTTTAGGGGTGACTTACATATATTGCATTGAGTGTTTGGGAGACGTGGCACACAGGCTGGGTGCCATCTCGTGTTTTCACTTTTAGTTGCAGCAAGACACATAGCCTGCAATGGCAGTCTGCATGTCCTAGGTGAGTGGTCCCTGAGGGTGGCACAGTACATGCTGCAACCCTTGGGGACCCTCTTTGGTACCCATGTCCAGTCACTGCTACCAGACTCTTGTTGACTCTTGTAGTGCACTCCATCCCGCTGGACACTGCAGGCTGCATTCATCTCTTTATAGGCTTTAAAATCATTGAAAGATGTCTCCAGACATGCCAACTCTGAGTGACGTTTTTAACCAGAACCATTCAAAGGAAACCAGCAGATACTTATTAGCTTCCTCAAGTCCTTGTTTACTCTTATTTTGAAACTCCCTTCATTGTTCTGAAGTAACGGAATAGGCTAAAGCTCAGGCAGGAAGGGTCCACAGTGTTCTGTTTAGACCTTTGCAAAGTACCTGATGCTCTGAATTTGAGAATGTTGGACACTCATTTCTGGGCTAGGTCAGACAGATCCTCCATCATTTGATGTTTGGATCTACCATGTTGAAGCAAACGTGAACCCGGATGTGGAAACAATTCCACAGAGTGACTTTGTGAAGCTATGCTGCCCTGCCCTTGTTCATTTTCATGGATAAGCCCAGGGAATTTTCCCCCCATTTAGTTTATTTTCATGTGTGGCCACTGGAGGTTCTCCCATTTTGAGACATTAGAGCGGGGATTATGTTGAGGGGACAACCAAAGGGCACCTTCCTTTGTTTGAATGACTAGTGCCCTCTCAGCCAGGGTTATGGGAGACTGACAGTGGTGTCAGCATAATCTATAGTCAGGGTCACATCTCTTTTTTACTTGTACTGCTTTTGAGGGACTGCCTATTGGGTCCCTCATGTAAAGTTGTTTAGTCTCCTGTAACTGGAGTATTTCTGCATGACGTCTGGACGTGCTTGAAGGTTGCCTTGTCAAATCTGTTGGGTATGTCACTCTGACTTGTATGTCTGGTTGGGTTGGACTCCATGTTTGTGCTACACAAAATGGTGGTCTTGTTTGTGTTGAGCTGCTAGTATCCCATTGGCGCTTGCAAGAGTAAATTATATCTCCCTCCTTGAAACCAGCTGTCTATGATCATTGGGGAAGTAGCCCACTAGAGTCCCTTCGACTTCAGTTCCTTGGCCATAGTGGCACCAATTGGAGTGAATTGTGGCCCCAGAGTACTAATGATAAATTACATTAATTGCTTCCGTTAATGTCCAAAAACCTCTGCATGTCTGACAAGGCTCCCCAGCAGGTAATTTCCCTTTCCTCTGGCTTTTCATAATTAGAGGCATGCCTGAACTCTTGACATGGTTCAGATTTCTGGGATTTTTTTGAGAGGAAAGGTAATTCCTTATTAATTAAGAGCTGTAAAAAAAATTAAAAGTTGTCAATTGGCCAGTTAGCAACAAGAAGGGGTTCACAAAAGCATCATGCCCCACCTCAGTAGCTGTTGACAAACTCTCTGTCTCAACCCATAATGTCTTAGGGACAAAGAGGTGGGTCTAATCAAGAGTGGACTTGTAAGGAAGGCCTCACTAAAGGTCTCGAATCCGACTAATGTTGTTAGAACTCTTGACCTGATGTATCATTGTGCAGGTTGCAAGTAGGTGGTGTACATTTTGCACCAAATTATTGCAACTTGTCCAGCATTTGTGTGATGCGACTGATGTACTATCAGTCGCTTTGCAAGTGTATATTCGTAGAGGATAGTAAAACCTCCAGCCTTCTAATTATTAAAGAAGCACATCACATCACATCACTTCACAAATGACTGCAAATTCAGGGATGGAGGTGTGCAAGGGAAAACAGATCTGTGGTTGTTCGTTCACAAGTCAACATTTTTTAAAGGGATAGGTGCTGCTTTTAATAAAACATCTTGACATGTTGGGAAGACTTCTGGCATGAAGATGGAGCATGCAGTCTATACTTTCTCTAATGCCGTCTGACACCATTTTTAAAAGGGAAGCTGTTCCATCGTTTTCTTCTCTTTCATTATTCATTTTCTTTTTTCTCCTTTCCCTCCTGTCCACATTCCCCCATGTCTTCTCTTCTTTCTTTCTCTAGTCCAACTCTTCTGCTTCCTTTTAGTATAGCCATATTATTTTCACTTCACTCTGCCTACTTCACTCTGTCTTTTGTTTCCTTCCCCAGGAGTGCTGACCGGTTACAGTTCCACCCTCTGGATTGGGCTGAATGATTTTGACATTAATGGTGGTTGGCAGTGGTCTGACAATTCTCCCCTAAAGTACCTCAACTGGGAAAGTGGTAAGCTAAAGACCGACTCTTATGCACACAAAGTATCTAGATCCTTAGAAATCAGCTAGATGGGAAGTGGGGTAGTGGAGGGCGGGGGGGAGGGGGGGAGGCGGAGTAGGGGCTCAAATCCATTCAAGCCCCCACTTAATCAAATGAAATTGAAAAACTCCCACACTGCTAAACTGGGACGAGACCAATAAAAAGTTCAGTGCTCAGGCTTTCTCTTGCAAAAAGCTGCATACATTAAGCATTCCAATGCCTTTTGATACCATCCACCCACTCTTGTGTGTCTAAAGCAGAACTAAAGAAAATTAATTGTAGAGAGGAGAAGAATAAAAACCTCAGCAATGTGAGGTTAACCACATACGCAATGAAAAGTCTCCAACTTCAACCTTGGCCCTGAGAATGGTATGAGGTAAATGCAAAGGTGTTGAGGCTTCTACAAACCAGTCCATTGAGCAATATCTTGGTGTTCCGACAGCAGTGACAAGAGAAAAATAATTTGAATCTGTTACAGCTGCTTAGTTTACAGGGCTGAAGACCTTGGAATAGGCAAACATCTAATATATATATTCCAGCAATATCTCCACACAAAGAAAAGCGCCGTACCAGATTCACGTTGAAATGAGGTGCTTTTATTTCCTTAATCAAATCACGGAGGCAACAGGAGCAGTTATTCCTTTATTCCTTTTCAAAAGCAAGTGCTCTCTATATAGTATATATATATTTTAAATTGTTGACATTTACTTTCTTTTCTCTTGTAGAAATGGAAAAAACATATACAATTAATGCATTTTACTGGGGTACAATGTGGTACAGTCGTACATAAATTGTGCTTCCTTATTAGTTGCATTATGAGACAGAGATTCAAAAAGTAGAATTGAATTCCAGACATGTGAGCCATTTGTACATGCACAACATAAGGTGAAACAACAAATACAATAATCGAGGTGTCAAGGAACAGTGCAGTCTTATAATTGTACATCGTAATCCTGAAGATACATATCATTTTATGAAGTTTTTATGAACTTTGAACCCTCATTTTGTTGCTAGAAATGCATCCTATGGTTATCGTCAAACTCCATCAATGGATTTTCCCTGCTGGCCTCCTTTCCCAACCAATGCCTACCCTCTAACAACATTCTAAATTGCTGCTTCCACTAATAATAAACTATTATAACCACTACCCCGTGGTTTAGTTAAAATGTAGTTGCTAAACACACCAGAGGTTGTTTTTGTATCATTATTTGATATTTCTAAGTGCAGTTACTAAACCTTTCAAATTTCTTCAACATACAATGTACCAGATGTACGTAGAATCAAGTTTGCGATTACCAAACAGCTACATTTTGCGATTGCCTATTTGGTAATCGCAAGGGTACTTTACACTTTCTACTGGGTCGCAAATAGACCTACCTCATTATTATTCATGAGGTCGTTTTTGCTTTGCGACCCATTGGGAATTGCAAAAATCACAGGGATCGTAGCCTGCTGGTGTCAGCAGACCACCATGTCTGTGATTGCTTTAATGCACTTAATTTTCCTTAAAGGGATAACAGGATGCGTTTCGAAAACAAAACAATTCTTTACATTTTTTTAAGAGTAAGCAGCAGTCCGTGGGACCACTGCCTTCTCTTAAAAATATTTTTACAACCATTCTCAAAGGAAAAGGGGTTCTTTGGGAACCCCTTTCCATTTGCGAATGGGTTATCACCAACATGAAGTTGGTGGTAAAATGCAAATGTTTTGCGACTGCATTTTGGTCATGAAACATTCCCACCTACCACTGCGATTCGGTATTAGGAAGGGATGTCCTAAACACGCCCCTTCCTAGTTCTAACTCACAAACCCAATTTCCGATCAGGTAATAGGTCACCAAATCTCAGACTGGGCCTTTGTGCTTTGAAAAATACCATGTTTCATTGGCAAATGGCCTGCAAAGCTTTGCAAATCTGGCCCAAAATTATTTTGTCAAAATATGGTAGTACAGATGGGCCTGCTCAAGTTTGTTTATTAGTATTATTATTTAACTTTATGCGTTGAACCAAACAAATGTGTATATTTTAGTTTGTTGAGAAGTCACAATTAGCACACTGATGTCCACCATTAATTAGTGGATTTTGAGATCCTTAAATACTGCCATATAAAACTGCCTTCAGCCTTGGAGCATGAATCAAAAATTGGAAAAACACACCCTGGGAGTAGGGTTTGTCATTTGTCACACAGCATGTACGCTGAACCCTGTAGCTGGGCTTACTCAATTAACAAGATTTGTATAGTGATTTACATATGATAAGTCATACTAATCCAAGCTTACATACAAGAATCCTTTATTTCAGTGTTTGCTTTATACAGCAGGAATGACGTTGCTGCAGACTACCATCAGTTTCGACCACTCACGTTCTGGCTCGTTCTCATTCAAGAGCTGTTCAGAAGGAAATCTTTGGTTTTCCGGCAACCCGAACCAGAACCTAAAAAGAGATAATTTGACTGTTAATGCTGAGCTGTGGGAATCAATGTTTTATAGGCGTCTACATATAGGTCATAAAATAAAGTTGTAAAATGATTTTTTTGTGGGCTTTGAGACCACTGCTATTTTAAGTGAAGCACCCCTTTATAAACCAGAAGATAAACGAGTAAGGAAATGTTATGATTCTACCATTTTGTATGCTGATAAATGATGATTTTAAGAAATACGAATTACTGATTTGATAGAGAGCAAAAAAGCAAATAAAGACTTTTTGTCAGAACAACTCCTCTATCAGAGGGAAACAGTGACATTTTTAGATTCCCTCTACACCACGAACGTTCGCTTTGCAAGAAAAAGGGAGCTTATTTCAAAACTCTGCAGCTTGAACTAAGAGGGCCTGTCACTTCAAGTACACTGACCTAATTTAGGGAATGTGGGAAAATATATTACCACCAATTGCAACCCTCCATCGATGTTATAGATGATCTGTGTATTATCTGAGAGATAAAGAAATCTAAGCCACACAACTAAGTATGCCAGTCAAACCATATACAGGTTAAAAGGAAGTCGAGAAAATCGAGATCCCTATGGAACCACCATACGTCAGTTTTTAGTACTGGAAACAGCCTAATCTAGGATTACCTGAATCCACTTGTTTGTCAGAAAACTATAAAACCATTCCAGCACCATGCGACCAATGTCAAATGGCTTACATGGATGTGTTGAATGTCACTGAAAGATCCAAAATGTAATGTAATGTAAAAAAAAAAAAAAAAAAGTTATGTAAAGTAAAAAAAAAAGTCATGTAAATTTGTACTTGTAAAGCGCACTCCGACCCTATGGTATCGAGGTGCTGTACGCATACCGCTATGGAACCCCTCCTGGCTTTTCCCTGTGAGGTGCCCACTCCTGGGCAACCCCCAAGGTGAAGCCAGGCATCCCAGCGCTTGTGGAGATTAAGCAAGCTATTGCCCAGAGTTGCAGAGTGAGACCCATGAATTAGATTAGGCACTGAGGCGAGAAATATCCTGTCCAGGGAAATTGAGCCCAAGAACCACCGAGGCAGGAATTGAACCCTGGTCCCGGGATAAGTCTCTGCATCAGGGTCTGCCTCACTAACCATTGTGCCACACTTCTCCATAAGAATCACTGCAGCAGGGATATCGCAGTATGCGCACAAACTCAAGTCACCCAAAACAGCTGTTTGTATAATTTCAGTACTGCACCCAGAATTGAACCAAAAGGCCCTTGTAATTTCAGAATTGAGTCAGACAAAATAATCCTCTATTCCAAATACAAATGATAAAAGTTGGAAATGGGAGGAGGTGACTATAGGTGGAGTTCATAGCTGGGGCATGGAAACACCATGACAGGACTTTCCTTCTAGCAAGCTGCTCAACACAGCTCACTGATCATGTTAAAATCATTAATGCCTTACCCCTTGTAGGTGGGTCCTGCATAATCCAACGTTACTCACAGCTCCCTCTCCTAGCGCCTTGGACTCTCACAATGCAAGTTTTTTTTTTTTTTTTTTGCATTCATATTTGTATCATTGGAAATGAGATTGTACAAACAAGGCTTAGTTGGTGAACAGAAATACATTATCATAGCAAAATGAATCCAGAACCACTGTCATAGTATTGCTATTGGTCATTTATATAGCACTGAGGGGGTCATTTTGACCCCGGCGGGAGGCGATAATGTGGCGGCAGTACCACCAACAGCCTGGGGGTACTTAAAGCCACATTATGACCTTGGCGGTCCCGCGACAGTAATACCGCTGATACTGCCAGGCTGCTGCCAGCCTGCAGCCTAGCGGTCCCAGTGGTTGTAATTCGCCAGGGCAGCGCTACAAGCAGTGCTGCCCTGGGGATTACGAGTCCCCATCCGCCAGCCTGTCTTGGTGGTAAATAGCGCCATGGAAAGGCTGGCAGTATGGGTGACTTGGGGGCTCCTGGGGGCCCCTGCAGTGCTCATACACTTAGCATGGGCACTGCAGGGGCCCCCATGCACAGCCCCATTGCGCATTCCACTGTGGGCAGTGGAGTGCGCGACGGGTGCTGCTGCACCCAACGCATCTCAACATTGCCGCAGGCTCCATTACGAGCAGGCTGCAATGTTGTGGTGACTTTTCCGCTGGCCCAGCGGAAATTTCATTATGTGGGGCCAAACATACCGCCAGCACTAGCAGTTTGTTGGCGCCTGCGGCTTCGGCGGTCTTCTCAAAAGACCGCTTAAGTCGTAATGAATGCCTAAATTAGCTATTGTCGTGGTAATGCAACCCTATTGGTGGTCCAGTGATGAATTTACAATTGATTCTGAAGTTGATATTGCAGACTGGAGTCTGAATAGATTTTTGAAAACATGCCAGTACTAGGGTGAAAGATACTTTATCTGTTAAGCAAATGTGCATTCTGCCAGTGTCCATAAATTCAGCTGTGCTTTCTGGATTAGATACATACATCTTGCAGATTTCAGTATGCCAAGGCAGGTAAGGAAACCACATTTATTACATATCTAGTTTTATTTTGCTAAAATAACCATCTGCCTCTGTCATCTCTTGCTTTTCATTACCAGACCTGGTGGTGGTCTTAGGCCTAATTTTTCCTGCCTGGGGCATGTCCAGTGCACTAATTTACCACAAACCTGTAATTTCGGGTGAGAAGCTCTCTGAAATGTACCTATTTTGTTTCCAACCTTTGGATTCGTGTACCTGTCGCCTCTCCCAACTCCTGATCCCATATCCTTTTCCAGATCAGCCTAGCAATTCCAATGAGGAGAACTGTGCAGTAATCCGGGCCGAGTCTTCTGGGGCCTGGCAGAATCGGGACTGTGTCACAGCATTGCCGTATGTGTGCAAGAAGAAGCCCAAAACTGCCACTGACCCATTTTCCACTGGTGAGTTCCTTTGAATGCTGTTTTGGTGGGGGAGGAAACTGTATGTGACCAGGAGTGAGATAGGAAGTGTGAATGATTTAGCTTGCCAAATAGTGGTTGCACTCTGACTAATCAGAATGTAACATTTTCCAAGTGTGCACCTGAGAAATAGTGGCCTTGGTCTGTAATGTGCCCATTGCGCTTTGGCTATTGTAGTCCTTGGTTTTGCAACTCATTTTCATTTCAAAATGTACTCATCATTCAAGAAATCGCTAGACATTGTGCTTCTCTCTCTCTTATACTTATGTGACAATATAAATGGACTGGAATAACCTTACTGTTAGACCAGTCAGCTCTTGGTGTGGTTTCCCCTGTCTTTTTACTTCCGTCCTCCTGTTTTTAATCCTGTGCTGAATTTTGTTTTTGCTGATTTTAGGACTCTGGGCCCTTTACCACTGCTGACTAGTGCAAGTGCTCATGTCTAAATTGTAATGGTGAATGGTTTATCCATGATTGCCATATTTGATTTGCTAGGAGGCCCTAGTAAAGTTCACTCTGTGTGCCCCGGGCTTGTAAATAAAATGCTACTAGTGGGCCTGCAGCACTGATTGTGCTGCCCACATGAGTAGCCATGTAAACATGTCTCAGACCTGCTACTGCAGTGTCTGTGCATGCGGTTTTAAACTGCCATTTCGGCCTAGCAAGTGCATTTACTTTCCTGCCCCAAACCTTCTCTTTTACTACATCTAGGTCACTTATAAAGTAACCCAAGACAGCCCCATGGGCAGGGTGCATTGTATTCAAAAGGTAGGACATGTACTTGGTTTTCACTATTCCAATGCCTATTTCTCCCCAAGGGCAACATGGAGATTGCAATGAAATATCTTTTAAGGGTAATTTCCCATTGGGAGCAGATAGAGATCTGGATTTTGGGGTCTGTGAACAATTTAAAAACACATCTTTTGGTGAAGTTGGTTTTTGAATTGTAAGTTTGAAAATGCCATTTGTGGAAAGTGGGCATTTTCTTGCTTACTTCACAAAAAAGAGTGAGTCGCCCTCTAAATGCCAAGAGGAATAGGGTGAGTTTACACCTACAATATAACAAATTCGCTCTTGTGAAGCTTGTCCCCAATATTTTGTTCTTAGGTAAAAATAGAATGCACTAGAACGTTTACCACTTAGAAAATTCTCTACTCACTTTCAAATTGAGACTTCACTGGGACACCAGCACAGGCTCCCCAGCAATCCTGGTGCTGCTTTCATGCTACATCTAGTATGAAAGCAGTATCAGGAGTGGTCTGTGCGTCTTGGACTGCCACTCAGACACAACCCTAAAGTCTGGGCAGTGTTTCCAGCCCAGCTGTTCAACACAGCCTGGCTGGAGAAATCTAAGGGAGCATGTGTGTTTGGCCGGTCACACATGCGCACTTAGGTGCACTCTCTCCTTCTCCCCCTTCTCTTTGCCCCTCCCGTGGCTCAGCCCCGCCCCTCCCTTCAGATGCTGCTGGCCGAGCCAGCAGCTGAATGGTAAAATGATAATGAAATATCGTTTTATCTTAGCCACACAGTAATTCCCAACCAACCTAGACCCATTAACTATACTTGCTGTTGATTTCTCTTACCCTCTCTATATGTATGCACAAGTTGATTCCTAATCGTTTTATTTCCCCTATATACAAACAATGGTTTCTCTAGTCTTTCCTTACCTATAACATTCAACAGTGACCAGTTCCTATTTATTAATTTAAAAAAATTTATTACTCATATTGGTACCACATATTTACTAATGGGTTCGGTTAAGGAATTCAGACTTCACACATTAGGTCTCATGGGGAGGGGGTCTTTTAGATTTTTGTTCACCGTCGGCAGGTTTTAAAGATCCAGTATGGTTGGATGTTCATTGCGGAGGACCTCATGTTCCTCCTGACAAAATGTATCATCCTCCCTTGCCAATTAAAAAATTTCTTCTATTTTCTCAGCTACATTCTTCCAACCATCCCTGCTGCATTTTTTACAATGCACTTCTACTTCCAGTAGGGTTCACATCCGCCTCTTGTAATCAGTAGTATCCATAACTTATATACTACCCCCTTTGTCACCAGGTTTAATAGTAATATTTTCTCAATTTTCCAAGTGTTTCAGCACTGCTTGATGTCAAAATATTCACATACCAAAATAGTTTCTTAAATAGATCTTCAATACCTTTCTCTATCACCTTTTCAAACGTTTCCACTTCCTTACTGTAGGAAAATGCTACTGTTGGCATGGTTACTCTCAAATCTTTTGCCTTTTGTTGATGCCAGCTTTGACTGAACGTGTGCTGGGACCCTGATAACCAAGCTCAGCACCAGTGTTCTTCCCACAAAACTGTACCTTTGTTTCCACAACTGGCACAACCCTGGCACGCAGTTAAGTCCCTTTTAAAAGGTACCTATGGTACCAAGGGCCCTGTATCCAGGGAAGGTCTCTAAGAGCTGCAGCATGTATTATGCCACCCTAGAGGACCCCTCACCCAGCACATGTACACTGCCTTGCAGCCCGTGACAAAGACAAAGTTGACATGGCTCCCCTCTCAGGGTGCCATGCCCACAAACCACTGCCCGTGGCATAGGTAAGTCACCCCTCTAGCAGGCCTTACAGCCCTGAGACAGGGTGCACTATACCACAGGTGAAGGCATAGCTGCATGAGCTATATGCCCCTACAGTGCCTAAGTCCATTTTTGACACTGTAAGTGTAGTGTAGCCATATAGCATATATAACCTGGGAATTTGTCATTACGAACTCCACAGCTCCATAATGGCTTCACTGAATACTGGGAAGTTTGGTATCACACATCTCAGCACAATAAACCCACCCTGTATGTTAGCTAAACTGCTACTGTAGGACTGACAGGTCTGTGCCAGCCTGCCACTTTCAGACAAGTGTTTGACCACATCAGGTGAGTACCTTTGTGCACTCTGTGGTCAGAAACAAATCCTGTCCTGGGTGGAGGTGCTTCACTCCTCCCCTGCAGGAACTGTAACACCTGGTGGTGAGCCACAGAGGCTCAAGCCTCGGATTACAGTGCCCCAGTGCACTCCAGCTAGTGGAGCTGGCCGCTCCCCCGGACAAAGCTCCACTTTTGTCGGCAAGTCCGGTGGGAACATTAGGGAAAACAGGGAGGAGTGACCACCCCAGCCAGGACCACCCCTATGGTTTCCAGATCTGAGGTGACCCCCTCCCTGCAGAATCCTCCATCTTGAGTTGGAGGACAGGGACCAATAGAATTAGGTTTGTTCCCCCTTCACCAAAGGGAGTGGGTACAAGGAGGGTGTAGCCACTCTCAGGGACAGTAGCCATTGGCTACTGCCCTCTGATCCCTAAAACGCTCCTAAATCTATGATTTAAGGGCCTCCCTTAACCCAGCTCACCAGATTTCTGGTGACCTAACAAGAAGAAGGGCTGCTAAGCTAAAACCCCCAGCAGAAAAGGAAGATGACAACTGCTTTGGACCCGGCGTACAGGCCTGTCTCCTGCTTCAAAGAACCTGCAAAAGAACAGCGACGCATCCAGCGGGACCAGCAACCTCTGCCAAGCTCCAGGGGGCAGTCCTGCACCCAAAAGTACCAAGAACTCCTGTGGACAGCGCCCTGTCCAAGAAGAAACCAGCAACTAAGAACTGCCACCTCACTCCGATTGTGTGAGTCCTAACCACTCTGCACTCAACGCCCATGGCCCGTATCCATGCTGCCCAACCAACTAGAGTGGATCCCCAGGTGATTCTGAGCAAGTGCCTACCCTGGGTTGATCTCTCCACCCCTCCATGACGATGCCTGCAGAGGGAATCCCAAGTATCCCCCTGACCGCGAAAGCTCCGGATGAAGATCTCCGATGCCAAAGGACCCACTGCACCCTTATCCCCCTGGCCTCGGAAAAACTGACACCTGGTACAGCCACGTTCAGCATGCGGCCCTCCTCCATGTCCAACTGTTGGTGTGCCCGAGACACCCCCTAGACCTTGCCTGCAGCCTCTGAGTGACCCACAGGGTCTCCTCATAGACCAGCATTAGAAACCCGATGTCCTGTTTGCACCCTTCACTCGGCCGCCCCTGTGCCGCTGAGGGTGTGTGTTTGGTGCCTACTTGTGGCCCCTCCAGTTCTTCTCTAATCCCCCCTGGTCTGCCCTCCGAGTTGCGGGTACTTACCTGCAGGCAGCCCTGATTCAGAATACCAACTGTCTCCATGGGAGCCCACGTTGAATGTGCTCATCTTTCACGTCTGCACCCGGCCGGCCCTGTGTTGCTGTTGGTGGGTGTTTGGGGTTAACTTGAACCCCTACCGGTGGACTTCCTAAAACCTGGAGACTGAAACTGTAAGTGTTGTACTTACCTGTAAATCGAACTAACATTTCTTCCCCCCAGGAACTGTTTCTGAGAATTGCACAAGGTCCATTTTTAAAACTGATTATTGCTAATAATTCAAAAACTGTATAACTTATAGACTTCAAACAAAGTACTGTTGATACATGTGTGAAATTCAAATCTATCAAAGTACATACCCACAACTTGACTCTTGTGCTTCTAAAAATAAATTGAGAAAATATATTTTTGCTATATAAAAACTATTGGTCTGGAGGTAAGTCATTGAGTGTGCGCTTCTTCTATTTTCTGGGTGTTTTCAACAAATGCTTTGCACTACCCTCTGATAAGACCAACTGCTCAACCACACTACCACAAAAGAGAGGATTAGTGTTATCTGTTTTAGCCTCTGTTAAACCTCTGGGGGGCCCCAGGGACTCTGTGCACACTATATCTCAGTTTGATATAGTATATACAGAGCCAGCTTCCTACAACTGAGAAGCAGGATTGCCCTGTGAGGAGAACAGCTGCATTTTCTTCTGGAAGATCACACCAGTTGGCTGTTTGTTTGACCTGCTGCAAATATGCTTCTAGGAACTAAGACCACTGAGGAACCATGGAAACAGAACAGAGACCATAGACATGCATAGCCTAGATCATTGAGCTGCGGAGATGCTTTTGTGTACCGTCACTGGTTGGCCTGCAACATTATCAGTGCGCTCCAAACCCCCTGGGAACTCATCTCTACATTTCCGAACTGCAAAGAAATTTGAAGGCTGGTTGTAGGGTCTGGTCCCATTGATTATAGCCAGCTTGTAAACCTTACAATTCCAAAGAAGTCACTATTTTACATTGCAGTCAGTCCATACTCCAAAGTCTGCTTCTAGTTTGGAAATGGTGCCACCCTGGACTCTAGTTAGTGTCAACAGTCCCTGTAGGCATCCCTACCAATGGAAAAACATGAAATTACTGACCATTTTTAGGATACAATCCTTTAAACTTTGATTATAACCACACAGCATTCTAAAGCTTACTTACCTGCTTCTGAGAGACCAGACGACTCTCGAATCGATTTTTTACATCACTAGTAGAATGCCCCAACTAGACATTCGTTGCCAGATCCCCAAAATCCATTAAACCAACACCGAGCCTGCTGTAACCGAGGGATTGCACCACTGATTTTTACTACTTTTAAACTGGAATCTCAGCATCTGAGGCTTTAGCCCACTGATTTGTCCAGTGTTGAACCCAGAAACCATTAACTCAGAAGGCTTCCCACCTATCATAGTAATGTTGCTACTTTGTATTCTCTTTGCCTGGGACCTCCGTGTTTTAGATTGAGATTGTGTTAATGAACTTTGTGGCAAGCTGGAAGAGTTTCTAAATGTTCCGATACCACCTAAGCCCAGCCGCTTAGGATAACATTGGTGATTTGACCAGTGCTAAAGTAAATTATGTGCCTGGTGCAGAAATGTTGTAAAAATATTTCTTGTCATATTTTGGCTCCAGAAGGTTCTTGGACAAACTGGCATTCAATGTTTATAACATTTGATAACTCCCTGTTTCGATGAGTTAGAAATTAAAGTCCCCTATATTTTTACCTAGTCCATCCCTAGCTGCTTTTCCAGTTTATTAAGTGTCATTTACTGAGACACTCTGAACTAGCATTTCTAACCTGTGCATTGTCTGCAAAGCTTTGCTACTCCTGGAGATTCAAGTATCTAAAGGGGTGACATTTTTAAACTATTGGATTCTGTTGTCATTGATGACACTGTAAACACAACATCCCCAAGAAAATCCCATAGCTGGGACCACAAGAAAAGTCTTCACACCATCACTCTGTGATGCACATGTACGTAAAGGTAAAAGTGTGAGAGAGTGTTGATTTCACCTTTTGGGAACTTCTTAGCTTTTTGTTAGAGGAGTTTGACATTTTCCATTCAGAGGAGATGAGCATCGACAAGGCGAATTGCCCACCTCAAGCTATCAGGCTATTTATTTTCCCTTTTGTGGCTGATTATAATAGTATATAAAAGTACAGGTACACAATTCAATGTTAAAACATATCTCTCCTTGTTTGTAGACTCCTGGTCTGATGTCAGGGTCACCTGTGAACCAGGCTGGCAGGGTTTCCAGTCCAACTGCTATCGCTTGAATACCGAGAACAAGAGCTGGCAGGAAGCCCGTAAGGTTTGCCTGCGGAGCAACGCTGACCTGGCGAGCATCCACACCCTACCTGAAGTGGAGTTTGTGAGCCAGCAGATCAAGGAAGGTGAGTAGCTATTTTTTTCCTCTAATAATGCTCCATGTGTTCATCATAACCTGCGAGAAGGTGTGCAAAGCGCTACTAATTTGACTTTGAAGCCTGGTATTGCACTATGTCTTCTTGGTCTCACCTCTTCCCTCCTTGTGATATAGTCCAGGTGCCATCAGTCATTTTGCCTTTGTTTGTTTAGTAGTAAGTAGATATAACTTAAATTAAGATATAACTTAACTTAAATGAATAAAAAAATGCTGATTGTTTTATGGTGTTTCCCTGTTATAGGATGATGTGGCAAATATACATGGAGTGCAAAGAACATAGCATCTGCAGTGTGGGTTGTTCATGGTGCTGCCACGGATGGAGCTCATTCAGTCCATGACTGGCTACTTCCAATGCTGTAGTATTTGTTATGATTCAGTTTATGATTAAGCCTCCCAAATTTATTGTGTTTTTATAAGGACTTTTTTACCTGTATTTTTATATTTTGTTTACACGTATCATTGGAATTTCTAATTAATTAATCTGTTTTGTTCACAATATGTTTTTATATTGGCTCAAGCAGAGCACTTGCAGACAAGATACAATATCCATAATTTGAAGGGAACAATAAAACTTAGGAAGTGTTTTTCCACTATACTGTGATACTTCTGCAATGTCGATTACACGAGGTTTTGGTTACATTTCTGCAGACATTATTCTAAATAATGCTTTGTTTACATAAAGTAATGCGTCCATTACTTACGTTAATGGCATTACTCCTAGTCCTACTCCCTCGCCTTCCTTTAGACCAATGAGGCTCCCTGCCTCCCCATAGACCCTCCCTTCCCCTTAAAAAGTCCCCCCTCCAACCCCCACCACCTCCTGTACAAAAACAAGCCCAAGTAGCAACTCAGGCGGTCTGTACCGGGAGGGCGGGAGGGAACGGAAAGGAAGGTGAGGGAGTAGGACTGGGAGTAATGCCGTTAACGTAAGTAATGGACGCATTACCTCCCGTCCCTCCCTCGCCTTCCTTTAGACCAATGAGACATAGCAAGAGAAAACAGGAGACGGACAGTGAGTTGCAACAAGTTTAATTACAACCAATAAAGACCACCGAGTCCCCACCCCCCTATTACATCATAGAGGACAAGACACGGTGACCCAAGACCGACTCCAAATTGCCCAAGTCCGCCAGTCTGTAATAACGATCAAAGGTGAGACCCAAGTCGCGGCCCTGCAAATTTCCACCACGGAAGCGCCCTGAAGCTCCGCCACCGTAGAACGGCCCTGAATCCCTTGGGGTAGAACCACCCCATTCAAAGAATAAGCCAACAGTATCAACGAGCGAACCCATCGGCTCAAGGAAGCCGTGGAAGGCTTCTCCCCTTTCCGAGCCGGACCGAAATTCACAAATAGAGAATCACCCTTACGGAAAGGAGCAACTACCCGTAGATATTCCAACAAGGCCCGACGCACATCTAAAGAATGCAACCGAACCTCCTCATCCGAGGAAGGATCCGGACAAAACGAAGGAAGAATGACCTCCTGGCGAGCATGGAAAGACGAATTCACCTTGGGAACAAATGAAGGAACCGGAACAAGCACCACTCGATCCAGAAAAACCTTACAAAAAGGAAACGAGCAGGCCAAGGCCCCCAATTCCCCTAAACGGCGGGCCGAAGTAATGGCCACCAGAAAAAAAGTTTTCAAAGAAAGATGACGCAAGTCACAGGCCCCCAGAGGTTCAAAGGGGGCCACCGTGAAAGCATCCAATACCAATGAAAGATCCCAGGAAGGAAAGGAACGCACCGGATGAGGAAACAAGTTAAGAAGACACTGGAAAAATCGAGGCATCAAATGACCCTCATCAGACAGATTACGCCATGGACCCCTAAAAGCCTGAATCGCCGCCCACTGCACCCTTAGAGAAGCCACCGACAAACCCAACTGGGCACCATCCTGTAAAAACTGCATTACATCAAAAAGAGAAGCAGACGTAGGATCCAACCTATGTCGGAAACGCCAAGAAGAAAAAACTTTCCACTGCCGACCATAAGACAGCAAAGTGGACCGCTGTCGGGAAGCCAGTAAAGTAAAACTCAAAGCTACCGGAACTCTCAAACCCTGCCGTTCAACTTCCAGGCCATCAAGTGCAACCGCCTCAATGACCCCATCGAGAGGCAAGGAAACTCCAGAGGCGACGGACAAAGAGGAAGAGTCCACACGTGATCCGACGCCATCAACTGAAGCAACTGAAACCAATTTGCCTTCGGCCAATGAGGCGCAATCAAGAGAACCCTGGCTTTCAAAAGACGTACCCTCAATAGAAACGCATGGAGCAACTGAAAGGGCGGGAAAGCGTACAAAAGACCCTGATTCCAAGGACACAACATCCCGTCCACCGCCCAAGCCTGAGGACAACGAAACTGGGACCAAAAGCGACTGAGTTTTGCATTCTCTGGAGACGCAAACACGTCTACCACTGGAAGACCCCATAGGTGAACCAGATGATGAAACAGAGACCCCCGGAGGGAGAAAAGCTGAGAGGAAGGAATCACCCTGCTCAGAAGATCCGCCCGAACATTGACCACCCCCGAATGTAGGTGGCACGCAGGGAAAGAACCCATTCCTGAGTCCAAACAAAAATCTTCCTGGCAAGGTGGAATAGAGCCCACGACCTGGTCCCCCCCTGACGGTTCAAGTAAGCTTTGGTCACCAAGTTGTCTGTCCGAATAAGAACCGCTACACCTTTCAGGGAGTCCTGAAAATGAATCCGAGCTAAAAGCACTGCCTTCAACTCCCGCCAATTCGAGGAACGTCTGGCTTCCAGAGGCGACCAAAACCCCTGGATCTGAGCTGACCCCATCCAAGCCCCCCCAACCTGAGAGGCTGGCATCGGTCGTCACTACCACCGGGAGAGGAGGAGATAGAGACACCCCTACACGGAGATGAGCTGGCACCAGCCACCAACCCAACTCCCTGCGAACCAACCCCGACACCGGAATCCGTGCCAGAAGAGAACTTGACCCTGGAGACCAATGAATCAGGAACCAGTTCATCAGGCAAAGAAGATGGAACCGTGCCCAGGTAACTAGAAAAATCACTGATGCCAAATGACCCTGCAGACGCAACCACTGAAGGGCCCTGGGAGCAGGCTGCGACAAGATCGCCCTCACCAGAGACTGGAGGACCAATAACCGCTTCTCCGACAGTCACCAAGCCTTGAGTCAGAAACCAAGCCCGAGAAAAACTAGATCCTGTAAGGAACCAAATCTGACTTCCCCCAGTTGACCAAAAACCCGTGGTTTTGCAGGACCAACATAACCCGGGCCACATGCCTCCACAACAGCTCTTGAGAGGACGCATGGATTAGAATATCGTCCAGATAAGGATGAATAAATACCCCTTCTGAATGTAGAAGAGCCACCAGAGGAGCCAACACCTTGGTGAAAATGCGGGGAGAGGACTTGAGGCGGAATGGTAGAACACAAAACTGATAATGGTCCAGGCCTACGTCAAAGCGTAGGAATCTCTGAGAAGACCGAGCCACTGGAACATGCAGGTAAGCATCCTGCAGATCGAGAGAAGCCAGGAAATCCCCCAGACTGACGAGAGGAAGTATAGTCTGAATGGACAGCATACGGAAAGGTACAGTCCTGATCCAGGAATTCACCCCTTTCAGATTGAGGACAGGCCGAAAACCCCCTGACACCTTCTGAACCAGAAACAAGACTGAATAAGTGCCTAGACCTCTCTCCCCCACAGGAACCCGGGAGATGGCCCCTTTGAGAAGCAAGTCCCAGACCCCCTCCAACAAAGCCTGTCTCTGGGGCCCCTTCCGCAGGCAGAGGAGTGGGACGCACCCCGGAATCTGGAGGTACCACATCGAAATCTATGGCGTAGCCATTGTCCACAATGTCCAGCACCCAACGATCGCTGACACTCTCCTGCCACACAGAAAGAAAGTGCCTCAGCCGTCCCCCAACCAGCCCTATGCCAGGCCCACAATGATTGTCAGGACCCCTTCTTGAACCCACCCTGGCTCTAAGGGGCAGACTTCTTAGGAGAAAAACAGGTCTGAAAACGACGTTTCCTGAAAGAAAAAGATTTGGAATCCATTTTGGGAGATGAGCGCGAAATGCTTCCGCCAACCCTTGCCAGAAGAAGAACCACTTTTGTAAGGCAAGTCGTGTTTCCTCTTTTTAAAGGCCTTGGAAAGCATGGAAGGCAACTGATCACCAAATAAATTACGCCCCTCAAAAGGTAGTCTTAAGAGAGCAGATTTCTCCCCAGGATCTGCCTTCCATAACCTCAACCAGATGGACCTACGAGCCCCAATCAAAGCTCCCGATGCCAGAGCCGAAGTACGGACCACATCAGAAGACATGTCCGCCAGCAACCTGGCCTGTTGCTCCATAACAGACCAGAATCTACCTTACGGTCAGTGGCATCCACAGGCACACAGTCCTCTGGATTTACCGCCGTCTTGCCAATCGGGGTCGCCAGAATGGAATCCAGTTTAATTGAGGGCGGTAATACATCCTCCCCTTCCAGCAAGTACAGTTTCTGAAGGAACCGTGGCACCTGAGACTTATCCACATCCTTCCACTCCCGGAGTACCATATCCTTCACAGGGCCCTGAAAAGGCATGGCAAACCTTGAAGGTGTTTGATACTGAGGGAACAAGTGCGAATCCGTCCCTGTAGGCTGAAAAATAGGAAAACCTAAATTGTCCCGAACATGAGACATCACCTCCCACATCTCATCCCTGGAGACATATTTCCCACCAGAAGAAGTAGATGGAGCATCATCATCATCATCATCACCAGAAGAGGACCTCTCCGCAGTCCCAGGAGGACGGGCCGCCGGAGAACGACCAGGCCTGGCCACCCCTGCTTGGAGAGCCCGAGAGACAGCCACCTCAATCATGAACCTGTTCTCTGGACATGAGAGGTGTAGAAGCCCCTGGAGACCAGGCGTGGAGAGGGGAACCTCAACATCCTCCCCTGATGAAGAGGAAGAGGAAATAATCCTACATCTTTTAGCAGGTACATTCGGCATGATCCAAACAAGAAATGCCATCCATAGGACCCCAACCCCCTTAAATAAAGGAGAAAAGACCTCCCCCTAAAAAAGAGAACAGCAAATGGCAATGCATAAACAATTAGCCCAAACCATTAAAAACGCGGGCAGAACGCCCATCCTACCGCCAAAAGCGCCGAAAATCCAAACCGGCACATCAGCTCGTCCCTGCGAGCCGACGATCTGGAAGTTGAAGCCCCAGCCGCAAAGAGCCAACCAACCTCATCAGCCGACTCCCAGGACGCATCTCCAAGGCAGCCACGCCCGCCTCCCGAAGACGCGACCGCTAGGAACCCTCCCCGAGGAGCTCCGAGGAGAGCAACATCGAGGAACCCCCAGGCCCCGCCGTGGAGGAGGAAGAAGGTAAGTCTAGCGGGGCTAGACAAAAAAAAACAGGAGGTGGTGGGGGTGGGGGAGGGGGGGATTTAAGGGGAAGGGAGGGTCTATGGGGAGGCAGGGAGCCTCATTGGTCTAAAGGAAGGCGAGGGAGGTACAGGAGGTAATTGTCAATACACTGGGTCCTACTCTTCCTTATCTCAGTCATTATATTATAAGGTGACTTGTTCTCAAGCCAGATACACTGTTGCTGCTAAATAAACAGTTAAAACATTACCCCTAAATGAGATGAACAATAGAACATGCTTTCAATCTTGTTTACTTCCTGAATTTTTATTCAGCAATACTACAGAAATAGCAATCAATCAAACATTCAACAACAATCCTTCATTCTTGTCCCAGTTCTTACACGAAGAGGATGTGAGAATGCGTAAAAAACGTACTCACTACTTTAAAAAAAACGAACAAGCATACTGAATAATTGCAGGCATCCAAACTATGGATTTTTTTTATGTGAGTAGCAAACTGAAATATTAATCAGCCATATGTAATGGGAGGCATGGCTTAGAGCACAGCTTGCCGGCAATGGTGTAGGATTTGTTGGTAAGGAATCCTCGCCAGCCTCCAGATTCCCTTTGGATCCTGGCAATAGAAGAGTCCTGCTACCCCTTTAAACACTGAGGTCTGGTTTGGGATGCGTTCTGCCGGTGATATGGACCTGAGGTGCTGTCAGACTACCTACCAGCTATACTGCGAGGAGTAGAGACCGAGCCACTGGCAGAGAGGCCCAAGATGGCTGGCGATGCCCAAGTGAGCTGAACTGCATCACTGTTGGTGGATGGGGAGTCATTGGGGTGATAGTACTGCTCAGCAGACCCAGCAAACTGCAGGAAAAAGCAGATTAACTTGGCAGAAGAGAGCACTTAAACGGCAGTTAGAAGGAGAGGCAAGCCCTAAGGACCTGGTGGTGGAGAACTGCTTTGGTCAGGGTGGCCCTAGGCACTGGTAGTGGAGATTGACACCTCAATCCCCCCACTATGTGTGAAGCAAGGGGAATGCGTATCCGGGAAGCTGTGCTAGGATCCTGGCTATCCAGCCTCACTGCAACCGGCTGCAGGACTTGGTGGAAAGCAAGTTGGGTCCAGAACAGAAGCGTTCAGGATGCAGCTAATGGAGTGGAAGGGAGCAGAGGTGGACTCTGCCTCTGTTTGCTGAGTAGCAGGGACTCAACAGGAGAATGAGAATAGTTGAGACTGACCACTGTGCAGGAGGTAAACGGAAATGGCAGACTGGGCACTTTGAGTTGTGATGTTTGGAGGCCCTGCAAGTATAGTGGGTGGAGGCAACCTGGAAGAGGCTCAGCATGGGAAAAGCTGGTAGGACAAATCAATGGATGTGGAAGACTAAGAGGCTGCCCAAAGACATCTTACTGACTCCTAACAGTAGCCAGTGGACAGGTGAGGCTATTTAGGTTGATAAGTAGGGCTCATACAGTGGCACCAACCCTCTCAAAGAAACTACAATGATACCCCATGTAGTTGATAAAAAAGAACTGCTTGGCTGCACTGCGATGTGGTACAGTCACTCACAGGGACAATGGACAAGCCAAACGGTACCAAAAGACAAGACGGACAGCTGGGAATTACAGCAATGAAAGATGAGGCTCCCTTGGAAAACTAGAGGTGCAGATTGAGATGAGAGAGTAAGTCAGCATGAACCTCAGCCAGTAGATAAATTGGACAAGATTCCATTGGTGATCAGTATGGGCTGGTGCGAGTTGGTCTTCACAAATTGGCATATCAAGTCTAGCAAATGGAAGAAGCTCCAGAAGAACTGAATTCTGAGACAACAGCATTGCAGCAAGAAGTACAAGGCTTAACAAACAGTGGGTGTGGAGTATAGGACAGAGGTAGCAGCGGAATGTTTGAAAAGAAACACCACCAGTAGAGTGGTTGGAGTGCCTGAAAGAATCAAGAGGGGCAACAGGATGGCCTATCTGGGGAACTGGTTGTCTACTGCTTTGAGTCTACAAGAACTCTCTAAATTTTAATCAATACAGAGACCACAAAGTACTCACTTGACAACCATGTATGATCACACCACCATAATCACTCCATAGTATATCAGGAGCATGATTTTGGCTCTTAAGAGGTTTAAAATCCGCTCATACCTTAGTAGGAGAGGAGCTAATGTGATACACATGACGCCAGAAGGAGCAACACAGTTAGCTACCAGCTATTCCTCCTATACACGGTGTACATGTGGCATATGTACTATTTACAGCATTGGATGTGCAAACTGGCAAAGAGTGAAGGTTTGTACTCTTTAGGGGCAGCTTGGAAGTAATAGATACAGTAATGGATGGCATATATGCACCGAACATTGACCAAATAGCCTTTATTTGAACCTGCATGAACGTTTTGCAGTGTGGGCATACACTCCGCTGGTTGGTACTGGGAGGAGAATATAGCAGTGTACAGGATGTCGTCTGGACTACTCATGCCCCCTGTACAAGGAACTTAACATTGTGTTCAGCTTGCACAAGGGCTTACTGACTGGATTGCAAGTTAGGGACTTTGAGACTCTTAAAGAAGGCTAAAGGTAAAGGCCAGGGAATTAGTATTTTATTCCAATTACATAACTTATATGTCAGATTAGATTTCTTATTATGTACTACCTCCCTTCATACCATGGTACCTGGGTTTGAATACCATGATAGAACTCTATCAGATCTTAACCTAAAGTTGTTTGATGTATACTGGGGTAGACAAACCCATACCTGTTCTTATCTGAAAGCACATTGCTACTCTTGAGGTTTGAACGTTTAGGGAAACATAATTGGATATGGAACATACATACTTTTGGGCGGAAGCAGGGACATCTACTGATGGACTGCTAGAAATCATAGGCCACTATAGTGGTGCTAAGGGTGTGCTGAATTAATGAAAGACAAAATAGCATTGCCCACGTTGAGGCTTCTGGTGACTTAAGTAGACCTGGGTGTGCCCGACTTTAAGGTATAATATTTAGCTGCCCAATTACAAATGGAAGCCATGTGGCTGGATGGAGTACATCTGCACAAAACAGGAATTTCAAGCAACAAACCAGATGACTGCATTCTCTCTGATTTGTTTGTGGTGTGGGTTTAGGCCAGTGATTGGAGAATCATCATTACAGCTACAGGTTACATAAGGATGTTGGAAAAGGAGACAACCAAAAGATAGGTTTACTAGGGCATGTGACCCTGCCATCCGCAGGCCTGCTAAAACCCTGGGGATAATTTGGGGCAAGACTGTTGAAAGTATGGACGGAGGTAGAACTGATGATGATCGGATCCTGCTATTTGTCAATATAATTGAAATTTGTGTATGAAATGGTTGATAATGATGGACTCCTGAAGGCACAATATATATGGAGTGTTTGTATGTGCTGTGGAGCTGCAACAGAACTGCAGAAATAAGGCTATCCTGGAAAGCTGCCAGTTGGGCCTCTTCCCCAATAGCAGAAGTGAAGGGCAGGGACAGAATTTGTATTTGGTAATGTTGTTGACCAAACATATATTGGCATGTTACGGAAATTAGCAGGAGCTACTTTGCACAGTCATTGGTGTAAATTGGCTGAGAAGTGGGCAGGCAGTGAGAGTATAGTACAGAGGTAAGTAGGGGCCTAAGAAGAGGCCCGATTGCCCATCTGTGGGATGAGGTGCTGACATAATTCATAACACATGGCAGAGAGAGTTGTTCATAATGAGGAGTAATGAGGATATAGGTAGAAGGCATTGGGGAGAGGTGGAGCGATGACAGTACTATGCTTCAATAGCGCAGAGGATCATAAATGCCCCTATGTATTAGATACTTTCTTAGAATGGACAACTCATTAACAGCAAATGACCGCTGTGCCAGGTAAAAGTTGTTAGTTTGTTCACTATTTAAATTAACAATTGCAATATCTTCTTAGATGAGATGAGCCACGTTGATCAAGCTTCTACAAGGCTAATTATCAGTGATGACAATAGGAGAAGGCCTTTATTAATGTATACATGTGTGTTTGCTTTAACTCTTATACCTACAGCATTGAAAAATCTACCAACATGATGCACCCAGAAAAAACACATCACGCCATACTGTTGCGTAGGCTCTCATTATCCTAATGAGGCTGCTGGAGTCGGATGGAAGAATCACCTGAATTGAGGAGAGTCCAGGACCACACCATGTTACAGTTGTCGGCCTAATCCATTTTCCAGCCAGATAGCAGCACCCCTCCGCCCAAGAGCAGGGGTGATTTTGTGGCAACCGGTCGCATGACAAGAATGACTTCTCAGGGAAATTGTGGTGTATCGGATCTCATCCTTTTCTCTCAGTTACATTAATCTTACACATGCAAAGACAAACTGAGGCAGAAAATGGTTCAAAAAGCTTTATTGAATCAGCTACATCTTAGATAAAATGGCATCAATTGCAATAATTATGATGATAAAACACGCTAGAAGCAAAATGGTGACAAGGAAAGTGAAACACAAGAAAAGTCACACTATACTGTCACTCTGCGTAATTTATGTGGCTCCTACCTAAACTATGTTAGAGCACAGTGTGATAAGACCTAATCCGCTCTTCAGGTTTCCCCCTGGGAAGACATCATCCCCCATAGCTGAGCAAGGAAGCCTCTTGTCTAGAGAGACACCATCCCTGTAGGAAGTTGGTTCTGTATGTACTATCTCAAAGTGAGATATAGTGTGCACAGAGTCCAAGGATTGCCCTTAGAGGTTGATAGTGGCAAAATTAGATAATTATAATGCTCTATTTTGTGGTAGCATGGTCGAGCAGCAGGCTTATCTGAGGGTAGTGTTAAGCATTTGTTGTACACACACAGGCAATAAATGAGGAACACACACTCAAAGACTTAACTCCAGGCCAATAGTTTTTATATAGAAAAGTATATTTTCTTAGTTTATTTTAAAACCACAAGATTCAAGATTTGAAGTAAATACATAGAATGCAAGGTATTCCACACAGGTAAGTAAGGAACTTTGAATTCAAGCAGTAATATACACAGTATAGGTTGAAATAAGCTATTTTAAAAGTGGACACTGTGCAAAAATCAAAAGTTCCTGGGGGAGGTAAGTTTGGTTAGCTTTTGTAGGTAAGTAAAACACTTACACAGTCAGTCTCCTGGGCATAGGCCACCCACCGTTGGGGGTTCAAGGCAACTCTAATGTCACCGCACCAGCAACACAGGGCCAGTCAGGTGCAGAGGTCAAAGGAGGGCCCAAAATACATAGGCGCCTATGGAGAACAGGGGTGCTCTGGTTCCGGTCTGCTGGCAGGTAGGAACCTGCGACCTCGGGGAGTAGACCAGGGGTTTTTTGTAGAGTGCTGGGGGGGGCACAAACAGGCACACATAACACACCCTCAGCGGCACAGGGGCGGCCGGGTGCAGTGTGCAAAGTTGGCGTCGGCTTTGCTATAGAAAGCAATGGAGGGACCCGGGGGTCACTTAGGCGATGCAGGCAGGGCACAGGGGGGCTTCTCGAACCAGCCACCGACTGGGCCAGGAAGAGGGCTGCCTGCTTGTCACTCCTGCACTGGAGGTTGGTTCCTTTCCTGGGGGATGCGGGTGCAGTGCTTGGTCCAGGCGTCGGGTTCTTTGTTACCAGCAGTCGCGGTCAGGGGGAGCCTCTGGATCCTCACTGCAAGCGTCGCTATGTGGGTGCAGTGGGGTCATCTCAGGTTACTCACGAAGTTGCAGTCCCCTTGGAGTCCCCTCTGCAGTGTTAGTTCTATGGAGCTCGAGCCGGGGGCATTGGGTGCAGAGTGTGAGGTCTCACGCTTCCGGCGGGAGGAGTGAGTTCTTTTAAAGTTGCTTCTTTGTTGAAAAGATGTTGCTGTTGGTGAACAGTGCCGCTGTTCTCAGGAGTTTCTTGGTCCCGGGATTCAGGGCAGTCCTCTGAGGCTTCAGAGGTCACTGGTCCCTGTTGGATACCTCGCTGGTTTCAGGTTTTCGAGTCAGGAGACAGGCCGGTAGGGGGGCTGGGGCCAAAGCAGTTGTCGTCTTCCGTCGTCTCTGCAGGCTTGTAGGTCAGCAGTCCTTCTTCTTTAGTTCAGGTTGCAGGAATCTGATTTCCTGGGTTCTGGGGTGCCCCTAAATACTAAATTTAGGGGTGTTTTTAGGTCTGGGAGGCCAGTAGCCAATGGCTACTGTCCTGGAGGGTGGCTACACCATCTTTGTGCCTCCTCCCTGAGGGGAGGGGGGCACATCCCTAATCCTATTGGGGGAATCCTCCAAAACTAAGATGGAGGATTTCTAAAGGCAGGTAGGTGACTCCTCCTTGTTTTTCTAATTATCTCCTCTAGCCTTGCCGCCAAAAGTGGGGGCAGTGGCCAGAGGGGCGGGCATCTCCTCTAGCTGGGATGCCCTGTGGCGCTGTAACAAAGGGGGTGAGCCTTTGAGGCTCACCGCCAGGTGTTACAGTTCCTGAGCACCTCCTCCCAGTGCAGGCTTTGTTCCTGGCCACAGAGTGACAAAGGCACTCTCCCCATGTGGCCAGCAACTCGTCTTGTTGTGGTAGGCTGACAGAAACTGGTCAGCCCCACACTAAAAGTCAGATTGGTATTCAGGGGGCATCTCTAAGATGCCCTCTGGGTGCATGTTACAATAAATTACACACTGGCATCAGTGTGCATTTATTGTGCTGAGAAGTTTGATACTAAACTTCCCAGATTTCAGTGTAGCCATTATGGAACTATGGAGTTCGTGTTTGACAAACCCCCAGACCTTATACTCTTATGGCTACCCTGCACTAACAAGGTCTAAGGTTTTGCTTAGACACTGCAGGGGCATAGTGCTCATGCACATATGCCCTTACCTGTGGTTTAGTGCACCCTGCCTTAGGGTTGTAAGGCTTGCTAGAGGGGTGACTTACCTTTGCCACAGGCAATGTGAGGTTGGCATGGCACTCTGGGGGGAGTGCCATGACGGCTTAGTCTTTTCTCCCCACCAGTACACACAAGCTGTGAGCAGTGTGCATGTGCTGAGTGAGGGGTCCCCAAGGCGGCATAAGACATGCTGCAGCCCTTAGAGACCTTCCCTGGCATCAGGGCCCTTGGTACCAGGGGTACCAGTTACAAGGGACTTAACTGAGTGCCAGGGCTGTGCCAATTGTGGAAGCAAAGGTACAGTTTAAGGAAAGAATACTGGTGCTGGGGCCTGGTTAGCAGGGTCCCAGCACACTTTCAATCAAAACTTAGCATCAGCAAAGGCAAAAAGTCAGGGGGTGACCATGCCAAGGAGGCATTTCCTTACAATCTCGTAACTTGAAGCACATAGGTCTTGCGCGCAGATGTAAGCATCAGATGTTTTTGAAACAGTAAAGCCTTTAGTCTGCTCAACTTGTTAAAATTCACATTTAAAGTAGCAATTTGAGGCCAAATTACTGCTACTTTAGTCTGTTGTGTAGGAGGAAAAAGAACATTCCCGTAACAGGTAACACTTTGGGAGACCAAAACGACATAAGCTATGCCAGCTCGCATTCCAACACAGCTCTCACTGTTAAGAAATACACAGCTTCCATTGGAGAGCACCTGGAACGCAGGTCTAATCAAGGGGACTGGAACTCCCTTTAGATAGCAAGCTAAGTTCGCTACCGAAGCGTTGCACGCCCTGTGCAAGGACAGCTGCTTACAAACCATCAAATGGCTCACAGAAGTCTCTCATTCACTGCAGCTAAGAAAGACCTATTTCATGTCACTGAAACATTTGTGTGAAAATGGAAGCTCCCACACCTCAAGAATGTAGCTATCTCCTAGCCTCTCATATCTGCCTACTGGAATGTGTTTCAAGCAGGATGTGAATAGAAGTGTTGACATAGGCACATTAATAAACCTGTGTATTAACCATTCAGCAGATGGTATTTCAGCCACAGTAAAAGGCAACTTTTATAGTTTCTTGATGTTTCGCTTCCTTCTTAACTATTATTTGTTGCTGGCACATTAGGTTAAATGTTGAAAATATGTCCCTCGTGCTAATGTGTTGCCAGGGAACGAGACCAGATTTCAATGTTTGTAGTGTTCAACCCAACTTTATAATGGACCTTAGCTGACTCTGTCCATGTTGTAAGAATGACATGTCACTCTGCACAATGTCTGTTGCAGAAGAAACAATGTTGTTTAAAGTGTATATGCGGTTGGTCAAGGTGTTAATCCCATTAACTACAGCGGCTAATGCTTTCTGTACATTTCCCTGACCTATTTGCTTTAACCATGCAGCGCCTTCTTGTTGAGAAAGTTTCCATATTTCAATATCTACTACATATAAGAAGAGCTTTTTACGTTGTCTTCTGGGGCCTAACAGGAAATCCTGCAAATCTATATCGTTAGACAGGAGACTAAGGTGTTCTTTAACATCATCTAGTAAGTAACTTGTTGACCATTGCTGGCATAATTTCCCTACACTGTATGTTGTTACCGTACCCATATGTTCTGATGACACATAGCAAGGGTCTGGCCTAATCATTCTAAAGCCCCCTGTGGAGTTTACAAAACGTGCATGACAACCATTTGTGTCTACTGGGCACAATAACTATCCACCAGGACATGAATGTGATGTGGTAAACGTTCCATTTTGGACCTATTCATTGAGCTGATCATCAGTTGCATTAATGTATTTAAGCCATTTATAAATTTTAGCAGGGGCAGGGATACTGGGCGCATTCATGTCCTTAATTTTTTCCAAGCCTAAACAACTTGTCTGTTGTACAGTTTCATTTAAAAATATCATTTAAACAAGTATCAGGCATGCTTTAAGTAAAGCTTCCGTCCCCCTTATTTGCCAATTTTTTTTTTCCCACACACTTTTTATGTCAATAGACATCAGCCAATGTTCATAGCCCTCTATAGCCAACCAGGAAACAAAGAACTCAGAATAAATCATTTTTGAATCAGTTAATAAAATATGTTGACTTTCCATCACTGGCAATTTAAAATAATATGACTCAGCATTTTTAACATTGTGCCCAGAAAAATATGAAAACTTTTCAGAATAGATTTTGGAACTCCCCACTGGCAGAGTTGGACAGTGTTCCCATTGTGTATAATTAAAAAAAGTATTTTGGATACTTGCTCTGTGAATGTAATGATGTCCATAATAATTCTGACAGAAAATATCTCCATAATTGTCTCTTAATTGATAAACATCTTCACTTTCAAATACAGTAAAATATTCTAATTCAGACATCATAGGATCAACTGTTTTTACATCCCAATCATCAGAAACAACTCCAGGTGTTATTACATCATTCATAGAAAGTTTAAATACATATGGAATTTGGATAACCTCCTTCGGGCTGTGTATACCAAAGTGTACTTTATCCCAAACAATCCCATCAGAAATTGGTAGAGCTGAAATGTTCACTAGGGACAAGTCTCCGCGGACCTTTATGAGAGGAAAGATGTTATTTTAGGATCTTATCCACCAGTTCAACTGTAGAGTGTTCACGAAGGTAATGACCATGTATCAGTAAGAACAAGACAATGACCATCCCAATCCAAAGTTAATAGGAGCCACAGATAGTTCCATAGAAGACTAAAATAGTTAATTTTGAGCCAGTTTATCAGCTATCGTGTTCTTGAGAGTTCTGTTGCAAAAGAGGCAGATAAGTCGGTAAAAATGTAATTTACTTTGGCAAAGTATCCAGAAGCAGTTCATGCAAAAACTGGAGTCGTGTTTGGAAGGGGAGAACTGACAGAGGTCTCCCTTGGTGGCTCCTAGTAGACTATTCCATCCGTTTGTGTCGAATTTGAGTGGAAGCGCTCAATATTGTTGACCTTGCTTGTTGCAGAATAAGTTAATGGGACTAATAAGAGATCATTTTCCACCCTCCCCAAGCTTGGAGAGGTATCACCGTTTCTCCTCAAAACATGTAGAAGAACATCCTAGTCTGTAGTGAGAGGGATTCGGGTATTACCCAGGAGTCTTCTTTGTCTGCTGTACATGATCGGCCATATGGTGTAGCTTGACATTGTCGATGGAGACAAAGGGGGTCATTCCGACCCCGGCGGTCAAGGACCGCCGGGGCCGGGGTCGGCGGGAGCACCGCCAACAGGCTGGCGGTGCCCCGCAGGGCATTCTGACCGCGGCGGTATGGCCGCGGTCAGAACAGGAAAACCGGCGGTGTCCTGCCGGTTTTCCGCTGCCCTGAGGAATCCCCCATGGCGGCGCAGCTTGCTGCGCCGCCATGGGGGATTCCGACCCCCTCACCGCCATCCTGTTCCTGGCGGTTCCGACCGCCAGGAACAGGATGGCGGTGAGGGGTGTCGTGGGGGCCCCTGCAGTGCCCATGCCAATGGCATGGGCACTGCAGGGGCCCCCATAAGAGGGCCCCACAAAGAATTTCAGTGTCTGCTGAGCAGACACTGAAATTCGCGACGGGTGCAACTGCACCCGTCGCACATCCTCCACTCCGCCGGCTCCATTCGGAGCCGGCATCCTCATGGAGGGGTGTTTCCCACTGGGCTGGCGGGCGGCCTTTTGGCGGTCGCCCGCCAGCCCAGTGGGAAACCCAGAATCACCGCAGCGGTCTTATGACCGCGGAGCGGTGTTCTGGAGGGGGGAACTCTGGCGGGCGGCCTCCGCCGCCCGTCAGAGTTAGAATGACCCCCAAAGTGATTTTTGTTAGAACCAGGCAGCAGTGGTAGAATGACAGTTCTGGTACTGGGTATTCCCAGGACTGGAACCGGTGCACGATAAGGACCGAGCCCCTTTTTCACAGCAATCTTTTCACGCACTAGATCCCCAACTTTAGTTATCCAGCCGGTAGGTGTTATTGGTGCATCCCCTATTCTCAAGAAGGCGGCACTGGCAGATGCGTTGTTGTAACGGGAATGTTGTAAGTTCTGCAAGACAGTGACACTTTAATTTATGTCAAAAGGTGTATCTGCCACCTCCGCACCAGGACCATCAAGATCTGGAACATACATTTGTGTTCCGAACAGGCATTCATATGATGTACGCCCTTCTGGGCAGATTACTAAGTGCTCTGTGGACTCCATACAGGTGATTAGGCCAACTTCGACCTATGCCTAATAGTCTGGCTTTTAAGGATTGTTTTAAATCCCTGTTTCTTCGCTCCACTACACTATTTCCCTTGGAATGAAGTGGAATAATACAGTTGGACCCCTAACAAAGCCACAGTGTTCCTCAATGCCCTTGAGGCGAAAGCAGGGCCCTGGTCCGAGTGGAAAGCCACAACTACATATGTGCCAATAAAGACTTGCAAATCTTTAATAACAGTTCGAGCGCCAGCCGAGTGTTGTGGCCAAACCCATAGAAATCTGGAGCATGAGTCAACAGCAACTAAGATGTATTTGTATGCACTATCAGGTGTCAGGGGACTACAGTGGTCCAAGTACACACATTGTAGAGGTTTGTTGGAAAATAGGAGAGGTGTTTGCTGTGGGCATTTGACGGTGGACCTTTTTATTTGCAGACACAACAAAGGACATAATGCTTGGTCTGTTTGTATTGACCTGGACACCAGTAACATGCTTGTAACAGTGAAATAGTAGCCATCATGCCAGCATGGGCAGAAGCAACTCCCTTGTGTGCTGCTTTAATCAACTCTGGTCTTTGACCTTTGTTGCGGATCACACGATCAACCACCCCTAGTATTGTTACTAGGGCAGTATTGAGGCTAGATATACGGTAGGAATATTTTGCAGGATATATATTTGGCATGGGCTTGCCGTCAGCCGAAGCTTTCACACCAGCCAGTGTTTCATCATCCAACCTCATCTGTGAATGTGTTATTGCAGCATCAGAAGCCGTAACTGCTGCTGAGTTGGCTGCTTCATCAGCCAAGGTACTGCCAGCAATGTATATTCTAGCATGTTGATGTCCCAATGTATAAACTACATGGACATTGGGTATCGTTTCTTTCAGATTCGCTACTTTTCCCCACAGGAGGCTGTGTTTAATGGTATTGCCTTTTGAATCTCTGAACCCATTCTGGTGCCAGTAATTCAGATATTCATTGAAGGACTGGACACAGTAGTACAAATCACAGACAATTAAAGTTAACTGTTCTGGATCAGTGTGTTTCAGTGCCAACACCAGAGCCTTGAGCTCTGCTAACTGTGCAGTGCAGTCCCTTAAGGTGTGCGTGTAAGTGTGTTGTGGATGGAATTCACCATCTTTCATGTGGCCACTCATGACCGCACAAGCAGGGAGTATTGATGTTTTGTGTACCTACTGCAGGCTGGGCTGAGCCATCAGTGTACATAATTATTTGATATTGCTCAATAGGCAAAGTGTTTGCAGAAAAAGGGTATTCAAGTTCTTATTGTAAATATTCTTGAGTTTGTAATTTTAGGTCAAATACATAGTCAACATCAGTGGCCATCAGAGACGTTACCCATTGAATCCAACATGGATGCTAAAACTTGTTGAGTCCCTACTGTCATGCGCTATGTTTTGGCAGAAAAAAAACATCTACAATGTTCAAGGTTGTTTTGTATTTTTTGCACACTACATTATTTATAAGTGCTGTGTGCATTCTGTATGGCAGATGTGCATGTATGACTGTTTAAATGTCTTTAGTCTAAGACTATTCTATATGAATGGTCTGGTTTAGCTATGGGGAACAAATTATTGTTCATTGGCGAGACACAGGGTTCGATAACTCCCTCGTATTCTAGCTGTGTGATGATTTCCCTCAATGGTACTTTAGCTTCATGCTTTATTGGATATTGAGGTTGAGATCTAATTGGTATTATATGGTAAGTGGAGCCTTCATCCTACCCTACGTGGTTGCGGTATAACGCGGGTGCCTGCGCCTTTGCCCAATCAATTGTGTAAGCTTCCCTCAGGTCTCTGGGAACAAGGGGCGAGAAATAGGGTTCAATTACCTCTTCCCCATAGGGGAGATTACGAACAAATTGTGGTGGCCAATCCTTTTCGCCCACCAAGATACAATAAATGGTAACAATGCAATCCCAAAAGATGGCGTCTATTGTGCGCTCAATGTCTCCTTCTAGGTGTAATTTTAATTTATACACCCTACCGGGTATGGAGGCGTGCATGTCCTCAGTCTCAACTTGTAAGATGTCATCAGTTGCTTTCACCTCCAGATGCTCTTGAAGAGTCCGGTGAACTATTGTGATCTCTGTGGCGCTGTCTAGCAGTGCCAGTGCCCACTTCCTGTTCTTCAGCATGGCTCTCATCCTGAGTGGCATTTTGTATAGAAATCGCTGGCACTTTTTTTTCTTTTAGTATTGGGGTTTTTGTTAGGGACGTTTCTCTTCTTTTTTAACAGAAACCTCTGACGAGTGTTGAGTCCTTTCTCGGTTTCACGTACTCTGTTTGCTGCTCTGACTGCTCACGTCTCTCAATGCGTTTATTCGGTGAGTCCTGTATGGAACAAGATTGACGTGTATCAGTATATTGATATCTATCAGGCGTCTTTATTTCTAAGATTATAGCGATTTTGAGGGGTCTCAGAACGCGGAGATTCTCCCCTTTCTTTTTAGATGTTTTTGTTTATCCTGGTGGTTTTAGAACCCTTAGGTGCTTGCTTAGTAGAATTCTTATTGAATTCACCCTGTAATTGTGGTTTAGTAGGTCTGGCTCCCACGCTGTCATGACCGATGCTAGAATAGGTCTCAGCGATAATCTTTGGCAGCTTGCATTTTTGATCTTGTGCAGAAACATCCCGGAGCCGCATGCCCACTGCTAGTGCAACTGCTTCCCCTTTAAGGTTACTTAATTTAATTAAAGATACTGTGGCAAAATTGCCCATTAATTGCATTCCCGAATTCAGGACTGGGGTAGCCGTATTCATATTGAATTTGTTTTAACACCTCTGGAAGATTGGCAAGTGTTGGTGTACCATGTGCGGTAGTGTAGAGTGTCACAAATACCATGCCGCAAGTATTGCACTCATCTACTGGTGGAAACATACCAAATGGCAAGCACATAGTGAGTATTCTTTGTTTATCCTGAGGCCCCGTATTGGGAAAAACTGCTCTCAGCACATTTATTTTTTGAGCTAACCAAAACGTAATCTCCTCCAGTTTGGCGGGTACCTTACCCACGACTGAGTGCACAGTTGCAGTGACTGCATGTGGTTACGCTGGGGCAGCTCGTACAGGGTTAGTATTTAATGTCTGCATTATGAACTGTACTAATAATCCGTTTATTGCTGTAAGCTCAACATACAAGCGGAGAACCTCATCTACCTCCAAGGTAGCTGCATCAGGATGTGGTGTATATGTGGCCAATAAAGGCCAGGTAGGACCATCATTGCTCAGAGGAGCTAACCTAACATGTAATATTGTGTGTGATAGGGCATCATAAAGCCAGTTATTATGGTCTTGAAAAGACAAAGATATCTTTAAGTATGCATAAGCTCTGTATTGTGCAGGTATATTAGCAGTTGTATAGTGATGAAATGTATTAGCGTTCTCAGGAAAACTGCTGGAAAGGTGACCCAAGAGTAGAATATTTCTGTTCTGTAGGCTGGATGAGCCTCAACTACAAATGTTACAGGACCCCCCTGGGCTAACAAATGAGCAGTAAGGGGAGGTTGCATGTTTACTTCAATTGCTACCCATTGAGGGTTCCCCATGGTATATATACCAGTTCAGAGCTAAGGACTCCAAAATGGGGACTAATCCTTTTAAGACCCAAGCTTGAACAACCTAATGCTTTGGATAGGTACTACCTACCTAGCTCAGTAGGCAATCCTCAATACTACGGACATCTCCATATATAGTATTGAGGTGCTTTTAGCACTCAGTGAGACAGAGATACTCAGGCCGATCCGAAAATAAGTGCCTGACCAAACATTGATGGCGCCATGTCACGTAGGATCTTATTATCCTAATGAGGCTGCTGGATTCGGGCGGCAGGATCATCATCTGAATTGTGGGGAACTGAGTCCAATCCCACACCATGTGACAACTGTTGGCCTAATCCATTTTCCGGCCAACTAGCAGTGCCTCACCTCCGCCCAAGAGCAGAGGTGATTTGTGGCAACTAGGCGCATGACCTAATGACTTCTCAGGGAAATCGTGGAGTATCAGATCTCCTCCTTTTCTCTCAGTTACATTAGTCTCACACATGCAAAGACAAACGGAGTCAGAGAATGGTTCTATAAGGTTTATTCAATCAGCTGCGTGCTAGATAAAATGGCATGAATTGCAATAATTAGGATGATAAAACATGCTAGAAGCAAAATGGTGACAAGGAAAGTGAAACACAAGAAAAATCCCACCATACTGTCACTATTTGTAATATATGTGCTTCCTACCTAAGCTATGTTGAGAGCATAGCGTGATAAGCCCTAATCCGCCCTTTAGCTTTCCCCCGGGAAGACATCATCCCCGATCCCTGAGCAAGGAAACCTGTTTTTCAGAGAGACACCATTCCCACGTATGCCAGGGAACCAGTGGTCTCAGCAAGCACCTGTAGCAAGGCAATCATAATGTGGTTTTGGTCACTTGGCTGGAATCTCCCTCTAACGTTCATAGGACAGACAAGTGTTTTTATAATATAAGAGCTGATGTTCTGAGAAAATGTCCCCACATGTATGTTTCTGTGAATGTTGGAGATGCAGTGTACCACTTTGCCGGCAACTCTATTGTGCTGCAGCCTTGAGGAAAGCAGAAAATGAGAAGAAAGTCTTGCTAAGAAATGCAATGCTTTCCTAAGCGAAAGAACAACTTGATAAAGAAAATAAAACAGCACCACAAATGTGGCAGATGCTAGATATAATAAAATGAAGCTGAATAAAATCTAATTGTGCTAAAGAGCACAAGCAGCAGGCCTAGTTGCTAAAACAACGTGCCTAAAAGCAGCACTAAAATGGCTATACAACAATACATCCAACTTACAATGTTTGCTGAAGGTACCCAGGGATGCATACATGGCTGCTCGACAGATGACGCTGAGATGTCATTCTTTACAAGCAGACTTCTAACAGTCCAAGCTTGGCTCACAGGGTGAGGGGTAATGCCAACAGAAATGTAAGCTGTTTCAGATGTCACTCAAATCTAACCACTTAAATTGGAGAAAGAAAAGTTGTGGGTTTTGCCTGTAGGGCCAGAAGCAACAAATAAAGCAAAGTGGAACAAAGTGATATATTAAGATATAAATAGATGTGAGCAGCTTGCTCAGCACACCAAAATGAAGGGGACTTGCCATCCAGGCAATCACCAACCAGTGGATCTCTCTCCCTTAGGAAAGGAAAGAGCAATATTCTTATGTAAGTGGTAATCTGAATCCATTTTTGGAAGTACAGTGTGAGAAAGGTGCAGCACCTCCAGTAAATACAAAGCCAGTGTCTCAAGATGGGGGTGGATGGGGGTGGGGCTGGCACAGATGGAGAGGAAGATATGAAGAATGACCAGTGATTAGTTGAACGATATCATGACAGATAAAACGCCTTCACAAGAGAAATCCTGGTGTTGAAGAGCTCTCACTTCAGCCTCCATGCCGTCGGGTCCAAAAAGCACATGAACAAAAGCGACTACCTGAAAGGGTAAGCAGATAGAGGGAGAACTTGTGCCAAGGCTTAGAATAGTTGAATAAGTGATAACCTCAACTTTGTCACCCACGAAGGATAAAATCAGAATTACTGAATCATGTTTGCTGTTGATTTTCAACAGAACCCTTGGGTTTAGGGAAAATGAGGTAAGGCATAGATGGAAAGTGTGGGGAGGTGAAGACAGCAGTCTTTGTTGACATTCTGTCAATCCCTTCCTTTTGGTTGTCCCAGAGGTGCTACTCCAAACATCTGAAGACTTTCAGGTGTGATGAACTTGCTCCTCATTGTGGTCCTGTTGTGGGTGCTCTCTCTTGGCAGCATACCTCATCATTCCCTGCTGTCTGCTTTCTTTGGAGAGGAGTGATACACAAACTTATCGAACCACCTTGGTCTAGTTCAAGAACAGTGACAATGGAATCTACATTCCCTTGTCTGGAAAAGGTGTGTATGAGAGAGCTTGAAACTTCCTCAAGTGTTTTAGGATTTCACACTGAGCAAAGTGGGAATACTCAGCAGAGTGTCAGGGAAACCCTTAAGATCTGTGGATGGTCTCAATGATAGACAGTTTCCAGAGGTTAGGAGACGCCACCTGAGAGTCTTCATCTACTTTCTGGAGCAGAGCTGAGGGTCTGCTTTGGAAAAGACTCTACGTGGCCTGCTAAGCGAACAGAACCAGAAGAAACCCTTGGAGGAGGAAGCCTCCCTATAAGGAAAACCTAGCCACTGTGATCTGCAAGAGGGAATCTACCAGAGTAGCAGTCTAGAAGGAGCCTGCCCAAGTGATAGTCCATCTTCCTGAATCCCTTGCTTCCGTTTGAACTTGGCATGTTGTGCCAAACATTCCCAAAGTGACTAATGCCATTGATCACACCTGGCCAGTAGACACGTTATAGGAGCTAACCTGCACACTGGAGTGGGTCTTACTGCCTCTTCCCTGTGATACTGGTGTGCTGCGCTGACAAAGAGAGGCAAGTGCACCTCATGCTGTCTTCTGCGTATTGTACTCTGAAAAACTCTGCCGCATGTTGGCACAACCTTTTTTTTTTTGTTAAGTATTTTTATTGAATTTTACAACTTTTTCCAGTGACACATCTAACATCATTCTATAGTTTTATTTCATTTTAAAGGATTACTTATTTGATACTTGCTCACATATTTTAGTTAAGTATGTTCAGTTTAATCATTATGCAGTTTCATGCAAAACTTCTACTTTTATTGTATGGTGTTCGTAAGTGTTGGTAACAAAATGAAATGAAATGTTTGATGGCATGTGTGGCTGTAGATACACATGCTCTGCATACTCCTGCCATCTAGTGTTGAGTCCGGAGTTGTGCAGGTTGTTTTTCTTCAAAAAAGTGTTGAGTCATGTGGTCTAGTGACTTCTCCTCTCTGTGATAATGCACATGGGCATCAACTCCATTGTTCAATTGTTTTCTTTCCGCCTTTATGTATGGACTTGTGTGCCTTCGCTCTGTGTTTTGACTCTGTTTCATTTCAACCTTTGTTTCTATTTTTTATCTCCTTCGATAGTATTGTTATTGTTTGCACTTTCTACATCTGTGCTTCGTCGGAAACTGCGCCTGTTCGACTCTGTTCAGCCGAAGCCCTTTCGGGGCACTGCCCTTCAGGGCCTAACTTCAACATCGTTAACATTTTTTTCTGGGAATGCTTTACTAGTAATGCAACGTGCGCCCTTTTGGTTTTGTCCACGTTGCCACGCGAAATACCTGCGCACAGACCAGCATTCGGTGTGCAACTTGTGCCTGTTTTAAAACCACAAGGAATCCAACTGCAACACATGCAAGTTCTTGAGGTTGAACAAAACACTTTGGGATGGTAGAACTTGTTGTCTTGAGATGTCTCACAGAGCCTCTTGACATTTTCTGTGAGAAGCACGCCCAGGAGCAACCAGCGGCCAAGGAAAAGGAGGCCTTCTTGATCCATGAAAGCTGTGACTTTGACCTTGTTTGGAGATGCAGGAACTTCCATCTGCTCAACCTGTGACTACTGCAGCACCTGTCCTCCAACCCAAGCTTACCACAAGACCATCAGCATCTTTGGTCACAGAATCTGAGGTCCCTGATCCACCATTGCTATATGGTCATGGTCAGATCTGGAAAACTGCTTCAGTTTCCCCGCCTTTGGGCCCAGTGCTGCAATGACATGTCAAGCCAAAACCTTCGGCATTGGCCTCTTCAGACTGAGACCCACATTCAGCGCCGACTTCCACTGCTTTGACGCTGACAAAGCCTCACTCCTTGAAGTCCAAAGCTTTGGACCCGAAACCCTCAGATCCAAAAACTGCAAAGACTTCCTCAGCCTCTACTTCACCTACCTGTGGAACCCATTTTAGAAAAACTAGACATTTAGCAAAATAAAATCTACATACATGTGAGGACTGGCCGCATTTTTGCAAAGATGTACTCTCCTCCACCAGTCAAGAGGAAGCAGACTTTTGAGGAAGCACTGGAAGTGTCACTACCTCCTCAGAAGAAAACTATAGACAAGGCCACTAGCCCTGCCTCTCTTCCACATTCCTCTACACCTCCATCTCCACCACCTTCACCTCCACCACTACTTCATTCTCCTCTTCCACTACCTCCAACTGAAGACCCGTTAGACATGTCACCTCAGGGGTAACCACATTCAGACACTGGTGGGGACGGGGGGGCCACAAGGGGACGATCCATGGGACATGCATAACACACATCCCCATGTAGACAATGATCCTTACCTTTACCCCACTTGCCCTTCCCCTGCTGAGAACATAGCCTCAAGAGGTCATAGCGAGGGCAGCAGCCTTCTACAATGTGTCATTGCAGGATGACTTCCTTCTTGACACACTATCCATTTCGCACAGGGTCACACAATATCTGCACAAGTTGAAAGGTATGCTCCAGCATACTGAGGACATTTTTAAGGACCCTATCCGGGTTTAGGTATTAACACCGAGAGCGGTCAAAAAATATAAGCCTGCACCATCTGACCCCTTCTTCATCAGAGGTCAGCTGCCATCAGACTCTCTAGTTGCCACCACTGCACGCAAAAGGCCCAATTCTCAAGACACTGGAAACACACTGCCTACAGATAAGGAAAGCAAGCCGATAGATGCTGCAGGGAAAAGGGTTGCAGCACAGGCTGCCAACCACTAGCCTATTGGCAATTCCCAGGCTCTCTTGGTACCGTATGATCAAGCCCCTTGGGAGAAGATGGAGGAGTTACTTCAGTATCTCCCAGAGGAGCACAGAAAACGGGGTCAGCATTTGGTAGCAGAGGTACAAACCATCACAATCACCTCAGTACGGTGTACGCTAGATGCAGCAGACACTACGGCAAGGGGAATAAACACTAGTATTCCCATAAGACGTCATGCAAGGCACATGATCTCTGGATTCAAACCTGAAATCTGAAGACTGTTTTGAACATGCCTTTTGACAAAGAGCATTGTTTGGGCCCCAGGTAGACTTTAGAGAAGATTAAACGAGATACAGAGATCACTACTGCCATGGGGGCACTACAAACACATGCTCCCCGAGGGACATCATCACCCAACCTTCTTCGGGGCCTACAAGTCTATCTCTTCCGAGGCATTCACCTTGCAGAAAAAGCATTCTCAAGGCTCCTATACCAACGGCTACACTGTGACTCATTTAGAGGCAACAACACCAAGGGTTGAGGTAAAGGTGCCTCCCCCTGCGGAGTCGCAATCTCAGCCAAGCAGTGACTACCCTATCCTTGGGGGGCAGACTGCAGAATGTTCTTCCAATCTGGCATTCCATCATTACACACAAATGGATATTAGCCATTATGCAACATGGTTATTGTCTGGAGCTCACTACCACACTGCCCAGTGTTCCACCTCACACTCACACAGTTTAACACAAGAACTTCCATCATTACTTGAGCAAGAAGTTCAAGCCCTGCTCCTCAGAGGAGCTAGAAAACCCATTCCACTTCAACATCAGGGCTCAGGGGTACACTCTCTGTACTTCCTAAACCCCTAAAAAACAGGTCTTTAAGGCCAGTCTTAAATCTCAGGCCTTTAAACAAATACTTCCTATCAGAGCATTTGCACATGGCCACCTTACAGATTGTCATTCAACTTCTGCAAAAGGGTGACTTTATGGCAACACTAGCCCTAAAGGGCACCTGTTTCCCCATATCAACACACCCAGCTTATCGCAAGTACTTAAGCTTTGTGATAGCAAGCAAACATTACCAATTCAAAGTTTTGTCATTCAGAGTAACCGCCGCACACCAAATGTTCACTAAATGTCTAGGAGTCATAGCAGCTCATCTAAGCAGGCAAAATATCCACCAATTCCCTTACCTGGACGACTGATTTATCAAAGACAACACACATCAGTGCCAACAATATACTCAGATGACAATAGATCTTCTCCACAGTTTAGGGTTTACTGTCAACATTCCCAAGACTCACCTGCAACCATTACAAGTTCACCCATATTTAGGGCAATCCTAAATACACAAATAGAATTAGTCTACCCCAATCCAGCAAGAATTCAAATTTTTCAGGCAACATTGTCCCAGTTTCCTACGAACCAACTACTCACAGCCAATGGTCATGTTTCTGCTAGGGAGGATGGCTTCCTGCATTAGCATAGTTCTCCACGCAAGATTACACATGCGTCCATTACAGGAATGTCTAGCTCGTCAGTGGTCTCGGTCACAGGGTCTTTTGGAAGATCTAGTATTGATAGACCGCTACACTCGCCACTCTGCAGTGGTGGAACACCACCAACCTGATAAAGGGGGGCCTTTTGTCAACACAATTCCCAACATCACTCCCACAACTGACGCATCACAGTCTTGTAGGTGAGCACCTCATCGGATGCCAAGCACCAATCTCTCCATATCAACTACCTAAAGTTTCAAGCTGTTCACCTAGCATTGAAAGCATTCCTACTTCACCTGACTCACAAGGTTGTCCTAGTCTAGGTGGACAATATGACAGCCATGTATTACCTACAGAAACAAGGGGGATACAGTCTCCACAACTCAGTTGTCTCAGACCATCTGGAACTGGACTGTACCTCCCAACATTAACCTGTTAGCAGAATGCCTTCCGGGAAAAGACAACAACTTTGCAGACCTGCTTAGCAGGATGCAGCAACAAGTACACAAATAGGAACTCGACCCACACGTCTTCCTACCTTACTTCCCAAAGTGGGGGTTCCCTCAAATAGACCTTTTTGCCACAGCAGAAAGTGCAAAATTGCCAGGCTTTGCCTCCAGGTTCCCACACTCACTAACCAAGAGAAATGCACTATTGATGAGTCGGTCAGGGGTATTTGCCTATGCTTTTCCACCTCTCCTTCCATTTATGGTTTGGAAGATCAGGCAGACTTCTCTAACAGTGATCCTAGTAGCTCCCACCTGGGCTCATCAGCCTTGGATTACAACACTACTAGACCTGTCTGTAGTCCCACTCGAGAAGATCCCCAACTCTTATACTCATTCCGTCTTCAATTCCTTTCTTGGAAGGTGTAATTTTTAGCCGCCTTCACTTCGCTTAAGTGTGTTAGTGAGCTCCAAGCTTTAACCTTAGAAGAACCTTTCTTCCAAATACACACAGGCGAGGTGGTTCTCCGCACCAGCCCTAAATTCCTATCTGAGGTAGTGTAAGGAAATGCCTCCTTGGCATGGTTGCCCCCTGACTTTTTGCCTTTGCTGATGCTATGTTTACCATTGAAAGTGTGCTGAGGCCTGCTAACCAGGCCCCAGCACCAGTGTTCTTTCCCTAACCTGTACTTTTGTATCCACAATTGGCAGACCCTGGCATCCAGATAAGTCCCTTGTAACTGGTACTTCTAGTACCAAGGGCCCTGATGCCAAGGAAGGTCTCTAAGGGCTGCAGCATGTCTTATGCCACCCTGGAGACCTCTCACTCAGCACAGACACACTGCTTACCAGCTTGTGTGTGCTAGTGAGGACAAAACGAGTAAGTCGACATGGCACTCCCCTCAGGGTGCCATGCCAGCCTCTCACTGCCTATGCAGTATAGGTAAGACACCCCTCTAGCAGGCCTTACAGCCCTAAGGCAGGGTGCACTATACCATAGGTGAGGGTACCAGTGCATGAGCATGGTACCCCTACAGTGTCTAAACAAAACCTTAGACATTGTAAGTGCAGGGTAGCCATAAGAGTATATGGTCTGGGAGTCTGTCAAACACGAACTCCACAGCACCATAATGGCTACACTGAAAACTGGGAAGTTTGGTATCAAACTTCTCAGCACAATAAATGCACACTGATGCCAGTGTACATTTTATTGTAAAATACACCACAGAGGGCACCTTAGAGGTGCCCCCTGAAACTTAACCGACTATCTGTGTAGGCTGACTAGTTTTAGCAGCCTGCCACAAACCGAGACATGTTGCTGGCCCCATGGGGAGAGTGCCTTTGTCACTCTGAGGCCAGTAACAAAGCCTGCACTGGGTGGAGATGCTAACACCTCCCCCAGGCAGGAATTGTCACACCTGGCGGTGAGCCTCAAAGGCTCACCTCCTTTGTGCCAACCCAGCAGGACACTCCAGCTAGTGGAGTTGCCCGCCCCCTCCGGCCAGGCCCCACTTTTGGCGGCAAGGCCGGAGAAAATAATGAGAAAAACAAGGAGGAGTCACTGGCCAGTCAGGACAGCCCCTAAGGTGTCCTGAGCTGAAGTGACTCTAACTTTTAGAAATCCTCCATCTTGCAGATGGAGGATTCCCCCAATAGGGTTAGGATTGTGACCCCCTCCCCTTGGGAGGAGGCACAAAGAGGGTGTACCCACCCTCAGGGCTAGTAGCCATTGGCTACTAACCCCCCAGACCTAAACACGCCCTTAAATTTAGTATTTAAGGGCTACCCTGAACCCTAGAAAATTAGATTCCTGCAACTACAAGAAGAAGGACTGCCTAGCTGAAAACCCCTGCAGAGGAAGACCAGAAGACGACAACTGCCTTGGCTCCAGAAACTCACCGGCCTGTCTCCTGCCTTCCAAAGATCCTGCTCCAGCGACGCCTTCCAAAGGGACCAGCGACCTCGACATCCTCTGAGGACTGCCCCGGCTTCGAAAAGACAAGAAACTCCCGAGGACAGCGGACCTGCTCCAAGAAAAGCTGCAACTTTGTTTCCAGCAGCTTTGAAAGAACCCTGCAAGCTCCCCGCAAGAAGCGTGAGACTTGCAACACTGCACCCGGCGACCCCGACTCGGCTGGTGGCGATCCAACACCTCAGGAGGGACCCCAGGACTACTCTAAGACTGTGAGTACAAAAACCTGTCCCCCCTGAGCCCCCACAGCACCGCCTGCAGAGGGAATCCCGAGGCTTCCCCTGACCGCGACTCTTTGAATCCTAAGTCCCGACACCTGGGAGAAACCCTGCACCCGCAGCCCCCAGGACCTGAAGGACCGGACTTTCACTGGAGGAGTGACCCCCAGGAGTCCCTCTCCCTTGATCAAGTGGAGGTTTCCCCGAGGAACCCCCCCCTTGCCTGCCTGCAGCGCTGAAGAGATCCCTAGATCTCCCATTGACTTCCATTACAAACCCGACGCTTGTTTCTACACTGCACCCGGCCGCCCCCGCGCTGCTGAGGGTGAAATTTCTGTGTGGGCTTGTGTCCCCCCCGGTGCCCTACAAAACCCCTCTGGTCTGCCCTCCGAAGACGCGGGTACTTACCTGCAAGCAGACCGGAACCGGGGCACCCCCTTCTCTCCATTCTAGCCTATGTGTTTTTGGGCACCACTTTGAACTCTGCACCTGACCGGCCCTGAGCTGCTGGTGTGGTGACTTTGGGGTTGCTCTGAACCCCCAACGGTGGGCTACCTTGGACCAAGAACTAAGCCCTGTAAGTGTCTTACTTACCTGGTTAACCTAACAAATACTTACCTCCCCTAGGAACTGTGAAAATTGCACTGTGTCCACTTTTAAAACAGCTATTTATGAATAACTTGAAAAGTATACATGCAATTTTGATGATTTGAAGTTCCTGAAGTACTTACCTGCAATACCTTTCGAATGAGATATTACATGTAGAATTTGAACCTGTGGTTCTTAAAATAAACTAAGAAAATATATTTTTCTATACAAAAACCTATTGGCTGGATTTGTCTCTGAGTGTGTGTACCTCATTTATTGCCTATGTGTATGTACAACAAATGCTTAACACTACTCCTTGGATAAGCCTACTGCTCGACCACACTACCACAAAATAGAGCATTAGTATTATCTCTTTTTGCCACTATCTTACCTCTAAGGGGAACCCTTGGACTCTGTGCATGCTATTCCTTACTTTGAAATAGCACATACAGAGCCAACTTCCTACATTGGTGGATCAGCGGTGGGGTACAAGACTTTGCATTTGCTGGACTACTCAGCCAATACCTGATCACACGACAAATTCCAAAATTGTCATTAGAAATTCATTTTTGCAAGTTGAAATTTTTCCAAATTCTTAAAAGTCCTGCTAGGGCCTTGTGTGTTAAGTCCCTGTTTTAGCATTGTCTTTTAGAGTTTAAAAGTTTGTTAAAGGTTTGAAATTAGATTCTAGAAACAGTTTTAGATTCTTTAAAAAGTCTTCCAACTTTTAGCAAAATAATGTCTGATACAGAGATGAATGTGGTGGAACTCGACACCACACCTTACCTCCATCTTAAGATGAGGGAGCTAAGGTCTCTCTGTAATATCAAAAAAATAACCATTGGCTCCAGACCTACCAAAATTCAGCTCCAGGAGCTGTTGGCAGAGTTTGAAAAAGCCAACCCCTCTGATGATGACCTCACAGAGGAAGAAATTAGTGACTTGGAGGCCAATGTCCCTCCTCCAGTCCTAAATAGGGAGAACAGGACCCCTCAAGTCCTGTCTCCAACTGTGTTAGTCAGAAATAGTGAGTCCCTCACAGGAGGGTCCCACATTTCTGAAATCACTGAGGATGCTCTCAGTGAAGATGACCTCCTGTTAGCCAGGATGGCCAAAAGATTGGCTTTAGAGAGACAGCTCCTAGCCATAGAAAGGGAAAGACAAGAGATGGGCCTAGGACCCATCAATGGTGGCAGCAATATAAATAGGGTCAGAGATTCTCCTGACATGTTAAAAATCCCCAAAGGGATTGTGACAAAATTTGAAGATGGTGATGACATCACCAAGTGGTTCACAGCTTTTGAGAGGGCTTGTGTAACCAGAAAAGTGAACAGATCTCACTGGGGTGCTCTCCTTTGGGAAATGTTCACTGGAAAGTGTAGGGATAGACTCCTCACACTCTCTGGAAAAGATGCAGAATCTTATGACCTCATGAAGGGTACCCTGATTGAGGGCTTTGGATTCTCCACTGAGGAGTACAGGATTAGGTTCAGGGGGGCTCAAAAATCCTCGAGCCAGACCTGGGTTGACTTTGTTGACTACTCAGTGAAAACACTAGATGGTTGGATTCAAGGCAGTGGTGTAAGTAATTATGATGGGCTGTACAATTTATTTGTGAAAGAACACCTGTTAAGTAATTGTTTCAATGATAAACTGCATCAGCATCTGGTAGACCTAGGACCAATTTCTCCCCAAGAATTGGGAAAGAAGGCGGACCATTGGGTCAAGACAAGGGTGTCCAAGACTTCAACAGGGGGTGACCAAAAGAAAGGGGTCACAAAGACTCCCCAGGGGAAGGGTGATGAGACAACCAAAACTAAAAATAGTAAAGAGTCTTCTACAGGCCCCCAAAAACCTGCACAGGAGGGTGGGCCCAGAGCCTCTTCACAAAACAATGGGTACAAGGGTAAAAACTTTGATCCCAAAAAGGCCTGGTGTCATAGCTGTAAACAGCATGGACACCAAACTGGAGACAAGGCCTGTCCCAAGAAAGGTTCCACTCCAAACTCCCATCCAGGTAACACTGGTATGGCTAGTCTCCAAGTGGGATCAACAGTGTGCCCAGAGCAAATCAGGGTCCACACTGAAGCTATTCTAGTTTCTGAGGGTGGGGTGGATTTAGCCACACTAGCTGTCTGGCCGCCTAACATGCAAAAATACAGACAGCAACTCTTAATTAATGGGACTAGAATAGAGGGCCTGAGGGATACAGGTGCCAGTGTCACCATGGTGACAGAGAAACTGGTTTCCCCTGGCCAATACCTGACTGGAAAAACTTACACAGTCACCAACGCTGACAATCAGAGAAAAGTACATCCCATGGCAATGGTTACTTTAGAATGGGGAGGGGTCAATGGCCTGAAACAGGTGGTGGTCTCCTCAAATATCCCAGTGGACTGTCTGCTTGGAAATGACCTGGAGTCCTCAGCATGGGCTGAGGTAGAACTAAAAACCCATGCAGCAATGCTGGGTATCCCTGAACTGGTGTGTGTGAAAACAAGAGCACAGTGCAAGGCACAGGGTGAACAAGTAGAGCTGGAGTCTGGAAGAATGGCCCAGCCTACCAAGAGAACAGGAAAGTCAGTTGGGAAACCAACTACAACACAGCAAAAGAAAGGGAACCTCTCTTCTCAGGAAGAAGTTCTGCCCTCTGAGGGAACTGAGCCTTTGGAGCTTGAACCTTATCAGGTTGAGCTCTTGGGCCCAGGGGGACCCTCAAGGGAGGAGCTGTGTAAGGGACAAGAAACCTGTCCCTCTCTTGAAGGCCTTAGGCAGCAAGCTGCTGAAGAGTCCAAAGGCAAGAAAAATGGAACGCATAGGGTCTATTGGGAAGATGGACTCCTGTACACTGAGGCCAGAGACCCCAAACCTGGTGCCACTAGGAGAGTGGTAGTGCCTCAGCTGTTCAGGAAGTTCATCCTAACATTGGCCCATGACATTCCCCTTGCTGGACATTTGGGACAAACCAAGACGTGGGAGAGGTTAGTCAACCACTTCTACTGGCCCAATATGTCCAACATGGTTAAGGAGTTTTGCCTCTCCTGCCCCACCTGTCAAGCCAGTGGTAAGACAGGTGGACATCCAAAGGCCCCCCTCATTCCACTTCCAGTGGTGGGGGTTCCCTTTGAAAGAGTGGGTGTGGACATAGTTGGTCCACTGGAACCTCCCACAGCCTCAGGAAATCTGTATATCCTGGTAGTAGTGGATCATGCTACCAGGTATCCTGAAGCTATTCCCCTTAGGTCGACTACTGCCCCTGCAGTAGCCAAGGCCCTCATTGGTATCTTTACCAGAGTGGGTTTCCCTAAGGAGGTGGTGTCTGACAGAGGTACCAACTTCATGTCAGCATACCTAAAGCACATGTGGAATGAGTGTGGGGTGACTTATAAATTCACTACACCATACCATCCACAAACTAATGGCTTAGTTGAGAGATTCAACAAGACATTAAAGGGCATGATCATGGGGCTCCCAGAAAAACTCAAAAGGAGATGGGATGTCCTCTTGCCATGCCTGCTTTTCGCTTACAGAGAGGTGCCACAGAAGGGAGTAGGATTCTCACCCTTTGAACTTCTGTTTGGTCATCCTGTAAGGGGACCACTTGCCCTTGTTAAAGAAGGCTGGGAGAGACCTCTCCATGAGCCTAAACAGGACATAGTGGACTATGTACTTGGCCTTCGCTCTAGAATGGCAGAGTACATGGAAAAGGCAACCAAAAACCTTGAGGCCAGCCAACAGCTCCAGAAGTTTTGGTATGACCAAAAGGCTGCACTGGTTGAGTTCCAACCAGGGCAGAAAGTCTGGGTTCTGGAGCCTGTGGCTCCCAGGGCACTCCAGGACAAATGGAGTGGCCCTTACCCAGTACTAGAAAGGAAGAGTCAGGTCACCTACCTGGTGGACCTGGGCACAAGCAGGAGCCCCAAGAGGGTGATCCATGTGAACCGCCTTAAGCTCTTCCATGACAGGGCTGATGTGAATCTGTTGATGGTAACAGATGAGGATCAGGAGGCAGAGAGTGAACCTCTCCCTGATCTTCTGTCATCAGACCCAAAAGATGGCACAGTAGATGGAGTGATCTACTCAGACACCCTCTCTGGCCAACAGCAAGCTGATTGTAGGAGAGTCCTACAACAGTTTCCTGAACTCTTCTCCTTAACCCCTGGTCAGACACACCTGTGTACCCATGATGTGGACACAGGAGACAGCATGCCTGTCAAGAACAAAATCTTTAGACAATCTGACCATGTTAAAGAAAGCATCAAGGTGGAAGTCCACAAGATGCTGGAATTGGGAGTAATTGAGCGCTCTGACAGCCCCTGGGCTAGCCCAGTGGTCTTAGTCCCCAAACCTCACACCAAAGATGGAAAGAAAGAGATGAGGTTTTGTGTGGACTACAGAGGGCTCAATTCTGTCACCAAAACAGATGCCCATCCAATTCCAAGAGCTGATGAGCTCATTGATAAATTAGGTGCTGCCAAATTTCTAAGTACCTTTGACTTGACAGCAAGGTACTGGCAAATAAAAATGGCACCTGGAGCAAAAGAAAAGACAGCATTCTCCACACCTGATGGGCATTATCAGTTTACTGTTATGCCCTTTGGTTTAAAGAATGCCCCTGCCACCTTCCAAAGGTTGGTGAATCAAGTCCTTGCTGGCTTGGAGTCCTTTAGCACAGCTTATCTTGATGATATTGCTGTCTTTAGCTCCACCTGGCAGGATCACCTGGTCCACCTGAAGAAGGTTTTGAAGGCTCTGCAATCTGCAGGCCTCTCTATCAAGGCATCCAAATGCCAGATAGGGCAGGGAACTGTGGTTTACTTGGGCCACCTTGTAGGTGGAGGCCAAGTTCAGCCACTCCAACCCAAGATCCAGACTATTCTGGACTGGGTAGCTCCAAAAACCCAGACTCAAGTCAGGGCATTCCTTGGCTTGACTGGGTATTACAGGAGGTTTGTGAAGGGATATGGATCCATTGTGACAGCCCTCACTGAACTCACCTCCAAGAAAATGCCCAAGAAAGTGAACTGGACTGTGGAATGCCAACAGGCCTTTGACACCCTGAAACAAGCAATGTGCTCAGCACCAGTTCTAAAAGCTCCAGATTATTCTAAGCAGTTCATTGTGCAGACTGATGCCTCTGAACATGGGATAGGGGCAGTTTTGTCCCAAACAAATGATGATGGCCTTGACCAGCCTGTTGCTTTCATTAGCAGGAGGTTACTCCCCAGGGAGCAGCGTTGGAGTGCCATTGAGAGGGAGGCCTTTGCTGTGGTTTGGTCCCTGAAGAAGCTGAGACCATACCTCTTTGGGACTCACTTCCTAGTTCAAACTGACCACAGACCTCTCAAATGGCTGATGCAAATGAAAGGTGAAAATCCTAAACTGTTGAGGTGGTCCATCTCCCTACAGGGAATGGACTTTATAGTGGAACACAGACCTGGGACTGCCCATGCCAATGCAGATGGCCTTTCCAGGTTCTTCCACTTAGAAAATGAAGACTCTCTTGGGAAAGGTTAGTCTCATCCTCTTTCGTTTGGGGGGGGGTTGTGTAAGGAAATGCCTCCTTGGCATGGTTGCCCCCTGACTTTTTGCCTTTGCTGATGCTATGTTTACCATTGAAAGTGTGCTGAGGCCTGCTAACCAGGCCCCAGCACCAGTGTTCTTTCCCTAACCTGTACTTTTGTATCCACAATTGGCAGACCCTGGCATCCAGATAAGTCCCTTGTAACTGGTACTTCTAGTACCAAGGGCCCTGATGCCAAGGAAGGTCTCTAAGGGCTGCAGCATGTCTTATGCCACCCTGGAGACCTCTCACTCAGCACAGACACACTGCTTACCAGCTTGTGTGTGCTAGTGAGGACAAAACGAGTAAGTCGACATGGCACTCCCCTCAGGGTGCCATGCCAGCCTCTCACTGCCTATGCAGTATAGGTAAGACACCCCTCTAGCAGGCCTTACAGCCCTAAGGCAGGGTGCACTATACCATAGGTGAGGGTACCAGTGCATGAGCATGGTACCCCTACAGTGTCTAAACAAAACCTTAGACATTGTAAGTGCAGGGTAGCCATAAGAGTATATGGTCTGGGAGTCTGTCAAACACGAACTCCACAGCACCATAATGGCTACACTGAAAACTGGGAAGTTTGGTATCAAACTTCTCAGCACAATAAATGCACACTGATGCCAGTGTACATTTTATTGTAAAATACACCACAGAGGGCACCTTAGAGGTGCCCCCTGAAACTTAACCGACTATCTGTGTAGGCTGACTAGTTTTAGCAGCCTGCCACAAACCGAGACATGTTGCTGGCCCCATGGGGAGAGTGCCTTTGTCACTCTGAGGCCAGTAACAAAGCCTGCACTGGGTGGAGATGCTAACACCTCCCCCAGGCAGGAATTGTCACACCTGGCGGTGAGCCTCAAAGGCTCACCTCCTTTGTGCCAACCCAGCAGGACACTCCAGCTAGTGGAGTTGCCCGCCCCCTCCGGCCAGGCCCCACTTTTGGCGGCAAGGCCGGAGAAAATAATGAGAAAAACAAGGAGGAGTCACTGGCCAGTCAGGACAGCCCCTAAGGTGTCCTGAGCTGAAGTGACTCTAACTTTTAGAAATCCTCCATCTTGCAGATGGAGGATTCCCCCAATAGGGTTAGGATTGTGACCCCCTCCCCTTGGGAGGAGGCACAAAGAGGGTGTACCCACCCTCAGGGCTAGTAGCCATTGGCTACTAACCCCCCAGACCTAAACACGCCCTTAAATTTAGTATTTAAGGGCTACCCTGAACCCTAGAAAATTAGATTCCTGCAACTACAAGAAGAAGGACTGCCTAGCTGAAAACCCCTGCAGAGGAAGACCAGAAGACGACAACTGCCTTGGCTCCAGAAACTCACCGGCCTGTCTCCTGCCTTCCAAAGATCCTGCTCCAGCGACGCCTTCCAAAGGGACCAGCGACCTCGACATCCTCTGAGGACTGCCCCGGCTTCGAAAAGACAAGAAACTCCCGAGGACAGCGGACCTGCTCCAAGAAAAGCTGCAACTTTGTTTCCAGCAGCTTTGAAAGAACCCTGCAAGCTCCCCGCAAGAAGCGTGAGACTTGCAACACTGCACCCGGCGACCCCGACTCGGCTGGTGGCGATCCAACACCTCAGGAGGGACCCCAGGACTACTCTAAGACTGTGAGTACAAAAACCTGTCCCCCCTGAGCCCCCACAGCGCCGCCTGCAGAGGGAATCCCGAGGCTTCCCCTGACCGCGACTCTTTGAATCCTAAGTCCCGACACCTGGGAGAGACCCTGCACCCGCAGCCCCCAGGACCTGAAGGACCGGACTTTCACTGGAGGAGTGACCCCCAGGAGTCCCTCTCCCTTGATCAAGTGGAGGTTTCCCCGAGGAACCCCCCCCTTGCCTGCCTGCAGCGCTGAAGAGATCCCTAGATCTCCCATTGACTTCCATTACAAACCCGACGCTTGTTTCTACACTGCACCCGGCCGCCCCCGCGCTGCTGAGGGTGAAATTTCTGTGTGGGCTTGTGTCCCCCCCGGTGCCCTACAAAACCCCTCTGGTCTGCCCTCCGAAGACGCGGGTACTTACCTGCAAGCAGACCGGAACCGGGGCACCCCCTTCTCTCCATTCTAGCCTATGTGTTTTTGGGCACCACTTTGAACTCTGCACCTGACCGGCCCTGAGCTGCTGGTGTGGTGACTTTGGGGTTGCTCTGAACCCCCAACGGTGGGCTACCTTGGACCAAGAACTAAGCCCTGTAAGTGTCTTACTTACCTGGTTAACCTAACAAATACTTACCTCCCCTAGGAACTGTGAAAATTGCACTGTGTCCACTTTTAAAACAGCTATTTATGAATAACTTGAAAAGTATACATGCAATTTTGATGATTTGAAGTTCCTGAAGTACTTACCTGCAATACCTTTCGAATGAGATATTACATGTAGAATTTGAACCTGTGGTTCTTAAAATAAACTAAGAAAAGATATTTTTCTATACAAAAACCTATTGGCTGGATTTGTCTCTGAGTGTGTGTACCTCATTTATTGCCTATGTGTATGTACAACAAATGCTTAACACTACTCCTTGGATAAGCCTACTGCTCGACCACACTACCACAAAATAGAGCATTAGTATTATCTCTTTTTGCCACTATCTTACCTCTAAGGGGAACCCTTGGACTCTGTGCATGCTATTCCTTACTTTGAAATAGCACATACAGAGCCAACTTCCTACATTGGTGGATCAGCGGTGGGGTACAAGACTTTGCATTTGCTGGACTACTCAGCCAATACCTGATCACACGACAAATTCCAAAATTGTCATTAGAAATTCATTTTTGCAAGTTGAAATTTTTCCAAATTCTTAAAAGTCCTGCTAGGGCCTTGTGTGTTAAGTCCCTGTTTTAGCATTGTCTTTTAGAGTTTAAAAGTTTGTTAAAGGTTTGAAATTAGATTCTAGAAACAGTTTTAGATTCTTTAAAAAGTCTTCCAACTTTTAGCAAAATAATGTCTGATACAGAGATGAATGTGGTGGAACTCGACACCACACCTTACCTCCATCTTAAGATGAGGGAGCTAAGGTCTCTCTGTAATATCAAAAAAATAACCATTGGCTCCAGACCTACCAAAATTCAGCTCCAGGAGCTGTTGGCAGAGTTTGAAAAAGCCAACCCCTCTGATGATGACCTCACAGAGGAAGAAATTAGTGACTTGGAGGCCAATGTCCCTCCTCCAGTCCTAAATAGGGAGAACAGGACCCCTCAAGTCCTGTCTCCAACTGTGTTAGTCAGAAATAGTGAGTCCCTCACAGGAGGGTCCCACATTTCTGAAATCACTGAGGATGCTCTCAGTGAAGATGACCTCCTGTTAGCCAGGATGGCCAAAAGATTGGCTTTAGAGAGACAGCTCCTAGCCATAGAAAGGGAAAGACAAGAGATGGGCCTAGGACCCATCAATGGTGGCAGCAATATAAATAGGGTCAGAGATTCTCCTGACATGTTAAAAATCCCCAAAGGGATTGTGACAAAATTTGAAGATGGTGATGACATCACCAAGTGGTTCACAGCTTTTGAGAGGGCTTGTGTAACCAGAAAAGTGAACAGATCTCACTGGGGTGCTCTCCTTTGGGAAATGTTCACTGGAAAGTGTAGGGATAGACTCCTCACACTCTCTGGAAAAGATGCAGAATCTTATGACCTCATGAAGGGTACCCTGATTGAGGGCTTTGGATTCTCCACTGAGGAGTACAGGATTAGGTTCAGGGGGGCTCAAAAATCCTCGAGCCAGACCTGGGTTGACTTTGTTGACTACTCAGTGAAAACACTAGATGGTTGGATTCAAGGCAGTGGTGTAAGTAATTATGATGGGCTGTACAATTTATTTGTGAAAGAACACCTGTTAAGTAATTGTTTCAATGATAAACTGCATCAGCATCTGGTAGACCTAGGACCAATTTCTCCCCAAGAATTGGGAAAGAAGGCGGACCATTGGGTCAAGACAAGGGTGTCCAAGACTTCAACAGGGGGTGACCAAAAGAAAGGGGTCACAAAGACTCCCCAGGGGAAGGGTGATGAGACAACCAAAACTAAAAATAGTAAAGAGTCTTCTACAGGCCCCCAAAAACCTGCACAGGAGGGTGGGCCCAGAGCCTCTTCACAAAACAATGGGTACAAGGGTAAAAACTTTGATCCCAAAAAGGCCTGGTGTCATAGCTGTAAACAGCATGGACACCAAACTGGAGACAAGGCCTGTCCCAAGAAAGGTTCCACTCCAAACTCCCATCCAGGTAACACTGGTATGGCTAGTCTCCAAGTGGGATCAACAGTGTGCCCAGAGCAAATCAGGGTCCACACTGAAGCTATTCTAGTTTCTGAGGGTGGGGTGGATTTAGCCACACTAGCTGTCTGGCCGCCTAACATGCAAAAATACAGACAGCAACTCTTAATTAATGGGACTAGAATAGAGGGCCTGAGGGATACAGGTGCCAGTGTCACCATGGTGACAGAGAAACTGGTTTCCCCTGGCCAATACCTGACTGGAAAAACTTACACAGTCACCAACGCTGACAATCAGAGAAAAGTACATCCCATGGCAATGGTTACTTTAGAATGGGGAGGGGTCAATGGCCTGAAACAGGTGGTGGTCTCCTCAAATATCCCAGTGGACTGTCTGCTTGGAAATGACCTGGAGTCCTCAGCATGGGCTGAGGTAGAACTAAAAACCCATGCAGCAATGCTGGGTATCCCTGAACTGGTGTGTGTGAAAACAAGAGCACAGTGCAAGGCACAGGGTGAACAAGTAGAGCTGGAGTCTGGAAGAATGGCCCAGCCTACCAAGAGAACAGGAAAGTCAGTTGGGAAACCAACTACAACACAGCAAAAGAAAGGGAACCTCTCTTCTCAGGAAGAAGTTCTGCCCTCTGAGGGAACTGAGCCTTTGGAGCTTGAACCTTATCAGGTTGAGCTCTTGGGCCCAGGGGGACCCTCAAGGGAGGAGCTGTGTAAGGGACAAGAAACCTGTCCCTCTCTTGAAGGCCTTAGGCAGCAAGCTGCTGAAGAGTCCAAAGGCAAGAAAAATGGAACGCATAGGGTCTATTGGGAAGATGGACTCCTGTACACTGAGGCCAGAGACCCCAAACCTGGTGCCACTAGGAGAGTGGTAGTGCCTCAGCTGTTCAGGAAGTTCATCCTAACATTGGCCCATGACATTCCCCTTGCTGGACATTTGGGACAAACCAAGACGTGGGAGAGGTTAGTCAACCACTTCTACTGGCCCAATATGTCCAACATGGTTAAGGAGTTTTGCCTCTCCTGCCCCACCTGTCAAGCCAGTGGTAAGACAGGTGGACATCCAAAGGCCCCCCTCATTCCACTTCCAGTGGTGGGGGTTCCCTTTGAAAGAGTGGGTGTGGACATAGTTGGTCCACTGGAACCTCCCACAGCCTCAGGAAATCTGTATATCCTGGTAGTAGTGGATCATGCTACCAGGTATCCTGAAGCTATTCCCCTTAGGTCGACTACTGCCCCTGCAGTAGCCAAGGCCCTCATTGGTATCTTTACCAGAGTGGGTTTCCCTAAGGAGGTGGTGTCTGACAGAGGTACCAACTTCATGTCAGCATACCTAAAGCACATGTGGAATGAGTGTGGGGTGACTTATAAATTCACTACACCATACCATCCACAAACTAATGGCTTAGTTGAGAGATTCAACAAGACATTAAAGGGCATGATCATGGGGCTCCCAGAAAAACTCAAAAGGAGATGGGATGTCCTCTTGCCATGCCTGCTTTTCGCTTACAGAGAGGTGCCACAGAAGGGAGTAGGATTCTCACCCTTTGAACTTCTGTTTGGTCATCCTGTAAGGGGACCACTTGCCCTTGTTAAAGAAGGCTGGGAGAGACCTCTCCATGAGCCTAAACAGGACATAGTGGACTATGTACTTGGCCTTCGCTCTAGAATGGCAGAGTACATGGAAAAGGCAACCAAAAACCTTGAGGCCAGCCAACAGCTCCAGAAGTTTTGGTATGACCAAAAGGCTGCACTGGTTGAGTTCCAACCAGGGCAGAAAGTCTGGGTTCTGGAGCCTGTGGCTCCCAGGGCACTCCAGGACAAATGGAGTGGCCCTTACCCAGTACTAGAAAGGAAGAGTCAGGTCACCTACCTGGTGGACCTGGGCACAAGCAGGAGCCCCAAGAGGGTGATCCATGTGAACCGCCTTAAGCTCTTCCATGACAGGGCTGATGTGAATCTGTTGATGGTAACAGATGAGGATCAGGAGGCAGAGAGTGAACCTCTCCCTGATCTTCTGTCATCAGACCCAAAAGATGGCACAGTAGATGGAGTGATCTACTCAGACACCCTCTCTGGCCAACAGCAAGCTGATTGTAGGAGAGTCCTACAACAGTTTCCTGAACTCTTCTCCTTAACCCCTGGTCAGACACACCTGTGTACCCATGATGTGGACACAGGAGACAGCATGCCTGTCAAGAACAAAATCTTTAGACAATCTGACCATGTTAAAGAAAGCATCAAGGTGGAAGTCCACAAGATGCTGGAATTGGGAGTAATTGAGCGCTCTGACAGCCCCTGGGCTAGCCCAGTGGTCTTAGTCCCCAAACCTCACACCAAAGATGGAAAGAAAGAGATGAGGTTTTGTGTGGACTACAGAGGGCTCAATTCTGTCACCAAAACAGATGCCCATCCAATTCCAAGAGCTGATGAGCTCATTGATAAATTAGGTGCTGCCAAATTTCTAAGTACCTTTGACTTGACAGCAAGGTACTGGCAAATAAAAATGGCACCTGGAGCAAAAGAAAAGACAGCATTCTCCACACCTGATGGGCATTATCAGTTTACTGTTATGCCCTTTGGTTTAAAGAATGCCCCTGCCACCTTCCAAAGGTTGGTGAATCAAGTCCTTGCTGGCTTGGAGTCCTTTAGCACAGCTTATCTTGATGATATTGCTGTCTTTAGCTCCACCTGGCAGGATCACCTGGTCCACCTGAAGAAGGTTTTGAAGGCTCTGCAATCTGCAGGCCTCTCTATCAAGGCATCCAAATGCCAGATAGGGCAGGGAACTGTGGTTTACTTGGGCCACCTTGTAGGTGGAGGCCAAGTTCAGCCACTCCAACCCAAGATCCAGACTATTCTGGACTGGGTAGCTCCAAAAACCCAGACTCAAGTCAGGGCATTCCTTGGCTTGACTGGGTATTACAGGAGGTTTGTGAAGGGATATGGATCCATTGTGACAGCCCTCACTGAACTCACCTCCAAGAAAATGCCCAAGAAAGTGAACTGGACTGTGGAATGCCAACAGGCCTTTGACACCCTGAAACAAGCAATGTGCTCAGCACCAGTTCTAAAAGCTCCAGATTATTCTAAGCAGTTCATTGTGCAGACTGATGCCTCTGAACATGGGATAGGGGCAGTTTTGTCCCAAACAAATGATGATGGCCTTGACCAGCCTGTTGCTTTCATTAGCAGGAGGTTACTCCCCAGGGAGCAGCGTTGGAGTGCCATTGAGAGGGAGGCCTTTGCTGTGGTTTGGTCCCTGAAGAAGCTGAGACCATACCTCTTTGGGACTCACTTCCTAGTTCAAACTGACCACAGACCTCTCAAATGGCTGATGCAAATGAAAGGTGAAAATCCTAAACTGTTGAGGTGGTCCATCTCCCTACAGGGAATGGACTTTATAGTGGAACACAGACCTGGGACTGCCCATGCCAATGCAGATGGCCTTTCCAGGTTCTTCCACTTAGAAAATGAAGACTCTCTTGGGAAAGGTTAGTCTCATCCTCTTTCGTTTGGGGGGGGGTTGTGTAAGGAAATGCCTCCTTGGCATGGTTGCCCCCTGACTTTTTGCCTTTGCTGATGCTATGTTTACCATTGAAAGTGTGCTGAGGCCTGCTAACCAGGCCCCAGCACCAGTGTTCTTTCCCTAACCTGTACTTTTGTATCCACAATTGGCAGACCCTGGCATCCAGATAAGTCCCTTGTAACTGGTACTTCTAGTACCAAGGGCCCTGATGCCAAGGAAGGTCTCTAAGGGCTGCAGCATGTCTTATGCCACCCTGGAGACCTCTCACTCAGCACAGACACACTGCTTACCAGCTTGTGTGTGCTAGTGAGGACAAAACGAGTAAGTCGACATGGCACTCCCCTCAGGGTGCCATGCCAGCCTCTCACTGCCTATGCAGTATAGGTAAGACACCCCTCTAGCAGGCCTTACAGCCCTAAGGCAGGGTGCACTATACCATAGGTGAGGGTACCAGTGCATGAGCATGGTACCCCTACAGTGTCTAAACAAAACCTTAGACATTGTAAGTGCAGGGTAGCCATAAGAGTATATGGTCTGGGAGTCTGTCAAACACGAACTCCACAGCACCATAATGGCTACACTGAAAACTGGGAAGTTTGGTATCAAACTTCTCAGCACAATAAATGCACACTGATGCCAGTGTACATTTTATTGTAAAATACACCACAGAGGGCACCTTAGAGGTGCCCCCTGAAACTTAACCGACTATCTGTGTAGGCTGACTAGTTTTAGCAGCCTGCCACAAACCGAGACATGTTGCTGGCCCCATGGGGAGAGTGCCTTTGTCACTCTGAGGCCAGTAACAAAGCCTGCACTGGGTGGAGATGCTAACACCTCCCCCAGGCAGGAATTGTCACACCTGGCGGTGAGCCTCAAAGGCTCACCTCCTTTGTGCCAACCCAGCAGGACACTCCAGCTAGTGGAGTTGCCCGCCCCCTCCGGCCAGGCCCCACTTTTGGCGGCAAGGCCGGAGAAAATAATGAGAAAAACAAGGAGGAGTCACTGGCCAGTCAGGACAGCCCCTAAGGTGTCCTGAGCTGAAGTGACTCTAACTTTTAGAAATCCTCCATCTTGCAGATGGAGGATTCCCCCAATAGGGTTAGGATTGTGACCCCCTCCCCTTGGGAGGAGGCACAAAGAGGGTGTACCCACCCTCAGGGCTAGTAGCCATTGGCTACTAACCCCCCAGACCTAAACACGCCCTTAAATTTAGTATTTAAGGGCTACCCTGAACCCTAGAAAATTAGATTCCTGCAACTACAAGAAGAAGGACTGCCTAGCTGAAAACCCCTGCAGAGGAAGACCAGAAGACGACAACTGCCTTGGCTCCAGAAACTCACCGGCCTGTCTCCTGCCTTCCAAAGATCCTGCTCCAGCGACGCCTTCCAAAGGGACCAGCGACCTCGACATCCTCTGAGGACTGCCCCGGCTTCGAAAAGACAAGAAACTCCCGAGGACAGCGGACCTGCTCCAAGAAAAGCTGCAACTTTGTTTCCAGCAGCTTTGAAAGAACCCTGCAAGCTCCCCGCAAGAAGCGTGAGACTTGCAACACTGCACCCGGCGACCCCGACTCGGCTGGTGGCGATCCAACACCTCAGGAGGGACCCCAGGACTACTCTAAGACTGTGAGTACAAAAACCTGTCCCCCCTGAGCCCCCACAGCGCCGCCTGCAGAGGGAATCCCGAGGCTTCCCCTGACCGCGACTCTTTGAATCCTAAGTCCCGACACCTGGGAGAGACCCTGCACCCGCAGCCCCCAGGACCTGAAGGACCGGACTTTCACTGGAGGAGTGACCCCCAGGAGTCCCTCTCCCTTGATCAAGTGGAGGTTTCCCCGAGGAACCCCCCCCTTGCCTGCCTGCAGCGCTGAAGAGATCCCTAGATCTCCCATTGACTTCCATTACAAACCCGACGCTTGTTTCTACACTGCACCCGGCCGCCCCCGCGCTGCTGAGGGTGAAATTTCTGTGTGGGCTTGTGTCCCCCCCGGTGCCCTACAAAACCCCTCTGGTCTGCCCTCCGAAGACGCGGGTACTTACCTGCAAGCAGACCGGAACCGGGGCACCCCCTTCTCTCCATTCTAGCCTATGTGTTTTTGGGCACCACTTTGAACTCTGCACCTGACCGGCCCTGAGCTGCTGGTGTGGTGACTTTGGGGTTGCTCTGAACCCCCAACGGTGGGCTACCTTGGACCAAGAACTAAGCCCTGTAAGTGTCTTACTTACCTGGTTAACCTAACAAATACTTACCTCCCCTAGGAACTGTGAAAATTGCACTGTGTCCACTTTTAAAACAGCTATTTATGAATAACTTGAAAAGTATACATGCAATTTTGATGATTTGAAGTTCCTGAAGTACTTACCTGCAATACCTTTCGAATGAGATATTACATGTAGAATTTGAACCTGTGGTTCTTAAAATAAACTAAGAAAAGATATTTTTCTATACAAAAACCTATTGGCTGGATTTGTCTCTGAGTGTGTGTACCTCATTTATTGCCTATGTGTATGTACAACAAATGCTTAACACTACTCCTTGGATAAGCCTACTGCTCGACCACACTACCACAAAATAGAGCATTAGTATTATCTCTTTTTGCCACTATCTTACCTCTAAGGGGAACCCTTGGACTCTGTGCATGCTATTCCTTACTTTGAAATAGCACATACAGAGCCAACTTCCTACATTGGTGGATCAGCGGTGGGGTACAAGACTTTGCATTTGCTGGACTACTCAGCCAATACCTGATCACACGACAAATTCCAAAATTGTCATTAGAAATTCATTTTTGCAAGTTGAAATTTTTCCAAATTCTTAAAAGTCCTGCTAGGGCCTTGTGTGTTAAGTCCCTGTTTTAGCATTGTCTTTTAGAGTTTAAAAGTTTGTTAAAGGTTTGAAATTAGATTCTAGAAACAGTTTTAGATTCTTTAAAAAGTCTTCCAACTTTTAGCAAAATAATGTCTGATACAGAGATGAATGTGGTGGAACTCGACACCACACCTTACCTCCATCTTAAGATGAGGGAGCTAAGGTCTCTCTGTAATATCAAAAAAATAACCATTGGCTCCAGACCTACCAAAATTCAGCTCCAGGAGCTGTTGGCAGAGTTTGAAAAAGCCAACCCCTCTGATGATGACCTCACAGAGGAAGAAATTAGTGACTTGGAGGCCAATGTCCCTCCTCCAGTCCTAAATAGGGAGAACAGGACCCCTCAAGTCCTGTCTCCAACTGTGTTAGTCAGAAATAGTGAGTCCCTCACAGGAGGGTCCCACATTTCTGAAATCACTGAGGATGCTCTCAGTGAAGATGACCTCCTGTTAGCCAGGATGGCCAAAAGATTGGCTTTAGAGAGACAGCTCCTAGCCATAGAAAGGGAAAGACAAGAGATGGGCCTAGGACCCATCAATGGTGGCAGCAATATAAATAGGGTCAGAGATTCTCCTGACATGTTAAAAATCCCCAAAGGGATTGTGACAAAATTTGAAGATGGTGATGACATCACCAAGTGGTTCACAGCTTTTGAGAGGGCTTGTGTAACCAGAAAAGTGAACAGATCTCACTGGGGTGCTCTCCTTTGGGAAATGTTCACTGGAAAGTGTAGGGATAGACTCCTCACACTCTCTGGAAAAGATGCAGAATCTTATGACCTCATGAAGGGTACCCTGATTGAGGGCTTTGGATTCTCCACTGAGGAGTACAGGATTAGGTTCAGGGGGGCTCAAAAATCCTCGAGCCAGACCTGGGTTGACTTTGTTGACTACTCAGTGAAAACACTAGATGGTTGGATTCAAGGCAGTGGTGTAAGTAATTATGATGGGCTGTACAATTTATTTGTGAAAGAACACCTGTTAAGTAATTGTTTCAATGATAAACTGCATCAGCATCTGGTAGACCTAGGACCAATTTCTCCCCAAGAATTGGGAAAGAAGGCGGACCATTGGGTCAAGACAAGGGTGTCCAAGACTTCAACAGGGGGTGACCAAAAGAAAGGGGTCACAAAGACTCCCCAGGGGAAGGGTGATGAGACAACCAAAACTAAAAATAGTAAAGAGTCTTCTACAGGCCCCCAAAAACCTGCACAGGAGGGTGGGCCCAGAGCCTCTTCACAAAACAATGGGTACAAGGGTAAAAACTTTGATCCCAAAAAGGCCTGGTGTCATAGCTGTAAACAGCATGGACACCAAACTGGAGACAAGGCCTGTCCCAAGAAAGGTTCCACTCCAAACTCCCATCCAGGTAACACTGGTATGGCTAGTCTCCAAGTGGGATCAACAGTGTGCCCAGAGCAAATCAGGGTCCACACTGAAGCTATTCTAGTTTCTGAGGGTGGGGTGGATTTAGCCACACTAGCTGTCTGGCCGCCTAACATGCAAAAATACAGACAGCAACTCTTAATTAATGGGACTAGAATAGAGGGCCTGAGGGATACAGGTGCCAGTGTCACCATGGTGACAGAGAAACTGGTTTCCCCTGGCCAATACCTGACTGGAAAAACTTACACAGTCACCAACGCTGACAATCAGAGAAAAGTACATCCCATGGCAATGGTTACTTTAGAATGGGGAGGGGTCAATGGCCTGAAACAGGTGGTGGTCTCCTCAAATATCCCAGTGGACTGTCTGCTTGGAAATGACCTGGAGTCCTCAGCATGGGCTGAGGTAGAACTAAAAACCCATGCAGCAATGCTGGGTATCCCTGAACTGGTGTGTGTGAAAACAAGAGCACAGTGCAAGGCACAGGGTGAACAAGTAGAGCTGGAGTCTGGAAGAATGGCCCAGCCTACCAAGAGAACAGGAAAGTCAGTTGGGAAACCAACTACAACACAGCAAAAGAAAGGGAACCTCTCTTCTCAGGAAGAAGTTCTGCCCTCTGAGGGAACTGAGCCTTTGGAGCTTGAACCTTATCAGGTTGAGCTCTTGGGCCCAGGGGGACCCTCAAGGGAGGAGCTGTGTAAGGGACAAGAAACCTGTCCCTCTCTTGAAGGCCTTAGGCAGCAAGCTGCTGAAGAGTCCAAAGGCAAGAAAAATGGAACGCATAGGGTCTATTGGGAAGATGGACTCCTGTACACTGAGGCCAGAGACCCCAAACCTGGTGCCACTAGGAGAGTGGTAGTGCCTCAGCTGTTCAGGAAGTTCATCCTAACATTGGCCCATGACATTCCCCTTGCTGGACATTTGGGACAAACCAAGACGTGGGAGAGGTTAGTCAACCACTTCTACTGGCCCAATATGTCCAACATGGTTAAGGAGTTTTGCCTCTCCTGCCCCACCTGTCAAGCCAGTGGTAAGACAGGTGGACATCCAAAGGCCCCCCTCATTCCACTTCCAGTGGTGGGGGTTCCCTTTGAAAGAGTGGGTGTGGACATAGTTGGTCCACTGGAACCTCCCACAGCCTCAGGAAATCTGTATATCCTGGTAGTAGTGGATCATGCTACCAGGTATCCTGAAGCTATTCCCCTTAGGTCGACTACTGCCCCTGCAGTAGCCAAGGCCCTCATTGGTATCTTTACCAGAGTGGGTTTCCCTAAGGAGGTGGTGTCTGACAGAGGTACCAACTTCATGTCAGCATACCTAAAGCACATGTGGAATGAGTGTGGGGTGACTTATAAATTCACTACACCATACCATCCACAAACTAATGGCTTAGTTGAGAGATTCAACAAGACATTAAAGGGCATGATCATGGGGCTCCCAGAAAAACTCAAAAGGAGATGGGATGTCCTCTTGCCATGCCTGCTTTTCGCTTACAGAGAGGTGCCACAGAAGGGAGTAGGATTCTCACCCTTTGAACTTCTGTTTGGTCATCCTGTAAGGGGACCACTTGCCCTTGTTAAAGAAGGCTGGGAGAGACCTCTCCATGAGCCTAAACAGGACATAGTGGACTATGTACTTGGCCTTCGCTCTAGAATGGCAGAGTACATGGAAAAGGCAACCAAAAACCTTGAGGCCAGCCAACAGCTCCAGAAGTTTTGGTATGACCAAAAGGCTGCACTGGTTGAGTTCCAACCAGGGCAGAAAGTCTGGGTTCTGGAGCCTGTGGCTCCCAGGGCACTCCAGGACAAATGGAGTGGCCCTTACCCAGTACTAGAAAGGAAGAGTCAGGTCACCTACCTGGTGGACCTGGGCACAAGCAGGAGCCCCAAGAGGGTGATCCATGTGAACCGCCTTAAGCTCTTCCATGACAGGGCTGATGTGAATCTGTTGATGGTAACAGATGAGGATCAGGAGGCAGAGAGTGAACCTCTCCCTGATCTTCTGTCATCAGACCCAAAAGATGGCACAGTAGATGGAGTGATCTACTCAGACACCCTCTCTGGCCAACAGCAAGCTGATTGTAGGTGAGTCCTACAACAGTTTCCTGAACTCTTCTCCTTAACCCCTGGTCAGACACACCTGTGTACCCATGATGTGGACACAGGAGACAGCATGCCTGTCAAGAACAAAATCTTTAGACAATCTGACCATGTTAAAGAAAGCATCAAGGTGGAAGTCCACAAGATGCTGGAATTGGGAGTAATTGAGCGCTCTGACAGCCCCTGGGCTAGCCCAGTGGTCTTAGTCCCCAAACCTCACACCAAAGATGGAAAGAAAGAGATGAGGTTTTGTGTGGACTACAGAGGGCTCAATTCTGTCACCAAAACAGATGCCCATCCAATTCCAAGAGCTGATGAGCTCATTGATAAATTAGGTGCTGCCAAATTTCTAAGTACCTTTGACTTGACAGCAGGGTACTGGCAAATAAAAATGGCACCTGGAGCAAAAGAAAAGACAGCATTCTCCACACCTGATGGGCATTATCAGTTTACTGTTATGCCCTTTGGTTTAAAGAATGCCCCTGCCACCTTCCAAAGGTTGGTGAATCAAGTCCTTGCTGGCTTGGAGTCCTTTAGCACAGCTTATCTTGATGATATTGCTGTCTTTAGCTCCACCTGGCAGGATCACCTGGTCCACCTGAAGAAGGTTTTGAAGGCTCTGCAATCTGCAGGCCTCTCTATCAAGGCATCCAAATGCCAGATAGGGCAGGGAACTGTGGTTTACTTGGGCCACCTTGTAGGTGGAGGCCAAGTTCAGCCACTCCAACCCAAGATCCAGACTATTCTGGACTGGGTAGCTCCAAAAACCCAGACTCAAGTCAGGGCATTCCTTGGCTTGACTGGGTATTACAGGAGGTTTGTGAAGGGATATGGATCCATTGTGACAGCCCTCACTGAACTCACCTCCAAGAAAATGCCCAAGAAAGTGAACTGGACTGTGGAATGCCAACAGGCCTTTGACACCCTGAAACAAGCAATGTGCTCAGCACCAGTTCTAAAAGCTCCAGATTATTCTAAGCAGTTCATTGTGCAGACTGATGCCTCTGAACATGGGATAGGGGCAGTTTTGTCCCAAACAAATGATGATGGCCTTGACCAGCCTGTTGCTTTCATTAGCAGGAGGTTACTCCCCAGGGAGCAGCGTTGGAGTGCCATTGAGAGGGAGGCCTTTGCTGTGGTTTGGTCCCTGAAGAAGCTGAGACCATACCTCTTTGGGACTCACTTCCTAGTTCAAACTGACCACAGACCTCTCAAATGGCTGATGCAAATGAAAGGTGAAAATCCTAAACTGTTGAGGTGGTCCATCTCCCTACAGGGAATGGACTTTATAGTGGAACACAGACCTGGGACTGCCCATGCCAATGCAGATGGCCTTTCCAGGTTCTTCCACTTAGAAAATGAAGACTCTCTTGGGAAAGGTTAGTCTCATCCTCTTTCGTTTGGGGGGGGGTTGTGTAAGGAAATGCCTCCTTGGCATGGTTGCCCCCTGACTTTTTGCCTTTGCTGATGCTATGTTTACCATTGAAAGTGTGCTGAGGCCTGCTAACCAGGCCCCAGCACCAGTGTTCTTTCCCTAACCTGTACTTTTGTATCCACAATTGGCAGACCCTGGCATCCAGATAAGTCCCTTGTAACTGGTACTTCTAGTACCAAGGGCCCTGATGCCAAGGAAGGTCTCTAAGGGCTGCAGCATGTCTTATGCCACCCTGGAGACCTCTCACTCAGCACAGACACACTGCTTACCAGCTTGTGTGTGCTAGTGAGGACAAAACGAGTAAGTCGACATGGCACTCCCCTCAGGGTGCCATGCCAGCCTCTCACTGCCTATGCAGTATAGGTAAGACACCCCTCTAGCAGGCCTTACAGCCCTAAGGCAGGGTGCACTATACCATAGGTGAGGGTACCAGTGCATGAGCATGGTACCTCTACAGTGTCTAAACAAAACCTTAGACATTGTAAGTGCAGGGTAGCCATAAGAGTATATGGTCTGGGAGTCTGTCAAACACGAACTCCACAGCACCATAATGGCTACACTGAAAACTGGGAAGTTTGGTATCAAACTTCTCAGCACAATAAATGCACACTGATGCCAGTGTACATTTTATTGTAAAATACACCACAGAGGGCACCTTAGAGGTGCCCCCTGAAACTTAACCGACTATCTGTGTAGGCTGACTAGTTTTAGCAGCCTGCCACAAACCGAGACATGTTGCTGGCCCCATGGGGAGAGTGCCTTTGTCACTCTGAGGCCAGTAACAAAGCCTGCACTGGGTGGAGATGCTAACACCTCCCCCAGGCAGGAATTGTCACACCTGGCGGTGAGCCTCAAAGGCTCACCTCCTTTGTGCCAACCCAGCAGGACACTCCAGCTAGTGGAGTTGCCCGCCCCCTCCGGCCAGGCCCCACTTTTGGCGGCAAGGCCGGAGAAAATAATGAGAAAAACAAGGAGGAGTCACTGGCCAGTCAGGACAGCCCCTAAGGTGTCCTGAGCTGAAGTGACTCTAACTTTTAGAAATCCTCCATCTTGCAGATGGAGGATTCCCCCAATAGGGTTAGGATTGTGACCCCCTCCCCTTGGGAGGAGGCACAAAGAGGGTGTACCCACCCTCAGGGCTAGTAGCCATTGGCTACTAACCCCCCAGACCTAAACACGCCCTTAAATTTAGTATTTAAGGGCTACCCTGAACCCTAGAAAATTAGATTCCTGCAACTACAAGAAGAAGGACTGCCTAGCTGAAAACCCCTGCAGAGGAAGACCAGAAGACGACAACTGCCTTGGCTCCAGAAACTCACCGGCCTGTCTCCTGCCTTCCAAAGATCCTGCTCCAGCGACGCCTTCCAAAGGGACCAGCGACCTCGACATCCTCTGAGGACTGCCCCGGCTTCGAAAAGACAAGAAACTCCCGAGGACAGCGGACCTGCTCCAAGAAAAGCTGCAACTTTGTTTCCAGCAGCTTTGAAAGAACCCTGCAAGCTCCCCGCAAGAAGCGTGAGACTTGCAACACTGCACCCGGCGACCCCGACTCGGCTTGTGGCGATCCAACACCTCAGGAGGGACCCCAGGACTACTCTAAGACTGTGAGTACAAAAACCTGTCCCCCCTGAGCCCCCACAGCGCCGCCTGCAGAGGGAATCCCGAGGCTTCCCCTGACCGCGACTCTTTGAATCCTAAGTCCCGACACCTGGGAGAGACCCTGCACCCGCAGCCCCCAGGACCTGAAGGACCGGACTTTCACTGGAGGAGTGACCCCCAGGAGTCCCTCTCCCTTGATCAAGTGGAGGTTTCCCCGAGGAACCCCCCCCTTGCCTGCCTGCAGCGCTGAAGAGATCCCTAGATCTCCCATTGACTTCCATTACAAACCCGACGCTTGTTTCTACACTGCACCCGGCCGCCCCCGCGCTGCTGAGGGTGAAATTTCTGTGTGGGCTTGTGTCCCCCCCGGTGCCCTACAAAACCCCTCTGGTCTGCCCTCCGAAGACGCGGGTACTTACCTGCAAGCAGACCGGAACCGGGGCACCCCCTTCTCTCCATTCTAGCCTATGTGTTTTTGGGCACCACTTTGAACTCTGCACCTGACCGGCCCTGAGCTGCTGGTGTGGTGACTTTGGGGTTGCTCTGAACCCCCAACGGTGGGCTACCTTGGACCAAGAACTAAGCCCTGTAAGTGTCTTACTTACCTGGTTAACCTAACAAATACTTACCTCCCCTAGGAACTGTGAAAATTGCACTGTGTCCACTTTTAAAACAGCTATTTATGAATAACTTGAAAAGTATACATGCAATTTTGATGATTTGAAGTTCCTGAAGTACTTACCTGCAATACCTTTCGAATGAGATATTACATGTAGAATTTGAACCTGTGGTTCTTAAAATAAACTAAGAAAAGATATTTTTCTATACAAAAACCTATTGGCTGGATTTGTCTCTGAGTGTGTGTACCTCATTTATTGCCTATGTGTATGTACAACAAATGCTTAACACTACTCCTTGGATAAGCCTACTGCTCGACCACACTACCACAAAATAGAGCATTAGTATTATCTCTTTTTGCCACTATCTTACCTCTAAGGGGAACCCTTGGACTCTGTGCATGCTATTCCTTACTTTGAAATAGCACATACAGAGCCAACTTCCTACAGGTAGTGTCTCAAATTCACCTCAACCTATCCATTGAGTTACCAGTTTTTTTTCCCTCAACCAGATTCTGTTGTGGAAACAGAGTGCTTATGTTCTACCTTGATAGAACTAAATCTTTCAGAAAGTCTAAGCAACGTTTTGTCACCTTTTCACCACCACACAAAGGCAACTGTACATCTAAATTAGGCATAGCCAGATGGATAGTCAAATGTATTCAAACTTGCTTTGCTAAGGCTAAAAGACATTTACCTGTTCCACCCAAAGCACACTCTTCTCACAAAAATGAAGCAACCATGGCTTTTTTTTTTGCTGTTTTTTTTTTTTTTTTTAGGAAATATTCCTATAGCTGACATATGTAAGGGAGCTACATGGTCCACACCACACACCATCACCAAACATTACTGTGTGGATGTTTTAGCACACCAACAAGTCAATGTAGGTCAGGCAGTGCTATGTACCCTTTTTCAAACCACTGCAACACCCCCAGGTTAACCACTGCTTTTGAGGATGGACTGCTTTACAGTCTCTGCAGAGCATGTGAATCTACAGCCACACACATCATTGAACGTAATATGTTACTTACCCTGTAAGCACCTGTACGGTGCATGTAGTGCTGTAGAATCACATGCACCCACCCTCCTCCCCTGACCTCTGTGGCCATTGCAGTTCCTTACTTTTTTCACTATATACATTTACCAGGCTTATTGCATACTTTACACTCCTTTGTCACCCACCTGCAGGAAAACAATCTAACAATGAAGTTGATGCCCATGCGCATTACTACCGAGAGGAGGAGTCACTCTACCTGGTGACTGGAAAGACTTCTTCCAAGAAAAACAACTTGCTCAACTTTAACCCAACACTAGATGGCAGGAGTACGTTCATGGGCAACTTCACAGATTCATACGGACATTGGTGTTAGTTTGATTTCCTGGTATTTGGTATAGGGAGGCCTCACTACTTCTTTGGTTTTCTGGTCTCTTATTCATGGTGGATCTCAATGCCGGACTTTTAACTATGATTGCTGTTGGAACCAGAATACTCACTGCTGACTAATAAATGCTCTCTCTTCTTGTCCCAGATGTAAAGGAACTCTGGATTGGCTTGAATGACCTTAAGCTACAAATGAGTTTTGAGTGGTCGGATGGCACTCCAGTGAGGTTCACCTATTGGCACCCCTTTGAACCCAACAACTTCCGTGACAGCCTGGAGGACTGTGTCACCATCTGGGGCCCGGTGAGAAACAAAATTAGACATGCTAGACTATAGCAAACTTCTTAGTATTTATGAGGAGATATTTCTCTCTTCCTATTCTGAATACTCTCTCCACCTAACACCTTTTCAATAGCACCTCAACCTCCCTAACACTTTCTTAGTATTAGTTCCATTTGTGTTTCAACCTCCCAGTCGCTCCCCTCGCTCCTACCCCCACCTGTCCCTCTGTGAAACACTTTTACAATTTAGAGTGGTCGCAAAATAGTATAATTAAGCGACCAGTACTACAAATCTGAGACAAAGTAACCTGTTGTATTCATATGAAGAAATTGGCACCTTAACTTATTTGATCTTTTTGGAAAGTGTGTTTTTCTGTAAGTTGAAATATTTCATCCAATGGCTGCTGGCAGAAGATGGAATCAAGCTTAAAGGTATGTGTATTGTGCATAAAATGTACTAGAAGTGAAGCATGGGTAGATGCAAAACGTTGCTTCTTGCTACCGTCCAAGAATGATTCTCTTGTCAGTCACATCTTATAGCAGAGCATGCAATAAACCTGCAATTGGCAAAAACATGGAACTATTCAGAGTAGCCTTTTTCTCATCCATAGATCTCACACTAGTAAGTTATGAATGACAGTAGATGACTGGGCTCCTGCTACTCTACAATCCTGGACTTTTAAGTCAATCTGTACAGTGCTCTGATGTATCATTGCAGCGATGTACAGTGCTATATAAAACCAAATAAATAAACTGCTGATGAGGTTTATTTGTATTGTGGCTTTGGGACACCAAATGATAAACAACAGCATCCACACTGCATACTGTCTAAGTACCTTCTTTCTGCCCCAGAATCTCAAGAAAAGGCCTCACATGCCACCTTCGGCGAATTGTGTTATGTTCTGTGGGCCACATCTTGCATATTGTTAACAATTGTATAGAACTAATCTTGACATTTATGTCTAGTTTTTGAGGCCTCATGTGTAACCTTGTGTCCTGGACTGGAGATACCTGAAAGAGTGACATACATGTATAGCAAGACCATGGAAGCGAAGAGAGGCGGCCTGGGTTTCAAACCCATGATCCTGTGATTACTTTGTGTACACAACCTCCACCTTTCTGCATTGTTCTTTGGACTTGGTTGGTGCCATTATTTGACATTTTCAGTCTCCATGCGCAGAGAGAGGAGCCAGAACGTCTTGAATTTAGTGTAATTGAATTCTAGAGCAGAGTCTGCAGTGAAGTGAAATGAGTTCTTCCAGAGTTTTCAATGTGGAAACGAGCTGGATACATAATTGCATACTTGATGTTGAGTGATCACAACTTAATTTTTTTTGTTTTGCTTTGTTAAATGATTTGTGACCACTTGAAAAGTTATTGTAAAGTCTGGGTAAAAGGAAACAACTGATTCTTCATGGTAGATTTCTGCCTAAGCTCGGATCAGGCACAGCACAATATCCCTGTGCCTGTATTTTAAAAGCTTAGCAATAATCTTGGGCTCTTGAGCTAGTGATCAATGTGCAGATGATCACAATTCTCTGAAAACAATTCTCTGCCAAACGAGGAGCTGAGCATTTGTTCGATCGATTGTTCTGTGTTAATTATTAATATAGTCTTTGGAATACCCAAAATTCTGATATTGTTGTGGAGAGATCTGCACTAGGCCCTCAACGTGCACCCATTGTTTTGGCACACAATCTGGGTGTTCTTTTTAATAGGAATGGCACTGCATACTGGAAAACTTTCTCCTCCTGCTTTCTTATTGAGAAGTTTGTGCAGTACATTTCCTTTTCTGCCCAGTGAGCCCTACTGATTAGTGATTCAGTCCACAATTTTGAGTTGGTTAGATTACTGCAACTCTCTCCTGTTGTGCTTACCTCCCTCAGAGACTTCAAGGCATCCAGAATTCTACATCTTGGTTAGCACTATGGCCCTTATTACAACCCTGGCGGTCAAAGATCGCCAGGGCTGTTTTGGAAACTCGGGTATTACGACCGCGGCAGAACGCCGCGGTCGCACCGCCGGGACCGGGGTTTATCCGCCACAGTGGTCCCGGCGGATTTAATCTGCCAGGGCAGCGCTGCTTGCAGCGCTGCCTAGGGGATTACGAGTCCCCTTCTCGCCACCCTTTTCATGGCAGTAGGAACCACCATGGAAAGGCTGGCGGAAAGGGGAGTCGCTGGGCCCCCTGGCACAACCCCCCACAGCTTTTCACTGTCTGCACAGCAGACAGTGAAAAGCGCAACGGGTGAAACTGCACCCGTCGCACGGCCGCAACACCGCCGGCTCAATTTGGAGCCGGCTCCCATGTTGCAGCAGACATCTCCGCTGGGCCGGCGGGTGGAAACTCGGTTTCCGCCCGCCGGCCCAGCGGGGATGTCATAATGGCCACCACGGGAGTGCGGCCTCATTGGCGGCCACACGCCGGTTACAACTTGGCGGGCGGCGGTTGCCACCCGCCAAAGTTGTAATGAGGGCCACAGTATCTTAGTTACAGCTTCATGCTCTGCCTGCCTTAAATCCTTTCACTGGCTCTCAATTTTCATAAATATTCTTACTACTTTTAAAACTTTATATCACCTTGGCCCTGTCTATTTAAGGCAGAAAATTGATTCCCTGCCTACTCTGCCAGTTACTGAGATCTAACAATGCCCATTTGCTGTTCCCAAGTCCAGTTGCTCACATTCTAGTGGGTGATCATTTACTACATTGGCAGCTCAGTACTGGAATCGGATTACTGCTCAGTTGAAGTCTTATGATCAGCTACTTCCTTTCAGTAAAGCCTTGAAGACCTGGTTCTTCACTGCTTACTCCTTCTGTAGTTCAGTTTTCTTTATTGCCAGTACACCTTTATGTAGAAGAATGGATTAAGCTGTTATATAGGAGCAAAAAAAGATTTAATGAGGGACCCTCAGACAGACCCCACTTTATTCAACAACTGGATAGTTAATAGCTTGGATGTCTTGCTGTCTTATAAGGTCCCTTCTTGGCAGAGGAATGGAGACAAGTCTCCTTGGTTTTCTCCTCACCTAACAACATTCAAGAGGAATTGTAGGAGGTTCGAAAGAAAATGGAGGAAATCATTAAGGCATATGGATAGGGAAGAGTATAGAGGCTCAATTAGGCTCTATCATAAGGAGATTAGACTAGCCCAAGCAACCTATTATGGTGACAAAATTGAAAGGGCGGCAGGCTCTCCGAAAGACATTTTTCGGGTTTTGAAAGAGTTGCTTTACGTTCCTAGCTGCCCAGATGCAACGGTCGCCTCAGTGGAACATAGCAACAATTTTGTCTCATTCTTCTTAAAGAAGATCGAGGATATTTATAAGAACTTCTTAGGCAAAGATGGGTTAAGTCCTGTTCAGCCCACTGAGGATAAGGAAGGAGATACTATCCAAAGAATTTCCCCCCTATTTCTGAAGAAAGGACCACTTTTCTTTTCCGTTAAATGAAATCGGGTTTCCCTTTGGACCCCGCGCCTCCTCATATAATTAGGCAGGGAGGTTCAGCCATAATACCGGTGTTAACAGAACTGTTGAATAGCTCCTTACAGAGGGGTATTGTGCCGGCATCATGGAAACATGCAATAGTAAAGCCCTTGTTAAAGAAATCTAACCTAGATGGGGCCGAACTTAAGAACTATAGGCCAATCTCTCTCCTCCCAATCATGGCAAAATTAATTGACAAATACGTCAACATACAAATATCGGGTTTTCTGGAAGAAAATAATATTCTGCACTCCACGCAAATGGGCTTTAGACCTGCCCATAGCACCGAATCAGCTATGAAAGCGGTCACAGAAGAAGCCAGAAAACTGATGGATTTAGGAATGGCGACGGGCGTAATCATGTTGGACCTAAGTGCCGCATTCAATACAGTCAACCATGGACTATTGATTCACAGAATGGAAAAATTTGGTATTAAGGGCCAAGCGCTTAATTGGCTGAGTTCCTTTCTCCAAAACAGAATGTTCCAGGTGCTAGACCGCTCATTTTTTTCAGATCAGTTTAGACTTCAATGTGGAGTACCACAGGGATCATCATTGAGCCCAACCCTTTTTAATATCTATATGGCTCCCCTGGCAGAAGTTGTGGAACCTTTTGGAGTATCCCTTGTATCATATGCTGATGATATGCCGTTAGTAGTCTCTTTTTCATCTGGTAAGGAGGGGGAGAATTCAGTGCTATCAGCCTGCCTGCAAGCTGTGTCGTCTTGGATGACAGAGAGTAGGCTTCAGCTTAATGAAGAAAAGACGGAAATATTGTTGTTAGGAAGGTTGTCGAATCCGGTGAAAAATATCTTGCCAGTAACACACTTAGAAGATCTTCCACCACCGAAAGACCACATTAAAGCATTAGGAGTCTGGTTGGATGCCAGACTAACGTCAGACTATCAGGCCAGGAGACTTTCAGCCACCTGTTTTGGAATTCTGAAGTTACTCCGCAAGGTAATCGGTCTGCTTCCTCCCCTGGCCAAAAGACTTACAGTATAGGCCCTCATTTTATCGAGGTTGGACTATGGGAATGGTCTCTTCCTGGTATCCCCAGAGTATGTGGTTAATAAACTACAAATAGTCCAAAATGCGGCGGCGAGGTTACTGTTCAACATGCCAAGGTTCTCCTCGGCGAAGAAAGCTTTGATTGCTCTGCATTGGCTTCCGGTGAGGAAAAGGATCAAATTTAAGGCTCTGTGTATTTTTCATAGAGCCCTATATAATAGAGGACCGCATCAATTGAAAACACTAGCCTCATTTTATGAACCCACTAGAGTTTTAAGATCCGCCTCTAAAGCCTTGGTGGCTCTCCCTAAAGTAAAAATAATAACCTGGGGAGGCAGATCCCTGAAGTATCAGGGTGCAAATCTTTGGAACTCTCTGCCGCTGAATATTCGTTTGATGAGTCAAAAGACAGAATTTTGGAAAGCCATTAAAACATAGCTATTTTAATTTGAAGTAGCATTCTTTTTTTGAGGTCTCACTTTCCCTCCAGCTTGCTTAATATTTAATCCAATAGCGCTACGAAGCCTCCGGGTAGATAGGCGCTATATAAAACATAGTAACATAACATAACATAACCTTTAAGGGATTTGACCGCTCTACACACCGTGCATTAAATCTGTCTTCTAAATCTTAATTTCTGGTTTGAACTGCCTTCAAGACTTGTCCATTTCACTGATTTACTCTTTGCTAGGGTTTACTTCATCTCCTACATCTGATATCCTGTGCTCTGCAGCCTGCATTCCAGGAACATGTTTATCAATCAGTCCTTGCATGTAATCGAGTCTTGTGGTCAGAATATCAATTTTACCATCAGTTGAAGCCAGGTTTGTTTTATGTCTATGAACATAGTTTTAATTTTAGAGTCACCCAGGTTGTGCTGGTCATGTGAGGTGTCTCTCTGACATGTGCTCTATAGTTTTATTCCTCAGATTGCAATCTTCCTTGGTAGGGTCGTTTTTCCCCATGATCTCTGGTATTTTTGTGTGTAATGGTTGTAATATGAAAGAGCGAGGGGCTCTGCAGCGCTCTGATAGTCCTAAAGAGCCCAAAATGGCTTCTCACCAAAAAGACACAGCCCTATTCTCAAGGAGGCAAGGTGGTCAACATCCAAAGTAGATAAGGATAAGACGGTTTCTATTTGGTTATCTCAATTTGAGGCTGTCCTAGCATTCAGGACTGGTGAGGGAACGCCACAGCTCATTTTAGTAGTTTGGAACTTTACATCAGTTCTTGCGATAAGTGATCTTATCTGCTCAGCTGGTGCATGCAAGTAGGCCATTGCAGCTACTCAGTTGTGTCCCCCGAGGAGCAATATAAAAATAGGGTCTTTGATCCATGAGGGTACTCTGAGTGTTCTGTTGCTGCAAAGTGATCTCTGCTTCTGCTGTTACTCTGGGCCAATCCCAGGGCCCAGCTGTGTCAGATCCTAGGGGCTCTTCCCATGCAGGTCAGCTGGTGAAGACCAGTCAGGAGGCTTCGTTTCTGGGCTTGCGTGCAAGGGCCCTTTATTATCAGCAATTTGTACCCCACCTAAATCACAATATGTTGTGTGTTACCATCACTGGGAAGACGTGCCCAGTTGATCTCATCAGGCTCTTCCTGCCATTTTTCAGTTTAGGCAAGGCCCAGGGTTGTGTCGGTCAGCAACTCTCACCACCACCGCCATCCAACTCATCTTGCTTGGGTTCTTTATAATCTGCTGCAATGTTAATGGAGGCCACTGATGGAAGCAGATTTTGGACTTTATTTTTTCCTATGTCTCAGTGAACCCTTCTTATGCCACCATCTTGGCATGTGGCACCAGTGTCCCTCATAGATCTACCTTCAGCTTTGGTGTAAAGTGTACAGTGAGTTTTCTCAGACAAGCCCAGTATTCTCCTGTAGGTTAACAATGACCTTAAGTCTCACGGTGCTAAATAAAGGTATATCACATAGCCCTTACGAGCTGCAAATTGCTTTGTGGCCCCAACTCTGGCATAGAAGTTGTTGTCACTTCTGTGTTCGACAGTTATCCCTTCTTTGGGTGTTAAATATGTTACTTACCAATAAATCAAGTTGTTTTTTGTTTGAAGTTCAGAACTGTCTGTGCATTGAATTTATTTCCTAAAATCAAATTTGTATTCAGGCACTCTGTTCTGTTTCTGAGTGTCTAACCTCACTCCACCTTCTTGAATAAGCTTTGGATACTATACCTTACTACCCTCTGAGCTTCAAGTACTAACGGGCAGCACTTGATCATCCAGCTGGAATGGAATAGCATTTTGGCCTCAGGACATCAGTGGTACAGTGTGTTATTTGTCAGTTATTGTTCAGCAAAATATGACTGTCCTGGGATCCCACGAAAAATCCCCACAACCTCCCACCATTGTTGGTGAGGTGACATGAGGATTTCACCTTCATGTCTGAGTTGCACCTCAGTAATGCTGCTGATCATATCTAACTGTGGCCCGTGGGGGTTTTCAGAGGTGGTGTTTCACAGATGTGAGATAAGTGGCTATGGGGAGGTCACTTCTCTATTTGTACTTTGGCATTGTTCATGTCATGTGGTCCTTAATGAAATGGGGCTCCAGTGAAAGACACAGAGCCTAGTATATGCTATGATGTGTGTAGTTCAAATGCTCTATATAACATCTGTAAGTTCAGTTCAAAACCTGAGCATGACCTACTCTACTGAGGGTTCTGAAGACCTTGTGATTGGTATTTATATGAACTTGTTCATCCCAGCAATGTGTGTCCCACGCATCAGCAGCTGCACACTAGACAGCTCTCTTAGTTGGAGTTCTCAAATGATCTCTAACATGCAAGAGACGGCTTGTTAAGACCATGTGCTGAGTTTATAAACCATGGTTGCAAATTTCACTCTACATTGATCTGTTTTTTAAATACATGTTGTTGCACGGAGATTGGTCACATAGCACACTGGGCACCTGACCAGCCACAAAATGGAAGTGACACCAATAAAATGGGGTAGAGGTAAAAGCCTTCATTACCCCTTTCCTTACGTTCCTCCCTTTGGCCTTACTGTCAAGTCTTCCTAACCTGGATGTTGGACCAGTCGGTACCCTAGTCTCAGTGTGACATCACTTGACATGAGCCACCCTGTGCCTATGCTCATGTTTGAACTGGCTATCAGTTCAGCATTATGGGGGACACATGCATTCTACAAATTTGATAACCTTGCCGTATCAGCCCCGTTCAATGTCGCTGCCAGCAAGGGCTCCTATTATGGTTTTTGAGCGATTTGCTTCACCCATTGACAGTAAAAGCAATCCTGTTTCAACAGTCTCTGTTGTGCCACTCTGTACCCAGTCTTATGGCTGAGCTTCACTCTTAGTCATCCTTTGCCCCCTTACTCTAATTCTAAAGCTGTCCATTCCCCATCTAACAATAGAGCCACCCATCATCTTCACCTGATGGAAAAGCAAATCTGTGACCATTATTGCTAGCGATGCCACTGATAGGCCTACTGTGTCATCCTGATGTAATGTATTGTTTATTTGGTGTTTTTTGCTTTTACCCAGGAAGGGAGATGGAACGACAGCCCTTGCAGTGCAAAACTCCCATCCATGTGCAAAAAGCAGGGCCAGGCTCAACAGGAGACCGAGGAGGGAGACCACGGTTGCCAAAAGGTTAGTCAGCGATACATTGTACATGAGGCACAGCCCCATAGCGGCTAAACCTTCCATTGCCTGAGTGGAACTTCCTGTGCATAAGAACAATGAATAGCCTGTATTTTCGGATTAGATACTAATTGCCTTCAACTGCATCAGCAACTCCCTATAGACACCTTAAACAACCTTACCTCCCAGCAGGAGCACTGAACATCTCGACCTCTATTCAGGCACTCTGCGAATCTCCAAAATGCTCTGCTAGGATTGTGAGCATCATTGCCTGCACCAATACTGAGCATCTTTACCTCCCTGCAGGGGTGTTGTGCATCATTATTTCCCCTCTCATATGTGCCCGGGTGTGTTGCATCTACCTTTTATGTGGATATTTACCTCAAGATTGGTCTATCCTTCAAGTCCAGGGTGCAGTGACTGACACTATGCTATCTATGTGCAGGTATATCTAGCAATGTGCAGAGCTTTGATACTCCTGAGTCCAGCTCGGTCCTTGAACACTTTACAAGGGCTAAATCTGAGTGCATGAGGACATTTTTGGCAGGCCACCCTACTAAACGCAAAGCTTCAATCCAAAAATGTGTGCAATGTAGCTCCATTTCAGTAGACATGATGTGTATGATACATTTTATGGTGGCGAGAGTGCTACAGAAGAACACTGAAGCAAAGAAAATAATAGTAGGTAATATGGCGAGAACAGCTTGTTGTAACCAGTTCGACGAATAGCAATGGCAAACCTTTATCTTTCTGCCAGATGTTGCTGGCAGGGCTGTACTTCTTCCAGCTGCTGCACTGCTTTTGTTTCATGGCTTCATTCAGCTGAATGTGGCAGTGAACCTGGAAAGAGAAGCAGCTTTGAGGGCTTGTTTTTTATCAAACACGGACGGTTTAATCTTACAATGGCTGCTTGCCAGACCACAGCCTCCATACGTCTGCATTGAGAGGGTCTTTCAGGAGGTGGGACTGCGGTGGAAGGTGACAGGATGGGTAAAGGATTCATAAATAATTAAGAATTGTGATTTGTTTTTTGTGTGATTCTGAAAATATTTGTTCAAATTTAACATGTGCTAATATGTTACATACGCTGCATGGTACTCTTGCATCACTTCTTTCTGTAAATTCTAAGCTAGGCTGTGGCAGACATCCTTACTAATTTCTCCATGCCCACTGTCACGGCAGCTGTACGCCCGTAGAGCAAAGGCAGAGATCAGAGAGGTGACAGTCAGGCAACCTAGAATGCACTTCTTTTTGCCCTTACATGCAGAGCAGCGTGCACTGCAGGAAAGGAGTAATATAGAACTGGTTAGAACTTCATCGGCTGTAGTTGATTATTTCATTTATATGTAAAGTGCACAAGCACCAAAAAGGCTTCTTTGCACTAGGGTCACTTCCAGGTTTATGAGAAGGCCTGGCACTAGACAGAACCAACAGAAAAGGAACGCGTTAAAGGTTTTCCTGAAAAATAACATGGCTTTCAGTGCAGGATACAAACGCCGGGAGCTTCGCCCAGGTTCAAGGAATTTGCATAAGTGCCCACCGAATTTTTCAATCTTAATATGTAAGAGATATGAAAAAAGGAAATATTTTAAAGGTTAAATGATCTTAAGGGTGTATGAGAAGTGGGATACTCGGAGATATAGCAGTCAAGAGCCGCAGAATAATGTATGCACCATTCAGAGACCCTTTAGCTCTGTTTCATCCTCAGCCAATACAGACACGGGTGGGCAGTGGAAACGTGACCAGTCTTCATGGACTTGCCAGTCCTGTCCGTAAGACTATGCAAAAGCATCCGGGCATAAGCCAGTAGAATAAGGTCCAGGCTGTTACAGGAACCAAGCCTGGAGAGTACAGTAATGGCCAAAATATTACCCAAGTAAGATATCTCGGTACTAATTTGGAAGTTGGCCTAAAACGTAAGTCCATGGGGTAGTTGGAAAAAAGTGGTACTTCACAAGGGTAATGAAGATTTTGTATCCGAGTAAATTTAAAAAATATTGTGGATAAAGAATGGCAATAGATTGTTGTTCCTGAAGGAAATAAATGAGCATTTAAACATCAGTGCAGGATGTCTGCGCTATTTATTATTGTGATCGCTTTTCTAGGGGTGAATGTGACCTTGTAGGGCTGTGCAGTATTATTGCTACTGTAGCAGGGGGGCAATGTACTTGGGATAACGATATCTTTTTTAGGCCTATATGAAGCTTGCCCAGTGTTTGGTTGACACCTATGGTGTTACACCTTATACTGGGTCCAAGCACACCCCAATTAGATAGTGTTACAGAGTCTACACAGCCAGGGCTCTCTAGGGTAGCTGTGGTGAGCAGCCAAAACTTATCTAGAAGGCATGTGAAGCCCTTGCAATGCCACAGTAGCCACACAGTAATTTATCACACATGAAAGGAACCACACAGTTTTGCAAAAATCAAAGTACTTTATTATAGGCACACCAAACTAGACTACCATTGGTATACCTCGCGCTGAAGGTATAAACACACAAGATACACAGGTAAGTAATCAGGAAAAGCATAAATTAGCAAGGGCCCTATAGAAGGGCCAAACCATGTACAAACAAAAAAAATGGAATGCAAACAGGTGTCCCCCACCAGAGTGTATGGAGTAGTTAGACAAGTGCTGGGGTAGAGTGGTACCCCAAAATGTAAGTACCTAGAAGATCCCCAGCAGCCAGGTGCAGAGATGTAAGTTACCCGGTTTTCAATTAGGCTAACGTAGGGACGTCAACCCAAGGAAGGATTCTGGGTGAAGAGGACCTGCAAAAGAAGGGGTCAGAGTCCAGTCCACGCACGAGTGTCCAGGTGGGACAGGAGTCAATGTTCACCCTTCTGTAGCTGAAGATCCGGATTGACAGTGATGGATGAAGTCCAGCTGTATGGTCCAGGTGCAGCAGAGGAGTCCCTGAAATGCCTATGAGCTGTCCCTTGACGGTCGCCGTATTACAGATGAATCAAGTGGTCAGGATGACCACCAACAAGCATAAGCAAATGTAAGAGGAGAGGTGTTGGACGTTTTGCAGAGCTGTGAAGGACCAGCAAGGTCCTAGGGACTTGACCCTTGGAGGGGAGTCCTCAGAAGACTATAGAGCCATTAGAAGCAGTCAGAGCCCCCACAAGCAACCCACAGGCAGCAGGCACAGTAAGTCGCAGTGAGGCCCAGGAAGCACACCTGAAAAGGAGTCCCAAGTCGCTGGATCAGCAGAGAGGAGACTGTCCTTGCGGAAGTAGAGTGCTGGCGGCTGGGGCTACTTGGAGCCTGAAGATCCCTCGGAGCAGAAGTCAACAAGCCTTGGTTGGTGCAACAGTCGCAGTGCACAGGGATTCTGTTACAGTGACAGAGGCAATGGCTAACCGTCTCCCATTTTGGACAGAAGGCAGAGATGAGCCAGGGGATCCCTCAGAACCATCACCTGTGTTGAAAAATCTTTGCAGATCCGGAGGACAGAAGATCCCACCAGCTGAACGTCATTGCTTTAGGTGCCTGCAAATGTGACTCCTTCACTCCAAGGGAGATTTCTTCTTGCTTCTTGGTGCAGCTGAAGTCTTTCTGACCCCAGAGGATGCACAGCTGTGGAAATGTTGCAGAATGCTGACAGAAGCCGCAGAAACAATGTTGTAAGGAGAAGTCTTCTCAGGCGTTGCAGTCTTCTTCGGTTTCTGTGTTGCCCAGCAGCGGTTCCGAAGGCCAGGAGCAGAAGATGTCTTTGCAGAGAAGTCCTGGTTGAGTCTTGCACAACAAATCTCGGGACCCACCCTCAAGGGAGTCCCTAAATAGCCCAAAACGGGGTTGGTCACTCTCTGGAGTGACCACCTATCAGGAGGGGTCTCTGACGTCAGCTACCTGGCCTACAAAGTCAGATACTCCCAGAGGCCTCTGCCCATCTTGGTTTTAAGATGGCAGAACCAAGTGGCCATCTGGAGGAGCTCTGGGCACCACCGTAGGGGTGGAGCTGGATGGGGGAGTGGACACTCCCCTTTCCTTTGTGTGCTTTGCGCCAGAGCAGAGACCAGTGGTCCCTGGACTGGTGCAAACCAGATTATGCAAGGAGGACATCAAATGTGCCCTTCAAGGCAGTGCAGTTGCATGGGGAGGCTACCCCTCCCCAGCCCAGTAACGCCTATTTCTAAAGGAAAGGAGGTTGCACCCCTCTTCTACAGGAAATACTTTGTTCTGCTGAACCCTGCTGGAGCTGGTCAAGCAGTAGGAGGGCAGAATCGTTTTTTGGGGTGCTGCAGCAGCACAGGCTGCCCGCAGACCCTGGAAGACTGGTAGGAGCCGAACTGGGGGATCCTCTAAGGAACCTCCACAGAGTGCATGGAATCATGCCACCAGTACTGGCTTCAGTATTGGGGTATGATTCTGACATGTTTGACACCAAACATGCCCAGGTTCGGAGTTACCTTTATGTAGCTGGACCACCAGTTGCCAGTGCATAGCTAAAACGGCTTCCCCACACTTACCAAGTCCAGGGAATTGGTACTGGAGTTTGTATGCTCATGCAGGGGTACGCACACACACACAGGGACCTGCACCTTGTCCTTTGGGCTGAGAGGGCCTACTATAGGGGTGACTTACAGTGACCAGCAGGGAAAGGGTGCATGCACCTTTTCATGCAGGCTGCAAATGGCAGGCCTACAGACATAGTTTGCATGGGCTCCCATGGGTGGCCAGTTCTCCATCTTCAGATTGTTTTCTTCCGTCGTCGGGTCCAGTTGTGTTTCTTTGAAGCTCTGGTTTGAGACCGCTTAAGTCTCTTCCGTCCGGGAAATCTTTTCCAGCACTGTTGGTATTGCTTCCGGTCAAGTTATTTCTTTACCAATTTCGATCTGGGACTGAAGAAGTCTTAGTGAGATTTGAACTTTTGACTCACGCCCTTCAGACGTGCCCTTTCGGTGGCCATTTTCTCCATTCTACACCTTGGAGAATGAAAGACTGATGGAATGGATGCCCTTCCGCTTCCGTCCGAAGTGGCATTCCAAATTTCCTAGGACCGATCAACATCTGGTCTGTAACTTCTGTGTGTCGCCAGAGAACCAGTAGGAGGATTGCAAGGCCTGCCAATCCTTTAGATAAAAAAAGACTGCGCGCTAGAAGAGCTCGTTGAAGAGAAATGCAGAGGTAGGAGATAGAACAAATACCCAACATTTTCGGTATCCAGTATATCATGCTGGACACGGAGCAGGAGGACAAGGAGGCCTCAGCTGCAGAGGAGGAGGCATTCTCCATACAAGATTTGGTCTCTGAAACTGAAGTGACAATGGAGATGTAGGAAGTTCCCACGGGTCAACAGACCGTGAATAAATCACCCCCTGCTCCGACCAAAAAACATACTGTAAGGAAAGCCTTCCTTGGCTGGTTACCCCCTGACTTTTTGCCTTTTGTTGATGTCAGTTATGATTGAAAGTGTGCTGGGACCCTGCTAACCAGGCCCCAGCACCAGTGTTTTTCCGTTAACTGTACCTTTGTTCCCACAATTGGCACAGCCTTGGCACACAGATAAATGGTACCCCTGGTACCAAGGGCCCTGTGGCCAGGGAAGGTCCCTAAGGGCTGCAGCATGTCTTATGGCTCCCTGGGGACCCCTCACTCAGCACATGCACACTGCCTCACAGCTTGTGTGTGCTGGTGGGGAGAAAATTACTATGCCGACATGGTGCTCCCCTCAGAGTGCCATGCCAACCTCTCACTGCCTATGGCATAGGTAAGTCACTCCTCTAGCAGGCCTTACAGCCCTAAGGCAGGGTGCACTATACCACAGGTGAGGGCATAAGTGCATGAGCACTATGCCCCTACAGTGTCCAAGCAAAACCTTAGACATTGTAAGTGCAGGGTAGCCATAAAGAGTATATGGTCTGGGAGTTTGTCAAATACGAACTCCACGGTTCTATAATGGCTACACTGAAATCTGGGAAGTTTGGTATCAATCTTCTCAGCACAATAAATGCACACTGATGCCAGTGTGGGATTTATTGCAAACTGAATCTTGGGGTTCTTGAAATGAATTAACAAAAGATATTTTTCTATATAAAATCCTATTGGTCTGGAGTTAAGTCCATGTGTGTGTGTTTCTTCTATTGCTTGAGTGTGCACAACAAATGCTTAACACTACCCTCTGATAAGCCTACTGCTCGACCACACTACCACAAAATAGAGCATTAGTATTATCTAATTTTGCCACTATCAACCTCTAAGGGGAACCCTTGGACTCTGTGCACATTATCTCTAACTTTGAGATAGCATATACAAAGCCAACTTCCTACACATACCACTTTGGAAGCTAAAACTCCAGAGCCGCCACTACATGTTAGTCATGGCAGGCATTGGAAAACTTTTTCGGACACCCAGCCCTTGGCACGAAACTGAAAACGATTGCTTCCATACTGAGCCGAACACATCTTTCTTGGCACATAAACTTTCACCTCCCATTCAGCTACAGCTGTCTCTGCACCGGAAAGACTGCTTTCTTCGTGTAGGAAGCTGGCTCTGTATATACTATATCAAAATGAGATATAGTGTGCACAGAGTCCAGGGGTTCCCCAGAGGCTTGACAGAGGCAATAATAGATAATAGTAATGCTCTATTTGTGGTAGTGTGGTCGAGCAGTTAGGCTTATCAGAGGGTAGTGTTAAGCATTTGTTGTACACACACAAGCAATAGAAGAAACACACACTCATGGACTTAACTCAAGACCAATAGGATTTTATATAGAAAAATATATTTTGTTAATTCATTTCTAGAACCACAAGATTCCGTTTGTGGGTAAGTACATAAAATGTAAGGTACTTTGCATAGTTATAATCAGAACTTTGAATGGAATCAACAATGTATGCAGTTTTCTTTAAAATGGCAAAAAGCTAGTTTAAAAGTGGACACTGCTTTTTTCAACAGTTCCTGGGGAAAGAAAGGATTGTACAGTTTTACAGGTAAGTATTCAACTTTAAGTTCCTATCTCCGAGTTTTAGGTAGTCCGTCGTTAGGGATTCAAGTTAACCCCAAACACCCACCACCAGCAACACTGGGCCAGTCGCGTGCAGAGGTCAAAGAGGCATCAATTTAACATGGGCTCCTATGGAGACAGGGGGGCACTCAGAATCCGGTCAGCCAGCAGGTAAGTACCCGCGACATGGAGGGCAGACCATGGGGTTCAAGAGAGCACTGGAGGGGCCCCAAGTAGGCACCACACGCACATCCTCAGCGTCACTAGGGCGGCCGGGCGCAGGGTGCAAACTCTGAGGGGGCCTCGGGGGTCACTCTGAGGCTGCAGACGAGGTCCAGCGGGGCTTCTTGGGCAAACCAGCGGTTGGCCAGGGAGGAGGGCCATCTGATGGTCGATGCTGCACCAGGGGTCAGGTTCTTCAAGGCCTGGGGGCTGCATGTGCAGTGTGTCCTTTAGGCGTCGGATATCTTACCCCTGAGGTCACAGTCAGGGGTGTCCTCTGGATTCCCTCTGCAGGTGTCGTTGTAGAGGTTTGGAGGGTCAACCCAGGGTGGGATCTTGCTCCCAATCGCCTGGGGACCCTTTCTTGCTCGGTGGACCACCCTGACATGGGCCGTGGGCCTCGGGTGCACAGGGGTCTAGACTCACGCATCCGGAGTGAGGTGGGATTCCTTAGTTCTAGGTTTCTTTTGGACAGAGCCACTGTCCTCCAGAGTTCTTGGTCCTTTTAGGTGCAGGGCAATCCTCTGGAGTTATCAGAGGTCGCTGGGCCCGCTGGATATGTCGCTGTTCTTTCTGCAGGCTCTTTGGAGCAGGAGACAGGCCTGTAGGGCTGGGACCAAAGCAGTTGTTGTCTTCCTTCTTCTCTGCTGGGGTTTTCAGCTTAGCAGACCTTCTTCTTCTTGTAGGTCACCAGGAATCTGGTGAGCTGGGTTCAGGGAGGCCCTTAAATCCTAGATTTAGGGGCGTGTTAGGGGTCAGAGGGCAGTTGCCAATGGCTGCTGTCCCTGAGGGTGGCTACATCCTCCTTGTGCCCACTCCCTTTGGGGAGGGGGGCACATTCCTACCCCTATTGGTCCCTGTCCTTCAAACAAAGATGGAGGATTCTGCCAGGAGCGGGTCACCTCAGCTCTGGAAACCTTGGGGGTGGTCCTGGCCGGGGTAGTCACTCCTCCCTGTTCTCCCTAATTTTCCTTCCGTACTTGCTGCCAAAAGTGGGGCTTTGTCCTGGAGGCTGGCATCTCCACTAGCTGGAGTGCCCTGGGGCACTGTAATCCGAGGCTTGAGCCTTTGAGGCTCACCCCCAGGTGTTACAATTCCTGTAGTGGGGAGGTGTGAAGCACCTCCACCCAGGAGAGGCTTTGTTTCTGACCACAAAGTGCACAAAGGCACTCACCTCATGTGGTCAGAAACTGGTCTGGAAGTGGCTAGCTGGCACAGACCAGTCAGTCCTACACTAGCAGTTGGGCTAACATACAGGGGGCATCTCTAAGATGCCCTCTGTGTGCATTTATCAATAAATCCCACAGTGGCATCAATGTGGGTTTATTGTGCTAAGAAGTTTGATACGAGGCTTCCAGTATTCATTGAAGCCATTATGGTGCTGTCTAGTTCGTAATGACAAACTCCCAGACCATATACTCAATATGGCTACACTGCACTTGCAATGTCTAGAAATGGACTTAGACACTGTAGGGGCATATTGCTCATGCAGCTATACCCTCACATGTGGTAAAGTGCACCCTGCCTTAGGGCTGTAAAGCCTGCTAGAGGGGTGACTTACAAATGCCACAGGCAGTGGTTTGTGGGCATGGCACCCTGAGAGGGGTGCCATGTCAACGTTGCCTTTTTCTCCCCACCAGCACACACTAGCTGCAAGGCAGTGTGCATGGGCTGAGTGAGGGGTCCCCTAGGGTGGCATAATACATGCTGCAGCCCTTAGAGACCTTCCCTGGCCACAGGGCCATTGGTACCTTGGGTCGCTTTTACAACGACTTGACTGTGTGCCAGGGCTGTGCCAATTGTGGAAACAAAGGTACAGTTTTAGGGAAAGAACACTGGTGTTGGGGCCTGGTTAGCAGGATCCCAGCACACTTTCAATCAAAGTTGGCATCAACACTAGGCAAGAAGTGTTGGGGGGTAACCATGCCAACAGTGGCACTTTCCTACACTTCGGCTTCAATGACTTTGGCACCAAAACTCTCTGCTTCAGAATCGAAAAATCTTGAATCCAAAAAGAGCTCAGAATCAAAATCGCAACTGGAGCCCATTCTCCATAAAATGAAGCAGCAGCTCCAAGGCAAGCAATCTCAGCTTCATATCCAGCCTAAAACAGGAAGGGTGTTGGTAAAGACTGTAATCTCCACTCCTTCTAAGAGGCAACCTTCATTTGAGGAGGTTTTGGTCTATTCAACTCCTCCAGTCAAACAAAGAAGAACAGATAAGCACATAAGAGGCTCATCTGCCCCTTCATCTCCTCCACCAAACATCACGCCTCCACCACGTTCTCCATCTCCACAACAATTGCACGGTGTACTCTTGGAATTTTCACCACAAGGGTCAACTCATTCCTCACATTTTATACAGGATACTGAAGATGACTTGGACCACTCACACACAGACACAGATCCCTGTGTCAGTATAATGTTGATACCTACACAGATACAGATGTTGAAGTATACCCAGCTAGGCCTTCACCACCTGATGGCACTACTTTTCAGAAACTAGTGGGGAGGGCCGCAGCTTACCCTCAGGTAATCATGCATAATGACCATATAGAGGAAGGTTTCCTTTTTTAGACACTTACAGCATCTCATAAAAAACACTCAGCATCTTCCAATTCTTAAAATAATTCTTAGACATGTAGATGACATTTTCCAAGACCCAGCTAGGGCTCTAGTTATTACTCTGTGGGTGGAGAACAAATATAAGACCTCCCCCTCAGACCCTGTATATATTACAAGTCATATCCCAGCAGACTCTAGTCGTAACCAATGCTAGGAAAAGAGTCAACTCACAAGGTGCACCTCCTCCTGACAAGGAGTCTAAACTCATTGATGCATCAGGCAAGCGTGTGACTGCTCAAGCAGCAAAACCGGGTAGAATCGCTGATACACAGGGACTACTGGCAAGGTACAATAGTGCCCACTATGACAAAATGGAGCAATTGCTCCAATACCTCCCAGAGGAACATAGAAAGAGGGGTCAAGAAATTGTTAACAAGGGGCAGCTCATATTAAATAGCTTTATATGTTGTGCATTAGGTTCAGCTGATACTGCAGTCAGTTGTATGAACAGTAGTGTTCTACTACCCCAGCATGCATGGCTCCGTTTTTCTGGTATTAAACAAGAAGTGCAGCAGACAATTGTAAATGTCCCTTTCGACAAACAACAGCTCCTTGGGCCGAAGTAGATCAGGCCCTGGAGAAAATTAAAAAAGGATAATGAGGTGGCAAAATCAATGAGTGCACTCCAACTTCCCAATTTGCAAGGGAGTTTTCATAGGCCACAATACAAACCGGCTTCTAAACCTTCCTCAGCTGAGTCATCTTCCACATACCATAGAGGTCAGTCACATACATCCTCACACAGAGGTTTCTTTAGAGGCTCCTAAAGAGGAAACAATGATAGGGGAAGAGGCAAAACAACTTCTCCTCAAGCATCTGCTGCTGCTCCCAAACAGTGACTTATTCCAGCTCCCTTCCGAACACCAGACTCCTTTAGGAGGACGCCTTCAGTTTATGAAAACTGGCAGCACATCACAACAGATCAATGGGTGTTGGATATTATCTAACATGATTATCGTCTGGAGCTCAGTTCCACAGCTCCAAATATTACACCTTGCACCCACAATCTCTCATAAGATCACATCACTCTCCTCAAACATGAGGTTCAATCAGTGCTTGCAAAAGAAGCATTAGAGCCAGTTCCTATTCAGCATTAAGTGACAGCGGTGTATTTCCTCTATTTTCTTATCCCTAAGAAAGATGGCTCCCTAAGGCCCATTCTGGATCTCAGACCTCTAAATCATTACATGATATCGGAACACTTTCACATGGTCACTCTTTAGGATGTGTTACCCCTGCTTAAAAAAATAGATTTCCTATCCGCACTAGGTCTAAAAGATGCCTACTTACACATTCCTATTCAGCCAGCTCATCGCATATATCTCAGATTTGTCATACAAGGCCAGCACTGTCAATTCAAAGTGCTTCCATTCAGGGTCACCACAGCACCAAGAGTGTTCACGAAGTGTCTTGCGGTGGTAGCAGCCCACCTCTGCAGACAGAAGATTTATGTTTATCCTTACCTAGATGACTGAATTATCAAAGCCAGTTTTCACAATCAGTGTCTCAACCATATTCACAATAGGCCTGCTCCACTGGTTAGGGTTCCGAATCAATTTCCAGAAATCACATCTCACCCCACTTCAAATACACTTAAAATACTCTTTAAATACAGCCTTGCCTTGGGGCTATAATCAATACACAGCTTGTCATTGCCTACCCGAATCCACAAAGAATTCAAAACTTTCAAGTACAACTTCATTTTCGGCCCAATATAAGGATGCCAGTGAAGCTAATAATGAAGCTTCTGGGAATTATGGCCTCTTTGGTTGCAACAGTGCCACGTGCACGGCTTCACATGCACCCATTTCAGGAATGTCCATCATGACAATGGTCTAAGGAACAGGATCAGTTAGAGGATGTTGGTAGACAACCACACCTTGGGCTCTCTGCAGTGGTGGAACAAAATCATCTTTTCAAAAGGGCGGCCATTCCCGGACGCTATTCCACAAGCTATTTCCACAACGGATGCTTCACAAGTGGGATAGGGTGCTAATTTCCAAAACGTCACAATACATGGTCTTTGGAATCAGGCACACAAAATGATGCATATAAACTATCTAGAACTGCTAGCTGTTCATCTAGCACTCAAGGCTTTTGTACTGCATCTAGCCAACAAAGTAGTTCTTATTCATACAGACAATACAACAACAATGTTCTACCTACAAAAACAGGAGGGACACACTCGTTGAAGCTGTCTCGCCTTGCACAAACAATTTGGGGTAGGGCTTTTCAGCACAAGATCTATCTGCTGGAGGAACACCTTCCGGGTTCACACAATAACTTTGCCGACCTCCTCAGCAGGATGTGGCAACAACTCCATGAGTGAGAGCTCCACCCCATAGTCCCCAATCCTTATTTTCAAATATGGGGGTTTCCAGATGTAGACTTATCCGCAGCAAAGGAAAATGCAAAATGACCAAACTTCGCCTCTAGGTACCCACACTCTCAGTCTCAGGGCAATGATCTATGGATGTACTGGTCAGGAATATTTGCCTACGCGTTTCCACCTCTCCCTCTGCTTCCGTATGTGGTTTGGAAACTCAGACAAACTTTGCTCACCCTGATTCTAGTGGCACCCACATGGGCAAGGCAACCAAGGTTCACCACTCTACTAGATCTATCAGTAGTGCCTTACGAGAAGCTTCCCCTCAGCCCGGACCTTCTCACTCAGAATGAGGGACAAGTCACGCACCGCAACCCCACGGGTTTGAATCTTGCAGATTGGCTCTTGAGGTCATAGAATTCGGATATCTGAATCTACTTCAAGAATGTATGGACATCCTTAAAGAAGCACGCAGACCAACCACAAGAGCATGCTGTGTGGCAAAGTGGAAATGCTTTGTTTACTTTTGCATCTCTAAAAAGTGGGACCCTTTGCAGGTGTCTGTACAAAATATTATTTTGTACCTTCTGCAATTACAAACTGCAAAACTGGCATATACTTCTATAAGGCTGCATCTAGCAGTTATCGCTGAGTATCTCCAGACTAGACAAAGGCCCTTCCCTTTTCAGAATTCCTGCCATAAAAGCTTTTATGGATGGGCTTAATATGGTGAATCCCACCACTGCCTTCCTGGAATCTTAATGTTGTATTCACTAGGCTAATCGGACTGCCTTTATAATCATTTTATTCATGTCCATTACAATTTCTTTCATGGAAAGTAGCTTTTCTAGTTGCAATCACTTCCTTAAGACAAGTAAGTGAGCTCTAGGCATTAACATTGCAAGAACCATTTTTCCAAATACATTAAGTGGTTCTTCGTACCAATTCATAATATGTCTGCTCAAGGGCTGTGGGTGCCATATAAGATGTTGGGGGGTGGTGGGAGGTGAGGGAGGTTGCTATCTGTATTCAACATATATGTATGCTCTGTTTCTGATTGAGAGTCATTGCTTAAGTTTATTTTATCTCTCCGGATCTGTTATGTCCAGGTTTAAAAGCAAATAAAAAACAAAATTTAAATAAAAATTCATAATATGTCAGTTGTCTTAAACAGACTATTGAATTGTCAGTTTTCTTTTCGCAACCTGAATCTGTTGCTGAAAGGGCCCTCCACACGTTAAATGTGAAGAGAGCGCTTATGTTCTATATTGATAGGGCTAAAACATTTAGAACACAAAACAACTCTTTGTTGCTTTCTCTCTATCCCATAATGCAACCCTATTACTAAAGCAAGCATAGCAAGATGTATTGTAAAATGCATACAAACATGTTATGCAAAAGCTAAGTGACCACTATCTATTGCCCCTAGAGCACACTCAATTCGTAAAAAAGGTGCATCTATGGCTTTTCTCTGTAACATACCCATAGCTGATATCTGCAAAGCAGCTACATGGTCAACACCTCACACATTCACTGAGCACTACTGTGTGGATGTTTTAGCATGCCAACAAGCTAATTTAGGTCAGGCAGTGCTATGTACTCTAACACCCACAGGTTAGCCAAAGCCTATGGGGAGGAACTGATTTTATAATCTATGCAGAGCATGTGTATCTACAGCCACACATGCCATCAAATGGAAAATGTTACTTACCCTGTAAGCATCTGTTTGTGGCATGTGGAGCTGTAGATTCACATGCGCCCACCCGCCTCCCCGGACACTTGTGGTCGGTACAGTACTCTAATATAAGTTTACAAATATGGTCATCCTTTATTGCACATATTTACATTACACTCCATTCACAACCGACTGCAGGAAAACAATCTGAAGATGGAGTCCAGGATCATTTTCATTACCAGTAAGAGGAGGAGTCACTATACCTTGTGACTCAAAAGACTTTTTCAAACAAAAACAACTTGTAACCTTCCAGACCAAACACTAGATGGCAGAAGTATGCAGAGCATGCAAATCTATAGCACTACATGCCACAAACAGATGCTTACTGGGTAAGTACCATTTTCCTTATTAATGGAATCAAATTATTTATGGGAGTCTTTTGTAGAAGGACCACCATGACTAAATGTATGCTTTCCATAATATCATTTCAGAAATGTTTATCATCTGCAAACATAGAGCATTTGTTTCTTTACCCACATGCCAATAGTCATCACTATCCATACCACCGGCTTCATTTGGTGCTTCCTCAATAGAATCCAGATGAGGGCTACCATTAATTCTTTGTTGCTATCCTGATAACAGTTTAGGCTATATTATTGTCTTGTTCAGTATTCTCGCTTCTCCAACTAATCAAGACATAACTCTACCAATCAACTCAGATATAACTCATCAACAATTCTAAATTTTCAAAGGGACAAGAAATCTGTTTCTTAACAGTACCTTCAGACAAAAATGTGCTGTTTGACACTCTGAAAAGACCTCAACATTCTTGAGGTCATTTGGTGCCATTGCTACTAATGTTGCAAAGAGTTGCTCCGCAGTGCACATCTTCCTTTCTCATTTATTCTTAATGCACCTTTGAATCTTAAATTGACCTTCAAACTATCTACCTGATAACCTCTTACTCTCAATATATCCGCCCTAAGCCAGCTCCTATAAATAAATGTCTTATTTCTACTCTCCTATATCAGCTATAGTCCAGCTCCTACAAATTAATGTCTTATTCCTATTCTCAATAGCCAGAGTTCTCAACACTATCACAACTTACAGCTTTCTTGATCAGTGGATTCAAATTTAGACATAAAGCATCCTCCTGAACAACTGTGCTGATGTAACTCCAGTTTGACTGCTAAGACATTGCATACTCTGGCCTCTGGCTCTCCACATAGCTTATCCAAGGCATTTCCGTTCAAACCTGCCAAACACAGACATCTCTGTCAATGTCAGAAATCCCACACAGAGCTCTTTTCAAAGTTCTTCAATCTGACATGATGCTGTGTGGCTCTTTCATAGTTGTGCAACCTGCAGGCAACTCATCCAGAACACCTCATTGCGTGACAACCAAACTAACCTGGGCATTTACAATGCATATAGAAGGCAACTATTAAGTTCATTTGTCTATTTTTTTATACAGAATTATTTCTCATAGTGCAAAGGCAGACTAACCTGAAAATCAAGGGGCATTTTAACAAGGCTTGCCCTTGAAAAGCTAATTTACAAAGTCAGAGCCAGCCACAAGTCCGGTTTCAGGCCAGTGTGGTAGAACATACCATCTGTAAAGCACACATTCTGGTCCTGAATGACAGATACTGATTGTTACCCAAATTAGTAGTACTCATTTTTATCATCCTGCAAGCATTCAAGCCTGTAACGATGAGGTCAAACACAGAATCCTCAGTGGATGCAATATTCAGCTGAGTCATTCTACTCATCCACCTGCTTCTGCACAAACCCACAGTATTTCCATATAGGGAAATACATTTGCCCAGCTTTAACATACATTTCTCATTGTTTCCATGGTTAAAATGTCAGTGGCCTTCCCCTTGCAGAAAAACTACCCAATGGTCAACCTTCATTTTTCAGTGTGTTTAGTGTGTGCATTTTGTTACAAACAACTGATGTTTTTGCAAAGTACACAATACCAAATCTTTGGGTGCCCTACAACTCTGGAATGCTATTTATTTGGTGTCTTGTGATTCACTCTAACACCACAATTGCCCTCTTTGTTTTCATTCCAGGGCTGGAAATGGCACAGCCCTGCCTGCTTTTGGCTGGGAGAAGATACCTTAACTTACAACGAGGCTAAGCAGACTTGTGTGGACTATGGGGCCACATTGGTCACCATCACCAATAGGTATGGTCCTATGTGTGGATGTTGACTCAGTTGAGTGAGATAGTATTGTCATCTGGGGTAATTATTTAAGCCCCAGTACCTTTACTGCCACAGAGGGTATTCCAGTATAGTTACTTATGCTGTACTGATCAGAGGAATCAAGGACAGGCCGACAGGTCCATATCTATTGAACTATTGTAAATTGTATTCCAAATTGTTCTGCTAATTTGTTTTTACTATTTATGCCTTGATAGGCACCTTAAATTAACTCTGTGTCTGAATCCTTGTATTTGAATATGCAGGGAGTGATTCTGGAAAATGTGCTGAATTCATATTCTTTAAGCCAAACTAGTCTTCCGCTTTAGCTCCACCTATTTTGGACCCAGTCCAGAGAACATCCTTTTCATGCCTCGCCAATCCAAGTTCATCTAGATGGTCTGGAACAATAGCATGATTCATATTTTGGTTGTAGCAACTGTATAGTTTACTGCTTTAGTTTTCTAAATCGTGGGCCTAATTCACAAACGTAAACTTACATTTTTGGTAAGTTTACTACTTTTAGGTATTCACAAAAGAATTGTGGAGGTTTACGACTCCTTACTCCCTATACATATGTGTGTGGAATTCTCCGCACCAATTGCAGAGCGTCCAGGTGCAGAGAACTCCACACACACAAGTATAGGAAGTGTGGAGTATTAAAACTCGAATACAGTTGGTGAATACTTAAAGGTAGTCATTGTACACAAAGGTTTAAGTTAACTTTGTGAATTGGGCTCTTTGTCTGTGTAGAAGTGTTTTTCCAGTTGTGTCACTACATTTCTTGCAGAGGTATAATCATTTTGGTTGCCTTGCACAGTACTCTTTAGTTGCCTCTGGCAGCATACCTATGCATGACGGGTGCCTTCAATGCAACAATATTGTCCATCTAGGTTTCTTTCTCTATGCTGTCTGGGTAGATTATGAATTGTTTTTAGCTGTCCAAGTATTGCATACAGAGGAGCCTATTTGACTTTTTTTGTGAAGCTGGTGAGGAATGTGTCTGCCCAATTGCACAAGCCATCACGCTATGGAAAACACAGACATCTTCTAAAGCGGACTCTGAGAACTTCACAATGAGAGATCTCAACTTGTCCAGCCTTCAACTCATGGACTCTTCTTTTCTCCCACTCAGGTTTGAGCAAGCCTTTGTCAGCAGCCTGCTCTTCACCTCTGATGGAGAGTATTTCTGGACAGCACTGCATGACCTGAACCGAACTGGCATCTTTCGGTGGCTTAGCGGTGATAACGTTATGTACACTCACTGGAACCGAAACCAGCCAGGTAATATTTGCAAAGAGAGAAATAGCACATGTGGAATTCTATTTGTGAATACTAGAATTGAATTGTGTATAATATATACACTTTAATACCGCCGTTACAGTAGTAAGTGTCTGTAGGAAGCTGGCTCTGTATATACTATATCAAAATGAGATATAGGAGGTCATTCTGACCCTGGCGGTCATTGACCGCCAGGGCCAACGACCACGGAAGCACCGCCAACAGGCTGGCGGTGCTTCCTGGCCAATTCTGACCGCGGCGGTAAAGCCGCGGTCAGAAAAGGGAAACCGGCGGTTTCCCGACGGTTTTCCCCTGGCCAAAGGAATCCTCCATGGCGGCGCTGCAAGCAGTGCCGCCATGGGTATTCCGACCCCCTTCCCGCCAGTCTGTTCCTGGTGGTTTACACCGCCAGGAAGAGGCTGGCGGGAACGGGTGTCGTGGGGCCCCTGGGGGCCCCTGCACTGCCCATGCTATTGGCATGGGCAGTGCAGGGGCCCCCTAACAGGGCCCCAGCAAGATTTTCAGTGTCTGCTTAGCAGACACTGAAAATCGCGACGGGTGCCACTGCACCCGTCGCACCTCAGCAAATCCGCCGGCTCCATTCGGAGCCGGCTTCATCTTTGCTGGGGCTTTCCTGCTGGGCCGGCGGGCGATCTTTTGCAGATCGCCCGCCGGCCCAGCGGGAAAGTCGGAATGCCCCCCGCAGTCATCTGACCGCGGGGCAGTGTTTGGGCGGTTTCCGCCCTGCGGGCGGCGCCCGCCAGGGTCGGAATGACCCCCATAGTGTGCACAGAGTCCAGGGGTTCCCCAGAGGCTTGAAAGAGGCAATAATAGATAATAGTAATGCTCTATTTGTAGTAGTGTGGTCGAGCAGTTAGGCTTATCATCGGGTAGTGTTAAGCATTTGTTGTACACACACAAGCAATGGAAGAAACACACACTCAATGACTTAACTCCAGACCAATAGGATTTTTTTTATATAAAAAAAATATTTTCCTAATTTATTTCTAGAACCACAAGATTCAATTTGCAGGTAAGTACATTAAATGAAAGGTACTTTGCATAGGTGTAATCAGGACTTTGAATGGAATCAACAATGTACACAGTTTTTCTTAAAATGGCAAAAAGCTATTTCAAAAGTAGACACTGCAATTTTCAACAATTCCTGGGGGAGGAAAGTACAGTACAGTTTTGGAGGTAAGTAACCAACTTACAGGTTCAGTCTCCGGGGCATAGGTAGCCCACCGTTGGGGGTTCAAGATAACTCCAAACACCCAGCACCAGCAACACAGGGCCAGTTCGGTGCAGAGGTCAAGGAGGAGCCAAAATAACATGGGCCCCTTTGGAGACAGGGGATACTCCGGTTCCGGTCTGCTTGCAGGTAAGTACCCGCATTGTCAGTGGGCAGACCAGGGGAGTTTAGATGAGCATTGGGGGCCCCAAGTAGGCACCAAACACGCACTCTCAGCGGCACGGGAACGGCCTGGTGCAGGGTGCAAACAGGGTGTTGGGTTCCCAATTGAACTCTATGGGGGGACCCCAGGGGTAACTTATGCGTTGCAGGCAAGGCACAGGAGGCTCCTTGGGCAACCCACCGACTGGATAGGGATGAGGGCGGCCTGCTGGTCACTGCTGCACTGCTGGTCGGTTTCTCTCGAGCCTGGGGGGTGCGGGTGCAGTGTTTCTCCAGGCAGTCGTGGTCAGGGGGTCCTCGGGATTCCCTCTGCAGGTGTCGTCGTGGAGGGGTGGAGAGGTGAGCCCAGGTTGGACACTTAGTCGGAATCACCTGGGAAACCTCTCTGAATAGTTGGGCCACCTGGACACGGGCCGTGGGCATCGGGTGCAGAGTGGTTTTGGACTCACGCTTCTGGAGTGAGGTGGGAGTCCTGTGGAAGTAGTTTCCTGTTCTTTTTGTTGGACAGGTCTGCTGTCCACAGGTGTTTCTTGGTCCTCGGTGAAGCAGGCAGGCCTTGGAGGCTTTTCAGGGGTTGCTTGTCCTGCAGAACCTGTCACTTTTCTTTTGCAGGGTCTTTGAAGCAGGAGACGGGCCGGTAGTCTCCTTTTCTTTTCTGCAGAGTTTTCAGCTCAGCAGTCCTTCTTCTTTTCTTGAGGTCGTCATGAATCTGACTAGCTCGGTTCACGGAGCCCTTAAATACAAGATTTAGGGATGTTTTAGGGGTCAGAGGGAAGTAGCCAATGACTACTGTCCCTGAGGGTGGTTACACCCTCCTTGTGTCCACTCCCTTTGGGTAGGGGGGCTGTAAAGAAATGGCTCCCTGTTGCAGTTACCCCCCACTTTTTGCCTGATACTGATGCTGACTTGACTGAGAAGTGTGCTGGGACCCTGCTAACCAGGCCCCAGCACCAGTGTTCTTTCACCTAAAATGTACCATTGTCTCCACAATTGGCACAACCCTGGCACCCAGGTAAGTCCCTTGTAACTGGTACCCCTGGTACCAAGGGCCCTGATGCCAGGGAAGGTCTCTAAGGGCTGCAGCATGTCTTATGCCACCCTAGGGACCCCTCACTCAGCACAGACACACTGCTTGCCAGCTTGTGTGTGCTGGTGGGGAGAAAATGACTAAGTCGACATGGCACTCCCCTCAGGGTGCCATGCCAACCTCCCACTGCCTGTGGCATAGGTAAGTCACCCCTCTAGTAGGCCTTACAGCCCTAAGGCAGGGTGCACTATACCACAGGTGAGGGCATATGTGCATGAGCACTATGCCCCTACAGTGTCTAAGCAAAACCTTAGACATTGTAAGTGCAGGGTAGCCATAAGAGTATATGGGCTGGGAGTCTGTCAAAAACGAACTCCACAGCTCCATAATGGCTACACTGAATACTGGGAAGTTTAGTATCAAACTTCTCAGAATAATAAACCCACACTGATTCCAGTGTTGGATTTATTAAAAAATGCACACAGCATCTTAGTGATGCCCCCTGTATTTTACCCAATTGTTGAGTGCAGGACTGACTGGTCTGTGCCAGCCTGCTGCTGAGAGACGAGTTTCTGACCCCATGCGGTGAGAGCCTTTGTGCTCTCTGAGGACAGAAACAAAGCCTGCTCTGGGTGGAGGTGCTTCACACCTCCCCCCTGCAGGAACTGTAACACCTAGCAGTGAGCTTCAAAGGCTCAAGCTTCGTGTTACAATGCCCCAGGACACTCCAGCTAGTGGAGATGCCCGCCTCCTGGACCCAGCCCCCACTTTTGGCGGCAAGTCTAGGAGAGATAATGAGAAAAACAAGGAGGAGTCACTGGCCAGTCAGGACAGCCCCTAAGGTGTCCTGAGCTGAGGTGACTCTGACTTTTAGAAATCCTCCATCTTGTAGAAGGAGGATTCCCCCAATAGGGATAGGAATGTGACCCCCTCCCCTTGGGAGGAGGCACAAAGAGGGTGTACCCACCCTCAGGGCTAGTAGCCATTGGCTACTAACCCCCCAGACCTAGACACGCCCTTAAATTTAGTATTTAAGGGCTCCCCTGAACCTAAGAAATTAGATTCCTGCAACTTACCGAAGAAGAAGACTGCTAAGCTGAAAACCCCTGCAGAAGAAGAAAGAAGACACCAACTGCTTTGGCCCCAGTCCTACCGGCCTGTCTCCTGCCTTCTAAAGAACCCTGCTCCAGCGACGCTTTCTCCAGGACCAGCGACCTCTGAATCCTCAGAGGACTGCCCTGCTTCCAAGAGACCAAGAAACTCCCGAGGACAGCGGCACTGCTCCAAAAGAACTGCAACTTTGTTCCGAGGAGCCCCCCCTTGCCTGCCTGCAACGCTGAAGAGATCCCTTGATCTCTCATTGATTTCCATTGAAAACCCGACGCTTGTTTCTACACTGCACCCGGCCGCCCCAGTGCCGCTGAGGGTGTACTTTTTGTGCTGACCTGTGTCCCCCCCGGTGCCCACCAAGAATTCGAGGAACAAGAAGAAATAGAAGCCTTCTCGATCCATGAATCGGACTCGGACGAATTCGACGACCATGAAACAGTGAGTAAGACGTCGAAGATAGCACATAAGAAAACTGACAAGGCCCAGGGGACGCCACTGCCATCAGGCCATGGCTCAACCCATAAAATCGGTGACCGACCATCGGTACCAAAGAAGGCCGAAATAGTGCCGAGATCGTCCGACTCAGGTCGAGACACAGGCACCCAGCCATCTCGGGACCGAAATAGTGCTGCCGGCAAAGATCGACGCCGAGATAGCGGAGCCGAAGCTGCTCGACGCAGAGACAGCGGCACCGAGGAGGATCGACGCCGAGAGGGTTCGACTCCGAAAAAGAGAAAAGTCGCCTCGGAGCCGAAAAAGAGCATGGACATAGTTTCGGTGCCAAAACGACCCGCAACCGAACCAACTACCGGTTCCTATTCAGAGGAACCGGTCCTCTCAAATGCGAAAGCATAGATTCGAGGAGGAATTACAATCCACCGAGGTGGACCACACTCAAAAACGGATTTTTATACAGAGTGGGACAGGGAAAATAAGCACCCTTCCCCCTATCAGGAGGAAGAGGAGAATTCCAACAAGAACAAGCACCACAAACCAAACTGGTGAAGAAGGTAACTCCGCCACCCTCTCCTCCACCTGTAGCTCACTTTTCACCGGCACAGACTCCGTCACATTCACCGGCTCACACCACCTTAAGTCAAGGTGACCAGGACCAAGATGCTTGGGACTTATACGACGCCCCAGTGTCAGACAACAGTCCAGAGGCGTATCCTACAAAGCCCTCACCACCAGAAGACAGCACAGCATATTTACAAGTGGTGGCTAGAGCAGCGGAGTTCCATAACGTGTCTCTACACTCGGAACCTGTCGAGGATGACTTCCTCTTCAACACCCTCTCTTCCACACATAGCACCTACCAAAGCCTGCCTATGCTCCCAGGAATGCTAAGGCACGCAAAGGACATATTCAAAGAGCCTGTCAAGAGTAGGGCAATAACACTGAGGGTGGAAAAGAAATATAAAGCACCTCCCACAGACCCAGCTTTCATCACCTCACAAGTGCCACCAGATTCGGTTGTGGTAGGGGCAGCTCGCAAGAGAGCAAACTCTCACACATCGGGCGATGCACCACCCCCGGATAAGGAGAGCCGCAAGTTCGATGCAGCCGGTAAAAGGGTCGCAGCACAGGCTGCAAACCAGTGGCGCATCGCTAACTCTCAAGCGCTCCTAGCGCGATATGACAGAGCCCACTGGGAGGAGATGCAACACCTCATTGAGCATCTACCCACAGAACTACAAAAGAGGGTGAAACAAGTGGTTGAGGAGGGCCAAAACATCTCCAATAACCAGATACGCTCCGCTATGGACGCAGCGGACACAGCAGCAAGAACAATTAACACGGCAGTAACCATACGAAGGCACGCGTGGCTACGAACATCTGGTTTTAAACCAGAGATACAGCAGGCGGTGCTCACTATGCCATTCAATGAGCAACAATTGTTCGGACCTGAAGTTGGCACGGCAATTGAGAAGCTTAAAAAGGACACTGACCCTGCAAAAGCCATGGGCGCGCTCTACTCCCCGCAGAGCAGAGGCACTTTCAACACCTTCCGCAAGACAACCTTTAGAGGGGGGTTTCGGGGTCAAGCCACACAAGCCAGTACCTCACATTCAACACCGTCCACCTACCAGGGACAGTACCAAAGGGGAGGCTTTCGGGGCCAATACAGAGGAGGACAATTCCCTAGAGGCAGGGGAAAATTTACAAGCCCCAAAACACCTACAACCAAACAGTGACTCACACGTCACTCATCCCCTCCACACAACACCACTGGGGGGAAGAATAAGTCAGTATTACCAAGCGTGGGAGAAAATAACAACAGACACTTGGGTCTTAGCAATTATCCAACATGGTTATTGCATAGAATTTCTACAAATCCCTCCAAACATACCACCAAAACCACAGATTATATCAAAACAACATTCGGACCTCCTAGAAATAGAAGTTCAAGCATTACTGCAAAAGAACGCAATAGAACTGGTACCAGATACACAAACAAATACAGGGGTTTACTCACTGTACTTTCTAATACCAAAGAAGGACAAAACACTGAGACCAATCCTAGACCTCAGAACACTAAACACATACATCAAATCAGAACACTTTCACATGGTCACGCTACAGGAAGTGTTACCATTGCTAAAGCAACAAGATTACATGACAACCTTAGATCTCAAAGACGCGTATTTCCACATACCAATACATCCGTCGCACAGAAAATACCTAAGGTTCGTATTCAAAGGAATACATTACCAATTCAAAGTATTGCCGTTCGGTTTACCAACTGCACCAAGAGTCTTCACAAAATGCTTAGCAGTAGTGGCTGCACACATCAGAAGGCAGCAAATACACGTATTCCCGTATCTAGACGACTGGCTAATCAAGACCGACTCACTGACAAGGTGCTCACACCACACAGATCAGGTCATACAAACCCTCTACAAACTCGGTTTCACCATCAACTATGCGAAATCACACATTCTGCCGTGCAAAGTACAACAATACCTAGGAGCGACAATAGACACAACGAGGGAAATAGCCACTCCAAGTCCACAAAGGGTTCAAAATTTCCAAAAGATTATACAACGCATGTATCCAACACAAAGAATACAGGCGAAGATGATATTACAACTCCTAGGCATGATGTCCTCATGCATAGCCATTGTCCCAAACGCAAGGTTGCACATGCGGCCCTTACAACAGTGCCTAGCATCACAATGGTCACAAGCACAGGGTCAGCTTCTAGATCTGGTGTTGATAGACCGCCTAACATACCTCTCGCTTCTATGGTGGAACAATATAAATTTAAACAAAGGGCGGCCTTTCCAAGACCCAGTGCCACAATACGTGATAACAACAGATGCTTCCATGACAGGGTGGGGAGCACACCTCAATCAACACAGCATACAAGGACAATGGGACGTACATCAAAGAAAGCTGCATATAAATCACCTCGAACTACTAGCAGTTTTCCAAGCATTAAAAGCATTTCAACCAATCATAACTCACAAATACATTCTTGTCAAAACGGACAACATGACAACAATGTATTATCTAAACAAACAGGGGGGGACACACTCGACACAGCTGTGCCTTCTGGCACAAAACATATGGCAATGGGCAATTCACAACCACATTCGCCTAATAGCACAGTTTATTCCAGGGATCCAGAATCAACTTGCAGACAATCTCTCTCGAGATCACCAACAGGTCCACGAATGGGAAATTCACCCCCAAATTCTAAACACTTACTTCAAACGTTGGGGAACACCTCAAATAGACTTATTTACAACAAAGGAGAACGCAAAATGCCAAAACTTCGCATCCAGATACCCACACAGGCAGTCTCAAGGCAATGCCCTATGGATGAACTGGTCAGGGATATTTGCGTACGCTTTTCCCCCTCTCCCTCTCCTTCCATATCTAGTAAACAAATTGAGTCAAAACAAACTCAAACTCATACTGATAGCACCAACATGGGCAAGGCAACCATGGTACACAACACTGCTAGACCTATCAGAAGTACCCCACGTCAAGTTGCCCAACAGGCCAGATCTGTTAACACAACACAAACAACAGATCAGGCATCCAAACCCAGCATCGCTGAATCTAGCAATCTGGCTCCTGAAATCCTAGAATTCGGACACTTAAACCTCACACAAGAATGTATGGAAGTCATAAAGCAAGCTAGAAGACTATCCACTAGACACTGCTATGCAAGCAAATGGAAAAGGTTTGTTTGCTACTGCCATCATAATCAAATTCAACCATTACACGCATCTCCAAAGGATGTAGTGGGTTACTTACTACACTTACAAAAATCGAACCTGGCCTTCTCTTCCATTAAGATACACCTCGCAGCAATATCTGCATACCTGCAGATTACCCATTCAACTTCACTATTTAGGATACCTGTCATTAAAGCGTTTATGGAAGGCCTCAAAAGAATTATACCACCAAGGACACCACCTGTTCCTTCATGGAACCTCAACATCGTCTTAACAAGACTCATGGGTCCACCCTTTGAACCTATGCACTCTTGCGAAATACAATTCCTAACCTGGAAAGTTGCATTTCTCATCGCCATCACATCTCTAAGGAGAGTAAGTGAAATTCAGGCGTTTACAATACAAGAACCTTTTATCCAACTACACAAAAATAAAGTAGTCCTAAGGACCAATCCTAAATTTTTGCCAAAGGTTATTTCACCGTTCCACCTAAATCAAACGGTAGAGCTACCAGTGTTCTTCCCACAGCCAGATTCCATAGCTGAAAGGGCACTACATACATTAGACGTCAAAAGAGCACTAATGTACTACATCGACAGAACTAAAAACATCAGAAAAACTAAACAACTGTTTATTGCATTTCAAAAACCTCACGCAGGAAACCCAATATCGAAACAGGGTATAGCCAGATGGATAGTTAAGTGCATCCAAATCTGCTACCTTAAAGCAAAAAGACAACTGCCCATTACACCAAGGGCACACTCAACCAGAAAGAAAGGCGCTACCATGGCCTTCCTAGGGAATATTCCAATGCACGAAATATGTAAGGCAGCCACATGGTCTACGCCTCACACATTTACCAAGCACTACTGTGTAGACGTGCTATCAGCACAACAAGCCACAGTAGGTCAAGCCGTACTAAGAACCTTATTTCAGACTACTTCCACTCCTACAGGCTGAGCCACCGCTTTTGGGGAGATAACTGCTTACTAGTCTATGCACAACATGTGTATCTACAGCGACAGATGCCATCGAACTGAAAATGTCACTTACCCAGTGTACATCTGTTCGTGGCATCAGTCGCTGAAGAGTCACATGTGCCCACCCACCTCCCCAGGAGCCTGTAGCCGTTTGGAAGTTAGCTTCAACTTTGTACATTTGTAAATATATTAAATCTTAAATAGGTACATACTTATTCACTCCATTGCATGGGCACTATTACTAACAAACAACTCCTACCTCACCCTCTGCGGGGAAAACAATCGAAGATGGAGTCGACGCCCATGCGCAATGGAGACAAAGAGGAGGAGTCCCTCGGTCCCGTGACTCGAAAGACTTCTTCGAAGAAAAACAACTTGTAACACTCCGACCCAACACCAGATGGCGGGCTATGCACAACATGTGAATCTTCAGCGACTGATGCCACGAACAGATGTACACTGGGTAAGTGACATTTTCATTTCTTAACTTATTTATAGAACCACAAGATTCAATTTGCAAGTAAGTACATTCAGTGAAAGGTACTTTGCATAGGTATACTCGGGACTTTGAATGGAATCAACAATATACACAGTTTTTCTTAAAATGGCAAAAAGCTATTTTAAAAGTGGACACAGTGCAATTTTCAACAGTTCCTGGGCGAAGAAAGTACAGTACAGTTTTGGAGGTAAGTAACCAACTTACAGATTCAGTCTCTGGGGCATAGGTAGCCCACCATTGGGGGTTCAAGATAACCCCAAACACCCAGCACCAAACCACAAGGCCGGTTAAGTGCAGAGGTCAAACAGGAGCCAAAATAACATGGGCCCCTATGGAGACAGGGGGTACTCCGGTTCTGGCCTGTGTTGTCAGAGGGCAGACCAGGAGGGTTTAGAGGAGCACTGGGGGGGCCAAGTAGCCACAAAAACCACACCCTCAGGGGCCTGGGCGTGGCCGGGTGCAGGGTGCAAACAGGTGTCGGGTTCCCAATGGAACTCAATGGTGGGGCCCCAGGGGTCACTTAGGCGCTGCAGGCAAGGCACAGGGGGCTCCTCTGGCAAGCCACCAACTGGAGAGGGATGAGGCCCAACTGCTTGTCATTGCTGCACCGGTGGTCGGTTTCTCTCGAGTCTGGGGGCTGCGGCTGCAGTGCTTCTCCAGGCGTTGTATATCTTCGTCCCGGTCAGTGGGGTCCTCGGGATTCCCTCTAGAGACATTGTCGTGGAGAGGTCAGCCCAGGGTGGACACTTGGTCAGAATCGCCTCAGGATCCTCTCTGGATAGTTGGGCCACCTGGACCCAGGCCGTGGGCGTCGGGTGTAGGGTGGGTTTGGACTCACACTTCGGATTGAGGTGGGAGTCCCTTGGAAGTAGTTTCCTGTTCTTCTTGTTGGACAGGTCTGCTGTCCACAGGAGTTTCTTGGTCCTCGGTGATGCAGGCAGGCCTTGGAGGCTTTTCAAGGGTCGCTGGTCCTGCAGAACGTGTAACTTTTCTTTTGCAGGGTCTTTGAAGCTGGAGATGGGCCGGTAGGGCTCGGGCCTAGTCATTTGTTGTCTCCTTTTCTTCTCTGCGGAGCTTTCAGCTCAGCAATTCTTCTTCTTTACTTGAGGTCATCAGGAATCTGACTAGCTTGGTTCAGGGAGCCCTTAAATTCAAGATTTAGGGGCGTTTTAGGGGTCAGAGGGCAGTAGCCAATGACTACTGTCTCTGCGGGTGGCTTCACCTTCCTTGTGTCCACTCCCTTTGGGGAGAGGGACACATTGCTATCCTTATTGGTCCCTGTCATCCAAACCAAGATGAAGGATTCTGCAGGGAGGGAGTAATTTCGGCTCTGGACACCTTAGGGGTGGTCCCAGCTGAAGTGGTCACTCCTCCTTATTTTTCTTAAGTTTTCTGCCTAATTGGCCGCCCAAAGAGGGGGTTTGTCCAGGGGTGGGCATCTCCACTAACTGGAGTGCCCTGGGGAACTGTAACACAAGCTCTAAGCCTTTGAGGCTCACCACCAGGTGTTACAGTTCCTGCAGGGGGGAGGTGTGAAGCTCCACCCAGAGCAGGCTTTGTTTCAGGCCCCAGAGAGCACAAAGGCTCTCCCTTCAGGGGGTCAGAAACTCATCTCTTAGTGACAGGCTGGCACAGACCAGTCAGTCCTACCCTAGAGGATTGGGTAAAATACAGGGAGAATCTCTAAGATGCCCTTTGTAGGCATTTTTTAATAAATCCAACACTGGCATCAGTGTGGGTTTATTGTTCTGAGACGTTTGATACCAAACTTCTCAGTATTCAGCGTAGCCATCATGGAACTGTGGAGTTCGTTTTCACAAACTCCCAGACCATATACTTAATATGGCCACACTGTACATGCAATGTCTAAGAATGGACTTAGACACTGTAGGGGCATATTGCTCATGCAGCTATGCCCTCACCTGTGATATAGTGCACCCTGCCTTAGGGCTGAAAGGCCTGCTAGAGGGGTGACTTAACTATGCCACAGGCAGTATTTTGTGGGCATGGTACCCTGAGGGGGATTGTAGGAAGTTGGCTCTGTATGTGCTATTTCAAAGTAAGGAATAGCATGCACAGAGTCCAAGGGTTCCCCTTAGAGGTAAAATAGTGGTAAAAAGAGATAATACTAATACTCTATTTTGTGGTAGTGTGGTCGAGCAGTAGGCTTATCCAAGGAGTAGTGTTAAGCATTTGTTGTACATACACATAGACAATAAATGAGGTACACACACTCAGAGACAAATCCAGCCAATAGGTTTTGTTATAGAAAAATATCTTTTCTTAGTTTATTTTAAGAACCACAGGTTCAAATTTAACATGTAATATCTTGTTTGAAAGGTATTGCAGGTAAGTACATTAGGAACTTTGAATCAATTCAATTGCATGTATACTTTTCAAGTTATTCACAAATAGCTATTTCAAAAGTGGACACAGTGCAATTTTCACAGTTCCTGGGGGAGGTAAGTTTTTGTTAGTTTTACCAGGTAAGTAAGACACTTACAGGGTTCAATTCTTGGTCCAAGGTAGCCCACCGTTTGGGGTTCAGAGCAACCCCAAAGTCACCACACCAGCAGCTCAGGGCCGGTCAGGTGCAGAGTTCCAAGTGGTGCCCAAAACGCATAGGCTAGAATGGAGAGAAGGGGGTGCCCCGGTTCCGGTCTGCTTGCAGGTAAGTACCCGCGTCTTCGGAGGGCAGACCAGGGGGGTTTTGTAGGGCACCGGGGGGGACACAAGCCCACACAGAAATTTCACCCTCAGCAGCGCAGGGGCGGCCGGGTGCAGTGTAGAAACAAGCGTCGGGTTTGCAATGTTAGTCTATGAGAGATCAACGGATCTCTTCAGCGCTGCAGGCAGGCAAGGGGGGGCTTCCTCGGGGAAACCTCCACTTGGGCAAGGGAGAGGGACTCCTGGGGGTCACTTCTCCAGTGAAAGTCCGGTCCTTCAGGTCCTGGGGGCTGCGGGTGCAGGGTCTTTTCCAGGCGTCGGGACTTAGGTTTCAGAGAGTCGCGGTCAGGGGAAGCCTCGGGATTCCCTCTGCAGGCGGCGCTGTGGGGGCTCAGGGGGGACAGGTTTTGGTACTCACAGTCGGAGAGTAGTCCGGGGGTCCTCCCTGAGGTGTTGGTTCTCCACCAGCCGAGTCGGGGTCGCCGGGTGCAGTGTTGCAAGTCTCACGCTTCTTGCGGGGAGTTGCAGGGTTCTTTAAAGCTGTTTCTTGAAACAAAGTTGCAGTCTTTTTGGAGCAGGTCCGCTGTCCTCGGGAGTTTCTGGTCGTCGTCGAAGCAGGGCAGTCCTCAGAGGATTCAGAGGTCGCTGGTCCCTTTGGAAGGCGTCGCTGGAGCAGAGTTCTTTGGAAGGCAGGAGACAGGCCGGTGAGTTTCTGGAGCCAAGGCAGTTGTTGTCTTCTGGTCTTCCTCTGCAGGGGTTTTCAGCTGGGCAGTCCTTCTTCTTGTTGTCGCAGGAATCTAATTTTCTAGGGTTCAGGGTAGCCCTTAAATACTAAATTTAAGGGCGTGTTTAGGTCTGGGGGGTTAGTAGCCAATGGCTACTAGCCCTGAGGGTGGGTACACCCTCTTTGTGCCTCCTCCCAAGGGGAGGGGGTCACATTCCTATCCCTATTGGGGGAATCCTCCTTCTACAAGATGGAGGATTTCTAAAAGTCAGAGTCACCTCAGCTCAGGACACCTTAGGGGCTGTCCTGACTGGCCAGTGACTCCTCCTTGTTTTTCTCATTATCTCTCCTGGACTTGCCGCCAAAAGTGGGGGCTGGGTCCAGGAGGCGGGCATCTCCACTAGCTGGAGTGCCCTGGGGCATTGTAACACGAAGCTTGAGCCTTTGAAGCTCACTGCTAGGTGTTACAGTTCCTGCAGGGGGGAGGTGTGAAGCACCTCCACCCAGAGCAGGCTTTGTTTCTGTCCTCAGAGAGCACAACGGCTCTCACCGCATGAGGTCAGACACTCGTCTCTCAGCAGCAGGCTGGCACAGACCAGTCAGTCCTGCACTGAACAATTGGGTAAAATACAGGGGGTATCTCTAAGATGCCCTCTGTGTGCATTTTTTAATAAATCCAACACTGGCATCAGTGTGGGTTTATTAGTCTGAGAAGTTTGATACTAAACTTCCCAGTATTCAGTGTAGCCATTATGGAGCTGTGGAGTTCGTTTTTGACAGACTCCCAGCCCATATACTCTTATGGCTACCCTGCACTTACAATGTCTAAGGTTTTGCTTAGACACTGTAGGGGCATAGTGCTCATGCACATATGCCCTCACCTGTGGTATAGTGCACCCTGCCTTAGGGCTGTAAGGCCTACTAGAGGGGTGACTTACCTATGCCACAGGCAGTGGGAGGTTGGCATGGCACCCTGAGGGGAGTGCCATGTCGACTTAGTCATTTTCTCCCCATCAGCACACACAAGCTGGCAAGCAGTGTGTCTGTGCTGAGTGAGGGGTCCCTAGGGTGGCATAAGACCTGCTGCAGCCCTTAGAGACCTTCCCTGGCATCAGGGCCCTTGGTACCAGGGGTACCAGTTACAAGGGACTTACCTAGGTGCCAGGGTTGTGCCAATTGTGGAAACAATGGTACATTTTAGGTGAAAGAACACTGGTGCTGGGGCCTGGTTAGCAGGGTCCCAGCACACTTCAGTCAAGTCAGCATCAGTATCAGGCAAAAAGTGGGGGGTAACTGCAACAGGGAGCCATTTCTTTACACAAGCCCCCCCCAGCCCACAGGCCAGGAGACTCAGCCAAAGCTGGGAGAGTCTTCCTAGTCTGTCAGGCGAGGAAGAGTAGAGGAAATAGGCTGGTTTGTTGCAGGGCCTACTCTGCCTTACATCCTCCTGTTCAGGTCATTCCCTCTGGGGAACTGACCCACTTCCACAGTGATAGGACCTAGTCTGAACTGCCTCTTGTCTGTGCTTTTTATGTCTTCACCCATTCTCTCTATTTTGGGGTTAGAGGTATCTACCTCTGCTAATCTTATCTTAGCCAGGGTCACCCCTAGCTTACCCAAAGAGGTTACCCAGAGCTGGAGTAACCCCACCATGACCAACAGGGTCAGGGGGCCTAACTTGTTATTTGGCATGGGGTCAGACCACCATGCCAAGGATAGTGGAGCCATAAAGGCTAACACCCAGCAGAGGCCACTGACAGCTGTCAGTGCCCAGAACCACACCTTTAGCTCTTCACCTACAAGGGAAGGGGCTAAGTTACAGGCTTCTTTGGGTTCAGGGTGCCTGTCTGCTGTATTAGAGTGGGGGGTTACCACATCTTGTAGTAAGCACCCTTCTTCCACTCTTTCTTCTGTTAGCTGAGGAGCCACCCACTCAGGCTTAACAGTTGCCTGACTAGCCAGGATTTCTTGTGGGTCAGGTTGGACTTTATCAGAGCCACTTTTGGAGTTCTCCTCTACTGGAGCAGAATCTCCTTGGCTTGCTGGAACCTTGGCTAAAGGTTGTCCACCTTTCCTACTCTGTTTCCTTTTCTTTTTCTTCTGGGGCCTACTTGCATTTACTGCAGGGGCAGGCACTCCAGAATCCTTGGGAGAGGACTGGCACTGGACCAGTTCCTCTCTTGGGCTCTGACTAACCTCTGAGTAGTCATTTCCAAGGAGACAATCAAGGGGGAGGTCTGTACTGACTACCACCCTTCTCCAGCTAAAAGTCCCACCCACTTCTATGGGCACAAAAGCCACAGGCCTATCAGTGACCCTGTCTGGGCTAACTCTTACTCTGGCCATCTCACCTGGGATGTACTGGTTTGAGAACACCAGCCTGTCATGCACAATAGTGTGACTGGCACAAGTGTCTCTCAGGGCAGTGGCTGGGATTCCATTCACCAGTAGGTGGTGGAAGTGTCTACTTCCCTCTGGAATCTCCAACTCACCTGTTGGGCCCTTTTTCCAGTTGAAGGCTATGAAGACCTCCTCATCTGAGGAGTCATCCCCAATGGCTACACTGGTCACCCCTGGGATTTTGCTAGGGGGTTTGTTTTGGGGACAAGAAGTGTCCTTGGTGTGGTGCCCTGTCTGTTTACAGTTATGGCACCATGCCTTAGTGGCATCCCAGCTCTTACCCTGGTACCCACCTTTGTTTTGGGTTGTGTCTCTGGGCCCACCCACCTGGTCTGGTTTTTGGGGGCCTTCAGGGGACTCTTTTTCTTTGTTTCTAGTGTCACCCACTTTCTCCTGGGGAGGCTTTGTAACCCCTTTCTTTTGGTCACCCCCAGTGGAAGTTTTGGTTACCCTAGTCTTGACCCAGTGGTCTGCCTTCTTTCCCAATTCTTGGGGAGAAATTGGACCTAGGTCTACCAGATACTGATGCAACTTTTCATTGAAGCAGTTACTTAAAATGTGTTCTTTCATAAACAAATTATAAAGCCCAACATAGTCATACACTTCATTTCCAATTACCCAACCATCCAGTGTTTTCACTGAGTAGTCAACATAATCAACCCAGGTCTGGCTCGAGGATTTTTGAGCCCCCCTGAATCTAATCCTATACTCCTCAGTGGAGAATCCAAAGCCCTCAATCAGGGTACCCTTCATGAGGTCATAAGATTCTGCATCTTTTCCAGAGAGTGTGAGGAGTCTATCCCTACACTTTCCTGTGAACATTTCCCAAAGGAGAGCACCCCAGTGAGATTTGTTCACTTTTCTGGTTACACAAGCCCTCTCAAAAGCTGTGAACCATTTGGTGATGTCATCACCATCTTCATATTTTGTTACAATCCCTTTAGGGATTTTCAACATGTCAGGAGAATCTCTGACCCTATTTATGTTGCTGCCACCATTGATGGGTCCTAGGCCCATCTCTTGTCTTTCCCTTTCTATGGCTAGGATCTGTTTTTCCAAAGCCAATCTTTTGGCCATCCTGGCTAACTGGATGTCCTCTTCACTGGAGTTACCTTCAGTGATTTCAGAGAGGCTGGACCCTCCTGTGAGGGAGCCAGCATTTCTGACTACTATTTTTGGAGTCCGGGTTTGAGAGACCCTGTTCTCCCTAAATAGGACTGGTAGGGGGGAATTTTCCTCCAAGTCACTATCTTCATCCTCTGTGTTGCCATCCTCAGAGGGGTTGGCTTTTTCAAACTCTGCCAAAAGCTCCTGGAGCTGTACTTTGGTAGGTTTGGAGCCCATTGCTATTTTCTTTAGTTTACAGAGTGACCTTAGCTCTCTCATCTGTAGATGGAGGTAAGGTGTGGTGTCGAGTTCCACCACATTCACATCTGTGCTAGACATTTTGCTTCTAAAAGTTGGAATACTTTTTAAGAATCTAAAACTGGTTCTAGAATCTAATTCAAACTTTTAACAAACTTTTAAACTCTAAAAGAAATGCTAACAGGGACTAACACAAGGCCCTAGCAGGACTTTAAAGAATTTAGAAAACTTTTCAAATTGCAAAAATCAATTTCTAATGACAATTTTGGAATTTGTCGTGTGATCAGGTATTGGCTGAGTAGTCCAGCAAATGCAAAGTCTTGTACCCCACCGCTGATCCACCAATGTAGGAAGTTGGCTCTGTATGTGCTATTTCAAAGTAATGAATAGCATGCACAGAGTCCAAGGGTTCCCCTTAGAGGTAAAATAGTGGTAAAAAGAGATAATACTAATGCTCTATTTTGTGGTAGTGTGGTCGAGCAGTAGGCTTATCCAAGGAGTAGTGTTAAGCATTTGTTGTACATACACATAGACAATAAATGAGGTACACACACTCAGAGACAAATCCAGCCAATAGGTTTTGTTATAGAAAAATATCTTTTCTTAGTTTATTTTAAGAACCACAGGTTCAAATTTAACATGTAATATCTTGTTTGAAAGGTATTGCAGGTAAGTACATTAGGAACTTTGAATCAATTCAATTGCATGTATACTTTTCAAGTTATTCACAAATAGCTATTTCAAAAGTGGACACAGTGCAATTTTCACAGTTCCTGGGGGAGGTAAGTTTTTGTTAGTTTTACCAGGTAAGTAAGACACTTACAGGGTTCAATTCTTGGTCCAAGGTAGCCCACCGTTTGGGGTTCAGAGCAACCCCAAAGTCACCACACCAGCAGCTCAGGGCCGGTCAGGTGCAGAGTTCCAAGTGGTGCCCAAAACGCATAGGCTAGAATGGAGAGAAGGGGGTGCCCCGGTTCCGGTCTGCTTGCAGGTAAGTACCCGCGTCTTCGGAGGGCAGACCAGGGGGGTTTTGTAGGGCACCGGGGGGGACACAAGCCCACACAGAAATTTCACCCTCAGCAGCGCGGGGGCGGCCGGGTGCAGTGTAGAAACAAGCGTCAGGTTTGCAATGTTAGTCTATGAGAGATCAACGGATCTCTTCAGCGCTGCAGGCAGGCAAGGGGGGGCTTCCTCGGGGAAACCTCCACTTGGGCAAGGGAGAGGGACTCCTGGGGGTCACTTCTCCAGTGAAAGTCCGGTCCTTCAGGTCCTGGGGGCTGCGGGTGCAGGGTCTTTTCCAGGCGTCGGGACTTAGGTTTCAGAGAGTCGCGGTCAGGGGAAGCCTCGGGATTCCCTCTGCAGGCGGCGCTGTGGGGGCTCAGGGGGGACAGGTTTTGGTACTCACAGTCGGAGAGTAGTCCGGGGGTCCTCCCTGAGGTGTTGGTTCTCCACCAGCCGAGTCGGGGTCGCCGGGTGCAGTGTTGCAAGTCTCACGCTTCTTGCGGGGAGTTGCAGGGTTCTTTAAAGCTGTTTCTTGAAACAAAGTTGCAGTCTTTTTGGAGCAGGTCCGCTGTCCTCGGGAGTTTCTGGTCGTCGTCGAAGCAGGGCAGTCCTCAGAGGATTCAGAGGTCGCTGGTCCCTTTGGAAGGCGTCGCTGGAGCAGAGTTCTTTGGAAGGCAGGAGACAGGCCGGTGAGTTTCTGGAGTCAAGGCAGTTGTTGTCTTCTGGTCTTCCTCTGCAGGGGTTTTCAGCTGGGCAGTCCTTCTTCTTGTTGTCGCAGGAATCTAATTTTCTAGGGTTCAGGGTAGCCCTTAAATACTAAATTTAAGGGCGTGTTTAGGTCTGGGGGGTTAGTAGCCAATGGCTACTAGCCCTGAGGGTGGGTACACCCTCTTTGTGCCTCCTCCCAAGGGGAGGGGGTCACATTCCTATCCCTATTGGGGGAATCCTCCTTCTACAAGATGGAGGATTTCTAAAAGTCAGAGTCACCTCAGCTCAGGACACCTTAGGGGCTGTCCTGACTGGCCAGTGACTCCTCCTTGTTTTTCTCATTATCTCTCCTGGACTTGCCGCCAAAAGTGGGGGCTGGGTCCAGGAGGCGGGCATCTCCACTAGCTGGAGTGCCCTGGGGCATTGTAACACGAAGCTTGAGCCTTTGAAGCTCACTGCTAGGTGTTACAGTTCCTGCAGGGGGGAGGTGTGAAGCACCTCCACCCAGAGCAGGCTTTGTTTCTGTCCTCAGAGAGCACAACGGCTCTCACCGCATGAGGTCAGACACTCGTCTCTCAGCAGCAGGCTGGCACAGACCAGTCAGTCCTGCACTGAACAATTGGGTAAAATACAGGGGGTATCTCTAAGATGCCCTCTGTGTGCATTTTTTAATAAATCCAACACTGGCATCAGTGTGGGTTTATTAGTCTGAGAAGTTTGATACTAAACTTCCCAGTATTCAGTGTAGCCATTATGGAGCTGTGGAGTTCGTTTTTGACAGACTCCCAGCCCATATACTCTTATGGCTACCCTGCACTTACAATGTCTAAGGTTTTGCTTAGACACTGTAGGGGCATAGTGCTCATGCACATATGCCCTCACCTGTGGTATAGTGCACCCTGCCTTAGGGCTGTAAGGCCTACTAGAGGGGTGACTTACCTATGCCACAGGCAGTGGGAGGTTGGCATGGCACCCTGAGGGGAGTGCCATGTCGACTTAGTCATTTTCTCCCCATCAGCACACACAAGCTGGCAAGCAGTGTGTCTGTGCTGAGTGAGGGGTCCCTAGGGTGGCATAAGACCTGCTGCAGCCCTTAGAGACCTTCCCTGGCATCAGGGCCCTTGGTACCAGGGGTACCAGTTACAAGGGACTTACCTAGGTGCCAGGGTTGTGCCAATTGTGGAAACAATGGTACATTTTAGGTGAAAGAACACTGGTGCTGGGGCCTGGTTAGCAGGGTCCCAGCACACTTCAGTCAAGTCAGCATCAGTATCAGGCAAAAAGTGGGGGTAACTGCAACAGGGAGCCATTTCTTTACAGGGATGCCATGTCGAGACTGCCTTTTTCACCCCTCCAACACATACAATCTGCAGTGGCAGTGTGCGTGTGTTAAGTGAGGGGCTCCCTTAGGGTGGCACAACACATGCTGCAGCCCTCAGGGACTATCCCTGGTCACAGGGCCCTTAGTACCACTGGTACCTTTTACAAGAAACCTATCTGTATGCCAGAGGTATGCCAGTTGTGGAAAGAATGGTACATTTTTAGGGAAAGAACACTGGTGCTGGGGCCTGGTTAGCAGGATCCCAACACACACTCATTCAAGTCAGCATCAAGATCGGGCAAAAAGTGTGGGGTTAACTACAACAAGGGCCATTTTCCTACAGTGTCTACTAGGTAGTTATGATTAGGGGCATGTTATCAGAAGTCTTTGTTGTTAAAACTTGGTTTCAATGTACATTCAAGTATTTTATTGGTTTAGGCCATGCTTTTTTAGAATATTATCCTCTCTTACTTAGTGGGTCTCACCTCTACCTCAATAGTCCTGACATTTCTACAAAATAATAGGAGTAACTTTGATGAAGTCAAACATATTTTAAAATCACAGGAAATATCACACGATTTTCAGACTTTCTCATACAGGTCATCATTTGTGCATTTAAAACATGATGAATCAGCATGTTAATAACCTCCAATTGATGACAAAAACAGGTGATAAATCTTAAACCCAAGAAACCTTAAGGTATGCTAACTTTTAAAATCCCAATACATTACCTAATTTGCATTGCCAGAGTGATTTGTTAATAAAATGACACCGATGTTTGCAGCAGCATCAAGGGGACAGAGGTTGCGATCCTTAAATGATGCCCCTAATTATTGTACATTCTTTGACTGTGATGGCACATACAAGTTCGGTTTGCAACACTTTACTCTAAACTTGGGCATACTTGTGGGCTGTCGGTTTTCCATTGTTAACCTAATCTAGATTTACATGCTGTGCATTATTCTGCCATCTAATAGTTGGAAACTCTGTAAAATTCTGGAACATTTTCTTATAGGCTTCTACCATAGGCAGAGCTGATGATTTCCTGTGACATCAAGCATATGTCCATAATACCCCAATAAGCAGTTCCATCTTCAGATTCTTTCTTCTGCCATTGCCCTCCACAGTACTTTGAGTACTTCGAGAAAATCATAGAAGTAACATCAAAATGTGAGAATGAAAGATGGAAAGGGAACCATAAAATAGCAGAGCTCCATAAATCGAAAATGAACTAGTTGTCTCCGAGAATCAACAACATCACTACAAAAGAGCCAGAGTTGGGCTACGAGTGAACATTGACCATGAGGAAAGGATGACATCGAACCCACATCAAAATATAGATCAAGTCCCAAAGGAAATAGATTTTTCTGGAGGGATTTCAACCACAGGAGGTTGAAGATTGTATATTCTGCGACCAACTGTGATCTTTGGGTCTGTCCGTAACACCAAGGGGAAGATGTAGTGGAAAATACACCCATTCTTTTTTGTCCTAACTGCTACCATAAGCTGGCTATGAAGGGCTCAACGACCATAAGCCTGAAAAGTCTGAAGCTTTCCAGCCTACAGGCAAAGTTTCTCAGATTATGCTATGGCAAAGATGTTTCTTTTAAGGAACTGAGCTTATTTTCGGGGGAGGAGTCTGACCTGGTGAAAGACACCATAGAGACACATGGAGAATATTAAGTTCAAGTTTTGATTCTGTTAGATTTTCAGTACACCATAATACTACCTGAAATATTTTCAATGCGAAGAAGCCTAGCCCTTCAACACTCAGAAAGAAAGCCTCTCAAAGCCAAATGGATAATCAGACTGGAAAAATGTGGGCTTATGCTTGACATCAGTAGTGAGCTTGATGCTCCCTAGGGTCAACACCCACAAGGGAAACGTTTTTGAATTATACTGAGTTTCCAGGTGTTACCACGAGATAGACGAATAATGCAAAGCATGTGATGCTAAAAGTGAGCAACACAGGGCCCAGTGGCCAAGAGCAGAAAATCTGCTGTATAGAAAATAGTGGCTGTATCCTCATAGATAGTACCTTACCTGAGTTGCAGCAAGCCACCCAGCGGTTATTCCAGAAATCAAAATGTGAGAAACTGGACAGTGGGGACGTAGAGGGCACGAGGTGCAGCAGAGAGCTGCAGTAGTTCCATTTACAAGTCTTGGTACTGTTGGAGGAATGGGATGTCTGATTGAAGGACAAAAGAGCAACAAAGGATTCAGGGAGGGAGGCAGCCTAAATCACAAAATATCCAAAACAAACACATAGTACAGCTTAAAACCTCAAAGATATGTGAGGATGAGAAGAAAAAAAGGCTTTTGACATCAAGGTAGAAAATTAAGTGGTAAAGAAAAACATCTTACAACGAGGCATTGCCTTGTTTTCCTATAATTAAACTGTTGGGCGTAAAGTTACTAAGAAACTATAGTGATTAATTGAAGCAAATGGAAAAGGTAAGTCCTTCTTATGTAGAAAGTGCAAAAAGCACAAGAGTATATAGACATGTGAGACTTACACTGTCAGTCTCTGCAGTCTCCTAGGGGTGAAAAAAAGAATATTCCATTTGATAAGGATAGGAGGATGAGACAATGAGAAAATATTGAGGCAGATTCACCTACAAAGGACGTAGTGCCTTATTTATCAAAACCTTAATCCCCAGATGGCACTATTAGTGTATTAAAGAGAGCCACAGAGGCATTGGAGTACAAAAGGCGTTTTAACAGGAGGGAGCCTGTTTTCCAGTTAGAGACATTAAGCCTTGTGCCTAGAAGAATTCAGTGCATTCCTACCCTTGCAGCAGTCTTCTAACAGAGTGTGGAAGTATTTAAAAAAATAGCTTCTTCAGAAATCGCAACTCTCAGTATTGAGAAGAAATACAAGCCATCATCACAACAAGATACAAAGTATATTAGTGCAGCTGGGAAAGTGCAGACTACAACTACACAAGGGCCTCTTCGAGATACCAATAGTAAGTGTATGGAGGCATAAAGCTGTAAAATGAAAACTGTGCCATCTGTAAACTGGTGTATAGTGGCCGCAGATGATTAACTTGACAAATACACTCCTATATAATGGGATAAAATGGATGACACATTGCAATATTTGCCTGAACAGTACCAACAAGAGTTAAGTATCTAGCTTAGTAAGGAACTGATACAGGAACTTGATTAAAATCTGCATTAGATGCTGCAGACTGAGTCGAAATATAACTAACTGGCACAGTATTGCATAGACTATCTGGGTGCATATCTTTGGATTCAAAAATTGAATTCAGGCACATATAATTGATACTCAAGAGAACATTTGTTTGGTCCAGCAGCAGATAGCAAATGAAAAAGCTAACAATACAGTAAACACGTTGTGGACTATGCAGATGAGGGCTTCTTTTCATAGAGAGGTTTCAGTTCACTCAATATGTCAGGGTAGACAGCCTTACAGTACCTCAGAAACAATCCTCAGCATTATCCTTTCAAAATTAGGGAGCGTGGCAGCAAAACATGTCAATCAAAGACCTTTAGGTGGAAAGCGAAAATCATCATAGGGTACTCTTACGGAGAATTGTTATCCCAGTAAATAGCCTTTGTGGCAGGTGTAGCTGTAGACATGCATGCTCTGCATACTCGTGTCATCTAGTGTTGTGCTCATACATGAGCAACTTGTTTTTCTTCAAGGAAGTCTTTCAAGTCATGAGGTATAGTGAATCTTCCTTTGACTGGTAACGTGCACGGACATCAGCTCCACAGTTTTCTTCCATCAGGTTTGGATGTGCTGGGGCTCTGAGTCTACATCACATTGATATCTTCAGCAATGCTTCTTGAGCTCTCTGTTTCGGGTAGCCTTCAGACAATCCTTCCGTGCACCAAGTTCCTTTTGGTTCATATTCCATTGTGGTCTCTAAATCAGATCCACGTCTTTGGGTTCATCAGAGCCCCGTTCTGAGCTTCGCCTCTCTCTTGCCTCTTTTGTTGAGTCACATGCTCAAGAGTGCAAGTACCAAATTGAAAAACATGCCCTTTCACTACTGTCCACAGATGCATTCCAAATACTTTTGGGCAGATCAACATGCATAACCAAGGCTCCTGTACTACTTGCCTTGCCTTCTGCTCCAAAAAGACCATACGGAACTGGTATGATCATCGAATTGCATGATGCACCATGGAGGAACACCGAGACAACCAAACCGCCGACATAATTGAAGAGGAAGAAGCCGAAGATGCCGAAGATGCCAAGGTTGTGCCTTTCAGTCTGGAACTTTATTCCTTCCTTGTACTCTGGGATCCAAGACTCGCAGCCCATACCGGGCCAGCATCAGAAAATGTCTGTTGCAAGTACCAGTTCACACCAAGCCACTCGTCATTCCTAAAGAGCCAGGCGTCAAACCCACATTCGGGGACACAGCCTTACTGTCCACCACTACCTTCTTACCACTGCTTCCTAATCATGGCCTGCACCAACCCAAGGCTTTGGAGCTGATTCTGACCCCAGCCCTATGGGGTCTCGGCACCAGCATGAACACACACTTTGGAGTCCAAACATTGGTCATAGATGACCTCAAAGCTGAAATAGCTCTCTGCACTCACTCAACGATCCACAGCAGACTCCGAAGATTAAAAGTTAACAATTCTTCAATGCTTTCAGAAGGAGCTGGACTCTAGGCAGTACAGACTGTTTATTCATTCCCAGACAGGGAAGATTACTGCAAAGCCTCCACTATAGATGCAGGAGACTCTCCCTCGAACAAGGAAGTTGAAATTTGAGGAATAATTAGCCTTGAAGTCACCTCCAAAGCCTAAGAAGTGCCAAGGTGGGCGCACTAGTCCGCTGCCCTCAAAGCCTGCTCTCCCAGTTCTTCCTCCCCGCCCCCTCCACTTCCGCAGGAGTACACACTTCCTTCACCAGAAGGGTCTGCACATTACTTCTATTGGGAGGGGAGTCCTCAGGCTTTAGATCCAAATGATGGTCCCTTAGATCATTATGCAGTTGACTCTCCAGGTGACAATGACCCAGACCTTCACCCTGCCAAACCTTCCCCTCCAGACGATACTACCTTTTAACACGGGGACTCCATAGAGAGACCACCTTTCATAAGATGAACCTGCACACCATTCCTGGTGGAAACGTCTCCCACATACAGCTTGCCACCCAATTTTGCCTATGCTGAAGGGAATGCTTAAGACTTTAAAGAGCTGGTCAAGATTAAGCTTGTTACCCCGAGGTTTGACAAAAAATGCAAACCTTCCCCCACTGACCCATCCTACATTAGAAGCTAGCTCCGCCCAAACTCCTTGGTGGTGCATGCCACCAATAAACGGGCAAATGCTCCTGGCACTGGGGATGCTCCGCCACCTGAAAAAAGCAAGAAAATTGATGTGGCAGGGAAAGAAGTTGCCTCACAATCTGCAGCTCAGTGGTGCATCACCAACTCCCTTAGGTTGTTGTTGAGATATGATGTGCCCAATGGGACAAAATGAGGTACTATCACCACAGACTCCTCTCTCACAGGCTGGGGGTGCATCCACAGAACATGACTGTCCAAGATTTGTGGATACCCCTACAACAGACCTTCCTCATAAAGTATCTGGAGTTATTGGCAATTCAATTGGCTCTGAAGGCCTTCTTCTGCCACATATATCACAAAACAGCCCTGATCAAAATTGAAAACATGACTGCCATGTTTTACCTGCACAAACAGGGGATCACACATTCTCCAAATCTCCAACACATGCACAAGTCAGAATTGTACCCCAAAGTCCTGCTCCTGTAGTTCCAGCACTGGGGGGTTTCCTGATATAGATATGTTCCGAACCATCAAATACACTTAACATCCAAGCTTCACCTCCAGGTTTCCACACCCTCAGTACATGGATAATGCACTATGGATGATTTGGTCAGCAAGTGCCTATGATTTTCTGCCTTTGCCGCTTCTTCCAAACATGATTCGGTAGCTCTGGAAAACCTTCCTCACCCTCGCCCTATTAGCTCTCTTGTGGGCTAGGGAGTTGGAGTTCAAAACCCTCCTCGAGTTGTCTCTAGTACCTCAAGAGAAGCTCCCCAAAAGCTGGACATTCTCATCCAACACCAGTGTGCACTCAGGCATCCCATCTCTAGGCAGCTAAACCTGGCGATTTGGTGCCCGAGGTCCAAGAGTTTAGTTACCTCAATTTGCCCCCTGAATGTATGTCCATATTCGGAGAGCCTTGCTGTCCCACTACTCGAGCCTGCCATGTCCACTACTGCCTACCCAAACACACTGATCCACTAAAATCAACAGTAAAGGAAATTGTTTGCCACTTGTTACACTTACATCACTCTGACCTGGCTTACACATGCATTTGTTTACATTTGGCAGTAGTGGTGGCCTACGTACAGGACAGAGAAGACTCTTATCTCGTCAGAGTCCTGTCATTAAATGCTTTCATGGAAGGACTCAAGAGGGTTATCCATCCCAGGATACCCCTGATCCACTCCTGGGACCTCAATGTGCTCCTCGCTAGGCTCATGGCACCATCTTTTGAGCCCATTTATTCTTGGCTTCTTTGATTTTTGTCTTGGAAAGTGGCATATTAGTCATAATCACTTCCCTTAGGTATGTGAGAGAGATTCAAGCTCGCACACTGGAAAAGTCTTTTTTTCAAGGTTCATGCTGACAAGTTAGTCCTTAGAACTGACCCACAGTTTCTACCCAAGGTCATTTCTCCTTACCACCTGAACCAGGCAATTGAACTCCCAGTGTTCTTTCTGCACCCGGACTCAGGAGCAGAAAAAGCCCTTCACATGTTAGATGTAAAGAGGACCCTTATGTAATGCATCAATAGGACAAAATAATTTCCAGAACCACAACAATTATTTGTCACTTTCTCTAAACCACACAAAGGCAGTACTATTTCAAAAGCATGGGTAGCCTCTTGGTTAGTGAAGTGCATTCAAACATGCTACGCCGAGGCCAAAAGACGGCCCCCTGCTCCACCACGGCTGCACGCTACAGGTAAGAAAGCAACCCATGTGGCCTTTCTGGGTAACATCCCTTTTCTGTATGGCAGTTTCCTAGTCCAAACCACACACGTTCACCAAATACTACTGTGTGGATATCCTAGCACAACAGCAAGTTCAAGTGGATCAGGAGATTCTGCGTACACCTTTTCAGTCTTCTGCAGCATCCTATGGTTATCTACTGCTTTGGGGAGAACTGCTGTAAATTCAATGCACAGTGTGTATATGTACAGCTACACATGCCGCAAATGGAAAATATTACTTACCCTCTAAGGATCTATTTATGGCACGTGGTGCTGTAGATTCACATGCACTCCTCCGATTCCCCAGAAGCCTTCAGTTGTTGCAGTGGCAGTTGGTGATACACAAAAATGATGGGGCACTATACGAGCAGTTTGTTTATTTTTTTACATAGCACTCTGTGCAAAGTCGACCCAAGGGTATTGCAGAGCTTAATGTAAAAAACGGTTACATTACACTATGTTCGATGGCATCTGTCGCTGTAGATTCACATGTTCTGCATAGCTCGCCATCTGGTGTTGGGTTGGAGTGTTACAAGTTGTTTTTCTTCGAAGAAGTCTTTCGAGTCACGGGACCGAGTGACTCCTCCTTCTGTCTCCATTGCGCATGGGCGTCGACTCCATCTTCGATTGTTTTCTTTCCGCCATCGGGTTCGGACGTGTTCCTGTCGCTCCGAGTTTCGGAACGGAAAGTTAGTAGATTTCGGAAGATTTTCGTCGGTATTGTTGCGTTCGGGATCGGCGTAGTTAGATTCAACACCGCATCGAAGATCGACACGCTCCGGTGCCCTTCGGGGTACTTTTCGATCCCCCGTCGGGGCCTGGTCGGCCCGACCGCGTGTCCAACACCGCCGATGGAACGGACCCCGTTCCGTTTTTGTCCCAAATGCCACAACAAATACCCGTATACAGACCAACATTTGGTCTGTAACCTGTGCCTGTCACCTGAGCACAGTGAGGAGACTTGCGAAGCCTGTCGCGCGTTCCGGTCCCGAAAGACACTCCGGGACCGTCGAGCCAGGAGACTTCAGATGGCGTCCACGCCGACAGCGCACCGAGAGTTCGAGGAACAAGAGGAAGAAGAGACCTTTTCGATCCACGAATCGGACTCCGAGGAATTCGACGATCAAAGAACCGTGAGTAAGACGTCGAAAACAACACATAAGAAAAGTGACAAGGCCCAGGGGACGCCACTGCCACCAGGCCATGGCTCCACCCATAAGTTCGGTGACCGACCATGGGCACCGAAAAAGGCCCAAACAGTGCCAAGATCGTCCGACTCCGGTCGAGACACCGGCACGCAGCCTTCTCGGGATCGAGAAAGTGCTGGAGAGAAGCAACGACACCGAGATAGCGGTGTAGAAACGGCTCGACACCGAGACAGCGGCACCGACGAAGATCGACGCCGAGAGGTTTCGACTCGAAAAAAGCCGAAACAACCCGTAACCGACCCAGGTCCAGGCTTTTATACAGAGGAGCAATCACTGTCCTCTCAGATGCGAAAGCATAGGTTTGAGGAAGAGCTGCAATCCACCGAAGTGGACCATACGCAAAAACGTATTTTCATACAGCAGGGAACAGGAAAAATAAGTACCCTTCCCCCTATTAGGAGAAAAAGGAGACTGGAGTTTCAAACAGACCAGGCGCCACACACAAAGATGGTGAAAAAGGTGACTCCGCCACCCTCTCCTCCACCTGTAATTAACGTCTCACCGACGCAAACTCCGTCACATTCCCCGGCTCACACCACCATGAGCCAAGGTGACCAAGATCAAGACGCTTGGGACTTATATGACGCCCCAGTGTCGGACAACAGTCCGGAGGCATATCCAACAAAGCCCTCACCACCTGAAGACAGCACAGCATATTCTCAAGTGGTGGCTAGAGCAGCAAAATTCCACAACGTAAACCTCCACTCAGAACAAGTCGAGGATGACTTTTTATTCAACACCCTCTCCTCCACCCACAGCTCCTACCAAAGCCTGCCTATGCTGCCAGGTATGCTTCGGCCCGCAAAGGAAATCTTCAAGGAGCCGGTCAAAAGTAGGGCAATAATGCCAAGGGTGGAAAAGAAATATAAAGCACCTCCTACAGACCCTGTTTTCATCACCACACAGCTGCCACCAGATTCCGTCGTAGTGGGAGCAGCTCGGAAAAGAGCCAACTCCCACACATCTGGGGACGCACCACCCCCAGATAAAGAGAGCCGCAAGTTCGATGCAGCTGGGAAAAGGGTCGCAGTACAAGCTGCAAACCAGTGGCGCATCGCTAACTCTCAAGCACTACTTGCGCGCTATGACACAGCCCATTGGGATGAGATGCAACACCTCATCGAGCATCTACCCAAGGAACTTCAAAAAAGGGCAAAGCAGGTGGTTGAGGAAGGACAGAACATATCAAATAACCAGATACGATCTTCTATGGACGCAGCAGACACAGCTGCAAGAACAATTAATACATCTGTGACCATTAGAAGGCACGCATGGCTAAGAACGTCTGGGTTCAAACCAGAGATACAGCAGGCAGTGCTCAATATGCCATTCAACGAAAAACAACTGTTCGGACCAGAAGTGGACACGGCAATCGAAAAACTTAAAAAAGACACTGACACTGCTAAAGCCATGGGTGCACTCTACTCCCCGCAGAGCAGAGGAACGTACAGCACCTTCCGCAAGACACCCTTTAGAGGGGGGTTTCGGGGTTAGGCCACACAAGCCAGCACCTCGCAGGCAACACCGTCCAGCTACCAGGGACAGTACAGGGGAGGCTTTCGGGGCCAATACAGAGGAGGGCAATTCCCTAGGAATAGAGGAAAAGTTCAAAGCCCCAAGACCCCTACAACCAAGCAGTGACTCACATGTCACTCACCCCCTCCACACAACACCAGTGGGGGGAAGAATAGGTCATTATTACAAAGCATGGGAGGAAATAACTAAAGACACTTGGGTCTTAGCAATTATCCAACATGGTTATTGCATAGAATTCCTACAATTCCCTCCAAACATACCACCAAAAGCACAGAAATTGTCAAAACAACATTCCGACCTTCTGGAAATAGAAGTTCAAGCACTATTGCAAAAGAATGCAATCGAATTAGTACCAAACACACAAACAAACACAGGAGTCTATTCACTGTACTTCTTAATACCCAAAAAGGACAAAACACTGAGACCAATCCTAGACCTCAGAATACTAAACACCTACATCAAATCAGACCACTTTCACATGGTCACGCTACAAGAGGTGTTACCATTGCTAAAACTACAGGACTACATGACAACCTTAGACCTCAAAGACGCGTATTTCCATATACCAATACATCCATCTCACAGAAAATACCTACGGTTCGTATTCAAAGGAATACATTACCAATTCAAAGTATTGCCTTTTGGTTTAACAACCGCACCAAGAGTCTTTACAAAATGTCTAGCAGTAGTGGCTGCACACATCAGAAGGCAGCAAATACATGTATTCCCGTATCTAGACGATTGGCTAATCAAAACCAATTCACTAACAAAGTGCTTACAACACACAAATCAAATCATACAAACCCTCTACAAGCTAGGTTTCACCGTCAACTTTGCAAAATCCAACATTTTGCCGTGCAAAATACAACAATACCTGGGAGCCATAATAGACACAACAAAAGGAGTAGCCACTCCAAGTCCACAAAGAATTCAAAATTTCAACAAGATCATACAACGCATGTATCCAACACAAACAATACAAGCAAAGATGATATTACAACTCCTAGGCATGATGTCTTCATGCATAGCCATTGTCTCGAACGCAAGACTACACATGAGGCCCTTACAACAATGCCTAGCATCACAATGGTCACAAGCACAGGGTCACCTTCTAGATCTGGTGTTGATAGACCGCCAAACTTACCTCTCGCTTCTATGGTGGAACAGTATAAATTTAAACAAAGGGCGGCCATTCCAAGACCCAGTGCCACAATACGTAATAACAACAGATGCCTCCATGACAGGGTGGGGAGCACACCTCGATCAACACAGCATACAAGGACAATGGAACGTACATCAAACAAAACTGCATATAAATCACCTAGAAATGCTAGCAGTTTTTCACGCATTGCAGGCTTTCCAACCAATTATAACTCACAAATACATTCTTGTCAAAACAGACAACATGACAACTATGTATTATCTAAACAAACAGGGGGGGACACACTCAACGCAGTTGAGTCTTCTAGCACAGAAAATATGGCGGTGGGCAATTCACAACCACATTCGCCTAATAGCGCAGTTTATTCCAGGGATCCAGAATCAACTTGCAGACAATCTCTCTCGAGATCACCAACAAGTCCACAAATGGGAAATTCACCCCCAAGTTCTAAACACTTACTTCAGACTCTGGGGAACACCTCAAATAGACTTGTTTGCAACAAGAGAGAACGCAAAATGCCAAAACTTCGCATCCAGATACCCACACAGGCAGTCCCAAGCAATGCCCTATGGATGAACTGGTCAGGGATATTTGCCTACGCTTTTCCTCCTCTCCCTCTCCTTCCTTATCTGGTAAACAAATTGAGTCAAAACAAACTCAAACTCATTTTAATAGCACCAACTTGGGCAAGGCAACCCTGGTACACAACACTGCTAGACCTATCAGTAGTACCCCACATCAAATTGCCCAACAGGCCGGATCTGTTAACACAACACAACCAACAGATCAGACATCCAGATCCAGCATCGCTGAATCTAGCAATCTGGCTCCTGAAATCCTAGAATTCAGACACTTACAACTTACCCAAGAATGTATGGAAGTCATAAAGCAAGCCAGAAGGCCGTCCACTAGGCACTGCTATACAAGTAAATGGAAGAGGTTTGTCTGCTACTGCCATCATAATCAGATCCAACCTATACACGCAACTCCAAAGGATGTAGTGGGTTACTTGCTTCACTTACAGAAATCTAGCCTAGCCTTCTCTTCCATTAAAATACACCTTGCGGCAATATCTGCATACCTGCAGACTACCTATTCAACTTCCCTATATAGGATACCAGTCATTAAAGCATTCATGGAAGGGCTTAGAAGAATTATACCACCAAGAACACCACCTGTTCCTTCATGGAACTTAAATGTTGTCTTAACAAGACTCATGGGTCCACCTTTTGAACCCATGCACTCTTGCGAAATACAGTTCCTCACCTGGAAGGTTGCATTTCTCATCGCCATTACATCTCTAAGAAGAGTAAGCGAAATTCAGGCGTTTACAATACAAGAACCTTTTATACAGCTACACAAAAATAAAGTCGTCCTAAGGACTAATCCTAAATTTTTACCAAAGGTTATTTCACCGTTCCACCTAAATCAAACAGTGGAACTACCAGTGTTCTTTCCACAGCCAGATTCCGTAGCTGAGAGGGCACTACATACATTAGATGTCAAAAGAGCATTAATGTACTACATTGACAGAACGAAAAACATCAGAAAGACTAAACAACTATTTATTGCATTCCAAAAACCTCATGCAGGAAACCCAATATCAAAACAAGGTATAGCCAGATGGATAGTTAAATGCATCCAAATCTGCTACCTTAAAGCAAAACGACAACTGCCCATTACACCAAGGGCACACTCAACCAGAAAAAAAGGTGCTACCATGGCCTTTCTAGGAAACATCCCAATGCAAGAAATATGTAAGGCAGCCACATGGTCTACGCCACACACGTTCACCAAGCACTACTGTGTAGACGTGCTATCCGCACAGCAAGCCACAGTAGGTCAAGCCGTGTTAAGAACGTTATTTCAAACCACTTCCATTCCTACAGGCTGAACCACCGCTTTTGGGGAGATAACTGCTTACTAGTCTATGCAGAACATGTGTATCTACAGCGACAGATGCCATCGAACTGAAAATGTCACTTACCCAGTGTACATCTGTTCGTGGCATCAGTCGCTGGAGATTCACATGTGCCCACCCACCTCCCCGGGAGCCTGTAGCAATTCGGAAGTTAGCTTCAACTTTGTATATTTGTGTATATATATTATTTTAACCTTAAATAGGTACATACTTAGTCACTCCATCGCATGGGCACTATTACTACAACACAACTCCTACCTCACCCTCTGCGGGGAAAACAATCGAAGATGGAGTCGACGCCCATGCGCAATGGAGACAGAAGGAGGAGTCACTCGGTCCCGTGACTCGAAAGACTTCTTCGAAGAAAAACAACTTGTAACACTCTGACCCAACACCAGATGGCGAGCTATGCAGAACATGTGAATCTCCAGCGACTGATGCCACGAACAGATGTACACTGGGTAAGTGACATTTTCATTATCAACAAATAAATATAAAGAAAAATGAAATGTTTAACTTACCATAGCAGCTTCCAGCACATCTCAACACATCCTTGATGCTCAGCAGTCTGTGGTACCAAGCGCTAGGTCCCACAGCCAACTCCCTTAACCTATCCAGACCCTGTGCTGCTCTCCATCCAAGTAAGGCAGCTTCGGTTGGAGAGGTTTGAAATGTGCATGTTTGGATGGCCATCACAAGATAGCTGGCCAAACCAACATGCCCACTTCGAACTGAAGTGGCCACTCCTTCCTGCTGCAAAGCTGCAGCAATGGCCCACTGGCTCCACTTCACCCTCACACTCTTTTTGACTGGCAGAGTAAAAAATAAAAATAGTTATAAAATCATTTTATTACCATTTTATTTTTCACACTTGTTGCGGAGTGACACTTCTTATGGAGGAACAGCAGATTTAGATACCTTTCATTTTTAACTTTTTTCTTTCTTTCTTACCTTTTTTCCGTTCATGGTCATCAATGGGCATTTTTATGCTCCATCATCACACACTCTGCAGGAAAACAATCTTATCTATGGAGTTGATGCCCATGCACATTACCAGTCGTAGGAAGAGTCATTTTACCTTGTGACTCGAAAGACTTATTTGAGGAAACACAGGTTGTACATGTCCAAGCCCAACACTAGATGGCAGGAGTATGCAGAGCATGTGAATCGACAGCACTACATGCCACTAACAGATGCTTACAGAGTAAAAAAGAAGCATTTGCCTTCTCATTCATTACCCTGAACATGAAATGCCAGAATACCCCAAATTCTGGCAGTCTACTATGTCAGATAAGACGTCACTAAATCTGTTATAGTTCTGAAATTGCATAGCATTTTTAAAGAAATCACCTACAGTACCACTAAAGAAACTGGCTTTCAAGCCAGAAAAGTAAAAGGTTTGCAACAGGAGGTTCAAGAATTACTTCTAAAAGATGCAATAATGGAAGTGCTAACTCGCAAGATGAAGGCAATGATATATTCAATGCACTTCACAGTTCAAAACAGGATTTGATATTAAGATCAATATAAGATCTATACTTAGAAAACGTACTCATCAAGACACCGAAATTTCAAATGCCAATACTCCAAGAAGTTATAATATCCCCGGAGCACCATTGACCTGAAAGATGCATACTTTCATATACCAATGCACCCTGCATGTTGAAAATGTCTCAGTTTTGTGAGGAACAGTTCTCATTACCAGTCCAATATGGGTCTATTTGGGATGGTGATGGTGTTATACAAAGCTATTGGCACTAGCATCAGCTTATCCTCCGAGGAGGCAGTTCATGTATATCTGTACTTAAATGTTTGGCTTGTCACAGCAAGTTCTTTTCAGCAATGTTAGTGCAGACCTCAAAAAGAAGTGGACCTATTACGTCAGTTGGTGATCACAGTGATTTTGAAAACAAAATCGTCAATGCCACAAATGTGAAATATGTTTCAGAGGGTATTTCTGAACACAGAATTACATATCTCATACAGAAGATGGCACTGGCACTGCTGTAACAAACCCATACCAAATGTCACAGGCTCTGGCAGTGAAAACTGTGACCAAATCACTAGGAATTGTGGCACCATGGAGTCATTTGATCAATAATGCAAAGCTTAACATGAAACCATTTCAAGAATGGTTGAACATTCATTGCCCTCAATTGAAGGATAAAAATTAACGTGGAATGATGCAAACATATAAAAAGGCTGGCACGTCAAGACACCAATAGCAGATGCAATCATTACAACAAATACTTTGCAATTGGATTGGGAAGTACACCTCCACAATCTGAAAGTAAGAAGTTACTGATCAGAACATGATGCAAGGAAGCACATAAATTATCTGGAGTGAAAGATTGTGTTCTTCGTACTGAAGGCTTTCAAGATTCCGATTCAAGGGGAAGTAATACAAATACTCACAGCCAACAACAACAGCAATGTTTTGTCGGAAGAAGCGAGGGGCAACATTTTATACTCACTGTTAAAACCAGTTTAAGAATTCTCTGAGCAGTGAGCCAGGCACTTCCCACGAGTATGAATTGAAACACAACTTGTGGGATGTATATTTAGCACATGAGTAAAACCAAACATAGATTTTTACCTACATTCAAAGGGGAATGCACTTTTGATAAGTTGGTAGGAAAATGTAAATACTCACTTCCTCGGACCACTTATCTAAGTAGGGATTAACAAGCTCCAAATATCTAAATAAAGAGCTCATATTAATAGTGCCGAAATGGGCATACATAGGCCCTCATTCTGACCTTGGCGGGCGGCGGAGGCCGCCCGCCAAAGTCCCGCCGTCAGGTTACCGTTCCGCGGTCGAAAGACCGCGGCGGTAATTCTGACTTTCCCGCTGGGCTGGCGGGCAGTCGCCTTCAGACCGCCAGCCAGCCCAGCGGGAAACAGGCTTCCACGAAGAAGCCGGCTCGGAATCGAGCCGGCGGAGTGGAAGCTGTGCGACAGGTGCAGTTGCACCCGTCGCGTATTTCACTGTCTGCACAGCAGACAGTGAAATACATGTAGGGGCCCTCTTACGGGGGCCCCTGCAATGCCCATGCCAGTGGCATGGGCACTGCAGGGGCCCCCAGGGGCCCCGCGACCCCCCCTACCGCCATCCGGATCTCGGCGGTCCGACCGCCGGGATCTGGATGGCGGTAGGGGGGGTCGGAATCCCCGCGGCGGTGCAGCAAGCTGCGCCGCCGCGGAGGATTCAATGGGGCCGCGGTACACTGGCGGGACCCCGCCAGTGGTGCCGGTCCGACCGCGGCTTTACCGCCGCGGTCGGAATCCCCATTGGAGCACCGCCGGCCTGTCGGCGGTGCTCCCGCGGTCCTCCGCCCTGGCGGTCAAAGACCGCCAGGGTCAGAATGACCACCATAGTCACTAGTGGGCATAGTTACTGTGTCCCATACGAAAGGACACAGTAACTATGTAAAATAAAAAATATATCACCCAGATTCTCAGTGTCTACAACCAGCAGCCTGGATGCTAAGCTCCTATAGTTCAATGTCTAAACTTCTAGGAAAAGAATTGGAAGCCATTAAAGAAGCTAGAAGCCCATCCATAGAAACAGGTTAATGCATCGAAATAGAGCAGATACATAAACCGATGTACAAAAGACAAAAAAAAGTTGAGTACGTTTGTCAACTATTGAAGCATACATGAGGGAAGGGTTGCATCGGGCCTGATTTTCTTGATACCACTTGTAGGAAAGTACCCTCTTTCTTGGCATGGTTTACCCCTATTTTCTGCCTGTTGTCATTTTGTTTGACTGTGTTCATTGGGATCCTGCTAACAATAGTGATTATGCTCTCTCCCTTCTAACTTAGTTACTTTCACCCCATATTTGGCATACTGGTACCTCCATATAAGACCCTAGTGTATGGTACACAGGTACCCAGGGAATTGGGATACCAGGGGATCCCCATGGGCTGCACCATGTATTCTGCCACCCATTGGGAGCCCATGCAAAGTTTTCTGCAGGCCTGCCATTGCAGTCTGCGTGAAAAAGGGCATGCACCCTTTTCACCACAGGTCACTGCAGCAGGTCCCTCACTGTAAGTCACCCCTATGGCAGGCCGTCCTAGCCCAGAGGGCAGGGTGCAAGTACTTGTGTGTGAGAGCACCCCTGCACTAGCAGAGGTGCCCCCATGAACTACAGTGCCATTTTCATGGACTTCGTGAATGTGGGGAGGCCATTTTATGCGTGTGCTGGACATAGGTCACTATCTATGTCCAGCTACATAATGATAACACCGAACCTAGGCATGTTTGGTATCAAACATGTTGGAAGCGTACCTCAGTTCTGTTGCCAGCTCTGGAAGTATGATTCCATGCACTCTGGGAGTTGCTGAGAGGACCCCCAGCATTGCTTCTACCAGCCTTCTAGGTTTTCTGGGCAGCCCAAGCTGCTGCCACTCCTTAGACAGGTTTCTGCCCTTCTGCTGCTTGAACAGCTGAGCTGAAGCCCAAGAAGGCAAAACAAAGGATTTCCTTTGGGAGATAGGGGTAACACCCTCTCCTTTTTGAAATGGGTGTTACATGGCTTGGGAGGGGTAGCCTCCCAAGCCACTGGTGTTGTTTGAAGGGCACATTTGGAGCTCTCCGTGCATAAACCAGTCTACACTGGTTCAGGGACCTCCAGGCCCTGCTCTGGTGCGAAACTGGACAGTGGAAAGGGGAGTGACCACTCTCCTATCCATCACAACACCAGGGGTGATGCCCAGAGCTCCTCCAGAGGGTCCCTTGGCTCTGCCATCTTGAATCCAAGTTTGAAATTGACTTCTGGGAGCGTTTGAGTGTCCAGGCCAGGCAGGTGATGTCAGAGCCCCCTCCTGATAGGTGGTCACCTGGCTTTGTGACCAATCCCCCTTTCAGGGCTATTTAGCGTCTCTCTCTCTTGGGTGGGTCCTTAGATTTGGCTTGCAAGACTCCTGCAGGACTCCTCTGCAACCTCTACTTCAACTTCTAGCTACTAGAACCGCGACTGGACCCTTCAGGAACCGACAATCTGCATCCGTGATGAAGACTCTGCTTGCAACATTGTTTCCATGGCTCCTTCCAGCTTCTTTAACATTTCCCCGGATGTGCATCCTCTGAGGGTTGCAAGTCTTTAACCTGCATGAGAAGGAAGAAGGAATCTCCCTTGGAGTGAAGGTGTCGCTCCCCTGCATCCGCAGGCACCAATTGCAACGATGGCTGGCTGCGTGGAACTCCTCTCATCCTGAGCTGCGTGGATCCTGCATCACTTGTGGTGGTCCAGAGTAGTCCTCTTGGTCCTCTCTGCCAGCTTTCCAACTTTGGTAGAGATAAGCCCTTGCCTTCCCATGCAGGACAGTACCCCCATGCACTGGGTCTCTTGCAACTGTCAAGGCTTGTTTGCATCCTCCAAGGGATTTTCAGGCTTTCAGGAGCCCCAGCCCCCAGCACTCCTTCCTGTGATGCACAGCCCTCTGCGTGGTTCTCCTGCGGTGTAGAACCCTTCTCTAGACGTGCTGCGCGGGCTCTTTTGCGACTCCTGTGTCCCCATCCTGTGGGACACCTGTGGGTGTGGGCTCTGTGTCGCAGAGGGTCCCATGTGACTCTCTCTCCTGAGTTGAGTCCTCCTGGGCCTTGCTGGTCCCCGGCAGCTCCACTTTCTGCCAACCGCAACTTTGGTCTTTGCCAAGGCTTGTTAGTGGAATACTTGCACCAAAACCCGACTGTGATTCTTCTTGCAGCGTGGGAAGTCATCTGCATCCCTCAGGAATTCTTCACCGACTCCAGGGCTGCAGTGCTGACATTCTTCACATCACCGATGACCAACTCCTGCAATCCTACACTGGTGGGTAGGGGCTCCGGCCCCAACTGGACTCTTCTGTGACTTCTGGACTTGGTCCCCTTCTTCCACAGGTCTTCTTCTTCAGGAATCCACTGATGGCTTCTGCGAGTCTTGTCTGGGTGTTGCACTTTCTTCTTTTTCTTCCTTTTGGATGGTTTGGGGAAAATCTAGTAATTTACTCCTTTCCTCCTGGTCGCTAGTGGGGCAGTGTGGTACTTACCTTTGTGGTTTCCTAGTACCCCCAGCTCCCTGTACACATTCCACTTACCTAGGTGGGGGTCCTGTGCTCGCATTCCATTTTTTTAGTATATGGTTTGGGCTCCTCCTAGGGTCACTATTGTCTAACTGCATTTGCACTGTTTTCTATCACTTTCTATGCCTATTGCTGGTAACTAGTGTATATATTTAGTGTGTTACTTACCTCCTATTGGAGGGTTGCCTCTCTAGTACTTTTTGGTATTGTGTCACTAAAATATGGTACCTTTATTTCTGTAACACTGAATGTTTTCTTTCATGTGTGTAAGAGCTGTGTGCCTACAGTGCTCTTGCATGAGCTTTGCATGTCTCCTAGATAGGCCTTGGCTGCTCATCCACAGCTACCTCTAGAGAGCCTGGCTTCTAGACACTGCCTACACTACACTAATAGGGGATACCTGGTATAAGGTGTAAGTACCTTAGGTGCCCACCACACACCAGGCCAGCTTCCTACACCATTGCTTAAAAACAGCTTTTTGGAAGAAGCAAATGGATCATGGCCCCACAGTGAAAACCAGGTCTGCAACATACCTTAAATTGAGTTCTAGCTGGATTAATAAAAATAATTTTGAACCTATGTGTTAATGTTTACATTTGTAACTCTAAAAAGAGCTTTTTAGTAATAATTACATACCTAAGGAGAGAAAATAAATTGCATGTTTACTGCTTGAACAGCATTATGTACGCATTTACAAGAATAAGGTGGACATGCAAAGCTGTTCAGAATTCATATGAATCAATCAATTCAACTTTGAATTCTTTGGATGTTAGGTTGGTCAGTTATGTACGATCTTCAGGGGACTGAAGGTATTACGAAGACAAATCCGTTTTTTGTAGCACATGTCCTCTACATTTTAGGGGTATTTGTTTAGAAAGGGACATTTGCTACACGGATTGTTCAGAGTATACAAATGTATTTCATGCTAGCAGATACTAGACAGTAAGCCAATGGCATGTTTACCTAGGAAAAAGGAAACAGTTTTAGCTTTTATTTGCCAATATTTGTCTAGATGACAAATGAACCTGAGAAGCATGATTATCTACACACACCTTCCCAATGCAAAGCATAATTGTGTAGATATACAAACCCCAAAGACAGCCATAGTGTGTTAAATGGTGTTAAAGTATTTAATTTGTGCAACTATCAGCTTAAACCATTCACCAGAAGCGAATACCACTACAAACTATAGGCATTGGAAATGACTTGTTTGCACAGAAGTGCATCTAAGCAAATATTTGTGCTTCTAAACTATAATCTTTTTAGAGTTCATAATTATTTGTTTCATTCAATCTTCCACACTTCTCCATAGGCTATGAGCGAGGTGGGTGTGTGGCACTGGCTACAGGACGCTCCATGGGCCTCTGGGAGGTGAAAGACTGTGTCACATTCAGGGCCAAGTACATCTGCAGGCAAAACACTGGTCTCCCTGATTTGCCATCCCCTTACCCAACACCTAGCCTCACTGGATCCTGTCCAGAAGACTGGAATTCGGACCCCAGCCTACGTCATTGTTATAAGGTAACAGGGATGATTTTCACACAAAAAAACTAACGGCAGTTGAAAGATTGATTTGCAGCTCTATAGTCTTGGCAGACGTTGTCACATTACATTCACTCTTTTTTTTTTTTGGGCCTTCGGATTTGCCCCATGACTTTGCTATGCACTGATGTCTGTGACAGACCCATATTCGAGAGTGAGTGTAAGATGCAAGCCTCTCATATAGGCAAAGTAGTACTTAGGTGGTTAAAGTAGTGAAGCAGGAAGTGGACATTCTGGGAGTGAAGGTTATTCTTTGGCACTTATGGTGGGCCTAAAACTGGTCCTATATTTGAGTTTTATTATTGATGGGGTAGATGCTGTACAAAGTAAGAAAAGTGGATGAGTGTCTTATTGAACTGGGGCATTGTTTTTCATTTCCATGACATCAGCAGTCACTGACATGGTCAGTTTATTATGCTGTCATGAGTTGTCGGAATAAATTTTGTTTCACAAGACTTTGCATGACTTCTTCTCATTATTATCTCTTTTCTCCCTCCCTCCTTGGCAGGCCTTTCGCTCAGATAACTGGCAGGAGAAGAAGACATGGATTCAGGCACAGCTCTTTTGCCAAGAGCTAGGTGCCAAACTGCTCAGTTTATCCAGTTCTGAGGAGGAGCATTTTGTGGCTCGCATGATGGACAGGATCTATGGGTGAGAATCTTTATTGAGGGATTCAGAAGCTGACAGCTGTTCTGAGGGTCTGCATAGTGGAAGGATCTTTATACAAGGATCTGTGACAGTTCTGGGAGCAAATTCAATTTTAGACTTATTTTTAGATGCTCTGGGCAGTTGAATAAAAGCACAGAAGTCCAGAAGTAAAGTGCATGAAGTTAGCCAACAGTGTGAATAATGACTTAGGACCTAGTGTTGTGTTCTTTCTAGTAAACACTTCCTCCCTCAGCCCCTTTTTACTAGCTAGGTTCTTCTCCCTTGACCTAAATTCACCTCTAGACAATATATTCCTGCTGACCACTTTTTGTTGCATGTGCTGCCATGTTTTCTTTCAAGAATTCTTTGGTTTCTGTATATCTCGGGACTGATCCTTTAGCCTACAGACCTTCAGAACAAAGGCTCCATCTTAGAATGTTTTGTTCCGCCATTAGGTATTGATGTCTGAACTCGAGCTCCAGGACCGTTGACCATTTCTCCATTACTTTCTATTCCAGTTATTGAGTGATGATTCAAATACACCCTCCCATCTCCCCTGAAGAGACATCCTGGTATTGCCAATTAGTCACAATACACAGTACATACTTTAAAGCTCTCTATTTCCTTTACTACACTCCATTTACATTACTCCCATACAAATGAAAAAGCTGAGTTTGACTCTTTTTCCTGGTGTATTGTGGGTTAAGGAAGGATTCATGGCATATCTCAGCACTGAATGTTCCTTTGAAGTTAAGCAACGGGCAAACGTTCATGCCCAACACCAGATGTCAGGAGTATGCAGAGCATGTGTGTAAAGAAATGGCTCCCTGTTGCAGTTACCCCCCACTTTTTGCCTGATACTGATGCTGACTTGACTGAGAAGTGTTCTGGGACCCTGCTAACCAGGCCCCAGCACCAGTGTTCTTTCACCTAAAATGTACCATTGTTTCCACAATTGGCACACCCTGGCATCCAGATAAGTCCCTTGTAACTGGTACCTCTGGTACCAAGGGCCCTGATGCCAGGGAAGGTCTCTAAGGACTGCAGCATGTATTATGCCACCCTAGAGACCCCTCACTCAGCACAGACACACTGCTTACAAGCCTGTGTGTGCTAGTGAGAACAAAATGAGTAAGTCGACATGGCACTCCCCTCAGGGTGCCATGCCAGCCTCTCACTGCCTATGCAGTATATGTAAGACACCCCTCTAGCAGGCCTTACAGCCCTAAGGCAGGGTGCACTATACCATAGGTGAGGGTACCAGTGCATGAGCACTGTGCCCCTACAGTGTCTAAGCAAAACCTTAGACATTGTAAGTGCAGGGTAGCCATAAGAGTATATGGTCTGGGAGTCCATCTTACACGAACTCCACAGCACCATAATGGCTACACTGAAAACTGGGAAGTTTGGTATCAAACTTCTCAGCACAATAAATGCACACTGATGCCAGTGTACATTTTATTGTAAAATACACCACAGAGGGCACCTTAGAGGTGCCCCCTGAAACTTAACCAACTATCTGTGTAGGCTGACTGGTTCCAGCAGCCTGCCACACTAGAGACATGTTGCTGGCCCCATGGGGAGAGTGCCTTTGTCACTCTGAGGCCAGTAACAAAGCCTGCACTGGGTGGAGATGCTAACACCTCCCCCAGGCAGGAACTGTAACACCTGGCGGTGAGCCTCAAAGGCTCACCCCTTTGTCACAGCCCAGCAGGGCACTCCAGCTTAGTGGAGTTGCCCGCCCCCTCCGGCCACGGCCCCCACTTTTGGCGGCAAGGCTGGAGGGAACAAAGAAAGCAACAAGGAGGAGTCACTGGCCAGTCAGGACAGCCCCTAAGGTGTCCTGAGCTGAGGTGACTCTAACTTTTAGAAATCCTCCATCTTGCAGATGGAGGATTCCCCCAATAGGGTTAGGATTGTGACCCCCTCCCCTTGGGAGGAGGCACAAAGAGGGTGTACCCACCCTCAGGGCTAGTAGCCATTGGCTACTAACCCCCCAGACCTAAACACGCCCTTAAATTTAGTATTTAAGGGCTACCCTGCACCCTAAAGAATTAGATTACTGCAACAACAAGAAGAAGGACTGCCTAGCTGAAAACCCCTGCAGAGGAAGACCAGAAGACAACAACTGCCTTGGCTCCAGAAACTCACCGGCCTGTCTCCTGCCTTCCAAAGAACTCTGCTCCAGCGACGCCTTCCAAAGGGACCAGCGACCTCTGAATCCTCTGAGGACTGCCCTGCTTCGACGACGACAAGAAACTCCCGAGGACAGCGGACCTGCTCCAAAAAGACTGCAACTTTGTTTCAAGAAGCAGCTTTAAAGAACCCTGCAACTCCCCGCAAGAGGCGTGAGACTTGCAACACTGCACCCGGCGACCCCGACTCGGCTGGTGGAGAACCAACACCTCAGGGAGGACCCCCGGACTACTCTACGACTGTGAGTACCAAAACCTGTCCCCCCTGAGCCCCCACAGCGCCGCCTGCAGAGGGAATCCCGAGGCTTCCCCTGACCGCGACTCTCTGAAACCTAAGTCCCGACGCCTGGAAAAGACCCTGCACCCGCAGCCCCCAGGACCTGAAGGACCGGACTTTCACTGCAGAAGTGACCCCCAGGAGTCCCTCTCCCTTGCCCAAGTGGAGGTTTCCCCGAGGAAGCCCCCCCTTACCTGCCTGCAGCGCTGAAGAGATCCCTTGATCTCTCATTGACTTACATTGCGAATCCGACGCTTGTTCTAACACTGCACCCGGCCGCCCCCGCGCCGCTGAGGGTGAAATTTCTGTGTGGGCTTGTGTCCCCCCCGGTGCCCTACAAAACCCCCCTGGTCTGCCCTCCGAAGACGCGGGTACTTACCTGCAAGCAGACCGGAACCGGGGCACCCCCTTCTCTCCATTGAAGCCTATGCGTTTTGGGCACCACTTTGAACTCTGCACCTGACCGGCCCTGAGCTGCTGGTGTGGTAACTTTGGGGTTGCTCTGAACCCCCAACGGTGGGCTACCTTGGACCAAGAACTGAACCCTGTAAGTGTCTTACTTACCTGGTAAAACTAACCAAAACTTACCTCCCCCAGGAACTGTGAAAATTGCACTGTGTCCACTTTTAAAGTAGCTATTTGTGAATAACTTGAAAAGTATACATGCAATTGAAATGATTCAAAGTTCCTAATGTACTTACCTGCAATACCTTTCAAACAAGATATTACATGTTAAATTTGAACCTGTGGTTCTTAAAATAAACTAAGAAAATATATTTTTCTATACAAAAACCTGTTGGCCTGGAATTGTCTCTGAGGGTGTGTTCCTCATTTATTGCCTGTGTGTATGTACAACAAATGCTTAACACTACTCCTTTGATAAGCCTACTGCTCGACCACGCTACCACAAAATAGAGCATTAGTATTATCTCTTTTTGCCACTATCTTACCTCTAAGGGGAACTATGGACTCTGTGCATACTATTCCTTACTTTGAAATAGTGCATACAGAGCCAACTTCCTACACCCGAGCTCGGCAGTACTGCTGCCCAAATCCAGCAGTCTTGTTACTATAACGGGAGTCTCTATGACACCCCAAGTGTATTAAAAAAATACATAAAAAATACCTTTATTTACCGTTTAGCTTCCCTATCAAGGATCAGGTTCCTCCTGTCTCTTTAGCTGTCCATACTACCCACAAGCACACCTGTGCCCAGGCCACTTGTGATGCTCCGCCTCCAGACAAAGACAGCAAAAAGATAGATGCAGCAGGTAACAGGAGGGTGGCAGTCAGGGCAGCAACATAGTGGCGTATAGCCACGTCTGTGACACTCCTATGTGTGTAACATACGCCCCAGTTGGAGGAGATTCAGGAACTCCTTCTCCCAGAAAAATAGAAAACATGCGGGGTAAAAAATTGTGCCCAAGAGCAACATTATTTTTAACACCAGTATTCGCTATGTGATCGATCCAGTGGACAGAGCCTCTAGACTCAATGCTCGCATCATCCTCTGTATCTCGGAGCTGGAATGGAATGGCCAGAAGCATCACATCAACCACATGTTTGACAGGGGACAACTTTTGGGGCCACAGGTTGATGGTGTTCTGAAGAAAATAAAGAAAGATACAGAAACAGTAAAATACACGTGAATGCTTCAGACCACGCCATACCTTTGCAAACAGCAGCTTAGGGGATGAAAAACAACATCACCCAGGCAGCTTCACTCCACCCCAGAGTCAGAAGCCGTCCTTTCACTAGCAAGCTGGGTAAGGCTACAACAAAGGTTTCTGCGTGGTAACAACAGTGACTTACCCCACCTCCCTCCTGCTCACATGTCACTATTTCCTCTTCGTTGGGATGAAATCATGTCCGATTTGTTGGTTCTAGTGGTGATCCTGCATTGTTAATACCTTGAACTAAACTCATCCCCTCCAAACATCCCACGCCTTTACATGTACCCTCAGCAAAGAATACCGCTGCTCTCATTCAGGAAGCATTGCATGCTGTCTCACAGGAGTGCATTATAGAGAGAGAGGCCCTGCAGCATCATGGAAGTTGCTTTTACCATTTCCTTCCTCAAAAGTGATGGCTCCCTCCATCTTCTCAACCACTACATCCTACCAGAACATTTTTGCGGTAAAATGCTGCAGAATGTCATCTCCTATTTCAGCAGGGCAACTGCAAAACTGCAGTAGATCTCAAGAATACCTGTTGCCACATACCCATCAACCTTGCTCATCAACGATATGTTTGTTTTGTGGTAAGTGGACAACACTACCAATTTAAAGTACTTCCTTTCGGAGCCACCAAGTCCCCAAGGGTGTTCACAAAGTGCCTGGCAATGGTGGCCACAAATTTGAGAAGGTAGGGCATACATGTCTCTCCCTGTGTTGACAGTTGGCTGATCAAGCGCGGTAGCGGGCTGGGCTTAACATTAAACACTACCAAGCCCTACCTTCCTCCTCTGCAGATTCAACCTATCCTAGGTTCTGGGCTGGTCACAGTCACGGGAAAAGCTTACCCCAACCAATAGAGTTTGGTGGACCACCAGCAGCTGCTACTTCTTTTTCAGCCCAATCGTAACTTACTGTGAAAACTGCTGAATCTTTGAGAACATCTATTGTTGGCACAGGCCACAGCTAACCTCAGCCTTCCCCATGAAAGGGAGGCTTGACCACCCACAACACGGGTCTGTTATGCTGCCAAAATGGAAAGATTTGTTCCACTGTATTTCCAAGAACCTGGGACGCCTAAGCTCTACTGCCCAGGACTTCAGTTTCAGCCAGCATTAGCAAAAAGCAGCATTTACCTACACTGTCATTCGCTTAACACAGCCTATGTGCAGAAATAGGAACATTGATCCCTCTTTAGAATTCTTGTTTTTAAGGCCTTTATGGAGGGTCTCCTGAGGATTAGAACCCGTAGAGTGCCTTCTGCTCTCATGTAAAATCTCAATTATAGTCCTCACGCGGCTAATGGCGCCACCCTTTGAACATCTGCATTAATGCCTCCTTTAGTTCAGTCTGCTGGAAGGGTGACTTTTCTGGGTAGCCATTACATAACTCAGATTCATTAGGGAACTGCAAGCACTCACCCCTAAGGTGCCCTTCATTCAGGTCCACAAAGACAGGGTTTTTCAAAGAGTCAGTCCTAAATTCCTTACTAAGGTGGAGTCACCTTTCCTCCTTAACCAAACCATAGAGCGCTCAGTCTTCATCCAGCAACCTGATTTAGTTAAAAAAAAGGTGCTGCATATATTAGATTTAGATAGAGCTCTTGTGTATTACATTGACATGACCAAGCCTTTCTATAAATCTGATCAGCTCTTTGTTTCCTTTGCAAAACCTCACAGAGGGTAACCTATCTCCAGGTCAAGACAGGCATAGCTAGGCAGATAGTCAAATGTATCCAAACCTATCTGTTTCTCCCACAGTGCACACCACTCATAAAAAGAAGTGAATATGGGCTTCCTAGGATATATTCCACTAACCAATATTTCTAAGGCAGCCACATGATGAACACCACAAACCTTCCCAAGCACCCCTGTATTAGGTGGTAAACAGACCACAAGGGCTAGACGGTGTTAAGGACTTCGTTCAAGACATCTTCATCATCATATTACATCTTCAGCATATTATGCCCAAACCACACAATTAAAAAGGTTGTTGGTATGTATGTGGGCAACCAGGCACTTTTTACCATATTATGTGGGACTACCCTTTAATACAACGTTTCTGGGCAAGGGTGGTGCCATATATGGGGAAGTGACTGGGGGCTCAGGGACCGCATGTGCAAAATGGTTTCTCCCTGTAACATCTGGAGTGCAACGGACCTGAATCGCATGACGCAAATATGGTGGACATTGGGACCAATGGTTGCCACATGTAACATTGCGAGATCATCAGAGCAGCCACCCCGGTTGGGGGAGTGGCAGTGTGACATGGATTGGTGTATGTTGGCCGAGAGGGTGATGTATGGGGTACCCCCTAAAATGGACAACAATTTGGGGGGCAGGAATTCCTACAGAGGCAAAAATATGTGATGATTTTGTTTCTTCTGGGCTGTTAGAGCGGCAGCCAAGGCCCATGTGGGTCCTCCACATATGTTGGCTGTTATGGTGGATGGGAGGGGAGCTCTATGGGAGACACTGGGAGGTGATATGCTTATTCATTCTATTGAAAAGTGCACCGATATGCTATGCACCGGTTTTTTGTTAGTAAATTGTCAATAATCAGAGTTAAAAAAAAATAAATCTTCTGAGACATTTTCATCATCCACACATTAGTCACTGCCACTTGGAGGACAGTGCTTTACATTCTACTTTCAGCATGTGTATCTAGAGCTACCCATACTAAGAACAGAAAATACTACTTTCCCTGCAAGCAACTGTTCATAGATTCACCACAAATGCAAGAAGGTTATAAGTAATTTGTATTTGTAAATTTGCAATGGGTCATGGACAAGATGTATGTGCAAGTGTGTAGTAGGTTGTTGGAGTGATGTTGCTAACTAAAAATGTAATTGTATGTTAAAATGTGTGCTTGAGAATGCACCGCTGCTGCCTGTGGAAGAAGGGCAGCTGTTCCCTCTTGTGGGGACATGCTGCACTGCTGCTGCCACCACCTGTTCTCTGTGTTTTAACTTCATTATTTATATTGCACAGCAATGCCAGAACTCAGCCTCAGGGTGACACTTGCACCATTTGTACCTGTGCTTTACCAATGTTGTTGATTAGGGAAACTTGGTAAACATCCTCAGTAAACAAAAGCCAAAACAACTGTTATTATTAGGTTTTGTTAAATTCTGCTACTTCATTTTTAGGTCTTGTCTACAAACAGTCTTTAGCTATTGGTTGTAGAAGCGTACGTTTAGAATGCCAGTACGCTACAGTAAGCTTTGGGTCACCCCCTTGCTTCCATTGCTCACTTCAGGAAATTAGGTTTTTCTTTTTCTTGGAACACTGCTTGGGTTTGCATTTTTTTTTTGCTCTCCCTTCCATATACTGCTCCCTCCCACATCCCTACATTACGCTGTTCCATATTGCTCCTCACCCCCCCTCAGTTCACCATCAAGCACAGCAACAGGTATATTTTTCCCAGGTTTGACTTTAGAGCAGCCTTCATATGGCGAGTTTTCTTATGTCTCCTATCTTCCACATGTTGCTTGAAAACCCAGGTCTAGGCACACATAAACTGCAATTATGGAGCTAAGGGATGGGTAAGCTGCTGCAGTCACTCAGCCTATATTTGAGGCAGAAGGGTACCTAGGCTGGCTAGAGTAAAAGAATGTTCAATGTCATGTGTGGCTGTAGATACACATGCTTTGCATAAGTCCGCCATCTAGTGTTGGGCTCTGAGTGTTGCAGGTTGTTTTTTTTCGAATAATCTTTTTGATTTATGAGATCGAGTGACTCCGCTTCTCGGTGATACTGCACATGGGCATCGAGTCCTTTGTTAGATTGTTTTACCTCCGCCGTCAGGTTCAGACATGTTTCCTCTCACTCCGGTATTCCTCGGCTCATTCTGTCCCAAACTCTTCACTTTCGTCTTACTTTCAGCGACGGTATAGTATTTCAATCGCGTTTTCCAAACTTGATGCACTGTAACTGAATTCCTGCGTTGGGAGACTGTTCACCGCCCTTCGGGGTGTCGACGCCCTTCTTGGGCCTACTCCTTCATGTGCTGTCGGAATATGCAGGGCTGATGGAACGGACTCCATTTAGGTTCTGTCCTCAATGCCATTCCAAATTTCCACACACCGATCAACACCTGGTGTGTAACTTGTGCTTGTCCCCGGAACATAAAGAACAGAACTGCGATTCCTGTAGGTCTTTTCGATCTAAGAAGACACTCCGGGACCGAAGAGCGCATTGGTTGAAGATGGCATTGAAGACAATGGCTGACACTCCCACCATTTTTGGATAGGAGCATGCACTGGAGGAAAATGGACATTAGGCAGCCCTCTCTATTCAAGATTCCGAGTAATCTGACATTGAGAGTCAGCCGCTCACCACAGCACAACATGTAAGTACACCAGCCCCAACTTCCCATCTAAAGACTTTGAAAAAAACATCTAAACTGGTCGTCGGTCCACCACTGCCTTCGGGCCATGGCCGAAAGTTACATTGGGATGCCCAGCTCTCCCGTTAGGCACTGAAAATTGCCAAGGCCGGCATGTGTTCGGCATCAAATACAGACTCAACAGCATCCCACACAGTCTTGGGATCGAGTTGAATTTTCGATCTAAGCCTTTTGGCTTTGAGAAAGAAGCCTTTGAAATCAGTTTCAGAGCTGACACCCTCCGTTCGACAAAAAGCTTCCATTATGAAAACTTCGGAACTGAGGATGATGGCTTCGAAAGACCCCACTCTTTCATCTGGAGCAGCTTCACCAGTAGAGCCAATTCTGAAAGTAATGGGCCCTTGTCAGCGCCAGCTCTACATACAAAAGGGAACAGGGAAAATAATTCCTTCTCCCCTTTGTTCCAATTAAAAGGAGACTTACTTTTTAAGAGACATTGGACACTGCTCATCCGCCTAAAAAAATTGTCTCCAAGAACAAAAACAATGCTCCAATTCACACTCAGCCATCTTCACCTCCATTCTCCTGTACTTCCTCTTACTCCTCCACCACCACAATCTCCTGTATCTTTCATTGAGCCACACTTTTCTCCACAAGGGTCACCACCACCTCATGGAGATAATGTAGGTTGAATTCCAAAGGATGTAGATCCATGAGATTGATATGAGCCAGATCCCATACTCCATAATGACCCGATTTGTACCCAGCAAGGCCTTCACATCCTGAAGAAGCAACAGCATACAATCAGGTTATTGCATGGAAAGCTGCATACCTTAATGTACACATGAACACTGACCCGATTGAAGAGGATTTCGTCTTTGATACATTGACCAACATTCACAAAGAGTCAGTTCCTGCCTGTGTTGTAAGGTATGCTTAGACATGCCACAGACATCTTTAAAGAAACTGTTAGGGCAAGGGTTGTTACCACAAGGGTCCACAAAAAGTACAACGCAGCACCATCAGACCCTATATTTATCAGATCACTAGTACCTCCTGACTCTATAGTTGTAAGCACAGCACGGAAATGTGCTAATAATCAATCCACAGGAGATGCTCTGCTTCCTGATAAGGAGAGCAAAACACTTGATGCAGCAGGGAAAACAGTAGCTGCACAGGCTGCTAATCATTGGTGAATTGCTAATTCACAGGCACTTCTGGCAAGATATGATAGGGCCCACTGGGACGAGATGGAAGAGCTGCTTCAGTAACTTCCAGAGGAATGTCGGAAATGGGGACTGGAGATAGTCTCCGAAGGTCAAGCCATCTCTAACAACTCCATTAGATGTGCCACTTATCCAGCGGATACCGCGGCACGTGGTATAAACACCAGTGTTATTATGAGAAGGCATGCTTGGCTGAAATGCTCGGGCTTCAAGCCAGAAATACAACAGGCTGTTCTCAACATGCCTTTTGATAAAGAACGCTTGTTTGGTCCAGAAGTTGACACCACCATAGACAAGCTGAAAAAAAGATTCAGAGACAGCTAAAGCTATGGGAGCCCTACTCACTACACCATGTAGGGTTAATTTTCGTAGGCCACAATGTAGGGGAGGTTTCAAAACATCATCTACTGAGCCTTCCACCTCCCAGACCAAACAGGAAACACACTTTTACAACAGAGGTTCCTTCAGAGGCCTTACAGGGCCACAAATAAAGGCACAGGTAAGGCATCTAACTCTAGAGGTTCTGCCTCAAGCACACGCCAGTGACTGCTTACAGATTTCTCCAGTATACACCTCTCCAGTAGAGGCGAAGACTGGCAAATTTCTATCCCCAGTGGTCCAATATCGCCACAGGTCAATGGGTTCTATCAGTTATCCAACATGGTTACTGTCTAGAACCTGACTCCACCAAGTATTTCCCCTCGTGCTCACTAACGTTCACATGATCATCACATTCTTTTGAAAGAAGTGGTACCATCCCTTCTTCTCAAAGGGGCTATAGAACCAGTTTCCCTGTCTCAAAAAGGGTTAGGAGATTATTCCCTATACGTTCTTATCCCAAAGAAAGATTGGCCACTAAAACCAATTCTGGATTTCCGACGTATCAACCTATACATCCTCTCAGAGCATTTCCATATGGTCACTCTGCAAGATGTTGTTCCCTTATTACAGCAAGGCCACTTCATGACAGCCTTAGATCTCAAAGATGCTTATTTTCACATTCCCATACATCCAGCACATCGCAATACCTCAGATCTGTCATTGCGGGAAAACACTATCAATTCAAGGTCTTACCATCTGGGGTAAAAACCGCTCCTAGGGTATTCACAAAATGTCTAGCAGTAGTTGCTGCATTCCTCAGAAGACAACATATTCATGTCTTCCCGTACTTGGACAACTGGCTCATCAAAGCCAATACCATCCAACAATGTCAGAATCATACTCAGTACACAGTAGACCTTCTACACACTCTAAGATTTACGATCAACTTTCTCAAATCCCATCTCCAACCCTCACAGATACAGCCTTATCTGGGAGCAATTCCCAATTCTCACTCAGGGCTGGCATATCGAAACCTAGCCCATATTCAAGCTTTCCAAACTCTTCTGTCTCAATCACAGGAGAACCACACTTACACAGTGATGCAGCTATTAGGGATGATGGCTTCCTGCATTGCCATTGTAGGAAGTTGGCTCTATATGTGCTATTTCAAAGTAAGGAATAGCATGCACAGAGTCCAAGGGTTCCCCTTAGAGGTAAGATAGTGGCAAAAAGAGATAATACTAATGCTCTATTTTGTGGTAGTGTGGTCGAGCAGTAGGCTTATCCAAGGAGTAGTGTTAAGCATTTGTTGTACATACACATAGACAATAAATGAGGTACACACACTCAGAGACAAATCCAGCCAATAGGTTTTGTTATAGAAAAATATCTTTTCTTAGTTTATTTTAAGAACCACAGGTTCAAATTCTACATGTAATATCTCATTCGAAAGGTATTGCAGGTAAGTACTTTAGGAACTTCAAATCATAAAAATTGCATGTATACTTTACAAGTTATTGACAAATAGCTGTTTTAAAAGTGGACACTTAGTGCAATTTTCACAGTTCCTGGGGGAGGTAAGTTTTTGTTAGTTTTACCAGGTAAGTAAGACACTTACAGGGTTCAGTTCTTGGTCCAAGGTAGCCCACCGTTGGGGGTTCAGAGCAACCCCAAAGTCACCACACCAGCAGCTCAGTGCCGGTCAGGTGCAGAGTTCAAAGTGGTGCCCAAAACACATAGGCTAGAATGGAGAGAAGGGGGTGCCCCGGTTCCGGTCTGCTTGCAGGTAAGTACCCGCGTCTTCGGAGGGCAGACCAGGGGGGTTTTGTAGGGCACCGGGGGGGACACAAGCCCACACAGAAATTTCACCCTCAGCAGCGCGGGGGCGGCCGGGTGCAGTGTAGAAACAGGCGTCGGGTTCGCAATGTTAGTCTATGAGAGATCTCGGGATCTCTTCAGCGCTGCAGGCAGGCAAGGGGGGGATTCCTCGGGGAAACCTCCACTTGGGCAAGGGAGAGGGACTCCTGGGGGTCACTTCTCCAGTGAAAGTCCGGTCCTTCAGGTCCTGGGGGCTGCGGGTGCAGGGTCTCTCCCAGGCGTCGGGACTTTAGGTTCAAAGAGTCGCGGTCAGGGGAAGCCTCGGGATTCCCTCTGCAGGCGGCGCTGTGGGGGCTCAGGGGGGACAGGTTTTGGTACTCACAGTATCAGAGTAGTCCTGGGGTCCCTCCTGAGGTGTCGGATCTCCACCAGCCGAGTCGGGGTCGCCGGGTGCAGTGTTGCAAGTCTCACGCTTCTTGCGGGGAGCTTGCAGGGTTCTTTAAAGCTGCTGGAAACAAAGTTGCAGCTTTTCTTGGAGCAGGTCCGCTGTCCTCGGGAGTTTCTTGTCTTTTCGAAGCAGGGGCAGTCCTCAGAGGATGTCGAGGTCGCTGGTCCCTTTGGAAGGCGTCGCTGGAGCAGGATCTTTGGAAGGCAGGAGACAGGCCGGTGAGTTTCTGGAGCCAAGGCAGTTGTCGTCTTCTGGTCTTCCGCTGCAGGGGTTTTCAGCTGGGCAGTCCTTCTTCTTGTAGTTGCAGGAATCTAATTTTCTAGGGTTCAGGGTAGCCCTTAAATACTAAATTTAAGGGCGTGTTTAGGTCTGGGGGGTTAGTAGCCAATGGCTACTAGCCCTGAGGGTGGGTACACCCTCTTTGTGCCTCCTCCCAAGGGGAGGGGGTCACAATCCTAACCCTATTGGGGGACTCCTCCATCTGCAAGATGGAGGATTTCTAAAAGTTAGAGTCACTTCAGTTCAGGACACCTTAGGGGCTGTCCTGACTGGCCAGTGACTCCTCCTTGTTTTTCTCATTATTTTCTCCGGCCTTGCCGCCAAAAGTGGGGCCTGGCCGGAGGGGGCGGGCAACTCCACTAGCTGGAGTGTCCTGCTGGGTTGGCACAAAGGAGGTGAGCCTTTGAGGCTCACCGCCAGGTGTAACAATTCCTGCCTGGGGGAGGTGTTAGCATCTCCACCCAGTGCAGGCTTTGTTACTGGCCTCAGAGTGACAAAGGCACTCTCCCCATGGGGCCAGCAACATGTCTCGGTTTGTGGCAGGCTGCTAAAACTAGTCAGCCTACACAGATAGTCGGTTAAGTTTCAGGGGGCACCTCTAAGGTGCCCTCTGGGGTGTATTTTACAATAAAATGTACACTGGCATCAGTGTGCATTTATTGTGCTGAGAAGTTTGATACCAAACTTCCCAGTTTTCAGTGTAGCCATTATGGTGCTGTGGAGTTCGTGTTTGACAAACTCCCAGACCATATACTCTTATGGCTACCCTGCACTTACAATGTCTAAGGTTTTGTTTAGACACTGTAGGGGTACCATGCTCATGCACTGGTACCCTCACCTATGGTATAGTGCACCCTGCCTTAGGGCTGTAAGGCCTGCTAGAGGGGTGTCTTACCTATACGGCATAGGCAGTGAGAGGCTGGCATGGCACCCTGAGGGGGGTGCCATGTCGACTTACTCGTTTTGTCCTCACTAGCACACACAAGCTGGCAAGCAGGGTGTCTGTGCTGAGTGAGAGGTCTCCAGGGTGGCATAAGACATGCTGCAGCCCTTAGAGACCTTCCTTGGCATCAGGGCCCTTGGTACTAGAAGTACCAGTTACAAGGGACTTATCTGGATGCCAGGGTCTGCCAATTGTGGATACAAAAGTACAGGTTAGGGAAAGAACACTGGTGCTGGGGCCTGGTTAGCAGGCCTCAGCACACTTTCAATTGTAAACATAGCATCAGCAAAGGCAAAAAGTCAGGGGGCAACCATGCCAAGTAGGCATTTCCTTACACAACCCCCCCCCCAAACGAAAGAGGATGAGACTAACCTTTCCCAAGAGAGTCTTCATTTTCTAAGTGGAAGAACCTGGAAAGGCCATCTGCATTGGCATGGGCAGTCCCAGGTCTGTGTTCCACTATAAAGTCCATTCCCTGTAGGGAGATGGACCACCTCAACAGTTTAGGATTTTCACCTTTCATTTGCATCAGCCATTTGAGAGGTCTGTGGTCAGTTTGAACTAGGAAGTGAGTCCCAAAGAGGTATGGTCTCAGCTTCTTCAGGGACCAAACCACAGCAAAGGCCTCCCTCTCAATGGCACTCCAACGCTGCTCCCTGGGGAGTAACCTCCTGCTAATGAAAGCAACAGGCTGGTCAAGGCCATCATCATTTGTTTGGGACAAAACTGCCCCTATCCCATGTTCAGAGGCATCAGTCTGCACAATGAACTGCTTAGAATAATCTGGAGCTTTTAGAACTGGTGCTGAGCACATTGCTTGTTTCAGGGTGTCAAAGGCCTGTTGGCATTCCACAGTCCAGTTCACTTTCTTGGGCATTTTCTTGGAGGTGAGTTCAGTGAGGGCTGTCACAATGGATCCATATCCCTTCACAAACCTCCTGTAATACCCAGTCAAGCCAAGGAATGCCCTGACTTGAGTCTGGGTTTTTGGAGCTACCCAGTCCAGAATAGTCTGGATCTTGGGTTGGAGTGGCTGAACTTGGCCTCCACCTACAAGGTGTCCCAAGTAAACCACAGTTCCCTGCCCTATCTGGCATTTGGATGCCTTGATAGAGAGGCCTGCAGATTGCAGAGCCTTCAAAACCTTCTTCAGGTGGACCAGGTGATCCTGCCAGGTGGAGCTAAAGACAGCAATATCATCAAGATAAGCTGTGCTAAAGGACTCCAAGCCAGCAAGGACTTGATTCACCAACCTTTGGAAGGTGGCAGGGGCATTCTTTAAACCAAAGGGCATAACAGTAAACTGATAATGCCCATCAGGTGTGGAGAATGCTGTTTTCTCTTTTGCTCCAGGTGCCATTTTTATTTGCCAGTACCCTGCTGTCAAGTCAAAGGTACTTAAGAATTTGGCAGCACCTAATTTGTCTATGAGCTCATCAGCTCTTGGAATTGGATGAGCATCTGTCTTGGTGACAGAATTGAGCCCTCTGTAGTCCACACAAAACCTCATCTCTTTCTTTCCATCTTTGGTGTGAGGTTTGGGGACTAAGACCACTGGGCTAGCCCAGGGGCTGTCAGAGCGCTCAATTACTCCCAATTCCAGCATCTTGTGGACTTCCACCTTGATGCTTTCTTTAACATGGTCAGATTGTCTAAAGATTTTGTTCTTGACAGGCATGCTGTCTCCTGTGTCCACATCATGGGTACACAGGTGTGTCTGACCAGGGGTTAAGGAGAAGAGTTCAGGAAACTGTTGTAGGACTCTCCTACAATCAGCTTGCTGTTGGCCAGAGAGGGTGTCTGAGTAGATCACTCCATCTACTGTGCCATCTTTTGGGTCTGATGACAGAAGATCAGGGAGAGGTTCACTCTCTGCCTCCTGATCCTCATCTGTTACCATCAACAGATTGACATCAGCCCGGTCATGGAAGAGTTTAAGGCGGTTCACATGGATCACCCTCTTGGGGCTCCTGCTTGTGCCCAGGTCCACCAGGTAGGTGACCTGACTCTTCCTTTCTAGTACTGGGTAAGGGCCACTCCATTTGTCCTGGAGTGCCCTGGGAGCCACAGGCTCCAGAACCCAGACTTTCTGCCCTGGTTGGAACTCAACCAGTGCAGCCTTTTGGTCATACCAAAACTTCTGGAGCTGTTGGCTGGCCTCAAGGTTTTTGGTTGCCTTTTCCATGTACTCTGCCATTCTAGAGCGAAGGCCAAGTACATAGTCCACTATGTCCTGTTTAGGCTCATGGAGAGGTCTCTCCCAGCCTTCTTTAACAAGGGCAAGTGGTCCCCTTACAGGATGACCAAACAGAAGTTCAAAGGGTGAGAATCCTACTCCCTTCTGTGGCACCTCTCTGTAAGCGAAAAGCAGGCATGGCAAGAGGACATCCCATCTCCTTTTGAGTTTTTCTGGGAGCCCCATGATCATGCCCTTTAATGTCTTGTTGAATCTCTCAACTAAGCCATTAGTTTGTGGATGGTATGGTGTAGTGAATTTATAAGTCACCCCACACTCATTCCACATGTGCTTTAGGTATGCTGACATGAAGTTGGTACCTCTGTCAGACACCACCTCCTTAGGGAAACCCACTCTGGTAAAGATACCAATGAGGGCCTTGGCTACTGCAGGGGCAGTAGTCGACCTAAGGGGAATAGCTTCAGGATACCTGGTAGCATGATCCACTACTACCAGGATATACATATTTCCTGAGGCTGTGGGAGGTTCCAGTGGACCAACTATGTCCACACCCACTCTTTCAAAGGGAACCCCCACCACTGGAAGTGGAATGAGGGGGGCCTTTGGATGTCCACCTGTCTTACCACTGGCTTGACAGGTGGGGCAGGAGAGGCAAAACTCCTTAACCATGTTGGACATATTGGGCCAGTAGAAGTGGTTGACTAACCTCTCCCACGTCTTGGTTTGTCCCAAATGTCCAGCAAGGGGAATGTCATGGGCCAATGTTAGGATGAACTTCCTGAACAGCTGAGGCACTACCACTCTCCTAGTGGCACCAGGTTTGGGGTCTCTGGCCTCAGTGTACAGGAGTCCATCTTCCCAATAGACCCTATGCGTTCCATTTTTCTTGCCTTTGGACTCTTCAGCAGCTTGCTGCCTAAGGCCTTCAAGAGAGGGACAGGTTTCTTGTCCCTTACACAGCTCCTCCCTTGAGGGTCCCCCTGGTCCTAAGAGCTCAACCTGATAAGGTTCAAGCTCCAAAGGCTCAGTTCCCTCAGAGGGCAGAACTTCTTCCTGAGAAGAGAGGTTCCCTTTCTTTTGCTGTGTTGTAGTTGGTTTCCCAACTGACTTTCCTGTTCTCTTGGTAGGCTGGGCCATTCTTCCAGACTCCAGCTCTACTTGTTCACCCTGTGCCTTGCATTGTGCTCTTGTTTTCACACACACCAGTTCAGGGATACCCAGCATTGCTGCATGGGTTTTTAGTTCTACCTCAGCCCATGCTGAGGACTCCAGGTCATTTCCAAGCAGACAGTCCACTGGGATATTTGAGGAGACCACCACCTGTTTCAGGCCATTGACCCCTCCCCATTCTAAAGTAACCATTGCCATGGGATGTACTTTTCTCTGATTGTCAGCGTTGGTGACTGTGTAAGTTTTTCCAGTCAGGTATTGGCCAGGGGAAACCAGTTTCTCTGTCACCATGGTGACACTGGCACCTGTATCCCTCAGGCCCTCTATTCTAGTCCCATTAATTAAGAGTTGCTGTCTGTATTTTTGCATGTTAGGCGGCCAGACAGCTAGTGTGGCTAAATCCACCCCACCCTCAGAAACTAGAATAGCTTCAGTGTGGACCCTGATTTGCTCTGGGCACACTGTTGATCCCACTTGGAGACTAGCCATACCAGTGTTACCTGGATGGGAGTTTGGAGTGGAACCTTTCTTGGGACAGGCCTTGTCTCCAGTTTGGTGTCCATGCTGTTTACAGCTATGACACCAGGCCTTTTTGGGATCAAAGTTTTTACCCTTGTACCCATTGTTTTGTGAAGAGGCTCTGGGCCCACCCTCCTGTGCAGGTTTTTGGGGGCCTGTAGAAGACTCTTTACTATTTTTAGTTTTGGCTGTCTCATCACCCTTCCCCTGGGGAGTCTTTGTGACCCCTTTCTTTTGGTCACCCCCTGTTGAAGTCTTGGACACCCTTGTCTTGACCCAATGGTCCGCCTTCTTTCCCAATTCTTGGGGAGAAATTGGTCCTAGGTCTACCAGATGCTGATGCAGTTTATCATTGAAACAATTACTTAACAGGTGTTCTTTCACAAATAAATTGTACAGCCCATCATAATTACTTACACCACTGCCTTGAATCCAACCATCTAGTGTTTTCACTGAGTAGTCAACAAAGTCAACCCAGGTCTGGCTCGAGGATTTTTGAGCCCCCCTGAATCTAATCCTGTACTCCTCAGTGGAGAATCCAAAGCCCTCAATCAGGGTACCCTTCATGAGGTCATAAGATTCTGCATCTTTTCCAGAGAGTGTGAGGAGTCTATCCCTACACTTTCCAGTGAACATTTCCCAAAGGAGAGCACCCCAGTGAGATCTGTTCACTTTTCTGGTTACACAAGCCCTCTCAAAAGCTGTGAACCACTTGGTGATGTCATCACCATCTTCAAATTTTGTCACAATCCCTTTGGGGATTTTTAACATGTCAGGAGAATCTCTGACCCTATTTATATTGCTGCCACCATTGATGGGTCCTAGGCCCATCTCTTGTCTTTCCCTTTCTATGGCTAGGAGCTGTCTCTCTAAAGCCAATCTTTTGGCCATCCTGGCTAACAGGAGGTCATCTTCACTGAGAGCATCCTCAGTGATTTCAGAAATGTGGGACCCTCCTGTGAGGGACTCACTATTTCTGACTAACACAGTTGGAGACAGGACTTGAGGGGTCCTGTTCTCCCTATTTAGGACTGGAGGAGGGACATTGGCCTCCAAGTCACTAATTTCTTCCTCTGTGATGTCATCATCAGAGGGGTTGGCTTTTTCAAACTCTGCCAACAGCTCCTGGAGCTGAATTTTGGTAGGTCTGGAGCCAATGGTTATTTTTTTGATATTACAGAGAGACCTTAGCTCCCTCATCTTAAGATGGAGGTAAGGTGTGGTGTCGAGTTCCACCACATTCATCTCTGTATCAGACATTATTTTGCTAAAAGTTGGAAGACTTTTTAAAGAATCTAAAACTGTTTCTAGAATCTAATTTCAAACCTTTAACAAACTTTTAAACTCTAAAAGACAATGCTAAACAGGGACTTAACACACAAGGCCCTAGCAGGACTTTTAAGAAGAATTTAGAAAAATTTTAAATTGCAAAAATGAATTTCTAATGACAATTTTGGAATTTGTTGTGTGATCAGGTATTGGCTGAGTAGTCCAGCAAATGCAAAGTCTTGTACCCCACCGCTGATCCACCAATGTAGGAAGTTGGCTCTGTATGTGCTATTTCAAAGTAAGGAATAGCATGCACAGAGTCCAAGGGTTCCCCTTAGAGGTAAGATAGTGGCAAAAAGAGATAATACTAATGCTCTATTTTGTGGTAGTGTGGTCGAGCAGTAGGCTTATCCAAGGAGTAGTGTTAAGCATTTGTTGTACATACACATAGACAATAAATGAGGTACACACACTCAGAGACAAATCCAGCCAATAGGTTTTGTTATAGAAAAATATCTTTTCTTAGTTTATTTTAAGAACCACAGGTTCAAATTCTACATGTAATATCTCATTCGAAAGGTATTGCAGGTAAGTACTTTAGGAACTTCAAATCATAAAAATTGCATGTATACTTTACAAGTTATTGACAAATAGCTGTTTTAAAAGTGGACACTTAGTGCAATTTTCACAGTTCCTGGGGGAGGTAAGTTTTTGTTAGTTTTACCAGGTAAGTAAGACACTTACAGGGTTCAGTTCTTGGTCCAAGGTAGCCCACCGTTGGGGGTTCAGAGCAACCCCAAAGTCACCACACCAGCAGCTCAGTGCCGGTCAGGTGCAGAGTTCAAAGTGGTGCCCAAAACACATAGGCTAGAATGGAGAGAAGGGGGTGCCCCGGTTCCGGTCTGCTTGCAGGTAAGTACCCGCGTCTTCGGAGGGCAGACCAGGGGGGTTTTGTAGGGCACCGGGGGGGACACAAGCCCACACAGAAATTTCACCCTCAGCAGCGCGGGGGCGGCCGGGTGCAGTGTAGAAACAGGCGTCGGGTTCGCAATGTTAGTCTATGAGAGATCTCGGGATCTCTTCAGCGCTGCAGGCAGGCAAGGGGGGGATTCCTCGGGGAAACCTCCACTTGGGCAAGGGAGAGGGACTCCTGGGGGTCACTTCTCCAGTGAAAGTCCGGTCCTTCAGGTCCTGGGGGCTGCGGGTGCAGGGTCTCTCCCAGGCGTCGGGACTTTAGGTTCAAAGAGTCGCGGTCAGGGGAAGCCTCGGGATTCCCTCTGCAGGCGGCGCTGTGGGGGCTCAGGGGGGACAGGTTTTGGTACTCACAGTATCAGAGTAGTCCTGGGGTCCCTCCTGAGGTGTCGGATCTCCACCAGCCGAGTCGGGGTCGCCGGGTGCAGTGTTGCAAGTCTCACGCTTCTTGCGGGGAGCTTGCAGGGTTCTTTAAAGCTGCTGGAAACAAAGTTGCAGCTTTTCTTGGAGCAGGTCCGCTGTCCTCGGGAGTTTCTTGTCTTTTCGAAGCAGGGGCAGTCCTCAGAGGATGTCGAGGTCGCTGGTCCCTTTGGAAGGCGTCGCTGGAGCAGGATCTTTGGAAGGCAGGAGACAGGCCGGTGAGTTTCTGGAGCCAAGGCAGTTGTCGTCTTCTGGTCTTCCGCTGCAGGGGTTTTCAGCTGGGCAGTCCTTCTTCTTGTAGTTGCAGGAATCTAATTTTCTAGGGTTCAGGGTAGCCCTTAAATACTAAATTTAAGGGCGTGTTTAGGTCTGGGGGGTTAGTAGCCAATGGCTACTAGCCCTGAGGGTGGGTACACCCTCTTTGTGCCTCCTCCCAAGGGGAGGGGGTCACAATCCTAACCCTATTGGGGGACTCCTCCATCTGCAAGATGGAGGATTTCTAAAAGTTAGAGTCACTTCAGTTCAGGACACCTTAGGGGCTGTCCTGACTGGCCAGTGACTCCTCCTTGTTTTTCTCATTATTTTCTCCGGCCTTGCCGCCAAAAGTGGGGCCTGGCCGGAGGGGGCGGGCAACTCCACTAGCTGGAGTGTCCTGCTGGGTTGGCACAAAGGAGGTGAGCCTTTGAGGCTCACCGCCAGGTGTGACAATTCCTGCCTGGGGGAGGTGTTAGCATCTCCACCCAGTGCAGGCTTTGTTACTGGCCTCAGAGTGACAAAGGCACTCTCCCCATGGGGCCAGCAACATGTCTCGGTTTGTGGCAGGCTGCTAAAACTAGTCAGCCTACACAGATAGTCGGTTAAGTTTCAGGGGGCACCTCTAAGGTGCCCTCTGGGGTGTATTTTACAATAAAATGTACACTGGCATCAGTGTGCATTTATTGTGCTGAGAAGTTTGATACCAAACTTCCCAGTTTTCAGTGTAGCCATTATGGTGCTGTGGAGTTCGTGTTTGACAAACTCCCAGACCATATACTCTTATGGCTACCCTGCACTTACAATGTCTAAGGTTTTGTTTAGACACTGTAGGGGTACCATGCTCATGCACTGGTACCCTCACCTATGGTATAGTGCACCCTGCCTTAGGGCTGTAAGGCCTGCTAGAGGGGTGTCTTACCTATACTGCATAGGCAGTGAGAGGCTGGCATGGCACCCTGAGGGGGGTGCCATGTCGACTTACTCGTTTTGTCCTCACTAGCACACACAAGCTGGCAAGCAGGGTGTCTGTGCTGAGTGAGAGGTCTCCAGGGTGGCATAAGACATGCTGCAGCCCTTAGAGACCTTCCTTGGCATCAGGGCCCTTGGTACTAGAAGTACCAGTTACAAGGGACTTATCTGGATGCCAGGGTCTGCCAATTGTGGGTACAAAAGTACAGGTTAGGGAAAGAACACTGGTGCTGGGGCCTGGTTAGCAGGCCTCAGCACACTTTCAATTGTAAACATAGCATCAGCAAAGGCAAAAAGTCAGGGGGCAACCATGCCAAGGAGGCATTTCCTTACAGCCATCATTCCTCATGCCAGAATACACGTGTCCATTATAGCAGTGTCTATCTCAACAGTTGTCTCAGTCAGAGGGTTATCTCCAGGAACTCACCACTCTCTGCAATGGCGGAATCCCACCAAACTTTCCAAGGGGCAGTCCTTTCAAGACCCTGTGCCTGAGATCACTTTCACTACAGTTGTATCACAGATAGGTTGGGGATCTCACCTCAACAACCTTACAATACAAGGCAGATGCAATCCTATTCAACAAACTTATCACATCAAGTACTTGGAGTTACTAACAGTCTTTCTAGCGCTCAAAGCATTTCTGCCACAACTGTCTCACAAGGTGGTTCTATTCTGTACAGACAACATGACAACCATGTATTATCTGCAGAAACAGGGGAGGACAAACTTGTCTCACTTGTCCCTTCTTACTCAGACAATTTGGAAATGGGTAATTCACCATCACATTCACTTACTGGCAAAATATCTCCAAGGAATGGACAACCAGTTTGCAGACCTCCTAAGCAGGATGCAGCAACAAGTCTATGAATGGAAACTCCACCCACAAGTACTTCACCAATGCTTTCACCTGTGGGGAACACCAGAAATAGACCCCTTTACCACCACACAAAATTAAAAATGCCAAACCTTACGTCCAGATACCCAAACCCTCAGTCCAAGGGCAATGCTCTATGGATGAATTGGTCAGTGATATTTGCTTACGCTTTTCCACCTCTCCCACTCATTCCATTTCTGGTTAGCAAACTAAGACAAATATCGCTTACCATGATCCTTGTAGCTCCCACATGGGTACGTCAGCCTTGGTACACAACACTGTTGGATCTGTCTGTGGTTCCCCACCAGAATCTCCCCAATAGATCAGACCGTCTGACTCGAAAACGAGGTCAAATCAGACATTCAGACCCCAAAACACTCAATCTTGCGATATGGCTCCTGGAGTCATAGAGTTTGGCTATTTACAACTCCCTTCTGAATGTATGGACATTCTTAGAGCACGTGAACCTTCAACTAGACAGTGTTATGCTGCAAAATGGAAACATTTTGTTTGCTACTGTCACCCTAAACACATTGATCCACTCAAAGCATGAGTACAAAATATTGTTTGTTACCTGCTACATTTACAAAAGGCAAACTTAGCATACTCATCTATTAGACTTCATTTAGCAGCTATAGCTGCTTACCTCCAAGATAGACTACATATTTCTTTATTCTGAATTCCAGTAATCGAAGCCTTTATGGAAGGCCTTAAAAGAGTAATTCCACCCAGGGTTCCTCCAGCTCAAATATGGAACCTTAATGTTGTCCTTACCAGACTCATGGGTCTACCCTTTGAACCCATGCACTCTTGCTCTTTGCAATTTCTTTCATGGAAAGTTGCCTTTTTAATGGCTATCACTTCCCTAAGACGTGCTAGTGAAATACAAGCATTCGAAGAACTTTTGTTCCAAGATAGAGTAGTCCTTAGGATAAACCCTAAGTTTCTTCCAAAAGTAGTTTCACCATTTCACATTAACCAGTCCGTTGAGTTATCTGTTTTTTCCCACAGCCAGACTCAGTGGCTGAAAGAGCTCTGCACACACTAGATGTTAAAAAAGCTCTTTTAGTATTACATTGAGAGGACTAAAAGTTTTAGAACATCTAAACAGCTCTTTGTAGCATTTTCAATGCCTCACACAGGCAATCCAATTTAAAAAACCGGGAGAGCTAGATAGTCAAGTGTTTTCAGACTTGTTATTTAAAAGCTGAAAGACAATTACCTACAGCTCCTAGAGCACATTCTGCCAGACAAAAGGTGATTCTATGGCTTTTTTAGGAAACATTCCAATAGCAGATATTTGTAAATATGCTACTTGGTCTACACCACACACATTCATTAAGCACTATTGTAGATGTTTTAGCTTGCCAACAAGCAAATGTTGGCCGGGCAGTGCTCAGGACACTTTTTTCAGGCTGTTCCAATTCCTACAGGCTAGCTACAGCTTACTTGGAGGGGACTGCTTTACAGTCTATGCAAAGCATGTCTATCTACAGCCACACATGCCACTGAACGGAAAATGTTACTTATGCAACAGACATCTGTTTGTGGCATGTAGTGCTGTAGATTCACATTTGCCCTCTCTCCTCCCCGGAAGCCTGTGGTCATTGTAGTAGAATTATTTAACAAATATTGTACATATGTATATAGATGGATTCCTTTGTTTGATTGTTTTCTTTTAGCCATCGGGTTCGGATGTGTTCCCTCTCGCTCTGGTACTTTCGGTTCGGTACTATCAGAACTTCTCTTTCCTTTATCTTAAAGTCTGTATAGTTTTCGAATGCAGCTTCTGACTACACTCGATCCGATTGTAGTGTCTAGTTTGATTAAATGCCCTCTCGGGTGCCCGCGCGCTTCTCGGGCCTCTTCGGGTCTACTGCGTCACAGGCTCATGGATCGGACTACTTTCCAATTCTGTCCTTAGTGCGACGCCAAGTTCCCCTACATCAACCAGCATTCGGTGTGCAACCTCTGCCTTTCTCCAGACCACCAAGAAGAGTCCTGAGAGGCGTGTCAGTCCTTTCGATCAAAGAAGGCCTTACGCGATCAAAGAGCAAGGCGGTTGGACATGGTGTCGAAGTCCACAGAGCAAAAACCCTACATTTTTGGTGAGGAACAGGCACAGACAGCAGTCTCCATTTGAGACTGACTCCGACTGAGATTCAGATGAGGACAGCCAGGTACCCCCTGCGGCGCAGTATGTGAGCACACCAGCCCCTTCCCAACAAACTAAAAAAAATCACAGAAGGCCTTGGGTATACTACTGCTTGCTAGCCATGGTTCGACCCGAAAACAAGTTGTTGACCGACCCTCGGGTTCGATGCCGAAAAAGGCCAAGACTCACTCCCAACAACAGACTGTCACACCTGTTTTGGTGTCTAGTTGAAAGATAGAAGTTTCCACTTCGGAACCGAGTCGGCTTCATACTACATCAGAGTCGAAACATCCACGCTCCTCTTCGGAGTCGAAACATCGAAGCCCATCTTTGGGGCTGAAAACACTTTTTCCTACTGCTCAGACCACTTTTTTGGCCCGTATGAAGCATACTGCCACCAAGGTTTCAGAGCATTCATTAGGAGGCAGAAAACAGGTTTCATCTTCAGAACAGGAGGGAAATGAGACGGATATTAGACCCATTTGTAAGGAAATGCCTCCTTGGCATGGTTACCCCCTGACTTTTTGCCTTTGCTGATGCTATGTTTTGAATTGAAAGTGTGCTGAGGCCTGCTAACCAGGCCCCAGCACCAGTGTTCTTTCCCTAACCTGTACTTTTGATTCCACAATTGGCACACCCTGGCATCCAGATAAGTCCCTTGTAACTGGTACCTCTGGTACCAAGGGCCCTGATGCCAGGGAAGGTCTCGAAGGGCTGCAGCATGTATTATGCCACCCTGGAGACCCCTCACTCAGCACAGACACACTGCTTACCAGCTTGTGTGTGCTAGTGAGAACAAAATGAGTAAGTCGACATGGCACTCCCCTCAGGGTGCCATGCCAGCCTCTCACTGCCTATGCAGTATAGGTAAGACACCCCTCTAGCAGGCCTTACAGCCCTAAGGCAGGGTGCACTATACCATAGGTGAGGGTACCAGTGCATGAGCACTGTGCCCCTACAGTGTCTAAGCAAAACCTTAGACATTGTAAGTGCAGGGTAGCCATAAGAGTATATGGTCTGGGAGTCTGTTTTACACGAACTCCACAGCACCTTAATGGCTACACTGAAAACTGGGAAGTTTGGTATCAAACTTCTCAGCACAATAAATGCACACTGATGCCAGTGTACATTTTATTGTAAAATACACCACAGAGGGCAGCTTAGAGGTGCCCCCTGAAACTTAACCGACTATCTGTGTAGGCTGACTGCTTCCAGCAGCCTGCCACACTAGAGACATGTTGCTGGCCCCATGGGGAGAGTGCCTTTGTCACTCTGAGGCCAGTAACAAAGCCTGCACTGGGTGGAGATGCTAACACCTCCCCCAGGCAGGAGCTGTAACTCCTGGCGGTGAGCCTCAAAGGCTCACCCCTTTGTCACAGCACCGCAGGACACTCCAGCTTAGTGGAGTTGCCCGCCCCCTCCGGCCACGGCCCCCACTTTTGGCGGCAAGGCTGGAGGAAACAAAGAAAGCAACAAGGAGGAGTCACTGGCCAGTCAGGACAGCCCCTAAGGTGTCCTGAGCTGAAGTGACTCTAACTTTTAGAAATCCTCCATCTTGCAGATGGAGGATTCCCCCAATAGGATTAGGGATGTGACCCCCTCCCCTTGGGAGGAGGCACAAAGAGGGTGTACTCACCCTCAGGGCTAGTAGCCATTGGCTACTAACCCCCCAGACCTAAACACGCCCTTAAATTTAGTATTTAAGGGCTCTCCCTGAACCTAGAAATTAGATTCCTGCAACTACAAGAAGAAGGACTGCTGAGCTGACAAACCCCTGCAGAGGAAGAACAGAAGACACCAACTGCCTTGGCCCCAGACTTACCGGCCTGTCTCCTGCCTTCCAAAGAAACCTGCTCCAGCGACGCTTTCCAAGGGACCAGCAACCTCTGAATCCTCTGAGGACTGCCCTGCTTCGAAAAAGACAAGAAACTCCCGAGGACAGCGGCACTGCTCCAAAAGAACTGCAACTTTGTTACAAGGAGCAGATTTAAAGACCCCTGCAACTCCCCGCAAGAAGCGTGAGACTTGCAACACTGCACCCGGCGACCCCGACTCGACTGGTGAAGAACAACCAACTCAGGGAGGACCCTCCGGCGACTCTACGACTGTGAGTAACCAAAGTTGTCCCCCTTGAGCCCCCACAGCGACGCCTGCAGAGGGAATCCCCAGGCTCCCCCTGACCGCGACTGTCTGAACTCCATTTCCCGACGGCTGGAAAAGACCCTGCACCCGCAGCCCCCAGCCCCTAAAGAAACGGAACTTCTGTGCAGGAGTGACCCCCAGGAGGCCCTCTCCCTTGCCCAGGTGGTGGCTACCCCGAGGAGCCCCCCCCCTTGCCTGCCTGCATCGCTGAAGAGACCCCTTGGTCTCCCATTGAAAACTGAAGGAAACCCGACGCGTGTTTGCACACTGCACCCGGCCGCCCCCGCGCTGCTGAGGGTGTACTTTCTGTGCTACTTTGTGTCCCCCCCGGTGCCCTACAAAACCCCCCTGGTCTGCCCTCCGAAGACGCGGGTACTTACCTGCTGGCAGACTGGAACCGGGGCACCCCCTCCTCTCCATTATAGCCTATGCGTTTTGGGCACCTCTTTGACCTTTGCACCTGACCGGCCCTGAGCTGCTGGTGTGATAACTTTGGGGTTGCTCTGAACCCCCAACGGTGGGCTACCTTGGACCAAAAACTCAAACCTGTAAGTGACTTACTTACCTGTGAAAACTAACAATAACTTACCTCCCCCAGGAACTGTGAAAATTGCACTGTGTCCACTTTTAAAACAGCTTATTGTGTTTTATGTAAAAAGTATACATGCTAAAGTAATGATTCAAAGTTCTTAGAGTACTTACCTGCAATACCTTTCAAAAGAGCTATTACATGTAAAATTTTAACCTGTGGTTCTTAAAATAAACTAAGAAAATATATTTTCCTATAACAAAACCTATTGGCTGGATTTGTCTCTGAGTGTGTGTACCTCATTTATTGTCTATGTGTATGTACAACAAATGCTTAACACTACTCCTTTGATAAGCCTACTGCTCGACCACACTACCACAAAATGGAGCATTAGTATTATCTTTTTGCCACTATCTTACCTCTAAGGGGAACCCTTGGACTCTGTGCATACTATTCCTTACTTTGAAATAGTGCATACAGAGCCAACTTCCTACATTGGTGGATCAGCGGTGGGGTACAAGACTTTGCATTTGCTGGACTACTCAGCCAATACCTGATCACACGACAAATTCCAAAATTGTCATTAGAAATTGATTTTTGCAATTTGAAAAGTTTTCTAAATTCTTTAAAGTCCTGCTAGGGCCTTGTGTTAGTCCCTGTTAGCATTTCTTTTAGAGTTTAAAAGTTTGTAAAAGTTTGAATTAGATTCTAGAACTAGTTTTAGATTCTTAAAAGCATTCCAACTTTTAGAAGAATAATGTCTAGTACAGAGATGAATGTGGTGGAACTCGACACCACACCTTACCTCCATCTCCAGATGAAAGAGCTAAGGTCACTCTGTAACATAAGAAAAATAACAATGGGCTCCAGACCTACCAAAGTACAGCTCCAGGAGCTGTTGGCAGAGTATGATAGAGCCAACCCCTCTGTGGATAACACAGAGGAGGATGATAGTGAACTGGAGGAAGAATCCCCTCCACCAGTCCTATCTAGGGAGAACAGGACTTCTCAAGCCCTGACTCCAAAAATAATAGTCAGAGATGCTGGCTCCCTCACAGGAGGGTCCAGCCTCTCTGAAATCACTGAGGATAACTCCAGTGAAGAGGACATCCAGTTAGCCCGGATGACCAAAAGATTGGCTTTGGAAAAACAGATCCTAGCCATAGAAAGGGAAAGACAAGAGATGGGCCTAGGACCCATCAATGGTGGCAGCAACGTAAATAGGGTCAGAGATTCTCCTGACATGTTGAAAATCCCCAAAGGGATTGTAACAAAATATGAAGATGGTGATGACATCACCAAATGGTTCACAGCTTTTGAGAGGGCTTGTGAAACCAGAAAAGTGAACAAATCTCAATGGGGTGCTCTCCTTTGGGAAATGTTCACAGGAAAGTGTAGGGATAGACTCCTCACACTCTCTAAAAAAGATGCAGAATCTTATGACCTCATGAAGGGTACCCTGATTGAGGGCTTTGGATTCTCCACTGAGGAGTATAGGATTAGATTCAGGGGGGCTCAAAAATCCTCGAGCCAGACCTGGGTTGACTTTGTAGACTACTCAGTAAAAACACTAGATGGTTGGATTCAAGGCAATGGTGTAAATGATTATGATGGGCTGTACAATTTATTTGTGAAAGAACACCTATTAAGTAATTGTTTCAATGATAAACTGCATCAGCATCTGGTGGACCTAGGACCAATTTCTCCCCAAGAATTGGGAAAGAAGGCGGACCATTGGGTCAAGACTAGGGTGTCCAAAACTTCCACGTGGGGTGACCAAAAGAAAGGGGTCACAAAACCTCCCCAGGGGAAAGGTGGTGAGACAGCCAAAAACAAAGATAGTAAAGAGTCTTCTACAGGCCCCCAAAAACCTGCACAGGAGGGTGGGCCCAGAGCCTCTTCACAAAACAATTCTGGGTACAAGGGTAAAAACTTTGATCCCAAAAAGGCCTGGTGTCGTAACTGTAGTCAGTCTGGACACCAAACTGGAGACAAGGCCTGTCCCAAGAAAGATACCACTTCTAACTCCCATCCAGCTAAAACTGGAATGGCCAGTCTCCAAGTGGGATCAACAGTGTGCCCAGAGCAAATCAGGTGCCACACTGAAGCTACATTAGTCTCTGAGGGTGGGGTGGATTTAGCCACACTGGCTGCCTGGCCCCCTAACATGCAACAATACAGGCAGCAGCTCTTAATTAATGGGACAAGTGTAGAGGGCCTGAGGGATACAGGTGCCAGTGTCACCATGGTGACAGAGAAACTGGTTTCCCCTGGCCAATACCTGGCTGGACAAACTTATCCAGTCACCAACGCTGACAATCAGACTAAAGTACATCCCATGGCTATGGTAACTTTAGAGTGGGGAGGGGTCAAGGGCCTGAAACAGGTGGTGGTCTCCTCAAATATCCCAGTAGACTGTTTGCTTGGAAATGACCTGGAGTCCTCAGCATGGGCTGAGGTAGAACTGAAAACCCATGCAGCCATGCTGGGTATCCCTGAACTGGTGTGTGTCAAGACTAGGGCACAGTGCAAGGCACAGGGTGAAAAAGTAGAGCTGGAGTCTGGAAAAATGGCCCAGCCTACCAAGAGAAAAGGAAAGTCAGCTGGGAAACCAGCTGCAACACAACACCAAAAAGAGAACCTCTCTTCTCAGGAAGAAGTTCTGCCCTCTGAGGGAACTGAGCCTATGGAGCTGGAACCTTATCAGGTTGAGCTCTTGGGCCCAGGGGGACCCTCAAGGGAAGAGTTGTGTAAGGGACAAGAAACCTGTCCCTCTCTTGAAGGCCTTAGGCAGCAAGCTGCTGAAGAGTCCAAAGGCAAGAAAAATGGAACACATAGGGTCTATTGGGAAGATGGACTCCTGTACACTGAGGCAAGAGATCCCAAACCTGGTGCCACTAGGAGAGTGGTAGTGCCTCAGAGTTTCAGAGAGTTTATTCTGACCTTAGCCCATGATATTCCCCTTGCTGGGCATTTGGGACAAACCAAGACGTGGGAGAGGTTAGTCAACCACTTCTACTGGCCCAATATGTCCCAGAAGGTTAAGGAGTTTTGCCTCTCCTGCCCCACCTGTCAAGCCAGTGGTAAGACAGGTGGGCATCCAAAGGCCCCCCTCATTCCACTTCCAGTGGTGGGGGTCCCCTTTGAAAGAGTGGGTGTGGACATAGTTGGTCCACTAGAACCTCCCACAGCCTCAGGAAATATGTATATCCTAGTAGTAGTGGATCATGCTACTAGGTATCCTGAAGCTATTCCCCTTAGGTCGACTACTGCCCCGGCAGTAGCCAAGGCCCTCATTGGTATCTTTACCAGAGTGGGCTTCCCTAAGGAGGTGGTGTCTGACAGAGGTACCAACTTCATGTCAGCATACCTAAAACACATGTGGAATGAGTGTGGAGTGACTTACAAATTCACTACACCATATCATCCACAAACTAATGGCCTTGTTGAGAGATTCAACAAGACATTAAAGGGCATGATCATGGGGCTCCCAGAAAAACTCAAAAGGAGATGGGATGTCCTCCTGCCATGTCTGCTTTTCGCTTACAGAGAGGTGCCTCAGAAGGGAGTAGGATTCTCACCCTTTGAACTTCTGTTTGGCCACCCTGTAAGGGGACCCCTTGCTCTTGTTAAAGAAGGCTGGGAGAGACCTCTTCATGAGCCTAAACAAGACATAGTGGACTATGTACTTGGCCTTCGCTCAAGGATGGCAGAGTACATGGAAAAGGCAAGTAAAAACCTTGAGGCCAGCCAACAACTCCAGAAGTTGTGGTATGACCAAAAGGCTGCACTGGTTGAATTTCAACCAGGGCAGAAAGTCTGGGTTCTGGAGCCTGTGGCTCCCAGGGCACTTCAGGACAGATGGAGTGGCCCTTACCCAGTACTAGAAAGGAAGAGTCAGGTCACCTACCTGGTAGACCTGGGCACAAGCAGGAGCCCCAAGAGGGTGATCCATGTAAACCGCCTTAAGCTCTTCCATGACAGGGCTGATGTAAATCTGTTGATGGTAACAGATGAGGACCAGGAAGCTGAGAGTGAGCCTCTCCCTGATCTCCTCTCATCAGACCCTAAAGATGGCTCAGTGGATGGAGTGATCTACTCAGACACCCTCTCTGGCCAACAGCAAGCTGACTGTAGGAAGGTCCTGCAACAGTTTGCTGAACTCTTTTCCCTAACCCCTGGTCAGACACACCTGTGTACCCATGATGTGGACACAGGAGACAGCATGCCTGTCAAAAACAAAATATTTAGACAGTCTGATCATGTTAAGGAAAGCATCAAGGTGGAAGTCCACAAGATGCTGGAATTGGGAGTAATAGAGCACTCTGACAGCCCCTGGGCTAGCCCAGTGGTCTTAGTCCCCAAACCTCACACCAAAGATGGAAAGAGAGAAATGAGGTTTTGTGTGGACTACAGAGGTCTCAACTCTGTCACCAAGACAGATGCCCATCCCATTCCTAGAGCTGATGAGCTCATAGACAAATTAGGGGCTGCCAAATTCTTAAGTACCTTTGACTTAACAGCAGGGTACTGGCAAATCAGAATGGCCCCTGGAGCAAAAGAAAAGACAGCATTCTCCACACCTGATGGGCATTATCAGTTCACTGTTATGCCCTTTGGTTTAAAGAATGCCCCTGCCACCTTCCAAAGGTTGGTGAATCAAGTCCTTGCTGGGCTGGAATCCTTTAGTGCAGCTTATCTTGATGATATTGCTGTCTTCAGCTCCACCTGGCAGGATCACCTGGTCCACCTGAAGAAGGTTTTGAAGGCCCTGCAATCTGCAGGCCTCTCTATCAAGGCATCCAAATGCCAGATAGGGCAGGGAACTGTGGTTTACTTGGGACACCTTGTAGGTGGAGGCCAAGTTCAGCCACTCCAACCCAAGATCCAGACTATTCTGGACTGGGTAGCTCCAAAAACCCAGACTCAAGTCAGGGCATTCCTTGGCTTGACTGGGTACTATAGGAGGTTTGTGAAGGGATATGGATCCATTGTGACAGCCCTCACAGAACTCACCTCCAAGAAAATGCCCAAGAAAGTAAACTGGACTGTAGAATGCCAACAGGCCTTTGACACCCTGAAACAAGCTATGTGCACAGCACCAGTTCTAAAAGCTCCAGATTACTCCAAGCAATTCATTGTGCAAACAGATGCCTCTGAACATGGGATAGGGGCAGTTTTGTCCCAAACAAATGATGATGGCCTTGACCAGCCTGTTGCTTTCATTAGCAGGAGGTTACTCCCCAGGGAGCAGCGTTGGAGTGCCATTGAGAGGGAGGCCTTTGCTGTGGTTTGGTCCCTGAAGAAGCTGAGACCATACCTCTTTGGTACTCACTTCCTAGTTCAGACTGACCACAGACCTCTCAGATGGCTGATGCAAATGAAAGGTGAAAATCCAAAACTGTTGAGGTGGTCCATCTCCCTACAGGGAATGGACTTTATAGTGGAACACAGACCTGGGACTGCCCATGCCAATGCAGATGGCCTTTCCAGGTTCTTCCACTTAGACAATGAAGACTCTCTTGGGAAAGGTTAGTCTCATCCTCTTTCGTTTGGGGGGGGGGTTGTATAAGGAAATGCCTCCTTGGCATGGTTACCCCCTGACTTTTTGCCTTTGCTGATGCTATGTTTTGAATTGAAAGTGTGCTGAGGCCTGCTAACCAGGCCCCAGCACCAGTGTTCTTTCCCTAACCTGTACTTTTGATTCCACAATTGGCAGACCCTGGCATCCAGATAAGTCCCTTGTAACTGGTACCTCTGGTACCAAGGGCCCTGATGCCAGGGAAGGTCTCTAAGGGCTGCAGCATGTATTATGCCACCCTGGAGACCCCTCACTCAGCACAGACACACTGCTTACCAGCTTGTGTGTGCTAGTGAGAACAAAATGAGTAAGTCGACATGGCACTCCCCTCAGGGTGCCATGCCAGCCTCTCACTGCCTATGCAGTATAGGTAAGACACCCCTCCAGCAGGCCTTACAGCCCTAAGGCAGGGTGCACTATACCATAGGTGAGGGTACCAGTGCATGAGCACTGTGCCCCTACAGTGTCTAGGCAAAACCTTAGACATTGTAAGTGCAGGGTAGCCATAAGAGTATATGGTCTGGGAGTCTGTTTTACACGAACTCCACAGCACCATAATGGCTACACTGAAAACTGGGAAGTTTGGTATCAAACTTCTCAGCACAATAAATGCACACTGATGCCAGTGTACATTTTATTGTAAAATACACCACAGAGGGCAGCTTAGAGGTGCCCCCTGAAACTTAACCGACTGTCTGTGTAGGCTGACTGCTTCCAGCAGCCTGCCACACTAGAGACATGTTGCTGGCCCCATGGGGAGAGTGCCTTTGTCACTCTGAGGCCAGTAACAAAGCCTGCACTGGGTGGAGATGCTAACACCTCCCCCAGGCAGGAGCTGTAACACCTGGCGGTGAGCCTCAAAGGCTCACCCCTTTGTCACAGCACCGCAGGACACTCCAGCTTAGTGGAGTTGCCCGCCCCCTCCGGCCACGGCCCCCACTTTTGGCGGCAAGGCTGGAGGAAACAAAGAAAGCAACAAGGAGGAGTCACTGGCCAGTCAGGACAGCCCCTAAGGTGTCCTGAGCTGAAGTGACTCTAACTTTTAGAAATCCTCCATCTTGCAGATGGAGGATTCCCCCAATAGGATTAGGGATGTGACCCCCTCCCCTTGGGAGGAGGCACAAAGAGGGTGTACTCACCCTCAGGGCTAGTAGCCATTGGCTACTAACCCCCCAGACCTAAACACGCCCTTAAATTTAGTATTTAAGGGCTCTCCCTGAACCTAGAAATTAGATTCCTGCAACTACAAGAAGAAGGACTGCTGAGCTGACAAACCCCTGCAGAGGAAGAACAGAAGACACCAACTGCCTTGGCCCCAGACTTACCGGCCTGTCTCCTGCCTTCCAAAGAAACCTGCTCCAGCGACGCTTTCCAAGGGACCAGCGACCTCTGAATCCTCTGAGGACTGCCCTGCTTCGAAAAAGACAAGAAACTCCTGAGGACAGCGGCACTGCTCCAAAAGAACTGCAACTTTGTTACAAGGAGCAGATTTAAAGACCCCTGCAACTCCCCGCAAGAAGCGTGAGACTTGCAACACTGCACCCGGCGACCCCGACTCGACTGGTGAAGAACAACCAACTCAGGGAGGACCCTCCGGCGACTCTACGACTGTGAGTAACCAAAGTTGTCCCCTCTGAGCCCCCACAGCGACGCCTGCAGAGGGAATCCCCAGGCTCCCCCTGACCGCGACTGTCTGAACTCCATTTCCCGACGGCTGGAAAAGACCCTGCACCCGCAGCCCCCAGCCCCTAAAGAAACGGAACTTCTGTGCAGGAGTGACCCCCAGGAGGCCCTCTCCCTTGCCCAGGTGGTGGCTACCCCGAGGAGCCCCCCCCTTGCCTGCCTGCATCGCTGAAGAGACCCCTTGGTCTCCCATTGAAAACTGAAGGAAACCCGACGCGTGTTTGCACACTGCACCCGGCCGCCCCCGCGCTGCTGAGGGTGTACTTTCTGTGCTACTTTGTGTCCCCCCCGGTGCCCTACAAAACCCCCCTGGTCTGCCCTCCGAAGACGCGGGTACTTACCTGCTGGCAGACTGGAACCGGGGCACCCCCTCCTCTCCATTATAGCCTATGCGTTTTGGGCACCTCTTTGACCTTTGCACCTGACCGACCCTGAGCTGCTGGTGTGATAACTTTGGGGTTGCTATGAACCCCCAACGGTGGGCTACCTTGGACCAAAAACTCAAACCTGTAAGTGACTTACTTACCTGTGAAAACTAACAATAACTTACCTCCCCCAGGAACTGTGAAAATTGCACTGTGTCCACTTTTAAAACAGCTTATTGTGTTTTATGTAAAAAGTATACATGCTAAAGTAATGATTCAAAGTTCCTAGAGTACTTACCTGCAATACCTTTCAAAAGAGCTATTACATGTAAAATTTGAACCTGTGGTTCTTAAAATAAACTAAGAAAAGATATTTTCCTATAACAAAACCTATTGGCTGGATTTGTCTCTGAGTGTGTGTACCTCATTTATTGTCTATGTGTATGTACAACAAATGCTTAACACTACTCCTTTGATAAGCCTACTGCTCGACCACACTACCACAAAATAGAGCATTAGTATTATCTTTTTGCCACTATCTTACCTCTAAGGGGAACCCTTGGACTCTGTGCATACTATTCCTTACTTTGAAATAGTGCGTACAGAGCCAACTTCCTACACCATTCTTGAGGTCATGGACCAAAAACAAAGGGGGATTCAAATCCAGAAAGAGACTGGAAAGATTGTTGCCTCTCCTCCTCCATTTACAAAGAGGAAATTAGCATTCCAGGAGAGTTTGGATGCTGGCCCTTCACCAGCGAAAATATTTAAATATAAGGAAGAGCCAAAGACTATTCAGCTTTCTCCACCACATTCGCCTTATCTTTCCTCTTCACCACCACCTCATACTCCACCACCACCAACTTCACCCACACAGTCTTATGCTTCTTCACATGCTATACGGGTGATAGTATTTATAACATGGATCCATGGGACATGTATGACTCTGACCCAATCCCACCCAATAATCCTGATTTGTATTGTTCAAGACTGTCTCCACCTGAGGATACCACAGCCTATAATCAGGTCATTCCCAGAGCAGCCGCCTATCATAGTGTGCAGATGCACTCAGAGCCATTAGAAGAGGATTTTCTATTTAACACTCTTTCCTCAACTCACATACAATACCAATGTTTGCTAATGCTACCTCGTATGCTGAAACATCCAGATACATTTTTTGAAGAATCAGTCAATGCCAAGGTGTTAACACCTAGAATAGATAAAAAATATAAAGAGGCACCAACTGATCCAGTTTTCATTTCACAACAGTTGCCACCAGACATCATTGTAGTCAGTGCAGCCAGAAAATGTGCAAATAGCCAGTCCACAGAGGATGATCCTCCCCCTGATAAAGCCGCAAATTCGATGCAGCAGGCAAAAGGGTAGCAACTCAGGCTGCAAATCAGTGGTGCATTGCTAATTCCCAAGCCCTGGTAGATAGGTATGACAGGGAACATTGGGATGAGATGCAAGAGTTCCTGCAATACCTCCCAAAGGAACATCAGAAAAGGGCACAGCAGGTAGTGGAAGAGGGACAAGCCATTGCCAATAATCAGATCCGATCAGCACTAGACGCAGCTGATACGGCAGCTGGGGGAATAAACAAAAGCATCACAATTAGAACACATGCTTGGTTGAGGTCCTCAGGCTTCAAGCCTGAAATACAACAAGTGGTCCTTAACATGCCTTTTAATAAGCAGCAACTCTTTGGACTGGAGGTGGACACAACCATTGATAAATTAAAAAAGGACTCTGAGACAGCAAAGGCCATTGGAGCCCTTTGTACAACACCTTTTCGGGGCTCATTTCGCAAACCTCAATTTAGAGGAGGTTTTAAGCCACAAATTTCAGAGACCTCTACGTCCCAACAAAAACAGGGACAACAATATTACCCCAGAGGATCTCTCAGGGGCTCTTATAGAGGACCCAATTTCAGATCCAGAAGTAAATCCCCTGCTGCAAGAGGTGCCTCCACCTCATCAAAGCAGTGACTTTCCCTGCACCCCCAAACAGCATACATCTCCTATGGGACGAAGACTGCAATATTCCCATCCTCACTGCAACAAATTACAACAGATTAATGGGTATTGTCAATCATCCGCAATGGTTATTGCCTAGAACTTTCCACTCCACCAAACATTCCACCCCGTTCACACTGGCTTTCTCTCGAACACATTGCCCTGTTAAAACAAGAAGTAGAATCTCTTCTACTCAAAAGTGCAATAGAAATGGTTCCCATCAGTCAACAAGGGACAGAAGTATATTTTCTATACTTCCTCATATTGGAAAAAGGATGGCACTCTGAGACCAATGCTCGATCTCAGACCTCTAAATAAATACATCCTGTCAGAGCATTTCCACATGGTCACTTCACAGGATGTCATTCCCTTATTACAAAAGCAAGATTACATCACAGCATTAGACCTAAAAGATGCTTACTTCCACATTCCTATACATCCAGCACACGCAAGTATTTAAGGTTTAAGATAGCAGGCAAACACTATCAATTCAAGGTACTACTCTTTGGAGTAACAACTGCGCCAAGGGTATTAACAAAATGTCTAACAGTAGTTGCGGCATTCCTCAGAAGACAGCACATACATGTCTTCCCTTATCTAGACGTCTGGTTAATAAAAGCCAACACCATTTGAAACTGTCAACTACACACACAATACACAATAGATACCCTACACAAATTAGGGTTCACAATCAATTACCAGAAGTCTCACCTTCAGCCAGCACAAATTCAACCTTATCTAGGAGCAATTCTGAACACTCAGTCAGCATTGGCCTACCCAAATCCACAACAAATCCAAGCGTTTCACACTGTCATATCTCAATTGCAGGTCATTCGAACTTAAACAGTAAGGCTTGTCATGGAGCTATTGGGAATGATGACATAATGCATAGCAATAGTGCCCAATGCACATCTAAACATGAGACCACTGCAACAGTGTCTCTCGCAACAATGGCCTCAGGCACAGGATCTAGTGTTTTTGGACCGCCACACTTATAAATCTCTGAAATGGTGGAATCACATCAACTTATCAAAAGGGCGGCCATTTCAAGACCCTGTGCCACAGACCATAATCACCACAGATGCATCAGTGACCGGTTGGGGAGCCCATCTCAGCAATCTTACAATGCAGGGAGAATGGGACTCAATCCAGCAAATTTACCACATAAACCACTTGGAATTGCTGACAGTGTTCTTAGCCATCAAAGCATTCCAACCACAGATAATACACAAAACAGTTCTAATACGGACAGACATGACAACAATATATTATCTGCAAAAACAGGGGGGACGCACTCATCCCAATTGTCACTCCTAGCACAAACTATTTGAAAATGGCCAATTCACAATCACATTCACCAGCTAGCGGAATACATCCTAGGGATACACAACCAGCTGGCAGACCTCTTAAGCAGGACACAGCAACAAATACACGAATGGGAGATTCACTCACAAGTAATTCAAGATTACTTTCATATGTGGGGAGCACCAAACATGGACCTTTTCGCAACAAGCGAAAATGCAAAGTGCCAAAACTTTGCGTCCAGATAACCGCACCCTGAATCCAAGGGCTATGCTCATTGGATCAATTGGTCAGGGATATTTGCTTACGCTGTTCCCCCCTCCCATTAATTCCGTTTCTGGTCAACAAGATCCGTCACACTTCGCTCACTAAAAGACTCATAGATCCCATGTGGGCACGACAACATTGGTACACAACACTATTGGATCTGTTGATAGTACCACACCACAAGCTCCCAGACAGACCAGACCTATTAACTCAAAATAAGGGTCAGATCAGGCATCCCAATCCAAGTATGTTCAACCTAGCGATTTGGCTCCTGAGGTAATAGAATTTGGATATCTACAGCTTCCACCAGAATGTATGGACATTCTAAAGAAAGCATTTAAACCTACAACCAGGCAGTGCTACGCAAATAAAAGGAAACTTTTTGTATATTACTACCAACCTAAAAACATTGATCCATTTAAAGCATCAGTACAGGTTATTGTATGTTGTTTGCTTCATTTACAGAAAGCAAATCTTGCATATTCATCTATTAAAATTAATTTAACAGCAATTGCAGCCTACCTCCAAAACAGACAACATACCTCTCTGTTTAGAATTCCTGTCATAAAAGCTTTTATGGAAGGTCTTAAGAGTTGGTCCACCAACAGTTCCACCAGCTGCTGCATGGAATCTTAGCATTGTGTTCACAAGACTTATGGGTCCACCTATTGACCCATGCACTCTTGCGCTCTTCAGTTTCTCTTTTGGAAGGCTATTTTCCTAGTAGTAATTACTCCCTTAAGAAGAGTAAGCAAAATTCAAGCATTCACTTTAGAAGAACCCTTCTTCCAAGTACACAAACACAAAATAGTACTTAAGACAAATCCAAAATTTGTACCCAAAGTGGTTTCACCATTTCACATTAATCAGTCAGTGGAATTGCCAATCTTCTTTCCACAGCCAGATTCAGTTGCAGAAAGTGCTCTCCACACTCTTGATCTTAAGAGCTCTCATGTTTGATATAGAAAGAGCAAAATACTTTAGAAAATCTCAACAACTTTTTGTTGTTTTCCAACAACTTCATAAGGGTTGGCCAGATGGATAGTAAAGTGTATTCAAACTTGCTATCTTAAAGCTAAAAGGCAACTATTTGTAACTCCTAAAGCACATTCAACTAGGAAGAAAGGAGCTTCAATGGCATTTTTTGGAAATATACCAATGGCAGACATGCAAAGCAGCCACATTGTACACACCACACACATTTACTAAACACTACTGTGTGGATGTGTTATCTCGACAACAAGCAAATGTTGGTCAAGCAGTGCTTAAAACACTATTTCAAACTACTTCAACTCCCACAGGCTAACCACCGCTTACTTGGGAGAGGCACTGCTTTTCAGTCTATGCACAGCACGTGTATCTGCAGCTACACATGCCATTGTAGGAAGTTGGCTCTGTATGCACTATTTCAAAGTAAGGAATAGTATGCACAGAGTCCAAGAGTTCCCCTTAGAGGTAAGATAGTGGCAAAAAGAGATAATACTAATGCTCTATTTTGTGGTAGTGTGGTCGAGCAGTAGGCTTATCAAAGGAGTAGTGTTAAGCATTTGTTGTACATACACACAGGCAATAAATGAGGAACACACACTCAGAGACAATTCCAGGCCAATAGGTTTTTGTATAGAAAAATATATTTTCTTAGTTTATTTTAAGAACCACAGGTTCAAATTTTACATGTAATATCTCAAATGAAAGGTATTGCAGGTAAGTACTTTAGGAACTTTGAATAATCACAATAGCATATATACTTTTCAAATAAAACACATATAGCCTTTTTAAAACTAGACAGTGCAATTTTCACAGTTCCTAGGGGAGGTAAGTAACTGTTAGTTCTTGCAGGTAAGTAAACCACCTACGGGGTTCAAGTTTGGGTCCAAGGTAGCCCACCGTTGGGGGTTCAGAGCAACCCCAAAGTTACCACACCAGCAGCTCAGGGCCGGTCAGGTGCAGAGTTCAAAGTGGTGCCCAAAACGCATAGGCTTCAATGGAGAAGGGGGTGCCCCGGTTCCAGTCTGCCAGCAGGTAAGTACCCGCGTCTTCGGAGGGCAGACCAGGGGGGTTTTGTAGGGCACCGGGGGGGACACAAGTCCACACAGAAAGTACACCCTCAGCAGCGCGGGGGCGGCCGGGTGCAGTGTGTAAACAAGCGTCAGGTTTGTAATAGGAATCAATGGGAGACCAAGGGGTCTCTTCAGCGATGCAAGCAAGGGGGGGGCTCCTCGGGGTAGCCACCACCGGGGCAAGGGAGAGGGTCTCCTGGGGGTCACTCCTGCACTGGAGTTCCGATCCTTCAGGTCCTGGGGGCTGCGGGTGCAGGGTCTTTTCCAGGCGTCGGGATCTGAGAGTCAGGCAGTCGCGGTCAGGGGGAGCCTCGGGATTCCCTCTGCAGGCGTCGCTGTGGGGGCTCAGTGGGGACAACTTTGGTTACTCACAGTCTCGGAGTCGCCGGGGAGTCCTCCCTGAAGTGTTGTTTCTCCACAAGTCGAGCCGGGGGCGTCGGGTGCAGAGTTGCAAGTCGCAGGGAAACGCAGTCGTTTTAAAGTTGCTCCTTTGGAAACAAAGTTGCAGTCTTGGGTGAACAGGGCCGCTGTTCTCGGGAGTTTCTTGGTCCTTTTAGAGCAGGGCAGTCCTCTGAGGATTCAGAGGTCGCTGGTCCTTGGGAAAGCGTCGCTGGAGCAGTTTTCTTCCGAAGGGGGGAGACAGGCCGGTAGAGCTGGGGCCAAAGCAGTTGGTGTCTCCGTCTTCTCTGCAGGGTTTTTCAGCTCAGCAGTCCTCTTCTTCTTAGGTTGCAGGAATCTAGTTTCCTAGGTTCTGGGGTGCCCCTAAATACTGAATTTAGGGGTGTGTTTAGGTCTGGGGGGGTAGTAGCCAATGGCTACTAGCCCTGAGGGTGGCTACACCCTCTTTGTGCCTCCTCCCTGAGGGGAGGGGGGCACATCCCTAATCCTATTGGGGGAATCCTCAATCTGCAAGATGGAGGATTTCCAAAAGTCAGAGTCACCTCAGCTCAGGACACCTTAGGGGCTGTCCTGACTGGCCAGTGACTCCTCCTTGTTTTTCTCATTATCTCTCCTGGACTTGCCGCCAAAAGTGGGGGCTGTGTCCAGGGGCGGGCATCTCCACTAGCTGGAGTGCCCTGGGGCATTGTAACACGAAGCCTGAGCCTTTGAGGCTCACTGCTAGGTGTTACAGTTCCTGCAGGGGGGAGGTGTGAAGCACCTCCGCCCAGAGCAGGCTTTGTTTCTGTCCTCAGAGAGCACAAAGACTCTCACCACATGGGGCCAGAAACTCGTCTCTCAGCAGCCGGCTGGCACAGACCAGTCAGTCCTGCACTGAACAATTGGGTAAAATACAGAGGACATCTCTAAGATGCCCTGTGTGCATTTTTTTATAAATCCAACACTGGCATCAGTGTGGGTTTATTATTCTGAGAAGTTTGATACTAAACTTCCCAGTATTCAGTGTAGCCATTATGGAGCTGTGGAGTTCGTTTTTGTCAGACTCCCAGACCATATACTCTTATGGCTACCCTGCACTTACAATGTCTAAGGTTTTGCTTAGACACTGTAGGGGCATAGGGCTCATGCACCTTTGCCCTCACCTGTGGTATAGTGCACCCTGCCTTAGGGCTGTAAGGCCTGCTAGAGGGGTGACTTACCTATGCCACAGACAGTGTGAGGTTGGCATGGCACCCTGAGGGGAGTGCCATGTCGACTTAGTCATTTTATCCCCACTAGCACACACAAGCTGGCAAGCAGGGTGTCTGTGCTGAGTGAGGGGTCCCCAGGGTGGCATAAGATATGCTGCAGCCCTTAGAGACCTTCCCTGGCATCAGGGCCCTTGGTACCAGGGGTACCAGTTACAAGGGACTTACCTGGATGCCAGGGTGTGCCAATTGTGGAAACAATGGTACATTTTAGGTGAAAGAACACTGGTGTTGGGGCCTGGTTAGCAGGGTCCCAGCACACTTCTCAGTCAAGTCAGCATCAGTATCAGGCAAAAAGTGGGGGGTAACTGCAACAGGGAGCCATTTCTTTACAGCCATCAAATGGAAAATGTCACTTACCCAGTGTATATCTGTTTGTGGCATGTAGTGCTGTAGATACACATGCGCCCCCCCTCCTCCCCGGAAACCTGTAGCCGTTGTAGTGCTTTATTATTATGTAAATATGTATATACAGTACATTGCATGGACCTCTTCTTTACTTTCTCTCTATATATTTGTACATATACAATTCTTCACTCCTTACCTCTCCCTCCTGCGGGAAAACAATCTAACAAAAGAGTTGATGCCCATTCGCAGTATCACCAAGAGGAGGAATCACTCGATCTTTTGACTTGAAAATATTCTTCAAACAAAAACAACTTGCAACACTGCGAGCCCAACACTAGATTGCGGACTTGTGCAAAGCATGTGAATCTATAGCACTGCATGCCACGAACAGATGACTACTGGGTAAGTAACTTTTTCCTCTTTTCTCCCAGAGGCCAATAAATCTGGTCACTGTGCTGCTGCAGAGCACCAAATGGCCAGAGCATTTGTTCCATTACTGAGTTATCAGGTTTTGCAAGTGTTATCTACCTTATTCTGATGACAGTTCACCTCATTTCCCAGAGGTTGCTCCTACCCGTACTAAGTGGACTGCACAAGGCAGGATCAAACAGCAGAGGGGTAGGAGAATAAGGAGTGAGTGAGAGAACGAGACAAGCGGCCCAACTCTTCTTTGGTATGGTTCTTTCTGGTGTTACGTCTCTGGTCACAGTGCAGGTATTCACAAAGACCCTCAGGAGGTAATTTAACTCACTAATAAAAAACAGTCCATTCAGTATTTCAGTGGTAGTCAGAAATACATGATTTTCTAAACAACATATAATATGCATGTCTACTCACCAGCTTCCAGAAGATGAGTTAGAGTACATAAGTGTAGGACAATGCCTCTTTTTGACATGGGTACCACTCTCCCCCCAACACTTTTTGCCTGGTATCTGATGTGATTTAGACTGAAAGTGCAGAGGGCTCCTGCTAACCAGGTCCCCAGTGCCAGATCTCTTTCCCTTAGAGGTGCCCCCTGAAACGCTAACAGCTTCTGATGTGCTTACCGACTGGTTTCTGCTAGTCTGCTACCGAAGACACGTTCTGGTCCCCATGGGTGAGAACAAAAGCATGTCCGGGAAGAGGATGTAACACCCTCTCCCACAGGATAACCTGCTGATTAGCCTTCCTAAGGCGCAAGCCTCAAAGGATTGCTGCCTCTGAAATACAAATGTGGCTCCCCTCACATTGGAAGCCAGCCCCTGTCCAGAGCCCACTTGGACCGGCAGGAAAAATAGCTATTCAGGTATGCGTGCCACCTCCAGGCTAGTTCCAACCCTAAAGTGGGCTACTGCGAGGTGGACACGAAATTTCAGAGGTAGTCATCTTTGTGATGACATACCTAGAAATTATGGGACAGAGTTATGCACACTTCCCACAAGAAATGGTCATATGGGAGGCATAGTGACCCCAAGGGTCAATAACCCATAGACTACTATCCTACACACCTCTGACACATCTAACTTCAGTATTTAGGGGTGCCCCTGGCACCAGAGAAGCAGATCTTGGCAACCTACGAAGGCCAAGAACACTGGAGAGCTGTGGAAGAGGAGAAAAGAAGCAGCTGACCTGGTACCAACCCCACCAGCCTGTTTCATCCCTCTACGAAATCTGCACCAAAGTTAACTCGTCCTGCAGCTGTTACTCCAGAAACCCTGGAGGACCTCCTGCCTTCAAAAAAGACTCAATACTACCAGGGAACAGCAGACCTTTTCTCCAGGAAACTCCAAAAAGGGACTCTGAAGCCTCCGGAACTGCCAAAACCTGACACCTGAAGTCAAAACTGCACCCTGCCCCCTCCGACCCGAGTTGAAGTAGGCCACCGGTGCCAACAAGGTTCCCCGATGACGCCTGCAGCCCTCTGCACATAACCCCCCTCCACCGCAACCGCTCCGGCAAGGAACAACAGACTACTAAGGACACCTCTACACCTGTTGCCCCTGAGCCATGGAGATGAGGACCAAAGGTGCCTACCTGTGCCCGAGCATCGTGAGGCCTGAGCCCCACTGTTGGTTCAGCCCCAGCTTGCAGCCTCTTTCCACAGTGACTGATCCCCATTGAAATGTGCACCCAACACTGTCTTGCACCCTGCACCCGGCCACCCCAGTGCAGCTGATAGTGTACTGCTGGTGCTGTCCTGGACCGTGCCCACTACTCACCTTAACTTCTGGAGATTGGTCTTGTAAGTCGCTGTACTCCATCTGTTTGCAGATCTTGTTTTTCCTCCCATAGAATAACATTGCAGAACTCATAAATTGCACTGTGTCCACTTTTTCAAGTGGAAAGAATTCCTATTTAAAAATATACTTACCTAAACGTTTTTTCTTTTATGCCTAAACATATATAAAGATACTTGCTAATTTTATAAATCTTCTTTTTGAGTTCTGTGTCATTCATTGACTATTATGTGTGTATGTAGATGTCTTGCACTCCTCTCTATTAAGCCTAAGGCTGCTCGACCACACTACCACTAAAGAGAGCCTTTTGGGATTGCATAGCAAGCCCTGTCCACTCACTGGGGAACGCCTGGACCTTTTACATGGTATTTAACTACCAAACAGAGGGCCAGCTCGTACAATAAGCAAAAATTTAACCCGGTAAGCCCCAAACTCAGGAGTAGATTTGGGATTTGTGTGAGTAGGTAAAGGGAGTGGGAGAAATATAGCCAGACAACAAAGTCAAAGCAGAGTCCAAAAAGCAAAGTCATAATACTAGGGGGGAAAGGTCAGTGTCGTACAAGTCAATCCGCCGTAAAATGACAGAACATAATCAATCCGAACAGCAAAGTCAGAATAAGCAGGCAAAGGGTCAGAGAGCCAGAGGAGCATATCCGAAACAAAGGGCAAAAGAATCCAAAGAACAAGGTCAATGTTATGCTGGCAAGGAGGTCAAGGGAACTGAGAAACTGTAAAATGGAGGAAGCAACAAAGCTGAGGGATGGAAACTACGTACAAACTAGTAATAGCAAAGTGGCAACACAACATGAAGTAGCCCTGCAGCTTCCTACAGCTTTCCTGAAGGTTAAGTACCTCCACTGCCTGTTGACACCCAGAAGTCCCATTCTTTTTTTTAATAATTCTTTTTATTGGTATCAACAGTTGCCCACAACAGTACATTTTACACAAAGGTTTTGCAGAGGATCACGTTGTGTTCCTCAGTTACAGATCAGTAGTCACTGTATCAACAATACAATATCACGTTTTGAATTTATGCCCCTCTTCCCATCAACAATCTAGATTATATGCTGTGTCCCACATCTGTAATAATAAATGGTAGGTCCATGTTTTCTTCCCCACACCCTCCCAGGTGGCTCCCGGCCCTCACCTGCTCCTATAGGCCTTCCATTGAGACCAGATTTTACTATACTTCTGGGGGCACCCCAGGCAGAAGTCCCATTCTTGACTCCGGCCAGATAGCTATTCATGGCACCCCAGCCTTGATAGACTGGTGTGCCACAGCCTTAAAGGAAAACATTTAACTGCTATTCTTGTAGTCTTTCCAGAACCTCAGAAACTCTCCCAATTCTGTACATGTCATGGGTAGAGCAAATAGCACATATTTTCCTTTAACTCTGACACTTCCAGCTGTAGTGTTAAGTACCTGCGCTAGTCCTCTGTGTTGTTATTAAAGTGGATGAAGTTCGACAGGCTTAAGTTTTGTTCAGTTTCCTGTGTGACATTTGAAAAATAGCCATCTGTTTTTTAATGATTGAAAATATTGAATTGAATGTTCAATTGTGCAGCATGAATCCTTTGCTGAATTCCCATGCTGTACATTATTCTGGCATCTACTGGGTGGGTTCAGAAACATGTTTTTTTTTTTTGTGGGAGTCGTCAACCACCATTTGTTGGTAAGTCCATCCATTGTGTGACGTCAGACGGCTCCCAGTAAGTTACTGTGCATGGTCAGATGATGGAAGCACTCTGAAGAATCACAGAGAAGAGAGAAAAAGAAACACGAGTACAAAGAAATCACTGAAGAACACTGAAGGTCATGAGAAGAGTTAAGGATTGGAGAAGAGGCGCCTCCTTGAACCGACGAGGGACCCCACTGGTAATACTTACTTTGCCAGAGAATTAGGAAGGGAGAGGCAGAGAAGGTCATGGAAAATCCCCCCTTCAAGTTCTGCCCCAACTGCCTCCACAAATTTGTACAAAGATTCCCACATGAGGTTTGCCACCTTTGTCTTCTGCAGGACCACGAAGATGAAGACTGCAAAGCCTGTGCCACATTTGTACTGAAGATGCTTAATGTACTATGCAGACAGAGTCTAGAACACCAAATAGCATTCATAAGATGCAGGAATCCATGAAATATCATAGTTTATCTAGCGACGACGAGGAAAACTTTGAGGGTCCTGAACCAGCCCGAAGAGACATCAAAGACTCTGCAGCTGATGCAGAAAAAAGACACCCAGCAAAGAAGGTGGCAAAATACGCCAGAAAGAAATGGCTAAAGGTAATGAAACCACTGAAAGGCAAGGACTCAAAGTCCTTGGACTCAAAGTCCTCAAGACAACCTCAGCGTTGAAACACTCAACAACGAAAGGTCAGCACAAGCAGAGAGAGCCACACGGGTCCGACCAAATTTTCGACGCAAGCAAGTGTTCGAGAGGCAGCGAGGGAGAAGGGCAAAGATTTGGGTCCAGGAGAGCCCTCATGGCTTAAAAGAAAGCCCATAGTTGATGCCGAACAGAGAGCACTCGAAGTAAGGCATGGAGTCCCCAGCAACCCCAGAGACACACAAGGAGAAACAAGAAGAGTTCTATGAACTCGAAAACAAAGCAGTTTTTCAAGGAGCACAGCCAGTTCAAGGACACATGGCAGGACCTTGATGTTGAGTCCCCCCAGGAAGGGGTAGACAGTTACCCCTCTAGGCCTTCACCTCCCAACAACTTGTCCCTATACAACAGTCTCATCAGAAGGGCTGTAGACACCAATGGGGTACAGCTAGAGGAGGAAACGGAGGGGCATGCTTTTTACTGGAAACACAGATGCCATCACAAAAAGCGAACCTCTACCTTCCTGTGCTTCCCAGCATCCTTGACCATGGAAGGAGGCCTTCCGTGAACCAGCCACGGCAACAGCGACAACCCCTTTAGTGGAGAAAAGTACAAATATTCCACTCAAGATCCTAAATGTATTAAAGGCAACATCCCCGCAGAGTAAATCATTGGCGCCACTGCAAGGAAAATAAACAATGCCCACTCATCAACAGGGGCACCACCAGAGAAGTAGAACTAGAGGCTTGAGCTGGTGGAGATGACGATGGAGAGGGATGCAGCCACACAGTGGGAAACCGCTAACTCCAGTGCACGTCTTAACTGCTACTACCATCAGCAATGGGATGAGATAAAGAGGCCCATGCAACATCTTCTGTAGGAGTACCTCCAGAGGGCCAAGACTGTGATCCAGGAGGGCAACAATATCACAAACACCTGCCTTAAATCTGCCCTGGATGCAGCAGACACAGTCAGCAGGCACATGTGCACCGACATTCAGGAGACACGCCTGGCTCAGGGTCTCAGGCTTCAAAACAGAGGTACAAACCTCTATTATCAACATGCCCTTCATAGGCAGCACCCTGTTCCAATAGATGGAAATGCCATGGGGGCACTCCAGTTTAGAGGATCCACAAATAGAAAGCCTACACACATGGCAGCATTCACAACCGGGCAGCAACAGCAGCAGCCCCAAAGCCTCACTCACTAAACAACACAGCATGCGCCACACCATCAATGGCAACACCCGGCAAGACAACCCTTTGAAGAGAGGCCAAGAGAAAGAGGCCCACCTACCAGGCGGGGAAGATCAACAAGCAAATGACTCATTTGTCACCCAGCCCCACCACAAAACACCTTTGGGGGCAGAATATGGGGGTTCCTCGAGAAGTGGTGGGCAATCTAATCAGCTAGCTGGATCTTAAACATAATCAAGCATGGATACTTTATAGAACTCACCAAGACACTGCCACACAGACCCCGAAAGCAAAGAACTTCAAGGGACATGAACTCACACAACTGTGAGAAGAAGTCAAAGAGCTCGTCGAAAAAAAGAACCATAGAAATTGTTCTTCCAAGGGAAGTGGGCAATGGCATCTACTTGCCATACTTTATGGTACCAAAACAAGACTTAACACTAAGACCAATCCTAGACTTCAAATTTCTAAATACGTTCATACAAACTCAACATTTTAAGATGACAACACTACAAGAAGTAACACCACTCCTAAAACAAGGGGATTATATGGCCACCTTAGTTCTAAAGGACTTCTGCCTACACATAGCTATGAACCAAAAACTCTAGAGGTGTTTCAGATTTTGTTCTGGATAAAGTACACTACCAGTACAGGGTGCTACCCTTTGGCATCAAATCTGCACCAAGAGTGTTCATGAAGTATCTAGCGGTGGTAACAGTGCACTTAAAAAGCCAAGGCATTCATGTCTACCCATACCTACACTACTGGTTAGTAAAAGCACACTCAAAGCAAAGATGCCACAGGGACATGCATACAGTAATTGCAACACTGCAATGCTTCAGGTTCACAATAAACCACAAAATGTCTTCACCACAACCCAAACAAGTGAAGGTGTTCCTGGGAGCAACCACAAATTCAAGAACAACACGTGCATACCCAGTCTGCAATAGAGCAGAGGCAATTGCAGAGCAAACTCACCTTTACTAGAGGGGTCGGTCTCCGACAGTGAGTGTAGGAAAGTACCCTGTTTTTGACTTCCTAAACTCTGTCTTTATTGACTAATAGGGGTTGCCTGTCTACCACACACTAGGCCAGCTTCCTACATTGGTGGTGCAGCAGTGGGATAAGACACTTGCAACTGCCTCACCACTCTTTCAGTGGTAGCTCTCCACAGGAAAGCCCACTACTAGTCTTTAGAGTACATTGCACTTAGTGATTATGATCACTAGCCTCCTAGTTTGTGTAAGTTGGGGGTCTGGCACAGCCCTTTCTCCAAACTCCTAGGAAGTCTAGTTACTTAGAGTAGGTAGGTGCACCACACTGCTCTAATGAGAATGTCTTCAGTGGAAAACACACTCAGGCCCCAGACTCTCAGTATGAGAGCTGCACTTTTCAGGAGTTGAGGGAGATGTGTGCTTCTAGGAACCTGAAGACGGGGAGAAATCCCAACAAGAGCTTTCTCCAGGCTGGCCAGGAAAACTCAAGCAGCCAGGAGGAGGAAGACGTAGAGACTGACCCTCCAGTCTTAGAAAGGGTAGACTTAGGCTATACTGAGGAGGGTCATCAGAAAGAAACTGGGGAACACCATAGCCATGTTAGGAGCACTCTAGGTAGTGAAAAGGGGAGTCACTCAAGTAGGCCCACGTTTACTCCTAGGGGGTTGATACAAAGGGGCTCCTGGAGGAGGGATAGGTCCTCCCCATCTGTCTACCTTCATGTCTCAAGGACCTCCCATGAAGAAGATCTCTCTAACTCAAAGGGGAGGGCAGGAAGTCCCTAGATAGGGACCTCCATAGGCTGAAGTTAAACCAGACCAAACTGAGGCTGCAGCAGCAACAGTTAGCTCTAGAAAGGGAGGCCCTGGCAGTGGAAAGGGAAAGGCAGAATTTGGGGCTAGCTCTCCATGGTGGCAGCAACACCTTTAGGGACATCCGGGTCAGGGAAGACTCCTATGACTCTAAGAACCTGAGTAAAATAGTCCCACCTTACAAGGTGGAAGATGACATACATAAGTGGTTCACTGCCTTGGAGAGGGCCTTTAAAGTACAGAGGGTCCCTCAAAGACAGTGGGTAGCAATCTTGAGGCTTTCCTTCTCTGACAAAGACCGAGACAAGCTCTTCAATGTCAGGAAAGAAGATGTAGGGGACTGTTGGGCATTAAAGAATGCACTCTTAGATGGGTTTGGGCTAACCATAGAACAATACAGAATACAGTACAGGGAGACTAAATAAGAGTCCTCCCAGGATTGGGTAGATTTTGCTGACTGCTCTGCCAAGGCCCTGAAGGCTGGTTGCATGGCAGCAAAATAAGTGATTACTAGGGCTTATACAACCTTATTTTGAGATAGCACATTCTTAATAGTTACATTTCTGATCAGCCTCATCAGTACCTGGTGGACTCCGATCTAACCTCTCCCCAAGAATTTGGAAAGAAGGCAGACAAATGGGTATGCATCAGGGTGGGTAGGAAAGCTCCCACAGGGGGTGACCACAAGAAGATGGATTCTGCCAAGAATCAGGACAAGAGTGGGGACAAACCAAAAGAAAAGGAGTCTTCATAAGGCCCACAAAACTCTTCTGGGGGTGGGTCTAAGTCACCTTCCCACAAGAAACCATGGTGTTACACCTGTAGACAAAAGGCCACAGGGCAGGAGACAGCACCTGCCCTTAATATGAATAAGTACAGGCAGAATCCCTTAACAAATGGTGTTGAGGCTGAGGCCTACAGGGACACAGGTGCCAGTATCACAATGGTGACTGAAAAACTAGTGTCACCTGAACAACACCTACTTGGTCACACGTATCAAGTGACTGATGCTCATAACAACACTCAGTGCCACCCCATGGCAGTTTTGACTTTAGCTGGAGGAAGGGGATTTACTGTCCCAAAGAATTATGTGATGTCACTGACCTACCTGTAGAGTGTCTTTTGGTGAATGATTTGTAGAATTCAGCATGGGCTGAAGTGCAGTTGGAGGCCCATGCAGCAGTGCTGGGCATCTCTGGGCATATCTTTGCTTTAACCAGGGCACAGGCTAGACAGCAAATGGAACAAGGAGCACTGGAGCCTGGAACAATGGCCCAGGAAGCTCCTAAAAAGAGAGGCATGCAGAGTAATACGTTTCCACCTACTCAGACTTCAATGAGGATCCCACTCCTGAGGGAAAGAAACTTACTCCCTGGGTGAAACCTACACCAGAGGAGCTTAAGGCTGACACAGCTGAGCTCTTAGGTGCAGGAGGAACCACCAGGGAAAAAACCTAGTCTAGAACAGACCTGTCCCACTCTAGAAAGTCCGAGGCAGCAAGCTGCAGCTCAGAAAGCAGGGGATGTCAGTGGGACCCTTGTGGTCTACTGGAACAACAGTCTCCTTTATTCTGAGGCAAGGAACCCCAAACCTGGTGCCACCAGGAGGTTGGTCATTCCTCAAAAGTTTAGGGAGTTCTTGTTGACTTTAATCCATGACATTCCCTTGGCAGGCCATATGGGGCAAAGTAAAACTTGGGACAGACTTGTCCCTCACTTTCACTGGCCGCACTTGTTTGAAGACACAAAAGAGTTTTGTCGCGCCTGTGTGACCTGTCAAGCAAGTGGCAAAACAGGTGGCACTCTAAAGGCCCCCTTAATTCCACTACCAGTGGTTGGGGTACCCTTTGAGAGGGTAGGGGTAGATATTTTTTGGCCCTCTGGACAACAGCATCTGTGAACAGGTTTATACTGGTGGTGGTGGACCATGCCACAAGGTACACCGAAGCAATCCCTTTTAGGACAACTACAGCCCCTGCAGTGGTCAAAGCTCTCCTGGGAATCTTTTCCAAGGTGGGTTTTACTAAAGAGGTGGTATCAGACAGAAGTGCCAACTTCATGTCTGCATACCTTAAAGCCATGTGAAAGGAGTGTGGTGTAACATACAAATTCACCACCCCCTATCACCCACAGTCAAATGGGTTAGATAAGATATTCCGCAAAACCCTGAAAGGCATGATCATGGGACTCAGAAAAACTCAGAAGGAGATGGGATGTCCTTTTGCCTAAAGGAGTGGGCTACAATCCCTTTGAGCGTTTGCTTGGACATCCTGTTAGGGGTCAACTTGGCCGTGTGAAGGAAGGATGAAAGCAACCTCTCAAGCCTCCCAAACAGGACACAGTAGATTATGTATTAGGCCTAAGATCCAGAAAGTTTGAATACATGAAGAGGACATCTAAAAATCTTCAGGCCAGCCAAGAACTGCAGAAGGAGTGGCAAGACCAGAAGGCTGTACTGACTGCTTACCAGCCAGGACAGAAAGTGTGGGTCCTGGATCCTGTGGCTCCCAGGGGACTCCAAGATAAATGGAGTGGCCCCCACACTATTGTGGTGAGAAAAGGTGAGGTCACCTATCTGGTTGACCTACGCACTTCCAGAAACCCCCACAGGGTGCTTCATGTGAATCGCCTAAAGCCTTACTATGGCAGGGCTGACATGACTCTGCTCATGGCCACTGATGAAGGTCAGGAAGAAGAGAGTGACCCTCTCCGTGACCTCTTCTCCCATAACTCAGTGGATGGTTCAGTATAGGGAGTTTTTCTTGCTGACTCCCTCTCTGACCAACAGAAAGATGACTGTAGGAATATTCTGGGTCAGTTCTCTGGACTGTTCTCTTTGACCCCTGATCAAACCACACGGTGTGAACACACCATTGACACAGGTGACAGCCTGCCTGTCAAAAGCAAAATATACAGGCAGCCTGATCATGTCAAGGAATGCATCAAAGCAGAAGTGCAAAAGATGATTGACTTAAGAGTTATTGAGCCTTCAGACAGCCCTTGTGCTAGTCCTGTAATTTTAGTACCAAAACCCCACTCTCAGAATGGTAAAAGAGAGATGAGGTTGTGTGTGGACTACAGAAGCCTCCATACAGACACAAAGATTGATGGTCATCCAATCCCTAGGGCACATGAGGTGATAGATACTCTGGCTGCTGCCAAGTATCTTAGCATCTTTGATTTGACTGCTGGATACTGGCAGATCAAATTATCAGAGGATGCCAAACCCAAAACAGCATTCTCAACACCTAGTGGGCATTATCACTTCACAGTGACACACTTTGTTTTGAAGAATCCACCTGTAACATTTCAAAGGTTGGTGATCAAAGTTCTCCAAGGCCTGGAAAGCTTTAGTGCAGCCTATCTTGGCAACATAGCTGTCTTTAGCTCCACCTGGGAGAATCACCTGGTCCAATTTGGAAATGTACTGGAGGCTCTGCAAAAAGCAGGCCTCACTATCAAGGCATCAACATGCCAGATAGGGTAGGGTAAAGTGGTTTATTTGGGCCACCTGGTAGGTGGAGGCCAAATCCATCCACTCCAGGGCAAAAGCCAGACAATCTTGGGTTGCCCCTACTACTCAGACCCAAGTCAGAGCCTTCCTAGGCCTGACTGGGTACTGTAGGAGGTTCATTAAGAACTATGGCTCCATTGTAGCACCCTTAAATGACCTCACAGCCAAAAGGATGCCCAAGAAAGTTTAATTCACAGCTAGCTGCCAAAAAGCTTTTGATGACCTGTAACATACCATGTGCTCTGCTCCCATTTTAAGAAGCCCTGATGACTCTAAACAGTTAATTGTACAAATAGATGCTTCTGAAGTAGGAATAGGGGCAGTATGCTCACAACTAAATGAGGGCCAGGATCAACCTGTAGCTTTTATAAGCAGAAGGTTGACCCCCAGAGAAAAGCATTGGTCAGCCATTGAGAGGGAGGCCTTTGCTGTGGTCTGGGCCTTGAAGAAGCTGAGGCCATACTTGTTTGCCCGTCACTTCCTTGTTCAGACAGACCACAAACCTCACCTATGGCTTTAGCAAATGAAAGGCAAAAATCCCAAATTGTTGAGGTGGTCCATTTCCCTACAGGGAATGGACTATACAGTGTAAAATAGACCTGGGAGTAACCATCGTAATGCAGATGGACTCTCCAGATATTTCCTCTTCGACAATGAAGACTCTACTGGGCAAGGTTACTGTTATTGTCCTCCGTTTGGGGGAGTGGGGTTGTGTAGGAAAGTACCATCTATTTGACATGGTTACCCCCACTTTTTGCCTCCTATCAATGTGCTTAGACAGTTTTCACTGGGATCCTACTAACTAGGACCCCAGTAATTGTGCTCTCTCCCTCCAAATGTGGTTACCTTGGACCTTTTGTGCACTCCACAATTGGTATACTGACATTCCAGTGTAGCCCTAGTATATGGTACTTATGTACCCAGGGCATTGGGACACCAGGGGCCCTCTATGGGCTGCAGCATGTATTATGCCACACATGGGACCCCATGCAAAATGTGTCTGCAGGCCTGCCATTGCAACCTGTGTGAAAAGGTGCACACACCCTTTCACCACAGGTCACTACACCAGGTCACTGTAAGTCACCCCATGGTAGGTCCAGGTCTCTGTGTGTGAGGGCACCCCTGCATGAGCGGAAGTGCCCCTTCGAACTCCAGTTCCAATGCACTGGACTTCATAAGTGCGGGAAAGGCATTTTACCTGTGTACTGGACACAGGTCACTACTTGTGTCCAGCTAAATAATGGTAACTCCAAACCTGGAAATGTTTGGTGTCAAACATGCTGGAATAATATCCCAATAGTAATACCAGTATTGGTGGCATGATTCTATGCACGCTGGGGGCTCCTTAGAGGACCCCCCAGTATTGCTCCTACAAGTCTTCCAAGGTTTGCAGGCAGCCTGCGCTGCTGCAGCCCCTCAAACAGGTTTCTGCCCTCCTGCTGCTTGACCAGTTCAGGCAGGAGAAGGCAGAACAAAGGATTTCCTGTGGGAGAGGGAGGCAACACCCCCTCCTTTGGAAATAGGTGTTATAAGGCTGGGCAGGGGTAGCCTTCCCAAGCCACCGGTTTGCGTTGAAGGGCACATTTGGTCCCCTTCTTGCATAAACTGGTTTGCATCAGTCTAGGGATCCCCGGTCCCTGCTCTGGTGCAAAGCGTGACCAAAGGAAAGGGGAGTGACCACTCCCCTGTCCATCACTACCCCAGGGGTGGTGCCCAGAGCACCTCCAGGTGGCCACTCATTTCTTGCATCTTGAAATCAAGATGTACTGAAGCCACTGGGAACATCTGAGTGGCCATGTGAGACAGGTGACGTCAGCGAAACCGTCTGATAGGTGGTCACCTTGAAAAGTGACCAAACAACCTTTTAGGGCTATTTAGGGACTCCTTTGCAGGTGGGTTCCCAGATTCAGCATGCAAGACTCCACCAGGACTCCTCAGCATAGACCTTTTCTGCTCCTGGCCAGCAGAACTACAACTGGACACTTCAGAAACCAACAAGACTGTAACTCCTGAGACGTCCTGGCCTTGCAACATTGTTTCCCCGGCTCCTTTCAGCAACTGCAACATTTCCACGGATGTGCATCCACTGGGGTGTGCATGACTTCAGCTGCACCAAGAAGCTAGAAGGAATCTCGCTTGGAGTGAAGTAGTCACTCCCCTGCTTCTGCAGGTACCTATTGCATGGATCTGGCCCTCCTCTGGAACTACTTGGATTCTACAACACAGGTTGTGGTCTGCAGTGGTCCCTTTGGTCCTCTCTGCTCGCTGTCCGCTTTGGGAGACGATATGCCATTGCCTCTCCTTGCAGGACAGTACCTCTGTGCACAGTGACTCTTGCAGGAGAGAGAGGCTTTTTGACTCCTGCTCCAAGGGATCTTCAGGTTCCAAGTAGCCCCTTCCTCCAGCACTTCATCCTTGCAAGGACAGTCTCTCCTCTGCTGTTTCAGCGACTTGGGGCTCCTCTCCATGTGTGCTGATTGGGCCTCACTGAAACTTACTGTGCGTGCTGCCAGTGGTTTGCCTGTGGGGGCTGTGACTCGTTTTGCTGGCTCTCCCGACTGTTGAAGGTCAGCCCGGACTCCCCTCCAAGGGTCGAGTCCCCTGGACCTTGCTGGTCCTCTTCAGCCTTGCAACTCTTCTTGCTCCAACTTGCAACCCAATGTGGGACATCATCTGCATGGCTCCAAGGATGTCTCTACAGCTCCTTGGCTCCACAGCTGATCTTCCTACTCCCCCGTCAACCTGAATCTTCATTCACAGAAGGGTGGGTAGTGGCTCTTGCCCCGTCTGAACACTCCACCGTGGACTGGACTCTGTCCCCTTCTTTTGCAGGTCGTCTTCTTCCTGAAACCACCTTTAGGTTCTTCTGGTCTGGTCCTGTTCTTGCAAAATCCATTTTTTAAGTCCTTTTGTTATTCCTTTGAGAGACCAGGTACTTACCTCTGCTCTCCTGGACGCTGGGGGTCACTTAGGTACGCTCCTATTGGGGTCCCAAGTTCTCAGAGCTCCCCTCTAACTACTCCATATCCTTGGGTGGGGGACTTCACTTCGCATTTCACTATTTTAGTATATGGTTTGGCCCTCCCCTAGGGCCCTCACTAGTTTTCACCCATTTTTACCAATGCTTGTTTCTTGTGCTAATTCTTAATTATTACTGTGTGTATGTGTGTATATGTGTGTATATATATATATATATATATATGTTCGATGGCATGTGTAGCTGCAGATACACATGCTGTGCACATCCCGCCATCTGGTGTTGGGCTCGGAGTGTTACAAGTTGTTTTTCTTCGAAGAAGTCTTTTTTCGAGTCACGAGACCGAGGGACTCCTCCCATTTCGACTCCATTGCGCATGGGCTTCGACTCCATCTTAGATTGTTTTTTTTCCGCCATCGGGTTCGGACGTGTTCCTTTTCGCTCCGTTTTTCGGGTCGGAAAGTTAGTTAGAATCTCGGAAAAAACGTCGGTATTGTTTGCGTTCGGTATCGGGTTAGTTACAACAGATCGACACTGAATTTTTAAGAGCTCCGGTGGCCCTTCGGGGTTTTTTCGATCCCCGGTCGGGGCCTGGTCGGCCCGGCCACGTGCGACTTCAAGGCTGATGGAACGGACCCCATTCCGCTTCTGTCCAAAATGCCATAACAAGTATCCGTATACGGATCAGCATCTGGTCTGTAACTTGTGCTTGTCCCCAGAGCACAAGGAAGATACTTGTGAGGCCTGTCGAGCGTTTCGGTCCAGAAAGACGTTAAGAGACCGAAGAGCCAGAAGACTGCAGATGGCGTCGACAGGACAAGAGCTTTTCGAGGAGGAAGAGGAAGCTTTCTCTATCCAAGAGTCGGACTCGGAAGAGCTCGAGGCCGAAGAAATGCTGAAAACCGTGAGTAAGACGTCGAAACATAAGACTCACGAGAAGTCAACAAAAGCCCAGGGGACGCCACCGCCAACAGGCCATGGCTTAACCCAAAAAATAGGTGACCGAGTCAAGGCACCGAAAAAGGGCACGCTGGTGTCGAAGTCATCCGACTCCGGTCGAGATACCTCCACACAGCAATCTCGGAGCCGAGACATCGGGTCAGAGAAATTTCGGCACCGTGACAGCAGCACCGAACAAATTCGGCACCGAGAAACCACCACGCCGAAAATTACAAAGGTTTCTTCGGAGCCTAAAAAGGCGTCCGAAAAAGTTTCGGTTCCGAAACATCCAGCCTCGGAGCCGAAAACAGGTTTCTATACAGAGGAACAAGGATTGTCCTCCCAAATGCAAAAACATAGATTTGGAGAGGAACTTCAAGCTGTAGAGCCAGACTATACTCAAAGGAGGCTCCACATTCATCAAGACACAGGGAAGATAACCACTCTTCCCCCAATTAAAATAAAAAGAAAACTTGCCTTTCAAAAAAAGGACAAGGAGCCACAGGCAAAGGTGGCAAAGAAAACAACTCCACCACCATCAGTGCACACATCACCAGTAGCAACTCCTCCACTGATGCACTCACCGACTCATACTGCCATGAGTCAAGATGATCCCGATGCATGGGACCTTTACGATGCTCCAGTATCGGACAACAGCCCAGACTCGTACCCTGCCAGGCCGTCCCCTCCTGAGGACAGTACATCTTACACACAGGTGATCGCAAGGGGAGCTGCTTTCCATAACGTCACCTTGCATTCCGAACCAATTGAGGATGACTTTTTGTTTAACACGCTATCCTCCACTCATAGCCAATACCAAAGACTACCTATGCTCCCAGGAATGCTAAAACATTCAAAACAAATCTTTCAGGATCCTGTTAAAGGCCGAGCCATAACTCCAAGGGTGGAGAAAAAGTACAAGCCACCGCCAACAGATCCGGTTTACATTACAACCCAGTTAGCACCAGACTCAGTAGTTGTCGGGGCAGCTCGTAAGAGAGCAAACTCTCATACCTTGGGGGACGCACCACCTCCAGACAAAGAGAGTCGCAAATTTGATGCTGTGGGCAAAAGGGTTGCAGCACAAGCAGCAAACCAATGGCGCATTGCCAATTCACAAGCACTTTTGGCAAGATATGATAGAGCTCACTGGGATGAGATGCAACATTTGATAGAACACTTACCCAAGGAGTTCCAAAAAAGAGCACAACAAGTGGTGGAAGAAGGACAAAGTATCTCTAATAATCAGATACGGTCTTCAATGGATGCAGCAGATACGGCTGCAAGGACAGTAAATACTGCAATAACAATAAGAAGGCACGCATGGCTGCGCACGTCAGGTTTCAAGCCGGAAATTCAACAAGCCGTGCTAAATATGCCATTTAATGAACAGCAGTTGTTTGGGCCGGAAGTCGACACTGCTATTGATAAACTCAAAAAAGACACTGATACAGCAAAAGCCATGGGCGCGCTCTACTCCCCGCAGAGCAGAGGCACATTTCGCAAAACACCTTTTAGGGGAGGGTTTCGAGGACAACCTACAGAAACCACAACATCACAAACAAAGCCCACTTATCAAAGCCAATATCAGCGGGGAAGTTTTCGGGGGCAATATAGAGGGGGACAATTCCCAAAAAATAGAGGAAAATTCCAAAGCCCCAAAAGTCCTCAAAATAAGCAGTGACTTACAAGTCACACATCCCCATCACATAACACCTGTGGGGGGAAGACTAAGCCAATTTTACAAACACTGGGAGGAGATAACAACAGATACTTGGGTACTAGCAATTATCCAGCATGGTTATTGCATAGAATTTCTCGAATTCCCTCCAACAGTCCCACCGAAAACACACAGTATGTCAAAACAACATATAAATCTTCTAGGATTAGAATTTCAAGCATTGCTCCAAAAAGAGGCAATAGAATTAGTACCAAAACAAGAACTAAACACAGGAGTTTACTCACTGTACTTTCTGATACCCAAAAAAGACAAAACTCTAAGACCTATACTAGATATCAGAATACATCAAATCAGACCACTTTCACATGGTTACATTACAAGAAGTAATCCCACTGCTCAAACAACAAGACTACATGACAACACTGGATCTAAAGGATGCATATTTCCATATACCAATACATCCTTCTCACAGAAAGTATCTAAGGTTTGTATTCCAAGGGATACATTACCAATTCAAAGTGTTGCCATTCGGAATAACGACTGCGCCAAGAGTTTTTACAAAATGTCTAGCAGTAGTAGCTGCACATATCAGAAGGCAGCAAATACATGTGTTCCCGTACCTAGACGATTGGTTAATCAAAACCAACACGCAAATACAGTGTTCACAACACACAAATTATGTCATAGAAACCCTACACAAACTAGGTTTCTCAATCAATTACTCAAAGTCACACCTTCTGCCGTGTCAAACACAGCAATACCTAGGAGCAACAATCAACACAGTAAAAGGAATTGCCACTCCAAGTCCACAAAGAGTCCAAACATTCCACAATGTAATACAAGCCATGTATCCAAACCAAAAGATACAGGTCAAATTAGTAATGAAACTCCTAGGCATGATGTCCTCATGCATAGCCATTGTCCCAAACGCAAGGTTGCACATGCGGCCCTTACAACAGTGCCTAGCATCACAGTGGTCACAGGCACAGGGTCAACTTCTAGATCTGGTGTTGATAGACCGCCAAACATACATCTCGCTTCAATGGTGGAACAGTATAAATTTAAACCAAGGGCGGCCTTTTCAAGACCCAGTGCCACAATACGTAATAACGACAGATGCATCCATGACAGGGTGGGGAGCACACCTCAATCAGCACAGCATCCAAGGACAATGGGACATTCAGCAAAGACAGTTTCATATAAACCACTTAGAACTGTTAGCTGTGTTTCTAGCGCTCAAAGCATTTCAACCCATAATAACTCACAAATACACTCTTGTCAAAACAGACAACATGACAACAATGTATTACCTAAACAAACAGGGAGGAACACACTCGACACAGTTGTGTCTCCTAACACAAATAATATGGCATTGGGCGATTCACAACCACATTCGCCTAATAGCACAATTTATTCCAGGGATTCAGAATCAGTTAGCAGACAATCTCTCTCGGGATCACCAACAGATCCACAAATGGGAAATTCACCCCCAAATACTGAACACTTACTTCAGAATGTGGGGAACGCCACAAATAGATCTGTTTGCAACAAAAGAAAACTCAAAATGCCAAAACTTCGCATCCAGGTACCCACAACATCAGTCTCAGGGCAATGCACTATGGATGAACTGGTCAGGGATATTTGCGTACGCTTTTCCCCCTCTCCCACTTCTTCCATATCTAGTAAACAAGTTGAGTCAAAACAATCTAGGGGGAAACAATCTAAGATGGAGTCGACGCCCATGCGCAATGGAGTCGAAATGGGAGGAGTCCCTCGGTCTCGTGACTCGAAAAAAGACTTCTTCGAAGAAAAACAACTTGTAACACTCTGAGCCCAACACCAGATGGCGGGATGTGCACAGCATGTGAATCTGCAGCGACTAATGCCACGAACAGATGTACACTGGGTAAGTGACATTTTCCATATATATATATATATATATATATATATATATATATATATGTTCGATGGCATGTGTAGCTGCAGATACACATGCTGTGCACTGTTCCTGCCATCTAGTGTTGGGCTCAGAGTGTTACAAGTTGTTTTTCTTTGAAGAAGTCATTTCGAGTCATGGGACCGAGTGACTCCGCCCTTTCGGCTCCATTGCGCATGGGCATCGACTCCATCTTAGATTGTTTTCTTTTTGCCATCGGGTTCGGACGTGTTCCTCTTCGCTCCATTATTCGAATAGGAAAAATACTATAAATCCTCGAAAAGCGTCGGTATTGTTTGCGATCGGGAAACATCTTCCATCGACAACGACGAGACACAGTTTTGGTGGCCCTTCGGGGCTTCCGCGCCCAGCCGAAGCCTGGTCGGCCTGACCACAGACGTCATCGAAGCCTGATGGACCGGACCCCTTTTTGTTTCTGCCCGAAGTGCCACGCTAAGTATCCCTATGCAGACCAGCATCGGGTCTGTAATCTGTGCCTGTCACCGAGAAGATACTTGCAAAGCCTGCAAGTCCTTTCGATCAAAGAAGACCTTGAGGGATCGGAGGGCGAGGCGGATGCAGATGGCGTCGAAAACTTCGAAATACCTCGACGTCGAAGAGGAGGATATGGCTATCTTCATCCAGGGATCGGACGACTCCGACGGAGACCGACCATCTACAGCAGGCTAAAAAGTAAGTACGCCTGCCCCGACCTAAACCCACAGTCAGCCTAAGAAACATAAGGCCTCGGGACGCCACTGCCTGAAGGCCATGGCTCGACCCATAAAAAAGAAAGCGGTGACCAAGCAACACCTTCGGCACCGAAAAAGGCCAACATCGCGCCAAAGTCTTCAGACTCGAGCCGAGAACCCGGCGTCGAAAAACCTCAACACCGAATTGTCAAGTCGACTAAGCCTCGAAAGAGCCTTTCGAAGCCAAGGCCCTCCATCAGCATGGGCATTTCGGTGCTGAGAAAATCGGCTTCGGAGCCGAAAAAGACCTCGGACACCGAAGAACATGGGCTCTCTAAGCAGCTAAAAGAGAGGCACAGATTTGAGGAGGAGCTTCAAATTAAAGAGTTTGATGAAATGCAGGCTTAGATACAGATCCAGACTGATCAGCCAAGAGCTAAAGTGGCCAGGGAAAAATCGCCAACTCGCCATTTTTCGCCAGAACCTTCTCCCCCACATTCGCCACAAAGGACAGGGTCACCTATCGCCACTCCCACTGCACAGTCACCCACACACACTGTGCAGTCGCAAGATGATGTAGACCCCTGGGACCTCTACGATCCCCCTGTCTCGGACAATAGCCCTGAGTGCTACCCTACAAAACCGTCTCCAACGGAGGATAGCACCTCATACACCCAAGTCTTGGCCAGGGCTGCTGCATTCTATAATGTTAGCATGTATTCAGAGCCATTGGAGGACGACTTCCTCTTTAATACCCTGGCCTCTACGCATTCCTCCTACCAAAGCCTGCCTATGCTCCCAGGCATGCTTAAACATGTTCAGCAAGTTTTTCAAGAGCCTGTGAAGGGGAGAGCCATCACACCGCGGGTGGAGAAAAAGTACAAGCCATCCCGTCAGACCCAGTGTTCATCACACAATAGCTGCCCCCGGACTCTGTAGTGGTTGGTGCTGCAAGAAAAAGAGCCAACTCACCATCATCAGGAGATGCACCACCTCCAAATAAAGAGAGTCGGAAATTTGACGCAGCAGGAAAGAGAGTGGCGTCACAGGCTTCCAACCAGTGGTGTATTGCAAATTCTCAAGCCCTCCTCGCACGTTATGGCCGAGCTCATTGGGACGAGATGAGTGATATCATCCAGCATCTCCCCAAGGAATATCAAAAACGGGCTCAACAGGTGGTAGAGGAAGGGCAGGCAATATCGAACAATCAAATTCGTTCGGCATTGGATTCCGCAGACACTGCCGCAAGAACGGTGAACACTGCGATCACAATTAGACGGCACGCTTGGCTAAGGTCCTCAGGGTTCAAACCTGAGATACAGCAGGCAGTACTGAACATGCCATTTAATCAGCAACAACTGTTTGGGCCACAAGTGGACACAGCCATCGAAAAGATGAAGAAAGACACTGACACGGCCAAAGCCATGGGCGCGCTCTACTCATCCCAATATAGAGGGACATTCAGGAAACCGCAATATAGGGGAGGTTTCAGACAACAGCCTTCAGAGGCTTCCACCTCTTAAGCAAAACCCACCTACCAATCCCAATATCAGAGAGGGGGTTTCGCGGGTCCTTCAGGGGACAATTCCCAAGGCCAGGGGGAAAGTTTCAGCCCACTAAGCAGGCCACTAATAACAAACAGTGACAGGCAAGTCACAAGTTCCACAACACACATCACCAGTGGGGGGAAGACTAACATTTTACCACAGCCATTGGTCAGACATAAACACGGACACATGGGTCCTATCAATTATCCAACATGGTTACTGTATAGAATTCACACATTTTCCTCCAGATATTCCCCCAAGAGCGCACACACTGTCGGCGCAACATCTAGACATGTTACAAATAGAAGTGCAATCACTATTAACAAAACAAGCCATAGAACTGGTACCTCACCAACAAAAGGGAACAGGGGTTTATTCCCTATATTTCCTTATTCCCAAAAAGGACAAAACATTAAGACCAATTTTAGATCTCAGGACTATAAACCTATTCATCAAATCAGAACACTTCCACATGGTCACTCTACAAGATGTAGTCCCCTTACTAAAACACGGAGAATACATGTCAACACTGGATCTAAAAGATGTATATTTCCATATACCCATCCATCCATCTCACAGAAAATACCTCAGATTTGTCATACAGGGGAAACATTACCAATTCAAGGTATTGCCCTTCGGGACAACAACAGCACCCAGAGTATTTACAAAATGCCTCGCTGTAGTAGCCGCCCATATAAGGAGACATCACATGCACGTATTCCCATATCTCGACGACTGGCTAATAAAAGCCAACACTCAACAACGGTGTCAAAATCACACACAGTATGTAATAAATACCCTACACAGACTAGGGTTCTCTATAAATTACCAAAAATCTCACTTACAACCATCCCAACTACTACAATACTTGGGAGCAACACTCAACATCCAAAGAGCGATTGCTACTCCAAGCCCACAAAGAGTACAATCATTCCAAACCATGGTATCAAACATACAACCAAATCAGCACTACACAGTCAGATTTGTCATGAAACTCCTAGGCATGATGGCATCATGCATAGCAATTGTCCCAAACGTGCGGCTACACATGCGGCCCTTACAGCAGTGCCTTGCAAAACAATGGACGCAGGCACAGGGGCAACTCCAAGATCTAGTGTTGACAGACCGCCAAACACACTATTCGTTTCAATGGTGGAACCCTGTAAATTTAAACAAAGGGCGGCCTTTTCAAGACCCTGTGCCTCACGCCATTCTCACAACAGATGCATCAATGATTGGGTGGGGAGCACACCTCAACAATCACAATATACAAGAGCAGTGGGACAGTCAACAAAAACAACTACACATAAATCACTTAGAACTGCTAGCGGTCTTCCTAGCACTAAAAGCATTTCAACCCCTTCTAGTTCACAAACACATTCTTGTCAAAACAGACAAAATGACAACAATGTACTACCTAAACAAACAGGGGAGAACACACTCATCACAACTATGCCTCCTAGCACAAAAGATTTGGCATTGGGCAATTCACAACAACATTTGCCTAATAGCGCAATATATTGCAGGCATTCACAATCAATTAGCAGACAATCTCAGTCGAGATCACCAGCAAACTCACAAGTGGGAAATACATCCCCAGATACTACTAGAACACTTTCAGCAGTGGGGGACACCAGACATAGATCTGTTCGCAACAAAACAAAATGCAAAATGCCAAAACTTCGCGTCCAGGTACCCACACCCTCAGTCCAAGGGCAATGCTCTGTGGATCGATTGGTCAAGGATATTTGCTTATGCTTTTCCCCCTCTCCCACTCATTCCTTTCCTAGTCAACAAACTGAGTCAAAACAAACTCAAACTAATACTCATAGCACCAGCGTGGGCACGCCAACCGTGGTACACCACACTGTTGGACCTCTCGGTAGTACCTCACATCAAACTCCCAAACAGACCAGGTCTGTTAACACAACACAAACAACAGATCAGACACCCCAATCCAGCAACGCTCAACCTAGCAATCTGGCTCCTGAAGTCTTAGATTTTGGCTATCTAAATCTTCCAAATGAGTGTATGGAAGTCATTAAACAGGCAAGAAAACCTACCACAAGGCATTGCTATGCTAATAAATGGAAAAGGTTTGTTTTCTACTGCCAAGCAAACAAAATCACACCGTTAGATGCCTCCATACAAAACATTGTGGGTTATTTACTACACCTACAAAAAGCAAATCTAACTTTTTCTTCCATCAAAATTCATCTCACTGCAATCTCTGCTTACTTGCAGATTAAACACACAAAATCACTATTAGAATACCAGTTATTAAGGCCTTCATGGAAGGACTAAAGCGGATCATACCGCCAAGAAGACCACCAGTACCTTCGTGGAATCTTAATATTGTACTTACATGACTCATGGGCCCACCCTTTGAACCCATGCATTCTTGTCAAATCCAATTCTTAACTTGGAAAGTAGCATTTCTAGTGGCTATCACCTCACTACGAAGAGTTAGTGAAAGACAGGCTTTCACTATTGAGGAACCCTTTATACAAGTACACAAACATAAAGTGGTTCTCCGCACAAATCCAAAATTACTACCAAAGGTCATTTCACTGTTTCATTTAAACCAAACAGTGGAACTTCCAGTCTTCTCCCCACAGCCAGTCTCAGTAGCAGAAAGAGCACTGCATACATTAGACATTAAAAGAGCTCTAATGTACTATATAGACAGAAAAAAACCATTTCGGAAAACTAAACAATTGTTTGCTGCATTCCGAAAACCCCATGCTGGTAACCCAATATCCAAACAAGGTATAGCCAGATGGATAGTTAAATGCATTCAGACTTGTTACCTAAAAGCTAAAAGAGAACTACTCATTATACCAAAGGCACACTCCACTAAGAAGAAAGGGGCAACAATGGCCTTTCTAGGTAACATACCAATGACAGAGATTTGTAAGGCAGCCACTTGGTCCACACCTCATACATTTACCAAACACTACTGTGTAGATGTGTTAGCAACAAAACAAGCCACAGTAGGACAGGCTGTATTAAGAACATTATTTAAAACAACTTCAACTCCTACAGGCTGACCACCGCTTTTGGGAGGATTACTGCTTTGTAGTCTATGCACAGCATGTGTATCTGCAGCTACACATGCCATCGAACGGCAAATATCACTTACCCAGTGTACATCTGTTCATGGCATGTTCCGCTGCAGATTCACATGCGCCCTCCCATCTCCCTGGGGGCCTGTAGCCGTTTAAGTTGCAATTAGAAAACTGTATATATGTAAATAAACATTCCTTTAGACTAAACTATGTACATACATATCTATTCCATTGCATGGACATCTTTACTATTCTCATTCTACTACTCCTACCTCACCCTGTGCGGGAAAACAATCTAAAATGGAGTCGATGCCCATGCGCAATGGAGCCTAAAGGGAGGAGTCACTCTGTCCTGTGACTCAAAAAGACTTCTTTGAAGAAAAACAACTTGTAACACTCCGAGCCCAACACTAGATGGCAGGAACAGTGCACAGCATGTGAATCTGCAGCGGAACATGCCACGAACAGATGTACACTACGTAAGTGACATTTTCCATATATATAGTGTGTACTTAGCTCCAGTTGGGGCACTGCCTATAAGTAATCTAGTTTAGTGTTACTATAATAAAGTACCTTTATTTTTGCAACACTGTGTGGTGATCTGCTGTGTGACTGCTGTGGTATTGCAAGTGCTTTGCACTCCTCCTAGATAAGTCTTGGCTGCTCATCCACAGCTACCTCTAGAGAGCCCTGACTTGACTTCGTAGACACTGTCTTCATTCACTAATAGTTGTTGCCTGAACCTGGTATAACGTGCCAACATCACAGGTGTCCACCACACACCAGGCCAGCTTCCTACACTGAGTACTGTCATGAAGTTGATGGGCATGATGGCATCATGCATCACACATACCTTATGCAAGACTGCATATGCGCCTCATACAGGAATGTATCTGCATCGGATGGCCACAAGCAACAGGGAGCTGGGAGGATCTTGTGATTGTCACAGCAAAGGTACAAAGGTAAATAGAATGGTGCAACTCAACAAATGTGAGTAGGAAACTGGTCCCACCACTTTTTGCCTGATATTTGATGCTAACTTGATTGAGTGTGTGCTGGGATTCTGCTAACCAGGCCCCAGCACCTGTGTTCTTTCCCTCAAACTTTACCAGTGTTTCCACAATTGACACACCTCTGGCACACAGATAAGTCCCTTGTAAAAGGTACCCATGGTATCTAGGACCCCGTGGCCAGAGAGGGTCCGTAAGGGTTGCAGCATGTATTATGTCACCCTAAGGCACCCCTCACCAAACACATGCACACTGCCATTGCAACTTGTGTGTGCTGATGGACGAGAAAGGTAAAGTCAACATGGCATCCCTCTCTGGGTGCCATTCCTACAAACCACTGCCTGTGGCATAGGTAAGTCACCCCTCTAGCAGGCCTTTTAGTCCTAAGGCAGGGTGCACTATACCTCAGGTGAGGGCATAGCTGCATGAACAATATGCCCCTACAGTGTTTAAGTCAATTCTTAGATATTGTAAGTGCACTGTGGCCATATTAAGTACATGGGCTGGGAGTTTGTCATTATGAACTCCACAGCTCCATGATGGCTACACTGAAGACTGGGAAGTTTGGTATCAAACCTCTCATCACAATAAACCCCCACTGATGCCAGTGTAGGATTTAGAGGGCATCTTAGAAATACCCCCTGTATTTTTCCCAACTATGTAGTGTAGGGCTGACCGATAGGTGCCAGCCTGCCACTTACAGACAAGTTTCTGACCCCATGGGGTGAGAGCCTTTGTGCTCTCTCAGGTCAGGAACAAAGCCTGCTCTGGGTAGATGTGCTTCACACTTCCCCCCTGAAGGAACTGCAAAACTTTGCGGTGAACCTCAAAGGCTCCTGCGTCGTGTTACACTGCCCCAGGACACTCCAACTAGTGGAGATGCCTGCCCCCAGACCAGGTCCCACTTTTGGCGGCAGTTCCGTAAGGATAATTAGGAAAAACAAGGAAGAGTGACAACTTCAGCTGGGACCACCCCTAGGTTTCCCAGAGCTAAAGCGACTTCCTCCTGGCAGAATACTCCATCTTGGTTTGGAGGGAGACAGCCAGTAGGGACAGGAATGTACACCCCTCCCCAAAGAGAGTGGGCACAGGAAGGGTGTAGCCATCCTCGGGGACCGTAGCCATTGGCTACTGCCCTCAGAAACCTGTAACATCCCTAAATCTATTATTTAGGGGCACCCCTGAACCTTACTCAACAGATTCCTTGCGACCTCAAGAATAAAGAACTGCCAAGCCGACCCCAGCAGTGAAGACTCCAGAAGGCAACTGACTTGGCCCCAGCCCTACCGGCCTGTCTGCAGCTTCCAAGAAGGCAATGTATCCTACAGGACACGCAACCTCTACAGACCCCCAGAGGACTGCTTGCCTAGCAGAGGACCAAGAACTCCAGAGGACAGCGGCCTTGTCCAGAAGAAACCTCCTAAAAGGACTACAGAACCACCCCGGATCTGCGACCCCTGCCCACTCTGCGCCTGACGCCCACGGCCTGAGTCCAGGTGGCCTACCAAGTCCCCAGGCAATTCCGACCTCAAGTCCACCCTGGGTTGACCCCTCCTGGCCAACACAACGATGCCTACTGCCTGAATCCGGAGGACCCCCTTTGACCACGACAGGATCAGAAGAATAATACCAACTGTAAGAAGCTGGCTCTGTATATACTATATCAAAGTGAGACCTAGTGTTCACAGAGTCTAGGGGTTCCCCAGAGGCTTGACAAAGGGTGAAATAGATAATACCAATGCTCTATCTGTGGTAGTATGGTTGAGCAGTTAGGCTTATCAGAGGGTAGTGCAAAGTATTTGTTGTACATACCCAGAAAATATAAGACACACACATTCAATGACAACTCCAGACCAATGTTTTTTATATTGTAAAAATATTGTTTCTTAATTTATTTCTAGAACCACAAGATTCAAGTTGCAGGTAAGTACCTTAAAAGTTTCTTATTTCACACAGGTACTTGGTTTGAAATAAGTAAGTAATACAGTTTTTGAATTATTGGCAAAAAATGTTTTTAAACTGAACACAGTGCAATTTTCAAACAGTTCCTGGGGGAAGAAAAGTTACATCAGTTTACAGGTAAGTACAAAACTTACAGTCTCAGTCTCTGGGATTTAGGAAGTCCACCGGTTGGGGTTCAAGTTAACCCCAAACACCCAGCAACACGGGGCCGGTCGGGTGCAGAGGTCAAAGTGGAGCAAAATTAACGTGGGCTCCTAAGGAGACAGGGGGTACTCAGAATCCAGTCAGCCAACAGGTAAGTACCCGTGACTCGGAGGCCAGACCAGGGGGGATTAGAAGAGCACTGGAGGGGCCACAAGTAGGCACCAAACACACACCCTCAGCAGCACAGGGGAGGCTAGGTGGAGGGTGTAAACAGGACGTCATGCTTCCAATGTTGGACTGTTAGGAGGCCCCGGGGGTCACTCAGAGAGTGCAGGCGAGGTCCGGGGTGGGGGAGGGGGAGTTTGGTGTCTCCGACACACTACTGGTCGGACAGGGAGAAAGGCCACCTGCTGAACGATGAGGCACCAGGGGCCGGTTTCTCCAAGGCCTGGGGGCTGCGGGTGCAGTGTGTTCTTCGGGTGTCGGATATCTTTGTTTGGAGCACAGGGTCAGTTGGGGTCGTTGGGATTCCCTCTGCAGGCGTCGCTGTGGAGGGGTGTAGAGGTCAACCCAGGGTGGGCTCTTGCTCCAATCGCCTGGGGACCCTTTCTTGCTGGGTAGACCACCTGGACACGGACCGTGGGCATCGGGTGCCCAGAGGTCAGGACTCACGCATCTGGAGTGAGGTGGGAATCCTTAGTTGTAGGTTTCTTCAGACAGAGCCGCTGTCCTTGGGAGTTCTTGGTCATTTTGGGTTCAAGGCAGTCCTCAGGAGTTGGCAGAGGTCGCTGGGCCCACTGGACGGGTCACTGATCTTTTTGCAAGTTCTCTGAAGTAGGAGACAGGCCGGTAGAGCTGGGGCCAAAGCAGTTGTTGTCTTCCTTCTCTGCTGGGGGTTTCAGCTTAGCAGTCCTCCTTCTTCTTGTAGGTCGCCTGGAATCTGGTGAACTGGGTTCAGGGAGGCCCTTAAATCCTAGATTTAGGGGTGTGTTACAGGTCAGGCTGCAGTAGCCAATGGCTACTGTCCCCGAGGGTGGCTACACCCTCCTTGTGCCCACTCCCTTTGGGGAGGGGGGCACATTTCTATCCCTATTGGTCCCCGTCCTCCAAACCAAGATGGAGGATTCTGCAGGGAGGGGGTCACCTCAGCTCTGGACACCTTAAGGGTGGTCCTGGCTGGGGTGGTCACTTCTCCCTGTTTTCCCTAATATTCCAGCTGACTTGGGGCTTTGTCTTGGGGGCGAGCATCTCCACTAGCTGGAGTGCCCTGGGGCACTGTAACACGCGGCTTGAGCTTTTGAGGCTCACCGCTAGGTGTTAGTTCCTGCAGGGGGAGGTGTGAAGCACCTCCACCCAGGACAGGCTTTGTTTCTGACCACAGAGTGCACAAATGCACTCACCCCATGTGGTCAGAAGCTTGTCTGAAAGTGACAGGCTGGCACAGACTGATCAGTCCTACACTACCAGTTGGGCTAACATACAGGGGGCATTTCTAAGATGCCCTCTGTGTGCATTTTTCAATAAATCCCACACTGGCATCAATGTGGGTTTATTGTGCTAAGACGTTTGATACCAGATTTCCCAGTATTCCCAGTGAAGCCATTATGATGCTGTGGAGTTCGTAATGACAAACTCCCAGACCATATACACAATATGGCTACACTGCACTTACAATGTCTAAGAATGGACTTATGCTCATTGTAAAGAAATGGCTCCCTGTTGCAGTTACCCCCCACTTTTTGCCTGATACTGATGCTGACTTGACTGAGAAGTGTGCTGGGACCCTGCTAACCAGGCCCCAGCACCAGTGTTCTTTCACCTAAAATGTACCATTGTTTCCACAATTGGCACAACCCTGGCACCTAGGTAAGTCCCTTGTAACTGGTACCCCTGGTACCAAGGGCCCTGATGCCAGGGAAGGTCTCTAAGGGCTGCAGCATGTCTTATGCCACCCTACGGACCCCTCACTCAGCACAGACACACTGCTTGCCAGCTTGTGTGTGCTGATGGGGAGAAAATGACTAAGTCGACATGGCACTCCCCTCAGGGTGCCATGCCAACCTCCCACTGCCTGTGGCATAGGTAAGTCACCCCTCTAGTAGGCCTTACAGCCCTAAGGCAGGGTGCACTATACCACAGGTGAGGGCATATGTGCATGAGCACTATGCCCCTACAGTGTCTAAGCAAAACCTTAGACATTGTAAGTACAGGGTAGCCATAAGAGTATATGGGCTGGGAGTCTGTCAAAAACGAACTCCACAGCTCCATAATGGCTACACTGAATACTGGGAAGTTTAGTATCAAACTTCTCAGAATAATAAACCCACACTGATGCCAGTGTTGGATTTATTAAAAAATGCACACAGAGGGCATCTTAGAGATACCCCCTGTATTTTACCCAATTGTTCAGTGCAGGACTGACTGGTCTGTGCCAGCCTGCTTCTGAGAGACGAGTGTCTGACCTCATGCGGTGAGAGCCTTTGTGCTCTCTGAGGACAGAAACAAAGCCTGCTCTGGGTGGAGGTGCTTCACACCTCCCCCCTGCAGGAACTGTAACACCTAGCAGTGAGCTTCAAAGGCTCAAGCTTCGTGTTACAATGCCCCAGGGCACTCCAGCTAGTGGAGATGCCCGCCTCCTGGACCCAGCCCCCACTTTTGGCGGCAAGTCCAGGAGATATAATGAGAAAAACAAGGAGGAGTCACTGGCCAGTCAGGACAGCCCCTAAGGTGTCCTGAGCTGAGGTGACTCTGACTTTTAGAAATCCTCCATCTTGCAGATGGAGGATTCCCCCAATAGGATTAGGGATGTGACCCCCCTCCCCTTGGGAGGAGGCACAAAGAGGGTGTACCCACCCTCAGGGCTAGTAGCCATTGGCTACTAACCCCCCAGACCTAAACACGCCCTTAAATTTAGTATTTAAGGGCTCCCCTGAACCTAAGAATTTAGATTCCTGCAACAACAAGAAGAAGGACTGCCCAGCTGAAAACCCCTGCAGAGGAAGACCAGAAGACAACAACTGCCTTGGCTCCAGAAACTCACCGGCCTGTCTCCTGCCTTCCAAAGAACTCTGCTCCAGCGACGCCTTCCAAAGGGACCAGCGACCTCTGAATCCTCTGAGGACTGCCCTGCTTTGACGACGACAAGAAACTCCCGAGGACAGCGGACCTGCTCCAAAAAGACTGCAACTTTGTCTCAAGAAGCAGCTTTAAAGAACCCTGCAATCTCCCCGCAAGAAGCGTGAGACTTGCAACACTGCACCCGGCGACCCCGACTCGGCTGGTGGAGAACCAACACCTCAGGGAGGACCCCCGGACTACTCTACGACTGTGAGTACCAAAACCTGTCCCCCCTGAGCCCCCACAGCGCCGCCTGCAGAGGGAATCCCGAGGCTTCCCCTGACCGCGACTCTCTGAAACCTAAGTCCCGACGCCTGGAAAAGACCCTGCACCCGCAGCCCCCAGGACCTGAAGGACCGGACTTTCACTGGAGAAGTGACCCCCAGGAGTCCCTCTCCCTTGCCCAAGTGGAGGTTTCCCCGAGGAAGCCCCCCCTTGCCTGCCTGCAGCGCTGACGAGATCCGTTGATCTCTCATAGACTAACATTGCAAACCCGACGCTTGTTTCTACACTGCACCCGGCCGCCCCCGCGCTGCTGAGGGTGAAATTTCTGTGTGGGCTTGTGTCCCCCCCGGTGCCCTACAAAACCCCCTGGTCTGCCCTCCGAAGACGCGGGTACTTACCTGCAAGCAGACCGGAACCGGGGCACCCCCTTCTCTCCATTCTAGCCTATGCGTTTTGGGCACCACTTTGAACTCTGCACCTGACCGGCCCTGAGCTGCTGGTGTGGTAACTTTGGGGCTGCTCTGAACCCCCAACGGTGGGCTACCTTGGACCAAGAACTGAACCCTGTAAGTGTCTTACTTACCTGGTAAAACTAACAAAAACTTACCTCCCCCAGGAACTGTGAAAATTGCACTGTGTCCACTTTTAAAGTAGCTATTTGTGAATAACTTGAAAAGTATAAATGCAATTGAAATGATTAAAAGGTCCTAATGTACTTACCTGCAATACCTTTCAAACAAGATATTACATGTTAAATTTGAACCTGTGGTTCTTAAAATAAACTAAGAAAATATATTTTTCTATAACAAAACCTATTGGCTGGATTTGTCTCTGAGTGTGTGTACCTCATTTATTGTCTATGTGTATGTACAACAAATGCTTAACAATACTCCTTGGATAAGCCTACTGCTCGACCACACTACCACAAAATAGAGCATTAGTATTATCTCTTTTTACCACTATTTTACCTCTAAGGGGAACCCTTGGACTCTGTGCATGCTATTCCTTACTTTGAAATAGCACATACAGAGCCAACTTCCTACATTGGTGGATCAGCGGTGGGGTACAAGACTTTGCATTTGCTGGACTACTCAGCCAATACCTGATCACACGACAAATTCCAAAATTGTCATTAGAAATTGATTTTTGCAATTTGAAAAGTTTTCTAAATTCTTAAAAGTCCTGCTAGGGCCTTGTGTTAGTCCCCGTTAGCATTTCTTTTAGAGTTTAAAAAGTTTGTTAAAAGTTTGAATTAGATTCTAGAACCAGTTTTAGTTTCTTAAAAAGTATTCCAACTTTTAGAAGCATAATGTCTAGCACAGATGTGAATGTGGTGGAACTCGACACCACACCTTACCTCCATCTACAGATGAGAGAGCTAAGGTCACTCTGTAAACTAAAGAAAATAACAATGGGCTCCAAACCTACCAAAGTACAGCTCCAGGAGCTTTTGGCAGAGTTTGAAAAAGCCAACCCCTCTGAGGATGGCAACACAGAGGATGAAGATAGTGACTTGGAGGGAAATTCCCCCCTCTAGTCCTACTTAGGGAGAACAGGGCTTCTCAAGCCCTGACTCCACAAATAATAGTCAGAGATGCAGGTTCCCTCACAGGAGGGACCAACAACTCTAAAATCACTGAGGATAACTCCAGTGAAGAGGACATCCAGTTAGCCAGGATGGCCAAAAGATTGGCTTTGGAAAGACAGATCCTAGCCATAGAAAGGGAAAGACAAGAGATGGGCCTAGGACCCATCAATGGTGGCAGCAACATAAATAGGGTCAGAGATTCTCCTGACATGTTGAAAATCCCTAAAGGGATTGTAACTAAATATGAAGATGGTGATGACATCACCAAATGGTTCACAGCTTTTGAGAGGGCTTGTGCAACCAGAAAAGTAAACAGATCTCACTGGGGTGCTCTCCTTTGGGAAATGTTCACTGGAAAGTGTAGGGATAGACTCCTCACACTCTCTGGAAAAGATGCAGAATCCTATGGACCTCATGAAGGGTACCCTGATTGAGGGCTTTGGATTCTCCACTGAGGAGTATAGAATTAGATTCAGGGGGGCTCAAAAATCCTCAAGCCAGACCTGGGTTGATTATGTTGACTACCCAGTGAAAACACTGGATGGTTGGGTAACTGGAAATGAAGTGTATGACTATGTTGGGCTTTATAATTTGTTTATGAAAGAACACATTTTAAGTAACTGCTTCAATGAAAAGTTGCATCAGTATCTGGTAGACCTAGGTCCAATTTCTCCCCAAGAATTGGGAAAGAAGGCAGACCACTGGGTCAAGACTAGGGTAACCAAAACTTCCACTGGGGGTGACCAAAAGAAAGGGGTTACAAAACCTCCTCAGGAGAAAGTGGGTGACACTAGAAACAAAGAAAAAGAGTTCTCTGTAGGCCCCCAAAAACCAGACCAGGTGGGTGGGCCCAGAGACACAACCCAAAACAAAGGTGGGTACCAGGGTAAGAGCTGGGATGCCACTAAGGCATGGTGCCATAACTGTAAACAGACAGGGCACCACACCAAGGACACTTCTTGTCCCAAAAACAAACCCCCTAGCAAAATCCCAGGGGTGACCAGTGTAGCTATTGGGGATGACTCCTCAGATGAGGAGGTCTTCATAGCCTTCAACTGGAAAAAGGGCCCAACAGGTGAGTTGGAGATTCCAGAGGGAAGTAGACACTTCCACCACCTACTGGTGAATGGAATCCCAGCCACTGCCCTGAGAGACACTTGTGCCAGTCACACTATTGTGCATGACAGGCTGGTGTTCTCAACCCAGTACATCCCAGGTGAGATGGCCAGAGTAAGAGTTAGCCCAGACAGGGTCACTGATAGGCCTGTGGCTTTTGTGCCCATAGAAGTGGGTGGGACTTTTAGCTGGAGAAGGGTGGTAGTCAGTACAGACCTCCCCCTTGATTGTCTCCTTGGAAATGACTACCCAGAGGTTAGTCAGAGCCCAAGAGAGGAACTGGTCCAGTGCCAGTCCTCTCCCAAGGATTCTGGAGTGCCTGCCTCTGCAGTAAATGCAAGTAGGCCCCAGAAGAAAAAGAAAAGGAAACAGAGTAGGAAAGGGGGACAACCTTTAGCCAAGGTTCCAGCAAGCCAAGGAGATTCTGCTCCAGTAGGGGAGAACTCCAAAAGTGGCTCTGATAAAGTCCAACCTGACCCACAAGAAGTCCTGGCTAGTCAGGCAACTGTTAAGCCTGAGTGGGTGGCTCCTCAGCTAACAGAAGAAAGAGTGGAAGAAGGGTGTTTACTACAAGATGTGGTAACCCCCCACTCTAATACAGCAGACAGGCACCCTGAACCCAAAGAAGCCTGTAACTTAGCCCCTTCCCTTGTAGGTGAAGAGCTAAAGGTGTGGTTCTGGGCACTGACAGCTGTCAGTGGCCTCTGCTGGGTGTTAGCCTTTATGGCTGCACTATCCTTGGCATGGTGGTCTGACCCCATGCCAAATAGCAAGTTAGGCCCCCTGACCCTGTTGGTCATGGTGGGGTTACTCCAGCTCTGGGTAACCTCTTTGGGTAAGCTAGGGGTGACCCTGGCTAAGATAAGATTAGCAGAGGTGGATACCTCTAACCCCAAAATAGAGAGAATGGGTGAAGACATAAAAAGCACAGACAAGAGGCAGTTCAGACTAGGTCCTATCACTGTGGAAGTGGGTCAATTCCCCAGAGGGAATGACCTGAGCAGGAGGATGTAAGGCAGAGTAGGCCCTGCAACAAACCAGCCTATTTCCTCTACTCTTCCTCGCCTGACAGACTAGGAAGACTCTCCCAGCTTTGGCTGAGTCTCCTGGCCTGTGGGCTGGGGGGGCTTGTGTAAAGAAATGGCTCCCTGTTGCAGTTACCCCCCACTTTTTGCCTGATACTGATGCTGACTTGACTGAGAAGTGTGCTGGGACCCTGCTAACCAGGCCCCAGCACCAGTGTTCTTTCACCTAAAATGTACCATTGTTTCCACAATTGGCACAACCCTGGCACCTAGGTAAGTCCCTTGTAACTGGTACCCCTGGTACCAAGGGCCCTGATGCCAGGGAAGGTCTCTAAGGGCTGCAGCATGTCTTATGCCACCCTACGGACCCCTCACTCAGCACAGACACACTGCTTGCCAGCTTGTGTGTGCTGATGGGGAGAAAATGACTAAGTCGACATGGCACTCCCCTCAGGGTGCCATGCCAACCTCCCACTGCCTGTGGCATAGGTAAGTCACCCCTCTAGTAGGCCTTACAGCCCTAAGGCAGGGTGCACTATACCACAGGTGAGGGCATATGTGCATGAGCACTATGCCCCTACAGTGTCTAAGCAAAACCTTAGACATTGTAAGTACAGGGTAGCCATAAGAGTATATGGGCTGGGAGTCTGTCAAAAACGAACTCCACAGCTCCATAATGGCTACACTGAATACTGGGAAGTTTAGTATCAAACTTCTCAGAATAATAAACCCACACTGATGCCAGTGTTGGATTTATTAAAAAATGCACACAGAGGGCATCTTAGAGATACCCCCTGTATTTTACCCAATTGTTCAGTGCAGGACTGACTGGTCTGTGCCAGCCTGCTGCTGAGAGACGAGTGTCTGACCTCATGCGGTGAGAGCCTTTGTGCTCTCTGAGGACAGAAACAAAGCCTGCTCTGGGTGGAGGTGCTTCACACCTCCCCCCTGCAGGAACTGTAACACCTAGCAGTGAGCTTCAAAGGCTCAAGCTTCGTGTTACAATGCCCCAGGGCACTCCAGCTAGTGGAGATGCCCGCCTCCTGGACCCAGCCCCCACTTTTGGCGGCAAGTCCAGGAGAGATAATGAGAAAAACAAGGAGGAGTCACTGGCCAGTCAGGACAGACCTAAGGTGTCCTGAGCTGAGGTGACTCTGACTTTTAGAAATCCTCCATCTTGCAGATGGAGGATTCCCCCAATAGGATTAGGGATGTGACCCCCTCCCCTTGGGAGGAGGCACAAAGAGGGTGTACCCACCCTCAGGGCTAGTAGCCATTGGCTACTAACCCCCCAGACCTAAACACGCCCTTAAATTTAGTATTTAAGGGCTCCCCTGAACCTAAGAATTTAGATTCCTGCAACAACAAGAAGAAGGACTGCCCAGCTGAAAACCCCTGCAGAGGAAGACCAGAAGACAACAACTGCCTTGGCTCCAGAAACTCACCGGCCTGTCTCCTGCCTTCCAAAGAACTCTGCTCCAGCGACGCCTTCCAAAGGGACCAGCGACCTCTGAATCCTCTGAGGACTGCCCTGCTTCGACGACGACAAGAAACTCCCGAGGACAGCGGACCTGCTCCAAAAAGACTGCAACTTTGTCTCAAGAAGCAGCTTTAAAGAACCCTGCAATCTCCCCGCAAGAAGCGTGAGACTTGCAACACTGCACCCGGCGACCCCGACTCGGCTGGTGGAGAACCAACACCTCAGGGAGGACCCCCGGACTACTCTACGACTGTGAGTACCAAAACCTGTCCCCCCTGAGCCCCCACAGCGCCGCCTGCAGAGGGAATCCCGAGGCTTCCCCTGACCGCGACTCTCTGAAACCTAAGTCCCGACGCCTGGAAAAGACCCTGCACCCGCAGCCCCCAGGACCTGAAGGACCGGACTTTCACTGGAGAAGTGACCCCCAGGAGTCCCTCTCCCTTGCCCAAGTGGAGGTTTCCCCGAGGAAGCCCCCCCTTGCCTGCCTGCAGCGCTGACGAGATCCGTTGATCTCTCATAGACTAACATTGCAAACCCGACGCTTGTTTCTACACTGCACCCGGCCGCCCCCGCGCTGCTGAGGGTGAAATTTCTGTGTGGGCTTGTGTCCCCCCCGGTGCCCTACAAAACCCCCCTGGTCTGCCCTCCGAAGACGCGGGTACTTACCTGCAAGCAGACCGGAACCGGGGCACCTCCTTCTCTCCATTCTAGCCTATGCGTTTTGGGCACCACTTTGAACTCTGCACCTGACCGGCCCTGAGCTGCTGGTGTGGTAACTTTGGGGCTGCTCTGAACCCCCAACGGTGGGCTACCTTGGACCAAGAACTGAACCCTGTAAGTGTCTTACTTACCTGGTAAAACTAACAAAAACTTACCTCCCCCAGGAACTGTGAAAATTGCACTGTGTCCACTTTTAAAGTAGCTATTTGTGAATAACTTGAAAAGTATAAATGCAATTGAAATGATTCAAAGGTCCTAATGTACTTACCTGCAATACCTTTCAAACAAGATATTACATGTTAAATTTGAACCTGTGGTTCTTAAAATAAACTAAGAAAATATATTTTTCTATAACAAAACCTATTGGCTGGATTTGTCTCTGAGTGTGTGTACCTCATTTATTGTCTATGTGTATGTACAACAAATGCTTAACACTACTCATTGGATAAGCCTACTGCTCGACCACACTACCACAAAATAGAGCATTAGTATTATCTCTTTTTACCACTATTTTACCTCTAAGGGGAACCCTTGGACTCTGTGCATGCTATTCCTTACTTTGAAATAGCACATACAGAGCCAACTTCCTACACTCATGCAGCTATGCCCTCACCTGTGGTATAGTGCACCCTGCCTTAGAGCTGTAAGGCCTGCTAGAGGGGTGACATTTCTATGCCACATGCAGTGGTTTGTGGACATTGCATCCTGAGAGGGGTGCCATGTTGACTGTCTTTTTCTCCCCACCAGCGCACACAAGCTGCAAGGCAGTGTGCATGTGCTGAGTGAGGGATCCCCTAGGGTGGCATAATACATGCTGCAGCCCTTAGAAACCTTCCCTGGCAACAGGGCCCTTGGTACCATGGGTACCTTTTACAAGGGACTTAACTGTGTGCCAGGGCTGTGCCAATTGTGGAAACAAAGGCACAGTCTTAGGGAAAGAACACTGGTGCTGGGGCCTGGTTAGCAGGGTCCCAACACACTTTCAATCAAAGTTGGCATCAACACTAGGCAAAAAGTGGGGGGGTAACCATGTCAACAGTGGCAGCTTCGTACACTGACGCCCAAGGAGACCCCTGTCCCTGCAGCCCCCTGGCCTTGAGGAATTCGACCGATGGTCCAGCAACGTCCAGTGGGAGCATCTTGTGCCTGTCCAGCCTTTGGTTTCCCAAAACCCTGAGATTCCCACATTGAAAAGCACCGGGCCTCCCAGCTCTGTGTTTGCACCCTGCACCCGGCCGCCTCTGTGTCGCTGAGTGTGTGTCTTGGTGTACACCTCTGCCCCTCCGCGGTGCTGAACTAACACCCCCAGGCCTGTGTCCTGGAACCGCAGGAACTTAGCTGCAATCTGCTCTCTACCGAGCACCCCCAGTCCTCATAGGATTCCATTGTAAACCAGATGCCAGCTTTGACCTCTGCACCCAGCCAGCCCCGTGTTGCTGGTGGTGCACGTTTGGGGTCAGCCTGACCTGTGGAAATCCTAACCCCCAAAGGCTGGAATCGTAAGTTGTGTACTTACCTGTTGACTGCGCTAACATCCCCCCCCCCCAGACTAAATTGCACTGTCAACTTTTAAAATAGAAATGTGTAACTTGTCAACTGCTTTATCTGGAAAAAATCAAACAAAGTACATTTGATACATTTGCTTGATACCTATTGACAACTGTACGTACCTGCAACACAGACCTTCTGGTTCTAGTAATAAAGTAACAAAATATATTTTTGCTATATAAAAACTATTGAACTGGAGTTAGTCATGAGTGTGTGCCTCATTTTTTGACTGTGTGTACAATAAATGCTTCGCACTACACTCTGATAAGCTTAACTGTTCGTCCTTACTACCACAAAAGAGAACATTAGTATTATCTACTTTAGCCACTGTTAAGCCTATGGGGAACCCCTGGACTCTGTATACACTATACCTCATTTTGGTACAGTTTATACAGAGCCAGCTTCCTACAATGTGAACGTAGGGATACCCTTCAAGACACTATCTCCCATGGTGACCATAACAACAGATGGGTCCCACAATGGTTGGAGAGCACACACAGCAGCCTGATGATCAGAGAATTCTGGAAACCAAGAATGCCTTGAGACACACAGACTATCTACAGATGAAGACAGATTTTCTTGCCTTGAAAGTGTTTTAAGCACATATAATGGGTAAGACAGTATTGATCCTAATGGACAACAGAACTACTATGTTCTACCTCAAGAAGCAGGAGGGAATGAAGTCTTTCCCTCTGTCTAAACTAGCACAAGCGATCTGGAAGTGGGCGATCCGAAGGGAAATTAAGCTACAGACAATCAACCTACCAGGAAAACAGAATAGAAGCAGACAGACTGAGCAGCCAAGACAGTAACTTCCATGAAATGAAGCAGTAGGTACTGGACAACATCTTCACAGTCTGGTGCACACCAAGCATAGACCTCTTTGCAAACCCACAAAATGCCAAGATTTCACTTCCAGGTTCCCACACCACCAATCCAAGGGGGAATGCCCTGTCTACAAACTGGTGAGGGAAATTTGCTTACACCTTTCCACTGTTTCCACTGATCCAAAGGATACTAGACAAAGCCGGATAGTCAGGGACGTTGCTTATCTTCATAGCCCCACAAACGGCCAGACAGACCTGGTACTCGGAGCTACTGGAGATGTTTAGAAGGCAAATCATCCAAATCTGGGCAGAAGAGGCTCTGCTGACCATGCGAAATGGAAGAGTTAACTATTTGGAACCAGCCACTCTCAGCCTAACAGCATGGCTCCTGAATACCTAGAATTCAGTCATCTACAGGTACCTCCAAGATTATGGAAATCCTTTGCTAGGCTGGGAAACTAAGCACATGTAAATGCTACACAGAGAAGTGGAACAGTTGGTGCACAGACAGCAAGAGGATGGAAACAGGGACAGAACAGGATACAGTACTAACATACAACACACAGCCTCATCAACGCTAAAGGTAAACCTAGCTGCAATACTAGCTTATGCAAAAGGTACAACAAAGAGCAGTCTCTTTACATTTCCAGTGGTGAAAGGATTCCTAGAAGAGTCCAGAAGGGTAGCACCACAAAGAGTAGTACAAGCTCTGATATGGAACCTAAACCCAGTACTAACATAGTTGATGACCGAGCCTTTTGAACCAGTGCACAAGACAGATGTAAAGTCTCTAACCCTAAAGACACCTTCCTAATTGCAATCATATGCCTATGCGGAGTCAGCAGCACTAATGATACAGGAATATACCTGCAAATCCACCCTCCGCATGCTTCTTAAGATCTTCAAAAGGCTCCCTGTACCCACCAGACATACCGTCACTCAAGCCCTCATCACTAGCTGCCTGGACTGTGGCCACGCTCTTTATGCAGAAATCACATAACACCTGAAGAGGCTTCAGACCATCCAGAACTTAGCAGCCAGACTCATCCTCAGCCTCCCCAGATGGATCTACTTCATCCCCACCTGAAGAAACTCCAGTGGCCCCTCTTACACAAGAGATGCCAATTTAGGATCCTTCGGCATGCCTACAAAGCCCTTCACAAACCAGGACCAGCATACATCAATCATTGCTTGAGCTTCCACCATCCCTTGAGACTCCTGCTCGGCATCTTCCCCCCCCCCACCCCATCCACTGCAGCAACAGTGGAGATTGTTCCTTCTCCAACCTCTCTGCAAAATCCTGGAACAGTCTCCCATCCACCTGAGGACATCTTTCTCCCCCCAGAAAGTCAGAAGGGGACTCAAGACCTGGCTTTTCGACTGAAGTCCTGAGCAGCCTGGACCTAGAGCCTGGATGATTAGCACACTTTAGAAACCAATGATTGATTTATTGATTGATTGAAGGACAAGGTAGACCTCCAGACTAATCCACAGTTCCTAGCAAAGGTGGTATCTCACTTCCACATCCACCAAACCATACAACTACATATCTTCTTCCAAGAACCAAAGACACAAGCTGATAAAGCCCTTCACACTCTGGATGTGTGAAGAGCACTGATGTACTACCTACAGGAAACAAAGGGTTGTTGTAAGGGAAGCCAATTATGTGTCTACTTTGCCAGAGCAAGCAAGTGATCATCAGTGACCAAGGGAACAATCTCACAATCAATAGTATAGATTATACAAACCTGCTACAGCAGTGCTGGAAAAACATTACCTGTGCGCCCCAGAGCACATTCAACCAGGAAAAATATCGCAAAGCTCACATTCTTAGCAAACGTACCCGTTGATAAAAATTGCATGGCATCAACTTGGTCATCTCCACAAACCCTCACAAAACACTACTGCATATAATCGGAATGAACAAGGAAGCACAGGTAGGACAGGAAGTACTACAACACCCACTTGCCAACACATCCACACTTAAATCCAACCTACCCAAGGAACGGGATACCACTACATAGTCTAATGCACAGCATGTAAATCCAGAAGAGGATTCATGCTGCAAAACGAAAGTTACTTACCAGTAGGAGTAGTTTTGCAGTTTGAAGAATTTTCTGGATTCACATGCGACCCACCCACCTCCCCAGAAATGCGACCTGAAGTGAACGGGTGGGAAAACAATACCTTATAAAAACAAACAAAATTGGGACAAAAGAAAACTAGAAAAAAAAATCTGAAGATGGCGATCACGCACAGGAACTTCTGATGCATCGTCTGATGTCACACAAGAGAAAGACACACAAAAAAAACCAACGTTTGTAGACTCAACTGCTAGATGATGGAATAATTCACAACATGTGACTCCAGAAAATTCTTTAAGCTGCAAACCTACTCCTACTGGCAAGTAACCATGTTGTTTCTTAAGATATGTTTGCGTGTACTGAATTATTTTTGTCACCTCTGCCAGAAGGAAGTATGTATTTGTTTTCTGTGAAGGAGAAATTCCTTTTATTACCCTTGAGCCTTCCCCAATAGGTCTACTTGATACCCACACCACGCTGTTTTAGAGTTTTACTTTGTCCACATTTTATCCCCTCCACATCCTGATCTCTAGGCTCGGTTACAATGCATCTTAGCATGACAGTGGTTGTTTTGTCTTTTCACCAAACAATCTAGATATCTCAGAAGTGATTACTGGGAACAAGTGTTGAACCTCTTTAATCTCCTTGTGATTTGTCTCTGACTAGGGAGCCTGAGTCTGATGTACGTGACCAACATTGGTTTTGGATTGGGTTGAACAGACGGGACCCCAGCAGCGAGAGTGGTTGGACCTGGAGCGATGGTTTGGGAGTGAGTACGGACACATCATGAATTTGACATGGCTTGGTTTCATTCACTGACTCAATAAATAGTTTCCTTTATGTATATTGTCACTATTTGAATATAATAGAAGCCCTTTATTCCAGGTACCCAAGTGTTACTTCTCCTTTACATCTTTTTTGTATATACTTCAGTTGGTCCTCCCTATTTCTCAAATCACTAACCGTTTGTAGGAAACTGGGTTTTGGTTGCAGTAGTGTCCCCCCTCCCCCCCACTTTGTTGCCTGGTTTTTGATGCAACTTTGACTGAAGTGCAGTGGGTTCCTGCTAACCAGGTCCCCGGTGCCAGTGTTTCTTCCCCAAAAACAAGACCACTGGCATCTGATCCCCAGGTGACTACACCTTACAGAGATGCTTCCGGTATCTAGGGCATAAGTACTAAAGAAGGTCCCCCAAGAGCTGCAGCATAACATGTGCCACTTTAAGGGGCCCAGCACCAAACTCATCCAGACTGCCACTGCAGGCTTCATGACCAGGTGCTCCAAAAAGAGAAACCACGACTCCTAACACTGCCTGTAATACCTGTAAGTCACCCCTACAGCAGGTCTTACATACCTAAGGCAGGGTGCATTATATTACAGGTATGGGCATATCATTGTTGATGAGTTGTAGACATAGTAAGTGAACAGGGAAGCCATTTTAAATACATGTACTGGACACGTGTCAATACAAGTTCCCCAACTACATGATGGCTTCCCTGTAAATAGGAATCTTTGGTATCAAACATCTCGTGTTAGTATAACCATCACTGATTCCAGTGATGGATTTATTAATACATGCACCCAGATGGCACCTTAGAGATGCCCCATGAAATCCTACCAACTGCTGGTGGGCTGACTGACTAGTTTCCACCAGCCTGCCACCAACAGACAAGTTTCTGACCCCCCTCCCACCCACAAGGGAGAGAGCCTTTGCTCTTGTTCAGTCAGTAACAAAGCCTGCTCTGGCAGGAGTGTTAACACACCCCTCCGAACAGGATGACCTGCAAACCGGCATTCTAAGGCAGGGGAGCTTGCAGCCTCTTTCTGCAAGCCCCCTCTACTTTAACCTCCACTGGTGACGGAAATCCGCAGGTCCAAGAGACCACTGCACCTGGCCACCCCGGACCGAGGAGAAAAGGACCACTGGTGTCCCTACATCCCCGAGAATGGCTGAACCCCGTTGGTGGTTCACCCAGACTGGCCCCCCAATCTCTACCTGAAGCATCTTTCTGACCAGACAGATCCCTATTGGCTTCAACAGGGCACCCGATGCTGAACCACACCACTTCACCTGGCCACCCCAGTGCCACCCGAGATGGAGAACAGTCATGTAAGTTGCTGTGGAGTGCTTGTTTGCCATATATGTGTTTTCTCTCCCATATTGTAACATTGCAGCTTCAGAAAGATGCACTGTTGACTTTTCTAAACTGTAAAAATTAATAGCTCAAAGTACTCACCTGATTCAGATGTTCTTGGTATCAAAATGTATACAAAGGTATGTGTTATTTTTATGAATTAGTGTTGGATTTCTTTATTTAGGGTGTGTCTCACTGCCTATGTGTGCGCAATGCATGCTTAGCATGACCCTCTGATATGCCTAAGTGCTCCCCCACTTTACCACAAAAGAGAGCTCATTTAGGGTGTCATTTGTGCCTCTGTAATTCCTCTGGGGTTTGCATAGACTCTTTATTCATCGTACCTCTTTTTGGTCCACTATATAAAGAGCCGACTTCCTACACCTGTGAATTTCATTTGTTCCCCCATCTTTGTTTTGAGCCTTTCAGTGGTGCTTCTCTCTTTTTAACTCACATGCCTAGATGTAGTCATACTAAATTCCACTTCTTTTACATAATATATTCCATAGTAGTTTTATTTGTCTCTGTATTATAAATTTCAGTAGGACGTTGTTCAACACCCACAGCACTGGTTACACACACACCTCTCTCATTCCCAAACCTCTTCATTACTTATAATTGATTATTTATAATTCCACAATTGGTGGCAGGTTTAACGTCTATAAATTATTGCTCATTCCCCAATGAATCATTTTGCACAGTTCCATGTAGTGAAGCCAAATAATTGTTTATTTAGACTGTTGTTAGAAATTGGGTCTCTAGTTGGCAGTCAGTTTTACACCCTGTACAGATAGGGACCCTCACTCTAGTCAGGGTGAGGGAGTCACACACATAAGACAATCCCTAATCGCCCCTTTGGTAGCTTGGCACAAGCAGTCAGGCTTATGTCAGAGGCAATGTGTAAAGTATTTGTGTACACACACAGTAACACAGTGAAAATATTACAAAAGTACTCCACAGCAGTTTAGAAAAATAGCCAATATTTATCTAAGTAAAACAAGACCAAACCAAAAAAAAAATCCAAAATACACAAGCAAAGATATGATTTTTTAAAGATTAAATCCCAATAAAGTGCTAGGAAACAAAATAGCTCCAACTGGGGCTATCACACCATCGTTGATTGAGTTGTTCGCAACAGTCTGACACCACTTAAGACGGAGTGTGGCGCTGGTCACGGAGTCGCACTGACCCCCAGTACAGTACCTTAGAAACAAGGAAAACAAAGACCCGGCGGGGTCGATGAATCTGGCAGGTCAAGACGTGATGGGGCGACTGCAGGATTGGGTAGCGATGTGCCAGGTTCTTCTTGTTTTTAGGCCAACCTTCACTCCCAATGGCCCAGGAACTGGAGTGGGCACCACCTAGTGAGTTTAGATCCTCACCAAGACAACCCAGGAGCTGGCAGGTGAAGTCTTTGATGTCCCTGAGACTTCATAGCAGAAAGCAAGCTCTCTCCAAGCCCTTGGAGACTTCACAAGCAAGATACACAGCAAAGTCCAGTCTTTGTCCTCTCCAAAGCAGAAGCAGCAATGGCAGGCCAACCCAGCAAAGCAGACACAGCAAAGGGGCAGTACTCCTCCTCACAGCTCTTGGTGTCTTGGCAATCTCCTCTTGATCCAGAAGTGTTCTGAAGTTGTGGGGTAAGCAGTTTATTACTTATACCCATTTCTGCCTTTGAAGTTGGCAAACATCAAAGGAAAGTCTTTGTAGTGCACAAGTCCCTGCCTCTCCCTGTCCTGACCCCAGGCACACTTTAGGGGGTTGGAGACTGCTTTGTTTAAGCACCTGCACATCCCTGTTCAGGTGCAAGTGTCAGCTCTTCCCTCCACTCTAGCCCAGGAAGACCCATCAGGATATGCAGGACATACCTCTGCTCCCTTTGTGTTACTGTCTAGAGTGAATTCACAAACAGCCCAGCTGTGAGCATGATCCAGACGTGTATTCAGCAGTCAGGCAGAGGCACAGAATGATCAAGCAAGAAAATGCCCACTTTCTAAAAGTGGCATTTTCAAACTTACAGTCTAAAAAAACAACTTTACCAAAATATGTATTTTTAAATTGTGGGTTCAGAGACCCCTAACTCCAAATCTCTATCTGCTTCTATTGGGAAATTACACTTAGAGGGTATCTAAAGGCAATCCCCATGTTAACTTAGGGGAGAGATAGGCCATGCAATAGTGAAAAACGAATTTGGCATTATTTCACTATCAGGCATGAACACCAGTACATGTCCTACCTTTTAAATACACCGCACCCTGCCCATGGGGCTACCTAGGGCCTACCTTAGGGGGGTGCCTTACATGTACTAAAAGGGAATATTTGGGCCTGGCAGGTGGGTTTACTTGCCAGGTCGAACTAGCAGTTCCACACTGAACACACAGACACTGCAGTGGCAGGTCTGAGACATGTTTACTGGGCTACTCATGTAGGTGGCACAATCAGTGCTGCTGGCCCACTAGTAGTATTTGATCTGCAAGCCCTGGGCACCTCTAGCACACTTTACTAGGGGCTTACTAGTAAATCAAATATGCCTATCATGGATAAACCAATCACCAATACAATTTAGACAGAGAGCATATACACTTTAGCACTGGTTAGTAGTGGTAAAGTGCCCAAAGTCCTAAAGCCAACAAAAACAGGTCAGAAAAATAGTAGGAAGGAGGCAAAATGTTTGGGTATGATCCTGAAAAAGGGCCAAGTTCAATAACCATGGTCTATAAACATCACCATGCATACATCCTAAAATAAAAACAGTTAAAAGAACCTATCCACAATGTACATACAATAGTATAAAAAGAAAGCAGTTTGATGGAGGGTCTCATACCACCCACCAGGAACCTTGCAAATTATCTGGCATCCCTTTTAAAGTCTCCCATATTGCATTAAAAGAAAAACACAATTGCACATACAACATTTAAAAATCTCATATTTTTTCCAGTAGGCTGATGGCTTCATTCCAATTAGTAATTCCATAAGTAATACAAATAGGTATTAAAAACACTTTCAATTCGCCTAAGAACCATAAGCAATCCAATAGAATATGTATCCCATTACATTTTACCTTCAACCTACATGTATACATACCCTCCTCGACCCTGAATTTTAACACAGCATTCCTAAGCTTGGAACTTAGCAGGGTCTCAATGTATTACTCCAACCTGTGACCAGAAATTGAGTGGACAATTTGCTCCTCAAATGCAGCAGATCCTGCTCTCTAGCACTTTTGATTACAGTGGCACGTAGCTCTTGCTTGGGGAACTGCTGGCCTATTTTCCACTGATCTGTCAATATTGACAATTTAACACAGAGCTTACCTAACATAAGTCTTACTTGAGAGCCCAGTTCAGTTCACTATTTTCTATCATCATTTTACAGAGATGCGATATTTTAGGATTTTCCCCTCCATTTAATCTGTGCCATAATTTTAGTGTAGCTAGCAACCCAAAATAGCTCCAGGAGGTAAGCTGACATTCTGCCTTATGGCTTGGATCATGTTTGAGGGTGGCAGTGCAAGACGCCTTTTCACACATTTACATTCTTCAGGGTTCAAATCCAATTTGCTACGTAGGGTTAACACTTCCACCCCATATTGAAATTGTAGGCGAACCATTATATTAAAGGCAGACAAAATGGGGCATAAAGAGGGCTCGCCATACTTCTGACAGAACAGTTTTAGACCCCGTACCAAGATGAAAATGCAGTTGTTTGTAGCAATTCCACATGATCTCTCCAAATTAGCTTGGTATCAAACCACATACACGCTTATTTATATTTTTTAGACCCTATCAACTTTGTTCCCACCCAAGCGGCAATTAAAACCCCCCTTTCCCTTCCCAGCACCATTATTTTGATCTTGTCCAAGTTAACCGTAAGTCTTTTAACTAAGCAATAATCATGGAAGGCCTCCAGTTTCTTTTGTAGTCCCACTTCCGTCATGTCCACTACCACCAAATCATCGGCATATAGTAGGCAAGGAACATGGGTACTATAAGGAAATGCCTTCCTTGGCATGGTTACCCCCTAATGTTTTGCCATTTGTTGATGCCAGTTATGATTGAAAGTGAGCTGGGACCCTGCTAACCAGGCCCCAGCCCCAGTGTTCTTTCCCTAAACTGTACCTTTGTTACCACAATTGGCACAGCCCTGGCACACAGATAAGTCCCTTGTAAATGGTACCCCTGGTACCAAGGGCCCTGTGGCCAGGGAAGGTCTCTAAGGGCTGCAGCATGTATTATGCCACCCTGGGGACCCCTCACTCAGCACAGCACATGCACACTGCCTCAAAGCTTGTGTGTGCTGGTGGGGAGAAAATGACTAAGTCGATATGGCACTCCCCTCAGGGTGCCATGCCCATCTCTCACTGCCTGTGGCATAGGTAAGTCACCCCTCTAGCAGGCCTTACAGCCCTAAGGCAGGGTGTACTATACCACAGGTGAGGGCATGGTTGCATGAGCACCATGCCCCTACAGTGTCTAAGCAAAACCTTAAACATTGCAAGTGCAGGGTGGCCATTAAGAGTATATGGTCTGGGAGTCTGTCAATTACGAACTCCACAGTTCCATTATGGCTACACTGAAATCTGGGACGTTTGGTATCAAACGTCTCAGCACAATAAATGCACACTGATGCCAGTGTGGGATTTATTGTAAAATACACCCAGAGGGCATCTTAGAGATGCCCCCTGAATACCAGTCCGACTGCTAGTGCTAGGCTGACCAGCTTCTGCCAGCCTGCCACAACCAGACGAGTTTCTGGCCACATTGAGTGAGTGTCTTTGTCACTCTGTGGCCAGGAACAAAGACTGTACTGGGTGGAGGTGCTTCTCACCTCCTCCTGCAGGAACTGTAACACGTGGTGGTGAGCCTCAAAAGCTCATGCCTTTTGTTACAGCACCCCAGAGCATCCCAGCTAGTGGAGATGCCCGCCCCTCCAGCCACTGCCCCCACTTTTGGCGGCTAGGCCGGAGGAGATAGTGAGAAAAACAAGGAGGAGTCACTTACCAGTCAGGACAGCCCCTAAGGTGCCCTGAGCTGAGGTGACCCTTGCCTTTAGTAATCCTCCATCTTGAGTTTTGAGGATTCCCCCAATAGGAATGGGGATGTGCCCCCCTCCCCTCAGGGAGGAGGCACAAAGAGGGTGTAGCCACCCTCCAGGACAGTAGCCATTGGCTACTGCCCCCCTGACCTAAACACACCCCTAAATTTAGTATTTAGGGGTGACCCTGAACCCAGGAAATCAGATTCCTGCAACCTGAAGAAAGAAGAAGGACTGCTGACCTGAAAGCCCCGCAGAGACGACAGAGATGACAACTGACTTGGCCCCAGCCCTACAGGCCTGTCTCCAGACTCAAAGAACCTGCACAGTGATGCATCCGACACGGACCAGCGACCTCTGAGGACTCCGAGAACTGCTGTGAACCTAAAGGACCAAGAAACTCCAGAGAACAGTGGCACTGTTCAAAACTTGCAACAAAGAAACAACTTTTAAAGAACTCTCTCTTCCCGACGGCTTGAGTTCAGGAGAACCAACACCGCATAGAGGACTCCCAGGTGACTACGACGACGTGGGCACCCTGAGTCGACCCCCCGCACCCCCACAGCGACACCTGCAGAGAGGATCCAGAGACTCCCCTTGACTGCCTGGTAACAAAGGAACCCAATGCCTGGACCAAGCACTGCACCCACAGCCCCCAGGACCGAGAGGAACCACCTACCAGTGCAGGAGTGACCAGCAGGCGTCCCTCATCCTAGCCTAGTCGGTGGCTGGCCAGAGAAGCCCCCCTGTGCCCTGCCTGCATCGCCTAAGTGACCCCCGGGTCCCTCCATTGTTTTCTATAGCAAACCCGACGCCTACTTTGCCTACTGCACCCGGCTGCCCCTGTGCCGCTGAGGGTGTGTTTTGTAGGCTTGTGTTCCCCCCCCCCAAGTGCTCTACAAAACCCCCCTGGTCTGCTCCCCGAGCACGCAGGTACTTACCTGTAAGCAGACTAGGACCGGAGCACCCCTGTTCTTCATAGGCGCCTATGTGTTTTGGGCCCTCCTTTGGCCTCTGCACCTGACCGGCCCTGTGTTGCCAGTGCTGTGGCCTTGGGGTTGCCTTGATCCCCCAAGAGTGGGCTGCCTATGCCCAGGAGACTGACTGTGTAAGTGCTTTACTTACCTAAGAAACTTAACCAAACTTACCTCCCCTAGGAACTGTTGATTTTTGCACTGTCCACTTTTAAAATAGCTTATTGCCATGTTAACGTAAACTGTGGCCCTCATTCTGACCTTGGCGGGCGGCGGAGGCCGCCCGCCCAAGTCCCGCCGTCAGGTTACCGTTCCGCGGTCGAAAGACCGCGGCGGTAATTCTGACTTTCCCGCTGGGCTGGCGGGCGGTCGCCTTCAGACCGCCAGCCAGCCCAGCGGGAAAGAGGCTTCCACGATGAAGCCGGCTCGGAATCGAGCCGGCGGAGTGGAAGCTGTGCGACGGGTGCAGTTGCACCCGTCGCGTATTTCACTGTCTGCGCAGCAGACAGTGAAATACATGTAGGGGCCCTCTTACGGGGGCCCCTGCAATGCCCATGCCAGTGGCATGGGCACTGCAGGGGCCCCCAGGGGCCCCGCGACCCCCCCTACCGCCATCCGGATCTCGGCGGTCCGACCGCCGGGATCTGGATGGCGGTAGGGGGGGTCGGAATCCCCGCGGCGGTGCAGCAAGCTGCGCCGCCGCGGAGGATTCAATGGGGCCGCGGTACACTGGCGGGACCCCGCCAGTGGTGCCGGTCCGACCGCGGCTTTACCGCCGCGGTCGGAATCCCCATTGGAGCACCGCCGGCCTGTCGGCGGTGCTCCCGCGGTCCTCCGCCCTGGCGGTCTTTGACCGCCAGGGTCAGAATGACCACCTGTGTGTACTACTGTTTTAAATCAAAGTTCTATACTTACCTGTGTGAAGTACCTTGCATTTTATGTACCTACCTCAAATCTTGAATCTTGTGCTTCTAAAATAAATTAAGAAAATATATTTTTCTATATAAAAATCTTTTGGCCTGGAGTAAGTCTTTGAGTGTGTGTTCCTCATTTATTGCCTGTGTGTACAACAAATGCTTAACACTATCCTCTGATAAGCCTACTGCTCGACCACACTACCACAAAATAGAGCATTAGAATGATCTAATTTTGCCACTATCAACCTCTAAGGGGAACCCTTGGACTCTGTGCACACTATCTCTCACTTAGAGATAGTATATACAGAGCCAACATCCTACACACTCATTCTCCACCTTACTGTTCTAATGAATGTCCTTGGTGTCTCTCTACTTTCCAACATCAGTAGCTTGTTTATGTGTGTGGGAGTCTCACTCACTTCCATAGATTATATCAACTGCAAACAGAATTAAAAGGTGATTCCTAGCCAACTCATGTTTTTCTTTAATTTTTTAAGGGAATCACTGCCTGCTCTTAAAAAAACAATTTACCTACCATTCACAAAGGAGAAGGGGTCCACTGGGGACCCCTTTCCATTTGTTACTGGCTTACCACCTACTTGAAATAAGCAGTAAACTGTGATTGTTTTGCAACTGCATTCCGGTCGCAAAACAATCATACATCCTCCTGCGACTCGCTATTAGGAAGGGACACCCTTGGCACGCCCCTTCCTAATAGCAATTCTCAAAACCCTAATTAGCGAGTTGGTAATAGGTTATCAACTTGCAAAATAGGGTTTGGACATGTCAGAGGCTGTTTTAGCAGTCGCAAACTTGACGAATTTCCATTTGCGACTACTAAAATGGTGGTACATCTGGCCCTAAATGTATGTAGACGGGGGCGTGGTCAAGATGGCGGAGCGCTAGGACGTTCCTGATTGCGCTCCGCCGCCTCGGCCCGGAAAAGCGACCTGTGGCTAGCCTGGGGAGGCCCGGAGGCTTTTCCGGAATTGTGCTGCTCCCCCTGGGTGTTCTGGACGCGGCGGCACCGGTCGGAGCCGGGTTGCGCCGCGCCAGCGGGAGGAGCGGGGCTCGGCCCGGCAGTCAGGGCGCGGCACGAGGCGCGGCCTGGGCCGCGGGATGGGTCTTTCCCTTGGCGCCCCTTGTGGCCGGGGCGACGGGGATAGAGGGCCGAGGAGCCTTCCTGGGACCCCCTGATAACTGGAGAGAGCCGCGGGGCCCGGCGCCTGGTGGTTGAGGCACCTGAGGAGTGAACGGTGCTTCTGGAGCCCTACTGATCCGGCGGTGACTGGCAGAGCTTCCCTTCCTGGGTGCCTTGGAGCGAGGTTGGTGAGGCGCAGGGCCCTGGTGGATAGCGGGGATCCGGTTCCCTGACTTCTGGGTGGCACACCCCGGCACTTGAATCTTTGCTTAGCCTAGCCTGTAGTCCTGCGAAGGGGCGAAAGGAGCGGACCGTAGTACCTGGTGGCGGCTGGGAGCTGTGCCCTGGTGCGGTTCCGGAGAGAGCGGTGCACGCCGACCGGCCTTGGAAAAGTGATCTTGGAGGACCCACGGAGCTGAGTTGGTGAGGTGAGATCAGGCCGGGGCGAAATCAAAGTCCAAACGCGAGCGCTCAGTGACGGATATGTTGACAGGGGCGCGCTCTACGCCTGGGCCTATGATGGAGGACTTACCTGAGACAAGGGCCTTGGAAAGTCGAGTTGAGACGGAGCCAGAGGAGAGTTCTTCCGTGACGAGGGACTTTCTGACCTCCCTGTTTGAGTCGCTCTGAGGTGATATCCAGGAGCTGCGTAGGGACATCTCACGGGAGGTGAAGGAGATAAGAGGAGAGGTTACTTCCCTGGGTGAACGTGTAACGCAGCTAGAGGACAGTGAGATTCCTCGCGGCGAAGAGGTCGCAGGCCTGCAACAGGAGGTAGTCCGCCTCCGAGAGCAACAGGACCTCCTTCAGATGGCGGTTGAGGACTTGGAAAATCGCTCGAGGAGACAAAATATCCGTATACGAGGGGCCCCGGTGGGCGCGGAAAAAGGGGACATTGGGGCTACGTGGTGGATTTGTTTCGCTCCCTGCTTGGCACAGAAGAGACACAGGAGGTAGTCTTGGACCGGGTGCATCGAGCTGGGCGTGCGGGGTCCCCTGGAGACCGCCCCCCAGACATTTTAGCCTGTCTCCACAATTTTGTCCTCAAAGAAAAGATTCTACAGCGGTCCCCAACCTCCAGTCTGTCCTCTTTCGAGGGCATGAACTTCAGCTCTTTCAGGATCTATCAGTGCGGACTTTGCAGAGACGGAGAGAGTTTAGGCCGATCACGGATCACTTGAGGGCACACAATGTGTCCTACTCGTGGGGCCATCCGTTCCGCCTGGTCCTCCACTGGGAGGATCAGCTTCGGCAGGTGAAATCGGTTACGGAGGCTGGCCGCGTCCTGGGCCTTGAGGACACAAGCCGGGAGGCGAGTGAGGGGGCGGCTCTATCGGCGGGTGGCCCTCCTCGTTGGCAGAGAAGAGAGAAGAAAAGGAAGTTGCAACGCCCGGCGGCCTTGGAGCTGGGATCGGAGAGAGAAGCCGCTTTGAACAGCGTGGCAGCCGGCACTTCGGCCTAGTCTGAGCACCCGGGGGCGTCCGGGAGTACTGCAGGCCACAGCCGTAATAGTATGTTGACTGTTGCAGAGGGTCGGGCGGTGGGGGCAATGGACCGAGTTACTGGCATGGCGGAATATACTGCCCCGTGGAGATTTTACCTCGCAAGGATGGACGATCGAGGACTTTTGTGTCACATGCACCTGTTGTGCTTTTTGTTTTTTTGCTGTTGGTTTTCCCCACGATGTTGGTCTTCTGAAAAGACATCCTCAGGCCTGCTTGCACTAGGCGGTCTAGACGATAATGTGGAGGGTAGTCCTAGGTTGTGCTTTTGTCTCTCCGGCTTGCATTCTTCAGTCTAGGCTATGACCATCAAATGTATAAACTTAAATGTTAGGGGGCTAAATAACCTTACTAAGAGGCTAGCTATCTTCTCAGCTTTAGAGAGATCCGGGAGTCATGTATGTCTCCTGCAAGAGATGCACCTTGTCCTTAAAGATACCTCCTGTATGCGATCCAAGTGGTTTCCCAGGCAGTTCTGGTCCTCCCTGCCGTCAAAGCATGCAGGGGTGGCGATACTTTTATCACGCGCATTCCCTGGGGAATTCATATCCAAATTGCATGAGGTCCGGGGAGGCTCTTGGCCTTGCGGATCCGATTGGGGGGTTTCACTCTCACGATCGCTTCCCTTTATGCACCCAATTCTCAACAGGAAGCCTTCTTGAGACAGTCTCTGACTCCGATTCTGCAGTCCCCGGATGGTGCTGTATTGCTGGGGGTGATTTTAATTTGGTGATGGATGGGGACCTGGATCGCTCAGGTCAACTGTATGGTCAGACTGGGTCCTTGTCGGATTCTGGGCGGCAGTGGCTTAATGAGTGTGGGCTGGTGGATGTGTGGAGGAGCGCGCACCCCACGTTGAGGGACTATTCCTTCTACTCACTGGCAACCAAAACATACGCTAGACTAGACCTTTTTCTGGCATCCCAGGAGCTTCTCCCCAGAGTTAGAGACCCGGCGATCGAGCCACGGGCCTTGTCGGATCATGCTCCGGAAACAGTTGAGATTCATACGGTCATGGAGAGGGTTAGTCCATCGGGATGGCGATTTAGAGACTCGATGCTTCAGAATGGCGCAACGGTTGAGGCGATCCGAAGGGCAATAATAGATTCCCTTAGCTATAACGACAACGGGACAACAAGCATTGCAACACTGTGGGAGGCACTGAAGGCTGTCTTGAGGGGTGAGGTGATGTCGCTTTCTTCTATGGATAATAAGGCGAGGATTCGACTCCGGGGGGACTTGGAGCAGCGGGTGAGGGTGTTAGAGCGCTCACATAAACGCACTGGTGCTCCTAGAATATGGCGAGAGCTCAAGAAGGTCCGGAAGCAACTGAGGAGGTTGGACTGGGACAGGGCAGAGTATGCGGTAGTCCGACTCAAACAAAAGTATTATGTAGGAAGCAATAAGGCCGGCAAGCTACTGGCGCATAGGTTGATAGCACAGCGCGCAGCGTCACTGATAAAAATGGTACGATTCCCTTCTGGGGCGGAGGCACGTACGAGCGACCAAATAGCGCAGGCTTTTGCGGAATTTTGTTGAAGTCTGTATATGGCTGAGAAGCCCGGTGACTTAGCCCCAGAATCCTTCTTAGAGGACATAGCAATCACGCCTATGTCGGCGACAGACTCAGCCTCATTAGACCATCCTATAAGGGCTGAGGAGGTTATATCTGCGATTGCTCGCTTGCAGATCGGGAGGTCACCTGGCCCGACGGTTTCTCTGCGCTTTTCTATAAATCCTTCTGTGCTGAACTCGTTCCCGTTCTTGTGCAACTCTTTTCGGCAAACGGGTGTGCTTTCGCCTAGTATGTTAGACGCTACTATTGTTGTTATCCCGAAACCGGGGAAGGATCCCAAGGAATGCGCCTCGTATAGACCGATCTCCCTCCTGAATATCGATGCCAAACTGTTTACTGGCATTTTGGCACACCGTCTCAACTATTATATGCCGGGGCTTGTGGACCCCGACCAGTCGGGATTTATACTTCATAGACAGTGCAGCGATAATACCAAGCAATTGCTCCATCTCTTGGATAAAACTGAATGTTCCCGTGGGGCGGCGCTCTTCCTGTCTGTTGACACTGAGAAAGCCTTTGATAGGGTTCACTGGCCATACCTGTTCAGGGTGCTCGAACGCTTTGGACTGGGTTCAGGTTTTATAACATGGATTTGATGCATTTATCAAGAGCCTCGGGCAGCGGTCCGAGTTAATGGGACTCTCTCTTTGCCATTCGTCGTCCAAAGAGGCACAAGGCAGGGGTGTCCTCTTTCGCCCCTCCTGTTTGCGCTTTACATGGAGCCACTGGCGCAGAGGCTCCGGGACAACCCTCAGATCACAGGCATGAGGTTTGGGGGGGATGAACACCTCATTTCGCTATATGCGGACGACGTAATTTTTACTTTGGCGGAGCCCATGAACTCACTGCCGGCACTAATGGGTGTTATTGAGGAATTTGGGCAGGTTTCGGGGTTCCGAATGAACATGCTTAAATCGCAGGCCCTGGGCAAGTTTATCCCTGCAGAGCACGAAAGGGACCTGAAGGCCCGTATCCATTTTACATGGACCTCTTCTGGGCTCCCATATCTGGGGACTGAGCTGGGCACTACGGTCGCCAGTACAGTAAAGTTGAACTATTCGAAACTAACGCGAGAGGTGCAGCGCGACTTGGAGTCATGGGGAGGCTTAAACTTTCCTGGCTGGGCAGGGTTGCGGCGGTGAAGATGACCATCCTACTGCGTATACTTTATCTGTTCCAGGTGCTCCCGCTGGAACCTCCCCTGCGAGCGATAGCGTCCCTCCAAACAGTGGTCTTAAGATTTATTTGGGAAGGGAAGGTGGCGCGGATATCACAGCAGGTTCTGTACCATCCTGTGAGGGAGGGGGGGCTGCCGGTCGCCTGCCTCCTTCGATACTTTCAGGCAGCACAGCTACGCTTCCTTTTGGAATGGAGCCGGCCAGCTTCGGAGAAGCATTGGTGCTTCATGGACCAAGCAGTGGCGGGCTCTCACATATGGAAGGAACCCTGCCTTAGGCGCCGCCACAGGGCACAGGGGTTGTATATATCACCGATTACAGAGGTTACGATGAGAGTGTGGGATCGGGTGGCCGGCAGGGCGGGTTTGACGACTTTCCCGTCCCCAATGACTCCACTGGGTGCGAACCCTGATTTTGGCCCGGGCTTACAGCCAGAGGCATTGCGTCGGTGGTATGAGGGGGGATGCAAAAGGGTAGGATATTTATTCTATGAGCAAGGGGTTATCCCTTTTGACCAATTGAGGGAGCAATATGGCCTGACTGAGGCCGATAGGATGATGTACTACCAAATAAGACACTGGGCACTGCTTCCGGCCAATAGGATATTAATCGACAGGCCGCTAACCCCATTTGAAAAATGGATTCTAATGAAAAAGGACGTTAAGCGTGTGGTTTTAGAACTCTATGCCCTCCTGCGGGGAGAGACCCGTTCGATCAAGACTAGGGGTCAATTGAGATGGGAGAAGGAGCTTGAGAGGGAACTATCTGAGGATGAGTGGGAGAGTGTTTTTTATAGGGTGCACCACACAGCTTATAACTCAGCAGGTACAGAGACAGCTTATAAAGTAGCCTCCACCTGGTATTACACCCCTAACAGGATCCATGCTTGGAATCATGATAAATCTAGTAGCTGCTGCAGGGGGTGTGGGGGGGGGGCACGCTTGTGCACCTACTATGGCATTGCCCCAAGTTACACAGGTATTGGAAGGATATAATAGACACTGTAGACAGGGCCTTTGATACCCAGATCCCTAGATTTCCTGCGTATATTTTGCTTGGTCTCCCCAACCCGCTCACTTTTCCCCTAAGATCTTTGAAGGGTCGGCAGATGGCCTTGGCCTTGAATGCTGCCATACAGCTTTTGCTATCAGTGTCGGGGACAGAGCAGATCCCGTCAACAGTCTCTTGGCTGCACAAGCTATGGTTTATCCTCGCCATGGAAAAGCTATCCCTGGCTTCACAGCTGCGGGGCGGGGACTTTAGGGAACTCTGGCAACCGTTCTTACGTATTTTATCTGGGGAGTTTTCAGAGCTGACATGCCCAACCTATCTGAGGGTTCTGAATTTGAATTGATTGCCTGGGAGGTCATCTACGTAGTGAGGTTAATTCTGGACTAGCACCACATGGTATTAGCCTGAGATCGTTTGATTAATGTATATCCAACTGGCAGTGAGGAAACATAGTTGTGTTAACTGTATAATTCTTTTTTTCATTGTTTCGCATGGAATAAGCTAACTTTGTGCCTGTTCGCAATATATTGATGTAGTACATATACATGTGCGATGTTCTAAAATGTAAAACTTAATAAACAGATTTGATCTATAAATGTATGTAGACGCAGGTAATAGCTGGAAAGTCAGGTTTTTAGACCAGCATAAGATGGCTGCTACATAAGAGAGAGCTCTGTCCATGTTCTATCAGTTTGGATGAAAATGTGTTGTTTCAAAGGGAGGTGAGGGGGGGGTGGCCTGACAGGAGAGAAGATGGCTCCTTAGGCAGGAGACTCCAAACCGGGCGAGCTTTCCTGTGATCTATCCAGCTCAGACGGGTATACTTCGGTCTATCATCGGATGGTGCTTTACTTAGTGGCGTCAAGGAACCCATCAGTACAGAGTATATATGCCCCAAACAATAAGAACCAGTAAATATGCCAAGAGTCAGATCGCAATCCCACCACATCAACCTACTTCCTAGCCCGAAGTAGAGAAGGCTTACAATTTAGGTGGAGAAGTGTCCCCAGTAGACTACTAAAACAGCAGGTTCTGATGTCAGGTATTCAGTTGCTAATCTTCTAATATGGAAGGCATGAAAAATGTATATGCTTGTTTGGAACATAACATCATATGATAAGTTGACGTTTACTAGGATGGTGGCCATTCACAAACATCCATCTTACTATTGCTTATGGGATCTTTGTATTGTTGAGCAGATTCTGCTTGCTGACTCTTTCATACCCATTTGGCCGACAGTTACTTAAGTCCATCAATGCATGGAGTCAGGAATTTACCCATTTTAAGCTCAGGAAATCAAACATGGGGTCATTTATGACCTTTGCCAACCTGACGGACATGCACTAAACACTATTGCTGAGATGGTCCCACTCTCAGACTAAATCATATTTGTCTTGAATCATTGATTTTCAGTTATATATCTTTGAAATGTGTCATACAGCCGCCTATTAAAGCGTATGTGCAAATTGTGATCCTCACCAACACAGGTGCTGTGCTCTTGGAGGACTCCTAGAGAAATTCAGTTCATGGAAACTTGCTTACAATCTCTGTATCCAAATGGAGAGCGCTCACAGAATTGAATGATTGATCTGAATGCAATTTATTTAGAAAGTTTTCTATAGCGCTGGCAAGACCCCGAGGGTATCAGAGCGATTTACAACTGTATAGATAATAAACACATGAAAAACACATGAAAAACAATTAATCCCACTGCAGAACGGTTATGCAGTGGGATTCTCATGGACAAGAAGATAGCGATCCGGCAGTGGTGGGGGAGAGGGGGGAGAGATTCTTTTTGACATGGAGGTTGGTTGAGGAGGAATTCTTTAAGTAGCTTCTTGAAGATCTGATAGGAACGGTTAGATCTGATGTGAATAAGTACGGAGTTCCAGATTCTCGCCGCGTTATTTGAGAAGGAACATGTCTGAGTTTTTTGCTTCTTGGTTTTTGGCAGGATGAGGAGGAAGATGTTTGAGCTTCTTAGTGATCTTGTTTGACCTGCTTTCAACAGTTTTTTGGCGAGGTATTCTGGTTTCCTGGTGTGAAGGGCTTTGTGTGTTAGGCAGGCAGTGCGGAACGAGCAGCAGGCCTTGATTGGGAGCCATTTAAGACTCTTCAGGGCCGGGGAGATGTGGTCATATTTTTGAATTCCTGTCACCAATCTGGCAGCTGCGTGAAGAGTTGACCTCATAGGGGCAAGTTGGGATTTGGCCTTGCCGGTAAGGATGGAGATCCCATAGTCTAGTCTAAAGAGTACCAGTGCTTGTGTTGCCTGTTTGAGATCATCATGGGGAATGATTTAACCCCTTCGCTGCCAGGCCTTTTCCCCCTCCTGTGCCGAGCCTTTTTTTGGCTATTTGGAGCAGTTCGCGCTTAGGCCCTCATAACCTTTTGTTCACATAAGCTACCCACGCCAAATTTGCGTCCTTTTTTTCCAACATCATAGGGATTCTAGAGGTACCCAGACTTTGTGGGTTCCCCAGAAGGAGGCCAAGAAATTAGCCAAAAAACAGTGAAAATAGAGTTTTTTTCAAAAAAAATGGAAAAGTAGGCTGCAGAAGAAGGCTTGTGGTTTTTTCCCTGAAAAGGGCATCAACAAAGGGTTTGCGGTGATAAAATCACCAGCTTCCCAGCTTTCAGGAACAGGCAGACTTGAATCAGAAAACCCAATTTTTCAAGACAATTTTGGCATTTTACGGGGACATACCCCATTTTTACGATTTTTTGTGCTTTCAGCCTCCTTCCAGTCAGTGACAGAAATGGGCATGAAACCAACGCTGGATCCCAGAAACCGCAACATTTTTGAAAAGTAGACAAAAATCCGAATTCAGCAAGGGGTAATTTGTGTAGATCCTACAAGGGTTTCCTACAGAAAATAACAACTGAAAAAGAAAAATATTGAAATTGAGGTGAAAAAAACATAAATTTCTCTCTACGTTTTACTCTGTATCTTTTTCCAGCAATGTCAGATTTTCGAAAGCAATATACCGTTACGTCTGCTGGACTCTTCTGGTTGCGGGGATATATAGGGCTTATAGGTTCATCAAGAACTCTAGGTACCCAGAGCCAATAAATGACCTGCACCCTGCAGTGGGTTTTCAATCTATGCCGGGTATAAAGCAATTCATTTGCTGAAATATAAAGAGTAAAAAATAGCTATCAAGAAAACCTTTGTATTTCCAAAAAGGGCACAAGATAAGGTGTTGAGAAGCAGTGGTTATTTGCACATCTCTGACTTCTGGGGTGCCCATACTAGCATGTGAATTACAGGGCATTTCTCAAATAGATGTCTTTTTTACACACTGTCTTCCATTTGGAAGGAAAAAATGTAGAGAAAGACAAGGGGCAATAACACTTGTTTTGATATTCTATGTTCCCCCACGTCTCCCGATAAAAATGATACCTCACTTGTGTGGGTAGGCCTAGCGCCCGCGACAGGATAAGCCCCAAAACACAACGTGGACACATCACAGAAAACAGAGCTGTTTTTAGCAAAGTGCCTACCTGTAGATTTTGGCCTCTAGCTCAGCCGCCACCTAGGGAAACCTACCAAACCTGTGCATTTCTGAAAACTAGAGACCTAGGGGAATCCAAGATGGGGTCACTTGTGTGGCTCGGACCAGGTTCTGTTACCCAGAATCCTTAGCAAACCTCCAAATTTGGCTAAAAAAACACATGTCCCTCACATTTCTGTGGCAGAAAGTTCTGGAATCTGAGAGGAGCCACGAATTTCCTTCCACCCAGCGTTCCCCCACGTCTCCCGATAAAAATGATACCTCACTTGTGTGCGTAGGCCTAGCGCCCGTGACAGGAAATGCCCCAAAGCGCAACGTGTACACAGCCAAATTTTTGAAGGAAAACAGAGGTGTTTTTTGCAAAGTGCCTACCTGTAGATTTTGGCCTGTAGCTCAGCCGCCACCTAAGGAAACCTACCAAACCTGTGCATTTCTGAAAACTAGAGACCTAGGGGAATCCAAGATGGGGTGACTTGTGTGGCTCGGACCAGGTTCTGTTACACAGAATCCTTTGCAAACCTCAAAATTTGGCTAAAAAAACACATGTTCCTAATATTTCTGTGGCAGAAAGTTCTGGAATCTGAGAGGAGCCACAAATTTCCTTCCACCCAGCGTTCCCCCATGTCTCCCGATAAAAATGATACCTCACTTGAGTGGGTAGGCCTAGCGCCCGCGACAGGAAATGCCCCAAAGCGCAACGTGGACACATCCAAATTTGTGAAGGAAAACAGAGGTGTTTTTTGCAAAGTGCCTACCTGTAGATTTTGGCCTGTAGCTCAGCCGCCACCTAGGGAAACCTACCAAACCTGTGCATTTCTGAAAACTAGAGACCTAGGGGAATCCAAGATGGGGTGACTTGTGTGGCTCGGACCAGGTTCTGTTACCCAGAATCCTTTGCAAATCTCAAAATTTGGCTAAAAAAACACATGTTCCTCACATTTCTGTGGCAGAAAGTTCTGGAATCTGAGAGGAGCCACGAATTTCCTTCCACCCAGCGTTCCCCCACGTCTCCTGATAAAAATGATACCTAACTTGTGTGCGTAGGCCTAGCGCCCGTGACAGGAAATGCCCCAAAGCGCAACGTGGACACAGCCAAATTTTTGAAGGAAAACAGAGGTGTTTTTTGCAAAGTGCCTACCTGTAGATTTTGGCCTGTAGCTCAGCCGCCACCTAGGGAAACCTACCAAACCTGTGCATTTCTGAAAACTAGAGACCTAGGGGAATCCAAGATGGGGTGACTTGTGTGGCTCGGACCAGGTTCTGTTACCCAGAATCCTTTGTAAACCTCAAAATTTGGCTAAAAAAACACATGTTCCTAACATTTCTGTGGCAGAAAGTTCTGGAATCTGAGAGAAGCCACAAATTTCCTTCCACCCAGCGTTCCCCCACGTCTCCCAATAAAAATGATACCTCACTTGTGTGGGTAGGCCTAGCGCCCGCGACAGGAAACGCCCCAAAGCGCAACGTGGACACATCCAAATTTGTGAAGGAAAACAGAGGTGTTTTTTGCAAAGTGCCTACCTGTAGATTTTGGCCTGTAGCTCAGCCGCCACCTAGGGAAACCTACCAAACCTGTGCATTTCTGAAAACTAGAGACCTAGGGCAATCCAAGATGGGGTGACTTGTGTGGCTCGGACCAGGTTCTGTTACCCAGAATCCTTTGCAAATCTCAAAATTTGGCTAAAAAAACACATGTTCCTCACATTTCTGTGGCAGAAAGTTCTGGAATCTGAGAGGAGCCACAAATTTCCTTCCACCCAGCGTTCCCCCACGTCTCCCGATAAAAATGATACCTCACTTGTGTGGGTAGGCCTAGCGCCCGCGACAGAAAACGCCCCAAAGCGCAACGTGGACACATCCAAATTTGTGAAGGAAAACAGAGGTGTTTTTTGCAAAGTGCCTACCTGTAGATTTTGGCTTGTAGCTCAGCCGCCACCGAGGGAAACCTACCAAACCTGTGCATTTCTGAAAACTAGTGACCAAGGGGAATCCAAGATGGGGTGACTTGTGTGGCTCGGACCAGGTTCTGTTACCCAGAATCCTTTGCAAACCTCAAAATTTGGCTAAAAAAACACATGTTCCTCACATTTCTATGGCAGAAAGTTCTGAAATGTGAGAGGAACCACGAATTTCCTTCCACCCAGCGTTCCCCCACGTCTCCCGATAAAAATGATACCTCACTTGTGTGGGTAGGCCTAGCGCCCGCGACAGGAAACGCCCCAAAGCGCAACGTGGACACATCCAAATTTGTGAAGGAAAACAGAGGTGTTTTTTGCAAAGTGCCTACCTGTAGATTTTGGCTTGTAGCTCAGCCGCCACCTAGGGAAACCTACCAAACCTGTGCATTTCTGAAAACTAGAGACCAAGGGGAATCCAAGATGGGGTGACTTGTGTGGCTCGGACCAGGTTCTGTTACCCAGAATCCTTTGCAAACCTCACAATTTGGCTAAAAAAACACATGTTCCTCACATTTCTGTGGCAGAAAGTTCTGGAATCTGAGAGGAGCCACGAATTTCCTTCCACCCAGCGTTCCCCCACGTCTCCCGATAAAAATGATACCTCACTTGTGTGGGTAGGCCTAGCGCCCGCGACAGGAAACGCCCCAAAGCGCAACGTGGACACATCCAAATTTGTGAAGGAAAACAGAGGTGTTTTTTGCAAAGTGCCTACCTGTAGATTTTGGCCTGTAGCTCAGCCGCCACCTAGGGAAATTTACCAAACCTGTGCATTTCTGAAAACTAGAGACCAAGGGGAATCCATGATGGGGTGACTTGTGTGGCTCGGACCAGGTTCTGTTACCCAGAATCCTTTGCAAACCTCAAAATTTGGCTAAAAAAACACATGTTCCTCACATTTCTGTGGCAGAAAGTTCTGGAATCTGAGAGGAGCCACGAATTTCCTTCCACCCAGCGTTCCCCCACGTCTCCCGATAAAAATGATACCTCACTTGTGTGGGTAGGCCTAGCGCCCGCGACAGGAAACGCCCCAAAGCGCAACGTGGACACATCCAAATTTGTGAAGGAAAACAGAGGTGTTTTTTGCAAAGTGCCTACCTGTAGATTTTGGCTTGTAGCTCAGCCGCCACCTAGGGAAACCTACCAAACCTGTGCATTTCTGAAAACTAGAGACCAAGGGGAATCCAAGATGGGGTGACTTGTGTGGCTCGGACCAGGTTCTGTTACCCAGAATCCTTTGCAAACCTCAAAATTTGGCTAAAAAAACACATGTTCCTCACATTTCTATGGCAGAAAGTTCTGAAATGTGAGAGGAGCCACGAATTTCCTTCCACCCAGCGTTCCCCCACGTCTCCCGATAAAAATGATACCTCACTTGTGTGGGTAGGCCTAGCGCCCGCGACAGGAAACGCCCCAAAGTGCAACGTGGACACATCCAAATTTGTGAAGGAAAACAGAGGTGTTTTTTGCAAAGTGCCTACCTGTAGATTTTGGCTTGTAGCTCAGCCGCCACCTAGGGAAACCTACCAAACCTGTGCATTTCTGAAAACTAGAGACCAAGGGGAATCCAAGATGGGGTGACTTGTGTGGCTCGGACCAGATTCTGTTACCCAGAATCCTTTGCAAACCTCAAAATTTGGCTAAAAAAACACATGTTCCTCACATTTCTGTGGCAGAAAGTTCTGGAATCTGAGAGGAGCCACGAATTTCCTTCCACCCAGCGTTCCCCCACGTCTCCCGATAAAAATGATACCTCACTTGTGTGGGTAGGCCTATTGCCCGCGACAGGAAACGCCCCAAAGCGCACCGTGGACACATCCAAATTTGTGAAGGAAAACAGAGGTGTTTTTTGCAAAGTGCCTACCTGTAGATTTTGGCTTGTAGCTCAGCCGCCACCTAGGGAAACCTACCAAACCTGTGCATTTCTGAAAACTATAGACCTAGGGGAATACAAGATGGGGTGACTTGTGTGGCTCGGACCAGGTTCTGTTACCCAGAATCCTTTGCAAACCTCAAAATTTGGCTAAAAAAACACATGTTCCTCACATTTCTGTGGCAGAAAGTTCTGGAACCTGAGAGGAGCCACAAATTTCCTTCCACCCAGCGTTCCCCCATGTCTCCTGATAAAAATGATACCTCACTTGTGTGGGTAGGCCTAGCGCCCGCGACAGAAAACGCCCCAAAGCGCAACGTGGACACATCCAAATTTGTGAAGGAAAACAGAGGTGTTTTTTGCAAAGTGCCTACCTGTAGATTTTGGCTCGTAGCTCAGCCGCCACCTAGGGAAACCTACCAAACCTGTGCATTTCTGAAAACTATAGACCTAGGGGAATCCAAGATGGGGTGACTTGTGTGGCTCGGACCAGGTTCTGTTACCCAGAATCCTTTGCAAATCTCAAAATTTGGCTAAAAAAACACATGTTCCTCACATTTCTGTGGCAGAAAGTTCTGGAATCTGAGAGGAGCCACAAATTTCCTTCCACCAAGCGTTCCCCCACGTCTCCCGATAAAAATGATACCTCACTTGTGTGGGTAGGCCTAGCGCCCGCGACAGAAAACGCCCCAAAGCGCATCGTGGACACATCCAAATTTGTGAAGGAAAACAGAGGTGTTTTTTACAAAGTGCCTACCTGTAGATTTTGGCTTGTAGCTCAGCCGCCACCTAGGGAAACCTACCAAACCTGTGCATTTCTGAAAACTAGAGACCAAGGGGAATCCAAGATGGGGTGACTTGTGTGGCTCCGACCAGGTTCTGTTACCCAGAATCCTTTGCAAACCTCAAAATTTGGCTAAAAAAACACATGTTCCTCACATTTCTGTGGCAGAAAGTTCTGGAATCTGAGAGGAGCCACGAATTTCCTTCCACCCAGCGTTCCCCCACGTCTCCCAATAAAAATGATACCTCACTTGTGTGCGTAGGCCTAGCGCCCGTGACAGGAAATGCCCCAAAGCGCAACGTGTACACAGCCAAATTTTTGAAGGAAAACAGAGGTGTTTTTTGCAAAGTGCCTACCTGTAGATTTTGGCCTGTAGCTCAGCCGCCACCTAGGGAAACCTACCAAACCTGTGCATTTCTGAAAACTAGAGACCTAGGGGAATCCAAGATGGGGTGACTTGTGTGGCTCGGACCAGGTTCTGTTACCCAGAATCCTTTGCAAACCTCAAAATTTGGCTAAAAAAACACATGTTCCTAATATTTCTGTGGCAGAAAGTTCTGGAATCTGAGAGGAGCCACAAATTTCCTTCCACCCAGCGGTCCCCCATGTCTCCCGATAAAAATGATACCTCACTTGTGTGGGTAGGCCTAGCGCCCGCGACAGGAAATGCCCCAAAGCGCAACGTGGACACATCCAAATTTGTGAAGGAAAACAGAGGTGTTTTTTGCAAAGTGCCTACCTGTAGATTTTGGCCTGTAGCTCAGCCGCCACCTAGGGAAACCTACCAAACCTGTGCATTTCTGAAAACTATAGACCTAGGGGAATCCAAGATGGGGTGACTTGTGTGGCTCGGACCAGGTTCTGTTACCCAGAATCCTTTGCAAATCTCAAAATTTGGCTAAAAAAACACATGTTCCTCACATTTCTGTGGCAGAAAGTTCTGGAATCTGAGAGGAGCCACAAATTTCCTTCCACCCAGCGTTCCCCCACGTCTCCCGATAAAAATGATACCTCACTTGTGTGGGTAGGCCTAGCGCCCGCGACAGAAAACGCCCCAAAGCGCATCGTGGACACATCCAAATTTGTGAAGGAAAACAGAGGTGTTTTTTACAAAGTGCCTACCTGTAGATTTTGGCTTGTAGCTCAGCCGCCACCTAGGGAAACCTACCAAACCTGTGCATTTCTAAAAACTAGAGACCAAGGGGAATCCAAGATGGGGTGACTTGTGTGGCTCCGACCAGGTTCTGTTACCCAGAATCCTTTGCAAACCTCAAAATTTGGCTAAAAAAACACATGTTCCTCACATTTCTGTGGCAGAAAGTTCTGGAATCTGAGAGGAGCCACGAATTTCCTTCCACCCAGCGTTCCCCCACGTCTCCCAATAAAAATGATACCTCACTTGTGTGCGTAGGCCTAGCGCCCGTGACAGGAAATGCCCCAAAGCGCAACGTGTACACAGCCAAATTTTTGAAGGAAAACAGAGGTGTTTTTTGCAAAGTGCCTACCTGTAGATTTTGGCCTGTAGCTCAGCCGCCACCTAGGGAAACCTACCAAACCTGTGCATTTCTGAAAACTAGAGACCTAGGGGAATCCAAGATGGGGTGACTTGTGTGGCTCGGACCAGGTTCTGTTACCCAGAATCCTTTGCAAACCTCAAAATTTAGCTAAAAAAACACATGTTCCTAATATTTCTGTGGCAGAAAGTTCTGGAATCTGAGAGGAGCCACAAATTTCCTTCCACCCAGCGGTCCCCCATGTCTCCCGATAAAAATGATACCTCACTTGTGTGGGTAGGCCTAGCGCCCGCGACAGGAAATGCCCCAAAGCGCAACGTGGACACATCCAAATTTGTGAAGGAAAACAGAGGTGTTTTTTGCAAAGTGCCTACCTGTAGATTTTGGCCTGTAGCTCAGCCGCCACCTAGGGAAACCTACCAAACCTGTGCATTTCTGAAAACTATAGACCTAGGGGAATCCAAGATGGGGTGACTTGTGTGGCTCGGACCAGGTTCTGTTACCCAGAATCCTTTGCAAACCTCAAAATTTGGCTAAAAAAACACATGTTCCTCACATTATTGTGGCAGAAAGTTCTGGAATCTGAGAGGAGCCACGAATTTCCTTCCACCCAGCGTTCCCCCACGTCTCCCGATAAAAATGATACCTCACTTGTGTGGGTAGGCCTAGCGCCCCCGACAGGAAACGTCCCAAAGCGCAACGTGGACACATCGACATTTGTGAAGGAAAACAGAGGTGTTTTTTGCAAAGTGCCTACCTGTAGATTTTGGCTTGTAGCTCAGCCGCCACCTAGGGAAACCTACCAAACCTGTGCATTTCTGAAAACTAGAGACCTAGGGGAATCCAAGATGGGGTGACTTGTGTGGCTCGGACCAGGTTCTGTTACCCAGAATCCTTTGCAAATCTCAATATTTGGCTAAAAAAACACATGTTCCTCACATTTCTGTGGCAGAAAGTTCTGGAACCTGAGAGGAGCTACAAATTTCCTTCCACCCAGCGTTCCCCCACGTCTCCTGATGAAAATGATACCTCACTTGTGTGGGTAGGCCTAGCGCCCGCGACAGGAAACACCCCAAAGCGCAACGTGGACACATCCAAATTTGTGAAGGAAAACAGAGGTGTTTTTTGCAAAGTGCCTACCTGTAGATTTTGGCCTGTAGCTCAGCCGCCACCTAGGGAAACCTACCAAACCTGTGCATTTCTGAAAACTAGAGACCTAGGGGAATCCAAGATGGGGTGACTTGTGTGGCTCGGACCAGGTTCTGTTACCCAGAATCCTTTGCAAACCTCAAAATTTGGCTAAAAAAACACATGTTCCTCACATTTCTGTGGCAGAAAGTTCTGGAACCTGAGAGGAGCCACAAATTTCCTTCCACCCAGCGTTCCCCCATGTCTCCCGATAAAAATGATACCTCACTTGTGTGGGTAGGCCTAGCGCCCGCGACAGAAAACGCCCCAAAGCGCAACGTGGACACATCCAAATTTGTGAAGGAAAACAGAGGTGTTTTTTGCAAAGTGCCTACCTGTAGATTTTGGCTCGTAGCTCAGCCGCCACCTAGGGAAACCTACCAAACCTGTGCATTTCTGAAAACTATAGACCTAGGGGAATCCAAGATGGGGTGACTTGTGTGGCTCGGACCAGGTTCTGTTACCCAGAATCCTTTGCAAATCTCAAAATTTGGCTAAAAAAACACATGTTCCTCACATTTCTGTGGCAGAAAGTTCTGGAATCTGAGAGGAGCCACAAATTTCCTTCCACCCAGCGTTCCCCCACGTCTCCCGATAAAAATGATACCTCACTTGTGTGGGTAGGCCTAGCGCCCGCGACAGAAAACGCCCCAAAGCGCATCGTGGACACATCCAAATTTGTGAAGGAAAACAGAGGTGTTTTTTACAAAGTGCCTACCTGTAGATTTTGGCTTGTAGCTCAGCCGCCACCTAGGGAAACCTACCAAACCTGTGCATTTCTGAAAACTAGAGACCAAGGGGAATCCAAGATGGGGTGACTTGTGTGGCTCCGACCAGGTTCTGTTACCCAGAATCCTTTGCAAACCTCAAAATTTGGCTAAAAAAACACATGTTCCTCACATTTCTGTGGCAGAAAGTTCTGGAATCTGAGAGGAGCCACGAATTTCCTTCCACCCAGCGTTCCCCCACGTCTCCCAATAAAAATTATACCTCACTTGTGTGCGTAGGCCTAGCGCCCGTGACAGGAAATGCCCCAAAGCGCAACGTGTACACAGCCAAATTTTTGAAGGAAAACAGAGGTGTTTTTTGCAAAGTGCCTACCTGTAGATTTTGGCCTGTAGCTCAGCCGCCACCTAGGGAAACCTACCAAACCTGTGCATTTCTGAAAACTAGAGACCTAGGGGAATCCAAGATGGGGTGACTTGTGTGGCTCGGACCAGGTTCTGTTACCCAGAATCCTTTGCAAACCTCAAAATTTAGCTAAAAAAACACATGTTCCTAATATTTCTGTGGCAGAAAGTTCTGGAATCTGAGAGGAGCCACAAATTTCCTTCCACCCAGCGGTCCCCCCATGTCTCCCGATAAAAATGATACCTCACTTGTGTGGGTAGGCCTAGCGCCCGCGACAGGAAATGCCCCAAAGCGCAACGTGGACACATCCAAATTTGTGAAGGAAAACAGAGGTGTTTTTTGCAAAGTGCCTACCTGTAGATTTTGGCCTGTAGCTCAGCCGCCACCTAGGGAAACCTACCAAACCTGTGCATTTCTGAAAACTATAGACCTAGGGGAATCCAAGATGGGGTGACTTGTGTGGCTCGGACCAGGTTCTGTTACCCAGAATCCTTTGCAAACCTCAAAATTTGGCTAAAAAAACACATGTTCCTCACATTATTGTGGCAGAAAGTTCTGGAATCTGAGAGGAGCCACGAATTTCCTTCCACCCAGCGTTCCCCCACGTCTCCCGATAAAAATGATACCTCACTTGTGTGGGTAGGCCTAGCGCCCCCGACAGGAAACGCCCCAAAGCGCAACGTGGACACATCGACATTTGTGAAGGAAAACAGAGGTGTTTTTTGCAAAGTGCCTACCTGTAGATTTTGGCTTGTAGCTCAGCCGCCACCTAGGGAAACCTACCAAACCTGTGCATTTCTGAAAACTAGAGACCTAGGGGAATCCAAGATGGGGTGACTTGTGTGGCTCGGACCAGGTTCTGTTACCCAGAATCCTTTGCAAATCTCAATATTTGGCTAAAAAAACACATGTTCCTCACATTTCTGTGGCAGAAAGTTCTGGAACCTGAGAGGAGCCACAAATTTCCTTCCACCCAGCGTTCCCCCACGTCTCCTGATGAAAATGATACCTCACTTGTGTGGGTAGGCCTAGCGCCCGCGACAGGAAACACCCCAAAGCGCAACGTGGACACATCCAAATTTGTGAAGGAAAACAGAGGTGTTTTTTGCAAAGTGCCTACCTGTAGATTTTGGCCTGTAGCTCAGCCGCCACCTAGGGAAACCTACCAAACCTGTGCATTTCTGAAAACTAGAGACCTAGGGGAATCCAAGATGGGGTGACTTGTGTGGCTCGGACCAGGTTCTGTTAGCCAGAATCCTTTGCAAACCTCAAAATTTGGCTAAAAAACACACATGTTCCTCTCATTTCTGTGGCAGAAAGTTCTGGAATCTGAGAGGAGCCACGAATTTCCTTCCACCCAGCGTTCCCCCACGTCTCCCGATAAAAATGATACCTCACTTGTGTGGGTAGGCCTATTGCCCGCGACAGGAAACGCCCCAAAGCGCAACGTGGACACATCCAAATTTGTGAAGGAAAACAGAGGTGTTTTTTGCAAAGTGCCTACATGTAGATTTTGGCCTGTAGCTCAGCCGCCACCTAGGGAAACCTACCAAACCTGTGCATTTCTGAAAACTAGAGACCTAGGGGAATCCAAGATGGGGTGACTTGTGTGGCTCGGACCAGGTTCTGTTACCCAGAATCCTTTGCAAATCTCAAAATTTGGCTAAAAAAACACATGTTCCTCACATTTCTGTGGCAGAAAGTTCTGGAATCTGAGAGGAGCCACGAATTTCCTTCCACCCAGCGTTCCCCCACGTCTCCCGATAAAAATGATACCTAACTTGTGTGCGTAGGCCTAGCGCCCGTGACAGGAAATGCCCCAAAGCGCAACGTGGACACAGCCAAATTTTTGAAGGAAAACAGAGGTGTTTTTTGCAAAGTGCCTACCTGTAGATTTTGGCCTGTAGCTCAGCCGCCACCTAGGGAAACCTACCAAACCTGTGCATTTCTGAAAACTAGAGACCTAGCGGAATCCAAGATGGGGTGACTTGTGTGGCTCGGACCAGGTTCTGTTACCCAGAATCCTTTGCAAATCTCAAAATTTGGCTTAAACACATGTTCCTCAAATTTCTGTGGCAGAAAGTTCTGGAATCTGAGAGGAGCCACGAATTTCCTTCCACCCAGCGTTCCCCCACGTCTCCCGATAAAAATGATACCTCACTTGTGTGGGTAGGCCTAGCGCCCGCGACAGGAAACGCCCCAAAGCGCAACGTGGACACATCCAAATTTGTGAAGGAAAACAGAGGTGTTTTTTGCAAAGTGCCTACCTGTAGATTTTGGCCTGTAGCTCAGCCGCCACCTAGGGAAACCTACCAAACCTGTGCATTTCTGAAAACTATAGACCTAGGGGAATCCAAGATGGGGTGACTTGTGTGGCTCGGACCAGGTTCTGTTACCCAGAATCCTTTGCAAACCTCAAAATTTGGCTAAAAAAACACATGTTCCTCACATTTCTGTGGCAGAAAGTTCTAGAATCTGAGAGGAGCCATGAATTTCCTTCCACCCAGCGTTCCCCCACGTCTCCCGATAATAATGATACCTCACTTGTGTGGGTAGGCCTAGCGCCCCCGACAGGAAACGCCCCAAAGCGCAACCTGGACACATCGACATTTGTGAAGGAAAACAGAGGTGTTTTTTGCAAAGTGCCTACCTGTAGATTTTGGCTTGTAGCTCAGCCGCCACCTAGGGAAACCTACCAAACCTGTGCATTTCTGAAAACTAGAGACCTAGGGGAATCCAAGATGGGGTGACTTGTGTGGCTCGGACCAGGTTCTGTTACCCAGAATCCTTTGCAAATCTCAATATTTGGCTAAAAAAACACATGTTCCTCACATTTCTGTGGCAGAAAGTTCTGGAACCTGAGAGGAGCCACAAATTTCCTTCCACCCAGCGTTCCCCCACGTCTCCCGATGAAAATGATACCTCACTTGTGTGGGTAGGCCTAGCGCCCGCGACAGGAAACGCCCCAAAGCGCAACGTGGACACATCCAAATTTGTGAAGGAAAACAGAGGTGTTTTTTGCAAAGTGCCTACCTGTAGATTTTGGCCTGTAGCTCAGCCGCCACCTAGGGAAACCTACCAAACCTGTGCATTTCTGAAAACTATAGACCTAGGGGAATCCAAGATGGGGTGACTTGTGTGGCTCGGACCAGGTTCTGTTACCCAGAATCCTTTGCAAACCTCAAAATTTGGCTAAAAAAACACATGTTCCTCACATTTCTGTGGCAGAAAGTTCTGGAATCTGAGAGGAGCCACAAATTTCCTTCCACCCAGCGTTCCCCCACGTCTCCCGATAAAAATGATACCTCACTTGTGTGGGTAGGCCTAGCGCCCCCGACAGGAAACGCCCCAAAGCGCAACGTGGACACATCGACATTTGTGAAGGAAAACAGAGGTGTTTTTTGCAAAGTGCCTACCTGTAGATTTTGGCTTGTAGCTCAGCCGCCACCTAGGGAAACCTACCAAACCTGTGCATTTCTGAAAACTAGAGACCTAGGGGAATCCAAGATGGGGTGACTTGTGTGGCTCGGACCAGGTTCTGTTACCCAGAATCCTTTGCAAACCTCAAAATTTGGCTAAAAAACACACATGTTCCTCACATTTCTGTGGCAGAAAGTTCTGGAATCTGAGAGGAGCCACGAATTTCCTTCCACCCAGCGTTCCCCCACGTCTCCCGATAAAAATGATACCTCACTTGTGTGGGTAGGCCCTATTGCCCGCGACAGGAAACGCCCCAAAGCGCAACGTGGACACATCCAAATTTGTGAAGGAAAACAGAGGTGTTTTTTGCAAAGTGCCTACATGTAGATTTTGGCCTGTAGCTCAGCCGCCACCTAGGGAAACCTACCAAACCTGTGCATTTCTGAAAACTAGAGACCTAGGGGAATCCAAGATGGGGTGACTTGTGTGGCTCGGACCAGGTTCTGTTACCCAGAATCCTTTGCAAATCTCAAAATTTGGCTAAAAAAACACATGTTCCTCACATTTCTGTGGCAGAAAGTTCTGGAATCTGAGAGGAGCCACGAATTTCCTTCCACCCAGCGTTCCCCCACGTCTCCCGATAAAAATGATACCTAACTTGTGTGCGTAGGCCCTAGCGCCCGTGACAGGAAATGCCCCAAAGCGCAACGTGGACACAGCCAAATTTTTGAAGGAAAACAGAGGTGTTTTTTGCAAAGTGCCTACCTGTAGATTTTGGCCTGTAGCTCAGCCGCCACCTAGGGAAACCTACCAAACCTGTGCATTTCTGAAAACTAGAGACCTAGCGGAATCCAAGATGGGGTGACTTGTGTGGCTCGGACCAGGTTCTGTTACCCAGAATCCTTTGCAAATCTCAAAATTTGGCTTAAACACATGTTCCTCAAATTTCTGTGGCAGAAAGTTCTGGAATCTGAGAGGAGCCACGAATTTCCTTCCACCCAGCGTTCCCCCACGTCTCCCGATAAAAATGATACCTCACTTGTGTGGGTAGGCCTAGCGCCCGCGACAGGAAACGCCCCAAAGCGCAACGTGGACACATCCAAATTTGTGAAGGAAAACAGAGGTGTTTTTTGCAAAGTGCCTACCTGTAGATTTTGGCCTGTAGCTCAGCCGCCACCTAGGGAAACCAACCAAACCTGTGCATTTCTGAAAACTATAGACCTAGGGGAATCCAAGATGGGGTGACTTGTGTGGCTCGGACCAGGTTCTGTTACCCAGAATCCTTTGTAAACCTCAAAATTTGGCTAAAAAAACACATGTTCCTAACATTTCTGTGGCAGAAAGTTCTGGAATCTGAGAGGAGCCACAAATTTTCTTCCACCCAGCGTTCCCCCACGTCTCCCGATAAAATGATACCTCACTTGTGTGGGTAGGCCTAGCGCCCGCGACAGGAAACGCCCCAAGCGCAACGGGGACACATCCAAATTTGTGAAGGAAAACAGAGGTGTTTTTTGCAAAGTGCCTACCTGTAGATTTTGGCCTGTAGCTCAGCCGCCACCTAGGGAAACCTACCAAACCTGTGCATTTCTGAAAACTAGAGACCTAGGGCAATCCAAGATGGGGTGACTTGTGTGGCTCGGACCAGGTTCTGTTACCCAGAATCCTTTGCAAATCTCAAAATTTGGCTAAAAAAACACATGTTCCTCACATTCTGTGGCAGAAAGTTCTGGAATCTGAGAGGAGCCACAAATTTCCTTCCACCCAGCGTTCCCCCACGTCTCCCGATAAAAATGATACCTCACTTGTGTGGGTAGGCCTAGCGCCCGCGACAGGAAACGCCCCAAAGCGCAACGTGGACACATCCAAATTTGTGAAGGAAAACAGAGGTGTTTTTTGCAAAGTGCCTACCTGTAGATTTTGGCTTGTAGCTCAGCCGCCACCTAGGGAAACCTACCAAACCTGTGCATTTCTGAAACCTAGAGGCCAAGGGGAATCCAAGATGGGGTGACTTGTGTGGCTCGGACCAGGTTCTGTACCCAGAATCCTTTGCAAACCTCAAAATTTGGCTAAAAAACACACATGTTCCTCACATTTCTGTGGCAGAAAGTTCTGGAATCTGAGAGGAGCCACGAATTTCCTTCCACCCAGCGTTCCCCCACGTCTCCCGATAAAATGATACCTCACTTGTGTGGGTAGGCCTATTGCCCGCGACAGGAAACGCCCCAAAGCGCAACGTGGACACATCCAAATTTGTGAAGGAAAACAGAGGTGTTTTTTGCAAAGTGCCTACCTGTAGATTTTGGCTTGTAGCTCAGCCGCCACCTAGGGAAACCTACCAAACCTGTGCATTTCTGAAAACTAGAGACCAAGGGGAATCCAAGATGGGGTGACTTGTGTGGCTCGGACCAGGTTCTGTACCCAGAATCCCTTTGCACACCTCAAAATTTGGCTAAAAAAACACATGTTCCTCACATTTCTGTGGCAGAAAGTTCTGGAATCTGAGAGGAGCCACGAATTTCCTTCCACCCAGCGTTCCCCCATGTCTCCCGATAAAATGATACCTCACTTGTGTGGGTAGGCCTAGCGCCCGCGACAGGAAACGCCCCAAAGCGCAACGTGGACACATTCAAATTTGTGAAGGAAAACAGAGGTGTTTTTTGCAAAGTGCCTACCTGTAGATTTTGGCCTGTAGCTCAGCCACCACCTAGGGAAACCTACCAAACCTGTGCATTTCTGAAAACTATAGACCTAGGGGAATCCAAGATGGGGTGACTTGTGTGGCTCGGACCAGGTTCTGTTACCCCAGAATCCTTTGCAAACCTCAAATTTGGCTAAAAAAACACATGTTCCTCACATTTCTGTGGCAGAAAGTTCTGGAATCTGAGAGGAGCCACGAATTTCCTTCCACCCAGCGTTCCCCCACGTCTCCCAATAAAAATGATACCTCACTTGTGTGGGGTAGGCCTAGCGCCCGCGACAGGAAACGCCCCAAAACGCAACGTGGACACATCCAAATTTGTGAAGGAAAACAGAGGTGTTTTTTGCAAAGTGCCTACCTGTAGATTTTGGCTTGTAGCTCAGCCGCCACCTAGGAAAACCTACCAAACCTGTGCATTTCTGAAAACTATAGACCTAGGGGAATCCAAGATGGGGTGACTTGTGTGGCTCGGACCAGGTTCTGTTACCCAGAATCCTTTGCAAACCTCAAAATTTGGCTAAAAAAACACATGTTCCTCACATTTCTGTGGCAGAAAGTTCTGGAATCTGAGAGGAGCCACGAATTTCCTTCCACCCAGCGTTCCCCCACGTCTCCCGATAAAAATGATACCTCACTTGTGTGGGTAGGCCTATTGCCCGCGACAGGAAACGCCCCAAAGCGCAACGTGGACACATCCAAATTTGTGAAGGAAAACAGAGGTGTTTTTTGCAAGTGCCTACCTGTAGATTTTGGCTTGTAGCTCAGCCGCCACCTAGGGAAACCTACCAAACCTGTGCATTTCTGAAAACTAGAGACCAAGGGGAATCCAAGATGGGGTGACTTGTGTGGCTCGGACCAGGTTCTGTTACCCAGAATCCTTTGCAAACCTCAAAATTTGGCTAAAAAAACACATGTTCCTCACATTTCTGTGGCAGAAAGTTCTGGAATCTGAGAGGAGCCACGAATTTCCTTCCACCCAGCGTTCCCCCATGTCTCCCGATAAAAATGATACCTCACTTGTGTGGGTAGGCCTAGCGCCCGCGACAGGAAACGCCCCAAAGCGCAACGTGGACACATTCAAATTTGTGAAGGAAAACAGAGGTGTTTTTTTGCAAGTGCCTACCTGTAGATTTTGGCCTGTAGCTCAGCCACCACCTAGGGAAACCTACCAAACCTGTGCATTTCTGAAAACTATAGACCTAGGGGAATCCAAGATGGGGGTGACTTGTGTGGCTCGGACCAGGTCTGTTACCCAGAATCCTTTGCAAACCTCAAAATTTGGCTAAAAAAACACATGTTCCTCACATTTCTGTGGCAGAAAGTTCTGGAATCTGAGAGGAGCCACGAATTTCCTTCCACCCAGCGTTCCCCCACGTCTCCCAATTAAAATGATACCTCACTTGTGTGGGTAGGCCTAGCGCCGCGACAGAAAACGCCCCAAAACGCAACGTGGACACATCCAAATTTGTGAAGGAAAACAGAGGTGTTTTTTGCAAGTGCCTACCTGTAGATTTTGGCTTGTAGCTCAGCCGCCACCTAGGAAAACCTACCCAACCCTGTGCATTTCTGAAAACTATAGACCTAGGGGAATCCAAGATGGGGTGACTTGTGTGGCTCGGACCAGGTTCTGTTACCCAGAATCCTTTGCAAACCTCAAAATTTGGCTAAAAAAAACACATGTTCCTCACATTTCTGTGGCAGAAAGTTCTGGAACCTGAGAGGAGCCCACAAATTTCCTTCCACCCAGCGGTTCCCCCACGTCTCCCAATAAAATGATACCTCACTTGTGTGCGTAGGCCTAGCGCCCGTGACAGAAATGCCCCAAAGCGCAACGTGTACACAGCCAAATTTTTGAAGGAAAACAGAGGTGTTTTTTGCAAAGTGCCTACCTGTAGATTTTGGCCTGTAGCTCAGCCGCCACCTAGGGAAACCTACCAAACCTGTGCATTTCTGACAACTAGAGGCCAAGGGGAATCCAAGATGGGGTGACTTGTGTGGCTCGGACCAGGTTCTGTTACCCAGAATCCTTTGCAAACCTCAAAATTTGGCTAAAAAACACACATGTTCCTCACATTTCTGTGGGCAGAAAGTTCTGGAATCTGAGAGGAGCCACGAATTTCCTTCCACCCAGCGTTCCCCCACGTCTCCCGATAAAAATGATACCTCACTTGTGTGGGTAGGCCTATTGCCCGCGACAGGAAACGCCCCAAAGCGCAACGTGGACACATCCAAATTGTGAAGGAAAACAGAGGTGTTTTTTTGCAAAGTGCCTACCTGTAGATTTTGGCTTGTAGCTCAGCCGCCACCTAGGAAACCTACCAAACCTGTGCATTTCTGAAAACTAGAGACCAAGGGGGAATCCAAGATGGGGTGACTTGTGTGGCTCGGACCAGGTTCTGTTACCCAGAATCCTTTGCAAACCTCAAAATTTGGCTAAAAAACACACATGTTCCTCACATTTCTGTGGCAGAAAGTTCTGGAATCTGAGAGGAGCCACGAATTTCCTTCCACCCAGCGTTCCCCCACGTCTCCCGATAAAAATGATACCTCACTTGTGTGGGTAGGCCTATTGCCCGCGACAGGAAACGCCCCAAAGCGCAACGTGGACACATCCAAATTTGTGAAGGAAAACAGAGGTGTTTTTTGCAAAGTGCCTACATGTAGATTTTGGCCTGTAGCTCAGCCGCCACCTAGGGGAAACCTACCAAACCTGTGCATTTCTGAAACTAGAGGACCTAGGGGAATCCAAGATGGGGTGACTTGTGTGGCTCGGACCAGGTTCTGTTACCCAGAATCCTTTGCAAATCTCAAATTTGGCTAAAAAAACACATGTTCCTCACATTTCTGTGGCAGAAAGTTCTGGAATCTGAGAGGAGCCTCGAATTTCCTTCCACCCAGCGTTCCCCCACGTCTCCCGATAAAATGATACCTAACTTGTGTGCGTAGGCCTAGCGCCCGTGACAGGAAATGCCCCAAAGCGCAACGTGGACACAGCCAAATTTTTGAAGGAAAACAGAGGTGTTTTTTGCAAAGTGCCTACCTGTAGATTTTGGCCTGTAGCTCAGCCGCCACCTAGGGAAACCTACCAAACCTGTGCATTTCTGAAAACTAGAGACCTAGCGGAATCCAAGATGGGGTGACTTGTGTGGCTCGGACCAGGTTCTGTTACCCAGAATCCTTTGCAAATCTCAAAATTTGGCTTAAACACATGTTCCTCAAATTTCTGTGGCAGAAAGTTCTGGAATCTGAGAGGAGCCACGAATTTCCTTCCACCCAGCGTTCCCCCCACGTCTCCCGATAAAAATGATACCTCACTTGTGTGGGTAGGCCTAGCGCCCGCGACAGGAAACGCCCCAAAGCGCAACGTGGACACATCCAAATTTGTGAAGGAAAACAGAGGTGTTTTTTGCAAAGTGCCTACCTGTAGATTTTGGCCCTGTAGCTCAGCCGCCACCTAGGGAAACCTACCAAACCTGTGCATTTCTGAAAACTATAGACCTAGGGGAATCCAAGATGGGGGTGACTTGTGTGGCTCGGACCAGGTTCTGTTACCCAGAATCCTTTGTAAACCTCAAAATTTGGCTAAAAAAACACATGTTCCTAACATTTCTGTGGCAGAAAGTTCTGGAATCTGAGAGGAGCCACAAATTTTCTTCCACCCAGCGTTCCCCCACGTCTCCCGATAAAAATGATACCTCACTTGTGTGGGGTAGGCCTAGCGCCCGCGACAGGAAACGCCCCAAAGCGCAACGTGGACACATCCAAATTTGTGAAGGAAAACAGAGGTGTTTTTTGCAAAGTGCCTACCTGTAGATTTTGGCCTGTAGCTCAGCCGCCACCTAGGGAAACCTACCAAACCTGTGCATTTCTGAAAACTAGAGACCCTAGGGCATCCAAGATGGGGTGACTTGTGTGGCTCGGACCAGGTTCTGTTACCCAGAATCCTTTGCAAATCTCAAAATTTGGCTAAAAAAACACATGTTCCTCACATTTCTGTGGCAGAAAGTTCTGGAATCTGAGAGGAGCCACAAATTTCCTTCCCACCCAGCGTTCCCCCACGTCTCCCGATAAAAATGATACCTCACTTGTGTGGGTAGGCCTAGCGCCCGCGACAGGAAACGCCCCAAAGCGCAACGTGGACACATCCAAATTTGTGAAGGAAAACAGAGGTGTTTTTTGCAAAGTGCCTACCTGTAGATTTTGGCTTGTAGCTCAGCCGCCACCTAGGGAAACCTACCAAACCTGTGCATTTCTGAAAACTAGAGGCCAAGGGGACTCCAAGATGGGGTGACTTGTGTGGCTCGGACCAGGTTCTGTTACCCAGAATCCTTTGCAAACCTCAAATTTGGCTAAAAAACACACATGTTCCTCACATTTCTGTGGCAGAAAGTTCTGGAATCTGAGAGGAGCCACGAATTTCCTTCCACCCAGCGTTCCCCCACGTCTCCCGATAAAAATGATACCTCACTTGTGTGGGTAGGCCTATTGCCCGCGACAGGAAACGCCCCCAAGCGCAACGTGGACACATCCAAATTTGTGAAGGAAAACAGAGGTGTTTTTGTGCAAAGTGCCTACCTGTAGATTTTGGCTTGTAGCTCAGCCGCCACCTAGGGAAACCTACCAAACCTGTGCATTTCTGAAAACTAGAGACCAAGGGGAATCCAAGATGGGGTGACTTGTGTGGCTCGGACCAGGTTCTGTTACCCAGAATCCTTTGCAAACCTCAAAATTTGGCTAAAAAAACACATGTTCCTCACATTTCTGTGGCAGAAAGTTCTGGAATCTGAGAGGAGCCACGAATTTCCTTCCACCCAGCGTTCCCCATGTCTCCCGATAAAAATGATACCTCACTTGTGTGGGTAGGCCTAGCGCCCGCGACAGGAAACGCCCCAAAGCGCAACGTGGACACATTCAAATTTGTGAAGGAAAACAGAGGTGTTTTTTGCAAAGTGCCTACCTGTAGATTTTGGCCTGTAGCTCAGCCACCACCTAGGGAAACCTACCAAACCTGTGCATTTCTGAAACTATAGACCTAGGGGAATCCAAGATGGGGTGACTTGTGTGGCTCGGACCAGGTTCTGTTACCCAGAA